>NC_051188.1:60287194-65287194 GCF_015220075.1 Falco rusticolus | reverse complement strand
AACTCATACCAAAAGTTTGCAGGCAGCTCTAGCTTTTGGAGAGATGGGCAGCACAATGTTTGCTGGAAAGCATGTTCTCTGTTTGTAATTGTTTGTATAGTTTATCACTTCCGCTGTTTGTATTTTTACAAGAGCCCAACTGTTAAAAGCTGTTTCTGGACTCTATGATAAGCATTTATTACAACTAGTGTAAATATGAGCAGCACTCAGATTTTATCCATTTACTTAGATGGTCCACAGCCTTTATATTAAGGAGTCTGCAAGAGGGCTTTGTTTCCCATAATAGCCGGAGCAGATTTGTAAATATTTTGTACAAATTCTTAGGCATGTGAAGATAGCCAAATGAAGTATTTTTGTGTTTGCATCTTTTTATATTATTTGTGGTATCTCTGTTGTATATTTTTCTAAACACTTTTAGATTTATAAGAGGAAAAAAAGAATATATGTGTTAATGATAAGAATTTATGCAATGTAACTTGATTTTTCAGATAATAATTTAAGGAATTTTAGGTAGTTAACATTTGCAGTGAATCATGCAAATACTAGTAGTCAAAAAGCAATTTTAATGTGCCAAGTATCAGTTTTATCATTCTAGTAATTGTCCCCATTGGCCACATAATCTAGTGGATTAAACATTGAGCCATGTGCCAGGCTCATCCTGCATCTTCTGTTTTGTTGGCAAGTAGTCTTAATGCTATTTTGCATGTTGTAGAGCACTTAATGGTTATTTAGTTATGCGTCACAGCACTGTATTGAAGTAAGCTACTGTCACTCCCACACTTTGAATACAGTGAGAATGAGTGTCAGAAAGAATCTGACTTGCTTGAGGTCATAAAAGTCAGTGAGGAATGTTTAAAAAAACCACCCCACTAACAAACAAACATTGAAGAGACCAGTTTTCAATTCTTTCTAATTCATTAGGCCATAGTGTGAAAGAAAATGGTGATAGTAATAAGCCTGCATAGGACCTTTCTTTACTGTGTGCAAAGCCTAAAAATATCCAGGTTTTAAGCAAACCAGTTGGCACAGTCAGAAATTGAAAACCAGATTAAAATCAGTGGATTATTGAAATATTAGTGATCTTGGGTGCTGTGGTTCTCAGATGCCATGTTCTAGGAAACATTTGGCTTCGTTTTCCAGGACAGGAGGACTGATCTGAAATTATGGATAACAACATTTGCGATGTAAGAGCTGGTGTTTTGAGCTGTCTATTTGAGATTTAATGAGTAGAATTAAAAATTTTACTCTAGATGTGGTTTGGACCTCACTTGTATGAGTTCCAGAAATGGTACAGATTTTCAAACAGCAGTGCTGTTAGTTCTGTCTTCATACATAGGGAGGGAATAGTATGTGTAGAGATTCCTCTCTTCCTCTCTCTCTCTTTTTTTTTTTTTTTTAGTGCAAAATAATACAACAAACAACTAAAACTCTAGTTTTAATGGATTTTGAGTGGATTTCTTAATATTTTTATGCAGTTTTCTCAAATATTATTCAGAAGTTAAAACTAAGTTTTCTGATGCTGTACAAAATATGTAAGCCTATATTTTTTTAAAAAATAATCAAAATGTAAGTGGTAATAATGTATAATTCCATCAGAAATAGTTGCCAAGGTGTTTAGCTTGAGGCTTTGCATTCAGTTTTATGGTTTTCCAATGTTGCTAATTCTTACTGTCGTATGAAGATGTTTTGTATTGTCAGGAGTGCAGGGTGAGCTTATGACTTGGTAAACCTTATTGCAGACAAGAATATTACTAACAGCAGGACTATGTTAATTGTCAGCCTGCACAGATATGAGCGGTATTGTCAGATGCTTTAATGCCACATCTTTTTATTGCTTGACAGTAAGAAGTACTGGAGTCCAGCATGATTGCTCATCTTCAAGAAAAAATGAGGGCATTGTCTGTGTAGGCTGAGGCCTGAGATGTTACCACCGCGGATGCTGTTCAGTGTGGTGCACATGAAGCACTTCAGGTGCTGCACCAGCTGCTCAGCACACAGAGATAGATTGGGCATTACCCACCCACATGTCCTTTGTAGCTTTGGTTCATCATTTGGTCTAACAAACTAATTTGTTGAGTTAATCAGTGTAATCATGTGCATCTGAATTTCCTTCCCTTCATCTGAGTGAGTGGGTAACAGTAGCCATCAGAATGCAGTGCTGTGTCATTCAGCGGTGGACTGTATTATGTTGGACTTTTGTTCTGTTGGTACATCAGTGCCTCCACATCTTTACTGGCTGGTATTGGTCTTGTTAGTTTGAAAATAACATACTGCATAGTCTACTGTAGTCCTGTCAGTGTATGCCATTAATGCTGTTTAGATACAGCCTGGGTGATGAAACAGCAGTTGTGCTGTAAATGGTTAAGTCTGAGCTGTTCTGTGGAGAACAAATTATGAAACTCCAGCAAAATTGTATTTTTGTTCAGCATGCAAATATGAAATGACATGGTTTCAGAGTATTTCCTTTTAAAATATATTAAAACACGTTAAATGTGATCAGGAAGTTTTGTTATACAGAGTGCAGAATGAAACTCGACAGCGACCATTAAATGCATAATTCATGGATTAACTTTCCAGACTGGAAAGCTTGTTCTGAAAGTATAAAGCTGTAACCAGGTGGGTTTGTGCAGATTTGGTTGAAGGAATTTTAAGTTCCCATCTTCTCTGTACTCCTCAGTGGGACATTACCATGGCCAGAGCTAAATACCCAGTGTCTGACAGTACAAGTGCCCAAACACTTCAGTGGGAAGTAAAACAGGAACTGAGCCACTACTGAAAATTGTTTACCTTTTGCACTGAAATAGACTGTGAACAATCAGGAAGCCTCAATGGAAGACACAACTTTCTAAGTCACTAAGAGGATGATGTGGCACACTTTCCATGGGGTGTGTATCTTTTCTACTCATTTGTCTTTCAGGGCCTGCTGTATTCTCATGCTCATGCTTTTTGAGGACTGGAAGCAAAAATTGCCATGGTATTGTGTGTGCCTGTCTCTTGATCCATGAATGTCTGCCTTCACATGCAGAAGTTTACCCAACAGTAACTGATTCAGATACTTGCCTGGGGCTGTAGATGACAGATGCCCTCAGTGGTCAGTGTGTTCTCAGCGGAATTTAAGTCCAACTGCACATGCAGTCTTTAAAAGGCCTTTCCTGTTTTTGAGTAGTTTTCCCTTTTTTTTTTTTTTTTTTTTTTAAGTAGCTTCAGCCCTGCGTAGTTCAAGTCTGAGAAGTCTGAGCAAAATACACCAGCATACTCCAAACCGTGTAGTCTATATATGCCAAAATGGGGGAGAGATGGAAGGAGAGTTAGATCACACTGACATGTTTTCCTGTGCAGGCTCTTGCTTTAAAAGTTCCCCTTTTCAAGTGTGCTTTGTGTTACTTCCTCCACAGCACTGACAAATGTGAAATGGTCCTGTTCTCTTACAGCTGGGTTCTCAATGTTAAATTACTTTTCCAAAGCCAGTCATGCTCAAGATCTTCTGTAAAACTCATTGCTGGGAGTGAAAAAATCTGACATAAAAACTTGAAAATTGCTCATTTTCCCTTCCTTCTCATAAGAAATTTTACGTGTCTGAAACATACCTATTTGTCTATCAACTGTAAAAAATATATTTAAAAAAAGGTATGTTCGGGGCAGATAACATAAGGAGAAGCAAATTGTCTCACATTTTAACCTTCTGTACTCAAAGCTTTGTGCAAAAGATTTACTGATGTTAAGAAGTACTTTCTTCAGACACCAAAAGCCCTTCCTCCTCCTTCCACCACATTAGCATTTTGCCTACAGAGGCCTTTGACTATTGGTGATTAAACATGCCTGCTCTTGAGTATGGACTGATATGAGTGTCAGGTGTGGACTATATATCATTAGTGGAAAACATTACTTACAGGTGCGTTTGGAGAGTACACCTAAAATCCTTTTGTTATGCTGGAAATCACTACTAGCTCTGAAATGCTGCCTGTGTATTAGCTAGGAGAATATATCCAGGGCACTCAGCGCTGCTCCAAATAACCTCTCCTCCTTTGTCAGCATCTTCCCATTGAATGTAGAATCTCTATCCCAAGCGTCAGGCTTTATGAATGAAATCCTGGCCTTGCCAGGGTGGGAGTTTTGCCATGTCTTCAGCAGAGCCAGGGTATCACCACAAGCCTTTGCATTAGCTCTTCTACATTCAGCCCTGTGTGACAGTTAGAGGAGTTTATCCCAGACCTGCAGAGGAAGCTAGAAGTTTGTTACTCTGTTATTTACTTTCACCCTACGTTCATAACATTGTGGAAGTTGCCACAGTCTCTCCCATGTCTGCCTGCTTCCTGTTCTGTATAAATCAATGCTTATTATATATGTAGAGCAAAACATGTTGAACTGGGATGGTTTTGATGCAAATTGTTACTTTTCTTAATATGGATTTGAAGGTAAGCTAGGTTGAGCTAATTGTCTTTAGGAGCAACCATATAGGGCTGTTTCACTCCAGAGACAGAAAGAATTCTCTAGCCTATTAAACAGTTAAGAGCATTGCATGCTGACTGCCCATCACTGACATTAACTATCGTTGTGTAGGGGTCTAAATGCTTCTAGCATAAAGATGAGTCACTGATGCGTCTTGTATAACCTACTGTAAGCATGGGTATATGCAAATTGTAAAAAGAAGAAGCTGCTTCCAGGTTTGGTATCAGCTTTCCACCACACACAGGAAATAAATGGGTGTTACCCTCAATTTTATGAACAGTGGCGTTTAGGTTTCTCTCTTCTAGTTGTTTTGAGAAGAGATGACATCTCTGTTTTGGTAGGGTGAGAAGATTCTCAAGGCTGCCTGCCTACTAACAAAATAATCTCAGACAACTGAATCATGCTTCAACAATGGTAAATAATGTTTGTGATAACCCAAAAGACCAGATCCTGCTTTGTGGCAAGACTTCCTCGCTACGTGAATGTAAGAGCACAGTGTTTGGACTTAGCAGCACAAAGGGGCAAGGCAGTTGGTCTGCTTTTGGTCTGTTACTTTTAAAAAGCTAGTCTGTAACATGGCATGTGGTAAGGAGCACCTACTACTGAATAATAAATTTTCATTGTTTCAAAATTACATACATGAATTCTGTATCTGCAGAGCACAATTTGTCTGGGAAGTGAAAGCCAGGTGGATTTCATTTACAACATCTACATAGTGTATGGCATCAAAGTGTTTGAGAGGAAAACATGACTAATTATAAGGGTTTGGACCATATGGAGGTAGTCTTCCTTTAGAGACATTTGAAGATGTTTGCCAGTTACTGAGAAGTTCTGACACGCTTGCACATACGGAGACCAAGCAGTCCTCAGTTCTGTGTTGCCTAGCATTTATGGATCCATGCAGCGTCCATTAGAGCTGTTGCACTTTCCTCAGCGATAGACTGGGTTTGGTTGCAGATTCTTGTGTGCCGCACTGATTCAGCAGGCAGGCTGTGATCTGGGGTATGATCCTCAGACCTTTGCCAGCCGCTTGCTGCCCTCAGCTAAAGGAAGGAGCAGCTGTTAAAGCAGCAAATGCAGACAGCAAATAAACTCTTCCTCCTGCTCTCAAACCTGTTGTTAAGCTGTGACCTTATGTTGGGCTGCTGATAATACTGGATTTACCTAAAGTGGTAGCTGCACCCTTGGTCTTTACTCTCCCACTCCCTCTTAGACAGCATTTTTAGTGAGCCTTCAGAGGCTGGGTCAGTTTTATTGTTTACTTTTAAGCTCTACTAGTGCCAGAAAGTGACATCTCGGAAAGTTGCCTAAGAAGGTTTCAAAGTAGACAACATCTGTCTAATAACATTTGCTGTATTCTGAAATAAGATTTGGAAAGACAAAGAAAGCAACAGCACAGGTTATCCCATAGTTTGGAATGGTCTGTGTGCAGCGCTGAGTCCTTCCCAGCGCTGCTTTCTTCAGACAGCTTGCAGCAAGGGATTGTAAACCAACGCACCAGCGGTATCACAATCCTAAATTTGAGATTCCAAAACAGTGAGGTGCTGGCATTAGTCATGGGCTGTGGTTCATGTCACCTGCTTAGGCTAGTCTTTCCCTACAGCCTGTCCCTGTTACATCTCTTCCCCCCTTCATCTCCAGGAGCTGGAATGAAACTGCCCAGTCACTCAGTACCAGCAGGAGGAAGAGTAAAGAGCTGAAGGTGGGTCCCAGTCCCTCTTTCCATACCCCTGAGCAAAGTTGAGCTGAGCTGCAGAGCTGATGAGGTTGGGGAACTGTGCTGGCATAAGGGTCTCCCATGTGGGATAAATGTTTGGAAAACTTGCATGCAAACATACTCGCACCTTGGAGGGGAAAGTCCCTAGCAAAATTAGGTAGGCTACTGAGAACTAGAAGGGTGGGTTATCACAAACCTCTTGTCCAGCAGGTTTAATAGCAGACAAATATCTTTTTTAGGAGTTCTTGTGATATCAGCTATTGTTCTTCTGTAGAAGAGAGAATTATAGTGCTGTGTGAGCCCTGTGTATGAAGCTAATTGGCTTGATACTTAATACTCAAGCAAGTGGATTGTGTATTTTCTGGTTTTGTTTAAAATTAACAGTGAAGTCTTGCTCTTTTCCTTTGATGTTTTTAAAAAGGGAAAGATTTCTAAAAACTGTTCCCCAGTATCAAAAAGGATGGAGATCTGGTTGATAGTTCCTTAAGGATGTGATTTAAAAGATTTGGGTAGATTTGACTCCTATCTTTTGAACTTAGGCTCACTGTCAGTCTTTTGTGCATTTACTAGAGCCTCAGATATAGAGCACAGAGGTTCCTAGTGTTTGTCTGGTTTTTTTTTTTCATAAATCTTTCCCTGAAAAAAACAGATCACATCTGTTCTGAGTTAGATCAGATGTTGTATCTGAATCCACAGTCGCTGGATCATGTGGCGTGTGTCAGATTCCAGGCGAAAATGCGTGCACGTAACTGCACTCAGAAGTGGCTCCCTGTGGCGTCCTGGTAACTTTGCAAACACTGCCTCTGTGCCTCTGAGGGCCGCCACTTGTTCAAGATGCTAGAAGTGCTTCATGCCAGGATGGCAGAACTTCGTCATAAGAATAGCTTTAGGATAATCTATGGTCATGTGTTTTCTTTTCTCTTTCAACTTACTGTATTTAAAGTAAAGGGCAAATTTGCAACTCCTGGAAACATGATATAGGTAGGTAGCACTTGTATACTTGCTTTACAACTGTTTTCTGGTGTTTCAATGCATGGTAACTCCCAGTTGCATTCCAAGGAGAAATGAGGTCGTTGGAGACAGGCTTTTCCTGTGCCTATAAAAACAGGACTTTGAGTTTACTTTTTCTTTTCTTTGCAAGCTTATGACCATTTCAGTTTGTTTTTTAGATAACTGTGTGTGAAGTTCTCCCTGATACCCGTTAGTCTTACGAGAAAGTTAACAAAGACTGGAACTTGTTTCTGTTATTTTTCAGTAAAGGGGATATTTAACAAGCATAGTGTAAATTTATTTTTCCTTGGTAAGGTCCTTTAAGTTTTGCTTGTTACTGATTTCCTTTCAAATACTGTCTTACTTCCCTACAAGAAAGCCAGTCTACTGATGAATTTAAACAAGAACTGAAAAATGGGAGCCAGCTGGCCCCATTATGTGATATTAGATGTGATTAGGAAGGACGTACAACCTATGAACCCCCCATCCATATCAGCCAGAGTTTATGAAAAAGGAAGCGTTCATCAGTTGAGTTGGCACTGCTTCAGTATGTTCCTTGAAAAAGTCCTACTATTCCAAATGTGAAGATGCTAATGAGCATAGCTGCTTCTAGGAACATCCTGAAATGTTTTCTTAATGGAAATGTTTCTAGTAATTAATGCATTCTACTTCAAAATTGTCAAACCTCCAGCTTCTTCTCGTAAGTTTTTTTGCTGTGCTGAAGGGAAAGGCTTTATGGCCTGGGACTGATCCTAGACTCTATCCCTGGCTCCACAACAGAGATTCTGTCTGAGCAGGACCAAGCCACGGTGTTTCAGCTGTAAAACAGGGAGAAAATACTTTTAATCTTGCTGCATTATATGATCTTTGCTCCTTGTATGGGCTATCAGTAACTGTGCGCACCTAGTACAATTGGAAGCTATTGTTATCACAGTAGTCATTTTAATAATAAGAATATCAGTTTCTTTCATATAAACTGTCAGTAAATAAAGATACTGGCAACATTTTGTTTCTGTGGTACATCTAATCCAGTATAGTTTGATCTTCTGTTGATTAAATTAACTGCTGTTTTTATGATACTGATTTATTGCATAATTTTCTGTCTTCCCTTTGAAATTTGGAGTATCAGATATGTTTTAAACCCAACTAATGCCATTGCTCAGGAGTGAATTTATTCAGATATATCCTTATGTTTTGCTTAATGGTATAATTGATTGGGGAAAAAGCATTCTGTTCATGTAGGAGTTATATTTTCTGTGAATTAAGCCTGCAAGTATGTTACTGGAGCCTTATTTTAATGTATTTATGTATTTGAGTTTTTAACTGGAAGTAAGGACTTGTTCTGGGAATAATTGTAGGGCTGCCGGTCCCAGTGATCCCATGACCTCTGTTCTGCTGTCCAAAGCTTTGAGTCACTTTCTGAGCAGCTGACCATTTTCAAAGTCTTCACAAGAGAATAACGAGACGTGCAAGAAAAAATGGTTCTCAGTTCAAAAGAGGCAGCACTATGTTTTTGTGTTTAATGTTGCTGGGAAAATGTGCGAAGTACTGCTGACTCAAAAAGGTTTTTGGCAGCTTAATTTCTAAAATAGGGAGCTTCCATCTTACTCGGTCTGTGTGAGATCAAGCAAATGGTCACTGTAAGTGTGTTTGCATTCAGGTTCACCTAAGTGCATTTAAGCGTTCTTTCTTCCTGAGAGAGGTCAGTCTTGCCCTTTTTTAGGATCAGCAGAAGTATTTCTATAAAAACAGTTATCTTACCTTCTTGGTATTTTTCTACAAAGGGATGTTTTCTTTAGAGTTTCTAAATCTCTGTCCCTGTCTTAATTTCTTCCAAAACTTGTATTACTGTTGATTCCTCTAGTAAAGGCAGTAGGCAGGATATCAACAAAGATAGCAGCAGTGCTCTTTACGGGTTCATAATACAAATTTGTGGTACCACATGTGACCAGTGGAAGAGAGAACAGTGAAGAGCAGGAGAGACACAGTAAAACTAAAGCAAGAAAACTGCCCTGCTTAACCAGAATTCTTAGCTGGTTGTGTGCGTAGCCCTTGCTATGTGTAGGTACGATGGGCACTGCAGTGGTACTGAGCGTTAAAAGGTGGGTCTAGAAGTGCCCTTACACACGTGTGCAGAGAAATCCTTCTCTTATTCATGAGGACAGGCTTCAGTTTGGAAGAAATGGCAGATGTTGACATTTGCGGATACTGAGAGGTTGAAGGAGGGTACATGTCTTGCTGAAGCAGACATGAAGAATGAGGAGTTTGACAGGCAAATACAACATGTGTGGGTTTTGCACTGTTATTTGCTTTTATTATTTTGTTTAAAAAAATGGCTCCTGCCAGATGTCTTTTGCATCATTTTAGACTCCCACACATTTGGGTCCTTCCCTGTTCAAAATGCCAGTGAGCTGCTGCGATACCTCTGCAATATGGACTTCTATACAGCTTGGAGAAGTCTTCTTTCTCGATTTCTGGGTGAACACCAGTTATCATCTGCCACATGCACTTGAAAGGCCTGTATTGCAGCCCTCGGTCAGGAAAAAACTGCTACTGAGTCAGAATACTGAAGGTGTAAGTAGGTAATAGAGATTTCAGGCTCTTAATAGTGAAAGCACGAAGTGCAGGAAAGTGTGAAGCGTACATTCAAGATAGTGCAGAAAGTTGTTACTGCACTCCTTGCTCTGCTTTGGACTGCTTTCACCAGCTTTTGTCCAGACAAATCTGCTGTAGAGGAAGTAGATCTTGCAGCATGGATGCAGCTTGAGGCCAGGGTTTGATCCTCAGTCTCCTCTGTTACGCCGCATTAACGTTATCATAGAACAGGAGGTTGCTGTGACTAGTCAGAAGAGGTGGGTAAGTCTCTGGCAGGAGTTTTGGTCATGTGCAAAAAGAGGAAAGGTTGAATCTGGAAGATGCTATGAAAGGGGTGGCAACAAACTTTTGTATGAATTGAGGTAGATCTGAGTCAAAGATGACACCCACATTAGAGTTTTGACTAACTAGCAGGGTGGATTTTAGCATCCTTTGGTAAAAAGGGTGGAGGGGAGGTGGCTATGAAGGTGAATAACTCAATTTTGGCCATGATGATTTGCAGAAGATGATTGGGCAGTGCTGGCATGTCAAAATAGGTCAATAACAAAATGTATTTTGCATTTACTATATATATACTGTAAGGTGCTGAGTTTTTGCCGGTGGGAGTGGATGCTCACATTTCAAAATGTAATAGAGTTAATAGACGATTGCAGTATTTTCTTGGCTTATTCGAGCATAACATCTTGGACCGAGTCATAATAGAGTTAATGTGAAGGGTGAAGAGTTGAAGGCTGTGTAGTAGTAGATGCTATGAATGCTAGCGACATGGTTGAACTTTTTTTTAGCTGACTAATATAGTTTTACTGATACTTGTCTCAGTTTATTTTATAATTTTTATTTTTCTAATGTTTAAAACATGTAGGTGTTCATTTATAACACACTGCTGTGATTTCTTTTCAGTGACTGTGTTGCAGATCTTTGCTTAATATTTAAAATGCTAAATATAGATAAAGCTCCAACAGAATATTTTTGTGTCAGACCACAGACACTCCATATCCCTTAATTAGTAAAACATACATAGATGTGATAATGATGGGAATTATGCACTGGAAGTTAGTGAAATGGCTACTAATCTGGATTCTCTGGCAGTTGAAATACCTTGGCAATACAGCTATTAATCTTTAAACACCTCCTGGTATTACTTGCATTAACTGACTTGCTTTGTTTTAAGTTGGAATGGTGTGGCTGGCTATACATAAAACTAACTTTTCATATGGTGTCTTTGGTGTGTTTCAGGGAAAGGTCCACCTCGAGCTGAGACTGAGTGAAGTCATAACAGACACTGGTGTCGTCTGCCATAAGCTTGCAACACGGTAGGATTTGAAATGTAACTGCAGAGTTATGAGAAAAACACTGATTACAGGTAGTGTGCAGTGCTTCATTCATTTAAAAATATTGGAGGAATCAAAACATTGATTGGACATGGAAAGTTCTTAATCAGTGATATCCTTATGAATTTATAGGATGTGAGATCTTTTCATTTTCTCTTCTCACTCTCTCCGCATAATCTACATAATTTTCTTCCTAATAGTCTTAAATGTTAATAAATCACTTATCCAATTTAGTCATGGAATAAATACTAAAAAGACATCAAAGGATGTCTTCTGATTTGCTTTAAGGACCTTACCAGCTAAGCAGATTTGTAGCACAACTTGTCTGGTGACAGTGTTACAGAGCTGACTTAACAGAAGTCTGCCATCAGTTATTAAAGCAGTCTCAGAATCGGCCATCCAATCTCACTGAAACGAATTGAAACCTAGGAGCTGCAGGACTCAGGTGGGACTTAAGATTTCGCCTTCCTCTGAGGAGTCTGGAAGGCCATTGCTCTCTGACTACACCACAGTGGCAGAACTGATTGGCTTCTGTCAGGAATCTGCTTTGTATTCTCTGTCTTGCAGAAGAGCTGTCAAAATTGGAGTGTTGGCATCATACACTTCTAGCTATCTGGCAGTTGTGTCAATTGAAAAAAATGCTCTCTAGGAAAGTTCTGACCAGTCCTCTTTTCAGACTAGTATTTGACGTTGTTTTGTTACTGCCTTTGCTAAGGCTTTGTTAATAAACTGTCATATTAGTCTTTACACCTAGGACCTCTTAATAAATGCAGGTGAGCCACGTGGTTAACCTCCATCCTTCTAGGCACACTGTAGATAGCAGGATCTGCTGGGGTATGTGATCTTGCATGCCTGTGCATATCCCCTCTAGCCATCCAGGCCCTACCAGAGCTCTGTGAGTAGGTACATTTGAAACGTTTCTCTCTGCAGTCTGCTGTGATGAGGCAGAATGAATAAAGGGATAGTCTGGTGGAAGCTGCCGTGTAGGCTCTGAGCTCCAGTGAACTTATTAACCAGGCCGCAGTGCCACTGAACACAGCTGTACCTCTTTCAGAACAAAAGTTGCTATGTCAGTATAGCTGTGCACCACCTGGAGGGCCCAGCCTTCCTTTAACTACTACCTGAGGACTCTCGTTGTGTCATTTCCCATTGTGTAATTTGAGTATGACTGAGTGATGATGATCACACGCATTCTGAGAAACCAGAGACCTGCCTGCATCTACCAAGCTGTAGACTGGCATCTTTCGTTGAAGTGTTGTTTGTATTGCTATAGGTCCTAGGGCTTTGCAGGAGGGGGTGAAATAGAAAATGGGGAAAAGGCAGTTTCCTTTCTTTCTACTCCACTGTATCTCTGTTGTGTGAGAGTATGTGTGTGGGGCACACGGGACAGTGGGCTTATCACTAAGCTTGGACTGTCCTTGGAGCAGGCCTGGAGGATACTGTCTTTAGAGAGGGAAAGGGAGCACAGTTGTCCTGAGTACAAGTTTTGGGGTTTTTTTTCGCTTTGGCCTTTCTGGAAGTGTGTAGTGCACTCCTTAGTGAGGTGATACAGCCACAAAGGCCTCTCTGTCCATATCTCCCAAACCCTAATAGTGGGTTAAGACCCTGTGTCGTCTGGGACTCTGCAAACACAGATTTACTAGAACATCCTTCCACTCTGGCTGTGGTCTGTTTTGAATAGTTAGGTAGTATACTGAAGGACCTTCAGAAGCATTTACCTCGCTTTGTTTTGTTCTGCGAGAGTATGCCGTGTCAAAACCAGCTTTCTTTGAAAGGTTTTCTCTTCAGTTAAATGAGACCTGGTAACAGTATAGTACTAAGGGATTTTTCAGTGAAATTAGTGAAATGCTAGAAATGGGTGTCTGAAAAGGTCCTTCTTAAAATGTAATGCATGCAGCTTCTTGCTTCATGAAAAGCAGTAAGGCAATGACAACTTTAACAGTATGGCAGCATGCAGCATGTTTTTCTACCTTTCTATTCATTTGGTCAGACAGGTTTTAAATCTTTATTCAAATTTTTGTCTATACGGCCTTGATTTGAAGATTATTCCATTCACTTTCTACAATGCAGAGAAAATACTTAGATGAAGCATTCTGTAACCGTGAATTGCAAGGTATTGCTCAGTAAATAGAATGTATTAGCTGAAATGCTTAGGAAAATCCTGAGGGTTTAACCACTGAACCATAATGTTCAGAGTTTATCTTGATTTAGATCTTGGCTCTTAGAAACAAAACTTGAAATCAGAGCCCAAACAACCTTTTGTCTGTTGAAGTGATCTTGTTGATTATCATATTCTGTTCTGTAGCTGACCTGAACACTCTGTTTGGCTCTGGCTAGATTCCACAGCTATTTGTTATTTGAGTGGTAAGTGAGAGTAGAGCTTAGCAGTTTAGATAAGGGAATTGGGAAATAAAAATGTTTCTAGAGTATGTAGTTTTATTGGTGCAGGTTTTCATGGCAGTGTGTCTAATGAGAAAGAAAAAGGGAATGATGAAGAAAAAGGGGAATGGCTACGTCAGAGGCAGGGGGGAAGTACTTCAGAATGTAGTCCAGCATTTTCGGCATGCCGCAGTGTTTGCTTTAGGAAGGTATACAGCAAACTGCGGCTCTTAACTTTTTTCCACATGATCTCAAATGTCATTCAGGTTTGTTCATAGGTAGTTTGGTTCTAGTGCTTAGGTATCTAAGAGAAGAGTGTGGCAATTAAGCAATTACTAAACCACTAAGTGTCTGTGTAGCCAGAACTTGCCAGTGGTAAGAGCAGCAAAGGCAGGGGAGGCAGAACCTTTGTTATAGGTAGTACATGAGTGAAAAGCAGGGATGGGTGTATTAGGGCAATGAGCTTCCAACTGAGTTTTGTGAAGATAACTGATTTTTGCTATGGGATGGCTCGTGAAGTTGTTGCAGTGAGCAAGTAAGATGAGGCTGTAAAACCATGAGCAAGAACCTAGAATAGCTTCATCATGAATCTAATGCTTGTCTTGTGAACTTACTTGCCTTCCTTTTTTTAAGTTAAAAAAAAAACCCTCATTTTTTTTTAAATGGAACTTTTAGCTGCAAATAAAAACACTACCCTGCAAATAGTCTCATAGATATAATAGTTTAAACATTTTGGGTCTGCAAGGAGAACAAAAGCTGCTTCCAGTGAGCAGCTGTTTAAAAAATACCTTAGAGGCGCATGCTTTTTTAAGCCCCAGAATAGTGCTTGTTTTCAAAGACATGTATGGCTGGGTGAAGACTAGGTCTAATTAGGAAACTTTTTTACCTATCCAGGATATGAATAAAGACTAGTTTTCTTGCAAGCTTACCCACAGATCTTCACCAGTATGCCCTCTGAGACTGTTCGCATTGCTGCCACCTCTGCATTCTGGAAAGCCTCAAAAGCGGCTGGGACCTTGCTGAGCCAGCCTGCAGTCTCCTGGAGCACATTGTGAGCAGTTAGCTGGACAGGTGGATGGGAAAATTCATCTAAATGGAAGGGCAAATTATAATTTTTAAGTGCTGAGCTCTTGGACGTTTAGTAGTAGATTATTTTAAAATGCAAAAGGTATGTGAGCTTCCTTAGCCTCTGCAGAGGAAGCAAAAAAATCAGTTTAAAAACTGTTACCTAATAGCTTCTCCTTAGGAAGCATTCAATACTTTCATTTAGCCCTCAACTACTAACCTGTTGTGCTTCATCATAGCCCTTCAAAGGCCTTAGTCTGTGCCAGCTGCTACAGCACAATTTCTTGGACTGAATCTCTGTAAAAGAGGTTATAAGGGGAAGCATTAGTGGATTTAGATGTTACATTGACAGTACAGATGCAGATACCACACTCAGATTTCTTGTGTCCCCTGGCCAGGGGGGACAGTGTGTAGATACCACACTCAGACCTGTATCTCTCTGTTAGCCTCTGTAAGAGCCACAGTCCTCACTTTTGCACAGTTCTTCTGGGAACACTTTGCTACTTGCAGGCTCCTTCTGTGGAACTGCTGCGAAACCTGATGATCCGAGTGACTGCCTCAGACACAGTTGTCAGCTGTCTGTCTGTAAGTCTCTCGTGTCCCTGTTACAGGACTCAGGATGCGGGCTCTTGATGTGTCTTATGTTCATGTCATACAGAGAGCAGACCTACAGCCTGCTGTGCACAGACCTTTGCCCAAGTGCTTGTCAGATGGAAGACAACATATATGAATTTTGCAGCCCGATACCTTCATGTAACTGTGTTCGTGCTAACTACTGTTGTGCCGTATAGTGAGTCATCTTGAGTGCTGGGAAAAACTAAGTCTTAATTCGGTAGGTTTGGGCTTCTCCCCTCTCTGTCCCTCACTCACAAAAGATCTCATGTTGTCTTCCTCCATGCTCTTTACAGTCACCTTCCTGGCCCTCTGCACAGCCAGCTGCTGCTTATTGTGGCTATCAACATCTGGCCTCACCTTCCACTGGCTGTAAATCTCTTGTTTATCAAGTGATTTGTCACCTGCCAGAAAACTGTCTGTACTTTTATGAACATTTTAAGGTACTAAGGCCATGGAAAGAAGTGCTCAAGACTTCCAAGCTTCCTGCTGCTTATGTCCATACCCACCCCTTTGTGCTGACACATGGCTCCTGGCAGCTGCTTGAGCAGTGGTGTATTTTTATTTTTTTCCCCTCATGTTTTTCAAGCTGAACCAGGCCTTAATCCTGTGCATCCTAGAAACTGCACTACTCTTTCTCTGTAATGCAGAGGAAGGAAAATGAGCAGCAGTGACAAGGGAAAGATACTCTTTCTGAAGCTGTGCCAGGTTGAAGTGTTTGAACTGAGTCATGAATGGCGAGTGTGTACCTGTATTCTGTGATTATATCTGAAAAACAATGGCACATGCTTGTCCCTAAATTTTTTTCTGAGCCACCACTTTCCATATGCAGATATCCTTCCTGCTTCACAACAGAAGTACTCAGAAACGACCCCTAGACCTTTTGTAAACCTTTCCTCACCATCCTTAGAGCAGATGCTGTGCAGCACATTTGTGTTTAGCACAGAAAGGTGGTTCCCCAGAGGCTTTAAGGACTCTGGGCTGGTCTGTGTCTCATCTTGCAGAGCAACGTAAGCTCGGATCAGTAGATACATGCATTTGTATTTATTCAATGAAGAGGAGGGCTCCTGCAGATAGCTTTGGAGAAATCTGTAGGCTTCACCACAGTTAAGCTACCAGAGGCAACATTTAGAAGCAGTGTTCTGTATTTAGCAAGATGACATCTGACTTCCAGCATGCCTGAAGGAACAGACCAGTGAACTCCTGTTGAAAGTTAGTGTGAGCTGGGAGCCTGGCTCCCTGGTTTTCCTTCGAGAATTCCAGTATGTGTATGTAATTAGTCACATTTAAACGTCTGTATTTATTCAGTGTCCCCAGCTGCCTCTTCAAGTGTTGTCTTATGTCTTGCCTCTTAGGTTTAAAAAAGCTTGGAAACATCTGCTTTGGAGAGCTCCCCCTTCCCCCTGGCCCTTTTATTCTTCACCACCACCACCCCTCCACCCCCCAGCTAAATAGTAATGTATGTGCTTTAGTGGCCACTGCTGTCTTTCATATGTAGCAACACAGGTTCCCTGTAAGCAATTCATTAGTCTACAAATACATTAGTAATGCTAAAATTTTATTTGATAAACGAAGCATTTGTAGCTCTGGTGTGGGAGGTGTGCCTGCTCTGCATTAGTTTATGAATTAAACTTAAATATCGTCTGTCATGAGAGCTCTGCAAGATGTATTCTGACCATGTGGAACAAAGTTAAATGGGCTGTTCACAAGAGCAAGCAGGAAAGGAAACAATAAGTAGATATGACATCCCTAAGATAAACACTTCAGGGGTCACTAGAAGAACAGTGACTGACCTGTGGGCACAGAAGAGCTTTAAAAGCCATTCTGAAGAGGGAGTAAGGTGGAAGGTGTCATTTGTTAAGTGTGGGTAAAGCAGAAGGTCACTTCGTAGGGGTGGGAGTGCTGGGACTTGGTGACGGTTCCCCAGACTTCTGTGCCATGTGAATGGAGCACAGAGCATGCAGTGGGCAGTATCTGACCTTCTCTCTCATTGCTCGTATTATAGATTTGAATTCCCTTGTCCGTGAACTTTGCTGGAAAGTGGCGTGGGCAGCACATTGCTCGCAGGTTGGCAACCATTGGCCTAAATCAGTCAGACTTTATGTAAGTTTAAAATTCTCTTACACAACGTGATATTTCTAAGAAGGTAAATGATGCTCCATTTTGAAAAATATAGAGGGTCAGCCTCTTGCATCTTTCTGGCCACAGGTCATGAAGGGCAAAGCCAGCTGTATCACGTCTAGTCGGAAGGGCTGAGGTAATGGCCATTCCTGCTTGTGGATCAGCAGGCTGCATCCTAATATATGAGCAGGAGGAAAACATGATCCCATCTTGTCTGATGAAGGTTTGGTGGTCGCCTGTGATTGCATTTGGAGACACTTTGAAAAACTACAGGGGTGCAGCTGATTCTTCAATCGTGGAATATATTTAAATGCTTTTGTGTAAAACTAAAACGTACAGGCATCATCTTTGAGTCATCTGAAGATTTTCTTTTACTAATTAGCTTGTTTCCTGTTTTTCTTGTTTACATTGCAGCTAGTTTACTTTTCTGCAGATAGCTATCTTCATCAGATCCCAGGAACAGATAAAGGAACTGTCTAAAGGGTTGGATTAAAAAGATAACTTGGAAATGTGTGGCTATATTGTATCTATGATGCTGAAGACCAGATTTTGCCAGTTTTCTGCCATGACTCTGTCTCTGATGCTGATACAAGTGGGAAGTGGGAGTGCAGGAGGGGTAGCCAGCAAAGTTTTAGGTGATGCTTTTCTGTGCTGTTTTGTGATGTATTTTTTTCTGAATTCCATTTTAATGCAGAAAACACTGGGACCCATTAGCTTGATGGTCTTTCTTTAATTGCTTACAGTATTCTAGTTTTCTTTAATAGGTGGTATTGGGTGGACTGTGGTTACTTGTCGGTAGTGCAGAGCAGGGTTTACTTCTCTCTTGAGTGTGGTGTGCTATACTGCATTTTCCTCTTGGAAATTAGAGGTGGTGTTCTGCAAAAAAGTCAGCAGGAACCAGGAGGTACTCCCTCATGGAGGCAGTGTGCATCTGATGATGCTATGTTGTTACTATGTGAGACAGCAGCACTCAGTCTTGGGCTCCTTATGATATGTTGGCCTGGTGCGAGGCTGCAGCTCCTGTTGAATTTGGAAGTAGCCTGAGGCCAAAACTGGCAGCGGGTGTGCTTCCTGTGGTGTTACAGCTCTCAGTGCTCTTTGCCTGCATTGAAAATGGGTCCCTGAGCCACTCTGCCTCTTGGATTTGCTGTTTCCAGGTTTAGAGAACATACATTTATGTGTTGTATTAGAGAAGTTTCTGCTCTGTTGCAGAGACACACAGCATACAGCCAGCTTTGAACTCGCTTCAGGGTCAAATGAAGCTTATTTTCCTGTCTGAAATACAAGCTGAATCAGGGGAAAAAAAATTGGTATTGCTGACTACAAGCAGGCCAGTTTAACATATACATCAATCACATCACCTCACAGTATTTTGAAAAAATTTGACTTTTGTTTGCCTCTGGTAAGGAATGCTAATGAGGGCATAAAAGTGGTTTCAAGGCTTCATTTTCAATAAACTCATACGTCCATTAAAATATGTCACAACCTCCTTTCTCTGGAGAACATACCCTGCATCAAGCTGTGCGTTTTCCTACAGGATTGCATCTTGGTTGTGCTTTTAATCTTGTATGTGTTTCATAACAAGCTGGTGGGGGGAAGATTGCTCAGAGATTAAATCACATAGTATCTGATATTTTTATCATGTAATGCTGCAATATTGCAGGTTTTGAGGAGTAGGGAGGGGAAGAGAGAAGGGATGGATATGTGTATCTGTCCAAGGCTTTAGCATAGTGCATCAGGTTTTTTTCCTTCCTCCAGCTCTGGTTGCATTGAGGTAACACTGCCTGCCATCTACATGGTTCTCTCTCCTTTGCTTCTCCATTCCCACCAAAACTTCTGTTTACTGTTTTTCAGCCTAAATAAAGTTTAAATTGCTCACTCTCCATCAAACCTCCCCATTTCTATAAATATTCTCTCCTCCTGCTGTCAGATTTCCCACTAAATGAAGTTTCAGTTTCACCCTTGTTTGGTTTTGTAGTCAGTGTTTCTTCATTTCTTCTCTGTTTGTGAAATTCTTTGTTTACTCAAATCACCAACAAGAATCTTCTTGTCGGTAACCCTAATCAAGAGCAACTTCTTCAATTAGACCCTTTGACGGTTGACTTCCAGCAGAACATGTTTTCAAGTGCTCACCATTTTGAGATTGAATTGTCGTCACACAACCTTCTGGTATATATATAAAAACTGAATTTGTAACTCAAGACTGGACTGTAACTGTTCTGAGCCAGTCTGTTTCAACAGTAAGTTGTTTAAATAATGTGAGGGTACTTCCTGTTTTACACAGAGCAAACATAGCCTGGGATTATAAATGGAGGCAAGTTATTCAAGCATAGATCCTTTTGATAAATGACTTTTAACTTCTAAATGTGCTTGAGGTTACCATGTTAGGGTGGTTTGGGGGCATTAGAGAGCATTCCTGTAGTATCCCTATTTGTAAGAGATGCATGGATTTTGAGAACTCTGAATTGTTAGCACCTTGGATATGCTGACAGTACCCCAAATGTCTGCAGGTTTTACTTCACTGATGTCCTTCAATGGTGATCAGCTGGAGCAGTTCCATTATGTTTGAGGTAGGGCCCTAGGAAAAATTAGTTAGCTGTCTTGCAACATGACCTGTATCAAAAGGCTCTTTGAAGTACATGGTATTTAGCATAATACAAAGATAAATATATATACTGTTTCATTCTGAATGACTGCTGGAATTCCTGCAGCTTCTGTGGCAGGCACTATCCAAAACCAATGTAGGTGAAGCTTCTAAAGGAGCAATGTGATGGGACACAGCTTAATAAATGACACTTTTCTCTGCAAGATTTTTATCTATTGCTCCAAGAGCAACAATTGCCAAGGTGATACCTAGGTAGTAGAACAGGGGACATGAGGGAATGATAGGAATAGGGGAAGCTGGTGGGTAAAGAGGAAGGCGTGAGGCCCCAGGTGTTAAGTGGGGGCTTTTTTACAAGTATGAGAGTGAAGATGTGGTACGCAAGGCATAAGAAACACCCTTCACTAACTCCATTGTTCACAGAACTATTTGTTGAGAGGAAGTTAATGCAAGAAGTCTGACGGTGCAATGTGGCAATAATGAGAAAGTATCTCTTTCCCTGCTCCATCCAGATGAGCTAGAAATCATGTTCATGTTTCTGGGTATATTATCGTACTGTGAGTGCAACTGGTTATGTACTATGACTGAGTTCTTCCCAGAGTCCGCAGTGCTAAAATCACTTGATGTCTACTGTACACCATACCCTACCTTCTTGGTGTAAAACCTTTGACTTCGATGCCATTTTCTGGCAGTAAGAGTTGATTGTGAAATATTTCATCTGTGTTATGTATTGTAACATACAAAGCACTTGTGAGTGGGAAAGATTTAAAGTCTTTTAATATACATTTTTAATTTAATAACACTTTGAGATCAGTCATTTTCACTGTCCCACTGTTTTCCTTTCTGCTGTACAAGGTAGTTTGCTAGTTCCTCCATTAATCATTTTGTTCTGTCAAATACAAAGAGAAGAGGGAAATATTTTGAAAGAAAATGCAAGATATCATTCTAACAAGCACAGAAATTGGCAAGGAGGCTGTGCTTTTGGAAGCAGTAGTGTCTGCAATTAATTTTAATTCATTTTACAGTTGACTTGCTTCCAAGCTGATGGTTTTGTAATAATTTCATACAGGCTTCAAACAGAAGCAAGAATTCAGCTAGATTGTGTACAGCTGCAGATGTACTGTGGCTGCACATGGTGTTACCCTTTTAGTTGTTTGGCAGTCATTGCCGAATTGTCCCGTTTCCCGCCCCGCCACCTTAAATGTCATGTTGGTAAGAGGTGGCACAGTGCAACAGCTGACTTGCTGTTCATGTACTGCAGAGTCAAAGGCTACAGAGAATTGCTGAACTGCCCTTTCCTTCATGGGGGCATCCAGTGGTGCTTTCTTCTCTACACAGCCATTGGATTTAACAAAATTCGTGGAACTGGATTATCTTTCGAGATCTCTACCACTTTTTAAAATTTTGTGGAAATCACCAACTGATTCAAAAAAATGTTCAGTGGGAGATAGATGGCCAGATGTAGACAGAAAGCATTTTCTATAAGCCTGTATCTTTAGGACACCAGGCTAAAAAGGATGCTGTTAAACTCAAAAGGGGTCATAGAAGAGCTACAGGAAGAATTGAAGAGCTAGTAAGTGTGTCTGACAGTAAGCAAGTGTTTCATTTGTGCAAGAAAAACTTAAAAGTGATGAAACCACACTATGCACGGTATTCAAAGAGTCCTTCTGATTGTATGGTTACTTATTCTTACTACAGTGATACTCAATGGTTAGAAGGTAAAGACTAATCTAGTGGGAAACAAGTAGTAACACGGGGGTTTTTTGTTTGGTTGGTTTTTTAATTGGAGTCACGATCATTAATCAGTGAACAGCTTTCTGTAGAACACTGTAAAGATGTTTTGATCATTGTGAATCCTTTGAGTTAAGCCTTGATTTCTTTCAAGAAGGTGCTCTGGCGGTGCAGTAGACATCATGAACTCGTTGCACAACTTGACTAGGTGAGAGCTTTCATTACTGTCTTGAAAGAGGCCAGACTGTCATCCCAATGATCCCTTTTGGTCCCAAAATAAAAGGAGAAACTTAATGCAAGTATAAACTGTTTGTGCAATAACTGGAATTACAAAGCTGGTGTGGGCTACTAATTACGTCTGGTTATACCAGAATGCCTACCTGACCATGCCCTGATTTGCATCTTGTTTTTCTCTAAGAAGATCTAAAGTGACAAGACACTAAAAACTTTTTTTAAAGAGTGCTTACTTTGCATTGTTTTTCATCACCAGGTATCTTAGTGCTTAACCACCACTTTCTAAAGCAGAGCCACCTTTAGATGGGTTTGATAGGTTTTAGCTGAACCTAGGACATGACTGACCTTTCAGGGTGGAAAGTAAGATGGGACAGTGTGCCAGCAGAAACTGTTCACAATATGTGTAATGCTTTGCTCCTGGTAGGGTACTAGGTTTACCATTCTGATGTGTTGTTATTGTGCAGGAAATCTCACCCGGTGCTTTATCCCATGCAGCTGGTTAAGGTATTTTGTCTTCCATTAAAAGTCTGTGCCTTCCTGTCCAGGCACCTTCTGGGTATTGCTCTGTGATGACTCAGTAGTAGACCATCACTCAGAAAAGCCTAAATCATGTAATGTTTTGTTGTGGGTTTTTTTTCTGAAACACTGCCTATAAGACATTATGTCGGTATGTTTTTAGAGGAGAAAGCATCAAGCAGGTTCATTCCAGCTGGCTATTTTCCTAAGGTCTTAAAAATTGTGGAGAGTCTTAGGAATCTGGTGCTTCACAGTTGTGCTGTGGCAGAGGATGATGCTTTGTTAAGAAGGTTTCACAGCTAATGGAAGGTTTTGTCTGCAGGACCCACTTTTTTTGGTGTTCCCACAGTATGGCCCCAAAACATCCTTCCTGCAATTTCTGTGTTACATTCTCAGTGCGATCCTCTCTAGGCATGGAACACTGTAGCATGTCTCCAAGAGAGATGGTCTCTTTCTCTGCTGGAACTTCTAAGGGAAAGACTACAGCAGGAGCCAAGGGCACCAATAGTCATAAGAGTATGCCCAGTACTGATAAGAAGAAAGGAGAGCAATTGATGGATGAAAGTGTTACACTAGCTCTGAAAAGCTGAACAGGTATCGACTTACATGTGAGATGTTTCAGTCCGCACTTCAGTAATTTTAGCATAATCAAGTGTCACAATGAGGTAAGTGGCCTTGTAGGGCCAGAGGAATGATTCAAAGTGGGCAAGTCACCATCCTGTGGCAGCTGTTTTTTGAATTAATGGTTTATGAATCCTGTTTGGTATCTCCTCTTGCCAAGTCAGAGACATTGGGGAGGATTTTTCAGTTAATTTCATGGAAAAGTGTATTACAAAATATGCTTTTTGATGCCTATGTTTGTGCTTCTTGAAATGAGTAGCTTGCTCTGTCTCAGTGTAAAAAATTTGGGAAGATGAAACTTAACAAGCCTGATCTGTATGTTGCTGTTTGGTTAACTAAAGAAGACTCCACAGTTCTGCTTCCTGCCTTTCACAAGGTTGGTGTATCTGAATGCTGATTTGGATTGAACATTTGTGTACTTAGTTTTTTAATAAAAAATAGTTTATGAGGCTATGCCTTGATTTTGCTGTTAAATGCCATACTATGTATGACATAGTATCATACTATGGGATTTTTTGTAATTCTTTTTTAACTTCCCCTGCTTGGCTACTGCATTATCTGTAACCACAGTGAAATATGTTAACATCTTTTTAGTTATGTAAATCTAGACAGCATCAAGTTAGGAATATTACTTCTTGAATTCTAGTTGGAGGGCATTTTTATGTTAACTGTGACACAATTTTTGCAACCGTAGCCCAGTTCTCTTATCAAAATGAAATCAGTGCATCAGTGTTACTTTGGGACTCAGTTGTCAACTTAACTGCCATCAGGTTTCAGTAGGGGTGATGAATCAGCTTAATTTGTTTTCCTTAATGAAAGTACCACATGTGTAGGAAAGATCACTGCCCTTTAATAATGTTTTGTTAATCAAGATCCCAGATCATCTGATTATTCACATAAACCAAAAGTTGTTCCGAGTTGTTTCAAGTTGTGTTTTTAAAGCATTAGAAGTTCCACCTACCTCAGGTGTGCCAAGGCATGCCCAATGCACAAGGTTGTAGCCTCCATGTAGTGGTTGAAGGCACTTTTGGTCGTTTTATATATATATATAATTACTTCTTTTTAAAATATGACCTATTTTTTGGTGGTTTATTTTTGTTTGGTGGTTTTTTTTCATTTAGAAAGGTAAATTTGCTACTATAATGTATCTAATTGAATATATGATGTGAGAATCTATGTGAAAGAGTCTTCAAGGATTTATTTAGTAGAGAAATCATTATACTTAGACTGGGTAGGGGTGAGAAGAAGCTGGCTGAGTTTTCATTCTGTGGTGCCAAAGCTCTTACTAAACCATGTCATTCCCTTGCCTTCCCTTCCTGTGTGCGCCCCCATCACCCAGAAGTTGTTGAGATTTGATCCAGACTCTCTGCTGATGCATTCCCTTGGCCCAAGAGTTCTGGTTTATTGTGCCCTGTGGTTCAAGTATGTTGTAGCATGAGGTTTAGATGCTTTCCTCCAATCTGCTGTACTTCATGTTCTCCCAGTTGTTACAGATGTCTGTCTGTTCAGGTCGCTTACCAGCATGTCCGATTTTTTATTTAAAATATTGCAATCTATGGCCAGCCTGGGATAGTTGTTTGCCTTGGCTATACTCAGCACTTGGGAGGAAACTCTTACTCACCAGGTACGTAGGAAACCCCTAGGTAAGACATGCTGCTTCTGTTTTGCTGTTTTATTTCTTATAGTTGAATACCCACACCCCACTCCCCTCCAGGGTGCCTTATTTCCTCCTCTCTGTAATAAGTTCTTTAAAACTTCTGCTTTTAGTCTCTTCCTCTCTTACCTTGTACTTACTTCATAATCAGTTCCCTGCCAGTAGGCTCAAAAGCTTTTCCTTTGGGTGATTTTGTGGTAACTTTTGCCATGCCAAGTATCACGCTCAGTCTTTGGGATGAATTTCAGACATTCCAAAACTAGCTTCCTCATGCTGTCATCCTTCTTGTCATATGGCTATCAATCTACTGACAGTTGTAGATGCTTGTGGCCCTCTCTGGCTGGCAGAGGGGAGAAGTCAGGACGTGCTCATGCAGCCTATTTTGTTTGCTTATGTGCTCATGCATGTATACAGTGATGTGCAGGCACTGCCTGAAGAGGAGGGATTGTATTGTGTGCAGGCAGCTCTGTCCTGGGAGCGGGTTAAACTTGGACAGGCCTCAAGTCGGAGATTGTTGCATTTTGTTTTCCATAAGCCCTGTATATCCCATAAAGCACACTGTGCGTCTTCTGGAGACTGACCTGTGTTTCCAAGCAAAATAAAAGAACATGGGTGATATTTGTGTCACAGGCTGGCGTCCTGCCGTAACAGCCTTTCTGTGTCTGACTCCCATGCTGCTGCCTTTTGGTCTTTGGTCTTCTTTTCTTTCCTTATCTGCCTGTGCAGACGGTATCTCACTGCTTCCATTTAATATTGCTGTAGGCCACAGTCAGCTCAGCTAAAGCTGCTGTCTAGGCTCTAATTGTTTGCTGCATATTGTAATTGTTGTCATTTTGTGCTTCACTCCTCTTGCATGCCTCACCACACTGCTTTAACAGGAATGCTTCTGCAGCTGCCTTGGTATGTTGTTGACCCATTCCTTGGCTTCCTGCCATACAACATCAAATTCAAGTTTCTTCACTTTCCCTACAAAAGCCAGTATAGTACTCCCACTAAGCAAACATACCCTTTCCTGACTGTACCTCTTCTTTTGTGTTGCTACTCCCTTGCAATTTTTACATGCTTCTTGCTTTTCTGCAATTTGTATTTGTGTCTTCTGCCTTCTCTGAAAATCAGTGCGCTAGAAATAACTCCATCCCCTTACTTACCCTTTCTCTTTACTCTCCCGTCATTCAGTTATCGCTCCCTGTTAATAACTGGGGTTGCAAGCTTGAGACCAAGGCAGGAAGAAATGATGATGTCAGTGCCAGTAATAGTCATTAAATCAGTGCAGTTCAAAATTTAGCAAGCTTGTGTCATTATTCAAGGCCTCAGGGCACTGTCACAGAAGATATTTTAACTATTTTTTATATTAACCTAACTAAAAACTTTCTGAAGTGGCTTTTAGGAAGCTTGCAACTCTTCTGTAATTGACTCGTAAACTGGCTTAACTGCTAATGGATTAATTCCTTGTCCTTTGAGAACAGGATGGCTGACACCCACTTTTTAGTCTGTTCTCTTTATTTAGTACGTAATACAGATGGTACACTGTAAATGTGTGTTTTAAAAAGTCTTTCTAGAGCTGATATTGAGAAGCAAATTGGATGTTTTGAACTGTAGCATGGAGGACAGCTTTTGTATTAATAGCAGAAAAAAGTCCATGTGATACTTAAGTAAGAAATGTTTAGATGTATACTGACATGAGAAAATTTTGCAGTTTATTTGAAGCGATAGTGGTTTCAGGGATGTGTATGTATTGACAGTGTTTCTTCCTTACATTTAATGAAACACTTTTTGCATTGTCTGTAGTTTTACTGTTATACCTCTAATATTATTTGATTTAGATTGGAGAAGCAGGGGCTGTGGTCATTAGCGTTTGTTTGTTTTCTACAACTAATTAGTGGTTGGCTTTGTATGAATAGTTGTTCCTGTTTTGCTATAAAATACCTTCAGTAAATATCTGGGAAAGAAATTGTTGCTCAAACTCAAACATGAACATTCAATTCCTCTTCCTCTGCTCTGTCTGAAGGAAATCACCATTAACAGCCTTGTGTTAAGAATTGTGTGCGTGACAGCAATGTTGCACATACAGAGCTTTCCAGTTAAGACCAAAAGCTAATCTGGGTGCTGCGTGAGGCTGCAAGAACTGATGTAGGTCAGCTCAGGAAGGAACCTATGTTCAGGGTAGTGTGAGTTTAAGAACATATTTAAATATTTTGCTGGAGTGCAAGTATTCTGAACTTAACTGGGAGTGAGCAAGAAAAGGCAGTACTTACGTGAGGTTGCAGCTGTAATCTCAAGAGTTTCAAGGTTTCTGTTGCGCTTTTGGTGTGGAGGCTTTGGAGGGTACTTTAAAGAGAAAAATCAGAATAGTTGCCTGCACAGCCTGTTTGTCTGATCTGCATAAGCTCTATCCAGATTTCAGAAGCCAGAATGGGGGTGGTTTTGAGCATGTAATGTACCTTGTATATAAATGTTTCAGCACCAAATACTGTACAGCCTTTATTTTAAGGGGATACACATTGCATGAAATGCTGGTCCCAGGTGAAGTTGTGACATTTGTTTGAATGAGGCAGGATTTCGGTCAGTGCCATGGATCTTTGTGGTAAAGGGAAATGTCATGTGAAGGGGGGGAGAAGTAACTCCAGTTAAGTATTAAGCCTTTCAGAGGTTAAGGGGGTGGCAAGGGTTTTCTTTTTGTAAGCCAGAACATGCCTGCTCACAAAAAAACCACCACCAACACCAAAAAACCACCCAAAAACCCCAAACCCAAAAGGAGTAGCATATCGTGCAAAGAGGTTAGGGTACTGCTGGAGTTCCTAAAGGAGAGTGGTTTTCCTGGAGGGGCAGTAGAAGAGATGGAAGGATAGATTGGAGAGCAGCAGTGTGGCTGAGGATTGGATAAGGCCTAGTGTCAGGTTTCCTGGAGAGATGAAAAAAGGTAGTGGGGAAATGCTTGAAAAATCATGATGATAAATGAAGCATTGATTTTATTTTGTTCAGTACGGCTATATCTACTTGCACATTGTTCCATCCTTTCCTTTCCCTGATTCATTATACCAGGCGTGGTCAGCGATCACCAGACACTACACTGCTGTAATATTTTATGTCCGAGTGGGACATAAGATGAAGGTGAACCAGGGCACGTCACTGTGGACAATTCCCAGTGTGTTAGAACTGCTCTCAGAGGAAACTGGTCTGCTCCCAGTACAAAAAGCATGCAGGTGAGAAGAATAGTAGGAAATTTTGTTTTGGTACAAGTAGATCACTTCCAAAAGTCAAGGAATAGGTACTTTTGAAATCTGCTTTTACTAGAGTTCACTTACTGGGACTGGGCATGATCCTTTGGCTTCACTTGTTCATTCTGAGGACAAGGGCTTGACTCAATATATGCTTGCAGTATTACTAGCTTCCTTATTCCCTGGGGACTGGGGCAAGACAGAGTCAGAGTATGGGTTGGTAAAGAAATTCTGAGGAGATTAGGACATAATTATTTTAGTATTTTTGACAGTGGAGGCAGAGTGTAATTTAAAACCAGGACTGAGTAAACTGTGAACATTTTTGCCTTATTCCAGGAGAAATAGGCCACTTGGTCAGCTTCTTGGCGAAAAGTGGGTTGCGGGTTTATGTTACATTCTGAATGAAGATCTAGTAGATTACATTGTGGAAGTGAAGAGGAAGTACAAGGTTTGTCTGAAGGTGCACTAATAGCAGTTCAGATGTAACATTTGATCAGACCAAAACCCAGGATGCTGTCTCTGAGTGTGTCCAGTAGGAGATGAAGAATTATGAGATCAGTCATACGGTTGTAACACTCTCCTGGCCTCCAGAAATTTATGAATCGGAGAATTGCTGAGCTTGACTTAGTGCCTATGTGCTTAGTAGCGGTGGATGCAGATACATCCAGGCAAAGCCCCTCTAAAACATATGAATATGACTGGTTTAGCAAGGTCTTGGTCACATACAGACCAGGGGAGTAAGCTTGGGAACAGTTCCTGCCTGCAGTGGAAGACAGAAGTCAGTTCACTAGAGAGCAGCTACCATGTGCTAGCACAGATGTGAGGTTGACCAAGGTACCCATGGAAGTCCATCATGCAGCATTACCTCAAAGTTTCTCTTAAACCACTGGGAATGAGTAATGAGCTTGGATTGTGATGCAAGGCTGCACTGAAAGAAAAGGACATTCAAGAAGTGAAGGTGGCAAGGAAAGGAGAAATGGCACTTCTTTACTGTCAGGTTAGACCAAAAGACTGGACTTCTCTATTATGTTAAAGATTAATAGCCTATTTTATGTGCCCTGAGAAGCCCATTGACAAAGGGAGACTATTCAGAGGTGCTCTGTTAACCCTGGAAGAGCAGGTTACAAGGTGACCCTATAGTCAATCAAAAAAAACCCCACAAAACAACCACAAACCTACAGAAAAACCAAAAAACAGTGATCCAGAGAGACTTTAGAAAGTAAATCACATACGCAACACTAGGGAATGTACCTTACCAAACAAGTACTTAGCATAAGCCAAAAATGCGTTGTTTTGATGACAGTTCTGACAAATGAGCCACAAAGTTTGCTTTCAAGTTGATACTTCTCTGTCTGTTCCGGCTTACCACACAAAGTACTGAGTGTTCAAGTAATAATTAGATCACTAAAGCAAGCAAGGAGGAGGAAGTCTCTTGCCTTTGAAATGACGCAGAGAAGAACCCGAGCATGGCCAAAAACTATGCATATGAGGTGGGACAAAGCCTCAAAATAAATGAAAGAGATGGAACAAGTGGAGGCTGGGAATAGAAGATTAATAAGATACATCAGTAAACTTGCGAAGCATTAAGCTTGATCCCAGGAACCCAGTATGTATGTGAAAACAATTAAAATACATGGGTTATGTACAGTGGAAGAAAGCAAGATTGTGTAGAAAAAAAAGATGTATTTAGTTTCTATTGAGGAGTCACAGTGAGAAAAGTCTGATTTGAGAAAAGAGGATGGGAACATTGTGCTGTTCCCCACCCTAGATTGAAACTGGGAGAAGATCTGAGCCTGACTAGGTACACTGGAAGTGATTTAGTCTGGAAGAGCTGTAAATATGGATGCGTGTTTAAAGAACAGCTGTGTCCCTCTGGTTTCTTTTCTCTGTGCCTGTTTTCACACTGGTTGTCCATTCTGGTGCACAAGGATGCCAATGACATGTGCATCCTGAACTAATCAGAACGCCTATAATTTGTAAATAATTTTGCAATTCCAAGGAAGGGGAGTGGAACGCCCACAGGCTTGGATCCATCCTGGTGTTGCTTGCCTGCGTTAAGCCTGATTTTGAGTACAATTGTGTAGGGGCTGTCTCAGAGACTACAGCCTACAGCTCTCGGTAGGCAACCCAGAGACAGAGGGAATGCCTGCGCTGTCAGATGTAAGCTGCTTAGTCTTTGCTGAAAAATATTTTCATTTTTTCAAAACCTTCTCCCTCTGCCTCCCTCTCAACTTCTGTAGTCATGTAATTTAAAGGCAAGAAGGTATGCTCACGGTGTGTTTGGGTTTGAGGTTTTCTTTTACCCTCTGGGAATTTTCCATAGCTAATTTACTCTTGTGAAGGTTTGGTCATGAACCGCATTGAAAACTGAAATGTCTTGTTCCTTGAAACCTGTTAATTTTATAAACCACAAGCAAAATATAGCGAGGCAGCTGCATTGAGAGTTTTCTCATATGACCCTGCGCTAACCTTAGCCCAACCCAGCCAGGCTGGCTGGGAGAGATGGCTCGCCCTGCCCCAGATGGGCTCGAGACAGCTAATGATCAGCAACTACCAGTTGAGCAGAAAAGATTCTGGCAGCCACCAGACATTTTTCCTCTGGGGCCTGATGGGTTGACTTGTAATTCTTGAATGATCTTAATTGCCTGGGCTTCTTTTTTTTTCCTCTCTCTACCCCCCCCCAATTACACGTATGTTAAATTAATTCCGCGGATGATTATAGCAAAGGCATTTCGTTTTTACTGGCTTTATTCACCACTTCCCAGCATGCTTCCTGCCCCCCCCCCCCCCAAGATTATACCTTTATTATACATTTCTTTTCCTATATTTTTTCATCTAATCCAGATATGAACTGTCAGTCTTAATAATGTGATACCGATGTGGCAGAACTGAGGCTCCATTTTATCACATCTCTGAGTAGCTGTCATTTTGTTCTAGCTCTTTTCCTGCTTGCCAATTAAAGCCAGTATTTTGGTACCAGGTTGAGAGAGGAGTGTTAATTTACCTAGCAACTTTCCCATGACTAAAGAAAATGGCCATAATGAAAGCAGCTCTAGGATTACCGTTCCTGCAGCTAATGAAGGTATACTAACACGAGCTGACCAGACCTGTGCCTTGCTAAATTCTATTGTCTCTCGCCACAATGCTTAGTTAGATACAAAAACCAGAATAAGCCTCTCTCCAGACAGTCTTCCTTCCTCAAAATCCTAAGTCTTCAGTCTTCTGCCTGCTTTCTCTGAATCCTTAAACAATAACTGCTTTTTAAATTACCTGATAGGCCTGGGATACAGTTTTATGTTGGTGTCTGTTTCCTGTTTTCCCACATTTTGTTTCTTTCAAGGTTGTTTTTGCTTTTCTTATTCTAACTTCATACAAAGAAATGTCTTACTCTTAAGTCACTGTGACTGCTTGAGAACATCAGTGTATTTTGTTTTTTTCTTGTGTTTTGTTGTTTGTCTTTGTTGTTTTCCCCAGAGAATATAAAAACTACCCTACTGTGCTAAATGCCGATCTAGTGTAGCCTGGTATGGTTTCTGATATTTGCTGGTGAGGGATACTTCAAATACGGTATGATTGTGCCAGTGTTACACCCTTCTAAATCAGCAGTTTGGGCTTTCCTGAGCAGGAGGAGACTTCTGGGCTGTTAAGCTTTAATAGCTGCCTACAAACCTATAATGAGTTTCTGTAGTCCTGCTTTGAATCCATGTATTCTTTTGACCTCCGCAACATCGCGTGGCACTGTTTTGCAATTCCGTTATGCATTGTGTGGAATAAGTACTTCCTTTTGTTTATTTTAAACCTTCTGTCTGGTAATTTCATTATGTGGTCCTTAATTCTTACTTTGTGAGGAAATGTTCTTCACACCATTCATGATTTTGTAAGCTGTTTATGAATGGATAACTTCTGTTTTCCAAGCCAGGGAGAGCCGCAAGCAACTAGAGTCATCCTGTTCTCCACATGTCCTGTGCAAGATGCAGGTGCCCACTGATTTACATTGTTGTGTTCTCTGTGACCAGCTACTGATACCGTTTGTCGTTTTAACTTTGCTGACAGTTTATTTGATAACGACAGAGGGCTATCCACAAAGAATGTGAAAAAGCCTTCTATGTGGCAATATTAGAATAGATCCTATTGTTGCATGTTATAGTTAGGGTATGCATTTTTCATTGTGTGGATAACTTCACACTCTCCATCATTCAGATTCATCTGTGACTTCATTGTGTAGTGATTTATAAACTCTGCATGCCCTCAAGTGTAGGTCATGCTGCCTGGGATCAGTTTCTATTGTCTGCATATTCTTGAAAGAACTGCTTTCATTAAACCAGGAATCATACTCCCTCTGAACATGCTTTCTCTGTGTTTAAGTTTCACGTAGTTCTTCCTGTATGGATGAGAGCTGGCTTGGAAGCCATTTGTCAACAGCAGAAAATTGGCTGACTGCTATAAAGCCATTGAGTTATTTCATTTTAAGGAACTTCCAGGCTGCCTTAAGGAGGCAGTGGAAGGGGTGGGAGATCTGACACTGACACTTTGTGTACAATTGTTCTGCTCAGACAGGAATGTGTCCAGGCTGTATCTGCTATCCTAGAAGATACTAGAAGAATTACCAGCAGTCATGTTGTAGTTCAGTGGCAAAATATTTCTGCTGTGAATGTGGTCATATTAGTGGAAAGACCAATAGAAGGAAAGTGGTCTGTCTTTTACTTATAAGAAAATCAAGCTGGACCTGCCTCTTCATAAAATCTTTCTGCTGGTACTTACAGTTTTTTCCTCCTGTACTTCTAGATGCTCTGCCAGAAGGCTACAATGTAAAGTTCCCCTTTTAAGTGTTCCGTTCTCCTCTGCCTTGTAAAAATTTTAAAAAATAGCATTTTTCTTGCAATTTTGAATACCTGTATTAATACACATGCAAAAAAACATATTCTACACCTTCTTTGTAAGGTAGGTTGGGTGAATTTGGAATAGGAATTAGCTGCTTGAAAATAGGCATCTAGTCTATTTATGAGGCCTCCAAGAAGGCCTTCAGCTGTCAAATACACATGTCCTGTGGGTACCTTCTGTGTTTCTGAGGCAGCAGCAAGGGACTGGGGAAGAAACTGTTAAATCATCTCAAATGGCACTAGATGCATGTGTTCAGACAACTAAATTGCGTATGTAGTGTGTTGCTTGATGTTGAGGGTTTCTGAAGCTTGCAACTTGCATTTCCAGCTGGTGCTGGGATAGCATTTATGGCTTGAATTTTGCTGTTTGCATGGTAGCAGCCTGCAATACCAGATACCTGCTAAACTAGGCATCTGGGAGGCTTCTAAATTCTAAAATCTGTGTGGAAAGTAAACTTGTAGTGAAAGAATAGAAGTCCAGAAATAGAAGCATCACAGTGCCAATGCAATCCACACTTTTCCTAGCTTTTTCTATGCTTTCGATCTCTGATTTCACTTGAGTATCCAGAATACAGAACATAAATCTCTTCTGCACTAGTGTTAGTGAATGTGCAATGAGTTGTCATCTGGGTTAATAAACTGATTGCTTTTCCATGCATATAGGGACTATGCAAATGAGAAGCTTGTGAGTGAGTGCATTATTGGGGACTGTCTGTACTAAGCCAATTACTTAGCCTTTATTCTGTGGGATCATAGGTATGAGAATCCAACTGTGGATATATCACTTCAGCTGCCTGTGTGTGATATTCTATCTTTGTGCACTACTAGGATTGTGTGAACCTCTCTAGATTGTACCTCCCCTGGTACAAAACCAATTCTGGTACTGGTACAGAATATTCATTTTTTTCCTCCCTTTATGCAAAGTAATAAGTCTGTAGTTAAACTGTATTTGAACTTCACATCGTATGTTACCAAATAACTTGCTTTGTGGATAAAATGGTGGAGCACTGTCTGTTAACTGATTTCTTTCTCTATCGAATTTTTTAATTTTTTTTTTTGTATCAAAGTTGCTGTCACTGTAAGCAGTAAAATGGATATTACTGTTCTTGCTGATTTCATAGCACCCAGAAGCTTGCAAGATACTTCATACTGCAAGTATAGTGCTACTCACCTGCCCAAAGAGCCTCAGAGCTTGTTTCACTGAAATTTTCCAGTTACGATTGTATAAATACATCAGCCCAACAGGCTTACATGATGGAAGCAGAACTTGTCTCAGGAGGGAAGAGTCCTGGCAACTGCCTTGTCTGTGTTTGTTTCCAATCGGTGCTGAATTCCTCAGCAGGTTTTAACTTACGAAACATAAACACTTTTTCACTGTTTGTTGGGGTTGTGTTGAGTTTTTTCTTTTTCTCCAAAGGGATGTTGAAACAAAGGGCGAATTGGCAGATTTTGCACCATGGCTTGCAGCAAACCCCAATGTGTTCTATTTTGTGCCTTCAGTGTGTCTTTGACTTCAGTGCAGATCTGCTGAGTGTATTTCTTCCATTTTGCTATTCAGAAGTTTTATGGAGAAAGGTGGCTGTGTCATACTGTCTCCTGGTCTGTAGTTAACTCACCTTTACAAATAAGCCCATGCCAAATTTTGTCAGAAGCGCTGAGGCCTTCATGAATGTGATTCTGAGAAATACTTGACTACTGCTGGGATCTGTCTGTGTGGATTTTTTTAATCATTTGTTATAGAAATAAATCCTGGTTGGATTTTTTTGTTGTTGTTGAGTTTTTTAAAAAAAAAATATATTTTTTTAATTTTTTTAAATTTTAAAGTGCTGACAGCTCCTATCTTGAAAGCAGACTCTTATTTCATGAACCTTAAGTTGTTGTACTTGTGTAATAAGAATCCTTTGAGTTAAGGGTTCTCTGTAACTTTTTTGACTCAGTATTTTGACCCTGTTAAAGTTAGTATTTAAGACCAAAATGTGTTTTCAAGTTTAGGTATAAATTAAAGGCTTGTGTTTAGTGGCATTTCAATTCCCAAGCGTAAAGTATTATGGAAAGGGAACAGGATGAAAATACACCACTTTTATTTTCACTCTGTTTTTTTCCCATTTAATTGATTTGTTTGTCTGCATTCTCTTCTATTCTAGAGTTTTAGAGTGCCAAGGGCTGCCCATTGTGAACGGGCAATGTGATCCCTACGCCACCGTTACCTTAGCAGGACCCTCCAGGCAAGTACTGCACATACAAGACCTTCCATTTTATAAGGATGGTTTGTGTTTCCTTTGCTTATAAGACATCTGCATTCTCAGATGGACGAATGGGAGTATTCAGACACCACCACTAGAACATGCTAAGTGTTGGTGTGTGTATGTATGAACTACTGAATTATACAAGAATAAGTAATTAGAGGCTTGTTTCAGTTTTGATTTATGTAGAGGTCTGAATAATCACTGAATATTTTTAATATGCTGGAGTATGTAGTTTGTGGTTAGGCTTAATTTGTGCATCTTCTCACCTCACAGTTTGAGGCCAGGTTTTGAGCAAATTTATTGCCTGATTTTGGGCAGTGGCAAAAGAGAAAGCTGAATACATCAACATCTTGCAGAGTACGCACGTTTGTATGTGAATATTTAGTCTTTTCACTCTCAAGGTGTGGCAATTTAATGTGTACATTGAAAGCCCTAGGTGGCTTAGTCCTGTAATTTCATATATGTGGACATTACACCATGGATAAAATTTGGAATGAGGTTTTAGTAATGAGATTCTGCATAATACTCTTCAGTTTAAATTTGGGATTAAATGCTCCGGTTCTCTTAGAAAAATTTCCTGTGCTGTTGGAGGTCACTGTTTTGTTTCTGCTTATCTAGATTCATCTTTTATGTCTGTGCCATGTTAGAAACAAAACAGCTCCGCTGTGACCTCAAAGAATCAGATTTAGTAGCATGACTTATTCATAATGTTTTACAACAATTTATTGGAAATATTGTAAGGATGTATTCTTGACAAATACTTATCTTGCATGCAGAGGAGTCTCTGAGACTGGTTGTTACTGTTCATCTTTGTCTAGACATGTTCTGCCTTATCGCCGTTAGTGAGCTGTGTATTTGAGTTGTACACTTCGATGTTTTAAGCCTCGTTTCAGATAGTACTGAGTGGCTATTACTGAAACTGTAAGATTTTTTTTGACTAACCCTTGTATTCTTGAATGTCCAAACTTACCTTTGTCTGCTTCCCTCCACCCCCCAGTCTGGATAGTATACGACAACTGATAATGTATTTTGCTTCAGAATAAGGAGCACAGTCTCATCCTACTCCTGTCTGTTTTTTGATGGGGGGAGAAGGCTTGCCTTCTATCTCCAGCAAGCAGCATGCAGCTTATTCCCATCCACTGCTCTGTAATTGCCCAATAATTGTGCTTGCCTTAATCGCCTCCCGTTCTACATCCTGCTTCCCAGTCCCCTCCCAGATGGGCTTATCAGTAAAGAGGTTGATTGGCAAGTGTGACTGATGAGACAGGATAGGCAATCTGCCCTATGTTCTGGAGGCGATTAGTCTCTCTTATCTCTCAGCTCCTCCTAGGAATAGTGGGATGTTCTTAATGTGTACATCATTCTCCTCACTGAATTTTTCAATGCCTCTCTTTTTAGAGTAGGAAAGCTGCTTTATTCTGCTGCGTTTATGCAATGCCAAGCATAAACATTTTAACAAATGTGCTGCTGTTTATTGTGTGATTTGTACTTACACAGCCAGCAGACCTCCCAACCAAAATGTTTCTATGCCTGTGTTACAGATGGGAAAACATTGTATACTTGGTGGACTGGCCGGTTCAGGTCACAGAGGAAGCCCGTAGCAGCACTGGGAATTAGACCCAGCTTTACTTGACCTCTGTAAAAGAATACATAGAGTTGTCGGGTTAATATAAGCGGTTACAAGCTATCTAAGCAGCTTTGCTGCATGAGAAATGAGGGATAGATTCTGGGATGAAAGGATTAGTAGGTCAGTTTTCCACATGGCTGATGCACCTCTCCATCTGTGTCTGTTTTATCTATGCCTGCAGAGCTGTAGGGGAAGATTGGTGACACAGGACAACACTGAGCTTTTCACTTGTAGGTAACAAGAACAAATCAAGCATAGGCTCGTAACATTTGAAAATCATCAAACAGCTTGTTGGCTGGCCTCTGAGAAGTGCCTTGGTTGGCTCTAGCCCAATACCAAGCAGTTAGATGTCTGCATTCTAAAAGGTAGGCACAGGCAGATGGCACTGGCCGTAGAGGATGAATGGGCAGCGCTGAACTTTGTCAGGCCTATTTGCCCAGTGGGTGGTTTGAAGGAGGGCTGCCATGTCTTGTGTCCTACAGAGCAGTACAGATGAAGAGACTTGTGCTTAGTACTGCTCATTGTAATTCACCAACGTAACACTAACTAGGTGCTGTTGGGGCTGCATGGAAAAGGGTGGTAATAGAGCAATAAAAATATTCTTACTGAGGAAATCATTCTGGTCTTTTTGATCATTTAACACCACTGAAAAGCATTCATTGATTCCTCAGGCCAGGATTATAAAATATAAAACACAGAAATAGCTATGTTAGTCTTCCTGTCTCCTCCTGTGCATTTAGGGTATGAGAGATTTTTGAGTCACATCAAGACTGAGACCATCCTCCAAATGCTGCCGCTTGGAGCCCTGTTCTTGCCAGTTGCTTTGTACAGATAGAAGGTTCTGCTGGATCAAGCAGGAGACAGAATCAGGGTTCAAGGACTTGTGTTTAAGAGAGGATAACAAACTGTGATTACTGCCACTTCAGAGACGTAGGCACGCAGAGGGTCCTTGTCTTAAATGTGTGCGAGTGTGTATGCCTTGCTATGCTGGAGCCACACAGATAAATCAAGTGAATGACTATTTGTTCTTCAGTGGCTCTGTTCTAGGATCACACTTCTGCTAACGTTGTTTCTTACCTTTTCTTTTTTTTTCTTTCCTTAATTCAGATCAGAAGCCAAAAAGACTAAAGTTAAAAAGAAGACCAACAATCCACATTTTGATGAAGTGTTTTATTTTGAGGTTGGTATTTCAAAGGAACGGGTGATAAGCTGAAATACTATACTGTAGATTGTTGGCACAGCATCCTGCTCCATGTTGTGCCAGTTGTCGTCTTTGAAGACTGTTTCAAGCATGGTACAGGGGGAAGAAGTACCCAGGATCAGACTAGCTGTCTGCTGAAGGAGCACTATATTGCTTCAGCTCAGGTGCTCTGTAGGAGAAGCTTCAAGGTGGGCTCTTTTGGGCAACAGGCTTTATGCTTCATCTCAACTCACCCCAGAAGAGGTTTGAAAAAGGACAGTTAAAAATGGGATTTAAAAAAAAAACCAAAAACCAACCCAAAATTGTTCTTTTTTTTTAGCCTGTGTTTTCATAGCTGCTCCACCCTGTCTTCCCAGTCAATGGGAGGAAGGTTATCTCCTAGGAATACTGAAAACTGTAGAGGAAAAATACACTTAAAACTGGATATTCTGGCTGTCTGCCAGTCTGCTGCAACACCAGTGCCTTTCCTCCAAGTGGGTGAAAGCTCTACAGCTTTATTTAATACAGAGCATTTTCAACAAGTCCAGTTAAGACAAAGTATAACTTTTATGAAGGTGCTTATTTTGGTTCCTTCTGGCAAGACTAGCTGTAATTGTGGTGTGTCCATACACATATGTGCATGTGTTCACAATTTGGATACCTCTTGAAACTTTTCATTCTGCCTTCTGAAGTATGTGTATCTTTCTCTTTTCTTTTTCTCTTAGTCCCAGTCTATGCTTAACTGTTCTATTTCAAGAGACACCTCAAGATCGTATCTGGCATAACAAGAGTTGATGAAAAGCCAGAGTAGTACAGTGCAGTTGGCATATCATCAAAAAGCCCTTTCTACTCGTACAGCTTGCATCATTCGGGTCACATTTGCATTAGAAATTGTTGCTGGCATAGGGGTGGCACCTGGGGTGTGGTTTCTTGAATCAGTTCAGGGGCACAGGCAGCCACATCTGGAAGGAGAGCTGGCTAGAGAGGAGCCATACAAGTGCTGTTGCACGGTGCGGATCTGAAGTGCACATACCGTTCTTGGCAGTGCCAGTGCAGGGCTTATTGCTGTCTTCCACCTTCTTCTACAAATGACCGTCTCTTTGCCTAGAAGCTGATAGTTGTACCAACTAATCTAAAGTCTCTCATATCAACAGAAATGTGCTCTTGTTTATGTCATATATTTGGATTTTGAGGAACAGATGTTGCAAGTTCTTTACTGGCAGGAGCACTTTCTCACTGCCCAAAGGGGTGGAAACCCTGAGGTTTGGCCAGGATAGCTAAGGTAATCTTTCCTCTGCTAACCCAGCATGTCTCTTCCTAGGATATAACTTCCTTGCAGTGTTAACTTTATGTAGTAGTGAGCCTTTGAGCCTCCTTGCCTGACTCCATGAGACTCTGTGGAGGTGCTGCATGGCCATCGTTGGTGAGGGAGAGATCCCATGGTACTGAATGGTGAAACTGCATCAAGGTGTCAGTGTGTTTACTCAGGGCTGCCCAGGATTTCAGTCCATTACCTGACCCAGAGCTGCAGCCTTTGGCAGTGACACAAGAGTGATGCTGTATGTAAATAAACTAAAATGGGCTTCCTTATTTTTAACATAGTCAGTTCTGGAGGTATCTGTCAGTGAGAGCTTTTTAATGAGAATGTAATCCAGGAATTCAGACTGTAAACCGTAAAACTTCACCTGTCTGATTTCTTAGCCTTCTGTGTACTGCAGAAATAGCAAACATTTGTTATTTAAACACTGAACTTGCCAGGTGGTGCCATGCTGGGAGTTGAAGGAGAGAAATAGAAAGCATCTTCCAGCTGGAATCGTGGAGGGGGCTGGAGGCTTGCTTAGCTTGCCTTTATGATGAGAGGTGGGTTGCATGCAAGTATCTCAGCGGAAGCAAAACCTGCACTCAAGCCCATGCCCCAGTTGTTATGCTAACTCAGAGCACAATGTTTTCTGTGTGGTTAAGAGTAGAGCTTGGGAAATATCTGAATCAGCCAGAACTCTGAAACATAAACATACCCTTGGTGCAGACAGAGCCATCACAGATTTATGTCATTCTGAGAGTAGTTAGTACATATCAGGCCAAATGCCTCCAAGGAGCAAGGTTCAGTAGAACTTTTATGACTGGGAGATACATTCACTAATGAGACATGGGCAGACCTGTGGCTGGTGCATGCTGACAGACTGCTCTTACTCCTGTGGAGCTGCAGATTCATGCTGTTGACAGCAATGTCACTTACTGCTTCCAAACAGCTTCATCAGCTTTCCTGCACTCTGCTAGCACAGCGATTGGCCATGCCTCCAAGGAAGAAGCTGATCTGTAAAAGGCAGTGAATGGGTGCTTTCCTTTCTACAACAAAAAAATCACAGATTTAATTTTCGAAATGGAGAATAGTTTATCATTGGTTTGGGAGATCTAAGGGCTTATTTAAGGGATGCTATGAGGGAAACTTGTACCTGAATGGTTAGGAGCCATTTTCACCACCATTCCAGCTGCAGTGTGGTGTGGGGGCTTGGAGTTCTGTATGCAGCTACAGGGAAACGGCCACCTTATGGGAGCTGAAGATGGTAATGCTGGGGACCTGTTTGCAAACTGGCATGTGCTGAAAAATAATGAGCAGCTGATAAACGGCTTGCCAGCTTTGCCTAAAGAAAGGGACAGCACAGCAGAGTTGTGCCCACTTTTTTGTAAAATGGTATGTGGCAGCTGTTCAGCACTGTGGACTGGGAGCTCCCTCATCTACAGTTCCATCCTTGGAATGGATGGACTTCATAAGCCATCTTTTTAGGAATACCACTCTTGAGCTGTATTAATCTGCACACTAAGCAGTCATACAGGTGAACAGAGAGACCTCGTGCATGCAAACTCCAGCAAAACTTCTCAGGAAAGTGTTACTTAAAAGGTATGTGTCATAAGTTACACCTATGCTATAATTTCAATAACTTGTGTTACATATAATAAAATACTTAAAAGTTTGCTTCCTTATTAAAAATTACACCATTAGCTTCACAACGGTAGTAGAAAATGTTTTCAGTTATGTAGCTTAATTTCTTGAAGCCACACTGAAGACTGTTGCAAGGGTAGAGTGAGAAAATTTGTGTTGAGCTACAGAAGTTGTGGGCTGTATTTAAACCTGCCATGCTCTTAGGCTTACAGGTGCATTTGATTCAGTTAGTCTGGAGGGTTTTGTCTCCAGTGCTGCTAGTACCTGTTAGTTTTATGTGTTGCCTTGAAAATGGTGCCTGCCTTAGACATACACAAACACAGAAGGCTCTTTATCCCATATTAGAAGATTCTTTTCTGATTCCTCTCCACTTGTGCAGCTGTTATCTTCGCCTCCCTTGTTTGTACCATCTGCATCTGACGTACAATATACAACCGAGAAGTCAAGTTTACAATAAAAGCCAGTTTCTGTGAGTGGGAAGTATTAAGCCACAAGCATATATAAACCTACAGTAAAGTTCAGCTTCTGTGTGCAACCAAGAGCTGAACCCACACATCATACATACTTGCATTTGATCAGTTCCTGATGTGGTTTCAGCTGGGTGGGGTAACCTTTTTCTCAAGTTTCTGATACACTGTACAAAAATAAAACCATCAAAGTATTTTTAAAATCATGCTAGAAAATAAATTTTAAGAAATGTTTGTACAAAACCTTTTTTTGCTGTAATGCTTCACACTTACAGCTATCTTCCCATTATTTTCTGTCCATGCCTTGCTATTTATCAGTCTTGTAAATATGACTGGTGAACTGTGCCCCTGGTTCTGTGTTTTGATATGTGTAACATAGGATAGCATCTCTTGGACAATTGATCTGCTTAGTATTTTTTGTATGGGCATGGGCAGGATATCAAGACAGGCAGAACATGCCAATTTTAATTGGATCCACTGTAAAATGTTCTTAAGGGTGGTTTTGGTTCCCCACCCCCTGCTTCAGGGTGCCTCAGGGCATCTGTTGTACAGCTGTATTTAAAACCCAATTATTAATTGCCCTTTTATTTCCCTAGATGGATTATAAAAGTGATACTCCTTTCCATGATTTTTTTCTTGTTAATGTAAACTGAAAGTACTGTAGTAATATTAAAGATGTCCTTTCTCTGAAAGAAAATATGGAGTATGTAGTTACTCTTGTGTATGATTGTGTAACCACCACTTTTGTATAGTCAGGAATCTGTTTAATCGACATGTTTATTCACATGCATGAATGTTTTCAGAATCAGGGCTGAAGTCACTGCTAATAGTAAAAGGCTGTGATCTTCCACAGCTTTGTACATTGGAATGCTTTTGTATCAGATCAAGTTGTTAAAAGTTTCCTCCTTTTTATTAGGTTACAAGACCCAGTAGCTACAACAAGAAATCTCATTTTGATATTGAAGATGTTGATGAAGTTGACAAAATGGAGATTAGGTAATACAAAACACTTTGTACTAGCAAGCTGTCTTCCAAAGTTGTGTAACTTTGTAGTAGACTCAGTGTTCAAAGTGGCAAGCATGGTTTTACTGTTCATAAATCAGAATGAGTCTTTGTCATTATATTGGTGTGTTCATTTACCTCCACTGTTCTGTAGATCGTGTCTGACTACATATGATGGTTCTGCTGTGGGAGAGGTCCTTATTATTTTCCTTCGTATCCTATATACACTGTGTGTATACTAATGTGCGTTTGTCATTAAGTGCAGCCTTTTATGTCTGGGCTCCCCTTTCCTCCCCACCTCAGTTTCCCAAGTTTGCCCAGAAACTCTGTGATGCTCTCAGTTAGTGTGTTTTATTTTATCACTTAATTTTAGCAACCCATATAAGGTCCTTCTTCCCTGAAAGGAAACTCTTGAACTCAGAGTTTTTCTGCAGCAGAGTAGTTTCTCTTCTCTTTTGCCTGCCAGACTTTAACCTCTTCTTGCAAGACTGGGTATGATAAATATGAAATCCATTGCACAGGAAAGAAGCAACTCTGATTTCAAAAACAAACCAACCTCACCCCCTGCCACCCACAGAGTACTTTCGGAAACCTGCTGAGGTCTGTCAACAGTGTCTGTAGGGACAGATGAATAGAAGGAGTGGATAGGAAACAGAAGGAGGTGCAAAACCTAAAGGTATCACATGCGTCATACCATCACATACATTGAAACTTAGAGACTGAAGTAAGCCATCTGGTGATCTGGATGCACTATAGCTGAAAACTGCTGTATCTGCATCAGGTGGTGAGAAATTTCCCTTTCCTTTATGCTAGGATTTGGAGGAAGAAAAGTTGAGGGAGAATGGTGGCAACCCCTTCCTCCCCAGATTCTTTCTGCCATTAGAGAGGCAGTGAGAACTCACCTCCCGAAACATTCCCTGGTCTGTAAGGAAAGGAGGAGAGACCAGGAAGTGGGAACAATATTCCCAGCAAGCAAGGTGCATCTGTGTTTATGAATGAATGGATGAGGGCTGTTCTAATTTGATGGTCAACTGCTGGTTCACATAGCCTGTTAGTGTAGTATCACAGCACTACAAGACTGTTAATGAATTTGTGTTTGCCGTGGCGCTGTGAGACAGGAAAGGAAAACTATTCATATGTGAGAGAGATGTGAGCTGTACTCTGTTTCCCTGAGAACATCTGCATCAGGCAGAGCAAAGGTAGCTGGTTTAAGGGCAACCCATGGCTAATTTGTAGGAGGGAAAACAAAGACCCAGGTTCAATGCTAGTCTGCTGTGGTGGTGTCAGTGTTGCAGCACAGCAGATGACCTAGTCCCAGGGCCAGACTAGATTTCTGCAAAACTTTGCATGGTGTAGGCAGGTATGAAGTAACATGTCCCATATCCCATGGAATGTATGTGATGGAATGGGCAACTGAACAGTGTCTGTGGAGTCCCAGTCTAGTCTTTGTACGCGTAATGCCCAGCCGTGAACTGATTTTAAATGAAAGCTAGGATACTGTGATTGTTTTGTGAACAATCTGAAAGGGGACCATAGATGTTGGTGGGCAGTGGTTACACATTGCTTAATATTTTAGTTGATGCTTATTTTGTACTGCTGGACTAAATGAAATTATACGGTTATTTTACTTCCCAAGTATAGTTTCTGAACAAATTCTGGACGGCAATGATAATGTATGTGGAACTGAGCTTCAGCAAAGTCTTTCATTCCTTAAAACCAACACATCGCAGTGTGGTAAAGTTGAATAATTTGTGAGGAGGCTTACAAAATAGTTGGGAAAAGATTAAGCACTCTAAATAATAGACAAAAGCAGATCAAGTGTTAGTCTTGGTTGGGCAAACTCTGCGCAGAGGTTTTGTCCCCTATAGGACAGAGTGTTTTTGTTTCCATCTCAGGTTCCCCTTCCACCCCCGCTCACTTCCTCCAGTCAGTTTAGTCAGTTAGATTGCCCCCGTGCCCTCTGGACGGATCATACAATTTATGGGTTTTGGGGTTTGTTTTCTTTTTCTCTCCTGAGAAAAATACCATTCCACAGGGTAAAGAGGAGACTTAGTCTCTCATGGTTTCTCTCTAAAGCTATGAAAGTTTCTCTTTCTGAGTGGGTGTAGGAAGTTGCAGGCAGGGCATATCAACACTTAGGGACCAGATGTTCTGGTGCATTCATTGTTTCTCCTCCCCCTCTCTGCTGTTTCTTTCTTTCTGTGACTACAGTCTGACTGGTTTCAGAATAACACTTGCCATAACTTTGCCTTTTAAAAAGCTCAGGAAATGGTAATCTTCTAGTCCCTGAGGTTTGTGTATTATGATTTTTAAAATTCTGCTTATGATTTGTACTCCAAGCGCACAAAACAATAATTTCAGAATTTGCATGCATGCTTTGTTTACTGTGTAGTGTGAGATCTACCTTGGGTAGTTAGTTCCTCTCCTACAGGTCCTTTGCACTGTTTTTTCCTGTAACTTAAGTTGCTGTTGGGGAACACCCTTTGGCTGCATATGTTTGGAGGAGTTATTGATAGTGGGCATCTTGAAAGAATTTGGATAAAATAGAAAAAAAATTGCTTGTAAATATTTGGTAAATGGTAAGTTTGACTATGTATAAATAAATTTCTCAAAGGATTCTTCTCCTCCTGAAGCTGCTGTTAGCTATCTGAATTAGTTGGCAAGATAGTAGCCAACCAGATATTGGTAAGGGAGAGAGGAGGCTGGCTTTTCAGAGTTTTTTCCTTTTGGGGAATTCTTGCCCTGCAGAAATACTGTCAAAATATCAGTTTGAAGAACTTTACCCAGCAGGCATGCAGTGTGATCTGATGGTATATCTAGTGTATGAAACTTGATGCATAAGACACTGTTGCAAGGCTCAGAGGACTTAACAGTGACATCCTCTGCGCTTGCATAAGGTAGGATAAACCTTTAACAGGACTATCAACATCCATTCCTTGACAAGCCTAGTGTGACTTGCTTGAGACTAGGAAGGCTGTGTACGTATGTCCATGGTAGGATGGCTTTGCGCCTTCTCCAAATTCAAGTTGCTCTTCTAAAAATCTTCATTATTTGAAAACCTATTATTTGAAAACCTGTGTCCTATATATCTTCCCCCCCCCCCCCCAAAGGTTTAAGGTGCGTTCTGACTATCACTTAGCTGCAAAATTCTCAGCTGAGCTTGTTTTAAAATAAAAATGCCTCTCGGGGGAAACCTCAAAATATATACAGAAACAACTACCTTGGAGTTTGAAACCCTTGCTTCAAGATGGGTGTTGTAGCGTTTATCTACAAATGCCAGGTTAGACACTAGTACTTCTGCTTTGAATCTCAGTGCAGTTGGTTTACATCCTAATGTTAAAGAGCATGTGAAAAGGAAGAACGTATCATCTAGAAATACATACCAGAACTTCCCAAACATGAAGAACTGAGTGCCAGAAATTGTGTAGGCATCAGTCAATACACAGATTACATGGAGTGGTAGAGCTGTCCTAAGGTTTTGAGTACCTGTACAGGAGTAGTTTAGGTGCAAGAAATTTGTAGGCCTGACACGGTGAATCTTCCCAGGAGCTGCAGCACTGGGAGGGACTGAGCAGGCGTTCAGCCTAACTCTGTAAAGCTGCTGCTTAGCTGCTAGTAATCCCAAATTAGACTGGGACTGACAGTATGGGGTCCTTCAGTATCTCTGCATTTTTTCCCCTGGTATGCATTTTACCTGTACTTTTCCATTTTCTGGGATAGCCAAGCAGTCGTGAATCTTTACCAATATGGACCATGGAAACAGTACGGATTAGGGAAAGGTAGTTTAGGTGATTTTATTTTTTATTTTCCCCACTGATGTTTCATGGAGGCAAGTTGCAAGGATCCAGAAATCTAAGGTAAGGTTGTCTCTTTACTGTTTGGAAACCACTGTTGTACAGTTTCAAGACTTTTTAACTCCCAGCCTTGAGGGGAAAAAACAAACAAATTGAAAACAAGGTTGGGATTATTTGGTTTTAATTTTTTATTTATTATTAACCTTTTTAAATTATTTGTTTTTATTACAGAGTTGATCTTTGGAATGCTAGTAACTTGAAGTTTGGAGACGAGTTTCTAGGAGAACTGAGACTCCCTTTGAAATTTCTCCGACAGTCTAGTTCTTACGAAGCATGGTATTTGACATTTTTCTTTTGGAGAATAAGTAGAAACATATGTCTGCTTGAAGGCTTAAGAGTAATTACTGCTATGTGATAAAGTTTAAATGGATTTAATTTGTATCTGTTTTTGTAAGCAAGCCAAAGTAATCTTAGCAAATGTAAGAACAAGAAGTTTTGATAATGTGATTAGAGATTTCAGTCTGCCTCTGTATTGCATGTGGGAGTTTTAATACGTTGGCTTTATGATATTTACTGCAGTTCATCAGCAGTGCTGTAGTTTTAGTGTGTGGGTTTTTAATCATAGCTACATAAATCTTTATGATCAGAACTTCCCATGTTGCAGATGGTGCAAAATAGACTGGCAAACTTAATTAAAAGCCTGATTCAGAACTCTCAATAATTCAATACATGTATATATAAAGTATTGCATGTATCTGTACATTTATTATATGTTTATGTGTAGCTTGAGATAATGTTGTGTTTCATCACAAACTTTCTGTCTTATTTTTTGCATATCAGGTATTTCCTGCAGCCCAGAGATAATGGTAACAAGTCATTGAAACCTGATGACCTTGGTTCCTTAAGATTAAACGTGGTTTACACAGAGGACCATGTTTTTTCCTCAGACTATTACAGTCCACTTAGAGACATCCTGCTAAAATCTGCAGATGTGGAGGTAATTTGCTTGCCCTAATTGTTGTTTACCTGCAGATCATCCTCACAGGGGTCTCTAAATATTTGTCACTATCTTGCTGGCACAGTGGTTGTGTAATTACCAGAGACTTCAGTTTCTTCCTTTTCAGACTTGAGGGATTTGTTAAGCTCTGCATATCCCTGGTGCTTGTTTTCAGTCCTTGCAGAGAAGATCTTTATCTGCATGCAGTATGGTGGGTGAAGGCACACCCAGGAACCAGTGGTTTTGGCAGCAGCCTATTCTCCGTGGCTTTCTAATTTTACATGTGAAAATGCAAAGTAAACTTCAGTTTGATCAATTGTTTTTTCCTTTACTGGAGAGGAATAATAGGTTTACTTGCATAATTCAAAAAACCAAAACCAAACCCAAATCAAGAATTCCTCCTGAAACGTCAAAGGGTTGAACCATGTGTGCCATTATACGTACTTTTAGCACTTGTAACAGTGCTTTCATTTTTTCAGTACAAGCACTGGGTTCTGTACTTACTGTGGCTTGAAATTGAGAAGGGTTTGAGTTCTTCCTCTTCACTTGCTTCCCGGGCAACAGTGACACTCAGTGAAAAGACAGCTATTATAAAACGGGGGGAGGGCCGGGGCAGGGGACTGAACTGTGATAGTTTTTAAATTGCTGCCCTCTTGCGATCAGAACTTACAGCCAACAAGAACTGGAACGTAACACCCACCCATGTTATGTGCAGGCATATTTGGGTAACTGGCCATTGCAACTGTTGTGTGGGGTTCTGCATTAAGGAGCTAATGGGAAGAGAAAGAAAGGATGCATGTTCTGGAAAGATCTCTAAGTTTTTATTTGTTTCCACTGTTCAGCCTGTTTCAGCATCAGCTGCACACATTTTAGGTGAAGTTTGCAGAGAAAAACAGGAAGCAGCCATACCTCTTGTCAGGCTTTTCTTACACTATGGCAGAATTGTGCCTTTCATAAGTGCCATTGCGAATGCTGAAGTGAAGAGAACTCAGTAAGTACCAAAAAAGAAATTTCTATCAAACATACCTACTCTGCATTGGCTAGTGTTGGGATCCTCCACTCAATTTCTGGAATTATATGTAATTTCAAAAGGCAGTGGTGGAGTTGTTCCTGTTCCTGCCAGCTGAGTGGCAGAGTTCTTTATAAATGCATTTCACTGCTCTGTTCTGGCGAGTTTAATTTTAGGAGGAATTCCCATGTTTTGTTGAATACACTTGCAAGACTATTGTAAGGTCTGAAAGGAGGGATTTTCAGTCTTCTCAGTCTTAATTATATTTGATCCTGCATCACCTTCAACTGTTCATATGAAATCATTTCAGCTTTATAGTGTGCTAATAAATCATCTAGTGCTGAATAGAAGCGTTTGTTGAATTTGTTCAAAACAGAAAGCAAGTTTCTTCCTAATCATGAATATTTAAGGCAAGCTGTGTGCCTAATCTTTCCAGTTAGAGGGCTGAGGAACAAAGATGGGATTGGATCTGGCAGTGGATGGCAGAAAACATATTTTTTTTTTCCCCCGGTCACTTCTTAAAAGTCCCTTTTTTGACTTATTGGTGGCCTGGCAGTTTAGTAGTGTGAGATGTATTATTCATGCCAGGCAGGTCCTAAAGAACATTGTTGCCACAAACCTTGTGGCTATGTAGTCTTGCTCTTGACTGACAGTAGAAGAGACAATTGGGAGTGAAGGGAATGACAGATACTGACTCCAAAGTAACAGCTTCCTCAGCACAAAATAAAGTCTTTGTGTGGGGTGGCTTTTTTCAGAGAGAGGGATAGAGTGTTTTCCTTCCTGTAGGCAGGTGTATTTTCTCTGTGTTGCAGGTTGCATAAAACAGGTTGGTTGCTGCAGTGTGAGGAAATTTGCTGCTCCCTAGTCAGTCATGTTTCTGTGATAAAACAGCAAAGATGGTGTTTGTTTTCAGGGCTTTCTGGCATTTGTAACAGGCAGTGAGCTTACTTTTTTGTGAAACAAAATGATAAAACCAGCAAAGGAATTCATCCTGTTATTCGCTGCTTGTAAACAGGTAAAACTGTAGTAAGCTATAAACAACAGAAAAGACATTCTTGTGTGTACAAGAACAAGCAAATAACTTCATATCCAAGTTTGATCTGCTGTCAGTAAGCACAGGTTTTGATCATAAGGGTTGTAGATGACATTGTTGATTAGGTACCTATCTGCATAACGGTAATTACTATACAGGGAATTGCAGGTACAAGATTAATATGGAATTACTTGCATTCTCAAAATGCAAGTAATACTAAAAAGAAAAAGTACACACAATAGTGCAGCTAGCTAAAGCTTAAGGAATTACAGTGGCCATATGTCTAGTACAAGAAGAATTCTGTGCAAGTGGCTTTTCAGAAAAACGTGAGAGTCTGCATGGCGTCAGCTATCCACACAGTACTCAGGATTGAATTGGGATCTGCACTGTTATCACAGGACAGTGCTGTAAGTCGCTTAAAAAAGATTGCTATGTCATTGGACCTCGTGTTTTCATCTCCCTCCCAGCTTACAAGTACTTATTCTGTAGAAGATAGTAGGTCACGTGTGATGTCCAGTGTTGTTGTGAGACTAAAATCACTGCCTCCTTCGCTTACTCAATGCTGTTCAATAGCACGTGAAAACAGGCACATTTCCCCCCCCTTTTACATTGTAAACCTCTTTGATTTGAGCCTGCATGTTGCTGTCTGTTTGGATGGTACACTGAGCAGACTGTGCTAACACAAAGAAGAAAACGTGTAGTCCTGGATTTACCGTGACTACTGCTTTTGTGGAAGGCCACTAAATGCTATGTGACTGCAGTTCATGGCAGGCTGGTGTCAAAGAGAGTTTTTGCTTGTGCATTCAAACCCAGATTTTTGTCACCTTTCACTGCTTCGTTTATTTCCATATATTAGCAGTTCATTACAAAGAGACTAAATTACGGAAAATTGTTCACTTCCAGAGATCCAAACACCATTTTCAGAGGAAACTCATTAACTTCCAAGTGCATTGACGAGACAATGAAACTGGCAGGGATGCATTATCTGCAAGTTACACTAAAGCCAATTATAGATGAGGTAAGAGCAGTTTAGACTGATTATTTGATAAAATGTCATTGTAGAAGGCCTTCAGGGAACGGATACTGTTTATTCCTTCCCATTTAAAGATGACTTTGTAGGAATAATGCTTAGGAGCCTGTTTCTACATTAAAGTCCTGTGTGTTAGTTTAGCCACAGCTGAGTCACACAATTCGGAAATAGTTGGATTGTATGAAAAGAAAAGGAAAGTTTCCATTTATTTCACTAAATTATTCTGTTTTAAAAAACCTAACATTTATTGGTTTTGAGAAATAAGTAAAGTAATAACTTAAATGAGTAAAGAATATATACAGCAGAAAGTTGCTGGGAAGCTATAAGTAATACATTTAATCCAGTGGGTATAAAGGAATAAAATTGTTTTTAGATAACTGTGAATGTGAAGCATGTATTGTCACAATGGTTTATTATCTATCCAGTCCAGAATGGTGGGTGTGGGTATTTTAGTGCAGTAATTGGGCACTACTTTCAGACCACAGACTTCCTTTAAATGATTTGACAGTTTCTTTAGCTGTTGTTTTAATGTTTCATAAGAAAATGGCAAGTTTTTAAAGAATACAGATATACTTTCAAAGTTTACTGGTTTAGCAAAATAGGACTTTTCTTGAACAGCCTTGTTTGGGAGAATCTAAAGGACGGCTCTTCATTTCAGTTGAAGGAAAGAGTAGAGCAAATTAGTGCTACTTTTTGGGAAAAAAAAAACCAAACCAGCAACGTAATTCACCTTTGATGCTTTGTCAAAAGAGGAAAATATGATTTATAAAGTTGGCTTTTGCCTTCTACCTCAAAAAACTTAACAAATTATGCTTTTTGCAAAACTCTTTCTGCTTGAAGGTAAACTAATGTATTGTTCACTGTATTTTTTTTCTAGATCTGCCAGGGCCATAAACCTTGTGAAATTGATCCTGTGAAATTAAAAGATGGTGAAAACCTGGAAAATAACAGGGTATGCATTAGATTTGGAAGATACAATATCTGTTTACACTATCAAGTTTAACTGAGGTCCTCAGTTTGACATTGCAAATAATTTTGTCATTCATTAGAATACATTGAAAGCTTTCTTAACACCGCAAACTGTTGTAATTATTTTACAACGGCTTTACATTATGCTTAATATAATAATGTATAATATTAATCACCTCTCCCCCGACCCCTGAGGATGAGGATAACTTAGCCTGTGGATCTAATGGTGACATAGAAAATGGTGCTGCAAAAAGGAATGCTGTGCCATACAGCCGTATCACTTGATGTTTGGTTTTGATAGGAATATTTTTACTCTTGTACTTGAATCTGTGCATTTGCCAAAGAGAGTATAGTGTGAGATTGTTTTGCAAGTATATCATGTTGAAAGTGAGAATCTTTTATTATGCCACAGGCCGTGAATAAAACCAGGAATAGTACCACTTTCCACAGCAGAAAATTATACTAATTTTGTCGTTATTATTGCATTTTTTAGGAGAATCTGAGACAATATGTTGATCGCATTTTTGCTGTAATTACAAAATCGGGTGTAAGCTGCCCTACAGTGATGTGTGATATTTTCTTTTCATTGAGAGAATCAGCTGCCAAACGTTTTCAAGGTGAGTTTCTAGATAGTGTTTTGTTTTACATCACTAATAGCTTTTAAGTGTAGGTGTTGTCTAGCAGTCTGCACAGTCCATGATGTATGTAGTAATTGAACAGTAGCATATCCAAAACGCCATTTGGAGTGTGTATTAATGCTGGTTTTTCCTTGGTTATTCATTCCATAAAGAACATGTATTGTATGAGTTTTCTTTAAACATCTTTCAGAGGAAAACAGTATTTTAAGAGTGTTATGATTGTATATATTTATGGTTTCAATATTTGCAAAGCATACTCGGTTTTCAAATGTTCAGGTTTTTGTAATGGCTCATTCTGAAGGCTCCATGCAGCTGAATCATTTTCTGCTCATACTTTACCTGTAATAAAGGCCAGTCTGTAAGTTACTGGAGTTATTGCAAGCTCATTGCCCGAGGAGGCCCGTGTGATGCCGAGTTTTTCTGTATGTCAAGAGATAGTTCTTCCTGAAAACAACTTTCCCAAAAGTTGTTTTGGATCTGTGAGAATAAGCAGGCAATATAAACCGGGAATTGAGCAAAACAAGCAACCTGTATATTTTCTTGAAGGGAAGCATATTACAAGAAGGAAGTTTTAGAGCGAGTAATACAAGTTCAGCTTTTGAACAGTTACTTCACAGTAGAGAAGCTTAAGCAGAAAGCCATTGACTGTGCTGTTATTCTCTTTATTTTATGTAAAAAAAATAAAAAATTCTATTTCCTGTAACTGCCAACTGGCATAGATATATTAAGAGTCTGTACAGCACTTGTGCTCAGGGCTATAACTAGATAACTGAGAGCTGGCCTCTGTGCTGAACATTTCATAAACCATGTAAATTATTCATCATACTTTACTTGCATAGATGGAATAGTAGATGTTTGCATGAAATTCCCAGTGTGGTAGAAAAGTGAATGATGTTCTCCTTGTAGCCTGTGTTATGAATTCACTTCTTTAAAAGGCTGTCATTGACATTTCCTTGGTTTATGCTGGCTGATCTCTGGTTCCAAATCCTGCATTATCAGTTAATCCTGTAACTCGCAAATATATACATTTTCAGTACATGCTTGAGTTAGCTTTCTGAAGGCATTTAATAATTTCAGAAGGTTTTTAACAAGGTTTGGTGAAATGCTGAGTAGAGGTCTTTTTTCTTTTTTTTTTTTTTTTAATAGGTGACCTAGATGTGAGGTATACAGCTGTCAGCAGCTTTATTTTCCTGAGATTCTTTGCCCCTGCCATTCTTTCTCCCAACCTCTTTCAGCTTACACCACACCATCCAGTAAGTACTGTATCGCTTTTTTCTAGCTACGTATATGGTTTTGTCACCATAGTCTTGTCTATCAAGGTTCTTTCTTCAATTCTTTTAATAGCCTTTAGGAGTACCTTTGTTAGTTAGAAGATCTGCTGTGTCTATCTTGGATATAAACATATGTTGAATGACTGTGTGTGGGAGGAACAGTGAAATTTAAGGACAAACAAGGCAGATGATCTAAGATGCTGTGGAAAAGATGGTCACTGCTTCATTTTTGCCACATGACATTAATGCTGGATTGATTGTCAGCAACGCTAGAAATGTTTTGGGTGTTAAGCAACTATCCAAGACTTTTAGTAGTTGTTCTTATTGGGAGTGGGGAGGATCCGGACAGTCTTCAAGATAGAAATCTCTGGTTTCGTTCTGCAAGTGATTGCCCTTGGTTCTCTGGAGAGCAGTAGGGTAGCTGTGAAGCATGATGGCTTAAGAGTCAAAAACCTTTAAATTTTTTTTTTCCTGTAGTGTTTTATTGGGTCTTTCCTACTTTTATGTTACTTTAAAGAAAAAATTTAGTTTACCTTACTCTATTCATTATTTTAAATTGCTAGTCTATATAATATTGTTCTCTTTCCTAGGATCCGCAGACTTCTCGAACTTTGACACTTATCTCTAAAACCATTCAAACTTTAGGCAGTCTATCAAAATCTAAATCTGTAAGTATGCCATTTTCATTTAAAGGCTTAATTTAGGAAAGTGGTTGTGGGCTTTTTTTATAAATCTTTATTACTGATTGTAATTAAGCCTTTAAAATGCTTGAGTTGCACCAGGCTTATGCAAAATTGGTTATGTTTGCTTTGATTATAAGCCTCTCATGCTTACAGGAGAACTAAATCTGCCTTAATCCGAACTAGATTTCGGTAAAGCAAAATTGTGTGACCAACCTAGAAGTCTGTTCCAGGTCTTTTCGTTCCTTTCTTCTGGAAGAAAGACTGTGATCAGGAAAACCCGTGAAGTTCTCTGCTTGCCTCTGATATATGATAGCAGCTCTGCCGGGCTTTACAGACTGTCTCAATGTTTTAAAGCTCAGCTGAGAAGAATCTCCCAGTAAGGGGATGGGCTATGCTTGTCTTTTAATACCAGTTCAGTTTTCTGCCAGTCAGTGGTGAGATTAGATCTAGATGCCCATGCACTGGATGTTTGATTGAAATAAAACTTGTGTACCTAAGGCACCACACTGCTGTATCTGGTGATAATTTGGGGTCACTGGTGGTCTGGCTAGGATTCACACAGGCAACTGGAGATTAATCTGTACCACAAATCCTTCAAGACAATAGAATTCCTTCTCTCACACGTTTTGTCAGCTTCTTTTAGGACCAAGATTAAAAGTCAAAGCAGAAGTCTGAACCTTTGGAAGAATGCATTATTAACTGTGGTAACTGAACATTGAAATGCATTCTACTACCTTTTCGAAATAAAAATTCAGTACTACTGAATGTGTGCTGTACAACATGAAAGTAGTGCTTTGCTTATTTTACCTCTGCCCAGAAAAAAACCCACCCTTTTATCTGCGGTGGCTTGCTTCATGGCCTACTGCTGTTTACAATAATATTTTCTGTATAAACTGGATTATAATATGCATGATTTTGACTTTGTATTTCAGGCCAATTTCAAGGAATCCTACATGGCTACTTTCTATGACTATTTTAATGAGCAGAAATATGCCGATGCAGTAAAAAATGTGAGTAATGCATGTGACTCTTCTGAAAATCCTGCTGTGTTGTGAAGCTGATGCTTGGAATCTTAGAATGTAATACATACTGTCTGTAAACCAGGAAGCATGTGCTGGAAAAAGCAGACTTCTGATAACTGTAATATTAAGAAAGTTTTATCAAGTTATGTGCATGTCAGTAGTAGAATTTCTTTGGATCTACTTCTACTTAATAATTAGCTTGGATTAACAAGCTGCTGCTTAGAGCTTGAGACATGTGCATGCTTCATAGGATGCTGCAGACCTGTGACAAAAATTGCTTAGTCCAAAAGGAAGTGAAAGATACATTAAACAAAGGAGAAGCACAAGAAGTGTTGGTCATCTGCAGTTTTTCTGCTTAAGAGCATTTGTGCTATTTTTAGTTCCTCAGGCTTCTGCCATTACCTTCTGTTTAACTACTCTTACCATGCTTTCTTGTAGCTCTGTGTTGTACAAATGTTAAAAATTTTAATTTGGGCAGTCCAGTCCTGTCATTTTTACCTCTGCTTCTTGTTCACCTTTTAGTTTCTAGATTTAATTTCATCTTCGGGAAGGAGAGATCACAAGAGCATAGAGCAACCTATATTGCTTAAAGAAGGGTAAGCATGCATGTGCAACAAACCCCTCTACTTCTATGCTTGCTACCATTCTAATGCAGCTAGCTTTATTTCCACCACCCCTATCCCATCCATGCGTTCAGAGAAGAATGCAGGAGGATTCTTGAGTTGCAGTTTCTACTCTTTGTGGCTGTCATAGCTGAATTTAACATCTTTTCATTTGATTTAAGCATCTTGACATAAGTATGTTTTGAAATAAGTGGGGGAAAAAGAAGCTTGTAGAACTTAATTAGCACAGCTACGGCAAAATTAATTTAAATCAGCATTGTATTAAATCAAATTGATTTTTTTTTTCCTGAGCTCCAGTGAACAAAAGCTGTAAGATTCTGCTGTGAAGGCAGATACTGAATATCTTAGTAAGGGCAAAGCCTGCCAATGGAATTTGCTTTTGCTGCCCTGTAAGATCCATATGCTAGTGATTATCATGTCCGTTTCAAGGAAAATTTGTGATGCACTTGGAACAGTTTTCCAGTTTTAGTACCTTTCCTGTTTCTTGGAAGCATGTTCCATATGCTGTATTAGTTTTAGATACTAATTGTTGACACTTTTGGTGTTACAAAACTGAGTTGTTAAGATCATTTAAGTGCACTGTGGAAGCAGCTTCTTTGAGCTGGGAGGAAGAAAGTAGAAATCCAAATTCTTCCTGTCAGAGCTCAGTAAGCTGAACTGCTGCTTGAAAGCAAGCTTTCATGGTAGCTCTACGTCATGCAAAAATTAGGATTTTGATGACATCATGACTACCCCTTTCATTTAACCTTTGCAGTACACCTCACTTCTCTGATGACTGTCTGTCCCTAGAAGCAAGTTTGTCTATTTTAATTCTGTACATTTATCATTCTTTTATTTTTGAAAATAAATGTATAGTTTGTAACATTTTCCCTCTAACTCTAAAACGTTATTTTTTTCTGCCTCTGTCTTTCTTTTGCTCCTGTCTGATTTTTTTCTGTCTTTTCTTGCTCGGCCTGTGGCTGCTGTTGTAAGGACTCTTAAACTAACAGTAAAGAAAGTTGATGGTAATAGTTCATGCAGGTAAGATGGTAGGGGCAGTTGGTGCTTTGCTGTAGCTACTGGCTGACAGCATGTCCTTCCTTCGCAGCATTAGACTTGTCTGACTTAACTTTGTGGAGGAAGTACTCTGTTTAACAACCCTGAAACGCCTGTGTAAACCCGTCAGAGAACATTTTGTTACCCATTTCTTGATGATGACGAACTTTTTTTTTCTTCCTTAAAACAAAAACCTGCTGTAAATAGAGAATAAAGGACTTTCATCTGTAGGCAGAGGCTCCAAGAAGCACTGAGATTTGTTTAATATTCAGCATATAGATCCCAGTGAACTCACTGGAAGTAAGAAGTGGCCATGCATTTTCTGGGCACTTCTTCAGTAGCATCCATGTAAATTGTTCTCAAGATTAAGGAGTGGCCTTCAGCTGTCTATTTTTTCTGACATTTTGCATTATTGCCATGTTATATCATGGGGAATGGGTGGGAATTTTCACAGCCTTTGGTTTGATTTTTATCCAAACTGAGTGGCTGGTTAGTGGGGTTTTTGTTTGCCTTTGTAATATTTTTGTTTACTTTTGTCTTTTTAATCTATCTTTGCTCCTATTAAGAGTATCTAGATGGAAAGCTAATAGCGTATGTACTTTTGAATGAACGTGCAGTACCAAAGATTAGTCACTGGCACTTGGGTTTGCTGGCACCGGTCATGCCACCGCTGCTTAACAGATGTCTGCCTGGTTCTTTCCAAAAGGAAGAGAATTAAAAGGAGAACTAGTCCTGCCATTTTTGTAGGTGAAAGGGGCGTGCTAGTGCTTCTGAGGAAGGCTACAGGAGGTCCAAACTTGGATCTACCCATAAACATGAGAAGAAATCGTGTGTCCAAACACCTAGCCCTGAAATGGGTTTCATCTTAGACTGTCTTTTTCCCCCCCTTGTGCTTCTGTTTGCTCTGATCTCATACATTCTGTGAATGTTAGAAACAAAGAAATCACTTAAATTGACCTTATAAATTTTGTGGATTTGAATGCTTGTCACCTATCTGTGAGAAATAAAAGCACATTCTTCTCTTGGCTATGTCAGTTATGAAGAATTTAATTAGAAATGTGCTCTTAGCTCTGCATTGTGGAGTTTGCATTTTTCAGAGGGAGGCTCTTAGGAGTTTGCAGTTTTAAGTCACCTTTTAAGTGTTGGCATAAGAAGGAAGAGAAGAAGAGCATATTACCCAGCCCAAGGATATCTGCTCTTCCCTTGAAATTTGCCTTAACCTTGAAATACAAAGGCTGCTGCCAGTGGGCCTGGTGATGACATGAATCATATGATTTTATTAAATATTTCTCAAGTAATCCAAGAATAAGGACTGAGACAGAAACTATCTGACCATTTTAAGAATGAGAGGTGTGTGGCTATGTAACTGGTTTTAAAAAAATCTGTTGCTGTATACAGTCCTTGTCAGCTTTTGCCCACACAACTTTGCATGGGCAGCAGGCACCAGCCCAGCTGGTTACAAAACAGTTAAATTCTGAAGGAACTTGGGGTTTTGTTCAGGCTTTAAACAGACCTGCCATTCGATTGGATGCAGTGTAGTTGTTTCTGACTGAGTATGTCAGAGGCAAGAAACAGTATTAGCTGTTCTAAGCATTTTTAGCTCTGCTATGGAAAATCTTCAGCCAAATAATAAGCTGTTCTCTCTGTGTGCTCTTTGTGCTGTATATTGCCTTCCTACTTGATAAAAACTACTTTATAGTAAGTAGTTTTTACTCACTCCATTGTACACTTCTGTATTTGCACAACAGTTAATGTGTAGAGTAGCAGTTATCACCTCTCTACTGCATATGCATCACATTTTTTTCCCCAAAAAAGTGATGCTGAGCAGTATGAAGTCACTAGGCTTTCCAAAGTCACTTTGAAGCTTTTGGATTGATTAGTGCTTAGGAAGTGGTGGATGCATTGCAATTTCTTGTAAGCTAATTCAAGTTTGAAACTAATTAAAACTGACAACTCACTGAATGTCCCTCCTCTGCCAAAAAAGGGAGGCATGGGAACTCTAGCTTTCACTGGTCACATTGCTTTGTATGTCATTGAAATTGCATTTCCAACTTGCAGCATCAATGTGCAATTGCAAATGGAGCTGTGAAACATCGTGATTTTTTTTGTAGAGCTTGAGAGTGACTAAAGCATGTAAGGGTACAGTCCCTGTTCCAGAGGCCTTGCACCTGCCTTTTAATTATTAAACATACTCCACATCTTTTGAGCTTTCTCACAGCTTTTAAAAAAATAACAAAAAAAGCTTGTAGAGTTAACAGGTCAAGCTTAGCAGAGCAGTACTAACCGTGTTCTGCCCTTTTTCTGCTGTTGTAGGAGAGAATTTAGGTAGATTCGTAACTGAGAAAAGGGCACAAACCGCAGTTCAACTAACTGGAGTTCCTATGTAGATTACAAGTCAAGCTACGTGTCTCGCCCTTTATCTAGATCTGGAAAAAGGACAGGCTTAACTAAAAAATGCACTAAGCCTATCCAAATACCACTTTCCTTTCCATGTCGAGACAAGGCCTCAATAATTAGAAAACACTGTGTGTGTCCTCCTAGAGCTTTGCAAGTGCCATCATGTATGTTTGTATATGTATGTATATATGTATATACCTATATACATAAATACATATTTTATACATATGCATATTTTTATATGCATGTATATGTAAAATCTGTTGTGTTGTAACAACTGTTTTCCTGTTTACTAGGTTCATGATCAAGAGAGCACAAGGAAGAAAACGATTTGGTATGAAAAACTTCAAGAAGAGATGGTTTCGCCTGACAAATCATGAGTTTACTTATCAGAAAAGCAAAGGTAACAAAGGTTTGCCGGTCTTTTTTTGATACATGAAAACAAAAATTAAACATAGGGACTGTGTAAGAACAGAAGGCTGAGATCCAGATCTGTAACTGTGGAAGGCACAGTGCTGGCAACTCGGTCAGCCTGTATATTCTTGCCCTTTATTTTAGTATGTACCGACTGTTAGAAAAGTTTCTTGGATAGCACAGTACCCTGTAAATTAGAAGAATATTTAGTAGTGTTTGTCTGATTTCAGTTATTGACATCATCTGTAGGTTTCGCAGTTGCCTAGTAGCTTGTTCAAGGAAACAAAACTCAGGATACAAATACCTTAAGCTGGGGATTTGGTTTTGTATGGAACATTCTGAGATGCATCTTAGTTTCTTCTCATAAATTCTGTAGCATTGGCACAGCTGGCTACAGTAGGCAAGAATTTGCCTGCTAGCTTTGAATTTGCAAAAATGTGTTCACTTAATGTTGCCTAATATCAAGGATTTTGCTTTTTGCAAATTGTTCCTGTCTGATCAGTAGTATGCAACAAATACCACTTCCTTCCATCATATAAATACATAGGGAGTGAGAAAGAAAAGGAATCATGTTCAGATCATGCCAGTCATCATTTCACACTCAACTTGGAGATCTTACATCACCACCATCAACCTAGTTCAGCTGAGCTGACAGGAATGATTTCTTTCATTGTCACCTTCTCAGGAAATCTTCTGTGTCCTGCTGCAGTAGACAGTTTCTGAGAGGTTTGCTAGCATAATATAGTGCAGCTGAGATGAACTTAAGATACTACTTAAGGGTGATGCTAGCAAATCCTTGCTGAGTGAAAGATTTTTTTCTTGTGTAGTCAAAATGATCTTCAAATGAACTGAATCAGCCCTTAGAGTAACAGCAGAGGGTGAAGTTGAGTTGTGAATAAGTTGCTTAGTATCTCTGTGTGTGTTCTGCAGGTGATCACCCTCTGTGTAGCATTCCAATTGAAAACATTCTGGCAGTGGAAAGACTGGAGGAGGAGTCCTTTAAAATGAAAAATGTAAGTAGGTCATCTTTATTAACATACAGTTAGGCTGGTCTAGATCCACCAGCCTAATCGTCTTTTTCCCTTTTGCAACCTGGATTGGATTTCTATTGAAAGATGTACAACCACAGCTGCTTGTTCTGTATATAGTAGCAGGAGTTTCCAAAAGTACAGCCCATTCAGATTCTTAACAGCCCAGTCAGCAGTCTTTGGATTTCACGATCTGCAGCACACTCAGTACTGACCACTGCTGATCAGCTGTCTGGGCTCCATAATGTCAGACAGAGGTAAGATGATCGAGTCCCTGCCCTTTCTGTCAGACCTCTCTGTTGGGAAGGAATTGGCTGCTCATAATTGTGAAGGAGCACATCTTTCTTAGCTCTCAGGGTTCTCTGTTGGTTAATGAAAGTGCATATATATTTGGGTTAGGTCATGTGCCAAAATAACATCTGTTCTGTGCTAGTATGGTTTAGCGTTTTGATTGCCACGTTAGGGAATAAAATACAGCCGCATTTCTCATGCGTGGAACCTACTGCCAACTTCTGTGTGCAAGACAGCCATCCATTGTGAAAGAACAGTTCTTGGATATGATCAGTTTAGGTGATATTTGGAGCTTTTTTCATACTCTACTGCCTGCAAAGCTGAGTACAGTCTTTAAAAAGTTTTATTTAAAAATAAACCAATAAACAGCTCAGTGTTTTCCATTTCTAGACATACATCTACTACGGACTTCTTTATACACATAAGTCATTGTGATTTTTAGCTTTTCTGCCTCTAAGTCATTCCTGCCATCTACACTGCTTGTAGACACCGTGCAGGGCAGTGCTCAGACCTACCCTAGATATTAGGTTCCTCGAACAGCACTTTGTTCAAGTGAAATACAGTGCTTTACTCCTGAGTATTTTCCCTGTTTCAGGTATTACTTTGGTAGCCTATGTGTCTCTGTTAAAAGGTGGAATAAGTTTCAGTTCACTTGCTTTTAGAGCATGTCTTCGTTGTACTGTAGCTGGCTCCAGTGTTTATAACTCACGTTAATTAATAGGCAAAAGCAACCAAGCTGCAAAATAATTCTCAAGTTTTATCAGAAGGCAGCTGTAACATGTGATGAACTGTTCCCAACTGTGCTCTGCAGAATAACTTGATTGAACTAAAAGTAGCCACACAGTTGAGATAAAACTTACTGTGTGGGGAGACGAGCTGGGCTATAATTCTGATCAACTTTTCAGTGACAGCAGCGTTAAACTTATGTGGAGTCTGCTGGGCTAGTATGCATCCAAAATAGCCCTTTGTTGTGAAGATTTATTATAGCAAAAATATCCCTTTATTGTGAACATCAGAAAATGTGCGCTATTTGTTTGCTTAAATTCAGCATTACCTGGGAAATGAAGGTGACTATATTCATTCTGGAAAGTAAGGCTCAGTCTTTCCGTAAGCAGTAGCAAATAACATTATCACCTTCCCATGCTAATATATTCCCATTTACCTTGCTATACATAAATAGAATACTGCAGGAAGAACAGAGTTCTCAAAACACCCCAAAAGATGTATTTGCATCATAGGTGCTAAGCATGATTAAAGATTCAAATTTTCTGTAAATATTTACTATGTATCTGTGCTCTGAATTGCACCAAGCGTGACTTCCTCAGTCCTGATAAATCTGCCTGTCTGGCAGTAAGGCCAGTAGCCTTCATCTGTGTTAAGCACAGTTTGGGGGGTGTGGGGGTGGCTTTAAGTGCTGTTCAGGTCTTCTGTGTTGTTTGAGAAGCAACTGGTGGCTTTGCTAGTGTAAAGGTCTTGCAACCACTTGAAATTCTTGGCTTAGTTGTGGGCTTCTCAGTAACAGTTGCCATGTGTTACTTCACTTAGGTTGGTATCCCATTACACAAAGCCATACTCCTTAAATCTGTCCCTTTGTTGTAATGCAGAAGGCTCCATTTACCCCAGCAAGACATTAAAATTCTTTTCCCTGTAGTGCTGTGTTAATGGAGGGTTGAGCTGCACGCTCCTGTCTTCCTTGTTCCATCCTTCCTTATTCCCCAGAATCAAATTGCCAGTTACGTCCTGAAAAGGACTTATGCTTTGGTGTGTATTTTGGCGGTGCTAGCCTGATCACACTAGCAGCTCCTATGCTGCTGTTGTGTGTTGTGCCTTTTTAATTGTCTGACATCTATGAGGATACTAAATCCAGGGAAATGACTGCTGGAGCTTTCTCTTTCCTGTTAGGAAAGGCATTGTAATTAAAAAAACAGTTTGTTAACAAATTAGCAAGTATTAGCAAATGCAAGCTACTTTGAAGGATGCGCACCTGGAAGTGTCACAAGGGAAGAAGAGATAGTGCATGTCTGCAACATTCTCCTGACCAGCTAGGTGCAGAATTCAGGCCAATGGTTTAGGTCTTTATAATACACAACAGTGAATTTCAATATTGGTGGGGGTTTTGGTTTTTTGGTGTGGTGTTTTGTTGGGGGGTGGTGGGGTGGGACGACTCTTTGTTTTTCTTTTCGAAGTAGCACAGAGAAACCAGCTGTTTGGAAAATAACATTTCATGTGATATGGGCAGTATAATGTCTAATGATGTGAATAATCAAAGCAGGGGGGGGATATTTAGGAATACCTGAGAGAGAGGGGAAACCCCATGAAAATTATTTGCAGAAGCTAGAGGAAATGAAGATAATTCATATTTGTCTTTCCAGGATTTGCAGTTAAGATTACGAACTTGAGCTTAGTTATCATCAGTGCATGATAAAAGCCTTAGCAATAAGGCTTAATTATATTACTCAGAAACTTGCTCCTTTAAGAGGAGGAAAATAAATGTGATCATGGCATTTTAGGTTGCAAGCTGTTTTGAACAGGCAGGAGAGTTCTAGTCTAGATATTTCAGTGCCCAAGCCATAACGCCAAATTAATGTGCACCTGATGGTGATTGAAGAGAAGCTGTATTGCTGTGATTTGCTAATAGCAGCTGTAGTTGCGAGCAGAAGCGTGGAAGTTATGAAAAGGAAAGAGTCATGCTGAAATGTGTTAAAAAGACCAGAGAGATGGCAGTTTCTGAGCAAAGCTGTGGTGAGGCTGGATCCAAACCCTCATCCGTCTCCTTTCTGCCCCCTGCGGACAAGCGCTTCCTTCAGCCCTGTGCTGGGTCCCTCTGTCAGCCTTCCAAAACTTGGAGCTGCAGCATTACTAAAATTGCGTCCCTGAGGCTGACAACAAACCTTGTTGAGGCCCAACCAGCAAGCTGATATTAGCTGTTTGTAAATCATCTCTGTCCTGGTTTCAGCTGGGATAGAGTTAAGGAACACAGTACAGGAACAGTATCTTACTTCTTGTACCAACTGAAAGGTCTTGTTGTTTTAAGGGCACATTTGCTGCATTTGTGTTGAAATGTATTTATTGGTGCTTTCTTTTAGTATGCTGTGTTTTCCCTTTAATAAGTCATCCATCCGAGCCTAGTCTTTAGGTTCACTAACTCATTCTGGGGGTTTATTCTGTGGCTTATTTCCTTTTTTTGCAGATGTTCCAGGTGATCCAACCGGAAAGAAGAGTCCTGTATATCCAGGCAAATAATTGTGTGGAGGCCAAAGACTGGATTGATATCCTCACCAAAGTCAGCCAATGCAACAAGAAGCGCCTCACGGTCTACCATCCCTCTGCCTATCTTAATGGCCACTGGCTTTGCTGTAAAGCTACTGCAGATAATACCCCTGGCTGCACACCCTGCACAGGGTAAGGTCTGGTAACGTGCCGTTGGTCTGGGTATTGTCAGGGTTATGTGCATGTCTGCAGCATGAGTTGCAGGTCTGCAGTTACCAAGATCTGCCAGGTGCGCAGGCGGCGGCGTGTTTTCAAAGGCCATCTTTATTGTTACTTCTGATCCTGTCTCAGTATCTGAATATCTTGGTCAAAATGTTGACATTTTCAGAGTCCGAGACATTGATAGGAGTTAACTGTGGGATAAGCTACTTTGATTCAGAGCTGTCAGAGAACCCTTCAATGTCCTGTTTGTAAATTCCTGAAAGAGACAATCATCTGCTTCTAGGTTTAATTCTAAACTGATTTTTTTCTAAGGGGACCACTCATGCTCTCTGTTAAATGAAGAGATGCTGCCTGGTTCATAGGAAACAATTTTCATTTAAAGTGAGAGAAGCAACAAGTCGGAGTAGACCGGGACAGCTGGGAGTTCAGTGCTTTGGCTCCTCCATCTGGTTGTAGCAGACTAATTCACCAAAATGTCTGGATGCTGATACAGTCCTCTCTTTCAAGTCAGAGTGAAAGCGTGCTGGATAAATCTAGGGATAAAGATATTTAAACTTGTCTACCTTTTCATTTGGGAAAAATAGAAAGTTTTGAGCTCTATCACACACATTCTGTTGGCTTTCATGAGTACTCACTTTTACGGTCATCCTTGTTAAGTGTTTTTTGTGCCATAATACACTGTTTAGCATATAACTTCTACCTCTCTTCCTGATGTCTTACAGAGGCCTGCCAGCAAATATACAACTGGATATAGATGGAGATAGAGAAACTGAGCGCATCTACTCTCTTTTCAACTTGTATATGCCGAAATTGGAGAAAATGCAAGGTGAGGATGAAATCATTGCATCTCCAATACGCTTATCAGGGCAAAAAAAATGGTGAACAATTGGATGTTCTAGCTAGACCAGCCTTGTGAATCACATCCTAGAACACAGTGGCCATTATTTACCTTGTTTCCCTTTCTGCTGTCTTCAGGCAGTTGTGTGAATTATTTTTGGTGCAGTGTGCAGTCTCACAGTCTGTACAAAGTTCTTTGCATAATAAACAGCTGTTTGAATTACGGTCTTAACCACAGTATCCTAAAATAGCATAGGCACAGAGTGTTGCTTGGATGCTCTGAATTGACAAATCAGAGCATGCACTGAACCAGAAGTTTACTGGTCCTGAAAAGAAGCCCCAGCAAAGTTGAGGTTTCAGCAGAACATGGTTTTGTGTTACCAGAAGTCATGTGCACATTCCATGATTTGGATCCTAAGAACAGGCTGGATACAAATGATTTCCTCAGGAATGCTCTTTTGGAATTGCTAGCAAAAGATGACCTGTAGGTGTCTGTGAAATGTTGAAAAGTAAAGTTTTGGCTGGGAAACTCTCAGGAGCCGAGGGGAATAGAGATGTGACATGAAGGATAAAAGAAAGAAGAGGCAGCGGAGGAAGTTAGTACTAGTAGGCATGCCAAGAAAAGTATCCGGTGTACATGGTGCCAGACTTGAAATCCCAATTTAGCACAGGGAGTGGCAGGGAAGCCTTCATGGTGGCACTGATCTTTAAATAGGACTTTATTTTATAATGTGAGATAAGCCAGTGGTGTCAAACACACAGATTGGAAAGCACTTTAATCCGTTCCTGGCTGCTGTGCAGTTGCAAACTTCAGATCCTCACTACTTCCGAGCTGTCTGAACCAATGCCCAACTTTCCCCTGTTCTGAATCCTCACTGCCAGAGCCAGCATCGAGTTTCAGTGTCAGGGGAAAGGACGCAGGTCTGGTGTGGACATTTACAGCAAAGGGAAGGTAACTCGAAAGCTGAGGCGGAGAGCACAGTAAAGCTAGGGAGAAATAGAGACAGAGTGAAATATTCTCTCTTCTCTTCTAATATGCTTGGCTGCAATGCAGAAGTAGATCACATGATGAATATGCTGCAAATGCTCATGTGTAATTGGTGTCCTGATCTCTTAGCCAGGAAGGCTCCCTGGTAAGATAAGAAGGTAGTATGCCTTGCCCTGTCCTAGGATCTGTCCTTAAGCAGGCAGCCAGGCAGTAGTCATGAGAGATTCTTCTTAGGCTTATTGTATGAATCTTTTAGGAGTAATGTGGTAAAATCTTACCATGGCTACTTCAACCTGTAACTGTTTTGAACTGAGTTGCTGTGCAGTGTCATACTCGCTGTTCAGCTGCTGCTTAGGGGTAGAACCTGTTCCTCTGACAAGGGAGTACTTGCCTTGGTGCAGGCCAGCCCTGCAGCACAGGGACAGCTAGGCCTGTGGCACTTCCAAAAGCCTTTGTGTGGGTACTGCTAGTGACAATTGAGATGACTGCATTGCCTGTGGAGCAAATGACAGCTTCACACCAGGTCAGGAGCAGCTGCCAGGCTTGCTGCCCTTTCCTTAGGAGGCAAGGAGGAGGGAATGGGTGTGGGACATGCCTACCAACAGCCCAGCAAAAGGACAGGGAACTGCTGCTTCTGCTGTTGCATTTGATGTCAGCCACAGTCCTGTGGTGGTCATATGGAAGCAAACCAAGGAACTGTATGAACCCCAGACTGAGTATTTTTAGTCTGCTTGTCTTGCTTTTTCCCCCCTGCCTATCTGATACCTATTCCGGTACTTTAATTTTTTCCCCAGAGGCCTGTGGCAGCAAATCTGTGTATGATGGACCTGAGGAGGAAGAATATTCTACATTCATCATTGATGACCCTAAGGAGACGTATAAAACACTAAAGCTGATTATTGAAGGTGTTGGAACTTTAGAGCAGGAGCATGCTCAGTATAAGAGGGATAAATTTAAGAAGACAAAATATGGAAGCCAGTAAGTATAGTGGATTGTCCAAACAGGGGAACAGTCCTGGGAAACAGTCTTTTCCTTGCTTATGTTCTGGCCTTCACCACATTGGAGCAAGTCCAGAGAGGAGGCCCACAGAGATGATCAAAGCACCTTTGCTATGAAAAGAGACAGGGTCGGGGGTTTTCAGTGTGGAGAAGAGAAGGCTTTGGGGAGATGTTGTAGCAGCCTTTCAGTGTGTAAAGGGGGCTTATAAGAAAGACGGGGGCGGATGTTTTAGTAGAGCCTGTAGCAATAGGACAAAGGGTAATGGTTGTAAACTAAAAGAGGGTAGATTTAGATTATATACTAACAAGAAATTCTTTACTGTGAGGGTGGTGAGGCCCTGGCACAGGCTGCCCAGAGAAGCTGTGGATGCCCCATCCCTGGCAGTGTCCAAGGCCAGGCTGAATGGGGCTTTGAGCAGCCTGGTCAAGTGAAAAGTGTCCCTGCCCATGGCAAGGGGGTTGGAACTAGATGATCTTTAAGGTCCCTTCCAACTCAAACCATTCTGTAATTCTATGATTCTATGACATTCATGTCCAAGAAAGATCTTGCAAATACATATGAAGTAAGATTGTGACTTAGTATTGATATCGCAGTATTTTAAAGGACTGTAAGGAATTTTTAAATTACTAGTTTTTAATGCAGTTCCATTCATAAAAGTAAGCGTGAAGTTTGTTTCGTTGGGGGCTTTTGTTGTTTTTTTTATTTTTTTTTTTTCAATTTTGAACCTGTGGTTGTGGAATGGGCAGTAAATACTAGAAGATACATGTATTTACCAGCTTATTTTAGAGTGTTGGGTTAAAAATGGGAAGAGTGGCTGATACAGCCACGTGACTATATTTTGTGTACACATAAATAAAGGAGCATTCTGCATTTGGCCAAAAAAAAAGATCAGTTCAATCAGTCAGTTCTAGTTGAAGATGCAATATTATTATTACAGTTACAACTCTAAAAATCAAACTTAGGCAAAAGGTTTTGTCTGTTCTCTTTCCATTCTGACATTTTGATGTCCTGACAGAAACTTTGATGTATAATATTTCACCTTTTTTTTTTTCTTCCTTACAGAGAACATCCCATTGGTGACAAGAGCTTCCAGACGTACATCAGGCAGCAGTCAGAGATCTCAGCACATTCCATATGAAGTGCAGAGGAAATCACAGGACAGTGCTGAAGGGTTGATCAGTGAAGCTAAATAGCAAAACAAAAGGGAAGCCACACATGTAGCAAAACGTATGGATAAGGGTCAAGCTCACAAACTTTGAGACTTGCTAAACATATTCTCTTTTCAAGAAACTGTTACAATAGTTGCTATGCACTTTATTCATCTGGTTATTGACAGATGATAAGACTCTGCCTTCTAGGCAGTTGTTTTCATGTGTATTTTTAAATTTGCTTTGGTTTCTTGGAATCTAGTGATCAGTTCAATGATCAAGGTGTGTGGACTTCATCTTGACAACTCCCATGCAATTCCTTATGTTTCGGAAACCAAGCATGCTGCTAATATGCAGCATTTTCTAGAATGGTTGTTTGTTACTGTTTTTTTGTTCCTGATTAATGTATATTATGCCACACCCCTGCGTGCTGTCTTAGGAAAAGCTTAGTAACACTTTGCTTTTAATGCCTGCATTTAGAAAAGAAGAGGAAGAAAAACCTCTGGTGTGATCTCCTGCGTTGTAGCTTGTATACTGAGCAGGCCAAGGAGCAGACCTTTTGTTTTTACAGCAGCATAATTTTTGCTAAATGTGCACAGTTTTTAATAGAAATTCCGATCTGAATGGTACTCTTGATATTTTTGAGATACAAAGTCATTTCTCCAGACACATTCAGCAGACTTTGGTTTTGAAGATGCAATCTCAGCAGTATAATAAAACTCGCTCTCATAAATATAAGAAAGAAATGAACTGATGTCAGAGCTACATGTCCCTCTAATGCAGTCCAGTGAATGGCAATCTTTGAAAGTCTGCCAACTGAAAGGCAAGGTAAGCTGTTTTTGATGACCTTTTACCACCACAGCGAGAAGGACTAACAGAGTACGAGTCTGGCAGCTGAGACACACTGACTCCCAGGCATAGGAGCTGTCCAGATGGGTTTTCTCTTAAGCACTGGAGTCCATGCTATCCTAGTACCACTTGCTTTTCTGGAAAATAGATTTCTACTTTTCCAAGATGTTTTTAAATACTTTTTTTAAAGAGGCTTGTTAAAGAATACTTAGTATATTAACACACATAATGATAACTTGTTAATATTCTGTGTAGTGAAAATGGAATGAGCTATGTATCTCACTAATACCAACAAAAGTCATTAAGGAGGGGAATAAAGATCTGCTAAATATGATACATATTTATGTATGCTGTTTAGTTGTACACCGTAACTTTCCTCTGTATAAGGGTCTGATTTACCTAACATCTAGCTTTGATGACGCAGAAGCCTGCATGATGGACTTTAAGCTTCTGTGGGGTAGAAGCTAGTGTTGGTTTTAAGCTGAATTGGAATAGAAAGCATTGAACTATCAGTTTAATGTGACGATATCTGTGTCTTTGCTTAAAGTGTTACAGAGTAATTAACTGTGTCCTCATTGCATCTGACATGATTTAAGATGGCTAAAGTAATTTGAATGCGTCTGTTTGTTAGTGATGCTCTTAGGAATGAGGGTTTGGGGTTCTTTTTTTTGTTTGAATATATAGTAGACCACCTCCTAGTAGATGATAAATGATCTTTTATTCATCTTCACCCAGCAGATTGGGAAAAGGGAAGTAATGAAGCATTGCAGAGATGAATTTTGGACTCCAAGCTTTTAGCTGCCAAGAACTGCAATTTTTAACATGTATTTGTAACTTAATATTGTTTATAAAATACTAATGACCTGTAATGTGTGTTCTACTTGCCAATTAAAAGAAATGTTTTATTTCTGAAAACTGTGTGCACATTTGGAGTCTGTTTAGATTCACAGTGGCCACCAGGCTGCCTGTTGTCACAGCATCTGCTGTTCAGAGTCGGACCATGGATAGAGATCCTTGTGAGTGTAAACCAGTCTCTGTTGGGGCTGCTGAGTCCCATCCTCACTCCTCCTCCCTCCCGACCCCTTTTCCTTGGTCAGCATTGCGCATCTGTGGGACTCTGCAGTGAACCAGACTGGGCCCTGAGCCAGCCATAAACTACTCTAGCAAAGAATGCAGTTACCGCTCAGCTTGATCAGCGTCTTCAACTGATCCCTTGTGTTACGACACAGCTATTGCTGCTGCAGAGGGAGGGGTGAGACCACGTTGAAAGGACAGGAGGAAAGAGGTGAGAGCACAGCACCCTGCATGCGTATATGGCTCACGGACCTATGAAACCACCACCCTTCTGAATAGGACCTGTTTTGTGGCAAAACCTTGGGCATGCTGAGGTTTGTGCAGGTCAGTCTTCTGGAGCTTACCAGTACACTCTGGATACTCAAGTGGATTAAGCTTTGACTCCTGGGTGTGTGGCACGCTGCATTCGCTGGTTCTGCTGGGCAGTGTTTGCAGGAAGGCTAGGCAACAGCCCCTCTGGGATAGACAGCTGTTGACTGGCTCATTCGGTGTGTGCTAGTCTAGCTTGTGTTTGAGGTACTCGCACTGCTATGTCAGGTGTTTGTCGGTGGAACGCAGGCATACATTTATGAGAAACGTCTGGAGAAGAGCTTCCGCAGGCACACTCTAGCTGGGTGACACTAGTGGTTTAACAGATAGACCACAGCCAGGAAAGAAAACCAAACTGATGGTGGAAGACACATCACCAAGGTTCCGGTGAAGGTGAACTTGACCGCAGTTACCCAAGTGTGTGTTTTTGCTGAGGAATTGTAAACCTTGTTTTAAAAACACACAAGGTTTTAAGTACAATAAGGTAGTAAACAGACACAGTATTTCTAAGAAATGAGCAGAGTTAAACACAGCGTAACAGCATTCTGAGGTCTGTCCCTTTTCCACTCAAGTCGCATTCAGTGTATCCAATAGTTGTGTTTTCGTGCTAACATGTCTTAGCTTAAGTCAATATGAAATTGTTAGAAACTGCTTTTCTTACAGCATGACTTAATTAAGGGTTGGTGAGGGGTTGTGTTCAGGCTGGGCTTCCAATGCTTGCTTAGGCTCTGTCTCCTGCACCATGCGTTTCTCACATTATCTTCAGAAATACTTAGCAAATCCTGCGCAGAAGACAGATTACTTGATAGGGACACTTGGGGCAGCATCCTTTGTATCTGGAGTGGAGAAAACAACGTCTGAAAATAACATCAAAACCATAGCATAGCCATAAGTAAGCATGTCAGGTCAGTTTTCTCTCCTTCTTTATCCCAGCCTGAAAGGCAAAAAAATCATTTTGACAGGAAAAAATTTAGAAGCCAGGCTGTTCTCTCCTGGGACTCCTGATGCCAAAGAAGATCCTTGTGCTTGCTTTCGCCCTTGCTGAAGCAGCGCATTAGGGCAGGGCTGACCTGGTGGCAGGACCCGAGTGGTATCTCTGGTCAGGCAAATGTCTTCATGCCTTTCAGAAGTAAAGAGTTCAGAGTGGGAGATTTCACTGTGAAATTGCACACCCAAGGAGTGAAGATTCCTGTTCAGAGTTTCCTAAGGCGATGGACAGGAGTTTGGTTGGCAGGTGACATCTTGTCACTTGTATGTGTGCGTGTGTTTTCTAGGCGGATGCAGTAGATATGGAGAGCAGCTGCTGCAGTGGGGACAAACCACTACTGGGGCCTTCTCATGCTGTGGCTGTTGTGTCTGGAGCTGTGCTGGGATGCAGTCAGCTGGGCGGCAGGAGTGACAAGCCTTGCGCATGGCAATGATGTCCCAAAGCTCTGTTGGCACCAGTAGCACTTGGTTCTTCACCCAGTAAGACTTTAATGAGGTCTGTATAAGGATGAGAGGTTGAAGAACATGGTTCTTGTCCGGAAGCATTTCCACGTAAAAATCGCCAAATGGAAAAAAAGAAAAGTGTGATGTGCCATGGGCATGGCATGCAGTTAATGCAAAGAGCACCCAGGGCCCACCACACCCTTACGAGGCTCATGGGAGTTGGTGCCAGCGACTGCCATTTGAGAAACTCTGAGAAATCAGTGGGAACTTAAGTCTACGCGAGAAGGTGATTTTGGGGCTAGGGCAGCTGCTGTGCGATGCAGCTGTCTGAGGCACTTGAACATTGATGTGATTCCTGTCTCCATCCCTTCTCCGCAATACTCCACACTGTTTTGAGCAGGTCTTTTCAACTTGTAATCCCGTAAGCATGCTTATAAAGTGTGGGAAGCTGGCCTGGATAGCAGGAGAATGTGTAAACCCTGCCAGTCCCCATTATTAGATCCGGGACATGGGTACCCTATGGTGGAGGGCAGTCCCGAAGGCTGGGACTGATGGTGGGTGGTGCTGGGAGATCAAGACCAGCACTTACCACAAGCCACCTGTATTCGTTTCAGCCAGAGACAAAGGCTAGTGGGCTGACTGGAGAAGACATTTCTTTCCGGCTCTGAGCTACTGTCATTGAACAGTAAATAAATTATTCCAAAGCTCAAGTGGGTACTGAGGAAACGACAAGGTTTTAAGACAGAAGCACTGTATTCCTGTGTGTAAGATTCTGGATCTGTGCTGTATAAGGAAAGAATGAAAGGAGCCGTCACAGAGCAATAATTGTTCTGGGTTCCTAAAATAACCTAAACCAAAATACGATCCTAGGAGATTCATCCTGAGGATAGAAATCAGCCTTCCTAATGTCTGAACAAATCACACATGCCTTTTCTGTTTCGGTTCTCAGCTTTCACCTGCTGCTCCATTTGAGCCACCGATTTACCCAAAAAGTTCAGATCGTTGTGTTTATCATGTTTGCACAGAGCTATCGTGTTTAACCGCAAAGCTGCCTGGTGTCAGCAGGTTTGCCCGCAAAGTTAATGTGGATGTGTTGACTAAACAAAAGGTTCACCTGCAGCCTGGGCTAAATGTAAAGAATGTTTAAATGATAAAAAGGGAAATTGGCTTTTTACTACTTTGAAAATACCGCTGTGCTGAATCTTACCAAAAACATACCCCAGATGTACATAGTTCTGGTTAATGTTGAGTGCAAATTCTCTCCACAAGTGTAAGGCCTGTACGGTGTCTGACTAATTTTACTAAATTCACTCAACATCTTTAACCTCTGTTGCAGTTGCGCTGTTCTGTCCTAAAGCTGTTGAAAGGAAATATGTTTTTTATTATTCACTTGAGGCCACAACAAATGTACTGGCTGGATGTGGACTCGTGAAAACAACTAAGTCTTGATAGAGGTGACAATGATGCACAGGGTTGCCATCAGGTGTCAAGAGTTGTGAATAAATAAATTTATTTGATTAAGAAAGGCACTTTGGATAAAGTGTAGCCATGTATTTCTCTGGGGGTGGAAACTAAAACTGTAGTGGTCATGTTTGTGTAGAGAAATCTGCTGATGGGAATAAAGGAAGTGAATTTTACGAATCATAAGGGGAAGAAAAAGGGAAGTACTCACTTTATGAAAACAGAAACTGCACACAAAAAAAGGCCACCCTGAAACACCTTGTGTTTTGCTTTCTTCAGCATTTTTTTCTTTGTTACAGCTCAGCTATAGCTCCTACTGCTCATCCTCTCCAGAAGCCATCCTCTGGCAGCCATGACATCCTATGCCTGTGATGGGAATGACTGGAGAGGCTTACAGCTGAGAAAAGCAACTTTAAAAATAGACAGGCTCATCTCTGATGTCTGCAGATGCAAATGCTTCACCTCCTGCTGAGCCATGGCGTTGTGAGGACAACTCCATGGTATGTTTTCTTTTGTGGTAAAGCCCCCTTCAAGAAATACAAGTTCCCCTGCCCTGACTGTGGTTCAGTATTCCATTAATAGCACTGACGCAATTGAATCGGTGAGATAATTGGGACCTGTTAAAAGAGGGGGAGATTTTGGAAAAACCTGGACCATCTACCTGACCAGGTTTACAGCAGTCTCACAAACGTGCAGAAGCACACCTGGTGAGGCAGGGACAAGCTACCCCAGACAGCTGTGCTCTGAGTCCGTTTGCTTCCAGCACCATCGTACCTCATGCTCCCTATTGGAGCCACTGGTGCGCAGCACTGTCTGTGAAGAAGAGTATCTTCTTCTGAAGCCAGTCTTGCCTGCATATATGTTCCCTCCCACCTAAAATGCCCCATTGTTTAGGTGACCCCCATCCTCGTCTTCATCTTTTGCACTGTCTGCATGTGCAGCCTGGCAGCTGTGCAAGGGTCCTGCTGCTCTTCTAGCATGAGAACCAGGCAGAACTAGAGAGAAATTCAACTCCAAGATCTGGCTTTTCCTGCTGGCACAGCACCATGTTTCCTCGGGGTTTACCAAGGTGCTGGGCTTGTGAGAGTTGCTCCAGCACCCTCCCCGTCAGCCCTTTGCGGCCTTGAATTCCCCTGGAATAGGCAGGTTTTCCACTGGAGAGCCAGGCCTGAACTTCATTTGTCTGAAAAATATCATCCTTTTTCACTCCAGAGAAGTCCCCTTGGCATAATTTCTGTCAAGGGTGCCAGGAAAGGGGAAGAGTAAACAAAAGCCCCGGTGCGGAGCAGTTTGGAGAGCCCCCTGAGGGGATTTGGCACTGATCCTCAGTAGAGGGTAGCTGGTGCCCAAGGTGTTTTGGTGTCAGAAAGAGATGGCCAATGCTTTTGCTTTATTTAAAAGTTGCAAGTGCAGAAGAAAGGGGATGGAGAAACTGGCAGGCCTGGCCAATTGCATTAGGAGGAGGAAGGCATGGAAATCCTCGTGGGGGCTGGAGGAAGGCAAGACCTGCCTTCCTGGGCTGGAAGGGGCCAAGTGCCCTGGCATTTGAGAACTTGCTCGGCTCTTACGTTGGGACCTGACACAGTCAACATAAGACAAGAGCCAAGAGGCCTTGGGCAGGCTCAGGCAGAAGAATCAGAGCTGGTTTGGCTCACCAGGCTCCCAAAGCCAAAGTTGAATGATGCTCCGTTAATCAAGCTGATCAGTAATTCGTTTCCTCTGGCTGTTTCTCCTGCCTAAACATTTCCTGCTGTGAGAGCGAGCTGTGGGTTCCTGTTGCGTCCCTCAAAGCAACACCTGGGTGAAAACCCTATGAGGCACCACACAGCTGTGTGTGCATGGAGCACCTGCAGCTGCAGTGCTGCCTGCCACGGGCCAGCAAGGAGAAGAGTGGGGCACTTCGCCACCGGCTCCCTGCAGGTGGTTGCTGCAGGACAGAGCTGCTGGCAGTTCCTCCAGGCTCTGCAGCTGAGGTTGCTCTGCCTGGCACACTTCTTTCTGCCAATCCTTCCTCAATTCCTTCTTTCCTGCCTTCCTTTCTTCCTCTAAATGTACTGGATTGGCCCTGCCCTTCCAAAACTGTTCCCATCTCTTCTCCCCACCTGGTGCTTGGGGAAAAAGAGATGGGGAGAGCCTCTGCTTCCCAGCACCTTCCTCTTGGCCAAGGTGCCAGGCCCGCCCTGCTGCCCCTTCCCATGTATCAGACCTCTTGTTCACCATTGCCCTAGCCCTGGTTGCCATCACTAATGGGAAAATCACCAGAAGACTTGGTGTTGGAAGGGAGCTCCGGGGTCCGTCTCATCCCACCTCGCTCTCAGATCAGATTGATCTTTTGACTGCTCCTGATAGTACCTCTGTCTGTGAGGTGGCACCACTGTCTTCACTCAGCCAAGGAGGTCACTTGGGTGGTGGTACAGCATTGCAGTGGAGGAAGGAAGCCTAGTGACTGCTCTGTGGAGTGTTTTGGTTTTGGTTTGGTTTTTTTTTCCTTCCCTTACAAATGAGTAAGGTCAGTGCCGCTTGGAGCTAGCGGGTGCAAGGAGAGGTATTCCCGTGCCATAGGCATCCTTGTCTGTAAAATCTCGCTTGTCTGAGTATTTGCATGTAGCAGGGGCTGAGTGTTTGAAAATGGAGATCAGGGTTTTTGAAACTGCATTTATCAGAAATGGGTTTTCTTTCGCAGGAGATGGGGAGTAAAGTTCCACTGAGTATGTTCATACGCAACTAAGTAACATTCTAGCAGTGCTGTCAACCAGACAATTTCTGATGTCTTGTTGACATCCATGGGAAACAAGATCTGTATTCTGCATTAATTCAGTAACGGTCATAACACAAAGAAGATGGGATCTGTCTCTCCAGATGTAGTTGTTCACCACGCAGATGCTGACATTTCAGTCGCTCAACCTCTAGCAGTCAGGGAAAGAGAGAGGCCCCTCTAGAATGAGCCTCACAATCTGAGACGTCTACCTTAGGATGAAATTAATCAAACCCTAAAAATTTCCAGTTTCTTTCTATTGACCGCCAGGAACCTGGCGTGATCGCTCACAGTGAAGACGCCTAAGGCCGGTGAGATGAACCCCACCCGGGTGACAGGGGAGCAGCCTGGCTGCTGTGATGCGCCGTCACCCCTCGCCCACCCTCCTGGCGCGGCAGGGGTCCGCTCGCCGGCCCCGACGCTCCCCCCAGGGTTTCTCCCTGCCGCCGGCGGTGCCGCTAGGTGGGGGTGCTCCCACGCAGCATCCCCCGCCGGGGGGCACCGCTGAGCGCTTTGCTGCCAGCCCCGGCCCCGGCGCCGGCTGCGCTGCGGGCTCGGCTGGTGCCACCCGACCGAGCCGGGCGGGGTGCGAGTGCTGGGGTCCCCGGGGGCTCCCCAGAACACGCCCCGCTGGCCTGAACGGGCCTTTTTCCCCTCCCGCCTGCTGCGGCGGGGCAGGGCCACAGGTGAGGGGCCGCCATGGAGGCTGCCGGGACAGTGTCCCCTCACACCAGCTCCACGGGGCAGAGCGAGCCCGAGCAGGCAGGTCCCAGCCTTGCCTGGTGCGCCCGCCTGCTTTTCACGGGGCACTCGGCACCAGAAAGAGGGGCACCGCTGCCTGGTGGGGGGCAGCCGGGGACAAGGGAGGTAAATGCCGCGCTGCCTCAGCACCGTCCGGCGATCCCGGTGGGGAGCGTGGCAGCTCCGGTGGGTATCGCTTAGATCTAGGGTTCCCAAGCCGCAATGAAATTTCCCCGTTACTGCTTTCAGTTTACGTTGTACTCATTGTTGTCCTGCATGGGTGTGTTATTGATCTGATTTTAAGAATCTCTGCTCCCCTGATTTGCTCTGCCCTCTTTTCCAAGGTGGGAAAGGAAACCTGCCTGGCCGGGTGAGTTGCACATCCGTATTGTTAAACACACTGAGAAACAACCGTGTATTTAACTCTCCAGTGCCACAAGCGATTCCTGTGGTGTGGATCACAGACTGGGAGCCACAGACCCAGAGCTGGCCCCATGGACATTTCTGGGGTGGCTGGGAAGATAGCGCAAGGCCACAGGGCCTTACAGCGTTAGGGCAGTAACCATCGCATCCACATTACAGCTGGCCCAAAATGTTCTGAAAATAGGTCTGAAAAACAGATTTCTGAGAAATGTGAAGAATACTGGCATCCTTAAATCTGGGAGCGGGGATAGCCTCCTGTTGTTTTTGCAAGCACTAGCAAAACAAGAATAATAATATATTTGATCAGCCTCGTGAAATACAGTTGGGTGAAGGCTTCTTTAATGCCCCTCAGCTGTTTGACCAAGAACAACCCTCAAGCACTTTCTTAAGATGGAGTAAACATTCTTCGTGTGTTACTTTTGCAGGGGTCAAATGGGGTTATCAGTGGTGCAGAGTCCTTAGCAGAGAGCTTCTGGCAAACCACCTCTGCCTCTTCTCTGGTGTCCAGGCCCCAGAGGAGCTGGGCTGCCTCCCAGGCTGGACGAGGCAGGAGAAGCAGGGAGAGAGAAGGAGTGATGCTGAACAGGCAGCCATGTTTCAGGAGCTGCTCAGACCTGGTCTGGGGAGGGATCAGGACCTCAGCTGGATGGGGGAGAAACTTTCTCCACCAGCATTCTTTCATGTCCCCTCCCTGGCACCGCACATTCAGACCTCTTCCCTGGCATGCCTTAACCCAAACCTGACCTCCCCCAGCCCCTTATGCTGTCACTGTCCTTCCGCGGCACGGAGGGTGGCTGCTGGCAGCTCTCCTGAGAGGAGCAGATCCTGCTTACGACAGCCTACCAGCCACCACTGGCAGGACTGTGTGAGCTCAGGGAGTCTGCCGAAGGGATGATGTGCCCTGCTGGCACAGGGTGGGGAGGCTGTAACATGTGGCCGAGGAGCACCTCTCCAGGGCACAACCTGGAAGAAGCAGCATAAGCCATGCTGCCTGTGTGGCTTTGCCCCCCTGCTCTGTGCAGATCAGCTGATTTCTTTCTGCTTGCAGTGTGTTTTTCCCCACAAGGCAGAGATGCTTGATCTGCAGATATCCCTTCTTAAGAAGTGCTTGCCTAAGTTCTGCACCAGCGCTGGGACCTGAAAGTGGAACGCTTCTCAGCCAGCCCCTCCTCTGCAACACCCCTAAATTGCAGCGTTTTGTGCCCTTTGCCTGGGCAGACATGGGGACATGTCTGGCTGGGGGTGTGCTGGCAGGCACTGTGTGTTTGTGGCACAGGCTGCGCTCAGCTACATTGCCAGAGAGTGGATGTTTTATGCACTGGCTAGCTGAGATGTCTGTCTCCAGATGTCTCATCCTTGGCTATGAGAACTGACAAGGACCAGCTGAGAAGCAGATGCTAATTAAACCAGAAAAGCAGAGCTTCAGCCTGTTTTGTTCGTGTGTCCAGATCACCTTACACAGACTGACACCCATGATATGATGCTATGGTTGGTGCAGGGGGAAGCTGTGATCTGTAATGCTTATTTCTAAAAGGCTACGCTGAAGCCGCACTCCTTTTCCTTTGACACGTAGCTTTGTGTTTAGGGGAATATCGGCTCTCACTCCTATCTACTGCTTGGGTTCCTGCTGCTGGTCTGTCTCACACCCATTTGCTGTGGCCTAAATTTTACCTTGCTCTTTCATTGGAGTCACTGCTTTTATAATACAAAGCAGCAGTTTTCGTGGGAAGGGCTGGGGGCTATGCGGAAAGTAAGTTCATCTTGCACCAGTGAAGTGGGTGTGTGCTCAGACTGCTCATCTTGAAATGCTCCTATTGCAAGTACAAAAGCCTATGAGAAGAGAAGAAACCAGCTTTAAATACAATATCCTTTCTTCTGCCATTTGTTTTCTCTCATAATACACAGGTGAGGTGCCGCTGGAAGATTTCCACTCAACAGAAAGTAAGAGACCATTCCCACTAATGACAGCTGTGTGTTACCATGCGTGTTTTCAAAGGCTGGAGAAGGCACCACGGGGCTAAAACTTCACAGAAAAATTGTCCATGAATGAGAAGTTGTCTGAGATTTGCAGCTGAAAAAGATGAAAAGGATGGGAGCAAATTCAGCTATGAGAAACTTGCTGGAGGTTAAATCTTGGCCTCTGCTGCTCTCCAGAGCATGCTGCCTTCATGGGTCAGTGAGAGCAGAGTTGTGTGCTCTGGGAGTGGATCCATTTTTGCTTTAAACACTCAGCATAATGCACTAGGTAAACCACCTCTTCCTCAGGCAGTCAGAGCCCCACACCCAAACACCCACCACCCAGGTTTAGACCGCCTTATGATAGCTGGGCTGTCCAGTTTTCTAGGACTCACTAACGGAGAACTTTTTCTACCTCGCTTAGGAGTAGGGATCTGGCTCTGAGAGATGTTTTTTGATACAGTAAGTGTATGAAACACCTATGTCAACCCAGAGTCACACACGCTTTCTCTTGTTAAATGGGTTTTAAAAGCTTTACCCTCAGGGGTTTGAACTATCAACAAAGAAAATGAGACTCAAGTTGAGCTGTGAGGACTTGGTGGATTATGCTTTGCCCCGAGTAATCCTGTTTACTCTTCTCCCCTAAACCGTTCTTCTGCTTGAAGGCTTTGGGAGGCACAGAGGGAGTGTACGTACACTTTCACCACTGGATATGAAGGATCCCACCACATACCATCCCTCAGGGCTGCTGATGGTGACCCCCTGGTTGAGCAAACCCCAAGCACTCGCTCCTGAGCATGTTGCATTTCTGCTGTGGAAGTGGAGAAGCAGAGGCAATATGCCACTGTCTGTACAGCTCCTGACCCCAAGGAGTTGCTTCTGGAGCAAGTCCAGGGGACAAGACTTCAGTGCCCCTGATGAGTCAGGCGAGGTAAATCACTGGAGCTGCTCATTGTTCAGTTCCCTTGGACCAGAGCGGTCCCAGCTTTCCTTGCTGAGAGAAAGCCCTGTGTGGTCTCAGACCCTTTCAAATCCTACCAAAACTGAGAATCGGCATCTTAATCTGAAAAGTAACACCCCAAAACCCTGCTTAGCATATGAAAGCAGTTCCCAAACTTCTCTGTTGCCTACTCCGTTTCTTGTTGAGAGCTACTGGGCGATGTGAGCTTGTGTCTGTAAACCTCTGATTTGAAAGGTGAAAAAATAGCCACAGGCTCTCTCTCTGCCACTGTTTGCCTAAATTCAGTGGAGACAGATGCAGGAGAATTGCATGGTGGGGGACATTTATGTGCCCTTATCACAAGTGTGCATTCAGTAATGCTTGCTCACCGCCATCACTGGCTGCACTTGGTACGTATCAACAGCACTGAAGGGAGCTGTTGCAGTATTTTAACTAGAGGACTGGTTTTCACTGAGATATTCAGAGGGTTAGAAGGAAACAGAGTGCGAGATTTTTGTCTGTCAGCTGGCCCTTCAGTGAGGTGGGTCTGAAGATGCCATGTCTATTGAGTATAAGAATTATGAAAGAAATAAGAAAGTTGCCTTCCTCCAAAACCTCCCAGCAGATTTGGAAGGAACCCAGAAGGTTCCTCCAAACCTTCATGCAGACAGGCTGCCAGAGGGCTGAAAAGTCTGAGCAGTGCTGACCCCTGAGGGCTGCTACATGGTCCTCAGTGGTGTAGGGATGTCTGTGGCACAGCTGCTCCAGCTCAGACTGAGGTATCCAAAAAATATTCCAAGGCCACCATAGCTTTTCTTCCCATAGGGCTTGCCTCCACGTCAGCAGCCTTATGGTGTTTGTTGGAGCTACAGGCCATTTTCCACATCATAAGGCATGAGACTTGCTGCTGAATGGTTGGTAGGCTGGGGAAGATCCCCTGTTGCCCCCACGGTTCTCTAGTAACGTTTTCCTCTTCCTGCCTTGTCTCCATCAATGAGACTGACATGTTTTCTTCCAAGTTACCCGTTTACCTCCACCACCACATTCCCATGCTCATGGAAAGTCCTGCTGTACTCCTCAAAAGCACAACACTATCTATCTCTTGCTACAACCGAATCAGTCACTGTAAAAAAATAGTTGTATGTCAGATACATCATCAGCAAATATTGGGTAACGCTTACAGTGCCCCTGGCAGGGCTGCACAGGGAAGACCTCATCAGATCTCAGCACAGCCGGTGTCCCTAGAAGCTCTGAAGAGCATTGTTTCCTTCTCCTGATGTAAACGTCTTCTAGGGCTGAAGAACTTCATCTGATGTTCATGCAACCTTCTTGAAACACTAAGGGTAGTGTCACTTTAATTGCCTTTCAATAGGTCTCATCAACCCTGCAGCTGTGGATAGAAATAGCTTTTCATCAGACAATCTTTATTTTTCTGTTCTTTTCCTTGAGATCATTTTTACTGGAGGAAATATGTCATTTACAGCAATGGGGTTGCAGGGGGCCAGCAAGATGTCTCTGCAATCTGGATTTCTTCACTCTGTTCTGACCAACAGATTTGCTTGGCAACAGCATACAAAAACAACGTGGAGAGCTGCCTTGGAGGAAAGTGGACGTCCTGTAGGCCACGATTTGATGTTTTCCAGACAATGTCTCCGTCTGGCAGCAAACTTCACTCTTCCACAGTTCCTCAACATCTTCAAGAGCTGGATAATATAATCAGACCTGGTTGTCCAAAAACAGATTTGCCAGTTCTTCCCTGTTCCGATCTATTTTTTCACGGACTTAACCAAAAACCACATTAACCCTTTTGCCTACAGCCTGAAACTAGCAGCTCAAATTCAGTTCCCCACACAAGCCTGTAAATTTTTTTTAGAACCCCTGCTTTCCACTTTGTCACCCCCTGAGCCTGTCCATCTCTCTCTGTTCATCCTCTGTCCCTTGGGAAGCTGTGTGATGGGGCTGGCTGTAGATAGCACTGATCTGTTCAGAGCCTGGTAGAGTCAGCATTCACCAGCACTTGCCAGGGGCCCAGAGACACCATGGTAAAGGGCATGATATGAGCATGATCAAAAAAATGCTGATTTTTGTGTGAGAAATTGGGAAGATCACAGAGGGGGGGGAAATGGCCAAGAGAGACAGGCATGGCCTGACTCATCAGCAAAACTAAATTAGGGCAGTGGTTAACCTAATCTCTTGAGCTTGTCAATGTAAAATGAAAGGCGGTTTGTGCCTCCAGAAGTGCTGCTTGTAAAACTGAGGCAGATTAGTTTTGAGTTTTGCTGTCAATAGCTCAATGGTGCTACCTCACGGCCAGACAGAAAACTACTTTGCTCTCCTATTTATTTTTTAAATTTTTTATTTCCTCGGCAAGTGATGGACAGCATTTCTCTTACCATTGGCAGGAGAAACTCTTGCCTATGGGAGTCTTTTACTGCTAGACAGATATTCCAAGTACATCCAATGTATCCAGCTGCATACACTGGGATTTTTTTTTTTTTTCTGGGAGAGGAGACTTAAAAGTTGCAAGGTTCACCAAGTACTTTTGTCAAATATAAAGTTGCTGTTTACCCTTCTCCTGTTACGTGGCACAGTGTCATACACATCTCAGATGGGGAGCTCTTTGGCACAAGGACCGCTTCTGAACTCTGTTGCCCAGCTCCCTGCAGGAGAGGCCACAGTGGTGTGGCCATCACAGCTGGCTGGCATTGCAGCTGGCCCCTGCAAACACCATGCCTTATCTTGGGGAAGGTGAGGTTAAAGAACAAGCCATGAAGAGACTGCTCAAGTCCTCTGAATAAGTTGCCAGTGGAGGCCTGATTATTTTGTTCTTTCCTCCATTGGATGACATCTGTCTTCTCTTCCCTTCAGTATTACCCGGAGAAAGATCAAGCATCAAAATACACCAGAAGAGACTCATGATTTGGAAAACTGATCCGGCCTGGAAACCTCTCATTCCCATTCACCAGCTTGTTTCCAGCCCTGCTGCAGAGTATTTCTATGCTGTTAAACAAAAGAGGACTGGGGACCCATCATGGGGCCGCTGCTTCTTACCTGCCCCATGTCAGGCAGATTCAAGCCACGCTGGTTGTTTTGGCAGTGTATCACACCCACCCTGGGTCTCCTCTGAACAACAGGCAGTACCTCTTTGACCCAAAGACATTTTTGTTTTGCTGTCTCCTTTTGGTGCAAAGGGTCAGAAATAACTCGAGGCCCCAGAGCGCAGCCCCCCGGCTGGCTGTTTTATAGCCACACAATGGGAGTGTGCCCCCCCCGCCCCCTTCAATGCTTTTGTGAGCTAACCATAGCTGCTGAAGAGAGATGCAAAGCCTGTGGCCACCAGGCACCAAAATGAGTGAGGCCTTATGCGGTTCCCCACCGACTGAGGTTGGCTGCAGCTCCTCCAGGAGTGGCAGTCATCCCTCCTTCATCAAACAAGCTGTTGTGAGGCCCCTGTCAAGAAAACTTATCCGGAGGGTGGCAGACAGGGTCATAGTGGTCTAGCTCACGCACAGGCAATTAGTCCTGTTTGCCAGAAGCTCCTCCAGTGGTTCTGTAAAAGAGTAGACCAGCATATTGCAAAACTAGTCCCATCACACAGTATTGGACCTGATAATATGCAAGATTTTGGGGTCCCAGTGACAGAGAAACATCAGATATTTATGAGACAAAAATAGTCACCCTTTGGGGGAGGGTTGTGTTGAGACCGATCTTCTGTAACTGGTGTCCTCCTGCTGCTTTCCTGCGGAGATGTGATGCACGGCCCTTGTTAACTGCCCTGACCTAGAGTGCCACCCTACTGAGGGCCAGAGCTCAGTATCTGTAACAAATTGTTTTAAACTCTTTATGTTTCGTCAGGTTTTGTTTACCAGCGTACAGGAGCTAGATGGGAGGAGCCACAACTGCGTGTCAGCACTCCTTGGAGCTGAGCTGGAGAACCACCTTCTTCTGATGGACTTCGTTTTTTCTATTGATGAGTTTTCTGACTTATGTCAAAAAGACATGGCAGTTCAGGCCTGCCACCAGGGCTAACAGCCCTCTGCCTTCCTGAGCATCCCTCCCAGCAGAGGCACGGAGCAGGGAGTGCTATGAATGGAAACAGGCCAAGAGACAAGGTATCAGCTTCTTTGAAATTTGTTGCTTTTGGCAATTGGTAAGCTAGCGCTTCTGTTTGACGAGAGCTTTATGGTGTATCCCAAAAGCAGTGGACAGCCCTGGAGATGTTTTTCCCAAGCCAGGGGCTGCTGGAGCAGCATCACTGGAAGGGAGGATCCATGAAGAGTAAGGAAAGGTTGCCTCTTAGCTGAATGTGAATGAAGGTTTATTCAGCTGAAGAAGGCTCCTCCCTTCCCTGTTTTGGGACCTCGAAGAAGCACTCAGTGATTTACAGGAAGATTTACACAATGTCCCAGCGCTGCTTGCTTCCTGGCTGTGGGGACCCAGGGTTTCCAAGAATCCCGCAAGCTCATGTGAGAGGCACCGAGCCACTGCCTGGCAGGAGAAGTGCTGGCTCTACACATCCACACAGCCAGCGGGATGGAGGAGCCCAGCCAAAGTACTTTTTTGGCATGTTTTTATTTCAAAAACCATTCAGAAATATAAATTAAAACTGACAAGTTTAAGTCACTAGGAAGCCCCGTGGAAAAGGCTTGGTATTGCTCCTGTGGGAGCTCTCAGCTGACGTGTGGTATAGAAAGTTTCAGTCTTCTGAGAGAACGGGTTTAACATTAGCTTGACTTCCTTTTTGTGGTGTCAATGCAGAGAGACACAATAATAGCACTGCTTTTGCACAAGCACAAAATCCCAACAGCCTCAGCTTAAGAAAATAAGACATTAAAGTTTAGATTGCAAAATATGATATAAAAATATATATAAAAATAAGATATTAGAGTTGAGAAAAGGACTTTCCTGTTTTCTCCTATTTATCTGCTTTTATGTGCTTATAGCTACTGAAACAATGGGGAGAACAGGGAATAACAAAACTGTAGAAGCAAGTATAGATCAACTGACAGTTATGACATTTCTCCAGTATCACTGTGCTTTGTAACAAACCGGGGTCTCCAAGGACCCCGTGACTGAAGAACACATGCAGAGAGCATTTACCATGGCTCTGTGTGTGAAAGCAAGTGTTTTGGATGTGCAAATATCGCTCTGTATCCCACTGTTGGCCAGTTGCATACCTATACTGAGTGATAGTCAAAACAAACTGTAGAATTGCAGGGAAAAAAGAAAAAAAGAAAAAAGCCCTCAGGATAAACCACATAGGGTAAGGAGCTAGAAATACAAACTGTGTGTTCTCCAGCACTGCTTGGCGATGTTTCATGTGTCTCCGACTCCTAAGTATTTCCCTGTGGCAGTGTGGGTTTCCTGCATTTATTTAGTTCCATGAACAACAGTCTGCCTTTTCTTAACTGTCTTTCAGGGACCCTTTAAAGGCAGTCACGTTCTGAAAACCATCACCCTTTGGAAGGGACCAGTCATGACGAGAGCCACAGCACAGCGCGACCCAAGCTGCAATGCTGCAGAATAAAGGTCTTACCTGTGGGAGCTGGGAATTCCATTTTTCAACAATGTTCCAGCTTTAATATGTACCAACAACCTCCAGAGAAGAAACAAAATAGCTTTTAGCCATTTCTCCCAATTTCTTTTGGAAATCAGAAAAAGCTGGCGTCCTGAGTTAGGGGCACAACTAGTGGAGCTGGGCTGCATCAGTGAGTCCCCAGTGATTGCAGAGATTGCTCTCATTGTATTCCCTCTCCTTGCTGTGACGAGTTTGTGTACGATGCTGCCCTAGGACAGCTCTGGCCAGACCCCACTTGTTCAAGCCCATTGTGCGGTGGGGACATGCTTTCTCACATGCAGTCCAACAAGTTATGCTGCATTGTACAGGACCAGCGGGATTTTTGGTGTTTTGGATGAGGATCATTGGGTAACAGTCCTACTTTTCTCCTCTGGGTTTTTACATCAGTGAAACTCTCTCTCCAAGCTGCTGATGCTAGGACAACTGTTTGGGGGGCTGCCTCCACGGTTTTGCATGAGGAAAATCCTTCTGAGAGCCTCCGGCTTGCTCTGCAGGAACACCCCTCGCACGTCAGCTGGGGTTGAGGCATGTTCCTGTTAGCATCAGCTGTGACGTGCTGCATGGTGTGACCTTCTTTTCCTGGACACTGTACTTCACATGCTTGACAGTCAGCTTGAGATGTTTCTCCAGCTTACATCTGGCCCCCAGTTCATTGCACATGTTAAAAACAAGAGCAGATTTCACAGCCTAACTCTCTGAAATGCCGTCCTCCCATCAGGTAGTAGTCTGACATTAACTTCTTAATTATTCCTTCTAATCTTTGTGAATACCTCTTTGGAAAGCTCACAGAGACCATACCAAAAGAAAATGTGGTGGGGTATATGAACTCAAACCAAATCAAGACAGAATAAAGGAAGAGTGACAGAAAAAGCACAGAAAATACAGCTAAGGTTACGAGACCTACATATTGAACATCCAGAGTTGTTTCAGCCAAAAAAAACACAAGAAGTGGAAGGGACTAGCACATTAAATAATGTACAGAATATAAGGAAAACACATCAATTAGCTTCCATCCAAAGCACATTACAGTCTCCAAGACAGATTATAGTTGAAGAGCACTGTATTTTTAGGAGTATAAACTGCAAAACCTATTGATGCAACAGCTTCTACCAATGGCAGCTGTGTCAGACACAGTGCCAAGCCTCTCTTTTTCACTGTACTTCTGTTTATCATCCTGCTTTATATTTTTATCCTTTTACCAGATGTTCACAGCATACCTTGCTCATAGACCTTACGGTATTGTGAGTCGCCCCACTGCACTCCCCTGGTGAATCTCCATCCTGCCTCTGCATTCCATCTGGTTTCAGATTTCCAGAGGTTCAGAGTTTTTCTTCTGGCCTCGCTGGCACAGCACCTCATCCTGGCCCTCGGCAGCCATCTCAGGGCTTGGGAGGCCCTTGGCTCTTGCACGTGTGTTTGTATGAATTGAGGATACCCAAGGTGAGTGGGAGGCTCGAGGCAGAAGGGGTGGTTCTTCTGCCGGTGACTGGCTCAGAAGTGGTGTTGGACTGGATGGACTTTGCTTTGATGTTTTTCTACCATTCTGACCTTTCTGTGCCCAAGAACAGCTTGGATATCCACCCCCTGCTTGTCTTCATGCTGGCTCCAGTATGTCTTTCCCAGAGACCCAGTCTCCCCTGGTTCAGTAATTCCTTCAGCCTCCCTCTCCTTGGGAGATGAGATGCAGTTGACAGAGATTTTTGTCAGCTTTCACATAAGGAATCCTCTTGTATGCTGCCTGTTCTTCTGCCTACTGATCTCTGAAGTTTCAAACTACTTCTCTGGGTTATTTTTCGTTGGCGTATTTTCAAACTACTGCCCAGTTTGAAAGCTATTGCTCCTGTCATTATTTGAAATACTGTGATGATTAAAGGAATGCGGATGATGCGAAGGAGTTTATGAACCAGAGGCGCATCAATCATAGATAAAACTGACAAAGTCTGCAGGTCTGAGGGGAAAAAATGCTCCATGCAAACCTCTCCCCTCCTCCCTGTGCCAGGATCCTCACTGCTGTAAGACATCTCGGGGCTGTCTGGGCCCATCTGGCTCTGTTCTTTCTACTCAGTCCCCTGGTTCCTGGTGTGTGTGAGATTTGCTCCTAGGCTTGGGAAGGTCTGGCTATGAAAATGTTTCTGGTCTGGTCTCCTCTGCTGGAGGACCTTCATGGCAGCTTTGGACACCCCCTTAGGAGAGCTGATTTCTCAACTTCAGCCCCTTTCGTGAAAGCAGCTGGGAAAATGGTTTCCCTACATTGGAGGCAGGCAGCTGCCCTAGTTTCAGTGCTGGTGGCCACTGAAATTTAAGCCTCTCCATCAAAGCTGAGACCATTCTTCCTCCTTTTCAAACTTTCTGTTCTACTGAGGGAGAGAAGCAAGGCTTCCCAGTTCTACTGAGGGAGACAAGCAAGGCTTCCCAAGGCTTTCCATGAGATCACTTTGTTCTCAGCAGAGATAATGCCTCGGTGGAAAAAGTAGATTCAAACTGGTTCAAAGATCCTAATAGTTCCCAGTTCAAAGATCCTAATAGTTTCCACGTAGAGGAATTCCCCTCTAGATCAGAAAGTCAGTGGTCATAGGAGCAAGGACTCCACGTTGTCCATGTCCCATTGGCTGGTTCAGCTGGTTTCCTTCAGAATCAGTGCAGGAAGGCACAGCCTGGCCACCTGTGAGCTGATTGTGTGAGCTCCTGAAGGCTGGTCGGGCAGGAGCCCTCCGTGTAGCTGTGTATCTTCATATGCACATGAAGTATGAAAGAAACACTGAAAATCAGAAGGCCATGCTTGACTGCAGCATGTAGATGCATTTATATCTTTGGCAATTGTCTTGAGAAAGACCATTAAACTTCTGCAGATTTTATCAGGAGCAAGCTGTTTTCTGTGAAAAATTTTGCTTTTCTTTCCCCAGTTCAGTTACCAGACACAATACCGAGCAAAATTCCGTCCATACCTGTGGGCTGGTAGCCACGGTGAACTGTGTTCCCCTCTATCTGCATAGCTTTTGGGTCATCTGGCAAATTTAAAGTCTGAAACCCTTTTCCAAAAAACATGCAACACAGCTGATTTCCTGTGGGCTACAATACAAGCCTAAGAAAAGCCATCCTTCCAAAGTCATATTTTTGATGTTACCATCAGTTTTGTTTTCCTGTTTAGTTTCATTTATACTCACTGCAGCAGCTCTTCTCCTTAACATTTTCAACAGAAACAGGCAGCAGTCCAGGTTACGATGAGATGCTTTTAGAAAGCAGCCATGTTAACTATGCAGCACTTCCTCAGCACCAGACATTCATAACTAGCCCGCCTTAAAACATGTAATTAATTCTCAGATAAAGCCCGAGGGAGCAGCCTGCAAGTGTAACCCATGGAAAGCGCCTTCGTGACTGTATGTGTCATGTACATGGCAGCATCTCTTGGTCCCTCTCAGTGACCAGACGAAGTGGTGCCACAAAGACGTAAAAAACAAGAAAAAGATGTTTTAGTGAATGTAACTTTTCTCCTTCTCCCTGTATGAAAACTGGACCTGGTGCATCTTCTGCCCTAGGCTGGAGAAAGCCCAAAGGGAAGAGGAGCATCTCTGTCTCTCCAGTCCCATGCCACACACCACCATCTTGCTCCTTTTATGACCCTGTGATGATAAAAGACACCCTGTGGTGATAAAAGGCACCCTGTGGTGATAAAAGCAGTGGCTGGTTTGAGTTTAGACTTAATTCAGCAAGAAAATGACCTTTTGTCAGGAAAGGCCTTTCTGTCTGTCATGCTAGTCATAAATCATCTCAGCTGATTTGCACGCTTCTTGGGCAGGAAGGCAGCTGAACTCTGTGTGCAACTGAGACACAATTTCTAAGCAGAGGAAAAACAAAGTTCATAGTGTGCTTTAAACTGTGTGTGTCAGTTGATTATTTTTGCAGAACACAATATTATTTTCTACTAAGGACAGAATCTGCTTTTATTTGCTTCTTCCACCTTGCGTTAATTATGTTTTGTTGTGTTGCATCCTTGCTGCTCTCTGGCCTGCCCTCTTAGGTTCGTTTTATTCCTCTTGACAAAGAAACCAGGTTTGTGGCGTGGAGTATTTATTTGCAGCGCCCTGATAGCTGTGGTTTTTTAATACGGTCTTGGGAGGAGAGGAAAAACTAATACCTATGGGGTGAAATCATGGCTCGGTGGAAGGCAATGGCAGCATTCCCACCAGCTTTGCTACGGCCAGAATTTCACCCCGGGAGCGCCTGGGGAACTAGATATCTTCACTGTCTTCTCTAACTGACTGCCTCAATGCTGAACCAGGAGATCACAGAAATGCCTGTCAGCTGCTGCATCCACACATTCCCAAAGACAGGAAAAAGAGATCGGTCTGGTGGCTGCTCCAGGGCCACGCTGCTCCCCTGCTTAAACCTTCAGCTATTGCTTTTGTTTCTCGTTGTCCCCTAATTTGTTATGCCAATAGTGATGCTAACGAAGCTCAGCTTGCTCCCCTCTGGCTGGGAGGAGGGCACCTGTACCTGTTTCGCCTGGTGCAGAGGGGCAGCAGCATCCCTCAGACCCACGGGCTGGCTTTGTCGGCATGGAGCTGCTGGACACAGGCATGGAGCCAGGTCTGCAAAACAGCCTGCTCATGTTTTCAGTCCTCACTGAACATGCAGTCAGGAGGCTGCGTCTACAGAGATTTGTCCCCTAAATTGCTTTTTGCAGCTCTGAATTGTCTTGTGATGCTCCTGCCTGTCAAACCTTTAGTCCTTCTCTTATCTGGGAGTCTGGTTTAACTAAGCTTGTTAAACCCACCAGCAGCCCCAACCCCCTGCATGCCCCTAGGAGCCAGGCTATATGTGAATGATCCAGCTCAGCTCAGCTCAGGCCTGCAGCAGGTCAGGATTTGGCCTGAGCTACTGGGTATACCTCCCCCAGTGGGGTACATGATACCCAAGTTTTCAGCATCCCAGTCCTTCACCTGGGACAGTTTATGTCAATATAAATCAAAGAACAGTTCGGGAGAGACAATACCCTCTCTAGTCAGCTATTTTAGTACTTTTGGGAAGATTATAGCTGTTCATCATCTTGTAGCATATGGTTTCATGATCACCTCAAGCAAGTTTGCATGGCTGCTGAAGGTGTAGATTATTAAATTACTGTGGTACACTGGGATTGCATCCACCACATCCATAAAGATTATTACCCCATCTTCAAATGACAGTAGTTACAGTTTCTCTTCTGTTTATCCTTGCATTGTGCGGCTCCAGACATCCCATCTGTTGCAGAATTTTTTGCCCTTTACTGCAAAAGTCAAGATTTCACCCTTACTTGTGGCATTGATGAGCAGAAGGGCTGCTCACAAACAGGCTGTGTTTTTGCAATGTCACTGAGGAGTCAGTCAGTCCCCCCTACAAAAGGTTTTCCTCTCCTGGACCTGGGGCTTGTGGGGCTGAGTGTTGGAGTCAGGCAGGAGACTTGCTCAGGCTTGTGTGGCTCCCTCCACTAGAAAACATGAGGTTAAATACTGTAATCTCTTGGCCAGAGCAAATCAGAGTGTCCCCTGGGACTGATCCTGCCCTCAATGAAGTCAATGGGAACTTTGTCTGATTTTGCTGGCTGTTGTGAATTATTGTCTAAATTATTGCATCATTCTGGGATTGAATTTACCATGACCATAAAGAGTTTATTACCCTGTGCTAGAATGACAGCAATCATATTTTTTATCCTGTTTATTATTGCACTGGTAGGCTTTTAAAATTACTACCTGATATCTCTTGCGTACAGGGACTTCTTGTCACCCATTACTGTAAAGTCAGGATTTCAGCCATGGTTTTAGCACTGAGGATGGGAAGAATGATGACAAATTGCAGTTCAGTTCTGTTTAAGGCTCTGCCAGCTTGGGCCTTGGCTACTCAAATAACATGGAAAGCAGAGAGGTGTGTATAAGCAGCTCATCCCACTGGTTGGTATCAAAGTGGGAACCACATGGGAAAGATGCTACTTACAGGGAAGGTACCTGACCAGTTTGTGACCTGACTTTGGAGTTTGGTGTTTTTCTTGTCTTCACCATTTTCTAGAACTGGAGCATAATGACTTGGAAGGGCTCATGCCCAGGATTTCCAACTCCTATATAGAAAAACGTCATGGAAAATGAGATGCAGACATTCACTCCTCTCCTGTGCTCTTGCTGAAAATTACCTCACCCATGTTCCTTTAACCTCTGACATTGAAGAACCTGATCCAAAAACCTCAGTGGGATGATTTAGGGGGATGTCACTCTAAAAAAGTATCCTAGCAAGTATGTAACCTGCTTGGAAAGACTATGCAGCAGTCCACCACCTTTATCTGAATGAGATTATCCCACAGGGCACCCTGGGCTTGCAGCCCATGCTGGGCAGGACCCAAAAGCAGAGCACCACCAGAGACTGTGAATCTCCCATACAGTACCTCTGCTTGTGGTTGTTTAATTTTTGTGTTATTTGCTCATATTTTGGCATTGTTGCAAAACCTTTCTTGGCCTTTGAAATGTGAAGGTGTGCTCCTCACAAGCAGTAAATCAATAATCTATGTTCAGACTCGTCGTGAGCAAGGCTTGTCTGCAATTGCCTCCTGGCAACCGTTTAGTTTAATTTCTTTTAACACTTCTGTCATTGCTCTTTACAGAGTCCTGGAAAATGCATGCAAACAGACCAAGGTGCCGCCTTCAGCAACTTCGCACCTGACATTACCTCCATGTGTCAGGAAAGCTTGTCACGAAAAGGCAAGCACCAGCAACAGATAGCTGCTTCCCTTGTGTTCAACATCACTTGGAAGCATTTTATGACTTCAAAGCTAAGGCCTGGAAGGCTGTCAAGAGACAGACAGCCCTCTGAGTGTGTTATTTATGAGATTCCTACTCTGGGAGAAGAGCACACAGGAACATGGGTTGAAGTGATTACGCCAAGGGCATCAGGCTGTGTTTTCTTCAACTGATCCTCAGCTCTTCTGTCTCTGGCCACAAAGTCTCCTGGAGCCCCTGCATCTCTGAAGGTCCAGTGCCTCTTGGTGTGGTGTGGGCAGCACAAGGGGTGTGTGTGTGTGAATGTTTGTGTGCATGTGTCATTCTGACTTCAGCAAGACCTTCGCTTTACACTCGTCTCTGTGTGGCCAGCCCCACCTCCTATGCTGCAGCTGCACCAGCCCCACTTCCACACCTCTCTGCCCTGGCTCCTGGCAGCTGGTTTCAGTGGCCAGCCTAGGCGTGTGCACGCCCTGGAGGTATGCCACCAACCCAACACCGTCCACCCCCTTCTAGCTGGCAGCAGTGGCAGGACTTGTGGGAGAGAAATTGCTGCTCACCTGCATAAAGTCTAGGTGCACTTTAGGGATGCCAGCAGTTTGACTTCATGATTTAGAAACACTGCTGCTTACTGCTTGGGACCTCAGCGGTTGCTGCCCCTGATCCCAAGAAGCAACAGGCACCAAGGGGAGTGGGTAACACAAGAACCAGGTGGGCATCAGTCCCTAATTGACAACACCAGGCAGTTGCCGGACACCTCTTTCCTGGTGGATCAATGTCCATTAAACACGTGTGGGTGGAGAAGGAGCAGGCATCCAGACCTCTCAAAAAAGGATGTTACCTGGCAGAAATAAAGCTCAGGTTCAGCAAATGTATTCTGATTTACAGTTTCTGTGGTTACAGACAAAATTTCTTCACATGAGCACATCAACTCAAGCGTGCAAGTCTTTCCAGGAAGGGTTTCATGCTGAAATTTTTGGCTCCTTCAAAGAGAAAGCTGGTTGGGTTCAAGCTCCCCCAGGATAAAAAGGGTTTTGCATACGAGACCTCAAATCAAAATTGCCACTTTTCACTCCACTTCGCAGTTCAGTCTGGCAGGAATCTACTGTGTTTTTGGCTTTTTGAGCCTTGTTCCTTCAAAAACTGAGCTCACCACAGTCAAGCAAATACTCATTCAAACTGCAATTTGATGGATTGCAAAAGAAGTGAAGCTGTGAAAGGAAAACCTCGAGCACAAAGAGCATTCAAGTACAAGATAGTTTCCAAAAGTCTCCTACAACAGGATAAGCCCAAATGGAAAATTGCAATGTAGTTTTCTATTGACCCCCACCCAAGCTTAGCACTCTTTGGGCCATAGTTTTTATTCTGGCTCACCTTCACTTATTACTCTTGAAAAATAAAATAAAGCGTTCTAAGAGACTTTTAAAATAGCTCGTGTGACTCAAATCCAGCAAAAGCATGTCATTTTAAGCTTAAAGAAAAGGTTTTACCCTTAATTTGCCCTGCAATGTTCAAATCCACAAAATGAGGTGCTATTCGCACCACCAGCCCTGCGTGACTCTTACGGGCTGGGGCCAGAAGCAGATCCAGGTTTCCATGGGTGGAGGCAGGGACCAGCATTTCGTGTCTTCGGTGTCTGCGTGGAGGCCAAGGGGAAGCATGAAGGGAGCAAGCTGTAGTTCCATCTCTGAGAGTCGCTGAGGGCAGTGAGGAGGCAGGCAGCCTACCCAGAGGGGCAGGGATGGCAGAGTGGCGTGGATAAGGCATACTCCCCAGCCTCGTGCTGCCTACCAGCTTCTTTTCAGCAATATTGGGCAGCCCTGCCCCGTGAGGCTTTCCATGGATTTGCATGACTGTTGGGACAAGATTACTTTTTCCCATTAGCTTTACTTTTCACTTTTCCTTTTCTCAGATTCTTAGAAGGAATCGTGCTAATGTCTTTCTCCACTTCTCTCTTCTTCTCTCTTTTCTTTTTTTTTTTTTCTTTTCCTGAGTGTAAATTCTTTCTTTTCTCCTCCTTTCTTCTCTCTTAAACACAAATAAACCCTCTCTGTTGCAGTAGCGTTCAGTGCTAGTTCAGCATAGTGTCACACAAACCTCAAGGGGCAGGTGACAGTACCTGTTCTGCATATACAGGGCTGGTTGTATGGCTCAAGGACACCCTGGTGTGGGTTCATGGTGCACTTAAGCTATAACCTCTCTCTCTCGCTCTTTCTCTCTGTCTAGGATGTATACGGTGACCCCAGCCATCTGAACACCACTCTTTCACTCATGTCCTGCTACATGCCAGCTGTGGTGTTAGAAGTATTGCTGCTGGTACTAAAGAAAGGGTAAAATCCCACATGGCCAGAGGTAAAGGAGCAGGTAGAGGGCTGTCTTTTGGCTGCATGTGGACTTAGGCTGCCTTGAGAAAGCTCTGGCAGGGCAGCACAAGACAGGACAGAGTGATAGCTCTGCAGTGCCCTGGATAGCCACAGGAGCTCCTTTCCCAGCACCCCACTCCCACTGATGTCATGGGTAATATGGTGGAGATGGAGACTGGGAGTAAATCTGGCTGTAGCCTCAGTGCTGGATGGACAGCCTCTGCCCACCACTGCCCTTGGGTGCCTTAGACAAAGCCATTGCAGTGTAGCTACTCTAAACTGGGATGTCTGCAGTCCACTGGTGGAAGGTTGGATGAAGCACTAGTTTCAGAAGCAGGGAGATATTTAATGAATTATGACTCTTTTCCTTCCCAAGTGAGTATCAGCATTTGAAATAGCTGTGAGAAGGCGAGCTGTAAACGTGCTCCAAGCAGCCTGGCACAAGCTGGGCACAGGGACATAGAGGCAATCGCTGTGATGCTCTGGTTAGCAAACATGGCTAATCACTCTCATTTTTTTCCTTCAGGCATAGACAGCCAGAGATTCCCATAAAGACTAGGTTTTACAGTCTCCCTGAAGGGTAATTAGCAGCAATAAAAATATTTTCAAAATTGCTGGCTGGTTAATAGCATGCACAACATAGGAGAGCTTTGAGTCCCAGCGTCGGCTATGATGAGGCATGATATGCCTCCAAACCCATGAGTAGTCCAAAACAAAAGCCTGTGTTTTGCCTCTCCAGCATACAGCAGCAACAGTCTGGGAAATGCCGGGGAGGCATTTCTTCAGGGAGGACAGAAACATAAAACGCAAATATTGTGTTTAACCACTACCCAAGTAAAAGAAAAAGAAATCTCCCTTGTGGAAACCGAATTCAGAGCTGTGCTCCTACGCAGGGATGGCTGGAGCCAGCAGGAGACATCATTTTGCATCTTCACTTACTTGAGGAGATTTGCAAGGGGAAGAAGCTCAGTGTGATGGTGTTTTACTGATCAAGCTCATGTCCTCTCCTGAACCCCTCAACTGCCTCTTTGTGTTCAGATTTCAGCGTTCTTTCTCTCCTCAGAGGTTCCTTCAATAAGCCAGAAGGGAAAGTCTTGAAAGGGTTGTTAGGTGAAGGATGGGCCATGAGCTCTCTGCTGAGCCTTACAGCTTGCCAAGCTCCCAGCCAACCTACAGCCCCATGCCTGTCCTGCTCGGGACTCACTGCCTTCAGCTCTTGCAGACAGCAAGCTTTTTCTTCCAAACTGTTTGAAAGAAAGAGGAAAAGGAAACCCCATGTATATACACAGTAGTCAGAGATCTGGGACTGGAAGAAACAGTCCGGGCAAACGGTGAACCCACCTGAGCTCCAGGTGTGCCCTTCTCATCACCTTTTCCAGTGATTTTGCATCTTACACCTGGCAAAGCAAACAGCTTTGAAGTGGTTTTTTACGTGTTACTCCTACAGCAAATTACTGCTGTCACCCTGACAGTGAAGGTGACCATAATATGCAAATGTTAATTGAAACATTTGCATATTTGAAATTGATATTGAACTGCATATTGAAAATGATAGTGAAACAGACTTTATTTTTAAAGAGTTACACCAAGATCTTTTCCTTTTAATGTTGTTTTAAAATACAATATGTTTTAAAATAGGTACATTAACAATTGGACATGGCCAATACATTAGGATTAGTTGACTGGGGGTTGGTAGGCTGATCAGTCATTCATCCTCTGGAATCAAAGTCCATGTAAGAAATCACTACAGCAGTACAATAATAGTCTTCTATGAGTCGATTGGAGCATTACATAATGTTATCTTTAAAGACCTTTTACTCAGATACTTCTTTACTGCATTGTTCTTCACATCTGTTAATGTCATGCATATATGTAAAAAGAGGTTTCAATTTAATAAGTTGCAAATTATCTGATTAGAAATATTTGTCCATAAAATCATAATCAAAATTATCCTCCCTTCACTAACAAGTATCTTAGTGTAAAACTGACTTCTGGAATGGCTCAGAAGAATATTGTGAATATTTTAATAAAATAATATGCACAAGCATAGTCTTGAGTTCCTGTATGTCTTCCCTATGAATAAAAGACTTAATTTAAATTCCTTCCATTAATGGCAAAAGCTACTTTTAAAAAGGACACATTTTTTACCCAGTCTATTAATAGCATTCAACATTAAATTACACCCAAAGACTGCAAAATTATAGAGGAAATTTTTTTTTTCAGAACAGATACAATGTCTAAATAATATTCACAAGAGTGCTGTGGATGACAGTATCTTTCCACAAGGAAAATATTTAGACAAATGAATTGGTGTGACTTACTTGGCTTAAATTCCAAAATAGTATTCCTACACAAGTACCTTGAGAGCTTTGATGGGTTTCTGGTTGGCATTGAATACAAAATATCAAATGGTTTGTGAGTGGAAGTTAGTGAAACAGGTTTTGATTATTGACTGCAAGGCTGCTGCTTTTCTTGGGCTCATTACTAGTAAGATTTACTTCTACCGAGACATTTATGACAGCAGATCAAATCTTGCTTACTGAGCGGCACTGTGCCATCTAGCTATAACAAACATATTTCACATGGCAGGGGGTTTGAAATGGTTCTTGCCCTACTCTGTCCTGGCACTGGAAGAGGCTGGACCCGACGCTGGAGAGAAAGAGCTTTCCTTGGGACCACCAAGAGTGTGTTCACCATTGTCCTTTGCACAGTACATAACCACAGAAGGTGCAAGGTTATGGGGTCTGTGGCAAGAACTTGGGCAATTTAAGGACTCTGAGGAGCCCTTAGCATCTAGGCAGCTTTGGACATCAAAGAGGGACGTGCTAGAGAGCTAATGCAGTGTATAAGAGCATTTGGGGAAATTTGGTGAGGGAACAAAACTTAATAAACGGAGGTAGGTTGAGAAGTGTTACCAGAAGGACCTAAGAACACACTGTTACCAAGTACAAACCACCACCAAAGCTCTGCAATGGCTGGTATGCTCGTATGACGAGAAAGTAGTTGCTACTTCACAGTATCAGAGCCTGGAAGCTATCAGATGGTGGCCTGTTTTTCCGAAGCCTTTCCTCATCGAGGGATGCAAGCCATTCTCATAAAGCTAATAGCTGCAGGCCAGCTCAGAGTCCTGGGAGCCAGACACCGCTCTAATTCCTTGTGATTGTAACTTGAAAGAACAAAGAGCTATATCCTGCCATTGATACTTTTTCAGGCCTCTTAATGGGCATAGCTTGGAGACCTAGATATAGATCAATGACAGGATACAGTTATAATGACCCAAACTGAGCTAAAAGAATGGTATCTTCCTATTTCAGCTTAGTATGACATAACACTTGCACATAATGGAGACCAGACTTTTGTTCTGAACAAGCTGTCAAAGTATCTGTTGCATCCCAATGAAGGAATGCTTGAATAGCAAATCCCAATCCTAGCACTTCAATAAATCTAGCAAATTTGTTATACTATATTATACTGAGAAGTCTTTGCAGATCCTTTTAGTTAGCCTTTGCAGGTAGAGTACCTTGACTGAGACCATAGCTGGTGTTGTTACCAATAAAATGAGCCCCCTGAAAAGACGATGGGTAACGATGCTTCACTGCAGCACTTGGTACCCAACTTTGCCATGTCTTTCAGTTTATGCAGGCCAACGCCTGTGCAAGGAAACTGTATTTTAGAGCTCACTAACTACCTACCAAGTCACTGAATATTTAGCCTTTCTTTATAGTGTGTGCATTACTGCACGGATCAGTAAAAAAAATCAGCCACAGGGGTTTCGGCTGAACAATATTTTTAGAAGCTAGCTTATTCTTCTGTGAGTGGTTATTAGTCCAAACAACTCATGACAGCTTAATTTCTCTTTAAACTTTTTCTCCCTCACAGTCAGAGGTAGCATTTCAAAATATCTGGAAGGGTGCTATTTATTTTTCTTCCCAAAATCTCCACAAAGATGTTGTGGATAACCACAAGAGTATCATCCACATTCCTTTATGGTAGTACATGGGGATATGATTTATTCAAAACCAGAGTGTACTTTAAACACGCGCCAAACCAAAGCGCACCAAAGTCCCAGATTGGAGCCCTGGAGAATCCACCTAGACTGTTGACAAACCTGGCTCGGAAAAGCAACCTCTATGCTGTCCAAGAGTAACAGGGTATATGACAGTGCTGCTAAAAAGCTAGGAGGCTAACGCGAGCTAACCAGGGCATCTGGGGCTGTTTAGCTGTTCTTGCTGTGTGATACCATAACTTGGCGTGAAGGGCTGGAGCCTCCAGCAAAATCAGACATGACAAAATCCTCTGAGCTGAGTCAGAAACAATAATCATTCTTTTTGCTGCAAAGAAGCAGAAATCACTGACTTTTGCATATCTGAAAGCAGCCTGACAGATAGGAGTGGCTGGGCAGCAGTGCTTTCCGCCTACCGATCACTTTGAAAACATGAAAACGTTGTGAAAAGGGCTCGTTAGGCTGTATTGCACAGTGAACATTTACAGTGTTGGTTCTTTCTCTGGTAAATGAGGCCACATCTACATGGACGATGAGAAGCTGGCTGCCGAAGCGGTGATGGGTCAGGACAGGCCTCACCTCCTGGGCTGCCCCTCAGGCGCAGGCCTGCCCTCTCCCAGGAGAAGCCACAGAGATGAAGTTGCCCTGAGATGAAATACAGGATCCTGTGATTTTTCAGTCTTTTCCCTTTATTGAGGCAAACTTTGAGTTAGGAAGAGTCTTTCAGTGTATACCTTGGAGAGAAATAGCTATTTCTCTGGCTTGCTGGGATGAGGCAAGCTTGATCCTGGTGTGGCAGAGAGAAACGGGGAGTGGAGCCTGGCTGCCGCAGCTGCCGAGGAGTGGGAACATGGCCAGGCAAGACCCCCTAGCAGCACCGCACACACAGAGATGTCACTGCCACTGCCCTTAGCAGGGGCAGAAATGCGGGGACAGGACACCCAGAGTGACGCCGCCTCCAGCACATGAGACCCATAGCTCCTGTAAACCTGGTCTGCTGCGATGGCCAGCCCAGGGGAATAAAGGCAATTGAGATTACACAATGAGGTAGCCTGAGGTAAAGCTGAACACGCTTTTTACTGGGTCACTAAAAAGATAAGGGTTGGGAACCTCAGGAGAAAGCAGAATGGAAGCTGAGCTCTCACACGTTCAGCTGTGCATAGCTGGCAGCTGCCACCTGGGAGGAAAAGCAAACCTAAATCTTCCTTTACGTATTGCTTCTCTAAAACTTTTGTGAATGCTCACTGCGAACGCTGTCCCATAAATGCTGTTATTTAAGGATAATTTTTGCGGTAGTCTTCAAAGCAGGTGAGTTTGGGGCAGCTTGTGGCAACAGTAGGTGTAGGATCCTGCCCCAGCCTCTCTGGAGGTGGCTGCTCTGCTGCCTCATGCCTTGTGAGGCTGCCATCTTCCCCGTCACCTGGGGCGGAGGGGAGACATTCTGGTTTGGTAAGATTTTTACCCCTGCTCTATGGGATGCACATGCCTACCTGCAATGCAAGGCAGCGGTGCCTCAAGCCATTTTGGTTTTGGTATTGTTTTGCAGCTGACATCCTTGTGTCGCAAAGCCCCAGGCTCGCACAGGCTGAACTGCACAAAGATTCAAGGAGTGACCTAAACTTTGTGACTTAGTACTGCTTGGTGCTGGTGGGAGGGAAAACAAGAATGTGTGATTCTGTGATTGCTGAGACAGACATGCTCCTGCAGCCATAGTTTGCTTTTAAATTTGAGGAGTTACTGAGAAATTTAGCCAGCCTGGAAAGTTATAAAAGGAGAAAAAAGCCCCAGAAAGAACCCAAGCTGGTTCTGGGAGCAGGAGAGCCAACAAAGTCTGGTTTCCTGTGGGCTTTTTTCTGTTTGGCGACCTTCTGCATCCTACTGCAATAACCCCAGCCATTGTCCTAGTCTCTGCACTCTCCTTTCTTTGATTTTATTTTATTTTTATGGCTCTGCTTATTGCCTATCCCATATACAAATGAATTCATTACTTCTGATTTGTTATTATATGGTATTATTTCCCAAAAAGAAAAACACAAAGCCCGAGAAGATGGAAGAGAACTGTAACTCTGAAATTAAAACAGCCAAAGGAATATCCCTGTGTCTTTCCCAAGACTCCCAACCTTTTCCCAGTTCCTTCCCATGTCACCTCTACCTGCCTGTGTCACCCTGCCAGCTACGCTGTCTGACACCCTGGCTACTGCAACATGGGGCTGGTAAGGATAGAGTTCTCTGTGGTTTCCCTTTCACAGTAGCTTTTATTTAAGTTTTCCTCCCTTACATGGCTGCTGATTTTGTAAGCATGTGGTACCTTTGAAATTGCTACCTGCAGCCTTGCCTACCCAAAACTGACAGGGGAGCATATGTGCCAAGATTTGTTTGGAAGGAGGTTAAAGACAGAGACAGGCTCTACGGCTGCATAGGTCACATTGCATTTGGAAATCAGGCTAATATGTACTTTACTTTTTGTGTGTATGAGATCTTTTGTCTTTAAATAACTGCTGTTCCAGAACTCTCTTTTCTTTGGCTGCTTTAATTATAGCATTGCAGATTTTTCTTCCCCTTGTTTGACTTTTTCACTTACTGTACTTTGCTGAATTTCCTCAAGCATGCAGGAGTGTGTTAGCTGCAAAATGACTGTCTATTGAACGAACCATGATCCTTCATTTCTAAACTTGTTTCATCATTAAGGGCTGGACTGCAGGATACATGCACAGTTGGACTGCTGCAGGTTTACTCAGAGAAGGCAGATTTCTCTTTAGAGCTCTTTGATACAGGGCTGTACATCTGACACCACAAGCAGAAAATGCAACAAGACAATTCAAACAATGCCTACTTCCATCTAAATCGTGTAGTCTCTGCAGAGTGAACGCAGTCCAATCTAAGCTGGAGAATGCTGACCGGTGAGAGGCCACAACCTACTTATTTCCTTCACAGAGAAGTGAAGAGAAAGTAAAGAGTCTAAATAACCACAGTCCATGCTGTGGATGCACCACCAAGACAGATGCAGACTGAGAGAATGACAGCAGTGAGAGGAGCAGCTGCTGTTTAGACACTGCAAATTACTTTTTATGTTTCCTGTCTGATAATGAGATACAACTTGGACTCCAAAATGGAGTCTGACACTGATAGCCAGATGGGTTGGGTGAAACTCCTCCCAGTACAGTCTTTCAGGTGATGAGATGCTGTCCCAAAAACCCTTACAGTTGAAGAAATCGAAAGCAAAGCAATATCTGTGTTAGTCTGGAAGATGGACAGGAGAACCTGACTGGTCCTTCTAATCTGTAATTATTGTCCTAACATTATGTGGAAGGATAGACCCACAATATGAATTTTATTGTGCTAGTCTCAGCCAAAACATGTTGCAGGTCCCACTCTTTCAGAGGCATGAAACAACTTCTGTTTATAAAATCCTCTGCCATTGCAGCATTGTCACCAGGACTGAAGGTCGTTTCTGCTGACATACCCAGCTAAGTCATCCTGAACCATGTTTGTCTGGGATCAGTGGTTTAACTGCTTTCCTGCTGGCTAGACATGTGTGTGCTCCTCTTCCTGTGTCTTGTACAGCAAATAATAATTAAATTAGCGACTCAGCCCTTCAGACACATGCATGGTGCACAAGCATCGCAGGCAAAGCACTGTCTTGCCAAATATTGTAATACAAAGTAGTGAACTATTTTGGATTTCCAAAACTTACTGTTTCAGCAGGGCGCTGAGCTGCACGATGAAAAGAAAACATGGTCATTAATCCAACATCATCCATGCACAAAACAGAGCTCACTGTTTTCTTTAAAAAAGAACAGTTGAAGACATTAAATGGAAATTAAGGGGTTTGGATGCCTAAATGCCATGAATATGCCATGAAAACAATTGCTGTGGAGGCTGTGGAAGTTCAGCTCTTCCAGAGAAGCAGGACTTGGAGGATGGTTCTTCACAGCTAAACTGACAAGGGAGGGCCATGTATGAAGGCTAAGGAGCACTGAAGGGCTCATGTCACGTTTGTGCTGCTTAGGGCTCCTCTAGGTCAGGCTCATGCCGCAGGCAGCTGTGCAGAGCAGTCCAAACATGCTAAACATCCAAACACAGCTAAACATGAAGTGTGCAGGCAATCAGATGTCTAGGGCTCTAGCTGACTCTCCAGCTCCTTTTCTCTTGAGCAGAATAGATGTTATTCCCATAACGTCTCACCCTGAAGACTCCAAAACTGAGAAGCTAAAACCACAAGATCCTGTCAGGGGAAAAGAAAAAAAAAAAAAAAAAAAGAAGAAAAAAAAAAAGAAAAGATGTGTTGGTGCTTGTAGTGTTTTTAAGAGTACAGGAGTCTTCTCACCTGACAGCAAAGGTTGAGCTAAACAGGACTTGCTACTGAAGCCTGAAAGCTGTCTGTGTGTTACATTTGTGGATGTGCCTTTTTGTTCAAATGGAATTTGGGCAGTGTTTTGCACTGAGTGATTTCCAGAAAATCTTGTTCTTCATCCTGCTGGAATTTTTAAGGAGGTATTTGCCCAGGCTGTCCACATAAGTGTCTCTTGTAATGTTTGATCCCTCAGAGAACAATCAGGGATGAAATCTCAAAAAACGTTGTGCAACAATGTTTTTCTCAATTAGGAGCTTGGAAATAACAAATACACTGGAATGTTGTTTCAGTCCATTTCCTTCTTTATTCGACCTCCTATCAAGAAGAAATAATATATTCTTATTCTGGAATAGAAACTGTGTTAGCCAGTAGATTGGCACGTCTGTGAAATGTACAGACTTACTTCAAAACAGTATCTTCTTTTGGAAAGGAAATTGCACTGAATCTCTTCTTGCAACCACACAATGACAGGACAGGAGTTTGTCTTGCTTTTCACCAGATCTCTGCAGTCCTCAGTCAGCTGAACCTCTTTCAGAGTGCTCTGCTTTGATGGCTCTGTGGGTTACAGCATCCCTATCCCTCTGTTTCAGCAAAGCCAGCCCTCCACCCCAGCTCCCAGCAAACCTCTTTTCACAGCCTCCTTGATCACCAAGAGCCCTGTACCTCCACCGGCCCCTTGCCCTCCCATGCCAGTGCAAGGACCACCAGAGCTGGGACCCTTTTGGGAACCAGCTGTCCTCCCACCCACCCCTTCCCTACAGCTGGGATATGCTGCTGCCACTGTGAACCCCAAAGCCTGTGTGGCCCATGGCCATAGCCAGACACTCCTGTGGGCAGGAAAAGCCATCCTACCCGCCTCTGTCTCAGCAGTATCATTGGGTTGCAGCTCCTGCAGTCTTCTCCTCACCTCCAAGTTTGCTGAAAGCAGAGGGGGAAAGCTGGGAAAAGGGGGTACAGCCAAAGAGACCTCCTATGGCTGCTTGCACCTTCTCCTAGCAGGCATTTCATGGCTCCCACACCCACATGAGGCCCTACTGCTGCACATGGGAGCACTGGTGGAGGCAACGATTCCCTCTTTGGACAGCTTGGCAAGCTCACCACCTTCACGGGCGTGTCCTCCCCCCACCCCCCCACCCCCAGCCAAATGCACACCATCCCCCTCGGATCTGCATAAAACATCTCCCACACTGCATTCACCTTTTCATACCAGCAGCACATCATTTTGGACCTATGCTTTCTCCTCACTTTCCTCTTGCCTCTGAGAAAACTTGTTTCCCAAGTCAAATAGCAGGGAGGGAGGAGGGAAATCACTGGGACATTTGAACAATTGCAGGAGGATTCCTTGCTTGTCGCCAAGGATGAGCAGGCAGTTGCTGCTGAGGTATTTCAGGAATGGACACGGAGAGAGACAAGGGCTGGAAAGAGGGTGAGAGGACTCTGTCTAGACAAAAAATTGATCATGATGTTTGGCTTGCTGATTTAGCAATTGTATTCCTAAAGACCTGGCAGGACTCTGTAGTGGGGTATTTTAAAAGCTCATAAAGGCCTTTTTTAGTCTACAGCTGTTTTTTCCAATACTCTGTTTGCTTTTAAACCATCACCAAATAACAAATAATTTAATCTTTTGGGAAGTCTCCCCCTCCTTAAATCTAAAACTATTCTCCAAACACCACAGTCGGCTGCTTAATAATCAAACTGGGAAAATGTTTGTGTTGCTATTATTGTATTTTTTCTGAAATTGTGCCTGTGTAAGGTAAGAATTTAAAATAAATCTGAATAGACAACCCAAATATATAGCAAACGTGTTCATAGACTCCTGATTTCTCAGGAAAGGCAATTTCATCATCATCCTGATCTCTCAACAGGCAAGATCCTGCCTACACTTCATTACAGGGCTATTTTGAAAACACTGACTGCTTCTTGAGAAACCTGTGTGTTAGCAGAAGAAAACGGAGGTGAAATAATTGAGAGAAGAACCACATGCTGCCTATTCGCACAATTCATCCACGCTAATCAGCTTCTCAATTTGCCCAGCATATATAGCAGCTGATGTAACTGCCCTGAAATCCACTATAGATGTAATTGAAACCTGCTGCAAAACTGGCGTTTTCTTACCAAGTGCTTGCTCAGTGGAACTGTGAAGTTTCAAAATTTTACAAGTGTGTTTTATTGCTTGTCCTGTATAGTAAATAAAATGCTGAAGAACTGGCTTTCTCCTCAGGTTTGTTGTTTTTGTAATGATTCCAGTAACCACCACATCACTGAATATCTCTTAATATGCTTGCACAGACACGAAAATTTATGATAAACAAATGGATTTTGAGAAAAAGTATGTCAGTAACTCACAGCCTTGCCTTTCCATGTTGAGCTGCATGCTTTCTTATTATTATCCTCTGTGTGCTTTTTTCCCAACCACTCAGTTATACGTTTTTAGAGAAATGCACATTCTTTTCAACTTGGAACCATGCAAGTGTAGCAAGTCACCTAATAGGAATATATAGGTCATGGTATTACATGACTTACTAAGCTCTGATTCAGTGATTTATGCTTTTTCAGTTACTTCACCAGCACTAGCCGCTGTTGAAAGAAACAAAATGGATATAAATCATGGTGGTTTGAAATAACAAAAAGGAAAGGTCTTTTTCATGACTTAAATATCTATTCTGGGTTCATTTTTTAAGATATTATTTCCATTTATTTTCAGAAGGAAAATATTATGTTTAGTTTACTTTTGTTAAGTCAAATATATATTTGGCTATACTTACTTGCTACCAAGGGGAGTATTTAGTGCTACCATTAGTCCCAGTAAAATCAGAAATAGCCTTGAAGTGACCTGCAGAACGGAGCACTTTGGTATGCAATAAAAAGCCGTAATTCTGCCAGCTCTGATGCACATGAGGAGGCTACAAAACTTTTCAGGGCTAAAAAATACATATTACACTGGCTGTGATTTGCCACCGTGCCCCTGAGTATCGCCTGCTAAGATGTGAGCTGTGGCAGCCCTGGTTTGGAGGGGACAGTAAATCATGAAGTTGCGGTTGGCAGGGGTGGTTTAAGGACAAGTAGCCACACTCATTGCATTTTTAAACTTTTCTATTCTAAAAGTCAGCCTTGACTCTCGGGATGAGAGGCCCCTGTATTTTCCAGAGCTCCCCCCAAAGCCCTGGTGGGACAGCATGGCAGGCAGGAGGGACAGGGGTCCCTGGGTGCAGGGGACGCCACGAGGGATGACAGCGCTTCCCACATCTGTTGCCTTCCTTGGCAGAGGGACTTTACATCTTCCAGCAGACCAGCTTTGGTATGTGCGAGGGAAGAGGTGTTTGGTAGGTTCTTATTTAATGTATGTATTGTTCAGCCAATTAACTGAGCAGGTCAAATACAAACCAGCTTTAAAAATCTGAGAGATCAGCCAACTTTGCCTTCACCACAGTCAGCAAGAGTTTTGACATGGTTTTTACTGGAGCAGAGGGATACTCTCCACGATTTTGAAATCTGCAGGACTTTGAATACTGCAGGACTTTGAAATCCTTCCCATACAGTGTACTCTCTAACTCTTCCTACTACAGGCTGCAGTTTGAAAGCCAAATATAATCAAATAACAGCCATTAGGAATTTAGGTGTTTTGTTAAATACTAAATGATTATCCACAGTGTGCTTTGACCAAAAGCACATCTCTGAGGACGTGCAGGTGAAGGGATGCCTATTTGCATCAGCACTTGCTCAGCTTCTTCATCCCCATTGTACATCATTGTATACCTGCCTGCTGCAAAGTGGATTGTGACCATCTTGCTTATTTTGCAAGATTTGAGCTGAATTTGCTCAATTCAGCTATTGAAAAAAATTTCCATTTATTTCTGATGGGCTTTGAATTGGCAATCTCATTTACTCATGAAAGGCTTTACATCCAGATGCAATCCAGCAATTTATAAGTCTCAGAAAAAAAACCCCAAAAACCAAGGAAAAAAGTAAAAGTTAGCACAAATTTTTCAAGGGTAGGTCATGCCAAAATAAGGCATTATCCTTTCAATTGAAGGTAATAGATTTATTGATTTATTCCAATGTACTATTTGTAGATAGGGCAGGTACAATATCTCTTCAATTTGGCAAGGTCTTGCAACCAGCTCACATGATATACTCATGCACGTTACATGTATACGGTAAATCAAGAGTTGGAAAACTGTATTCAGAAAGTTGTTATCAAGGATCTGTGATCAGAATAGAAGAATGTATGAAATGGACATTTACAAGGGCCTAAGTCTCATTGTGGACCACTATACAGGGAAGGGTAGCAAGCACTCCAGTGAACAGGACTGGAATTCAAAAAGATCTTGATAAATGAGCATTATCATTTGAAAAAATAATTCAGTAAGAGGAATGTGAAGTTTCACAGTTAGGTTTGCAACTTTCAGTGGCCTATAGGATGCAATGACTCAATATTGTCAAGCTGTTATGAAAAATAATAGAGAGTACGCTGGGCTATGCATGTCTCTTCTGTACAACAGATGACAGACTCCTCATCTCCTGACTCAGTGGATACCCGCTGTGAAAGAAGAGAAAGGAAAATAAAGGCAGAAGGGGAAAGGAAAGTGCTTTTTGCGTATTTCAGATGGATAAGGGGAACAAGGAAGAGCGCACAGTAAAACAAGTTTCAAGAGAAAATTAAGCAAGGATGGAAATAGCGTTCCTTGCAAAAAAGACAGAAGCAGAAAGATTTGTAGTAATATATAGGTTTTTCAACAAAGGGTTCGAAAATATTTCAGTTTTGGATCTCCACTTGCATTGTGGAGATGTCAGAAAAGTCTCAATTAGTGTGCTCTGAGCCAGATTATTTCTATTGACTTTGATGGAATAACAGTGGAAATGCTGTCAGAGAGAAGAAACCCCAGCACCTGAAGAAGTTATCTCCGTTTTGCTGGTGTCACTAATCGACATAGATTTAGTAGAAACATGCTCATGTCTTTAAGACATGCTTTTTATTATGGGAGAACATGTTTATATAATGGGAAAAGTACACGTTTCTGTTACTTTCTTTTTTGGGAAAGAAAATCAACTTTAAAACAAGTCAAAAAAATAAGAAGAAACCCAACTATTCAAAATGAAGAGGTAGATCTAAACTTTGCAACTACTCTAAGATGTGCCAGGTATTCTTTGCCTCTGCCACAGAGGCAACAGAAGAGGGAGAGCTGTGATATTTTGTCTGAAAAATGGAGTACCCTCAAAACTCCACTGCATGACCCCTGCACTGACACGCAACTTCCATACCAAAGTAAAGCCTTGAAGGGAAGGATCATGTGGCTGTGATGGAAGGAGGAGCTGGGAGATCAGTTACTGCCTATGAATCTTCAGAAGACTCTGAAGATACAAGCACCTCTTAGCAATGTACCAAACTTTGCTGTTTCTCTCAATGACAACAAAAATTGTCTAAACAGTAGAGAACTCCTGGAAGACTCAAGAAATCCCCTTATGTACAAAAGAAGATGTAAATTTATCATTCTTCTCTTGCAGGAGAGAAAGTGCTTAGAGTAATCCCAGACAGTCACCCTTGTACTCTTGATATAGTTGACATTTCAGGACTTTTTTCAAATATGTTGCAGTCACAGACACAAAACGCAACAGACCCACAAAACCAAACCAAACCAAAATATTAACCAGATAAGAATGTGTAAGTATAAACAGGGCTGGCAAAAAGTTCAGTCAGTCCCATTTATAATTGCAGGGAGCCATAAGGCCCTTTGAGTCAAATAGGCTGCATAAGTGTGAAGCCCACACATGAAAGAAATCCTGAGCACACTACTACTACTGGTTGTAAGAAGAACTCCATTTGATACTGGAACCTCTGTCAGCATGTACCTTTCCATGAGTGCCCTAGCCTTTCCACTTTAAGATGTTTCTATGCTACAGTGCTCCCAAACTCCCAGATAATGAGGAAAAAATAAAAAGGAGGAGATGTAAACAAACTTGAAGTCTTTCAAACCAGTCAGCATCCCTTGGGGTTTTTTATTTTCCTTACTGCAAACTCTTTGATTCCAATTATAGTCCTCTGTACACTTCCCACAGATGAAGAAACAAAAGCAAAGACTGCCCCAATTTGGGTTTCCTACTGTTACTGCCCGTGTCACTGTTAGGCCAATGGATGAGAGCAGTCAAGCTGCTGGGCACAGCAGTGCTGGCTGACCAAGCCCAGGTGCTCTGATCCTGAGATTTCTTGCATGTATTATAACTGGATCCATAAAACAACCTGTTAAAGTTGACTGTGCCAATGTAAAAATACATTTAAAGCAGATGATTCTCCAAGCTGCTCTTCTAGCTCCACGTGAGCTCTGAACCGATGTTCTGAACTGATGTGCCACTCAGGACACTGCACCTGGCAGGTGGAGGAGCATGGTACGTGGGGATGAGCTTTTTCTGTGTGGGTACAACTGCTGTGTCCCCACAGAAATGGTGAGCAGCTTCTCCTGCACAATGCAATCCATCTGTCGGCTTGTTTGGTTTAGTTTTGTTTCTTTTCTGCTCACACTCACAGAGTTGTTGCTGTTCACAAGACACAGTTTTAGTTACTGTGGCTCTGAAGTATCCACTGGGAAGCATATAAATGCTTAAATATGTATATTTTTTACACTATTCCCTTAGACTTACATGTAGGCTACTGAGATATAGTCTTCTATATGTTGCTTTTTCCACCTCTACATGCACAGAAGTTTACACATGCTTCTCTTGTTAATTTTCAGTTCCAACTGAACCAAACTCAAGAAGCCACAGGCAATTTTGGATGATGTCCAAGGACTGCTGGCAGGGAATGAGATGACTCTATGGTGCTCTGTTCAGCCTTGAGGTTCCTTGGGACCTACTGCAGAACATGTTTTTGCCATCAGCACCTGTTTGATGCGCATAAGGGTTAGCAAACACATTTTTTGCTGCAGTGGCGATGAACATCCTAGCTTATGAATGAGTATATGCTATTGGAAAAGGCTGTGTCTCACCCTACCCAGCGTAACTGAAAAGGTATAGGCAGGAGCTAGAACTTAACATGTCAAAGTACATTTTCATGCGCACAGAAGGCCCATTGGCATAGAAATTATCAGTGAGGAAATGGCATCCCAGGTCATGGCTTACTGTCCAGGCAATGGGATAGCTGGCGGGGTGCTGACACAACCTGAGGCATCCCTGGAGTCGTCATTGCTCCACCACACAGAGATTTCACAACCTAGACCTTGTTCTGGACATTCAGCCAAAGCTTTCCTTTCATAACCTCACTTAATTCACCATGCACACCTCACACTAAATCATAGTTAATCAACAAGAATTTCAAGCAGCTGTAAATCAAATGAGAATGCCCATGGCCTCTGAGGTGGGTAGGATCAGACTCTGCCCACCCTCCTTGTGCTGGAGTGTGCATCACCTCCCATGTGCTAAGGGAACTTGGCTCTGCTCGTTGTCTTCCAGCCACAGAGATACTGGGGTGCTTACTGTGCAAAAACCCTGTCTCAGCCACACAAACCTATTTCAGCCCTTCATCCTGGAAAATCCCTTTGGTCCTTTGTATATTATCTTGGCAGCATAAAATTTTATGCTCTTAAGAAACAGTTGTGCAGTAAAACCGTTGTGCTAAAGACTGGTTTATAGTGGTAATGAGTAACACTGTACTGTATACTCTTCTAAATTTTTCTGTAGGTCCATTTTGCTCTGAAGCTCCTGGCCTGGAACGCACTGGAATTTTCTAAATACAACTGTAGGACTCAAGGATGGAGGGAAAACTGTGAAACTGCATTATCTGGGGAGATAATCCCTGCCAGTCCTCCTTGTCCCAGTGCAGCTTTACACATTTGCTTTGGAGGGTTAGGATCTTATTTCTAGGAAGTGAGGTTTCTGGTTTCCTGTTCCTCCCTTTGCCACCCAGGTGGGCAAAAACTGTACAGCTCCAAATGGCCAAAGATGATGGCAATGCCACAAGGAAGTCTTGTGCTGACCTATGGGCTCTTTTGACGAAATACCGATGTTTATAACGCAGACATCCACTATGGAGTAATCTCTTTTAAACTGATAAGAATGTATTCAGGGTGTGAATCATTTAATACCAAAGCAGACACTTGAAATAGCTCAGATGAATTGTGCCCCTCAAGGTGTCTACATTCCTTTGCTTGCCATGAGGAAAGCCTGGGGTGAGTGGATCAGAACCAAACATCTGTTCCAGACATGTCTAAAGGTGGGTGAGACTTTTGCTTCCTCCTGTGCATTTTCCAAACCATGAGATCTCAGATATGTCTTCCCAAGTCATCCAACCCAACCCTGCACAGAGCGCCTGTATTTCACAACTAACCCGGGCTCTGCGAGAGCTTTTGGCTGCTGGACAGCCACTTGCTCTGTGCTTTAGGCTTTCTTCTCCAATGGAGACAATTCCAGCACAGAAATCAGTAGCTGGGCTCTTTGAGGAATGCTTAGTTTTATCTGTTCCCCCTCCACCCCTGCTTCCTGCCACGGTAAGCTAAAATAGTTAAACGCTTGGGGTTTGGTTGCATGCATTGTTTATCCATACTTGCTCTTGCTTCTATGTTTAACAGAGGAAATAACTCACTACGATAAAGTATCACTGCATGCTGGTAACATCAGATAAGCTAAGCTGGACAAAAATGTTTTCTTTGGCAATTCTCCACTTTCTTTAATTTGGCTAGAGAACCCGCTTTACTTCTCGAAATGTGAAGGCCTCAGTTACACTTGACTGTAACAAAGAGTTTCACAGGTTTTCTTGTTAAACTCCATGTAGGACAAGGAGAACAATCCTGTCATTTCTTTCCCTGGCGTACAATTGGGCTGATAAGCATCAAGCTGCACAAATCAAAAACCACAGTGAATGTCGTTTGCATTAGTTTTCTGCCTTTCCAGAAAAAAATGAGCCTTTGCAATCTGCTTACCAGCCCCTATTGGAAGCTGCACAATACTATAGTGATATATATTTAAGTTGGGCAAAGGGGATGAATAAGGGAGAGCAGCTGGAGGCAGCCTTTTTCGGGGGGAGGCAGCATTCCCAGGCACAGTAGGAGGAGCTGAGCATCTCCCTTGCAACTGGAGGGCATCAGAGGAGTCGCCCATGCCCCTCAGGAGTGGGACAGGGGCACTGCTCCCCGCACAGTGAGGGATGGGGAGAGAGGATCAGCGTGCAGGGACTGTCCCATGGGAATGGCTTGTGCTACAGCTTCTCTGTGGCTCCCATTGGTGGGTATCAGGCTGCAGGGGTCACTCAGGAGATATTTCAGCACATGAGGAGAGAGGGAAGGAGAAGGCTGCTGGAGGCTGGATGCCTCTGCCCCCTGGGTAGGCATGTGCATGGGTAAGCTTGGGGTGGTTCTGGGGTCAGGTTTTATCACTCCCTGTGTGGTGCTCTGGATGTGGCCACAGCTGAGCCTTGAGTCAAGAAACCTGACGCACCGCAGAAGGCAGTTATCTTCACCCTGTGCAATGAACATACATAGCTATGCAGGATGTATGCACATGGGACGACACATGAACTCGTGTCTGTTATGGGTTAACTGGCATGCAGGACTCACACCAGTGGCATTGCCACAGCCTCTTAACTTTATGTTTTGCACCTAACACAAAGCTTTGATCTCATGAGCCCTTTTTTGCCTGAAGGCTAGAGCATGGCACTACTCATGGGAGACACAGAGCAGCAGCAATGCAGCAGGTACATCACCATTCCCCTTCATCTCCCACCAAACACCTTGAAAAGCTCTGATTGGCCTTACTACAGCCCCCCTGCACGGTGAGGGCAGCTCCTCTGCTGATGGCGTGTAGCTCATACAGCCCATGCTCAGTGAGTCCCCTGCTTTTGGGGGGATATTGCATGCGCGATTTAGTGGACTTCACCCCAAAAATGTGCATTGGCTGTGCATTTACTGCACCTGCCCTAAGAGTGGGTGTCTGTGCAAGTGATGGACATACCAAAGATTTCTAGTTTTGACAGTGTTGCCAGTGGTATGGAAAGCTGAGCTACATTTCCAGGCAGAAAATGCACCTGGCGTATAGTGAGTCATGCCATGAGGATCCTTCCTGAAGCATATGTACAGACTGAAAGCCCTAAATAGGCTGGATTTATCTGTTGGTTTTTTCCCACCCTTTCCTCCCTCCCTCAATACAAACATTTATGTAATAAAATATTTCTAGAGCACAATGTATAAACAATGCACACTTAATAAAAATAAGAACTGGAAAACTTTAGCAAGAAAACAGCTGACCTTAATTTTCTAGCCAGATAATGACTGAAGGTGTTTTTTTCCCAGATATAAGGTGTTTTTCTTGCGATAGGTTTGACCTACCCAAGAGTATTCTGCTTAACACTGGCTCCTTAAAGAGGTACTTGGATTTTTTTCTTTGTTATAACCAACGTGTAATTTCTGGGGCTTAAAATTTGAATCTCTGGTTAAATAACTTAGAAGCAAACTGTAATTATGTGCCTTTTTCTGATGCAGCTGGTGCCAAACCATAGATGAAAGCAAAGTGATTATAGACAAAGGGCAACCACTGGGTGACTGGGTTTCCTTTGGAGAGAGTCAGTACAAGTCATTTATGAGTAAATCATTTATGAGCTCAGTATCCAGTGTTAGGCTGGGTCCTGTATATAATATACAGTCAAAAGATAAAATACTGAAAAAAGCTAACATAGGAGATACCTTATTCCCTTCTAAGTGTCCTTTCCATATGCCACAGTATCCCAGTTCCCCTCTCTATCACCTCCACTGCTTCACAGTGGTACTTTCAGGAAGCGAGGGTGCATTCCTCAGGGACAAGGGGTCAGCACCTCAGGCTGAAGAAAGCCCCAGACCGTGTCCTGCAGTGGGAATGGATTAATCTGCCCCTTGCACGAGTCTGTAAAAGGGGTTGCTGCCCCTCCAGGCCTGCTTTGCCCTGTTTATTCCTTTTAAAGGGGTGTTGCTGCTGGGGTTTATATGGCACACTGGTCTGCCCACACCAAAATACAGTGATGCTGAAATGGGTCTTTTGGACCATTGTTTTTCTGGTTCCAGTCCTTAAGATCCAAGAAGACCTTTAATTATTGTGGTCTGAGTGTAACTCATTCAGAGGCTTTCCCAACCACTTATTCACTTCTTCCTGTGGTAGAGCTTGCAGACCCAGATGTCATCAATGATATCAAAAATACGTTGTTTTTTGAAGAATCAGACCTTCATTCTTAAATAACTGCTCTGGTACAAACTAAGATGGAGAAAAGGTTTTCTCTCTCTCAACTTAAAAGGAAACAATAATTCTCTCCTTTTGTTTCAATGCTATTCTATCCCATAATTTTTCTCTCTTTGCCATAGAAGTTTTGAAATCAAGTTAAGTACTGGAAAGAGAAGATGGTATTGTAAACCTTGGACATAAAAAAAACACCTTGAACTTAAAAAAAATAGTCAGTTCCAGTTCTTCCTGGGTTTTACGTTTGAACTTCCTCACCTCCAGGCTTCAGCTTTCTAGTCTGTAAACAGGAATAATACCTTCCTGTCTCAAAGAAGTGCTGTAAGAAGCTTAACTGATTCGAGTTTGTAGGATGCTGAGACATGGCAATACGTATGTGGCTATGGGGATACATATATGTGCATATTTGTATTTATCTATGGATGGAGGTACAGACTGGTTTTATTTTTGTGTATGCATCCTGGTTTTTGTTTTCATAATATCACTGTCTTCCTAAACCACAAAGATTTCTTACAGAGCAGAGAGCGTCAATAAGTTTACCTGAAGACCAGCTCGCACACAAATGAAAAGGGTTTTCTTGATGTATACTTCTTGCATCATTGTAAGTATCAATATTAGAAAGTTTTGGTATTTGATAAATGCAGCACAACATGCTCAAAAACAGTTCTCACTACAATGTCTTGTCACATTACCATTACTTTCAGAGTGATCTGTAATTCAAAAGGGAAGCAATACTTCACCTAGATATCCCTCTCCCTCCCTAATTTTCCTGGTTAAAATAACATGTTGCTGAATGTCGTGGTTTAATCCCAGTTGGCAACTAATCCCCACACAGCTGCTCACTCACTACCCCCAGGTGGGATGGAGGAGAGAATTGGAACAGTAAAGGGAGAACACTCGTGGGCTGAGATAAAGACAGTTTAACAGGTAAAGCAAAAGCCACGCATGCAAGTAAAGCAAAACAAGGGCTTCATTCACCACTTCCCATGGGCAGGCAGGTTTTCGGCCATCTCCAGGAAAGCCGGGCTCCATCATGCATAGTGGTAGCTTGGGAAGGCAAATGCCATACCTCTGGACGTCCCCCCCTTCCTTCTTCTTCCCTGAGCTTTATACGCTGAACATGACACCATGTGGTATGGGATACCCCTTGGGTCAGTTGGGGCCAGCTGTCCCGGCTGTGTCCCCTCCCAGCTCCTTGTGCCCCCCCAGCCTGCTCGCTGGTGGGGTTGGTGAGGAGCAGAAGAGGCCTTGAAGCTGTGTAAGCACCGCTCAGCGATAATGGAAACATCCCCAATTACCAACAGTGTTTCTAGCACAAATCCAAAGCATAGCCCCATACTAGCTACTATGATGAAAATTAACTCTTTCCTACCCAAAACCAGCACACAGAACTATGATTCTTTTAATTTAAACCAGAACAGATCTTCTTTTCTTTCTGTTGACAGCACCCTCCAAAAGAGTGGATCCAGGCTCCAGGAGCAGCTCTTTGTTGGGCTGCCTACCACTCCCAAGCCCACATCAATGCCACCTTTTGTTCCCAGGACTTGTAGGCCGTTCTCTGTACCTCCTATCTCCTTTTGGTTTGCTGCTTTGGGATTTTGCAGCTTTGGGATATGGAAATTTTATGGCAGCCAATCACACAGGCTGCTCAACAGCATGACATCTGGAACCTCCTTCCCTCGGGGATGGCAGGCTTACAGCAGGATAACCATCTGCTCTGGCCTGACCACCACGACCATTTTTCTTTGTCTCCCACAAAGATGTCAACAGGCCTCATTCACTTCTCACTCCCTCCCAAACCAAACAGCTAGAATTTCCCTTCCAGAAAAAAGCAAAACCAAAACAGAACACCTTCTGTTTTAGAAATAAACTCAGAACCCTTGTTTTTATTATTACTGTTATTATTAACAAGGAAATATAAATATGCTAATTTCTATTTGGATGGAGAAACCAGCACATCAGCTGTTCTATTTTCCATTCAAAAAGTAAATCTAAATTTTGGTATTTTAATACGTATCTTTGCATGCACTTTCCAAAAACTACTTTTCAGTTCCTCAGTTATGTCTATTTCTTGTCCTGCTGTGGTACAACCCTCTCTGCTGTTACCTTTTTCCCATCCTTCACACACACCAGAGGTTACAGCATCCCACTGACATACCTTGTTGGAACAAGGAGCTAATCAATAAAAGATTACAGAAAGCCCTGTTTTCATTTTGCAACATGGACCAGCTAGAAATCTGCTGCAAAAACTCATCTCCTTCAAATAAAAAATAATTAAGTTGCAGTCCAGAGGGCAAAACGCGGTCTTCACCATATCTAGTAAACATATTTTCAGCCACTGAATCTATATGTCTAAACATACACACAAACAGGAGGCCAGGGGTGTGTGTGCACATAATATGGAAATAGTGACTGGCTTCTGTTTAAGGTTCTTCACATTTGTGGAATTTTTACTTATGTTACCTGTTTTGTTTGCCTTTTAATTAGGGACAATAAAAGAATGGATGCACTCGGCTTTGGCAAGGAGGTCAGTGTTTCCTGCTGCTAATAGGAAAAAGGCAGGTGACAAAATCAAAGTGCTGCTGCCCTGATCAGCGCAAGCGCTTACTGATGAATTACCAGCTTTTCCACCTGCCTAAAATCAAATGCATCCACAGGAGAAATGGTTCTTGCGGCAAAAGGTTGAAACGTTTTTGGTTACTTTGCCGGTAAGGAACTATGTTATCTTGGTAAACGATTTAGAGATGCCATTAAATGGCTCCTATTTTGTTATATTAAACCTGACAAATGCTAAGTAAGTTTCTATTCTGGTGTTATTTGGCTTCTTTCAATGTAACAGCTGGAAATGAGAAGGCGGCAGCTCCTTGTTACCAGGCAATTCTCCCCAACAACCAGCAGCTGCCCCAGGGACCAGGGTTTGGGAGCTGCTCTGCAGTGACAGCTCTTCTCCTTTCTTTCAAACCCAGATTGATGGACAGAGGCTGCTTCAGCGTGGGGTCCCCTCTAAGAGCTCAGAGCATTTGCAAGAGATACATCTCATTAAAGCTATGGTTTCGTCTCTCGCCATCCCATTATATTGTGTTATATAGCTGGGAGTTCACCCACTAACTTCCAATAAGCCCATTTTTTTCTATATACAATCAATCCTTAAGTTATGTGTTTATTGCTTTGAATTAACAAGCACAATAAATACATCACGGTCTTCTGCTAAGAAGCCCATTTCAAAGGCAGCCACGGGTATCGGCACAATCCCTCCTGCCTCTGAGAGACAGCTCACACTCGTAATCTCTCAGCAAGTCCACTTGCCAGCTCAGTGTTTATGTTATCCCTGGTGCAGTTTTGTAGGGCATAACACACTGTGTGGTCCTATATTTGTTCTTACCATTTTGCTGCAATGTTCTTTTACTCCTCATGTCACCCTTGAATTTATTTATATTTATTTTAGGCTTTATTCAAACAACTGAAAATCCCCTAGGAAACAAGCACATGTGGAATGCATAGGAATAAAAACCATGATGACCTCATACATAGTATATTAATATATAGCTGACCTAATAAAACACAAATCACATCCACTAGCAATATTTCTGAAAAACCTTGCATCACTCATAAGTTCATTCATACTCAGAGAGTCTGGTTTGGGATTCAGGTTTGTTGAACTCTTGCCCTCAGTGTAAGTCTGAAATGGGCTCCGTATGTTGACACTGCCTTTTCTCTTGATGTTTTCCTGACAACCAGACAGTTCACTGTAGTTTCTTCATCACCTGGATGCCCCATGTTTTAGCTCAGCACACTTCCAGCGGGATGGCAACAGAAGACAGATGTGAAGGAGAAACAGATCCTTCGATGTTGGTGCAGTGCTTCAATGCAAGATCCAACTGCCTGGGCTGCAAAGGAGCATTCAGAAGGCAAACCAATGGCCCTGAAGAGAGATTGGTCCCTTGCAAAAGTTATTCCTCTGGTCATTCAGTCCAGTGTATGGACACGGGCTTGACTAGCACCTGCAGGAAAAGGAGCCTTTCTTTTTTTCTCCTCCAGCACAATGCATCACTGTCAGAAAACTGGGTTTGGATCCCTTATTGAAGACACTAATTAGGAAGTCTTCTATAAAAATTATTTTTGAGCAAATGATGTGTGAAAGATGAATGACCTTTCTTCTACAGCTCTCTCCGTGCACCCAGCTCCATTTCTTTATCCACGTCTGTCTTTCTCTAATCTACATTTGCCTATTCTTCTCACCAATTTCTTCCTCCACTAAATTTAAGCATATTTTGGAAGTTGACCCTTTTCTTCTTGAGTCAATATATGCTAGTCGCTCAAAAGAGTTAAACATTATAATGAGACCTTTTCTCTATTTGTTTTTATTAGAAAATATTTGATTCCAACACACTGAATAGGAGGAACTTTATGCCATTAGCGTTATTGGCGACTTCTTGATGAAATTTCACATCCTCCCAGAAAAACTTTGGCCTGATCTAAACAAAGACACATGTTTGTGTGGGTCCAGGAAAGTTTTATATTTGGAAGAGGGGAGGGGAGAGTAATTTTTATATGTATCCAGGGATCTGAAAATAGCCTGCATCAAAGCATCACTTCTAATTGGTTTTAGTTGCAGTTACTCACCTTTCTGACAGATCCATTTTTATTGCCATTCTCATTCTACATCAATTCATATCTTTGAATAAGGTTTCACACATTCTTTAGTAACATTTTTCAGTGGAGCTGCATGACCATGCGTCCTTAGCTGTGCCTTGAAATCTTCTTAGAAGGTTTGCATCCTATTTTCTTACCCTTCCACCTTTCTCTTCTCATTAATAAAAACCCTTTACAATTTTTTTTTAATTATAGTCTGTCTGCCCACAGTGGTTCCAGTTTGTGCGTTCCTTTCTTTGTCTGCTCAGATGTGGGTGAAAATCAAGATTTTTTCAACCTCTACAGAATTTTAATGCCAAATACCAACATAAGGAGATATGATAGAAATATTAAGTGATGGAATGATGGGTGCTTTATCTTCAAGCCAGAAATCTATTACACCTCAATGTAATATCCTTAACTGCATAACAGACATGCAAAGGTAGGTGCATGGCAAAGGAACTGGGCTTCCTTGACAAAGCAGTTAACACCCCTATCTAACGCTTGGATCCCAGGGATCCGGAGGTCTTTTCCAGAATGGAGGAAAGCAAAGGTATCCTTTTCAAAGGGAATACGAAGTGAAAAGTTACGTAAGGGCCTCTTCCAGTTTCTCCTTCTCTGCAACCTCCTGTCATGACAAATACAACAGCCCTGTTAGGCTTCCCGTCTCCCAGTGGAAGACTTCTTCTTAACACCCTTCTCCACAGTGCTAACCGCACTACGGTGACACAGATTGCACAGAAAACAGACCTGCTGGTCCCCCATCCTCACCTCATCCTTTCCATGACCTGCAGCGGTGTTTAATGAACCAGGAGCTGTGAAGTACTGTAGGCTGGGTCAGTAGTCCTGATGCTTTTGCTCAGTGCCACTTAGGCTGACAGATCACCCATGGAGGATGGTGGCATGTTCTGCCCAGGAGTTTGCACATTGCCTCGCCTGCTGCAGAGGGAATGCCACTGCCCAGATGATCAATTTTTTGCTGGTGCTGCTATCTAAAGCCATTTTCAGTCACCATTTTGACCTTTAATAAAAGAAAATCCCATTGACCTGGAACCAAGACAGCTACAGAGGGGACAACAACAGTTGAGAGATTCCTATTCTTGAAACCTCCAGTTTATTTCCTGGCATCAGGCTGCGAATTGTAGTTCACACAACTAAGCGGCAAGTTCCAGATCTTAATGTGCTGAGCTTGTTTGGCATGTGCCCAGCCCGTAGTGTATTCAGGTCAAGGATCGTGGAATTAGCTTGCTTACTCTCACAGGGATTTGCTGGTTAAGTATCCTGCCTTCCACAATAATTTGATTTTTTTAATATTCTGATGTAGTCTCACACCCTTTTACTCCTCCCTCCTCATAGGATAGAAAAAAAATGTAGGAATGTCATCTTTGGAGCACTTTTGAAGGGAAAAGAACAAGAAGTGAATGTGGAACGAGTATGTGAAACAGTCACTTGTCCCTAAAATCTGAGGTACTTTGGCAGTGTGAGACAACCATAGGACATAGATCTAATCAAGTTTTCCTTGAGGTCAAACAAGTACATCACATGGAAATGCTGGTCCTTCAGAAGTCAACAAGAACCACCACCACCCCTCCCCATGGTGCCCCTGCCTCAAGGAATGACGGATGGAAGGAAGGAAGGGCACACTTGGGAATACCTTCCTCTTCTACATAACTCAATGTCTTTGACTCTAAAATTGTGAGGCCTGTTTACTCTTTTTAGGACATTTTAGTTTCATTCTACAGTTTGGTACCTACAAATGTAATCAGTTGCAGGAACCTAAAGGAACGTTGCTTAGTTACACTTCCTCAGCATGGCTACATACTACGCACTGGTTTTCACTGGAACGTAAATGCTACCTTGGATTTTGTTTTGGGGTTAGGTAGGTAAGAAAGACAAAGCAAATGATACTCATCAGAATTTGGAATAACTGACTCAAGTTCTGTTACCTGGCAAGTAATTTTTCAATTTTTGGTCTTTAACAAACGCCGTCTAGTGGTATTTTTAATCACTTCTCTCAACATTTGTTAATTTTGGTGCATATTTTTGGTTAGTGTCTAGAAACCAATGGAATCTAATCCTACAGTTTCAGATTTACATCTGGAAATTTCTGTGCCTAGACTACTTTAAAGTCAAAAGGGAGTCTAAAACAGGACATGCTGAGAGCACAAGCAGTTCATATAGTGCTGTTTTACTATTTTCTGAATTATTTTTTCTATCCTGTTTTTTATTTTCCCTAAGACCTCACTGGGATAGCTGAGATCAGATGGTATAAAGCCATGAATTCTGAAGAAAATTAAACTGTTGCTTTATGCAACTCATTGCTTAAATCTACCTTAAATTTTACAGTGCCAGAATAATAGAAGGTGGAAAATGTGACTGTTAAGAAGGATTTCTGGGCTCACCCAAATCAGTGTTTGATGTCTGTGCCAGGCAACTTACTGGAAACTATAATAAAGAATAGAAATAGTAAATTGAATGACATGCTGGAGAAGAATCAGCATTGCATATCAAGTGGGATGTCATGTTTTGCAAACCCATTAGAGGTTCAAGGAGTGATTTTTATGTAGATAAGGCTGGTTAAGATAAAATTACATACCTGGATTTCCAAAAAGTTTTTGACCTGGTCTTTCTCCATAGGCTCTCAAAGCGTATTCATATGGCATAAAAGGAAAAGGATAAAAAAAGTCTAAAAGAAAGGAAACTCATCATAAGATTACACAATATAAAGTATTTTCCAGAACCCACAAAAATCTCTGCTGTTTGACACCTTCAGAAATTTTATGGAGAATTTTAACGTCATGAAGACAGTTGGCAGATAATACAAAATTCATTTGCAATCTGAAACTGGCAATCAAGAATTTCAGAAGACATTAGAGAAAATAATTTTTTTCTGCCGGCTTAGTGAGCTGTCTCAATTTGCTGAGAGGTCGCATCAGTGACAAAAGCATACAAAGATCGGGCAGGGAGAACTGAGCATCTAGATACACGGCAGAAGCATAGAGGGAAGGGAGAAACAACCTGTTTTGGTAACACGAAGCTGTTAGATTAGCTTAACTGTATTGCTTGATAGCAATTTTGATATGACGGTGATAAATGACAAGTGACATTTAATACACGGATAAACAAAGTGATGCACCCATGGAAGGCAACCCTTGCCATATGTGTCCACTGGTAAAACAGCAACTCCACTCAGGGAAGAGGTTTCAGACCTTTTGTTCATAGCTCTTTGGAAAGAACAGGTCAGGAAGTGAAAAAGAACCTGCACGATGTTTGGAAATATTAAGAAAAAACAAAAGTAAGACAAAAGCAGGACAGTGCCGCTGCAAACCCACATCTTGAATATCACATGTAGTTTTGTCCACTTAGTCTGAAAAAAAAGGTATAAATAGAAAAGACAGGGAGAAGGATGAAAACAAAGACGGGGAATAGGGTCTGTATGAGGGGCACAGGCTGCAGTTCCATGGCCGCCAATGGATTTACTGCTGCAATCCCACTCCACGCTTCTCTGCCATCACTGAGCTGGTTCAGCCCAGTAACCTGGTAGAAAACATATGCACACTATGAAAAAGGAGGAGTTTCCTGCCAGGTGAGCAAGCTGAAACGGCACAGCCACAACTCCAGATGTGGGCAGGGGGACACACAACGGAGGGAGCAAAGTGGCAGCCAGTCCTAGGAAGCCTCTGCCTGCATCTGTAGCTTCACAAGCCATTTTGGCCAGCTCTGCTGCTGAAATCAGCAGGCCCACATTCCCTCCACTTGCGGCTACTCACTGCCACCCCTGAAAGGCTCTTCCTTTTGGTGTTTGTGCAGCTGGGTGGGAGAACTGTTCTGAATTAAAATTAATCATTTTTGCTGATCAGGTTCGCTGCATGCCAGCACAAGAAGCGGATGTGACCGAAGGACAGGAACAAGCAACGGGGACTGGTGGGACTGCTGCTTCAAGCAATGCCAGCTCAAAGGGGGTTGGAAACAAAGAACAGACCAGGGCTCCATGGTTCAGGAAAAGGGATGGTTCTGAAAGCATATAAGAGAGGTCTATAGAATTTCATGGTGAATATAAACAGGCATGGTAATTCAGTTTTTTAGATGATGAAAATTCAAGTACCCTATAAAATTATTAAGCACTGGATTTAAAACTGGTGGGGAGAAGTTCCTGTCTAGTCTTTGGGCGTACTTGGGACCTTACTGCCACTCCTGAAGGCCAGAAGTACCAACAGATCAAAAAGCTGTTTGACATATTAATGGAGAAGAGGTGCATTTGTGGCTGTTAGTGTGACAGTGGGCACGGTTTTGACCTAAGAAAGCTCTTCCAATGCACTTCAGAAGCTGAAAACAGAAAGACCACTCCACGGTGATTTGTATGTTTTCATACCTCTTACCTGTGTGTTTACCACTGGCCGTTTTTGGGCAGAAGATGCCAGCCTAGGAATGGTTGCTGTGAATGAGTAGGCTGGCTCTTAGGTTTTCATGTACTTCAACTGTATGTAATATAAATATGTTGTTTACATTTGTTACATTACATTTTCAGTAATTTATTGCGGAGTCAAAAAGCCTGTCTTAGGTATACCTAAATACTAAAATTACACTTTTTTCACATCACAGTTTTCTTGAAGAATGTATAGCTTCGGTGTTACTCATGTCACCTGTGCCACTCGCCCACCTGCAGGGCAGCGCAGGTAACTGGGGTGGCTGTAAAGCGGTGGCAATGGCCAGGGTTAGGGCAGCTCTGAGCTCCCACCCCACAGCTCCAGGGTACGGCTAACGGGGGACGTGTCCCACGTAACTACGGCTGGACACGGGACAGTACGGGACGGCTTGCAGTGTGTTGGTATAAACCACATCCACCTCTTCCCCCAGGAGTTTATCCTAAAACAGTGGGATAAACTGAAAATCTAGCCGTGAAGGGAAGAGGTATCGGGGTGTGGGGAGAACCCGAGTTCCCAGCATAAGGCGGCGCTGGTAGGTTTGGTGCCAGCTTCTGCCCCTCCAGTGATGGGCCCGGAGCCATTAAAAAGAAGTGGCCGGGGGTGAGGGCGCAGCCGCCGCCCGCCCATCGGCCCGGCTCCCGGTAAACACTCCCCCGCAGCTGGGCACGGCCTCTCCCCAGCGCCGGGGCAGGTACGCGGGGCCGGGCCGCTGCCCGCCGCGAGGTGTGTCCCTGTGCCGCGGCTCGGCGGGGACTTGGCGAGCGATTGGGTAGGACGGGCGAGCGGCTCCCCGGCTCCCCTGCTGGGCTCCCCGGCGCCGCGCTCCCGCAGTAGCAGCGCGCTCCCCGCCCGCGCCGCCGCCGCCGCCCGGCCCGCTCCGCCAGCGCCCGGCCCGGCCGCCGCCGCCGCATCATGCCGCATCCCGCGGCGCCCCTCGGGGCCGCCCTGCTGCTCGTCCTGCTGGCGGCGGACTCCTCGCAGAGTGAGTACCGCAGGGCGGCCCGTCCCCGCCGCACACGCCGCCGAGCATCCCCCACCGCCCCGCGCGTGTAGGTGCGGGCCGGGGGAGCTGCCGAGGCGGCGGGGGGGATGCGCGGCTTCGCGGCGGCGGTGCCGGCGGGGGCTGCCGGTGGGCGGCGGCGGCCGCGGGGCTGGCGGCGTGAGGGGCCGCGCCGAGGCCGCGGGGACCCACGGGCGGGGAGGGCGCACGGTGCTCCCCGGGCGGGGCGGCTCGGTGTGCGGGGAGGGGGGCTACGGCGCGGCCAGGCGGGCTCCGCTGTTCACCGCTGCCTCTCCTTCCTCCCGCTCCTCTCCTCCTCCTCCTCCTCCTCCTCCTCTCCCCCCCCATCCCGCCGGCCCGGCCACCGGCGGCCCAGCCGTGCTGCTGCGTGCCCCGGAGGCTGCCCAGTTCCTGCGGCAGAGGCAGCGGCGAGCCTACCAGATCTTCGAGGAGACCAGGCAAGGGCACCTGGAGAGGGAGTGCGTGGAGGAGCACTGCAGCAAGGAGGAGGCCCGCGAGGTGTTCGAGAACGACCCCGAGACGGTGAGGGCACGGAGCCGCCGCGGGGGTGCGGGTGGGCTGCCCGGCGCTGCCCGCCCCCGGCCATCTGCGGCTGGGTGCCAGCTGCATGCACAGCTGGGGAAGGCGGTTGGGGGCGGGGGGGGGGGGGGGGGGGGGGGGAGGATGATGAGGAGGAAGAATCAGAACCATTAGGTGCATGACTGAAAGCCACATGGCATAGCGGGTGCTGCCCGGTTAGAAACACCGGGGCGGGGGTGGTGGGGGTGAGCAGCCCAGCCCGGGCCTGCTGCCCGCGGGGGGAAGGGCCCTCCTCACCCCTGGTGTGATACCGTGGAGCAAGACCAGCGCGATACAATGCGGTGGGTGCCCTGTCTGGACACCTTACTGTCCCTCTTCCCTTCAGCCTCCCATCCCAGCTGTATTTAAAAACCCCTTAATGTTGTGGTGTGTGTCAGAATAGGGGTTTCTCAGAAGAAGTGTGTTGTAAACACACTTTAATCCTCTTGGGCCATGTTGAGCTTGGTCAGCATTCTGGAATCAGTAGGTTCAGGACCTGCCACTACAGCAGCAGGACAGTGTGTGTAGGGGAGGGTGGTCCTGCCGTGCTTCTAACCCTGAGTGTGGAGTCCCGCAGGCAGTCACAGCCCACACACCACCGGCGTAGCGGACTTTTCCAGCCTTCTCAAGGCTGACTTTTTCTCTTCAGTCTTCTTCTCACTTTGGACAGCATGTGGATGCAGTTGTGTTGCTTTACTAAGCTTGGCTTACTCTTCCAGTTACTTGACACCTCTCTACGCTGTTTCGGATCGGCTGTTCTCATCTCGGGGATTATCTGGCTTTGATTTAGCAGTGGGAAGTGGATTTTCTTGGTGTTCAAACTGAAGCTTGATGCTGCACAGCGTGTTCCTGTTAATAATATGATGCTCTAGGGAGAAGATAGGACAGAGCACGAGAGAGTGAGAGCGAGCGTGTGTGTGTGTGTGTACACAGACACACACACCCCACAGGCAAGGGAGGGACTCATCTGAGGAGATGTTTTATGCTTCAGTCAGACAAGTCTTGACATGTGTGCTTCATTAGCAGGCTCAGCGCTGGATATAAAGTGCTGTAGCTTGTTGTCACAAGGCAGTAGCAAGTATGGCAAAAACATTGTGATGCTGGCTTTTCTTTTTGACAGTTTTTAATTTAAAGCTTAAGGAGCACTTGCCCAGGCAGCATTTAACGGTACACCTCTTTGTGTACGTGTAGTCATATCTGCATGCAGCAATGTTTGCTTCTGTCCTGTAAAAGTGAGCCAATACATAATATGCATAACTGTAATGTGGCGAGAATGGCAGGCACAACTCTTCCCAAATTCATGTTGAATAACATAACTTTAGCTCGGTGTAAATACTAGCCGTATAGCAGCAAATGCAGGAAAAAATAACCCAAATGTGATTTTGTAGCATTCTGGAAAAAAGGTGATCTGAGGTCACCAGTTTTGCTGACTGGCTTCTGGCCAAGAAAGTAGCCAAAGGCGATGATGCATTGACAGATCAGTTTAGAGGGTGGTAAACTGCGTAAATGTGTCAGGAGTTTTTAACAATAGTCAGTACTTATTTTGTGTATTGGACAAAATATACAGCTCTCCAGCTGTAATGGAAATAGTGAAATAAAATTGGTTTAAATCTTACCATGTATAATATGATAGTTAAATATGTAAGTAAGTGTAAATACATAAATATAAGATCCAGTCATGCCGTTTAAGTGTGTTTTGCAGGACAATGCAAAGTTTCTGTCATTGCAAATGATTTTGATTTTTTTGTTGCATTTTCTTTGTTACTTCTGCTAGGTCTCTCTAGTTCTGAAAACCTCTGAAGAAATATCACTTAGGCTAGAGGATCTTCGAGTGTCTGTGCCCCCTAGCTTATTTTGCACACACTTCTACCAAAGTACTGTATCTTGTAATACTTCTAGGCCTGCAGTGACATAAGATTCTAGCTTTTCTGAGACATACACTTCCAAAGAGCTGTGAACTTGTTACGTGCAGCATGTCCTACTCCTTCCTGTTATTTTGCTTCAGTTTGACTGGGAAGCAAGTGAGCCACCACCTATCAGGGGATTTATGGCCTTTCCTATCCATTTTGCAATCGGTATGTGACATGAAGGCAGCAGCCGTGGTTGAGTAGTAGTTTTCTAATGCATGGTGGCAGAGTTCATGTGTGCAGGTTGTTACTATTCTACACATTGGATGCCTTCAGTGCTTTGTAAGGCATAGGTGACTACTCCTCCGGCAGTATTTGTGGATTTGATGGACAGACTATTAATACATACCTGAGGTAATGGAAGTGTCTCTTAAAGGCTAGGAAGTTATGCTGTCATTTCACTGATGCTGTGTTGTACGTCCTGTCCTGTTGGCTGACAGGAGAGGGAAGCTAGCTGAGACAGACTTGACTCAGGAAAGGTGAATACTGTTGATAAACAACACCTAGCAGTTGAGGAATTACAGTAACTGCAGTCATACTTAAGCATATTGTCAGGCTGTAGCTGATCCGTGCTGGTAAGGTGAGGACTTCTTATTGACCAGGGAAATGTACAGATTGCTGTTGACAGCTGCTGCTGATTCCTTGTAGTTTAGGAAGGCTGAAATTTTAGTCTTTGCCTGCTGAACCTGGTCACCGGGGCTAACTACTTAAGTCATGGCAGAAAGAAACACTTCTTGCCCTGCGCTGAGCCCTGTGGCTAACCTCGTAGTAGGCAAGCCGTGAGGAACACATCAGTGCACTGCTGATCTGTGCTGTTGTGTCTCCCAGGTTTTATGCTTTAAAGCGTCGGATGAGCGTGAATGTAGGTATTTAGCTGTTTTTACTGTCCCGTGAGAGAAACGGTCTTGCAGCCTTGACAACTGAAGGTTAGTTTGAGACTATATAGCTTGCTGCTTCTCTGTTCGACCTCAAGAAAGTGTTGTGATGTGAGCACAAGTGTTGTCTCTCTTCCCTGTCGCCCCCTTCTGCCTCGCCCCCCCCATCAGGTGATGTAATGAAATGTATGAGTCCTTACAAATCGTGCCATTCTTAACTCTCCTGTGGTTGTGTAAAGAGAATTTCAAGGTCTAATTTCAAGACCTATGACTTAAATATGTGTTAGGAAATTGCATAAACTGATTCAATCAGACAGCTCCAGAAGTTCAGGCAAGATGAAGCAAGGCTGTAGCGTAGCTTGCGTGATGCTTCCCAGGTAAAACCATAGCTTGATCCAGCCAATTATAACATCTAGCCAAGAAAAACATTTTACAGAAAGATGCCTGTTTACAGGACAGACCAGTAAATAGAAATGAAACATCACGTACCTATAGCAGAGCACTCTTTCTCTGCGCCTTCATTGTTTCAGTGATCAGCTTTCCAGAGCAACATCTGCAGGCAGTCAGCAGCAGATACACATTTTCTGAAACCTGAATGTGGGTGTTGCCACATGTGTGATTACTTACTTCAGCTGCTAAGAATAGTGTATTAGGCGGGGCCAAATGGCCATTCATTTGTAGGCCAGTGCAGCTTTTGTCTTTTATGTTACGGAAAATATAAATATCAGCTTGCCCAGACTGGAGGAAGGAAGATCAATTGAAACGTTTTTAGATTGTGGGGTTTTTTAGGAGGCAGAACAAAACTCAGTCTGTGCCATTTGTATGACTATACATGGTAAAAACAAGTGTGAGCCTGGGTTAATGAGTCTTGCAGCCTATCTTTTTCATGAAGCTGATTATAACATACTTAGATATTACTGCAGAATTCTGGGATGGTTCCTGGTTTATAATTTCATTTATGCTAGAGGTACCAAACAGAAAAATGAAAAGATAATATGAGATAGAAAACATGCTCATGGGAGGTATGAGGACTGTTTCTAAATGGTATCTATTAAAAAGATATGCTGGGTGTGATAGATGTGATGAAGTTGCAAAACATCTTGGATATAGAGATAAGAATGTTAGCTTACTTAAAATGTTGATGAGGCCTTATAAAAAGCAGTACTGCAGAAATATTTGACCTTGGTATGCAGTCAAGGTATTACAGCTTGTTAACTAACTGATAAACTGCTCTGGAATTTGGTTGACCTGTTCTAAAAATGTGGTCATCCAAGCATGTAAAACAAAGGGCAGAAGGGAGCGTAGTTGCTGGTGTTCTTGGAAATGTTGGATTTCTCTGAAGAATAAATAGACCAAAAAGTGTCCTTGTGGAGGGAATTTCTCTGTTCTGAAAGGCTCAGCATAGGGAAGGTGATTGAATGCAGCCTCTTATAATTTGATACCAGTTTATCAGTGCAGCATCTGTCACTGCACATCTTGCTTGCTGTTGTTACTGTTGAAGAATTACTGGTCTTCCTGCAGGTCACCATTGGAATTGCCATGCTGAATACTTTGAAAGGTGTTAGGCCCACCAGAAACGCTGGCCACCTGTGTTTACTCTTCATGAATTTGTCCCTCTATGAAGTACCTTGGAAAGCCAGCTGGTTTTCATATGCGTGCAGAATGAACATCTGATTCACAGGCAGGCACATGAAAAGTTCTCCTGCTTTTTGAGGCACTTGCATCCAAACTGCTGTTAAAATCTATGGCTTGTCAGATACACAAAACACTGGCAGAGAATCACAGGGTGACGTGGGCTGAAGGGCACTGAGGAGGTCTCCAGTCCACTCATCTAGTCCAGTTTCCCAGTTGTGGCAAGGGCAGCAGTGAGGCCAGATCAGGCTTTTGGGGACTTCTTACAGTCACATTTTGAAAATTACTGATCTTAACAAAATGTCCAGCAATGTCAGCAGTTTTTCTGCTAGGCTGCATTTATTGAGAAGCTGAAATGCAGATGAAGCAATGTATAGGGTGTGATAATGGTCAGTTTAATTTGTTTTCATAGTGTTACAGGCTCATTGGGGTTTTTTTCTTTATTTGTTCTGTTATGTGACGTGGTCACGATAACACAGATGAGCTGCATGCACAGACTAGAGTAATCCAAATTTTACTCTGATCTTTTAGGAGGGGTGCTTGGCAGACAACATTTAGGTCTTACTTCGAGTAGCAAGGTAGGTACACTTTTGTAAATACTAGTCAGAAAACTATGAAGGCACGTAGCAGAGGAAAGGAGTTACTGGGAGAGTAAAGCAGTGTAAAATTTCTTTGAGTAATTTAGCAAATGTTGTGTAATCTAGACACAAAAAATACTGATACCATCTTTAAATACAGATGTCATCGTCCCTGTATAGAATATTCCTTTCTAGATCCAGGCAAAAATCTGAGTACCCAGGGAGTGAAAATTCTTCTCAATATCCTGATTTGTTACGGCATTTTGGCAGTGTGGAAGAAGGGCTAGATTTATAGCTGGTATAACTTTCTCTATCTCTTCTTGTTGGTGCAGAATTCATCTGAGAGAGGGAAAGAGTTACCGGAAAATTCTGTGCTGATGGTTTTACCTGCTTGGACTCAAGCATGGAAGAATATGGAAGAATGGATTTCCAGGCACAGTGGTACCTGCTTAACAGATTTTGAGAAAGAAAATATGGGGAGATTTAGACTTTTGTCCAGGAATGGATTGAAGGAGAGAAGAAGAAAGTAGAAAAGTTTGAGTGCCTAGCTGTGTGCCACAGTGGCATCCCCTCTCTGCTGGGATGAGATCCTGGTGTCCGCCAGGTGTTCTCCCTTTCCTTTCTTCCTTCTCCCTGTAGTTTCATATAAAGGAAACACAGGATGGGAGAGTGGTGTACCAAAATCCCTTGGGTCTAACTGATCTGAAAGGCAAACAGATTGGCATTGTGCAGCAGGATGCATCTACCTAGTTGGCGGTACAGACACAGCATTTTTTTGTGGTGGTGGAGTTCAGTAGCAGGAGGGTGACAAAAATACTCCTGCCTGCCTTAGAAGGCAGGTCATACATTTCTTAGCTAAATGCTGCTTCATCAAAAGTTACTGAGAAGGGTGAGCAAGGTTTGCTGTTGGTGGAAGCAGGCACAGCTCCATCAGCTCTGCTGGACTCATGCCTACCTGATCTTTATCTGTTTCCAGTCATGTGAGTTTAGCCCAGAAATTCAGAATAGACCTGGAAATACTGAAACACCACATCGTGAAAGTACTACATGCTAATCCTCCTGTGCAGCAGGAGGGAAGGCACAAGAGAAGACAAAAGAGGCTAATATTACACTGAGGGGCTGTTTGAAGTTAGGATGGAAAAAGATGCTAAGAGGGATAAATTTAAGCAGGGACATTTTACAGGTTTGGGTCAAGAAAGAAGATAATGGAAAAAGCAGATAAAGTTAGGGTAAGTAATTTTTTAGAGGAATAGAATAAGTGTTAATAAATACATGAGAGGGGAAAAAGCCAATTAAAAAATGAAGAAAACAGTTTTGTGGCCATGGGCTCATTTAATTTTATTTTTAAATTTAAAACACAGAGAAAAAAAAAAAAGTGGAGCAGCTTACTGGGAATTAATACAGTTTGTTAGTGCAGCTGCATAAGAATCAGGTAAGATAAACATTGATTCTGTGTAAATTGGCAGTTGTGGTTCATGTGTGCTCTAAACTCCAAGTGAACTTAACAAATTACAAGCATTTACTTTCCAGTAAGTATAAAGAACAAGGATGGAATCACCATCGGAGATCTAGAAGAAACTGAGACAGGGCATAGCAGGGAGGTTTGCATCTCCTCCATTCCCATTACTTTTCAGGCTTTGGTTTCACATTTGGGAGCTCAGCTGATCTAGTTGGAATCAGCAACTCCCTTGCCTATTCTGTTCACCCTTCCTGCACAGCAATTTCTGTAACTGCATGGACTGATTTAAGTAACCAATCTAAAGAAAAGTAGTCTGGAGAGAAAAAGGATCATTTTGCAGCTGGTCCAGTTCCCAGGTCCAGTTCACCATGCAACTTCGCAAAGGGTTGCACCAACATGTTGGAAAGGACAGTGTTGAGTTTAGGCTGGGAAGGCCAGGTGCCAGGGGAGAAGCAGAAAGGATTATCACAGGTCATGCTGTCAAAGAGGTGAGTGAACAATGAAGTCTTGGAGAATCTGATTGAAGTTTTTCAGCAGGTCTCCCTTCCATATCTCTACCTTCACCACTGTTCTGTTATGACCTGCTGTTCTGGAGGCTGTCCACACATGTACACATCTGTGGGGAAGTTTCCTTATTTATTATTTTGGATTTTCTTCCTGTTCCTTTGAGCATCAGCAGTGGGACCCAGAGGAAGGGCAAAGTTGGAAAGTAAGGAGGGTACCCAGGGAGTGGGGACAAATGTTGGTGTTGTTTTCACTCTGCACACCTGGCAGGACAGAGGGGTGCATGAATGAAGAGGTAAAAGGCAAATGGGTCATGCTTGCACTGTACAAAATCATGTGCATCTGGAGAGCTACCACATTCGGCCAGTTCCAAGAACAGGGAGTCCTAATTCAATTCCAGAAAACATTTAGGACAGGAAGAGAAAAGCAAAAGTTACTTAGTTATTAAAATAATGAACAGGGAAGTATGAGATCAGATTCTGTCGAAAGGACTTAGTGTTGTCTCATATGTCACTTCCCTATTCCTTGCTTGCCCGTCCCCTCTGAGGCCAAATCCAGCCTCAGAGTGGCTGAACACTGTTAGTGTGAGCTGCTGCAACCTCTGCAGGTAAGCAAAATCCTAAGAAACAGTATCACTAGATTACAGGAAGGGGAAAAAAATGTAGTATTCTACTTCAGTGGGTAAAATGTTAACAGAGCTGCAGGAGAGATCACAGACATTTAAATCATGTTGGATGAGATATAGAATCTGTTCTATTTTAAATACAGTTTAAGTAATTGCAGAGTAGTGACAGAATATAGGATGCTGAAGGGAGACCCCTTTTACTTACACTAGGTGTTTTGTCAGATCCTGGTTTGCTTAATTTGACTGAAAATTTCTGAGTGTTAATTTAACCACACGTACAAATATTTTAACTAATGCAATGAGTAAGGATTCAAGCAAGCAACACCGACCGAGTGAAGATCTGTTATCAAATTGAGATCCTCTTTTCAAATTGCACATTAATACAGCTGGAAGGAAAGTAGCCTTTGAAGCCTGAAGCAGCGGAGGAAACCTCAAGGCACTCGTGACTGCAGTGCATTAAGAATAACTCAAAAGCACATACAGCACTGGAATCACTCCACAAATGTTCTCAGTTGGCCCTTGGCACCAGTTACATCTATTTCACACCATTACCGTCCAATCAAACCCTGCCTCAGGCTGCATATAGAAACCATCTCTCTGTGCCCCCTACATCTTCACAAATGTAAGTGTGCGTTTTGCTTGGCTGTGACACACAGAAACATTTTTTTTTTCTTCTTTTCTTTCCTTTCATGATTTTTTTTTCCCAGTAATTGTACATTCTAGTCATTGGTGAGGTTTTTCTCATTGCAGAGCAATGTCTTTTGCTGAAGTGGCACCTCAGTAAGCTGTTGGGAAATAGCCTTGCCCCTCAGAAGAGGGCAAGTGAAGCTATGACAGCAGACGTCATTTCCAGTCTTCAGGATTCTGCAGAGATACCTAGTCTCTATGAAATGGGTGATGCTGGAGAGGGTGGTCATGAGTGCTTCTTGTTTGTAAAGATCAACAACTCAGTGGAAGGGGCAGTCACAGTCTGTGCACCAGAATAGCTGGTCAGTGTGAAGTGGACGCTTTGCGAATGGACACAAAATCTCAAAGCTACCCTAAACAGCTGTAACTTTGGTGGTATGAGATGAGACGTGGAGGCTGCTTTTGGATTGTAACGTGACCTGCTTGTTTCTCTAAAGCCTTACGTGCCAAGTTGTGGAGAGTTCTCCTTGCTTCTTGCATGGAAAATGGAGATCGCCCCAAAGTAGGAAGCAAACTAACCTGGCTGAGTGTAGGGTTCCTCACAATGGGAGGGAAAGCTTGTGGAAGCAACATGGCATTGATTTGAGCATAACTTCTATACCTATAGGTTCTACATATTTAAAATTCTGAATTACAGGACGGTTTAATTACATTGTATGGGAGGAAGGCCTAATAATTCAGCATGAGATTTGCTATGAATCAAAAGCCTAAGCCTGGGTTTCAAAAAATGGAGAGAGCTCTTGAACATTAATGAGATTTGCATTCTCAGGTTATACCAGTTAACAATTGCCAAACACTAAATTATAGCAAATTATGGTTGCTAGCGGCCATTGCTTTGCAAGGGTAGTGCAGGCCTGCAGTGTGGAAACATGAAGTACATTTATAAAGGAGGAGGTCGAGCCATGCCCAAGACAAATATTCAGTCCTGAAGGAAAGAGGAAAAGGGAGAGTCATTGTATGGAAATGAGAAAAGTGCATGATGTGGGAGTTGGCGCTGCTCTCTGAGAGGTAACTAGGTAACTAAGAAAGTGCTTTTTAGAAATTACCACTGCTAACACAAGTCTGTGAGATCCCTTAGTGTTAGCAGTGCTGCAGTCACAGAATCACAGAATCGCAGGGTGGTTGCGGCTGGCAGCCACCTCTGGAGGTCATCTGGTCCAACTCCCATGCAGGGCCACCGAGAGCCAGTTTTCCAGGAACATGAGCAGTCCTTCTGTCAACTACATCTTTTGTCTGCTGCCACTGCAGCTCAAACGTGATTTTGATCGGATTCAGTGCTGATCAAGCTTACCTGACTCAAGCAAAATAAACAGAAGCCGTTGGCAGGCCCTTTTGGCTGAGGTTTCCAGTGTTGCCAATTACTTCAAGCAACAGTGAGAACATTTTCCTGGTGTAGACAGGGTCATTGTTATGTTTTCAGAAGGGCTATTTTTATACAGTGACTCATGTTGATGCCTGTTCTGATTTGGTGTTCTTCCATCTTCTCTAAAAATGCAGCAGGACTGATGCATACCCAGTATAATTTGTGTAACTTCTGGATTTTACCACTAAGGGAGAGTTTGGCCATAGAGTTGAAAATAGGTGGTGACCCCAGTCACACTGTAGGTTTCCTTTGGTGGGGAAGCTGATGAAGGTACTTCTGCCCCTTTGACTCCACAGCCCTGCTATGAATTCTTACCTTCATGGTGCTGTTCTCCTCAGTTGTTTCAATGCAGGTTATTGTGGGGGTGGCTCCACAGAAACTGTTCTTAACTGTTTCACTGCAACCATGAATGTCTGGAAGAAGAAACAAATACAAAAAAGAACAACCTGGAGTTTTGGGGTGTGTTTGTTTGGCTTGGTTTTTTTGAGGACACTTAAACTTGCGCTCTCTTTTCATTTTAGATATCGACACTAACTGTTGTAGTGGCTGTGTTATAAGGGTAGGAAAAAACTCTGGATGTAGGTGGGAGAGGAACTTCTTAACCCCATGAAAAAGTGTTTGGTGTCACTCGACCCTGAAATAAAAGCATGCACTCCTAGGTCTTGCACTACTGTTGTGGAAACCAGTACTTGTTTATAATGCATTGAAAGACTTGCTTCTAGCATGTACACATGTTCATGTGAAAGGGGTTGGGGCTGTAGAGCTAAACTCTTTTCTGTCAAATCATAGCTCTGTCTCCTGGACAGTCTCTTGAACTGAGCTGAAATAAGCAAGCCAGGACCTGCCTGGAGGGACCGGCCCCATGCCATCCTTTCCGTTTCACTGACAGGGTGGAGACTTGTAGATGTGAGGCACTTCCCAGTCTCTCCTATTTCTCCCTCTTTACCTGAGATCTCTGCTGAGCTGTACTCTGCTGAGCTATATGGTGGCACGCGATGTGTGGTGTGTAACTCATACCACATGCTGGTCTGCAGGCTGTGGGTGTCCTGGTGCCAGGCCCTTGACTATTGAAGCTCCTGGTGTCCCAGTCATACTGGTTGGTATGTGGGAGCCAGCCAGCCAGAAGTTGTGTTGGGTTACAGAAAGGAGGGGTGGAAATACATGAAGGTTTTCTTGGTAGGAGCAGGCACGGAGGCTGGAATTATTGCAACTACATTCATGAAGGTTGGTCTTCTGTGGAGGGTGGTGCTTCTGCAAGATATTGTCTTGCTCATGCATCCACTGGGATGGATTACTACCGGACAGAGCGGTTAGAAAGCTTGGTAAGGTTAGCATCTCTACAGCAGCCTATCCAGAGGATGTTTATGTCCAGCATTGTTTTGTTTATAGCTTTATATTTTAAAAGCCCATTGCTCCTGCTTTTATTTTCAGCAGTAATTAGGCAAGAAGATCCAAAGGAGAAGGGCTGACAACATTTGAATGTTGACTTCTTTTACTAGAGTCCAAGCTGAAAACTTAACACTTAGTGTATTTCCATGGTGACTTTTACTGCCACGGTGGTCACAGTAAAACAACCTCCTGCGTTTTGATCCTGTGAATACTGGGTGGCTTTCTGAATGGTGAGATGTTTGGTGAGGCTAAAATTGAGAAATGTTGATAAATTAGCAAAGTAGTAACACAGAATCTTTGCTAACTCCTCCTTAGCAAGCCTCAAAGCATTTCTCTTGGCATTTTTGATGGATCCTGAAAATACAGCTGGAGACTGCTGATGAAGGGAAGATGAGTCTCAGACTTTTAACAGGGACCTGACTCTGCAAAGACCTGACTCTTCCCTGACATCTGTGAGTCATTAAGACTAGGGCATCATGGAGCTGAGTGCTCACACGAGAAATAATGCACGTCTGGCTGTCTTTCTGTGCAGGTTAGGCACAACTTCAATTTTTAACTGGGAAAACTTGTCATCAGTGTTTTTGAAAAGGGATTGCTATTTTCAGTTTAGGCAGGTTCCTTTTCTCAAGGTGGAAGATAATTTGTCCTTCATCCTTTATTAATCTTTTGGCTGAATGGAAACCTCTTGTCATTGTATTTCCAGAAGCCTGTTGTAAGGAAAAATGATTACGGAGAAGTATTAAAAGTTCATTATACAAGAATGAGTAATGTTAGAACCTGTGATCATGTTGCTTTATTTTTGAATGGTATTATCAGCAAGTCCTGTATGCCTGGAGAAGTGCTACTGATGAGCAAGTACTTTTGTATAAGATAAGCAAATGAGGAATACAGGGAAAGAAGGGTTAAATTAATTCTATTAATAGCCTCCTGTTTAAATCACTTACCTCTGTTATGTACCTCGTGAAAGGAAGCTTGTGTGGTACAGTGTCTTGGAGTTTCACTCTTCTACTGTTCAATCGGCATCGAATCAATATACAGTCAGTTTGCATTTGGAAAGTTATTTGTGCAATGAAAATAACTAGTTACCTTAATCCTTCCTTCAAAATTAAACTCTATACAACTTTTCTAGCACTCAATTCATTCATCAAAGGTCAAGGAGAAAATGAAGTTTTATGCCTTTGCCATCATTGACTTGGAGCAATTAGGCTGGTGGCCATGAATACAAAAGCACCTATTTCTTGTTCTGTGAGTGCAGAAAAAGTTGTTCTTGCCAGTGTCTGGATTGTCCTGTTGGTGGTTAAACACATCTGCACATTCTTGTGATGCGTATTGAATAAAGGGGAAATAATGAAAAAAAATATTTGTAATATTTCATCACATGCCGCTATCTTTTTCTCCTCAAGTGCTGGCTGAAGTTCAGTTTGTGGTTATAGCACAGCTGTGCACTCATCTGAATACTTAGACTGCTTAGATTTACTTTTATTTTGACTGTATTTTTTTGACTTGTCTTTTCCAAAACTAAACCTTAAACAAAAGACTCAAAGTGTGTGCCTGTCTCTGTTGTATGCACATGCCTGTATATATGCATAAGCTTATCCAAACATCTGTAATAAAAGGAGAAGATAAAATAGTTCCTTATTTTGCACATTGGACAGACCAAAGTAATTTTGTAGAATACAGGATATTTACTGTCCCAGTCTCACTGCTGATAGTGCTATATGAAAATTGCTCACGTTGTATGAAAGAGAATTATGCTATGCGTATGCTTTCTTAATTAGCTGAGAAACGCTTTGTTTAAAAATAAAATAATTAAGCACTGGTAAAATCCACAAGTTTTCCCTCATTGCATGCCTCAATGACAATTTTAACAGTGCTTAACTAGTGACTTACACGTTATGAAATCCAGTATGAAGTGAAATTGGAAAAAAATGCTTTTTCCTGGCCATGCATTTTTGTAATTTTTTTAAGAATGTGGTTTAATGATAGCTTAGGCCAATCTCTCACACTTGCAGGTAGCACCGCTGCATTTTCCTGCTGCTTCTCTGCATTGGCACAGGCACTCTTGTGCCTGGCAAGGCTTCACTATGCTGATCGTTTTTCTAATGTGCAAGGTTAGATCCACATCACATCAGCAAACTGCTGCTCCCACTGTATGGCTACACTTTGTTGACACAAGATAGAGAACAGTAATGTGTGGCCATGTACCATTAGAGGAATGGGAATGCCTTTTGCAGTCTGGTTTTAGATTAATGAATGTCAGTTTTCCCCTCACTTGCAAATTATCATTATTCCTTTCTTTGAGCAGAACATCTCCATGATGTGATGGAGTGGGCGGTATGGCAATGGTTGCTGTTAAAGTTGTAGGGTGCTCATTGTAAAAGCAAAAGGTACCTTTTTTATTTTAGTGATGTTAGGGTGCTGCCCATGTTCTGCATGAAGCAGAGGGCCTCCGAGGAGGCACTGAGTGACTAGATGATCCTGTACTTTCCCTCGGGAGTTTTGTCTCTAGATTCCTCTTCCTTCCCTTACCTCATGCCGTCAGGACCTTTTCCTCTTGGACAGTGGGTAAGTGGCTTCATGCTCAGCCACTACCACTTACCAAGTCAGCTGTTGCCAAAAAATATCTTGAGACTGGAGCTAATGTTTCTTTCCTTTTCAAAAGACAAAATGCATATATGATACTGTGTTGCTTCTGGCTCTGGATATAAAGAAATTAGGATGCTGGACCATGTTAAATGATTGCCATGCAAGACCACCAAACTAACCGTAGCTCTTCAATGGTATGACAATAGAAGCAAATATTATTCAATAAATCTTTGCTTTTTTTTTCTTCCTTCTACAGGAATATTTTTACCCGAAATACTTGGGTGAGTTGCAGCTTTTACTTTCATTTTGTGACAGTGCTGGTATGTGGTACCTAACACTGGAGATTGTCACAGCTGAAGTCTCTGCTAAGGAAAGTAATGGAAATCTCATTGCAATAAACACGCATTGCTAACTTTTAAGATAGACTTTACGTTCCTTATGTGATTTTGAGGTGTGTTCTTTACTTAGGTATAGATTTGCATAGAGAGATCCTTTATGTGTTTTCTGCATGTTAAAGCGTTGATGTTGCAGTTGTATCTGTAGCTTGCAGCATTAGTAGATAATGTAACGTCTTACATCTTTTCCCTGCATTAATTAACTTAGCTATTAACTAATGTCTTTAATTTAAAAAAAATAAAAATAGTGCCTTTACTGATTGAACCACTGGCTTATTCTATTGAATGTATCATAGTCATGGCATTATATTGTTTTCTTTTTTTATATAAGATAAACATTTGTGTTTAATATGTAGTATTACATATCACAAATGCCAACAGTTTGAGAAAACTCCATGTGCTTTTTAGATTTTTTTAAAAGAGTTTTAGTACGTCAAATTTCAGTAGCTATTAACATGCTTTTAAAATCATAGTAGCATCTGGTTAAGTGATCACCCTCTTCAGATGGCTTATAACTACTGTACATCAGAGCTAAAAAATGTTAATGAACTGAAGAATTTTAAGACATCTGGGGGATTATAATATTGCACAGATTTTGCACCCCTGCAAATTCTTGCAGGCCAGGTATCATTTTGTATGCTTTGAACAGTTGCCATGTCATCATTATAATAATAACAATTTCATTTTCTGTTCTTCAGCTTGTATTCAGAAATATGGGTCGCCCTATACAAGAAGTCCAGATTTCCTTACATGCGTTCATAGTAAGCATTTTTGGTTTGTATACTGTAGTTAAATATTTTCTCATAATACCTGAAGAAGTGGGACCAGCTCAGCCATCTCTATTTTCGATAGTATTTTAGTACTGGTCTTCCTGTTCTTTAGGCTTGAAACTCCCTATCGCTGGTCCTGTCTGAGCAGCAAAACAAGACCTTTTCCCTTCTATAACCTATTACCATCTAGCTGTCATGTTTCAGTGCTTTGGTATTTTATGATGCAAGACATTTCTTTCCCACCAGTTTCCTAAGGTCTGAATAGTCTGAGAAGCAAGAGGGGTGAGAAATAGGATTTGCCATAAGGTTGTACACTGTGCTTGGCCTTTCATTTTCCTTTTTCTTGAATGTCAGCTTTGGCTCCCTGCTATTAAGGAATCTTTAAAGACTTTAAAAAAAGCTTGAAGTCAAACCCAGGCCTGTGTCGGACTTCTTTACATAAAAGAGATCAGTTTCACGCATCATGTGACTGTGCTTTAAATACTACAACCTTTAAAAGTTCAAATCAATTTGGAAGCCAAACTGGTAACTGTGTAGGGGAGGGAAGGGGTATTTGTTCATTACTAACATTAGAAACCAGAATTTAATGAACTCTTCTAATACCTTTCCAGTTCCCTCTTGAAGCTTAGCTGTGCTAAAGGTATAAAGCTGCATAAATATTCTAAATATGTTCTGGGAGAACATCAGTTCAAATGTGGAGAAAATCGCATGTATGCATATTTATTTTCATTTTTGCCCCTGTGGTTCAGTTTCTTCCTTAGTGTGATCAAGTTTGATTAGTCATGTGTTTATACCAGTGCTACCAAAGCAGGCTCAGGATTTAGTCGACCTTTCATGTTTATAAACTGCATTACAGCAACATTTTTTGAAGAGTGAATTCCAAGGTTACTAAGTGGCATGTGAAGACTTGCCCTCATATAATGCAGCAGTAGCACTTACAAATGTGAGTCCTTTGACTGGGAATGCTCAGACCCGTGGTGCCCGTGTCGGCTGCGGTATGTCAGCTAGTTGGAAGTGGGATGTGAGGCTGGATACTTCTTTTTGCTCATGTGTGTGGCACAGCAAAGAGATGGGAGTTTCTGCTGAAAATGGTGGCATCAACTGGGAACGCTTGTTCTAAACAGCTAATCAGTGTTTTAGAAATGCCAGTCTAAAGAGTAGTGATGAAAAAATCTGAAAAAATAAAAGCTGAATGATTGTTTTTAGGGATTTTTGCCCATTGCAGATGCAGTGGTTTGGAAATAAAATGATAATATTTTCCCCCATTAAAATATTAAAATATTTTTAAATGGTTGAGTTTTGGCTAGCCATTGTCAATTCACAGGAGAAGTAATGGAGAAGGAGCCTGAAACACTTGGAAGAACGACAGGCTTTGTGCTTGGCCAATTCCAGCATGCCTCTTAATTTTTCACAGATGCTGCCAAAAGACTATGTAGCTCTGTGGGGTTGTGCCTGCAAGATACATTTAAATTTTGTTTCTTAACAACCTTTCTCTTCTCAAAACAAGGTAGTGGAAGGCTCTTTTAATCTGGCATACAAAGACATTGCACAACCTAAGGGCTGCAGGGGGATTAACTAGACTAGTTTATTCTAGAAATAAGGTACAAATTTTAGCTGCGACAGTGATTTAGACAGCTTAGCAGAGTATTTGAGGATTCTCCATTTCATAAGATCTTTAGATCAGGGTTACAGGGAAGATTCAGCTCCAGATTCAGAGAGGTAGATGCAGGTGTTTCCAGCACAGGTGCTTACACGAGCAGTATTCCCATCACAGTCAGCAGAGAGTTTATCTGCAGCCAGTAGTTCTAGAGGGATTCCACTGACCAAACTGTGTCTGCTCTGGGGGGAGAGCTAAATCACTCTGGACTGTTTATTGCACTGACTAGATCTCCACTGACTGCAATAAGAATTTAAGGCAATTGCTTTGCAGATAGATGCTCACCTTACACACAGAGACCTGTACTTTGGTCGGCAGATCTGGAACTTTTTCTAAAAGAGATCCTGTAGGTCAGCTAGGAATTAGGGATTTCGTTCTGCAAGAGTTTGGAAAACTCTACAGGGTTTTTTTGAAATGAAGCTGCATGTGGCCTTAAAAAACACAATGGGATTTTTGTTAGGTCATGCGTGCCTGCTTTTTAACTGTGAGTGTCATAATCTTTGCCACCTACCATTTTCCTGGTGAAGTTTTATTTGCGCTATTTTGTGAATATTAAAACATGAATTCACAGTGCAGAGAATGAATGGGAAGCAGCAGTCAGTGTACTTAAGTCGTTTCCATATAGACTTCAAAAATGGACTGTATTAATGACAGCCATTGCCAATCATCTGCTGATTTCTGGCATCTGTTAGTCTTCTTCAGAAGAACAGTGGAATCTTTATTATAAACACGTACCTAGTGGACAGGTGCATTTGTCATAGTTTTTGAACTTGCAGTAGACAGTCCTTATGTCCAACTCAAATACCCTACAGAGAAACGGGCGGTGAAAACTTGTATATTGTATAATGTGATGAACATAAATAAATATGAAATTATTATTCCATGGTAATCTGAATAAACTGCAACACTGTGTTCATCCAAGTTCAGTCTTCAGGTAACTTGGTGTGCATTGCAGCCCAAGAATCTGACCATTTTTTCTTGATAACTATTAACACAAATGCTATCCAACATTTGAGCCTATGCTCTAACCTTATTTTTAATCTTAATGGCTGTCCGCAAGGCAAACCAAAGGTTCAAAAGGCGGTGAAGCAGACTGAAACACAGGAGGTTCTGCCTGAACATCAGGATACACTTTTTCACTGTGAGGTTGAACCAGCACTAGCACAAGTTGCCCAGGGAGGTTGTGGAGTCTCCATCTCTGGAGATACTCAGAACCTGTCTAGACAGTGTCCTGGGGAACTGGCTTTCAGTGGCCCTGCTTGCTTGAGCAGTGGGGGGTTGGACAAGTGACCTCCAGAGGCACCTGCCAACACAACCATTACTGTGATTCAAATCTAAGGCGCCCACTGCAAACAAAAATGTTGTTCAGTGCTTTATAAGACATCAAAAGGAGTTGCTTTTGCCTGCACTCACATAAATGTTAAAGTTTTTTCAAAGCAGCCTGTCATGAAAGTAAATTTCAGGGTCACACAGAGGAAGTTAAGAAGAGACATGCAGAAGCAGTATAACCCTGACTAAAGTAGATGTTAATCCAATTCTTCTCTCAATTTGAGAAGTCTGACGGGGCTACTAATCTACAAACAGCTTCTCTCCCTATGTGACTCCCTGCCACCGCATATGCCCATCAATTCACAAATAATGTTTCAGAATATTATGAAGAGTCTGAACTGGACGTTGGTGAGCATCGGTCTCGGTAGAACCACTGTATGAAACAGGGGCTGCTGCTTGCTTAATGTGTACCCACTGAGCACTTTTTGCACTGCAAATCTAGTATCACAGACCAAACTTGGTCTGCAGAGGGCTGTTGCTGATCAGGTGCTGGAAATGTTCCTGTCTGGTCCACTTTTCATAAACTTTTCCTTTTGTCTGCACTGAACCAGGTTTCTGCTGAGTTGTAAGCATGTGCTGCCAAAATTGTAGGATTGCAGAAGCCATTGCTAATGATAGTAGTTCTTCCTTTAAAGGCTGCTGGCTGCAGCAGCTGCCAACAGTTCCTGTATCATGCACCCAAAGAACTGGGCAGAATCATTGCTTTGCAGCTATGTCACCCCCACTGTGGGGACACAGCTGGTCAGGCAGGAGAAGCTGCCATGCATGTTCATCAGAAGAGAAGCGTGGGCATCATGCATTCAAGTCGTAGGGTTTCCTTTTCCAATACATTCCATTTGCTGGTGAGTCCGGAGGACAGCGGGACTGTTTAACTGCTCCAGTGTAGAAGGTCAGTCCCATGGTGAATATACATTCATTCAGGTTTGCTAAGGCTATGGTCAGGTTCAGACATTCTCTGTAGAAGGTGGCATCCATGGCAGACTGGACTGTGATTAAAGTTCACCCAAGGGCAGAAAGGCTGCAGAAGGCCTGTCCCTCCTGAACCCCACTGCTGGAAGGGGTATGTAAACAGAAAGGCGCTTTGACTGGGTGAGCTTTGCAGTCTACAGAACGAGCTTCTGCACTGCTCCTTCTGGTTAAGGTTGTGTGGACACTTAACACATTCATGTTTTTCAAAGATCACTGATCTAGAACACTGGTCTAACAGGTTACTACTACATGATAGCGACTAACTAATTTTTTGCAAGGGCAAGGGTTTTCTTTCATCCTTCCCTTAGCTATCTGTGCAAAGCACTGTCCCTGGGTGTTTTGCAGGTAGATGGGTAGGGTGAATTTGGACAGGTGACTTCCATTCATTGAGCAGTTACAGAATAGTTTGATATTTGTTTCCCCAGTCCTCCCCAAAGTATAGTGACTAATCTCTTGGTGCTTTCCTATGGACAAAATCCATTTGCCAACTATTGGAACTTGGCGTAAAAATCAGTGGCAGACTTTACTCTGTGCTGACCCCATAGGAACATTGTGCTGTCTGTGAACTGGATTACTGGTTTGCTATCCTTACGCTGTTAACACATTGCTATTTTTTTTTTATTCTTATTCTGTGTAACAGAAAAGCCTGAGTTGGACAGCTCTGACAAAAAATTCAGATATAAACCTTTGCTAGCCACAAATCTATGAGCCCTGGTAAATCCTCAGCTGAACTACCAAAAGTAATTGAAAAAGAGTACCTGTCCTTCCTTGAGTACTTTAGTTACTACCTGCTTTCTATTTTCTCCAAAACCAGGGAGAGTAGAATTAACTTTCTTCAAAATGAGCTACTTCGAGCTGTTTCTTTCAGGATGTGCCCTTCAGATACGGGAGTGGTAGCTCACTCCCTTTTGCAATGAAATGAATTCCACTGCACGTGCTCTGCAAAATTCCTGGCACAGCTTGTTTGGCATGTGAGCCCTACGAATTAGCTTCCAGTTTTGCCAGGTGTGAGTATTTCTGATAGTGATTCCCCATTGCTGTTTACGCTTCTTGACTTTTAATGAGAATGAAACACCTGATTGTTCAGTGACTTCAATGTATTGTTCTGTTTTGTTTTGGGGTTTTTATTCCTTACATAAATCAGATTTGCCAAACCAGTGTTCTCCTGATCCTTGTCACAAAGAGGGGACTGTCAAATGTGAAGATCTCAAGGGGGACTTCTATTGTGAATGCAAGCATGGCTGGCAGGGAAAAACATGTGAAAAAGGTAATTGGCTTTCATTATCTTTTATACTTGTAATGGAGATGTGTTGGGTTTTGCTGTATTCTCAAATGGTCACTGATACTGTGCTGCACAATTCAAGTCACAGGATTGAACCACACCACACACACTGCTCATGTTTTTACCCTTCTGTGGCTCAGGTAACTCTTTCACGTCAACATTTTCATATGATTTTAATGGATCTCAGCTTGATCTTGGCAAGGTAATCTAAGAAGTTATGCTCCAACATTTTGTCCCACCCCTCTGAAAGGGGCAGCAGAAGCAGAGTTGTAGTGACTTTTCAAGCAGAACTGCTGCGGCTGCTGCTGTGAACCCTGGTGAAACAGATCACAGACTGCAGAGCCAGAGAAGCTGGCCCATCTTCCTTTCTAACATCCCTCAATGGGAACAGTTACTGCCAGCAGGCAAGTTGGGGTCTGAGTGTGATGATGCACAAACTGATTAAATTCTTCTGTTAAAGCCTCCTTGCTAGTAGGACCTTATTCCATACTGCTTAATCCCACTGTGTATTTCCATCCACCTCTGAAGAGAATATTTAGGCAGAAATGATTTGTGCAAGAAGTTCCAAGCCCCCCAAGTGCTTTATTTATTCTTTTATGAAGTACCAAAGTTATCTTCCCTCCTCTTGTTCTCTGGTTTATGTTTCTTGCTGCTGCCTGCAAGGCTTCCTGTCAGGGCCACTGCTTTTTTGCCTGCCAATATTAAGTAATTGCCAGAAATCGCATTCAGCCAGTCCAGAATTGTGGCAACCAAGACAGCAGGAGATCCAAAGCCCTTCCCTCTGATGTAAATATTGTGGGGAGATTATAGGATCACTCACAAGCAGCTTATTTAAGCATTTGAGACAGTTGAGTGATCAGTGTGCAATCAGCTTTGAGAGCTCAGCAACTGATCGGTCTGAAGCGTATGTCCTCTTTTTCTTATGAAATGCCATGAAATGTGCTGTTCTGCCCATCAGCTAACTCTAGAGTCCCATATACAAATGGGATATAATGAGCAGTAGGGCAGAATGAGGGTGAAATCTGGGCTCTGCTGGATTTAACAGGCTTTGGCTGCCAACTCGGTGAAGCACGGTTTAGCTCATAGTGCTCAGTAGCTGTGAACTTAAAACTTCTTGTGTTCTTATGTGTTCTGTAGTAGTAAGGATATGTAGTTCTTGGTTTATTTAAAGCTTTTATCCTGAACTTACTGGTCATAGTATAATTTTAAAAGTTAGTTATGGTATAAAACACATCGGTTATAATTAGTTGGCTTCTGCAAACAAACTTCTTCACCTCCACAGTGACTAAAGATACTCTTCTGTGTTCTCAGAGCTATGAAGGAGAGACTCAGCAGTTCCTTCTCTGTCTTTTTGGGTTTTATTAAATGAACTTGAGCTAATGTACTTGATGTGTCTGAATTAAGTCTTTGTGCTTTTTGTAATCGTTGTGTTGCAGCTGTAATAGAGTTTCTTGTTTGGTCTTTCTCCTTCCCAATGCCTATCCCACACTCACCCTCCAGATTATTTAGAGGTGAAAAACTGACTGTAACACTTTCTTCTGACATAGATATTGATGAATGCAGAACACAGAATGGTGGCTGTAACCAGCTGTGCCTCAACAAGATAGGCAGCTACCGTTGCTCGTGTTACAGTGGTTACACTCTTAAAGACAGCAAAACATGTGAAGGTAAGCTTTGTGGGCTGCTCACTTTGCTACTTCAGTGGGTGCTTAGTGTCTTGTGACTGTATTTCTGAGAGCTGGGCTGCCCTGAGCTGCCCTGGTCTACTCCCTAGCTCAGCAGAGACTTGCTGGTAGCTCCTGTTAGCTGTGCTCTGCTGGGGCGGTACTGGGTGCTCCAGCCAGAACGGCATGCCTGGGCTTGTCAGCAGTCACACCATGCTGCTCTCCAATATCATAACACAGGCATGATTCTGAGAGGATTTGCGACTTGGGTTATGCTAAATTGGTTTAGCTGATCAGTCCTCATATCCTGACATTGAGAGGAGGAAGGGCTGGCCAGTTGCATCATTAGGAGTCTTTCCAGTCTCACGGTGTCATAGTATATCAGCCATTTGTTTTTCTTTTGTGTGCTTCTTATTTAATTTTTTCCTGAATTTGGGTATGTGTGGCAGCTATTGAATTCAGGTAGATACAGGTGGATGAATTCACTGCAACTGAATATTAATAGCTGTAGAAAGGCCCTAGTGAAGGTCGGTAGCTATTTTACGTAGCAGCTGAGAACAGAAAGCAGGGATCTGGCGTACTTGATTGAAACTGCAGAATGAATTTACATAACCCAAACTTAAGCAACTGAGATTTTAAAAGTGTTAAGAAACTTCAGGCTGAGACACAGACTTATTAATGATCACAAGTGGCTCTTAAAGTTTTGAGTATCTCATGAAAAAACAGGTAAGTCTGTGTATGCAACTCTTACAGATGGATGTGAGGACATACTTCTAAACAGTTTGTGTACCTGATCTGAACAACATATTAATGCTACCAGCAAAAAAACAGTGACATTTTATTTCTGTGTCATTTCCACTGTAAAAAAGTCATGGCTGTATAGATTACATGGGCTTTCTAATGGGAACAGCTGCTTAGAAGAGCCAGCATCACTTTTGAATTGTCCTCTGGTGCCAGTTGACATGGACAGGTAGACGGCAAGTAGGCTTGCAATTATGTTTGATTCTGTATTTATGTATATTTGTGTAATACCCTAGTACTCTCTATTAGAGCACTGTGAACATAGCTTGTAAGCATTCTGTAGCTTCAGCTTGTGACCCTCCTGATTGCTGAGGTTACTGTCAACTGTGGTTAATGCCACCTGACATTTATCATTGCATTTCAATTTTCTTTCACATTTATTCCTGTCATCATGTTCACACACTAAAAAGTTAGGTTTTGTCTGTTCATTTGTAGGCTACATAGCATACTACATAGACTACCATCGACCAGTTTACCCATACGTGGGAAAATCACAAGGTGTAACATGTAATCATAGTTTTAACATGTACTAGAAAGCAAAAGTAAATATCGCACTCTCAGTATACTGCAAATGTTTTGTCAACACCAGGATTTTCCTGGTTATTAGTTAACTTTTAAAAACCCACTTGATTGTTTTTATGGACCTCCAGTTCCAGTCCATTGCCTGCCTTCATGGTGAAACCCCACGACATCTCTCAGACATGACTTCTGCTCTGTGACAAATTGGGCAGCTTCAGTTTCCCTTTGCCACTACAGATCAACAGATTTAGATCTTAGTTTCGTGAATGCATGAAAAATTATTGTTAGCCTGGCTGAGGAAGGAGGACAAAAATCTATGATGTCTACAGGGTGACTGTTCCTTCTGTGTTTTGGTAAAATTCATACTGCTGTTCCTCAGTTCCTGCTTGCTGCTTTTTTAACCCAGAGTTTTAGCCCCCTGAATGAAGCAGGGCTTTTTGGTTTTGTGGGAGTTTTTTTGTTTTACAGTTTTTCTCCTGGCTCACTTTGCATTGTTTTTTCCAGTAGTGGTTAATGGCTTAAAGAAAGAAAGACAAACTGGTTTTGAAAGCCTGAAGTCACTTATAGCTAGCTAACCCTGGAAGCAGATTCTTAAAGATACTGTTTTTCAGTTACCAAAGTAATGTAGGGATCTCTTGACCCTGAGCCCACTCCAGTATGTGAACAGTGTAGTGATTATACTCCTCTGAAGTTGTGTTGTTTAATTGCTTGTTTTACAGACATAGATGAGTGCACAGCATCAGCAGACATCTGTGGAGAAGCTCATTGTAAAAATTTAATAAGCTCATACGAATGTATTTGTGGTGCAGGCTACAAGTACGATGACACGAGAAAGACTTGTCAGGGTAAGCTCATGAAATAACATCATGTTAGCATTTATTACATGATTTAAAGCTATAAACAACCAGAAATTTAATTTCAGGCTTCGGTAAAAGCTTCTGTAATCTTGCTTGCACTGTGGACTTCTGTTCCCTTTTCCTGGTCGTGGGTTTGGAGTTTGCAGTCATCTTCGAGTTCATTGAGTTTGCACTCATCTTTGATGACTTGAATCAAGCTGCACGAGCCAGAGTACTGAGGTTTCTTGAATTTATGACAAGTGTAAGATCTGGTGGAAGCTCAGAAGCATCTGTGCATGTTGCTGTCTCTCTTTGTAGGACAAGAAAAGTTACAGAGCACTAGCTGTTGTTCTTTCAAAACCTGTCTTGTGATATTACTCTGAACTAGGAGCTTAATATGCATTGGAACCATGCACAGTTCTGCTGGCTACACTGCCTGCAAGCTTTCTCAACGGAGTAAGTTTTGAAAGTATTCCAAAACTAGCATTGTTCCCTGCCTTTTGTCTAAGTTAATATAATGACTTGAACTGCACGCCAATCAGCCCTACCGGGCTCTAAGTGTTTATGTCTGCCTGAAGAGATCCCTGTGGGCCATTGCCGTTTGTTTTCCTGCATTCATTTGTGAAGCGGATAAAAAACAAGCCAAAGGGAAAAAAAAAAAAAAAAAAAAAAAAAGAAAATAATGAATGAGAAACTGAGCTTTTACTTGTCTGTTGAGGATCCACCTGCTGAGTAGCAATGATGAAGCAAGCAGTCCCTGAGTTGAACGTGAGTTGAAGGAGCCAGAGCCAGTCAGCACAGGCGTAGCAGAAGGGGCCTGAAGGGAGCAAGTCTTGTCTAGAAGTTAAAGCACAGAGCTCTGCACCAGCAGACCAGGAGTTGAGCTCTGCTTCCAGCCTTCCCACTGACTTGCTGTGTACCTTTGGGCAGCTGGAATCTCTGAAAATAGATTTGTGCAGATGCTAATTCTAACTCTTCCCTCCCGTAAAGATGTGGCGTAGGGTAAGTACTGGCTACAGAGCACTTGGGCATGCTCAAATGAAAGGTGCTACAAAACAGCACTGATACGGGTTTTTTCCCCCAAGTGATTCATGTTTAAACAAACTCAGTTGCTGTTTTCTCCCCTCTTCTTTGTGTAGATATAAATGAATGTGAAGAAAAGCTCTGTGAACAGACCTGTGTCAACTCGCCAGGGAGTTATACTTGTCATTGCGATGGCAGAGGGGGAGTAAAACTTTCCCGGGACATGAATACGTGTGAGGTATGTTAGTCTTCCTTGCCATAACTGCAGAACAGACCTTTATTTTACATTGCAGTTAAGAATAACCGGTGAAGCTCTGGACCAAAGCCACTTGAGCTGAGTGACCAGCATGAGGGAATCATATTAGCAAAGTCACATAAGCTGGGAACAGTAGCTCTCTTGAAAAGAAAATTTCTCCTTAAAGGCTCTCTTCTTGGGCTCCTCCTGTCCCCATTCCAAAAAGAATATACCAGTGATAGCCCTGCCAGCCCTCTGGCAGAGCTGTCTCATTTGGCTACGAGTTACCTCTGGCTGCACAAGCTTTTCTGAGTTAGACTCACGAGTTACCTCTGGCTGCACAAGCTTTTCTGAGTTAGACCCAGTGGGATGGTGCAAAGGTCTCAGGGTGTATGGTTTAAGTTACAGACTGACACTTGCACTTGACGCTTTTATCCTCCAGGCATTTGAGGTTGATGGGCTTCAGTGGCACGGGCTGCTTCTGCAGAAACCAACCAACAGCAAGTTCTTAGCACATCTTTTGTTGCAGGCATAATACTGCAGCAGAAAACCTGTATCTTATGAGTATGATTTCATTCTGCAATAGGAAAACATTCCCCCAAGGCAGATAGGAAGGAGGAGGGAAGGAAAGAGGAAATGTTCTCAGTACCAAAACAACTGTATTTTGAGAGTATGGACATTAAAGTGCCCTAACCTACTGTGTGTACAGCAACTGAATGAGAAAAGGAGGCATACTCTCTGATTCTCTTTCTTCTGTGTGAGAATAACCACTCAAAAATGTGTTTTGATTATAGGACATAATACCATGTGTGCCTTTTGCTGTTGGAAAAAGTATTAAATCCTTGTACCTGGGGAGGATGTTCAGTGGCACTCCTGTTATTAGGCTGCGCTTCAAAAGGAAACAGCTGACAAGGTGAGGACAATTTAGAATGAGAGTCGAATGCACTGTCTGGCTTTAATGCATGCAATGGAGTTAAGTCATTACAATAACAATTAGTCCTATGATCATCATTATTTGTTTGAATTATGGAGTCCTGTAAGGTGAAACGTTATCCAAACCAGTAATTGAGAGAGGCAGCCTTGACCGCAGGGCTCCTAGGATAGTTGCTGAAGTGCAGTAATGTATTCTAGGTGCTATTTTAAAACCCGTCTTCACAGCTTAAGTCTTTCAGGAGTGCATTAAAAGCTAGTATGTTTTAACAGAGCTTTGTAACTGCTAGAATTGATGGTATCTGTATGGAAAGTACTCTGTGGTTTTTGAACTCTGCATAACTAATTTATTTCTTGGCACCTGTGCGGTCAGACTTGTGGCTGAGTTCGACTTTAGAACCTTTGATCCTGAAGGTATCCTTTTCTTTGCTGGAGGCCATCAAGACAGCACATGGGTAGTCTTGGCTTTGCGCAAAGGACGGCTAGAGCTGCAGCTGAAATACAATGGAATAGGCCGCGTGACCAGCAGCGGACCACTTATCAACCACGGCATGTGGCAAACGGTGAGTCCAGACGATGGCTGACGTCTTACCGGTAGTTCCTTGGCTTGTTCCTGACGGGCTCTGTCACGTGCAGCTAGACTTTGTGCATTCTTGAGAAGATGCTTTTCTATCCGTCTATCCAATCAATGCATGCCAGTACATTATACATTTGAAGGAGAGAAGGAAAAATATTCTAACAAATTGCATTATACTTTATATCCATTGTACACTAGACTGCATCGCTAATTTGCACAACCAGAGCAGAGACAGTGCCTTTGAGATGCAGCAGTGCTAAGCTGACTTCACGTCAGTTCGAGAAGATGGCCCCTGGGTGAGGGCTGAAAGGGCACAAGGGGGAAGGAACTCTGTAGCTGCTCTTTTAAGGATGTTTCTAAGGGTATTTGGCGTATGGGGTGTGTGTGTTGTTGCTTTTATTTATTCATTTGTTTGTTTGTTTAGTCACAGGGTTTAAATTTTCTGAGCCCTTGACAAATCTCTTATGCTACAGTATCCTTTTTTAAAAGTCTTCAGGCTTTTTGCTATATACAATAGACCATTTCCCTTGTAAAGATACTGGGGTCTATTAGAACCTCTGTGCTTACTAACCTCTTCGTTAACATAATCCCAGCAATCTCCCCGGATGATGCACTGCATCTTGGAGCTTCTAAGGATTCATGCTCTTGACACTCTCACAGAACATCTCCTGGTGACTCTGGAAGCATCATGGCTGTTACTATTTGTGACAGGATCATGAAAAGCATCTTGTAGTATGATCTACAGTAGATTAGCAGTTTGTATGTGCCTTCTCACTTCTGCCTTTTCCTCTCCTTTCATTTTTTATTACTTAATTACATCTTTCGACTTTTAAGTTGACGTGTCTCTTGGAGAGTGGGTGAGAAGTTCTCTGCTAACTTGCACATGAGACAGATGCTAGTATCTATGAATAATTTTCTGATTTAAGTTTTGAGTATAAAAAATATCAGAACTATACATTAAAGAAAAAAGCAAGGTGGGAAAAAAATTGTTGCTATTGAATAAATAAAGAAGCCCTTGAGTGCATTCAGTGTCAACTACTGACATTTGGTAATGTTTCCAGTGGATGAGGTGATGTTTAAGTCAGTTGCTTTGCTGTCAGTGAAACAATTTTAGATTCCAAATGGAGAGCTGTAGAGGTTTAGCAAAGCTGTAGATAAAATGTATGACATGCTGTGTATCTTTACAGGTAGGAGTAGCCTCAAGCCAGTTCTTACTAAATGTGTTGTAAGATTTGTTCTGCTAATTTGAAATATGGCAATTGTAGTTGCCTGCGCAGAGAAGATGGTGACAGAAGATGTAAAGCAGAGCTGATGCCACTGGGGTGGCTTGGGAATCACAAAAAACAGCCATTACCATGCTAAACTGTTTAACATGGGAGCATAACATACTTGCTAAGTGCAAACTTCATTATGAAGTAATTACAAACTTTCCCATGTTAGTTTTGGGGGAGACAGCTAAAATGTATTTTCTTTGTTCAAGTAATACAAAAATGCTCAAACACGTGGGAGTTATGGGGTAAACAAAGGCTGTGCTTGCTTTCTGCAGGGAGAGAAGGCAGTGTGATAAAAGTAAGTATCATTTCTAGGCAAGAAGTACTGGTCTCTGGCCAGCCATCAGTGTCAGGGCTCTTACCCCCAGGTACCATCATAAACATGAAATTGCTTGGCTGACTTGCTGCAGCAGTGCACTCTTTGCACATTTTTTGAGAGTGTATAAATCCTCTGGAAACCTTTCCCCAAGACTTTTTGGGACAGTGCAGACCAAGCTGTGGGTGCAGTGCAGGTGGACAGGACCCATGCCAAAGGAGGAGCAGAGGTGGCCCTGCAGCCACCAGTGCTGCCTTGCACATGGGCTGAGCAGGGCCTGGCAGCTGCCAAAGATAGAGTATGGGATCAGGTGGGAGAGAGCACCACGCGGTGTTGGCAGAGGAGTGCTTGCCTGGAGCAAATCAATGGCCATAGCTTTGTTGACAATCTCCCAAAGTGAAACTGTTAATGCTGTGTGTGATACTGGCCAACGGCAGAAGGATTTACCCGCAGATGAGTGGCTGCAGGAAGAAGGAGCCTTTAGTCTCTTGAATTTATGGTTGACTCGCCTCTAAGTCTTGGAATGCTGCTTGCATTGCTGGAGTGCTGTTGATTTCTCCTTTCTCTGCTCTGTTTTCTTATCCCTTGCCTCCACCCTATTGGTACTTCGTTCTCTTCTGCTTAACATCCAGTGTCACCCCTGTCTCTAAATAGCATTTAATCTGTATGGCTGAGCAATACAACTCTTAAATCGGTTCCTCCATTTTATCCCCTCTTTCATTTCTCCTTTTTCCTCTGTCCAGCATGGTTTTTAATTAGAAAATCCCATTGAGGAGGGGTTATTCATTTTTATCTGTCTCTTTTTATAAGACATGTAGCCACATTTCAAGTATGGGCTTGTGTGTACTTTCCAGCTTCACCTTCTGTGAAACAGAACCCCAACAACCTTTAGAGGTCACAGTCCAGACTCAAATGCAGTTTGGGAGCTTTAGTCTGAGTCTGAACTTCAATATACACAGGATCAAGCCCTTAGTTTTGGTTAAACCTAGACCAGTGGAGTTTGGATACATGGGAGAGCTTTATAGGGGTTGTGAGAAAATAGTAATTTTACTATTTAACTTTCAGCAGAGGAAAAAACAATGGCTATTTAAAACAAAAACATGAGAAAGAGCACCAGTAGTGTATATCTTTTGGTCTCTTGAGCAAAAGTTGCATACTTTTATGGAAATATGAAGGCATTTTCAATATTTCTACCTGGTTGTTTTCTCTGATCTTGATCCCTCTTAATCTGTTTTTAAAAGATCATTCCCAGCATTGAAAACACAAACAAGCAATCCTCAGGAAGAACTTCTAATGTAGTTATTTGTGTGTAATACAGCTGGATGAAGTGGCATGTATGAACTGATGGTAGCAGAGAATGCACTTGCTTTCTGTTTGTTTTGCATTTCCAAAAAAAGTCATCATTTTGTCTTATTTTCGATGTTTAGTTTAGTACCACTCTGAGGACAGTATGGTTAGCAAAAATAATAACCTACCTGCACCGTTAAATGTCAGAACTGAAGGTTAAGCAATCACAAGCAGATTCATGTTTGGCTTTAACCCTGCGGCTGCTTCTACACCCATCCCTTTTCAGAGCTGTCCACTTGCTTTTCAGCAAAGAGGGGACAGGCTAGCTGTGTGCTATGAGTTATCCAGGGCGTGAATCCAAAACACAAAGCTGACTACCCTTATGGCTAACCATATGGGAGCCCTTCGCTAGGAGAACTCCCCATGTGAATGTCCCTAGGCATGCTGTGGCAGTCAGCAGCTAGCTTCTCCTTGCAACAAAAGGAGGGAATTAGAGCAGCCTGCTGGCCACCAAAATGTTTCCCCTTGTGGTTTGTAGGTCGTGCACCAGCAGTTAAGTTTTGAATATGAGGAACCCAAGCTGAAAGTGCCAGAGGGCAATGTGAAGCAGGGAGAATATAATTTCCTAAACTGGAATTTGTTGAGTTTCCACAGGGATTAACCCCGTCTCCTATGGAAGTTTCCACTGCTTTGCGTTTGTTGATATTAATGATCAGAAGCAGCTAAGAACTCAGACTATTTTCTTTTACATTTCTATGTTTTTACTTTCTATACAATCTAATAAAATTTTAGAAGGCCTTGAATTTGGGTGGCCCTGCAAATTGCAGGATTTCTTCACAGGAGAAGCACAGTATAGACATTGCTGCAGCTGGCTTTTCCCCATTCCTGTTTGCTCCATCGCTGCCCATGATCTGTGCTAGGAGCAGGGAGATGGCCTGTGCCAGTTCCCTCTGGCACTCCACACCCCAGTGCCTTAGGGCAGTGGTGAACGTGACACCAAGCAGAGGTGTCCGAGAGTGAGTTTTTAGCTAGATAGCCAGTGTAGCTAAGGCAGTTGGGCTGTGGCTACCAGGACCTGTGGGCTTATGCTCCCACCCACTGAGTGGACTTCACAGCCTGCCGATGCCCAAAAAAGCCTGTTTGAAACTGGCTTGTGTGTCTCCATGGAATGCAGTCAGGAGGTGTAGATGCCACTTTAAACAAGCAGGTCAAGCCAAGTTAAGACAAATAAATTCATGTCCCATAGGATACAGCACAGAGCAACACACTAGGTGTAAATAGTGTTTTAGCAATATAAACCAGGCGGTACTGGTATCCGCAGGAGAAGAAAAAAATTTGATAGTCGGTGAATAATCTTTTCTACTATCAAATCCACTTAATCTTCACTTTTGAAGACTGCAATCCAAAGGGAGTGTCCAGGTATAAACATGCTCAACCCTATCATCCTTTATGCTACAGCACTGAGCGAGATCTCAGCATAGCTGATGGAAACAATTTTAGGACAGCTATTCTTGAAATGCCAAGGGAAAGATGCTCATGACCTGGGCTGTTAGCAGGGAGAAGGAAGCATAAGTCTAAACAGCCACTGAAATAGATTTTTGCTTCTATACGTATAGCAGCTCACTGATGAAGACACATCTGGGTGTTCCAGGGAAGCTTTATGGATGAAAAGTGGGTAGGTGGGGTATCTGTCATAGAGTGGGAAAGAGTGCTATGCTGAATATTATGAAATAGTGGAGGTACGCTCCTTTCCTCTATAGGGGAAGAAAGGGGTTGTGTTCTGCTACTGCCACAGAATGCCCCGCTGGTAGCAGGACCCAGGTCCCAAGGCAGCAGAATCCTTATTGCTGTTCAGCAGCCTTCTGCGTGTCAGCTTTGTGCTTTGCCTTCTCCTCTCCCTCTGCAGAGCTAGCTGCTTTATAGTGCTTCTCTGTGCAGCCTGGTCACAATTAAAATGATAGGGTTTTTTGAAATTTCAGTGGCAATAGAATCTTCCTAAGATGCTAAGGGCTACTAGGAAGTATCTCTTCATAGACATGGAGGTAAAACGTGCAGACCTTTTGAGAGGAAAAAAACCCAAAACAATTACACATTTTTTTATTACACTCTCAAAAATCACATCTATTGTTCTTTTTCCAGGGGTTAGTATTCAAGGACTGTGGCTGGAAAGCTCCTGCATTATCTTTCACTGGTCCAACAAAAGACATCTGTTTCCAGCTTTTCCTTTAACATGCAGTTGTAATAGGAAGTTTCTCATTAGTAATAATATTGCATTTATATTTTGCGTAGAGCAACCTGCAAGTGTCATGTAGTTAATCCACTTGTATTTTTGTGTAGCTATTTTGAAGTACCTGGGCTGTCTTCACTGTTAGGGTAACCTAACGGGTTGCTTTCTAGAGTAAAGATTTAAATATCAAGGTGGAATGTAACTTAAAAATTAGACAAAGAGGCTTGAGGACAAAAAATATTTCTCTGTCTTGGGGATTTCACTGGTGGTGTCTGTCCTTTAGTTGAGGCTTCAGGTAAGTTCTTTTTATACTGAATTATTCTATTTGCAATTTTACTTTTTCAGATCTCTGTTGAAGAACTCGAAAGAAGTTTGGTTATAAAGGTCAACAGGGATGCAGTTATGAAAATAGCTGTCTCAGGGGATCTGTTTACTCTAGACAAAGGACTGTATCAGCTGAATTTGACAGTAGGAGGCATTCCTTTCAAAACAAAGGACCTTATTCTACCGGTAAGCACTATGGATCGCTCATGTTACTTTGCATGCCTGAAAGGCTTGATTTCATGTTCTCTTGGGGTAGTGTAACTCCTTCCTGAGAGCAGTTCAGCCTGCCCTGAAACAGGTGAAATAATCACCTTCTAGATATGGCTTTCTCTTTATTAACTATAGAGGGAGCCTAAGCCAGCAGCAAAGGTGAGACTCCTGATTTTTTGATTGTTAAGTTTGGGTGAGATGTAACCCATCCTTAGCCTGCAGAATTAGGACACAGCAAAACTGGAGCCCATGACAAAATTAATGGTGGTCATGCTGGCTTGGAGACCATGTGTGGCTCTGGGGAGTCAGTGGACACCCTGCTGTGTGAGGTACCACTGGGCCCATGAGGTTGGGAACCATTGGGGGCACATTTTGTGTTGTGACCAAAGTTTGTGCTACACGTATATTGTATCACAGTTTTGCTGCTTGGGTTTGCTGTTTCAGTTTAGTAAGACACAAGTAAAAACAGAAGCTTATTTTTCTGTTTCCTCCTAATACAAGTAGATAGGGCATATGAGTAAAAGCTGAGGCACTCTTTGCATGAGATGATTGGGTGGTTGCTGTGTTTCTGAAATAGCTGCTGCTCAGGCCGTTTTGAATGTCCACCACACACAGAGTTGGCACCTTGAAACCCAAATTGGCATCTCTTTATTTCTAAATGAGGTGACAAGCTTGCGGCTCTGTGACTGGGAGCGCAGCAGCTGAGGAAGGCTCCTGTTCCTCACAAGAAGTCATTCAGGGCCACTGCTTGTCTGAAACATTAAGCTCGGGGTGTGGTCTGAATATAGGATTGAGAGCCAAAAGCTCCTGAGGTTTTTATCCTGGCTCAGATACTTAATTCTCTCTCTGCTTCAGTGAACTGGGGGTAATGGTGCTGATCTAGACACTTTGCAAGGAGCCTTCTCTTTCCATGCTGCCTCACATTTTAATGCTGACATTTGGTACAGGATAACATAACTAGAGGCTGGAAGGAACAAGGTGTGTACAGAGTAGTGTGCCCGTCCTGTGGCTCAGGCACTGCTGCCTTTAGCCAGAACCCAACAACTTACACCATGATCAGGTCCAGCATCTTGTGTGTCATGAAGGCTGTTTGCAGTGACACAAAGGACTGGTTTTTCAACTTCAAGTTACCCTCCAGCATTTGCAGTGCAGAATTACAGGAGTTACATCACTTTGGCTACAGAGCTTTAGAGGTAAATTGCACTAATGATGTGCAGCCTGTAAAGGAGCTAGCAGAATCAATACAACCAAATCAGCACCTGCATTAGCTAATGCCCTCCTGCCCTGTGGAGACAAGCTGAGCTCAGGAGAGCTTCCAGGGGAGTACTGACCACTTACTTGATTGGGATTGCAGGACTGGGGCTGCCGCCAATTGGTTTGCATGCGCATAACACGTAAAAAATGTTTGCTCCTGTTTGGTATCACAATATAACTCAGTGTTCCTCTGCACACAAAATCAGTTATTCTTCACTGAACACTAGTTTGAGGCGTGAGATGCTGTTTTATCTTCCTAGCTGAACGCTCGGCTGGATGGCTGCATGCGGGCATGGAACTGGCTGAATGGAGAGGACACCACCATCCAAGAGACCATAAAGATGAATGAAAAGATGCAGTGCTTTGCTGTAGCGGGACGAGGGTCTTTCTATCCTGGCCGGGGTTTTGCTGTGTTTAATCTTACTTATGGTAAGTACTTTTATTTTTTTTTATTTCTGACCTCTTGTCCTGCCAGTAACCATGCTTGGTTAATGAACAGTTTAAATCTTACAGGTGTGCCATACTCAGTGTTGATTGATGCAGAAAAGACTGGCAGCTGTGGATGGAGAGGGAATAGCTAAACCTGTGGTTCATAGCAAAGGCAGGCCTGTGTGTGATGGTTAGAGCCAGTACGAATATGCTCATATGTGATATGCATTTCACATCCAGGCTGGTTCCAGCTCATCCTCAGCATTAGGGGCTTCACATCTCTGACAGCAGTGTAGGTGGTTCCAGCCCTATCCGCTGCTTTCTGCTAAATAGGGAGAGCTGCAAGACAGTGCTGTGTCTGGAGTTGTTGATGCACAGAAATCAATGTTGTCTGTAACTAAATGTCCAAGATTGGATTCACTTCTAATCATTGGGTGGTATTAGTTACACTTGGGACAAACAGACTAAGCATATCCCTAATACATGCTGAGTGAACTTGGCCTAGATACAGTAATAACAAGTTTCAAACCAAATTTGGCTATACTAATTTAGCGCTCAAAAAGGCACTTTTTCTTTGTTCTAGATTATTCTGTTTGTTTACATGTCCAATCAACTGACAGTATTTTTAAACCCATACAAGTGCCAACCGTCTATTTTGGTTTGGTGTGTAAGTCCTCTGCAAAAGCTCTCTGTGCACCATTATGTGGATTTTTATACTCTGTCATTGTAAATTAGGGAGTATCAGGTGTATGTTGTCTCATTCACCACACGGATTCCAAAGCTGTAATGGAAAGACAAGGCAGCATTGGAAGTGCAGGTGGCAGCACTCAGCAGAGATGAGGCCATGGAACCTGCATTTTTTTTTTTCCTGCAAACAATAACTGCTTGGTTTGGGGGGTTTTTTTGGGTGTTTTGGGTGTGTTTGGTGTTTGGGTTTGGGGTGTTGTTGGTTGTGGGTTGTTTTGTTTTGGTTTTTTTTGGGGGGGGGGGAGGGGCCAGGCGGGCAGCAGCTTTGTAATGGTAAGCTTTATAAAGAACTGACTGTATTTTAAGATGTGGTGAACCAGCAAAGGTAATACTGCTATCAAGGGAGGTTGCAGAAGCAGGATTGAAATCTTTCTTTGTAACCAGCATCACCTGTTAAATTACAAGGGCACTGGGGCAGTAAGAAAGATGCTAGAGAGTTTAGTTTAGAGTTCAGCAGGTGAGGTAAAACCTCCCATGCTTCTGAGAGGGTGGTGATAAGGAAGTGATTAGGTAGGTTATCAGTGTAGCATGCTTATATCCTTTTTCAGTTTAACATAGGCTTTCATAGAAATGTTTCCTATATGTCAGATATGGACTTAGATTCCTCAATGATCTTCAGACAGTCAAGAATGATTCAAAAATAGGGTGCCTAAGCTTGCAGTAATTCTTTGAATGTGTTGGATTGACAGCCATGGGAGTTTGAATCTCTGTGATAAAAAAGCTTAACTTTGTTCTTTGATATTCTGAAAGACAGCAGAATGCAGAAGGTAACAAGAGGAAACTCGTGCCTTTTTCTTCTCTGATTTTATGTTCAGGTGCTTTGGAATTTTTAGGGTTTTTTTTAGGAAAAGAAATGTGGCAGTCCCTCCATATGCTCATCCATCTATCCTCTTCTCCAGACAGAAATTGCACAGCCTCCCGATTTGATCTGTTAGTCCTATGTCATGCTACACATTTCTTTTTTTGCAGTGCAACCTTCTTCTGGAAATGAAACCAAGACAAGTTGGGAAATAGAAGTAAATGCTGCAATTCAACCAGCAACAGATACTGGTGTGCTTTTCGCTCTAGTTACAGAAGAAGCATCTGTCCCTTTATCACTGTCTCTGATTGACTATCACTCCACAAAGAAACTGAAACAACAGGTACAGACTTAAGCATTTTTCTAGAGAAGGTTCCTTGCTATTTCCTGGGAACTGTTTTCAAAAAACAGTTGTCAGGTTTTCTGCCTGCCTGCTTATTTACTCCCACCAGTTCAGAACGCGGTAGTTATGATGAAGTGCTGAAGCTACTGATTTAATAGTATTCATAATAAAAGGCTAGATTCTGGCATTATATTAGTGTAAATCAGGAATGATTTCACTAAAACCCATGAGCCAACCTTTCATTTACAGTACAGCAGCTCTAGTCTGTTTGGTTCCAGTGCAATACAACAACCTCTGTAAGACCCGCTGAGAAGACAGTGGTTACGACTAACGATTAGTCCCACTGGTTCATTGGTTTTTCATCTGTGCGAATGACCTCAGAACACAGCTAGCAATAGCAATAAGGCTAATTCTCTAGTGGCTTTGCAAAAGCTTTGTAAACAAGACCACAGTGGGGTCTTCCTGGTCTCGGATAAGCATGGCTGGGTGTATTTCTGCTCACTGCCTCTTTTTTTCTTTTCTCTTGCTGTCCAGTTTATCATCGTGGCCTTGGAGAACACAGTTGTGTCCAGATTGGCAATAAATTTCTGCGATAAGAAGGAACACTCTGTGGACATCCTCCTCAAGAAAGATCACTTATCCCTGAGAGTAGATGGGATAGTGGGAGAGAGTGAACTAAGCATCTCTGAGTTAGAAGACAGTCTGTCCATCTTGGAGAGCTCTTTGCAGTCAACAGTGAAGACATACGTGGGAGGGTTGCCAGGTGAGCATCCAGTTTTGTAGCATGGACTGCAGACTCCCAACTCACCTTGCTGAGCAGGTGGTCAGGAAAACTGTCTCCATTCATGCAAGATGGGAGCCTCCTTCTGTGTTTCTGCTTGAACAGGCTTTGTCTGCAATGCAAGTGTGTGGTCTTAGCAGATGTGAGGGGGTGCTTGACAGTTATTTTTTTTTCTTGAATGATTGCGTCCTTCTGAGGACAGCTGGAAACAACAATAGAAAGAGGAGATTTTGCTTGGTCAGCAATAGGAATGATTTCTGAAGGATAGGTGTAAGCAGGGTCAGTATCTTAAACCTGCAAAAATGCATAGGAGCTAGACCTGCTCCAGCAGTGCTTCATTAATTTAAGGGATGTGTGTGAGCACTCCTTGGGGGGACCACCAGGGCCTCACATTGTTTTGACTGAACCTTGGGAAAGCTCAGTGTGGTGATTCTCCCTGGCTGATGTTCTCTGTGAACTGATCACAGCACTAGACAATTAAGAGATTTCTTCCCAGAAGAGGGTACACAGGGCACAACCAAGGGCGTCCCACCATTTATAGTTTTGCTGGCTTTTTGGCAACAACAGGGATTCTTGTGCAAGGTCAGTTTGCTCCTCTGTTTGGGACCTGGAAGATCAAACTTTCCTCTGAATCACGAATTTCGGCCAAGTTTGGGAGTTTGTTTCTTGTTCTGGCTGAACTGGTTTATCAGTCCCTACTGCTGAGGAATGTAATTAAGGAAACATTTAGGTTTCCAGTGCACAGCAGTACATCCTATTTTGTTGTCAGCAGTTAAACAAAATCTTGCCCTTACTTGCCCAAGCAAGGGAGAGGCAGCAATGTTGGCCTCTTGGTAGGCACTGAAGCAGTCAGGCTGGAACAGCGTGGCTGAGGTGCCACGTGTGCTAGGACACATGGCATCACTGTTCCCACCATGAATAAGAGTTTACAGAGTATTTACGCCAATGATGTTAATGGCTTCTAGTCACAGCGACAAGGGAGAGGCCACACACTCCGGGACATTCACACACTGACAGGAGCAAGGCAGAATCCCCAAATGTGGCATTTTCTAGTGTCAGACTGAATTGTCTGAGCTGGCCATTGCGCAGAGGTCACCTGCTTTCTTTCAGGTAGCTTTCAAATGCACAGCAGAGACTTTCACAGCTCAGAAAACCATCCCATTCTGTCACTGTCCCAAGTGCTCTGTGGTTGGCTTAGACTAACCATGCTGGATGAAGCACAGTTTTTAATTAGCCAGAACTAAGTGTGAGATATCATAGCTGTGGCTGTTTAGACCCAGCTGACTTCTGTAGGTTCAGCTACTTTACCCCTTAGATCTGTTCTGCTTAGCAATGGGTATCTGTGATCACAAAGCCTGTGATCTGCTTTTGCTATTGAGAGGAAACAGCACTTGCATCAAGAAACCTTGTCATTTGCCAAACGAATAAATATTTCAGCACTCTGGGCTAAATAACTATACCAAATGGTCAGTTCGAAGAGAGTTTGGCTCATTCAAATTTTGAAAACATTACGTCGTTTTTGGTTGTTCCCTGCTTCCATACCCTGTGGAAAGAACAAAGCATAGTGGTCACACTTAATGTCTTTATTCCATTTGCCACAAATAAAGAACTCTGGGTCAAAATATGTTCCAACCTAAGTATGGTTAATATTGCAGGTGTGGAAGAAATATTATTTAGAGTTTCAAGAGATATGTGGGAACATACAGGCATTTACTACCTTTTCTGTGGTACTTTCAGTTCTGGTAAATTCTTGATTATGTAATTTATATGATGCATAGGTGTTTTTCCAGGCAATGTGTATACCACCAGGTGAAGGAGCCTTTAGATAAGACTTCAGAGTTTTTACAGGAGCACGTTTCAGACAGATCCGTTTCTAGTCAGAACAGAAAATTAAATATTTGGCCTGATTTGCAATTACAACACACAAAAAAAAAAAAAAAAAAAAATTTTAGGTAGTGTCTTTTACAAATCCACCTGAAAGTCGACACTGTCTGTCAGTCAGCCCTGCGGCACGCATAAACGCAATCTGCATGTTTCCTTAGATGCATGTTCACGCTTCAACTTCTTCTGAGTCAAAATTTAGTTTACATTCATGTGAGGTACTACAGCACAGATGCCCCCTTCTTTTAAGCAGACTTCACAGATAGAATTTGGTAAACCGGGAGGAATAGGAAATAGCCAACATTATTAGTTTAAGCAGCTAGCAAGCAATGGTACTTTTCAGCCAGGAAGCTGAAAAATTTGTAGTAACTCTTCATGGCTTACAGATCCCACACAAATGTTCCTTTTCTCATGCAGTCCTAGAGTCTGTCTGAGAAGTGTTTGATCACATCAGCTTCAAATTTGGCCCTGCAGGCAGAACCCTTTAAATTGCACATAATCTCAGGTCAACAGGACAACCTATTGTTCAAGTTGTCCTTGCTTCAGTGTAAAGATAAGGGGGTTACTTAGCTACCTGCATCACTGTGAAGTTAAATAAGCTTTGAGATGTTCATTGCTTGCCATTGCACAACCAGCTTGATTGGTTTGAAGGGTAGAGGACACAGTTCACATAATTGTCATGTTACTATGTTACTGTGTGGGTTGTTTTTAAAATCAGTGTGGAGATGACATTACAGAAGTTAGTAATAAAATTTACTAACTTCCTCTAGTCTGTTGGATTGTACTTTGTGTCTTCTTCCTTGCTATTTGTTTTCTGCCTCTGGTAAACTGATTAAAAGCATGTCACCAACGGATTGCCATAGAAAAAAATAGTTTCATTAGTCTTACTAACTCAGTTGATGTATTCCAGCACCTTTCTGATGAATGCCAGCAACCTCCTTGTGCTGATACATAGCATAGTTATGGTAAAGGTGAGTCTGGCAAGTGTTAGAGGCTGCATATAGGAGGAGCTTTGCTGTCATGAAGTCCTTTGTATAATCTTTTGGCAGATATTTTGGAGTGAGAGAGCAAGAAAGAGCGTTAGATGAGGGTGTAACAACTACACTCGTAACAAAGTAGAGGATCCAGAGATGGAGGGCAGGAAAACATTGAGACGGAAAGGAGTGTGAACACTGTGGAACTGGAGTGAAGCCTTGCTGCTGTGCAGGGTATAGTTTCATCAGGACTGGAGGCCTTGCAGAGACACAGAGAAGCTGAGGAAGAGTTCAGCCTGGGAGAAGGGCTTTTGGGCATGAGAGCAGATGGCGTTTTCCCCATGTCTGGGATTGTGCTGTCGCCTTCCAGCAAGAGGGGCAGGGGGCAGGTAGAAATCCTGAAGCAGAGAGGAGAGCTTGAATTCATTGAAGTGATAGTCATCTAATCATAGGTAGGGCAGGTATTTATTCAGAACCAGCCATCAGAGATGTTTATCTCCGCTTTCACACAGACGTTCCTGTCACTTCCACTCCCGTCACCGCATCCTACCATGGCTGCATGACTGTCAAGCTGAGCAACAAGGCACTGGACTTAGATGAGGCTCTTCACAAGCACAGTGACATCACCTCACATTCCTGTCCTCCAGTCCAGGCGGGTCAGTAGGTACCACTGCAATGCGAAAGTTTTATAGTCAGAAACTTTCAATGCTTTTTTTTTTTTTTTTAAAGATATAAATTATTCAGACCTACCGCACTGCGTGTATAGTTTCTCTTAAACACTGAAGTTATGTAGGAGCTACTGATCCTTATGTCAGATTGATTATTGAAATATTCCTTTGCTTTGAAGTTTAAAGGTTGTAATATATTTGTAAATAGTTCAGAAGACTAATAGTAAATAAGCCGAAAGTGCAGAATATACCAAAAGTGAATGTTATCTTTAGACTGTAAGAGACAGTTTTATCTGTAATGTGGAAAACCTGGTAATATATGAGTGTGGACTGGAAGAAAAAATAATAATTCTGTATTATTTTTTATTACCAAACACTGCTTTCTGATTTGCAAAATATGAGAGAATAAAATATTTACATACAAGTTTTTAATTTACCTGTACTGAGAGTATTCTTTATTCTGTTATTTGGAGATAATGACTCAGATACACCTGATGTGGAGATGACACTGCTTGGGTGGGGGGTTGGTTGTTTGGTTTGGGGTTTTGTTTGGAGGTGGAGGGTTTTATGTGCTTATGTCAGTGTTATAGATCTCCTGGGCTGCAGAGCAAATGGTTGCTGCTATTCTTATTGCTAGAGTTTCTCTTTATGGTACCACAGATAGAAGACTCAGTTGTGACCTTTAGAAAAACTCTTGGTCAACAAAAATGGAAAACGAAGTTGGGTCAGCAGGAAACAATTAGAAGAAAAGACTCAATAAGTTGAAAGCCACATGGCTTTCAAGTCAATAACCACTGAAGCAACTGATGAGGTGTCAAGAATTGGGGAATATTATCTGGCAATGACATGTTTTTGCTGCTTAATTTTTAGGCTGGCTCATTCACTGTGAGCCCAGTGGGAGCAGAGAGGCTTGAGAATCTGGGAGTTAGCCAGGCCAAATTGCAGTGTGGTGAGAATATGTGTGTGGGTTTACTCTGGCGAGGTTGTAGAGCCATAAAATGCATTCAACTTTTAAGCATTCCTCGTGAAGTTGGGGTGGGCTTTCCTAGCCTCCTTGGAGTCACTTAAATCTTGCTTTATTTGGTTCTTGTCTTGCATCAGATTAATGAGCTGAGAAGGGCAGGTATATGCTGTGGTGGAAATCCGAATAATGGGTAGCTAAGGTTACCCCGTGCTTCAGACGGTTAATGTGGAAAAGGTCTAATTCTACAAGGTCTTTTATGAATTGTTCTTGGTCATTCTACATCATGTTTTGCCTAATCAGACACGGAGATGACAGATTAGCCTAATAAACCACATATGTGACAACTGTGACCAAGCTGTGGAGATACAACTGTCCCAGAGGAAAGGATGGAAGAGGGGGAAGACTATCCCAAACATGTTTCCTGGTAAGGATCCCTGCTTTATTTAGCAGAGCAGAGGAAGGTACTCTATTAGCCATTAGACGGCATGACATCATAGCTCTGCATCGTGACCAAATCAGTCAGCAGTAATGGAGAAGGGAAGAAAAGACCAGAGCTTTATCACTTTCAACCAACCTACTCGTTCAGACTGACATTAGACATCTCAGAAGACTCTTTACACTCAGGTATGACCAGATGCAAGTTTGAGCAGACAGTTGCTCACTAGACAGTAATAACCTATTGGTGGAGTGTGCATCGATAGGAAAACACAGAGGTAGCTCTATGTATTTGCTTTCTTTTATTGAGCAAGGGAAACAACATCATTCCTGAGAGTGCTCTCTCTTGGAGTTGATTATTCTGGATCAACTTGTGATATGATGGTGAACCCAAGAAACATCAGTATCTCCTGTGAGAGCCGGGAATCCTGAAGATACTCTGGTTAATAGCACTCCCACACCGCAGTGTTGTTTTCTGTGTGTTTTTCAATGGTTATTTTGGTCCTTTACCAAAATACGTCTCTGTGCTGGTTTTGGCTGGTGTAGAGTTAACTTTCTTCATAGTAGCTACCATGGGCTGTGTCTTGGATTTGTGCTGGAAATAGTGTTGCTAACACAGGGATGTTTTCACTATCGCTGAGTGGCGCTTACACAGCATCAAGGCCCTTCCAACTCCTCACTAACCCCACCAGCGAGAGGCTGGGGGGGCACAAGGAGCTGGGAGGGGACACAGCCGGGACAGCTGGCCCCAGCTGACCCAAGGGGTATCCCATACCACATGGTGTCATGTTCAGCGTATAAAGCTCAGGGAAGAAGAAGGAAGGGGGGGACATTTGGCATGATGGTGTTTGCCTTCCCAAGTCACCGTTACATGTGATGGAGTCTGGCTTTTCTCAACCAGGTGCATATAACTCGCCTTGTCAACAATACATGTAAGGTACCTTGTCACTGATGTTAACATCACTGGCCCCAGACTTTGCATCTCAGAAAAACCTTTTTAATTGAACAAAATGCGGCTTTTACGGTCCATATAAATTAACCTCTGATCTTATGTCTATTAGTACTGAATCCCCTTTTTGTACATAGAGGTACAACACATGAATAAACAGAAATTTCTTGAAAGGTGGAAAGTATTATGAAAAAGGATGATCATTCTTTGTTTTATTTTCAGCTAGTCTGATGGTGTCACTTCCTTTTAAAGGAAACTGTCAAGTAAGCTGGTTTTGTTTATATAGGTTTTTTTAATATTATCATAATATGAAGCAGCTGCTCAAAAAATTAATGAGAAATACCTTCCTTTCCCTGCCTTGCTCTTTGGCCTTTCAGGAAATTTCTGTAGCTTCATTGCTGTCTGGACTGTAAGAGCAAGGAGCATCACCACCCTTCCTGCAGGAGCAAAATTCTGTGAAGGGACGCAGCAGGCTGATGGCTATTCATGCTGGTGTAGCCACTCCTGCCCCGAAATACGGCAGCCCTTTGCTAAGGGGGATCCCAGTTAATTTGATGCAGTGCATCAAATTAAATGGGTGCACACAACAGGGACAAGACTTTGTTCTTGCCAGTGGCACTGCTACAGGTATTGCTGCTTAGCCTTGTCAACATAATTTTGTCTTTATACAATAGGAGAAAATAAAATAAAAGTATGAAGGAATTCTGACCCTTCACCATTCTGTTTCAGTCATTGCAAAATGCCTGGATCGGGTCTTGATCACTTTAAAAATAAATCACTGGGGTTTAACATTGGTTTTGGTCGTGGTCCTCTTTTTGACTAGAAAGGAATTAATTTGAATGCTTAAGTGCAGCTTAAGATAGGTGTCTGGAAATTGCATCTTTAGCCCACTGACATGACATTTTACTACGCAGACTAGACTGGCACAAAGTTCAGACAAAATAGTCCCAATAAAATTAACCTTTCTGTTTGAAACCTGAAAGAGGGAACTATTCAGTAAGGTACTTTTTCCTCTGTTCTTTTGTTTTCCTGTCCTTACAAATGTACACAGTCTTTGGTACAGTATAAATATACACAGACAATTTTATTGTAAAATAATTGCCACACTTTTTTTATTGGTACAACACTATCACCAAAAAGGGTTATTAAATTAAATACTACAAACAAACAAACACCTGGTCTTTTTTTCTACCAAAAATGACTGACCTGGAGAGCTCCTGACTACCCACTCAGACAACACAGGCTAAAACCCCGCTACATTGGTTTATGCAAGCAGAACACGTATCCAGAGTGTTGAGTGTTTTCTTCATTTTTTCCTCTTGAAGAGAATTTATTCTGCAGTGTACTGAGAAGGAAACATCTCACGCTTATTGTAGCTGGAAAGCAACACTGCATTTGACTGCAGGCAAACTGAGTGGTGACTGGTCATGCCACTGGTGACATGTCTGCCCTTACAGTGCCAGGGTTCTGCTCTGCTCACAGTGAGATGCGGGTAAAAGCAGAGTGGCCATAACACCATCCACAGTGGGTTTCTTAGGAATTCTAGTGCCTGCACAGCACAGTTTTTAGAGGTTATTAAAATAAAATCCTACCAGCTACCTAAAATAAATACTTTGTTCTATGGTGCATATGGTGGAGGCTTTTCTCCAGGCAAGAAGTAAGTCGGTGTATAGAGAGCTGGAGCATTGGGAGCAAGCCCATAGCTGGAGCTGGACTGGGATGGAGGCTGAGTTTCTTCTGATAAAGAAATGTCAGTAGATGATGTTCCTGGAAAATTGCTGGCAGGCTGTATATAGACAAAGAAAAATAACCTTCAGTAAAGGATTACAACCCCATTTGCAGCTCTCCATTGTTTGCCATGTAAGTGTTATACAATAAGCCCCATGATTAAATTTCTTATGCATTGCAGCACAACACTCAGTTTTAAAGCACGTCCTTAAGTATAGCAATGACGGTGTCTAGTGAAACAAGACAGATTCCACCTGTAACCCAAGCCATTTTTAACAGACATTGCGCATACAGCTAGGCAATAGAGCAGAACAGGAATTTCTGCAGGAAAAGATGCTCTGGCTTCCTGGGTGAGGCACTGCACCTGACTGGCCAATTAGGTTACGTGTAGCTGCTTTTTTCCAAGCATCACTGTGAGATGTGAATTATCTCAGATGTAATTAACCTCAGTTATAATGCTTGCGTGAGTGCAAGGTCTTATTCCTGTGCCAAATGCAGATGACTCTTAAGAGAAAATTTTACAGGTAGGCATGTGTATCCCTTGTGGATCTTTTCACTTTGGCTGTCTCAGCTATAATGAGGTTCAGCTGAAAGGGTCATGAAAAACAGAGCTTATGAAGCAGCTCATGTTCAGGAACAAGCAGAGTTTGTTAAAACGAAAGAATGCATGTAGGGACTGATGTTCTGGATAAAATCCTACTACTGCTTTAAACCAAGTTTTGCCATTGATTTCAGAGGGGTCAGGATTTCACTCCTCCCCTCGTATGCCAGCACATGCCAATCCATGGGCTTCATCAGAAGAGTTGTGCGCAGCTCCCCTCAGGTTCAGGCTTAAAGTGCCTGGAATTTAAAAATCAAAACAAACCGAAAAATAGTAATCATGGATGTTTTCCAAGGGAAATGAAAAATCTGGGCAAGTAAACGCTGCTCCCTGCTGCTAAAAAAATTAATAGTCGCCATCTAGAAAGCCAGTGCCAGGGCTGGCACTTGGACAACGAATGGCACCTCAGAGCTGCCCAGGGCTGGCAGACCCCATGCCATGGTGCCTGGCTTCTCTGGGGGGCTCCAGGTGAGCGGGGGCTGCTGCCCTGGGCCAAAGCCCCATGGTGAGGAGAATGTTGGCCTGCGTTTGTACCACAGGGTGACTTGGTGAGTGAGAACGGGGATGTCCTGACAGGGAGGTCGGTTGTGCCCTTCAGCTCTCCAGGAGGCAGTGCAGGTACGCTGACAGACCTGCTAGCTACATCAGCTCCAAACTGTTGCAGTTGTTGTGGTTTTGGGTGGTTTGTTTTTGTAATTTATTTTGGAGTTGTTGCTTCCCTCGCGCCTCAAACTGCAGCCACTGTTTCCATCTGTCTGCCTGGAATTGCTTCTGTAATGAGCTCTCCTCTGGCAGGAATGACTGGCACAGCCTTCACTGCTGTCATCACCACCAGCCCCTGCACAGCTAATCATTTACCTGACCAGTTGGCAGGCCTGCTACCAAGACTAGTTGTGACTGAACTGTACCAGTAAGGGATGAATGATTTTGTTAGCACATGCCACAGTAAACAAAAGAAACCCTTCTCAAAATGCATTCTTGTTATCACCCTTTCTTTTATGCTTTTGGCTGATTTCTGCTGGCGGACAAGGAAGTATGAGGGAACTGAGGAGCGTTTACTGCCAGCTCAGGTTGTGGGTTTTTTAAAGACTTTGTTTTCCTCTCCAGCAAGCACTTATTCAGTGAGATACCAGATTCCACAGAGGGCTATGAATGAATCTGCTCGATGGTGGGAGCCACAGGTGAACTCAGGTTCATAGCCTGTGGGCTTAAGGGAGCTTTAGTCCATGCAAGTGGGGGCAGCACTTAGGCTAGGTGTGCTGCATGCCAGAGTAATCCAAGGTGGGTTATGTTCCCAGGAGGTGGAACTAGGGCTGTGGATTTCCTCACTTGAGCTGAGGGTTCAAACTAAAGTTATTAGTTGGTAATTGATTGCTAACTGCTTTACTTCATTAACTGGCATCAATTCACTTTTTTTTCCACCCCTAGCTCTTAGCTGAAGAAGGTTTTGCTCCTTTTGTTGCACTGAACCACCACATGACCCTACCCCAGCCAGGGGCAGGTGTAGGGCAAAGTGAAATGCAGGGCCTTAGGAACAGTGTTTAGCCAAAGCTTTGGTGAGCCAAAGGGAATGCTGAGAAGAGAGGTGCATCCTGGGGCTCTTAGGTGGATCTTGGTTGACGTGGAAGCAAAAAATTACACTTTTTGAAGTGCCCAAGGGCACCCTCTTGCCAGCTGCTCCAGAAATATGTGTGAGTCTCATGCAGCCCTTGAGCCACAGCAGCCAGCACTGTGTGGATATTTTGCAAACATTAGCCCACCTCAGATGCCATACCTTGAACTGCAGCCCTAGGATACAGGGTTCAGCTTCAGATTTTAGTGTCTCGGTTGAAGGCTCAAGAACACAGATACCTAAGCACACAGCATAGTGCCACGTAGCAATGGAATCCCACCCCTAGTCAGTGGAAAGGCCTTCAGGGTCTTTTGTAGCACTCACATCATACATCTGTAGACTGAAATAATCCATGTGTGGCTCCCTCTGTGGACTCCAGGCTCAGGCAGGGTCTTCTGCACTATGGACAGCTAGACCTGAATTCAGCTGCCCACATGTAAGTGTCCAGCCCTTCTGGGATGCCGTGGGATATCCCAGACATCCACACAGATGGGACGCAGGGACTACAGGACCTGGACCCTCCCAGAGTGGCAGCAGGGGCCAGGTGGCTACCTGACCTCATTTTCAGGCAGCACTAGATCCCTACCTGCCAACAACCCCTGTGTTTAGCCAGATGAATCCCAGCCCCAGGGCCTGTAGTTGGCTTAAGGACTAGGACCAGCTGAGCAGGGCTTGTGAAAGCCTGAATACAGCAGCGGGGTACTGCCTGGAGCACCTAGATGGGTCATGAAGACCTCCAGCTCCATGGATTCAGCCCACAGCTCTCAATTAATGGAAGTGGATGACAGTTAAGTTTCTGGCTGTTCTTAACTGGGCCTGCTTCTAACATTCACCATTTTTAGCTTTGAGTAAGTTTATTGTGATTTTTTAACTCATATACTGATGCAGAAATTACTTCTCTCCAAACTACAACCTCATGAGCTCATACAGGAGGAAGGTGGCTTGTTTTCTGTTTTTTTTTTTCCCAGGGAAAGGATTAAGTGCTCTCCCTTTTGGAGCCCAGTGCTTCTCACTAACCTCTCCTGGCTTGGGAACAGCTGGTGGTGTCTGCCTCTGACATTATGAAGGGGAGAGAAGACAAATGAACACACTTAGATAAAGTAGAAAAAGAGCTGTGATTATTTTGGAATGCAGTTAAGAATTTGGGGTAAATGTGATGTATTTCTGTTTCTCAGTGGGCACAGGACAGAGCAGTTACAATTGATCCCCATGACTACTTACATGCATATTTTCAACTTAATTGCTTTCTTTCATCTGTTTTTATCCCCTTCTCTCTCTATTCTTGGCTACATGCTAACTGAACTCTGCAGAACAGCACAGCTTTTCAGCTAAAAGCAAACAAAAAGAGACATTCTTGTTTTTCTCTTAACTTGTGGTCTCCCAAAGTGCCTGGCCCCATTTATGTTAATAAATATGATGTGCCAAGGACTGTTCTCTGGCTGTGAAGCCAACTGGCACAGCACATATCACATCCCCACAGCTGAACTCTTAACGCCAAATGAGTGTGACTGCATGCACACTGCCTACTTGGAACAGTCCATTGCCCTTGCCATCTTCTGACCCCTTCCCGAGCGTTGCTGGAAGACTGTTAGGTGGTTTGGCCCAACCCCATACCAGGAGCATGCTAACAATTCCCTGGTGTGGGTGATCATTGTGTCCCAGTACTTGTGCCTGGCAGCTTATGGGCCCTGAACAGGTGTAGCTCAGGAGGCTGTGGGGAGCTGGTCCACAGCACGTTCATGCTGAACGTGCAGCGTTTTCAATTAAGAAGCACTGCAAAACTTGTGGTACCCACTGGTCTAACACTACACAGCCAACGTATAACAAGCCATTAGATGGAACAAAACAGTTTTACTGTGCTTTAAAAGATCTAAAAACTCCTGTGATTGCTTCAGGGTCTCAGTACACCCAGTTATTTCCCAGCTCACCTCATGTTCTTCACGTCGTGGGCCGGGGGGTGGGGGGTGGAAGCAAACACCATCCTCAGCACCACTCCCTGCATTTTCCATGCTAGCTCTGGCTGGACACAGCACAGGCTTGGGGCATGACTTGCACCTCATCCTTCTGAAGGTGGCATAGCAGTGTTGACTCAGCTCATATTGTATCCCTTCCCACAAGGGGAGAAAGCTGCATCTCTGGAAGCTTTCTCTCCTACCTCCAGGCACCAGCCTCTGCCAACTCCTATAGCAGCTCTGTACCTGTCTCCCAGCAGTGGCCTGTAGCAGATACTTATAGAAAGCTAGAAGAAAAAGGGCTTGATCTTTTGATGAGCCCCCATCGGTTCTTATGGCAGGCAGCCATTTGGGGAATTGCTGGGCTGCAAGTGACACCTGAATCCCTGTATTTAACAGCAGCTGATGTTCCTAACCCCTCATTTATACTCTTCCACAACAGCCTGTGCCATTTGACTCTTCTCTGGTGTGTAAAAACACTTCCTATTTCTGGCTTATATTGCCACATAACAGTTTTACTGGGGCAACCAAAACTTTGTGCGAATAGATGTTATCACTAATAACGATCCACAATCCTCTCCGTATCACTCAGTTTCATGGACCTCTTATTTCCTTCTGGTTTTTGTCTCCTTTCCATTTCATGAGTCCTAATCTACTTATCTCCGTATTAAGAATAAGGTGGGCTAAGGTGTGCAAACTTTCCTGCCAAATCCTGTGTTTGTCAGGTGCTTTTGTTGGCTTCCCCAATGCTTTGGCTGCTGCTTTATCGTGCCCAACATGGGGCCCATGTTCATCTTAATGACTACTGTAGTGCAGCTCTAATCCCTCAATGGGATTCCTGGTCAGCAGAGCCCAACCAGAGAAAGCCTGAGGTCTGAGAATTAGGGTCAAGACTAAGTTACCCCAGAGACAAGTCTGTGAGCTGTTATCCAGCTTCCTTGCCTCATTTCAAACCCCCAGGTACCACCGAGTTGGTACTGAGTAGCATCTTATGCTTTTCTGATGGAGTAAGGACACCATTGTGTACTGTACCTGAAGAGGTAATGGGTAGGATGGATATGTAGAAATAGTTGCTGCAGAAGGACAGAACCCAGTGTATGTCAGGATCTGCTGGGCAGGATTGTACAGGATCTGAGGAGGAGGTGCAGCACTGAAAGCAATTTGGGACAGAGGTACCTGTTAAACACAGAAAACAATAAAACATCAGCATCGCGCAGAAGGGGCTGGAGCAGGAACCCGTCCTAACACAAGCAACTAGGTAATTTAACAACTTTCTGTTTTCCAACACAACACTGGTACTACAAAAAACAAGGAGAAGACAAAATGAGAGGAGGATGTATCTGGAGTGAATTTCTCTGACCAGAAATACACAGCTATTTTAATCTTCTTCCCTTGGAAAAAACCTGCTGGTGCTTCTCTAGCACCAGTTACAGAAGCACTGGCAGGACTCCAGACCCGAGACACCCTGAAAAGCACAGCATACAGCTTTGACCACCTCTTCTTATTCACTCCAGCACCAAACACCCAGTCCTTCACAATTTGCTACAGACTCTTTCCAAGCACAGCCACCCAATGGTCTACCATCTTTTCTCTCTGCCTTCCTATGTAGGTCTACAAAGGTTTCCCTTTCCAGACCGCTTGCTCTTCTTTCACAGCTCACGCTGGTGAAATGGAGTTTGCTGCTGACTGTCCACTGACCCCCCAGGGGCATATCTCATTCCTACTGCATAAAATCTTTCATCAGAGCCCATGGCTTTATTGACATGTCCCTCAACTGCAATGTGAGCGAAGGTCTGCAGGAAGAAGTAATGGTTCATATTAAACCAGCTAATCCAACCTAAGGAAGGGAAAAAAAAAAGAGAACAAAAGCTAAATGTGAAAGGGAGCTTGTGTTAAACCCTAAAACTCCGTGCTGTACAACCATTTGTGGAGGACAGTAAAGCTCTGCGAAAGATTTTCATGTCCCTCTCCTTTGCAAAGTGAGACAAATCTAGTGGTTTCTTCTCTTTCCTTTGTTTTCATTAGCAGATTCCTCTATATGAGAGCATGGAATTTTATTTTTACTGAAATAATAAAATATGGTGGTTGCTAGACAAATGTTCAAAGCACCAGTCTGGATTTTTTTTTTTTTTTTTTGGCATTTCCTTCTAGATTTATCAGAGAGACACATAAACCACTGCATCCTCTGGAGATGGTGTGAGATCTCTCTGTGATTGAGAAAGCGGTATGTTAATTGTGTTTGTACATGGAAAACATCTCCTAGGTCACTGATGTACCCCATGAGGTTACATGACAATCTAAGCCTTAGCTCTCTGCAGAAACTTAGCACCCCAGGAGATGGTGCAGAGAAAGCTGGGGTCAAAAGGCAGAAGGCAAATCTCTCATCTCCAAGGTACCCTCCTCAAAACACCTCCTTTCTACCTGCCCTGCCAGGTGGATGTGGTGGGGAGAAACAGTAGCAGTGCCTTTCAGACAGGAATAGCGAGAAGCAACCAGCTAGCTTGCCTCAGACCCAAAGGTCTGGGGCCAGTGACATACCCCACACCCAGAGCATGCCCTTCCTCAGGGGAGGGAGGTCCTGGCATGATCAGATCCTTCTGGCTATGGACATGAACACGGCAAGAAACCCTCGTTTTGCCCAATTTGAAACACAGATGCCTGTTCTGCATCTGCCACCGACTTTCTGGCATGGGTCTCTTTGGGTGCTGCTGTCCTTCTCCCAGAAACCTCTCTCAGTCCTCTTACATTGTCTCCATCCATAGCAGCCACACTCTGCGACTGCTAAGGATGAACATCACAATGGTTCTGGGCATTCATCCACCCCAAGTTCACTGATCAAAGCACCCTATTATCAGGCCATCTGGTCTCAGCCTGGAGCCAGCAACAATTTGCAGGTATTGAAGCTGGTTTGATGCTTTGGTCAAGTATTCCAGTAATGACACTATGTTAAATTACTCACATTAGAATGTTGCCAACCTACCCTTATATTTTAAACTGAATTACCACCCAAGTCAAAGAGATAAGGAGCTATGAACTGGCCAGGGAGCACTGCCAGTGCCATGCAGGCACTTCGGGTCAGGGAGTGTGGGGAAACTGGGCTGTGGCCGGGGGCTGTGGCCGCCCTGCTCCGGCCGTGCCAGCTGCTGCTGGCTGCGTGCTGGGCTGCGCCGCTGCTCAGCGAAGCAGGTCTGCTCACCCATCTGACACAGACCTGCCAAAGCCTTTATTTCTGAGCTTTTTTATGACTTCTTTTAATGTCAGACTGCACCTTTGGTTGCGCAAGTGCTGAGGCATGAACGCATGGCAAGTAGCTCAGTAATTAGGGGTTCATTTTCTTTCTTTTTAGAACAGGGTCAGGGAAGAGGATAGGGGATAAGGGCATGATATTTAATCTTTTCACATTCCCTTGAGAACTCCAAGAAGGAGACTAACTGGAAAAAAAACAAAAAAAACCCACAAACAAACAGGCAGCAACCCTCCTAGGACCATCAGTAGTTCTGATTACTGCAACCCTAAGCTCAGGGCAAGCAGATTCCTTGGCAAGGTGTGTCAGGAAAACATCTACAAGTCATCAGATGAATACTGGGGCAGGGAAGGGAATTTCTAGATAAAGTCTTAGTACCAACAAGTGAAGTTTTCCATGCATTTCTTTACCTCTGTCTTTGGTAAGAAAAATTCGGGGTGTTTTACCATTTTGGATACCTCAAGTGCATACTTCTATTTACATTATGTATCTTGTTTGTTAAAGGTGACTTTAAGGTAACTGCCTACCCAGTGTCCTACATCCAAGCACAGTGCAGTTCTGAAAAAGACACGGTCATAACCACTGCAGCTCCCCCAGCACCCGGCAGATCATAGAGGATGGCCCCCCGGGTGACACAGGGGCCACCAAGAGCTGACACCTTGGGGGTCAGGAAAGAATGAAACGTTTCCCACTGAGCCAGCACAGCCCCCTGGCAGGCAGCAAAACCACAGGGAGTGTGCCAGAGTCTGCAGGGAATTTGTCACAAGAAAGAAAACCCGCAACAACCAAAACAACACTTCCTTTTTTTTCTGTCCAGGAAATGTGATGGGTTTAGAGGCAACAATGCTGTTTTGCAAACCCTTCCCTTTGTAACATGTTTTGCCTGCCAGGGTTCCCCAGAGATAAACATGATGTTTTTTATTTGACTAGTCAGCCTGGCCTTGTGTTTTCTGGAAGTCAACCTCAGAGCAATGCCCTGAGGTGTTTCAGCAGGCTTTGCAGCTCTCCCTGCAAAATGCCAGTGAGCATTTCTGTGGGAAGGTGACGTCCTGAAAGAAAGAAAATTGTTCTCCCATACACTTTGAAGGGTTTTTTTTCTTATTTCAGTCCCATGCCCCTTTCTCTCCCTTTTCTCCTTGATGTTTTCTTGGCCCCTGTCTTCCCCCAAGAGTTATCCCTTTCATAACAAAAGCAAGCAGCAATTAGCAAACCAGCTCTGGTACATCACTCGCAGGGACCCTGAAAAAGCACAGGCAGGAGCAAGGAGCAGTCATTGTATTTTGGATTGCTGCTTTAGTAAGATTTTCATAAGCATAGCATGGCTCCTGTGCTGAGGTAACTGACACAAACTCATCCTTCCCTTAAACTAGTGAGGGTTGTTGGTTTTTTTTTCCCCCACTCATGCTGCAGAGGAGGCATTAAACAGCTTATTCAGATCAGGTTTTTAGCTGGAGCCCTGACAGACTTGCTCCAGCCATGCCTGGGGGGAAGCTGCACTGCTGCTGCGATTTCCTTGCATGGCTTTACACCGCCCAGTCAGAGGACCCAGACCTTAGCTCTGCCTCCTGGTAAGGGAACTTGCCAAATCATGGAGACCCCAGTTCTCCCAGGAACATCTCCTTGGCTTGGTATCCCTCATGAGCAGTGCAGTATGGCCCCTGCACATCACAGAAGCATGCCTGGGCTGGAGCTTGCCCTGCTATGAAGCATCAACCCAAATCCCCTGCAAGCCTCGGTTTGTGTGAGACAGAACAGGTGGCCTCAGGCTGGCTCTCTGCTCCCTTCCCCATCTCAGGGTACCACTAGCAACTCCCACAGCTGCTCTGGTGGAGGCACTCGCACCCATTTGCTAGGCAGGGGAAAATACTAGCAGCATTAGAAAGCTGCAGTGCTCTGCCAAGGACTTACTGTAGGTGAAGCCTGCCTGCCTTCCCTTCCTCATGGAGCTGCTTTTCCCTCATTTCCCACCGCAGTTGTTCTTGCTCCCCTTCTGCCATTGCTGCTCTCACAGGCAGGGGATGCATTAAGCTGGGAAAACTGTTTCCACTCTCTCTTATTGGGCTGCTGCAACTCTTTAGCAGCTGCCTGCAATTTGTTATCAGCTTCTTGCAACAGGCCCCTCACATAAAGGACAGCTCAGCTGCACATTTCTTACATGCAAAGACTCAGCATGCTTGTCTGCCTTAAGCTAGAGAGAGGAGTATTTCCAGTAAACATTTTGAAACCCTTAACAAAGGTGAATGTCAAGTGGCTCATATAGGTCTGCTCTGTCACATGATTTTTAAGCATCCTACACATGTTGTAGATAGCCTGGATGTGCTTGCTAAGGGATGCTGGGTGGCCAGAGCAGGGCCTGGATGGCCTCCAGTCTGACTGGGTCCTTGGCTCATGGGCTGCCAGCTCGGAGCAGCCCCTTCCCTCCGGTTTGCCCCTCTGGTGTACAGCTCACCTGTCTCTCACTTTCCCTTCTCTGCTCCATCCCTCTCTTCTTTCCTTTCACTTGTCTTTCTAGTTAGTTTTCTCCTCTGGAAAAGTCACCAGAAACATCATGGATCCAAGATGACCTGTACTGCTATCATACCTCCCTTTGGCTCCTGCATTTCACCATCATCCCCATGCCTCTGCCCATGTCTGGAAGCTCTTTGGGCTCTGGGACCATCTACTCTTCTGAGCGCCTAGTAAATCATGAGCTTTAGCAAACATGACCATTGACAGTGATAACCCTAGGAACAGCTACTTCACCCTTTTAACATGTCAGAAAATCTAGGCAGATGAGACACCGTATTACAGAATCCCTCCTAGCACACAGCCTCTTCTGAATGCAGTGGTGCGCATCAGCACAGCACAGTGGTGTGGCACCGGAAGCAGTTAGAGGGTGACATTCCTTAGGAAAAAAAAAAAAAAAGAGAGAGGAGGTTAAGGTGACCTGAACACACCTGTTGAAATAAAAACTAGCTTGGTACTTCAGAGTTGATCCGTTGATCCTCCTTCTTGGCAAAAGAACTATGAAAGGTTATAGGACTTGAATTTTACATGTTAGCTACAAGCTAGCATCCTGGAACTCTGTGCTGACCCACATGTTCAGTGCTGAATTAGAAGGAAAAAAAAAGATACCATGAAGTGAATTGCCAGCATCTGTTCACACAGGCGCCTGTTTTTTCCCGTCCTTTCATGTATTTGACAAGGCTTGACCTACTTAGCTGTGAGCAGCTGGCAACAGCTTAGCCTAAAGATGTGACTCCAGACGGCCAGATCACACAGGAAACATGTATAAAGCGCCTCCTTTGTACGCTCACACTTCTGCGGTTTTAACCCATTTGATAATGTCAACAAGCACAGAAGTCCTCACATAAAGCAAAAGGCTGTGAGCCTTACCATGTCTTTAAATGCCCCAAGGATGGCTGCCGTAATAATCCCCAGAAACAACCCGATGATGTTGAGAACTGTGGAGGACCACAGCAGCCTATACAGGTGAACCACGTCCTGACAGCTGCTCACGCCGAGAAATTCATAGTAACTGGAGGACTGTTCTGAACTGGAAGAGAACGCAGACAATGTCACTGCGGTGGGAATGGTTTTGCACAGAGCACCAGATGACCTGAATCCCTCCTGCTTACTTTCCTCTTTGGCAAAGTATTTCATGCATGCTCCCATCAAACACCGCTCACATGAACTGGAGAAAGCTCTATTGTAGACACAAATTGGCTCTGCTAATGCCAACATTCAACATCTAGTCCAACTAATACCAACCCTAGTTTGGCTGCAGTGTTGTGCACCAGCAAGGAGTCTTTTTTTTTTTTTTTTTTTGGCTTAGTGTCTCTGAACACAGCCATAGCCCTGGCATATGGATGCTGGCCTTATCATTTAGCTGCCAGCTAAAGCATGCTTAGCATTGCTTTTTTTCCCATCTCACCTGGAAATCTACTGGCATCTCTGAAACTGAGGAAGGCAAGTTGCTTAAGCATTAATTCAACCCCAGGAAGGGAGATTTTGCCAGCTGGCTACATTTGTTTATGATATCTGTGGTTCCATATTAACAAATGCAACACAGTACAGCATGAAGATGTGCCTTTACACTATGGATTGTACTATCCAGAAATCTTTGTTTATATTTCTACACTGCACCAGTTACTGTAAATCAGGCATGTTATGAAGTTAATCCTCATTGTCTTGCTGAGTCAGAAATACCCTACTGCAAAATCTGAAACCACAGTTTCCTGCAGTTCTTTCCAGTACCTACCTTAATGCTAGCCCACTAATGAGCTCCTAGAGCAGCTACTGGAGTTGGGAAGATGTTTCAAATACCAAGTCTGTTTCTGCACTGTTAGGAAATTGCCATCAGATTATGGCAGAAACCAGAAGTGAGCAGTTTGTGCACACCCTTCTGTTCCTCCATCCCCAGCACATGAGGCAGCAGTGGAGATGGCGGTTAGGGAAAGTTCTGCAGAAGATGGTAGCAGTGTGGAGAAACCCACATTTCTGGGGAGAATTAAGCCAAGCACAGTAATTCCTGGCACTGTGGATCATCTACTGTTGAGTTCACTTGGGCCCTACCATGAGCCCAGCTTAACTAAAGAAACCTATAGCTTCAGCTGGCATGAGGCTGAGGAAATCTCACTTGCGACCCTGCCTGCGTACCAGTCTACTGCATGGCTGACACCACGTCACTCCACATGAGTGTGTCTCCTCCTTCTCTCTAGCCATCCTATGAACTGGAATTGCCAAGTTTGTGGAACAGCACAACCGCTTCTTTGCTCTGGATTTGTCCATGCCAGTGCCGTGAGATCTTGCTGTCCACTGTGGATTGCTGACAATGGCAGAACACACATGTTTAATTATATCACTGAATACTGTCACAGCAGTGATCAGTCCCACATGTTTCAGACAAACGCAGTGTCTTAGAAAAATGGCACTGGGGATCTCCATCTGGAAGGGGAGTATTCCAGATAACTCCTTGTTGTCAGCTTATGCATTAAGCAACAGAGTTTCAGTCACTTTATTCGATAACTCTGAATGCTTTCGCCCCTCTAAGACCCCTCTTCTTTTCTGTACTGGGTTGGGCTGTTTGATTCGGTGTTAACGTGCAGCAGTTAGTTGTGTACCATGGAAGAAAGCATTCTCAGTGTGAACATACTGTATTGCAACTATGATGGTCCATCATTTTTCTATCATAGAAAGGTACCAAAGCTGTGCATACCCAACCTTTCCCATTTCATTTGTTGTATAACTCCATCATGCCCAGATTCAACACTTCTTACACAAGCAAAAGACTATAACATTCATAGCGGATTTTAATCCATTCCATAGACCTGCAGTCACTTTGTGACTGTTGTGTGCACAAGACATGCGCATGCAAAGATGACTTCCCTCTAGTCCCGAATTTCATTTTTCTTCTCTAGTTGAGGCAGGATCTGGGCAAGAGCTACTCTTCTATGCAGAAGCCTTATGTAGAAGCCTTGTTGTGCCAGCCTTATTCCCTTACACCTAAAATGTTCATGTCTGGCTTAAGATGACTGGGGTTAATCAGGGCTGCTAGCATGTGAAAAGGAAGGAAAACCAAAACAAAACAGGAGATGTAGGAAGAAAGAAAGAAAGATGAGAAATACACGGAAGGAAAGAAAGAAGAGTGACTGTGGGTAGACTGTAGAGGATTGCAGAAGATGCATGAGAATACATGGTAAGATGATAACTGAGGTGTGCAGAGGGTAAGTCAGGCAGAAGATCTGCTCTGGGAAATCCTCCCCAGTTTCTTGTATGTGGCAAGACATGATGCTGCTTGCAGTTGAAATCTCTATGTGCCAGGTGGTCAGTCAGTTCTGCAATATCATTTCATCTGTCTTGCACATTACAAACTCTTGGACTTTGCTGTGATGTAGTGTTCCTCATCACCTTTTTTACTCCTGTTAAATCACTCCATGGCAACCCTGTGCTAATCTTCAGCTGATCTTCGTAAGCATATCCAGATATTTCCCTTCTTATCTTCTGACATCTCATGCTTTGGTAATGACAAATTCAAATGTACAGCTTCAGAAAACACTCACAAAACTCTGTATCTATCCTTTGACAATTCAGCAAAATCTCATGCCTACAGAAGCTATTGCTAACAGAAGAGCTCTGCCTGTGCCTACAACTTGATCTCTGCTCATGGACACCTGTGTTCCTATTCATTTTATTTCCCCAAGTCTGGCAGAAAAAAAAGAAAGGCTTTATTAAATCTAATGGGAAAGCTGCATTGCAAGATCAACAGTAAATCTTGACAGGGCTATGACTGAGCGGTCGATTTTGATCACACACTAAAGACCTTATGGACATATTTAAAGAAAAAGAAACTGAAATAATGCCAACACTAATACCACTGACCTCTTCTCTGCTGGCATCGGGACTTCAATCACAGAGGAACTGGATTGCTTAGCATACAAGCCCCTTGTGTTGCTTCTCTAGGCCTACAGGCACTCCCCTATCATTTTAACAGCAACAAAAAACAAACAAGGAGTTCTTGGAGACCATTGACTGCACACAGGTACTTACTTCTCACAGTTGTACAGGTCACAGCAATAGCATGTGTTACTCTTTACTTTCAGCTGGCATTTGTTGTTTAAGGTATAACATGTCACCTGACGAAAAAGAACAGACTGACATTTATTCTCAGTGTTTCAGTGTTCTGAGTCCATCCTACTGACTGCAAAGAAGCAGCTACTGCAGTGTCAAGTTTTATTACCTGTTGTGGAGAAAGATCCTGAGATTCCAAACTCCACGACTGCAGGGCAGAAAGACATCCCTGAGCCCTCAGAAGTTCCATTTGGGACATCAGCCCCTGAGTCCTGGGGCATTTGCACTGTGGAGCCCAGAGCCGACCTGCAGCCACGGCTGCCAGTTTTCCACCCCTTTGCTGCACCGCTGGGTGCTATTTTGCTGAGACCCAGAGTCTGCAGCTGCAAGATGTGGATCCCTACAGCTGACACTGGGACTATGGGTCTTGAGAGATGCACCACAGCAAGCCGCTGAAGTGGATAAGAATACCACTCCATTATAGTGGGGAAATGGGCAAAGCAGCCAATTTATCTGAACAGATTTCAATACATGGAAACTCTCTCCTTTCAGTAACATCCTCCTGAGGAAGGAAATAATTAGGAACAACAACAAGAAGAACAATCTCTAAACCCAAAACCAAAACCACTCAGAAAAGATCCAAGCACTCCAGCAAGTAAGTACCATTCACTGCAGGCTCTTGAACAGAAAACTGAAAAGGTTTATTTGTGTGAGCAGGAATTGCAGGGATGGCCAGATGTTAGAACAATAAAGGTAGGCACATGTAGGCCACTCTCTGCCCAGACAAGAAATCACCTCTTCAGTGTGGTAAGCATTAATCACTTCTATATGGCACTACAGACCCATTGAAATATTTTATATGAAAGGCTTTTTTTCCCCTGAGATATTTCAGCTTATTGATTTTGAAATCCTGGAGAACTATCACTTTTAAAAGCTAGCAGGTCAGAAAATACATTATTTCTATAGCTTTTATTTTGATAGAAAAAAAGTACTGTAACCGCTGAGAAGTATTTTGTTTTCAAAGTGCAAGTAAAATGTATTATTGCACCGAAAATTCCTCATAATGAATAAGTAGAAGGAACATGCTTAGGAACACATGCCTGCTTTTGAAAAGCAAACTGTCAGACAGTCAGAAACTGTCAGACAGTTCTGCTTAGCTGTGACTGTGTTAGTCTGTGGGACAGTCTCCACAGGAGTTGTGAAACCCCATGTTTCTCAGCTCCTGAGTTCTGGATCTGTGCATCTCTTTCAGTGTGAAAACCACCACTGTTGATGAGTCTGTACTCCTCACATGTTTGTTCCCAGCAAAAAGGGGAAAGCCTTAAACACACAGACTCCACACCAGAGAACATTCGCCTTGCAGCTGGTCTCAGACTTGCCACACTTGTCTTTAGCAGGATTTACTTGAGCAGTGGAAGTTGGGTGACAAAGCTAAAGTTAAAAGGAAAATAAAATGATGTCTTGGGCTTGACTTGCTGCCCGGGACAAGGCTGTACCTGTGGTTAGTATCTCTTACAAAACACCTCTTCTAACCCAAAATGGAAGTTTGGTTATAAAAGAATGGTCTCAGTCTAGGTTGCAACTTGGAAATGGAGCTCACGGCTTGATACAGACACATCCCACTGGTCACAAGAATATCTCACCCTGAGATAGGACCTTGTTTCATCCACCTTATTGTTGTGCCAGAACTTACTGGAATTTAACATAGGGCTTTGCTGGCCTGAAGTCACATTCAGCTGCAGCCATCCTCAGCCTGAGCTGCAATTTGCTGTGTAACAGGAGCACACTATCATCAACAACTGCTTAATTAAGATCCAGCTCAGAAGGGACTGAAACATCACACCTGGCTACTTCTCAAAGCAGTTTGAAAACTGATCCTGGAGCAGAGTGCGCCAATGAGTCTGCTACCACAGCCATTTCATTGGGACACTCTAATGCTTTTGCACTGAGTGGAACTTAAAACTTTGGGGTTGACCCCCCCCTGTATGCAGTCAAAATGGCCTAGGACTGGCATAGTTAAAATACCTTTTTCCCATTACATGTGCATGGTTGGGATTGAAGGGCTTTCTAAGATGGAGTGGGTTGCTAAAAAGATGGTTTGTTCTGATGTATGGCTTTGGGGACCACTTCTGATTGATAGGAAATAAAAGTAGTTTATTCCTCTCTAAACATCTTATTCATTGGGCCAGGTGCCCCTTTTTACTGTAGAAGGCTAGAAGTACAAAAGGGGGAGATTGGAAAGATCTTAAACATGTTTTTATCTGCTTTTAGGCTACAAGACGTATTATATTATTGGCCAAGGGAGTTACTGTATTTGTCTATTTTTATCACTGCATTTTTAAAACACGCAAAGAGCAAGACACTCCTTTTTAGGAGAACAGCGAATAAAGCAAAATAAACAAATCACTGTGTGGTGTGAGCAAGGGTGGTGGAAACAGGCCATTTGTGGGTATTACGCATGTCAAGACCTATTCATCTCAGCCACCAGACTTTTAGCTTTTTCATGTTCTGGCTGTTTGTGTCTGCCTATTCCGTCAGCATCAACTGAAGAGATGTTCTCACCTCATGGTAACTGCAAGAAAATCAAATTCTTTCTGCTTTGAGCAAAGAGAAGGACTGAAACAGGCAAACTACATGAGCTGGAATCACTCACAGGCTAGAGACGGCAATCAAAATGAAACTTGCACTTAGTATGCAATCTGCCTTCCTAGTTAGGTGTTTGCCTGGCACGCAGAGCATGTCCCTTGCTCACTAGCTGGCTAACTTTGGAAAAGCAAAAGGCAAGTTCAAAAGCCACGGATTGTTGACTCTGAATTAGCACATAATGACTCTAGATTAATGGACAACCAGACAAGAATGTTATTACAACCTAGCTACACTTTTAAAAGATAAGGGTTTTTTGCCAGAATAGAGCAAGGAGCTGTGGGTGGCCCAACTTTAGACATTCCCAGAATCTGCAGAGCTGGGGAAACCTGTGTGGCCATAAGCCTGAAGTTGGGGTCACCTGCAAGGAGTTGTGGCCAGCTACATGCTTATTACAGGAATCAGAGGTATTTCTCAGGCTATGCCTGTGTCTGTGTGCATGCATACTTTAGAAAAGGATGGAGTAAAATTTATAGGAAAGGGTGTTGTCACACGTCATAAGTTTATCTGGGTAGGTCTTTAGGTAAGGAGGTCAATGAAATATTTTCATCATACATTTTCTGGAATCAACAACAAGGTACCCTAGCAGCAAGATTTAAGGGGTATTAGCTGCTTAACCTGGCTAAGTTGCCTAGAATTATTAATGGTAACATTCCCCATATACTTTTTCTTCACCATGGGAGGAATGGTGATGAAAGACATCTGGCTTCTTGTAAGTTATACCACTGTTTAACTGTTCTTACTCCTGCTCTGCTTGATTTTCTTCGCACTCCCACGAATTTGCCACAATAATGAAATGAAAAATAGAAAATAAACTAAAACTGGACTTCTCAGGAGGCTAGCCATTTGGGTATGGGCACTTTTCCGACCATGTTAATGTCATTGAGATAATAAAAAGAGTGCCGTTCAAACCACTGACATTCTTGGCCTGTTCTGGATAAATACATGAGAAGATTTGAAGTCTTCTGGACAATGAAAATGGATTCATTTAGATATTTCCTATTCCACTTGAAGTCTACAAAAACCTCCTTAGAGAAAGATGCCAATGTGACAAATACATTCCAGACAGCTATTATACAGTATGGAGGGACTAGGAAACATTCCAGTCCCGGAGTAATGTACTGGATAGAAACACTGACGATGACTCAAAACCTCGCTGATTGTAATGATTTGCAATCACCAGAGGCTTGGACAAGAGAGGGGTCACTTGCTGGAAAAAGAACAGTAGGGTCTATCAACCCATGACCTACATGCACAAACATGCTCTCAAACACTTGCCTCCCTCCTCCCCAACCCCTCGAAGTACAGCAGAAATAAGCATTTCATGAGGTGGATTTGTTTACCTCTGTCTGGTAGGCATCATAGAGGAATCCAATTCCACTTGAATAAAACTGGCACCTTTTGTTATACAAAGGTCTGGGTTCCTGCAAAGAGAAAAACAGCCAAAAAAGACTCAGTCTGGAGGCAGTGTGAAGGCACCATGTCCCCATGCCAGATGCTTACAGCTCTGTGGAGCTGAAGCCAATGCAGACACTTGGGTAAGTGGCTCACACCCCCCGACATTGGCTTTCTTTCCAGAATGGCTCTCCTCAGGGTTACATTTTCCTTTCTCACTCTGCCACTAAGCTATGTTAGTATCATTTATTTTTCTCTATACCAGTCACCTCTTTTAAGAAGACATCATCCCTGGCATTTAGCCACTTCCTTGCTTGCTGTCAACTCGTACTGCCCGATGAGAATGGTCCAGTCACTCTTTTTGCTAGTACACAAAGAATTACTTTGGTATTTGTCTTCAAGGTATGTGACTTCCTTTTTAAAGGACTTCAACAATGTCCATAGTGAAAACAAAGTAAAATAGCTAATACTTTAAGCATTCCACTTACTACACACACTTCAAGCCCCAAAAGCAAAACAAAGAAAATGAAGAAATGAAGGCATAAAGGGGAAGCAATTTGCACTGTTTGGTTTTGCCTTATTTTCCATTTATGCTTATTGCAAAAAATACATTAGCTGCTCATATTTCTTATTTTGCTTGTCACAGTTCCCACAAGCTGATATAAAGGAAGAACACAATGAAATATCCTTGGCCAGATGGAAGATGTGTGTTGCCAAACTTGCCAAATAGCCACTTTGAAGGCTAGAGGATGCATACTTCAGTCAGTTTCAGGACTAGAACATATGTGCCTATAGAGGATTTAACAACTGAAGAGTCCTCTGTGATCAGATGTCTATTCCAAAGCAAAGTGTGGGAATGACTTATGTTGGCAAAAGAAGTCTTTTCCAACCTTCTGTCACTTACCTAGCCTGATCTGTGTCTTTAAAAGCATTTAAGTTCTCCCCAATATGTAAATCAGACCACTTCCAAGAAAGATGGAAACTCACTATCTGCCATCCTCTCTTTCCATGCTGACTTATAAGCAAAGGATTACTGAAGTAGTTAGCAGAAATCCATGCTGAGTAACTTTCACTGCACTTTAAAGCTTTATGACCCATCCAGGAATAACCCTGAAACTGCAGAAAGATCTGCACTATTTAAGATCACTTCTGAGTATTCTATGCTTGTTAGATAATGAAGTGTGAACCATATAAATCTGCTGACCCAAAATACATAATCAGTTAAAATGCAGAGCTAGGCAGGAATGCAGACTGGTCCATGAATAAAGCTCATCCATCAGCTTGTTTGCCTTTCTGATTACTCTGGCAAACCCAAGTTTGTACACCAACTCCCAAGGGTTAGTGAAAGGTTAGCTTCCTGCATCCAAAAACACTTATTTATATTACACAAGTTTAAGAAAAAAATGCTTCAGTAACTCTTTTTCTCTAGAGGAAAAGCAAATACCACACAAACAGTATGCCATGTCTTGAAGTAGGACACTATTCTCCCATAGGTCTGGGAAAGCATTAGCCTTTAGCCATGATTTCCAAGGACAGATCTGGTTGAGAGGACTAACAGGATGTAGTTTCTCTGCTAGCACAGCAAGCACAGTACCAGCCAAAGGCTGTGCTGCCCTTCTTTCGTAGAGTATCATACTCCAGCCCTGTGTTCATCTGTTGCAGGGGGAGGAAATGAGAGAGAAGGGCAGTGAGCAGCAGAAATGGCTTTTTCTGCCATGAGCAGCAAATCCATGAGAAAGTGCTGTCCACCATATTCATAACAATAATGAGTTTCAATTGGATACAGAAGATCCTGGAAGGCGGTTATGGTCAAGTGCATAGAGTCAAAGTGATGTTCTCAATCCTGTTGGTCAGGAGAAATGGCTTGAAGAGGGCTGGACAGATCCAGCAGATTAAGAACTGGTTGTGCATCCGGTGTCAGCAACAGGAATTTGGCTTTTATGACCTTTATGACCACAAGAGAATCTTTCATGATCAAGGACTTCTTGAAAGAGATTGGATCCATCTGACTAATTAGGGAAAATAAGAGTTTTGGCTGCAGTAGTCAACTGGTGATGACAGCTTTAAATTAGGGACAACAGGAGAGGGACATGAGGAACAATCAAGTGAGGAAATAGTGGATGAATAAGTGAATTGAACAAGGTGATGTGGACAAGACAAATCTCATCATCAACTTAACAGGGCTAAACGGACAGCACAAGGGAAACTTTCATCTGTTTTTTGGGATGCTTACCACTCATTGAAGTGTCTCTACACTAACACACACAGCCTGGAGAACAGTTTGAGGTTTGCGTGCAGATCAAGGCAAGGATCTCACTGGGATCACAGAGACATGGTAAGATAGCTCACAGGACTGGAATGCTGCCACGGATGGATACAGGCTTTTCAGGAAGGACATGTAGGATGGTGGAAAGGGGAATTGATCTCTATGAGTGAAAGCAGCAAGAATTCATGGAGCTCTGCCTAGGAACAGATGAGGAGCCAGCTGAGAGCTTATATGTCAGTATTAGAGGCCAGACTAAGACAGGTAACGTGGTGGGTGTCTGCTATAGACTGTCTGATCAGGAAAAAGCAGATGAGGCTTCTTATAGAACTGGAAGAAGCCTCACACTCATAGGCTCCAGTGCTCGCAGAGTACTTTAACTACTTTACTACTTCAAAGTAGTAAAGGACTTTACCCCAATATCTGGGGGATGCTCAATGTACCTTCTGTAAGGGAACACAGCAGGGCACAAGTAATCCAGGAGGGTTCTGGAGTGCATTAACAACCACTTCCTATTGTGGGTGATCAAGGAGCTGACAAGGAGAACAGCTCTGCTGGACCTCATACAAACAAGGAAGGACTGGTCATGGATGTGGAGGTCAGGGGCAGCCTTGCCCCTGATAATGTGATGGTGGAGTTCACAATCTGGAGAGGAGGGAGCAGGGAAAAAAGCAGGATCCCAACCCCAGACTTCAGGAAAGGAGACTTTGGCCTATTCAGTGATCTGCTTGGTAGAATCCTACGGGATGCAGTCCTGGGAAGCAGTGAGGTTCAGGAGAGCTGGTTGATATTCAAGGATCACCTCCTCCAAACTTAAGAACAGTTCACCCTAACTAGTAGGAAGTCAAGCAAAGGCAGCAGGATGCCTGCGTGGATGAACAAGGAGTTCCCGATATAACTCAGACATAAAAAGGAAGCCTACAAGAAGAGCAATCAGGAGCAAAACACCAGGGAGGAAAAGCGGAACAATTATATGAGCGTGCAGGGATGGGGTTAGGAAAGCCAAAGCCCACCTGGAATTCAATCCAGCAAGGGCTGCGAAGGGCAACAAGAAGGGCTTCTTTGAGTGTATTAGCAACAAAAGAGAGATGAGGAAAAATATGGGCACACTACTGAATGAGGCAGGCAACCTGGTGACGAAACACATGGTAAAGGCCAAGGTACTCAATGTCTTCTTTGCCTTGGTCTTCAGTGGAGGCCAGTGGGAAAACTGGGGGAAGGAAGACTTACCCTTGCTGGAGGAGGATCAGGTTAGGGAATGTTTAAACAGACTGGAGATACACAAGTCCACGGGACCTGATGGGATGCACCCATGAGCATTGAGAAAGTCTCAATGATGTCAATGCAAAGCTGCTCTCTGTTACCTTTGAAAGGTCATGATGCTCAGGGAAGATTTCTGAGGACTTGCAGAAAGCAAATGTCACTCCCATCTTCAAGAATGGCAGGAAAGATAATAAAGGGAACTACACACTGGTGGGAAGGTGATGGAGCAAATAACCTTGGAAACCATTTCCAAACATCTCAAGGACAGGAAGGTGACTGGGAGTAGTCAACATGGATTTACAATGGGGGAATCACGTCTGACCAACCTGTTAGTCTTCTGCAAGGATGTGACTGGCTTGGTGGATGACTGGAGCTTCTCACTCATCTGCTTCTGGATGTTGTTTATCTTCACTTCAGTAAGGCCTTTGGCAGTCTCTCATAACACTCTCAATAGACAAGCTGATGAAGTACAGCCTAAATAAGTGGACAGTGAGGTGGACTGAAAGCTAGAAGAACTGCTGGGGTCATGGTGTTGTGATCAGTGACATAAAGTCCGGCTGGAGGCCACTCAATAGTGGTCTAGTCCAGGGTCAATACTAGGGACAATACTGTGTAACATCTTAACTACTGAGCTGGATGATGTGTAGAGTGCACCCTCCACAAGCTTGTAGATGATACAAAACTGGGAGGAGTGGCTGAAAGACCAGAGCACTGTGCTATTGTTCAGGGCTGGGATGGAGAAATGGCCCACAGGAACCTCAAGAAGTTCAGCACAGTGAAATGCCAGATCCTACACCCAGGGGGAAATAATCCCATGCACCAGGAAAGGCTGGGGGCTGACCGACTGGAAAGCAGCTTTACAGAAAAGGACCTGGGGGTCCTGGTGGGCGGCAGGTTACACATGAGCCAGCAGTGTGCCCTTGTGACAAAAAAGGCCAGCAGTATCCTTGTCTGCATTAGGAAGAATATCACCAGCAGGTCCAGGGAGGTGATCCTTCCTCTGTACTCAGCACTGGTGAGACATACTGGAGTGCTGGGTCCATTGCTGGGCTCCCCAGTATAAGAGGGATGTGGATGTATTAGATGAGTGCAGAAAAGGACCATGAAGATAATTAACAGACTGGAACATGTGTCTTAAGAGAAGCAGCTGAGAGAGATGGGACTGTTCAGCCTACACAGGAGAAGGCTCAGGTGTACCTTATCAATGTGTATCAACACCTCATGGGGGAAGTAAAGAAGATGGAGCCAGACTCTTCTCAGTGGTGCCCAGGAAAAGAGGCAATAGACACAAACTGAAATACAGGAAAATCCATTTAAATATATGAAGAAACTTTTCACTCTGTGGGTGATTAAACACTGGAATGGGTTTCCCTGAGTGGTTGTGGTGTCTCCGTCCTTGGAGATACCCAAAGCCCAACTGGACACAGTTCTGAGAAACCTGCCCTAGTGGGCACTGCTCTGAGCAGAGAAGGTTGGATTAGACAATCTTCAGAGGTGCTGCTCAGCCTCAGCAACTCTGTGATTTTGCGAAGAGGGTCAGAGCCTACCTCAGGATAAGAGTAGACTATCATAGGTCATGGATTTAGCAAATATACCTTAGCACCTGGAGCCAGATGCTCCCTGACCTTACCTTCTGGGCATGCATGCTCTTGCTACAGGTTGCTGCTGAGTGATGCCACTGCATCACACTGTGAGGCTGTGTCTGGCCCTGAATGCTAAGATCCTCCCCTCAGACACCTCAACATCTTGTTAAAGGCAGTGAGAGCGTTGTCTAATCTGCTTCCAAGTACAGGAAGACCCTCACCTTGGCCCTGATCTCTGGGCTCACACAGCTTTCCTACCCTTTACGCCTCCTTCCTCTTAAAAAAGAACTTGGTCCTTTTATTGATTTGATCTTTGAGGGAGAAGACAAAGATGCTTTTCATCCAAGCGTGCTTGTGACTGGAAGGAGCACTGTTTCCTGGGGAGAGAGGTGACTGATTAATCTGTGATTAACGTTTCATATTGCTGTGCAGCAAAAGGTGAGAGCTGTGACATGGAAGTGGCCACTGTGAATACAGTTAATGCATTTGCGTGCACAATCATGGTGCTTTCCTTCATGCACCTGGGTTTGAAAAGCAAGCCCGCTGCACTACTGAAGGCAGCTTTCTGCATTCAGTCTGCTCTTCTAAATGCATCTGTATGCGCAATCAGTCTGGCAACTCCAAATCAAAATAAATGAGTGATGATTGAGTGTATAAAAATAACAAAGATTAGGTAACATTGACTCCATCCAGACACCCACAGAACTCAACACCTAAAGCAAGCAGCTTTTAAGTAGAGGTACACTGGGGATGCTGAAAGGATGCATTGGTCAAAGCTTTCTTTTTTTTAAATTAGATTGTCATGCCCCAGAGGTGCTGTGGTCTCTCTGTCTACTAAGGCGTTTATATGAATAAGGCCCACACAAACATTAAAAAGTGTTTAAAAATTATCCAACCGTACATCACACCGCATTAGCACCCCTTGGATTTTATAGGCCTCCCTAATAACGAAGGCAAATGAGACATACTTCAACGTTATAAAACTATTCCTGACAGACTGCTCATAAAATACTTCTGTGTTTTCATATTGTTCATGGCAGACTGTGTATGAATATAGGATACCTGCCAATCATTGATTCTACTTGATTTTACTGCTTATAGCAATACTAGTAGATACAGACCTACTTTTATATACTATATATGGAAGTACATGCATATACTTCAACTATTAACGCTTGCTTTAAAGTATATAGCAACAATATTCTGTTTAACTAACTTGATATCCTTTGACAGCAGTAACTTCCTCAACCACTGTTATTGGAACAGAGCTATGCAATACCTCCCACTAATGTGTAATATTAAGGTATTAATATATAATGAATAATGTATTCCCCTTCTCTGCTGCTTTGAATAACTCTTCAACTGGAAATGGGCAGGTGGGAAAGATCTGTTGGTTACTGCTCTGCTGATATGCACAGAGGACAAACATGGGTAGGCTGGCAAAAAAGAGGAAAAATTCTGTATAAAAATGTAGTTGCATGATTGGGTTTATTTATTGATGTAAAGGAAAAAAGGATGGGTTTTATTCAACCCTTCTGGGCACCGGAAGAGATGATTTCTTAGCTAATTATGTATAAGTGTGTTTGTATATAATGGGCAGATAGTCAGATTGCCATCAGGCTAAGTTTAGAAAATTTTCAGAGATGTCCAAAAGTGTCCAGACACCCAGTAATTCCCTTGAATTTCAGGCACATCAGAACTGCTCAGTCTTGAACCCTACAGAGCAAATTGTAGCTCTCCCTGCTCTTGAACAGTTTTTATTTCAATATTTTTCTTGCATGTGTATTAGAACCTGGGAGTGACGAACAGATGGCTGAGAGGGAAGGCGTTATGCCAAGGAAGAGGAGATTTGGTCCAAATATAGATGGGTTTGGTTTGGTTGCTTGCTTTCTTTTAAGTGCATACAATAAAAAATCCACATTCTCTTTGATGGTGGGAACATTGCAATACATTATTTGTGTAAGGGAAGTATTCTTTGAACAGTATCTTTAGTGGATTTGATACAATGTCTGTGGGGAGGAGGTTGTATGGATCTTGACTGAGGTTATGGAAACTAGATTTTTCTATTCCAGTTTTTGTCTCCTTGGAGAACACATATATTTCGGACAACACAGGGAAAATTCCATCTCCCTTATGTTGAAGTCCACTTTCAGAAAACTGAGATATAGCATAAACTGTATTGACTGAAATTTATGCAATACTTCACAGACACAAAACATGGCTAATAATCTATTGAAATAATTATACAGTGAGGGCTATTTTTTCCAATTACGTTATTTATTTAGTCTTAGCTTCCATGGCTGCACTGATAGAAGTGTAGTTCAGTCAGGGCCAGGGAATGTTCCCAGGTCTGAAACTCAATCATCTAGCCCATTAAATTGTTAGAACTGTGCCTGTGATGGCTTTGGCGTGGGCAAACTGTCACTCTTCCAAAACAATTTCTGGGCATGGATTGAAAACTAGCATGGGCCAAGAACCATTCCCAGTAAGTAATCTGGACATTGCCGTGCTGCTTGTGACTCTATGAGGCTTTAAGGACACGGACTTCATCATGCCAGTTGGCCTGAGGACCACAGAACGGTCCTGGGCACAAGTGAAAGACAAATATAGATAAAATTGAGGAGCCTAAAACCAGACTAACGTTTTTAGTGGCTCATTAACTTGAAGTTTCTCATTTTCTGTTTTCTTGCTACAACATTTTTGTAGGTCTTTTCATCTACAGCTCAGCTAGCAATGAATAGGAGAGGGAGCTGCCAAGATTTCTCAAGTTTAATCCTAAAAGCAAACCGAAACGTAACCCTTCAGTGCCAGCTCAGCCCTGTGCCAACAGCTGGGTGTTCTGGAGATTATCACTCCCTTCAAGATGCAGCTCTCTGCTAACTTTCTGAAGGCAGGCATGTGAATATGAAAAAAATAGACATTATTAGCAACTAGCTTTTATGCTTTTCTGGAGAGCTAGGTGGAGCATAGGTATCCGTGCCTGCCTCACACTGACTATCTGAGAGCACATGGTAGATGGGAGCGTAGCGACCCGAGAGCTTTCAGACCAAGGACAGAAGAATCTCATGAGAGAAGGTGCCAACATATTAGGAGTCTGGGAAAGCAGGGGGACAGGATCACTGTCTGTGGACCTGAGCTAAAACTGACTGGATCCCACCCTATACAAATAATGAGAGGAAATATTACAGATCTTTTGTCACTGCCTCTCTCTGACGAAGAGCTTTTTCTCCGTCTTTTTCAACAATATTCTCAATGAGATGGGTGTCTCCTGAGGAAGACCACTGCGAGGGGATCCCAGGGATGCATCGGAGTGATTAATACAAACATCTTTGTGCTTTCACTCATAAACAAACAAACAAACAAGTTGTTCATTTTTAAAATGTTATGAATAGCTTCTATATTGGCTGTGACAAGAGGGGTATTAAGGAACATCTGAGGCTAAGGTACAGATCAGTATCCTCAACACAGTGGTGAGGGGTTATCAGCTTTAAGAAACAAAACATCCTATATTTCTGTTTGCTCCCCAGCCTGGCAACTCCCACATAAAGCACATGATTATACCTTCTGGAATCAGGAACAAGGGTGGGGTTTTTTGACAATTGTTTTGGGCTTTTACTTGTTGGCAGCTAAACATGCAATTCAGTTTTCAGTTTACAATTTCTGCAGCAGAAGAGCCTTTCAGAAAACAATTTATATTGCATATTTCACTATTTTAAGAAAAGAGCAGAAATAATAACCCCCCAGACTCTACAATTCCAGATTTCCAAATACTGAACCTACATCAACTGATGGAAAAGAAAATAAACTACTTACAATAACCATTTCAAACTGGCTGGTTTCTTACAGACCTGTATCTTCTCCTGGTAGACCAACCAGAATGCCTTACCCTTAATTCATGAGCTGTTACATTTTTGTACATATATTTTACAGATAGTTATTAAAATACTACTCTTCCTGTAAGTAATGGCATTATTTTCAGAACCTTTGCATTTCAAAGAGCTGCTCGGAAGAGAGGGGTCACTGCTCAACTGCAGGAGCCTCTGGGCAGTATGGAGCATGTGTTCCCGCAGGAAAAGTTGCCCCCTTGGACAGGCCAGTGCCCTGGGGCTGTCCACCACCACCACAGGGTTCACTGGGCTGCTTTTCTATCCCTTCAGTGTCAGGGACTGCTCTTATGGGAGTGCTGGGCATCAACTCCTGGCCTTTGATGCACCAGGTTGAGCAGATGTGCTATTTCAGTCAGTGCTAGGGATGCTAAAGGGGCTGGTACTTGAACCTTGGTCAAGAGGTGCCTGAAAGACAGGAATTGTCAAAAAGAATTTGAATTTTATTCAAAATTAAGGAAGTTGCGAAAATACAGTTATGGGAAGAAAATGAACTGCACTGGTGGACTTGGCAGTTTAACTTTACAGCTGGACTTGATCTTAAAGGTCTTTTCTAACCTAAATGATTCTATGATAATCCCTACCTGCTTCACGTTTTGACAATGCACCAAGACAGACTCTTCTAGAGTTATTAACAGCTTTTATCTCATTGCCACATTGCCACCCAGCTCATCATCAGCTTTTGAATCCAAATGTCAGTTTGGTTTTACTTCATCAAGTGGGCCGCCAAGTCTATCCATTTCTGCATTTCAGCAGTTTTCCTCCTCTGTGATACTAGTGGTTTTTTCCTACTTTTTGTTTGTTCCGTGTTTTTTCCTCTTGAAAGCATCACCTTGACTAGCAACATAATAAGGCCTGGGCTGTCAGGGAGTGCACAGTAACTGCTGGCTGGGATTTAGAAGGGTGAATGCTAAAAATAAATAAATAAATAGATAGATAGATAAATAAATAAATAAATAAATAAATAAATAAGGACTAAGCCATTTGCCATTTCTGGATTCCCAGAGTTCTATGTCTGTGCAGCAGCCTAGCCCTGAGGTCATGCTACTGCCAAGGGCTGCAAAGGACTGGACCATCAGAAACAGAATTTTTTCAAACTTTTTGCAATTTTGTCAAAGTTCAGCTGACAATTAGCAATCTATATTAAAAAACTACAGGCCCTAGAATCAGGTTTTCACGTGTTCTTTTGACCTAAGCTGCAGACTTGGCTAGTGTGTCTTGACTCAGTTTCTATATTTATTACCCCTGCCTTAAAAGTCAAAGGTTCACAAATGCACAGTTGAACAATCCTTTCAAAGGGATGTAGAGTGAGACAGAGAGATGGGATGCTCCTGTCCATGCCATGCTCCTACTATAACGACGACACATTAGTGATCCCCTGGTGCAAATAATACATTCCCAACTTTGTTTAAATACTTAGGAGGCAGGTATGACAGTATTTGTTTACATGCTTTGGGTGAGGTCATGCCATGACAGCAGTGCTGAGAGTTTCACTCTAGACTGCAGTCAGCGATTACCTTTCCTCGTGCTCCTCCATCTGCCCTGCATGAACTTAAGAGCTAATCTTCTTCCAGAAATGTTGGGCTCCAGCCTAGGGACCCTGCCTGTCTCATCTGCTGTGCTGAAATAACCCTACTACTGAAAATAGGAAAAGCAGCTGGTGTGGCTTAAACACTTCTTTACTCTCACAAACCAGATTTACTTCAGACTGTGCTTTCCAGGGGCTCTTTTTAGGATTTCTATCTGATTCGAAGGACTAGATCCTACAGAATCCTCTTCTCTTAATGCTTGGGAGCAGCAGATACTCATTTCAGGTCTTTCAAACCAGCAAGTACTCAGAGTACCTGTAGAGTGTCATGGCTGAAAAATACACATACATGGATCTGTCTCAGTTTGTATTTCCTCCTTGATTTTTCTTCTATTTAAAATATTTTGTAACGGTAGCCTCAGTCTCACTCTCCTTTATCCTGGAGAGATTTGTGGGCTGGTAGTACTCCTACAATCAAATGAAAAGACTCCAGATGCTGGAGCTGCCCCATTGCTAGATGATGTGCACAGATAGGCCTGTTCTCAGATGGATATAGCTCTATTAGGAGAGGTTGAATCCTTTTCAAATAGTTGTGTTTTTCTCTTTCAGCAACTCTTGGCCACACTCTCCCTGGCATGAAGGTGGGAGGAGAGGTCCATCAGCCTCCACCAGCATATGTAGTACAGTGGGACAAGCTGACTCCCCTGCACATCCCCATGGAGGTTCAGCAGCCCCAGTGTTTTTAGCTGATGCAGATGTAGGTAGTAGCAGAAAGAAAAGAGGTGTATGCAGAGCTGCTGAGCGACACCGTGGCCTGTCTGCTATGCTGCAAACCAGTATGGCATCAGAGGCAGCTGCTCTGGCTGAACTGGGGAGCTGGGGCCACACAAAACTCCAGCGAGGAAGCCTACTCCTGCCTTAATAACTCAGACCTCTGCCAATCCAAGCGTTGCGCTGGCATATGACTGCTTTTCTTTAGTCAAGTTTTGCTAGCTAATGTCTCTCAGGATGGGGCTGTAGACCTTCCTGTGATACCTGTAACAGCTATTTTGCCGAGTTAAAAACTCAGATTTACCATTGGCTTTTACACAAGTTTCTAATGATGCAATTAGCTGATATTATTCAAAGCTGTTATTTTAGTTATTGCTTGATGCAGTTAGATATTTAATTGCTTATTATCGTTGATTACTTACATTGATTACATTACCTTGATTATAGGGTTTGTTATACAAACTGATTGCTCTGTCTTGATTATAATGATGTTGTGCCATGTGAGTAATTAACTTCTCCACAAAAATGCATGAATTGTTTATTCTGTTTCTGGCAATGTAACTCAAATAGACTATATACAAGCCAGCTCCCCCCTTTCACCTTAATGCTATCAGAATATGTAAGAAATATGTAACTCTCTGAGTATACCGCTGCAAGAAATGTCATTTTGCAAGACATTAACGTTCACTCATCTGAAATACTGTATACCCTGCTAACTGAAATGTAGGCGGTTTACATTTATAATGCTCTTTTGGATTTATTTTACACTAAAGAGAAAGAAAAGAGCCTGCATTAAACGCATCTAGTTGAGCAATATATATCTTGAATATCTACAAATACAAATAAAATGCTGGAGGTTTAATTGATGTTGCAGTGTTGATTTTAATTTTCAGGGCATGGCACACCACTGAAAGGGACCTTTAAATATTCTCATTATAATCTAAGCAATGTAATAACAACTTTATGTATGATTTTTCTGTGTTAGGTATTGACAGAAAATACACAGAAAGCAAGTGTTTATGCCCATCAATTTGCCATCAAAGCTCCCCATCATCCCTGTAAAAGGAAGAACCCCACTGACACACATCACAGGCCAGGCTGACAGGGCTTGTCCAAATGGAAGGGAATGCAGAAGTAGACCCCAAATTGTAGCAGAGTAAAAAGCCATGAGAGAAACCCCAGGAGGAATGGAAAGACACCAGTTAGAAAATTATGGTGGTCTAAACAATTAGAGAAACGATTCATGCATACCCTGATTGCTCAGGTGCAATAAGCTTTTCCTTATCTCCACCGGCTTGTCATTTTGAAGCTCACATGCATTTCAGAAGATCAGAGATGTTCAGATACATGTATTCAGTGCTCCAGAGGCAAAAAAGTCACTGGATATACCACTGGCTGGGAGTGCAGAGAACTGCACTGAGGCATACACACAAGGAAATTCTAGGCAAGTTTGGTAAAAAAAATAATTAACAATGATATGTAAAAAATATACTTTTCAAACTTGGAATTTCTCATCCAAGGCTAAATAATTATAATAAAAGAGAGAACTTTCATAATCGGTCAATCCTGGTGCAACACATATTTTTAATAAACTCTTAATAGGACCATAAATAATCATGAAAAAAACTATATTGAAAACCTGGGAACATACCTTTCATGGACATAATTTGCAACTGATTAATCATCCACCCAGAGAAACAGAAATTCCTGCTACATGCTATTATTATTCATAGTAATAATGGTTTCTTCTTAAGATGAAACATAAAACCTCTGGCTTTTTGAAACCTTTTGCTAGGGCAAAACACAGCATACTTAATACCCTAAATGTTTACTCCAGTAGAATTCAAGGACTTTTACATGCTTTGCCGATTTAGAACCATGTGAATAAATAGCCTTTTCCTTTTTTTCACTCCACTAGTTTCTGTATAGTGTAACTCAAAGAATTGTTTTTCCTTTGACAAATGATGGGGAAAAATGCCAAGTATTTTCACTGTTGTCTGAAGTCTGCAGGTGGTTACTCCCTCTCCCCTCTATGTATCTGTGTAAAAGCTTTGATTTTTTTCATAGAACAGAAACATCTGTTGACAGTCTAGGAACATGTCTGAGAACAGGAAACAGTGAAGGAAATTATCTTCTGCTGGCAGCACATCAGAGGGCAGTAGATTATACTATTCAGAGCACACTGCAAGCCCTTTGCCCCAGTCACCCACCTTTCTTAGGACTAAATAGTAATTAACTTGCTTTGTATGCTTTGCATAAATTCTATCATGGCTAGTGCTTTGAACAGTAAAGGTTAAAGATGGAAGTAGACAGTAAATCCCTCCTGACTCAAGCTGCTATTCTACATTGCTAAAAAAAATCCACCCCCCAACTCATTTTTGGATGTATAGGAGCCACACATGCAGAAGACTACAATCTATAGAAACAGATGCAGATTACAGAAGGCTATAATCTACATACAAATGCAGAAGACTATATACTATGGAAACTAGAATACCAGTGTTATTTTAAAGATGGGTCAAATCCTGCTTCCTTTCTCACCTCTCATATTATTTCTCACATTCATAATATGACTATTAATGTGAGTAAAATGTGTAGAATTTCCCTCCATATCTCTGGAGTTTATTTACAACATACTCAGTGGAGTTCACACCCACCTATTTACACTGGAAGGAAAGCTAAAAGAAAATTATTCCATTTTCAGAGCCAAAGCAATTGAAAGTGGCAAATTTGCTATTACCCAAATGCACTAAATACTCTACCCTGCTGTGCATTGACATTGCAGTCTCTTTGAGACAGGATCATGCAATCAAATGGCAGTGGCATTTAACCATTAGCTTTCATATACTCAAATGTGTGGGTCATTCCCTTAATGTTTTCTGAGAGTGCAAACTCCTAATTTAAAAGAGTAGTCTTCCTCCCTCACTATTGCAAGCAATTGTAGTAAGATGTCCCTTACTGCACCTTCAAGGAATTTTTACCTCAAAGTTGCATTACTGCAGCTTGAATGACCAAAATACTAACATGAATGAGGAATCTCAATGTGGGCTATTACATCTCCACGTGGGAAGCCAATGGACCCATGTTCACGTCACGGGGCTAGAGGAAGCTGGACCAGTCCTTGGTTTTGCCAGCAGTGAAGGCTTTTGTCCTACACAGTGGTGCAGATGAAGAGCCAGGAGGGTCTGACACAGCCTTATCTCTGCCCCCACCCCCGGGGCTGCGGAACAGCACTAGGAGACCATGTGATAGATGTAGAGAGATGCTGCTGGGAAAGGAACTGGGAATCTCCTTTTCTTTCCCATCAACAAGCAAATAGCTCTTTGGCATCTAAACACAATGTGTTCTGTCTTAATGGTTTAGGCATTTCTGTTTGGTTGGCACAATACCAGCCCTTTTCCCTCAGGGAAACAAGTCACAGCAGGGAAGAATAAAGGGATTTTAAAGAATCTGCAATTCGGCTAAACCTGAAAGGAATTTCAGTAAAAAAAAACCACCAAAAAAACCAAAGCAGAAAGAGGAGCTGTATAACCAAAGGGCTTTTATCCCTGCCCGTGTGAGAGGCTCTGCAAACTGGAGGGAGAATCTCAAGAGGTTCTCCATAAAAAAGGCCTGACATTATTTTTCTTACTGGAAAATATCTGGCAACCAAACTAAAGCATCCTACCAGCTCCTCTGTAATGTCAATATATTCAGGCTGTATGCATAGTACTTACCTGTCTGGAAACAGAGGAATATCAGACTGCAGATTCATGGGAACAAATACCCTGAAGCCCTCCCTTGCCTCTGCGTTCTAGCCCAGAAAACACCAGTGAGATGATAGTTTTTCTGACAAGCCCTTCGATGCATCTAATATATTTATTATTGGGTTGTCCTAAGTGTCACCCAGTATCTGAGGAACAGTGGTTTTATTAGAGATATTATTTCAGTTATGTTCATGTTAAAGATTGTAGTTCCTTTGCAGATTTGAAGACCAGCAAACCTGGATCAGAAATCTTGATAAATGGTTTTCAACCAATTTCAATCTGTGAACCCCTAGACATTTTCTAGCAGGACAGGTCCTGGCACCACACAGAGAGACCTGCTGACAAGAGGCAATAGAGTTTTCACCTGACCATAAAAATAGTTCACAGGACCCTTCTTCAAAGACCCTTCTCTAGAATGATCTTCTGAAAAACATAGGCTAAATAATTTCATCCCAAGACACCTGCATCAGGTTCGTAACTTCTGGATAAGCTTCATAAGATCATGTTAAAAGAAGCTTGGTATTTAAATACTTCAGTGACAGAGAACCATCAATAACCCTGACAAAGCTGTTCCTGTAATTCATTATTGTCACAACTGTCTGCCTCATGGTCTGAATCTGTTTAACATTGACTTCAACCCACTGCACTTGTGCTTTTGTGTGAGAGATTAAAAGCCCTCTGTTATCAGAAAACCTTTGATTATGTAGATACCTTAGAGGGGCCAAGATCAATTTGCCTCTCAAGCTTTTCTTTGATAAACAAAATAAATAAAACTTGTGAGTACTATTGCTAATAGGTGCCACTCCACATTTCAGGTTTTTATTCTCTGAACTCCTTCCAGTCGATAATGCCCTTTGCAAAGCACAAAGAAACACCAACCATAGCTGGAGTCAGTAATCTAGCAATGGTCTCACAGGCTATATCTACACCGCCAAATAAAGGCCACAGACCAGTCTCTGGACCTGAGGCCACATGGTCCCATCCACACTGCTCACACCTGCACAGCTTAGCATTATCCCTCTAGTTCAGATTTGTTCAAGAGAGCTTCTGGGGGTGCTCTGAAACTGAGCTGACGTGGCAGTTAACCATTAGACAGAGGTCTGATGTTTGAGTTTATATTCCACAGCAGCAGAGTAGACATGGCCACTAACATGTTACCAAATACCTGTCATTATAGGTAACTCAGCTTGGTCTTGCTAGTAGACACTACTGTCCAGTTATACTGTCATTATATAACATGGCTTATGTTAGCTCACTTAGCTACAGTATCTCCCTGGAAGATTCCTTTACGTTCAGAATTTTTTACCACATTGATGTTTCATCCCTCCTTAGACTTGCTGCTTTCCAAAACACAGTGGCTCCATCCTAGAGCTACAATGTCCTTCTTCTCTACTCTGCTTATGCATCAGATGAAAATACTAGCATGACAAAAAGGCATCCAAAACCCCCTCCTTTGGTCCAGGAAGGTTCTTCTGGCAAAAGCACAATTACATACAACAGCACCAATGTAACTGTGGTTACTGTCAGGGAGACCTTTACCTGAAAGCAGGTGATTTTGATTGTGTGCCAGAGCAGACAGCAATGCAGAGCTTCCAGGTTCTGATGTGGCTGGAAGCAGCAGACATCTGTAGATATCTGTAACTCATTCCAGGGCTCTCAGTTAGGCTGGAGACCTGTCCAGCATGAGGAGCTCCTCTACCATCTGGATTGCAATGTTCAAAGAAGAGTTTTCATCCTTTGATTTAAAGTGTACTCAACTGCATTCGGATGCATGAACATAACTGTTAAGCGAACGCGGTCATCTTGCATTACAAAAGAGAAATCTTGGCAGATTGCCTTAAGCTGGTTGCAAGAGTCCTCCTTTGCTCCAACCCTTAAATTAAGTTCATAAAAAGTAATTCATTCCCCCTTGTAATTAATTGGTACTGTAGAAATGCTGTCTGTGCTTCCCATCTCAGTGTCAGATGCAAGGTCTAATACTACTATTAACACTGTGGGATAGCTGACCGTTGGCTTCAAAACGTACTGCTTACAAACTTAAGCACTTTGTGTTTAAGAAGTTTGTCAAGAAAACATTTTTCACCTCAGTGGACCGTCATTATAAAAATCACTACTGAAGTAGTGCTAGTTTTTAGTTATAAATGTTTAGTGCTCATTCTGCTTAAAAAAACCAACCCAACAAAAGTCTTTATGGAATATTCTATGCCATGCTATTATATTAATGAGTCATACAGGACGAAAGTGGAATTAAAAGTAATTAGCTGTAATTTCATCTCATGTAGCACCATGGAGAAATTAAAATGCATTTACTGTTCTCCAGAGAAGCTAGCTAACTTAATTGCAATGAGAAATTACTTACTGAGTTGTGTTTTCTACCACCAGTCGTCAAGGTAACAACTTCGTTAGACATGGAATATGACTATTTGGTTTCTTCTTCAAAGGAAAGGCCAACAGGCTTGCTCAGAACATTTTCAAATGGCTTTTTAGGAGATCTGGCCCGAAGCACACAAGGCTTTGGGGCATGACAGAAAGCTTGTGTTACATGCCATGGGCTTATGGAGTCACCCTATAGTAAAATGCAGTGGTTGTCAGCGAAGCTCCTGGGCTGCTGCGACTCTTGCCTGCCTGCAATCTGCAGAAGGAGCTTCGAAGGAGGGCAGGGGAGTGATGTCCCCAGGCACTGCGTGTGCGATGCTCAGGCAGTGCTGGAGGTGCTCAAGCATCGCGCACAGGCAGCACCTGCCACCGCCACCCGCAGCGCGGGGACACTGCCGGGAACCCGCAGCCGGCTGTCGGGCAGGCATCCCAGCCTGCAGCACTGCGCTGGCGGCAGAATCATCAGGTCTTCACGGCATTTCACGCTGTGCTGCTCTGACTGACTGATGCCCCGAGCGGAGGTACCTCGTGCTGTTTCATTGTTTCAGCCATCATCGGGCTCACCGCCTCTAACCCAGCCCAACACTGGCTTTAAGCCGAGCCAAGCCAGCGCTGCAGCCCCAAGACCTGCTCCTGCCTTCCCTCTGCTCCCAGCCATGCCTCCCCACCGCTCGCCTGGGGCTGGCACCCACAGGTGACTGCCTGCCGGAGATGAACTGGATGGGGCACTCCATGGGAGCCAGCTTAGCGGGGATGAAGCACAGGGGTGAGTTTTCCCTTCGCTCTGCCTCAGGCAGGCTCCCATGGCTTAGGGCAAGAGGTGAGGCAGAATAGTGAAACCAGGAGAAGGAGGGTGCCACTTTTTGACCCACATTTAAAATCCCACAATCTATTCTTTTTTTACTGCAGACAGCTGGCCTGTACTCTGTAACCCAGAAAACACCAAGCGCTGACGTTTGCCAAGGCTGATAAACCTCAGGGTGCTAATGGAGCTTCCCTGCTCTCTTCAGGAGCTTCCCTCCTCAGGAGCACTGTGTGGCCAAGGTGATTTTGCAGCTTTTCAGTCTAAAGGCATAGAATACTACATAACTAAGAGTATTTCACATGTGGTCTCTGTGAGAAAAAAAGCGGCACTCAGCTCCCTGATCTGGTTTCTGCAGCCCAGAAAGGCACAACACAGAAAGAAGAACAGAACTAAATCCTTTTGGACAAGCTGAAGGAACCAATACCCACACCCACTCACATTATTTTCTGCTGGGATTGGCTGGGACTGCAGTTTTATAGTTATTTGTTCATTGGATGGGGGCTGCCATCTCAGTATTACTTAGTACAGCAGCTTTTGAGCTCTACCAACTCAATTTGCATCAGCATCCTCCAGATGAAAAGCTCCATTTTCCCATTGCCATGTCTCTATGCTTCCCTGAAGGTAAGTTTACATAATGCCTGTCTTATTAAACAGTATAAACATACATAAAGAGAAGACAAATATCTCAAGTTTAGAAACTGAACTCCCAAATCTATAGGTAGTTACCCAGCAGTCTACAAGTTGCACTTAAACCACGTGGGTCCTGTTCAGCTACAGGTTCATTTCAGGGCTTATTGCCTGATGATATGTTCTATTTTAATTAATTACTTAAGCCACCTCTATTAAGAGGAAGAAACTAGATTATCTGAAAATGAAGTTAAATCAATGTGTCACAGAAGTGGCTTTGCAGAAGAGGAGAGGAATCCAAGGAACAACTTAACACTGCCTGGTTTTATGTGCATTTTACATCTCATGATGGACAAGCAACTCTGCTTTTCCACAGCACCCTCCTTTCCCTTACACACATTTCCATCTAACATCTACATGAGTTTTGATAACTTCAGTCATCAATGTCAAGCTGGCACATAAGGTCAGAAGGAGTGCAAAATGGGACCCCAGGACTGGAGCCTGACTCTTTTTCTGTTCCAATTCTTGCACAGCTGAAGAGCTGAAAATAGATTGCAAAAATCTGCTATTGTAAATCAGAATATAATGTGTTGTCTCTGCTTTTAGGCAGGATGGGATTTGAACCTTTGCTCAAAGTGAGTGATGTCATGCCTAGGGCACCAAGAAGCCTCTCCTCTATTCATATGCAGTCACATTAAAATGCCTCCACTAGACAAGATCACTTATCATGTTTATATATAATATATTCTTTCAAAGCCACACATTTTTACCCCAGAGGTGCTACAGTTGGGACCTAGTCTCCTTCAGAATAACTACTGTTTGCAGAATTATCTTATATCACGAAAAACCTACAGATGGTCTCTTATTTCACTTCACCATTTCACTACTATGATCCAAGGCAGTCTGTAGGCAACCATTTGTGTTTGTGCTTTCTACAGAAGATGAGCAAACTGCCACTAATCTTGGGCAGGATAATCTTACAGATAAATGGATTTTTTCCTTTCTCTGGACCAGTTTTCCAAACATTTCACATTTCACCACTTTCTCAGTTTCTTATTTGTGGACACTTAAGAAAAATCTTGAATGGATTAGGGTCTGTATGTACAAAACTAGCGGTTTGAAATTGCAAAATAACTGAGCAAGATGCTCTTCTCCTCTGGCTTTTATAACATGATTTCCCTTAGCATAGTTCATTTCAGGTTTCAGTTCCTAATACAGTACCTTATCATACTGTTTTTTCAAATTGCTAGTGATAATGAAGTACGTCATGTTGCTGGCTACCCATAAAAGCTAACCTGAAGTACATCTGATTATTCTGCCCATTTGTCACTTCACCATTCACAATCAGAAGTTGTAAGCAGGTTATAATCTTTCGAAGGGTCACCATCCATTACACTATCCAAGCATTCATTCAAAGATGAGTCCATTCAACCCACCCAGATAAAAAACATGGAGACTGCTTTTAGGAGGCCCCTGAAATATGAACTATTTCAGAGGAACATCCTGGAAGCACTTCTAAGATACTTCAGTTAGACCAAATAAGCTAAGCTTTTCACTGGATCTTACAGGTGGTTCTCCAGAGGAACCCAGCTCCAAGCACACGGGGACAGACAGACAGGACAATGCACATGTGCAGCAGTTCTGATCCTTCCATTGCACAACATAAAATCAGTCTCTTAAAAACCACTTCCTTTTAAAGCAAGTTCATGCCTGACCATAAACTGCATTAAAACAGAACTTCAGCTAAGAGGATGTAGCAGTAATCAATGATAAGGTACATAAGGATCATTATCAAAGTCTTAGGCTTTATTAACACAGAAAATTCAGCCCAGTTCATGCTTTAAAGAAAGCCAAAAATGGTAATTAAAGGGCAAGTAATAAAGCATCCAAACGTTTTTTTTTCTTTTCTGTTGGTGATACACATTTAGAAAAGAAATCTAGTGCAACTTTAAAAATAGTTGAACTTGAATATGAATTCTTTAATTGTACTCTTTTAGGTTTTGTACAGCATCAATGTAAAATCTTGCATCTGGAATAACTCCGGGCAACAGTTCAAGCTGACTAGGTGGCAGCTTGGCAAAGAAAAAAAAAAAAGGGATGTGTTTGTGGACGAGTTGAATATATGGGTGCATTTGCAAAAGTGATGGCCAAGTGCATAATGGGCTGCATTAGCAAACCATCACCAGTAGGCTCAAGGAATTGATTATTCCTCTTTGCTGAACGCTCATGAGGCCACATCTCAGTACAGCATCCAATTTTAATCCTTCTCCAATATAAGAAAGACCTTGACAAATTACAGTATGACCAGTGGAGGGCCACTAAATGATCAGAAGACTGAAGGACATGATATACCAGGATGGGTTGAAGGAACTGCATTTGTTGAGGGGAAAGGAAGGCTTAAGGGTATATTTATTGCTGTACTGAACTACCTGAAGAATTGTTATAGAGAAGACAAAGCCAAAGAGATATGTAGAGAAAGGATAATGGCAACAGTCCCAAGTTGCAATGTCACTGTTCTATGTTCCAGTGTTCTATTGGTATGATCTCCAAGCTCTGCAAGCTCTGCTTTTTTGCCTTTTTTTATTTTTTTCCTTTTATTAGTGGATCCCCTCCAATAAATCTGTCTGGATACGGTCCATGAATTGCACTCAACAAGATCAAAAACCAGTTCTTAGAGTCAAACAGAGAATACTTCCCTGGCCCTTGCTTTCTCTTAGAGCTTTCAGGTATATCCAAGTTTATCCCATACTTCAGGAAAATGCAACTGGCCATGTGTCAGTACTGATGTTCCATGATTCCCAGCTGAGCAAACAAAAAGATGATGCAAAGTCTTTGTCTCCATAGCTTAAAATATCTGCCCATGTTTTCGCTACCTGCCACCTCCCTAACATTCCTAGGAAGGCCTTGCAGGTAATTTCCTCACTTCCTAACTGGATTTCTTGCTGTTGGCTATTTTAGGTCCTGCCTGGGGGATAACTGCAAAGCTAAGAGTCATGTGGCAATGGTCAGTGCTTGCAGTCATGGATAGGAGGGTAGCAGGTACTGCAGAGAATGTGTATGTGAGGTGGGATGGGGGGGTTCCCTGTGTGGTGAGAGGAGGCTGCTCAATGATCTCCATTAGCTGTTGTACAACTGAGCTATTTGCATCTGCTAAATAACAAAATGTCTCAAGCAAACTAATGGATTCCTGTGATCACCATATTTTTTCTGAAATAACATCACTGCACATTAACTCCACCTTTGATTTGTTTCATTTGGTTCTGGATTCTTCTTTTTTTTTAAGGTGAAAAGTGCAGCTGAAGGGACCAATGGTGAAATTAACTTTACACAGTAAATTACATCTGCATTATATTTTAAGTAAGCTACTGCTATTTTAAATCAAGCTACTTTTTCTTCAGTGTTCTTAATTTTACAGGTGCTGTGCTCCAGAGCTTTCTATTAAGCAAAGTGTTTTAAAATAATCTTAAATAATTTAAATATCTCTTTTCTGAAATACATCCCTTCCCTGGAAGAATTTTTGTCAATTTTATGCCTTCTTGGGAAGAACATAAAACAGAGAAAGTATTTTATAGTTCTATTTTTTTACAAAAGCAGGAGAAAACATGCAACATTTTGGAGACAGTACTAGTCACCGTTCCACAGCAGGCACACACTAAGGAAAAGCTATAATAACGTGATTTGTCCTCTTCACACCCCTCCCATCTTGAATGAAGTTAAAAATAAAATGAAAAACAGGTGACATTTCTTATCCCAAATTGATGTGAAGGATGGTGTGTTTGTTGGCAGTCTGAAGCCCGCCTGGCTTCAGCTAGTACTTCTCCCTCCAGGAGAAAAGGGACCTGGAGCCTTGGCATCAGTACCCTGATACTGGAGACAGAAAAGTGAACGCTGCCCAGCTCCTCTTCATGAAAAGTTTATAGCTTTAGTGTAGACCTGGGCACCTGCTCTGACATGTAAGGAGTCTGTCCTTTCCCTGGACGAAGGACAGTTTAGTCAGATCCTCCAGCAGTTAATCCTCATAGGAAGTGGCCAAAGTAGTGACAGCACGACACAGGTCAGAAAATGGCTGGTGCTGGCCTGTGGGGAGTGGATTGAACGCAGTGTTACTGCTCTCCCTGAAGGAAATTAGCTGTGACACAAAGTGGACATAATGCAGTGGCAATGACACCATAGTCTGCCCGACGCACCTTTTGATAAGCCCCCACCATTTCAAATTGGGAGCGCGCTTACACTACCGCCCCTACAGATTTCCCTAGGTGTGTTAGTCAAGAGAAAGTAGGTGATGTACCTCTTTATTTCACCTGATCCTATTAGGCTCCTTATCAGACAGAGGAGAATGAGATGAAGTGAGTGTGATCACATTGACACATAAATTAGTTTTCCAACAAACGTCACTATTAAGTACTTCTTTCTTCTGTAATATGGGAAGGAGACCAGAAGAGACAGATGCGATAAACAAAACTCGGCCCAAACGTAAAGAGTGGGAAATGGATTTCCATGAAGCACGTCATGCCATGACTGAAGCAGGTTCATGTTATCTCATTGTACATCTCCAGCACTCTAAGGGATAGCTGGATGGTGACCAGCTCCTTCCAGTCTCCAGCTCTGCACAGGTAGTGCAGTCATGCCCAGTCACTGACTTAACCAGGCACAGAACTGCACCCAAGACAGCAAGATGCTTTCTTCTTGGGTGAGTGCAATGACTTTGTGCCTCGGTGCTCTCCTTCGACAACTCGCTGGCCCACTTTCTCCCCAGAGAGCACTGCAATAAGCTGAAACTTTTAGTCCGTAACAACAGATCACAGGCATGCTTTCCCAGCAAGCAATGCCACGCAGCTGTTTATGCTACAATAAAGAGGCAGCGAATACAAACTCTAGGTACTACGCATGAGATGTTGCTTCTTCAGATACAAGAGTACAATAATATTCTACTATGATACTGTTTAACTAGCCAGTAGTGTCATTTCTAGAATAGCTAACTAACATGTGAAAGAAACTTAAAGCCAAAAGAGCGTAAACTTACAAAGAAGATGCCTAGAAAGACGACAGGCCACACACTGTCCTTCAACACCGCAGCTCACCTCAGAGGAGGCGACACCATGTCTAACCTCAGCAGTGCGGGGCTGTGGCTGCATGGTTGCATTGAAGTTAAAAGGTGTGACTGTACAAGTGCCATCTGAACACCTCCTAATTATCACATCAGAGCAGGATAAAAATAAGTCTGGTTCCTGGGAAATTAAGAGACGGGTCCAGTATTTGAATAAGTGACAATGGTTTTCTGGGGCACAACCACTTAATTTTCAGGAGCAGGAAACCTAAATAGAAATCTGCTCCCCTCCTCTTTTAAGCAGCTCCCATGGAAAGGCTCCCTGGCCTTACACTAATCAGAGACAAAGTTATACCAGGTGTCATCCAGAGCAACAGCAGGGCAAGTCCAAGTAAAAGCATGACACTTCAGCATCATGCAGGGTCTGTATAGCACAAACCATGATTACAATCCAGAGTGTTTATTCATGCTCACATTGCACAACTCAGTTGTTTATACCAGTAGATGTCTCCTCTCTTGTGCAATGCACGTGAAGTTGTGAAGCCCACATTTGGTTTAAAGTCCTCTTCAATAACAGTAGAAAAGAAATCACTTTACAGGTTTATGTGCCAAATGATCCAAAGCCTAATGATTCTGATGAATCTGCTAACAGAAAATAGTTATACTGATGCCAGCAGAGTTATGCTGCCCCTCAATGAACATAAGCAGAAAGATGAACAGGCCCATGGTATTTCATAGCAGTGGGGGGTTATATACCATCATACTTGCTGTATTATGTAGCACACTACATGTGAGTTCAGACATCTATTAAAACATATAACTAATTATTTCCTGATGCTTTTGGAAATCAAAGCTCAATTAGAAGATTGGGTTTAGATTGATTTTTGGGTATTCTATCACAAAAGACAGAACAGCAAACAACACATATCTAACAGGTAAACTGGCATATTCAAATGACCCCACAACCTAGTCTGTCTTGTTCTTCTATTGATCCTTTCTGTCTAATATTTTAATTTGAACTTTGTGAGCCAAAATAATTTAAAAAAAAATGTTCTGTTTGTCTAGTGCTTACACAAGAAGGTCATGAGAAAGACTCCTAGGGACTTATAAACAGTCACAAACTACTAGCAACACTACCGCAACTGTAGTACTGTGAACACCTACAAATGTCCTTTTGAAACAGAGATAGCAATAGGTTTGGGGGAAGAAGGAGGATTGGGTTTTGAAGACACACTGGAAATACCAGTTGCTCTGGTTAAATGACCCATCCACCCCTTTGATAGCAGGCAGATGGTGAATTTGGGTTGTTTGTCATTCAGTAGGTTCCCCCTTCATGTTACATCTAACCAAAGCCTGCCGCTTTCTCCACTGTCTTTGCTCCAGCAGAATGTTCCCTTTGTGCTGTTGCAATCCACCTCCTTCTAAAAATCCCTTGGGGCCTTCTGGTGCTCATCACCATCTGGTGTATTCCATATCCTTCCTGTGCCCACAAAACCTTTGTGCAAAAGGAAAAAAATGCTGGTGGTGGTTCAAGTGCCTTCCCTTTCCTAAGCAGGTATGCATTTTAGCACATCTGTCATCACATCATTTTACATCATCTATGTATTTGGAACTCCCTGAGAGATGAATAAGCAATCGCCACTGTTTCTGGATATTGGCATGACAGGCTTTCCCGCTGATTTTTTGCCAAAAGACATTTCTCCAGCAAGCAGAACTATCAAAAAACCTAATATACTGCTAGACATAAACCAAAACAAAATGCTTTCCTGCTAGAAATGACATAAGTAATAAAAAATGAAAGATGACAGAAAATCACTGTACTTACTATGTGTCGTGCTGCAAACACTCCATCAACTACTGCACAACAGAATGCTGCCACCACGCCAAAGCTGATAAACACAATGGAGGCTACCAACTGAGAAGAGAAAAACAGATTGAGTAATGTTTTCAATACAAAACTTTAAGTAAAATAATTACACTAATTTTTCTAGTATTCTTAAATGCTATAGTTGACTTTAGATCAGTGTGGCAAGATGTCAGTCACAGACTAGTAAAAAAGCCAGAAATTCTTGATGCTGAGTTGACATACCATCAAGGTTACTAGAAAAGCTTAAATCTTTCTAGAGAAAATGAGGTCAGCTGCGAGAGTTATTAAATTCAATGGTGATTTCTTCTAAATCAACTTGTTAAATAAAACAGCAGTGGCATCCATAGGGAGCACAGCAAAAAGCCACATCCCTGTTAGCTCACATAAATCTCTAGAGCTGTATTGCCATAGTAGTAGTTCACACATGCACATAAAGACATTGTAGTAAGTTAACTAGCCCATGAACTCTCAGAAAGCTTTTATCATCCCAAACCAAAGCTTATGGTAACTTAACGCCAGAACAAAATCAGAGACTCACAGGACTGGTACCTCTGGAAGGGCTGTGCGCCGGTCCCTGCCCTTGCTGGGGCTCCCAGCCTGCACCTCAGTCCCAGGTGGGCATAGCAGAGCTCAGTAGATGTCCCAGCCACAGCACAGGGAGCGCACTGCCTTTATTAGCCTACCAGCCACAGCTTCAGGCTCAGTCCGCCTCCCAAGCTACTTCATTTATTAAATGCTAATTCTTTACCAACAGGACTATAGATGGCACAAGACTAGAGCACTGCTTTAGCATAAATGGTGGTGGTGCAGAGGGCTCGGGGGGAAGGGCTGTGCAGGTTGGGCATGCTGAGCCCCTGGCTAGCCATGCTCACTTTATCTCCGAGGATGACCACAGCTGCAGCTCTAGCAGCAACTGCAGGGATAGCACAGCCCCAGACAGAGCAGGCTTACTGCCCAGTTCACTCTGAAGGAAGCAACAGAACTCAGAAAGGCCGAGCACTGGTGTGCGCCTCCATCAGAGACCAGTCAGCATGCTGTTACCATACACTCTTGAGACAACACTGGCTTATTCTGAGGGCAGATCTAAAGGATGTAGCACTGTGAGCAAGGTAAGATGAAGTAAATTCTGAAAAAGAAACCCCATGTACACCTGGCAAGGCACTCCCTTTGGGCTCATTAGCCCCAATGCCATCACTTGAGGGAGAGATGCTGTCACTCCCTCTCAGATTAGAGGGTTTTGTGACTTTGAGGACTCTATACCTTGAGTCTGGATGAGTAGGTACCTGCAGGACATAAGGTGAACCCAATCTGCACTCTCTGGCTATGTTTTTAATATAATTTAATGTACATCTCTCACGTCTCTGGCATTTCTCATGCAAAGACACAAGAGGAACCCTTTGAAGCAACCTATATGATAGGTTAATTTCAATTTACAACACTATTAAGTTATAGTTAATAACTGCAACAGCTTAAAAAAATTCCTTGAAAACTGAGTGTCCTTAATTGATAGAGCGCATGGACCACGGTTTCAGCTAAGAATTTGGAACTTCTTTGCTATTTACTAGTCATTAACTACTCCTTCACAACATGTATTTCAGAAATGCCCAGGTATAGATTACCAAAATGTCCTGGTCCCAAAATTAACATCCATACAGTTCACATATGCCCTTTGCCTATACAAAATACATACCTGCATCACCTAAATACTGTTTTCACATGTGTAAAATCTGTAAGGCACCACAAACCCACTTGAAAAATGGACGCTTTAGCTTATGTTAGGCTAAGAACAGTACAATGTCAATAGTGTCAGCAGGGGACACAGCACTGGTGATTTCCTTAAAAAAGTTTATATAGGGCAAGTAAGAAATTACAGCCATATAAGCCCATAGCACTGTAGACACAGTCAGAGAAACATATGGGAATAAGAGCTCTCAGTGAATCAGCAAAAAGTACAACTTAAAAGCAAAGAATCACAGCTTTCAAATGCTTTCTGATACAGTCCTTTAAATCTTTCTTTAGCTCATGGCTCTTAGATCATGTAATCAGAGGTGAGCCAGCACTGCCACAGGGATTGCTGCGTAATTGGAATCCTCAGCGTGGGGAGGAACTGGGCACACAGAAGTGCCTGAGGCTGATGGTACCAGCTGATCATGGGAACCTGCAGCGTTCCCCTTGCAGCCAGCTCCATCCTGCTGTAAGGAGGTGGAAACCCTAAGAAAGCACTGTTGGCTGCATCACCCTCCGATCTCTGCCATCCCTTGGCTCTCCGGTATGGCAGGTCATGTCTTATGAATCTGGCTGTCGAGATCTTGGCATGCAACTCATCAGATCAAGAAGGCTGTGGGCTCTCGTAGAGAGCTATTATCACTGCAGACCAGTGGGCTGTGCTGCCCTGTGGCAGCTGCATTTGCTACAGACTCTGATCTCTTTATCTCAAAAAGCAGCAGTGTTTAAAAGTTCAGATTAAGTCATTAGCATCTGATACCTCTATCTTGTTTTTCAAGTCATAGCAGTCAATCAAATAATTAGTGGGCTTAGCCAGGTGTTTCCAAATTGCCTGAGCTCCACGTGAATTTACTGGAAGCTGACCTCAAGGTGGCTTTTCATTTCACACATGAGCAACTTATTGATGAACTACAATCCCCAAACCAACGTTTTCCACTCGTGCAGATCGCTTAAATCACCTAATGAGTATGCTGGCCTTTCAGCATTGCCATATAAGCTGTCAGAGACTGCATATAAAGGTGGACAGTAAACAGTAGTACAGACAGGAGCTATGGAGTTGGCTCTGCGCTCCCCAGTCATGTTAGTGATTATCTCTACCCATTCAAGGAGCTGCATGCAAGTTCAAGGTGGTCAGCCAGTCTGCTGTTCTTATCCATGCCTACTAGCAATTACTTCAGTGAGTAGTCCCTCTGAAATAGAAAAGGACCATTTCTTGACTGAAGACATACTAATAACAACGCCAAAGTGGCAGAATTAAAATTACACATTTATATTCTCTTTCAAACCTCCCAATGCTTATTAAGAATGTGAGAAACATAAACAAAGTAAAAAATTAATTACTTCTAAAAATCGCAGCCAAGAAAGCCAAATGAAGAGCTGTTGTAAATTGAAAAGCTAATTTTCCTGAGTGGTATGTGATTGCCAGAGTTGTGAGTTCATGAGCCTAACAGTGTCCAGAAAGAAAAGCAGTGCAGTTCACTTAAACATAGAGAATTCTTTTTGACAGGTAAAAGAAATAGCACTTTTAAAAAAATAAACACTGACCCATCACATCATGTCATCTCCATTTTTAACAGCAGTAGGTTTTGTCAGGAAAACTATTATTTATAACAACATATTTTAACAGTTATTCAAGAAACAGTTTTGCTCTTGCTGTTCCATTGCTGGGCAACCAGGCTTCTCTGCAGCTGTTACTGTCAGAATGTGTTTACTCCTGGTTCTGGTACAGCATACAATAATTTGGTTACTTGGAAGGCAACCATGAAGCCAGTTACTAAACACTGAAAGCTATACTGTGTGGGCCTAACAATCAAACCCAAAAGCCAGTTGTTTAACAGAGGTGTTTTAGCAAAAGGGAGAGCAAAACAGCACTTGGAATGAGGAACTTTAGGACACAGTGTTAACTGAAGAGCTGTTACTTAACTTCAGTCGTGTCACAGAAATATGGAAACACTCAAAAATGCAAAACTAGTGAAAGGCTGGATTGCTAAATTCTTACATGCTGCCTTCTTTCAGGAGTGTCATGCATTTTATTGCAGAATTCACCTGTCTTAGACAACCTCTGGTCCTTCAGCAGGCACAGAGCGCCACTGGCTGCACTGTGCAAGTCAGCCTAGTGAAGGCAACAGAGCCAGGGGACACCCTGTGGCCACAGAAGCTGGTCACAGACACTGTTCAGCTGTCCGAAATGCACCTGGCACAGATACTTGGCAACCAACAGTTTCCCACAATGATTCCCAGGCATGGTTTTGGAGTTCAGAGATGGCAATGGACCAGATCCAGCAGGGACTTTGATGCGGCCACCCTGGCTGCAGCCACACTCTCGTGTAAGCACCACACCTCAGGTCCCCAGGCACTTGGTGTGCTGAATCACATGCTGCTGGCACTGTGTCCCTGCTGTGTGACACGTGGAGATATGCAGCCAACATTTGCCAGCAGACACACAGAAAATCACATCACTCCCCAGAAGAAGCACCTGCTTGCTACAGGCTGGTGCATCGCTGGCTGTTTCCAACATCCCTGTGAAACACCTCTGTGAGGCTCACTGGGCTCTAGGTCTCCATTCTTGCATGTAACTGGTTTCCTCGTGGCTCTAATTTAGCCCTTACCTGTTCTCAGTCAAAAGGCACAACTGCCCAGATAATGACAGTCATTTCTAGCCCCAGGTGCTGTGTGAGATGCCTCATTCTCTTGATTTAAACTAAGTAGATGTGAGAATTGGAAACCTGGAAATTGCACGGATTTATGTTTTTGAAATCACCTCGGTATTGGATGCAAGTTACATTATATCTAACAGACTCACTTCGCTCATGCTAAATGGCTAGTTTTGCATTGCACAGCCTCCAGTGTCTCCAAGCATTCTGCTGTTCATCAAATCTCTCTGGGATTTTTCCCAGGCAGAGGAAGAATCACAATTACCCTCATCAATGTAAATTGAGAAGCACTGCCATCTAATACACTTTGCTGTGGAAAGTGAAGGCTTTGCAAAAGGCTGTGTAAATGTTATGCCACAGGTTTGTAAAGCCCTTTTTATCCCCACACAGTTCAAGCAAACGTATTCGGAAAAGAAATACATAGGGCAGTTTGTTGTAGACTGCCCCTAATATTACATTTGCCAAAATACAGTTTCATTCTGTGGGCCTTTTTACTGGTTTGATTTCCATATGTCTCCAAGCTCAGAACTTAATACAGGCTTAAATAGATCTCCTGCACTTTTTTAGTACACTGGGGATGAAGAGGCAAGAGCAGATTACAAAAATTGTATCACAAATCCAAAACAGAGAAAGACTTTCCACCCCTGGTGCAACATCAACCAGGAGCTGCATCTGTTACCATGGCACCTCGGCAGGGCTGTAGATTAATAGTCCGCAAAACTAAGGCAATTAAACTCATTGCATTGCATTTTGGATGCTGCTATCAACTAAACGCTGCCTGTCCTGTGAGGTGGGCAGTATAAAAGTACCTTTAATTATGAGTTAATTTTCTCTAATTTAGAAAGTCATCTCCTGTGTGGCCCCTTCTCCCCCCCAATGGCCACTTTTTTTCCCCTGCCCTTTGGCACAGACGTTTTGCTGCTGTGATGCAAATTAAACTCAAGCAAGGCTCCTACCACACTGGTTTTCACAACTAGGCTAATTAGGAGGTTTCTTACTACACCAGGTAATGTGCTTTACAATTTATGGCCTGCCAACTTATTCTTTCCAAAGGTTGGTTCTTCAGTAATAGCACTGCTGTAATTGAGGCTCTGCTGGAGGGTTGTCACACTACAGGAGACAGGATTATGTCATGTTCGTTATTCATTAATGCCAATTCCAGTTACAGCAGTAGTTACAATGACATGAATTCGTAGTGATGAAAGACTTCTATGACTGCCCAACCTATGCCTGCAGAACTATGTCCTAGACTGGCTTCCAGATGAAGGAAGGAAGAAAAAGAAACACAAAATGTCCCTTAATTTCAAGAGCACCAGTTTTGATACAGCTCAGGAAGACAATGGCTGGGGCTGGGATCCCATGCATAAACACGTAACTTGCTTCTGACTGTAATATACCTAATAACAGCAGATACCTTTATTACCAGGAAGGCCTCCAGACAGAGGTGTCACACACATGGTGTTGTCAGGTGTTTACATCAAGTTTTGTGTCTAGTCCAGGTGACCAAGTTGGAAACCTACAGCCTTTCCGCAGTATCATCACTATTGAATTCAGGAAGTCCAGTCATAATGCTGCTGAGTATTATCAGCAACAACACAAATCTTTGATTCTGATTTTCTTCCCTCTCGCTGTTGGTAATAGCACCTCAGGGCACAAAGCTGAGCCTATGTGACTGCCCACTGCCATCTGAAATGGCATCTCACTCTGCCGCCCTTAGTTTGGTTCCCTGATGTCCAGCCCTCTCTCCTGCTCTCTCCCAAAAAGGTCCATCCCTGCATGTCAGCTCCTGTGCTTGCCCAAAAACACAGCAAGCCAGTGCAATTTACTCACTATGCAGAAAACTATTTGCTCCCCCAAACGAGTTACATCAGATAACTGTAAGGAGAGAGGAGCACTAGATCCGGTGCAAATGAGAGGGTGAGACCATGTGGCCAAGACAGAAGGGAAGGAGGTAGAAGTGCTGGCAGCAACCATCAGGGTGTCTCACTTCATGTTACTTGTACTCCTAGAGATTATCAAAGTAGAAGCTAGGTTTTAGCCATAATGAATAAATGTTAAGGACTGGGCTTATTTTGCTGTCTGTGGTCAAGGAGACTTCTCTTTTACTGCCTGTAAAGAAGTCTGCTGTTTTCCAATATCATGTCAGGGATAATTAGGAAAAATAGCAACGTGAAAAGGCCAGTTGGTGTAACACAGGCAGGGGAGAGGTCCCATGAGAAATTTAAGTAACCTCACATGGATAAAAAGGCAAAATTAATTAGATAAACAAATGCTGGGAAAGAATACAGAAACCACATGAGAGGTATCAGGGAGAAAAAACAAGATCAAAATCCACTTTCAAAATAAAGGTGGCATTTTCATTCAGAAAATTTATCTTTTTTTCTTGCCCCACATCCTGAAGGGCAAAATATTGAAAGGCAGAATTCACAGTATCTTCTGTCATGCCTTAGATACCCACAGTTAATTTATATCATATGCAGGCATAGTTAATGCATATTGCTTTCTCTTTTTCTCTTCCAGCAGTGTTGATGCTCAACTTTTGCAGATAATTCATCAATTAGGCTACTCACAAGGGCAAGGGACTGTAAAAGTGCCCATGGACAGGAAATGTGCAACAGGGTGACTTAATGGTCCCAGCTCTCCCCCAGCCCAAGAGGGCTTATGCAGCACAGTTAAGAGAAGAAAGGGAGCACAAGTTCTCAATCTGCTTATTCCAGCTCCTCCAGGCACACACAGAGATCTTTAGGACAGTGACTGTTTCTTTACTAGTCAGATAAACAGACTTCCATAGTTATTGGGGACTTCACTTGCACCATTTGCTGCAACAATTAGTTATGGAGGTGGGGGAAATCAGCATCTGATCACATCAACACATGCTCAGGGTTGTGTGATGGGTCCCATGACAGGAGATGGCTCACACAGCCATCTTTACTTCCCATTTCTCTTTAGAGTATGAAAGCCCATGGTTCAAAACTACCCCTTAGTATCCTTGTTATTAAGCTGCTCAGGGGGCTTCACCAGCCATTCACGCACAGACCATCCCTCCCGTCCTCCTTCCCCCACACCCCGTCAGCAGCAGCTGTGTTGTTCTTACAGGTGTTGAGCTTAACTCTTTTGCAACTCCAGCCACCTAGAAAAGTGGCATGGAAACATTCTGCCTTAACATTGTACTGTCCAAATAAAAACCTTGTATGTTAACTCTCATAGTTCTTAGCCTAAGTGTATTGATTGATTTCACCTTCTAGAAAAGTTCTCTTGACCATTAATCCTCAATTTATACCAATCCACTTTGCAGTACTCTTTCAGTAATTTATCTTTTCTTCTAACCTGCTAAAGCATTGAAGATATAGTTTCTGAGAAAGATGCTATATGAAATAAAGATGAATTTTCCTGTATTTTTATCTTTGAACAACGGAAGAATGGCGAGAACGAAATCAATAGCCATTATGAAACATGAAACAAAGTTATTGAGAAGGATTACCTGATTAATACCATCTTCCTTCTCTCATAATCTAATATCAGCTACAAAACCAGACCTAAAACAGCCAGAAAATTATTTCAAATTGTTTTACAAGCAAATCTTTACCAGAATGACCAATCTACCAAATGAAATAACACACACCAAGCAGTTTCTGTGCACTTAGACTTCAAAACTGGAGTCACCATTACATTGCAAGCAAAGAATGAATTTGATATATGTGTAAATGAACACATATTAAATTCAATATAATTCATTCACTGATGAGTAAACGCTTGTCTTGACTCAGTTAAAAATGTCACCACTGATGACGTACTATTAGGTCTCCTGAGAGTCTGGGAGAGTCTTAAGAGTTCCAGCCACAGGAGTCCAGCAGACATGACTAAAACAATGTTGGAAGAAAGACTGAGCTGTACTTGGCTCACATTTTCCAAGACAAGAAACAGAAGGCAACCTAAAAATGTAATATTTTAAAATTCCTGGGGAAGGGTTAGGTTTTTTATTGGTGGTCTTTTAAGCCCCCACAGCATCTGAGAACCTGGGTTTATATTCCAGTAACCACAGCTACCAGTTTCCTCCTAGTGGTAGCGCAGCTTAGCTTCATTCAGCTCATTCAAACAGCACTGCTGTATTTTCTCCTCTGTCTGAGCTGATAAAAACCACCCTAATGATTCACCCTCTCTAGTTCAAGCAGGTGCAGTATACATGCTCTGTTCCACCCATGTTTTAGCTGCTTTTAAAGAGAATTGTTTAAATAGCCGCTCTTTTCTTTCAGTCGGTTACATACGGTGCCGACTATATGATAACTCCCCCCCATTTCAGCTTGTTACTGCTAGGTAGAGGGGCACTGAGGCTTCCCAGGGCAGTTCAGACGGTGCGGGCTTTTATAGGCAATGCTGCTCTCTGCTCATCTTCTCCTGGTTTTGCAAGTCCTCGTTTCCCTATTCTGAATTCACTTTCAGCATCAGACTTGGCACCCCCAAATTACAACTTTGTTTCAAGACCTGTTTTTTCAGAATGTACTTTTTCATTCATTTTCATCTTTTTATATCTGTATGGTTTTTAGCTTTTCATTTCATAGAGGTGTGTTGCTGTATTCTATGACAAATCACATGAACTGGTTCCAGATGACTTTGGAGACCAAAATTACTGGAGCATTTTGCATTATATCCTCATTACTTGATTGATTTGTGCAGATGTAAGTATAGACTGGGGGATACCAAAAACGGGAACAGCATGCCTTCACAAAGCAGATGGGCCTGCATTTAGGAATCAGCTAGGCTCTGCTCAGTAGAAGTACAGGATGTGAAGCCTCAGCATGTATTTCTGAAATGGGAATGTTGCGGTGCTCCACCCAAAGCGAAGCAGTACTTTTTATTCAGGCTGCTGGGTGGTACCAATTGTGGTGTTCTGTATGTGGTGAAGCTGCTAAGAAAATTCTCCTAAGGGGTAGATTTCATTACAACTCTAGCTACTTAAAGCGTAAGTATTTGTCTCAGGTGGTTGTCTGTGCTCCTCTGAAATGAACAGAAAGCCCAACACTTCCAGATACCTTCTACACTTACTGTACAATGCAATGAATTGCTTTCTGACGCTATCTCTTTTTTCCGCTGGCTGCAGAGAGGAAGCATCTGTGCTGCCAAAATCAACGTCTTGTCAATACTTCTTTCATTCCTTTGATGCTGGCTGCTCTCATTTGTGCTTTCTCTTCTCCACTCCAGAACACTCCAACAGTCATTTGCCTGGGACTTGCAAGGGAGGGAGGGAAGTAACGCTGAAGGAGAGAAGGATGTCTGGGATTTGAGAAGATGAACTGATGTTATATAGAAAAGAAAAAAGAAATCAGCTGGATTTCACAGCTGGAGAAGTGCTAATGGATTTGGAAGCAGCCAGAGCAAACCTTAATGCAGTAGGCACTTCAAACTGGTAAAAACTCCCCCTTGCAAACATCAACAAAATCACTTACCTAAGAATGGTTAAAAACAATTGCAGATTTAAGAACAGCAAATACAGTCGAGAAGCAAAACCTAAATACAGTATTAAAAGGAAAGGGGACAAAGAATGAAGCATAAATTCGCATTCAGTGATCAGCAGTGCTGACATTATAGGAATCCATCACATACTTCCTTTCATGGATGCTCTTTTATTGATTAAAATGGAACACCCTCATTTCATCACTTAAACAGAAGGAGCTGCTCAGAGCAGTACAAGAACAATAAACCAGAAATAAGTAGCATACCATGTGTCATAAAAGTTTATGCTTCCTAGTAAAAAATGGTGAATTGACACAGATCAAGACTGCAACAGCTGACTGTTTTAGCAGCAGGCACTTTTTTTTTTTTTTTTTTACACAAAAGTCTGTTAGTGTCTTTACAAATCCACTTTCATGTTACAGTGATTGCATTGGTTTCTCAAGACACACACACTCTTTACCAGAAATGTATTACAATAAAATCACAAGCTTACACGTAGTGAAGTTCTATCTGCAGTCTGGAAGATTTTATCTGGCCAACAAGGATATTCATCTGTTTAATTTAATCTAATTCTTCAACAAGAGGATCAGAAACCACCTGTCCTTTTGACAGGGCACACCCCACCTTACCTTCCCCACCTTGCAGACATGAGCACTTATCCTAGATTCCTTACTGAGACTTTTTATCCCTTGCTCCTACTTGCTAGGGAGAGTAATTGATTTCTTTATTGTTCCACAAACACATTTCATGGGTCATAAAGTTTACTTTTGTTTTCAGCTGTGTGACAGTAATGCTTTCATTACATAAACAGCACAAGAAAACAAACTGGCAGTTAAAAAATGTCCTATTATGCACTTAATTCTGTGTGCTGTTTCCAAGCACAGATCTTAAAGGAACCACATCCCAAAAGACTTCCACTAAATAAGATGGAGGACCTAAACTGCATCGGTAGCTGTCTCTGACTTGAAAGAACAGTGCCAGCCTTTAAATACCTGTCAAAAGTGTCAAAAATAAGCTGAGCTGGTGCATGCATATTTTCATACATATGTATATACATGTGTGTTACGTATGTATCTCCCTTCTGTTTCTATAGAATTGAAGCTTCCAGAAGGAAACTGAAGCCATTTGGGTTGCCAAGAAAGCTCTCCAAATAGAAGCCAATGTCTCTCTTTCCTGAATTTTCCCTTTTCTAATAAATTTTCCATTTCTTTCTACAAACAGTAACAGTAAAAATATGGTAGTTTCTTATCTGAGACTGAGCTACTGCTGTGTTGGGTCACAAGCTGGAGAACCTGGGTGGGTAAGGCCTGGGACTGGTACAACCAACAGACCAGCAGAGAGTTTTATGAGAGGGAAAGAACACTGTGCTAGGCTGCAGCTGGACACACTGGGTGGCATCTCTCTAGGTACCTCAGACAGACACAGCCCTGATGATGGAACAGAGAGGTCCCTAGAGACCTGACTGTACTTCCCGTTAGAGCTTTACTAGCTAAGCCATCCTGGCAGGCATCTACAAAGAGTGCAAAAAGCACTTTGAACAATAAAGACATAGTGCATAGGCTCTTTTGTCATTCCGCCAGGTCTTCACCAGCATTTCAGCTGCAAATACATATATATGTGTGTGAACATATATTACAAGTTATAAATTATATGGTTAAAATACAATAGTACATTTATGTATTATAATATTTACATATAAATAAACATTTGCTTGACTAGCTGAGGAGTCCTGGGTTAATGGTTGGACTTGATCTTAAAGGTATTTTCCAACCTAAATGACTCTGTGATTATGCACCGGTAGAACCTGAAAGCATAGACCTGCAGATATGTGACATGGAACATTGATCCATAAGGCACTAGGCAGAGAAGAGCTGAAACATCCCACACACTTCCTTTGGTACTCACACAACGAGAGCATCTATTTTTGTCTTCGAGTCCCTGAACTTCAAAGTTCTCGATACATTGTGCAGAAATTTATACTATCTAACTTCAGGTATTTAACTCACTGACAGCACGCTTAGATGATGGTTTCACAGCATAGTGAGTTGACATAACACTTAATCCCAGAAAAAGGGACAGTTCTTGTTCCCTCTTCCCACAGACTCCTCTCTACTCTCAGCCATGCAGCCTCACCGGTTACTTTTGCTATGTCTGATGCTCGTTTGGCTATGAACCTTTTAGCTCACTAATCCAGTGGAAACTATTTTTGGCTGGGGCAAGGAAGAGGAGAAGAAGGAATCGGCAAGGTAGAAGGAGGGAAAGAGGGAAGAGGAGAAAGGAAGACCTCTCTGTGTCAGTGTATAATCATATTTATCACAAATCGGAAATCCTCACTTTAAATGCACAAGGTCAAAGAACTGTCTAAAAAAAATTCCAAAATATTTACTCAGCCCTTCATTCCTGGAATATATAATGCTAATAACAGCAAAATGTCCCTCATAATACTGTACTAACTAAAATAAATTATAAACAACTTTTCAACTATTTACAATTTACAATTTTATTGCCCATAAAACTTTCTTCTTTTAATTTCACTTGCCTTCACTTTGGATGGTGCTTTCATACCCAGACATACACCTGTTCTCCTCCTCTTCAGCTGAAATAACTGAGCCTTCAAAACATCTCATTATTCATCTCACTTCTACCCATGACTTTGCTGAATATTATCTGCATTACAAGGAATAACATAGATTTCCTAGACCTACCATGGATAGACCACATTCAAAATCCTTCTCAAAAAGGATTAAAAAGGGGTTACAAAGCTGATTCCTGCCAAATAAGGTAGGTCATACCCAAGGCTGCACCATGTTTATAGCACAAATGGAGACTGGACAGTCTATACATAGGCTGCTCTGCTCTAAACTCAAAACTGGGCATAGTTATTAGTATCTCTTCTGTAATATCCTCAATATAATAGAAGATAAATATAATTGTCACTTAACACAGGATTCTTCTTACCACACTTTAGCTGCCTAAAACTCCAGAGTCTAGTCTAAATCACCCTTCAAAGCTCCTTCTAGAACCTAAGGAGAGAATGAGACGCCTCCAAAGGGCACCTTGTTACAGAGCTAGGCATAAGAGAGCAGGATGATGCTCTCAAAGAATAAGCTGCTTGATCTTACCAGCTAATACAATGCTGGTATATTTTGAAAAGAATGCAGATACCTGAGCTCATACAAGTGTCAGTGTCAATCTATACTGATTATCTTTATATAATCTCCTTGTCTGTTTCTGAAACGTGCAGTTAGATCACACCACAAAATCTAGAGCACATCTATGACTGAAAAGATAGTAGTAAGACTTTTCAGTTCTAATCATTTTAAAAGTCCTAAACAAGACAAGGATGATTGCTAATTTGTTCCATTATTATAATTTTTACATCAGCATTAATTATTTTTCCCTGAACTATGTGAACTACGAGGGTGCAAAAAATAATCAATGAAAAAAAGAAGTGCTGTTGACTTTCTCAGAAGCTTGAGTTCAGGGGAGAAATACCACCTTGGTAATGTCAAAGATTGCCTTTATCTGCATTTCCCCTGAAGGACAGTAAAGACTTCTTACATTTATTTGTGAAGGAATATCAAAGATAGTCTCAAGAGATCTACAGAATTTCAACTTTTTTTCTCTTTATGTAAACAAGCTGCTTTAATTAGCTTAATATGTGATATGGAATTTATCAGCAATTAGCATCTTTGATCAAAATCTGCACTAAACCAGTTTCTTCCAGAATGTTTGATTTGCATGAAAAAGTAGATGCAGCATGGTATGTTTGAACCGAGCAAAGTATACATATCAGTATCTTTTTTGGTGTACATATTAATAACTACCACCTTTACACAAAGCGTCCAGTGGGAATTTTCTGATGGACATAACATATTTACAAGATAAAGATTGGTTTTCAAAAGCAAAAGAGGTTTGTTTCTTCTGAAAACTGGTTCACACATGTAAGTCCTTTAAAAAAGCTTTGCTTCTGAAACAGATGCAAAGTCTAATGGCAAGAAAATAATCAGAGGTAATATTGAAATACTACCTCACATACATCTCAATGCAGGGTAGGAATGCATGCATTATCAGGGAAGTCTATCAACTAAAAACAGAAGAGAAATGTATTGCTTTGTTTCTCCAACTGCTGCTATAGTTGCTTTTCAGCACTTAATTTGAAATCTAATTATTGTTGACAGAGATGGGGATGCAAGCATATTAAGGCACCTAAACTTAGCATCCCTTGAGAAGTCTGAAGAAATAGCTTTGCCTTTTCTGTTTGTGTGCAGAGCTCCTTGTTTTAACCTCCCTCATGTTTTCAAATCCTGTTTTTGTCAGAAGCAATGCCTCCTCAGCTAAAATCACTACAACCATCTCTGAACAAGTCAAGATCAGGTTGAGCCAGGTTGAGCCAGCTGACCATTAGATTCATATCTGAGTATGTCCTAGACATGTCAGCAAGAAAATTAACTCTGTGTTAGCATGAAGAAAAAACAAGCAAGACTCATCAATGGATGTATTCAGGTCTATTCAGGCCTCAGACCTGCTGCAGACAACTGCATTCATCCTAAGCAGTACTGCAGTTTGCACTAAATCACACCTCCTGAGGGGTCACTCCTGCTTCTCTGACCATCCCCGTCCTCTCTGTGTCCTTTATGCTCCTGTACCTCCTCCCACCCCCCTCCTGCCTTTGCCTCTCTCTACTGTAGCTGCACTGCTGTCAGGGTGACTCCCACAACCCTATGGAGAGCTCTTGCAGGCAGCACTGTGATACTGCAAATATGCAAAACCCTGACAGTTATTATGGTGCCCTTGCATCAACCACTCAGTCTTGCAGGCACCGCAGTTCCATCATGCTCATTTTCTGTCTTGGGAACAGCATGGCTTGATGAGACTGGCATTGGAAAGACGTGTGAGTGGAAACTGTGAGCGAGTGCTTGGTTTATCCATCAGGTTAGCTAAAACTGTATGTATGGTGTCACATCGACATTGCACATTTAGAGACAGATTTATTTCTGGGTGCTAGCTCATGCCACCTCCACATCTTATCTGAGGAGAAACCTTTTACAGTACTCCTTCAGCACTACTCACTGCTCTCAGCACTGAACCCCCTGCACACCCAGCCTTCCCCATCCTTGTATGTAATTTCAGCATCTCATTTTCTAACTGGAAATACTTTGTACTGTAATGTGAGGAGATGGCAAACAAGCAACCAAGGACACTTCATGTCTTACAATCAAATCCATTTGATCTGAGCAATATCGTATTTTCCACCCACCCAGCTGAATTAAGTGTGCCTTTGGAACAAAACAACGTACAGCTATACTCCGCTCTTCAGTCCCTGACGTGTGTTGCAGGGGGCAAGAGAGACAAACAGGGACAGCAACACATTATTCTTCAATTTCTGCTGTTTGCCAGTTAGAAACATCCCATATCAGTGCAAATCTTTAGTCAAAGGGAAATTTTGTTCTGCTGGTGCCAAGTTTTGCATAGCACAGCCAAGCACGAACGCTAAGAGCTGAAGTGAAATCATGCTAGTCAATGAGGCAGAGTCTGCTTGTGCAAGCACCAGTTCCTTTGAATTAAGGGTTATACCTTGGTCAGCACATTGAACTCCCACTGTGGGCCCTGGGATGCCAAGAACGAGGTCAAAGAGGTGCAACGTTATTAATGTTGTGTTTTAAGAACAAAACGTTGTCCATTCACCCTAAATGTGCTTTTGTCCTTTCTCAAATAGTTCTGCTAATCATTACATATTTCATGTTGCACTTAGTATTTCATCGACCATGAATAAATCTGGACTTACAGAGGATAGGTCACAAGGAAACAGAACTTCAAGACAAAAAGAGAAATAGACACACAGAAAAGGTCAGTTTGAAATAGATATTTTTTCCTAGTTAATTCATTTCGTTTAGAATTAATTTTCAATTAAAAACAAAACAAAACAAAAATGAAGTATTGAGTCATTACAAGGGCCAGACAATTGTCAGAGCTACACTGGGTTAAATTATACTGCAGTAACTGCTCAGAGGAAGTCCAGTTAAAATCGAAGCAACTGAGTACTTTTCAGTTTCTTTTCAGTACATTTCTTTCCCTTCCCACCCCCTTCTGTCCTCCTGCAATGCATAGATTTTTTAGTTACAGGAATACGACATTTTGGTTACATTTCTATGCTTATGTAAGTCCTTACAATCTTATTAATCAATGCAACTTTTTTTTAGGCTGCCCTAAACCCTTTCAATCAAATATACTCAGTTACAGCCCAGGGAATAATTACTGCCCTCAGTCATAGTATGACATAAACCCTTTCAGTCTCATTTCCGCAAGACTTGAAAACAAGCAGCTCAGCCTTAGCAAAGACAGTGTTAAAAGGCTGTGGATGGTACTCAAGGCAAAAAGCATAATCAAACTTTTAAGTTATTTTCTTGGTCTGTTCCCCAGAAACCCAGACTTTCAACAGCCAGATCATCACTAAATGTTATTAGCAGAAAGCAGTTTTCCTTGTTCCATGCTGGGAAATGCAAGCAGGCACTAACACCAAACATACTGGACACTTATTTCTCCACGGTCTTTGTGTAAATGACACAACACGTTGGGTATTACATGGTTTAACCACTGCTCACCCGCCTTATGTCTTTTTCAGCCATTTTACTTTATGCTAAGGACAGAAGCAATAGAAAACTAAGAGGCAGATTAGAGGAAAACTGAAAGATAAAACAACCCTAAAATGTTATGACTGTTAGTAAAGTATCATGAATGCTGTGGAAGACAAAGCTATTTTCATTTGCCCACTGCTGAGTTTGCAGCTTGGAACCTGCTGTTCCTCCTGGTCTCTGACATAGAAATCCAGGGCAATAGTTCTTAAAAACAAATAAACTGTTTTGTTAGTAGCAAAATTAACGAGGTCTGGCCTGCCACAGATTTTTGTCTCACAGGTCATGTCCCATTTGGATTCTCTAGTGTTTAACAAAAGGTGAGCTGACACTGCAGCCTTTACCACCATGGGGGAACTAACTCACAATCCTCTACTCTACCCATCTGTGAATTTTCATGAAACTTGAAGGAACTGCACACCTTTGAAGTCTCTATCTCCCTGTTGAATTCATCTGAAATTGGTCAACAAGTTCAAAAAATGGAATAGAGTACAGAGAAAGACACAGACAAACATCATGGCTTTATAAATTTCACTCCTTTGGGAATTCCAGCTAGAAACACAAGCTAAAAGCAGGGGAATACTTGCAAATACATCACTGAGACTTAAAGGCAATGCAGAAAAAGCCCCCATATTATGGAAGACATTTGCCTACAAATAGTGAGAACAAGACTGCATTTACAAAGAAGAAAACAGGAAATCACAATAGACTACTTGTAAGTAAAGCAGGTCATTGTTAGTAAAATGCAAGGTAAATCCATCTTTTTGTCCTCCGAGTTTAACACCACTTTTGATTTATAGCAGTGAAGGCTCTGCATTATGAAATTAATCATATTTCATGATGCTTGGCTATAATCAGTCTACTGTGAAGTGCACATTGGACATGCTGTTATTCAACCAAGACACTGCTAAATTTTGCCAAGAGCAAGGGAAGTGTAAGACTTTCCACAAACCCACTCCTATACACCTTCCTTTACCCAGATGTCCCAAGGACTTTCTGTGACTTCCTTATATAAATAAAAGCAAGGGGTTTGCAAAGCCAAAGCTAAGTCTGAAAAAAACCCACACAGTGTCATCAGATCTTGTCTGACCTACCTAGCAGGTAATCCTGATAGCAAGAGCTCTGGGGTTTTTTCTTCTTTTTAGCACATATAGTTTCAGGAAAGCATTCCTGACTTAAACTTCTTGTGCAGAACAAGATCACTTGTTACAGTTGAGCCGGTCGTGTGGGTTACTGCTGCCCAAACTGGCATGATCCATCATTTTGTCTCTCTTTCCATCCTTTTCCCAGCTACATGGTCCTGGCCAGGGTGTGGCCCTCATCTGATCCTTCCCTGGGTTAATTCAACTCACTAAACCAGCAGGAAAGTAATTCAGTAAAAAAAACAGGCTGCTTCTGTCAGAACTGAAACCATCCCTTGCCTGGTACAGATGGAGTCACTGGCAAATTCATGCTTCTCTGAAACTTCTTAGAAATAGTCAAACAAATGGCTAACATTTTGAGGCAGATGCAGCATTTTCAAGTTATCTGGAAAACCCTGCTTTTCATGTATTTAAGACATTCTGAGAAGATAAAATAAAAAGGATTGTTACTTACTATTTGTCTTCTGTTCTCTACCAGGTGGATGCCAACAATCCCTAGGAAAGATCCAAAGCCAAGCTGAGGCAAAGAACAAAAACCAACAGAAATGCATGACGTCAGCTTATTTGGTCAACATAGCAACTCATTATAGTGGTATCTGAGCTCATATATTGTATAGATGGGCTAACTGGGGTGGGTCAGGGGAAAGGGTAGAAGTTACTGCTGGACTTAAATTGTATAATATAATAGGGAATGACCATATATAATTGTATAATATAATAGGGAATGCAGCTCTTTGCTATTTCAGAGCAGAACTTGTCATGTAGTAAACAGAAGCCTGTACAGACATACACTTCTACAACCTGCCTACTGTTACCATAGTCACATACAGTTTTACACACTGTAAAGCAAAAATCAAGCAAAGCAGGAGAAAGGAACACTCACATTTAGCCCATACATCATTATTTTTGGAAAATTACAAAGCTTTAGGCAACTGTAGACAAACAGTTTTCCTGAAAAAAACAGAGGTGTGGCTGCCATCCAGCTTACCCAAGTTCAAACTCTTCGGGTTGGATTTGTTTGATTTTAATTTCTAAACACCACCACACTTCCCAGAGAAAGTCCTTGCTAAAATGCCAAAAGGTCCAGTACAGTTAGTTTCAACATGGGACAGCTGTAGCACCAACAGCCACAGGAGAGAGAGGAGAAGAGGACACTGGAATAAGCTGGCCTGACTGTTCCTACCAGTGCTGCTTCAACACTAGGCTGGCAGGAAAAGCCCCCTCCTTATGACGGGTTCACGGAGGTTTGGAGAGGTAACAACTCCTTGGATTCGTGCTTAACAGGAGGTAAAGCAACAACAGGTGAGACCAGCCTTTCATCAGATCTTCCTGGAGTCAGGACTCCCGCTGGGCTCACGTGGGCTTGGAGAAAAGGGCTCTCCTTGGTGCCACACACCTGAGACATAGCTGGCCACAGCCTCAGAAGCAGCCACAGCAGGAGTGCAGGTGTCAAGAGACTCTTTCCAGAGAGCTCCCTCCTCGCACACTGCCCTGTGGCCACCTCAATTTCCCATCACTTAGACGCTCCTTCCCCCCCTCTTCACCAGGGCTGACACTCCTCCCTGCCCAGACACCCTCCCCAGTCACCCCCTCGGCTCCCATACAACCCACCCCATGGACGGGGCATGATGTTTCTGCTAAAGAATCTAAGCCCCTTTCTGGAATGTGGTCTCTGAACCTGGTTCAGGGCCTCTCCTCCAGGCACAAGTTAAGTTTTTAAGGACCATGTGTCCCAGCCAAGGGCTTGAGCAGTGCCCGTGAACTCCCTGCCATTGTGCACAACTGCTCACAGAAGTTACAGAGAAAGCAAATCTCCTGCAAGCACTTTATTTGTGCGGTATCACAACAGGAATCTGTCACTCTCTTTCAAGAAAGCAAATGTAAGGAAAGGAGATTTGCTCTTGAGTGCTGTGGGAAGATTCATGTGAAAGGGAGGCACAGGGACTAAAAGCAGAGACTTTGAAAAAGGAAGAGTGCACAAGTGCATTCATGCTGACAGCTGAATAGGAGAGAGACTTGGAAATGTGAGCAAGGACACTCTGTTCAGGGAACAGCAACTTTGTAAATTAAGATAACTACATCAAAATGACACCTGGTTCCAAGCCCCATTTTTCATCCCAATGGGAACAATCCATAAAGCCCCATTTATGGCTGATGCAGGGGACACACAGCAGAGTAATAGCCACGTGAAGTAAAAATGAGCAAATACAGAACAACAGCAATTAAATCAGAAGAAGCAGAACCACAGAGATCACAACGTAAGCCACGGCAATGCTGAGACTGGTTTAGGGTCATATGTGCTGCTTTTTTTTTGTCTGTTTAGACAATAGGCTATTTGGGTTGGGAACTCTGGGAGTCCAGGTCAGTATGGTGACTTGGATAATTTGGCCCTGTAGACTCCTGGTTGAAAGAGTATAAAAATAGCAAATGAAAATAATACAAGCAGTAGTCATAGTGAAGTGACATTAAATATTTAAGTATAAACTATCCATAAGGAAGTCCAACTCTGACTTTGCAGCCCATTCCACAAAAACAGCCCTAAACCCAAACCGATGACCAAGCAGTAATCTACTAAATACAGGCATGTTCCAAAGTGGAACATTATACTAACTTGTCTACACACAGAAATATTTTGTTCTATTACTTTGGATGTATAAATGCAGGCAACACCTAGCACTATAAAGATGTATTTAGAAAAAAGCTTTTTCCAAAACAAATGAGAAATCACCACATCTAGAGAAATTAAGGCACCTATCTCTTCTTGAAGCCCAAATTATATTATGGATCTAGCCCCGAAGCCATGCTCTGAAAATGCTTCTAGGTGCAAGTAAATCCATGCAAGTGGACGGTCTTACTCACCTTTGTAGGTGTTTGCAAGGTAGGGCCTAATTCTGCGTGGTTTTTAAGACCAAAATCCCTTCCCTAAGGTTGATGGAGATTTGGATCTCACCTACCAGCTCTGAAGTTATTATTTTACTACTGAATTCTACTAGACCTCATTTTTAATTGTAATTAACACTGTCTGTCCACATAATCTCTCTTTTCTTTGAGCCCAATAGTTAATTAGGTAGTGTTGAAATAACTCCCCTAGCTTTAGCTATCTAGAAGTCTGGGATCAGTGCTATGTTGGTTTTCTAAGCTCCCTCTACTGTCAGCAGGGAAGAGAAGCACCTTCTGAGGAGAAGCGCCTTCTGAGGAGAAGCACCTTCTGAGGGTGGTTCAGCTCATCCTGGACGAGGTGGCTGACTGTGCCGAGGTGGACAGGCCATGGCACAGCCCCTCTGCCAGGCTGCGCTGGAGCCAGTGACCTCTGGAAATGGGGCAGGAGCACAGGGCACTGTCACCCACCTCTGGCTGGGCTTTTGGCAAGGTATCACGCAGGGGTTGCACAGCACCTTTAAATCATCTTAAATGCGTGTGATATTTAGCGTATTAATGAAGCTGGCGCTGATGATTACACATCAGTCTTTCTGTTACTTTAATAATCCAACACATGTGCAAGAAATTTTCATAGTTTCATAAAATTCTGAATTTTATGAAAACTATTTGGTCTACACAATCTTTTGAGGGGGAATATTATTAGTAAAAGGTTTTGGTTTTAGACTGTTCTGATAAATTCTAGCTATACTACCTGGTTATTAATGACTCCAAGATTTTTTTTAAGTTAATTTAGAATATTAGTTTAAATTTATTTTAAAATTTATATTTTAATATTTTATTTACCTTTTTAATTTAAAATTTATTTAAAATAAAATAAAGGTATTTATTTAAAAATCATTTTAGTAGATTATATTTTTCAGATGAGTGAACAGACATTGTGTTATTCCTAAAAGAAGCTAAATGATGAAATAAGTTGTTTTGTGCACATGGATTTATTACCTGTTACACTCACTAAAGACTACAGTTTAAAAACAAAACTTCTTTCTAGGTAATGAGTGCAGATAATATGGTCTTCTAAAAGATTTTAATTCAAATTGCGGAAGAAGAAGAGACTTTTATCAGTATTAATCTATCTATTTTAGCTTAATGAAAGGAAAATTCATCTTTTAAGGTTTTATTCTTGGAACTACTTCTTGTTCTATTTTTAAAACAACACTCCTTATAGATCATTATCCCAAAATTATCTTTCCGAAAGACCTCTTCTCAGCATGACACTAAGATGCAAGAGGACTTGCTTAGGAGGAACAGTTCTAACTCACAAATTATTAATGGCAATGCAAAATGTATGCACAGTATTAAAGACACATATCCTTCTCCTCCGGGCCTTTGATTCCATGGAGAACAAGAAATAACGGTACTTTACAACATGTTTTGGTAGTGGTGGATCTATGTACCTAACCAGGTGCCTGACTCCAAGTACATGAGTTTCTTTCTTCCCCTTGTACCCTCTGCTTCATCCTGGCTGGCTCGGGGACACCAAGTAGGGCAGACGGGCCTTTCTCTACCTGCTGCCCATGTTCCTCTTTTTTAAAACTCAGTCCAGGCATTTGAAATTTTTTTTTGCCTACAGGGGTTTCCACATTTCTGAATATGGCCGATCCCTTCTTCTGAGATCAGAAAGGGCCACAGGGGTTGAACCAGGCAGAGCTTGGCAGGGCTACCCTTCCCCAAAAGTCACAGGCACCACAGGGCAATGCAGATGCAACTTGAACCTTGTGCCCAGTGCAGGAACGTGTTTAAGCAGCCTGTTGCCAAGGCAAAACCAAGTTTTTTTCCTTGTTTCTCCAGCAAAAAAAAAAGGATTTTTTAAGGGGATCTCATACGAGCGGACTGGCATCAAGACTGCACAAGAGGACATTAGGCAGGCTCCCGGGAGAAGCTTCCACGCGCCCACCTGCACGGCTTTCCCTGCAATGGACCCAGCAGAATTCCTGGCACATGTACACGAGAGCGCAGTGGCTCTTTCTGCCATCAAAGTAGTAAACCTCTAAAAGGCTGTTTAAATCTATCCCATGCCTACTGTCCAGTCACTTACACACCCACATTTAATAGAGATCAGTCAGAAGTCAAGCACAGGTTCCCACATTGGCCCCTGAGCCCCACACGCTGCTGTGCAGTGCAACCTCGGCCTCCTCCTGCCCCCGAACAGCCTCCCCTTTGGGGCACTTCAGAAAAACAGAGTTTACCCCCCCTACCTTATCACACACTAGAATTAGACCAAAACAGAGGAGCATCTCTCTCCTGCGAAATGCAGCAAGCCTGTTTTGTTTGTTGGGTTTTTTTAGTCAATCAAAGCTTCCCATATCCAGCTGATAATAATTTATTTGGATGTACCAAATAATCTAAAATAGGTTTCTTTACTCACAACGATGCCTGGGTAGTAGCCTCCCACGGTAACATTTTCCGTCCTTGTGGTAGCTGCCAGACCTATGGTCAGTATGAAAACAGACACTACCAGCAGAGAGACTGTGAACCAAAGAGAAGTCTTCTTCCTTTTTGCAAATTGTCCTGTAGGGAGGGGGAGCAAGAAAAAAAAAAAAAAAAAAAAAAAAAAAGAGAGCTTTTCATTGCAGTCATGGCAAAACAAATACAAAATGATGGAAGACTTTGTTAATCCTTGCTGTTGTTAACCCACTGCTGTTCTCCCACTAAGGAAAATTGCTGGCAGACAACAGAAGGAATTAAAACCAGTTAGCTAGAGCTCAGCATAGCTAAATGCACACGCATTGAGTACATGCATGAGATGAGGTTTTATTAAGCTGAACTGAAAGTCACTGACAATGATAATTATGCCTTGTCTTCAGTAATGTTTATAATTAAGTGTTGCTCACATCCGTAAGTCAGATCCTGCAGGCACCAAACGCTTACCTATGTGAAATACCAATTTGACTCTACTGGGACAGAACATAAAAATTCATGTTTTAAGCAAGATTAGCAGAAGCTCTGCATGCTATCATGAAAATGAATGTGTTCTTTGTATTTACAGGTAAGGAAAGCAACCTGTACCTCTGCAGCAAAGCTGTAACATAGTTGATCAGGTAGCGATACATGGGACTACCTTTTTAAACAGTAGCTGCTCAGTGAACTGCATTAAGTCTCACTGGGAATTAGGTTCCAGATACTCAGAAGTAGAAAAAAAGCAGGCTCATCTACTGCTTTCAGCCTGCTTGAAGTCACTTAACCTTGTTGTGGTGGCATATCTGAGCTGCAACCACAGGTTATTCACCAGAGCCCTAGCCCATGGCACAAACTTCGGTTAAGACTTTAAAACCAGCAGCTGATACATGACCCTAACTAACAAAAGGCACCCAAATGAATCAACCTGTGGTCCCCCTTTCTGGCGTTTTTGCTTTGAAAGGCAAGGCAAGAGTGTGCAGGATTAGCCCTGAAACCCTGGGCCATGCGATTTCACGCTACCCCCATGCTACCCTAGGCTGGAGCTGGGCAGCACGGAGCTCCAGCGAGAGCACAACCTGTCCCCAGCACGGGGCCGTGTCTCTCCCCTCCACAGCCTCGTGGCAGAGACTGTAGCGTTGCACTGGATACCGGCGCCAGGGAGGGGTAGGTGAGAGGGGAAGGCAGCCTGGTGTGGCTCATGTTCTGAGGGTGCTGCTGTAAGCAGAAACAGGGCTAATGCGGGAAAGTCAAACAGCAAGCAGAAGCTATTTGCAATGAGTCACTTGAGTGACATGGCCAATTTAAAGTCAGGTAGCTCTGTTAAATGTTTACAGTTCAAAAGCCAGGCTAGATTAGTGATGTTTGCAAACTAAGTCAAATAATTTCAATGAATAAATGCATTTATAATAAAATCTGTATGTTTGCTGACATTTCACCAGTAGAACAACCAGCCAAAATTAGTCCAGTCTTTTAGTATGAAATGCAAGCAACTTCACTGAAGACAAACATCTTCTGTTGAGCTTATGCAAGGCTCTTTCACCTGCATGTACAAAGTCTTCCTGCTAAAGATCAATAAATAACTCACAAGACCCTCCTGACATCTCCACTTCCAGCCTGTGCCCCAGCTGTCTGCCTCTGCAATTCCCTGTTAATCCATGGAGGGTCACTGGGGACATGGAAACGGAGAGCTTCTTCATTATCAACAAGTTCTTCACCAGCTGTATGGGGTTAAAGGCAGTTCTTTCAATGAGGCCAGCTCACATGGCCAAGAGGGGAAAGAGGACTTCAGACTTGTAACTCCACAAATCAGTTGCTCTTCCCATAAACTGAACTGATTCATTCAAAATATTGACCAGATTTTAAATAATACCTGACGACCTTACTGCAGGCTATCATCTTTGAAAAGTTGTGGAGATGGAGGAATCCCCAATAACTGAAGAAAGGCAAATGCTCCACCTAGCTTTAAAAAAGGCCAAAATGATGATTCAGGGAATTACAAGCCAATCAACCTCACTTGCGTTCCTGGGAGGCTAGGACCAAAAATATGGAGCAAATCCTCTTGCAAGACATTTCCGGGCACATAAGGAAAAGGTGACTGGCAACAGTCAGCATGGATTTACCAGAACCTAATCATGTCTGACCAACCCAGCTGCCTGCTATGAGAAAATGACTGGGTGTGTGGAGCAGTGGATGTCTTTTACATTAAATCTAGCAAGGCTTTTAACATGGTATCCCGCAACATTCTCATAACTCAGTTGGGATGTTGTGGCCTGGATGAGTGGACAAGCAGATGGTTAAAAAATTAGCTGGATTGTTGGGTTCAGAGGGAGTGGTTAATGGATTGTACTCTACCTGGAGGCCAGTAACAAGTGGAGTACCATAGTGGGCCTCTGTCCTGGGACCTGTCCCATGTAATGTATTCATCAATGACCTAGAAAAAGTGGTAGCATGCCCTCTCATCAAGCTGTCAGACAACACAAAACTGGGGGCAGGCAGTCAATAACCTGGGGGGCAAGGCTGCCATTCAGAGGGATCTAGGCAGGCTGGAAAAACGGGCCAGCAGAAACCTTGCAGAATCAAGCAGCCAGATGCAAAGTCCTGAACAAAGGAAGGAACAATGCCTTGCAGTGGTACAGGTAAGGGAGTGCCAGACTGGGGAGCAGCTCCACTGAAAAGGACGAGCTGAACATGAACCAGCAGCGTGCCCTGGGAACAGCATCCTGGACTGTATTAACAGAGGCACCATTAGTAGATCAGTAACTATGCCCCCCTAGTCATCACTTTTCAGATCACATATAGTATTACACCCAGTTTTGAGGCTCCAGTACAGGAAATACTGTATTTATTTATAATACTGTATTAATTTATAAAATTAACTGCAGTGATTCAACAGGGAAAGAAGGTCAGGAGCCGGCAAACTCACTGTGTGAGAAGAGGCTGAGGGAACAAGGCTTGCTTTTGGCTTTTGGCAGGGCTAGCAGAAGTCTTCCAGTGCCTGAGGTGGTTGTCAGTAGGACAGACTCAGGCTTTTCATAGTGGTGCACAGCAGGAAGACAAAAGATAGTGGACTTAAACCGAAATACAAGAACTGTTTCAGTCTGGGTATAAGGAGAAAAAAATTCAACATTAGGACAGTCAAGCATTGGAACAGGTTGCTTAAAGAGGTTATGCTGTCTCCATCCTTGCAAGTTTTCAAGATTTAACCAGAAAAAGCATTGAGTAACCTGGTCTGACCTCACAATTGACCCTGCTTTGAGCAGGAGGTTAGACTAGAAACTTCCCCAGGTACCTTCTCACCTGAATTATTCTGTGATTTTATGGTAGTTGAGACAGCTAGACTAAAGGTGGCTTGAATATGTGTGCTCATATCCACTGTTACAAAACTGCAGCTGCAATGTAGACATACTCTAAAGGGACACAGGAGCACAAAACCTCTGAAACCCTGTGGGAGAGATGCTCTTTAGCCAAGTGCTTCTAAAACTATTGAATGCCTTTATAAAGAATGCCTGAGGAGCCAAGCCTTCACATTTTTCCAAAACACCTGTACTGGCAAAGGTTAACCAGATCACATGGAGTTAAACGAAGGGTACAACCTGCCCTCCAGAGTTTTGGTTGTCAATAACAATGTGCAAAAAAGAAAGAGATCAGTTTGATGGCCCAGACTGAGTTTGCTGGAAAATGTCTTAGGAAAAGCATGCTCTTATTTGTAATTGGAGTAAATTGGATGTGGATTTAGTGAGATAAAACAGAAAAGGATGTCGTTATCTGCAGGCTCATTTTTGGACTGAACTACATTTTGAAATGTACACATGCCAGAAGCCATTTGCATACATGATACCCTTCAGCCCTCACATTCATTGATCTTTACCACCTGCATCTCAAATCAGAGGCAAAGATCCAATCATATCTCTTCTTTTTCATACTCCAGTTCGGAAACTCTTGTAACTACATGCAGTTAGCTACAAACTCCGCCCTCAGTAGAGATGACTTACAGACAGGAGCACAGAAAGGCCCCTTCTGGAGCAGAGACCACACACACAAGACCCTGTTCTCAAAAACTGCCATGTACTCAGAGATGATGGGTAGAAATCAGGTCTAAATTGGTTTCTGCTCTGGCTGTCTGGCTTTCCTTAGTTACATCAATAAAAATCTTCGCTGTATCTATCAAAAGGTGTATAATTCCATGTACAAAAGTTACCAGCATATTGTGAGGCCTAAGTAATATTTGTAGAGCAGTATAACATCTTCAGATTAAAAAGGCTACAGCTGCAAAGGGTTCCTACTATTAGTTCCCTTTTGCTATTTCAGTCATGTTGGCTCCCAGGATTGTTCGAGTCTTTGTTTACTGCTGTTTGTAGCAGTTGCCATGCAGTTTTTTGGATCTGTGTATAACGTCCCTACCAGCCAAAACCCAACGCCAAACTGTTCCCTCAGGAGCCCTGTCTACAGCACAGACAGCGGGGCTGGCCCAGCCTTCTTCCCTGATGCTCTCTGTGGCAGGGCTTGGACCGAAGGCCGACCATACACAAGCACAGCAGTTAAACTAAGAGCAGAGGAAATGTTGCTGTCAGTATTGTTAGGCTGAATTTTCTTCCAACACCAACGTTCCTATAGTGCAGGAAGCAGTTAATGTAGCTATTGACTTTCCAATTTTTTAATATTGAAGTGACTCTCAAAGTAATTTTGACATTTATCCTCTTTAAGTTCTCTAACAATGATCCAGTACGGACATTATAAACTCTTAGTCTGGACCTTAATCCAAGCTAGTTATAGCTTCAAATTTTTACCTCTAGCATACCAAAAATCAAGCGTGTAGAAAAAAAATCTTCTTGTCATATCCTTATTAGCGTTAGCTTGAGGCTATGGGGTCAATAGAGGGTGCAAACATGTTATTACCTTCTATTAGCAATATTCCTCAGCAGTTTTGGCCAGCAAAGTATTAACTGAGTTTTGATACTGCAGCAATGAGCACTACGGTAACAACTGGGTGATAAATTAGAGAGGTAATGCTGCTTCCGCACCACTGGCTTGTGCTTTGCCTGGCATAGATTGAAATTGTGCACAAAAAGGAGCAGTCCCAGAAACACTCCCTGCTTTGTTTGCTAAATGTCTGTCAGGCAAAGTACCTGCTTGAACCACTCGTGCTGCTGCTTCAATGGAAGGAAAGAGAAGGCTGTCAGGACAAGCAGGAGAGACACCGGGCTGCGGACAGAGAAAGGCCCGTGAGGACAGAATTTGATATCACCCTCCAGAAAGTAAAAAAGAAAAAGTGCCTGCTGAAGACCAAGCTCTGCTGGACTCAGCAAAATCTTTAGTTCATTGACCAGCTGCAGAAAACAAAATTATGTTTACAGTGCTCTGTTCATGATGGCTGAGGGATACATTCAATTTGTAGGAAGACTATAGAAAATTAATAGTTGGGGGATGGACACACATAGATCAGATTGCTGGTAGAATGCAAAGTGGTGGGTCTAATGATGAATGGCAGGGTTTGGATTCGAACGAAGCAAAAGGTGAATTTAAAAGAAGAATGAAGAAATCAATAATGAAACCTGTCCACAGTACGGAATGCGTCCAATGGTCAAGGGAAAGAAAGAATAAAATGCAATAGCATCTCTCAACCTTGGAAAATTTGCATACGATCTGCAATTTAACTCAAAAAGAAGTCTACATTTAGACCGAGGTAACTATACTTTGCTAATTTCACCACCCCTTTTACAATCCAGCTTCAGACATCATAAAGTCTATTAAAAAGTGTGGAATGAATTTTGGAAGGGAAGAATTGTGCGTGATGTAGCAATTTTCCGGGATCACAATAACATTTGCTGAATATTAGCACCACACCATTTCATACTTTCCTTTTTGATCTAGTTAAGGTGATCTATGATAACACTGGTGATAGGTGGAAACATTTATTTCAAGTAATGCCCCAGTCCAATGTATATTAGCAGCCTAAATGAGAAAAGATAAGGGAGGAAAGTTTTGCAGCAGAAAAGAATGGTGCATTTTTATTACCCAGTGGATACTACTAGAAATTGTGACATGTTTCAGAGAATGGCATCAACCATATATAATAAGATAATTTAACCAGAAATTTGCCATAGACAGAGGATTATAGTATCAAAGGTATCCACTGCTTTGCTGCTGTCGAGAAAATATTTAAGGGAAGATCTTCGGAGCTAAATTAATAATTTTTAATTACTGCAGTTCTCACTTCAGTGCCATCTCTCTCTTGGCTACAATTTTCATTGTTTATTTTCAAAACTGGTTTATGCCAGTCAAATTGAATTAATCCTACATTGCCTCCCAAAATTAAATGTGATGGACTGAGATGTTTAAATCAGATATTCACACCTGCTGCTGGTGATTACTTTCCCTCTTCTGATTAAATGCTTGACTTGTCCAGAGTGCTGAAGTAATTAAACCAAATGCAACAGCATTCATTTCAAGCCACAAGATAGCAGCTTTTATCAGGCCCATTTCTTATCTTTATTTTGAATTTGTTGAGGAAGAATCCATGAGTGTGTTACATATTCAAGACCATAGGAAACACTGCTGTGCTCTTTCACAATTCTATTACACACACACACACAAAGAAAAACAAAAAACACACACACAAACCCTGCTATGCTATATAGTGTAGCTATAGTAAGTGATACCATGCAGCATCACTATGACTTCATTGCTTTGGCAGCAAGTGTTTCACTAATAAATAATTGAATGAGGAGCTAATCACTAGTTTAAAGCTAGTATACAGATTCTTCGTTTTCCAGTGATTACCTGAAAATATTTCTAAGTTACAGCATATCTTCCACCGCTACCTTTTCAACACCGATATCATCATTCTTCTTCCAAGTTCAAGACAATAATTAAGATCTAATACATTTTCAAACTGTCTGTTAAGATCCTTGGGCACACAGCAAAGCCTCCGCTTACCCTTTCAAACACTACACGGAGCAACTCCTAGCACTAAGTTCTGTGTTTTCTCGACTTTAACGAGTATCGCTGGAATAATGACCTGTTTCTCCATTTTCCTATTTTCTGCACGTCTTTATTTCTCGGGCCGTACGCGGTAATAAGCACAAGCAGCACACCACTCCAGCAAAGAACCACCGACACAGCGGACCCAGGAGGAGGGAAACCCGCTGCCGCCTGGCTCCTGCGGCGCTGCCCCGGCCCGCCCCGCTCCCGCCCGTACCGCCGGGCGCGCAAGGGGTCTCACGTTAACCTCAGCGCCTCGTACAACGCCATGCGTTCCTACGCCAAACCACCAGCGGTTCGGTAAGCGCGGCGGCAGGCTCACAAGAACTGGTATTTGTGAACACCCCAGTGAGCGAGAGCAAGAGACAGCGTGAGCGCCCACCCGGCCACCGAAGCCCGAAGCCCCGGTGCCCCCGCTCCGCGGGGCTCCCCGCTTGCGCCTTCCCGGGCCGCTGACTGACGCGCGGAGGCAGACGCACCGACCCCCCCGGGGCAGCCCGCCGCCGCCCCCAGCCTCGCCCGGCCGTCCGGCCCCCCTGCCGGCGCCCGCTCTGCCGCCGGGGTGGGCACCGCGCCGCGCCGCCGCCGCCTCCCCGCGGCTCACGCACTCGGCGGGGCGGGAAAGTTGCGGCGGGGCAGGTGCCGGGGCTCACCTGCGGGGTCCAGCAGGGCCAGCGGACCGGACACCGCGGGGGCGGGCGGCGGCGGCACCATCTTCCGCGGCCGCCTCCCCTCCGCTCCGCGCCTCGCCGCGATGCGATGCGATGCGGCCGGTGCTGGCCGCGGGGTGCGGGCGGCCCGGTGGGCCCGCCCCGCGGGGGAGTGCGGCGGGGGGCGGGGGCGGGGCGAGGTGCTGCCCCCGGCGACCGTCCTTTCCCGAGGCCGAGCCGGCGCGGCCCCCGCCCCGCCCTGCGGGGAACGGCGGCGGTGCCCGCGGCCTGGCAGGGGGAACTGGTCCCGCGTCGTCCGGGCACAGCGGCGGCCCGGCGGGCACCGTGCGTCCCCCCCGGCCTCGCCTGCCCACAGCCCCCCGGGGCAGCCGCAGCGGGCAGGGCGGGCGCCGGAGGCTCGTCCAACGGCCGCCCGACGGCCCGTGTCGAACAGAGCAGGGCGGGCCTGTACCTCCTGTCCCGGGGCCTGGAAGAGGGGGAGCTGCCTTGTGACCCCTGAGGGCAGGAGGGGGTCACCAGGTGTCTCAAGGACCCTCCGCTGCTGCACACTTCACCTTCCTTGGGTAAAAATTCACCCACACTGGGCAAAACGTATGGTCAAAGTATCACAATTCACAGAATGGTTTGGGCGGGAAGGGACCTTCAAGACCATGTAGTTCCAACCCCCCACCATGGGCAGGGACACCTTCCACTAGACCAGGCTGCTCAAAGCCCCATCCAGCCTGGCCTTGGACACTGCCGGGGATGGGGCATCCGCAGCTTCTCCGGGCAACCTGTGCCAGGCCCTCACCACCCTCACAGTAAAGAATTTCTTCTTAATATCTAATCTATATCTACCTTCTTTTGGTTTACAACTATTACCCCTTATCCTATCACAACAGGCCCTGCTACAAGGTTTGTCCCCATGTTTCTCATAAGCTCCTTTAGGTACTGGCAGGCTGCTGTAAGGTCTCCCCGGAGCCTTCTCTTCCCCAGGCTGAACAACCCCAACTCTCTCAGCCTGGCTTCACGTGAGAGGTGCATAAAGATGTGGCACAAAGTCCCAGAGGTCAGCTCGGGGTGCAGGTCTGTTCCCTCCCTGCCTTCTGATTCTCCTTTACAAGTCACAGCTCTCCTTGTGTTGTGGCTCTTCCCGACTGCCCCTGCGCACCATGAGCAGCTCATTTCCAGGCTGACCCCTGAGCCTGGCAGGGGGAGTGAGTGGCATGGGCTAGGTCACCATCTGTGCGGTGCTCAGTGACTTAATTCGTTATATGTTCTACCTGTGTTCCAGGCTTGGCTTCACTGCTTGATTTGTTCTTGGCCTATGGCAGGGGACCAGTTTGTCACCTGGTGGAGATCAGAATTATCAAGCTTGCCTTTCAGCTTTCCTCTTCCTTTAAAAAAAAAATCAAGCAGAAAAAAATATTATAGTGACCAGAAATATTAATAAAATTAATAACAAACCCAGGCACCTCAGATGCATAGATTAAGGTAGGTGTAGGACAGGCAATGTCAATAATCAATAGATGCCGTAGGCCTATTCTTTTTCTTATCTGCTGTCTATGAATTTCTCAGCCTCCTTGGCTCTTTCCTTCTGTCTCAATTTCCATTTCCAGAGCAGATCCTGCCACTTGCCCTGCTGCTACCCAGGAACTGCTAGCTGCGGCTTCTAGTGCTACCGACTGCAGGGATGTGTGACTTCTGTCTGAAAGACTTTGGGAACGACTTGAAAAGAAACAGCCAACAGCTGCTGTGCTGTGCTGGTACCTGCTGTTCCTTTTGCGGTACTTCCCCATAGCAGAAAACATAACATTTCTTTGTGGACAACGTTTTTGACCGGCTGCCGAGAGCTTTGCTTACACTGAGGTGCATTCTCCCACTTGCAAGAAATGGAATTCTATTTAACATTCTTGTTTTCCCTTTGCTCAAACCTCTAAATGTATACATGTATATGTATTTAACTTCTTCAGTCTTTGACTGATTTCCCCAGAAAATGGTTAGATGGAAAGAGATGACTTTCTCAGGTACCACCCCTAGCCTACGAGCCAAGTAAGCCAGGAGCTAAGGCCAACCACAAGCCAGTTTTTCCTCTTCACATCCTCTAACCTGGAGGGGTTAAAGAAAAGAGAAAAATGAGGCTAGAGGTAGTATTTGTACTATTAATTACTAATTTTCAATATAAATTAATGAAGTAATAGATTGAGAACACAGAAGATGTGATGGTACAAATAAAACATTTATTTGAAAGTGACCATGGAGAAGAGTGATAGATAAAAAAGCACCAAAATCTGGTATAGACCCTCACGTTCAGGGCTGGCTATGGATAGAGACTTCCACCAACCCTAAATAACAGGGAGGGCTGGAGAAGACTTCACTTCCCTAGACAGTTTGGAAAATAAATGCCATATGCAACGTGTATTCTTGGGTGTGATGGGCAATACTTTTTTCTACCAGCAGCCACCAAACAGACACAACAGCCCAAAGGGAAACTGCTCTAGAATTCTTTTCAGTAAACGAAAAGGATATTATAAACACTTTTAAAAATGATTTGATTATAGAAAACAGCCTCTGATGAATGATTCATGTTTTTTGCTGCAAACTTCAGGAGAGTCAAAAATAGATCTGGTCCTCTGTCAGAAGGCAAACATTAAGAAACTATGGAAAAATGATTGGTGAGGCTGCCTGGATCTAAAACCTCAAGCATCTGAGTGGAAGAATCATGGACTTACTTTAAATCCAAAATGAAAAATCCTGTATAGCACTTTCATCCCCTAAAAGAGGTTGGAATAGGTCAACAACGGTAGACTTAGTGGATAAGTAACTACCTGAAAGAGGATATTAAAGCAGTGAGTGAACCTACAGGAAAGGAAATAGGAGAGCTACAGTTTGCAGGGTTAGAAACTGAAGAACCAAAGAGAAAGAATGGATAAAAACCTAGCTGAGCCAGATGTTGCAAAGAAGAGGGTAACAGATAACAAAAGATTCTTCAACGGTATAAATAAAAATGATTCAAAGAAGGAAAATGTATGGTCACTAAATGTGAGGGATGGCATGAAGACAGAGGTTGTTCCAAATCTTGAATGAATACATTGCCTCAGTTTTCAATAAAATAATTATTTATATGAAGGTATTGGCAGAGAACCTAAAGCAAGTGAGGATAACGTAAATGATGTTAGCAGACGTGAAGTGGAAGCATAACTTAGGCTGTTTCTTGTGACAGGCCCAGGAAAATTGCACCTTAAATGCTGAAAGAATTGGTAGCTATCTTTTCAAGCCCTGAGCAAGGTTTTTAATGATTCAGCCAAGTTGAAAGTGAAGCGCTATTACCGCAGAATAGGAAACCTCTCTTATAAAAGGGCAGAGGGAGTGAGTCGAACAGCAGCTCCATACCCTGTTAATTTGACTGGGAAAAGTCTTAGAGGTAAATGAAAAATGGGTTGAACTACAGTATGGTTCATCAAAGCTAGATCACATCAGACTAATAAGATCTTTGATAAGGTAAGTGATTGCTGAGGCCAAAAGCACTGCAGTGAAGCAAACCTCTCTGGATTGTGCTACACACATAACAGAGTCCTTCAGAGAAAATGACTGACTTAACATGGAGCAGACAGCTACAAGTATGGGTCACCGTCAGGTATGGATAAGGCTAAAGGGAAGGCAAGATACTGAAAGAGGTGAGCAGTCTGAGATGCACCTCAGGGACCAGTCTGGAGGAAAGATCACTGGTATTGTTGGGTTTAAGTGGTGTATGTGTGGTTATGAAATGTGTAAACGTCACAAAGCTGGTGGAGATTGCTATGACTGAGGACTACAGGAACAGAAGCATACTAGCGTATTAGGAATGGGTTGAGGAGGGGTTGACACACTTAAAAACTAACAATGAAAGCTTTTATGGTAAGTTTGGAGTCCTCCCAGTTCAATGAAATTTAGGAGCGATCTGTGTATCACCAAAAGTGGTGCCAATGCAAAGACTGGTAAACAGATGTGTTCTAGGATGCATTATTTAATATGTGTTAATTAGTTCAATGCATTGTAAGTGTGGTAGAACTTCATTTTATATTTATGTTGCTGGTTGTCTCTAAAACCGAAAGGATTTTCACCATTTTGATGAACAGCTTGGACATGATTTTTCTTAATACTTTTTAGGTCTTTGTTTCTCAGATGCCTGGTTCATGTACCTTGCTCATATGTGAAAAATAAATAATTTGCTAGATTTGTGCCCAGAAGGAGTCCCCACACTCCAAGGTTAGGTTGGCAAGGCTGTTAAGGGTTCTTCTAATGTGTGCGTCGCATGAAGCATGGCCTATTTGTCAGGATAAATTGTGCATTCTCACCTAAAAAGTACGCTGTCTGCACTGGGCCCGAGTGCCTCCATGATGCCCTTGATCTCTGCTGTTCCTTTCCCATGGCACACTGCAGCTTTGAAGGATTTTGTCTTTTGTCCCACGGGTCATCATTATGCTGGCGAATGCCTTGGAGCTGAGGTTGGTCACGTGTTACATTTGTATCCTGTGTGCCCCTGAAATCTTTTTGTCTTTATTTTAAACCAGACCAATCTGTTTGGTCTTTCCTCACAGGCCATGTTTTCTAGGCCAGTGGACATTCCCATTGCTTCCCTCTAGTCTCTGTGTCATCACTCTCTGTGTAGACCACATCTTTCTTAAAGGGTGATGCCCAGCAGCTGCGCAACATTCAAAATAATCTTGAATTCTAAGTCTGTCTACCAGCATACATCCTCCAAGATACTCAACAGTTTCTCCCAGCTATATGTTCTCTGCAAATTTAATATACCTTGTATCCCAAGGCCACCAGTGACAATAATGAATAGTACCAGACAGTGGAAGTACCTCAGCACTTTCCGTCTTCCAGGACCATTGATAGGCATGACTCTCCAGCTACATTTTCATCCCTTCTGTAGTATTGTCATTTACACTGTGTCTCTGTAGGAGGGTCTGGTCTGGTACTAAGTACTGTTATATCGGCTTTATTCTCTTGCAAGAGTTATTTTCTCAGGAACCTGTTTTGGAAATCCATCATGGGTTTTTGGTGGTGTGGTGGTGTCTTTGGAGGAAGGTTGTTTAGATGGTTTTAGTAAAATTCAAAGCAAAAAACCATTCCTTCCAGCCTTCTTCCGTGAGCCTGCTGTCAGCAGGGGGTTGTTTCTGAGGCCCAGGCTCAGAGACCCAGTCGAAGAGACTGCAGGTGTGAGGCAGCTTAAATGACCCCAGTGCTCTTAACCCTTCACCATAGTACTCAGACTGCTTTTGTATTCCTCAAAAAATCTGAGGCCTGTCTCCTCTTCCCATTATTTGAACCCTTAACAGAAAGGTAAGCCAGTCATCCCTGAGGCTCAGCTCACGATTTTTAATAAGCTAGTTTGCTCAGTCACAGAGGGTCATGACAATAAGTAGATTTCCTTTGTTTATAATTTATAAATAGTATTTATTGGTGTGGTTACTGGTACAATCCCTCTAGGAATACATTGCCTTCATCCAGCTGGGCAATATAGGGAAATCATGCAGCAAGTGAAAGGAACAAGAGAAGTAGCCATGACTGACTAGTTGACTAAAACAGTGGATGGCTAGTAAAAGACAATTGCTGAAAACTCATTTTAAAAATTCAGCTTCCTGATGCCAGCCAGTTTCCAAGGTGTGGTGTGGTGTGGTTTTATTAGCAGACTTAAAAGACTCTGTCTGTCAGCTTAAAAAGGGATTTGAGAAGGTATAGCTATTCATAACATTGTTCAGAGGCATGTGAGATGATAGATAAATGGGTACATGTTTGTCAAAAGGAGGTTTAAAGTCTTTAGTTGCCTTCAGTAGACTTTTCAACCATTAATTTGTGCAGTCAGCTTTTGAACTCTGTAGACTTCTAGCATTCACATGTTGTGACAAGGAGCTCCGCGGATATCTGTGTGCTACGTAAGGAAGTGGGATATCCCAGTGGGAGCAAGAAGCAAAATGAAAAGAGCAAGGTAGAAGTCAAGTTAAATGTCATAGGAGAGTGTACCTGAGGAAAGGTACATTGCCCTTACAAAAAAACAATTGCTACATGAAACAAAATTCATTATGTTACTTATATTTTGGTAAAGCTAGATAATGAGAAGTCATATGGATTATGAACCGGAGACCATTCTTGTGGTGCAGCTCATAACAATATTGTAAGAAACGAACTTGACTTTGCTGAAGACTGACAACTGTCTATTAGTTGGGCTGATGACAAAGCGTTTTCCATCAGGATGGTCTTATGACTGAATGAAAGAAGGGAATTCATCTCATTCAAAGGATTTAAGAAAGGAAGACAAAATGCAAAGGGTACCCAAAAGGCAGAGATGAAGGTCTTTCGCAGTGGTTTGGAGACAGGCATAACAAAACGCAAAGATGTCAAAAAACCTATTCAGAGTCCTAGTAGTAGTATGTCCCCATGAACACAGACTATGAAGACATGAAATATCAGAAGACATACAACTCATGATATGAATGTGCTACTATGAAAATGAAACATACTAAGGATTTGTATAGATCTGTAACAACTAAATGAAGTCACTTATCCTAATCTTACTTCATGAAACAGTCAACATGGGTTTAGTAAAACACAAGAATGTCTTCTCTTTCTGGTGCCTTCTGAAAGAGTGACTGTCCTGGTTTCAGCTGGGGTAGAGTTAATTTTCTTCTTAGTAGTTAGTACAGTGCTGTGTTTTGGCTCTGATGTGAGAACAATGTTGATAGCACACTGATGGTTTTAGTTATTGCTGGGTGATGTTTATACTAAATCAAGGACTTTTCAGTTCCTTGGGCCCTGCCAGCAAGAGGGCTGGAGGGACACTGGAAATTGGGAGGGGACACAGCCAGGACAGGTGACCCAAGCTAGCCAAAGAGGTATTCCATACCATATGACGTCACGCTTGCTATATAAACTGGGGGAAGAAGAAGGAAGGTGGGGACGTTTGGCATTATGGCGTTTGTCTTCCTGAGTAACCATAAAGCATGATGAAGCCCTGCTGTCCTGGGAATGGCAGAACACCTGCCTGCCCATGGGAAGTGGTGAATGAATTCTTTGCTTTATTTTGCTTGCATGCGCAGCTTTTGCTTTCCCTATTAAATTGTTCTTGTCTCAACCCTTGAGTTTTACATTCCTTTCTGATCCTTCTTCCCATCCCTTTGGGTGGGGGGGAGTAAGCAAGCGTCTGTGTGGGGCTTGGTTGCCGGCCGGGGTTAAACCACGACAGTGACTCAATAAAATCTTTGAAAACCGAACTCTTCTTTTGATAGATTAAAGTGACTTTCTTTGGGTAGTTGTAGGTCAGTGACTGAAAGGTAGAAAAATAATGTAGTCAACCTTTGTCAGGAAATTCCTAGTGGTAGGAATCATCCAGTGTTACAGTGAAGACTGTACAACAGAAAGCCTTTTTATTGGGGAAAAAAAATCTCTGAAAATGAAAGTTAAAAAAGGTTTTCAGAGAAGTACCCATTTTTGAAGTGTTCTTACATTGATAGAACCTAAGTTTTTATAAGTTGGATGTGTACCTTTGCAAGATGAATAACAGTATTTTTGAAGTGCACCAACAATAACAGATCAGAAGTGTGACTGAACAAAAAAACCCTTTAGGGTGTGTTGTTAACTATTACATTAATTTGTACATTGGCAAAAATGTATGTAGAGAGGTATAGAGTCCAAACAGGAACAGATCATTGGGTTTTGGAATGCATGAGGGAAGTCCTCTGGAAAATGCAGCTTAAATTTCAAAAATATGCCATCACCAAAAGAATAAATCAATCTGAAATACAGGTATGGTAATGATATTTTTACAATAGGCATAATTACAATTACACTTCAAAGTAGTAAACATTAAGTTAGATTAATTATTTTGCCCATCTCCAGGCATCATCAAAAATTCCTTTAATAGCACAGTGAATTGTACTATCCATTCAAATTATAATCTTTTTTAAAGCCCAGAAGTAAGTGAGGCATCCTGTACCTTTTCTCATACCAGCTAGTGCCTAATTTAGTCAGGCGCCCTTCACGTCTGCTGTAGTAGACACTGTTAAAGGCAAGGACTATATATAGTACAGGCTTAGTGAGGGAAAAGAGCTCCTTGCACCTCTCGCCATACAAGGCTGTTTCCTCAGTATATTCTGAACAGCTTTGCTCAGTTCAGTTTTAAAGTGTCAGTTATGAGGTTCTTCTCCTTTCCCTTGGCAGGCTGTTTTACAGTTTAATGGAAACTGAGGAGAGTCAAGAGCCAAGTTCCACACTGAGAACCCCCTCAAGAGTTAAAATCTACTGCAACATTTGTCAAACTGATTTCCTAATTATTTTACTGATGTGCACCTCAAACTTAAATAACTCACAGCATTCTTCAGAAACTCTGGATGATGAAATATGAAATTAGAATAATATTCTGGCATGCATTGTAGTTTCCACTGTGTCGAAAGTCTTGGTAGGAGAACAGCCAAGTTTGGAGAATGGGGTAGTGTGGCTTGAACGGGAAGAAGAGAGCAGGGGGAGAGGGTGAGCAGAGATGAGTGGGTCAGCCTTTGAAGCTCACTCTGGATGGAAATGCACCAGCCATGGAGAGGTATCCCAATAACATCAAGTGCGTCTTTCTCCCTCCCAAAGGGTGCTTAGGAACCACACAGGTATTTCGAGGGGGGTAAGATGGTGGGCCCTTATTGTAGTCCACTGGCTCAGCACTTTTACAGTGCTCACATCCATTGAAAAGATCACAACTGCAGCATTTATTTCACACAGGAGTGGAGCAGCTTGCCAATTCTTGGAAGCTTGTGTTTAGGATTTAATAAAGATGTGAAGATGTAACAGAAAGAGGGCCATAAAACCTGGTTTAGAGGCTGGGTCTTTCTGAAAGGACATTTTGTGATGTTGGAGAGACGAGGATTCCTGGTTACTTGGCAGTATAAGGCAGTGAATGGGGTGAATCACATTTAGCTGGAGCCAGGGCAGGATAAGCAAACAGCGAGTGAGTTCTGGGTGTTAGCACTGATGTGGCTTTCCACCAGTCTCACCAGCTAGCACAGTGACTTGCAGCAGCCACTGCTCGAGCTCAGCTGCACCTTTCAGCCCTGGAAGGGATCGTCTTTATACCATCCCACTTGTGCCTGTACTCGTGCTGGCTCAAAAACAGCTGAGGAACTTAGCCTTTGATTTTAAAAAGGAGGATGATGCTCCATTCCCTGTTGATACCTCTGTGGGGAAAAAAGTCTTCAATTAAAAGTTAAAATGTCAGCACTTCATCTTCCAATTCCTTGGTTCATTATGGCAACACAAAGGAAGGGCTACAGCCTGGTTTGTTTCTTCTGCTTGATTTGAAAGTACCAGAATTAATGGTGCATGCGGTGAAATGGGCTGCTTGTGGAGTTAAAGAGGAGATGTAAGGCTGAAATAAAAAAGGGTGACAGGTTTTAAAATGCATTTTCTACCCTCAGGGCCAAGACACTTTCAGCAGCAGTTTAGAGTCTTCCAGGCACTTTGTTTTGTAAAATACTAAATTGTCAATAAGGGAAAAAGTTAAAAACAGCTGGTGGACCATGACTTGCTGCCGGGGAGGTTTAGCTATCCAGGAGATGGCCTATGGCTTGCTACCACAGAGGTTTAGACATCCAAGCAGAGGACAAAAGGCACAGAGCCACTGCAGCCCAAAGTATTTCACAAAGGAGGAAACGCATAGAAGAAAACTACATTTGGTGATGTTTAGAAGTGTCGTGTTGTTGTTGTCCCCATTACCCCCCCCCCCCCTCTATTTTCAGCTTTGAGGCCCTCATACTCAGAGTGGTTAAGTGGAACATGTTTCATGTCTTCCTCTTTTCCACTCCGACCTCATTATTCAAACAAAGTGTTCTATGAAGTCATCACATTCTGATGCTAATGATAGCAATAAACTCAGTCTAGGAAGCACACATCATTTCTAGGTTTCTTCTGTCCCTAATTTTTGTTTCCTTCATTATCAGTCATAGACATTTCTCCCAATCTTGAAACTGGCACCTCAGCCACAGAGCCCCTGTGCCTTGTGTGGTTAGACCACAAGAACAGTATTTTCTACAGTGCAGGACAGCACCCACAAGAACCCAAGAGAAACTTTTCTTGACTGAAAAGATTTAATCCATGAATAAATATTGAGACCGGATTAAAATGACCAGGAGTCAGAGTGATATTTGCAAGGCTTGCATCCCCGGTAATAAATCTTCTTGCCTGTCTGTGGACCCCTGCAAGCAGAGCCCTTAAGCCACTGGATGCAAGGGGTTGTGCAGAAGTGAAGGGAGTGCTCCTGAAGGAATAAGGCAAAATCAAAGCCCTTCTGTCTTCCTTGCTCTCCTTCATGCAGAATTGCCTGCTACCCTGGAAGAAAGCCCTGCCAGCGCTGGCAGTGGTACAGGTGAGCTGAAGGGTGACAGCCCAGGGAGGCAGTTCAAAAGGTGACAAAACACAGTTGCTCAGGAGGAATTTCAGACTCCATGAGAGCAACCACTGAAGACAGATGCCTTCTAATTAGCTGCTGTATTCCTCCTCAGGAAACAAGCTACAGTGTTGGATAGCAAAACAAGAGACATATTCTTTACCTATGCACAGATGAAAGCACATAGATGAAAGAACTAGAGTGAGAGCAGAAGACCAGTCTCCCTGTCATGCACTTTTTCAGTGCCAGTCACAGAAATATGGGTGAGGAAAAAATAGAGTGAGAGGTCAAATCAGTCAGTGTGTGTGGGCTGGATGCACTGAAACACCTGCAGAGGTAAATGTGTAAATGGAGCCCAGCATCATTCCTGATGTCATAGACTCTTAAAGGAAAAAATGGGTTATATTTGGAGATGAGCTGACTGTTCATAATAGAGATACCTTGATAAATGAGACCATCCTTTTGCCTTACAGACTATGAATGATGATTTACATTTGATATTACATTAATTTTGTCCACTCACATGACTGTTCATTTGAACAAATGTAAACTTAAGGTGTTAAGTAGCTGTTAGGATTTTGTCTCCAAGGTCCCTTACAGTTCCTTCACAAATTTTGATCAAGATGTCTTTTTTCAGGTTGCTCCCCTTAGCCACAGCATCTGCTTGGTTCCAGCATAAATGCAAGAGTAACAGATGATACGTGAATTTCTGGCCCTTCTTCCTGAGGATCTACAAGACCGTGATCAGTTATCTGCAAATTGAACCTTTGTTTGTATTGATGAGATAAATGAAGTGGTAATAAATCTGTTCTCACGAATCATCTTCAAACACCAGTGAATCTGTTGTACAGATAATTCAAGGAACTTTTAGAAAAAGATGCTGGCACTTTCACAAGAATACAATATTGAATATTTATTTATGCTAATATTCACATATCTTTCCCTTTCCAAGAACAACATTGATATTATCTAGTTGTCATAAATAAGTCACAAATGCTATGTCAACAGCATGTCTTTATGTTATGTTTTGCTGTATCTTTCCATCTTCTGTGAAACTTTGAGTTGATAAAACAAATACCTCTTAGCACAGTTCTGTAAAAACATTAATTTCCTATATCTTTTTTCAGGTCACATCTGAAAGTGTTATTTTTTAAAACATTGTTACCAATGAAGCCATTGAAATAGGTACCAAAAACTTCCATCCAGCAACCTAGTAGGCATCTGCTTAACACCCTGTGTTGCTACTCATCCTTTTGGCTTCCATGGACACCCACCACCACCTCTGCTGTGGTCCTACCATGAAGGAGGCAGATGCTGCAAACCCACAGGAAAGTCCTGGTCCATGGGCATCAAAGGGTCTCTAAAACATATAAATGCCCTTTGCACACAAGTCGTTGCAGTATTGGGTCCTCTAGGCTTATAAGCTTCGATTTTCCCAATATATAGAGAAAGAACTGATAGGAGTGCAGTAATGAAGATTTATTAGTGTGACTGGGCAAATGCCAGAGCAACTGGTATATGGTAAAGGCCTGAAGGATGTAGACAGGCCACCCAGAACATGTACCACCTCCAAGCAATACCTAAAGGGTACAGTATATATACAAGACAATGGTAGAAAAGCTGCTCTAGGTGCTTCTTTTCAAAGAAGAAACTATACCGCTGACAGTTTCCACGATTGTAGCCTTTTGCCTTACTACAGAGGTACCAGACTCAAAAGAGAGTGAGAAGCTAACTGAAAAGTTTCTGAATTCTCTGACAGTAACTTAAAACTGCTTTTCCATGTGCAATAATGGCTCAGTTTTAGGAGCTGGGCCTTCTGCCAGGAGATCAGCTGTAAAGGTGGGAACCTCTATTTCCATTCGCACAAAGCCTTCAGTCCCGGCTTTGTTGCATGTTGAGATTTCAGGTCTTAAGCCTGAGTGTTTCAGAAAAGGATCCTACATTGCCTTGCTGCCTGCATCACTGGGAGGGAAGGGGGAGGGTATAAGGACAGGCAGAAGAGCACTGCAGAGATGGAGTTGGTGAAAGATTCATCTTCAAAAAGGGAATGTTTGGTGAGAGCTCATGCTCGTGGCAGGGCATCACTTGTTCACCCTACACAGGAGCAGCAGCTTGAAAGTATCAGCGGCAAACTGGGCCTGGAGGGTACAGATTAGTGGGACAAGGGGCATGTGAGACTTTAAAAAACGCCTGGTGAGCAAAATGTAATTGCATATAGCTAAAGCTGTCATGCTGCTGTAACTCCTTTATAGAGGCATATCTATTTCTATTTAAATATGTGTACAGATATGCTCATGTGTCCCATTAAAACATATTGGATTCATAAAAACATGAGCCATATCCTAAGCTCTTAGTGGGGCTCAGAGCCAGTAAGAATGGTTTTTTTGCAGCTAAGTTTAAGTCTTTGAATTTACTTTGACTCTTCCTTCATGAATTGATTCTAAGCTCTACACATATATTTGTTACCATAATTAATTCTAAGGACACAATTTAATATGAGAAATAAGCCATTCATTTGATCTATTTGTTGTTTCTTTCTTCTTGTTGTGTGATCGGTCATCTACCTCCAAGACTTTCCTATGGTTGTGGCATGGGATTGCCCCACAAGGAAGGGGTGAAGGGTTTCCGCTTGGAATGCTCCCGTAGTGCTGTTGCACAGCCTCAACCTCGCGTTATGCCCACAGAGGTGCAAGGAGACATGAGACTTCCTTGCCGTGCTGGAGGAGACCTGATGGTTCCCAAACCCAAGGTTTCAGCCCTCACTGTACAAACATACCTGCCTCTGCATCTTGCCTAGAAAAATAAACCTTTTTAGATGAACTTGAATAACAATTTGACATAACCCATATACTATTGTTTGCTCGTTTATATGTGTATTTACACAGACATTTCTTGAACACCAATGCAAACAAAAAATCTCACCCACACAAAGGTTATGAACAACATCTTACAAAAGTTATACATTTAGCAGTTATAAAGAAGAATTGTTTGTGAATCTAGTTTAACAGCGGGCTCATTGTAGTTAAAACAAACCAACAGACCTTGAAACTGGGATCTTGCAGTAAACTTGAATTGCATCAACGTTCACAAAAGAGGTCTCTGGCTTTGGGGAAGGGCACAGTTCTCTGGTTCCCTGTATCTGTTAGGCTGCACAAGACAGCAAGGAGAAGGGGGTATCTAGTTAAAAATAGCTACTTTCTGCATTTTAATAACCAGCTCTCCACACACTATGTATGTCTTTTGTTTTAAATAGTACTTACCCCAAGGTTCAAATGAGTCAGTAGATGTGATCTCAGCTACTAGCATATAGCATCTTATTTCAAGTGCCGCAGGTACTTACTGCTTTCTCCTTTAATAAAACTTTCAAAGGGGCCTTCATTTGGCTGTTAAATTTTGATTTAGGTTCTTTCAAGTCAAGGCATTCTTCTCTCAACATAACTCCTTCAGTAATAACTAAGTTTACTGGGCCACTTGGCTATTGTCCCTAAAGGGTTTTCTGAGCAGAGATTAAAGATGTGCATTTGCAATGTCACTTTTTAGTCACCTGGAAGCATTTATGTCCTAAACCAAGCCTGCTTTTATGGACCTTGATTTTGCATTTCCTTTGCATCCAAATTCCTGCTAAGCCTGATGCCAGCCCAGCACGCACAAGGCAAGTGACATCAGACCCAAGGATTCTCTGTCCTCACAGTATACTTAGGATAATTTAAGATTTTTCATCTGGCCCCTCCAACACCTGTACTGAAGCTTTTATACATGATGTCAGAATTTGGCACAGTTTAGGTTAGCAAAGTCAAATGAGCTAAGCCTGAAGTCATAATCTTTGGAAACCAGAACTTCACGCAGTTCAGAACAAAGCTAGGGAAGTATTGATGGTATTCAGGGTTCACACTGAGCACAGGTTTCCTGAACCCACTCAGGGATAACTAAGCTGGAACACCAACAGAAGTCACTCAAACTGTAGCACGAATGTGAGAATTATTTAATATTAGTATAGGACACAGTAATTTTAAAGACCAAGTTTTGGAGAAGTGTTACAGCACTATCAAAAACTAGCCAGCCACAGCAAGGCTTTTACTATCTCATACTAGGTGAACTTCAATAAGTAGTTCCCATGCCTCACCCCAGCACAGCCACCAATCCTCCACAAGGTTTCAACAGTTCATCTACTGTGTGTGCTGTTTCTTCATCCTCTTCAGGCCAGTCCACCCTGCTTCTTGCCTCTGCTGCATCCAGATTCTTCCTTCTCCAGGCTCCTCTTCCAGCCAGCCTTTCCTCATCTGGGCACACTTCTCCCAAGGCCTCTCCTTTTCTCTCCTACATCCAGGATGCTCTCTCTCCTCCCTCTGCTTCTTCCAGATCTTTCTTCATCCACTGCTCTTCTTCTGTACCCCTTAGAGTTAGCAGGAACCAGCCACAGCTGCACATTATCCACATCAGCCAACCCACCACCCCTGAAGCCAGCCCACAGCTGTATATTATCAATGTTAATTAACCTGCCTTCATTCCTCTATAATTCCTCTACAGAGAAGCTCCTTTTGCCAGGTGTCATTTCATACCTCTGCATTACGTTTCTCTGTAAGTTCCTGGCAATTATTCCCTCAAATCTTCTACTTACCTTGTTAGCAGCAGACAGCTGAGTGACAAAGGGCTATGGCTTGTACTCACCATTAGCAGTGGGCACACCATTAATTCAGGCCCTCAGTAGCCCTTCAGTATGGCAGGATACAGAAACACAAGAGTTTCTCTCTCCTGGATGCCGTTGGGATGTGTCACTGGTACAAACATCCCCAGGCAGAAACTCAGCCCCATTTTGGTTCACTGTAGTGTGAGAGAGGAGAAATGCCACTGAGGTTGTTACAGCTGAGACGGTGACTGCAAAATCCCACCTACAAAGCCAAATTCTTTCTGTTCCTTTGGTCATTTTAGGTTGCTCTTGAGTGTTTATACTCGGTATGAAATGCCATAGGGTGAGAAGAAACAGCTTAAGGGCTTGAACTGAAACTACACTGAGGCTAGCAGATGGCCAAGGCTGTAACCTAAAAAGCCCCCACTCAGCTGCTAGGTAACACCAGAGCCACCTCCCTGCACTCCAGCAGCAGCGTGTCACCTCCACAGACATCTGGGGCCATTCCCAGCATGAGCAGCTCAGCACTCAGCTGAGTGCCTTTTAAAAACATGGTGGTGACCACATTTTATTTAATAGTTTCATGGCAGCAGTGCTCACCTGGGGAGTGGGAAGCCTGTCTGAGGACAGCCTGTGTTCACTAGGCCAGCAGTATTTTGGGAGGAGTACATTTGCTACTGCTTACATTTGGCCAGCAAAGAGGCACTGACTTTGTTTCTCACCCTTCCAGTATTTAATGAAAATTTCACAAATAGTTCTTGGCATGTGGGCCACAACTGCCCTATGTCAGGCCACTAAAATACAGCATCCTGCTGCCATGTACTCCATCTCTTCCACAGCCTCCATGTGTTCGGCCAAGCCTTTATAGAAAAATGTCAGGTCCAGTGATGCTTTGAAAGAAAAGGTGGGGAATTTTTGCCTAAAGGACAAAGGCCTTTTGGGATGTAGCTAAATCTTGGAGTACAGGATTGCTATAAACTGCTCTGCATGGTCCCTCCTCAGCATGCTCCCCATTTGAGATACCATGTGAAAAAACCTAACTCCATATACTCTGCCTAACAGTCCCTGGGCTGCCTCTGTTTCAGAGGTCTGAATTAAATTTGCAGAACTTGTAGGATCTTCAGCTTATGGGCAAACACCCATTTTACTATAGTTTGAACTAGAATTTAGATTTTATATATATCAGACGCCTGCCTTGCTCATGTTTGTGGGTTTTATCTGTGATAAACACAAGGCCACTTTCCACCTCACTGGAAAGAAAGATGTTTAATTTGAAAAATTATAATAAAGCAGCATAAACAATGGGAATAAAACAAGAGCTGACACCAAGAGTTGGGCTCCTGCTATAATGCAAGAAACTTTTGAAATAAATAAATGAAAATACACCTCACTCAAATTTCTGATGTATGTAGGCTGTTCTTTCTGAATACAAACTTTAATAATTTTAATTACTATAGATTCCTCATAAATCTAGAGGACTTCCATACAGTTGGGCAAAACTGTCTTTATCAGTCCAGAAATTGTGTCCATCTATTGACAGCAGAGCTTAATCTATCCCAGCCTTCAAAGCCTTAGTTATCAGAAGCAATTCACATGCATGCCTGTGGGTGTTCAGCTCTGCTTTGGACATAAGTGCCTGTGGTTTCTTTTGCCCTTTCAGCTATAGTGCACCATAAATAAACATGAAGCATTTCCTTCTTAGAGCACTTTGTTCCTTTTTTTACTTCTTACTTAGACTTTTGGTTTTTAACCAGAAGCTACTTGTTGATTTATAAGCTTATTGTGTTAAAAATTTCCTCCTGTACAGTTTCCTACATTTCGCCTACCAAGCAAGGATGCCAGGTCTTTAATCTTAATATTGCCTCCTCATCTATTTACATGACACTTGTTTGTGGAAACTTCTATCCTTCACATTTGGATGAAGGACACCTTTAGGAGAATGCGTACAGTTAGCCTGCCGTGTATGTGCTGTTCATGCAGCACCCGATATGTCCTGGCTTATCATGTGAGGACAAAAGAAGGACTTGTGCCTGCTTTAGAAAGCCTGAACCTAAGGAGAAACATAAATGGAAAGAAAGGAAATGTGACATGAAAATCTTAACAGGGTTGGAAGTTGGCCACGTCCTGCTTGCTCAAGAGGCTTTTGTTTTGATTTTCTCCCCTGAAAATGTGGCTGAAGCAGTCATGCTGCTTGCAAGTGTTTTTGGGAGGTGTTTCACTAACAACTTTTGAAACCTGGCCAAAGGGGCAGCCCTGCACTTCAGCTCAAAGCACACAACACAAGTGGCTGGACACTCTCTGGGATGTTCAGGGTGTATAAGCACAGGGGCAGGCACAGAGGGACACATCATGAGGGATAGACGGTCATATGGGACTAAGAGGCCAAGGCAAGATCTCAGCAGAGGAAGCAGAATGCCAGAGGTGGGATTCAGACAAAGCCAGGAGAGAGGCAGGTAATAAATGCTGCAGCTTTATAACTCCCCAAATAACCACTGTGCTTCCAGCAAGGCATAAATTGACACCAACCTTATGGTGACTTTACAAATGAAAGATAACTTTTTAATTAATTGCACAGCGAACAAGAAAGAAATGAATGCTTCTCTTCTATAATGGTGATGTGCACTTGGTTGTGCTTTCCTGCTGCCTAAATAAATGGCAGGCAGAGTGTTGTGGTGCTCTGACAGCTCTTCTGGAATTGGATTATCTCCCCTCCTCCACTTGGCATTGCAGAATAGTCACTCTTAATTGTGCCTTCTGTCTGATTATTAACCACTGCTTCTGATCATCTCTTTCTGATCCATCTCTTCCCTCATCTGCTTTTCATCTTTTGCATTGCCTTTTTACAATTGCAACAGACTTGCCTCAAGGCCCCAGATTATTTCCTGTCATCTTTGGGTGCAACAGATTGTTCTGGGGATTTTGACAGCTCCCCTTGCCTTAGGGCTGTTCATTTCTCACCTGAAGCTCTGGCTTGTTGGGTTCTGACACTGGCCAAGAACAGGAGCAGTTCCTATAAGCACTGGTGATCCAAACTCTACCTCAGGGGATGAAGACCCTGAAACAGCACAACCTGCATGTCATGGCAGTCTTCAAATAGTTCAGCAGGCCCAGCAGTGAAGGTACTGCGAGCTACAAAATGGGAATTGGTTTTGGTAACACACCGTTCTGCCTGTCTTCAACAGGGCCAATGTAAATTGTGGTGGTGGCTGCCACCCTGCAGATGTTAGGTGAAGCAATGATTTTGCATCATGGTCCAAAGGCACTGGCATAGTGTAAGCCATGCATGGCACAGGCTGTAATATGTACTCATAAGAAATGTTTCATATAAGCAGTCATAGTCTTCTAAAAATCCTCATACCAACCCTTCACACAGTCAGACAGGAATTGCCTCAAAGTCATTGAAGTAAATACATTTCTGCTTTAAAATCCTAGAAGACAGACAGTGCTCCTTGCCAGGAAGATGATTAGGCCATCACTTGGAGGCTGGACCAGAGGAAAGAAATAAATGAAAGAGATAATAAATCCATCTATTCATATTACCAATCATGAAAGGAAAAAACCTGGCAAGCACCTGGCATGTAGGATGCTGGTCTGGAAGTGGGGAAAAAAGCAAGAAAGAGCATGACTGGAGCCAGACTTCTCTGGAGGACCAAAAAGACCCAAAATCCCTAAGTACTGCAAGTATCCTACCCAGTTAGATAGCAGATACCGAATGAAAAAAAAAATATCATATTGGCTGAGTTATTATTTTGCTAAATACCCAGCAGCAGCCAGCTCTGAACTGTGGTACAGCAATGCCAGAAATTTCAGGCAGGGAACCTAATACCAAGTCTGTACTGCTGCTATCGATTACTTTGCTTTCATTTATAAATAATGTTGGTTTGCTTAGGTTGCCCGTTAAGAGCTCTGAGACTATCCAGAGTGATATCTCATTCCTTCAGAAAGACATTAGGTTCAATACATTATACGCTCTAAAGGGCATCACTGCAGAAAGAAGCAATAAAGCCACAAAGCAAGAATCGGTTGCATGGAAAAAATGAGTTTTCATCCCATATCAGGAGGAATCGGAGATCATCTGTTCTTTTTCCTGGGTGAAAACAGAGATAGCTACCTCCCAGATAGTCACCAAGAATGGAGCTCACCCGCAGAAATGCTCTGGTGTTTTGGACCCTGGTTCCAGAGCCACGTTCACTGAACTGAGAAAGCAAATCCATACATTCTGATGAGGCCTGTGACACAAGAGCTAGTACTTGGCAGAAGTATGTCTCTGATGTGGGAATATACAGTACATCTACACCTACACATGCACAACGATGCATACACACATTGTTCAAGGACCGGTGAGCTTGGGTTAGATGAGCTAAATAAAGGATAGCGGTTTGCATGTGCAGCTACAAAATAAAATCCTCCATGCAACTGATTCACCTGTTGAAACCTGGCAGAGTTTTGGCCCCTTTGAAATTGAGGTCTCTTTAAGTGAGATGTCTACCATTCTTTTGCACTCCAAAATGGACATCAGAGGCACCAAACATATGTTTTTTACAGTCTTTATGTCATGAATAATTGTAAGGCCTTTTTGCAGGTTATTGTTAGCTGATATGCAGATAACATCTGTCCATACAACATCTGTAGGTCCAGTCTTGTCTGCAATGCAAGGATGTTCTTCCACTAGCTTAAGAGGAAGAACGTTGCCTGGGAAAGCCCTGCTCAGCCCACATTTTAGCCAATGAATGCTTGGAGGTTTCTTAAATCAGGTTATTTTTCTCGTTTTTCTCTCTGGGAGATTTTTATCCTTGTATCCCCTGGAGCTTGAGACTTGTGCAATTGCGCTGCCTGTCAATCCCTGTAATAACATTTGAACCCAGCAGCCAAATGTAGTCACGCTTGGTAGCGGGCTGGACCTCTCAAGGGTAACATAGCTGGGGAAAAAGGCAAGCAGATAACGAAGGGAGAGGGAGTGGGTTAGTGCGTTCACTGCAGAAGGCTTTCAAGGAGAGATCAGCCACATTGGGAGGCACCAGAGAAGTTACACAGGAGAGAGAAACATGTGGAACAGTCTCTGCTGACTCTGCTCGTCACGGAGGAGCTTGTCTGAGGAGTGTTAGCTTCAAAAACCCAGATGGACCATTCACACTGACAACATCAAGTACATGTCTGCATGTGGATGAACTTCCCCTCCCAGCTTTCAGCATCTCAATAGATTCACGAACAGATGAGGTGTGCTGGACTAGTTCAATCCAGCTCAGTTTTAATTTATCTACAGAATCAGATTTGTTCTTCTTTTGTGAACGACTTTAAAAGACAGTGTTCAGGAGGCATCCTTGGCACTGTTCCCTTCAAGAATCAATTGCTGAGCACTTATAGTCAAGCACTTATAGAAAAGGGATAAAAAGTAAGTCAGCTTCCATTCTCTTTTGTCATAGACCGTGATTCTCAAACAGTCTTTGCCATTATACGAAAGAAGATGGCATTTTTTCTCCATGCAACCCATATGGCTTAGTCACGTTAAGCACAAGTGGTAGGGCACCATGTGGTTTCCTGAATAGAAAGCAAATATGCTGATTTGTGTGTGTGTGGATTTGTGTCACAATATATCATCAATGTTCTGGAAAAATTGTGAAGCCCATTGAATGAAATGATGATGGACTGCAGAGAAAGGAAGGGAAAGGCAAAGTTTTCCATCAGAACTCACAAATTGATATGCAGTGACCAGTAATACCTCACCAGGCAGGTTAGTGCTGCTTGCACAGGGACCTTGTCCCAGCAGAAAACGTGTTACAGTTCCTTATTATGAAAGGACATTGGATAGCCCAGATTGCTCTACTAGGCAATCTATCATTTATTTATTGGGCTTTAATGGGATTGAATAGCTGTCTGCCCCTCCTGGACGCATCCTGCTTTCTGCTCTGTAAGAGACTGATAGGCACCGTCAATATTGTGGTGGATGGATACGTTGATTTTAGGGGGAGAAGAATACTGTGTGCTTCTCCCCACATCCAGAAAGCTACAGCAGAACTGGAAAAGATGTGGAGATGCATCAGGATGCATCTGTGCATAATCAGTAAGGATAATCAAAGGTACCAAGTGGCCTCTGCACCAGTAACCACTAAATTGAGGAGGGGTGTTCTGTTTGAAGAGGAGGTGAGGGAGGGTGGCATGAGGGAGATCAGTAAGACCACAAATGGCAGGAAGAAAGCCAGCAGGGGAGAGTTGCTGGCTCTCCCTTCTGATCCAAGAAGCACAGGGCAGCAAGTGAGCCTGTCAGGCAGCAGTTTTAAAGGACAGAGAAGTACTGTGTACATAATATGCAGCTAATCTGTGGGCTGCCTTGGCGGAGGCCTTTTGTAGGCTAAAAGGTCACCTGGGCTCAGAAAGCACCCAGAGCTGTTGAAAAGAGAGTCATCACCACTGGTTCAGGTGGTAGAAGTGTCCCTCTGTTCCCTTATCTCTTGGGGGCATTTGGGTCTGTGTCTGACGCCCAGACGTGATGGCAGGCAGCTAGGTGAAGGTGTCCAGGAGCCCTACAGCTGCCTCCCACCCCCATCCACAGCCCACGGTGGCCACTTGAGCACAAGGATGCTCCAGTGTTTCCTGCCCCATGGCACATGGTGGGGCTGGATGGGGTCAGAGGGTCAGAGGATGTGCAGCAGTTCCCCGTCTGGTGGGTGTTGGACTAAGGGTTCCCACAGGGCTCAGCCACTTGATCTGGGGAAAAAACCCACATTGTAGCTGTTCTGCAATGTCCTGCAGACCGTTTATACAAAAATCCCAAACAGTAATTTGAATGCAAAGCATGTGTGCTGGGGAGACCATCCCCTCACCCCAGCCTCTGAGCTCTCCTGGGTCCTCCAGCACAAACGATCATGTTCAGCTCATTCAGCATCCGGTGTATGCATTGGTGACACCTTATATGCCCTCCTCAGGTTGCTCCTCAAATAGTCAGACTTACATTATTTAGTTATTCCATCAGTTTGCTTTGGCAACCAAAAAGCCTGTAAAAGATCAACGCTGAAAGCTGAAAGGGAGGGAACACTGCAAAAGCAAAGCTAAAGACACCCTGCTGGAGTCAACAGCATCCATGACCAGGAGCTTCTGGATGTCTGTTGCAAGAGCCAAGGGCTGTGTTACGGTTGCTGGAGGAAAAGAAGTATAACAGCTAGTAGGAAAGCAAATCATAATTTCCTACTATATAATGTATTAGCTAAGATAATTTTTCTTCCTTGTGTAAAACTCTTCTAACACAGGTGTTGCATTTGCATGTAGGGAGGTCCTGATGGAGGTAATGGAACTGCCATTGTCTTTAGTCATCTGAACTTAGCATACCAATTAACGCAATGACAGAAGAAAACAAGGAAAGTTTATCAATTTCTAATATGTAAGAACACATCTAAAATAACTAAAATGTATAAACATTTTACTTTTGCATATTTACTGCATGACTGGCATTTTATGGAACCTAAGAAATAAGAGGCAACAGACATCTAAGAAGATGTTGAGCACATATCCTTGCTGATGATAACATTTGGCAGTGCTTGCCCTGTTTGCTGAGAGGTTGTGCTTTCAGCCTGGTCCCTGAAAGACTCTTCCTTACCCTCTCCACTCTGCTTCATACTGCTGCTGGGGGTCAGAGAAAGCCCTCCTGGTTGCTTCTATTCCTCACAATAAAACACATGCCATGAAATTCTACCCTGTCTTTGCTACAGTGGTCTCTTAGCTTACAGTTTCAGCAGCTATTTAAAATTGACCTGAAAACCTGTGGATGAAGTTCCCAAGGATGGCATAAGCACATAAAATGTCAATGCTCAGTACTTCACACAGCTCCAGAGAAATTTAAATTCCCTAGCTTTCAGCCGGTAAACTCTTCTAAGTAGCAGTAAAAGCAGCTTCAATGGAAAAAGAACTTTACATTTAGAATATAGATTTGTTTGCTATTAATCATGCCGTTTTTGCAAGGTGACCAATAATGAACAGTCAAACACACCAGCACCAAAAAGCTCTGCCTTTCTGCTTCCCGCTCTGTGCTGAGGACACCTGTGCAGGTGGGTCCTCACCCTCAGAAGCAGGTCTGGGTTTGCTGGAGGGCCCTCCCGCAGCAGCTATTACTCCCATGTTAAAAAAAAAATGATCTGCCAGGTTTCTCCATCTGCTGCTGTACATGCTGAACCTTTGCACCTGCGATGCTGTTCTGGATACAGTGCCAGATAACATGTGCGGTCAGTAGATTACAACTTGCCATCTCATCCATTCTCAGTGTCTCGGAGGAAGGTATATATTCATCAAAATAGTACTTAATCCTTCAGGTTAATATATGTAATATGTGCAATTACACATAAGTATCCTTAAAATGTATAGCTTGAAAGGCAACTTCTAACAGCTACCACTCACACTCAGCTTTTACTTCATATTGTGCAGGTAAGAGAGGGGGATCAATGCTGTGTGGTATACTGAGTGCTAGTGATTATTGATCGTCTTGCCCGTCTGGCTGAAATGATGTCAATTTATAAATATATTTGCAGAAATGCTTAGGAAGGAGCAGACACATGTGCTTGCATTCCTCATGGACATAAATAAAGAGAAGTGCTGTCAGCTTATATCCACACTCCCCCTCCCATACCCCCAGCAACATAGGGTAGGATCCAAACAACTAGACTTTATGTGTTTCGATGGAATGAGACCACATATGACTCAGTGATGGGGGTATATTTATATGCACAGCTACCCCACTTCTGTCCAGTATGTCTTGGGGGTGCGGGACTTCTGGATGAGTGTTGGTACCTGTAAGTAAGTCCTGCAATGAGCTGATGGAGATGTAAATAGGAATTCAACCAATAACACTCTGGACATTTACAAAAATTATTTCATACTTCCTAAATAAGGCAGAGCTCTAGCCAGCCCACACTTTTCAGGCACTTAGTAGACAGCAAACACTTTTCAGTACATGCATTGCCAGCAAGCACATACTCATCTGCTGAGCACAAGCGCATCCCCTTTGCAGGGCTTTTGGCTGGTAGCTTACGGGGAATACTGCCTACTGAGCACAGGCAGTGCACTTTTTGCCTTACGGTCTGGGCCCCGACAGCCCCTCAAGCACTTAATATGACTGAGATGGAAAGTCCCAAACCCAGCAACTTTAGTACAACCTGTGACAGGAAGGCAGCTGTCAAGTCCAGAGGAGGTCCATGAAGATGATCAAAGGGCTGGAGCACCTCTCCTATGAAGCCAGGCTGAGAGAGTTGGAGTTGTTCAGCCTGGGGAAGAGAAGGCTCCGGGGAGACCTTACAGCAGCCTGCCAGTACCTAAAGGGGCTTATGAGAAACATGAGGACAAACCTTGTAGCAGGGCCTGTTGTGATAGGATAAGGGGTAATAGTTGTAAACCAAAAGAAGGTAGATATAGATTAGATATTAAGAAGAAATTCTTTACTGTGAGGGTGGTGAGGGCCTGGCACAGGTTGCCCGGAGAAGCTGCGGATGCCCCATCCCTGGCAGTGTCCAAGGCCAGGCTGGATGGGGCTTTGAGCAGCCTGGTCTAGTGGAAGGTGTCCCTGCCCATGGTGGGGGGTTGGAACTACATGGTCTTGAAGGTTCCTTCCCGCCCAAACCATTCTGTGATTCTATGCCCAGGAACAAGGTCAGCTGCTCCCTGCCGGAAGCATCCCATAGGCAGAAAGCGTGAGCAACCTCAACAGGGAGCAAAACCGCATTCTTTGCTATCCTCAAGGTGCATCAGTAGCTTTCCTTCCTCTCCCAAAGGTCATCAGCTTAATGCAGGTCTCAGTGCCAGAGCTCTGGGTCCCTGAGGATGTGTGTGTTCTGGTGGGAGGACGTGGTGGAACTGGAAATTACCCACGTTGCCCCAGCTTTTTGGCTGTGCAGGTGTCTGTGCATTGTAACCAGGGCACCTCTTGCTCTGAGCAGGGCCCTGAGGAGGTGCCCCCGTGGCTCTGCAGTGCCTGAAGGACAGGGTGGGAGAGAGGAGGGAATGCGAGGAAATCCTGGCAGAGACGAAGCACGGGGCCCCGGGGCAGCCCAGCCCCCCCCCGCTGCCCCCCGCTGCGGGCAGGGCTGCGGGCCAGGGTGCGGCCCCGGGGGCTGGGGCAGCGCCATCTCCAACCTACTCGGCAATGGCCAGTTACCGCCTGCCCCCGCGCCGCCAGCAAACAGCTATGGAAGTGATCCAAGGTTAGAAACACCTGGCAATTAAGGGCATCGCGGTAAGTGGGTCATGGGGACGTAAAAGGACTCGGAAATGGTCTCACGTGCAGTGGTGCTGGCTGACTGGAGGAGGGCAGCAAAACATTGGGGAACTTTGGACCCCAGCTCAGCACAGCCTGTGTCTGGCCCCAGCCGTCCTTCCCAGGAGTAGCCGACAGCCTTGGCACCGCATGGAGCCCTTCCACCCTGTCATCCCCACCTAAGTGGGTGCTGCCGACGTGGGGCCATGGGAAGGAACGCCCACTCAGCTCTGTTGCCCTTGTGCACTGAGTGATGCTGTTGCTGTTGCAGCTGAAGAAGGAGGGAGATCAGGCTTGGATTTTAGGACATTTTAGTGCTCCACATATAACTGAGGTCATGACTGCCCATAAGACTAACTGGAGCAGCCATTAATGCAGGGGTTATTCAGGGACTTGCCAGTTCCTCCTCTGCCACTGATGACCTGTGTGATCTGGGGCACATGGCTGAGCCTGTCTTTGCCTCCATTCCCAAACTAAAACCAGTGATAACAACCCTCCACCCATCCTCACAGTAGTATTGCAAGGTGGTAAAATGCCACAGTTGGTGGGACCCACATACGTAACTGCAGTACAGAGTCCTGGCAATGGGCAATAGGGTGGATTTTGTAGATCTACAAATCTTGCAAGTTCAGCAGTAGGACAACAGTTCAGACCAAAGTCTTGATGGGGGTCCACTAAGAATGGGCATGAGCTTTAAGGGATTTTCATCTAAGTCTAAATTCAGCTTGAAGGGATATGTCAGCATCCCAGATCTGAATTTTGCACATCACTTTTTCTTAGTTAAAATCATGCACTTCTGTGTGCCTCAGGGATCTGCCCTCTCCAGGGTGCATCTGCAGCTGACTGCTTCCCTCCTCTAGTCTCTGCAATGCTCTTTTCATGCTCTGTCAAACAGGAAGACAAAAGGATCCCACCTACACCTGAGCTGGGTTGGGACTGGGCTTGCTTCCTAGTGAGGGAACTTGAAAACTGCCCTGGCACCACAACAACATTGGTATTCGTTGTGGGGCTGCTCTGTGTGTGTACACACAGCTCCCCTCCTACCCTTGCAAGCCCTGTGAGAGCAGATCAACAAGGCCAGGATTCACCTGAGACGATCTCCATCCAGCCTCGGGAATTCAGATATGATCCTAAATAAGTAATTCATACTCAGCTTCAGAGAAGCTAATTTGGGTGTTGTTTCTCTGCTGACTCTGCAGGGAGCCCTGACTGCTCACATGGGCACTCTGTCCACATGCCAGCAGGCAGGCAGCATGACCACATCCCCTAGCCATCCCCTTTTTATCTACCTGCAGCAAGGCACGGGCACCTACATGCCTAAGGTCTGGATCTCCCAGGACAACTAAGCACGTAAGTGTCACTGAAGCACCGTGGAGTACGTTCACAGCTGAGAGCAAGAGCAAGATACAAACAAAAACATGACAAAAATAACAGCGTAGTCTGTGCTAGACTATTTGGAGGTCTGTTTATCCACTGCATGAGCAGGAAAAGCCAAAGACATGGCTCAAGTAACTGCAAAGAGACAGGACTACTAATTACTCACAAGCCCAACTCCCCCATGAGCCATCCCCTGGTCTTTCTTCTCCATGAGTCTGCAATGGAGCACTTACAGAATTTTTGTAACCCTTTCTGCTGTCCTACAGTAGATTTATAAAAAAAGCATCCCCCCATGTCCTTGTTAAGAGGTTTCTGCACTTTAGCTATTGAGGTAAAGAGATTATTTTTTTTTATTGAATTTCTGTGTATATATGGTTACCCTTAAGACAAGCCTTAATGTCTTTCTAAACTGAAAGAAACTCTGTGGCTAATTCCCTGGCTTTCTAATTGGAAAATATCTTGTTATCTGTCATAGATATTAGTCCTTATGTCCTCTCCTGTTGCTCTTGTTTCCCTCTGCTTCTGCTGTGTATCATTCCACTCACTCTGTTTTCAGCTGAGCACTATTACATGAGACACTTTTCAAAAGATCTGTTATTACTGAGCTGCATTTCAAGTGTGAAGTCAGACTTCACTTTTAACAATTTCACAGAAGTGGATTACAAACTGGAGTTTAAAGGGCAGGAGGAAAAGCACGACTTGTTTAACACAAATGGGAAAAACAACAAAAATGGGCACCACCTGTAGATATGCCAGTGATCTGGGGCAATCAGACCAAACACCTGGTGCCATGACACCTCTGGGCAGCAACCTACGGCACTGCTGAAATCAGTTATCTAGAAGACATGTCCTACTCACTTTTCTTCTTAGAGAAGTATCATTCGGTACAAACTGTTACCACCCCATCTGTAACATCTGATCCACTGCCACATTTCAGTCTGAGGTCTTCATCACATTTTTGTATCTGCAAGATATTTTTTTCTTCCTGGGTGTGTCCTGAAATATAGAGTACAAATAGATGTGTAAACAGAATAACCTGAAAATCTGTTATGACTAACTGCTCACACTCACTCACTGATCAAACAAATAAGCTCTTACAATTTCATCAAAAGCCCTGAAATTATCATTCTAAACTGGAAACATAAATTTATGATTCATTGTCATGCCCAGCTGAAAATCTGGCCAGGGAGGAAAACAAAAATACTACATGAAATCTATTTCTGGACACTTGTGTTTCAGAGCTGGAAAAAAACTGTCTATAATTATTAGACATGGTTGTGTCCAAAGTATGTTTTTGGCAAGTCTCATGAATGCCCCCATCTCCGTGTCGCCCTCTGTAAGCATGCCATAGGCGTGCTGGCTCTCCTGTTGGGAATGCCTTGGGGTCCTCAGTAAGTGGATCTCTGTTGCTGTGTATGAAGCAGTGCTGTTACTCACTAAAAGTACACAGAACACTAGGATTAAGGAAGCTTCATTAATCAAAGGGGTCAAATCATGCTCCACAGGTGTATGAAGTCAACAGGGGTCTTCACTGTGGGACCAGAAGCCAGCTGGCATGGTGTGACCCCACACTCCTCAGTGCACACCTTACCTAACGCTTGTGAATTGAAAGTTCTGCCTCCCTCCCCTGAGCACGTACACATCCTCCCTTTCGGCAAAGCAAGCCATGGGTGCCGTGAAAGGGTTCCTGTCTAGGAAGCAAACCAGACCCCCAGGCTGCCCTCCTCAGACCACCAAAATGCCTGTTTTGCAGAGGACCTTGGCAGGAGCACCCTGGTGCAGGCATCTCACCATTGGGTGCAGCCAAGCTGCCAGTGCCTGCCAGGCATCGCTGCAAGTGGGAGCGCAGCCCACAACACCTGGCCGGAGAGAGTCCGGGCAGGAGAGGGGCAGCACACAGCACAGAGCACATCAGGTTTGCAGAGAGATGCTGTGTGACCCTGGTATGGCCCACATCATCATGTGCCTCTGGCTGATCTGCAGTTTATATAAGCTACTTAGAAAGAGAAATTTATCTCCTTTATTTAAAAGATGCCAGGGAACAATTCTCTGATCTCTTACTTTCCCTCCTGTATGTCTCCATTATAATTTTTTCCCTAATAGCAGCAGTTTTCTGAGGACTGTCATTATTCAGGCATCTCTCACGGGTTAATGCAGAGGTGAGAACGCTTCCCAAATAACGCCCCAGTGATCTGGCAGTAGATACACACCTACACATTGCACTGCCCCGCACTGCTCTCTGAAGGGGCTTACTGCATCTGTTGTATATTTCCTTATGAATAGCATTAAACATGGCATCGAAGCTCCTGACTTACTCAAAGGGTGTTTTGATTTGTTGTTCCTTCAGTAAAAGAAACTCCCTGTCTCCAGCAGCTGAGCAGCCAGACTTGCCACAGGCTTGCTGTGGCTCACTTCACTGAATACCCTCCGCAAGAAGAGCACTACCCATCAGGGCATAGGGGTGGGTGTGCGTGTATGGATTTTTTCTTGAAATCTGTATCACAAAACTCTAACAGTATCTTTCAAGTAAAAATTAAAGGCTAAATCAGATTTGCTGTTTTCTCTCTCTTCAGGTTTACAAGTTTGGCTTTCTGGCGATGCTGTAAAAGTCAGATGAGAAACAGGCTCACTGTCTTGCAGGGTGGCCAGAGATCTTTGCCATGGATCCTACCAAGCCTGCCCATCTTCATACTTATATCAAGGAAGGGATAAATCTAGCTACAGGTACAAGGCAACAGATAAATGCAATGAATACGTCTTTGTGCCAGTCTTACGGTTTTGGAGGAGAACAAGTTCTTTTTAGCAGCTGGGATATATTTTGAGAGCCATGCCTGGTATTCACAAGTATCCCCACAACTTCTGCTTGTAGCAGTGGTTAATTCTAAATACTGGGACTTCATAATGGTGCCTTGGGATCACAAGCTTCATTATCCGTTACGGATGCTAATCCCAGGCACTCGGATCAATATGAAGACACACTGATACTTAAATTCTGATGCATAGCCATATCCTGAAATGTTCCCATCTCAGCAGGATGACAGCTAAACATAAAAGTGCCATAAATACTCCTAACCCATTTTAGTGAAACACTCAGTTTTAGTCTTAGTCTGGCTATTATAATTTTTCTTAGTCTGGCCTTCCCTTGAAATGCTGATTGAGCCAGCATTTGTATTGATGGGATCTCCTTAAAACTGTTCACCTTGTCTCTCTGAAGACATAGTTTCCTAAGTCTTGTAGCCAAATAGCCAAAAGTGGAACTGTTTCATCTGTGGCCATGTACCTTTTCAATGCCAGGTTGCTAAATGTAAGATAGTATCAGAGGACAGTGTAGCTTCGACTGGTGGCTTAATAGCTCCACAAGAAGGCACACGGAGATAATTTGATATTTAAAACATGGTTGTGCTCAGCCCTTGTCCTCCGATTTCTCTTGCCTCCTTTCTTGAGGATCCCTCCTTAGCACCTACAGTCACACTATCAGGAAAAGTCTCATCATCTTTTACCAGTTACCAACATTTACTGGAACAAAAGCACTATTTCTGTCTCTGGATAAAGACTGAATGGATTATTTTTGCCATTTCCTCGATCATTTAGGCACCGTTTTAAAATGCCTCTCAGCACACACAGTTCAGGAGATGTGCAAAGGGAGATCTGCAGCCGTTTCCAGAGCCATGCAATCATGCACAGCTCCCATGGAGGACCCTGGGAGCTGTCCCCCTGCACTGCAGCCTTGTGGGCAGCCCTGGAGGGATGCTGTGGTGGCTGCCTGTGCCAGCACCCTGCTGCTCCTGCATGTGTGGATGCAGGACGGCAGCGACACAGCCCCACCATCACCTTTGCTGCAGCCAGAGGCAGTGAGAGCTGACTCTTTGAGAAACAACCTGGCCTGAGTTTGGGGTCCCTTATAGCACAGCACCACTACATCATGCTTTTTGATAGCTCAGAATACTTTATTCAAGAAAAACAAGTATTGAACAACTATCTCTTTATGCAGCGACAGGAGCCATGTCAACTAAAAGAGCATCAGCCTGTTGTTATAACGAGGCCAGGAGGACAGCTGAGCAGCTCCGAAGGGACAGGGAGTGTAAAAGGATGTCTGCATGCTTAAGTGAGCTCATTAACTGCTGAACAGCCACTGTGGTTATCCTGGAAGATAATTCTATGCTTTCTAGCTGACCTCATTTCCTTGTATCAGCCTGGGGAAAAAATGCCTTTATATATAAATGTGTGTATATTTTTTAAAAAAAAAATAATGTATTTTTTCTAAAAAATACATATTTATTTTAAAATACATATTTCATTGGCAGCAGTAGGGGAAACAAGGCCTGTGGAGATTTAGGTCTTAACAAATATGATATCACTCAGATTGACAACAAAGGAGGAATCAGCCTCTGATTGCATGTCTGAGGGAAATTTTCAGTAAGTACGAGGGGCATCTGTAAAAGAAGATTTTCCCAATGGCATTTTAACACCCATAGCTTGAGACGCTGCTTTCCACTTAGTATTGATTTCTCACCCATTGAAGCTGACCATTCTCTGCCCAGTCTAGCACAGAGTTAACATCCGAAACAGCAGACCCAAAGGCTTCATCACCCCGCTGTGTGCAGAAAACCTCTGGTGCCTCCAGGCAATTGCAGCTGGGTGATCCTTACCTGTGCTGGGCTCTCCGTGGTGTTGGGTAGGGCAGGAGATTCCAGTGCATGCTGAGGACCAGACTTTGAAGATGTGACACAGAAAACAATCCTCTTATCACTTGGGTCTGGCAGGGCCCTGCTGTGGCTGGGGTTGTCCGCTTTGATGGACACCAAGTTACATCCTCTGTCTGTTTTGGCTGGGAGGGAAGGGGAGATCATACATTGGTTCACCCATTACCCAGGGGGAAATTCATGCTGCAAATGGCAGACAGCAGCAGCCCAGTATCAGACAAAGCCAAGACTGGCTGCAGGCCAGAAAAAATGGAGGTCAAAGAACATGTAGATAAACGAGGGTTTTCCAGGTGGTCGAGAGCAGCAGAATTCAGCAATGAGCCAAAGCAACCTCTGAAAGTCTTGCTGAGGACCAGCCTCCCTCCCAGGGGCCCAAAGACAGGTAAATATACCACCTTTGTTTAAAAACAGAAAGAAAGGAAGGACCTGTGGAAATAAGTCAATCCCACTCCAATGCTGATGAAAAGGCTAGAAAAGGGATTACACAATCAGTTTATAAATACCTACAAGTTAATACGGTGGTTTAAGTCACGCTGAAAATACTGCACCAGCATCATTGTTTTGCTTTGCTTAGGAGGACAGGTGGTAAACTTGGCATGTCTTGGTTTGTTAAGGTTTTAAATTGTTTCACAAAGCATTTCTCCAAGAAAACTTTGATAATGTATCTAGGTGGAATAACCATTACATGAGTTCACAAACATTTGAGAACACGTTCCCAAAGAGGAGTCTGAACAGTTATCTGTACTTATCCGTGCTTTCCTGTAAGCTGTGAGGGTGTTATTGAGCAAAGGAGTCTTTCTCCCTAAAAATACACTATAGGTTTAGTGAGGAACCGGTGCTTCATGGCCTCCTTACCATTACATCACTGGTAATGCACTACCTGAGTTACTGATGGATTTATTGAACAGTGTCATTAATTGTTTAGCAGAGGTTGGGTGAAGAAGAGTACAGTCAGGAACTGGAAGGATATAATTTGTAATACAGAGATGTGCTTCATCAGAACAAGGTAGTGATGCAGCAGCGTGATGGCAGGTGTTGCTTGAGCACTGCTACTTGCAACTTGCCCAATGTCTTGTCCCCAGCATGTAAATAAATGTTGAGTCTTGGGAAGAAATGCTTTGAAGTGGCTTGCCTTTGCTGTGCTGGGTGCAGAGCTCATTTCTGAAAGCCAGGCACAGAAGCTGAGTTGGGTGTCCTTTAAAAATGACGTCCATGTAAAAACGCACCAGGATCAGTCCAAACATCTGGACTAAGCACCTAAGGTACATTAAGACACAGACTGCATTGTTACTTCTTCATCTTGGTTAAAAATTGTAGAGGAATGAAGCTGGGTTAATTATCATTGATAATATACAGCTGTGGGCTGGCTTCAGGGGCGGCGGGTTGGCCGATGTAGATAAGGTGCAGCTGTGGCTGGTTAAGTTAAGAGGCAGAGCAGCCAAGGAAGAGAGACAGGGAAGAAGCAGAGAGAGAGAGAGAGAGACTGAGTCCGTCCGTCCGTCCGTCCGTCCGTCTGTCCGTCCGTCCATCCTGGATGAGGAGAGACTAGGAGAAGGCAGCAGAGGGACTGGCATGAAGAGTGTGTTGTGGTTAAAAGACCTTGTTGCAGCCGGCTAGTTTGGAGAGTGCTGCGACAAAAAAAAAATACTGAGAATCAGTGCACATCTGCAAGAGAGATGATCACCCTGTCTGCAGTGGACTTCGACAACAGAAATAGAGCAAGAGCACAGGGAAGTCTGGCAGGATTAGAAGTCTGGGCAGAAAATTACATGGATTTCAGTGTGGCAAAGTACAAGATACAAAGCCAGAGGGCAAATATGTGAATGTCTAAAATTTGATGGGAGGAAGGACTCAGGAGAAGAAGCAGCACTGAGAGTGGTTTGGAGAATTTGCTGAATACTAAGTAAACACAAATTTGCAATTTGATAAGGCAGTGTTTAAAAAAAAAAAAAAATCCCTAAGTCATTTTGAGTGGCTCATGTTACCAAGCTGAAAAGCAATATTCTTCTCTTTGGGCCAGATCCCAAAGTAAATTTAAGCCAATGGGCACATTGCCATTGCTTTTAGTGGGTTTGTGGCTGGTGAGGCCACATCTTGAACAGCATTCAATTTTGGGCACCTTATTACCCCCAAGACACTGACAAGCTGGGAGAAGTTCAAAGGAAAATGGCAGTAACAGAGTGCAGAACTGGCTTAGGAAGTAAGATTGAAGAGTTATTAAATTATTAATATCTTGGCTAAGCAATATCTCAACAGTCTTTGAAGGAGGGAGGCATAAAGGCAGGAGTGAAAGGCGAGGGGAAGCAATATCTCACAAGATGGCAGTGCCACCACAGCCATGGTGAGGCCACAGCTGGCGAGAAGCCCAGCCTGGCATACCTGGGCAGATTTGAAGGATGAGCCCACCATAACAAATATGATGGGATGGCTGTTCCATGCCACCCACAACACCCCCCAGCCAGGCACTGCAGTGCCCAGGGGATGCCTGGCCTGCCCAGGGGTGATGGGGTGCCCCTCGTAGAGGGCTGCCATCACTGCTGGCCAGCCACAGGCTTGGCAACAAGCCTCAGGAGCAAGGCCACTCGGCCGTGCTGAGTCTGAGGCACTCTTGACCTGCCAGCAGCTCTGCTTTACTTGATCTACCTGTAGCAGCAGCTTTTTTTAGTGGATCAGATTTTGGCACGTTTGCTTTACTTGTTTTTTATGTTCATATGATACAGCCATAGTTTCATACGTAGAGGGCCCCTCAGCTGTCAACAGTTCACAGAGTTGCAGGTGAAGATATATGGCCTGGAGCTAGACAGAAAGGACTTCAGGGTGCAGGACAGGAGCAGAGAAACCAGGTCTAACAGACATAGTAACTGGTAACCACATAGACAGTACACACCATGCACAGCAAATTCAGACGCAACGTAAAGCTGCAGGCTAGTGAAGAAAGGATGAGGTGCAGAAGTTTGTTTGCAAACATAAAAGTGATCCCAGGTGGCTTGTTGTGTGAGGCCAAAGAAGCCATCAACGCAGGTGTCCCTTTGCTCCCAGCACAGGACTGTGGATGCTCGCAACTCACCATAGCCCCCACCAGCCCCATCAGCAAGACACCACTGACCTCAGGGCCCCAAGAAGGGGAACATCACATCAGGAAAAGGGGTAGAGGCCAAAAAATGTGTGTTTTAATGGTTTTAACTGCATCATCGTTCTTTCCTGTAACAGCTATATTTGGAGTAATAACAATTAGACTCTTTCAGTTATGCTAACAAGAAATTCTTGGCTTTGCTTGATGAACATCCCTTTTGTCTATGAACAAGATTTTGTGTGTAACAAGAGCCCGGGTGCAGCTTTGCAGATGGACATTTGGCTGGGTATGTGGCTTATTGCCTTGCGGTGCTGCATGAAACTCTATGGTCCGGGACAGTCTGTGCAAATAGCACATGAAATTCAGGGAAAGTTGATGAAGCCAGAACTGGTGGTGTTTCATGGAATGCTAATGTTCCTAAAGACCCCATTAATCTCCATCATCTGAAAGACACCACGAGCAGAGCGGTAGCATGCTGCCCTGACAACAGCAGGCTTTGGCACTCAGCCGTGTCTGAAAGGAACATCAGTGTGTTTTGCTAGGTTTATTATCTTTGTGGTCAGTTTAGCCAGTTTTCGTAGTAAAAATTTCCTTTAGATTCTCAGGAGGTGGAGGGGGTGTGGAGGGAGCTCCTGGGCTCGTGATAGGGTCAGCAGCTCTTGGACTAACAGGAGCAGGACAGAAAAGTAGAGACCAGCCAAGCCCTAGAGAGAGGCTGCTTTCCCTTTCCCACAGCCCTGATCGTGCTGTGCTATCACAAACCCAGCGCTGCACTTTTGTCAGATCCCTGGGCCCCACTCCCCTTGCTCTTATCACTTGCCCTGAAGCTGGAAGCAGTGGGAACATCAGTTCGACTCCAAGATGGTTTCACTGCTTTCTTCCCCCGAATTGCTCGGGTTGCAGATCTGATGTCTTTATTCTCAAATGCAGAATAACTGGGCTTCCCAACTCTGCAAAATGCCAACATGCTTTCTCTTGCTAACCTGCAAAAGACAGGAAAGGAGCAAATGAGAGGGACTGTCAGTGAAAGACACTCCACCTAACAAAACCCAACCAAAACCAAAACAAATTAAAACTCCCAAACTCTGACATGAAATACAACCCTGGACATGAAAAGCATCCCTCCATCTGAAGCAATGGCATTCTCTTATATTCTACATTTTAGATTTCAGAAGTTTTCAGAAAGTTTTCTTTACCGCCTCCGTAAGAAAGGCAGAGCAAGCCTGGCACGTCTGATCACCTGGTGATTTTTTAATACAGAAGGCAGCCACGAGCCAAACAGAAAGGCATAAACCTCATTTCTCCCACAGGAGACACACCTCAGGTGTCAGCTCTAACATACGATCCTGTCGGCAGCCCCCAGGTGCACCGGGGAGGGAGCCCAGGGGAGCTTCCCCCCATGGCCTGCTACATCATGGTGGGCTTTCCTCCTGGCCGGCATGGTCCCTGCCACGCACCAGGGAGGCACCAAGGTGATGCCCACCTCCTCTGGGGAGCCGGGCTGAAATCACGGCGTTTGGAGAGGCAGCCATGGGGCTGCCCGAAGCCTGCAGGCTGCACCCCGGCACGGCGCTGGCCAGGCTCCTGTAGGGCAGCGGGCAGGAACCACTCCCTCCGGGCCCTTCCACCACCACCTCCCGCACAGCCTCCGCAAGAGGGAGGAATCGGTGCTGTTAGCACGAGTGAACCAAGTTAATGTTTCATTAACATTGACGGTGTGCTCCCATTCCACGCCAGGCAGACCTGAAGGAGCTTCGGCAGGTATGGTGGGCAAGAAGCACACATGGATGCAGAGCCGAGGTGTGCCGGCACACATGTCTGCTCAGGGCAGCATCCCTGAGGGATAACATCTCAGTCTGGGTCTAACCTTTAAAGCACAGTGCTCCAGAAGTGGCCTTCAAGCTTATTACTCAAGCTTGCTAATTGTGGAAACCAGTGGGAGGAGAAGGGGCTTCACTTCCCTCTTTGTACATGCAAGTTCAGCTGCCTCTGATGACAGTGGTGCAGCTTTCCTGGACTCATTCTCCATTAATTTTTGGAGAGCCTGGGCCCCTCGAGCCCAGGCTTTGCCTTGCTGGTGCCTAGCTCAGCCAGAGAGGGAAAAGGCAGTTCAGCCTGCCTAACCCTGCCTGCCACCATGCCCTGGGCTCCCCTCGGAACCGGGGTTAGCATAGCTGCCCATCCCGGCCGGGGAAGCTGGGTCTCCAGCCCTGTGCCCCCCCCATGCTCCTGCATGACCTTCCCCCTCGGCCGTCTCTCCCTTTGGTGGCCAGCCCAAGGTCAGCAACGCAGGCTTTAAATACCAGCAGAGGCAAGCAAACAGCAGGCCCCCTTCAAGCAGCTCTGGGTACATTAAACACAACAAAAGGCTGCAGGCTGAGGGGTTGGCACAGCAAAGGGACTGGGCCTGGCTGTGGTGGCCACGAGGCCAGGGTGTCGGGGCAGTGCTGGACGCTGGCAAGCAGCCCTGCATGGTCAGATGAGGAAAGTGGGCGCCGGCTGAATCCTGCTGGACTATACAGCAAGAGGGGGCTTAGACCAGCAGCCCTCCTGCAGAGTTGTCCACTGGTCAGCAACGAGTGTCCTGACCAATTGCTGCAGTGGCCAGGAGCCCTTCAGCAGAGCCCACAGAATAGCCATCGCTCCATCCTACCTTGATAAACCTCTCCAGACAGGCAGCGCTCCTTTTCACTCGCCTGCACAAACTTTCCATGAGAATCCCGTATTTGTCACAGCTGCACGTGGGTCGTGCCCGTGGCTCAGCCGTGCCACGCAGCCGGTGTGTCACAGGAGCTCCGATTCCAGCTCTATGCACTAGTGCTTCCCCCTGCTCTTCCCACAGGTTTCTCACCCCTGCTTGCCCCCCACATTTTCTGCATCCCTCTGCACACAGGCGCTGGTGCCCTCCACTCACAGCTTTCCATCCCCAGTATTTCATCCACCTCATGTGGCAGAAGATAGAAAAGGGAGGTTCCCCTGGCCTGCTGTGCAATTCAGTGGATAAATAAAGGTATCAAGGCCTTCTGTCAGCTCTGTGCAGCCATATTTTACCCTTTGTTCAGAAAAGATCCAGAGAAAAATCTGTCTTTACAAATCTTTCCTCCTTTTAACCCAAACATTTCCTCCAGCCTTTCAGGGGAAACACCAAGTTCTCAGTCGGTTGGTTTGCAGGATGGTGGAAAATCCCCAAGTTTCCAATGGAAAATTTCTAGACTCGGTACCCATGCACATAAGAATGTGCAGCTCTTGATGGCCCTTCTCTTTTCGTGGTCTCTGCTGTTGCAAAGCAGAAGAGGGACACAAGATGAGCCCATGAAGGCTGTTCCTGGCTCAGGAGCAGGCTGCTCACATCCATGGTGTGCAGCACACAGCCCTGGGTCCCCTCCAGGCCCCTCATGGTGCCTCTTTGGTTTCACCAAACACACAGATAATATTTTTGCGTGCTTTTCCAGGTCTAGGTCTTGGAAGAGGGAAGGGCTGTGCAGCAGGCAGCCGATCGGGGAGGCTCTTTGTGGCATGAAATAGAGGGGACCTGTTGCGTGCTCAGGGATGGGGCTGAGCCATGTGGGTGACCAGGCTTGTTGCTGCTTTTCTTTAGGAGTGGTTGCACTTTTGGAGTTCTGTTGTCCGATCCTACCTTTATTATGTGAATTACATACACTGTTAGCTGGGGGGTGGGGGGGTGGTTAAGGCAAGCTATTTAATGAACATAAACCTGGAAAATTTATACTTTTCAGTTTCGAAGTCAAGCTGCCACAGAAAGAAGGTATGGTTTCCTTCCACTGGGGTACCCCTTGCCTGAAAATAGTTTTGAGTCTTGGCCTCACTTACAACGCAAGCAGTAAGAGAAGCTTTACAAAGGCAGTACAACGTTTCAGAAGAAGGCTGCAACACATTTTAAATTCATGTGAAGTCCGCATCAGTCTCCCGATTCAGTGAATCACTGCAGGTGCAGAAGAAGAGCTGTGATTGCAAATGGCTGTCACATACCTGCACGTACACGCGCCAGGGGACACGTGCACCCTGACCGGTCACCTCCCAGCAGGGACGAACCCACCTGCTGAGGCAAGAGGAGCTGTGTGCAGGGCAAGAAGATGGAGAGGGTGGAGAGGGAGGTCAGAAGGGGGAGCGCAGCTTCCTCGGCAGCAACAACGGGGAGACTGGGAGGTGGTTTGCAGTCTTTAACCAAACCTGACAGGAGAAAAGGTTGAAATGTCAAAATATTCAAAGAATAAAAAAAAACTCCTGAAGTTTTAATATGTTCCATTTCAGGTCAGTTCAGTGTCAGGCTGGGTTAGCCTCTGCTGTCACATCATCTGAAGGTTTAAGCTTGAGCACTTCTTCTGCCCTGGCCAGGGTGGTGGGATCCCCAGTCAGGCAATGCGGTGTCTGAGGAAACCCCCATCCCCACGTGCGGCCCCACTGCTGTGTTGTGGGAGCCCTGGCACAGCCCAGTTCCCAGGGGCTGGGCGGAGAGACTCAGAAAATGGGGGAATTGCTACTCTGGAGGGGGTAACACAGAGCAAGCAGGTGTGAATGAATTGAACCCAAACCAAAAGCAAGCAATTTGTCCTGATTAGACATCAAAATGAAAAAAAAAAAAATATTAATCCTCATTTGGATGAAACAGCCTGGAGTAAAATATTTAATTTCTGTATTTCTAATTAGAACTGGAGAAGAAAATAAACAGCAAAGTCAACACTTACCAGTCAACAGGTATGGTGATTATAGGACTATAATAACATTACTCATACATTATACCCCTCAATGAGCTGCCTTCTAAATCTGTGAGGTTTAGTGTTTTCTAAGTATTTTTCAGGAGCGTTCATCCCTGTGCAGAGAAAATCTGCTGACGGGCACCGGGCCTGCTTCTCTGAGGTACTTCTCCCAAAGCGGCTGGATGACATTCATACAGAGACCTCAGGGGCCACAAACCACGGGTGGGAAACCGATCCTTCTCCATCGTCTGCCAGCAGCTCTGCATGGGGGGGGAAGGGGAACGATGCCTGTGTGGGTTTTGGTGGTGACATGTGTGTGGTCGCTGGGGTTGGATGTGTGCAAGGCAGAGCAGCCACCAACGGTTTGACAGCTGCCGCTGTGCTGAGTTAGTGCGATACCAGAGCTCCCAGGGAGAGAGGAGCGGAGCTGCTCAGGGCTGTCACAAGGGTTCTCCGTCCTTTTTGGCTGGGGCCGTAGGACCTCCAAGATCAGGTCATTCCCGTGGCAGTGAAGATAGAGCAGAGCACACTTGTTTGTATGCATTCCAGCAGCAGACTTGGAAGTGAGAAATACAGAAATGCAAAGTGTTGTCATATAAGAACACCACCACACATTTTCAGTGTTAGCTGTCCTTTCTGTTTTGCATCCTGCTAATTAAAAATACATTAGGATCATAGATGTACAGGATGGTCTGTGTGGGAGGGGACCTTTGGTGGTCACCGAGTCCAACCCCTTCCCAAGGCAGGGCCAGCCCCAAGGGTACAGCAGGTTGGCCAGGGTTGCACCCAGATGGGTTTTTAGTGTCTTCAAGGATGGAGACTGCACGGGCTCTCAGGGTTCCTGTTCCTTCAGTGACCACCCTCATGGAGAAGAGCTTTCTCCTTCTAGTTCACTGGAGTTTCCTTCGCTGCTACTTGTCTTTGCTGCCTCTTGTCCTTTTGCTGTGCTCCTCAGAGAAGAGCTGGGCCCTGTAACCTCCCTTTAGGCCACTGAAGACAGCAGCAGGATCTCACTGCAGCCTTCCTCTGCTGCTGAGCAAGCCCTGGACACGGGGCTCCAAATGCGTCCTGGTGAGCCTGGACGAAGGGAATAACTGCTTTGCTCAGCTTCCCAGATGCACTCTTCTTTGTGCTGCCTGGCACGTGGTTTGCTTTCCTTGCACAAGGGTGCACTACTGACTTACGTCCAACTTGTTGTGCAGCGGGGCCCGCCTGTGCTGTGCCACGGGGCTCCCCTCTCCCAGGCACAGGCTCTGCCGTTGCCCTTGCTGGGCTCAGCAGGGTCTGCAGGGCCCCTCTGCAGCTGGCTGACACCTCTCTGAGCGGCAGCAGTTAATGGAGACATTACACAGCCGCAGCACCAGTGCTGGTCCCTGAGGTTCACCACTCCACATGGACTGCAGCTGGATGTCCGCCCAGCCAGCACTGTGCTGTGGGCTCGGCTGCTCAGCCGCCATCCATCCCCCAGCCCTCCCTGAGCCGACACACAGCTTCCCGTCTGGCTGCCACTTTGCCAGCTCTGCTGACATCAAAAGGGAAAGCCTCCACCTTTGCCCACCAGCCCACTTGTCTCATGAAAGAAAATGACCAGGCTGGCGGGCACAGTACGCCGTTAGTAAATCCTAACCACCTCCTTGTCTTTCATATGCTTACGAATAGCTTCCAAGAGGAGTTGTGTACTTAATGAGTTGTTACTTATTTTCTAACCAATACCATTTCTTTAATGATATGTAGAAATTATGCAAGTGAAATGAAGTTGCTAATGAAAATTGTTTTTGCAGTTATCCATCCAGTGTTAAATAGGAAGCAGCTGTCCACCAGCACCAAGCGACTGCCACAGGCAGTGGGCTGGTGGCACAGACGGCGTTACTTCCACAAGCAAGTCTTGTCTTTAAGTTCAGTGCTGGCTCTAAAGTCCTGGCGATTTCTTCAATAAAATGCAAGTTTCTCAGCCCATATCTACCGATGCATCACTCCTTCTCCAACTACTGACATCTTTCATTTTCACTGAAAAATATCTGACATCTTAATTAACAATTTCCAATATTGGAGGAGAAATCAAAGGGAGAAACCATCTTAATATAACCACCCACTGTTATATGACCTTGTTTTTACTTCTGTTTTTTATGTAAATGCATTTTTGTAATTCATTGATCTTAATATATTTATGTATTCAATTTGTGCATCAGCTGGAATTACATACGTAGCTTATTATACAATAAGGATATAATAAAATTATACTAACTCTATTTATGCTTTTATATTAATGCATTTATCTAATTTGTATTTTTGGAGCTTCTAGTCAAAACAGATTTTCAGCTGTAATATTGTTCTGCTTTGTTCTTACCTTTTACTGTAGATACTGCTGTTAACTTGGTGCATTTTCATTTTCAGTGTTCACTGAACTTTACTAACTCCAGCTTAGAAATAAGGAAAACTAATTTAAATCATCCACCTAAATCATTTTGCTTCCTAACTCTTGCCTAATGCAGCCGGCACGTTTGAATCTAGGTTAGCAGGTTATGTATAGGTTACAGGCAGCATTGAAAGCAGCCAGGTCCTCCCCCTCTGTCAGAAATCTGGCCTTCCTTTCCTTCAAACATATTTTTCCTGCCTGTTCTCTAATATGCAGGACCTGAGAAATGTGTTTGACGCCACTGAGATGAAAGCAGTCGGCGGCGCCCCTCTCCCCTCCATGCACGCTGCCGTCACGCTGCCTGGTGCCTTCCTCACCCTCCTGTGCGCCTTCCTCGCCCTCCCGTGCACCTTCCTCACCCTCCCGTGCGCCTTCCTCGCCCTCCCGTGCACCTTCCTCACCCTCCCGTGCACCTTCCTCACCCTCCCGTGCACCTTCCTCGCCCTCCTGTGCACCTTCCTCACCCTCCCGTGCGCCTTCCTCGCCCTCCCGTGCGCCTTCCTCACCCTCCCGTGCGCCTTCCTCGCCCTCCCGTGCACCTTCCTCACCCTCCCGTGCGCCTTCCTCGCCCTCCCGTGCACCTTCCTCGCCCTCCCGTGCACCTTCCTCACCCTCCCGTGCGCCTTCCTCGCCCTCCCGTGCGCCTTCCTCACCCTCCCATGCGCCTTCCTCACGCTCCACGCCAAGCTCTGCCCTCCTGGTTTTGCCGTCTCCTTCACGCTGTGCAGCCACACCTGGGCGAGCGGTGCTGAACTCAGCAGAGTTTTAGGTTCCCCGGCCAATGATAGATGGGAACAGGCAGGATATAATGTAAGAGAGAAGAGAACGTGAAATCCTTGACCTCATTTTCGTTAGAGCACAAACTCCGAAGTTTCGAGAGGCTCCACTTTGCCTCCTGTACAGACGCACCCTGCTGTTTCCTTTATCATCTTCACCCTGTGAGAACAGAAGTAACAACTTTTTCCTTTCAAACGCAATTTGGGATTTCGTTTCATTATTAATTATTAATCTGTTGTTTAGATTTAGTTGCCCACCGAAATCTGTGTACTGTTAAATTACCACAGTGCAGAAATCAGTGCAGAAAGAGCACTTTTTTCAGGAAGCCTCTAACTCCACATCTCACCAAGTCCCTCCGCTGGATTCACCCAAAGAGCTTTTGCTCAATGCAGAAAATGTTAAATCCTGTTGAAAACCTCCTCCATCCCTCCTTGCTTTTCCCCCTAACTTCTTTGCACCTCTGTTCCCATTTCTGAAACCTCTACATGGGAGCCTCTACAAGCCTTTTAACCTCTGGTCACCCATTTCTTTTTCATTGTTTTCAGGACACTGTGCCATCTCCTTGTCTTACTTCAGCTTTAAAAACATAATCATATGTTTGCCCTGAATATCAACCAGCTCACAGTGTAATGACTCAAAGTACCTTTCTGTTCATCCTCCTCTCCTTTCTATGGGAAACACAAATTGATCAAATCTCTGATCAAATGTCTGTAAATCTGATTTTTCTCTTACTTGGCCTGACTCCTATTTCATCATCTGAAAACCAGTTAATTCACCCCAGATTGGTGGCTATTACACTAAACTATCATGCTGCCTGATCTGAGGCAAAAAAGCGCAATGCATCTTATGGTCAGAAACTCAGCAGTATTTAGCTGACACAACAACCCTGCCATATTCCTCCAGCAGACAGGCTCAGTTACCGCTGTCCCGATGTCCAAATAATGCAAAGCTCACAGCTGACCTTACGTATGTGCCCATTTAAAGACTGTGCCCCCACCATGCATCCTGTGAAGTGAGCGAAAGGCAGGGCACACCGAAAGACCCAGCTGGAAGGGATGAAACCCTGACCCTGCTGAATTCACTTGGCAATTTTGGGGTCGACGTTACTAGAGATCAATAAAAGAGTAAGAGCATTAGCGAACAACTTTGAAAAGCAGCAAGGATGCCAGCCAGCCTGCAGGTGCTTTCCCAAACCCTAGCTCCCCTCGCAGCGGGGTTGTTCCGAGAGCCCTTTGCTTTTCCATCCCCGGGGAGCTGCTGGGGACACTTCTCAGTCCTGCTCCTCTGTGCGCAGGGTGAGCTCAGGTTCGGTGTGCGTCTCCGGACACACCAGAGCCTTTGGTTTAAAGCAGATAGAAAAGGCAGTTAAAAAATGACACCTGCATCTTCTCTGCTCTGCCTTGTCATATACCTTTTACATATAAATATATATATACTTTTATCTTACATTCTCTGAAGATGAGTTAGCACCATCAGAGATCACCTAAGGATCATTCTTGGCAGAAAACAGAAAAACGTGGATCTTCATTTCCCCAGCTGCGCAACACGGCAAACAGTGATTTTCCCCCACTCACTCCCAGTGCAACCTCTTATATCCCAACAGATGGCTACAATTTGTAGTGGGAGAATTATATCGTTTGCAGGTTAATTGGGGAAAAAAAAACCCCAAACAACAAAACCTGGAGAGAAACAAGTTCTCCTTCACTTTATCTGTCCGGATAACAGCTATCACACCCAGCCTATTGCAGGCCCTAAGGGCACTCTACAATATGCGTAACTGCCAACGTACCAAGGCAGTCAAGAGAAAAGAGAAGGACATTTGATAGGAACTAACCTCTCCTTGCCAGCCCCAACACCAGCATTATCAACACCCTTTATAAAGAATCGTATCTGCTGCGGGCTGATAATGGTGAGCAGGGGCTTTCATTGGTATAGAAAGCAGATCTTGGTGACCTTCAGCGGAGAGGAAGGTATAAAAACCAAAGTATTTTTCTTGGGTGGCTGTTTGGGCACCAGTTGAATTTCTTAGTTTCCCAGGAGGACACGTTTTGGGAAAATTTTGTGAGAAAATGGCAACTTTAAATGAAAAAAAGACGTGCAGCGAACGGATGGAAAATTTCCGTCGTTTTGTCTGGAATCCAGAAACAAGGCTCTTCATGGGAAGGACCTTGATTAACTGGGGTAGGTTTTCACACATAAGAGTCTTCTCTTCTGGTATGCTTAAAAACCTTGTGGGGGGCTGGGGGTGGTGGGAATCATCCTGATGAGTGGGACATAATACGGTGGTAGATGTGTTGTAATTGTTGGAGAAACCAGTTTTCATATGTGCTTCTGAGACACGTTGAGGGCGGCCCTATAAGCTGAATCACTTAGATCAGAACATAGTTCGTGCAAATATAAGCAGGCTTTATATTGGTTTTGGACTAAATACTTCAAAAGGACAAAACTTATTAACAGTTAACTTATTAATAGCTACCAGTGATGGTTACAGTGTGGTTCTGACCTTGCGAACTAAAGGGGGTTCTCATATATGGAGAATTTTGCTTAATTGGCGGGTTTTGTCCCGTTCTCTGGAAACACATTTTGCTTTTCTGAAATTGCTTTCTAAATTATTGTCTGTTCAGTAGATCTTCTCTCTTACCACCGCATGCTAGTGCATATTTCTGCTGAGCCTCCCTGCCCATAGCCAGACTCATGTCTACAACAACGATGTTTTCTGATCTGCCCTCTAGGAAGGGCAGCCCTGACCATTGTACAGCAGATCCCTGCTCTTCCCACAGATCGTAAGAGTAGCTGCAAGTTTCCAGATGATTTTTTTCTACCATGAAGCCTGTGAGTGCAGCTTATTGGCCACTCGTAAAACCAGAATTTTACAGAAAATGAAACTGAAATGTGAGCCTTTCCAGTTTAGAGAGAAGAAGGTGCTACAAAGCAGCAATAATTACAGGGAGCAGTTTCTGATGGCATCCCCACAACTTGTAGGGCACCAGCTGTGTGTAAGACACATTTCTGCACATACAGACAGAAACACAACATTATTCTGCATCTCACACCAGAAAGATAGTAAGATGACACATTTTGCTGAAGGTGATTTCAGCTGTAAAAGGCAGTGAAGTGATACGGGTCTAAAATCAACATGCCTGAAATACTGACATCTGTCATCCAGATAATGCAAGGAGCAACTTGTTTTCATCGAAGAAACACCTGGGCTGTGTCACTTAGTCCATGTGTAGGAAGTAGATAAATGCTCTTAATTTGTGAAGTTACTTCAACAAACCACACAATCTTCTATGCTTTAAATAATCAAAGCACTACCTATTTCAAAAATTCTTGTAAAACTGAACAAATTTACAGCCAAATTGTTTCTAGAAGCATATCCTTCTGAGTGTAGAGAAGAAGATCCAAAACTCCTGTCCTTTTGTGGGAAAAACCTCCCTGGGGCCCAGGGTGGAAAGGAGATGGCCATCACTGCCAGGATGGTCCCAGCCATGGAGGGACCACTGCACCACCGCCTGGCTTGGAAAGTGCTCTTTATTTATTTATTTATTTATTTATTTTTGTAAAAGCCCTCATTTTTTCCACAGTGTGGATCAGCCTGTACTACCTGGCTTTCTACGTGGTGATGTCAGGGCTGTTCGCACTCTCCATCTATTCTTTAATGAGGACGGTGAATCCATACGAGCCAGATTACCAAGACCAGCTGAAATCCCCAGGTACGCCCATGGTCCAGCCTGGGGTGGGGGGTGCATGGGGTGGGGGGGGAGTTAACCCCCCCAGGGTCCCGCAGCAGCTGGTGGGGCTGGGCTGGGCTGGGCAGCGTTGGCAGAGCCCAGGCACCAGAGGATACAAACGTGGAACAGATCAGGTCGGTTCTGCCTGAACGATCCCTGCAAAGTTTAACCTCTGCCTGAAAATTCCTCTAGGTTATAAAAATCTGGTGTGTTTATTTCATTTATGTGCTAATATATTTATATTTAAATATATTAATACATTAATGAACATACGTAAGATAATATAAATTAAGCCCTTTCTAGGCTGTGGGACACCTCTCCTCTCCCTGAATGCGGGGGGCAGCCCCTGGGGAAACCCTGCTTTCTGCTCCAGCCCCAAAGGTACCCAGAGTGTTTTGGGTGCCTGGCAAGACAGAGGGTCCTGGGGGCGAGCGCCCGTGGTGGATAGCACGGGGAGTCCCTGGGAGAGCAGTAGTGCTTCCCAGTGGGGTGTGCTGTGCCTGTGGCCAAGCAAATAACCCAAGGCAGACACATGGGGCTAGGAATAAAGATTAGGACACGAAGTGAGACGTGGGGGATCATCAGCAAGAGATCATCAGCGCACACTGCTAAAACTTCACCCCCTTGATGGCTTGTTTTTACAATGGGAGAGAAAAAATTACTTTTGCAAAGCTGTGGCTCTAAAAATTATTCTGTCTGCTGCTGTTGTATTTAGAAGTTTCCTCTCCCAATGTTCAGGAAGTTTGGCATTTGCTGGAAAAATCATTCCTGTAAAATATTAAGCATTGCTTTTTCAAAAGCTGTTTCTCATGCTGCAGTATGATCTGTTTCTTTAAGCTGATGTGACTATTGTAACTGCTATTGTTAACAAGTCCTGGGGAAATCCAGTGCAATTGCTGGGATAATTTTGCAAGCTGTTCTGACAACAGCATGGATAAATGTGAAAAGAAAAAGAGTTTAGCAGCAGTGGAGGCTTTAGGGGTTTTGGTTGAAGAACTCACAGCTGAGATGGTTCCTGTACATGGTTAATCCTTCCCCGCAAAGCCTGGGGATCTCCCACACTTACAATAGTGAGTCTTGATGCAGCATAATTGCTATTGTAAATTTAAATAAAAAAACCTGTGCCTGGCATCTCTCCTCTGCTTTGCCTTCCCTTTTCTTCCCCCATGAAGGTGTAACATTACGACCTGACGTTTATGGGGATAGAGGACTACAAATTTATTACAACGCATCCGACAACAAAACCTGGGAAGGTTTAGTGGACAACTCTTCAGACTTTTCTGACAGGTAAAATGAGGTTTCCTGCATAATATTGAAGAAACATGTTCTTCATGTTACGGTCTGACGACCTTAACTCAGTGTTTCCATTTTCTGTTTGTCCTTCTGAAATGACAAATGTTGAGCGGAAAACACATCTTCTGAAAGGGACAAACAAATTACCTCATGAATCTATAAATCAAACATATGTAAACACATTATTAAAAGCAGAGCCTTGTTTCAGAGGTTTTTTACATTGTTTAATCCTAATTAGTTGTAATAAAATAGCCCAATAGAAGGTCTGAAGGAAGAGGAAAGAAAAAAGGTCTCAAAACCTAGCCTCATCCAAATTCATCTAATACTGTCTGTTACTACAAATATCAGTGCCATAGTAAGTCTTGTGAAGCCATTGCGTAGTGTCATCAGAGTATAGTCAGAGTAGGTTAGCTACTCCATTGCCTGTTCATATCTTAACGCGTTTATATTCCTTTTGAGCCTTAATATCATATTTCTGTGTTTCTCATACACATATTGAGAAAAATCATATTTGAAATTGACTATATGGAGCTATCAACACAAATTGCCAGTCTTAACTCAATTTGATCTCCTGCTTTGCTTTGCCTGAGTGTTCTAAAAAAACCCCAACAACCCCCTGGAACAATTTAAACTTTCTTCACTCTGTCTAATCCCAAGTTCACTTGAAGTACAGTCTCCCATGATATAACCTCCAGCCTGATATTGGGATGATACTTAGGTATGAAAACTTCAGAGGTGAATTTTTCTTTCTTCCTTCACACATCTAGCATATACACCTGCTGCTCAGCACCTGAACATCAACTGCACCAGTGACACATACTTCTTCCAAGACACCTTCGACGGCCCAAATAAAACAAAACTATCCTGCAAATTTACCTCAGATATGCTTCAAAACTGCTCCGGCGCCACAGATCCAACTTTTGGATTTCCAGAGGAAAACCCTGTTTTTATTATAAAAATGAACAGGGTAAGTACAAGCTCAAGGTGCTGAGCAGGAGAGAATTCACTGAGAAACCCCCCATAGCTCGAGTCTCCGCTGCAGAGCTGCTGTATCACCTGCTGCCACAGCCTCGAATCTCTGCGTTGTAGTGGGAAGAAAAATTCACGTGCTTTTCCTCAGGGACCTCCAAAGTTACCAAAGAAATAGTGAGACTCTGTCACCACCCCAGAAAAGTAACGTAGGGCAAAGTGATCTCAGAACCGTCTCTCTAAAGCGCTGGCTTCTGCGCCGTTCCGTCAGCATCTCTGCGGCGCTCCCATCCAGCCAAGTGGCACCTGGAGCAGTTTGGTTCTGCCACACCGCGACCCCGTGCCTTCAGCCGAGGCGTTGAGATGTGACAGTAACTAAAGCGCCTGCAGAGGGGCGATACTTGCACACCTTATTTCTCCAGGCTGCAAAGCAAATCTTTAGCAGAACCTATAAAAACTAAATTCAAACCTGGTATATGGTTTTCTCAGTGAAAACCACCCATACGTGTTTTGGAGAGGAAAAAGGGAATCTTCTATGCTTCCTTTAATTTCTTCAGGACATAGACAAAGGGAATCTTCTATGCTTCCTTTAATTTCTTCAGGACATAGACAAAGGCATTTTCTTTTTGGTTTTGGGTAAAATTATGAGCCTTCTAGTTGAATTTTGATAGAAAGTGAAGAGCTCAAATTATCCTCCAGTTCCTGATAGACAAAAATTACTTGATTTTAGGTTTGGCTTGCACCCCAGGCATTTTCAAGAATCTGTGCAAGATCTGAGAGGAGAGCTGTGCCCCCGATTTTGGCAGGTGAAACGCAGGCTTTTCCCCAGCGTGCCTCTGCCTCCTCCAGCAAGGCTGTGTGCCAGCCCCAGCAGGGGAAAGGCACATGGACGGTGCCTGGGGAGCTTTACCCCCTTTCACCTTTGCTGCTACACCATGTGATCCCACTATTTTTGTAGGATCAAATGGGCCCAAGGTTTTCTAACCAGGTATAAGATGAAAAGCACAGAGATTCAGCTTTTCCTTTATCGTCATGCAACTAGGCGTTTTAAGAGACCCTCGGCTGTCTGGGCATCAGAAAGAGCAAGTGGCACATGTGGGTGAGCCCGCTGGGCTTGCCAGGAGGTGCAGTGCTACCTGCCCTGGCCAGGCAAGAGCCCGCCTGCAGTGCCCATCCCAGGATGTCCTGCTTCCTAAACATCCAGCCGCGACAACGGCTCCTCACCCAGGTGCACAAGATGAGCCCATCTGCTTGACAGTGCCTTACACAGAAACACATGAAGCGGCCTTTAAAGCTCCGTTAATTGTTTGCTCGCTTTTCTCTCAAAAACAATTTCCAAGACCACCAAGGATGTGTTTTCTATTTCAGATTATCAAGTTTTTGCCTGGCAATGGCACTGCACCAAGGGTGAACTGCACATATGTGGTAAGTGAATGAGGTCTGAGTCTCAGTAATTTCAAGCACCGCAGCTCCAATAGCAAATGAAGTGCAGTTGTGACCAGACAGATTACCCTGCAGCTCTGGAAATAAGATTATTCTGGCCAAATACTAGACATATTCTCAGTTATGTGCAATTTCTTGCACCAGCAGACATTAAGGGGAAAAAAAAAAAGTTTGCTTTATTTTAAATCACCTGAAAATTTTGTTTTTTCGTGCTGCACGGGACATTTGCTGTTTGCTTTCAGCAACCGGCAGTGAAGTTCACACCTCAGAGCAGCTTCTTCAGGTTCTCTGCACATTTCAGCGGGTCCCTGAGCACTGAATTCACAACTGCTATGAAAGAACACTTGCCTGTTTTTCTTGGCAATAATAACAGAGGGAGATTTATACTTTTATTTGAAAAATAAGACCGGTGCTAAGCAGACTGCTGAACTTGAGTTTTAATCCACACTACACGGCTTTTAGCAGTGAAACACATGCCCGAGGCTGGCTTACAGCTGCCTAGCCGATGACGTTTTTCTTACCTTACAAACAGGGTGATGAGTCTCACCCGTTGGAGGTGGACTACTACCCCGTGAACGGTACCTTCAACCTGCACTACTTCCCCTACTATGGAAAAAAGGCACAGGTGGGTGTAACATCACTTTTCTTCTTTATCTTTGTATAAGGTGAAGCGTATGGAGCATCTTTGCAATCTTACAAGAACTGGAAAGAAAGCTAATTTTAAGACTTCATTTTTAAAATTGGTAGTGTAAAATTAAAGAACCTTTTTTTTTTTTTTTCCCCTCCTAGCCCAGTTACAGCAATCCTTTGGTAGCTGTGAAATTTCTCAACATTATCAGGAATGTAGAACTTAAAATAGTGTGCAAAATCATTGGAGCTGGAATTACCTTTGATAACGTTCATGATCCATATGAAGGAAAAGTGGAATTTAAATTGAAAATTGAAGACTGAGCAGCTACAGAGACACTTCTGAAAAACACATGAAGAACAAACTTACCTATTATGACATTCATCCATATTTATTTTCTATGACCTCCATATAAATTTACTCAAATTACAGTGCAAAGAGACATTTTCTACTGAAAGATGACCCATATAGCTAAAAATCAAGATACCACTCTCAGTGTGTGAAGATGAGATTATCTCGACATACATAGCTTAACATTCCACGGCTACAGTATGCTGCTGCCTTCATGCAAATATTTGTACAAAACAAATTTCCTCTAAGCTGAGCACCTGTGCCAACAAAGAAAGTAAGTATAGGACCAAAACATCATTTTCTGTCCCTTTTCAAACCATAATAAGGAATTGATGTACGATACTAAATCTCAGATATTGATAAGTAATTAGTTAGCTAGAAGAAGTAATCAATACTTTGAAATACTAGCAAGTAATAGAATTCTCAATCTCTGTTTTATAGGCTGTATAGGTTATAAAAATATATTAAAATTATCTGTATCCAAATGCATTGTTTTTTTGTACTAGTCAGCCAAGCCAAATTTTTTTAGCTGACAAATCAATGACTGCAAAAGAAGTGAACTTGAAATCTGTCCTCTAGTTTACAGATTTTATTGTACCACTTACAACTTCCGTATGTATGTAACAATAAAAATGACTGGTAAGACCGTAATATCCAGTTACATCCAAGAGAACTGTGCTCATTTAACTGTTAGAGGTTGTCATTTGTTTGGGGTTTTTTTCCAGTAGAATAGCCCTGTATAGCAATGATAATCTGGAAGACGCTGAAGTAACACCAAATCTGAAAGTTGAGAAGTCTACCATGTATGATACAAAGCCACAAGACTGCAGTGTTTGTAGAGTATGTTTATGTTCTATGGAGTTCAGGATGCTTCAGCCAGAGAATAAATATTGCACAGAAAAAGATATTCAAGAGAAGACATCACTTTACACCTCCACTGCCTGGACATTTGAGGAAATGGGAAGATGTAACAGGTCAGCCTCCTTTACTACAGTGACATTCAGATAGCCAGCCTGAAGAAAGAACCCAGTTGGAAGGCAGTATTTCCTCTTCAAAACCATAATTGGTATTTGAGCCTTTTTTTAGAAAAATTGGACATTCTGCATTTCAGAAACAATAAGAAAATGCACCCTCATATAAGAATTTTTGTTCTCCCCTGGCCTTTCATGTTTCAATTTTTTTTCCTCTAAGAGACTGAATAAAAATGAATTTTATATCTTTGTTGGAACATAGGTATCCCCCTGCACATCCTTCCAAAATAAGGTGGGAAACAATAAAACACTTTTGGTAAAAAAATTGTAATTCATGCTCAAGGGTAATTCAAGGTTGTCTATAAACAGAAAATTTAAATTTTACCAAGAAAACCAAGAACTCTTCCCCTGGTGTCTCTTAACAGACAGATTCTCTCTGCTTGACTATATTTGATTGTGTCTGTAATTTGCATGTTTAGATCAGGTGATGCAGTATCACAAGCTCACATTTTAGGTAGCACTACAGCATAACACAGGAAGATGCTGAACAAACTTCCCCCAGACTGGGTGTCTGCATCACCACAGCTCCACAACGACCGCCTAGATCGACTTTACAAAAAGACCTTTGATGGGATAAACACATCGGAAGACTGAAGTGTCCCTGTTTTGGCCAAAGGATGATGCATTCTTAGGTCAAGAAAAAGGCATGCAGGTCCACCAGATCTGGTTCTTGCAGTACAAAGATTGCCACACTAAATTTAGATTTCTCTTGAACTATCTGAGATTATTCTTTCTTTACTGGAATTACAAATAGTAACAACACAGAGGAAGGTTTGTGGCTAGCTTAAGAAGAAAAGCTCTGTAAAAGGGTACAATTAATATCAGCTTGCCTGAAACCAAACACAAGCACATTTAAATAGCAGAAAAACCAGCAGGGAAGTATTTTGTCATACTGCAGCAGCACAGCCCCACGCCACCTACAAGCACTCCATGTAGTGAGTAATGGAACCGTCAAAGCAGAAAAGACAGGCTCACACAGCTGCACTTCGGAGACGACCAAGCCACAGCAGGTACAAGATAAAAGACCAAAAGAAGCACAGGGGAAGGAAACTGGCAGGGCATCCTGCCCAAGGCACGGGGGCATGACTGGCAAAAGCAAAACCAAGTTGAGGAGCCACTGCATCCCCCTCTAGGCAGGGCAGTGGGGCAGGAGCAAGCAGCACAGAACAGCAGCAATGACAGAGCAGAACTGAAGACGGCCACTTCCGCTGGTGGAAGAGCTCTCCAGCCTGACCACCTTCACCTTGGAGCCCAGCAAGGACCTTGGCGAGCTAAACAGCAGCAGCTCCACGCTATTGTAGTCACCGTGAAGTTAGTGTACAAGTGTTACAGATTAACAGTTTTATGTACGTGGCAAAAGCAATTCATAATATTCATCATCTAACCATCTATAACTAACCATCAGCACTGTGTTGTTAAGGAATTAATTCAGTAGTTTTGTTTTCAAGTCCAAAATGGCCTCATTTATCAGACTTTTAAGTAGTCCCATTGCAAGTCTCCAACTCTTTCAAACACACACGTGACACATATAGATGTATGCATATACAGATGTATACATACACAGATACACGTAAATTCAGTTGCAACATTAGATATTTGATTATGTAACCGAGGAAAACACCTGCCAGGCTACATGGGAAGCTGAAGCAGCCTATTTGGTAACAAAATACAAGTGAAAAACAAATTTTTGAGTTTAGTTAGATGTTGATCAGCAAGGCCATCTGACAGAACAGGCAGGCAGCCTGTGCCTCTGGAGCAGCGGAGGGGCGGGCAGGCACTACCGGAGGAGACGGCTGGGTGGATGTCAGTGCCAGACTGTCTGCCCTTTCTCCCACCAGCTGTGCAACACAGAGGTTAGCTGTGAGGCACAGGGAAGATAATAACATGCCATGAAACTAGTATCACTGACGCCACGGTTTTTTATGTCCAATAAATTTTAGTTTCCAGACTTATCCCTTAAAGGTGTTAAATGAAACTCTTGAAGACCAGCACAGAGAGAACTAAAACATGGCAGTTGCTTTGAGATGCATCTTCCTCTCGACACTTCCATCTATTCTTACAAATATTCATATAACTTGTAAAGCCAATAACTGAAGTGTAAAGTCCTACTGTCTATTATTAAAAATGATAAATAACAGAGTGCAGAAGAACACTGAACATAAGCTCCTTGATGCTTAAAGAATTTTTTGTACTATAAGACTACAGCAAGTTCAAAACATTTGCCCTCTACCCTTCAGAATTCCCAAGTACTATATATTAATAATTAAGACTTAACAGTCTCACATGATGTCATTGCCATTGCACTTGGGAATTCCTCTCATCATTACATATAACTGGTTTTAATCTCTTACCTGTAACAAAAGTCAAGCAGAGACTGATTCTGCAGCAAATGAAACAGTCTAAGCATGTGCTACTTTCAGTAATTGGATGTAGAATAGCAGCTGCATCAGTAATACTTGCAGAAAATACTTTATGCCTTGCACATATACCCCCTTCACAAGCTTAATTTCTTTCAGATACAAAAATTCAAGCTCAAATTATTTTTTTTAACATAAAATAAAAATGTGCATGAAAGAACAGGTGTCCTTTTCTTTTGCTCTATTTTGAAAAACTCTCTCACTGAGGACAAAAACTGTTCACTTATCTTCTCTTTCTTTTTCTTGATACCAGAGTGGTAACAAGATGCATGGCACTTCTCATTATGTTAAGAGCAGAAACTGGGCTGAAAATTCCCTTTTTAGGATCCCACTCCATCTCTCTTGCTCAGTCTAAAATGAGAAAGAACTGAATTCTGGAGAGACACTTGAGATAACAGCCTTCATCATTAATGTGTGTATTTATGTGTAGTCCTACTGTACCAATGTGGGAATTCTATCATTTCAATCAAAATATGATCTGGGCTTTATTACCATCTTTATGAACTAGGTAATTAATTTTAATTATTCCAATTTCAAGTCCCAGTCCTTAAACTTTGTGTCACTTTTCTTTCCTGGTATTGATGAGCCTGTTAAAATGGTATCTTTCTGTGTGACCTGACATAAATCCAGTAATTTCTCATTATATTTTATTTTTTATAAACTGAAGGAATTCCTTAAAATCTGTTAATTAAGATCTTGAGCTTAGGTATCAAATAACTGGGGGAAGGGCTTTTTTCAAGTCTGAATTTTTCCAATATCCTTTTAAATGATGACGCTAACAAGTACATAGCTGCTATTGGTCTCACTGTATGTGTTTGGATGTAACATCACTTTCCAACCCATTATCAGGTTTACCTATACATTCAAAATCAGATTAGCTAGGTCCTTAAAACACCACCTAAGAGACACATGCACTCCTTGTCCACCTTGACACCCACGTCATTTTTACGATCCCACATTTTCAGCATATAGTCTTATCTCCTAGAAGTGTAGCTTGAACTCTTTGTTCAAAAGATGTGTAGTGTAACCATAACGTTTTTTTGGACATGCTCTGATTGCCAAGCATTCCACACTAATCTTTCCTTTCATTGTTTACTTCTTTTCTAGCCAGCATAATCTAAAAATATTTTTAAATTTTATTCTGGTTTATTGAAAAAAAATGTTAAACACCAGTACAATCTTACCTGATGCAGCTATTCAGTCAGTAATAATGCCACAAAAACTATTTTTGATTCAGCAGTAAACAGTTCATAATCCTTTAACATACAATCTGTTGATATTGTAAAATACATACATAAAATCAGAATGCAATGAAACAGAAAAGACCTAAAGATGCTGAAACATATCCATCGTCCTTGACTAGCTAAAAAGTTGCAACCTCCTCCAATACTCATTTGATAAGACCTATTATGTACTCTGTCATTAATAATTAACCTTCCAGGCTTTTAATTTTCTTTTAGCCATCTTCTTCAATAGTTCTAATATGAGGTTCAGGGCTGATCTCAGGCTGTCTAGACCACATTTGGACAGGACTTCCTCACACCACTTTGAAAACTGGCATTTACCATTATTTTAGTCTGTAAAAACTTACCATTTCAAGGTTCATTAGACATCAGCATCAGAAATTTAGAGGTCCACTCTACCTAGCATAAATTACCTGGGTTGCCTGTTTTAAGAGAGTTAAGCTTCAAGTATGTGCTTAATGCTCTGCTTTATTTTTAACAAATTCTCTCAAGTTTACATGATAAAAGAATACAAACCTTCCCTGAAGTCTGCAACTTTTGATGTGCTACAATGCAGAAACTTTGCATTCTGCTAGGACCAGCCCTGCTGAGAGGTTAGGGCTGGTATTGCTGCACTATTTACAGCGATTTACCATGATGTGTATATAGTAATGTGTTAAAAGATCAAATCTTTGAGCCAAACTTTGGATTTCAACCTGTTCAAAACATCCAAAAGTTTAAGAGGTCATAACAGAATAAAGAAAAGCACTTGTAAAGATACTGCATGGGTGATTTTCAATGAACACCAGTCTCTCTTCTTTCTTCTCTGCCACATCAGGACATTCTGCCTTTATCGCAGCAAAGCTGTGTATCAATAATCATGATTTTCCCTGGTGCATGTTTCACTTGTTAGTGTTGACGTGTTTTGAATGTTTCTCTGGGGACAGCAGCTCTCCAGTTGAGTGAAAGGCAGATGCAGCGCGGTGACAACCATCATCACGCCAGATCAGAACTACCCATTAGTCAAATGTTGGAAGTAGGAAATACCCATCCACATCAGTTGCTGCCTTTCTTCATTTTGCTCACAGCATCACCTGTATTTCTGCTTAAAAATCTCATCTTAAAAGGAAGACAGTCTTCACTTCTACACACTGATCTAACAACTACCTTTTCATCATAGAAGTTTAGTAATTTTTGACAGCTTCTGAAGATGAGCTGAGGTTCCATTCTTTTTCTGCCGAGTCTTCAGTACACAGACAAGCTATATGACCCATTTATTAGTTTGTTTGTAATACTGACACATGATATTTTCTGATGTGCTTTTTGTTTTCTTCTCTCTTACTGAATCCACATGGTAATTCAGGCTGGAATGCACCTCAGGTCATCTCCAGTCCAATCTCTGCTCCACACACGGTCAGCCATGAGGTCAGAATCTACACTGCTCCAAGCTTTTATCCTGTCTGCTCTTGAAAACCTTGAAGATGGAGTCAGCACAACCTCTCTGGGCAACCTGTTCTACAGCTTGACCATCCAAAGTTCTTCCTCAAATCCAGCTGGAAACATCCTTGTTTCAGCTTGTGTGTGCTGTCTCTCAGCCTCCCACCATGTGCCACTGTGGGGACTGACTCCATCTCTGCAATAACGTTCTCACAATACAGGAAGGCTGCCATTAGGTTTCTAGAGGCCACCACTTCAGGTAGAACAAGGCCCTCTCCTCATATAGCAACTGCTCCAGCCCCCTGAGCATCTTGGTAACCCTCTGGAATCCATGGAAGCTCAAGGAGGAATCAGAGACCAAGAAAAACCTTGAAAAAATCATAAACTCCAAATCTGGAAAATAATTACATTAGAAGTCATTGCTCTCATGGTGATGGCTTGGTCTTTGCTTTTCCTGATAAATGAATGACAATTAAGATAAAACAAGGCTTTAACAATAAAATGTGTGATAATAATCATCACATCTTTCCGTAAGCTGATGGATCTCAGGACTGAAAGTTGTTAACTCATGCAGAAGTGAACTCATGCAGAAGCAAAGATAAATAGCCTACTACTGCTAAGCAGACAAGAGAAAGGAAATCCCTACATGAAACAATGAATTATCTGGGAAAAACAGTGTATATGCTCTCCTTTCTACTGATGATCATTCCAATAATATTACATCAAAGCCTTTTTTTTTCTTTTACCCTATTTATATTAAAGCAGCATCCAATTTTCAGGTTTCCCATTAATGTGAAGATTTCACAACCTGTGTATTCACTGATAAAGAACTGAGGTGATTTATCTTGTGACAGTTACCTCCTTCCATGAAAAATTATTAAAATAGTCATCTTCATGGGCTGGTACCCTATTAGCCCCATTTATTTTTTCTTTTCTGCAATAGTTGCCTTTTGTTGAAGGAAGATTTTAAAAAACAGCTTCCAAAGTCATAATTGCTTTTCTTTAGTCAAGACATGCAAATTCCTACAGGAAAAGCAAAACAGTTTACTTTTGAAACAAAGAATTCAAGAAATCATTCTTAACTTGTCATACAGGTCAAAATAGAGGCAGTCTTTCAAAACTCAGTATCACTTTAGAAAAACAGTGAAAGATGCACACTTTTTGCAGGATTTATCTGCAGGACCATTTTAGAAACCTGAATAAACACTTCACAACTTTTCCTCTTCTTCAGATTACAAGAAGTGCTGACAAATTAAAGGAATAACAGTACATCCCTTCCCCGCCATGTTTTTCCCCAAATTGAGTCCTTCTCACCATTCCCATTACCTTTACCATTATTTAATCCTTCTTAAACTGAATTCTAGTTTCTATCTCCTTACAGTGTTTTCTACTTCCACAGACATCCTCAACAATTTCCTGTCCATGATTTCCTCTTACATTCTGTTCCTGCTTTTAATATTCCTTTTCCATCTGTACATGTGGTACCACCCTTTTCAGACACCAGAACCATAATTTATCTCCCACATTCCAGTTCCTTTCATGCCAGGCATGACATTATTACACTGTTCTATGAATTTCTCTTGGTTTTTGTTTTCTTTTAAAATAAAGTTTCTACTACTAGTCTTCTCATTACTTCTTCCCAACCTACAACTTCTTCTCTTTTTTTATGCCCCTCTGTAAAGATCCTAAAAGTTTAAATCTGTTCTCTTTTCTGTTTCCCTCCTTGTACTACTTCCTGAAATCTCCCTTCCACCTTCTCCATTGCCACTGGTGTCTCTTCTTTTTTTTCTTCGTCCTCTTTCACCTAAACACTATGACCAGGTAACTGCCTGAAATCTAGCAAGTAATTAAAAAAGCCAATGGACTTTCTCTTTTTACTGATTGTTGCCTTTACCAGAAAGCTCTCTTGAAACAAAGGCAATGCAGAATCATTGAATCATTTAAGCTGGAAAAAAACTTTTAAGATCATTGAATCCAACCATAAATACAATATAGACTCATTCCCCCGAGCCACTCCAGTTAAACCACTGAATTCCATTTCAGAGATTCATCAGCAACTAATGTCTTTTGAAACGTATGCTTTGCCACTTTCAACTGCCACCATGACCTTGTCTCATCTGAGGTCTACTCAGCTCATAAGAATCAAATGGAAACTGTCAGTTGCTTTCAGCCCTCCTTACCTAACATCCCTGTACTAACTCTTGGATCATACACTAGAGAGGTTTAGAACATAAGGGAAAACTGGAATAATCCCCTTGGACTGTCAAAAATTCCTTGATAACTACTGTTGGACTCCGCAGATAAAACTGCCATTCAACAGCAAAGGTAATTTGAAGCTGACTCAACTGCAACAACCACCTTGCTTCTAGCATTAGCACTGCCAAGAATGCCACCTTCAGCGAGAAGCAAAGCATTCAAATTAGCTCTCACCAATGGTTTTCCCAGGCCCATAAAAGTAAGTGATTTGCTTGGTTCACTCATTACAACAAGGTTTGATACAATTAGAAAACATTCACTGAGTATCAACCGCTCTGTAGCAAGTGCACCACATCCCATTACCACAGATTTGTCAAGGCATAATCCCTCAGAGGAAAAAACCTCATGTAACAAATTTTGTATTTACCGCAGGGCTTAAGTGCATCCAGGAGCCCTTACCACAGACACAGCAGTTACCAGACTAAATTGTGTTTGCAGTGGCTCCCTGGAGTTTGTGTAAGCAACAAATCCTGACTCTGACAGCACAGCCTGCAGTGACCGAGCCAGCTCAGTAACCTGCCCTTTCAGGTGAGGGCAGAGGATGCGATCTAACAGAAAAGTTTAAGGTAGGAAGTATATGGAAAGTAGATTCCTGTTCTGAGGACATGGGAACGTACCACAGAGCTAGGACTGAGGAATACAAGACGAAAAGTTAGGACCGTAAGTGCGGGTTTTTAAACAAAGAAGATGGATTGGAGTACTAAGATTGGCCTGACATGCTGAGAAGCAACATGATTTTAAAAAGGAGACACGAAAGAAGAGAGTATACAGGGTAAGATACTGCTTTTTGCATCGCAAGTCACCAAGAGCTATAAGATCAAATCACTAAATCAAAGCAAAAAATCTGGGCCCTCTATAGTGTAGATGCAGTATCCTGAGACAGTTAATTCTAGGTCTTGTGATGAGAGCAAGTGCAATGTTCTAAAATAACCCTAAAATTAGAAAAACCACAGAGCTTGTTAAAAATGCCCATGCGCGTTTTATTAATAAAAACTAACAGTGCCAAGGTTAAACAAGTCAAACAATTATAGTCTCTTTATATTCCATAAAATATTACAGAAAAGTTTATTTGTGTTTCAATAAAAAGACTACTGTCTTAGAATAGGCAGCTGACAGTATTTGTGCAGTTAATTGTTTGTGAATAGATTTTAAAAGACTACCACCTGCCCTGAAATTCCTTTTATAAAAATGAACTATTAAAAATGATTGACAAATTTTGAGTTAAAAAACTTAAAACATTCTCTATATTTAATTTCAACTTTATAATAGATTACAGGAAGATGCTTATGAAACAAATACAAACATTTGTTTCAGTACATGTCTTTATATGATAGACTTATAAGTATGTAAACAACTATATAATAAAAAGTTTCCAAAGTCTGCCTGTAAGAAATCAGGCAAATTTTACCATAAGCAATAAATCATTCCAAACCTTCAAGACATTTTATATAGCTGCACCAACTGGCAGTAAACATTTGCCAAAATCTTTGTAATTCATATGTCCCAACATACAGTGAAAAGTATATAAACTTGATGGAATCTTAATGTTAGATATAATTTAAGGGAAAATAAGTTCACAACAACATTTCCGGAATTTAACATGTAAAAAAGTAGGACGTATCTTTCTTGTTTGGTTCTTTGGACACTGTGTGATTAACAAAAAACACTACTACATTAGCTCACTATCCCTCAAAAAGTGGCATAATCAAAATACACTCCAAATAAATTGCCATTCAGTGTATTCATTTTCCACAGAAGGATAGCATTTTATTTCTCAATGGTGTGTCTACATTTAATTTAGCAAACTTCGCAAGAACATTTGGGGCAAAAATCCATTTTCCTTCAAGTAAAAAAAAAAAAACAAACCAAACAAAAACAACCAACAAACCAAAAACCCCTAAAACAAGAGTAAATAAAGGCTCTGCATTAACACACTGGTATCAAAAACACACATCCACACCACATTTAAAAATATCCTACATAAAACAATCCTTGTTTGCTTATCAGAGGTGCAATTTCTAAACTCAGAACTGCTTACCGATATTCTCCTTGAGGGATGGGGCAAAGTAATTTGAGACACTTCTCCCTAGAACAATTTATTCCTGAAGCTTGCTGAATTTGAACAAAAAATAGTCTACAAGCAAAGGGCATCAGTCGTCATCATCATTTTCATTGAAATCATCGTCGTCGTCATCGTCATCCCCGACATAAGAAACTGGTGTTTCAACTCTGGAGCCACTGTACTGAGATCCATTGGAACTTGTAGCCAACATCCCATCTCCACCATTGGAAAAATCACTGGGCGGGGGGGGGGGGGGGAAGAAAGAGACCAGTTGGCATTGCTTAATGGTTTTTCCCAGTTTACTATGCTCTTAAATATATTCATGTATCTATTCCATTCCTTTGATGAATTTGCCACTGCTACTTTATAAACTGTCTTTAATATAGGTTCCAAGTTGTTTCTCAAAGGCAGAAACAGTTGAAGTAATTTTGAAATGGTTCTTACTAAGGAAGGATTAAAAGGATTAAATCCTTTCACAGGCACCTTAGAAGTATGCTTCCCAGGTTTCTGCTAAAGCACATTTCGTGTTAAGGCTACACAGCTACCTAAGCTCTTTAATATTTTTATGAAGCACTGGACACTTGCATCACAAGTGAATCATACCTTTCAGAAGCATTAATCTTGATTCAAAGATATGGAAAATTGAGGAATTAATAGCTTCTCCATAATTCCTTGTTATTACATGGCAAACTATCATTGCTACATAAGCTGTTATTTCTAACTTGGAATTGTTTTATTCTCATTATACTTTTCTAGTTTAAAAACAAAAAAAAAACAACAAGCAAAAAACCCCCAAATGAAAAAAACCCAACCACTGTGGCATCTCATATTTTTCCCTTTGTGTGAGTATTCCTCCACTGAAAATCCACTGTCTGGAGTATCAACTTCTTACTTGAGTATGTTCTTTCTCCACCAAAATGCACACACACATTGCAGATATGGTCTGAAATGGCTTGTTCCCAGATGAATTAACTGTATCCAGAAATATTTTACTTTGATAGAGCTAGAACATTCCATTATTACTTGCATTTTGCCAACCTTTTTTATTGTTTACTTTCTCAATAGTTTGATAAACTATTAAACCTGGTCACAAATTCTTGAAGTGTTTTTCTAAAAATCACAGAAATAGTATTTCTAACTTGAAATACATTTATCATTAAAAAACTGATTTCAAAAATGTTTGCAAAGTTATTTTTCAATCCAGCCAATGTACACAATCAATCAGGCCAGCCAGTCCCACCTCTGCGCCCAGTAAAATCATGGAGCAGATCCTCCTGGAAATTATGCTAAGGCACATGGTAAATGAGGAGGACAGCCAACATGGCTTCACTAAGGGCAAACCGTGCCTGACTAACCTAGTGGCCTTCTATGATGGGGTTACAGCAGTGACGGATGAGGGAAGAGCAACTGACGTCATCTCCCTGGACTCACACAAAGCTTTTAACACTGTTCTGCATGACATATCCTTGTCTCTAAACCAGAGACACATGGATTTGATGGGTGGACCACTTGGTAGACAAGGAACTGGCTGAATGATCACACTCAAGAGTTGTGGTCAATGGCTCAATGTTCAAGTGTAGACCGGTGATGAGTGGCATTCCTCAGTGGTCCATACTGGGACCTGTGCTGTTCGACATCTTTGTCGGCGACATGAACGTCAGGATCGAGTGCACCCTCAGCAAGTTTGCTGACAACACCAAGCTTGAGTGGTGTGGTTGACATGCTGGAGGGAACAGATGGTATCTGGAGGGATCTTGACAGGCTTGAGAGGTGGGCCAGTGTGAACCTCACGCAGTTTAACAAGGCCAAGCACAATCACCTGGGTTAGGACAACTCCCAGTATCAATACAGGCTGGGAACAGAATGGATTCAGAGGCCTCAGGAGGACAGCTCAGGGGTGCTAGTGGACAAAAGCTCAACATGTATCGCAAGTGCACTTTGCAGCCCAGGATACGGTTGGCTTTCTGGGCTGCACCAAAACAAGTGTGGCCAGCAGGTTGAGGGAGGTGTTTCTCCCCCTCTACTTGGCTCTTGTGAGACCCCACTTGGAGTACTGCCTTCATCTCTGGGGTCCCTTAACATAAGAAGGGCATGGCCTCCTGTTGAAGCAAGTCCAGAGAAAGGCCACAAAGATGATCAGAGGGCTGGAGCACCTCTCCCTGTGAAGACAGACAGACAGTTGGGGTTGCTCAGCCTGGGGAAGAGAAGACTCTAGGGAAACCTCATAGCAGCCTTCCAGTACTTCAAGGGGGCTTGCAAGAAAGATGGGGACAGACCTTCCAGCAGGGCCTGTTGTGGTAAGACACAGGGTCATCATTTTAAACTAAAAGAGAGTCGATTTAGACTAGATATTAGGAAGAAATTCTTTACTGTGAGGGTGGTGAGATACTGGCACAGGTTGCCCAGAGAAGCTGTGGATGCCCCACACCTGGAAAGCAACCCTGGGGCTTTAAGCAACCGGTTCTAGTGGAAGGTGTCCCTGCCCACGGCAGGGGGGTTGGAACTAGATGATTTTGAAGGTCCCTTCCAACCCAAACCATTCTGTGATGTTTCTATGCACACTGTTGTTGTATGGAGCTAATTCAATGGTCTGCCATCACACAGAATGAAATTGTAGGGGCACACCCTAGAAGTTGTCCTAGTTTCAACTGGGACAGAGTTAACTTTCTTCCTAGTGGCTAGTAAAATGTTGTGTATTGCATTTAGTATATGATAATACACGGATGTTTTAATTATTGCTGAGCGGTGCTTACACAGCAGCAAGGCCTTTTCTGCTCCTCACCCCACTCCATCAGTGAGCAGGATGGGGGGGGCACAAGGAGCTGGGAGAGAACACAGTCAGGACAGCTGATCTCAGCTGACCAAAGGGGTACCACACCGTATGACGTCATGCTCAGCATATAAAGCTGGGGGAAGAAGGAGGAAGGGGGGCACGTTTGGAATGATGATGTTTTGTCTTCCCAAGTAACTGTTAGGCATGATGGAGCCCAGCTTTCCTGGAGATGCCTGAACACCTGCCTGCCAACAGAAGTGGTGAATAATGCCCTTGTTCTGCTTTACTTGTGTGCGTGGCTTTTACTTTACCCATTACAGTCTTTACTTCAGCCCATGAGCTTTCTCACTTTCACCCTTTGGATTCTCTCCCCCACCCCACTGGGGGCAAGTGAGTGAACAGCTGTGTGGTGCTTAACTGCCAGTCAGGGCTAAACAACAGAAGCTCACAAGGAAAACATATCCATTGAGACACTTTCAAGAGTTTCTGCCATCCTGCACACTTATCCAAAAGGAAGATACTAAGACATCAGTCTAGCTGTAGTCAGATGACTTAAATTATCTGCAGAAGCAGTTTCAAAAACAAAGAAAAAAAGCTTAACTCTTGTGTTCCTGTGATCTTTGAAAGTATAAACGCAAAATCCTGTCTCCCCTCTTTCTGATAAAAATGGAACTGGATTTCATAACCTGAGTACCCTAGCAAGACAAAGAAACTGGGATGAAGGCATTGGTAGCAGCATCTTCAGTTTTCTGCAGACTTTCTTTAGAGACATTGCTAAATAAATTTATAGCCTTTATCTGCCTTGCCAGAAATTTTTGGTAGCAGAAAAGCTACACATCTTCTAGTTTCCCATTGCCATGAATATTTATGTATGTACTATAATTACACATAATTTGTCACTCCCCTTTTCCAACCTCCTAATATACAGAAGTGGTAGGAGCTCTTGTGTTTCTCACTAAGATAACGAAACAACAGTCATCCTCTGGTTTTCTATTGGCCTCTGGCTAGTAGTGGCCTATTCAAATTTCAAAGTATTAAAAATACATGAGCTCTTTTTCACTAACACCATGCTCATTATCACAGAGGGAACCTCAGTGAAAACGGGCGATTTTATGTACCATGTTAAGTTCTGCTTCTCTAAAGATATATTGGCACTATTCCTATCCACGCTTCAGCTCCCTAGCACGTAACAGGCAGAACTTTCCACACCTTTCTGGGCAGCTGGAATGGCCTGGAGCATAAACCACACTCTTCACCATTGCTAGTCCTGCACATCCCTGAGCTTAACTTTCCCTTGTAAGTTATTTCCTTATTTTTTTGTACCACATTCAAGTCTATCATCTGCAAAAAGGGTTGTTGTTTTTTTAAAGAGAAATGCTTTAAAAACGTAATCGCATTAGCCTTTTAAAGTAAGCTACATACCACATCTTTAGAAGGACCTCCTTCCAACACTGACAGAAGGCAGATGGTTGAGGAAAAGCTGCCAGAAGACTGTCGTCAGAGAACAAGAACAAAGCTATATTTCCTTCTCTAAAGAAATACCATCAATACAGGATTTTTGCCTTTAAACACAAATGGTTTAAATGTCCTAAAATCTAGGACTTCCTGAAGAATTTCAATGGTATAGCAATTTCACAAGTAATTTACAAAGCAGAGGCTGCCAGTGATTCTGATATGGGAAATCCACTGTTCTGGAAAGAGCTAAAGTAATCTAGAACTTGTCCTCTCCTCTCCAGCCTCACCTCAGTGCCTGCTAAAATATTGAAACAGATCCTCCTGGAAGTTATGCTGAAGCATATGGAAGACAGGGAGGGGATTAGCGACAAACAACATGGCTTCACCAAGGGTAAATTGTGCCTGACTGATCTTCTGGCCTTCTGCAAGGGAGTGAATGCATCAATGAACAAGGGAAGAGCTACAAAGTAATCCACCTGGGCTTCTGGAAGGCCTTTGATACAGTCCCCCACAACATTCATTATCTCTGATCTGGAAATACATGAATTCCATAGATGGACTATTTGATGGATAAGAAATTGGCTGGATGGTCATGACCGAAGAGTTACAGTCACAGCCCAATGTCCAAATGGAAACCAGTAATGAGCACTGTTCCTCAAGGGTTCATATTGGGACCAACAGTATTATATACAGAAGAAATTTTTTACGATGAGGGTGGTGAGGCACTGGAACAGGTTGCCCAGAGAAGCTGTGGATGCCCCAATGCCTGGAAGTGTTGACAGTCAGGTTGGACAGAGCTTTTGAGCAACCTGATGTAGTGAAAGATGTCCTTGCCCTTGGCAGATGTAGGTGAACTAGATGAACTCTTAAGATTCCTTCCAACCCAAACCATTCTGCAATTCTAAATTCAGCCAGATAGGATTTAGTTCGACTACACATACAACAGTTAGTTAAATAACTTTTCAGATAAGTCTAAGTTTCTGGACATAACAGAAACAACTGGTAGAAAATTAACATTTTTGCAGATAATTTGTTCAGCTAATCAGCTTGCTCAATTCAAGTATTTGTTAACGTTAAACAGTTCAATGATATCTGACTCATCTTACAACTCAGTGGAGCTCACAGAAAGACATCTTTTGGATTAATGCAACAGCAAGAAACCAGTGAGAGTGACCACATAAGGAAAAGTGTCTTATATAGCAGGAGAAGTTCAGAAATTACGTAAGTCACTGTTTATCACTAAACCAGCTTCTGATGCTGTTTAAAATCCAGACAACAAGACCTTTTTTTCCCCCCCCCTCAAGTTAAACACTAATGACCAAGGGAGAATCTTGCCCATATTGTATCTTTAAGGAACTATCTGTTTTCTTTTCAAACTCAAAGCAATACATTCAGGATTAACACCAGCCTAATCAATTTATTTTCCACTACACAGGAAAATATTTCTTTAATGACACTGGTAAGAACCACCACTATTCAAGTAAAAGTGTCATCTGAGAGTAATTTAAAACACATATCCACACAACATTTAACCTAACCAGAACTGGTTTCATTAAGTATTTAACCTCTAATTAAGTTTCTTTGATGATCACAGATTTTAAAAGCTAACTGGTAATTTCCATCTTACCTGGCTGAAAATCTTGTGCCATTTGACGCAGAACCTGATGAAGATGTGACATATACACTGCTGATTGATCCCTGAGCCATTTCTGTAAAATGAACAATATGCGTTTCAAGAATACTTCAAAACACACCCATCTAATTCAGTGGAAATGCTTAATCCTTTTGAACTCCAGAAAAGGAGTCTTGCACCCAAGACAACGTAAAATACTGATGTACTATATGCTAAATAGCATAATTAAAAAACAATAAGCTAGTGCAACATGAAAATTTCAAAATACATTTAAAAGCATTTTATTTTCCAGTGAGCAAGTCAGATGTCTTCAGCATTCTTATATAATGAAAATGATGAAACAATACAAAAGAAGCCATCACCATGTCTGCACTTACTACATTTTGCCTTTGCAGGTGTCCTCTTAAAGAATTACACACTGCAAAGATCTGCTTACGTGGTGTAATGCAAAACTTGATTCTGCAAAGAGCAACAGCACATCTGCTATGAATCTCTTCTTATTTGTTCCCTAAGGTACACTAAAAAGCATATATGCTTGAGAGCCTGTCAGAAATCTTCAATAAAAATCAGTGGAAATTAACTGATCTTGGATGTTTTCATGGTTTTATCTTGAGTTACATATTAAAGAGCAAAACAAAACAACTCTTGGAGTAACCAACCTGTCACATATGGTTCCAGAGCTTTAGGAACCAAACTCCTTGCAATCTTTAGGTCCTCTGCTGAACAGCTTCCAGATTCTAGCCCACAAGCCATTCCCATTCGTTTTAGCACTTCTATATCATCATGAATTTCAAAAGTATTGTCAAAATTAAATAGATATTCAAACCTGAAGAGAAAAAAAAAGTCTCAATTGGCTTCAATGACTTTCCAGTTTCAGAAATTGCAGCATTTCAAAAGCTTAACACACAGTGTTAGTGACACATCACATGAATCTATCAAATCTTAAGATTTATGTATTTGACAGCAAGCAACTAAAACTATAATTATACACACTATACAAATCATTAATAGGTTTAACATATACAGAGTTTTAATTAAATTGTTGCACGTTTGGTAATTTTTTCTTTACTCCCATTTCTCTTCTTACTGTGACTTTTGCACATTTTTAAACTTTTCTAAAAGTACTTCTAAATGCAAGGGGAAACCATGGTTATATTCAGCTTTTATTTAGCAGATGCAAACCCTAGCTTTTTGAACTAGAAGTAGAGAACAGCGGTTCTAAAAGCAAAACGCATTTTCATTTCTGGTGGTTACATTTCATCATGTTAAAACTAAAAGGAAAACACTATTTGGTAAAGTATGACACAAAACTGCAGCAGAGCTGCCTTACTTTGCTTCTAACGTCTCTAGACAGTAAGTCTTAAATAAGTTATTAAATGTGAATGCAATTATTCTGTTTATTAAAAAGCTCTATAAAACTGTTTCTATTCAACATGCATTTCAGACAGGTAAAACTTTAAGTCATGTTCTCAGTCTACAAAAGGCACAAGTAAATTTATTTGTATTTCATTTTTAACAAGTCTAGATGAACACTTTAGCACGGACATAAAACTGATAGGTGTACCAAAAGGCAGATAGAAAACTTTGTTAACTCACTTGTCATTTGAAATACTGCAGTCAATCACTGTCTTCTTGCTGGTGTTCACAATGATAAATGGCAAATGGATGACAGAATTGGAGGGTGGCGGTCGATTCGCCTGTTGTTCTGCTTGACGGTTTCGCTGAACAAGGTTCTTGAAGGCAATTTGCTAGAAAAAGCAATAGTGATATGAAAGTATGAATTAAACCTCTAAGATCCTGTTAACAAAAAAATCCCTCAGATTGAGAATACCAGCAATGGTTGCAGCAAGTAAATACAGAAAATGACAAGAGCATTCACCATATTCCTGCATGTTAAGACGTAAGAAACAAATGGTAATAATGAAAAAGAGAACACAGTAAAACTTAACTGAGAAAAAAAACGTACATTCTAATAACTACATCTGCACAGTTCCTTGGACAGATCCTTGACAGAACAACAAGATTAAGAGTGACTGGAAAAAGGAATTTCATATAGCATTCCACTTCCACTGTTTACTATTCCCTGCTAGCTCCTGCACTCCACAAGAACAGCTGTATGATTAAAACTGTACTTTTGCTAAAAACTAGTGAACATGGGATTTGAATGTCTGATGTTAGGTTTCTGAATTACTCAGCTGAGATTAGTGACTTTACTCTCACATCCTACCAAAACTTCTTTTCAGAATTTTGTATTTTAAGGATTAGCAATTTTAAGAACTAAAAACTCAGATTAATTATTGAAACTCAAGTTACAGATCTTACACTAAGTCACCAAACTAAGAACAAAGTATTTTTCTGGTCATGGAATCAAATGAAAGAACAGGAATTACAAACAAAATCCAAAGCCAACACAGAGACTGATAAAAATCAGACAGCTGTTGTGACTGCTGTCTCACAGCTGTGTGTACTTTCTTTCTGCATACCTTCCTTGAGATTCTCATTCCTACTGCACAGGTAGTGCAGCTACTAAGGGATACATTCCAGTGAACCAGCAGCACAGTGACTTACAGGATAGACTACTACTTCCCCCAGTGCACTAGGGGAAATCCCAGAAGAAGTTCAGCAGCTCTTTCACAGTGGTTAAGCCACTTACACAGGAGAGGCAGCAAAATCCCATAAAAGCAAGACACCGAGCATTAGAACAGACAACCCCAACAGACACATAATTTTATCTATGGACTTTAACACAGGAAAACATTCTAGATACAAGAACTGAATTGGAAAATTCAGAGGGTACAGTATGCATTACAGCTGCTGTCAGCATAGATCCTGTTTAAACATAAATTAAACTGCAGAAGAATTCATAACTCATGGAAGGCTGCTGGCTTGCCCAATAGCAATTGGCCAAGAGCATGGTCCCAGTTAAACTACTGTGCTAAATTAAAACTGCATATGCCTTTTCCTGAAATTCACCTCTAGTTGTCGTAGAATTTTCCCATCACTGGGATAAAACAACAGGAATACAGATATAAGTTACCTTGCCCTATAGACAAGAGTACCTTGACTGTACCTGTAGAATGAGTTCTTGTAGCTGAGACTGTTTTTGCTTTATTCTTTCAAGTCTTCTCTGTTTCTCCACCTTAAAGACAGAAAAAAAAGATTTGTTAGTTTGCTGGTTTTAAGTAGCATTTTATATCAACATTTTCTCCCCTGAGAATAATTTCAATACCAGAGAAACAGAAGTTACACCTCAAAGAATTATCCCAATTCTGTCAAGGAGGCAAACGGCACGCAGACCAGAAGGATCCACTTGATGTAGTCTAGTGATATTGGTGGTATTGGAGAAGATCCAAAGACGCTTAAAGAAATTAAGCTGCCCAAGATTAAGTCCTCACAGTATTGAATACATACTAAATAGTAACACAAAAGATAGGAGACAAAATGGTAGGGAATAAACAGCTTCTTCAGTGGAAGAAGCTCACCAGCAGATTCCCACAAGGACTTTGAGAGTGTAATTCAAATTATAAAGGGTCAGAATAAGGGGATGAACAGCAAGGTGACAATCTGCTGACTATGTTGTACTACCTGGCATAGTAAAAAGAGAGCTTATCATAAAGCACACTGGAAGTGTCTTGTGTGTGTGTGAGTGATTATATTAATCAAAATTATTTTGGTAAGTGTAATGTGATATGTGTGAGAAAACATAATCCCACCCATGCATATTTTAGAAATAAAATAACATTAAGTAGTGATCTTAAATCACAGTAATCTACAAAGCCCATCAGCTCAGTATACTACAGCAGTCAAAACTCTGAATTATTAGGCAAGGAACGGAGAACAAAACACAAATTATCACTACATCAGTGTATGAACCAGAGTGTTTACATCTTGAATTCTGTAGTTCAGTTGTTCCTGTTTCAAAAAGACCATACCAAAGAACAATCAGGATAATCAATAGTACAGAACAGATTCCATAAAAGGGAATAAAATGAATAAACTAGGACTCTATAGAAAGCAGAACGAAATAATGGGGGAGGACATGGGAGTTATGTATAAAACCATGAATAGGATGGAGAAAGTGAATAAGGAATTACCAGGTCACCATCACTTCCAATCAAAACAAAATATCAAAAATCAGAAGTATATCAAATATAGTATGTTCAAAACCAAATAAAAGGTATTTCATAAGTTTCTAATGTACCTGAAACTCTCTGCCACAAACGATTCAATATTAGAAGCAAACTTTGTACAAAGTGAAAATTTGTGAAAGAAAAATTGAGGGCTACTAAATAGAAGGATACTGTATCTGTCTCAGGTTATGCCTGAACAAATTACAGGAAAACATCACTTTCTCTAATTTTATACTCCTTCCTAGGTAATTGCTACTGTCAGGCAAGATACTGGATAGATGGACCGCTGGTCTGAACAAGAACTCAAGAACTTTCATTCTCAGGTCCTTAACATATGCAACTACCAAGAAAACGACCAGAGTTAAAAATTTACATGAATGCATTTTTGGTTTTGGTAAAAAAAAAAAAAAAAAAAAAAAAAAAAGCAGAAGTGTACACAGTTGAAAAAAACTGGAAAAAGGCATGATATTAAAAAAAAAAAAAAAGAAAGAAAGAAAAGGTAGGATCAAGTCTTACAATTTAGCATCAGAAAATAAGTCAAATAACTGTCCCTCCCCAAAAAAAATTAACACAACTCATGTGAGATATTTTCCTATGACATCCATGTACACTACATTGCCTTCCATATTACTTTGAGATACAGGCCTTATTAATTGCCTTGCACCCTCTCTTTCTTGCATTATCAGAACATATTTTACAAATCTAATATTCTAATTTACACAAAAAGTACAAGTTTAAAAAGACTTAAAGTACTAAATACTTGATAGGGAACCCCTCAAAATCATATGTTCCCTTATAAACTCTTTGGCTTGATTTTTCAACAGTTTAAGGGTAAAGCTAAGGATTATCGGATGTAGTAGTAAAAAAAAAAGTATTATAGGCTTGAAAATTTCACAAATTCAATATTAGCCTTCACTAACTCATTAAGAAGAAACTCGCTGTAAAACTTGTCTCAGGTAATGTCACTAATAATTTAAATGCCAACAAAGACTGTAGAAACAGGAGGTAGAATACTCATGAAGCAATAATGGGGAAGGGAGGAATCCTGCAATTTCCTCAGTAAGGTAAGCTCAACAAATCTTAGGATTTGTGCTGTTTTCAAGACCGTATTACACTTGTGGGTCGATTATTTAATGGTTAACAGAACTTCCTCCTTTTATGACGTCTAATTAACAAATTCTGACTTTGGTATCAAAAGTTATCATTGTTCCCATCTTAAATGCAAGAACCTTCACTGTGCATTATTACATTAGAAGTTACTATTTTTACTTCAGTACTAGTATTAGCCTACTCTTCTTTAGGACAGTAACAATTATGACACCAAAGCCAGCTGAATGAGCCACACTTCTTTTTCTTTTTGTTCCAGTATTACTAGCAGTGCCATACTTTGAGACACAGATCCAAAGAGATCTACTTTTAAAGTCCCTCCAGCTAGCTGGTTCCCTATTCAGCATACAGCACAGTCATCTTTAAACCACTTTCCATACTCACCCTAATATTTATGCTCCTATTAACACACTCTTACCTGAACTAATAATTTTCACTTGGAATGATAAATATTTAAATAAAACTCAGCTTGATTAGATACCCTGTATTTTCCTCACCTAGACAGCAATTACGGTACTAACCAAAAAAACAATTATCAGTATCAAACAAAAATCTCCATAGAATTAGCCCTCTGTAGATAAGATTCCAAAATATTTTTTTTCAATTTGTCAGCTTCCACACTGACTTTTCCATCCCGCTGAAAGGAATTTAGACTTACTAAGAATAAAGACAGTCTCATTCTACTCTGATAAAGTGAATTGACTTCAGTAAGCCTCGGAAACTTTATTATCCTGCAAATCTCAGGATGCTAAAAAAAAATATCCTGCCAGAACTTACAAATGCCTTTCAGTATAAAACATTTTACTTCTTATCCAAGGCATGCAGTAAAAAAGTCCGACATGTTCATGTAAGACCTGCAAGAAATATGTAAGACCTGCAGCAACAAAGAAGGAGCAATGCACATATATACTAATATACATGCAACAACCGTCATCACTGATGTATTATTTGGCTGGTGTCTGGAGAAAACCTTCCTGACTCTTGAGCATCACTACTGCGATGTTGGAAATACACATTCATCTTTCAGTTTGATTAACTTCCACTCGGAACCATTTTGCATATACTACAAAAGCTGTGACAGAACCGTATTTCTGACCTAGAAAAATTAAAATACCTTTAAGCAATCTGGAAGTTTAAATGTGTTCTACTGTAAACACAAATAAAATTTTAAGAGTCAAAAAGGACCACACTCTAATACCTTGCTATCTCAGAAGATCACATGCATATGTTATATCAGAACATATTAAAGCTGTAAACATTTATTCAAAGACAAAGCCATTGTGAACTTCCTAATACATATACCTCTAAATTCTGACATTCCTGAGCAGAGTTAGTAGGTAGACCAATCCATTTGATTTCCTTCTTCTCCTTAGAGATAATGTTCATGGCCATAAGGACATTTAAGGCATCATAGACACGTCGTCTAATATTCTTCTGGTCATAAGCCTGCTGTAGACATAGCGCATTAATCAAAAACATACCCGTGTCAAAAATATTTGAAAATAAATATATTACAGTAAATGGGTAAACTCAGGTAATGTCTGAACTGTTTCATTTAGCAGCAGGAAAAGAAATACAAGTCTCAAAACAAACTTCTCTTCCCCCATTCAGTTCACGTGTAATTGACCTCCCATATACTTACTGATTCATTTGGTGAAATGTGATTATCAGTGGTACTGAATTCTGCAACCAACTCGTCTGCCACCTCATTGTATGAGGTGGTTCCTTTTCTTTGTACCTTCTCACAAACCTTCATAGAGAAATGACGTAAACCCTTGCCATTCTTCTCTCCTTTTTTGTTCCGCTTCCTAAATATACGTATAATATATATTTTAAGAAGATTTGAACTTTTGAATATTTAATGTCTCTTTTTCAAATACAGGCACACCGCTGTAAAAAAACAAGCCTTCCCTTTTGTTCTGCTTCTCACCCCTTCCCAACATCTTTTCCTATAATTTTTTTCCCCTCTACAATTTACAGTAGTTAACAATTCTAATGTCTTGATCCTGAAGCACAGTACAAATTCATTCTTTTGGCAATTCTGCTAGCTCCAGTAGCAGAGAGTAAGTTAACAATAGTGATATTCCTTGAAGAAGTCAATAAAGAAAACCTTCCAATCTTCAAGACAAAGAAGGGATGGGGGATAAATGCTAAAATATGAAAAGTAAATTACAGAAGGTAACTTTTTTGGGGGTTTTGTCTTTTTAATTATTTTTTTTTTATTTATTTAAACAGCCCATCTAGTTGACCACAAAAAATTAGATTGATTATTTGCTATGTAAGTCTGAACTGACTGAACCAAGTCTGATAACGGTTGAACTCACTAAACATTACACTATTACTAAAACACAGATCTGAAGTTATACAGTGTATAAAATTACCATGGAAACTTCAAAGTTACAAGTGCAACAAAGTTTCCTGCATATCTTTTAAATAAAAAGTTTCTTATAATTTGAGTGAAAAGATAAATAAATAAATAATATATATATAAAAAATTAGTATCTGCAATGAAACCTCTCAATTCTCTACATCTCATTTCACTGTGTAGTTTCAAAGTAGAATTCTATGTGTAACAAGACACTGATGATAAATTTGGTCTTAAAGCAATTACATTTAACAAGAGGCCCTTCGAACAAAACTTACATGAGAAAAGCACCAAAAGAATGCATTCATTGTATCTAACACTTTTTTCCCAGTAAGGACTACATTCTTTTTTCAAATGATACTTCAGGATACACTTGCTCAATCTGAAATGTACTGTATTGTTTTGGAAATACACCAACAAAACAGAAATGCCAAATTAAAAACTGAATCATCAGATGAATTTCTGTGTCCTTTTAGGAGCTAAATTCTCCTAATCTAAATAATATAAATATCTGTCAAGAGTTTACAGAAAATATTCTAGTTCCTTTTACAACAAATAAGTGGGTATTCATTCTTGAGTGACTATTGCCAGTTCTAATACAATATACTTTAATGTTGAAATGCTCTTGATGGAAAGATAAACACTGTCTCTCACACTGCTACCCTGAAGAGTACACACAATATCACAGTGAACATTTAGAACAGAAGTTCCAAACAATTTATTAGTCCTTTGTAACTTTTCTTTTGCTCACCCAGCAGACCATGGCGAAGAATCTCCAGTCTGGTTCTGTGATACAAAATGTGTGTTAGGTGTATGTGGACTTCCTACCAGGATAGTATTTTGCGCTGAAGGTCTCTGAGGTGTACCGATAACCTACAGTAAAGATAAAATAATTTGGAAAATGTTTGTCAGTAAGTATTCCAAGATACTCATATGCTGCATGATTCAATTGATGCATTATCTAAAAAACAGTAGAAATTTTTTTCTACCTACTTCTATTAGATGCATTGAATTCATACATACCAGCAAAAAAACATCAGACTACAGTCCATACAGTTAGAGCACTCCCTAAGTAATGAGCATTTATGTTTTATCCTTCTTAAATGAGCTTTTCATGCCTGCTGGATTTCTTAACACTGTTCAATACTAACTTAGACAAGATTAAAACACACATGCCCTCTTCCCCACTGAAAGAAAAAGGGAAAAAAGGAGAACAAAACCACTGCACCAAACTACACATAAAGAAGTTGCAGTAAATTACAGTTAAAATATGAACATAGGAAACAAGCTTCAAATCACTAGAAGCAGAGAGAAAACGCAGAGCTGTTGCAAAGAAGTCAAAATTCTCTCCTGCAGTCAAGTCTCTATGACTACAGAGTCAAACCCAAAATACAAGCATGTTAGAGGCGAGGAAGAGCAAGGGTCAACTAACTGTCTTTTATCACTGCAGTGGCTGAGACCAGTTTAAGCAAAACCCTTCCATTCTGAACATGTTATGAGTACGCACTCAGCTGATCACAGTCTTCCAGCTTACAAGTAGTCCTGAAGATGTGCTAATTTGATCATGAGTAATACATATATTTGCACACAGAGCCATGCTCTCCTGATCTGTGAAGCTAGCTGAAGCAGAACTCCCACTTTTGCAGATGATTTTTTTTTATCTTTGAAATGTTATAAAAGTAACTGTCTAGAGAATATTTATTTAGGAAAACAAAATGATACTGTACAGATTTCAATTTTGTAGACAAATATGCCTATTTTGAGGGGAACATTTACTTCCCAATGGAAACAGCATGCTGCACCCCTAACATCAGTGAAGTGAAACATACATCAAATGTACCTAAACTCATAAGCACCCACAGGCTTGCTGCATTTTCCAGCAGCCACATTCTGGCTCACCAACAAAATTTGAAGTTTCTTCCTCAGGCTATCTTCAATAATTTAGCCCCAACACGAGTACAATAGAAAAACTGAAAACCCCAAATGAAACACTGAATGGGTGAAAGTTAAAATTAATCAAAATTTGAATCACCTTTAAATGCAAAAGGTGGTCTACTGGCTATCGTGATTTCAGCTACCTGGAAGGACAAACAGCTGCCATTTTTTCCCAAATACTGTGACTTTATATTATACCACCTCTCCTATGAGTTAATATACAAGTTTGTTACAACCACTTCTGACAGCTGGAAAATCTTAGGGCCTACGCCCCTTTCCAGCAGCTTTGTTCCATACTTAAAATGTTTCTAATTCTTATGGAAAGTCAACTAATCTCTACTACTTTTCATAACCAAAATTTCTGATTGTGGAAAACAGAAAGAGGGTGAGGGATGCCAAACTGGCACAGCACACATGCTCACTTTTCCCCCGTGGAAAAAATACTATCAGTTCTGCTATTGACTGGTCTGGTTCACCAAATGTCTCAAAGGACTGCAAAAACCACCCATGTGCTATTCAAGTAACGTAGACAATGCAGAAAACAGAAGAAAGCTGTTAGCCAGTTTTTATTCTTTTGGATGTAGTTACAGAGGACTGGAAGAGATGATTCAATATCTTGCTTGCAGAAGCTAAAATTAGAGGGTCCCACTATTTCCTAGCTTCTTAAATCCACAAGCAGTCCCACTATCACCCTGGTGCCACATCCAAAATTTGTATGACTGCGCAGTAAGACAAAAGCCAACCAGTACAGGGAAAGGGGTGGAATTACAGCTGGGTAAAAAACATTTGGCAGCAGCAAACCCTGGACATCTACTGGGCTCAGCAGTGCCTTGAAATACTCAACAATACACAGGAATAAATGGATGCGTGTACAAATTCACAGGCTCATTTCCAGAGTGGAAAAGTGAAGCCTGTTTAATGCATTCAAAACTTGCTCTGCATTCCCATTCTAACTCACAAAAATCTGCAAACTACCCAGAATTATATGCTTTGATGTACCACTATTAAGGAAGAATATTAAGAAACTCTACAGTCTAGAGTTTCAGAATCATCTGAGGAATTACTCAGTAATACTGTCTCCTTAACAGAAATGTTAACGCCCCTAACTTTTATTCACAAGTTCATAAACAACAATGACTTTGAATGAAAAAGAGCATGAATGAAATGAGTTAAGTAGTATCAAGTCACTGGAGGCACCCTAAAATGAAAGCTTACAGATAGAATTAGAGGATGTCTTTAGAGAAAACAGGGATGAAGTAGGGTGTGGACAAAAGCAGAAAAAGAAGTGCCTGCTGCTTCTCTGAAGTTTCCTGATTGCAAAAAAAGAACAAGATTACAGTTGAGCTCCTTGATAAAAAGATCAGGACAACAGGGAAAGCAGCAAGACAGCCCACCCTCCCACTTCACTGTACTCAACAGAAAAACTTACATGGGGACATTATTAAGAACAAGAAATCATACAACCTGAACAAAGAACACGTGCTCAGAAAATTAAGCGTTAAAAACCTGGTTTTAGCACTCAAGGGTTAGAAAGTTGAGTAGGTTCACAAGCCAGCTCCTCAACTCTGCTCCCCAAAAACATTTTGCACATTGACAGAACATTTATTTCCTCCATTTTCAGGATTCTAGAGGTAATTTTGTTTATAGCTCTTGCTATTTCCTTCAGAACTGTAAAGTCACCAGAAATTTGCAACAGAAAATCATATATAAACATATACAGCTAGTTACATATACAACAGAAAACGTGTATATATAGATATATACACAAAACAAAACCTCCATCTAATCTTTAACAACACACAACTAAGCATCTGATTTTGTACTGGTAACTGCCAATACAAATGTGCTGGTATGAGCACTTCTTTCACAAAAAATGAGTGCTAATATGTCCAGAGTAAGACTTAAAGTGCTGAAAAAAATTATGATTGCAAATGTACATTTCCCACAGTAATCATACTAACAAAACCACCATTAATAGTAGTTATTATTTCAGAATCTTTTTTTTTCTATAAAGTTATGATGTAAAATTAATCACAGATAACAGATGAGGATTTGTCAATTTAAACTTGTGATGAAAGACACAAGAATTGATTTTGTGTATACATAAACATTTACTCCCTGTTTAAAGTTTAAAAAAGCATCAGATGAACTGTAATCACATTATCATCCCCTGGTTTTTGTACTTTAAGAAAAGATTTTGTAAGTTACTTGGAAGAGCATTTCATTTTCAATATTAAACCCAAGTACATCCACAGTCTCACAGTAATACCCAAAAGGGACCCCTCTCTGTGCCATTATGGCCTATGATCCAGTTCAAACATTGTCCTCCTACTGCTGGTTACTGATTTTTAAATTAAAAGAATGCCTAATGACTCTGAATTTCCTTGTTTGGAAATGTACTAATAAAACACCTCCTAATGAATGTGTGATTTCTTCACTTAAACTCATTTTGCTACACTTGAACTTCCAAGTGGCTGCGGGAAGTAGCTAATTCACCACCACTGCCAGGAATGCAGCACAGTGGATCACCTGCACCACACTTACACAGTTGAAGAGGTACAGTTTATAGCTTCAGGCAGCCTCAATTATAAAACACTCCTTAGAGCTTAGCATTGGGAAAGGCAGATGGGAAACTGCTTTCCTATCAAGAAGAAACCCAAATACAAGACATTCCATTTCAGATGTTTACACATTACAGCTGCTTTCCAGAAGATGAACTGAGACCAACTCTTTTCAGATCACTACATTTTAATTTTGATGACTATAAAATTGACTTCTCATAACCTATGTATTATCTATTACATTATTAGATTCTTTGAAAGCTCTGGTTTCATGTACCTCACACAAAGCTCGAAGTAAATATTTAAGCAAAAGGTTATCTACATTAAGCACACAGAAACATAGTTGTTTTGCATTTTGTTCCACGTAACTTCAATCTCAATAAAAATGTGCTGATGGACTTACTTTACATTTCCCTATGTCAGATTTCACAGCAGAATCTGAAAGAGCCACTGATTTTAAGTGGCAGGACTAGCAAAAGATATAATCACCTGAATATTCAGGCATCTGCATATTGATTAGAGAGTCATCTTTGCATTTCTTTATGCAAAAGAAGATTTGTTTTACTGTAAGTCTATTAAAATTAGAAACAAGCTTAGACTATCTGTACATGCCAAGTGATAATGAATACCAAGGTACAAGTCAGATTTACAGTATGCATAAGCAACAGCACAAGCAATAAAAAACACCACAAAGTCTCCTTACCACTTGTTGTGCAATGTTGACGTTAGACTGTCCAAATGTTTTTGGCAGGAGCTGTTTTCCAAGCGTATTTACTGTAGAAGGATGAACAGCCAATAGAGAAACAACCCCTAAAACAAATACAAGTAGATAGCTTCAGGTCAGCCACATTGTATTATTTTAGCAATTCCAGTTTCATCTCTATCACCAATGCTTAATATTAACTAGCTCTGAACAGCAGAGAGTCAATATCAACGTAGCATTTACACATTTGAAGCAAAAAACCCAAAATCAAGATTCATAATATATTATCTCAGGCTTTCCTCTATATAACCTTACAGGTCAGTGATCTAGTATGAACATGTTTTAATTCCTTGTATTCCAATCTTCCTCTCAAAGCAGAGTATCAGAGGCAGTGGGCATCTGACAAAGCACAGCCCCCTTCTCTTCTACCCTTATCCTTTGCAACTATTGAAATCTTGTGCCACCACCTGAAAAACACGCCCCATGCCCCAGCAAATGACAAACCCTTCTGAGGATGCTGGTCTACAGGAGATAAAATCTGGCTAGCACAGGCCTTTCCAAGAGAACATTCCCAACTTTCCTCTAACTGTCCCCTCCCAGCTGAAGGCAAGGAATTAAAGAACAAATGTCTTCAAGAATCCAGTATCTGAGCAAAATATATCCAACACAGTAGACCAACCCTGCAGGGAAAGCAGCTCTCTTCCTCTTCATAAGCCATCCAGAGTCAGCATTGATAGGTAAGCAAGTCTTAAGCAATGTAAAACAGAAGTTAAACTAAAAAAAAAAAACACTAAGCCAGGTATCCTCTAGCAATTTGATGCTCCATGCTATAGTTTAAAAAAAACCAACACACAACACAACAAACAAAAAAGAAGCAACCAAGACTGACTACAGAAAAACAATAATGGTACAAACAAGTCTTAAAACACTGGAGACATTTATTTTGCTGAAACATCTGTCACTCAGTTGTCAGGTGAGAGTTCAGCAGTTCTTTTCCTAAGATCACTTTGAAAAGAAGGGGCCAATAGGGCCAGAAGGACTTGGCACAACTCACATTCCTCTTCCTTTTTCCCATTATCCAATACAGAATCAGTAAGTAAGCATTTTTACAAATGTTGTACCAGGAAAAGCTCTAATGAGTCCCTGATGCCTACCATCCCTCCTACACATTCAGGTAGTCTACAGAAAGTTAAGAACAACCCAAATCTTGCTTAAGCCCTTGCTTTCCAAAAGGCTTGTATTCCCTAGCTGCTATTACTATATCATGTCAAACCGATAGCTTCACACGAGAACCTATTCTCAAGTCCCCCAAATCAGAACAGGATGCAGCAGCTTATCATTCTTCCATTATGAACCAACTTTCCAGTGCTCTTCCAGACATTCAGCAGCTATCTAGTTTGTAAGTCTGCTATGCCTTCCTGTCCCTTCAAGTACACCCATCACTACCACAGCCTGTTTTGTGTGTGTTCTTCCCCCCTGCGCAATGCAGTAAAGCAATATAAACTAACCTGGCTATTAGGGCTTGTGTAGTTTCCTCTTAGCTTTCTGGAGGTCAACATGTCTTTTTAACCTCCTCCTCATTATTTAAAACAATAAAGCAATATGAAGATTACATTTCCAGTACAAAATAAAAGTTGTAACTATTTTGCAAAGATGCCTCATCTATTTGATCACCTTTCCTTGCCTTTGATGGTTCTTGTTGCCCACACACTTTCTAGTTCTTCTACCTTTCGAGATCTGTTTTTGCAGATGACAGGGATGGAAACATTGTTGATGACAAAAGGAATACCATATATAATCATGTAATTCCATAGCACATTTTCTATTTTACTCCCTGTAATTCTCAAAATTCCATATGCTTGTTCCCCACCAAACACTGATACCACATTTTCATAATATAACCTATCATGACTTCAAGATCTTTCTTGAACACTAATAGCTCATTTGGGGTACTCATTATATGTGCTTTTCACCAATTATTAACCCATGGGAGGACCGTCCTGTTCTATGACACCTCAGTTTCTTTAAAAGGTTGATTAAGGACCTTGATAATCTAGGGGTTTTTGTTGTTATTTTTAATAAATCCAAGGACATCGCACTGATTAGATAGCCCTTATCCACACGGTTGTTGACTTTTTCAAGGCATGACTTTGAAAAGACGTAACCTCATAACTTCCCTTTTCCCCTCCTTCTAGAAAAGCCCTGTTAACTCCTGCCCATTATCACGTTTGTCAGTATGTCTACTACTTCTGTTACATGCTCAACCAATTTGCCTAACAGAAGTCTGACTTATTCATCTGCAGTTATCTGAGCCCTTCAGAAACTGGTGCAGGAGACGCGGCCTTCTATCCTTCTGGTACTACACAAATTATACATATACTGAGTTAGCAGGACAGAGGTACCATTGGTAGGTCCTTCTCAGAATTCACAGGTAGATAATTCTCTGGCCATGATGATTTCTAATCATTCACGTTATCAATTTTTTCCTAAGGCAACAGCTTCTAGCCATACTTCAGCGGGACACTTTCATGAAGAACAGTACTGCCATGAGACTCGCATCATCTTGATCATCTTATTCTTCAGATGCACTCAGAGACTTCATCCTTCTGGTATGTTTAAAACCAAAGTAATTCTTTATGCTATCATGTTGTTTCTTAAAAATTTTTTATGAAGTCAACAAAGACAAACGCAAAAGTCTTGGACTTGTAACAGACTAACTCCACACAACAGCAGAGGTCAGGTATTGTGTGGTTAGGAAGCAGATGTGCAGAAAAGGACCTGGGGGTCTGGGTGGACAACAAGCAGAATGTGAACCAGAAGTACACCTCGAAGCTAATGAAGCGTTAACCACATCCTGGGCTGTATTTGGTAGAGTACAGCAGTAATTGATTATTCCCTTTTACTCTAGCACTCTTGAAGCTGTACCTGGATTACTCTGTTCAGTTTGGGGGCCTGCAGTGCGAGACAGGCATTAACAAAGAGCAGAGTCCAGAAGAAAGACATTAGTATGGCTAGGGTACTGGAGCATAGGATGTACAAGGAGAAGCTAAAGCAGCTTGGTGTGTACAGCTTGTGGAAGAGAAGATTAAGGTAGAGCAAGGGGTGTTATTTGTGGGAATCTAATCACTGCCTTCAACTGTTAAATGGAGAGTTATACAGATGATAGAAGACACAGCAAAAAGAAAAGAGGGAATAGTTGCAAGCTGCTGCACAACAAATTCCAACCAGACATGACAGAAAAAATTCACGATGAAAAAAAGTAAAGCATAGCAATACTTCCTATTGCGCTGTGCTTATTAATTCATGCAACTGAACCAACCTGGCTCTATACAGAAACTGCAAGGTACACCTGCCTCTACAGCACAAACTAATTGGCAAGGAAGCACAAATGTAACTGGAAGAACAGTTACATACTCTTCACAGTTCAATGCAAAGTCAAAGTCAACGTATAAAAGGTATCATACTAAATAGGAAAGAGCATAACTGCTCAACGCTAGGAGAAAAAAAAGAAAAAACTGAGTTTTGTTTTATTTTTAAGAAAAGGTACTTTCACTTTGCCTCTGCCCAAATGCGTTCTGCTGTTTTCTCATTTACCTCATATGTAAACATTTTTCTCATATCCACCTGGATTTTCAAAGGCTTACAATGCTCGGGTTTCATAGTGGGTTTATGTGTGGGGGGTTTATTTGTTTGTTAATTATACAAGCAGAAATAATTTCATTAACTTAGCTTTGCAAGTGACTGACAGCTCAGTTTCTCAAAGGAATTTTTCTAATCATTAGTTAATTACTGTTACTCTTACAGTAATCACTGCAATCCAAATAATCCTGCGCTTTGTGGCCAACATACAGTGTGTATAATAGCATGTAAAAATTAAACCCACAAGTTTGCAAACAGTTTTGCTGGCACCAACTCTTCTTCCTTTTCAAAACAAACACATTATTAATACTGCTGGTTCTGACACGTCTTTTTCTTTTTTTTCCTTCTGCGTATTTCAGAAACATGGAAAAAGGCCATGTAAAGCAGAAGAAAAAAAATATACAGAAGGATATAACTACTACTTAAATTCTCAGTCTCCCAAACATTGCCACTTTGGAAAAGTACTCTTAGGAACTTACAAGTAATTATTAAACCTAAAGGGAAGTAGAATTTCACCAATATTAAGTCCCGGAATGCCTCCGAACAGAAGGTAATGATACAGATAGGATCAAGGAGTAATGCTGTGTAAAACTTGCACAGCAAAAGCAGCAGCACCCTTTAACAAAACCTGTTTTTTTTTATCTGTCTAAAACCTGTTCCAGGTAAGCACTCCCTTTATACAGAGTATGCAGTAAACAGCTTGTTTTGGTTACTGATTGCTTTTAGAGAGAGCTGTTGAACTGGACCTTTACCTTTGTTTGCATAGAAAAACACATCAAGAGTTTTACCAAAAAGAATCCCTTGCAGACTTCAGCAATAAAAGGGACCGGTAATACAGCCAATTACGAACATTTTACACAACTTGAGATGCCACAGAAAAAGACACAGTACATCTAAAATTAGAGGAAGGGGTGCCCTCTGCATTCACAGCAGTAGATCTCTCTAACAGCTGACTGCTCTAGTTCATGAAACAGTAGTGACTTTGAATTTGGTGTTTCAGATCAAAGAGGATGGACTGAGGTAGTCCTTGCCTCAGGTGCAGAAATCCCATTCAATCTAGGTGCAGTACCATTTTCTAATGTAATCTGTCTTTATGTTCTCTTTATTTGTGAAAGAGAGCACAGTCAACAGAAAAACAGGTCGGTTTCCTGACAATGCAGTCTCTAACAAAGTCTTGTCAGCCTGTCTTCCAGCATAGAAGCAATACTGTGCATGTGAAAATTGAATTTGGTAAGAAGGTAATTTTGCAAGCTCCTTCTGAATTATTACAACCCTAAAAAAGAGCTTTTAGAATAAGGATGTGGTTTGTCAGAACGCAAAGCAATTCCTACTATCTCCTGCAACAGTCTCAACCAAACTCTGTCCAGCAGACCAATTTGTAAGTAAATACACTACATGATCAAAGGTTAGGAGTTAAGCAAAGGGTTGATTCTAAGAAAAGTCTAAAGAAAGTTAACCTTGGAGATGACATTTTGCAGTACCACTGCTTATAACCACTCTTAGGAACTCTACAAACTTTTGTCTTAAATACATAGCAAGCTTTGAAATTGGCAGTTTTAACAGAGCAGTTGGAATCTAGCTTAACAGCTACACAATTCAAAGGCAGCCACATTAGTAAGCCAGTCTCGATACAAGTCAAGCATGACTTATGCTCTCAAAAAGGCAACATTACTTCCAATAACCTGATAAAACCCGTAACTAAGATGGTATCAGTTGAAGAGCCCAACAAAGACCAGTGACACTTTCCAGGAACAAAAAGATAAAAGTAAGTGACACAGACACTAGATTCCATTGCAATTGTCACTTCTGAGAAGGCCAAGTGCCATCCAGAATATTACATTCCTTATTTGGGGAATTTTAAAAATGTTAATAGGAACAGCATTTATATAAAGCCAGAATACCTGTACTGCTTAAGATGCAAATGACTGATATAAGATTACATGAAAACTATGAGAATTATCTGGAAAATATTATAGATTCTATTTTGGCAGTCTTCTGTATGTGGAGTTTTTCTTCTTTTTGGCTAAAAACAAGCGAGAGAGAAGAGGAAGAGGAAGAAGAGGGGAAATTCAACATCAACATCACTAATGAAATTCCATACTATAACCATTTTTGTAAAGCAAATTACAAAGCTAATTCCAGCTCCAAACCTCACCATCAAACCACCTGCTTAAAATAAACAAAACCCCTAAGTAACAAAAAGCAAACTAATCTTAATTGCACAATCTGCCCCTCTCGTTCTAGTGTGTCACCGTCCAACCCCAAGCTGGTGTCTGTAGAAAACTGACTGAAAAATTATTAAGTTTGGAATCAAGAAGTGAGCAGGGTCTCTTACAGGAATGTAAAGTAGCTTAAGTCCACATAATTTTTTGCAAAGGTTCTTTTTTCAATTGAAAAGCTCTGGGATATCAAATTACAGAGTTCTCCCAAGGTCTCTGCAAGTCATGGTCCTTATTACAGACACTGCTATAGCAGTGTAGAAGACATCACATTAAGACTCACTGATCTTTAGGTTTACTTGTCTGCATACCATCTTCAGCTATTTCTTATTTGCCACTCTCCTACTTGAGGTTGAATTTGGCCAGTTCAACCATGTAGCTGACAGCTCAATACGCTTTTAGTAGTACACTTCTCCCTACCTAGTAAAGTAAGCAGTAAGCATCCCCTGCAAACAGAAAGGAAAGCCACAGTTTGAAATTGTTCAGAACTACAGCTTTACAGAAGCTAACTCTTTCTTTGAATTCTGTTCAAAGGAATGCATTTTTTCCGGGGGTGGGGGTGGGGGGGGGTGTGGGGAAATGCAAGAATTACAAAAAGATGAGCAACTTCTAAAACATCTTTCATTAATCAGAAGAGCACCACTCTACCCAGTTGTTTAAGCTGCTGTCAATAAAACTGACGCAATGTACCTGAGAGGAATTTATCCCATCCGCTTGAAAGTTTCAGTTCAGAAGTTCAGCCCACTTCTACTTGGCTTCTCTACTATTACAGAAACTTCCACAGCTAACTCCAACTCCACAGCTTCAGCAAAAATTGCCCAGTGACCTCGCTACAGGTTTCTCTTCCTCAACACATTACCAAGCAATAGATACTTAACAAAACCCCTATGTTTGTTTTGTGGCTTTTTTTTTTTTTTAAAGGTATGGGAGACCTCATGAAATCTCACCATGGAGACTGAAAGATAAGGAAGGCAGATCTTGGAGAAGACTTAAGTTCATTACTCAACATGACAACCTAGTATATAGAAATAATAGTAAAGATGTGCCTTTGAAGACTTTGAATAATGAAATCCCAAAAGCTCACTAGAGTGTGGAATAATCTCTAGAAGACTCCAGATCTTCACACAATTCAAATACAGGTGCACAATCCCTGAAGCAGAGACAGAAATCAATCCTGGTTTGGACAGCAGTGAAGCACAGCTCAGAATGTCATCTATAGCCAAGATGGGAAATAATGCACAGGAAGGGAGAATTTCAGAGCTACAGAAAGCTGGTATGGCAGTCAGGACACAACCAAAGAAGCTGAGGGAACTCCTCAACCTACTTAACACAACTATCACTGACCAAGAGGTAACAAAAGAAACATCCTGGAACAAGGACGTATCATACCAACATCATAGCAAGGAAAGTTTTCTGTATGAATTAATGGGGTAGGCTTCCACCTCTTTACCTCAAAGCATCATGACAGCAGGAAACAGTGTACTCACACCCACTAACCTGTCTCAGCACAGTGACCAATGCAATGCTTGACAACAATGTATTTCAACCCCAACACTAGATACAGGTGAAATGGAAATCCAATGCCAAGCAGTTCCCTCAAGAACTGTTTACAGTATTTTCTATGCATTTTGCTTTACAAAATCTACCCTAAATTACTGAGTCTGAACTGTTGCCTCCTTGCAAGTGCAAGGAGTCTTGAAGACACAGGTAGGATAAATAGATGAGTTTAGAGGATCCATTTGAAGTGCCTTTTATCCAGTCCACATCACCTTCAAAAAAATTATTCCTTACCACAAAAGCATCAACTAGACTAGTTTCAGATTATTAGATCTTATATACATATATACACACACACAGAGTATGTACAAAGGGCATACTTGGAAGATCTGGGAGAGAGGTAACAATTACATCCTAGGAGCAGATTCCTCAGATGTCACTCCTGTGAGACTGCAGTTCTTACTGTCTCTCTCGCAAACACCATAGATATTTTATGTTTAGTTAGTTATATGCTAATTTTCAGAAAACACTGAACTCTTTTTGAGGGTGTCAACCTACCATAAGCTTTGACAACATACAAGATTATTATCTATAGTTGTGGGTCAAGTCAAGTAAAAACACCTCTGCTTATTGAACAAGTCACATCACCCTGTTAAAACAACAAACATGCTTACACAGCAATTCTGAGCACTTTTACAAAGACATCGATCTTCCCCAGTGTGCAGTACTACTGAGTTCTTAAGTAATTTCTTAGACTAACTCAGAATTTTAGGTGATTCTTATCATCCTTAGATATGACTAGTAATGCTTCAGCTATTACAAACCAGTCTTTCCAAGTCTGTGTTGAAAAAAGCTGTGGTCTACCTGTAAACTTCTTACAAGCCTTTTCAGACTTTTCAAAATATCATTCATAATTGCAGCAACAGTTTTATTTCCTGAGCTTGAAGTTAGATAATAATAATTCAATTTACCTCAGCTTCAATAATACACAGGCATTTTATAACCAATGTTCAAGCATGTATCTGTTTGCTAAAGCATGAATCACCGGCTGTGAAATAGATCTGTTCCAGAGGAATTATGCCAGCCACTGCCAAAAATCAGGGAGTTTGATCTTGCAAATAAAATTAACATTACATTGCAAAAGTTTGTCATAAATAAGAACAAGAAAATCTCACAGTTAGACAGTATTGAAATATAAGAGTCTAAATACACCTCAAAAAATTACATACTAAATACAAAAAAATACATATACAATTTTTTGTCAGTTACCAAAGCTGAAATTAAAATAAAACTAGTTCTTTTATGCCTATAAAATGTGAAGCCTTATTTTAAAGTGTAAGAGGCGGAAAGAGCTGAAGACATCTTTTAAAAGCACTTTCTAGTTATGTACCAATAATGCCACCTACTGGCATGACAGAAGATCCAAATTTTTAGAGTAACTTTAAAATTAATTTAAGAGTTTTAATTTCAATACAACATTAAATACCATTGTTTGTTTTTTTCCCTTGCACTTAGCTAAAGCAGATAATTTCTTTCACCCAAATTTCTTCACAAGCAAGGGCCAGGAACAGAATTGAACAGTGTTGTATTTAATACTACAGTATCAAAACTAATCTGAATAAGCAAGGACCAGAACTTAGCAGTGTTCTTCAAAGTGCAACCTCCCAGCACACCAGAATTTCCCAGTCTCTAAAATTCACTGCAAAGTAACTTTTAGATGACAGAAACTTGTAAGTTCTACTGCTTCAGCACCTATTAAAAATTCTTCCTATCCGTCCAACCCATATATATTTTCTAACGCTCAAAATTAATTCTGATTATAATTATCACTCAAAGTCTATGTCCAGGATGAATTTTAGCATTTTCAGGTTTAAACAATTAGTCAGGTTGACATCCAAAACAAAGCCAGGATGTATGTATTTTTTTAACCCTAGAATGGAAATGAACTGAAATAACAATTAAAATATCCAAATGAGATTATCCTTGCTTTGTAACCAAGGCAGGCAAAAAGCAAACAATTACAAACAGGTCACTTTGGAATTTTACTCCACAATTAAACCGCTCTCTTAATCTGTTTTCAATGAAGTAATTTAGAGTAGAATAAAGTATTTTCAGTTCGAAGGGACCTACGATTGTCTAGTCCAGCTGCTTGACCAATTCAGGGCTGACCAAAAGTTAAAGCACGTTATTAAGGGCATTGTGCAAATGCCTTTTAAACACTGACAGGCTTGGGGCACCAACCAGCTCTCTAGGAAGCCTGCTGTGTCCAGTCCAAACCTCCCCTGGAGCAGCCTTGAGCCATTCCCACCTGTCACTGGGTACCAGGGAGAAGAGATCAGCACCTCCCTCTCCACTTCCCCTCCTCAGGAAGCTGTAGAGAGCAAGGAGGTCACCCCTCAGCCTCCTTTCCTCCAGATTAGACGTGCTCAGCCACCCCTCATAGGACATTCCTTCCAGCCTTTTCACCAGCTTTGTTGCCCTCCTCTGGACGCATTCAGGGACCTTCACCTCCTCCTTCAATCGTGGGGCCCAGAACTGCACAGTGCTGCAGGTGAGGCCGCACCAGCGCTGAACGCAGCGGGATAATCATCTCTCTTGGCCGGCTGGTTATGCTGTGTTTGGTGCACCCCAGGATGCTGTTTGCCCTCTTGGCTGCCACGGCACGCTGCTGACCCATACTGAGCTGCTCTCAGCCAGCACCCCAAAATCCTTTTTATTATTGCCAGAGAAGGGATAGAGCTGTAAATCACAACAATCTGGGTGCCCTTACAGCTTTTGTTGACTTGACCTTTGAAATTTTATAAGCATTGCTTCTGATTACAATTTGAGGGTTTACAGAGATTAATTTAAGTGCAATTTCTACAAAACCCATACAGAATATAGGGTAACAAGCAAAGGAAAGGGCCCTGTGTAATGATGTTCTCAGCAACAGAGGCTTTAGGCGGAAAAAATGCAACTGGGTATTATTTTGGAATGAACCAAAGAAAACTTGTAACTGCTTCCAATGGATTTAGCATTCCTCCACAATGTCACAGGTGAAGCTGACAGCAAATAAACCAGCACAGGACAAGCAGCAGATATAAAACCAAGTGGCTTTACTAGAGTTCATCACTGAGAGGACATCTGGATACACAGCTACTTTTTGCTGTGCATGTTAACTCACTAGCAGTCACTAGCAAAGCTGCATTTTAGAAGCACCTGGCACTGCTCAGGATTTCCTTACAGGAAAAAACCTCTCTTCTCAGACACTCTCAGCACACTACATTGCTGCTTCTTTCCTGAACAGGGTTAAAGCAGAAAACCATCTTTCTGGTTACCCAAGTTCATGAAAACTTTCAGTCATACCTGTACCAAACCAAACCATGCTAGAACAAATCTGGTGATTTGTGCCGCTTAAACACTGCCAGACTACCAGCTCCACAGACCTTGCACTTAACAGGAAAGCTGCACAAAGATGTAAATGTCAATGTCACTCGTCATACTTCCAGGAGAAGTCTGAGCCTTTCAACAGTACCACCCTGGAGCCAAACATAATCAAAACCCTCTTTAACGATAAGTTTCCTCATCCAAGGACTGGCAAATACTCAAGTAGTAAACAAATATATCCCAAACATATGCATTTGCATCCAGAAGAAAAACTAATTAGATAGTGCATTTTCTGAAACCTTTTTAAGATCTGGGAATCAATATAGCCTTAAATCGAATAGGGGCTGATATAACTGGTGTGTCATTCCACTGATACTTTCCCAAGATGTGACTTTAAGAATCAGCCTTCTAGACTAAATTCTCAGTAGGGAAAGAACGGAACTAGGCAGAGAGAAAAACCTTCCTTCAGTGAGCAGAGCTAACAGTGTCATCTTAATACAAGGGAAAACTTGCACCTTGCTTGATCAGCTCCACGGCATGCTGTTTTTTCAGGACTAAATGGGGTGTTACACTACAGTAATGGAAATACACACGAGTATCAGAAAACACAGGTGAATTTATATCCAACTTCTTCTGGACATTGCACAAGCACTGGAGGAAGCACACACTTCCAGCTCATTTCTACCACATATAGACTGGTACTTCTTATTCCACACTAAAGATGTTTTCAAAGAAACACTTCTAGAATGATACTTCATATACATGACCAATTTACTCAAAATTACATCCATTATAAACTTTTGTTTGTTTTGTTTACTATTGTCTCCTCTTAAAACAAAGTCAGTCTCTGCTTTAAAACAGAATTCTTAATCAGAAGCTCATGGTTGAGACATGGTCTCTCCAAAGTGAATTAGGCTGAAGTATGTCCCCACTAGCTGAAATAAAAAAGGCTGTCTATGTTGGTACTTGTTTCTGACCGTGAATTTTAGCAGATAATCAGGAAATGAATGCAGTGATAGGACTTCCACACAGGGATAATTTCCTAACATACCCTCTTCTCTCCCAGATTTGACAGCTTTAGGACTTTTGAGCAAGAGGTTGTTCAGTGTAACTGCTGAGCAAGATGAATGATGTCTCCTTTTCAACATTCATCTAAGAAACAACAGCTACATACCCTAACAAAACTCAGTCTAAAAATAACCTATTCGCAGTTCCCAGATTTCTATCAGTGCAGATTAAAAATTTACAGAAGTCCATTCGCAGCCTATTCTGAAAGCATTGCAACAAAGCTGTTCAGGCTGTAAGAACTGTTGCATAATACCCTGTTTTGGCCATAAAAGTCAACCTTTGCTTATCTTTCACAGTTGATTCATATACCTGCCACTTAGTCCTGTATTCACCTTACAGACCTTTGATGAAGTGTTACACAACAATTTCAAGACAAATATTCTGCTCTTCCTCCCAAACCATGTTTTTGCAAGTATGTCCTTACTACCCAGCAGACAAGTCATTTTTTATCTTCTACCACCCCCTCAAAACATTTATTCCTCTGACAGCTGAGCTCCTGCTCCTTTCACAGCTGACTGGCAACATGTGGAAACTGAACCAAGTCCCGAGTTTCTTGTTGAGGCTGCATTCTTAATTTGCTGAGTCTCTCAAAGTTGGATTTTCCAAAAAGATGCTGGAATCACCCTCTGATATCACTAATCCAATGACCCCGGGTGCTGTGAGAGCACAGGGAGAAGAAACTTCAAAAAGCAGCCAGACTCCTGCATTCTCCCTGAAGAGCCTGCCCTATTACTGTTGTTGGGGCAGCAGACTGGGCTAAGCAAACCACTCATCTGACACAGCAGGGAGATTTGATCCCATATAAATAATAAAATGTATTCTCAGACTCCTCGTGATTGACTTGCTACCCCCAGAAAAGACTCCTACCTTTTAAGAAATACAAATCCAAAGGAGGGGGGAGAGAGAGAAAAAACAACCCTGAAAAAAAAACTTTCAATGGTTACCACCAGAGAAGAAGAGAAATAGGTTTTTCCTGACCTCCTTTCAACTCTAAGTAGTATACCACATGCACTTCTGCTACCTTATGGAAAACTTACTCTGTGTTTTGTATCTATTGCTGTGGACTGAATCCTCTTCATTGTGAAATTAAGAGAAATTTTGCATTGTTTTGCAAATTAAGAGAAATTTGCAAGACAGTGGAGGACTGGACTTTTTGACATAATGGAATGTAATGTAGACAGGTACTTTTAAAAGCACACAATAATTTTGTGTATAGTAGTTACATTTAAAAATATTTAAATATTACACAAAACCTCCTAAAAATTATAAAAAAGTGGCAACGTAAAATGAGTACTACTTCAGTGAATAAATTATGACACATATCTGAATACTTTAGTGACAAAATATTTGCTATTTTAAGATCTGATTAAGAATACAAAGCCTGCACATAAAATACAGACAAGTTAGAGGCAAGAAAAATAAAACATTCAAGCCAAGAGAAACCATTGTTTCTTCTCAGTATTAAGAATTAGTTGTTGTCCATTAACTTTACAAAAATCCCCTAAAAGCAATCGGATGCCAAAATTAACTGAGGACAGCTTAGTTTGCTTCATGGCTGTATATATTGAGAACTGAGCTCGATTCTCAAACCAGAGGAGCTGCAAGCCATAATAAACTACTTAATCCCTTGAATTTATTTTAGAAATGCTACAAACAATGAAATGGCATCTATTTTACCCAGTTCTACTTTAAGAGATATGTAATAATGGAAGATTCACATTTCCAGTTCTTACTGTCCAGACTGCATTGTTTTGACTAGCTCTTGACAGACTGTAACAGGGTATTGACAGACACACCTACATGGGTGTAAAATGGTCCCACAAGTATCTGCCCTGACAAAACCAACCATTTTACTGCCCACAGGGGTAGGGAAAAATGGTACAGCTGTTAAGGATCAGGTATCTCCGTGCACACTTTTTTTGTTCACGGGTATATGACTGTGCTTACAAATATACAGGTGAACCAGTCAACAAGTGCCAGTTATTCAACCCTTATGCCTTTTCCACCAAAAGTAGATCACAGCAGATTAGTTGTACAGCCCTCTTTTGTAAAGCAATGTGAGTTTTACACAAGGGAATGCCAAAGAGAGAGCCCAGTGAGATTCCAATAAAGTACTTGATGTACCTAGAAAACCTGTTAAATTGATGGTGACAGAAATCAGAAGTTCTGCAGGCTGTGAAAATAAATACTTAAATGGGTTTCCTGAAATGGCATATAACAGGCTACAGCAGTAATACTAATGGAGTTCACCTCAACTGGACCACAGGTTATCTGAGAGTACTAGAGTAATGCATGAAGTTAATAGATTTGTCAATAATGAGGTTTATGAGAGCATCAGACAAGTAGGTGACACTGTCCTAATAAATTTCACCCTACTTAGTACAGCCTATCAAAGCACACCATCTGTCACACACAAGAGTAAACGAGACCATCATCATTTGGAAGCAAAACTAAAGGAAAACGGCCATTTCACCAAAATCTACTATGAGATGCCCATGAACCAAGCATGACACTGCACAGAAAAATTACCCTACTTCCATACAAATATGACTGATGCTTCACTTGGAGTCATATACACTATTTTGGTCACTTGCATTCAAGACATTGATGAAGGCAATAAACAGGCTCAAAGAATGATGATAAGGAAAATACAGAGCACAAAGGGCTTATCTGATGAGGAATCTAGGAAACAGTGGCTAGGTGGCCTGACAAATTAAAGACTGCTAAGATACCCAGTTGTTATTTATAAAGAGTAGATAAACATACTGGAGAAAAACTATTAAGCTGAAAAATCACACTGCCACCAGCAAAATGCATGAACCGGCAAGAATATACTTAACTGGAAATCAGAGAATAGTTCTACAGTCTTACTATGGAAACAGCCTTCCCATAAGAATATAGGGGACAAACCCCAAATCTCCACATGCAGCATAATCAGTTTACAGAAGAGGTTATATAACATAGCTGTCCAGAACTGCAGGTGACTGGAACTCAGTGGTGCTTCTGTTTCTTCCCCCAAAATTGCTAATTGTGAAGTGCAGCTCATAACTCTCCAAATGTTTAGATACTCCTGGGTTTTGAGCTTACCTATTGAATTCAAGTTACAGCCTGTGTTTTACTAAACTCCTTGATTACATTACACTATCATACATGCATTATCTGCAAGTCCAGAACAGCTCTTTTCAAAATATATTTTCAGATAATGCATCCACACTAGTGCAAGCCTACCATAAAAACTGTCATAACCCATTGTAAACTCCTACACTCCTGCATTTTTCCCATTTGTCAAAACATAGTGCCCCAAAAGATGTTTTAGATCATCCTGGCCTTACACTTAAACACGAGCTACACTAACAAGAAGATCACATGTGGGATGACAAACCACCACTGAACTTCACACATAGTTTACAGACAATTATAAGCCACAGAGAATCTACAGTTTGCTTGCTGATTATAGAATATATAACTTAAGAAAAGCTTTACAAAAACTATGCTAAGAAAGCAGTTTAAAGCCAGTAATAAGCATAACAACTGAAAAACAAGAAATGGAGGTCTTACTAAAAATTGCGTTCTTACCTTTTCCAGGACTTAGGTTTTGGTCTATAAACACCTTAAGCTCTCCATTGGCTTCAATTAGTCCAGCCTGTTAAAGAAAGTAACTTTTATTAAATTTACAAACTCAGATAACCTTTTATTGTTAAAGATGGAAGATATCATATACCAGAAGTCTCTGCTGCTACCACTTACATTTTGGCACAGATCTATCACGATGTAACGACACTGTTTGTGGCACAATATTTGCCAAATTTTAAAATCTTGATTTTATAAACACCACCTTCTTAAAAAGCAATCAGAAAATCAGCTTACACCTATTTTGCTATTTTGTGTCCTAACTAAGGTCTTACAGTGTACATGCGCTGTTTTAGCAGATAGCTGAACACCCCTGTAATTAGAACCACTGACACCTGTGACTACACCTTTCTCTGTGTAGATACTATTTACCTACCATGAAAGTTAATAACGTTACAGCAAAAACAGTAGTGGTGGTAGAGAGCACCTTCAGGCATTTCGATCTGAAAAAAAGGCATTACGAAGAAACACCCTGAGCCTTTCAGTTATTATTTTTTAGGGATCAGAATATTAAGCTCTTAAGTGAAAGAGCTATAGGATGACATACAAGTTTATAAAGCAATCACCATCCTTTCAGAAAGCTCACAGTACCAATTATTTTTAAAAATACTATTTAATTTTTGGACAGAAAATACTTGATGCAGTAATTACTTGGTATCTCCAGACAAAACAGTACTGAAAATACAGTGAACACACAGACTGTTTCCATTTAGAAAGAACAGCAAGAAAGTCAACACTTGTACTTAACCATAATTTAGCACATGGTGTTACAGAGGCTCAAGGTCCCCGACTGCATTATAAAATGCATAGGTGGTATTTGCAGGCTACTGTCAATCTTCAAAAGACAATTAAGTGGTTTGCTGTCAGTCAGCAACAAAGCCTGTCCCTTAGAAGTCTACCTGAAGATCCTACTTATTTGCCAGAAGTTCAGCAAATCAAGAGAGCCACTAGAGGATGCTGTGGTGCTGTTACTATCCAGGTGTTCGACAGCAAAGATTGAACTTCACAAAACGGTAAACTTTCCTCAGTGAAAATGGAGGGGGAAAAGATGATGACCGAGAATTGGAGATGGGCTGGGAAGTGAGTAGAAGAGAAATACTGCTCAGAGAAGCATGAAGAGCAGTGGCCTGTAACGGCATGGCAGCAAGGAGGACCTGGTGGCACAAAGAAACCATGAGACAGTAGAACCAGTGGGTAGAATGAAGAGCCTGTGGCAGTTCTGTCCTCCATTCCCCTAATTCCACCCCCCTCCCAAAAGTAATGACATAGCATTGGTTTAAGGAGACTGCAACAATTTACCAGTACATGAACACTGTCTGTTCTCCATCTTGCCCAGTAGGGATTCAAAGGTCCACTTGTTCAAGTGGCAGTTCTACTGCCCTACTGCCAGGCATCAGGGCTTTTTATAAGCCTAACTCTTCATTATGCTTAACTCAGAAAGGCAACAGACTGTATCAGACACTTTCAAAGAAGGTATACTCATCAATATGAAATCAGTATCATGTACAAAGATGTTAGAGCTACAAAGATGTTACTAGAGCTATACGCCATGGCAGTATGACATTCCAGAACGCTGGAACCCAATGTGCTATATGAAGGTAAAATTTTTTGTAAGTGTTGCATTATACTTCCATTCTACCTCAATTTCACAACAGAAGTGTTAAACCACACAGGAAGTGCAGTCTCATTGTCATTTCTTTAAATGCAGTACTTCAGTTTCTATTCAACAGCAGAAAGAGGCAGCTTGTACTCAAGGATTCCTGCAAATTCTCTTTTCCATGAGAATCAAAGAGATATCAATGAGAATGGAAAGAGATTTAATATAGAATTTGGGACCAATGGACCACCAAGAAAATGGCTGTTTCAATTTGTAATGTCTCTTTTTTTAGAAACACATGAATTTAATAGTATTATTAAATCCATTCATCAGTGTAAACGCAAGCAAACTTGCATCAAGCTCACATGTCAGTTACGGTGATAATAAAAAATATATTTAAGCTGTGATATTCAGCCATTTCAAGTATTAAATGCAAGTTATTATTTCAGTAGTTAGCAAATTAGGCAATGCAGTAATCAATTACTTATTGGTCCCTTCCTATTTTTTAACTAGAAGAGCCTCCAATATAACCATTTCTATTAATTCATTTTATCCTTAAATATTCAAGCAACCACCATACAATAGTATCAAATCATCTCATAAACTTCAAGTTTTCTTCTACATAATTAAAACACACAGTGACAAAGAGTCCCCAAAACAATATGCAACTCCAAAACCCACAATCCAACCTAGCATTACAGTCAGGTTAGTGCTACATGCCCCGGACCCTGCTTTTGTGTGACTGAAATTACACAAGTCACTGACAAACTGGAGAACATTTGGCAAAAACACTGCTTTTAATCAAGAAGAGAATACAATTTGGGAAAAATAAGAGAACAGCAACACTGAACAACAGTAAGAATCCCCTCAGGAACCACAACACTGGCAAAGAATAGAGAATCACCATTCCACCACCTTCCCACACTAGTATCTGACAAAAGGTTCAGCTCTAGCAGTTAAAATAGCTGGTAAATATTCAACTCATTTGTAAGAGTATGGCTAGGAAAGACTTCCAAGAAAAAAAATTTGGAAAGAATACTACCAAATCCCACACCAAATGGCATCCCCAGCTGCTACTATTCATAATAAAACCTGATTTCTGGTGAAAACTATTATTCCACCCTCGGTATCTTCTTCACACTTCTGGATACACTATTTAACTCTACAATGATAAATTTTTATAACCTGTTTTGAGTCTCCTCAGTCACAAATACAAGCTTTTGCTGAGAGAAAACTGAAAAGCAAAACTTCCATCCCATACAAAATTCTAGTGTCTTTGTTCTAAAATGGAAATAGTAGGCAAAATAATAATAAAAAAAAAGATCTCTGTGTATTTCAAAAAAATTAAAGCTATTTTCCAAGCCAGGTTATTTTGGATGACAGACACCAGGATTACTCCATAACCTATCTAGCAGTGCAGTACCCAAAAGAAAGAAAACAGAGGAAAGTGGGACCATAGCTTCCATTAGGCATATCACAGTCACAGATTCACAACAAACAAATAAAAGCAGACCCAAAACCAAAACACAACATACAACAACAACAAAACAACTCCACATGCAAAACAAACAAAGCACAAAAAAACCCAGACCAGCAAAAAATAGCTGATTTTCCCCAATGGAAAAGTAACCTTCTGCCAAGGAGGGTTTAGACATCAAGGAAATTCTATTTTCTGGTGGGAAAATATATGTAGTTTTCAGGCCTTATCAACCTACTCGCAACAAGGTATTCCGATATTTTTTTTACCTGATAATGTAATTTTTTCATATTCCACATTTTTTTCTTATCTTCTCATAATTCTCAATTTCAAGATGTGTTACTTCCTTTGATGATAAGACCAAGGCTATTTGAAATAATATCACGCTTTTAATAGTCAATTCTGAAAGCTTTTTAAGTGTGTGCAACTTCAAAATTTAGCACCACTTCCCTCTTCAAAGAGACATATTGGCTATGTATACTTACCCCTATGGCTACACAAAGAGACTCCTAGTATCCTAAACATGCAACAGATACACCCTTTATCCTTTCCACATTCCAACAAAATCAACAATGATTTTAAAAAATAGCTTTTGACACTCAAAATAGCATCTATGTTGTAATAACTTAAGATCTCCCTTCCACAGACGAGAGGGAGATTAAAGACTACTGCACAAATTAGTAAATCTGGCAATTTTAACTGTGGAAGCTACGCTGGAGTGGAGACCTCGACCAATACCTAGGCTTTGTCTCATCACATCACTCAGAACTCCTAAGGAAAAGAAATCAACTGACAGGCTACATGTATCAAAAATTCAACTGAAGTTACCTTTGGCCTGCTAGATCATCAGCAGTCACAAGGAGCAGGAAATCTATTTTTGTTTTGTTTACAAAATAAAAGATGAAAAGCACTACAAGCGCCCTCAGCCTGAAAGTCAGTAAATTGGGAAATACCTTTCTGTTGGGACTAAAGTTAATCTGAAACAACATTTGCTAAAAATGCAGAGAATTTCACTTGCTTAAAAATCCCTTAGTACAGACTGTCATAGAATAATTTAGTATCTTACTAACAAGCTAACATTCATTGTGGTCTCTGAAGTTATCTACTATAAACTTAATACTCTTACAACAAAAGCAGCATTTCTTCCACGGCTTTCTGGACTTGCAACTCAATTTCTTAATAAAAACTGGCATAAAATTATTCAGTAAACCCTTAAACTAAACAGAAAAGATGCAAGCTGAGTTTGGACTGAAGGACAAGGAACCTATAAAAGCATGACAAAGAAGTTTGACCAAAACAAGACTGAACAAGTGCACGTGCTATGCCTATCAGATCTGAAGGTCCCCACCACCACTCCCAAGTAAATAGGGGGAACAGAAGAGTGCTTCTGTGCCACAGAAATAGCGCTTCAATCTTGCTTCTAGGTAACAGCCCGTTCTATGTACTCTCCGAAAAAGCTGAAAAAAGAGCAAAAAGGGTAAAGATAAACAGAAACAGAGGTATTTGCCAAAAGATGTTTCTCAGAATAGACATTTCCAGTTGCTAACAGCAGATGAAGCCCACCAAACTGAGGCAACAGGACTGTTTGACAGCAAAACAAGAAATGTGGGTGCCCAATATACAACAATGGTTAAAGAATGAGAGTCAGAATGGGACAGACAGGAAAACAGACAATTTTGGGACTGGCTGGAATAAAGACAGAAAGTGAGGTAGAAAATCAGATGGAAGATGGTAGATTATGAGTTAAGGTACAGAAAATGGGAGTCACTTAAAACATACAGGCAACAGAACTCATGAGAATCTAAAAGACAGCTTTAATAGAACAAGGAAATTGGAATCTGTGAGGAAAGGGGAAGAACACAAGAACTGCAAAGATGAACACAATCTATTCTAAACTACAACTGAAAGGGTAAACAAGCTGGGACTCAGACTGGGAAATTCAAAATAAATCTAGGAAGAAGTAGTTAAGTCAGAACCAGAAAATGGAGAAATTGGAAAAGAAAAGCATTCCCATTACAGTACATTTCCTCCCAGAGCCTGTCAAAGGCATGAGGAGGACACCTGTGCAGTCTACTGGCATTTGCAAAACCTACTAGCAACCAGCCACCCACCCTGTGCAAACTGTACCTAACTTGATCCATCCAGGATGACAATCCCTAGTCACGTTACTGCTCAAGAGTAGCTAATAAATGTAAAGGCACTCACTATGCCATGCAACTTTATGTGCCACTTCAGTGACAACATAGGGTTTGGGGTTTTTTGTTTGCCTTATTCTAATATCAGGAAGCAACACACACACACACACTGGAAAATTAGCACAGCTACGAAGCAGAGAAAAGCTTATAATCAGAAATAATGCTGCTTAAACAGCCTAATTCTTCTTTCACCTCTACTCATACTCAAGTGTCATTCGTAACAAGATGATAATATGCTATTTTTCCCATTGGATTCTCATCTCATTCAGGGATCAGAGGAGACAGTCTGGGGATGAATCATCACGTAATTGCAGGTGACTATTTTTATGGGACATCCAATATATTTTTCCCAAAAATTAAAAAAAGCGATTAAGATATGAAGTAGAGGATTGCAGGAAGGGAAAGGAAATTTCTTGAATTTAAATTGTTTGAATTTAAATTTAAAAAATTAAGTCAGTGAGAACTATTCTTTACTGTATAACATCATGCAAAAGAATTTTTGAAGTCAGGCTACAGGAGTCTGATCCTGCAAAGTTCTCAAATGTGTTATTTTACCATGTCTCAGTAGCCTCCTTCTGAAACAGAGATCATACCACATCCTCAGTTCATGGCAGCATCTTCAAGATTAATGTGTTTGTCAACCTCAACCACTCAGCAATGATCACTGAGCTTTCCAAAAAGTGTATTTGAATTATTACCACCTTAACTAGCAAGGCACAGTCAAAGCACTAGATATTAAAAGATCTGTATCACATAGAATTGTGAAGGTAAAAACCAAATACTGGTCAGTAGCTCAGTTAAGAACTGCCCATCTTTGGTCTGAATATAGGCTCCACTGATACTGCACAGAAGTTAAGACACCAAGCACACACAAAACGACACCTGAGGTCTCCCTATCGCAGAATACCTCAAGACCATTAGCTTTCCTGGCTGTACTTTCCAAATAAAAGTCTACAAACGAAGAATTTATTTTGAAGAAGAGTCAAACAGTGGTCCAGTCTAAGCAGCCACACAGATCAAAAATACCACAGGAAGAGATTCCTGGGGTGAATATGACCAAGGCACTGGTTTGCCACTTCTATATGACTAATACACATAAACTAATCTGAAAATAAAAGTTTTGTGTCCTCCTAAACTAAATACTCATATGCAGAAGTACCAGCAGCAGCCGCTTCCACAACTGGCTCCTGGTGCTGTTCTACATTTGACCTTAACAGACTTTTCAAGTAATGTTAACCAGGACTCATTCTGAAACCATTTGCCTCACCAACCTCCTTATCAGTATATTATAAGGCTACAGCAGCCCACAACATAATTTTCACGCAATACTGGGATGCTTAGGAAATTTAACACAAGACAAGCAGCCAGAAGCATTTTTGGGGAGATGGACCACTGTCAACCTTTAGAATCAAGTTGTCCACTATCTATATGAGAACCACCTCAACATAGAGAACGTTTAGCAAAGATTGTCCCATTTTACCTCCCATTTCTAATTAGCCACAATAAGTCTCCATTAAATGATATCCAGACAAGCAAATACAGACGCTAGATAAGTAATCCCTAATGTAACTTAACTTTTAAAAGCTGCATTTTTGTTTAGCATGTTAAGTCATCAGCACAGTGTATTTACTCAGTAATACTACAAATATGTATCTATATAGAGTCACTACCATTAACTAACGCAGACAATTAATAAAGAAGTTAAAACACTTGAAGGCTAAGAGAAAATGCTTTCTTTACACAAATAAATTGGCAAGGTGACAGGCAACTTCTGAGTTGCTATTTTCTGACCTATAAATACAAACCAACACAGGCAAAAAGAAAAAAGGGAAACACTTATTGTGTATTTGGAATGTAAAAAGGAGAGCTTAAAGATCACTTTCCTTCTGCCTTCCTCTAAAAAAGATATTTAAAAAAAACTTTAACAACATTCAAAATCCCAGACTGAGTTGCCTTTTTAGAAGACCCAATTTCATATTATTATTTGATCTTCAGTTTGCAAACTTCTGAACACATTAGAACTCACTAAAGGCAAACAGAAATAGATCAAGCTACCAAGAAGTTGCTGAACTAAAACGGTGTCAAAAAAGGTGCATGAACCACTTGAGATTCACTGAAGACTTAACTTCTCTAGTCTGCCTCACCAAAATTCCCAGTACATAACCAAAAATAAACATAAAAGGAGAAACACATGCTGGTATTTTAAGAAGAGTCTGAAAAATGTTTTGAAGACTTTTCAATACTTGCTGGGCATTGAAAGTGTATCATGTAAAAAAGATCCAAAATACATCAATTTCCTACTTCCATTAGGTTTTTTTCTTTATCCATCCTGAATGTATCTTTTTCAGACCACACAGACTTGCTCAAGATTGATGTAGAAGCCCCACAAAAAAAGCTATTAAAAAGAACAACTTTTGTGGTGTTCTGGCACAACTAATACACAGAAGCGCAGATCTACTTCTTTCCCCAAATTTAGCAGACCTATTGACCTAGCCAGTAAAGCTGCACTAAAAAATTAAGTTTGCTGTGGGTTTTTTTAAGTATTTTTTGAGCAAAGCATTTATTACTATGATAAATGAATTCAATGCATTAAACTACATAACCAAATGTATTCTGAATATCCATCAGTGCTAATCCCTACATCTCTAGATCTCTTAAAGAGTAATGGTAGATCAGGTGCTGAACATTACACAGGTAGAACTTCTCACATGGTGTCCTCAGATTCACGTATGTGCACAGGGCTTCTGTTGCAAAGACAGATACACGGGCCATAGCTACTACTCAATGAGATTAGTAGAAGCACCATGAAATACTAAACAGATACAGTAAGTTTTATGCAAACCAGAGATCAAGAGAAAAATCCCTCATGAAGTAATTCAAGCAAAGAGATGACAGCAGAGTAAAACATCATTTAGAACAAAAAATTAAAATCTGATTTTATAGAATGAGCAGTACCAAAGCCAACCAACACCACTGCCGACAACCTATGAAACTGTAAAATGCACAAGCTTTCCAGACAAACAGTTCTCAAGAAAGGTATTTTAGTCTGTGAGAAATTCTGAAGTCTAACAGTGGTGTATCAGTTCAAAAAGTTTTTGAAAACACTGAAGTAGTTTTCAATTGAACACTCTTCATGAACAGTTGGTTTTATTTTTCAAATGACTGGAAACAGTCCATGCAATAACAGTGAACTGAAACAATCATAAGCAACTGCTACTACATAGAGTATTTCATTTACATAATTCACCTCTTTTGATATCAAGATATCAAATATCTCTTTTGACATCATTTTCAAGATAAGAGGGAATCTTACTCATTCGTTTTGTCTAGCCCCCTTCTCCTCAGTACTTGCAGTAACACCATACATTGGACTATACCCTGTAAAGGACCACCAGCTCCTTGCAAGTGCCTCCTGTTTCGTCACTTCTATGTAACAGTGGGCCTTCAAGAAAGGAGCCACAAGCTTCTCTTTCTTTATGGCTACTTGAGAAGCCTCAGCAATTCATTTGCAACAGAAGTAACAGAGAGGAGAAACAGGGTCACACCACAAGTTGGATCTTCAGATATACTACAGAAACTGTTTAACGGTGGAAGGCATTTTAACCATTGATGCTAACAAGTATTTATTGTCTTAATTTACAGAAAATTCTCAGCGTATAACTGAATATAAAAATGGCCAGCAAGTAGTCCTCAGCCTTATACTGGGAGCTGGAAGACAGAAAATTGTTACCAAAACCAAATTAACTTTTTTGGTACAGTAACTCCTGCTCCTTCTTTTGATGCTGCATCCTGCATAGTGTTAAGTATGCCATGGATGGACAGGTCACCATTTCACCTAGGGACCTGCACTCCCCCATCAAAATACTAATCCCTTGAATCCAGCGAGCAGCACAAGTCAGACAAGGACCTCAGTGTCTATGTCTGGCTCCTCCAGCTCCTGCCTGAAAGGTGCCATGTTTGGTGGCAGAGTTTACAGTAGACTCAGCAAAGTCTGACACCAATTAACCAGAAAGAGGAATACTGGCTAAACTGGAGTTTCTGGAGATTGTCTGCATGTGATGACTACCTCCGTCTCAGACCAAGAAACTTCCCGTACAGTGCAAATGTACATGTCAGACTGTACCCAACTCTAATGACCTCAACTTCATTTATCATTCAGCCTCTGACAAGCAATAGAATTATTCCACTCCCAAGGTACGCAAATCCTTGAGATACTGCAATTGCTGTTCTCCCATCCACAGACATATTTTTTTCATTGTTTCTTTAAATTACACAAAAAGTCTTTCTAGTAACTAAGATCTGACTTGAATGTGCATTTACATAAAACAAAAAACATCTATGCTCATTACTATTATCAGATCACACTGGAAAAAGGAGTTTGCATCTTTTCTTCCCCTTTATGCATTCCGGATCCCCTACCCTTTATATAAGTTTTCAAAAAATACATTGATATACCCACAGAGACTTTAACCTTTACAAACTAGTATTCCTCTTTTTCCATTATTCTTTTTTAACTTATCCCATCGTAACATTACTTGTGATTATGCTCTTAAACTCCACCTGCAGACTCTTAACTAGAGGTGCTACATATGAACTCACCTCTCCCCCCCAGCTTCTTGATCACTGCCAAGGAAATGAAAGTATTTTGAAAAAAAAAATAAAAATCAATGGTTTATTGCTTATTTTCTCTTCGTTGTACACTCTGAAATGCATTAGAGGTATACATTATAAAGTAACATTTAACAGAATTTAGATTTGAGTCAAACAGCTCATAAGCTTTATCTTGCCTGCTTACCTGATCAGTACTTCTGCAATTATTTAATCCTTTATAAAAACATTTCATGGGGTTTGCCAGTATTCTCCATCATGCTCCCCATTTGTTCAGTTATCCAATAGTCTCAGTCTGCAAACTTGTACAGATATTTGACTTTCCAAACAGGTCTTTTCAAATTATAGTTTTTACAAAGAAGTATCAGAGGAAGAGCTGGAATCAAGCTACAAAAGGAAAAGTGCTTTCCTGTGGCCGGTGGAAAGAGGGGTTAAGTAGGAGCGTGTCCTGTTGTGGGGTGGCCCTGGCTCCACACCTTCCTCTTCCCCAGGGCTGCCTGCTTCACCCTCACCAGAGCAAGCACTGGCCCCCACAGCACAGAGGAAGAGTGGGTCTCACATCAAGCCAGCTTTCCCAGGCTGCAGCACACCGAAGCACGCTCGGCCATGTAAATGCCACCTGAAGCCCAGACTTAACATTGTAGCAGCACAGCCCCTACACCACAGTTAGCCATCTCAGCTCCGCTGAGAAAAAGGGAAGGAAGGGGTGGGGGCATTCATCCACTATGCCATCTTCTTCACCACTACATCTCACAGTCAGTTAGTGCACTTGATAGGTGACATGGCAGAACCACAAGCCATTAATCACTGCAATATTTCCATGTCAAAATGTTTAATTTACAGCAGTGCAGGTCATAGACTCAGTGCCCAGGAATTTAGTGATACTGTCTCTATCATGATTAATTCCATTACTTTGCTTTGAAAAGAAGTTGGATTTTGGACGAAAAAATAAGAGAATAATTCTCGTACCTTCTGAAAATCCAAATTGTTATACTAATTAGCAAGCATCAAATCAAATCTAATAGGGCCCATAATCAGACCTGGAAATTTAAAATTTCCCAGCATTCACTACACATTTTAGACATCACGTAATGGTGGGTATGTAATAGTCTGCAAGAAGGTAAGCAGTTCATCTTTCTTCCCTGAGGCAGGATTAAGTATGTGTAGAGGTTTTTAAGAACAGGTTAGACAATCCTTCAATTAAGATTTCATACCCCTTTCTAGCTACCCTGTTCCGGTGCTCAAGTACAATTATAATTTTACCTAAAACCTGACCTAGATTTTATTTTTTCCAAATTCAGCTTATTAATTATTGTAGTAAAGATACTGAAAGCAATTTATTTTTCTATCTGCGGCATCTTCCATTTCTGAAGTTTATCATCATCTACACTATTCCCCCCTTAACTACCCTCTTATCTAGAATAAGCTAGATCTTTCAAAAATTAGCTTCACTCTTAAATGTCTGATTCTCATTCTGCTACCTTAGACCCTTCTAGGATATTAATCTGTATTTCCAGGTGCTAGCATTTCTTCACTGCGTTGATCTGTCTCAAAAGCTAATATTAAAAACAAAGTCCTTTAGTATCTCAATTACATTGAACTGTTTCAGTTTCATCTCCTAGTCTAACACCCCTCTTTCATTTTTTTTCCCGCTTATACAGCCTTTTATTCCCTGAACCGTGCTATCTGTAACATACGTGGCTGCCCTTATCTCTTCCAGGCAAGCTTTGAGTGACTACGTCTTTCTGGTTGCTTCTCCGCACACATAAGATGTTTTTCAGTTGCTTCTTGATGACAAAAATTCTCTAAAACATTAATTTGTTAAACCAATCATTATTCCCTGGAAATTCTCACTACATACAGCAGCCACATTGGACAACACAATCTGTTCTTGAAGAATCTGAGTTGCATCACTTGTCCTTAGGTTTTATACTGTTGGGTTTTGGTGGGTTCTTTTGAAGGGGCAATATATTCTAATTTGAATACAGAGTAGTATCTTGTCTCATTTTCAATAAGGAAATGTGCAAACCCAATTATATTAGTTATTAACAATGAATTACATCTCGAAGGCAGAACCTGTTTCAACTTTTTTTTTTTTTTTTTAAGTACTGGAATGGGTAAAGAGCAAACATGGTTCAAGAGGTATGCCACAGAATCAAAGACGTTAACCTTAACGTCAATGGTAATGGAAGTCTATGATGAAAGTCCCAAAAGCCTGTTTTTACAGATACTAACCAGCATCTTTTGGTAGATAAACAATGAACACATATGGAGACTGAACCATCTTCAGTCCCCTTGAATATATGATGCCTCCTTGAACACAAGAAAGGCAATGCTAGTTGACAACAGTAGCCCAAAACAACTCTGTCATACAAATAGTATTTGCTGGGGGTTTTAAAATCCAATTCAAAACTAAGTTGATTTAGCATTCAATATGAACGTGCATAATGCCAACGGCCCATGTGCTTTTATAAGCGCGGTGAATTCTTAAGACTAATTACTCAGAAAAAATGGCTGCAGATCTGAAGCTGCTTTATGCTGTTACATCTACAGAAAAATGCAGCTTAGGCTTGATGTACAACGTAGATAAGTTCCATATATTCATTAATGCCAGCTATTACAAAGCATGACCTCGTTTGCTTCTGTTAATAAAAACAATGATATTCTATGAGCTAAGCTTCCACATATGATGTGCTACAAACATACTTACATCTTTTGCCATGTTACCAAAGACTAGAAATCAGTCCTCTTAGAATCTTGACGGGTGCAGGACGCAAAGACAATGATGCTATTTTCTAGAAAGCAATTAAAGACAACGTCAGCTATAAAAAGGAAAGGAGGGAAAGTTTTTACAATTACCGACTACCACCAGATAGAATTTAGTTTTTAGGAAAAAACGCTTTTGAAGAGGAAGAAGTTTCCTGTCATCACCAATTTCCCCCCTAAGCCCCCCCCCCCCCCGCCCCGCTCACACGTGGGAAATCGCCTTTTGCCGACAACGGGGTGCGCTCTCTCTCCCCGGGCAGGAGCGCCCTTCCCCCAGCACGGACCCGATCCCGGGGGCAGCGGGCAGCCCACGCCGGGCCGGCCCCTGCCCGGCTGCGCCCCTTCCAGCCCCGCAGCGCGGGCGCGGGCCGGAGCCACGGGGGGCAGAGATCGCCCCCGCGGCCGCCGCCTCCCCGCCCCCGTTTCCAGCAGCAGGCACAAGTAGGCCCCAGGGGCCGGCTCCCCCCGGGGCCTCGCAGCCCCCCTGCACCGCGCCCTCCCCCTCGCCGGCGGACGGGCCGCGGCCGCGCCGAGCGGTACCGACCGGCAGCCGCCGCCGCGCCTCGGGCACCCCGCGGCCGCCCGCCTCCCCCCCGGCGCCCCCCGGCCAGGGCCTCACCGCCCGGGCAAAGCCCTAAGCCCCGCGCCGCCTCCCCTCGGCAGCGAGGGGCCGCGCTAATCGCCTCGGAGGCGGCGGGGGCACCGAGGAAGGGGGGACGCGCCCGCGCGCCAGGCGGCACCGCCGGCGGGGGGGGGGGGGGGACCCCGTCCCCATCCTCCTCGCCCCGCCGGCGGCGGCACCCCGCGGCGCCCCCCCTCCCTGCCATCCCGCCGCCCCGATGCTCCCCGTCCTGCTCCCGCTGCAGGCCGGCCCGGGCTGCCCGCACCTGAGCGGCCGAAGGCAGAGACAGCCGGCTCCATCCCCCGCCGCCGCCCCCAGACAGGGACCCGGAGCGCGGAGCGGGAGCACCCCCCGCCCGCCGCCGCGCTGCTGCGGAGGCGCCCAACTGCACATGTGCGGCGGCGCGCGCGGGCCTGGCGAGCGCGGCGGGAGGGGGCAGGGGCGGGGGGAAGCGGGCGCGGGGGGAGGCGGCGGGAGACCAACGGCCCCAACGGCAGCGCGAGCGGGCGGGGGGAGGGGGCCGGCAGGGACCGCCCCCCTCCCTCCGCTCCGGGGCGGGCGGGGGGGGCCGGGGGGGTGTCTCCCCCGGCGGGCTGGGAAGTGACAGCCCGTTCCCAGCCCGCCTCTGCCCCCGCCGGACGCCAGCCTGGCGGGCTCCCGGCCCGCCGCCCCCGCCGCCCGGCCCGCCCGCGGCCCCGCACACCTGCCCGCTGCGGCCCGCGCCCCGATCGCGAGGGGCTGCGCGCGGGGAGGGGGGGGGCGGGGGGCGGGCGGGCGCGAGCGCAGCGGCCCCTCCCCGCGCGCGCGACCCCCGTCGCTATTTCCTCTCTTCTTCTTTCTTTTTTCTTTTTTTTTTTCCCCTTCCCTTCTCCCCCCGTCGGCAGGAAAAAAAAAAAATTGAAACTTACACTTTTGTGCGTCCCACCGGCGTGACGCTGCGCGCTGACGTCACGGGGGTGTAGCGTGCCTTGCACGGGCACACGCGGAGCGGCCGAGCCAACCGCCCGCCGCTCCGCGGGCGCAGGGAGCATGCGCGGGATTTTCGCGCCTTCCAACTCCCCGCCCTGCGGCGCTCGCGGCGGAACGCGCGGGAAGCATCGGCGCGAGATTGCTCTCCGGCCCCGGCCGCAGCGGCCGCCCAGCACGTGGTCGGCGGCGCGCGCGCGCGGGCGGGAAGGCGCCGGGCTGCCCCGCGCCCTTATCGCGGCGGGACACGGCCCCGCCGCCGCGGGGAGGGCCGCGCCAGGGCAGCCCGCGCCACGGCCCAGGGGCGAGCCCGCGCCGCTGGGGCGGGCCTGAGGGGACGCGGCGGCCGGCGGCGAGGAGCGAGGCCGGCGGGGCAGCGCGGCGCGGCCGGTTGCTGCAACATCCTGCCGGTGCTTCCTCATCACGTTTTGGCCGGCCGTTACTTGAGCAAGCGCGCTTGCTGCGATCGTTGCAGCAAAAAATCGGCATTTTACCGTAAACCAAGTGGAAGTTTTCCGTTAGGCGGCTGCAGTGCTCGGCCTCGAATCAGCCGGGCCCGCGCCGAAGGACCCGGTGCTCGCGCTGGCCGCTGCCTCCGGGCGGGACCCCGCGTGCCGGCGGTGCGCGTCAGTTCGGGCTGTGTGACGCAACTGCGTGAGAATGGTGCAGTTTGGAGCAAAACGCTTTCAGCACGTGTAGCGGGGGCTGTGAACACATATCTGTTGATGGTAGAAACTACAGCAAAGTCAAAAAGCTGAAAAGCTGTGTTGCTCCTAGGAGCAGGGACCACTGACGGGGGGGTGGGGGGGGGGTGGGGGGGGGCAGGGAGGGAAGCTGCACATGCTTCTGCATGCGATACCAAGCCTGTGTTGTTCAATACTGCTCTGAACACCAAGAGGGGAGCTGAAAGCAAAAGGTTTGTTCTTTCTCCAAAACCATGCTGTTCCCTGATCATGGCTGGGAAAGATGACTAGTCAGGAACAGAAGACACAACCAGCAGAGCCACTAATGGAAACAGCCGAACAATCTAGCACAGATGCCAGAGGAGGTGCATTTCATCAGTTGACTAGATTCACATTTAATTACTTTTATACCTTACTCCATTTTATTTTTTTTTAAAGCCTTGGAGGAGTTGTGTTTTGTAAAAATGAGGAAACAGTAGCTACCTTAATTTTCTTGATAAATGGCAATCTTTGAAGTTTTTCGTTCACATTAACCCCCTGCTTGCTGCTCTGGGGTTCTGTTGCTCATGGAGTAGCCTGATTTGGTAACAACCATTACTACCCACTTTCTTCATTCTTCTTGACTAAGCTTGATGGTGGTGGACATCAAAGAATGAAGATAATGAAAATTTTTGTAACTGCTCATAACTTTTCAGTAAGAGGCAAAAACTTTCACACACACAAAAAAAAACCAAAACCATGAAGCACCCCAAACCAACTGCAGAGCAATCAATTGCTTCTTAAAAGACACCTCTTCCAGCTGACAGTGCTGCTCTCCACCCTCCAGGTCATATATGCTGTGCCTGTGGACTTAAACTACTGCCTGTGTTATCTAAGCCCCTGCGCACACCTCCCACACCCCTTTTTATGTTAATTACTGTAGAAAAAACTGTTGCCCGATCTCCTGCAGTCTCCAGGCTGCACCCTCAACAGGGTATGTCTGTCCCAAGGTAAAGGAGGAACTACAAAAAAAAGCAAACATGCTTTTGGAAAGGTAGATTTAAACGACTGTACTTGTACGAAGATACAAAGCATTTCCTCTGCTGTTGCAAGTTTTACCAAAGAGACCAGTGCCATTTGGAAGAAGTCTGGGGCTGAAGAGAAACCTTCTACCCTCTCTAGTACAAAGCAAAATTGACAGAAACTTACGAATGAAAAAGAAAATAATTCATTAGCAGTTGTGACTTGTAGGGACTAAGGTGGCTATACTAGCTTTCAGAACAGAGGAGCAGCAGCAATCAAAGGACATACCTCCCGCAGCTACCTGCTTTTGCAAACCAAAACAAAACCAGCTTTTCTGCAAACATCAGAATTGACGCTTTGTTGACCCTAGTCAGTAGAGTGGCTGAAGACCACCTTTTTTAGTGATTCCAATTCTTCTATTTTCACTTGTCACGTAATCTTGCTGTGCTGCTTGTGCTTCCCAGTAAGCCCCTCTCTGCCCTGAGCTGCTCGCCAGACAACTGAACAAGCACGAACAAGAAAGGGTGTCCCGAGTTGCTAGCACTTATTTTGACACATTACTAGCTGCCCAAGCACAGCCACTCCCAGGTACTTTTTTTTTCTTTAGCAGACAGTTGTTCTAATTTGAGGTATTTGTAGCAGTGGAAAAACCATCTCTGATCTCTAAGCATGCCTTTCTCAGGCATTTTGGAGCTTTAGGACTTGTAGTGGTGAAAAGCTATTCCGGTTCACAACTGCTTTCTGTGGCCAGCCTCGCCCTCTGAAGTGTGCTTGAAGTGGGGAATGGATCACAACCTTAAACAGCATCACTGTGGCAGAACTCTGCGACAGACACAAGGAAACTGCGTTTCAAGAGGTTATGTGGAAACCTACCACAGACGCCAGAGGATATGCATGTGGGCATACTTTGACCTGCACGCTTCAGCACTGGAAGCCATGCCATCCTAAGGGAGGGACCTTTGCAAGCTCCTGGCTTAAATGGAGACCAAATCCCAGCTGACAAGCTTTCTCAAATTTCTGCTGTGTTTTAGGACATAAAAAGTACAGCTTGGTACCATAACCTTGAAATTGTTGCCGTTCCCCGGTCTAGATTTTGTCCCCCCAGGGCAGGATCACTTTGTCCCTAAGCCACTCTGGCCATACCATTATCGAGTTTGTCGTCTCCAGCAACCAGATTTTCCTAGTCTCTGCTGTCCTGGCAGCCAGTTCTTCCCACCCAGCAGTGGGAATTGCTGAAGAGAGGCAGCAGGGGAGCCACAGCAGTGCCCCTCCTGGGCTAAGTGATGCTGGTAGAGGTATGCCTTTCCCCTCTGCCTTTTGTTTCCTTTGGGGCAGGGTGGGCCACCCTTCTCCCAGCCCTAAGGACATCTTAATGTTCTTCCTTCTCGCTTCACTCCTTTTGTTGGCTCCCTCGTTTGTCCAGTCACCTTAACAGCGGATGTGTGGTACTTGCTGCTCTTTATAAGCTATTGCTGTTTCCCACAAAGGTGTTAAGGCTGTTAGCCTGGCTTGCCTCCTGTCACTCAGGGGTCCAGTTTCCTCCACCTCTGGCACTGCCCATGTGTTGGAGCACTGCCAGGATTCCTTACAGAGCAGAACTACAGATTCCTGCCCTACACAAACCCCAGGAGTGCTTTTGTGGTTAGATTGTTCCTGGGTTCGCTCCAACGGCAGTAAGGCTGCGCTAGGTTTCTCACACCCTCCATCAAGCATCATCATACAGCACTATTCTGTCATGCTAGGCACCACCACATGCCTCCTGGCCCACAAAGAGGATATCCAACTGTAAGCCAAACAAAACCCAAGGTATTATGAGGCTGCTTTCACCTCATGTTTGAGGATTATTGGAAATATGAATTCTTATATCTTTTAAAAAGCTACGTAGCTCCATGGACTGAGCCACCATGGCAGCATTCCTTGAGCCATCCTAGACCCATGTCAATCACAGTTGCAAGACCCTACCTCACAGCTCCCACCAGATGGCTACCCACTGAGGTAGCCTGCTCTGTATGGGGTGAGCCCGTAAGCAGAGTGGTTGTGGGTCCGTATATACCAGTCTGACCCTGGAGACAGGGAAATAACTCACAAAGTATAAGCGTAGCCCACACTACCAGCTTTTAAACTTTCAGTTTCTTCACCCTCATAGGGAACAAAGGCCAAAGGTAGCAGTTAAGTGGTAACATGCAAGAACTCAAATCTTCAGAGAAAGCCACACAAACCAAGCAACCCACCTCTGACACAAACCAAACAAAATAAAAAGACCAACCCGTAAACAGGTATGCTGAATGAGTTGCTACTCAAGCATAGAGCAGACCCTTCCTTTCCAGTCCCTTCAGTTCAGCTTCACCATGGAAATACCCTCTCATCACTTACAAAGTTTCTGCTCTGTATCAGCTTTTTCTGTATTCTAATGATGCTGATCATTAGATAAATGAATGAGATAGCACCACTGTCCAACAAGCTGAAACAAAAATTTCCAGAAAAGACCACCTGTTCTTCAACAAACCATCAACAAATCAGTAGATCTTCCTTTCAGGGCTTCCAGATCTCTGCTTTACCTACCTGACACAGAAAGAGAATATTCCAGAGTACAAGTATAAGGTTCCTGAAAAGCTGCAATTACATTGTAGTGGGCCAATTGTGAAATATTCTCCCTGTTTCCATACAGGCATGACTGATCATTCAGGAATAAGGTCTATTGTTTCTATCCTAAGATTGTTTCAACGTAACTACCCCATTTTGACATGCATGGTGCCATTATTTGCATCTCAGGAAACATTTACAGTACCTCAATATACCTCCAGATTTCTATGAGGCAGATCTCAGACATCTGATTGTAAACAAAGTTATCATATGTCCAATAAAATTAGTAATTTGAACTTGCATCTAATATTCAATCAGGCAATCCAAGTCTATGTCAACAAAGGCACAGAACATTGATACTCAGATGTGGCTCCTACTTCTCTTTTCCTAGTTCTCCTAAAGCCTAGCCAAGTCATGACTGAATCAAAATTTGTTTGGGAAAGAAGTGACAGAGACCAGGCAAGCAGTAAGGTATCTAGGTATTTGTTTTCCTTATTGGACACAGTACCAAGAGGACTCTTCACCCAGCTCCTTTAAAAGAAAGAAAACATTTTCTTGATTATCTTTTAAGAGACACAAATGATCAGTATTTCCTACTCTAACTGGAATTTTCCAGAGAAGTACAATTAGCCACAGCAATTTATTTAGGAAAAAAGTTTACTCATCGCAGCTGTAATACTTTGTGTAATAGTTTCAAGGGCTAACTAACTGACATAATGGAAACCATACAAAGTCTTTACCACGGTCTGTCACAGATGCTTATTCTCCCCTGAAACATAGGTGGTAGAGTACATGTGAAATAAACATCTTTCAAAACCAAAATGAGGCATACAGGAGAGAAGCTTGTATTTCAAGCAGAAACTATAAGCTAAGTCAGTGGATAGAGTAAGCATTTCTTTCCCTACTACAGTTAAAAAACAAATTATTTTAGTGAGGCACCTGAAAAAGAATAAAAAGGTCTAAGCTAGTAGACTATTAAACAGTACTATAAAATTTTTTAATTACTTCTGTATTTTGAAAACAAAATATTGAAATACACTGACAAATCAGTTTCAAGTGTCTTTTGTGTTACAGATTCATTTTATTAAAAAAAACCCTGTTTATAGGGCAGCTTTTTCCTTTGCATTTGTCACTGTTCCTTGACAACTTTTGGAACAATTCAAGGAGAGGTGGAATTGCCCTACATTCTTGCAACCTTTATGAAGCATTAGTGCCCAGAGAGAAAGCTCTGAATCCAGTAACAAGAACTCCACTATGATAAAGTGTACCCTGTCCTAACAGTATGTATACGCTCCAGGCTAGTCCAAGCTTCATTTTGACAAGCCCAGTAGATGTCAAGAGAAAACACAGGAGGAAACTGAGGGTTCTACAGTAGAGGAAAGAGGTATAAAGCACACATCCATCCAAAGCTTTGGTTTGCTACTTGGAGGACCGCTTTCATTTTAATTGACAATTTAAACCTACATAACATACACTCAAAATGGTTAGAAAAATGCATCAAAGTTATTTCAGATGATAGTATAATACTGACCTAAAGTGTTACTATATCTTCAATAGCATTGTTTTTAGCAGATAAACCTCAAGATGATTTTTAACCCGTTTGTCAGAGTAGACTATAGCCTGTGAGTACCTTGTCTTTATGACAGTTAAAGCATGGGCTTTTACAAGGCTTATTCAGCTACTTACAATGTTTTAAAGAACAGAGCACTTATAAAGATCACATTCAAAACACTGTTTTTTAGAACGTCATGATATTTTAAAGAGACTAACAATTTATTCAATGTAAATGCAATATCTAAAGACGTGGAGTTCCAAATACACATCCAGTCTGTCATTTCCAGTTTTGTGCAAATTAATTTACTTAAAATAATTTCAAGGCTAGCACAGTGTCATATAACATCCAACCTCCAAAGTTACAGACTGATGTTTTTCACATCTGCTTGAAATTAGACTTCCCAATTTTACTAAATTTATTTAAAACAAAGAAAAAAACCTGTAAACAATTACTGTAACAGCAGTTAGCAACAAGAATGGGTGACAACTGTCAGTATTCAAATATAACTTAAGTTATGCCCTTTCTTTGTGTCAACTTTTAGTCAAATATGTAAATAAATACAAGAACTAACACAAATAGAAGTTACCACAACAGGAAAATGCATTATATGCTGCAATTTGGAATAAAATACCATACAATTTTGGCTGCATCATTTGGAATATGTATTTCACTGCTTACAACACTTTGATGCTAAACAGTTTAACCTTTTTCTTTGCGTAGAGGACTACACTCTTACTCACCATTAGAAATGTGTTTTGTAATTAATTTTTATACTAGTATATTAAGCTCCTAAATGTGAAAAATGACTCAAGTCATTTAGTGAAAGAAGATACCATAGGCACCATAATATTATTTTTTTTCTCTTTAAACAAAATCTGGTGATGAACCAGCAGAAACAGGATGAAAATCAAAAGGCACATTCAGGCAAAAAATAAACACAGTTTGCATGATGCTGTATTTTTAAAAAAATAATTTATGCTCTGAATAATTGATTGGGTCAGGAACAAATATTCTGGCAGATTCCAATCTGTCAGAAAGTAAATTTTGTAAAAACTATGCAATTCAAATTATATAATTTTTTAAAATGTTAAATTTTGTTTGTTTTAAGGTCAGTATAAGGCTTATGACCAAGTGCACATTAAGGAGACTGACTATCCAAAACCTCTAGTTTTCTAAGTGCATAGAAATACAATGAGAAATCAAGATATTCCTTGCAAGATGTATTCTTGTATACGTGCAAATCTTAATCAAGTACTTGAGCGTCTTTCAGGTCTCGGAACACATTTCACAATCGCAGCTCTCCACAGGGCAGGGGCAAGTAAAAGGCTTAGAGTAGTCACACTCAGAATAAGAAGATACACCTGAAAATTGCAAATAAAAGTCATTACCCCTCTTAGTTACATGGTAAACTAAGAACCAATTAGAAGTTTGAGGAGATCAGACTCTTCTAGATGGTGTCGTCAAAAGACTTCACCTGTCTGCCTAACAACTATGCTTATTGTTACAAAAGCAAACAAGTGCATGCTCAAATCATCTAGTGATTTGTTTACCTGAAGATACAATCACAAAAGCAACATTATGAGCTTATAGAAAAACAATTATTTACACCTATAGTAATTTTGAAAGCTTAATGTTTGCTAAAAGGTCAAAAGCCAAACGCCTCTTTATTACAAAAAAAAACCCAACCACAAAACACCACAACAACAAAACCCACCCAAAACTACTCTAGTTTAATGATATAATGGCAACATTCACTGTATAAAACAACAGTTTGCCACTAAAAAAAAAACCCAAATAAAATCCCTTTAAGTCATACTGCACATCTTCTGAAAATGATCTTAATTACATCGTCTGAATTAATCTTATAAAAGAGCAGCAGGAAGTAGTTTTGAGGTCTCAAACAGAAGAATGACTTTTGGAAATTTCAGAGCTACATAAACCTCTACAGTAGATTATCACGTGAGAGCTGCCACAGGAAAAAAATGGAAGCCTAAAGGCCTCCAAGTGCAGTGGGTGGGCCCCTAAACTGGTTCTGTGATCACGTATGGGTATCTTGAAACTCTATACAAACACAGTTTATAACTCCTAATTATATGCAGGAGCAAACATGAAAATGAGTCACCTATACACAATGCTGTTCACATGTGGGTAAGTTTTTCACATGTGCTTTATTTGGAATTTGTTCCAGCATTATATAGCCCACTTGCTCAAACAATGAACAGCTCAGAGCGCCAGCAGAGTATTTTTGTGAGCAGAGACACAGAGGAGAAAACAGCTAGCACTACAAAGTGAGGTCAGTTGTTGTATCTCTACAGCCATAATTTACTTAATTTCACAAAGCAGACTTCATCTTGAAAAAAATAATGTTCTCACAGCTTCAATATAAAACTTAGTTTAAGACTTCCCTCCATGGGGATTTTTTCATGACTAGTGAAAAAGCTTGTTGTTTCTTCTGCAGAGGATTTTAAATAAACAAGCTTTGCAGGTAAAGATTACAAGTTTACTTGTTTAAGTGTTAAGGCAATTTCCACTTCACCATATCTGCTCTGTAGTTCTTATTTAATAATATTTCCTTAGTCAAACCCTATACTTTCAGTTACCTCTTTCTATAGCGGTATCAAGATTTTAAAAGCAAAAGCTTCTCAGTCTTAGTGACGTGGGTGCTATCTACAGCTCACTGCTCAGTTAATAAAGAAATTATAAGTGAGAGCAGTTAAGGTAAAGCATTTATAACTAAGCTATTTAAAACTAAACCCTGCTATTTAAAATATTAAACTACAGTATGAAACAAGTAAAAAACAGAGCCAAGAACACTTGTCAGGGACATAAATGTCTCCATTTGTATGCTAACAGTTGAAGGATGCCACAAAATTGGAATGTATTGGTATTTCAGATACACTGTAATACAAAATCCCAGTAAAATATTCAGGTGCAAAAAGCAAAGTTAATAACTATAGAACAGCTTACCTCCCGAGATATGATCCCTGCTCTGCGTGCTCTACTTCCCAGAACAAAAGAGAATTCACTGACTTGTGCCAGTCCTGCTGAGACAATCCACTTGATATACTGGCTGGTCTTTGGAAGAATCAGAGAAAGGACAAGCACTGCCAAGACAAACTTTAAAAACGTTGTTTTTTGGGGTTGTTGTGGGCTTGTTTTGTTTGTTTGGTTTTTAAATAACAGAAGTGTAATAAAGAAAGCAGTACAATCTTTGTAAGATACATAGCATCTAATGCAGTAATTCTGGACATAAACTAGTACACTTATAAATGCATCTTCTGTATTAATGCCAAAAGAGACAAATGTACATTGCACAGTAAAAAGCAGTATCTTGTTGACTATAATAAAAACACTTGATAATTTTGTCACAAATCTCAAGCTAGATAGGTAGATGTTTCTCTGTGTAGCTTACTTTAAATTTCAAATAAAATCTTTCATTTTTTTAATACCCTAAGAATGTTGTATCAAAACGTATTCTAATCAGTAAGATTCCTCCAAATACGGATTTGCATAAAGAAGTAACATTCTCTGTTACATCAGATGTTCAGATCTCGCACAGAATTTTCATTAGGGCATGCAGCACAAAGATTATTTAGATTATTAAAAGATAAAAAAGAGAAAAAGAAAATACCTTCATTATGACCACAGACAATGTAAGGAATAGTAAGACCGTGAGTTCATAGATTACAAATGTGGGAAAAACATGAAGTCCTAAGAGGAAAGAAAACAATATTTCAAAGTTTAAGGACAACACCATAATTTGATCATTTTCTGAATTAATAACAGATTTAATTAAGACTCTCTTCTCAGAAACAAACAAACAAAAAGCCCTGACATACCTACCAACACTACCTACTCGATCACTAAAGCACTTCCTGCGCTATCCAACCATTTTTCCTTTGGAGTGGTTTAACACAAACAATATTCTCAGTTGAGTTAAATTGTGTATGACTGATGCACGAGCACTTCTGTTTATGAAGTTTTCTCTTTTCCACACCAGTCAACAATCCAAATCTGAAACACACATCTAATGAAAGCTATAAAAATACTGCAGGAAAATAATTCCTTTGTTCTGCACAGCGACTATAATGCACTTTGCTAGCCATTTAACATTTTTGTATGAGATGGTAATGGACTATCACTATGGGACGAACGTGATATTCAGTATTTGTATAGGCTGCAGCCACAACAGAAAGTGTAACTGTTTTGATCCCATGACCCTCACTTGCAAACGCTGAAAGTCACATGAACCGGGAAAGTCACTTAGACTGGAATTGGGTCAAGTCATAAACCCCTGAGCATGGTCTAAGAATTGAGGAATTATATAAAACCCCATTGCTATGATGTTGTTGGGTTTTTTTTCAGGGGTGAGGTGTCTCTTCCCCCCCCATCCCCCCAATTCTTCTGTCATTTTACTTTGTTAGTTGTATGAGGCAAGATAACAAGAACCATAAAGAACACAGAAATTTAAAACTAAATCCCACTAACATTAAACATAAGAAAAAGAAATACTTGCTGAAGAATTCACACAGAATCATGGAAATATCAGGGTTGGAAAGCACCTCTGGAGATCATCTAGTCCAACCCCCTGCTACAGCAGGTTCTCCCAGAGAAAGTTGCACAGAGTCACATCCAGGTGGGTTTTGAATGTCTCCAAATAATTAGTCCTGGAGTCACTCAGAAAGAATGTTACTCAACTGACTAAGTCCATTTTTTCCTCCTAGGGTATGAAGAACTTGTGCTGGCAAACATAACTGTATCTTTGGAAGCTTATTGCTCTTTCATAAAAGCTCTTAAAAAGAGGAACCAAAACAGGGGTGGTGTTCCTCATAAATCCATAATAGCTCCAGTTCCCCAACCCTATTATTTCTAGTGAAGGCCAAGACAGTTTAGTTTTCTAAAGCATGAGGCATGTAAATCAATGCTGTAACTTCTTACTTTAATGCAAGACAAGTTTTCATTAATCCTTCCTGCCCTATAGCGCACCACAGATCTGGAGAACTACAGAAAACTACGTCATTTCTCTTCTTGAGTGCACAAGAGAAGTTACTTACAGTAACTTCACAATGATTTGCTCATATGCACATTCCCTTCTGAACGGAAACATACATCAAGTACATCAGATATTTTTATGCAGGTAATATACCCAGTCAGCATGTACACACCCTGTTTTATTTCTTAAATTCCTTCCAACTACTGAAGCATAAATGCAAAAGACTATCAGAATAAGGGGAGAGATAGCAGAATAAGAGCGATGAACACCTCACCAAAAAAAGAAATCCAAATGTGTGTACACATGCACATGGAGGGACAAGTAGTTTCTTTTTTTTACTGTGTATCATATGCATGTTGCTCATTCACCTTTAGGCTTGTCTCAGAAACATACATGAAAACAACTAGAATACTACAGCCTATAACAATGTCTTGTTTGGCAAGAGGGCCAAAGCTCTGCCACATCTGGAATTGAAGATTTCAGGGGGAGGCCCAGTGCTCTCATCACTCCTGGTGGAGATACCTTTTCAGTTCTGGCACAGACAGGCAGTCTGAAGTCCATTTGAACTGTTGCCCGACATGGAGATTATTACCATATTCCAAAGAGCTGAGGCACAAACTACCACAGATTTCTACCAGTCCTATGGGGGTAAGTGTCTGCAAGGTGAAGCAAGCCTTAACCTGTTACATACGCTATTCTTAGCAAGCAAACCAACATCCCAGCACACAGACACGTTTCGGGGAAAATAAATCCCACCACAGTGAATTTCATGGTTAGACTTTTGCCCCAGCCCTAGATGAAAACTTTGGATAAGGCCAGAAGTCATATCAGACTACTATGCAGGGACATGAAGCCTCCCTGACAACACGAACATTATCAGAAAGATTAACTTTGTGAACAGAAAGTGCATGAATATGGACATTTATTTCAATGGTTTTAATCAGACTTCCTGACTAAGCTCAGGAGTCATTACGGACTTGTTCTCTAAAATGGAAGAAATGCTTCAGTTGAATAACTCAAGAACTTCACCACTGTTATCAGGTAGCACATGGCATGCTGGCCAGTCACCAATAGTTAGGATATCACTTAGGTACATTTTTACAGAGCTGAGCATAAACCACTGGACTTCAATTCTAAGCAGTGTTCTGGGATAGCTGGAATGGAGGCCTTGAGGCGCAGGTGACCCTGCATTAACATCAAGCCAAGAAGCACTTGCTTAAGTTGGTCTGTGTTCTTCTATGGATGATTACAGGCAAGATTTTGCACATTCTTTTTATAAGTACTTTTTTCTTAACAAGAAAACTGTCTCTCCCCCCTAGTTGGACAGGTTCCACTGATCTGCTGGATAATTGCTAAACAGCATGCAAAGATCCAAATGTCACGACCACATCTTGGATGATCCAGCATCAAGAAAAGGAATCTTGGAGATCCTTGATGGCAAACAAGATTACAGAAACCAGAACTCTGTTGGTCAAATCAGAGCCAGCAGAATTACTTCTGACACATCCTCAAGACAGGACATCACTCAGAAAAATCACATTAGCAATGCGTTAGGATGCTGTCTCCAGTAATAGCCTTAATGAACCTGAGATCGTAGTTAGCAAATGCAATAAATGCTGCATCCCTGGCTAGATTATTACGCAGTGGAGAGGGAAAGCAACATTCATTTCTATCTTTCTGCAAAGGGGAAAACCCTCTTGATTCTAATGCCAGTTCTGAAAGCTTGAAACCTCCAAGTTTCATTCAGTTCCATGCAGGACAACAAAGCAGTAGAGCTGGATGAATAAGAGATTTATGTCACCTAACAAATTCCAGTTGGGATCTTTCTTTGATTTCTCTCAAATTCAACAGAAATGTTAAGAGGCTTATTAGAGAAACATTGAGCGTGTGTTTGTTCTGGACAGTGGTAGCACTGACAGTGTCAGCATCACCCATCTTCTGAAGAAAAAGACCTCATTGATAAAGAATTTTCAGCGTCTTGCATTCATGGTCCAATGCTGACCACCCAGAAGGAAAACATGGAGCCTGGCAAGTGACTACATCTGTGCAGCACATTGACAACACACCTTGTAGACTGTCAAAAAATAATTTTGTCTACAAAGTAATTATAAGCCCTTGTATACTGCCTTTAAAAATAAGTCAAACAGTCTATGCAAAGATGCCTTCCATCTTTCCAAAAAACAACCAAAACAAAATGAAATTATGCAGAGGTAGAAAGGGAAGGATCTGAGTACTAGGTACCAAAACAGAAATGAGAAAGTTCTGACAATGTGACTGTAAGGGACCAGTCCAGATAGTCTCTCAAAAATGTTAGTGAGGACAGAGACTAACAGAATCTTTCTAACCTCAGAAGACAGCATAGAGAGCGCCAGAAACCTTGAGGAACACAGACAGGCCTAAATGAATGTACGGAGAGTAACTCAAAATGCAGTTGTTAATGCCTAACTGCAAAGATGTATTATTCCCACAGATGCACCCATGCATGAATTTGAAAGCAGTAGCATTACACAGGTCAAGCTAAGGGCAGGACCACTGTTACAGAAATTACACGAACAAGTACTATTCAGCCCAGCTTTTAGGCACCAGAAGGATTTCTGTAGTGAGAACAGAAAAGCAGGCATTTAAAACAAGCAACATAGGAACTAACTTTTCCAAGTGACATATTTAGAATCAGTTTTCAATTAAGTTGATTTTTTTCTGTTTACTCATTTACTCTAAAAGGGAACAGAAATTACATTACTGCAGTAGTGTACCATCCCACCTGAGGATCTCAAGCGTATCTTCTCTCTATAATAGGGTGCTTGCTGCGTATAGCAACAAGCCTTTTTAGGCCAGAGAGAAGAATCCTTCACTGTGGCTTTGACATAATTCCACATAGTGAATCTCCATATATTTATAGACACATATAATTTGCATGTGTACATATGTAAGTAGAGAGCAAGCAAGAAGTCTTTTCTTACTAGATTTCTTCTTGAAAAGTTCAAGGAATCATTTTTATCCTGCTCAGGTTTTCTTTGCAATGTCACATCACTCCTTTTTAAAACCTACCTTCATGCCACCCCACAGAACTTCCTGTTAACCACAAAATTTGAAAGCAGTTGAAAGTAAAGGGGGAAGGGTGAGATAATATTTATGGAGAGGGTGGTGGTCGTGGTGATGGTGTTTGGGGTTTTGTTTGTGTGTTTTGTTGTTTTTACAAGCAAGCATTATCACATTCTGTCAGAGACTTATAACATAGCTCCTTTTCCTGATTTTTAGCTAACTTTCTTCTGAGGCAGGAATGACACCCATTTTCTGTAAAAACATACAAACTTGTTAGGCAATTTTATTTTCTTTCCCTTCTTGCAATTAGAATGATAACAACAGTTAAAAGGATTATTTTTTTTTATTCTGTGCTAGAACTACTGAAATAATTTCTTTACAGTATAACATAGGCTATACGGAGTGCTGCCAGCATGCCAGCTGAGGTCTTGCTATTTTCCTGTACTCTCAAGTCTTATCTCTAGTTTTAATTTACGTAGTCACAGGAGCGTAGGACAGTATTTTTGTTCAATCCCTTGTAAAATTAACTTTGGGCTTATAATTACTTGTCATGCTTTGTATCACAAATAACATTATCTGCTCCATCAACATCTTTATTGAAACACATACACAGCTTAACCTGTGAGCATTTAGCAATATCTCATCCAACCCTGTCAGATATATGGGCCTGAAAGTTTTATCACTGCTCACTACTTTCCTCCCTTTATTAAAAAATAAGTTATTCAAATAAATATATATATTACTAAGCAATCTGACTGAACAGCACAAGGTATTATCATGGGCTGGGTTAAAAAAAAAAAGAAGACTGGCAAGCATGACTATTTCCTTTTTATTTTGACAATCCCCAGAAACAGGTTTAGTTTCTGTTATGAGACAATGGGTATTAGACAGATACATAAGAAAAGGCATTAAAATTATGCTGATGATGTGACTTCACTATTATCTGAATAAATATATGAAGATAAATAGAAAACTTAAAACCAGAAGAAAAACCAAGAGTGGTCTGGGGGCAGGGGATAACAACAAAAAAAACCCAACCCCTAAGGATGTCCGAGTAAGCACAGGCTGAAGGAGGTTGGATTTGTGCAATGGGCCACATTCAAATCTCCCGTTTTAGACCTTGCAATGCCCCCAAAACAGGACACACATCTCCTATAAAACCCACAGGGAGAGGCAAGTGGTTTCACAGGGCCAGTCTCCTCATTTGCTGTACCTAAACACTTCAGTAACCTGTTTCAGTTTCCTTTAGAGAAAGTGTATTGAGGCATGCATGGACAGCTAGAGAACGCAGCAGTTCAAAACAAGCTACTGATTGTAAATATTCTCAGAGTTAACTTGTTTTGGATAACAAGCATTATGAGTTAGTCTCCTGGCCTTAGGCACCAATGCTGCATTTCAGTTGGTAGTTCAGGTAGTCTCTGAGATACATCTTATTCAATTATTTCTTCCCTGTGTTGAGAACACACAGATCACATTTCCCTAACTAAAGAAACAAGATACTATAAAAAATGATGTTTCCATTATCATATCCTGCTTCTGGAGAAAACCACGCTACAAGAACCTGAAATCTACTCTACCAATTGACTCAAAACAGTAATGCAATTTTAGTATAAATTACGAATATAGCAGCTGTGAAGACAGAAGAACATTTTAAAAAAACACAAAACACAAAACCCAACAGCCAAACAAAAATCTTTTTCCCTTAAAATTTTTAGTTATGTTTTAAATAGCTTGAATTCAGAATCACCAATGAAAAACTAACATTACAACAAGAATTGAGAGTACAACATGGAAATTGCTTAAGAAAATTAATGTTACATTTAAAAATTTAGCAAAGGCAAACCAATATTGTGGTCAGTTAACAGTTCAGTATTTCAACAAAATAACAGTCTATCTCCTCCCATTAATTTATGGACACCACTTTCTTCTCCTCCCCCACATTTGTAGGTTAACACTATTTTTAAGTAAGTTTTCTTAGAAGTTACCTATGGACGCAAAGAAAATGATGGCAAGAAAGTCACGTATTGGTTCAATACAGGACATGATCTCCTCAGTAACCATGTGACCCTGAGAAGAGATCAGAGCTCCGGCTAAGAAGCATCCCAGCTCCATTGAAACATCCAACAGCTCTGTGATCTGTCAAGGAATAACAGAGAATCTATTGCTGTTCTCTAGCCCTGAGTGACTTTATATACCATTTCACAGTGAAATTACAAAACTGTACATTATACTGAATGTAGAGGAAGCTACTATGTCTTTATGCAAGTGCAACAACAAATGGAATTCAGTGTATGTATTTCAGTGTTTTGTATAAATACAATGCTGCACAAGACTCACAAAACCAGCTTGCCCTCCATGTTTCCTCCTTCCCCACAAAAAACAAAAATACATTTCTTAATCTACACTATAATGCTTTGTGTCATTCTTAAGGATAGCATCTGATTTCACAAAAACAAGACAGACTATAACAGCTTCAGAGTCAGGATTACATAATACTGCTTTATTTCACAACCTCAATGTAAGAACAGCATATTTTCCAGCTGTCAAATAAGGGGAAAAAATAAAAATCAAAGCTTGTAATTTGGGAGAATACTTTCAATTTAGCAGAAGTCCCACACATAAATTACATTTTATTATTGTAAACAGGACTTAAATGTGCCTGTGTACTTTACTGAAAAGGGATGTATTTAAGTATGTGAAGCAAACTGCTGAAATGAAGCACAATATCTGTTTGAAAGAATTCAGACTGCTTCATTCTTTTTTATTATTTGAATACAGTACTAGAAGGAAGAGATGAAATATATGTAAAGAGACTGAACTAAAAACAAAACAACTGCTTAATACAATGCTCGGAACATTAAAAAAAGCAAGCAGTACTTTAGTCTGTATAAAATAAATTTTAAAATAATTACTTTAAGACCATGCTTCTGCAGATGGTCATCTTACTGAGGAAGGGCAATGGTATGAATATTAATGGAACATTTAAAAGTGAAGACTTATTTCCAAACTAATTTAAACAACAATATACCATAGTACATTTATTTACAACATTCACCACATCATGAATGGTGTTACACTGTAAGGTATGAAGCTAAAACTCAAGTGACTTGAAATTAATGGAAGAGAGCAAAAGACACAATAAACAAGTCTCCAAGCTATGTATAAAATGCTACCTAAATGCCAGAATTTTGTGTATTGAAGTATAAATGTCTGAATGCTCATCACATAACTCCGTCTGTGCTAACAATCCGTAATTTATCGCAAGACATTTAAGACAATGAATTGGTTGTGTCTACTAATGCAAATAGGTGCTAATCAGGCAAAACCAACAACATTGTAGTATTACTCTCATCTTAAAAAAAGAAAAAGTTTCAGTGCTTTTCACCACAATCTCAAATTGTAAGAGGGAAGAAGGAAATCTATATGAAAGGCTTTAAAATCACCAAAAGATGAATAATATAAATGTTTCCTATTCATAACTGTTTCCTTTAAGCTCTTCTCAATCCCATGTTTGAGTATGATTAAGATCCAATATAGCCTCTTCAAATAAAGTTGAAATTATTTTTATTGTTATCAGCCATAATAGAGCTCCAGATCAAAACTTTTATAGCTAATATTTTAGGTACTCCCATGTACATTGTTAGGTTATTTTATAAGAAATTATTTAGGATCTCTGATATCAGAACTGCATAATACTGTGCTGTTATGAGAATTGCTGTTCAGGCAAGGAGCAATTTAAGCGTGAAAGAAACATGCTTGTTCAGAAAGCATCAGACATAACTAGAAGGAACTGTATGTCTGGTTAGGTTTGCTCCCACAGCATAGAAACTGAATTCTATGTCTTCACACTATGGCAAACAGCTCAAGGGCCTGGTAGATAAAAAGACAAATTTTGCTATTTCTTGTCTACTCTTTAGGTACTACACAACTTCAGGTCTACAAAATCTACAGGTTGCTCTATACACCAAAAAGTGTAGAGTAGATGAGAGGGCAAGAAAAGAATCAGAAATTACATTATTTTATTAACCACATACCCCCTCCTACCATCTGTTCTTCAGATTTTTATCTAGATTTATACAGAGATTCCTTTTATTATTGCCATCCTGGTCTCTGGTTGTCCAATAATATTACCAATGAGTAGACACATTTCCTCAACTAAATCTATAGCATCAGGATTTATTACTTATAATGTGTGGGCATACGTGCACACACACATACACAGGAGAGGGTTTGTTTTACTGGCAAGAGGGCATTTCAAGCAAGATTTCTTATACGAGTAAAACTTGAAAAATATTTTGCATTTAGTATTCCCTCTCTGCTTGCATCATTTTTAATGTTTTGCCTTTACCAAACAGGGTTCTAACGATTACTAATCCCTGGGCTCTCTGCACTGTCCTTTTCTCAACTCTTACATTACAGAAAGCTTTGCAGTCATAATGACATGAAAAGTTTTGTCAATTTACATGTTTTTCCCAATACAATTTAGTTTTCAGTTGTTTTCAAAGGTCTCATTTTACTCTAATTCAGAAAAGATTGCTTCGTTTTCACTAGAATATTGGATTTTTATGTTCAAATGTTCTACCACAGCAATAAAGAAAAAAACATTACTGCTATAACATGTTCCAGTTGAATTTCAACTATTTATTCAGCAGTTGTTTTACCTATATTCTCTAATAATGTGTATCTTATTGCTACTTTTTAATCATCATAGAAGCTTAATGAATATGGTAAGCCAGTAAAATTAAAGAAATTCCTGATGGAAACAAATGTATTAGAATTTCAGGCTTTAGTAACTTGAATTTGCCCATGAGTAAAGAAATGAATTCTAAGCTTGCATTTTAAGAAAGTAAAGTCTAATAGAAATGAAAACAATTTTTAGTGAGTCTTGTAAAAACACCATCTCAACTGCATTTTATGAAATAATTAACTAGAATATTTAAGATTACAGTTCTTCCTTAATCTTCTCCTTTTAATTGATAGGAGTTCATAAGCAGGTTATGAACCATTGAGAAATACACCAGGCAAACCAGGAATGACATTCCTAATACACTGCAGGAAAAAGTACGTACATTTTCACATATAGAGTACTGCAATAACATAGCTCTATTCTCTTTTCATCTTTTTGGTATATAAAACAAGCTGGCAGTTTCTATCTGCTGCCATCATCCCAGGACAACAAGAACGCAGTCAAACTGGAAGCCACTTTCCCTCCAACCCCATGTGTATGCACAGTTCTATAAATATGTAAATATAACTACTAACCTTTTTGTCAGGTCAGGTTTTATTTTTATCCAATTCCTTCATTACATTCAGCGAGGTAGTTTTAAAACAAAACAAAACTGACCACTGTTCATCAGCAGATATCTAATACTACAATTCGTTATCAGGATAGTGTTTAAAACAATTTTCCTTGTAATGTTTCTGTACATACAGAACATGAAAAAGCAACACTACACCAGTGAACACTCTGGCTGACTTATAACATGTTCTTCAGCTCACTGTGGTATGTATCTCACCCTAGAAGTACCAGTTTGGCCATCAATCCTAAAATGGTCATATTTAAAACCATATGCTACATTTGCCCTTTACATTGTGATTCTAGAGAACAGTTCCCCAGTATTTTTTTTTTTAAAAAAAAAAAAAAAAAAGAGTGTCTGCATAATTCAAAGCCTGAAAAGAAGATGTAGTAATGATCTACTGAACCTTTGCTACTGATGACAAGGTACATGATTAAAAGATGCACAACTGCGTCTCAAAGTCAGCTAGACTTTTATAGGATTGGCACTTGACATGATCCCCCAACCTGATCTGCCTATCTAGTTGAGGAACAAAAGGGAGGGGAATTTCAGTTCCCAGTATACTTGGGAAGAGAAAGGGGTATCTTAAGCTCCAAATCCTGGTAAAAATAAAATCTCATATTTGAGGTTTGGTGCATCTTTTACATTTAAGATAGTTTATCAAGAAGAAACGTATTTACGATCCCATTTCAGATTTAGTGCGTTGCAATGTTATCCAATGAGCTAAGCAGTTCAGAAATGCTCAAAAGTCACTTCCATACAGGAAGTTCTTCAACTGACAAGATAATTCCTACATCAAAATTGCTTACTCATGCTGCAGTGTAGGAACCTCTTCTGTCCTATCCTCCCTCTTGCTTTCCCATATAGAACTTGCCCTTATTGGTAGACAAAAGGCAATTCTTGTTTAATCAGTCATCTGAGTTTCTCAAACACTGAAAACAAGTAAAATAAGTTTATAAATATATATAATGTGCATTACATGTGCTAGTGTTACAGATGAACCCCAATACAGGATAAACTTTGGTGTACCCCAGAAATCCATTCAACACTGCAGCACGTAACAAGTAACTGTATGCATGAAGCAGGAAAATTATATCATTCCTACCCTCTTTGTCATGTACTGGAAAGGATGTGGCCTGCAGAATAACTCACATGCTAGAAAGTGAGTCGAGTTAAAATATTTTGTTTAAAAACAAGTTTTCTAAATGGAGCTGCAGAGTCATCTTTGGCTAAGGCCACTAAAATATGCACTCTCATATTCCTCCTACAAATTCAAAAGCTTTTTTAGAATTACACCAGCATGGAAAATTCTGTGTTTGCAGATAATTATACAAACTCCATTGATAATTAGGCTTGGTTTTCCATGGAGAAAGATAATTGCTTTCCTAGCTGGTACCCAAAACCCTTAATTTATCCTTTCCAAACACATGCAACATTTTTACAAATTAGATTACCATCCCCCACCCTACGTTTCTATTCCTGACACAGTAGGGCCTCTACACCAATTAAGATTTGTTTTCCAGAAAATTTTTTTATTGATCTGTTCAGCTGGACAACTAAATACTTATTTGTTTTGGGGGCTTTTTTTTTCTTTCTTTTTTAAAGTCTTTGTGCTCAAACCGTAGCTTGTAGCATTACTATAATGAACGTATCACTGTCAGTGAATAGCAAGCACCTCAACTGGTTTACTGAGGTTACACGCAGTATCCTTTATACTGTTCCCTTTTATACATTATTTATCAACTTTAAAAGGAAAATCGTTTTCACTTAAAGCACACAAAATATTTGCTCCTTCACAAATGCTTCCCATGCTGAAGAAGCATTCTGTTTTCACAGCATGAATCCACCACCCAAGCATATACTCCCTCGGGTTTGTATACACACACATCTATTATGTAAAGTCATATAGACAAACTCCTTGTACATTTGTTATGATTTGGGCACAAGACACCCAATTCAATCACATCAGACTAAGTAGGCTATATTTTTAATGAAAGTAAGACTGCTTCTACATACCATAATATTTTATGCAACTTTTGTGGTTTGGTTGTTGTTCTTTATTGAAGTTGTTCTACAAATGTGAAGTCTGCTTGTTAGAAAGTAAAAAGGAGAAACTAGTTCTATTCTTTCCCTCATTAGATGACACGTTTGGAAAGTGATTAGCCAATTAGAGGGATGGCATTTTCAACCTATACAATAGAAATCAACAAATTGTAAAGCTATGTTCTCACTAACTTCTTCCTTGACCTTCTTCCTGGAGGAGGTCAGCTTTCTCTGTTGGACCTGTAATAATTAAGCAAATACCTCTAGAAAAAAAGGCACATGCACAGGAACTTTTTGGGATATTTTTTCTCAGAAATTCTCAGAACACATAACAATCTGCACATCCAGGATAATGGAGTTTCAAACCCACAACATTATCAGCGACTGTCACATTCTGCTCCCCAGCAGAATAGCTTTTCAGAGGGCTGAAACATAAGATACAAACAAATAGGAGGGAGATTCAGAGGAAAACGAACCAAACCCACAAGGGATATCAAGACCTATGAACCTTAAGACATTTCTTTACTTTCTCAACTTCATGCCACCAGTCTATCTCCCACAGAAAATTATTTTATAAAAACCATGTTGAGAATTAGCTATCGAAAAGAAACTTGTGAGAAAATGTCACAATCAGCCATTATCAGTATCTCAAAACCCATCCTAAGTTATTTTCAAATGCATGAAGTAGCCCAAAATTAAAAATAGAATCATGATCCTTTAACTGGCTGTATTAAAAGTTACCAGCAGAAGTTCAGCTGATAGAATTTAAAATTTTATCTCTTCTTACTCATCTATGCTGTAATGCATAAATCGTTTGTGCATATAGGAGATGTTTTAAAACATTTTAAAACCAGTTAACTACAGAGGTACATGGCTATGCAATAACAGTAAGTCTGATGGTTTCTGTGATACTGATGCAGTAAACTACCACATCTATCAAAATGTTTTATTAATGTAAAAGATTACCGTTAACATAAGGAAGATGAATGCAGTTATTCCTAGAATGAGGATTTCTTTGTTCCCTTTGCTTTCCGCATGCAACTTGCGATAATACGGTCCTATGAGGTAAGTCTTTATAACAAGACTTATAAGAAAAACAGCAGCCAGAGTAAAGAGAATTTGGCCAATCAGTATCAGTATTCTCAGTATTTCCTTGAAAATGCTGGAAGAGAAGAACAAACAAAACATTTCTTTCAAGTGCTCTCATGACTCCCAACCAGTTCCCCTTGAGTGAAAAGATCTAATTCCACAGATGTTCAAAACATGAGTAGCTACAGTAAGATATTTAGATACATTAGTAAACAAAATGAGTACTAAATCTGCTGAGTGCCCAGCAATCTCTTTTACAGCTTAGAATTTACTTCTGTGTTGATTTGAAAAAAGATTTTTGTTGATTGATCTTCAAGGGAAGCCATCAGGCTCAGTAATACTATTGCAGAGTCTTTGACAAAAATATGTCCTGAGGGAATAAAGTAACTGAAGAAATTAACTTTTATATATATACACACAATATCAAACTTTTCACCACAAATTTTACGTACTGGACAGGACTGAGGCAGCTAGAGCAGAAAGAATAATCTCATACAACATGGTGAGTACAAATAGTAAAGGGAACTCACAGAGTGCATATTTTTCATAGAACTGACATTAACTGTAGCACACTCATACTCATATTGGTGATCACATACTAATTGGAAGGGTGTAGGGGGGAAGAGATATACACTATTTTTTTTTTACCTGGAATGTGTGCTTACTCCTGCTTGAATAAGTGTAGGCATGACGGCTATAAATAAACCAAGCTGCACATCCTGCATCACCAACATGCCAAGCAGTACGCTGCTGTAGTCAATATCCCCTGTACGCCAGCAAAGCAGTCATGGAAACATCCATCAGAGTCTATGAATGCTTGCAGTGCTCAGAAATCTAGAAATGTCTTAACCAAATGGATGCTAAGTGTAGTTCTCAATGGGGTGAGGTCATTCAAGGTATTCTGGTTCCCCACACACACACACTAGTAAGTAAATTAATATACATATATAAAGACATATTAAAAATATAAAATATTCATATGAAGCTTCTGTTACACAATAAAAATAAAGACTTTGCTTAGCAGTTAAGCACTATTTATGCATTTACTGGAACTCCTTTACTGAAAACATACAGTCTTTAGAGTAACAGACAGATGTAAAAGCAGCATGTGTAAAACGTATACTTTTAATTTAGGCATTAGAATATGAACATTCTAGAGGGTGGGGAGAACTTTAATGCAGTACATATAAGGGAGCTTTAAGTGGAAGAAAGCAGGCTGGCAAAACTTCTGAAAGGAAACACTTGGAAGCATTTGACAAGCTAGCAATATGGCACTTGAAGGTACTTACTTGAAGAGCTGTTTGCTATGAAAGACTACCTGAGCTGGTCTTAGTTTGCTGAAGAAGGATGTGAATTATTTCTTTGCCCTGATGACAGACTGGTAGCAATGATCTAACCCAGTAACCCCTTACAAAGCACAAGGATTTCAGACTATTAGTAAAGTCAGTTCTTAACATGGAGAGTACCGATTTGCCTGCACTGCCTCCAAAGAGGACTGACGATGTAAATAGCAGGTACACCTCATAACAAGAATATACACAATGCTGGCTGGTGTTAAAGGAGAATGATCACTTGTAAACTAGACTTAACAGTGGGTTTTGTTTTGTTTTTTTAACTACTCTCTCTCGTAATATTACAAAGTTGACTTATTTCAAATTTTTTGTAGATAATACAGTAGTCCGTTTTTAAAATCATACTTACCTTCTTTATCGCCTCGAACACTACCTGCAAGAAATCTTGACACCAGTGGTGTGCTTGATAAAGATAAACAAGTGGAAATGAAGACACTTTGAGTTGGTCTAATTTGGAGTAAGTGTCCCCATAGTAAACCAAAGGCAATCATCAGAACTGTCATGTAGCAGGGTCCTTGCAAAGATATTTTCCATACCTTGGGAAGAAGACAAGTTCTTATGATAAAGCCTGATGACACTCTTCTCACTGATAAGTTGCAATGATTTTCAGCAGAAATAATCAGTTAAAGTTGCATGATTTGGGGCTGCAGTACTGGGCCACAGAAGTAACAGGCTATCATGCTATACATCCTAAAACTCTTAAGTTACTATGCCTAGTAGATATTCTAGGCCAGAAGGCTCACTACCAGAAATTAGGTCAATTTCCCAGAACTCACAGACAAATTAAGGGCCAAAGGTCCAGTATGGGTTGGAATATATTAAACTGATCTTCCATGTAATGATTTATTTGATGCGATTCCAGATTGGGAGAAAAATAGGAGTCACAAAGGCCATCATCAATACCAGCAGCCCATCCCACACTACCGTGCAGGGAATTCTGAAGTAGTAGTTTACATATTACAGTTTAGGAACACTTGAATTACCAATTTTTATCTTTGGCTTTAGATGGACTAGAAATAGCAGATTAAGCTGAATGCTCATAAATTTTAACACACTTCAATTAAAGTGTTTATAGTGTCATGAACTCCAAACCATTAGTTTAGGAACAAATCACACAATGCAACTTTTTACATACACACATTCTTCACATATTTTGCAGCAGTATTTTCCACTATTAAAATTCTAGGTGGTTTACGAGATAACTTTTTTTTTTTTAAAAAGTACCTTTTTGCTGAATCCTGATGGTCACATCATGTAATATGTCAGATTGTACTAACATACTTGCAGAATCAGTTTATTTGTCGGTACAGCATGTATCATTAATTCAGTATGCAGTACTTTAACTGATACATTTTTTTTTGTAACAGGACTAGCACACATCACTGGATACTCCATAACAGCAACTGCATGTTGCTGCATGTTAAAATAAAGCAAAGATGGATTGCCATAAATAGTGTGAGATTCTTCTAGTAATCAAACTGTTTTACTAAAAAGAAGAGAAATAGTAAAGTTTTGGGTTTTTTTGAGACACCAAATAAATAATGCGTTCTGTTCTTTCCAGAGACTTAAGGAGCAGAAGCAAATGTTGTATTTCTCTTTTGAAAAACATATAAAGTTAATCTGAAATAACTGATAATTTGAATGTTAACAATTAAATCCCGTAATATAAAGGTAGTACACAAAAATACCTTTCTTAATCTTTCAGGAGAAAATTCCAGACCAACTAGAAAGAGAGTGAAGAATACACCAAACTCTCCTAATGTTTCCACCTGTACAATAGACTTTAAAAAAAATAAAATCAGTGCACAGCAGTCTACTTATAATACAAATAAGTCCTCTTACAAAACAAATTGTTTCTCATTATGTTTCCATAGGTACTTCACTTCCTGGTCATATGACACCAGAAGTTCCCTCAGCATCTTCAGGGTTCAAACATTATTCCCATCACCTGGCTGCTACTAGATAGTTTGGTTGGATAGTGCTGGTCATCCAAAATGCACACATGCATTGATCTAGGTAAGCTTGCTTGCTTGCTGAAAATGAAGAGGTTACATTTTATACATATGCTATTAACTTCTGGAATGCAAGCCTTGGGGGTTTATTTCTGGCTAGTTATTTTATTGGTCTACTAGTATAATCCTTCTGCTAGACTGTAGTTGCTGTTCTGTGCTCCATCCTGGACTCCATGCATCCATCACTCAGACCAGTATGACTACCAGCCTTTCCACTTCAGAGAGAAGGGTACAACAGCAAGAAAAGTGGTTGTCATCCTTGTCACAAAATAAAAATGGGGCTACATCTGCCTGAAACCCTGAGGAATGCTGCTGGTGATGAGTTGCAATTCTAGGGGCAGTTCAGTCCATTGTATTTATCAATGATCTAGACACAGCACTTAAATGCACCATTTTTTTTGCTGATGATACCAAACTGGAGGTGCTGTTGACTTTCTTGAGGGACACCAGGCCACTAATCAAAATGTGATTTTTATAGCTAACCACAGCCCATCGTTTCACATGCGCTAGTAATCAGGGTACACGTGATGGAGCTAAAAAGGTTCAAGAGGCCTTGCAGAGGGATCTAGAAACACGGAGCACTGGTCAATCATTAATGGGATGAAATTTAACAAATTGAAATACACCTAGGATGGAGTAATGCTGGGCACAATCATAAACTGGGAGAGGAGTGGCTGGAGAGCAGCCCTGCAGAAAGAGATCTGGGGGTGCTGGCTGACAGCAGCTCAGTATGGGTCAGCAGCGTGCCGTGGCAGCCAAGAGGGCAAACAGCATCCTGGGGTGCACCAAACACAGCATAACCAGCCGGCCAAGAGAGATGATTATCCCGCTGCGTTCAGCGCTGGTGCGGCCTCACCTGCAGCACTGTGCAGTTCTGGGCCCCACGACTGAAGGAGGAGGTGAAGGTCCCTGAATGCGTCCAGAGGAGGGCAACAAAGCTGGTGAAAAGGCTGGAAGGAATGTCCTATGAGGGGTGGCTGAGCACGTCTAATCTGGAGGAAAGGAGGCTGAGGGGTGACCTCCTTGCTCTCTACAGCTTCCTGAGGAGGGGAAGTGGAGAGGGAGGTGCTGATCTCTTCTCCCTGGTACCCAGTGACAGGTGGGAATGGCTCAAGGCTGCTCCAGGGGAGGTTTGGACTGGACACAGCAGGCTTCCTAGAGAGCTGGTTGGTGCCCCAAGCCTGTCAGTGTTTAAAAGGCATTTGCACAATGCCCTTAATAACGTGCTTTAACTTTTGGTCAGCCCTGAATTGGTCAAGCAGCTGGACTAGACAATCGTAGGTCCCTTCGAACTGAAAATACTTTATTCTAAAAATCTAACACTTCCTTTTTATGTATTTACAGTCCAGAGCAGAAGAGGACATGGTCTATCATCAATCATAGAGAAGCAGAGATGGAAACTCTTCCCTGCCAAATTAGAATCTGCCTGCCTCCTCAGTTCCTCCAACATTCAGGTTTTTTATGAAATATAGAAGAGACAAAAGGAGGGAGCAAACACAAAAGACCCAGTCAACGTGAACATTATCCAGATGAGTAATATTTAATCACAGTTCCAAAAGACACAGGCAGCTCACTAAGAAACTGTCCTTAAGAAATGTCTCTTATGTCTGTTCTGACCACATCATCTTCCTCAGTGTAAGCCTCTGACAATTCATTGTTTAATCTCTTTCTAATGGAAACTTAGAAATTTGTTTCTGTCTCAGTGGTCAAGCTTTCCAGACCTTCTCAACACAGAAGTTATGTACCACACAAAGTTTATTATTTAATCTCAATTTTAGAATATGAAATTTTTAAAGTGTAGTATTTGTAGCCTTCTCTTCCAATAAGAGAATGACAAAATCCTACAATTTCTACTCATCCCTACTTACTTTTGAGCCCAACAGTCATTTTCAACAGAAGTCCCCATAAAAGCATATGTTGCAAAGACAGTAAGTTCCAAGCAGCTACGTGGATATCAATGTAACAGACACATTTAACTTAACTTGACATTACCATGCAACCTTAACACATGTTCTGTTTTGCCTGCTAGCTAAACAATTTGTTAATGCACACCAGACCACTAATCAAAATGTGTCATGTCTAGCCAACCACAGCCCATGGTTTCACATGAGCTAGTAATCAGGGTACATGTGATGGAGCTAGAAAGGTTCAAAAGATTTCAGGAATGTGGGCAGGGGAATGGAAAATAACTAGGGTGACTAGGATGGATGAAAGAGCTATGGAAATGAAAAATAATTCTCTAGGAAGCCACGCTATGCTACTCGGGAAACTACAGGTCTGAGTATTTCATTCATTTAAATAATCTGGCTCTCAAACGTGATGTTTTATGATTAAAGACAAAAAGAAAAGAAAAAAAAACCCCAAAAAAACAGCCCACAACACACAACTTTCAGCTTTCACTTTCAACAACTGCTTATGTCATGATTATATAGGAGAAAATAAACCAGAGCAAAGTGATTTAAAGACATAAAATTGTAAGGCCTCCTTTTGCAAAGCTCAAGGTTTAGGGTTTTTTTGTTGGTTTTTTTGTTTGTTTGTTTTTGGGTTTTGTTTGTGGGGTTTTTTTGGGGTTTTTTTAATACATTTGAGGTTGGCAGTACCATACTCTTTTAAAACTACTTTGAAAGATTTCAACAAAAGAAATCAGTCAAGAAGCAACTTGCACGCTTACCTTGATGCTATTTAGCCCTGATGGTCCTAGGAGTACTCCACAGATGATATACCCAAACATGGTCGGCAATCCTATTGTTGTGCACAGCCAGCCACATGGCAAAGACAACATTCCTATTGTCACAATATCCTAAATATGTAAGATTTACAAATGCATTAATATAAATGACACAATTTGGTGATAAAATTAAAGACTACTGTCTTTAAAAATTAAATATAGACTACTGCCTATAATGAAAAGAAAACAACTTCAGTAAACTAACCTGCACACTTCGTTGTAGATGTAAGCACTGTGGTTTTGCAGATGAAGCAGGTGAGGTACTGATATTAAGTAACTGGTAGCTTTAAGGGCTTTTGATCAATTTATTAAATATTTGAAATATATTACAGGAAGTAGACTGTTTCCTGGGGAATCATGGGGGGAATGACACTTTGCATTAAAACAAAACGGTGAAACGATCAGGTTTTGGCTTTTTTATTTTAAAAATATCCCAATCCAGTTATTCTTGATAAAGCACAAATACAATAAAAAAAATCATGCCTATGTATTTTCCAGCATCCCTTTTTTCATTATATGACATGAACAGATATATTCTCTCTAGTGACAACGTGCAAGTGGCTTATGAGGTACAGCAGTAGCTTGCTTTAACACCAATGCAGTCCAAGAGAAGGGACGGTGTCCCAAAGGTGCAACAAGTTAAATCAAATAAACCCAGAGAAGAATCATGCAAGCAGCATGATCATTCTTGTTAAGACTATACCAGGAGTTGGGAACATACTGGCCAGATCACCAGCAGACAGAGGAATCATGAATGCTAGCATAAATTTAGATGGGGAAATGCTGAAACTATATTCAATTCAACCAACCAGTACTAGCATACAAACTAGTGGAATGCCTCTCAAATTATTACCTTTATGAAATGATGATCAGCACGAGGAATGGTTGAATCTCTGGGCTTGGTAAGGATATACTGATTGTTCTGGGAATCAATAAGCATACTAAGACCTAAGTCATCCTCTACTTCTCTTTTTGAAGCATTTCTTTTGGAGTTGGCTTCATCTTCTTCCACCCTTAAAACTGCTTCAAAGTTTACACCTCTTACCTGTAAGAAAAAGAAATCAAACAACCAAAAAATGGGGGTCAGTGAAGCATACAGTAAAAAGGGATGTTTAGCTGTACTTGAAATTGCTCCAGAATTTGACAGTGACTAAAAATACTGCAGTTTCTTCTTAGAGAAGTCTTTCAGTCTCTTTATCAAAACCGTATGTCCAGAAGTGAAAAGGCTATAATTTGCTTTACATTTTAAAACCAAGGGGGTTTCCAAACCACTTTGCCCAAGTTGCCCAACAAAAAAAATATAGACAGGGTATCAAAGCTGTAAAATTCCAATTCAGTATTTTCAATTGCATCTAATCTGAAATATTTTTTTTAAAAAAAAGCTTTATCACATCTAGAACACAAAAGGTTGGATTGAAATGTAATATTTTATTCCCTTGAACAAAACCAAAGAGATTACAAAGTGATATTCAGTTTAAAAAAAATGTGAAAGGACTACATTCCAAGTCAAGAAAAAGTCACTGTCCTGTAAAGTTGAAGGAGAGAGATTAAGAACTTTTTCTACTTGGCTCTGTCTTCAGTGCCGGTAATTACAAAGTGGAAATCATCCCAGTGTCTTTATTATTCCCTTATTTTAAATAATGTGTATTTTATCAATATTCAGAAACAGTTCAGGTTGTTACTTATTTTAGACTCCGGTAAAGAGAGCAGGCTCTTGTCATTCCAGTGACTGATTAGAAAATATCAGCTTTTCTGGACTGCCATATTTGGCCCAAGCAATTCCCCAATTTAATGAAAAAATGCATTCATATAAGCCATCTATAAAGCAGCCTCCTATTTTTCTTTGCCAGTTCCCCAGCACATTTCCCCAAACTGTTCAGATAAATATTGCATTTTCAATATTTAATATTTAACCTGCAATTTTTATCCTTTTCTTCCACTGCTTACATTTGTGTGTGTATAATTACAGAAACCTTCTATTGTGGGAATGACCTCTTCCCCTGGTTTTGTACATCACAGAATGGTTTGAGTTGGAAGGGACCTTCAGCATCATCTAGGTCCAACACCCCCACCCCACCCCACCCACCCCCCTGGCCAGGGACACCTTCCACTGGACAAGGTTGCTTAAAGTCCCATCCAGCCTGGCCTTCAGCACTGGCATCAGCAGCTTCTCTGGGCAACCTGTGCCAGTGTCTTGCCACCCTCACAGTAAAGAATTTCTTCCTTATCTCTAATCTAAATCTACCCCCTTCAGTTTAAAGCCATCCCCCTTATCCTATCACTACATGCCCTTGTAAAAAGCCCTTCTCCATCTCTCTCATAAGCCCCCTTTAGGTACTGGAAGGTCTCCCCAGAGCCTTCTCTCCTCCAGGCTGAACAACCCCAAGTCTCTCAGCCTGTCTTTATATGAGACATGCTTCAGCCCTCTGATTATCTTCTTTGTGCAATTTGACAGACCTCTAAAGAATTGGAAGTCAGTAAGAATCAGACAGAGGGGGAGACAAAGGAATTTGAAACATATTATGAAGATTGCAGAATTATTCAGAAACGCAAAATATCTGCTTCATACATGAGTGTTTTTAGCTATTGGACTGGGAGGCTTACAATCATTCTCTTTTTATGCATTATAAAAGTTGTCTTTTTACTCTTTTTTGCCCAAACCTCGGCCTTTTAAATATATCTTGCCTTTACCTTCGCTAAGCTCCCCACTTACCAGGCTATTTTGCAGTCCAGAATGAGGTGTCCATTGCCAAGTCTAAGAGATCAAACCAAACCATGTTTTCACCTTTTCAGCTGATGGGAGAAAGCAGGAGCAGATGCATGCCACATACATGCAAACTATTCTGACAGTATTGGAGCACAGAAGAAAGGCCTCCCTACAGTCAGCAAACAGGAAGAACTGTTTCTAATCAGATACAAACTTAAGTGCCCAATCCTACTGGTTTTGTAAACTTTCCTCCTGACACCCTCTCCTACAGCCTCATTCTTACTCCAGGGATACTAAAACAGAGCTTAGAGCTTACTGTTAAATGTTGGCTCTGCAACATAAAACATACTTTACACTGACTTTCACACTGGAATTATTTCACAGTTCAGTGCAGTATCCCCATCTTGCAGATGACTACTACTTTGCCTAAAAATCAAAATGCTAGTAAGCCAACATCTGTTCTAGTACCTTCTTGGGAATTTAATGTTATGACATCAGCAATAGTGTTCACCAAGCAAAACTATCTTATAAAAATACATCAGTAATGAAGCATCTACTTTGAAGCTCTGGAACTCCAAATCCATATGGAGTTTGTTATATGTTCCTTTGTACTTGGTAGCTTGTGTGTCCGGACTCTAACCAAACTTCTCTGCATCAACATTAAAAATGTATCAAACACCACACGAAAGCAATGCAATCTGATAAGCACATTCCTCATCTAGTGGAGTTCAGAGTCTTGCTGAGCAACAATATTAGGAAAAAAAGGAAGATGTTTATAAGATTAAGAAAATTATGAAATTTTTTTTTGTTTTTCTGTGTTATATATATAAAAATCATACACTGTATGGATATTATGGTGCATTTAGAAAAGAGAAGGGAGCCACCAAAAGACAGACTATGCTACAAGAACAAGAGTAGATGTCACAGCTTCAGATGAGCTTTTAAACACTAATAAATTTGAGGACATGAGAGAAAAAAGTTCTCTTCAGGACTTTATTTCCTAAAACAGCAATTCCTGAAAACAGGTTGTACTTAACAGAATACAGTGTGCAAATACTCTTGTCTTGCATTAAGTGGGTTAGCTCAGATTCTTTCTTCTCCCCCCCCCCCCATTTTTACCTACTACACTTCTCTGATTATATTTTAATACAAACTTTTGTATCTTTATCAGATTACTGATGAATCTATTAGAGCTTCTTTGTTCTATTGTCCCAGTGTTCTAGCTTCAGAGAAAACACGCTAAACATTTCTTGCAAAGATGGAGATGTAAATAGTCCTCCAGGTCGCATTTCACGATTCCTTTTCTTTCATGAATAGAAATACAAACAGAAAACCAAGGAGGTACACTGCAGAAAAAAAGATGCTTTGGCGTTTGGCCAACTGACAGGTGTAGTGGAAGAAGCCTCCTTCCTGGTCTCTTTCAAACGTGCCGTTATACGCCGGCGGAACGGAAGAGGGCACTCCAGCCAGCTCATCCCTTCCCCGCTGTCAGTCCTGCTAGGTAGGATTCCCACTGGGTACAAGTGCTGCGATCGGGCATACATACAAAGTAAAAAGCTGCTTTCACTTTCTCTCAATACAAGATCAACTACAAAAAATGGCCTGGCTTTCTACTACTGAGCAACTGTTTTTTCTTCTCAGCAGAATTCAAGAGCTATGCTCGCCTCAGAAGTCAACCTGCAAATCAACAAAAGCCTTCCAAAAGCAAAAACCAAGTAAAATTGCAACCCACGTTTATGCAAACAGGACCAGTTTAGAGAGTCAGTCTCTGAGGACAGCACAATGAGACACTAGAATAAACTGATATACTCCAAGTTCTTAATATATACAGCCTTACCTGAGTGGTACTGTCCATCGTTCAACATAGAAACAATGAACAATAAGCCAAGGTAGAAAAAGCAGAGGAAGTCTGAAGCGGAACAAAGCAACACCACAAACACATTTCCAGTCCTTACCTTAAACAATGTATCTTCTCCCAGACTGTGAAAACTAACTGCAAGGATTCTTGTTCTCCCATAACTTTCTCAACAAAACGAAAGAGAAAAAAGCGGAGACTATGCTTAACATGGTAACTCTGTATCCTACCAAGTCTAAGTATCACTGTCACCACCACCACCGAGATGTTACAGCTCTCATGGGCTGTATCAGTGAGATAGATTACACTTATCACTGTTGAAGTGGCAGCTGCAGAGAGGACTTTCAAATCAAAACCAGAAATCACTAGGAAAAAGGAGTAATTATTCCTGTTTGCTACTCCTAATGAGCAATCATTCTACCACTAAATTTCTTCTGTTGAGAAGCAAAAAAAAAAAACATAGAGCAAAACTGTTTTTTTAAAGTAGTCATTAGAATCCTAACAACTATATAACACAAGAGAAACACCCCTACAGTGCAAATATCAACTAAGAAATAAATGCACGCCAATGAAAAGAAAAAGACTGAGTCTAAAACGCCACTTACAGATTTGTTGTCATCAAAGGCATGCTCTTCGATTTCCTCTTCCAATCTATCAGCTGCCTTCCTGACATCCTCTAGAATTTCATCAAGCATTGACAGGCTTTTGTTTTGATGCTGCATATTCTTAAGGGCTTCAACCTGATGTTTTTCCGCTGCTAGGAGTTCAACATATTCCATTTCTTCCTGTTCAATTTTACAACACAGAGATACTAAGTACTGGTCAGGCCTTCAAGTAGAAAACCATCTGACAAATGGACACTTCTTTGACACAAAACATCTTACAAGTGGAATTACAAAAGCAATATAGACTTTATAATGGTATTTGGAGATTGCTTTCTCTTGTGCTGATTTTCAGTGGGGGAAGTGGGCAAGAAAAACAACCACCAAACAAAATACCTACCAATCACCTTTTCTTATCCATTAAACAGTAGAGCTGCCCCCAAGGTTACAATCCAGAAAATACAAGAAAGGAACTACTTTGAGGAACTCAAGGAAATATTTCAGAGCAAAGTAAAGTTTAGAGCTCAGTGCTTTAGCAGGGAAGCATAATAACCTTGAAAGCATAATTTTACTAGCTACAAACAGACAAACTGGGAGGAAAACACAATGAATCCTAATTTTATAAGCCATTTTATAAACATGGGAAGAGGTCTGTTTATGGTTTTGAAAAATTACAAGTACTGTGGAAACAGCTACAAAAAAATAAAAGCAGTTAGAAGAAAGTACAGATGAGCAGTCAAGCACTCTAGCTGAGGTTCCTGTTTATGTTTCACAAGAAGCATTTTTCCTATCAGAAGTAAAATACTTGACTTTGTCAGTCTTTTCCATTTGGGCCACTTACGAGCTTGCACTAATGTCTTCTGAAATCCATTTCTAGGACTCAGAAGTAAGAAAATAAAAAATGCTGATGTGGTTTGACTTGGTGCAAAAATATTTCAGTAACTTCCCTGATAAAAGTTCTTATGTTTCATTTCTCTGGTTTTGAACCTGAAACATCCAAAGCTAGAAAGTTTTATTTACCAATTAATACAGGACCTAACACTGCACCTTCTACGTGCTTATCAAGACAATAAAGAATACTTTGTACATTGACAGAGTATAATTTGAGGTGGTTTTTTTTTTAAAAAAAAAGATGTTTCACTTTACATGCCTATGTTCTTTTAAAGGTGCAGTGATGGAGAGACAGAACAACTATGAATGAGGAAACATATGCAAAGGCAGGCTTCTTCCTTTCAGTTAGATTCAGGATGCTGAGAATATTTAAAAGAACAGATGTAGGGTCTGTCTCATCAAGTAAGCCAATATTATTACCAAGAGAAAAAACAGACCAGGCAAAAAATATAAGCAATCTCTAGGTCAGACTGAATTCCCAGAAAACACAAGTTTCTATCTCCATTTTAGATGCCCTGCCATATCCAACCCAGTTGGAAATCAAACAGAACACAAGTGTCTCTTAGGTTGTGTGCTTTATCCGTTTTATTCCACAAAGATATCTTACATAACCTGGGCATCTAAAATGATCCTAAACTCCTATGCTTAAATAACTGGAGTGTCCCCTCCTCCACATGTTTCCCCTTGAAACCTGCAAGAACATGCATATAATTTAATCAACTCCTTGACACCCAGACAAGAGAATGTTCAGTACAGTAACCGTAGCTTAACTCTTAAAATCCTGTCAGATGAATACCTCTAGTTGTGGTGAAACCACAGAATTGTTGTATGTTGGTGTTTAAAATTGCCATAGTTACAACAGCACGATGAAAATTACCCAGTTCCCAAAATAATTTGGAGCTGGGAAAAACGTAACTATTAATGCATTTGGCCCAATGTCAACTGCTTTAGTTCATATGCAACACATAGGAGAGACAGTCACTCTCATACAGCCTCAAGGAAAAACATTTCCTATCTGTTGTTCTCTGCTAACAGACATTGCTTGAAAGATGTAAAAAACAGCCCCCACATGAGCTGCAGATTCTTTCCTCAGTCAGCAAGAGGGAATTGACAAGGCTTAGACTCTTTCCCCTCAAAAATGGAACAGGTTTTGAGTGGAGAGTGCCAATCAGACCTTTCTGTCAGCTGAGCCAAACAGGCTGAACAGAGCTAGAGGTAAACTGCAGAAAAATAAATAACACTAATTTGCAAGAAGTTAACTTTTTCTGACTAGCGAGGTAGAAGAGCTTTGAAAAATAGTGAAGATAAAGGTTTTTGTAGTCTATTAAAGCGGCATCTCTGTTTTCACCTACAGACCAGTGACATGGCAGTAGAATGGGATAATCTGAGAACAGTGTCTGTAAAAAGAACAAGCTATCTCTAACAGCCTGCTACGTGTTAAAGCAGAAGTGCATCACAGTACAAACAGTATTCCACAACTCATGCTGGGATTGGAGACATTGGATCACAAGGTACATACCAAGCAATCTTTCAAGCAAGGTAATACAGATAAGGATTGTGCACTATACCTTTTCCCAGCAGCAGAACCAGCATGAAATACATCAGACATGCATACATATCCCAACACTAAAGACTTTCAAATACTTAACAGAAATAAAATGAAGGGAAGAATCCAGCATCCTCTACAGTCATTTGTATTTTCCATTCAATCACCGTTTAAAAAAATGGAAAGGACATCTTATGAGTACACCAACAAAGTAATCATTACAATAAAATTAAACTGGAACAAAACTGAACCTAATGTGTGTTTTCTGAAGTAAGTAGTCATCCAAAAAAACGTTTCCCATGTAAATTACATTCTTTTGGCATGCATTTTGCCACTATCCTTTGTTTCACTTATATAACAGTTGTAAGGTTAGAACAACAAATACACTGTTCAAAAAATCATGCACATGATGTAAGATGGAAGGGTGTAAAAGATTGCTCATTCAAGTAAATATCTGGATATGATGATACAAAAAAAGCCTACACAATCCACCTCTGCAGTAGAGTTTTGACAGGACGCATCTAAAAACATCATTACACACGCAGACCTCATTTTATGAGAAAAATGAGGAAGCGCCATCCTCAAGTTCAAGGATAGATCACTTCAGTATTTCATGACAATTGCTACCATTTCTAAGCAGCAGAGGCTGGCACTACCATTAAATGCCAATATCAAAGTCATATTGAGCATTTCCTTCGAACACACCTAGATCCAACCTACTCCCTATCCAAATCTGTTGTAATTCAGTCTTGGTTTTCACAGCACAAACTGCTGCAGTCTCTCAAGTCTGCATCCCAACTTATACTTCCACTAGCCCTTCTTGCCACAACTCACTGCACACCCTTCTTGTACACAATCCCTTGCCACCTTCATCCCTGGAGATCTGCACATCTCTTACACAAATGCCTTTCAGAGATTCTCCCAGCTCAGATCCTATATCCCAATTACATTTTTTACCTTCTCTTGATCCCTTGAGCAAGGGCATCCTATTCTTTTAGGAGACAGAAGACAAAGAAAAACCTTACTATATTAGTCCAGTGGTTGAGGGGTAGAGCAAAGAAAAGACCAATTTAAATACCAGATCAATTAAATGACATTTTCTCTCAATGGGAGACTTTCGGTACGCAATCTCAGCACTATCAAGTCCAGCAGACAGTGGCAGATTGTGCACACCCTAACAGGTCTGCATCGACATGGGAACTCAAATTTTCCATGAAATACTTGTGCTCAACTGTTACTCAACTTTACCAAGGAAAGCACAGATATTTCAGCTGTCTCTTTCTTGGAAGCACTGTTTTTCAAACCTGTACTTCCTAGGTTAGGAGTGCTACACTGAGATTAAAAAACTAGTCATCTCATATTTTGCATGTCCCTTCTACCCGTATCTACAGGAATATAGAAATAAAAGGCAAGAAGTCATCCTGTTTAAGTTGCAGATTTTGGTTGAGCAATTCTCATTTAAAGTGGAAAAACCAGTATTTTGTCAATGTATGGTATTATTTCCACTCTGATAATCCCACTGGCTTGGCTAGTGCAACTGTGCTATGTGCACTGACTCACTTCTTGTATTCCTTTTCCTTTAACGTAATAATTGCCATAGGTCTCATGATTATGCTTAGCTTTGTTTTGAAATAAGAACTATTGACTGCTAGTAAGCTTTAAGCTCTATGCCAGAATTACTTCTAATTTTACTAATGAGAACAAATACTTCATTCAAAATCCATCTTAAACAGTAAACATTGCAAGTTTTAAGTAGAACCTCTTTTTTATTAAAACAGACTGAAGTCGTGCCATAATACAATTAAAATCACAAGTAGAAAATTAATACTCTAGTAATATACATGGGGGAACTAACCTTAATTGCAGCTTCTCTCAAGGCTTCCAGTCTCTGTCTACTGCTTTCTTTCATATTTACAACATCTTTGTAATCACCCTGTAGAGCTCTCTGGAGGCCATGGATTGCTTGAAAGACTGAGTTTTCACTTTCATTTAGCTCCTTTTGGAAAATTTCAAAGGTATGCACCTGAAAAAGTTTCTCTTCATCTGACAGTCCTGCATCCTTCTCAACAGCTCTCATAGCATTTTTTAGTTTGTTGAGAACAACGTTCTTTTGGCGAAGAAGACCAGATAATTTTCTGCAGCTCTCCAACACCCATTGCTTTCTCTGAGTGATAATGGCTCCTTTTCCACGGTGCAGCTTTATTGCATGCTTTACTACATCTTCATGCTCTCCAGGGTTTGCTAACTGGCCACAAGGTAGCGAAACCAACATCCATAGGGGAATAAAGCCAGTCACCTTCATTCTTCTTCACTTTTTATTGCTGTCAGGAGCAACTGATAATCCGCAACTGCTCAAAACTTTCTGCTACATGGCTTCTGCATGTCCAGTATGTGTACCAGGCTGCAAGACAGTACCAATTGGTTATCAAACATGATAAAGTTGGGCCATTAGGTTAAATAAATGTAGAAAACAAATGTAAGACTGCATTATATGATTGAATCTGTGATCCTGCACTATGATCTTCAACAGAATGTATATGTTCTCCATCAGTCAACAGTTATCAAGACCAAGAAAGAGCCCAAGGATATTGATATATATGAAATTTCATTTTCCCCTTGACTATTTTCTATGTATCATCTTGTTTTAAAAACACTGAATGGAAAGCTTAGTCATTTCACACAGTAGTCACCTGCACTTCTTATATGAGAGAAAAACCGTTAAAAATACTAAGTCACAATGCCATAGGCTGTACTTGAACCTAGCACCAGAACTCATTATTCTTATCTATTAGTAAACCTTTTGTCTTTTTTCAAGAGCATCCTAAAAAATTGTATCATTTATTTATACAGCCTCAAAAGCATTAACACACTCAACTATACAAAACATAATGAAAAAAGCTTAACTGAAATGGATTATATTATAAATCATATTTGTGAAAGAAACATTTCTACAGTAAAGAAAAAACAGCAAAACTTCCTGGACTTCTGAGCACTACTAGTTTGGATCAAAGACCTTCACCTGAAAGGGTACATGGCCTTGAGGTGTTTTACTTCAAAGCTAATCATTGATCCTCACGATTCTAAAATGGTTATAGGAACACTAAGAGTAAAATCAATTCATTCATAAGTTCATTTCCCAGAAGCTACTTGAAGGTCTATATTTAAACTGGTGTATTTGCTTTTATCACCAAGCAGGATAGTTTCACAACTAAGAACTAATTTCCTTCCCCCAGATCCTACAGGAAAATACTGACCTTATTGTAAAGTAACAGTTACATTTTCTTTTAAAAATAACCTCAAACAAACACAAAACACCATTAAAAAAAACCAACACCCACACCCCATGATAACAGTGCATAAATGTAGGTACAAAACATACATTTATCACTTAAGTATGGCATTCTAAAAATGTACAACATACACTACACATTAGTAGATCAGTAATAAAGCAGGTATTTGCCTAAAACTTTAGCTGCAATCTTGATCTCTGGGCCAACAGCTTTAATCAGGAGCTAACATATGGACACAGCCATCTGGAAGCAGTCTACCCAAAAGATAATCTTTTCCTATAATGCAGCAGCAGTCACAATCACCAGTATCCAAGCCAGCCTTTGTCAATATATAGTACGGGAAGGGAAGATGGCAAGCACAGCCATGCACGACCCTCATTTTTAAATGCCCTTCCATCTCTGCTTCAGAGACAACTGAGGAAACCTGTCTGTGGGTTGGATTATTTCTTTTCAACGCAGGAAATACAAGCCAAGCTATTTAGCTATCAATAGCGGACTATAGGCTAGAGTTTAATAACATGAAGAGCTAAAACTTTTAAAATTAAGAACTAACAGGTAATTGAAGTAGTAAAAGCGTACTCTTAATATCACAGCAAAAGCATATCTACATACTCTTAGTATCAACAAAATAGTAAAGTAGAAATATTTCAAACCTTGGACAAAGCTACGGGTTTACTATTTTTAAGAGACCTGGAAAAAACAGCAATCCTCTCCACCTGGCAAAATTCTAGTGTGATATTTAAGGAAATACTTCTTCACATATACAAAGTAATACTCTTCCTGTTCAACAAGTTTGAGGGAGAGATTTTTCTGAATATATTACAACCTATTCCTGCAAGAAAGGGGGAGAAGAAAACACCTAGTGTATACTCAAGCTTCCATCTGCAGGGAGTCGAGTAAAAAAACTCTACTGCACGACTTAGGCAGTATGTCAAACTGCATACCTAAACTCTGAGCAAACTAGTGAGCTTGCACGTTGTTGCACCATGTAACCTCACCGCCGTGGCTCAGACACAGTACAGTTTTGTTTCAGCAAGTGTTTTTTACTGGGCTAGCAAAGACTATTTAGAAAAGTGGCACCTGGGGCAGTGCTCAAAAGCTCTTAAGGGAAAACCGACCGTATGTATAAAAATGTATGTATTTCAGAGTGCTGATAAAGAGAAAAAACCCCCACACGCTTCTCCAGGCACCTAGTAGGTATCTAATTTGAGGGAACTCCTGTCGTTTGGAGTCCTTTTAAAGCACAGTTCGTCTTCTGACGGACCGCAGCTCATCTTCCGGATTTTTCTTTCCTGACCACGACGCCGCCGTACCAGGTTTCGTCCGGCTGCCTTCAGACCGCGCCGCCGGTGCGAGCCCTTGCCCCCTCCCGCCAGTCCTTCCCGCAGCGGCCCGCCGGCCGCCACCCTCCGGTTCCCCCAGTCCGAGCTCCTCCCCGGGACCCGCCGAGGCGGGGGCGCCGCCCGCTGTCCCCGGGCACCGCTGCCCCGGCGCGCACCCACCTGAGCGCGATGGCGGCCGGCGGGCAGCGCCCAGCACCGCCGCCTGCTCTTCGCGGGCGCCCGGGCGGCGCCTGCCGGTACCTCTCCCTGGAGAAGGCCGGCGGGGGAGAACGGGAAGAGATCAGGAGAGCGCGGGTGCGAGCAGCCCCTTCCCCGCCCCCTCATGGCGGCGGAGGGAGGGAGGGAGAGAGGCAACGAGCCCGCCGCCCCGCAGCCCACCCGGCAGCGGCGCTCAACTCCCCAGCCCCGCGGTGAGGCCAAACCCGCCGCTGGCTCTTCGCGGCCCCCACACCCCCCCGCCGGCAGCCGCCCGGCGCCCACCTCAGGGCTGCGGCTAGCCCGACCGCCAAGCGGCAGGAGACAGAGAGAGGCACCGGCCCCGGGCGCCGTTTCCTTCCCCCGCCCCGCTCACCTGCGGGAGGCCGGCCGGCCGGCAGCGACCAGGGGAGCGCGGGAAGGCCGGGACCGGTACGGCGGCTGCGGCCGCTGACGGAAGGTGCCGAGGAGCCCCGTCCTCGCCAGCAGCCTCTCCCGCCCCCCGGCCCTGCGCCGCTCGCCGGTGCGGCACCTTTAAGCGCAGAGTCAGACGGGATATGTAGTCCGAGCGCCTCCTAGCGGCGCCTCACGGCAACCGTAGAGCGCGCTCTCCCGCCCCCAGCTCCGCGGCGCACGCCGGGAGCCGTAGTCGCCGCCGGGCCCGACGCGGCGCACGCCGGGAGCCGAGGTCGGCGCGCCGGGGCACGGCGGCCGCCGCCTCCCCCCGCGGGCAGCGGTGCAGGGAGGGCCGCGGGCTCCACCGGCCCCGCGGGCGGGCGGGTGGCTCGTCCCCGCGCTCCGCCCTTGCGCCGGGTCCCCGCGGCGCGGCCGGCGATAGGCGGCGAGGGCGGGCCGGTGCGCGCCTGCGCGGGAGGCGGCGCCGGGCAGCGAAGTTGGTCAAAGCGCCTGTGATAAAATGGTAGGTTGTTGGGTTGGGGGGTAGGGAAACTGCGGGGCTGGGTGAAGGGACGAGCCCCAGCCGCCCGGCCCTGCGGGCTGAGCGCCCCCGCCGCTCCCCTCCCCTCCCTCGGCGCCGGGTCCCGCTCCCCTACTCGGGGCGGGGGGGACACACAGGGCGGCGGGGTCCGCGCGGGCCGGGGGCGAGGGGGGGCTGAGCGGCGCGCGGGAGGGCGCGCGCACCGTGCGGGGTCACCCTCCCGCCGCCCCTCCGCCGGTGCCGGGAGCGGGGAAGGTCACCGGGAGCGGGGGGAGGGGGCCGGGCGGGGCGGGCGCCGCCGCGGGTATTTCGAGCGCCGGCCGCCGGCGCGGCGCGTGCCTTTCCCTTTTTTGGGCTTGGGGCTCGCGGGGCAGGTCCCCGCCGCGCCGCGTCCCGGGCTCCGGCACCGGCCGGGCCCCCCAGCCCCGGAGGCGGCAGGTGCAGCGGCGGGAGAGGCGCGGTGCGCGGCCCCGTCCCGGGGCGGGGGGCGGCAGGAGCGGGCGCGCTGCCCCGTGCGGGGTTCGTAGGGCGGCTGCCGCCGCCGCCCGCGCTGCCCCAGCATCGGCTCCCCCGCCGGGTTTGCGGTGTGGGGCAGCTCCCCGGCTTGCGGGGGCTTCTCAGATGTGGCTTCCTGGTGCCTGGGTGCTCGCTGGGGGTCCCGGGGTAGAGGGCACGCTGGAACCCCCTGCGCCCCGTGGTGTAGGTACCGCTGTCTGCAGGGCGCTGAGCACCAGCCGTACGACGTGGCAGAGCAGCAGATCGGGCAGCCGAGCGTGCTTCTTATCTCCCATGCCTTCAGATAACTTGGCGTTTCATTCTGAACCTAGAAAAGATCCCTAAGAAATGCCCGGTGGGAAGCAGTCTCGTAAGAGGACGCGGGGTTTACTTGGGAATTGTTGTCCGAGACCTCTGTTTCAAAGTGGTCGTCGCTAAGTTTGTTGTTCAAACGAAGTTTATGGAACGGAGGAAGATCTTAGCGCAGAGACTGTTGTAGTTAGGCTTTAATGAAAATTGGGGGGGCGGGGGGGGGGCAGGGAGGAGGAGGAGGTTACGCAGAGCTTGCAAAGGATTATTGAGTTTTTTCTTGCCAAAATACGATGTAGTTATTTTTTCAGCTCTTTTCCCGTTTTACGTGCTGCTTCTTGTATAAAAAGAAACTTTGCATGTTTCTTCTGACATAAAATTGAAAAATCTTGTAGGAAAGGCCACAGTCCTTATCATGTTTACATGATGTGTTTCTTGTCTCAGGACCATCTGTAGTCAAGATGTCACCGCCCATATGTGTACAAGAGATAACATGTAAACTGAAAGATGGTCCTATGTTTACTGCTCACTGAATCAAGATTCAGTTTTTCCCTGATATTCAAGTGACTAGTACATTTTCTGTTATACCTGATGACTTAAGCAGTAGTGATGAACTTAGGCAAATTTCTCAGCTTAATTGTTGGCCTGGAACATGTTAAGTATGGTTTAACAACTTTGGAAAGGATCAGAATATCATTAAACCCAGAGTCTGATTTAAGCTATTTCCTTCTTCCAACTTCATGTAAAGAATAATGTTGAATTATGTTAATAGCAAATTTGCTCCCTATAGAATCCCTGTTCCTACCTACCTCTTGGGTGTTGCAGAAGTTTAGGGATGTGTCAATACGGTCGCTGCCATTAAGAGAAACGTTGGTTCCTGTGTACCACTTTAATAGGCAGTTTTGTTTAACATATTAATAGTATAAACATCGTTTTCAGAGTTAAAGTTCTGGATCTCATTTATAGCAACTTCATAGTCTTGTTCTAACATTCAGCAAATCTCCGACATGTCCACTTTGCCTATTTTCTTTTTGTCTCCTGTCTTCTGTTGGCAGTGGTTTCTAACGTAAAAATGTGAGAAACGCTTCTGCCTTTTTCAGCTGATCACTTAAAATGATTAAATTTCACATTGTTCGTTGTTGCTAGGAAAATATTAGGAGAACTCTTGAGCAGTTTTCCTCCATGTATGAAGGACTTGCGCAGAATCTCTAAGTTGTGCCTTCTTCATTTCTTGTTTGTATAACCACTAGGCATATTTTTCGGAAGATAACCATATTGTTATGGGATGGAACTTGTTTACTGCTGTTGCAGAACAGAAAAACATGCATATGTGAGCAATAAAGCAGAAATACAAGTTTAATACTGCTAGAATATGTGCTGCTAAAAATGTATATATAGATGCTGTTATTTCAATTTTCAGAAGAAAATGCTGTGTTTTTAACTGCAGAAGAACAAGGCTTTGTCTTCCTGTAATTCTGAAGTGAAAGTTGTCATCAACAAGAAAACTAAAACCATTTAAAGATAGGCATTAGTAGTAGAATGCTGAAACAAACTTCTGGATTAGCTTCATTGGCTTTCCTGCTTCTTTTGCATCCCAAAGCATAAGCTTAAATCGTCTCAGAAGGACAAGGTCCGCCAGTTTATGGCATTTACCCAGGCTGGTGAAAGGACTGCTATATACTGCTTAATGCAGAATGAGTGGAAACTAGAAGTGGCAACAGACAACTACTTCCAGAATCCAGACTTGTACTACAAAGAATCCATGAAAAATTCAGTAGACAGGAAGAAATTAGAACAATTGTATAATCGATACAAAGGTAAGGCTTTTTTTTTAGTTGTGGGGTTTGGGTATTTGTTCTAATTATTTCATTTGGGTGTAATTTCTGTTTTTCCTTCTGCCATCCTTAAGGATTTCTAAGGAGAAATTGCTAGCTTTTGATTCTCACTTTGTGGTAGTGAGATAAGAATGAAAAAGCTTTTAAATGCTCTTATTGTTCAGTACACAACTTCTGTAGATATTCCTGTAGAGCTTAAAGTAAATTCGCAGTAGGAAATTAAATCTATAATGAGGAAGTAGTGTCAGCTGCATATGTTGGAGAGTAAAGCTTATTATGCAACTTAATTTTTTGCCAGTGGCTGCTGTTAAATATATGTACAGTGTACTTTGTGTAGCAAAATAATACTAATTATACTAATATTTGAGGGAGTTAGTTTTGTTCAAAGATAGTAGCAGTTCTATACATCAAAATAAAAAATGTTTCAGATAATGTTACAGCTAGGAGTCTGACAAAACAGTCAAATAAGAAATCTCAAAAACTAGTCATAGAAACTCCACCCTTATTTCTTTGTGCTGGCATATTACAGCAAAAGTGATGTGTCTGTTCAGAAAGGCTTGGAGGGGAAGCCACAGAGAAGTGGATTAAAGGCAGAGTTGTTTCTTTTCCATTTTTTTTTTTACAGTGTTGTTAACAAGAACAGGAAAAAAATAAAAGGAAAAGATAGCCATGTAAATATAAGAATGTACAAGATCCAGGTAGAAGTGCTTTCTGAAATGTGGCCATCTGACATGAATGTGTGCATTGTTCATTACATGTTAGAGCAGTGTGGGCTGGAACCATTACCAGCCCCTGCTGAGATCCATGCACCTCGTGTTTTAAAAAATGAACTGTTAACAATTCCTCAACTATGATTTTGTGTACTTTTTGAATTGCAGTATATGGCATGCCCTGTATACACTTTAAGCTGTCTTCATGATATTGTTTCCACCTCTTTATTGTATTGTTACTCTTTACCTAATGGGTTCTATTTTAAGAATAGACATTCCTTAATATTTCATTATTATGTGGTAATGAGTTGTGTAGGGACAAAGAGCCATCAACACTATAGCATTTCCTTTGTGGAAAAAGAAAAAAAAAAAAGACAAGCGCTTTTAAAATTTGTTTGGGGCGGTGGGGGAGGGGAGAGAGAGAGATGTACATAGATATGAAACGTATATCTACATCTTGCCTTGCATGTCAGTCTTGGAGATTGCTCAGTCAAAATTATATACAATTTGTAAATGCTGCTAAGGATATCTAAAATGGAAAAAATCACGAATGTTATTTATTATTCATAAGTTTATAGCAGTGGCAAGCTGCATGGCTTGGCTTTTGTGAAAGGAAGTTTAGTCAGTTTTATGTCTGTGTTTTGGTTAGCAGCACACCTTTGCAGTTCTAGCACCCTTAATACTTAAGTAAAGCTGTAAACTTGAACAAACCCTTCACAAGATGTCAGAAAAAAACTGTAAAAGTTTTGGTTAAGCATCTTTCCTTTTTAAATATGTCACTTAAACCTGAGTCATTGGCCACACAAGAACAAGGTATTCATTTGTCCTACAGGGCCTACAGAATGTTCCATACGTTGCCCTGTATTTGAAATCTGAGATGAGAGATCTTTCATTTTCTGTGCTGTCCTTTTGTTAGTTTTCTTGGTTGTTTATCCAGCAACTCTGTCAAAAAACCAATTTTGTCTTTGTTCCTGGTTACCTGGATGATGTGAAACATGATAAGGATGAAACAGTCCTTGTTGAAGTCAATCCGAATTTTTCCACTGGTTTCAACACCAGCATGGTTTTTGCCTTTGATTCTTCAATTACTTCCCAAATATACAAGAAATGTATTTTACATGTCTTGGAACTAGATCAGGCACATAGTGGGATAGATGTTTGTTATTCCTGCTCAAAGGTCCCTAAATTATACCATGACTGTAATTCTTTAATGGGTATAAGTCTTTATTTGCTAAATTAACTTCCTCTCTGCATTTTAACATTTCTTCCACTGTAGTATTGGCTGGAAAAGCAGAAGACAATGAGTCTTAAGACCCCCAAAAAATAAAGTTTTCTTTAGAGTTGATTGATTATTTTTTTTTTTTTATCAACTCATTGCATAAGGAATTAAAAATAGCATGGCTGAGAATCTTAACCAGCTGAAGGAGTTAGTCTTAGATTTACTGGAGGGACACTTTTCTACATAGTCAACTTACAATACTGAAATGTCTTCCTATCAAAAGCTGGAAAAGACAGTTTTGTAGTTTGTAAACTGTCAAGCTTTGAAAACTAATGGTATGATTTTGTTAGCTTGTTTTCTCCCCCAATAATTTAAGTTTACGTGCAGAGGGGGGGTTGTTTTATTTGTTTGTGGGGGGTTTTGAGAGAGAATTGTTACAGTTGCAGAATTGTTAGTGACATCCACCCTGAGGAAGTTATTTACCAGGTGTGGCTCTGACATTCGAAAAAGGTATTACTTAGTTCTAGTGAAATGTAGTATTTCCTATGATGTATTCTTTAGCTTAAGACCCTGTAATGCTAAGGCATTATTTAAGCAATATTTTGGCGATTTTCCTGACTTAGAATTTAAAAACCAAAAAGTATTTGACTTAGTGTAGTCTTTAAACAGTTAGTGGATTCTCTTATATACCTATGAGGAAAAAAAAATCTGTGAGCTCACTTGATAGATGTATTTTTGTTGGGTTTGGGTTTATTTTTATTTTCTTTTTTCTTTTAAAGTTTAATACATGCTAACCAATAAGTATGTTGTACATTTTGATGTGTTTATCAGCCTTACTGCTTTTAGCTGTAGTCAGGCATTTCCTCAGTTAATTCAGATCTTTTATAGAGCATTGTGGAAAGAAGACAAAACTATTTCATTTGTTAGCTATGAATTTAGGAAGGAGTTGCAAACCAATTTCTAGGAGAGTCTGCAGAATACTTAATCTATTCGCAGCTACTCTTCAAGACTGATGTTAACTAGATTTCAAGTGAAAACATTTGTGAAGTACATAAAAGCTATGTGGATGATTATTTGTAAATATTTTTGTGAATAATTACAATTCTCTTCTTTGTATTTTGAACTGCAGACCCACAAGATGAAAATAAAATTGGCATTGATGGGATTCAACAGTTCTGTGATGATTTAAGCCTAGACCCAGCCAGTATCAGTGTTCTGGTTGTAGCATGGAAGTTCAGGGCAGCTACTCAATGTGAATTCAGTAAAAAGGAATTTGTAGATGGCATGACAGAATTGGGGTAAGTATTCATTTCTGCATAGTTCATAATGTAAGACCTGAGCTCGGTTTCTGTTGAAAGCATTTTTAATTGAATCAAGTGTGAAGCTTCAAAAAGCTGGTAAGGTGGGTGCCAAGCATAATAAGTGCTAAATGCCTGTAGTGTCTCATCTTCATTCATTTGCTGCTTTACTGCAAAACCTTAACAATGACTGCAAAAGGGTGAAGCAAAATAATTCTTACCTGTACAGCAAGGAAGGCAGTGGATATGCTGATTCTATGTGATTCACAGTAAACATACACATGGTTGTGTTAAGATTTTGAGTTGGACTGTGGGTCGTTAAAAGCTGAAAGTCACTGGAGATGCATGAATAAAAAAGAAATTCCGTTAGTGTTGACAAAGAAAAGAAACAGGAAAGCAGAAAAGAACCTTCAATTCTTTCCCTTTACCTTACCACCACCAAATAGGACTTTTTTTCTTTTTACGAGTTTTACAGACCACAATTTTCTCTTATGCCTTGTATACTGGATACTCCATTTGTACAGAATATCTTATGAAAAACTGAAATAAAAGTGAGGGTATTGGTAATAGAAAAGGTTGTTTAGTTTGACTGTGATGTAATTGATAATTTTTTTTTTTCTTGATTATGGAACTGTTCTGGCTAATAGACTTTGAGGTTAAATGGTGTTGCCTCTGTTTAGCAATAAAGTCAAGCATTTATCACCATAAAATAATATTTTGTGTATAACTTTTCCTTGGAAGAGGTGCAGTATTTCTAGTACATAGAGGTGTCAAAATGATTATTTTTTTAAACAGATTGTAATAGAAAGGTGGAGAATTACAGTTTATTACTTGTGCATAATTTTTGTAGCTAAATAATTTCATTTGATCTTAGAATGGTGCGTTACCAACACTGTTCTACAACAGACTAGCATCTAGCAAATGTGGCGGTTTGAGATGAGATCCTAGCAGTATTATTGTTAATGATCTCATCAGTTACTGACTTCTTTCGAAGCTTTCCTGTTTAGGTAAGGGTGTTCAGAAATTGTGATGAAATAACTTTTGGTATCACCTGAAGTCCAGTGCTTTGTTTTGTCCCTTTGGATAGAAATTCTAAGAATAATTACAATTTTCTAGCCATGGACAGCAATCAAGTGCTCATGCTGCTACATTAAAGGCTGCCAGCATTATTTGATATAGCTGATTAAAAAGGTTTTGCTAAACCACCTGTGTCTTTTGGCTTGGATTTTGTTTTGTAACTTTATTTTCCCATTGCTCCTATGTCCTTATGACTGTCTCTCATACAGTTCCACTGAGGTCTGTGATTTTTATCTCCTTCTGTTCAGCATGCGTTATAGTGTTCTTGAGAGCATGATCCGATCGTATCTGCTTGCCATGGTATAGTGCCTATTGAGAATTTGCAATGGTTTTGTTACATACTGAAGGTGTAGTGTCTGCAGTTTTTAGCATTGAAGATAGGTGAAGATGTGAATGAAAAGAATTCCCTGAGGCTTAGTTCATATAGCACCTTTAAGAAACCTATGGGAAGGTATGATATATGTCCCTATTGTTAACTAGATCGAGCCCCCATGAAGTTGTCAGGTGAAGACTGTTGGCAGAATTCGTTATCTTTTTCTCCACCAGGTACTGCTGGAAGCCAGAAAGGTACTTATTTTTATCTGTACCATGCAAGACAGTTAAAACTGTATCTGCATTTTTTTTTATGGATTCTGCAATAGTTAGCCATCCTTTAATAAAATTACTCTTGAATCTTTAGAATAACTACAAATGTTTAGCTACTGAGAACTTTTAAATGCCAGTTATTTGTGATAGCTGCTTCTTTGAAACCTGCTTCCTTTGCTTTGAGTTTCTAGGTACAAATCAAAGTATTGGTAATGTCCTATAAACCTTGAATATTCATTTTATTCCTTGTTATGGAGGAAACCCTTTCTTTTAAAACTACATATTGTCAGCTCAGGTGCTTTCACTGGAAATGCTTCTGTCTTGTGTTACTAAGGAATGTGTTTCTGTTAGAATCTCAGTAATGTATTCTATCTTAGCTTACCTGTGCCAGGCTGTTAAGCAGTTTGCCAGCCTTCAAGCTATTGTCAAAAGCTCTTTTTTTTTTTTTTTTTTCCCTTTTCCTTTTTTTATCTGCAAGTGTCCTATGGTGGGGAGAGGATGACTGCAAATAATAGTTCATTTTGCTGGGAACTCTAATCTAACTGTAAATGTAGTATGTAGCTCTTTTAGGTAGAGCAGGGAATAAGGTCTATCTAGATTAAAGCAAAATCTCACAACCTTGTGTTACAAGAGCTATAAAAGGGGAAAGGATAGCAGATGTCAGTGAGGTCTGTATGCCTTTAAGAACAGAATAACAAGTGTTGTTTGAGTTCATAAACTTGTGAAGAGTCTGAGAAAAGTTAAACCACTGAATCCTGTTTGGGTTGTGTACTTAATGAATGCCTGTATATAATGTTCCACTTAAAACAGTTTAGTAAAGGCATATGAGTGTTTACATTTTTAATATTACTCTATTTTTATCTTATACCCTATATGTATACTTAAACTCTATTTTTTTCTTAACTGCTGTTTTATTTTGCTCTGAAACTAGAAGTTAAGGGGGGGGAGAAAAAAATGTCAAATATTTACAAATAACGTAACCTCTTTTGAACAGGTGTGACACCACAGAAAAACTAAAAGCTCTATTGCCAAGACTGGAACAAGAGCTAAAAGATCCAACAAAGTTTAAAGATTTTTATCAGTTTACTTTTAACTTTGCTAAAAACCCTGGACAAAAAGGTCTAGGTAAGTAGAAAAAAATCGAGGAATCATCTACAGACAGTGAAGTCAATTCCCAATACTTCCAATAATACAGTTTTCTCATTGGTGATTTTATAGTAAATTCATTATTGATTTTTCACTGACTTCTCCTTTTTCCTATCTTTAAATTAATCTCTTCTTTAATGTACCCTTGGTACAGATAATTTAATGGGGGTTTCTGTAGTATTGACATTCTTTCTCATCTTGTCAAGGGAAGTTCCTGCAGTTCTTAGAGACCTGTCATAATTTTTTTTTTTTTTTTAAAGACTGAGCTAGTGAGCTCCTTGTGTTTTCCATTTTGTTCAGAACAACTGAAACAAGATGTCCATATTGGCTTAAAAAGAGGGAGAAAACTCTGTGCAAAAGTTACTGTTACAAGAATTTTTAGTTTTAGCTTACAGTTTTTATGTAAAGCTTATAAAAAGAATATTATGGACTTGGTTCAAATATAATGACTAGAAATAGGCATACAGTTTATACAGTATAACATTATTTTTCTTTATGAAGTCTGAGATTTATCCCAACCCATGTTTTGTATTGCTGAAGTAAAATGCATGTATTATTTAAATTCCAATGTTTTCTTCTCTTCAAATCAAAATTATCTATAGTTTGTGAATAGATGAAAAAATCTGTAAGATGAAATCTGATATCCTTTCAAATTTTTTGAATGTTCACTTTCAAAAGACACTGTGTAGGGAGGAATTAAACTGTTTTTTATGTCAAATAGCACCGTACCAGTTCTTTGTGCTGTGAGTGAGAGGAAAGGGGGGGGGTGTTAGCATAGCCACTTTAACTCTGTGTCTGCGTTACTTGGCAAGCTTGTTAATAAACACTTTTTCTCGAAAATTGTTAGAAGAGTAGTGAGATGAGGGAGCAGAATGTTGATTTAGACCTCCCCAACCAGAGGCGTCTGTTCCACATTTTTTTCTTTGGAATTCCTTTGAATAGTATCTCTTGTCTTTCCTGGTGTCTGGTTTTTTCTTTTCTTTTTTAAGCTGTGGGTAGCTCTTAGCCAGTTACCATTTTTCCTTATATTTTGCAGCAATTTCATTCTTCGTTCTGTGTGTCACTCTTTCATGGGTCACATGTCACCTTTCCAGATGCAAAAATGAAAGTGTCTTGTAGTGGTTCTGTGAGGGTGGTTGGAATTCAGGTCCCTTAGCTAGTTGTTCAGTTTCTTGCCGCTCTTCATTAAAAAGCCTAGTACTTTCATATTGTGGAAAAGGTAAGTCAGTTACAGCTGAAGCTGGAATTTGAGGTACCTAAAGTAATGTCACAAATGGCTTCCTGTTTTAATTGGATCAGTTCCAATATGAAACTCACGTACTTGGGAAATATGTCTCAGAAGTTTTTCACCTAAGCCTGTACAAAGAGGAGGAGGAGGGAAGGCAGCCCAACCCAGATCGTGGAAGTGAATGTACTGTTTATTTGACATGAGGAGGAAAAAGGAAACTTACTTGGTTTCCATTACTTCTGTTTATTTGGCATGGAGTCCCTTTCGTTTGTAAGTCTGTCTTTGTTGTGTACAAATGGTACTTTTTGGCAATAGAACACCTAAGTGCCTTCTTGCGCTAAGAGCTGAAGTATTAGCAGGAGAAAGAAAGAAGTGCAAAAATGAAAGTAAAGCTTAAAATAAACTATAGAAAGTATTGATTGGAACTGTTGGTGATCTCAGTTTTCAGGAATTTTAATAATTCTTGTAATACTGTTTCTTAATTCCAAATAGTGCTTAGTTCTTGCATGGCAGTATTTTGGTGATACTGTTTTGTCCGACTGTTTTTTCTAAAGTGATTCCAAATATTAAATATAAGCAGGTGCCACTGGTTTCATTTCAGTGGAGATACACCATATCTCTGTCTGATGTGAACTTGGGTCGCTATAGGTCAAGTAGAAAGAGAATGTTGAGCAAGCATGTTGACTAATAGGACATTGTGGAGTGACCAAGGTCAGTGATAGCATATCCAAATAAAAATTAACACTGTATAGGTTTGGATTTGAAATCTTTTCAGCAAATGCCATTATATTCAGTGGAGCAAGGAGATGGAGTTAATAAGTTTACAGGTTGCCATGTACAATGTACTGCTTCCTGCTGTGATAGTATTCTAAGAGCTACGTCTGTTCTCTTTCAGCAAAAAAGTGTTCAGCAAGGAAAAAAAATTAGTTATCTTACAAGAGTGTCAGTATGAGCTGAGAATTCTAGTTGCTTCAGCTACATTTAATATGGACCTAGGTGCTTTTTTATTTTGCATCTTTTACTCTGTATACACTATGTATTTTCTTTTAGGATGAGAAACTGTCCATCTTCCCTCCCTCTCTCCAGAGGTGTTTGGTATTTGTGTACCAATGATTGTGTGCCCTATTGTCAAGGAGATGTGGGAGTTTTCTCTCATCTGTGTACGAAGTTTTGTTTCTCTATCACTAAGTTTGGAGCCTTGGCTTAGGATGCTTTTATGAATTTAGTCCAGATAGTTAAAGAGAACGTATAATTAGATTTGTTACCAAATAAGCTTGTATAAATCTCTTGTCTAGGTCGTTGTCAGGTGTTGACCTCCCCTTCTTCCCCACATGTGTGTTAGATGACCCCGCAGTGCTGCCTAAGTGTAGGATGCTGCGAAGCTGCTGCCCTATGTGCTTGCCGTAAAATGTTTCTGGTGATGTGCTCCCATGATAGTGCTTGCTTGCTCATTCCCATATGTTCACATTTGAATTATGACTTGAAGACTAAGAGGTCAGTAAGTTTATGTCAAGTAGGAATAAAAGTGAATGCTTTTAATTAATGAAGTGGAAATAATCAAAGGAATTCTTTCCGAACATTCAATTACAGAACATTTTCATGTGATTTTTCTGGGGGGTGAAGTATCCAGTGCTTCCTCTTATTACACTTGGAGCTGAAATCACCAAGTCTGGTAGCTGTTGCATTCATTGCTTTAGGGGAGTCGTCTGTAGGCTAAAAGAATATTGCTTGATTCTCAGGTATACACATGATCTATGAATACGCCTGTTTGAAAACTAAGTAAATTTGACATAGTGCCAGTAACACATGGGAAATTCTTATTCTTAGCAGATTGTTAATAAAAACTTTTTTATAAAAAAAGACATAATTAAAATGGTCCTTCTGTTGGATCCTTCAGGCTAAGTGCTAACACATGTGGGTTTTTTTAACAGAAATAACTCTTGAGAATAGAGCTCACCAGAAAAATGTCTGCTAGGCATAGAAGACTCATTTCTGCAATTATTTTTCACGTTTATTATCTTAACATATTGAAACTATAAGAAATTGCTGAAATACCTCTAAAATGTTGAAACAGCGATGCTTTGGTTATGAGTCATGTTCATTGCTCTCTCAGTATTTTAATATGTTTCAGATTACTTTTTTAAAATTTCTGCTGTTTTAAGAAGTGATAAGCAGCAGTTATTACTTTATTTTTTGCCCCATCTCCCTTGAAGAACATCAGGAAATAGTGATTCATGGATTCCAGGTGGTCTTTACATTTAAAAGATAGAGAAAAACTTGTATAGTGTATTGCCTTGTGCCAGACAGGATAGACATCTACCAAAACCATTCCTGGCAGATGTTTTTCTAACCAAATGTTCAGTGGTATGCTAGCAATATATACTAACTTGCCTTTTCAGTTTCAATAGTTATCAGCAAGATTTGAGTTCTGATTGGCACTGGTCCTCTGGCTGAAAGTTTGAGTGCCGCTGCCTTCATATAATAATATCATCTTGAATTTCTGATGGCAGGTCTCATGTCTATGCCCACACTTGTTCAAACCTATTGTTAGATTTATTTTTTTTTTCTTTTTCTAGCATATACCTTAAATCTTTGTTCCTGAATTCTCCATTTCAGTACTTAACCATCCAGGGTAAATATGCAGAATACGTTTCCTTAGAGTTAGTAACAACTTTTTCTATGTTTGGCAAGTGTGTCTGCATCTTCCCATAGTATCTAGACTGAGTAAAACAGACTACCCTGAAAAATTTTATCTTCCAAATCTGTAATGATGGAATTATATCTTCCAACTCTCTTTTCCCTTGCAGTCCAATTGATCTAACTTTCTCATGTCTTGTAGTACCCAACAGGCCTAGGTATCTTCCATGCACCTTAAATATTTTTGGGGTTTTTTACATCCCATTTTTGAGTTTGATTATGTTTATAACACTGGCACTGTCTGCGGTTTGTGACCTATTATATTATCGGGTTTCTGCAGAACTGCAATGCACCCACTTAATTCTGATCTTGCATTTCTGCAGTTGATTATTCCCACTAGCTATAGACTTTGTACTTCTCTTTAATGAAATCTTTCTTACTTCCAAGTGGTTTTTCAGCTTGTCCAAATAATTTTGAATTCTAATCCTGTCCTCTACCATGCTATACTTTTTGTAGGTTTTGTATAAGTTGCAGATTTAATACAGGTTTTCTTTGTTGTATCAGCTGAGTTAGTTGAGTCATAGATGATGTTAGATACAGGACTGACCCCCATGGATGAGTTATTTTCTCCCAATTTGGCAGAAAACCACTGAGGTTCTTTTAGAACCTCCTTTTAATCTCTGTGAAATCTTAAAGATGGTAGGTAGCAGTCTGAGGTTCCTTTGGCATACCAAGATGAATTTCACCATGTCTAGCTTCACTTTGGGTACCAGCACTTTCAGACTGAATTTCTAGAAGTCGTTTCTGAGATTACTGTCAGTTTTCATTGAACCCTTTTGCCTGGAGCATATATTGAAGAAAATCTCTGTGTATCCCAAACATTTTTCTTTCCAGAAATTTTAGCAGGATGCATAGTACCTTTTATTAAACCAGCCGCCATTTGTACAGGTGGGAGTGGGAAGGCACAGAAGCCATTCTTAGAAATTATTTTGGTGATACCCAACACCGTCATCTTCACAATGCAGCAGAGTTTGCTCCAGAAAAGTGGCCCGGAGGAGAGAGGTGTGTGTGTGCAGTTTTGTGTTTAGTTCATTTTTAGAACAGCCTGTCTTCCATTGTTTTTTAATTTCTTCTTATTCTACAGCTTCCCTCAAAACCAATTCAAGAAATTCTGCTTTTATGTAATTAGATTGGAAGAATCCTCTCCAGTAAATTAAGTTGCATGTATTCTGTCATTCCCCAAAACAGGCACAGTGTTCAATATACCATTCCTAGAATTCTCATTCAGAATACTCATTCCTAGAAGTAGGGCTGCCTTTTATAGGAGTCTCTCTTTTTCTGTAGTTTGTGTGGTGGTACTAGGGATTCTTTATTTCTCTTTATATCTGCAGGACTTCTGTCTCTATAGTCTTATCCAACTTGAATGTTAGAAATAAAAAAAAGAAATAAAATTTACTTTTGTTAGCTTAATATTGTCAAGTAGTGTGCTTCAGTCTGGACACGTGCTGTTTGGAAACGTAAAAGTAGTACCAGTGCCCCCTAGGTGATAGCTCATCTAAGTAATGAGATGCAGGAAGGAAAAGCATGTTGCATGAGATCTACTGTGATTTTCTTTAAGCAGAAAATTATGTTCTGATTGATGTTACTCAGGACCGAACCGTCACGTGTCTTTCAAATACATTGGGATAGGTTTGATTATTATCTAAGAAAAAGATGGATGCTTATAACTGTTAAGACTATTGCTCTCTAAGTGGTGGACGGAATTCAGGAAAAAAGATTGCAAGATTTCAACACAGCAGTGCCATCTCACTGACTGCATGTTGGACCTGGCAGGCATAATATTTTGATATATTAAACTTCATCTGAGTGGGTTTTTTGTCTGTATTTTGAGATAACATAAAAGGTGTAGTTTAAGGTCTGGTTTGTCAGGAGACATTCACAAAGTGTTATGGATAACTATGATTCTGTCTAACCTGCTCTCTCATGTTCTCACTACTATATTTAGTACAATAAATCTGTAAGATTTGCAGGGTGCAGACTTGGAGAGGTTTATCTCACCTTGTGCTCCCAAGCTTTAGCTTTTTCTACTGCAATCTGAGTGAGATTATGCATCCTAGCTCTTGGTTGATAAGTGCACTGAAGAAGAGGGTTGTAGATCTTTTGTCATGTTGTATACAGAGCAGTTGAGATTTCTAAGGACACTGTTCAAGCTCAAAACAAGACCTTAGCTCCATCTTTTTTTCTTTTTTTTTTTTTTTTGTGTGTGTGTGTAACTGGATACTTACTGTGAGTCTCTTGATGGGTCTCCCTTTGAGCCCTGACAAGACATGTTCAGGAGATTCCTCATCTCAGGAGTTTACCACAGTTTGTTTCAGCACCGTGGAGGAACTTAATTCATTCTTTCATGGTCTTCGACTTCCAAAATGGAAACAAAAAGCAAATTTGGTCCTTCATCACTCCTTTGTGGTCCCTTCGCCTGCTTGCTGGCTCAAAAGGTTGTGCTTCCTTCTCTCTGCCAGTTTCCTGGGATCAAGCAAGAGATGATACATGAGGAGGGCATTCAGACTTGAATCAAATATTACCTCAAGACCAGAAGAATGACTATCTTTGCATCCGGTATGTGGACTTCAAGGAGGTTGCATCTTCTATGAGCAGATGAGTATAATATGCTCTTTTTAATTGAAGCAACATCAGCTTTGGCTTTCATCATAGCAGTATCTCAAGACTCTTTGAAGAGACACCTAGACTTTAGGGAAGGATTTCCCCCCGCCCCACCCCCCAACTAGTTATCAAGATTTCCTCCACTTTCAATGAAGAATTAGATTGATCCATTTGTAAAAGTGAGTGGATGGAAGAAGCTGAGGAGGGAGTTCAATAAATGAGTTTCATGTTTATTTTGGAAGAGGTCTGTGAATGCCTTATTTTAGGTGTTTCAATGGCCTTGGTCTGTGTGTATGGTCCTTGCTTTATTTTTGGGCATGTTTTTCTTTCTGAAAATACCAGCAATCTAAAAGAAGCTTAGTATAGAGCAGGGTGCATCTGACCAAAAAAGGCCAATAGCAGCAAGAGAGTGGCATAACGGCCAATTCTAGCAATGCCTCATTGATTCCTTTACTCGTGTTTGCCTCTTACTTAGGAAGTGTATATCCAGTCAACTTTAAGTCATCTGTTGTAGTTTATCTCAATTGTACATGGAGAGATTTGCTGAGACGGAAGGATTTTGAAACTGGCTACAGTCAAGTTCATTAGGCTGCACTCAAATTGATGTTTAGATAGCTATCATCTTCTAAGCCTACCTCACATTCAGAAGCAGTTTATCTGCTTTTGTACAGTTGATACTCAAGATAATAAACATGAAAGCTTCTGCATGGAATCAGCCTGCTTCACCATGGCAGATGCTGAGATAAGCATTAATAAGCACAGTCAGACCCTGCCTGATTCCCGCTGAGCTCTTCTGATATCCACATGCTGTGCTTCACCACTCTCCCCTGTCTACCACAGGGACTTAACGCTGGTGCTGTGCATTATACATCCCCTAACGTAGAGTGCTGGGAAGGTCTTTGCTTACAGCTTTGCAGGGATGAATGGATCCAGCTCAGCTGGACCCTGAGTTTTCAGCCACTTCCTCTGTTTGTATCATACCCTTCACCTGTTTTCCCTCTTCTCTCTTTTTGTTGGGGAGCTCCTAATTGCAGATAAGGGCTATTTTGCTCTAAACTTTTGGCAATTTGGTGAAGGGGTTTTAGGCTGAACCCTGATGATATTTTCTGGTTATTTTGCTGTATAGATTTTATTTGTTTGTAGAAGAAGAAAACCTTCTGATTGGGAAAGAAACTAATTTTTGTGTCCATGTTCTTAGTAATTTGGAGGCCAAAGAAGACTCTTAAAATCATTCACAGATGAGGAAACAAGGAATCGAGTAACTCACTCAATCTTGCAAGTATTCATTTGATATTTGTTGGACAGGTAGTGTGATAGTCCAGTTGTTGAGGCAGATTGACAACAGTTTCCACTGTTGCCACATCGGCACCAATTTTGGCAGGGTGTCCAGGAATTTTATTGAAACAAAGTAACTTTATGCTTTTGTTTAAGCTTTATGTGACAGTTGCCTGGGGTCCCAGTGAGAAATCAAGAGGAGAGAGATTAAACAGTATCAACCAAATGATACTTTAGGGCAAACTGTATGACTGACTATAAAAGCAAACATCTGAAGTTCAGCATCTTACAGAAGCTATATGTATTTTTACAAGGTGGTTGAATGAAAAAATAGGTCTCTGTGTCTTGTGCCTGTCCAAATTAATTTTTTATGCATTATGAGGAACAGGAGAGTTTGTGGGCTGCTCTTTTTGTTTTCACATTTGTAGAGTAAGTTTTGGTTAAAGCACTGTGGAGAGAAAGCCTCAAACAAAGGGCTCTTGGCTCTAAAACTTTCATTTCCAAATTTTTTTTTGTCTTTTTTTTTTTTTTTTTCACTAACAAGGCTAATAAAATTAACTTTTTCCTCCTACAAGCTTTGTTACATTCTTTACTAATATGGGGGATTTTTATTTTTTTTTTTTGTAGATGTACTGTGTAAAGCTGATGCATCCTGCTATTTTGGAGTAAAAAAAAAAAAAAAGCTGCCTATGTAGTTTGAGAGAGTAGTCTCTGAATGAAACTTATTGGTGAGCACTGATGCTTATAACAAGCTGCCCAGAGTCTCTCCTAGAGATGACATATGAAGTAGCAAAGCTTTACAATATTGATGAGATGATCCCACATCAATAAAGGAAGAAAAGGCAACATTGGGACAATGAGTTAAACTCAAAAGATGCATTTAAAATAAATTACTTGTTTCCAAGCTCTAAAACATGATAGACTCTACCATCATAATGTACAGCTCCTAGTTAATATGCTATCTAGGGATTCTGAGGACAACGGTGGCTACTATTGAAGTAGTCTTATAAATAACTTCAAAGATTTCAAAATGTCATTAGGAAGCCAATGTAATGCCTTTAGTCTTTTTTGCTTTTAAATTGTATCAGTAACTTTGGTGAATTAGTTTTAATATTCTCACAGCTTCAAACATGACTGCACAAACAGCTCTTGATAGTAGGGCAGTCTGAGCGCTGGAGAGCTCTGTTTGGCAGAGGATGACAAGTGCTGCAGTCCCAGTGTACTGTTTCGACACAGCAGGTCTGAATGAACTTCATTTCATGTTCCTCATAAATCCTACTCTTCAGCCAGTTCCTTGCTATCTGTTGATTTATCTTTCTGTCTTCTCATTTCCTTGATTACTTGTGTTCAATGACTTCATTGCCCTTGTCCAAAATCATAGCAAAGGGATGAGGAACTTCATTTGATTATTTTTTTTATGATATGATTTTGTTGATTTATCTTTGATCAAGATAAACATTTGATCAAATCCTGAAAGTAGACACAGGCTGTCTAACTGATAATTTATTTTTCCTTCTGCATTAATTGTGCTAATTTGTTATCACTTCAAGTTTTCACGTCAAGCTTTATGTTTACACAAGGTAGAAGTAACTGGGGGGGGGGTTAAACAATTATATAATGAGGCTTTAATGTTTCAGAATAAATCATACTTCAAAATGCCTTACTTCTGTGAGTAGCTCACTTTGTGGAAAGCTGATTGTTTAAATAATTCAAAAATGTAAAGAACTTTTAAAACATACTAAAACATATTTACTAAAATAAACACAATTCAACAAAATGTTTTAAATCAGAACATTATTATACTAACCTTCTCCTCCTCCTTGAACTTGTTTTATTTAGATATTATATATATTTAAATTTTTTTAAATCTAGTTTTAATAATTTTGCAATGGTAATTGGTATCGCTTTTAGGTGACTCAGTTCTTAGGGTTTTACAGCATCTATAAAGCTTTCTGTAGTATGTAGCCACAACTAGACTAGATATCCAGAAAGGTGAATATCTAGGTATTGAAGCTTGCTTTCAATGTATGTAAAAACTTTGGAGTATAAAACCATTATACAGAAGGGGCTGCATGATATATAATACTCACTAGATATTGACACTGCAAATATTTTGGGGTGAAGGGAAATCTCAAACTGTTGTGTAAGTTACAGTAAATGACCTGGTATTTTTATGATGTTCTTTAAACATTAACTGCTTACAATTTTTATGTTTTGAGTGTGAACATGGATGTTTGCAGTGAAGTCTCTTGTAAACTGGTCCTTGCTTAGGTGTGAGTTTCTAGAGATTCATGCAGCTGTCTTTTCCATTTATAAAACTTAGCCTGTAATGTGGGAAACATATTTTTGGTACAAAACCAGCATTTTTGTAATGTACTTCTGGTTTTATTTTATTTGTAGTGATGCCTTCATATCTATGCAGCATTGAAACAGGTATGCCTAAGCCTGCCTAAGGAATCCATGCCTTGCAAACACATCTTCCTATGAGGATGCAGAACTTGGATGGCATAAGGCTTTTTTTGTTTGTTTTCTCTTTTTAGTGCTGCACTAATTGTAGCTGATGCATGAACACCACAGCATTCTGTTACTGATACTACTATCAGCATCCTAATGTCGAGCTGGAACTCTGTAACTAGGTTTTCCATTTAAAGCAGAAAAATTCTCTTTTCTCTCCTGTGGTGCTAAGTTTTTCAGCCTAGGTAGGGAATTATCTTCAGTATGTCAGCCATATCCCCTGAGGGTGCAGCACACCTGAAGGCCTAGTTTTCTTGAGAGCTTTAAGACTGCATAAACTGGCACTACTACCAAAAGCGATAGTCCCATCTAGTCCTTTTGTTCAAGTGTCTCCTGCGTTAGTTCGTGGGTTTCTGTGATTGCAGGGAATCAGATGGGGAAGATTTACTTTTTTTATTATTTTCTTGAGCTAATTTTAACCAAGATCAGGTGTTCTGTCAGTGTGCTTGATGGGGAGAGCAGCTCTCATGTGGACCAGTTTCGGCCACTACAGAACAGCATACTCAGCAGGGTATGATTTTGTTTTACATTATAACAAATAATTCCTGTATCTTTGTGCAGGAGAATCCATTTGCACACACATATACTGTATCCCTCAAGTATCAACTTAATTAAGATAGTACTTCACATGCATTGTGTTAAATGCAATTTTGCAATAATCAAGTTTACCCTAATATAATACTAAATTTTACACATACCCAAACGAACGAGGAAGTATGGCCTCTTCCTTCCCCTTTAATTTTATTGTGGCATCTGTAACCATCTTTGTTTCTTTACCTGTACCATCTTCCTTTTTCCAATGAATATTTCCATCAGAAGTATAAAAACTGTTCTGCTATTAAGGTGTTTTTTCTTCAGGATCATTCTCCTTAATGTTGTCACATGATAAGATTTGCAAGATTGTCTTGGAAAGGTTGAGTCTTCCTAAAGAAGCCTGAGTGAATGGGATCAAAGCTGGTCACTTCACAGTGAAGTTTAAAAACCCTTAAGATTATTAAAGTTTCTCCCTTCCCATTTCTTTTGCTTTTCATCTGGGATAACTGATCTGAGTAATCTGCATATCTAAACAGCAAGTAAACACTATTAACTATTCTCTTATTTTCTGTGAAAAGTGAGCATGGTGGCAAAGACAGGAAGGACTGAAAGAAGTTTATTAGGGCATAAAGCAAGTTCTGTACTGAAAAGCAGTTTGATTGTAGTAGAACAGGCACTGGCAGCCCTGTCTCTATAGCCAGGTATAGGCATATTGCATTTCTCTGCATCTTGCAAATCTTGCACTTTGTCTGGGCCTCAGCCCTCTATGATACAGACTCCAGGGAACTAGCTATGTTAAAATCTGGAACATCCCTTTCAGACCTGAAACTTGATTTCAGGTGACAGTGTCCTTTGGTTTGTAATGTGGTGTGTACAACTTCAAATACCTTGTTCCTTTCTTGTAGGTGTAGGTCAAGCTTCTGCCTTACCTGCTATGACAGTACTTGCTATTAAGTTTCATATTTTGTTTATACTTACTTTACACTGAAAGCACAACGTGAAATCTTTTTGTGGTTTCAGAAAGGCTGTGCTTTGTTTTGTGGTTGCACAGCAGTATGCATACATTTAGTGCCGTTACCTGTGGGACCAAGCCCAGAAGGCATTAGGTATTGTGAGTTGCTGAGGATGAAAACAGGCCTTCAAGAAAACATCCTTTTTACTCTTATGCTGCATCTAATATTGCTCCTACTTTTCCACTTGAATGTGCGGCGGTGCTGCATCCTCCTGTTGGCATGCATGAGCTGAACTCTGCTTTCACATCACTGGTCATGGTGCAGAACAAGGGCTGCTTTCTTGGACTTCTATTTTCAGTATTGGGTGTAGGTGTTGGTCTGTTGAATGATTCCAGAAGAAGAGAATTATTACTGTAAGGGGTCTGAGGAATTACCATGCCCCAGACAAGTATGTTTTTTTAATTCCCTTGTGTCCTTAAATTCCCTTTAAAGTCAAGTGTGTCTAAAATGTGATAAATTAACGGGAATTGGCACCTGCAGACTTAAACGCTTGGGTTTCTGTCAATATTGTTGTGTTTGTATTTTTTTTATTTGTAGGCAAAGTTAGTGATAACTGCTTTGTTCTGTTTCTGTAGACTGAAAGTAGCTTTAATCTTGCACTGTTGGATGGTGACAGAAAAATTTTAATCTTTATGACTGTGATGTTCAATATGCAATTTATACCATTACTGCTTGTCCTGAGTTTTTTGGGTTTAGTGAGAGTAGAAAACATTCCTTATAATTTTTGTAGTGATTTTAGAATAATGTTATTCATTTGTATCATAATGTACTGAATGTAGTATTGTTTTATTGCATATAATGTGCTGTAATGTTTACATGTTGCTTTCTCTTGCAGATCTAGAAATGGCAATTGCATATTGGAATTTAGTCTTGTCAGGAAGGTTTAAATTTCTAGATCTTTGGAATAAATTTTTGATGGTAAGTATGTACCATATTGCTTCCTGACTGTCTTAGTCTACAGTTGTCTGGCCTGTAGGCTATGTGCTTACAATAAAGAAAAAGACAGGATGTCTGAATACTTCCTTCAAACTTGTTCCTTTTTGGAAACTGATATAAAATAGTCTTAAATCAAGCCAAACTAAATCTTCTCTGTATAATTTTCTGATCAAGAAGAATGCAAAAAGATATAGTAAAGCAATAAAGCATTCTGCTTGCTTGATACTGCATCCTCCTACTTAAGAAAAGCTTCTGCATGAAAGGAAGTCATGATTGTAGATTGAACTTATGTTGTCTTTTTTCTCAAGGTAGCTGTGATGATTGTCAATCAAGTATTTTACCATGCCCTCCCTTCTGTGGTATTAATGCGTAAACTCCAGTCTTTTTTTAAATGTCAATCCTGTTATGACTGACTTAACCTGAGAGACTTCTCTTTTTAAGTGGAAGTTCTGCCTGAGTAGTTATTTTGACTCATTTTTTAGATAATAGTTGTGAGCTGATCTTGACAGTTTTCTATTACTGGTTTTAATTCTGTGGGCAGCACAGTAAAGATGCATAAATTAAACTTTAGGAATTGCAAAATACTCTTATTAAAGACCTGATTCATTCATCCATGTTTCTAAATTTGCATTTCTATGCACTTGAAAAAAAAAATCCACCTTATATAATGTTACATAATGTATAATTTACCTTTTTTTTTCCCCAATCTATCTTTTTATCTGTAATTTAGGAGAACTAGGAAGTCTTTCTGCATTTTGTCCCATAATCACCAGTGCTTAATAGGGGAAGTGTATATTTTTCACAGTGTTTTCTGAAGTTTCTTCTAAATCTTTGGACAGTATATTTATTATTCACTGAATAATGTGCCACTTTCATCAGGAGAACTTGTGACATTTCATGTTTCACACTTAACACATCCAAATTCAGATCTATAGATGTAACTGAAGAAAAAGTCTTTAACTTTTTTTCCCACTTGGCTATGTGATCAAGTTTGTTACAACATACGGTTTGGCAGATCTCTGCTTCAAGCAATAATCTAGATGATCTGGTATAAAATGTCTTACTTTGCTACAAATATTTAACCTGTATGTTTACTTCAGAAAAAATGTTTAGATTAAAAAAAATTCAACCTCAGAAGGAAGCAGGTTGGGATTCTTTAGGATGGGGTTGGGGTTTTTTTTATTGTTTGCATTTTGCTTATTTTAAGGAACCTTTTCCAGAAGGTATGTTTGCTTGTCATGTTTCTTGCAGTCAAGATACGACCTTTGCCTTGAATGAGAAGGCACGTTTGCTGTTGTGTTGGACAACATGCTCATTTTGATAGAGTTCCAGATTTTTGAAATGTGATTTATTCTTCTCAATACAAACAACAAAAAAAAAAAAACCTGCCCCACAATACAAAACCAAAACCACAAACACAAAAAAACCCAACCCTTCACTGAGCAAGTTTTTTCATGCAGTTGCAACTTTTTACTGTAAACCAGAACTAGGTGTTGAAATTTAATTCCCTATTAATCACCTGCTGTCTTCAGGTAGTATAACAGTATCAACAGATGACGGGAGATGTGAATCGCCTGACTTGATCCTATAGCTCTCAACTGCTTAGTAATTGTGCTTCCCCACACACTCTCTGTTCTTGGGAGTGTTAAATTTAAAAGCTGAGAGAACGCTGACTAGAACTGAAGTTTTATGAGTGCTGCTCAAACTGGCCGGGGTGGTAACTAGTACTTGTGAATGGGGTGATGCAGAAAGCGCATCTGAAATTAGTCAAGGAGATGGTAGTGGAGGACAGAACAGACTGGGAAAAAGGAGACTGGGCAGAAGTGGAGCAGATGCAGGTAGTGCATTGTGGTGAAGGAGAAAATAGCTAGCTGAAGAGAGGCTGAGGTGGCGTGTTCGGAAGGCAGTCTGGGAGTGAGAAGAGCATAGGTGCAACTATAACCAACAAGTTGAAAGAGAAACTGGGATAAGGAAAAAAGGACTCGGGTTGAAATGACAGAATGCTAACCCATGGCTGCACAGTTTCAGAACCTGGAATGGATGCCAGTAAGTAGAAGTATAAAGTGCATTTGGTTTATTCTTTTTCATAGTGAGTTAGGAACACACACACCCTAAAAGCAGAATGGAAGAAGTGGAAGAAATACATCTGTTAAAGACTTCTTACACTTTTTTGCCTCCTTTAGTTGCAGTTTACCTTGTAGCTTTCTTTGGAAGCTCTGAACTTTATTTAATAATTAAAAAAAAGATGTAGACAAGAAGAAAAAAATACTTAAAACATGTATTTCTGTATTCATCAATATAAAATACTGGTGTGGAATTTGAAAATAGTTTGGATTGAACAGTACCATTTTTCCTCCTTTATAGGAACATCATAAAAGATCAATTCCAAAAGATACTTGGAATCTTTTGTTAGACTTTGGAAATATGATTGCAGATGATATGTCCAACTATGATGAAGAAGGTAAGCAGTACTTGAATATCTTCAAAAATGGGTACAGTGGAATTAAAATATTGCTGTAAATGAACAACTGAGTGTGCTGCTACCTTCTGTCTTAATTTGTTTACCTTTAGAGATTTAGCTGCAAATATAGTGTCATACTTGTTGCCAAAACGGTAAAGATAAGAAGGTGAACTAGTTTGGTGTAGTGTGTAAACAGAAGTAAAGATACTATCACACCATGTTATAGCGCATGCTGTTTGAACCTGTTATGCTATCAGAGTTGCAGTGAAACTGTATTTTTTGCTACTTGCAAGGAAATACATCATTTTTCTAATGGCAGGAATGTCTATACGGGCATTTTTTTTTTATTAATCTAGAAGCAATTTACACTTTGCTACTAATCCTGCAAACCCTGTTTTGGAATGACTGTGTACAGAAATATTTCTCAAGTTATGAATGGCTCTAATAGGAATGCTATGGTTTTGCTATCAGCTGATGTTTATAAACTTGGCAGCGTGGGGGTTTTATGCTTTAAATACACTTAGAACTATAGCTGCAAGAAGAGGTTCAAATGTCTAATTTATTAGTTAGATGCTTTTTTTCATGTGTTTATAATCTCATGCAAGTTAAAGCTAGACTAGGCCAGAAATGTCAGTGAGCTTCTGCTCCTTTGTATTTAAAGACTACATCCATTTATTGCTGAAAATTATACATTAATTTCTGAATTGCTTGACTTCTTTTTAGGAGCATGGCCTGTTCTTATAGATGATTTCGTGGAATATGCACGACCAGTAGTCACAGGAGGAAAACGTAAAACTTCCTAACCCCAGACTTGTCAGTTTGGACTAAACATGCGCTCTGAACTGCATTAGGTAATGAAGATTTGTTAACTGATAACTGTGCACATTGATGCTGGTTTCGGTGGTCGTGATGAGGTTCTGCAGACAAAACTGAAATTCTTCCTTTCTGCCTAAAGAAAATGATTGCTGACTCTTGAACACTTCAAGAACAAACTCGGAAGATAGTCCAGGCTGTTTGTAGGCTATTGGCTTCAATCATTGTACTGGTTGTATCATATAGGATGTAGATTTTGCATGATTTTATACTTTGGAGAAGTTTACCTAGAGGCCGTTTTATTAAAGTTTTGACAGCACAGCATGCCATTCAGTTCATGATCCAAAGTGAACACCAGCAGTTACATAAATAAAACTGTATTATATTGTACTTATATTAAGAGCAGTATTTGTGGTATATAAATTAAATCCCTAAATAAAACTTATGCAGTATGTTGTATTTTTATAAAAGTTAGTTCCATGGATCTGTCCTAATGTAGAAATGTAACAAAACAAATAACACTTACGCTTTTTTTACTTGTTGCCAAAATTTAAAATTTGTATTTTTGGGTCCTAGATGTATAGATTGATTACATACAGCCTCTTGGTTTTTCCCAGTGAGATTAACTTCCTCATTATTTTTCTTGAAGTGCTTGGACATGTAACAGTAGCATTGCTGAGGAAGGGCTGCTGCTTTATGTGGTGTTGCAACTCTAGCTTTTTTCTATTAACCATCTTAAAGTAGTTATTAAACAACCAAAGATGCTTTTACAACTCATGTTTGATTATCATAATTCAGTTAAGTCTTCAATTATGTTTTATTTATTTTAAATAATGAACTGATGGAATATAACTTCCAGTTTTATTTGTAGCCTGAAACATACCATAAATTCTAGCTAAATGCAACATAGTTATAAATGCAATTCCTGGCACTTCTCACAGAAAATAAATGTGAATAAGCCCAAAGACTTAACTAATTGGCTTCCACTTTGGAGAAGTAGTTAGGGGTAAGGAGACTTTATGTTAATGATGATTGGCATTCATGCCTTTGGATATATGTGCATTCAATTTTATATAATTAAGGGGGGGGAAGAGTAAGTTACTGCAGTATCATTGATCTCAAGGCTAGTGGAATTGGACCGGTTTTCACCAAATCTGAATTTGTTTGGTCATTTCTTTTGCCTCTTTCACCAGCCATCGATTATAAGGTGTACAGAGGTCAGTCTCCTCTTTCTCAACAGTGTCTTCCAATACCTAAGCACAAAGAAGTTTTACCAGAAACTATTCAACATGTTTTCACACAGGGCTCTTTTAAATGCTACCTCATCAAAATGAGTTTGTCGTAGCCACTGTAAAAGTTTGTTAAAGCGAAGCGTTGCTAAAGAGTATGTACAGCTATGATCGATAAATCTTCTGTAATCAGAGCTGAATAGATGCAACAATTTTGGATAAAATAATGCATTAAGTTATATAATTTATATCTGTTTGTATCATATCAGATCATTTAAGTATTGCATGACAGCATACTGTTTTATTTTGTAGTTGTGAGGGGTATAAAAGCTTACAATAGTCTCTGGAACTCTGATACTTATAGGTTCATATAAGCAGTTAGCTTTCATTTATGTCAATGCAACCTACAAGAACAAATGTACATGCTGCGTACAGAAAGATTACCTTCATTCTTCTGCTTGAGAGAATTTCAGTTGTGCATGATGTTTAGAAAGCAGGAGTAGGACAAATCTGAACAAATTAGCAAATTTTCTGTTAATAAGAATATAGCAGGCAAGTTGCAAATGCCCCATGAGTGATTTAGTAATAGTAATCTTTTTACCCCAGGCAGTGTTTGTAAATGTTAAAACTTGCATGGCAGACACTAGATGTCAGTGTCTCTGTCTTCAGGTGCTGCTCTCTTCAGCGTAGAGTTACAGAGTAATACTAAGCCAAATTATTAGTTTCTGACTACATCTCTTTAGAAGTGCATTTGTGTACATAAGTCCACTGCCTCTACAGAAGTCAACAAGATTTTAAAACTGTATTATGCTCTTTTTAATGCATTTGATTTACCTAGTCTTCCTTCCCCAAACCAGCCATTTCTGTATCTGTCCTGTAGGCTTTTGGAGAATGTGTAACATCTCATAACATCAAGTGCATTTTATCCCGCCCAAAGCAGTGGGATGCTTGATAGTCACACAATTGCCACTTAAAATATATAGCTATAATGTAACTGACCAGAAATAGTTTAATCTGTTGGTATGTGATGTAACTGAATAGTTTCATAGCGCTAGAGCTTGTGAAACATTTGTTCATGCTGAAAACTCCTTCAAATCAACCTTCTACATTTTAAAATAAATAGAATAAAAAATGCACGTGGGTCAAGGGTTTTTTGCCTTGTTAATCTGAAGAAGGAAGGTGCTTATCAGAGTATTCAGTTTCTATATATACACACTTACTCATTTACTCTTAAGCCTCAGTCCTGTGAGGATCCTTCATGGAAGACACCTTCTGGCAGAGTAAGACTGGGCAAAATACTCTCAAGATAGAAGCTGGTCCTTATCAGCCAGCTTCCTAGGCATAGTGTGCTTTTTTTTTTTTTTTTTCCTAGATTTCCACCCAGTTGAAACCACATAGACATTTTAAATGCCCGTAAACTATATCATGGAGGAACACCTTCACATTTGAACAATCATAACAATAAATGCAAATAAACTGCTTTCAAATTATGAGTTCCTTACATATTTTAATAATTTTTTTTGTTGCTGTCCACAGTTTCACTTTACAGGGCCCTCCGACTCACTTTTTAGGTAAGCTGGTACAGTGGTAACACCTAGGCTGATCAATTTATAATCATAAATGGTACAGATGCCTTCAAGTTGCTCAGTGCATACAGTATCAATTCCTAGATATGCTGTATGTATTTTTGAACTTGGTGCCAAGTTGGTTGGTTTTACAGCCTAGAGCGTTTGAAACTGAGCCATAGGATTTGTACTTGCCAATTCTAAATTTAAATGTAATTTATCATGTATGTCATGCCAAGGAGAGCAAACCTGCAGGCATCTACTCATTCAATGCACCTGAGAGATTTGCTGCTGAGTAAGCTGTATGTGTGTAAATTTTGCGGCAATGGAAAAAGGAATAAAGGGAGTATCACATAAAGGACTGAAGTCAGCTGTGTGAGACGTCTGTATGGGTTTTGTCCACTTTCTGATTTGGAAGCCTTACAAAGGCCCATGGGTGTTGGTTTTTTTTCTTTTGTGGTTAATTTACTAGATTCTTGCATTATTATTCCATCAAGTCAGAAGAGGGCAAGGATGTAATTTGTTAATTTTTGAGTAGTTATTATAAATGTCTGTTTTGCTCTTCTGTGCCACCTTTAAGCTTTTTAGAAGCTCAGTGTTTAGCTGCAATGCTGCATCCACTACGTGTACCTAGCGACCAAACTCTGCAATTTGTGTCATTGGTTCATACTGGCAACGAGAGGTGTAATTGCAGGGAAAGTCTTGCTCAGTCCTAGGCACAGGGCACTGTAGGAGAAGCAGCACACTCAGAAGTCTGTGCAAAGACCTTCAGAGCTATGTATTTGACTTCCTTAAATATCTTCTGAAAGCTTAAATCAAAATAATGAAGTTGTCCTCTGTACTCTCCCAGCTGGCATCCCTTTCCAGTGGTTTCATCAGCCACTGGCTGCTTTGGTGTCAAGTGAGTCTGTCTGCCTTCTCCTGTAGCAGTAAAACTGCTGATGCTGATACTTGAACAATGGTAAGTTCTTTTCCTTTTAAGTGTCAGCTCCAGTAGCTTTCCTCAGCTGATACCAACCAGCATCTGGCACATCAAAAGGCCCAGCCCTTCTGAAAGGAAAAAAGTAATGTTTTACAGCCATGAGAACCTTTTTTAAAAAAGTATTCAACAGAACATGTTTTCTGACCTGTGCATTATGTACAGTATGCTGGGTTGAATTAGGTGAGGTTGACACACCTCTAAAACAGGCTTTTTTTTGTTATAAACTATGGACAGAGGGATCTGCAACTGCAGCTACCTCTTAAAACCACATGCAGAAAATTCTGTGTTTCAGACAGGAGTGTACAACATTCACCTCTGAATGAGAAAAGCCTGGGGAAGCTTAAGGGCATTCAGATGTTGGTTGAGTATAATTGTTGAGATGCTTTCTCCTGTTGGTGTGTATACTTGACAAATTCCTATGTGTTTTTTCTTGTGCCTCTTTTACAAGCAGTGAAATTAGGCAAACCCTATAGGCTTCATGTCATGACATAGACCTGTCGAGAGGGTGAAGAAGAAAGAAGTCCATGCTGTGTTTTTAAAGGCATAGTTTTCCTTTAAGGCAGTGGTGTAAAGCTGTATGGAAATGGTTCATCCCCACTATTAAAGAATTGAGTAAAACTGGTCTATTTTTTCCTGCATCTCAATGAATGTGTTCTATAATTTGTATCATTCCTAAAAGAATGTCCCCGTTGCCAGAGGGAAGCCCTTCGCTTCAGTAGTTGCAAAGGTGCAGTTCTGACAGAAGGCTGATACCTATCTGGTATCAACCCTACTTTTCCAGGATATGGCTCTGCATCCTTCGGATCGGTGAGCTTGCAATCCAGAGCATTTCTCTGCTGAGTGTCTTTGAATGGGCAAGTACAACTTGCTCACTTACTCGTGGGTGAAGTACTTGGGGTGTAGTCGTCGTCTTCTGACTTAAAACGCTGAAGGGCTTGTGCTGCCAGAGTGGTCTCAGCCCATGCTCCGTTCTCCAGATCGTTTATTCAGTAGAAGACAGCAGTGCCCTTATTGCCTGGGAGCCTTCTCCTGGGTGATGGAGATCAGCGATTTGCATCCCCTTCGTGGGAGGCAGCAGATGGAGCCACATTTGCTGAAGGCATGCTTTCATGTTCTCACGTAGGGTTTCAAATGCAGTTGGGCTGAAAGAACAGCGTGTTGCCACCAACAGGAGCGAGTCTTTTCTCTGTCCTGCCTTCCTGTTCTTTTTCTTCTGGATTCTCCCCATCTGAAAGCAGTCGTGTGTACCGAAAGGACACCAAAGCTGCGTTTATCTGATGTAACTTTCATCAAACATTTTTTTGCCAGCTCCACTTGGCTTTTTTTTCCTATTGTAAATAGGTATGATAAGCAAATGCTTATCCATCTTAATGGAGTTACTGTATTTTGGCTGTGTTTAAGCCATGCAAGTGTGGTGTTTTACAAATAATTGTCTCCTCTGCTGGGAGCAGGGGTAGGTGTCAGTGTGCCTAATGTACTGCCCAGAAAGCTCACAGTGGCTGGAAGTACCACATAAAAAGGAGATCACATGCAACTAACAAATTAAATAAAAACTAAATTCTTTGTGATGTGTTCTGTTTTGCAGTGTTGAATAATAGAATGTCTCTGAAATTTTCTCTGGGTTTTCATTATAGCCTTAGTTCTAAAGCCAAGGATTTTATTCCTAATTTGGGCTGTGTTATGAGCAGCCAAGTGTGCATGCAACAGGGCAAAGTCCACGGGAGGCAAAAGGGCAGTGCAACTGCCAGCCACATTCAGAAGGAAGAGGTAAATGGAAAACTAAGAATAGCTTTGCCCATTTTCAGGAGGGAACCTTCCACCTGATGAGGCCCTTACTAGCTCTCCGCAGCGTCTCAGCAGGTGGTTTCTCCTGTCCTTGCTTGGCAAGTTCAAATTCCCACATGCTTCCAAACCATAATGTTCTGCAGGAACAGAGAAGGGGTGGGTGCCGCAGGAGGGTGCGTGGACCACTAACGGAGACATTAACATCAGTGCTTCTGCCTGGTGTGGTTTTTGTAAGCTGCCATGGCCTTAGTTTTCCATTTGGAGTGTTCACTTAAAGACACACAGAACCTGAGGTTCTGCTGAACCTGACAGTGCAGCGGTGACGCTAAGATTGCCTCTGTGTTGCTTAAATGCCCCGGCTGTGGGAGGTGACGCCTGTTCCCATAGCCGTGCAGGGCAGAAGAGCCAGCATCCTTGCCACCTGTGGCCAGCCATCTCCGGAGGAGGCTGGCCTTGGCCCCACGGCAGAATACTTGGCCCTGCATCTTCTCTCGTCCCTACATAATGCCCCTGGTATCCTAAGGTATAATTGCCCTTTATATTTGCTTTTTCAGTGCAGAGTTGCTCCTTCCTAACAGTGAAGAGACAGTCTCAGTGTCCTCTTCCTAATATTCAGCACTTGGTTACCCAAATTCTGATCTTTAAAACAGGAGTGTACTAACAGAGGCTGCTTTCACCGCTCTGGCACCTTATTTCTTCGAATGCAGGATAGGGATGGTGATGCTTATCTGTGTTCTGAAACTCGATTAAGGTTTCTCATGAAGTACAGTGATATTTCCACACGTGTTAATAACTCTGTCATTAACTGCTTATCGCTCTGGGTGATAGGAGGATGCGTCCTTTACACCGCTGGCCTTTTCCATCCCAACAGCAATCAGTATCGCTTTCTGAAAAAGATCCAAGAAGAATAAAGACCTTTCCCCAGGTACCCTTTATCAAAATTACAGTTAAGCCGATCAAAGCTTTCTGTTTATCTGCCTAAGTTTATATCTACTTTTGTATTTCTATCTGTAAAGTAGTAGTAACTTGTGAGCCTTTAGGAAAGCATGGATGGTGACTCAGAACCACAGAGTCAGTCTCAGCAGACCCCTTGAAAGGGAGGTGTTGAGCCTACACAGGGATGTCTTTGTGGACATAATGCATTTAAAAAGCTGCAAGACCACAGAGCCCCTTCTTGCACTGCATGGCAGAAGCACAGAAAAAAATGCAATAGCAGAAAGAAGCACATAATTGCAAAAGTATCAAGTTTGAAAGGATGGTATTAATAAAGCTTGGTTCTCACTAAGTGGTATTTCTTCATACATGAACTTCCTTAGATTCACAGGATGCCATTTAAATACATCTTTCAAAATAGTTTTTCCAGAGTCCAAATGTGGGCTGCACCTGAGCTCAGCCTTAGGAAAAAGTCACTCTTTGCCAACGAGTAAGAGGCTTGGGAGTGAAGCTGGTGTTCTGCTCAGTGTTCAACCAGGGGTGCATTGGATTAGCAAAACATCCTTGTACTAGGTGGAACAGAGCAAGAAGGCTGTTGACAGAAAATCACCGTAGGGCATAATTAGAAATGGGAGAGGTCGTCTACATTTGACTAGATTTTTTACTGCCTAACGCCTCACTCTGGTGTTTACAGAGTCTGGAAACTCCTTTTATAACAGGCTTTCCTTCTGACTGGTCCCTGGAAGGGAGGCTGACTCCATCATGTCAGAAAAGAGCAGGAAAATATATTTTACAAGTTATTAAATAAGTAAGCACCCCTGTGGAGGCATCTGTTTTTCTGAGTGTAGAGTTACTTACGCGGGGTAGGGCTAAGGCTCTCCTGGCTTGCTTTACGCTGGGTTGCAGAAACAAGGCTTTTGCACTTCACTTTGTGGATCTGCTCTTGCAGTTTCATTGAACAAAGCCCCTGCAAGATCCCTGGCTTATGAAATATTTCCTCTCTGTCGGGTCCCAGACAAGGGATGGCATCTGCAGAGCCAGAAAAGGAAGTCCTTGCCTTATAGAGAGCACTCTCGGTGTGACACAATGGCTGATATAAAGTGTCGGGGGAGCTGAGCTGAAGGCAAAGGAACAAAGGAAGATCAGGATTTGGTGGTGTCTGTCTCAGACAAAAGGAAAGTGGAAAACGTCTCAGGGATGGATAAATTTAAGGCTGCGTTTGTGCTGGCTGGGGTAGGGGATGCTCTTGGTTATCGCAATTTTTCCCGAGAAAACAATGCTTTAGGTGCAAAAATCCAGCAGGAGCTGAAGGAAATTGGAGGGCTTGAGAACCTGGTGCTCTCTCCTGACAAGTGGCCAGTAAGTGACAACACGCTCATGCACATGGCTACAGCAGAGGCTGTCATCACAGGTAGGTACGATGGGACTAGCAAACGCAGTCTGGAAAGGAGCAAAATTGTCAAACTGCTGCATTTCTTAGAATAAGCCTTAGTACTGGGGAAGTTGTGAGAAAGCGTCACAAATGCTGCTTATGCGCTTGATGTTGTGCATTAGCTTGTCTCCTCCGTGAGCGTAATCCTGCAGCCATCACACAAACTGGGGAGTTTCGATTTCTTGAATGTGAAGGGGCTCTCCCTGTATTTTCCCTAGGTTTATGCAATTTGTTAAAGTTTAAAGACTAAAAACCGCATGTCCAGCACAACAAAAATAATTGCTAAGTAAATTATCTGTGCACTGGAGTATGGCAGGGAATAATATAGCCACTAGAGAGTCTTCTGTAAACGATAAGAGCTCTCCTAAGCACATTTTTAACATGTTTGTGTCCAAAACTCCAAGCTGGAGTAAAGTCACCTTAATATCTCTTTCAGGCTAAAATCACTATTTCTGTCTCCTCTTTGCTGCCCCTCGGGCAAAATGTTGCACCTGCAAGGCCAGAAAAAGAACAATTTGCTTTATAAGGAAAGCTCTGTGTCTTTAGTCTAAAAAATATTCTAACACACAATGCTTATAATGAAGTCTATCAGAATAGTGGAAGTTATTAATATGTCTCTCCTAAAATCACGATAGTTTGAGAATGTTTGTTTTTTCTTAAGGTAGGAATAGTCTTTTGTAAGATAGAGTGATATGTGTATCAACACCTTACCCATCGAACTAGAGCTTTCTGAGGTTGCCAAGATCATCATCCAAAGTACACCAGAAGACAGTGACCATTCAGCAATATTTTGCCTCTTCAGAATGAATCAATTTTTTTAATTTCTGCAAAAATACCCCTGATTTAAAAAAAAAAAACACGCGTAACGCTGGATAACTAACAGTAGCAGAAGCTCACAACGTGGCTAACTATCCTTCACGTCAATGAAACCTCCCTTGTGCTTCTGTTTCACCACTTTATCTGCCTGCTTCCAATCTGCTCTAAATTTAGTACATAGAGATCAGTTGAAGAGTGTGTTGGACACTTCATACTTGGCTATTAGCTAACCAATGGTTTAAGGGGTGGCTAATACACTAAAGATAAGGGCAAGATGTCAGCCTATCAAGAAAAAAGATGACTAACATATTTCTGAATATAGGCTATGATTAAATACGTATCATATGTTTCTTTCTTATTAAACTCTTTAAACCTATAACTTCTGGGTAATCAAGCCAGTTAGACTAACAGTGAAATAATAAATCTTATTACTTAAATATAGCAGGAGCACTATGGCTCTAAAGAAAAAATGTCTCAGCTATAATTCCCATCGGCTGTGTTTATCCTACACTCTCATTTATTTGTCCTGATCAGACAAGCTTATTTAAAAAGTGATTTTATGGGCTGGTGAGAAAGCAACAAGCTGGAGTGCAGAATTTTAGTAAGAAAACTTCTTTTCACAGTAACATTGGTGAATGGGGGAAAGAGAGTCTTTCTCTCTGCTTCCTGCCTGAAGCAGTGTCTCCTCCTGGCAAGGGGAATGCAAAAAAGCCACTGGGCTTGTTCATGGCGCAGGCTGTGTGCCACGTCACCCAGGTCAGCAGAGTGAAGCTCAGGAAGGTGAACGTGGGTCCGTGGGGCTGAAGGCAGCCACCCCTAGCCCTGGTGACCTGGAGTGGGGAGCCCTCACTGCCACGGAAGCTGCGATTCTAAAGAGTATATTGTGTGTCTGGAACATTACCAGCCAAAAAAAAAAAAGGTGGGGAGCAAGGGAAAGGAGGGTGAATAAGCAATAGGAATATTCCTGTCCCTCCTGCCCTTCTCCCCACACCTCCTGTTCACCTGCCCCCGCAGCATCCCCTGGGTGCAGGTGCGTGCCTGCAGGAACATGCGGGATGCTGGCAGGCTGGGACGGACATGTCCAAGGCTCAGGCTCACTGTGAAGTCCCATTGCCAGAGCGCTGCCCTTGGGAGAGCTCCCAGCCTGAGCCTGTGGCAGCAGCCAAGCACAAGGTGGAGGTTTGTGTTAAGGACAAAGGCAGTTCTCACCTGGGGAGGTGATTCTGGCCAGTTTTGCCAGCTGCATGGAAGATGTCCCAAGGAAGGCCATGGCCAGAAGCAGGTGGGGGCTGTGGGCACTGCTGCAGACAGAAGTGGCGCTCCCCAAATCCACCACGTGCACAGACTGAAAGGTCGATCCGACAATGAAGGATGAATGAAACTTCTGCTTCCAGCAGGAACCTGTCCCACAAGGGAGGAACAAGAACAGCATCACCAGAGCCAGGTGAATTATCCCTGCAACAAGGAAAGCCTTTTCCTCCCTGACTTAAACACAGGTTTAAAAAATGTAAGAGTTCATTTCTAAAGAACCTGCCTGATTGGCTTGACAGCTGAGACAGCAGCCTGGCTCCAGGTGCAGGAGCCATGGTGGGCTCAGGCATCCCAGAGGTGCTGGACCACAGGGACTCTGGCTCTGGGGACAAGACTTCTGCAGAAGCTGCTGGGCAGTAAATCCTACTCCTGGCTCCAATCCAGATAAACTGACACCTGATTCCTAAATCTGGAAAGGGTCAGCAGCTTGAAAGTATCTTGTTCCTTTAGGATTGTACGTGGGATGGCCAGCGTAACTGATAGGGTATTTTTTTTATGTGAAAAGAGGGGAATCTTGGTTTTACCCTGCATCTTCTTTATTTGCCTGTCTGCTTCACTGGCATTTGTGAGCAGCTCTGGATTATGGGGCTTCAGACTTTCTCTTAAATTAAACCTTGCGCGGATTTCAAGAAATCACCATCTTGATCATGCATCACAAAATGAAGATGTTTTTAGAAGAACTTCCCCTACTGTGTCATTCAATCTGTGCATCAAACCAAGTATTAAATGGAGTTTCTCTACATTTGTAGAAAAGATATAAATGGACAAATCCCGACTGCCTCCTCAGTTCCCACTGATTACACAACTGTAATAGATGCCGGTGGAAGCTTTTCCTCAGCAAGAGCTGAGGGCAGGGCTCTCCAAGCCCAACAACATGCAACAGCAGCTGAGAGAAGCAGCTATACGGAAGAAACAGCGTATGTTTAACAGGGGGAAGGTTCCTGCTTAGGCAAGACTGTAGACCTTGGTAATAGTAATCAATAAACAGATGTTGTTAGTGGACATATTCCAGAAAGAAATTTATCTGCTGGAAATACTACAGACTCTATGGATTTACTACTCTTATTAATCTTTATAAACATTTTTATGAACGCTCACAGTTCTGGTTACTGTGCTGACATAGGATACTGGGATCTCTGCATGAAAGACCTAAAAATTTTGAACAAATTAAATATAAAATATAGATTAAAAATAAGGTCAGTAATTTTCTTTTGTGTTTAATCATACATACCTCTTCAACATAATTTGATGGTAGTTTTCAAAAAATAGGTTTTCACTTTTAAATTGGATCCCCATCTGCAAATAACAGGCTGAGCTGGGTGCAGCTGGCTTCATGCACACACCCAGCGCCCACGACAGCCATGCACCCACCTTACGGTTAGACACCTCTGTAAATACTTCACACCACGGAGTCTAAATAAAGCCCCTGAGCAGCTACTGCTGACGAACAGAATGCCTTCATCTTTGGATTAAAGGAATTAAAAGTGGGTTGAGAACAGAGAGACGAGACTGTTCTCCCTCCAGCCCGCTCTCAGAGGGTGCAAAAATGTGGTGAAAGTGGCACCAGAAACACAACTCAGTGTATTGGAAGTGGAAATAGGAATGTTTCTTAAATGCATAGTGAGCTTGCTTGTTTGTCGTCAGTGCCCTCTTGCTCTTCTGCCTTCACACAGCAACCTTCTCTTCCCTCCTCCGAGCAGATTACTGGTGTTTAGAGGACCTGTACCGGGAGCTGGTAAAACGCTACGTGGACGCTATCGACAAGCTCCCGGGGAGGCGGCCAGACCCCGCTACCATCGAAGGCTGCAGGGAATTAAAACCAGACAACTACCTTCTTGCTTGGCACACACCATTCAATGAAAAGGGTACAGTACCACTTTCCATTTACAGATCCTGGCTGGAATAATGCATGCTTTCAGTGTTTGTGCCTATATGGAAATTGTTTCCTTTTTCCCCCTGACATCAAAGGCTACTACCCCTGAAACGTTTCCATGCTTGCCTGAGGATGGCAGGAGGTCTGCCAGGAATTCCTTCTGTAGGGCACTATGTCCTCTCGTAAACTAACCCTTCCCGCTTTAACATCTATTTAAAGAGACTTTGTTCTTGGCTCTGTGCCTCGGGGTCCAGATCTTTGTCCTTGAGTTTAATGGTTACACTAAGAAATATTTTCTGCCATTTTTTGTTTAAACATTTGTAGTCTTGGATCTCTTTAGTGATGGCATATCTGAAACAAAAACCAAGCCTCTAAATTGCTTTCAGCACCTATGCATTCACTGGAGGGAAAGCAGAGGCTTTTCTCCAGGTGGATGCCCTGCTAACAACTATGACTTTTGCTGATAACCCTTAATATTCCTAGCCCTGTTTCACTACCCCTGAACCTCTTTTTCTTTCTCTTTATGATCATTTCATTTTATGATAAATTGAATTTCTACTTCAAGTTAAATAACATGCATGCAATTACACGCACACAAGTACGCATATAGCCATAGAGTGCAATTAACCTTGAAAGCCCGTTGAGACACTGCATCACCAGGTGAAGCAGACCTAGACAGCCAGAAGGTGATGGCAGCTCACACAGACATTGCACTGTCAGTGTGATGCTGTACCACCACAGTACATACTGGCACCGCTCAACCGCATTGTGCATTGATGCAACATGGTGGCAAAGACCCAGTGGCACAATGCCATGGCTATTTCTGGGTCTCTGCAGTCAGTCTGACACAAAAAGCATCCTTCACTCCGCCCCCACTCCTCACAACAGCTGCTGTGAGGGAAAAGGATCCCCTCCCCATGTATTCTGCCCACCCTGCTATTAGCCAGGCAAATCTAGGAAAGTGCCTCTTCAGCCGTTGTCGTATATTTTATGACTGACCATGGGTAAAATTTGGTCAGAACAATTGTGGGAGCTGCTGCTGGCCCTGAGCAGTTCTCAACACCTCCAGCAGTGGAGCATGGCTGTTCCCTGGCCCATTGCTGTGTTGGAGCTACAACTCTTCTCTTAGCCTTCCTCCTCCCCAGCTTTCCACAACAAACTATTTGCTTTTGGGATACTCTGGACTAGAAGGATCTAAAATTAATTCCTGTTTCAAGACCTGGCAGCTAAAGCCCACCTGCTCCGTGTGCTCTGACAAATATAGTCCTGAATGTCTCAAGAAGCCTTTTTTTCACCCTGAGAGCAAAAGAAGCAGTGACCTGAGGTGACGATGTTCAGCCTACTGTGCAACTTGACACTGCTATGGGCATAATTAACTTTGAAATTGAACTTTCATTTATTTCTTCTTGAGGCAAAGACATTCCACGGGCACTGGATGCCTAACAGATGGATGATATCTTGGATGAGCTGGAACCAAAATGCTGTTTTCCTGTGGTTATTCTGTCTTACCTCACTTCTAGCAAGAATTCATGTGCCAGCCCTCATGGACCAGTGAAATCTTAGCTTAGGTAATTTTGTGTTGCCTTATACAATGCTCCTCCACTCAAGTTCTTGTGGGCGTAGTCAGCAGCATGAATTCTTAAGTCAGGCTGCCCGGCGTGTCTCTCTGCGACCTCGTGCCATGCTCATGCCACACTCATGGCAGAGGTACCTGGTTTATGTTAAAGGCTGGTGAGATTCCTGTGATGGCCAGAAGACCTGTCCAAGGCTGTCTAACACCTTCTGTTTTAAGAGTTTGTTTCCAGTTTATGATGTTGATAAGCTCAAGGCTAAAATTTTCTCCACTGTTTGCCTCCGTCTGTCAGCGGTTGTTCAAGGTTTTGATACAGATAAGTCTACCATTTCTGAGACGTGGTAAAAATGTTTTGTTCCATTGCCAAAAAATCAAATTTTTCAGAGGAGAATCACTGATGTTTGAGAGCTGGAACCAAAATCTGAGTAGGGTGGTACCCCTTGAGCCAGAGATGTGCCTTCAGAATCTGACTGAAATGACTGAAAAGTCAGTCAAACAGCAGCTTGGCTCTGCCTGCACTGTGTGTATTCCAGGCTGAGGCTGCAGCATCCAAACAGGTCCTTATCTACACCTACCGGAGCAGCTGCTGGGCTTCCTCGTGGCACTTGAGAACAGTGCCTTTTTGCTGGTGGCATTGGTAGAGGAGCATGAGGAAAGAGTATGAGTTAAATGTGGAAAGTTGGGGAACAAAAGTGAAGGATAAACCGCAGACAGGCAGGAGAAAAAGGTGCCAGGCTCTACGGTCTCATGCAGAACAGTCTGTAGTCACAAAAGACACATCCTCTTCAGGGCTTAGCAGCCACTAAGCTGATCTTTATTATTCTACAGATGTAGAGTGAAGAAAAGCACACTGAGTTATATACTGCAAGAGAATAATATAGTGCACAATTTAAAATGATGTAATAAGAAAGTGTCAACACAGCTTTTGTGACAAGAATTCACAACTCAGAATGCTATTAGAAAGCTCATGAAGTAGCCAAGAAACAGGAAGAATAAAGGAGCCATTGTGAAGATGGTCTGTTAGGATTTCCAAAAGACTCTCAACGAGGTCCCTCACCAAAGGCACTAAGTGATGAGGCACTAAGCTGGATGGTGAAAAGGTCTCCTGAGGATGGACAACTGGTTAAAAGACAGTAAATGAAGAGCAGGAGATTGCAGTCTGTCTTCTCCACGGAGAAGGAGGTACCTGTGCTGAACCTCTGTTGTTCAACGTGTCCACAAACAAACCAGAAATGCAAGTGTATAGTGGATCAGCAAAGTCAAATATAATATAATGCCAACTTGTGGAAGATGCTCACAATGATGAATAACCATGTGGCACAGTAGCAGTACCAGATGCAATGCAGATAAGTGAAAAGCCATAGGTGAGCAGGGAGGGAAATCCTAATTTTATATATGTAGTTGCAATTGCTGACTCAGTTACCACTCAGGGAAGGGATCGTGGAGCTAAAGTAGTTCATCACTTCATTGCTCCATAAGAGCCAGAAAGCAAATAGACTATCAGAAATTAATGGGAAAGGAACAGACAACAAAACACAAAACATGTTTGCACTATGGTATAAATCCATAGCTGCTGTTCCTTGATCACTGTATATAATCTGGTCCCTCCCTCCCCGCCCCCCCCCCCCCAAAGGATGTAAGAGAACTAGAAAGAGTATGAGAGAGGATGGTTGGACTAGTATCCATAAGCTGTGATGTCTGAGGTAGTACGATAGAGAGCTGTAAAGTCATAGATAATTTGGAGAACATGAATAGGGACACAGAAAACTCAGTCTCCTCCAGCACAGAAACCAGAGACTCCAAATGAAACTGGCAGATCATGAGTTCAAAGGAAGCAAAAGGAAGAACTTCTTCACACAACACCTAATTATGAAAAAATATATTTTCCAATGCTGATGAGCAGATGCTACAGTTCATGTGAGTTCAAAATAGAGCTGGGAAAATTCACCCAAAGGAAATCCTTCAAAGGTTATTAAGCAGAAAGATGGATAGCCAGCTGCCTCCTGGACCAGGGCCACAAATTGACAGCAGCTTAGTACAAGGGGGTAGCATCATCATACTTTTCTTTTGCTCTTTCTTAAGTATCCTCTCCATTAGCCACTATCACACATGGTAAGTTAGGTCAACCTTTGGTGTGATCATGCAGGACAGTCCTTATGTTCTTACACATGTGTCTCACCTGTTGCTTGGACTAGTCTTGCTGTCCTTTACTTCATTGATTCAAATGGTAGACAGGGAGACATGGAAGCTAACAGCTGCTAATCACCTGGAGCCCTGTCTAGGCTTAATGTTACTCCCTGTCATGGAATTTTTTGTTACCAAGTTTGTTTCTCTAATTCTGCAGAAGGTTTTAATATAACTTCCTAGACTGGAGGAACACAATGACGTTGCAAAGACAAGGTTCTTCAGAGCAGCAGACAGATTACAGTAGTGCATCCTCCACTTTGTATATGCTAAGAGATGTCATTTAATTAACATCTCTGTGTAGTGCAACACCCTTCCCTCTTGGATAACCAGCGTGGACTGCGTGCTTTGGAGGAACCAGGACTGCATAGTGAAAAAGACTCATCCACTGCTCTACGGCAGCAGACAGTTTAATGAACAGTTTGGTCTTGTAAGCGGGAGAAGATACATTCTCCCAGTTAAGCTGACTGGTACTCTGGAAGACTGGATTTCTTTCCTGACTCTTCCTGGTGGTTTCTGTGTGATTTGTGGGATAGGCAGACAGTTTTTTCTGCTCCTGGCTCCTTCATAATCAGGCACTACAGAGGTAGCGTATGTGACATAACAGGAGCAAACATGCCATTTGCAGAACGAGTATCCAGCCTTTTCATGAGGAGCAGTGGCCAAAGGCATTCTGGAGAGGGCCCCTTTCACTGTTATCAGGAAGGCTAGCAAGGAATGGGGAAGCAAGCTCTGAGCTTGCAGGGAATAAAATGGTATTTTGCAAACCCTTTCATGTCACATTTATCAGGTGTTCAGCCTTATTTGGAAGAGTTATTGCATGCAAATTTGCACATCAGATTTTGAGGAGGAAGGGAAGAAATGCCTTCAGCTAACCTAATTCCATCACCTAGCCAGGGTGCTCACTCAGGATAGCTGCTTTTCTGGGAGAAGAGTTCATTTCCCAAGGGAGAAATTCAGATCCTAGTCAGTCTGTATTGAACCTGGAGATGCCAATGGGTGGCTTATGTTAGTTTCACTCAGGCTTCACTTTGGCTTGAAATAAATCTTCCTGCCAGCCCCATTACCACACTCTGATCACACTCATGATCCTAGGACACCTGAGCTGGAGCTGCTTGAGACGATGCTAAACAACAAGCAGTGCTCCAAGAGAGCCCCTGGCGCTCTGCACCCACAGCAGCCACAGCCCAGGGGAACAGCTGAGGGCTCTTCTCAAAAGAGGTGACTAGAAGCCCTGACCCTGGCTCTTTGGCATCTGCTGCTTCAGTTCGCTCCAGCCCATGAATTGCTCCTACTACACCATCAGACTGGCTAACAGAGATACAGCCTTTCTCCATGCTGCCTGTCTGGGAAAGACAGAGAGACTGTGCTCCTAATGCAGGGTCCACAGAGGCTAAAATTAGGTGGCATAAATATGCCCGTTATCTTCCAGGGGCCAAGGAGAGAAATGCTGATTGCTCTCAGCTATACCCAAGGTCACAGGGAAGTGTGATTGAGCAAAGACAGTGCTGAAAAATGCCAAGTACTTTGAAAAATCAAACCCTATCTATCTCAGGGTGGGCTCCTGCAATGAGTTAATGCTTTTTTGGGCACATTTGTCTCACCAGTTGCAAAGAGGAGATAATCACCTCACTGGTGTCTTGCAAAGATAAGCTCATTAAAACTTCTGTAGCATCCTGATATTACTGTGATAAGTACCACAGAGAAACTCATTAGTAAATTTAACTCTCCATTCAATAAAGCGTTTAAAAGTTGAACACCTGGAATCATGCACTCAATGCCGAGGACTGAAAGAAATTCTGAATTAGCTATTCCATAAATGAAGTCTGTGCTGCACAAGGCAGAAATTCCCAAGACCAAGCTCAGTAAGTGTAGGCTGTAGCGTGAGTGTGCTCACAAGCACTAATTCAGGTCACACGGAAAACCTCAGCTCTGACATTGCCCAGCTTAGGATGATTTGGCTCCATAGCCCTTGGGTTCTTTTTGGACAATATTTTAGTATGTCACAGAAACTATTTTAACTACCTGTGGGACTCTCTAGGATGAAACATATTAAAATTGAAAGATCAACTGTGATACTCATATAAAGTGTTTTAATCATGATCTCAGCATGAAGACTACTAAAACAAGCGGATAGTAAGCGTGTATCTGTTTCTCAAACTTCTGTTTCTAGTGCTGGCATCTGGAGCAAGCAAAACGGTGCTTATTAGCCAGGAATGAGTAAAGATAGCATGAGAGTTTGAACAAGGTCTGTGAACGAGAAAGCACACTGCTTTCTGAACCCACTATTCTCTTCATAGCACTTGAGAATATTGGAAAATAACTGTAAAACCAGAATGGCTGTGTAGAAGCAAAACTATTTGCAAGAAACTTCCAAAACTTGTAACTAGTGTTGCATGCTAATTTCCCATTCCCTGGGGAGTTCCCACACATGAGTTGAATTGATAAAATGTGCTTGTTTCACATTTTATCAACATATTTGTGTACTATTAGTCTCCTTTAAAATGCTTGGCATTATTTTTTTACTTTAGGTTCTGGATTTGGAGCATCCACAAAAGCCATGTGTTTAGGGATGCGATACTGGAAGCCGGAAAGGCTGGAGTCGCTGATTGAAGTGAGCATTGAATGCGGACGAATGACTCATAACCACCCTACAGGTAATGCCCACTGACGTATTGGTGTGCTGATGTCCCTAAGGCTGTGAATTCACCTGGTTAAATTGATTCTGCTTTGCAGACTCTAAGGCCTTGGTTTGAATTTTGCTTGAGTAGTATATAGATGTATACAATATTTACATAGGATTATGTATTTGCTCATATATTATGCAGACAACAACCTCAGGCATAGAAGTTTTCCTTCCTAAAATACCAATAACTAAAGAGTCCAATGTCTGGATCGTGTTCATGTCACTTGCCCTGATCAAATTTTAGGTTTCATGTACATCTAGATGACTCACTGTTATCAAGCGAGTTTATGGTTCAGGAGATAATAACATTTTTCTCTTGACAGGTTTTGTCATATCCAATCACTGTAGGCAAAGGTAGAAAGCCAAAAAAAATCTAACTCCACACATTTTAGGACACAATCTGAAACGTTCTCTAAACAAAACATAAATAAATAGATTTGAAGTTGTTTTGAATATTCAGGTCTGTCATTCTGATAATTTTATGCTGTGTAAGTGTGTATTCGTTCTGTCTGCTTTAAACAGCAATAAATAAAACCATAATGAATGGTGACATGTTCAACACACTCAGTGCTCTGAAGCAGTCAGAAAAGCCATCAGGATGGTATAATATTAGAGGAAAAGAATTCAAAGCAAAGCAGAAAATAGTATTAAGCCAATATATAAATCTATGGTGCATTAGCAGCAGTAAGACTGCTTGCAGTTCGGGTCTCCCACCTCAGAAAGGACTTAGCAGAGCCAGAAAAAGGCAGCAAGGAGCATCCACCTTGTCAAACACCTTCCGTACAAGGAGGCATTTCACCCAGAAGGAGTTTTCAGCTGGGGAAAGAGGCAAGTGGCACAGCGGGGAGGTGGAGAGGAGGGGTGGAAGGGCCACCATGGACCTCACCGCCATTCTGAAAGGTGTCAGGGAAATGTCAGTTGCAATTCTCATAACTCAAAGTCTGAAAAAAACCAACTGATGTGTCAGTCAGGACTGAAACAAGCAGACAAAGGAAATCCCTCCCTGTGTGGTGCGCAGTTAAGCCACAGACCTTGCTGCTACAGGCAGCTGCAAAGTCCACAGATACGCCTCTGTTCAAAGGGGATCAGGCAAACGGACAAGAAAGGCTGTCACCATTAAAAGCAATCAAGCTGTGTAATTAAAATTGCCCTAGAGCTACTCTAGAAGCTCTGGGGTGTGGAGAAGCCAGGCCAATTAGGCTCGCTCCCTATTGGCATAATTTGCAGAGCCAGAACCCTCTGCTGGGGCTTGCTTCCTTCCCTGGTGAGGGGCAGCAGGCTGTGCGAGGGCTGCTGCAAGGAGGGGGAGCAGGGTGATAGCAGCAGGGGGAGGGGGCTGCCTGGGGAACAGGCAGAAAGAGACTGCCAGCCCCCCCCCAAAACCCTCTGGGCACACCTCAACCTCTGCCACCCTCTGCAGTGACTTGTCCCGCTGCCCTTTGCTTCACCCTCTAAAGCCTCTGCTGCCGCCCTCACGCTGAATGTGGCACTCAAGGATCCTTATGGCAGTTGGGTTAGATGCTCCCTACCCAGGTGAGGCCCTTTGAGCTGGCTTTACCTGGGGTTTTATTCTTTATGAAAGCATCTGTTAGATTCTGGGTTAGATGTGCCTTGGGCCTGGAGCAGTATCGCAGGTCTTATGGCAGAGAGAATTAGTAATAGTCTCATCTGGACTTCTAACCTCCTAAAATAATTTGGGTTTACCTTTAGCAAAACGCACAAAGTTCATGCTTACCTTACTACCTCTGCGCACGAGTGAGCGCTTTTGTACCCATGCACTGAGATGCACACGCGTCAATACTTCGCTCACCTGGGGCTTGTTTAAATGACTGAGTTGTTTGCTTAAGTTTCTTTTGCACGTTGCACGGGGTTGGTTTTGTTGCCTTTGACGGAATACCATGAGCACAAAAAAAGACAAGAAATGAGCCCCTCTGTTTCTGATATCATGGAAGTGTTCAGTGCCCATCAACAGCAAGTTCATCTTAAGTATATTCATTTCCAAAGTGGAAGACGCAGCTAGGCAGACGACAGCATGTCTTGGACAATTGCTTCTTTGGAACATGGGCTTGTCCCCTTAGAGGAAAGAAGCAATTGTCCAAGCAGGACATGGACTTGTCCCTTTAGAGTAAAATGAGCCAGAAGTAGTGTTAGATCTAACAACCACAGCCCTTGGGCTGGATGAATCTGTAAGTGACGTGGTATAGCTTGTAATTGAATCACTTTGCGCAAGTCAGTTATTTCAATCAGAAGATTTTTGGTATCACATTAGTGGATTATGTTTATTTTTGAATGCTACCTCAATTTCTGTCATATCACACCACAGAGAACAGAGGCTCCCTTCTATGTAAAGTAAGTTGTAACCCAATGGGCACCACATGTTAGCCAAGGATCTCAACATGCCACGAGCCAGCCTGCAAACGGGCAGGGATAGGTCATATACATTCATTAATCTTACCCAACAGCCATGAGGCATTCCACTAATGATTTTACAAAGGACATGACAAGGATGGTACAAGCACAGACCGTGCATTAATTAATCATTTCTACCAATGAATTCCAGGCTTTCTAGGGTCCCTATGCACAGCTCTCTTTGTGGCATATGCAATACAAGGGAAACCCCTTGCGCAGTGGGGAAGAGAGATGATGAAGGTTGTGCCGATGGCTGAAGAATACTGCAAGAAGACCATTCGCCACATGGCAGGTAATGTATCTGAATCAAAAGAGTTATTTTTCTTAAAATTATGTTTGCTAAAAAGACACCAAAGAGACATCGCTCCCCAGTCTGTCCATTTTGCTGCTTTCCCCACTCTCCCATCTCCACAGGCTGCCCTTCTGCTTTCTCTGCTCAGACTGTCAGCTCTTCACAAGTGGTACCACCTTCTTCTACTGTCTGTTAGTTGCCTGGTATACTAGTGGCAAAAATACGAAGAGAAATAGCAATGATAATGCCCTACTGCACAGTTTTATTTTTAGGAAGTCTTCAAAGATTGCTGGGCAGGGGGGAGGGAGGAAATGATATTTAGCAGGTTATTAGGCAAACTAACTGCTGAGATATGAATTATTCATCTCCCTTCCATCAGTTAGCACCATCTAATATTTTCCATAAGAAAACCCACTGATGTTCTTCATTTTGCCTGGAAAAGTTCACCTGCAGATACCACCTGACCAAGAGTTAGCTTTTGACCACAAATCCAGATTTGACTTGTTGCTTTTCTGAACCAATATTAAAATACAACCTGTTGTATCCTTGTTTTAAAACAACTGAGCATAGCACAACTACTGAACTTGACATTGCTACTTTACTAAAGTATGTGATCTTCACGGCAAAGGTATTTTAATCCCCTCTTGCCAGGGAGTGAGGCATTTGCAACGGTGAGACCTGCCATGGACAGACAAGTGTTGTTACATTAAACAATCGAGGAAAGAGGTTTTCCTGTTAATCTCAAGGGGCAGCTGTTGAGAAAGATTGAATTCAATGGAAACCTTTCCTTGAGAGCACTCAGAAATGAAGATTTACCCAGGAAGGAAAGCTGCTGCTTTAAAATCTGAAAGGAACACCAGGGAGCCTTTCTGAAAGACCCCGCATTTTCGTCTGTGCCTCATGGTGCACCAGGATTTTTTTAGCCGAGACCTATGAGGAGCAGGTGCAGGATTAGCGTGAGCGAGCTCCTCTCTGAGTGGCTTTGCAGCAGGTCCCTGTCACTCCACCCGAGCAGGACCCCTCAGCATGGAGGTATGCATGTTGGACTCCTGAGGCACGCTCTCCGGCTAGTGCCCATATTGTTGAGCTTCATCCTATTTTGGTAGTGGGAAAAATCTCCTGCATTAAGGTTAAGCTACTTGGCTGGTGAGATGCACTGCAAAGACACCCTGCCAGAGCCTTCCAGTTTTAGAAAACTCTTTTTTAGCTGCATTATCCCCCATGAGGAACAAACACAGCGTTCAGTTGCAGAGGGCTTGATTCAACACACCACTCCAATACTCAGTTGCAATCACTTCCCAGGTAGTCCTGTGGGCCTAAATGTGACCATCGTCTCAGGCTGGGCTCAAGGGATTTCTGACCATGCTACAGGTCGCCCATGCAACACAGATCTCCTGCAGCTGCTTTATCCCTTTGTTTCTGAACCTGTGCATTGGAATAATCACACTTCCTTGCTTGTTGAGGCACTTCATAGCAAACATTTGGTTTTGATGCATTCATCACTTATGGTTGTGAGGGAAGTAGGGGAAGAAAAAAAAAAGAAAGAAACCTGTCAGGTCACCTGCATTTCTAAAAGCAGTCTTGCAACCAGCTGCTGGAGTGGGTGCTGGTAGTTCACTTCAACTGCCAACATTTTCTTCATGTGACTTTTTTTTTCCCCTCAAGATGCTCTCTTGGCCTGATGGCTGTGAGTGCACTTTCACTCTGTTTTCTAACCCCCACCCTAGTTTTTTAGGGTTCTAGTGAATGGCTTCCTTGTGATCAGGCAAAACTGGGGCATGGACTCAGAAGAAGGGCAGCTGGGCATTCACCCGCATAGAGGGCATGTGGCTGAAGGCTCATCCCTGTCTGGGGCTGGGGAGCCAGCAGCCTTGGGAGACTATCAGGTCCTACAAGGCAGCTTGGATTTTTTTGCAAGGAGTTGAACTGCTTTAAAGATTTTAATTGCCAAAGAGGCAATTTAGGCAAATAAGCAAAATCAGATTACGTCCTTCAGAGAAATTGGCTGTGTGCATGCTCCTCAGCCACTTGCAGCACACAACGGAGTGACCAAGCAGGACAGAGCCAGGGAAAAAATGGCAATGCTCAGTTTTATTTTAAACTGTACACCAGCAGTCCCATACTGAATTGCTAGTTTGCCTTGGCACACTTAGCCGCCCGGTCCATGTCACTGCTTTCTAATTCCATATCCCCATGGGCTTCCCAGGCCAGGTTTCACTCAGGCCTCGTTTCTGCAGACGGGTGCATGTGTGTGTGCTTAACAGGTCGGGGTGACTTACACACCTTTATAATCTTTTATAAAAAGGTTGAGCCAGAGCATTGGTTTGAGAATAAACTGAATTTCATAAGATTATTTACACGCACAGTGTTAAGCGTGATTAGAGATACTCTTCCAATAGTGACAGAAAAAGGCGAAAGACCTATGGTTATTAAAAAAGGCTTATTTCTGTGGGCACAGATAGCAGATGTGTGTGCTGTTTATCCCTTCTACTACATTTGATAGGTATTATAATATATGCAAATGGAAAATTTGGCCTTTCCTATCTGCCTTTTCCTGAAAGATCACATAGAAACTCTGTGAAAACAGAACAGAAATACTGGAGAAATTACGTGATTAAAAAGTGATAACTGAGGCAGGAGGCAATTTGCATTTAGGACATGTAAGCATTTTCAGATATTCTTTACTCATAAGAAAGGAATATAAAAATTGGCATAATATTGATTTTTTTTCTCTTTTTGTTGACTCTTACCTTTTCTTTGGATCATTTCTCAGTAAGTTCTCTAAAAATCTCATATTGATGTATCTTAATGTAATTTTAATACACCATAAAAATACCACAAGACTGAAAATATTCCCTTCGTTCACATCTTCTGTTTCCAGTTAGATGTCCCACTCCATATTAAAATGCATACTTAGTACCTAAGCCTGCTTAATGTACATTACTGTAAAATACCTAGGGTTCTGGGTCAGTCGATACTGTAATTTTCTTTAACATGTATTGAAGTAAAACTGAAAAGATTGCCAAGATGAAATACTTCATCATTAATTTCTTTTGTATTCAGAATATCAGGAGCACTGGTTTTATTTTGAAGCCAAGTGGCAGTTTTATTTGGAGGAGAGAGAAATCAATGAGGAAAATCAGAATAAACCTGTCTTTCCAGACAACTACGACGCAGAGGAGAGAGAAAAGGTAACTGGAATTTCAGGAAGCGCTCGGAAAGCCTTTAAACCCAGAGAGGTATTTTCAAAGAGACACACCAGGATTTTTCAGCTGTTCCCAGTGCCAGAGTAGTCAGGAAGTCTTTCTTTTTCTTCAAGCAAGAAAAAACAACTCCCATTCTTGGCCCTGGTATGTGTTAGCGTAAGAAAGCAGTTGTCACCAGTCCTGGGGTTGCTGCAATGGGAGGAAACATGGCAGAGAGGCCGACTGAATGTCACATGTATTGACACCCAGAGCAGGCACAAAACGTAAGCCACAGCTATTTGAGGGTGGAGAGGGCAAACATGTCACTGGATGGATCCTAATGGAGCTGTGGCCCAAGTCCCACAGAAATCCCCCTGGATACTAGGAGCTGGACTTAGTCATGGTCCTCTGAACAGACGACAGCCATCCTACACAATTCTCTGCCAAGGCAGGCTGTGCCCAGACTAGTTTTAAGTGTCTCAAGAGATGGTGTTTCACCACGTCCCATGGGATACTACTTTATAGCATACATGATCTTTCCTTTGCCTCATCAATTCTGGTTATATTTTCTTAACTCAAGAGAAAGAATGTGTCTTCTTCCCTGGTGTTCACAGCTTTCTGATATGTGCTGGCACCTCTCAAAACTCTCCACTTAGCAGCTAAGCAATGAGTCTGTGATTCTTGTCACCCTTTCCCATAAATCAATCCTTTTTCCAGACTATTAAAACAGTTCTATTCTGAGAAGTCAATTAGTATATTTTTAGGTGCTTATCTATGCAGTGAAAGGTGCCAATGGAAGATAGATTGACTGTGGATAATAAGAAATTGCTCACTCTAAACATAAAGAATAAATCCCCTTCCAGGTTTATTTATTAATTCAGTGCCATGAATTCACTACCAGCTTTTTGTTCCTTCCAGTTCTACCAGAGTCTTAGCTTTAGGAGAAACTAAAATAGTATTTCCCCATGATCATTTCAAGAGAGAACTGCATGAATTCCTAACGCAGAAACAAAATTTACTTTCACCACCCCAGCCCAACTAATTTAGCCTATTGAGCTATTTATTTTGATGCACAACAAAGGTAAATGTTGCTTGACCCTCAAACTCCACCGCCAGCCAGAGATCACAGCCTGACAAAAGTCCAGAGACTTAATATGCTTGTAAGCTGAGCATGTTAATAGCCATGGAAAGAATAAATGAGGAGAAGGTCACCATCCTGCCTGCCTTTTTCCCAGGAGTGTTTTCCTTTGCATTCCCTCCAAACTAGCAGGCCACTTGTGTCTGGAGGTATAGCTGATCGCCTTTCTGCAGGCCATTACTAAAGCACCAATATCTGGCACCACTCTTGCCAGCAGGTCACTGTACACATGTTCCTGCTTGACCATGTGCGCCTTTTCGCAGGCATGTACCAGCTTAGGAGCTGTGAAAGTGAAGCCTTCAAATGTGGCTTGGATTGATCCAAGTACATCACAAGGGCAATTTCCCTCTCTAAAAGAAATGACACCTCAAAATTCTAAGCAGCAATGGTCACATTCTCTATAAGCAGGTATACAGCTTAAATTTGGAGAAAACTAGAAAAAAGGCAAATTACTCCTTCTTGAATGGATAAATACAAGATGAGCCAATGTAGGATAAATCATTTTTCAGTGGTACATGTTTGGAACATACTAGATACACAGTCAGCAGGCAGACATTGCTCTGCACTTGAGGTCAGCCTTGCTTCTGCAAATAAATCTGTCACCCTGCTCACTTTCCCATGCTGGACACGGTGTGTGACCCAGGCCAATTAGACTCTGAGGAGCTCATCCCCTTAAGATGGAGTTGCTTAAACCAGCACTGTGCAAGGACCCAAAAAGGGGTGGAAAAGGAAAAGGAAAGATGGAAAGGGAGTGCTAGCCAGTAGTGGGTCAGCTCCTGGAGGGTGAGGAAGTCAGAGGCAGCTGTGATTACTGACTGCAGGGGTTTGCAGCGAGGAGAGGACCTGTGAATTACCTCCAGGGCTTGGCAGCAGCTCAGTGCCTTCAGCAGGAAGGAGTGGGTATTGACACTCCAGTCCACGCACTCTGTGATACGGGTCCTTGCCCACCCACCCTAGGGAAGCTGGGCTGGTGCCACACGACAGGGCTGCGAAGTTTGAGAAGGGCTGCCTTGGTGCAGTTAAGTCCCCCCAGGCTCGGCCACGAGGACATCTATCCCTAATGTAAAGTTGTTTCAGCCAGGTGGGATGACATCAGACATGTGCAGAAGCGTATGGGGTCTTAAGGGCTAAATGCAGGAACACTTGAGCCTCCTGCCTGCGCACCCAGAATAGCACCTCCACGCTTAGTCCTCTTGCCTTTGGTAGTATTACACATGGGCCAGTACTGCTCCACCAGCTTCTGAGCTGCAGCAAGAAGGCTGGAAAGTTTGCATGTGTCAGAGGACAGGATAAAGACAGAAATACTTTATAGATGGGGAAAAAAAAACCCCCACAACCAAAAACAACCAATCAACCAAACAAACAAACAAAAACCCCGACAGCAGCAGAGTAAAGCTGCAGTCCAACTCTGCTTTGTTTGATGTATATGCACATAAACCACAATCATGTGTGTAATGGCTGAGGGTAACGTGAACAGATATAAAGGTAAACCCTGCATATGGGTTGCAGAAACCAAGAGCCAGCCAAGCAGCAACAAGTGGATCTAATGTAATGAAACTTAAAGTTCAGGAAACAAAGCTGCCCATTTCCTTTAAAGGGAGGTACTATTTTACTGTAAATTTATCAGCGTTGATTTAATTTGGGGATTTGATGCAGGAAAAAGTGAGTTCTGGAGCTACCTCTTCTAGAGAAAATCTGGTTTTCCTCTGCAAACCTCTCTGTGGGTTTGGTTTTTTTTTCTTCTTTCTCCTCCTGAGGAAGAAACTTTTCTTACATTTGCAAAGTATTTTCCCTTTTATTTAACAAATACTTGTAGAAGAGGAGGGAAAAGTCTTGTCAAGAAAAATTCAGAGAAGGGGCTTAAGATAACATAGTCTGAAATTGAGCCCCTAAAGAAATAACTGAATTGGAACTTTTCCACCCTCCATGTAAAACTTGGCTAATTGAAACATTTGCAAATGTGTGACAAGGGGAGTTGAGAATATTTCCAAGAGGCAGGAAAAGGACCGACAAAGTAAGTCCTTACCAACCCGAGTTTTTTAAATAATAAGATATTTCAAAGGTGTGAACTTGGAATCTATGTCACCTACTTTTTGGCCTTCTGGGCTTGCTTAAATTGAGCCAGCTTCATGGCCAGCCAAGAGCTTGGTGCGTTAAGCTGGGGTGCAGGCTTACACCTGCACCTCGGGCACCACCCGTGCTGCGGTAGCTGCGGCCGTGCTGTCTCACCCTGTGCCGCAGGCAGCGGTGTGGGCAATGCGGGCAGTGCGGGCAGTGCGGGCAATGCTGGCAGTGCAGGCAATGTGGGCAATGCGGGCAATGTGGGCAACAAGGGCAATGCGGCTGCCTACTGCCTTTTCCCCGCGAGGTGAGCTATTGCCACCCAGCAGGGCAGAAGTCACCCTGGCACAGCCGTGTGCCTCCCGCCCCCATTGTCAATGCCCTACCTTGATGCCACCGTCTCTCCCACAGACGTACAGGAGATGGAGCTCCGAAGGCCGGGGGGGCAGACGAGGCCACGATGCCCCCATGATTGCTTACGATGCCTTGCTGGGCTGCGGCGGGGACTGGACGGAGCTCTGCAACCGCTCCATGTTCCACGGAGGTGAGGCCCCCCCTGCACCTCCCATGCTCTGCACCCTTGCCAAGGGTGGGAGAGAGTCCTCCTGGCTGTCGGCTGCTGCTGTTGGCCGATCTTCCACGTTGCCTGTTGTATCTGTGCCCCTGGTTTTACCCACCAAACAAACCCCCTTCTTGTAGCAGCAGCTGCCGCACAAGCCATTTACGGTGCTTTTCAAATGCTATTCCATCCAAGTCTCATGGTTTCGCCAGAGGTGCACAAGGAGTAAATCCAGCATGGCTTTGTAAAGGGCTGGCATCTTCCCCCACCAAAATGTTAGTCCCTCAGGTAAAGGAACCTCTTAGCTGCACATAGCAAAACCAAGTAAGGGAGAAAAATAATACAGTGCCCAACCAGTGCCAGGCAGATGAAACCTAGCACTTTAAAGCACACAATTTATTACTTCTACAGCTTCGCAAGAGATAACTCTCTCACTGGCAGCTGCATCCTGCTGGGCTTTCCAGAGGGCCAGCGTAGCTGGGGGGAAAGGACCCCAGCCCCAAATCACTCCCTCCCTCCCAGCCTGGCATGGGCCCTTTGCAAAGCTGCTGGGTTGCTCACTCGCCCCAACACAGCGGTGAGAGCTCACAGCCCCTCACCGCAGAGCCCAGCAGGCACGAGCCCGCGGGCACTGCATGGAGCATCAGTGCTGCTCACCATGGCTGGAGGCTTTAAAGCACGTGCAGTGCCACACTGTGCTGTGAGGAAGGAAGAGACACTCCAGTCCAGGACATTTTCTGTGTAGCAGGGAGCCCTGCAACTACTTTCCCCTCCTTTATTCCTAATGATGGCTAGCTGCTCACAAAAGCTGCTGTGTTGGAGTGAATTTTCCCCACACTGTAGAAGCTCCTAGCCCAGGAGCACATGCTGCAGAGGCATCATCACGTGCTTGCCTTGCTCCCTTCCCTGGGCATCCTCACCTGTGCTACCGGAGGCAGTACGTGGGGTGGTGCAAGCCATTGGGACCGACTCACCGTGCCACCACCATGCCCCCGCAGCAGTTTTGTATTTCCACCTCTGTGCAGCACAGGTTTGGTTCTGTATGTGCTGGTGACACTGAGACCATTGCAATTGTGCTTAAACCTGCAGGAGAAAGTGCAGCGACTGGGTCCATTGCCGGCTGCCTCTACGGCTTGGTTTATGGCCTGAGCAAGGTCCCCAGAGGCTTGTACCAGGACCTGGAACAAAGGGAGAGGCTCGAGTACTTGGGCGAGAATCTTTACCGGCTATCCATGGAGGAAAAGTAAAGCGGCTTCTGCCATTTTCTCTTTCTATAAAGACTATATCAAACGCTGTAGATAACTGACCGACATCCATAGCGAAGGAATTAGTCGAGAGTTAGTAGGTGAAGATAGCTGAATTATTCAGGACTGATATTTATGGTCTTTGTGGTTTTTTTACAGATGTAGTGATTTCTGAGTATAAAGAGTGCTGCTCAAACCAGTGAGACAATCTCAAATGGAAAAAAATAAATGAAACCTCTTTTGACTGATTTCAGTCTAACTTGCTATAATACCACTTCCTAAGCAGCTGTGACCAGCAATCACACATATGAAATTAATTTTCAGAACTAATGCTTTCCTGCAAAACTAATGGTAGGAGCCACTTATGGGGATATTCTCTGTATATTTGACAATCCTTTCACCACTGTGTTCCTCCTTCTTCTCAAATCTAATGTGTCTGTGACACTTGTAAACCTAATGTCTCACGGATTAGCTTTTAATAAACCACTGAACTCCACACCAGTTCTGTGGTGCAAGGTATTGTTACAATTGAAGCTTCCAGAAAAGGAAAACCCAACACTAAAAATACTCCCAAGGAACAGCAAAGCTTCAGTGTGTCTAAAATTTCTGAATTATGCTTTTACTCTTCTTCAGTCTTCAGAACAAAAGGGTTTTTTTTAAATATAACTGGCTGAAATGTTTGTAAATAAATTAATCTTACACTATTTCCTAAGCATCATTCTTTATTTTTAGATTGAGCAGATTACATGTTGCTGTATCAGTATCAGAAATTTTGGCCGAGGTCTTCAAGCAGTTGTAATAGGTCAGCAGTCAGGCTGTGATACATTCCACAAGTCTGAGCACCACAAAAACCTCAAGAAGAAGAGTTACAACTGCTTTACCTTTTTCCTCTTTCCTCTTTCCTTTTTCCTTTTTTTTTTCCTTTTTCCTTTATTCCCATTTTTCCTCTTTCTTGCCTTACTTTGCCTTGCCTTGCCTCACATGTCCTCTCCAACTTCTTCAACTTCTTCTTTTCCCTTTCCTTTTCTTCTTTCTTTCTTTTTCTTTCTTTTTATTTTTTCTTTTTCTTTTCCTTCTTTTTTTTTTCATTTTTCTTATCCTTTTCCTTTTTCTTTTTTCTTTTTTTATTTTTCTTCTCTTATTTTCCATTTCCCTTTCCATTTTCTTTTTTTTTCATTTTCCTTTTTCCCCTTTTCCTTTTTTTCCCCAATGTTTTACTTTTATTTTTCAAGAAAACCAACAAATTATGATTCACTTAAAAGTTCCTGCAAAGTAAATAGTAAACCCCGGTGAAGGAGATTCTGATGCCCCTACAGCAGCACGGGCACAAATCTGGAATCCTCAATGAAATGACACAGAAGAAGTGAGCGCAGAATCTGTCCCTGGTGTTTAAACTTATGTTTTACCTCAGAAGTTCAGAAACTGAGGTCTACATAGCACTTTCCAATCTCCACTTTGAGTAAGTGCCTAATGGTGTTGGTTTCTCCTGTCCTCCTCCAGCTGCTGAACTGTGTTTTAAAAAGATAGCTAAAAATACATAAGTACTTTCCTACTCCTTTTTCCATGTAAGCAATTGCTGGAATTGTCATTGGGATGTTATGTGGCAGAAAGAGGAGCAGGTGATGCCTGTCATTATGATTAGCAGCCTGCATGACAATATCCGTATGAAAATGTTTTCTGTACTATGAGCTGTTGTTTTAGCATGTTTTCTCTTGGCAGCTTTGCAAGGTGCTTTCATGTTTGCTTCAGAGATATGTGGGGGGGGAAAAGGAGCATTTGGTCAGTAGCTTTTGATTTAAGAGAATATCAAGACTTTATAAAAACATTCCTTCTAGTTTAGGATGCCTCTAGCATACCTGTAATAAATTCAGCAGTAGAGAAGAGAGAAGAACATATCCTGCATAAGGTAGGATTTTTCTCTAGTATTTTGGCTTTTCTTCTTCCCTTAGAAAAAAATAATCACAAAAAAAGTTGAAGAGCATTCATAACTGTTCCCACTTTACCTTCAATCCAGGCTGGGGAGGACCAAGTTTTGTTTCAGACAAGTGAGAGAAACTAATTTAAAAGGTGGTTCCCAAAGACTGAACCTATAAAGCATCATTTCTGCAGCTGTTAAGGCAAGCGGCGTGTTGGCCACCATTTCACTGAAAACACTATGAAGGCCTGTGCATCCGTCCGAGCAGGCAGAGCCAATCCCGGTTGCCTTCCTTATCTAGGGGCAGGTCGTTGGACCAAACACCACGGCAGAGCTGGGCAGTGACGGAATGCCCAGGGACGAGGGGGCCTACGGGATGCAGCACCTCACACGCTCCAGCTTGTGGCCATTTCCCCAGAGTCAACCAAGAGCAATCCATTGATCTCTGGCAGCTTCTATGAGTTGGACAGTGGTTTCCAATATGTTTTCCTGTCTTTTGATGAAGTCTCTGTAGTGCTGCCTTCTCCTGCCGCTGCCCCTGCCCTGAGTGCTGCCCACACAGTAGCTAGTTCTTCAGGCTGCCAGGGCGTGCAGAATGGTGGTTGGATATTTCACATGTAATTCAGAGTGGAGGGACAGGGCCTTCTTTTCTCCACATCGGAGACTAATCCAGAAGCTCCAGCAGCCGTATGCTTTTAGCAGACACCACAGGATGCCACCACACCACACTGCTGAGCAGCCTCCAGACCCCTGGCTGAGTGGAAAGGCTGGATGCGGTGGTGCAGGAGGGTGCATACAGGGCGGTGGGACAGTGCCAGCTCCTGTCCCTCTGCCGTGGCACGTCAGCTTTCCTCTGCTCCACAACACAGTGGTGTCTGCTGCAGAGGTTTCCCTGGAGCAGGCCAGCCAGCAGGATAGGGTTGCACTGCTACCTGTTAGCATATCAGGCTGTTGCCACTCTGATGCTGCCATGCTAAGTGTCAAAGAACAAATAACTAAGCTGCCTGTGTTATGCATCTTAATTATTCGTGGGCCAAGAAGACAGGAAACTTTTGAAGGTGGCCTTGTCTCCTCTGGAGGTCCAACTGGTCTGTCCTCCAGACACTGAAAACCATGCAGCAGCACTTCCAGAAACCAGCAGCACATTGAGGCACCATCACGCACATTAGAAGCAATAAAAACCAGTGTCTCCATGGGAGGAGAGGAGTGAGGAGGCTGAAGTCCACATTAGGCCATTTCACAGCATCAGGGAGGAACCCAAGTATCTGCCTTGTCATCTGGCAGATCCCTCCTTGTACACGGGGGATACCTGCCTAGTTCCTGCTGGCCATAGGTGGGAGTAGAGTTGGCTATCCGTAGTTGATATAGAGGTTACTATAATTCATTGATAGGTCACATAGTTTAAGAACAGCAGGATGCCAGTTGGGAAAAGATGGTGAAGAAATATTAGGGATGATGTCTTGGTCTGTTGAAAATGGTGGTCATGCTCCCAGACCTGAGAAATCCTTTGATTTCACCCTCCTTCCCTGAGAGGGAGGCATGGTGTTTTCCAAACATTGGGACAACACAGACTCATCACTACCCACATTTTTTGTGGTGGTCACAGAATTCAGTGTCATTGTACCACAGCCCTTGCACAGAATGTATTTCAGATTTACACAGTCATGATGCTGGTTTGCAGGTGAGGTCATCTTGGAAGACCTGCACATGCCCTGAATAGGTGCCATAGCTGTTTGATCATTTTCTGCTGCTTGCTGGTAAATATGGATCAAATACTCAACCTGTGCAACATGTCTTGGTACTTTAGGCAATGCAGTACTCCCACAAATGCTCTATTTCAGATGGCATCCTGCAAGAACACTCCAGCATAGAAAAGGAGAATCCTGAACAGGGCTCACCAGTAATACATTTTAATGAAGCTGTTCGAATTTTGTAGCTCATAAGTGACTAATGACTGTGAATATTCCTTGCAGAGAGGGTCTGATCTTCATCCCTTCACAATCAATAGTGGTTTGGCTGTGCTGACCTCACTGAAAGCAGGACTAATCTATATTTTACTGTAGCCATTTACTATATCCAAAGTAGCCCAGGAGGGAGAGGTAAGCAGGGCATCTGGTTCCACTGCTGTGTTGAGAGATCAGAGATAACCTAAATCACGCTGGCTGATGGCCCCACATGTGTTTCTGAATGCACCAGGCACTTCTTAGGGGGGAGACAAGTGGTCTTCTGCCATGGCAAGCTTTCAGTCCAAATATCAGCAGACTGGCTATAGAAAAGAGAGTGAAGCAGGATACTTTTAGACAATTATACCGTGAATTCTGTTTTTTTCTTTATTTTGAAAATTCTCATAGTTGTGACAAATGGGGATCTTGGTGTAACATGGGAGCCTTGCCTCTTTAGCTGTGGTCAGTTCAGTAAAGGAAAGGCTGGGTGTTGCCCCATTATGCACGTGAGAGCATGCACCTGTGCTATGCTGAAATGTGGTTATTCCCAATAAAAACCTTTGAAGTATTGTTTGTCACATTAGACACGGGCCAGTTGTCATGCTTTTTTCTTTTATTGGCCTTTAAAAATATCTACAAAGTCATTATAAATAGACCTTCTCCCATTCAAGATGGCAACTTCATCCCACTGCTGAGGGATGTAATTTTCAACATGTGCGTTTGAAATGCAGCCAAGTGAAATCCAAATTTTACGACTTGACTGGACAAGAACTAGCCCCCCACTTTGCAGTCTCCATAATATCGCAGGGGGACAGGCAGGTCCAGTCTCTTCCCGAGTCCATGGGGTGCCAGCTGCTGGGGCACAGCTGGGCCTTCCGCACCTTTCGAGCCTGACACTCCCTAAAGCATGAGCCTCTTTGCAGCCTTTCTGCATTTTCTACATGTGGGCTTAATTTAAAGAATTTTTTATTCCACTTCTGCTCATAAAAATTAATCCCCTCCCGGTATGCCGGCTGCATTCTGCACATGAAGCTATTTCACTGCACAGTGAAGTAACCTTGCAGCTTTTCATGGTGTCAGACAGCTGACACCTCTTGCCTTTCCCTCTCCTAGCCCCAGCTATTGTTATTGACTGTAGGCTCCCGCTTTTGTGCTGGGTTTAGTATTTAGTTCAGTAACTGATCCACAGCAATTAAAGCATTGCCTAAATCCCCAGCTGTCCAAGCGTCTGATTCTTCAAACTCAAGTGTAGGTCCAACGTATCAGCCTTCTTCCTCCAGATTAAAGGGTGTTGTTGTCAAGGGACATTGCCAGTGTGGCTGTTGTGATGTTACCCTTCACAAAGCAGATTTAAGAGCATAGTCCTGATGTGGGGTTTCAGAAAACAAATAATCCAAATCCTGTGGTGTTTTTTTTTTAAGTCTGGAGAGGTACCTACTGACTTTTAACCTGTGCCAATAGCAAAAACTATCAGCTGCACATTTGTGCTCCTCAGCCTTGAAATTTGGTTTTAATGGTTTGACTCTGTTTTTGTAACCCAGAGGCAGAACTATGTTTTCCTGCTAACTGCGTTCTCATCAGTTTTATCTTTGCCTATGCTTTACCTAGCAGGAAAGGAAAACACCTTCCTTGTTGCCCTCTCATTAGGACACGGTGATATTAAATGAGTGAGGAGTGGCCCAGAGGAGATGTGGTCACCCCGACGAGCGTTGCTTGCCCACCAAAGCGCTTCCACTGCCCACAAAGCGCAGAAGACAGAGCCGGCAGTGCCATATGGGACCATGCGAAGCCCTGCGCGCTCCTGCTACACCATGCCTCACGAAGCTTGTAAAGCACTTTGCATGCTTTTTAACAGGCCACTAACAACAACTCTCTTGAGAAGTTATAAACTGGAGTATTTTTTTCCATTTTACGCGCGGCAGCATGCTATTAAAGCAAAGTTAAGAGGTAGCAGCAATGTTGATGATTGAAAGAACATTCATGTTTTCTCTTGTGCAGCACAAAAAGCACACGCTTTTGTGGAGATAATAAGGTGCTGGTAGACCCTTTGGTGCTGAAGAAGAAGCTCAATAGGATGGCAACAGAGCAAGGGGCCTTTGCTGTTCTCAGCAGCCTGCTGCTGTACGTCACCGAGCTCGCAGCTGGCGACCCACAGCTCAGCAGCAAGAGGACAAAATGGGCGGAAGGTAAAGAAAACAAGGTGAGTTGTAACAAGCCATGTCCAGATCCAAACAGGGGACAGCATCCCACCCGGTTTCAGCTCTTGCGGTCCAGGTTTCTAAACAACAATCGCGAGCCATACACCAAGAAAAGAAGAGAAGTCGGCAAACTGGTCATTAAGGAGAAGCTGTGGGTGAGCAGGGCTGGTAACAAGCTGGACAGAAGCAGAGACAGGAAAGGAGATGGAAAAGCAGTGGAGGAGGATGCAGACACGGTGCCCAGCGAGAGGGCCAGGTGGAGTGGGAAAAACACGGTGAAGAGCATCCTGAAGAAATTTTTAGCTGCCGAAGAAAAAGAAGCCAAGGAGAAGTCTGCCATCTGGAAGAAGAAAGAGGCAAAGAGTGGTTTGCCCAAAATAGTCAACAGGAGTTCGGTCCTGTCCATACTGAAGGAGCAGTTTGAACGAAACGCTCTCTGCTCAGCTGCAGAGGTGAAAGCGCCGGTCTTGCGTAAAGCTGAGAAAAAGACAAAAATCTTCCCAAAGAGAAAAACTATTCGTAAGCCAGAGGTCAGAGTGCTGCGCACGGCAGCGATGACAACCACAGGCATAAACAGCCCAGAGTCCCAATATTTAGTGTGCTCCACAGTCCCGGTGCCCAAACTCAGCATTGCTACCGAAATTAACCATCCTTGGAGCTGGTCAAAAAATAATGCTGCAAAGCAGCCTTTCAGTCATGACACACCACTGAAGGAAAAGGGGGGATCCAACAAAGAACCTGGTAAGAACAAAACACTGGCAAATGCAGCACAGGACAGGGAGGACAAGGAAGAGTTACTGGTGGCACCTGAGGCCATATCTGATGTAAAGGACCGTGCTGAAGCTAAAGTAGATTCCACAAAGCAAGCACCCAACTTTAATCCTAATCTAGACAGCTCTTCTTCTACCTGTAAAAACAAAGCTCCTGCAGACAGCATTCTTCCCTTGTCTGATCATAGTCTAGACTGCAACAGGCATAACATGACAGCTGGGCCTGATACATCTTCACTGTTGTGGATTACCAATGCTGGGCAACATGTTAAGGAAGACAACCCACCTTCTAACTTGCCTTACTCTAGCACAGCTGAAGGAGCCCATGAGCGAAGTCCTCAGGATACTGAAACAGGTGAGATTCCTGAAATAACTATGTATGTATACAGTTCAGAGGAAGCTGACACAGAGCTCACAGAGCCAGAAAAAGATATTTTGTTTGCAGGCCAAAAATTTTTTCCAGAGCAGAAAGCACTGGAAAACACCCTGCCATTTCATTCTCCAGGAGTTCAAGCAGCTTGTGAAGTTGAGCCTCTAATGGAAGATCGACAGCTAACTGCCCTAATGCCAGCTTCTGGCAAAAGGCCACCAATAGTCCAAAAAAAGATACCAGGTTTAAGAGGCAGATGTTCTGAGGAAGCCAAAGAAGGAGCGAAATATCACAGTGAAGACAAAATATCCTCTACTTCTGGCAAAAAAGATAGCGATGTCCCAACTAAAAAGGAAGAAGAAAATAAAACACCCAACAGCCAAATGCAAAATGAATCCAAAACCAAGCAGCCACAGCCTCCTCAAATGCTCAGCCCACAAAATAACTTTGTTAATTCCAATGCAGACATAGCACATCCAGATGCAAATCAGACCAAATCCACTCTCTCCTCAAATGAGAGCCAGGAGCAGAAGCCTGGTGCTGCAGAAGAAGAGCACATCTCTTCTCATTTGGAAAAGACACAATGCCCTCTGCCAGGTGACTTTGTGAAGCAGAGTTCCTATGTAGCAGAAGATTATTTTGGGAAGGACAAATTAAGTTCATCAAATGAAGCAATGAATCATGCAAACAATCGGGCCCTGCACAGGAGTACCTTGACAGACCTGGAGACCTGCCACAAACCATTCAAATCTTTCATTCAGCGTGAAGAGGCCACTGCAGATGAGATGCCCTGGCCTGACTCTGAGGTAGGGCAGTCACCCTCCTCAGCCCCTCTGCCAACACAAATGAGTGGGATTGCAGGACAAAGAATCCATCACACTCTTGGAAATACCCCAGCCCTTCCACCTATTGATCTGGTGAGACAGGGAGCTAGTGATCTGGGGGATGAGCATGGCTCTGAGAAGCATCCACTACCCTCTTCAGATGAGTTGACAAACTGTGGGAATGATACAATGGTGGAGAAGGAAACTACGTGTGATTTGAAGAACCAAGTGCTGTCCCCAGATCATGCAACTGAAAATGAAACCTCTGCAGCTGAAGAGACAAATACATGTCAGGGATTTGAGAACTGTCTTTCACTTTCAACCAAGAAGCCAGGAAAACATGAAAATAAAACCGCGCTAGCAAGAAAGCCCCTATTACTTTTGAAGAAGAACCGAACACCAACTTCAGATGACACCATGAAGCAAGGAAGTGATATGCTGGAAAAGAACCTGTTTCCTTTATCAACTGAATTGGTCTCAGACCAGAAGAAGCATGCAAAAGGTAGAAATAAGGTTTCCATACATACAAAGGATAAGCTTGTGTCATCAGATGACAATGGGAAGCGTGAGAGTGATAGGATAGAGACAGATGAGAGAGAGGAGAGAAATGTCTTGCATAAATCTGAGGAGGAACAACTATTCACACCAAGGGATACAGTGTATCATAGTAATAACTCCTCAAATGAGAAGAATGCTCATAGGCCTCAGACATCCCAGTTACCTTCATCAGAGCGTGATACTAACAGTGAAGGACTGAAAAATACTGGGCAGAGTTTGAAGCATCTAACACCTTCAAGAGATTCTGTGAAACATGGCCATGATACGACAGTAGATGAAGATATCTGCTGCAATAATGGGGAACACCACTTGTCCTCATCAAATGAACCAATGAAACATGCAAATGACATTGCAGGGGAAAAAAACGTCAAGTCAAACTTCAAGAATTATTCTATGCCACCAAAAAATACATCAAAGCAGGACAATAATGAGGAGGAGAATACCCCTCGTAATTTGAAAAATGAACCAGTGCAACATAAAAAGAGTCATGAAGGAGGGAAGAATACTTTGTGTGATCCTAAAAATCAAATTCCATTATCAAATCAATCTGTGAAGCAAGACAAGAAATTGTCTCCTCTAGAGACACAGAAACAGACGTCTCCTCTAGAGACACAGAAGTCACCAGGTGACTTTGTAAAGCCTGAAACTAAGCCGGTTGAAAAAAAGACTAAACATACCTCTGAGAAGCTCCAGTCACCTTCAAACAAAGTGCTGAAGCCTCAAAAAAGAAGTTCTTCAGGAGAGAGGAAGCAAAAGACACCAGCAGCAGAGGATATCAAGCCACCTGAAACAAAGGCAGTAAAAGAGGATAATGAGCACCAGCATTCTGGGAAGTACCAGCTACCTCCTTCAAGAAAATCAGCAAAGCCTGAGGAAAACAATCCAAGGGGAGACAAGCAGCAAACGAGATTTGAAGATTTTACCATGCCTGATGCGAATGCTGCAAAAGAGAAGGACAAATTTCCAAGTTCCAGGAAGTACCGATCAGTATCGTCAGAAACATTGGTTAAGCCTCAAGAAAATGACACTCCAGAGCAAAAGCAACAAACATCAGCTTCTGCAGGTTTTAAGAAGCTTGGTACTAATACTGTAAAACAAAAAGGTGGAGATCCAAATTCCAGGAAGTCACCTTCTTCAAGCAAAGTGCTGAAGCCCCAAGAAAAAAATACTTCAGGAGACAGAAAGCAAAAGACACCAGCAGCAGAAGACATCAGGTCACCTGAAACAAAGGCTGTAAAAGAGAATGATAAATACCAGGGTTCTGGGAACCATCAGGTACCTCCTTCCAGGAAATCATCAAAGGCTGAGAAAAATCCTCCAGGAAAAGAAAAACAACAAACTGTATCTGAAAGTTTTACAAAGCCTGATGCAAGTGCTGTAAAAGATCAAAGCAAAGATCCAGGTTCTGGGATGCGCCAGTCCCCATCTTCAAATTCACTGGTGAAGCCTCAAGAAGAGAACACCACAGCCAAAACTAAGCAATTGCCACCACCACCTGATGAAAAAACAACTTATAAAACTGGTAGTCCGGAAAATAAGAGTGAATCTGAGAGAAGAAAGAAATATCAGCTACGCTTTTCAGGTCAATCAGAGAAGCACAGCAATGACGGCTCAGGAAAGGAAGGCCCTGTGGGCAAGTTCAAGAGCTACCAAGCTCCCTTGCCAAGTGATGGCACAAATTGTAAAAGCAATACCAACCCAAAAGAGAGCAGTTTTCTTACCGAAGAGAAGTTCCCCAAATCATCCTCATTTCATGTTGCAACAAAAGATGAGGAAAATCCTGCTGGAAATAGAAAAAAACAGCCTGGATTGAAGAAGTACCAAACGCTCTCATCAAAGAATTTGGTGAGGTGTGAGAAAGATATTGATGAAAGGGAGGGGAGCTGGCAGGCAGCTGGCAAAACAAGTGAGAAAAAAGCAGAACTGGAGGACTGCTCTAAAGCAGCGCCACTCTCGAAATACACAGTAGAAAGCTACAGTGAAAGACCCTTAGATTCATCTTTCAAACCACTGATCATTAGAGTAACCGACACGTTTAAACATCAGAGCTAAAAAATATGGCTACAGCTTAGGCAAGAACTTACAACTGGTCATGGCACCAGTTCTCTTGATCTTTCTTTTTTCCCTCACTCTCCAGGGCATTATATTATCATTTTTTAATCACAAGGACATTGATGTGCATCTATCTGAGCTGGGCTTTTTTCTTTCTTAAACTTTAGCCTGAAGACATGAATTAAATTAATCACTGCAAGTGAATTAGCTAATCACTGAATTAATCATCAGTTTATAAATTAAATATGAGAAGGGTTTTGAGATCAGCGTGAATTCAGCCCTGCTCCAGACTCTCCCTGCTAACTAATGGGTTTTGTTTGTAACAAAGACGACTGTTCAGGGTGAATTCTATTTGTATTTACTTATTCTAATGAAACTCTGCTAGTACTTCTTCCAGGAATGGTGGTAGGCAGTGTCAGCTTTAATTATGTCAAAACCCACTTATTCTAAACTCTGCCTTTTCACAGATTAGCAGGAACTGTTGATTTATTGCTGCACTGAGTGACACTTAGCAAAAGTAGTGAGGGAAGGAGGGGAATGCTTCATTTATCTGCAGAAAAAACCTCAAAGGACATTGATGCTACAAGAGGATTTACCATGAATGCAAATGTTCAGCCTCATTAATATTAATATTGGAAAAATAGTGATTTAACCTCCTCTGAAGCTATTTGCACTTTGGCCATACACTGTATGCATTATTGCTGTAAAGATACAGCATTTCAAGGGGTTCTTAATTACTGCAGATGCAACAAGTGTAAGAGCTCAGAAAAGCTCGAAGCTGAAAGGCCCTGAGGACCTCTCCTGAGGACAATGTAAGCCAGAGAGACTCAACACTTTGCCAGGGCAATTCAGCTCTTCCTGGGACATCTGTCCCACTCCAAAGCCTGGGGCACACAGACAGGAGGCAGGTGCCACAGCTCACATTAAAAGTCTTAGGAAGCGTTTGTTCTACAACGCAACGTGCAATGGAGCAGTAAGAAGCAGCCGGTGTCAATGAACCCTACTAATGGGACAGGATTTTTTGTGTTTACAGTAATAGCTGCTTCTGCGCAAAGTTTGTGTGTGATGAATGTTGTTTTGGAGAAGTGAGGGCAGGATTGCCACCTTGGGTGCCGTAGCAAAGCTGTGTCAGGCAGAGGAATCTTACAGTACCACTGTCCCGTATGTCACTTAAGCTTAGCGTTGTAACCATGTGTTCAGGTTAAAACTTACTGTGGAGGAACCCTAAAGGCATATTCTAAGGTCCCACCTTCAGAAAGCTGCAGAGCTATCCAGAAAGAGAGAGGATTTGCACAAGCGAGATCCTGCTCCCCCATGGCAGTGACCTGCCTTCGATTTTTACGACGCTTTCCAAGACTTCACTCTGTGCAGCCTGGGGCTGACCATTCCTCCAGCCCAGGCTGGCAGAACGCCCTGACCCACTGCCAGCGAGGGGACAGGGAGAAGAACAGGCTGGCAGCAAGCTGAGATCAAACCCGTCTGCCAGCACAATGCGCGTGAGTCACATACGTGACAACTGGGCTGGCCCTGACGGTGATGCTGCCAGGAGGAAAAGGGGACATGAACATCATGTCCCCTGACCACTGAAAAGGCTTAGAGTTAGACTTCTTTCCCTTCACAACATGTCAAGAATTTGGCTTTCTGGCATCCAGAGGCTCACAAAATCAAAATCACGTTTGTATTTCACACCAGTCCTCAAAACAGAGGCCCAGCAGAATTTATTGGAGATGGAAGACTGCCCTTCTGTGCAGAGGTGTGCAGAAATGCAGAGGTGCACTTCACCCACTGAGCTTTTATGAGCTGGCAACCATAAAGCCCACTTTGTACTAAACCTAAACCATAATTTACTTTTTATTGTCCATGATTTCATTACCCATTTGAGAAAGTTCCTTACAACATAGAGCGTTTGCACCAGACTTGAATAGTAAATGCTCTATTAGCTGGCTTCTCCTGCCAGCACAGGAGAGGCCATTTTAATTATTCTTTTTCTAATCTTTTAAAAGACATTTACGGGGGGGGGGGGGGGGGGCTTGCCCCTTATTCACACCTGGAAATCACTACCCTTTAAAACTTAAAGGACTTCTTCTGTCTGCCAGAAAGTTACCCAAGTGTTAGGCAGGTACCCTCCAGGAGAGCCAGTCAGCGGGCACCGGGAGACCCTCAGCTGTTCCAGTTTACACCGCAATGTCTATTTTTCTCAACAGAGATAAAGCACCAGGAGGCTAAAACACAGCACCCTGTGTTCAGGACAATTCCCGAAGTCATCCTGTGGGGATTAACTTTTAGGTTGCTGCATGCCTTAATCTCCCTGGTAAAATGTAAATCACCTATCCAAGTCAATTGGCCATTCCTCCCTGAAGTGCACTTAAAATGTGACAGAGATTTGCACTGAATGCATCCTTAAGGGTAATGCCTCACTTAAGGAAATCACTTCATTTCAGGAGTTAACACAATTAATCCCTCAGGAAGGAGAGAGCAAGGCCTTACAAATTCCTGTGGTGATGGCTGGAAGAGCAGTAGAAACTCGGTGTGTCTTGCAGTCAACAGTCCAAAACAAGCCACCCCAGACCATGCTGACAGGAAATTTAGCACTGGTGATAAGCAAAGAAATGCCAGAAATGGGTATTTCCAAAAGAACTGGAGTTTAAGGAGTGGTACGTGTATCAATGTCAGCCGTGCCAGGTGTGCAAATGGCCAGGCTTGAACCCTGATGAGACCCTTGCCTGAGGGAGACACACAACAGAAAACAGTGTCATTCCCAGTCTCCAGGAGTCTTTCCCAGCCTCCTTCACACTAGGAGGAGAGGCCTCGTGGCTCTGCTTTCCATTAAGCACATCCCCCACCCTGTGACCGGAGAGGCAGTGAAGGGAGCCTTCCTGGGCTGCTACCTCACTTTGTCTGACCTAACAGCAGATCTTTTTGGTGCTCCTGCCAGCACATCTCTCGGCTTTCGTGGTTTTGCACAACAGGTGTAGTTTTGTACCGTTCTGTTCCTTCACCATGCTCCAGGTCTCTGCATTACTAAAATGCATCTCTCAAGGTCACTGAAGGCATTAGGTCCTTCGCAAGCACTAAACGCAGCAGGAAATTTTTTTTGCCAGTTTTAGTAATGCCTCCTTAAAGCCCTGGCTAGCTGTACATACAGACAGATAACCAAAACCAGGCCAGGCACAAGGAAAAGAAAGAAAGAACAAAGCCCAGGTAGACAAGGTTTTTCAAGGTTACCCCTCTGTGGTGACATCATTTAAAATCTCAGATTCTTATGGAATTAGACTCCCACAGAGATTTTTTTTTAAGGGGATTGGGCACAATGAATGACCATGTAATTTCCCTGGCAATGGCCCATTGCTCTGGATTTTCCAAAGTGTAGCTTTCCAGGAGTTTTTGGAAGCCCAAATAAAAGAGGTGTTTAAAGAGCCCAAACTAGGGTACCTAAAAGGTTCCCAGCTGAAAAAGCAGGTCTGAGAGGAGTTCAGTGGTTAGTGGTGGCGCAGAGATCAGGACAAGCAGAGAATCCAGGCAGGCTTCCAGTAGCAGTCATCAGTGAAGTCTGTCAGATTTTTTATGTCCTCTCTAATTAGAAGATAGTAAAATCTCCCCTAGTCACTTCACATCAGCAGCACACCTCTCAGGTAAGCTCAGTAATATGGGAATCACCAAGGGATTGGTTTGGGATGATTTGGATAGCCAAGCCTGGACCTGAACAAACTGCACACCAGTACGGCAGGTAGCACAGCCCCCTTTCCCACTGTCGAACACACGCCCATCATCTCCAGCAGCCCCATTCGTTCTCCCACATTTCTGACTGAAGGACTAACCTCTCTGCCTTTGGTCCCCAAACTCAGCACAAGGTCAATGGCCCTCTGGATGTGCCCTGCTCTCCCTCCATCTTCTACAGCAACACATCCCTTGACTGAGGTGCTCGGGGCTGAGTGGGACAAATCCAGGCCTCAGAGCCCCAGCTTTGTACAGAGACCACCACTTTCTCCAGAAGTTTCATGAAGTGAATGTGATGCCCATATTTCTGGGGTTTCAGGCGCTGAGAGAGCTCAGAGAGTCCAGGGGAAGATCTGAGAGCTCCCTCCCCCCCCCGCCAGCTCAGGAAGGGCTGCTAAGCCATGCTGGATGAGTATTGTCTCCACGAGACTAATGAAATGTTCCCAATATTTTTTTTTAATTGAAAGAGGGGATATAAAGCATAAAGAGCCCAAGCCCTGAGAAGTTCTAGCTAGTGGAAGTACTCAGGCCAGTGCTATACCATAAGGCACGACCAGTCCACATCGAAGGTAGGAAATGTGTCACTGCTTTTCTCCAGACCTCAAAATTGGGGAGAAACTGTTGTCCCGGTAGCGCTGTCGAATTCCAAATTGTTCAAATGAAACCAAAAATTAATGAATGCACACTTCTAGCTCTGAACTGTGAAATAACTTAGTATTTATCAACATCTTCTAGTGCTGTTTCTCAGACAATCTTTAACACACTACACATGACAAAAAAAGAGACCAAGACCTTAAGCTGTATGATTTGCCTCAGGTTTTTTCCCCCTTTGTATTTTTTTGGATGTCAATGGAGCTGGTAATGGAAAAAAAGCACTAAAGAGAATAGAAGATACCTCACATTAAAATGCAGCTTCTTCCTCCCATTTTAACTTTCTCGTTCCCACCTGCAGCCAGCAGATCCCAGCACACAGGGGTTATTCAGCGCTTCGGTGAAGCATCCCTCCCAGCCCCGAGATGCCAGAGGAAAGCTCTGGGCTGATGGCAGTAGGAACGCTCCACCTAATGGCTGAATTTTAAAGCAGGTTGCAAGCAAGCGCTGACGAAAGCGGAGGGAAAGTAGGGACAGCGGTGGGAATAGCAGGGAGATGTAGGCAACCATTTCTTATCTTGTTCCTGTGCCGCTAAGGACTGCATGCCATCCAAAAGGAGGTTGTCTGTGTGACCAGAGAAACCCGACAAGTAACAGCTAGGTATCCTTAAGGATTTTGGGGTGAGGAGTTCCTCTGGAACGCTAAAGTAAATTGGCTGGTACCTGAAAAATCAGCACAGGGTATTATCAGCTATTAGCAGAAACGATTTTAACTACTTCCCTCACTATTTGGTTTCCAAAATGCATCATCTCCTCTAATCTTTATTTCTCCTTTTCATTTCCATGAGCATCTTTTCATAAAATGAAACATTTTCCACTCTTTGATGAGAACTTTCAACACAGGAAAAAAAAAGTCTTGCTGGGTATCTGCTTTCCTGCCAGCTAAAAGACTTTTTGTATACTGAATAGCCGAAGAATCAGCAGGTCAATATTTTACCTCTTATGACCCAAAGGACCTGAAACCATTTTGGGAATTGCTACACACCTCCTGTTATTGTACTTGGTTTGTCCTTAATGTGCCTTCAGTTGCTTGTACTCGACTGAGCTGCAGAAGCAAGAACAGCTTTGTAAGATGGTGGCATTGTCACTTGGCAAGGCAGCACTACAGCAGGCTCTCAGTGGTGCATGCCACACAACAGCACAAATGTGCTGCCAGAGGGAAAATTTCCTGAGAAGATAAAACCGTAGAAATCTATATCACACTGGACTGGTTATCCTCACAAAGCCATCAAATAGCTGTTACAGCATATATTTTAAAAAATAGTTAGTGACTCCAGATATCCAACATGGGACACTTCATCAAAGGGTCTGATTTTTGGGGGAAGGGCTCAGCACCTGCTTTCTGAAAATTAAGCTTCTTTCATAAGATGCCTCATGTTAGGCAACCAAAGCCCCTTCTAAAAAAAAACCAACGCAGATTTCTGAAATACAGGAGAGTTCACAGATACCTACTTGCCTCTACATCTGAAAAACAAGACTGTGAACAAAAGAATTGGCATGCAGGGACTGGCCAGCTTGCTGCAGCCCTGTGCGTGAATGCAGCCAGTGCAGGTTGCTTTTACCACAAGGAATTGCAACCACTTTGTGCAGACCACGCACTTTCTTAGCCTGCACCATGGCACTTGCTAAGCTGGTCACTCTGGCCCTTGCAGGGAAGTGAGAGTTTTTATACGGTTGAGAGACAGCCTAAAAAGAAGGTGAGTCCTTCCCATCATGATTCCCATGATCAAAGAAAGAAAACTCTTGGACACTGTAGAGCCAGTCCATCCTTACTAAGAAATAGCTGTGTTTAGTCAAGCTAAACCATCAGAATGAAATTCTTGTCAAGCTGACACCATCAGAATGAAATTCTTGTCACCCTTGGGATTCGTACCAATGCAATGGACCACCCAAAGGCAGCTCTGGATTGCTAGCTGCTGTTACTGAGATCTTACATTCTTCTGAAGAATGGGAACAGTGCTGGCAGCAGTGATCCAAGCACCCAAATAAGCACCCACCAAATGCATCTCAGCTCTAACTGTCTCCAGGCTCCAGGAAACTTATCACAGAAGAATAGAAGTCCCCAAAAGACATCTTCTTTATTAACTCATTTAAATTACACCCACCATGTAACAAAAAAGTCTGTACCATTGTCATATCATACAGATTTCTTAATAAAACTGTTTTCTTTCTTAGATGGGTTACTTATTTGTACCACGGAGTCTTATTTGTGTGTTCAGAAGATGAAAATAATAAAAGCGTACAAAATAATGATTTTGTAATCATTCTGTCATTATCAAGGAAGGAACATGAGAAACAGAGAAACAGCGCCTGTAAGTATCTCATCAGTATGCAAACTGTTTTCCTTACACCCAAGAGAGCTGACACATGCTGAGTTTCATGGGACAGTTGGGAATAGGTAGAAAACATGGAGCATTAATTATGCAAATGTTGTGGCTTTGAAAAGAACATGACAAGCTGCATTTTCTGCAGCTTGCTCCTTGCTGCCCTGGCCCCGTTGGCTCCTCAGACCTGAGCAAAGAGCAGGCTGCATGCCAAGGAGGTGACTCCAGCCACCAAAATAGGAGCAGTGACAGGCTAAGGATCAGGCTGGAAAGACCAGCGTCCTCCTCCTGTGCTGCCCATTGAGTGGGGGCAGCCAGCCAGGGCTGCATGACCTGACATCACTGTCTGTTCTTGCTTTTGCTTGGTGAAGGGATTGATTAAATGCACACCTGAAATGAACCTGGTGCCGCAGCAGGGCTGGATCAGGTTTGGTTACCCCTGATTCAAGGCTGGCAGGAGAAGCCAATAACTTGCTGACCACATTAGTGCATTAGAGCTGCAGAAAAGCCTCAGGCAGCTACTCCTTCTTTAAGGAAAACAGCATTTACTCTGGATGCTCTCCCCACCAGAACACAAAACTCAGGCAAACTGAACCTCTGAACATGGAAATAGTTACCCGCAAAGCAGTCCAGGGTGACCGAAGTGCTGCAGCCCTGCCTGCTGCTCATCTGGAGCAGTCGGACAAACCTGGGGCTAGCCTGTGAGAAGCAAACCCTGGGGAGACACCTGACCCTTGCCTAAGCCAGACCCTTTCTTCTGCTCCCTCAAATGCCAAAAGTGAAGGGAAAAGAGGAATCTTGCTGAGGGTTCACCCTGCCCCATCTGAAGATGTTTTAGAGGAGCCAGGTTCCGTTCTGTTCCTTCTTGATACAAACTGTGCAATTGTCGGTACTTAATCCCTCCACATGTCCCACCTAAAACAGAGGACACGCAAAACAGGCAGCAGGGAGCTCGGCTGCCAGCTGTGGCCAGGGTCCAGCAAGCACCCAGCCTGGACCTCCCACCTGGATGCGAGCAGCACAGGGAAACCAGGACAGAAGCTGCCCACCCACATTTTCCATTGTTCTGTGCATGACTCCTCTTCCAAAACCACCACCACGGATCCTAACCTTCCCTTCAACTCTTTCAGTGTTAATTCTCCAGGTGACATGTGTAGGTGAGATGGCCACTGAGTGGGAGAAGTACGGTGCAGAGTGAGCAGAGCTGTGGTGGGAGACAACCCACACAAACATGCAGGTTATCCAAGAGATCCTGTAGACGGGCAACACTCTTTCAGCTGTATGTTTAATTGAGTTGCAACTCCCCTGTTATTACTTAAACCTATGCTAGCTGTTGCTTGGGGACTTCTGATGTTCATCTGGTGTTTCTCCTTACCAACCCATATAACCCATGTTTGAAAAAGGCACAAAGGGGTTGTGTAAAGTTTGTGGGAGCGTGATTCCCAGCAGGAGTGAGTATGAAGCTGAACGTCACCAAGAATTAGAAGAAACAGACTGGTATAGGTACCACATGGAAGCAAGAACTTAAGCTCAAGCTGTTCCTAAGAAAATATGATGAAAATACAGGTAAGTGGACTCCTCCCTCCACCCCCCAAAACAGTAAGTCTTTTTGACATCAAAAGAATCAGCTTCTTTCTATGCCTTGCTTCTTCATCTGCGTAATGAGAATGGATGACTTTTCCTCTCACCTTGGTGCCTGTCTTTGTATCCGTGATATATAAGTTCTTTGGGTCATGGCAATCTGCAACAAATGCATGTATATGGATGTACTGCCTATCTGACTGCAACCAAGAGCTCACCTGAAGTTTCCAGGCAATGTGGGAAACTGAAGATTACATTTATTATTTTCTACTAACTTCAGTCCATCGTTTTCAGAACTCATCTGGAAGCGAACATGTGGCACAGACACAACCTCTGGATGCTCCCTTTGAAACAAGGTAACACTGAGGCTTAGTTTTGCCTAAAAAAATGGGTTCATGGACTTTTTAAAAATAAGTGGCCACTACTCGCAACTCCAGGCACACAGAAACACAAAATGAGGTCTTTCTTTATGCTTTCTCCTTTAGAAACCCAGGTTTACATGAAAAATCAGCTGTTTGCAAATCTCAGGGATTAAACTACACTGAGACAGGGGCTCCCAGGGGCTCCTGTCCGCTTCCCAGGGGCTGAAAAACAGTTCAGCTTCACTTCCAAAGGCCATGAGATGACAACAGCCTCTGTGAAGATGGTAAAATTCCTCTCTGAGTGCCCTGTGACTGATGAAGGATTGTGAGAGTGTATTAAGTCAACCAGCAGTGACAGGACCCTGAAGCTTTGACAGGTCCGCTGGGCAGCCCCTCATCTGCTGGCTGTCCTCCTTATGATCCTATGGCAGCAGAGCAGCTCCCTCCACAGCAGAAGCCCCAGGCGGGACAAGACCACCACCAAACCTCTGGTAAGAGCCAGAGGAGGCCACGGCAGATGGGCTTGGGTCTCACTCACAGTTGCAAGGACCAGTGGGGCCAAATGTGTGGTGAATTATGGGCAGGAGGCATAGCAGTTACAAGGCTTTGCTGTTTCTCATCAGCATGCCGTATTGAGGACATGGCTTAGAGGGCTGGCAAAAGAAGGGCTGCAGATTCTGTGTTTCCTCTGTGGTGTTTTCAGACTTTTCTGTTGCTAAACTACATGTGTTTTCCTTTCAGCATCTTTGAGATAGCTTTTGTTCAAAATGGGGTGAAACTGAGGTTGCCTCAGGTTCCTCTTGGGTTTTTTAAGGGCTGAGTTGAATCAATATTATAAAAATGAAACATTTTCTTTAGGTTTTGACTTTTTATGGTTAATTGGATGCAACTGTGATTCATGAGCACTACAAGACAGCCACAGAAATAAAGTAACATTTCACCTTAAAATTTATTTCAAGTAGAATAATACATTCCAGTAACATTCCTCCAGCCTGACAAAGCAAGCTCAAACTTCCTGAAACACCCTGTTTTAGTATCTTTCAAAAATAAAACATGTTCTCATGGAAAAAACATGCTGAAGAAACAGTATGTTCCAATCGAAACCATATTTCATAGGGAAACTGGTGCTGATTTCTAGTAGGCAAGTGGAGGGTGTTAAGGTTTGGGCTGGGAAGCCGAGGGGGGCAGGAGCCATGCAGCATGCTCTCTCCTTGCAGCTAAGATCGGGCATGAGGAGACTGCTAGCAAGAGTAGAATAAGCCCGCTGAAGAACATCAGGTCTAATTTTTTTTTTCCATTTTTTTAAACAATCCACTGGAATAGGCTTAAGCCCCAGAGACAGGCACTAAACTTCTTTGGGGTAACGCCCAAAGGGCTATTTCCTTTTGCTAACTGGTGCATAAAAGAAGAAATCCTAAGACCACCATAAGCAAGGTGCCCCTGAGCTTGTGGGGCTGTTTTGTCCCCCAGTCCTTGTGAGTTGTCTTGCTGGCCTGCAGATGGCGAGGTTGTCATTTGGAGACGTGGCTGTTGCCTGACACGATGGGGAAAAGCCCTGCAGCCTTAAAGGAATCTGAAAATCAAACGCTGCCTGAAGATGATGGCTAAGACTTAACCCTTCACCCCCCCTAACAGCTCTCCCATAATGTCTAATTTTGTGTGCATGAGCAGCTGTTTACTAGGCATGAGGATATCACCCTGAAGATGGCAATACCGGCACTTTGGCTGATCTTTATGCATTATTCTTTGCAATGGAAACAGGGAACTTCACTACCGACTTCAGCAGCAGCCACACTCCACAGCACAAAATCATTAAGACTGCACTTGCAGGAGGAGAAGTAAAGGCATATGATGATCATCCTATCATTTTCTTGGGCCCCCTACAGTCTTTAGTAATATGTTGCCATGAATTACAAAATACATATATTGACTGATTGACTCCAAAGGTCCCACACCAAGATCCAAGACTAGGACTCAGCAATGACTCGCAGCATTACTGATCTCTGTGCTACCATCAGCCAGATTCTCTGAGGAGGTCAAAAATTTTGAGTCTGGGTCCCACTGAATCATCACACACACACTTTTAGGGAAATATGTTTTCCATATCTGTTTTTCAAAGTACATATCTCTGTTTTAAACTCATCTGAACTCCTTCGCCAATTCACAAAAGCAAAACCATGAATACTTCACAAAAGTAAAAATATGGTGTTGAAAAGAGTACTTTTAATAGATACAAGGGTATATGTTTTTCCCTGACTGCCCACATGGAAACTCCACTAAGCTCATCCTGTGACACATACGTTTCCTATTGCTGGCTTCCCTCTCTTCCTTTCCACTTTCCTACCTTTCCCCTTACATTTCTGTCCTGTCCAAGGGCTACAAAATAACACCGGAATGTGAATCATGTGTTTCCAAGAAACACAGAGAATTTGCTCAGTGGGTCAAATTTTCCATTTATTTCTCAATAAAGGTTTCTGAGCCCTCCTGAGAACCTCATGAGCAGGAATTTCTTTCCAACATGCATCTGCTCATTAATTCCTGGGAAAACCCCTGAAACAGAGTTTTCAGTAACATAGTAATCTTACCATTCTAAAGCTTCACTGTTACTTTGTTAAAGAAAGCAGTCACAGCCACTCAAAACATTTTCAATGCGCTGTTTTTATCAGCTGTACAAATGAACACAAATACTCCATTGTGGCTGAAAATCTCAAATTTGGTGACAATTTGGTGCCCAAATAACTAAAACCTTTTGGGGGGGGGGGGGGGGGGGGCAGGGAGAGGGATTTTTCCACCCCTCCTGTTCTACAATGCTGTACCTGCTCCTCCCTGGATAGCTTGGGATTTTCCCTCTGTTATCACCCCAGAAGGAGCCTGGGGAGGTGGGGACGACAGATGGACATGCCACACAAGGCCTCTGCATCTTGGAACCCTAGGCAGCACAAGGGACAGACAGCTGCTGCTGCCGCTGTCAGTATTACTACAAAGCAGGTAGCAGCATCCCCTCTGACATCGCCGGCTTGCAGAAGGATGCTATCTCAGCTATCAGACCATAAATGCAGAGCAAATAAGCCAGGGCTGAGCTCTGCCATTGTGTTTGTCTCTACAAGCTGCAAGACCAGATGAGCTGCATGCTGTAATGCAGCACTGATCTGAAACCTCATCTGAACATCAGCCTCCCCTCGCTCTGCCACCACTGCCATGGCTCCCCACTTGCCCACCGCGGAATGGGTGGGTTTTGCAAGAGCCTAGACACATATGTAGTGTATTTGCCTGTGGCTTTTCCTCTGCACACCCAACACCCAGTACAGCAGGGCTGCTGCTATGGCTGGAGCTGCTTGGGTGCTGCTGTAGGAATGTTCTCTGTGTGGGCAAGCAGATGTGGAGCGCAGAAGAGGGTAGAGGTTTCCTACAGTACCAGGAAAGGAGTAACGCACAGCAAAAGCTGAGTGGTAATAAAGAGGAGAACTTCTTGGTTCATGCTCAGAAGAGCATCTTGCTGTCAAAAAGCAACACTTAGAACCTCATCATTCCAACAACCCAGAGACTCTACTTCATTTCTAGGTCTTGATAGCTTGTCTTTGACCCCCACAACAGTTTGTGGGCCATATGGGCAGAGCTAAGGGAGCAGAGGCAATACCTCACTGGCATATTTAACTAGTCTGGGGGTATTCCCTCTCCATGCACAGCATTTGTTGGCTGAAAAAATCCAATATTTTTGGCTGACTAAACCTCCTTGCCTTGCTGAAAGACTCTCTAGGGCATTACTTCTGCCTTTCCCAATGCACGCAGAGCTTCCAGGCTCAGCTGAGAGTGAAGTTGCTACAGGGTCTTAGGAGTAACAGAGCACTGGGGTCTTCAAGTCCCATTACCGCTTGGCACAGAGAGTACTTTTATATCTTATAGGATGGAAATAATTTGACTGCTGTCAAAGATTTGCCTCAGACTACTGTTGACAAAAATAATTCCAAGGGTTTGCTGTTACTTAGATGACATGGTGGTACAGGCCTGAGAGGAAGACTGCACCCCTAGCAATCTCTCTCCAGCAAGAGCAATGGCTCTTGCCACCCCACACAAGGCATTTTGAAGGGTGCCCCTCCCCCTTCCCCGAGATTTCTGCAAAGTTCTGCCACTTCAGGGCAAAGGGAGTTGATGTCGTGTCTGCTCAGTAGCTGTGATGAGCACAAACCAACAGTGAAGTGGCTCTGCCTAGCTGGAGCCTCTGCATTTTGTAGGATCTGGCTCTTTCCATTTTCCAGACTTGAAAAGGTCTGGAGGGTGTTTTGCTGAGATCAACAATCAAATCCTGCACAATTTGCTTCAAGGCCCTTTTGACATTCCCCAATAGTGTCTGCACAGTGATTTGTTTGGCTGTTTTTCTGCTGCCGTCATAGATCAAAGTGCTCCATGTGACCCCACACAGCTTGCCATTCAACTTTCATTCCCCAGCCACCACAGGTAGTCAGAAGCTTTTCTTAACAAGGCTGCTTTATCACGTATGAATATTATAATTTGGCACTGTGGGTAGATCTGCGAGTGAACAGCTTGCTAATAGTAAATAGCAATAAGAAAGCTGCCCTTGGCAAATCAGAAGGAATATTGTTCTGTGACAGCTCCCTTATTCTGGGCCAGCTCAGGATGTTCCTCTGACAGCCTAATGTGTTTTTATGTGGCAAACATGTTCGCGTGTCCCCTGCTAGAGATTATAGGAGTCTTGTTCTCTGTTGTTTTTAGGATTAAGTAATGAGGGAGACAAGTTTCATGTTAGGGATTGTCTTACTTCCAAAAACGTTAAAAGCAACACAGAATAACAATAAAAAGAAGGCAATGGGAAATCACAGTTATCATCCATGACACAAAAAAGCCCCACAGTTTTGTAGTAAAGCCATTCACTCGATTAAATAGTGAGAACTAAAGGCTGTAAAATTACTCTCCAGAGGTAAAAGGTAACAGATCAGAATTCAGGTAATTAACCTGCTTTCACTCCACACTTTAAAGCACAAACTCACCTCCCAGGACTGCCTTTGAATATTCCAGTAGGGAATACTCATAGGGAAGCAGTGCTCTGACTGGTGTCTTTGTGCTATACTTACCCTCCGCTATCAGATTTAAATGTTAATAGTTGTAATTTCTCACCAGTCCTGGGCAGCCATATGCCATACCCAGTTAACTGGCCTAGCCTGATGCGCCCTGAGCCACCCTCCTTACCCTTGCACTCCACACACTTGCTCTTGGGTTGGCTTCCCATCACTCATTTATCTCAGGCTAATTTTGCTGGTGGAAACCTCTCAAGCCCTACTTTGTAAGTCCTTTGTTCCACACAGTCTTATTTTAAAAAACAGCAACCCAAAGGAAAAGAGAGGTAAAGTAAAAGCGTAACTTAATTTGATGGAAACAAAAGAATCAATTTAATGCCTACTTGGCAAAAACGTGCTTTAGCTAAATCCTGGGAACTGCACACAATATCACTGACTCTAAGAAGGTGATTGTCTCTGCTGGTAGTCATTAGTGTTGCTGATATGTACAACAGGTCCTCTAAAAATAGCCATGTTCAAATTAGAGCTCCAAAAACTCTGATGCAGTGATTCTCTGTGGTGTCCTGCCTCATCTCTTCTCACACTCATCAAAGATGGATTTTGCCTCACCTTTTGCGAAACTATTTTTACCCATCTTTAATAACACAGGCCATCAACTCAATTGCTGTATTCAGGGAGGAGATCCCAGATGCCTTTGGTCAACACAGGTTTTTAGTCCAATTAAAGCTAAGTGCTAAAACAGAAGTGACAAGATATGCATCTCTCATGTCATTACTATCAACATTTCAGCATTCACAGCTTTGCTTTTTGCAATCATCTGCTGTAAATTTCTCAAATATTTGATGATATTTCACTGGTTTTGAAAAGTGTTTAGCAAGGAACATTAAATGCAATCCAGACCCAAATATCTGAAGATAGCTCTGTGGGTCAGGGAAGTATAAGTCTCAAAATAAGTTATGCACAGGAGGATCTATTTACAAAAGATACTGCAGGGTGCTGGAGTGGAAAATTAGAGCATGGAAAAGCTAAAACTAGCCATTGATTCTCATGTGAGCATTACCTAATTGTTACTTCTCCCCAGAGAGCAGTCCATCACAACCGTCTCTTGTTTCATTACAAGTGTCCCCTTTGTGAGGACCCTTGACAGCAACTGTGGGGTTTTTAAGTACTGTTCATTATCACCACATAACCTTGACTGCAAGGACCAGTGTTAACTTTCCCTCCTGGGAATATGAATGGTATTGCCAGGGACACACTATCACTGCTGTGGGAAATACAACACCTTGCTAATTTGGCATTTGTTTCATACTAGAAACTACACTGCAAACATTAACAACCCCTTGTAATAACCACACATCAGTATCCTAAAATGCAGCCACCGAAATCAAAAGAGCCACCAGTGGTTTTGCACACAGAGTAAGTCCCAGTCATGCTGGCAAATACTGATAGTGCACATTGAAAGGCTGAGCTCTCCCTAGAAGAGGACTTCCAAGAGTCCTTTTTGTGGAAACTCTCTTTTTTGTTTTTCTTTTCTGAGGCACTGGGTAGGTCTGAGAAAGTTCTCAGGAAGTTGTCCATCTTCCTGGTACCTGACCATTCTATTCTCACCTTGTGTATAGGCACTGGACTTGAAATGTTGCTGTGAGCCGCATTTGATCCCGTGATGTGCAGGGGGAAAAACTCTGCCTTGTTCTGCACGATATCCAACACAACAGCATTTTCTCTACTGGATGGCAGGCTGAACTTGCTTTCTCTCTACTTGCAACTCCTTCACATTTGCTTTCCCTAACTACTCAAATGTGAAGTAAAACTGTGGCTGTACCTTCAGATTTAAGACCTGGTCCGCTTTAACATATAGGCCCCAGCCTCTATTTCTTTGTAACACAAGCAAAGAGATGCTATGTGAGAGCAGAACAGCCACATGTAACATATTTTGTGAGAGCCAGTCGGTTCCTCCAGGCAGAGACTGGATATTTTTGGCTAGAAGTAGTGCAAGAGCTTCCCAGGACTGTTTGTCACAGCTCAGCAATCCCGCGTTGAGCCTAGTGGGCTCCCAGCCTTGGGTTGGCTTCAGAGCTGTGCACTGGACCTGGAGATAGAAATCACCTCTTTTGCTTGGGTGAAGGCCTGAGAGTTTTTCACACTGGAGGAGAATCACCTCCCCTCCTTGAGCGACTCATATGCTTTCTGGTCCTGCACTGCCATGGCAGACTGGGACAGGCTGAAACAAAGAACTGAAAATTATTATAAGAGGCATGAGGAACACTCAGCCCTTTCCCCCCTCCATCCCAATGATTTCTGTGAGATTGAATCCGAACTTTCTTTGCTGAAAATTGTTTCATTTACACAACCTAATCTGTTGCACACATACAGAGAACCATTAAATACTCAAAGTCTGTAATTCTCAGCAAATTTTATACAGGGCATTTATGCTGTGATCAAAATGCAAAAAGCTATGTCTGAGACATATTTCCAGAACAGTGTTGTTAAGAGAATTGCAGCTGGAATTGTAGTCAACTGGCTCACAGACACACGGTTAATAGAAAGCCAGTCTGTTCTTTAACTGGGATTCAGATAAAATATGTAAATATCTATAATGAAAAGCAAGAGGCCAAAAGAATTTGAAAACCAAAGGATGTTAATCAACCCTTACAAATGGTTAACAAGACATGGCCTTGAGAGAAGGGATAGACACCATAAATACCTCAAGCTAACAAGTAACAAAATAAGCTCAAGCAGAACCAAATGGTTAATGAGACCAAACAGAAAATTACTTGAACTATGTGTGAACTATCCTAATTAGCACATTAAAAGACCCACACACACACCCCGAGCAAAGAAAGCCCCGTACTAACAAAGCCCCTCCCCACAGAACATGCAGGGTGAAGGAAAGAACACTGTACCTTTAAATGGAGACCAGGCTTGTAAGAACCAACGAGAATTAAGTGTGACTAAATGTAATTGCAAACAATTGTTCAAAGTGTGTAAAATGTTTTATCGTCTGTTAAACTAGTGTACTAGCTTTGTGGTTTAACCACCTAGCACCCAATCTTGCACGAAATCTGAAATAAATGATATCTCGGCCCTGCGTGTGAGAAGGGCTCTTTGCACACTGGGTAGCCAACACCGTTTGTGAGACAACATCGCTTTTGCAAGCACATGGAAAAAATGACTTTGCATAGATCAGGAAAGATAATAATTATCATAAAGTTTACTTAACTGTGTTCAGAAGTTTATCAATTGCTCATGGAGGACCGATAGTGACAAGATGTCATGTAAAAGGAAACTGTTAGAAAAATAATACTAGTGGAGCTTTTGAGAAGAAAATTCTTGAAAAATGTGTTGTTGAGAAAGACGAAAATACAGAAACAGAAGGTACCTGTTGCAGAAGCAATACAAATGTGCAGCACTGTCATATACGATGATTGCTATGGCTCACTGGATAATAATGGCAAATTAAGTTCTATCATTTTCAGAAGTTCACACATAGCTAAAATAAAATTTCCCTGTTGAAAAAAAAACTGGTATATTTTTGACATGTGAGCTACACTTCCAATGGAAAAAGGAATCAAACAGCTGGCTAAGAATATATTATTTTTGTAACCACTTACACAGCAAACCATGAAAATAATAAAATGTTCCTGACAGTTTTCAGTCCTACACATCTCTCCTCAATTTGATTGCTTTAAGACAGGGAAAAACAGTGTCAGCAATACCTGAAATAAAAAAAAGGAAATTTAAATTACATAATTTTGATAATGTATCAGCTAGTGACAACATTACTATTTTGAGGACATTTATCTCCAAATTAAAACAAAATGAGAACTGAATTTTTCCTCCAGTGTTAGTCTGGTGATATAATCTGCAACCTGACCAAGTAAGCCAGAGAAAAGGCATAATTCGATCCTAGCTGTTGCAATCAAAGTTTCTTAACCTTCAAAGGAATTTAAAAACATGATACTTCAGCTGATATTTTGATCACATGTAAATACTGCGGCATATCTGTACAGATGGTTGTTGTTATAACCTTCCAGTTCAATGAAGCTTCAGCTGCTTTTGCTATCAAACCTAAGTTTGGGGTTTCGCAAAACTTATTTTTCTTGCAGCCTATGAGTTTGAAAAATGTGTAGGGAATAAACATACAGAAAGCTACAGTGAAGAACAGCTTCCTTGGGAGCATGTTACCTTTGCAGAGTTTAGTGCTCCAAAGCTGGGACTTACAGAAAGGGGATTTGCTGATCTGACCTAAACTCTGTTCCCTTGTACCTATGCATTATGAAATAGTATTTAATTACAGAAACTTAAGATTATCTGTTTCCAGGAAAACTCCTGCCTTATTCCATGTGAGAAATGGATGTCTTTTCCTGAATGGGTAGCTATATGTTCTTTTTATACCAAATGGTGTCATTACTTTAAGGGTTTTTTTCCTTAATGCATGGTTTTTAGAGAAATCCTTAACTTCACAGAGACAATTAAGTAAAATAGATAATGTCCTTCACAACTAACACTACATATTTATATGCAATGATTGTATTTAAATACCTGTGACGGTAACTCTGCCTACACCTTATGGAATAGGATACTGCTCGAGACAATTGAAATGAGAGTCCTTGCAGAAGTCCTAAAGCAGAGGCAATTGAAGGGCAGGAGGTTTGCCTCCACATTTCCCAACTAGAACCAAATGTAAAATCATAGTAGACAGTCAGACAACATCTGGGTTAAAGCCCATCCCTAATCAGTAGGCCTTGGAGCGTCTGGATTTGCTAGGTGTGATAACTTCACAAAAAAGGGCAAGAAAGAAAAAGAGGGTGGGAGAAGTAAGAAATCCAATCTTGTCTGTCATCTCCCCCTGCAAAATTTCGAAGTTCAGTTACAAGTCTTATACTCATGCAGCCAGGAACGTAGACATCATCAGCATGAATTGAAAGTGCTTTCAGCATACACCTCATGATCATTCAAGCAGATAAGGAAAAACAAACCAAACAGAACAAAGCCATCTAGAAAATACTTCATTTTGTCAGTTGAAATAACAAAAACATTTTAGAGTTGCAGCCTGACCTAAGCTGGATTCATCCAGTACTTAGCCTCTATGAACCTCTCTTTTGGTTTATTCAGTTCCACACCACTGGGTTACTGGCCTGTGATAGTTACTGACCTTTCCTAAGGACATACATGTCCCTGTTTTAGGAACCCTTCCTGCTAATAATGTCCAAGTAGTTTTTCCATATCATTTTTGACATATAATTTTGCTGTGTTTTCACACCAAGGGCTACTATTACACTACTATATCATTTTTCTTTCTGTGCTGTTTCCAGCATTGTCACTTACAGCCTTGAGTCTTCTTTTCTGTCGCAGCTGGAGGATGGCAGCTGAGCACAAAAACCTTTCTGCAGAGATTTCCATGGGTAATGTTGATTCTCCAGGCGGCTGTGGTGGTATGCAGCAAGCTTTAGAGCTCCTTTTTATAGTTGCTCATATCAGTATGCTTTGACTCCTGGGGCCACAGTCATACTGAGAATAATCAAAATACTGGCACTTCCCAGACAACATGTGGATTTGTAACTTGTCCTACCAGCTAGTAACCTTCACAGACATGAAGCTGTGAAGCCTTTAGGGGAGAAAATTAACTTTTAAAAATACATTTCTGTCCTTGCTATGCAGTCTGTTCTTCAGTTCAGTGACTGCTGTTGGAACAATTCACATGAACAGGTTTAATCAGGCCTGCAGACTACAATTATGTAAGCATGATGCAATTTTCTGGGACAAAAATATGGAGGAAGTTCAGCATTTTATTACGTGTCCGGACCCTCAATCTATACCTAGATGAAGGTTGACTAAACTTGGTAGGCAGCTAGTTGTAACAGGAAGCAAAGGTGTCTGGATATGATGGTGGCATTCCTTAACCTCGCTACCTGGATGAGTTGTCTAGTCCTGGAGCACACTGTGCCTAGGTTAGAATATAGACTTACAGTGATTAAATATATGCATACACACATATGTTTACTTCTTATGGATATTTCTATACTGACAAATCTGCTGAATCTAAACTGTTTTCCCTAAGTATGGAGTAGCAGATTCTTTTTAGGTCATGGGAAAACAGCTCAAGCCAAACGGATGGAGAGTAAAGCTCCACGAAAGCAGGGTACGCTTGTGTGGTGTGGTTTACTAAGTACAGACACAAAAATGAGTGGCTGTACGAACAAACCACACAAGCTAGAGAAGCCTGTGGGAACTGTATCACTTACTTGGGATACTACAACATAACGGTCACTAGTAAAAAATATCTTTTTCTCTCTTCCAATGCTGCTGCATTCACATTTTCTAAGCAGGGGCTATAAACTGTTTCGTGAGCAGTTAGGAGTTTTTAATACTTGCTGTCTGGATCTGGAAAAGCAAAGCTGCTAGCTTTGCTGAGAATGGTGTTTCTCACTGGTTTTTCTTAATGAACAGACTCACCATGCTGTCTTAAAACAGTAAGCACACTATATCAAAACACATTTTATCCCTTTCTTGGTCCTATTGCACTTCGTTTCCCCCTAACAATTTATTTTCTTTGACCTCCTTGCAGCCAGTGAAAAGAATCTCAGGCAAGAAAAATGACACCTTTATGATACACAAATTAATATAGATATTTCTTCCTCTCTTGGATGGATAAGAATCCTTATGGCCCCCACAGGCAGCCAAGGAAATACTTTCAGGCACAAATATTATCAAAGGCTTTCTCCTGATGTTCCTTCCCCGGTTCTGGCCTAAAATTAACAACAGCCTTGGGGTGGTATGTGAGGAGCTAGACCATGTTTCAGCACTGCCTGTACATCAAACATGCATGGCGTAGCACACGTTCCACAGCTTTGGGAAAGCCAGCCCAGACTAATTCCTGATAAGACTGAAATTTTTGCAGGTATTGTTATTTAACAACAAGTGTTCTGCAAACACAAGTAGGGAAGCCTTGCTCCCTAAAATACAGGGTATAATACAAGCGAAGCTTTGAATGCCTCAGCCTGTGAAACACTTGTCTGCTGTCTTCATCTGCCTTTGCAGGGAACACATCTAAATGCCTACCCTTAAAGGGAAGTGACTATTTTAAGGACTTACTCTGGCAGCAGCAGGATGGGAACCTCTACCAAACAAGTTCACTATAATGTAAAAACTTCAGGGATAAGGTTCAGATGCAAAAGGTGGAAAAAAAGTTACATAAGGTACATTTCCTTTGTGCCACGCGGTAGGTCGGAAGGCTGTGAGCTTCCTTGGTCTGAACATCACCTAAGCCTGCCCTCCGGCACTCTGCCACTGCCACCAACTCCTTCAGAAGTAAAGGATCAAAAGTAAATAGTAACCTTTTCTGCTGATCGCAACACTCAGCACGTGCAGTTTTCAGATTTGGGAGGTTATGGATTGGTTTCTTCGCATGCCTTGAAAAGCTGCATGAACAATCTGCCCAGAAGAGAGCAGTACTGATACCCTGTGAAGGACAACCAAGGTATTGCCTATCGCCAGACAGCAGGCTGGTCCATACTACCAGCCACAATATGGGGATCCAATTACTGCACTGAAATGTAGGAATTATTTCTATTAATCGATTAACATTCTAAGTAGCTTCCTTAACACGAATCACATGGAGTTTCTTAATAGCAGATTTAGTGTGAAGAAGGCATAAATCTGAGTGAACCACACAGTTGTTATGCTTGTGTTAGAGCAACAGAAACTGCATATGACATTTAAGGCTTGCTGACAGTAAAAATGCACTGTGGTGTACACGAGGCTACTCTTGATACACTGCAGATGTACCCTTAATTAATCACAGAAACAATCTGCTGTTTGCAGGGAACTTTTGACAGATACGTTTTAAAAGGAACACGCATCAAAGAGCCCAGCCTTGTGAGATGAAGTATAACCCTGTCACCAAACAAGCCTGCAGCTTCAGGATTTGGGGGAGAAGGGGGTATTCTGTGTAACTGAGGCTTCCTTCTTCTCATCCGTGGGACAGCATCACCTCCTATTCATAGCTCTGCCAAGGATTTTCTATGCAACTTTGACCAAGTCACTGGGACAGAGCTGTTTGCAGAACGTGCCTCTGCCTACGCTCCACCAAGGCAACGCTGGCAGGATGTCAAAGCACAGGCTTGGCACAGGTACAGGCTGCTCTCCCCCGGCGAGTTTGTAATCAGGTTCCAGTCCTGCCTGTACCCAAGCATGTTCGTGACGCCGCACAGTAATTTGAGCAGGACCACCCTCCTGCAAGAGAAGCCCTATGCCTGCTGAAGCACAGAATTTTCCCACCCCCAAAAAATTACATTTTGCTGAACAATCATGGACGTTTACAGCTCTGTGACGGCAGTTAAACCAAGTACAAATGTCTAATTTTTCCCTGACGTTGCAGCCGAACTACTTCCACATTTCTGTGTGGGTGATTGCCTTTGATCCTGCAGAGAGGAGGTAGCTTTCCTGAGGAGTGTGCTGGGAGGGAACAACTGTTGATCTCCCTTGTGAAATCCCATCTGTTGTCTTCAGCAACTCTTACTTGCTGGCTGAACGAACGAGATAATGTTTCTCCGGCAGTAGCTGTAATTTTCCAAGTGCTTCGCTGGGTGCAAAGTCTGAACTTGATTCAGAAAGGACAAGCAGGAATATAATTTTGCACTCTCCTTTCTGTCAAGCTGCGTGTTACGAATTTTGGTGCTGGCAGTCAGCAGGGCAGAGCCTGTGTGGGTTCTGAGGTTGGTTTGACACCTCCAGAGCCGAAGAGCAGTGTGCTAATGTTAGAGGCGGGTTCCGGAAATGGGGAAGCCTTTTTGGGTATAATTTTGGATATTATTACTCCACAGCTTTGACAACCTGCCATGTATTATTGAAATCGTATTTAAAGGACTGCTTATGGTGGAAACTAAGTCAGCAGGAGCTAAACTTGGGATCATTTCAGTGTGACGAAGCATTGACTTTTATAAATTATTTGGGGAAATTAAATGGAAGAGTGTGAGGGTTTGGGGGGGAAAAAGCCCGAATGAGCCAAGTGAACTTAAATACCAGCACAACCACCTCTTCCCGCTGGCTGTGGGGAAATTCTTTTGGGTGGAAGGGCCGTACCTGGAGCCACTCTCACCCTGTGTTAGCGGGACGTTTCCCCCGAGCTAAAATACTTGATGTTTTTCCAAGATGGGACAGAAACGTGAAAGACACAAATCTAAGCCAGTGTCAGAATCGGGTCAACATCTCTTCGCTGCCGCGGTGCCGGGCCCCCCCGCAGCTGGGCGCCGCGGCTGAGGGGGCGCCGCGCTGCCCGGCCCCGCCGGCCCCGAGCTGCCCTGCCCGCCGCCCGGCCCCTGGCACGGGAGGCGGGACCCGGCGGCCGCCCCCGCCCCTCGGAGGGCGGCAGGAGAGTTGAACTTGGGAGCCGCTCCGCATGGGGCCTCGGCTGCCGCGCTGCGCGGCCTGAGGAGAGCGCACCCCGCGGCCGAGGCGCCGCGCTCCCCGCCGGGGGAGGCCGGGCGCGGGCGGCCGATGGAGCGGCGAGAAGACGGGCGGGACTGGGCGTACAGGTAAGGGCTGCCGGGCGGCGCCGCTTCGCTTCGCCGGCGCCGGGCCCGTGTGGCTCTGGGGCGGGAGCCTGGCAGCGGCCCCCGGAGTGTCCGGCGTGCCCGCCCCCCTGCCGGCACCGGCTGCGGCCGCCTGCCCGCTCCCACCTGGGCTCTCCCGGGGCGGGGGGGCACGCTTGAAAATACCGCTCGTACAACTTCCCTGCGAATCTGAGTGAGGGGAGCCGGGAGCAGGAGCGGTGACTCTCAGCCCCTTGCAGGGAGTTGGGTTGGTTTTTTTTGGTAGTCCCTTAAAATAGGCTTTTCCCCTGCTGTTACTTCGCCGAGAACCATGAAGGGCTGGGGCAGGGAGGAGCCGTGGTGGGGGGTGAATTTGGAGCCGGTGGATCCGGGGGGAGCGAGGCATTCCTGCCTGAGCGCCCGGGGCGTGAGGGGCGGCCGCAGGTAACGGCCGGAGGGCGGCGGGAAACGGCCGAGGGGCAGCGGGGGGAGCCCGGGGGGAGCCCGGGGACAGCCCCCTCTCAGGGGGGACAGTCCCCTCTCCGGGGGGGAGCCCCGGGTCTCCCCGGCACAACCCGGCACACGCTGTGGCTGTTGCCCTAAGGGCAGGCACCGAGGAGTAATGGGCGATAACCGCTGCCTGGAGGCAGGTCAGGGAAGGTAACCTCCTTACAGCCGTGCTTCCTGACTCTGGATTTTCCCCTTTTTACCTCAGGAATGGCGTGGGGCACGGAATTATTCTGTACGTGCTGGCTGGGTAGCCGCAGCCATGAGATGTGTGTTGGTGGAGGTGTTCGGTCTCTGTCTTCAGAGGAACCTCTGTCAGGGGGTGTGGGATGTGGGGTGTCGGTATTTGTTACACCCGTGGGTTTTGTGTCAAATCTGAGGAGTGGGAGAATATACAAAGGTGAGTCTTCTAACTGCCGATCAGGTAGCAACAATTCAACAACTTGAGGTCTGAGTATTTAATTGTTCCGGTTCTGATTCATGCTGTACTACCCATGACGGTCCCATGAGCCAGAGTTTACCCAAGGCTGTGTGGTGCCACTCCATGGGCAAATTCCTTCTCCATGAATGAAGTGGGCAGTGGTTTTGGAAGATAAGCCTCGATGTCTGTCTTGCAAACTCTTCTGCGTGGACAGACCCTGCTGCCTGTTTAACTTCTGTGAAGCCGTTGAGTGTTCTGTACCCAGGTGATAACTGGCAGCTATAAAGCATCCTAGGAAGTTGCCATGAATCCAGTTTAGCAAGGTGACTTGATAGATCAAGCTAAAACGGAGTCAGATTTGCAGTTCTGAAACTCCATTAGTGGTGTGCTGCCTGAGATGATGTGCTGTAACACTGAAAAATCATCAAAGATATTAAAATAAGAATTTTTGATACTACATATGAAGAAGGTAGATTGACATAAGGATTTGTGTTTCCTTCCAAGCCATATACTTTCGTGAAGATAGTTTCAGAAGTTACCCCCTTCAAAAAGAATCTTTGTAACTTGTTACACTTGTACTTTTCGTTTTTAGAAAGCAAGTTCAGGCCATATTTGAGCTGTTGTGCTGTACCTTCCTACTTTTCAACTACTTGGCTGTATTATGGAGAAACATACCCCCCAGAATTCTGTGTAGTCATAATTTGGGTCAGTTTTGCACACAACTGATCCTTTGCTCTAAAAACTCCCAACTTTTAAAAGTACTGAAATCTGTAAAACTGACTGAACAGTGCATGCTTAAATCCATTTACTTAAACAGCTTTGATATACTGAGTGTAACATTTGATATACTAAATGGAGTGTAAATGTTTGCGTAAATCATAGAATCATTTAGGTTGGAAAAGACCCTTAAGATCATCAAGTCCAAACATTAACTCAAGATTGCCAAGTCCACCACAAAACCATGCCTCTAAGCACCACAGCTATGTATTTTTGAACACTTCGAGGGATGGTGATTCCACTGCCTCCCTGGGCAGCCTGTTCCATGGTTGACACCCTTTCAGTGAAGAAATTTTTCCTAATATTCAATCTAAACTTTCCCTGGCTTTTTTTTTTTGTTGGGGGAAGGGAGTTTTGAGCCACTTTTAGAAATAGCAACTGGAAGTTATTTAAAGCATACTTGCATGTGTATTTTTTTCAGCTGTAGGAACATTTGTACAAGAATTCTTTTTTATTTTGTAGGGTTGATCCATATGGGTTTGAAAGGCCAGAAGACTTTGATTATGCATCCTATGAAGCATTCTTTTCCAGATATCTAGTGGTACTCACTAGAAGAGCAATAAAATGGTCCAAGCTCCTAAAGGGGAATAACAGTATACGGAAGAGTTTAAAAGGTGAGCCGTATGTCTGTTTATAGGTGAAAGTGTATTATGTTGGAACCAATCTAAATCATATTAAACTGGTTTGTGGTTTTGAATGTTAAATACTATTTTTGTCTTCAAATGAAAAACTAGTATAAACAGTAGTAATACAAAAGTAAATATGCTGTTAGGGGGATTGTTGATTTGATTAAAAGTTTACAAAGGAATAAAACCTTCTTTGGCATCCGCTATAACATTACATCTGTAACCCAGAGGTTATGGCCACTGGCACTTGAAGATGCCCTTTTACAGCTGTTTTTTGTACTGTATTCTGCTCTGTGCTGTCTTTAAAAAGACATGAGATAATGTAGAAGACAGTGTTTTGAACCCTAGGGATCAGGATGTTAGGGCTCAGAGCTGCCGACTCTTCGATAGTTTTGTAGATTGCTGAGATTTTCTAGCTCTCCTTATCCTCCTTTTGTAAAATCACGTTCACCTTATAGCTAAAAAGGTGTGTACTAAGAACTGATGCTAAATGCCTTACGAAGTGAAGAAAATAAAATTAATGCAGGAGCTAATGCAACGTTGGATAAAATGCTGATGGAACTGTTAATGGCCTCTTCAAAAAGCAAGAAAACCTCTAGTGATATTTTTATCTTGCAAGAGAGACAGGAAGAAATCGATGGAGGGAGTCAGAAGGCGGCAAGGAATCCTGTGAAATTCTAACGTGGTTTTTTTTCTCCTACACTCTTTCTCTGGATTATTTTTTCATGTAAGCATCTAAATTCTCCTCTCTGCTCTTAATGATGCTGTTCCGTTTGCTTTCTCTTTGGGAGCCTTTTGGAGTTGGGGAGAGTTCTCTGTAGATATGTTAAATAGTGAGTAAAACTAAGAGTGAGTTAATCAGGCACTGATTAACAAAGCTGAATACTTAGAGCTGTGCTTCAGGTGCAGACTTTGACTGCTGATTCTGGTGATTTTGTTGTTTTGGGGTCTTTGGGGTATTTTCTTGGCACCAAGAATGGCATGGTAACTAGCAAGATATTTCAAGTGTAACAATGCATTTAGTGTATGGATGTCCGTTTTAAGTCTGAGGAATCCAGGAAAATATAGGTCTGAGTTATAGCTGCTAGACCATATGCTGCTAACCAGAAACTAGCTGCTTCTGCTCTCTTCTTTTTCTTCCAAATGTAAAGAAGCTTTTGTTTAGGGTATCAAGTTTGAATATAGCGTTAACTGTGTGGTGTTTTGAATTAGTGAGGATTCTGAGATTCTGCAGAACTTAGTCTTCTAGTTGTGGAAAAATAATTTCAGGTTTTGATTCATCTCCTCCTCCTCTTAAAAAATGTGTGAACTGTGTGTGAGAGTGGCAGCTTTTAGCAATTTCTATGAGGTCGTTACATTTCCCTTCCCTTGTGTTCCCTGTTCCAGCATTGTACACACAGAATACAAACAGTGTGAACGCCTTTGGTCTTATTTCGGAGCCAAAACTTTGACCAAATCTCTCGACTTGTCCACCAGGCTTCAGTACCAATGCTCATGCAGCCCCACTAGCTACATAATGACCGCAACCTTTAATGTGGTTTCAATTGTCTCTAATAGGCTACTGTTTGTGAAAAATGGGATACCGTAAGTCCACTGGACACAGGAAATGGCTCTTGATCATAGCAAGCCCTTGTGGGCTGGTGCATAATCTTTGATGTTGCTAACTTTTGCTAAAGATGCTTGGATTTGTAGACTATGGCTTCTCATGTATATATCGTAGAGTAGAATTACAGAATCATAGAATTGTTCAGGTTGGAAAAGACCTTGAAGATCATCAAGTCCACCCTTTAACCCAGGACTGTCAAGTCTGCCACTAAATCATGTAATTTTAAGGAGAGTGACTGGAATAAAGTTGAGGAAATGTAGTCTAAGTGTAAATTCAAAGTTGTTACAATTAGCCTCCTGCATTATCCTCCACTGATATCTCAGAAGATGAAGAGCAACAGATTAACTTGTACAATTACTGATTTTTAAATACTTCCCTCCTTATATCACTGTTGAGATTGAAGTCTGTGGCTATGCACTCAGAATTATAGAAGCAGTTGTTTAGGTGTGTGCTTTATCCTGCAAGATGATCCCACAGCAATTTCCTTGCGGACAGGCAGAGAGCAGAAAGTTTGCCTGGTGAGGCACTGAATTTCCCTCCTTTCTAGGACCTCACTTCATTGCTCTGAAGCTTTGTGCAGGAGCTGCTGGTTCTGATTAACTTCCCCTCTGCAAGCTGGCCATAAGCTAGAACTAAGAATACTTTATTTACCGCTTCCCTCTGCCTCTGAACACAATAGCTGGATCTGCAAATCCATATCCTTATTTTGAGTTTTGCTGGGGCCTTTTCAAAATGGGTCCCACTGTGAGTAGATGCGGGAGAGGCATCCTAAGTGTGATATCTCAGTAGCTCCACACCCATTTGTCTTTACATATAGGGCAGCTCATAATTCCTGTCAGGGTGAACAGGAAGATGTGATGATTTGTGTTAATTTTCCAGTTTGGAAATAGGGCGTGTTCACATGCTCTGTGTTTGCCTCATATCCAGGGTGGCATGTATGTATATAATTCTGTCCTACTGTAAAGAAAAATAATTAGACTGTACTTTTAACAGCAGTAATTAAGCAGTATATCCTGTTGTTCTGGATTACAGCCTTCTGGCAGTGTGGGTGATGAGAATTTTGTCTGACAATTCCTTTTACTTGTTTTCCAGTCTTTTTGTTATTTTCTGGTACTTTTTTTCCACCTCTACCCTTGTTATCTTCACTGTTTCCTCTGCACATGTGAATTTCCAGTTTTCAGTCACTTACCTCTTCTTTCTGTCTTGCACTACTGAGATCCTCCTAATTTTTTGCTTTTCTCCATTCAGCTACTATCTTTATGGCGACCAAAAGAGCTTTATGCTCTGGCTTGTTTACAGGTGGGCAACAAACTGACTTGACATAATTGCCCAAAGTAGCTTTTTGACCAAAAGTGTGCTACACAAAAGAATTTGGCTGTAAGTAGATTAGTTAAAACTGACCAGTGGCAGAAGATGCTTTTTAGTCTTTGAGGCTGATAAAATACAGTGAAAGGTGAAAGTAATGATACTAAACAGTGGTTATAACAGGAACACTTCTGTTCCAGCCCAGGGATTGGAGGAAGGAAGGAAGTAGCATCTTAGAAAGTCAGTTTTCATGTTTTACTGTAACCTGAACATTTACAGAACAGATCTGCTTTGTTTCTTCTGTGATGTATTCAGAAAATAAGACTTTCAATTCCTTGTTGTATGCTCTTTTCAACTCTTCTGTAGAAGTTTGCCTGTAGGGTCCAAGTTGGTTTCCTCAGCGTTCAACAGTAATTGTTAGTAACTGAACAGTGCAAGTGCTTCTCAAAATCACACCCTTCTAATATTTTAGACAAGGTAATTTTTGTTTTTAAATGGTGTTTTCCTACATCAACTTAGTCTGTGGTGTAGAGTGAGACAATGTTAATGGGGAAAAGGTAAATACAACTTTATCTAGAAGCAAAAACCTCCAAAATTTTTGTATTCTACCATTAAACAAGGACAGCAGTTTTAAAGTGATTTACTTATTTTTAAGTCTTGTTACTATAAGTAATGCACAGTATTGGAAAATGTTATTTTCTGCCTGGTTTTCTCTTGAATTTACTTTGGGTTTTATCTACCCTATCATGTAACTGCTTTTTCCTGTGATATGAAAAACATATTGGTAAAATGTGACTCTAAACTTGCAGATACTGGCACTGGGTGTCAGAAGTAATGGATTACAAGACTGCTTTTGTTTGCTTAAATATTGATGTTTGTTATTTTGTTAAGGATCAGAGGCAAAAATGTCATGTAAAGATATTTCTTCATGTTTTAAAGCTTAGACCGCATTGTGTAAATGTGACAGTCCTGGGAGTGATTCTGCATGGGGATACTCACGGGTTGGTGGTATTCAGCGGTGCTACTTTTGAGATCAAGCCCCTTGTTTACAATTGGAGTTTGATGAGTGATTGAAGACACATGCACAATTAATCTGTGAAAGCTTCTTAAATGTTACAGTCTGAGGATATTCTGGGGTGTGAACTGTTGCTGGGGGCTTTTTAGTTCCTGAGACTAATGTGGAAGAGGGCCTAAAGACAACAAAATATTTGTATAAAACAATACAATTTTATGTATAGAATATGACATATACATACATATAAAACATACTAAATTGCAGCTGTCCTTATTTTCAAAACTACTTTGCGTCTTTTGTGTGCCAGTTTGCAGATCCTGGCAAGTATGATAATTGTGTGAGGAAGAAAAGCACCATGTAAAGAGATTTTCCATTCCTCGGGGGGTGGGGGAGCTGGGGTAGGTAGTCACTGGGGAGGATACAAGCCTCTGGCTGTCTATTACCATGAGAATGATGACGCTGAGGAATGAGTGTGTGCTGTGCTGCAGGGCTGCTTTCCCCTTTTGCCAGTGTCAAAGGCTTGTCCCTACTTCTCCTGAATTTACTGTGTATTGTTGGATGTGGATGCTGGCTATGCTTTCAGAATTGACAGTTGTTCCAGAAAAAAATACCTCTGGAATGATAGGTTAGAATATGATAATCCAGCAATTTAGCCAGTAAGTTTGCTTCTAGAGATGTTCACGGGCTCATCCGGATGTCTGTTCTTGACCTAAATGGGACTGGTTCCTCATACTCATTTCTGCATTTGCTATGTCCATCTATAGGATTTCTTGAACATTAGAGTTCAAAATCTTGTAAAAAGGATGAAGCGGGGATTATTAAACAACCATGCAAACAAATTATTTCCAGCCTGTCTAAAAAGGTCGTAGTTGATGTTACTTTACAGCTAAAAAAACAGTAGAGATTGTAACCCATAGTATAAATCTTCATTGAAAAGCTTAACAAAAACTGTACCCTGCAGACCAGGTGTTTATTGCAAATGTTAAGGGTAGGAGTGTTTGAGAGAAACCACCAGATTTTAGGTGGGTGAAATGCCCGTTAGAGATGCACAGATCTCTCTGCTCACACTGGGAAAAGCAGCTTTAGTTCCTAGAGGATAGACAGCTGCAATTAGGTGGAAAGTATTTAGAAGGTGCCTGGCTGAGTGGTTGTAAAACCTTGTTTCACTCTGCTGTTTTTAAGGCCTTTAATTCAGGCAGCGTTTATTTTGAGTTACCAGTCTTTGTGATTGGATAAAACCAGGTTAGGTAATAATATTTTGTGTTTGTGTGTGGGCGGAATTTAGGGAGGAGAACTTGATACTGTAATTCATACAGCCTCATTCATTTAGTAAGAAGCATCTGGTTCCTTTGTCAGTTTCTTCACCCTGGAAAAATCTGAAGGATCTCAAACACTTGGCTTTTTGGGTCAGAAGGGGTAATGATGATTTAGGATTATATACCGATATGCAGCATTGGCTCCCTATTCATATTTTTTCATACCATTCCTTGGATAAAGCTGTTTTGGCTGTCATTAGCCTGATGCTTCTTCCTGCAATCTTGCATCCTAGTTATTTACACTGAATCATCTGTTTAAAAAAAAGACACCCAAAGCACACTCTGGTGATGAATATGATGCAGGAGATAAGAGCTACTTTAGATTTGAAAAGACTTCTTCAGTTATTCTAGGAAAAGTCATCTGCTGCTCACTCGCATCTCCAGTTCTTCCAGAGGCTTATTGAGAGGGTAGCACATACTTCATACTCCTCAGTTTCTGCTGTGATTTCAGTGATCAGGTGCTAAGCTGAAATCCTAGAGTTAGGTTAACATAGCTGTTTATGCTAGAGCATAATCAAGCAAACAGGCAGGACTATCGTGTTGGAGGTCATTGGTAATGTATGGAAGGAAAAAGTCAGTGCTTGTCTGAATGAAAAAGGACAAAGATCAAGGAGAAACTTGGCTGTTCTTATCTCCATCCGGAACGGTGGGAAGAAGAGGAAAGGAATCAAAATCTTAATGGGGGGATAGAGGAGGGAAGAAAGCCTGCATCTGGAGATCTGTATGGGGAGTCTGACTGGCAAGAACTTAGGAGTGAATCTAAAATATACTACATAGCTGAGAAGGAAATGCTTATCCTAAATGGTAGCATAGAAGAGAAAGCATAATAATCACTAGTTAAGAGTTTTCCTGCGAGTCCTCAACTTTCTGTTGCTAATTTCCAAAAGGAAAAAAAACAGCTAGATTTTTCATTTATTTATTAAAAACCCACCAAACAAACCCCAAATTTCTTTTTTTGCAGTGAAGAGATATATCAGGAAAGGCATCCCCAATGAACACCGTGCATTGATCTGGATGATTGTGAGTGGGGCCCAAACCAACATGGAACAAAACCCTGGATATTACCACAGGCTGCTTGAAGGAGAGAAGAATGACAAGTTGGTTGAAGCAATCAAAACAGGTTGTTGTCCTGATAAAACTGTTTATCCATGTTTATCCATCCTATGTCCTTACATGTAAGAAAACAAGTTATGTCATGGAAAACTTACATTTCTGTCGTGGTTTCAGTGCTGAATTAACATGTAAATTAGATTAGACTTAAGCTCTTTAACAGCACAGATCTTTCCAGGTTCATCATGGGGTCAAAAGCAATAAGGAAGGTTAGAAGTTATTTGGGTAGGTACAGAGGACAAACTAGAAAACACTCTTATGTCATCTCCTAAGTGATTGAAAAGTTATTATTTTGTACCATGAAACCTGCCTTTGGGTCTGTTTCTCCTTACTTCTGTTCCAGTAGGACGCTGGAAGAGCAGACGGGGTGGTTAAAGATGTGGTACAGTGTCTGTATGAGGCAGGCTTTCTCAGCAGTCTTCTTCCTCAAGTTGAAAAGCTGCTGACAGAGCTATATGAATTATAAATGGTCTGCAGAAGGTGAATGGGGAGCAATTGTTACTTGTTTCTTGTAACATAAGAACAAAGGATACTGAACGAAATTTGCCATGCTGCAGGTTGAGAAGAGCATACCACTGAACTGTGGCACTTGTTGCTGGAGGGTGCTGCTGAGGCCACGAGTGTGAACTGGTTTAAAAAGGCATTTGACAAACTGAGGGGTGGGGAAATCCACCTGATGCATGAAACCCTAAGCACTAAATTTAAATCCCTGAAAGAAGGGAAGTGGAGGAGGAGAAATAGCCCATCTTTGCTAATCCAGTGTCATATGCTCTGTGAACGTTGATCAGTGGCTAATATTGTTGACAGGGTATTAGGGCAACCAGACCTTAGACTGGCCTGCTGGGTGTTTAAAAGAGGCAATAGGGAAGGGACAAGCAAGTAGAAGTTTGATGTAACTGGTATTTGTCCTGAAGATTCTCAACCTGCTGCAGCAGAGCTTTTGTAGAGAAGCTTGTATTGGCAGTATTGCTCAATTAATGAGTCAAGAGGCTGGGCTGTGCTCTGGACAAGCACAGTGCTGAACTGAAGTTGTTTGGTTAGAATGGCAAGTGCAGTTGTTATCTTCTGCCCCTTGAAAAAGCCAAGTAGTTAAAGTTGGGGCTTTATGGATTTTTATTAGAGTTGGATAACCATCTGAATGCTTTTTGGTTTATGCCGAGTTTCTCTTCTGCCTTTCCCCACAACACCAGCAGCAGCACTGTGGGCTTTTGGGACTGCATGCCTTAGTAAGGCATTTTGGAGCATAAACTTTCATTTTCCTACAAATCTGAAGTCTAGTCAGAAATCTTCAGGCCCATATCCTGCTCAGAACTAGAAATGGTAGAGCTCTGACCTACTAAGATGACTTTTGAAAGCCAGCCTTGGTAAGGGCCTGGAGAAGGATCAAACTGTATTCATTTGGGTACAATTGCTGCAAGAGGGATTTGCAAATAATTCCTTTTCCAGTACTAGACAATGACGTGAAGGGTCTTATCATGACAGTAGGTGGCTTTTCACACAGGTTATACCATGCAATAAAAATATTTCTGTGGGGGAGGAAACATAATGGCTGAAGATAAAGATTTTTGTGAATTATGGAGGAAATAAAGTTTTGGAAGAGCTGCTGCATCAATTGTAAGACTGCAGAAGAGAAAACTCACAAGGAGCAAATGAGGGAAGGGATAAAGAAAAATGGCTTGGAGGGTTTTATTGGAGAAAAAAGTGCTAGATTTCCCTTCAGAAAGGAAGAAACAATGTGAACGTGTGAGGGATGGAAGGAGCGAAGTACTTAAGGTGAATGGAAACTTGGTGTTTAATAAACTTGATGTTCCTGTTGGTTGTGCAGATTTTATAGTGGGCTTTAGCTGAGGACTGTTTCGGTGTGAGTTGTCTGATGGTGTTTCTGCCTGTGATTTTTTCCCATCACTGTAGTTGGCTTTGATGGTAAACTAAACTAAGATGTGGAATCTTGCTGCTGTTTACTTCCCATGTCTCCAATTTCCAAAATTTTCAGGCAGTTGTGCTGGTTTTAGTCCTACGGTCTAGCTGTAAAGTTATAGCCCAGGACTATGCTACAGTTTAAAAACAACAGAACAGCAACCATGCTTTCTTTTTTCCAGGGAGAAGGGCAGGAGGACAAGGCCTACCAAAGACTTTATTTCAAATTCAATTTAAAACATGAGTAAGGGCTAATGTGTCCTGTTTCTTTTGCATGCCCAGAAGCAGCAGGCATTTGGAACTCAGTCTCAGTACAGGAATGTCTTTAATGGGATATAATCAGGTTAAAATGTGCAGGTAGACTGTAAAGAAGTGGTTTAATCTTTAAAGAAAGATCTAATTAGTGATAGCAGTAGAAGTATTTCAGCTAAATAAATCTAAACTATCATTTCACCATTTTTACCCCTTAACTTGCTGATTCTTGACTGATGGGCTTTATTGCTGATCTTGTTGTAGATGATCTGCTGTTTGAGCATACTTTTTTTTTGAAGTGTAGGAGAGAGCAGGCTTCTTACTCTAAACAGAAGAATGAGTTTAAAGAGTGCAGGTCTCTAAATTTTGATGGAAATTTTCATGGCTTGGTTTATGTACACATTTAGAAGGGCATGCATTCCTACTGCGCTTTGTTATTCATGCCCTATTATAGTAAAGTTTAGTAAGACAAATTATGTCGGCAGGGTAAAATGTGGCTGTCTTCCTAACACAAAGGCTACATGCTGGTTACAAAAAGGCTTGGGTGTAAGTTGATGTAGTTTCCTTGCAGTAAGCCATGCTTAGGCCAGGCCATTGAATTTCAAAGTATGTCTGTGTCTGCAAGATCTCTCACATGTGCATGCAGCTAATCTCCACATTTCCACTCTTGTGTTTCGTGAGGAGTGGTAGGTGTTGTGAAACCCAGGGTCTGATATTTATCAGCCAGTCCCCCAAGCCTGCACTGCACAGTGTGACTGCTGGCATAAGGGTCTGACTGCATGGTTTGGATCAGGGGTCTTCAAACTACGGCCCGCAGGCCAGGTGTAGTAAAGTGGGGGTAAGTGCTCAAGTCAAATGAACAGCTCTTGCCTGCTCTTGCCTGCTCTTGCCATTTGCTTCAAGTAATCTCTGGCAGGCGTCTTGCAGTATGGCAAAACATACCAGTTTGTGTGCGCTTGGGGAGTGGGTTGACTTCCCTCACCTTGCAGTCAGAGGAGCCTCAGAAGTGGAGGAAGAGGGAGAGCATGCAAGTGGAGCAGAAAGAGGATGATGGAGAGTGAGACCCACCACGCTTAGTGCGCTCAAGTTAATAATCTGGCACAAGGAGTCCTGTGAGACCATGCCCCATGTCTTCTATTAAGGATAAAGACTTCTGGCTCTTGTATCTTGTTTTTGTCTGTGTGCCCTCCCCCTAGACTAAAATACTGTTATTAAATATAAATAAAAGTTTTAAGTCCTTCATAAAATTAGGGAGGACTTCCCCCAGTCCTTGTGGCAAAAACATACTCTGCAATCAAAAAGCAAATTGCAACTGATTCTCTCAACTGCAAACCTTTCTCAGGTTGTGAAATTAAAGATTAGTTCAGTATGAGTAGTCTTTCCTCTGTATGTGATGGACTCTTCGTACTCCTCCCTAACCCTTGTTCTGCATGGCTGAGGGGAAAAGCCATAACTGAAATGTCAGCATTAAACTTTTCTGTAACATCCAGCACATACTTTAATAAACAACAAATTTTAATTATCCAAATACTATGCTGCTCTTCCTGCTAAGAAGAAACAAAACAAATTTATCTATCCTATAACTGGCTATTGCTCAAGTCCTTTTAAAAAGGTCTTTTTCCTTGTGTTTTTCTTTTCAGTTACATGAGAGGTGAAGTATTTCCCTGACATCCCATTTCTGTAAATGATTTGTTCACTTTAAAAGGAAGAAATAGTCATTTGTGAGATAACTTTTTAATGCTTGTAACTTCCATTACACTACTCGTGATTTGGGTAGCTTTCTTCCTTTGGTTGCTTACAGCTCAACCTGTAACAGTCAAAGCTGTAACAGTAACAGACTTCTTCCTTTATGCAGGAAAAGGCTGATAAGAAGTGATAACTTAACAGTAATGTTGTTACTGTTTGTTTTTTTGGTTTTTTTTAACTTGAACCCAATATTTTTTTTTTGTTAAATATAACCAAAACAACTATTTGTATTTTATTAATAAGTCTTAGGTTTTGAAAATCTTCAGAGTTACTTTTCAACAGGATTTTTCCCCCCAGCTTGAACTTCTGAAAATCAAATGCGCAAGTCTGGACTAGTGGCCTTGGGTTCCCTGTTTATAGAGTGAAGCAGGCCCAAAATTAACTGTCTGTTTCTTTCCAGCAACTAAAGGGAGTTTGGGTGACTAGCTCAAACTTGTGTGTCTGATTTTTGGACTTTTGTAAGGAGAGATGAGTCCTACTGTTCATGTTTGGTCTGGAAGAAATGAATGTTCTGAAATGTCAGTAATTGCATAGTCCTTACTTGGCTTAGGATTGATTTTGAAACAGGTGGGATGTGCTCTGCTACTTGGATATCAAAAAATCACTCTACTTCTCTTGGTGATCTCGCACTAATGAAGAAACAACTTTTCTCATGGCCACACTGTGGAGAAATTAAAAAAAACCAGCCACTTTTAAAAGGCGATTTCAAGTGGAATTCACTAACTGCAGGAACAGGACTGGTTTTTTAGCTGTTTGGGACTGTGTGGTAGAAGTTCACTGAATAAATCAGTTGAAAGTTAATCTGATTTGTTATGAGGATATGCTTTCCTAGAGGTGCAGCTCATTTCGTGCCACTTGGCTAGATAAATTTGGTATGTGTTGTTTCTGTCAGACTAATTATTCATTGTTCGTTGAATTATTTTCAATTGAATTATTGTTCATTGAACAAGCAGGTTCAATGTTTGCTTTCATTTAGACTTTTGCAGTCAGATGTTGACAGAGTCCAATCTGAGGAGACTTTCTTTAGTCCTTCTTGAAACTGACTTCTGTATACGAACAGTATTAATCTTTCTAGGAATAGATTATCCTTGAGTGCAGATGGCCAGTTAGCCAAAACAGAGGTAAAGCTCTTTCTTAACATTCATCCACCAAAACTACAGTATAGTGAGCCATAGTGAAGTTTCAGTTGCATTTCAGAAGAGCTGTAAGGGTTTATTTGGAAAGTGAAGGAGGAAATGGCTCTTAATTTTGGTCTTTTTCCTTTTTGTCTAGACATGAACAGAACATTTCCAGATAACGTAAAATTCCGCAAAACTGCTGATCCTTGTTTGCAGCATACACTCTACAATGTATTGGTAGCATATGGGCATCATAATAAAGCAGTAGGATATTGTCAGGTACGTAATCACTCTGTTTTAAGCAATGGTACATTTCACCAATGGTAATTGTTCTTGTCCATTAGAATGTGCGTTTTCAGAAGCAGATCCACAAACTATTTCTGTTATTAAAATGGCCCGAGGAGTAGGGGGAAGTGAATCGCTTTAGGCAAGTTCAGATATCCTTGTGAGTTTCTCTGTGACCTTTTTTGTAGCTAGCTTGATTATGTTTAGTTCCATTTGTTAGCTGCAAAATAAATGTTCTGTCACACATGGTTGTATCAAGATTAGTTGCTTCAGAGAAGGAGTAAGCAAGCTTGCCTTTCCTTCTTCTTCCCTCCTGCCATCTTTCCCAAAACAGTCCTTGTCAAGTATAAGGCATGAGATCTAAATTTCCTTTTTCACTGTCGCATTTTTAAAAATACAGGAAGACTAGCGTTCATGTAACATTGCATAGTTGGGCGGGTGGTAGCATTCATTTAGTGCAATCTCCCTGTATGGACAGGCAAGTAGGAAGAAAATTTGTTTGAAATTCAAGCCGGTATTGCTTAGATGGCAGCTGAAAAAAGCCTCTGTTGTTGCTGCCAAGTACTGTAAGGGTTCTTGTGGGACTCAAGCTAAAGGTTGACAATCAAGAAAGAAGCGGCCGTCTTTTAAGATCATAAGGAAGCAGGAACTGTCATGAGCAAAATGTGTTTTCAGTTCACTTAAGTCCTTTCCTCTCTCCTCCCCTTCCTTGTCAAGGATATGTGTGCCAACCTATACCTCATGTTAGTTGAGAAAGTTAGTACAGTAAATACAACTGTTCCAAAGTTAAAGAATATGAATTGTGTTTCTTGAAATCTGGAGAGGAGAAGACTTAGATTTAAACCTAGACTGAGATCACTATAAAATATTCTTTTTGTGTATCCCAACCTGGTTTAGTACAGAAGTTATTTGAAAAATGAAAAAAAAAAAATTTAAAAGAGGAACTATTTTTATTATTTTCAGTATGATGTATTTATTAAACTATAATTTTAATATTTTGAGACTAACAGAAGAGGGAGAATTATGAATACTCTTTTGTAAGTGTCAGGCTTCTGTATGGAGGTAGTTATACCCACGAACATACACAACTTCTAAACCACGCTAGCTTCTACCCAAAATGCATGTTCAATTGTTACTGGAAAGTTTTGGTACATTAACTGTTTAGTGGACGTTTTAACTTGGCATTATGAACACTGAAGGTGAAAGACGATGACTTACAAAGCCTTATGTGATTTCTTTTTACCTCTGGTCTCCTCATAGGATGAATGTTATCTTTTCTGACTAAATAATTAGAACATAACCCAAAAGTCAGCCTCTCCTTTCCAAGGCATGTTGTAAATCAAACAAAAAAATCACCTTTTCTGCTAGTGAAGCAGCAGACTTCATGAAGATAGATACAGTGATACCCACTGCATGATAGGAGAGATCCTGTGAACGCTAGAAAACAGAGTGAGAAATCAATTTTTTTCCTGTGTTTTGCGGAGCTTTGACTGACTTGAAAGCTGTTAAGGGGTTGTTTCCATAATGCCAGTGCATTTGTGGTGCTTACTGGCATTTAAGTCTCCCATGTGGGAGCATATTAGGCTTTGCATTGTCATGCTGTGACACAGTGCAGTGTTGTCTACCCTGGTATAACTAGTGAAATTCAGTGTCTTGTGAACATATGCTCCAGAGTAGTTTTTGGTCCATGCCACGTCAAATGCCAAATGGTCTTTTGTCACCATAGATGTGACATAAGCTGCCAGCATGAAAACAAATAGTTGCCTTCCTAACTGGAAGGCCAAGCACCATGTAAGGTCTATCCAAGCCATTTGTGTAACAAGTGCTGTGGTGACTCAAAGCTTGAAAATGAAACATTGGAGAAGATGCAGTCCTAATATTACCATGTTCTGGCAGTTTTGCAAAGCCTTCTGAGGTGGGACAGGTGAATCAGACCTGTGGAATGCAAGAAATGAGATCTCAGTTCAGAGAGGAAGCTGCAGCTTGCAGAGGCTGCGAGGGGTGTTCTTTTTGGTAGCTGACATCTGGCTCCCAGCCATGACTGAGAGCACTGCGGAATAACCAGAGATGGTGCTGCCTGTGGCGGTAGACATGCTGGAGAAGTCCAGCTTGGAGGGAGAGAGAGTAGGGAGAAGGCCAAAGAAAGGGATGAAACCAAAGAATGCAATGTAGCCAACACCAACCTTCATAGTCTATAAATATTTAAAGACAATTTTCGGTTAGCTTAGGAAGACCTGGGGTGGGGCGGGGCGGGGGGGGGCTTGCATCTCAGAGGCAGCTTTTGTATATTGTTGTACTGATGTGCTATGTTACTACAGTTGTCAGCTTGTTTACAATGGAAAAGACATACTTAAAAAATGCATAAGGAAGTTAACTACTGTGCATGTAAATTGGTAATATTGCCATAATTAGCAATGTTATGGTATATACAAGAAAAAAGTCCCTGTGACAGAAGCAGTGTGTTTACAGGGAGTACCAGTTTGTGACCTGTGTGTTCTGTATGCCACTTCTCCAGTCAGAAAGGGTCAGTAACAGTTATTAAATTGCACAGCTGGAATTTGGCCAGTCCTGGCTTGACTACATTTAACAATTTTTCTGGTAGCTCTGCCAGTCCCCCCACCTCCCAGTGTTTACCTTCTGTTTGCACATTGAAAGGCAGGGGCTAGAGTGGCCAGTCATTGACTAGCATATGGAGTACTGGAGGTATTATGGAAGCAAATTATTTGTATACAGTCATTTGATGAGTTAAGCAGCAACAGCTTGTAAAAGCTGCTGGAGCTGCAACTTTTTACTGGTGTGTTGGGTTCAGGCATTCTCCTTCTGCAGCTGCACTGCCTACACCTGCAGGTGTGTTGTGTTTACACTGCACATTTAATATGGCTGTGTCTTGGTTCTGGTCAAAGCAGTCTTCGGTTACACTGGGACAGGGCTTTGGGATTTAAAAAAAAAAAAAAAGGAAAATTGAAGGCAAATTATAGACTACTAAGCTTTTGCTTTTAATTTTCCTCTCCTTGATCTCTGTTAATAATTCTTGTGAGCTGTTGTCATGCAGGTTTAATAGCTTACTCAATCGGTGGCCTTTATTATGAGATTTTACTTAATATGCCCCCTATGTAGAAATGTAGTAATTTAGCCCTTAATCAAAAGAAATAAACTAGAAACTCTTAAGATAAATGTATTTGTCTTAAACCCCTCCTTTCTATTTCAGGGCATGAACTTCATAGCTGGATACCTGATTCTTATTACAAAGAATGAAGAGGAGTCCTTTTGGTTGCTAGATGCTCTTATTGGAAGAATATTGCCTGGTATGCTAAAAACACATGTTGTTGTATACTGGAGCTTAGCTTTCATCTTTTGAGTTCTCAGTTTTTAGATGTTTTAGATGTTAAAATGGACTTGCATATACTGAAGGTTTTCTAGGGTCCTGGAAACACAGGACAAAGACACAGCACAGAGGCAAAACTTGTCTGTTTTATAGTTAGATTTTAGTCTTGATGCAGTGGTTTATGTGTGTGTTAATTTGCAGTCCTACTTCTCACTCCCTACTTACACTTGTTAAGTAGATCTCTTCCTGTATCAGTATGATGCCAGGGAACAGGACTTGCAAAGGTATCTGGGATTTGGCACTTCTGGTTGCAGGAATATGGTATGAGACAGGAAGCAGCGACTGCAGAGCAGAGTGAAGATGAGAGGTGTGCACAGTCTGAGCACTGAGCCTGAAGTAGGGATGCCCAGTGGCTTGGCAGGAGGCAGCGTGAGCTTTCTTCAGAAGTATTTGGCAAGGTGGTAGTAGTTTCTACTGTCCTGTGCTTCTGAGCGGGGATGTCTTGGGCACTTTACATGTTGAGATTTTGCAAGGAAGCAAACAAATGTCAAAATCCCTGTCTTTGTATAGGAAGTTCTTGTCAAAGCTCTGTTACAATCAGTGGTGATCTGGCCAGGCTGGTCAATAGAGTCCAGAGGGAAATTCAGCACACCCTAAACTACAGGCAGTATCTACATCTGGTCAGTTCAGTAACTCTCTGTTCCCTTGCCTCGATCTCTGGGTTCGCAGAAGGTGTTTACACAATGTATTTTGCCTCATGTATAAGCTGAATCTCACTGCATGTGTGAAGTAGTTTAAAACCAGAAGCAGACATCAGGCATAGCTATATATTATACTCCTGTGAAATACATTTGGATATGTTTTTAGTATTTAATTACAGACTAAGAATGGTTTCATCATTAATTTCCAATAGCATTGCCCAGGACTGGCTACAGCTACTTCTGTAATGTAGAGCCATACTCAAAATGGAAAACTAATTTTTCTATAAGGAGGCTTTGAAATTCCTTATTGGTCTAGTTTTGCTTTTCAACAGATCTTAATCTTAAATGGTTGGAGACTAAATTCAGTATTACAGTGTCAGCTAAGTGCTGGTCAAGGAGATTAAGGTTGATACTTTCATTTCTGCTTCTTCCTGTTATTGTTTAAGATTAAACAACAAAAAAATATATATATAATTTTTGATTCTTTATGGAACAGAAAGGAAAGATTTGGAGAAAGAAGAAAAAAGAGCTGAGAGAGTCTTTTCATGTTCTTGAACTGCTGTAAGAAATTAATCTTTTACAGTGAATACACCATGTAGGAACTCAGATTTTCCTTGCATATGAGCAGAGCGTTTGAACTTTCTTTGCAGACTGAAAGAGTAGACACAGGTAGGGAGTGCTGTGACTTGTGGAATCGATCTGCAAATATTTGAGGTTTTGCAGCCTTGAAGTTGTCTTTTAAGCTATAAAAACAGTCTAAAGAAATCAACTGTCTGTTGCTTTCATTCAGCCTTGAGAGCTGTAAGCTGTGCAAACAGGTAGCAGACAGGGCTGCTGTCTGCCACATGACCTGCCACTGGCGGACATGGGTGGATGTCTTTCCGTTGGCATCACTGTGTGAGGGGTAGAGCCCTCCGGTATAAGGCAAGCTGTATTGTAAAATGATGTGTGGCAACTTTTGCTTTTAATCTTTTTGATAGTCTTACATGTTTTTATTTGGGGCAAAGGAGTAGGTTCAGAATTTTTTATTCATTGTTTTTGGTAGGCAATTTACTCTAGTTTGTCATAAAACCTTTAGTTCTTGTATATCCTTCTCTACTTTGCTGATACCTAAATGACAAAAGTTGCTCATGTTTTTCCCTCTTAGTTGTTGAATTTATCTTATACCAGTAGCACTGATGATGGGGAAAAAAACCTCATAATGTGAAAGGCAACTACTGTGTGTGAAGGAGATGTAAATTTAGTGAAGTTGTATTTATAGATATATTTTTTACTACCCTATTTACAGATATATTTTTACTACTCTGTAACAAAAGTCTTGTTACAGACTGGTCTGGGTTCAGTACATGCAATACAAGCATCCATCTGAGGTGCTTAAGTTGAAAACATGCATGCTTACGTTTCTTTGATAGTCAATGGGCAGGGGAATAGATATCTAATCAGAACTGCTGATCCGAGTGTGCCCCTTTCCCCTCCACAGTCAGTTTTAAGAAAGCTTGAGGTGTCCCTTCCAGCTTGGGTGCTTCAACAAGAGCTCATGTGAGGTGGTATGAATCTTTTGTGTAGTAAAAATACTTGTATTGAGTAATGCAAGGCTTCACTGTCAGAAAACTTGTTGCTGACAGTCTTTTTTTTTTTTTTTTACCCAACTTTGTAAAAAATATTTTTTCGCTTTTATTCCCAGTGCCTTCCTATATCATGCTTGATTTGTACATTTATAAGATTAATAGCATGATGGATAAAATAATTGGCGTAATTTCAGTGAAATACTGTGTGTATATACGTGAGAGAGAGATCAGACAGGCAGGCAAACTGTATCCATAAAGGAACTTATTCAGGTAGGTAATCACTACCCTTCTGGTAGCAGTGCAAGGTACAGCACATTTCAGGTTAAAGCCCTACAGGTATTTGTTGGGGAAGCAGAGAACATTGCATTCTCCAGATCTTCGGAGGGAAAATTAGCATTCTTTTTTTGTGGGATGCTAACAGTTAGACTAGCCAACGTTTTTCCTTTAGTTTTGTTGCGGGTGCTCTTTTCTTGATCTGTTTGCATTATAATATATGTTTTCCCCTTTCATTTCAACAAATATGCCTCCAGGTCATGTCCTCATTTTCCAATGTGTCCTGTTGTTGCCAGTTAAATCGATGGTGATGTAGGGCAACCTAGAAATCCCTTCTCTGCCCTCTGCAGTGTCCTTATGAATGCTTCCTTCCCCCTGCCCACACACATTTAACTACATTGAACAGTTGCTCTAGTACCTTGATGCTGACAGTATTTTTTTTGGTCGGCAGATGAACCAGGCCAGCCACAGATCAATATCATTGTTTGAAAAATGCAGAATGCGATAGACGGGAGCGTTAGTGGCAGCTTTCTGGGAAGTGACAGAGAAGAGTGCCCAAAACTATGGCTTACCTCCCCATTTGCACTGTTTTGTACATCTGGGTGGAGGTATGTACCATAGAATATGATGAAGGCCTGACTGCTCCACCCGCTGACAAAAGGAGGACAATTTGGGAATGGAACCCCATCAGCAGAGGTTTTCTGGCTGAATTGTTCTGTTATGCCCAAGTGGAGTTGGCTGTCTCTTCCAGCTGTGCTAGCAAAAATCACAGCTTGGTTTGTTGGTATGTGGAGTTTTCCACGATGTTCATCTGGCTGAACATTGCACTACTGGGTATGGCTGGGGGAGGCCAGAAAGATTCTTCTCCTGCTGAAGGCAAGCCCGTAGTCTACTGCCTGTTGTGTCTATCAGCTGCTCAGACAGGGATTTGGGGGGATTAAGACCGTATCTTGTTTAAACACAGCAAGGCAGAAGAGAATTATTGTTTAACTGAAGTTTTGGGTGTTACCAAGATCTTTCATTCCCAGGTTCATTCAAAACAGATGGCTGGAGCAGACAGTATTGCCCACAAGAAGCAGTATGGATTCAATTCAAGCTCAGAGTGGACGCGCCTGCAGTTTGTATTCAGCATAGCTCTAGTGGTTCTGTTCTGTTCATCACTCTGGTTCTTGTTGAGAAATTATTTTGTTCTGTTGAGGAAATACTGGGGAGGTTGCTTTAGAAAGCATCAGGTAGGTGGGGAACTTCTAACTGTGGTACTTTGGTATGTAATTTAAGGAGCATGTTTGTAATTAAATGGTGAGTTTAAGAGAAGAAAAACTTGACAATTTGGACTCCCTTTAGCATGGCAGTTATGTTTATATATAGCAGAACAATTCCCCCCCCCCCCGCTTCAGTGGTTCTCAGTCTTGAAAGCAGCAGTGTTTATCAAGCTATATGCCAATTAGTCTACTAGACTGTTATACTGGAGTTATTTACTCCTACTGAAACCCACTTATAGAGTACTTCTCCAATGGTTGAGAGGTCTTATGATTTCTGCACTAGCCTGGTCATGGCCAATTTTATATCCTTTTATTCTTGTGCCAATGTTGACTTTTAGGGTAAAAAATGTCCCCCTCTCTCTTGTGCTTACCTTTCATGTATTTGTAGGATACAGTAGAGTCATTTTACAGTTCTTTTGCTTCAGTCAAACTCTTCGCTGTTCCTGTTTTGGCCTAATAGTTAGTTTTTGTGCTTGTTCCAATTTTAATTTTTTTTCCCTTTTCCCCACTTGATCACAATGGCACCCTTTTTTTTCCAGTGGGACATGTGCTAGTGCCTTCTGCAGTGGTATTATTGCTCTTTTCACAGCTGAAAGTGTTTTATTTGAGACAGAAAAACTGTAGGATCTTCCTTGCTTTTTTTCCCTTGTGGCACTCTGTTTTTGATTTATGATGTCAGTAATAATGCATGTGCTATTACTCGTCTCTCATTGTCAACAGATGTTTTTTTCCACAGCTTATATGAATTCATAACACCTTTTTGCTGACCTTTATTTGCACATTCTTGTCCTTGTTATTTTTTATATCATCATGTCTCTCTTACTCCAATCTTTTCACTATGTTACTCTGTTGTTCCTTGCATATTGACATGGGACAGTATCTCTGTTTAGGATTCTTAAAAAATACCAGCTTTTTATTTTTCTCCAATGATGTTAATAAAGATCTTACATTAGATGTAGCCTACAAGCATTATTCAAGGATCAGTCTAACAACTGTCCTTCAGCCTGGTACTTCTTAGCCTTTTGTCTTTTAAATATATATTTTTTTTTTTTTTTACCCACATGTATTGCCTGGTTTTTTATAAATGACTAAAAATAAGAACAGAGTTTTGCATGATGAAATAGTCACCAAAGTAGTAAGACTGCACTGAACTAACTGGCTTTATCTGCAAGGACACAAGGTACAATGCAAAAGCCACTTTTGTCAGTAGCTTAGCAACTGCTGGTTAAGACAAATACCTGTTATCTCAACATGCAGACATTTAACATTTCTGTTTTGAGCTCTCTATGGTTCTCAGTTCATAGACTTGCATGTGTCAGCCATAGACTGGCAGGTACTGTTGTGTAAGAGATTAGGCATAGTAAGAGACATGAATATTTGAACTGAATAACAACATAGTTACATATCAAACTCTTGGATATCCTTCTCTTTTGAGATTAATGTTATAACAGTCTTTCAAGTCCCATCATACAGACTTCCAGGTTTGAAGGCAAGGGCCGCTTGAGAAATGCAGAATGCTGTACTACCTTTACAGTGTTTCTGTTTAGACTGCTTGCTTTAATTGCAGTTAAGCATGTATTTATTTCATTCTTGTGGCTGAATTTATTTTAATACCCTGATGGCTATTGCCAGGGAGCCTCTGAATGCAGAACTGGCTAGGCAGCTGTGTCTTTTAAGACCTGCTTCTCCAAAGGGGAGTGGAACTTCTTTTCACATGAAGCATTGTATTCAGCTCTGCAGGTAAAAGTCACCGCTAGACCTGACTTGAGCTGAATTTGCAGCCTGTGATGAAAAGCATGTCCTTTCATAGACAAGACTTGAGCACCACAGACATGTGCCTTTGGTGTGGAAAGCTCCTTGCTATGCATAACGTGCATGACCTCATGCTTGCACAGTAGGTTTTGATAACCAAGCTTTTTTATAGCACCACCCACCCAGAAAATTCCAGCGAATTGATCAGTTCTAGGCTGTTTGCTTATCTTCCTCTGGCAGCACCCAACTACAGGGCCATGAGCTGGCAGAGTTCTTGCTTATCCTTGGAGAGTTCCTTTGTGATCACGTGTGAAGCCATAGCAGTGCCCACCTCTGGAGCACATCACATCTGCTGCTAGGAGAGAGGAATGTTTGCCTGGTAGGCTGAACAATTAGTTTTGAAATATGGGACTCCAACATGCTTAACTGTTAACCAGTAGCCATGATGAAAGCGTTAATGTTTGAACATCATAGGTCAGTTGTACTTACCTAGGAATTAAGCATACAGTGTCCTGTTAAGCTCAAGGCGGAACGTAGGAGCCATCGTGTGCCTGTATTTAGAAACCATGATAAGCCTGAAATGCTTATTACTTACAAATCTGAACTGCTAGGGGACTTGGGAGACTTCAGCAAGCAGGACATGAGTAACTGACATTTTTCTTCTTTAAAATTATGTATATAGTTATACTTTTGGAATAATTTATTTCCTGTATGTATTGTAAGCCCACCCCTTGTCCCCAAATCACAAGCCTCATCAATAAAAGAACAAGCTCAGTATTTAGTAGGTGTACTTTAGGTAGCTGGGTAGAAAACTTACGTTTTTTTCTAGGCAGAAATGTCCTGTATATGACAAGAATATACATGTTGTCAGCCTTACTTTTGTGAGGAAACATGCTAGGTGTCAGCTATGCAGCAAAAGGACCCATAGTGTTTAAAAATGCTGAAGAATATTGTGTTCCTTGATATGGCTGTATTTACACTGGAAGCAGGACCTAAGTGATTTACTCCACCCAAAAAAGTCAAGTATGCCTCTTTCCTTCTAGCAAGCAAGCCTTGTATTAGTATGATTTCATTATGTTGAACTTGAGGTATCTTCAGTAGGCCCTCTGTGCTACTCTGGATGGGATTGCAGCCTTTGGGTATCTGTGCAAGTAGTGGTATTTGCCTGTTTATCTCCCCAGTAAATCAGAGTTTCATCCCTTCCAAAAGTCACCAGCAAAATAAACTTTTCAAAAGAAATCTTAGTTCATTTAGGACTGATCAAAGGTAGAATTTCCTGGCTGTGTACAAAGGAGGAAGGTAGACAGAGTGATAGAAACACAGAAGTGTGGGTTTGGGGGAAGAGGGTTTTTTTGTTGTTTTTTGTTTTTGGTTTGTTTTTTTTTTTCCTGTGTAAAAACCAATTAGTGGCCAAGCCTTAGCGTGCAGTACCATGCTTGCTTAGTTTGTCCTTTGTTTTATTGGAATAGTCATGTTGGAGGGATGTTCTTTTTTTGGTGGGGTTTTTTGTTTGTTTTTTAAAATTTTTAGCTAATGGCTCTAGTCATAAAAGCACTAATGTGTATGTGTGGTATTGCAACTATAGTTTTGGCAGAGCTGTCTTCATGTTAAAGGGATTGTGCTATTCTAACTGTGGAATTAAAACATAGGCATAAAGCCAAAGTAGTTTATTTCATTCCTCATAGCATTTTTTTTTTACCTTCTAATGGCCAGCTAGGGCTCTGCATGTTCACTTACAATTTTAATAAAGCAACCTTCCTGAATATATCACCTTGACAGCAAGAAGCATAGTATAATTGCTGACAAATGTATAATGGGGTTATGGTGCTCAATGCAGATCCTAATACACAGTTTTGTATTTTAACTTGTAAGTTGCCATAAGCTATACTCATATGCTTGAAGTAATCTCTGTGTTAAATACCAAGACTCCTAAAACTGGAAATGTAACTGGATTTGCTGTACAAGAAACCGGCTGAGGAAACAGTGGTATTTCCTCCCATTCCCTCTGCAGCAGACTCGTTTGGCTAGAGCTCATCTTTGTGAAAGGTCCCAGACTTGGTCTGAATGACAGACCCTACCACCACTCCTAATAGTGTATTCAAACTATAAATCACTCTTATTAAAAATGTTTGCTATACTTTTTATTGGAATTTACCTTGTCATAACTTGTAGCTGTTGCTTCTTTTTAGAGACTTCCTCTTACTATATTGAAAAGCCCATAATGCTTACGGTGTTTTCTCTATGAAGTGATCAAGTTTGTTTTTCATTTTCCTTGTATAATTTTTACAAGTAGAGAAGTTCCTTACAGAGCTTGGTGGTTTTTTTTTTTGTAAGTATTGTTTGTAACCTTTTTTTTCCCACATCCTTTCTAGTTCTTCAACTTTCTGCCTTAAATGTGAATATCGGAGCTCGATAAGTTTTCTAACCTCAGTTTTGCTAATGTCATATACAGAGATGACATATTCTCTCCTTGAGTAGTGAATATATCTATGGATTACTTTGGCTTTTCCTGAGCTAAGATGTGCTTACTCTGGATTCATCATATTTGGAACTTAAGATACTACAGCATCGTTTATTTGAAATTGCTCAACTGTATTATCAAGGTTTTTTTCTAATATGGCATAATATAAAGAAGCACTGACAGCAGGCTTTGATATTGTTTCAAAATAATGTACTGCATATCCAGCATATATTATTTGTGGAAGGAGATGTGCTTTGGTAGTAAAGGAAATTATATGAAGAAAATGATGTGCAGAGCACAGTGGTAACTTTTGTCTACATAATAGTATAAGAAGTGACTGTTCAGTTTGAGATGCTTAAGAAATACAACCGTACTTGTTTTGTGTGTTTTATATTCAGAAGATTTGCATGCTTTACTAAGCTTTCAATTAATGGCTAGTGGAGCATTCTCATTTGGTCCTCTTACAGTTTTAAAGCCTGTTGCTTCAAGGTTAAAATTAATTCTCGTTAGCTGCTTCAAGCTTGAAGTAAGAGGATTGTGGCTTTCATTCCCCTTGGCTTCAGACTGAAGGTTTGGATTGGTTTCCCTCTCCAAACAGCAGGCTAGAACTGTATGTGTCTGTCCAGCTCTCTTTTTAAGCCTCCTACTTCTGTTCCAGTCTTTTAAGTAATATGCTTGGTAGTTCCCATGGCGTGACTGTAGTGTTCTTGTAAAGAGGTGAAGAAACTGTAACGCTGGTGGTTTTAAGTGAGAGAATATAAATGCTGTGGTTTGTGCTGAGTTGTTAAGAATAATCTTGTCAGTGCAGTGAACTGATAAAATAGCTATTCTTCCTAATCCTGTAGAGGACTTTAAAAAGCCACAGATCCAGGAATCCTTATTCAGCTCAAGTCATCAGTCATTAAGACTCACTGTACAATTGTAAACTAATTTAAAAAAAATAAAATAACGTTTGTTTCCTCTACAGGCATGACAAGCAGTTGTGGTAATCTTCAGTGCTTGTTCATTAATTTCCTCTCCATTTGAGGAAACTGGTGTTAAAAGTCTGTCAAAGGGTTTTGTGAATTAAAAGCCTTGGCTCCTGGGACCATCATCATCAACCCAGTAAGCTGCAGCCTTCCCCAAAGCATGGAACTTCTTTAGACTGGCACAATTCATAGAGTGCAATGACTGGAGTCAGGCCAGGCCATTTAGAAACAGCCAAGTGGTGAATAACTCATGTCTGTTGGTGTCTATCAGCTCACTGAAACTACGGGAAAAAAAAACCCTATCCACAAAAGGAACAATTCCAATGGTAGTGGATACGAAAAGGGGGAAGAGGGAAGAAAGCTGTCCAACGGAATTTTTCTCAGTTATATTTAACCTGTATGAGAGCACTTTGGTAGCTGTAACTTTAGTCTGGACTAGGTTTTAATGATGCAAACATCTCTACTGAGCAGTACATTAAATAAATAAACTAGCCAGTTTCATTCTCCTTAACTAGAATTTCTGGAAGTTGTGTTTCTGCTTTCTAACATGCTGTGCACTTCAGTTTGTTTCTCTGAATTTACACAGTGAATCTTTGTTTCTTTGTATTTCATCTCTGCCTTCTATAATGTCTAGAAGGATATAATGTTTGCCTTTCTTTCTGTTTTCTTTATAATTAGGAAGCATCCTTCAATTTCCAAATGGTAGCTACTACATCTGCTCAGAATCCCACTGTGCTGTGTGAAAGAGCCCTTTGGTTTCCTATTTGCTTTCTGCTCCACAAGATCCACTTTCCAAGTTTGGGTTCAGAAGCAGAAGATAAATACAGGCAGATGGGGTTATGTAGAAACACTCAAATACTGCCTTTTTGTGCTTGCTGAAAAGTTGTTAATGGTAAATCATTTTTCAAAAATCTATTATTCTAAATTTTGGGTAATCTCAGTATCACAACAAACAAGCATCCATAAAATCCTTGCACATTCTTCCCCTCCCCCCGCCCCCTCTTCCCCCTGGTTTTTTATTTCAAGGTGGTTCTTCCACCCAAAGGAAATGGGCCTTGGTTATGGTTTTGTTTTTTTTTTTTAAAGCTGATTGTTCAATTGTGAACAATATGGCTACTGCCGGTTCTGGTGTGAGTTTAGTACCTCAGGACAGACGTTCCGGTTCAGTGAAGGAAAAATAAAATGTGGCTTGAGCCTCTTTTGGGTTTGTAGTTGATTCCCCCTGCCCAGTTCCCTGGAGGATTAGGAATTTAGGTGTTAAAAATAACATAGAGTTCAGCTTGCTGCTTAACATATATCTGAGGATATCACTTTGGCCAGGACACCTGCAGGGGGTTACTTTGGCCTGATATTGCCAAAAGAATTGGCAGTACTCTTAGCTTTCCTCCTTTTCCTGTTTTGACTTTCTGATTTCCTCTCAAACATAGGTTGTCCAACTTTTTATGCCAGGCTCATGATGTAGATTCTTAGAAGACCTATTGCACCTTTTTGGACTATCCCGTGGCAGAAATAAAATAGCAGAACATTGCCCTGCATTCTTGGACAAAACAGGCTGACAGTTGCCAACAGAGGGAATGAGTCAATAGTTTGTGTAGGGATAGCATAAATGGTATTTAGATGCTCTGAAGGTGAGAAAGGACTGTCTGACCTCTGTGTAACTGAAGTGATGAAATTCATTCCATGTGTTGCATGAAGTTCATAAACTTGACCATGACAGCATATCTTTTTGGGAAGGAAAGCTTTGTTCTGCCAAGATTGTTTAAAATAACCCCTGTGCTCAGTAACATGCAAACAGAGAAGTTCTGTAGTGAAGGATTACAGAAGAGGATTTTTTCCCACAAAGGCATATGGTGGAATCTGTTTCTGTTATGACTTGAGATGTAGAACTGAATGGTTTTCATGAGGTTGGCCAGTTCTGTTCATGGCAACCTCTGCTTTTGCCTGCCAGCATTGAGGCCTGCTCTGTTTGTCTCTTCTGGATTCCAGTGAAGTCCAGTAGCAAATGGTAATGTGCATCTACAGCAAGGAGACATTTTTTAATCTCGCATGTTGGTTTAAAAATGAACCATTTTTGCCTGTTTGGGGGGGGGGGGGAGAGAGAACATTAATTCCCCACCCTGGCTCTCATGGACATTATCAATGTGTTCTTGTCAATAAAATACTTTATGTGGCTTATGACTGGGAAAAGTTAAACCAGCTAATTTTTAATTTTTCAGTTTGGTTAAATAAACTGGATCACCAAGACAAATCACTTCGTTTGTCCCAGGCTGGGTTTTATAGGCTTTCGAAATAATAGTTAGAAATGCTGGAAGATAAGTAGCAGAGCTGAGGTCTTGTCTTGGGTATTTCTGTAACACTAAGAATTTGTATCATCGTGTCAGTTCCTGTAGGAGTATTTATATTTAACCTGACATATGCACAGCAGACTTGAAGGATTCTTTTTTAACTTCTGCAGCTCTGACTTGTAGAGGTAACTTAAGGCTATAAGAGTACTGCTTCTTAAACTTTTATTTTTGGAACCTCTTAATCTATTTGTTACGGAGAACAAGGTCACGCAGTCCCTACAAGCTTTATCCTTATTTCCTGCAAATCTCATTATTGCTCTGGAGCACAAGCAGCGAGTTATGTCTCGGTTCTGGATGTGCTGGTAGGATTCAGGGAGGAGCTAATTATTGTGATGGAGAGACAGTGAAATGTCACTTAAGGAATATCTCTTTGCCAGATACTGAGCTAGAACAGGTTTCAAGCTCAGTGACAACATGCCACAGTCAGTGCAGTGTTAGTAAGAAAAAGCCTTTTGAACAAGGAAGAAAGTCCCTTCATCTAGTCACCTGTGTTGTACAGAAGCAATAAAATACCTGGCAGCTGGTGAAGCTGGCTTTTCCTTTTTGCTGCTTGACTCCAAGAGGAAGAGAAGCTGACGATTCCGGCAGAGCCATGGAGCTGCACTGCTGTTTGGAGTCAGGACCCTGCTGAGGAAGGGGAAACTTCCACGTGGGGTGCTGCCTGCGTTGCCCTCTGCTACTCTCTTGGGCACTCCTAAACATAGCAAGACATCCAAAACTCAGAGGCAGGCACCAGGAACAACAGACTAGGCAAAGCAGGTGCATGTGGGTAAGCAACAGGCAAAGGAAGGCTGAGAGGAAAGTACGGAAAGCCTAGGACCAGTTTAGCACACATCTTGGGAACATGGCACTTTGTATTAGGAAACTTATTTTTCATCTAGACATTTTTCTGGAATTTAATAATAATAATTTAATAATAGACTATAATAATAATTTATAAGGCAATATTTCATTTGTTGCTTTCCAGAAGATGATGATGAAAAGTAATGTAGTATTTGATCACCTAAATGTTACCGTTATCAGTTCCATGTGACAATTTGATGAATAAAAGGAAGCAATCTGGCTTTGTGCTTTTTCAGGGGGATGCTATACTATGAGGACGTTCCTATAAACCAACCTAGATCAACAGATACACAATATAATTAGCCTACATTTGATTACTTTTTAAATTATTATTAGTAAGTGGCAGATTGGGAGCAGTTACTGACTCAGGTCTGTTCTGTATTTTGCTAGATTATTGAGAGGGAAAATAATTAATATGCTAATTAAATGTGGATCATGCAAATCTAGAAATTTTATGTAATGAGTAAGATAAGATATGGAAGGAACATAAAGCTAATGTATTTTGATGATGGGTGAGTAAAAATAATTTGCTGCACAGTATCTTGTGGAAAAACAGCTTTGTGCTGTGGGGGAGGGTTAGGCTTGTGTAGACTTGTTTGTAAACACCGATACCTTGACTTTAGGAGAGATTCTGGGCAGAGCGGCCAATTATAAACGATTAGGAAAATAGGGCACACAGTGAAATGTTTGCAGCAAGGGAGGGCTGCAGGATTTTTGCTGAGGAGACATTTCCAGAAGACCTGGGGGCTGGGCATCCTCAGCAAGGAACAGAACAGAAGAGCCGCCGTAGGTTAAATGTTACCAAGCACTTAGGCACGGAACCAAGTACAAGATCATTTTCACTAGTGAGACCAGATGTGGACCATGAAAAGCGGCTCAGGCATGATGCTGGATCCTCTTCTGACTTGCCCGTGTAGTTCCGGGTATGCCTGCACAGACCTGGTGCGAGTGCCTGGGGCAGAGTGCAGGTGTGGGTGCTGCTGGCTGCACTCCTGAAGGCCTTCCTCCCCGCTGCGGGGGACGCCGCCCTCCGAAAACTGACAGTAGAGCTATCAGGTTAGGTCTGTGCCACCCCCTGGGCTACTGCAATGCTGTTATGTCCCTTGTAAGTCTTCTGTGGGTAAGTCTTACACAAATAGGGGGTCCTGCAGGAAGGAATGTTTCTGGAGACTTGGAAATGTGGCTTTTCTAATTTGAGGCACTAACTTTGTATATGTACATTTATGTAGAAAAGTATATCTATACAGTAAAATTATATATTAAATTATAAGTTCGTATTAATTATGTGTAATAATTGCAACTAATACCCACACTAACTATAATTAATATATAATAATTACATATTAAAAAGTCTTGGATGCATATTCTTTTAATGCAACTTCTTTCTGTTGTGAACTGGCAGCTAATACCCTGGAAAAAACCTGCTATTCAGTTATTGGTATTTGCATAAAATCGTTAGTCACTCCTGCTTGTTTTGCAGTGACGCTGGGCTGAACATCGCAGTGCTGTGTGCCAGGGCGCATGGGGGCTGCTCCTGCTCCAAGAGGAACAGCAGGAGGCTGCCCCAGATAGATGAATAGTTCCTTTTTCCTTTCCGTCCGGCGCTACAATCTAACAAACTTGAATGACATTTTAATTTACACCAAGGCTTCCCAGCTGCTTGCTGCTTCAGTAATTCAAGGAGTGATATACCCAAGTTGCCTGGCTGTTAACTTTTTACTTGCCAGCTCTCAAAGAGCTGGGTGGGTGTCCGGTTGTGTTCTCACTGAGATCCTGACATTTACTTTGCTGTACAAATTAAAAATAGCAGCTGCTGTTGATTCCAGCATATCAGATGATTGCAGTAGAGCAGGGAGCATGTGGGCTGCTGTCCTTCCTCCTGAGGACACTTGCCAGTGGCAACTTGAAGAAGTTTTAAGTACCCACGTGTCTCAGGAGCACAAAAAAGAAAAAAAAAAAAGTTTGTGGATGTATGAGAAGAGGAGGAAGGGCAGGAAAGGGAAGGAGGTTTAGTCTGTTACCTGAAATGTGATTTGGTTTTCACTTACACTAAAGTAATTGTACTGTTTACATTGTAAGAAAGGTTTACTCTGCCAGTTAATGTTACTTTACCTGCATTACAGCTCACAAATGAGCACGACGCTAACACAAAATATGCAGAGAGGTTTTTGTGTTGGCTTTGGAGGTCATGGTGTGGCTCTGGGTTTAGTACGCTTTTTCATGGGAACTACTTGTGCTTTCGCTCTGAGGTTTCCCTACGAGCAACTGAAAGGCAAATGGTTAAAGAAATGTATATAGTGGCAGTGACTTTTACGTCTGTAGAGGAGTTTTACCTGTCATTCTTCAATGGGAGCAAAGAAAAAAGGTCACAGACAAAAAGCTGGATTCTAAAGGTTGAATGTGATGCTTCTTATTACCATACTGTAGATGTTCTGCAGTTTGACAGGGCAAATGTAGAGCAAATAGCTCCTGGGGTGGGAATTCTGTTCAAGAAAACCATTGACACAGGGAAAACTGAAATATTCAACTGTTCTTGTGATTTCGTTAGAGAAATTAAAGTGGTTATAAATGTACTGCATACTTTGGACATCTTCTTAAACTTGTTTGTGGCACTGGGAGGTTTAAAAAACTTATTTCAGACAAATGGGCTTTGCTCTTTCAGCTTCGTTTATCCCCATGTGAATCCTTGGCCTGTGCCGTGTATGTCTAGGAACCTTGGCAGAAACCAACAAAGTTTGAGAAATCTGAACTGTAGCTTTCCAGAATCAGTGAAGGAAAGAAACACAGAGAAAGGTGCTTGTGTCACCAGTTATTTCTTTCAGTAAATAATAACATAGGTCTTGCCAGCAAAGCGCTAGTGAGTGACCAAGAATTGCTTCCCAGGGCTGGAGCAATCAAATCCAGCTTAAATGATTCTGTTGACATCTAAACCAAAAACATGAATTCCTTAAATATCTGTGTAATTCTTGTCCTTTGCTGAACCATCTCAACTCTTAAGAACTAAAATAGTATTTTTCTTCCCTTAAGTATACCCGTAACTGCTTGTTTATAGAACTGAGATTATTGTCATTAAGCCTGCACCTTGGTAATGACAATGCTTACCCTATCAAACAGGCTGCGGAGTGACAGTTGGGTTGTGCTTCATTGTTCTTTACGTTGGATTTAACAGTTTAGTGCAGTGGGCAACAGTGCAGGTGTGGGTCTAATTTCAACCCCTGTCTTGCCAGTAAGTAGGAAGAGATGTCGCTTAAGTGATCTGTCATTCACTTCCTTTCGGCATTATTCTGTGAAAAGTGGGATTTCCTTGGCTCAGAGAAATACAGAGGAAGAACTTCTAACTGAATGGCTATGTCAAACCCTAGAAGAGTTATCAGGCCTCCAGCACCCCTGCATAGCTGACACTCAAAAAGTCACATTTCCAATCTGTGACTGGACCAAGCCTAAAGGCTACAGGTTGTTTGGAGTTCTGGTTGTTTTGTTGAGTTTTTGTCACCTGTGTGGGTGTTGTGTGGACTGGGAGGCGTGCAGCCCCCACATGTGGGAAGGAGGTGGTGGTTAGATTGAACTGTTAATTAGTAAGACTTTTGTAGTTGAAGCTAGCCGTTAAAATCTGCCTAGGTGATCTTTTATTGGGAAGGAAGAATGACCTGCCAAAAAACATCAGAGAGAAAGAAGATGCCTTGGTAGGCTTGAATGAGGTGTTTGTGTAGAGGGATTAGCCTTGGCTGAAAGGGAAGTGCTGTAAGGCCACAGTGCAGACGTCTGGTTGCACGGTTTAATTTACTTCGAGTTGAGATATGTAGGCTCAGCATACCTTTATACACTCCCCTGCACAGGACATTCTGTTCAATTTTGTGGCAAGATCGCATCCACAGATTCCTGAATTCCGGTTTCTTCTCTCCAAGATTATTACAGTCCGGCAATGTTGGGCCTGAAAACTGATCAGGAAGTCCTTGGAGAACTTGTGAAAATGAAAGTTCCAGCTGTGGCAGAGCTGATGGAAAGACATGGAGTCATGTGGACCCTAGTGGTGTCACGCTGGTTTATATGCTTGTTCATTGACATTCTTCCAGTAGAGGTAATGGGTAACAAAGTTCTCTTACTTATACAATCATCGTAATTATTTCATTTGTACTGCTTTAATTACCTCCTGGAAATCAAGAAGCTGTAATCTGAATTCTCTCCTTTCCTGCAGACTGTGCTCAGAATATGGGATTGTTTATTCTATGAAGGGTCAAAGATCATCTTCCGCGTGGCCTTAACATTAATCAAGCAACACCAAGCTTTTATTTTGGAAGCCACGAATTTTCCTGACATATGCGACAAATTTAAGCAGATCACCAAAGGCACATTTGTAACAGAATGTCACAGCTTCATGCAGGTAAATCATCTGCAGCTTTTAATTTTTACAAGTTAAAACCAAGACGGGCTTAGAAATGTTTTGTTCAGTCAAAAAGTTGCATACCGTTGGAAGAAATGCATCTGTCTGAACTTAGCAAAAGGATGAAGAATGTTTTTACATAAGAAACTCAAACCTTTCTAAGAATTTTCAAGAATAATTATTACCTAAATCCATATATAGCAATCCACTCATCTGTTGTACATGGAAAAATTTTTGTTGCCCTTTTTATCAGTTAAAGCAGGAAGGCTGATGAGAAAACAACCTCAGTGCATTCTTTCTGTGAACTATATTGATTGTGTTCCTGTGCTTTTTTTTCCAGATTAATTATAATAGAGTACCGTAGAATAAACAAAGTGAATTTTAAACTTGCATTGATAAATCTTCATAGTGCCAGAATATAAAGCATTGTTCAGAACAAAAAGGTAGCACCAGGTTCTTACTTCCATACAAAACCCCATGAAGCTGAGTGCTCAAGTCTTATGACAATTGCTAACTAAGAATTATTCAGAGATTGGATCCCAAATGTGTATAAAACACTTGTTTTACATTTCTGAGTTGCTCTGAATCATGTTAGCTGCAAAAAAACCCTGTTGTAAACCACTTGGCCAACTCCACTATCATTGTTTGCCAAGTGTGCACAAAATTACATCCCAGCAGGTGACTTTTACCCCCAAAAGAGTTTCATGCTCATGTCAGAACTCTGCATAGATCTGTCATAGTTCAATGTTACTAATGTTACATTTCATTTTTGCTCATGTTGAAGGAAAGTAAGCTTAACTTACTAGTGTTTGTGAGTCTTTTAAGCAAGGAAGCAAAAGAAAAATAAATTGCAGGTACAACTTTAATTTAGAAGGAAGATGTTTAAGGGGTTTTCCCATTCCATAAAGAGTTTAGAATAAGAATTTTGTTAAATATTAACTGCCATGAGAACACCACTTCAGAGGCTGATACAAACACTTGTCCTTAAAGGACTCTCCTTAATTACATTTTACAGCAGCTGGTTTTAGAAAATTAACTACTCTTTATTGCAGTTATGCTCAACAAAACAGTTTAACTGCATTGGTTACTGAGGGAGCTTCAAAGGCAATTTAAATAAACAGTTTAGGTTCTTCTGTAACTTTGAAACACATCGTTTTGGGTTTGGATTTGTTTGGGATTTTTTTCAGCAGTACAGATACTAGTACCAGCAGAGGTGATGGCAGTCAAGTATTTTATGCATCCCTCTGCCTGAACAAAAACATAGGTTTTTGTTTATTGCAATGCAGGTTGCTTTACCAGTATGCTGTTCAGAGCTGGCATGTTTATAATCTCATCTCCAATGTTGTCAGTTATAGCTACAGAGAAGCAAGGGAGCCACACATCTTAACTGTAGCTTGAAGTGCATAAACTAGCACCTTGCTTTTGTCTGGTCAGAAGTTTTAGATGAAGTAGTGGAAAGAAATGTATTGTTCCTGAGCAACAAGCCAAAGGGAAAAAAAAAAAAAATCAAAACAAAACAGATGTGTGATGGCATTGCATCGAATTCTTACATCCATATACACTACTACCCTGAAAAGCATGGTAGAGGAGAACTGCAAAGGTAGCATACTGAGGGATTAAGACTGATTTTTTGCAGTAGGAACATACTGTTTTATGCACGTGTTCCAGGACCTGAACAACCTACGCTAGCACTATATGGGTAACTATATATGCCATAACTATATGGCACCAGTGTGTTTCTCAGGATGCCTTATGATGTTCTGCGTATGCCTGTCATCCACCAACACAAATGCCTTCCAAAATAATTTTAACTGGACACTTATATCCAGACTAGCTTTTATATTGTCATTGTGTCACTTACAGCTCTTGCTAAGAGCTGCAGTTTTACCTTATCTTTACAGCACAGTAGGCAAAGATGCTACCCTGTTACAAGGAGGTCAAACAGCAGTAAACATTTTCACAGAATGGGTATCAAAGCAGGGATTTCACACTTCAGAGAACTACATGAGAATTCCAGCACGTTGTCCAAATCCAGCATTTTAACTATGAATTTTCTCTTTTTGCCCCCAGAAAATATTCACAGAGCCTGGAAGCTTATCCATGGCAACAATCAACAAACTCAGAGAGACTTGCAGAGAGAAGCTGCTTTCTCAGGGATAACAAACCATATTTAACCAGGTGGTCAGATACTACAGCAATTGACACATTCCTCTATTTGCACTAAAGCACACTTTAAGCTTTCCATGAGTTAACTGACACTTGACCAATTTTTCCTGCCTTTCAAGTAAGTGTTGTTAACACTTTGTACTGTATGTCAGACTTGGTAACTGGAACTGGTGGTTCTGTTGCTGTTTGTGGTTGTGTTTTTTTTTTAAAAAGAGTAAAGTGTTTTCAGAGTAGAACATGATCAGTGTCAGCATGCTCCTTTTAAAGTCACAGGGCATTTTGTAACCTTAAAAGAAAACAGGTGTATAAAATTACATATCCTTCCTACCGTACTAACTGTGACACTGCTGTCATTTGTACAGAATAAATTATTTTAATTTGTCAGAACCTGTCACTTGATGTGAAGAGAGTAAAGTGTATTATCTCTTTCCTGATTGCTGTTAGTAGGCTAGAATACAAGCATCTTTCTTCCTTTTTCCTTGCTGCTGTCACTTAAGGAACTCAATAAATACGGCAAAGTGCAGGGCAAGACAACAATGAGGAAGGCAATCTTCATCTTCACTAGCAGTTACTCTATGCAGTGTAGTAATAGCTCTTCAGGTAAAGCAAGCAGGAAAGGGGCAAGTTCAGGCTACAGAGAGCAGCAGCAAGAATTGCTCTATGACTGCGCTTGGTATTTTATATGCATTTTCAGGATTTTCTAGCTCTAGCACAGCAGGTAAAAGTAATTTGACTCAAATCTGGAAGTAGCATTTCTCACTTTGCTGTAAGGGATGCTGAAAGTAGATGCTGTACTTCCACTTCATGCTGGCATACGAAGCTTGCACTACAGGTGCTATATGTCATACACCACCGTCACTAAAAATCTGGGGAGAAACACTTGTAAAGACAGGCACGAACAGACTTCTCCCCTGACAGGGCGAGACAGCGGGCAGTTCCGAAGCTGTACCCTAACGCGAGTCCAAACAGCCTAGCCCTGGGCAGGAGCCAGCAAAGCAGCCGCAGCCTGGCCCTACGCCTCCTCCAGCCCTGCTGGAGCCCGCGGGCTAGGAATTGCTTCCTTGTCCCCACAGCGCCCTCGCGTGGCCAAATACTTCCCCTCACCTTCCGACGGCCGCGGAAGGCAGGGAAGGCAACTGAAAAGAGACCAGCAATTTGTGCTTTTTATTCACCCTGTTGAACGACTACTGGGGAAAGCTTCGCCTTTTAATTCCACACTCCTTGCCAGATTCCACTCAAAGCTATCTTCATTCCTTTTCAAAAAACTTCTTTCAAAAGTCTTTCAAAAGACTTCTTTTTCCCCTCCCCTGCAGCTTTTCTTTCATTCCTCAGCAGGGAAAAAACCCCCACAACTTTTCAGAGGAAGTAGGTGAGCGCTCTTCTCGACAGTAAAGACAGCTACTCCACAGTAGGATTTCAAGCTATCTATCCTTCATGGTACCAGACAGACACCTTTCTCCTCGAGTAGTGAATAAGGACATTAGCAGTAGCATACTTTTGGCACAGCAGCAGGCATTATGAAATACTACGCTGTAATGTTTATGTAATATTATGCTGAAATATTTATTCACCACTGGCAAAATCCAGTTTCCAGGTACCTTCAAGCTAGCTGGGCAGATGATCCAAAGTATGCCAGCCTTGCTGCCATACATTTGGCTCTTGTCAGAAGAATCGTGTCCTGTGCAGTGTTTCAGTGTGCCTTGGTTCCTGCCCTGCACAGCCAGTACCAGTAACACCAAAACATTGCTGCAGGAGGGAATTAGACAAGCTTTAAACACAACTGTTCATTTCCAGCACGTGACAACACACACAGACCTCAACAGACATGTGCCTCCTACTCTGTAGTAAGAATCCAACTTCAACATAAAACACAAAATGTAATTTACATATTCCTTATACTGAGTTATCTTAGCAGCACTTTCAGAAAGTGATGCTTAGCAGGGCAGACCAATAATAAACTGACATTTCTCAGCAAGCAGCAATTTAATGGAAAATGAACTTCTCCAGATGCCAGGTTACTGATACACAGAAGCTTTTATCTGTTTCCAAGCACAAAGTCCAAAACAAGGGACTGTTCTGGAGAAGCATACGCAGTTCAGCCTCACCTTTGTGCCGCAGAGGAAAAACCAAAACCACACTTGGTTAACGTAACTCCACAAAGGATCATTAAAACATCCCAAGTAGAGACAAACCAAGATTTTAGCACTTACCAAACAGCCAAATGTTTTTAAAAGTCATGAGCAATACACTAAGAGATACAGAAAAAAAGTGTCTTTATTAGCATTGTTACAGGCAATGCATACATAAGAACTGATCCTTGAAGTGTACAACCCCCCAGCCAAGTTTAAAGCAAGAGAATCAGCAGATTGAGATCTATATTGTACACGTGTGCAGTAACAGGATCTCTCTGGACCTTCCAACAGAACAGACTGAAGTCACTTTACAAAAAAAAGTAAATAAAAATAACACCCATTTTAAAAAAGTACCAGCTCCTAACAAGCTGGCATAGCATCAAAAATATCAAACAGGGGAGTTGTCCAATTGTAAAGAGTTCCTGTAAGGTTTGAGTATTGCGTCGTTCACACCCTGCATATGCCAGGCATCGAGTTTAAAGCTTAGTAAAAAATACACACCTAAGAGACAAGGTGGAGTTTAGATTTTAAATTCCAATTTTGTCAGTTGTTACTGGGGTTTTTTTTCCCACAATGCATCATCAGTATAATTAACATCATCACTGGATGGCAGCGGTACAAAGACTGAACCTTTTCCCTTTGTTAAGAGCTCTGAAATTGAGTCAGTGTGAATTAGCAACATCCCTCTCTGGAATCTTTAGCTGACATGACCTTATGCCAATTCCAAAAAAGCACCCTTAAAAACTTTTAGCTTGTTTCTAAGTGGGTAAATATTTAAACTAGTTAGCAAAATTAAACACCAGAATTTTCAGAAGTTATTTTTGTGCATAGTTAAATGCTGCAGGATGATTTCACATTTAATAAAGCAGACTTTAAAGAAGAAGCAATTTGCAAGAAAAGGTGTTCCCTTACAATATCAATTTTAGCTCAGGGGAAATGTGTGGGGGCTTTTTTCCCAGGCTCTTGCAATTGCTTTTCATCTATAGTGGATGTTAGTGCAAGTCATTAAATTGTTTGATATCCAGCATGGCTCCTCTTTCTGCCAATCAAGTAAGCAATCAAGACAATTAGAACAAGACCAGCAAGAGCTGCACCAACTATTATAGGGATCAGCATGTTATTTTCATCCAGTTGACATTCTTCCACTGAGGAGAGAGAAAAAGATCCACGTTAGGCACTACGGCAGCAACAGATGGCTCAATTCAGAACTGCAAGCTTCTGCTCCCAGTACACAGATAAAACTGGCTCAAGTTAACTTCTAGCTTAGCTTGCCAACAACCAGGAGGAAGCCACCTCCACTAACTGTGATCATTCAGGACAAAGTCTTTCTAGTACTTGTTGTATGCCCAATAAAGAGGTTTGTAATAGTTTCCTTCAAGAGCTGTTACTCTTACGCACAAGCTTAGCCATCAAATATATCCATGCAGCTCCTCAGGTGGGAGTTTTGTTTTGCTTTAACCACCACAGTCAGAGGGGACAGCGTTAACTAAGAGTCTGTTAGCGCCCAGAACTTTACTATCCCTTTCATACAGCTATCTGCACACAGTTAGGAGGGAAAGTTAACGCTCTTCCTTAATTCTCCTCTGGACCACAAGGAACAAGTTCTAGTTACTTCAAAGCTTTTCACATACTTCTCACAGCAGCCTCAACACGGACGTCTTAGCCTCCACAACATCTGTAGTAGGGCATGCAGAGACTCAGCATAGCACCCCACAGGCTGACCTTTCACTACAAAATATTAAGTTTATATCAAAGTGTACTTCACAAATCTTGGTTTCCCCCCAAATGTAAGCCTCTTACCTGCCCCAAATTTGTCCCCGTCGATCTTGAAAACCTGGATCTGAACATTAAATACATTGACAAGGGCTTTGTCCGTGACCTGGAGATTCTCCTCTGCGCTGCACTTGTAGGAGTTCCCTACTGTAGCCCTCAGCTCACTCATGCTGTTGTTCCATGCTTCAAAATTCGGAACTGTGTTAAGAGAAAGTCTTATTACAGAATGCTGAAGAACAGGAGCTGTAAGCTCATGGGTTTAATTAATTAAATTCATCGCATTCATCCTCAACATTTCTAACGTTATTTAATGGAGATTACCCTTAATATTTATAGAAGTAGTCACAGAAAATAAGTTTCTTAAAAGTCCCTACCTTTTGCTTCAGAAGGCAGAGTCGTGCTTACATTCACACCTTGCAGGAAGAATTTTTCAGTACTTGCATTCTTTTTTTAAAAAAAAGAAACCAGTAGTTGTCATTTAAGCTAATGATGTACAACATAAGCTGTTAACACTTGTGTTCAATTCTGCATGCATTTTGAGAAAGGTTTTCAAAGGATAATCCACAACTGGGATTAGCATCCAAAGGAAGAGCTTAAGGAGAGAAAAGTTACAGAAGGTATGTGCCTTAGGGAAGAGGGGAAAGGGAAGGGGGGAAGAAAGAGGGGGGCTGTCACCCCTCAGACTCCTGATTTGATTCCCCAGCTACAGGCATAGTCCGACCCATGCCAGTGCAATGATCTCACCTGCGCTACACATACACATACAGCTTCAAAGCAGCTCCACAGAGAGGTACCCCACAGAGATGTGGACAGTAATTTATAGCAACAGGTCAAGTGATCAAACACGATCACATCCCCAGAGTATTAAAAGGAGTCTGACAAACACAGTGGTTTCAGTCCCCAAGGGTACGCCACTCTAACAGAGCCCTGGGGCAGGGCTGTGTGAAACAGGATTCCCAACCATGACGAGACCATAAGACAAGCACACATGGCGCTTGGGCTGTACTATTAATGAGGACTTAAATCAGTTCCAGATCTGTACGATTAGGTGAGATGCCTACTTGTCACAGGCTGTTCCCAGTTTGGGCAAGAAGCTTTAGAAACTAGGCAATACAATCGCATTTGATTTTTTTTTTCCATTCCAAACAAAAGACATTTCTATGTATATGTGTGCAGATATACATGTACATATCTTTTCCTCACAACAGTCATAAAGTATTAAACAATTTAAATCCTAGTATTAAAACCAAAAGAATTATTTGCTCCCCCTTCCTGTAGTTGCATCTTTTTTCTGTTGTACTTGCCCTGATTAGTTTTCCCACGTGAAATGTCATGCAGACCCTCAGATACTTACCAATGCAAAATGGAAGATAACCCTCGTTTTCTCAAAAGTCAAATTCAACAAGGCAGACGTATTGTCGCATCTCCCAGAAGAAGTTGTATTATGGGGTATGAAATTCAGCAAATCCAAACCCACCTGTGAGAGAAGAGGATTAGTTACGACATTTAGAGAGACCAACACATCACCGTATATTCAGTCGGCTTCTAGCTTGCTTACACTCACAGCCATACAATGCCGGATTTGCCCACACGTTGCAGTCACTGGGCAGATACCACTTGCAAGTTACAAGCTGGTGTAAGCTGCATCTCAGGCCAAATTCCTCTATTTTATTTAACAGTTTTAAAATCTTGGTTAGATGGCATCTCTGATAACAGGGTTTCCCCCTACTCTTATCTTGACCGTTTTTAATGCTTCTGTGGAATGGCTGTATACACTTACTGGATCTGACAGACAAGTTTAAGCGTCCCTACTGAATGGAAAAATCTTTCATGATCACTTTCAATAGAAGAGAACTAGCTGAACTGTCACTGGTCTAATCCAAATCAAGCAATTCAATAGAGGACAGCCACGAAGGAACACTACAAAGAACTGGGATTTTTAAAGAAAAAAGTTAGCTTACAATAATTTACCCAGTCTTCCCCAAAGAAGGAATCTGAAAGCTTTGAAGAAAAAAAAAAGAAAAAAACATACCTTTTCATCTCTTTTTAGATAGGTGATATTAAGCTGTAAGCCCATGTAGGCAAGTACACAGGTTCCATTTGGACCAGTCACATTGTATTTACCAACTGCAGGATTTGGAGGTGATGCAGTCGGTGCTGGGCTAGTTGGAACCTGGCTAGTAGTATGTCTAGGAGTTGTAGGCACTACAGCAGTAGTAGAGACCATATCTTCAGCACATTCTGTCTCTGGAGGGAAAGGAAAACTTATTACCAAAGAAAATTAAGCTGTGGGATGATCTACCTTTTTAAACCTCAAGGGAAAAGAGGGTAATTTCAAGCAGCTTTTCCTAACATGATAATAAAAGCTGAGAAACACAATGGTAAAGCATTACCTAAACTCTCTTGCAAAGTTTGAGACACTTTTAAAGCCTGGCATCTGAAAATGACACCTCTGCTGTCATTTACAGAAGTTCATGGTGACCGCACCTGCTTTCATTCACGCCTGTCATTTCACTTTGCCATCAAGTCGGGATAAATAAGACACTGCCACACGACAGAGCCAGCGTTCCTGCCGTATGCTCACAGCAAGGCTGAGATGAGTACCCCTCAGACACTCTGGTGGGCACTTGTGTGCTAGAAGCAGAGGAACAGTTTTCCTGCCCACTGTTAAAAACTGCCTCCCAGAAGATGTGCTGTCCTCCTCCCCCTCCCTCAGTTACACTTCCAGGTTGCAAGGACCCTATGTCATTATTTTGGCAATACCCACAGTAACATTAAAATAATACTGGACCTCTCAAGTCCTCATAGCAATGCTGCGGCTCTTCTATCCTTAAAGAAAGGGATTTTAAGACACTGTTTCGCATGGCAAGTGTTCTGCTACATCCTCTCATGTTCACCCTCCCTTTAGTCCTGCATTAGTAGCCACCCACCACCGGGGGTACACGGCTGAGTGAAGATGTGTAAGACTGCCTTCTCTTGTCATCCAGTTCAGCAGCAACTTCCAAGGCAAAAGAAGAGAGAAAGAACAGTGACTCCAATTTATTAGCCACACGTTATTATTAACTTGATCTGGGAGCCAAGAAGGTTCCTGCACTGAACATCTAAGCCAAGACCAAAGGTCATAGTAAAGGCATTATTGTAGAAGCTTCCATGTTCCAAGCCAAGGTCATGTCCACATGTCAGAGATAACAGCTTGCAACTTTATAAGGACAACAGCAACTGCTGCAGCAGTCAATTCTGACTCAAAGGGCCTACCTCTAAAATGTAACCCATATATGCATCTTGTAGATATCTAATATCTAATAACTAGCTTCTTAAACAGCTTTCGACTATGGCTCAAGAAAGAAGAATTCTAACCACACCTTCTGAAGTCACACAGACTCCAACATAGCATGCTTTCCTATTTCTACTCCATTTCTGGAAAGACAAAAAGCAGAGGGAAGGTGGATGAACGGAGGAACAACCCTATCTTTTGTAGACTAATACTGCTCAGGTCCCAACGTGTGATCATTTCCTAATAAATAAACCAAACAGCAACTTTACCTGGTACTTCAAGGGAGAATTTCCCTTCACCTCCAGGACCTCAAGACATGCAGCCTCTTACTCAAGTTGACAGAGATGGAAATGACCAAATCACTTCAGCTCTAAGTTTGTCTTAGGTGGAGTCTTGTACAGTATTTTTACTGAACTGATTTACAGCATAGCTCCTAGTAACTTTGAGACATACTTGAAGATGAGATGTGTCTTCTTCAGAGTTACAGGAAAGCAGCTGACAAAACTATCAACACAGATAAAATGAAAGCTGTCTATTCTTCAGATCTGCAGATAATCACTACCGTAACCTCAGTCACTAACTTCTAGGTACACCGACAGAAGCTACTATCACTAATGATACACAGATGCACTAAATATTGACTCCTCTTCCCTTCAGTAAGCCTTGCCCAGATCAGCAGCAGAAATATTCTCTAATGAAAAAGCTGCTGTGAAAAGAATATCGATAACTAGCTGTCAAAAGGACCGGGGAAGTTTCAAGCCTCCAAGAATGAAAAGAAGAAACTGATCTGGAAAGAACAATGTGATTTCAGGGTCAAGAAGATTTTAAAAAAAGAATAAAGTGAGAATTCTTTAACCATCTGAATTAAAAAAAAACCCACCAAACAAAACCCCCAAAAACCACAAAACCACAAGAGAGAGATAGTTCACTGTGCGGTAGGAATGGAAAAAATATCTGGCTGCAGACCCAAAACAGTAATAAAAATGTAGGGATGATGCCAATTTGAAGAAAAAACTGCACATGGCAGCATGGGTAACAGGAATGTGGAAACAAAAAAGAAACTCCAAAACAAAAAGATTGAATTCAGACCAGTGTTTATCCCAGGATCATAGGAAATCACGTAGGTTTTCTGAGGATCAACAGTTTCATCAAGACAGTGGTACCACAGGATGGAGAAAAGCAACTTTGGGGAAGCGATTGTGGCAAATTAAAGCATTTATACTACTCTAAAATAAGAAGAGAAGAAAGTATAAGAACAGAAAATAAAGCAAATGCTGACAAACTTGTGCTGCATAAGGAATACCTTCCAGAAATAATATATTTTTTTTTTAAAACTAAAGGACTATGTAAGAACATATAATAGGTGGTCTTAAAAGTATCACACAGTAGGGAGGTTTTGTAGAAGTTAAAGAAGCTTTCCTCAGTATCGTGGCTTATGTTCAGGCCTGCTGATAACTGATCACTTACACTTAATTATGGTAATGGGATCAAGACATCGTAATTAAAAAGTGACATGAGTTTTGAATACTGGAATCAGAAATCAAGTTTTTTTGAAATGACAAAGGTAGGTCCACATCTTTGCTGTGGCCTAGTTAATTAAATGGAAAAGGCTGATCAAGAGAACAACACACACCGAAATCTGAGCCAGTCACGTGAGGCAGCCATAAAAGAAGTCAATGCCAGTATTATCATCCTCAGGCAAGGCACTTTTCAGACATACAGGTTGAGATACTCCTGTAAGAAGGCACTTGTTCAATTTATCCATCGCATGCCAGCACTAACTACCCTAGTTTTTAAGATTCATTTCAACTTAAAAGGTGCATAAATGGGATTAACAGCATAAGAAAAGTTCTACATTCCCCAGAGAAGATGAAGACTTCTTACTTGCCCCAAAAGTAAAGCAAAGACTTATCACTCCTTACGATAGCATGGGTGGTCAGTTTACATAGCTCTTTATGATTGAAGACTGTTGCCACAAAAGCAAAGGACATGAGCACACCATGAAGTAGTTAATCTTCTTCTAATCATTACAGCAGTAAAATTCCAAAATGCTTTTCAATACAAGCAATCAGTACAAAAAATTGCTTTGTGATTGAGCCTGACAGAGAAAGAACATCACTGTTACAGTTTAGATAAAGCCTCCTGTAGGAATGTGTACATATCTGCGCCCTACAGGCCAGTTTCCATTGTCTGCCATTTACCACCAATTTTCCCCAAAGCACACAGTAACTAGTTCAAATTACTTTGGTTTGGAGGCATAATACTTGGAAATTACCAGATACTTCTTAAACTAGGATTTTGACTGTGGGCCCAGTCGACCTACTGCAGCACCTGTTTACTCCTGTGAACACTCATTAACAGAAGGAATGTTCCCAAATACCTATACAAAACCCATGGGAACACAGTGCCCTGTCTTCTAGTCATGGATGGTGACACCCCTACAGAGAAAACCTGAAGCAACTCCATTCATTTAGAAAGATGCTGTTATCACAGCTCCAGATCCAGCTTGTACTTGCCTAATACGATTAATAAAGACTTAAAAGGAAATAATCTATTACTGGAAACACTAGCTCACCGCATACATTTTCTGCTGCAAGATACCTACTGTTCACACTGAAATTGCCATTTGTGAGATAGGCTTCCAAAGTAACATTGCTAAAAGTAATGTTCACATTCTTCATATTGACATGCTTGGAGCTGATGCATCTGTATTTTGTGCCCATATATGCCTGAATAATAGTTTTATGTGATACTCTCTTCATTTCACCTGTAAAAAGATTATATTGCATTAGTATGTTAACAGTATTTACAGAAACAAATTAGTATTACATCTGGAAGGGTTACACAATGAGAACAGGAAGTTTTCATTTTACCTGCAGTTGAATTATGGAATAAAGTTGCATCTGACAGATTGTAGTGGAAAACTAGCTCTTCAACTTGGTACTTGTCTGCAGATTCTGAGAAATTCAGGCTTAATGAATGTCCTGCTCCAAAAGCCAACACCAGAAGTGGATGAGATGTGTTATCTTTACCACATGAGCTCTGTGGATCTACTGTAGCATTTTGTGGAAGAAAAAAGTATGCAAACTGTGGGGTAGAAAACAAAACACATTTAAATGGGATGGTGTAACAGCTTTTTCTTACTGCTTTTTAAATATCCTATGAAACCGTTATAAAACATACAGCTGACATTCATACATGCTGTAAGATGTCTACTTACATACCTGTATATAGGAAGTAGCATGTTACTGGCACTTGGATTTCTAAGAATATTGCTCTCTGAAATCTGAGGACAAAACAGTACATACAGCACCTCTTAAGACTTTTTTTACCCCTGAACTAGCACTATGAATTTGCAGGTACGTCTGAACTAGGTGAATCAAATCTGGCAAACTCTGGAAATGGGAAAAACGAGAGAATTTAAGCTTTGCTTCTTGTCGTACAATTGAGCAAACCCAAAAGCAACTGATACAGCCTACACAGTTTGGCTACAATACTTTTGTGTTTATTACACGTTGAGAAGTAACATGGTACCTGAAGACCAACACAATGTTTACTGGGAAGTTCTGAATTTACTGCTTACAAGAATAAACAGCCAAAAACATGTTATGAAAGCAGTCACCTCTGAACGCAAACTTGTATACCAGTATCAGCCAGTTTTCAGGCTATCGGCACCACTGAAAAAGCTGACTACGCAACAGAACTCTCAGCATAAATCACACATACCTAGTGCATCACTGGCATAGTAGTAGGATAGCTAGAAAAAAAAAATCAACTTCAACAAGAGTGCCTCAAAACATGCAACTGCAATGAGATTATAAATAATCCACAATTCCTGTTCAGTAGTGAGATACCAAAAAATAAACTGAAAAGCAGAGTATTTATAAATAAAAATTCTTAACTTTCCATTAACAGGCTTTTCCTGTTAACATGGAACAGCCTGCAAGCACTGCACTAATCTGTAGACACACTGAAACAGAGATTTGCCAAGTGAGAAGATCACAGATTAAAGGGAAGTTTAAAAGCTACACATCAACAGCCACTTCAGTTCAGATTTAGTCCATGTAAGTATGACCAAGTTCACCGAAAGACAACTGGTAAGCATTTTTGCCTTTACAGTTCCAATGAAAACTACTTTAACTACCTATCAGATTGGTGTGGAATTTCAGTTACAAAAGGAATTTCACACATTGTTATTTCTGGTGGTTTCAGGCAGCCTGAACCCTGTTGCTTAGTTAGAAGAAGCATCAGTAATAAAGAAAACTTGATGCAACATGACCGGGAGGGGGGAAATCTCTGCTGAAGCAGTTTTACATGCTTAAATAGTTGTAAAAAATTGGAATGCTGTACACATGCAGAAATACCACACATTTTACAAACACAAGTTAGAGACAAGCAGCGAGATATCGCCTCCCCTTACCTCTTTTTGCCCACTGCTTTTGTATTCCACCGAGAAGGCTACTGTCAGATCAGCGATTATGCAGACCTTACCACTTGAATCTTTCACCTCAAATGAAGACGACACCTGTAAAAAGCCTGTTAAGAATGACAAGTGGTTAACTTGGTGTGACAAACCTTTATTTTTGATCCCGAACAGACAAAAATGTACAACTGTACATTTTGGGAGTACATCCTAAGTAGCACTTGAGTTTGGAAACTTGGGCATTAACAGTTTCTATACTAGCTTCAACATCCCTAATGCAGAGGACAAATTTAACACCCCATTTATGAAAAGACAAAGCCATCCAAACCAGAACTGTTGTCTGGGTCCTCAGAGGCTAAGAAAAACTTGCAACAAACACCAGTGATACTGTTCAAGGCAGCTACGCAGCATTTACCCTACACAGTGACTATTTTGCAAGCTTCAGGCAGAATTGACTTAGCATATTTGATCCTGCACTCATATAGCACTCAGCCTTCCCCAGCAGCACACCACGCAGCCTTTACTCCCGCTGCTGTACCAGGACACTCAGCTGTACATGCACTGAATGCAGCATTTAGAAAGCTTGGGTTGACTGCAGATGTTTTGGATGGACTGCCAAAAATGGTGTGACAGAGCATGTCACCCTTGCCAGGAGAACCTCTCTTTACTGTCATCATGCTTTCTGCACTTGATAGGAGGATGGGTGCCAAGACCTTGACACAGACCAAGGTTCTGTTTTCTTGACTGGTTTAAGCTAACCTCAGACTGAGCTGCTGACAAAAGCTTTTCCCCAACTTGCTCCCCTCCAGCCCCAGGGCTCAGAGCACTAGTACAACTGCCCACACTAGTACTGAATTAACAGGGTAAGAACACGCAGCAAGAGCAGCGCAGAATCATCCTTTCTGACAGCAGCATCCACTGCCAAAGAAGCTTCACCTAGGGGACATGTTGCAGCAGGCTGGAGACAGCCAGAAAGCTGGTTGTCTCATACTTCATTTGCATTAAGGGCTAACCGGACAGATCTCCTGTATCTGAAATCATACCAAGGTGTTCAGAGTTCTTTATTGTAGAATTTTAATTTTTCTGATTCTCAGTCTGTCACCACACACATGTAAAACAAGCCTCACTGCAAAAAGCCTGCAACATTTTCATGCTAGCACTTTATCAGCTTGCATTCGCAACAACTTCAGTCTTGCAGAAAACCTGATAAAAGTGCAGCTCTAGGACATAAACCACTATCTCCAGCAAATAAGCTTTAAAGAGTCAAACGTGCTAATCCATTCAACTGCTGATACAGCAAAAAGATCCAGCTAAGGGATTATCCATTAGCTAGCTTCCCTCCCTAAGAAGTTTTCTAAAAGCAAATCCCGATTTTAAAACTTTTCACTACAAAATGATGGTGCGTACATTTGTGTTAAGACAATTATTATGAAAAACTGGACTTTTGCCATCCGGACTTTGGTAGAAGGCCCTTCAGTTGTAGGAACACATAGGGAACAATTTCTCTGGCACTCAGCAAGCATTTTCCCTTGTTGCCTTCCCCTTAGCAACAATGTATCCTCCCCAGCACCAAAGGGGGCCAAAGCTTAAGCTGGAATTAGTACACTTTATGCAGCTGTTCGAAGAGCCTTGACTTGAAACCAAAGACAGAGAAAAGAAACAAATTGCTTAAGAATGGGTACTGTAGAAAACTGATATTTCACAGCAAAACTGTCCTACCTTTGCCTTTATGTCCACTTCATAATGTTCATTAAGGAACATATATTCACAAAGAAAATTTTATTCATTGCAGTTTAGAGCAGTACTTTAAACAGTCAATGCTCCTTCACATGGAAGTTTCAATTTGCAAAATTGCCTTCAGTTTGAGTTCACATCTGTAACTTGTTTACATTTTACCCAACCCCTTCTTTTCTCAAGAGCAAGCTGCTTATGCTTTCCTGAAGATTTCTAGCACAGAGGCAGGCAATAAGAGTCCATGGCTACTTGAACTAACACTACCAATGGAAAACATACTAGAATGAAAGCCTTCAGTGCACATGCAGACTCCCTTGTTTGACAGCTATTAAAAATCTTGGCAAAATTAGAGCTAAAAATAAAAAAATAATAGACAGTAAAAGAATGAAAGAAGAAAAAAAAAATAAAACTGCAAGAGAAATAAAAGACTGAGAAGCAATTAAGAAAAATGTTGCTGACCTACAGGAAAATGTGACAGACCTGCCCATTATAAATGATTCAGAGAACAACAAAAGACAATGCAGAAGTACCAGAAAGCACCAAATGGAAGCCAGAGTCTGGGAATGAAGAGCTGATAAATCACTTTCAGCAAGCTTTAGTAGTAAGAAAATAAAGGGTGTGAACAAACAGTAAAATGTATCACCTGCAAAACTACTAGATTTTTGGAATGTTAAGTTCACACCATGACACGAATCCCAATTTCGTTAGTGTGGAACAAACGCTATAAACCTCCACTCCTTGAGAAATGTTCAGCAGCTGCTGGATTTGCAGTGTCAGTGATGAGACAGACACATCAAGCACGAGACACTGAGCTGTCCTTGAAGTGGCAAGAGGGCTGTTCCACTGCAAGTAAGCCAATGTGCGTAAGGATGGCGATCAGAGAGCACTGTGCTGCAGCATCATCTGCTCCCATGGTCTCAGAGGAATGCAGAGGAAAGTGTGAAGACTACAGGGGCAAAGAAAAACTAGCAAAAAACCACTGAAGAACAAGTCAAGACACTGAAGGAAAGAAGGTTCTGCCTACTCTTTGCTCCAGCCAGTTTAAGGCAGACGAACAGCTCCCTGGGTTTTGCAGAAAAGCAGCTGTTGAGTTTGTGAAGGCAGTTTCAGTGTTGACTAGTGATTAATGCATGAATCACCACCAGTCCACAAATAGTAAGAGCCTACAGTCAAAATGTCAGGAATACAGAAAAACAAACTGATGCTGAATCAATCTGTCCTGGGAATATTTCTAATTAAGTTACATAAAGTATTGCTCAATTTTATCATGGCATATCTACGAGTTGAGAATAGTGCTTTTACTTCTCATAATATCATTCTCTGCTACTTAACACAGAAACAGATACAACCTCCAGCTCCTTAACTTCAGACTTTAAATGTTCTTCATAAACTGCTGTGCCCTATTTTACAACTATCTGTGGAAGAGCAAGGGCAATATTTCAGATTTACAGAACTGAAATGCTCCTAGACTTTTCAACAGCAAAAAGTAAGTTTTGTGAAGTCCATTATTCACTTAGCTGGAAATACTACATTATGGGTATCTAGAAGAGGAATCATCAAAAACATACTTGCATCAAAGAAATTTCACTTAGTTCAGATGCGTCCTTTGTATTCCAATAGGTTTTGAAAAAGGGCTGCTTACACATTTATTCTAGCTGCATATTTTCAATTTAAAATCATAAAATAAGCTCTTCCTTTATGCCTCATTTCTGAAATTACAGCCTCATGCAAGAAAAGATTGAAGGTGAAACTGTAGAAGCAACAGCTGGATGCGTCACTTGAATTAAATCCAGCATCCTTATCTAACATACCTACATCAAAAAAACAAGCACAGTGCATTAACACTCTGATACAACAAACAAACAAAACTAATACTTCCTTGGTTATATAGCAATTTATCTTAACAGTATCTACCTCAAAAGGTGAAGTTTGTTTTAAACTGAAAACTACAAAGCTAACAGAAAAATCTAGCACATCTGAACAATCTAAATCTAAGCCCTTTTGAATATGACTCTTAGAATGGCTAGATTCCCCATCTCTTTACCACACAAAGATGCTTTCACTTATAACTGAAATCCTGATAGCCAACTACAGCTACCCTTGCATTACTCTCCCATACAATGGAAACCTACTATGGGACAAAGATGAAGGATGGTTGTGCTCTAAAAATGCAATGGCAACTGTTAATGGCAATTGTTTACACTGCTTGCAAACAAGACTTCAGTTACTATAGTTAATGATTCAACTTTGTCTCCAGTTTCCATCAGAAACATGGAACGTTGTCAGCAAGGATCTCAAACAAAAGCTACTTTCATACACCTTGGGTTTTGTTACTATAGTCATGTTTCCTGCATAAGTAAAAACCTCTTCAGCATATTTCTTCCTCCCTCTTGGAAGAAAGGACAGCAAGCCATCCAAATCCAGCTGGGCACGTATTTCACATCATCAGTAATTTAAGCGATATAGATTATCCAGTGGATGATGAGACTGTTCGCAGTTACACTGAAAGCCTATGGCATCAGGGAGGGAAACCACGGATGCAGCATAACCCAGCTCCCGGCTCCCCACAAGCATCTCAAGAGCCGTTCAGAGTATCACCCCCACAGCCTGGTCACACCCATCAAAGCCTCTCTGGCTACAGCCCACCCTGTAATTACTGTGCAGCGCTGCTCCGAAGGTAAGTGATGCTTGCTGACCCACGCCAGCACTACACAATCACTACCTGAGCTACAGCGCTGTTGTGTTGCCCTGCACCTCTGCCCAGATGTTCTTATGGTATACACAGCAGACGCTGCTATCTATGGGGTATTAATCCAAGGAGATAAGAAATGCTGGGTTTTACTTAAAGAATGTTTTTCTATTGTAGGTGCGATCAGAAGTATCCAGCAATTTACTCATTCTGATGGTTCAGAAGGATCCTGTCATCTCAGTGTCATTTTGTGAACAAAGCAGAAAAGCAGTGACCTTAGTCACCACTTTAGACTCTTAAATCTATGCCAGAGAAGACAATGGAAAAATTCCTGAGGAGTTATGCTCTCCTCTAATCACTTGTCTTCTAATGTAAGCACCGCTCCCAGAGGGATACCTTGTACAAGTCCTTTCTCAGAACACCAAGTCAAGATCATTTGCTTAGGATGCAGGATCTATACCACCTTGGGATAGTACAGAAAAAACCCCCAAGAACTTAAAAAATAATGTATTTCTTGAAAGATCACACTATTTACTAACTATACATCTCTGGGAAACAACTGAAAGCAGGAAAACGCCTTGACAGACTTAATGCACGAACCGCTCTACCTGAGACAAGATGGTCTTCATAAAATGATGACTTACACTTACCTGTCACCAGCAGACTCAGAAAACTGAGCGCTGGCTATCTGGAAAGCATAGCAGGAAAAGACAAGGTTGGACTCACTTCACAAACAGTGCTGGAAAGGGGGAAAAGAGCTTAATTCAAGGATGGAATACTTTAGGGGAGAAGAGAATCAGCGGCACTTGTGCAGGTGCAGCACTTGATTATAACAAGTTCCTGATCCAGCCCTAGAAGATACATCCTTGCCAACTAACAAATTAATGCTGCCTCACATTGGTTTTGATAGTGTTGATTTCTGTTAAAGCAGTAAATGTTTGTTTGTCAATTCAAGTTTGCAAATTAATAACCTCTGCCTTTATAAACAAATTTAATAAAAGTACAAAAGCATTATAAAGGAAAGGCTATTTAGCAGCTGTACACTTGCCATTTGGCCAGAGAATTGCACAACTGCCTCAAGTTTAGTCACATGAAGCTTTTTTATGTTTCCTATCTAGAGGAAGGAAGTCTTGGGATAGCTCTACAGCAGCTGATTACATGAGTCCACTGGAAGGTCTGAACTCTCATGGCTAGACCCTTTCCAGCACGCACACAAGTCCATTTTGCACTTGCTCTGGTTAGTGCTGCTATTTCACACCACACAACTAACACACATCCTTCAAGGTAACTGACAGCCCCAAACAACATTTTGGAGGAAGGCATACTGTGTTGACAATTTAAAGAGAAAGCCTCCCCACAGGAGAGGGTATTAAAAAAAAAGATAATAAACCATCTGCCTGAGTAAAACCACTCTCCTAGTCCTGTTGAGAGAAGATTAGATCTCACCCCTGTCAAGAAAAGTAAAGACATCCTGGTGTTCCCATGTTACACAGACTGAATTCTGCCTTATTAAGAAATCAGAAGCCACTGAAGTCTAATACAATAGACTTAAGCGCAGACTGCTGTGCTCAAGCCTGAACAATGGAGAGGGCACAGCTAGACAAGAGTCCACTGCACAGAGCTGAACCATGTCTGAAACTGTACTCTACTGCTGGGGTGCTACTAACATTCTCACACTTCAAATTACAGTAGAAAAAGTAGTACTGACAGTCAGTGGTGCTATCAAGTGACAGAGAAGGTTAAGAAATTGTTACCCTTAGACTGAAAAGGACACCAGTCCATCTTGAAGTCAGGTGCACAAAAAACATGGAAATCTGGTTTACCAAAACATAAGGTACATTTTAAGATATATAATTTAGAATTAAGATAATACAATAAAGTGTGCAAACAGCTGTTGTAACTACTGCCACTCACATACCCAAAAGGGTCTCCCGCCAAGAGAATAAATACCATGAAATCCATTATGACATCAAGCTTTCTCAAGAAATTTTCAAATCATGTCTGACTCAAGACAAACTGTTGGCAGTTAAGGTGCAATAAACTAAGGTGAGGCATGCCTTCTTAGTCCTAGAAATAAGTTATCTTTACAACATAGAAAAGCTTAATAGAGATAATTAGTTAACTTCTCAATAAAATATCCATCTTTTCTTTGAGTAGGGTTCCTCCATACCTGGAGGTAATTCTTCCATTTACCACCTGCTACTGATTCGCAAACATCCTATTCACTACAGAACAATCTAGAAACAGGTTAACACCAAAAATAAAACTTCTCTGTCAGCCTGAACAGGAACCCAGGGAACATATCTCAAAAGCAGCATGTCAGGGAACCTGCAGAGTTCTTAGTAGGTAAGAAGTTACTTTACAAGTCACAAAAGCTGCCAAAGTCAAGCTGACTAACCTATCGCATGACAACAGGCCTGAGACTAGCACACAAATTCAGATCCTTAGAGACTGTGTCAACACACTTAAAGAAGGTATTAAGCAAACACTATGTTAAGGACAGCATTTGGTAAAATAATTTTTCAAAGTCGCACAAGGTAAAAGCAGTTGTATTTTCTGAAAACTAATTTATACTCTGTCTCAGTTTCACGCAGCTAGCAATGCTAAAACTGAGGAAAACAATACAACACCAAATTACTCACTGGCTGGAATGTATTGTCCAAGTTTCTCTTTACTGTGTTTGAAAGGTTTGAAATTCCCCTTTGGACTTGAGTTGTGCAATAGAAACACATGGATTATGTGCCAATAACCCTGAAATAGCATCACACTACCTTGTCAAATGCATTTTTCCTTCCCCAAATCTCAGACACTTCATTATTTACTCTCCAATACTGAATCTACATCTGACTCTAAACTCAGATTTTCAGAAATGTTTTCTCTGATGTGTTTGTGTTTCAGTAAGGAAAAAGAACTACAGGTGCTTTAGGACTCACAAGCAGCTCTGTTGGGCCTGGTACACAATTCAGCTAACCCATTGTGTTCAACAACAGACAAGCACCATCTTCCTCTGTACTTCAAAAAGCAGCAGCTAAATTTGAGGGGAGGTACTTCACTTCCCGTTGTCCCCTTTTCCCCTGTATTTATCACTGTACTACCCTAGATCTTTTTCATTCCATATGCACATTTGATGATGGTGAGGAGATTAATCACAAAATACATAATGCTGACATATGAAATATTCAGCTTAGTGCTTGCTGCTCAATGTGAATGGAAAACTGAAACAGTAAGCGAGGTGTGGTGAGGTATTCTGGAGAGAAAAAAAATAATTCTATTGTCTCAAACTCAAGGTATTGCCAAAGAAGCTTTCACACCTGACCCACCCATGCTAATCCTCCAGTGTCCTGTGTTCACTACCCTATCCTCATCAGTGTTCACTCAGATGACTAAAAGGCTGCAAACAAGCTATAAACTCTAAAGAATTCAGCTCCTATCTTCTCATTATCTCATTTCTTCTCCTGTCACTACAGCCGGAGTCCCACACTCTGGCACAAGATGGTAGACACACCATCTGTACTCCAAGAAGGGGTCTCTTTGCACCACAAAGTTTTCCCCTTTAATATAAAGTTATGCAGAAACACCCAGCTACTAGACACTGGAACAAAGCCCTGACTGTCAGTAAATAGTTACTCTGTAGTAAAATAAACTAGTCTGTTGCCTCAGCTGCAGAAACTGAACACATTTCACATGCCAGAAAGTGACAAATCTAATGCACTGAATCGTATCTGTAACTGCTAATTGAGCAGGGAAAGACTACTACGGTTCCAGAAAATATCTGTGGTACCACTTTAAAACTATGCAGGCTGATCAGAAGTCAAGCAAAAGCAATTCTTCATTTAAGCCTTAACTGTACTAACAAGCTATACAAAGAATTCCCACTACAACACCAGTTCAATGCCACTTAAGTTGTCAATCCTAAAACGCAAGCCAGAGAGCAGTGTAAGCCACCGGCTTGCAAAAGCTGGATATCTGAACCCCTCAGTGCCCCTCGCGAGTGACATCTTTCAGGCTCAGCAAAACCAAAGTACAGTCAACAACAACAAAGATATTTATTACCAAAGAAAAACTTAAAATAATTTCAAAGACTGTCATAAACTCCAAAATGACAGCAGATAACCACTCTCAGCTGCTGCTTTATTCAGGAAATACTCTTACTGGCTGCTGAAGAAGTTTGCTTTGCTGCCAAAGCCACATTTCAGAAACTTGATAGTGTCGCATGATGTGGCTTTCAAGGCAAGAGACCCAAAGCAAGGTAGCCATCGGTAAACAAGCAAGACACTTCCTCATAAAACAGTTGTGCTGCACTAACAAACCTTCTCACCAAGGCGCTAAAAGCTCTCTATTCCAACGACATTTCAGATTTCACTCAAGATACAGCAAGACGAAAGCCATCAAGTGCGGGAGCACTACGTGCCCTACAGAAGAGCGCTACTTCCCAGCAATGACATCAGTAGTTCCTGCATTTCCACACCTCGTGAGAGGAAAAGGCGCACTGTCAGGCTGCTCCCGGAGCGCTGTCCCTGGATCCAGTGCCGGTGCCCACACGAGCGTCCCCGGGCACGGCACGGGTCCCCCCGCCAGGCGCCGCCGCCGCCTCCCCTCCATCCTCCCCCCTGCACCTCCCGTCGCTGCCCGCGGCTCCCGGGCGCTGCCGGGCCCCGGCGCCAGGAGCGGGAGGGAGCGGTCACCTCCCCAGAGGCCCCGCCGCCCCCCCTGCAGCCGGGCACCCCCGCGGGCGGGCCTGCCCCCCCGGAGGCCCGGGACCCCGCGTCAGTCACCGCCCCGGCATGGCAGCGGCAGGCGGGAGGCCGCGGGCAGGCTTCCAGTGACAGCCGGCGCCCCGGTGCCGCCTCCCGCGCCGCCGGCCCCGGGGCCGCCACAGGCCGCGGCGACCCCTCCCCCCTGCCTCGGCCGCCCCGCCGGGCGCCGCCACAGGCCGCGGCCGCCCCGCCCCCCTCCTTACCGAGCAGGGCGGCCGCCGCGAGCAGCCCCCGCGCGCCCTGGGCGCGAGCCATGGCGGGGGCAAGGGACGGGACGAGGCGGCACAGGCGGGAGCGCGGAACGGCGGCGAGGGCGGCGGGGGGCGGCGGCGCTCCGCGCTCGGGAGACTGGCGACGGCCCCGGCCGGTCATATGACCTCTGACGTCACCCGGCCCTGCCCGGGCGCCGTCACGTGACCCACGCGCTCAGTGCAGCGGGTGCCCCGGCGCGGGGGGGGCGGCGAGGATCTCGCGAGAGCAGGGGGCGGTGCGGGGCTCCGCCGCGCCCAACGGCCGCCGGTGAGGGGGCGGGCCCGGGGGCCGGTGTGGCCTCGCCTGCGGGTCAGCGCGAGCCCAGGGGACGCGGGTGGGTGGGTTCGGCGCGGCCTGTGTCCCGGTGCTGGCGCGGGTCGGTGTGTCGCGACTCGTGTCCTTCAGGCGCGGCCTGTGCACGGACACACGGACGGACACACGGACACGGGGACGCCCCCACACACACCCTCACACCCACCCACGGGGACGGACACACACACCCCGCACAGAGACATGGGGGGACACACATACACACACACGGACACGAGAGGACATGCACACACCCTCACACCCACCCACAGGGACAACCCCCCACACACACAGACATGGGGACACACACACACCCCCACGGACACGAGAGGACATGCACACACCCTCACACCCACCCACAGGGACACACCCCACACACACACACGGACACGGGGGGACACCCCCACACACAAGGACACAGACACGGGGACACACACATACATACAATCCTCGTATGTGTTCCAAGCCAAAACAGGGACTGCTAATGACTTGTGGTGTGTGGGTAAAGTTAATTGCACTCTCACACAGTTTCTGGCGCTGTCTGATGTTTTTGTAAACAAGAATTTTAAGAAATCCCTTTTTTTGGAGAAAACTAGAAAAAAAGGTGAAGTTAGTTATCCACATTCTCAGGTGTTAGCACTGTAATGGAGATGGCAAGCCCAGGCCATTTGATCACTTTGTAATTCAATGCTCTTTCCTATCTAAGCTGTTAAGGATATGCTTGCTTCATCTGAAACCACAGAAGCAGTTATTTTGCTACTGAAATCCTATTTCTGGTACTATTGGAAAGTGTGCTGATACCAGGGTGCTTCTGTTTTCTCAAAATGACTGCCATGTCATCCCTCTCCTCATTTACAGTGTACTCCCGATTAATCAGCTCCGAGACAGAATCGTTTATGCTCCCAAGCTGCCTTCATGCATTTTTACTCGGAACCAATTTGAAATGCAATTTAGCTACTGCCACCTGCTGAAGTCATCCCAGCTACTGTAAACTTGATGACCTTTCCCTGGTGTTTGTCTCGGTTCATTTACGCTTCCTGTTTCTCCAAAACATCGCAGAGAAGTTTATTTGCCCTCAAGCATGGCTTGGGGATCTGCCTTTCTCTTTCAATGCTATTGCTATAAACAGACATTTCTTTCTTAATGTTGCATTTTTATCTGTGCATTTTTAGAGACAGTGATGGTTTATTTTAGTTTGCTTTTCCCTGCAGCACTCCTAGCAATCGATGTTCTTGCCACGTACTGCCAAAAGCAGAAGTTAGCTTGAAAAAGGAGACTAGGAGCAGCTCTGGTCAAGTGTTTGAGTGAGTCATCTGCAGAAGAGTTGAGGTTAATGGAGGTGGGTCATGGGTTGTTTTCATTTTTTTATCACTGTTTTTGGGACCTGCACGGGGAGTGAAGGAAGGTCTATGATATACTTGAAGTCTGCCAGAAAACAAAATAGAGAGGGAGGCCAAACATCAGGTTTAAACTTGTTCTGCAGCAGTCTGCCCTTCTACTGGAGAATTGGTAGGTGACTATGAAGTGAAAAATGACAGCGGCTTGGATTACTGCCAATTAATATATAATTGCATCAAGCGACAGTATTGTGGCAAGAAACTGGTAAATAAAGAACATAAGGCTGTCAGCAGAGAATGATCTTGACCTTACATGCTGTGGATCATTAGCTTAGTATACCTTTTACAGTGGTGTAGAGACTGCCCAGTAACCGTGTCAGCAGAAGCATTACCAGGGTGTTTGTTAGCCTGTTTTCCTAATGGACAAGTCTTGCGCAACCATGTTGGCCATCAGCCTCACTGCTCACTGACTGCTTGGCTGACATCAATCAAACTTGATAGCAGAGTAAGACATAAACAAACACAAAGTTAGAACCGGTATATAGACTGCCCTGCAGAACCAAAGTAGTCCCATCACCAGTGGAAATGCAGTCCACACCCAGCCCCTACGCGTTTTGATTGACAGAGCTGCTGGCCAACCAACACGTGCACAGTTACAGATTAATCATGATACACCTGGCCCCTCTTCAGAGCCATGGAGGCAGAAATGGCTGTTTAGTGGGGAAAGAACATGGGAAATACCCAGAAGATCTAGCAGCCTTTACTACGATATAAACTGTTCTGCAAAGTCAAGGTAGAGTACTAGCGTGGGAGAGACAGTACAGGTTGGGAATTTTTACCAGGAAAGACTTTCCACAAAACATGACTCCATTTTTCCTGTAGACTTTTGCTGCATATTATTTGACTTAACAGGGCTACTTGCCTTCTGAAGATACTTGCTAGGAATGCATAACCAAGGTTAGAGTACAGAGTCCGCTCTCCCTAACACACCTGCCAAAGATCATAAACCTACAAATAGAATAGAATCGTAGAATCATTTAGGTTGGAAAAGACCTTTAAGATCATTGAGTTCAACCATTAACATAACACTGCCAAGTCCACCACTAAACCATGTCCCTAAGCACCATATCTATACATCTTTTAAATACCTCCAGGGATGGTAGCTCCACCACTTCCCTGGGCAATCTGTTCCAACATTTGACAACCCTTTTGGTCAAGAAATCTGTCCTGATACCCAGTCTAAACCTCACCTGGTACAACTTGAGGCCATTTCCTCTTGTCCTATCGGTTGTTACTTGGGAGAAGAAACCAACCCCCACCTCGCTACAGCCTCCTTTCAGGTAGTTGTAGACAGCGATAAGGTGCTGAGCCTCCTTTTCTCCAGGCTAAACAACCCCAGTTCCCTCAGCCGCTCCTCACAGGACTTGTGTCCCAGCCCCTTCACCAGCTCTGTTGCCCTTCCCTGGACACGCTCCAGCACCTCAGTGTCCCCCTTGCAGTGAGGGGCCCAAACTTGAACACAGGATTCGAGGTGCGGCCTCACCAGTGCCAAGTCCATGGGGACGATCACTTCCCTGGTCCTGCTGGCCACACTGTTTCTGATACAAGCCAGGATGCTGTTGGCCTTCTTGGCCACCTGGGCACACTGGTGGCTCACTGCTCTTGACAAGCACCCTCGGGTCCTTTTCCACCAGGCAGCTTTCCAGCCACTCTTCCCCAAGCCTGTAGCATTGTATATGTCTATCTGCATAACAAGTGCACTAAAATTGCCTTAAAAGTGTGTAATTTTTTCTATTTTCAAAGATGTATAGCATAAGGAAAGGAAGAAAGCACCTGCAGCAGACCAGAGGAGTTAAATGATAGAGGCAGGTTCAGGTAAAGGAATACAGAGGAAGCTAAAATACAGAACTAAGAAAACAAGACAGAAGTAGCAGGCAGGAAGGAGGCTGTTGGTGGCTGGTAAGGAGAGCTGTAATTACCAGACTTGGTGTGGGAAAATGACTTTGTGGGGGGAATTAGGGAAAACTGGGACCTAGTAGAAGTGTAGTATTACAGAAAGCTTTTTAGGGTAAAATACAGCTATCGCTTCCAGGTTGGTTGGCATGCATGGAATCTACTTCACCACGGCTCCCTGAGCAGCACACCCTGCCAGCTCAGCACCTGCTGACAGGAGTAATGGAGGGGGGAGCAGGGGGGAGACCCCATGGCCAGGCTCTCTTGTGCTCCCTGCAGGAATGGGAACATGACGGTACAGCACAGCTGGCAAGTCGCATAGAAGTTGTCACATGAAGGATATATGAGAAGATGTCTGTGGCTGAGCCAACCATTGTGGCAAAATTACTTTCCTCATATGAAATAATCTCATTGTAATACTCACGCACCCTTCCATCCCAAAGTTACCTGCCTCTAAGGTACTAGTACACCTCACTGGGCACACGATAGTGATCAGTAACAAAACTATGTGTGACTGGAGTTACTCTAGCTCCACCTAAATGTAAAGAAAATGGACTGGTCCTGGACTGAAATTAAGTCTGAAAGTGGTGGTGGTGGGGAATGGTTGTCTAAACTGTTGAATTACAACACTGATTTAGTGTTTAACTATATGTTAAACACATCTGTGCACAAAGTTAGCTCAAGCTCACCCACTTTCTAAAGCTGTTACGAATGAAGGGACTTCTAATCAAGGGAGCTGGCCTTCGGAAGGATGAGTGACAAAGAACAGATGGTGAAAGAACATTGTTATCAAAGAAAGGTGCATTCAAGCGAGGAAGTTCTGGCCACAAGAGAAGACAAGCTGATAGGTGTTACAACCCCTGTACATCAACAGAAAAAATTGGTTGAAAGTAGAACAAATGCAATTGTGGTAGTGGGAGATGGTGACTTGTAAGGCAAATAGACCCCTGAAAGAGGGCAAACCCCTGCTTGGAGAGTGTACATAGTTAATGAAAAATTTCAGTAGTGCTATCCGAGGATGCCTACTAATTTCCATTAGAAGCGAGAAATTTGTAACCAGTCCTGCGTATGATAAATGAATATGCAATTTACTATGAAGTCTAAAAAGTAAGCAAAGGAGGGGAGGTTAGGGAAGGCTCCATTGTAACTTCTGGGATCTGTCGATGGGCTGAACCTGTCTTCTTCCCCTTAGGGATGCCTGTTGGGTAAGAACTTTATTCTGTGACTAACTTATGCTAGCTGTTAAGTGTATTGTTTTAGGCTTGTTTTGCAGTCAGTATATTATCACTGGCAATCTTCAAACCTCACTCTGTCACAAACTTGTGTAATAAAAATTTTCAGCTGAAGTTCGTTCTGTGTAAGTCTCCAGAGATTTGAGTAGTTGTGATAAGGGATTTCACTTGGTGACGCTGTCAGCAGAGGTCCCTGAATAGGTTAGTATTATCACCCTCCGACACAGGGGGCTGTCAAAACAGGTAGCGGACAGGCTGGTCAGACACAAGGGTCTCATCTTTCTCGGGAAACCATCACACTAAGAAACCCCCCTTCTTAATGTGACGCTTGGGAAGCACCTGCAGGCCAGCTGCCAGCCTGCATTCTCACACGTGCTTTCCCTCAGGAAATGCTGGGCTAGATGACAAGGCGTCACGTTTAGGAAAATTGCTTTTTAAATTCATGTAACTTATGTCTGGATGAGTTACCTGAATGCTTTAAGTTAAACTGAATTAAATGGGAAAGTTTCAAGTGAAACTGGCAGGTTTTGGTAAGATTGGAGAGCCCCCACCTGTATCCCAGGTTCCTGCTGTTATTTTTGTCATTCCAGAGAAGCTGCTATATGATTCGTTTTGAGGATGCTGAATTGCCAAGATCCAGGTTTCCAAGACATCTTCTGAACACAGACGTGCTCCAGAAGGATGTGTTACTTTGCTGCAGCTTGATGTCTTCCAACACTGGATGATCTTCCAAGAAAAAACGTTTAGCGACCTCTGCCCTGTGGCACAGATATACTCTGGGGGCAACGTGAACCCAAACAACTGGCATCAAAACAACAGCTGGCTGAGACTGGATGCTCAGCCACCTTCTGTCACCAGCTGTTAAAAAGCAGTGAAATGCAGCTGTTTTGCTACGAAGAAGTGAGTACCATGCTGACTAATAAACTCATTGCTTACCTGTTTGGTTCAGCACATTCAAAATCCCAGGAAGAGAGATGTGAGGAAATCAAATTAAAAATGAGGACCAGAGTGTCACGATCACCTGGCCTGTCAGTCTCTCCCATAGCTTTTGAACCTCCAAAGCCACTTTCAGACCAATTTGGAAGAGTAAAAATCTTCCGAGATAATGACATTCTCTGTAGGTTTTGGGGAGGTAAGGGGATGGGGGGAGATCAGCAGCTGGATAAAGAAGAACAAAACCAATGCTCCCATAAGCAGAAAGGCAGAACTGAGCAGACACCCTCTGCAGTACTGCTGCTGGAGGTTATCTGAGGGGGATGATGCAGCAGGGGACCAAGGGCATACATCACAGAAAGACAGGCTTTGTTATTTCCACCGCTCATGGGACAGCTCATTTTTAATTGCTATAACAGAGTAATTTGGCCAGAGTTCTAGTCTATGGCAATTAGGAAAACCTGCACATCTCAGCACTTTCAATCAATTAACATTACTTCATAAGGCAGAACCATTTCAATCATCTTCAGGATAACACCACTTGTTTTTCAACCATTGTTTAAAACCACTGAACCAGGAAGCTGGGGTTCAGAAAGGGAAGGCAGTACAGTGACTGCTTGGTATCAGTTACCGCATACTGCTGCCAACTTTCTGTGTGGATAAAGTCGCTGGCCATTACATTTCTGTGAGGCACATACTTGGTTTTGTTTTAAAAGTCTAGTGAATTACAGGGTGGATTATATAATTAACACTAAAGAACAAACTGCACAAATAAACTGAAGTGCCACATTCTCACACAGGCTAAGAAATTAATATTTAATACGCATCAAAGACTTTATTTGCATTAACTGAAGAGTCAAATATTAAAATAAGTCTACATTAAATTACAGTATTAAATATGCTTTAAATACAACAAACTAAACGTTCAGTTTCTAAACAGAAAGGGAACAAAAATAATTCAGAAAAATGCAATACAATTAATGACACCAGATGACAGAATAAGGACTTTAATATGTAAATCCAAGAGATGTCAACTCTTAGCAACGTTTACTTTAAGAAGAGGTGGTAGCCTTTTAATTGATGCACAAACCCCACGTTACATAAACTTATTAAGGTATGCCTCAAGAAAATATTGCTCAGTTAAATTTTCATTTATGCCACAATCAAAACTCCTTTGGTAGCTCTTTTTCAGAATGAAACACACCAGTATGCAAATCTGGAAAATAAGAAGTCTTGTAAGTATTCCCACAAAAGGTATCTTCCTTATAGTTACAATTATCTAACAGATCTACAGTGTCTTTCATTCTTTAAGTCAAATCAACTTACATATTATATACAATATGTAACAAAGTACTAACAAAATCCTTAGTCTTTCAAGACAAAAAATCTATGCTTTCACAATATTGAGACCATAAAAGTATTTTTTTTAAAAAAGGTTTTGTTTCTTAAAGTGGAGCACGCTGTACAGTAGGTTCCCTGTATGTTATTTTCAAGGCAAAACTAAATGTTACGGCAATTACATCAACAGTGATAAACACCAGTTGCCCTAAAATGAGGTAGGGCCTCTGACTCAGATCTAGTCTTTGCCACCCAAGCCAGCAGAAGTAGTAATAACACAATATCCGTATCTTAGCTAAATAATCCAACAACTCACTACACACATGAATGCAGTTGTCCTCTTGGCACTTCAAGGATCGCACTTCAAAACCTGATTTACCCAAACCAGACTGAAGTTCATAATAATTTGAAAGGAAATTAACTGAACACAAGTTTGAGGGTTTTCATGGTGCATAACTTCAAAAATTCAGTGTATTTCAACAACACTGCTTGTACGTAAGTGTTCATCAATTAAGGGTTTTTAAAAAGTTACCCAAGTTGTCACTGTAGCTAAAGAATGCAGCATATAGGGTCTTTATGGATGCAGTTAGGAACACATAACTGAAGAAAACAGACTTGCATCCATCACAGAAGTATTTCTCAACACAGGTAATTTTACATTTCCATTCAACTTCAATGACACTGTTAAACAAAACTGTAAAACTAAATTTTGAAGAACCCAAAAGAACAAAAGAGTAACTAAAAGAAATAAAACCATGACGTTTAACAGCAGTAAGGAGTCTTGACAAGGATGATCAATTAACATGTCATTTTGCTTCTTTTCCACAGCAGTGCATGCAGCTGGTTGAATAATACACGTCAACCTGAAATCTGCTAAAAGGAAAGTCTGGAACAGCATAGGTATTTGGTGTCCTGAAGATATATGTGGATGATTGTGGGTTTTATGTTTTGGGTTTGGTTGTTTGTTTTTTTTTTAAATAAAAGTATTTATTTTCCGTTATGCAACATAGTGGTACTGATTTGGGTTATCTTTGTCTCTCTCCATATAGTCTCTGTCAATGAGAGATTCAATCCTCTTTTTCAAGTCTCCAGGCTACAAGAAAAGATGAGTGTAATAGTTAGTAATATAAATGCAAATATATTTTTCTTTAAAAAATAGGACTGCTAACAGCTACATAAGAAAATGCACCACAGTAAATATCTAAATATAATTTCCTACTGATACTCTGACTCATTTCTGTTCACACACATTTTAATACCTTAATCTTTGGATTTGATTCGGGCATCTTTTACATTTTTTACTCTTATGGTCAAGCTAATACTACGTATATTTTTAGATAATCCTAGGATGCTTTGAAAAACAAGATCAGTTACCTTTACGGGAAATTTCAGTTGATTATACAATTCAGAAACAAGGAGATTATGACCAAGAGTCTTTCTCATCTTCATTATTCGTACAATAGCAGCATCAATCTGATACTGCCTGTCTTGAAACACTCTTTCGGTTGTGCTGACCTGTTCCTCAACCTAAAGAACAATACAACACCACAAATTTTATCACCTTTTATTGCTATTTTTTTATCAATTATATTTCCATAGTTAATCTTTACATTTTTAAGACAGATGCAGGCATTACTACATACTAAGAGCTAAGTGATTCTGAAGTGTACTGCTAAAGCAAGCCAAAGATAAAATTAAGGATAATGTAAAGAAAAAAATAATGTACCTCTTACTTTAAATCTACTTGATAAATTTAACTTAAACACTCACTTCAGATTTTTGAGAGAACATGTAAGAGTTTGAAAGCCCAAATACAGTAGTCTTTTTTTATCAAACTCATCAACTCCAATTTGACTTCTTAAGGATTTTGAAATGCAAAGGCAAAAAGGAAACAAGTCAATGTTAATTAAAACATGTCACCTTGTGTCAAGCATTGGGGTTCGAATATAACAAAGATATCCACTGCAAAACCAGCAACAACCCTGACTTTAGTAACTCTCTTACCCACTAAATAAAGAAGTGACATGGTGACATTTGATTTATGAGTTCAATATAGCACCAACACTTCAGACATACCACAGAAACGTTTAAGGTGGACTGAAACAGCTACAAAATCCAATCAGTTTAATATACAGGCATTTAAATTTGCAAGCACATGAAGGAACATAAGTTCTTTTGATTTCAGTGAGTTTTAAAATCTTTATTGCTTCTGCGAGTCATCCTGACTACCAAAAAAATTAAATATCTGTTTCCTTTCTCCATATACAAAAACTACAGAGGAAATGCAGAGATTCTGTCTCTCCATGTGGGATATGTACATAAACAATTAACATAAACAGAATGCAAAAAATAAATACGTACTGTTTCTTTCATTTGGATTTGGTTGATCTTTATTCTAAACAATTTATGTTTGAAATCACCGTTAAAGATGAATTTATCTCCATCTTCTACATCTTTGCCCTTTGGATTTTTAATCAATACTCGTGCTTTTCCACAAGCTAAAGACTGCAAGGTTCTTCTTAATTCACTGTCCTCTGTGAAGAAGTATGGGAGAAACAGAACAAAACATTAACATGAAGAGTTTCATGTCATTAATCTAGAAATACAATTAAGAAGTTACTGGTTTCATGTTAATACCTTCTTCCAGCTAAGTTCCCATTAGGTTATACCTCACAGCCATCAAGCTTGGTCTTACATCTTTCACAGATAAGTGCTGATAGCATGCACAGAACTGTACATCAGGAAGATGGACTTGGGCTCATCCCAGTGAGCTTTCCATCCAGAAGTAGTTTCAGAAAAGACTTCATATTAACGTGAACCTGGGTTTATTGATTTAGTATTGTTTAGTAGTAATGGGACTTCAGAAGAAAAAACCCCAACAGTTCATGACAAGAAACCAAAGACACCCATTTTATGATTTCATCACTATTTTTAACACAAACCAGACAATATATGATAAAATAAAAGCACAGAAGTCTAAATTGATAGGATGATGTTTTGTAGAGCCGACAGCTATTACAGTCACAAACTTGCCCCCTAACAGGAAAGTAGCAGAAATAAGTGGTTGAGGAAAATTTTACCTAGTAAGATTTAAAGCTAAAAGCATTTGAACAAGTAGATAAAATGAAGTCTAAAACATTCTAATAATTATGTCGCAAAGTCTTGTATCAAGATTTTGCATGAAGACAGCCTCTGCAGTCTCTAGAATACTTTTATTCACGATATAAAATTATCACCAAATGTGTTGGATCTCCTGAAAAGAGTTTTAGTCTAAATAATGAAAGAAAGAAATTGCAATCCAGTGCTAAAGTGCAGTGTAGCAAAGGATTAACACTATTATTATTTCTAAAATATTTCCAACTTTCACAGAGTGACCTTTTCTTTTTTTTAAACTTCCAGCTGTTCTATGATTACTGAAAAAAACCCCTTTAAACCACACTGACTAAATAGGCATTTATGATGTTTCACACTTTTTGGGTGCTTCACCTGCAGTAAATGTAGATTGTTGACTTGCATTTTTGTCCAAACACAAGGATGCTGTTGAAAACAGTCAGCATGCTTTGGAGCTTTGCTTCTGCCTTGCATGCAAAGTCACAGGTTACAGTATGCCAAAGGGAAGGAATCTGCAATTACTTATCACTGAAGTAAAAGTAGAAACTACAGCTCCTAGAGGCTTTCTTGATAATGAGAAAGGCAGGTAAAAACATGGAGCCTATTTGGACAACACATCTCTGTTACCAAAGACAAAGTAGCCATTATTTCTCTGAGTGACAGTTTATGCATTTTCTAACTGTACTAATGTACAGGGACAGTCTCAGCTTTAAAAGAGACGGGTGATAATTTATTGTAACAGTGATTGGAAAACACAAGTTCCAACTATGGCCAGTTAATGCAAAGACAATGATATTGTAAATGGGCAGAAAAAATCCACGTGCTATTTTATTTGGGTTTTTTTTTAGTAATGCAGTAATTGCCCATGAGGTACTCTTATACTTAGCATGTGGAAAATGGCAATGGAATATCAAGATACAATAGACAAAGTCTGAAATGCCTGTAGAGACCAGCTGTCCAAGCTGTTTCAGTACCCAGGGGTTTTGATATCCAGATGCCCACTTACTTTTTAAATTGCAAGACATTTACAAAACTAACTCATAATACTGTAAATACAACAGTGTAGCTAATACTGAAGCTGCATAAGTAGTAAGTGTCTGGACAGCAGAACCACAGAATACATATTCTACAGAGCTGAACATGATCTAAGTAGATAATGAATATATGATAGACTTACTAAAGAACTGGAACTCTGGACATGGCTGTCCTACTCTGCCAAGTGCAGGACCGAACACAAATTTCTAACTTTTATTTTGTGAAAGCACTTGTTTAAGCAACTAAAAGTTTTAAGTCATACTATTTTACTGGTTGCTGCCATACTGACTGGTCATTTCTTTGTTGACATCAGTATAGTTCTTGCATGAAACAAACAAATATTTATCTGACTGGCCCTATCTTCCACTGTAGTCCACAAGGGAGTTGAGCAGACGTGGCCAACAGACCTGAGGAAGCCCCCCTGAAGCACCATTAAAGCTGCTTCAACAGGAGAAGGGAGAGTACCGAAGTTGCCGAACAGCTTTTTATAGCGCTGGAAAATCCTACGTGCTTTGCACCTCATTCCAGTACATTATTCATTATGCTTATATAGTAAGAGGTCCACAGAATATAACTTACGATCCCCTTTATGGTGTTCTCCATTAAAAATAAACGTACATGCAGGAAATTGGGGGTGACTACTGGAGTTGATTTGATATTTGAGAATTAGTGCTTTAGGGTCTGCCATTAATCTTAGGCAGTTAACTCTGTTTCAGTTGAGAACAACTACATGGTATGTTATATGGATCAGATCAAAAATGCTTGCCTCACCCAGCATGGGTTTTTTGACTTGGCTAGTAAGAGACGGAGAATGTAAAAGGTGCTGGAATTCTTGTGCTGTGAGAGCTGGTGAATTCACTATTCAGTCTCTAAGCCATTCATAATTCCACAGACTATTGTATTTCCTCCTTTTTACCCCTCTCCAAATTATCATGCCCCAATTTAAGAAATGAACTCTTCACCCTCTGCATGGGAACTGTTATACACCTGCTGTATTTCTTCTCATCTTTCTTTGTCCTTACCTAATTGTACTATACATCTGTAGTATATAACCTGAAATTTATGAAGTATCTAAACAAAAGTACAAACAAAGCATGATGGTGCTTTCAGCTTTGTTCTCAGTAACTTCCCCAGAAGTTACCAGCATGCTGTTTGCCCTTCTGATCACTGATGAACTTGCAGTTGCTGTTTTCAGGGAACACAATGACTGCACAACTTAATTCCTGTCACACCTAACAAATGCAATCTCTGACGAGTGGGTAAGGTTATTCCTCCTGCCACCCCACCCCCACCCCCCTTGATATATTTATATTCATCAGCAATGGGTGCCACTTGATCTCCTAATTGTTCAACAGTGTAAGATCCTTTTATAATTTTTTTTTTTTTTTTTTTTTTTTTACATTTCGGATTTTACCTTCCTAAGGAATCTGTATCAAATTCTGTCACATCGTTATTCATCTTCTTCAGATCATTAATAGCCACGTGGAATAATACCTGGGGGTCCCAAATAAGAGCTTCCTTTCAGTATGAAAGCTGCCCATTCATTACTACCTTTGTGGTTTTCTGTCTTTTAATCAATTGTTCACCCCTAAGAGGAACTTCCCTCTTAAGCCATGAAAATGTAGTTTATTTTAGAGTTTGTGAGGAGCTCTTATCAAGAATTTTTAAAAAGCTAAGTGCACAATCATATGCTTGCTGACTCTCTCAAAGAATTGGAAAGGAAAATCACGCATCACATAAATCATGCTTGTTCTTCCCTAATACACACTTATCCATGGGCATAACAATTCTGTTCTTCCCAGTACAGACCTGCTACCCTGCAGTAATCTACAGAATTACCCCATGAATGTTAAAAAAAAAAAAAAAAAGGAAGAAGTAAAGTTTAGCGTTGCTCTTGTCAAGCTTATAGCAAGGCTCACTTAAGTTATAATCTAGACAGAATCCTGTAAAACTTCAGGGTGAATACTATTCAGTTGGCAGTCATCTAATTTACTGATTTACTCATCTGTTCCAAACCCTTTAATGACACTTCAACTTGCAATATTTTATTCTGCCCTATGGCATGTACATGGGCCTCTGAACTCTTCTACAGTGAACACCAGTATGCAAAGACTGGGTAACACCTCATAACAGGGTCTCAACATAAACACATGCTAATTAACTAAAAACTGCACAAGGCTTCCACCACCTCCTGGAAAGAGCTGGCACATGTGAACACCAAAGTAAAGCAAGTGGTTAGGGCAAATTCTTCAGTTGGGAAGTTCAGTATTCCTTTCGATGTTTAGTTTAGAACTGAAGAACAGGCATCCTGGGTCAGAAGGTCCATCTAGCCGAGCATCCTGTCTCCACCAGTGGCCACAAGCAGGTGAGCATAGGGCAGCACGTAAAAGCAAAGCTAATATAGCTCCACACTTCCCTGCTCTTCCTCCTTTCCTCTCATCCTACTGCTCTCTATGTCTCCAGTCGCTTAGGACTCATGGACTTCCTAAGCTAGAGGTGTTTTTTAATGTGTTGAGAAACCTTTAGTGCTTTGCTCTTCCCTGAACCTGTTTCCTTGAATTCTGTAAACTTCCAGCTTTTACAACATGCTGTTTAGTTTTCACCACCATGTGCTCATTTTGGTTTTCTACCCCACCCCCCACCCCCCTTTTTAGTAAGAAAACAAATCGTTATTCAGAGATTTCTACTTACCTTTTGGTCTTTTAGTTTAGTCCTAGCATATACAACTGTTCTTTCTAAAGAAGCTGTCCCATGTCTTTCATCTTTATTCCCATTCTCTGAACTCTTCTTGGATCCACTATTATCTTTAGATAGTGGAGGGAGAAGTCTGAGAAACCCTACAGTCTTTATTAAAGTGTGCCAGCAATTTCACTCCTTTTGAATTTAGATGGAGCCCACCTTTCTTGTACAGGTTCCCCATTTCAAAGGCTTTCCTACTTTCTAATAAATCTAGACCCTCTTCCATATGTCATTTTTTTCAAGCATACATTGCAATTCTGTCCGTCTAGTCCTGCACATGGTGTTTAGAACATTTAGAAGCAGTTTCTATGGCAACCCTAACACCCAGGTTTTGCCCTCCAGAATTTCTACCACATCCTTTGTGGTACATTATTTGTACCCATGAGCCAGGACCTCTGGCTCATCTGGGGTGGTCTCTGAGATTCTGGCTGTCAAGCACCTCTGCACTCAGCTGTCAATTCACCAAACAGCTGCATCACAAATGCAGCTCCTTTTTTCTAATAAGTGAATCACTGTTCTTTTCCAGCTAGCCAGGATACCAGCTTTTGGCAGGGTACCACTGCACAAGAGGGTCAACCATGTAGCAGGAGAAAGGAAGGGCACAGTGTGGGATCTATTTCTGACATCATTTCTAGCCATACGTTTCCCCTTCTTTAGAAGTAGGGAGACTGCTAGGTGGGAATGGGAGTTCTCTAAAGCAGCTCCAAAAGCCTCATGTAAATAGAGCCTGGGAAGACAGAGATTTCATGTCAGCGATCCTGGCCCCATGGGAACCCAGTGGACCATAAACTGTCCTCATTACCTGTGCTCCTATAGCATTTCCCCACAGAGGAAAGAAACACAGACATGCCACTCGGTGCAATGACATAATGTAATATAGGTAGCTCCCAACCATCAATTCTAGCCAGCTGCCTTAAGAACAGTCCATTGAAATCCTTTTGATTGTGCTATAATCAATGGATTTCCATGCAGCAGATTTTATCTGTTGCTGTCAGGCAGCCAGAATGCAAGCTCTGAGGTACAGCAATACAAGATGACAGAGCAGGATCTGGATCAGGCTTGTGTGAACTTAATGTTTGTTCTGTAACCACTGTACTCTGACCTAATGAGCCTCTCTGGACTATCGTGATGCTTATCTTTCACACCAGCGTGAGTTTTCTTCAGCTCCTTTAGCATTAATGGAGTAGATGACTAAGCAACTTGAAGCATTGAGGCTGAGAAGCTGGAGCACCCAGGCTGTACTCCCTTCTGCAATGCATCATTCTGAACCACGGGGACTCTTGACATCACCTTTTTACAGTATTTTAGTACTTATGGGTTCAAATATTCTTTCAGCAGTTGCTGTATTGAGTTGATCTTAAGATCCAACATGTGAAGGGCTACTGGGTACGACCTGCTGGTTGATGCAGAAGTTCCAGAGAGTAGAGATGACAGCATTATCATTTTTAATGCCAATGGCTGTATCTCAAGAAAGTGTAAAAACTCAGAAAAAAAAAAAAAAGTCACCCAAGAGCATAAAACACAGAAGGCAGATATTGCAGATGGTTAAAAAGAAAACTATACTTGTCTTCAGCCTTCTTTGTCCTTCCTGCCTTCAGGTTTCAAGTGCAGAGGCAGACAGCTACAAAGTATACACCCTATAGGACACTGCTTCTCTTAACAGATCAGACCTATTGTGAACAGGGCATTCCAGCAACAGTAATGGAAAACGGGTGAGCAAGCTCTCCAAACAGTTCAATTGAAAATACTTTCTTGAATTACCCCAAAACGACAACATTCTACAACAGATCATTTTCAAAATGTAGTATTTGAAACTGTAATGGAACAAAAATAATCAGTACATGCAACAGTCTTTATCACCGCTTGAATTTTAAGAATGCAATGATACAGTTTATAAATGTAATAGGTTAGTAGTACCATACACTACACAGCTCTTACTATTAATGTTGTGAAGCATCTATTTTATCTACACTAGGAAGTACCAACAGTGTGTTTTCCTCATCTCTTTTGGTGTCTACATATTATTGGCTCAAGTGTTTCCTAGTGATCATGGCAAATTTCTTAAAATTAGGCCTTTACATACCAAATCATAATTGGCAATTACTCTATGAATAAATTTAGGAATCAAAAAGTATTCTTCCTACCTACACCAGTGGCCATTTTAATTTCTTCAAAACCAAATTCATCTCCTTCATTAAACATAAGCAACACTAACGTCTGAAAGAGCGATACTTGAAACTCTTTCTTTCCCTAAAAAAGAAATATCAAATAATTAGAAGTTATATTCAGAGCATTTTCTATTATATCCCCCAAATCTGACAAGTTACAGAAGCCATACATTCTTTTTTCTATTTCTAGAAGAGATGTGCATTCTAGAACGCCTAGCACACAGCACAATCTGCCTGAATACAGTATCGAGGAAACACGATATTTTAAAACCTTGTTTTGCTCCTTCAACAGCAGCAATACAGCACAGAGCAGAAGCTCATTAGAATGGCCTTGTATTTATCTCACATAATTCACTTCATTTTAATTACAATTTATGAAACTCTGCATTTGCCACCATCAACAGCAAATCTCTTCATACTTCACCCAAGTTTTCATTTTATAGAGATGAGCAAACTAATACAAAAGAAATCTTGGCATTGGATCAAATACAAAAGAAGCAAAAGATAATTTTGGTTTACTATGATACAGAGTGACAGCATTATCAGTAGCACAATGTTTGTATAAACAAACCGGCAATGGAAAGGAAATAACTCAAAACTCTTCAGACAGTTGTACACACTTCTGTCAATCGACAACTACAGACCTGTCCATCTTACTGTTACAAAATGTCTAAACGTCTAAGTTTCATAGACACAATGAATTAGTAAAAGAATTAGAGGGTTTTTGTCTTTGCTCTGGCTCAATGGAGCTGCATTATTAGCAAGGCAAGACATTCCATGAGACAAAACAAAACCACATTAAGAAACAACATGATTATTTAAGACTTAAATAATTGAACAAGCATTTAAATTTTAACCAGTCATTACATGACTAACACCCTTCAGTCTCTTTTTGTATCAGTGAAGAATACTAAAAGCGTCACCAGTACTTCTATGATCAGAACAATTTCATATTAAAAAGATGCTGTGCTCTTTATCTTTCCTAAATTTCCTGCTCTATTACAACTTATTTTATTTGAATGAGCAACAATTCCTATAAAATGAATACAAATGTTACCAAAAGGTATCATATGGTTGCCTTCCGTTAGCTAGATAGTATTTCAGTTTAATTATAAAAAGCCTACTTCCTACACAAAACAACAGTATGAATTGTGATTGTTCCTCCACAAAAATGTTACTGATTTTATAAAAAATACAATACATGACTAGATTCCAAATAACTGACTTGAGTTTTATCCCAACAGGCTAAGTATTAAACAAGCAAACTCACTTCCTTAAATTCCGCCTTTAGGACAGCATGCCCTAAAGTGGTCTGCCACTGAAGCTTTCGACCACTGTGTTTTCCCAGGTAAAAGGTTTTAAATACCTCTTGAAGCTTTATCATCTGTAGAGCAAAGAGAAAAACAGTTATTAGTGTTATATCAGTGCAGTGATGCTGGATAATTTCACACATGTAATTTCCTTGTTCTTCTCAACAATGTTTCGTAAAGAAGTGGTTCTACGTGAAAAACTGATCCACAGAGCAAAATTCTGCTTCCAAGTACACTGGTACTATTACACACAAAAGAATGTCTCAATTCAAAAATAAGTTTTTCATTTGCCTTTTTTAAAATCTTTTTTTGTTTGTTTGTTTTAAATAAAAGTAAAATAAACCCCCTGTAAAGGGTTTTAAACTTCAAAAATAAGTATTAGTTTTGTCCTGGACTTTGAATCTGACCAAGAAGTCACCAGACAAAAAACATCGATCTCACATTTATACACTGACTATTACCATCTGCTCCCAAGTTCTTTCTTTAGTTTGTTCTACACAGATTTAAGTTTGATTGCAGTACTTTATAGAGGTTTTTACCCCTCCATCTTCACGATGCGTTGCTCAGGTTGGCTCCTTCTCAAGCAGTCTGCTACAGAGGGAAAGATGTCACAGGAGCAACACAAAAGCTTGCACATCTGAACTGAACGGGAACTACGCTACCATCTCTGAAGTGCTTCCCACATTTCAGATCAAGCAAGGTATTGGAGGAAACAGGACTTCCGACTATGTATTTTAACTTAAATTGCTACTGATAGGAGCTTTGCAAAAATCTCTCAACTTGGAAGCAATCTTTTTTCAGGCAAAGGCCATTTACATGCAGGGACTAGTTTTGTGTAACATACTACAGGGAACAGAGGAAGGATCTTACGAAAAAAAAGAATGTGCAGTAACATTAACTACTGGCTAGATCAAAGTGCCTAAGCAACGCAGTTAAAGATTGACTAAATTAAAGTGAACTGTCCAGTTTAAACTTTTAAGTGCTTAACTGCAATGCTAAAGTAGGACCCTGATTTTAATACTGATTTTACATTATTATTTAAAAGGGAAAAAAACCCACATTACATGAAGCAATCATCTGAAAAAAGTGGACTTTATCCATGACATTTTATTTTTTCCAATTTTGGAATCTTGAAAATGAGATAAACTCCTTAAATATCTAGCAGAAAAACATTAAAAGAAGGGCATTAATTCACCCTATGAAAGTGATTACGATTCCACTTTGTAAAGTAAAAATTTAGAAGAATATAATCACTAACCTCTGAATTTAAGTGGACTTCCATAGGTGTATAAGTTGGCCAATATCCCATAGTTAATATATTTACTGTCAGGTCTATATTTCCTGGGTCACTTTGGTTCTGCATATACTAAAATACAAGCAAAAAATCATTCAAGTATACTGTCTACATGCAAATTAGAAAATAGATACACTTAAATCAGAAATTTAAAATTAGTGTAACAATGAAAAAATTCTAGAGGCCACATCCTTGGTTAGGCATGCTCTACAAGGATTCTGAATGACTCCCCCCCTCCCCAGTTTCAAAACACAAGTGTTTGGAAGTAAAAAGAAAAGAACAACATGCCTTGAAGTATCCTAGACCATCATCTGTACAGGGTATTAAGGTCAAAGGAACTTTATAATCACATGCAAATAAAGCAAAAGAAAAGCTTTTGATCAGAAGCCAGGGCAAGAACTGTAAGATCAAAAGGATCCCCTGGGACTTCCACATCTGTCAGACAATTTTCATATAATTTGAGCACAGCATCAATCAAAACAGGCTGTACAGTCTGGGACAGTAAAGTCACTACAGTATTTTATTACAGAACCAGGTGTCCTAGGTATGATCTCTACCCCAGAATCCTGTCTTCAGTAAGGCCCCAAAACAGGTACCCAGGGAGAAGTGCAACAGGGTGAGCATATATAGCATTTCCTCTGAGCATCCCCTTGGTCACCAACTGGTTCAAAACTTTGGGGCTGAAACGTACATGGTTTCTGTGCACCTAGCAACCTTCAAGGAGTTTCTCTGGCATGGGTCATTCACAAAGAATTCATCAGTGCAGCAAGAGTTTACAGAATGAAGGGGTATAGACTTTAAAGGATGTCAGACAACTATATTATTGTGTGGTATTTAGACAGTAATTTACTTAAAAAGGAATCAAATAAAATGGTAAAATAAGATTACCTCTGAATAGATATACAATAAATAAATTCTGTTCTATAAATAGAACTATAAGTAGAGTCTGTTACTATGATCAGGACTTGCTCAAAAGCTGTTTTGTTTAATTTTAGCTTAATCCAAGGTGTAACACCATTGAGTGCTTCTCCATCATTACTTCAAATTTAGTACACAAACAGAAGCTGTACGTACCTGCTTAAACTGAACCATGACATCTTTTGACAGTTCCATGTCCTTGAACATGCCTTCCAGTTTGCTGGTAAAAGCAGCACCACATTCTGTCGCACAGATTAAAGCAAAGATCCCACAATTACAAAGAAGCACAGAGCAAGGTTTAACCTGAGACAGCTGAGTCGGGTTTGCCAGGTTACAAAGCACCCACAAACATGTACATGTTTTAAGGATTTTGCTCCTCTGTAGGTACATTACATGAACCAGTCACGTATCTAAGAGGTCAACCCAATAGTTCTCACTGAGCACAATTAATGCTTTGGTATGCCCAGCTATTAATTGAAATCTGGCTTGTCACTTCTTAAAGCATGAGAAAATAAGGATTCCAATTTACATGCCAAAAAGTAATAAAAAATTAACACATCTCAAGACACTTACCATGTTTAAGCTTTGACAACATGGACTTCTCAGCATCTACTGATGCACTTTTTCCAACCAGCAGTCTTTTAGCCAAGTCCTTCTTATAAAATGCCTCAAACACATCTTTCCCTGCATGGAAATTGAAACAAAAATAAAATACAACTGAAACCATACATTCTGTTCCCATCATTGCACTTCAGGTTTGTGACCCAAACCTTCCTCAAGACATGCTGATCTGCAGAACAATATTCACTACACAACTGTGAAGAAAAACATGTAGACAACTTTTCTTTTTGTACTTTAATTATTTTCTTAACATCTTTTGCAAAGTTTTTACTTCTTTCTTCCCACCCCCTGCACATTGGCTGCCTTGTGTCTCCCATTGGATCAGCTGCAAATCACATGAAATTATTCTGGGATCCAAAAGAACATTCTCCCTCCAGTGGTTTGATTTATTAAAATTAAAAAAACCTCAACAACCAACCAACAAAAAGAAAAGAAAACCTGTTCCTATGTATTAAAGGAATATCCTTTAAAAGCCTACAGTGAAGAAAAACTGGCGTGTCTTCTCACTTGGTTTGCCAAGAGCCTTTTGAAATACAGAAGTCATACAAGCACCCACAAACTTTCACACCTTAAACTACAGCTTCCGCAAATCTTTTCTATTGATAGTGCAAAGATATCAGTATGTTGTTTAAGAGGAAGAAAGTCACGGTAACCCAAGGCACTATTTCTGCTACCTACAGTAGCCCCTCCTATTCCCTTGCAAACACCTTCCGCTGTTGCAGTTCCTCTGACACTCTTCTTCCTTCTCCATCCTGCTGTCTGGTGAAGTGCTGTTTCATGAAGCAGCATCAAGATACCATTGAAAAGTCCAACATCCAGAAACTGACTACTAATTATCACCTGCTCTTAAAAGGACTCCTATGCACCAGACAGCTGAAAACAAACTTGCACCTTTAACTGCTCAGTACAACAACTACAAAAAAAAAAAAAAAAAAACACCAGAGAAAATAAGAGTTGGTCAATGTTTCAGACTGTCAGAAATTAATCTCTCAGGCTGACAACTTGCCAGTGATACTGTTTTCATTCACCATCTTCATCCAATACCCTTCATATTTGACAAGAATCATGCAAATGATATTATTATTATGACTGATTTCTTGTCTGCTTTCCCATTATATTGTACTTGTTTTGGATTTTACAAGGAAAGAACTCCACAGATCTCAGAACAAACTAATACAGAATTGCGTAGGTCCTGCTCATCCCACCCCAGCCCAGAATACGCATCCTACTTCCCTCAAACCAGTGACCATGCATCTCTATTAAACTCAACCATATCTTTTTTTTCCCCAATATCCAACCTAGCAAAAAAACCCCAAAAAACCAAAACAACCCCCAAAACAATTCTAACGCATTTTAAGGGTTTTGCTCAGATAGGGACATACATAAGGAAGTGCATTTCAAAGGCTGTAAAACATAGCAATAACATTTTTCTCCCACCATTTTAAGCCCTCCTCTGTGTTCATTCTCAGCTATGATGAGAAAAGACAAGCCATTAGTTGTTGGGTTTTCACATACTTTGCACCTATGACATACTGAGGTGGGCAGGGAAGTGAAAATCTGTACCAAACTTTCTGTTCTCTGTCATTAGAGGAGAGGCTGTGGTTACAGATACAATTAATTTACGTGAAAAAACTTCACCAACAGCTCTAACTCTTAGATCTCAGACTGTAAAAGGTCTGCACCTTGCCAATCTCCATAGAACAAGTTTGTCCTCCCTGGTGTATGGATTGTGCTCCTTCAGATATAATGCAACCTGAATTTAAGACCAAGTCAAGCAGAAAGTCATGCTAAAAAATATCTTACATTCAAAGGAACTCAGTTCTGCTCGTAGCGAGGAAAACTGTTCTAACTGCATCAGTGGGGAACCACTATTTCTTACCGTGAATGAATCTAAATATGATCATGATTTTGTCAAGGATTCTTTCCAGCTCTTCATCTGTTGCTTCTTTATTACCAGCTCTTAACTTGGAATCCACATATTTTGCTACAAATAAATAAAATGGTTTAACAGCTTTAGAAAACCCCAATCAATCTAAAACAACCAACTTAAGTGTCTCCCGCTTGAAATATGTTAAAATATAGGATAACTGTTAAATTTTCAATAGAAATTTCCCTTTTCCCACCCCTATGCTCAGTGGAATGATAGATCCCCACTGTACTACTGCCATAATGGAAAATACCATAAAAAAGAACCATCCAAAAGAGAAAAATGAATACAGTATAATCATTCAAATTAATGCATTAGAAATTCCCACATTTTGTGTTATAGTCATAGCAAGCACATTACTTGTTGAAAGACAATGTTTTGGAAGTGTACAATGCATATGAATGTATTTTATGAGAAACAGAAACAAACAACATAAAGAGGACTATATTTTTGTAGGCCTTTACTATGTCCCTCATGTTCCTTGGTAGGAGCATACCAAAATTTAAACAGAACCAATACTTTCAAGTTAGTAGCTTCAGAATGCCAGAAATAAGGTTAAGCCATGAATTTGGCTAAGTATTTTTTAAGGCATGTTAATATTCTTATACAACCTTCTGCATAAGAAGGAAACCTTTGCAGGAGCTGAAACACCACAATCCACAAATGACAGCAGCCTGTATCATACAGGCTTTAACCTGTATCACTAGGTTGTACAATTCGTCCCACATAAAGTTGGTTTTAGAAAGAAGCACAAAACAAGTTTAATAAAGGCAAAAGTACATACAGAGGAAAAACAAAAACCAAGGAGTGGGATCCTCTCCTGGTGTAAAATGCTACAGCTCCAGTTTTGCTGCATGCAAAACAGTCAGAACCGCTTTTGCCAGACCAGGGATAAACCCAATAATAGCATTTTAAAGATATTTTTACTTTTCCCCCCCCTTCCTCCTTCAAGGTAATAATTTTTTTTCCCTCTTTATCAAAACTCCTTGTATCTGAAGGCTTTGAAATTATTCTCCCAACTTCAGCCTTCAAGGCAGATAGATGGGCTGTACTTAGTCCTTTCTGAGATATCCGTAACATCCAAAGAACACCTCTGCTACCACAAATAAAAGGTTCCCTCTTTTTTTTTGCCACAGCTACTCTTCCCCCTAAACCATTCACTTCACTCATAGCATCAGCATTACGCTCTCTGAGCAACTGTTAGCACCAGGCACCGTGCAAGAAGCAGAGCGCAGGGACAGCAGAAGTTGGCATGCTCCGTCAGGACGCTGCACACACACCTAACAGCACATCCAAGCTTTTTGAACCCCCAACATTCCCAGGTTAACTTTTGCCTCGTACCCCAAAAATGAGTCTGCTAAAGCAGAATGCGTACTGCATATTATTGCACTAGCACACTCAGCAGCATTATCTTATCATGCTTTCTATAGATTTTTGAAATATTTTACAGAAAAATATTTGTGTACCTATCAATTCTGCAGGCTTATTTGGTCTCTTGTTGATAAATGTTTCAAAGGACTCCTTCATCAAGTTTATAAATTTTTCATTTTTCTGAAAGCACACTTCTATGATATGGTCCACTTTATCCTTAAAATCTAGTAGCTCTTGCACCATATCCTTGTCTTTTTCAGGATTAACCACTATTGTTGTCCCAAAGTTCTGTAAAACAAACACTTTTGATAATAAAATACTTCAGAATGCTACCTATCTCCCCCAATAGATACATTTACACTTAAAAAAAATATCATTAGAAAGAATAATTTGTTTACAGAGCTACTTATGTGACTTCAGGTTTTCAAAAAATGAGATGCATTGAAATTTAAAATAAAAACCCAGACACACATTAATGGATTTCAAACATTAGTGTTTGATTTAAAGATTATATACATTTAACATAAAAGGTAAAAAAAATAATAAAATAACACAAACAGCACAGTAGACATGACTGCATGATATGCAAATTCACAGTTAGATAGAGAACTACATGATTCATGTAAAAGAAATTAATACGGAAGCTGCCCCAGAAATGTTAAGTGTAATGGAAAACCTTGCACTGCTTTTCTTAAATTCAGTAGAGAGCTCTATTGACAGAACAGGTGGTGAAAATTCAACTGCTGCTCATCACATCAAGATTTCTTTCAGCAAGGGCTTAAAAGCAAAGAAACCTAGCTGACTTGCAATAAAACACACCTTTTCCATTCGCAAGAAGCAGCCACAGACTTGACTTTCTTTTCTTGTTCCTACATTTACTATCTTAAAGTTTGAGATACAATACCATTTGTCTAGTGAACCAAAATATCCTGTAAGGGAGGATTTTAACCTATTAGGCAATTTATAATTGTTTAGTGACACTGGTAAGTGCCCTAAACAGAATAATCAGCTTTCCAAGGTGAGAAAGAGGAATGTCTGCACAGTAACAGCAAATAGGTATTCAATTGGTACGTTTTCAATGACTTAAGTATGTTAGCCACAGCAACAATCAAAGAGAGGTGGGGGAATCCCTCCCAAACCTCATTATTTCCACTTCAATATCTAATTATTCACTGTCATCTTTCATTGAGATCTTTCTCAGGTAACATTTTAGAGTGAAGCCAAACACAAGGCCGCCCAAGGTCCTTAGATTCAATATGCATATCACACAATCACAGAATGGTTTGGGTTGGAAGGACCCTCTGAAGATACCTAGTCCATCATATCTTACACTTAGCACAATTTCCCCTTCATTAACACAGCATTTGGACATCAATCTCACCGTCTCTATCAATTATGTTCGCAACTTGCAGGGCATTCCCCCCATTCCGCAACAAACCAAGATACAGAAAACTAAGTGGTACCTCTGAAATCATAAAAAGGTGACTACAGTAGAGCACAGACTTTCACTCCAGTAATTTGGCACACTCTCTGTGCTTTTTCCTACGCTGGCTCACAAGATAAAATTTAAAAGTTCCTGAAGCCTCATCTTAATCCATTCTGTCATAGAGAATGTTCGAAAGGAGGAGATCCACTGACACTACACAAAATGGTTTCTAGCTTTTTGAGCCTGTATAAAAACTTCTTAACAACAAAGCCATAAAAGGTTTTATTCTGCGAGACATTGGGTATGATAAGCCAGCTCAACAACTTGCTGCTCTGAAAGGAGAGGTTCTGGTCCTTCTTCCCTTATCTTCCTACCTGTCCTGACCTTCTGCTTCTTCGCTTGGGCCAGCACATGGACTTTTCTGTGAGCCTCTTCAGCTCACTAAACCTGGCATAAAACTGGCATTGCCCAGGTACTGTGTTAAAACAGATCTCACAAGGGTCTATGGAGTCTCCAGCAGTACAAAGGTTAAGTCAGGAGCATGATGTGGGAGCAAGAAAGAAGAACGTTCCTTCTCAGCCACAGCATGCTGTTCAAATGGCCCAGCTGCCTATGGATCCACAGGCTGCATACAGGGACACTAGATGACACTCTGTGGAGCAAACCCCCACCTCAGTTCGGGGAGGGGGCAGAGGGGTGACTACGTCTCATTCCCATGGGCTGCACATTTGGTGGGCTATGTTGAACTCCAGACATGGGTGCACAGGAAAGGCACCTCTGAAATGAACTGTTGCTGCTCACTTAATCCTGAAGGTTGACAAACACATGGGCGATGCAGGGGAGAACCACCACATCAGGAATTATCAACTTGAGAGAACTATCTTTGAAACTTTCCTGCTTTCATCTTGCAAGAGCACTGGAGCGCAAGCTTTCTGGGGCAGCATACTGTTGCGCCCAGCACAACAGATCTGAAGCATCTAAATGCTACTTCGATGATGGATTATTTTCAAGAGGAGTATTCCATTCCAAATAGCTTCAACCTTCATCAGTATTGCTGTAGCTTGGTTACAGGTAGCACTGCTAGCCTGCAGTAGCGATAGCTACATTCTGATGTTTCTTTCAACTGATTTCGCAGATATGTAAAACAGTTGAGTGTATTTGTAGGAAAACACAACACACAGTACAGTCCAGCATACTGTAAACACATGTCCATGTGGGTCTATTTAAAAGCAAAGCAAACCAAAATAATGTCTTGTGTAACTTTCAAACCTATAAGGAAAGCAATTTCCAGTCAGAAATTTAAAACCAAAACTTAGGTATTGCTGTTTCTCAACATGTGACGTTATTGAGGGGGAAGCATTAACAACCCTCCCCATATTTGCTTAAAACACAATTTTGATGCACACACCTACATATTATTGCTGGTTTTGATACAAGAAATTTACGATAACAGCATAAATTTTGACATTAGTAAGAGAACTTAGAAATACCTTGATGTATTCACTCCAATGCTGCAAAAGGATCTGCTGCCCACCTTTTACCCGGCTGAACAGCTGGTATGTCTGGGTCAAATCTGATATTCTATTTTCATCGAGCAGATTATCAAGTCCTAAAAAAATTAAATCAGAAGAAAGAGCAAATTTGAATACAGTTGCATAAATACAATCAGAAATACGTTAGAACAATCTCTATGAAATACATCAAAAGACAAGACTTTCCTGTGTGCTTAAAAAGTTTGAACTTTTTGAGACTAAATTTCTGAAAGCAAGTGATATGTTCAGGGTTAACATGTGCCCTTGTTTAAATGGTTGAAATAAGTATTTTAAAACTATTTCAGCTGAAGTACTTTCCCAACAAAGTGTTGACTGTAAGCCCTTTGCAGAATGTTTACGAACAGCACTTGATTTGAAGGGTACAGTTTTATAAAGAACCTCTAAAGAATGTCAGAAAACAGTAAAGTAAGTAAACTGCCCCAAATTTATAGTAAACATAAACACTTTGCAAGATTTTTTTCTCTGGAGCACGGTGAGCCATGTTTTTTAAATTAAGAATGTGCTATGAATTGTCTACGCTCATATTGATGGAGTAAGACAAGACTACAAACTCCTTCCAAGCAACATTTGCCTTTATTGCATGAGACTAAGCTTTAGACTAACAAACGGAAGTGAACCTTAAGGCAAAATGTGAAGCATGTAACAACTATGTACACATTTTTACATTTGAGAATGTGATGAATTTAGTTCCAATGTAATCAGAGATACATTGTCTGGTGTTGGCGACAGAGGCTTTAGTAATATGGGAGGGTAGCATCAAAGATAGATGGCATTTTTTTAAACCCCAGAAAGCTTGATTTTACACAGGTTGACAATCTGCATCATCAATGCAGCTGACACCATACAACTGTCCTTCTTCACAAAATATATTTCATTAATTCCAATTTTTAAATAGCACTAGATTACAAAAGATCCTCAATCACTGATGAATTACCCCATTGTCTACTATATTCTTCACCTTAAAAATACTTTCACTGTATATTACAACTTACATGTTCAGAAAGGCTACAAATGCTCAGGAATGATGTCAGGTAAATTTTGGCCTGATATTTTGAGATTTTTCTAAATTCTGAGGTATCAGAAAAATGGACATACTTTAAACATAAAACAAAGTCTTGAATACATGTGATTGGTGTTCTTTTGGCATTGAACAGGGAATTAAAAATTGCCCATGCCATAACATCCAAGCATCACCTCCTATTCATTTAAAGACACCAATACACTGCTTTATTGTAACTTAGATGATAAAGTGTAACCTCCCTTCCTCCTCTGGCGTATGAGCTGTGTGACTGAAAAAGGTATTTTGTCACATATGTCACATATGTGACAGATGTAGTCAGTTTGATACAGGGGCAAACACATCATATGCCTTCTGCTAAGGAACAAAGCCTACAAAAGGCAGTATCTTCTGCTTGCAATGAAGACGAGGATGTTGCAAGCAAATTACAACGTGCCCTGCATCAAATGAATGCAGAAATTTATGCAAATCCTGGTGTTAAACTTTTTTTTTTTTAAGTGCAGACAGTGAATGCAAAGGCTGATCCAACAATGTTACAGTCCTAAAACATAGTAACTAGAAAAATGTATAGATCTCTCCATATTTACATGGATGGTACTTATGCAATATAAACCAAGAAAAAGTTCAGGTTAAAACAAGACCATACACTTTCTGGTTAAGTTAACTGACAAACAAATGTATCACTGGAAAAGTTACTTAAAAATAATACTCAAATTAAAAATCAAGCAAAATTAACATATATCAACAAAAAATTAATTATTCTTACCTCCTGTTTATGATAAGCTTAAGAATAGCTAAGATGGAGTGACCATGCTTATTTTTATAAATGTATTGAAAACAGTGAAGTGACCTATTCCCAGAGTAGTTCAGAGAAAACTGTGAGCATATGTCTACCTTTAAAGAGGATGAAGAAAGAAGTGAAAGGGACATGTATAACAACCTGAAAGTATTAACAAACATGGATGTGATGGAGCCCAAAGATACCAGACTACTAGGGACATCTGTTTTGCAGCAGTAAAAGAAACAAAGATGTAAGGACAACTTGTTAGAAGATCTAAAACCTAAAATATGTCTACTGCAAGAAAAGGAAAGGATCATTTAAAGTATTAAAAGAGCAGGGAATGCTAACCAAACCCAGAAATTCAGTGAAAAAGGAGAGATTAAAAGTTAAGAGCAACAAAGAAATGGTGATTTAAAGACACCAATGTCTGAATAAGGACTTCCTAAGAAGACTGCAGCTCTTACCTTTTGTCTGGCAATTCCAGGTAAAACACAGACAAAAGCATATGAAAGTTCATTACTTTGGAATGTTTTCAGTTCCAATAACTCATGATTCTTGAACTATACAATCACAAGATTACGTCAAGCTATTGCACTTGAGCTGTATGATTATCACACAAAAGAAGCTACAACAGGAACTGCAGCTCTCGTTCAAAAGTTTATGTAATTCTAGGAAATAAACAGCTTCAAAGGTTTAATTCCTAAGTCCACTGCCACAAGTCAAAGGAGATTTAGGGGGTTTAGCAACTTCTACAATTCTGGAATTATATTTTAGATATTTGTTTCCACATTTAATTGTCACAGTGGTTGGTTTTCTGGATTTGTGGAAGTTTTCCCCCATGGCTCATGTATCTCCTTAAATAAAAACTGTAGAGTTTAATTTTATTGCAGAGCATGAGAATTTTTTGCTTATCTGGGATAGCATTAATTTTTAAAAAAATACCTTTTTGCAAAATAGCTGACAAGTGTTCTCCTAGTAGCTGTTTCTCCACGCAAGCAATCAGTGGTTTCCTAAATAAGGCAAGAAGTGTATTAGATATATTAGAGTATAAGGGAGTTGCCTCCTGACACAGTGTATTTGTGAATAATGTATATTATAATAATTAAAACAATTAAAATTTTTCTATTTAAAACAAAGGTTACAAGTTAAGACAAAAATGTTACATGCAATATAAGTCAAGAAAGAAAATAATAAACCATGTATGTAATTAAAAAATAAATTCAAGTTTGAATACTAAAAGGCAAGGTCTCACACAGTAGAAGAGAGACACAGATACCAAAAACCAGTACAAAAATGTTCCTGGAAAAAGAGTCGAATTGACATTTTCTTCAAAGCAAACAAACAAAACAACAAAAACCTCCAAGGGTTTGAACTCCAAAACAACACAACACATGCTGGTGATGTTCAAAACTCAAACTTTTCATCTAATTGTGTTTTGCACCTACATTGGCATAAATTGAGCTTAACCCACAACACTCAAATTTGCAAAACATTTTAAAATTGTCCTTGAATATTCCCTACTTTTTACTACTAATGAAGTATTTGTTTGATACATCCACTTGAGACAGGACTGAAAAAGAATGGCAAGTTTTCCTTTACATTTTTCATAGTCTAAAAGAAAAAAGAAATGCCTGAAGTGCCAAGGGGTAATTCATCTCAACATTTACATTTCTACTGCTGCTTACAACATGACAACAAAACCATTTATTTCTGAGTTAAGCTTTATAAAACTGGTTCCCAGACCCTTAATTTAGATTTTCTAGAAGAGAGGTGCTTGACTGGGATTGATGGAAGCCTTTTACACAGCAGCATCCACTTTGGTTTTTTACCATATCTGCGATACCACCTTTCCTGAAACAGCCCATCAATGACATGCCTGACCTTCCATACGATACACAGTTTTAGTCCCTTTATCTCAAAAAGATTAAATTAGAATTTGGAAAGGTTCAGAGAAGGGAATAAGGATGATCAAAGTATGCAGCAGCAGCTCTAAGAGAAACAACTCCGCATGAGGACTCTCCTTTCTGGGTAAGAAATGACTTAGCAGGGATACAGTGCATTGACACACAAGGAAAAGGTGGAAGGGAACTGACTGATCACTTTCCAATGCAAGAACTGGGGTCATCAGTGACATTACTGGGAGCCAGACTTAAAACAACAGGAGACCATTTAACATGTGGTGGCTAGCACACCAGTGGAACACTTTGCCAAAGGCTGGCAGCGATGGTTTCACTTATGTGAATCCCAGCGAGACGCAGTGCCAGTATTTGAAAGAGATCCAAACAGACAAACCACGTCAGGTTCAGGAAAACCCCTGAGCTGGAAACCAGCAGATACTAGGAGAGTATCAGGGCATCACATGTACTTACTCGATTCTTTCCCTCAGTGGTCATAAGCGAACATGAGATACCAGTCAGACAGGCCCTTGGTCTTTACACATATGGCCATTTTTATGGTCACGTCCATATTACCTGAAATTTCCAACTACTGCTATCTACAGCTGCTGACTTTCTCCAACAGTAGGAGGAGTCAAGGTCATATAAAATACCATCCTTTGCCCTGGAACACCTATTCTGCCTACAGGGGAAGTAAGGACAATTCATCTGCTTGAGACTGAGAACTAGAGCACTATTTCCTAATAAGCAGACAGAATGAGTATTTACCTTGACTGCTCGCTAATGAATAAGCCTGAAGGGACCTTCTGTACCGCCTCAAAGTCATCTACCTTGGTCATCTACTGACTGACCAGGACGCATGATTATGCTGTCCAGCTGTCCAGAAAGGCATGCACTGAAGGCTGAACAAATCCCCCTGTGGGCTGCAACAACACACTCTCCATGTGTTGCATGAATCTGGTTTGAAGTATTTTGAATGATGATGTTTGTTTTGTCCTGGAAGTATCATTTCCATCTCAAGATCAAATCCAGTAACTAAATTTAACATCCTTTCTGCCCTTTTCATGCACACCCAGAGAGTCGTATGACCTGAGGACAACTCAAGGGCACCAATTTTAAGAACTGCTGTTTCTTGATGCAAAGAAATTAGCGCAAAGCTTTCTAAAAGTAGGTTTCTAAGCCTTTAACTAAGGATGAGACTCAAAGCAAGGACTTCTATCTCTAGACTTAAAATATGATATCAACGTATTTCTTAACTTAAACAGTAAATAAATAGAAACATGCTTTAACTTTATACATAGAAATAGTTCCATATATTTTAATATGAATGATTTTGCCAGAAAAAGCTAGTCAGCCTGCGATTGGCATTTACAGGAAGAAGATTCAAGTTCAAATATGTACCGTGACATGCAACGCATGTGTGTGCGAGTATATATATATTTAAAGTATGTCTGAAGAAAGTAAGTTATCAACATAATTTTTATTCAGTTATCCTTCTGACACCCAATGAAATGCCAATACGCCATCCAGAAAACTAAAAAATAAAATGTTCTGGTCTTTATTAACAAAAACCCAACAACAACAACAAAAAAGCAATAGCTTACTGCAGGACAAATTACATATGGATTTATAGTGTGTCAGTGACTCTGCAGTACTTCCTGAATGCACATTCTTATCCCAGCAAAACACACACTATTACTCAACACCCAAGTGAAAAAAGCACAAGCTCCTTGCATGATACATTGGCAACAGCTGCATCAAAGTTGATCTACTGTTAAGCTCAAATCCTGGACTGCTCACGAGGGATGTTCATATCCTCTAACCTATGCCATAATTTAACATTTTCTTTTCCTTTTTTTGCCTAATGAGTCTGCCTCTCCCTCAAGGGATTTGTGGTTAATGCTGTTATCAGTACATGAACAGATAAAATCAGCTACTACTTTGATAATATATAAAGTTTTGTTGACTTTAGTATAAACTGATAAAACTCTCTGGACAAATTTCTCCCATTACTCAAAGTATATTTTGATTTGATAAAAATAAAGTTTTAAAAAAAACAAGCTATATCACAAGTGCTGCCAATGTGCTATGTGCAAGATAATGCAGAAATAATCTCTGTGCTTCTACAACCACAGATAATCACACTGTTATATAAAGGATGCTTCACTTATGCTAAGAATCACAAAATTAGTACTCACTGTGTGCTGTGGTCTAAATATGTTATTACCCTGTCTCCTTCTTCTTCCAAACGTTTACTAACATGGTGAAGATATTCTGGAACCTAATGAGGCAAGAGAATGTCAAGTTCAACTACAAAGGCATGAAAGGCTGACAATCTTGTTCCATGACAATTATTTTAAACTACAAATTTAAAAAGAATATGAATTGGAAAGGACTATTCCATCAGAATGTTGTTACGTACTACATAATTATATTTTTATTAATCAGTGTTGCTTTATATGAAAAGTATTATAACCACACCTGACAGAAAGGAAAAGAAACACAGAAATGTGAGAGTTTTTCAGAGGAATTTGATTTTTTCTCAAAACTCTTCTTGGCTAAGCTTGCCCTTAAAGTACCATGGAGCAGATTTTCAGTTCGTGTGAACCATATAGTTCTATTAATTCAATGGCAGTTTCTCCAGTGTAGTATCTATCCCCAGGGAGAGTTAATACATTTAGGACACACAACACACGTATGAAACTCAGGCTTCAATTGATCAAACCAGCTATGTCTACACGCATATATGCACGTGCATGCACACACATACATATGCATGTAGATGCATGTATGTGTAAGCATTATGTGCATAAATTTAAGTATGTACATGTGTATACTGTATAAGTTAGGGCCTTACTCCTTTTGTGTTTTTCCACAGCTTTCCACTAGGCATATAAAAGCAGTAAGACTCTTGGTCTCAAAATCTGTGTCAAAGCATCTCACCTCAGGTCCCAGTGAAATGAGGTGGATGGAGCAGGATTACACACACGGATTCACCTCAGTGCAATGTAAACAGGCATTTTCAAGATGTTTGTACTGACTCAGTGTTAAAATGGAATTAATAAAGATAGCTTCTGTATTTTAGACCACCAAGAAACGCAAACATTGTCAGAGATAACCATATTTGCAGGCTGCCCACTGCAGAGCATAAATTTATCTCAAGAGAGCAGAGAACAAAAATGTCTTAAGTCTATTTAACTAATAAGGAAAAGAAAAAAATAGCGAAATAAATGCAACGTAATACTAAAGAAGTAAACAGTTTACTTGAGTATTAAGCACATAGTAAATAAATGCCAGTGGATGTTTCGCAGCTCTTGGGCAAGAATAATATCCATGGCACACCTTTAAGCTTTATGTGGAAATGACTTTCTAGTAAACATCATTAGACATCAAAATACCTGAATGTGTACATGTGTACCTGGGTAGCAGGAAATTTCACTGAACGTTAATACACCATGGCACTACCAGAATTTCTCATGTAATCCTACAGTAGATAGAACTAATGTAAAAGCAATCATCTACAGCATGCACCTACCTCTCTCTCTTGCATTAATCTTTGGCCTTCTGCAGCATATAAGCAATTTGTCTCTTCCAGAAACCTCTGTTCAAATGATTCCTTGTAAACCTGCTCAAAAAATTAATTTAGTTACTGACATTAAGCTGCCAGAAAGGGTCGCATATTTTGGTTGTCAGGCATAGAGAGCAAGTAAAACCTCAAGAATGCACACAGTTACGAGAAATGTCAGAGTAACATTACATTAACACAGAAGTTCTCTGTTTGCCCACTGGTTTTAGAAAAGACTGAGATCAGAGCTGACTTCCCACTGCAGCAATAGCACGTTTCAGTCATCAGTACTCAAATTGTCAAAATCAACAGGCTTCTGTTTAAGGCACACAGCCCAAAACCAGTACCCAGCACCACAGCACAGAAATTACATCCAACCCACCTGAGCTCAAAATTCCCACTGATATTTCTGTAGCAAAAAAATAATAAAATGCTTCCAACTAGTCAAACACTGGCATGAAACATTTAATTCCCAACAGCTAAATAATAATACGCTCAGTAATGCGTCTTCAGATCTGCCAGGTTTATTGCAGTGGCCCATGAAAAATTAGTTGTAACAGATCAGGTGAATTCTCTTCCTCCAGGGAACGAATAAGGTGTGTGAAAAAAGGGCACCAATGACAATCACAGACATAAAAAAAAAAATCTGCATAATGATTAACAGTTTAGTATAGAAAGGAGGTAAGTTAAGTATTTTATATAGTTGTCCTTTCTAAGAGTCTGGAGAAGGTAGCTAGGGAATGACATGTAAACAGAGGGACACTCAGTGAAAAGAAAAAGGAAAGATTCCTTGAGCGTGGTGGAAGAATAGAAGAAAGTGTATCTTCCAAAACATATGGCAGAGCTGTAAAAGTCATTATATTCTGACCAATTTTTTCTCTTTAAGACTTTTAAAAGCTTTATTGTTTTCATTGCAAACTTAAATATGAAACCTTTGGCTTGACAAGCATTCAGAGCATAATAGCTCACTAAACCCAATTCAGCATCACAAGTAGACATAAACTCATTGTTTCAACCTTCTCTTTACGCTAGCTACATGTTCAACAGAATCAAATACTAGATTTTCTTACCTTCCTTTCCTTCAGGATAACTAGAAAAACATTACCATAACAGCATATGGAACTATCTTCTACATAAAATGTGTAAAGCTCTACAATAGGAAGCACCTATAGAATAGGGTTTATGGAAGGAGAAGTCAACTTTCAGCAGGTGGGCCTCAATTGCATAATTGCCTAAAAATAAGAAATGAGTAGGAGATTAACTGTTTCCAACCAAATTATAATACTTGCTCAATAAATCTTTCTCCAGAAGCTAACTTCTGTTGAAAGAGGGATAAGTAGAGATCCTGGCATATAATTACAGGATTATGAGCACATCTCTATCTCAATGAAGTGACAGATACTATAAGAGACCAGATTAAACCAGGTTAGTTTCCCTAGTGAAAAAAGATGACTAGTTTTGAGCCAATGAAGGAGAATGCAGACTTAAATCCAAGTCTGTAAGAAGGATCCAACAAAGGGGAATGTTTATCTTCAGCTAGCAGAGTACTTTGCTAAAAAATAACAAATGTTAAAAAGTCAACACTTAGAAAAAGCTGATGCAGTTACAGAAACCTGGCAGATAACAATGGGAGAAAAAGTGGGAAAAAGCACGCAATCAGATCCCCACTGTCAGGTTCTGTGATCTGAAAAATCATTGACAGAAGATGGCCTTCTTCCTTGAACAGAGGAATTAGCTATTAATTTTTCCGGTACACTAGAGAAAGTTAGGGTTGAAAGTCAGGAGGGTTAACATGAAAGGCAGAAACCCAGGTAAGCTGCCTGACCAAAAAGGACTATCTTATGCAGTCTTCCTCTTCAAACTCTTTTTTTAACCCTTCAGCCAGTTCTGTAACACTGTACACCACTTGGGAATGGAGCAACCTCAACATTTTTTAAGAAGGAAAGACAGCTCCTAAGTTTTATTGCACATCACACAAGACTGCAAGGTCAACCAGAGGACAACCCATGCCAAAGTCAGAAGCACAGCCTAGTTTTATCTGGTTACTTAGTACCTATGCTAATGAAAAGTTCCATTAAGTTATAGATTGACCTCATCTATTTGAAAACCTGGCCTCAACCTTGCATCCCATTCTATCTCTGGCATCTCTGCTAAGAAGTTGCCTATACAGTGATGCTTTTGTGATACAGACTGAGGATCTGGACTCCAAAAAGTGATGCCTTTCTACAGTGACAGAGGTGGTCCTTTTTTGTTCCTACATTTAATCAGCACTAGGATTACAACACAAGTGATTAAGACAGACAAAATACTGCACATGCTAAAAGACTTCCAAATCTATTATTTAAGAGTCTGTAGGCCACTACCTCTGCCAAGGAAAGAGGTCTCATTTAAAAACAGAGAATAAAGGATTGCACATCAGGTAAAGAAGAGGCAATCTTGTCAATCTGATAGATTTTGAAGCATATTTACTAGAAGAATAAAATTATTTCTGTACAACAAATGAATGAGAAAAGTCCAAAACCTGTTTCTAAACATAGCCCTTATTAGTAATTTGCTGTACTTGCCTGCAGATCGGACAGCATGCTCAACAAACTCCGCAGCAAACTTTTGTCCACAGCTTCACCATTTCGTTCTTGTTCGATCAGCAGGAGGATTCCATCAATAGTCTTGTTTTGAACTTGCTTGTCACTAATGATGTGATTTCTAAATAACTCTAGCCCCATATCCCTGTGCGAATATCGAGAATAAATAAATCACACTGTTGATTTTCAAAACTCTGTATCTCAGTTTGAGAAAAAAGACATATAAAATACATAAAAATGGTGTATATATATCTTATACAAGAAGAAAATATATTAATGGTGTGTATATTCTATTTGACACTGTCCACTAAGAAAACTTTATGACAAAAATTGTCATAAAAATACAAAGCCACGTGCTACCAGATGCATACACTTCAGCTGAGAACTGTGACCAGCCTTTCTGTATTTCACATCACAGACTATAACATTCTCTGTTTACTAAAAAAAAAAATTACTATTACAAAAATAATGAAATATCTGAACATACACCTTAACACAAGATTCCCTGGATCAGTCAATCTATGTGTAATTTACATGTTTTGCTCAAAAGCATTCTCTCTGTTTTGGACCTTATGATCACCTGTAGCTAATTGTTTCATTCTAAAAGGATGAGGAATGGTGCCTCTATGCCATGAAGCAGCCAATTATTAAATACCGTCTTGGCTGAGGAAAACAGAGGAATCTTAGATAAAACTTGTTACCTCCAACCTCTTCACAGGCATCAGGATTTCAATAAAGGGAATTTTCCCAGTACGAGGAAAAAAAGACACAAAGCATGAACCGACCTCTTCAACTATGTTTAGTAAAAGGAAGCCGAACACAAAGAGTTGGACAAAAACTACTGTGGAGGTCAGGAAGAAAGATGTCCACAGGATGAGTGAGGGGTGGGACAAAGATGCCCAGTTCCTCAGATAGCCTAAGGAACTCCCAAGAGTACAGAAGCCAGCCAGGCAGAGAAAAGGCACACTGTTACTTCAGTGCTTTGTCTTGCATATGTTTTTGCTTTAGACAGAGTAACAATACCAGAAATTTTCAGCAAAGTCTGGATTTGTTTGCTTGGGCAATATATAAAATGCCCCTCAGGAAGGATGCTGAAAAACAGAATGCCAACAGATGTGACCATGGTGTGCTGAAAGTACAGCAGCAGCATCTCAACACTCTGACCCATAGGTCTCAGCTCTCAAGAGGCCAGTGCTGGAAAGATGATCTGCACCTTGTCTGTGTATCTGGCTGACTTAAAAACACCCAACAGAGCAAGAAGTGCTGAATTTTGTCAAAACCAGGAGCACCTAAAGTAATACCAGGCCAGTGCAAAGGTGCAAAGGCAGTGGCCTGAGGAGGTTCTCCACACAGCCAGCCTCACCCAGGCTGTGACAACTATGTATGTATGTGTGTGTGTGTGTATATAATGCCTTGACTTTTAAGTGTATGTTCACAGACCTTTTTCTTGTTTTACCCTCACTTTACAATGAATATTCCTGGGGAAGGAGGAAATGACACGTATACACTGGCATATGTATTTCCATAAATTAACACAAAATGTTAGTGACCTATTACACAGATCAAATATAATGTGAAAAAATTATTTCCAGTCTTTGCAAATGTAATAGCATGGTCAAACTCTAAAGATCTGAGGAATACTTACATGGATACCTACCATATAGAAGGAAGCATTGAATTCTGAAGTACATATGTACGATCCAAAAATAAGAAAATGCTTCTGATCATGATCTGAAAAATATATAAAGAATTTTTTTTTCTTTTCACCATCATGTGGTATTTTAAATTATAAAGCAACTTCTGAGAAACTACATCACATAGGCATGCACCTTAATTACTGATGTATGTATTTTCAACTTTTATGGTGATTTTTACAGCCACTGATATGTAATTTATTCATGTTAATACTATTACTATACCATATTGTCATCTACACCCAAGACAGTTTTCAAATTCATAACCATTAACTAGTTTTGTTAGCCTGTCATGAGTTTACTGCTACTGAGATACATAAGCTACTCAAGCAGTACCACCAAGACATTCAGTAAACACCCTGAAATAGCATGCTACCATGGTTTTCACTTTTTTTTTTTTTAAAAAAAAAAAAAGCAGCTTTAGGCAGGAACAGTAATAAGCTCTGCAACAGATCTTTTCATAATAAAAGCTGCCAAAACTCATGAGAAAAATAGATACATTAATTCTAACAGGGGAAAGAAGGTACAAAATAACTTTTTTTTTTAAAATTAAAGAAGTAGAAGAATGAAGTGGGGTTTTTTAGCTTATTACTCTTTCACATTCACAATCCATTTTTAACTTTGCTCATAAAAAGGCTGCTCTGCTTTCAGTTTAGCATTAGCATAACTCAGGATGTCAGTAACTAACGAACTCACCCCCAGGCCAGCTACAGAGATTTCTATCCCCAGCTGTCCACCTACTCCTCCCTTAAAAGATTTCATTACTTCTGAAGCAATTCTCAAGCTGACATAGTTTCGAGCAATGAAAATAGAAATTCAACCATTTGGGGCATCTGTAGCCAAAGCTAAGTGACAATGCAATGAAAAGTTGCTGTAAAATGCTGGTTTAGAATTATAATGATGCATTCTTAAAGGGACAATTCACACAGAATGTCTTTGAGGATTTTTTTCTATAACATTATTCATTGTGGAATTAGAGGACAAAAAGGGTAGGAAGAAAGAGAGAGCTTCAGTATTTTAACCTTCCTGTTTCTTAGACCTATATTCAGGATAATCATCTCTTGCTTTTCTTGCTTTGGGGCGGGGGTGGCGGGAGGTAAACAGAAAGTCACAAATTAACCTGGCTATTGGAGCTATCTATAAAGCAAAGATTGTGGATTCTCCAGTTAGTTAACATTACAAACTGCAAACAATTTCAGCATAGCCTGGTTAAGTTTTTCTTTCCACCCATAGAAAACAGTTGTCAATATAGTTCTGAGTGATATTCCAACTTCATATGAAACCTATGAAAGTCAGATTTAACACAACAGAGGTTTTCAACAACAAAACCACCCCCAGCTAGCAAAGGGGAAAGTGAAAAGCAGTGCTTGAAACTTGGAGGAGATGGTGCAACACGGTCCCAAGTTAAAACCATGACAAACTCCTTTTTGCCAGATTTCACACCTCAAGGTTATGTATTCTGAACAAACATTTAACTTACCATTTGTCTGCAATGATCTTGCCAGCATTTATTTATCTTCTTTAAAAATAAAAGACTATCCAGAGAATCTGTACAGCACCTATTAAGGAAAACTAGCTTGCCGGTATCTTTTGAGGCCAGATTCTGGACATCATCTTTGCCAGCCGTTATGCAAAGCTGCTCCATGGATATTCTGATGTTACTGTGACTGCCCAGGGATAAACCATTAATTGCAGAGCTCGTGCCCAGCAGAGGGGCTGGCAGCTCTCCAAAAGGCCTCCCTCCGTTTTCAAGGAATAACACTCACTGCTCTTCAGTAATACCATCTAGTGGTTACAGTGCAGAACTTTGATACAGATTTAAACAAAAAAATCCCACCAATGTCAAAAACAACCTTGTCACCAACTGAGGTGAGAGGGAGAGAAAGGTTTATTTTGTTTGTTTAACGAGTTCACACTGTGCACAAGAGGAGTGACCCTAATCTCTTAAAAGCAGTTACAGTTCTAAATAATCCTCAACAAATCCAAATACCGCTCTTTTCATATACATCTCCAGGTCTCCCTAAGTAAACTGTAAGAGTTTTCTTCGTTACACAACAGACCCAACTGTTATTTATGGACAAGAGAATTTTCATGTGTCATATGAGTAAATCCAAATGTGGCTTTACCTTCCTTTCCTGCACAGTATCACCTCCAGCTCCCTCTGGCCAAATCTGATTAATTTGATCTCATGTCCTTGGGATATAAAGTGGTATACCAGTAAAATACAGAATTCTCAACTCTCCAAACCACCAGCTCTGACAGAGGGCAGGGAGAAAGCAAAGTTTTAAAACACCAGTTTTAAAACATCTCTTCAGAAGATGACCTGAAGTCTGAAAAGTCAGGGACACAAAAAATAACACTTTAAAGCAGACTAAGATTTGGTTCTCAGAGGTCAGCTATGTTTAAAAGGCTATTTACTGACTAATGTACTTTTTAGTTAGAAGTGATTTTAAATGCATCAAAGTAAATGTAATGAAAAAATCAGCTGCCATATAAGAGGTGAATTACAGCACTGGTTTATGTACCTATGTTTCTTACATGCTATGTAGAAACCAGACTCCTGGGACTCAAAAAACCCACAACCCAAGACCATGTTGGGACTTAGTTAGATAACAAGAAAAAAAGAAAGAAAAAAAAATATCCTCTTTATGAGAGTAGGCACCTACCTGAGGAATGCAGTGAACTGAGAAACTGACAGTAATGATCCAAAGCACATTTAAAGGGTTCACCTGGAAAGAAGGCTCCTTATAAAGGCCCTTCCTTCTTCCTGTTTTAACCTATCATTTTCTGCTAATAAAATACATACAGACACCTGGGAAACACTGCTAGCACCCAAAGTACTGTAGTAGCTGTTCAGTATGGCACTCTCCAGGAACATGGATGGGGACAGCCAGGTGGGTACACGCTATTTATATACTGGCTGAGCATGTGCAACCCCTAGGCTATTACACAAAAGACAACTACCAGCATGCAAAGCACAACGGGACTCAGAAAATAGGACTGGCTGCACCCAGGTGTCCAGAGAAGATCTACAGGCACTTCTGTGACCAGTTTAGCCAGAAGAAAAGCCCAGCAATGTAACTTCAGAAAACTACAGGGAAATTTACCACAAAACTTTAGGTTTCTGTGCATCCAAAGACAGCCAAGTGATCTCCTGACCCTTAGCTGTCTCCCAAAAACCTCCCAAGATACACATAAAATACCTAATGGGCTTGTTAAATGCCTCTGTGACACATCACTGCTGACCAGTAGTTATTATTAGTCAAACAGGTGTACTTTATGTTTAAGCATTCCTTTACAGAAGACACTGTTGCTGAAAATTACAGCGGTGATTTTACAGTATTGCTACTGTAAGCATCTCCACTACTTACCTGCCATAAAAATCCCTACTTGCTGTTGAATCTTGCAGTACTATTGAAATTTTCTGGATTTGGTGTAAAATTTTCATTCCTATTAAAATAAGTAAATTCTTACTAGCATGCTACTTATCAGTACACAAAAATTATTCACCCAGATGACTAAATCTGCTTATGCCCAATTTGAAAATATGTAAGTGGTCCAAGAACCTCTTTAGTACATTGACAGTTACTGCTGTAATTTTTACAAAGTACTGTTTTAAAAAGTAATGATTTAAATGACCCATTCTAACCATTTTTGTGCACGAGAAAAGGATATTCTCTAAATGGAAGGATTTGGGCTTTCACATGATCTTCACAGACTTGTCGCAGCTGTTTGTACAGTGTAGCAGAGACTTTGTAAGAACAGAGATTTTCAACAGCCTAAAAACAAAACATAACAAAAAAACTATGAAGGAGAGAAAAAAAAACCCAAACAACTCAATTTTTTTTCCTGTGCAATCAAGGTCAACAACAAAGAGAAAAAAATACCAGCATTATCAGTCCAAGCTGTGCACACAAACAAAACATCTAAATGAAATTATCCAAACTAGGTAGAAAAATTAAGACTTTATGATTTCTTTCTGATTTTGGTCCCTTCTTACACTGTCAGATTTCATGTACAAACAAGGTCCACCATCACCATCTGGGTCATATTTCAGACATGCTGTTAAACATTAGTAGAACTCCCCGCCCCCTGAATACTGCTTAGCAGCAGAACCCTTCCTGTAGGTCCATTTTGTGCATCCTTCAGCGCGCACACACATACGTACTTTTTTGGGGGGGGAACACAATCACACCAAATACTCTGTTTTTAATAACTTTAACATAAACATGTCACCCACTCTCACTAAATGCATATACCCGCTTTCCTGTCATTTTACTAACTTATTTCTTTCTGAGTATTTCCACTTACTCATACACTCATGGTAAGGTATGTAAACTGAGAAGGGAAAAACAATAAAAAGCAACAAAACCCCTCATATTAACCCTTAAATAAAGACCTGAATTGATTTGTTGGGACCTCATAGGATTTAGTTGAGTATTTACCCATAGTTGACTAAGACAACTGATTCTGGCCAAAACCAAATGTTCCTGCGGTCACTACATTAAATGTAAATTGTGTTCTTATGCGGCTGACCTAGACTACGCTGAGCCAGATGCAGCCACATCTAGAATACTGCTGTTCAGCTATTCAGTCATTACATTGTCTTCAACTAACATTTTTTCCTCACAAGAAGCTCAATGAGAATGCCAAGAGAAAACATAGCCTTGCTTGATACCACTGGCCTATATTTAGACTTTGTTCCAAGCACACTTTGTGTGCTGTATTTCAATAATTTTATTAATAGACCATAGCATATGAAATGAATCACAATGAAGACAGCCAAATGTTCTCTGAGAACTGTAAAGTTTACAGTAAGTATTTCTGGCCATTCAGTGTTTCAGACAAAATTATCCAAAGGAGTTGGACATAGTCTTCAGAACTAAAAATCCAGCTGTGTTCTTCTTTGTCTTCATCTCAACTGCCTTTATGCTATGAGGTGATACCGCAGAGAACACTGCCTAAGATTTAAAGCACTATTTCACCTGGGCAACTAAAACAGACCCAAGAATGTTTCCTTTTGCTCCAGAGGATTTGTAGTGTCACATTTTGTTGACAAATTTTCTGATGGCATCAGCAAACATGGGCAAAGTTTCAGTATTTTCCCTGTGCTTGACCTGTACTCAGTTTTCCCCAAATTTTAGCTTCTTTTTGGTGTGTCTTATTTCTTTGCAATATAAAACATTATGGTGCCTAATGTCAGCACATAACTCTTCGTCAAAGTTTTGGTAAGTGTTCTTCACTCTGTTTCAGTTTAAGATCACCCAAACACATGGGATAGCAAGTGCGTGGGCTGAGAGAGAGGTGAGTGGGAAACGGGACCGCTTCTTTGGGCAGCAGTGCTGGCTTAATATTCCAATCTGCAGCCGTTATCACCTCGGTACTGCCTCTACTAGCTGTTTCTGCTTTTTTGATGTGGGAGTGGGGAACATGAAATCCAGTAATCTCCTCGTCCTTCACCTTTTGCTTCATTCAGAGTTTTTGCTGCCTCTCCTTCTGAATAAATTTGATGTGACTTTTATACATCTTGCACAAAAATAGTTTGGGAAAAAGCTACAGTAATTATCACATCTACAAAGATATGAGAAATACAACACTCAGACTCTTCACCTACACAAATATAGTAAAAGTTCTGTTTCAAATCAACCTTTTAATAGCTTGTTTTGAGCAGAGTCTTCTCTTTTAAAATTTAGTATGCAAATTATTACTACTTCTTGTATTATTTCCTCTATAGGTTCTAACATCCTGAAGAGTTTGTCTTCCAAAACACAAAGTGAATCTGCTTCCCAGAGATGTCCCCATGGGGTAATTCTAACTTACCTCATGTAATTTTATTTAAATGCTCATCACCTATGGTGTCCTCAATTTTGATACAGTATTAAAATAAAAAACACTATCACACAGCGCCTATGTTAGGTTTTTCATCTGGTCTTATAACAGATCAGCAAAACGGCATCAGCAACAAACTATTCACACATAATATTTTGCAGATAGTTTGTTATATTTCCTGAGACATAGCTCTTCCTATCCATCCATCCGTCCAAATAAAAGTCTGGTCAGGACTCCATCATTTTTTTCCCTTCACTGCTACAATGTCCTATTCTATGTCCTCCAGAAGGGCAGTGCTGCCCCATTTCAGGTTATTTAGGACCTTGCTGCAAAGGGAATTTTCTTATTCCATTATTTTTATCACTCACTCCTCACTTGGCAAGTCTTTGCACTGCCCCACTTTCTCTATCCCATCAAGTATAAGCTACTTCTATCAAAATGTGTGCAATCTACCAACAATCCCAGACATCATTTCTATTTCAGTCACAAAAAATTGGCTGTCACCCTCCCCATTGCTTACTGACATCTCTGCCAAGCACCTTCATGCCTGATCCCATGCTGCCTCCAATGTCTGGAAAGGAGTATCCTTCAGGCTTCCCACCAAGCCTTGCCATTGTTCTTCAGTTTTTCCTCAGCCACCGTGCCAAATTAAATAAATAAATCAGAAAGTTCAAAGGCAGGCTGGTACACCCGCCTGCTCACCACACTGAACTCCAGGAGGCCTCTCACTTCCTCCTATAATGTCAGACTCCAATAATAATAAAAAAAAAAACAAAAAACCAACCCTGAGCGTAAGAACTGATGCACACAGAGAAATTTTCCCTTGTGGATGACTCTGTGCTCACCAACAGGCAGTTACAACGATCTGTAAGTACAGATCAGATTTCCAATGGATGCTGAACTTCATCTTTTATTCCTTTTGCAGGAGAGTAAGTACCTATCTATGCATAGCCACACTGACCGCCACCACCCACTGTGCAGAAATCTTGCTGATTTGCACCACTGCCTTACAGATTATTGGACTGGCCTTGCGCAGTCTTTACAAATAAGCAGGCAAATAGAAAAAAAGCAGGAAGTATGGTTCTCCCTTCATAGTTTATCTGAAATCTCTCTCCTCTTCCTCTGCCAAAACTCCAGTCTCTACCCTGACGATTTCATAGCTATATTACCATAATCTCATTTCTGAGCTTCTGAAAACAAGTTAAGTAATGCTCAAAGCATCTGTGGTTTGGGGTTTGTTTTTTTTTCTTTAGTTAGGCATAAAAATGCAGGATTTTTCAAATGCTGAGTTTAAAACCTTAAAATGTATTATGTAATTCAAAACCTGCAAACCTGCAAGTGTTAATAGATGAATTTATCACAGTCCAGTCATCTATCTAAAGGGAATAAATTATATTACGTCAATAGGTATTTACATAATCAGCCATTTTAGACCCATATATTACATACCCTAACTAATCACAGAGACAAGTATAGTCAGTTCTCAGATTCATCCTGATTTTCTTGAGCATGGAACCAATATGGACTGCTGGCTTTCTCCTCCTTTATAGTCTGCACTTTGCAGACAACATCAAACCTACCTCAAATGAACATTTAGAAAATTTCAGGTGAGTATAATAATGTCCTCAGTCTTGATCTGGCGATGGCATCCATATCTGCAGATCAAACACCTGCACTCACAGAAAACTGAAAACTAACTAAAACTACATAGCACAACTTAGTGCATCAGCAATTTTTATAACATCACTGTAAAAAATTACTACTGCTGTTAGATACCTGAAAGCACATACACTTAAAATAACACAGAACTAAACCATATATAAATGGAGAAAGCAGAAGGAAACAAGTATATCTTTCTTTTACCCTCCCTAGCCCCTGCTCCAGTAGTCCAAATATTCCAGATATTTTTTCACCACTTCAATAATAAAATTAAGATCACAACTGTTATGAAAATGTGACAGTAATCTGAAACACAGATAAACTGACAGTTTGCTGCGCACTCAGTCACGCTTCTTTTTAATTCCCCAAAGGGCACTGATGTCAAAAGGCTAACTGTTATTATCTAATAATAACAAATATGTCAACATTACTATTCACAAGAGTCCACAGCACACACAAAAGAGGAATCATCACAAAATATGTATCTGCATAACCCAGTGAGAGTAACACCCTGTTTCCAGCACCCTGAGTTGGCACTGTGTAGAAGAGATCAAGACTTAAACCTCAGGCCAGCCCAGGCACAGCTTCCTACATCTCCCAACACAAACTGCTTTTTCAGGGGCCCTGACTCTGGTAGTTCTCCAAGGAACCGATACATCCAACTAACTAGAAACAAAGTATGGAGTGAACAGTTCAGGAAACATGATCAGCTTTTAACAAATTGAAACACGTTACATTAAACGTGTGCAAATCCTAAAGCAGTTAATTTTTCTTCTGTTCAACAGAAAAAAAACCCCTATGCACCTTACCTGGTAGAGCTCTTCAAGGTTGTATTTAATAGAAACGCTACTCTGTATGGCTCCCACCGCTTCGTGAAGTTTTTGCCAGGTGTCCTGAGTGTAATTATCTGGTAATTTGGGTCTTTCTGTGAAGGAAGATAACAGGTAGTTGAAAGCTAGCCACCCAACGGGAGCCTGAGCAATCCCGCTCACCCCACCTCATTAAGCCTTGCCAAGCCGTGTTGTGCTTGATGCTCAGAGTCTGGCACAAGGAGAGGGCTACTCGCTCCACCCGAGGCGCAGAAAGCTTTGCGGGGCGCAGCGGAGCCCGCCGCCGGCCGGCCCCGCACACGCCGTGCTCCCGGGGCGGGGGTGCGGACCTTGCCCGGCAGAGGCAGCGCCGGCCCCGCCGCCGGCCTGGGGCCGCTCCGGCCACAGGGCTGCGTGTTACCGCCGCGTTACTTTTAGCAAGGTAACCCTCGCCTTGCTTTAATTAGTCCTGACACTAAGGTGGCTTTCTGCCCGCTGCCTACAGGGCGCAGGTCGTCGCTGCGCGGCTCCTCCCGCTGCCCCCACGCACGGAGCCCCACGCGTGTGCCCGCAAGCCCTCGGACTGCCACGGGGACGGCAGCGGGGAGGGTTATCAGCCCGGCGGCAGCCTCCCCTCGCCCAGATAAGGCGGCGGGGCGGGTGACAGCGGTGGGGCCCCCCTGCCACCGACCCGGCCGGGCCGCGGACTCTGCCTGCCGCGGGGATGGGGCGGGGAGCGGCCGGGCCCGCGGTAAACAAAGGTCGGGCCGGGCCCGGGGCCGGGCGGCGGGGCAGGGCGCACCTGCTGGGGCCGAGGGCCCGGCCCGCACCCACCTCTGAAGTTCTTGATCACGAGTTTCTTGGAAGAGGCGGTCGCGCCTCCCCCTCCCCCTCCTCCTCCGCCTCCTCCCCCGGCGCGGGTGGCGGCGGCCAGCGAGGCGGGCTTGGTGAGCCCGTTGGTGTGCCCCACCAAGGCCGACAAGTGCGGCTTCTTCTGGGGCTCGTCCGCCATCTCCGCCCCGGGCGCTGTGTCCGGCCGGGGCAAGACGCTGGGCTGGGCCGGCCCGGCTGGTCCCCGCCTCCGCTCCACTCCTCCTCCGCCGCCGCCGCCACCCAGCCGCCCTCCCCCACCGCGGCGGCTGCCCGCGGGTGGCTGCCAAGTGCCGCCGGGCCGGGAGGCACTGACAGCCGCCCGCCTCCAGCCGCCCCGGCCGCCAGGCTAGCCGGCCGCGGGGCGCTGGGTCTGGGTCTGTGCCCGCGCCTGGGCCGCTCCCGGCGCTCAGGCACCGCTAGCCCCGCTCGCAAGATGGCTCCCGCGCCCGCCGGGGCAGCCCCCGCGGGCGGCTCCCCGCCACCGCCTCGCAGCCCCTCGGTGCCCCCTGCCTCTCCTGGCGCTGTTCGTTGGTGTCCGGCGCGGAGCGGCACCGCGCCAAGGGGCCGCCGGAGCAGCATCTGCCTTCCCCACACTGACCCCGGCCTCACCGGAGCAGCTTCCCCCCCCGCGGGGCCCGCCCGCGCCCCGGTGAGCGGTGGCCCCCGACCCGGCCGGGCCTTCCGGCTGGCCCAGGCGCAGCCTGGCCGCGCCCTCGTGTCACACGCCTGACGCCCGGCAGGAGCCGCGTGTCGCCGTGGTTTGCGGAGTTAAACACTTGATTTAACTTTTTGGTCCCGAGCTCAGAGCGCCCGCAGCTGGGAGGGAGCTCCCCGGCAGCACGGCCGGCTGGGCACGGAGGCGGGTGGCTGGGCCCGGGGGCTTCTCCTGGGCAAGCGACACGGGGCCCCCGGCACACGGAGGCTACCACTCTCTTCCTTCAGGAGGCAGGGGGGACAACGGCGAGCAGGCGCCACCGCTCCCACGATGCCAACAACCCCCCGCGGGCGGAGAACCTGCAGCAGCACGACTGCCAGCCCACGCACCCACCCACCCGCAGCCCGCGAACGTGCAGCACGCCCCGGCACACGAGGTTTATCGCTGACGCACGCCCTCGGCACCGCCCATCGCGCGTTCCCATTGGCTACTGGGGAAAGGCCCCGCCTCCTGGGCACCGCTGTGGGCGGAGAAGCAGCGCGGCAGCATCTACCGCTGGGGGGTGGGTGTCACGTGACTCGCCGCGTCGCTCCCGCTGCCCCTCGGACGCGGGGCGCGCGCGCGCCGGTTGGCTGCTGGGTTGGCTGCTGGCTCGCGCCCCGTGCCCTGCCGGGTACCGGAAGTGCGGCGGAAGTTGCCGGAAGGGCTTGTCCCATTGCCGGAAGTACCGTGCCGTGGCTTGAGGGTGGGTTCGCGAGGGGGCAGGGCAGGCCGGGGCTGCGGGGGGCGAGGGGCTGCGGGGCCGTCGGGGGTGCGGGGGGGGGCGGAGGGGGGGGGCGCCTCCCGCCGCCGCCCTCCTGCCCCCCCGATGCCTGTTCTCCGCCTCGGGCCCGCCGGCTGCCGGGGCGCTCCGCTCCCCTGGGGCCTGTGCGCCAGGGCTCTTCCCCTCCGCGCGGTGTCCGGCGGCCGGCAGCGTGGGTTTGGGCTCTGCGCCGTTTTCCCCGTGGTTGTGTAGGCGCAGGCTGGCAGCAGCTGCCCGCCACCGAGAGGTTCCATGAAGTCCCCGTGTGCCCTCGGAGGGGAGAGGGCACCTGTGATGGGATGCTCTCGCTTTGCTGTTCCGGAAACTCCCGTTTATTTTGCAGAATGTGATACGGCTGCGTTTCATTTGCGAATCCTGCCTCATCTACTTACATGTTAATGGCGCACATCACCATAAATCAGTATTTGCAGCAAGTAAGCAAGTTTTTCTTGTTATTTGTGGGCACATGTTAGAGTGTGCATCTGTTTTTGTTTGCTGTAAATATGTTTTCTTCCTTAAGAAATAAATCAACCTAGAACACGTGACATGGTAAAGGAATATACTTCAGTCTGTGTTGAGTATACCAGCTGCGTGCCAAGGATGTGTAGCTGGAATTCCTGAAGTGCAATGGTTACTGATATAATGGATAGTGAAGTAATTTATCCATAAGAACTGATGTAGTGGGATTGTGTCTGTGTAGTAACAAATGCAGCTCAAGGATTCAAGAAATACAGGGATTTAAGGAATACAGAGTGCAGAGACGCTGTGTGTGGCGTGGAGGATAGGCAGGAGCAGGGTCATGAGGGCAGCTGGGCAGAACCCTCACTGTCAAGCTTTTAGTGTGACCACTCCTACTGCTTCTTCCTGAACTGTCTATTTCCATCTTTGTTACCATCATACTCGCTTTGGTCAAGATCATTCAAGTCAATTGAAGGGCACAAAACCAGTAATTGTTTGGGTTTTAGTCTCAAAACTGGAGCAGCTCAGATCTCTCAGGACAGTGCTATGCTCTGAAAGTTCGGCATCTTGTCTGGTTGCCAGTCCATTCTACATTTAATAAGAAAAACTACTTCCAAAACAAAAAATTAGCTCTCCGTTACATTAAAAAACCCCATCAGTCTCTGAAGGAGTTTAAGCAGTTGGTTTTCACTCTTTTCCTGCTTCCTTTGCTATTTTAGTCTATGATTTTTCCCATTTGGTATGAATTTTCCACGCAGCAAACTTTTTTTTTCTTCTTTTCCTGTCAGGACACAAACCAGAAAAATAAAGCACAAGCAGTGGGAAAGGAACTCTTAAGAAGTAATATCTAAAACTACTTCCACAACTGAAGAAGTTTCTAGCTTGACGTCACAATAAGCTGCTCAGACACTATGTTTTACAAGGAGTTATCTTGAGCAGGAAGCAGAATTAAGCCATTCTCCCACAGAATATAACATTTACAGTCCTGACAGGTTTCAACAGTATTCTATACAGATGCTAGTCTAATACCAGACATTGCCTTTGGAATGATAGCTATGCATTTAATCTACTTGCCTTCATTTTTATGCGTTACTCAAAGATTGTTTATGCCTTCACATTTATGTTTGATGCCTGTAAGTGTAACTGGAATTTTAAAAGCTTAACCAAATCTGGCTCACAACTCCTGTTCTATGATGCTAAACCCACCCAAGTTGTTTGGAGAGTCTCTGGTTTGCTTGTATCCTACAAATAAGGAGAAAACCAATAGTGTTCACCTTACCTTCCCTTGATACTTTTGTGAAAAACGGGTCTATTGAAAGTACAATGTTGATTAGTTCTGGTTTAAACCTTTAAAAACTCACATTTGAGTTGGTATTGATGTTGATGAACAGTGGTAACATGTTTTGGTAACAGAACATGGCTTCTGTTGTCATGTGTAAATATGTGTGGCTGTGGCCAGATTCGATTCTGTAATATGTCTGTTTTCTTCGGTAGGTACAAGAAGCCATTGACAGCAGAGATGGACAATTTTGCGCAGAATTAGTATCATTTAAACATCCACATGTTGCCAACCCAAGGCTACAGGTGAGAATCTGTTCTTGACCTTCCTTTTGTTTTGCTTTTGGTTTTCTTAGCTCTTTATATGGTTTCCTTTCCATTGGAAACAAACCTCAGAGATGTTTCATAGGCCAGAGCAGGACCTTCTGGCCAGGTCTACGTTAGTTAGTAACGTGGCACAGTGGAAGTGACTACAAAGAAACAGTGGGTAGCCAGGCTCCAGCGTTTGTGATATATGTGTTTCAGATGCTTTTATTTAAGACTAGCTCTGATCAGGTTTTGGAGACAGAATGCATGCTAGCAATTCATTATGCTGGCTGTGATTATTAATGTAACATAAGATACTGACAGGTAGCAGTCATATATGCATAAAACTGCCATGACAAAATATCCATATGGTGTTCTGTTTCTGGTGCATTGGATGTTCCTTTAATGTTTCATTAATTTATTCTGTATTTAGCTTCCAACTCCAGAGGAGAAGTGTCAACAAGTTTTGGAACCACCATATGATGAAATGTTTGCAGCCCACTTAAGGTAAAGATGGACTGGGAATGTAAAGTCAGTTGTGAGGTATCCAGCAGGGATGAAGGAAATCCTTGGGTTTACTTAGTTATTTTAAAGGGCTTACATCTGAAAACTTGGTATTTATTACTCTTACAAATAATGCTAGAACTGCAGGAAATAAAGACCACCTTTCTCCTCTCCACGTAAAGTTTGTTTCATGTACCTGGCAGTCATCTGCGTATAGCCATTGACACAGCTTTCGTTTAGGTGTTTGCTGTTTCCTTTGCTCTGCATTTACTAGCTACACAAGAATTTACAGTGAAATAAGTAAGGGAAGTAGGTGTTTTTAAAAGGGAATTTTAGTTCTAGAAGTACTCTTAAGACAGCTTTAGGACCCAAGTAATTCTGTGAGGCTTTTATTTAAAAAAAATCTGCATTAACACAGTCTTCAGTTCACTTTCAACAGTCACGGAAATTTTTTTATTTGTGCTAATCTTGGTGGCAGGTTCAATAAGCATTAGCATATTACAGTTTGTACTGTCCATATTAGAGAAACAAATCCTTGTTCACCTCTCGGATCAGTTTGCTACAATTATCAGGCTTAGTGCTGTGTTAAAATACTTGCTCCATTTTGTTAGGAACGTTTCTGATCATATTTCTGTGCCTCTTTTAAATAAACTGTAAAGCTCTATGCCTGGTAAGAAGCAAAAAAGAAATACTTGTCTTAGGTATATGATATTTCCTGATGCACTAATACACCTTTTCTTTGGCAGGTGTACTTACGCTGTTGGAAACCATGACTTCGTAGAAGCATACAAATGCCAAACAGTTATTGTCCAATATCCTTTTCCATGAAACTCGTATATTGTTTTCAGATGAACTGTGTGTCGTCTTGTAGGCTAAGTTATCTTTACCCCTTTCAAAATCTAATGGAGTGTGGTCTGCTTCCAAATACACTTCAGCTGTGTAGGTTCTTAAGCAAGGAAGTCCAGGTACACTCAGCTTTCTGTAGGACTTGTCACTTGGCTCTAGAATAGAAAATTAATTTCTCACACAGCATAGGAAACCCTTAGATCATTAATACACCTCCCAGTTTGTCCTTGACTAGAGGGGAAGATACCTATAAAGAAAGCCATCTTATCTCTTTAAGTGCCCAGTGTTTCTTACTGCTACTACCACACGGAGGAGTGTGTGGCTGTGCTCACATACTTCCCTACTGTGCCTTTGCATCCTGACTCCTCATGTACTTCCTGCTTTTTTGGTTTCTACCCCTTCATGTAGCAATATACAGTACCATTAAACTGCTGGTTTTTAAATATGTGCTTAACTTCATAGCATTTGAAATTCTCCTAAATACAATACATCCTTCCTGCGAGCATTTCAGGCACATAAAGAAGAAAACTGGTGAGTGCATCATAGAGAGCTGCTAGAAACTAGACTGTCATCTTTCCCTAGTACAATACCATGGTAGTCAAACTAAAATTGTGCCTATAGTTTTTATTTATCTCCAGTGATACTTAAATGCAGCCTAGTTAGTTTTGCTGCCTGTTTGGGTTTATAGGTCCAAAAGTGTGAAAACTGAACACCTGAGCTTAATTACGTAGAATGCTCCATAAGTAAATGTAAAGATTTTGTTCAAGGTGAGATGGTGTTTTGTTAAAGCCACAGTAAAAAAGGTTTCAGAATTAATTCTTCCTCCATTGTAGTATTTCTGAAATTCTGAGGTCTTGAAAGTCTTTCCTTTTTAAAAGTGCATAGTTCTTATTTAAAGATGAATGTATACTTTTCTAGTTTTATGACCAACTAGGAAAAAAAAAGTTTGTTTCTCATGTCTCACATTGCATGAATTGTACATGTGAAATACAGTGTTTTACTTTTCTAGGGCTTTACCTATTATGTATGCTGTAGCCCTTGATCTTCGAATTTTTGCTAATAATGTAAGTATATCTGATTAACAGGCTTGTTACTTTTCTCTGTTAGGAGTTTCCATGGTGGAAATATTTTAGACATCATTACATAGCCTAGTTTTTGCTAGGTACTGTTTAACACATTGTTTCAGATTTTGTTGACACACTAAATTCATCCAGTCCTATTGAAAAACTAGGTTGCTTAGTGTGCCCATCTTGATTTGCAGCTTGAACTAGAGAGGTTCTAAGGACCTGCATGCAACTCACAGCAGTTGCTTAGAGCATATGAAGTGATTAAGTACTGTCTTTATAGAGTAGCATGGTGGCACTACTCACTATTTCCAGGTGTTATCCTTGGGATTTGGTGGAGATCTCTGTAAGTGTGGAGATATCTCAGCCAACTGAGATAATCTAACCACTCACCCCATCTGAAGAGGGAAGTTTCTGTCTCTTTTCCCTATTTCCAGCTTTGTGTACTGCTTTTGATGCTCATTGGAGCCCTTGCTGAGCTGATACAGCTGCTGATAAGCAAAAAACCGCCCAATTTACATTATTTTTCTCAGGCTAGTGAATTGAAGTAGCTTGTGTAGGGATCTGTTGAGAACTGCTAGGCCAAGGTAAGTGGCAGGGTTGTGATCTTGCTCCTACTCACTTTACCTGAAGAGGTGAAGCTAGAGTTCCAGTTAGGTTAGAGTTTGACAATATCCAATGTTTTCACAATATCCAGTGTTTTCAGCATTTGTCCACTCAGCACTTTCTTGTGCCCACACACCCACAAAATGACACATTTGATATGCTTGCACAGGTAATACTTTTTGTGTTTGTGTGCCTGCTCTGTAAGAAGTCTCAATTCTCAGTCTGAATGTGGCAAATTTGTATATCTGAGATGTATGAGAAAGGGGAAAGTGGGACAGTGGGATCAGTCGTACTGGAAGTGTTTGAACTCTTCTAACTTCAGTATATTCAAAGGGTGCAGATGCAGAGAAGACTTCTGCAGCAGAGGATGCATTTCCATTTCTTTTCCTTACATTTCAGCTAGTGAGAATGCAAACATTACAGTAAAACTTTTTAGAAAACACACAGTAAACATCTACTTGCCATTTCCCCCCTGCCCTTCTTTATTGTTTAAGTTCTGCATTAATCAGTGCATAGATCTTTCCCATGTGTTGGCAACTCATTTATTTTTTTCTCTTGCTGCTATGACATATGTTTTCCATTTCTTCTGAAAGTCCCAGGTCCTAGCAGTGTGTGTTACTGCTAGAAAATGTAGAATATGGTTTAGAAATAAAATACAGCCTTTGTGGCTGTAGTAATAAGCTTAATTATAAATTCCAAACCTCAAACTCTGTAACTGGTAATCATTTTAGTCTGCTTTTTTCAAAAGACATTTTTTTTTGCAAGACTCTTGGTCTTTGAAGACTTGTTGAAGTGTAGTGCTCCAATACAGCTGTGGACAATCCTCCTGTGCATTAGGTTTGGTACATGTTCAGGAGGCTCTCCAGGTTTTTTCTTTTATTCTGTGAGCTTGACTGCCTTCTAGATTTGGGGGATAGCAGGCATGAAAAATTTATTGCTATAATACTTTATAAAATGTTGTATTAAGGAATTGAACTGTTTACATGCAACAAAACAGTATGTAGAATTACACATTGTTTCTTGCTGTGTAATGATAGGCAGATCAACAGCTAGTGAAGAAAGGGAAGAGCAAAGTTGGTGACATGTTGGAAAAAGCAGCAGAACTGCTGATGAGCTGTTTTCGAGTCTGTGCCAGTGACACGTAAGTGAAAGATCCTTTACAGAACTTGGACTATTAAATTGTTAAGAACGTATTGAACTTTGTAAGATTTTCCCACTTACTAAGTCTGTATCTAGGTAAGAATGAACATTTGAGGCTCGTTTCCTCTCATTTATAGTCTGTTCCCTGTTGACTATTAACTACAGCTGGAGAGGCCTCCCTTCAGGTTTAATGCTTCTAGCAGATGTTGTTGGGAGGAACTAATTATGTCCCTGTTTCTCAGGAAAGATCATTAATGCTTTTGTGCCCTCTTAGTTGTCAAGTTTGCTTCATTGTAATCAGGTGAAAAAGAGGTCACTCTCTGGTTTCCAGTCTTGGCAGTTTCAACACTTTTTAGGTGGAGAAAATCTTTCACCTTGAATGTTACAAGCAACTGCTATGCTAGCGTATGTGTTACCTGCAGACTGGAGTGAGGACCTTGATGCAGATGAATAATATTTTGCATGGCATTTTTCTGTTACGTTGAAAAAATGTAGCAGAGCTGTTTAGGATGGAAACATGTTCTGTTTTGACAGTGCTGGTATGGAAGGAGTGTGGCCCTGACTTTTATTTTCAGACACTTATTTTTACCCTAAAAATCTATGAAATATCTGTGGAGGGAATCTACCATAAGGACGAACAGCACATGTCTGTGTGGTACTTAGTTGTTGGCTGGGGTTGAACCGCGACAAAATCATTATTTTCTTACAATGTTCAATACTAGTAGGTTTTTTTCTTTTTTCTCTTCTTATGACAGTCGAGCAGGCATTGAGGATTCCAAAAAGTGGGGAATGTTATTTCTTGTGAATCAGCTGTTTAAAATTTATTTTAAGGTAGGGTTCAAGTCTGGTAAGCTGTGTTTTGTATTTCATATTCTAAGTTAAACCCATCCTTTTTTGTATGATACCATCTATCTAAACTCTCTGATTAAAATTAAATCTTTTTTTTTTTTAACAGATCAACAAGCTCCATCTATGTAAGCCCTTAATTAGAGCAATTGACAGCTCAAATCTGAAAGATGAATATAGTATGGCACAGCGAGTGACATACCGATATTATGTTGGACGCAAAGCCATGTTTGACAGTGACTTTAAGCAAGGTACTGTGTGCCAATAAGATAGATTTAAAGTCCTGCTGCTTGGTGTGAAGTCTGGCTGATGTCATGTGTGCGTGACTCAAAATGTGTGTAGAAGGTGCAATTGTGTTTGCATTGATCAAAGCAAAGGTCGCGCTGAAAGATCCAAGGCCCCTAGGCTGAGTCAGGTCGGAGGTGAGATTACATGACAATTCTGATTGTAGTATATGCCCAGTTTTAAAATATTTGTGTCAGTAAAGTTCTTTGTAGTCTTATGCATTATGTGCATGCATAATAAAATGTATGAACATCCGAAAGAACAGGTTTGTAGAATGTTTCACAAAGGAGGCTTTGCGACTCTCTTGTCCTCTTGAAGTTGCTGTATGCCATGTAGGAAATCTTCACCAACCTGTACTGTAGAATTAGTTTCTCAGTGCATGTTTTGGAAGGTGTAGAAATGGCATTTCTGAGATTTCTAAAAGTCATTAGTAGAAATGCTTCTAGAGGCAAGTTGCACAACTTTCATTGCTAACTGAAGCCCCTGACCAAAATCTATTTTGGAGCTGGTTTTGTTACTCTATACAGTGTCTTCTGCCTCTCAGGCTTGCCCTCTTTTAGTGAAAAGTGATGAGGGATTTTCATGTTGTCATGCTGCGTGATCTCACTGGCATGTTTCTGCAGCTCAGCAGGTGGGTGCATCGCATGCAGCTTACATCCACTGAAGAACCTAAGCTATGAATTTAGAAAATAGAGTTTGGTTGCATCACCGCTTCTTGAGATTCTCCCCTCCTGTAATAGTAGCACATAATATTACTAAAATGAGCTGAAAATTCCAATATTGCTTGTGGCTATTACCTCTGACATCTAGACCTTGACAGGTTTTCTTTGTCTTTCTGAAGGAGGACATACTTTTCTGGTAATACTTTGTATTTTTTTCTTAATGTATTTTGATTGGTGTGATATTTTTTTTAATAGAATTTCAAATGTCATGGGTTCAAGCTAGAGATGGACATTGAGCCCAGAATTTGTGTTACAGTTTTAATCCATTTTTGTTGTTGACTCATGTTACTAGCACTCTTATTTTTGTCTGCAGCTGAAGAGTATCTGTCGTTTGCCTTTGAGCATTGTCACCGCTCAAGCCAGAAGAACAAAAGAATGATTTTGATCTACCTGCTTCCAGTAAAAATGTTGTTGGTGAGTAGATGTTACAGTTCTAAATACTTTTTTAGGGACAGATAACCAAACTGATGCTCAGTACTGTTCTTATTTTTCCCTTACTGGAATTCAGAGGCTTTCTGTGCCTAACTGCCATAAGAGCCAGCATATGCACACTTTGTTGTGTGAGGACAAAAAACATTGAATTGCCATTTGTAGCAACAAAAGAAAGAAAAAAGAGGGGGGCGGAAACCCCAAACAAACAAACAAAACCCCCAGCCTCCTTTCCCCCTACCTTCCTCCTACCCCTCCTAAAGATGCAACTGAGGTTACCTCTGTAATAAAGATAAATTTGAGTTCTTTGGGGAAGCATTTAACAGTGCAACTTACATCATGTAGCAGAGTGCCTGTCTGGTGTACAGATGGGCCAGAGAATGTGTGGATTCACTAGTACAAATCTGTTTGCTTCTTTCACCTGGTGAAGGGAAGGAGGATGTGCAAACACATGGCTGAAGACTGTTGAGGGGAGTTTGCCACAGAAGTGAAAGGATTCCTATCTTTGGGTTTTCTGCTTGCACCTTGTACATTTGCCCATTTGAGGCATGTCAGAAGGGTCATGAAGTAGAGCATTTTGATTTTGAACAAATCAATGAAGACTGGTTACTATTTGATCATTTCATCTTTCTATTAGAAAGTTAAGCATATCTCCATTTCTTGTTCCTGTCCTTTCCCATGTGCTGTGCTAGCATTTGTGTATCCCTGAGTTAGTGGGATTATGTTAACAATGTGATTCAGTGTAACTGGGGGGACAAGAACTAGATGTTAGAGTTTCCTGTTCCTGGCTCTATTACCAAAGTTGCCTATGGAGAATGTCATTATCACCCGCTTCTGTGCGTTGCCATCTTCTGCCTTTGCCCCAACCTGTTTATGACCATCCTCCCTTTTCCATTCAGTGCTCCCTTTCCAGTCCCTTGCAGTGTCAAGTGCATAAAGGGGAAGCACAGTGGGCGTGATAATTGGCTTCTGTTTTTAATTATTGACTTTCTTACTGGTTGGTTTCAGATCAATCAACGGTAGGGTTGATAAGGGAAACCTAACAGTCTTCCTAAAAGCTTCGTCCCAGTCCTGACTGGGTGCCTTAAACTGGTGGGTCCATTAGTGCCTAGAATTACTGTGGCTTTTCTGGAACAGTTCTCGTGTACAAGAGGTGCTAAAGAACCAGATAAAGGTCACTGTATCAGAGCCCAAACATTAACACTAACCTTAAACTGTACTAAAATAGCTTGGATGTTTTGGGGTTTTTTTTATTCCTAGCAGCTCTCAGTAACTATGCAGCTGAGTTCTGCTCTCAGCTAATCCTCCAACCAGGAAAGGAGGTAGCAACAGCACAGCATGATGGTAACTAAATTTAAAGTCTGACCCAAGTCAGAGTGCAATCTGATCTCTCCTGTGCAGGGGGAAAACAACAAGTTTCTTTTTGATAATGTAGCTGGTTCGGTCTTACCTGATCTAGCAATGAGAATTGATTTTGTTTCTCTAAACTTAAACTTTCCATCTCTTTGTTTTATTTTAGTTTGTTTTTTTGAGGGGACATATTTATTTCTGCATAGAGGCATAATGAAAAAAAATTCTGGTACAGACTGAGCTAGCACTGGACAATGTGAAATACTGCATATTATTAGTAATGCTTGGGATTCCCATGGTTCTTCTGTTTGCAGATGAAATCATACAGCCCCACGACATAAAATTTGGATTTGCCTAGGCCTCATGTCACAGGATCTTGATTTTACGAGTGTGAGAACTGTTCCCCAACATTAAGAAATACTAAAATTCCCTAAACCATGTTACCATGACTTGAGCTACAAGGGTTGTCTTACACATATTTTTATTCATGTCTTATTCTGTAGCAAAAAAAATTATTAAACTCTTGTTATTAAAATATTAAAATAATTTAATATTATAATATTCAAATGTTATTAAATATTACTGGATAATACCATGTTAGAGTCTTTCTTCTCTAACAAATGTTTTTATAGCTTACTAGATTACATTTAAAAGGCATTTGACTTTACCCTGGAAAACGTGGAAACTTTATTTTTCAGGGCCATATGCCAACAGTTCAGCTCTTAAAAAAGTATGACCTTATGCAGTTTGCTGAAGTAACAAAGGCTGTGAGGTATGATGATTTTTTATTGTGCTGTGTGTTAGTTGAAAAAGTAATAAGTAAAATCCATTTATTTGGGATGACTGAGGAAGGCAAGGGGAGGATATTCCTACCAAGTCAAGCAAGTTCTTTTCTCGTTTGGGTGAGACCCTCTCATGTTTTCATTTCTTCATCATTGTAGCGAAGGCAATCTTCTCCTACTGAATGATGCTCTGACAAAGCATGAGACCTTCTTTATTCGATGTGGAATCTTTCTTATCCTTGAGAAGCTGAAAATCATCACATACAGAAATCTCTTCAAGAAAGTGTAAGTGTAACAAAAGCTATGTTTTTGCAAAAGCATATTTAATACAGTTTCACCTAGGACTGAGATCGCTCCTTGGTTCTCTCTGAGAGTTGAATTCCTGTTAAAGTGAATTTATTATAGAAAGGCCATATTTCTAAGAACCAGAATTTTTAAGTGATCGTTTCTCAATAACAGATTTTTTCCCTGTTGTTTCTTTCAGATACTTACTACTCAAAACCCATCAGCTATCTCTAGACGCCTTTCTGTTTGCCTTGAAATTCATGCAAGTAGATGATGTTGATATTGATGAAGTCCAGTGCATTTTAGCTAACCTTATATACATGGTATGTGATGACCGCTTGCTGTCTGGTCCTTCCAGACTTCAGACAGTAAAATATATTGGGTAGAGAGCAAAAGTTCATTACAAAAACATATCAGTAATCCCAGTGTTCTTGTGTAAAAAAGTTGATTGACTTGTGCCCCAAGTGAAATGTTTTCGTTTGCCCTGAGGGGTGCCTCTTTTGCAGGAGCCAGTTAAACGGAAGTTGAATTTTACATTACAAATCTAGTACTAACATTTCTATATACGCATAAATACTGATTCAAAAATATGATAATTGTATCTGGGACCAAAAGGGATTTGTTCCTTCCGCATTTGAAGTAGGGGAGACTCTTGACATTCTAACATCAGAAAAAATGAAAACCAGATTTCTTTGGTTTTATTTCATATTTAAGTGGATCTCAACTATTTGTGAACAGATAAAGGCTTGAAATCTGGAGATTTCTAATAAATCGGAGATTTTGGAGCAGCATTGCAGTGTTAGCAAGGAAATGAACCACTTCTCTATTTCTGAGACAGATTATTTGGTCTAGCAGTAACAAAGGGTGGGATTAGGTCACTGGAAGATTTTTTTCAGTGTTACACACTATGTCTGAAAAGGAAGTATTGTGTAATTTACTTTATTTGGTATGGAATAGTGATAAAATCCTCATTTTAAAGTGAGCAAGAGTAAATTCAGAAATGCTTCTGTAGAGCTCTGTCTCTTCAAGGAAACCTAAGCAAGCACAGTAGGGGGCCCTGACAGCAGGCTCTGTCTGACAGCACCGTTAGTATGCAGACGTGGTTGTGGTTCCAACTTTCTGCTTACTTTGAGTTGACCCAGTTGCATAAATTGGATCCTTATAGATACAAAGTACAGTAGTGCAGTGGTGATTGACTGTACCTACATGTCTTTGCTTGATGTAATCTGAAGACAGCTGGGGTGGTGGGCGTTGTGTTACCAGCTTCTAGTACTAACGCTGTCCTTTTCTCCTGCCAGGGTCACATTAAAGGCTATATATCTCATCAGCATCAAAAGCTTGTGGTCAGTAAGCAAAACCCATTTCCTCCGCTGTCAACAGTGTGTTGAGTGTTGCATCTTATCCATGCAAGTACCTCTCAGATACTCAGCTTTGTCCAGTGGAGCTGCTCCTAATCACCCTGAGAACACTGTAAATTATTTGGTTCATGTCCAGGACTGGAGTACCAGGAGCTGTTTGTGGCTCCTTTCCCAGAATGGCCAAGGCTGCCAGTGTTACAAAGCGTGTTGGAATGCAATGTTAACTTTTCAATGATACGTTCTGCAGACTGTCTAGATCATTCAAAGTATTTTACGAAGAAATAAAGCAAAGCATTCCAAATTCCTTCCAAACTGCTTAAACGCTTTTTTATAAAAGTACTTTGTATTACTATTTCTGGATTTATCTTTCAGAGAGAAGTATCCTTCTTTGTTACTTGTATTAATCCATTCATCAGAATGGAAATTATGTTTTCTTTCATTATTTTTTTTAAGTCCATTTAATGATCTTACTGGTATTAAACACTCTCTTCAGGCTTTCTCTTAAAAGTAGAGAAGTGCTTGACACCAAAAGCTTTACTATGTCAGCAATACTTACAGGTTCAAGTAAATGTGGGATTTTTGTCTGTATGTGCCTAGAGATAGGTTTGTGGGGTTTTTTTAATCTGGGAAGTATTTTGTTTCATTTTCATTATGAAGAACAAAAGCTTATTTAAGTAGCTTATTGATATTGTTTTATTCTGCATCTGGGGATCCATTATTTTGTGTTACTACCTTGGAGGTTTTGTTTGTTTATTTGGGGTGATGCAACATAACTTTGTCCATAGTGAGGGGAGTGGTAGTTTTGAGTTTTAAAAGTTATTTTTACAGGAAATAAAACATTTTTCCCCCACTCTTTGAGACTTGGGTTTTATTTTACCCACTAACTGATGTGGACATGATTCATAAGGGAAAACAGGTAGCACGTATGAACAGAAGCATTTTTTTTAGTGTGATGAGAGCATTGATTTAAAGGCTTGGAGGTTCCCCTGGTGTTCAGAAGTTTTCCTTGTTGGGATGCTGAAATAATATGAATTTGCTGAATGAAACCTCAAGGTAACAAGAATTAAAAACCCTAATTTCCTTCTCCCAATATTTAAATTGCAGGGAAGACATCAGTGCTTTCTGAATTTTAGGATTAATAGTTCTAGGAAACTTAAGTTCAGCCAGTTTTTAGTAAAATAACTAGGTTTACCACATGATGATGTTTCACAGTATCATGTGTCAGCAGAAGGAAAGACAGATGGGCTTTTCTGTACAAATGGGAGTTATATACATATCATTGCTACTTCCATTGCTGCAAATCATCACAGAGTCTCAGATGGGTGTACTGACTGCATCCAAATGTTCCCTTGCAGTGATTGGTAGAGATTGGTGCTGGAGGGTTGGTTGTGTTTGTGTTTTACTTCATTTTTTGTTTAAACCATATCATATACCTCGCGGTGTTGGTGAAGAGAAATGTTTCCTGGTCCGTGTCTTCTAGTGGCCAGGACCCCAATATCCCAGTCAGAAACCAAGTGCCCTTATACTCAGTAGCTAAAAAGCTTCCTCCGGCCAGTTGCTTGTCTGTGGCCTCCTGAAGGTGTCCACAAAATTGCCTGTTTGTGAGGCTTATGTTGAGGATTTGTTTGCAGTCCTCTGCAGGAAGGTATGAAACCTGCAACTCATCACCTTGGAGTTCATCACCTTCCATTCTCCAGCCACTGACTGTACCAGCCAGCTCTGGAATTAAAACATGTTCTGCAAAGTCTCTTTCAGGAGCGCATACGGGAAGCTGGTGGTTGTTGCACTCCACATGTTCTTGGAGTTGTAGTAGCGCAATGTTGTTCTCACCAGTGTCTTCATCATACCGGATGTGTATGTGTTTCTCGCTAACTTGCATTATCTTCTCAATTCCACTTGTTCCTTTAGACCCTGTGAAACAATGATATTTCACTGCTTTTAGCACTAATTTATCAGAGACCTGAAAACTGCATGCAAACCGACACCTGTCTAATCATGCTGAGAAGTACATGCATGAGAGAAACTAAAAGCACCATTTCTCAAAACTGCTGCAGTAAAGGTAAACTGGGAATGTTACGCTGACAGCTGTTCCATGCTGGGTAGAAGCATGCATAGTTTAAGTGGGAAGGACAAATACCCAACAAAAGTAGTGAATTTTGGCATGAAACAAAAGCCACCTCTAAGTCCACCTGGTTTAGCTTATTCCTAGGTGCCGAGTTCTGAGTTGTTTGAGAGTCAGTTGTCTCTCTGCTTGGCTTGTAGGGAAGTATGGGGCAGCTGCAGATCTAGCTCAAGATACTTAGGTGCTGAAATGAGACTACAGTGGATTTGCTTCCTTTAACTGTTTTTATGCAGCAAAAATTTCAGTAAGCTTTTTTTAAAAAAATTACCTTGTCAATACCAAGATGTGCTGCATCAAGAGAAAATGTGTTTGATCACCTACCAGCACCAACCCTGATTTCAAAATGGCTGTGCAGAAGGGCACACTCTGCCGTAGTCAATACAAAGTTACTTTTTAGCAGCACTCCTCCACAGAAGCCCTTCCCTTCAGAATTTAGCAGGAGGACCTAAGGAAATGCAAAAAAACAATGGGTAGCACTGTCTGTACGCGGTTGAGCGATGGGTTTCATGAATTGCCAGAAATACCTGCCAAGGAAATCGCTCATCATGTTTCTTCCTGGTTTTACTTATCAGATTATCACTGTCTTGAAGTCTGCCACATGCACATTGATCTAGCAAATGAATTAAAAAAGGAAAAAAATAATCAAAACCTCATGCTGTATTGTTACAAAACAGCTAATACCTGCAAATACCTTATTGCTTCTACCTTCACTTCAGGGTTTCAATTTTGCATGAAGAACAAGGACAATTTCTCAGCTGGGGAAAATGGGAATAATTTATTTGACATCTGTAGTCTGATAGCTTGGTGATTGTGCTGAACGTTTTGGGTCATTGCATGAGACTTGCAATTACCAGATTTCACTGTGTCTGTCACTAATGAAACTAAGCTTCCTCTCCAGCCAACCACCAGCACAGTTTGCTTCCTCATCTTTGTATCCTGTATCTGAATTGTGCCAAATACCTGACAGCTGTGGCCCAATGTGAACAAGGTAAATCCTGGGTTTTCCTTGTGAAGATGTTACTCTAGGGACATGTATGCCTTTCTGTTCTGGTTCAGACAGCATGCATACTTTTCAAGTGGATTCTCCTAGTTATCTGCATTTATCATGCTTTCTGTTTACCTTGTGGGATGGTCTTGGGTCACACAAACTGGATTGTGTTCAGGTAAAGCTAAAACAGAACATACCCTTCAGGAGCACACATGATGTACTCTCATAGCTAGTGGGTGCTTAGTCCACAGGACCAAACTAGACCTAGTCTGAAGTAAAGCCCACCTGAAACGTGCACGGAGTGTGGACATCAAGCCTTCGTCACCAAGGTGTGGGTTTACAGCTGAACTCCTATTGGGCTGCCCTACTTGCTCAAGGGTCTGCAAGGGTCTAAGTGTACAACTGCATTTTTGGTAGACCTGGTTTATAAAGGGATGGGATTGAATGAGATACCTGGTGTGAGATTGAAATACTGAAGGCGGCTATTGCTTCAAACTAATGAATATGGCAGCAAACATTGCCCTTCATTTATCAGGCCATCAGGTGCCTGATGGGAATCAACTGAACCTCATTCCCAAACAGACAGGTCTTCAGCAGAGTTACTCTTTACCAAGCGTAGGAGTGGTAAACCTGGCTCATGAGTGATCCTGTGAGCAGTCCTCTCTGCAGACCTGTGTTTAAGTGTTCAGATCAAATATCACTTCTTTCACTACGGCTTTGGTTTCTTGGGTGGTGGCCCCTAGCTGCCTCCTCTTTCTGCCCTGTGTGGAAGGTCAGTAACCTCATCACTTAAGGCTCAAAGCAAGCTGATCGCATCTGGTTATCAGACAGTGGCCTACCCACCCCAGCACTGAGCATGTGCCCCCTGTACCTCCATGCTCACACCTACCTAATGCGATGCACTGTTTTTTATCCTTCCCAAGCTCATAGCCATCAGCACAGGAACAACGGTAGGAATTGCTTCCCGGGTAGCAGAAGTGGTGACATCCTTCCTTTGGGTGGTGATGACATTCGTTTTTAGCTAAACAGAACAAGTGGAGGAAAAGCACTGGGGACTGGAGTTCAGCTGGAGTACTCCTGCGTGGCTTCTCTCCTCTTTACTAAGCACTTGATTTTCACTTGCTTTGTGTGGAGGTGGGTAGGGACTCTGGCTTGGTGGCGTTCCCCCCCCCCCACATTGTTTCTCCTCTTGTTAAGCAGAAATTGGAGACAGCTGAGTTTTTGCATCATCTACAGTCTCGTTACAAACCGTGCTCACCCAGCACATCCCTGCATCAGACTGTCTGCACCTCTAGGTTTTGGGGAGCATTAGCCATGGGTCAAACTAGACCTTCCATGCAAACATGTGGAAGGATGCCATGGGTTTTCTTCCTGCTCCCTTAAACACTGCCTATCTGCAGCAGGGGAAACTGCTGCACATGTTAAGACGGCAGGTATTGCTTGAGGAAGAGGGTGGCTAAAGCTTCCCATTTTTCAGCAAAAACAAATGCATAGCTGTTAATTCTCATACTTGTGCTAAGAAACTTAAAATTAACAGCTGCCAAAGATAAAAAAAAGAAACAGGCTATTAATCACCTTTGAAACATGCTTGGTCAACTTTCCATAGCTGAACACACACTTAGGCAAACGCAAAGCAACAAGAGGAACAGCCATTTGATGGTGGATCTAGCTCACAGGTGGAGAAGTAGCAAAAAACCTCACATAACGTGGCTCTCTATGGCTGAGGCTGAGCAGATCCAGTTCCCAGCACTGGTCCGAGCTGTATCATCTTCTGTACTCCCCAAGAAGCTGGTCACAGTCACCCCCCCTTATACAGCAAATGACCCTGCCCTGTGGCAGCCAGGGCATCTCCCACCCAAGGGGACTTCTGAGCCAGCAAAAATTGCTGCGGTAAGGGCTGGAAAGTAGAACCTGGGCAGATATAAAAATGTAGTATCTGGCCCAGGGTGGTTTAAGTGCCAGAAAGCATCCATTTTGTTTTATGCCTTTTATACTGAGAAGTGGGTTTTTTTTTCCTGGAGTCCCTCTGTCCTGAGGGACTGTCTCACAGGTGTGTGTGGGAAGCCACCCTGGCACTGCAGCCCTGGTTCTTCAGGCCATGTGCCACCTGGGACCACAGCAGGACAAGCAACTGGAGAATGCAGGTGGCAGTGGCAGGGCTGCCTTTGGAGCCCACCCGTGATGGGGACTAGCTTCGGCTCTTTTGCTGCGTCCCCAGAGGAGGGAAGCTCAGGGAGAAGAGGCAGCCTGCGTAACCTTGGGATGCCATAATATTTCAATAGACAGGCAGCACACATCACCCCTGCTCTGCCAAGAGCTGTGTTTTAACCTAAAATATGATAACTGGCCGTAATGGGAGAGCTGTGTGTCGTTCCCTGGGGACCGCCTACGACAGCGGGAGACAGGGCTTAGAAGGTAGAGCAATGCCTTACCGAAAGCACAGTTCTCTCCCTCATAGCCCTCGGCACAGGTGCAGGTGTAGCCACGAATGCTGTCCTCACACACACTGTTGTGCTGGCAGGGGCTGGATGAGCACCTCCTGCCACCTGGAGAAATGCCACAGGAGAGGGACAAGTCACCACCACTGCTGACCCAAATTATGCAGCCCCCTTCCCAGCATGTAGTGAAAAGCAGTTTGGAAGGAAACAGGCTGTGTCTCACTGAGCCGCTCCTTGGGAGGGATTCTAGCCTGAGTCTCCAGTTCCAGAGGTGCTCCCGCAGCCCCTGGCAGAGGCTGGGAGGTGCCCAGAGGCAGAGCCTGCTTCTGGAGGACAGATGCTGTGCTTCAGGGAAAAGCAGAGTTACAGTCCATGCGCTTGTTACAAATGTCATGCGAGACGTGTGTTTTAGGTCTCCCGTGTTAGGTTGATATGCACTGGGTAAAAAAGCTGATGTCAAAATTATACAGCAAGCAACATCAAAATAGGAGGAAATCTGGCTTTTACACATTTATACAGTTATTGTACAGCTGCTCAGACACTAGCAAGCTTAGTCTTTCCAGCAAACCAGAGGATGTCCTCACTATGGGTGAAGCACCATGCAGAGCTGCCAGCTTCCCTTCAAGCTACCCAGTGGAAAGACTCCAAAAGAGTTTGAAAACATTCTCCAAATAACTGCTTATCGTAGACCTGATCAATCAGTGAGCAAACCAGAAAAACCTAACCTGGGACATGCTCTCCAACCTTTTTAAAATTTAAAACTTCATTGGAGAGGTTAACTTCAGTCTGCAGGTTGCCATAATGGATATCGGGGATGGAAAGGTGAAAACTCTGCCTACTACTTGGAAAAAACCACAAACCACCATCTGCTCAGATGGGCACATCTGTTTTTGAGTGTTAGCTGTACTAAAATGCTGGCTTAAAGTAGTTACCACCTTCAGCCCACCTGCAGTCAGATGCCACCAGCGTACCCTGGCACACTTTTGCTCTCCTGGGAGGGTTTTTGGGTGGGCTTGGTGTGTGTGTGTGTGTGTCATCAGCACAGCTGAGCAGGCAGAGTTGAGGGGCGAAGACATCCAGCAGCAGCAGTGAGTAGTTGGAGCTAGGGAAGGGCTACACTTACAACCTGGAGCAAGTTAGATGGTCTCAAGCCTCTGAAATTCATACTCAAATATAGGTAGGGAAGTCTCAGAAAATGTCTGGGGTCTGGTGAGGTTCTGCAAGACTGGGGAAAAAAGTAAACCTAGCCCCTAGCTTTATTAAAGTAGGAAAGAGAAGATTCAAGGAATTATACATAAATCATGCTGATTTACGTATTTCATTAATTTATATAATGTTATTGATTTATATAATATATTAATAATTATAAAATATATAATATAAAAGTTACTGGAAAGATTAAACAAACTGTTTGTAAGCATCCAGCAAAATAAGAAGGTGGTAAGTAACAACCACCATGTATTTTTCATGAATAATCCAAACCAATTAAATCTAATTGTATTATAGGATAAGGGACCTAGCGGGGAATCAGTGAACATCATAGAACAGAAATGCCTCAGGCATTAAGTGAGCTCAGAAAACAGACTGCTATGAGGCATGCACAAAACTGCTTGCAAAACTGTTTAAAGAGAAATTCTCAACAGCTAAGTTTATACTGTTAGTAAGAGAGTGTCAGGGACAAGCGTGACTTCAGGCCAAGTGCCCTGACAGCATACATCCACACTACAGCAAGATGCTGCTATGTCAGCTTTAGCTTGATGAGACCAAGGTGGAGCAGTACAAACAGAGCCAAAGGATGAGCCAGCAGCTGGGTGGGTGCTCAGCCCTTCTCCCCAGGCCTCCCTTACTACACAGATTTGCCTACCTTGGGCTACGGGACAACAGCAACATGGATACCAGATGTCCAGGCAATGAGATTTTTGGAAGACAGGATAGAAAAATTGGTTTTGTTTGTTTAGTGAGGAGGAAAGAAGCCATGGAAATGCACAGCAATGCTCTTCAAAATGTTAGAAAAGACATCACAGAGAAGGAAACATGCTGCTGTTCTGTAGGAAGAAGACAGGACACAATGGCATTTAAATACAGCAAGGAAGCCACCCCTGAGGCCAAAGCCAGTGACGCATCCTAACTATGGCTAAGCTTGTTTGGATGGACCATTCTCCACTGGTTGCCCTTCTCTCTTCATAGACTAGAGAGGAAGCCTGCACGACATGCTTAGTACAAACTGACTGAAATTAGGAGAAGTTAATCCCACCCTCACAGAAGTAATGAAAGGCCAGATATTTAGCGTCATTCCTCGTAACATTTATATGACTGATGGGATTCTCCTATGTAATGGTTCCCTGGACTCAGCGTTTTAGTGGCCCCTGCAGAAAATTAATACTAACCACTGGTTTTGCCACCTTCATACCCACTATCTAAAACAAAGATTAGACATTAATAAAAGTTGAAAGCAAGAGAAAAACTTAGGATGAGGTATGCAGAAAAATGGAGGGAATAGGGCATAGTCACCATAAGCTGTTTCCCCAGGCTCCTTGTTCCGGAGGCATCTAGTTACATCAGCCTCTCAGCTTTTACAGATTTGTTTCTTGCCTTGACAGCTGCCAAGGGATGACGACTGCCAGCATCTAGAGTTTGCAGACAGCCCAGTAGCTTTTAACACCCATTTTTCTCACTCACATTGAGGTGGTAGGTTTGTATTTGGGAGGTTTTACTGGTATAGCTGTGTTGCTCTATTGTATCAGCAAAGCAGGCTTTCTCAGGCCCCAGGTTGTGCCAGAACAGCCTTAAGTTCAGGAGAAGAAATAGCCTATTTACTATGATAACGTCTCACCTTCAACTTTCATTCCCTTTGCAGTCTTACACATTTTTTTCTATTTATTAATTTTTTTAATGCTTTCACATCAAGACTTTCTCCTGCTTTACTATAGACATGACTAATAGTGACTGGCTGTTCCTTGTAAACTACTAAAAACTCTCAGAAATTCAGCACTAGACTGTATCATGATGTTCATAACATGACAGTGCTATGAAGGAGAGAAATCAAGAGGCCAGCTTACCGTAGTAGGCATCCCAAAACATTTTCTGGAAAAACAAAGAGAAAGAAAAAAAGGGAAATCAGACTTTAACTTTCAGATAGTATCACCTTCCATGAATATTTTGATAAAACAAAATATGAGAGAATATATACTATGGCATAGCATTTGCACAGCTGCCCATCTGCAAGTTCTGCCCTGCCAGCAAAATTTGACTGAGATGGGAGAGCGTTTGCATCCTGCTTATTTTATTGTTTCTTGTTGCAGCACTCTCAAAACCAGGCAGCCGCAGCAAGGCTTTTACCATCCCATACCAGGTTAACTTCAATAAGTAGTCCCCACGCCTTGCCCCAGCACAGCCACCAATCCCCCACAAGGTTTCAACAGTTCATCTACTGTGTGCTGTTTCCTTCATACACTTCAGGCCAGTCCACCCTGCTTCTTGCTTCTGCTGCATCCTTCTCCTTGTCTCTCCTACCTCCAGGGCACTCTCCTCTCTCTGCTTCTTCCAGGTCTCTTTTCATCCAGGGCTCCTCTTCCATATACCCCTTAGAGCTATTTAACTACTTAGCAGGAACCAGCCACAGCTGCACATTATCCACACCAGCCAACCCATCGCCCCTGAAGCCAGCCCACAGCTATATATTGTTAATTAAACCAGCTTCATTCCTTTACAATTCCTTTACAGTTTCTTAAGAAGCTATAAAGGAAAACAAACACTTTAGATCCCCAGAGAGGAACAGCTGATCCTTTAGCAGTAGGGCTTCCCGGAAAAGAAATGCCTGGCCATTGTCTCCTCAGCAGGCAGTGGCCTGGGAAGCAACCCCATCCTGTCCCATCCCATCCCACTTGGCCCACAGCAGATGCTGCTGGAGGCAGCTGGGTCAGCACAGAGCAGAGCTGCAGGTCACCAGCACCATGTGCCTCGCTTTTCCCTGCATTTGTCAGCCAGCTCTGCCGCTGTTTTCCATGTGGGGACACCTCTCCCCACTGTCCCCAAAGCACCAGGACCACCCACGGGCAGCCCTATGGCTGTTGCTGCTGCTTTCCCTGCAAGCACGGTCTCCGGCCAGATACTTATTAAAGAGCACAGCATCCAGCTGGACGTGGCAGCAGGGCTTCTTCCATGAGGGCATCTGCAGCCACCAGCTAAGTGAGCCTCTTCCTATAGGTCCCACTACCTGCTGGTGCATTGCTTCCCTCCGTCCTAACATCCCCTCCACCCTCCTGGTCCCTAGGGGATGCTGAAGCTGTATTTCTTGTGTGGTCAGGAAGGGACAAGAGCCATACACTTTCACAACACAGGCTACAGGACACGTCACTTTCAGGCAGGGACTTTAAAAGTGTCAGATCTGACCTCTGCATTTCCATTCTGATGGCTGAAGACACCTGCTTTCTACCTGCTGAGGTGGAAAGTGCAAAGATTTCCCATGGAGAGAAACTCAAACAAATGAAGCAGGCTGTGGAGCTGTATTTGATAGTAAAGGACCAAGGCAGTAATTTTTATTATGTATGCAGGAAAACAAAGTACTTACGAGCATTTCATCATTTTCAAATACTTCTCTCGCTTCTTCATGCGTACATCTCTCTTCAAGGCATTCCCTTTCCAAGCTGCCTTGGAGGACCTCCTCCAAAAGTAGGGAACTGGCACGCCTCTGTCTCTTGATAATGTTGTTTGCGTCGTTAGCTGATATAAACACTGGAACGTTGTATGACAAAACTCTACCATAAGTACTTAAATTCATTTCCTTATATACTTTTACATCCTCGTTCTAGGGAGAAACCCCTTTGGCTGATTCGGGGTTTCAGCCACATTAAACTTACATACTGAAAGAGCCCTGCTTCCTCAGCCCAAACTCAACTGAGGAGTGGTGACCTTTTACTTTTGGGAAGTGCCTGACTTGCTGTCAAGCAGGGACAATCTGCAGCCCTTCCCGATGCATTTTCTTCCTGCACGAGACACACAGAGCAGCATTGCTGTGGCATGGCCAGGGAAAGGGAAAAAGCAGTATCATAAAGGCAGAAGCTATTTCCTAAGACTGCACAGGGCTTTCAGACTCATCAGAAGTGAAAATGATTTGTATTAATTTATGATGATGGATCCAAACTGATGCCTTTCAGTCTTAGGTCACGGGGTTGTTTTTGCTGAGAAGCAAAGCTGTAACATGGCTGAGTTCTCAAACAAATGTTTCTTAAGGAGAATAAATAAAAGCTACCCCTCAAAGTTGAGGGCTATATCATATACTGTTCTTTATGTGGAAGACACCATCATCTTTTTGATTTGAGTAAAGAGGAGGAGAGATCAAAACCATGACAGCTATCAGATCTGAAGACTACTCTTTGCAATGATGCCTGCAACAAGAACTGCCTGCCAGCTGGGTAGCTGTGCTGTGCTGGAGCCTGTTGCCTTTGTCATGAAGCAGCACGTGGCTGTGTGTGTCAGCACATGTTCGTCGGTTCGCTTGCGCTTGGAAAGTAAACACGTTGGGCCAGGGACTGTTGTTTGGGGTTTGGGGATTTTTTTTGTTGTTTGTTTTATACAGCGTTTGGGGGCCCAGCACTGCTAGGCACAAAGGTTGAAATAATAATATTAGAACTGGAAAAAGTGACAGCAATAATGAAATTCTTCTGAAACTGCATGCAAATGCTTAGTTATGCTTTTGAAGGGTATCCGATAAGCAACAGGCTTGCATGTGATATGAAAAAAGAAAAATGAAAAAGCTTCATGACTGTGTTTTGCATTTTAAAGTGTTATCTGGCACCCCAGTGCACATTTCTGCCATGAAGTGGTTCCAATGCATCCAGCATAACTGGCAGCGCGCATCGGCTGCTGCCAGGGGTGTTTTGACCTTCTGAAGCAGTCACCCTCTTTTTCTTCCTTGCCCAGCTCCTCCTTATTTTTGACAAACCGTGAAGGATTAGTGCAGAAACATACATTTCTTCAAGCTATAACAAGCATGCATCTTTCATAGGACTCTTTATTTCAGCAACAACTAGAAATATAAAACAAAATTCTCTTTAATATCTGGGGCACTCATTAAGAATGATAAGAAAAGGTGAAATATTACCCCGGTGTAAATGATGGCACTTCAACATTACATTGCCTCAGTAACTTCATGCAGTTTTTACTTAGCTATATGAAATTAACAGGAGAAATGTAAGGAAAATAAGGAACAGATGGTTTTCAGTGATGTCACCCTGTGCTACAAAGTAAACACGAGACAAGGTAAAAAATTACTGGGGCTTTTAGAGGAGCAGGAGCACAAATCAGAATTAAAGCTGCAACAAAACAAAGGCCATACCTGTCTGCTCTGCCTGAAGGAAAAGGGCAGGGAGAAGAAACAATATTGTCCAAGAGCACCTTGCCATGTTACCCTCTGAGCCTAACGGCCGCCTGCCTGCATTCCTGCTGCTGGTGAGGGAAATGGCTACATGAGAGGTGTGGAAGTTTAAAGTCCAGCTGCTCAGGCAAAAAACAAAACCTCTAAGGGCAAAGCCTGGCCTCAATGTCAACACATGAAAAAAATAAAAAAAACCACCCTTAAAAAAACCCTGGTCAGTGGTGCAGCAGTTCCCCATCTCGTGGTGCACTGGCTGAAGGTGGAGCAGGTTTGCCAGCTCCACCGAGGTGTGGGTGTTCCTCCACCCCCTGGCCTTCTCTTACCATAACGCAAAACAGGGAGAGATCAACAGTAAAGACATTTCTTTGCACCCTTTGCACAAGCCGGATGATGACTACAGGGATCCATTTTATGGCGTGGCTCTTTCATCCATTGTCCCCACAAAACACTTCCCAAGGCTTAGCTGCACTGGTCAAATCCTATCAGCTTTCGGAGCAACAAAGCAACCAAAGCGTGCGATTTCCCCCATAGGGGTGTATCTGAATAGATACGGCATTTTTCTTTTTCACTGTCGGGTTTGTACTGCCCAGCTGTGAAGGAGAGCATGGGAAAGTCTTCCTGACTTCAGGCTGCTGGTCTCACAACACGCAGAGTCCGTGCAAGGAGGTGTAAGTACAGCGAGGACCAGAGCACCTCCCTGGGCTGCTGTGCCATGCACCCAGCGGCCGGGGCGGCCCTCCTGCCTAGCCTGGGGCAAGAGGAAGGATGAACTCAAGGGAGTGCAATGGCAAGGATGCTGCAGGGAGGGTTTTTTCACTCCCAGCACAGGCAGCTCCTGGGACAGGCAGAAGTTGTTTCTACAGGCAGAGCAGCAACTGGTGAGAGGAAAAGTGTTTTTCTTAATCTGAGTTAGATTAAGTAGAGACCATTCTGTGTTTTAATGTCATAAATACGCAGCTATTATTTGAGTATGCAGTTCTTTTAACGAGGCATAATTGATCTGAGCATTTATGCATAAAGCCCCAAATTAAACTTCACTTTCCATCAATGGCAGCTTTCAAAACTAGCTGCAGGGAGTACCGGAGCAGGTGAGTGAAGCAAACCACGCGCCTCACCAAGACCAGTTCCTAGCAGCCCGGGGCTGATGTTACAGCTCACATCACAGACCCTGATGCCTTCAGCAAATAATTAACCTCCAGATTGGAATCGTACGATGGGAGGGTTTTCCTGACAGTCTCTGCAGGGGTGTTGTTCCAGAAGTTCACTCAAATTTAAAACCCTTGTAATATCGAGCTTGGTATTATTCACAGACAGTTCAGAACCTTACGTATTTATTGTTCTCTCCCTGATATTTCTGCAGAACTGGTATAGCCTTCCATCCTCTCTGGTTAGCCGTGTGTTGAGCTTTCTGTAGTAAATGAGCTCTCTTTGCTCTCCTTAGTCCCCTGAGGCCACCAAACCCCATTGTACCTGTCCCAGCAGGGGGCTTCTTGGCTGGGGAACGGGGGCACTGTTGCCAGTGGTCACATCTAGTGGGTGCTGGGGGGCTCAGCCAGCACCTTGGGTACCCGGAGCTGCAGTGGAGGCTCACCTCGCCCTTCTTGCCTCACACGGCGGTGACTGCGTTGCTTTTCCATACTCCTCTGGCTGTCCATCCCCATGGGAGCTCCTGCCAGCAATGATGCTGCTGCAGCCGCCCTGCAGCCTGGGTCTACCTACCTTTTACCTTCCCGTGATAACGAGCATCGCCCCATGCATATGCATGCGTATGCAGTACTGCGAGTCTGGCTCCCTTTGGCGTGAAAAATGTTTCACCACTTGATGTCAGTACAGGACTTTGCAGAATCCAGCACAAAAATGCAGATCTGCGGATTTATTTTTTTTAAAACAAGCTGTTTACATTTTGCAAATCTATGTAAATTAAGGACCCCTTGTAGATCTATGGTAACTATTCAGATTAGGTTAGTATTAACAACACAGACCTTCAGAAGCTGTATTTTCATCAGGTCTTTGTTTACATAGCCATTTTTTTTCCTTACTGTGTGTTGTTTTTTTTTTTTTAAAAACTATTCCTTGACTGAGCAGCTGTGTCCTTGGGAATGAGCCACAGTGTACTAAGTACGTGAAGGCACTGACTTTGCTTTTTCTGTATTGATATCAATGCAACAGGCTTTACATTTTAATTTTCATATTGCTGTGGAAAATTGCATAAAGAGAGGGTTTTAAAAGGGCAGTCCTTTCCTCACATCTTTCTTTATGAAGAGTTACTGGGATTTCTTTTTCCATTCCTTTAATTACCACAGTGAGCACATGGAAACGTGTTTCATTAAGGAGTCTGGCACCCTGCCTGTAGCCCCTCTGAAGCATTATGTCCCGCTTGAAGCCTGCACGCCGTGTCAGATACAAAATCTGCAGTTCCTCAGGTTGGAGTAACTGAGTTAGTTGTTCCTGCTTTAGCAGCTGGTTCCCATGAAAGTCCCATCGTCACACACACCCCCCCCCCCCCCCGCAGCAGTGCAGCCAGCCAGGGGAAGCAAGTTGGCAGGCCAGCTGCCACGGATAGTGGTGGGACAGTGATGGGGACATGCCAACGCCACCCACCTCGTGCTGCAGACCCTGGCTGGCCATCAGCCCTGCTGCAACAGGGGCGGCTGAGGGCAGCCGTCCCGAGTAACTCTTGTCACATGCTTTTTGGAAACACCTCAGCTAGCAAAAAGGGACAACAATTATTTTCCAGAAAATGTTACCTCCGCATGAAGCAAATAATGAAAGCTGATGGCTGGGCTTGCAGCCACATTTCTCCCTGGGGGTGTCCTCTCACTGAGCAGCGTGCAGTCACAACCATTAATTGTGAGTCCTGGACACTTAAGGTGGTTCAAGGTGAAGTGGACTGTGGTGCACCTGCCCCATGGCAGGAGGTGCAGGCTCACAGAAACAGCTCCAGCCTCCCCTCTCCTCCACCTTACCTCTCTGCAGCCTCTTCTCTTTGCATCATCCCTCAATGGGGAGCTGGAAGCCCTGGGATAAGGCAAAGCCCACAGCTGCTTGCTGCTGCAGAGCTGGGAGGAGGAGGAGGGACAGGGACTGGGCCCACAAGGAGCAGACCCCTCCAGTGTTGCCTTGTACAGTGCCTCCCACCCTGGTCCTGTGTGCCTGTTGCCAGACCACAGCTCTGGGAGCACAAGGGCAGAAGAAAATGGAAGGATGTGTTTTCTCTCATGTGCAGAGAGATGTATAAGTTGGTGGTTAGTGACCTGGCAATGCTCGACTTTCTGGAAGTGAGTTGATAACAGGGGCCCTCCAAGCCCCTCTACTCTGAGCCAACTGCGCTGCAGGTGGACCAGGCAAGTTTCTGGCTTCTGTCTCCCCTCTTGCCCCATTTTTTCTGTGGCATGGTCCTCAAAACCCCACTGGCTTCCTCTGTGCTGCAGGTTACCCTAAGTCCGGGCTGGCAGGGCGAGGAAGTAGGAGCAGGCATGACTGACTGATGTGCTTGCAGCCCCACTGCAGCCCCCCGTGGGCAATGCCTGTCCACCCCCATGTGGCACAGGGCAGCAGACAAAATGCTGCTGAACCTCATGGCCCTGTCACCCCTTTTGCTAAACCTCCCAAGGCTAGAGCAAGCCACCTCCTTGTCCTCAATGTCATCATTTTCCATGCAGGTGACTTGTCTCCTGCCCAACAAACCAACGACAAAAACTTCTCTGTGCCTTGTGTATCGATGGGTCCCCAAAGCACCATCCCTACACCTGAGGGATGTGTAGAGGAGGGGACCGGGCCCTGCTGCTCCCTGCCTGCCTGGTCTCTCCCTTCCCGTTGGGAACAGCGCTGGTGTAGCTGCAGGTGAATCACAGCAATCACTGTCAGCTCTAAAGAGAGGGAGAGGGCAGAGGCCAGGTTTTACTATGTCCTCTGTCAGAGGGCTGATTTTGGGGACAAATAAGTTGTGGAGCTTTAGGCTAGTCTTTGTATAGAGAATATGAAAGTGGAAGCAGCAGATTCATGAACAAGGGAGAGCTTCTTAAACTGAAGAAGAAATGCTCCTTTGCAGACAACTGTTTAGGAGCAACAAAATGGGAATGCATCCCTCAGCCCCAGCTAGACACCAGCTGGTCCAAAACAGGGGACTATGGTCATGGGTAGTCTTGCTCAAGAGCCAGCAATGAGTGACACAAGCTAATCCCATTTACTTGCCTGATGTACACTCCTCATACAAAGCATAGTTATCAGCATGCATGCTTATAAGCAGCACAGGTCTTTGTGTGTACAGAAGCTACAAAAACGTCAGCTGAGCTTTGCTCAGCCAGCAGAGAGGAAGCACATACTCTGCAAAGAGTTAATGCTTAGTGCAGTTAAAATGGATTATAATTCAGCTAAACACCTGGACTGTCACCAGCCAGTTCTGTTCACCACCTGCAGAAACGTTTTTCTTGCCAAAGCCGAAGTACATCAAGTACATCACCATTTCTAAAAGGTGGAGGAACTTGCAGCCATTTTGGAGGAGCATCAGCACTGTCCTTCTGGTTGGGTTACAGACTGCAGAAAATCCTGGGAGAGCAAGCAGGGGGAGGAATGTAATCCTGGGGAGCCCTGATTCTCTGCCATGGATGCTGCACTCACAACAAGGACTTGAGCCTAGCCACAAGGTTGTGCAAGTCTCCTGACAGCCTGGCAGTGAAAACAAAAGCCACCTTGGAACTACTCTGATGTCTGCCTCATCCCTGGAAGTGTTCAAGGCCAGGCTGGATAGGGTTTTGAGCGACTTGATCTAGTGGAAGATGTCACTGCCCATGGCAGGTGGGGTTGCACTAGGTGATCTTTGAAGGTCCCTTCCAACCCAAACCATCTGATGATTCTATGATCTCTGTAGACACAACCTCTGACAGACTACTATCTACACGCTGTCAAAACAGTTATTGCTAACATCTGAATGAGGCATATGGAATTCTTCAAGGTTTGGCCAACACAGGAAATTGAATAAAGGTGTAATGTTAGATCAGTTTAACTACACCAGCTCAACCTTACTTGCTTGCATACCTTCCCAGTTTACACTTGGCTTCTATCATATACAAGCTACACTAGGCCAAGCCAAGCTTAAAGAAATTGTCCATTCAACAAAGTTGAACATGTATTTCACTGTCAGTCAAGAGACAAGATGAGGCAGTGAGAGATAACAGGAGTAAGAAAAAGCTCTTGCAGAGTTCAGTGTCTTGCATATGGAGACTAGAACATGGGAAATGTTAAAATTTTTGTAGTAAAGGGCAAAATGAGAAGCACTTACCAACAACGACACATAAGTCTTTAGACTGGTTAACGCACTGAGCTCCAGAAAGTATAAAATACTCATTCAGAACTGTTCCCCCACAAAACCATCCACCTCACTCATCTGCTGGTAGAACAGTCTGCAAAGAGAGAGAAGAAACATAAAGCACAAAACCACATGTACAGAGAAATCCTGAACAGCTAGCTGAGATTCAAGCAATTTTCTTTAAGTAGACATTCTCATGAGTATTTTCTGTCAAAGGCATCTTTCGTTCAGAGGTGGTGGGAGCCACCACAGCAGGAAACGTGTCGAGACAGACCTTTTTCCTGGCTCAAAGTGGAGTTTGTGCATTCAGTTATTTTATCAACAGGTTTTGGTTGCTATTTTTTAAACAAAATTTAGCTAATATTGTAATAGCACTGCTCCTGCTTCGTTTTTTTTTTGTTTCACTTTGCTCTTGGTCACAACAGGAACTCAGGCTATTCTTCTGATACCACCATGCTGCAACCCAAAGAACAGGGTGGCTGGCAGGGAAGGAGCCCTGCGGCTCACCCAGCTCTGTCCCCTGTATCTGCAACCCTACTTTTCCTAGCCGCCCCCTCACAGCACCTGCTTGGTGCTGAAATGGAGGCACAACATCGTTCACGGTAGGAGACCCGTACAGAAACACAGTACTCAGGAGAGTGGAACAACCACCCAAAATGTTGACACCCAAATCAGGCTAGGTCCCCTTGGCAAGTGGGGATGAGCAGGATGTGGAATAAATGGCTGCAGTCCTGGTGAGCAGTGTCAGGTGTAGAACATCTGAGGACAAGGGCTCTTTGCTGCTACGGGGATGCACTGGGTAAACTGCCAGCCTCCCTGGTGACCTCTGGATGGCTGCTTGGGGCCTCGGTGGTTTCCTCATTGCCAGGATGAGCACCTGGACTTGCTGTGGTTCCTGTGACTTTCTCTCGACTGGCTTCATGGTTTCTCTGAAGCTTACCACACGGATACTTGACTGCAAAGGCAAACCCAAAACACTAAGACTTGGTGTCTGGATGGTAGTGGGACTTTGAGGCATGTATCACATGCTGAAAGCAAGGTGGGCCTGTCCATAAAACTGAGCAAAGAGAGGTGAAGGCTGAGCTGCTGTTACCAGCCTTCACTTTAGCTCAGAGCTACCTTTCTTGCTGATTTAAGCCAATATATAGGATGTGGAGACCACGGTCATCCCCCACGTAGATGGAAGACTGTGCTGTCCCTGAGGCACCAAGGCATGTGACACGCAAGGGACAGCAACCTCCAGCAGAAGGACAGACAGTTGCTGCTGAAAAAAATTTCTGTCACCAAAGTGCCATTCAAGAGACCTTGTCTGATAGAGCCCTTGGTATAAGGGACAGTTTCATGGTCAGGAAAGTAAATCCAGTTTCCAGTGCATCTCATCCTGCTCATCATAAGAAATTATTTCAACCTGGTGGAACATGGGTTTTGCAGTCAAAAGCAGTCTTTAGAGTTACAGATAGGTACCTACAGTGGAGGAAAATGGTTTGCAGAGAAGCAGGTCACTTTCAGGGAATCAACTCTTCATGAAAACAACAGAAAACTTAACAGTTCAAGGCAGACTCCTTGACAACAGCCTTTTGCAATTGAATCAGGTATGCAGGTGTCCTTAACCAGGGTTGACTCTGCTAGATTTTTCAAGACACTAAAAAAACCCTTGCAAATGCAAAATGACCAGAATGGTTGAAAAATGAAAATAATTTTCCACTTCTAAAACTTGGCCATTTTGAGCAAGTGGGAAAATGGTTACAGGATTTTCAAAGTATTAAAAAATTAAACATCTTACATTATTGCCATAATTATTTTTGTGTACCTGCTGTTATTAAATCTTTTGTAACTGGGAAGCAGAACAAAGTATTCTACATTGGGAATTACAAGCTCATGACAGCAATTTGGTATAAAACTACAAAAAGCATTATAACAAATATCAGCATACAGACAGAAGAATAGGCAGAATAATTGTTACTGTTCACTCTGGATGCAGGCAAAACTGATGGATTTAAATTCAATGTCAGTAGTTATTCATGTATTTATGTTGACATGTTGACTGCAGAAAACCTGCTTTTAGAAGAAAATAGAAAGGCAGGTTGTATTCCTTTTAAATGGGACAGGTGATATTTGAAGGGAAACAAGAGAGACATAACTGCAATCACACGACCACTGAAATCACAGTGAGTCCTTGCGAACTGTGTATTGTAAAAAGGGAGGTGTTTCTTGGGTTCCTACTTGTTTGGATCTGTAGTTCAGCACACCCCAGAGGCCTTGAAAATTGATAAATCTAACCTGTTCCTTTCTAACAAACTCTCCTGAAGCATGAAAGGCCTGTTTCAGTCTGTGGGAGAAGAGGAATCTGAGCTCTGTTGTAATCATCAGTTTCTCATGTTTTCATACCTGCTGGGATGTGGGCTTTGCTGTCTGCTCCGAGAATGCACCCACTTGCCCAGAACACTTCCGTAAGCTATTTTTGCTACTACACATCACTCACAGTTGCACAATTTGATGTTACTTAAATTATGACCTTTAGCTAAGATCTTGTTAAATTTGTCAGCAACACCTTGAGCAAGCCGTGTGAAAGGCGTGAACAATTAGCATTATTCTTTACGCTACAACAGCACTGCAACACACCAGCACTTCCAAAACGTGGTGAAGATGCGTCCCATAGAACGAACTTAAAAGTTTGGCTTCATACCTACAGGAATGCAGGTTTTGTTCTCATTGCCCAGGGCATAGCCAGCAGCACAGGAACACGCAGCTCCTTCACCTTCACTTTTGCAGAACTGCTCGCAGTCCCCAATGTTGACCTAGCATGCACTTGGTATGACTGCAAAGGAGCCAAATGTATAGGCAGCTTACAAATTCATGGTCATTTCATAAAAGCACAAGCAGCTCATAAAACCTTGCTTGCAAACATTAGTCAAATGCCCCACCATTTTGGGAAATTCTGTGCAATTCCTGCTGAAGGCCTTAGTAATAACAACAGTTGTACACTACTATTGTACATCTTATGCTCTGTTTCCCAGCTATAACTGGCAGCTCTTTGAGGGCAAAGCAAAGGGTAAGCTGTGCTCACCAGAACAGCCATCATACCAAGGCAAAGATGAACATAGGTGTGGGTAGAAGGCTAGAATTAGCAACAACTGAAGTATCAGTAATAAACAAAGTATTGGTTTCTTCGTAGGCCTTTGCAATATTCCTTTTCCATCTGTATACGGCTTACAGTACTCAACTTAGCCCAGTCCCTGGCACTGCAAGATCATTGGCAGAATGAGAGAGCTTTTCCAGGTGCTAACAGTGTGAGAGCAAGGAGAGGTAAACTGGTCCTAACAGAGGCTGTCTAACCTGTTCCTACAGATTCAGCATGGGATTCCACAGCTCACCCACGCAGCTTAGTCCGCTCCTTAACTAGCCTTATAATGTCTAAAAAGTGTTTCCTAATAGCTAACCTGAGTGTCCCTCAGAGTGATGAGATCCCATTACTTCTTGTTCTAGCTGTTCATCCTCATGAAAATGGAGAAGACTTCTTGCTTTTACTACACACTTTACAAATTTCCTTGGTTGTGTGTTGTAGGATCAAGCGTAAAATTTTGGGTTTGTGTTTACTGAATTGCCTCCTGTTTATGTTGGACCACTGTTCCAGTTATACAAGATTGTCTTGAACTCTCATCTCGACCTACGGTAGTCCTTTCAGTCTGGAATAAGCTACAAATGCAGTGAGTAAACACTCTCTTCCGTCTTGCATGTCACTGTGGAAAATACCAAGTATCAGAGGTTCTCAGGCTCACCTGTGTAAAGCCCTGCCCTCCATGTAATCTTTCAATCAGTTAGCACGGTTTCTCAACCAGATGTGCACCAAACTTACAGTAGTTTCACCCAGACCAGTGTTTCTGTTGCAACAAAAGTGTTAAATAAAACGATGCTAGAAGCCTCCCTTAATGGAGAGACTTGACATGTACTGCATCTTTTGCAGCCACCCAGCCCGTTATCCTGTCTTTGGAGGAGACTGATGTGATTTGTTCCTGACTAGTGCAGCTTGGCAGTTTCCTTCCTCCTTGTTGGACACAAGTAATCTGGTACCTTAAGGAATAAAGATTTTCTTCTCCATTGTAAGCAGACTAACATTCTTTGTCTCTCTTCCAGTGTCGATATACTTACATCAGCTCTTGATTTTCACATCATATTTATCTTGTATTTACTCCTTAGTTTTTCTGGTTTTATGCCAGGATGTTTGCAATTCTTTTATACAGAACTATATTTTTCTGTACTTCCTTCTGGAGGTCAGGTCATGAAGGAGATCCCGATTTTAATCAAACTTCCTGTCCTTTCTTGACCTTGGGATAGTTTGGACATGTGCCTTAAACACTTTGGGGTTTTGTGGTTTTTTTAATAAGTAGCCTGATCTTTCTCTCTTTTAAAAGTTCAATTAATTTTATTCTCCTGATATTTTTCTTACTTCCTTCATGAGCTCTGTCAATTTACAGTTACTTTTATTAAATTCTTCTTCCATCTTTGTATTGTCAGACACTTCTAGTCTGTTGATGAAAATCAAATGTAGACAAGTGCACTCAAAATTGCTTTCTACATGTTTATATGGGAAAATTTTCCTTGAAACATCCTGAAGACTCTCAGGGCACCCTGTGTCCCACTAAGTACCTTTCCGACCTCATCTCTGGAATGTCAAAATCTCCTAACTCATGGCCTTTGTAATGTGGATGACTCAGGTGTTTGTTCAGTTGCCTTCAACCAGCCCTCTGTAACCACCAAATGACTTTTACAGAAAAATTAAATAGCAAGGCATGCCTCATGTCTGCAATATGATTCACGTGCTTACCATGTAGAGAAGCATCTCAGGGTCTGACCTGAAAGACAGGTGGGATGTTTCCTCAAGAGGAGATGTGATGTTTGTGTTGGGACTTACACAAGCACAGTGAATGATGGTGTAGGGTTCTCATTCCCTCTGCACTGTTAAACCTTGTGGGGTTCATTTTGTCACCCAATATCTTACGAATGGATAGTAAGGCTTATTTAATTATCACATCTCTTGAGGACATGAAGAATAGCACATCATTTGTGCTGTCAGTTTGAAAACCCCGCATACTGACATATTAACATCATATTTTACACTGACACAATTGCTTCAGTCCAAAACGGTATTCCTCTGGTGACTCAGCCCTGGATGTCACTGCACTGCAGCAGAACAACAGGAGCAATGGAGGTGAGAAAACAAAGCTACTAATGTCACCTCGGTCCACAAAGCACAAATAATGGCAAATAATTACCTGTGCAATTTAGGCAAAGAAGCAGAAAGCCAAATTAAAGCAAAGGCTATACCTGTCTGCACCATCCGAAGGAAAAGGAGGACAACAGGAAGAAGCCACATTGTCCTGTGATGGCCTGGCATTGCCATCTTCCTCACTGTGCATCTCCCACCAGTTTCTCTGCAGGGCTCTGGGGCAGCTGGTGTATGAGAAACACTACAGTACAAAGGTTGTCAACTCATGAAAAAAAAACCCTCTAAGAGCAAAGCCTGGGCTCAATGTCAGCACGGTACAATGTTAAACCAGGAAAAAGCCACTGTGCTGCAACAATGCCACCCTGTTAGCTTGCAGCCACCTTATGCTGGCAAAGCCCCTCTCTCCTGCATGGGCATCATGGTTTTCCATCGCAGCTGTGACACCTGTGTATTTCAGACTTCCCAGGAAGAGTGGGGTCCATAAACCAGGGCAGGTTCTGCCTCAGTAGAATAACACGTAGTTGCATGGTTAAACTTGGCCATGCTACCAGAACTTCAGATACCAGGCTGCCACTTGGTGATTCCCCCTGCAGCACCATGGTCTATGGCTGTTCTCTTTCTCCCTGTCTGCTGTGGGTGGCTTTAAGTCTTCAGGAAATATGGATGAAACCTCCCTAAAAAAGCTTTGCTAGCCAGGAAGCAAGGAGTTAGAATAAGTGATCTGGCTGTTGCCCATGCCCCAAGGAAAGCAGAACAACCAGAGCCAGAGCTTTGTGCCTCCCACAAGCTGGGCAGAAGCAGGAAAGCGTCTCAGAAGTGAGGAGTAGCTCAGAGCACCAGATCTGCAGAGCTCAGTAAGTGCATTACAAAGTTGTTGCCTCCCAGCTCTGGTAGTGTTTTTGGAAGCAAAAAAAGCATGGAGCAAATCAGGCTTTTTTCGGGGTTAAGCCAATAAGGTATTGTGCAAGGTTTTGGTCACTTTTATTTCAAACCACCGTAGTTTGAAGTGCTTTAGGTAGGGTGAAACTGACTGTCATGCTCATAGGTGAAGCCTTTGAATCCAGTGGAGCCGCGAAGCAGGTGTCCTGTACAGATGCATCAGGCTGGATGGGACCTCTGGGACACACAGAACCCAGTCTCTGTTGGAAGCACCAGGCCAGACCACACTTTCACAAATTCTTCATTTTCCACCTTATTCTGGATGGAGGCTTTGTTGGTTTTTTTTTTGGCTTACCCCACTCCATGGGGACAGCTGTTGACAGGGCCTTGTGGTCTGGGGCCCTGTCTACAGAAGACAGTCCTGTCAGGTGAGTCACCTGTGTCACGGAGCAGTAAAGAGGAAGGAGAACCTCGCCTGTTATTACTGTGCTAGCGCGGGTCACAAATGCATGATCGTAACAGTGACCCTTTGCCTGTGTTGCTCACCTGGAAACAGAAAACAGGGGCTGGCATGACCTCCAGGATCACCCAGCCCAGCTTACTGAGCCAACAAGGGATCAGATTTGCCTCTGTTATTCTTGGCAAGTTGGCCAAGGCTCCAGAGAAGGAGCCTTCTGGGGAATTGCTTCCAGTTGGACACTGTGTCTGCAAAAGTGTGTTTTCCTGCCACGCTGTAGGCTGCCATAACGAAGGCCAGCTTGTCCACATGTGTTCCCTAGGGCAGCCCCCCTCACGTCACAGGCCTGACAGCTACTTACCTCTCCTGCTCTGAAAGGCTACCAACACTGGAGATCCCCTGCCCTCCACACAAAGTCTGTTAGAGGGCTTTTCTAGTCACAGCATTCAAACGTTTTCCCTGGGATCTGCCTGAAACTTTCTCACTGCAATTGAGATGTGCTATGTCTTTTTGTCTTCACCACAGACATGAAGATCTGATTAGTCCCTACATATTGCACACAAGAAGGCTATCACTATGTTTCTCCTCAGGCTGTCTCTATTTTAGTCTAAAGAAGCCTCATTTTTTCAAAGCCCAGTGCCTCATGCACAAAAGTCTCTTGCTCAGATACATCATCTTGGACTAAGCCTGATCAATGTCTTACCTATTTTTTTTATTCTTCCTATCAGTCCTTCTGAAAGGCTCATAGTGATTGCACTCTTTTACTTACCATCCTTCCTTTCTTCTCAGGACTGGCTTTTCCTTGAAGGCTGAGGAAGCCTCAGCACTAGAGGGTAACTTAGAGCATCTCCTTCCACCACCCTTGGTAAACACCAGCTCTTGCCTTAAACCAGAAGTGTTTGCTTGCCGTGAGGAGTTCTGGTATTGCTGTGAGGAGCACCGGTTTACTCTGCAGCTGTGTGCAATAACTCTTTCCTGGATTATAAAATCTGTTCAAATTTTGCTACATGAATTTACCCTCAAATAATTAGTCTACGTAAAAAAGTGTGCTTTAATTCTTTCTTTTCTTCAGGCTCTAGACTTGGTTATGGGCTTCAGCAGGAGGCCAAAATGCAAGCGTTTCACTCAAGTCCTCTCAGCATGGCAAAGACACTGCTAACAGAACAAGGAATGGGTATGAAGTCCTTGAGCCTTGGGCACCATAGGCACTACGGCACAGGGTGAAAGGCTCTCTAGGAATCAGTTTTGTTTGTAAAAGATAAACTCTGACTGTGAAGCCCAAAGACAGTCTTTCATACTCTGCAGAATAATGACACATCTCTTCTAAGCACAGTCATGTTGCACACAAACATGGACTTTCACCACCCTCCTGCATGCTTTTTGTTAAACCAGCTCTGTGCCTGCTCTCAAGGCACTACTTGCTTGGACAAGAACATATATATATATGTATACACACACACCAGCTAGTAAAACCCAGCTACTGCCACCATTACCAGAAGGAGGTCCCCCCCTCAGCATCTTATCATAGTCCAGTCAGAGTTCCACTTCAGTCCTCAAGCTTCACCGAAGCAGAAGAGTGCCCTTAGCACGAGTAAGTGAATAGGATTTGGGTAGCACCTAGGCCTGAGGTTGTCCCTTTGAAGGGTGATGTTTCAGCCTGGTAGAGCACCAGGCAGGCTAATTTGACCAGGAAACCAGTGGACAGATGAACTCAGGGAACAAACATTGCTGAGCTAACGCTGAAGTAAGCCCGCTGAGGGTTTATACAGGTGGAGACCATCAAGCTGGGGTAACTGACCTATGGTCCTTACTGTCCACAACTGTGGAAGAGGAGGATGGAGAATGTCTGATCTGACAGGAGATAAGAGAACAACTGGGTATTGTGGAGGAAAGCAAGAAAGATAAACATGGTTATCTAGCCAAAAGATGTCTGCATGCTTGTAGCGATATATAGCTATGTAACTGCATGAATGGTTTCTGCCCTGAGCCTGGCAGGGCTGATATACACAGCTGGAATTTGTATCCAGCCTCAGAGATACAAATATGACCTTCTCTGCACAATAAAGTGTCTCTGGTTGCACCAGAACTGGAGTCCGTGCCTTCATGTGCCACACACAACTACTGCTGACTTGCTGCAGTGCAATACCTTGCTGCAGGGCAGAGCAGTATTTCTAGTTTGTCAGCCTGGTTTGCCCCCAGTACCTGCTATACAAAACTAGCCAGTACCAGCTTGAACACCAAGAGATAAGTAGCAGGTGTCTGGTGAAGTTCAGTGTACCTCAGACAACGGGGGAGCATAACAGACTGGAGAAGCTATGAAAAGGCCATCAGGATGGTCAGGGGGCTGGAGCACATGATGTACAGTAACAGGCTGAGGGGCCTGGGTTTGTTCAGTCAGGCAGAGCCGGGGGATCTAACTGCAGTATTTCACTGCCTAAACAGGGAATTACAGTGAAGACAGGGCCAACCACTTCCCAGAGGTGCACACAGAAAGAAGATGAGGCAGCAGCCAGAGGCTGCAACACAGAAAATTCCAATTGGACACGAGAAATTTTAACCATGAGAGTGCTAAAGCACAGGAAAAGGTTGCCCAGAGGGTAACAAAATCCCTGCCTCTGAAGTTTTTCAAAACTTGACTGGCCCAAACCATGCACAACCTGCTTTAACTTTGATGTTAGCCCTGCTTTGAGCATGGAGTTGGACCAGATCATTTTCACCTGTCCCTTCCATTGAATTTTTCCCATGGTTACTAAAACTAGGACTGGAGCAGAGAAGGTTTGAAGAAGAATATGTGGAGGAACACTACTCCAGTCAAAAACCCACCGGAAAGTGGAGCTTCTGCCTGGAAACCTTACAGCACAGATCAGATCATAGTACCCGAACAGACTACGTGTGGGAAATCACTGGTTGAGTTTGCCTCTTTCCAGGAAAACTTAGTATCTTGGCATCTAACTTGTCATTTATGAACCTCTAGGCCAGTGAAAGTCTTTTAATTATCCCCCTGCATTCTCTACCTCCTCCTCAGCCTTGACATAAGGCAAGTGATATGTGTCACACCTATTTGTTTAGGGACATCAATCTCAGATGAGATTTTGTCTTCATGTATTTGTAAGTTAACTGGAGAGAATAAATAAAATAAAAGAACAAAAAAGAAAGAATGTTTTATTTCAAATGCTGGTGTACATCCATATTGCACCTTACAGAAACACCCAAGAACAATACACATGCAGGGAGCTTTCCAATCCTCAGACATACACAATCCAGAACATGATACAGAAAGCAATGAACATGCACTTTTTTCTTATGATAAGCAGAACAGAAGTGTTCAAATCAAACTGAAGTACAATCCCTACAAAGCAACACAATTTTAATTAGCTGCTGTGACCTAAGCAGTCAATTTTGTAGAACGTGGTTATTTAGCATCACATGTTGAATACTTAACTCAGGCCTCAGCTTCTACCAAGAAAGCTTCCCTGCTCCCTTAATCTTCTAAATACATCCAAAGGTAGAATCTAAACAGCTCTAGTAATGACTCCCTGCTGAGCCAGCTGGCTGCAGTACGAGGATTAACTCAAGTCCTGTCCTTCCCCCTTTCATCATGATTATTGGAGGTTCATAATATGTTCAGGAGCCTCTGGTGGAAGCACTTGGGTGGACAGGAACCAAAATAGCAATGCAAAAATAACTAAACAAGCAAACAAAAGACACCACTGAGCAGCCATTTTGTTTGGGGAAAGCCCTTCATTGTACAAATTAAAAACAATACCAGCAGTCCACATATACATGCTTTAAAGCCAGGAATTAAACAAAAAGAAGCAGCACCATAACTTTACAGAATCAGCTCTCAAAACAAGTTTAGTAGATGGGGCTAAAAAAACAGAATGAAGTTTCCATTACAGAAACTGCATGCTGTTAGCTAACAGAAGGATCAAGAGCCACACCACTAGAAATTTTGCCTCATGACCGTTCCTACCCAAAATTGTGTCTCATGACTGTTCCTACCCAGCGTAAGAACCTGGACAGTTTCGTATAGACACCATATTTGCCTTTCTTTGCACATCCTTCTCCCCAGCTAACAATTCCAGTAACAAAATAAGTATCCTTATACCTGGTTACATGGGGGCCTCCACTGTCTCCTTGACAAGCATCTTTTTGCTCTGTTTCATAACCAGCACAGAACATGTTTTCTGTTATCGCAAAGTTAGTGGATTGCTTGCAAGTGTTCCTATCAACATAAGGGACTTCAAGCACTTTCAGTTTTTTGGATAGTCGTCCACCTTCAAATTCACGCCCGAAGCCACTAACCATCCCAGATCTTTGGTTCATCAGAACTTCATTAGCAAAGTCTGCTTCTGGGAGGCATGCTGCGACAATGTACTCAGAAAACACTATAGGTTCCTTCAGCTTTATTAAGGCTATGTCATTATCGTAAGTCTCGGCTACATATTTAGAATGAACAAGTATTTTGTCCACAGTATGCATCGTTTCAGACTGCTCCTTCTTTTCTCTGTCCACTTCACCTGCACAAGATTATTAAAAGGGTCATTAATGTGGTGGTAGTATAGGAAAATAAGAACAACCTTGATAAAGGAAGAGAGTAGTATACCCATTCCTAACACTGTGCCTAAATCTTTGTATCATACAAATAAACTGTAAAAATGTATTGCAGTATTTATTAGCAGCACCTGTATCACTCTGAGTCCCAAGCTTTTGTCTAAAGATTTTTGTACCGGTTTACATAAAGGCATAAACTGATTCAGCTGAACTAATGCAACTTTGGATTGAAGCTCATACAGAGAAGAGAAACTGGTCTGGGTCAAGACTAAAACAGTGCAAATACAAAGTTGTGTTGATCTAGTATCATGCCTCAGAACTGAAGCAATCATAATTTGAGTTTGTTCCTTCTCCCTCTATTCAATGTGTCAGCTTTCCTGAGTGTTCCTGCAGGAACAAACCCGTATGCTTCAGATGTGCCAGGAATGATAAGCTTTCTGAAGAAACACTACTCTGATGAACACAATGCTAGCCAACACTTCCAGAACATTTGTTCTTAATCACATCCAACTAGCTGGCAAAGAAGAAAGGGATGCACCATTATCACCTTTCACATCAGCTGCCCCTGTTTTTACAAGGCAGGATTCCCACAAAACGAAGAAATTAGACAAAGCAAAACAACAGTGAAAAAGTAATAAACGATGATAAATAAAGTAAGGACAGCGCATCTCATAGGAGATTTAGAGCACAGAGGATTAGTCTGCAACCCATGCCCAAATGTCACAGGAGTAAAATAAATAACCACTTACCAACGACAACTTTGATTTCTTTAGACTGGTTCATGCAATGAGCTGCAGTAAGTACGAAATTTTCATTCAAAATAGTGCCGCCGCAAAACTCTTCCCCTGCCTCGTTTAACAGAACAGCCTGTGAAAGAAAAAAAGGTGAGTGCAGAATTAAGAACAGCAGTTTAACATCAGTGAGCTATAAACAGGTAATTGATCTCTCTTCACACTACATATATGCTTATTACTGCAACATGTACTGCCCTGCAGGTCTCTCGTAATATTGCATTCACACACGCGTATGGTACAGATTGGCATGTAATGCTACAGAGTCTCAATTATGTTTATCTGAAGTAGATGTTTGGCTTCCATGTTACCTCACTTACAGTGCTTAGTAATATCTTTTAGGAACAAGACACTGACTGAGTAGGGAGAGCACAGCCTCCAAATCACCCCATCCCTTGGACTTACCACCCCAAAGAATTACTGCCCAAGTTCTGTTCCTGCTTGACCCCCTCTTAGTGTCCCAAATACAGGAACTCATTTTGGCTGGTACAAACTCAAGAGGAAAACTTAGATATGAAAGCATATTTGCAAAGTACAGGTGGTTTATCTGACATGCTCTCAAGTATTTTACCTAAACATACCTAAATAAAACTGCTATCAGAGAGAACTGGAATATAACCTGCAAAAATGACACTGGTAGGACAGCATAACTCAAAAGCCCTCTCTGGTGACAAGTTAAGCAGCACCATTTAAAATTGCACAAAGTCTTTCATTTTGACATTTTAAGGCTGCAGTTTGCAGAACAGCACATCTAAGTGCCTATATTCACGCAATTCAGCTACCTCTAGCTACAAGTGACGTACTACAGGGGTAATGTTCAGAAGGCAACTGGATTAAATGAACAATTGCATGCTTTTCCTCAGAAACACATTCTGCTTACATGCAGAGCACAAATGCCAGATTTACCTGCCATGGACATTCACCAAGCAGACACTCATCACCACCCACTATCCTGGTAATCACATAGGGAGACTTGCTACTTGTTTCATTGCCCGGACCGAGGGTTGGGCTTTCTGTGGTAGTAACAATGTCCTCCTCCAAACTTGTTGCATCTTGATCACTAGTTGCATTGCTATTATCAGCTGGTAAAATAACCGACCTTTTTTTTCTTTTCACAAAAACTTTTCCACAAGGATATTTTACTGTAAAGGCAAGAGTGTTGAAGTTAGAGACAGACAGAAACACCAGCACAAGAGGAAACTCCTTGACAACATCATCTCACAATAAATCAGTTGATACACCTGTCCTATTTTCAAAACACTAGCAAAACCTTGGCAGGTGCAGCAATGGAGGAAGACCAGGTGGTGTGAAAAACAAAAGCCATTTTGTAGTCCTAAAACTTGTCCATAGGTTCAGTCTCTGGACAGTGTTCTCAAAGTATTTAAAATATCATCTTCAATTGTTTCCATTGCTATATTTATGTATCTGCTCTTACTAAAACGATGTTAATTAGGAAACAAAGTGGCTCATGACAGCAATTTATTATTAGTTATAAAGGATATAAAACCCACATCATGAATATATGCTTGACTTATCCCTCCCACAGGTTTGTTGAAATAAAACAAAAGTATACAAATGTAAATAGCATTAATCATATTTAATGTAATCAGTTACTATTTTACTAGGTTAACTGAAATCTGAAGTAGAAAAATCTTTGTAAGATGCTATTTTATATGGTGCATAAGTGTTTAAAGAAATGACACATGGTAATTCTGTGAAAGGCACCTTGCAAAGGGTTCCAAATCAGCTAGATTTTGATAAGTCCATCACATCACCTCACAAATGGAAGGCTCTGGAAATATGAATCAGTTGGGCCTCAGTGTTACATCTACATTATGTAGAATACTGATGGTTCAAAAGACATTCTTTAACTGTGAAACAAGTCTCACCATAATTGCTATTAGTTTATTACATGGCTTCATACCTGATGAAACACAGCGTTTGCCATCCTCTGCTAGAACATACCCTTTTGCACAGGAACACAGAACATCCTTCCGTGTACTTTTTTTGATGCTGCAGAACTGCTCACAGTCACCGTTGTTTATTTTGCAGTACTTTGGTATGACTATAAAGGAGATGTTTGGAGAAAAACTGTAAATAAACACTGACTTCACAGAAGATCTTGAAGTTCACCAAATTGAACTGCAGTGGTTAAACAGGATCTGTATCTCCATCTGTAAAACTCCTGAAGCACATCTTAGTTACAACACGAGTGGCTAACATTAGCTTATGCCTTACAAAGCAGTCATATCCACCGCATGAAACATACTGGCCAAGTCCACGTGGGCCCAGTGGCCACGTCATGGTAAGCTTAAAAAAGCAGAGACAGAATAACCAGAAGAATTAATAAAACACTAGCAGAAAAGTCCAGATATTGGTAAATCCTCACATTTCCTCCCTCCTGCCTTAAAAAACTCAACTCCTCATCACTCCCCTCAGTCTTGTGCCTGAACTTCAGTTCCACGCCCTCCACTCTTACTTCTGAGCTACTAATACATGCTCCAATGACATCATTAGGGTAGTAGCTGTATGCCACAGAAGTGAGGCTTAGGAAGGATTCATATGCATAAAATGATTCCTTGAAAAGCTGAAAAGATCTCTGCATACTGAAAAATCTGTTTTCTTTGGTTCTTCCTGCTGTGAGATGAGCAGGGAGGCTGTACTTCTGAGCATGGAATAAAGACTCTTGGATATAAATTATAAGAATCCTATGCTTTTTAGTTTTATCATCATGTTTTGGGGCTTCAAGCTCATGCAAAGAGGTGCCGCCATAATTAAGAGGGCTTTCTTTGGAGCAAGTGTAACTTCAGAGAGTTCACTAACACTGTCCAGCTGTAGAGCCACCAGGTCTTAGTGTTTCTGGCACTGTCCTCCAACTCACTGTTGACTGCTGTAAAGGAATGAAGCTGGGCTAATTAGCATTGATAATATACAGCTGTGGGCTGGCTTCAGGGGTGTCAGGTTGGCTGATGTAGATAAGGTGCAGGTGTGGCTGGTTCTGTTAAGGGGTTGAGAGCCAGTGAAGAGAGAGCAGCTGGGGAAGAAGCAAGAGAAGAGAGGGTGGGTCCTGGATGAGGTGAGAGGAGAAGACAGCAGAGGGACTGGCATGAAGAGTGTGTTGGTATGAGGTGGCAAAGGACCTTGTTGTAGCTTGATAGTTTGGAGAGTGCTGTGACAGACAGCCATTCTATTCTACACATTTTTCCAAGCGGCAAATAAATCTGGTTAAGAAAGAGTTAACAGTCTCTGTTTCAGCTCCCTGGGAAAGTCATTGCCACAGGTCTCTAAAGAAGAAACCTACCAAATTCACAGTTCTTGCCTTGATAACCATCCAAGCATGAGCAAGTGTAGGAACCAATTCCATCTTTACAATGTCCACCATAGTGACAAGGATTTGAGCTGCACTGGTTCCCATCTACAAAAACAAACCAAAACCACAATCATTGTAAGAGCGTAAGCATTTCCAGCGAACTCTGAAGGGGTGTTAGTGTTAATAAGCAATCTTTCATCCTTCCTTTTAAAACATGTGTCCTGTGAGTTGCCACGTTCCAGATGGAACAAACAGCGTAAATGCAAGCATTCCAAACCAGCAATGATTCATATACACATCCTCAGTTTTGCAATCTAGTTTTGGTGGCTACTGTATGACAGTGCGTACACAAGTCCTTTTCCGTAGGAAGTAATATATCATGGTCAGAGTACACATAATTTACAGTGAAGGCTGTAAAAGCAGGCAGGACATTCTAAGTTGCAACTACTGCCTAAAGATACCAACCTTTTGGCCTCTTGCATTTCCCTACAATTTCTGCATAATAATGACAACTCAACTTTTATTTCTTTAAAGGTCACCTCATCCCTTGTGCATGTTTTTTGCCTGCAGTGCTGTTCACTTAAATAAACAGACATCAGTATATTAGATAGACACAACAACAACAACAAAAAAGCTTTACTAAGCCCTGCTAAATTCATGTGTGTAGGCCAAATTCCTGTTTTGTGCTGCTTACAGTACCAACATTTTCTCATTGTATCCATTCAGGTATGAGCTCGAGTTTCAAAAAAGTAGCTCTTACCTCACACTTCTCACATCTATCCTCGGATGTCCCACATCTGAAAGGTAGTTCTGGAGCCCTTCTTCCCTTCTGTGATGGGGACAAAACTGTCTGACCTGACTCCAGGGCCCCGGCCACATGTACCTCACAAACTCAGTTACATGTAGGACTGTGAGGCTGCACTGTGTTTGGAGACATGTTCCATGCAGCAGCCCTTTCCCCCACCCCCACAAAGGTATCTCACTCCTGCATTGATGTTTGCTGCCACAATGTCTCTCCCAGCTAGTCATCTGCTGTAACAAAGGTGTTCCCCCATCACATGACCCTGCTGGGCAATTCTGCACTGTTTGATAAGAAAAGCAGGATACCCGGAGAAGTGATGCTCACTCAGTAATTCGTTGCTTTACATAACATGCTCTTCAAATTTCTGCATTTTACCACCTGTTCTGCCTCTGGAGCAGCTGAAAGAACAGCAATACCCACAGAGGAGGCAAGACGCAAGAAGTCGCTCATCCTAAGGATTCAGTGACCGTATCTGCTGCAGCTTTATCTGCCACAGGGAATGTCTGCTGGGGTTTATGTACTACTCCCACACCTCAACATCACTTCTGTACCTGCACATGGCCAAAACTAACAGCACTCCAAATGCTGTGTCTGTGTGGTCCACCATGGAGGCATTGAAGACTGATGTCCATCCTCAACAGAGGAAAAGCAAGACCACTATTTACCAAAAGGACAGACTCAAGGCCCACAGCACAGCTCCTGGTTTCTGCCTCCTCTGCAGTGCCAAAGCACTCCATTCTGTAGTGGTTTTAGCTAAGCACCACCCTACTGTTAGAAACTGTACTTCTTTAGTTTTTCCCTACACTGTAGTTGCCACTGTGGTAATGGGTTTTACATCAATATTGCATAAAAGCATTGCAGAATCCCCTACTAAAAAAGGAAGCAAGAATGAATTGTTCTAGTAACTTGGCTGAGGGTGTCTGTGGTTTTCAACACTTCTGAACACCAACAAAGCATTCATGAACTGTGGTTTAAAACATATGGAATTGGCATTTCTGCTAAGAGCGCTGGCACTGATGTTCTGCCGCGTGTATTCTCAGAAGAAAATGGTTTGAAAATTTCCACTCCTGTTCATTGTAACACGGATGCAGGCTTTGCTTGAAATTTCAGCCTGTAGGCTGCAGAGTGCATCCCCTGCTTAGAAGATTGTGAAACTGCATCTCCTTTGTGGCAACTGTCTTCAATTTACTGCAGGCTCCAAAATACAAAGCTGTGCTGTCTTTTGCCAGTGTTTTTGAGGTACTCCTCCTAATGCGCAAACTGGACACGTACATTCAGGAGAAAATGTTATCAAACACTAAAACATTAAAAATCTGTCCCTTCACAGTGATTACAAACACTAGAGCCCTAATAAATACAACGCAGACCTGGCAACTCTATAATACAGGAATCAACAACACTCTGGCATGGCAGGTGACATAAAACCGGCAAGCATCTGTGTGATACAGTTCAATAACTTTGTGTTGGCTACGGCATTTAAGCATCACCCTCATCCATGACTCTTTGCATCTTGAATTCCCCCATCCAGGGCTGCCCTTCTGGAGGACAACTGACCATCAGAGTCATGCCCAGTTTCTGCTTCTCACTGTCTTTTGCGCGCAAAGGGCCACTATTCTTTTTTTTGAAAGGACAAAGATCACCCCAGCAATTGGAGGCAGTTGAACCTTGCCTTCAAATGGAGTGACCGAGTTCAAGCAACAGCATGGCAGTAAATCAGATTCCTTTTTCAGAGGAAACACAAAGTGAGGGTGTCCCACAGTGAAAAGAGAGGAAGCAAGGGAGCAGGAAGCGGTTATTTAAGAGGTGCATCCTTTTTAACCTTGCAATAAGGAAGCTTAATTCTCTAAATAAAGGCAGAGTGTTTCTTACCTACATAGGTGTTCCAGAATTCCTCCTACAGGTAGGTGTGGTAAAAGGGGAATAAATGGAGACAGAAAAAATTAGATGAGAATTACTGAATTCTTCAGAAAAATATTAGAGCTTTCATACAGAGGGTACTTGCAGCTAACAACTGTTAAAACAAATATTTAAGTTACAGGCACATAAAGTGCCTTGCAGCCTGGTATTATCATTCAATAAATTAAAACCATGTGATCCCTCTATAGGGCCCAGCTCTACAAAAACAAGTCTCATGCATTTTTCAGAAATATGTAAAACTCCTTAGAGATCTCCCCATGTGATTCAGTCAGCACAAGGCACTCGATTTCTTGCGCAACTGTATCTTTCCATCAGTTCTGACTGAATTTACTTACATTCCTGTAATGCCAAATTCTCAGTCTCCATCCTCCCCTAAAGTCCCATCAACCAGGACCTCAGAAACCCTGAGATTTAAAAATATTTTGTCTGATTTGTGTTCTTTCCCTCTGCACTGAGGACTGCAGGTATGCCATGTGTCCGAGACAGTCCTTTTCAGTGACAGCTGGTCACCAAGCAGAACAGGCGGTGCTGGTTCTGCTGTACACCAGCCAACCTTTATGCTCTGAAGTACCCTGGCGATGCACCCATGACTCCCCACCCAGGTCATCTCAGGGCCACTCCAAGAACACTTTGGCCATCAAGTAACGCTAAAGTGAGATGGATCTGGCCTTAACTCCAGTTTCAGGGCTGTTCTTCACAGCCACATAGCTACAGCCCATGGTCCCAACTCCTCTCCACCACTGAGTCACTTCAAGTTTTCAAGTATCACCTTTTCTACTGACCCCAGTCCCCATAGCTGACTTATCTCTTTAACCCTTCCTTGAGTTTGGGAATAGATTGCATTTCTGTCTGAAGTCACACAGCCATCAGGGTAGGGCAGGTGACACAAGAGCCACATGTACAATCTTAATTCTGCGTGGGCAATTTAACATTAAGGCATGTAAGAACTGTCCAGAGTATACATTCTGTCAGTTCAGATACTGAAAAAGAGAGCCACAAAATAAGCACTGCAAAGCTGCTCGAGATAAGTTTGGAAACACTCTCCCATGAAGTTCCACATCAGCATTTGCCTTCTCAACCTTCCCATGGACTCTCCACCAAAGAACTCTTGACCATAGTCATGACACTCCGCCACACCACCCAAACAGGGTAAACATGTTTCCAACATGAGTAGTACCAAAGCATTTAAAGGTCAAATACCTCACAATGGCAATTAAACAGATCAGAATAGGTAAAAGAATGGAGGCTTTAATATGGGCTGGCCTTGCAAGAACTAAATTAAGACTGCTACCATACGTTCACACCTTAGCAATTCCAACCACTGTTAAAACCACTGTTCTTTGTGTTAAGTGATTGGGAGCAATTTGTGAGATTTAACACTCGGCTCAAAAGACCTTAATGCTAGTTTATAAACACGAAATACATAGACAGATGTTTCATATTAGTTCATCCTTACAGTTTTCTCCTGGTCTTCAAAGGCTTCTCTTGCTTCTTCTTTTGAGCAGCGCTCCTCATTACATTCTCTTTCAATATTCCCTTTCTTCATTTCCTCCAAAAAAGAGTTAGCACGTTTTGTTCTTTCCAAGAACTTGTCAGCATTTTCTTTCTTGATGAATACTAGACAATAAAGAAAATGATACAGGTGGTGGTAAAGAGTCATTAGAAATAAATGAAGTAGAAATAAACCAAACCAGACCCTTTCACCACTCTACCCACACACCACATTACCTGTGAGGTTAGTCCTCACGCAGACTGATACATCTCAGGATCTCTCAGAGCAGTCTTTCTCTGAGAATCAGCAGCTCCGGGACAAGCTGTAGGCCTCCAAAATTCTCTCCTACCTTTTTTAGTCTTGAAAATCAGAACATGCAGCTTGCTGCTGAGGGCTTATATTTCCATTGCTCCTGCTCAAGACTTCAGTCTTAAACAGAACGACTTGCCCCGAATGCCAGGGAAACTGCGTTCCTTGATTTGGTTTTAAAGCTGACCACCAGGCAGTACCACCACCCGCTCCAGGGGCTTGTGGTGCACAAACTAAATGCCACATAAACTCAAGATGTAGTAATGTATCTACTGACAGATGACAAAAGCCCATGTTTGAGTTCTTCTGCCCTTCACCTCCCCAAATCCCACTGTGTTCTCCTGGGGTCTTCCTTCCCTCTTAATACCACCTCCCAATTACCTGTAGAAATGTTTCTGCTTTATTAGTATGTGTACGGGTAGAGCCAAGGCAGCTGCTATCTAAGATTTAACGAAGAGCAGAAGTAAATGAACGTCAGTTTAGCAAGGAAGTACAGTCTGAGGTCAGTTTCTTGGTTTGGTTTATGTTTTAAAAGCCTGGTGTCACAGAAGCCTAAGACCTGCTGCCTTCAAGTTCAAGATGCAGGTAGCTGTTGATTTAAAATGAAGGATCAGAGGCATTAAACTCAGCTCAGACACTTGGCTGTGTGAACAATATCGTTACCCTTCAGTAACTTCTGCACACATTACCAGACAGAAAAAACGGAAACAACACTGGATTTAATAAATTGCCAATTACCCTGTAAAAAGCCCATATTCTGGGAAAGGTTGCAGAGTTTGGAAGCTGGCATTTAATTATGTTCTAAACATCTGGAATTTAAAGAGAAAAAATACTTTCCGATCACGGAGTGGAGTGTGGAAGACAGTGCTGCAAGTGGGACTTCAAGGCCAACAGCATACGCTCAGTGGGCAGCTCGCATGTACCGCTGCAGTGCTCTTCGTGCAGCTCAATTCAGCAATAAATAAAGTTGCTGACAGTAATCACATACCCTAATATCCTCTAAGCGAACACAGAGAGGACTTACTCTGCTTTCACTGAAATTGGTGGATCAGCCATAGGGAGCCAAATTCTGCTTGTGATATTTATGTCAAGCAATCCCATAGAGCCCATGCGTAATTTGAAGCCCCACTTATTCTGAAAAGGCTTCTCACACCAAGGCTTGCAGAAAGTGCGTGTAACTTGTAGCTCAGCAACTGTTAGTTCATTCACCCATTATCTTATTTGCCCTTAAATCCCTCTCTGCGGTGGCAGGAAAGTGACAGGACGCAGCCGGTGGGGTTATCGCCTCTATATTCCTTTGCCTCCACATCACCCGCGTAAGCGGATGTTTTCATAACCTTGAACCAGCTGACCAGTCTTCTGAGGCTGGTTGTTCTCCTTCCCAAGCCTTCCATCACGCTTCCTTCTTCAGAGGCATCAAGGACCAACAGGTGTTGGGCAGCTGAAGTAGGACGTTCCAGAAACGTGTGGAAGACCTCATGTTAAAGCCTGAGCGGGCTGACCCGCTGAAGGAAGAGTTAACGACTTTTGAAAAGCCACTTGCTGATCCTGCTTTGGACTTTGGTGTTGACCCTAGCGGCACAAACAGGGCGGCTGGCCGGATGGGCTCCCGGCTGTGCTCCAGCCCCTCCACGGCCAAGCGCACCCCACCGAGCCTTGGCCGTGAGCACCTCAGCCTGCGAGGGCGGCCGTCCTCCCGTGGGGAGTGCCCGCCATCCATTCTGTGGGGTGAGGGGGGGTGGGGGGAAAGGGGAAGGCGCAGCAGCCCGGGAAAGCCCTGCGGGACGCGGCACCCCGGGGGCTCAGGCACCCGGAGGGGTCCCATGGCAGCTCCCTGCCCCTGAGGCGGAGCTGTCCCGTCTTTCGGCGGCATGCGGGGGGGCTGCACAGGTGCAGACGAGCCCTTCGGCCGCTTCGCAAACCGAGCCCGCGGGGAAGCCGAGCCGTGGGGTGCCCTCCCCGGCCCCCGACGCTTCCCGCCGGCCGCAGCCCCCCGCGCAGCCCCCGGCCGGCGGGGCCGCAGGGCTCCCCCTCAGCGCCGCGGGGTGCGAGCCCCCGGCCCGCAGCGGCGACCGGCCACCTCCTCCCGCGTTCCCCCGGCAGCCCCCCTACAGGCTGTCAGGAGGGGGACCCCGGCCCCCCCCCAAAAAAAATAAACAAGGCGCCGCCTTACCGCCTCCTTCAGCCCGGAGCTCGCCCGCCAGCGCCGCGCCGAGCAGGAGGAGCAGCAGGCGGCCGGCCATGGTGGCGCGGAGCCCCCCGCTGCTGCCTGCCCTGGGGAACTCGCCGCCACCCGGCGGGACGGGACGGACGGACCGGGACGGGAGCCGAAGCCTTCACCCCCCGGAGCGGGGAGAGACTGCGGCGGTGTTGCTTCACCCTGCCCAGAAATAGCGGAAGCGCCGGGGAAGGGGGCAAGCCGCCGCGGGATTTCTCAGCCGGGGGGGCGGCCTGATGATGAGGCCCTTCTTTATTTTTTTATTTTTTTAAACCCGAGGAAGCCGGCGTGTTTAATTGCACCTTTCATTTGCGCGGGAGGGGAAGCGAACCGCCACTCGCAGAAGGCAGCGCTGGCCCCGGCCCGGCGGCAGGTGAGGGGCCCGGCCGCGCTGCCCCCCGGCGCCGCCCGCCGCCTTGCCGCCATCCCGGCACCTCACCCGCCGGCTCCGCGCTTGCCGTGCCCGGGGCCCGGTGACCTGGGCCTGGCGCTTGCCAGGAGCTGGCCTCCATCTCCCCCTTTTTATGGGGGGCTTCCTCCGGCTGCGCCCGGTGCGGTGTCCGTGTGCTGTGGGGGCCACGTCTTTGGTGCCTCCAGAGCCTGCCGTCGGGTCCCCGTCGTCCCCTTGGCTTGTGTAAACAGGCTGCTGTATTAAAAATGTACCTAAACCCCAGCTTTGTTTTGAAAAAGTCAGTGCAGCCAGGGTTTCTTTCAGCTTTTTACCCTTTTTCTGCAAGACAATGATTTCTTCATAAATGTCCATGGTTACGCTGGAAGGTTACAGAGAAAAAAACATCGTATGGGGTGTGGAAACCCCAAAACTGTCATAGCTGGAGGGAGTCTGGAGGTATGGTCTTGCAACGCAGAGTGCCCCATCTCAGTGAAAAAGAGGTCACTGTAGTTGCTGGTCGCTGCTCCTAGGCACCTTCCTCCCTGGGAATGTATTCTACTGGCATACATGCTTCCCTCTTAGGAGTAACGGGAACTGCTGGGGTATGTTTTCATAGTGGTAAGACCTTTTGTTTCTCAGGTCTCTGGAATCTGCTGCTTTTCCCAATGCAGTTCACTACTTAAACCGCAAACCATTCTTTTATGTCAGTAAAGCAGGGTATGGGGTGTTCAGGATTGCATGGTATATGTACCATCTAATGTCACTGTTTTCCCCTAATAATAGAGTATGGTCAATTTTAAGTGTTCTACTTGCTGATAAGCTTTTGTGATTGATATTCAGCATGATTTGAATGAATCCAAAAGCTTTTGTGATTGATATTCAGCATGATTTGAATGAATCCAAAGTGTAAGTTTTGCATAAGAAACTGTTTCCTGATTGCTGGGTCGGTTTTATCTCCCTCAACCTTTCACTGTTCTCATGCTTAGATTAGAAGCTACATTTATTAATGGTATAGTTGGTGGTGTTTTCAGAGTGCTTCAGGTTCTACCATTTATGCGTTAAGGCTTTAGAGAATGGTCTTTGGCCAGTGTTTTGCAGGTGGTCAGGCATATACCCTATTCTGACTCTAGACCTCAGGGTAGAGAGTACGACTTAGATTATACTGGACAACAAATAAAACAAACATTCCCTTGCATTTGCCCTCTTCTGTATCGACATAATAACAAGGCAAAGATAAGATTCAATTTGTGGCATTCTTCACCACTCATAAATATAGGGTTAAATATTACACTAAATAGTTATGTGCAGTAAAAATACTGCAATAATGCCTGGTGCAAGAAGACTAAAATCAAGTTTTTCCAGCAGACCTCTAAATGTATAATTAACCTTTTCTCAGCTTTCTTGTCCTGGTGGCTCTCTACAGTTCCTTTCCTTCAAATCTGCCTGTTGCCACTGCAGCTGTTGGAGAAAGCTACCTTAACACAAATTGAAATAAACACTTTTTTCTATTTCTTCTGCTATTGCAACATTACATTACAGGATCCATCGGCATAGGAAGTTGCAAAAGCCAGAAGCATAAATGTGTTCAAGAGATTGCACACATTTGTGGACAACAGGTTCATTAATGACTGTTCAACCTAATGCAACATCTGGTTCAGGAAGTCTGTACATCACTGATTACCAGAAGCTGAGAGGGTAGCTGGAGGAATAATCATGGTATACTTGATATGTTGCTGACAGCCTTTTCTCTCAGCATCTACCTCTGTCCCTTAGCAGAAATGAATACAGAATGAGAGGGATGCTGAGTCCAATTTGTTACTGCCATTCCATGCCTGCTTGACAAGACACGCAAGTTTACAAACAACACCGATAAGGAAGTTTTTTATATATTCAAGTAAGCATTAGGCCCGTTTCAGATCATTAGTAGTGGTGTGGCTATCAACATGTATCACACAGCTAAGATAATGAAGGAATGCTTCAATAGGAAAATGATGCAGAGGGATTGAGGGCCAGTAAAACCGTCTGGAAATGCTCCGGTTCAACATTATTAATCCATGTGCTTCTTCAACCAGTCGATGTATTTGGATACCCTTGTGTAAACCCCATAGCTGCCTTTAACAGCACAGCCCTTTCCCCAGCTAACAATTCCAGTCAGAAACCAAGTGTTCTTGTACTTTGTAGCATGAGGTCCACCACTGTCTCCCTTGCAGGAGTCTTTAACGCCGGTCAGGTCTCCTGCACAGAACATATTCTCTGTAATATTTAAATCAGTCTCCTTTTCACATTCTTGTGTCTTTACACGTGGCAAATCGACTCTCATCAGAACAGAAGAGGTGGCACCTCCATCTAGTAGGCGTCCCCATCCACTCACTGTGGAGAACTTGATGGAGGACAGTTCATACACTGCAAACCGTTTTTCAGGCAAACATATTGGCACCACATAGTCGGTGAGATTCATGGGTGTTTCCAGGTTCAGGAGTGCAATATCATGATCAACTTGCCCGTTCACGTATCTTTCATGAACAATTATCCTGGCAACTCCACTTTCTTGTTCGGTTTTCTCATCATTATTTATTGTGTGTTCACCTGAAAAGTTGTTAAACGCAGGTCATGTCAGGCAGCTCCTTGATTCCCCACAAGTTTGAGGAGGTAGGGGGGTTTCTAGTCTGACACTTCTTAAGGGCAATTCCCTTATACTAGCAAAGCCTGCACATTTTATCTTTTACTCTGGTTTGTCAGGATGAGAAGCTGTCACCACAACCACATCTTGATAATATGAGAAGGGGAAGATACATACCCAGCCTCACCCGAAGCTGTACAGGATGAGTATGCTCCAAACAGTGAGCTGCAGTGACCACCCACTCTGGGGAAAGCAGGGTACCGCCACACTTTTCTGCCTGGTTCTGTATTATAAGGGCCTGCCAACATAAAGCAAATTTATGTCTTGCATCAAATGTGCTTGACCTGAATCTCAGTAGAGTTGGGGTTTATATCACTTTTTTCTGTCTCTTTATGCAACCGTGTTTGAGGATACTGTGCTCATTGCATGGAGAATTTAGGATGGGGAGTCTTCCCATTGACATTTTCTCCATTTTGTAGTATGAACTTTGCCTATTATGGCCAAGAGCGTATCCCTGGAAGCTGCAACTAACATTCTTGCTGGCAGTGGCATTAAGAACTAAGGGGTCAGGAGGTAAGAGGAGGCTCTATTACCACTCCACTCCCATGAAAGCAGGAACTCCAGAACAAGGCTAAGGTGCATGATTGAAACAGGTAGATCTGCTGGCTATGGATGGAGCGGGAATTTGGGCATCCAGACCTGGCACTTTTTATGGATTTTTAACATAATACATTTAAAGCAATGAATTTAAGTTAGTGGTTTCAGAAGGGGTGTGTGTGTGTGTGTGTGTGTAAAGCAGTGAAAGATTTCTGAAGACTCACTTGCCATGGACATTCACCTGGAGGACAGATTAAACCACCTACTATTCTCCCTCGTGCAGTTGCATTTGTTTTTGCCAGCACTGGTATTTTTCCACATGGGTATTTCACTAGAAAAAGAAAAAAACAAACCAATAAAAAACCCAAACCCAACCAAAAGGCAGCAAGTGTGATCTTTTTGCGCTGGAGTCACAGCAAAATGTGTAAGGTCTTCAGTGAAATTATGTTAGCTGAAAAACTGGGTTTCTAGTCTGGGAGCATGGGTTCTCAGAAGTAATTTAGAGCAGCTCAGCAGGTAAGTAGTCTTTTTGTTTGGAAACAGCCAGAAATGCTTTTACAGATAGAGTGCAGGCCCACACATTATCATTGACACACTCACCTACCACAGAAGTTTGCAAACAATATACCTGCTTAAGATACATGTTAGCACTATGAGGTAGGCTGCAGGCTGTAGAGCAGAAGTGACTCTGTCAAGCTTTGTAGTGTACAAATTTTTCAGCAACCCTGCTGACTTTAACTCCGTTGTACCGAGTGCACAGCATCCGTGGCGTGGTGAGACACAGGCTTAAGCATGGGATGGACATGCAGCTTGCTGTCCCTTGTGTGGGTGGACCTGAAGATCTCCTAGGAGCAGATACTATGTCTTCTGGTATACCTTCCAGCAGACTGGGATTAGTCTGCTTGGGTCCAGAGCATCCTTGGTTCTTCTGGACTGCACATCTCAGTCTAAGGTCTGTTTTTAGCCTGAGCAATCACGTGAAGACTGGCAGAGGATCAAATCCTGAGAACTGAACCTGCGACTGACCTGCAGTGCAGAGGAAGCCTTGGCGTTTTCGTAAATCCTTCACCCAACACAGTTTTCCTTTCAAGAAGAAGGTCTGCCTTTGGGGATATTTGTGTGCCATGTAGCTGTGCTGTAGGTGAACACACCGTCCCTTCCATCCAGCAGTCACTCTGTGATAACCTTCCATCCAGCAGTCACTCTGTGATAACGCTGTGAGGAGCGCCCGCCTTCCATCGCTTTGGGAGCCAGGGCCCTCTGGTCTGTGCTGGGCTGAATCTGACATCTCCATGGATCTGTAATTACTTCAGCTGATACAAAGACAGCATCAAGCTTTTACAGGTACAGGCAAGGTATGGAGGAGCAGGGCTAGCTCTTTGGTAACAGCTGGTGTAAGATCAGAATAGGCGTAACACAAACCCATACCCTGTAACGCTGTATGCAGGGCAGCGCAGGGTCAGGTCAGGCGTTCGAAAGGGCTGTTGTGAGATGTGACAGGAGGATGGTGAAGGGACTGGCAGTTACACAGTTTTGTCTCCTTGCAACACACTGTCAGCACTAAGGCTATTTTGGTCCCCAAGAAGCAAGTAGCCACAAATACATCTTCCTCATGGGGGAAGACGTGCTGAAAAGCCTGTGGGGAATATTGAATCCTTTGTTCTCAGCTTTTAACAAAAGCAGCTTCCCCATCACATGATATTGCAGAATCTGTTAATAAGGGATAAGCACATTAATAGACATTTTTCCTAATGAAATTGCTGTTCTTGAGAGCTAGGTTGTCATTATCAGTTCTCTGCATGAGTGCTCCATCGAGGTGTGTGTAGCGGGGGGGCATTACCCCTCAGAATTACTTTGCATGCTCCCTGCCGCTTTTTCCGTTATGTTCATGTCCCTAGGAGTCTCTCCCCTCTAATAAAGCAATTCAAGTAGGCATCTGCAATAGAGTCAGGTGCCAGCTTACATATTGGAAAAATAATGAACTTGCAGTACTGTAGTCCCAATTGGAATTCACCTTGTCAGATGAGTGAGAGAAATATCTAGCCATAGTGCTGAGAAGAATACCAAAAGTGTACTAGTCCTGCCAAATGGGGGTGGGGGGAGAAAGAAAAAAAAAAAAAAAAAGAGAAAAAAATCACAAAACTTGTTTTCTTTGGTGCTAACAGTCCTCTTCCTCTCTTGACTCCTGTGCTGAAATAAATATGGTAATAAAATCCAGAGTCACAATTTCAGATGGGAGATCCAACAGTAAAACAATGCTGCCCCAAAAATGTTTTCCCAGTGTGGGTGTAAGCTGAAACAAAAAAGGACTTGTGAGGCCCAGAGCCCCTCCACTGACCAGAAACCCCTCAGCCTGATCCCAGATCCTGACTACCTGCTGCTGTGCTGTATTTAGGCTCCTTGGCCATGAGCTTGTCTCCACTGCTCAGTCCTTCACTACTAGACAAGTGGTGAAAGCACTCCCTAAGGAGGAGGCAGGGGTTCAGCTCCCTCCTTGCTCCTAGTAGGCAGGATGTTCAAACTCGAATTTCCCGCGTCCCAGAGGAGTGGACCTCTGGGGCCAGGAGGGGGAGGTGCAAAAGGCTCTTTGCTCAGTGTGCACACTTCGCCAGCTGCTTTCCTGGTGTCTAACTCCCACCAGCAGCCCAGACTTACTGCTCTGGACTCTACCCTCAGAAGAAGAGGTGGGGAGCTGCTGGCTAAGGGTTATACCTCGCACCCCCTGATGTGTACGTGTTGAAAACTTTTCCTCCAGAGCTGGCTTAGACTTGGCATCAGGCTAGCAGTATCTTACCTTGGGGAATGCAGGACACGCCATCACTCGCTAAAGTGTAATCATCCGCACAGAAGCACACTCGTTTTTCAGACTGCGCATCAGTACAGTACTGTTCACAGCCACCGTTGTCGTAAATGCACTTCAGTTTGTCAGCCACGGCTGAAGTCAGAGAAAGAGCATTTAGTTTTCCTAGCATGGATTTTGGTGCTTATCATGAATCAGTTGCAACTGGAAATGGTGACAGGGAAGCAAGGCAGCAAAGCAGATTTCTGTGATTTATGTACAGCAACTGCATCAAATGTGCCTTTTATTTGGCAAAACTTAGGTAGGCCTGGATCTCCAGGCACTGGGAAAGAAAAGGCTATGCTTAAGAAACACACACCTAAAATTAAATCAGTCTGCATTTATGCAGTAGCTGAACTGTTTAAAGGATGGAGGTCTTATGATTGTGTGGTAACCATTGTAACGTATGTCTGAAAAATAACTGTTTTGTATTTTGCCACCTGGCAGAAGGATGCTCTGGGATGACTGTTGAGACTGCCTGGTTAGACTTGACAAGTGCCTAGTCCTTGTTTGGGCTCAGCACGTTCTGATGGTGTAAGTGTAACGCTCAGTGTGGGGTGCCCACTGAAATCGATGGGAAGACATATACTGACTTCCTTAACTGCTGGATCCGTCACCCTGGCTCTGTACAACCCGTATGCAGTGTAGTTCTCATTCACCTACTGTACCAAGCTTCTAAGTTAAAGTAACTTCAGCATTTGAGTAGGGCAAAAAAAAATCCTCCTTTCTCTCAGACAGTGGACAAAAGGCAATTTTCTTTTTTTAATGAAGTTATCATCATAGAGTAATAATTATCTTGCTGCCTTGCAGTGCCTGACTGCCAGCTGGTTAGGTCCATCACGCACCACAGGCAGTGTGAACAGTAGCTGTCAAAGCTAGAATGATGCAGAATGTTAATGGTTGCTACTGCTTATCTCAATGCCTTGCATTTGAATTAATAAAGACACTTTTATTTTGTTATCGATGCCAGAGCTGACCTTTTTCACAGCTTTTGCCCTCATATTCGATGGGACAGCGGCAAACAAAATCCTGAAACTGGTCATCACAACTCCCGCCGTTCTGACAGGGGTTGGAGTCACACTGGTTAGGGTCTGTAAAAACATTCAGTGTCAGTCTGGTTCATGTAGAGCTGCAGCAGCAGGAGTGTTTTCACAGCTGTTAGAACATCCCAAATGATCGTACCATAATAGATGTGCCAGAACTCTTTCTGGAAGAAAAAGATGTGAGATTTAATTAAAGAAAAATTAACTCAGGTTAAGCCCTACAGCCTGTGTAGCACAGGAAGAGTTACAGATGGCCACAGTGATGCCCTTTTTGCCTTTATAATTTATGAAAGTTGATATCCATAAAATATTCTACATTATTTTCTACATGATTTTCATGTACCAATAGAGAAGGGCACTGTGTAACACACACAAATAGGTTATTAATCAATAACCTCCGGTATAGTTGAGGTGGGATTGACTGAAACAGAAATTGCACAATACAATAATTTAAGGTATTGTCAGGTCAGGAATTACTGGGGGGTTGGAGAGACAACTTCGAGAGCATCACTACTGCTGCGTGTCCCCCTGTAAACGCAAGAGAAAGATGCAAACAGCAGGACACACTGCACTTTTTTTACTCTCATGGTTTAAAGTCTGAAAGCACAACCTTGCGTAGGGGGAGTCCACCTGACAGTGAGCACTCACCCAGCCCCGTGTTACTTACTGTCCTTTCTTCATCACGGTAAATCTCTCTTGCTTCCTCAAACGAGCACTTCTCTTCCATGCATTCTCTCTCTAGTGACCCCAGTTTTAGCTCTTCGAAGATGCTGTTGGCTCGTCTTTGCCTTTGCAAAATGCTGCTTGCCTCTTCCTGCTTTAGAAAGACTGAAAAACAGCGGCATACTCTGTTTGTTACACAGCTGTGCTCTCCAGACAGAGAGGATGGGGGGACCAATTCCCCTGAAAGCTTTTCTGCATCCCAAGGTTTTTCTGAGACACTTTAGAACAGAAATGGGCAAATGTGAAAGAGCCTCCTTTCTCTGGCCTGCCTGTCAGGTAAAGTGGCAGCACATGAATTTTACAGAGCCCAGAACTTGAGAGAAGATGGCATGTTGCACTGGTGGTGTATGTGAGCAACTCTCAAGGTACCGCTGTATGTCGTATAGTCAGTCTCAACATGCACAGCACGGTTTCTTCTTGAAAAGCCTGTGTCGCTTTATGTAGCACGGACGTACGTGGCAACACCTGATTTTTCTGTACTTGCTACAGCAAGTCACTTTGTGGCAGGTGGACCACAGTCATCCCTTCACCCAGTCACATGTCATCTCACACACCTGCACTCTTTGGACCTGTAGAAGGGATTTACCGCACTATTTGTAGACCACAATCTAAAACCCACTGCTTTAATGTATCTTTAGTTTTATTCTGTAAAAAAGGCTACGTTAAGGTACATAGGAAGACTGGACAATGGTGTTCGCGTTTCCCGGTGAAGCCTGTGGATGGCTCCTAGCTGCTGCCAGCACCATAGACCACATTCGCAGGGGCCTTCTCCCCGTGTGTCTCCACCATGCTTTCGAAGGTCACTGGGTGCACAGGTCTGATAGCAGATATCAGCAGAGCTCGCTTCCGAGAGCTACGTCAACTTGCAGCTGACAGAAATGGGCACCGAAAGAGCTGATACCATTGCCACCATGCTGACCTGCTCCTCAGCTTCAGGATACAAGCACATCACGCAGCTGTGCCCTCCCAGTGTAATTCAGGATAAGGAACAAGAAGTCCCAGTACTGTGATGTACTTTTGATCCGTGTACTACACAGAACAAGTCTTGAAATAATTAATTTGTGAGGTTTTTTTACGTTTTGGTTTTTTTTTTCCTCTTCCTCCGTGTCAGTAGGAGATTCTGGAGCTTCATGACAGCAACTTACATTTCGGTTCTTTTAACTATTTCACCTGGGATTATGGGTAGATTTGGGGACTGAGGCTGATGCATATCACCTGCCTTTCCCCTGGGACATTCTCCACTAAATGACCCCCGAGAGAGCAGGAGTTGCCTCCTACCTGCTGGAAGGGCCCTGAGATATTTGCTGAGGAACAAGACACGTGTGTCCTCACTGACGTACACACAAACATAAATACTGGGAAGGTTTATTCCAGTCTGGTGAGGTGTCTCCAAACAGTTGTGTCTAATCAGAACATTTGATCATTTACATGCAATATAGTGGTAACTGTCTCTATATTTCAAAGTTACTTGAAGGAATAAAATACCGTGCAGCATGCATTGAATTTTTCCCAGGGTGCTTCATAAACATTTACTCAGTGTAGGAATGGCAGCTGGGTCTTTCCGCCATGATTTTAAAGTCGGGCTGTATGCATTAATATGGCTTTCTTTAAAGGCTTTTAATTAACCTTACACTGCAGTTACATGACAGTATCAGTGCACAGGCACAGAGTCTGGCAGAGAGCATGCCTGGGCGTGTGGCTGGGGACATCCTCCCGCTTTCATTTTGGCGTTCTCCACTTATTTACATTGGAATGCTTTTGACTTTGCTACATATTTTTCCAGCTTTGTTCACTGCAGTGCAGGAGACCCAGCCAATGGCTAGCTGGGAATCTGAAAGCACTGGGTCTGCTTTGTTAATCTGGGAGCTGATTTTCAGACGCGTACTGGAGCCACGAAAGAGCTACCACCTCACTGCCTTCTACTGCTACCGAAACAGCAGAATGACTGACTATTGATTCTTTGCTTTGAAAAATGCCACAGTTCAATATGAAAGAACAATAAATCCAAGTTCCCTTTTTTTCATGTAGTGGGCAGACAGCTGATATTTTGCCTGCTGTCTGCTCGGTGAGATAACAGATTCATTTAACAGTCTAGAGGTGCTTTTCCTTAGTTGGCAAAACAAGTGTGTGGATGCCATCACTGAAAGCAAACAAGAACCTTAGAATAACTCACAGGCGCAACTGGAGGCAGGACAAACATGCAACAGTGCTCAAAACTTGCAGTGAAAATTATGTCTGAGTAACAGGAGAGAAGTCCATTGCCAGTAAACACGATTACAGCCATATCCTACAACATACCTGCATCCAGAGAAAGAGGAATCAGTAGCAGGAAGCAGAGGAACAAAGCCATGCACTGCCTGGAAACCATGATGAACCCTGCAAGCTGGCGTCCTGGTAGTGTATTGACATTTCAGCAAGTACTGTTTGGCCAAAGAGCTCAGCTTCAAATGATCGGAGCCAGAGGAGGGGCTGGCGAGTCATGGAAACAGAAAAAGATCCATGACAGCCCAGTGAGCTGAGCAAATCCTGCAATGTGCCCTTTTCAAACAAGCGCGGAACTTGGTTTTGAAGCGTGCTCTCCTGACCTGTGCAAAGGCTATGCTGATTACACAGGCTGCTACCCCAGGCCTTCATTTTCCATCTAACGTGCCTGTTTCATAAGAAACCTAAGTGCTGGGACCTCGGGTCCGTATGACTGGCACTAACTTGGCCATATTGCCATGTGCGGAGGGAGCAGCGACGTGATATTTATCTTGAATTGGCAGTCAAGATACAGCCTTCCAGTGCTTTGGAGTATGATCGAACCACTGACATCTGTCTTTTCCCATTTCTCTGTCACCAGCTGAAACACTGCACTTCTAGCTGAATTTACTTGGAGACACTAATTAACCAGCAAGAGACACCCTTCACTGTTTCTCTCCATCTTTACTGCAAGGCCCATGTGGCCAGCACAAGTTGCACCAGTTGAAGAGATGCTGAGCTGACCCACGTTACATTTCATTAGTAACATAGGGGCTTGAGGGGCTGATCTGCAGGCAATGTTTTATCTGGAACACAATCAGTCCTCTGATTTAATGGAAATCAATTAATGGCATCAGACTAAAGAATTGACAACATTCCTGGGGAAATATTTACTTAAGATAGCAGTGAGGTAAAGAGCATGTTTGCCTATGAGAAGTGAAGCGTTGCCTGAGAGCTGGAGTATTTCTGGGCTGTTTTCCCCTTCCAGTGTCAAAAGGAAGGAGGCTCAGCTCTGCATCTGAATGCTGCAGCAAAGAAAAGCAACAGCTGGATTTTTACTTTGCTGCCAACACTTGGTGTAACTCCTTGCAGCAGTCGTGATTGCTTAGGAGAGCCGGGCTCCCAGCTGTTCTCCACATGCGGTGCTACTATTTGGTGGCGATGTGCACAGCTGGGTGTTCTGCTTTGAACTCGCTTTCCCAAGAGGGAGCATCTGGGCACTTCCCTGGATCGCAACCTGGCTAATTCCCAGCAGCCCAGTTCCCGGGATGGTCAAGGTGGCAGGTCCTGTCCCGGGACAGAGGAAGGAGGCAAGTTACTGGAATACAAGAGGAGCTACAGCAGCCCCATGCTGTCCCCATCTCTGCTTTTGGGGAACCCTCTCCACACCTCATAGCCTGCTAACATGATCCTCCCTGCTTAGTCACTTGCCTATGGCAGCGAGTTCAAAATAGCAAGGGCACGTTCAGCTTAGCAAGACCAAAGCTTGTTGGCTCTTTGTCTCGTCCGCTTGGGGAAAGATCTAGCCCCGTCCAGCTAAACGAGCCAGGCAAATCAGAGCACGAGGCTGTGCCTCCCACACCTGAGGCCAGCCTGGCTCTGTGCCTATTGCCCACCCTCCCCGGCCACATTTCCTCAGGCTGGGTGGGTAGCTCCCTGCCAGGGAGGGTGGGCTGGCTGCCACCCCACAGTGGCATCACAGCAGCTCTGCACCAGGGCACCCACCCCATCACTTTCTTGTCTTCTTCCCTCCTAGCGTGCAGATCCTGTGCCTCCTTCAGGACTAATGCAGTATTTTCCTTCCGTCTTCCTTCCTCTGTTGGCATCCCTTAAACATGAAATATTTGCTTTTATTGCTTGGGAACACAGCCAAACAGTTACTAGTTTTAGAGCCCTGGGAGAAGCCCAAGTGCTGGGGACAACAATCAGTTCATACAGGGACAGTCTTTCTTCCAAGAAAAATTTATGTGATTAGGTTTCATCAGGGATGACAGGGGTGACCATGCCTATGAGGAGGGTCACTGAGGATTCAGCAGCTCTTTGCTCATGAACTTCACATTCACAGATCTTGTCTCAAAGCTGTTTTCTACTAACTTCTGCTGGGCTAGTTCTTTGGTTAGAGCTGTGTTTTTAAAGAAGAGCTCCCCTTCCTTACTGTCTTAGACTCCAGCCAGGGGAGCAAATGTCAGTTCCTTAGGTTTTCTTCCCCAGAAGATCCCTAAGTCCTACTTCGCTATCCTTCTTGTGTGGTCTTGCTGTAGGTTCATGAGAATGGCCCTGGTATTCTGCTCTATAAACCTCCTTGTCAGCACAGGCTTCAGCCTTGGCTTATGTTTTCTGAGCAATTCCAAGAAAAACAACCCACTGTTCAATTAAAAGTGAATACATATTAACACAAACATGCACCCCTGCTGCTCATGGGTGCTACTGGAATGAGTTTGGGGGCAGCTGTTCAGAAAATGTGATTCAGGGTGTTTTTTTAGTGCATGTTTTGGATATGCCAAAATTACTTTATTTCAAGAAAAAAAAATTAAACATGAAAAATGTTAGCAATGTGAAATAAAAAAAATCTAAAGCAGAAACATTAGCCTGGAAGACATGAACTGATGTTTCAGAGCGTACCAATCTTTATTTTTCTTTTGTTTCCTACTGATACTTTTCAAAGAAAAACTCCTACAATTTTGCTATTTTTAGTTTCGTATTTTGGGTTGAAGAGAAGGTATGGAAGCTATTGGGAACTGTGCATCTTGAGCCGATCCAACACATTGCTGGTCATTTAAGCCCGAGTTTTCTAATCAGCACTCAGGAACAACTTAAAAAAAATAAATCAATGATTTCTATTTCAAAGAGGCCATAAGAGATCATTTCAGTAAGCTGACAAGGCTGTGTCTGGTTAAGAAAGGTTTAGAAACAAGCTCCCTCATGAATTTACAGAAGATTCAATTTAAATCTTCAATAACAATAGTAACTTGCCATCATTCATTTATCAGGCTAATTACAAGCAAGCCAAGCCTGTGATCAAGATAACGATTTCCTGTTTCTGTTGTACTAATCTATAAATATACGAATATCATGCTGCTAAGGTTTAAAGCAAATTATTTGGGTTTCAGACCTCAAAAGAGAACTATTTCTTTCCAGGAGAAAATTACTTGCCCGCTTGACTGAGTTCTGTATCCCCATAGAACAATTACTCTCATAAAGAGGAAACAGAAGATGGGGAGATAATATTTTTGATAATTTTTTTGTGACCAGCCCTGAATACAAGTGCTTAACATTTTATTTTTTAATCTTGATGCGGGTTATTTCATTCTTTTCTTTTGCTGTCTGAGAAGGATATCTAAAGATACCCAGATAATAAAGGAAGCAAAAGACATAGAAAAGGCAGTTGCAAAATAGATTTACAGTAAAGGCAGTGTGTCCCAAAGTTTGTCTGTATTATGCCACCTATCTCGGTTGATAATGAGAAATATTAACTCTACTACAGACCTTCTCTTGACTGTGTCCTGAGACCATCACAGCTGCAACAGCACCACTGGTAAATCCGTAGTCCTAAACGCAGCTGAGGACCTTGCTGTCTTGTCAATTGATGTGCACAGAATAAATATAAAAACCTGAAAGGCGATTAATCAATTCACTTCAAATGAATTGTCAAAGATAATATTTCAGCGCTAAACTGGCTAATCTGAGTAAAAACCTGTCACGACAAAAATGCAAAACTTGATCCTTGATTTTCTACCACCATCTCTAGGCTGCTGCTGGTACAGGCGGCGGCAGCAGTACCTGGGGAGGGGTGCAAAGATACCCAGCAAGCATATTTTAGTGCAGCCAGCTCTTCCTGTCTTTCTGCTACACAGACTTGCTGTTGTGGGTGATTTTGGCCACAGGTCAGAGCCATGGAGGAACTGGCAGAGCTCCTTGTGGTTTGCCTTTGCCCCAGCTGCAACTCCGTCCCTCCTTGCGAAGGGCTGAGGAACTCATCTTCGTGCTACGCTGCTAGGCTGGGTGAGGAAACACTGCCACTTCGTCCTGCAGCCTGCCTTTTGTGTACACCACGCTGCTTTTTTTCCTCTCGGGGCTTTGTCTAGGTGTAATGCTGCCCCCAGATTTCTCAAAAGGCTTGGGCTTTGGGCTCGGATGTTTCATGCTTCAGCAGAGACCCCTGGCACCCCTTGCCCCTGCGCTGCTGCTGCCTTTGGGGGCTGTCTTGGCCAGGGACATCGCAGAGGCCACAACCACAGGAGTGAGCGTGGGTGCTACTGCTTAGGAGAGCGGAATGCTGCACCCGTTCTGGGAGCTGACCCAGCCAAAAACTGCCAGGGAAAAGGTGAGGGAATAACTGAGCTGCTCCCTGGAGCTGGCAGGGCTACGGGTGCACTGCTTGTGAGGCAGGAGGGGAGTTTGCTGCTGGGCTGGCAGCAGCTCCATGCAGCTTCTACTTTGGCACACAACATGCAGCATTTTTTCATGCTGAAACAACTTTCCACCCCTGTGCTCCTCACCCCACTGCACCCGCCAGCCCCGTATGCTCCCCTCAAAAAATAACCCACTCTGCATTCTTCCCTCTGCCTTTTAACCTCTGGCTGACATGTGACAGCCCCTCGCCCCACCAGCAAACTAGTCCCTTGCCATCCCTCCATCCCTCCAGGCTGGCACAATGAGTAGCTGCTCTGGTACAAAGGAGCCTGCGGTGGGGCCAGCCTATGGTGCCCAGGTTGCCAAACATCATTTACACACTTAACCAACTTTTAGCAATGCAGAGCAACGCTAGCTCCAGTCAAATGAAAGAGGTATTAAGTAAACTGACAGCCAGTTTGGAAAATAAAGACTACTAGACATCCTTCTTTGTCTTAAAAAAAAGATTCTTTCTCTTAAATGGGCATTTACTGAGCTGGATTATCCACAGAGAGGTGGCATCTGAGTTTCTGCTTGCTGAGCGGATCATCCACCAAGAAAGCAAGGAGAAAAAGGAGGAAACAAGGATGCTCGAGAAAGAGCCAGGTAACAGGGGCTCCAGCAGCCATGGCTGAGAGCTGGTGAAGGCACTGCCTGGCGGGTGAGTGGCCATCTGGGGCAGGAGGGCAGCAAGGCATCCCCAGTGCTCAACAAAGCAGGGTGAGAAGTAGGGCAGCATGTACCTTCTGGAAGGACAGCAGAGGGTCTGCAGTAAAAGGCTGGATTTCCTGAGGATACAACATTTGCAGGATATCAAAGCCAAGGCCAGCTCCAGAGAGCCACAGAAACAGCTTGCGATAGTGAATGGCCAAGTGATCAAGTGATAGATGAAGCTGGAAAGTGTGCCTGGGAAACGAGCTGGGAAGACTGTGCACACAAAATGCTGAACTCTAACCCAGCGCCATTGTGGATGGTTCCCTGAAAGCATCAGCTTGAGGCGCAGCAGCTTGGAAATACATGGAAAGGAATGAAAAAAAAAAACCCAAGAAAAATCTGATCCAGTCTTGCTGGTGAGGGAGCTGGCATCCCTTCGCCTGAGCTGGGTCTCAGGAGCAGCTCCCGCTACCTTTTATGCAACAGCTCACTGACTGAGGCGAACAGCTGCTTTGGTCCCCACGTTGCTATTTGAAGACGGTATTACACAGCCTTCTGCACAGAAAAGTGACAAGCTCAAAATTTCACAAGCCTTAAATTTCTTTCCTGGATGTGTTAAGGGAAGAAGGGGAAATTTTAGAAGTATGTCAGACAGCATTTAAAGAGGGCTTCTGGAAGCTGCCTGGAACAAAGTAAGTGAAGCACATCTAATACCTCTGCCAAAGGCCTTGGGTTGTCCAGCTGCTGCAGCTGGCCTCACCCTGCCGGGGTGTTTGTAAAGGCAGGAGAAGGTATTTATCAAGTGCTTTGCTATTACAGGTCAGAAAACTACTTCACCCTCTGCGACTCTTTACCTAGCCATTCATTTCTTTCCACCTGCCCTGAGTCTCTGAAAGGATCGCATCTTCATCTTCCTTAACAGCTGCTAAAACAATAAAATTAGTTGTTGCTAATGTGGCCATCACAGCTTACACATTACCTATTCATCTCCTTTCAAATGAAAGCCCAGAGAAGCTACTTCAACATCTAAACATCTTATTTTGATCATACAGTATCTAGACACAGTTTACAACAGATATTAAGGGACAACAGAATCTGGCTCTTCTATTCCTGCATCCCAAGTTAAGGGAATTGAACTTGGGTAGCTTCCTCATACAAGGCAGATTTGGCACTCACCCATACCAATCCAGGGAGACTGCTAATTCTGGGGACTTGTGCGGATACGCCACACTTTACGATGCAGTTCATAACAACTATCTGATATACGATACAGAAGAGGAATGGGAGTCCCTGTCATCTTGAGGTAAGTGATGTAAACAAGTTATGGTTCAAAGTCCTCAGTTTTGCCCAATGACAATGGCTGTGCAGAATGGAGAGAGGGTTTTGTATTCCAGCCAGAAAACTGCTTCTGTGTCTGCGGAGACCATGCTCCAACTTTAAGCCAGTTATCTAGGATATAAGAAACCCAAGATGAGTCCATAGTCTTTGCAATAGGAAAAACCATCCTTACAATTAAAAAGAGACCAATCATTATTAGGGTTTTACATAGAAAATTATTTAATTTCCACTAAGATAAATCTGGCCTGGAATTCTTTCTTTCTTTTGCTCTAACTAGTATGATGTGACTCTGCTCAGAAAGGCTGGACCTCCTTTCGCTCACAAAAGTAGGACTACCTACTACAGAGGTAGCTGTCAACAGGAACAAGAGTAAATAAAAGCAATCAGATCCTAATAACACCTTATTTGAACTGTGTAATTGCACATGGCCACCAACTCAGCCCAGATGACTCCAGTCAGCGTAAAATTCACCTCCTTACCATGATGGCCCTTAAAACCATTAATCAGTAAATGCGCAAACATGTTCCTCTTCAGATGCTGCAAGGGTGAACATGGTTTCTCATTTCTCATGAGCTGTGGCCAGACATGGACCTCCAACTTGTTCTGCTCAAACCACAGGATCAGGAGGAGCGTGCATACAGGAGAGGAACCATGGGATGATACATAGCTTGCTTCAGGAAAACCCAACAGCAATGTGCTGTCTTTCAAAAACGAGTGTGTGGGAGAAAGGGAATCAATCTGATTACCTGGCACTGGCTTTCATTTTTTTATCCTCAGCCTGCAGGCACGCTTTAATTCCCCCACACCAGGTGAGACAGGATCACAAGGGTGAAACGCTGTTCTTCTGAGATGGTCCCACAATGACTAGGCAAAGGATATGAACATATGGACCCTGACAAGCGACAGCTAGACAGACCTGGTTTTCTGTTCCAAATCCTTCAGCCTGTCTGTTTTTATGCGATACCCGTAAGAAGCTTTTAAGACTGTGAGAGAAAATAAAACACAGAACATGTCTACATAAAGGCATTCAGCAAGAAGCGCTGAAATTTATTCAAATTAATTACAATAGGACCTCTGACTTTGTACTTCTAATTCACAACAGCAGTAAAAAAGGAAATGGTGAAATGGGTTGTATTAAAGTGCTATGATGTGGAGAAAACCGCTGAAATAACACAAATGAGGCTGCAGTGACAAATGAAAGGACAGTCTCATCCTGGCAATGACAGCAATATATAAGTAAATTATGTTACAGATAATTTACAAAATAACTTATATAGATGAAGATAAGCTGAATCTTATGTTGCCATTCCGTTGTTAAATATCAGACTAAATATTCCTGGTCAGCACAGTATTATATGGGATAATTAAAAAAAGATCAGAGGATTTCTGCATTGGAAAAGATGCCTGAAGTAAAACCCTGATCAAACTTTATATTGCAGTATTGCAAGAAACCTAAGTATTTATGGAATTGTAAAGTGACACATTCAGCAGCATGAAGACTATAAATACAACTTTTACATTGATACATTATATCTACACACATATACATATCTACACACACATATACACACAAGCACATACATGCACATATATATGTGCATAAATATATGTGTGTGTATATATATGTTTCAATTTGTACTGACCATGGTCAGCTGCATTTTGATTGCATCTGCAGTAGGGTTGCTTTTGCAACCAAGGAGTAAGATAAATCTTTAGAATATTTGCCATTTAATTTTCCTAAGCTGCAGTCTCAAAAATATAGAATTCTGGCATAAAGATAGACTTCAGGGCTCAGCCATCAGAGGATCTGATGATTAAACAGCAGTTCCTGTTGACATAACTGACATGACTGCTGTGCTTAGTGCTTCTGAAAAATTAGGCTCTTAACATCCGCATTATTTTTAAGTGATATGATACATGAATCAGTTAAAACCCTATTTTCATATAAGTAAAAATATTTGAGAGGTGGACAGGAATGAATACAATATTCCATACATGCACAGAGTTTGGACTGTTTGTAAGGATGACATGCAAAGAACATTTGAGAATGTGAAAATCTACAACATTGGCTTACATCATACCTTGAAAAAGGGCAAGTTTAGCATTACCTTTCCTTTAAAAAAATTTAAAATACTTGCCTGTAGCATGAATCTGACTCTTCTCTAATAAAGATCTTTATTCTCCCCTGCTTCCCTTTTATAGAAAAATTATGTCATTATTTTTTTCTCTTTGAATAAATCTGCAACAAACACTACCGACTAAAAATAGTCTGATTTCTAGCCCTCATAGGTTTGTCTGAAGGACGGCTCTTGACCCATAGTGCAGCCACAAGTTTCCTCCGCCTGTAACTGCATGTTAATTGTGAGAGCTGAAGGTAACCATGCCATTTCCATTTATTAAGAAATCATTTAGTGAATAAGAACATTTGTGTTTCATTGTGTACCTGCATAAGGAAAAAGATACTACTAAATTGCCAAGGCTATGTAAACACAGTGATCTTGGTGAATAATTTGGTTGTGAGGCCAAAATACCTCAGAAAACAGCTATTGCATTGCACACATAAAAAGGTTGGAAAGGACAAAACAATAGTTTCTTTTGATGCTGCTGTGGTCAGTGAATTGGTCATGTCTGCATCCCAGTCTCTAGGGAGCAGAAGAATGTCCTGAAGACCCATAAGAAGAAAAATGGCTGGATCAAACCTCCTTCCTGGTTGCTGTAAGAGTCCCATTCACTGCACTGAGGTACATCCTTGGAGAAAAGAGGTTTTTTGGGAGGAGAAATTGTAAACTCTGATTTATTATCCTCATACCTACTCCTGTACAGTGATTGCTATGTTATTAGTTTACAAAGAGGATTTAGCACTGACCACATTTTGTTTGCTCACATTCAGATTCTGGCTGTTACGAAATGATACAGTTCTGCAGAAACCTGATTGTGTATCAATGAGAAAATGTGTTCTATGCCTACAGCTCTGCAGCTTCAAACTTCAGAGCAGAAGCCTCTACAAGACCCTATTTCAAATCATTCAACTTTTATTTACAACTTCACATTCCATGCACTTTTCGTTGGGATCTTCTGGGAGAACCTGTAAAAATCACTGAAAATACGCATGGCTGGCAACACAGAACTGGTGGTTCTCCGTTGGAGTCCAATGTCCAGAACTCTGCACAAAATGACCAACTCCGGGATTTACCTTCCGTGGAGGTGGGGTGAAAATTTAGTGTTAGCCCTTAATGTCTGAGAAGCTGGTGCTGCTGGCATTGCAGCTATCACTGCAACTTGACGATGTGCTCAAAGTGCTGGAGGCAGTGCCTGATTCTGGAAAAAAGAAAGACGGAAAGAAAGAAAGAAAGAAAAAGAAAGAAAGAAAAAAGGCAAGAAAATATGATATGGTTGCTGTTTTTCACAACTTTCTTCAATAACAGGAATCTTCAGAGAGACAATCATCTCATTTAAAATAAATAGCCTACCAGAGCTGCTTAAAGATTGAGCTGATTTCGAATTGCCTATGAGTATCAGCAGATTGTTTGCTGGGATCCAACCTTCTCTACCAGTGCTCAGGTTCTTTACATACCTAAAAAAATATAAAAAAATAGAAAGTCAGATTGCTTCATTTGATGGCTTTGAAAGTTTTGCCCTAAATATCTGCCTTCCAAACACAGTTCTGCATATAAAAATTTCCAAACACAGATCTGCGTACCAAAGTCCATCCTCCCCTTCACGAATCAGTTGAACTAGATCTCCACTTTTCACTGTAAATTCTTCAGAAACTCCTTTCTCATAATCAGTCACAACTGTATATTTACCGGGAGTCTAAATGCACACAGAGGAAAAACATAAACAAATTATTTCTATTGTGTACTTTAAGGTTGCAACATTTGTTATGAAATTATACTTTTCCCTTCTTTCTCATGCACATACATGCTGAAGATGGTGTAAACATACATCCTGAGAAGCAGTAAAACTTTGCTGTTTGATTACAAGTAAATTCAGTACATGAATTCTCACACCCTGAAAAACATTTAGGGAAATGTTTCCATCACAACAATTAATTCAAATCTCTACAGAAAAAAATCAAAAGAAAAGACAAAAAACAAGCTGGCAGACTAGCGATGTGATGTACGTGTGGAAGTTTGTTGACATGGTAGCTCAGCATGTCATTGCTTGACTGCTGTACTATGGCATAAGCAGTCACGGTCTCACTAGCCTGCAGGTACACAAAAGCACAGATGGATCTTCCCAAGATACAAACACAAGGCTCATTTAAGAGAAGAGGATAATTTCCATTCCCCTAGGAATTTTGCCCAGCTGAGAATTTCAAGGCAGACACTTTCATTCCTGCAATTTTCAAAAGCATTCCTGTATACTGCCACACACGATGTATTGGTATCATTTGCTTAGCTCAATAGGAAAGCATTTCTGGTTACCAGCTTCATCTCGCCTCCCCTTCCTCCCCCTTCTTCCTCCGCATCCGATGAATTCAGCGGATCTTCAGCACTAGACCAGCCATCATTTTCTTCAGATGCATCAAGAGAATGAGACGTTTTTGCCCAGCCTTGAGGAACAAACAGCCAACAGTTAACTTTGCAGCAGTGAGCCACTGACTGGGAGGAATCTTCTTCCTGCGGAAAAGCTCTTAAGTGATCTACATAAACAGCAGATAAACTGCACACAGGGAAGTTATTACAGCCACTGGGTGAAATTCACAGCTGGCAGAAGTTGACCCATTTCCATCAGCGTAGGTGGAGTTGTGGCAATGCACAGCAGTGAATTTGGCCCTTTGGATTTATACAGAGTGAAACAGATGGAAAGAATGCACATTCCCAACTAAAAAGCAGCTATTTCTCTCTTATACAAAGATGAACAATGGATAGATACTCTTTTGCTTGGGAGGAGGTAGAGGACTTTATGGGAAGAGGATGAACACACAGGACTGTCATCCAAAACAACCTATCCAGCCTACTGGAACAAGGGATGGAGGCACACTACCTCCTTCAAACTTCTGAGCCCTTAGAGCTGTCAAGAAATTCAACACAAGCTCCAGGCACTCTGCACTTCATCTGACAAGGCAGCTTATTATTTAAGGGTATTCAGGCTGACACAAGGATACTTAATCACGCTGACTTATCTTGGTATTAAGTCACTGCACCAAACACCACAAAACCAATCTCCTGCCTGTCATTTATTGCCAAGTGTTCCTTTTTCTCTCTCAGAGTGAAGCATTTCATTTATTTACGAAGCTCAATCATATCCAGAGTGTACAAAATCCCTCTCCAAATAAAACTACAGTAAGTTTTACTAGTACCATGCTTTTCACTAAGGTCAGCAGCTGCTAATGTGTCAAGCTTATAATGAAAAAAAGTCATAATAAAATACAAATATTTGTAAGTAAGATTTTGGTTCAAGCCAAATGGTAACAACGATGAAATTTAATGAAAAGAATGAAAGCAAGAACAAACCTCGCAACTTTTATGTAACTACTTGTTAAGTTGAGAAAGCACCAGCATTTTTGCCCTTCGCTGCTTCCGAGGCATTTGTCACACAGCTGGTCATGCCAGTGCATTAGGAAAAAAAACTGAGCACTGTCAGAGAGTAAAGCCAAAGCAATCTAAGAATCACAGAAACAAATCACACCTAGAGCACACCAAACAGAGTAGGACTTTTACCTCGCCTGCGCTGGATGACCTGCACAAGGTTAGAAGTACTGACCCATTTGGCCCTGTCCAGGGTTAAGAATGAACTTCCATCTGTGAAGAAACTGAGTAATAAATTCCTGCTGTATTCCATGAAAATTTCCTTATAAGTTCACATCTTATAGTTGGCTCATGGGACACAGGCTCATGAAACCCTTTCCATTATTTCCAAGTCAAGAACAATGCAACAAAAGAAAACTTGGTTTCTCCTAATTATTCCAAGCTCTCATTAGAAACAGAACCAACACGTTGCACAGAAGAAACAGAAAGTGAAATCACTGTAAATTGCTCTGCCTGCAGCATCATACTCACTGGCCTGCTCACCTGGAACATTTTGGGTAACAGCTCTTGTTCTTCAGCCTCTTTCTTTTCACACAGTGTGCTGATGTGGGTAAAAGCAGACGTGCCTGATCCTGCCATAGCAACAGCACTCCTACTCCTCATACAAGCTGTTGCTCTATTATTAGCAAGTCTGTAAAAAAGCCCATCTCATCCTGGGCAGGGAAGTGGTCACTATGGCCATATTCATATTAGCTAACTACAAGCACCAAAATTATGCATGTGCATTCAATGTCTATGTGTGTTTCTGCACAGTGTGACTAGATCTGAGCTCCCTATAAAGGCAGAAAAGGTAAGAAAATGGCAGACAGTCTTGAGAAAAGATGAGGTGAAGCAGAAATGAGTTTAGATTTGATGGTGCTAGGAAAACCAAGGATTCATTAACCACTTCTCTTCAGAAATGGGCCTGCAGATTTCTTCACAGACATAGGATCTATCTGCAAGATCCTTGAGCTCACTATGATGTAAATCAGAGCAATAGAGCAGTGAAAGGACGTAAGTGGAGCAGTGTGCTCTGCACTGGGGAGCTGTGGCCATCACCTGCTGCAGTTTCATCCTGAAATGCCTGGGTCAACTGCCTGCTTATCCCTGAGTTGGGGAAGGAGAAGAGATAGCGTCAGAAAAGAGATTGGAAGGTGCAAGACAGGAAAGGGAGTTACCAGATGTTTTAAATTCATTTACTTGGTTTAGTAGTTTCATAAAGTGAGAGGCTACTGGACCAGACAGCAAATCAGACAAGTCTGTTCCAACAGTTTTACTGTAAATTAGTAATGGAAAAGGACTCTCCACCCTGGAAAATTCCATCATCTGTGGAAAAGGCCACAAAACACCCTTTTCTTTCTAATAGCATTTTCAAGCCCTCAGGATTTCTAAGGCACCTGGAGATCTCAGAGGTTTGACTGATACCTGCAGAAAATTAACCTTGTAACTCCCATATTCCCACTTGTGGAGTTTCTGCATGCATCCAGCCTGGGATTACATTGCCTGCTGCTCAGACAAGTGAATGGTGTTCCCCAGCACAGCAGCTGAACCTGTATCATTTCTACAGGTGAGAGAAAGACAGAGGCTATGGAAACCTGGAGAAGAGGATGAAAGAAGGGCTTGAAACAGCCTCATCTTTAGAATAGTATTTTCTAAGAGATGGTGACGGAAAGAAAGTCAGGAAGAGAGCAACTGCTCTCCTTGTACTCTTTAGTTAATTAGCCCTAGGGATTTGTACTCAAGCGTTCACCAACAGCCTTGCTGGTTAGAAATGGGTCATTTAACTGAAATGCTTTTCTGTTCTTTGCTTAGCTATGGGTTGGGAGGACAGAAGGGAAACTGCTACAGTTAAATGGGTTCAGTTACAACATCTGGGGTTCACAGGGTGGTAAAAATTGTCTGCTGTCACCCAAAGAAAGATGCAACAGGACTGTGACTGCAGTAATAAAAGCAAATCTAAAATAGAAATTCCACATGGCAGTGATGATCCCCACTCTGACTAGAGTACATGAGTTTTGCATTTCTTTTTTTTCCCTTCCTTTTTTAAAAAGTTAAATCTCCTCCACAAGGAGCACAGTGACAGGACAATGCTGACTGGAAAACCATGTGTCTCACAGCAACTGGATGCCCCTGTAATTCCATTAAACACCCAGCTTCTGGTTATTTCTTCAGCAGATGACCCCTTTTGCATTGCCGTCTCCCAAAACCTAGTTAGCTGTATACTACTTTATTTGATGCCAAGTGTAAACCTTTAGCCAATTGTACTATCAAACCCAGTATATACAGAAGCTGACAGACCCACTTAGAAAAACTCAGCTGAAAGCGCTCTGATGTAACATATTACATGAGGAATGCATGGCTATTTGTGGAGTACAAGATGTGGTATCACTATACCTCTTAAACCAAAAGGAGTTGGGTCACTCACTACTTCATGCCGTTTAGCTTTTTTGTCAGGACTGGTAGGAGAAGCTGCAGGAGGATGAATAGGCAAAAAACACAGAAGAGAGATATTGAAGAACTGGAAAAAAGAGAATAGGTGGATTGCATGCTAACTACCTTTGAGTTTACACTGGAAAACAAGCGGATTTCTGTAATCACTCTAATTTTAGCTGTCATTGGTTAATTACAGCAGAAGGAATTAATTATTTACAGGTAGTTATTTGCAGATAAATTGACAAATTTATTTTATAGTAATAGACGAAAATAAATGTAAAATTTTCTAAATGAACTAGGTATCAACTGAATACAATTAATTTCAATTTTAGACAAACAATACCAAATTAAGCAATCATTTTTATATAAATCTAGTGCTACTTCAATACCTGGTCCTGTAAGAAGGATCATTGGCAATATCTGGCTTTTAGCAGAAGGAGATGGAGTTTCTGTCAAGGCAAGCATGGGATATTAGTGCTCACCTCATTAGCATTAGATACACATCCCTAGAGTCTCTCCAGAAAGAACTCAAAGGTAATCAGGTTTTAAAAAGGCATTCTGAAAGGATGCTGGAAGGAAAAAAAAACCAACCCCAAACCAACACCATGCTCTTGAACAAGGGCCATCATCACAGTGCAATTCAGTGTTCAAGACAGCTGTTCAAAGCAAGAAGTGAATGTACCGGTGCAATTACTTGGCAGGAGGAAGCAAGAAAGGTCTCAGTCTCCTATTGCCAGTTTTAGGGAAAAAAGTAAAGACTGTTTCTGGAAGCATAGGGAAATTCTTATTTATTTTTGTATCCAGCAAAACACCACCATCATACACATTCTGCTGTAGTCATGCTTTGGGAGTTTTGTTAGCAAGTATGCCAACAGAGAAGTAATCTAGAAAACCTTGATTCCTTTTTGCCAAGTACAACTGCATTTGGGGCAGATCCACTGAAGCGAGAAGCAGGCCAGGTGTCTGATCTGAAGACAAATTCCTTCCTCTAGTTTTCCTACAGGAATAGGGCACTATACACTTCCTCCTTAGCCTTGATAGTGAGGCTAGAGGCACTGGAAACTGCACTTCTCCTCCTGCATCTCCAACAGCTCCACTTTTCCCAGCTGCACCTCCCCCTCCCACTTTGGAGCTGGTTTCTTTTGATATCTCCCTGTCAGGGTCATTGACTCAAGAACCCAGCTTGACCTCAGGAGAACAAGCTAGTGCATACACCGAATACCTGTTAACACTACACACATATACAAAGTGATGCTTCAATTACAGCCTTAAACAGAAAACAGTCTAGCTTTATTCATTTTTTTTTAATTACCTTTCTGATTTTTGAGGTTAGTAAAGCTATGCAGCGTAAAGCACTTTTTTGACAGTACAGAGCATTCTGAGGTAGAGCTAGTGTCATCTACAAAGGAAGAGAAAGACATAGAAAGAAAGAGGAGACGGCCATGAAAAGATCAAGGCAAAAAACTGTTTGCAGCCCTGTCAGGAACCTGCATGTTAGGATGAGAAAGGACAACTGAAAGGCCAGGTACAACAGATGAACCCAAGTGGCCAGTTGTTCTCGCTATGCAGGGCTTGTCCTGCCACTGGTTCAATAAATAATCTCCATTATGGGAACCAAAATTAAGGAGAAAAAAAATCCCCAAACCAAAAACTAAATTAAAACTCTTTAGAACAGGTAATGCTGAGAAATTTATCCAGGGTAAGAGAACTCTGAGAAGCTGGGCAGCTCTAAGAGAAGATCTGCTGCAGACTTGGGCCTCGTAACACATCGTTCCCACCTTCTTTTGGCTACCCTTCATTCAAGGTGGCTTTGGGCCTGTCCACACCACAAAGTGGAACGCAAAAACCCCAGGCTAAGGGCAAATAAGACTGGTGTGCTCGTGGAATGTGGGCAGCACTTTGTGGGTGGACTGCCTTAGGGATGAAAGCAGCAAAGCCCTGCTCATTCAGGTGTATGCTGCGTTTCCCTGCACTACCATGGCTACTCTGCCGGTGGATCTGCCTGTGCATCTGCAGTGCAGGCATGCTCTTTGCAATTAAAGATAACAACACATAGGTGTAAACTCACCTTTGCCTTTCTCAGGGTACTTTGGTGCTACTGTGGTGCCATAACCTTCTAGACTTGCAAGATCAGCTTTTCTCTCCTCCATTTTTTTGGTGTTTCTGATGTGGTTCCGTGAAGGACTGTTTATTAGAAGAAAATTAAGACAATCAATACATCTCCAGCAAATCCGGGTCTGAACAGGGATGATGACCTTTGGTCACAGGCTGCCTTTTACATACAGTTATATAGGCTGAAAACAATTTATTAGATTACTTTCAGGACTGAAAAAGTCATTGGTGATTGTGCATTTAAAGACCATGCCCACATACAAAGGAAAAGGCTCCCCTAACTGACTGCAACCACATGTACTACGGCAGTGGGAGCTCCTGAAAAGACAGGTCAGGACAACTTCCACTCACTCTCAGTTACAGGCACACATTCTGTGCTGACAGTTTCCTCCTGAACTTACTATGGAAAAAAAAAAAAAAAAAAAAGGCATAAACTCTGCCCCTCTGAAGCTCTTAACACAGGAACAGTTGAGGGATGAACAATGAACATAGGCTGGATCTTGCCACTGGATTCTTATCACACCTCTGTTTGGGCATGGAATGGAGAATGACATCTTACAAATACTATTGGAAACTCTCCCTGGGTGATAAGCAGATGCATAAAACATGCAGGGCAGAGAGCTACTGATACATATTTGAGCAGACACCATGCAGGAATAACTGAAGATACAACCACATGGTACATACACATACTCACATCACAGAAAAAAGAGTGAGTAGCAGAGGATTAAGAAGAGGTGTCAGAGAAGGTGGAAGCAGAAGAATGTATAGGTTGGTAGGGTGAAGGATTAAAAATAGGAAAAGAAGAAAAGCTTGACTCCGAAGCTGGGACACTGGAGGAATCAACACACCAGTTAGTTTAAAAAAAGAAAAAAAAAAGAAAGGAAATTGGAGGAAAAGTACAAGGGCAGAGCAAAGATAATGCCCTGAAAAAGACAAGAAGAAAGGTAACACGACATTGGAAAAGAAAAAAAAAATAGTCCAGGTGAATGAAACAGAACAGAAAAGAAAGGAAAAGGCTGCTCCACATAACTCTTTTATCCGGGGTGTAAAGTATATAATTAGCTGTTCAACAGACAGACCCATAATACCACCAGGATTTTGGCTGGTGCAGAAAATTACTTTTCTGTGTTGTTCTCTTCATCTGGCAAATCCCATGCCACGGGTGCCCAATTTAACAGTTCTGGAGATGCATTTACATATATATATATAATATATAAAAATAAAGCTTTACAGCTTTATAGTGGGAAGAGACCTAACAAACCCCTATAAGATAAGGGCCAGTAGTAAGGGACAGGAGTAATGAAGAACTGCAAACTAGATGTATTAGTATATTTACAAGACAGCCAGGCTGATTTGACAACATACTTACCTGGTACAAGATGATGTTGGAAGAGGTAAGCTCTGTGTTTGTTCTAGTGTCCTGTGCTGACTAGCTTCTGTAACGGAGGAAAGAGAAAGAACTCAAAACATAAATCTATTTTAATAACTTTTTATTTCTACAGTCCTACACAGTGAAGATACACAGTGCAGGTTTTGAAGTTCAAAGAGAAAAGAGATTAAAAAAAATATATATCCAAAATATTTCACCTCTGCATGCCTGCAGTTGACTCGTCAGCACTTTTCTTATTTCATTTACCCAAGTAGCTTTAACTTCAGGGGTTGGAGCCTACCCAAAAATAAATACAATCAGCCATCAAGCATAGAATAGTTATTACCCAAACAGTTGTGTGCCAAAGCACAGCTTCAGAGGAATCCTTCGAGAGGGACAGACAGAGTTCCCTCTCCAGCTCTTCAGTGGCAGAAACTAGTTGTAACACCTGGCACATGCTGGGGCAGAAGCTGTGCATGTGCTATAGTCAAACCATGGCTCCCAAGCCATCCACTACTCCAAAGAGAGCAGCAGTAATGGTGTGTACAATATCCTCCATCAATACTGTAAAACATGACTATTTTTTCCCCGCAGAAGACTCTGCAATTGAAATATATTAAGAAACTACCTTATGAATTAATCTGGTGGTGGTTTGTTTTTTATTTTTTTTTCCCGATTTTTGTCTTTTTTTTCCCCCCACATTTCCTCACCACTGTCTACTAGTGATATAACAGAAGAAAAAACCTCCAGATCTTAGGATTAGAGCAGTGACACACCCCCCCCTTCTCTCTCTCTTTTGTTTTAAAAAATGTAGTGGCAAGTTATTTACCTGTAGTGGCAAGTTATTTACCTGTATAATGTAAACTTCTTCCCTTGCATTATACCAGATCTCAAATTTTTTTGCATCACCTTTGACATTTTCTGTTATTCCAACTGCTGCCATCTGGAAGCAAAGAGAACAGAAGCTGACCTACTACATTGTGTTTACGGTAACAATGGAAGCACATGGCTACTGGTATTCTTTGGTACCCTAGTTGTGAAAAGGAAAACTACATTTAGCTTCTTGCTCAAGGAAAAGAAGAGCTAATAACATATGATTTGCATGTTGGACATGAGATTTAGTGCTTTGTATCAGCTTGGCTACCTTGGAGGGAAGAAGGGTTTAGGTACATTAAGACTGACCCACAAGATGTCTCTCCAAATCCAGACCACCAAACCTTATATCTATTTTATACTACCCTGCTCTAAAATTTCTGTGTGATTAATGCAGCTGTCATACAGCTAGACTAGTACAGTTTGGATTTTCTCAAAGGGTAATTTCCTCCCCCCCAATCCAGACAGCAAACACAAAGTAACACAGATGTGCAGCACCACTTAGGTTTGCCGGAAAGGGTGAAGTTCCCAGTACAAAACTGTACACAGCCTCACAGACAAAAAACTAGAACGTTGTATTACTGCATGCTAAGCCCTCAGTACCTCGACTTTGCTGGACTGCTCAGTGTCTTACATTTAAGGAGTGTTTGTAGCTATAAGAAGGTGCTTTCTCATATCCCTCTCCATTTTCTTCTCGCTTTTTACAGAACAGCACTGCTTTCTCATGTAGGAAGAGGTGTCGCTGCATTGGCTTGAAGCGTGCCAAATCTTTCACCTTCGAGTGACCCTTTTTATGATCAGTCCAGACATTGAAGGATCCCTGCATTAAAAGCTTGCCCAGCTCATTCAGGTTTCCCTGGAACAAAAAAAAAAGTGGTATTTATAACTATAAAGAGATCATAGCAGACTAAAATGCATACTCTGAACAGGTCTTTACAAGTTCTGTTGTTCCAAGTAATCTCTCACATCAGTGTTTATGTTGGATTTGAAATGTAATAAAAATAAAATCAGTGTTGGATTTTTACACATAAATTTTCTCTCCCCAACACTGTTCAGGGAGGATTTTACAGTCAGGAGTACCAGTAGCACAGATCTACACAGAGAGAGAGGGGGAAAAAAAACACTTATTTGATTATTTGTTTTTGGTTTTGTTTTTTTTTTTTTTCCCCAGCATTCTGCTGCAAAGCTGCTTACATTTTGTTTTGTTTGGGGTTTTTTTTTTTTTGTTGTTTGTTTTTTGAGTGGAAGTTCTGGGTGTAGTTTTAGACATAGATGTAAATCCCATTTGACAGTAGCCTAAACCACACTTTTCATAACAAATTTCAGTTTCTAACTCAGTGTTAAGTAGATATAAGAAAAAAACTTGGGTAGACAGAGCAAAGTATTATTCATAGCAGGAAAACTTCAGAAGAGTATAGAGATTTATTTTCCATTGTTTTCATTACACATTTCAGTTTTAAAAAAGCACCTTTTGTAAACATTCTTCTCATTATTTGTACACACTATACAGTATGCTGTACATATATCTAAGAATTAAATGAAAATAAATTAAAAAGTAAGTAAAAATACCGTTACTTACATCATAGCCTGTAATGGCTATCTGGTGCATAGAATCATTAACTGCCTTGAGAATACCCAGTATAGAGGTTAATGCTTCCTGAAGATCCTCAGCCCCTTCACAGTTCTTACTGTACTTCAGCATTTCCTGAGCGGCAGGGAATGACAACATACTTAGCTTTGGAAACAGCAGAAACTAGGAATGTTCAAATTTTAACACTGAATTTGGGCTAAGTTTTTAAAGTCATCCAGTAAAGTTTTATACCCTATAACCTAGTGGGTTAAATACTGGCTGAAATTCAGAAGACTCTAAAGTTTTACTTCTCATCTCTGCTGCTAATTAGCCAAATTATTTCATTCATCTAGAGGTTTTGTAAACTCTACCTAAGACATTTTACAAGACTAGCAAGACTAGCTTTGAAAACTTTTTTAATCAGAATTTCTAAAAAACCCTAAAATAAAACACACACCCCCAAAAAAAACCCCAAAACAACAAAAAACTGCAAACACCCCAAAACCCAAAAGAAGGGGGGATGGTATTTTTTCTATTTGTTACTTTGCAGAAGTGAACAAATGCAAAAACATAGGTAAATTTCATTTGCTATTTGAATTATGGTGAGGCCTGGGATGCTAGTAACAGGTCTAGACTTACTACACTGAGCATTGTCTACACATTTAAAAAAGCATCCCTTCTCCAAAAGGCTTATTGGTGAAGCTGCATCTTCTGGTTTGGTCCAGATAAATATAGCTGCAAGTTCACACAGAACTCCCCAGACTCCATACTATGAGAATAAACATCTACTCATGGATTGCAGGCAGTAAGATATTTTAAATCAAAAACCTTTCTAACACTTCTTTTAACACAAGCTTAATGTAATGTTTTTAAAAGCTGTTAACTTCAGCTTAGTTTTAACTCAAGAGTAAGTTTGGTCCAGTGCAATCTTTTTAAACTACTTTTAAATACAATTAATGAGATGTGTGTCTGTGGGAAGTATTTCTTACTTCAAGCATGGCAAAACCTCACACATTAATTAAAAAATCTATGACAGTATATTGCTTTCATGTTGCTTCTCAGTATGGCATGTTTAAGTGAATCACAACAGCATCCTTCGTAAAAACACCATACAGCGCTCTCAGTCACGTACATTTCCTAGAACCCAGCAAGGCAAATCCCTGCAATATGGGTGAGGTGACTATAACAGAAGAGCAACCAGTACTTTAGATACTCTCTTTCTCTATGTTCTTTGTTGCAAAAGTTTTTTATCTTTCTGTTTCCCCTAATAAACTTTCCATTCTTCTCTTCAGCAGAAATAAGGGCAAAAGCAGTTACACAAGGTGTCTCTAACATTTTCTGTCTACTGGCAGCTTTTTGGCTGAAAGAGAAAAGAACCAAGCTGCAAGCTGGTAGGCTAGGATTTGTCTCACAATTTATACATCTGTCCACTAACTTTTAGGTTTCTCTTCAGCAGGTTGAGAGAAGCAGCATACAAAACAACCCAAATGCACAAAATGTACTTACCATTATAGTTTAGTAACACATACCTTTAGCAATAATTGGTATTTGGTTATTCTTTGAACAGGTTTCAGCAAGTATGAGTCCAAACTGAGCTTGTGATCGAGTTTCCTTTGACATTCCTGTAATCAGTGTTGAATTTTATCAGGATACAAATCAATGTATTTGTTATTTCTTCTTGAGATGATTAAATAAATAAAGAAAACCAAACAAAACCCCAAACCACAACAAAACCAAAACCTCAATTATTTTGGAAAAGCAAGCAAGCATACCTGAAAGAATACAGAATCTGAAAACTGCCTCCACAAGCTTTCAGATCGAGGTTTATTTTGACAGTATTTTTCATAAATCTGGAAATCTTCCATCTGAAATCGGGGAGACAAGCAAAAACTTAATAAATCCTTGTGACTTCAATAGACAAGGTTCATAAGATTTTTTTCATAATTAGTAAGGCTACAAAAAACCAACAATAACAAATGCAATTCCTTGAGGCATCCTAAGCACACAAAAAAATATAAAATTTTGAAATCACTGATTTTGTAATGGCTACTAATTTTGTACTTGGAACATCAGAATAAAATATTACTGTAAATTTTTGCTTCCATTGAATGTTAAGTACTTTATGAAGAAGCATATATTATGTTTTAATATATATTTCAATACAACAAATATATTTCTATTACAATACGAAAAACACTTCTATAACTGCCCAACCACGAGTCCCTCTGTGCAACTTTTTACAAAGAAAAAAAGGCAAAGACTTTACGCGTTTTCATTTTATGGATGTGTTTTTCACTGGGAGTTGCACTAAAGTAGACCAAGCAGTTTGCTGCCACTTAACCACTTCAGCAAGTAAATAGCATGACTTCAGCACTTGTTGAAAGCAAAAGCATGTAAGACTGTTGAAAATGTCCTAGTAACTATGAAGGACAGACTAGATAGGAAATCAGCAGGCACAGAAGCACTTCTGTCCCTCAGCTTTAGGAAACAGCATCTCCATGGATGTAGCCAGTAAATAGGAGTGGGAGGGATGGTTTATCTCAGGAGTTCTACAGTATCAATAGGTAGCAACAACAGATTGATTTCCATAAACAGATCCCTATTATAACCTTTAGTATACTATGGGTGAGACACATTGTTTAATAAAACCCAGATTAAAAAAAAAGTTTAATTTTGTCATAGCTGTCTGTTTTCACGATAAAAGTATTTTGGACTTACTCTGTTGCGGTGTACTCTTTAAAGAAAACAGAAAAGAACAACAGCAACAACAACAAAAAATCGAGTAAAGGAATCCAACCAAGTAAACCAATCATTTATAGTGATGTGAAATCATGTAGTGCATGACTTCTCTTCATGTTTTCCTAACTGCCATTTTAATAAAGCAGTTTTCTTTCAATAAGGTTGTAGCTCTTTCTAACAAAATTAATTACCCCATCAAGTGAAAAATATCCCCAACTATCAATTAATATCTACATTCTCAATCTGTTACCTGTTCAAGACAAACAAAGTGGATGTGGTGGCAATTACTACATGAAAATCAGCCTCATATGTTACAGTCCTAGAGGGGCTAATGAAAACAATGCCAACAAAACATGACACATACCTGATCCAAAAAGCACCGTCCTACTAGTTCTGGGTATTCTACGTAGTTTTCTAGTTCTCTCAGGAATATTCTATGAGGAAGAATATTTTCTTAGAGCACATGTTAAAAAAGTTGTAGTAAATGTTCACATTCTTGCAAATCATTTTCTAGATGTTTGGAAACAGAGTTGTAACTCTGTACTACAGAACTAAACAAAACTCTTCTAAGATCACATACCTAAAAAGGGATAGCAAATTAAAACAAACATTCTGACCAATTTCTGTTAGCTTACTGTTGCTACAACTGAAATAAAATATAGGACTGGGGAGAATGGGAGATTTTGTTTCCCTATCTTATATATTCAGCAGCAGGATTTGTACAACTTAAAGTGTTTGGGTTTTCCTTCTCAATACAACAAACACCACAAAGCAAACAAACCAACCAAACCCCACCTCCTCAAACCAACCCACCCCCCAATAACAAACTACCCCAAAAAGTCAGAGGCAAAACTTCCAGCCTAGTTTTGCCTGAGTAAGAAACAACTGTTTAACATGCCTAACTTCTCTTCAAAGTACTTGTCTTTTCTAACAATTTAAATATTATCCAGTGAAGAAATACCTCTCTAGCAGCAAGGATTCAAACTTCAGAGAGAGGTCACTCAAGTATAAAATTAACCAGCCTCAACCAGATGTAAGAGTTGAGAATTTGTGGTTTAGAATAATAATTTACTTTCCACAGCAAATTTCATAAAAAATAAAAGAAAGCCAAACCCAAACAAACCTTGCTTTAATTAGCTTGTAACCAGATCCCAATACCTTTCTTCAGGAAGAGGACCACAATGAAAAGTTTACGGGTGTACCGAAACATTTCAATAGTTTCGCACAGCTTTGCTCATCTTTTATAGATATTTTGCTTTTCCTCCTCTATGCAATATGAATTTTGACATGCCAGATAGCCAACTGGGACTCAGTAAGGATATTCTTAGCAATTTAAATCAGATTAAAAGAAAGAGTAAGGAATCCCATCCAAATGCTGGTTTTAGATCTGAATGCAAAACCTCACCTGTTGTGAAAATGATAAATTTCTTCCATATTCCCAAACAAGATATCCTTCTTATTTTGGAGTTCTGGTGAAATGAGGTGAGCCATTAAGGGGTTGTCCATCTCTGCAGCATAACCCTGCAGCACAGGAGAAAGGCACATTGATTGTCACCCTTCACTTGCAGTACTCACCCCTCTCTGACAAAGGCAGACTGTCTGCCTGCAGGCTGACAGTGAGCAAAGAAAGAGCTCAGCGTTAATCATTAAAAGAGTATACAATTTCTGTTTTTCCATCAGTCGAGTAAGAAATACTTACAGACTTTAGAAAGACAATTGAATTATTGCAATTTTAGTTAAGCAAGGATGAAACAAAGTTTTCAATCATTTCCACCAAGCAAAGGCTATGCATTCCCATACTGCCTACATATTATAGTTTGTACTTTTCCTGTTACAACTTTACATATCTGTGTCTAAAGCCACAATTCCAGTACACATGTAAACCTTCATGCTGGTCTTGGCTATCAGTATGAGGGAACAAGCTGAGTGTACTTATTTATGCAGGTAACAGAAGGCATTAAGCTGCAAATTCTATCTTTAAGACATTTTCATTAGTTTTGGTACCAAAAGTTGTGACTTCAGATTCTGACATCTTCCATTTGTCATGTAAGGCCATATTCTCTTGACTGTTTATCTGGCACAGATAAGGAAAAGAGAACACACCAGTGGCTTTAGCCCAGGATTGTTCTCTGGTCCTGAGGTCACTAATCTAATCTGTGATCTCTCAAAACACTAAAAAAACCCCTAAACCAAACAACCTTCTCCCCAAAACCCAAACAGAACACCCCCAATCAATCAGAAAAACTGCAAGAATGCTCTAGTACCTGCATTGTCAGCAAATTTCTTAATGCAAGCAGGTTCCTTAGTGTACAGTCACTGAAGGAAGATGATGCAACCTACTTTAGATTTGGATTAGATTTCTCTCTTGTGGGGTTTTTATTTATTTATTTATTTTTGTTGTTTTTTTAAAAACAAAATTATCATGCAGAAGGTGATCATTGTATTAGTGACTGGTTATAATAAACTGCACTGAATTGTAACAACCTGACAAATGAAATGAAAGGGTAAGCAAAAGTGCACCTAGAACTAAGATTTTCAATTTCTAAGTGATGTCCGAGCTACAAAAAGTAGGAGAACTGGCTAGTAAAGTCAGCTAGCCTGAGGAATTCAAGCATTTGGATAGGACAGTGATTAGATTTTTTAAAAAATCAGAAACATTCTTTCAAAAATCTGGGTATTTTTTCCTCAAATATTGTAAAAAAGAAAAACAATGGTATAGACAAAGATGATGGAACTCATAGATAGTTAACCATTGGTCCCTCTCCCGTATCTCTCCCCCAAACAGAAAAATGTGGAGTCTGAAGAGGGGGTGGGGTGGTGTACAACTTAAAAAAGAAGGAAGGTAAAATGTACAAAAAATGGGAGTTCAAAAAATTAATAGGAAAGAAGAACTATGGCCACCATGCAGTTTAGATGCAGTGAAGAGATGCATGAAGAGAATGTTGATTTCCACTTGAAGTAAAGATATGCTGAACATAGCAGCAAAGGCAGCATTGGCATGAAGAATGGGCACCTAATTCAGCTGAGATGAAAACAAACATGACAATTAAAAAAAAAAAAAGCATGAAATCCATACATTGACAAAAAGCTTTTGACAATTTCTTTTCCACTTCAGGCTGACGTAGTACTTATTTTAAAGCTTTAATATAAAACCCCTTCATGTTTTACTATCTGTGCAGCACTTGTGTTTTAGGAAAGGCGAGGAAAAGCTACTCTATGCAGCCACAGGGATCATTTCATCTTACTTTAAGAACATATAAGGCTTTGCTTAGTCTTCCATTTGAAAGCTGTTCTAAAAGCATCAAAGTAGATGAAAAAAAGGCATTGAATACAATATCTAAAAATAGACTAGACCAGTATTCCACCCCCAGGAAAAATTACTGGATTTCACAGACTAAAGTAGGATGACCATGGTTATTAATGAAAGAAAACTATCAAGCTCAGATGAAAGCAATTATAGCAGTTTCCGAATAACCAGTCTTGGGAACTTCCCCGTTTTTTTCTACTGCAATCTTTGGCAGAGAGAAAATGCGTAGTAATTAAATATGACATAATATAGGAGAGACTGTCCATACAAAGGAGTATCAGGTTGTTTGACAGGAAGAATGGGAAGATTCATAGAATAGGAAAAACAAAGGAATTGGGAGAACAGCCAGAACTACGGATTAATAACTAGAAATACTCAAAAGCTGGAAGACTGCCATTGAACCATACCTCAGCAAGGATCTGATCCAGAATTACTGTTGGCAGTCCAACCACACAAATCCAAGAGATGAATCCCAAACTGCAAGGAGGCACAGAGAAGTGTGCCTGGCGTGGTCAGAATACTGGACAGCCTATCACAGAAAACTAAGACAGCTTGGCCTACCAAGGCAAGGGTTGCGCTATACTCTAAGCAAAACAAGAACACCACCAGAGGAAGAGAGAGATTTTGCAACAACCCAGCAGCAGTAAGGACCAAAAATTCTCCAGCTACTTGAGGCTTGGTTTTATGAATGGAGCTGTACAGATAGCACTGCATACAAAAGCAGAGAATAAAGTGATCCTTAAGGTCCACTCCAGACCTATCACACATCAGATGCAACCATCCTACTGTCATGAACACTTCTTAGCACTCGGACAGGACCCAGGACATAAATGCTACGGGAAGCTGAGCACAAACTATGTAAAAGCAACACCAGAGTTCAAAACCCTCATACAGTACTCTTATTTGAAGGTATGCACCCAGAAATTATCATTCCTAGTCCATAACTTAAGACAGCTCCTATTTAGGAGTTTAACATTGGCATGCACACTCAGAGTAGCCATTTGGCTCCTGACTGGCACCCCGATTAAAGTAATTCAGCCTCAGTTATCTGCAACTTCGTCATCTCCTACAGTCAAACTGGACTAGAAAAAAAAAAATGACACACGGAGGTCCGAAGACCTAAACTTGAGGAACAACACAAAATACTGTAGCATGTATCTACAAGCAACTCAGCAGTTCTGCAATTGTGCCTCCACAAAGGGAACACCTTTGTTTCCTTCACAATTTTGAATGAAGATATTATTACAAGGCACTCTGTTCCCACAGCTGTGCCCAAGACATATGGAAGATCACTTAAAGGTATGCAAAGAGGGATGCAAGAAACAAATTTTTTCCTGACACAAGATTCTCTCGATGCGGTTTCACATTCCTTTGTGACACACTACTGTCCTGGGGTTGCCCCAAGACTCTGGAATGAACTTTTGCAGGAATTCATCGTTACACATCTCACTTTGTTCCACCTAAATAATTAGGCATATCTTATTTTCTGCCCAATTTGTGTTTTCTAATATAAAATCCCAGTTGCACGAATATTTCTAGAAAAAAAATTGCACAGTCCTGCCTCTGTGAAAATATGATGAGAAAGGAGAGATTTAATGATCACACTGCTTGACAGGACAAGCAGAGGCATTACAGTGGTAAGAAGAGCATAAAAGCATCCATGAAATGGAAGAGAGAAAGAGATTCACTAACAGCTGCAATGAAATTTAATCTTTACCTCAAGAACACAGAGAAGTTCTTCCACATATGCACGTTCAGTCTCAATAAGTTCATTCATTACATGCCTGTAGACAAAGAATGAAAATTAAGGCAGGCCTATTCACTTATGCAAAGTTAGGAGGCAACATTAACTTTTTCTGTGTTTCTACTTTAATTCAGACAATAAAAGAACAATTTCCAGGTAATGGAAAACGTGATGTTTCATGGATACTTCTGCGAACAGCTTTAGTATGCTTACTGAGAAGCATGTATTTTAAAAACATTTTTCAATTTTTGAAAATGTTTTTAAACAGCAAAAAAGTCAAATGTAGCATTTGCAGTGCTGTAGTAACTGAATTGAAGCAGTGAATCATTTTATCATTGTAAATACAGAATCTGGTTATGCTGTGTTCACAAGTATTACCGTAGCTGGAGTTAGAGCTGCACAGGATTATCAAATACAGACTTAAAGTTACCACCTGTCATTTTAAATTAGGGGCATTTAGGGCACACTTTAAATATCACAATGCTGCTTTAAGTTTGATTCCCCTAACTCTCTCCACTTGTGATTTTGTATGATTTAACATGTGGTTGTAACAGCAAAAAGACAGAAGTATCCAGTTTGTAGGTAGAAATGTAAGCTCTTCTACACACATTGCGAGGGATAATATAAGTTTTTGAATATAGTTTTTATATAAGAAAGTTATTTTTTCATAACATTTATCAAAACAAGGACTAAAAAGAGTCAAATAAAAAGACAAAGCCTCCTGAAACAATGAGACCAAAACTTCCAATAGACTTAAAGGAGGCTTATTACTCAAAACTATGTCATCTCTGAAATGAAAATACATAGTTATCCTGCCATAGCATCACCTCGCTGCAGCAAAGCTGGAGTCTGGTACTATATAAACTGCAAATAATGCTACACACTGAAATATCTTCTTCTGTGTACAGAGCATAGCCAAGGCATTTCAAAAAGCACTGAGGCTTAATTCAGAGAGGTGTACTTGTCTTATCAAATCCTTAGCCAAACTCAGCCTTTGCTGGAACCAAATCAGAGAAAAAGCATTTTTTTGTTTATCAAAATACACTTACTGCCGTAACACAGCTAGGTTTTCTTCATCATCCATTGTAGATCCTCCTCTGCTTTGATGGAGTTCAGTCATTTCACTCTAAAGAAGGAAACAAACAAACAACAAAAATCATCACAACATCACAGATGGGGAAAACCCACTTTAAAATACAGAGCTTTACACTCAGATCTGCTTGCATGTATTTTCACAGGAAAGACTGTACTCCATGAAAAATTAAGGCAATTTGCAAGAATGCTGCAAAAAAATCCAAGTCAACCTGAAGGTCTTGAAGCACACAAGGACACGGGGAGTTCTCCATGAAAGGCCCACTTAGAAAAGACCATGGTTCAAGGCTCTTTTTTCAGGAAGACGTTTGAGCATCAGCATAATCTTGGAGGCAACACTGGCCTTAGTCTGTTTTCCAAGCTAAAAATGAGGTACTGTGCTAACTTTCTGGTTGCTTCCTAACTTAACACAGAAGTTCACTCTTACTTCTACTGTAATGACTGACCTAATTACAATTTGTTGAAAAAATAAAATAAAATAAAAATTAGAGGTTCTGCTTTCAATCCCCCTTGAACCAACCCTTTCCTCCAACTGTTGTCCCTACTGGTCACGTGGCCCTGCCTTGCTCCTTGCATTGTCTTGCTGAACCTTCGCTGAGTTGATTCAAGTCTCTAACCCAGTGGGAAACTACTTGCTTCTGCTCCTGCTGTCAGGTTACTTTCCTTGCCGGAGGCGGAGCAGGAAGACCATCCCCACTTGGGAATGGCAACCCATTAGGTCAGGTGAAGCTGTCTTGGAGCCAACGACAACTACCTCTTCACTTTCGCCAGTTTTAAGAGTAGCCAATTACTACTGGCAAATAATAAATGTTTCCTGTTCATAGATTTTATATTTTGCTGCCCCTAACATTTTTCCTAATATAGGCAACTATTTACTTTACATTCCCTCATACCCAGCCCAGCAACAAAGCAGCCTCTATTTAAACCACGACTGCTTCACCAGAGTTACTTTGATAGGGGCAATACCATCACTTTTTCAGTGGAATTGCCTCACTCTTCTTGACGTTCCTAAATATTCCATTCTATTATGATTTTCTCAAGCAGTATGTGCATAAAAAAAAATTACCTTTCCTCTTCTGTAGTTTACCCTCTGAAGTGCACTGCTTTCTGAGTTGGATATGTATTCTCTTTGAAGACCTAAGCATGTAAACCAGAATCAAACAGCAGTTAGAACCTGAGCAGATCCAACACAGATGTTTGTGCAACCACAAATTACAGCTGAAAGTTTCTTTAAGTTTCTCAGCATAGCACAAAAAAATTAGTTACAGGCTACTACATTTGCTTACCTGGAGAAGTATAAGGAGATTTTACAAAGGCTTCAGGTCTTGGTGCAACTGGCTGAACAGGACGTGTCTGCTTAGCTGCCAATTTCTTAAGACTTACTTGTCTCTTTTGAAACATTTCTTCCATACTTTCTTGCTTCTGGAAAACCTTTTGCACATGCTCCTACCATTGCCACAGAAATAATAATAAAAAAAAATAAAATCCCTGTCAGAGACCTATCAACAAGCTACAGTGCCATTCACAAGCACACTGATTTGAAATTGCAATTGCTTTTATGCCACCTATAAAAATATTACCCTACTCTTCACTCCTAATAAGACATAATTTACAGTCATTTAGTACACTTAAAAATTGGAAAATCACTTCATAAATTTTTTTGTGCGCTTGCTGTAGAGAAACCAATGGGGTTCAAGTTTCAATTAAAAAAAATAGGGAAAAGGGTTTTTTGAGTGTGTAATGGTTCTGTTACGTTAAGAGATCAACTGAGAGGAAAAGCCATGTATTCTCAAGTTCTAAAATAAAGCAGTTACAAAGCAGAAGTCACACAAACATCAAGGACAGGCATGTTCTTACTACATTAAAAAAAGGTATTTCACATACTTACTTGGGATAATTTATTTTAAAAGCAATCCTCCTGTCTGAAAAATTGAAGTACTTACTAAAAGGCTCTGAAGCCCTTGATGCTTATCCAACGATATGACATGACTAGCACCTCAGGCAGGGAAATGTGTTGGCTTTCCAGTTCCCAGGTATAACTCTTAGTACTGATTATTTGGCTTTATCAATGGCCATACAAGAGAGCAATTCTAAAATTAAGAACCGGATGCACAGATAGGCATAAACGTCTTCTGGTACCTTTAGGTCCTCAGTGAGGAGCTGTGCATACTCTCTGTAAATTTTATTCAACTCCTTGATTTTATTGTCTGCACCAGTGTCCAGGAATTTCTCGATCTCCTGTAATGCTGATTCTGCACCATCCTGAGACTGACACTTATCCACCGGCTGTGAAGCCAGCAGATAAATTCCTTCATCACACCACTTCATAGACTAGAAACAGAGAAAAGAACAGGCTCAGAATGTTTGATGTCAGCATCAACCACTAAGAGGTCTAAAACATTTCATACCTATACTTGTGATGTATTCAGCTATTTAAGGAGAAAATGTCCAGCACACTCGGATATTTTTACCTGCTGTTACGACAACAGGTTGACTGAGGTTTTAGCACACAAGATGGGAAACAGAACTGTTCCGTACAAAATTTACCTTTTCTAGTAAGCCATGCAGTTCTAGAGATTTGTTAAGAAGATTCCTTCTGCGTTCTGTCTCAGTAATGAAGGCATCACAGAGATGATGAAGTTCACTGCATTTTGGAATAATGGAGTCCACAGCATAATGATTGCTTTGAATAAAAGCATCACCCTCTGAGGCTAGCATTCTGGCTTTTGCTATAGTTTCCTAAGAAAGCAAACATTGATTTAGGTAAGTCTGGAGCACAAATCTTAAGAGGAGCAGCTGAGGAACTGGGGTTGTTTAGTCTGGAGAGGAGAAGACTCAGAGCGGACCTTACTGCTCTCTACAGCTACCTGAAAGGAGGTTATAGGCAGGTGGGGGTAGGTCTCTTTTCCCAGGTAACAAGTGACAGGACAAGAGGAAATAGCCTTAAGCTACACTAGGGGAGGTTTAGATTGGATATTAGGAAAAGCATCCTCACTGAAAGGGTGGCCATGCATTGGAACGGGCTGCCTAGGTAGGTGGTGGAATCGCCATCCCTGGAGGTGTTCAAAAAACACGTAGGTGCAGTGCTTAGGGAGATGATTTAGTGATGGACTTGGCAGTCCTAGGTGAATGATGGGACCTGATGATCTCAAAGGTCTTTTCCAACCTAAATGATTCTATGATTCTATCTTTCCTTGAATCATCATCAATGAAAGAAGTTAAAATTATACCATTTGGTTTTACACAGTAAAATACACATGTTGATAAGAACACTTCTTTAGTTAACAGCTGCCTTGCCTAATAAATCAAAGTGATTTCCTGTCTTCCCAGACACCCAAGAACGTTTATGCCTTCTTTATTGTATCGGAGTACTTCAGAAACATTGAGTTTAATCATATGCCTCCCTGTGAAGGAACTACTATTGGCTTTCTATGCCCTAGTTATTCAACAGCATGTTTGTGTGCATATGTCTGCAATTTGGAGTACAGCAGCATTCTGAACCCCAGTTAAAAAATATGTAACTGCAGCACCTCATCCTCAAGAGCAACAACCTCACTTACTGAGCTGTATATTTTATTGAAGCACAGATCATAATAAGGTTCTCCTTCTACAGTGTTCAGAGTGTATGTTTCTGTTCATCATCTTTTAACATGTTGTACATCCAATACACAGCTTTGTCATTTCTGAGATTTAATGAAGTAAGCGGCTTTAATAGTAATGGAAGTGGCCCCTCAATCACTAAGTGCAGAACTTTGCTATGCAAACATTTCATGCAATTCTTCCATGAACTAATCACACCAACTTTATGACTGGTCACTCTGGTCTTTGAGAGATGCCAGAGAACTGGGCTGCTCCAATGGTTAAAAACTTTATTCCAAATTCCTTCTGCACAGTGCCTGAGACACTGATTCTGCCCCGTTGTCAGCTTAAGCTCTGCTTATAAGATATACCCAAACATCGTGCCCCTCCACACACACATTGTCATACTAAAAATTAAGGAGACTTGCAGAGTTCTTACACATGACTTTTCTTCAAAGTTGGCAAGATCTTTCAAAATATGCTCCACGTGTGAACAGCTGTTTCCCACATCTGTGAAAGCAGTCAGTCTCTCGGACACAATATCCAAAGCTGCTTTGACCTGAAATGAGACACAGCTATGTATCTGTGTGATTCTACCTCTCTGGAGACCCACCAGTTGAATAACTGATAGCCACTATTTCCAGTCAGGTGACTCACATTATGTGGTTACTGGGGCACAGAGAGAAACCACTTTTACTGACAGCCTACCTTTACCCCCAACTCAAAATGAAAACAATTAAAAAAAGGCAGTGAAGTAATTCTATTTTCTGGTAGTGAAAGAAAAAAAAACCAAAACAACAAAACCCCAAACCCAACAATGAAGGAAAACTAACGTTCACAAAGCATTTACGATCTTGCTTTTACCAGATGATTGTAATACAAAACAACATTAACAACTAGCAAAACATGAGGGAGAGGTCCTCACACTAACAACTGGCTGAGACAGACATACAGACACACACACACTTGTAGGAGGGTTTCAGAGCTTTGCTCCCATGGAGACACAGGGGCCATGCTCTGAGATCAGCTACACCAGCATAGGGAGACTGTAGGTGCCATCGAGCATATGAGTTAAACTAACATGAGATCAGAAACTGGCTGTAAAAATTGTAGTTCAGCCTCCACCCAGCTTCCAACAGTGTGGTTGCAACTTCCCACCCACAGTGTTGGAGACTGTTTCATAAAATTTCAGCCAGAAGGTTTAGGTAAGTCTTGGTTCCTTAAAAGGGCCTACTGGCAAGATGAAAGTGTTGCAGCCACCGTATTATGCTTCTGTGGTGGAGAACAGGTTTCAAAGGAGTTTTTGAATGCTTATACACTGCTGGGCCTGTGGAAAAAAAAATCATAAGCCTGCAGAAGAGAAGCTATTATGTCTCTATAGGCAAGTATTCAAGGTAGTAAAGATAGCAGTATGTCAAGTAAGGACACATTCAAGAAAAAAGTTGGAGAAAGCTTTCAAGCACACACGAGCTGCAGAAACAGGAGGGGTAAGTATTTTCGCCTGAATCATTTCTATATTACCAAATACTGACTGCCACCAAGAAGTTCTCACCTCTCTGAAATTCTGTTCAAAATTCCGAAGGCGCAGACATTGCTCAAGTTTTTGCTCATGCTTAATCCAAAACTCATCAAAGGCAGCCTCCGTTTCATGTAATTGAGCCAGAAGCCTTTAAAAAAAGAAGAAATACTGTAAGAATGATGGGTATAGCCTTCAAGGGACAATACAATCTTCCACAGTAAACAAGAAACTTCCCTAAAGCAATATCTTCCAGAAAAAATAAACTGGATACAGGAAACTTTCTGAGTATTGCACAGAATTGTTTCCTAGAATAACATTGACGTAAAACTGAAACCCAACACAAACATTCAGTTATGAAAAACTGGCAAGTGCTGATTTGAAGCTAACTGCTGCGCATACTATTTCTCAGCTCTGTCCTGGGGACATGGGGACTTGGGGCTAGCAAACATAAATAAAACATGCAAATGTGTGTGGGCTAGGACCCAGAGGAACTCAAGCCTTGGGCTATAAGGAAAAATGAAGGCAAAAATTTTTACTGCTGTGACCAGCCAGCTGCCCTTACATTTCATTCTTTGGAGCAAGGTTCATAATAAACCCGAAGGTCATTGCTGCTCCTCTTCTGAGCAGAGTTACTACTTAAGTATCACAGGCAAGTGTGATACAGCAGTACTGCAATGAAAAGAGCCTTCTTCGATTATAACTTTGGTGAATGCCTTAAACCTTTTACTTTTCAACTTATCTTCCAATATTGCATTTGACAGCATGGTATCCTATGGACTTATCTTTACAGTCTGCTTTGCTGTACTCAGACTACACCCAGGGAACATATCAGAATTTTAATGAACTTTTGTCTTCAACAGCAGAGAAACAAACTCTGAATTCGCAAGTTAAAATTGATTAGAAAAAAGGCAGACACACAGAGTTTGTTCCAACTTCTGTCAGATATTGTATTGAGTGGGAATATTTTGGATAAATAAGCAACACCCACTCCGATTGTTCTTCGGATAGCTGATAGCAACAATGACCAAAAAAGTGACTTCTGCCAAGCTTTGTGGATTGGAATGGACAGTTATTTGGAAAGAAAAGTCAGCCTGAGTGTAACAGAAACATGGAATGACCGACAAAAAAAGAATGCAGAATACTGCCTGGGGGAAATGAGCTATGCTTTCACAGCTTTGTTCAAATTTGCATCTGTGCTATGGTGATATAATGTCTTCAAACCTGGCAGTAATTTAAGGGAGGGGGGGTGGGGAGCAAAGGAAAACAACATCTATTACTTGTATGCCCAAAGGAAGCATATAGGTTATTTGTGCATAGATACTTCAAGAGCAGTGTACTCCCTAGCAGCCCTTTATAGGCCACTGACGACATTGGTAAGATCTCAGCAATGTTAGAAGCTGCTTTGGGCAGGGTTAAAGAAAAAGAAACCCCTCACTTCAGTTCAAAAGGACATAATGAATGTGGACAAATCTGCTGAAAAGAAGGGATATATTACTTCTGTCTTCCTATCTGCTTTCCCTATAGCAGCAAAGTTTCCTTGGGTTGCACTTTAGTTTCTAAACAAAGCTTCAATATTCTTTTAAATAAGGAAAAGCTGCTGAACTATATAGTCCAAATCTGAAAAAAAGAACAGCATTAGTTGGCGCCAGAAATCAAACCCCAGCCCTTATTTCCTTATCAGCAAATGACCCGGTAATGGACAGCAGGGGTTTACTTTGCTCAGAACAGAACAGACAACAAAGAAGTTGTTTCTGAAAGTACATTTTATATGTTCATGTTGTAATATCTGCTTATTTGCTAAGGTTAAGTATGGAACTAAGCAAAAGAGCTGGGGAGGCATCAAAAAAAAACCAGAAAAGCAGCATGTTCATTATTTTGCTCCTCTCACCTTTCTACCGTTGTTTGATTGTCTAGCTGATCTTGATTCAGTTTGTATTCAGGATTCTCAGTAACTGGTTTTGAAATACTTCCAAGGATATCATCTCCCTGTTCTACTGCTAACCTGATATCCTCCTACAAAACAAAACAAACACCCCACACACTGTAGTTGTGTGGTTTTTTTTTTTAAAACAGACTTCATAAAGCACCAAACTGGAAAAAGGATTTTGTTTTAATAGCAATAGAGCAACAGTAGTATGATTAAAAGCAGTGTTTGACAACAAATACAGACAGTAAATGCTAAATTTCAGCTTCTTCTACATTTACCAGTTTAAGATCTCAGTAACTTAGTTGAATTTTCATGATACGTAGCCTTCTAGTGTCTCCTTAGGTTACAAATCTCTCAAAAGTTTTTTGGGGTTTCAAAAGTATACATCTAACAGTTTTCATTTAAGCTGATTTGAAAGAACATTAGTCCATTCTTCAAAAAGTCATGTATCTGCATGCATATGAAAATAAAATCAGTTTTCTTGTTGCAAACAAACCTACAAATTATAAACACACCACTACTTACACAGGAATTTCTGTTTCCACATACAAATTATTATGCATTTGTACATACGTAGACTTAGTCTCAATAAATGTAATTTTTGAATGCAAAAAGGACTTTTAACATCAAGCCAAGCAAACCAAGTTCAGTAAGATTTCAATGTTTTGTATTATTACTATTAACATCCTCCACATTTTCTACTAACATTATTAGCTATAAATTAAAACACAGTTTCACTAGAAGACAAAATCTTTACAAGAATTACATACCTTCATTTTGTCCTTCTTTTCTTTATGTGTTGCAAGAAGGGAGCTGGTTGATTGCACATCATTTGGTAGTTCTGTTTCAGCCAGTTCAGTCCCAAAGGACTGAAGAATCTGAGCTGTTTGCTTAACCTTTTGGGCGAAACCTTCTATAGCCTTTTGGAATAAAAATCATTAAAGATGTTTCATGCTCATCACATACACATGTACCAATGACACATACACACAAAATACAGCTCTCAAAACAAACACAAGCAGGTTAATTACAAGCCTGAAAAACGGTCAAAGTATAATTTTGCAAGCAACAGATACCGTCACCATTAATTCCTTAATTGTCTATTTTTCCTAGGCTCGTATCAGGTCTATCTTCCTCATATTTTTATAATCTGGAGTTATTTTACAAGTTGAGATTTTTCTTTCTTGTAGCAAAACCAATAAACCTCAACACAAAAACACACTGTAGTTCCTTTGCTCCAAGTGTTCAGAAAACCACTCCCAAATTATTACTCATATTATTTCTCTAAGATGACTAAGTACCATTGGGAACATCTTCTCACTCTGAGCAAGTCAACTTGCATCACTTGGAATCTGTTTTATAAATGACAGGGTATAAAACAGACTTACAGTGCGACGGGACAGCCATCTGCTATGGCAATAATCCAGGGTGCCACCAAGATCTTCTGTTAATTGTGTTTTATCAATGTAACCCTGCAGTTCTGACACTGAGCCCAGCATTATGACCTGCAACAGCAAAGAAAGTGAACACTATCAGAGGCGAGAATTCTCTTCTTAAGGATTCTAAGCCCCATCCTTCAGCCTCTGATAGAGAAAACTCAGCTTAATACAAAAGCAAATGATGGAACTATTTCCTTTGCGTACAGAAAACCAAACTTAACAGTTGTTTCAGTTTAAGATGATGTAAATGTAGATAACTGCATACGAGCAAGAGCAACAGTCATATTCAAAAACAGCTTATGGATCATACAACATAAATTACACCACCAGTTTTTTTATCTTGATAAACCATACAAGGCTTTTTTCTAAGGGCAACATTCATTCAACCTATTTATCCTACGAGAGAGAAAAATAGTACCTCTGTGGATTTGGCATGTAAGGACTGGTTCCCCAAAATAAACAAGGGGTGGGGGAAAAGTACCTTAACTTAAAGACTTGAAAATTTCACCCTTGACATTGACATATGATACATAAAAACTTGTATATCTTTAGTTCATTTCATTCCAGTTTATTTTCAAGTATAAATGCTGTACGTTTTCAAACAGAAGTATAATCAGTGGGTTCACTGGCAATGCAACAACAGGCATCAGTTGTATGTTTGCTCAAATGACAGAAACTACAGCATTTGTCCATGGGAAATGCATTTGCCTCAAAATTCACATACTTCAAGAATAAACCATCAAGAACTAGCCAAAATTGCTGGAACCGCCTTTAAGCATGGTGTTTTGTTGGGATTTTTTGGCCCTCGCTAGCTACATTAAGTACTTTTAACAGATTTCTGACAGTACAGTGGGAACAGAGGATTACTTACAGGTACTTTCATTTTAAACTCATCTTTGTTGAATTTGAAAGCAATGTCTGAGAGAGCTCGATGAAAAAATCCTGTTGGGCGCAGAACGAGGACTAGTTGCAGATTTCCCGGGAAAGATGCCTGCAAAACAAGTTTAGTCTGTTATTTTCTGTCTCAGCTCCAGAAAATATTTTTGAACAAGGAGAAGCCCCTGTTAAACCACAAACTAACTGTATCAAAGGCCTCCCATAATGGGGTGACCAATTACAAACTTGCAAGGCTTGCACAAAGAGCTTCATTCAAAGAGATGTTTACTCATCTTTGGGTATTGGAATCTATTCTCCTGGAATCAAGTTTTTCAGGGCTGGCTTGTACTGCTCTTCAGCTAAGATTACATCCTAGCCAAGGAGGCTAAAGAACAAACAGCAGTGGCTTAGTACTTTTTCAACAGCAGTACTTTCAGGGTTACCTTATCTTCTCTTTAATAGAGGGTGTCAAGAGAAACCGCCATTATTGTCTGAGCACCGAATACATTTCTAATTTGCCCATATACTACCTTGCCAGCTGCCTACACAAACTATTGCCACCAAGACAATTTCTCAGGCAGTAGCTTAGAAATAAGCTTTAATTTTGCAGACAAAAGTAAAAATCAAACAGTAATTGTCAGCTCTTTTTCTCATTATCTTACAACTAGTAGTCTCAAGATCTTTCCTATTCTACAAGTGATAGGGGGAAAACAGAAGAGAGCTGAAGGAAAGCAAAGAAATAGCATTAAATTAGTAAAAACCAACCCCTGCTGTGGCAGAGGTTTGCATACTTGGCATTTAGCTATTCTTGAAATTATGCAGATCTTCTCCCCCTTTCGTTATTTCCACCATAGGGATGCAGTGAAGCTCACTAAAGAAATGATCATTACAATGATTAAGTATGCTATTTTCTTCATTATACTGTTGGAAATTATGTCACAATTTTAGTAAACTGAATTACTACCAAAAAAAAAAAAAAAAGGTCAACCAAAAAACAAATACTGACTGAAGGAACTGTTATGCTATGATCTGTTTCCATGCTTAGTGAAACTGTTAGGATCTGGAAGGCTGGAGAGTAGTTTAATATCCATTTTAAGATTTCCAAGAGTCCCAGGTATTTAGCACTGGAAATTACAAACTTTTAAAGAAAAAAACCAAACAAACAGTTTAAAACTTTTCTGAAAGACTTCACAGGTGCATTGTGGTTCCCCAGATACTCAGTATACAACCGAGATCTCAGCTTGACTGAGAAACCTTAAAGGGCTGAACTTCACAATCTGTCTCCACTTCAGTGATGTCCAAATTTTCTAGAAAGCATGGTGGTTTGGTCCCAGAGAAGTCTGTCTGAGGGCTGGGAACAGAATCCAGACAATTCTGAGTGCCCAGCTTCTCATCCTTGCACTGTAAACAATCTGTCTCTGTGTACTAATAGTAGTACACCCTGTGGACTTACTAATCCACAGTTACTAGAGGAAAAACTTCTAACAGAAAAATTCCTGATGGTATTCAGAAGAAAACGTTAAGAAAAAAGATGATTTTTTTAACCTTTTTTCCCTCTGAATTACTGTACCAAGGGCAATTGCAGATTTATTTCAGAAAATTAATTAACTCATATTAAGAGACATTGCAAGAATGGATAAAAGATTTTTTTTTTAATAAATATCCTGAATAATCTTTTTACAATGATGGCTGTGCAGTCTATCATTTCACGCATTCAACAGATGTGTCCAACTGCACCTGGATCACTGTGTCCCGTTCCGGTTCCCACAGTTCAAGAAAGACGTGGACAGACTGGAGAGGGTCCAAAGGAGGACCACAAAGAAGATCAAAGGGCTGGAGAACCTGCCCAGTGAAGGAAGACTGAAGGAATTAGGTCTCTCCTCTCTGGAGAAGAGCGGGCTTGGGGGGGACCTCATTACAATATTCCAGCCGCCACTTAAAGGGCATCTACAAAGAGGACAGAGGCTGTCTCTTCACAAGTTGCAGTGTGGGAAGGCAATGGGTACAAGTTGCACTGAGGGAAGTTTCACCTTGATGTAGAGAAAGAAATTTTTTTTACAGTGAGAACAATCATTCACTGGAACAACCTCCCCAGGGACACGGTAGAGTCCCCATCACTGAGGTTTTTCATGATGAGACTGGACAGGGTGCTAGTGTCAACAAAGCTCCCTTTCCCCGGGAATGGTTGGGCCCGGTGATCTTTCAAGATTCCTCCCAATCTGAGCTGTTATTCTGTGATTCTATTGATATTTAGGCTATTACTGAAGCAAACAGTAGTAGCCAAATGCAAAGCAATAGTAATTTTTTCTAAACTGTGTATTATCTCTTATGAAATACAAAGTTTAACTGCATGACCAAATTGAGTATCTTACTAGTATTCAATTCAAAGAATACACATGTACTATTATTCTCCATCTCAGTGTGTCTACCCAAAATGACACTGTTGAAGTCACTATAGTCTTGTACCACTAACTCCCATTCAAGGCTTGCCAGAAGTTTCCCCTCTCTCTCAACAAAACCTCACATTCTAGGTTACTCTAACTGTCTACAATACCATTCTTAGCTCCACTAGTCTGTCTCCTATGCTTCCCATTTGGTTTTGTTTTTTCAAAAAACAGTTTTTCAAGACTGATGCCTCCTCTGTTTGTTGTGGCTAGGAGTCAAATACGCAAATTGACCTTTGTGAAACAACAAGAAGAACAGGGAGGATTGCTACAGTAAACAATGCTGGACCTGTGCCAGCTATTCCAGTTTATCTGAGCTTGTCTCTGCACTGCCCAAATATTAATGTTTTCCTAACTTTTTTTTTCCCTTAAAGCCCTGATGACTTGCAGAGACAATGATATGATGCAAGAGATGCTCCTTAGATGCATGTGAACTTCATCAACCAGTCCACCCTGAATACAAGAGAACAAAACCCCCAAAACCAAACCATAACACCCAAGTCTACGCTCCATTCCAGTCCAGCAGCATGTTTGTTTGAAGCCATTGTATGCTAAGCAGACAGAGCAAACAATGAGCTCTCAAGAACGCTGTGCCAAGTGTTAAGCACAGAAATAAATATTCATGGATGTTTAGTACTGCCATACAATAAAGTGCCTTCAAGGACTGTTGAAGTCAATGAACTTCACTGCAACTTGAAGAAGGGTTTGTGTGCTTGAAAGCTGTTTTTTCCAGAAGTGTCTTTCTTTACTAAATGAATTAATGCCAACTGCTCCCCCAACATTTTGTCTCAAATATTATACTTCAACTCATTTGATACCTATGCAAAAGAGACCATGGGTCATGTTTTTGGTATCCTCTATGAAAATTAGAGTAGCCCCTATTCTATTGTAGCCCAACCCATACATTCCTTCATCTCACTTGCATTAGTTCTCTATCTGCTTATCTCCTTCACTTTCCCATCCAGTCAGGTCAGTGCTGATTCCAAAGATACAGGAAAAGATGCAGATGTGCATGTAGTTATCAGCTTTGAAATGAATCTGACCAAACCAGGAACTCATATACAGCACAGCCCTTAAATCAAAGCTTTCTAATACACTGACATCTTTGCTGCCTTGTAAGTACCCTGAATCAGGAACACGGGAAGAACCTTTGCTGGCTGGAAAAAACAGGAACTACTTTAAATCCTCTGGGAAATCAATTAATTAATACTCAGGAACCGGTTGACCTGCCCGCTCTCAGGCCTCCACTTCTCAGGGATGTGGAGCTTTCCACTGCATGCTCTAGCCTTCTGCAAAAGGGGGGAATCTTAGAGAGACTGAACGCAGCTGGGTTTTGTGCAAAATGGAAAATTAAGTGAGCTGTGTATAATCTTATTTATCACTTTTCTTCACATTATATTAATGACAGAGAGGATGTCTGTAGCACCAGTATTGACCCTGAAGTTAAGCACCTTCTAACAGGAGAAGGTAAGGAGAGGCAGGTCTTCTCTTGAATGAAGATGACACAATGCTGAATGGCTGGTAAGGAACTGCAAAAGCTGGGCAGGAAACAACCCCTGCCTGACGCTCAGTAAGGGGTGGTGGCAGCTTATTTGCAGGGAAGGGCGGGCAGCATTTTGCCAGGCAGGTACTGAGATTCTTCATATCTTTGGTTTCCCCTGTGTAACGTGGTCTTGCTCTGTCAGTGTGAACAGGGAGCTATTTAAGTCACTCAATTTTACCTGCACCAGTCAAGCTGAGAAGCAATCCCCCACAACTGAAAACAGCCCATAGCTGCTAGAGGCTACTGGGCAGATGGCATTTTCAAGGGAGGAGTAAGTCTCACTGAATCACATACTTTACAATAGTTCCAATATTCACTGAGGTAGGATGCAGTGCTGCCAGGCTGCCGCTCCCTGGAATGGGCAGCACTGGAGCAGGGCAGGGGCTGGGATCTACAACAGGAGCCAGTCACTACAGCTTTCAGTAGTGAATAGCCAAAGGTGAGCTTTTGGAAAAGACAACCAACACCTTTGAGTTTTCATATCTCCGGTTACCCCCTAGGGCTTATTTAGTATACAAAATAATTATGTGGATAGATATATGTACCTTTTAGACAGAGATTCACTTAAAATAAAGTTGCAGTCTGCTGTGTTCAGTCCCACAGAGCAATTTGCTCAGCTGACCCAGAGCTCAGAAGTCGTTTATACTTCTACACAGCAAAGAAAAAGCTATTCTGATAAATGGTGAACCTACAACCCCTTTTCTTCCACTTCCCAGGTAAACAGGCAGCTTTCAGAAGTATCCGAACCATGTGAGCCATCAAAGAGCTAATGCTTGACCCAGTTTTAGTAGTTCTGTTTCAAAATACTTGGAACAGCACTATTTTCCATTTTATGAAGAGCTTCAATATACCCAACATTACCAAACTCTGTGGTGGTGTTTTTGCTTCTGCACTTATTAGTATGCCGTAAGCCACAGGGCATTTCTTTCCAAAATACCTGTGTATATAAAGGAGCTAATAAGTACTTCCCCCCCCCCCCCCCCCCCCCCCAAGACTGTTTATTCCTGGCTAGAATGAAGTCTCTTACACAGGCTTCTTGTCAAGGAAGAATCTTGAATTAAATCAGTTCATAAAAGGAGCAGTTTGAAAGCTAGGTTTAAAAACATTGAGCTGTTTTGCATTAGATCTGGGTTTAATGCTTGTGTTATGATCCTGGTTTTAGAGTTTAAGTGATTCACTTCTCTCTTTTTACATATTAAAAAACCCCATGTAATAAAAAGGAAAAATGGCTGACTATACAAGGATAACCGCAAAAGTGCCTGCACATGTAATATTCTCAAAACAACCAAAGCAATAAGACAAAAATGTACAGCATCTCAAAATAACCTTTTTAGTTTATCATTTACTGGAATAAAATTAATATAAATACTGTTCTACCTTCATCATACTGTCAAGTTCTTGTTTTGAATCCAAGCAAAAATAAGAAACATGACTAGGGGCTGAAAGAAGAGCAGTTTTTTCAAACTCAACCCATATAAATTGTTAAGTGTCATTACAGTTTTCCAGACATGACACAAATTGCTAGCTAGAAACTGGACTAATGGGAAATACCTATCCATAACAAAAAATAGTGCCTTTCATGGAGTATCACTTACTAAATGCATCTTTTCTCCATCAACACTCACTAAGAAACTCAAGGTCTTTCTATAAACAAGGCAGAAGAATGCAAGGTTGGATTACTGTAATTCATGGTTTCTCACCTTGGATGTAAAACCAATGATAAGACTCCAGATGGCACAAAAACGGGACTGCCTGGCTCCTGCAAGGTTTAGGTTGGTATTAGCAACTCCAGTCTCTCCATTGCGTTTTGGTATCCTCCTGCCAGCTAAAGGTCTTGGCCCTAATCTTTAAAGCAATTAATGGGCTATGCCTGTGCTACAGGGAAGGTTGCATTTTGATTTATGAAGAGCTAAGAAAAACCAGTGCTCTGGACAATGCAGTCCAAAGCAGAAGACATGAAACCTGCATGCAGTGCATCCTTAGCCAAAGGTGGCAAGTCACAAAGCAAACTTCTCCAGGGGGTTGAATAAAACCCAACTCCTGCCACATTTAGAAAGGACTGTAAAGTTTTGTTACTGGGTAAATCTTTCTCACTACCACCTGAGCAACCTCCATACCAACTTCTTGCTCAAGAGTAGTTGCCCACATGTATGTTATTCCCTAAACACCAAGTTTAAGGAAGTTTGTTTCCTCTGAACTTTCAATATGAGGCTGATGGATGGCTATGGTGGAACTTTTAATGATGTTGAGTGCAGTTTTTTGTTTGTCTAAAAGGCTGAGTTCACACTTCAACATTTCCCTCAAGATGGAGGAAGACAATGATGACAGGACAACAGAGACAAAGAAAAATGTAATGACATAGGCTTCATTTTTTTAAGAAAACACACTGGAACTATGAACAGAAGAGCAGTGTGAAACCCAAGAACACATCGATTAGTAACATGCCACACTCCTGTAACTGTGGATTGAATATTGCTTTTTTTAGTATGATAACACCGGGCAGCATGGGAAGGAGAAAAAAAAGTAATTTTTGACTGCATGGAAAGGAAAAGGGGATCAATTTGTCTGGTGTTTGTCCTTCACTCGACTACAGTTGGGAAAATACGGAGCCATTTTACCAAGCTATGTGACTGCTCCTCCTTGCACCCTCATTCATCATCATCAAAAGACAACTCTAACTGTTAGGAAAACTAAACAAGTGGAAGTTAAGCCTCCAGTTTCCCTTGAACCATTTAAAAAAACCCCTTTGTCCATCAACAGGACCCAGAGAAATCCTCATGACTTTGGTGCAAGATACGTATTGTGTATATTTGGCTTTGTTTTTTTAAGAAGCAGACAGAAGAAATGAATTTAGAGTTCATTTATGGCAAATATTACAGCAAACAAATGGTGGACAACAGCAAACAATGACTTTTCACTATATTTTTTTTTTTAATATGAAGATAAAATTTTCAGGCAATCGAGGGTGACATGACGATTGCTGAAGCCCAAGAGAACTGCCACATACATCCACAGACACAATACAAAGCCAAAGCTGAGCCAGTTCAAAAAAGGAAACATATAAAAAAAAAATTATGCCTCTAAATATTAGACTTCAGCTAGGAAGCATGATTTCTCTTTTAAATAAAGCTCTCAGAAGAATGAGAAAAGAAGAAAAAAAGGAAAACAACCCATCACCAACAGCACTACAATCCGCAGTGCTCCCTGCTCAGTACCCTTCTCCAGGCAAAGCCCTTAGGCACCAACATGATCACTACAATGATGGATCCCTTATCATGGGGATAGATACTCAGGTTCTCTATATTGAGTTTCTAGGCAACACACAGGAGGAACGCTACGATAAACATTACTATTATGGGTATAAGTAGCATGTCTGTAGTTGCCCCCCACGCTCTACCACCCCAATTACGTAAAAAAAAAAGGACTGTCATCTGTGGAATACTCACCTGTCCTTGAACAGAAACTACAGCATTGCATTTTGAAAAAGATTTAAAAACTCCATAGATATAGTCCTTTTTCCTTAATCATCACAATTTATGCTGCTCTCTGTTTCCACTACTGGAATCTGCTCAATGCTGCATCTCAAAATTTCGAAATGAGCTGCAAAAGCAGATTTTGCTGGTATTTTGGCATATTTTCAATATTTTAACATTTCTAACATACTCACTGTGGAAAAAGTCGTATTGTGAGAATATTATATCATTATATATTCATTCACAAAAAAGTCATGTAGTGGGAGTAAGGTATTACCTTTAAATAAATACCTTTAATTTACAATAAGCAAACAGTTCTTTGGTCAGAATGGGGCTACACAAAAATGACATTTACTGTTTTGATTTAACTTTTACCTTACAGAGTCAAAATTTTTCAGCCACTAAAAATTGAATAAAAGATGCTTACAGCACTTACTGGAAAGATTATAAACACTAACAATTCAAGCAAGGATAACAAGAAAAAAACCCCAAAGAAATAAAAAAGTAAACCAACAGTAGGATAAGCACATGATAAACATGAATCTCTTTTCCTACTCATGTAAAAAAAGAAGCCTCTAATAAGCTTAGTTTTCAGATTTAAAAACTAATAATTAAAAAAGAGAATGAAAGTACCAGCATGTGCTGTTGATTGATCACAGTAGGTATGTAATATCTTAAGGTACACAAGCAACCCTTATTTTAATTTGAACACCACAGAATCAGTTTTTACACCTGAATACCTTTCACAAGTGGCAAACTAAATCAGGACCCTCATCCCTTCCTAAAAGGAAAGCTCACTTGAATAGTGAAAGGTGGACCCAAAGCTGTATAGGACACATGGGACGTCCATGTAAACACTGGCTCCCACCTGGAAGAGCTGCACGCTGCACACATTTGCATGCACACACACACATGCTCTCCAAGTGTTTTCTCAGGAAGATGTTCTGACCTGCAAACTGCATTAAAAGCACATCATAGATACATGATGCTTGGTCCCAGTCAGCTGCAATACAAAACTACTGGATACTTCCTGGGTCATCTATCAGCTAACATTTTGCTGAAGAAATAAAATATTTCCTGTTTTTCCACTCATAAGAGGAAGGTTCAACACAGAAAATCTTCCTTAGGAGTTAACTTAAAACAGTACTCACTGCTATCCGCAGTATGGAAGCTTTCACAGAAGTCCATTTGTCCTGTCTGCGATCTATGACAAGAATAAATCCAATTCCAGCATCTCGCAAACTAAGTTTGGAGGAGGAAAGAAAGAGAAAGTTCAGTTAAAAATGCAAATGAAATTCCTATGTTGTCTCACTCACAAAAAGCAGTTAAAAACTATTTACAAAAAAGTAGCTTGACCTTTTTGTGCTGAATCTTCTTCATCTACACATCTGAAATAAATACATACTATACACCATTGGAAAGATGCAGCAGTCCCAAACAGGTTCCACAGAGCTTCAAACCATATTCAAATAATGAATTCTTCTTTTTCACAAGCGAGTTTTTACATTTCTTGCACAGAGATTATTTCAGAGGAAAATAAACCCCTTCGATTCTCCATTGCTTTGGTGCTGATATAATCCCTCCTTCATGCTGTTTACAGTATAATTCCAGGATCAAAACAAAGTTGTTTTCCTTTTGCATCTGCTTTTAACCTTCTGTTTGAATTGTCTTCCTCCTCACTGATATTTAAAACTCCCTAAACCCACAGATCCTTCTGATCATTCCATGATACTGCCCTGCGCATCTGAAATTCTCACATGCCTCCAGGTTGCAAACTTGTTCCCAGGTGCATTTTCACGTTCACCGAAAGAAAAATATCCCTATGGCATTTAAACACTCCAAGTCGTAGAGGAGAAAAATGGGATCAGACGTGCTTCTCTGGAATGGAAACATCTGTGAGAGAGATTCTGCTCAAATCCTTGTCTATGGGTGACCTTTCTTTTTCGCCTGCGCTCAGCTGCATGTGCTACGGAGTCCCAATCAAGGGATCTGCTCCTGTTTTGTAATTCCCCACTAAGCCAATTGTGCAATGCCAGCAGCAGCCCTTGCCAGCCAATCGCAATCAAAATGGAAATGACAGGCAAATACAAGGCAGACGGGCTCGGATTTGTTATTTTCTCATATATTTGGTCATTTCTAATATATGTGCTGTATTTTCAATCTGGATAATAATTTACTGCAAGGCCTACTGTGTGTCATTTAGAAATACTGTGCATCAATTTGTTACCAACATACCTTAAAAGGCAATATAAAAATCAACACACAACAGAATGTCAGGATCTCTTATTCGAGATTGCTGAATCATGAAAACATGAGCTTTGCTATATGAGATTATGTTGGTAGCATAATAATAACAGGATGATGAACACAGGTATCCAGATGTGTCATCTTAAGCTATTCTTCAAAATTACAATTTTAAACATGACTCACAGTCTACCTCCTCTCTCTTACAAACCGTAATATCTCTCAAATTTACAGACTAAATATTTAGGGAGAAACATGAATAATCATAAAAAATGCAAAGGAACACTTGCTTTCTTTCAAAAGAAGCTAGGCAGTCATTTTAACATAGGAGAATATTAGAAACAACCCCTCGCTACCTATATTCAGTGCATGTTACTTAACTCTTGCCTCTGGGTTTGGACAATACTGATAAACAACATCTGAGTACTTGCTTTGTAAGCCTGAATAAATCTTGCAAACAATCAGGGCTTTATATTAGCAATATGCTTCCCACTACAGTAAATATCCATCATTTACTAAAGCTTCCCCTCTTCCTTCTCTTTCTTTATCTGAAGTGCAAGAGGGACAGATCCAGACTGATTTTAGCATCTTCCTGTTCCCCATTTAAAGGTCCCACCATTTTAACCTTTAGCAACTGAGCAAAATAAAATGCCAACAGCAACCACGTTCCACAATGATCAAGTTGCAAAACAAAGTCCTTGGGTTACACAGTCTAAACATGGGTGAATGAAATAAAAAAGGTGCTACAGCTGTTCCCATGGCAGTTCATGCAGATTTTGAAGAGTATTATGATGCTTAGAGAGCTATTTTCCCTGCTCAATAGAAATCTCCAGGATTCCTGGAGCATTATGGAAGCATAATTTCAGATCCCACAGAGTACCTAAATGCAACATCTGTATAATATTTCAAGAAGCTATTGAGATTTCTGCCTAACAAGCATAACTTTAAAGCCTCTGACAGAGCATCTATCAGAGATCTCTCCAGGAGCACAGAGGATGACAGACCCAGCTGGGATCCCAGAGAAGATCTAGATGGTAGCTCCACACAGTTAATCACCTGCCTTAACACCTAGCAATAAGCAGAGCTTAATATCATTCTCCTAGGAAAAAAAAACAAACAAACAGACGAGGCTTACTTAAGCGTAAGAGTTGACAAAAGAAAAGTACATCTCTTAGATAGCCCAGATGATGTCTTTAGTCAGCCTTCTTTTTCCACTGCTGGACCAAACTGAGGGATCAAGTATGTTGGGTGATTGCATGATTTAGATTGCAGCCTCCTTCCAGGCTTAGACATAAAAGCCACAATTCCCCACTGCTGGCTAGCAGCCAACCAGTGGCACTGTCTTGAGCACCTGACTTTCAAACTGTTAACACTCCATTAATATAGACTACTTAAAAAAAAATTAAACACTCTGTTCTGAACTGATCACAGTGGGAAAAATATTTGTTATCTTGATAACAGTGTCATGTTGCCAAGGGCTGGCTATGGAGTCTGGGATCCAGCTCCAGCAAGTCGTAGGCAGGAAGCAACAAACTAAACTAAGACATTGTGTACAAGAGTTGAGAACATTACGAAGGTAACAAAAGTCACATATTCAAGAAAAGTAAATACTGGAAATGGGTCTGTTTGCCAGTGCACCCTTGCTCTACTGACCTCTCTTTGCTGCTACACACACCTGTGTATGTAGTTACAAGACAGTTTGCGAGACTCCCCTCTTTTAGGGCATAGGATGAATGGTGTTTCGGCAACAAGCAGTATTCAATTTTTCTTTGGCTCCTGATTTAACTTTAAGTATCAGCTCTCCCTCTTTTCCTCAGTCATAATTATTACATTCTATCCAAACAGTGATTTCCTCTCCCCTGCCTTCCCCCCCATTTGCTGGAGAGCAAAGCATTTTGGTGTCTACTGTGTTTCAGCAGAAGAATGCTCTGATGGACACGACCTGTCCTGCTCATCAAGCTTTACCCCCTGCCTTGCTCCAGTTGCACTGTACTCATCAGCTTAGGCAAGATCTTCTCACACCTCTGTTACACTCTCCAGTAACTTGTCACCACCACCCACATTTGTGTCACCCATTCATCCCTTCAACCATTCTCATTCCCTGCTGCCTTGCTCCAAGAACAGCTCAAAAAGTCTTGGGGCTTTAATTTTTTTTATTTTATACTGTCAGAACAAATGACCAAACTGGTTCTCACCCTGCCCCTTCCTGAATATCCAGTCCTCTCATCCTCCAGCCCAGGTCTCCTTCACCCTATGTCCCACTCAATCTGTCAGTATCTTCCCTCAGGTGGACACTTCCCTTGGCTGTGGTCCTGCCTGTTGAGTCAGGAAGCTTGCCTGCACAGCCTGCTTGTCAACAGGCAGCACTTGCACCCCAAGAGACAGTTTTCCCACTGTCAGCCTTGCAGCAGACCTGCCTCTAGAGCAGCTCATGCTGCAACGGCAGAGAAGGCCCTGCTCAGCCCCAGGATGAAGTGGGACATTTTTGACAACAGACGAGTAGTTACTGAGCACCTGTGACCTGCGATACAGGCAGATTTTTCTCAAGGTATTTCCTTGAGACAAAGGCCATCATTCTTCTAAGCAGTCCAAGTCCTTGACCAAGGATGGAGGCACTTGAGCTTCTCAAACAAAAGACTGTTTCCATGTTTGAAAAACACAGTGGATTTGTTCCCTGGCTTCTTGGGAACAACTCAGTTGTTTTGGCTGAACTTTAAATCAAAAACTCAGGTGAGACTCACGAATGGAAAGAAAATCTGGCAGAGTTGTAAATGACTGGAAACCAACCCTGACAGTGAGAAACAGCAGACAACCTTAGCAGAAGCACCTGCCTATTAAGGCCTCTCGACATTTCCCTTACAAATTCTGTTTTCTTTAATGCCTTTACTTGTATCTGGTGTACTTACTGAAATGTAACTTCTATAAGCTTGTAATTCAAATTTAGTATTTCCTTCCTTTGTTTCCCTCCTAACACACACACAAAACAACCCAATGTTCATGGCACAAGCTCTGTTTTTCTCTTTACTCACCAGCACAAAGAACAGAACATTTTTAGAAAGGCAGAGAAACCATCCATGCTCTGCAGGAAACACATCTGGCAAACTCACAAAGGCTGGGTCAGAAAGGTAGAAAGCAGGGGAAGGGGAGCAGGGGCCACAGAGGACAGGAGAAAATACAGCAGAGGGTAGGCTTTCTGCTCAGTCCCCTTTCTCCATCTTGGGGAGCCAGTTTAACACCTTTTGGAGAAGGTGAGAGACTGAGGTTGAAGCACCTGCCCTACAAGCACCAAGTTCTCCAACATAGACTGTACAGCAGGAACTGAATCTTCCATTTAGTGACTCCTCAGCTTTCAAATCTGGGGACTTCTCCCTCTTTGACTTGTTTGCAAGACTTAATGAGCTCATGCACCTGGGGGAAAGGGTGGGAAAGCTTCTGCTACATAGGACTGCAGAAAGAAACTTCCCTCTGGGGTGTGTGGAAGCAATTACATAGTCATCATCTGAAAGATCCTTGCATTTCTCCAAGATATGGGTGGTGACAACTGCTACACAAATAAGTTCCTATTGCTTCTAGTATGAAAACTGATCGTATGCATTGCTCTCTACTACAAACAAAAACAAATCTTCAGGTTCACTGCAGAGGCTCGATAATATCATCATTTTGCATGTTTGAAATTCTGTGCGGCATTTTAGGTTAAATAATTCCAATTTAATGAAAGTGAATTTCAGTCTTAAAGCTTTAATAATAAACAGTTGGCTTACATTACACTCAGGATTATTCCCTACCTTGACTACCTCTGCCTATGCATACAAACTGACTAGAAATTCTTGCTCTCAACAGCTGAACAGCTATTTTGACAGGAGGACTTCAGTAACATTCAGTGAAGAATTAACTGCATTAAGCAGAGCACCCAGGCAATGCCTGCAGCAATCTGCATTATAAACAGCTGAAGCTGTCTTTAGATGCCTGGTATCACCCATTATTAAAGATTACTAACCCTCTGTAGCTCATCACTGACCAGCAACGTGCATCAGTGATACATACACACTGCTCGAAGAGATGCGGGGTCTCAGGCTGCTCACAGATCTTGGCCTTTTTTGGCATGCAACATGTAGACCTATGTACGAAGGACCATGGAATCGGCCCACCCACCCATCATTGGCCATACTACTGTACCACAAAAAGGGAAACATACAAGACCCAGTGAAACATCTTCGGAATGATATTGCCCATCCTGTCCATATGGCAATTAGGTTTATGCTTGGGCATGCCACAAGGGTTGTGTGGCTCATAAAAAAATATATATTAAAAAAAATAATCTCGAAGGTAGAATTGTACACAGTGCAGAACAAGACAAGCTGGAGCTCAAACAGGTTCAGCATATACAAGAAGACAGTCCAGTAGCCTGAGCCCAGGGGTAACAATCACTTTGAACAGCAAGTGTTCCTGTCATGCCCCCAGTCATAAAAATACTTTCAGCAGTTATCAATCTTTGAAGTCAGAAAGTTACCCTATATTCAGTCATCAGCAAACAAGCCAGGGTAATTAAGAACAGCATTCTCTGTTACTTTGTTTAGGAACAGGCTGTTGGAAACCAGACGCTAACTACTAAGGTTATCGTTCCCCAAGAGAAACTCTGCATCCTACATTTTCAGAGGCATTTCAACAGATTGAACCCGAGTCACTTCAAAGACCACTTCTCCATCTCTCCTGCTGCTGCTAGGAATGACTTCTAGGGGGGTGAGGGGGAGGACAAGAACTTTTTCTAAATCGTGTTTAACATATTAAAAATAAAAAAAAGAAACCACTAATGCCCTGGCAATGAATGCAAGCAGAGAAGAGCAATCTCCTTAGCTGCCTTTATACGTTCTAGAAGACAATCAGATATTGTCTTATGGTATTAATGGTATTAACAAATCAAGACAGAAATCTCCAGTACAGCATCTATGAATGAAAATAATTCAACTAAGCCCTATGGTGACATTTCACATTACCAGTTTTATGCTGGTTTTCCAGCAAGGGGAAGGGCTGGAACAATTCACCTGGCATAACCCTGCCCCACATCTCCCCTCCTTGTGTCCTTATGTCGGATAACCAAGACTTTTTCTATTTGATAACTAGGTAAGTCCTAGAGGATGCAGTTTTTCCTACAGTAGAAGAATTTAAGTGTTTATGAATTTGACAAAGAAAATAAAGTTGAAGCTCAACTGTAACACTAAACAAAATCTAGTACCCAGGCACTAAACAGGAATTAGACCTACAGCAGTTTAATTTTCTTATAATTCCTGATTGCTTGTTATCATAAAGCCTACTTTCTTTCAAAACTGGCCAATTCGTCCACTTAATTCCAAAACAAATCCACCAGCTGGATATTTTTAAAAAGAAACAAAAGAAATTATCACATTTGGCACATTCCCCTCATTTTAAAAGGTGTTCTAATTACTGATTTTAAAATATTTTTTAATTTGGTCTTAGTATTTTGATCTTACGACAGCTTCTTTCTCACTATCCAAAGCAAGACTAAGATTAAGGACTTCTTAACATTTGAAACCACCGTCTCTAAGGAGAAAGCAGTCTTGTGCTTTCTTGAGTAAATGATGGGAAGAAGGGGATATATCCCGCTCTGCAAAGCTCTAGTTTGAAAGCTACAGGTACTGCAGGGTTTTATAGCCCATAATACCCAGCCTCACTGTAGAATGTGCCTAATTGAATCAATTTAGATACAGCAGAAACTGAAACAGAACTATAAACCATTATTGGAGTTCTACGTTAGACAATTAAATTTCTGGTTTAAATTGCTAAGTAAGCCTGTAGGTTTTAACACAGCATCTAAGCTGAATACTGCTCTGTAATGCTGCTGCTATATCAGATCTCTCTTAGGTGTTTTCTAGAAACCTGCACTTAAATTAGTACTTAAAAGCATTCAACTGAAGAATAGGTTGGAAAATAAAAAGTGTTATAAATCCTTTGTAACACCAACATTACAAATGACATTCCAAATTTGTAATGTGAATGTACAAATCAAAGTGATTACACACCTAAGAGAAGTTGGAAGTATTGAGGGCTGGACAGTAATACCTTCCCACTAACCACACTTGCTCTAAATTAGGAAACTTTAAAATCATATTTTCTATTTTTCTGACAGAAAAATTGAGGTTTGCATTGGTGTTGAGACATCAGTGGCAAAGAAACAATCTGCCAAGAAAATAAATAGAATGAAAACATATTCCCAAAAGATCACTGCATATACAAGTGCATGATACTACCATGACATTCAATCGGTTAGACAGAAAATCAGGCAGAAAATATCAGTTTGGTGCCAAGTTCTGCCAGAGATGTATATGTATGACTGAGGTCAAAGAATATTGCACACATCTGAGAACAGAACCGTTCCTAACAATGTCACATTTATGAACATAAGATTTACGAACACCCAGATGAACCTCTTTGGATACCAGCAAACCTCCTGAGATGCCTTAGAGCAAACTGGCATGACATTTCAGCTCTGATTCAAAGTGCAGGCCCGACACCTCAGTCCAGATTCCCACAAAAACACACTTTCAGTTGAGGTGTGTAACTGGTCTATCAGGTATCAGTTCTTAGTCCAGCAACATTTAAGAGAAAGAACAGAAATTATGAGCACCCTCTATTTCTGGCATATGACAATGCATACGGGACAAAAATGTGAATGCAATCATTGACAACTTCAGCATAATTTCAGATGGAATTAGTAATATAGTTTTGTCTTTAATTTCTGTAACCTACATGTCTTTAGCTGAGAACACTGAAGAAGTCAGCTAGTACAGGAAGCACAGCTGGGAGGACACATCTATTGCTTCTAATCTCCTTGGAAAACCATCTATAGAGCATAGACCCAAGGAACAGGCTCACCTCAAGCTTCCTGAGGTGCTGAATTCAAAGCAGGTGCTTGGTGTTGTGAAAGTCACTGCACTGCAGCTATATCTCCATATCCAAATCTCCGGAATCAGGGACAAAACCTGCCATCTACTCCTTATTGTATTCAGTGAGTGCCCGTACTGTGCTTCCACAGAAGGTTATTGATCTAGAATTTGTTATATTTGATTACTGGGCCCTCTCACAGTCAGCTCGATTAACTTAAACTGTGGAAGGATAAACTCACCCATCTCAAACTAAGGCTGACCATTGTTCATGAAGAAATCTAGGAAAGAAAAGGAATTCTAACATAACAAATGTAAAGTGAGACAGTCAGAAGCGCTGCTGTACTAGTGCAGCCTCTAGTGGTCTGTCCAAGATCGCTGAATGCCAAGTAAAAATTTATATATAAACCTCCTGGCAGTATCAGCAGCATTTCACTCAACACACCCCATTTTGTGGCAGCCCACAGGAGGACCATAACCTGTAAGCAAGGAGGCACCATTTCTCGTTGATTTTTATGTTTAAAAATCTGATTATGAAAATAAACACTGCTCCCCCCCCCCCCCCCCAATCACTATAAATACAGTGTGCATACTATTCTACCATCTTTTTCATTCTGCACTGGAATTCTGTGACTATACGGATTTTTTAATGCACATTCAAAACACAGCATTTGGACTTTTTTTTTTTATTTGGTTTTGATAATTACTGCCTTCCCTTCAGAGAAACAGATGAAGCTGCCCAGGAAATGAAAAAAACCTAAGCCTTTGTGCTGGAGCTGAACCTGTTAAAGTTTCATCATTAGATAAGGTTCAGATAAGAAATCTGATCTGTTTCCCTCCACTATGCACTTCCCCCCCCCCCCCCTTCTCCACATTCCATTTAACTCTCCCTAAACCTCTTCCAGTGTACTACTGATGGAAAACTTCTATTTTTCTTATTTATGCTTACTTTTAGTCTCGGCTGTTATTAGTTCATGCCCCAGGTATGTCTGAAAACACTCATACTGTATTTCAGTGTTCTCAGGATTGGGGAATCATCAGATACACAAAACTGTATTTTAGGATTTCACAGCAACCAGGCAAAGAAGAATTTAGATCAACGCTCGGTTGTGAGATGGCATAAATAAAACCCATGACATAAATGATGTAATTTACTCATGAGGTGGAAGAGACAAGCAGAACCACACAGCCTGGAAGAGCAACACCATGAAAGTACCTTTTGAAACTTTATAAGCATAGGCAAGATAATTATACATGATGTGTCAGTGACAGGAGATCTTAAAGGCCAGATAAACAGGAGACAAAATAATGAAAGCAACTTCAAAGAGCTTTGTCTAAAGTGCTGATGATAATTCAAAATTTTGGAAGTGTCATCCAAACTTCACGATGATTGTAGATGGGCTGAAAAGCAAGAACCCGCAAGGAAGATGGTCTGCTATCAGAGACATATTGTCTATGAGGCAAGTGACAACTCACTGACAACCAGGAGAGCTGCTCTCAAGCCTTGGTCCCAAAGGCAACCACTGGTCTTTATCCTGCGCAGCAGTAGGTCCCTTGAAATTGTGAGATATGAATTAAAATGTGTTTACTTGAGGCACCTCTGTCTCAAGCACTGTCTCAGCCAAATAAGCAGCACTGCTACATACCTTATTTATTTTAAATTATTTATGTCGATTTATATAGCATAAACAGTCACATTTCTCTTTTCCCTCCCCACTCAGCTTCAGAGATACGGGCATCAGTATCTTCTTTGATTCGTCCCTACAGCTCATCTATCTTCTCTGCTACTTCAGGTTCTTAAATCAGACTCTCTCCCACTTTAAAGTGAATTCCCCCTTAAAATAAACACAACTGACTGGAGTACAGTAATCTATTCCATTATATTCCATTATATATGCTGAGATTCCTTCTGCTCCAAAAAGCTTATGTTGTTGAAGGCAAGCTGAGGGAATGTAGCCAGTGTTAAAGATATAAACTACAGTGTCCAGGTATCATCATTTGCCTGGGCCTGCTCATCTGCTTGTACCACGTGCACTGGTGTCCTTTCCATGGTACCTATCAGCCTTTTTTACGGTAACTTACCAGGCTTTACCCCATCAAAGAATCCCATAGACTATAATCAGAATGTCTGTGATGCATTTCTACAGGTAACAGAAATAATCACTAAGAGACAAAGTTATTGCTTAACAGATTCTCTTTTAGTGTGTGAAATTAACTAAAGTAAGGGGGTTTAAGGAAGAGTTTTAATTTTCTAAACTGAAAAAACAGTGTAATTTCTTCAGGTTGTGCAGAGCTGCTTTGGGTGGACTATTTGAATAAAGTTAACAACTTTGAGGACTCATTTAGAGTCAACTACAGATGGCTGAAGTAGGCCATGTTATTCTTGAGGGCCAATTAAGGATAAATAGGTCAATAAAGGCAAAAGGGCTCTATGCTGGTTAATCTTAAGTAAATATAAGTAACAGAAAGCCTGCATGATCCTCACTTTTGAACTACTAAGTCCAACTCCGTAATAGCTTTTTTACACCTATTCAGAACTATGATATTGGAATTATACGTATTTCCAGTACACTGCAACAACCATTAATGCCACTGAAAAAAGTACTGGCACAACCTTATCTGGAATGCTGCTTGCTTTGTTTTTGAAAGGTGAGTTTACACTTAGTAGGGTGTTAAATTCTTTGAACTTAAGACTGGACTAATGAAACCTGCTGCATAAGGTCCAGCATTCTGGTAACTAACTTCCACAATTTTACGGTGCTTAATTTAGTTTGTCTTCTTAGAAGATTAAATTTACCACTGGACAGTGTGTATCGTGCATACTATTCAATTCCTCTAAACCATGAAGGTGTAAGTGGTATTTGAAGACTAGAAAAGCTTTGTCTGTATGGGGCTGAGCTTTAAACAAGTTTGAGACATTCATAAAGTGGACAAAAACAAGTGTAATTTGTTCCAAACTCATTAAAAATTCAGACTCTAAGTAACATGTTGCGCTCTGACCTAATCTTGTCAAACTACGTATCTGACACAAAAGCTTCTGACTATCACTTGACTTTAAGATGCAATGCTCCTGCTTCAAACCTAAGCCTTTACATTTCCTTTCTGCTTACAGGAACATAAGGTATTTACAACTGTTTGGCAGCTGTGCTCTGAGAAAGGAAGGTCACACACAGCATGACAGATTTTGCTGTAAGTCCTGGGATGTTCTCACTGACAAATCTGAGGGGCTGCCAAGGTAACAGCAGGGTACAGATTCCACATCTTCAGCCTGGATTGTAATTTGACAAAGAGGACAGCATGGAAATGAAGCACAGCTGACAGAAACAAACTCTGAAGCTGCAAAGCTGTTGCTCAGTGTGTCAGTGCAAACTGTCAGAGCATCTGGGTTTTGGCACTTCTTACCCATTATGTGGTGATGCTCATCCCTGGCACTATAAAACAAAAGTGGTTAACTCTTAGCTAGTGGTGGGCTGCCTGTTTAGTTTGCAGATAAATGAGGAAACATGTGCAACTACCCTTCCATAACTGGCTCTTCACAAGGTCAGCCCGGACCCTGAGGGAATTCCCAACTCAAAATACAGCACTACCCCAACACTGCTGCCCCTGCAGTGGTGGATCTATGCCAAGAACGGCCAGACCTGAGCTCTGTGAGCGCTGTGCTCTCCAGTGACCCTCACGCTGGGAAGGTTTGCTCCAGTAACATCCATGCCATGCTGTGGTATATTCTTCTAGTCCCTACTTAAAATCCATTCTGTCACTCTTTACTGTGCCCACACCAGTAAAGTCTTCCCAGATTTGAACCCACTGGAAGGCTTAGCACAGACATTTCTTTTTCAGTTTTCCAGCGTTAACCCAAACAATGGGGAGCTGGTGCAGTTAACAAGGAAGGGTCTACTCAAAGCTTAGGAAACCCTAACAACTGAGTTTTCAAACTGTTGGAACACTTTTGGAGGTCATCTTGTTCTGTTTCATTACTCAGACAGGATGGCTCCCTAGTTTCCAGCACCAGACGGTACCACAAAGAACAGGATCTCAAAGGGGATGCTCTCAGGCAGGAAAATGACAGGGACAGTTTTCAAAACAGGAACTTGCCAAACACACCAAGTTAACCTGAGAGATGCTCAAGATCATGCAGTAGGACAGAAGGGCGTTGCAAAGAGAGGCTGTACAAGGCTCTGTCTGAATACAAGTAAAACAGGCCTGTGTATTATATTTAATCAGCAGTGTGGGACTCCAACTGGCCATCAAAACCTGTTCTGGATTTCCTAATCAACACTATTTGTTATTTCTCTGGAAGGAATTTCATATTTAAGATTCAGTTTTACACTTTTAAAATACTAATTTTCCAATCTCTTGTGACTGCAAGAATTTTAACTTGCTTTCTTTGTTCAAAGACAAACCTATATAAGTAACAAAGAAAAGCATCAAAACTATGTATCCTTTTTTCTCTCATACAGCATATTGTTTTCTGATTGCAGTAGAAGCTGCTAATTAACCAGAAGCAAAACTGTATGTTGAAAAATCCTTTTTTTTTTTTTTTTTTATAAAAAAAAGCACCACACACTGCAATTATCTATTAATTTCTTTTGGACCAAATTCTCATGCTACACCCCACATTTCGTAAAGTCTTATTCCAAGAATGTGTACACACTGAAGTGAAATAAAATATATTTAGAATGACAGCTGCGATGGACAGAATTAAGTATGAACAACACTTGCCTTCAGGGTACATTGCAAATCCTAAAAGTCTGTTTACTAAGATAAATAGAAATAGTAAAAAAATACTTTCAAAAAAGAGATTAAAAAAAGAAGAGAATACTGAAAGCCCTGAGATGACTTCTTAAGGGTACAGTTGGCAGCTGTTTCAGGAGCCAACTGCAAACCTGAACAGAATATTCTTCCTCTAACCGTAGCAAAGGTACATCCCACAGGTGTCTCTCCCACTTTGCAGCAAGAACGATGGACACTGTGTATGGAGGTCATCAGTTTTTTCATTAGCTAAGAGGTGAGACAACCCTGTTCTGCATGACTTCCTTTTCCTACCCAGCCCAGCAGCAATCCCCAAAGGACTCATCCAGTGAAGTCACAGGAGACAGTCTTCTCTGCAGAAAAAGAATCAGACCAGCTACGTGGACATTATAAAATGTCCTCAAAGCATCTCAGATAGATGCAAGACTCAGCTCACTGTCCTCTGCTGAAACCCAGTTGAATTTAAACAGCTTACCTCTTACAGACACTTATCTACAGATATGACTTCATTCAGCATCTCCACCGACAAGAACTATTAATTCCTGTGGATCAATACTTAGATGGAAAGCATTTGTATCAATTCAACCTTTCAGTTAAAACACTCTTCCTAGAAAGTACTGCCTTAAATATATTACATACTGCCATAGATTCTCCTTCTTTCATCTTGGGTACTATACGTATAAAACCAAAAACCATTTGACTCAAGAAAAATCTTCCCAAGAGAATGCTCACCTTTTTAATAAAACTTCAACTTGTACTTCAAGACTAATAAAAAAAATTAGCTGCTGAAAGGAAAAACCTGTTTCAGAAGTATTACATGTATACCTTTACAACATAAATCTCATTACCAAAACAGCAGTTATAAACGGATTAGCTGTAATCTTCCACTGGCTATAGCATTCATCCTTAATCCATCATTTTTTTCCTGATAAAGCAGTGATCTTTAAGTATACATGACACATGACTGTTGTCACATGCTATGTCAACAAGCTGTATTGAATATTTTGAGATAATTACAAACCATATGTTAGATATTGTATTTTATCCACCTGTCTATAGAACATGAATTTACCTTGCAAAAACATCCACCTGAAGAAGATGGTTCAGCTCTTTGCTTAATGATATCCAACTGCACCAGGGTTAATTGAGTATCTTAAGTTGAGGTATTCCCTTTCCACTGTCTCCTTTCTTAACATCATCATGTATCAGGCATTTACACATCTGAGCACAAGCTGATAGCTTTACTATTTGCACTATTCTACTCCATGGTCAACTAAGTAGGTAATGTGCAATTTGTAACAGTTCCATTTCCAAATGCAAGGTGCCCCATAAGACATTTAACTCTTCATGATTAAAGTTCACTATGAAAAAGACAGGAGAAAGTTTACACAGAAAAAGCTTGCGAAACCCAGCGACTAGATAGTATAGAGCAAGAACGCAAGAGGAAACAAGGTCATGTTTACCTATAAAATTAGAGGGGAATAATAAAGGTAGATTAAGAGTTTTCAGTTTTTCCTCCTTCAAGAAAGTCCTAAGCTAGTCTTATTACCAAGACTACTTCTTTCACTTGGGAAAAAACCTTGAAAACCTGATGCCACTGCTAAGATTTATTATACCACTGAATATTTTATTGGGTGAACTCTACAGCAGAGCAAAGAAAGGTCCTTTCTTATGAGGCTGTAGTAGTTCCTCACTGTCATTCCCATGAAATATCATTTCCCTTAACACGCGACTGCAGGCAGGCAGACAATGAGTTTTAAGTTATTGGTACCAACCCCATACTGCGATCACGAATCTTGTACAGGGCTGAGTAGCATAAGCAGTTTTCTGACAAACTGTTGTGGCTCCAGAAAAGTCTGTGCCCTACAGGGCTTTTCACAGAAAAGTCCACTTCCCCTCAGTCAGCCAGAACACAGACTTAGGTACTTCATAAGCTAGATGACACTAATCTGGACAGCAGTCTATGCATAAAAGCTGTGGGCTGCATTTCTATCCTTCCTGTAAATCTGTACTCCTTATGCCTCTTTAATAAAGTTACAAAATAAATAAAAAACTGCCTCCATTTCCCTCAAAAGCAGTTTCCAAAGCATCCAAAACAGTATATGAAATTTTAGCCCTTGAAAACTAAGATAACAATAATCCTAACTTAGGACAGCTTTAACAGCACTAGAAATATCACAATTTAAGGAAAATTACAGTACTGCCCCTCTTTGGAGTATACACAGGCAATAACTTATCATTAACAGAACATACTTTATAAGGGGATGTCTGCTGACATCTGGCTATGTCATCTGGTATTTCTGTATTTTTTTATTCCTATAAACCTTCACAAGGGCTCACAAACACAATTTCACACACACTAAGCTCGTAACACCACTAGTGAAGATATTAAGGATGTCTTCAGCCCTCTGAGAAAACTGCAGTTCTCAGGCACAAAAAGGTCCCAGGTTTATCAGTATCTTAACCGCAGCATTATTTTTACAAGGTTGAAACTGAACTGTTATCGCCCTAACACTGAAGTATTGTTATATTTACAATAGTTAATACCTTACTCTTCACATCTACTCAGCCGGGCTATCTCCTTCTTTTACACAGAAAAGTGATTTCTTTGTAAAGAATAATAAAAGAAATAAACAAGAAAATCTTACAACAGCCAGACTTGAGGAATGACCACTACTGGCTCAATACACATGGAACAACTGTTGTCAAGCATGGTAAACTAATAGAAAAACCTCCAGAAAATCTGCTCCCAGACTTAATTAGTAAAAACATGCTCCTGCCAAACTGGTGCTCTTGAGATGTGTTCAGTGCTCCTCCCCTGCACCAGATGCTGTTTTTCTGATCAGAATTTCTCACACAAATCCCAGTCTGTGTGGAAGTTCAATGGGCCACCATGAAGCGCACCACCAAGGACTTTCAAAAGGAGGTGCAGATATGAGTTTAGTACATAAGTATTTGTAGTAACAGTATCCAAAAAAGGTACCATGAAGGAAGGCTTAGCACCATGCAGTTTAATCAACACAAGGATAAACAAAGAAAACTGTAAAGTTGATTGTTAGCCTCACAGTTCCACTCCTTGATAAACTAGGGATTATCAAGCACAGCCAGGAGGGCACCTCACAGTACAGTGCTACGTATAACCAGTATTCCCTCACAGGGAGCAGGTCCTACAAAATAATTAAGAGGAAAGCCCTTTACAAGAACACTACCATTTCTCTTCACAGACGTACAATAAAGAAAAGCATGCATGTGTGTGAAGGACATCTGCCATGACTAGTTCCAAATGTGAGTTCAGCATGAATGCTGTCAGTGAAAAGAATGCAAAATTCAGCTTGAGCCCAAATTTAGCCAGTGTTACATAATGTGTATTTCTAAGAGGTTTTAATCTGGGAGAGCCATATAGATCAATTTGGGAAAGACATAAAAGAGATCTTGAATCATACAATGATTCAGATTTGAAGGGATCTCAGGAGGCTTCTAGTCCAGCTCATCCTCGAAGCATGGGCAACTACAAATTCAGACCAGGTTTTTCAGTGTTTTGTACAGCTAGGTCTTGAAAACCTCCAAGGACAGAGACTCCATAACTTCTCCTGGCAGCTTGTCTCAGTGCTTCATTATTGTCCCAGCAACGATTTTTTTCCCTTACTTCCAGGTTACAACTTCTCTGTTCCTATTCCCATCCCAGGCTTGCCTTCCTCCACTGCCCACCCCTGTGAGAAGCCTGTTGCCACTGCCCCCTGGCCCCCTGACTGGTGGGAATGGTGGCTGTTGGATCTCCACAGCTTTCCCTCTCCCAGCTGAGCAAGCCCCGCTCCTGTAGCCTCTCCTTGCACATTGGGTCCAGCTCTGACCATTGTGGGGCCCCCACTGGACTTACTCCCAGTTTGTGGCCCCCCCATCCTGTAGTAACTCAGAGCTGGGCCCAAACCACAGATGGGGTCTGGAGAGAACCAGCCAGTAGACCTCTTGCTGCCACCCTCTCCTGGCCATGCTCCTGCTGGTGCAGCCCTGGGGCCACCAGCCTTCTCTGCTGCCTACTGCCCACCAGGACCTCCAGGTCCTTTTCAGAAAATCTGCCTCACAGTCAGTTAGTTCCCAGCCTGCACTCTTGCAGGTGGTTAGTCCATCCCAATTGCAGGACTTGGCATTTGTCGTCAAATTTCATGAGGTCCCGGTCAGTCCATACCTCCCACCTGTCTAGGCTCCTCTGAATGGCAGTCCTTCCCTCAAGTGTACCGACAGGCCTACTGGTCTCATCCACAAAGTTGACAAGGATGACTCCAATCTCCTCCTCCAGATCTTTGCCAAGGATCTCAGGCAGCACAGATACGTATGGTTCTCTGAGGAACTCTGTCTCCAGGTAGAGCATGAGCCATTAACCACCAATCTTTGAGCTGGATGATCCAAGCAGCTTCTCACCTACCCAGCACCTGCCAAAACTTAACTACTCAAGTGGATACAAGGGTGCTGGGGAAGATCGAAAGTTTTGCTTAAGGTGAGGTAAAATACATGCACAGCTTGCCCTCATTCATGCAACCAGTAAATTCATCACAGAAGTAGGTTGGTCAAGCAGAGTTACTTTTGCTTAATCAGTGCTGGCTACTCCCTATCACCACCACCTTTCTTGTGCCCAAAAATGTGTTTGAAGAGGACTCACTTCATAATTTTCTCACAGACTAGAGTGAGGTTGACCAGCCTGTAGTGCTCCAGATCATTATTCTTGATCTTTCTGAACACGAATGCAATATTTACCTTTCTCCACTCATCATGGTCCATCTCTGATCTCAAAAACTAAAAGGTGATAAAGAGCAACCTCGCCATGACACTAGCCAGCCTCCTCACCACTCTCTCAGCGTAGCTCATCTTATCCCAAGGACTAGATTTGGGTCAAGATTTCTCAAGAGACCCTTGATCCTCATCCTTTGCTAGTCATTCTCCTCCTTGAACCCTCACTCTAAACACACAGGCCTAGGAGACGCTGTCAGAGAAGACTGAAGCAAGGGATTTAAGTTCCAGCCTCATCTTCATTGGCTGCTACTAATTTACCCAGCCCATTCAGCACAGGTCTACATTTTCTTTGTTTATTCCTGTATTACTAAAGCAACAGGAGGTTTTTTTAGGTTGTCCTTGATGTCCCTTTGTTTCTTGTCCCTCAGCTCCAGGTGTGCTTTGACTTTCCTAAAACCATCCCTACAGGTCTGGGCAATGTTTCTATATTCTTCCTTTGTAGCCTGTCCCTGCTTTCACCTTCTGTATGCTGTCTTCCTACTGCAGCTCAGTTACAAGTTCCCCATTCAGCCAGGTCAGTCTCCTGCTATGTCTATTCGTTTTCCAGGACGTACTGTTCTTTGTGCTTGGAGGATGCTGTCCTTGAAAACTTGGCAGCCTTCCTGAGCAGATTTACTTTTCAGAGTTACCTTCCATTGAATCCCACCTACCAGTTCCCTGAATAAGCCCAAGATCTATTCTCTTGAAGTCTAGCTAGGGTCTGTACTTTGCTACTTGCCTTCCTCACCTCCATCAGGATCTTGAACTCCAGTATTTCATTCCCTAATAGTTCTTCAACAAAAGTCACAATTTTTATTGAGCAGCCCGCTGGTAATACTACCGTACCCTCTAAGAGAGCCAGGATTAATTGCTGGGCCTGCTTAGCATCCTCGAAGTTTTGGAAGTGCTGCAAACATGGCACATTCAACTGAGCCAAGGTAACAGAGCACAGGCTGTTAGGACAAACCTCTCTATGTAACTATGAAGTATTCCTTCACACTGAGTAACCTCTTGAGTAGCATCCAAGAATTAGCATGTTCTGCCAAAATCACACGTTTTCAATTAAAACATAGAGCATTGCACTCTAAGATACAGCAAAGATAAGAAACAAGAGGACAACATCTATCACAGAATCTGCATCCATACATACCAAGAAGTAGTTTTCTGATGCAACATAAATAGCAGTATATAATTATGGGAAAAACACCATGAGGGGGGGAATTAGAGAAAACTGGGTCCTTATAGAAGCATAGTATTACAGAAAACTTTTTAGGTTACAATACAGCTATCGCTTTCAGGATGGTTGGCATGCATGGAATCTGCATCACCACAGTTCCCTAAACAACACACCCTGCCAGCTCAGCAGGTGCTGATAGGAGTAATGGAGGATGGAGCAGAGTGGAGACCTGGTGGCCAGGCTCTCTTGTGCTCCCTGCAGGAATGGGAACTTGATGGCACCACACAGCTGACAAACTTCATATACCAGTTGTCACATGAAGAATCTATGACGTGTCTGTGGCTGAGCCAACCACTGTGGTGAAATTACTGTCCTCAGATGAAATAATCTCATTGTAACACTAACGCACACCTCCAAAGTTACCAGCTCCCAAGGTACTACACCTCACTGGGCACAAGATACCAGGTCGCAACAACAATATGTGTGACTAGAGTCACTCAAGCTCCACCTAAATGTGATGGAAATGGACTAGTCCTGAACAGAAATAAGTCCAGAGGCAGGGGAATGCTGTCTAAACTCCCATATCACCCAACCCTGGTTCAGTGTTCACAAATCTAAGTCAATCTGACTCACTTGAAAGTTGTTAATGAATGAAGGGACTTCTAATCAAGGTAGCCAGCCTTCGGGAGGATGAGTGACAAAGAACAGATAGTGAAGAGAACACCATTATCTAAGTTATGCAGAAAGAGGCCTTCAAATGAGGAAAGTTCTAGCTATGAGAGGAAACAGGAAGATAAGGTGTTGCAATCCACTGAGGTCAACAGAAAATTAGTTGAAAATAAGACAAAGATAATTGTGGTAGTGGGACATCATGACCTCCAACCCAAATAGCTTCCCTGAAAGAGGGCAAAACCCTGCTTGAGGAGCATGCATAGTTAGTAGAGGACTTCAGTAGTGCAATCTGAGGATGTGTACTAATTTGCATTAAAAGCAAGAAACTTGTAACCAATCCTATGTATGATGAATGAACATGCAATATACTATGAAGTATAAAAGGTGGACAGAACAGGGGAGAAGTTAGGAAGATTCCATCATAACCTCTGAGATCAGTCAACAGGCTGAACCTATCTTCTCCCCCCTAGGGACACCTATTGGGTAAAAACCTTTCTTCTGTGATTACCATATGTTAGCTGTTATTAGATATATTGTTTAAAACTTGCTTTGCAGTCAGTGTATTTATCACCATCAATCTTTGAACCTTATTCTATCACAATTTTATACTACTAAAGAGTGTTATTCCACAAACTGTTAGTGTTAGTCCTTTGTGGTGCTAGCAGTCAACCACAGTGAATAACATATTCAAATCAAGTGGTAAGAACCACTGAGGGGTCCCCCCTTACGCTGTTGGCATGTTTCCCTGAACAAGTCAGTTGAATTGCCCTCTTATCCAGCAGGACTGTTCAGTGAAAGGTCCCTGTAACAGGACACTGACAGACTAGCTGGGCACAAGGGTCTCGACTTTCCTGGGGTGCTGATAGAAATCAAACATTAGGGGTTGAGAAAATCTCCCTTCCTGCCACCGTCACTTTTCACATGGCAATAATTCATCCAACAGCTACATTAGGAAGCTGTCACTGGTCAACGCTTATTGACACTAAACCATAAGCTGCATTTTCTTTTTCTTCAATTAAATACCAAGCCTGACCTTTACACCATCATGTAAGTGACTGAACGTGAAAAATCACTTAGCAGATAAAAGGGTATTTTCTCTTAGACAGGTGCTCACCTTGGGATGCTTGTCAGGTAGGTCAGGACATTCTGGAATTCCTTCTCTGGGATCTCACTGAAAGCTGGATAGTCTGGAAAGGTGATAACAGGACATCCATCTCCTCCTCTTCCGCCTACAAAAGAAACAAGCAGCAGGCGTGTTTACATGCAAGTCCCTTTACCCAGCTTGCAGTTTCCCAGTAATGAAACTACTGTGGAGGGTTTTTTTGGTGCAGGGCTCATCAGCATGGACATTGTTTATTCTGAACAGTCTAGTCTTTTCTTCAGAGCTTTGGAAGTTTTTTAGGAAGGAACTTTTTGCACCACATCAGATTTTTTCTGTACAAATGGCTTTGCTCATGTGAACACAGTTTTGACACCAGATGGCAGTGCATCTTTTTTTTGACAAAGGTCAACTGTATGTAAATATTGCCAATTTGGAGAAAGAAATGAACCAATTTAGGAAAAGAAAAAAAAAAAGTAGGTGAATCTCCATCTTGAACTAAACTCAACCTTCTTACCAGTTTGAACTCATTCATGCAGCCCCACCCCCGTCTCAGCTGGCTGCTCTACTACCAGTCTAAAAGAAATGGCAGAACATTAAAAGAAATGGGGGAAGGTGTTTCAAATGAGATTTCCTGTTCAGCCTCTCAGATTACCTACGAAAGGTAAAGTGGAGCCAAATACCTATGCTGCAGTATGGCTGCTGCTGAGCTAGATATCATTATCTGTATCTTTTCTGTCATTTGCACCGCTGGGTAAAATTCACAAACACAATGCTTTTAAGTGAGTGTGCTTCACACGTTTTTATATACAAAATGTAGTTGTTGCTTTTTTTAAAGGCAATGTTACTGTTTCTTGTCTTAAGCAAGTATATTTTCATAAAGAGAGGCTGGACAAAGGACTTCTTGAGCCCTAGCAACTGCATGAATTTTACAGTGGGAGGTGGCAGGGACACATCGCTGAAAAGTTATCTTTGCTTCACAGTTAAAAAATTGAGTAAAACCAGCCAAGAATTGCTGTGGTAAAATAATAAGGATATTTTTTCCAGCCCTGAAGCCTGACAATTGTGCAGAAATCAGTTGGAAACTATATTAACAATACTCACGACAGCAACAGTGATCTGTGAAAATTAGTGTGCTATTAGGCACTTTCAGTGTCTTTGCATCCAACCTCAGCAGAAAAAGAAGAGAAATATTTGAGCTCAGATTTATTTGATAAAAGCAACCACCACTTCCCTCCAAAACCACATATAGTTAGAAGAACTCAAGTAGTATCCTTATGTTAATTTATGGTGAATCTGTCTTCAGTCTACCAGTTTACAAGCTTACAATGCTACCACTATGTGGCCCTTGAAATCAAACTACATCAGAAAATAATTGTGCTCTGGATGCATGTAAACAGCAACAACAAAATGCAACTATTATGCAAATATCACAAATTTGCAAACATAACCTTTACAACACAGCCAAATGCAGCAATGTTAAGTCAAGGGACTTAATTTTAGCTATATAAATATTCACAACACAAATGTAATTTAAGACCAGGTTTGATTCTATTATTTTTTTTCTACCCCCGGATCCTAGGACCAAAGCATTTTCCTCTCTTATTAAAGAGATTTTTCAAGCATGATAATGATTATTTCTGTTGCTCATGAGGTGTTCTGCTCTCTCTTGAATATCTATTTTTAGGTCCAATTATACATTATTTGCTGTATCCCTATTGGTTACTTGCTTTGTTCTACTTAATTTCTATAAATAGGACATATGAAACAAAAAACCAACAATAGGCTTGCAGGACACATCCTAAGAGCAGAAGCCCAGACTATGACCTTCAGGAAGTTCCCAGACCACCACTGATTGTCAAGGGCAAACACAGTCATCCTGCCTTGATATTGCCTATTAATTTTCCATTTCTAGTACAGTCATCTGTGGTTATCTTGGGTGGAGACGACTCTGTCCTGCCTCGTGCTGTTAGAAGATCGTTACTCACTGATTATCTTTTTCCCCAGTATTTTCCTGCTGGGACACTTAGGCACACATACACCTTCAAATGCTGCTGAGCTGTTTTTCCTTATCAGGACCTCACTGCTGAAAAGAGTTTAGGGCAGAGTGATCTGAAGTGCTATCCGTAACATATTCTGTAATATTTTCAGCTTTAACATCGCTGATCTATAGAAGTCACTTTCTATGTTGCAACTTTAAATACATGGCCACCAACGGAAGACAGGCCACTAGCAAAGCAGTTGCTTGTCACAGCAAGCTACAAAAAGGACATGGGAAAAAGTAAAAATCCTACAAATAAATTGTGTTTGTATTAAATGACAGTAAAAGTAGCTGGATTCACTTTTTAAAAGGTGCCCTTTATTTCATAATGAACCTGATAGAGCACGGAATTATTTTTTTTTCCTTGATTTGGAATCACTTTTTCTTGCTTCACCTCTACAAAAGCAGCATTACACAGTTGATTCTTAAATTAGCTCCAGAAAATGTGATTTTATTCCCTTCTCCCAGAAGTAAATCAAGCCATAGCATTCAGGAGGGAGAAGATAAAAGGGAAATTTTAGGAAGCTAGATAGGGTTTTGTTGTTAGTTTTTTGTTTTAGTGAGAGAAAGCATTCAAGTGACAAAATGAACAATCTCACTTCTCTCATCCTTCTTGAGACACAGGTTTAAGGCAAAAATCTAAAACACCTTATTAAAAACAAATCCACATAGTAACCTTCCAGCATCTCCAAATTATATACATCTAATTACAAAAAAAAGGAGACAAAAACTTAGATGAGCTCTATACATGCTACAACTCATGAAAATAATTCAATCTGTACAGAGGTTTGTTTGTTTGTTTTTTTAAATAAATTACTGGAATTTTAATCACCATCCAAAAAAGTAATGATTTAACTGTAATATTTTAATAAGTTCAGGTCTGTTGACTGTCTGTAGAGTGACTACATCTAGTTACCTCAGCCATAACCACTGGAAAATCATCTTCTTCCCCTCTAGCTCACAGTCCTGAAATCTCATCCACAGCTGTGCAGCAACCTAAACTTATTTGCTGGGCAAGTTCTGTCCACAATGGCACACACAAGCCCACTCTCCTATTTCTAGGCTTAAGCAGGGATGCACTGACGGATACAATTGGAAACAATTAGTTCTATGTGTTCCTAAGACAACCAGGTATCTCTTAGAGAGCATTTTCTTAGTCTAATCTTAGGTTCTTGTTTGTTCTTTTTTTTTTTTTAATCAAAATTTCTGAAAGGATATAAACACACACACCACCCCCCATGCCCCCCCATCCCTTATTTTTGCTAAAAAATGTAAACACTGTTGTGACTATGCAAAGGTCAGGTTGGATCAGGCTTTGAGCAACCTGATCTAGCGAAAGATGTCCTTACCATGGCAGGGGGGTTGGACTAGATGATCTTTAAATGTTCTTTCCAACCCAAACCATTCTGTGATTCTGTGAAAATGCTGAAAAACATTCAGCATTATTTCATTTTGAAATATTAAACAAGTGCCACTTGAGTGCCACCTTTAGTATTTGTTTATTGCAAAGGGCAGAAGAGAATGCATCAGTCCTCAGCGGGTGCAATCAGTCCACACACATTTTACCTGAAATGATTCCCAAGAATTACTTCTTGTCTCATAACATGCACCTGTAAGGAATATTCTGTAAGTGAGAGCATTCTAACTTTTCCGTCTAAAAATGGAAACACCATAGAAAAAAAGAGCACTGAAGTGCATGTGAGCAATCTAAAAAAATAAAAACACATCACTTCAAATGAAGTAGATCTGCTTCCACTCTACTTCCATGAGCCTTCATTAAAGAAAAACTTTGTTATTAACTCATTTATAACTGACTTTGGCAAGCTATTCAATTGAAACTTCTTTAACAGATTTAGTATCAAAGAAAACACAAATTACCTCTCTAAAACGTAAAGCTTTCAGTGGATAAACCTCTACAATTCTAGTAAACCTCCAGTTAGGTGGAGCTCTTCTAAACAGATCTACACACCTTGGTGTAAGGCCATTTTTTACAACAGCAACAGCCCTATATTTTGGAGAAACTCATATTTTAAAAACATGTTAAATTGCATTAGCTCCACAGGTTAGGTAGCAAAATGACTTAGCTTAAGAAATAGCACTTTGTGCTCCTAACTCTTGTATACAATTATTTAAACAACAGCACCAATTATTAAAATTATGTGGACCCAGAGCATTGTGATCTCACATATGAAAGGAGTGGAGAAATGATCCTTGGAAAACTCGCTGTGCTACTGTGGGATGGGACTGGTAAAGTTTACCACAAGGCTAGGTAATTTAGCGTTTATTCTTTACACTCTGTTACATCTAAATTTTTCCCATCACAGTTGCAATTTCTTTAGGGTTTGTTTCCTTGTTTTTATTAAGCAGGTAGGGTAACAGAGAAGTGTCAAGCCAAGGAAATTGCACTGTTTTACACAAATTCTAATTAAGAGGCATATTAGTGACTTGATATCTAAAAACAATCTCAAATTAGAAATAATTAGTATTCTTTTCAATTTCAAATGGCATTGACAGGGAAAATTAGAAAAACAATGTAGTGCACAGCTGCTAAAACACACACACGTGTGCATGCACACACACACACAGAGAAAAGGGTAATGCCCCACAACTCTGTGAAAGCCATGCTAGTTTTTTTGGTATGGCAGCAAAATTTGGGGGCAGCAAAATTTGGGAGCAGCAAAGAGACTGCTCAGACGTCCAAGAAAGAAAGGCAGGAGATTATTTTGTAATGTTTCCTTAATTATTCTACTGCTGTTTGCACAAGAAAAAGTATTATTAAAAGTGTTCTGCCCATCCCCACACAAAGGAAGCAAAGCAGTTGGATATAATTAGATGATGACAGAGCAAAAAGGTGGGTCTTCTAGCCTGAATCTATAATGCAAATGAAATGGTATTTAGCCTGTAAGAAAAAGATATGATCTTTATGTCTATCAATACTCACACACAAGATTCAAGAGTGCCATCATTCTTAAACATCTCAGATCTACAACTTTGGTTCAAAAGTGAGGTCCTTACATGAATGAGAGAAAGGCTTACCACAGATTTTGCTTTACTGTTGTGGTGGTTCAGCTATTATGTTTGTATGTTCCTGATACAAAATGTCTCCTTTCTACTTGCATAATACACTTAACTGGAGTACTCTGAGTATTTGAAATTATGTGTAGACTTCAGTGAGGTAGTAGATAAAAGCTTCATTGTGTATCCTTTGCAAAGAAAAACAGAATCAAGGAATTTACTAAAATATTCTTTCCTTGAAATGAGAGAGAAGTTTTACTTTTATAACTTCACAAGCTGCGTTTTTCCCAGGCTAATCAGCAGCAAGTATACTAGCTCAGAAATTAAGATTGCAATAACTAAATTTGTACCTGAATGTATTTGAACTGGAGATCTTAGCCAAGGATCTATTCTTTCTCTTTTTCTTTGCTACTTTTTTTTTTTTTTTTAAAAAAAATCTCTACAATGGGTTTAGCACTGTGAATATAAACCAGCAGTTAAGCTTACACCTGTGCAAGACAGAAATTGGTAAGTCACATCTCTTCCCTTGTCAATATACAACATAAGACGTTGACCATGTTATATCAGCAACAAAAATCAAGTTGGTATTTTTAACTAACTGATGCAATGTATGTGGTACAAGATCCACTCCGAAGTTCTCCAACACAATTTTACAGACAGACTCAGCACCTGTGGACACTTCAAAGGGAACAGTTTGACCAGCGAGGTATTTTCAGGTCATTTCCACAGAGGAGAGCAAGAGCACAGACAAGTAAATAAAGTTACAGAGAGCAGGGAGAAGCTTATTATTTAGATTGATAGTTTAAAGGGGCAAAGATATAAGCATTTTGAAAGCTACTACCAAGCTAACTTTTCCAACAGCAGGAAAAACAGCTATGAATAGCTGATAGGCAAAAATGCAACCAGCACAAACTTGTATTTGTATTTCCTTTAATGGAAATGCGTTGTTTAAAGTTGTTCAGTGCATAAAGAGGCATTCAAAAGAAAGTGAGCTGAAATAATTGGTTCAGTACTTAGGGTGGCCAAGAGTCTTATTTGCACATCACATAGCTTGTACAACTTAAGACGCTTGTAAATATATACAGCTGTCTATATGCTCTTCTTCACGTACATTTATTTTAACATACCTGCATACAGCAATGGCAGATAGCTGTAAAGCTGGGTAAGAAAGTCACACAGCAACTTTCCAATCAAGGCAAGAGAAAAGGAAATACTTATGAAAGAAAATACAAATACAAAATGCAAACAAAAGGAATTTATATAAAATATAAGGAATATATTTTCCAATGACTTTTAAATGGACCTTCCCAATGTCCTTCATGAGGATGAAAAAAACAAAGGCAAAGACCCTTTGCAATGCTGATGAAAAAGTGGTTGCACAAATACTAACTAAAGGAAGAAAAAAGATGAAACAGTGAACCATGTAGAGAGGATGTTTAATACAGTCTAACAACAGCAAAAGATTAACAATTCCTGCAAAGAAAGATAAGGACTTTGTTCCACAGAAAGAAAAAACATCCAAGGGGAAAAGTAAACAGCTGGGCCTGAGGTAAAGTATTAACTTCAGGGTTTATAAACTTGTTATGTGAATGACTGATTAAAAACCTCATCCCCATCTTGCCCCTCCATTAGATTTAAGCTCGACACATGACTGCATGCTCATTGCTAAGTGACACCTGGAGCCTTCAGTGTCTGTAGGAGTAGCTAGCACCTTGATCTCATAGCACTTTGCTATATTTACTGAAAAACTGAAGCATTAATGGAAGTTTTTGCTTTATTTTGTTTAATTTCAAGCCTAATTTGGATGTCCCTGCAGCACTTTCATTATAATCTAGCAGAAGGAGGGACATGAATTACTTTGTACCTGCAGAGGAAAAGAGACCAAGAAGTGACTCCTATTTAGACCAAAACACAGGAAGTAGCTTGGGAAGGGCTACAGCTTTTAGCCACAGAAGCAGACTAGGTTTCATTCACTATTCAAGCAAGCATCCCACGAGACCTAGATACGTCCTATTAGAGAAACTAAAGTAATTCTCAAGTATCTGTCGCATCGCTGTTCAAAAGCCAAATCCTAAAACCTGAAATGCATCTAAGACATTATGCAATTCACCATACCTGCAAAGATGCTATCTACCAGAAGTGTTTGTAATCTATGGACTTTCATTTTAATGAGCTTTATGCCATGTCCTAAGATTCTATTTCCAAGGCAACTTAGTAATAAGCAAAAAAGTCCCTTTCACACACACTGTGAATGTCTTAAGTGGCACTACAGCAAAGCCACTCATAAGCACAACTGCAACAAAAACCAAACTGTATGTACATTATCAAAATATTGGCTGTTCCTTTGTTCACAGAACCCGTAACACCACTATTTGGTATAGCACAGAAAATTAACTGTCAGTGTCTTGCAGGAGAATTAGGGTAAAAGAACTGAGGTCCAAAGTCAAATGAAAATGCTTAACAGTCAAATTACCCAAGAAATATGAAATACAACAGAGGGTAATGCAGATGTCCTACTATTTCAGGCAAACAAAACAGACTTCTGATGGGTGTAAAGGTGAATAAAAAGAAGAAAACAGGATGAAGAATGGCTGCTCTTACTAAACCCCACTGCATGGTAGATGTAATGAGCACTGAAGGTGCTTGTGGCTGTGTGAACTCAACAGTCTTAAGACATGAACAATCTCCAGCTGGACTCAATGAGATTTAATTCTTCTACTGTAGTCACCAGTTCTCCCCCTCACTCAGAGGGGCAAAATGTAAACCCTACTTACAGTTTCCTAGATAGGCTGATTCTTGCATAACACTATTATGAGTCAGTTTCTGCCCCTGGATACAAAGGAAGAACTTGTAAAGCCAAAAAAATAAACTGCCAGAAAAGAATTGTAACTTAAACACCATAATCTCAAATGGAGCATGAATGCCAGCTTCATATACAAAATAATCTTCTAAGTGCTACCACCACCCCACAGAAAACACAGTCATTACCACAGACTCACACTTAGTTTAGCTTGTGTGGCAGGAATAAACTATAATTAATGGTTAGTTATTAATACAACAAGATTCAATGAGCTCTTGCCAAGCAAAACAGTACATTGCTTCATTGCCCTGTGTCTTGATCTGATGCGAGGAGGGATTTAAAGGAAAAAAAAAACAGTCATAAAACCCAGCTCCAGCCCAGAGAGGTAAATCTCCTTTAGGCTGAAGGAGGCAGGGCAGCTCTGCGAAGCCACTGATGCTTTCCCTCTCTATGTACCGGAGGGAGGGCAGAACAGTAACTCCAGCAAGTTCACTGCTGAACACCTGCAAGAGCTTTACGGGCAGGAAAACAAACTCAGAAGCTTATCAGACACCTGCCACGCAGCCCGATCAGTGAGCAAAGGCACTATTGTTCCTTTACCCATTATTAGCCAGCCATGGTCCCAGCATTGAGATGGGCCAAGCTCAGAAGCCAACACCTGGATGGCACAAACACAGGCCCCCCATCACCTACCTGGCACAGGTTATCCAGGGGCAAAGACTCTGTGCTGTGTGAACATGGCTGTGCTGCATTTAGAGACAGCTTCACATCTAAAAGCAAGCTCCTTTGCAGAAGACAGGTGGTGATACCAAGCCAAAAACCCTGTCCAGAACTCGATGTTACATGTGCCTGACCCAGCACTGAGGCTGCAGGGGAAGGTAGTACTGTGATGCTCACTCCACTGCTTTGGTCAAAACCAAGGTGTCAACTTGGGCTTCAATATCAAACCTGACGGCAGAGCCAGTGGCAGCTGAGGCTGTGGGCCGAGGACTATAAGATAACAGCAACCACCAGTGCACCCATGCTGCACTCTCCAATTCTGGAAAACTCTCCAGTTAACTGGAGAACTAACTGTAATTTAAAAATTCTATAACACTTTCTTTAAAAAAAATAAATTTGTAAATTATTAAATAACAATTCTTGATAGTATGTATTTTTGGCTCATAATACACAAATTTCTCCTATATGAGACCTCAGAAACCATGAAAGCACAACAGGCCAAACCATATATCTAATCAATGTCTATAGGACAGTACACCATAGTCTTACCTGACAAGTAAGCAAATTGTTTCTTTAACTGGTCCTGAATATCTGCAGCATAGAGGGGAACGCTATCCTGATGCATGATTTCATCTGTGGAGGGAAAAAAAAAATTGCATTGCAAAGTCATTTTATGTAAAATTTCACAGCTGATATTAAAAAAAAATAATCATCATTCCTAGAACACAAACACCAGAAAATTAGAAAACTGTCCAAGTTTTCAAAAATACAAGAAAATGTTTGGAGTCTTTCAAGTGTTTGCCAAGGGTAAACTTTTCTTTGAACAGCATCTGATAAAAGAGTAAAGTGGATTTGCTGACACTGGGAAGCAGTATGGAACGTCACTAAACCAAACACTGCAGAGCTAATATTCCTCAGGGATTATGTTAAACAGTGGGTTTTTACATATCAAATTCAATTTTTATTAAAATCTTCTCAACTCACACAAAAAAAAGAGAAACTTATATCCCTCTAACCTGTTGTCTAGCGTTCAAGGCAGCCCCAAAGCAACAGTGTTCAATAAGATAGGCGGAACGGGCTTGAAAGTACATCCTCACACTACGCACACACATTCATACCTCAGCTGTGAAAAATATTGCTTAATCTTTTATCTCAGCCTTTCTGCTTTAGCTTAATGACAAACTTATTGCTTTCCCAAGTCTTTGTCTTCTGCCGCACTGTTTGAGCAGAGGCATTTCCCACGGCCTATTTCCAGAGACCCAGGTTTTGCTGAGCACAATAAAGTCTGCGTGACAGAGTTGCCTCATTCATTAAACTATGATGTCACTTTTTTTTTTACAAGGAAACAAGAAGTTTTACTCTTTCAAAATTCATAAAAATTATTCTACATTTTTAACCTCATTGAAAAGTAGCGAAGGGATAACCCAGCATTTTCATTATTTGGTTTTGAACATCTCTTTTAATCTGACATTGTATAAAGTTTTGGTTTTTAATGCACTTTGAAATGCTATTAAGGTACACTTGAATCTGACACTCAAAACTGTGACTATGCACAGGAAAAGCAAGTAAAAACCTAAAAGTGATGCAAGGGTGTCATCTGCCTTGAAGTACAAGCTGATCAAACAGAAAGAAGTACGGTTCTGGCCCTCAAGGAAGGGACTCGTTATTACTGAGATCCATCAAATACTGTATCTTGAACAGAGACCAACTTGCTTTTGTAAGTGATTCTCATGTACGTAAAATTCTGAGAATGGCAATTATTTGAGAATAGCAAAAAACCCCCACTTTCAGTTACTTCTTCCAGATAAGCAACAGCTTATACTGGGAAACAGATCGTCTCTGTTCTCTTTCAGCCAGCCGGGCAGAGGAAGACCCATGACCACTTCCAAGGTCACACACTAATCAGAGCTATTTTTCTGCATCCGGTGAACTGCTGCTTGATCAGAAGACCTCTGCATACCATGCTGTCAAATCCATAAGTGGATACATTTAACTGTTAAGCTATATTTCACCCAGACCTTCAGTTATGTCACCATCTTAAGGATTTTAAGAGAAAACTGAATACAGATCTTTCAGAAGGCCAATCTCAGATGGCTAAGTCATTTCCAGACGAGGGGAACCCCTCCCTCCAAAGAAAAAAGGATTTTAGATTTTACTTTTGCTGTCAGCACTTTTTAATATAAGGCGCCCTCCTGCAGCAGTGTTTAAGCAATGAAACATCCCTGATTCTGCAAACCAATGCCTGCAGGTGGACCCATTTACCTGAATATAAGCTGTCACAGGGTCAACACCTGATTTTTTTTGGTGGGAGATGGCAAAAGGGAAAAGAATGTAATCCCTTTGTAATATGCCATTCTGCCTACAGCCACAGGCAGAAAAATTTTCATTATTTCAGCATAAGCATGCAATAAAATAGATGTGTTTTGCATATTCAAGTAAACATGTGACACACAACATTCAAGCAGGCAAGGCATTCATAAGGCAAGGAAACTCTTTATGTTTCCCAGATAAATAATGATCAACATTTCTTCATGTATCCACGCGATCAATCCCACTGCAGTCCTGATTTGTGCCACGTGAAGACCCAAGTCTTGATTGCCCCACTGTTCCCTCCAACAGGAGCAGCAGCTTTTGCAACCAGCACAGAGCTGCCCCATAATTTTGTTGACAAAACAGTGTTTCACTGAAAACACAGTATCCTCCCCATGATTTTAAACTGTTTTAACTCAAATTTAAGAGACAGCCTGTTTGCAACTGGAGGAGAAGCACACTGTCCATTTACAGACTGAAAACCTCCAGAAGCTCTTCCTGTTGCGTCCTCCTCCACCAAAGTGCATCTCGTCTTGCTCTTGCTGATCTAGTTTCAACTTCAATGCTTCTGGAAGTAGAATATGCATGAAGACCAGAGCTGATTTTCGATAATTTGAAACAGCTGAGATAAATACCAGTACAAAACGAAGCAAGAAAATGCAACTCTTGGAACTCCTGAACAGTTCACATCCAGCAGCTTGAATGGATATGCTGGAACCCAGTATCAGTGCTCACAGATTTAGCCAGAAATCCCTCTCCAATACCCTGTTTCCTTGCAGAGGAGATGCAATTGTAAAAACTCATTGCTCTGCATAATTTCCTTCATATTTAGCATCCCTCTAGAAAAGACAGCTCGTCACAGTTTGCTTGGGATTTAATCTGATTTCACTTTAAGTTTGCCCATCATGATTTGAATACACTATTCCCTTAACAGGACAAGATAACAAAAGGCATCCACACTAAACAGACTGCAAGGGCACACATACACTCCTGGACTTTGGGGAAAATAATTTCTTGGAAATATTCTTTAAATAGAGAACCTGTCACCTGCTACATACTTTAGGGACATTTTCCATTTTAGTAAAGCTAATTACACACACATTAAAACACAGAATTACTGAAAATCATTCACTGTTTTCCAAGGAATTTTTATAGGCTTGAATTCTACTTCCACTCACATGGATCAAGGTTTACACAGCTCATGATTTTCCCTGTTCTACCTTGACTGCTTTACATAGTATTTTCAAAACAGAAACCTAATAGTTAGTCCGTTTTGCTTTATCCAAAATCCACAGCTGAAAAAAAGATGCTTATATCAGAACATTCCAGAATATCTACTCTTTCTTGAAGAACTCATTTAGACTTTTCCAGAGTAGCTTGCTAAAAAGAAAGCCTGTGGAATTTACAGTGCATCTGGTACTGTAGGTGCTAATAAACAGTAAAATAAGGTTCTGTAAAGTTATTACTGCTCTCTTATTATTATTCTTTTTCAAGAATGAACACATAGAATAGCTGGGAATGCACAACTGGAGGTTCTTTAAAAAACCCCCACATTATCTAGCATTTAAATTACGAGTGTAAAAGGGGACAGAAGTGTCATCTTACTAATGTACAAGGATTCAGTTAAATATGTGGTTCTTACTAAAAAAAAACGCCAACCCTTTCTCTCTAAAAATGTGAACCAGAGTCTTATGGATATATCATTTTCTGATTCAATTTTAAATCTTGCTTTGATAGTCCTGTCTCTATGATGGAGAAAGATGGCTTAAAGGGGCCTGACCCTGTCCATCAAAGGCATCTGACTGCATTTCAAATGAAGCAGGATGACAGATTTAAGCATGAGGGCACAAAGATAACTTGTGCTTGAATTACCTGGTGCCAGTAAGCCCTGAAGAAACCCAGATCTTAGAAAACGATCAATGTCACTCAAGTCAAGATTTTCACTTACTGGTAAAAAGGCTCCTCTTTCTTTTCCAACCAAACCAAAATGCATCATCACTCAGAGTTTGTCTGACATGCTGAAGCAAAACCATTTTCACAGAAGACAACGCTGGAGGGGAGTCTGGACAGACCATACCTACATTATGAGGAAGGAAGTCTCTGGACACAACTCATGATCCTCTCTAATGGGTTTAATCCAATTCCCACCAAGCCAGCTGGAATTACTCCACCCTTTTGAGTAGTTTTGCATTAAATTCTATGGTCATTACTTTATACCAACTTGAAAGCCAATCTGTGTGTACACATACGGACGCAATTATGCCTTTCAGCACAGATCCCAGCAGTACACCATAAAACAAACTACCAATAATTTTTCCTCTTCCTCTTTCTCGTCGAGTCAGCAAGATTTTCCTGAAAACGTGCTTGGCTCCTCTATGAAATTCAGGCTTTAAACTGAAGAAATAATGTCTTTTTCTCAACCAGTTTTGTTTAGTTTCTCCTCTGGAACAGCCTAACCACTCAAAGAGTTGAATGCCTTTTATGAAGGGGGTCTTCATTTGAAAAATCTCTCAATTAAAGCACCCTCCCATCTGGTAATTACAAATGCATGATAATGACTTTCAGAGCAGTGCCTTCATCTTTCAGCCCCAAGGCAAACCTTTCATTTCCTCATTCTTCACTCTTCATCTTTGCCTCCAGACCACTGTCACTAACAGTCAGCTCCTTTGTGTAACTCCAAAAGGAGGAAGGGCCAGAGCAGCAGAGCTGGTGAAGACAGTCCTCTTCCATGCTAAGCCACATGAAACTAATGAGCTAGTTAAGACGCCAAGAGAGATCTCCAGCTTTAAAACTGAATTTTAAAAATCACTGCTGAATAGTGATGATGCCTGCAAGCTCTGTGCTAGGTCTGCCCAGGCACAACAGCTGCAGACTGAGCTATTCAGGTCCATGTGCAATTTGTAGCCACACCAGGCTGATGACAGGAGTTCATGCAAGTGTTCATAAACCAAGTATTAGAACCTCATCAATTCGAACTATCTTCAGGAAGAGTTCATTTCTATTTTATTTGGCTAAACTGCCTTCAAAACAAAAGGCCAGGAAAAGCAAGTGATTAAACCTCTGGAATTTTCATGCAAAACACAGTTCTCTGCTAAAGTGTAGTTGGGAAGGAAATTATCACCCCAATGAAACAGCGCACTCACAACTTGTTCGTTTGTGGTGAGCCTAAAGGTCCCAAGCAAGCAGGAAATAGCTAGATTCTTTGCCTCCACCAGCAGCCCAGTTGCTAGCACAAATAGAAATAAAGCAACATAGCGCTCCAAATGCTTCATATGGCACATCCATTTTAAATGAGACAGTTATGTAAAAATTTTACTTGTAAAAGCTTTACAGACTGCAGTCAAACTACGTCTTCCATTATCTCTCCTAGTCAGAAAAGACAATTTCCTCTCAAGAGCCCTGGTACGTAAAACAGATCCTCAGGTTGAGGTACTTTTTCTTTTGCATGGATCATGCTTTGCATAAGTTTCACTTTTGCAGCATTACTAACATCAGTTCATCTTCTAGGAATGTTGAGCCTATCACCACAACATGTGTAGGCCAGCATGACTATGTAGCCCGTTGCTACAACAGGCTAGGCTGCAATCCCATATATTTTCAAAGTAAGGATCTAGTTGAGTCAAGAGTTCAAAGCAGTCCTGTCAAAGAAAACCCAAAACCTTAGGAGTGATGTTCCCTCTATTATAAGTGCATGCATGGTGGACAGAGGCATCTATTATTTAAGTGGTGCTCTGAGGAGTTTGAGAGGAGTTTGAGAAGCCCTGACCATTCAGATCTTTCACAAAGTCCATATTTCTGCAGCGCTTTTCATAATCCCTAAGTTTTGGTAATATTTAAACTATTCCATTGACATGAAACTTGATAACTGCTCATTTAATCATACCTGAAGAATACCACAACTACTTAGAAGACACATAAATTAATCACAAAAGGCTAAAATTCCAGAATTTAAATACAAGGGGCAGGAACTAGTCATGGGTGAAATAAAAGAAAAACAAAAAAAGGAAATCTCTGTATTGTATAGATGCCTACTGAACCACCTGCTTTACCCAGGTGATTCCTGCTTCCTGTAACCACAATTAAAGACAAAAGTGTCCACCTGTTCCTTCTTTGAGATCACAGAGCTGGAGATCTGGCACAGGACTACCTACCTACAAGACTACGAGGATGATGGTTCAGTTTCTAGTAGGGAGATTAATCACTCATCCTTCTTTTAAAAAACATTTGAGGTGTACAGCAAATGCAGCACTGCTGGGCTGGCACAAGACAGTAAGAGGTGTAACAGTCCCCATTTCCTTGACTCATATTATGAAATACCTGCTCAAAAGCATACTTTGAGTCTCAACGAAGATTTCTGTTTCTTTCAAACTCTAAATATTTTTATTTGACCTCTTATTATGCATGTCAAAGGACATTCTTGGGTTTTTTTCTCTTCCTTCTTCCACCTCCCTTTTTGGAAAAGGCAACAAAGTTTTTTTTTGCCATAGTTAGCCTAAATAATATCACCTCAAAGCACAAACATCAGAGGAAATATAATTCTCTCTCTTCCATGTATAGTAGATGCATTCACAGCCTATCTTGAGTGCCAAATACTACAGCTTCTTCCTCTTCTGCTTCATCAGTCACACCTACTTGACACAGGTACTCCGTAGCCCCACAGCTTCTCAGGGATCAGCTTTAAGTTTGGATATGACTTACAAGAGTGATCAAATACTAGCTAATCTGCAACTAGAAGAAATTGATGCAATAATTAGAAAGTCAGTCTAGGGATCAGTATTTTGGTGTACTTGAAGAAAATCTAAAGTAAGATAAAAGGGGAGGGAAGATGTTGCAACTTCTGCAAGAAATCTGAAAGTGTTACCAGTTAGAGCACCTAATCTGTTTTGCCATGCTTTTGCTCCATACAGTGCTTAAGTGCACCTAGTCTGTTTTGGTGAGAAAGGTATATTCTTCATGCTGTTCCAAGTCATAATAATTACTCCTTTCCCAAACTGAGAAGGAAGGGGAACTTTGAATCACGCCACACAGCCATACTACAGCATAGATTCTGTTAGCCACAAGAGGACATTAAGGGGCAGCAACACTGTCACATGTACTTACCAGCTAAAAGTAAGAATTAACCCGGCACACATGCCATGCTCTTACTATTGCAACAATAATACTGTTCTCATCCTTTTTCCAGGATGTCCTGAAGAAAGCCAAGCCTGCTGGTAAACCCTTTTCTGGTTCTTGCAGCACAGATTCAGACTGCTAGGAACCACACCCCCAAAACAGGGTTAAAATATTGCCAAAACTGCAGCATCATTAACTCCTTAATACTGCAAATCACACTGAGTGCATAGTATAAAAATATTTCTAAAGTTAAATGTACTTAGCCACCTAGAAGCAGCAGATTTTGCAAAAAGCAAGGATTTTTTTTTTTAAATGGAGAAATAGTAGATACAGACTGAGCAGCAGAGAATGTTCCCCTAGCCAGCAATCAAGTGATAAGAAAGTGAGTGACCCAGATGTGTCTCACTTTAGTACTTTAGCAAGCAATCCTCCATGGGATAACAGAAATGTTAGATTTTGCCAACTGTATTTAACAAGATTTAATGCTCTGAAAAAATTATTATAGGAATTTTGCTTTCTAAGTACTTAAGTCTTGCAAAGAAGGGGAAGTCTTACAAATACAGAAAATGGAAAGATTAGCTCTGAATAGAAAAGCTGCATGCAGATTGTAGGAGTCATCTCCAACATGACTTAAACACTAATGATGCAATCACACAACTTAAAACACATTTGCTAAAGTGGACATCTTTTCAGGCAACCAAACTGAAGTTTCTTCTCCACTGAAATTACCTGCTCTCAAACCTCCCTTTAAAAAAATATATATCTCAAAGCATGACCCAAAGCTTTAACTGAAAAGTCAACACACGCAGGACCAGCTGCATGAATACTTGGCGATTCTGCTAACAGAATGCTATTTTTGTATGATATTTTGGAAGCAAGACAAGATTTTAAACAACGATCTGAAAATTAAAATCACTTTTATAAAACAGCAAAGTGGTAAAATCTACTTGCTTACTGTACACTTGTATTCTGGTAAGAAATTATAGAAGTGCTAACAATTTTAAGGTTGTCACAGAACGGTTTGGGTTGGAAGCAAATTTCAAAGATCACCTACTGCAACCCCCCTGCCATGGGCAGGGACACCTTCCACTAGACCAGGTTGCTCAAAGCCCCATCCAGCCTGGCCTTGGACACTGCCAGGGATGGGGCATCCACAGCTTCTCCGGGCAACCTGTGCCAGTGTCTCAACACCCTCCTTGTAAAAAATTTTTTCCTTATGCCCATACTAAACGTACCCTCTTCCAGTTTAAAGCTGGTAGTCCTTGTCCTGTCACTGCAGGTCCTGGTAAAAAGTCTTTATTTAATTTTATCATTTCAATGATATGGAGTATGGCTAGAATCACTTCTAACAAACAACGTATTTTATGGTATGCTGGCACAAGCATACTTTTTCATAGAGCCGTATATCTATAAACCTAAGTTTTGGAAGGGGAAATGGAGCACTTCATGGGTGTGAGCGAATGAAGGGGTAAGTGTTCACTAACTGGCTTATTTGAAGCTGAGTACTAGTTTTCAGCTAAGACATTAACCTGCAGCTGCTTGTGAACTTCCCAGTATTTGGGACTCTTGACTAGAGATGACTTACAAAAAAGAAGTTGCTGAGTTCATAACCAAACTGGCTGCCCCACCTTACCATAGAGATGACAACAGTTGTTAACGAAGCAGCTCTTGAAGCACTGTGGCTTACTGCCTAATGCCATGAAAAACGTGAAACCCATCACATCTCTCTAAAGCGCTGCTAATATGCTTCAGGCAATGCAAACAGAGGCAGGACATGGACATGGTTCGGTATCTCTCACAGGCAGCTGAATAATCACTTGATGTAATACAGTCAGCTTTGCTGCTCGCATCCAGGGTTTTGCAGGCTGCTTGCTAGGGGTTTGGTAGGAGCCTCCCCACCTTCACTTTATCGGCCCCCAACCTCTTCTAGGTCTCAAATGATGCATCTATTCATTATCCAATCTGAGAATTTGGCACATAGCTGTAATGACTAATCAAGATCTACCAACTAAAGCTCTATCCCAGTAAGCAAGGAGTATATTTTGATGGAAACTAACTTTTGGACATAGAGGAAAATCCCTTAAGTTTCTCAGAACAAAAAAATTCCCCATTTTGTGTGTGCCAAGTACAAAGCAGATGCATATTAAAAAAATTAACAACTTGGCTGTTCGTTAGGAGAAGCTATTGTCCATAAAATCGCCTCAAGTGAAACAAAATCCTTGCTTAGAACATAAAACTTAAACCCCTGTCATGTTCAAACGCAGAAGTGAATAGATACATCAATGATTCTGAATTAGATGAACTTCACAATTTCTGTCACCTAAGTGAACAGAAAACAGAAAACAGATTAAATTCAGCAGAGCTGAACTTTGTTTGCTACAATACCACATGCTCTGTGGAACAAAGGTTTATAAAAGGTAGAGTCTTTCAAAAGCACTCTAAGTGACTGCTCTTCCGTTTTCAAAGGCTTTGGGTCTTCTGCACAAAACAGAAACACAGTAGGGCTGCATTTTGAAGAGAAAAGCAATGTAAAAGAAAAAAGTTCCAAACATTTGATGCTTAGAGAAATGCTTGAATCACAGCGTCTATAAAGCATTTGAGGTAACAAACATTTAAGACTTCCTTCATTTCCAGGTACACAGTAATGATAGGGGGTAGCACCTTTCATACTTCATGTGCAGAAGAGGCTACAAAGCAGCCTTTGGCCTTGAACTTCCCTGGTGGTGGGTATTCTCATCTAAAGTTTCATTCGACCTTGCTGGACAGTCTTGAGACTAAAGGCAGGTTAAAATAAACAAACAAAAAGCCAAATGAACAAAAAAGTCACATAAGTGGTTTTAAGATGGGGATAAACTTGTCCCTAGGTCCCAGTAAGTACCAAGTTTCAATGACACCGCTGAGGTGCTCTATAGAAATTTAGAGCATTTGTTTTAGTTTTTGAAAGGACATTAACACTTACTAGAAAGGAGCGAATGTCTTTTCTGAAACTTTGCACAGCAAGGGGATGAGACACAGAAGTCAGATGCTTCAGCATAGGAAATTCCAGCTGAATGTGAATGAAAAAATTCACCATGAGAAGAGCCAAGCACTGTAACAGGCTGCCCAGAGAGGCTGAGAGATCTCTACCCTTGGAGGTATACAAAATTCAAATTTCTGAGAAACCTGCTTTAACTTTAATCTTGCTTGGAGCAAGAGGCAGGACTAGGTGGCATCCAGTGTCCCTTCCAACCTAAGCTCTTCTGTAATTCTGAAGGAATTAACTGGTAAGAAGTCCCCAAAAAAGAAAAGAGAAATTTCCAACTTAGATATCAACAAGTGAACACGTACAAACTAAAATCAGTATAGTGACTTTAAAAATTAATAGCGAGTAGGGTAAAATTTAGTTATGTTGACACATTTGCTGAATCTCAGGCTAATAAAATATGTCTATAACCATATATTCATGGTATATCAATTTTCTGGAAAACAAAATTAAAACAAAAGAAAGATAAATAAAGCAATAGCTTTTGCAAAGGAAAGAAGAAATATCTCAGTCATGATGAAGTAGTTCTGCTTTCTAAAAAAATCCAGCCAATAATCTGTTTCATAAGAACTGTTCACAACCCTCCAGAAGATCCCATATCAACAGCTAACAGCTTTGCAGGGTGCAAAACTAGCAGAACCTTCCTCCTGCAGTACTATAGCTCTGAGAAGACCACATCATACCCACCTCATATGCAAACAAGCATGAAAGATACTGACTTGCATTGCTTTTCTCCTTTCAGATACAACTTTGGCATGTTCTCTAATACCCAGATGTAGCAAATGATGACAATTTATCCACTACACTATTCATTCCCCGACATGTGACTCCCATGTGCTGCACTAGACTCCAACAGCTGAAGGAAGTCTACCTTCATTGCAAATAAGGTTGAGGTAGCCAGATTTTAAAAACAGTCCCCTCAATTACAATCACACACAGAAGACTTCTGCCAGGTCTGTAGACATCCTCTTCCCATATTTCCCCCACCTACAAAGAAAACTAGGTTGAACCTCCACAAGATCCTATGCCTCGGAGAGAGCCTGTTAACTCCTGGGGATCTGAGGCCTCAGACAGGCAGTGCTGGCTCATCAACCTGCTACTCAAACACCCAAACTGTGTCAGAAACTTTTTAATCTTGCAAGTTACCTATAAGACAGGAGGTGCTTTCATCCCCATTTGGATGCTGAAAACCAGAACCAGCACTGCTCACAACTACCTGCACAATCTTTAAGCAGAACATTTGAGTCCTGTGCCCATATCCTAAACCCATCCTCTCTTTTCAGTTTGTCCACCCTTTTTGCCATCTCTCTGCACTCACTCCTGGACACGGACTGACAAAGGAATTCCCCAAGATGGCATTGTTTTCCTTGGGAAATTTCATAGGGTTGAGAATAGAAAGATGGGTATCTGAGACCTTTCCTTCACTTCCAATTTTCTCCTCCCTGCTCACTGTAGGCACACAAAATACCCCGGACAGCACTCAGGAGGAAAAGAACAGTGCCTGGGAAAGGCAAAACCCTTCTGCCCACTTTAAAGAGAAAATCCTTCAAGAGTTCTCTGGGAAGGAGCGATCACTGGCACAATGAACATGCCCACAAGAAGTCGTGACAGTCAACAGATTAAAATCAAGCCTTGGCAGTTGCTAACAAAAGCAGCCTTGCTCACTTATTTCTCAATAATCAAATACAAATTACACCCCCACCCCCACCCCCCATTTTAAACTTGGCAACTTGCAGAAATAATCCTGGCATGGCTACATATACACTTGACAGAAAACACTCCCTGGTTCTGCAGTTTAAAACAGAGATTTACTCTCTCATACAATAATCAGCTGTTTCCTAAATCTACCCCTCCCCTCTCAGCACAGACAAGGGTGCACATAAAGATCAAGAGTTACTCAGACTGATTAATCCCTCCACCCTTTCCACCTGGCTAGCCTCCCTTTACTTGAATTTTTCATTCATTCCTCCTAAGCAGCATGCCTTTGGTATTACCCCTAGTACCATGGAGCTCTACTGAGAAGCAAAGCACTCAGACTCAGACGTTGATAATTTAATTAGTAAAACTAATTAAAGATTAGTAAGATCACCCCCTTAGTTAGAAGATCCACTCTTTCCATACCTGCTTCATCTAAATTTGACATTTGAAACGTCAGAAAGTTAGACACCAGTCCATGGACACAGTGCTCTGTCTCTGGTCCTCCTCCGCAATAGTCACGCATACCAAAAGCGGAAAACACAACTGGAAATGTGAATTCAAGCACCCGAATAAGGAAGCAATTTTTGCTTGTCCCTATTCCACAAAACACGCTTTCAGTTCTGCAATGGACTGTAGCCGCACTATTAACAGCAAATAATATCTCCACTATTTCGTTATATCTTAACAGAAACAACATTCCTATAGAAAGCTGTGACTGAAAGAATTTAAGAAATAATGCATTTTAGATTAACCCTCCTATACAAACAGCTAGGGGATGCCAAATTGTATCCTGCGAAAGAAACCATGCTTTTTTCCTACCTCAAATAGGGATCAGGAGAAATTATGTATCTGATATTTACATAAAATGCAATGAATTGAAAATTAAACCCCACTGTAATTCAGGAACACCAGGACGGCTCTCTGCAACAGCAAATTCTCCTTGTAAGCTTTAGCAGCAGTTCTGATCACCATAATCACTGTGTGAGCAAATCCTGAACAAAGCACCTTCCATGTAAAATAAAGGAACAGATTTAGTGGATATGCCTGGTGTACTGAGAAATACATCCACAAATAAAAGGATACACTGCAAATTTGCACAAGGACAGAATACACACACCACACACACACCCCCAATAAACTGTATTTATATATGAACGTACACAAAAAAGTACAACTTCTACCTCTGTAGTAAAAAACACATCCCATTTTCCTCAGTAGGATTACATTACCTAACAGCATTCCTGCCTGATCCTGCAATCAAGTAGCTAAGAAAATTTGAAAAACTAGACACACCTGTGCTTTTCTTCAGAAGAAGCCACAACTCAGCAATATCTTTGTAGAGCAAGGAAATCAGGCTTAAGGTCATGTTGCTTCTCATCGATTTAGTGCAAAATAGTTCTGCAGACAGTGACCTATTTATCTGTGAGCCTGTCTTCAGCGCAAAATGAGAGTGCAAAACTCCATCTTCCAGTCAAAGCCAAGCCACCGGCGACACAATGGCTTTCTTCAAATTACATGCAGAGCAACTGTGCCTGTCAGCAGGCTCAGAGGTCCTCCGAAGGGCTCACTGGTTGCGGGTTACCACTTCTTGTCTTCCTGCATAAAGCACTGGCATGCATTAGATGCAAGCTGTTTGCTTTAAATGTGAATACATGCACTGTTCAAACATTAGCAGAGTAAGAATGCATTTAAAAATTAATCCTGAGTGTGCCTCGTCAAGAACCTCCCTTTGAGGGCCCTAGTTTTAACAAATGATGATCCAGTAAATCCATCATTATCCTTTTCTACCACCCATCCCTATTCCACACAAGGAAATTAATAGCCCAAAGGGCAGATGTCCTTTTCCAATGAACCTTTGGTTAGAAAGTTCCCCAAAATGCATCCAGTGTTTCCTGTTTGGGGGAATTCTCATCCACAGGTCTTTGGTGGAAGCGAACTGGGGTGTTTTCCTTGGTGGTAAACCCATCAAGCACCTGTTCCCTATGAAGGAGCCTACCCAAAGCAGCAGGAACAGCCAAAAGGACAGGTATTCTACTAACATGATTTTGTAAGCTGGAATATATACAAATCTTGTTCATGAGACAATAGGAAATACAGCAACAGATGATGAAATCAACTAGAACCAAAGTATTCCTTATGATCTTTCAGACACGAATGCGGAGCAGTCTTGCTTTACTTGATCCTTTAAAGTAACTGTATAGTGATGGATTACTGGTTAATTAATACACTTGAGATTAGTTACCGGCCATCCAGACTCACTAATACAAAGAGCGAACCAACGAGTGGGAGTGACAGCAACAACCACATGAAAACAAATGGATTGTTTTTCTTCACTTCACAGTGTTATAACAGGCCTTTCCCAACAAGAGGGGTCAAGGAAAGAGGACAGCAAGGATAAAAAGCTTGAACTGATGGTTACATCTGTTCACAAATCCCATTTACACATGGGGAAAAGCTGTTTCTGTTTCAGCACTCCTGGTCATCAACCAATCCCATAAAAACAAACTCAAACAAACCCGGGTCACCCACAGACCACACCAGAGATTACTTTCTGAAGTGCCCCACACATGTGTCCTTACCACTCATCTGCCACAGGGCAGGAACTGTTGAAAATCCCAAACCAGTCAGACGCATTATAATAAATCTACCATCTATATAAGCAGTTCTATTCAGTGCACGGCGTTAAAATGGGATCTGAAGAATATAATTGAGGTAATTTATTTTAAATTCTGCTATTTCATTTTGGGGGCCATTACATTTTGTACCATGTCAAAACACAAGAGTTTCCTAAGCAATATCAGATTGTTTTAATTAAAGGTAGATTTAAAATAAATAACACTCCTCAGAAATGTTGTACGTAACTGTTCTGTATTTTATGAGGTCAACACTAGCATACTGGATTTGAAGAGAGTTCCAAATTAGTGAATGAGTCTTCACACCACTCCCACCAGTCATGTAAATACTCGCACATGTGAAAGCTGAGATGGAGCAAGTGACCTCTCTTGGATCAGGTAACAGCATCTGTCACAGTGTCAGAAACAGGATCTACATCTGGGCTCTAAGCCCATACTCCCTCCTTTTCAGGACTGTCACCTGACTGGCTTGGTGGAGGTGTGTGCTCCTAGATCAGCATCTTGACTTGTAGTCCTCAAAGATCACACACAATTCACAGTGTTTTATTTCTAGCTCTTGCGCTACAACTTGGCTCCAGGAAGAACAGGCTCAGAGCCGCTAGAAGTCCTACTACGTATGATACACCACACAAGTATACACACTGATACGAATTTCTTATTTAACAGCATCAAGCGAGTCTCAAACATTTGCTAGTGAGAGTCCTCAGCAATATGCTTGGCTGACTAGATGTGACTGTTCGTAGTAACAGGAGTTTCCTGTCACCTGCAACACAGCACGCTGAAAACCTCTCCTGTTATCTAGTTTTGTGCAATGACAAAGTGGGCATAGGAGTGGTTTCTAAATATGCAGGGAGGGAGAGGAAGATTTTTTGCCTGCCTTCAGAGATTAAAACCAAGCAAAAGAGGAGCAACACCCTTCTCAAGAAAAAGATCACCCTCACCCATATGCACCCATTCAGTTAGATACAGGAACCTGATATCTTGGCAAGCTGGCTACTTCCTTAAGAAAAAAAACCAAAACCCCAAAACATGAATGTGGATGAGGAAAAAGAACGATGTACAGCTTGTTGGCCATGCTTGTTCTCATTATCAAGACAGAGAGGAAATAGAAATCCTTGTATTAATCAACACTGACTGTTCCAGAGCCCCTTGATGTTTGTACATAATGTGGACAATTACCTCTCATCAGGCTTCTGCCTTCAGATTTCAAAGCAGAGGAAAAAGTGGAACAAATCATTCAGGTGAAAACCAAGTACTAGTTTAAAAATAACTTAATTTCTCAGACTAGCACAACAGATACATGTAATCATCCATCCTCCAGGCTCCCACTTAGTTTCCTCCTTCCTAACCTTCCAGTCTCCAAACCCCACAGTTACGTTATGTATGGACCAGTTAAGTTCTAATAATGACCGTGGCCAAGAGCACCAAAATACAGCATTGTTTGTTTCAACCCTGCTATCCTCCAGTGTTAACCAACTAGACACAGCCTCACCTCCTGCTTTCAGGAACCGCAGTGTCCTTAGGCTGAACACCACACGTGAGAAAACAGTACCGGGAGTTCAGCCCGTGCTGTACAGGACACAGAGCCTACTCCCGCTGTGCTGGAGGGACAGGAGCCCACACAGAGCATCTCCATGAAAATTGGCATCAGCTACCTGGCTAAATGGTATTTCAGGCAAGGGTGATTTTTTTTTTTTTTTTTTTTTTCCCCCTAGCAGTTCCATTCTGCACAGAAAGCTTAAAATTTCACTCGGCTAGAGATGCTACAGGTTCCTGGGAAACAAGGCCTGCAGCCAGTAACCAAATGACTTTATTTTAGCGCTTTATTTTGGAGTGCGCGAATGGGGGAAACATTTGCTCCATGGTTAGAATACCTGGCCTCCTTGCCGTGCATTCAGAGAACAGCTGCACGAAAGAACAAACAAATCGAAGCACAAAACCTTTCCCTGGCCTTCGTGATCCAGCCTGAAATACAACTGGAGAGGAAGAGTGTGGTATGTGGGCACGCATGTTAGCAACAAGACTTAAGGGCAAATTTTATTTCTATTAAAATACACAGGAGCAACAGCCCTCCTGAGAAAATCTGTGTGGGCACACATGCATATATTTATAAATATAAGGGAATTCATTTCAACTCCACTTATGTGCCGTGCTCAGCTTAAGCTCTCCCTGCCACCTTAACATGGCCTGCGAGTGACATACTCCAGCCCACAGAGCAGAGGAAAATGCTGTGGGAGAAGCTGTTAAAGGACGTATGCAAAGTCAATTGAGGTTAAAAGGCTGCATCATCTTAGTTTTATGAGACCCAGAGAAAGAAGCTATGACTGTGACTTAAATATACAAGATACTGCACCTGCATAATAATTCATGTGCAAGCGTGCAGCACGAGGGTGGCAACATTCGTGGTAAAGGATATTAAGGTTTGGTAAGTTCAACATTAAAGTATAATTATGAAATGTTTTTCCTTCAGGGGTGTGGTACTTAGCAAAAAGCACATCAATAAAATGATGTGGCACTTTGTGGAATTCAGCACAGCAAAAGCTATCCTTACAGGATTGTCTTCAGCATAATGTAAACATACACTCTCTCTAAAAAAACCCAGCAAAATACACCTCACTCGCACTTGTAACCACAGAATTTATAATTGGGTGGAGTTTTAAAGATGTTGGGCAATTTGATGCATCATCTATTGGCAACTAGTTTAGCATATTGGACTATTTAAAAGCCTGTTAATTTTCTCCTTCTAATCCTTAAATTTTTTTCAAAGAATGAATGCAAAAAAGGTTTCATTCTTTTTGAAGTCTTCAAGCATTCAAAATTGCCAATTCTGTCTGGTTTACATCAAAAGATTGCAAAGCATTAAAATGAGCTTATGCACACGTTATACATACACACAAACATACGTGTTTTATAAATCCCTTATACAAACCAGCTTCCTAAATCTCTATGCAGCAACAAACCTGACCATTTTGAAACTGCTTTAACAGTTTTCAATTTGGATGCTAAGTCATCAGAAAAGGTCCCTATATCACACCCAAATCTAACTTTAAGCAAGCACAAACAATCAAAACTCGTGGTCAGGAAAAAAGCAATAAAAACTGCCACCCATGAAGACAGATACTCTGTCCATGAAAATGAGCATGCAGGTAATAACAATAGTTGCTGGAGCACTTAAAAGTGAAGGACGCTGTTCAGTTAAGAGGATTAATATCAAAAAATATTGCCAGGAAGAAACATGAAGAAAGCTGCTGAGAAATTACATCTTGAAAGTAACACTTTGCACTGTAAGACAGCAATACACTTCCAAGCTTTGAGGATCACACCCCACTCACACCACGTTATCTGCCAAATAAAACAAAAAAGCAAAAGAACACTTCAGTAATTTTTAAGGAAGCGTAACACTCCGTCAAGGACAGCACTTCTCTGACCTTGTGACTATACTTGGAGCTTCTCCCCGAAACCATTACAGAATCCTGCCTGCTGAATGCAGTTATCACACACCTGCTTCAATTTCTAATGAAAAAATTGTATCTCTTCTGGTGTTCTGTGAACTGAATTTTAATCAGTTTATCTTTTTCTATTTACATGTCCTTTCTAAACAAGCTCCCCCACAAGTATTTAATCATAGACCTCTCCTTCACTGTGCTGAAGGATTTACCAAGGTTTCTCATTTCAGAGACACAAAAGCTGGACCTCTCTTCCGGTCCAATTTAATCATGCAGGAATTAGTAGTAAAACACTTTATCATACACTATTTGGTGACAGTTCCATCTGTCCATAACTGCAAAAGCCAACAAAGAAATGGATGTGAGCTTTTTAACTTTAAAACCAGGAGCAGTACTCCATACAGCATTGCCTGCAGGGAAAAGTGGCCACTCAGACTGCACTGGGTGAGGAAAAGAGGACTCCTGGCTCTGTGCTGAAGTTGTCTGCAGTGGTATTCAAAATTCAAGAGATGGGAGACAGCAGCCTGATAAGAATTGCAAAGTAATTAAAGGTGGAAACCAAATCACCACTGATGTTATAAGGTAGAACTAAAACTCAGAAAACTCAGTGGAATTAAAGGAGCAAATTGAGATTAAAAAAAAAAAACAACAAAGAAAAAGAGACAAAAGACATGGATGTGGAGTTTATTGGCAGCAGAAAGGAGAACCCAACAGCGAGTAACAAGAACAGAAACACATGATGAGTGCAGCACAGGAATTAAAATCAGGAACAGAAAAACAAGTTAATTTAATAATCTGAAACATATATATCAGTAAGAACATTACTCCAGAAAGCAAGGAACACCAGAGACCATTACAACAAATGAAGTGTTGTTCCACAATCACAACTATATTTATAGTCAAAATATAAAATAAAACTTTGTCAGCAATAGGAAACTCTTTCTATGACTCCTAAAGTACACAGAATCATCCCCCCCCCGCCCCCCCCTAGATTAACAAGATACTCAGGAAGCAGAAAAACTTTCAGGTCAAAAGTTGTGGGAGAATTGGTTCCAACAAAACTGATGAACGCAGATAAAGGCTGCAAAACTATTTATTACAAAGGAAGGAAAGGAAAAGAACATTTGCAGAAATCATCATTCCCCAAAACCCTGAAAGAGCAAACAGGACAGAAAGAAGAGAAACCTGGTTTTCAGCTGAGGTAAAATTAAGAGACAGAAAACATTAATTCCATCACATCTCTAAAAGTACTGGAGGATCATTCATAGCTTCAAATGAAATAGCAAAACCTGACTATTAGATTATCCCAATTCCCTACCATTTTAGACTGGTCGGTATAGGCAAAATCCTTGTTGGTGATCAACCTTAAGTTTACTTACGCTACATAAATCCAACCCATATTATTGTGAGGTTACACTTGAAAATGGTCAAACCCACACAATAGATAGATAAAAACACCACTGTCTTCTTAACGGCTTCTTACTTTTTAAGCTACTTTTGATTTTGACTCATGATTTGGAATTTTTGTGGCCAAGGCATGCATGCTGCAGCAAGCTGCCCATGGCCATGCAACCCATCAAGTTCCCACACGTGGGAAATGATGCTTTTGCTTGCATTTTTTCCACACAAGTAATCCTCAAACTCACCATTCCCTCCACTTACAGGATCCCAAAACATTATCCCAGTTTCTCCCATTGCCAATCCTTTCAGCCTCCTGGGCTTCAACAAGCTCCAGTTTCCTCAAGAGGAAACAGTATTAGCTAAGAGTAAACAAAGCTCATTTTATACCAATCAAACAGAAAATGAGCAGAAAACATCCTTTTGGAGAGCCAGCCTGAAGAACTGTGCTTCAGGTTCTCCACAGAAATTCACTTCCTTCTCAGAAAGGGAATCTTACTGCAATGAGAGAACAAAATACCTTATCCCTTGTGCTTAGCAGTGTGATATTCTTGGTTAAATTTAGTCAATGGAGAAAAGACAAAGCTCACACTGGTTGCACTCTGTGGAAAGACACAACATACAATCACACCTGATCTTTTTACTTTGTAGATGCAGGATTTTAAGAAAGCATTATTGTATCATTTAAAAAAAGGTAACGATGCCTTTAACAAAACACTTCTTACAAAAAAAAAATAAAAAATCTAACCCTGCAAAGAGCTGTTGTAACACCCATAAACAACTGCAGCACAACGGCTGTAACCGTGTCCTGTTTCCAGTCTCCGGGAAGCAAACAGGAAACCTATGCCCTTACCTGATTGAAAAACCAGCCAGTCCCCAAGATTTTAATCAACCTAAAGCAACAGACGTTGTCCCTCTTTTCCAGTTTCCTGGGATGCTTCCTGGCCGGTTCAGGATAGCAGTACGGAGACCAAGCTTCTTAACAGCAGCATTACCTTAATTTTCTAAATTAAATATTGCTACGTGCCCTGTTACTGTATTTACTTTTGGTCTAGGTGTGACAGCTCAGGCAGGGTTGTGGATTCAAACAACAAAACCACTCCTCTGCCAAGGGTGATTTATTAGCATTAGCCTCTAACTTCAGAAGGCAGGATTTTTCAGCACACCTCAAAAACCTTCACACTATTTTGAGATGAGCAATAACAAAAATAGATGCATCAGCCATGCAAGAGATATAATTATGCAAACCTTTAGCTAAGGAGGAGGAAAGACCTATAAAAACTTGGTAACCCATCACATCCACCTCCTAACCTTCACCGATTAGGCTTTTGCAATTAACAGAAAGCAAAACTTGCCGAGTCATCCCCCTCCAGCTTTTGCAGTTCTAGGTTAATGCCTCAACTCCAAAAAGCTTTTGAAACAGTTTTGTTTTATTTCTCCTTCCCATAAGAAGAACTAAACAAAGGCCAAAGAGCAAATTCCACTTGTTCCAACACATGCAGCAGCTGAACTAATGCCCACAAATGTCACAGGAGTAAGAGACAATGCAGAAACAAGCCCCAGCCACTCTTCCTCTTGTTGCCTCTGCAAAAAGCGCATTTAGTTTCCACCACCTCCTGCCTTACCAAGCACATACCTGATTAGTTCAACCTAATTTTAACTTAGCCCTTACCCTTGTATTCCCACTAAGTGAATGGGGAAAGTGGATCAAAGGTGAGGGCGCTCTTTGTAGTTCCCTGCGCTATGGTGGCAGCAAATAAGGCCTCTTCAATTCAGGTCTCATCCTGCAGCCAATCTTTGAAGTATTTAACAGTGTCTTTTTAACAGGACAGATTTTATGTCCTTTGCCAGAAGCCTCCATCTCCCCTTACTCAAAGACAGAGCATCCAGTGACTGCTCCTGCTTGATCCCCACACCACAGCAGTTTAGCCAATGCTGAACACATACACACCTTTTCACATATATATATTCATATATATATTCAGCCAATACTGAGGAATAACAAATACAGATACCCAGTCAATTCAAAGGATCAGGAAAGAAGCAAAGACACTGCTCAGACAAAGAAACCAGCAGCAAAGGAACATTAAAAGTATCCCCACACCACAATGAGTATTTAGTTGCTGCACTACATTTTGGAGGGAAACTTCAGGGCAAGAAATGGGATTTTTGTTTAAGAAATATCTTGTACAGGCTTCTTCAGAGCACTTGGGTAAGTAAGATGTAAGTGGCCTGCAAATATTCCATTTTTTTTCCAGTCTGAGATTCTGGAAATGTTTTCTAACAGCTCTAAGGGTTTTTTCTTCATTGGAATTTCTTTCCCCATGCTATGAACAAATTTGATGCACCTTACACATAAGATGGGTTCAAGTCCCTATTGTTAGCTGCATATAATTCCCCAGAGCAGAAAAAAACAATCCACATTTTCTTTTTTAATCTCCCTAGTTTATTAGCTAGTGAAGGAAACAGCAGCTCAGCTACAAATAAGTAAAAGCATGTAAGTATATTAGTCTCCACAAACCAACAACAAAAATTGATGACTTCATTGAGCTTATTTTGTGTTTTCAGCTTCAGGCAAGAAGAAAGAAGCTCTTACTGTACCTGAGTAGAAGGAAAAGACTTGCAGCTCTACCATTACATTGCCCAAAAAAAGCAGCATGCATCCATCTGGCACCTCGTGGAAGCTGACTGGTATTCAGCTTCAGCCAGCCCAGCTGGGGTGGATTCACGGGCGTTTAAAGATTCACAGGTGCAGCCAGCAGCAGTTAGCTGACAAAGAGCTTGTGCAAATGCTCCTTTTGCAGGCAGGTCTTCAGATCAAGTTCAGTGCTATAAACCAGCAACTGAAGTTTCTCCTGAAGCCTAAACACTGAGAAATGGACTCAGGCCTAACATGAGCCCACTCCCATCTGTGGAAGCTATTCCACTGAAGTTACTGTCTCCCGTGCAACAGCAGAGATTAGGAGCTAATGAGTATATTTCTGGTGTGCTCCACAATTTTGCAAACTGTAACCCGAAGCCTACTTTGTCAAATTTTCTCTGTTCTTATATTATTGCTTTATTGTCTCCCCTCACTTGCTTAACCATTGGTATTGTGCTCTAAAACGTGCTTTCTGTCTTAGAAGCACTTGGTGCTCTTTGCAGGCACCAACAGCAATCTGTTTTTTCCTTTCTAAAATAAACAGAGTCACATAGAGGAAATTGTTTTAAAAAATTTAAACTATTCAAGAGCGAACAAGCCTATTGTTTGGAGAGGAGACTTCGGGGCAGCACTGTGTTACCACAGTTGTGTTGCAGAGCATCTGTAAAAATCCTCTGGACCGTGAGGGTTCGAGGCTGGCATGTGCTGGGACAGGAGAGGGGACAGAGCATTCTCATTGTTTAAATGTAAACAATAATAATAATAGGTTTTCATAACTGAGAGAAGGAAGCAATCTAATGTGGAAAACAGTTGTCATCGCTCTGTTTATGACTCCTTGTTCCCGAAAAATATGCTGGGTTACTTTGTAACACTGAAGGAGGCTAAACTGAGGTGACCTGAAATGGGGCAAATGGCTGAAATCCCAACTGGTAAAATGGACTTGGGAATACCTCCTCTCTTTTTTATACTGGAAGCATGCCAGAGTGGAAAATACTGGGTGGAGGATCCATAACTCTTGTAAGAGCTTTAACCTCAAACCCCCAAATTCCAGTTGTTTAGGCAGTAAACTGGATTCATTGCCAAATGGTGGCTTAGGCACCTTTAGGCAGAAAGCTGTTACCTGAATCCAAGGGCATGATCCTCAAAACAATCTCCTTATACCTCAAAACCTAAAGGTTCATTAGAATTTTTTCCAACACAACCGAACTTCTCTGTCTAAATACAGACCAGATGGTATGCAATTTAATATAGAAAGAAATTCCAAGAGCTGGGCCCAAACGCCAAGTCCTTCCTTTGGCAAGGAAATAGGCTTTGTTCAGGGTCACTAGGTCAGCTCTTACATTTTAAAGTTCTAATATTAAAAGTCAGTACCATCAAACCTCCTCTAACACATCTTCAGTGAAAACAGCAGCAGAGGTTGGTTTCATGCTGAACTGCAGGTGCCCATTACTCACGCTGGGAGCATGCTAAGCAGACTGGGATGCCTCATGGGATGTAAGCTGAGGATCTCCTTGCTTAAGGACACCACTGCAGTTCAGGGTGGCAAATCTGGCATTCCCAGAGGGTATTTTGGGGCACTGTGAAAACTGTACTCACAAAGCGGTGATACCTAGGGACCCAAAGGACCAAGCGAGGACACTGAGGGTTGCATTTTTTGGCTGATGTACCCATTTTCCGTTTACATCACTCTGTCTTTGAGCCTCGGTGGCTCGTGTGATGCTTAAGTAGCACCATACAGCCAGTCACCTGAGCCGAAGCAGCTCCTCTCTCAAACCACAAAACATATTAATCTCTTTGTCTGACAATGTAAATCTTAAAAGTTCCAGTCACACTCAGGAAAAAAAAAAAAAGCAATCTCTCCTCAGGCTATCTTAAATACACATTTTGTCTAGCTGCTTGACTTAAAAGATGACTAAATGTATATTTGATTTATCTGATGCCTTTTCTGCCATAGGGCATTGTTGTCTACAAACAGTTCCACCTGTGAAGCATTGCAAGATTTCATCACAAGCAATGTATATACTTCATTCAGTCCTAAAGGAAGTATCTTTTAAAGAAACAGTAAGTTAGCACTATCATTATTCAGCATGTGCATCTACAGACTGTCACATCTTACCTGATTCAAGTAAAAAATCACATATTTCTGTACACAAAGCATACCATAAAATGTTTTCATTTTACTGACATCAGTGAATTTTACTTCTCAACTTTGTTTTCCTGTGTAATTAGAAGTTATTTCACTGAAAAAACCTCAGCAGCTTTATTTTTTTTTTATTCAAGGAATCTATCCCTAAAATAACTCTACAAAGTCACATGACAACATCTGCAAAAATTATTACTGCAGCTTACCTTGCAGACAAAGAACGTAATTGTCAATAGCTGGAAATCAGAAAAACATCAGAGAAGGAACCAAGGTCAAATGTTAACAACCAAAAGGGTAAAAGTTTACACTGAAGAAGGTAATAGACACCACCTGTACTTGCACCTGAAGTCCTTAAACAATCTTTGATAGCCATCATGGTAGATGATACAGAGACAGGCAGCAAAGCATTATCTGTGCCCCATATGCACAGTCCAGTTAAAATGTCTGAACACACTATTAAAATCTGAAAGTTTTAGATGGTAAAAGCTAGGGAGTTTGAAAGTGAGCTGAAGGAGAGCTGCGTGGGTTTGGCTCCCACAAAGGACACATTTTGAGTTTCTGTCTCAAAAAAACAGCTATGACATACAGCGTTGGAAAAGTAAAACTTCTGTAATGTAAAAGGATAGAGGTAGTATCTTCAATTCTTCATTTCACATGCTAGCTCTCTTTAGAAATAACTGACCTATTGATCCCTATCCATTTTCTCATATGCACCTTTGGAATCCACCAAAGACAGTAACAATTAGGTAAGTGTTTGGCTAAACCAGACAAAATACTTATTTTTTAATCATGAAGGTTTAGGAATTAAAGGGTAATTCTGCTCCATAGACTCACTGCATGGAACAAGTTGCTTGTGTTTCATGAAAGCTTATGACTTTCACCTAGAAGAAGAAAAGGAGGGAAATATAAATTGCATCTTTCCTTCAAATAAAAGCCTGAAAAGCAAGTAGCTCCATCTCCTAAAGCCAAATGACACATATAAGCAGGCTCTTCAACTAGCCCTCTGACAAATATTAACATAAACTCTATGTCATGCTCTGGGGAGACTTCTAAAGTGATTTCTCAGAGAAGTAAATAAAAAGATGGAATCATTCAGAGAATTATGATGAAAGCAATTAAGCAACAATGTTAAAACCATTCGTCTGAAACTCCTGATGATTTTCAGAATAGAGCCCCATCCAGATTAAGATTACTGTAGGTAATTCACAAATCACTACTGTTATAGTAATCCAGGACAACTCTATGATAAATTGTCACCAGAATTGTACTAGTCACAATATTTAAAAGTACACTCTTGAATAATCACTCACATCTGAAATTAAAGGATCATTCTCTCCCAACTGCCCCACCAACTGCTACCTGTTTCTTCAGTGGACAAAACTCTTTGCTAAAAGACAACTGCAAGCTACTCCCACTGAGTCCTTCAAAGTCCTCTTCTGATTTGCTCATTAGACTCATTTTTCTGTGGCCTCTATTTAAAAGAGTTCCAAAATAGTCTAGAAGCTTTGAAATGAAAAATAAGTGTAAGTCTGGTTAAAATAGTTAGATGAGGCTGAGACTCACTGCATGCTGATGGAAGTGCAGGTGGAAAAATCTTGTATTTTTTCCACCTGGGGATAAGAAGGGATAAGAAGCAGCACCCCCTACAGAAGATTTCTGCAGGGTCCTCCAATCGGTTCTTTGGCTCCACTCACTCCAAAAGGAAAGAACAAACCTATTCAACAGCTTCACTCCAAATTGTGTGCAAGCTGACAAACTCACCGTCAGTGACACCAAAGGCTGCTGACAGATGCTAAGAGTAAGTAAATGTGAAAATGAAAACTAAGACTGTCAGCAGTCCTTGTCCATTATCTTCAAAAAAACCCCACTGACAAACAAGATTGAGGAAGGTTTCATGCCATACTTGAGTTGAAGTGCAAGAAACAGAAGTTGTGTGTGAAGCTGGATTAACTGCTGACTAAAATAGAATCTTTTTGGGTTGGGATTTTTTTTGTGTAAATCACTGAGCAAGAAATGAAACACATATAAGTTGCATTGATTTTCACTTCCTGCTTTGGAAGAAGACCTAGTGGCTCTCCAATAAGATAAAATAAATAAATGCAAAAGCCATCTTCAATCAGGAAGTGCTGGAAATCTTACAATAAACTTTGATCCTTTTAACTTAGTGTGCTTTACCATGAGGCCATGTATGTTCAACCTTTTCAGGTTAGCTTAACCTTTGAAGTTAATTTGAAGATCATGTAGGATTCTGTTAAACACTACGAGCATACACAGTAAAAGGAAGTAGTGCAGGCCATCTTCTTACCTGTGACGTTAGTATAGCTAAACAGATTGCAACAGCACATAAGACTGGAAACTTCTTGAAAGAACAATGAAGAAGATAAAGGGAGTAAATAAAGTTACATCCTGGCTCCAGGACTGGTTCTGCCCACAGAGCAAATACCTTGTATAATTTTCCATATGGAAAAGCAAAAGCATTCTATAAGATCAGTTAAGTCATTTTTCTCTAAATTACTGAAGCAAAGTATCTCTGCTTATTCAGCAGGGAAACAGTAAGTTCTTTTATTCATATATTCTTCACTGGCTATTGAAAATATCAATTTCTACTAACTCAACTGCATACTATGGCACTAATGCCATACATGCTAGTGTCTCTAAAGAAAAGGGTGTTTCAAATAGCACTAATGGTCAGGAAGGCATTTTTTCCCCCATTCCAAGAGATGCAGGCATAGTTAGATTTTGTTTTCTGAGGATTCATTTTACATGTATTGAACCAACAATAGTTTTTGTCAAAAATTACTACTTTTGACATTTTTTTTCTCCATACACACACACAACCGGTAATGTCACGCCACAGCAACCCTTAGAAAAGGTCTGTTCCTTGTAAGAAGACTCAAGGGCAGCTTCAATCTTAGCAAACAGGGACAAAGAGAAAATCATAGGCAGACATTGGGGAGGTCTGAGGGGCAAGGGAACAGGTGCAAGGAGTTCAGGCTTAGTGGACCTATTGGAACAGAAGCTTAGGGGCAAGGTCTTATATTGCCCCTAATTCTGTGTGTGTGTGTCTCTCTAATTGGAAAGCTTCTTAAAAGCCCTTGTTTTCTTGGAGGAATCATCATCCAGGGGAATAAAAGTATATGGCCTGTATATCAGTATCCCAGAGCCTACATATTCCTTCATTATTATGCACGCAGCTAGAGAAAAAACAATTTTTCCCCCCAAGTTAAGGTTCCAAAAATGTTTAAGAGTAACTTTTATAACATTGTAATTTACAATATTATAATTTTGTTGTTTAAAATGGAATTCAAATCACTTTTTATCACAAGAAATGGGAAATAATAAGGAATTTCAGGATCTTGAGTGGGACTACTCAGAAATCTGGTGATAATGTCATTCAATTTAGATGTTGCTACTTTCTGTCACAGCATGCATCTTAATGTGATTGTAAAATACACCCCTCAAACTATGCATTTCCTTCACTTCTATTTTTTAACATAAAGAATGAAGATTTTAATATACCACACCCCCTCAAATTAAAAATTTCAGAAAAAAGCAGGTAATAAAGGAGGCTAGGGTCCCTCGGTTTTATAGGACAAGTCAATACAGACACCTAAGTGAAGGAAGAAAACCAACATTTGCCCTTGTCACCGAACAGTAACAACCTCTTTATCAGAAAATCTATACTGAACACATTCCAGCAGCAGAAACTGCCCTATAAATTGTGATGATGCTCTGAAACTGATTTGTGAGAGAAGCAGCAACTCACTCTTGACAGGCATATTTGCTTGCGAACATTTCTGTCTTTGGAAGGATGGCAGCTGTGACTGTTTTTGCTGATGTGCACACTTTGCACTAACTTGGCTGAGGCAAATACATCATTTAATTTACACACATCACAGATATTAAATGGTAACAAGTTTGGAGGGGGTGCTATTTGAGAGGAAAGAAAACTCTATAAAAACTTTATATGAAAATTTAGATCCTAAAATATTTAATATTTTACTTCCTTTGGGAAAGGGAATTTGAAATAAAATCCAGACAGTACCATCTACCATTCAGACTCTTCTAATGACATGCATTCTGTGAACAGTGTGTTTTCAAGAAACAATGAGCTAGCAAAATTTATATTAAGATTCTTGAAATGCATGCTTTTTTGGCACATATAAAACAGAGTTCAGAATGCTTCTAAGAACACAGTCCCAAGCCACACACCTTACACACTCCTGACTTAGCAGACTGCACAAATCTGTTCACCTTTACAAGATCTAGGAGTTATTATAAAGTTAAGCCAACTCACCCCTTGCCACAAAACCCAGCCACGAACACCATTCTGAGAAAAAATAATAGCTCTTCATTTCTGCTACAGAAATTCCTCGCTCATTCATTATCAGAGAAGAAAAATGTCCACTTTTCCCTTCCTCTGCTCAGAACAAACTACCCTGAGAAGGTAAGAGCTTTCATATTAATTGAACTTTGTTCCATAAATGCAACAGGTGGCACAAGATGACTTTACAAATATATTTTCCTCTAGTAATGCCATTGTTCTTGTAATTATCTCTTTAATTACAGTGTTCTCCCCTCATGTCCCCACCCTGAATATCTACAGACCACTGATACACCCAGTGTCTGATCCAGTGTATCTAGGCTATAGGCTGAAGCCCTAAGCATATTTTCACCCATGTTAGGCTTTAACAAGGCAAAGCAAAACTGTTTTTCACACAGATATTCAGAACACTATCTGGAACTAGTTGTATTCAATTAATTGCTTACTCACAGGTTTAGTATTTCACTGCAGTTTTTCACTTCTGCTATGGATTCATACCCAACTCTCTTCTCCAACTTTCTGCTGGAAAAAGTGCAAGAGCATTTCCAGCAGGACAGGTAATGGAAGTTTCAAGCATGGAAACCTGAAATCTCAAAAAACCCCCAACCTTTTCAACACATTTAACCAGCCAGCAAACAAAGGTGCGAATACAGCAAACAGCCTCACGCCTGGACCTATCTAGCATGGGGACTAACAGTGATGAAGTTGTAGTGGCAGACTTAAACACTGACCGTAAATCTCAGTGTTTACACAGGCTCCAGGAAGGCTTTGACTATGCTGAAGTCTTGAGATACTTCAGTATGGTCTGCTATATTAACGTATTCAGTTTGACATATGCTCATTCTGACTTTTTCTGCATCCATGCATTTTGCTATCCCACCTATGAGCTAACAGCCTCTCCCCATACAAGAGTGCCCAATATCCAACAGAAATACTCTTACAGCTCCAGGACAAGATGCACTCATCTCCATCCCCTCGGCTGACACAGAAGATGCAACAGTACTCTTCCTCTAGACTCCTCTTCACTATTTGTGGTGGATTAACCAGGCTTCGTCTGACTCTTTGACTACAAAGTCCATTAGTATTAGACACCCACATTACAGCGCTGCCTCACTGTATCTCACCACAGAACTTCTCTGCATTGGATTCGAGGACCCTGGGACACAGACAGTCTTCTCATCCATCCATTCATTACATGCCTACAATGTACACACAAAAGCAAACTGCCTCGGAGCTTTAGTCATCTTCATCAGAAAACCAACCTGAATTCAGTGTGAAAAGACACAGGCTACAGGATGCCTCCGAAGATACTCCCTGTACATACTAAGCGCAGCGCAGACTGAAGACGGATGTGTCTGGAGTCCCCACTTGACAGACTTGTTTTACAGCTCTCAAGCTGACCTACTGTTCCCATTTGCTTAGAGAAAGTGAGCAGAGGGAGAACCTCAAAGGATGGTCTGCGAGTACCACACCGGGAAGCCCATCACAAAGGACCACAGCAGGTCAGCACCTTGGAAAATCTCCCCCGCTGACAGGAGACATCTCCACAGAAGACTGCTTGAAGCCACATCTTTCCAGGGCTGAAATCTTCCACAAACTCTACAACTGCTGTCCCACCTGCCTGCAGCTAAAGATGCAGAAACACACAGAATATGTACAGTCAGGGATAGATGTAGAAACCATGACGCTGTCTCACACGAGCCTGCCCATACCAATCTGGGCCCTTCCTACCCAGGCAGGAGGGGTCACACAGCACCTGGTCCCAAAGAGCAAGTGTCACCAGAGCCAGAGCTCTACCAGCATGAGGGGATAAAGGCAACACAGCCTTCCCTGGGTAAGAGACACCTGCAGAGAGCAATGCAATGAGGATTAGGCCAAGGAGGACAGATCCAGCTGTCCATGAGCTGTAAGTAAATAAAGTCTGCTTTGTTAAAATGAAAATAAAAACAGAGATGGATTTGATGAAGCATGACGACTCTGGAAGCGAGCCCAGCTTCCCTTATTAAAGTACATAAGGTAATGCAAAATCAATGTATGAACTACGACATTTACTGTTCATGCAATGATTTCTATATTCTGTATTAGATTTTAACATGTGGGGGAAGGGGGAAGTGACAGCGAGCAAACCTGTCTTCAGCCATTTCTAGAGATGCTAATGAAGAGAGATCAAAGCTCTGAGAGACCTGGGACAACAGGACAGAGTGCCTTAATTTTGTCACAAGGAGAAGAGAGATGCATACATCATGGGATTCAGAGTCACAAGCACATTTACTTTGGAAATACATGCTTGCCAAAATTGTAATTTACCCAGTGTACCCACAGGACAAAATGTTTCCAGGCTGCAGTACCTCTCCCCTTCCACAACCTAAATCCTTGAACCACCTTCTGTATGCATTTGGTCTGGAAGGGCCACTGAATGCTAACTGAGGTCTGCCACCAGGAAGGCAGGAAAACTCTTATCAGTCCAAAGGGTCGTAAAATGGCTTTGATCAAAACAATGGAATAACTCTTACTGGATATATAAGGTAAACATTAGAAGCATGTAATTGCTTTCCTACTGCCAATATAAAATGGGTAACAGGAAGGAAAGGAAACAGAATTTTTACATACTTGAAGACTTCAAACAGAAAAGGCTGCAACACAATCAAAAGGAGTTTTGGAATAATAATAAAATGGGTGGGGAGAAGACAGACAACTTCCTACAGAAATATACAATTTTCTGACTATACACACCTATATATAGTGAAAGGAACCTGTAAGTAAGAGATGACTGTATAGCATTACAAGATTTATATTAAGGATCTGAGTCTGAAGGAGATTAGGCTAAAACAAGGAAAATTGTATGTTAGAATGGGTTCAATATATTAAGCTTGTGTTTTCCTCCTCTGCAGTCAAGGCTTTGCCTATATTTGGAATTAGCTCCAATCCATTCATGAATGGCCAGCAGGCACTCGAAACTCCTAAGTACATACATGTTATAAAATAACTGGTGCAAGTGCTAACTTTTATGGCTACACTTTGAACTTGACTGCAGTGTGATTACTACCAAGTGATGGTTGAATCCTACATGAAGGTAAAACTGAAATTTAAGGCTGCCTTGTTTTCCTTTGCTTTGTAAGATGGCATCCCATGTGTTTAAAATACTATTTTTTTTCTGAATTTTCTTTACTCTGATTAACAGCAATTAACATAAAAACTTTTTCTAATCTGAGCTGAATAGAATTCATGTTAAATCTTGATCATTTCTTAGTTAGCATTCCTAAGGGTACCAAACTTGGCCTCATGAGTGCCCAGAACTGAAAAATCAAGAAAAGTGAAATGTTTACATTTCAAAAGTTATGAAAAAGAAGGTTATCAAAAAAACTTACAATTTCCATTCCAACCAAAACAGTTGACAAAACACTCAGCGAGTACAGTACAAAAGAAGGTGTGAGCAAAAGGAACCACCAGGGAGATAGTTTTATCTTCCTATTTTTTTCTAAGATTGTCAACATTGAAGAAAGAAATACTGAAAGGCCTTGAAAATATAATATTTTCCTATAAAGGCAGCTCAGCTTATGTTGATTTCAATTTCATATGCTCCAAATTAATTTTAAAAGAAACAAAACAAAAAAAAAACAAAACCCCCCCCCAAAAAATAGAGTCTTCTTTTTTAAAACCATAATAGGTCATTGTGCATATAAACCCAAGAAAGGATTAATTAATTATTGAAAAATCTGCTCCAGGTTATCTCAGCCAGTCAGGGTTAATATATTTCAGAGAAAAATACCCAACAAAATCTAGCTTTACTAAACACAAAGATTATATAATTTCAGTCACACTAACATATTATTACACTGCATAATATATGAAACGGACTTTAAGATTGAACAAGTGGTGGCAAGCCCTAAATTTAGAACATTACACTTAAAGAACGGAGGCTTCCTGATTTTTTGAGTACAGTCAAAAATAATTTTTTGGTGTAATTAATTTTTTTAAGAGTGAAGCACTCAGAAGTTCTTCTAGAGTATCAGAGGCGAGTTGGTGTAAACCATTAGATACTATCATACACCTGGACCTGCAAGGAAAAACAAGATACAATGTTCTCTCCAGTTCAGTACTGGTGACAGAGGGTAATCACTATCCATGAGTTGTATCTAACATGGATAGAGATACGTACTTTTTAACCATAACAGTTGCTGGATCCCTACATGAGTATGCTTTGAGAAAAAATACTTATTCTTACAAGAAACATCAGTTGAGATAATCAGCAACACAAATACTAAGCTACTTACTGCTCATATTCACCTGACACGCTACTCAAATTTAAGTGCAACAGCCTATGTAGATACAAATTGTACTACAGCATCACCTATACATTCACCTCACCAGAGCATATTTGGCGTGGGTTATTTCGTGAGTGCCGTCTACCATGAAGGATTTGGATGAATCTTGGTAGGATCCTAAAATGACTTTCATGTCCTTCCCTTAAAAGGCGTCGTTGAGACATGGATGTGTATCTCTTATCTTCACCAAGTTATTCACCAAAGGAAATAAAAAATCAGCTCTTCCAGATTACACTCTTCCAATGTACTGAAAGATACTGTGATTTTCCTTCTAAGTGTTAATGGAACATAAATTTTCTTCATCAAATTCAAATGCTACCCAAAAAGATATAAAAAGGATGCAGTTGTAAAGAGCTGGAAATGGGTGCAGTGAAGTTATTTTTATTGTCTGTGCTTTTCCTCAGAAACTAATACATGGTTTTACTAGAAAGAGAAAAGAAAAATCAGTTGTACTTAATGGACTAAAAATGCCAAGACAGTTTCTGCATGAAGCTGCAAGACCCTCTCAGTTCCTAGCATACCACACTCAGCAGACAGGACGTCTTGCCACAGCTTTCCATCTGCTTTCAGTGTGGCTAGTATGAACAAAGGAGGCACAGCTTCTCACGTAAGCAGGTCAGATTAGCAGATGAAATTAAAAAAAAAAAATAAAGTGTGAAACAGTCTGGTTTTCAGTGCTTCATCCAAAATAACTGTAGCCAAACTAACAGCCCTGTGCTGTTTCAGATGAAGAAAACCCCCACCAAAACATCCTGTTTGTTATTGTGCTCCAGCCGCGCACAGTGATCCAAAGCTGCTGCTCATCCCAAGTAGCTGGTACTATCGCCTCCGTCTTCGCATCCTTCTCCTTATTGTGAAGGATGTTAGCTGATGCAAAGAGACATCCAAAGTTTCTCCTGAAGAAGGGCAACTTAGAACTTTATAGTCTTCCTTGTAAGTTCACAACTCAGCACTCCAAGGGCAGAAATCTCACGCTGACACTTGCTGCATATCCTGCTTCTGTATCTGAAACACCCTCAGGGGTCTGTGCTTATGCCAGCAAATTAAAAGAAAACACCGTTGTGAACACAAAGTTGTCTATTAGAAACTCCTTTTCAGTTCATTTGCCCTAAGTCAGACTCTTATAATCCATCCACCTCTTCTTCCTCCCCCTGCATTTGCCCAGAAGTGAGGACCGAGCCCCTCAAAGGCAAAGTCCATTCCCAGAATGTGCGAGCAGAGAGGTCTCACAAGAAAAACCTGAATCTTCCTGGGAGTTAACAAACAACTAATAGGAAGGAAGGGAGGGGAAATGAATCCCAGGCTTTCTTAAAACATATCAGGAAACCCTACACTGTCTGTTCCCCCTGTCTCTTTCAGTACAGGAGAGAGGAAACTGATAATGCTGCTTTACTTGGCAGTCAACATTTTCCTCTCCGTTCTGTTTAACTGTGTCCTGTGTGCCCAGAGATCTGCCACAACCCCAATATACACCATTACGTACATAAAAATGAAAAAGTTTTGAAATATGGTGTACCAACTATTACATTGAAAGCAAATTCAAACAGATAACCTTTAGTTAAGTCACACTGAAGTAAATATTTAAGTAACCTATTACAAAATACTAGTTTGAATATACCTCGTTAACAGAGGAGAATCATCACAGTTTTAGCTGGAAAATTTTCACCTTTCAACATGAAATCACAGGCAAACGTGACAGTCTTGAAATGTGATGATCAAGAAAAGTATCAAATAAGAATTGATGCATTTAATGCAAATATCACTTGCTTTCCAACTTCATTATACTAAGCAGATGGACCACTGCATATTGCAGCTGCGCTACTCTTCCTGGAACAAAGGCCTACCAAGCTTATTTAAGTAATACAGGAATTAAAAGGAAGGAAGGGAACAACTTAGTGGTGCAAAACCACCATGATACACACTGTCACTGTACTATGTTTCCCAGTGGAGGCATGAAATCTGACCAGGAGATGCCTACAGGAGATTGCCAGCCATCAGGGCTTTCCTCCTGCCTGGCAGATACTACTTGTTTGGGGCTTCTGGGGAACACCAGCCTCGTGAATGAAGAGCCCAGTCTGACAATCAAGTAGGGTGCTATTGAAACTACACATCTTCTTCCAGCAACCAAGCCACTAGCTAGAAAACAAGGTAGACAGCATGAGAGGAAACAACCTCAAGTTGCACCAGGGGAGGTTTAGATTAGGTGTTAGGAAAAACTTCTTCACCAAAAGGGTTATCAAGCATTGGAACAGGCTGCCCAGGGAAGCGGGGGAGTCACCATTGCTGGAAGTATTTAAAAGATGTGTAGATGTGGCACTAAGGCACGTGCTTTATTAGGTTTATGGTTGGACTTGATGATCTGAAAGGTCTTTTCCAACCTAAATGATTCTATGAAAAGTGACTTTCTGTCCCAGCGGTGTTTTGAGTGTGTGGTGACACTAGTGGCATATGGTGGAAACCTCACCAAAAATTTGCTGGTTTTTTGTAGAGGATTATTACAGTGAAGCAAAAGGACATTCTCCTTGCTTTCTTCATATACCAAATGCACGCAGAAGATTGATGACTTGAGTTGTAAAGTTATTAAGTACACACAGTCCTGCTGAAAGCTAGCCATTAGCTACATCCCTGTCCGCAAAACAAGCTTTTAATCTTCTTTTGAGCACTCACATTTGTGCCTAGAAGCAAAGAAATTAATCACAACAATGGCTATGGTGGTGCACAATCAGAAGGAAACAGATGGTGTAATGCAGTGTTTTCCAAACAGCAATAGCCTCTATCTCCAGGAAAATAATCTGAATATTTTCCCTTGCTGTTGGCATATAGAAAAGCTCCTATTAGAAGGATTTCTTCTCTGCTCAGCATCAGCAAATTACATAGCAGTTTAAAGATGGCAATATTCTTTTGAGTATTGGTTGGCAGAACCAATTAGACTGCACCTATCTCCTCTTTCACATCACATGAACAGTAGCATTCGATGGGTAAACACCTCTATGATTATCTTTAAACGACTGCAGACAGCTCGATGGAATCAAAAAATTGTGGCAATGAAACGGCTTATTTTTCTCATACTTCATTTCCAGGTTTGTCTCTGACCATAGGCATAGTGTTGCACACGGACAACAGAAGCAGCACTACAACTTACATCACTATACCCTCTCGGCTTCCTCCTTTCATTCCCGAGGACTCTCACAGATTTTAGTTCAGTAACTTCCAAGTTCTTGGGGATCATTAAATTAAGCTGTCATCACTTTCATCATTGTTGGGCATTCTCAACGTTCCTTTAATCTTTTTTGGTTGTACAGGAGCCTTATCTTTATGGGACTTCTCAAACGCCCTACTGTGATTTTTTTCCTCCAAATCCTAACAACTATTTACAGGCCTTTCCTTGCATCCTCACATTCAATGCAATGCTGAAATGTTCACGTTATAGGACCATGTAACCCTTCCAACTGTACAGTGCAGGAGGCTCTGGTGGCAGAATCAAGGCTCCTTTAATGTCTCTCCTGTGTTTCTTCCACTCCTGAAAACAAGTTATTCTTCGTATCTGCTGATATGCCACTGCCACTGGTGTTGCCATTTCTTCTTAATCATAGATCTCATTTTTCAGGGAAAAGAGTGCATTTCTCAGACAAGAAAACATGACACCTCTCATGCCCGGAACTTCAAGATCCTACCATGCACATACCACGCAGGAGTCCATCTGTGAGATCTCTACCTACCACTCATCTGGTCTTTTCCCCTGGAGTCCCAGTAGAAAGGAGCTTCTGCAGAGAAACTTCAGTATCAGAAGTGCCATCACATCCCTGATAAAAACCCCAGAGGACTGTAGGAGAGATCTACCATGAAGAATATAAAAGACTATGAAAATTACATGAGGAATTGAAATAACATACACATATGCAGAACTCAGAAATGACTGTTTCTTGGACCAGTTTCTAAAAAACAAATACAAGGGTACATACAAGCTATATCTCATAGTCTTTTCAAAAAGGTGCAAGTGCCCTGTGTGTATTTCAGCATCAGCACATTTGCAGTAATAGTGGAAACGAAATGAGGGGGAAGAAAAGTGAAATGTTGTTTAGAATCTTCTGTTTAAAGCATGCTTCATCAATTATCTCTGCACACATTTGTTTTGTTGAGAACAGTAGTGCAAACAAAACTAAATTGGACTCATGCTACATTATTGAACCAAATGATCATTTTACACACATTCAAAATATGACACGCAAGCTACTTCTAATCTGAAACGTAATCTGTTTTGTAGAGTTGAACATCCCATATACCATAAAAAGGTAGCACTAACTGTTGTTATGCCTAGTCCTGAGTTTTTTTATAACCCTACATAAATATTGAACCATGGCAAGTTGCTTGTGTTGATTTTTAAAATTAAAAACAAGTTGACAAAGATTAATCCACACCAGAGACTGTCACTAAAACAGCAAAGAGTCAGCTACAGGCTGATTTTAAATGAAAAAGGAAGTGTAGCTGGGATGTTAAAGACACAGAACTTGATATTATTACATTCACAAATTCCATATTGTTCTTGTAGAGGGAAAATGCTGAGAGAAAACCTGGCTGAAAACCTGAGAAATAAATCATTATTCCATGAATACTCTGGTACTCTTGAAATTCAGCACAAGAATGAGTCTTCCTTTTTCAGTGTGGGTGAGATGAATATAAAGTTTAGGTACAATCTTTTGCCTGTATTATTTTTATACTTTATAGAATTGGATAGGTGTGTTTGTATTTCACTTTCAGGCTACTCTATCAGAACATTCTACCTAACAAAAAGTTTAGAAAGGACTCCCATAGTGTAATCTAGAAAATCTGTAAACTGAAATTACATGTAATAAAATACCATGACATATAAGGAGAAGCTGGAGTGGGGAGAAATCTCAGAAACAGACATGAATGGAGATATACCCTGGCAAACGTGAAAGCTATTACTAACAAACTCAGTACCTCCCAAAAACACAGACAGTGACAAGCATTCTCAGTGGTTTTTTATTATTAAAGGTTAGTAGTTGAAAGAATTATCTGGTTTCACAAGAAATCTACACAGTAACCCTGAATTAAATTACAAGAGTGAATTAGGTTAGATGTGCAAACTTAATCCTAACTGGATGTATCTGCTCAGAGAGAAACCACAATCGTAACAAGCATCAGATGAATGTAAGTAGATCAGGACTGAGATAAATGGACAGCTTGCATTCTATTTATACTTGCACATTATGCTGCTGAACCACAGCTGCCAGTCCTTTATAACAATCTCTCTCAAAAAAACCCTAAAATAAATCCTAAAATCAATACAGAGCATTTCATAATTTAAATGTACAGTAAGAAACAAACAAAACAAAAAAAAATACCACAAGATACAAAATCAGGGTTTCAATATTCTGGAAGTGTTACTATTTAATTGTCAAGATAACAAAAAGCTTTTAAAGCCTAACATCTGTCCCTCTATTTTAAGTAAGCTTATACTGCATGTCAGAATTTCCTGAGGGCTAGCAATAAATTTGACTCATCTGCAAAAGAACAAGTTCCTCCATTAGCCATAGAAAATACTCAGAAAAATCACAGTGGATCAGAGAAATAACTAGAGGAGAACAACTCTTCATGACCAGCCAAGCAAAGTGATTTTTAACATCTAACAAGACAGCACTTCTGGTTTGTCCCTTAATGTAAGTTCTTTAACTTTTGAATGCAACTAGCAATCAATTTCAAAACTTCAGAGATGTTCCGGGAAAGAGTAAGGAAACTGCAGTTACACTGGTGACGACCAGGACATCATGGGAAAAGCCTCATTAGCATCTGATGCCAGTCCAAAGCTGCAGGTAAAGGCTACCACGATATTGGAGCTGATTAAACAACTGCCACCACCGGTCACTCGTTTACTTAAATTCCGTTAGATAAAATGACCTGGCAAATGACAATTACAGGTTGAGCAAATCTATCAGAGGTATGAGGCCTACCTTTTTGATCAGAAGTGGAAGCAGGTGAAAAAAAAGAATCTGTTCAGATTAGGAAGGTCCTGGGAATTATTTTGCTCCTATGTTTGATACAAGCCAATGCTTTCACCCAACACCACCTCAGCTCTGTGTTCAATACCTGACTGCTGCTGCTGTGAGCACAACGCAAGGGAGATGACCACGGCAGGTGGTGGGCTTGTAGAGAGGGGATTTTTGCACCAAGAAAAGGAGAAAGTGATGGGAAACCTTTGAGTCTTCAGTCTCTGCTACCATAATTTCCTTCCTATGAAAAAGGTTCTCTGTTGCCATGTGCTTTGGACCCAAGGGATCCTGTGCTCAGCTCTCACGTCTTCTCTGTCAGACTTCAATTCTTTTCCACATTTCACAATCCTCCCTCTCTAGCCTCTTCATGAATGGGGTATTAATAAAGTGAAAGAGTTTTCGGTTGAGTAGCTGCTTTGAAATTCTTCTGCATGCACTGTTACACCAGCTATAAATTTATATGGCAGTAATCCACTCAGCACAAAAGAAACAATGCTATTAATACTTCACAAAGCCGGTATGCAGCTACGAGTAATACCTTTTAGGACCTTTCAGAAATGCTGTAAAAATCCTTAGGCTGTTACAATTTTTCTCAGGCTACTTCTTAGGATGCAGCACAGTAGGTTTTCTACTGCAACTTTCTGAAATGACCATAGGGGTATAAGAGTGATAAATCACTTAAGTGTTTGAAGAAGGAGCTTTTCCTAATATTAATGAACACAAAGAATTCATGAATTGCTGATTTTGATCATCACTCATGTAGGCCTCCGGCAAAATAGGATTTTCTCCATGTACAGATAAGCATACTTAATTGAACTGAGATGAAGGGAGATACTGGTGGGCCATTTGACAGTTTACTAGAAAGTCAAAAGTTTTGGTCTGTTCAGAGTTAGTTTACCTCATTCTACATATCAGCTAGTCAGTTCTAATAGACAAATTTTAATTATACAGTCATAATTAAAGACATTCAAGCAAATAGTTCTAAACATGCAGTGAGAGAGACACCAAGGGTCTTTACACCATCTGGAACTGTAAAGGATGAGGACAAGTCCATGGTTAAATTTAAAAATGAAAAGCTCTTTCACAACTAAGAATCAACAATTTCCTTCTGAAAATGTAAAACAAATGCTGTATGATATGCAGTTACTATGGCTGTAATTCTTAGAGAGACTGAGAAACTCATTCCATGTATAACGTCTTATCAGCAAGCACCAACACTGAACAGAGCCTCAATCACACAGGCACTTTGTCTGACCTAATGCCATACTGCTGCCACAGGGAAGATTCCTGCTCCCAGTAACGTCCTCCTCCTGCTTCCTTGGTGCAGGCGTTTGCATTTGTGCAGCCACATGGTGAATGATAAATGGATACGTTCCAGGTAGGACAAGGAGGACAGGGACACATGATGTGGCTTCTGGCTGAAAAAGTCAATAACCCTGGCATGTAACATGGTGTGTGGAAAGCTGCTGAAATCATAAGTACCTATTGATTTCCAGGTTAGGAATATTGTTTAAAGATTATTTCCTAAATGAGTACTGCAAGCTGTTCTTGTCTCTCTTGGAATCTTCAGCAGAGATCCTCACATGATTTAATAAAATAGCACTAATGATTACTATTTATGGCTATACCCTTAGAACCCAAATAAAGGCACAATGGGTAAATGTATAATTGGAGTTATGGTCTCCACATGAATTATTACATCAAAATGTGTTGAAAGATACTGAAGATTTTGTTTATTATTTACACGAAGGAGAAACAGACGGGGATGAAATCATGGCTCCTCTTGACATAATCATATAATGTTGCAGTTTGAGTCCAAATCAGCCTCACACGGGGCACCAATTGTTGCCACACAAGCAAAACTAGCAAGCTGCAACAAGGCTTTACCATGTGTTAGATTCTACTGCCCATGCTGTTCCTCCATCCTTCAGATGCCAGACCACACTCCTCCTTGTCTCTGCTTCATCCGGCTTCATCCCCCTCTCCTCCCAGACTCCTCAGAGCTATCTAACCATTCAGCAGGGATGAGCCACAGCTACACATAGTCCATGTCAATCAAGCCACTGCCTCTGAAGCAAGGCCACAGCTGCATATTGTCAATGCTAATCAACCCACTGCCTTCATTCCTCTACAATATAGCATGAAAACACTGAGGGAAATAAAATATTGTTAGTATGTATGCTATTGAGAAAGAAAACATCAAGACATTACACATCGTAGCTTATACCTGAGCAGAATTATTTTCCTGCATATTCTCTCATATGAATAAAGCCTGCAAAGGCTACAAAATGTCAATCCCCATAGCTGTAGAGCTGTACAACCAAAGGTCAATTCCGGCCAACAGCCAGTTTTTGGTCTCATTTGTTACATTTGGATCCACAGATTATTTTTTTTCCAGACAATCTAAATAATGCTTCTCGCTTCTCAGTTAAAGACAGCACTATGCCAGCAGTTTCTTTTTGTCCTTTCTTTATACAAAAGAAATGTTACACAGGCATGCTCTGCTGTCCAGCAAGGAAGTGTTCCTGAAAAGTGAGACCATTAAAAACATAACCCCATTGCTTCACTCTTCATCTTCAACTGACACAATCAATCCCAGTTTGTTTGATGAAGATGATGATGACACTGAAAGTGCAACTACTCAGGAAGAGGAGCATGAATGCTCATGCTAAAAAACTGATACTGGGGACTTGGTCTCAGGGATGAAGCTGCTGGGATCTTTGAGGAGGATGATCTGCTCCAGAAACCAGGCATCTCTTCCAGGCGACAATCCTGATCCTGCTTTCACCATTCCATCCACCATGCCATATATACCGTCCCTGTGCATTTAAACTACGTATTCTAGTCCCTGCACACATCCCATCCTTCCCACAGAAAAGCTGCTTTGCTCTACAAACAACCTCCAGCTTTTCAGCTGGGTGACTGATAACAGTTAGCAGAGCTGGGTGTTCAATCATCAGCAGCGGAACTCCAAACCCAAGGACAGATTTGTCTTGTGAACCAGTCCTTTCATTGTGCAGTCAAACAAAAATCATAAACTTGGTCACAGGAGCAATCTTTGCTCAGCTTTGTGATGTGTAGAAGCCACCAGCACCAGGTAGCTCTATTAGTAATGTACAGGTCTGCGCAGATTATTTTTTATTTGTATTCTTAAATACAGGCAGTGCATCTGGAAAGCATCATGCATAGTGACCTTCCCCATCAGAAGAACATATGGAATTCCCAGATACACCCCAGGAGTGAGAAGCAGGTAGGAAAATGAAACAGAAAAGGCACAGATGCTGCAGTTCATGTTAGAAATACACAATAATAAGGTATTTTAGAACTTCCCAGCTGCTCTCAAATCCAAATAAATCCAAATCAAACCAAAGTTATATCAGGGAAAAGGCTGTTACTGAGTGCAGCAAATTTGCAGAATACAGGCTTAATTATAATGTATATAGCTCTTCATCAAACCATGAATTATACCATGCAAGCTTCCCTGCATCAGACTTCACTGGTAGAGCACTCTGCTTTACAGCTACATCCCTGGACTTTGCTGCTGTCCTGGATACTTATAATATAACATTTCCCTATGTACAACTGTGTGATTATCTTCAAACTTTAAAAACCAATCTGTGGAAACTACTAAAATGTATAATAAAACAAATAAAAACCCAGTAAATAAGTAAAAGAAAAAACTGGCAACTATGAAAATTAACAAAACCAGATTATTTTTAGTAGTAAGACCTAGAAGCCTTCATAAAGTCACTGTGTTTTGATCTATTAAAGATCAATTTAGAGTGAGTAGCAAAATTTTTTGCTCTGCCATGGTGGCACTGGAAAGCCTGCACGCTTTGCTGCAAAGGTTTTAACCAGTGGGAAAATTTTTAACACTGCAGGCTGCCATCAAATTCCACCAGCCAGCCTGGTAACAGGTCCCATGTGCCCTGTTCATGTACCCAAGCATGTAGGACACTCCTGGAACATCCTAGAACATCTCCACCCTTGGAGGCATTAAAGACTCAAACTGAGCATGTCCATAATAAGTAGATTGGCTTTGAGCAGGTGGCTGGACTAGATGACATTGCAGAAGTTCTTTCCAATCTAAATTATTCTACAATCATCTTGTCCTTTTAGCCCCCTCACTGTTATCCAGTTTTGTTCACTACTTTGATTCCCATAAAGAAAAAGGGAACCATTTTTGGTGTTTAATTTATATGGGTTATTTCAATTTCCCAGTGAATTCATAATTCAGCAGAATTTTATCTTCCTCATTTTAGAGTTATGTGAAGAAGAAAAATGGTAAAGTAAAACATTAAATTATTTAGAAGTTGTACACACAGGCAGGCAGATAAATGGTGCAGCATTATAAATTTAACAGTTATTAGAAAGTACAGAAACTGTAAGCATGATAGCCAAACTCCTTTGTCAAAGGAGAGAGTAGTCGTCTTCAATTCTGTGTTAATTTTTTTAGACATTAAGTAAGAGCCAAAGCAAATGTATTTACGGTAGATCTAAAGTCTGTATGATCTTCAGAGCTACCAGAGTAAGCAGTTTCTGGCTGCAAATGAAGGAATGAGGCTCCATTTCCCTATTGGCAGAATTCTTCATAAAAGGCAATTAAAGCCCTGCTCCATGTTTTAGCAGGATGGAATTGAATAAATCACAAGTGTGCAGAACTTAAAAATGCTGGCAGCTGATTAGGTCATCACAAACAAGGAAAATAAATTATAAATTCATTTGTAATGAGTGAACAGTGCTATAAACCAACAAACAGATCCTAAATCCTCAAGTCTCCAATTACCAACTCTATTCAGTTTGCTTAAATGTAGGATTATGTCTTCTTATTTCTGTGCTCAAGAAATAAAGCACTAAGAAATAGTATAAAAATGCTTAATTTTTATACAACTCCAAATAATTTCTACACATGATGAAGGCAAATACAGCAAACAGAATTCCTCATGATTCAGCCTTTCTAAATGTATTTACTGTCTTATAAATGCAGCTGAACATCTTTCAAATAAGATTTAACCAGAAATAGGTTTGAAAAATGGAAATAGTTTGAAGTACCATCCTCTGAGTATTTACGACAAAGTAACCATGATAAAGAACAAAATATTGCTTTTTTTTTGTCCTGTAACTCCACATTTTTCTTGACAAGTGATTTAAAAGGTACTTTAAATATTTTCTTAATGTCCATATATTTTACACAAAGACCATCTGTTAAAACTCATCTGGCTATCCGGCCCCCTCCTCCCCCCCCAAATGCACACAGACAGACATAGGCATTTAAGGACTGGCTGAACAAGATCTCTTTTCTTTGCTGAAGGGGCCTCTCTAACAAAGGACCTGGGAAAGTAGTCTTTATTTTAGGCACCGGGTGATGCAATCTTTTATGGCAGTGAAGATTTAGGATCCACTTCCTCTGTGTCCTGACAAATAGCCACATCACTTAACCCCGCTGTATTAGCATCCTTCTACCCTCTGTTTTTGACAAACTGTTATAGCTCGTCACCGATTTTAAGTTCAGCAGGAACCCCTTTGAGCACCTAATACAAGCTCCACCAGACCCAGAAGGTAGTTTTCTATCCACAACATGCGTTAAGCTCATAAGCTCTGGTGTGACAACAGCAAGAGGAAAGGGTAAAAGCACCTCCATCCTCGGGGCTTGCCACCACTCTCCAGAAACACTTAATCTGGCCGGCAGCTCCCTCCTTTCCCTGAAGCAAGCCCCTGCCTCCTCTCACTGGAAGACCACCAGGCGTGGGAGGCAGAAGGGCCCCCAGCAGAATAAATGCAGCTGCTGGCACAAGGTGGACACAGGCCTGCCAGCTTGGGGGAGGCTGGTCAGTGAGACAGTGACACGAGGGGAATGGAGGCTGGACCCACGTGATGGAAGATGTTGGGCAAAAAGTCATCTGTTAGTGGAAGCAGAGACTAGGAGGTGGCCAGACTCAGTACATGGGAGACTGTGGAGGAGCAGCAGGGACGGAAGGAGAGTGAGGGCAGAGGAGGTATGGGCACTGGCAGAGGTGGTGTAGTGTGAGGCTGGGTGCAGCAGATAGACCTCAGGCAGGAGAGCAGAGTAGGGACCTGCTTAGGACAGCAGTGATGAGGAAGCAGAAGGCCAAGATGAGAGTTAACTTTGAAGGACTCATATGAGGAGATGAGAAGACAAAATAGCTCTGTCATGCAAGGGTAACTGCTCCTGGCTTTACCTGAACACCCAAGCACTTGCTGTTCAGTGCTGGCTGACTGACACTTCAGTTCAGGTAGCTGTTTTGCTGTAGCATATTAAAAAACCCAGACAAGCAAGACTTGGGACCATCCCATTCACGGCGTATGAATGAAGAAATGTTCCCTACTACGCATGCAGAGATAGAGGGGGACAGAGAGCAGTGCACACAAGAAACAACCTAATTACAGCTTGTTTTGAGATCACAAGTATTGATTGTTTAGGAGCACAAATTTTAACAGAATATGGTAAAACACAACACCTTGGTGAGTTACCTAATCTTACAGATGATGAGCAGACGAAGCAAAAAATGCAAGGCCTGGGAGGAGCGAACATTCAGTAGTCAGACAAGCCTAGATGTACCCTGTTTGCTTTTCAGAGTATATTTTATGCCTCAAATCCATGACTTCAGGCTCCAACTGAAAGAAGAAACTTGAGAGCTTGAATATATTCTCATCAAACTACAACACAAGAACTGACAGCATATGCCAAGTAGGAAGTGTAAAAATATGTATTTCTCACATTAACTTTGCAAGTATTATAAAAAAATAATAAAAGTTAATAACCAGTAAATTATCAAAATGTTCTCAGATAACACTTAAGATAAAAAATTCAGCACTGCAAGGTAAGTTTATTATGACTATAGACTCCTGAATGGAAAAAAGAAATATCTAACAAGCATGTTTCACATCAAGGCTAGTAAAACAGCGCCACATAATTGGGTTTGTTCCTGGTCAAAACAGAATAAATGGCAAACCTTAACAATATTTGTAGCTCTTAACAGATGGCTTGGAAAAAATTCAAGAAGGTATCTTAGCAAAAAAACCCACCCCAAAATTACTTATAGTTCTTATCATTAGAGTTGATCACTTACATATATTTAAAAGTTGTTACTGATACAATGTATGATTTGTCTCTACTTTAGTTTAAGCAATAATGCTTTTCAGATTCTTTTCTCCCATTTAATTTTGGATTCAGCTAAGGCAAGACTGAAAATCACAATTGATAATATTCACTGAACCAGGAAGGAAGAGAAGCTTACTGGCTCACGAAAGTAACAATAAAATATCAAACTAAAAGTTACACTTTTAGACACAATATGTACACTCACCTTTCAGCCTTGTGCCTTCCCAGATCACCCTCCTATTGCAAGTTTGTCTCTTTTAGACACAGTACAAGGTTCAGATGCAAAGGGAAACACACAGTAAGTCAATCACTGGTTGCACCTGCCTCCTATTTACTCCCTATGTGAGTTAAAAATGTGGTACTTGAAGAAATTCCAGTATTGGTTTCTACATACTAGAAATCTGAATTTCCCTGGAATTTCTAACTATGCAATTGCCATCTTCAGTCTTCTGAAAAATATTGCTTGAGGCATCACATATTTGCTTAAAAGGCATGAAAAAATTTCGCAAAATAGTTTGGATAAATGGTGCCACAAAAAAATGTAACTATTGCTACCTTTTAAAGCAGTGAAATTAGATTTTGTGTAAAAACAAATGGTACAGATATCACATCTTAAATTGCAGCAGTCTTCAGTTACAGCCAGGGAGAGAATGAGCAAAAATGTCACGTTTCCAATTCATGCAACATGGAAGAGTAGCAGCCTGATACTACACCCACTGAAACAAACTCCAACGTAATTGGTGAGCTCAAAATTAATTAACTTGAACCCTGACAGAAGCATGCATCAAGAAGTCAAAAGTCTCAATCCAGAAATTTCTGCAGAAATCAAGTACATACAGTACTGTAACAAACAGATCAAGAAGTATCTCTCTGCTTTGCCAGCCAACAAACCAACAGCCATAAAGCTCTAGCACAAAACACCCATTTCAGATTTGAAGTTAACTAAGACAAGTAGACTTCTAAAGAGATGACTGTACTTAACTCAGTAACCCAGGAAACACAAATTATGGGATATGGTGACAAAGACCAGGAGTTTCACTGTTTCTCCTCTGGATTAACTGCAGAGCACTAGTGAAGGGACAGTCATACCACATCCATGTTCCTCCAGTGCCACAGCCATGCGTTCCCACTTCTGCCCTGATTATCAGCTCAAATGACCACAGGGTGAGGCAGGACAACCCACAGATATGACAGCAACCACTTCTCTCCCCTCCACAAAGAAAAAAGCAGTTTTCTGTTGAATCAACAAATTCAACCACTTCAATGGTTCAAACAATTGCCAGGTACCTGTCTCTTGCTGGATGCAAAAAGAAACCATGAGAAGCAAAAGTCAAGGGAAAGAAAAAAAGTATGACCAACTCTTTCTTCAACAACTTAGTTTCACCAGATGGCATGTGGTTTAAAAATGCATTTTAACTTTAGCCAAGAGTGATTAACATCCACAGATGGCTCCCAGGATGGAGACTGTACAGCCCCTTCCAGATGCAGCTCAGAGGAGTTAGCTTCTGCACTGAAGGGTGTTCAGAGGGCACTGTCCCTCTCTACTTACCACAGCAGGCGGCTCAGATCATCCTCACTAGATTAAAATCGGCCTGTGCAAATTCCTGCTTGTAGTAAAATGCCATATGAAATAATTTTCTCTATCTAGGTATCTGAATTCCTCAATTAAATGGAAGCAGGGCTAAGAGAAACGATGGGCATATTGGAAGCATCTTTTCCCTGCACTGTAACCTGAGTATTTACTAGTGCTTTGGCACATAGCTCCTTCCACACCTAGATGCTCTCTAGAGGTAGGCTGGGAAGATATTTCACAATAAATGCAAACAGGTCGGAAGGCCAAGACTTCCAAAAGAGCAAACTTCATTTTGCATAAAGCCAAACATGGCCATCATTTTCCAATATTCATAATCAAGTACAGTATGATACTACGCTCGAACTCATGAAAAAGTATATCAAATACTAACACTACTTTTTAAAGAAAGTGTAAAGTTGAATTCAAGAAACTAATTGCTCTTGCCCAAGCAATTGATAGCCAGACAGAGCAAGTGCAAATTACATGACAACGGGCTGAAAAGAATGCATAGTCTCTAACTACAAAATGGAGTTGATTCTTCACACAGGATAATCTTCCCAACTGATAGATTTTTGAATTGCACAGTGTTGGGCTATTATTTCAGCATGCAAGCAGCTCCGTTACTTCTTCAGGTATGTTATATTTTGCTTTTCAGTCACACATCCTATGACATAGTTTTATAAAACAGAAAATCAGGTTCTTTCTGTAACTTATTATGCTGGCTCTGTCAGCTGCCTTCAGAAAGAATCATGATTTGTTTCTTTTTCCAGCAAAGTCTACTGTATATATATAACAACACCATTTTGCTAAATACTACTAAATCATAAATTTCCAGCATTTTTTCTTAACAGAAATTTTTTTGCTAGACGGAATTATTTTTGGCCAAAAAAGAAAAGTTTTTTACAATACACTTTTCTCAGCAGTTGGTTGAAATTTTGCTTTTAGTACTAAAACATACTACAATCAATTCCAGTTTGAAAAAATATCTCCAAAATCTGCTTTTTTTTTTTTTTTGCTGATAGCTTTAGCAGAAAACTGCCTTCTCATTACAATCATCACTAAAGCTTTAATAAGGAAAACATTCTAATCCACATACTGAGGGCAAACCTAGGGCGAAAGATGTGCTTGCAAAGTTGTTTGGGACCAACTGTTGTCAAAGAGCTTCAAAAATAAAAAACTTTATTAAAAGTAGTTGTTTTGGGGGTTTGGGTTTTTTTTAAACTGGCTTAATATATTAGGTGGCAATAATGTGGTTTATTACTAGCAGTCAAACTACTGCCTGACATTAGAAACTTTAGTTCAGGGAAATTGCCATTTTGTTGACATCTAGCATCTGTCAGAGCCTAACAAGTGAACCAAGTGTTGGCTCTACACCATACAAAACCACAATTCTGCATTAAGCATTGTGAAATTTGGTATTTTATGCCATTTCCAATCAATTAATTAAAAAAAAAAAAGAAGTTACAAAGATGAAAACTAAAACATTGGAGCAAAAATACTATTTCATATCTTACTGTCCATAACAGCTTGAGTTGCTTACTGAGCGAAGCACCAGGTGAAGGACAAGACCGGGTAACAGACCCGGATATCCAGGTTTACCTACAGCCGCAGTCAGACGCCACACAGGCTACGAGACACGAGGGTGACTGCTGTTACCGGGGCTCCCACCCTAGCCATGCCCTGACTTTATCAGGGGAGGAGATGTACAAGTGCCAAGCCCTCCCTCATCCTGCTCCCTTCCATCCCAACCCATTCCCTAGAAAAGGAAACTGAGGTCACTGAGCTGGGCAGGAACCACAATAAGACTCTTACCTCTGCAAGCAGAGGACCAGACCTGCCAAGCGATACTGTGGGGCACATAACCCTTATTCCCCCAAATAAGAGCAGGCACAGCTAGAAAAACTGCTTGAAGCCCACTGACAGTACTGTGCAGTGATGCGCCTGACCTTATTTCTTGCTAGGAGTGTTCCTTCCTCATCAATTCCACCACACTTGTCTGATGTTTCCTTTTTTGCTGTATCAAATACAGATAACAAGTTACTTGAGGCAGGGAACTGTCGAGAGCACTACAGCTCAACCACAAAGGGCTTGGCAGGCCGTACCCAGTAACAAAAATAGAGCAGAGCAGATCACCAGCCTTTAAAACAAACACAGTTCCATTTAGTCACAGTTTAATAACTTACTAATTCATTGCCTAATGTATTATTAGCAACACACTTTAAAAACCAGGCTCTGACACTCAAAAAATTCCTTTCTAAAGGCATAATAAATAGTTCAAACTACGCTTCCCCCCCCCCCCCCCAAGTATTTTTGAATGCAATGGTCATGTTCAAAGCATGAGATCTCCAGTATTAATGCTGCTATAAAATTAAATCTGAAACTTTTAGTAACTTCTTCCTGAGTATTTCATGACTGCAGTAAATTGTAGTCAGTGCAGCTGCCTGTGGAGCACTCTGAGCTCAACAGGATGAAGGGCCCCCGACAGCCAGGGCAGCCCCCCCAGACCCGGACAGGCAGTAGGGCAGGACCTGCAGGGGGGCAGGCTCTGCAAAGCCCTGCCACAGCACCCAGTGTGGCCCAAGCTCCCTGCACAGGACAGCAGCATGCTCACAATAAGGCTTGTGAGGCCCTGCAGAGGCTAATGAACAAAAATAGCCCCCGCACGACTAGCTCACAGCTGATCTGCTGCCAGGAGCAGGAAGCAGAGAGAAAGGTTAGGAACAAGTGGAGAATGGGTGTACAAGTTGCCATGTTTCCTTTTCTTCTATGTGTATCTTTAAACCTGAATACTACATATTGCATTTGCTCCCATTTAATGTCATAGGGCTAACTTGCTATACCAGCCACATATCACATCTCACATGTCATGGAAACTCGCAGACTGGTTGTCAAACAAGCAAGGCTGCCAGTCCAGGGTGGTGGTGATACCTGAATGAGCAGGAAGGCTCCTCTCCCTTGTACCACCACCTGCTCCAGCTTTCCTTCCTGGGCAGGACGCGCACCAGACAGCCACTAGCAATGCTGCAGCTCAGGGAATGCCCATGTGCAAAAGGTCAGGAGCTACTTGATGGGAAAGGATGGGAAAGGAACTCCTCAGGGAATGTGGGGGAAGAGGAGGGGCTTCTCTGTAATGCAAGTGCCAAACAGTAACACCCAGATGCCTTCCTGCCTTGGCAGCCGCACACTGGGCCTGTCTCAAAGACCTGTATTTCCCCTCAAACCGCTCTTGGATCTCTCTAAACTCTCACCCTCCTTAGGGGATAAAAATTTAAATCAATGCCTGCTCTCACCAGCTGTGATAAGGTTTCCCTGCAGCATCATATAAATGTCAGGCAGTCTTTAGTGAATTCAGTTCTAGACATTACTCTAGAAGAACCATCAGTGGGGGTGAGAGGGTGTTTAAAAAAGCCAAAGCCCAGAGTAATTCTTCTGTTTCCATGTTTTAAAAGGCAGGTGGCAGGATACAGAAAAGTTTGTTTCCAGTTTTCTGAAGGCTGGATGAGAACTGTTAGTACTACTTTAACTTATGCAACTGCTAAACATCCTGTGCAAAATTAACAGTGTTTAACACATACCTTCACCCTCCTGATACAAAATGCATGGCAGCCCTCTGTGCCATCCAGCTTTTACCATCCAGCTTTTTAATTCCCTGTCAGATCTTAAAATATGCGAGCAATTGCTTTGAAAAACACCTCCACCTGCCACACTGAAATAATTCGTCTTCTGTCTTCATACAACAACAGAAAGAAGCTGTTTCTATTAATATCCCTCTTCTGCTCTGGGCTGTATGCTCTCAAAGCAATTCAGGTATACTCTCTTCAAAGGAACTGACTGAAACGATGACGGCACCAAAGTCAGCAGCAGTTTGCAATGTCCTTGAAAGGCAAGTAAACCATGAGCTGGGGGTAAGGAACACTGAAGAGACTCAGCAGAAGGAAATTAAGAAAATATACAATTAGAAAACTCAGAATGCTACGTGTACGTTGTATTTTTTTCTTACCTTTACTCCATAAATTACTTCACAAGTGATTTGTCTAGTGTGGAAATGATAATTTTTTTCTGTAAGCTGCTGATACCATTTTGAACACCATCAACAACTTCAATGGCTTCCTTTTGCTCTCTCCAATGTGCTCAGATGCTTTTTGTCTCTCTTTACTTTCAAACCTCTAGTATCAGAACTTCAAAGTACATCCCACGGGTCACTTGCAGCCTCAGCAGCCTTTGCACAGAACCTAAAATGGGAATTTCTGTGGCTGTCCTTGACAAAGCCAGCTGTGCCAGGTTCACAGCAAATGTCTGAGTCCTCAGCAGATCTGAGCTGTCTCATAATTAGTGCCTGGCATATACTGAAGCATGAATTAAGTAACGATAATGAATTTTCATCACTCTTGTGATTCTGTGTACGTAGGTCATATTCCCTCATAATTATTAAACTTAAAGCTATTGTGTTTCAGACACTGTATCATGGGGGCTCCAGCTTCAGGTCCTACTAAATGACTACCTATGAGCAAAACATACAGAAAATCTTTTTATACCGCCTTGCTTCTGCCAGCTTTCTATTTTCATCCAAGCCGCACAACCATACCCACCTGCTTTGCTTCTTTACCCCAGCTTTCTCCTTCTCTCATCTTCTTCCACCATCAATAGCCCTCAAAGTAAGCTGGGAAAATCCCTCCCTCAAACACAAACGTGCTTCTTTCTCTACTTTCTTTCACTGAATGTTTGTGTGGGAGCTTTTATTTTCTTCTGAAGTATTTTTACAAGAATAGACCATTTTATATAAATGTACTTTGCCATTACAACTATGCTGAATGTTTGAGTAAAGCGTGTCAAAAAAGTGAAATGCTAAGTAAAGAAAGCATCAAACTGCCTTTGTTAAATCCGTTGGGTAATAACCACCAAATTACAGACTCAGCTGGAAGCTGAAAACAAAACCCAGCAGAAGAATTACCCAGTGTTTGGACAAAGGAGTGCATGGTATATGGCAGCAAGAGGGGACAAGACAGGTAAGTTTTGCCTTGCCGCAATCTGAAAATTGAAAATGCTGAGATAATGGAAATAGGGAATACCCAATTCAATTACAGATACTTGGTGGCAACAGGATACAGAGCTGTGGGGAACATCAAAGTTTGAAGTTTGGCAGGGCCTTTCCACAGCAGTTGCTTCAGGAGGCATCATGCCTGAAGTAACATACGTAAGGTAAACATGGAAAGAGGAAACAAATGAGTCATGCAACACGCTGGTTCATTTCGTGTACTCCATGGGCCAAAAGCTGATGCAAGGCTGGGTTTTCAAAGCCACTGTTGAAACCCAGGTGTGTGATGAGGTAACCTGGACTGACCAGCTAAGTAACACAGGCCAGCATGGAGCGACAACCAGCAGCCCAGGGGAAAATACTGACCAAAGTAAAGCACTTTGCCTGTAATTTATCATTTGATGGTTTTAGTAACAAAGGTTGTAGCCTAAAGAGTAATTTTTAAAATCAGCTGTGTGTATATTCTCACTATTTTCTGTTTATATCAATCATCCTGTTGTTTCATATGCAAAGCTACCCTCCCTTTAAATTCATCAGGCTATAGGCAGGAGTTGAAAGAAAAGGAAGATACATTTCTGGCTCAACAAGAATTGAGACTATAAAAGAACTAGGACAGTCACTTCCAGGTGCAAATTTTCTGCCTGCTACCTGAAGTGCTGAAGACAGGAAGACTTTTAGTAAGATCAGCACTTAGCAAATGCCTTAAGCACATGAAGGGGGACAGCACTTACACCCCTGAAGTAACAGCACAGGTGGAAAACATGAGCCTATCTACCACGCAGCAGTGCGATTCTCGAATTGCCAAATACCCGTTTGCCCAGATTATCAATTTTAAGATGGCAGACTGCTGCCAAGCAGCATTACACACCTACATCCTCAAAACCAGGCAGTACCATGCCACACTGTGCTTTATCAGCTTGCCACAACTTGAGCACCACATTCTGCTAGGAAGCTGCCTTACCCTGTGTCCTCAAAGGGATTTAACTGCCTGCGAGCCCATCACACAAGCCCCTCCCAAGCTCAAACACCACCGGCCTTCACATGAAAACAGAACCATTTGAGGATGGGTATCACAAGGCTTCTCCATTTCAGCTTATTCTCATGCTGAAACCCACAGCCAGTTCCACCCTTCATGTGACCAAGTTTAACATCTCTCCATTGTACCAAAAGATCCATTGTGCCCAACTCCCCACTGCTCCAGGGAACCATGTGAAGCCCAAAAGCCACCTCCGTGACCCTGCTACATGACAACTCAAATAGCACTTTCCATCGGTCATCAAAAAATTCAAAGCACTAGTACAAAATCTCAAAAGCCACAAAAAGACGAGCACAGACAGATCAAGAATATAGCCAATATCCAAGATTGCTGTAAGTGAGGGGATGTCTTGTCTGAAACTGCCCAGCAAGTCAACCTCCAAGATGATGATCCTGTCTCTACCTATGCCCAGGACGCTGTGCTTATGCTGACTGTTCCGCAAGGCTTGAGTTGGCTGCACCCACAGTACTGTCAAAGGCAACGTTAAAGGCCAGTCTACTGGACAGTTTGCCTCAGCCACAAGGCCTGCATTCCAACGTGTGGTGAGCCAGGTGGCTCATGCTCAAGCTATGCAGCTACGTGGATAACTGGAGAATTTAAAGCAAGGTCAAAATAGCTAAGATAGCATTGCAGGCTTACCTCAAGAGTCCTACAGGCGATTAATCCATATAAAAACATCCAAGATCATACTCTTTCTGTCTGAAATAAAAGCATATCTGGCTGGTATTTAATAAGATAAGACAAAAGAAACAATGAAACAAAATTAAAGTGTGTTTGCCAGATGTTGTAAAACAGCAGACTCAAACTTCCAACTGAAATGCACTGTTTCAGATATTGAAAACCTTAAGAAATTGTTGGGTTGACTCAGAAACAACAAAGTCACCAATAGCTTGCTTGATCTGCTTCATTAAAGGTGAATGACTGGATCGCCTCCTGCTCCCTGGCTTTGCTCGACACACGAGATTAGAGCAAACACCTTGAAGACAATGCAGCCTGTGTTACATATTACACCCGTCCCTGTGCGGTGCTGTTCCTTTTCTCCAGAAGTTCCCTGTTATTTGATATGCACAAGGTAGCCTTGCAGCTTGGCTCTCTGCAGCTGTAAGTGTGGCAGGCAGCTGTGCCAGGCACTCTTGCCAAGGAAGTATTCTGAGTCACTGTGATAATAAAAATGCATCAAAGCAACATGTTTTTTTCTTCTTTTGTATCACTAAGGACATATATATCCAGGCAGGGCTTTCTTGGCTCTGCAAGCTTTAAGTATATATATCCAAAGTCCACAGACCGAATGAGAGACTGACAAAAACGCATCCTGCAGTCCTCTGAAAAGTCACTCTAAATGTGCTGTCATTTACTGTTTAATGCCTATTTTGCCCCAATCTCCTGTTCATTTGTTGAAAGATATCTGCAAAGAATGTAGCTTTCCTACTGTAGTTCAGCAACTGCCATTAAAATCAGTGAAAGACTGGGATAGATGATATGATAAGTGAGGTCACTGACAATCCCAAAAAGTATAAAGTCAAGTCGACATTTCCTTTTTTCTTTTTTTTTTTTTTTTTAATATATAAAAAATAATCCCCACTGAGCTGAAATGTTTTGGGATGCAATTTTAAGTAACAATACTTTGGTTAAAAATAAAATTTAATCAACTTCCATGTTGATCAAAACATTTTTCCTCAGATTACCAAAAAGGCAGCTCTAATAAGTACATGACTGGTACCAATTCTGAACTTATCTCCCAGGAGCTTCACTAGGTTCAGCTGTTTCAATAGTAAAATAAAGATTTTGATTTAGGCCAATATAAACTAAGAAACAGATGCCATGTAGGTGCACAGAAGCCATAATAGTGCACACTCATAGAAAATACAAGCCATCCACTTCCTAATTGCTTAATTGTGTCTGTTTCAACTGCAGCTCCCACCCTTAGTCTTGAAATTTTAAACCTCATAACAGGAAGAGCATGCCTGCTTTATACCCTCTGGCCTGGGAAATCGGAGGCCTCTTTCATGGTTAAGCTCAACATGGGGGCAGGAAAGCTGAAGTGAAGGGCCAGCAAGCTAATACCAGGCAGAGGCATCCCCCACTGCCATTAAATGCCACCTGGGTGCAGCGGACTTGCTCACACCCTGCAGATTTCCGAGCTCTCAGCCGCATCTCTTCAACTCTACCAGCTACATAGAAAGCTAACAAAGTCGCCAAATAGTAATTTAATGCCCCTTCATGCTCAGACCTGCCTGCCTGCCAAATTAACACACACACAGAGTACTCTGCCACACGCAGAAAGATTTCTTTCGGTTCTCAAACTGGAAAATCAAGTGAACCAAGGACAGATCCCTACAAGAGTAAGAAAGAGCGGGCAAGCTCACAAGAGAGTAGGAACCGGGAGGACACACTGAACAGGTCCTTCCAGCTGCCCACAACTTTATTATGTCCCTTCAGTGTGCCTGAGGGTATCCCCATTGCACTTTGCAGTAAGCCAACTCTTTCCACTGATATTGGGCACTTGGAGGTGGTATGTGAGTTCATTCCTCCTACATCTGTTTCTAATTTGTTAAGGCAGGTGAGCCAGCCTTTAAAAATGTCAAAAGCCTGCCTGTCAAGACAAAGCCAGGGAAATGAAGTGTAAAGTTTTGGACCAAATTGTGAGTATGACAGAAAATCTCGAACTACTGAAAACTGACTGAAGCTGAAATAGCCAAGGGATGTTACCTGTACTTAAAATACTAGCACTGCATACACATTTACTAAGGAACTACACACATGTTTATCTTTGATTTGCAGATGTTACTTCTTTTTGCAAAGTGCTAAAATTTTGTTCAGGGAGAGGAAACAGATGGTAGCTGTAATAGTGGCACCTTTCCAAGGTGGAAAGAAACCATTAGTGGGCTACCACAAGATGAGGCTGGGAACGCCAGATTTGTATTATTGCCTGTTTGCATGAATTAGACAACACCATCACTGACTGCAAGGCTTCCAAGCTCAGTGCTGATGCAAACATGAGTAGTGACGGACAGAAAGAGCTGGTGCCTTACTGCTGTTTCTGTACCAGTCAGAGCAAATGAAGAGTCCTAAACAGAAAACCCACAGCATACAGTAATATGGACAACGTATGAGGTCCCAGACCAGAACTATTTATAACTACTTATAACCTCTGAGCTACTGTTCCATGGGGAGAGGAAGTTCTGCCCATAAACAGCAATTTGTGGAAGAGGGTCTAATGTAAAACAGCAACAGAACTGAAAAAGAGGAAAAGTAAAAAATATGGCCAAATGAACAGAAATTATGCGATTATCTGTCAAAAAATAAAGATGAACAAAACCAGACTTTTATATTTTTTTTAGTATCAATAATCATTTCAGTTTTCCTAAAAAAACCCTCACAATTCCAATAGGGGGGGGAAACCATCTTAGGCAGAAATAGAGAATGTCTTTACATCACTTCTGTCTTAATTTAAGGATTTATATGCAAACAGGGAAAGCAACACCCAGGTTATCAAAGTCCAGGAGGGCATTTGATAGAATGGAAGTGACCATGACCGGGAGGACTGAGGAGCGTATGTGGGAAAAAACAACAGAAGATGTCATGGAACTGTCCTTTTAAGTTGCTGGAAGAAGGCAAGGCACAAGGTGATTTTGAACTGTGGAGCAGGAGGCAAGAGGAGGAATATGAAGAGGATGATACTGTTAAACTAAAGAGCACGATCTTAATAGCTAAATATGTCCAGAAGCAGAAAACAATGTATCTGTGAGGTGTTGGAGGATAAAGCCAAGGTGAGCAAGATAAGAAATAATCAAAGCTTTGCTGGAGAAAGCTGTCCAGTTTTGTAAAAATGTATCAGAGGAAGGCACTTGAAGGATCCTGTCAGAGGATCACATGTTCAGGAGAGAGTAAAAAGTCAGTAATTTACTACAGAGGCTGGGAGTGTGACCAAATCAGAATTTAGTCAGAGCACAGGGAGCTGAAGGACAACTGTGGAAAGTGCTGGTGTGGTGGTGAGGGACGAGTAGCCCAGAAAGGATGTGTCGGCACCAGACGGACAGAGGGGACTCACTAGCAGGGAGAGCAGACACAAGCAGAAAGGCTGTTGTAGCAAAATGGCAAAAGATGAGACAAACCCAGATCTACCATACCTAACCTTAGGCATTGGGGAGATGCTAGGTTAGGAGCTGAGCTACTCCAGCCTTCTTGCCCCCTCACCCCAGTCAAGGAAAAGACAAGTGCACCTCAGAAGGTGGAAGGACTTCCTTACTGAAAGTGCTCCCTTCTCTCCTTTCAGCGCACATGGATTTTAGAGGAATTCCTCTTCTGCCTTGGATGCTTAATACTACCAGGGATGAATCTTGGCCTGCCTGCAGTATCATTAGGAAAAACGAGTGAAGGAAGAGAAACAGTCTTTTTCCCTGGATCCTGCAAAAGAAAAAAACCCTTGATGCCTGAAGGTGGGGAGCTGCACTACGGGGCACACCAGGGGAAGGCTCTACATTTCAATTACTCCTAAGCAGGATGCTATTGAAAAATGGGCTTGGAAAAATCCTGCACAAGATCTTGGGCTGTTAAGGAAATTGCTGCACACAAAAGGCTTCTGAGTCAACAGAAAGACAGCTGTGAAGTCAGACAGTAGATAATATGACCCACAGACAAGAGTAAAGCCCAAGAATGGGAGGCAGCAACAGAGAAATGGTCTAAGCAATCTGAAAGGAACAAGGGGGGGGGGGGGGGGGGGCGGGGGCAGGGAAGGAAAAAGGGAAAACTGAAAAGTCACCTATAAATACAACCATTGGTTATACAAATGAGGTGCCTTTGGCTTGGAAATACCCACACAGGAATTACAGAGAGGAAGAAAGATAAAGAGAAGGGGAGGAGAGGGACCACCTATATCAACATGAACATGAAATTGGCTGTAAAGTAACAGCTGCTTTTTTGGAAAAATATGCAAGTTTAACAAGCTAAATATCAGCACACAGTCAGAGCCTGCCGGCAAGTGTGGAAACAGCACTCAGAGCCGCTAGTGGTTTACATGAAGGTCACAGTGTACCTACATCTGCACAGCTGAAAGACAGGCAGTGTCATAGGCAAACCAGCAAGCCTACTCCCAATTGAAGACTACTTCAATTCAGGAAGAAAAGGCTCCCATATTCCCAACCAATTCTACCATCCATTATTAAAATTTATCTTGCCTCAGAAAAACTACTAGCAACAATTTTAAGGGAATAGATAAAGTAATACATGAATTATTAAAATAAACTGCAAAAGACAGTATGCCCTAGCAAATATCAGGCTGTCTTTCTTCTTAAACATTTGGGAAATCAAAACACGTAATGGAACAAATATTCATACATTAAATAAAAACATGTTTTGAAAAAAGGAAGATATTCAAGGGAAAAGTATATAGGGAAAACAAGGAAGCAGAAAATAGTATGTATGGTGACCTTTACTTGTAATTTAATGCTTGCTCTCACCAGATTAAGTCTCACTTTTCTCCCAAAACACATGTTATTAAGAAGGTAAAATACCTACTTCCCCTATTCCAGGAAAATTGATGCAGCTAATCTGTTCATTTCACATTTGTCATTTAATCTATCTGTTCATCCAAACACAGCATCAGCCATCTTGCTAATTATCTCCTCATAATACACAGAAATTGAAACAGCTGAAAGTCATCCTTAGGAAACAGGACTAGGGAAATGGGAAGAAAAATTCCAAGTTTTGATACTGCAATGAATAATACCTTAAATATTCTGTATCAGCAAAGCACCTATTTGCCTCAGACAATAAGAAGATGCAAGACTTCTGACATCTGTCAGCAGACTAAGAAGGGGCAAAAGAAACAGGTTCAAAGGATGCAAAAACATCTCTTGTCTTTACAGGTAACTTTTTATCTGAAATACGTTTACATCTCTGCATGAGCAACAGCCAGAAAAACACTCCTAGATCTAGCCACAAATCATCTTATTGTACACTGCTGTTTAGTTCTGGTATTGAACACATAAGTGTTTACATTTTCAAGAAAATCTCTCAAAAAGCATAAGAAACTTTCTACAGTGCTAAAACTATTTTAGCAGACCTGCTGAAATTTTTAATCCACACAGATGTAAAACTACATTTACCACGATTAATGCATTTAACTCTTCATTTTCATCAAAGTGCAATTTAGACCCACCCAAAATAATGGCTTGCCGTGCTTTACACTTAGCCAAGCTCTTCACTGCTTTATAATCGACCCATTCCGCTAGGCAAATCTGTAATTCCCCCCACTTCTTAGCTATAACTGAGTCAGACATAAAAAAGGAATCAAGACCCATTTAGAGTATTTGACTGGGCTAGCAGCTACCTAAAACTATTCAAGAGGACCTTCTAAAGCTTGCCTCATGAATATCTAAGCACTAAAAATGTTAATTAGCGTTAATATAAACAAAAGTTTAACGTGGTGACAAAAGCTCTCAACATTTTCTTTCCTATTAATGCAAACATGCATAAAGAATGCTAGTCAGATTACCAGGATTTTCTGTAAATCCTACAAAATCACTAACAGCATCCACACAACACATTATTTAAGACCAGCAGCTCCTCCTACCAGTGCACTGGGAAACCGCATTTGATCTTTGCATCAGTTCTTCTAGGGCCATTTCTTCAATTTTCAGCCAGCATCTCATTCTCTGATAAAACAAAAAGAATCCACAGCAAACATGCTTCCCCCTCCTCCAGGAACGAAGGGAGGAGGGCGGGGGGGAAACCCCAAACCAGACCACTACAGCAGTGCTTCGCAGCCCTGCATTTCAATTACTCCACACAGATCCCCTCGGCACAAAGGGAGGCAGGAGTGCACGTTCCCTTCTGGCAGTGCCTGGGTGAGGCGGGCGCTGCTTGAAGCCAGAGCCGTGAATGTCAATGACAGCAGGACCGCTTCAAACTTCTGTCCCCTCCTCTGCGTATGGGTTTGCCCGCAGTGGAGTCCTCAAAGGCCAGAATTAATGCAAAGCGTTGATCAGCCGAAGTACCGCCGGTCTCTCCCAGCCTGCAGCAAGCGCTGGGAAGGGCTGCGCTGAACTGACAGCACAGCGAGGGGACGGGGAGCAGCCGGAGCTTGCGGAAAGCCTCCCGCACACGTGAAAGCTAGGCTCCTTTCTACCTTCTTGCCAGTTTGCTGCAGGGTGAGGAGCTGTGCAGGAAAATGCCTTCCCGCTGATAATGCCAATGCTGCTCCGCTCTCACCATCTCGCATGATGCCCTCTCTTTTGGTTTGCAATGGTCATTTTTGAAGGCTGAGGACTTCCAGTTCCCTTTAAACATGGAAATAACCACAGCCATCTTCCACCTCTTTGGAGGAGCTGGACCGCATAAGTGTTGTGCCACAGTAGTCTCCGCGACTCCACAAATTCCAGATTTCCACAAAATGTGTATTACCACCTTAGGCAAAGGGGTTTTAGAGTCCAGATCTGCGGACCCCAACAAGGTGTACGAAGTAGAGACATGAGAACTGCTGTAGAAGGTAATTAGGAAAAGGAAACCTAAGAGCCAGTAAACTTCTATTTGCTATAGAGGGTACACCACCACTGGAAAACTTCTAGGGATACAGAAAATCCTGCAAGACTGAAAGCCATACAAAGACTCTCTGTACAACTGGTCCTCATAATTGCATTTTCAGTGCTTTTATACAGACTGTTTGACAAGTTTAGAACTATGACACTTTTAACACTTTCCTTTTTCAAGATTCTCAATGCCTACTAAATCTCATTATTGAAGTGTTTTTGCTGATGGTCGGCTGAATTTTCCCAGTCATCTAGCCATCCTATTCGTTTTAGCTGTGTTCTCTTGTATTTTAGCCATTGAAATAAATATATAGTTATCTATGGCTAAAAGAAAAAGGGATGTTTTCTTGTGTGCTTAAAAGGACTGCATTATGTTATTTAGGATAAAGATTTTCTTACGGATTACATACAGCAGGCAAAAAGCAGCAGTCCTTCCTAGAAAAATATGTGGACGCCTATGATGGCTTGTTCATAACTCTCAGTAATGTTACAGAGGGCATGAACTAAAAAAAAAAAAAAAAAAATTTTAAGAGGACCCATCAAACTAGCTGGGCTTCCTCTGTCAATAAAATGAATTGAGATCATACTTAAATTTATAAGAAGTACCACATAATTTCCACTTCAAGTATGATGGGCCTACAGCAGCTCCATGTATTATATATGACTAGAGTCAATACATTTCCATTTCTGTATTAATAGAAATGAAAAAAATTGCGTGCAGTCAAGCTTTTGCATAACAAAGCATTACCATAGAAATACAGCATCTATAGAAACTTTATATGCAAAAAATATTTTGTTTATCTGCGTGCCATTTAAGACTGCATTTTTGCAAAGGAACAAGTGATCTGCAGAAGACCACAATCACCAGGTCAGGCTCTGGCCATTCAGGTAGTGAATCAGCAGCAAGGGACCAGCAAAGGTGTGAAAGTCTGCGCGTACATGCGAACAACTCCAGCTTGTTTTGAAACAAAGGCTGTGGGACAGAACACCACCTGAAAGTGAGTCCAGGGAGAACTCCAGATGTCAGGAAGTCTATGGGACTTGTTGACTGCAGCAAGTTAAAGGCCTGTCCTGGTTTCAGCTGGGATGGAGTTGTCTTTCTTAAGAGCTAGTACAGTGCTGTGTTTTGGCTTTAATGTGAGATTTTTCAGTTCCTCAAGCCTCATTAGCAAAAAGGATGAAAGGGGACACAGCCAGGTCAGCTGACCTGAAGTAGCCAAAGAGGTATTCCATACCATGGGATGTCATGCATGGTATACATACCTGGGGAGTTGGTCAAGGTGGGTGGATCGTTGCTTGGGCACTGACTGGGCATCGGTCAGCAGGTGGTGAGCAGTTGCATTGTGCACCACATGTTCCTTTCTTCCTTTCCCTCTGGATTTTATTCTTTCCCTTCCCCTTTTCATTATAACTGTTATTGTCATCATTGTTATTATTGCTCTTTCATTTTTATTCTGTTTCAATTATTAAATTGTTCTTATCGCAACCCTCGAGTTTTACATTCCTTTCCAACTCTCCTTCCCCTCCCTCTGGGTGAGGGGGGAGCGAGCAAGCGGCTGCGTGGGGCTTAATTAGCAGCTGGGGTTAAACCACAACAGTCATGTATGCAGAACACTGAAATTCAGTTGTAAAACTACACTATTTCTGGGTGTAGCAAGAAATGCAGGAGAATACTCATTCATAAGCATCTACTGCAATAGAAGATGCTAGTACCAATCCCAGCTTTCCATAGTTCAGTAGCAATTTCAAATTTTCCCTGGAGAAACAGCAAACTGTTTAGGCCTCCCATATATCATAAGGTCCATGGGGTTTTCTCAGTGAAATGACAAATGGAAGGCAAGACAAATGTATTGATGAATTCTATCACATCAGCCAGTCTACTTTCAGGATCACATGCACATACCATGTATTGATACTTGTCCAAAATGAATGAAGAACTCTAACAGGCTAGTTAAACTTCAGTTATACATCACCACTTTATATATACTTTCACACTTTCAAGCAAATTCAAAACATGCAAGGCAAGAGCAGAGTATCAAAGCTAAAGGTTTCAGTTAGCCAGACTGAAAGTTAGTTTATCTAAAAATGGTTGGTTGGGGTTTTTTTTGTAATTACATTCTTGTTTAATCATGCTCAGTCATGAAAATCAGGCAGCCCTATCTGCAGAGATACAGTTTTTTTCTACTGAAGGAAACAGAGATTCAGTATCTTCAATATATTTAACCAGAATGTGGGATTAGGATCCCTGCTGGTTTGAAACTGGATCATCCATGGTTTAATGAATAACCTTGAGTCAGAGTAAAGAAACAGACCTTAAACTAATTAAAAGAAACTCTTAACAAGAAGAGCCAACTGGGCTTTCTTGCAACAAAACCCTGAAGCAGTATCTTACCATGAGCTACTAGGGAATCAAAACAGGCCTGGAAATAACAGCATCTGGATAGCTCAGGGACAATCTACTGCAATTTTCATTCTCTTTAAGTTTGTGTCTGACACCTCACCCCTCTGCAAGTCATCATTATGGTCATATCAGGGAGTTAAACATGCCATTTGAGCCCCACATATCTCATAATATATTAAAATTTGAAAGTAAAAGGACTGATGTCCAGCTCTGGCACTGACAGTCTGTAAACAGAATCAGAGATGTTTCAATTTATCAGATAAAACTTAATATATCTTTTTTAAACTGAAAAATTCAGGCTGCTTCTGGAATTCTGATTTTTAACTTCTGCTAATGTATCACCTCTAGCAAAAGGAAATTCAGCAGCCCTAGGAAAACCCCTGCTGCAACAGAGGCATTAATACTGAAGTATAGCCCTGTGTAAAAATCTTCACAAAGAAATCTGAGGAACACACAACTTTTCATTGCATTTTAAACATCTAAGACAGAACCGAGAACATTTTTGTCATATGGTCTGTATTCCTTTCTTTCAGTGAAACTGCAAAGATAATAAGCAAAGAGAAAATGTATTACAGAATTTACACAACTTCCAGAGCAACATGGATGAAATATCTGGCCCAATTTCTGCAGGTTTATATTTATTTTTTTCTAAATTTCTGTTGGGTTTGAAAGCCACAACATTGTTTTTTTTCCTTCAGTACTCTACTTTGCTCTGGTTTTGGCTGTGGTCTCTGGCAAAGCCTGTTCAAACACAGCAACGTCACACCTTTCATTTTGAAACAGCTCCAGCCAAAAAGCATTACCTTGTTTTTAAAGAAATTATAGCCGTTTTGAAAATGTTCCAGAAGTAATACACAACTGTCCTCTCATGCGAGGAACCAAAGCAGTAACTGTAAATCATTAACATACAATCATATAATGAGTTTTGCCTGAACAAAAGATACTTGCAACACTATACGTCAAGATTTCTCTGCTAACTTTGCTTTGATCTCCATAATTTCAGTCATCAATGAGCTCCAAAATTTAATGACGTGGTGTGTGAAAAGCTTCTTTTGTTTAAACTACCTTCCTGAAATTTTTCTGGGTGCCCCAGTTTGCCTTTTGTGAAGCAGTGGAAAAAAACCAGGAAATAAACACTCTCTGTTCACTTCCCCAAGCCATTCATGACTATACAGACCTCCACTGTAGGTGATATTATGTCCCCTCCAATTGCCTTTTTTTCAGACAGAAAGTTTCCTACTAATTAGTTCCTATTTATACAAAAGCAACCCCATACCTCTGACTGCCTTCACCATGCCCCCACATACCCTAATTCTACTCTAACAAAGCAAACAAAACTGGACATGGTACTCAAGAAGCAGGCACAGCAGAGATTACACAGTGACATAAGGATTTTGTTGTTCCTGGTTTCCCTCTCAGCAGTTTGTAATCCTCTATTTGCCTTTCGGACCAACACTGAGTGCCGACACAGCTACTGCTGTTTTCAGGGAACTACCCACAATCAATCGAGGTCTCTTACTGAGGGTAACAGCTAGCTTAGGGAAATGTTGTCTTTTCTCATATGTATCACTCTGTACAAACAATTAATTTCACCTTCTCTCCTGATCAGTTACTTAGCATCACCAGTTTATCCTCCCTTTGCATTCAGCATTGAATTTCACTATTTTGAATAATTCCACGTATTTACAGATTTTGTCTTTCCCGACTTTCCATTTCTAGCCCGTTTAGGATTATGAATAGTTGAAGCCTCTGCAGAAATCCCTGTTTTACTCCACCAGTAACTCCCCTCCACCCGCAGAAACCTGACCACCTAATAATCAATTATTAATCCTCAAAAAGGCTTCCATTTTAACCAACAGGAGCTTAGTATCTCTAAGAGCCTGAGAGCAGATGCAGTGGAGACTACAGGAAATTAAAACACATACAGGTTTCCCTGCTGCTTTGCATGGGCCCTACCACATTCCTTGCTGTGAAGGGAATGGGCAGAGCATATGGATGGTTATGCCTGCGCAGCTGAATCCTCTGCCAAACATCCCATACTGCTTTCCAGCAATACCACGTGGTCAACATCAGGCAGGCAAGTCAGACACGCTCTTTTCTGAATGGCCCCAACATCACATGCCACAAAACTCTATAGACCATGTAAGCAATGAAGCTACAGGTATCCACACCGCCACCGCTGTCCTAAGACACTGCAGACATAGCCAGAAAGACTTACCTAAGCTGGGCTCCTGCAGGGCGGGAGAGAGCCACTGAATGTGGTTTTCATAATCTAGGTCCTCACAGGTCCTACAAAAAACTTCCACACACATCCACTGCACAAGAGCAATACCAATCCACAGCCTTAAATAAAAGCAGAAAGAAAGGGGAAACAGGACAGTTGATATGAAAGATTCAAACAGAAAATGCATTTTTAACATTTCAACCTCCTCTTGGCACCAGTTCTTCCTTCATGAAGCAAAGGGATTTTTCCCTTTTATTTTTCTGAATGACTGAGTTCTCTTGGTAATCAGCCCAGTTGGGCTTTATTATGTAAAGCATCTGGGATTTGAAACTGGGATTCATAAGCAGAGATGGCAGTATTCTGTTTTTGGCAACACCTCACTCTTTCACAAGGAGAAAACTGTTCCTAGATTCACAATCTCAAGGAATACAGAGAACTTCGTATTGTAGAAGTCATTACCCTGCAAACACATGCCGGAAGGAAGAAAGAAAGAAAGAAAAAAAAAAGTAAAAGTCTTTTTTTCTTATGAACTTGACACTCAAACACTTGTACAAAGCCAGAGTAAGGGCAAGGTTCACAGAAAGAAGTCTTCAAACGTGCAGGAGCATTTAATAGAGGAATTCCACCAAAATTACACCTTGTTTTACTCATCTATTAATTTACCAAATCTCTATCAAGTCCTCATTGTCAGATAAAACTCAGTAATATTTTCCTTTGAGAAAGTAAGTACCATACAGAAAAAAGGCCTAGCAGCTGCTCTCCACACTCCCTCACCTAGCACGTCTGTTAGTCACACATGGGAACCAGGCTGATAAAGTACCCAGACCAAGTACTCAGCAGCAAGGGAAAAGGGTCACACTCACCCTCTTTCTACACAGGTGCTCCCCTTCCTTTCCATTATTGCTCAGGCCCATTGCTGAGAAGTACTAGAAGAAATGCAACATACTCATTTCTATTTGTTGGCCTCCTCCCCAATTCAGCCCAATGTTGCTACAGTCCAGCTCCCAGTACTTTCAGTCTTCTTCCCCCCTCATCAATTGCAATCTAGTCTCTCCCTTAAATAAAAAAAATCCCAGCATTAGTTCTTAAAGCTTAACTTAACCACTAATTTTTTCTCATTTCTTTCATATCATGTATCTCAGTTTTTACTGTACAGCAGCATTCCTCCCACTTCTGTGAAGTTTTGTAGTTCGGCTCTTCAGCCTGAATGAACTTAACATGATTGACCGGATCAAGGGTTTCAATACCTCCCAACATAACAGGCAGTACGATAAAAATCTCCTTTTTCCCCAGCCTCCCTTGCTTGTATGAAGCAAATGAATGAAGAGTCATTTGAATCTCTTCCACTGATCTTCCGTGTTTCTACAGAGCACCAGGTTTCCCAGTGACTACTTCATTCAGTTTTCTTCTTCATCCTCCTCTTTTGCCACACGGGATTAAGTAATCACGGCAGAGCCAACAGCCTTGAAAGAGTTTATTTAGTGCAACATCTCCTGCCCCTGTTCAGCTGAGGGCTGCTCCAGCCCTTTATCCCTCTCTAGACTGAGGAGCTGAAGTACCCTGATGTGCCAGCAGCCACACCTCTAAAAGAAGGCACGGCCACGAACGAATGTTGCCTTTTCACCAGTGCGGTGCCAAGTAAAATACCAAGTAAAATACTGAGATACCTTTACAGATGAAGGAAGCACTCTCTGTGGGAAGTGAGGAAGACTGAAAACAGGCAGCATACAAGTGATCAGGGAAAGAACTTGCTGCAAACAGAAGTAATATGGAAAGAAATGAAGTATCCCTGTTATTTTCCACTTCGGGGCACATCCACAGGCACGTGTATTTGAAGAAAAGGCCACACACAGGAAACTAACACCTAAAAGAATGAAACTACAGTACTTCAAGCAATGAACAATGCAAAAATTGGTGAGCTTTTGTTTTAGAAGAGCACATATTCAAAGGTACCATGATAACTAAAATAGGTGGTAGAGTCTGGATGCAGAGATATCATAGCCATATTCTACCCCGGAGTTAGTATTCTGTATTTAAATGCAGAAATGAAATTCATCTAGAAAACACACACCTTTTCCCTTCTCCTGTCATGGTGGTTTTCCTTTCAAAAGGAAATGCAGGGTGAGGAGTTGTAAAATTATTTTCTCCCCCAGAAAAAGCCTGTCTGATATTCTTTGAAGCTCAAACACTTGAGGTCTCCTAAAAAGTCTTAGACTTTAAATCAATCCCTTTTTGTGTGTGTTCAGATTTGGAGTATTAAGAGAAGTCCAAATTTTATGACATGCCACACTTTGTAAAAATCACTGCTTCAAAAGAACTGGCAGTACACATAAAAGTTTAGCAGGTCTATACCATTCAAGAGTCAGGGCTGATTTAAAACATTCTCAGGAAATTACTCTGTAACAAAATGTGATACTTAACTGCCACTTACAATTGTTACTTTTACATACAATCAGTAATCTACAAAGTATTCAGAATCAGAAGTAGGGTATTTCCAAGACCATTCAATTTGATTGCACAGAATAAAACTGAAGTGCTTACCCCTGAGGAACAGGCTGACAAGCTTTATAAAAGACAAGAGTAGAAGGGTATCAACTTTGATTTGGAACTTTTTAAAATGGGATGTATCTTAAAGTTTGACTGCCCTTTTCCAATTGTATATATTTAAAAATATAGCATTCACTGGAGCTTTAGGGTGACAGAAAGCTTTTCCCTTTTCTGAAAAGAAAATAGTGCAAAACTCAGGGAACACACTGAGGACATGGGAAAATTCAGTTTGTCATTGGTCTGGCTGAGCTGCTCACCTCCAGCAGACATGCCCTGCCAAGGCTACTTACTGTTCTGCCCTGGGTGCTGGCCTCCTCCTGGACTTGGCTTTCCCTTGATGCAAAACAGGAAAATTTAAGAAGTCTCAAAAACCATCCAGGAATAGGAAAATAATTTCTAAGCCTGCAGCCAAAGAGGCCAAACTCTGAAAACGATCTCAGTCTTGCTGCAGCACACTTGACCTCACCGCAGGTCCTTCAATGGTGCCTTTGTGTCTTTCACAACAGAGCTTGAAAACTTCACTATGGTTCTGTAACAGGCTAATTCTCCCATCTATTTTATTGCATATGATCCTCAGTAAATAAAATAACCAGACTAAGAAGATAATGCTATATGTGTTGATGGATGCTTTAATACAGGAGAGAGAGACCAGGTCAGATCTTGTCAAAAGTGCCAGGAGATTCCAGGTAGGGAAAAAAAAAAATGCCTCTGAAAAAAAAAGGCTTTTGCAGACAATTACAAGTTTTTAATTTCTTGACAACCAAAAATTACTATGTCCAGTTCACAATGATTTGGGTTTGTTTGTTTTTTTTAATTAGAATATGAAATAGTGAACATTTTCAGAGTAAATAATTTTTTTCCATTTAATATTCATCACAGAAGATGCTACTTCCCAAACCAGCCAAATTAAATTGATCTTTCCTGAGAGCTGGTCTGCACAATATCTCAGTAAATGACAGAAAATTACTGCTTTTCAGTTTATAGTTTCTCTGCCATCATCATGGTAAAGCTGTCAGAAAGGAAAATGTCATCTAAGCTTCTTTACATCATTAGCCACATCCAAACCACCATTTCATCCTTTGTTGAAAGATTGAATTTTTGCTTTAACAGGCTTCTGAAAGTATCGTTGTTAGTTTTCTTGAAGGACCACAGTCCTGGATAGTTACAGCTTTTGAAAGAAAAATGTAAGCATACATGTATACATTTCCTTGTTATTTTGATTTTGTACCATAGTTGCTTTTTCTTATTTTCCCTTCTTCACTCTTACAGCTATTTCAAGTCCATAACAAGGATTCTTTTGTCAGTGACAAGCTTAATGCAATGCTGTTTATTTTCACTTTCTTTGCCTTTAAAATGCAATAAAAAGTGCTTTTTGACAAACCACCTATCACACGTGAGAGTCTGCATAGGTTTCAGTTTCAAATAATTCTTCAAACTTTTTAACATCTGGATACTTTAAAACACATCTTTTGTGTTAACTTGATAATAACTGCAATCAAGAGGTGTCTCCATAAATCCACAAAGATTAACACAGAGGGACAGGCTCACAGAGAGACTCATCTCCAGGACATAGTACACCATTTAATATTCCACTCATGTTTGTTTCTAACCAATGTTGTCAGGTCAGCTGCACAGTAATTGGTAACTAATAACCTCCATGATGCACCAAAATAACTTCAACACTGGTATTCTCAACAGTTGCTTTGCAATCACGCTTTTCTTCATGTCCTGCTGTCCACTGAGTCATGTTTTATGAGACCTAAACAAAGTTTGAAGTGATATTTCCACAAAATTTCAGGTTCTGTATTCTTGCCATTTCTCAAGTTGTTCAAGTTTCTTCCTGCAAAGCTTTCCTCTTTATGGGACCATTTTCAATGGGCTGAAAATGACTCACTCCTTTAGCTGCCAGCTCCCCTCAACAGAGACTCATGAGAACATCAGTACCATCTTGTCCCACACTTCTGCCGCTTACCCACCTGCATTTACTCATCACGTGTAACTACCACATCAAGATTGAACTGTAGCACAGGAGTTCCCTCAAAAGCTCAGTAGCTGAACGCCTACTGTTGTTGAATGAAACACAGTTGTACAACTTCGATGTGCTGATTCAGAGAGTGTATCTATAATGCTGGTTTTGGTTCAGCTCGTCAGATGTTATTTACAACACTGAAAAAAATTCTAACAATTAAAAAAAAAGTATGCAAAAATTTCCAAGAAAGTAAAGGAAAAATGCATGAATGCATCAGACAAAAAACACAGCATCTCACACTACTTCATTGTACATGGTCATATATTTGGCATAGCATACAATGCTTTTGCATGATTATTGTCAGGATGTTAGCCCTGGAAAGGATTTCAAGGAGAGGAAGCATTATGGTACCATATGCCCTTTTCCAAGACAGCAGATGTGTAACGGACCAGTCTCCAGTCATGCTCCTGCATACCTCAAGGCAGTGCCTGGCTCTAAGGAAAACATATTTATCCTCTCCACCATTCCCACCTGTGTACCCAAGAGGAAGAGTATTTTCAGAGACAAACACTGTCCATGCATCACCAGAGCACAGATGAGCAGCAGGGAGAACAGGGAGACTAAAATTATGAAATGAAATGTGAAAGCTGTGATTCCAAAGGGCAGCACATACAGGAGACTTGAGGATGCCAGATACCATGCACTGGAAGGCTTGACTTGAAACACTAACTATACCACACCAACATACACAAAAGGAAAAGTCTCTTTGGTCCCTAGAGACTGCTGTGCATTAGCATCCCCCTAAGCATTTACTTCCTTCAACATCTTGACCAATCCGTTAGAGAAACAAACGGGCATTAATGCAACAGTCACCTTTGCACCTGCGGTTATTAGTACAGTTGGATCTGCCACTGCTAGGATCACCTGCTACAAAAGCAAAAATCAGTAAGTAACTTTGGCTGTAAGGCTCTACTGGGTAAAACCAAAGAAATGCATAAAAATAAACAACCTAGCAAATAAAGTTTGAAATTACGTTATCAAATACAGAAATCAGATATTCTTTAACTATCTAAAATCTTTCCATAACACAATGTAACCTGTAACTGTTATCCTATTTCACCTTTCTAAATACCAGATTTCTCCTCACTGTCACATGTACGTGCACAGGATGTCTTGTAATTAGCAGTGGTGTGGTAATGGGCTGTAGGCAAACCACTCTCAAAAAGCAGACATAGTTACATTATTAGATGGTTGAACTCCAATTTTATTGCTTTCATGGGATTAGGCAGCATGCTGTTCAAGGAACTGTGTTGTTTGCTTTACAATAGTAAAAATATTTCTGTATTAGCATTCTAGGTTTTTAAACATGTAGAGGCAACAAAGAGGCGTAGGACAGATCATGAGTAACAGCTGACAAAAATAATTCTTTCACTCTACTTCTATCCCTTTCCTTTCTCTCTCCCTGACATTTGCAAAAGATGATTTAAAACTAAAGACTAGTTTTTCATAGAGAAAACTGTATCTGCCTGCTCTCCCCATCTCCTCAATCCCCACATAGGCTCAAGTCTATACACAGAGTACACCGACTATTCTGATAATATATTAGTAACTTAGAGCACCCAAAACAAAGAGTACTAAAAGTCAGTCCATGAAAACTTCACTTCAAGTCCATTCTAGAGAGAGAACTTTAAAACGTACCTCAGCAATGACAGGCAGCATTATCTGTGGGGGGAACACAGTAAGGTCTCAGATTCAAAGGTCGCATAATACTCACAAATAAAACCAAATGCAAAGGGCCTAGTGACTAAACTATATCTATAATTTCATGTGAACAGCTGCCTCCTTTTTGAGGAGAAAAGGAGTTTATGAAACATTTTAAAGCCTATTTTAGTGAGCAATCCCACCATGGAATCACTGTCAGATGTCTCTATATTAGCTGACAAACTACAGACAATGTTTTGTCAAAGTGTTATGTTTTTCTATACAGCTTAGTCTTCTCAGTACTATATGTTATTTTTACAATATATATAGGAACTCATTTCGCTAACAGAAAGACAGTCACAAACATGACTCCTACCTCATGTACTTGTGACGCAGGTACACACATGAAGCTACGTTACACATACCTGCCAAAAAATAATTTAACTCTTACACAGTACTTGCTTAACAGAGCTTCTCTTTCTTAAAGTACATTAATGCAAGTAAGTTTAAAATTAATTCTTCCCGATATAATTACACAACCACACTGTAGCACAGATTTGGTTTTGGCTTGAACAGTTGAAGTTAATCATAAGCATCGCTAAAATCTTCTAACACAATATATGAAGTCATACTCTTCTCACAGCCAGAACAAAGATATTAATCTGTGAGAACACACACATGTATTCCATGCTGAATTACTTAAACTACAAATAAAACCAACATCCTGCCAAAATACTATTATAAGGCAAATGTACCAGCAATTCCTTTCAGCAGCTCTCTGATCTCCAGCTCCAACAAAACAGCTAAGACTGCAACAACATGCAAACAATAGCACTGTGCTTTAAAAGGCAAGACTTCAAGTGTTCAGAAAACTAGATGCTGTAAGTAAATATATATGTACACACACACACACAGAGTCCATGTTTAGGCTTGTGAATACCAACCTTTCTTGCTGTTCTGTCCAACATCCAAAGCATATCACATGTCCTTTGATCAGGTGTTTTATGCGAGAACAGCATAAATGACACAGCATTTGAGAAACAAACATAGTAAAAATGTCCAAGTGTGCATGTTAAACTCTTCTCAAATGCAGCAAAATTGACGGGCTCAATGCAGTGCATTTAGCTTTTGCAGTGAGTTTGTTTCCAAGGAAACCAACAACTGCAGATGTTCTCCCATATAACAGGGAAAGAAAATTCAGCAGTGAGATTACTTGTTTACTCAGTATTTTATGCATATTTTTTTCTGATCGATAAACTATTCTTCAAACTCTGTTAGAAAACTAGACTGCATTAAAAAATTATTTTTAAAAACTTCCTCTACACATAACCTACTGAACAGGTGCTGCTAAAGGAAGCACACCACCTTTAAATCAGCCTTCTCTCCCAAAGTGATCTGCCTCCCCTGCTTTGTCTCCTTCAACAAAAGCACACAAAACCTACCCTGTATTATGGATGTGCATCCTAAAAGGTGCTCCAAAAACTTAGCCAGGCCCCAGGTTTCAAGGAACAATGCTGACCTAGAGAGCCTACCGGAACACCTATTCTTACCATATGGCATAACATTGCAAAAATGTATCATGCTACAGAGGTATCACCATGACCGACATGATTTATCCTTCTCAGGATGACAGTACGAAACATAAATAGTAAGTAAAACCATAATGGAGATGCAAGGTAGAAGGTACTTTCACTGCAGTTCTTCCACAGGATGTGAAACCTGTAACTCAAAGTTACACACACAATGTTTACTTTTCATTTAGGCTGCAGATTCTCAAGCCTATATATATAAATGAAAACATTATGGGCACTGCTTTTTTTTTTTTTTTTATTAGACCTGTTTTCCCTGGGTGAGGTAACCGAATATTTACCATACCTTCTGAGCTCTAAAAGCTTACCCTCCACCCCCCCACACCCCCCGTCCTCTTTTGGTGTTAACTGATTCAACAGCAACACCTACTGGGCACAGAAGGGCAAGATGCAATTTCTCAAAAGAATAAAGGGCCAGGCACAAAAGCAGAAAATACTTTTGAGCATCTATCTCTGGATACTTTTGCATCCCAGTCACTGTGAAACCAGAACTGAAAGGAACAAGACTTTAAAATCTGAATTTTCTCTCTACTCACCCCTCTGAAAGGAAAACATACTGAACAGAAAGATGGATAAAAGAATAGCAGTGACTTCTGGTTGCCATTTAGAGACAACATATTTATACTACATCTTCTAGGAATACTAGATAAACATGGCTAATAGAATCAGTTACAGGGATTCTACCAGTAAAAATATTCAAACAATCTTCAAGTTCATGCAGCAAAGAGGTTTATTATATACCTTTTTGCTCTTTAAATCTTTTCCCTCTGTTAAACAATTACATAGATTTTTTTTTTTTTAAAAAAAAAAGGAAACCGCCACATAAAACCCCAACCAAACAGCAGTGACTAATAACCAGCCAGATCAGACCAAGCAGAAGTTCTTCAAATCTTCACAGAGAAGAAAATGAACACATGTGTACCTATTAAATGCTAAGAACAAGGGCTCCAGAGGTCTTTGGTGTAATGACACCCAGCATTTGCCTTCCATAAAGAAATCTACTGGGGTCTAAATTCCTTAAGTGGAGCACAAGAAGAACTGAGGTCTTGTGAGAGGGACACAGGCCAATCCACATTTCTGGCAGGGTCCATCTAAGCAAGCCAAAGAAAACAGGGGCAGCCCAGCTTCACCCCTCTTTTTGACCTTCTGCAGAGACTGATGTTTCATTTGCCTGCTGAAAGAAGCACATCATGATCAGATTTCACAATCACAGCCCTTGCCTGGTTTTCAACATCTACACAATTCCTTCTTTTAAAATGCAATCAGAAGAGAACAGGATCCCTACTCCAAGCACTGATTACACATCACATAATAAGCAATTATTTATTAGATGTATAAATGCTACTAGAATCAAAGAGCAACCCTGAAGACTCCCATTTTACAAGTTAGGGCCTCACTCAGTTGGCACTGAACCAACTTTCCCCTTGCTACCACCCCCTCTAGTCTAGTGAATCTTGACTCCTTCAAGACAGTGTCTTTATCTGGTGTTCTTGTTTCAGCTGGGATAGAGTTAATTTTCTTCTGAGTAACTAGCCCAGTGCTGCATTTCGGATTTGGTGTCCGAACAATGTTGACAGCACACTGATGGGTTTGGTTGTTGCTGGGTAATGCTTATACTAAGTCAAGGACTCTTCACTTCCTCAGACCCTGCCAGTGAGAGGGCTGGAGGGGCACAGGACATTGGGAGGGGACACAGCCAGGACAGCTGACCAGAACTAGCCAAAGGGATATTCCGTACCATATGGCGTCATGCTGAGTATATATAAGCTGGAGGAAGAAGAAGAGAGGGGACAGACATTCAGCATTATGGTGTTGGTCTTCCAAAGTCACCGTTATGCATGATGGAGCCCGGCTTTCCTGGGGATGCCTGAACCCCTGCCTGCCCATGGGAAGTGGTGAATGAATTCCTTGTTTTGCTTTACTTGTGTGCATGGCTTTTGCTTTACCTGTTAAACTGTCTTTATCTCAGCCCATGAGTTTTCTCAATTTTACTCTTCCAATCCTCTCCCCCATCCCACCGTGGGAGGATTAAGTGGCTGTGTGTGGCTTAGTAACTGGCCATGGTTAAACCACAATATCTGGGAAGAACCCACCAGCTGGTTGGCCGAGCACCCACCCAGCCCTCTAGGCTGAGCAGGAAACTGAAGAGCACTCCCTTTTTCTGGGCAAGTGCTCTAATCACTTCGATAGGATGTGTGTCGGGAGCCCCAATGCCTCTGTATCCAGCCTGCATGAAACTGACCATCCCACCTTCTGAACAGTTCAGTAAGGTGTATATGGGCACACACAGCAGCTCAAAAGCATGGCACACACCAAACTGCAGACAGCCTTCTCAAGAAGGCAGCAGCTCTGGGCAAAGTCAAGGGGATCTCATCAATCCCAGGCAGCTCAATCCTCACGAGAAAAACTACCAAAGGAATTACAAAGAGAACGAGTGACACTCTTTTGAACTTAAAACATCCGAAGACTACTGAAGCACCCCAAACACTGGCACTCTTCTCTCCCACATGCTGCTCGTGAGCCTCTTCCTTTGGAGTACAGTGAACAAAAGCAAGCCCAGTCACCCTGCTGAAGCCCCACCAGTTAGCGAAATGGGAAAACAACCCAGCTGCTCCCTTTGGGACCACCAGTCCTGGCTGCACACACATACGTCATTGTGAGACCTTCTAAAACCCTGCTTACAGCCTTTCTATGTAAATGTGGTTTGCAACAGTGAACAGGGCACGTACAGATGATTTCTGTTGAATGAAATATGCCAAGGTACATGATACACCACGTTATACTATTGCTCAGAGCTGAAATGATACAAAAGTACACTACAGCACACAGATGGAACAGCGTTACAATATATCATATGGCTCTAGAACATATACTATATGTTCTAAAACAACAGGTGTTTCTCAAAATAGTAACGGGGGGGGGGGTGGGGGGGGGAAGTAAAACAACTTCCTTAACATGTGTAATGAGGCATTTCTGCAGTATTTTTTTGCCGCACTCCTCTGACTGCAAGCCTTGCCTATGTGGAAAAAGAAACTTCTAGGATTTCTCCTGGAAAAACCAAAACTTGTATTCAAAAGAGTGCTAGCAAAGAAGACTTCAGGCAGCATTAAGAGAGCTGAGACTGCTTCTAGGCCCACCAGCCTTGTTTCAAGTGGATTTTTTGGCAAGTCCTGACTGCATTACAGAGGTCCCCAATAACCTCTCTGCACATAAACAACCTCATGCATGTATCAACACACCTTACTGGAAACAGAAGTTGCTGGCAAGACTGCCTGGTTTTTCAACAGCCTGCTCCCCATCTCACAGAAACCTGAGCAGAAGCAACACTAATGTGGTTTCCCTGGAACCTTCACCTTTTGGACAGGTATCCTTGGCAGCAGGTCCCAGGCAGCTTATTTTCGACTCAATCCATCATTTTCAGTATAGCTGTTTTTCCCCCCCAAGATGATTCTTGGATCGGAGTCACACCTGCTGCTGAGCTACCACAGAGCCTTTCCTCCCTCTCTCCCTCCATTTAATAATCAGCAAAAGTACATTTCCCCAGGTAAGCCTTTGCAAAACAAGTCACACAAATTTGACAGTAGAAAGCTTAAACTGACAGACTCCAGATGCAATATCAAATTTATTTCCCTCCTCTCTATATAAAAAGTTGTTTAGCAATGGTCAATGGAAATCCGTTCAATAATTAGATGACATTTTAAGACTACAAGCAATAATCTAATTATGTGCAACAAATAATTTTAAAGAATCACAATTTTTTAATGTACCTTCCAATCAACAAATAGGCTTAAGCAAATCTGATAAGCTGAGCTGAGAAAATAAAACTGCTCACTAAGTAACTTAAAGTGTGTATCCAAATTAAATAAACTCTCTTTAGCCTCTAGCAATTAAAACAAACACAGTATCTTTAGCTGGAGGAAAAGGTTTTCCTTTGACAGCTGGCCATTTAACCAATTCTAGTCAACTCTAAACCAGCACAATTTTCAACAGCAAAGAAACCCAGCCATATCAGCATCTAGTCTGCAGTTATAACTATGAATAATGAACAAAAGGAGTTCCTAGATAGCTATTTTCAGGGGTAGGAAGATTTCTGTGCACCTTACTTGTGGATGTAAACACCTGTTGTAGCTATAGCAAAACACAAAAATAGACGTGAAAAAATGATTTGTTTAATTACCTTCCAATATTTCTGTTAGCAAAGCTCCCTCCTCCTATACAGTGATGATTTGACTTTCTAAACATTCTAAGAGTGCACTGATTAACCCCAGCAAATTTGTGCATTTGCATGAAACAGCCATTCCTAAGTGCCAGAGGCAACAATTGAACCGAACATATAATCTGTGTATTGGCTATAACAGAGGCAAAGAAATTCATTTCCATGACCAATGGTCCAGCTGGAAGCCAGTGAGTCAGTCTAACCCACCACTTCTTACCCTACAGATGTGTAGATAACACTGAAATGGTGTTAAGGCAGCATGTGGAACCTTATAGCTCAGATGGTTTCTATTGCACCTGTGCAAGACCTAATGTTTACATTCACAACTCCTCCATTGTCATGGTCTTAGGAGTGAGTGCCAAACCCAGCAAGCTGTTACAGAAACAGAGGAGGCAACAAGCAAGGGAGAACTCCAAATCTGCTATGCAACTGCTCTTCACTACATGGGGGACACATCAGAGGCATGAAATATCTAAGGTCATGCACTACACTGTCAGAAGAATAAGCCCATTTCTATTACAGAGTTTGTTTTTTCCTGTTTAGATATTATAAACAAGCAGATTTACAAAGATATCCACTGCCTGCAGATGCAGAAAAATGAGATTTACAGAATGCCTAAACAGGTACACATATCACCGTTCCTGCTTAGGTACTTTTCCAATTTCTAAGGAGCCATCTGAGGCCCTAAAAGCACAAAGGTACTCATGTCAGGGACTGAGCAGAATTAACTAAGCTTTCCTACTTCCATTTCAGCAAGTATCTAGTGTTTCATCCTGCATGGAGAATATCTGAAAACTGAAGTATGATTTAAATTAAAAGGAAAAGATTCATTACATTCAGAGGTATCACAAAAGCTATTAATAATAAACTAAATTATATTGCTTTCCTTTCTGATTGAACGGCTATATATTTCAAGTATATTATAAACAAAAGGACACCTATAACCACATCATATTAAAATACATAAACCAAGAAAGCTGTATTAACTTGTACTAGCTTAATACTGCTAGAGAATGATTTCATGCCTCCCTATGCAACGTAAGAATTCCACTATTCTACAAAACTCCAATTTTCAGTTTACATGGATCATGTCTTACCACAGAAGTTTTGAACACCACACAGAACAAAGCAAGTATAGTGTCCCTCTAACTGAATCTTAAAAAGTCCTTGCGGCTTTGTACAGATTATTGGTGTTTGCCTCTCCCTTGGCATGGAGCTCTCCAAGCACAGAACAGGCAGCAAAATGAAGGCAGGCAAATCAGGCTGGCAGAGCTCCAGCAATACCTCTCAGGTTCATGTGATCTCACAGCTAACAAGGAATCCCAGCCAAACTCTATCTGAAAAGCAAAAGACTCTCTAGGAAACGGGAGAATAGAAAGGGGGAAAAATAACAAATGCTTTGGCTGTGCTGCTTATCACAACAGAAAACAGGGAAAAGGTAGAAGGATGTACAACAACGGAGCAAAGATCTTTCCAATGCACCTAATACACCATTACAAGTTGTGATGGATCAGTATAAGCCATTGCAGCACACAGTACATGGAACATCTCCCTAAGATCTTTTGCAACTGGGTTCAGAAAACTTCAAAGAACAATTAAAAATGCTTTCACACCTTGGCTACAGCTGCAGGTGGTACCAGAGGCTCAACTTTATCTTAATGGCCTCGTAATGGGGAGGGGGGAGAAAAAAAAATAAAACAAGAAAAAAACCCTAGCAGTTAATAAAGGATGAGTAATTTCAATAAAAGGCAGCAAGCACTATTTCCTGAAAATGTCTTTTTTTTTTTGTTTAAAGCTGCATTCTTTTTTTGTTACTGTATGAAATAGCCACAGAGGCAGAAAAGTAAACAGCTGTGTAGCACTGCATTACAGACATATATATATGCACACATAAGTACACACTCTGAATTTTATTGCTGACATTATTGAAATACCTCTCCATAGCTCATTTTTAGCTGACAATGCCTTTTTGCACTAATAGAGCTTTTCTGCTCTAACTTCTTGAACTGAATGCTACTAGTTGAACAGGAAGTTATTTTTACATATTCCATATTTGCTGTAATTCCCAGGAAAGAAGGAATTAAAGTAAGATGTTTAATATTAATTTCATTTAAAAGGCTACTTAACCTGCATAGCTTAGAAGTCTTAAGGCTAAAATCCTGGCAAGACTCCTACTGATTTGAATCAGACTGGGATTTCATTGCTCTATTACTTGAGGCAGGAACACAATACAGATGAGGTTTACCACGCAAAGGTTCTCCTTTCCATGTTGTTAGATAATTATTCCAATTAGCTTTAAACATATCTCATTTTGAGGAGTTAAACTCATAAGAGTTTGCAAAATTCTTTCAGTAGGAATTCAGTTTTAATAAAAAGCAGCTCTCTTAATTAACACACAAGAACATCGGCTCATTAACATGTGCTGGTACTGGTATCAGTCCTACAGTGGCCAGTAAAGGAACAGGTCTGTAAAAACATTTATTTATAAAATTGAGTTCCACTGGAAGCAAATAGCCTTGAACACTGAGAATGACTAACTGTGCACACATAATATCTGCTATACCTTACTTGGACAGGCACTTCACATCAATCAGTCTACTAGTACCAAACAGAAAGCTCAGCATGGATATACTTAAAAGCTCCCACAGTAAAATCCAGCCTGTCCTTTAGCGGCAACCCACTGTCACTAAGCAGACAAAGAGAAGCATACAGAAAAAAAACAGCCCACCACCTTTTGTCTGCCAACAGTTACGGTGATCCCAGTTCTGTACCCACAAAAAAAGAAAATAAATCCCCAGTACCCGCTACTTGAGCATTATGACAGATGCCACCAGGGACAGCAATGGCCCCCGTTCTGTGCTGGGCCATGTATCACTAAGTGGCTTGTGTATTATAGCATAGGGACTCCTGCCCTAGTTGGCTTGTATTTAAATGCAAAAAAGGTCACAGGCTATTTAGTATCTGCACGGACAGGCTGAGAAGTCTATAATGTCATCTTCATTCCACAGAAGATGTACCAATGTGAATCAGATGACGGCACGCTGTTCTCATTCCCATGAAAAAAGCAGTCTTGTCACAGCTGCATATGGAATCCTTACATGGAAGAAATTTCTGACTACCTCACAAATTTTAGTCTTGACTTTTTATTTATTTTTTTGAGTCTGCTAACAGCCTTATAAAAAACACTTGCTATGATATTCATAGCCTCGTTTTGTACATATACCTGCTAGCTGTATTAAGTCTAGTTTGCAAGTAATCCCTTGAAAAAAGTTTTTCATTAAGTTGTTACTTGAAGTATGCTGTAATATACACAGCTTTGCAAACTAAAATTAAAATTCTCATGAGATATTGAGTACGATAAAGTTCAGAGATATAACACAGCTCCAAGAATCAAGGAACTTTCCAAGTATATTGCATAAATGGAGGGCTTCCCTCCCCCCCGCCACAAATGTACTGGGACTTTTTTAGCTACCAATAAAAGCAGCTTATACAGATCATTTTAAGTTTCTTATTTTTTAGTTAAGATTTTTAAAAGGTTGTATTTGTACACATCAAGGAATAGAATGGACTTGATCCAAACAACGTGAGCTGTTGTTTTTCTGAAAAGCCACCTAATTTGAAAAAGCATGATTATTATAACAATGAACATCTACAGTATTTCCCTCGTATGTTACTAGTGGAATCTTCATACAGCTTTTATACAGCTGTGACTTGTGGAAGCAAGGGGCTAATGAGTATAACGGAAGTTATACTCTGGATTCAGAGTATAACTGGAGTTACCAAGATGTATGAGTGTTCAAGAGACGGCATGTTACTGGCTTTTTTCCCTACTCTGATGTGGGTGATGAGTGGTCTTGATAACGTAACCTGACCACACTATTCCAGACAGCGAAGATATAGCAGGTATATAATTCAGTCAAAGCCATCAGCTTCAATAATGCCATTGAGAAATGCCTAAAAGGTGTTTATGTATGGAAAACAATGCAAATTAACATTTCTTTCCAAAAGCACATGACTGTAACGGATGAGCATTTCAAGTGCTTGGGAGTGCAACAGCTGATGATGTGCTTTGCAGCACTGTTACAAGTGCTAGAATTGCCACATCGCAGTCACTCAACTGTCTTTTCAGCTGCCTTGTAATTTCTCATGCAAAAATCCTCACAATCATGTAAAACAGTAAAAAGACACCCACTTTATAATTTAAAATAGTTTTAAAAAAATTTTTACTCATGAAGTATGTCTTCTCAGGTAAGTTTGGACCAGGGAGATTTCAGTCAGCTGTATCCTTGGATTCCTCAAAACCTAGGCAGTCATGATAGTCCCTTTACTTACAGCTTAAAAGCTTTGATTGTAGCACCCTCATTATAAATAGGCTTATTCAAATAGGCTGTTTGTTACAACACCAGCAACTACAGTTCCCAAGACATCACAGTAGCAAATCTTGATACCACAAAAGGTTTCCTCTGTTTCCGTATTACTTTAGCATCATTGCAGGAACCTAAAATACTCTGTGTGAAAAATTATATTCCAGACAGATATGAACTGTACAGAGGGAAAAATCAACGAAGCAAAGAGAAGGTGTGAACTGTTTAAAGGGGACCATCTCCAAAGCAGAAAAGTCTCATTCAAAAAAAAAACCCCAAACACATCGCTGTTATGTAAACAAGCCTCCAATCACAGCACTTCTGGAGTCCAACCCCAAACAGGTAGAAAAGCATAACAGGCACTGAGAAACTATAGAAATACTAGATTATTTTTTTTTTTTTCATTTTTAAAGACTAATGACTGTCTTTAATGCCCCCATCCTTTCTCCACAATCTTTCCATTTTCCAGCCTCTTTGAAAACAAGAGGGGAAAGGATGAAAGGATGTATTACACACGATTTGAAATGAGACAAGAGCACACACAAGTTGGTTAGACGTTATCATGCTTCTATCTCAGTTGTGCTCTGCCTCAAGCTAAATTGTGCATGCATTTCTTCCAAGCTAACTTTTTAAGCCTTCCAAAATGCAACATGTTCTCTGTGTGTGTAAACTCACAGACACAATGAAGACCTGATCTTAATTATAACTTCTAGGAAAACACTGCAGTAAAAATATTGCTATTAATGTAGTATCAATATTATAGCAGATGAGTTCCTGTGGAGGAGGATGCAACAGAGGCGTTAAAACTTCAGAAACAGCAACATATGGTTTAACTGAGAAGAGCATCAAGACGCTCTCCATCCTATAGTATTATTAGTCTGCATGAGAGACTCACATTTGCTTACAGAAACCAAAAACAGAACAGAAAAGCACTAAAACAACATTGCTGGAGTTTATTTTCTGCAGCAGCATTTCTCTTTGTGCCTTTTCCCACCAGAAGACTATAAGGCTTAGCTTCACTAAACAAGGTACTATGGCTTTCTTTACCCAGCCACAAAAATACTTGCTTCTTTTCCTGAAATAAGTACTTGAACAAGTGTTAGAACTAGAGCAAAAAAACTGCTGATCCCACCACATACCCAACATACAAACTGTCCATTTTAAATATCCACCATGTTATGCCACTGTAGTTCTTTCCAGAGGAGATAATTTTTAGCAGTCTCTTGATAAAGTCAGAAAACATTAACACGCAGATTGCATCAATTCGAGGCAATAATTTGTTAAAAATCAAAGCCCAATAAACGGCCACAAACACAACGACTCATTCAATCTGTGATACTAGCAACAGTATTAGTAATCGCACAGAAAGAGCTTTCATACTGAATTTATTTTTTAAATTTAATAACTTTACCAGAAAATTATCTGCAACTATGTTTCAGAAGCCTATCTCTGGGAAAGCTCCTTTCCCAGTCTACACACTGTTCTCTTCAAGTCAAAAGAAAACAAGCATCCATTTTTTTTTTAAAACTACACTCCACTCTTTCACAGGCATAAAGAGTATTATCAGGTGCTTTTTTGTTTTGGTTAGTGGCTTGTAATTCAGCTGTCAAACCAGGCATGGATGCAATCCTCAATGAAAAAGCTGCTACATCTCTGACCAGGAAACTTAGTCCAGAACTTCCTTCACTAAACCTTATACTCCTTTCATACGGACTTCAGTGACGGAAAGATAGCAGCCACAGCTAACAGGTGAAATTAGCATAGCCAATTATGTGCAGGTTATTATAGGCAGACCCATGCCTATGCAGCATGTATATAAACTCAGTTCCCAGTCTGTCTTCACTGCTTTGATTCTTATCTGTGCATCTTACTAAACTTCCTTTGTAGATCAACCAGTCAACTGTCAATTCACTGTTATATCAACAGAGAATACACACACACCTTAGTCTGAACGTAACACCACTGTCCCCTGAATTTCTGGAGAGGAGTAGCAGCAATTTCCCATTGAAAATTCTCCAGAAGATACAAGACAGAACTACCTTTCCTCTGACTTCATACTCCAGGCCTGCCTTCCCAAGTCCTTTTTGTTTCTTCTTCCACCAAAGAATCACCATAAAAAAAAAAAAAAAAAAAAAAGTCTTGAAATCTCTTAGCCTAGCTTAAAGCTGAGACTGAATCAAGTACACTTAACTCACCTCCAGCTGTGGTTTGTTTCACTAGAGGCTATGGACAAAAAGAAAATTAAAACAAGCAGATGTCCACCTTCTTCCATAACTTACAAAGATCTCAACTACAAAGTCAGAATACATGTGCTCTCCCTTCTGTTTTCTCTTGTAGTCTAGATACATCCTTCTTATTTCCACAGAAGTCATATTTTGTAACCCTGTGACCAATCCTGACACCATTCTCTGGCTCTTCTGCGGGTTTTTTTTGCATCTTTCCTTGTTGGGTTTGAGAGAAATCTTGTATTCTGGCAGAGATCTTGCTAGCACACCAATAAAATGATTACTCCAGTAACTACTTCCTGTTAAGCCAGAGCCGAATATCAATCATTCTGAAGTATCACCAAAATCATTTGCTCATCCAGGCTGAAATAATGAGGTGGGTTTTTTTTCTTTTACGACAACAGAGTCCTATCCTGCCTTGTAATCGTATATTAAATGCAAGACTGCATTTTAGTGAATTTCATCTTTCCTGTTTTGGATCATCTTTCCAGCTTAGAGATGTTTGCATGGATACATGTAAATATTTTTTATTTACCTAGGAGGCTTTTAAAAAATTTATTTAAAAAATGTTAATAAGATGTGTTAATAAAGACCAAATGCTATCAGGTACAACTGTTAATCAAATCATAGATTTACAGTCCATCTACACTACAACCAAGGCAAAGGTCACTTAGTTCATATATGCAACAACCTCCTGCACAGGTGAATACAGGATCAGGTGGTACAGGAAAAAATGTATTCTTAGTCCCTGTAACTATAAACTAGCACTCACTACAGTTTTCTGCTTATGGACCACAGCAACAAAAGCAACGTGATAAGGTGCACGAGCATTTTATACTTTCTTCTCAGCAGCTTCTCTAGAACATGATTTTAAAACTGTTGGAAGGTAGGTCAGGTTTCTCCGGGATGACTATTTTTTGCTAATCAATTAATTTAAAGAATTATTTTAATTTCTTATAACAAGCATCAGTCCTCCTGAGTAAAGGTTTATGCTCTTCACTGGCTGCTACTTCACACTTGTTTTTGCAATGACATCACCCTTCTCCAAGTAAATAGTCAGCTTTTCCTTTATTTGGACTTCCTGCCCTACTGTCATTGCTAGTGATGAGACATCATTGCTAAAATTCTTAAAACCATCAGTCCTCCTCTTAACACAGTTTGGCAGCCAGCTGGGCAATTTTCAAAATACACTATATTTTTCTCACCTGTTGTGCCTTCTGGCACCTCCAGCTTATCTCGCACAAGTTGCATGATATCTGACACCACAACCTGATGGTTTGTGTCTTCTTCTTGCTCTTCATTAGACTGGTTGGCTGTTGCAAAACAGTTGCAGCTTCCAGTTTCTTTGCACAGGATCAGCCTCCAATACCAGTAATCAGACATGAAAATGCTGTAAGTGGATTTCTGAAATTTAAAAACAAACAGAAAATAATTTTCTGCAAGTTGTAAGAAAAAAATCTAGATAGTTGAAAAAAGTTTCAAATCATTTTAAGACAGTTACATACAGATTATCATATCTTTGATTTTATGTAAAGAAAAAATATGTGGTTTATAATAACCGTTAATGGTATTGTACCCAAAATAAAAACATCAAGAGTCCCCTGTAGTTTCTCAAAACACTTATATCTTAGGTCAGGGAGCTAATCACAAAAAAACCCCAAACAATATACAAATATCAAATTACATATGATCTTAGTAACAACCGCATAAAGGTAAAATATATCTGTATCATATTTTCAGCAGAACAACTCAATATTAGCCTTAAAGCACCTTCTGAAACCCAGTTTAACTAGGTGGAAGAACACCCCCAAACATGGACTGTCAAAAACTAAAATAGTGTAGGAATAGGTATTAATAATTTTAAAAAAACCCAATACTATGCTTTCTGCAAGGGCGTGTGTGTGTGCGTCCCTGAAATTACCGTTCAAAACTTTAATAAAGCAACTGACTGAAGGAAACCTTGACACTGGAAATGCGGCAGGAAGAAGAGACACTTTGGTTTCCGACACAGCACCCAGGTCCTTTGAGGCTACCCTCTTCCGGACAGGAAAAAAGGGGGCAACTGTTCCCTTAGCCTAGGCAGGACTTACTAGCAAGCCGATTTGTGCTTCCAGGTAAGAGAGAGAGCATGTTCTTTAACACCTGCAGGTTTCTCAATGTACAAGTCCAAATGCTACAGAACTACAGTGATTTTATCCTTTTACATAAGCAAAAGTAATCTCCTTCTTGAAACTACAACTAAATCATCACTAACTGTAAAAGATTTCTTCCACATGAGCAAACAGCTTGAGCTTTCCAAATACTTTGAGTTGCTAAAAGGTATTTGGGAATTCTGCTAAGTGCTAGCAGGTGTCATTTCTTCAGGAGATCGTACCACACCCTGAAATGCGCTTGTTCCTGCTCTCCTCCAGAGGGCATGTGGGCAGCAAAAAAAACCCAAACCAAATCACCCAAACCTCCAAACACAAGGACCTGAACATGCTTTTCCAAGTTTATCTGGAAAACGCCAGGCCCAAGCAGGGGAGATGTGCATCTCTTCCTTATCCAAAAAGCTTTATGTTTACCTGGAGAGATGCAAGATTTCCGTTTGTCCTACAAGCATCCAAATCCAAGTGTTTCTAGCGTATTTCTGTTTATAGCTGCTGATTAGCTTGAGTAAAAGCATCAATCCAGACCACGGATATTCACAATGATACATACAGAGATTCTCTACATTACACTTAAAGATGGCAGTTTTATAGACCTGAAGAAAGTAAATCCTTTTACATGAAGAAAGCTTTTAAAATGGAGTTACATTAAAGAAACGGCCAAAAAAAACCCAGCCCAAACCCCCTGCATTATTTAGCACCAGATCTCCCAGGAATCACCCAAGAAGGATACTTTATCACTTACTACTTTACTTCAACAGAAGAAAGGATTTCTGGATAAAACACTCTTCTTTAAATACTACCACAAGGTGCACCTTCTTCCCAGTTTAAAGACAGTAATTTTGTTTTATTTTAGCTAACTTAGTGCCAGTTTCCTCAGTTCTCCCTTTGCCTGTTTCCAGACTTTCAGGCTTGGCACATTTGTCAGAGGATGGGTAATGCAGGTAAAAGCAAACCATTCAACTCTTTCCATAGCTGCTTCAGTGTACATATCCTTCTTGTCACACAGGTAGTGGCAAACAGTTACAGCTGTACTAAAGCACATGCTGCTTGTAAATAATGTATGTAGTACATAGTAAGTACTTCTAAGCTGCACCTGCCTCTGCAACTGTCTGACATGGTACGTGCAATGACGGGCACAAGCGTGCACAAGCAGGTACCAAAGCAGCACGTGCACAGGGGTTTTAATGAAAGAAGCATTTCGTAGCACTTAAATGTTTTTCTCAGTTTTGTGGGAGTGGGGTGTGTTTGTGTGTTCCAATTACCCTTACACTTGAGGCATTAAATAAATAGATTTTACTTCTTAAAGCCACTTAGTAAAGTTTAAAGTTCTCCTGTCCAGAACAACTCCTTTTTACCCCCAGAACTGGGGCAGAGATGGGGAAGTCTCCTCTGAAGGAGACAGTAAACCCAAAAACTTCTAGTAGTTTTTCCCCTGCTTTTGTGCAAGGTGAACTGGAAAGCAGCTAGATGTGTGTTTCAGTAGCCAGCAAATTACTCTAGGAATAAATTTTTAACTTACTGCTTTTCCTTAAGGAATGGAAACTCCTGAAGATAACCAAAAATAATTATACCCAAACGTGCAGTTAGAGACACACATTTATGACCTTAATCCTAATTTAATTAATTAGTTTTCTGACCCACTCCTCATTTCGGTTTTAAGAGCAGTAATGTGAACCTAGTTTTTAAGCTAACAGCTCAGGGACTCAGAGGGCAATGTAGCTGGGGAAAAAAACATGGGAGGGCTGACACATAATCACTACATATGTCTGTCATACTTTCACAAAGAGAGGCAGCCTGTAGAGACATTCACAAAATTGACTTGACCAAGATTGTCTACAAGTAGGAAAACATAAAAAAAAAAAAAGACATTAAAAAGCCAAAAAACCCCAACTTATTCTTTCGTCTTAAGAACCAATGTACAATGTTCCAAATGGTCACAGCATTCCTGACAGATACATGTCCACTCGGATTGCTGCAATGATACTGCAGGCACAAGTAGTTTTTCTTAACTCTTTCAAAACATCCATAGATAAACTAATTCCCTCAACCAGCATAAAAACTAGGCTGATGTACCAAAAAAACCACAAAAGACCCAAGAATGAAACCACCATTTGACATTTATGGGTCCGAACAACTGCTCCTGAATCCCAGTTCTGCATGCCAGTACTGCTTGTGTATTTGGGTTTTTCTGTTTTATTTTAAACCAGATTGTAGACAACAAAGTTGGTGAAATACCCAAGGAAAAGCAAGGGCAGAATTTGGATTCATTTGTTAGGGACTAAAGGCACTGGCAGACTTTACTGGCCCTGACCAGCCTCACGCAGGACCTCCACCCACGGACCCAAGAGCTGCACGTGTGTTCAGGCCAAGGCCTTCAGTCCCTACTTAAGCTAGGCCATTGGCGCGCCTGTCTACAGCCCTGTCCCTGGGCAGGCCTACACCGCAGCCCTGCTTTGAGTCCTAGCTCTGGGTCCTTTCACTTCTGACTGGATTCCCTGGAGGGAACAGGCCCATCACTCACTGGGTCAGGGTTGGCTGGTAGAGCCTGTCACCAGTGCCCAGTTCTGGCATTCAGACCCTGCTAGCAGTGCCCTGGTCAGCCAGTCTGTGCTGGGGCCACCCTCGGGCTCCTGCCACGGCTCCTCTTGTTCAGCATCCCGCGCTTGCTGCTGACACCAACTAAGGTTACAAGTTACACAAACTCAAAGACCTGCTTCTCAGCTTAGTGAAGTTTATCAAAATACAATTCTAACGGGGATACAGCAAAGCACACAGGAACATGTGGGACTTGGCAGAGCGCATCTGACAAATGTGATAGTTCCTTACCACTGTACGAAAACAGAGATACGCTACAGCTTTGGCACGTGCTCTAGGTTGGGAAGGAGGGAAAGCCTCCAAGAACACAGCAGGTACAACGGGTCACTGTGAACTCACAGGCACCATGTAAAAGCTCCATTCTCCCCCTGTGATGCCACTCATTCCCCAAGGGAACGCTACATAGGGGTCAACATCCCCCTATTTACTACAAGTAGTTGCCAGCTATTTTGGTATCGATTAGGTACACAGCATGCTTCACCTGCAAGGTCTGGCAGCATGCTAAGTGGATGAGCTTTGAAACTGTAGTTACTTATGGGGCCAATAATGCATTAATATGTAATATTAAGTAGTAACATGTATATTATTACATAGCACTCCACACTATTCTTAATTAAAGGTGTAAATGCCTTCTGAACTACTGCTTATGAAATTCAAACAATTTGAAAGCAGGAGTCCTATCTGAATCAGTCTGCACACACACTTCGCCAAACCTACTTCAGTTTCCAGTCCAAAATCCCCCTTTAATTCAAGAACAGCATTGCAAAGGAATTAATAATTATCTTCAAACATAACCAGATTACATAAGGCATCCAGTTATCTCAGAAACCTAAATTCATATTCTGCAACCATTTCACCATGGCAGTTAAACCTGACTCCTAGGGTCCCCGTTGCTCTGAGTCAATATGCTATTACAGGATCACGGTGCAATTTCTTCAGCTGTTTCCCTGGTTATTTAGGCACAGCATCATTTCTAGTCAGGTGAAACACAAACATTGAAATATATCTCACTTGTAAGATCATTTGTCTGATACTTTCAGGCCTGTAAATTACCTTACTCAGCATTTAATCACTGCAACATTTTACCATGCTTTCATCACTGCTCCATTTAAGCCACTGGGGAAAAAGAAACCAACATATTTGTGTGGGGAAAACTGGTCCTAATTTAGCACCTACTAAGGTTTCACACCCTTGTTTTCCATATACACAATGACACTTTATTCCAATGCTCTTAAAGAAAAACTGTTTAATATGTTATCTGGCCTGAACAGGCAGGCTTAAACTTAGTAATTCACGAAGCTCAGTACACCCACATCAATAGAGATAGTGGAGTCCAGTTGATGAAGTAAGAGCTCATCTGTGTACCTCACTGGTCTCTGCAGGAGCATCGGACTGAGCTGGACACCAATGTCTGTGTAGTACTAATTAATATTTCTTTATTTTATAATGGATTAAAATACACTGAATAGCATTTAAACCCATCAATATTGTTTCTATGAGAATCTTAAAAAAAAAAAGTGCATTTATCTGGGCTGCAGCATTCTTTTCAATTTTTGCACTTTGCAACACGGGTCAGTCATTTTTCCCATTGCACAATACACAGGGAAAGCGCAAAAACTGTAAGACGCATACACTGTAGTTCCACCTAAATTGAGACATTACACTGAGAGGTGTAAGTTAAGAAGCTACGTGACCGATGTACATTCGGCATTCACTGGAGTACGAGAGACACACATCTGCTGAGGCTCATCAACCCCTCGCTTTGACTCGATAAGAGTCCAAGACAATTGTGGATGAACCTAAGTTTGTACGATGAAAAGTGCCACTTTTGTATACGTTATTGACAGAGTGCCACAAAGAATGAGTCATTAATATAAACAATAAAGCATTTTAGGATTTTATTAAAGCCTATTAAACTACTCAAGTTCTGCCTATGGAGATATTGTATTTCTATTCTTGCCCCTCCCCCAGCCCCTTCCCATTTTGTTCAGAAAGACGAAGAGGAAAAAACAGCAGCAACAAAGCCCCAGACATTCTCATCTCTCTCTAGGGCACATAGAATATCCTCACATGTTTTAAACCAAAATTGATTTAAAGACTAAATTTTTTCTCATTTGGAGCTTTACTGTGATCAACATTTAACTTGAGTACTAAGTAGTCTTTCAAGATAAATGTTCTCATTTTTTATTTAAAAGCCTTTCACAAAGCATTAGAAATCATCAACTGACTTATGTAGGAAATACTAATTTCAAAGAAATTGTAAGACTATTTAGCAAGAGCTAAACAGGCCTCTTCAAAGGAAGGAAAAAAATTATGTGTTTCATAAAAGAAATGAAAAGTTTAATAAATAAGAAAGCATCTGATAGGTAGCCACTTGTCTTCTGAGGAACACAAGTTTAAATGAAGTCACTCAGCTGTCCTCCTTCCTCCTTTGGGGGCAGCCACACAAGAAAAGTTTATTATTTGTTAGGTAACTCAGAATCATGCATCTATATTTTAAGACATCTAACAAAAAGAATAAAAAGGTAAACATACACACATCACAAAGGGCAGCCGAGTTGTCCCAAAGCTTGAGCAACCTTCCCTACTGCCTGCCTACACCACTGCAGACAGGCGTTGGAACAGCTTCAAGTACTCAGCCAAATTCTCTCTCCCTTTTCAGAGCTACAAGCCCAGCGCACACCAAGCTGCCCACAGACTTAGAGCAGAGCATAAGGGCAAAGGAACAGCTTCTTGCAGGTATTAAATGAAGTATAGACAAAGCCAGAATTTCCTCCTCCTCCCTCGCCAGGTGCAAGCATCCTAACCAAAGCTGCATCTCAAGCCCTTCAGAAATCTAGACCCTACACACACATTATTTCTACTTTGAATTCACTACAGGAAAAAGCAGAGGCCCTCACCTTTAGTATCGTATTGGATTTGTGAAGTGTCTTGCTGTCCATTTTGTACAAACTTCACGTTTAAGGCGGGTGAAAGATCTTCCCTATTTTCAGTTAACATAGCCAAAGAAAATCAGTCTGTAGAGTATTAATGTAGATGTGAGAAAAGCACCATATTACAGAATTCTAGTTGCCTAGGGATCATTATCAGCAGTAGCATAATTTCCTTAGTCTTTAAAACTCCCACCAAACCACCTACATTCCTGAAAACTGAGCTTTTGGAGTTGGGTATCTAAATTTCTTCTCCTCCCACCCCTTCATACTGCCCCCACACACCAAAGTTTTCTTTCCCACTCATTTCTCTTTCCATCCATGAGAAATCAAATAATCATTCTGGCCTGAACATGGTATCCTCTAAAATGGCACAGAGAGCAGTTCACATCTCTCAAATTGTTCACAGTCTATATCTGTTTCCACTCAGATCACGTCTATGAGATTTTTCTCAAGACCCCAGAGAATGACAAGCTAGGTTTTATTTTTAAATTAAGTCTGAAACACAATAGAAACTGACAATGCTATGCAGCATTCTGTGGAAAAGGAGGTGGTTACATGCTTGACCCCTTAAAATAAGGGGCTGATAAATCTCCCCATATTCAAGTTGTTCTCATGATGAACCCAAACTTCCATCTCACCAATGCATTATGACTGCACACACAAAGCTGTGACAAACCCCAAACACAGCCACCAGCATGAAGACACTATGCAAATACCATTTGTTTAACTCAGAGGTACCCGTAGCCAAGCAGGCAAACCCTAGTTAACTCCCAAACTAAGTAAATTGAAAGAAGTAAAATATATGCTACTTTCCGAAGGTCAGTGATTACATGGCACATTCTGTTTATTTTTTATGTAATTATTATGGAAACAACATTAGAATATTAGCAGTTTCTCTTCAAATCAGAACTCAGAATGTCAAAGACCTTTCTCTGGAGAAAGCTCCTAGGACACCGTCTTTGTTCAGTGACCATGTAACAGGAGTATGTGCTTTCCTCAGCTTAGAGGACACAGGTCTCAGAGAGATCACTTGGGTCACTTCATCCCACCGACCTGCTGACAAACATATAATAGGTGTCCAGTTTCAAAGGGCTCACAAAACATCTACTCCACAAGTCCCTTCTCTTCCCCCTCCCGCCCAACCCCAGCTTGTCGCAGATCTAAAGCATTTTGCAATAACCCATAAAAAAAGCCCTCAAGACTCGTAGCTTCAGCATTCAGCCTTTCACCATAACACACACAGGAGAAAAAGGCATGGCTGAGATCTATAGCTCAAGAAACCTTCCCTACTGCTTGCCTACAGAGACAGCACTGCCAACGTCCTGTGCCTGCAGAATCTGTTGAACAGAAATACAAGATAAAGGAGAACCTTTAAGAAAGAAGAAGTAAGTTCTCTTCTGATCTATTTGGGATTTAATTTTCTGTTAAGTAACCGCGCTGAATGCTTCCTAATGAAGTTGTTAGAGATTTACTTAGCAGTGTCATTTTGTTAGAAATAGCAATTGACAACAACCTTCATCTTGAAAGGAACACTGTATTAAAAGCTGCAAGTAGATGTCCATTTTAAGATGGCTAAACCTGGTATCTATTCTGAAGCTCCTGCAAAGCCTCAACAGGGCACACAGGTGGCTGCTTTCAAGATTGATTTTACAGACATCTTCGTCATTAAAAAAAGCCATTCCATGCAACTTCTGTAATTACTTTTGTATAGTCCAATCCTGAATCAGTGAAGCATATCGCTTCTGGAAGCCATCCGACACACAAGCATTTCAAAGTTCAACGGAATAAAATCACGTGGATTTACCCCAGACCTCCCTACAGAACTGATAAGGACAGGAAAGAGGGTTGTGTGGTAGCAGCCAGGCCCAAAACACAAGAAATGGCGCTCAACATCAGCACGTATGAAAACAATGCTGAATCCTCTACTCTATGACTGTGCCTTTATTAGGCATGTGCTCTAGCACCTTCTTGAATTAGGGTCCAAATCAATTTTTTTCCTCTCCCCTCCTACTTAAATGACAAGACATGTGCTTTTGTTTAGAATGGTGTTCTTAATTTTTAAATATGCTAACCAAATTTACACTGGGTAAGTACATTTAATAAACACAGATCCTACTGCTGAACATTATTTTGACTGTTTCACTCCCCAAGCCAGAAAGGCTGCACATACACTAATAAACTCTGAGAAGCATTTGAAGACTGTCATAAAAAGGCAATCTATAGATCTTGTAGAAAATTGATTTGGTTTCTTTTTATTTGCTTTCTGACCCTATCCACATTCTCAGCTATTCTGAAATCACTAAATCAGACTGGCTTTAAATATGAAATAAAGGGTTTGCAAGAGCAAATTACTGCCAAGTCTATAAAGATAAGTTTTACATTCTTTTTCAAGGTTTTCAGCTAAAAATATCTTTAAACAAATCTTTCTTTCTGGCTTTTAGATTGCGAACACTTAAGTCTCCTTCCTTTTGTTGCTACAAAAAGAAACAGAAGTAACAAAAAAAAACCCCAAACCAAACAAACAACAAATCCACAGACAACACAGCTGCCTAATTTATTTTTAATAGTCCAGCCCAAGTGAAATACAGAAAGTAAATAAGCACCACAAGCTGCAGAAACATCCTTACAGTCCGTGTGATTAACCATTGCAGGTAACACCAGCCAACAGAACGCCGTATCTAAAACATCCTCTTCATACCAGGGGGCCGCTTTGTCTCCAGACCCAGGATGCCTCGCTCACCTGCTACGAGCCGGGCGCCGAGGCAGGAGCCCCGCTCGCACCGCACGGCGCCGGGCGGGATGCGGCGGGGCAGCCCCCGCCGCCCACACCCCCGGGGAGGAGGGGGCATCCCGAGGCGCCCACCGCGTTCGTTCGTTTATTCCTCCGTTTTCAGGCAGGTTACCGCGCTTGCCTTTGTTTTCGCTTCCTCCCCTAACCCGGACCTATCGCTACGAAACTGAAGGTGGGCTTAAAAAAAAAGAGAGAAAGAAAGAGCACCCACACACAGAAAACCCCCACCGAGGCGTCCCGGTGACCAGCGGTTAAGTCCCACCGCCGGTGCCCCGTGAGGGGAGCCCGGCCGGCGGCGGCACGGGGCGCACCCCCGCCCGCCCCTGCCCGGGGCGCTGCCCGCCCTCCGCCCGCGGGGGAGCGCTGCCCCCAGCAAGATGGTGGCGCTCCCCGGCGGCGAGCGGAGGCCGGGCGGGCGGTGCGGGGCCACGAGGAGCCCGCCTCCACTCACCTCGGCACCCTGCCCGGAGGACCAGGTGGCCGCTGCCGCCGGCGCTCAGCAGCTCGCCCGGGCGACTGGGGCAGCGCCTCCCCCCGGGGCCAGCGGGGCGGCTATAGCAGCTCGGGGGAGGCGCCGCGGGGCCCCGCCCGCAGGCGGGAGCGGCGGAGAGGGGCTGCCTTTTGTCAGGGCCTCGTTCCTCTCCCCAGCGCCGTGCGAGCTCCCGGGGGAGGCAGCCGGAGGCCCTTTGTGTGGCGGCGCGGGGAAGGGAAGGGGGGAGAGGTGGAACAGCTCCGCGCCGGCCCGGGCCCGCCGGCCGCGCTTCCCTTGAGCACCTGTAACGCCTGGCCCAGCCCGCCCCGCCGCCACCGGCGGCCTCCGCCCGGGCCAACACCAGGGGCGACCCGCAGGGGCTCCCGCCTTCCCGCCCTGGGGCCTCGGCGGCTGTTGGAGCCCCGCTGAGGCGAGGCGGGGCGGGTGGCACCGCCGCACCCAGCCGGCCTGGTAACGGGGGGTGTGCGGTGACCTGCGGGCGGAGCCGCCCTTGTCCCTCACGGCCGCCCACAGGTGCCCGCGGGGCGCGGCTGCCGGCGGGCGGGCGGGCTCCGCTGTGAGGGGCTGCGGCGCGGCCTGGTGAGTGAGGCACCGCCGCCTCGCAGCGGTGAGCCCGGCTACAAAGGACAGGTGTTCACCAGGTGGGAAGTGTTGGGGTTAGGGTCTTCGACGTGCCTTTTTCTAGGAAAAGCAGTTATTTCCAGGAAAGTAGTTACTACTTGTAGGAGTGTCGCCTCATCTTTTTAGGAAGCTATGGGGATGGCGCAGCGGTGCCATGCGGAAGTTTTGCAGCCTCGATTCTGCCGTGTCCTGGTATTTCGATGTTTGGCTTCCAGCGGTTTATCTTGCTTTTATTGGAGTGTGTATATGAAGATAATGGCACTTTTTGTGTTTGCATCTTGATCAGGTAATTGAACAGCTAGAAGTGGATTAGTTTTCCCATTATAAAAAATAAAAAAAGCAACAAACCAACCAGCAACATGTATTTGCTTTCTTATGCAGGCATCCCCAAACAGTAAAAGCTTTGCCTATAAGCAAAATAGTGCACAGCGTGTGCTTTTGTGCGCTAGAAGTATGAACATGTGGAGAACAGGCGGCGCTGAGAGGGGGCGTGCTTCGGGGGAAGCACCCAAGATGTGTGTGAGTGACCACACTGACTTTTCCAATCCCTTCTCCTCTCAGGCAGTTTCATGCTACTCTCTCAACGTCCCTGCAGCAACGCTGCTGGTTTACATTCACGATCGCCAAACTGTACATTTTGGAAACTGAATTTTTCAGGAATAGTATTCCAGGACTGAGGGCTAAGGGTGGTTACCACATATTTCTTGTTCTTTCTCGTTCTCAGGTGAGGGGCATCTGAGTTTTAGAAATGCATCAAATGACAGAGGTATGCTGTGTAGACCTGTCTTCTTAATAACCTGAAATGCTCTTTCTTAAAGCCCAGTGACCCAAGGTAGTGTCAGGAAATGGCTTACAGAAACAAGGTTTCAGTATCTAGCAGCTTCTTACAGCAGCTTAACCCAAAATGCAGGTCAAACAGAACCTGAGATGCAAGTAGGTAATCAAGTCACCTTGGCAGCAACCATGCGCTGTTATCCATGAGATACCCTGTGCTGCAGTATGCCTTGGGAAAGAGTGATGCTGCGACACTTCACTGCAAAACAGGGGACTCTGCAGAGAAAAAAGTGCAGATTCAGGTAAATTGCACTTCCCCCGCCCCCCTTTCCCCCGTACCTCACAAGAATGTTTTCAGTGTTGGTTGAAAAGATCTGGTTGGCTGTCCAGGGAAAAGGGCCAATTAACAATATGAAAGAGCAGGGAGGACACCTTAATTTGGAGATACTGTCAAAAATCCCTTTGAAAGAAGAGTCTGTTAAGCACCAGGGAGACATCAATAAAATGTATAATTTAGATTTCAGTTCTGTTTTGTGTTGCAGGCACTTTTTGATCTCTGTCCTTATAGCTACCCCTATAGCATTAAACTAAACAGAGCTAGGGTTTCAGCTTAAGCCACAGCATGTGGTCATCTTCTGTACTGTTTCCTTGGTGGTGGGGTCCCCAGCATGGTTCTGTCCTAGCAAATTAGCAGTCTCTGAAGCAATTCCCAGCACAGCTTATGGGTTGGTGTGGGCCAGGGGCCATTCCCAGCAGACCGTCCGCATGCAGCTGACCTGTTTTGGGAGATAAGAGAGTTTAGTTGTGTATATGCAAGCTGTGTTGTGCCAGCTGGTTCCCATGCAAAGGGAGAGTTCCTGACCTGCTTTATTTGCTAGTAGAAACATGAGGTATTTGATTTTTGCAATCCCTGCTGTGTTCCGTGTCAAACCAGAACCTTAGGCACTGGCTGGTTTCATGACTGGTTTCAAGTAATGAGAAGTCAGACAAGAAGATCTGAGCATTTTTTTGACCAAGCAGGGTCTCTGCAGAAATCTCTGCTAAAAAGAAGATACAGTTGCGTTGGCTAGGAGTATCAGAATTTATGGAAGAAAATTCTGTCAGTATGAATAGCCTTTCTTTTGTTTCCTCAGAAATGTTATTTCTTCTGCATTCAATAAAATACATTCCTGAATATAACATTGGGTTTGATCAGAATGCTATATTCCATGGAAAATACTCTTTTGTTCTTCTTCAGTGCCAAGAAGCTGTAGTGAATTTCAGCAGGGAAGCAGTTAAGTTTCAAGCAAATGTCAAGAACAGATGGCATTTAGGAGTTCTGAAGAAATTAATAAAGAAAGTAAGCCACTAGAGCAAATGCATGTTTTCATATTACAACAGCTGAAGGTGAAAGTGCGTTGGAATGAGGTTGAGGTATCTTAAGATATCCATCCTAAATAGGAGACGTAGGGTGGGTTTCCTAGGAGTTGTAAACCAACAGCTCTGGCAAAAATTGTACCATGGAATACCTCCTTCAAATGCATGTATGCTATATTTCTGGTGTCCTGTCATTGTGAAAGTGCTATAAATATGTATGGGGGTAGTTTTGCTGATTTGTTTTTTTAAAATTCTTCAGCTCAAACAAAAGCTGGAATGAGAAAGCGCAGAAGGATCTAACAAATGCTGAGGTGCTGGACATGCTCATCTATGGCACTGACATTGCAGAGTATGAATGGACAAACTCTGCAAGGTGTTTGAGGCTTGCTGGAGTAGCTGTGCTTTGGGACTCAGGCTGGAAAGATGGACGACTATATTCAGTGAAGGGCCCTTAGCTCAGGAGTTAACTTCTCCTGATCTGGTGCCTGTTACCAAATCTATCCAGAAGAACACTCTAGAATACGTGTTTACTTTAAATTGTAAGGAGTAAGAAGAGGTACAAAAGTATCTAAATAGGGAATTGTTATTGTGTGCCCTGTGTGGTCTGGTGTGATTCTATGCACACGTTTCAAGCGCGGGCAGAACCAACAATGGTGCTATAGGAAGAAGTTACTGCAGTATGAGTTGTACCCTTTTCTGCCAGTTATGAAGTCTGGAGTGGCTACAAAATGACGTTGGCTTTCAGAGAGAGATTACGTGAATTGTGTCTATGAAATATCTGAGACCGTTTTTTATTCAGCAACCGGTCTAAGCCGCATCTTTTACAGAATCAGAAACTGTCTGTAATACCATAGTGATCTACTGAAAAAAAATATGTAGAAAATTAAGCCTTAAAGCTGTTAGTTGGAGAAGTTCTCCAGGATATGTTAGGAATTCTGATTTTTGAAACATGAAGAGAATAAAATAGTAATGATTGTCCATGGGGAAGAGGAAATTAAAAAATATTATTTTTTTTGTACATAGGCTGACAATGATTCTCTTTCTAGTAATTATGGCAATAATTAAAACCAATGTTGATTAAAACAAAGGCAGTCTGAAAAAAATCAGTGCAATTGAGATACGTCTAATAAAGCACTGGGCTGAAAGATTTATTAGTGGCAAACAGAACGGAAATGTGATAACCTGGGAAAAGGAAGAGCCCAGATTTCAGAGAATCCTATTGGTAAGCTGCATAATGCCATGTTTTTGCAAGATGTGAGCAAAATACGTTACCAGAAAAGCTAACCTGTCTTGTTATGGCACTGTGAACATTAACAAACACGACTTACGGGCTCAGGGGACACTGTGCAATCATATTCTGCTTTCTAATGGTGTAAAGTATTGCCAGAAATTCCTCCTCCTCTGGTATGAAATATTTACCTTAATACAAATCCTAAGAACTCACTAAAAATAACAGCAGTCTCCCCATAAATAATAGAAAGACTCAACTTCAGGGTTATTCTATGGCTGAAAACTCAAGCTGAATGTCCTAGAAATACCAGTGTAGCCCCCAGCACCTTTCAAACTATAGTAAGTCGGATTTTATCAAAAGGGTGCTGCTGAAGATTCAGCTTGTTATGGCTGGATGATCCTTTTGTGCCCACCAGAGTTCTTGAGGAAACACAGGATGATTGACATAACAAATGGGATTGTGTCAAAAGGAGCTGGCTTGCAGAGGTATCCAATGGACAAGGCACTCAAATATGTGCATTGAATAGGAAGAAAGCTAATTGGCTACAAGGAAAAAGAAATGTGCACACCAACTGCTCTTTGATGCCCTTCCTGAACTCATTTTGATCAAAAAGCAGTGTACATTGGGCTTTAAAAACCAGATGGTAGAATGGAGGGCTTCCTAAGCATGGCCACAACCTGCGTGAAGACACACAGGGTTCTGGAGATGAAGTCATTTATTGTACATCTTCTACCATTTATTGCCATGATTCCCTGAGCTAGTCACTGGAACAAAAGTCTTGTAAGATGAAAGAGGAATGAATAAACCAGGAAGAACATTATCACCAGGGAATCTGCTAATAAAGGGGAATCCGTTGGTGGGACCTTCCTATTGGAACAAGGAAAACTATAGCAACAGGAACTGGGATTAAGGGAAACTGTAGTGAATGTGGAGGAGGACTTTTCATTTACATTGCTTTAGAAAGGCAGGTTAAGAACTCCAAACTTCTGAAATCCGGAAAGGGTTTTTCTGTGCTTTTTCATTCTAATCGAACAAACGTTGTGTGGAAAGTACTATCAGCACAAAGCAGGCAGTGTTTGTGCAGCCGATGCTTGCCATAGTGACCCTGCGTAGCAGAGCTTCCAGAAAGGGCCTGGAAGAGCTGGGTATGGCTCTCCCTGAGCAATACAACGTCACAAATGCCTGTCACAAGACAGAAGGCAGTTTCTTGCAGACATGGGGAAATTTACGGGGCAAGCATCTCCCTGCATGTTGTTTTAGCAAATACATGGGATTTCTAGCAGGTTCGCACTGGAAGTGGTCATGGAAAATCTGTCCTGTTGTTTACCTCGGTGGCTGGCACAGAATCAGACTCTTCCAACTTCTGGTGCCTGTAAAGCGTATCTGATGTGTGGAGCATATGACTCTTTCCTCTCCTCACTTCCTTCCTTTCAGGGTTATAAGAGTCACACCAGGCCTCTCGTTAGCAGTCCCACAGCCATTAAAGGTGTTGGGAGGACTAGGAGGTCTGCCTGTAATCCTGAGTGTGGAACACATCTAAATGGAAGGAGAAAGATTCCCTGGCTAGACACTTGGGACTCTAAAGATGCTTAGGTCCTGCAAAACCCTACAGCTTCAGGCTGCAAGATCTAGACCTTGTCAGCTAAATAAGATTAGTCCTAATCTGTGTATTGGGGACACAGCCACAAGTAACAGAAGTCACACGGGAGGATGAAGCTGTAAGTCCATCCTGCTAATGGCTTGGGCAAGAGCCCCACATTCTACCTTTGCTATTCACATTTCAAATTTTGCATCTCTGTGTCTGTGTTGTCATAGTGATAGAAAACACTGAGAAAATGTTGTCTTTTTTTTCTTGGACATGGATGCAAAACGTTCTTTGCCATCTATGTTTTCTTTCCCTCCTAGTTGATTTTTTTTCAAGAGTGTAAAAAAGAACTGAAATCATTAATGGAGTTCACTGTGCTTATATTCAGTAAATACTTATTATACTAATATTATATAATATTAGTAAATACTTATATTAGTAAATGCTTATATTAGACAGTAAATACATTTTTTATGCCTGACAAACAAATACAATACATACGAAAGGACTTGGGCTGAACGTCAGGATTATAAATGTGTTGTAAGTACTATTTGTTGTTATTCTCAATGTACTATCCAACCGAGAGTCTTCCGCTGGCTCTAACAGGAGCTCAGGCACCAGCATTGTACACATACAGCTCTAACTCCCTGAATTTGAACCTCATGCTTGGCTTCTCGGATCGTATTTTGATGTGGAGTTGTTCAGATACACAGCTCCCACTTAATTCCTGCCTTGGCTTATGCAAGAAGAGGCAGAGAGGGAGAGGAGAGTGGAAAAGTTCCTGGGTCTAGAAACATCGTGTGCTTTGACCTGCAGTATGGAAGGAAAGGATTTCAAAGTCATTCGTGCTGCTGTCTCGTTCTGTGGGAAACACAAACTGCAGATCAGAGTTTTGGGCTGTGCACCCCGAAACAGCTGAAACATAATGACAAAGACTAATCCTTAAGAAAGAAGTTGTTTGGGACTGGACAGAACCATGGACTTTCTTTAAAAATATTAGCAAGGAAAACTGTGTTGGTTTTGACTGCATCCAGTAGTGTGGTGGTAGAGAATAAACAGATTTGCAACCCATGAACTCTGTTAGAAGAGTGGTGTGACGTGGCAGTAAGATGAAATGCCTGTGAAACAGTAATGTTGAAGATGAGTTGCAGGCAAATGTTCAAAATGCATGTTCATCAGACTGACAGGTCAATCTGTGTGAGAGGATGCCTGCGAATCACTGAAATTTATTTTTATACTACTCTAATACTTCCCCAGGTCCTGACCCAACATAGTTTAATGTAACGTCTGTAGTGTCCACATACAGGTGAGAAGGCAGATCAGTGACAAGAGTACATGGGATCTACACTGCCTGGCAGCAGCGGTCTGGGGTTTTTTACACAACATCCACTTTCTTCCCTAAATCAGTAGAATTCCAAACATACCGTCTTGGCTCGATACCTGGATATAAAATTATGAGAAATCAGAATTGTTAAGTGTGCATCTCTGCACACTTAAGGGCAATGCACACATGCAAATCTTCATAAACTGAAGCAGTTAAAAAGTTAATAGGGTAGTTGGATATTAACCTTATGAAAAACCTTCGAGAAACCAATTATTTACTGTTCTAAAATAGCAACAGCTCTGAAACAATGAGTGGGGGTGGAGACTTCTCGAATAAGGTTGCCAGTGAAATTAAGATAATCTCTCAACTTTCTGTATTTCAACAGTCATACATATTTGGAAATAAAGAGTTAGCAGATGGTTCTCATGAACTACATCTGGAAATAAAAGATGCCAAAGTTGAGTACGTGAGTATTATTCAGATAGGCTACAATGGAAAGATTCATGGGCTCAGGACAGTGGCGAATTGCCCAAGGTTAGTTGAAGGATATAATCATGATTGATGCAGAACCAGATCACGATGAGGGAGATGGATCTTTAAGACCTGGATAAGAATTTCCTTTGGGAGGTATGTATGGGGGGGTCTTCGAATTTGAATAGCCATTCCCTTTCTATGTTACCTTCAAGTCTTTGGTTATGTACGAAAACGGGTCTTTTGTCTTACAAATAAAAATCTCCCTGGAGACCCTCAAACACGAGAATAGACAGGTAATGTGTCACTCAAGCCAAAATTGTAGGATACAGGTAGTTTGCAATACTCAGTGAGTTAAAAATTCCTTTTTTCCAATATCTTCAAATCACAACTTTTTATAGGAAAAAAAAAATAATGAAAAAAGTCCCATGAGATCATGTATACCTTTGGAGCAACTAGCATAAACAGACTCAATAGGGAGAGACTTAATTTCCAAAATATGCGGAGTTTTAGTACAGAAAAGGATGGATGAGCTTATTTTGGGTCTTAATTTGCTTAGAAAGACACCTGGGAGAATCAACAGAGCTGTATGCAGGAGGAAGGTAAGATGGAGATTATCTCCCACGTGAAATTCATCTCGTGTGTGTGTACGTATGGGGTGTTTGTGTGCACATGTTCAAGTCTTTCTTGTACAGAAGCGCCCAAGGCAGTGACCATTATGGTGGTGACCATATTGCTTCAGATCTGATGGTTTGCATGATTTGCTGAATGCTCTTCAGACACGGCGTGGAAGAGATCTCTCCCTTGTTATATTTACGGGACTCTGCTTTGCTCAAACATGGAAGGAATGGTTTCTCTCAGCATGAAGCATGGAGTGCTAAAATAAGCATCTGGGGGGAAAGAGAAGTACCCCAGCATGTCAGGTACTAGACAAGGAGCAAGAAAGGTGAGATTTAAAGGTATGTATCCCACTTCCTACTAGTAAAGAGAACAAGAATTGAGCAGGCACTAAGCATGAAACCCTAACCAAACTCTGTAAGACAGACAATTCTCAATTCCATACAGCTTTGCACTAAGCATGAAACCCTAACCAAACTCTGTAAGACAGACAATTCTCAATTCCATACAGCTTTTTTTTTTTTTTTTTGGCATGTGCACATTTTTTTTTTACTTACCCAAATACGTGCGCCCAACTAACCACCTCTTAAAAGGGTATGCTCCCTTATTTTTAAGTTCTTCCTGCTGGCTGGTGGAAGCAGTTGCTGTTGTCCAAACTCCCTCAAACTCTTCATTATCACTCAGCACAGCAGACTACAAACAGCGCAGCACCGGCGCGGCCTCCTCTCCAGTACTCCATGCAGTTTTGGGCCTCACTATATAAGAAGGATGTGAAAATAGTGGAATGTGTCCAAAGGAGAGCAACAAAGATGGTGAGAGGACTAGAGGGCATGACTTCTGAGGAGCGTCTGAACGATACTTGGTTTGTTCAGCTTAAAGGAGCCCGAGGGGTGACACGATAGCTGTCTAACAACTGCCTCGTGAGGGGGAGCAAGAGAGGGAGGTGCCGATCTCTTCGCTCTGGTGTCTGGTGATAGGACGCGAGAGAACAGCTTGAAGCTGCATCAGGGGAAGATCAGGCTGGACATTAGAAAAAAGTTTTCACGGAGAGGGTGGTCAAGCACTGGAACAAGCTCCCCAGGGAAGCAGTCATGGCTCCAAGCTTCTTGGCATTTGAGAAGTGTTTGGACAACACTCTTAGATCTATGTTTTAATTTTAGGTTGCCCTGGTTGGAGTCAGTTGGCCCCTGTGATCCTTGTGGGTCCCTTCCAACCCAGGATACTCTATGATTCCATGAGTAGCTCACGTTTTACATGAGAGAGACTGGGCGTCACCTTTTGCTTTAAAACAAGGAAAGAAGAGCAGAGACCTCAAAAAAAAAAAAAAAAAAGAGAGAGAGAGAGAGCTCAATACTCTCAAAATGGCTATACTGTGACTTACTAAATTTAGGTCACCTGACTTAGCCAGCACTGGTACTATGATTTATAGAATCTTTCTAATTGCTGCATATTAAAAGTTCTTTGCTGTAATACCATGAATTCAACTTTTCCGTGCAGATGGCAGCAAAAGACTGTAAATAACGTACAACTACAAAGATTCCAACTAAATAATCAGCTTTAGGAGTAAAAAACTCATTTTAAGAAAAAATGTTCTCCAAAGGTTTACCTTATGGTTGTACAGAGTATTTCAGCTGGTATGACACGTAACTAGAAGACCAAGATAATTTTCAGACAGCAGTGTGGCAGGGCAAGGGGTGAAGCTGATCAGCTTGACTGTCATTTTAGCATAAAGTGGCAATGCTGTGGATTTTTATTTCCTTGTTTGGCGGTTTTCAGAATGCAAGACAGAAGTAACTGAATAGAATACTTGTTTGGAAAAATAAAATCTCCTATTTCTAGGCTGGGAACAAATATGTAAAGTTACAGCCCACCGCACCCCCCAGGAAAAGTAGATTTTAAATTGTCCCAGAATTATCTCCAACAGCTCAGTGTTTGCAGCAAGCACCTACTATATCATACATAGGCCAGCACTGCCTATGAGTAAGATCATCTTGGAGTCACACCTGTTAACGGCATTAAGTGTCCTGGACACGCACGGCCGTTGATGCGAGTATGCTGTGCAGCTGCTCTCACAAACGCCTTGTGAGGTCGGAGGGTATCAGGTAGCTGGGCATTTCCCATAAGCACACGGAAGTCCAGGGCACCCAAGGAAGGTAGATTCCAAATCATCCGCTGCGGGCTTTATCCAGGAGAACGGAGAGAAGCCTGACTCATGTTGCAATACAATCTGCAGTGGAAGGATCTTCAGCTTTCTTCCTTCTGGACCAGTTCCTTTCAGCACAGTGACGCACAAACACTGCTTTGGGGCTAAACTAATACATGATTTGGACGTTCTAAGAAGAGTCACTTAAAAGCCAAGTGAATCCCAACTGCTACTGAGCTGTAACACCACATCAGTGTTAAGCTTTGTGGTCTTGTGCCCGAAATCCCTCAGGAGGTGAGGTCTTTCTTTCTGTGGTATAGTTTTATCAGAAAAGCGAACACAGTACCTCTTCGTAGCTGGGAATAAACAATTAGACTTCAACCTAATTAATATTGACAACTTTCTCTAGCCATGCCATTTATAGTCATCTTAGAAGCAAGCTGCTCAGCACTTCCTAGAATACTACTACTAACTACTTGGAAGTATTTTCTGAAATAAAAGTCAGCATACCACTTGATGGTCTTGAACCTTGGAGCAGCATCTGTTTTCCTTCTTTTTCAAAGCTCTGTGTTTATTAGATTGCAAGATCTAGCTTTTAAATTTGGTTAACATTTCAGTATGAAATACCTTTACAAAATATGTTTAAAATCTCAAGGTAAGTGTTGATGTGTTTTTTGAACAACTATTAACGTTGCTTTCTTTCCTTGTTAGGAACAAGAAGCACATCCGTTTTTCCCATATAAATAAGGAGATTGGATGTTAACAGTTCTTCTTGATGCAATCTGAATAGGGAGCCTCTGAACTTGGCAGGATGCTGCACTGCATGTATTTTTAAAAGCCTAACGCACCATGAGATTTCTTAACCAAAATGAATAATGGAAAACAACAACAAATCTTTTGGTGGTTTAAAATTGAATACTACTCCTGTTTGTCTCCTTTAAATGGAAAAAAAAAAAACCCACTTAAATTATTAAAAGTCGCTGCTATTAATTTACTGCAGACTCATCGAGTTAAAGAAGAACTGAACACACTGTGATTTTCTGATAAACACATCCAAACCTAGATGGGGGACATGAGGGATCTGATAAACTGTTCTGTATAATGAAATTATTTAATGGCTGTATTTGTCTTTATCCCTGTCTTATCACATCACAGTGTAAATGACACCTTTGAATGGCTATGATTTTTGCGTTAGCATTTGAATGAAATTAAAATGAAAAGACCTGTAAGCGTGTGGATGGAAACACACAACAACAAAGCTTTATTAGAATGGTCAAATCCTATTTTTAAATTCCTGTAGACTATCACCTGAGGAAATCCAGAATATGCAGAAGAAAAAACCAAGACACTTCAGTCTGTCTTCAACCTATCTCACTTCGTATCAAAAGAATCCTTCAGGAATGATACAGCAGTATTTCATATACTGCAGAAAAAAATGTAGTCTCATTGTAGAATATAAGTTTTCAATTAATTCTACAACATAACCTACCAAAAGGGCATAACTTAAAGAGCTAAAGGAAAACATAACGTATTGCATTTAGAATACTGTACAGAAACCACTGACTTTCTATCCTTTTTTCCTTTCAATAAGTAAACATTTTTACATGCAAAATAAAAAGTTGTCTACTTATGAGATAATTTATTCTTCTTGCTGCTGTGTTCCTCCTGAAATCCAAATGCATCACCACATTATTTTTTTCAAAAACAGTTTCAATATAATATTTCTATCTAATTGCAATTTATGCATTTTTTCTTCATTGCATGAATGAAGGGAAAAACATCTTCCATGTTTACCTCTTCCCCTTAAACTACTTTCTCCAGAAGCTCATTCAGTAGAAACACTGAATTTCTTGATGTACAATAGGGAGATGGGTACAACATGCTTGTATTGTTTGAATAAAAAGTTCACACCAATACAAAACCATTACTCCGAAATCTTTATGACGGGCAGTGCAAAATCAACACACAGAAAAGTGGCTAAGCACGCTATACAGCCTCAGGGTGGAAGAGGAAGGCGCTTAACCTAACGCTGTGAACTGCTTTGCAGAGGCTGGCTAGGACACCCTCACAGTGACTGCGTCAGTGTCCTGCACAGTCTGTGTTTTGAAACTACAAAAAAGTCCCATAATGTAACACTAAAGGAAAGAAAATGATGGTGTTTCTGTGTACTCAGCCTTTCTTGTAAGAATCTGTGAACACCGTTAGCAACTTGCGTTTGCCTTTAATTCAGTTTCTTTCAATTGCCAACATTGCAAAAGAAAGGAGAAATAGTTCTGGGTACCCCACACAGCAGAACCGTAAAGAAACACAGATCTTCTCAGGTGTAGCTTATGAGTTTAGTTTGGAAGAACTTTACCCATTTATCCAATCTCTGCAGGAGGAACAAAGCCCTCCTGGACTGCTACCAATTTCTATTTGCTCTGCAACGAGCCCCACGCACCGCTTGTGTTCCAGCTTTCTCTGAATTTCCCTTTTCGTTGCTTTTTTAGCTGGCTACATATACTCTCTGAAATTAAATGTGACTACAAGCATACTCAGTAACAGAATCAAACACCCATTGAATTTTCTGTTATCTACTTACATTTTATTACAGACTAATATGAAATCATCTCATATTCATACTAGAATTATTTTAATTACTCGTGAGCAAACTTAAACCGGTCTTGGATGTTTATATTTATTGCAAGCAGATTCATGTCTCCTGCTTATATATTCTACATAAGGATCCAAAATGTGACTGAATATAAACAAGTTATATTTGGTTATCTACAGAAATAAAAGTTAAAAATAGCACTGAAAAGAAACTTTACAGTAATGCATTCACACACTGACTCTTCAAATCAAATAAATGAAGTGGTATAGGATAATCTAAACATTCGATTTGAAGGCTGATTTATTTTCAAATAAATGCACCTATATTTGTACAATTAAAAATAAGTGTCAGAATTTGGTGCTGATGACTACAGACATCTTTAATGTTTAATGCACAGATAACTACCCCCCAGCCCCCATACAGCAACTTTCGCAGATTCTACTTTACATTAGATCATGAAAGGACATTTTAAATGCAATGCGTACATAGCACAGAATTTGTGTCAGAGACAAAACAGATTGAAATTCTGTGAATTTTCATAAGGTAAAAAATTAAAGCTATATAAATTGATTTTTAGGTTATTCTGCAAAGTAGAATCACGCGCTTTTTCACTTTCGTAATACTTTCACAAATTTCCATTAAAGCTTTTTTTAACAGAAACAGTAGCATGAGCACAATGATCCCACTGGCTTCCAAAAGAAAAGTAGCGCTGTTGCTCAGTTAAGCTATGTTTCTCTTTTTACATTTGCAAGCCAGTTGGGTCAAGACAAACAGGCTAATGCAAGCGAGAAAGTAAACTGTAAGCTTTTATATTAAGTGGCCGAACAAACAATTATTGTACATGGTAAAACAAAAAAGAACTTTCGCCACAAGCCACTGCAGGAATATATGAACTTCAGTGGCCGAAAAGCTTGAAATACTTTCTAAGTAAGTCTTCACATACATTTGGTTAGCGCTTACCAGTTTCAAGACATTTACAGAAGCAGTTATGGAGACACTATGCTGTTAAAGCTGCAACAGTTTAAACAAGGCAAGTTAGGAAGTTACATAGATTTTTATATTTTTCCTCTTTAATTCTTTTTTTTTTTAATACATAAAAATCTGTCTCCTTTCAGTGTCCCATCCATAATAAAACATCCTAATGCATTTTGATCTAACTTCTACTGTTTCATCTTTGTATTGGCTGATCCACTTAGAATGAAACTCCAAGTTAACGCCTGCTGCAGTGGACTAGGTTTGCAAGGCAACAGTAACAGGGACCAAAGCAAAAGCACATCAAGCACATTTGAGTTGGTTTTACATTTTTGCCATTAAACATTCTACTTTAACAAACAAACTACCAACTTTTAAAGGTAAAAGTATTGCTAAACCAAAGCAGAAACTTCCACTTGAATTCAAGCATTCTTTCTCCTCCAAAAAATGACATGCTCAACTAAAATTTCCCAAGCAGGTGTTTCAGCCTGAATAACATCATGAATAATTTCTAAGTGCAGGGCTACATGAAGTTTGCAATGAGCTGCTTTGTTAGTAGGCAGAACAGGAATGCAGCATTTTCAAAAACATCAAGCAAAAAATCTCCTTATTTAAGGCTAAAAGATGGAAATCAGAAAAGTAAAAAAGCAGGAGGCTTTACAGAGTAAAAAAGCTTGCAGTAATAGTATAGCACTCGAAGTACAGTGCTCTAATCGCCACGATCACAAATACCAATGAAACATTAATAGTTTGGGTGAGACTGACAGAGCAATAGACCTATATTTCTTATTTGACATTCATTAGAATTTTAACATTCAGCCACAACTCCACTCTAAGCTAAATTTAAGTGGCCAAAACTCATAGGTATAAAAAAAGCCTTCAAAACATATACTTAAAAAAAATAGAAATGGTGTGTTAACAAATGTATGCGTAAAACAGATTTATAAATAGCTACAGTATGAAAAATATTTCAGTGCAAAGGCAATTTTAAGATTTCTAAAAAATACATTACAAATAATTTGTTAACTACACACAAGAAATTTGTCACTGCTACTGGTATAAAATTTATACCCATATTAACTTTTTAAAAATATATACACCAGTGTTTTATGTAGGGGACAGTTCTAACTGACCAACATTCAAGTCTGCAATGGCAAGTATATGTACACACACCCACACACATATGTATGTATTTCAAAATGTTACTGCTAAGAGGACATTCTTTGAAACTTAAAAGTGCTACATGTTAAATGGTAAAAATACCTTCATCTGTGGTGCTCATCATTAGACTTTTAAAAATTCTCTTATCTTTGGTATACTGAAAATTTCACAACTCACTTTATCATCTACTTGTCCCAGGGCATTTTAACAATAGTTCACTGTTTGTTTAATGTGAAGATCACTCGAACTATTGTGAGGGACGTTTCCTAGTAAGTGCATTCTTTTTTATTGAAAAGTAAATTGCTAAGTAAACTGTTTTACCTCTGTTGGTTTTTTTAAACACAAAACGGGAAATAATTTTTCTCTGCCACCCTAGTCCATTCAAACGACAACTAACTATATCTTGGCCAGGTCTTCCAATAGAGTCTGCAGATCGGACTCCAAATAATTTGTTTTCACATTGAAATAACTTTTTAGCTAATGTCCTCCCAGAGGTATTTAATGACTATGGTTATTAACCAGTTCTAACCACCAGGCTGAAATTGGTTGAAATCAGATTACTCCTTCAGATATTTTTGCACCCCGAAATAAAACACTGGACTAAAGAAACAAGACAAGGACAGAGCTAATACTTGAATTAGTGCAAGGTAACATAAATGTAGCAGAGAAAACAGAAGTGCAAGTTGGCTGTCATTCTTAAAGTAATTCAGACAGAATCCTTGCAGTCAAACTACTTTCTGTATCACAACCACAGCTCAACTGTTAGTAAACAGCCGTGTGCCACCTCGTGGTTTGCTTACCAAAGTTAACAGTTGCGTGCTTTGTAATACATCTACCAAGCCAATTAGCCAGGATTTAACCATACACACAACAACAACAACAAAAAAAAAAATCAAAATTCAGAGGATGAACCCCGATAGTAAAAGATGATTACTTGGAAAAACAGCCTTTCTTTTTTTAAGGAAAAAAATGTGTCTAAAAAGGCTTAATATATAATACTTTCTGCTATGCATATTTTACAATCATGGGGATAGAAGCGGGAACACCGGGTAATCTCCACCTTTGACAAATTCACAAAGACCTTTTAGGCATTCGTTTCTAGAGCAGATATCAACATTGATGATATTTACCTATTTAACAGCCAACTTGACTTCATAAAGTGTGTATATACTCTACACAAGGATTGCTTTGCCTATCTTTCTATGGGGGAAAACTAACTGAAAACCAGACACAGCCCTGATTTGGCCACTTACAAGGAAGTGAACATTAGAGAGTGTTTCTTGAAAGCAGATTTGCACAGAGGAAACACCAGTTTGTTCTACAGAAAGAGCAAAGAAAGAAAAACGACAGAGGAAAATCAGAAACAGCACTTGTTAAATACGCTTTAGGAGACTTTCATGGGAGATAACTGAGGTCATTGCTTCTGGCTGAAAATTAAAACTGTTGATCTCAAAATGTAGGTCACTGACTGAAACTATACACTTCAAGTAACAAAAGAAAATTACTAAAGATGACAGAAGCAGTAAATGCACAGAAGTCTTGACACAGGATGGAGAGAATTTTTAGTGCTACCCGTCTCACAGTACCAGACTGTGCAGATTGATCATTGCTCCAGTAGTTCAAAACATAAAAAGAGGCCTATTTTCCTGGAAGGGTTCATACTTCTAGCTCTTGATCCTGTTTGTCTGAACACTACCTCAGACAGCAAAAGCCACATATAGTTTAATATATTTGTGACATGTTTGTTTCCTGAAAAAAGAAATAAACAAAATACAGTTTTTAAAGGCTTGACTTGGTGTTCTGTCATACAGATGTTTCCAAACCTGACCCACTGTAGCGGTAGCCTGCACTGGGACGGCAATGCTTATTTGAATAACCAAAGACAGATGGAAGTACTGAATAATCAACACCTTTCCAGTGCGTAAACATCATTTTTTTAGAATGAGAATTAGACCTTCTTGCTGGGGAATTGCTGCAGTCACTGCTCCTGTATCTTGGGCTTTTCAGACAGGCAAGAGGTGTGAATTCCGAGATGTGCTCCTGACAGTGCCTCGATGCATTCTGTTAAAGGGAAAAAAACCCCAAACACACAGTAAATAAGATGATCTCAGAGCTAAAAGTCTACAATTACACTCTTTCACAGGGCCACTGTGCTTTTTCACTGGATCACCACTCAGGCTATTTGTTTCATGCAAAGGTATAACCCTTCATGTTGTTGAGCAATCAATCACTTTCAACATGATTATTTTTACATTAAGGCCTACAGAATCAGGCATAATTTTACATAAAATCTCTACACCTGATAATGGCCTCTTTAGAGAACAGATGAAGACGCAGAGGACTGATTTCAAGTTGAATTGTTACAGATTGTTTATCTTTCATTTTGCCATCTCTCTTGGTACATCTTTTTATCTCTGAACTTCTTTAGTCAAGACTTCTTATGGGGAATTTTAAGGCAGGACAGATTCAAGTACTTTGCCCTGTACTTCCAAAGAGAGGGTTGTGCTGATAGATGAAAGTACTGGGGGTTTAATGCACTTGTTTTTGCATTGATTTTGGACTTGCTTAGGTTACATGTTGCATCTATACAGGCAATTTATACTACACATCACAATACTATCTTGGCCTAATTGTCCCTCAAAATTTATCTGTACCACATAATCAGTCCACTCTCGCAGAATCAGCACTTCCACTCAGGAATTACTCACAACTACAGTTAACACCACAACTGCATGAGAAGACCCTGGAACATGTGCACAAACTAACAGAAAATCAGCACAGCACCTTTCCCGATGAGTTTATCTAATTCTTCTCACTAAATGTACATATCATTTCCAGGTATAGAGGTATGGAGGTTATGTGACAGTATTTAAGATATAAATGCATTGTAAGTGTGATTCAAATCAATGTTATCAATCACTCTCTCCATGAACGAGATATAAGCCAGCTGATCCTCTGTGCTTCATCGCCCCCTTTCTCCTTCTCTGTTAACCGCAAAACAGTAGCAAAGGGAACAAAATCACAAAATAAATATTAATGATATAGCTTATAGAAGTCTGGCTGACATTTAATACTACACTTCTAATGCCAACCACACGCTTAAGACACTATTCTTCCATAACCGTGAGCAATCAGAAAGCTCTTTTCAATGGATACTCTTGGAAAAGTCAAACTATACCGAACTGCTCACGAACAGTGAGGCCTGTGTTCTTTTAAATACATATATAGACCAAATACCACCATTGATACAGAAAAATATAGATAATGAAGCAACAGAGAGACTTTGTTTTGGAAATGTCAGAGGGAGTAGTCATACACTGTACAGTAACTACTTTTCCTAGTCTTCCAGCTAGAAAGTGAAGCATTTTAGTTACCATATGTATTTCTAAAAATCACGCTTTTTCTACACATAGCTCCAAGGCAAGTGTTTTCAATCTGCCGTGCCTGAAGCTACTCAAGAAAGCTGGGGGTTTCTACTAATACTTGTCTAGTAGTCATTAAATCAAAAGCACCCCTCAACCTCCTTCAAACCTTAGAGCCCATTACACTGCATTTGTCCTCTTCACATATTGGTACTTTGCACCTTCACTTGATTCCTTGTGTGCTGCTTTTGTGGTCAGGAGAGCATGAAGGGGCTGGAGCAGATACAGCATCCAGGTGGGAATGTATCCGAGTAAAAAGTGGACCTTCTTATAGTTGTTGATGTGATCAGTGGTGTGGCAAGAAGATGAAGTAAAGCGGAGAACTTCATTCTGCTGCCCTAACGTTTGGAGGACTTAGGAGCTCACCACTCATGCTGCTGTCTGGGGTGTTTGGCAAGACTGCCATGCTTTTCATCCCAGGCAGTGATGCAGCAACGCGCTGGTCTATGCAGAACACATTACTGTGGTAGGTACCATCAGGTATAGAGCCCCTGTCTCCTGACCCAAGATCCTATTCACAAGTAACTCACTTCCTTTGTCTGGTTATCTTCTTGTTCTGCCACTTGCATTTGGTCTATATATGTATTCAAGAGTATGAGAGATGATGGATAAACTGTTTGGGTGTGAGAATCACTTTGACTTTATGTATTCTACACTATGGTGTAATGTGAGTACACTGCAATGACAACTGCAGTTCTTACAGAACAAATGTCACACCACACCTATATGTAACACAATCTATTTTTAGATCTTTAATAAGGGTATATTGTTTCATTGTTTTGCCTTACGTGAGGAAGTGTCTGAGAAAAAAATCTTACCTGTGGCATGGAACATCTCTTGCAAAAACTAGGCTCTCCAAGTAAAACATAATGATTTTGTATCAATATTGAAAAAGTACATCAAAAACTCTGGAGGAAACAGTTGATTTGTAAATAGCACAGTTCACCAATAGAAATTAATCCAAACTGGCAACACGTACAGTACTGTTACCTAGCTTTGATCTAATTATGGCTCGGAAGCTGAAAGATTTCCTTCAAGAAGTGGCCCATCGCTGTTCGCCAGTGCATTTAGGGCTGTTTTATGTCTCATACTCTTCTGCAAGGATGAGGAAAAACAGTGAGACTCTTGCTGAATAGAAGAGGGAAATGTGAATGAATTGTACCATTTAGTACAAATGCACTACTGTAAGCAAATTCCTGTGAAAGTGACAGATTTTCTGATAGATTTAAAATGGAAAGGTTGTCTGGTGTAAAACAAGGTTTCTACTTCTTGATCCTGAGGCTAATTAACCCTTTGAGCCACCCTGAGGATGTTTTTAATTCCATTTCAAACTCTGTTTTTAAGTAAAAATACTTAATTACTCTCAAAAGCACTTAACTGTACCATGACTAAGCACCATGGGCTTTGTGTCCTGCCCCTCTGACAACAACCTGTACTCAATGGGAGAGGTCCCCGGGATACAATGAGGCCAAATCGATTCCAAATTAAGGAGCGGACATCCCGCTTCGCTGCTCCCCAGAACAACTGGCCCACTGAAGGGGGTGCTACACACTGAAGGGTGATGGGGCCAGCGCTAACGAAGGCTGACTTACAGCTTAGTCATTACACCCTGGGGAGAGAGGGCAGGGGAGTTACCAAGGCAACTTCTTCCATGGGATTCAAATATTGCAACAGCAAGATCCATTTCTTTGTTTTCCATAGAAGAGGAGCCTGACACATGACAAAGGCAACAGTTTGCTGGTGACCAGTTTTCTAAGAGCCCCGTGCAGTTGTTCAACAGCAGCTAAGCCCATTGAGGAACAGAAGAATGATGGATCCCCAGAGAGGCTTCCCCAGGCAAAAAGTACCAGTCTGGGTTTCCCCAAGCGCAGCAAAGCGTAGAGATCTCGTAAGGAGGCTGATGGGCCAATCTTGTGGCTGAAGTGAAAGTGAAGTAAAAAAAACATCCATCAGAAGCGAAGAGAAAAATGTTTCTTATAAAGGGATGAAAGCACAGAAGTTATTTACAGCTCAGAATCTAAACACCTGGTATTTCAGCCACAAAATGCTTGGGATTGCTGAAACCCTGTCAATTGAAGTGACAATTATAAAAAGGAAAAAAGGATAATTTAAAGTGAATTTATATTTTCCCTAACAGAGCTGCTGAGCTTCTGTTATTAATGAAACAAGAATTTGAAAAAAGGAAATCTAATCAATTAATGTAGATTGGACACATTAAAATAAATACCCTACTGCTTTTTAAAGGTAAAGGTTGAAAGAAACCTCACAGCTGCACAATTTCCAGCGAAAGCACAAAATTCAGTTTGTTTCATTGAGCCGCAGAGTCACTGGGACTACATGTATAAGAAACGAGCAGATTTTTGACTAAAATTACCAAAAGGCAACAGATTCCTCCAAAGCTTTTGCAGAATTCATGTTCAGAATTCATGTTTTAGCCCAAGAAAGACAACAGTTCATACTTGTGTGTATGCACATATATGTATATATAAAAATATACATGCACATATATATACATGTACTTGTATGTACATATACGTATGTGTATACACACGTATGTGTTTGTGTGTGCATATATATCTGTCACTAAAAAGCTCAAAAACCCCCAGAGCTAAATCTGGAATGTTTAAAAACCTCTGAATGGTAATGATGGTAAACGATCATCCACCAGAGACTGGAATGACTTGCAAATAATTGAAAACTTGAAAGGCATCCAAATAGCTTCAAAGGCTTTATGTGATCTTACTGCCTGAGGAGAACTGATATAGTAACCTGGGAGGTGGCGGCTAGTCATGCGTTAATCTCTTTAACTGTTCCAGAAGCCCTTTTATTACAAATAAAGCAATATAGCTTATAAGAATGCAGTAAGTTTAAAAAGAATTGTTTAAAAGGTCAGCTCAAACCAACCCTAAGGCACTTAAGAGCCAATTTTAGCCAGAATTTTCAATAGTGAAAAAACTGTGTATTTTCCCTGTCACCTATGTAATTACAGCCAATTTTATTGACTATACATTTTTGAAGGGGGAAAGAAGAAGGAAATGTATTTTTTATCTTAACCAGTAAAGAAACAAAGATATAAAATGTGCAATGGAAACCAACAGTCTCCTAGTATTCAGCAAAAAATAATTTTCTTGCAGACTGTAGGGAAGCCAAGATTTACTAGCATTTCTTCTCCATTTGTATTTTATCAAATGCCATATATTTCTGGATCTTGAGCTGTTTTTGTGCTAGAAAGAGCACAGAATGTCATAAAATGGAATAAGGAAAGCTCAGTTTCAAAATGCGTGCTGGAAATAATATATTAATAAAAAGTTGCATTTTCTTTTATCACAGCAGAGCAAATACATTAATGAATTCTAAAGACCACTTAAATGGTTTCCAGTACCACATTTTCTGTATGATGCTAGTTAACATCAGCATAATCAGAATTATCACTTCTTTGTGTGACAGCTATTCAATTGACTCGGGTACAATGCAAACATGACATGCATTCACCTACAGAGACCAATGACTAAAATGGGTATCTAAGAATCCTAGATTCTTGAGGCAGAAACATTATGTAAAATACAGTAACAACAGCAACAAAAATGGTAGTGATAGTGATGGATTCTGACAATGATTCATAGACTCTTTGAGATAAACAAACAGAAGAAGGAAAAAACTACGCTAAAAAGTATTCTTCAAAATATGAGTTGATGTGAATCAGATATGGAGATAATGAGTACGGTAAATAACTTCTGATGATAAACTTTACACTGTCCTTTGAATGAAACGGCCAAGCATGCAGAAAGGCAGGAAAAAAGTCACCTTTTGTTCCATTAGAAACTTAGACTGCTTGAAGTCTGAGAAAGCATAAAGATGGTGGACTGCTCAACAGAAAGGCACTGATGTTTAGTCTGATTTCCCCAGGAGATTGTACGAGGTAACCGTGCACATCATTTATGTTTAAAGCAAGGTAGCAGTAATTTAGACAAAGCAGATTGGAAGACAGGAAGAAACAGAGAGAGGAAAGAAGAAACACAAGGGATATATCTGGTTAAAAGTCAAAGATTTTCTACGAAACATTAAAAAATGAATACTGCCAATGTTAAGCCCACAGTCTGCTTTGCAATTGATTCATTTTCCAGCACTAATATACAATGTCTGTAAGAAATGCTTTCTATTGCTAGCTTGTTTCTTGCATTAACCCATCCTCATTCCCTCTCTTTAGACTTCTAAATTAAACGTGCAGAACCTATACCAAGATCAACTTCTTCCTCAAGTAGCATACATGGCAAAGAGATATCCATTAAAGACATCAAAATAGAAAACCACTAAATACTGATCTGCCTGGCAATGCTTTTCTGTTATTCTTTATTCTTTTCTGTCCTCCTGAAGTGGGCATTTTCACAACTATACATTCAAGGTACAAATGTCCAAAGCAATGGCAAGCGGTATGGAAATTTTACTTTCATTGGAAGTGAAGTTCCTTTATTCCTTTCCTCTTAATGCAAAGTATCTTCTCAAACATCAAAACGCTAACTAATCCCTACCCACACAGTTGCTGGTAAACTCATTACTTTAACCTACCAGTGGTAGTTGATGGGCTGAAAAGGGCAAGGGCAGTAGCATTAAGTTTTAGGTGCGACACCTCTACTGTCCTTCACCTTCTAACATATACAATATATGAAAGTTTGTTGGGGTCAAAAATACAGGTAACATTTTCTGTTGAGGCTGGTCTGATGGCCCCCGAATAGTACCATGCTTCCCACAGCTCCTGGCTTCCCTTGCAGCCTCGGCAGGGCAAGCCTGTATTTACACAGCAGCTTCTCCTTTTGGGCTGATCAGAAGAAAGGAGACTAGTACTCTTCCCACTGGCACAGCAAGGCACATTTAAGTGAAATAGTGTATCAGAACAGGCAAAATGTAAGTTGAAATATAAAAAGAGGGAAAAATGATTACTAGAATGTGAATAAGTTTTAATACATGTGTTTTTGTAACAGGCACAGCATCAGTAAAAAGTAGTGTGCTAAGAAAGTATCATATGGCACAGATCATGCAATATAAATGTTGGCATGAGTTTACTATATATTCCTTACCAACTTACTATATATTCATCACATTTATTTTAAGCGTATAAATTCTAGATTTGTTCAACACACATGCAGTTGTAGAGTCCCTTGGTATGGGATTGCAACTGCTTGTGCAAAGCCCTACGTTAAAGGGGATTTCAATAAAATCACACGCTCCCTTCCTATTAGTTTTATTTTGAACTTATCTTATTTTAGCGGTTTTCCATTTCAGATAAGTATGCTCAGCTTGCACGGTAAATGCTAAAATGTCCACGTTAGAGTTACATTTAGGCAGTAAAATGACTTGGTGTGAAAGATAATTACTTCAATTCAGGGGTGTGGGCAGTGCCTCTGAATACTCCAGAAGAGCAGGCACACTTGCTGTCCAGACCGACGGAAGTGCATCCGATCCATCCTCACGGAGTTCCCAGTCCCCCTGCCTTTATCTCCTCAAATCAGAAATCATGTTGAGCCATGTACCTGCCTCCCACCATCCTCACCAGCTGACTTCCTGGTGGTTGCTGGTCCAGAGGCGCAGGGTTTGCCCCAGGACTCAGGTAAATACCACCTGGCAGCATGTTTTACTGTACTGCTCAGAAGGGGCTGGTGTACAACCAGGGAGTGATATACACCTGTACTGGCTTCAGTGGTTAAACCACAACACCACAGATGGGGAACCTCTGTTCTAATCTTGTCTCTAATCTTGAAAGAGGTCTAATTATTAGAGAGTTGTGATACAAAAGACTAGCTTCACAATGAAAAATATTTTTACCTGGATTCTTTCTGTTGCTGTAGGCCACAACTGTCTGCATAAGACCTTCTTGAGAACATCTGGAAGAAGGCTGACAGTTATGAGCAGAATTATACCCAGCCACGCAGGACCACTAGACAGCATTTGCATGAACACATAATACATCCTCTGATAATTGAGAAAAGGCCTGGCAGGAAAAAGATTAAATAGATATTACACTTCAATACGCGAGACTGGCAACGTTAAATACAAAAGTTATGACAGTGATGAAATATTTCAGGGTCAGCTTCCCAGTTTGCGGGAGTTCACCCATCCCAGTTTTCTCAGGAGATCTAAACACGCACTGGCTAAGATAACTATCTTCCTCTTGACTTCCAGGCTGCAGGAAATACCATGTTGTCCTCTCTCCCATGCTGCCTCTCCCTTGCAAAGACAAACTAAGTCACATTTGTATTCTGTTTATGCTCTTCCATCTACTCCTTATCTTGCCTCAGATATTTTCCACCTTTCTTCTCAGTGTTCCACCCATCACTTCCCTCCTCTTTCCCAACGCACACTCGTTTGCCTGTATCCTCAGGGTAAGGCTTGTTGACCACACCTTTCTTCATAACTCTCAAGCTCCCCAAAGCATCTCTCATGGTGTCATGTTATGCTCCCTAACCTGTTCACCACGATGGTATGTGCCCCCACTGTCACTACCTTCACTTTTGTGTCTCCCTGTACCTCCATGGCAGCTGTGTGGTCATTAAAATGCCATCACTGTACAGTAACAGGAACCGGAGGCCGAATTTACTGAGCGCAAAGACCAAAGCACACTTTGCAGCAACACTGCAGTATAAAGGCCTCCTACCAGTAGGGCTGTTTCCTGCTAGTTTCCAAAATTTGACAGAATCTTTGCATTCTAAAAAGGTGGCCACGTTAAACTACATTGCTACATGTAAATAGTCACATCTCTAATACACAGCAAGGCTGGCTGGAAAACATTATCAGGAGAATTCGTTTTTGCAAACTGTTTTCATTCTGAAGCTGAAGAAACTGAGATCTGATCTTAATGGGGGAAAAAAAAAACCCAAAATCAACAACAAAACAAAACAAAGAGGCTACTGAATATCCAAGGAGTTGACAGGTGGTTACTCATTTGCAAAGGACACATTGAAATACAAATCCTTGCTCCAAATTAGATGGCACCTTAATCACCATGCAACAGTTAACCTCTGCTTTCTCTCTGGTCCCCTAAAATGTTTACTTATATCTACAAAGCAGAACAGCTCCAGCAGAAGAAGTCAGAAAAGGTAACCTTGTAACTTGGCACTCTACAGGTGAGAAATGCAAATTAAGTTCCTGATGGCTATCAGGCATAGTAAGAACTTGAATTTGTTTCAACTCTATCTCCTTCCCAAACATTTCTCTTTCAAGTAAACGGAATTTTTTAATAGATTAAAAAAAAAAAATAAGGCAAACCAACCACTTTCAATCAGCTACATACAAGAGTTTACTAATTCTTAAAAAGCTTGTTACCAACAGTAGAACAAGTAGGTGCTCCGACATTGCTCATACAGTAAATCTACTTTGCTAAACAAGGGGACAAATAATGAGCTCAAACACAAGGACTCCTGGTCATCCACACAGCTTCAATGTGAGTTCCACTCCCTGTCTCTAGTTTACACTGCTACAGCTAGCTCCCTCCAAGACAAGCCCAGGAGGCGGGTGACTGGCCCCAGGCTGCATAGATGTGACCCACTCCATGACATTTTGCCTCAGATATGCAGCCTCAGCTCCTTAGACCAACCTTTGCACTGCTTTCCACTGACACTACTGAGTAGCCCCAGTAGCAGCCTGAAGTCTGATATTCTTCTCCTCATACTCTTCTTTAAGAGTATTTTAGCAGACAGTCAGTGAAAGAAGAGCTGAGCATTCTCTAATTACCATTACTGATGTGTTTAAAATGTGATTGCTATTGGGAGTTCTGCAGTATATAAAAGCTAAATTTAATTCTGTTTGCAACAAAAAGGTGAAATACGTAATAACTTTGTTTCTGAAACAACTTTTGCAATGAGATTTAGATTAGGGTTCATACCAAATAATTCCTCCCCAGAGCAGAGAAAAGATAATGTAGAATACCAGCGATCCCCAGATCATGAAGTGATTTATCCATGTCCAATAGTGAGTATCTAGCGCAAGCTGAAAAAAAACCAAATGAGATTATATGGTGTTATTACTATCTAGAAGCAACAGAACACTCAGCAGGAAATGAAATAAAATGACATCCTTTGAAAAAAGGGAAGGATTCTGCACAGAATTAGCTAAAAAAAAAAGTTTTTCAATTTTGAGGAAAGTTAAGAAGGCACAAATAGCAAAATCTGTATATAAACTAATATGACAATGTGTGGTTGTAGAGGGAAACTAATATAAGTAAGCAGCAACTAGAAGACAAGCTCTAAGAAAGTTTCAATGGATAATACACAGAATAACTTACCTTCAAGGTAACCGTGAATACGAGCACAGTAAACACCAGTGTTCCAAAGGTCCAGTTTCCAAACATCTATAAAAAATGGTCCAAAGCAGTTACAGGTAATATTGCCCAATACTTTGGTGAATTGTCCAGAATAACCTCTTAAAGCTATATATTGCTTTGTATCAGGAACTGACACTTAAGCAAAACTACTGAATTCTTACATCATTCTACCCATTCTATCCAGTGCAAAGTGTTTTGGTTTCTTGCCCTTGGGTGTACACACCTCAGATTTCATTTTCAGACAGGAAAAAACCACAATCAATGCACTCAAGCTGAAGATCACAGGTATGTTACTTAACAAAAATCAAGTGTAGCACAGTTAATGAATCACTGAGATTCACAAATTAACTGCTGTATTTTCATTAATCTTCTTGGACATCATCTTTTCTCTGATCTCCCTTCTCTGCTGTCCTTGGTACCCCAAGTTTCTTGGGAGGTTCAACAGCATGTTACACAGATGAGTAACAGTACAAGAAAGAATGTGATAACCATCAAAGCCAGGTAAGTACCTAAATGTTCTACATACATTCTAAGACAAAACACTAATACTAATTGTGGTTGATTTTCTCCCCACCTGCATAATGAAATAAAAACAGGGGTTTTTTTGTGTTTGGTTTTGTTGGGGTTTTTTGTTGGTTTAAGTGGGCAGAAATGATCATTAATGCTGATGGAGGGAAAAACTAGTGGTGAGTACGGTCAAAGAAGAGTGCCTGGACTGCAGCAGTTTTCAGATGACAAGGTTCCGGATCCAGAGGAACACTGGGAAAGTAAGCAACAGAGTTAGGTCACTGTATTTTAGGAGAAGACACTGTTTGATTCAGAGTATTGCATCCATGAAAGACAAGGGTGCCCAAGACAATGGAAAGATTTTGGAAGATACAACCGCTGAGGTCTCACGAACTCCCTTCTACAGGAAGACATGGAATTTCAGCAGAAGACGCAGTTGGCCAAGCAGGATGTTTCTCAATGAACAAAAAGGCAAAATAGGAGCATACAACAGATGACAATATGGGCAGGCAGCAAACAGGTAGCATAAAATCATTACTTGGGTACAGAGGAACAAAGACACAGGGCACTGGGGCAGGCTGCCCAGAGGGGCCGTGCAGCCTCCTTCTCTGGGGACATTCAAAACCTGCCTGGACACAACTCTGTGCAACCTGCTGTGGGTGACCCTGCTGTAGCAGGGGCTTGGACTGGATGATCTCCAGAGGTGCCTTCCAGCCCTGGCCATTCTGCCATTCTGTGGAGCCCAGTTAGTGTGGTTAGTGAGGGATGTTGAGGGTGACAAAAAGGATATTTACAGGTATCCTTGCTTCAAAAGGAAAAGGTATGTCCACTGATGGAGTGGTAGGACAACCTAGAGGAAGGTGTTGAAGTGCTTAAATATTCAATACTCTGGATATTAGTCTTCATGACCAAAACCTGCTCCTTGCATTTAACAGCAAAGCTGGGGAAGGAGCAGCCGACAGTGTGGAAGCAACAGGTTAAGGAGTTGTTAAGGAGGGAGAGCACTGGATGCAATGTATTTTGAATTTAACAAGGTGTTTGACACTTGACTTGGACAGCATTCTCATTTGGAAGATTAGGAAGCAGGGGCTGGGCAAACAGGCTGCTACTTGAGTTGAAAACTTTCTGAACCACTGGACTCAAAAGTTTAGTGGTCAATGTCCTTGACGGTTGGCTGCTCTTGATCAGTGAACCACACTAAGGACTGATGCTGGGGCTGATATGGTTGAATGTCTCTGTCAGTGGCCTGGTGGTGACACAGAGAACATCATGAGCAAGCTCCCAGGTGATACAAAAATAGAGAATAGTTGACAGTGAATGGCAGAGTTTCCATCCAGGGAGACGAGACCTCCACTGATTTGAGAAGTGGGCTAATAGACATAAATCAAACAAGGAAAAGAGCACAGTTTTACACCTATGGAGGAGTAACAACATTATATTGGAACTGACTGGCTGAGCAACCGCCCTGCTGCAAAGGAAGCTGCAGTGGGGTTACAGTGGACTCCAGGGTGAATACAATCCTATACTATGTTCTCTCTATACGTCCGGGAAACTGCAAACTGAGCTGTACTGGGAGGAACATGGTCACTAAAGAAAGGTTATTACTCCCACCTACCCAGCTACAGGGAGGTTGAACCTGGAATACCATGCCCAGTTCTGGGCCCCTCAGTTCAAGAGGGATGTGAAAAAAATTGGAAAGGATCAAGTGGCAGGCAACCAAGGTGGTTAGCAGTCTATAGCTGTCCTGTGATGAGAGGTTCAAGGACTTATTTACTGTGGTGGAGGGGAGGTCAAGGAACAACCTAGTAGCTACCCACAATTATTTTAAAAACAATTACAAAGACGAAGAACTGGAACAAACCTCTCTTCAGCAACAAGAAAAAATCTGCTTAGGTATCAGGATAATTTTTTTTACCATGAAGGCAGAAAAACATTGCAACAGGTTGCCCAAAGAGCTTATGGAATCTCCATCCTCAGGGATATTCAAAACTTGAAAAAGACTAGACAAAGCCTTGAGCAACTTGATTTTGATTAGCCCTGAAGAACGTAGGGAATTGAACTGGATCACCTCCAGGGTCCCTTCCCATCTACATTATTCTGTATGAGCTCACCCAATACCAGATGACAGGGGATCCACACGGGCAAGTGACCACATGAATGTGCTGCAGCAGGAAAAACTCTGAATGGAGACTACAGCCAGCCACAAGACAGAAATCTGTAGGAAACTAGGCTGAGATAATCTGATCAACTGGGAAAGGAAAATGATTTTTAAAAATAAACAAATGACTGGCTGAAGAAGATTCATTATTCTGAATAACCATTTCATTATTTTAAAATTACTCAATGTGTGACCGAGTGTACAGAACACAAGATGAAGTGGAGAAAACCTTCAGCATTTTGACCTTTTGGTTTGGTATGTAATACAATAATTTTATAGGGTCATGCCATCACTACAGCATTTTCTGTGCCCTGAAAAAAAAAATCAGCGCAGTTTAAACTGGACAGGAATCTGGTTCAGGAACTTCAAATTATGCCATTTACTGGCTTTCTTCTGCAGTTAAATTTTACAATACTCTCATGTCATATCTGGCATCTCTCAGAGAGCCTAGTGTCAATCTAAGTTTCTGCACACTGAACTGATGTGTCCGTACTTCCAATAAAAGCTTTGTGTGTCAGGCTAGAAAGCACCGGGCTGCAACCAAACTCTTCACCTACCCAGCTTTTTAGCTCAGAAAATGAGGTCATAGCACAGGGTCACCAGACTCCGTAAGGCTGCTAATTTGGCACAGAGAAAGTTAAGCAGAGCTATATGGGATGGTGTGAGTTACAAAAACTCACAATGTATTTTTTCAGCATTGAATATCTCAAGATACCACTCATGTCTTCAGGCTGTGAATCAGCCTTTTGTAAGTCTGTTTGTTAACAGCTAGTTTATTAACAAATATTTTTCTGTGCTCTGCTCCCAGCCTATACAAGACTTCCCCTCCTTCTTCTGTGACTGTATTTGTTGATCTTCCATGTTCCAATTCATCATTCTACTCACCTTTCATCCTTGCTGTTTTGTATTTCCCAGTCTGTTATTCCTTTTAACTCAGTTTCTCCTACCTATCTCTGAACCCAGCTTAACAATTATACTTAATCCACACCACATCAAAAGTTAAAATAAAAAAAATCACAGAGGAAATACATATTCTCATGTGGGTAAACTAAGATCACATTGTCAACCTGCAATTACTTCTATGGGGCCTTCTTTTCTTCTTACCTTCCTTATGTAGTTGGTCTCTGACTATATGTTTTTATACCACCAACCGTGATGTCATATCCAGAGTGGAACACCATACACACAAAGCAGTATCACAAATCAGTAGCAATTAGTAAGAGATAAATCTTTGGCATCTTATTTTATTTACCAGGAAATGACAGGCAAACATTTATGAAGCAAATTTCAGTGATTAAAAGTACACTTTTCTATTATGCTAGCAGTATCACTCAACAGCATGCAAACAGTTTCAAAGAAATTTCTAAATACTGAGAACCATCCCTGGGGGGATTATGCTTGGAAGCAAGCTTAATGGTATGCAAATTTTAGTCTGACACAGGCATCAGTCTAAGTGAAAGACATTGACTTTCTTCACTTTTTACTAGTTTTGCAACAATGCTGATTAGTTCATTTCTGGAGGGAAAGGTTAATTCAAAATTTTTGCTTCAGCACCCATTTTAACAGTTTGGAACCTAACTTGAATCATCTTGTATCATTAGTGTTACTTTCAGCTCTTTTATCCCCTTTCCTGCTTCCTACCTTTTCCTTGTTCCATAATAATGTTGTGGTAAACCTTTCAAACCTTCAAACATTTCATTGACTTTTTCCCTATCTGAGCATAATTTACGTGCTTGGAAATAAGCATCAACATCAACTAGCATTCATGTTATGTATAAACTCACATGTGTATCTCTGACAACAGTAACATTTGCAAGCCTTTACATATAGAATTGCAACTCAGTATCTGTAAGTTTTATACATACACATGAGCATACATACTGAATAATGATGAATTTTTTAACGCTCTCTGACACTCAAGAGTCAGAATGTCTCATCAAACACCACATTTATCATCAAATATTAACAAGGGTATCTAGTTGTAGATGTAAACATTCAGAATTTGGAAATCAGGCACTAGTCTGGCTTTAGAGCTTTAGCAAGAACAATTTGATTGAATGTGGGCAACAGAATTAAAGGAAAATTTCAAAAAGGAACCCAGTCATAATATTTGCAATGCAAACCATTTACAAACTGTGTGCAAGTATAAGAAGTCTAATTCTGAGAACTATAAATACAAACTGACGCAGAATTTGAACATCTAACAAGACCAGGAAAAGAAGTGCTGCAGTGTACAGTTATGTCTGATGGAAATTCATTCTGTCCTTAGAAAAGCTCTTCCTAACAAGTGCTCTCTCACACACTAGCAGTTTATTTCCCTGATAGATGTCACAAAGATGGTATGTAATGATATTTGAATACTGCATTTCTAGCAAACATGTATGTTACATTTAGTCAACAAATATTGTACAGTTTATTTTCTCTCTCACTTTGAGGGTCTTTTCTAAAGCCATTCAAGCAACTTATAGCAGAAATTGTAATCAATTTTCTATAGCGAAGAGGGTCAGCAACAAAATGTAGGTTACAGAAAAGCATAGAACAAAACAACAAAATGCAAGGAAGCAAAAAGCTTACTTATTTTTGAAGTTCATGGCTCTACCACACCTGATGTACCTTAATATACCTTATACTCCATATAAGTTCTTTATATTTTAAGTTACAAAGTAGCAATAAAGAGCATTTCTATCTATAGGTTTAAGTGATATTTTGAAATAACTATAGGAAATATTTAACTGCTCTTTAACAGTTTAATTAAAGAACAGTAAAAGATGAAATGGATATCATGACAAATCCACAATAAGTCTTACCATGTGAGTGCTGGTTGTCATTAGCTGAGGATAGGAAGAGAAGCAAGTAGCAAAAAGAAAAAAAGCACACAAATAAAATAGACCAAAATATCAATGGGTAAAATAAATAAAATGCAAAAGTTCTCAAAATTTGCATTCATGTGACTGCAAAGCAAGTAGATTATTTTAAGCTGCCATATGTAAAAAACAATTAAAATATTAAAAAGCTTGTTATATTTAAGCTTTTATGATCATTCGTAACTACTCTACCAAGAGTCTTTTGATACGTTAATCAAATATTCATCAGATGCATGTTAAGCATGAAACAGAAAAGTTACTATGTAAATTCTGAAGGAATACTTGGAATTTATGATATATATTTCTCCTAAGTTGTATCTAGTCCTATGCCTCTGTTTACTGACACACCATACATCCTATTTGCATGGTTTCCTAAACAGACAACCCATCTATCTCACTATAATACATTAAACAGTTATCACCTGTGCTGGAAATCTTGAATAAAACAATTAAAACTATGTTCATAGCACAATCAACATTAAAAATATGATCTTTGATTGACTGATCAAATCCAGCACTAACCTGTCCATTGCTGGTCACAACTGTGTTGTCATACAAGAGATAGGCACCAAAGAAAAATACCACAGCATCAAACACTCCTAGGAATGTCCAATAAATAAATGCACGCCAGCGCAGCAAAGCATTCTTGGCAACATCTCTGTGTAAAACAGGATACATGCATTCTTTATCAGCATGTTCAAAAAACCTAGACAAATCATGTCACTCATACTGGTTTTTGAAGGAAAAACAATTACGAGATCCCGTGCAAAACTACCTTTATACAAAATATGTCTGTTTTCCAGTATTCGCTATGCATGCAATGATCCGTAGATTTTAAATGGAAACACTAGAGGTCTCTAGAGACTTTATTTCCCATGGGGTATTTTCATACAAAATATTCTAACAAAACAAAACATTAATTTTATGTGGAATGTGCGAAACAAGGATTTTGCAGTTGAGTTGAAACTTCAGGTGAAAGTGGATTCTTGAGTGTTTTCCCACAAAGCATACAGGGATTGGTCAACAATCAGACTGTTCACTAGCATGCATTTTCTTAATACAGAAAAAATTAAGTATTACAACTTTAATTCTTGCCCACAGAATGAGTATATATCAACTTGGCATATATCATAAAATACATCAACCAGAACGCAGTCAAATGAAAACCCTGAATTACAGAAGCATTTACTACCAATCAATATTTTCACTTTTATGCACTTTAAAAACTGTCTGACCATATGAAGTCATTTCTCCCTGCAGACTACCACTATACAGCGCAAAACCGTATGTGGCTAACAATAGCCTCATCTGGCCCAGGACAACTGCACTATCGCCCAAAACAGCTTAGCAGTATCTGTTACGATATCAAAACCCAAATGTTTTTGACCAAATAACCTCTGCTAGCTTTCAAAAGCCAAAAAGGTCTTCCAAATTACCATTTCTAAACTGAAAACATTTAAGATATAGAAGAGAAAATAAAAATGGGGGGATCAGTTTCAACAGTAATATCTTGTTTTCCTTTGCAATTTCATAGGTAAGAACATATCACTGCATTGATTAACTTTTGGGCATCTAATATCACCTCTCTCAAAAAATGTTTTCCCTTTGACTATCTACTATTGCTCTGAAATGTACTGTGTTTGCAGCTACAAGAATCAAAACTGGGCACTATTCCTCATTTAGACAGCCACATGCAGTTAATTGGTAAGAACTGTATTTCAAGTGGCCAAGAATCTAAACCAGTCACCATTTCAGTGCCTAGAAGCCAGGCAGCAATATGCAGAAGTCATTGTTGGACACCACACAGAACATATCCTATGATACAGCACTACCACTCAGTCCTCTTTTCTTTTAGAATAAAACATGTATATAGAAGAAACAGTATGTTTTCTCCTTTTAAATTATTTCTGTTCCCCATGGCTCGAGGACACAGTGTACTAAAACGATTCATATTTTGATTGGTAGAAGAGTAATTCTATCTTGCTCTCACTAACATAGCAAACGAATGGTGTGGATTGAAGTATGTAAACATTCATGTAACAATACATGTGTATCTGTTGTAGTTTACAAATTGTGCACATGGTCTTCAACCCTTCTGTTGCAGTGTATCTGATGTTCTACCGTAACCCTGCGGCACAGAAATCCTGAGGGCTTCCACTATAACAGAGCTAGATCCCACAACCGAACTGTCAAACTTTGGGGCACAATGTATTCATTTTACCTGTATAGGGAAGGCTCTCTCTTGAGTGTGTCTGCACTGACATGTTGTTCCATTAGACCATACAAGAGGATAGGAAGGGAAGTGAAGCTGATATTGTACAGGGTTAGATACGCAGTATCGTATAAAGTCTGTAGATGGAAAAGAACTAAATCAGCCAGTTTTAATTTTAAAACGCTATCCACTGCATGACACTTGAATTAAAATGAACGAGGCACCTTCTTCAGAAAAAACTAAAAAAAACCCTAAAAAAACTATTATCACTTCAGAATTGAGGCAAATATCCCTGAACAGCTGCTAACTGATATAAGACACAATTCTGCACTTGTACCCCAACCCTCTGGAGGACAAAATGTCAACTAGAAGATCAATTTAATAGTCTGGTCCACATATCAGCCCCCCCCCTCCAGTTGTTTGAACCACCCAAACTGAACAACAGCGGATTCCTGTAGAGGCAGAAATGCCTCTCTGGCACATCCACCCCTCTTTTGTCTCCTCCACATGTATATGACATGGAGACATGCAGGGAGGATCAGGGAGTACTACAGAGGTTCTTCAGCTGCGGGTAATGCAATGAACTGTACAAAGGCACACCTCAGCATGTCTTTGATACTTCTTCCTGCGAACTACTTTTTCATGTATGTATCATCATTGAAACTAGCCCTCAGACTTACCATGTCACCCCATAAAAAGGGTTGTTTTTTCCCAAAATCTATTTGGTGATCATTTATGCTGTAAAAATTGCTGTCAAAAATCCCTTTTTGATTTAGAATTACATTTAGCACTCAAAAGAACAGGAAAGGAACCTAAATTTTCATCAATGCATGCTTTCATAGCTAAATCCTAATAATGCTTGATAAAAATCTACAAAGGTTTCAGTGGTCATTTGAAATTAAAACCAAAACAGACCAAAAAAAAATAGTTCTGTCATTTTTACTCCTCCTGGAGCTTTCTTTTGAGACATTCCACGAATTCAAAGCAACAGTACTATCTTCCAATTAAATCCTCCTCTCGACCAATTTAATCCTGAAAATATTAATCCTCTTTTTGTCTAAATCTGGTCATTCTTTCCTTTGTTTCTGAAGAAAGCAGAGGCAGACTTTTCTGCACAAACCAGACAAGAGCAAGCCGGAAAAGTAAATAAACAAAACTTCAGAGAGGAAAAATATTGTATCCTCTCCTGAATGATGGCCCTTTTCTGGTGAGCAGCAGTTCACTTTTTCTGTCTTTCCATGTTTATTTTTTCAACTAATTGAATGCTACTGTTTGTCTGAAGTTTGCAATTCATACCTGTACATGCCAGAGAAGACTAGTTTATTCTTCTATTTTCATTCTGAATGCTAAAAATGAACAACTAGTTCAATTACCTATCTTTCAGGATTGTCTCTGTCCACACTCAAGCTTAAACCTGAGAGACTCTAAATTTCCCACAGACATTGCACTTTGCATTGCCATTTTCAAATTTCGGTCTCCTGTATTCTTTGACTTTGAAAATAACATTGCTTTTATGATAATTCATTGATTTCTGTAACTTAAGTGCAATTGCCACTGAAAACCACATGAACCAAAAGCGATACTCTTCTTTTTACACTGTGTAAACTAACCGAGAAATTTTCTTAGCTGAACAGGCACCATGTTAAAAGGATCAATTTTTAAAAAAACATGCCAAAGAGAAAATGGGGCAGTGAGGGAAAAAGAACAACTAACCTGTTGTGAAAACCCACAGAAGAACTGATATAAAAACTGAGGAAAAATGAAGCAGACATTCTGAAAGACAAAGTGACACAGTCATCAAATGAAATACAAGCACTAATTTATATGGTATACAATGACATAGCTGTGTGTATCATAATTTTATAACACTAGTAACAGTGAACATTGCAGGAACAATAGAAAGAGCATACATTAAACATCAACATTCTCAACTTACAGTAGTACTGTTAAGAAAAATGCTCAAAATATTTTGAAAGCAAACTTATAAGGCTAGAGTTTCAAAATTCAAGGGCAATGGATTTTGTGACCCAGGAGCACAGCTCAGTCAGAGGCAAGGCAAATAAGGTGCAATCCGCAATAGGACACCAACTGTGATAAGCCAGCATGGACACTGTGGTTAGCCAGCAAAGTAATTTTAAGATGTTTCGAGCTGTGGTACTAAACTTCACCCTCTCCTAACTATATATATAGTTAAACACTAAGATGTTGAATTATCTTCTGAAGGCTCCTTGCAACAATTTTGCACTGTTTACTGAAAGAACCAGGATTGGATCCCAACATTTAGACATACAAACCTGTCAAAACAGGGGGATGCACATTATAAACTTTCTCCACCTACACTATCCTAATGAAGTTAGAAACGGATGTAAATTAAGTTATGATAAGTTCTCAAATACTGTTTCCAACCTGATTTAAAAGGCCACTGTAGAGAGAACCCAGACTAGTAGGACAGTCAAGATGGAATTTGTAAGAGAAAGAGAGGGGGGCAGAAAAAAACAGACAAGGCAAATTTTGCGTTTAAACATACCACAAATTGCAGAATATATCTATATAGAAGCTATTTCACTTCATGGTCTGAATAAAAACAATAATCCCATTTCAGCTTTGCATCTGTTACTCAACAAAAATCTATTTATGGAATTATTGGGGTTTTGTACCATTGACTGTACAAACTGTATATTGTTAGACATTACCATATAAGTTTTTGAGATTTATGTAATTAGAATAAGCATTCTCCTACCTTATAAAAGAAGTATTGCACAAGTTCAGATATCCTAACATAATAAAAATGCCCATGAACAAGCAACATTTTTTTCAAATGTTTAAATTTAGGTATTGCATAGTCACTGTTTCTTGCTGCTTGACGACCTTCTTTGCCAATGATACCTTTTAAAAAAAGTGAAGAAGCTGTTTAATAACTGAATAACTATTTCAAAGAGACAATTACTTGAAAAATTAGGTAATAATGCTATGACATTGATCTAATAAGCAATCACCACTTAAAAAATTCCTGGGGTAAATTCACTAAAAGTTGTGTACAAAATGTATAAGCTGATTCTTTGAGACTACTTATTTTTAAGAAATAGGTGTTTTTTGTCATTTCACTTGAATTAATATTCTAAAAAGCATACTTACCTATACCAACATGTGCTTCTAGTATCATACTGACATCATTTGCTCCATCACCAATTGCTAATGTGATAGGATGCTCCTTTGACAACTTGATCAATTTTACAATCTGGAAAAAAATAGTTTTAAAAACTCTTCTCTGTAATAGTTTGCTTATTTGGCTTGAGTGTACGATTGCATGAAATCTAATCATTTCATCATATACATCACACAAAACGACCAACACAGTTATATAAGAAATTCTGCAAAGGGACACAAAACCAATATTACCCAATGTAACTACTATGTATAAAGATCACAGTAGCTTCTTCATACTAAAAGTATTTATTCCAAATATAAAATAACATTTTTCAAATATTTCCAAACTATTTTGAGAGAGATGGACAGGAGGAAAGAAGAGAAGAAGAAAGGAAGATGTTCAGATTGCTTAATGCTGTGTAAATGCATTAATAAATTCAAATGGTTCCAGACAGAGTACAATTTCAAAGAAATACTGATATAAAGACTGAAAGATTCTGCTTTCTTAACTGTGCTGCCATTTTTCTTACTATTTAAGAAAAGATAATAGGAATCTGTAAATATCTAAACACTACTGACACAGCAACTGTCCAAAAACGTGACTTCAAATCTCTCCGTTACTAATGATCACCTCTGCAAATCTGGTACAGAGTCAGCTGCAACTAAAAACTTCTACAAACTTCCAGACAGTTAGAAGTACTGGCTACATACTTTTGTTAAAATGAATAAAGGCTACATATGCTGTAACTGAGCACTGAGAAAAAGACATGACAATTTGAAAGGGAAAGTGTATATTCCAGTGTTTGTTTCCTTTAAAAGTTCTTCAGCTATACTGAGATGTTTCAGTAATGGAAGGGTATGTTTTCACTTGATACATACTGGCATACAATAGTTAAGTAGTAGTTAAATATGATAATGCAGACATTTTTCTATCTGGATTCTTCTTTCTTGGCTTACCACTTATAAAATAGAGAAGAAATATCACTCTACAGTAATAAATAATGCAGGTTCTTGTAGTATCAACAGGTGTTAGACTATTCAAAGCTTGTTAGGTTAAAAAGGAAGCAATTAATTCAGTTCATTAATTATGTTTATTAGCATGTAATGACCATAAAATTTGCACAATATGTACGTAAATCAAATTCAGGTGGACAGCTGGGTGCCATTTTAGCATACCACTACCTAAATTGCTTGCCAGTAGAAATTCTCCCCTCTCACTTTTTTTTTTTTCTTTTTCCATTTTAGAAGATCCAGAAGTAAATGCTAATGTTTAAAGTTATCATAGTAAGTCATACAGAATATTAACCTTCAATATTTACATATGTGCACAGCTAACCAGCAGTTGTGAAATGAAATACAAACCTGTGCTTTTTGCAGAGGTGCCATTCGACAGCATAACACTGCGCTGCAGTTCCTACAAATTTCAAGAAAGAGCTCTCTGTAGTTACCAGAGCTCCCATCTTGCCTTGGTTTCATTATTAATGATAATGCTGCTCCATCAATAATTAAACCATAATCTTGCATATCAGTTGAAAGTCTGTTCAGGGATAAAATATAAACTAAGAGTCACTGCAAAATTCTCAGACATATTTAATTTATCTAAATTTATCAATTTAGTTCTGAAAACTAATTAATGAAAAAATAATGAGTATGGAATACTGCAAAATTAATATACCTTTAAAGGAAATTCCCTGTATAGGGCTGCTATATATGACATTTTAAAGTTTCAGATTATGTTGAAAATATTCACTGCTTCACCAACTCAAAGACAGAAATCTGATACCTCAGTTATTTCACCAGTGAGCATGACTGTATAATTAATGACCTTTCTGTTCGGTTTGAAAGGGCTCCAAGAACTGCAGTGAGGTAAACAGAGCCGTAGGAATAAAATTAATGTTGTGGCTTATTCCATAATACAGAGGGAAAAAGTAAAAGGGAAAGGCCTTTGGGACTCTGAAATCTACTTTGATGAGGAAAATCATCTTTTTTTCCAGAGGTCTACATTTAAGAAAGTAAACCACTAAAAGATACTTGTTGGCCTGGAGAGATAAGGCCACTGTCTACAAGTACAGTATGCATACTTCACATGTAGGGTGGTAGCCAAGTCTGATACAAGTATACATGTAATTATAATATTAAAATATAATCATTATATGTCACCTCTAATATTGCAATATATTGTTATATATATTAATCTATTACTGGTATACTTCTAATAATTTGGGAATTGCTAGAAGTGTAACTATGGTCCCGTGAAGCACAGTTTACCACAACATATGCTGAACAACGGGGGAAGATGGTCCGTGCTACAAGAGCAGATTTCTGCGGCATCCAAACTAGTTGTTTCCAGAGCACCCTTGCATTTGCCTGCATTACGGAGCAGCCTCCGGCTCCAGCTCAGCAGTAAGTGATACACTGAGATTTACGTGTGCTCTCGTTTCAGTGCTTCAAAGTTATGCTACTGTGTGTGGGTTTTCAACAAACACTGTTTCACCAGGACCAATGTTTGTGAGGAAAACACCATATTTATTAATAATAATGCGTTTTAAGCATTTCCATCTTCACGACTAGAACACAAGCTATTTTTGACAAACCATATATATAAAGTACTGCAAGCCATACTTCATGGCAGTTCACATTTTCAGCACGTTATTACCATTGGCACAAATAGGGCAACACCATTGCTACACAATGATTTCAACCAAAAATGTATTATTATGAACTTCAGGCAAGGTAGGGAATGTTTGACATATTATAGTGAAAGATTATCAGCCTAAATTTCAACATCCAGGCAAAAACCTGCTATTACTATCTTAGCCCATTCTCCAAGTCTGGAGCCAGGTAAAAAATTCTGGAGTCTTAACGTCTACAAAACTGTCATTGCACAAGAAGTTAAACAAACATGTTTAAACACATCTCCTAAGGGCTGTGGGACTTAGGCTAAATGTGGTATAGATGACATAGAGAAGGATGACTTATTTAACTGAATATATGAATGGCCTTGATTAGTCTGATGAGGTTTAAGGTATAAGAAGAGCTAAGAAAAATGCTCTGGTCCAGAGTTTCAAGCTGCACAGCTAAAAGTTACAGAAAGTCTCTGCTAAAATAGTATCACAAATGCTTTTTAGCTTGTTGTTCCTTTACTACAAACTTACTACAAACGTATATGAAATGTACTTGTTAGCTGGTTCCATATTAAAAAAAGAAAAAACGAAACACAACAAAAAAATCAAGTATTCACTATGTCTGGAAAATCAGTAACTTCTTTTCTTAGCATCTTAAGATGGTACAAATGTTTCAGAATCTAATTCTTAGGTTTTTACAGTGGAAAAAAAGAGCAAGTAATGTGTACCGGCTATGAAGCTTCAAGTAAGTATCCTAATGAGTACCTGTATGAAGCACAATTTATCCTATACCTGGTTTTTGCTTTAAAATGCCATTTTCTATCTTATTCCATATTATGTTTCACTTCTGTATACATAATACCTATCATTCTACAGATATTCAAAATATACACAAGTCAATGCTTTCTTTACAATTCAGGGCACTTCCAAGTATTTTTATGCACACCAGAAGATTTGGTACTATGCTGTTGCCTGACACCTGTCTGTAAATGGAGCATAATTTTCCCTAGAAAGAAGGCCATATATTTTTGCTTTCTGTGGCCTTGGCCTTCTCAAGGAAGTCACACCATACACGAACTCTGATTACAGGAATACATCACATCTGCTTCCTTTTTAAAAGTTAGGAACAGTATTTTGCTTTACAATCATTTTTTTCAAGCGCAAGTATTTTTGCAGTGGAAAAATATATAATGACAATGTCAGTTGTGATTTTTCTTTTAGCAGTTAAAGCAGTAGCAGAAATGAGACAGAGGAAGAACATTGACTGTGTATTTTTAACCTATTGCCATACAATAATTCAGACTTTAACAATAGAAACTGAAACACAGGATATTCCTGGTCTTAAGATAATTGATCCATCATTTAATTTTTTACGAAATGCACAGAAGCCCATCCCTGGCTTGAAAATTTAACTTTTTCCTTACCCTGAGAAAGTATCCCTGGTTAAGCTGCCATTGTGTCTTAGGACAGTTTTGCTTAGGTCAAAAAGCACATCGTGTAAACTCTGTTCCTCAATTTTCTTTGTAGTTAGCTCAAGTATTTGTGTATTTCTCCGGAAGAGTTTGCAAGCATAGCAAGTAGCTGCAGCAGTCTCCATTTTGTCTCCTGTCAGAACCCAAACTTTAATCCCAGCTTTCTGCAGTGCTTCAATAGTGTCAGCAGCTTTTTCTTGTAGTCTGTGGAAGTCAATTAACAATACATATTGATAGATTGCTTGGAAATGAGAAATTCAGAAGTCCTGATTGAAAGGTTTCCATAACCAAATAAAAAATTTCAGTAAAAGTTATCAGGTCTAAGAATCTTCCCCAAGGTGTGAATCTAAAAATGTTTAGGGGAGTAGTACATTATAAACAATAAGTTTTGATACTTCCGAAGTGCTCAAAGTCTCACCTTTCATGTATATAGCCTAAAAAACAAGATACTTCATTCTCCAGACAAGTACTTCAATTACAACTTTTCCAGTGCTTTCAGCTAAGGACATCAAACAGTGAAGTGCTGCTGAGCTAAAGTTACCTCCCAGTTTTAAAAGAGAGGTTTAAATTTTTTTTAAGACCTAAAGTTTCTTCTTTCATTTCCTCCATTTTGTAGTTCTTTCCTCCAAAACTTCTCCCTAAAATTTGTTCAATAAGGTAAATGGCTTGAATATACTGATTTTTGTACATTTAACTATTGTTACTACCTTACTAAATTATAAAGTTACCATGTGTAACTTTAGTAAGCTATGAGCATGGAATTCATTCAAACAAAGGGTTTTAATAAATCTTTAATCCAGAAGAAGAGTTAAGTGAGAGTCTTCAACAACTTTGTTAACATCACTAAACATATGAAACTAAGAAATGTACATACCGATCTTCAACAGCCGTAGCACCAAGTAAAATAAAATCTCTTTCTATCTTCTCATACACTTCTGCCAATTTCTTTTCCCGATCCTGGAGGGCCAACTTTGCATTCTGAAGCAGCTTCTGTGCATTGCTGTATTCTTCTGCTGTGAGCTTTTTATATGCAACGCACAACGTTCGCAGTCCCTCCTAAATAATGTAATCAAAAAAACAAAAGGCCTCTTAGAAAACTCTTCTTAAGACTTCTTGCTGGTGTTGATGCTGGAATATTTGAAAAAATAGAATGATTTTATATTAACATGAAGAGTCCCACTGCTCACTTTTATAGTGAAGCGAGTATAGTATAGACTAGAACATACGTCAGCTTGATTCTGTGCTGCCCTGGAAGCAGTTGTAACGTGGGGGACAAACCTCAATCCTCCAGAAGATGAACAGCTCAGCAACCCAACTGGATGTATGAGATTACCAGGGAAAAGAGAGTCAAGGTAAAAGGTTTCCTTCCCTATGTGTATAATTAGGCAGGATGAGTCAGTCTGAATAAATAACAATAGTATAAATAGTAGCTCTGCAGAGTCTGATTTTGATGCTGTGTTGCAGCAGAGAAAGGGACAAAACATCACAGAGAGTATCGAAAGTGAAAATCCGACCATGCCATTTCAGTCAAGTGAAAACTAGAATTTAGCTGTGGGTGTTTCAGACCGGAGCAGACTTTTGGACTGTGTGATAAATAAGAAAAGGATTATTTAGAATGCAAAAGGCAGGGAAAAGCTGCTACAACACAGAATTTTGACACCTCAAATACATGGCCTCTCACAACACCATTTAACTGGCACTTTATCTTCATAAACTTTAATCCAGTAGGTCTTTACATAGTTACTTATTACCAATCCAAGAAGGATAAAATAGCTCCCTGACTCTTGCTATTGATAAGCGCAGGTGCCAGGTGGCTGCCTGTATCTTCTTTCAGAGGCTTCTGTACATGGGAGACATCCCTATTTCCAGTTATGCAGGATGAAGAAGTAACTGTTGGTCTGGGTTTCTTTCTTGACAGACATTGGATAGATACGATACATAAACACTTCTTTCAGTTTCATTAGCCTCCTTCACTTGTAATTATCAGACAGCTGTTTCACAGAGTAAAGCTTAGCAAAGCACTTTTGATGAAGAACTTTGATGTTTCCCTTCAAAACAAAAGCAGGTAACAATGTAGGTATTTTTTCACATACCTGTAATAACACTTTGTTTCAGTTTGAATACTGGAGGCAAGCAGATTTTACCCTATTTGTAGGACTGGCAGTCATACTCCATTGCAATGGGTTCTGCATATTTTTGGACACAGCAAAATTCACTATTTTACAACTCCAAATACCACCTTTTAGGTAAAGCCAAGTTCTGAATTTCTTTTAAAGGTGATCAGGCAGTTCATAGCTCATTTTTAGCAAGCAAAAACATAAGGATGATCACTGCACCGGTTCCCCATAAGAAGCACATTTGTTGCTATACTGTGCTTTAATTGATTTTCTCTTTTAAGAGCTTGTAAAGCAATCAAAGCAGAAAATCGTAACTGCTAAAGATGAGGACTGAAAGTAGGAATGAGATTTTCATTGAAGTTTTTCACTTTACTTTCATTCAAAAGTTAATTCAAACCACCACAGCTGTGAAAATGTCATAGTAAAAAGCTAAGTGATGACCTCTGGAATAGCATACAGTTGTGCATATCTAATGCACATATATGCATATCTCACCACAACTGCCATTTGGAAGGTGAGATAGAGGGCATATTCAAATAAGGGAGAATAACCTTGGTGTCTGGGAAGACAAATCTGTTACCAGATCAAGCAGTAGGTCAGAACACTCAATTTATTTTTTTTTATTTTTCAATACTATCACATGAATAGATCAATAAACTGGAATCTTACCACTGCATTGCGTTCAACTCTGGATCGTATTTGCTCAATTTTGCCTTCTTTAACTCTAGGAAATATGGAAGAATCTGCTCCCTTACAAAACAGAAATATATCACCTAAAAGAGACAGCATATGGAATTCAAAATGGTCAAATATATCTTACTTAAAAAAAACATCCAAATTACTAAGTCTCCAAAAATACTTCTTCCAATTATTTTATATAACATTTGCACTCATGCTGGTACCTGTTCCCCTTTTTTATAGAGACAGACACACAGACTGTGGTTAATGCTTAATTCTTTGATAAACTGGAAATAAATTCAAGTGAAACAAAAACATTTAAAAGAAAGAGAATGTGACAGCCCTACCTGTTGAAGATTTAACAATTACACTCATTCGCCGTCTCACAGAATCAAAACTCAAAACCTCTAATAATTCAAACCTGAAATAGAAACAGAATTATTTTTTAAACAACTCTGCTTTTCTAGATCCCTAAACTTATTATTATGACTTCAAGCATATCAATTACAACATGACTTCTAATATGGAAAATTATGTTGAGTACTATGGAATATGTAACTAGTACAGAATGAAACAGCAATACAAACAATACATAGGGGAGGCCCTTAGCTTCCAATTACTTACAATGCTTATAAAGTATATAAATTCCTTCTTATAGTACCTAGGCACAGACTTAGAACTTCAAATGAATAGGTGTTTACACTTAAGTCATTATTTAATATTTTTCTAATTTTGGCTACTCCCATCTCCCGACAGTGCTAATCTAATTTCACAAATCTTGCTCAAGTGTTGACTAACAAGTTATTCAAGTGAAAAAACATTTATTTTTACGGGTTTATATTTGCCATTGGTTTCACGATTTGATTTTATCCCATGTTCCTTTCCTTTCTAGGAGGAAAAGCTCCTGTTGTACTGTTTCTGTATCATTCATCAGTTTATATACTTTTATCATTTCTCTTACCTATTTCCTTTTGCCTAAGAAAGCCCCCCCCCTTTATTTCCAACATAAACATAAGCATCCCAGTGATTAATCCCAATCTCTTCAGCATTCACCTCTCTTAATATTTTGCTTATAAATAAATCTGCTTCTTTAATTACATCATTCAGTTCCAAGTCCTTACAATAGCTTGGGATTCAAACCTCTACCAGGCCACAGGGTTTATTTCATTAAAAGCTACGAAAGGTTCTAACAAGGAGCTGGATCAGGCCTCTGTCTACAAACGGTGATGCACTTTGGAGAAAATTCCTAGTAATCACAGTGCTTTCATAAGTCAATAAATGACACTGACTCCAGTTCTTATGAGTTGAGCCACAAGAGTCTGAAGTAGCCTTTGGGAAAAATCCTCCATATTCCCTAAAAGGAGGAAAAATAACAGCGGGGTTCCTATATTCATGGCCAAGAAGTAGAGTACATATGCAGGAAGACCCAGATATACAATAGACTTAACCAGCAGACATCTACAGAAGACTAAGGTAACATTTTCAAAAGTATGTACATCCCATTGAACAGCTGTACTACTTAGATGTTATTGAAATTCTTACTCATATTATGGTCTACCAAATTTATTCCACATGTCAAAGGAAAATAACAAAAAACCAGTACCAGTACCCGTTTTAAATATTCTTTGAACCAGCTATAAAAAATTACTCTATAGATATTACCTTCCTGTAAATTATATGCATTATTTGTAAACACAAATTGGGTAGACACCATTTTCTATTAAGAAAATATTATTTACCATATAAAAAAGGAAAAATACACCAAATTAAAATTATCAGGACCTATTAGATTAGGTCATGAACGCCACATCACACCTTTGTTGTCATATTAATATTCCGTATTGCATATACTGTCAAACTAACAGACTAAGTGAAAATGTCTATTAAAATAGGGTCTATAGACAGGGTATATTAAAATTATCCATATTAGTAGATCAATTATTTTCTACTAGAATGTACAATTTCTGACTTTTCAGAATTAAAAATTAATGCACAGGGAAATAACAATTTATTATAAACATCAACAAAAACTCCTCATCAGTTTATTTTGTTATATTTTTAACCACTCACTTCTCTATGTTATTTTCCCGATTTAAGATCTCCATAAAATTGTCCTTCAGCCTTAGATAGGTGTAACCAAGTCTGTAAAATCAAACACACAAGAGAATAAATACAGAAAATACATAATTAAAAAATACATTTTAAGCATGTCATAAGGATTTAAGGCTGAGCTTCTCAGAAAAAAAAAAAAACCAAACACAAAAAACCCAACCAAAACCCAACCACCAAACAAAAACCAACATTTTTTTCATTTGATTTATAAGAATAACCATGACTGTGTTTTAAAGAAATCACCAGCTCTAGACAATTTGGCATTTGTTATTATAATTATTGTGCTGAAAACAATTTTGAACTTCAGTGATTAGATATGTAGATTAAAGCAGCGTAATACCCAATTACACACATACCTCTGTATTCCTTCAACTAAAGCAACTTCATCAGGTGATGACGATATATATATACAAGATCTTCTTGAGAGCTGGCTTTTCTTCAATCCATCCACGCTGTCATCATCTTTTACCTGAACGGTGTGGCAAAGACACAGAGCTCGGAAAAATAGTTCCTCTCTCTCCTAAAAAATAAAAGGAATGGTAGTCATTATGTTCAGGTATTGCTTTGAAAACTTTTCTTTTGGAAGGTTATTCATGTCACTGATTACTACTGTTTATTGTCAGATAAAGGCAGTGTCACAGGTCACCTGCCCTTTAGGGGGAGCCAAGTCTTTCCCAATGGTAACCACAAACTGCTTAATAGCTGCTAGGGCTACCAGCATTGCCACGCAACTCAAGCTGCTGGTGCCCAAAAAACCCAGTGTGCATCTCTGAGTGCCGAGATGTGGCTAAAGTTTTTTTTCTTTAATTTTCCTTAACTTTAACCTGTATTAAACACTAGTCAAGGTTCAATTTTAGGAGTTCTGAGTCCAGACAGAGGGCCATGGCACCTGGAGCACAAGTGTTAACAGGGTTTACAGATTTCAATTTCTTGTGCAGCTTGAACATCTCTCAGAGCTGTACAAAATAATATAGGAGTGTAGACGTTTTGGCAGCTGAAGCCAACAACTTCTCTTACGTCTCAGATGGTTTCATGATGACAGCTTCTGACACCACAAAGAGATTTTATTTCATGGATCCCTGGCTATGTTCCACCTGCATCTTTGTGTCTGAATCTTATTATTCTGTGCTGTTCAATACAAACTGTCTGAGTCACTGTAATTCCAAGATAGAAACAGAGCGTAGTATTTTGGGACCACATTCTGAGAGCCATGGGTGAGAGCCATAAAGCCGCTGAATTCCACCAACATATTTTAAGTAGCCTTGTTTTGCCATAGTGAAGGGTATGGCCAAGGTATAATTTGAGAGTGTGTTGATTTTATTTAAAAATATATTGTCCTTTGGCTATGATTATCCTGCCCATTTACATCCCGCCCATCAGTTGACTGGTGAAGTCTCCTTAATTTTCAACTAACTTTGCTTTACACAGCAAAAAGCCACAGCACATACATGCTGTGTATACCATATTTCAGATGTGGCTATATTAAGTCACATTTAAAAGTAACTTAATTTTATTATAATCCTTTCTCTGGCCACATTTTCAGCCAGTGATAACTAAGTAAGTGTTTGCACTGAGAACTCATTTTCCCCTTGAGGAGTTTCCTACCTTGCTTTCCCTATTGTCAATAACGTTAAACAGAAATCAGCTACTATGTTTCTTTAGCTGTTAACCACAAGAAGTTCTATACTTTTTTGGGTTTTATTTAATTCATTTTTACAGCTGAAGTAAGTTGGGAAACTTCCTATTAAGCATTTACATCTTACTCTGAACTAGGAAGACAAAATGTCTATGTTGTGATGCATTTTCTACAGTTACTTATTTTGATTAGCGAAATTCAAGGATGTCCTATGTTAAATATTGTCTTCATCAGCACAACAACAATTCAATTTTCATGTTTCACTGTAAAAACCAAGAACCTAGAAAAAGTCATCCTACCTTTCCACTTCCTCCTGGAGAAGAATCAATCATATCAATGCCTGTAGAATCATGGAGAACTTGGCCATTGCAGATAACATGTGGTACATAAACATGCCCTTCAATGCAACATTCTATGAATTCCATGTTGTTTTCAGTTAACGTTCCCGTTTTATCTGTGAAGACATACTCAATCTGCAAATGAGCACAAATTAAAAACACCAGGAATATGAACAGAAATTTTCCACAGTCTCTTAACAAAACTGGTATTATTACTGGGTTACATCTTCTTTTACAAATCCTTATGCAGGCTTCCTCAGCAAAGGAAGTCAATATCTTTTGGGAGTCATATTCCACGGAAATGTGGGCCCTGAAAGATTTTTTTCATACAAGAGTATCAGCAAAGCTATCTTTTGCCTCATAACACATATAAAATAATGTGTTTAACCTACTTTCACTCTTCTCTCAAGCCCCTTTCTGGTTTTTGATGTTTTTTCTTGCTGCAAGACAGCTATTTATGGAAACAAAAGGCACACAAATTCCTTTTCACAAGGATCATTATTTAATGTACGTGCCTGGATTTCGATCAGTTACTGTCAGAGGGTCCTTAGGGTAGTATCAGAATTCTCCACTACGTTAGTTTAAAGGATGAGGATTCTGAACTAATGGTCACATATAGTTATACACATGGGCACTGTTACTGCCCTGGAAACAGTCTTTTTGTTTCAATATTGAATTTTTCATTAATTTTATCTTCTACAATGAGCCCCAGCATTTAAGGATAACAACATCAAAAATAAATCCAAAACCTGAACTATAAACCAGAACAGCCAGATAGGCACAAGCTCGAATTTGGATATTGGATATAAATACTGTATACAGATCGTATGTACATATTTGATAAACTGAGAGCAATATGTAAGGTTAGGAATTAAACACGGGAAGTAAGGCAACTCTTTAGTATTCATCAGGTAGTTAACAAACTTCAACACTTATGAAGTGCATCAAACAAAACAAAAAACGACTTTTTGCTCTCAAGTCATAAAAGAAGTTATTAAATATGTTAACTTTCCTCCTAGACTCACTTTTCTAATATTCATTAATCTGAAAAGACAAGTTTCCAGATTTTCCAGTGGTTTGTTATCTGTGGACACAATACCCATATGCAACTTTTTTCGAAGTGAACAGGATTTGTATGGAATTGTTTCATGTCAACTCCTATATTCAATTTCATAATACATTTATAAAATATGCAAAATGCTATCAAGCAAAGGTCTTTTGTTCATTCAGTGTGCTGCTCTGGGATCAACACCCTTTACATGAAAAGAGGAATAAAGCATGTATATCACTATGACAATATTTACTACAACCACAAATAAGGATTCGCAATCAATGCCTTCATTAGAAATACAATGTATAATTTTTTTCAAAAATGTAAAAGCAAAATTCAGTTCATTTGATTGGTATGGAACATGCCAAGTACTGATGAGAGTCACATTCCAGGGACAGCACTTCAATTTAGTAGTAGTAAGTTATTTTTTATAACAGAATCACAGAATGGTTGAGCGTGGAGGGCACCTCCAGAGGTCATCTGGCCTAAAGCCCCTGCTCAAGCAGTGCCGCCAAGAGCTGGTTGCCCATGACCATGTCCTGTAAGGTTTTGGTTATCTCAAGGGAAGGAGACTCTGCAGTCTGCCTGGGCGACTCCAGTCACTGTGACAGTAAAATAGTGTTTCCTGATGTTCAGACAGACCCTCCTGTTTCAGGTTGTGTCCACTGCATTCAGTCTTGTCACTGGGCATCTCTGAAAAAAGCCTGGTTCCATCCTTTTTGCACCCTCCCTTCAGGTGTTTACATACATTGGGAAGATCTTCCCTGAACCTTCCCTTCTGCAGGCTGGACAGTCCTAGCTCTCTCAGCCTGTCCTCACATGAAAGCTGTTCCTGTCCCTTCACTATCTTTGTGGTCTTTCACTCCTTCCAGTAAGCCCCTGTCTCTTGTACTGGGGAGCTCTGAACTCTCAGAATGACCGAATGGTTGGGGTTGGAAGGGACCTCTGGAGATCATCTAGTCCAACTCCCTGCTAAAGCAGGTTCTCCTAGAGTAGGCTGCACAGAGTTGTGTCCAGGTGGGTTTTGAATATCTCCAGAGGAGGCTGCTCAGCCCCTCTGGGCAGCCTGTCCCAGGGCTCTGTCCCCCTCAAAGTAAAGAATTTCTTCCTCATATTCAGATGGAACTTACTGCGTACTTGACACAGTACTCTAGCTGTGGCCTCACCAGTGCAGAGCAGAGAAGGATCACCTCCTTCCACCTCCTGGAAATGCTCTGCCCAATGCAGACGAGGACACCATTTGCCTTCTTTGCCGTAAGGGCACGTTGATGGCTCATGTTTAACTTGTTGCCCAGCAAGACCCTCAGATCCTTTCCTGCCAAGCTGCTTTCCAGCTGGGTGGCTGCCAGAGCACACTGTGCCCTGTCACCCAGATCACTAATGATCAGGACTGGACCCAGTACTGAACCTGCTGTACACCGCTAGTTGCTGGCCTCCCACCACCCCTGGGGCTGGCCGTTCAACCAGCTTTCAGTTCACCTCATTGTCTGCTCAACCAGCCCATAATCCACCAGTTTGGGGATCGAGACAGTGCCAACTGCCTCCCACAAAAATAAAACACTTGGTACCATCTTTTATCCAAATAGGTATGTGCCCCTAAAAGCTTAATTACTAGTTTGGCTGGACAAAAATAAGGAAATATACCATCTTGTTTATTTGAAAACCTGTGAAAACATTTTTCATTAACAGAGTGTCTAAATATTTTCTCAAAAAGTGATTCATGCGTATCTCTGTCAAAGTGATGATTTTCTTTACACAGAATATTAAACATAGACCTTCTTCTGGAAAATAAGAGTGACAGTCAATCATTTTACTGGATGAAACTTGTGTCTGTAGATTTGGTGTCAGTGTAGCCAAACAAAAGCGGTTTTTTTCCATCTAACTTTTACTCTAAGGAAGGTAGGCGCTTATATAATCTCCTTCCATAGTTAACGGAGAGAAATCATTACCTTCCTAGAGTGTTTATCCTTTACCAATACAGTTATACTAACTTAATTCCATTGACTGGCTGAGAAATCAGAATTTTTTATTCTGAAAACCAGACCTCAAATTTTATTTTCACAATTAACCAGCACTAAAGAAAATGAACACAAATAATAAAAAGGAACTGCAAAAAAAATAATTGAAGTTACAATTTTAAAATAAAAAAATATGGTAGAAACAACCAAAAAAATCTATCATTCAATGAAACTTACTTGTCCCAACTCTTCATTGAGGTCAGAAGTATTCACCAGTGGTCCTTCACCTGTGTCCTCATCAAACATTTCCTCATCCCATGTAAGGAAATAAGAACCAAGAAATTTCTGCATTTCCACAGTGACATACATGGATACAGGAATAATGTAGTTGAAAAGAACCATGAATGCAAGGAAGTCTGTAAAAGCTCGAAGAAACTGCCAAAGAAACAAGATGAAAGTATTGATTTTTCATGTACCATCAAAAGCTGCAAAACTACTACATACATTTGCAAATTATATTTTTCTAATGATTTTAAACAATAAGCAACACCTTTTGACAGCTCACAGGCACAAATGTATACCTTCACAATTTATAACATCACAACTAACTTGGCATGAAGAAAAACTTTTTTATTCTAAATGTACGTTTTTCTTTACAGACATACAGGTGTAGAGTACAGTTACACATCATTGTTGTAAAGTTCTAGAGCAACTAATGAGAGTGGTGAACACCTGTATGAGAACAAGAAAAACAATAAAATGTACATTCACAAATTACCAGAAAAATACACACAGTAACTCATTCAAGGATTACCAAATTACACAATTTTAATGCAGCATTTCCATTAATAAAGGGTTTCCCTTCCTTCTCTCAGTACAAGTAGAATGTATGCACATAACCTGGCTCAATTTTTTCAGTGGTGGAGACATGTCGGAGGTATAGGCAACCTACTGAGCAGGTAGTGTTACTGGTGGTATAGAAAGATCTGTAACATGCCTGGCTAGTGTGCTCATCACGCGTTTAGGGTAAAAATGGAAATTTTCCTCTAGCCTGATTGGGACGCTCTAGTGAAATAATGCTTTCTCTAGTGCTGTATTGAGTTCATTACTCTGGATCATCTTGGTATCCACTCTGGACAATGTCCTTGCTCCTGTAAGGACATCAGACACTGGCAACTCTTGCTGGTCTGTAGTTCTCATGACAGAGTTACAGAGCTATATGAAACTAAGGTTTTGAGGGGTACTCTTAAAGAGATTCCCTACAGTGGATTCTTTTGAACATATCTGTTACATGATTGCCAAGAGTTGTGGGATTCCTTTCAGTCCTGTATTTCTCTGCAAGAGGTCAGTTCTTTAGTAATTTGCATAAATGACAGGAAACTCCAGAACACTTTCATGATGCTTTTTATATTAAACCAGACGTTTTCTCATCAGCTAAATTCACACATACAACTTAAGTGCAAAAATTTAATACACAAGCTTTCTACAAACACACTGTCATCATTGTTAGCAAAAAAAAAGAAAGAATTTACGGTATGTAAGCAGGCTGTATATACTTTTCAGTAAAATTCTTATAAATTAAGGGTTTAGTAAAACTTTTTTTGTCTTTTAATTTATTTCCATACCAAATTTCTTTTCCTTTCTGGCTCTGTTTTCTGATTATACCATGGCTCATCACGAAATGGTTCGCTCTGCCAGACGTACTTCAGGACAGTGTTTATTAGTGCTTTACTGATGAGAATACAGAGGTATACAATAAGGAATACATTCATTGATCTAAAAAAAAGCAGCAAAATAAGAATTCCATTAGCATATAGAGTTTATTAAAACATATTACACTTGTGCTTCAGCTTAAATTTGCTCTAACAATGCTGTGATGTTCAATAACTTTTCTACAGTGTTTTCCTAATGAAGAAAAAAATTACTGAGGACTATTTTCTATTTAAAATGTTAACAGCTATAATTGTTTCCAAAATGTGTGTGACACATTACCAAACCTAATATATTAGTGACAAAAAATAGCATAGATGGAATCACAACAGAATAACCGGGCTTGTAGCTGCAGACTTTTAATACCGTTCCTCTGAACCAATACAAAAACAGTCACGTAAGTACTTTCACAGAAATATAAATCTATTGAGAACACTTTGGTCTGTAGCTGTAATGGTTTAACTCTTTCTAGACAGATCTAAAAAAGGAAAGAACAAGAACACTTTCCATTTAAAATTATATTTTCATTAATGATGGGCATGAACTAAAAGCCATAGGTTACACATCAATAACAATAGAAAGAGACACATAATCATTGCTCAGTCACTGCGAAAGAGAAAGGCTGTCAACTGGTCAGTACACCTTGCTTTGATCAATGACACCTTTTTCACAGGGCTGGATACCTTACTCAGAGCTGATGATTTCAGACAGCAGAGTAGGACTAGGAAATAGTTTTCTCTGTTTTCAAAAAACATAAGCAAACAATGTCAGCCCATTTCTTGAGGATAGTGGTGTCTTCCTTTCCCATCACATATATGCTTGTATGGAACTTTTAATTTTAGCTAAACCATAGAAAACCTGGGACAGACAGACTTTTTGTTACTGTAGTTGATGCAAAGCGAAGTGCATCAAAAAAGGTTACTTTTACTGAATTCAGGACTTAACTGCAATGAAAAGAAATGTTAGGATATTGAAGTGTATAATCTTGGAAAATTGTCAGTAGGTGTACTCTAACCAGGGAAAGAAAAGTCTTCTGAACGTCAAAACATATCATATCTTAAAAAGGTAAGCATTACATCAAGGGGGCTTTTTTAAACATTTAATAATAATTCAGTATTGAGAACCTCATTTGTATGGCATTATGAAACTGATTTTATACATTAAAAAATTATAAGCAAAAAAAAGCAAATTTTAAGTCCCTCTACCTCTTTTTTTATTTAAAATCAACGAAACACACACTTCCAGGGAAAAAAAATCAAATCTCCTTTTATTCACCATTCAAATATGTAGTTTTCCACCCCCAAAATAAATATTAGAAGTTTTACTTTTCTACAGCAGATCGCTTCTGTGATTTTGCCTGGTAATTTAATGCCATCTTAGTTTCCATGCCAGTGTAGATAGCAACACCTGAAATTAGACAACTAGTTTTACTAAAGATTGCAAAGTACAATAATTTCATAAAAGCAGGATTCACTAGATTATTATACTCTGTTATTTCTTTAATTCTCTGTAGGCTGAAGAAAAAGAACAAAGATTTGGATGATATGCAAAACCTAGAAATGGCTTTAATATCTTGGTTCTTACAGGGAAATTTTAAGCCGCATTTACATCCCATTCCAGAGTCACAGTTCCCAATCGCTACCATGTTGCTACGTATCAAAGCCAAACCTAAGCTGGGTTTTGAATAAATCCCCTTGTGTTTTTAAGTTCTTTTTTTTGGCTTTAATTTTAGAATCTAAATCATACATTGTAAAAGAAAATCCAGATAGGGCTAAACTACAGGATACATCCAAGCAGAATAAAAGGCAGCCAGCGATTTTGCTTGCTTCAGGAGAATTTAATAATTCATGAATAGAGTGATCTTTTGATTTCCCCACTTCCGGTTGATCACAAAGATAGGGACTAAACTTCAGAAGATTAAATACAACTAAAATAAGATGGATTTGAAGTACTCATTAAACCAGCATACCTGTACATTACTAAAATAATTTAGGATAAGGATTGTGCTGTGGTAATGGAAACAACCACTCATACTATCTCTGCCTGATACAGAAGTTAAGAGAAATATTAAATGCGTCCTCTGAAATTTACAGAAATACTACAAACCGATTATATTAGTTCATATATTTTAGATTACAATTAAAAGCAAAGAGGGAAAGTTTTTATTAATACATACTTTTCACACTTTTTTTGGAGAAAGAGTGGCAAGGACTTGGTACTTTAGGCTAAATAGATCACGGCCATCTATGATCTTTCACGGGAGTATGGAAGTTGTGTATGATAGAGGATGACTTAGACCAGGGGTCCTCAAGCTTTTTAAACAGGGGGGCGGCATGCGGATGAAGTGGCAGGCAGTCATCTGCAGCTGCTTGGCCTGCCGGGGGTTGGGGGGGTGCTGTGTGTCTGTAAATACCGGGGGCCAGACTGAGGACCCTGGGGGGCCATATCCAGCCCGCGGGCCGTAGTTTGAGGACCCCTGACTTAGATCCTTGTCCCTTTTATCACTAGCAAAGACTGTCTTGTTACAACGGAACTACTACTCCCACTAAGCTCTCTTGAAGAATTTCCAAAAACAGTCTCAGTTTGTGCTTCCTATTTCTGCTAAAATATTAGAAATTTTCCATGGAACAAAGACAATTCATACACACAAAGTACGCTGGCTAACAGAAAGTCTAATTTTGATCAGGAACTGTTTAAGTGATTTTTTAAAAATTTATTTTTTATTCAGCCATATTTATATCTGGTTGGGGTATCTGTCTCTTTCGACAAATGAGCAAAACGGATTCAAAATTTTTCAACAGGCTCGTTAACTTTTTTGGGACAACCACCTTAATTCACAGCGCTTGTTCAAAAGCCATATATTTACATGAAGAAGTTGAGTCATCTTGAGTCATCTTCACTAACCCTTGAAGACTAAACAATAAAATCCCCCTCCCAAAAATCTCTATAGTCATTGTACATCATTAATAGTTACTTTACTGCAATTATAGCAACAGTAAACCTTATAAAAAAGTTGTAAATCAAGTGTTTCAATAGAAATCATATGCTCAGTAATTGTAGGGTTGTAACCTTGTTTGATGTTTGCTTATTACTTCAGGGTCCATTTAAATAATCAATAGAAATATTTACCAAAGATTTTTTCTGTATTCTTTAAAGTGGCTCCTCTAAGAAGCAGATTTTCGGATCCTAACGGCCTGCAAGAGGTAAGTATTAGAGAATACAAACATTTAGAGACAAACGGCAGACCTCAGTGGAAGCCACATCAACAGGGAATTAGTTTTATTAGAATATTTTTTTTGTGTAACAAAATTACTGTGCATTTTTAAAGCTTTTAAGTGAAAATTAAAAATATATAGAGATGCCTAAAAATAAGTTCCTAATTTCACAACTCAAATCTTAAAGCCATGCATCTAAAACCCGCTGCTTAAATACTCATTGTCCTAATTGTAAGGTGCTTATTTTTAAAAATATGGATTCAAGTCTTTTTTAGACTTTATATAAACTATAGTGTCCTGCATGTTAGAATTACTTAAGGCAAATACATCCTTACATTTTATTTTAAGTATAAATGGCATATAAGATAGTTTGATACTTACTATGCGTTTCAAAGGATGAAGATGAATATAGGTAAAATAATTTATTGAGGAGTAGTGGAATTAATATAAGGATCCCCATGCAGTTTAAAATAATATTTTGGAACATGGTATGTAATGCAAATCACCATATGAGTGCAAAACCAAGTACTACTTCATAGGCAGACATCACGCAAAAATTGTCAGACTCTTATCTATACAGCAATGGAAAAAACCCAAGAACTAAGTTCAGTATTTTTGAATGTTATTCAAAGTGTTCTTGTGGTATGAAACCCCTAAAAATCAAGGAAATCTAAACAAACAAACTCCCAGGGCCATAACTCTGATGTAAAACCTGAAACTAGTTCCATTTAAACCAGAAGGGTGATGTTATACGAATTATTTGGATTATAAGACATTATACTGTCATATAGTAAAAAAATAACAACTGCTTTAATAGACCTGCCCAAGTAATACAAGTCTTAATGCCAGATCTTCATTTCATGTGTTACACATAGACCAACCTATTCCTCTTGAGATTAAAAAGATATTTTCTGCTTATTTTCCTTTCCTCTCCCACCAAAGTTCATATCCAACCAACTTTATTAGTCAAAAGACTCTTTAAAGTGAAAGCAGCAAAAAAGACAGTTTTCATAGCAGACTGTGATAGAAAATCATGTATCTAGACACATTGAGGTTAGGAAGGCACTTGGCCAGAATGGAGTAACTCCACACATGCTGGGGTCTAGGACATCACCCAAGCAAGAAGCTTTCCCCTTCTATTGCTTTGCCTCTTGGTGGCAAGGGCCTGAACAAAATCAGGTCCTGAACAAAATCAGGTCCAGCAAGTCTCTTCCCTGCTGGTAAGACAGAAGATCCTAGGTAGAAAATACAGGAAGACTTGTGCCTGTTTTACTGCTTCATTTTTCTTCTCTATTTGCTGGACAAGGAATGTCCTGGGCTACAGACTGCTCCTGAAGCAGAAAGCACCGCACTTCCTTCAGGCTGAAACCTATTTGGCCGGGGACAGACCCTTCTAGGTGCCAGACCCAGGGTAACAGATCATTATCTCCTACACCACGTACAAAACACATTTCCCTGGATGTTACTTTCCTGAACACACATAACATTGTGGACATTGTAGACAAACGTACAAAACTAAACTTGATATTTGGCATGTCCAAACTCTTCATTTTCTAAGAAGAAAAATGAGAGAAATACACAAGTGATATTATTCATATTGTTTAGCACACTACCAAGGTCCCATGCTAATGGGGCAGTATTGTACAAGTACTGTCAACATCCTATCAACATCATTTACAAACCAAATAAATGTCAAATAAAAACTGAACTTGAATAAAGACATAAATATAAAATAAGAGAAATCTATTGATTAAAAGATGAAAAATTTAAGATATATGAAACAACAGCCTGGAAACTTCTAAGAGAATAAATATTCTATCAGTAAGTCAGGGCAGCACAATGTTGGTGAACCAAAGGTACTTCTCATTATTGATACTTATTCAGTCCTGAAAATGTTTAAATGTGTAGAAACTGGATTTTTCTTACCTTGCAGTAGGCTCATTCCTATCATGGTAAACATTTATTCGACCAACAAATCTGCAAGGGAAATATACAAGTAGTTTAACAGCACTCCTCATTTGATTATTCTTATGCATATATGTCCCAATATTTCAGTTTTTTTCATGTACATTACAAGGACATAGAATTCTCTCTACATACAGACATATATACTGCACATACATATTTAAAAACAAAGCAAAATATGCTCACTTTTTAAAATATACATGGGAATAGGTTATTTGAGAACTATTTTCTAGAAACTCTTTATTACAGCTAGCAGTTTCCAATTGAACATGGTCTGATTATCCAGAACATAAACATATGTATATATCTAAAACATGTAAATAAAAAAATACACAGAAGAGTAAGTCAACGTAAAGTTTGCAAATAAAGAGATATAAGAGATTATGGAACTAGGAATAAAGCTTCTAAGTAGACCCATCAGCAAGAAATAACAAGAGCTCTTACTCCCTAAACTACCTGTGGTAAGCCAGCGCATTTACTATCCTTTACGAAACCTAGAACCTACAACTGAGTTAAAAACAAAAAACCCAAAAGCATAAAGCCAATAAGCAATTTTCCCTCTGAATATCTATCTCTAAGTACATGTTATCTGTACGTGGTGGGCTGACCCTGGAGAGCGACAAAGCACCCACTAGCTTCTTGTTCATTCCCTCCCCAGCAGGATAGGGGAGAGAACTGGAAGAGCAAAAGCGAGATACAAGATGACAGTTTAACAAGTGAAGGAAAAAACTCAACTGACACAAAGGCAACCACTCACCATCTCCTGTAAGCAGAACAATGCCCAGCCAGTCTCCAAGCAACAGCTACTTTGGAAATACTACCCCCCGCCGCCAAACAATTTTACTGCCGAGCATGACGTTATATGGCACAGAATACTCCCCTGGTCACGGAGGTCAGCCACCCTGGCTGTGTCCACCCCCAGCCTCTTGCCCACCCCCAGCCTACTTGCTGGGGGGCAGAGTGAGAAACAGAGAAAGCCTTGACACTGTGCAAGCACTTTTCAGCAACAGCTAAAACACTGGTGTGTTATTAACAGTCACAAATCAAAAACACTAAAACACACGGGCTGCTGTGAAGAAGATTTACTCCATTCCAGTCAGACCCAGTACACTGTGTTTGCAATACCACTGTCCAAGTGGATAAACTCAAATCAAAAGGGATTAAGGCAGACATTAGCATTCTGGATGGCAGAGGAAACTATGGGAGGAGCTGGTGCATCTGTTACCCTGAAAGGGAACCTCTCAGGCTCAGAGAACTGGTGACCTGCCTGCTGAGAGTATATACAACACCGTAGAGCCACATCTAATAACACTGTACAGTTTGTTATGATTCATCATGATAGAAAATGACCATGTGCCTTTGGAAAGGATCACTACTGTAGTTTGTTAAAAAGTGCCAAGTAAAAATTAGCAAAGATAGAAACTGTCTACCAATAAGCATCCTCATTCACGTGTCAACAGTTGTCCCAACAAATTCCACCATCTACAATAGCATGAGCTTCAACTTCCAACCATTCGCTTTATGAGCCAGATATTTAAAAAAGGATCAAGTGATTCACAGGATTAGTCTTCTAAAGGATCCATTCTCTTGCAGATTTATAGGCCAGTTCCTTGGTCACTGAGATCAGGGAAGAGAGATACCTCCACAACTCAGAAATAAGCAATGTTTTCTCTGCATCTTCCAACAGTGTTTGTTGACAAAAAAAGTGCATTTTAGTTTGTTTTCTGTGTATTATTTCAGCTATTTTTACTACAGCAGGAACAAGTGTTTCCTCAATGGTATGTGGGGTTTTGTCCTTCATTATTTAGAAAGAAACTCGAAAAAAGGCTTCTAATGTTTTATCATTAAGTTATAGTGAAATTTTGTTCAGCACTGTTGTTAAATATCGAATATTGCATGACTTTAAACATTGCTAAAAAACTACAGCTATTTTGCTTCATGTTCTGGATGCTTAATTTTTAAATCTCTTGCTAATCATGATGGCTTCATGCTGTCATTAGCTAATATCTTAAAGCATGTGTGGTGAGGTTCATTGTTAACAATAAGAGATGTAAATCCCTACTTCAAAGTGTCTTGACAATTTGAAATTTTTCTGGACAATTTCTTGTCAGATCTGATTAGAATGGCATTGGTTTTACCTTGTAATGTAGCTGATGTGGCTTGTATGTGATGTTACCTTGTAATGTGGCTCGTACCAGGAGTGGAAGTGTTTGCCCTTTCATTGTTGTTGACTTGTGCTTGCATTGTTAGTATTCAATCCATGGTTTCTTTGCAGGAATCTTTTTATGGCCACTTGACCATTTTGTGAGGGTTACTTTAGTTAAAACTAGATAGTACAACCCATAAATCCACTTAACCAGGCACACACAAACTGCAATACTTTGCAATATGCTGAAAGCACAGGAACAAGTGAGGGTGCCAATGGCAACCTCTCTGCATGGTAGAACAACATCTCCTCCCCGGATACTCCACATAAACTCTACGTGGCATGGGACTGACATACAGAGTAAGAGTGCCAGTGTCAAGAAATATATTAGATGTTATTTAAGCTTAATTTCTTCCTTATTTTTTAGATTTAAAAAACCAACTAGAAATAGAAGTTCTAAAATTTTCATCACACACCCCAGTGGATCATCTTGTGTGCTCCCCTTCGGAAACCACTGCACTAGAGCAGTCCAGCGAGCTACCTGCAGGAAAGGAGCATGGATGGAAGCCTAACCTGACTTCAAGCTCACTGTGGGGCCCACTCTAACCAGCCACATGCAGCCACTAGCTTTTCATTTTATTTTTATAATTTATTGTTAGGGTACCTTTAACGAAACAGGTAAGAATTACTTTCTTACTTATAAAGGTCAGGCTGAGGTTGTTCACATTCAATGGTAGCATGTAGTGCATCGATTTCTTGTTCATTGTGAAATGCCTTTGTATCTTGAACAGCATAGTAAGTCTGGAGTCAATAAAAAGGTGTAAATAAGATTTAGAAAGGAAGGACAGATACACAAGACATTAATCTTAACATATACTTCAGCTCAGCATGAAATAGATTTACTGACTTTTACACAAGAAATCATAGTTAAAATAAGATGCATCTTTAAATGCTCCTAATTGGGCATCTTTGCACATTATATGCAAGTATTTTGCAGTGTACTCAAATAAGGTCACCATGAAAGCATTTAAGTACAAAGAAGTTTGTGCATTATCTCTGTCATCTGCATGCCTGTACTGGACACAAACAAAATCACAACTAAATAAATTTTAAAGCTTCCCATAAAATAATGATATTTTTAGAAAAATGAAGTCAACTGGTGGAAACATAAGCTACACAACTTAGTGTATCTGCTCAGACATATAAGCATGAAGTCATGTTGCAACCTGCATAAAAAATTAAAAGCAAACTTTGCCTTAAAAAGAAAATGTAGAACATTTAATTACTTTATGACTGGATTCACCATCCAAACTAGCTGTTGTAACAAAACATGTTCCATCTCCTCTACTACTTGATAGAAATATTAAGTCACATGGGAATGTTTCATCTTCTTTTACCATTACAATATCTCCAACCTAGGGAAAAAAACACAACAAAATAAAATGCATTGATCATTTATGTAGCAGCCCAAATTTCAGATTTCAAAATCAAAACCTAGGTTCACTCAAATATTTTGAAAAAACATCAATCTTTATTTACACCAAGATTTTACCGTAGGAGCAGAGAACGACAGAAATATATCTGAAAAACTGAACTACACCTCGTCGAACATCTGAGGTCTACTGTGTACTAAATTTCCTCTCAGGATAACCATTTTGGCAAGTGCTGTCTTACTAAGTTTTGCAATGTTATTTGAGAGACAGAAGATACTATCCGCATTTTAAGACTAAATACAACAAAATATTGTTTCAAAAACAGCTAGAGATGTGAACTACTCTTGTTGGCTCTTGAGTATAAGCATCTAGCTCCAAATATTATAATTAGAGATAGTTGAAAAAGCTAAGAATTCCAAGTCTGCCAATGAAAACCGGACACATTTTCAGCAGAATTTATGACTAGAAGCCCATCCTACTTTTATCCGTGTTTAAAGGTGAGCAAAGTAACTTTTATTCATGCAAACACAGGTACTATCTTACAGCATATTAAAGAGTGTCACAGAACAGTCAATCAACTATAAATTCAAAATATTACTTTAAACCACACATTTGAGAAAACCAGCCTTTGATACATTTTTGGAGGTAATTTTTTTCAAAGGAGAATATAAAAAAAACCACAAAACCAGAAAAGATCTATTACATGTTTTAAGAATGTTTTTCAAAGGAGTAGGAAAAAAAAAAAAAGAACAAAGAAAGAAAATATCTATTACATGTTTTAAGAATATCAACATTTCAATAAAAATCCCATCAAAACATGTAATTTTTGCAATTTTTCATGTAGCTCAACATCTGTTCAATATAATTTTATGTCATAATTCATTACCATAAGATTCAGCTTAATCATTTTTCTCATGATACACTTAAAAAAAGCTCAGTCCCAATATCCTTAGCAGTTGAGTTAAGCAAAAGAGTCTGATAACAATTAACAATAGTAACATCTAAAAATAAAATTGTGACAACTTAGATAAGATTTATTAACATGTACTGAAGAATTAGGATTATGACAACAAAAGAGATTTCACTTCTTGTAGATATGAAAAAGGTGCTTTTTAACCAACAGCAATGAAAAACTGCCGATTGTACATATGGCATAGAAGAATGCAAGTTGCTAAGCATACCTGCAACAATCAGGTATGAAAACTAATGGATACTTCAGTAAGTTATTTTCCATCTTTTGTGTAAATTATGGTGTCTTTTTGAAAATTATAAGCTGTAGGGTTTACTAATTTTCAGTCTCTGAACAGAAATTAGAGATGTATTAAAACAGCATAATGACAATTGGATACTTCCTTTCTAGAGCAAAAAGGCTGCACTTTTAACCGATAATAAAAAGTTTTGGGCTGTTCAAATGGAGAAAGGGATTAATTTCCTCACGTATTTCCTTTTGATTAAATGACTTCTCATGTAACATTCTGCAGACTCAGGCAAGTGAAGATAACATAGTGAGACAGAGAAGGGGTAGGTTTGGAACCAGAGGCAGTGAATGTCTCAGCTGGAGCCAGCCTGAACAACATACAGCCTTCACCCTGAAAAGCAGTGAACCTTAATGGACCAGACTACTATTCAAATTGCCTTATTCCTCCAAGACATGTTTTCAAGACAACCTGCCTTTTTGCCACAAAATCATTAATTATGAAAGACTATATAAACTATAATAAAGCCCTCTAAGTGAGAACGTTACAAAACCACTCAAAACACTGTTAGGCAATTATCTTGAATGAACTGTCAGGTGACAGAGAATTCATCTATTCCTAGAACAAACTGTAGGAACATCACTTAACTTTTTGATTTTGCGAGCTCTCTTTACCACTGAAAACAACATTAATTTACTTACCAGCTACCTAAACCACAGTGATATTACTGCAAGTTTAACCACCTCTACAGATGCCATAAAAGGAAAAATCAGAATTCTTCAGAACATTGAATCTAGCAAAAGAGAAAGTCGGGAGGGCAGTTTAGCAAACAAACCCCTCCCGACAGAAGTGTCACTACAAGAATAAGGATAAGAAAAAATGCCCGCTGTGCCTAGAGTTTTTGAAGTTGCCACTGAAAACATTTACACATCAGAAAGTGAGTTTTTTAGTCCAACTTATAAAGACACAACAGTCCCCTTCCTTTGATTTTCACATATCATTGTATTGAATGATCCTTATTATTTTAGCAAGATTCTCTCTGTAAGCCACAGCATCCACAACATCCTGCAAAAGCCAGGAACAATCTATAATACAACAGCCTATTAAAACAGAAGTTAATAATCTAAACACTATTCAAAAGAAAAAAAGGCAGGAATAAGGAAAAAACCCAAACCAATTAAAAGTACTAGCAAAGAGCATCTTAATAAAAATTTAAAAGGTGTTCTGACAACAATTGCCACTGTGCCAGCTACAGGTGCAAAGAGGATGGAGCCAGGCTTATTGCAGTGGTGCTCAGTGACAGGACAAGAGACAGTGGGCACAGCTTGAAACATGGGAGGCCTCACGTTGTTTTCACTACTAGGGTGACTGAGCACTGGCACAGGTTGCCCAGGGAGGCTGTGGAGTCTCCCTCCTTGGAGATACTCAAAACCTGTCTGGACATGGTTCTGGGCAACCAGCTCTGAGTGGGCCAGATGACCTGCAGATATGTCTGCAGCCTCAACCACTCTGTAATTCTATGAAAAAGAAATGTCTTCTTTCAGCAATTCAAATGTCCACAGGCTTTAGGTGCCGAAGAATCTACCTTTATACTGTCTAGTATGTTTTCTTGTGTAATACAGGTTAGAGAATTTTACCCATTTACCCATACATACAGGTATCTCTTTCCATGCAAATATTTCCTATGTCTGTCTCTCCTACCATTTAATTGCTCAAAATACAGTCTCTGAAAGGCAAAGAATAGGGGCAAAATTGGGAAAATATGGGCAACAGACTAATTAATGGAATACAAATTCCAGTTATATGGTACTTGATTATTTTTATTTGGAATGTTTAACTGTTTAGTTACACACATGAAATACTCAGCAAGTGATGCCTTAACATTTTTTTTTTTTATTACTGAGAAGCCCTAGGCAGAAACTATCACACTGAAAGGGAAGGTCACAGCAGAAAGGCTATGAACTCTGTGAAGCCATTTATGCCCAAACAAGGCAGAGCAGAAAAAGATATCCCTAACAAAGATATCTGAAATAAGGAAATTCCAAACAAATATCCACCAAATTTGCTGAGTTCTAAAGAGAATAATGATGAAAAGTTAATCTGATTTAAAAAAAAAAAAAAAAAAGCAGCAGCAGCAGAAATTAATTTCTGAAAATACCTTCAAAATACCAGGACGGGAATGTAGCAGCATTCAGAAGGCTGATGAAGAGATATGAAGGGTAATGAAGAAAGTATTCTGAATTTGTTGTATATGTAAGCGTTGGATACACAGGACAAACTCATAGCATTGACTATCATGATCAGGCTTAAATGCATTATTAATGTGCACAACCACAGAGCCAAAAATGGAGAAATGACAAAAGACAAATCACAAGTGAAATTTCAAGTTAAAAAATGGAAAATGAAAGGAACAGTCATGAGATGAGTTAATAACACAAAGATAAAAAAGAAATGTATCAAGCTTCTAAAAATATTTATTCAAAGGTGTTAAATTAAAAATTAGTATATTGTGGGCCTAATCTCCATTAAATGTAATAAAGGCTATGTCATCACTGCACTACATTTCTGTATAATTTGTTTTACAAGTGTGAAGCCTGACTCCTAAGATCTGTTAGAGTTAATTACTTACTCTTAATTTTCGGCTTTGCTTTCTAACCAGTTTACCATGTTGAATGAAATGAACAGGGCATTGGTTCATTGCATTGTCAGCTTTATGTCGAAGCCAATCTTCATAACCCTAGAAAACAGTGAAATGGAATGATGTAGTGATGCACATTTGGCTATAAAGACAAAGAACAGCTCTAGCTTGCAACAAAAAATTAAAAAGTTATCCTTGATCAAGATAAGGAAATAAAGAGAAAATATTCTCACTAGAACAAGTGAAATCGTGATACACGTCAGTAATACAGTCAAGTTGGACATATATGAAAAAGAGTATTCACGGTTACAGTTAGTCAACAAAATTACATATTTTTAATGAAGACTTTTTGATGAATAGGGATGTTTACAATGTGTAGAACTATTTCTGGTGTTCAAGTAATCACCTCTTGCTCATGCTTTACTGACTCTTGAGCAAGTGCAAAATACTTATAGAAACAGTTGCTGAGAAGCTGAACGTGTATAAAATCCATTTGGGAAGACTAGGACTCCATTTTGAAAGGTGATAAAGTGACAACATGACTGAAGGTGGTCATATTTCCTGACTGTCATACAATTATATCAGAATTTTTAACACTATATGCAATACATATAGTCCCAAAGAATTTTGTTTCAAGAGGCTTTGCAAGTAACCGATTTTGATTGCTCCATTACCCTATGAATTTGTGTTTTATACAAACAATCAAAGTAAAGGACAGGGAATCTGCAACTTTCCATTCAAAAGGTGCTGCCACGTGATAAAGATTGGGACTCACAAAGACACCAGTGGTTAAGAGATGGAAAATACCACTTGTATTCCACAGCATTTTTATATCTAACTCTCTTGAGCACATTTGAAAACTCAATGTAGAACTAAAGTGTCACTACCTTGGATGCTCTTAGAGATAATCTGAGAACTCACAGAGTCTTTATAAATTTAGTGTAACATAATTCCAGGGGCCTGTACAGCTCCTCAAGCAGGTCCCAAAGTCTACACCAGTTGCTGGGAGAAAGACTCAGGCTGACAGACAGAACTGCAGTACTAGGCACAGCATGTCACAATCCAGGCTTTGGTAGGGCACTATCAAACTACAGTAAGACTCCAACGGGTAACATTTTACATCTTAAGAGTGGGAAAGCCACACTTAAAATACTAGCTATTGCATGTATCACAACTTTTGCTCACCAGCAAAAGCTAAATTGTACTATAGAATATATTCATTGTGTATAGTTAGCACTGTAAAGAAATGGAAGCACTGCTTTCCATAGTTTCTTTGAAAACTAATGAAGGAAAAGTCTGCATTTATCATAAAGACTGTGAAGGTAATCAGTTATCCTGTGAAGAGACAATCCAAATTACCCGCTGCTCTGGATCTGGCTGGGATGGAGTTAACTTCCCTTACAGCAGCTCATGTGCTGCTGTGCTTTTTACTTGCAGCTAAAACAGTGTTGGTTACACCCCAGTGTTCTGGCTACTGCTGAACAAGGCTTGCACCGCATCAAAGCTTTCTCTCCCCACACCAAAAACAGGTCCGTTGGCTGGGGGCGGGCAAGAGGCTGGGAGGGGACACTGCCTGGATGGCAGATCCAAACTGATCAAGGGGATATTCCGCACCATATGACATTGCGCTCAGCAAGAAAAGCTCAGGGAAAGCAGGTAGAAACGGGTCATTTTTGCTGATGGCATTTGTCCTTCTAAGCAAGCATTACACGTGCTGAGGCCCTGCTCTCCAGAAAGTAGCTGGACATCTGCCTGCCGATGAGAAATAGCAAATGAATTCCTCATTTTGCTTGGCTTGTGGTTTATGGTGATGAGCAAGCTGTCGCTTTCCCTATTAAAGTGCCACTAACGCGATATATAAGTCTTTTCACCTTCCCTCTGTTTTCCACGGGAAAGAGGAGTGAGCGAGAGGCTGGGTAGGTGTCTGACTGCAGGCCAGGGTCAATGCACCACATCCTCATTTTTCTTAGTCACTGTTTTATCATCATAGTCCAGAGGCATGTAAGAAGTACAGACTCCCTTCTACAAGTTTTGAGCTAAAATGAGGAGTGTTCTGACCTAGAAACTGCCTTGATGTTCCAACTACTTCATGGGACCTTTTTCCCCAAAAGACAACATTTTCTTGAAGCATGACATGAGAGATCTTTCTTATGCCCATGAAAAGTGCTAACTCCTTCAACCGTCCCAGCAAAAGACACTTAAAGTCAAGCTGCTTACACAGATTATCATTTCACATGCACATTCCATTCACTGAAATGAAGGAAAGAAATGGCTGGTATGCAGACCCAGACATACAGTGAAGACTGAGTCATGAAAAGGAACTCATTGTGCCACTGAGTTCTTACACTGATAGCTGTCCTGCAGGAACAAGTATCATTAAATTGGACTGAAGGCAAAAAGCCAAACACATAACAAAATCACTGTAAAGACCATTTATTTGTGTCTATTACTTCAGGAGCCCAGATTTTTAGAAACTACTCTGTAACTATGGTGAGATGTTACAGTAAAGGCAGAAGTGTTGTAGGCACCAGATGCAAAGTACTACTTATAAAATCACTTGCTAGTTCAAATTTAGTAAAAATTTTGATGAATTAACTTTGCACTAGCAAGGCTTAGGCCAGATCAGGTATCCTCTGTCCACCTGCAGCTGACCTGAAACTCACAGTCAACAAATTTGGCTCTGGCTAAATCAACAGAAGGGCAATCACGAGCTCATTTGACTCATTCCTGATACAGACTGAATTTGCAATATCAGAAGCTCTGATAACAAGCAGATATGATTGTAATATCCCCATATGAATTAAAACATTCTATATTAATCTATATTAATTTTAAGATCTTAATATTAATATTAAGATCCCATCTACATTTACACACTCATGTCAACTGTAGCACTGCAGCATTAGAGTAGCAAGCAAAAAGCTACCTTAATCTTTTGCTTTTGGTAGTACTACCTTGAAAGAAAAATGGCAAACCTATCCAATTCCATAACTGTATAATGTAATTCTATTAGGAACTTTTACATTCGATTATGTGGCAAGAACTAATTTCTAAAAAATACTTCAATTTTATGGATTAATTTGCACATTAAAAATGAGAGAATACAATAGCATCTGTTCAGTGTTAATCTGTAGAAAGCATTGCAGCTATCGTTATGAACTGTAGATTCAATCAACGTATACTGAAGACTTGAACCAAAATTATTTTTGTTATCTGTTTATACTGTAAAGGCTAAGGAAACCGCAAAGGTAAGAGCAGATTTATCTTCTAAGTTTTTCAGTCTTTATGACTGAAATTCATTTTCAGTCATTATGGAAAAACCTAACAGGATGTAGATAGCTATTCAGAAACAAACAAAAGTCAAACTATGCTGAGTTAACACAACATGTAGATGATTCCTCAGAACACAAGGACATCAGAATTATAAAATAATTCACAAGCTTGCGCTGAATTAGTAGACATCATCATAGAGCAACCAATACTACTTAAACTGAAGAAACAAAAATAAAATTACTCTGTCAAAATTCATCGCAGTCATTCTTTAGGCACCGCCCTAAGACAACCTAACACAAAAAGGCAGGGAAATTGAAATGCAAAACAAATAACAATGTTCTCTTTAGTTTTACTTTTGCTCACTAAATTACTCACCTGTTTGATAGCTGTTACAGTGATAACAAATAAAAGTGGAAGTCCACTTGTAACTGGACTGGTAGGTGTATCAATAATTAACTGCAAAAAAAGGATCAAATATTTTCTGGTTACATTTTTGTGAAGGTAAGCACACAATTTTTCAAGCAAGACGTTTCAAGTAATCATTCCACCAATATGCTACAAAGCACCAAGGAATTTTAATTAAAAAGAATGGTACTTTTAATATGGTTTTAAGAACATATATACTAAAACATTTGAAAAATTCCTATATGCTGTAAGATACAATACTGTATTTAGATCACATTAACATTCAGATATTAAAGTCTAGTAAAAATATTTGCTTGCCAAGACGTTAAGTAAGTACCAGACTGAAAAGCTGTGGCTTTGGAGGCAAAATTACTGAGCAGCATCAGAAATGAGCATGGCGCTGTTTTTACACATTTAACAATACAGCTGTTCTTATGCATGCAAGGGGTAAATCCTGAAATAGTGAGCTGTGGCTTCTGCAATTACAAAGAAAGAGGTAGAATCCAGAGAGGGAGTTCAAATCATAAGAAAATCTAAACTGTCCTGGGAATCTGCATAGCTTTTTATTTTTACAGAATCTGGTGTGCAAAGTAATACACCTTTTCACTTAGCTCAGTGAGATTTTTATTGTTTAACACATTTAAGTGATTGTGAAAGGTTCAGGAAGAAGAGACCTAGGAATTAGCGAACTAGTTTTCTGAGGTAATAATTACTAAAACAAATATTTGTGTATCACCCTAAGCAAGCCTTGTGTAAGCATCTGTATTTCTGTTTCTCTACAGGCTTTGATAACAGTGAGTTGGAAAGTTTCTGCAAGGCATCAATCTGTTATAAAATATTTAGCAAAACTAACAAAACTTTATAATCAGAATAATTTATAGCAATGGTTTTACTGATGTGGATATTTGTTTATTACAAAGTAAAAATAAAAATTACACTCATTCTTTTCAATTTTATCAAGAGATGTCTTGCCATCAAGGTGTTAGCCAGGATGGTGTTAACTTCTCTTTAGGTTAGATTCACACTTACAACCTGGAAATGAAATAAAACTCCTTCTGTCACATCAACAGTGTAGAAGACTGTCCAGGCTCAACCATTTACCTCTGCAGTCACTAAACCCAGTGCATTTTTAAATCTTTTTCAACTCCTTTGTTTTTTAGGAGTAGTCCAGAAATTTGTTGAAAAATGGGGATAGCTTACCTGAACAAGGAAAATGATGAGAAAATAGAAGTTAGCTATTCTTCTGAATTGCTCAAACAAATTTTTCGGTACAAAGTTCCAAAATGTATACTGAAAACAAATGCACACATTATGCGTGTTTGTGAGAGAAACAGTATTTGCATTCTGTGTTCTAAAACTCAACATTCACAATTCAAGATTAAATTAAACAAGAAGCAGGAGCATTTTTGTTACTTTAATAATTTACTGAAACAGAATCTTAAGTTGACAATCATGTATTCCTAGAATCACATCAATTTTCTGAACTGTGATAATCTTGGTACTAGCAACTGAAATAAGTTTTGACTAGCAACAATGCTCATTCAGAGATTTAGCTACAGAACAATACATTTAAAGCCATTAATGGTTTTTTTAAAAATCTTAATCACTTCAAACAGCACTTTTAATTCACTTCTGTTTTGCATGCATGACTTGACGAGGTAGGTGGCACTCTGGAAGTGAACTATGTAGTCATAGCAAGCTGACCAAATAGAAGCTGTCAACCCCTCTTCTGTTCCTTGGCTTGGATGCAAACATACTCCTCAAAATAAACTGTAGCAGTGATTAAGAGTAAATGGCTGCATATTTCTCTACTGATCTTACAAATTATCTGAAGTTTAATAAAGTGACACAAGAAACAACATATAAAAGTACAAACAGAAAAAGCAAAACCTTCAAAGAAAAAAAAAAATCATATAAGCGCGACAGAGAAAGGACCTTACATCATCTAGTCCCCCTGCCCTGCAGGATATTCAAACACACTCTTTACAGAGCTCACTCTGTAACTCCAAAAAAAATTTGCAAGGACTGCTTATTGGAATGCATGTAAAAATGTGAGCTAGAACTGTGTGAAAAGGTACAAAAAATGGCTTGAGAGAACTAATACTGTATCATCTTATTATCCAAATTATCATTTGACACATAATAAAATGACAACTCCAATGTAACTTTCATTTCAAAGGAGATGGGCTAAGAAGCTTCTCCTAATTTATTTGCTCTGCTACAAATGTGCCTTGTCTCTACTTGGCAGACTGCACTGACATTTGCCGATACACAAATTATGCTGTGAGTTAGACATCATCTGAATTTGGCCCTGAAAGCAATGACAGCCAGAATTGTAAAAGGAAAATACATCTATTACATCTGCAGATGAAAAGGATCCTTAAGAAGCATGCTTGAGTTGTACGTGAGACCACTATTACATCTTTTGACTTGTAGAGGGTTAAAGCCTGGAGACGTGTAAGCCATAGGAATGAAATGTTCTTTTCCTACCATGTGCCAAAAATCATTATTTATTCTAAACATGCCCAAAGTAAACTTATCCTGCTTAATAGTTAACTCAGTATTAAATCACCTGTGAGCAAGCCAAAACTCAGGCAGGCATACATGCAACAGCTGGAAAGTCAAGTGCTCTCATCTTGCAATCAGAATACTTTCCACCAGACTGGAATGATGCCCAGCTACTTACCTTGGAATTTTGAAAGAGAACTGCTTAGACTTGATTATTTTTTCTTGCACAACAGTCCTGATCGTTCAAAGCTGCTGTTGTGATATATGACAATATATCCTAATCTATGGTAAATTTTAGATTTTCATCGTTAACTTATCAGCCAAGTTATCTATGTTTTCTAATCTTATGCATTTAGTTTTTATGAATCTCTACCCACTAAGAAGGAAAAAAGAATAGAGGTTTCAGTGAAAAACTTTTGTAAGTTTTTCTGTTTAGTTCTTTTAATAGAACAATTTCTCCTTGTTAAAGGATTTTTTTGACTGTTACAGTTCAATGACAAGCTCCCCAAATCACCATTCATAAAATAAAAATGTAAACTCTTATGCAATAACTTGCTGTTTAAATGTCCTAGAGGATTATTTGACCAAATGTGTGGTGACAGCACACTGTTGTCAGACTAGATAGTTAAAAGATCTGATTAAGGAAGTAAAGTTAGTTAAAAAAAATAACCTTTAAAAAGGTTGAAAGCTCTTCTTCACCCTTAGTACCTGATCTTTCCCATATGCCAACCTTAGTTCCCTGCTATCCCTGTCAAGCAGTGGTCTTGCCCACGGCTCCAGCTCTGGTCAGCGACCCTCTTAGCTGAATAAATGTGAATAACCTGGGAGCAGATTGCTTTTATAGTCTGAGAGGTGTTACTTGAAATGGATGCTTCTTTAACATAGCGAACTTCTTAAAACTTTATTTTTAAACAACCTGACAGACTTTATTACACTGACAGTGCCTGACAGGCACTTTATTATACTGGGTTTCAGACATACAAAGTATTATCTTTATTCTGCCTATTCCTCTTCAAAAGAGAAGTATCAATTTTTGAAGTTTAGGCAAGAAGACAGACCACTAAGATGTCTAGACAGACCTCCCCCTGCCTCAGCCATCATTAGCTCGGAGAAGCATCTAAAAATGGATGATTAATATTTAACCACCATAATCGCTCCCAGGAGAAACAACAGAGTGGCTGCCACTCAGAACAGGATTTATCTTATGACTGCATTCAAGGCAGTTTTGCTACTCTAGTTAGGCAGGAACAAAATAAAAACCATTGAAGAAGAAAACATTAAAAATGAAGACACTAAATACATCAGATTAGTGTGCTCAGACAGAGCGTTAATGCCATCTTTCTCCTTCTGATAATTTCTAGTCATGTTCTTTGTAAACTCTGAAAAGCAGTTTACATATACTTAACTACCTTTTTTCACTATAACTCACTTAAGGGAAATAAGTTTATCCAAATAGTTACGCACTTGAAGCTTTAAGGTGAGGAAGACTTAACTGATCTTTTTCAATTGCTGCAAAAGAGTTAGAGGCCAGAGCACACGCATGACTTTTGCGTATGGGAGGCAATATATGAGACACCAAGCAGTACTTATGTATTCAGCCAAAAGATGAGCACGCTGTGTGAACAGATGCATCTGAAGCACTGTGCGAAGAACTGTAAAATCAGTCTGTCTAGAGGCAAACCAGCATAACTCAGGTAGATTTTCTTCCTATATATAATCCTAATAGCACCTGCAGTGCTGGTGTATTTCTGTAATCATGTGCTTGGACTACTTATGCCTCACCTCCACAGTATTCCCGCTCATGCCCCTGCTTCATCTCACTGTGCCATGTTGCTTCCAGCTCAAATACTTCCTTGTTCGAGACAATCCCATGCATTCAAGAATGTAAAATAGGGTCTTCTTAGCAACGGTTTAAGGTTTTAAACGCTTTATTTTGACCCTTTCATTGGAGATCTGCATGCCAGAATTTTGGCTCACATTTCAAGCTTCCCTTTCTCTCCTAAGAGGCAGATAATGTTCTGAACGAAAAGGAGTGTTTCTTAAGTAATCACTTGATATCAAAAGCTGGAGTTCTAAGAAATAAAGCACCACGTATCGCATTATTGAGTTCTGTCAACACCTCATTTCTTACAGCTATTTGTTTAAAAAGTCACCATCTCTCTTCCAACTGGCTCTGACTTCACTCCTTTCCCTCGACCTTTTTTACTTGTAAATGCTTAAAACTATTCTAAAGAAATATCTACTATATTGCTTCAGCCTTGGTTTGCAGACATCTTGCTACATCGATTCTCATCCCTTCTGCAAAACAGAATTAATCTTGAAGATAAATTCAGGGAATAAAAGATAAAAGCTAAACAATAATCTTGCAGTTACTTCCTTAAGTTTTTCAGTGCTTTTCTTTTAACAGATCAAGACACATACACAGAACTTGAACAGGTCCATAGTGACTTCAGTATTTGAAATACACATATTTATATAGGACCGACCAATTACCCAGAAACAATACATTGTTAAAGCTGACAGCTTAACAACTGGACTATGTGTGTGTGCATATATATATATATGCACGTAACATTTATATAATGCCCTATACATTACTATGCTAATAAACAACCTAAGTATTATATATATTACATACAAATAATTATCCATCTTCAGCAGAAGAGCTGAAAAAGGTCTGCTCAAAAGTTTAACAATTTCTTTAAATTAGTTTTGTTTATTAAAATGTTGGGATTTTTGTCTAACCCAGAGTAGAGAACACTATAGCAGTGTGTGAAAAAAGGAAATCAACCATTAGCTGAAATCATAAGAACCGAGTTGAGAGTATGGCTTGTCTATCTCAAGTGACTTTCTTACAAACACACAGGACGTCTGTAGCAGAACTGATCTATGTTCTTTGATGTATTAAATCAGTTTCAACTCTAACTCCTTCAAGCAGAAAACTTCAAGCAGAAGACTTCTGTGCTTATATATGACTAAAAAAAAAATCGCAATAGTAATATTCATTGCAATGTTTAGGACAGTTTGGAATTAATGTAGAAATACACAGTCAACTTTATTTTAATAAAAAGTATTAACATGCATGTCACCTGCACAGTGATTATCACTCCACTAAGGGAGAGACCCTCCATTTCTCCACACTACATGATGTTGGGTAGTTCACATCACAGGGATCACTGTGAGCTCTATTACATGTAGGGCTTTTGCAGGTGACTAAGAGCCACTGTGCTGAGTGAGTGTACGCTCAAAAGAAAGTGTAAAAAATGAAATGTTTAGGGAAGTTGGTTCAAATGGTGCCTACACCTTTGAATGAACAAATATACATATTTCATCATAGGGTTCCCTGAAAACAGTTGCTGGCAAACAATCATATATTTTGTATTCCTTGATCAGCAATTCTCAGTCTCATCAAATAGGGGTTATCTCTCCAGGAATTCCTCTGACAAAGACATCCCCAAGCATCTGGAAGATTATCTAATTACAATTTGAAAAAAACCCACAAAACTTACAGCAAGGATGACTGACTGAAGACAGAAGTTGCAGAGGGCGTCAGAAAAACAGAAGAAAGACTGTGAGCAAACACATATCACTGTGAGCAAGCTTTACTTCCTCACATATGAAGTGTAGAGAATGACACCTGTCCTCCCTCCCTGGTGTGGGATTTGGACCTGCTTGCTTGCTTTCTTTCCTTTCTTCCTCTTCTCTCTACACAGACCCCATACTGATATGAAAAACTTTAAAATTCTGTTTGGGGCAGTCCCAACAGAGAATAGAAGATCACTGTTAACTCCGGGCTGAGTCAGGGGAAAGGTAGATGGCTTCTCCTGGGAACACAAGGGAAGTTGCAGAGATCCTTTGTCCTGGAAATCCCACCCTGAGCAGGATGATCAAGAGCTAACAGCTCTTCCTTGCTCTCTCTAGGCACTGGCAGCTGTCCACAGAAGGAAACTGTGTTACTGTGTCTGGAAGGAGAATTGCACACCCATGCACTCCCATCCCTTAACAGGTATTGCTATCCCTGAGCTGGCACCAGACAGAGTCCAACTGATTCAGAAGTATTTGAGATTGATTGGCAGTCAGTCCCCTTTACTCTTTTCATTGCTAACAGCTCCTGCTCCTTTGGCACGGATGGGCAAACCTGACTATTTAACCCTTGCAGTTAATTTATTTAAATAGTTAAATAAATTTAATTATGTAACTGCTTCAGCCAGTATGGCTGTGAGTCGGTGAATTATCTGGGCACAAGCTGAGAGCTCCGTGTTACAGCTGCTCTTAGAGCAGATCAGCATGCCCACGGTACAAGACTTACACAACATTCCCTGAACCATTACCTGTCCCATGTGCATTTGCATCTCCCCATGCTCTCTGTCCCCACGTCATGCTACACAAATATTTATCAACTCCACAAACACATGACCATGCCAGTTCCCACTGTGGGCTTTGGATGCTTTTTTGACTTTCAAATGTCATTGCTTAGGGCTGTGTTTGAACTCCTCATCTTGAGATCACTACGTCATGGTCCTGGAGAAGCCACAGAAATCTTTTCAGTTGCAAAGCATCACCTTGAAAAGGTGTGGGACAGCCTAGGTCTCTTCTGCATTCCAAGTGGCTCATCTTGGTGGAGACATTTTACTATTTCCTTAAGCTTCAGTATTCTCATTTTGTTGCCACATTTAGGAGAAATGTTAAATCGCAGCCCCTACTGGCCTTTGTGTTTTTATAATGACACTAAGAGTGAGTGCTTCAGGGAAGAAGTATAGCACAAGGGCATGAATTTCTGCTGGAAGAAAGGAACAATTCAACAACATCCAGTGAAACATGACAGAATTACTTAACTTTATTTAACTATTAGTCACTGCAATTGAGATGACTCACAATTAATCAGATTAACATTGAAGGTAGCTAAGGTTTCCCTTGCAATTTATAGAATTCTCAGCATGCAGTATTATTGTTTCAGGCTATTCTCATACAAATCAATGTTTATATCAGTATTTGATGAGAAGTCCCAAGGAAACATGCAAAATACCATAAGATAGTATTATTTGTGAAACAAAACCAGGAACACTTCTGGTCCACGAATACAGTTGTACTGCATTTCAAAGCAGTGTTAATAATAGTACTGTTTTCCCATCTAAGTTCATCTTATTGCTTCTTTATACGAAGAACAGGAAATAAAAGTGACAGTACAAGTCAGCATTTCATAATGGCATATCATAAATTTGAATGAAATCTCTTTAGGGCAAATTCCTCAAGTAACAGTTCTGCATCCACTGTAGATTCAATTTTGCATTTCACTTAAGAGTCATATCCCGCTACTCTTCAGTATCATCTTTTGGAAGCTTAGGCCCCATTGTTTCCAGCCACATTAATGACCCAAGCACAAGTGGTTTTTATAGTTGTAAAAATTTCTCTTTATAAAACTGTGACTGTAAGTTTGCAGCTAGACAGACCCATCAAGGCAAAATACTACCTATTGATTACCCACAGACTGAAAAGAAAAATAAAAAAACTTTGTAAGTCTCTCTAACCCAGCTTTCTCTATGGGGGGTATGGAAAAAACAATCAGTCCTCCTGCTGAACATTCCTGGGGTTTTTAAGTTCATCAGTTGTCTCTGACACACCGGGAAGCCTCTAATCTCTCATTTAACAAGCTATTCCTATCTTGGCATCTTTGAAATTTTTCGTTCTTTCTTGTGGTTCATTCTTTAGGTTCTCTGTCAAAAGCAGTAAGCAGCTGTAATTAAACATGTTCTTTCAGAACTCCATATTGTTGCCTCAAAAAAGGTTTTATCTTCTATACAACTTTCTCCTCCGTTCAAAGAGACAAATGTGCACATCCAATTAGTCTTCAGTTCATTGATTCAGCTAGAACAGGAGATGCAAATACCTACTTTGTCTACAAATGAATGAGATCCTTGAAGCATAGCAGTTCTATAAAGATATCAGATCAACATCAGGAAAAGGAATTTGAATGCTAGAAATTATTAACAAATGAATAAAGAATAAAAACATCATTATGCTGCTGTATAAATCCATAGTTTGCCTACACCTTGAATGCTCTGTGAATTTCTCCATCTTAAAAACCCTACAGCTGGCTTGGGAAAAGGTATAGACAGACCAAAGGCATGAATTAGCTTCCACACAAGCAATTATTAAACAGACTACAGTTATTCAGCCTGGAAAGAAATATGGTGGAAGATCACTAACAGAATCAAGAAGATAAAGAGGGGTAATGGTTGTTCTCGGAGTCAAGGACTGGGAACGTGAACTGAACTTAGCAAGTGTAAGTTTCAAAATGAAGGTTCATAGTCGCTTTTGGGAAATGTTTCTACAGTTTAACTGTGCCTTAACTATGTATTCTGAAAATTTACACGGGCTCAAAAAGCGTTGAAGAAATTCACAGAGGAGAAATCCATTAAAGACTTAGTAAATACAGAATCATCACTTTTGGCTCACAAATGGCCAAGTCGCAGATCAGCAAATACTAAGAGTATTCAGGGGAAGTATCAGTCTATGCTCACTTGTTCTTGCATTCTTCCCTAGGCATCTACTGCTGGTGACAGCATCCTGTGCCATACAGTCCTTTGGCAACTCTTACCTGGTCAGGTACATCCATGTGCTCCTACACATGTACTCTGTTTAGCATACTGACTGGGATACTCCCAGCACAAAAATATGAAGCTTGGACCTTAAGGAAGTTTCATATTAAAAGGTTGCTTTTTAATTTATCAGCCTTTAAAAAAAAAAAACCACCCTTTTGTTATCCCATTTCAGAAGAAGGAGTAAGTTGTTTGTCACCAAATTCTGTTAACTGCTACTGCTACATAGTTTAACCCACCTTCCTTTTGACATACCCGTACTACTAATCTGTAAACAATTTTTTTACGAAAAAAAGCAATCAACCTCCCTGCAGATACAATTACTTTTTCCTTCTCATTTGAAACATTAGGATTTTCTAACAGCTGATATTTTGCCATGCTGCATCACTGTCATATGATATATTCAATCAAGGGCATGCAACAGCTACTTTAAAGGCTAACACCCTAGGCAGCTGAAGTAGCTAAAAGGTAGATCAACACAAGGATCCACTTTACAAAGGTCACTGCCTCTAGAACATAAGCAAACTGCATGTACAATCCAAAAGACAGAATTTTTTGCCTTATATTATTTCAACACAGTCTTTTTGTAATGTGTTGTTAAAATCATAATTGAATTAACACATCAAATCAAAACAGCATTTTTTTGTCTGGCCAAAGTCTGTCTATGTATCATTTTTCATGACCAGGAATATGTCATTAAGCAGACAGAAGAGCATTAACCACTTTCCACAGCGACACTGCAATATACAAGAAATATCCCTCTGTACTGGAATCAAATTATTAATTTGCCAACACCAGGAAACCTCTGGTGAAGACAGTTAAGTTTACCTTTGGAAGGAAGTAATATGAACCTTAAGACTCTCCTAGTTATTTCAAGCTGCTGTCTTTTTTCAGGGCTTTACGACAGGACATTTGTTAGTATAGCAGCATACCGAGAGTCTAACTGATAAAGTTTCCTCATGGTTTTAAACCATCCTTTTTAGAAATTCTGTTTGTCTTAAATTGGTAAAATCTGTACTTGGAAGTTCAGAGCTCCTCATCCTTGAAGAGCAATCATATACTTTCTTATATAAGCATTAAAGACCTATAAAAGCACAGCTGAAAGTTACTGTCTGTCTAACTGATGGAAGACTAAGGAAATACCCTTCATGGTTGAGAAAACTTTATATAGTGTGCTTGCGTGTATGTATTTTTATTTTACTCCAACAACTATGGACCTCCCATCTTAATTTTGTACATCTGATCATTTTTCACAAGCTTACCTCTGTGTTTCCTAAGCTGTGGTAAGTGCCCCTGCAGAGTGTTCATAAGACAGCAAGTGACAAGGACAGTGAAAGGTTAAGAGTTAGCTTGCTTGCAGAGCCAGAATGAATGCAAGTCATGTCATGACAGTGCTTTATGCAGACTGTTTGGGATGAGGCATGCGAATAAAGGTGTTTACTTAAAAGAGACAGTACAGGCAAGACAGCATGGAAAGTTCTCACATAAAGACAACTGTCAGTAAAACTGAGCTTCCAGCAGTCTAAGAAACCGTTCAATATTATGAAGCATTTATGTGAACTCTGTTCCCTCCTGTAATATCACCATTGTATTTACTTTCACAAAGATGACATTGTTTTTTGCAGTGTAAGAAGTTTAATCAATAAGCAGAAAATTTGAGAAACATTGTATATATATAAACATTATTTCCACTATTTATCTTTTGTTTATGGAAAACTGTTTACAGATACAGTTCACAACTAAAGAGTTTAACATTTAAAACATCTAACTGAACATGCTCTATATCCAAATAAAACATAGTGAAGTCTTCTTCCCGAGCTAGTTGAAATCATACATGTTTACCAAATGCTGGCAGGGATCCTCAGCTCAATCCAGTTTAAAGTCATACTTAATCTCACAGTAACTTGAAAATTCCAATAATTTCATATCACAAAAAGATGTAAACATCCTGAAGAGTTGATGTTTTTCTTTCAAAAAGTATCAGCAGTAGCTTCAATGGCTTTATTTACAAATGTCCCAGATAAGATGCATGACATAAAAAATAAGAAAAGTGTCACAGGAATACAATAATTTGCATTAAATTTCTTTAGTCTTCAGTAATCCGAAAGGCAATAAATACAAATTAATGTGTAGAGCACAGTACCTCCCACTGTATTAGTCTCACTGTACTCCATCTGGACTATCCACTACATTACCTGTCAAACTTTCTATCTAATGAAAGGTGCCAAACTACACTGTTATTATATTGTCTCTGAATGAAGTACAGAAAGAAGGCAGTAAAAAAAATAGCAAGGGAAGGTAGTAAAATACAAAATTTCACATAAGAAATGAGACACAGCTTGAGAAAAGCGTGGGGTTTACTACAGCTTTGCCATCATATTAATGGATGGCAAGTGTTCAGATCCATCAAGGTAAGCATTCAGTTCCTTGAGATCACAATGCTACGAACATTCTTAAAATGAGCATGTGGATCTGAGTCACTGTTCAAGAACTTTTTCAAGTAGAGGAGCTATTCTTTTGAATTCATTATTTCATAACTGGTTGAAGGTGTGTGATCATGAAGATTGAAGTCTAAGCACATTAAGAACTTGAAGTTCTTGGGGTGATAGCCATACAAGAAGCTGCAAATGTTCAGTTTTCTATGCCGTTGCAGTATGAACCTCTGGCTAAAGCAAGCCCATCAGTCTAAACAGGCCAAGAGTAGAATCATAGAATCATTTAGGTTGGAAAAGACCTTTTTGATCATCAAGTCCAACCATTAACCCAGGACTGCCAAGTCTGCCACTAAACCATGTATCAACAACCCAACTGCCTAGAGAAACCTCCTGAAACTCACGGAAAGATTTACTAGTTTAAGTGAGGACCAACAACTGGAAGGTTTCTAAAGGGCACAAACGTATCACAATGCCAAGAGTTTAAGAATCATTTACTTGTATGTGTACAACAAATAATATTATTTCTATGGGGTTTTGACAATATGAAGTTTTGAAGGGATGGCACTGTTACTGTGGAGATGGCTTCATTTGTTGAGCACTTACATTGATCATAACAGACCTACTACTATGAGGTATTACTTTAGATTATCAAGGATGCAGTCTTTCCTTGGGAAGATTTTCTTTACTCCAGGGTTGCCCCAAATGAAAACTGCTTTCTTATTCCTTTGCAGAAAAGCACAGTTATCACACTAAGACTTTATTACGTACTATAGTAAACGCTGGAGAAGACATCCTATTCTTGTTCACGTTCGAGGCAATCTGGCAATTTGTTTTTGTGGAAGAAACTTGAGATACCTTCATTTTACCTTTGCCAGTCATGGTAAAGGAGAAATATATACGAAGTATAGGAAGAAAATCTTGAAGGAAATAAATGAACACACAAAGAATAACATTTATAAAGAATGTAAATGAAGACAAGCAAATACTATTACCTTTGATGAGACTATTCGGTTATCTGGAAATCTCTGTGGAATGTACGCTTCAGTGCCTGGAGGTGGTTCACGATGCCCAACATAAATAGTCCGACTGTCCACCCAATTCTCTTCTCCAGCGCACTATGGGGAAAAATAGTTGTCATGTCAGCTCACGCAGTATTACTGCAGTAAAGTTGAGTCGCATGATGAGTTAACTAATTATGTGTCTGATCACCAACACATACATAGCCATCAGTGCATGACCCCTCACACTTCTCTGTATGATCTCAAGACCACTAAAACACATAAAACTCAGTCAACTGTCAAAATTCTGCCTTAACTACACTGCACTCTTCCTTAAGGCGAGACATAGGAATTAATGAAAATCACTATTCTGATTTTTCAGGTTTATAACTTAAAGAAGAACCGCTTACTAAATATCTAATTTGGCTGAGAAAATTGTAAGTGTTTATGTGGTTGCTAGTCATTTTACCACTGAAAAATCAGTGGTGATTAAAATGTTTACATAAATGACAAGTACATCTCATTTTTAAGACTAGACAGCCATAACTTGGTATTTTATTTGCAGCAAAGTGAAATTCTGTGTTTTCTGAATTACTGATAAATACCGATTTTCCAGGTCCAAACAAGATCAGGGACACTTAGATTGCCCAGAAAAGACCTCAGCTTGTCAGCTCAGATCCCTTGCTCTTTAATGAAAGCTGTGTCTGCAACTAGAAAAAAAGTAGGTGAGCCAAAGTAAAATGTTTATATAGCCACATCATGAAACTTCATCACACCTACAGCTTCTCCAGAATTAGCACTTCTGTGCTTTCAATTGATTGTAAAAAACAAATATGTACAATTCACTGTGGAAAAGTATTTACCTAAAAACAAATTTATTTATTTATTTAGTAGTAGTTTAGTCAGGGTTGTTTTTTTTAGGGACTTGGATTATATAAAATGCTCATCCCTTTGTCAGTCTTACTAATTCCCATCTACCATATGAAAAAATATTTCTCAAGTATAGAACATATTCCTAATACGTTGTCCTACACCTACACAGAGAAGCCCAGGCACCAGCTCTTTTAACATCATCGTTAGGTCAAGTCAGGAGTAATTTAAATACTTAAATATGTAATTAATTTTAAACTCAAAACCTCTGCTTTATGTTGTAATGATGCATTTATATATACTTCCATTAAGCATATTAGAGGGAAGCTTCTTTTCTGCACCTTCAATAGCTACATCTATTTAGTATATTAAACATTTCCTGAAAGTGCTCCTGGGCACTGGTGCTTGATTGTCTCTAAGGGTGAACTGTCAGACTGCTACGTAGCAAACTAACACCAAACAAATACCAGGAGCAGTTTGGTAGTAAACACAAGGCAAAGCATCACTCCCCAAAGCATCTGGATGTAGCTGTACAGTTCTTGACAATAAGAGTTTAATTATATAGACATGATATTTTCTAGCTAGTTTTGCTGTCAGTAGTTCTAAGCCCATTTACCTTACTAGTACAGACTTGGCTAGTAAGTCTAGAAAAAAATTTAGGTTTCAAACTTTAAAAAATATTCACCCTAACATTTTCTTCATTGATTCATTTCTACATGATTATTCCACTGCTCTAAGCACAACACACAGGGGAAGAACAAACTTTCAACAAAGCTGAAATACGTTGTCTATACATATTGTTGAAACATATGTATAGAATCTTGCAACACTCTCAAAACCTGCAGCAGGTAATGTTATAAAACAATTTTGTATGTGATGTGCATGACTCTCTTGGGGGTGGGGTAGAACATAAAAAAAAATATAGAAAGAAAACATTCTGAACTCAGACTATTAACCATAGAATAGCTAAGTAGTCATGAAATAAAATGTGAAGTAAGAGGCTTAAAGAAAAGCAATTTCTGCTGTCTCATATCTAAACTGGAACTAGGATTTAGAGGACCCTAAATCATTATCGATCCTTGCACATCCCAGAAAAATGACAGCATTATGTTCAGAAGCAACTGAAGGCTAAAATTATAAAACTAGATATAAAACTAAAAGTAAAGGTAAAACCAAAGGGTTTTTTTAACCATTTTAATATATTACTCAGTATTTTGAAGAAGTCACTTAAATATTATATGAAGACAAGCTACTTACAAAGGAAGTAAAAGTGACAGCCATTCATAAGACATACCAATGGCCCACTCACAGCTTATGTTAAACTCTGTTTTATGTCCTTCCCTAATCCGTGTGCCACCCCTCAGTGTGAGTGCACATACAACATTTCTCACATACTGGATCCCTCCAGTGTGGACCTGAAGTTAGGAAGTGGGTTAGTTTACAAATTACACTAATCTTCCAGCCGGACAACTCCTCCTGTATCACTGATTGGACTTGTCACGACTCAAAAAGCAAACCACCATTCAGCCCACTTCTGAAGGCCAGGCAGGATTCTTTGAGCAAGCCAAAACGCTTTGGACGGAAGTAAAGCAATGAAAATGTCTCCATATTCCACCTTCCTTCTATGCCAAGAACAAAACATGTTATATTTTATCATTTTATTGGAACACAATGTATTTTACCTTGTCAGTGCACTTGAATGTACAACGCACACAAATGATTTATTGACATCTGTGCCAAGCAACACTCCTAAAAAAGCAGGAGAGTGTGAGATATTCTCAAGTAGTAGATTAAACTGTACAATGTTTATTAATTTTTTGTTGAGAAGGACATTCCAGACATAAAAGCAACACAAAGATTACTCCTGATACAGCTAAGTGCCTGAGTTCAGAGACAATTGCACAAAGGGCTAATGGGAATTCAACACATCAATCTTTGAACACCAAGAAATCCCTCAGCTCCTCCGTACCTCTACACAGTGCCAGCCTGACAATTTAACTCATCTTTATGGTAAGCCAGTCTAAGACAGCTTGACAAGGATATTATTAGTTCAAAAAAGCATTTTTTAAGTTTCACAGAATCACCTGATCTTTATCAAGCCTCAGTTAATACAGTCCTCTGACAAATTACCTACCAAGCTAGGAAGTACAAAAGACAGAGGTGTGAACAGCGCTCTCCTCCTATCTTACTACGACTGTTTAAAGGTCTGACGGCCATGGAGTATCACCTTAACATTAAACAAACCAACTTAATGCCACAACCTGGAATTTGTATCCCTAAAGAAAGGTTCTATAAAATCTACTTTAAGCATGGATATAAAAATCAAGACAATCTCTTTTGTTAGCTTAATTGGATCTGGTTTTATTATGAATTGATAGGTTCACCCCTGAAGAACAAAACCGTATCTAACAATTTTAACTATCTGCTAGTGCTGAGCTTTTATATATATATATATATATATATATATATATGTGTGTGTGTGTGTGTGTGTTAATAGAGAATAGAAAATAAAACTTCAAAACTCTAAAACACTCACAAACCAAGCGTAAAAAATTTAGAAGGGAAGAGTAAGGCTATGTTTTCCAGTGAGGTGAAAGTGTAATGCAAAAAGTAGCATACATTATTCAGTACAACCACAAGGAAACTTGCTTGCATGACACAGAAAAAGATGCTTTTAGGAAAACAGCCCTATAAGTCAGGACATGTGCCACTTAAGAGAAATCAAAACACACCAAGTGAACATCTGGTAATGCTAACCTACAAAGCCAAAACATGTTGATCCAAGAATTCTTTTAATGTTCAGGTATTGCACACAAGAGATCATTTACAAAATGACACCAAGGAAACTGAAAACAATAATCTGATGCTGCTGCCAGAACAATGCACTATATTCAATTTATTTTTTGTTAAATTCTATTACTTAAGTCCATTAAGGTTATGTCCAAGAAACCATAAATAAACTTTATATTATCCGCTTCTATTTATACTACAAAGCTCAATGTACTGAGACAGTTTCATTGGCACATCAGTGAAGAAGTGTTACTTAACTTTTACTCTTTCAAGCAGGGTCAGCAATACAGAAAGCAAAGACTAGCAAAAGACTAAGTCATCTTTACATAACACTAAATAGAACCACTTAACAGGATTATACCTTAAAGCATGTATGAGTTCAAATATTCATGCAGCTTATTTTGGGGATTTAAAAATCACCTTCATGCTGCTCTGCTAATTCTAATCTAAATTTAATTTAAATAAAAATACATTATCTGAACAGACAAGGGGGTTAGTATTCAACAGGTGACAGCAAAAAGATGATAGGAAGATGCTAGCAGTAGCTGCTGCAAAAGTAACTGACCTTGAAATATTCCAAGCCTTTCCAAGCATTTTTAGTAAAAAGATTTGACTTCCAGTTTGGAAATCAGGGTTAACACTGAATGGTATTTCCTGACTCTCCACATAATTAGTAGTATTAGGGCACAATCGGTAACAACAATCTTCAGTTCAAAATTATATTCTCTCTCCAAGCAATCTAAACACAAACATCACTAAAAGTTAAAATGCATTAAGTACAGCTGAAAACTCAGCTAAAATTTGCTCTTGTCAGGCTGTGAGTACACTTTGTTGAACAGTATTCTCCCCTGCTTTTTTGCTAAATGCTGTCTCAGAAAGTCATAAATGGACAGTACGTTCAACCACAGGCTTAACAGCAATGAATTCTCAGCATTAGCTATAGCCTTTTTTTGCCCAGGCTGTAACTCAAGTTCTTTCACACAGAAATACTTCGCACTGTAGACACAGGCTTTGGCAACAGCCTGGTGTTTCAACAAATGCTACTATTTGATCTCAATAAAGCAATTAGCACCATTGTTAAAATTGCACATTGAACACACAGCTGCTCAATCACTTTGGAGTTTTAGGGTAACAGATACAGACATGCTATTATCATTCAAAATCTGCATGAAGAACTAATGCTGCACGGTGTGAAAAAACTTTCACATGTAAAATATTTTGCTCCTATCTAATTGCATATGTTACAACAGCTCTGCACTAAATGTCCTCAATTTCTCATTTTTCACTCAGTGGAGAAACAGCTTCAATATCTCAGGAAGCTGTAATTCGCTACAGTGAAAAAAAGGAACTCACTTTCCTTTCTAGTATCTTAAGCAAACTGTCTTCTTTACTTATTATGTGCTATTTACCAAACCATGAGATCATATAATCTTATCTTTGTCTTCATTTGTCAAATGTACTGAGTACCTGTTCTTTTTACACTTGACTTGGCACCATTCTGCGGGTAAATGTGCAACCACCTCCCTATGCAAACAAGGGCATGGTGTGCAAATTTTTACCTAACCTTTCCAAATCCAATCAAATCCACTGTCCTTTCAAAGGTAGATCTAATCTATAAATCGTAAAAAGCAGAATCCCTCTAAATAAATAGAAACAAAACCCTGTAATTGCTAGCCAGTAAAAGAAATTAAGAATTTAAATAGCCCACTTGGCAGAAAAATCTCATTAATTAACATGTATATTTCTTTGTGGATATAAAGGGTGAAATTCTCATCCACTTGAAGGATCTTTGTAAGATTTTTAAATGTTAGGGAAACTCACTAAGACCTACATAGAGCACTTAAGACTTATGTTTTGTTCACAGCTTTATATCAGCCCTCCATATGAATGAATGAAGATCAGAATGAATAGTAAATATAAAAACAACCTAACAGCTTTTAAAGTTCTATGTTTCATATGAACTGAGAACATCACAGTTAAAACCGCATAGGGAATTTATCTGGTAATTATATGTTTGAATTATTTTATGATCTGGAAAAGGACTACCTCAATATTAGGTACCACAAACAGAAAATAAATTATTTCACTCACCTGTAAGCCATGTAAACATATGTCATTAAACCACTAATTTAATGGAATACCAAAATGCAGCACTTCAGAGGCAACCACAAAAAAATCCCCAGAATAACTCTCTCCCAGAAACTCCTATAACTAAATAACACATTTCCCATGGGAGATGTCACTGTAAGGGGATCTGTTGCCTTACACTCTTGCTACAGAATACTTACTACCACACTTCTTTTCAGCAAATGTATTTTAAGTCCTTGCATGTTGATTTTCATCAGAAATAACATTTGAAAATAAAACTCTCCTAAAACAATTGCCTACAAATCAAACAAAGTTGGACATAACATCGGGAGCAGAGGGAGAAGAAAGAGAAGATACTAAACATTCTTGGACTTCAGATAGGTTATTTTATTTATGAATCTCAGGTAAAGGATGCAATTAGAAGAAAGCTGGGTATATCTGAACTACAGGAAATGCTGCTAGGTCCACAAGTAAATTTCCTGACCAAGCCATACCTATACCATTTGATGGATCATCTTTTTCTTCTGATCCTTCTTTCTATCTCCTGCAAGGGTCTTACGCATGCAGGTAGAAGGGGAATTGGCTTCAGAGCAATAAGCTGCATAAAGTTTTCTGAAGTTGCTTGAAGTTGGAAAGAGGAAATGCAAAAATATCATGATGGAATTATGTAAAATTCTGTAATTCACAGCAGTTACAACAAACATTGTGACACAATAGCAAAAATTCTAGTTTCTGTAAAATAGTTAACATTTCTGTACGAGTACTTAATATAAATCTCAGTCTTCCAGTTCATGTTTCCTTGAGCTCTGCACTTAGAATAAAAGGTTTCTGAAGCTATCCTAATACAACTGTATTCCAACCATGTCACATCAGTTTGCACAGGGACATTCTAACATAGCATTCTGTAGACAGTCCAGTTCTCCTTTCTGATTTCCAGTTTACAGCATCACCTTAACTGAACTCCACATACTCTGTACTTGAGTGGTTGAATCATTTCACTTCATGGATGACAAGGCCAGTAATCTGTGTTCCTCCTAAAAAGAGTTACAGTAATTCTTTGTTTCAAATACATAAAAACTAACCCAAGTATTTCAAGCAACATTAAGATCTTTCCTAAGCAGTCAATTTAAACTCCCAAATATTGCTGACATACTGGCCCATTAGGTATAGCTATTTGTGCTGCCTGTGCTTTCTCTTCAAGAGCAAGAATCTTAAGTTTCCCTGTTTATTTCCAAAAAAAGTAGCAATAAAAGTGGTACAGGTAAAAGTCTCCTACTCCCTTCAGACATGCAATTTCGAGGAACCACTGGGATGATGGTAAAAAGGTAGATCAGACATGCAATTTCGAGGAACCACTGGGATGATGGTAAAAAGGTAGATCAGACATGCAATTTCGAGGAACCACTGGGATGATGGTAAAAAGGTAGATCTGTGAAATTACTGGACAGCGAGAAAAAATGCCTTTGCTTCATTTCTTTCCCTTCCTCCCACTGTCCCAGTTCTGACACGTTTTGCATCTTGCTGCTAGTGGGACAGAGAGACAGTGTGCCTCCTTGCATGTCTCCCTAGCCCCAGTCAAGAACTGCTACATGGAAATCCTTTCAAGGCTGTCTCACTTACAATTAGAAACGCAAATGAGAAACAAACTCTACTGCAAATAGAAGTGATAAGAAAAGCTAGGAGGGAAAACGTCACATAAAGACACATGATATTTGACAGACTTAGCACAAATTAATTATAAATGAAGTTTATATCTAAGTAGCTCCAGACCAACAGCTGAAATTGAGGTTTGTGGAGAAAATTTACAGCTTCCTTAGGTGCTACAAAAAGCTGCAAAACAAGAGCAATTTTATTTCTTGCAGGCAACTAAACACCACTAAGATTTGCAGTCAAAGTCAGACAGTATCTGTAGAGACACTGTTAAAGACAGAGTTGAACAGTTACTTCAGAAGGGGGGAGTGTTTTACTCTCCTAGTTGCCAGGAAATATTTCTATTTGCAGTAATTCATCAAGAAACATTCTAGAAAGATCAAAATTTTCCAGTCAGAAAATAATTGGAAATTTTTTAAATTTCATTTTTAAATTCTAAAGAAATAAGAGGATGGAGGCAAGCAGCAGATTGTTTTCTTTCATTCAAAAGTAATTAAAACATAGATACACCATACTAATTGCTTTCTTTTATATGAAGATACTAAATGATTAAGAAAAATCAAGTAAAAATACCTGCTGTCAGCCTTTTCAGAAGCACAGCTTAATGCATATGGAGACAATATGCACTGGCAAAATTGCAAAGCAAAAAATTGCAAGCAGAAGTCATTCCTAAGTGGTGTTCTTACAGGAGCTTTAGGTCATCAAAAGGGGACGTATTCTAAAAATACACAGTAAATTACCATCAGCCTTCACGTGTACATGATCAGAACTGGCCAGAGTGATACCACTTTCCACAAGGATTTTAGCAAACAATGAACCTAATGTACAATTTATTCACCTATCTTCTATTCACTCTCAGAAGTGCTGCTCTTCTTCAAGCAAGCACTGAACGAAACTCTCTGTTCCTGTACTACACCTATCCTACCTGCAATATGGTGGCAGTCTTGCCAGACCCTCAGACCAAAATCATGCTATGATTATACCTAAACAAAAAAAGCAAGGGGAAGAATCAAATTTGGGTCTTATGTAAATACTTCTCATGATTTTCTATAGTGATTTGTACATGTTTATATATTTTTTACAATCAATTGAAAGCACAGAAGTGCTAATTCTGGAGAAGCTGTAGGTGTGATGAAGTTTCATGATGTGGCTATATAAACATTTCACTTTGGCTCACCTACTTTTTTTCTAGTTGCAGACACAGCTTTCATTAAAGAGCAAGGGATCTGAGCTGACAAGCTGAGGTCTTTTCTGGGCAATCTAAGCGTCCCTGGGGAAATCAATATTTACTAGTATTTCAGAGAACACCAAGTTTCACTTTGCTGCAAATAAAATACCAAGTTATGGCTGTCTAGTCTTAAAAATGAGATGTACTTGTCATTTCTATAAACATCAAATTTCTTGCCTGGATTCCAGAACAAAGACAATTAAAAGATACAGGCTTTCATAGGCTTTTTACACTTAGCACAAGGGCTGTCAAAATGTCTCATTTCTATGTTAGCCAGTTTCTAAATTCATCAGGTGAGCTGTGGACACAAAAAAACCAACTAAGTATTGCACTCTGCAGCCTGACGCACAGCTGAGCAGGAGATCTCTCTATTCCTACTTTCACTAGAGAAACATAATGCAGTTTTCCCACAAAGAAAATACCCTCCTTCTTCCTTGTTAACCATTGTCATAATATTTAGATCTAGAACAGAAGGTTCACTGCAAGGAGCTCACTGTTCTGATGGTCAGTTCTTGTTACAGTTTAAAAGGATTTTAGTTCCTACGTAGATACAGAGCTAGTGAAACTATAATTCTGGCAGAGAGAAGGTGGGGCTATTTTGTGGTATGATCATATATTCTAACAAGTCTGACAATTCGTAAAATACTGGTCCTGCAGGCCACTGAGTCAGTGGCCAAAGAATGTTGAAATGTTGTTACATGAACTGTTCCATCCATAATAATCTCATTTATAACTCCATGTAACTTTATATATTTGTCTATTTAAACTTAGCTGATGCTGAACTACATACAGTTCCTTAGTGAACAGCAACTTACTATTTCACACTTTTTTTGCTACACAAAGACTAATTTAAAAAAATTAGATATGCTACTATACATACTTGAGGTCAGGCTGCAACCTTATCAGAAGCAAATACCCCAAGAAAAATGAAGATAACAAGCTATCACATGAGTGCTGCAGAAAGTGGTACAGCTAATGTAGTTACTACCTGTTAGACTTCCACATCCACAAGGAGAAACCTAAATCCTCAGCAAAATTAGCAGGTGTCATGTTTTGACAAACTTCCAAATTAAGATTTTGCTCACTTACTCCAGTCCCCAGCTTAGTCCCCTGAGTAAGGCCAGACTGTATTTGTCTACATAACTACCCACAGAAATAAACAGCTAAGCTACAAATGACAAACTTTCCCTGCATTATGGGTAAATTTATCAACAGGCTGGAAGCCCTGGCATTAGTAAAAATGACCGTATTATTAGCCAAATTTCTACTATGAGTAATTATATTTTGCCATATTCACTTCAGGGTAACTTGCAAATTATAAATCTTTCTTATGTACATAACTCGTTTTGAGCACTATTTAAAAAGTCACATCATAATCCTAGCATACCTATATGTCATCTTGCAGAAATCTTGCATTTATAGTTCAAAAATAACTTGGCTGATCAGAATAAGTGATTAATTATGTATCACTAGAAGCTACCCATAATTTTCCTTCATCTCTTTACATTTTACTGCATACCAGCATCAAATCCCATGTTATGCAAATTCAGCTGGTTGAACTCCAACACATGGACACACACACTTTGATATGAGAAAGGCTCTCAACTACAGATGGTTATAAGGTTAACGTAATATTTATTTGGAACTATTTGGAAAACTTACTTTCAACAAACTTCAAACCCTTACGTAACTATACAATAGTATCTCAGTACAGTTCTGGCACACTAAAAGAATATAAAATATTAACCTATTACTTCTTCCAATACTGCAAAGCAATGTCATATGTTGAAGCATTTGAGGGAAAAGGCCATGTGGCCTATTCAAGTAAGAGCTCACAAATTCTATTTTACAGTTTTACCTTCTATCATACAGGTGTTGCTGATGAAATCACATTCAATCCCCACGCATAACAGTGAAGAACTTACAAATTTTGCAAAAGTAGCAGGCATCAGGATCTTAAGTCTGACTTCAGATAAAATTTATACTGATGAAAGACAAGAGTTTTAAACTTATAAAATGGCATGAAGGGCATTCGTTACCTTTGAGTGTTCATATCGGGAGCATGAGTAAGCCTACCTATGATGCATAAAAAGCTTTATGACACCAATAACCACAAGATTTTAGAATCCCTTTTTGTTTTCCCTGCACTTGAGGAACGTGGATTCCATGAAGATTAAATTACTTGACAATTCCTTTGATGTACTGAGCTATTTAATATTTACTTTTACTCTCAAAGAACAGATTTGAGGATTTGCAACTGAATAATATGAAGTACAATAAATACTTCACAACTTCTTGCTTTTATACACATCAAAAGGTTTATTTCAAGAACAAATGCTTCTATGGTAACCAGTCAAATATTTATAAGAAGTAAACTCTAACAGTATTTGCTATTATTAGTTGTATTTTAAGTTAGCTATTCATACAAAATTATTTTACATTACAGCTATTTCCTTTGTCATATATAGTTTCAGAAAAAAGCAACATTTAAAAAAAATTCAAATAAATCTTAAAAGTCCACAACACATATTATACAAGTAATTCAGCAGCAAGCTTCAGAAATCAAAATAGTCAATGCAGCGTAGTCAAAACTGTGAAAAGAAACTTCTGTAACTAAACTCTTTGCTAATTAAATTCAGAGAAAGTCCAATACCTAACTAATCACTGAACAAGAGAGGGCCCTGGAAATCAGGGATGAACTTCTGGTTTTTACCATCTTCAATAGTTCAGTGAACACTGGTTGAAGTTTAAACCAAAATATCATAAATAACTCAGAGGGAACTTCTGATAAAACAAAGATGATGAATACTTAAATAAACCACTCTTTTTCCCAACATGTACTCAGTGTCCTGTTAAGGTACTAGAAAGTGATCCACAATGACCAGCTGTCCCGCACAGTAGTATTTTGCAAGTATGGAATGGCTAATAAAACCGTTAATGACAGTCAGGAAACTCACAGTAAGGTCAAAAAGGTATGCCCAACACACCCGAAGTCAGGTTCCAGTATACTCAGTACAGTGTCAGTGACCATCTCTTGATCAAAAGTACAGAGAACATAAAAATGAATTCATTTTAGTAAAAACTTAAAAGACTGTAGCTACTTCACACTTTATAACGTACATCACACACTTCAGCATTTATCTACAGCTCTGCAAGCAAGGTCCTAAATAATGAGACTGGTATCAATGTAATTATAGAACACGGGGAACATGCTTTTGAAAGCTTTTGATGCTCCATGTACCCCTTTATTTATATATGAATGAAGAAATGTCCGCATTCCACTTTAATGTATCAAAACTGTTCTGTCCTTCATGCAGAAAATCAAAGTTATTTTTAAAGAAAGGTTTTTCTGTCAAGTCTAGAACTGTACTGTACATTGAGATTAACATATTCTGAGCTGCAATGATTTTGATAATAAAGGCAAAGGAGGTTATGTAGCTTTGTCTGGGATGAGATAAGTGTAATCTCAACCTCCACATGTCTGCCATTCAGTGATACAGAAAAGGTTAACATTTTGATTTTGCGAGTTTCTATTCGGCAGCAAAAGCACACACAAAAACACAAGAGAAGGCACCTACTTCCAGGCTTTGATTTACTGCTGTGATTTCTTTCAAGAGGAGAGGGATAAAGGTAAGTAGTTAGAATACATCACTCCCTAAAACCAGCTTGTGATGGGGTAGTCTGGTTTTGCGTCTCTCCGGGGACCCTAGCAATCTAAAAAATTCCCCCTCTTTCCCCCGCAAGATAAACATACCCCACAGCATTAACTAACGTATTTAATGCGTTGGTGAAGAAATGCTTCTCAGACTTTGAAGGCTGAACTGCTATCCCTTCCCTTTGTCAATAATAAGCAAAGATAAAAGGAAAAAAAATCCAAACACATCTTCTTCTCCAACAGAAGACCACAAAGGAAACCAACATTAGCCATGAGCAGCTTACAGATGGTTCACAGTCTCCTATACGCCACATATTGGGAACTCCTATCCTAAGTAAACTCCTAGTACAAAGTACATGGTGGCAGGAAACACCTTTATTTAGTGAACTTCAAAAAGCACGTATGTATTTGAGGACAGCACAGGCCCCTACGGGCCATTCAAGAACCAAGTCAAGAATATCAGGCTTGTGGATAGCATCTATGATAAATTATCTTAGAAAAAAACCCAAGCCATCTTTAAACAGAAGAAAGATGCCTGACAGGTGTTACTTCAACTGAACAAGTATCAAAAAACCTTTAAACCAGAATCATCAGGATTATCTATTTTAATCTGCTGTGTATGACAGGCTAAAGACCTTATATACTGAAACAGTGAGGTAATCATAAAAAGGAGAAAATTTTTACTATTTTTTTCCTTTTGCAACAATTTGTTGTATTTAAGATGTATACACATACTTAAGAAATTATTACAACAGCAAAGAAAATATTTTAAATAATTGTTTCCTTTATCTTTTTGAAAACTGTCCAATAGGCAGATTTTCTTTTAAAGATTTAGCTTTTATGCTCAATAAAACTCATCTCTTCCCAGAAAACAGTGTGCCCCCTATCTGTCTCTTCCTGACTAGGAATTCCTGGAATTAGTCCAAGGAAGAAAAACCAAAACTGCTTATCATCGGTTGCGGCAAAATTGGGTTAGGAAAAAGCAATGAGGAATTTTTAACTAACTTGTCATGCCCTTTTTTTTTTAAACATACCTTTGTCCAGAAAATAAGTGAAGTCTAAAGTGAATATCCAACACTCTTATTATACTATATTATATATTCCAAATATTGCTTATTTGAAAAATACATGACCATAATAATTCTGTACTTCGATTCACCCTTATTCATAGATCCTCTCCAATGATTACAGATTTACTGAGCAATATGGTCTGACTTCAAAGTTCAACCAAACTGTAGAACTGTCCATATTCTGAGCACAGGTTTGAACAGAACAGCTTCTACAGGGAAGTTTAATCGGTTGCATAAACTGCCAGACAAATGCCTACAAATCAGTCATTTTAGGAGAGGTAATGTTATGCTACTTCTAAAACCAGCTAGCATGAGTTTTAGCCACTACCAGGCCAGTTTCAGTAACACCTGTATTTGTAAACACAAGCCTGAGCATTCAAGATACTTATTCTATCAGGTAATATTTTACCTTAAGCCTTTTAAGACCACTGAAAGCCAAAGACAAAACCAAAATCAAGTCAGAAATCATTGTTCCAGGCTCATTTTTTTGTTCCACCAAAAATGCAGGAAAATATCAGAAGATTCTACAAACGCTATTTCAGCCATATCGGAAATATACAGTCATAAAGAATAAGACATCTATGGCTCTTGCAGAAGAGCAGTAAGAGTTTTGTAAAATCTGCATGTTTCCAAATGGTTTTGACTACACGCTGCATGCTTCAGGACATGTATCCTACAGGCAGGATCAGCTATCCTGCAGGCAAAGAAGATAGGGCAAGATACCAAAATTACAGTGCCAAAAATAAAACTTCAGGTGATAGCCCAAGAAGTATTACTACAAATGAGATAACTAATCCTTGGCAGTGCCCTGGTTGGTAGTACAGTCTCTTACTGGAGTTATTTCTGTCTACTTCTTAATACTCTCCATTTTTCCCCCTCCTAAATACAAGATTTAATCCATAAGTAAGAGGCAGTTTCAGGAGGGGAAAGTCGTTTCCTTTTGCCTTCTAGAACCAATTACTCTTTCTTGGTTTTAGGAAGCATTCTATCGGACAATTCCTTGGAAATAAAATACAAGTATGTTTAATAAGTGCAGATGGGAATACCAGGCACAGATCTGATTTGAATCATCTTAAGAGGCATAGCACAAACGAAAAAAACGAAACTCACCATTTCGCCTGATAAATAAGCAGCTAGGACTAAACCCAAGGAGAGCAGAAAACATTTTCACAATTAGTTTACTTTTTAGAATATGACTGCACCTGAGGCCTTGCCACAGCAGCAGTTTCAGTTCCATATCCCACACCTACGCCCTGGAAGTGGATAATAGCTGGTCTAAGTCTCATGCAGAGAAAGACCATGAGTCTACCAGTTACCTTGGTGGGTTTTTTTCTAGTACTTATGACTCCTAAAGGGTCCATTATACATTGTAAGCTGAATTCAAATGGAGTAAGTATTCTGATTCTTAAGAGATAACAACTAACTTTGTTTCTTAATGTAAGTTGATTATGTGCTTACGCAAGAGGCTATCCAGTGGCAGCTGGAACTTTGGCTGAGCCACTGCCTCTAGTCAATGGGGCACTGTCAAGTGGAAATGGCACTGGACTTTGCTTCTAAAGGTAGGTTAAGTCACGTTCACCACAGTTTGACAAGTTCTGGCACACACAAGGAATAAGGTAAGTGCTGTTGCAAGTAAGTTAAATGTGCTATTGTTTTAAATAAAAAGAAAGCTTATAACTCTTAAAGAGATGTTTTATGGACAGTATTCAAATAGTCAAGAACATTGGGTTTTGTGGCTTTTGTTGGGTTTTTTTCAGTGAGGGTTCCACCTCTAATCTTACTAGGGACCATCTGAGCAGTTTTTCCTAAGAGTTCAGGTTTCACTTACAGAAGTGTTTTTAAACTGTACACATCTGGATGAAGGAATTGGTTTCATGTGATCCTACTTTCCCGGTGTTAAAAGGGGAAAAAAAAAAAAAAAAAAAAACCCCACACACAAACGACCAATGTATTTTTGAAGGTCTGGCCAGACCAGCGAGTTCCACCTCTGCTGCACCCATGCAGCTGCCATGCTGTTTGATGGAGTGCACACACCACTGGGCATTTGGACTGACGCACAAAGCGTAACATCACTGCTACCAGACTACAAAAGAACATAGGAAAGAGATTAAAAAATAAAATAAAATAAATAATAATCTCTGGGATCTCAACAGCAGCCACTGCTGTACAGTGTAAAAAAGCCGTTACATTCCAGAGCCTGCTGAAACCTTGGCTTCGACTCCACTACAGGTGATCTCACCCTCGTTTGGCAGCCCCAGGCACCCGGGAACAACAACACTATATAAGAAAGAGTCACCATTGCCTCACACTTGTGACGAACGTGAGTGTACAGGCATACTTGTTCTATAAAGCCTCTTTTTCTCAAGGGAAAAAAATGGACACAGGAAAACTGCATCTTCGGTACAAAACTCCTGATGCATGCTAAAATTCTCACCGGTGACAGTACATCAGCCACTTTAGTGGCTTTCTGTAGCTCATGGCCACATGGTAGCCACTGCCATCACCACCAAAAGGTTGAGCAACACACAAAACAAGCTGCTTATTGCACACATTGTAAGATGAAGATTAGTGTCAGCTAAGAAAGCTTCTTAGATCTCCGTAAGATGCTGTGAAAGCAAACACAGAATTTCTACAAAAACAGGGCACCAGAGATGTTCATGAATTTCAAACTTTATTTACAGGCATGGAGATGGGAAAGTCATCTACTTAAGAAGGTCCCATCTAGTGAAGTACATAAATCAAGGAGATAGTATTTTTTGCAAAGTTTGATTTGCACTGCAGATGCAGTTTTGCAGAATGATTGTTGCAATAGCCTCTTGCTGTTGAAAGACACTGCAAAGAGTACTCCTTTGCTATTCTGGGCTTCTGAAGATACAAATATTTTCCCTTGCTGTAGAGAATAAATTGTTCCCTCCCACTTTGTACCTAAATCTATGTATGTATTTGAAAAAAATCAGACACATCTTAGCAGAACCAAGTATGTTTATTTTTTTTTTTAAATAATTGCAATCTTGAGCAAGTGTCATGTGACATTTGAAATCACAAAGCCGCTAATGAAAATTAATCATTACTCTTTTCCATGGCAGCCTTAAATTTGCTGAAATTACTATTTTACCAGCCCCTAATAAGACTTCCATCTATGGGACCACATTTCCTCTAAACAATGTATTCTATTAAAACTGAGTTAGAGTTACACAGAATAGCTAAAACATAATCTAGCCCCATATTGCTATGCTGTTAATCTCTCAAACTTCTACCAGTGTTTTCAGTTATAAGGTTTCTCAATACGGTGGATCAGTTCACATCACTGAATGAGTTAAACTCATATACTGTAATGGATAGCAGGAGACCATGCAGTCCCCTCTCTGCAACTGCGAAAGGCTATGCCAATACTAGGTGTTGCACTGATTTCATCACACTTTCTATTTCATATGGTAAACCTGTAAAAAAAATAACCAGTAATGGCTGCACTTGGCAAGTCCTTTCCTTTAAGCACAACTGCAGTTAAGTCAACTGCCAACTGGACAATTTGGTTTGGGTTTTTAGAACACCATATTTAACCTGTATTCACAGCCTTTTAAAACTCATTTATACTGTTCTTAGATTACCTTTGTCTTTTATACTGGTATTCAAATTGCCAGAAGCTAATGAGGTCCCCTAAATTACAGTCTGAAGGTCTTCTCATACTGCATTTTACTTTTAAGTACTACACATCTGACTGCAGACAGCATCTTTGATCATCTTGCAAAACTCTTACATCTCTCCCACTTCATATAAAGCAAACATTTAGCCAGCTTTCTGTTTTAGTCTCTTCAGCATTAGTTAAGTAGTTTCAGCATCTTTGAAATGATCACATACTAAAAGATCTAAGAATACTCTTATTCTTTTGAAATCTCTCCAAAAAGGCTATTCCTGCTTTATAGCTAGCTTGTCATTATTCGTTGGTACCATTTCCTTCAAAAATAAGTAGCACTAAAACCTATTGATTTGAGAAGTTCCACTCGAGGGAGCTCACATTAAATTCAGACAAATGATGAAATATATTAGATTGTCCCATCACCTCAGTTCAAAAATTCCCTAGGTTACAGAACACTGCTAGGCTAAGAAATTACCTTGGTGATTCCTCAGAATTAATAAATAAAAGCGAAGGCCCATATTAAACCCTTTTCCTTCAAGTCACAGCAAGTAACAGGAAGCAATACACATCACACCTATCACCTCCATTATTTTTTTGCCATTCTCCTGTATTGAAATAAGAGAGCAGATCACAAGCTTTTACAAGTTAGCTCTAATTACAACAATTACTTCCAGTGATGCAAATAGAATCAATTAGTGTCATGTGAGGCTGGTTTAAAGATATTATTACTACTTGTTCAAAGCCCCAGTATTGAAAAATTGACTAGCAGATGTCCATTTTGGGACGTTTTGAAACTCGCCCTCTCCAGACACTTTCCCTGCTCAAGCACTCTAGAACAAGCTTTCTCTTTAAACATCCCTAGACAGACATTCAATATCAATACACAAAGATTACAGGTCAGCATCGTGTCTAGTAGGCCAAATACGGTAACATAGACATTTCCACACACTAACTCTCTGTTGCTGCTTCTTCCCTTCACAAAAATGGAATAGAAAAAAGCACTACAAGGTACTTTAGTTTGCTCAGAATTACACCAATACCCAGGGTAAGTTTTTACAGGTGTTTTCTACAGATCATTTAAACACCAATACTATTTCTGAGTTTTAGTAATTACTGTGACAGGGGCAACATATGATACTTTTTTTTCCTCTAGACAAGAACTCACCAATTTCATCATCACTTGCATTTGGCTTTCCTGTACTACCAGACATAGCCAAGAATTAACACTGCGCATCCTGTTTCTGTTAAAGAGCATCTACAACCCCCTCAACAGCCTGGCATTTGGAAAAAAAAAAAAAAAAAACCACCAACACCAAACTTGGTCAGCTCAGCCTGTTACATATGTTTCATTAGCTACATCCAATATAAAACCAAACAACTAACTTAAGAGAAATGAAAAGTCAAAACACAACAGAAAGAGATTATACATGCTGATCAAGCAAACCTCAGAGCAGGATCTAAAGGTTTCCTAGCTCAGGCTCCAGAGAATTCAAGTGGACCAATTTCCAAGGTCAGAAGACCTTCAATATCCAACCTTCAGGCATAAACAGAAGAGAAGTCCAACACAGGAAAGGTGATTATGTCTGGGTAAAGGTTATTTGGCCCCAGATTTTTACAAAAACACTGCTAACCTTGTAAATTAAGCAGGTTGTCTCTTTGCTGAGCTATGAACTATGCTGTCACACAAACCCCTGCCTGCTCAGTGACTCTAATTAAGGTTTTGAAGGCTCTGAAGCATATTAGGCATGATAACATAAACATATTTGAAGTTGACAAAATGTGGTTAACTTTTTCCTACATGACACATCAAGAACAAAGACCTAGCATATACAAATGGAAGGACACATTAGTTCATGCTTCTATAAGGTCCTTTTATTTGGCATGTTACTGTAAACTCAGAAAAAAAACAACAAAAGATCAAAACACAAGTAGCCTCAAGCACAGATAAAGCACTTCAGTCTTCTGAAGGTCCTCACATTTATCAGCATCACTTCTATCTTCTACTAGGGATCTACATACTCCTGGATAAAATTACACCTGATATTACTCTTCACTGAGAATTACTGTAAAGCCAGTCAGTGACACAATATTAATTCTCGTTCCTTACTGTGCCAGAGGTCATCAGAACAACTTACCTATGTAATGCCATTTCCATAAATCAAATCAGCATAGACAGCTTTTTCACTGCACGTGACCAAAGGCATAAAACAAGCAACATAACTGATAAACTTTTTCATGCCATACCATATCTAAGTCTATAAGCTAATGAGACAGAAATAAAGTAATTTTAGGATAAACAGTGACTTGACAACCACTTTGCCACCAAAATCTTCCTTCTATGTAAGACACATACCAATCAGCAAAAATACTTCACTTTTGAGGTCAGGTATTTCAGAACTTCAGAAGTCTTATACACCTCAATCCATTTATATATATTTGGAAACACTTATTTTTACCTGGTGCCTTGTTTTGTTTTGGAATTGAACAGATACTCGTTGTATTCATCTGTTAGTTTTATGATGGAAAACTGCATTCCCTTTTAAAAATGGAACGCTGAATCAAGTTGCACCTGGAAAAGGGAAGATCTCCAACACTGGGAGTTCCACATCAACTCCCCCCCCTCCCCCCCCCCCATTACTTTTCTCTCCATAACACGCGATCACTTCCAACTGTAGAAATCTTCATTTAAACATAGCATGAATAACAATTCTAGAAGAGTAAATGACTCTCTCAGTGCACCTAACCTTTACTGTACTGATGGAAAGTAACCTGCAGCTCAGATTTCTGGGTTTAATGCTTGTTATGTATATGAATAGATTTCTCCCTCCCTGAACAATTAAACTACTACCAAGTCTGAAGTAGCGAAGCAGAAAATTTAATTAATAACCAAATTTTTTATAGTGTAGTACCTGATATTCACATATATGATGATACTATAGAAATAGCAATGTTCTCTGGCAGGCTTTGTCACCATCCCATGGCAAATGTTTCACTCCTAAGACATGTTATTGCCCACATGACGCTTCAGTCAGTAGCCTTAATAGTTAAAAAGCCACAAGCCCATGTCCTCTTTATTTCAAGATATATACATTGTTATTTTATTGTGTATAGACTATTTCCTAAATATTACTCCATTTAGAAATCAACATAGAGTGAAGGGATAGAAACATTCCTGTAAACACAAACGAAATAAACCCACTTCATTACAGGCTTATGCTGGCTTTTTTTCTTCTTGGGAAAGCACAGCACTTGGAATTTCAAACTTCGGTTTCTGTGCTCTGTTAGTAATCGCATAATGAGAGATTAGACGTTAACAATGCACCAACTGTTACAGATAATAAGAATTCTGGAAAAAACAAGATATCTACTAATAGTAATGCATAAATCCATAACAAATATTTGCAAAAGGAGAAAAAGCTATTTATCTGGAGGAAAAAAAGCCAAAATGCAAATACTGCAGGTTTTACTCGAGGCATCAGAAAGGAAACCTTTTGAATCAGATCATCATATTAAAATACAGTGCCACATGGGGTCAAGTTAAAATAAAAAAAAAACAACAGGGTTTCAAGTTTCTATACAGCTTCATTCTTAATTGTATTCCAAGCAACATGATCTAAGCAGCTGTGATGGGAATTATTCAGGATTATTCCAGAAGAAAAAAAAAAATATGTATTAATAGAAATAGTTCCTCTTTCATGAAGGAAAAGTGAGCCATAGCATAAGCTGTTAAGTCACCCATACATAATACAATAAGCAGCATCCTCTTATGTAACGTGTCACTTGCTCAATCTTTAATATAGTTTAAATTGCCACAGCCTAGATACATGGAAAGGAAAATATAGCATACGACACAACCTGAACAGAAAACCAGTTTCTTTTGTAAGACATATGAAAAGATCTTTAAACACTACTTTTAGTTTAATCTCTGTGGTTTTGTTCTCTCAAGACTGCCATGCGTGAGATCTCTTTTCCCTAAAGAGTACCAGCATTTTAATAAAATCCTCCTCTGCTCTTCTGTTTATATTACTTATTTCAGTTATTAAAAGTTTCTTTCTATTGTCTTCCTCTTGTGAAAGCATTTTTCTGCATCCATACTGACGAAAGACTTCCATCAAAAAGCCAGTCTCAAACTGTGTTCTTGCTACTAAGTGGACTCATCCTGTTCCTTCCTGACACACAACTCTTTAACAAAAGACAAAAAAAAATCTGACCATAAGAACAGTTTTACCTTGAGAATCTCCCCGCTAGAGATTAGAGTGAGTCTAAACACAAGAAACCAGCAATTAGGATACCATTTAAGAGTAACAGAACCATGAGCTAGGTCCAAGACCAGACAAGCAGCTGGACCACACACTACACTGCAGCATAATGTGTTATTTTTGTTATCAGTCCCCCCCAAATTATTTAGTGGTGCACGAACTGCTTTGTGTGTGGGGGTTTTTTCCCCCCCTATTCCACAAATAGAGAATCTCAAGTCTATTATCTTTTCCTCTGAACCATAGCAAGATGAGAAATACAGCCTATAGTTCTGCTTTTTACTACAGCAAACCAAATGAAATTCACAGCAGAACAACAGATCTGCTTTGCTGTGGAGAACTGCCTGATAGTGAAAGCCTGGAAGCTACAATGTGTCTGGTGGACGCTCAGCATGGCAAGTATACAGGGTGGCCAGCAAAACAAGGCTACATCTATAGCACTGGACTAACCAGGACTAGGGCCTGGGCAAAATGAGGATCACCCACACCACTATTCACAAATAATTATGGAAATGTTTTCCAGAGTAGTAGTACTTTTTTATGACAATAAAGTTGGGCACCAGAAGAGGACTGGATATTGTACTAGAAAACCTTGAAAACAATAGTAAAAAAAGCAGTAAAATTTAATCGGAGTACAAGCTGAAGCACTTCTAAGGACTAACAGCAAAATGTGGCTATAAACGGGCAAATCATTAGATGGGAGAGAGACAGTGGATGAGATGCTGCCTGTAGAAAAAGTACTGTACTGATAACTTATACAAGGCATGGGTGGGAACTAAAAAACATTTATGATTCTGGCCCATCTATTCAAAAAGATCAACTCAAACTAAATGAAGTACACAGGAAGGCTGTATCAGTAATCACCAGAGAGCCTTTTTGATGAAAGAAGAAACTAACCCATCTTAAATCTAGGCAAATCTATGAAACCTAGGAATCTAGCAAATTTAAGTGTGAAAAAAGGCATGGTTGTCCTCTAAAATAAACTGGAATAAGAAGGAACCAATACTAAGTAACAGTGTAAGTTTGGTTTATGAACAGATGTGTATAAATTGTCTGTAAAGTTCGATTGGAAATTAAAAGAAGGCTTCCAAACAAAGTGAGTTGGGGTGGTTTTATGGTTTGGGTTGGGTGTTTTGGTTGGTTTGGGGGTTTTGGGGGTTGGTTGTGGATTTTTGGTTTTGGGTTTTTTTTTGTGGTGTTTTGTTTTCTTTTCTTTTTTTTGTTGTTGGTTTTGTTGTTTGGTTGTGGTTGTTTTTTGGTTGTGGGTTTTTGTTTGGTTTTTTTTTTTGGGGGGGGGGGGGGGAGATTTGGTGATCAAAAAAGTCTTTCCAAAAGGAGAAAAAAGTACTAACAATTCTAAAGTTTGACCTTGATAAATAAACATGCTCTCTCACTGAGAATTTTTTTAAGCCACCACCAATCCGCATATTTTTTCCACTGAAAAAATGTTAAGCTCCTAAAATATTTTTCACTACAGAAACATATTCACTTGAAATAATATGACACTATTAAATGAGAGTATGGAGAGTATTTCAGAACACAGTTTAGAAAAAAAATCACCCAACACATCTACTTTACTAGACAATTTCTACCAAACCTAACATATCAAGTTGCTCATCTAATCTATACTTAAAATTTTCTTCCACCCCAGAACACTTTTTCTGACAAATATGACTAGACAGATGACTACACCTATACATCTGTATTTATTGGGTATACCTATTGTGCAGTCAACAGAACTGGCAATAAGTCAGAACTGAAAACTAATGCATTCCTCAAACAAATGGAAGCAGCTCAGACTTGCCTTATTTCAATTATCTAAGCCTAGCAGGCTGTAGCCTCGAAGCTGAAGATCAGTACACTTACATTCTCAACACCATTTCAACACTAAGCAGTAGTACAGCCTCTTCTAAATGCTGTACAGCTTCGGATACCAAGAACAGCAAAATACATTAAGAGAATAGCACAGTCCCAGAATTGTCAAATTTTCAAGCTGCAGAACAATAACTACAGTTATTAAAATATCACTGGCTACCAATAACAATAGTAGTTATCCAATCCACTGTGATGAGGACCACCACAGCTAGATTTAAAAATAATTTCTACAAAAAGTTTAAGTTCCTGGATGAGTAGCAGTACTCAACTGAACAAAGTAGCCCAAGGTTAAAAACAAGTGCAAGTGACATGGCCTTTTTTTGCTTAAACAAAAACCTATCCATAAGGTGTCGGTGGATTCCTGCCCAAGAAAACAGTGCCCGAGACAGGGAGTATCCCCTAAGTATCATACAGGGATGACGTATGGTGTCAGGAGTCTCATAACATCTTCCTGTAATTATACTCACATTGTAATTACACTAGTTTTGCAACAGGATTTCTACAGAACATTTTCAGAGCTAAAAAGGTGATGAATTAGAAGCACTCTGAAAACAGTCATCACTGTCTGTAAACAATCTGTTCCTCCCTCCCAATTCCCTGTTAGAGCATTCATAGCCTGCAACACAGATAAATGAAGCAACTTCTGCTCTTGCTCCTGTATGAACAAGTTACTGCATCACGGAGTCAGTACAGATAAACAGTGCTCCCTCTCCTGACTACACAGCTGCTGCCCCAAGATACAGATAAGGAATGAGGAGCCAAGGGCGATTTCACAGAAGTTTCCTCTGCCTCAAAGGGTGATGGTGCCTCTTGGAGGAGACATTTTGTGTGTGCTGTAGTCACTGAATTTTCCAAGTGTAACAGGTTATTCTGGTGAAGGAAACCACAGCAAAAAATGGTATACCTGTCTAAACTTGCTAAGCTATGGCTAATGGAGAGCTACCTACTTCAGCCCCGAAAAGACCTATAGGTAACGTTTTGGGGTGTTGTCACATCAAGATTAACACATTTAATCTCCCACAAGCCTCCTCCACTGTAATAATGGCTTACCTGTAAATGAGATGTATAACCAGTGTGCTTGAAATCAAATACTGTTGGAAGCCTGCTATTTATTCACAGGCCACCAAACCCTGGTTTATCTAGTGGCTGCAGGCAACAATGGCTGAACTTTGAGCAATTACCAATATGGTACTGACCGTATTACAGCTAGGCATCCTTGATGGCCTCCTAGGTATAATGAGCCTAGGTATAATGAGTACTACAGAAACTGAACTGTGTTCCAACACTGAAAAGCTGACAATTCTTGGGTCATAGGAAATGAGTGGACAAAAGGGCCAGAAGATCAAGGAATGTGGGTTTACACCAAAGGATTACCTAACATGAGGTTGACCACACACCCCCTCCCTGCCAAGTGGCTGGGTCAGAACTTGCCCCGAAGTGTAAACAAGGCTTTAAATTATATCTTAACTGCTCACATGAACATACGCATGTAAAGCACCCAAAACCCAGCCATAACACCAACATGTATGGCACAGGGAGATGGAAAAAGAGTAAGACCACATGGAACATTTACTGTGAGGACACAGCAGTAAGCATAAAAATTATCTTAAAAATACTCAACTGAGAGTTTACAAAATGCTGCCTAATTTTACTAACACTGTTAAACACTCTTCAGGTGTGACTATTCACCAGAGATAGCCATCAGAGGGAAGAACTACAGTCTTCTGAAACAAGACGAAATAGATCTGACATTCAAATCAGGCTTGAACAGAACATACTCTGAACAAACAGAAGTGCTAAGCATGGGCATAGGAACAAAAATACAGTGTGTAGAATGAGATGAACTGATGTTGAGGAAAGGTATCATCTCAAGAGGTAAAGTGTGCTCTGAGCATATGAAGATCAATAAGCTCAGTCTGCTCATTTTCCATGTAATTCCTAAGCCCCTCCAGGCAACAGTAGTATCTGTGAAATAGCACCACATTACTGAAAACCAGAAGCAGAAGACGCTGGAATGAAGAGAAAAAATTGCTGAAGGAAAAAGAGGGGTCATGAAAGGGAAAACAGAAAATAGAAGTCCTTTGAGAAATGGTGTTTCTTCTGATTTACATCTGGCACATTTAAATGTCACTGAAATAAAGTTCTTGGTAAATACGATGCTGCATTAAAAAGGAAACTGAAACAAAAATAGAGAAACTATTTCTGACAAAAATCCATTTAAGAAAGATAGGTTCTACTAGCAAATTGCTAAGTGGCACTGACACTCAAACAATACACAGATAAAGTATTTTAATTCATGTGCCATAATTATCTATGAGATTATCTATCATTTTCCAACGACTTTTTGTTTTGTGGCAGTAAACATATAGCAACATTTCTGTCACAACTAAAGAGATTTTCCTTTTATAAGGACTGCTAAAAATACTGCAGCCCACTTGCACTGATACTTCCATACCCTGATTTTAAAAAATGCCCGTAGAAGTTCTCTCAAATACGAACCCACATTCTTTCCACACATTAAATGACAGAATAGCGATGACTTCAGTTTTGAGAGGATATTCTCTAGCCATGAAATACTAATCATTCTGTGAACTACACAATTCTCCAGATCATTTCCACTGCACTGGCATGAGCAGAACATCAAGCAACACCTATTTTCTCCTGCTGACAATCACTAACACTTATTCAGAGTTGAAACAACAACAACAACAACAAAGAACAGTCTGAACCCTGCCCTTACAGGAAGATATTTTGAGTTTAAATCTCAACTGTTCAAAATATCCAATGCCTTAAGGTAAAGAAAAAAACCCAAGCACGAAGAAAGCAAAAACTGTTGAAAACCTGCTTTTCAGAAAGTATATCAGTCTTCCCCACTTCATACATTGTTCCTTCTGTTCAAATAGTAATTAAATTGTATACCCAGTGACCCACATTACACAGCTTTAGCTGCTTTAACAATACTTGAGTAGGAAAAGGGATTAAGTAGTTTCCTATGTAAATGGTAAACCACAAAAAAGACAGAAAGAACAGTAACACTTTAGTGGCCCCATTTCAGTATTGTATCAGACTCAGCAAACAAAAAAAAAGGATTCCTAATTATTTAAATAGACATATTGGTATTTCAAACAAATATGGAATTATCAGGGTTGATTTCATAAAACATTTTGCCTAGAGATAAGACTGGCACACACACAAACTGCAAATGAGGCCAAATATTTTTACCTTTAAATAAATGATTTCCAACAGTCACAGTCCCTACAGGCAAACCTGTTCCAGCCCCCTGCAATCGTAATCCTGTCATAGCCGATTTCCACATGAATTCTTGCACAAACTAACAAAATCTTCATATAGGAAGATTTTTTTTTTTTAAGTTGTAACAGCAGAATAGCAATGAATATTGGAACTTCAACTCAGAAACATTTCTAAATCACTTCTGCAGAAAACACAACCAGTACAAGGACTGCAAAACCACATTTTTATTCAAAAAATCTGAACCTGGTATGGATTAGGCTATATTTTAAAGTGGAGTTTAATTCCCCTCTAATAGAAAGCCTTGAAGAAATTCTACACATTCGAAGGCTGAAGAGCAGTGCTGTACCAGTACTGCTCTTCCAACTGCTCTGAAAGTCCAAACACGATTACTTAGAGGAAACATTTGACAGGCTTTTATAAAAGCTGAGTTATCTTTAAATAGATGAAAATAGAATAATCTTCAAAAGAGTTCACAAAAAATTAGAGATACCTGTATACAGGGGGGGTTTAATATTTATACCTTAAATATTGGAAAGTCATCTCAAGTCCAGTGCATCACTCATTAAGTGGGGAGGGTGGTCAGTTCTCATCTCCATATACAAAAATTTACTATTGTCTCAGTTCAACAAGTTAAAAAAATACATTTACAACGTTAAATAGACATCAAATTCAAAGTTAGATGAGGAAATGATATCAAGATAAAAAAAAAGGCAAAATCAAAAAATCCAGGCTGAATAGTTCCATTTTATTGCTAAGTAATTTACTCCATATGGAAAAAAGCTAGTCTTTCATAGAACTGCAGATTATCCTCAGTTGTAACAGACTGAAGCATACCAGACGTCTCAAGTACAACTTTCATTTCTTTTCACAGATTTTAGTTTGAGAGAGAAAAAACACAGTCTTTCAGAAGCAGTTCTCTTAAAAACCTTGAGTTTGTATCAATTTCCCTTTCTGAGCCTGTATTATATGGCTCTAGAGCATTATGTTTTAACTAGACTATCCCTGATTACGTCAAACTTAGAGCATTTTATTCCCCCTCCGCTAAAAAAAAGTGACTGCCATTTTATCTCTTCATACATTTCAGTGTTCTGAAATCTCTTCCATTAAGTGAACTATTTAAGTGCATCTGCTTTAAATAATCAGTTGCAGAAAGCATTGAAAATAAGGCAACTTCCACACATTTTCATCCCCTTAAAGTTACACAAATTCGAAGTATAACTCTATTCATTCTTTTCTGCTCTCTCTGCTCCTCCTCCCTCCTAAAAGCAGGCCCTGAAAACAAACAAGATTTTAGGATTGGGGTTTTTTTAATCAGAACATTTACTACAGATGTAACTTTATACCCTGCAAAATGTAAGGAGCACTAAATTTATATCAAACAAGAAACATCCCTGAACACCTCTCTCAAAAAAAGATATAAAGGTGAAAACAAAGAGGAGAAAGAACCTGAAGCCACAGGGTCTACAGGCAGTTGTCTCCAGCTGTCTCTCTATAGTGGCTTACAGTGTGATATTCACCAGTTTTCACTCACTGTCCATACTATTTAGATGTTTATATACTACACCTACTGGATAACTTCTCTTTTGTTTGTATTACTCACTAAGTCTAGCCTTGTGCTTTACAAGGTATTACTCTTGTGTTTGTCAGTCTCCAAAATGTTTTTCTTTCAGTCCTAAATCGATTAGAAAGTAGCCAGAGATAAATGGAAATACCTATTTAAACACTTAAGTGTTCTCAGGTTGTCTTATTTACCAGAAACAGTTACTGACAATCAGCAAATTATATAGTCAAATAAAAAGCACATCAGTAAAAAGTCCTATTCTTATGTTAACATCAGTGTATACCCACACTATTCATATTGTCTGAAAAAAAAAAAAAAGGTATCCTCCTTCCCCAGTTAGTACCTACATTGCGAGTTATTTTAAAACTTGCACCTGCACTTCAGACACAGCTGAGGTTGGGAAAGAAGTTGACAAACAGAACCACTCATGTATGTGACAAGGAAGAATAGGTCAGACAAAGGAAAAGGAAGGGCTCAGTTAAACTACGTCTGAAATGGAGTAAATTACATCAGACGGGAAAGTGCAAAATAGATATTAGTTGATGAAAATGTAAATAGGAAAAATGACAATGTCAGAGCTCATTTTGAAATTTGAGAAAACTAACCCACCCCATTTCAAAACTCACAGTAACTTGTTAGATTATGGGATGATACACTGTTAGTGGGCTTCCCATTCTACTCGGAACAGACTGAATATATGAGTAAAGAAAAAATCTTAATGCACACAGTTACACAACTCAATAGAGAAAAATAAATAAAACTGTTTCCATCAGTTTGAACTTGCAAGAGATACTGGTATGTTTAAAAAAATACTATTTTTCTTTAAAGTTAATCTTGGGATGGAAAAAGAGTTTTGAGAACTTTTTTAGTACCTTGTAACATTTGCTCAATTGCTTATATGACAAGATGATTTATTTTAACATTTCTGTCTGTAACAATATACAAAATTTGGGAGGTGTATTTGCCCTCTTTTTGTAATGCATAAGCTACAATTTATTCCATATTGCATCACGCTTAAATGTAAGTACAGACAGCATTAAAGAGAAAATCCAGAACTTTAAACAGAACTGTCTTCCAGAACTATCCAGTCCATCCAAGAAGAGTGCCACAAATTTTTTTTACTCAGCTTGTAGGGGGTGTGTGTGTGTGCAAGCGTGTATATATCCAGAAAATTGTGGTAGATTTCTGCTCACGTTTTGAGGAAATGAAAAGAAAGGTTAAAAACCTCACTTCCTAACATCAAATTTAACATGAGAATTAATTTCTGGCCACTTACATTACATGATCAGCTTTCTCTTCTACCACTCATAGTACCTGACAGCAATCTATGACAGGTGCTCATCAACCACTACAGCCTACAAGGAGGACAGTATTCAGCTCATCCATGAGTCATTCAAGGTGACACACAGCAACATTTTCAATAGCTGAAGTTGTAACACCTGTATTCCTCTTCATAAAAGCAGCAGTGCTTAGCCATAAATCTGACCTAGAAATACTCACCACGGTCTCTGAACAGGAAACAGAATTCTCCCCTTTGTAAAGGTGAAAGTTACGGCCAAGGTTGTCACCTCAGGCCTGAAGGAAGGTGACTAAATTAAAGCTGCTCTGATTTTAAAGAGTCTTCACTACAGCTTCTGTTGTAGACGTTCAGGGCTGTAGGTGATTAGTAACTCTATTGAGAACGCTGTTTTCCAGGTTTCAAGGTTCGCATGCCCAAGTTAGCCCACATTTGTATTCCTGTATGTAGATAATGGAAGCCAAGATTTTTGCAGGTGACTATGGTTCATAGACAACAGAATTACTGATACTTTACACAACAGCCTTGAAAAGCTAGCTATATTTGCATCGCTTTGGTTTCTTATATTTAGCATCAATTCTTAAATTGATCAGGACTTTTACCCAAGATCTTCCGTAACCCTCTCCATAAAATCCACTCTGCAATGTATCTTTCCATACTCATATAGTAATTCATGTAATGGAAAACCCCTTGCAAGAAAGTGGTGGGACTTGGTAGGGAAAAAAAAGCATGGAACCACATCCGTTGCATCCCTTTTCCAGAAGGGCCTCCTGTGTAAGTTTAACCCATAAACTTTCCTCTCACCGCACAGTCCTCTTTAGCCTTCTCTCAAACGGAAGTCATGCCATAGTCATTACCCCAGTCACCATTACCAGATTTATTCATGGTCTGAGACAGTGACCAAAAATGCATACAGTATCCCGTACACCAAGGAGTAACAGTAATGATCTTTTCTGTTCCATCTTCTACTCTTTTCCTAAACACTTCTGCCTTTTTTTCTATTTTGTACAGCTATTAAGCACAAAGCTTTTGCCTTCACAGAATTACCCGCAGTAACAACACAGTCTCTCCCGAAGGATCACAACTAGGACTGTTAAGGCAGCCGTGATTTCATCCCCTTCCCGCAGTATGCAGTACTTTGCATTTAGCAATGCTGAATCCCAGCAGCCACTTATTGTCTAGTTTCTCTGTATGTTGAAATTCTTCGTTAACATCTCACAATTAATTTTGGATTGTGTGATTTTTATATTCCTAGCTGAATGTCAGCATACTTTATTCTTTTGTCTAGAATGTGTGAATTTGCTGAGAGCACATATCCTTGAAGATTCCACTGGAAAGACCTCTCTGGAAACTGATCATTTAGTCTTACCCTCTTCTCATCTTCTGACCAGTTATTAATACAACAGGAGGCAGTTCCTCTTAATCCACAACAGCTGACTTCCTTTAAAAGCCTTTGGCAAGAGATCTTGTCAAATGCTTTTTATAAATCGAAGTGCATTATACCAGCCATACACTTGTGCCCTCCTCCCCCGTCAAAGGATTCTAACTGCTTTGTGAAGCACAACTTCTAGCTAAAAAAAGCCATAATCTCTTCAGTGTATTTATGTGTTTACAGGATTTTTGATACTTTCCACTTCCTTGAAACTTTCAGTTCTACCTCTCCTCTAGGCCCCTATGGTATCACACTTGAGTCTTCCATTCCTCCTGATGCAAGGGATGAATTACATACTTAGGACAAAAAACGTGACACTTCCATATCTGAGGTATTTTACAGCTGAGTGAATATCATCTGTCAGCATGATGTCCTACTCATTTTACTGATTCACTCACAACATATTAAAAGACAGTTCCTCTTATCCATGCCTAAAAGAAACTCCTCAGTCTGAGAATTTCTCTATAGTCCTCCACATTGAACACTACTACCAAGAATTCCTGTGGCTTGGCTGCCGTAGCAGCACCTTGCTTGAGAATTCCCTGATGTACTGGTCACTTAATGGACTATACCCCTCCTCAGATGCTTCCCACTGTCAGTGATAGGGATGTATTATCTTAGGGTTTTAATTTTAAATTTGCCATTGCCTTCCACCTCCTATTTTCTTAGACAAGAGTTCTGCTCTTTGAAGGATTACTATCATCAGCTTTCTTCATTCTATTTAAACCAGTAGATTCTTTAAAAAAAAAAAAAAAACCAACCCCCAAAAAAACCCCACAACAAACCCAGAACTTTTCTTTATATACGTTACTTCAAAGTCTCTAATTTGCTGTCTTCACCTTGCCTCCATGACATATTTAAGACTCACGTTCACAGCTACACCTCTTCATTGCTTTTTACTTGGCTTCACTGAGTCTATGAGGCTTGCTCAAGTTTTTGGGAAGGGAAGGGTAAGTCTTATGAGATAAATTCGGGAGTGTTTTTGTTCGTACAGGAATGCCAAGTAACAATACAACTCAGATGATGTTTACAAGATGACTGTTGACCAACATCTTGAACCAGACCTCCCGCATCACTCAAGACTAAAATTTCTTCTTTGCACATTGAAGCAGATGATCAAAGAACATCCTTGATAGTTGAAAAAAATAGTCTCTTCTTCACATTCAGTTGTGAGATTTGTTCTTCTTCCTCCCTCTTGACAGCAAATGAAATTTACTGCTATCACTAAAACATTTCCTTATGTTCTTTCATGTCTTCTGGCATTTTACAAACCAGTCAGTAGATTATGTGGCCAACAGCATAGCTACACCATTAAATCACTCCATCTCCTTTTAAGGCATATTTCAATCCACACCAATTAACACATCTTCATTAAGAATTCACTCCATTCTCCTTAATCATAACAGCACCTTTCTACTAAAGCAACTCATCTGTAATGCAATTCCTACATATCTGCACCCAGATACTGCAGCCTCACTGATAATCTTCCTTCCATCAAGTTTCTCAAAATGCTTGTAGCATCAGCATGCTCCTTTTAAAAGTTATTTCTGTTTACTACCTTTTTTTAAAAGGCACACAGCATTTTGATAAAAACACACAACACTGCACTTAATCAGCTTATCTATTTTTATATGCACCATTTAAGAGGACTTAATTTGCTGACACATTAAAATTCAGGAAAGAGGCAACAAGAAATAAAAGGGACACAAGTTTTTTCCTTGGGCTTTTACCACCCAGTAAAATATCATCCCAAGAAACTTTTCTTCTACAGCTTTCAGTTTAAGGAATGATAAAAAATTTATTACAATAAAGCTAATGCTCTTTTTAACATTTTGTTGCAGCAGATTTTTGACAACAAGCAGAGTGCATCTCCAGTCCCCGGGACTAAAAAGGAATCCTTGCATTTTTCATTCACCTGTCCATTCACTGCTTCCTCCAACCCTTCCCAGTAGTTAAGTCCCTGGGAGGTCTAACAGCTCAGCACACTTTCATTTAGCAGTAGTGCCTCTCAAATACTGCCTTATGACAGCTCCGTCTCCAACAAATGTTTTTCATTAGCCATTTCAGTGTCTCCACCAGCATGCTACATCTAAGCACTCTGCAGTCATCCTCTCCAATACTACTAGACTGTTCTTGAGAATGCGTGAAAAGCTTCTTTCTTCAATGAGGCATGCCTTTTGCTCAATTTTGGCTCCTGTTTAAGATTTTTCTTTCAATTCCCCTTTCCTCTCATCGCTGCTTAACACTTCACATTGGCAAGCTGAGACACATGTTTGCACACCCATCTGTCTTATTTAAGGTCTGTTTGAACTTTTTTGGTTCTTGAAATGAACTAAGAGCATGGCACCAATACCACCACTTGTACTACGGTTTAGTGGCAGACTTGGCCGTTAGGTTAACAGTTGGACTCTGATCTTTTCCAACCTAAATAATTCTGTACCTTAGCATAACAGTCCAGAGGAAACTAGACTTGGATAAAACAAAACAGCAGATGAGTAACTAGCTACAGTAATGCCTAAGAATGAGCAACAATATGGCAAACAATCAACTGCACCCAAATCACAGAAAGCAAAGACAGGGACTGGGAGAATGAAGAACTGCCCACTGTAGGAGAAGATCAGGTTCCAGACCATCTAATGAACCTGAAGGGGCACAAGTCCATGGGACCTGATGAGACGTATCCACGGGTCTAAGGGAACTGGCCGATGAAGTGGCTAAGCCACTACCCATCATATTTGAGAAGTCGTGACAGCCTGGTGATGTTCCCACTGACTGGAAAAGGGGAACATAACCCCCATTTTTAACAAGGGAAATAAGGAAGACCTAGGGGACTACAGGCTGGTCAGTATCACCTCTGTGCCCAGTAAGGTCATGGAACAGATTCTCCTGGAAACTATGCTAAGGCACATGGAAGATAAGGAGGTGACAGCCAACATGGCTTCGCTAAGGGCAAATCATGCCTGAAAAACCTGGTAGCCTTCTACAACTGAGTTAGAGCATTTGCAGATGAGGGAAGAGCAACTGACATTATCTACTTGGACCTGTGCAAAGCTTTTGATACTGTCTCACATGACATCCTTGTCTCTAAGCTGGAGGGACATGGATTTGACAGGTGGACCACTCTGTGGATAAGGAATTGGCTGAAGGGTCACACTCAAAGAGTTGTGGTCAACAGCTCAATGTCCAAGTGTAGACTGGTAATAAGCTGTGTTCCTCAGGGGTCTGCACTGGGACCAGTACTGTTCAACATCCTTGTCAGTGACATGGACAGTGGGATCAAGTGCACCTTCAGCAAGGTCGCTGACCACTCCAAGCTGAGTGGTGCTGTCAACATGCTGGAGGGAAGGGATGCTGTCCAGAGGGATCTTGACAGGTGAGGCCTTGCCAACCTCATACAGTTCAACAAGGCCAAGTGCAGGGTCCTGCATGTGGGTCAGGGCAACCCCCACTATCAACACAGGCTGGGCACAGAATGGACTGAGAGCAGCCCTGAGGAGAAGGACTTGGAGGTGCTGGTAGACAAAAGCTCAACTTAGCCTGACATCATGCCCAGAAGGCCAACTATACTCTCAGCTGTATCAAAAGAAGCATGGCCAGCAGGTTGAGGGAGATTATTCTTCCCCTCTGCTCTCATGAGACACTGCCTGAAGTACTGCATTCAGCTCTGGAGCAGCCAGCCTAAGAAGGACACCAACCCTGTTGGAGCAAGTCCAGAGGAGGGCCACCAAGATGGACAGAGGGCTGGAGCACCTCTCCCTATGAAGACAGACTGGGAGGGTTAGGGTTGTTCAGGCTCCAGGGAGATGTTATAGCAGCCTTCCAGTACCTAAAGGGGGCTTATAAAAAAAGATGGGGACAGGCTTTTTAGTAGAACCTGAAGTGAAAGGACAATGGATAATGGTTTTCAACTAGAAGAGGGTAGATTCAGGCTAGGTATCAGGAAGAAATTCTTTACTGTGAGGGTGGTGACACACTGGCACAGGTTGCCCGGAGAAGCTGCGGATGCCCCATCCCCAGCAGTGTCCAAGGCCAGGCTGGATGGGGCTTTGAGCAGCCTGGTCTAGTGGAAGGTGTCCCTGCCCATGGTGGGGGGTTGGATCTAGATGATCTTTAAGGTCCCTTCCAACACAAACCATTCTGTGAAACTAATTTCAGCTTAGGTACTCTCTGGGTGGGATATAGTTTCTACATATTTAGATGTACGCTTCCATAGAAAATGTTATCACACAGAAAAATACTGGCATTCTATTTATTATCACATCAAATTGAACCACAGCACAACCTTTCAATTGTTAGGTATTTCTGATGTAGTTCACTAGCTGTCAAAGTCACTTGATGCCTTTTGTTGCATCCTGTTTAAATGTCAAAGCTTTATAACCTGCAGCTACTCTGTCACTTCATCTGACTTTGTATATGAAATAATGTAGTGGGCATCAGATCACTGAATTTGGCCTGCTTGAAGGGTGACAAATTTAAGTCACAGCTCAGAAACAAAGTAATGTAATGTGGCAGCCTTATATTAATAGCATGAAAGCAAGTAGAGCATGGAATAGCTTTCTTATTACACTAATAATGACATATTAGATTACAGTATGCTCATTTTTTGTCAGATTATACAGTCACTTGCTTCTAGAAGGACAGAGAATTTGAATCTTTGTCCAGCTTTTTAAACATGATAAATTTTTCCAACAGTGGGAAGGCTTGGTTTTGTTGTTTTAAGAACTATCATGAGTAGCAAACTACCTCTGATAAATATGCTGCTAAACAGAATTAAATTATTTGATCACAACTTTTGATTCTTGTTCTATTTCAAATTTCTATTGTGGCTAAAAGATATTTGAGTATTAAAAGGTTTAGGAAGCAATAAAAACAGAACCCTCAACTTGAAAGTTAGAAGAGCTTTATTGTTCTTCTGACACTGCTCAATGCTGCCAGTTTCTGCTTTCCTCAGAGCACTGTCTTTCTTCCCCCTTCCTATGGAAAAAATACCTTTGCAAGCACAGGTTTAGACACACAGCTCAGCATGCCCTGACGTAGGTAGAACTTGCACCTATACCTGTGAAATCATGAAGTCACAAGAAAAAAGGTGAAGTCTGAATAACACTTAGAGCAGGTGAGTGAAGTTAAGACTACTCAACAGTTCTGCACGGTGACTGCAGCAGAGAGGAAGTGGAAGACTGTTCCTCCATCCACCACAGGCTCCTCTGCTATAGACAGTAAAATCAAAACAACAAACCTCAGGTGCTCACCCCAGCAGGGAGGAGTGTTAAGGAAACCCATAAATGCAGTCATATGCCCACTCCCTTAAATAAAACCACAGAAAGCCTGAAATTGCTTTGATTTGTTTATATTTAAGTAAACTACTTTATTCTGGAGAAGGGAAACCAGTTATTTTCCACATAAGCATTCACTGCTTTTTGCAGTTTCTATTTTCCTGCATGAAGCTTCCATTGAGCTGCTAAGACTAAATGCTCAATACCTATTAAAATTAAATACTTTGTGCATTATCATGCCACCAAGCATGATTGGTACCACACTACAGATAACTGAGTACAGTTTAAGTAGACAGACAAATTAGGAAGATGTACATCTAAGGCATTAGACATCTTGGTAGCACATCTCTTCTCGCCTCTTAGTCAACTTAACCTGCTTTTGTTTTGTTGTTCTAGTAACATGCTAATCATTGGCATGAAGGTGAACAATATGTATAAAAAACAAAGTGCCAGGCAAATGTTAAAAGGATATTTAGGAAAAAAAGTGCACTTACAGCAACACTTGTATTAGGTACGAGACCAAACCTGAATAATCTCCGAGTTATTTGAAGTATATAATTTTGCACAGTGGCACTGAGTTTCACTCCTTGCCCAGTGTTACTCAGCTATGCTATGAAAGTCAGTTTCTTGAAAGGGCACATATAACTTTCTGTCTCTTGCTACACAAATTTTTCAAAACCACAACAGTATGGTGGTTTTAGCAGTGTCATCATTATAGGCATCTCTCTCTACAATAGTGAGATAAAAAAAGATGACAAGACATTTGGAAGGGACTTTTCTGTGAGGTTTTTCAGACAAAGGCCAACTTGGCTGATGTTAATTTATCTCTTTAAGTAACATCTAACCAACTCAGTACATAAATTCTCAGTGCAGATGCAATGTTCTTTTCAGAAGGACTGCACTTAAATTTAAAAATAATTTTAGTTCATAGTACTACATTCATACATTTGACTGGATGTAGCTTTAAAACAAGCAATAACAGAAGCTGAGTTTCAGTGAGCCATGATAAAAGCCATGAAGATGCAAAATTCCGGGTGTGACATTTTTTACTACTTACTAGTTTACAAGAATAACCTCACAATTTAAGACAGATGTTGCATAGCATTGTACTTCCCTTCCTTGCATTAGCGAGGGGGTTGAATCTGGCAGCCCAGTAGAGGGGAGGCTGCCACAACCCCAAGTCACTAAACCAGGAGTAAGGCTCAGCACATACTCCCCATTGGCACACACATGTATATACTTATATATCATAGTTGGCCAGAGACATCAACACACTGATTGCTCAAACACATACAGGTAGCACCAGCAGCCTCATCCTGTCCCACTCTCCAGTCTGAGCAGGACAGAAATCCACTAGTGAAGACAGATCTATGCGTATGTAGATTGTGAATCCCTCCAGCAGTCTGCCTAGTAGCTAGCCCCAGGATCCCTGTCTCTCCAGTTGCTGCAACCTGGATACAACAGCCACCAGGACCACAGTCCCACTGCAGTTGCTGGTACAGACTCTCTCTCATGGGTCTGCACACACAGCTGGCTAGAACTCCCCTGATCCCTCAGTAGCCAAATCACTGTTGTCTCACCCTTAGAGACAAACACATACACAGGTCTCTCTTAGAAACACTCAGACCCCACCAGCTATCTGGCAGTCGGTGGGGCTCCCCTGGTCCCACAGGTAGCCAGCTCCTCCATGGTATCACCCTTAGTTATGCACATGCATGCACCCGTCTTCCAGGCTTGATCTTTGCCCAGTGCCCACATACTCACTGGCATGCCAACACTGTCCACAGCTACTCACACCACAGACCCAGGGGCCCCTGTCACCTGAGGTCCCACAACCAACTGGGATCTAAGTTGCTGGCACTTAGATCTTCTCATTCCAGTGTCTGCAGTCATTGGCACCATGGGCCCTTCCACCTGTGATCCCCACTCCAGTCACTGCACTCAACCCCCTCGTCACACACACCAAGGAAAAGAGAAGGCAATTTAACAAAGAGACAAGAGAGGCTCCGCTGGTCAGGTAAAGGGCACGGACAGGTAAACATTCAAACCAGCACACTATTTACATGCAACCAGCCTTTCTTCATCCCCTTATCCCTCTGTTTTCCCAACACCTGTTCTCCAAATGACCTAGATCCCCCTCTCACCTGCCTTTAGTTCATCCCCTAAACAACACATAGCAAGTCCTGTGCTATTCCGACATGCTCTTTTCCCCCCCCTCTCAATCCAAAAGGTCCTCAGGCAGGACCCACACTGCTTGGTTTCACTCCAGGACAATGTGGCTGAAGTTCTCTGGGACCAGCCCTGGGAGAGGTCTGGACAGGGTTCTTCTTTCTTGCAAGTCCCTAATTTGGGTTGTCCCTGCCCACAATTTTGTCTCTGTCTTCCTCCACTGGCTTGTGGAGATGGGCCCCCGAGGGGCTGATGCTTCCCAAGATGGACCTCAATGTAGGCAGACACGGTACTATTCCAGCACCTCCAACTATCAATGTCTATCTGTGCTCCTATGCAGGTGCGCAGACAAGCTTTTATCGCATAAACTAACACTTTTTTTGCCTTTGTACACTTAGCTTGAAAGGTCCAGGAATGTGTGAGATTAGAATGGTGTAGTAGTTTTCATACATTGATGCAAGTGCTAGCAATTAGAGTATTACATCATTTATTTTTCAAATCCTGTAATTCAAAACTAGGCATCCTAAGCTGGAGCTGTGTAATTCCACCCATCCCTTTTAAAGTAACAGTGGTACACAGGAAAAATGAAGTTACTCACAGCTGATCTGAAATCTCAGCTTGAACACAGGTTGAGTCATTTTAAGACACTAAGCAGATTATGTTTTCTCTTAACTTGTCTTCAAAGTACAGACTTCTCAGTGCTAACTCCTGGCTAATGGTTAAATGGAAATCAGGTAGCAAGGAAGTGATAGCAGGCAAATAAGTCCGCAGTCCTTTCACTGCCATCACTGATTCACCTGACCTGTGGCACACCAAGCCACCCCTGCCACTCCTGTCAGCGGACAGACCACCTGCTGGTGCCCTGCAGAACAGATGTTGATGAAAATGATAAAACTGGTCAACTAAAATGAAGGTTTTAAAATCCAGTCTATTGAGAGCATTCACTGTGCAAATTCTAGTTTTTACTCTTGCCACTAGGTTTGAGACACCCTGGCCAAGTTGCTTCTCCTGTCTAGAACTTAGCATTCACATTGCATATGAATTACAACTTGTCCAGCTCATCCAGATCTGGAAACAGAGACAGCAATTCACCAGCACTTAATTCCTTGATAAGTCTTCAAACGTGCCCAGTACTGACACCTAACTAGTCTCTCAAGGTCAAAAGTACAAGAATTCTTGCATGTATTAAATGAACTACATATTGGACTGTATTTGAAGGGGCAGGGGGATTTCTCTATTTCTAAAAAGCTTTCATTCATCTGATAGTAATTGTATATATGATGCCTTACCCTCCTGAGAACCAGGCATATGAATAGCTACTTCCTTAGAATTCAGCCCACAAAGAACCAGAATAATGATCTTTGTTTACAACAAAACTACTTGCTTCATAGTTGCTAACTAAATGTCTTACAGTTTGTTCTTTTATTTAGTCATCCTATAGGTTTTCTTGGGAATGTAAAACTACCAGTTGTATGCCATTTTCAGCTTTAAGATGCTCAGGTGACCTGATGTGATACCCCAGTCTTTGCTTTTGCCATTTACTCTTAAGGGCTTAAACCAGTACAATCTTGTTCTTGAGAAGTCTAAACTGCATGCCAGACACCACTGAGTGCCCTTTGTTAATTTTTGGTAGCTTAGACTTGTCTTCACTGAAACTTCTCAAGAACAATTCAGATACAAAAACCAAAATTTCAATGAGCAAACGTTTACTTGACACTGGGAGACATTTGCCAAGCTCCACTTCCTCTAACAAGCTTGATAACCAGAGAAGTGAGAGCCACACTTCTCCCTTGAAGCAGACTCAGCCAGCTTCTAACTAGTACTAGTTAGAAGGAAGGATCCTGCACAGACAGTGTCACTGCTGGAGAACACAGAAAGGGAAAGCCATTCCATAAGACATTAGAAAGCTGTGCCAGTAACGGAGAGAATGAAGTTACTTACTCACAATGCATAACAGCTGCATAAAGGATGCATTACAACATAAAAGCTTCCAACATGCACACACAAAGAGTAGAGATTACATTAGAGCCACATCCTGAAACATCTCTACAGTAAAAAGGTTGGGTTGTGTTTTTTTGTTTTTTTCTTTTTTAATACATAAAAGCAGAGTAACATCTATATGTACCATCACAATATGTTGCTAGGGATTTATCCTAAGATTAAAACATTACTTTCTGAAGAGTACAATACTGAATAAAGGCCAGTAACTGCCAAGAAAGTGAGCAAAGCTTCATTCAAAGTTCAAGCAATTTACTTAACCAAACTTGAGTGAATCTACCTTCTACTAAACGACATTGTTGTATGCAATACCACCAGATTCAGAAAATGCAGAAAGGAGAAAACCTTAATAAAATTTTAGAAAATATTTTCTAATTCCTTATACAGGCAACACCTTCCTCCTCCTACATTTATTTCCACCTCTATTGCAGCAATATCAGATCAAGAGTCACATTACTTTAGGTCATCAATTTTATAAATATGGCACTGTAGGAAAGAGTCATTACTATCTGAGCAGTTGCCTCTACTGATTAGGCTTTTATCAATATCTCAGTAGTAGTAGATGAGTCTAATGTTAGCACTGCAGTACACAGTAATATTGCTAATCAAGAGAACAAAATTTACAGTGTATTCATGAGGGAGGCATCTTTCAAACTAACTGTGCTGCAATAGAAACCTTCAGGGACTTCAACAGAAGCAACCAGAAAAACAATACTTACTTCTCTTAATTTCTAATATTTCTTGGCTCCTGGTACCTTCCAGATTCCTAGATATCAAAGAATTCTCCTCATGCAGGGAACACCATCTTTTAGTAAGTGTCCTAACAACCAACCTATGGAACCAGGTCTACACGTTTTCTTGGGTTTCATTTCTAAGTGTGAATGGATTAACACTGACAAGCATTTAATTCTTCAAGCATTTTAAATAGTTGAAGTATGAAATTAAAGTTCTAATCTACAACATGATAAGCTCTGATAAACAACTGAGTGTTTTATATGACTTTCAAAGTTTCATTCTCTACCCACTTCTCCACCCAAAACTGCAGCTCTTCAGCTACCTACCACTTTTCCATCAAAATTGGTTTTATTTTATCAGAACTGGAAAAGTGCATGATCCACCCACAGCCACATTAGACCACTGAAAGCATGGAAAGAGTTCAAGGACAACACAGAAGTCTGCATGCACTAGCAACTAATCAAGCAAAAATATTCAAGACCATTAAGATCATCTACAAGAAAAGAAAATTTACTCTGTGCACAACCTGTTTCTAGCTTGTCTTTCCACTGAAAGCCCAGCTTGGTGATGATTAATCATTTTGGAACAATCTGCTTCATCACCCTTTCTCTAGGAAACTTTTTTAGTCAGAAAGTCATCCAGAGCTAGTGATTTTCCCCTCTTATTTTTCTCTCTCCTCATTTCAAGGAGTTAAACATAGCAAGAACAGTACTTTATTTCAGCATTCCTTTCTTATATCAGTGTCCTTACAAAAACAAAAAAAGCAGGCTCCATTAGAAGAGGAGCATATTCTGAGGTTACTCTGCATATAAACAGAGTAAAAACTCCCAGAATTTACATTTGACTCAATCTTAAGAGTTTCAGCATTTTATTCCCTACAAGCAACGCCATTTTAGCGCTATGAAGAATCACAAGTATACTCAAGGTTAAAACTCAAAACTTGACAAAGTGTGCAGACCACCTAAGAGCTGAAGTCACGTCAATTCTGCTGTTAGCTGACCAAGTGGTAAAACGTGCTTTGAAGGCAGTTCCAGACTGGAAGGCTCCTACATAACATACAGGATTTTCCTCCAGGCTGGAGGAAACGCGCCTTCCTACAAAAGAGAAAACTAATAGCATGCTGAAAGAACTTCTACCAAGAGGTCTCAAAACGCAGACTAGAAAGGACAACAGAGAACTAAAAGCATTTGCTTATAAAAGGCTCTTGAGCATGAAACCCAGGAAATGAAAATGTTTCTCAGAAGCTCAGGCACAGAGGCAGGAAAACTCAAGCGTGTATTCAACCAGACCAGAGTCAGAAATTGGCTTTGTTTTGTTAAGCCATTTGCTTTTTCTGCAGTAGACATGGCACTAAAAAACTCACACACAAAACCAAACACATTGTTATTTGGCAGAAGGACAAATTATTTCAGAAGCACAAGAACTGGTGCACTGAAATAAGGGAGATGGGAAGAGCTACTCTGAAGAATATGGAGACTTGGAACAGTGAGGCATCTCTCTTTTGTTTACGTTTATTTCCTCCTCTGAACATCTTATCCTTGGTATCTACAGCACACAATTTGTTTCCACAAAAACAGTTTTGTATGTATTTGTGTGTATGCGCATACATTCACACAGAGTATTCAGTTATATGTTTATTCCCCCCCCAAAAAAAGACAGCTTAAAATAAATTGGCTGGTCTATTCCATGGGATGTTTCAGAACACAAAAGAGGAAGTCCTGTAACTTTTTCCAGGTCCAGCATTAACACGAACACATCTGCTATCATGTTTTCGTTAAGGATAGGATACAACAGCTGTTAGAAAGTTAACTAGCAGGGTCTATTTCAGTCCTCCAAGAGACATCCAGAGTTGGCAGAAGGATTGCATACCACTGGTAAAAGTTGCTTTCATGCCTCTTCTATTGAAGGATTATCACCATGAAAAAAGTGAGTTCGATTTAGTCATATTTCTTGCATCTAATAATGTCCACCACTTAAATACACACCACCATCACATTCTGAAGCAAACCACAGTAAGATTTAAACCAAATCTAATGACCAATTAAAAAAATAAATCATTAAAACCTTTTTAATGTTGTTGTAACATATTTCATAGTATCCATGTGTATTTATTAAGACCAGGTTATACTCTAAAATAAAAATAAAAACAAAAAAAACCTCAATAACAAGGATTTTATCTTCCTGTCTTACCCAAAATAGAAATAACAGGCTCATAAAACAGAATAACTCTCAGCATTTTCAGGAGGTATTACTTCAAGGCACAGAATTATATTGCTCTTCAATTACTGTTTTGAAAGCTTACTTCTACAGAAGTGGAAAACAGCCAGGTATACTCACATACGCACACACCGTAAAAGCTTCAGAATGAGTTTATCTTAAAGGAAAAAAAGAAAAAAAAAAAAAAAAAAAAAGAAGAAGACAGTACTGCAATCCCACTGAAATGCAATATAAAGGAGGGACTTCATTTTTATGGAACTTAACTTCCATGGGTGTTACTTTGCATCTGTCTTTCCCCATTTGCAAAAAACATAAATTATCCAAAAATCACTTAAAAGTTGCTGGACACATTCATGTATTTTTAAAGATAATAATGTACTTACACTCAACTTTTAAAAGGCAACTTATGTATGTTTGGAGCATAATAAGCAAGAAAGGAAACTAGTATTAGTACATAAAAGTAAATCCCAACATCAAAAGTAAACTGCAGAGTTGAGGCATGAGAAAAAGTGTGTTTGAGCTTTTTACTTAGAAAAGAATTACTCCTCTCATAGCCCTTATTTGTTTGCCAGGCAATCTTGCTTATTCTCTTTTTAATGCTCTAAGAACCACAGTGGTTTCTTACCAGACCAGGATTACATTTAAAAGCCTACAGTGAGCTGGGTAAAGACCATCTCAGTATGTGTTGCCCATCACTAGCACAGACTCAGTTTTGAAATAAAGATTTATTATTCCTCAAGAGAGCTGTGGTCCCCAGAAAAAAAGATGACGCCCACACAAACCTATGAAAATTGTAATGCTGAAAGGAAGCACATTCTCAGCAGACAGCTACCTCCTCAAGTGGCTGGGCCTTGCTGTGAGAAGTAGGTAAGCTCCTACCTTCTTCAGAAGTCTGCATGTTTCTCCTCAGTTTTATCACTTCTCATGCCATGCAACAGAAATGAACGGTAATAGTGAGGAAGAGGAGAAGGGCCACGTACAGGGTGTCTCAACTGACAGAACATCCAAGGGCTTGAGCTTCAACCTTTATGTCTCAGGACAGAGGGGTACTCATACTGTTTTTTTGTTTGGTTGGTTGTTGAGGTTTTTTTGTTTGTCTGGTTTTGGGTTGGTTTTTTTTTTTCCCCTCCTCCTTCTGTAACAGCTTTGGTCTCCTTTACCTTTTACACCTCACTACTTCTGTTCACTTCTTCCCTAGTCTCAGTCAGTCTGAACACTTTTCTTTTGCATTTGAACAACAAGGAAAGTAATTTTTGCATGTTCAGTTACATGCTCAAAGCATGAGCCACACTTGCTTCATATGCTTTCCCCTTACACTGAAGTTAGTATCTTAAAAAAATAAGTTTTTTAAAAAGGGGACAGTTCCATTGTTAAGACTTTCAAGAAAACAATTTGTGTTTTTAAGAAAAAAAGGATTACAATGCAAGATCTCCTAAAATTGAGTCAGCTGAAGTATGGAGCAACAGGGAGAATTTCTAACATATAACTTGTACTACAGCTACCATCTTGGATGAAGATATATCACTCAGCCATAAAAGTGGGATTATTTAGATTTTTGTCATGTTTAAAACCCACCTACCATTTATGCCTTAACTAAACTGAGACCATTACTCCTGCCATCTACATATCCTAAATCAAACAAACCCAGCCTCCTTATGTGCAGCATTTCATGAATAATTTAGAATGGCAACTTCATTTCCTTTAGATCAGAACTTTAGCCCGTTGAGACAAGAAATCTTTACTACTCTTATTAAATATTTACTATATGGCTGTTCTGGCATCATCACAAGAAACACTGCATATAAATGTTATGCATTAGAAAAATACAAAAGCTACATTTAAAACATTTAAAAAGACACTGGCAAGTAGACAATAGGTGGGAAACACAAATAAAGCTGACAGCCTAAATTTCACTGCCGATTCTTTCCAGGACAAAAAGCATCCACATAAGACAGCTTAACCCTTTGCTTTAAGGTCAACATGCTTCAAGTAGTTTTCCATAAAATGGGACATTTGTCAGTATCTGAAAAAAAAATTAAGTAAAAACATTTTTAGTGAAGCAAAGAGGCAGTCAACTTGTTTCCCCAGTTTTCCATCAGTGTGCAAATTTAGAAAGGTCACAAGCATTTACCACCTTCATGTATGCAGCAATAGTGTATCTATCCCACTCTGCCAGCGACATTTCTACCTTCAGAACAGCAAACCTAACTAGGAGTGTAACATCCACAAGACAACCCATAAGATTATGCAGAATGCAGGGTCCTTAAAGTAACACATTATCTTCAGTATCCCATTCCCTGTCACTGAAGGAAAGTTTCAACCTTACATTAAATCTATGGTTTCACCAGGCTTTTACTGTCCTGGCAGCAGTCATATAACCATATCTCAAAGCAACAGACATCACACTATGATGAGACTTAGTAAATCCATCGCAACTCACAGATTTAAAGGCACAGCTGCCCCCCAACCCACAGAGCTGCAATAACCACAACGGCTGGTAGGTATTTTTCTGGCAGGACTCAGCACACGCTGTAACGCAACGCTTTTTCCCAGCAAGTCTCCTATAAACAACCAAAGGAACATGCTCCCTTCAGCCACTTGCTCTCTCTATCAAACCGATAGAAGACAATAATAAGTTATCACAATCTGCAAACCACACGCCTGTGATATCAAGCTTCCAGATTTTAAGTTTTGTTTGAAGTGAAGCAGTAGCAACCGCTGCCCTCTCAAAAACTTCCCAGCCTAAGCATCAGATTGTTATTTCAACAAACACAAATCTTCCAAAACAGACCTGGACAAGACCAAATTAATGCTGGCTGGGAATTTTTCAGGTGATTCTCCCAGGTACAAAGCTTGCTTCCCAGCTAGTAGGCCAGGCTGAAGTTCGAAAGCCTTCAGTCTCCACACAGCAAGGCACCTATTTCAAACTATTTTATTTCTAACTTTATTTTCTAACTCCCATCCTAGCAACAAGCAACCAGGCCACAACACTGACCATTCTGCAGTCCCTTTCTCTGAAAGCAGAGGGTGAACACACCAACACTTCCCCACTGTAAAGAACAAAGTATCTCTGAGCTACAGTAAGCAAATCACTACTGCGCTCAGCACCAGCTTTCAATCCTCATGTGCTGCCAGTCTGAATTGCCACCTCCAAATGCATCAATCAGACAGATACCCATTAAATTCAGAGCTGCACTTCTTCCTAGCACAGCCAGCCAGGACAGCTGCACCATCTTCTGTACTAATGACTTCAGAAGATTCTGAAAGAAAGTTCTGGCACTGATGTCCACCAAAAGAAGGTACTCCCATCATTACTGGAGATGGCTATATCCAGCGTGTTTTTCTTTTTAGTATAAAAAGAATCATACAAATGGCATAATCCTTTCAATTATATGCTTCAGCTCAGTTTGAGGGAGATAACAAAAGCACATTTTGTTGGCTGTAGTTTTCCAAAGGCAGTTGGGTCTTCAAGAGAAGTGAAGGTCAATTTATCCCTCCTGCATAAGGATCACCACACCGCAACAGCTGATTTGGTCAGCTGGGGATCAGACGCCCCAGATCAGACTGTGGGAAGGAGGGAGGCGATTTCTCTGTTAGGCCAGGAGAACTCATTTGGAGCTCACTATGCTATTTCCTCTAACTTCTCAAAAGGGATGCATATGAGAAGATGGGCAAAGAACCACACAGAAACCATACTGGCATATGATTACAGATTCAAGGAAGATAACTGTGGAACAAGGGACGAGGAGACCTGAGCAGAAAGAGACCTATAAGAAAGGCTTTTAAGAAGAAACAGGAACCGTAGTATGATTAGCTGAGGCAGCACTAAAAGGGAAACTGAGGAACTGGAATAGATGCATCTGGGCTTAAAGACCAGTATATTATTCTGAGATAGTGCGCAGAAGAACAGAGCATCCTAAACCAGCTGCAGAGGAAGCAGAGCTGGACAAACAGGGCTTTAGGAAGCCACATGAGGCTGTTAAATACCATGCAGAGCAAGGGTTGCATACTTTCTGGTATTGATACTAGCCAGTACCCAGGCTCAGAACTTAAGCCTTTTCAGGAGTGTATCCAGTGTTTTAAAGGCTGCTGCAAAACAGACTCACACCCAAGAACTGTGCAAGGTGAGACCAGATGTTTTCACACATTTGCCAATGAAATTAAACATTCTTAACAAAAAGCAACAGTTAATTTGTTTTATATAAATAAATGGAAAGACTGAGCCCAGTACAGACAGTATTATTAGTCCTTCAGAAGTCCTCTTCAAAGAGATGAAGAAAAATCTTCCTCCTGGAATAGTCTGTCAAAGCTTCCAGATCCTCTTTTAGAACATACATCTTAAGAGTGCATCCCACAATTTAAACCACTTAAGCTCATAGATTCACTTTGCCTTTTCTTACAGGCAAACTCCAATCAGAAGCAGGAAAGCTGGCCTAATTTGCCAGTTTAGTGGTCAAGCTGTAAATAAAACTTCCAGCAAGCTTCAATTGACCACGTAAGTGGAGAACAGAGAAGTATTTATAGCTTGCTCTCCCTCAGCCACCAGCTCAGAAACCACAGAAGGACACATCACAACACATGACTTCAAGCACGTGATACCAAGCATTCAAGCTTCCTTTTCAGCCAAGGATGACTCCTCTCCTATGGAATATTCTTTGACCTTCCTTCTCTGTTTGATACTTTAAAAGAGAGATAGAAACCCATTGCATTAATATGCCCCAAACTATTTTAAGAAAATACAAGTCAGGAACACTGAGATCAAGGGAGTTTTACTTCCATACTTTCCTTCCAAACAGTCAAATAATCTTCACCACCTTTTACTCTACTTAAGGCTTCAGAACCTTTCCAAACTCTTGTCAGCTCTTAACCCAGTAAGAAGTCCTTCAAGAACAGCTTACAGCCTATTATCACAATCCAGTTTTCTTTTTTATGGTAATGGAATTGACTAAGTCTGTTTATACAGATGTCTAGAGTTGATGCTATTTTTATTTTCTATTTTCTTGCTATCATTCCCACACCCCCATGCTGAACACACAGTTTCAACACATAAAAAATGCAGCTCCAGAATGACTTCTCAGAGCACATGCACCCACAGTCAGCACTCCACGGCAACACAACTATCTTGTCATGAAAGCTGAGACTGGCCAGCTTAAGTCTCAAGGGCACAAGCGTTTTCACACTATTTGTTACTAATTAAAGTCTAGTAGCTTTTCTTTTCCAGCCTCTCAGGTCACACTTATACATTACTACCTTCCAAATTAAGTTATAGGCGTGGAGGCTCTTCAAGCTCCAGAACAGTTTCCCATCAACAGCTCGCTCTGCACCTAGCTACTCACTGCCACCCTCTTTCACAGACTTCCTCAGATATTATGAATATCTGCATTAAGGAACATGAATCAGTCAGCTTAACAAATCACTCAGTAGTTTGAAAAAAATCCAATTTTTTATGGAAAAAGGTTTTGGAACAGCCACATGACCAATTAAAGCCAGTAGGGAGTGATGACAGTAACTGGGTATAGGCTGACCACAATGATTTTTCTTTAACTGGAACAACAGGAACAAGAAGTACTTTAACCTAGCCAGGGTCACAGCTATTAAAGCCTCAGCTCCACCTACAGTAGTTTTTACTGTCCAGATAAACACAGGGATGTTGTTGTGAACCTCTGTTGAGGTAATCTTGAAGCATGAATGAACGAACACAACAAGTGGTATAATTACTGCTCAGAATAACAACCTGTGGAGTCTGTAGGTTATCACTTTTAAGATCTTACACAAGTTCATCCACAGAGCTTGTTTTAAACTAGGATATCTTACCATTACTGTCTGCTCAGAGATGAAAACCAGGATGCCTGCAAGAGAGGCAAAAGAGTATTTTCTCTTTTAAATTAACATTAAGCAGAAGTCAACAGTTCTTATTTTAGAATCAGAATAATGCAAGTTAGAAGGGATCTCTCCAGATCTACTCAATTTTTTTGCAAAGACTTAAAAAGTATAAAGCATTTTCAGACTAGTCTGACATTAACAGATGCCTTCTCTTGCCTGTTTTAGAAATACCAAGTTTAAACAATTCTTTTCAGAATGAATTAATTCCAGATATCCTTAGCAAAACCGTCCACGTACACCTTATCTTCATGCAGAGAAAACCTTGATTATTAAGCATTTGACACTGGCCTTCACACTAAACCAAAGGAACCTCCCTTTACCATTCACCCACAGTTGCCTGTGAAAGGGTTAAAGGTGCTTATAGGTTTTTGCAATGTTAACAAAGGATTCCTGTGCTGGCTAGCATCCTTATTTCAGTAAAACATGTTCTAATATACACATGGGAGGAAATGCTAAGCATATAATGGCTGTTCCATTTCCCCCCCTCCAAGTCATTATGCTTTGACTGCACTTAGCAGTTTGGGAAGGTCAAGCCACATGACACAAATGCTACAAGACAATGCACATAACAGGGTTAGTTTGGGAAAGAAAGGCTGGAATTATTTCCTGGTTGGCTGGTTGTTTTTTAAGTAACATTACCTCCAGTATGTAGACCCCCATATGCTTCTCCTCCTTCCATAAATCATAAAGCTTCTTGACATTTATATAAAATGTTAACTCCCATCAATCCCAATTACTCCTTTTCTGATGCCAGATGCCACCCACAAAACAAGCCAGTGTTCCATGGATGTCAGCAACTTGTCAAATCAGCCCTGACTCATCAGTCATTGCTCCAGGATGTCACTACATCCCAGTTAGAAGCAACTACCTAGAACCCTGGCACTTGGCAGCACTCTCTCCCTCACAGTGAAACTTGCTACTACTTAACCCATTTCAGCTTCAAACCCTGAGCAACAGTTAACCTTTTTAGGAATGCATCCATACATATTCATTGCCCAATGGTTTGTCACTCAGTGAAGTAAAACAGATGTCTCCAACTAGCCAACAGCACATCCAAAACAGAAGGGAAAAGGAAGAGCAAAGCTGTCTCTACCGCCAGAGTCCCACCTGACAGCTCTCAAGAGCTATATGCCACTGCATCAGCCTGCTTAACATTTCTGCTTTTGTCTTTTCTACCTACTATGAGAAACTGAAGAGAAGTCCAGATCACACCTTTAATCTTTAACAAGTGATCAGAAGGACAGACAAGATGCAGCCATCTGTAGCCAGCAGCAGCACCACAAATATGCTTTTTTCCCACTCCTGTGCCAATTAACGACCCAGCACCAGGCAGGAGGCTTCCCCTATGCCTGAGTCCAGCGGCTGTAAAGAACACTTTTCTGCTTTTCCCCTGCTTATCTCCAAGACACAGATATGAATTTGCAGTGGAGAGCGCAGTGGCACATGCCCCTCTCATCATAATACTCTTCAAAGAGCAGCTAAGCACCACATAACCAAACAGCTGCTATTCTACAGCAAAAAAAGTTATTGTAATCAGAATTAAGTGGTCTGACTCAGGGCAGAGGGAGAAAGCAAGAAGAAAAGCCAACGCCACAGTTCTACTAGCCTTAAAGGTTTGCAAGTATTTGCAGTTGTCTCATTTGATGACTCAACTACAACCATGAATCAAACTGTTTGGCTTTTGTCGTCATTTTTTAGCATACAAAAAAGCAAACTGAAAATAATAATGCATTTAAGATACTTATAATTTGTTATAGGCAGGAAAATAGCAAAGGAATACTGGTATTTTAATTCTACATGCCCAGCAGAAATCTAGCTTCAAGTAGTTTTTTTAACATATTTTAAAAAACATATATATACACTGACATAAAAGCTCTTTGAACAAGTTACAGCAGATACAATTAGAGTAAAAATATTCAAGGTGACCTTTTCACTTCTTAGCAAGGAAGTCAGGGGCTTAAAATCCTTCCTGTAAGAAAAAGAGAGAAGCCTTTCGAATTTGAGGCCTCCTGGGCTGAGAGACAGGAGATGCAGAACTACAATACAGGCTGCCCTTTATGAACTCATGATTATACCTGCCTGTGTTCACCGTGCTCTGCTTCACACAAGCATGTGAAGCTTTCCTATTGCTTCTATGTTGTTACAGCCATTAAGTATGGACGTTTAACATCCTTATGTCAGACAAAAATACAAAGCAGCAAGCAACATATTCATGGATCATATTAAAGTGATCATGCAGTTCAGGGCTGAGGACAGCGCTTTTTTAATTTTCCCTTCATTTCTCCCCTCCCAAAGCCAATACACAGGCACCTCCTAGGAAATTAGGCCATCTGGTCACCTGACAACCGCAAATAGTAAGCTGTCAATTAACACCCATTTAAGAGATTAACAATACTACAGCATTCACAGGTGAAGTTATGATAACCCTGTAAACTAGTTTTGGTTTTGTTTGTTATTGGTTTGGGTTTTGTTTTGGGTTTTTTGGGTTGGTTTTTTTTTTGGGGGGGGGGGGGGGTGGGGAATCTTGGAAGGTGAAAGAATTTTGTAGTTGTGCTCAATGACTGTCATTAAACAGACTTCTTATCTCGGCTTTAACGCACTTGTCCCCATCCTCCCCACTACGATATTGAGGACCAGCCATACGTTTAAGTGGCTATGTATCTGTTGTACAGAGGATATACACTCCTGCAAAGAACTTAAAGTCAACAAGGACTAGTGTATTTGTCCAGAACTCCTAGAACTGCTTTAGTTGAAGGTAGTCAGGAATTGAAACTCTGAGAAAAAAGGATAAAAATACTCACATTCTTAGAAATGAGACAGTATAAGGCATTTTAAAATCTATGTATTGGATTTTAAACATTACATTAACTTGAAAATGTTTGTAATACTTGAGGTTACCCAAGAAATTATTTTAATTATTTTTTTAAGCCTAGGTGAACAGAAGGCTTTTATTAGAGTTAAGATTTCCAAAGTTCAACCGGTGATCAGGAAGCTAGAATATAAAAGACTAAGATAACTCTTAAGACCACATTTCCTATTAACGTAATTCCTCTGATAAATCAAAGAAAAGGAAACTACACATGATATACTAGAAAGGAATTGCAGCTATTCTGTAACACACACAAAACACCAACGAACAACAGCATTTCAGTATATTCCACGTTTACAGAGAAAATGCTGACATTAAACTACAGAAAAGCACTAACATTAATCAATCAAAACCTGCTTATGCTATAAGGAGTCTTTTTGACCAAAGCAAAATGTCCAGCCTGAACTTATTTACATCATATTTCTCCTAACATCATCACAGAAGTTAATTATTCTTTAGTTATGCTTGGTCAATAAACTGTTTTGAGCCTACCTTTGCAGCATCCTTTCTTATACATATCATATTTCACATAATGAAAGAATATGTTTCTACACAGGCACATTTTATAGCAAGATCAAATGGCAGTCTAGTTTTTAATAGCTTTCATGGCACTTAAAACTTAACAAAGAAAAATAACACTGTAGAGTAAGCAGGACATCAACTTTCCCAACATTTCCTCCACAATCGTTATACTCCCCCCAAAACACATCCAGTGATTGGTATGCCATTTCTCTTGCCAGCGCATTTTGATATTAGGACCATTTACATAGCTCAAATCATAATGATAGACTGAAAGGTACCAGGATTAAAATATCTGAAGATTGAAGGCATGTGAGGGCATAGCATCAAGCCAAAGCCATAGGCAAAGACGCCAGATGTCTTTTAACAGAAGACCACAACTCTCCTTGAAGTCAGTTTTGGGACCCCAGGAGCCAAACACTCCACTCATTCAGGAAGCACTGTTTATGTCAGTGAGATATTAGAGTTTATTAAATTCCAAGTCACCTCAAATACAATGAAATACCCAGACTTCAACTTTTTCTGAACCACCCTTCCTCAGGTGTACTATCATTCAAAAACAAGATTACTCCAGACTAGTATTCTGCAAGGAACAAAACTAAAGAAACTATGACTGTCAGTAACCTACCTACAACTGCTAGTAATAACTAGCAATTGCAAGAGCACTCTCTCAGAGGCAAGTGTCATTCAACTATCTTTGTAGCTTTGCAGTCTACTATCCACACTTGATAGAAGTCAGTTAGTTCTACCATTTACAGGATGGATTTGGCAGCCAAACCTTCTCCACAACACACACAGCCATTCTTCCCCTCACATTAATCTTTATGCTGTCTTACACACATCATACTCGTTCCAGTAACAGTAGTATTTTTCATGGTTTTATTTTGTAATGGACTCCTGACAAATACAGCAGTTTAATGTTAGCTTTCAAATGCCACTGCTGATTCAGACCCACCTGAAGAGACGCCACATATTCATTATGAGTGACATAAAATAGCTATACAAGCACAGATAATGAATACTAGTGTTTGTACTTCATTTAATCATTTGTGCAAACAATGCATTAATAGTACTTTGAAAAGATGTGAAGGGCTACTACATAAAATGCTAAGCATGAACTGCAAGTTACTATGCAATTCAGATAAGAAATCCATTTGAGTTCATCTACTCTTCTACTTCACGATGTAAATTAGAAGCATTAGAGACAAAAAAACCCTACTTGGTAAACAGTTCAGTTCCTCCACACAATTCTCACCAGACAAGTACTTCATACATAAAGTTTCTTTTCTGCATATAACCATTTTGATTATTAACATTAATTTTGCAAAACTTTACTGGCACATTAGCTGATGTGCTTTTCAGAGGATTTCACAACATCCTATCTTGGTGAAGTAGAGGAAGAGCCTAATTGTCCTTAATCCTCTATTCAAAATAGGTTAGATGAAATCCTCTTTCGACTGAGGCAAAGAGATTAGTCAGTGCCACCAGGAAAAAGAAACACTATTCCCCCCCTCATCCTGCCCCGTATCTAGATGAGTTTAATGATTAATGAAGGAAACAAATTAACCAGTCTCCTATTTCAAAAAAAAAAAAAAAAAATCAGTCTACAGGGAAGAACAGAACAAATGGAAAAGTATCCCTATGAAATCTCGAAATTCTTAATTTTTCATGCTTGCAGTAACTACCATGACATGCCAGAAGTTTCATAGTATACCTCAGTAATCAGACAGAAGAGTTAGCATGAAGCGCCCCCTCCCCTGTGTTTTTTTAAATACCAACACACTGGATCCCTGGTAAATCTTGGCGTAATTTTTGACATTGTCAAATGGTCTGCATACAATTCCAGGAAGTACATGTGCACACACCTGCACATGAATGCATGTGCATATATGCAGATGGAGGAATAAAGGGGGAAATCCGGGGCAGCAAAGGAGAAGTAGTGTAGAACACTTAGGTAACAAGAAAAACACAACCCTAAACCATAGTCATTATAGGCTTCTGTCCACAACCAGCTTCAGTCCTGCAACATAGTAATTATTACCTGAAAGCATTAAACTACCCATACAACTCCTCTCTGTGGAAAAGCTGGGTAACACTCTCATCCCCATCCTAAGGAAAAATAAATGCAGAGACATTAACATCCAGATCCACAAAAATATTTAGGTGCTTTATCAGCCTGTGGTCTTCTGTGATGTTCCAAACAAACTCCTCAGCCACTGCCTCGTCTCATCAGTCTCCTAGGACAATCCAGGCTAGGCTGTCAGTTCCTTCCTAGAAAGAGTACATTTTTAACGTAGTATGAAAAATACTCAGCTTGCCACTTTTAAATCAAAGCTAAATTAAAAAAAAACAAACCAAAACACTTCTCGTGATGACTCAAAAGCATGTGTGCCACAGGCTTCTCAAAGTAATTTCTGAGAATGATGAAAAAAAGCAATCAGTCTCTGTATGACATAAAAAAAAAAAAGAATCCTTGGTTTGCCTTGTCTACCTGCAGCTGTTGCCATAGCAATTACAGCAGAGAAGATAATAGCATTCCAGTGTCATTCTGCCTCACAGCTCAGGATGAGCTTCAACTAAAACATCCCTTGACAATTATACAAATAGAAATACTACATTATCCTGTGAAATAGTAAACCAGTAGAATAAGCAGCCTTACCTCTGGAAAAAATATAATCTGACTATAAAAGACTTACATGAGGAAAGGCAGCCTATTTTGCTAAAAAAAAAAAAAAAAACACCAAACAAACCCACAAACACACCAGTGAAGTTGAATCCAGTTGCATAACAGGTGCTAAAACATCTGCTCAGTCTTTTCTGTGGCGCAGTTTTCTCCTGGTTTTTGCTCCCTGCCACACCTGCACACGGCATGGAGGAGGCATCTCACCGTCAATCAAGTTGCAGCTCCTCAAGAAACACAACTCCCTCCTAGTTGCACTTAACCCTAGTTACGTTAAACAAGTTTGTTATCCCCATCCCAGCACAAACATTAGTCATCTATGATATTCATGGAACATTTTACTTGTTAGCTCCCTTACTCTAAGTGTTTTGGCTTTAAAAAGCAGGCTTATTAGAAAATCCAATTCCCTCTTGCCACTTTTCTTGTTGCAATTACTATTGTATGACAGGAGCAAAAAATCAATGAGAACAAGCGATCTGAAATGTTCAGCTATACATGTGCTCCGCTGCACCGTGCCCTCTTCCATTCCCAAAAATTATTTTGAAAAAGCTCCCTGCTTTCAGTACTGATGCAAGGCATAAAAGCAGAACTATATATTTTTTTTTTTTTTCAAAAAACGCGCTATCAAAAGACAAAAGTAACTATGCAGTTCTCAGAAGAGATTAAGTATTTTCAATGCTAAAAATGGCAAGGTTAAAAGTTCTTGATCTATTTTAAGTCACTGAAATACTTCTACAATTTAGATGCTCCAAAAGCAATGCTTTCTGCTATCAGAGATCATCTGATGAGTGCAGATGAGCAATATTTTGTAGTCAATAGCAACCAGCTTGTAATATGTACTCTGGCTTCCTGCAAGTGAGCTGTTTTACATATGCAATGTCCTATTTTCATTTGTTTAGTCTCAAAAGAAAGAGGAAATTATGTTTTTCTTGTGTAAATTAACTAATTGATGGGGTAAGGGGAGGGGAAAAACAAAGCCAATGCAATTCTCCATGTTTATTGCCCCTCAGCAGTAAGAAACTGATGGGGAAAGGGAAAGTGTCTGGGTTGTGGGGGGTTGTTTTGAGCCTCCCATTATACCGAAAACGTTACGGAACCAGAAAGAACGCAAGAGTCACTACCAGCACACAAGAATTAGTTAGATTTGCAGAAGTGCCAAATCCTGTCAGCCACAACCAACATTCAGCAGAATTAACTTCTGAGGTAAGTAAAGCTTTCAAATTTTGCTTTTTTTAGTGACAGGCTGAGAAGTATGCAGGCAGCACTCCATACAGACTCTTCCTCTCCCCACCCACCCCCCCCACCCTGCCAAAAAGAAAAACCAATTAGGAGAATAACAAAGCAGTGGTGCTTGGGGAAACAGGAATTCGTAAGTTACTCACGCTGTTAGACTCACTCGTCACACCTTCCACACCAGGAAGAACTGGTACCCATAGTGAAGCAGAGATGTGAGATGGGAAGCATCTCAGGTTTCAAGAAAATGTTTTGACACTGACTTGCACAAGGGATTACAAAAACACATTACATACCAAGGATAGGCACAAACACTTAAGAAATGCAGGTTACTAATCGCTGACTTGTGAATACACACATAGGTCCTATTGTGAATGTTTTTTGTAGTCAGGACATTTTGCAGACCCTACAGAAACACATTTACATGACATTTAAAACTTAGTATTTTGTCGGGTTCTATCCCTGGAATTAAAAAAAAAAACCACACACACACAAACTTTTTGTCTTATTTTAAGTAACAGCTAGGAAGAAAACTATGTTTATGTTAACAGGACACTGACCACGAAGTATCTGGACAGCACTAGTTTGATACCAGTCTGCAAAGGTGCAGAAAATCTCGGTAACTACAAGCAAAAGCAAAAACTGGAATGCAAGGGTACCCTTGCAGGTATTAACTGAACTTCGATTAAAAACAGTAGGTCATCTAAAATGCTTGGTAAATGGACTGTCTTTTTAGACACAAATAATTTCAGAGCACTGAGGCTTACAATTTCACCAACTTTCAGGTCAAAACAGTTATCAACCTTTGCTGTATCACAGATAGGTGAGTGGGAAAAACCCTGAAGCTCGATATTAATTTACGTCCACTAAGACATATATATATGAGTAAAACACTTAGGAAATCTAATTAGAAAAGTTTTACAATTATACTGTCAATAAAACCAACAGAATTGTTTAAACCAATGACCAAAAGCCACAGGCCGTCATGAAATTTAATAGAGAACTTACTAAAAACCTCTAAAGTAATGTCGTATTTTGAGAAAATGATTGACTAGCCTAACCAGGATTAAAGTTGACCCACTACTATGAAAGTGAAAAATAAAGCATCTATTTCTGAAATCATTTATTCCAACCTAAAAAAAAAAAAAAAAAAAAGATTTTTCAGAAATATCTGCAGAACTAGTAGGCCAGCAGCTTCCCAGAGGCTAGAGCTGTAATAAATCACTGCTCCTTCTGGAATGAAATCCTGTCTGGCACTATACACATTTAGGAGATATTTACACAGGCAACAAATACTTAATATCCAGATTTGTAATCCTGAAGTAACAGGAGAGCCTGAAAGAGGAGAAGCAATAAAGCGGCAAGATCTCTAAATACACTACATAATACAGGCAAAACTGTTCAGTAATACAGACCTCTGACCCAGTACTATTTATTGTACAACAACCCAAAGCCATCAACCTGGGCAGGAGCATTTAGTGATGAGGCTCAGCTGTCTTACAAATACAGAACAGACTGTCACCATAGGCTGCAAGATGTTTAGCAACTACTTGGTGTCCAAACAAACGTATGCTAAAGAGTGACATTTTTCCAGATCGCCCAGATATATTCAAATCCACAATATTCAGGAATATCCAAATCCACATTCAGCCATAAACAGCTATTGTGAACATACAAAAGATATATGCTACATGTTTTAAGGAAAGTGTCCATTTTATGAGAGACAGATGTCATCAAGGCTTGTTTTAAGATTATTAGCCATCCCTTGACTATAAGGAGGAAAAACTTTGGAAGTCCCATGATCAGCAAGAAATAAGTTACCAGAGGAAACCAATGCACATGCAGTTATTATGGGCAGAACACATTGCTTAATGATATCCACACAGTGTCCCAAATAATATGACGACAAAATGGAAGCTAATCTTGTATGGGCATGATTTTTATTATCATTGTATGTTTGGGTTTTTTCCCCTAACTAGTGCACTGCTTAATATTAAGCTAACAAGTTCCTCTCATTACTGAGTACACAGCAGGCTCTGCATGACACTTACAGGACAGCACACACTAATTCCGTATTCTCAGGCTGCTGTCCCTAGGGTAGCACACATCCTCTAGGGAATGTACAAACAATTCAAGAAGACAGAAAAGCATGTCGTTTGATGCAAAAGCAATATCCAAGAAAAGATGTTACATTTTTATAGAACATGGCAAACAGTATACTCCCTCCGACAGTTTTCATACTACCCCCACATAGTCATTATTTCCATTATTTGGGAAAGTAAATTAAACAATATAGTTGTCAAAGTTTATCTTATTGTAGAATGCTTATTCTGGTTCTGTGCTTCCTCATAGTGCAAAAGCTATATGCAAAGATGTCTCTATTTTATTACTTGAAGATACCTCTACTACAGCTCATACAGTTTGAAGCCATAAAATATATAGAATAATCTCATTAGATGCAATTAAGAAAAGCTACATTGCTATATTTCAGCTTGAAGGATCACAAAGCATTTAGAAAATGACACTGAACTCCATGTCAGCTGTACTGCAGTAAAACAAACACCTTTTATATAGAAAGTTAATTTATAGGACTGTTGGCGAAAAATGTGTATGGCTGCAGTAAAGGTAAGGAGAAGTAAGAGCTGAAGTGAAAACAAAAAAAACCTTGCAGGATGGATATAAAGAGGCAGGCCAACAGAACGTCAGTTTAAAAATTTAGTAAGAGAAAGACATCACTGCCTCTGTCCTAAGAGACTACACCATCTCTTGGTGAAGAGATATGAACTACAGTATGACTAGCATGCGGAGCATGTATCTATTCAACACACGATACTGAACTGTTCCAATGCCTGGAAGATACAAAGGCAACACTCAAAGCAGGTAAAACAGATAAAAGCCAACAGATACTTGAAAATGTTAATCAGGAAACTGACTTCAACTTGAACTGACAGCACCCAGCCATCGTTATGCTTCCACAGGGCCTTGAAGATACATGCTATTTTGCACTGCTTCAGGACAGCAACTGCAGGAACAGCAAGAGAAAGGGGAATAGGGGGACCTTCACAATCAGAACAGGAATGCTGATATTAAACTTATGCCTTTATGTCCTACAACGTATAGTACAGAGAAAGAAAAAAAGAGTGATGCAGAACTCTTGGAAACCATCCTATTAGAAGTGTCCATTAGTACATTACATAGCAACTGCTTGGTATCCCAAGATCATACCATAAGAGCTCCCAGCTACCTCAACTTCTCCAGACTGCATCAACCAAGGTTCTCAGGATAATTCAGAGACCAGCCTGCTCTGGGAAGAACCTGCAGCTGAACAAGTCCAGGACACAACTGGCAGAACAAAAATCCATAGCTGTAGAACCTGAATCACTGAATAGCTTCTGTAGAGATTTTAACTAAACCCAAGCTTAAGCCTACTTTGGTATAAGCACAAGATGTACCTATCCTCTACGACACTCCTGCAAAAATGTCAACGCCTTGTTTCCCTTATGAAAAACCAGCTTGAAAAGAGGCAAGCAAATCTACACTTGTGAGGTATGGCTGGTGTGTATAGTGCTTGGGTGAACTATGGAGTGATACTGCTGACGTGCATCTGCTGCTCATGTACAGCAGCCCATTTCAGGCCCAGCATTCAAACTATTTTCACTTTCACTGTGTGTAGCTGTACAAAAAATAGTTGAGCCATAGAGACTAAAAAGAAAAAAAAGAACACAACACACAGCTCACCAGGTCTGAATGGCCTTACTGAAATCATGAACACTAAATTTATTTAGAGTAGCTTTTTTCAAATTGATCTTTCCTTAGAAGAAAAGATGTAAAATTAAGTAACAAGGAATGCAAAAGAATAAGAAGCAACAGGTGAAAACACACAAGGCAGCCTGGAACCAGCTAAGCAATTATCTAGACATAGCCCATTGCCATACCTACAGTACAGTGAGTAGTGTGATCCAGGAAACAGGAACACCTCCTCACATGGGATATAATAATGTTTCATTTTGCTTTTAGACTGCTGAATTACTCTCATCAGCAGGCCAGGAAAGTGATGACAATCCACAACTTAAAAGCTCAAGTGCCTTATTTTCAGCATACTTTCTTCCGATACACATGTTCATCTTTTAAAATAACTACTTAACTACTCTCAAGCATCTTTCTTTCATATACAACACTTAAGTCCACTTTGAAATAAAGGTTAGTAACATTATGCAGAAGAGATTTAGAGACCACAGTATGCTTTGTGCACAATGAATGTGCTATTTGTACAGGCTCCAGATGTGAGCACAAACACACACATAAAAAAAAATCTTAAACCACATACGACAGTTCGATCAGCACTGACACATCACTACACCCAAACTGATCCTGCCTGCTTCCAAGCAGACCTCAGCACCGATCAGGAGCTTTGCATATCCATAGAGACTACTGCTTCTCTTATACCTCATTGTATTTTGAGTATTCTCCTTCCCTCAGGGCCACTGTCTAAGGATCCATACACACATAGCTGCTTTCAGTAGTCACCTCTCCATTCTCTCCTCATCCCACATAATACCCTATTGAAAACAGGAAAACAAAATCCAGCCTTTTCTTCATCTCTGCTATTTTTCTTCGTTCATACTAGTCTTCTTGAAGAAGAAAGACTTCAGCCTGTATTATGTGGAGACAACATGCACAAACTAAGTGTATTTACTTGTACTTACTTTCATGGTCAGACCATGAAAGATGCTTCAAAGAGTACTCGCTGTGTAGGAGGAAGAGATGGATCTATCAGAAAATCCCAGTTCTCTCTCCCCATCTTTTTTTTGTTTGGTTGGGGTTTTTTTTTGTTTTCCTCTACACCCAGTAGCAAAAATCTCCAGTTTCCTGGTACTGGTGGTCCTCGACTCTTGTATTGTCTAACCTCGCACTTACTGGCATTCTGCTAATTTACTAAAGCCATTATCCTGAACATTTGTCAGGGGTTCAATGAAACTGCATTCGCACTCACTGATGCGCCTCTGCCTATGCTTGGATCCACTCTAACGCGCTACTGATTTGCTCTTTCGGACGGTACGGGTGGGGGAAAACATGCTGGCCAACAAGCAAGACCAACTCTCTTTCCCTAAAGTACACCCAGTTCAGCGTGTTTGCATCTTAACCACGCACACCTACAGAAACCTGGGACTAATCCGATCATTCCATTCGCCTGTGTATTTAAATTGGACAATTCCACAAAACGCAGCCTGACTGCAACAAGGTAACGAGGAGATAAAAAAAGGGGGGAAAGAAAAAAAAACAACTGCAAACCTAGAGGTTTTATCTTCCCCAATAACTACGCACCTCAGCGCGCTAAGTTACAGCGCTTTGAACGCGGGTCAGCCCGTCCCGGTTCAGCGAAGGGCAGCCCGGCCGCCAGCCGCCCGGGCAGCGGGGCACCGGCCAACCACCGCGCACCCCCCGTGCTCGGGGGGAGTCCCGGGCAGCGGCCCCCAAGCCCCCGGCCGCGCCACAGGGCCGCCCAGCTCCCGAGCGAGCCCTTCCCTCCAGCCGGAGGCCATAGCGCGGTGCGGCTGCCCCGCCGCGACTCGCACGGCTCCCCGGGGCTTGCGGCCGCGCCGCTTCCCCCCGGCTCCCCCGTGCGCGGCGGTACGGGCTGCGCTCCCAGGGGGAGCCCCGGACCGGGCTGCCTCAGAGGCCCACCCCGCGGCGGGTGAGGGGGGGCGGCCCCGCCGGGACGGGCCCGGCCGGCGGTACTCACGTATCGGCTCACAAGGGTCCGGAGGAGGCTGCAATCCATGGCGGCCGGCCGCCGCTGCCCGGGCACTCAGGACCGCGCCGCCAGGTGCTCGCCGGTGCCGCCGGGCTCCCTGGCTCGCCTCACTTTCCACATTCAGGGAGCCGCGCTCGCCCCGCCAGACCGCTGTCACCCCGGCCCGGCGCTCGCCACCGTCCTCGGCTATGCCATGTGCTCGTCGCCGCCGCCGCTGCGGCGCGGCGCCCCGCGGCCCCTCATGCCCCGCCGCCACAGCACTTTCGCGGAGGAGAGGCGGAGAGAAAAGCCGCCGCCAACCACTGCCGAGTCGGCGGGCGCTCAGGAACGGCCCGCCCGGCTCCCGCCCCCCGCGCCGCTCTGCCCGCCCCGCCCGCGCCGCCCAGGGTTTATCCGGCGGGCGGGGGGTGGCCGCCCCCGCGCCGCTCCCCCTCACACGCGCGGACCGGCCCGGCCCCAGCCCGGCTCGCGCCGCTCCCGCTTTGATCTCGTCGGGCGGCCCCGGCAGCGCACGTCACGCGGGGCGGGCGGGCGGGCAGGCATGCGCGCGGCGCCGCCGCCCCCCACCCCCACCCGCCGCTCTTCCACACACGGCGGCGGGCGCGGCGCCCGCGGAGCTTCAGTGCGCTGGTGCCCGCCGCCGGGTAGGGGCTCCCCTGGCCGGGGACCGGCCTGGCGGCGAGCGCAGGGGGCAGCCACCCTGCCGAGGCGAGAAAAGCGCTTAAAAACCTGCTGTCGCCTCCCCGCCCGCCCCCGGTGCTCCTCCGGGCCGCGCTGCCTGCCGCGGGTCGCGGCGGGGCGGCAGGAGCCAGGCGCCAGGCGGGCGCCCCGCGCCGGGGAAGGTGGGAGGCCGGGAGGCACGGAGCACCGGGGAGCGGCCGCCGCGCCCTTCCGGGGAGCTGCGGGGCGGAGGTGCGGGCGGCCCGGCGGCGCCCAGCCGGCCCCGGGCACCGCGACGCGCCCTGCCGTCGGTGCCCGGAGCGAGGGGACGCCCGTGCTGCTGTGGCGGCCCTGCGGAGCGCGGCGTGCCTCGCGTCAGACCGCAGGCAGGCTCCAGTGCCTGTTACCGGTACCGGGCGGCAGGGCTGGATTGTGGTAAAAGCAAAGTCTCCCTGGCGCAGTCCTGCGCCGGTTCCTCGGTGTTCCGTCGTCCGAGGGGGGCGGCCCCGGCAAGCCGCGGCGTCGTGTCGGGGCGCAGAACAGGCGGAAACTTTCCCGTCCGGAAAGCGGAGCGGGAGCAGCTGAAAGAACCTGTGCAGTGTCTGAAGCCCCAACGTTCCAGCCCTCATAAGTCCGCGAACAGTAGAAATTAGTTGTCCTAGTTGAAGGGTTAAGCAGGAGTCAGCAAAAAAAGTGCACGTGGATAAACGGGAGCCTGGTTTTTAGTAGTTTGTGGGGTTTTTAAGATGCCTGAAAGAACACGTTTAGAGGGCTTTGTTTTCCTCAACTGTTGTGTTTTCATGCCATTCATACCAAAGGACTCACTTAGGTTTGCAAGAGTATTGTAGCCTGGTACTACTCTGTACAACTCAATAGAAATCTAAGACTTTCTCCAAAATTAATTGGAAACTATTAATTTAGTAAAATTCAATGTTTTACTAAAAAGTTAATTCTATCAAAAACAAAATCAAAAGCATTTTATACTTACGAAAATCCATTCCCCCCCTTCAGCAGCAATCACGTAAGCAGGCCTTTATTACCTAGCTTATGGCCAAAACTTGGCAATTTTTGTTCCTTGGATTTCTATGTTGTCACAATTCAGTAGTTCTCTGGATACCATAAAATCTTTTTAACTGAAAGAGTACCTGAATTTCCAATATAACTAACTTACATGGAAAAAATTGAGATTACGCTATTTAAGATCATCACAAATACTAAGAGGAAGGACATATGACCGATTCTTTACAGGTCACCTTTAATTGAGATGCATTATATATGCTCAGCATTTTTTATTACTGGTTAGAGTGCAAAATGTATAATTTAATGCACAGTAAGTGCAGTGTGGTCAAGCTAATGTTGCTTTTCAAACTCTAAAGTGATGATGTTGGTCTAAAACCCAATTTTCTTCATTTTGGTCACTACTAAGAATTTATATTCATTTTGCAGCACCTCCCATTTTCATGCTTCTATTTACAGACTTGACACTTCTGTAACATAGGGTTTTGTACTTAGATTTCACTTTCAAGAAATTACCACTGGAACTGAAAGGGAAAAATGATTAGAAGAGCTACAAGAGGAATTTTTCTTAGAATTAGCAATTCTGCGTGAGTTAACACAAAACTGCTTATCTGTTTATTTACATGAGCAATTACATATTAATATGTATGTGCAAATCACCAGCCTTTAGGAAACTAGTTTATTACAAAAAACAGAAGAACCTAATTCGTGAAGATAAAGTGATAATGTCAAAATACACAGACTGCGAAGGTGGAAGAAGAAATTGTTTCAGTAGGTTTTTTAGGGTACTTCTCCGTCTGGTCATTCCATTTTCAAAGATTCTATGGAATATTCATATTTTGTAATATTTTTACAAGTTATTCTACTTGCAGTCTAACTGTGCCATTTAGTCAATCCAATGTCTTTAATGACATTGCTTCTTACCCAGATTTTGAATGAAAGCACACTTTCATATTATGCAAAAAACTGCTTTTTAAAGTTTTCTTCCTTGTAATACTTTCAGTAGTTTCTGTCATCCAAATACTGCAACAGATTCTCCACAAAATCATGTGTCATTTCTTCATAGAAGCAGGTGATCATCCCTATAGGTTAAAACCTGCAATATCTATACCCTGTTTCCATTAGAGAACCCGTGCGCGGTGCCCACACTGCTATGCACTGCACAGAGCCTTTCTGAAGGGAAAGAAGTTCATCTGATGAGCCAATAACAGTTGACAGCAGCTCGGCACTGAGTATGATCATCACCAGGATACTTCTGAGCTCCTTGCTGTCTCCTCAGCTTAGGTAGCCAAGACAGGGCTGCAAGAAACATTTTCCTCGGATCCAGAGCCTGGAGCCCACTCATGGGTGTAGGTCCCATATGGGATGGATGCAAAGGTTGGCTGCATTCTCAAAGGTGAAAAGGCGACCGCGGCTCATGTTCTTACTGACTCTTTCAGCCAAGGGCAGTGAGGACACACACACTCAGGTATGGATTCACCATTTCGAGGCTACTGCTCAAGCTAAGCTGAGCCATTTTTCTGCCCTTCCCAGTGAACCTGTGGCACTACGCTGCCAAGCAAAGGAGAGAAGAGGAGCACAGCTGCATTCTGAGCACATACTGAGGTGAAATCCCAGCCTGCGTTAGTTGTCCTTTGTGCCCATATTTCCACAAAAAGGAAACCTAGATGTGTGGCCCAGAAAAGAGCACTGGTAGGCCACTGGAAGTTAATGCCACACACCCTTGCCGACTGTGCGTTGTTTGTGCAGATACACATGCCTTTTGGAAGTGACAAGCTCCTCCAGGGTTACTACGCAGCTGAGCATGGTGTGTAGGTCATACTTTCAGACTTTGGTACCTCAAATCTGCCTAAGTCGGGCTTAAGGTGCCTGAGTCTTTTATTGGATCTAGCCTGAAGTGACTTGCTAAAGGTCACATTGTGACTTAACAGTCGAGCTGAAAGAGGAACCTTGATCATATCTGTCATAGATCTGCCTATTATACAATGTTTCACTTTTAAGCAATTTATTAAACTAATCGTCTTTGTCTTTGAATATGCCATCACATTTATTTCACTCCCCATTTCTCATTTTAAAAATAAATTCCTAAAATTACCTGTATGATGTCTCTACCTTGCATGACCTAGCTGTCTTTTCTAAATTTCTTGCTTCTTTTCTGACTACAGATTAGACCTCCTGTTCTATTGCTCTCCATTTCTCCTTCCTGTTTTCCCTGAGTGACTCCTCCTGATCCATTACTGGCCTCTCAGCCTACCTGCCCAGCTGAATTACCAGATGCTCTAGATCTTACTACTTACCATGGAATCTCACATCCCTTCTGATTTACTTACTGTATCAGTACACCTCTGCTTGAAACATCCCGCTTGTTGTTTAAATAGCATCAGACATCAAGGTGAATATGTTAGTGTGCAGAAGATTTACTCTTCTTATGTACAGCTGCATTTTCTGCTACTTTGCAATCCTTATTGAGTTACCCTATTTCATAGTTGCAGTGAAAATGTTGAGACACTGGTCCAAGAGCAGCAGCTCGCTTCAGGCTGAATTCTCTTCTTGAGGGAGTGGTGTTCTGTGGTTTATTCCACCCCAGCTTTGGAAGGTGGGAAGGCAGGATTTAAAGCTGGGCCCCAATAAAGTTCCACAGTTACGACAGGCACAATGGTGATATAGTACACATTGATAATATGGTAGACATCAAAGGCACCAGAGTTCTAGATTTTAAGATGACATCTGTTTAGATTCATGCTTCCTATGTACCCCTAGTAGTTCTGGCCAAAGTGACTAAATACTTCATGAAAAGAACTGTAAGTGGTAAGGGTTGACTTGGGCATATGTGAGAACAGTGTGAGGAGAGGGAAATGACAGAGATTGAAAGGCCGTTAATTGTGTGCAGCTCATCTACTTGAGAAACTGGTGTATGCTTTCAAGTGAAATCGCTTATCTTGCAGTGTTCCTGACTTTTCCCCTACAAATATATCATTTCTTAGTTATGTCTCTCCCTCTATTATATTTCTGAAAAGCTAATCAAAAGAATAGCTTCTCTTCCTTGCATCTACACCATATATTTAAGCTAGTTAATTTGTATTAACAAGGGAATAATTCCCTCAGTGGAACAGATGTTTGTGCTTTGATCTATCGCAAATAGCATTTTCTCAGATCCTTCTGAATATTGTTTGTGAAAAGAGATACCAACACTAATTTTGATGTCTTTGTTTAATGTTAAAAACATTTCACTGCCTGGTGTTTGTGATAGATGTACTTAATTTTGGAGAAGAATGTAATTAATGGTTATTGTGATACTCTGAGAACTTACCTGCCCAGGAAGGTTAACAAATTGAAGGTGAAGCCAAAGTAAGTAAAACAGTCAGCATCAAACCACTGTGATGATAATTTTATTAGAAGTAGAGTGGCCCAAAGGACAGAGGATTAAGCACTGGAGATTGAAGATCACTTCAGTCTTGCTTGACATTCTTTGTCTAGATCTGTTTTTTCCAGAAAGTGCATGTGGAAATGAGGCATGTTTCTGACTCTCTGAGCTCTCTGTTTCTAACCTCTGGCAATAATGCATAACTTCTGTTACACTCAAAAGCTAAATGCACTGTCATTATGCCCACATCCTTGCTAACAAAGGTGACCTTTGTTTCCTCACAAAATCCTCTGAAAGAACAGAATTTGGCTTCGAAGTATTCAACATGATCAAGTAAATGCACGACAGTTAAAATTTGGCTGCAATCCTATGCCAGCTGAGGCAGTTCCCTGCAATTACAACCAAGAGTTGTTCATCCCCATTACCTGTGTATGTGCAACTTAATGAATCACAGGGAAATTCTGGTCATTAGCAAATACATCTTTGTAGGAGATCCAGACCCTGTCTACTGCAAAGTAATCTTATTCCTCATGACAGGCACAGCATTCAGGACAGTCTTACTAGTGACACAGAACAGCAGAAGGTCCCATCACATGGACCATTTGAAAGACTTGCCCCATTACCATGGAAGAGTGTATTAAACTCATTAAAAGGAAGCCCAGCCTTTACCAGAGGAAGCTTCTCCTGGGATGAAATACTGTTGGCTGCTATGGTTACTAATGTGATCTTCCATTTACTTCCTTGTTCACTCACCTGCTTTCCTATTCAAACACCACACACAAGTGCCTTCAAAGATATTTGTTGGTGGAATAGTGACAAACCTCATTAGTGGCAGCCATGCATAACCAAAGAAGAAAAAAAAAAGATACAAATGAGCAGTGAATAAACAGAAGAAAGGAAAGTGCTGGAATCTGTAACTATTGTGAATAATGTTCTGTCCTTGCCGCTGTATGAACTTTGTGTTCTCTTCGCTTTGGATTTGCATTAATGTTAATCTTGCCTTATGTCTCTATTTTACACTTCAGTGCATTGATCCGGCAATGAACTCCCCACAGTCAGACTCCTGTGACTGGAGAGCTGAGTGCAGTATCAGGATCTAGATAAGGAAAGTATTGTGGTTTATTTTTGGTATCTTAAAGAGACAGACTGTTATTTTGCTATTTCATTTTATTTTTGGTAGCACTTCACAGGTCTGGTTCCCACCTTTACCTACATTTTTTTCACCTTTTTCATTGTTCCGATCAGCCTGTCTAACTGTGTAATAGTTCTACAGTGTGAAACTGTTAAATTCCAAATAAATTACATGTCTTGGCACTGCTTTTTTCCCCAAAAATATCAAGAAAAAAGGATATTTTTTTTAAAAAAAGCACATGAGAATTCCTCTCATATTCCATGATAATAACCAGATGGACTAATTAGTATGACTAGTATTTGTAATAACACACTTCCAAGTTAGAAAATCCTTTTTGACAATATTTTTGAAATAAAAGAAAGCAGATGATCCTCCAGAAGGATAGTAAATAAAAAGGATATAACTTTCTGGCTTCTTTAATGTCATTTGTAAAATTACTTTTGCTCTGATGTAGCATTCAATCGAAGCTGGAAGAAATCTTTTAGTGGTTTGTTCTTTCCCACCAAATAAGGCACTAAATATAGCAGCATCGGCATTCTGGCCTTCAAAAAAGCTGTGGTTCAGGTTTCTCAAGAATATCTGCTTTTTCTCCTGACTGTGTTCAATTTGTTTTATAACTGTTTATTTAGGAAGCATGAGTAGTTACAAATCAATACATAAAGTACCAGAAATATTAAACACTACAAAAATGAACCTTTTGCTTAGATAAAAATGATGCAGTGATACAGTCATCAGATTTTCCGGTTTGAAAGTTACAGCCAGCTGGAGGACAAATTCCTAAGAAAGGGACACAGCACTGCGGTCTAGGGCGATCTGTCTTGTTCCACAGAGAACGGCCGGTGTACCTTTGCATCATTCTGCTCTTACCCTCCCTCCTGGTTATTCTTAGAACCTGCATTCTCATGCGCTAGGAGTGGACGCAGCAGGGGTGAGGTAGTGGTGGGAGGAAGGTGGGTATCTGGGAGGAGGTCCTTTCTTCACCTTTCCAGCCCTCCTGATGACCCCCCACAGTCAGCAGAGATGGAAGTAGGATGGATACTGTCCATATTCTTTTCTTGCCTGTAGGTAAATCCCAGATGACAGTGACACAGACTGCACCTCTCTCATTTCCTCTGTCCAAAAGGCATCAGCATTTTCTCTCAGATTAGCAAAAATATCAGTATTAAAAGAAATGTTTTTAAAATAATTTTTAGCAATGTTTTCAATATTAACGCTCTATACATGGCTTTCTCATCTGCATGGAGCAGGTATTAAAACCTGCTTCCACAGGCACAGTTCATTCGATTGAGAAGTGGTTCTTTAAGATGCTGCTATGTTTTCCCTTACTGCAGCTCATCTTCCTGAGCACTGCAGAGGCTTGGCATGATCAGCTTTGTGTGGACTGGGAATCTTGCTGTGAGGGAACATGGTGAGACTTAGCATTTTGTAGACAGACTCAATGAAGTGTATGAGATCCCTGAAGCTTTCAACCATGACAACATTCAATTCCATCATGTCACTTGCTGTGAAATGTGTAATGGTCACAGCCATTGCTTTTTTTTCCTGCAGCAGTTTGCCTGTAATTTCAGTAAAGTTACTGTTACAAGTGTGTTCCAGCTTGTCATTTGTAGAAATTGTTTTAGTTAAGTAGGCAATAATTGTAGGAAGAACATTTGCTCCTGACAAGAGGTGCATTAACACAAACCTTTACATCCTTACAAAACGACTTATAAAAATAAAAATTAGAGTTGCATAAAAAGGCAGAAATAAAAATCATATTAACATTTTCATTGTCTTATCTTTCCTCTCTAGAGTACGGCCTGTTGACTTGTAAAATATCTCTATATTATATATGATTCCAGAATTTTAAAATCCATGTTCTCCTATAACGTTCCACTCTTTTAAATCCTGTAGAGAAGAGCAGGAAGGGGAGCCAGGCTGTCACAGAGGCTGGTATTCTCTGTGGACAGAAATAATAATTGGCAGATATAGGAAGCAACACACATCTTTTGGTCTCTTCACAAATTTTATGAGCAAGAGGAAATTCGTGTAGATTGCTGAGAGTGCAGAAGTAGATTTGTATCACTATGAAAATAGCTTGCTCCCATACAGCATGTGTGCTTTTGTTGTATTGGAAGTTTGGCTTTTTCTGTCTGTATTTATTTCACGTAATGGTCATATGGATTCCATGCTAATTAGAAAAGGATTAATAAACTGTTGTGACAACATCCATGCCTTGCCATGGCACTTCCCAAAGCTGTCAGTTCTGAACACAGGAAACCCACCTGACTTAAAGCTGCTAGGAAGCAGAGCCAGTCAACATCTACACAATGCAAAAAGCCTGGCAAGGGACAGATTTTATCAGGAGACTGTGGTTTGTAAAGCACCAGTTTCTTCTGAGTTGTTAAGTCCGTGCAGACATATGACTGCTCTGAAGAAGCTCATCTTTCCGTGTAACTGGGCTTAAGTTCTGGTTAGGCAAACCAAAGGTTTTCCTGACTTTGTGCTTACACTTGTTCTAACCTGAGACGTCTGTTTGCTGGAGTAGGCTGTCCTGGCAAGAGAAATCAGCTACCACCCTGTCAGCGGGTGAAAGTCTCTGCTGGATCCAGGCAGAGGCTGCTGAAAGAGGGGATTTGTCCTTCTAGTGTCCAGAAAAGTGGGATAGAACAACATATCCTTAGCTGAGAATTATTCTAGGCTTAACAGAAGTGAACTTACCGTGGAGGTGGATAACACTACCAGAAACCATTCAAGAGGGACGTCTCTGGTCGTAAGCTAAATACTATGGTTAAGTGCCACCAACAGTATCTGATGCTCTCTCTAAATAGACACGTATACTAGGGAAGTCCTGCAGCAGCCATTAAGTGTTGACTGATTTTAAGACAGTGAAGGCTACTGTTGCTTTGCCCCATTTTGATACTACTGCCTCTGCAAAGCTGGCTGGTGCTTTACAAAGCAAAGGAAGGGCAAAGTGTGACAAGTGCATGACTTGTATCCTCCACAACTAGTGTTTTAACATCCCCAGGTGAAAGGAGAGAATACAAACTACCTTACTTCTGGAATATGCCTTTTTTGCTTCCTAAAATGATAGTTTACTGGCAGTTTACTGCCTCAGATTAGGCCATCATCACAATAATTACATCATTACAAATGATCTTCAGTGTTTCTGCAGAAAGATGAATGTAGCTGAATTTTCCTGTGAAGATGCAGCTGTGATTCAAAGCCATGTGAAGTATGAGCGCTGTTCTGTATCGTTAGGCTTGCCCTGATGCATCTAAGCCGGGAAGTGTCTGTGCATGTGTGACATTTCTATAACTAATTACCCTGGCAGAATGAGTCGTATAATGGCTATTGATTTATAACTGGATGTGGGAGGGTTTGTTCATGTTTTCATGCTGCTGTTGAAATTGAATTCTATCAGTCAGTGACCATTTTGCCTCCTCTATGCTGAGAAGTACATGAGCAAAGAGCAATTGCAAATTTTTGCCTTAGGTTTCCATATTGCTTAGAGAAGGGAGTAAGGGAAATGTCAGCTTGTTCTATTCATCCCTTACGTGCCCTTCCTCCCCCTTTGGAAAAAGGAGGTGGCTCAGGCTACTCATCAAAGGCAAGATATTAAGGGAAGAATCCAGCAGCAGGAGGGGTGATTTATGAAGGCTTCCATGCTTTAAGGTCATGAGTCAAGGATTCCTGCCTTGAAATATTTAGCCCTTAGGCTCCCTTCCCATCTTTGCCTGGTACTATGTAGCCCCATTGACGTCAATGGGCTGACATGGGTGTAACTGAAATGAATTTGCTCCTAACGTTCAGCACATGTTACCAATTTGAATGGGTTCTTGGATTTCTGAAGAGCTGCTTCGAGGGTGCAGGGTGGTAACGGTAGAGACAGAAACAAAGCCTCATGAAAACATTTGATCAAAACTTGGGTAACTGCTAGCCAGACAGAAGAGAGATGGGGGGAAGGGACGATATAGAACAGAGGAGGGATCGGTATCTGATAGCTCTTTATCAATTAATTGCTGACCAAATTGTTTATAAATGTGTACACAGCCACATGCATACAAACGCCTTCTTTCTGTTTAACTTTTTGATTAACAGCGAGGCCCTTTAGTACTAGTCACTGTATAAACACACGCACGGTGATACAAAATCATGGCACTTTCTAATAATGCATAACCCCGTAGCTGATGTATTACATATATAGCATATATGTACAGAATGATGCAATGCGTACACATATGCATTACACTATTTATAAAGAAGAACTTGCTGCTGAAAAAGGGTTGGAATACAGTAGCTGAAACTGTATTACTACATTATATTACATATCCCTTAAGTGTTAGAGCTGTGGGACAAACAAGCTAATTTTAGTCAAGAAGCAGCATATGTTGTCTGAGTTCCATGACTAGACTGCTGCCAGTACCCAAACTAGTGAGCGTAAAGAGAATTTGGATGGCCCCATTACAGCTCTGTAGTTTTTAGACAAGCCCTTAATGGTACTGAAACTCCGGATAATAAAAGCATTTGTTAAGTCATAGTACTTTCTATTCAGTCTCATACTCAGTGGGCAAAAGAAGGCTGTGGGAATACTATGTTACACTCAGTAAATTTTAAAAAGCAAACAAACATAATTTTATCTCATGGCTGTGCGTCTGCTGGTATCAGCAGGACGTATTTTGCTGTGTTTATATAGAAAGTAAACAGGTAATTGGACTTCAACAAGAATCATTGAAGTACTCTGATGGGATTTTTTTAAAGAAACATTTTATTTTACAGTGAAAGCATGGTTGGGCATTTTTACTGCATGAAATTGGAAACTGCTAGAAATATGATTATTGAGCTGGTTTATTCTTGTGTTCATCACAAGCAAAATACTGCAAAAATTACTGAATAATGCAAGAAAATAATATTTAGTAATAAAAACATTTTCAAAGGCCTAAAGAAGTATTGAGGTGCTGTATATGCCTATAATGTTATATGAATGCACTAGAAAGCCTACTCTAGAAGTCCGCAATTTTATTTTATATTATATAAATTATATATATATTTATATTGATTAGTGGACAAAGAACAGCAACGAGCAGTGAGCACTACTTTTATTACACTTTTAAAGATGTTCTTACCCCAAAGACCAAATGCACAAACATTATTGCTTGAAATAGATACTACTTATTGCTGCTTTTACTTAAGTATTATTTTCACTGAGAAAAACATAACTGTGCTTCCTTTTTGCCCATCAATTTTCCTCCTTTTGTGATACAGTGATATGATTCTGCATAACATCTTGCACTATATATGGCTTCCAAGTGTTCCAGCCACTACTGACAAAACCTAACATGTCCTCTTTTCTTTTATGTAGCCTGCTAAGTTGGCCAGGAAAAGGTGAAGACAAGGAACTTTTCTCCATGACTAAGTTAAAAAAGAAAGTGCTTCTGAGGATATAGCCTTTCCTTTTTCAATAAGCTTGCATGTTATTCTTCCTATAGTAATAGGCTCCCACAGCTTTTTTAATAAAAGCTAGGAAATTTGGCATGGCTTCCCCTCAGCCCTGAGTGGATTGTTCATACATCTGATGTAGGCACATATGAGGCAACTGATTTACGCTTGAATTTTTGTGTCCTTGACATTTATATCTTAAAATCAAAACAGCCTGGAATTGCACAGCACTTCTTGCAAACAGGGCAGTGTGTCCCTGCAGACTTCAGTTACTTAGTGTGGGTTTAACGGTAAGGGGCAAAGAGCTGTAAAGTGGCATAATAGCACTCTTCTCACTTATACGGCATATTCAAAACTCTGGAGATGTATTGTTTCTGATAGGTCAGTATCAACAGTATCATAATTTGTTGTCAATCACACTCAGGTTAGTTTTTTAAGATCCGTTTCAGGGCAGGATTCAGCACCAACCTGACAAGGGGGAGATAGGGGGCTCCAGTTGTACCAACTGCAGAATATGTCAAATACTGTCCTACATTATTTCTTAGCTTCCGTTCAACAGGTGAAGAAAGTCTTAGTCTGTCCTAATCTACAGTGGTAAACTGAAACGGGAAGTGAAGGGTAAGCAGGGGTAAGCAGATAGCTCAAAATGGCCTGACTTACCTAAATCTGTCCAGTAAAAGTCATCTTTTGTATTAGCAAAATCATCTGAATTGTTAGGTAACAAAAAAGGAGAATCCACAAATGCTTCAAAAGACCATTTTTGTCCTATTCATGAAAAGGATTATTAAAAAAAATATCTGTCTCCACAGCAGACAAAGGAATGGGTTGACTTTCTAGAGTGGTCTTAGTTTCAGGTCACAGCCCTGAGAAGCATTACAGACCCAGGAATACAGCTCAATGAAACTTTAAAGGACTTGGCCAGATTTACGGAATGACTTACTGAAAGTAAATCTCTGATGGAAGGAAACACCGAGAAGGCAAAAACAGTCTCCTGGCATCTATTAGGCACTACAGTCCCTGGCCAAATTATTCTTTGTGCTAATATGATTTATAGGACGCCATCAACATTGATACTGTATGCTAGAAAAACTGATGCTAAAGTTGTAATGATTCTCACGTCACAGGAAAAGGCCAAATGCAGATTAAAAATGCATCTATATATTCAGGCCAATAAAAAGGGAAAGGGTCAATTCCATAATAATATTCAAGGAATATAAATGAAATTTTATTAATCCTGCATGTTATTGCTGGTGCAGAAAGATCATTGGAAAATGTTACTATGCTTTGTCCAGAATTAATGTGCTGGTCCTGTTTAGAAGAGACAGGTGTAATGATAAGCAGTTAAATAGCATATAAGCTGTCAGATAAGAATATTATGGCATACAGTTAAGAGACAAACAAAATTTCCTTGCTTTTACAGGCTTTTACCTTGTTTCCATATCTGATGCTACCAAGGTTTTGCCAGTGATTGGAGCTTGAGATACAAAAACCTGAAAGTAACTTGTTCTCTGAAGAGTGGAGGTGGTCAGTCTTCCTGAAGAAGACAGGAAGATCAGGAATATACATGTTTTTTCAACCTCTGAACTGACTTTCATTATGGTGAAGTTCTGTCTGCCATCTTATTTGAGATCCTTTCCTTTAAGAAAACTCTGGATCAGGGAATATTTTAGAGATTAGACAAGGCAAGCCTAAAAGCAATTATTTTCCAGAAGAAATAAATTTAAAAAGTAATTGTTCTACAGAAGGACATAGCAAACATTTAAATGTAAAGGACAGTTCTTTTCCTTTCTGTGGAACTTTAGAAAACACACCTATTTCTGCTCATCTTAATTTGTCTGTCAGAGATTCCATTCTTCTAGAAATACTTGCATCCAGTCTTACTTCTACTGTTTCTACAGATCTCAGACTAAGTATATAGCTGCAACTTCCACATATTCTGTATTCTCTAATACCCTAGATATTAAGGTTTGATGAAGTATTAAAAGCTGGGTTAAAAACTGGTTGGATGGCCAGACCCGAAGAGTGGTGGTGAATGGATTTAAATCTAGTGGGTGACTGGTCAGAAGTGGTTTCCCCAGGGCTCAGTATCGGGGCCAGTTCCGTTTAGTATCTTCATCAATGATCTGGACAAGGGCATCAAGTGCACCTTCAGTATGTTGGCAGATGACACCGAGTTGGTGGGGAGTGTTGATCTGCTGGAAGGTAGGAAGGGTCTGCAGAGGGATCTAGACAGGCTGGATCGATGGGATGAGGCCAATTGTATGAAGTTCAACATGGCTGAGTGCCAGGTCCTGCATTTGGGTCACAACAACCTCATGCAACACTGCAGGCTTGGGGAAGAGGGGCTGGAAAGCTGCCTGGTGGAAAAGGACCTGGGGGTGCTGGTTGACAGCCACCTGAACATGAGCCAGCAGTGTGCCCAGGTGGCCAAGAAGGCCAACAGCATCCTGGCTTGTATCCAAAACAGTGTGGCCAGCAGGACCAGGGCAGTGATTGTCCCCCTGCACTCAGCACTGGTGAGGCCGCACCTTCAATGCTGTGTTCAGGTTTGGGCCCCTCACTGCAGGAGGGACACTGAGGTGCTGGAGCGTGTCCAGAGAAGGACAACAAAGCTGGTGAAGGGTCCAGAGAACAAGTCCTGTGAGGAGCAGCTGAGGGAATGGGGGTTGTTTAGCCTGGAGAAAAGGAGGCTCAGGGGGGACCTTATTGATCTCTACATCTACCTGAAAGGAGGCTGTAGCAAGGTGGTGGTCAGTCTCTTCTCCCAAGTAACAAGCAATAGGACAAGAGGAAATGGCCTCGAGTCTTGTCAGGGAAGGTTTAGGCTGGGTATTAGGAGAAACTTCTTCACAAAAAGGGTTGTCAAGTGTTGGGACAGGCTGCCCAGGGAAGTCATTGAGTCACCATCTCTGGAGGTATTTAAAAGTCATGTAGATGTGGTGCTTAGGGACATGATTTAGTGGTGGACTTGGCAGTGTTAGGTTAATGTTTGGACTCTAATGATCTTAAAGGTCTTTTCCAACCTAAGTGATTCTATGATTCTATGATTATTAGAGGACCATTCCCTTCAAGCTAACTTTTTTTGTAGTGTCTCATGTTGAATCCACAAGCCCAGATGTATCAAATCCACAACTTTTTGTTGTGCTTCATGTATATGGCTTGATTTCAACCATGTTGGACTAAAATTAGATCATTTCATTCAGTTCAGAAAATTCTGCTAGTTCAGCCAAACTACAGCTTAGTGAAACCCATTTAAAAATACGCTGGTACTGCCAAAAAAATGAGAGTATATCCACTGCTCTGCATACGGTTGAGGCTTTCCCTTTAATTTATTTTTCAGCTGTAATTCAAACTTTTGTGACCTTTCTACAACATTCCTCTCTCAGTTGGGTATGATTTTATGTTTACCAGGTTTAACTTGATGTCATACAGGACAGAGACACTTCAAGAAACTCAGGATAACAATCCTTTCCTGGAATTTCATCAGATTTGCATGACTGTTTGCACTTCGGCTTAAACAATTTAACAGCTATTCTTTACCATATCTAAATATTCCTAGTTTTAATAAAGAAAAACAAAAGAGCTACTAATGCGATTACTAACTTCCTTGTGGGTTAATGCTCTTCCAGTGCCCTGTTGGTCTACATTGATAGGGAGGTAATTGGTTTATGTGCTAAGAAAGCTGATTATGTTGCCCAGACCCTTACAGGTCTGAGCAGGGGGAGGGTCTGAAAGGTGTAGAAAAGATGTAGACCAGAAGGATCCCCCTGTGGGAAGATACCTATGACCTGTGCAAAATCTTCATTAATTTAAAATCTAATTTTCTCTTACATACTTCCTTTCCCACCATGCTCCATTACTTATAAATGCTGAAGATGATGTGTACAAGATGCCTTATCTTCCAGAGAAAAGCAAATGGAACAAAATACGTGTCAGAAAGGCTGAAGATGCTGAGGATGAGCATGGGACACAGCAGCCTGAAGTGCAGACAGAGAGGGAAAATCATAGGCTACAGGAAATCAGGAGAGGTCAGAGTGGTAATTAGCCTAGTATTTGAGAGTCAGGGTTTCTCATTTTCTTGAGCTCTGTCCTGTCTCACAGTTTGAAAAAGAGTAAGTCTGTACGTGACTGCCTGAAAAAGCAGGACCAGGAACTGCTATTCCCAGCCAAGCTCCAGTGTAATACAGAAGGAAGTCAGGCACACCTCTGCATGCTAATTCAAGTAAGGCCCCGCTGGAAGGAATTTTTAAAACCAATCAGGCCAGACACTTCAAGCACAAAGAAGAGGAGGCCTAATACATTTATATCCTAACCATTGCCCTGCTGTGACAGATAGACTTTAGTCCGTCGGTTCATATCAAGTTAAACTATGAAAAAAATTCAAATCCTGTTGCTTCAAAGGCACAGTGAGCTTGATACTGTCTGATATGTCATGCCAGAATCACTGACATGCAAATCAGGATCCAAACATTTGCTCTTTTATGCTCAGCCAGGTGCAGGCAAGATCAAAGAGGCTGCTAAACCTTTGATTTTATTGAGGTGAAATTGGGAAATTAGTGCAGAGCTTATAGAAGGGCAGAGAGGACTCTGAGTAGACAGAGTGGCAAGAATGCAGAACACACAGTGATAAAAAATTCTAGGCACCTTTTTCCTCACCCAAACCATATTTCTTAGTCAACATTGCATTAGTGAAATTCTGAAGAATCTTTGATTGACATTTATGATTTGGTAATGAGGTCTCTTACAACTTCATCTTCAAAATTATTCAGAAAGTATAAAGGACTGGGATATGAGGGTCTTTGGATACCACAGGGCATAGGCTTTTTCTTAGGGTTGATACTGCATGTCCTAGAAGATCAGAATACTAAGGCTGAAAGTTGCCTAAAACAAACACTGGGGTTTTTTTTAATTGATAGACCCCCAAGAAAAAGAGACAGGGAAGTAAGACAAATGTGTTACAAATTATCCAAATTTCTAACTACCTACTCAATTGTTATGGAGCTCAGTATAGGTAAATTTTGCTTATTGTTTCTTCTAAACTAACAAGATTTTCAGTCTTTTAATAAACATTATTTTGGGGAAACCATTTGAATCATACCTTGTACTTTGGATTTACAAGCAGAATGATTTCAGGAATGAAACAGCACTCAGTTTCTAACAGGGTTAGACCTTAAAACATTAAATCTTAAAACCTTAGATGCTAAACCTTGGTGTCTCCCACTTAGCATTAGACATGAAAGGAACAGACAAAAAAGTACTCTTTCTTCAGTATCTTCCTACAAGAGCATGGGCTAGAGGACATAAATAACCAGCATTAACAGAGGATATTATACTAAAAATACTTTCAAGAATGCATTGAAATTTGCTAGACTGCTAGCTTTGTCTCTCCTAGCTTTGACAAGCAAGAAGACCACAATATTAGGTTCTGTGGTACCTGCCTAAGAAATGGAAAAATTGACAATAGTGTACATCCAAATCTGCATTATATGAGCTTTTATTTAACATGCAAAGACTAAGAAAATATGCTAGAAATTTCAATGGCTTCCTAAGATACTTGTCACTTTTATCTATAAAGAAGTACTGTAATGGTCCACAATTTATTTATTTTATTTTTTTTTTTACATCATTGCCTGGAATATATTTTGTCTTAGCACAGCACTGTGAGGCAGAGAAAGTACTTTTCTCCTCATTTGCCAAAGGAAACTGAGAACAAACACCCATGGTGCATTTCATATGTTTTTCTATGTCTTGATTTTAGCTCAGAATTTCCATATTATTTCAAAGCAAGTGTACACCATGACATGAAATCCAGGAGTACAATTTGACCTGCTCTGTTTCAGTGTCTGCACTGTAAGAATCTCCATCTGAACAACGTGTCTGAACTCTTGCTATAGTCAAAGGAGAGCTAGTCATTGCAGGCAGAGAACTCAGGAAGGCTTTCAATTGCCCAAATTTGGTTTTTTTAGCATGAGATAAATTCTTGTCTGCATGTATTTGGTCATACTGGCCTGTTGATTTAACTGAACTGTAGACACTTGTCCATATGCAGACATTTCTACTGTAGACACCTAAAGTTTGATCAGGCTGAACTCTGCCCCAGGTAAACTGTAGGGCAGACTGGGAGAAAAAGTAGAACCAGACTAGGCCTGAATGCAACCCCAAGTGCAGTCAGATAACTTGGCATCACCGCGCCCTGGCTGAGCCCATCACAACTTTCAGCAGCAGCACTTTTCAGTGCATCATGTGGCTGATCCAGAACGGACAAGTCAGCCAACGAGTCTTGGCTAGTGTGGGAGTTGCCATTGCCCTACATCATGTGTGGCACAGACAGCTGGGGTCTGTAGGTAGCCAGAGTTCAGGCTGCCTCGTCCTTTGAACAAGGTGGTCACAGGCCAAATACTGAGTTAGGCAAATAGAGGAATGAAACTCTGTCAGGAAGTATTCTGGCCATTACCCCACCTTCTGCCCTATGGGATAATACGGATGTAAACATAGTGATTCAGATCAGATCCCATGCGAAGCAGGCCCTGAACTCCTTTGGGACTTTTGTCACCACATGAGTTATTACAGGTTATGTAGGAAGTCTTTGAGGCAGAATATAAACAAACTCTGGCATCTCAAATCTTAGGTTAGTGTTTTGACACCTAGATCATCCATGCTGAAGTGTCTCATGTATATTTTTTATTTTTCTGATGTATATTGATTTAATATTCTACCAAGAGATTAAGAAACAAAACGAACTGGCTGTTAATTTTCCCCTCTGTTTTCCTTGAACCAGGAATCATTTTAGATTCTGCCATTTTATTAAGGAGCACCAATCTGTCACAAAAAGAAAATACTAGGTGAGGGAGAGGGAAGAGAGACAAAATTATTGCCAGTTTCAGTTTACTTTCTACTGGAAAAATACCTTTTATATTGTGCCTAAACAGCAGACTGTTAAATTATACTGAACATTTAGAAGAGATTAAGAAAGGTGGAATTACTGATTTGTTCTCAGTGATGTTTGTACCTTTTCATACTTATCTGATCAAGTCTGGAAGTGTATTTTAAATGGGCTTGAATACATTATGCATTTCTGGTTCCTTCATCTCAAAAAGGGTATTAGAAAAGATATAGAGAAGGATGACAAGGTTGATCCGAGATGTGGAAGAGGCTGTGAAAACAGATTAGGACACTTCAGCTTGCATGATAAATGACTAGGCAGTAAAAACTTTTAAAAATCATGCATCACAACAATAATTTCTTACTTATATTCTCATGATACAAGACCTAAGTGACAGCAGATTACATTACCCAATAGCAAGTTCAAAACAGCGTTGAAAGCACACCTTTTCATGGGGTGTATAATTTTACTATGGAAATTATCATCACAGGCTGGTGCAGAGACCAAAAGTTTAAATTCAAAGAGTGATTCAAGAAGGATTTTAAAAGTTACAAAAATAATGGAAGAAAAATCCATTAAGACCTCCTAACCAAAAAGATAGTCTCTGATTTAAGAAGTGCCTAAGACTCAGAGTAGAGGAAGTATAGGGTAGAGTCTTACCCTGTGCTTGCTGTGTACACCATGGTTGGTGTTTGCATCAAGGATATTGCTTGAGTTTAAATCAGCTACAAAATTGTGTTGTTTTTTTTATGCTTCCAGGACAATATAATTAGAAGAGGCAGATGGGTGTTGTTACATGTTCTTTGTGCCTCTGAGTAAAGGTGCTAAATTTGCTCAATTCAGGGAAAAAAAGCAGCACACCGCACCATGGTTGTAGCATAGATAGAAAGAGGGTATGTTTCTGGCTTAGGATGGGAGGGACGTGGAAAGATGACTGTGAACAGTACGCATGAATTCAGTGCAGCAGAAGATCACATGGGTGGTTTGTGAAGTTTAGTATGTATATATTATATCATGTAAGGCAGATGTAGAAAACTTTTATGCTCATAGCCTTAGAATGTGCAGCAGTATGGAGATTTTGGAAGCAACTTGTGTTCCCTAGTGTTGCACAGTGCCTTAGGTACCTTCCCCTTTCTGTTGCCAAGGGTCTCCTGTTGGCCCTTCTGGACTCTGCCTTTCCCTCCCAGCTCTGTGCCCCTGCCCCGAGCTGCCCCACAGCCTCCATCCGTTTCCCTAGGTGCCCCACATGATTGTTCTCATGCTGTTATTCCCATGGCCTCACGCCAGCAAACCTGCTGCTGTGGTGGTAGTGGGTTCTGCTGGGGAGTAACCAAGACTGACCCCTTCGTGCCCCTGTCCCCCACCCCTTGGTTGTAGCAGCTGGCTGACCTGAGGAGGTCCATGACTGACTGCACAAAGTTTACCCACTGGTCAGCATACAGATTTCAGTGGGCATCCTAATCAACGCTGACAGCATCATACGCAGAAACAACCAATAGGACCTGGGGCGGGTCCCAAGGTCACCTGGAGCATTACTGCAGGGAAAGCGGGATGATGGGAGGTACCAGCTGTCCAGGGGAGGATGCTTACTGGGGGATCTGCCATCCCTTTTTTTCTTAGCTGGCCACTGGGAATTATTTTTCTCCCTCTCCTCTACTCTTCCCTTCCCAAAAAGTTGGCATTCAACATAAGAGCTACTGTATGTCACCAGCTGCAAATAATCGCCCCTGATAATAACACTTTGTCCGTGCGAAACTGTCTCAGCATCCTCTGTACAACAAACTTTATCTTTGTTAGTGTAAGGGCATTTTAGGTCAACATTCTTGCAGTCTTTGGCTTGGTAAATTCATTTAATGATATATTGATGCCTAATTATTGAGAGGGAAAAGTATTGCTTTTAAACCTCTCATCATATCCATTTTTTTTCTACTGCACCTTTACATAAATGCATCCCTACTCTCACAAATTAGCCTAACTGATTTCTGATTTTCGTGCAGGAGGAAATGTTGTCTTCACTTAGCAGTAGGAATATGGAGCTCCCTGTCCTCAGTTATGAAAGAAAGAGATGTAAAAGCTATTATTTCCTGGGTTGCTTGCCTGGCTGGGATTAGAAGACCAAGTCTATCATATTTACCCTGGCATTGCCTCAGAAGAATCTAAACCCCGAAGAGGTATAAACCTGCAGGGTAACTACAGGTTAAATCCATTTTCAAAGTAACTTCATGCTGTCAGCACTGATTTTTCTATTTACTTCAGAAGTTAATAGATATTTAGATCACTGGAGGTGGGATTTAAAATCAGCTTCATCTGATAGAAGCTCTACAATATGCGTAACAGGGTATTGCTGTATAGCCTTGGACCAAAGCATCTTGATTTTATCTGCTATATTAATCATGAATCTTTTTTGATAGAGAACATTTATATTGTTGCTATAGGAATGTGTAAGCCAGGACATTGTAAAGGCTGGGGCCAACCATGTTTCAGATGGAGAAGCTTATTTTCCTAATATTTGAAAAGGGGTATATTTAAAAGGCTATGATATATAATAGAGTAGGAAATAATCACATCTCTTGTTATGTAATGTGCAATTAGTTTTGTATTTAAAATCAAATATAATTCTCTATTAAAGTCAGGTCATTCCTGACAATCAAATATAAACTGACATTTGAGAGAGTGGTGGCTTTTTAAAGGACAAATAAACATGGTTATTTGGAATGTTGTTCTTAACAAGATGAAAAGATCTAATTCCTCATCCATAAGAGAAAGCTGGTATTATTTTTCTTTTATTGGATATATTTTTTAAAACTGGTCATGCCCATTAAAAAGATTTGAAATCCAATGCAAATGCAAGAACATTAAATATTTTTTATTATTTTACTTTAATACAGTAAATTTAAGTTTTTGTCCTGTCCACTACAGCTGATACACAGCTGCTTAGCATGAATAATATTCTATAGACATCTGTGGCAGTTAAAAAATCTTAGAATTATGAAAGCTAAGCCAAAATGGTGAAACTAATGGAGCTTGCTAATTCATTTTACATAGTAACGCAATGACAAGTGACAATTTGACCATGCATTTTAACTGAGTACTCATTTTTACTTGTGATTTCATATGAATATCCATTCAAGTGTTTAAAGGAGAGTACTATTAGAGTAGTCTTTAAAATATTTGCTCTGCTGTAACCATATTTTAAGGAGAATTTTTTGTTTTGCATTTTAATTCATGTTAATTGTCAGTCTATGACATGATGTTTTAGCTGTTATTTTCCACTTTAGCCTTTTTCCTAATACACATCTCATTTTCCTGTGTATCATAAAGATATATGTTCTATATCACTGAGCTGCATATGATCATACAGATTTATGATCTAGATATTTGTATGTCACATACATAAAAGTTGTTTTACAGATCAAACAGCTTCAAGTTATTGCCCTGATTTAAGGCATTCTACTATGATACAATTCTGGCCAAGTTCATGCTCCTTCATGATATCCCAGGGCAACTTTTAATTCTTTGCACTGAGAACTCTTCAAATCTTGGTTAACTTAAACACTAACACAATCCAAGAAAATGACTGTAAATCTTTGGAACTCCTAGAGGTACGGCTGATCCACCCTGCTACTAGCTGTAATCAAGTCATAGAATCATTTAGGCTGGGAAAGACCCTTAAGATCATTGAGTCCGACGGTTAACCTAACATTACCAAGTCCACTAAACCACGTCCCACATCTATATGTCTTTCAAATACAAGCCATTGAAATATTGATTAAAAGTGGAATATAAATAATGTTAGTGTTACAATAGCATACCTGCTTTATACACATCATCTCAAAGAAGCATCTCCACTGACACTTGGCAATACTTCCGTGTGAAGGTGATCAGGAAGTAATAAATGTAATATAAAGGAAGAATTAAGTTGTTTAAGACATAGCTCTGCTTAGAATTATTTAATGTCTACTACTAGTGACAGCCACCACTAACATAACAGGTGAACCTTGATATTATTTTGATACTAACATGATATGGTTCCCTTTTCCCCTTACGTATTTGCCCTGTTTAGTATATTAATAAATCCAAATAACATAATTTGAGCAGTCAGCACTTTGCAGGATCAGAAGCCATTAGCAAGAAATGTTTACTTTCTATGGCAACAGGGCCAAAAAGGGATTCCCCCTCCTCACTAGAACCTTTAGGCACAACAGTTAGGATAGTAGCAGTTATGGTCTCCTTCATTTGACTACAATAAATTCAATGACATGCATTCAATTTGCTGATATAAAACTGTTGAACTATTGGGATTATAAAATAATCCTGTGTATTGAATTTCTCGATTTTCTTCTTTGAAATATGGATACTTTGCTACTAGTTTATTGGCAATTGGATGCAATATAAAAAACTGAGCCTCAAGACACAATGAAGGACTAACTGGACAGGCATTGTGTAAGAGAGCAAATCTAGTTTTTCAAAGTTCAGATTAACTCCTTGATTTGATCTGTATTTGGCAAAAAAATTTATCATGGGAATATGATTTTAGAAGAGGAAAAGTATGTGGTTTATTTTGTTCCTAGTACACAGTGGAGAATGGTCCAGAAAGTTACCATATGCTGCAGTTAGGCAGATATCTATAGTAGATAGCTGGTACATTTAACTGTGTTTCTAGGTAGAAGAGCAACAGGAAGGCTTATAGCTGTTACAAAAGCGCAGGATGTCCATGGAGTTCCACAGACTCCTGTGGAAACTGAGAGCTAGAACCTCATGTTCTTACCTGCAGTACTGCTGTTTCTGCAGAAAAGTGTATAAAATATTTAACCTCGGGAAACTCCTGCAGGTACTGGCTCCCATGACAGAATTTTTCCTTTAGTGGAAAAGAACAACATGGTCCTTCAGGGAATTTCCATCTTGTCTTACAAGTCATCTGTGCTGAGTTGACAACTTGTTTCACCGCATTTACAGTGATGTTAGCCCTGATGTATTACAATATTAAAATATTCCAAATTTAAGAACTGTTGTTAGTTACATCTTTACATTTAAGGATGGAAAACTAAAATGTCTACTAGGTCATCATATAGGAAGAACTCTGCTAGAACATCAGGTAGGAAGAAATGTGTAAGACATTACTCTTTTTTTTTCTAGATTTTAATAATGAAATACAGTTATTCTCACTGATAGGCTTTGTTCTGTGTATCTTCAGACCAAGGTAAGTATCTCTGAGTAATGTAACTGCCCTAGAGTACCGTGGGTGTTTGCATGCATGTGGCCAGGGCAGGAAGGAATACATCTTTCAGAAGAGGACTTAACTTCTTTCAAAATATCTAAAGTAGATATATGTTCTTTCAAAATCCTATCAATTGTCATAGTCACGGGAAGATGTTCAGAATTAATTTAATGCAAAATCTTTCTTTCTAGTTTCAGACTTGTAGCAGCTGGAGCAGGACATTTTCATTTTATATGAGCAATTGTCATTCTAAATGAATGGAATGTGGATCAGTGTTTCCATATTAAGAGATGGTTCTGCCACAGCTCATCTTTTCCATCAATAATAGATACCTGTCACTCCTTGCAGTTAAGAAGTCCTAGCTGGTACTGACTGTTTTCAGATGTGTTTCAAAATGAGACTTTGAGCAAAGGTTCTTCTGTTAGCAACTTGAATCATTATTTGACTTTACTCAGTTTGCAGATGCAAATAGGACATGGCATAAATACTCAAGCATTTTTACAATGTACTTTATCCATTCTTTAAGTAAGAGATCACCTGTTCACCCTAATCAGTACCATCAGGGAGCAGGAAAAGTCAAGCTGCAGAAGAGAAACATCTGTAGGGGACAGGATGAAAGTTGAGACTCCAGGACACATGTATATCTCCAGAGGTGTTCTTTACAGGAGGACTAGGTCACAGCAGATTTTTAATCAAACAGAATGACCCCTATCCATCTTCTGCATAAGTGAGAAAAGCTATGCTGAAGTCCATGGAGTTGATTCAGGATTAAATGTGGACTGTGAAAGAAAATGAGGTAGAGTCCCAGTGCCACAAAAAGTTAAAATAGACTTGTGTGGTATGTACGTAGTCTTTATGGCAACAGCTGTAAACTCCCAGGAAAAAGGCCAAGGATTCTATGACGGCTCTCAACTAGGCAAAACAGATGAGAACCTCTTCCTAGCAGTAAATAAACTTGCTCATCTTGTGTCTGAGTCCTCAAAACTTGCATATCAGGGATCTTTTAACTGTTTGTCCTTATTCTTGCCTACTTTTCCTGTTAGTGAAACATAACAAGTATATATAAATAACTTAATAAAATGATACACATCCAGAAAAACATATTCCTATTTTTACAGGGTGGATTTACAGAAACAATTCCTTCTTGGGCTTCTATCTGCAAAGGTATTGTTATCGGTCGGCTTTTTTGCTTTTTCTCATGCATGCACATAACTCTTCTGAACATGGTCATTTCAGATCTTAAAATAACATTTCACCTACGTTATTCAGCACAGCAGCTGAAAATTCACATGAGAAGAAGTATGTTTCTACTGATTTTGAATGTTGAGATATTTATGCTATGAGTTAGCATGCATGTCAAAGGAAAAGTTTGGGAAAGACAAAATGTTGTGCCTTTAGGCTTCTGAGATACTACATTATTTTTAACCAATCCACCTTTTTTATATATTGATGTGAGTAAAAGGTTAACACTACTTCAACTGTAATGATTAAGGGGAAAGACCATAAATCTTGTGACAGAGAAGCTGATGATGGTCTAAAAGGACATAGTCTCCAATTCCTTTGCAGATCTCAAGACTAACACAAGGACACAGTATGTCACAAATGGGAACTAAAATGTTCCTCTTTTTCCTGACTGCTTCTCCAGTTGGAAGCCAGGGATGTTTTTCAGCCAGAAAGTCTCTGCCTGCAGGGTAATGTAAGATTATGAATCTGTTTTGTCATGAAATGCCTAAGGGTAAACATGTCTTTGCTAAAAGTTCTGAAAATGGTAATGCATTATCATAACTGTTCATTTAAATTTGTTTTGTCCTGATCATGTCATGAACAACAGAATGTTGCAGTAGAAACATACACATGGCAGATTGTCCACGTATATAGGAGGCTCACTGAATGTAAAGGAAGTTTGCTGTCAGAGTCCTCAACTGTATCAACAGTTTGGGATGTGACCACCACATAGCCTGTGGGAAGCATGAGTGTTGATGTTAAAGCTCAGTGTTATAATGTCTGTTCTCTCTAGATACCAACTACATATGTTTCTGTGATCTCTGCTGAGATGCACGTAGCTTTTTCTTAATGCATACAACACATACAATGCACAATTCTGTTAGCACAGAGCTAAACGTGGCATGATTGCTACAGAGGCTTCTCTGGCCAGAATTCCTGGCAAGAATGTTTAAAGAGTTTGCTTGCAATTAGCTGATAGAGGGTTATAATCAATGATTACTTGCAGCAGAGAGCACCGTAATCCATTCTCATACTGTAATGGGAAAAGAAGATGGTATCTGTGAAGAGAAACCAAGTATTATATCATGATTGGGTTTTATTCTCAAGTGTTTACAAAATTAAAGCAAAGTACACATGCTATGGTTGGTGCTGTTGCCCTTGACTCTTTTTTTTCCTGTTACTATGAAGCTATGTCTTTTAAGAAAAGTATATGAAATATAGTTTAGATGTTGTTTAAAACTATTATGGATTTTATTTTGTGCATCTTTTGGTAAAGACTCATGGTATGAAAATAACTGCTGATGGATGCACAGTTTTTAAAAAGTGTTTGGCAAACCAGATATCACAGAGAGTTAGATAACAAGTATACACTGGGGCCTCTCTGTGGGATGGTCTGGGCTGTATCGGAAGCATGTGCCCACATTCTGGAGCTCTGAGTTCAGATACCATTGAATGTGGGCAGATGATGGTAAGATAGTTAAATAGTTTCCGCTCCTACTTCTTTGCTGAAAGCTTGTATTTCCGTGATAAAGGTAGGTAAAGAGCCTAAAAGTGCCTTTAAAATTGCATGGGCTTCAGGTAGAGAAGGTGGCTGAGGTGTCTATATTCCTTTGTGAAATGTGTGTCACTAGACAAAAGCGAAGAAGCAACTGAAAACCGAGTGAGGTCTGAAGCTCTGCACAGTTTCGTTTCCCCTCCAGTACAGGCCAGATAGATCCTATTTTGTTTATTATTAAAACTCCTGCTGAACTTCTGGAAATTGATATCAGGGAGGAACATAATTTACGTGGAAAAGTGCAGTAGAATACCAGTGAGGAAAATGCAATTGCGAGTGACAGTGGGAGTGTGTTTATTTCATCCAGGTTTGAAATAGGAGAACAGGATAGACTGCTGAAAGCAACTCTAGCAATGCAATATCCAGTATCGGGAGAACAAAATCCTTTTGTTTCCTGATCTTGGCCTCATCAAACAAACCAAAAGAAAGGTGTTATTGAGTTAGAGGAATCTGTTTACTGGAAAGAGTACTGAGGCTCTACGATGGCATCTTACAGTACAAAAGATGTTGGAACAGAACAGACCTATTCTGGAAAAGACAAGCAGCAACGATGCACGGATGACAGCAAAGTCACAGAAAATGAACTCACATGAACTACAAAGTAAACCCTGACGATAATTCTGATTCCTCTGTTTGGCTGACAGCTGTACCTAAAATTGATCTGTTACACTGACGTAAGATGTTCTAAGGACTGTTTAATTGACATGTGCATTTAATTCTGTGTTAAATATGCTTGTGCCTTCAAAAATGCATGATGTAGTTGAGTGAATAATGGTGAAAAATACCTATTCAAAAGTAATGTTAATTTTTCTGTGTTGTAGAGTTAATGAAGCTAACTGTTTCTTAGTGCTTTCCTGCAATGGGCTCTGGAAGCTGCTGATCATCCTACTGTAATATCAAAGACTTTATTTAGTGTTTGTGCTTTGTTTTCCCTACCAAACAGCCTTCAGTATATGAATATTCTTATACTCTATATCTTGATGTCCATGCTTTGGTGGATGTAATTAATCATCTAAGCTATGTACTTTGCCGCTTGGCTGGATGATACTCTTTCAAAATAGGAGAAATATAGTGTATCATAAATAATGCATTTTCACATTAGATTCTTGTATTAATTTCCTTAATTATATTAAGCTTTATGATTTTTCTGGAATTTATGACCACTTTTGAATACTTACAGATCGGTGTCAGTAACAGCAGCCAACTGAATTCTCTGCTTTTATTCAAAATCACTTCTGTTATTAGTAAAAATATATCTAAGTATGATCCTACAAATTCTATTCCAATATATTATCAAGACATTTCTAAGAAGTATGTACAAAAATACATGCAACAAAAAGAATTTTTTTAATAATAGCCCAAAAGTTATTAAATGCTCTTCTGGTTTGTTTCTTTACCTTTAGTGAAATTTTTTTCCTATAAATTACAAGATGGAACTCATAATCTGAAAGCAATGATACTTTGACTTTTCATAGACCCATTTCATCCTGTGGATGAGCTACACACACCAAAATATTATCAGCTTTAACAAAACATATGCAATAAATCATACGACCCTTCCTCACACCTGCAGAAAAGAGTTGGGTAAGCAGTTGAATCTTGCAGGGTGTTCTGAAGGTCATCGTCTCAACCTCAGGCTCTCATGCACCAGAGCAGAGAAAGCAGGTGTCCCGCGTACCTTGTCTGTTCACCCTAATATGACATTGTGCCTTTTTGATTTGACATAGTTCCTTTGGCATGCTTGACAGTGTCATGTTCTCTCATGCACTTGAGGAATTTGTTTATCTAGGAGGAAAAAAAGAAGATCAAATATCTGTATCTCCCCTGCAGATCCCCAAAGGGCTGGGACATAATGCATTGATAAGACTCAGGGGATCAACCCAGTCTAAGAAGTATGTCATTTTATCAGGTATCTAAAGAAACAGATGTAGGAGGTGTACAGTTCTGTATTTTCTATGGTTAGATCTGACTTCTTCAAACCCTTTCTTAGCATCTCAAATTCAATATCCTCTTGATGTTTAAATTCTGAATGTTATTGTTTCTCCTGACTGGCACTGATGTCACAAGCTGAAATCTTGGATACCTGCTGAAACAGCACTGACAATTTGTTGGATTCTGAAAAGATTTTAATTCTTAAAATATTTTTTTTTTGTACTTTTTCTCCTTTCACAACCTCTTCTCCTCCACCACTTCTACAGAGTCCTGTTATTCTGGATTACATGTGGCAAAAGAATGGAATGGCAGATGGGACTGCTCCATATTTAATGCCTTTGGGGAGAAGAAGAACACAAGGGCATGCAGAGCACATGTGTGGTCCAATATCAGTCTGTCAAGTCAAACTTTCAGAAATATGGGAAGCCAGTGCCTGAAAAATGAGTTACACAGACCAACCAGCTCGAAAAGCCACACCTCTGGTACAAGAAAGCTCACTATTGTCTTATGAATTTATAAAGCATTCAATCTGATATTTTGTAAATCAGAGTTTTTGCTCAGAAGGCTGGGGAAGATTTAGAAGAGAAGGCATGTGAAAAGGGATACCATCATCTCCCTGTTTCTCCCATGCTGGGAGATGATACAGTGGTTGGGCACTACCAGTACAAAAACTAGATCATAGCTGTACTGAATCTTTGAAGCTGTACTTCAATGTGACCTGTGTACTCATTGACAGAGACCTGCTTTATTATGTTCATATATGCCTTGTCACTGGATGTTGTTGCATTGTTTAATGATCAGCACAAAATCCGTCTTTTGCCTTAAAAGCAGTGATTTGGCTGGTGAGACAGGGCAACACTGAACCCTGAGCAAGCTCTGCAGATGGAAGACCTTTTCCCCTTCCAATATGCTCTTCTCCAACTTTCAAAGCAGCCTCACTGTAAACTTTTCCTGGTCTTCAGTCTGTTCTGTCTGGATAGCTGTACTTGCTGTGAGAAAAGAAGGGGACTCAGCTTCTGGGCCAGTCACGAGGGGATGACAAGTACTCCTCCCTTAAGTGACCAACAGTAGAAAGGAAAGAAAAGCATCCGTCTGCTGCATCACACATCTATATTTTTTAACACCTGAGATGATTGTGAGCCTGCAGAGCTAAGGTGCTGTTGTGGTGTTCGCCTGAGCAGAAGCAGAAACGCTTTGGGAAGAGCCTGTGCCCTGGGGGTGGGGGTGGTATAGGGATGTTAGTTTGGTGTCTGGATAAGTCTGAACTGTCTCTCAAGTATGCGCAAACAGCAACAGTCTCAGACAGTGGGCAGAAACCAGGAATATGCGGTGAAGAGTTAATGCATCCTGTAACAGCAAAGCAAAACTGAGCAGCCCTCTTCTAAGCCTGCATTTGAAAAAATCATACAGGCCCTCTATTAACTAGGTAAGGTGGTGTGTGCTCTTCTCTTCATCCCTGCTGATCTCCAACGGCCACTTCAGATAAATGATAACGTAGCTGATGATGGCCACTGGCAGGGCAGTACCAATAATCCTGTGCCCCCTGCATTTGGCAGAGGATCCCGCTGCAGCAGACGCAGGTTGCCGGAGGGAGCACCAGTTTTTTTGACAACTGCTAAATTCTCTTCGCCTTCTGTAGTGCCACCTGGCGGCGGCTCCTTGAATGGGGATGAACGTCAAACTTTTTTTTACAAGGCCCTCTGATCTTTTGCATGTGGATCTTTTGAAGGCCTAAAAGATCGCCCCTGCCCGACCTTTTGCATTTTCCCTCTGTCATTGCAAACACACAACCAGTGAGCTCTAGTGTTTGGGGGGAAAGCACATGCTCCCACTAACTGAAGCCCTCTTTCTGCCAGCCAGGGATATTCCGAACAAACCTGCTTTCACATTCTTACACCATCCTCCTTATAACAAAACTAGCATTAACAGTACTGCTTTTACTGTTCCATGCTGATAAGCAGCAGCAGGTTTGTAATACAGCTTACCGATAAGTTGCTGTGTCAAACAGAGAAAAGGTCTCTGTGCAACCAGACATGAGCTCTGACCTGGTTTAGCGTTGTTCTGTTTTTTACAGCAGGAGAATATTAGATTCAGATCCTGGTGCTTGTTTTACCAAATGTCATGTCTCAGTGTTGGTGTTTTACTTGTCCCAGTCCTGTCTCTGCTGTGGTACTCCTGTGTAATCAGGTTGCAGTTCAGCTGCATCCTCTGAAGCTAGCCTGGCTAGAAATAAAACCTGGAGTGCTCACCAGGAGAGATCTCTCCCAATAGGCTATAACTTGTTCTTATCACGCAGCCAAATGGGCTCATGTTTTTATTACATTACATTACAGAACAACAATTCAGTTTTAGACATCAGGAGTCCAATTTGCTCATTATTTGCTCTTTCCATCACTTCCAGCTGAGAGCTGTAGTTTTAAAAGTGTTAGCTTTCTCTAGACAACTTTGCCCATTTCCAAACAATGATTAATTTATCCTTAAAATGTAATAGGTGATTCAAATGAGGGAAAATGTATGATTAGCAGATGCACACAGTACATTAGCTGAGCCAAGTACTTATTAACATAGTTTCCTTATTACATTATTTTTTTCAAACATCCCCCTCAGACTTGTTTCCACTAGTCTGCATGAAGATATATGAAATCTGTCATCTGGAATTCTAACTACAATGACATAAACCATCAGAGTCACTTCTCACAAACATAAGCCTCCAAGTTCCCAGCTCCATACCATACCAAGCCCTGGGCACCCAGCAGCTTCTTCCCTACACCCTGCTTTCCATGTAGAAGCAGGCAATATGCAGGACCCAGATGTCAGTGATGCCACACTCCCAGGTTCCCAGCACCACCTGGCTCTCTGGTAGCAGGTTCTGCAGCTGTGCTGCAGCAAACGTCAATGGATAAGCACAGGTAAGGCTGTAATACTGTGGTACATCATAAGGAAACATGTATTTTCTCCTACTTACCGAACCTTTTAAAGAGTCAATACCAATGCAACACAGGTAATAAGGATGGGCTAGATAAATGCGGTGGTGGTCTGTTGTCTTGGTTAAAGAATTGTTATAGCTTTGTATAACACAGCGCCTTACACAGTAACAGCAAATGGAAATTGAGAACCCTGAGCCAAGGCTGAAAGCGGGGCAGTACTCCTGTCTCACATATGCAGGGTAGTCTATAACTACAGAGCCACAGACTTTCTTTTTTTCCCCCAACAGCTTTAGATACTGTGAAGTCCTCCCACGACAAACATGACTTACCTTACTCTTAGGCAAACATAACTAAGGCACCTGGAATCCTAAGGTGTCCATAACTGAATTTAGATGTCTCACATTATATTAGACAATTCAGGAAAATTTCTGATTTTCAGTAAACAATGATTTTCTAAGCATTAGCTTATGTCAGGTTTGTTGTTGAAATCCTTTCTCCATTCAGTAGACTGTGTGGGAATTACTCAGTGTAAGGTTTTTCCCTCTTAACTATTTGATAAACAGTTCTATCTGGTTTCTGTCCAACAAAGGAAATGACTGGGAAATGAAATGAACCTGCACAGTATCCTGGACTGGACTCTTCTTTGTCTGATTATTTGGTCACATATTTGGTTGTCTCACAGTGTCTGTATAAGGCAGGAAAATAACCTTTCCTATTCAGTTCTGTAAGAAATCAGAAACAACTGAAGGCAAATTTCATTTCTTCAGATTACCAGCAACACATTCTGAAGAAAAAATACTTCCAAACAAGATTATTAGAAGACTTTCACACAAAGATTGTTATTATACTCTCTCCTTCATAAAGCAATAGTGATAACTGTAATCATAACCCAGTGAGTTCCAATCTTCACGAGAAAAACTATTCTTCCTAAATTATTTGGAATGTATCATTCAATATTTTTTCTTATACTGAGGATAAAAGAGTTTTCTAACTTTTAAAATGCTTATAGCATTAGAAAGATAATAATGACTTATTTTTTCAGGTTTAGAAACCTGAACAATCTGTTCATACCAAATGTATGCTGCTGGCGTGCCTTCTAGAGATGTGCTGAGTACATATCCCCATCTTTAAATAGAAAGCAGTCAAAGGATAATTGCAGCATTTAAAAACACTGAAAGCATTCTAAGTAGGAAGGAAACATGATTCTGTGGTTAAAGTAAAAGAAAAAGAGAATATCTGGGTTATGTTCCTGGGCTGGGCAGATATTTCCTTTACAACCTTGGGCAAAATGCTTCATCTGTACCTGTCTACATTTCCATTTTTTATTCTGTATAAAATGAGGATTCTAAGCCTTTTCTGCTTCAGAGAATACCAAGATGTTTTGCCTAGGGACGGACATCCTGAGATGGAAGGTGTTATCTGACTGTTATTATAAATGGAAACATGGGATATGTCTACATAGGCTCTCAGTTAAGAGCTGATCTAATCACACAGAGGAAACCCAAGGAATAGAGTCAACAAACCTCATTCTCAAAGGCTCCAGTTACTATCTGATTGTATTTGTCATGTATTTATGTCTGTCTCTGGGAGCCTGACTCTCCTAATATGCTTTTAACTAGCACAGGTTTTCAGGATGGAGGAAGTGTTGAGATGAGATCAGTTTTCTAATCCACCAGCTATTGTAATTTAAGAAATCTTGGAATAGTATAACACAAAAGAAGTTACCTACAGAAAAACTACCCTGCCGCAGGACAAAGAAACCTTCCTGCAGATGGAACCAAATGTTGGCTCCCCTGCTAAATCACACACCTAAGAATCAGTACATATTGGTAGCTCCAGTGCTGTTCGTTTTGTCTATAGCCCCTCTATCGCTACCAGATCGACAGTGGGTAATAATAAGCTGTACTTTGAAATTCTATAGCATCCTCTAATCAGAGCATCTGGGAGCATGCAACGTAGGCTTGCATTCACAAAGACATTTACAAGCCTAAAACCCACCAATGTTTTAACAGCTATGGGGACACATATTCCTACATCCCTTAAATTCTGGCCTTAAAAGTCACTTCGTTAGACCAATTTATTGCACCTCATAATAGAATGTGGCAGCTTTTTAACCAGGCATAGCAAAATGATGCAATACTTTAATGCAGGAAGCAGAGAAAAATACCATATTCACTAATTTAGATACACAGGATATTAATCATCAGGCTAGAATGTGGCAGGCAGGAACACTAAGAATTGTTCTTATTCTCTTAAGAACGCTATGAATTGAAGTTTGTTTATGGCTTTCCTTACAAATACATAGTAATATACACACACTCCTCCTAATACTGTGAATGAAGTCAGTAATCTTTTAAAGAATTGTAATGGAAAAAAGCTCAGGCTGGTATGAAGTGGACTTTAGGAGACGGATGATCAGTTTCATGAATATGAATGGCTCACTAAAGTGAATAGCAGGTTTTCTTCCAGTGTTTGTAGGAAGATGAAGCTCAAGATGTATTCTGCAGGGGATATTGTTACCTTGACAGTAATTTTTATCTGGAAGTATGGTACATATTGTAACAAAGTGACTAATTGCTATACTCAAATCTGCAGGCAAGAAAATGAAAATGTTTTGCTCTATTTTTAACATTCTTTGCCCTATACATTAACACAGCTAGAGATATTGCTAGGTTCATCATTTTCCTGACTAGTTCACGGAAGGAAAAAACAAGTATCAGAAACTCTTCAAACACTGAAGGAGAGCAGAAAAATCAATAAACATTTTAAAAAGCATTACAGACTGAAATCTTCAGACTGACCTCTTGAAAAGTACAGTGTCAGTAAACTGCCTAAATACAGAGTTCAAACACAATCACAAGATTGTATTTGCTTATCAGTTTATGAGTATTTTTGACATTTAAAATGAAAAGCATGGGAAAAAATTGGTTCCTCCTTTGCCAACTAGTTGCTGTCTCTTGTCCCCTGTGATATAAGAAAAAGCCCAGACCTTGATCTTGAGGCTTTCAGCTCACACAGGTGTGAGTTACTATTGGCATGAGATATATGCACCCAGGGAAATGAGTCAACAAAGTAAGGTTAATAAAATAAATAAATGTAAAAAAACCCCACCCTCTCTGATCTTGCTGCTTTATAGTGAAATTAGCTAAAACACCACCAAAAAAAAAATATTGATCCAAAAACTTCAATTACCTTGTCATTTCTGCTTGCACAGTACTGCAATGCTTTGTAAAGCTTCCTTATTGACTTATGCTATATTTATAGGTTACTTTTACCTAGTGATATTATCACATTTATAGAAATAATCTCCTTACAAATACATTAGTACATCTTTTTTCATTGGTCTACCATATACCATTTTTGTTTTCAGTGTCTTATTTTGATAGTTTCACCTCTTCCTTTGTCTAGGGCTGAGAAAGATCAAAAGCTTTGCTCTAAAATACTGAAGATGGATATGGTCAAAACTCCTACTGAAAAGCTGATGTTGTACACAAAATGAAACATATATTTGGAAATATTAACCCAGTTTATCAGATTTTTTTTTATTTATTTATTACAGAGCTTCATTTTCCAGGCTCTGTTCCAGAACTATTGCTCTGCTTTTTAAAATCAAATAGTTGTCACAAAGTGGCTTTAACTTTCAAAAATATTTTGACAGCATTTTGGGGGATTTTGACAAAATAGAAGCATTCTTGTAAAATATTTTCACCGAATCACTTTCTGGTAGAGAATGATTTGATGTGATTTCTTTACTGCAGCTCCACATATGTAACATGACTAATACTATGGGCAGCACAGGAACTTAGAAACTGTCAGGTAGTTTTACTGAGCTTGTTGGAACACCTGTTTGCTGGCTGCAGCTATACTTTTTAATTAAAAAGATATACAATGCTTTCGGCCCCTCTGTGACCAGTAACATTTATACTGAGTGGACTTCAATGTGTGTGCATCTGTACATCTTCACATTGGAAAGGAATTCTGTTTATGGCTAAGAAGTACTGGACTGATAAAAATGAAATATATCAGATAGTTGAGGCACCACCAGAAGACAGACAAGTGTTCTGAGAAGCAAAACATTAGTACTACTTCCAGTTTAATAGGATAGCTAGTATTATTAATCTAAAATTGATATTTTACTGTAAATTCTGGGGAAAAAATCCAAAATAAAAAATGAAAATGTCCTTAGTTTTGCCCTTATTAAATCATGGTTTCTGGCATCTCTTAAGTATTTCAAAACACAGGTTTCTTTTTTGATATACATGCCAATTCAATGGACTTCCTGTAGGTATATGGCATTATGGAACACACTTCAGGCTCCTTAATCAACAGAAAAACAGCTTAAGTGAAGAGTAAGAAACAGAGAGGTGGTACTAATATTGTGAAAGTCAGAATAAGTTGGCTGCAACGCATAACTAATGCACTTAGGAGGGTTAAACTGTTTGGGTCAAACTCTCTCTTCATCTGAGCCCTACTTGTACACAGGGAAAACATCTAACTGACATCATCACAGCACCTCATCCTAAAACATATGGCCTGTCAAAAATTAGATCTGTGGGCACCTTTAATAATTTGCTACTGCAGACTCAGCATAGCAGGGCTTTAAGCCATTATAGGGTTGCCTGTGTGGAAAATATATGCTTAGGTACAGAAGTCAAATGGTGCTGGACCTAGAAGAGACCCAGCTGCTGCTCCTCCAGGGCTGCCATATGCTAAGTAAGGCACAGGCAGTATCCTCTGCTGTCTCCAGCCACTGTAATTCTTGACATTGGTTATATGACAGAAAAAAAGGTCTATCTGGCACAGTGAAATGCTGGAGGTGTCAGCATGATGCTCTACTGATTTTGGTGTGTTCCACCAACAGCTATAGCTATCTAAGGTATTGTGCCCTCTAGACATAACCATAAAGGAGTTAAGAAAACCAGAGCAATCAACTTCAGGTATTTCATAAGGGTAAAAATCTTTTCTTAGCATTATTGCTTAGCTTTAGAAAGCTTAAGACCAAAACTACTACAATGCCCTCCAGTCCAATCTTGTGCACAACACAAACACAATTCAGTCGTTTCTGTGTCAGTTTGTATCTGGTCACTAGGCCCATACAGAAGGGTGATTTAAAATGTCTGCGAGCTGGAGAAAGTGCCATGCTCTTAAACATATCTCTCTCTCCTGATTGAATACCCTTATTGAATTAAAACCATAATTTTTTCAAGCCTTATTCTGGCAAGCTTCAGCTTCCATCTCCTGATGGATCTCGTATGTTTTTCTGTCATAAAGCTATTTACCATCAGAAATACATTCTTTATGCAGGAGCTCTAAATACAAGTCTCTTTAAGATTCTATGGGTAAACTGAATTCCTTGTAAGTCACTGTCGTACTTTTAAAAGCATGCATTTAACTATGCTAACTGATGTATTTTCTGTACTACAAAAATTCTGAGCACCAATTACTTTTTTTTAATTGTCCAATGCTCAGAGACCAAGCAACAAGGTGAACTCAGCTTAGAGCTACACAGTAAGAAAAAAAAAGGTGATTATTTTTCTTTCTCGTTTTTAAAAAATGAAATAAATTTAGGTATGATTCTTTATGTCCATAAAAATGCTGGGGGACATCTTAAGCTGATTTAAGTGATTACAGCTGTACTAGAGTAGGTAAAACCACAGTAAACTGCATATGCTAGCAACCTGCCTTATCAGAATTAGCATTTCTAAATCGGATTCCAGGATTAATTCTTTTCATCAAGAAAAAAGCAAGGAGGTCTGTCAGCAGTAGAACTAATGAAGCTTAGTTTCCTCTATTTCCCGGCAATTTGCATCCCTCCTGCCTCTTTCTGACTACTTTCCACATTATTTCCGGACCTCTCTGTCCCTTGCACTTTCAGTTCCTGCATCATCCATCTATCAGGCTGGGCAAGATGTAATTAAAAAAAAGGAAAAGCTTCTTCTGATTTTAAGCTGACAAAATATTTCAATATGAAGCCACAGAGACAGTATACAAATATACCAGTACTGTAGCTGGTTCAGAGTTAGGTGTATATACCTAGCTGTCCAGGGTGTGCATACCAATCGGCTGGTTTGCCAATAGCAAACACAATAGGGAGACCTAAGTTCTCCTTACCTTTCTTTTCAAGGGGGCATTAACTTGGACCTTAGTACTCTCCACCATTGAATTCCATAAAATTTTCATTAAGTTAATATCCTTAAGAACTCTATCCCTCTGTTTAATTTGTTTAAAATTGGTGAAGAGATCCAACAGTTATGAGGAGGCACTGACACACAGAATAAATGAGCATAAAGCTCATTTCCTTAGGAAAAAGAAGCTAGAAATGAAAGAATACATTCCCAGTAATGTAACAGAATGGTTGGCTGTTGCAGTACTTCAGAAGTGTAACATAGGATGTGGTTTTGCTGAAGGTGAAAAGCTTAGATTAGTAATTGTACTTTTGCTTGCAGGTGCACAGGAGTGAGCCCGTTTTAATGAGATGTTCTTATTGTGCTACTCCCTAATGTGTTCTGATTTCAGAATGGTGACACAATTGCCACAGGTAAAATGACCAAGCATGACTAGAAAGAATTAATATACACGTAAAAGCAGTAACAGGATATTTGTAAGTGACTGGATTCCCTTGGAATGTAAAGATTTTGTAAAGGAATGCCACTTCCTGAAATTATTGCCAAAGGTTCTTTTTCCCATGTGAGCAACCATACTTGCTGCTTGACAGATTAGCACCTTCCATGACGGAATCTAAATCTGAAGTGATAGTCAGCAGCAGTGAATCACCAGCTCTTTGTAGAACGACGACTGCATTTGCCTCGGGCAGAGAATGGAACAGAGGTTCTTCTGCTGCTCCATACAAAAAATGTCACACCATCTTTGAAATCTTTCCTTCAGAACTACTAGAGATGCAGCTTACATCCCCTCCTTGTTCATGTGGGATAAATTCTGAAAACTTTGTTAATTTGGGGTTCTACCTTACTTCTCAAAAGAGTCTAAAGAACTTATCACTAAGATTTGAAGAGTTATAATGTGAGTGGTGAGACTATGATGGTTCTACTACAGTATTTGAAGTAACAGAAAAACATACATCCTCAATGAATTTCAGTTCTTGGCTTGCCATCATGATTAGTTTCTACCAGTAACACTAGCGATAAGCCATCTTTTACACCTATAATGTTCCCATAATGAAAGGCCTGCATGTGTATGTCCGCAGCAGGCATACACACAAAATCATGGCTACACAAAGATAATGATGCCAACAGGGGCTGCCAGAAAGGAGTGTGTTGCACAGCAGGAATATATTTCTTTACAGCCAGCAGTGCGCCAAGCCCACCTGGCTGCTACAGCGTTTCAAAGCACCTCTTACGGGACAGAGCAGGGGTGGGTTAGACATGGCTCCAGCAGCGCAGGGAGAATAATTATTCCCCAATTATGTATTTTGGGCTGGGCCCCGCACAAATTTAGTGAATAAAAGAAATGGAAGACAGACCCCTTGGGAAGTCGGTGTCAGCGTTGGGGTGCCATGCCTGAGGAGCAGGATGCGGAGCACGCCTAGGCCCGCCACGGGCTGCCCCCACAGCCTGCTCAGCCAGCCAGCTGCAGGCCCAGGCCGCCACAGGGCCAAGCGGCGCAGGGAAGATGTGGGTCCAGGATCTTCACACATTTTTCCAGATCCGCACTGGTTCATAACTTCTTTGTGTGGAAAAGTTGCCCAGGTGCCTCAACTCCCCATGGCAGCGAACTGCAGCCAGTGCAGCCACCCCACGGCTTGTTTTTCTCTCAGGAGAAGTGAGTGAGCCTGATCTCTCTGCGTTTTTGAGGGACGGGTGAGAGGGCATTCCCAAAAATGCAAAGCTGTTGCAGAATGGGAATTTTCTCTTTCCATTTCTTGGAATTTGGGGGTCATTCCTGGCCAGGGCTGGCGCGCACCACAGGCCTCTCAGCGGTGGCCTAGGCCGGGCCACCGCCGCATAGCCTCAGGACGCCCGGCCATTCCTGGCTCCCCGGGTGCCCCTCTCCCCGGGCTGTGGCAGGCTCGGCTGCAGCTCAGCCCCCTCACGGGGCGGCCGGGGGTGGGCGGCGCCTGTCCCGGAACCTCCAGGCGGGGGCGGCAGCGGCGCGGCGGAGCGTGTTCGCCGAGGCGCGCTCCGATGCCGCCCCGCGCGCAGGGGCATTGTGGGTGCTGGGCTGCCGCCGCTGCGGCTTTCGGCGGTTCTGTTAAAATGGCGCCCTGAGGCGGCGGGCGGCGGCGGCCGGGGCGGGAGGTGTTGCCGGGTCTTTGCGCTGCTGAGCGGGGGCGCTTCCTCTCCTCCCTTCCTCTGTCATCCCGCCGCGCCTTCGGCTCCGCCGCCCGCTCCCCACCCTCGCCCCCTCCACCTCCTGCCTCCCGGGCGGCGATGGCGACTCCGGACCAAAAATCTCCCAACGTTTTGCTGCAGAACCTCTGCTGCCGCATCCTGGGCAAAAGCGAAGGTAACGGCCTTCTCCCGCCATTCTCCCCGCCGACCGGAGCCCGCGAGCGGGGGACGGGGGGCTGGAGGGGGCGAGGAGCGCGTCCGAGCCCGGGCAGGGGGTGCCGGGGGGCGGGGGGGGCTCAGTCGCCGCCCGGTGCAGCGGTGCCGGCCCCGCCAGACCGGCGGCCAAGGGTGTTCCCCGCGCCCGGCAGCGTGCTGGCGCCCGGCGGGGCTGGCGGAGGGGGGGCGGTGCTGGCAGCCCGGGCCGCCCGCCCTGGGCCTCGGAGCGGCGGGGCGGCTGGGCGGGCGCCGGGGGAGCCCTGTGGCGCCCTGTGGCGGGAGGTGGGCTGGCGGCGCCTTCGTGTCCTCCCCCTCCTCCTTCTCCCCCGGAGCGCTCCGCTGGCGGGCGGCCTGGGGCCGGGGGTGGCCCGTGTGCACGCGCTCCGAGCCCCCCGCCTCCCGCCGCGGGCATTGGCATCCGCCAGGTCCGCTACAGGTCCTCTGCGTCGTGATGCTGCTGTGGCCCTCCGGCGAGGGAATGAATGAAGCTCTTTGCATAAGTTCCTGTCTGTTGCAGTCAAGGCAAAGACTGTTTTAGTAAGCAGTTGGAGAGCGGGGAAAGGGAGAGGTGCTTCTCTTAAGTCTCTTTTTTTAAGTTGCTCTGTTTATAATCGTTGCTCGCTAGACAAATTCACGCCATAGCTTTTTTTGTATCTATTCTCTTGTATGAGAGATGCTTTCTTCCTTATTAGTGGCTCTAAAGTATCTTATGTGTTTGTTTCTCTCTCCATGCCACTTTCTTCTGACAAGTCACTCCTGGATGCCTTTATATATTTCCACGACAGTAATTTGTAATTTTGAGTGTTGATCTGTTGTAAAGAACTGGGTTCAAACTGACTAAAATACGGCGTATATGTGAATTATTGCTATCTTGGAAGTCTAGAAAATGAATGTCAAGGTGCAAATATACTTCTCTCTCTCTAACCTTCTGTTGCTGTCTATTGGAGACAGGACCTCATGGTCTCACACACCATCCTTGTCTCTAAATTGGGAAGATACTGGTTTAATGGATGAACTAGTTGATGAATAAGGAACTGCCAGGATGGCCACATCCAGAGTTGAAGTCAATGTGTCAGTTTTGAAATGGAGATCAGTAACAAGTGGTGTCCATCATGGGTCTGTATTGGGACTGATGCTGGTCAATATTAATGACACACAGTGGGATTGAGTACGCCTTCAGCAGTTCTCCAGATGATGCCAAATTGAGTGGTGTGTCTGATGTGCTTGAGGGAAGAGATGCTATGCAGACAGACCTTGACAGACTGGAGGAATGGGCCCATGTGAACCTCATGAAGTTCAACAAAGCCAAGTACGAGGTCCTGCGTCTGTGGTCAGGGCAATCCCCAGTATCGTTACAGATGGGGGGGGTGGGGTGGGGGGGTGAGTGGATTGAAAGCAGCTTTGCAGAGAAGGACTTGGGGATACTGGTGGATGAGAAATTGGATGTGAGCTGGCAATGTGCTCTTGCAGACCAGAAAGCCAATCATATCCTGAGCTCCATAAAAAGAAGTGTGGCCAGCAGGTTGAGGGAGGCGAGCCTCCCCCTTTACTCTGCTCTCATTGGATCCCATCTGGAGTACCTGTGTTTGGCTCTGGGGTCCTCAGTACAGGAAGGATATGGACCTACTAGGGCATGTCCAGAGGAGGGCCACGAAGGTGATGAGAGGGCTGGAGACGTCTCTCATGAAGACAGGCTGAGAGAGTTGGGGATGTTCAGCCTGGAGAAGAGAAGGCTCCAGGGACATCTTATTATGGCCTTTCAGTACTTAAAGAGGACTTAGAAGAATGGCAGAGTTTTTACCAAGGTCTGAAGTGAAAGGACAAGGGGCAATGAGAGGATGGGTTTGGACATAAAGAAGAATTTTTTTACAATGAGAGTGGTGAGACGCTGGCACAGGTTGTCCAGAGAAGCTGTAGATGCCCCATCCCTGGCAGTGCTGAAGGCCAGGCTGGATGGGGCTTTGAGGAACCTGATCTAGTGGAAGGTGTCCCTGCCCATGGCAGGGGGGTTGGAACCCGATGGTCTTTGAAGGTCCTTTTGGACCCAAATCATTTAGTGTTTCTGTGATTCATCTGAGAAGCTTGGAAGAGTTGGTAAGAGGTTGGAAACTTTGTCTTCACTGAAATGTTGAGTAGGGACTCCTTCACAGAAACATTCTGTTGATTGGTGGAATTCGATGATCTTAAGTGTAAGATCTTTTTCAAATCTCTTGTGTGTGTGACTAATGTAAGGGGGAAGTTTTGCCCAAAATTATGGTAAGCTACTGTGTGCAACCTAAGTGGCAAGGAAACCACCAGACAAGTTATTTAGCATCTTAACAGTTTTCCAGGCTTGTAACTCTAATTTCCATTCAGCACAGGATGTTTGAGTATGGTGTTTGTGGGTGGTTAGTAGCCTATATGCCGCTTCTCACCTCCCTGTGTACTGATGAAGTTAGGCTGCTTTGTATATACATCCTCACTTCTTTGAGACAGACTTTAAAAGTATTACCAGTTTAGCCTTCATTAAGTAATTTATGATGTTCAATTAATTCTGCAGAGTTTAGGGAAAAAAAGCTTAGATGCTTAAGGGATCTTTACATTTATTAGAGAAATTTCTAGTAATTGTGTAACAAGAAGCTGAAGCTAGGTACAAACAGCCACCTTTAACCATGTCTGCAGTTAGCCTGCTGTGAATTTCTTGAAATACTAGCTTTTGATATGTTGCTGGAAAAAGTGCTCTGGTAAATTACAAGGTACTGATGTAATGGGTAAATAATAGAAAGGAGTTGAGATTTGAGATTCTTCCTGCCTTTACATTCCCTGAGTTTGTACTTCAGAATGTTTGTTCTACTTGTCTGTGTTTCTTCTCAGCACTTCTGTTTTATTACATTGGTAAGGAAGCTATGGCTTCAGAAGGAGCTGAAGGATTCTGTTTATATAATGTCTGTATTGTAATAGTGCATTTACAGCTAATCTTGGTTGAGTGGTTTTACTCTGCATCCCTGCCTATATCCTGCAATCCCGTGCCTGAAGTCCTCTGTAAATGCAGCAGACAACAGGCTCCATCAAGGTTTTCTTTGCTTCTGCCTGTGATGGCCTTAGAAGGCCTCTACATTCCCCACTTGTTAAAGATTTATGTTGAATTGAATTTGTGTTATAGAATGTGACTGCAGAAGCTCCCAGTGGTGGAGTTATCCTCTCTCTCTTCCCCCTTTTTTTAAACCATCCGGTAAGTAGATGGCTGGCTTTGTTTCCAAAATCAGTCATCTAGGTAGGTCTAGTTACTGTGGTTTTTGCAAACAGCTTTGCCTCTGAGAAATTCATTACAAGATCTGCTGAGTTACATGGAAGAACTCTATTTAAAATAAAAAAATAATAAATCTACATCAAACTTTTTTTTTGGCAGTCCTAGGTTTGAAAGCTGTCTGCTCCTGTGCTTTAGTCAGCTCTCAAGTAAAGGCTTACAGCTAGCTTCCCATGGCATTGTGTCTGCAGGTCACCTATTGCAGTTAATCGGGGGTCTCTGTGTGGTGCAGTGGGAGCTGTTGCGGACCTCTTTCTTCCTTGTGTCCTCACAGTGTGTATGACCTAGCGTACTAGGTCTGTGTTATTAGTCTTCCTGTGTTTATCCAGGGTATCTGCCTGACTTTTACACTTAATATCTGATCTTACGGAGAGCTTGTCTGCCTGTGCAGTAATTTCTATGATTCCCCCCTGCCACCCCTTATTTGTGGACTCCAGCAGTTATACAGGGTTGTATGTCTGTCTTTGGACAGTGAATTTAATGCTTCTTGTTCGTAGCTGCCTTTCACAAACCTCTTGGTATTCTTCGTCAGAGACTTTGTAGACTGCCATACAAGCTCGTCAGTTTTAAGAACTCTCAGTGCCTCCAATGGAATAGTGGTATTGCTGTAAATATTCAAGCTACATCTATTTGATTTTGAGTCCTAGAAAGATTTTTGTGTGCCAAAGTACTTCTGGAGGTATGTATTCCCTAGAAGGTAGTATTTCAGTCTTCAGAGCGGAGTTTACTACCTCAAGTCCATACTATGGCCTTAATTTAATCTCTGTAATGTCAGTGGTGGGTTTGAGGTTGCTGTTTGTTTTGGGCCTTTTACGCCCTGAATTATTGGAGTAGATGTTAAAATTTCATGGTGGGGGCAAAGCATAGAGTTCATTCAAAAGGTGGTTTGGAGGATTTTTTTACCAATGCTAATAACAGAAGCAAATACAAGTTGGCAAGTTAGGCAAAAATTCAGTGAGGGAAAGTTTTGAGAAGATTGTGTGACCAAATTGCTGCTGATTGTCGAGTGGGACATTGCTCAAATTATTCAATGACAATACAATAAAGGCCAGAAAAATTAACAGAATTAAAGAATAAATATGTTTCTTGTGCTGTGCTTCCAAGTTGTGGACGGTTCCTACCTAAGGAAAGACATGGAAGCGTGTGTGTGGTTGGGCTTTATTTTGTGGGTTTGTTGTTTTGTTTGGGTTCTTTTCCTTTGTGGGAGAGGAGTGTGGAGACTGGAAGGATGGTTAATTAAGAATAAATTTAAATGCTTCACATAAAAACTTGCCTGAATAGAATATCTTTACATTTTATACTTTTTTGCTGTTACGTTTTCCTTCTAAAAGAAATAAACTTACATCAGAGAAATTTAAGATAGTTGACTAAAGCAGAAGACTGATACAAAATTAAACATTTTCAGGAGTGCTTCAAAACTGGGCTGGTCCTAAAATTGCACTTCTCAATGTTTTCTATAGGAAGAAGCAGTTTTGCTTACAGTGTGCATAGATTCTCTTCAAGAACAAAATAGTAACACTAATGGCATTCCAGACCAATGTTTTAGTTTATCAGTATATGACATCATATTAATGCAATTGCTTTTTTTTCTGGGTAATAATTCATACTGATGTTGAACTTCTGATATAGTTAGAAGAGAGAAGATAGGGCAGCATTACTGTGTTGACAAACACAGTATCTGTTCATTGTATATGTGAGAAGGTTATAAAGTCTTACAGCTAGCTCTCCATCCAGGCTTAGTTTTACAACAGTAATACATTAGCTATTTAGCAAACACTTTGTTACGGGAAAGGAGTTTTGGGGTTTTTTTCTTAGGCATGTTGTCTAGATGGCAGCAGCTGTATCTGAGTAGTTTGCAGCAATAGCTGTTGTTGGTCAGTGCCACTACTAGACCACTGAACGCAGTTTACAGTGTACTTGTTTTACAATAGTTTTGCATCTTCATTTAAGCAAAACTGTTGTCTAGGGTGACAAACAGCTGACTGGAAGAAGAGACAGTGAAGAGCGTTTGCTAATCTGAAGCCTTTCAAGAAAGTGGTTACTGTTTGGCTTAGCTAAGCTTTCTTTAGGATTATCCTGTAGTTTGGAAATTATGCTTACAAGCGAACTAAAATAACCAAATGTCATCTTTCCAGGAAACAAGGGTTCTCACAATCATGGTACATAAATGTTTGGAAACACTGTTTTAATTGCTGCTTAGGTTTTCAGGACCTCCCCCCCATAGCCAACAGTGTTAAAGAAATGTATGAGACTAGGCAGTGAACTGACATTCACTTTACAAAATTATAGGTAATATTAGAAGCTTTTTTTTTTTTTTAGCAAAAGACTTGCTGAATTTCAGCATTTGCTCTGAAATACTGGCTTCTTGAAAGTGTATTGGCTAGTTGTGTCTTTGTCTCTTGAACTTTTCCTTTAAACTTTCTTTTTTTCCTTCTTGTCCGTTCTTTACAACCATATTCTTCCTGTGCAACTGCTTTTATATTTTTTTCCATGTGCTACGCTTGTAATTTGCTGGAAGCTTTAAAATGCTGTTATCTTCCTTTTGAGTAGTTCAGTTTTAATACTGCATTGTTGTAGGACACTTTGAATGGCTAGGTAAAGTATTGCTCTGCTCAAAGGAAAGGGTTTAAAAAAACTTTTTTGTTTTTTGTTTTGGTAGTCACAAGTCCTGTTTCTTTGTTCAGCTGTATGGCCGCTTAGTATCATTAATTGTATGTGTCTGTGTGTATTACTTAAGAGAGATAGTCTGTGGGGGAGCGGCCATCTCTTACCTGCATTCACTGCTCTGATCAGACCTCTGGAAAATGAGTTGTGATCAGTGTTTGGTTTTCCTCCTTTACCCCACAAACAGCTGCATCAATTGACTATGTTGAACTTGCTGTTATGTAACAGTTATGCCATAATCATTTTTTGATGAAGAAGGATGTGCACATACATAGAAGTGTTTTTTAAGCCTGTCTGCTGTCAGAATGATTGAGGAGGGAAGCAATTAAATGTGTCTATTAGTTATAAACTATGTGAATCTTTATTTTATTGACAGATACCCGTATTAAGTTATGTTTAATCACTTTAGGTACTTAAGTTATTTTACAGGCTCATAAGAAATAATTTGCTGAAGAAACTCCCACAGCAGGGAGTTTTCTTTGTAAAAGAGAAGCTGGAGTTGACATGAATAAAACATGAAAATCTGAATAAAACATATTATAAAAGCAGTCTTGGTACGATGTTATTGAATCACCAGTGCAAATCTGTATGTATAAAGACCAGATAACTTTGTTGCATACTGTTAGTAATGTAACAAGTTTAATCAGAATTTTTTGGATGGAATTGTAGTCTTTCAGCTAGAGATCTTTCTCAGATGCCTTGTTAGGGCTACAAGTTTCTATACTTTCACTAGTCTTGCTATGGTTGGTGTTGAAATAAAAGGTTATTATAGAAGGGTATATATCTTTCTTAAAACTTCCCTGTTACAGGAAAAAAAACCCTGCTGCTTACTATTAATAATATGTCTTGTGGGTTTTTTATTAGATCAAGACTTAAATGTAAGTCTTGAAGGTTTTTGTCCAGAAATTTTCCCATGTATTTCTTTGTCTCTTGGTCTTGCCACCAATATTCCCTTCTACCAAAGAACTAGAAGCATAGGTATCCTTCAGTATCAGAGGCAGATTGGAAAACGCACTATTGTGCTGATTGACTGTATACCAAGCAAAAATAATTCCAAATCAAATATAAGAATAAATGCAGTTTATTATATTACACTATAAAGGAAAAATGGCATGCAATATGATAAAAGGAAACAGTACTAGTTATTACAATAGGATAAAAGAGCAGCAATAGGAGTGAAGCATCAGATCATTTCTGCAATGCATTAACAGAGTAAGGAAAGGATACATCACCAGTTACCACCTTAACACTGTCCAGGCCCACACTTCGGCTGGGAAGCCCTGTTGCAGCCAGCGCTAGGAGTCTCTAGGTAACTGGGAAAATTTCTATGCAGTGCATCCACCCTCAGGTGAGGCTTCTGGCCCGGTCCTGGAGCTTGCCTACCTTTATAGTCAGTATAAAGTGAGTGTATGGAAACTTTTAAGTTTAGGCTAAGTACAGGCATGTGCTATCTCATGATGCATAAGTTCACACATGCCAGGGATTTGCCAGATGCCTGGGCGTGGTGGAGTTACTGCCATGCCATAGTTGCACGCAGTATTTATTGTCTGGATGCTCCTGCTCATATCTTGCTTGTTCAGGGGGCTCAAGAAAACCCACCTGCTCGTTAAAGTTGTCCTTGAGCTCCCTGAGCTCACTGTCAGAGTTAAGCAATCCCTAATTAAAGACAAAGGCTTTTTCATAAACAATAGTCAATTTAATAAATTTTCACCACACACACAAATGGCAAAGTCCATGATTTTCTTCTGTTATTTTGAGGTAAATCCCTACTCCAACATCATCAAAAAACCCCCTACTAAACTTGTGGCAATGTATAGCCATCTTTCTGGGTGAATTCTTTGGGACAAGGAAATTCCAGAGAGACCCTAGAGACTTTGTACACATCTTTGCTGGATTTTGTAGTTGCTTCACCAGGTAACTAAAGACAGTAAACCCACTTGAGTTCTCATCATTTGTATCTTGGTTTACTTGAATGTAATGTAAACCCTGTTGTAGTGTAACCTGGCAGGCAGCTAAGCACCACACAGCCACTTGTTCGTGCTTTACCCCCACCCCACCCTGTGAGATGGGGGAGGGAATTGGGGAAAACAAAAGCAAAATTTGCAGGTTGAGATGGAGACAGTTTAATATGACAGAAAAGGAAGGGAAAATGGTAATAATGATGATGATGATGATAAAAGAATTAGAATATACAAAACAAGTGGTGCACAGTGCAATTGGTCACCACCCACTGACCAATGCCGAGCTTGTTCCTGAGCAGTAGCCCCTGCTCAGCTTTCCCCCTAGTTTATATACTGAGCTTGATGCCATATGGTATGGAATAGTCCTTTGGCCAGTTTGGGTCAGCTGTCCTGGCTGTGTGTCTTCCCAGCTTTTTGTGCCGTCAGCCTACTCACTGGTGGGGTGGTGTGAGAAGCTACAAAGTCCTTGGTAAACGCTGCTCAGCAGCAACTGAAATATCAGTGTGTTATCAACATTATTTTTTCTCATCCTAGATCTAAAACACAGCACTGTACCAGCTACTAGGAAGAAAATTAACTCTACCCCAGCCGAAACCAGGACAACTCCCAAAACCACAGGGAAGAACAGAGAGGAAACAAGAACTTAAATCTTTTTGAAACGCTGTTATGAAACATTTTGTTCAGAAACCAAAGAGTTTTCAAAAAAATGAATAAACATAGTAAATACAGCATTGCTTACATGGAAAAACTGTGCATTGTCGTTCAATGTAAATAAATAAAATGTAATGCTCTGATTTTAAAATTTTTCTGCAAACATTAAGCTTGCTGATAATCACAGTATAAATCATAGCATATACTGAAAAATTAGCAGAAGCAGCTGAATGAATAATGCTCAATTGTCCAGACATAGCAACATAGCAGAGTTTTTTTTAGATCAGCTACAGATTTTCTTATTCAACATTCTTATTAAGATAAACATACTGTGATACGCTGCAAGATCATAAATGTATAGGAAACAAGTTCATTCAGTAAAGTTAAATATCCCTTTATTTCCTGTGAATTTTTTTGCAAGTCTTCTCTTCAGTAAACCCCTTGCATTCCTCAGCTGCAATGCTGCGGGCTTGTACTTTCATTCCCTGTCACGCTTCAGAAATGCCTCTTCCTTTATCCTGTGGGTCTCTGTTGTTTGGTGCTCTCTGACTACAGTCCAGGCAGGAGGCAGTATCCTGATACTGCTAATTCTGTGCAGGCAGGTGAGAGGGAATAACTAACCACAGATTTTTTTCTGAAATCTTTCCCCCAGGAAGAGTTATTCGGATGTTTGTTCTGTCCATCCCCAGTTTCTGTGAAATCTGTTTAACTTGATATCCCTGAGACCTCTTATCAGTTCAGTTTAAAAAAAAAAAAAAAAAAAAAAAGTCGAAAGGCAATCCCTAAGGGACAGAGTGATGCAGGTGGACATAGAACTTAATATCAGAATATTATTTTCCTTAGAAAGGGAGACTAATGCATCTAATGAGTGAGGAGGAACCGTAGGGGGAAGTTCTTGTGGCTTTGTCATGGTTGGGGTGTGTGTCTGTCTGCATGTTTGTTATTTTGGCCTTTTGTTTTAAGGCGACATCTACTTATGTTTTTTTGGTTGCTTTTTATTTTTTTTTATAACTTGTATTAAACTAGTTTACTGGAGATCCATTCTCTCCTGCTTTTTAGCGGATAATCAGTGAGAGAGTCCATTATTTAATCCTGATACATTTTATAACTGATGAAGTATTTTGGTATCTAACCTTGATCCTTCTCCTGACTTTAGTTCATCCTAAGTGCTTAACCTGGAACTCTTGGCGATTTTATTTTTAATTAGTAGCCCACATTAAGTCACTATAACAACATGCCAAAAATAAGTAAGAATTACTAGAAAAGCCTAGCTCTTGCCTAATTGCTGCTAGGTACACAGTTGAGGAATTAACACAGGACAAAACTCCTGCTATTGTCTGGGATAACTTAGTGCTAGTATTTGACTTTAATGCACCTTGCAGAATACTTTTGGATATCTTTAGTTGTTATGTAATGACAGACATTATGCTGAGAAACACTTCCTCATACTTAACTCTTCCCACCTAGTTCATCAGTTCAGTTTAAGCTATCAATAGCCAAACTATTAAATTATTTCATATTTGTATTTTCAAGTCCTTATTGCAAATAGAAGGTTGCTTAGTCTAACAGTAGAACTGTTATTTCTGGGAGTCATGCAGGTTTGTGACGTTACAGTAGTCTGGATATTGGCGTTCTCTTCTCTGAAACCAGAATGATAGCCTTGCTCTTTTTGTAGACCAATGTTGTAAAATACTGTTAAATAATAATGATTATGTCTGAGCAGATTTTTTTCTTGATTGTGTGCGCAGTACTGCTTTGTGTGAACTGGTTAGTGTTCGCTGGTCTACAGTTGTATTATAGTAGATTAGGTCCAGTGGGTGGCGTTTATATCACGGTAAAAAATGGGCATTCAGAAAGAATGTAGCACATTCTGATTTCAAATTTCTCCTTTCCATACATTTCTGAAGACTTTCCTGCATTTACTCTTGGTATCTCCCAGGTAATTTTTTTCAATTGTAAATATCAGTTAATTTAAGAGATGATTCAATGCTTAAAGTATTTCTGCTTCTAGTGGACTTTTACCCTGTTCCATTCTTCTGTTCCTTTTCTGCTTATTTGTGCAGGCCAGCATCCTTTTTTTTTCCCCTCAGCTGAACCATTGCTGCATTACTTAAGCAGTCAACTTTCAGCGAAAATTATTAACTGACTAAATAAAACACGTGAGGAGTCTGATGGATTTGCACGCTTAACTGTTACATGCAAAATAGACTTAATATGCAGAATTGCTTAGATTGTTTTTCCCTGAAGTCAGGATGTGTAAGGATTCAAGTAGCTGACGCAATACATTTACACTTACTTTTTCTTAAGTATCTTTCCCCTCATGTTATTACAATTATTCCTGTATGAGGAGTAGAAATTTATCTGACATTTTGTAAGGACGCTTGACACGTCTGTAGGGTTATCATTTGATTGATTTTTCAGGTTGATAAATGGGAACGTGACTAGGCTCTAGAGACATTAATACTCTGGCCCTATCTCAGCGTTACCAGACTTAATCTTACCAGGAAGCAGAGATACTTGCACTAAAACAGTACTGTTCAGCAACAATATTAAAAATGGAATTACTGCATGAGGAAGGAGCGGTGGAGGGAGGTCACTGGCTCACAACCTCTACATTAGTATCTACATTATGTGCTGGGATAAGATGCTTCTATCTCTGAGCTAGCTTTGAACCTAAGTGGTGAAACCATACAAACTGTTTGAAAAACAAAACCTAAAAACTACATGCAAACTGGTAAAACCACTGTTGTGGATATCTGAGTAAAGATCCATGGGTAGGATAATCCAGTTTGGGTGCCTGTTAGGAAAAATACACACCAGGCACACGTTCTTATGTGAGAGCTGAATTCTGTGACTGTGCCAGGTCCCCAGCTTTTTGGTCTGTGGGGAAGGGCAGAGCCCATTGAAGTGTGCTAGTGCTCTCTGCTAACTGGGTAGGCCTAACTGTCTTCTGTCAGCACAGAACAGGAAAGACTTATTTGCAAATTTAGGTGCGGTTATTTTGCAGAGTGTATACAGGTAAGTGTGTTTGAAGTATAGCTTTGGGGTAAATTGGACTTTACAGCCCTCTGGTTAGAAGTATGTCTAAGCATTATAGTAGAACATATCTGACCTAAGCCAGGTACGTTTACACCAGATTCAGCCATAGCAATGTAATCTCATGTCTTAACTTTTTAACAAAACTTATTTGAATAGAACTGTAACACTCTGCTTAACTGAGAGGGTTTTCCTTTTGCCTTTCAGCTGATGCAGCCCAACAGTTTCAGTATGCGGTGAGAGTTATCGGAAGCAACTTTGCTCCTACTGTTGAACGGGATGAATTTCTTGTAGTGGAGAAAATAAAGAAAGAACGTAAGTGCATCTTTGCTTCTTCCTTAGAAATAGGAATGGAAGTTCTTTAGGAAGTTATTTGATTAGTTTATTCCTCTGAAAATGGGACAATTCTGCCTCACAGATAGTTATCTAATCTGTTATTAATGCTCACTCCCTGAAAATCTCACAGTGGACATTCCTTTAATTCCCTAGTGAGTATTCCTGAGTGGCTATTTGTATTCACAGCTCAGATTTTTCTGAATGCTCATCTTAGACTTCCCTTGCTACAATTCACTTTGTATCTTAGCCACCATGACCATAAAGAACAATTAATACTGCCTTCCTTTCACTTTAATAGTACTCAGACTTTATGAATTCTTTTCAGAAGCCTGATGTATTTGTGATAAGCACTTCAGAAATATTTCAGTTTGGCACAATTAACTTCAGGAACACCTGTGTGACTTGCTGAATGAATATCCTGGGAATTGATGGAGTTGTTTATGTGACTTACCTGGTATTTCTTGCCTTCAGTTTCTCTACAAGTTTTCTGCAACCACCTTGTCAAAATCAATACGTTAGTCTGTGACAGTGTAAGTTTCGTTCCAGTTAGATTCCATTGTGCTCTATGCTGCTCTGAGTCAAGTGTTGCACCATATGAATCCAATGGAGATGTGATGCATTCTTCCTGAAAAGCCAGATACTGCTTTCAGCAATTATCTGCTCTACAGTAGACTGTCCAGAAGCAATTACTTGAAATATGCTAATTATATCAAAGCTTTGTATTTGAGCTTTGACTATTTGGTCAGGGAGATTGAATTAGGGTAACTGAAGTCAGGGGTTGTAACTGTTTTAAAATACAGGTGTATTCTTTGCTAGCACAGGGCTTCCATGGATTGCTGACAGGCAAATCAGCCCATCAGAATTTCTCTAGATGCAACTCCAAAGCACTGGAATCTACAGTATACACTTTCTGCATGATGACTTTCTACATGCTTTGGCTAGTACTAGACAGCACAGTATATATTCTTTGGGCTTATTGCCAGGAGTTCTGAAGAGGGCTAACTCCCTCATCTTCCTTCTCCCCAACTTCAGCCCCTAGGCTGATGTTAGTGGTCATGTAACAACTGACTGGCTATATCCTTCTAACTTTACATTTATTTTGGAGTTACCGTGCAGGAAGTGACTTATTTGGCAAAGTGTACTTAGCAGTGGCTTTTTATGCTAATTAATATTTCTAACGTTTAACAGCATTTTTTTATTATTGCAAAGGTTTCTTCAGATGTTTCTGTTTTATCTTTTTTTAACATGGCTTTTCTGAAGACATCTTAAAGCTTGAAGATGTTTTTCCTCTGAGTAAAGACTTCTGTTATATAACTTGCAGTGACTGAAACTTCGTTTTCTTAATATATAAAAGTTGTGACCTTGGAATTCTGCTTGACTTCAAGCAAGTGGCATTACTACTTTTGTTTCTTGCTTTTGTTGCCTAAAATAGGAACAATTACACTTAGTTTTTTGAAGGGCTCTTTAGCATTCTTTAACCCTGATTTATGTTTTAATTCCTTAAACCTACAGAATGACAGACTAGACTTTAATAGGGCACTTATTTAGAATGTATATTTTGATTGCTTTAATAAAAACAGGTCCTTACGTTGCATTAATTCTGATGCAAGAATTTGCTGGAAGCAGATAACATGAAAACAGGCAAAACTGTATGGGTAAATAGAGTTAGGCATCAGAAACAGTTAAGCATCATTAAGCTTTCTTGGGTACATTTTCCAGTTTACTAAAAATACATAATTTCTGACATGAGTACTACTTTCAAATTTTTATTTTTTTTTTTCAGTTGTGCGACAAAGAAGGGAAGCAGATGCTGCTCTGTTTTCAGAACTCTACAGAAAACTCAGTTCGCAGGTAGTGTAATAAATTTGTAAGAGTAAAGAAACTGAAAGCACACATATGCATCCTTCTGACATTATAGAGTTGTTTTGGAGAGTGCTCGCATCATTAAGAATATTTTTACTGAGGGGATGGTTAAATACTGGAACAGGTTGCCCAGGAAAGTTGAGTCTCCATCCTTGGAGACAGTCAAAACCTGACTGGACAAAGTCATGGGCAAGCTGCTGCATATGACCCTCCTGTGAGCAGAGGGGTTGGATTAGACTGTCTTCAGTGGCTTCAGAGGTGCCTTCCAACCTCAACAGTTTTGTAATTTTTGTGAATACATTTACAAGTTACGTTTGTTTTTTTTTACTATGAGCTGTTTGCTATTAACTAAAAATTATTTTGAATTTAATTGTAAATCAGAAGAGAATAAAAAGTGCATATTTAATTTGAGTCCAGTTACATGTGAAGGGATGTCATATGAAGGAAGGAACTGTCTAAAAATAGAAGTAGTAATTTTATATGTAAACCTGATGAATTTTCTCATTGTCATTTATTTTACAGCAATGCCTTGCAAGTATACAGATTTTATTAATCTAGGGTTCAAACAGTCCTCATACTTCTGAATTTTTAAGTGCTCCTAGTCTTTAATGTTGAAGGTTAAGGGTTTGCTGACTTTGGTTCTACTAACACCAAAGAATACTACATGTTGATATTCTGACAAAAGATGTTGGTGTATAGCAAGCCCACACTGCAGGAAGATGGATCAGGTGAAAGGGAGGAAGGTTGCAAGTTTAGAAATTCAGCTGAGGTAGGTGAAAACCAACTGCTGCTAATCTGTCCTGAATTCTCCATAAAATTGAGTATTTAGCAAAGCAGAATATGGTGGGCAGTAATAAAGTAAGATCTCCAGTTGTCACTTGCACATACCTAAATTTTGACAACAAAAATCAGTTAATGTAAAAGACGATGTTTTCTGTATAACAGAAAAAATTGTCCTTATTTTGCTCTTTGTATTTAGGAGAAATATTTTTCTCTGTTCTTCTGCTCTTTATTCAGTAATTTACGTATAGATTATAGCTGAGTTTTACAGGATAATACTAAGATTTTAATGTTACAGAAAATTGATTCTGTGGAGAGTATGATTAGTCAGAACTCAGTTCTGCTCATCCATACTTAACTTTATGCATTAGTTGTTAGTGCATGGCTAAAGTGACTGTTTAACCCTTCCTGTTTTCCTTATCCTGTGGGTTTGTGTATTATTTACATTGGTTTGTATAGTGAAGCAAGTATAATTCGTTTGCAGACACCTGTTCAGATGACATCAGCCTTTGGTTTTCGCCTCTTCTTACATGTATTGCACTATGTGATCTTGCTTTTTTAATACAGATTTTCTTTGGTTTTGTAGCTTATGTGCTATGTTGCCATACTGTTGCATTTGGCCAGCAACATAGCTGCAGAGCATAATGGCTGTAAACTTTGAAACAAAATGCCTTGTCTGTGTTCATCAGTTTGGTTGTTCTTCCGAATGTAATACAAGTGTACATGTATCTCATATTTTGCTGCCTCCTCAAATGTTTGAGGTTCTCTTAACCTTCTTTTTTTTTTTTTTTATTGTGCTAGCATCTTGCGTACATGAAATGGTATCATCTGAATACTGCCTTCCTTAAAAATCACTGTGCAATTATTGTGCAGTCTGCTGTTTTATTACTAATGGTGGACAGTAATTTCTTTTTCCCATGAGCTTAGGAAAGGGCACAGAAGGAACATGCATTTTCTGAATCAATAAGGCTTTTTCTTCCTCCAGCAATTCTTTTGAAAGCAGCTCGGAGAAAGAAAAAAGCTTGTGTGAATCTGTTGTAACTTTGTTTCATCCATTACTCTAAAAAGAAAAGGAGGTCAGTGCCTGTTTCAGTGGCAGCTTGCCAGTTGAGCAAACTGTGCTTCTTGAGGCACTTAAGCTTAGTCTATCCTGGCTAGTAGAAGAAGCAGTAACATTGCTGCTGCTTCTTCACCAGTCGTTAATGTGTTGCTGGACTAGTTATTTGCGACAGATGCAATACCTCTACTTTTTGCTTGTTATTGAAATCAAAGCAGGAGTTAATATGCTTCTGCTCTACATAATCATATAGAATGTCTCTTCTTAATCTTACGTAACCATACAGAGCTTTGGTAAGTTTGGTTAGTGGGCTCTGGTTCTGAAAAATGAAATGTTCTGTGGCCAAAGTTCTTGGGCTGTGTAATATATACACACAAATTGCATAATTTGCAAAGAAACAGGAAAAATAGGAAAAGATGAGAATGGAAGTGTGTTTAAAAAACAATTTCAAAATTACCTTGAAAGTCCTTCTTGCAAGACTGATAGCACTGAGTTACATTGCTTCGTAAGGGATGGAATCTTTGTTGAATCTTGGTATGACTAAAGTTTCCTTTCTATTCAACATTGCTTAGTATTCCAGACCGTAGCCTGATCAGTATTGAGAAGGGAACATGTTTGAGTTTCTTTGACTTAGTCCACTCCTTAATGTCCATTACGAGGTTCTACGTTCCTGGTCAATACAAGTGCAAGTGTTAGTATCACAGAACTACAGAGTAACAGATCTACAAACGTATGTGTATTTAAGACATTTTAATATTTGCTGTAACTCGTCAAAGTGTTCTTTTTGTAGCTTGGGCTTTAGCCTTGTTCTGTCTTCTGCTGGTAAGCTTTCTGCTGAAATCTAAAGCTGTTGAGAGTGTTATTCCAACAGTCTGTATGTATCTGTCTGTTTGTTTGCTAAAGACTATCTTGAATATTCCTCAAGTTTTGTGTTAACTGTATCTATCTTAAGCTGTGAAAATTTTGGTAGCTTTCTTAAATGACATTTAAAGTAATTAGAGATGGAAACAAACTTCTGAAGCCTTCCTATAAAGGAGAGTGAAAGGGAAAGTGGAGAAAAGACAGTTCTTCGCTTAAAATTGTACCAAGAGTTTTCCTTCTTTGCCTTTGTGTTAAAGTAGCAACTGCATCTGAGTAGCATCAGCATCTGAGATGTTTTAAATAGTGAGTGTGTGTGGGAATGCTGGTAAAATTTCAACTCTGTATAAACCTTTTTCTGAATAGCTATGGATTTTAAATTGAGTGTACTTGCTCATCTCTGAGCAGATGAGAGTTTGTGATTTGAAAACAGTGGAGAAAATTCATAAGATTAGCAATACAGAGGCTGCATTGCACATTCCCAGTTTACTTATATGGGTACATTTTATTAGGCTGGATAATCTTAAAAATAAAAATCCATTATTACCAAGAGTGAAAACAAAGTCATTTTTGTTTGTCTTCATCTGTTTTTTAAAGGGCATTTTGAAAAACAAATGGTCAATACTCTACCTCCTGCTTAGCCTTAGTGAAGATCCACGTAAGCAGTCTAACAAGGTGGGTAAGGAGACCTTCGTTACTTCTGAGAAACAGTAAATGTGTCTATTTTAGACGTCATTAAGAATCACTATCCAGACTTTAACAAACGCTTCAGGTTGTGCTTGTGGTGTTTGTGTGAGGCTGAAAGGAAGAACACACTTGAAACAAGAATGTGCAATTTTTTTCTGTGTAATTTTTTTTATTCTAAGTAAATATATAAATACGAGCTGTCCAACATTAGTAGCTGAAGTTGTAACATTGTTAAATGGGTGGGGGTTTTGTTTGCTTTTTGCTTGGTGGTATAATGTCTGCTCATGTACTAATGAGTTTGAAATGGAGTAGGGAGAGCAAAATTCCTTCTTCGGTTGCAGCTCTGCTAGCACCAAAGTGCTTTTTGCAGCTATTGCTAATGACAATTTGCAGGCAAAAATAAATTATATTGCTAAAAATACTTTTGCTTACTGTTAGGGACTTGCTTTTTTGTTTTTATAATTGTAACAACGAACTTTTTGTTGCATGAACATGGCCTTCAGTTATTGTTTGCATTCTTGAGTATTACACTCCTGTTAACTAAAGACATGACTTAAAGCAACTCACAAATCTTTTCTTTTTATTCCTCCCTTTTCAAATCCTTTCCTTTTCAGGTATCAAGTTATGCCACGCTTTTTGCTCAAGCATTGCCACGGGATGCTCACTCAACTCCCTATTACTATGCCAGGCCTCAAAGCCTTCCATTGAATTACCAAGACCGCAGCGCTCAGTCTGCCCAGAGTTCCTGCAGTATGGGGAGCAGTGGGATCAGCAGCATCAGCCTGTATGCCCTGAATGGGCCAACGCCCACTCCACAATCACTCCTTCCAGGGTAAATTAAGATGTTCTGCCTTACAGATAGGTTTGGAGAAGACTAGAGATTATCTGGATTTTTTTTCTTTTTTTTTTTTTTTTTTTTCCCCCTTTCCTTCATTCTTCCTATTTTTATGCCATTGGAAATTCCACTGTAGAAGCATAGGAACAGTTCTCAATAGCAGGTGCTGTCATATGACCATAGAAAGCCATAAATCGCTGGCCAATTGTATCCATTCTTAAACTTAATCATAGCTGTCTACTGAACAGCTGATATCTTATTGGATCTACTTCTTGTGGATTCATTCTAGGGCCAAGTTCTTTTCCAGATTTCTCAGTTCTCTGAAATCATTTAAAACAGTCTTTATCTTTCTTCTGTAAACACCTTAGATTTAGAGTCCTCACTCAAGTTCCTTTAAAAAAGCATTCCTTATCTGGTGTCAAATTAGTAGACTTGACATCCTCCATTTTCAAATCGGTGACATTTCTTGCATGGTCTGACTTTCTTATAAACGTGTTCACAGCACACTGGCTGCTGTACTGGAGCACTCTCGCATCTTGAGTGAATAGGGGTTTTTTTTGGGGAAAAAATTGGTAAAAGAGTTAATTACAAAAATTACCTTTTAGAAAAAATCCTAAACCACCTGCTGTTCAGCAGTGGTTGAATTGTCCATTTGTACCAACGTGAATCTACATATGGAACCAAAACATGCAAATACCAAATAGTTCAGATTTTTGAGTAAAATCTGGCCGTTGTAAGCCATGATTATCTATTGACTTTGTTAAATAAGCTAACACAGAAAGTAATATGCTCAAAATCTGAGCCCTTCTTGTGCCATTGGATATAATGTTGTATTACTCTTACAGCTCTACAAAGCTGACAGATGCACTGCACTGACTCTGTGTTCTATGGAGGGAAAATGAATGTATGTTCGTAGTCTGTGAAAGAGAGGGAGTGGTTCAACAGTGACTCTGCAGTTTGTGCCTGGAAATGCATTGCCTCATAGAGATCAAGCATGGAAAAGTAAACAGAACGTTATGAAACTTCTGAAAGTGAAGGTTATACTTGCCTTCATAGCTGTTTCAACCTTGAATGGAAAAAGTCTGGAAATAAAGCCTTTGTCCAAAAGTGATGGGGCGGTACTGCTTTTCAGAAACTGTAGTTAATGTCAAAAAGACACACAAGAACTTAAAAGGGAAAAAAATAATCTTAAGGGGTGCAGGAATGAGTAAAGCCCTATTATTTTGTCCCAATAGAAGTTTCATGGGTTATGATTTGACCAAATTCCTAATATAAGGCTAATTTATGGAAATTTTTATTAATTTCTTTCCTTTCTCATAATTGGAAAAGAGAATGATACCATCCTCTTGTCTCTTGATTTTTCCTTCCCGCCCCCAACAGTTTGGAAACAAACACAAATTCACAATAGATGCATTTTCAGAAAGTACCACAGCTTTATTTGAGTTGAAGATTTTTGTTTTAATACATTGTATTTGACATGATTAAATTCATATTATGGAAATAATCACTAGTGCTGACATAACTGGATTTTATTGTTATTAATATGCTTTGCAACACACATACTTATTTCACTTTGTCAGTACTAGGTTTGTATGGTGTATCTGGGACACATAAGTAGAGGATTTCTTTTAAACTAGGAACAACAGGGGAGGACTCTGCCCCACAACTGAGTAAGGAAGTGGGTGGTAGATCAGATTAGTAAGCAGAAGGTGATGTGGTCGAGAGACCTTAAAATTGGCAGAGCAGAAGGGGATCACCCAAGTGTGTGCACACAAGTGAGGAATGTGGACAGGACAGCCTTATGGGGAAATTCTCCTGCCTTTTCTGGAACATCAGCACAACTTTGCTTGAGTGCCTGCCACACTAACACATGCAGCATGGGGAACAGACAGGACGACTGTAGACTGCCTCTTCAGGAGGAAGCAGGCAGGATCTTCAGGCAGCTGGAAGGAGCCTTACATTTGCAGGCCCTGGTGCTCATGGGGGGCTTTCATCACAGCAATATCTGCTGGAGGGGGAGTGCTGCAGGGCGCAACCAATCCAGAAGGTTTCTGAAGGGTGCTGATGAGAATTTTTTGACAGAGGTGATTGAGGAGATGATGAGAAGGGGTGCTTTGCTGGATGTGGCTTTTTTACAGACAAGGAACAGCTGACTGGGGGGAGCCTTGGCTGCAGTGATCATGAGATGGTGCAGTTCAGGATTCTGAAAGGAAGACGCAGAGCAAAAAGCAGGATCTTATCCCTGGACTTCAGGAAAGGAGACTTGGGCCTCTTCCAGGATCTGCTTGGGAGAATCGCATGAGACGCTGCCCTGTAGAAAAGAGGGTTTCAGGACAGAACAGAATAGAATAGTTCAGTTTGAAGGGACATACAATGATCAGCTGGTCCAACTGCCTGACCTAGGAGCTGGTTGATATTCAAGCATCGCCTCCTTCAAGCTTAAGAATGGTCCACCCCGACAAGTAGGAATTCACACAGCAGTGGCAGGAGGCCTGCATGTATAAGTTGCTCCTGACAAAACTCGGATGTTAAAAAAGTATAAAAGATGGAAGCAGGGTCAGGTGCAGTGGGGCATCCAGGGTGCCCGCAGGGGCAGAGGCACTGAGTGTGCAGGAAAAGCCCAAATTTGCCTAGAGCTGAATCCATCAAGGGACATGAAGGGCAATGGGCAACAAGTACGTAAGCAGTAAAGGAAGGCTGGATACCTGCTGCTCAAGGGGCAAGGGCTGTGATGACAGAAGATGTGGAAAAGGCTGAGATACTTGGTGCTTTCTTTGCCTTGGTCTGTGCAGGTAGTACCAGCCTAGGACCCCTAGGCCCTTGGGAAAGTCTTCATTGCTCCCAATTTACCTTTGGCAGAAGATGATCAGGGCCCATGGGACCTGATGGGATGCATCCACAAGTGCTGAGGGAGCGGGCCAGTGTCATTGTGAGGCCACTCTTGGTAATTCTTGAAACATGGCAATTGGTGGAGGTTCCTGAAGACTGGAAGAAATCAAATGTCTCTCCTTTCTTCAAGGAAATTACAGGCTGGATAGCCTCACCTCAACAGTGAATCACACTTGAATCCACAGTTTTGTGGAATTACATTTTTTAAAAAAAAATGTGTTGATTTCCAAATGTTTACATTCAGCTGGGAGAAGGGGGAGGAATGGTCAGCAGCAAAAATCCCTTGCATATATTTTCAACTTTATTTTTCATCATCGTGGTACAGAAATAATCAGAAAGGTAACTTCTAGTTGTAATGTTTTTCATGTTGAAGACTATTTTTTGTGAGAAGAATTGACAAGTTTGAGAGGAGGGGAAATTGGAGCTTGTCTAGATGTTCCCTCCTTGATCACATCTTCAGGCACTTGATACAAACTATCCTAAACATGGTGCAGCAGGAAAGTGAACTTTCTACTCCTCCTACTCCTCCTCTATTTTTCTTTAGTTATTTGGCATGTAACTACAGTTTCAAGTAATAACAAAGCTTAAGTATTGGTTGTTTGTTATGACTATTTTTTATTATTATTATTATCGTTGGCTTCACTTTTAATCCCTTTCAGCATGTCTGCACAGTTCGGTGTGGACAAAGTCAGTCCTTGATAGGAAGTCTGTTTGTCAAATTCATGCCTCCTTTCTTTTCTACAGTTTGGTATTTTTTAGTTGGGTTTTGGTTTTTTGGAAATGTAGGCTTATAGATTTATTTATTATATATAAATATATATATTTATATATATATAAATTGCTTGTATGTTCTGCACCTTTTTTTGAAGGTTCCTTTATTAAAGAAAAAAGACAACCAAGCAACAAAACATTCACAAAAAGTAAACTCAAGCTTGGGGCTTTTTTCAAGATTTGCATACCCCAAACCAGCTGATGAATCAAAGAATCAAAATTTTTAAAGTTGTTTCATGTTTTTGTCCTTTTAGGCAATCCTATCAAGCTCCAGGCGTCGGAGATTGCCTCCGTCAGCAGTTAGGGTCACGTCTCGCATGGACTCTAACTGCAAGCCAGCCTTCTTTACAAAGCACTACCTCAAAAGGTTTTTCAAACACAGTCTCCCGTGGCATGCCAAGGTCAAGGCGAGAAGGGGATACAAGTGGTGAGCAAAGATGTATTTGTTAAGGACACATTTTTACAATTGTTACCTATATCCTCCATTATTTTTTAATGCTTTTCAAATAGTTTTAAAGCATGTTTAATTTTTCAAGGACTGTTTTGCTAAAATGTATTCAATAGAAGAATATAAACAATTATGCAAGGCTAGTATATTTGGCCACTATCTCTTTGGCTGGTTAATTTCTTTTTGCAGCGATTGGTTTGGTAATGTGTTCTGGTCCTCTTAAAAGGCTGACTTCATTGCAGTGTTTGTCAGAATCAAGTGATTGCGGTTTATAAATAATGATCACTCTTGATGATCAGAAGATGCTACTGTTTTTAGAAAGTCAAAGAGAGCATAGTGAATAGAACGTGTTGAAATAGACTCATCCATTTGTGATTCTGTTTTTGAAAACTCAGAAATGTGCACTGTAATATAGAGCTCTTAAATCTATTTTTCTTTAAATTAGCACACTGTTTACATTGGTTGTATTTAGAGCAGTTAACATAAAATATGGTCAGTTAAATAAAAAATAAATGTTACTAATTTATTTGCTTGATTAATTGGCTGTAAACTTGAAACTGATACCTAGAGCGTCTATTCTGAAGTTACACAAGTTTAACTAAGGAGAAATTGTTTAACAGATGAACTCTGTGGCAATTGTCGATAAGTTTCAACCTACTCTAATTTTACAGTAAAAGTGGGAGACTTCTGAATAAGAGACCTAATGGCAGATGATGTCATCTTAAGGTGCTGTTACTCTGGCAAAGAAAGATAAAGATTTGTGGGGTTTTGTTTGTTTGGTTGTTTTTTTAAATAATTCCTATATAAAGAAGTGTAGATAGTTAGAAGCTAAAATATAGACTATCTGCCAGCCCCTGCCTCTTTCTGAGTAACCATGTACAAAGCCACGGCTCATAGACCAAAATTGTACTAGTATATCTGAAGGCAGCATTTGGCATTTAGAACCTACTTAAGAATACTGTTGATGTGCAAGAGGATGTGCATATATAAAGTATCTATAAATATATATATATATGTATATATAAAGTCTAGCACTGCCTTTTATTTTTGCTGTACTAATTGCCATAAAGAGCGGTACAAACCTGTTCCATTCGGTCAGCCAACAGCCGTGACTTTTGATTCTTATGTGGGATGGGTATAAGGACTGGCAGTTGTCTTAAATGTAGTCAGTTGTTGATGCAGAAGTAGAATTAGGACTGCATTCAGAATATAAAAGGCTGTTTTCAGGAAGATATATTTCTATGCATATAAAATTCTTCTAACTAATGAAAAGGGTGGGTTTTTTCCTCTAAACTTGGTTGCTGTTAATTGGACTTTTCTTATTGCTACATTATGATCGAGAGCATTGTGTGGTTGATATTAGTACCTGTTGTATTATTTACCAATTAAAGAAATGTGCACTTGAATTTTTTACCATTTCACTAAAGAGTTCCTCAAAGGGGCTAGCTGCTCTTCTGCACATCATAGTATTATGAGGCCAGTCTGAATTTTAAACAGCATCTTGAGGTGATGGTTACTTTTGCCAAAATAAGAATAGAATTTATTTTTTGTTGGTTTTATTCTAAGAAGGTGGTTCATTGGGGAGGTAAACTGATGAGAGTAAGAGTGCTGTCAAATTTGGGAGAAGCATGTTTTACTGTCTCAGTTTCTGGATAGTTGTTGAAATTGTTTCATTATTGGTATCTTAAATGACTTTACAAAAGTAGAAGGTGCTGTTTTGCCCAGAAGAGGTGGGCGTTGTTGGTGGCCTGCACAGCATCTTTTTTAATCATCTGTTTCCTTTAAATCAATAAATACCCTAATTCTCAAACATAATCTAATGTCTAACTAGAGATACGAGCCAGAAGCAAACTGTATGCTGCAATAGCAAAAGCTTTACTAAATCAAAGTTGTATCTGTCTTCAGAAACAGTATTTATACTTTTTTGTTTGCCAGCTCTATAGCTGTTATGCAGCTGGCAGTCTGATTTTTACTGAGCAGTAGCATGTGATTGAAAGCCAGTATTAAACAAGCAGCTCTTCCTTCTGGATTAACTCTGTTTTCCTAGCTGAATGTAGAGGAGATTATTCTGTAAGTCCCATTTAACAACTTCAGCTGTTCCTAGAAAGGTAAAGTTATTACAGTGCTTGCCTTAGAACTTGCAGTGGTTATTGAATCAGGAAAGATAACAAGTTTAAGAACTGGCTGAAGTGTTGGTTCAAATATAACATGCCCAGTGTCATACAAGCTCACTTGCTCTCAGAGAATTCCAGGTACTGGTAGAGGCAGATAAATGGAATTCTTGCCTTTCCTGTCAGGTTGTTAACAGGACTTAAAACATTTCTTTACAGGGTATAAACATAGGCTTTCTCTTTTCTTTTTTTTTAGCTAGGGTTCTAAATAGCTTATTGAAATTGCAATCAAAACTACTTGTCTCAACAAATCTAAATACTGTTGTGTTTTTTCTTTCTCTTCCTAGGCTCTGTTGAAATAACTGAAGCAAATCTTGTAAGAGATGTTTTGTATGTCTTCCAGGGGATAGATGGCAAAACCATAAAAATGTGCAATTCTGAAAATTGCTATAAAGTGGAGGGAAAGGTACTGTATGGTGACTTGCATTTCATATGTGAGCAGAGAGGTATATGGGAGAAAAATAGCCATGAAAAAGATGTAAAAAAGTTAAATACTATCACAAGTCTTTACTTCCTCCATATTTTTTCCCTTTTTTTTTTTAGTACAACAGAGTACTTTCAACAGTATCAATTTAAAATTGATTGTATAGATTAGGTCCCATAAAGAAACGGTAGCATTTCACAAGATGTGAATAGACTCCAAACTATTAAGCCAGTAGAAAGAGGCCTAAATTATAGCTTAGTTTGAGGATTTTTGTCATCATTTCCCCTCCCCGTTGTATAAGAGTGAATATAAAGCAGATGCAGGTGTTTGACCACATTATTACTGGATTAAATTTAACAGCCTGAGATGTGGGATGAATGCTAGCCACTTGATGTTATGGTCTTGATAACAACTTATAAGTGATTAGATGGGATCATGCTGATCACCCGAGAAAAGACTGGTGATAGAACTGAAGAAAGTGTTTTCAGCTCCTGTGTTTGATAGAAAATCCAACTGTGTGAATTTGAAGGAAGGTGTCAAATAGCGGGCAGAGGAACAGGAGAGAAGCCCGGGAGAAAGATCTTGTTTTAAGGTGGTGAGATGTTAAGCATATTTGCAATATGGAAAAAAACAAGGGTCAGATTGGGTCAGCTGAGCAAACAAAAAAAATTGGTGCTAGTTGCTTTAGCATCTTCTCCTTATTCAGTATTTAGACAGTACTGCATCACAGTTCAGTTTCAGCTGGCTAGTTGGTTTTTATGTTCTTGTTCAAATGGAAAGACAATGCTTCCAATTTTCACTTGTATGAAGACCTTTATACCACAAGAATATGATGTGGTCCTAAAATGGTGGGGAATTGATTCTGGGCCATTTCATGTGCCAAGAAAACAGCAGACTTATCTTAATCTTGATAATTGAACTAATTTTCTTTCCTCCATAATAATAATAGCAAAAAGTGAAATATATAATTGTTCCTCCTGTTACGTTATGATATTTAGACTTGCTTAATGGAGGGAAAAATGGAAAACACGAGTCTTTTTAAATCAGTTAAATTTTGTTAATAAAAAGTTTCTTAAGGATGTAATCTTATGTACCTGTAAATGCTGCAAAGTTTGTAATTCCTCAACACCTGCTCTGAGTTAATTATGTTCCATATATGTTAGATTATATATGGCAAAGGAGAGGTAGCATAATAGATTTTTATGGAGGAATGTGCAGAAAACTGGGTGATTGCAAAATTGGCACTATCGGTTTCATTAGCTTTCTGTGTAGTTTTTTATAACAAATAGGCTAGTTTGAGGTGAAAAACTTTTATTTAGTTTGAATTCCCAATTCTGTTAATACAGGGAGTTTGATTATTCAGATGGTTTGTTGTCAATAATGCTTTTTCCTGAGAACTTTGTGTCTTCAGTTATTTTTGTGAAGTCAGTTGTCTTCCATCCTTCTTCATTATGGACATTTGTACTGAGCTGCTGGACCTAGTGAAGATGAAATTGACTGACTAGAGCTGCAGCTGGAACTTTTTCTGATGAAGACCAAGATCATACTTCCTGTAGCTGTGTTGACTACATTAGGCAAAATAGTAGTCAAAGCATGTAGTTTTTCTTCAGCTGCGCAAAGAAAATGTCATGGTACACAGTCTGTTTTTTGCAGAAACACACTCCCCAAGCTGTTGTTCTTGCCTGAATGTTTTCTAATGTTAGTGTTAGTATTAGGTCTGTTGGTGACATTCAGCACTGCCTAAGCTAGCAGCTTCGGATTTGGTCTAAGATATACAACTGTAGTAACACCTAAGCAAGTTTGTTTGTTCCTCATTTGATTCCAGCAGATGTGTATTGTATTTACAGTCTCTGTATTTACAAGTGCTCTGTAGTTGCAGAATTCTAAATACTTCTTATGTCAGCTCTTTGGTTTTAGCTACAGGAAGAGTTTCTAACTGTGTCCAATTATGCTTGTTTGGGCTAGAATTTATTCTATAGAAGTTGTTCAAGAAGTTAAAACTGTGCCTGTAGCTAAACAAGAGGGCCAGGGACTGAACTCTGGACTTGCAACCAAACGCTGCTGCCTGGTTCAAGCCCACAATTCTGTGGCTAACACGCTCTGTAGCTGATTTTTATTTTAGAGAATACCTGTACTGCTGACTGAAAGGCTTAAAGAATGAGCTTTATTTCTAGTTCTTTGACAATCCGTTTAGCTTGTTATTGCATTTCCTTGCTTTGGTTTGGACTGTTCCAGCTGGCTGTCCAAGTTAAAAATTGTCCCACCTAGATAGAGGTGAGATAGTCCCAATTGCTGTGGGCAAAAGTCAATCTTTGCCTCTTGGCCTAATCTGTTAGTCAGATTGTTTGGGGTTTTTTTGTCCGATAAAATGTTGAAAACTTGGTGATGGCGTTCTTGGGTAACGTGATAAAATGTGGTACAAGCAAATCTCAAGAAGGGACAAGAGGAACAGTGTCTTATGTATTGGTAAAGGAAGAAACATGCTGATTCAGATGAAAATTACAGTAGTAGTTAAATAAGGGTGTTGGGACTAAGGTAGGCTTGCAGGGTGAAGTGAGATACCTGGTGTAAGAAAAGTAGAAACAGACTAGAAGAGCTCAGAGGTACATGTGATTAAATAGCTTATAAAAGCTGTTACTGTCAGATTAGCCTTGGAATTTGGATTCTGTAAGTTTTGGTTCCTGATACAAAGTCTGACATTGGGTCGTTTGCCTTCTATTTAAGGTTTGTTTCATATGAAGTAATAACTAATTATTTTCTCTAGGTTTCTTCATTAGTTTCAGTCATTGACTTGTCTTCCAAAGCTCTAATATTTTCAGTCTTCCTGATTGTCGGGAAAAGATGAAGTGCAATTCTACATACTAACATTCCAGTTTTCTTCTGCTTTTCTGAAGGCCTTTTTGTTACTGCTGTAACTGCCTAATGTAAAAAGAGCATATGAATACTGTTACATTAAGATTTCCAAAAGGGAAGGTCACAAAGTTGCCAGTAGGTTTTTTGCTGCTGCCCTTTCAACACTTACGTGTATAAATTTAATGCAAATTACATGGTTGTCTGTCTGTTTGGCAACTATATCTACTGTAGAATGTAAAATGATTGTTTCCTGGCTGGCTTGTTCTGTGAGAGAGGCTTTCATTAAGAAACAAGTATTGCCATGGTTGATTTGACTTAATTGCAAGTTATTTTTTCTGTTAACTTTGTAGGTGAGTTTGTCCAAGTCTCTCAGAGATACTACAAGTAGACTTGCAGAGTTGGGATGGCTACATAATAAAATAAGAAAATACACAGACCAGAGGAGTTTGGATCGTGCATTTGGACTTGTGGGACAGGTAGGTCAGCTAAAAAATTGAATTCTGCTATAATATTTTGGTTTTGTTTCCCCCCTTAGAAACTACTGAGTAAATGCAGTACTAGAATGATGTGCAAACTTTGGATCTTGGATCATTCATCCTTTGATTTACTCCTTTTATGGACTGCCACTCTTGGTATGGGTCATAGTATGAAGGCAAGGGAGAGACATTTGCTCTTGCTGGTTGTAAGGAGTTGCCCCTGTCATTTGTAGCTGGAGAAAGTCTCATGCATAGATTCCTTCTCTTAATCTCTTTTTTTTTTTTAATCCATGTGTTTTTTAAGTACTCGTGCATGTTTGTAAACATTGTTTAAATGGGATGGTGGCATCCCTGAGCTAATTAATCACCAATTCAGTTGTTAGTGACCTATGCAGGAGACGCTCATGTCAGCTAATGTTGATATTCATGTGTTAATACTGTACTAACTTACATAAAATGCAAATACCCCATTATTTTCTGCCCTTTCTTTTGAATACAGCATCAAAAGAATATTAATTTTTGTTTTTATAGGTTTCATCATCATGATTTGTAGTCTACAGTAACTTCACAGCTGCTGTAATACCCAAAACCACATTTACTGCTAAGGCATTCCCGTTTCCTCTCACTTGCTCCCTCTGTAAAACTGGATATTATCCCTTCTGAGTCGACAGAAATGTTATCCTTGCCTCTAGCCATAACATCCTACATAATCTGCCAAGAAATTGAAGTGCTTCTCCCTTCAATCTAATTTTTCTTAAGAGGTCAGTAGAGACACTGTAGTGCTTCCTACTTTTCTAATGTTTTATTCTGTTCCCTTCTGTCTCTTATTCTAAGTAACCCTTTTAGTTACATATAAATAATTATTATTCTAGTGATCCAATGCTGATTTCCATGTTTTATATGGTAGTGCTACTGTATATGCATTTTCTTCAGACTCTCCCCTTTATATCTGGGTGAAGTTTCTTATTCTTTATTTAGTAGCTTCCTGCTTATGCTTATTTTTGCTGTATCTGACTTTAATCTTCAAGTTTACAGTAAGGGGAGAACTTTAATTCTTCAGTGAATTTAAATGTGCAATATCTTAGCTACCATATGCAGGTTTCAGATCCTGTGCAGAAGGCTGTGCAGTTATCTAGCTGAATCTGCATAGCTTTAATGCTGATAATTTTGCTTGAGGCAAGCACTTATATGTATTTCTAGGACATAATTGTACAAATAAAAACATATATTCTACTCCTGCTGTCAGTATCTGGGCGAAAAGCATATATACCATTGCTCATCAAGGCTTTTATAGCTGACAATTTCAGGTGCTGCACACTGCATTAAGAATTTAGCACAAGAATATACTGTACATTCTAAAGCATCTTTTGCTTAACGTTTTAAAAGAATGCTTACATAAGCCCCTGTTTAAACCACATGTAGGAAAAATCAGTCACCTCTTCTATTATGATTCTGGTGACTGTGTTTTACCATGCAAAATGTCAGGTATTGACAATTATTAGGAGTAGAGATATAACAATATACTACACTTTAACATTATATTCTATATTCTTCTACCTTTGCTGCTTAGTATCTAAGTTCTACTTTATTCTTTTTGCTTTCTGAGGGCAATCAGCAATGAAATATGACTTGCCTTCTATTTTGCCATTTTGCCCATTTAGATCCAGTTGAGGTGTGGGCATTTTTTTTCTCTTGAATTTTTTTCTCTTGAACAAGCATTCTGCTTCCTTCCTGAATTCTCTTTTGCTGTAGACCAAATCAGAATTCTAGGATAATGTCCAGTTTTCCGTAACAGTTTGGGAAACAAAAATTGTAGTTTGCGATGCAGGAATTGGCACTGGATGTAAATTTTAACTTCTAAAGCGTCTCTGAAAAGTTGATGGCCAGTTAGATCCTAGATCATTTTGGCTACTAAAGTCAGTGATTACTGTTCTCACTTTTTGAGTAGTTGTATGGGGCCTTTGAATGTTTTCTTGGAGGCTTTACTCTGCCCTCTGTCTTGGCAAGTGCTAATTTAGTAGGTTAAAAAATGTACTGAAGAAGCAAGTGAGAAGAAATGAAAAGTGGAGTTACACGCAAGGGTATTTCTTTTTGCCCTTCAGTATCCTCTGGAATAAAATTAATTTCAAATTTCTTTCTAATTTATAATGTTGAGTTAAACAAAGGAACACTCTTTCCTTATAAAGGAATGGCAAGATTAATGTGTTTTTTGGTTTTTTGTTTTCTGGTTGTTTGGGGGTTTTTGTCCCCCCTAGGCTTCTTAGCCTCTTAGCAGTTAGGTCTCTTAGCAGGAAAGATGATTTGTTTTCTCCTTGTGCTTATAGCAATGATTTCTCCTTTGTACATACTGTATTGAATAAATATTTTACTTCAAGCTCTTGGGTTCTTTTTGTGAGGTTTTCTTTATTTTTTCCAAATTATTTTGACTGTGGTGACCTTTACAAGGGGTTGAGGGAGTCCCGGGGAATTTCCTATTAAAAAAATCCATTAAAATGGGTATCAAAACCATGAGCTAAGAATTGGTTAAGAAATCAATTCTGAAGAATTTATGTGTGCATGGAATTACTCTTAAAAAACAAACAAACAAACAAAAACATCTTAAAAACCCCCAAAAGTGCTTAAAGTCCAAGATTTTCAATTCAGTCCAAAATTAATGAGCCATATTTTTAATTCTGTCTTAGAAAATATGTAGCAGGATTTTTTTTAGTCTGTATGTTAGATTAAGAACACTACAAAAACAAAGCAAAATCCCAGGACCCCAAACTGTGGAAAACTATCTGTTACTAAACAAGTATTCTTCCGGGAACTGTTTTTAAAATCTGCCTTTATTTATTTTTAAACAACCTAAAGTAGCTGTCCTTCATTGTTTTACGAAGAAGAATCTTTGCTTTCGTTCAGGCCTGTTAAGTTCTGCCCATTTTATGGATTTCTTAGGCTATACTTGGTGTTATTTGTTTCTTCAATGCCAAGTGAAGAATTGTATACAAATTATAAAAGACCAAAAATTTAGAGTACTCGATCCAGCAGCACTTACTGGGAGTATTCTTTTATGAGCATTGTATTTTCTCGTTCATCTCATATAGTCTATACTGTAAATGTAATGATGGTTGCCTAATGTCTGTGTTCTGTTACTAGAGGCCTTCCTGAAATTGAAACTCTTACTTGTACTACATACTATATTTTACATAATCATTAAAGAAAACTTGTGGGTCATGTTATGATTTGCACATTCCTATGGTAATTATTAATGTCTTTATTGAGATGATATATCTATTTGGAGAGTTATGCTTATAGTTTAATATGTTGATAGAATTAAGACAGCAAGAAACAAAGTCACTTGACAATGCGTATGTATTCTTGGAAAAGGCCTGTGCATCTTTTAGGGAAGTACTTAGCCTTTGGCCAGTTTTCTAAAAGTTGGGTTTATGCTGAAACTTGTAGCTTGATTCCTCTTAGGAAATACATATCTACCTTCACAGTGTGGTGATAGGATAAAAGTTATCCTAGATTAAACCATGAAGACTTTTCCTGATTTTTTTTTTCTTCTTTTTCTTTTTTTCTCCTCTTTTTCTTACAGAGTTTTTGTGCAGCCTTACATCAGGAACTTAAAGAATACTACCGACTTCTATCTGTTTTACATTCTCAGGTAAATTAAGTGGTTCTTGTTTAACTTCTTATTTTGCTTTACATTATCTGAGTATCTCCTAAAAGGTATGCCTAGGCATCCCATTAGAAAGGGGAGGAGGTACGGCACTTTCTATTGACAGTAGATGCAATTCTCTAACTTGTACCTTTCTTACTCTTTGGATATATGTACCAATAAATATTTTTCTGTTAGAAAGTCACAGTTATTTGATGTATTACGTAAGCAAGGAATGTAATCTGTATTTCTAAGCCTCTGTCCCTTTTTTGCGTCCCTTTTTTGCATCCCTTTTGTCAGTTTCATCTTGTGTGATATCTTCATCATTCAAATCCCAAACAGCATGATACATCTTTTAAGGGAGGAAAAAAAAAATCTTTCTGTATTTAAAGCAATGTGTGGTTCAGCAGCTAGCAACAACAGTTCCAATTTTTTATTCTGTCTGAGGCAGTTTGTGCATTTTCCTTGACCCTTCCATTGTCTAGAAAGAGTAAGATGTTCCAGTGTTTTATTATTTTTCTGTGATGTATAGACCAACTCAGTGCTGATAATCTTGCAGTTTGTCCACAAGTATTTATAGGTAAGTGCACCTAGAGGCTAGCACTAAAATAAAAATTAGATATTTTTATTTATTCTGCTTACTTTTTTTATATGGGATTTTCAAGGAGTTCTTTATTTGTAATTGAGAAAAAATTAATCTTGATAATTGACCTGAGTTAAATTAAAATGCCATTTAAAATTCCAGTTTTTAAAAAGCTTATAGTTTTGCCATAGGCTTCTGTAAACATTTTCAAAGCATATATTCCTTTTGACTTTCTTGCAGTTCTTTAACATTCTTGACTTTCGGACTGCCTGTCATAGTAGTTTTTGCTCATTTTTACTGGCTACTATCCTGTCCTGGTTTCAGCTGGAGTAGAGTTAATTTTCTACTTAGTAGTTAGTACAGTGCTGTGTTTTGGCTCTGATGTGAGAACAATGTTGATAGCACACTGATGGTTTTAGTTATTGCTGGGTGATGTTTATACTAAATCAAGGACTTTTCAGTTCCTTGGACCCTGCCAGCCAGAGGGATGGGGAGGCACTGGAAACTGGGGGGGGACACAGCCAGGACAGGTGACCCAAGCTAGCCGAAGAGGTATTCCATACCATATGACATCACGCTTGCTATATAAACTGGGGGAAGAAGAAAGGTGGGGACATTTGGTGTTACGGTGTTTGTCTTCCCAAGTAACTGTAATGCGTGATAGAGCCCAGCTTCCCTGGGCATGGTGGAACACCTGCCTGCCCATGGGAAGTGGTGAATTAATTCCTTGTTTTGCTTTGCTTGCATGCGCAGCTTTTGCTTTCCCTGTTAAATTGTTCTTATCTCAACCCTTGGGTTTTGCATTCCTTTCTGATCCTCTTCCCCATCCCTCTGGGTGAGGGGGAGTGAGCAAGTGGCTGCGTGGTGCCGCCTTCTTCTTCTTCTTCCTTCTTCCCCAAAGAGAGGTGCTGGCAGTGGTTTTAGTTGATGATCTGGAGAAGGTAAGGCAGCGTGAAATCTTCCAGTCTGTCAATGAAAGCTTGCTAACATTGGTACTCTGGATGCTCTCTGTGGCAAAGAGCAGCATGAAGCTGTGTGAGTAAACAGATGCTGGGGGGTCCCAGTATGGGAAATACAAAGTTTTTATCTGGAGGAAAGCTACTCTAATGCATGCTTCCCCAGTACTGGATTTGGCATCAGTAGGCCCAATTTGGGAAAAGCCTTGGCATCCTTGTAGGTGGTTGTGTGAGCTGCTGGACATGGTGTGCATATGGGTGCCAAGGAGATGTGCGCTGCCTGAGAAGGCAGCAGGTGTCGGTGTGATACTGGAGCACTGTGTGCAGTCCTGATGGCCTCTCAGACAGTGGGGAGGTAGAGAAGGAGAAAGTCTGTTAGAACCCTCAGGAGCACAGGGCAGTTCCTGTGTGTGGGGAGCAGGGAGATGGGCTCAGTCTCTTGAGGCTGAAGAGGAAAAGGCACAGGGGAGCTGTGGCTGAGGCTTCCAGACTGATGAAGGATAAGCAAAACACAAAGTTGTGGGATTTGATGAATGGCTATGAGAGGAAAGGAGGCACTCTGTGAAAGAAAGAAGAGGTTGATATAAAACAGAAGGGTAGCCAGTTTCCAAAATGTTTGCCTAGGATGTCATGGCAAAAGGTAGAACCAACAGGATGAGAAAGTGTGTACGAATTTGTGGAAGGCAGATCTGTAAACTGCTTTTAGAAGGGCTGAGCAAGGATGCATCTCTTTGGCCACTATTTGCTGTCTTTCAGGATCTCTGCGCGCTCTCTCTCTCCTTTTTTCACTATTTATCATCTTGTTTTCTTTAACTTTATTGGCCTTTTTGCTCTGCCTGCCCTGTGATACTTGTTGCCGTCCTTTTACATGGACTTGATTCTCTATTTCCACTTGTGTGGTTCTCAGGTTTTGGCCCAATGATTTAATGAGAGAGCATATACTACTGGGTATTTCAAGTGAATTAGTAAAAGCTAACTTCAGAACAAAAACTATGAAATACCAGTTTTGCCAGTTTTGTTCCTTGATATGTCTTTCTGTTTTTCTCATTTGATCAGCTGCAATTGGAAGATGATCAGGGTGTGAATTTGGGACTTGAGAGCAGTTTAACACTTCGCCGTCTTCTAGTCTGGACATATGATCCTAAAATAAGGTTAAAGACCCTTGCAGCACTTGTTGATCACTGTCAAGGTCTGTTTAATGTTAATATTTCTGGGGAAGATGTGTAACTTTGGTTGTGCATGCCAAAGATGGATATCAATAATATTACTGTAATGTTTTTTTTAGAAAATTAAGTAGCTAATCCAGAGGATATTCTTTCTTTTAGTTCAAGCAAAAAAACCTGAAAAATTAGTGCTGTTTGATAACTTACACTTTTTTGCTTTTTTGAACTAGAACATGCTTGAGAAATCCTTCAAATTTTAAGCACACACTTTTAATGCTGTTTTCAATTATTTCAGTTTTAGTCATCCTTCAGAGAACATTACACTGTTAAAAAAAACATTATGAAATGGTTGACTTAGTCTCTTCTCTATGTATGAGTATTATGCTATTCCTCTGTGTATAATGGCACATAGGAGTAATTTGCAACTTGTCTGCAGACTCATGTGAAACAACAGAACTTTACAAGTCTGCAAATAGTGTGTGACTGTGTTGGCAATCCATAAGAAAACACTGAGGAGTGGTGAAAACTTTGACCAGTAACTGACCCATAGGCTATGCTTCACCCTGAAAGTACTTCAGCTTTGCTGTCTTTGAAAATAAATGGAGATTGTGGCCCTTTGGAGAGAGCATCTTAACCAAAAAAGCTTATAACATCTGTTTTATCTTGATTATTGGAACTGGTAACAATTCTGAAAAAGAGTGGGCTTTACTTTAAGACGTTCATGAAAATTTTGAATGCTGTGGCTGTAAGAAACCTTTAAGCTGTGCAGCATAGCAGCAAAACAAGTACTAGTTCTATTTTATTTTTTAAAAACACTTTTTTGACAGGCTCTTACCTTTCAGTTGTGAGAAGACAGGAGATACTACCTAAAGGAGGGAACTACATGGGGAAGCTAAAACCAAGAAGTAGGAAATGTGTTTGTGTGTGTGTATGCACAAAGAACATCTGAGAGAGTGTCAAGTACAGGAGAGAAGCACAATATACTAAGGCTCCTGTAACACTATTGTGGTGGGGAAGAAGAGAAGCATAAAGTCAACCTTTGTGTAATCTAATGCCATGAAATTTGCAGTCCTCCAAGCTACTGTAAAGTAGACAGAATATGGTGTCAGAAAACTGTGCTTAATGCTTCAGTGAGATTAATGATTCATGCCTTTAAAAACCTAGGAATTCTGTCAACATTAAAAAAAAATTATATGTACTTTTGCTACGTTTTAGAATTGTGGTTCAGCAAGCTCTGAGTGACATATGACTAGCTAAAATCACTGAATGCTGAATGTAAGTGTGGTATGTATATTTTTTTCTTCATACAATTCTGTTCCTCTGCTTTATGATCTTACAGGGAGAAAAGGTGGTGAACTAGCCTCAGCAGTTCATGCCTATACTAAAACAGGAGATCCCTACATGAGATCTCTGGTTCAGCACATCCTTGGCCTAGTATCCCATCCTGTACTGAATTTCCTTTATCGCTGGATTTATGATGGAGAGCTGGAAGATACATACCATGAGGTAATATATGTGATACAACAAATATTTTATCTCTGTTCATTTGCTTTGTGGGAGTATAATCTGTGGGAAGCTTAGAGGAGAATTTGAAAACTGGACTGTGATGGAAACATATGATGTATAAGTAATACATGCAGTAACATGAAATGTGGCTGTCCTCATGGATTCAGTCAGCATGATATCTGGAGGTTGCAATGATGCAGTATGTTGTCTTCAATGAATTATATCCTGAGTCTGTTTAGTAGAGGCAGAATGGTGGACTAAAATCAAACGCTTGCTTCTGAAGAGACAGTCATCTCTTATCTTTTCTTGCTTAAGTGTAATGATAGTAATGTATGCAGAGTTCTTTGTGTTCAGAGCGCAAGACTTGTATTTGTAATAAAGTTCAGAATATTTTACTGACTACATACTGTTATCCTCAGCTTCATAAATAACTTTGGTTTGTCAAATTGGGCAGAAGAGATTTATCATTCCAGAGTTCCTCTAGAAACTACAGTTATTTGTTCTGAATTCTGTAACAGCAAGTTCTAGTAACTGTTCTTTTTCTTCTTACATATGTTTTTATGCCTTTTGAAGCTCTCCCAACGCTTTTTCCTATCTCCAGCCAGTACAGCCTTGTTAAGGTGACATTTTTTTGGTTGCAAGAAGCCAAAAATAATTTATTAAAAATGAATTGAGCACTTCTGAGACGCATCTGAGTAACTTTATTTTAGTGTGAAATACGCTGTCAGATTTCTGAAACTGTCCATCTGGGTCAAAATTAAAATGAGTATAAATATCATCCACAGCTGATCTTCAAGGTCAGGATTAGGAGACTTGTATGAAATGTCTATGAATCTTTATGGCTAGAAGTGTAAAATAGACTACTCTTCAGACATGTGAAGTGTTGTCTTTTGGGGGTTTTATAGCATTCTTTAGCTTTCAACTTTGTTTAAAAATTTACGTGTGGACTGTAAGACTGTTCTTAATACTGAAAATCACTGTTGGAGGTCCTACACTGAAAGCTACAATTTTTATACCATAGACACAGTTTTTGAACAAAGACAATTGGCCGTTCTTGGTGGAAGTGGTATTTGGAGGCAGTGAAAAAAGTTCTTGTCCAAAAATTGCTATCTTGTTTCACAAAATGAGGACAAAATCCATCCGCAAGTCATTTTAACAAAACTAATTTTTACACATAAAAGTATTCTCTTGCATGGAGTTGAGAGACCTTAGCATTTGATCACCTGTTCAATTGCAGGATTTCTTGGGTGTGGGTTTTGTGGTGGTTTGGTTGGGGGATGTGTGTGTGAGTGGTTTTTTTTCCCCTCCTACAATTCTGGATCTGTTAAAATAGAACCAGTAAAATAAAAGCATGTTATAGTCTGAACTTCATCTCCTACGGTAACTGTACAAATAATTGCTGGAAAATGCTGTACGCTTCTGTATTTCATAGTGGATGTTTTATAGATAGTGCACTTCACTGTATCCTGAGGTAGTCAGGGTTTCATAAAGTACAGAGGAGATTAAATTATTTGAGCTTATCTTTAACTTTTTTTGTCAGAGTTCATATTGGTCAGCATTGAATTTACATATCAATTGCCAGGATAACCCTGCAAGTTAGCTATGAAAATATTTTTTTTCTTTTTTTAGTTAAAGGAACAACACAGAATATTTTTACAGCTTTCTGAATACAAAATGAAACAGTAGGGGAGAGAGTTTACATTAATCTCTTGGTTTTAATGTTTATTTCAATCTACAGTTTTTTGTAGCTTCAGATCCTACAGTTAAAACTGATCGGTTGTGGCATGACAAATACACTTTGAGGAAATCAATGATCCCTTCTTTTATTACAATGGAGCAATCAAAGAAGGTATGAATTCAAAAGTTAATCTGATTATTTGTTTGCCATATCTGCTGCTTAGATTTCCATTAAGAAAACAGACCAAATTTAACAACAAATAATCATCTTAAGAATTTTAGAATTCTTTGCTGAGGAATTAGACGCTTTCTCCTTTCCATTTGCTAACTGATAGGCTTTGTTTAAGGAGATCTGAAGAGGGGAAAAGAAGTTTAACACTTTTGTGTTAGCTTTGAAGTTCTGGATTGCTGTGGTTGTATTGTGAGGCTAAGAGCACAGAAAGATGACAAAATACCCTGTTGCCCTGGTGGTTGTGGGTGGCTTTTCTGTTTGGTGTGTGGTGTGGGGTTTGGTGGGTTTTTTTCTTGTATGCAAATCACTTTTTTAAAAAAAATAATAATCCTTTTTTGTTCAGGTCCTCCTAATAGGAAAATCCATAAACTTCTTGCATCAAGTTTGTCATGATCAAACTCCATCCACAAAGGTGATTGCTGTGGCAAAATCTGCAGAGTCTTCAAAAGATGGTAGAGTATCAGTGTTAGCTTCTTCCCTTTGAACTGAGTTCTGTACAATATTTGGTTTAGACTATAAATTGATATTTTGGATAGTGGGATAGAAGGGCGTACAAAAGTCCCATCTGCCCTAGAATACAGGTATTTTAATGGGTACTTGCATTTTACAAATGATGTATGAAAATGCATTTGTGTAATTTTCTTAATTTGATAGGTTTGCTGGATGGTTGTTAGTGTACTGGATTTCTGAATTAAACCACTGAGAAACTTGCCTGCCTTCAGCTGACTTTTTTTGCGAGGGCTGCAGTGGGGGCAGGAATATTCTTGAGTGCTGCAGTTAAGAATTTTGTAATTGTGACTTCTCATCAAATGTATTTCATCATATGATTCCATAATAATACTGAATTAATTGTAATTAAAAGGTAATAAATGATCAGATAGTTGTAAATAAGAGAATGAGCAGTAGAACTTGACAGGATAGAAACCTTCCTGTAAATGCACTCTACTGCTATAATATGTCTGAAGGAAGTTGGGTTTGTGGAAGGTTAGTAGAAGTCATTAAACCATCAGAACATTAACTATCAGAATTCCTTTAGGTTATTTCTTTCTGTTTAGAAAAGATATCAGTTTTAATGAATGAGAACTTAGATATATTTCTGGTGCTTCTTTGAAATGAAATTAACATTGTTATGATGAAAGATAGCAAATAAACACCTAAAGCAAGGAGACTTTATGTGTAAATACTAAGCAAAGCCAGTAAGCTAATGTGTAGGAAGTTGCTACATCTGGGAGAAAGAACAACTTGCTTTCTTCTGAGGAAGGGGATATTTTACTATAACTTCTTTTTATGATTTGCTTAATATGCAAAAGAGAGTCTGATTGTTAAGATGTATCACTGCGATAATTTCTCTGATGCTAATTTATACACAGTTTCTAAAGGTATAATGGTGTCCTACTAGTATATCCAGCTTTTTTACCAGAAGAATAATTATCTAAACATTGTTTTTTCTGTCAGGTTCTTTACTTAATTTTCGAAGAGCATCCTTTGTGCTTTTTGACATCTTGTACAGTATCTTTTCTGTTATTCCTGTACTCAAATATGACTTCAGTATATATAACTTTGAAGCTTGGTTTTGTGGGATTGTCTTAATTTTTACTACTTTTTTTTTTCTCCCCTCCAAATTAACCTTGGATTAGTCTTTATACTAACTCTTCACCACATGGACTTTTAGCATGAGTACCTCCATTAAAGATGTTCTAATAATAAAATCACATTCACGTCTGCAAGAATATTTCATCTAATAATGTGATTTTTGTGCCACGTGCACCACTTGCCTGGTCAAAGATGCACTTAAAGTGCAGAGAGGGGTCAGGGTTAGGTGAATAGGGACTGTAAATGCATTTCAACCATCATCTTGCCAGCTGCTCCTGGAAAAGGCAAAAACATTCTTTGGCTAATCTACTTTCACCACTTTTGAACAGTGTTTATGGCCATGCTTTTCCAATGTGTTTTTTTAATTTGCACTTGTTTCTCTCTCCTTGATTGAATGGGAGATCTGCACAAATATAGGCTCCCTGTTATGTAGGGGACAAGAACTTCAAAGCAGATCTTAAGTGCTGAGAATACCCGTTTCAGACAGAAGCATAGTTTTAGAAAAGGATGTTACCTGCTGTTATCTGCAGTGTGCTGAAGGTGTGCTGAGCTTATGGTCTGCAGCCTAAATACCTCGTGGTATTGCACTGCCTTGATTCTGTGCTGAACTGCATTTGTACTAAGGGCATTTGACCTGTTCAATCCAGAAAGAACATTCTGTGTCAGTGATTTAGGAAATGCATCCTGTTGTCTTTGTTTGTGCCATCTGACAACATCGTAAGAGTCTTTTCAGATAATTACTTATAATAAGGTGATGAAAAGCTAGGATGCCAGTCTCAATTCTGGATGCTTTTTCTCATTTACATATGAACGTTTTATGCGTTTGGCTATATTTTTTTAATATTTTTTTATTTGCTTTGGAACTTTAACTCTCGTGTTTTCCCAGTTTCCTTTTCATACTGAAGTAATCATGATGTAAAAAACTGCCTGAACATGTATTAAAACAGGAAGTCAGAGATGAAGAACAGTGTAGAAGTTGCTCATCTTGCCTGAATCAGGGGTTTGTAGCAGGCACTTGGGGATCTCAGCTCCAACCTCTAGCTGTCCAGTTTGGGAACTTCTAAACCAGGAATGACATGACACCAGTACATTCAGTAGCAACTCGTGGACCTGTTTATCAGTGCTTTTTGCCAGACCCTTTCTTGACCCATTTCTGGCTTTTCAGAGTGTCCTGAGATAATTTTGCACAGTGTTAAAAACTTGTGTCTAGGTCTCATGTAAGCAACCTTTTTGGTAGTTTTGCACGTCAGACAGGGATGTCGCATTGCCTGTGCTGGTGGGCATGTATGTAGAGATGGTGTGTTTACATGTAAACTTGAATTTTCCAGTCTCAGAGATGAAGGGCTATGGCGAGGTCATTTCCCTCAAGGCAAGGGGGGCAGTACTAAGGAGAGGGGAAAGGCTTTTGGGTTTTTTTTCTGCTTGGGATAAGAAGTTGAGACTGGCTCATGTGTCCTCAGCTTTAAGTAAGTACTGCCTTACACATGCTTACCCCTACTTGAGCAGAGGCAGGACCAGCATGTGTGATTTTGTAGGCTTGCCATAGGCAAACTAGGCAATTGCCTGCTGCCTGTTCGCTTTGCCTGTGCCTTGTGCCAGTCCTAGGCTTAACGACTGTGTCCAGTAGCTGAAGATCATAACTCTCTGGATTGGCTTGTTCCCTCTTTTGTTTTGCCCATTAGGCTTCCAGTATCTTGTGGAAAGACACTTGCAGGAACAGATTATTGGGGTATTGTAACTTACTGTGTTCTGTCTGTGAAACTCTTCCAGTCTTTTTTCCCTTCTGAAAGTTCTTCTTTCTTCCTATAAAGCCAGCAGTGAAGCCATGTGGCACATCAGATGGCTGGTGCCACTACACATACAAGCAGCCACACTCAAACCCATCTTTTGAAGACAGGAGTTAGGAGGGCAGGATCTCCTGATGGGGAAAGAGTAGATGAAAGTCAGAACTGATTGAATATTCTTACTGCCCTGTTGCCCTGTACCAGTGAGACAAATGCATTTGCATGAACTGATGTTTTTTCCTTTTTCCCCGTAGTGGGAACACCGCTGCATGCTTTCTTACCAGAGCAATGCAAGAATTGCATTGCCAGATCACAGATTTCTGCCTTGACCAGAGAGAGCAGAGACCTTGGTGAGCTGTCTCTCCCTGTTTGCTGTCAGTGACTGGAAAGAGGACTTTGAGGATTCCTTATGAGAGTAGAGGCTGTATTAATTCTCACATCTCCTAAACTTGATGTGTGTTACTTGACTAAGTAGTCCTTACCTAATGTAGGGATTTTGAACGCAGCAATGTATTAGACAAGTGTCACCTCTTTGACATCTCTGCATGTGCTTGCACTTCTTGTCTTTTATGGAGAGTTTCACAGGTTAGTGATTGAGAGTTTGGAACCCTCAGGGAATTTCATTGAACCAGACGTTGTGAGGTTTCCCTCGTTAAAGAGTGACTTCTTTATTAGAATCATTGTTAATTTCTTCATTTTAAAAGTATTGTATTAATTGAGGCTGAATCTCATCTGAACAACGTGAAACTTGGTTTCAGTGCTTCCTATCTGCAGTACAGGTTGAGACTAATCCTGGAGCAGGTGGTGCACTCTTACACTAATTTGGTACCTGGATCTTAATTTTTTCACCTTTAGAGTAATAGTTGTGTAATTAAAAAACATTGAAAGTGGGAGTATATCCTTTAATGCTGAGGAAGGTCTGTATCTTACAATAGTTGACAGTCCAGTATTTGAAGTTTTGCTGAAGAGGCCACACTTCTTGCTATCTTGTAACAACCTTATCGCAGTCCCTTTCTTAGGCCTGTAGTTGTAGAAAAGAGTGAAATTTGCTTTCTACTAAAGGGTGATGTCCTGCTTTCTGCCCCCAAAATTGCCATGCATTGAAGGTGGAGAAGAAAACATCAGGTTCCTGGCTGTCCCAGGTAACACAAGGACATTCCTTCCTTTCTAATTCCGACATATAGGTAGGACCTCAGCTGTTGAATGTTCCAACCGATGATTTGATTTATTTTCTCCCTCTCCCACCTTAGAAGTGACTTCTGATTTAGATCTCCCCCAACAAAGTTTTTCCCTAACTTTTAGATCTCTAAATTGTAGTATTGGAGCAAGCTAAAAAAAAATAAATATCACTTTCTATGTAAAAAGCAACAAAATACAAGCTCGTGGAAAGTACAAGCTGGGCACAGATTAAAAGTAATAATGTTGAAGTATGGGCTGCTTTAGACTTGCTTTCACTTTGGTTATGCCAAATGTGTAATCAGAATAAATAGCAATTTCTCTGCTTGTATGTTTCAATCCAAAGTTTGTTTGGCTCTGTTTTTGGAAAAAATACTAATTTAATTTTAACTATTTCTTTATTTTTTTTCAGCTGCTGATTTGTTCACAGATCTGGAAAATGCATTTCAAGAGAAAATTGATGCAGCTTATTTTGAGACTAGCAAATACCTTCTGGATGTTCTCAATAAGAAGTACAACCTACTGGAACATATGCAGGCCATGAGGCGTTACTTACTACTTGGTCAAGGAGACTTTATCAGGCATTTAATGGACTTGCTCAAGTAAGAGAGTAGGAAGGATAACTGTTGAATTTCTGATGCTTGCAAACGTGTATGACCAGGACAGAAATTGTTTTGCTTTTGGAAAGGAACCCTTTAAATATAGTATTACGCAGATTTCATTGAACTTTTAAACTCTATTTTGGGTTTAGTTTTTTTGACCCTGAGGCTTATACTTTGTTCTTCATTCTTTGTAGGAAGTATATACAGTACCATTTCACAATGTCTTGAGAAGTTGCATTAATATAAATGTCTTTACGCTGGCCTTGTGACAGCTTCAAGATTGTTAGTACGTCTCTTGTTCCTGTCAGCAAGTTTAAGGAGAAAATTCCTGTTGCTCTTGATGCTGCTAATTAGCATTGCTGTGAATGTTAGGCTTCTGTATTTTGGAGGTGTTTGGTCAAAACACTGTGACAAAACCCCTCAATGTATTTTTATAATTTTAATTGATGCCTCAGCAGCCTCTCTTTTAAGCACTCAGGTGCACTCACAAGTATCAGTTTTGGTTCTTAAAGTGTATTTGCAAGCTCACTGTTTCTACATGCTGCTGCTACTAATGAAACTTAGTCTATCAAAAATGTCCTTTACACAGCTTTCCTTTCGTCTAGAAGGCAGGTTTTGTAATTGATCTTCCATTAACTTGTTTGTGAATCAAAGTCAACGTCGTCTGATGGCCATTTGTACGTAACCATGCCTTTTAAAGTGAAAATTAGTATGAAGTAGAATAAGGTTGGTTTGTGGAGTCAATATTACATTTGAGGCAGAAGTAGTAAGGGGCTTTCCAGTACTGATCATGGGGGGAAAAGAGCAGGGCAAGGTGCTTGTTACTTGCATGTTGTAACTCATTGGAAAGTTTAGGTTACATAGAGGGCGTGGCTTTGTGTGCTGCCAGCACTTTTAAGCCTGTGAGATGGCTATCAGTAAGTCACTCAAAACTGAAATGAAATTATTGGTTTGATATGTTAATGATGTAATCTGCCTCATTTTAGATATGAATGCGACTCAAATTACAGAATAGTTATGCTAGCAATCCTGGTAATTTCAAATTACTGGCATTAAATGAGGATAAACTTACTCTTCATGCTGGTGTTCAGGTGTATAGCTGCACAAAAATAAACATACCCTCAGTATTTTGGGCTCAAATATTTTGCCCATTAATTTTCTTCTTAAGACAGAAAGAGTAATTTGAGAGGTTTTTCAAATCTGTCAGAAAAGTGTTTCACTGTGTGCTGTAGTTACTACCAAATCACTGTTGCAGAATATTTCAGTAATATGCCATGACTGTTTACTTCATAACCACCAGGCCAGAGCTTGCACGACCAGCTACAACCTTATATCAGCATAATCTGACTGGCATCCTTGAAACAGCAGTGAGGGCAACTAATGCCCAGTTTGACAATCCTGAGATTCTGAAACGCTTGGATGTTCGACTTCTGGAGGTATGTTGCATCATGATAACTCTGACCTGAAACATACCTTTTTTTTTATGTATGTGTATATGTGCAGATATCTATATGAAAACAAAATTTCATGTGTATATATAGTAAATACATTTCCCACTCCCTTTCCATTGAAGTCTACTTTGAATTATGTAAACCTTATGTAGTAAGTCTTTTTTCTTCTTTTCCCATTTCCTGCCTATTGTCTATTTGTACTTCAAGCTGTGGGTTTACAGCAGTTTCATTGACAATATGAAGTTGAGTTTTTGGGGTCTAACACTAATTCATACTGGTGGCCCTGACTTGAGTTTCTGCAAACATTTCCTACTGCTGTTACTCTTACAAGAATCTGGGGTTAGTCTCCGTGTCACCAGCAGTTAAAAAGAGCGAAGCAATGAAAGCGTGTTTCATGAAGGAGACCTCTGGTAAGTAACTTGAGTTAATGAGAAAGCTCCAGTCCCAGAGGTGTGAGTTAACTGATGATCTGTAACATCTGAAATAAGTGTATACCTCAGACTGAGTCCTGCCTAAGAAGTTTTTCCCTCCCTTCATTTCCTCTACAAGCTCCAGTGAAAAAACATTAACATTACAAACATCAACATTTGAGTAAGACGAATCCCACCCTTGTTTCAAACTTTGATTCATTTTTGCTTAATCTGCTGCTTTTGACAAGGAACTCCTGTATCTCGTATTGACGTGGATGCTCATTTCTCCATAGGCTATGGAGAATGGAAAAGTAAGCGAGAGTTGGTCTTCAGCACAAGTATGCTCTGATTATACACTGAAAGTAGCGTATCTTTTTAATGCAGGTATCTCCTGGGGACACTGGATGGGATGTCTTCAGTTTAGACTATCATGTTGATGGCCCAATAGCAACGGTAATGTCATATGTCATACACTGCTGGCTGTGAACTGGTCTGAATATTGAATTGAATTGCTAAATATTTTTTTTATTGAAATAACTTTTTATTCTGGAGTGTAAAATCAGGGAGACTTTTTTTTTTTGGCATCTAGGATGTACCCACTGTATAAACAGTTAAGCCAAAATCTCAATTCTTACAAATTAACCATTAGTGCTGAAAAGCTACATTTAAAACAATCATTACTGAAAATCAGTATTTCATTTGTTCCAGCAGAGATTTTAGCAAGTACTTAATAAATGGAGTGCTCCTCTTCTTCCATTATTGCTAGTCTGTAGCTGCTAATTTGGGATAATTTGCAAGGAACTGAATAATATGTTTGAGGAAAACCTGTTTGTACTGTCTAAATGAAATTTGATAGGTAGTGTTTGTTAAAGTACTGAAAAAATAGCTGTACTATCAATCAGAATGCATTTCGTTTTTATAAAGAACTTGTAAAGATTATTTTTTTTCAAACAGGGCATCAAAATGTGAGCCTGACCAGCAGAAAGAATTTTCAGGTGTAGATTAAAAAGAGTTAAACGTTTAGGCTTTGTCATGTTCATCCCTCCTTATGCTTCCTGCAGTACCCTGTGCCTGCTTGAGTGTTAGTTAACCCTGTTCAGCCCTTGAGGGAGGATCTCCAAAAACTCTGGGGTTTCCAGGGATTTTGTTTTGACAGTATTTACCAAGAAACTGCATGGCTCAGATAAGATGGGCTCTGAAGAGGTTCTTGGTCCTTCAGAAAATAATGGTATGTCTATTAAATTTGTACTGATATTTTTTGGTTTGCAGGTATTTACACGTGAGTGCATGAGCCACTATCTAAGAGTATTTAATTTCCTTTGGAGAGCGAAGCGAATGGAATATATTCTTACTGATATATGGAAAGGGCACATGTGCAATGCAAAGCTTCTGAAAAGTATGCCAGGTGAGAGAAGCCCAAATGGATGACATACTTATAAACTGGATTTAGGTGAATGCATCTTATTTTAAACTGTGTGTTGGAGGGTGGTGGGGTGAAGTCTGTTGGGACAGATGAATCTTACATTTTATTGCTTCTCTTGACTATTTAATGGTAAATGATAGTGAAAATTTCCTGTTTGTTCTACTTAATCTTTGGTTGTGTGTTTTTGTAGCAGTGAGCAAATTAAACATCCCATGTCTCTGGAAAAAAACAGTTATTCTTCCATCCCCTTTTATTTATCATCCTTGTTGGCTTCCTATCTGTATCCTGTGTCTCCCTCTTCCTTATGCTGGAAGTAGTAAGTCTCACACATGCACACTTCTGAATTTACTAGTATAACTGTCACTCATTCCTTGTACTTTTGTTTAGCTAAGAAGAGAACAGATGTTTGAGAAGAAATAAGTTAAATAAGTTCTGGCTCTGGTGTATGTTTAATGGACTGGGACTTTTTGATCCTGCTTCTCAGCTGAGATTGTAGTTGTATTTGTGAGCATCTGTACTGGCTCACTCTTGACTTTTTTCACCTATTGACATTTCTCTCAGTAAAAAATAGCTATTGAGGGTTCAGCTTCTTTGTGGCATAGTAATATTTCCAAAAATATATTCATGTTTTTATAATTAGGAGCTGTTTGGTGGGTAGGAGTGGACACCTTGGCCTCAGAAGGTCAGTGGGAGACAAGCTCTTGTAAAGTCTGCTCTAGTGCACAAGACTGATCTCTGGAACTGTACAGGATGACTAGGTTTCCTTTCTGCTTCTGTGAGATAGGATTTGGTTTACCATCATGTCCCTGTCCCAAATAAGTGCATTTTTGACTCAAAACATATGGTCTATTGCATTACTGCTTTCTGTTCCCTTTGAGACTAGGGTGCAGGTAACAGATTTTATTCTCATCACCTGAGGGTCTTCAGGCTGGAGCTGCCTTCCATTGCTAGGGTCTCATTTGTTCTTTTGTTCTCAGGACGAAGTTTGTTCCCCCCCAACCCTTGGGAAGCCTTTCTTATGCTTTACCATGGAGCAGTCTTCTGTAGGTAAAAGCTCAGTTGCTTGTCTGTTTTAAGAAATGCAGACATTTGAAATGCTGGCCGAACTGTAATAGCTGTAGTTGGCAGAAGGAGTTAATATTTCTCAGTTTGTGCCTCTTGACAAAGGAGGGTATGTTTACAAAGAGCTGTACTGCCTTCTGCCTGGAGGCACAGGAGTCTGTCTTGCTCACTGGCATGTCTAAGCTGGAAGCTGAGAGTAGAATTTTTTTTCTGAAATACGTGGAGAGTCTAACCCAGCGCTGATTTGTGAAGAAGTAATAGAACTTTTATTTTCTCTCCCTCCCTCCAAAACAGTTTCTTGCCCTTCCAGTCACAGAGCACCAAATGGAGGACAGTAACTGATAGGAGGAAGTAGCTGCAGGGTCTTTTGTTTCTCAACCACAACGACAGAGCATTGACTTTCAAGGATAGCTTTATTCACAGTTCCCATAAAGTCTTAACTGACAAGGATTTTAACACTTTAAGGGAGTACTTCTAGACAGTAGCATCAGGCTTGCTCTTTTCCTGTCCGTAATTGGCGAGTTGCATATATCTGTGTTGTTTCTTCCAATGTTGAGGAATTTCTGTTGTTTAACTAATGTGGAGGGGTTTTTTATTTATCCTCTTAAAAGTAGATGTTAGGGATAGTTTTCCTGCAAAGGCATAAGAAATGAAGAACAGAGTAACTTGTCGTAATGTCTTTCAGATCAGTAGATGGTCCTGTAGATGAAAATGTAGAATTCCTTTTGTAGTAGTCTCATAGCTTGTCTGCAGTGGCCAATTACTGTGGCAGCTTTTTAGAAATTACTTCCTCTCTCTAGATATTTGCCTGATTCCAGAATGTTAAGTATCTTTATTCCAGAGAATTTTTACAGTTGGTGGTAATCTTGATATTACCCTTCCGCAACAGAGGTACCTCCTTTTACAGGTGAGCAGCTGAGGCAAATCTGTGGCCTCAGAATTTCAACCAAAAAAACCCACATGGGACACTAACTGTATTTTGGGCTCTTGGAACTGAAAGGGTCTTTTTCCCTTGTGATACTCAGCAAGTTTCCAGCACTGTCTGAGCACAGTCGGTGTTGTCTTTGATTCACATTTTCTAGGAGTTAATTGTGCAATGTTCTTTGCTCATCTGTCACCAGCTGGTATTGCTCCTACCATCCAAGATTAGTGGCTGTTTTATGAAGTATTCAGTTTGATAGAAAAAAATTTACCAAGCTGGTTTGATGGCTGTGCCTGTCCTTGCAGTCTTTAACATGCCATCTCTTTGGATTTTTTTACAGAGCTTTCTGGGGTGCTGCATCAGTGTCACGTTCTGGCATCAGAAATGGTCCATTTCATTCATCAAATGCAGTATTACATTACATTTGAGGTATACTCTATCCACCCAATTAGTTGCTTAAAAATGAAGTACTTTTAATATTCTGTATGTGTTGTGTGTCTTAAATTTCAAAGAGCTTGTCATCTAGCAAATCAAAACAGCCCAATCCTGAATCATTGCTCCAGGTGCTTGAATGTTCGTGGGATGAACTCTGGAACAAGGTTCAACAAGCACAGGACTTGGATCACATCATTGCAGCTCATGAAGTTTTTCTAGACACAATCATAGCTCGGTGCTTGTTGGATAGTGATTCCAGGGTAAGTCTTCTTCTTTGCATTAAATTGTAGCTTTGTGATCTTGGCTTATGTGTTAGGAACCACCTTCACTTTATGTTGTAGGAGCAAGGGGAAGAGTTCTTTTTATTCCTCTGATATAAGACTTTATTAGGGTAGGCTTTGTAGATACTCCCCAGATGCAGTGTCAGATGCTGATTATAAAACTTTTTACAATGTGGGCCAGTTGGTTTTGGTCCTAAGAAACTGTGTGATCATGCAACAAATGACTTCAGGCTTTGGAAAACAGTCTCTCCAGCTGTGTGTAAAAAGATTTAATTTACTGGTGTTCTGAAGAACGGTAGTAACTTAAAACTCTTTCGCTGTTTTGTTGCTGAACTATCTCACAGGTACTTCTCAACCAGCTTCGAGCTGTTTTTGATCAGATCATTGAGCTCCAGAATGCCCAAGATGCAATGTACAGAGCTGCTTTGGAGGAGTTGCAGCTGAGGCTGCAATTTGAAGAGAGGAAAAAACAGCGTGAACTTGAGGTACAGTAAGGATATTACTAGGACTTGTCTTTTGATATGTGGAGGGGTTTAGGTATTATGTAGAGGTACAGCAAAAATGAAAAACGTAGTTGGGACCAATGTAAAAGTCATCAGCATTAGCTAGTGAATTCAAACAAAACTGCTGAATGGTGTTTTTCATTTATGTCTTGCCCAAAACCTCTAGGTGTGTAGATTCTCTGGTGAGCTTTGGAGGATAAGTTTAGGGCTGTTGTAGGTGAAGGAGATGGAAAAGGCTTTAATATTCTGAACCCTTTTGCAAAAAATGCTGTAGCTTCATGCCTGCTTTCTTGCTGTCAGTCTGTGGGACATGCAGTGCTGGTATGAAACTCACCTGCTTTACTAACCTCTGATTTCTTTCATGTGCTCTACAACCACCAAGGGGACTGACAGTGTCAATATTAGAGACTCCATGTTTGGCTTTCTATAGTGATGGTTGGTTTGTATAAACATGGTGGTTTAGCTGGGCAGAAGGTGGCCCAGTTAGCAGCTTTCATCATGTGATGCTTGACCTAACTCGTTTGGTCTCTCTGTAGGGCAAGTGGGGTGTAACTGCATCAGAAGATGAAGAAGAGAGCAAAAGGATGAAAGAATTTCAGGACTCAATACCCAAAATGTGCTCACAGCTGCGAATACTCACTCACTTTTACCAGGTGCCCCTTAAATATTTTTTTTAAATATGCCTGCCAAGCTTTGATATGTAGAAATCAATTTCAGATATTAAGTAGGTGTAACTTCTGTATTCATGTGTACAGTTTGTGGATCTAGTTCATTTTTTTTTTGCTTCTCTACTTAAAAGCCTGTATTCACTGTTTCTCAGTAGACAGTAGATTTTGCAACTGTGTGTGTTCCCCTGACAAAGGGGAATAGTCTCTTCATGTAAGTATCCTCCTTCCTCCAGTAGTGAAAGTAATAGCTATCTTCTGGCATAACCTTAAAAATAAATAAATGAATAAAATGCCTTCTGCATTCCAATCTTTCTCACCATCTTTGCAAGTGTTTAGTAGCAAAGACTGCAGAAAGGCTCATTATTAAGGGCCTAACACTTGATTTTAAGCATGTTGAGATGGGCATTGGGTAAACAGTTTGGACGAACATGCACAGGCTGTCTTTTTGAATGATAATTATTCTGGCTTTGTCTTAATTTGTTGTATCTGATTCTAAAGCTCCCATTCCCCAGAAATATCAGCTGTTAGATTTCAGGGAAAGCATTCCAGAAAGCAATGAAAGTGAGGGACACAGCACTATGTACAACAGCAGCCTTTCAGGATTAGACCCCAGATCAACTGAAAACCAAAACCCTATCCCAACTCATCCTTGACTTTGACACATGAGATATTCCTCATGTAAAGTAGTGTACCTTTAAACTTCCTTACCACCTTTGGCATGCCTGAGGTTCAGATTTTTTTAGGAATGTTGAGGAGCAGCTGAGGGAACTGGGGTTGTTTAGCCTGGAGAAAAGGAGACTCAGGGGAGACCTTATTGCTCTTTACAACTACCTGAAAGGAGGTTGTAGCAATGTGGTGGTCGGTCTCTTCTCCCAGGTAACAACTGATAGGACAAGAGGAGATGGCCTCAAGTTGCACCAGGGGAGGTTTAGACTGGATATTAGGAAAAACGACTTCACTGAGAGTTGCCAGGCTTTGGAACAGGCTGCCCAGGGAAGTGGTTGAGTCACCATCCCTGGAGGCACTTAAAAGACGTGTAGATGTGGGGCTTAGAGGCAGGGTTTAGTGGTGGACTTTGCACTTGATGATCTTAAAGGTCTTTTGCAGCCTAAATGATTCTGTGACTTAAAGCTGTAGGACCTGCTTGCTTCCATCTTGCTGTTGATATTTCTTCTATCTTTCTTTCTTATTTTAATATCCATAAATATACACTCAGACATCTACTAAATGCATAAATGTGCATTGTTTCCCTAGGTAAATGAACGGGGTTGGAATGGTTTTGCTGGGTTGTTACCCATACCTTGTAAGAGTATAATTGGTTTTTATAGCAGTTATAGTTGTGACTCAGCAGCTGTACAGCATGAGCAGGGCGCATCCCAGTCTTCCTCTCTGGTGGTTTGCATCAATTCTGTTTCTGTATGCCTATAGCTTTGCCAAGCTATAGCTACCCTGAATGAAGTGCTGCACTGTCAAGAGTTCAGTTCACATGGAAGTTTGAAGGAAAACAGAATAGTACACCCAGGTTTTAAAATACTGGTGCCTTTTCTTGAAGGCTGTAGAGATCCTGAGTTTTGATGTGACGACTGCAGTTCTGGGAGGAATTTGCTCCTGGGTCCAAATATTGCAGTTCTCCCTTCCAGAGGAAAATGGAGCCAAATTCTTTCAGCGTAGGCAGTGAATAGATAATCATTTGTGTACTCTATAGGATCGCTACAAGTTGGCAGTGTAGCTTTTGCCTGCATGGACTGTATTCCTGCTGAACCCTACTATGGATTTTTGATGTAGGACTTCCCTGGCCAACTTTGGTCATCCTTGGAAGTAATGGGGTTATCTAGTTATGGGCATGTCTGCATTATTAGTATTTAGTGGAGATCAAGAATAAGCCCTTCAAGTGAGTCTTCCCATCCTCCCAAAGTCCTCTTCTTTCCTGCATGCTGTGGAGCTCCTGCAGTTGCTTGGCTAGGGCCAAATGCAAAGATGAGCTCCAGACGCATGCCTCCCACGTGTCAAGTGCAAAACCACTCCAAGTGCACAGACTGCCTGTTGGGTCTGCAGCACCGACTGCCCTACCAGGCAGATGCTCTGCTGGGGGGGGGGGTGTCACTTGCTGCGGTGGGTGTGCCCTTTCCCGGGTTCCTGCCGTCTCCTTGCCATGCCTGGGCAGCACCTGGCATCCCTGTGCAAAACACACCAGTGATGTTGTCTTAGGTGTCTCTTGGGGTTTTCTTTCTCCTTCAGGGAATCGTCCAGCAGTTCTTGGTCCTGCTGACAACCAGTTCTGACGAAAGCCTCCGGTTTCTTAGCTTTAGATTGGACTTCAATGAACATTATAAAGCAAGAGAGCCACGGCTTCGTGTATCGTTGGGCACTAGAGGCAGGCGAAGCTCACATATGTGAAACAACTGCTAAGGACTGCTCCTCGGTATCCAAAGGACGTTGAACCTCTTGTTGGACGGGGCAATCAGTGTTGACATAGTACAACCAAACCGTGTGTGACCGGTGTCTACCATCTCTGCAGGCAACATGTTTTCAGTCATGTGATTGTGTGACACTATATAGCAGAAAGCAAAAAACATAGGGTTTTTTACACTTGACATTTCTAGAATTACCCAACTAAATGGGCTGATTGAACCTCCTCCAATCAACTTCTTAAATCATCCTTTTAAACAAATGCCAATTTTATTTGAAGCTTTCTGAGCTCTCTCCACTGTAACTTATATCTGTGTCAAGGAAATCGCATCTTTTGTTTATAGAAAGCACCACTTCCTTTTTTAACAAGAAGATCAGAAGGTTATTTTTTCTATGTGTACTTGTTCTATTTGAAGAGTGCTTTTGTTAAAGCCAACAGATTAGGACCCAGACCTGATGTCCTTGTTAAGAAGCTATACAGCATTTCATTATGCTGATTTTCAGTGTTGTGATGTGTTTGACTGTGTGAGAAACTTTGTATTGGGAGACATAAATGTTTATTTAATTTTTTTGTTGTTTTCAAAGTTAACAAACAAATAAAAAAATAGTAGGGAAATTCTACAGTTACTGTACAGAATAAAACTATAGAAGCAGAGCAGGAGTGTATCTGTTGCACATAAGATCTAAAAAATGAAGTTAAAGCCTCAGTACTGTGAACGGAAAGTGGCGGTTAAGATTGAATTGAATTAAATGATGTTCAAAATTGGATGTGCAAAAGCAAACAGACTTGGCTTATGTTGACTTCATTCTCTTCCCTTCCCTATTTTTTCATTGTAAATATTTATATATTGCTGTCCAGATGTTGGGGAGAGGGGGATTCTTCTTTTGCAAAGTTGTCATTATATCAGGTCATTTATTATGTTCCACAAGTGCAAGCTTAGAAAAATAAAAACACGATTATCTTTCAAACAAGTGTTTTACTTTTTGTAATTGAAAGATTATGATTTTTTTTCCACAGTGTAAGAAAGGAGAAGCTTCCAGTTAAGAGTGTATTGATTTACATATCCCTACTTGTTACAGGATTTTGGTACTAGTCTTATCTCTACTTGTTGTGTGCAGTTCATTAATTAACAATCACCCTTAGATCAGCCGGGTCTGTGGCCTTTTTTGTCTTTGCCCTTACTTTGCTTGAGCCCCTGGGAAGCAGAGGCACCTGCCAGGCCATGGAGACGAGACTCCTGTGAATCACAACAGAGGTGAACTCTCACGGGGCTGATGGAACAACTTGCAGCCTTGGACTAGTGCATTTGCCCTCCAGACACCAGGATTCCCATTATTGTGGAGGCCTTGGAGTTCTTGCTTTTGTTAAATAAAACATGTAAGGCTTTTAACCCTGTGCCATTAAAGGACCTGCTGGTGCATCTGCCTTCATGAAGGGGTACTTGCAGGCAGCATTTCAGCTGTAAGAATATGTGGACTCTGAAGGCAGTGATACTCTGTGTGCCAAAGGAAAGCTGAAAGATGTTGAGCTTTGAGGCATCACACGGTCACAAATCACTTGACAGGCAGGAGTACTCTGTGTGGTTGGAGCGTATTCTTGTAAAGTCTGAAAGAACTGCAAAGCTAATGTGATTGTGTTTTGACCAGAAGTGTTGGGGGGGGGGGACAATAATTAGCTGCATGGGCACTCTTTTGGCCATTGCCTTGCAAGGCATGTTGCATCATCCCATGTGTCGTTGAGATAATTCACAGGCCAGAGAGGCAGCATCAGTGTCAGAAGCAGAGGGCCAGTTCCGAAGAAAGGTTTACTTCACTGCTAAAATGAACCCAGTAGTACACAGGAAACTTGCAGCAGTGGCCATGCCAGGAACAATCATTTTGATGTGATTCCACAGAAACCAGTCAATCTGGGAAGAGTCCTCACTGCTGCAGGAGTTGTTCTGGCTGCTAGGCTGAGGGGGGTGTTTCACATGCAAGGCACAGAATACCTGGGCAGGTGGGGACCTGCCAGTGTCCTTGGTGCTCCATTGCGGGTGGAGACCAGTCTTTTATCCCCTAACCCAGCAGCTGTCATGTTTTATTTCCATCTACATGGGTTTTGTAGCTTCCAATCCTACAATTAAAACTGTTCCGTTGTGGTGTAACAAGGACAGCTTGAGGAAGCCAGTGACCCTTTTTCAAGTAAGGTGGAAAAATGAAAAATATATACACATAAAAAGATGAATCTTCATGATTTGCTATTAGCCCTATACTGTTAGGGCCAGTTTCTCATCAAAAGAGTGGATTAAAAGTTGAGCAACAAATACATCAAATCTTCCTTTGGGCTTGGAAATAACTGCATTAACAGAATTGTCATAATAAATTACACAAGAGCACCAATGCTTCAAACCAGAGCAGCAAATCACAACTTCATGCATCAATAAATATTTGAAAGGTGAAGCATAGAATAAGCTATCCAGCTCTGCAGGAAAGTGGACAAGAACCGGTTCCTGTCATCTTCAGTTCCTCGGGCAGTGACGTCCATTCTTCTCTCAGCAAATGTTTTGCCTATGCCTGTACCTGAGGAAGAGCCATCACCGCTCTTGGGCCCTCTCCAACTGCTAGGCTGGGGGGAAAGTAACTGGGTGGGGTAACTGGGGTGGAGTACTGGACCAGCTCTGCTGGAAGATCCCCTGGAAGTGGATGGGAGCTAGCAATGTCATCTATAATTTTTATGACAATGTCAGCCATTTTTTCTCCTTTTGCTGATCTATGCTTTGCCTCCACCTGCAGTTAGGTCATCCCTCTTTAGGGCACTGTCAGCATTACCTAGTGCTGCTTCTCTGCAACACAAAGCACAGCTTCTGTAAAAGAATATTCATCAATGTGAAGGAAGAGACTGATTTTATAAAGCACTCTCAACAGAAATGCTAGCAGAGCTGCTCACAGCTAACTGCGCTCCAGGATGCCATCTCTAGTAATGCTCCGTTGCAAGGAGCAGCCAACCAACCAAGAATTCTGGAAAAAACCAACTCCTCGCCTTTTTCTTCAGCAGCAATTTAACCAGGTAACCCAAAGGTGATTTTGGAAGGATAAAGTGTGGGAAAATAGTGAGATAAGCAGATAAAAAGGGCCAGTAGTGTGTAAATAGAGTACTGGTCAGTATGGTTTTCTAGCCTTGCCCTAGCATTGATCAATGCAGGGTGCAGCCTGTCCTGTCTCCTTATTAAATTTCTTTCCTTTTTCCTGGGTGTGTGCAATGGAGATCTGAGTGCAGCAACTGGACTGGGATCACAGGTGGGAGGTGTGCCTGTGGTGCCAGCAGCTGCAGACACTGCAGAGGGAGAGGGTGGGTGTATCTGGAGGTGAGAGGATCCAGAGGTCAGCTGCTGGCTGGCTGGACTGTGTGTGTAAGCCCAGGTACTGGAGAGATCCACGATTGTACTGCCAGCCTCACAGAAGGTGTGTTCAAGGAGTTAGTGATGTTGAACGACGTGTCTGCTTTACTGAGCCTCACACCTGGGGCTTGAGCTGCCTGAACGTCAACATGAGCGACGAGTGTATGGGAGCCTGATGGAGTGCCCCGTGGCAGCCCATCTGCGTGCCAGGGCATGGGAAGAAGGGAGTCCTCCATGGATGGGACCTCCACAGTGCACCGTGATAAAATCCATCCAGGCTCTGTCCAGACCTGCACAAAGGCAGGGTGCCTAGCATCTGAAGGGGTTTAAGTTTTACTTGCTACCCGTATTCCTCTTTTTATCCTATTTATATCCCTAGTTTTATTCTGTTGTATTAAAACAGGTATTTTGTTAAGCCATTTGTTGTCAGGCCTTTCTTACTCTGATCCAGAAAGAACCCTGCACCCTTTCTCTCACTGACATCCTGGTGGAGAACAACACTGCACTTACAAAAAAAAGTTTTTTTTATATATATATATATATATATATATATATACACACACACACTAGGTGTTAGTGGATTAGTGGGAAAAATATATATATCTCCCACTAATACGTAATATCTCTATATGTAGAAGAATGGCTGCAGAAGCGTGGCCTTAGAATCTCTGAAGTTTTGCACAATCCAGGCCTGGTATTAGAATAGGCCTGTAATCAGAATTGTACTGAAGTTGCTGTGCTGAAGTTAACAAGAAAGGTAGCCTTGAGCTATTCTTGAATCCTGAGACCAAGTAATTATGTTGTGCCAACAGGCCGTGGCTGTAACAAGCTACAGCTGCTGGGAAAGCAGGTGCAGGGCCAAGAGAGATAGGGACCGGTATGGGAAAATAGGGAGTAACAAACTACAAGGCTAAAGCATAGCAACACAATTAGCTACATGGAAAGAATGCTTATTTTAGTCATGATAATTAGGGGTGTTGAGAACCATGCGCGCTTAGAGACTAATAACCAATTATATTTTTGCTTTACGAATATGCATGTGTATCGATTCTATATAAGTAGTGTTAGAAACTAATAAAGTTGAGCAAGATGCGTAACTCATATTGAGCGTCTTCTTGACTCCAGCGAACCCTTCTTCCAACATCTATATCTCCCACTAATGGACCTCCATCCAGCTCAGCCAGAGAGGGGAGCAGGATGAGGCCGTTGGTGCTGCCTGTGTTCATGTGAGTGCTGTGTGTGTCTGTCGGGGTTGATCTGCGCGGCCAGCCACATATACATGCATACATACATACATGCTGCGTATGTGTTCTCTGTGTGCATGTCCCTATGGGGGATGCATCCTGAGCCTTGCTACTGGTTGGACCCAGGCCCGTGGAGCTGTGGCAGCCTTGCCTCTGTCAGGCTGCTGGATTCAGGAATTCCTAACAGAAGTGAGAGAGAAATGTTCTTACGTTTCATTTGTGCCTGGAGACCAATACTGAGTTCTATATAACTGTGCATACTTGGTGTGATGGTTGACAGCACCCTCCTGCTGCGGCTGCAAGAGCCGCTTACCTTGCGGTGGGCAGCAGCAGCACGTCTAAAGAGAAACACAGGAGTTTTACCTTTTATTTTTTAACACTGAACTGCTTACCTGCTACAAACAAATGTTCAAGATAATAGTTCTTAAGAACACCTCTACTATGCAAGGCTATTCTTCGTTTTGTGAGGTGTGTAATGCAGGCTTCTGGCTGGTGATTTCAATGTTTTGTGGTTGGAGCTACAGTGTCTGAACATAGAGAGGGCTGGGGGCCCAGGCAGCACACTGATGGGTTTGGTTGTTGCTGGGGGATGTTTATGCTAAGACTCTTCACTTTCTTGGACCCTGCCAGCGAGAGGGCTGGAGGGGCATGGGACATTGGGAGGGGACACAGCCAGGACAGCTGACCTGAACTAGCCAGGAAGGTTTTTTTCTCTTATCTTGTTCTAATTATTAAATTGTTCTTATCTGAACCCTCGAGTTTTACATTTACTAATCGAGGCTGCTTCATTGCCCTTCAATCTTTTTCCACAAATTGCCAAGAGAGAGGAAAAGAACACAGTCTTCTTTGCTTTCTAACAAGGCACTGCATTCACTCCTTAAAAGAGGGTTTTTTTTCTGAGTTTTACCTCTTGTCTTGTTTCTAATGAACAGTTCTGAAGGGTGTAAAGAAACAGAGGGAAATTACAGACGGGCTTACAACAGCAACTAAAAAGGTAAATGAGAACTTTCCTTTAACAACCTGGCGTGTAAAAGTAAGAATTAGAGCATATTATAATGGGCAGAAAATGAAGAAAACAAAATTATCTAGAAAACAAGCAACTGAACCATCAGGTAGAGTAAAATTGTACTGTTTAGAGGAAAACAGAAAGCATAAAGAAAACAAAATGTGGGGTGAAAATGATATTTGATAAATGAGAAAAGCAGGACAGTTCCCACTTACTGTGGCTTTGTTAACACAACTAACATTAAAGACAAAAACAGAATATGTTTTTGACAGCTGTGATCCAGATTATTAAAACATCCTTAAATAAACTGAAATATTTCATTTATTCTGTAAAAGAGACTAATGCAGTATAAGTGTGTACATATATATGTGAGTACACAATACATACATGTAATTAATAGAAGTGCTAGTAGACCAATAGGAAAATACTTACTATGTCGTTTTATTTGCTAAGGAAAAAGATATGATACAGATTTCTCAGCTACAACAGAATGGATGAGCCAAAACTGTTTTTCTCCAAAGTGCCAGATAGGGCATTAGACAGAAAATTGGTTTCATAAGCACTGCAGACAACACAAGCGCTGTGCTTCTGCAAAACCATTTGCAACTTAGCTGCAAGAACAATTGGAGATCAGTGTTTCCCAAAACAACTAAGAGGAAATGTGGAAACTTTACTTCCTAAACCTCTTATGGTTCTTGCTTTCAAAGATGATGGAGAAATGAACAAGATGAATACATTCTGAAAATGTCATGTCACAACTTTCCTTTCACCTTTGTTTCCCCCCCTGCAGCAGCCTCATTTCTCCCTTTCAAACATCTAGGGGAGTTCTGGGATCCTTGATACAATTAGGAAGGAGAGTTTGAAGAATCTTATAAATGCACTTCTTGACAGATGAAGTTAGCCGAGAGTTGCAGGAAAGGTGGATCCTTTAGAAAGCCTTAAATGAACAAATAACCATAACTTCAGCATTACACAAACACTCCCTCTGAATTTCCCAGAAAACCCTCCTAATAGCATTCAGACACTGAAGAGCTGTGTACTGAGGTTGCCTTTGTACTTCAGCATCATATGGTACAGCCTTTACAAGCAATATACTCCAGGGCTTTCGTATTTCCGTCACCCAGGTTACTTCATTGCTGGCAGGAGCAATTAGTGGATTAGAGATACTATATAAGCCCCTGTGGACAAAAGAAACATAAACTTTTCCCAAAAGTCTTTAGGGGACACCAAGGAAAGAGGCAAAAGTAGTTTTGGCATTGTGAAGAGGCACCTTTACTGGTAAGATGTCCCAACTTCTAGGAGAAAAGCAGCAAAGCAGCTGTGAGAGGTGGAGCAGAAGAGGAACGGTACCTGTCAGATTCAGACTCATTCTACCGTTAGAACATGTGCACAGGTTCCAACATTTCACGGGCAAAAAGTTTTGGAAATTAAAACAAACCAAAGCTCCCGCAAATCAAAAGAGCAAAACAGACATTAGTAACAGAATAGGAAAGAATTACAAAAAGCGTAATTGGATGTTAGCCAGGAAGAATAAAAAAAGGAACAAATGTTACCGTTTCCTTAATTAAGACTGTTAAAGGGCAATACTGTGAATGACTCAGAAAAAACAGCTGCATAGAAGTTTACAGGAGCTTATGACTTAAACTATAGGGTTTCTTAATGGGCAATTATATAATTATAGGCTTATTTTAAGGCTTGACCTTTCTCCATTATAAATAAAGAACTCCTCAAGAGCACCTTATAAGGGCGTAGGTAGGAACCAAACAAGATCAAATCTTCAAGTTCATCCTGGCAAGCTGATTTGGATGCACGTTGCTATTTCCAGCAGTCACCGGGACACGCTAAGAGACTTCAACGCCTCACCAGCAGAGTGAACTGTATCAAGATCAGAAATAATGGAAATCCTGCTGATCCCACCCCTTGCCAGGGCCAGCGATGCTGCTGGCGCAGCATCCCACACCTCACAGACATGGTCCCTCCATGTCCCTGGTCAGACCCATCTCTTGTAGCAGCTTGCAGAGCACCAGCCGAAGTCTGCATAAACCTCCCCACATTTCTTCGACCCGCTGGCCTGCGCCCTGGTACACGGACACAGAGCAGAAGCAATTTGCTGTTCAAACTCCATGGCTGAAATTCCTGAAACAGCCTTTAGAGGACAGCGGAGAATTGCAAATGACACATCTTCAGCTGTGGCCTAGTAGTACAGGTTCCTTTGGGGTTTTTACGTGAATTCTGAGTTATGATTCAAAGTGCAGACAAAGTGTAACTTCTATGATAATGTGTCTTGTTTGTGTGGTATGGATTTCTGAGGGTGGGGATGGTAGCAGCTGTGTGTTCTTGGTTATATTGTAGCCTTCTCTATCATTCCGCCTGGCTTAAGCTACAGCCTTGCTGAACAAACTGCTGCATTCTCAAAGGGAGCTCAGTGCTTTGTGGTCAGGTCTAATGGAAAAGGGAACAGCATTCCCAGAAGAAAAATACAGGTGACCTTTGCTAGAGGCTGTGGTGATCCTGAACTTCGACATGGGTGCTTTAAATCCGTAAGAAATTTGCCATTTGGGTCCAAATATTGTGCTTCCCTCTCCCTGGGAAAAGTTGGGCTAAATTTTTAAACAGCTGTTAGCAATGATTAGACTGTAGTTGGATTTTTCTCTAAATTGATAGAAGCTGGCTGGGTCAGCAGCACCGACTGCCCTATGGGGCAGATGCCCTGCTGTGCAGGGGTGCCACTTGCTGCTGTGGGTGTGCCCTACGCCAAATACCTGCTGCTGAAGCAAGCAGTGGTCTAGTGCTGGCCTGGCCCACATTGTAAATGCAAGGTGGAAACAAGGTGAGGTCTCCTGTTTGCATGGGTTACGTCCTGGATGGTGTCACGGCCGTGGTGGAGCTGTCCTGGGAGGGCTGGAACAGTGGTACAGGGGCATCTCCCCTGCAGCGTGGGAACCTTCAGGCAGATGGAGGGTGCCAGCAGGGCACGGGGAGGGGGGGCAGGTGTAAAAGATGGAGCTGTTTGCACTGGAGAATCTGAAGATGGTGGACATTTGAAGATAAGATGAATCTCTGGGGTTTGCAGAAAGAATGAATCCAGCAGAACTGGTTTGTTAACAACTGGGTATAAATGCTTGTGCTTGCCCTTTCCCAGATTCCCACCGTCTCCTTGCCATGCCTGGGCAGCACCTGGCATCCCTGTGCAAAACACACCAGTGATGTTGTCTTAGGTGTCTCTTGGGGTTTTCTTTCTCCTTCAGGGAATCGTCCAGCAGTTCTTGGTCCTGCTGACAACCAGTTCTGACGAAAGCCTCCGGTTTCTTAGCTTTAGATTGGACTTCAATGAACATTATAAAGCAAGAGAGCCACGGCTTCGTGTATCGTTGGGCACTAGAGGCAGGCGAAGCTCACATATGTGAAACAACTGCTAAGGACTGCTCCTCGGTATCCAAAGGACGTTGAACCTCTTGTTGGACGGGGCAATCAGTGTTGACATAGTACAACCAAACCGTGTGTGACCGGTGTCTACCATCTCTGCAGGCAACATGTTTTCAGTCATGTGATTGTGTGACACTATATAGCAGAAAGCAAAAAACATAGGGTTTTTTACACTTGACATTTCTAGAATTACCCAACTAAATGGGCTGACTGAACCTCTTCCAATCAACTTCTTAAATCATTCTTAATGAATGCAATATTTAATTTGGAGTGTTCTGAGCCCTCTCCACTGTAAGTTGGATCTGTGTCCTGGAAATCATGTGTTCTTTTGTTTAAGAAACTAACCTTTCCTTTTTTAACAAGCAAATATGATTCTTTTTCTATATATACTTTCTCTATTTAAAATCACTTTGGTTAAAGCCAAGAGTTTTGGACTCAGACCTAATGTTCTTGTTAAGAAGCTATATAAAGCATGTAATTATGCTGATTTTCAATACCATGATGTATTTATGCCGAACTTACATACTTTAAATTTTTTACTGTGTTTGTTTTCAAGGTTAATATTACAAATAAAAGTAATTTGGTAAGGAAATTCTACAGTTACTGTACAGGAGCACACTTGTAGACGAAGAGCAGGAGTGACCTCATTCTGTATGAAATATCCTAAGAACTGAAATTAAAATCTCAACACTGTCAAAGAGAAATGTTGTTTATTTTCAGAATCTGATGTGTTAGAAAGAAAATGGCTTGGGTATTCAAGACTACTTTATTTCTGTTTCCTTGCCTATTTTTCTTTTGCAAATATTTATATATTTCTTTCCTGATATTGGGGGAGGACATCTCTATTTTTGTTTGCAAGAATGTCATTATATCAGGTGATTGAAGTATCCATATATTATGTTCCACAAGTACAAACTTAGAAAAAGAAAAACACAGTTATCTTTCAAACACTTGTTTTGCCTTTTGCAATTGAAAAACATTCATTTTTGAGCAGGGTAAGCAAGGAGAAGCCTCCAATTTGGAGTGCAATTTGTTTACAGATCTCTATAGCAAACAAACCCATTACAAGGCTTTGGTACTAGTATTAACTATACTTATGTTGTATTGCTGTGTGCCATTCATTAATTAGCAATTACCCTCAGATCAGCTGGGTCTGTGGCCTTTTTTGCCTTTGCCCTTACTTTGCTCGAGCCCCTGGGAAACAGAGACACCTGCCAGGTCATGCAGGTGAGGCTCCTGTGAGTCACAACGGAGGTGAACTCTCGTGAGGATGATGCTTCAAACCCACAGGTCCAGACTAAGAGGTTCTCCCTCTGGACATCCAGACACTGCTGGTGGTGGAAGCAGTGCTCCCCAGTAGGTTATCCTGCAGGATGACCTGCCTTTCCCAGGATGGGTGGACACAGTTTTCAGTTGCACTGTGTGGTGTGAGAGGGATGGAGCTGCAGAGAAGAGCTAAAGTTCAGGTGGGGAGTCCTGGGAATGGGAGTGGCACAGAGCAAGGGAGGTGGAAATTCAGCCACGATGTCATTTTTTTCCTGGACAATTAGACCTATCACTCTCAAGAGGAAGCCTTTTAAATCAAAATGGGCAGATTAACTTCTTAGCAGGCTGCCAATCCCTTGAAATAAATCCGCTGACCAAGACTTTGCAGATTCTGTAGTCGAGGTATGGACACAGTTTTGCCCCCTCTGAGCTCCAATATAACATACCCTGTATTTTTCACTGGAAGGATCTGGGTGATAGGACCTGCAATTTACACTGCCACTCTGTTTGATTTGTCTCTCATTTTGCTGTCTCACAGATAAGAGTAATCTCAGCATTGAGTCGTTGATTTAGGCCAGGCAGGAGCACCTCCCTGATGATGCAAAGGTCTGGCATAGTATAAACTTAAGCTAAATTGGTATTAGGCTTCTGAAGCAGTCAGAGGTCAATCTCTAAAGCTAAGTAAGCAGTTTTACTACCAGTAAAGAAGCCTGCCCTACACCATCAGCTTCTTTCCCACCTGCATTACAGGGTGGCTGAGCTCTGTCCTGGTAAGCTGTTCTGAGATTCTGATCTTTGCTTGGAAACAGTTATTTTTAACAAGATAAAATGCAAATCTCCAAGTTCTGCAACAGAAACATTCATTATGGCAAAGCATTTGACTAAACTAATTGTCACCTATGTAGAGGATGGAGACCTGTAACACCAAACTGTCATGTCTTTCAGCGTCACTTGCAGGTCGTGTGCTTGTTTAATGAAGAGAGTTTGTCTCGTCTTTTGTCCTTCTCCCTTTCCTCTCTTTTGCCCCCTCTTCACTCCACTAAGCTAGCTTCAACTGAATTTTTGCACGTCTGCCCTCCTGAAGCTGTACGTCCCTCTGCTTTTCCCCCACTCCTTGGAGATCTGCAATGAGCTCCTGGGACTTGCCTGGTGCCTCCCCAAGCCTTTTAGCTGAGACCTGGGGATGGACTTCAGAAAGACTTGTTTCACCTTCTCTTCTGGGATCTGTTTTTGTTCCTTTTAGCTGTAGTTAGAGCTATGTTTCTCCTTTAAACCAGACATCAGACTTTTTGCCTCCTTCTTCTCACTATTCCCTCCCAACTAACTAAACTCTGCATTTCTGTTAAGTTGTTTTAGCAACTCTTGGTTCACCAATTAGTTATAAGTTCAGACATGTTTTAGGAATAAGTCTTTCACTTCTGCGAAATAAAACATGTAAAGTTTTTATTTCTGTTCCACTTAAGGGACCTGCCAATGTAGCTTTGTAGGAGCAGTTCCAGGCAGCATTTCAGCCAAAAAAGCACTTGGTCCATGGGGCAAGTGTTGTTTTCTGTGCAAAGGAAAAGCTGAAGGATTCAGAGGATTCTGGTTTAAAGTATTGTCAAATTAAGTTGCCTCTGGAAAGCCAAATGCATTGTCTGGCAAACATTGTAAAGGGTTTGTGAGAGGCTCAGTCTCCAGGATAGGCACCTTCTGTCTGTCACCATTACCGTAACTGTATTGCCACTAAAGCTCTGACCATTTGTAAAAACTCAATATTATTTTACAGTATGTTTAAATAATTTAATGGTCTCTGTATGTACTACTATAACTGTTCTAGAAATGTCTCTAGAGCCCCAAATATTTATTCTCTGCCAACTGATACCATATAGACAATGCTTTGCAACAAGTTCTATGTTAGTGGACACAAATACCCAGACAGAAATCACTGCAGCCACCAAGAATGTGCTCCAGTTTAGCCAGACATATTTATTCTAGAGAAGAAAAAGGAGATTAGGTTAGGTTCTTTCTCTCTGCTACTTAAGATGCTCTTAATATACAGTTAGTTCTAATATCAGCAAGTACCCATTAGAAAAGCTTTTTTTTTTCATTAGTATGATTATAAAAAAAAAAAAAGCTGACTTTCAGCACTCGTAGGACCAAGCCACAGTCACAGCAGGTAAAATTACAGATGCTAAGCTCTCATGGTACAAAATGACTAGTACTAAAATGATCGTGTGAGGTTACAACTTCTCCACTGTTGTAAGCAGGCACTGTGGTTCTTGTAAGTTTTCGTTTCTGAACAGTGGCTGTAGATAGCAGGTATATGCAAAAGCTGCTTATGGTTTTGGGGTACAGTGGAATTGCAGAAGTTCTGGTCTTCTCATAATTTGCTTTTGATGCTGAGTTAGTGTAGGATGTCTTGTGAGCAGGCTGCTCTTCTGAAGCTGCTGAGTCCATACCATTGCCCTAGGATTCTTCTGCTGGCAGTTACAGACAGTTGGCTGCAGTTATTGTTGAGATTTGCATTTTGTATGGCAACCACATCCTCTTTTTGCTTGTGTTCTTGAGCTTTGTTCGTGTTCTTCTGCTTTTGATTCTTTTCTTTTACAGGCAGAGTCAGTAATAGTTAATATTTGTCCTCTGCTCTGTAACATAAAAATGTTACAGAAAAGGACACTGTTATGAATTAAGAGGCCAATTTTAAAAAAAAAGGTCTCATCACAGTTTTGCTAACTGCTAACATTGCACTCGAGTTCGGTGGTGAGACTATAACTGTAAACACTTAATTGCTAGTATCAACCTAATGAAGAATCATGGGCAGGAAATCAACTGACTGTTTCTCCATCACTGAAGTAACTTCTGAAGTCAATGCTGTCCCAACCAATATGAAACCAGAGACTGGCACAGAGACTATTATATGGTGGTTTCATATATCTTTATGATCTGCAGCCTTTGTGTTCCTCCTGTCTGGAGGGAATCATGCGATCCATATGTTAGAGGAGGGGATCCTGCATTGCTGAAAATCTCGCATAATGTTTGATGTTCTTGTGTAATCTTGTATAATCTGTCTCAACATTGACAGAAAATGTGCTTTTTCACTTTGTTAGTGTCTCTGAATGAGTAAAAATCCTGGAACAGCAACATTTTCTTGATTTCAGTAGCAACAAAGGGAACTTCCAAGTCATTGCAAATTAACATGCTGTGGAGCTTCTCTGTAGACTGTCTCTAGAACCGCTTTTATGGCTATGACAGTTCTGACTGTTTTAATGATCTGATTCAGTGAGGTGCAGCCACATTTGCTCTTGTCCTTACAGCCTACCCATGCCATTCCAGAGAGGGTCAAACAGAAGGGAAGCCATGGCTGTCTTCCAACATAACTCCTTCTCGTGTCAGGTGCTGAAAGCTTTCTTACTAAACAGTGTGGAACTGGGGCCTTCCAAAAGCACTGGAGAGCTGTAACTTCAACATTCAAAGGATACTTGGCAAGCTTTGTAGCAATTTAATTTTCTGTTGTATTTAATGGGTTTTTTTACCTCTGCACATGCAGTCTGGGCTCTAGAGCACAGGCCTGGGCTGAAAAGCCGCTCCCCCAAAGGGGACCTTACCATCTCGATTGGGAGGCTCCAGGAGGAAAGACCTCGACAGAGCTTGCCAGTGCAACCCACCCTATTGCTACTGCCATGTTAAAGGATCTTCTTCCATCAGTGGACTCAGAACTCAAGGAGCAACTGGATGACTCTCTTAGTCATATGGTTTAGTTTTAAGTAGTCCTGAGAGGAGCAGGGAGTTGGACTCAATGATCCTTGTAGGTGCCTATCGACTTAAGGTATCCTATGAGCTTGATGCTCCAGAGCAGTGAATGCTGTTTCTTCCCACTGCTCCCACTGGAAGATCCATCTGCCACTGAATTACTTTAATGGTTACACGTCATTGCTGTTAAAAGAAATTTTTCCATGAGCAGCTTACATATATGTGTTTCTAGGTCAACATGAGCCTGAAGGATAAGATTCTCTTCTTCCCTCCTTGTGTTCACACAGGACCACATAAAACCATGATTATCCTTGGCCTGCATTTGGCCCTTAAAGCATTTTTGGACTTTTTGAAAAAAGAAAATATCTTTTTTTTTCCTACCTAGTTTGGTACAACTTCCATTTCTCCAACACAGAACTACCCTTCCTTTGCAAATCCAGAGACTACAGTAACAAGTTCCCTCCTTTCGATGTTCATGTTAATTCATTCTTCTTTTCATATCTCTTTCCTGCTTTCTTGTTCCTTTCTATGCTACCTGTTATTTTGGTATTGCCCTCTTTCTCCTTTTCAACACTTTTTAAAAGCAAAAGAAGTGAGAGGCCTTATAGCACTCCTTTTCTTGGGTTGACTAATCACTGTCCTTAAGAGTTTGCTACAACAGTGTGGATATCTAATTCAAGTGCCTGGAACACCTCCTCCTCCTTCTGACCCTGGTGTTTGCACTGCTGTTTCCCACCTTTTTTTTTTTATTCCTTTGCCTGTTCAGTGGTTTTTGCCCTTTCTTAAACATATTGTCACTGAGGCGCCACCAGCCTCACTGATGGGCTCAGCTGTGGCCACTGGTGGGTCCACTAGAACTGGCTGGAAATGGCTGTGTCCAGCGTGGGGCAGCCCCCTCACAGAGGCCACCCCTGCATCCTCCCTACTGCCGGTCCCTTGCCATTTATACTCAACACACCATACTCCTTTGGCATCCAAAAATCAGCTTCATAATGGATCTTTATGGGTAAAAAATGGAGTATAAATGAAGATATATCAATGTAGTAGAGGGAGACTTCTGGGATAAGCAGTATTTCCACTGGGCTCCTCCTCCCTCTGTCCACCAGATACTGTTCCTGCCCATCTCTCTGTAGTCTACTACCTACAAACTAAAAACTGTAGGCTTCCCACTGAAGATGTGCTGCATGAGGGAATCATGTATCATATGCTTTTACTGTGTTGTTGTTGTTGTTATTATTATTATAAGAGCATTACTGCATTTAACTTTCTTTGTTCTGTAGAATCCATTTCAGCTGAAAAACACTGCTCAGCTAGACCCATTAGTGAGCTTTAATTTGTAAAGTGGTTTTTTAGGGTCTGTTTGATGAATTCTCAAAACAAATTTGCACAGCTGGATTTCAAAATTAATGCAGCACATAGACCACTGGCTTTGTGCAGTGTCTCATTCTCAGTTCTCACATCTTGCCTTACTGGAGTTTTTCCTTGTATTCTAAATGACTCAATAACAACAATAAAATCTGCCCTGCTATTTCTGTGCTGAGGTCACATAGCAATAGAAAAAATGTTTGTTGTCTTTCAGCTGAAAGAAACCCAAGTATAATCCCCAAAGCAAGGGTTCAAAACCAGCATGAGGATAGCTGTATTTTACTAAATTAAGAAACACAGGACCACAAGGACAGAATGATACCCCTCTTGTATTGGGTAAGACTCAGTTTAACTACACAGCCCAAATTTGCACAGAGATGCAAACTGAAGTTCACAGCTCCATTTGATAGTCTACATACTAGTATGCAAGCAGTCTTCACTAGATGACCTTGGGAGATACTTTGCCTGGTGAAGTGTGAGAAATATTTCAAGCTGAAAGACCTTGGAAACAGAAGATGTCCCTGGAGCCTTCTCTACCCTGGCCTGAATAACCACAACACTCTCAGCCTGTCTTCACAGGAGGGGTGCTCCAGCCCTCTGATAATTTTTGTGGCCATGTCTTTCCTGTGCTGAGGACCCCAAGGCTGGTTTCAGCACTCCAGATGGGGTGTCACCAGAGTGGAGTAGAGGGGCAGAACCACCTCCTTCGACCTGTTGGCCATGCTCCTTTTGATGCAGCCAGGATACATTTGGCCTTATGGGCTGAAAGCACACATTGTTGGCTCACATCCAGCTTTTAATCTACAGGTACCCCCCAAGTCCTTCTTGGCAGGGCTGTTCTCAATCCCTTCGTCCTGCACCCTGTGTTAATACCAGGGGTTGCCTCAACCCACTTGCCGGACCTTGCACTTGGCCTTGTTGAACCTCATGAGGTTCACATGGGCTCACTTCTTGAGCTTGTACAGGTGCCTCTGGATGGTTTTGCCTTTATAACTTCATAATTTGCTCTCTGAATGTCTTAAGAGAACATTTTAAGTCAAATCTCACCTGAATAAAATATTTTAAAGTAGATTTTTATTCTTTCAAATGTATAGCTTTTTAATACTTTACTGTGGAATTGACCCAAGACAAATAAGTACAGAAATTATTCCCAATGTAAATTTACCTTAGTAAATTGTACAACATTTAACATGTCTTTGCAACACTGAAACTGAGAAGTCTGCATCTTCACATAGTATTGTATTGAGGAAATGTTAGAATACCTATGAATAATTTGATGGTCCTGGAATCTTGTACTGGTTTCCTTAGTTACAGAAACAGCATAAGTAAGTCTGCAAGCGTGGACACTGACAGCAGCAGAGACGTGTGTGGTATATCAAGGGTCTCTTGTACATCAGGAAGACCCCTGTGACAGAGAAGCAAATCCTAAAATAACTTACTTAAGGAAACCGCAAGGACATGCGGAAGTTATTACCAGTGAAAATGCCTGCAATAGAGTGGCAAGATGGCAGAAAACTCCCTGTAAATAATTCTGAAGTGGGTATTTGGGAGTGTAAGCAAAACATACCCTTGTGGTAAGAAATGGGTATGTGCATGAGGTCAAAAAGTAAGAACTACAAAGGTCTGACATCTGACGTTGCATGTCTGCTATACATACAGGAGCTATACAATAGCTCTCTCTATATACACACACACACATATATATGTATATATACACACATAGCGCTATAGGGCCACATGGTACCATCTACTTTGCCAGCAACAGAGAGTGTGGGAAGCAACACACCCAGCTGAAAGAGAAGCCAGGATGCCAAGACATGGGTGACCTTGCTGTTCAACATCACACAGGACAAATAATTTGCACAGCTTCTGCTCTGTGTAGGGTCAGAATTACTGTGACCGGCCAGTACTGTCTCACTGACCAGAACATCCTGAGTTTGTGGGATAATTGCATTGTTTTATGTTATATTATGATTATTGTCACTTAATGAGTGATGACTTCTTCAGTCTTCACAGCATTTTATGCACATGTGCCCATTTTGGTTAATTTTCCCCGACAGGAATGAAAAAAGAATCTCTGCCGTCAGCACCTCTGTGGTTACTGGGTGCGCATAGCCTGGTTCTTAAGTAATGCTGCACTTTTTCAGGGGATGCTGTGAGGTGGTTTCCAACTTCAAGAGAGTATGTCCTTTAAGTCACCTAAGATGGTATTTGCAGCGGCTGTTCAATTGCCTAACAGATTTTTTACATGGCTTACACACTACTTTGCCATTATTGTGGTAGAAACCATGGAAATTATGGAAAAGTTGGGGTTGGGAGAGAGTTCTATAGATCATCTACTCCAACCTTCTGCTGATATTTGGGTCTTCCAGGACCCTGACAAGACACATCTTGAATAGTTCTAGTGAGGGAGAGTCTACTGTGTATCTGGCCAACCTACTTCAATGTTTATTTGTTCTCACAGCAAAGGCTTTTTTTCTTGTATCCAGACAGCATTTCTCCTGAAGTAACTTGTGTCCATTGCCTTTCACCCTGGTACCATGCATCCTTGTGAAAAGAGCACCTCTGCCTCCTCTCTAACTCTGTTCTAGGTATTGGGAGACGGTTATTAGATCTCTCCTGAGCTTTCTCTTCTCAAGGCTGAGAAAACTCAGTTCTTTCAACCTTTCTTCTTATCATGTTCTTCAGACTTCTAATCATCTTTCTGGCTGTCCATTAGATCCTCCTCAGTTCTTCAATGTTGTCCTTGAACTTGGGGGGACCAAAACTGGACACGATATTCCAGGTACCAATAGCAGTGAAATAATCAAGGTCCTGGAACTGCTGACTGTGTGCTTGTAGACACAGCCCAGGAGGATCTTTGCCACCTTTGCTGCCAGGGCATGCTGCTGGCTCACGTTCAGCTTGCTTTCCCCCAGGTCATTTCAGAATACCTGCTTTCCAGGCAGTCAAACCCTCAGCTGTATTGCTGCTTGGTATTATTCTGTCAGGTGCAGGGCTTTATATTTATTGTCCTTACATCTCACGCAACTCTTGTTGGCCCAATCTTCCAGCCAGCTGAGGTCTATCTGTGTGGTGGCTTTTTCCCAGTTTGGTGTCGTCTGCAGCCTTGGCAAGGGTGCATTTAAATATGTTCATCCATATTGTTTGTAAAACTTTGGATAGTGTTGAACCCAGTATTGACTCCTGAGGGACTCCACTTGTAAGTGGCTGCCAGTTTGACTTTGAACCGTTAAACACCAGTTTTCATCACAGCGGTTCAGACAGTTTTCCATCCATCTTCTGGTCCATCTGTCTAGTTCATAACTTTCCAGCTTGTCAACAAGAACATTCTGGGAGATGCTGTCAAACGCCTTACTAAAATCAAGGTAGTATTCTCCACAGCTCTCCCCTCATTTACCAAGCAAGTTGTTTCATCATAGAAGGCTATCATTGACTGTGTGGCTTTTCTCAGTCATCTTCTTGTCCTTTGTTTGCCTGGAAATACCTTCCATGAGGGCTCAATCCACAGTTTTCCCAGGGAAAGAAGTGAGCCTGACTGGTGTGTAGTTTCCCAGATCTTCCTCTTTGCCCTTCTGTAGATGAACATAATATTAGCCCTTTCCTACTTGTCTGGGACTCCTTGACCTGCATGGTCTTTTGAAGATGATAGAAAGTGGTTTTGCAATGAGATCAGTCAACTCTTTTAGCTCTCTCAGCTGCATCTCATCAGGTCCCATAGGCTTGTAAATACTGAGTTTGTACAGATGGTCCCTAACTCAGCTCTCTTCCACTACTGGTAAAAATTGTATATCTACATTTCCTTTTCTTCTAAGCCCCCTAATAAATTGCACATTGTTAAAATGAACATTCCTTGTCATTGGACCTTTTTATATAAATGTAGTTTTTAATTTTTACTTCCATTTGATTCTGATTATGATTATATAATTCACTTATTAAAAAGAGAGAAGACTTCTATGCCATTTGACACATCTACAATGCAGCTGCAAACAAAAATACTTTTTTTCTTACATAGAAGGCATTAAAATATTTTTTGTAGATGAGTAAATCCAGGTTCTGCACCAAGAGCTTGTGATACCTGAATGTGAACTGCCAAAAAAACCCCAAGAGGAAACAGTAAATAACTGTGTGAGAACAATAGGTTGAAAAGGCAAATGGCCTTTATTTTTTGCAGCACTATGTCTTGCTTGAAGCTGAAACTCAATAGTAAAAACAAAGCAGAACACTCCGCCATGGGTCTGTGCGAACTTTGAATGTGTTGGGATGATGAAGGGGGTGCAGTGCCATCAGCAGCAAGGCAGATGCTGGCACAGGCAGCGCCAGTAGCTGCAGATGTGCCATCTGCTGGAAGTGTGGGACCAGCTCAGGGGATGACATCTCTTCCAAGGCGGCTTGGAAAAACATTTTCAACCAACACACTGAGGCAAAACACAACCCAGTGAATAGAAGAGGAGAGGAGGGAAAGGCACAGGCACTGATATGGCCACATGTAGCCTACATGGATTGCAAGGAGAAGGTGGTGTAAGCAGAGGAGTTCAGCTTGCAGGCCTGGCCTCTGGGAAAATTTCCCTTGAATTCAGTGGAAGTTCTGCCAATACAAAACCAGGACTGGTCCCACGTGAGGTTGGCACAACCACCTCACCACACCCATGCAGAGCAAGGCATTACATTCAGCAAGGATATGCAAACCCCAGCGCTAAACCAATGACAAAGCTGATTTTGAAATGGATTTAATGATAGACCATCTGCATACCAATTGGTTCATTTGTGTATACAATAGCTTGGAACAATACCAGAGAAATATGTAAAAAGTCTGCAATGCTGTATGACAATAGCTTCCAAGTATGCTGACCTTCGGTAAATGGAACAAATGGAAAGTACAGTACTCTTTTGATGAGGCATTAATGAAGGATTAAGAGCGGATACAGCTGCATCACATGAGCACTTTGTTAGACACAGTTTTCACTCCACGCTTTTTCCGTATTTACAACAGAAACACTGTGCGAGGCAGGCAGCAAGCATACGCTCTAAGACATTTCTATTTTACGACAACCAGGCGGCAGGGAGCAGCGTGGTGTGGCCTGCCCCCCCACCAGCCCCACACCGACTGCTGCGGCACCCACCGGGTGCTCCAGGCCAGCTGCCCTCAGGGCATCCCCGAGCGGGGGACCAAGGCGGGTGGCAAGGGTCTCTGCCCGCCGCCACAGAGGGGACATCTGAGATGCATCCAGGCTGGCCACACCGCTGCAACGTGGGAAGGTAAACAGGAGGCAAGAATATGAAGCCTGGGGGGAAAAAATACATTAAGTGAACGGGAAGGACACAAACATTCATGCAACGGCTTTGTCACCAGAGCTCTGATGTTGCATGTAACAGCTGCAGAGAGCAGGGCTCACAGAGGAGTTTGTAGGCTGGGCCACAGCCTTTCTATGTGCAAGACAATCTTCTAGCTTGCAGTCACCCCCATCCATTTCAAGAGATTCTAGCAGTTTGAAGTGGTGCTCAAATCCTCACTGGGTGAGTAGTGCCTACTTATGTTTTTGCTCTTACCTTGTTGCTTTCCCTTGGTATCCACCTCCAGAGCAGGGACGCATGCCATAGCTGTATGAAAAATAAAATATATTTCCATTTTTACATCATTATAACAAATTTCTTCCAAAGCTTATTTGTGAAGAATGAGTTGAACAATATTAAAACTGCTAACATGCCAGGAGGCTTTCTATTTTAATGAATTGACTTCAAGCAGTTCAGTTCAGACACTGCAAGTCTGCTTCCTGACTCTCCACACTGCCACATACCCAGGATAACTCCCATGGAGCAACTGTCCCAGGCAAAAGGTTGCCCTTTCTTTTTTCATCCTTTTCTTTTTCTTTTCTTTCTTTTTTTTTTTTTCTTTTTTTTCTTCTGTAGAGGCATATTCTTCAATTGGGTCCCAGATATGGCTCTAGAGTGCACCATCCAGACTAAGAAGCATTAATCCTGCTTTTCGGCTTGGTTAGTATTTGGTGCTTCTGATTCCATGCCTTGATGCTGTTGTTTATAAAAGACTATTGGGGTCCAGCTGGGAGCTTAATTTTCACTGGCATTTCCATTCCCCCAGTACCGAGTGTGGGTGATGCTTGCTTTGGCAGCAAGTGTAAGCTTTGGCTGCCTTGTGGTTCTGCCGTCTGTGTGGCAGAGCAAGGTTACTTGCCCTTTCCTCCAGAGAGTCCTGACAAAGGTTGCTGGAATGGGGTGCTGAACCTCTTGTCCTCATTTATTTTCAACACAGGGCATTTCGTTCGTCTGCCTTGGAGCTTATCCAGGCTACCAGCAACGTTGGCAGAAGTGCAATTGAGTGCAGCAGAGGCAAGAAAAGAAACATATACATCTTAAAGGTATGTATTTTAAAGTTAGATTTCATGTAGAAGAAAGTATTAGTAGCAACATCAGGAACCATTTGAGCCACAGCCACAACAGTATGCTTTGAACAGGTGTTCAATATCTATGTTTCAGATGGCGAAGTTTTATTAGAAATGATTTCTTGTAGGTTACAGAATTGCCCTAAGCCAGTTGCAGATCTAAGATAAAATCAGATCACTGAGATGTGAGTACTCAGCATGTTTAAGATGTTTGAGGGTTTCTGAGCAGTTTAACCTTACCACTGCTATTATTTAATAACTTCCTGGTGAGTTTTTCAATGGAAGCTGTTCACATACATCTTTTCTGTGTCAGTGACTACTAATTAGTGCAACTTGAAAAGCACTAGAATTTGCTGAAAATGGTCAGGGCAACTACATGCTCCATATTACTATATAAAGCTATACAGGCAGATACACATTGAAGCCTTTCCTATGCTGAAGTCATTCACAGCTTTTTGAAACAGTCCAACCAACATTCATGCAGTATTTCAATTAACTGCCTTGATACTGAAAGACAACATATGAGTATAAAATTTTCATAAGATGAAATTTGGGGCCATCTGTCAAGCACTTGGGAAGACAGATTCATAACCCAGAATGATTTTGACAAACTGATGAGGTGACCTGATGTTAAAAAAAAGAACAAATTTAATGTGAAATGCGTAACACTACATGTTAGAAGAAATCAATGCCCAAATGTGGAGAATATGTATTATCTTCCAAAGTAGCAGCATCACAGGAAAGGATCATGGATTTCCAAGATATCAGAAGCCTAATCTGAATTAGTGATTCCTTCTTCTTCCAGAAGCACCTAATTCTAGGTTGTCTCAGAAGAAACATCAAATGTAAGACTTGGGAAAATGTTGGTGAAACATGTGGTGGAATCCCATGACTGGCTTTGTACCTTAGACTTCAAGATAGAAATAAGCAAAGAAGACTGCCATGGCAGTGGTCTTGAAGTACCTAAGAGGATGGATGATTACGCTGTCCTGTCCTGTGGGAAGTTGTCAAGAAGCTTAGTTTTCCATAATACCTTTGTAGGCTAATTGTAAATAAGATTCCTAAAATAATTTAGGCAAGTTGATTTTCTGAGAACAGACCAGCTTGACAAACTATGGCCTGCTGCTGAGTTGAACCCCACTCTGGAGTGGTGTAGGTCACTTGGTCTCAAATTCCTGCCTGCTGCCGCTTCATTTGTATATGCTATGGCCACGCCTGAGCAATGTCTGCCTGGAAGTCCTATCTTGATCTCACAGCAGTCCATGGGAAATGGACTATACAACTTCTTGAGGCACCTTCCAGCCCAACACTGATATTTCTAAAACATCCTTCTCCCAGTCCTCAGTTACTGCACTAAATCAGAAGTCTGTACATTGTTATATAGCCTATATATAGCCCTGATAAATGTTAAGATGGTTGCAGTCAACATAAATTCATCCAGAGCCTCTAAGAGAAATCCACAGTTCTCAGCTAAGCAGGTAGCAAAAAGTGAACAAGAAATTACATTTTCATTGGATCCCAAAGATATAATAGTCTTATCTTATACCCACCTATTTTAATAATAACTACAGTAAAAGACCCTCCTAACCTACTAACTTAGAGCACCTACAAGTCTGTGGCAGACGAGCTTTCCGGCAGACACTGTCAGCTCTCTGTTAGCTCTTGAGATGTGCGCTGGGTGTGAGGTTACACCAGGCAACTATTTTCAGGCCTTCTACTTTTTCAATTATTTTTTTTTATTTATTTTTTTGTATTACCTGCTTTTCAATTCTAACGCCATCTCTGTACAGACCCATAGTTCTGCACAAGAAAACAAAAACACAAAATAAACTAGCATTAAGTATCTGTCATTCTGTATAAGAAAGAGAGAAAAGCTGGCTAATCTGTCTCCTTTGATAATTGTCCTCGTTCCTGTAGAGCTGGAGAAGTAGATTAGAGTCAGGTTCAATTCCCTTTTGCAGGCCACCAAAACATGTAAACTTTGCTCATGACTCTGTCAAGCTTTACATTTCCTCTTCTTTGTGGTTTGTTTTTTGTTTTGTTTTGTTTTTTAAATTAGCTTTATGTTCAAGGAAACTGTCCACTAAGGCTTTTTAGCACACTAAGAGCTCTTTGGTAAGAGGTGTGTTGGATACTATCAGGATAATACTGGATAATCCACCCCAGAAGGAGTTTACAGTCTCGGAAAAATGATCACTAGAAACAGTAGGGATGTCATTTCTGATTTTGGCTCAGTTATGGGAGTAGTTTAAAAATACCTTGTGAAACCCACTGGAAAATCTCAGTAAGTGAACTAGAGGCATATTAGTGGATCGATTGACAATAAAGACCCTGCAAACTCTAAACTTCTGGGAGTCAAAAAAGTGAAAGGGAAAAATATAACCTATTTGAACTTTCTTGGTAGGAAACTTAAGATTAATCATATTTATTATGAAGATTGGTCCAGAACATCCTTGCTAAATAACCAATACCTGACGTTTTAGAAAAGCATGGAGAAATCTTAATATACAGTCTTCCCTGTATGGTGGTAAATAAATCATGACCAGAATTTTATATGCTTCAACAGCTAAAATACAAAATTAAGAAAAAAAGAGAAAACCATTATCTGCAAAGTAGACCACCTTTGTTCTTAACAGATACTTCCACCTGGGCTACCTTTTGTGAATGAGTATTACCTGGTTTCAAACAGCAAGCTTTAAAAAGGCTGGGCTGATTTTCCTCCTCACTTTGAACACCCTCTGAAACACATAAATTGCTGTGCTGGCTTAGCCCCCGGCTTCGTTTATCACAGTGCTCTCTACTCCGAAGGAATCACAGAAACGCAGCTGATGATGGAGTCTCACCCTGTACATTAAAACAGGTTGGAGTATACCCAAATTGTTTGTGAGAAATATTCATTTATCCTGTTCTTAAAGACTTCCAGCAGTAGAAGTGCTGCAGTGCACTCAGTTGCACCTTTCCAGTGTTTTGCCATTGGGTTGGAAAGTTTGTTTACTACCCTGAATCTCCAGAGCAGAATAATCTGCAGGGGCTCTCTTCTCTTGCTTCACCTGGGGGATTTTCAAATTAGTCAGAGATTTCAAAGTAATTCAAGCAAAAGGGAAGGCCTGAAGGTCAGTAAATTACAGATGTTAAATGCCCAAGCAAGAAGTGGTGGTGAATTGCATAGCTGGAAGTGGGTAGAAAAGAGAAGAGGTAGAGGTGATTGCTTAGAAAAGGTGGTGAACGGAGATTGCAGTGACTGAAACCAGAGGCTTTGGCTTTCCACGTTTCTTTCCAAGCCACCCCATGCTTGTTTCAGGTCAATTGAACAGAAGCTAAACAGAGCTGTATGGATGTGGATCTGGGCAGATTCATGCATTTTGCTAGGAGGGTGCTGATGCTAGGTATAATTCATGTTCCTGGCAGCCTCCAGTAAGGAGAAGGAAAAAAGCCTGGGGAAAGTGTCCAGTGTGACAGAGAGTAATGGTTTGTTGAAGTTTAAACATCTTTTCATAGAAAGCCAAGTTAAAGGTAACTTGCATCACCAATTTCTGATTTTATTAACTTTGAGAGTATACTTAGATATATATAGAAAGAGACCTGCAATTTGGCAATATACCCTGCATACAAAGTAATAGCTTGTTTTAAAACACAAATGATGCCAACTATTATAATGTGAACTGTTTTCCAGATGAAAGGAATTAAAGGCATGTAATTGGAGAAGTATGCAACAGTGGCTAATATGCTATTATTTGCAAGGAGATATTACAACTTATAATCTTCTTTCATGGGTTTGTGTTGTTAGTGTTTAATCAGGCGTGTGAGTGTATTCAGGTGTTAAGCCATTCTATTAACTAGGAAAATTGCACTATTATTTACTGAGCTGTTTGTTATTGTTGTTGGTTTTTTCACTTTCTATTTCTTGTCTTCATGCAGTTTATGTAATTGTCCTTTCTGCTTTTTTCTTGTAAAAGGGCTTGTAGTGTCACTAGGGCAGATTAGCCATGTCAAAAAATCAGTGTTTTCTTTTAATGTCATATTAATTTATCTTATTTCCTATCTTGGTTTATTGTAAAGCACCACAGCTATGAGATGGTGCCTTTGAGATTTTATCAACTTTCCTCTGGGAAACTGAGGAATGACTGGCAACCTCAGTTATCTCCAGTGCTCACCAGTGATGGCAGAGTGAGAGAGGAAGGGCTTGGTAAGATAGTGTTTGCTCCAGACACAGGTCATTGGGAAGTTTCTGGTGATGAGGATGGGCCAAGGCCAGCCTATGGGCTGGACTCTGTAAGTCATCAGCTGCATGGCCAGGCAGGGGCAGGGCTGCAGCGCAGGAGGAGGGATTGTGCTTAGGGGGTTTCTAATGCAGGGCATCAGTCTCAGAGTTAGGTGGGAGGTATAGTTGCCTCAGCTCTATGCTGTGTGCAGGGATAAAAGAGGACATTGGGCAGCCATGGCTCTGAGCAGTCTTCCTGTCTCCTTGGAAGAAAGGTGGCAGGATGGATGGACCAGTCCTGTAAGCCAAGCAAGAAGAGGCAGTGAATTGCATAGCTCTATGAATACCACAGGACAGATGCCGATTTGCAGTTCTGTATTTGGGACAAGCTTGCCTGTAAGTTCCTGAATAGGAATGTCTTCAAGCATGTGATAAAAGTTTTCTGAATCAAAACTGGGCCCTGGGAATTTGTGAGTTAAGCAGATGATGATGACAGCATTGCCCCCCACCTTGTCCTGGATGAGTCATCAGGACTTCTAAGCAGACTTGAGTTATGTTACTTTAAAAACCCTAAAACAATTCTGCTCCTTGTCAAACTCTTGGGTCTTTCTTTGTCCTGAAGCTTGTTGAGATGCCTGCAGTTGTGCTGCATATCACCCAGAGCTGCCCTGACCCTGTTACCTGCCTGTGTCTGATCTAACTCGAGGGGAAATTATTTACAAACACTTGGAAAGCCTAAATGGGTAGCTGTGGTCCAAACAAGTTTTCTGAAGTAAGATGCAGTAACTGCAAATGTGCCTGTGTCCATGTTTCAGCTGGGATAGTAGTCTTCCTCGTAGTTGGTATGGTGCTGTAGTTTGGATTTAGTATGAGAATAATGTCAGTAACAATGATGATTTAGTTGTTGCTAGGTCCTAATTCAAAGACTTTTCGGTTTCCCATGCTCTGCCAGTGAGCAGGTACACAAGAAGCTGGTACATACATAGCCAGGACAGCTGACCCAAACTACCCAAGGGATATTTCATACCACAGAACGTCATGCTCAGTATATCAACTGGAGGGAGCTGGCCAGAAGGGGCCGGTCACTGCTCGGGGACTGGCTGGGCATTGGTCAGCAACTGGTGAACAGTGGTATTGTACATCACTTGGGTTTCCTTGGAGGGTTTATTTCTCTCTCTCTTTTTGTTGTCTCCTTTTTTCATTACAATTATTATTATTATTTATTATTATATTTTATTTCAATTATTAAACTGTTCTTACCTTAAGCCACAGGGTTTACCTTCTTTCTGATTTTCCTCCCATCCCACCGAGGGGCGGGAAGTGAACAAGTGGCTGTGTGGTACTTAGTTGCTGGCTGGGGTTAAACAACAACAGTTCACTTCTTAAAAAATGACAGTGGAAGATCTTGGATGATAAAGCATTTGTGTGTTTAAGAGGAGACCTAAAGAGCTAAGATTGCTTAGTCTAGTTGAATGAAGACCAGGACAGGAATCTGAATTTTGGGGAGTAAATAACAGGAAAGATGTGAAAAACACCAGCATATTACCTTATGGGTAAAAGTTGTTTCTGAGTAATTTTAATCTGAAATGAGAAGAATGCTTCTAATCCTTGGATGGACTCTGAACTCCGGTCTGTAAGTCAGCACCCTGAAGCTAGGTGCACAATTACTTGACTTGTGGGTACATGTCATCTCTTTGGAACCAAAGCCTAGTTAAACTCTGATTTTTTTATTTCATTTTTTTACTCGAAAGTGTCCCCCTTGCCTGTTCTGTGAACTCTGATTCTATTTGTGGCATGTCTTTCAAACTAAAGCTGTGTCATGTCACTTCCAGTCTAGACTACAGTGTCTGAGTGATGGGGTCTGAAGGGAAAGGCAAAGGTAATGCATGCATTGCTTCTAACCTTAAAAATGGAATAAAATTTCCAGTAAAGCCCCTGCTGCACTGGAGACCACATTTCTGTAAATCATTGGTGTAGCCATATTTTACATCATCACAAAATGCAAGATGAACCCAGTGAGAGGTGAGACCAAAGTCTTATGAGTGTAGGCAGTTCAGTTCAAAACAACCTTCCAAACAAGACCAGTCCAATCAAGGTTTGTCTTTTGGGGGATTTCTTCAAAATCTCTTCTTTGAAAAGGCCTTTTGACTAAAAAAAAGCCCCAAACAACTCTAGTACTAACCATTGAATTGCCAGCCTTCCACCCCATCTTTCTAAAAGGCAATAAAATTGAAGAGAAAGGAAAAATATTCACTCCAAGCAGAAATTTTTATTTGGCAAAGGGAGAAAATTCCATGTTTCTATTAAATTTATTCTCCTGTGCTTATACATTTCTGATGCAGAAGGGAGGCATAGACATTTTCTTAATAAGCTCATTGTTCTATTATAGCAAAGCACAAAGGATGGGACTAACTGTAAACACTCATAGGACATGATATCATTTATGCATCTTCTGAAGAGCTAGTCACTCAAGGCTACTTTATGATCAGCAGGGGGAAACAGTCATTTACAGATCGTGACTCACCTGACCCACTTCACTAACACGAGCATTGATGTTCAAGGGCCCAGGTAGACCTTTTACTTTCCTTTTCTTTTTCTGCCTTCCTTCTTTCATGAAGTTCATAGATCTCAATTTTTGCCTCAGTGTTACCTTTCTGTACCCAGTTCATCTTCAGGCATATGCACACTGTAATTCCTGACACACATAAGAAAACACACTGGTTATTATTTACTAATATGCAACAAAATTTAATTAAAACCATAAAGTTTTTTAAAATATGTAGAAACATCTATTACAGAAGAGAAAGCACATGCTCCTTTCCATCATGTTAGCAAAGGATGACACATAGAGGCCTGATGGTGGATTGACCCAGTGTGGGTGGAAGTGCTGGAAGAGCAATCTGACTGCGGAGCTAACCTGTCTTAGCCAGTGCTTGATGGAGACAGTCTTGGACAGACCAGTTCAGGGAATGCTGTCAAGAACAGGGAAGAATCAGTGTACCAGTATACTAACAGATTCAGGAGCCCATAATGTTGCCGGGGGAATACTAGGGGATAAGACACCTGCTAGAGTACCCATCAAAAGCTAGCAGCACCCATGAAGGCACTGAGGACAGAGATCATCTCCTCTGCCCTAGTTTCAGGTCTTGCCTTACATAAGGAGTGATGCATGTCACCTAAGTGAAGCCTCTAGTATTTAATTACTAGACACTACCACCAACTACTCAGAGGCCAGGAAATTTGCTTCCCTTGTTCTACAACTACTTGTTCGTAGTTGTAAACAACAATGCCTCCTTGGGATGAGTTGTACTGCTGCTGACAGGGAAAGTGGAGAGGAAAATCCCCAGGACACAGGCAACAGAAGCAGCAGTCTGTAGACACAAGAGCACACAGCTCAGTTACACAACCCATAAATATAAGGACAGTCCCATTCTATGACAAAGAAAAGAGAAGCACTGCTACACCCTATAGTTAACATGACAACATGTAGTTAGAGTATTTAATGATTACCAGTCATTTAGCTCACTTTTCTCACCATTTAAAGATATCACTTGTTTTATACATAGTATTGAAGCCTAAAAGGAACTTCCTTCTAAAATGACTTGGTCAGATGGATTGAAAAGGTGTAAGTGTGATGGGAAATGAGGGGAGATCTTGATAGATTCAATACAGTGACATTGAGTCACGGACAGTAAAATTGATTTTCACACAAAAGGGGGAATTGTCACCTCACTGAAGGTGGTGGAAAGACTCCTGTTGCTTTTGATCGAGCAAGGAATTCTCCCAAAGTGACTGGATTTTTGTTAGGAGCTCACGTGAAGGAGAGGTGTTAGGACTGGCTCTTGTGGAGTGCTCAGCCTTTACAGCTCTTGTGAAGGTGCGCTGAAGTACGTACAGACCCTTCTGCTTACATCTCAAAACTTGCTTTTTTTAGGTCACTTTTTCAGTCTTTGTTCAGATAAAACTTTTCAACAGAGAAACAAGATTTCAATCCACTATTGCAGTGATTTCAAATGAGGTGATTCTGACCAGATTAAGTAGGGTGGATAGGCTGGATCACATGAAGTCTGGGGACGGGCTCAGTAGGTGAGGTCAGGACACCCCAACAGAGAGCCTTTGGGCATGGCACCAGCCTCTTCGTTGTGCCCCCTGCGGCTGCGGTGAGAAGGGAGGTAGTAATAGACAGGAGCTTTACCTCCAAAATTCCTCACAAGATAAATAGGTCTGGTACACTGCTTGCAGGCTGTAAGAATCACATGTAAGACGAAAACCAGAGGAAGTGTAAAGAGTGACATCTTTAAATGATGAGAAACACCATCTCCATGCCTGTACTACGCTGAAAGGAACCTTTTAGGCCTGTTCTCACTAATACAAAGATTTAAGGGTCAGAAATACTGTTGTTTGTTTCTTTGCTGTGGAGGAAAAGGCCTGTGTGAACATTTTTAGTAAATACAGTAATAGAAACAAGCCTTGAAGTCTATGAATTTTGGCTGGCAATTTATGTCTGAAAGGGCAACAAACATTTTGAGATGAGTGAGAAAGTGTTTGGCCGAAGTTCAGTGTGTTGTTATGGGAAGTGTTTTAACTGGGTGAGGTTAAAACAGTCTTGAAAATTAACTTTGAACTTCAAACTCGCCATGGCTGACAGAGTTCCATCTTCATCTGCTATACTAAGAAAATCTACTGAAATGCAGACATTTCCAGAAGCTACTGCAGTATTCTTTATAAACTTTTGGTTTCTTTGCTAAACCTCTGGTCTGTCAAACATGATCCTAATTGTCCGATGTTTAATGTCATCCATCAGACCAATTTTTCATTCTTCACATGCTGTTTCAAGAATTCTGATCCCTAATTTAATTAATGAATCATTTTTTCCTGAATTATTAGCTGCATCCATTCCTCTTAATTTTTTTAAATAATTGCAATATTTTTTCACTCGTCTCCTTGAAAAGATATGCTGCAAAATGGTTGTGATGCTCAAAAAGTGCTGTTGCTTTTAAGCCATACTTCACTTTCATTCAACATGGGGCTAAATGTGACCCCTTTAATGCCTTCAAAGCTCCCATGGGGTCAGAGCTTGTTGCAAGCTATTCTATGGGTAGGGTTTCTTCTATGTAATGACATCCTGGCCCCAGTGAAATCCATGACTATTTTGATACCTAGTTACTCATATTACAACTAATGAATTAATATCTGTGAAGCACTTTGAAGCACTTATTATTTAAGATTTTTCATTCTTAACTCACATGAACTTTGAATTAGAGGATTTCTCTCTTTGTAAGCTGAAATCTGTCTCACCAGAGACTGACAGACTCTTTCCCCTTTTCAGAACACGCCTTCTCAGTTTTGGCTTAACTTTTGTACTCACTAAATGAAACATGGTGAAAGTGTGACCTCATTAAAGTCAACAGGGACCACAAGCCCATCCAGAAAATATCACCTCAGACACAACTGAACTCTTAAAGTGCGCACAAGAAAGATTTTAGGAACTTGTATGAAGAGCCAGGGCTTAACTTCCCACCTATGGGATGTGGTCAGGCTTCCTGCCTTTGCTCCATCAGCCTCTCACTCCAGCACTGTGGTAAGAGCCAAACTCAGCCAGCTTGGGCTGCCATCTGCCATAAGGCAGCTGGAGTCAGTGATCATGTTTTTGGATTTACAACTAGTCTAATTGCGCTTAAAAACTAGCACTAGTTTGGGCAAATGGTAGTTTCATCCAGAACTTCCAAAAACTTACCCTAATAAGTGCTTGAGGAGGTGCCATAGTTCACCATAGCTATAACAATTTATTTTGCAGGAATAAGACTGAGCTCTTTAAAAAAGTAATAGAAGGACCTAAGACCAGAATAATTTTCATCCAAAAGCTGTAGCTTTCTTTTAACTTGGTTGCCTGAGTTGTGCTCCCAGGGGAAACCAAAGTGAAGGTGATAAGATGGAGGACATTGTGCTTAGGTCTTACCCCTGCCTGGGTACAGGACATGGCCACACTGTCACTTAAGATCATAAGAGCATTCCTGTAGAGGCTGGTTCTGAACAGGCACTTCTCAAAAACCATATTTAGAAATCATCTTAATCATGTCCTTTGCTAAAATAAGTGGTTTTATCTTAAGCAGCGATATATTATTATTATTTATGTATATTATCATACTGCCTGCTTAGACTTGTATGTTATTTGAAAGCTAATTATACCTCCCAGCCCTTCACAGTCTCCACTAATGTTCAGTTTTAATGCACTAATGTGTTCTTCTTGTATGACGTGTATCCTGGATGCAAGAATAAAAATTAAATTGAAATCTTGTGGTAGAAAGAAGGTTCATCTCAGTTAATTAATATTTACCTCCAGCAAAACGCTGACTAATTACACTGGTGCCGTAGGGAGGGAGGAAGCTGGTTACCCATTATCTGCCCAGCCCCTGTGAGCCAATGCGAGTCCTTGGGAGACTCCCAGCTGCAGCAGCAGGAGCACAGATGCTTTGTCCCTCCGTACCACGCCTGTGCTGCTGAAGAACCAGAGCAGAGCCGGCACCAGCAGCCTGAGGCAAGCAGTCCAAGGCTCTGACCAGACATATTTTGTGGCACCCAGCAGCGCCGTGAAAGGGTGAGCACCTCTTTGGATCGCAGTGTGTGCTGGGGAGGCGGGTGAGGTATTGCAGGTCATGCGATTCACAGCATCACTTCTCTTGGAGAGGCTGTGCCCTGGCTCCTGCAAGTGTCTACCAGTGCATTTAAATCTTAGGTTCAAGAAGAATATGTCAGACTGGGTCCTTTTGACAGGTTACTGACTCTCAGGATAAGATAAAAAGAAATAGTCCCATTAAGTGGTACCTGCCAGTACACCCTAGTGTCCTTCAGTACTTGTTGGGCCTGATCCTTATTCCCTTAAGGTAAATGGGTTCTGTGGTCACTGGGAAGGAGCAGTGGGATAGGGAGTGCTGGTGTCACAGACCAGATGACGTCTCTGCTGTCTGTGTGCTGTGACCCTCCAGCACAGCAGCACCATGATCCAGCAGACAAGGACCTGAGCTTAGGAAAAGTGGGCTTCAGCTCCCAGTGACACTGCTTCCCTGTTGATGTTATTTGGGGCAAATTATTTCAGCTTCTTCTACACCTAGAGCTTGCCAGCTGTAAAATCAGGTGAGGTCTGTCCAAGGTCTACTGATAAAACAGCTGCATGGTAGCCCTAGGAACAGGGACTTTCTCATGCAGATGGTCTTGTGAGTGCCCCTGAGAATCTGGCTGTCACCAGGAGAAGAAGACCTGAGTGCACAGCTGTGAGAGTCCCACAGCTGGAACAGGGGGAAATGGCTGCACTCTTAACATACTTTCCGCTGGCACTGCTGGGATGGCGATTCCCAGGCATGTCCCCTCACTAGAGCTAGGACATGTAATCGCTATATGGCCAAAACAAAATTCACCCTATTTTCCATTGAAAAGATAATTTCATATGTATCTCCAGTAGGTTTTCTGACTTGGTTCCCTAAAAAACTCGCAGGGTTGACATTTCTCTAAAACACTCTTAACAGATCATCTCAGTAATCATTGCTGATTTAAATAGTTTGATCCCACTGAAGTACGTAGAGCATGCATTCAGCGACTGACTTAGTTGTGGAGTCATCAGTTAGTCCAGAGGTTAAATGCAAAGTTGTATTACACATAGAGTATTGCAAAAATAACTCTAGGCTTTTAGTTTTGATTTCTACTTTATTGATTTGCACTAGGTAAATTTAATTCAAAATCTTACAGATGGCTGAGATAGTCATTCAATTTTGTCATTGTAGTGAAGAAACCATTAGGAAAATGGAGAAGTAAAGGTCACAGTAATCTTTTCTAGAATGAAGAACCAATTTTATTCAGAGGTCAGATTCGTACCAAAAACTCTGAAGCACTCACACTAGGCCACTATGCCATTATTTAAGCATTTACAAAGTTTCATTGACATACAACATTCGTGAAACACAACATTGCTCAACAGAAGATAGAAAAGTGGGCAGCAGCTTCTGTCCTTCCATGCATGGCTTGTGAATTTCCCATGTTATGCAAGCAGGGTAATTATCCATAGGCATTTTTGTACTCCTTCATCCTATGGAGGTGTTTGTATTGATCCTGTGATCTCTGACTATGATGTGGAGAAGGACCTTGAATCTACCTCAAACACATACTCATAAGCTCACAAATAACCGCTTTTTTCTTCTGAGCAATCACTTTTTTCCTCCAGGGATACGTAAAGGAAATACTTTCTGATGTATGAGATAAACTGAATTTATTTGCTTTAATTTTAAACATCTTCTTCTTGCACATGAAAGATATTCAGCGTGTTTTAACAAAGTGGTTTTGCATTTAAAAGAAGGTAGCATAAGTATGAAAGTTACATATTTCTTTCTTGGAAAAAAGACTGACTTTTGCAACCACAAGGTATTGTTGAGTGCCTGAAAACACCCTGTAAGCCCTTAGCATGTAAATGTTGGAAGAAATTAAAATGCCTAAACCCAGGGGTCTAAAGCCAATGCAAATGGCCTCAGGGCACCTGACCTGGCTCCCCAGCTACCCTGTAAGGATGAGGATAGGTAAGATCCAGTGGGTCCTGGATCAGATCTGTCAGCCTCCCGGATGTCTCAGCTGTGCAGGCTGCCCGATGGCAGAAGGTACCTGCACCACTTTCCCTTGAGCTTCTGTGCTAAGGGGTGCGGGAGGACTGAGAGCGGGCGGCCTCGGGTCAGAGCTGTCAAAACCCAGAGGTCAGGCAGTGCAGAAAGCCGCATCTCAGAATCCCCTTAGCTAAAGACTTAACTACAGCTGTTTGCCTGTGTTAGTGTGCTCCACCACACTGGGAGCAGAGTCTGGACGGCTGTCCTAAAAGATAATATTCACTTCATCCACAGCCAGCAGCTCCATTACCATCTCATCACCAGTTCGGACACCAGCAGCAACTGAGCTTTGTGGCCGCATCCAGATTGTGGTGAACCATTGCCGCCCAAAGCCGGGTACCAGCCATGCCATGCTGAAGAAGGATGTTGCAGCATCAGCTGTTACTGTGTGGGGTTTGGTCTTCTCTGGCTGCAAGGATGCAGCCCTTCTGTATTAACAAAGCATGGTTACAGAACATGCAGTATTTGAAGCCTCCTCCTTGTTGTGGTACTGCACAAAAGGCCACTCGTTACTGGATGATTTTACTTGTTCCCCTCATAAAAGTCCTCACCAGTAGCTCAAGGTATCATTGGCTACTGGGGCTAGAAATGGAGATGAGTAAATGGAGCATTTTCTGCGTAAATTCCTACCTCACTCTGTCAGTCTTACAGGAAATATATTGTTTTACCACTTGCTGTTGCTTTAAATTTGTTCACTATGAACAGAACGCCCTTTGCCTCATTTAGCCTTGTTTCTTACACCTTTTACCTTCAATCAAGATGCTGATATCCTACCTTGTACTCTTCACTGTGTCCTCAGTGCCAACAACCATGAACCTGTGGCATACTGCACACTCACAAAACAGAGAGGTAAGTTTGCACACTTTATTACAAGAAAATATAATATAATATATATTTCATAAATATATATATGTGTAAGTCATACAGTTTTCTGCAGGTTTTTTTTCCTTTGGAAGAAAGCAGTAATCCAGAGAATACTTGTGGATATTTGAACTATAAGCCTTAAGTTTCAGTTGCATTTATTGAAATGTGGTTTTAAAACTGATGGGGACAGAACTAAAGGAAGTAATAACCACGAGCATCTTGAGGAAGCCCTCCCAAATTCTGCTCCACATGCATTAATGGAAAAGGGTGCTATAATTGCATTGAATTAAAAAAAAAAAAAAAAGCAAAATAAAATCCCCTTTTACATTTGGTGCCACAGCAAGTGTTTACAAGCCTTTTTATGTTTTCATTGACATATTACAATCCCCTGACTCTGTTCCAGGTAACGTGCGGCTGGGAACTCTGGAGAAGGGAATACCCCAGTTCATACAGGAAACAAAGGGAAAGGAGGCACCTGGGTTTGAGAAAAGTGGCACATAGTCAGGGCTGATAAACTCTGCTTCCTCTAAGCTTTCTGTGCTGGCTGCTCATAGATCACCTCTTTACCCTGACCTATTCAGGGTTCACATCTCTGTTGGCCACTGCAGTATCCTGCTATCTTGCTTGCACTCCCAAATTTACTATATTGCAACTCTTACAATAGCAAGCATCTCTAATCTCAGGCATGTTCCCAGGCATGGTGTTGATATTGTATGTGTCGAAAGAAAGGGACTGGTGAGGTGTCCTCCTGGCTTTTTTGCAGACTGTTTGTGTAAATCTGGGTGAGCCCCATGGATGCTTCTTCGTTGGCCAAAACAGGACTAGCAACGCACCTGTGTTTCCTGATGTTGTGATGAAGATTATTCTTTTCTAAAAAGATGTGTGAAGGACTAACTGCATGTACCTCTCCCTCTTTTCACACTGAACTATCACTGAACCCTATTATTTTAATTCTTATATGGCTTATTATCATGAGTGGGCAGCAGAGGTAATGATTATTCACTTAATAAAAAATGGCATATATTGAGGACTTCACTTTCTGCTTACTGTCCCTTCCATCAGGGTGCCTTCCAGCCTTGCATCCCACAGGACTGCCCCCCTGATTTTGGTACTCAGATACATGCTCCTGGTTGTTTCATCTGATGTGTCTTTTTAAAAGGAACAATGTGCATAAAGACAAATATTCTACAAAAGCTTGGTGATAAATTTTTATGTGGTTTAAATGAGCGCCAAAATCAAGTGCCTAGAAGTGTGTGAAAAAATATGCTTTCCTAAAATTTCCTTAAAAGTCACTATATACCTATTGTATAGTTGATATAATCATTTCCTCAGTTCTACTGAATAAAAGTAAAAATACTTTTCATTATGCCAATGCATTTTAATTGATATCATATTGCATTAAATCTTCTGGTCTAGATTTTAAGCCCTTTTATGCTATTTATGTGCCAGTGATTTTCTACTGTTACCTTGGATGAAATACAGAGTAAAATAGAAAATGGCTTCAGAATCCTGGATTAGCTGTCACTGATGGCATAAGTCTGTCAATAGCAGCCACTAAATGCGGGAGACTGACTTTTTCTTCTTATTTTTATTTATAAATTCCATTTCAGAATAGTAGAAGACACTGCAGACCATGCATTTTGAGGGGATTATTGCACTTCTCCTATGACTAAAGTCACTTGCCCTTTAGCCTCGTGTCTTATAACACCTCCTGAGGTGTTCAGTAGTAGTCCAGAAATGCATGGCATGCTGTGTCTTATAGCTTAAAAATATTTAGCTTGATTGTACAGAAAAATAATGATAAAGTAAGACAATGTGCAAGGAACCCCCCCAGCTATTCCATTCTTTCTCCATTCTTTTTTAATCAACTCATAAGTAAAATAACTTGCAGATTATCAACCGTTTGTTAAAATGTACATGAAACATGGAAGAATTGTTTCCCTGTTATGGTTATGGTATCTTGCAGTATATATGAAACACCAAGCTTTTAATATAGTTTGGATTGTTACACAATATAGAAATACAGCTAAATTCTTAAAAGGGTTAAACAGTTCCATTCTGCTTTAAATTACCACTGTCATTCAATTCATTAGATGAGTTTATGGAGTTACAATATGTCTGTAATTTATAGCCTGCTTACTGACAAAGCTTAATGCTAACATATGCCTAATTTGCCAAGGTTATCTCAAGTCCCATTCATCTCCCCCACTAACAATATGCTGCTGATTCCATGCTTCATGGATGAGGTACATGCGGTTTCATATTTAGTGCTATCAATCACAAGTAATTGCCTCAAGCTCCCCGCCTCAGTGTTCAAAGTGATTTCTCTTCAGCCTCCGAGGCTCGATGAAAAGGGGATGCGTAGCCAGAGGAGGGCATCCTCCTCCAGCCTTAGCAACTGCAGACCTGAAGGAGCTGGAAATCAGAGAGGAGAGGCATACCTGCAGCTGACTCTCCCAAACTTTTCTTTTCTGGGGCACACGCTTTTTGCAGTCAGGAAAGCACGCTCCTGGGTATATGCTTGCCCAGCAGTGGCATCCCTCCATGGGAAGTGAGCCAGCTTCTGGGCTGGCACCCTTGGGATTTCCCCAATGGTATGCTGGACTGACCTGGGACACCTCCAACCCAGCACCCCTGTGCCCTGGATCGCAGCCTGGGGATGCGCCACTGTGCCCCTGGGCCCTTAGTGTGGTTGCACCGACACTGGGATGTGGCAGGACTAGGGTCTGCCGGAGGAGATTGCAGTTCACTTGTATATTTTCTGTACCTACTGAGTTTTCTTGGTGGGACTCTTATACCACCAACAAATTATACCTTATAAGGCATAACATTTCAAAACGTAAGAGCCCCAGTCCTACCAGTTCTTAAACCTGTGCCCAGCTTTGTTCCTGGGAAGGATCCCTTCAGTTTGCCTTGCAGAAGCATTCACAGTATCAGGGTCTAAGGAGAGCAACTAACTCATGGTTCTCTATTCTATTCCTCTTTGTCTGCTGGCTGATATTTTCTGCAACTTCACGTTAAGCTATAATGGCCCCTTGTATCAGCATGCATGTACCCCTCTCCCTAATTAGGATTTTTTTATATGGCTGTAGTCGCCCTAGAAGCTGAACACTGAATGGAAAATTCAGCTGAAGTGTCTGATCCTGAACTGGTTATGCACATCCTTACTGCAAGCCATGGGGATTGCTCACATTCCTGTATGAGTACTAGCATTTGTATTTATAGTATGCGAATCAAAATCTTTGATTTTATGAATGTGAAAAAAATGCTGGCATGCGCACACGTCTATCAAATAAGCTGCTGAGCCATGCAGTTATGTAGCTTCCTGAACCTTTACATACATTCTAGAGATCTCTTAGATCGTATTAGAAAACACAGAGAATGAGTTAGCAAATGTATTTTGCCTAAAATACATGTCCCACTTCACTCTGGGCTTCGACAATCAAGATTATCTAGGAAAAAGTTTGTTCTTGGATAGTCTGCTATCAGACAGCTGTAATCTCAGATAATCAAGGATGTTGCTGTGCTTGATATTCTGAAACTTCCCCAGGAAAATGGAGACTGTTTGGCAAACTCAGTGAAACTCTCTGGTCGCATGAATGTACTATAATCTGCAGTACTGAAAGAAATGACTGCAGCTAAAACAATCCTGAAGGGATGAACAGATGTATAGGATTTAAAGCCAGAGTGATATTCATTAGTTTCACTGCATAGGAACACCTCAATTTTAACATTCACTTGAAAAACAAAACATGTTCTGGAGCAAAAAATAAGTTTAATTAACAAAACTGCGCATGCTGATACTTTTTTTTTCTATGAAATGAAAATCACTGTCCTGTATGGAAGTGACAGGTGACGATATGGAAACTGGTGTTACCTTCTTTTAGGAATCTGGGTATTTTTGTTTGGTTTCTGTGTTGTGCTGGAACTCAGGAGCATGCCATGAAAGGCTAGCAGTCATGGGTTTCACATAAGTTTATTTAAGAAAGAACTAACTCTTATAACAATTGGAAAAAACTATTGCACTTGCAGAGAAGAACATTTCATGGCTGTGTGGTTAATTGTGGATATGCTTGTTATGAACTCACATTTGGGTGAATTTAAAACTGTAGTGATTCTTGCTTAAATCAGCTTTTATTTCTAAAGAATCTAATAGGACAAAGACAAAGAATCTGCTAAAAATTTATAATCATTTTACTTTGTGCCCTCAGATAAAAGGTCAACCATTTTATTTTTATAGTATAGTTCTAACTTTTTCAGTTTACTTTTTAGTCAAATCAAGTGAGCACCAGAAATACATGCAACACTTCTCCATATAATTTGTATTAACATGACTTACAATTCAAGAGGACTGCCCTGTATGGGTACAAAATAAATTACATTTAAAGAATACAGTATTAGCTATTAACTAATTAGAGGGGTTGTGGGATTTTTTTCTATTTGGAATATCTGAAATAAACATGAAAACAAATAAATCAGAAAATTTATAGAAAACATTTTTGAAATAGAAGAATTTTTAAAGATTTTTTTTAACTTAAGCAGTACTAGCCAGTAAAAGAAGATAAATATTCAGAAAAGGGGGGGGGGAGGTGTTGGGTTTTTTTGTTTTGTTTTAAACACTGTTTCTTAATCAGTGGCTGGAAGGAAATGTCTTTGTGAATCTTTGCATATATTCCAAAGGGCTCTAAGGCTAAGTGGCTGCACTTTGCATTGCGGCTGCTGACTTCCCATTCAGAGCCTCTCTGACAAGCAGGGGACTGAGGGGTGCTGTGCTGTGGTTTGTGGGAATAGGCTCTTTCAGTTCTGGTTTATTACATGGCTAATTAACCAAGGTCACCAAGCTCTTTTGTAAGTCTGCCAATAGAGACATCACTGGTGCTTTAACAGATCTGTTTATCATATTGCACGCCCTGGTAATATGACAATGATAAAAAAAAAATATGGGGTAGCATTTACCTGGAGCATTGTATGAATATGCAAACATGGGAAACAAAAATAAAACTGAAATAACAGGCACCACAGTATTCTAGATTTTGGCATGTTTAATCTTAAAGCCATTCTTTTTCTATGTTATTCCACAACGGTTATGTGAAGCAAGCATGAATAATGACTGCAGGAATTTATAAGTTGTAACAGTAACATGTCAGAGTAATAAACTGGTTTACCTGTGACACAGGATCTTCATCAAGATTACCGCTGTTATACAAATTAATGAGGAATGCATGGTGGTGAATAATTAGGGAGTAAAACAAGGGACTGCATCTCAGGATTACGCACCAGGTTAAGATAAGCCTCGGTGTCCCCAAAGCTGCCATGAATGCAGAATAGAGCTGCTTACCACTGACTCTGTACAGAGCCATCTTGCAAGTGCTATGCTCTGGTCCAAAAGTTCAGGGGTCAGAGACCTCCTGAGGCTGTCCTTGGCATGCACAGCGTCCCCACTCCTGCTCCAGCCCTGTGTATGAAGCCAGGCGTGCGTGATGTTGTCCCTGTATGAATGACAGGTACAACACTTCCCAGGGGACCTTCGGCAACAGCTCATCAGCCCCACAACACCCAGCTTGTACCTGCCTCTGGGAAGCCCGCAGCAGCTGTTCATTGCTCCTTTGTTATCTGCCAAGACTGGCTCATGGAGGTACTGCTGCTACATGACAATGTGCTTAACACCAGCAAAGTAAGCCTCTTCTTCATGGCAGCCTCTCTCCAGCTGTGAGATGGGCTGCAGCCCCCACATCTGAGACTGCTGGGTCGCTGGTGGTTATTGATCCTGCTTCTGAGCTGATCCATATGAAGCGTTTTTTTCCGTGGCTACATGGATGTGTACATGTGCCTCCCAACTCCCACCTGGATGTCACCCTGGTGGTTTGGCCCCCACAATGCCACTGCCTGAACCAGAATGGTTTCAGGATGACCTTCAGGAAGGCAATGGATATGCAACCCAATCTTAAGTGAATGGTGGAAGGGTCAGTCTAAGCAGTCATATCTGGGGAGTGCTAATCTGCGCTTGCTGTAATGTTGGATTTCTGTAGGGTCCATTTTCTAGGAGAGGGCTGGCAGGGTCTGGAGTGCACCCCAAACACCCCTTAAAAATTTCTGTAATGTTCACAGGGGGCGGAGGCTGTACTTTTGTTTCTTGGCTCCAGCTGCAATTTTCTGGGCTGTGATCTAAGAGGCTGGGTGCCTCTGTGGCACCAGATGCATGTCTTGAGTACTTCCAGGGTACTCCAGGGCAGACAGGCAGCTGTAATTCCCTACTGACATCTCCTGTATTTCCTCCAGAGACTTCCAGTGCACTATGGGAACCATCTCTAGCTTGACCTCCTCAGCATCTCTCTACATGCCATTCCCATGCTTATCCTCACATCCTGTCTTGGGACCAACAGGTGAGCTGTTTCCTTGCCGTTGAAGACAAGGATCCCAAAGGGTAGTGTGTAATCTGCTGAAAAGGTGGCCTCTTGGACCATAATGTCCCTCCACAGACTTGCACCTTCTTCTACAGCTATTTCCTGCCTTGCTTGGTACTGCTAGGAAAACTGCTACCTTCATTACTCACTCAGCTTTCAAACAAGCATCTTCTTGCTCTCTCCACTTTAGAAGAAACCTTCTCCTGAAAATTTGCAGTTCATCTCGTTTTATCCGCTCTCTTCTTGATGTTCCTCTGTTATGCTTATAAAGATCCTGTAAATGGTTAGTCTGCTAGTTTACAGACACCACCATCTCTTAAAAAATGTAGAAGCCACCACCCCCTCCTCACCCACTTCTCATGTCTACTGTATTCTCCTAGACAGGAGACTCCTACCGGGTAGATCTCAGCACTGGATCGGGGTACTTGTACTTAGATACTTGGATATGTACGTGTAGGTGCCACATATGGACTAGGAGCCCCAGCCTCCCTTTTGGTGGCTGTGTCTAGCTGATACAGTCAGGGTGATACAGCTTCCTCAGGCATGGACACTGAGGGCTTGATTCATCTACCAGAACTCATGGTAGAGTTGGTGCACAAGTAGGAAGCCTACTGCAATGCGTGTAACAAATAATTAAAGGCATAAAGGGATCCTAAAAGCAGAAGGGGGGGGGGGGGGGGGGGGGAAGCAGCAAAATAAGAATTCTTCCTTCCGTTATCTGACCAGAAGTCTTTGCTCCTTAGGAAATCCTAGAAACTAAAGAATGGTTATCACTGCTTTTTAAAATGAGTAACATCAACACTGAAGCTGGTGCTGGTCATGATGGAGCACACCTGCAGTAGTCACAACCAGCAACAGTCATCACTGTAGTCCTCCTTACAAGGACCTAAAGCAGCACTAGGCAAGATGCAAAGAATCACAAAGACTTTCCATAGTCTTTTACAGTCCACCAGGGAAATCACTTCATCATAAATCACACTTACATAACTTGGTTTCTATTCCTTCCTGAGACCATTTCGAGTCGTGTCTCAGACACAAGTATGGTTTGTAAACATATGTTGTCAGAATGAAGAGTGAAAAAGCCCAGAACAAAAAGAAACCCACCCCAAAACCCCCAAACACAAAGAACTACACCCTGTCACAGAGAAGCGCAGGTAGGAATCAGAGGTCTGACTCCGTGAAGATCAGGCAAAGAGAAAACTTTTTACTTTCTGCCCCCTGTACTTTACCATTCAGAAACCTTAGTGGATCAATCTGGAACTGTATTTTGCTCTTAGGCTGTTTAATATCCTGTAACAGTCCTTGGAACATGGGTCAAAATATTGTTCTTTTAATATACTCTGGTTTAAGCTACTGTCATAGCCAGCGGGGTATAGAGACACGCTAGTGACCTGGGTTAGATTACAGAGAGACACTTACCAGTTTGCAGCTCATGTCACATGTAGATTTGCTTCCTCCCTGCCAAGAAAGAAATTCAAGCACGTCATTCACGTCCTGGTGAGCAAAAGGATGGAACAACTCCTTCTCACATTTTTAAAAAGGAGAAGAGTGATGGGTTCTCCATTTTTTATGAAACAAAATGAGATGCGTCTTATTTGATCTGATTTGATTTCGAATTTAATGGTATTGTTACTTACAGGGACCTAAGTATTTCCACATGTAGTGAGGGCAAACAGGCTATTCTTTCAAGGTGAGAGGTTACAGGAGTTACAGAGAAGTTTCCCACAGACTTGTATGCTGGGACATCCATGCAATCGTGCCAAAAGTTTAACTCTCTGGAGATGACTGTGGTAAACGGAAGATTACAAATGGGTGAAATAGGGAGCAACTTAAGATATTGGCTTGTTCACCACCAGTATAAAATGTGTTAGCCTTATCAGAATTATTTTTCCTATGATGTGCTATATTTTTGATTGTGGAGCCTTTGATGTAAAGACTGAATCAGCACAACTTTTTTCATATCGGTACTGAAAGGTCAAACAATAGAGCCAAATACATTCCACTGTTACTCACAAATATAATTTGAAAGGGAATCTCACTGTCGCTGCCACTCCAGTTGTAAAGGCAGTGTATTTGCAAACATTTAATTACCTACTTTGTAATTAAAAATCTGAAATAATGTTTTATAGGAAAAATCTAACCATGATATTTCTGGAGAGAAGAATGTTAAATTTTTTTACTTTCTTCCAGCAGTGCCTAATATCTAAATGGAATAGATTTAAATCACTTCTACAAAGCTGTTGAATTGAGTAGGCCATGCCAACCATTTTACCAATAATTTCTTTTCCTTCCACATCTATAATTTGTCCAGTCATGTGAAATCTGCCCTGTTCGTTATTAACTTTCTGCAATTCTTTGGGAAGAAAGAGCAACATTATTCTTATCCTCATCATCTTTTCTGCTGAACATGATCATTCACGCCCAGCTAATGACTCAATGCAGTATGAAAATTTAATCAGTTAATGTCTGTTCCCAGTGTTTTCAAGAGTCCTTTTCATTTTAGACACCCACACGTGACTTCCTTTTGTAAAAAAGTGTTGCTTTTTCTTTAAGCCCACATACATTGCTTGCTAAATCCTCACTGAGTTGAGGGGTTTACACCAGCAGGATTGGTACGTGTAGTCCTCTGAAAGCTGCTGTTAGAGCACTTCACAAATGTGCATAAAGGCATTGTCAGTTGCAAAATACCTCCACGTCTTGGATTTTGAAGTTCTGTTAAAGCACTGTGTAACAGCAGTTTTGACTTCATTCTCAGTAACAAAATGGTGAACTTTATGTTACATTAACACACAGCTGAAAGACCTGTTTGGAAAGTTCTTTAAGCTTTAAGGTCTTTAATTGAGGTCTGTAATGTCTAAGCCTCACTTTTTCAGCAAAAAATGGTTTGAAAGGCCTCTGAGCCTTCATTGCCCATCCTATCTGCTGATCCTAAACCCCAGGCACATTGTATATATATCTCACAAATAAGCTGTGCTTGGAGAACCACTACATACCCGAAGTGGGCTTCCCATCGTGCAGCCCCGTATAATACTTTTGCTTCTTTTTTAAATCTACTTGCACTGCCTTGTGCAAGTGGAGGCCAATCTCCTGTTTGTTGGCTGGTCAAGACCTTGCTACAGTCATTTAGTTTTTTGAAAACCAGAGCTCACCTCTCCCAAAATTGCCATCAGGTCAGTAAAAAAATTTCTTTAATGGAAGCCAACACCAAGGGTTATTTGGCTTCTTGAAAAAGGATGAAATATCTGCTGAGAGGACCTTCCCTGAGAGATCTGTGAGGTTGCTGAAACCCTCAGAAAAGGTGCCTGGAGCTTCTCTTCTTGCAACCAGAAGAAGAGTGAGAGGTTTGTATACAACCTGAGGAACAGAAAGGACATTTAGGACTTTCTTTGCTTTGATCCAGCAGGCAAGGGCCAGTGGGGGAGACAGGAGAGTTTGGGACTCTTGTTTGCCTTGATTGGAAAGAAAGGGAACTTAGGACTAGATAGGCCTACAAACACGCTAAAGATCTTAATTATTAACCCAAACTGTCTTGGAAAGGAAGGTGGTGATTAGGAAAGGTAATTGGCCAAAGAAATATTTCAGCTTCTGGAGCAGATTCCACTTAATGAGGTAGAGATGTCTGTACTACCTCTTACAATTGCCTAATCCTTTCCATTATAAGCCATTATTTTCTTCTGTCCATAATTCTGGCAAGCCTCAGTGACCTGAGATGAAATTTTCTTTGCCTGCACATTGCCAGTCCCTGAATTTCCTGGGCAAGTATTTTTAAGGAGAGACAAGACTTTTCTGTGAACAAAGTCAGTAAAAGTTTTTGTGAACTATTTCAAATTTTCTATATAAATCTTCACCATTTTCATGGTTTTTGAGCAGGTATTTGGAATTTGTCATAAGACATGGCCTGGGATTAAGGGAGATTTTTGCTTTCCCATGAAAGTGCATCTGGATTTGAACAAGATAGGAAGAACTTCACTGTTTTTTTCTATCATGGGTCCAATCTCTCAAAAGTCATGATTCATCTTAGTTGTATCAGATCTTGCTCCTCTTGAGATACCTGAAGGAGGTTGGGAACCAGTAAATTATTTAACAGGGCCACTTACCATTTTCTTAGATCTTTATTTAATATAAAAGGAAACTCTTCCAAAATATTTCTGCATCCTCTTCTCTGCTACAATTTTTCTTTTAATTTTCCATGTAAGTATTTATCTACCTATTTAGTTTTTCCCTTTAGCCATTTGTATTTTCTTTTTACACCTCCCTTTCCATTTTCACATGGAAGTATTTTATACTGTGGAAAAAGAACGTATTTGCACTTAAAGCTATTCCATCTCTAATTGCATATGAACCTCTGTATGTGTGTGCTTACTTAAAAGTTGTGTCATAAAGTACTTAATGAGATTACTTTTTTAAGAATCATAAGCATGTCCATCTTCATACTTGAGGATAGGAAATTTTATTTCTTTTTGTCTGTGTATTTGCCCTGGAAGTGGAACTCTTTTATAAAATGAGAGAAATATTACTGGGCCAGCAAGGGGAAGTGGCTTTCCAAACCCCAGCCTGAACTCCGACAGAAAGAAATAAAAGCATAATTAATCCTTTACAAGTTGGTCTGAATCAACATCTTTTTCTTTTTTTTTTCTGAATGAGAAAACTTACTTTAAAACTAGCATTCAGTTACTACTTTTACCATTGACTAAATCATCTCCTAATTCTTAAATACCTCTTCTGACTAGCAAAAACAATGTTTAGGCTTGGAGAAGTATTGCAATCATGTAAAAATTTCAGTCTCTTATAAATAAATCTTCTCTTCAGAGGTTTGTTAAATCTCTCCCAGTTGCAGAAGTGATGCTCGTCAAGCTAGGAAATAGCTGTAACATTATGCAAACTCAAACTAAAACTCACATTTCAGACTGACTATTGAATATGAAACATTTTATTAAAGATCTCACAAATATTTTAGAGTAAACATAAACAGTAAAATTCAATGCTTATTATTTGAAATTCTCAAATAAACTTGAAATAGTGGAAATATTCAGTGAATAGAAAAATAGATATTTTATTGTGTAACCAATAGCTGTGAATTACTCATCTCCATGAGATACAGAACAGCATCTGAAACTTGTTTTCATACTCTTGGTGATCTTGGGTAAAAGGCCTTTTTATGTTTTATGAAACTTTTTAGAAAGGCAGCGTTGTAGTAAGAACTGAGGTAGTTGGTTTTGAGAGTTTTATTACACCACTGTGTCAAGACATCTTCAAAAATGGCACATAGAATATTTGAATTGCCATTTTTTACATCATCACCCTTCTCAGTACTTCACAGGTGGCATTGGTCTTCTTCTGTCTTGTGACCTAAAATAAATGTTTATGTTCTGTATGTTTCAGAGCTGCCAAATTTCTCCAAAATTGCCTGTAGCTCTGTTTGCTCAGTTCTGCATGCAAGGGGAAGACAGACTCTGATTTTCACCCTGTTATGTGTACATTTGTTAGTTGTTTGTATTTGTTGTACTTCTATTCTGGGCTTTCATCCAATACCTTTTATTAACATTTTTTCTTGGCTGTCTTTCCTGTTCCATATCCTATTTTTCATTTATTTTTAACTTATTCCCACACTTGTAGTTTATATATATATTTTTTTTTAGCATCTCCTGCAGTCTTTTCTGCTGTTTGCTGGAGCTGTTTCCTTCATGGCGTCCCTCAGCAAGGGCACTATATCTCAATTACAATGTTCCATTTAAGCTCTTGAAAGAAATTTTGTTGTGTCATTGCCCAGTGACCTAGGATCTCCCTATCCTAATGCTTTGAAATGGAGTATATCATGGTATTCAGCTTAACAGTGATCCTTGGTGACCAAAGATTTAGTTTTAATTGTACAGAAATAAGCTGAGATTGGAAAATTTATTTTAAAAAATGCCAGGCTTCTTATTTAATAGAGCTATTTTCCACCTTCTAATAGGGTACTGGGGAAACATTGCAGCCAAGCCTGTCACATTGATAATACATTTTTACATTTCTGGCCTGGAAGGTATAGTTCAGTTCTCCTTCAGATTTAAAGAGCTGGAGAGAAAGATCAGTCCAATATCAGCACTTCTAACCATCTCTGGTTAACCTCCATCTTCTATTAGGCTCTCATTCCATTTCCTCATGGGCTAGGAGCACATTTACCAGGAGAATAGGGATTTGAAACCCTGTAAACTGGAAGACATTGGTGCACAGGCATGGAAAGATGTGAGGTCTCTGTGTGCTGGGGAATGCCTCATCCTGATGTTTGTCTAGCCTACTTTTCTTTATAAAGATGGCCTTCTTGAGAGGTGGCAACCACGGAGGCTGCTGTCCTCCACAGAAGCACTGTCTTTGTGGCCTGGCTGGCTCAGACATCTTTTCAGGCTCTAGAGACCTTTCCAAGGATGAGAAGGCAGAGAGGCAGTGGGCTCAGGTGCCCTTCCTGTTTCAAATCCCAGCTCCAGCTGGCCTGGGGCTCCCTGACTTTCAGAAGCTGCAGTCAGATGCTTGGCCAAACCTGGACCTGGCTGCCTGGGCCCATGTATTACCAGCATTACAGGGGCTTGGTATTGATTCACTCGTACTGTGAGATTAGGGCCCACAAACCACCTGGGTGTTCGACTCCTACCCCATGAATGGATGTACCCATGCTTGCTTCAGCCTGGTGGGAGCCACACTGTGGACCCCTCCAGCTAGAAAAGCACTTGGGATTGCTAGGTGGCAGGGCGCTTTTCATTCATTCTCTCTCACAGAAGGTATTCTTTCATCAATTGAGTGTGGTAAACAGAGGAAGAAGGCATAGTTTGCTTGCTAAGTTTGCATTGATCTAGGTTCAAACAGTGATGAGTGGCATGGGGCAGAGCAGAAATGGAAGCAGCAGCACCATCAGCACCACCAACCTGCCACCTTGGCTGGTGTTATGCATCCCACATTCAGGGCCTACGGGAGCATGTAAAGTATCTGGAGTTTTGAGCGAGACAACTTCGCTTTCTTTTAAAAACAATTCACAATGTATTAACCTTCAAGTGTTAGCAAACAAATGTAGTCAGAGAGTTGCTGAATCTTCTGGACTTACAAAGAAACGGTAAGTTTCCTAAGGAGGACAGAGGCATCTCAGGTGAGGTAAATAATCTGTTTGTATCTGCCTTCCATCCAAAAGATATTACAAAAATATCTCTCTTCAAGTAATAAAGGTAAAACAAGTCAAGAGGTGTCAAGAGAAGATTCTGGAGCACGTTAAGTAGAAAGAGTTGCACAACATGCATTCAGCAACCATAAACAACTAAAACAGGAGGTAACTGAGCTGGTAAGGAAACCATGGTTTCCTGCTGTTAAAATGTATCTGAGAATGGTAAAGGTACATGTTTTTAAGAGAATCTTTTAACTGGGCCTCAGGAATTGTAAACCATTTTTCCTTCAGTACAAGAGAGGGTACTGCCAGGGCAATGGCTAAGGACAAGTCACAGTACGCCAGAGATCTAATATCTGACAATCAATAAGGAAACCTGGTGTGGTTTCCCTGAAATAAATATTGTGCTATTCAGATTTGAGTCCTTTGAGGTAGTCAAAATAATTACCTACAAACCCACTTAAGTATTTGGATTTTTTAAATGCTCCTACAGTTTTGTGCAAGAAACCAAAACCCACAGTACTTTTACAGACATCTCACCCAATACTTAAAGAAGGGATAGACATGAGTGGGACAAAATAAATATTGGCTAAATAGGATAAATGCTGTCAGCACACCAGTAATTTTCTGCACTACTGTTTTATTCAGGAGATGTCAGGAGATGAACACGACCATCATTTGAACACAGTGTGAAAATGAATTATACAGAAGGGGCATCTTGACTTCAAATTCCTGATCTCTAGTGCAGTAATTCCTCAGCTGCTTAACAGTCATCTGTCTCATGCCAGTAAAATGCTGCCCTCCTTTAGGTGAAACACCTATTTCTACACAAAATCTGAAGTGCTTCAGAGAGTTGGATCTGCTTTTACTGTGAGAACTGTCTACAAACACTATCTGCCCCTTACAGTCTCTTTGTTTACCTATTAATTGGTGAGACTTGCTGCATTTTTCATAAATGAAGTTTTTTAATCTGAAGTCATTTTAATTTCACATAACATGGCTGCAAAATTTGGAGTCAGGATTTAGCATTCCTATTGTTGTCTGCTTATGCCTGCAAGATATGAACTGGGCAGAAAATAATAACTCCGATTTTTCTAAATTAGAGATAAGCTGCTTTTTTTTTCTTTTCACTTTTTTGTTCTGTATTTCTATTTTATATCTTTCTTGTAGGAAACTGTCTCCCAGACTGGTGAAAAGATCAAGATGTACTGGAACAAATCATTGTCCCAGGTATATGATGTGTAGGCTCTGGTTTTCCATCTTTACCTTCTGATTCCCTGTGCTCTGCTTCTTGTAGGGAAGGTGCTGCAATGATTTGAGCCACCAAATGTGGCAACATTGTCCGCTTAGCAGCAGTATGTCCAGCCCAAGAGGAACAGCACTGTTGCCCACCAAAAGCCTGACTGAGTTTGAGAGGGAGGTAGGAGCAAATTCACTGAGTTTTAATCTGAGTGAGGCAGAGCTGTACTGAAGTAGGAATGTGCAGGAACGTATATAACTTGGGGGAACAGAGATCTCACTTCTTGGTGAGTATTTGCCTATCTTTCCACATAGCAGTGGCGGTACAGAGGTGTGTGTACTACCCTCTGTCCTTCTTGTAAGGTGTGGCAAGATAGGCACTGCCTTCCCAATTTCTAGAGAGGTGTATCTCCTCTCCCTGGGAGTATCCTTGGGGCTGGCAAGCTGTCAGGGAAGGCACAAGCAGGTATGCCACCTGAGACAGGCCATCCTGGGACAGAGCACTCCCCAGGACTGCATCTACACTAGCACAGCTCACCAGCTTTCCTGATAGAGTGCAGCAGTTGAATGTTTGAAATCTACCTCCTTCATGTCTCCTTCCTCCCCAGGACAGAAGAGGTTAACAGGCACTTGAGCGGGAAGTCCCCAGATCTGGCAGTCCTAGTGAGACATTCAGTGGAGCACTCTTGACTCTGGAGCTCTCTTCCAAGGAAGCCCAGAACTGTTTCATTGACCTGCAGGGCACTGTGAAGGCCAGGCTTTCACCTGAAGGAGAAATAGTTGAGCAAGCTTTGCTTTGGAATTACACACATTAGAAAGATAAAACTACTGTGTGATGGTGATTTGGTGAACTATGTGCACCCATTCTGTGTCAGGCACACATTACATGTGAAATGGAAATTGAATGATTTCCATTCGGTAACACAAGCCACATATTAGCTCCCTATCTCCATCTTCTAGTTTGCTTTGACCCCACAGTTTTCAAAGATGGGATTAAATTACTGTTCCCTGAATTCATTTATCCAACCTACTACCACCCCCAAAGACTTGCCCTCTCAAAAACAGAACAAAACCCAGCTGAATGTCTTACTTCTAGTGTCCATTCCATTAATCTGTGAGTTGGACAATGGTATTAAAAACTACTCTTCAGTGTAAGTGTTGGTAGACAAATATGTTTTCATAACATGGGTGGCCATGCTGTCCCAGTTTAAACAGACCCTACTGAAACCCATTGGTATTTCATGGACTCCAAATGGCAGAGTGCTGGAAAATCTATTCCTCCTCTTCTTCCTTAGATTTTTCATTACCTCAGCTAACCCGGAGAAGAGTTATTCAGTGTCATTTACTCTGTGATGGATAGACTACACAAATCTGCTAGCATGCTCTTCAGCTGTGGATCATTATTGAATTAGACGTGCAGGCAGAAGAATCTGAATGTCAAGCAACGCCAGAATTTATAAGCCATGGTTTCATCTTGGTTTGCACTTTACAGCCCAAGCTTGTATGTAGGTGTATCTCCAGTGACTTCATTTTTTTCTGACTTCACTAAAGATTTGCCAAAGAGAAATCTGGTTCTTTCACACTGGCAGGAGCTCACAAACAGTAGGCAGCGATCCCATGGCAACACTGATGATCAAGAATTGGAATCTAATGGAGAATAACCCATGCATGTGCCCAAATTCAAGCAGAAAATTGAACGTCAACTTTTATTTTCTAAAAACAGAAATCCGGGGGGGGTGGGGGTGGGGGTGGGGGTGAGGGTATCTATTTATGTTTGTATCTGAAATTTTATTTAAATTATTACAGTTGGCTTTGGTGAAGAGTACAGATGTTTTGAGAACTCCTGGGCTGCAATTGAACTGGATGATCCAGAAGAGTTTTGCAGGCTCCTAGATTGGGATATAAACATTAGTTGCATTTTTTGGTCCGTTTTGGAGTAAGATGTATGTGCTTATCATAACATTGCTCCTTCTCTAGCAAGGGAACTTTTGTATATGGGCTAAACAGGAGCTACACCAAGTTCTGCAAGATGCCCTCTGCAGACAAAAGGTATCCAGTCAGGATGCAGGCTTTATCAACACAAATGGTGCAGAGATGCAAGCTGTAGTTGCTTTATTCACAATATACTCAGGGGATAATTATGTTATTTTCAAGCTGTCTAACCCCAGTAACTTGAAACAGCTTGGGAGGTGGGCTTAAGAGAGAGTTAGAAAGGGAGAGAACACTTCGAATTACTTCCTAAATAATTCTGGATGAACAAATATTGTCAAGTATTATGCCATCAGCGTTGCTTCCCATTGATAAAACTGATCATACTTTACATGTCACAGTGCAAGGATGTACATGGAGGGGCTTTGACATCTTATGCAGGAAAGGACATGGTGTGCACAAGTCTGAATGTCCCCAGATTGCCTGTGTATGTAAATTTCCTTTCACACTGAAACTCCAACTTGCCAAGACCCCCAGAAGCCCCTTCTAAATGAAGGGATGAGGCTACAAAGGTTTGGTTCTGGATGTTAACAGCTCCTGGCTTCATAATCTCCACTGATGCCTGTGCTTGGAGCAATTTGCATTCCTGAGTGATTAAGGGATACTTTGTCCTTCAGGTTTGGTAGGTCATTTCATTATTAGAAGCTTGCAATATTTTTGCCAGACTCTGTCTCTCTTTCCTTCTCTATGTCTCTCTCAAAAAAAATAAAAAAAGAAAAAAAAGTCCTAATCTTTTTATCTAGGACCTTATAAGAGTCATTGGTGAGCTCAGAAGCTTTAATGGAGTTGTTTATTGTAGTTCAAATAATCTCTAGTGGCAGCTTCCTGGAGCTATAACAATGAAAGACTATTTTATAGCTTTGAGCATAATAGTGTCCTATGGGGGGCGGGGAGGGGGGAAATATTTATTATCTCAAACTTTCTGTCTCAGACTTGAAGAGCACACTAGTGAGACATTTTTATATACCTTTAACTCAATACTTAATAAGAACAGAAATAGACCAAAGAACAATCTTTACCTAAATTACTGAGCCAACAAGACTTATTACCTCTCTGTGTTTCAATATGTGCAGACAGTCTGAAAATGAGCCACAGCTCCCAAGATAAGTAATTGTTTTAATCTTTGTCCTGGAAACTTATTGCATTTACTCTTACAGAGGAGCCAGTCAGAAAACATGGGCAGCTCAAGTTTGCTTTTTAAGAAAAAGTCCCCATGTCCTGCATGCTGGTCTTTGGCAGGAGCCCATCAGACACCTGTGCTCCCAAACCTGGGCTGCTAGAAGTGCCCACTACAGATGTCAGAGCTCTTTTGTTGACTTCCTATTAGTCACCACTTAATGGATGTGAGCCGAACACAGCTTTGCCTAAGCACTTATCAATAGACAGCAAACATTCTTCTTTCAGTGGGCAAAGGGTCAAACTGTTTCGCCTGGCTATAAAGCTGTGCCAGATAATTGCTGGTGATTAGCAATTTTAATTACCAGGTGCTAGGGGTCGTTGCTTGTGGAGCTTTTTTTACCGCTGCTGTAATTGGGCAGGCTGTTAATAGGTATGGCTTATTGTACACATGGTGTATATTTTACAGATACATCATGGATCCTTTTAAAGCAGGTAAAATAAAGTCAGTAATAGAACCCACTTCTGTTTGCATCTGATTAGTCGCATAGTACTCCAACATGTTTTTTGATAAAACTTGTCTGATAAAGGAATCTTTAATACAACTCACTAAAGCAGCTTTTAATCCTCTTGTAAACACTTGTATGTACTATTGTTACTGAAGAGAGGCAATGATTTTAAAATCTTTTCCTGCTACATTGGTCATGTTGGAACTAAGCTTGTCAAACACGTTCTACCTCATTGGTTTTGCATGCAGACTTTTAGGGGGTTTTCATAGAATCACAAAACCAACAGCACAATTAGCAGTGAACTAATCTCTTCCCATATTCAGCAGTGAAATGGGTTCAAAATAAAACTGACACAAAAGGCTCTTCTCTGATCTTCCTCACAGCAGTGAGAAAGTAGGCAGCTATAATGCTTCAGTTTCTTTTCTTTTTTTACTAAAACTTCCATTTGTTTCCCTCATTTATATTATTTTACATCACAAGCCCTGCAGACATACTGAAGTCTCTGAAAACTGAATGTACTGTTTACTAATCTACTTGGGTTAGTAGATTAGGCTTGTTCTTTGAGGGAATACAAAAGATAAATACCTCTGTAGTATGGAGTTCTAGTTCTGTTCTTATTTGTTCTGCAGTAATACCTCGTGCCCAAGCTCGGATCACAGCTTCATTTATTCCAGCAATAGCCAGGCTGTTGGTCATGGGCTGCTTCTTGGCTGACAGAATAGGGCTGTGCAGACTGCTCTCTGGCATTTTCTCTCCTTGGGAGCAAGGAGGCAGAGGCCAGCGCTGGGCTGAGGGCTGCATCACTTTTTCTGACCCCTCAGCCAGGCAATATTCTCTCCTGAGTGGTCCCCAGAAACAAGGGTATGCATCCAGCCCTGGGGATGGGATACCGGAGTGTCAGGTGCTGCAGAATTCACACCTGGGTTATGTGAGTGGGGAAGTGCTGCAGTGTAAGGTCTTGCCCGAATCTATTCTTAACCACACAGCCCTGTCCTGTAAATACAGGAATGGAAAGGGGACAGATTTTGGGCTTTTTTCAGTAGAAAAGGCAAATAATCCCCCTCACTCCATTCTGATGTGATAAAGTCTCACTTGAGTCTCTGGACCCACTGCTTTCACTCAAGAAGGAAATTGCCTGGGGCAAGCGTAGGGCTGGTGCAGCTGGCCTGTCCTCAAAGCCATTGGCCAAAGTTGCAGCTCCATTTGTCATTTCTTCATCCCTAGGTAGGGATATTTATGGACCCCTATCATTATGGCAAATCCCAGCCTAGGAACCTGTGAATTCCTTGTGGAGCACAGAAACACACAAAAGCGAAGAAATACAATGCATGACAAGCATTTTGAGCCAGCTGTGAAAGTATCAGCTGTCTATCCTAACAGCTTGCTTCAGAAGCAATGCCATCAACTTTGAAGGCACCATTTGAGTCATCAAGAGCTATTGACCATTGAAAATATTACTGGGCCCTGGCCCTAGGTGCCCGTGGCCGTAACTCAACTCCTATGGATTTATGCATTCAGGATGTGCATTTTCACTTTAAGAAGTGAAAACATTCTGTAGATTTTTCCTCAGGAATTGCCAGACAAAATCCTGCGGCAGCAGCTGCCGTTGAAATTGAGGGCAAAGCTTTGCCTGGCTCAAGGAGCTGTGAGACTGTAGTGCCAGGTCCCTTTTGTGTTAAAAAAATGAAGATGTCTTAATGCTCGAGATTACTATAATGGTGCCTATGAAGCTCTTCAATCTGACACATCCTGCAGCTACAGATTAGCCATACTGGTTCACCTTCTGCCTCTAGTTAAATTAATCAGAGCTTTGAAATCATTGAAACCTGAAGGAAAAAAAAAAGAAAAAAAAAGTAGTTAAATAGATAGTGCACATAGGAAGATGCTACTGGAGAGGAGGACATAATGCTCAGGGTGCTCCTGTCCCTGTGTTTCCATGGCACAGCTACAGGCCCTGACACCCGGTGGAAAACACAGAGCCTTCTCCTTTCTGCTGACCCCAAAACCTGCGGACAAGCTGCAAGACCCCAGTGCCAGGCCTAACACCACTCCAGAGAAAGCTGCAAATAACCAACATTCCTGAGAAGTGGGGCAGCCCGGGGCAGAATTTGATTTCCTGAAGTCAGTCTTGGAGCAGTGGGGGATGTAGGGCCCTGGTAGCAGCTATTGTTGTTAGGGGCTAAATAATTTGGTTATGGGACTAACACACACAGCCACGATGGGTTGATTGGTTTCCACAAACAACCCTTGTTTCCAGGTATGAAATCTGATCTTCATTGGAGAAACAAATTTCTTAGCTCAAGTATGGCTAGGTTGGTTATGTTTCCCCCTGCATCCACCTGGAAACAGATTGTTTTGCTTCCTATACCATATTCTTCTTTGCCTACAATGACAGGTTCTTAATAGTGAATATGACTGACGCTGTATTTTTTGTTTGGTTGGTTGGTTGTTTCAACATGGATTTATATCCCCTCCTTTTTCATGCTCCTGGTAATTACCATACAAAAAGATACAGAATCCAACATCAGACTGGTTGTTCCTGTTGCCACAAGAAGTTCACGGAATAGGTATTCTCCTATCTCTATTATCAAAAAACTTCAATATGCCCCAAAGAGTAAAGAGAAATATGCCGTCATCTAAATGCCACTTGCCCCAAAGCCCTTTTGCAATTATCACAGCCTGCTCCTGAATTCCCAGGTTTCAGACTCAAGTAAATGCAAATGCCAGGAGACAGTATCTGTACCAGACATAAGACAATTGATAGAATCTGCATATAAGTATAATGGTGGGTTTGCTTTCTCTCAGTGTCTGTGTGGCAACACGTAGCTGCAGACTTGAGATGAAAGTTCAGCTGCATTCATAATGCAATTCCTAAAAAGAACGGATTATGAATAGAGTTTAAGCCTTAACTTTGAATTGCCTTGCTTTTGTGGATTGAAGTTAGACCTGTACAACATTACTTGAACATAGTCTCTGGTACTTTGTCAATATTAGTTACCTGCTGTGACACACAGCACATGGCATTTTCATTTTTGTACTCTGTAAAATACAAGTATTGTACATCTGAATTATAATCATGCTGTGATAATATGCCTTTATTGATTCAACAAAACAAGTTGTCTATTTTGTCTTCACTCAGACATCGCTATGAAGGAAAGACTGACAATCAGAAAGGTAAATATTTTGGACTTCACATTTTGTGGCATGATGAAAAAGATAAAAGTGCAGTAATTTTAAAATGAGACCTTGCAGACAATGCCACTCCATTTGAACCAGTGAGATGAACTTCTTATAAAAAGTGTCTATTTTACAGCAGTGTTGAAATGCTGTAGATCAATCATTTAAAAATGTGTAACAACAAAAATGGTCTATTTAGTGATGTACTACCATCTGAAGTATAAATATGCAGGAACTGAAATGCAAAATAAGGCTGAATTTTGAACCTTCACAAAATGGATGCTCTCAACCAATGAACTACAACATTTCACTTTCTACAAGGATTTTGTGTTTATTACAATACACTAAACTCAGACAATGTACAGGTTCTGAAGAGAGAGTTGTATTCATAGACCACTAATTTTAGTGTATTCCATGAAAATTAAAATTAGAAAGGTAAAAGCCATGTAGTTTTCTTATGAAAGATTTCAGTCTCATTCTGCAGTGGCTTAATTTTAAATTTTTATTTCCATAAATTCACAGCCAATGTGTTGCAGTCCTGATGGAGCTGTACCCAACAGAGTGCCCTTGGCGATGCTGATTTAGAAATACCCCTATATCCAGAGCATGACAGTTCTACTGTAAGAAGCCAGAATTCAGCCCGGGCCAGTATTATTTGACAAGAAATATTGGAGTGCTTTTGGAAAAGACCTGTGAAGCCATGAAAGGATCTCTTCTGGCCCATCTTTTCTACCCAGAACTTTTACTACAGGAGTGGAGGGTGGCCGGAGGCTACACAGCAGCACAGCTGGAGGCTGCACAGCACATCTGGCTATCCCCACGTATGTGCATAAAAGGATACTGCTACAAGCCCCAGGGCACTCAGATTTCTGCCTGGGGGTTACCAGATTCTGGGTCCAAAGGCCAAAAGAAGCAAGCTGGGCAGGCATTGGATTTGGCCCTCCTGCCACCTCAAGCGCCATCACTGAGCCTGTGTAGCCTCAGGAAATACCATTTTTTCCTGTCTGGCACTACCCTATGCACAGAATGTCTCTGTTACTAACCTTTCACTAGCACCCGCACCGAGTCTATGCAGCAAACTAGGTAAATGCATCTTTCAGTGGACAGTCTTGCAGTGTTTTACTGGCATTTTCAAGAACAGGTGTTATTTAAATTACACTAATTCAAGAACAGGCATTCCTAAATAAAACTCGAGTGGTCAGACCAGGAAAAATAATCCAATAAAGACATTTATAAAAGAGCAATGAATCAATTGCTAATGGTCTTTGCATACCTAATGAAAGCATTGTTCAGGTCCCATGAAGACAAAGGGGGCTCAAAACCTCTTCAGAGGTGGAGAGAAGCCCAAGGTATGCTTAGGAAACCAGAGCAGATGCAGTGCTGAAACATACTTTGACTCAGTAAATGTCTGCTGAAGTTCAGTTACTGTTCTCAAGCTCTTCACTTCCTCACCACTGCTTGGTACTAATGCCTGCAGAGCAGAGGGAGAAGGCTGGGCTGGATCATGACCTGTCCTCCATGTTCTTCAGAGCGAATGCTGGCAGCCTAGTGGCAAGCCCAGTTTTTTGTGTGAAGCTTGAGGAAGGGGTAAAGGTGTGCTCACCTTTGTTGTGCTGTGAGAACTGGGGGAATGGTAACCTGTGTTGGGACAGTGTATGCCAAGGGGACATGGAGAGGCATTCTCTTTTTCATTTCTCTGTGCATCTTTTATGCCATCCCAAACAGAAAGGTAATTCCACAGAACATGTGTACTACACGTTTCCACCACCACATATCCCCCCATATGTGATTATTAACTGGAGTGCTCATGAGGTAAAAGCTGGGAAAGAGTAGGTACCAGCAACTGAGGTGCTTGTACAAGGGATTGAACCCTAATTCCTGGCCTTGAGGGACTACCCCACTAGGATGACAGGACTGTACTTCTGTGAGTGGTTAGCACAGTCTGGGTCCTGAAAGTGTGCTGAAGGAGAAAGTGTACTGCCTATACATGCCAAAGATAAAAGCATCCAAACACAGAGGTGTAGCGAGGTGCTCAGGAGGTGACCATGATGTGGTGAGTTCAATTAAATAAATTGTGTTAAAGAAATGGGAGATGCCTTCTCTCTCATTCCTTATGGTGAAGGAAACAATATATCACAGCTGGTAAGGGCACCATCCACTGGAGGCAAGAGACTTCAGAATGATGCCTGAATCCACAGCAGGAGAAAGTCAACAGAAAAGAGCTGATACACTAATAGGACTTTCAGGGATTGGAGGGGAAGGAGAGTTTGTGGTATGTAAGCATAAAAGTAATGTGATGAAAGATGTTAATGTGGTAAATGCCTGTGAGAAAGAATAAAAGAAGAAAGTCTAAAATGAAATAAGTATAAGATGAAATTGTGATCAATGTCTTACAAATAGCATCTGTTTTTCTAGCCAAGGCTTATTCCTGAAATGATATAAGGATGCAGAAGTTTGCATACAAAGATAGTATGTATCAGTGACTTTTTAGAGCTTTTTGCATGTGTGTGAGCCATAGTGACTACAGGACAAAAATGTGGCATAGAAAGGGTTGCCTTGAGATATATCCACCCTATACGTCAATGAGATAATGACAATCATCTGTTGCCCTACTTATTGCACTATCCTGGTCCTTATATTTTTGAAACCAGACCATCAGTGCCCTCAATCTTTTCTGGCCATTGCAGTCCCTCCAACTACTCCTTTGCTATGACCCTGATCAGGGGTCATCTCCCCTTTAGACTCCTTCCAGCTTCAGTGAAAATCAGCCCCTGTGAGTGGACACAATGCTTTAGCTGAGGCTTTACCAGCCTCAAGCAAAGCAGAGGATTACTTTGTGTGTCTTACAGATGACCCTCCTGTTTACACATTCCAGCATGTTGGGATTTTTTTTTCCTTGCCACATTATGTCTTTGGCTGACGTTCAGCTTGTGGTAACTCCAGATCCTGCAAAGCTGTTAAGTAGTTAGTCATTTCCCGCTCTGTATTTATGTGGCTGAAATGCAGAAATGAATGTAGAACTTTGCATCCAATTTTTTTCAGACGATTCCAGTTTCTCAAAGCTCATTCAGAGTCTGACTCCTGTCCTCCAAATCACTTCCAGCTCCTCCCAGCTTAGAGTCAGATGTAAATTTACAAAGTATGCTCTCTATTCCATCTTCCAAGTTGATAATGCAAATATTGAATAGTGCCAGACACCGGACAGGCTCCTGGGAAACCCCTTTCAATACATCCTTTTAATTTGATGGTAGACCATTGATAACTAATTTCTTAGCGCAGCTTTCTGGCCAGTTTTGCATCCATCCTATGGCTGCTCTTTTGTTACTGTCCTGCAACTGGGGGCTGTTCCTGTAAGCACCTGCTCTTTTGTCAAAAAATGCTTTTTTTTTTTTTTCCTCCCCCTGTACTCGCATGCTGGTAACCCCAGGGAACAGTAGCCAAAGAGGTGGTGAGCACACAGTGTCTGAGGAGCTCTGCTGAGCCCTTAGACAGCCAATTAGTACAGGATAAAAAGTTGGGGTGCCTGTGGGCAATTTGTCTTTTCATTCTGTCAGTTCATTTCTATTCAGTGCTCCAAAGATATGCCCTTAGTGTTTATGCAGGGATTTTTTTCATATACTGCTCCTATGTCCCTTGGAGGAAAGAAAGTATTTGTCTGTCTGAGAGTGAGCTAATGTCAAACACAAGTTTGTGGTTGGTTGGGGTTTTTTTTAACTTCCTAGTACTTTTTCTTTAGTATCAATATTCTAATACCATCTTTACTATCCAAAAAGAATGTAAAGAAAGGCTATGTGAATGCTGATAACTCCAACACGCTTTGGTCTGCAAGCCTCAAATGCCTGTTTGTAACTGATTGCTCAGGTAGAGAATTAATACTTTGGAAATTAGAAGAAAGCTTTTTGCTTAAAAAAGTAATTAACCAAGTATAACATCAGATCTGTTTACTGTTCAGCTCTTTTTTAACAAAGTTGCCAGTAATCTCTCTGGATGTTTTAAAGCCCTGGACTGAGTCCTATATTTCATTAAATGAACATACCCTGTAAGTTAAGTAAAAGACAGTGCTTCCCAGAGAGGACTGATAATATTTTTTTAATAAGCATCAAAAGTTTGGATATGATTCAGGGACAACGGGCATTACCAAAAGTCAGACTGCTGCTATGACTATCCAGAGCAAACGGAGATGGTGAATCACAACATTTTTGCGTATTCAAAGATATACTTCTCAGAAGGCCATTTTATTTCCTCATCTTCTACAAGAGGAGCAGACATGAGGTGGTAAGATATGTTCTGAGACATAGTTCAGGAGTCACAATTTGCAGAGTAGCCTGTAAGAACACAGCCCACTCTGGGCCCCACCTTAAGAAAACAAGTGCTTGTGAAACAGTTTTGATATTTAGAAGTACCTCAGGTCTTGCCATTACAACATTTTAGATGTCAAAATCATGGATGGATAAATGTGAAGAGCCTTTATAAAAGCTGTCTTTCAGATACTGAAGTTGCAATCCCATATTGAATGAATAATCCACTCCAGAAATGTGGAAAATATTTAGTGAACAGCTGGAGTGACTGCAGTCAATTCATCACTGTTTTAACGGGGGTAGAGGTCAGCAAATGCTAACTATGTTAAGTGGGGGTATGAAAATGAGTATAATCAAGAATTTTTTAAAAAAATAAACCATCTGGTTAAAGCAAGAGAATCAGAGGATAATTTTCCAATATCAGAAGCTAAGCTAAGGGATAATTAGGAGAGAAAAAATATGAATTTTGAACCACTGAGAATATTTCAGCTATCAGCAGAACACACAACGAGGCTAACACAAGCCCTAGCTCCAGTTTTAGCAGAGTGGGGGACTGACATACTTCTTTTCACCCCAGGCAGCACAGTGTTTCCCTGGAGTCAGTGAAGCTGTTGGTAGATTCCAACTGCTGAAGAAGCAGCATTGTGCAAGAATCTTTCTGGCATGTTGCTTTGAAAAGGAACAGTGCAACACTGGGACTTCACAGAGCAAACTTTCAGCTGGGCTGTGAACACCAGTCAGAAACACCTGCCTGGTGGAAACTGGTTCCTATTCAACATCTTTACCGTAATTTATTATGGGCTTTCCTGTTTTCCCCCTGCAGATTTGGCCCTAAATGAGTAATATACAGGTTTGTACAAAATCAGCAAAGCTGTAGATCACCACCAACTAAAATAATAAAGCCCCTTCTAGCATCTTTAATTTCCAGTCAATTAAGAAATGAGGTTATTGGCTGAATACGGGTTAGAGGATTGTCAAGCTTCTTAATTCAAGCATTCTTCTGGTCTGACTCAGCTGTCAGAGCTGACTTGAAAGGAATGGTTGAGACAACACACAATCTGAGTTGTTAGAAGGCAAGGAAATCTATAGAATGAAAGCAATGATTATGACTTCCCAGGAACATTGATATGCTAAATCTGAGGGAGAAAGATGTCTTGGATAAGAGTTTTACATAAATTCAAGATTTTTTAAAAAAATTAGCTTTTGAGGCCCAGAAGAAAAGCTTGCATTTGAGATGTTGGCTGCTTGGATACACCTCACCTACATGAATTGTCTTGTGTGATTTTTTGGTTGCTAAGGATGCTATCGCAAACAGACAGAATTTCAGTTGGAGTCTGGAGCACGCAGCCTATTTCTAGTGAGATGTCGAGTAGCCTGTTCTCATCTGTTTATTATTACTTTCATAGCAAGGTATCAGTTCCTGGAACTGGCAAAGTAATCTTTCTTGGTATGAAATATCTTCTTTTTCAGACTGAGGAATTCATAATACTACCATGTGAGTTAAATTATTTATGAGACTTACGTAAAAAATTAGAGCACAGCATGTTTCCCAGGTCCAGGTTTTGTCAGGCTATGTCCACGTTCGGGCCACAGCAACACAAATAGGTGCATTCAGCCATAGCAGGTCATGACTGACAGTGGAACTGAGGCAGCACAAAGCTCAGAAACAGTGTGGCCAGCAGGACTAGGGCAGTGATCATCCCCGGTACTTGGCACTGGTGAGGCCGAGGCCACACCTCAAATCCTGTGTTCAGGTTTGGGCCCCTCACTGCAAGAGGGACTCTGAGGTGCTGGAGCGTGTCCAGAGAAGGGCAACAAAGCCGGTGAAGGGTCTGGAGCACAAATCCTGTGAGGAGCGGCTGAGGGAACTGGGGTGGTTTAGCCTGGAGAAAAGGAGGCTCAGGGGAGACCTTATTGCTCTCTGCAACTACCTGAAAGGAGGCTGCAGGCAGGTGGGGGGCAGTCTCTTCTCCCAAGTAACAACTGATAGGACAAAAGGAGATGGCCTCAAGTTGCACCAGGGGAGGTTTAGATTGGGTATTACAAAAAATTTCTTCACAGAAAGGGCTGTCAAACACTGGAACAGGCTGTCCAGAGAGGTGGTGGAGTCACCATACCTGAAGGTATTTAAGACATGTAGATATGGTGCTTAGGGACATGGTTTAGTGGTGGACCTGGCAGTGTTATGTTAATAGGTGGACTTGCTGATCTTAAGGGTCTTTTCCAACCAAAATGATTCTGTAATTCTATGGTTCAGTGAAGGTCACAGGTGAGACAAAAATCACAGTAAACACACTGAAATCGGTCACATTAGGTATCATGGTGTCATGGTTATACAGCCATCAAAACCCAGTTAGTTTTAAGTTAACTGCAATGCAAACACGATCTTTGTGGGGATTTGCTGGGGAAGAATGGTCTCAATCTTCTATTTCAGAAGAGGTAAGTACAGATGATACCTAAACTACTGTGGTTCATAGAGACAGAGATGTCTGTGAGTTCTGGTCTCCCACGAGGGCTTTGAAAGTTTTCTGCACAACCTCACTGTCACCAAAGAGTGTGCTTGTTCTGTCTGTGGACATTAAGTCCTATTAAACTAGTTCCCAGTATCTGTTCTGCCTCTGTTGCTGTCATGTCCTAAAGCCAGGCAGCTTCTTTTCTCTATATATAAATTTAGACCTAACAGAAGTACCAGAAAAATTCTTCTTACCTAAGTGTTGGCAACAGGGCTGGTAAGACCTCTTTAAATAAAGCTATTCAGCAGAATATCTTGCAGACTGTCTCCCCATTTAAACACCCAGCTAATCCCACAGTGATGATTGTCTCCATTTCCGAAGGCCTTTCTTGATGGGAAGAAGGAAGAGGGCACCTGGCTGGCCAACAGAGGCTGTGAGCTCCCAGCTGTTCAGGTGTCTTCTCACACTGCCCCACCTACCTCTGCCCTCATATTATGCTGTGCCAGTGACTGACAGCAAGATGCACATCATCTATGGTTGCTCTTAAACACGTGTGTGAATTTTAAAAGTCTTAGGTTGTGGTTGGTCAGTGTGTCTTTTTCTGCTGCTGCCTCTTTTTTCCCATCCTCTTCCAAACGGGTTGTTGAAAGTCATACTTGAAGGAAGTTTGTTACTGGTGTTAGCCCGATTTCTTAACCAACAGTGACTCCAGAGACGTGAAATTACTTTTATTTTTTAAAAAATCCAGATAATCTTTTCCTATATGTGAACTGATAATTCTTGTTATTCATTCAAAATGTATGTAATTCAGTGTAAGTAGGGGGAAGGGGAACCAGAAGAAAAAGGATGCACCTTGTTAGAAAATGGAAAATACTGTATTTATCATCTTAAAAAGAACAAAAAGATCTGCAAGTTATGTGGGTTTCTGTGACAGTAATTATCCTTCTATTGAAGAATGAGTAATTACGTTATTCTGCATGCTAACTTCCCCCCCTTCCTGGTTATGTGGCATGGGCAGGCAGGCACACACACACGCAATGTGGTTGTACCCTGAAGAATAAAAACAGGGTGCACTAGAGAAGGTAGTTCTGTTGTTTTCTTGAATAATGGTGATTATGGTATATTTTTGTTTATGCTAAACACCAGTGGGTGTGAGGGAAGAAAGCTGACTTTTTTTATCTTTATTAGGGAAGCAGGGTACTGCTCTGCCTGGGCACTAGCCGGTGCAATGCTTTGGAAGTGTTTGATCCCTTTTCTCTATGCTGAGAAAAGTTTAAGTACTGACTAACTTAGACAATTTGTGAAACATATATATTAAGGGAGAGCTGATCCACTGTTCAGCAGTTCTGAAGAGTGCTTTCCCTTTGGTAGAAAGGACATGTTTACCTTGCCTTTTACGTGCACTGATTTGTGTAAGGTGAACTGCACATTGTACCTGTACTTCTCCAGTTGTTCAAGGTCAAGTCTTCTACAAAACGTTGAAAGTCTATAGTCTAAATTCACCAGTTACATAGAAACATAGAATCATTTTGGTTGGAAAAGACCCTTAAGATCAGCAAGTCCAACTGCTGACCTAATACTGCCAAGTCCACCACTAAACCATGTCCCTAAGCACCACATCTACGCGTCTTTTAAATACCTCCAGGGATGGTGACTCAATGACTTCCCTGGGCAGCCTGTTCAAAGCCTGGCAACTCTCAGTGAAGTCGTTTTTTCCTAATATCCAACCTGAACCTCCCCTGGTGCAACTTGAGGCCATCTCCTTTTGTCCTATCAGTCGTTTCTTGGGAGAAGAGACTGTCCTCACCTGCCTGCAACCTCCTTTCAGGTAGTTGTAAAGAGCGATAAGGTCTCCCCTGAGCCTCCTCCTCTCCAGGCTAAACCACCCCAGTTCCCTCAGCCCCTCCTCATCAGACTTGTTCTCTAGACCCTTCACCGGCTTTGTTGCCCTTCTCTGGACACACTCCAGCACCTAAACATGAAGTTTACTTCCAACTTGTCTTGCTTCTTTTCTATGCTGGCTGTGTAAAGCAGATGTATCTTTGCCAGACTTAGTAGCTACTCACAGATTAAAGCTCCCCAGGGAAGTTTTAGCTGCTTTTACAGAACTTTTCTTCCTTTATGCAACGATGTGCTGCTGAGTAGCTCCTCATTTAATCAGTAGCACTCACTTCTCTACCCTACTTGTCATGCACCCACAGCAGCCTTCAGAAAACCTTAGGCAGAGTCATGGATGTAACCTCAGGGGCTGAGCTAAACCTTCCCAAGGCAGAATTGCCTATACACACTAATTACTTAGGGAGTCTCATCCAACTTGTTCTTAAGCAATTCTGATGTTGGAGGTCCTGTTGTCTCAATAATCTGTCAACTGCTTCTCCATTCCTCCTGCTACAATGTCTTTTATTATTCCTAACCTGAAGTTTTCCTGCTAGCGTTTAATCCCAGTGTTTTCCAGCCTTCACAGAACACATATCTATAAACACGTGGAGAACACATACCAATAAACACGTGCATTTATAGTAGTCCTCTACACAGATGAAGACTGTTGCTTCTGTAGGATAACTCCTTCTTCATTAGGAAGCATATTTAGACCTCACACATTCCTTTGCCTTTTTCTGGACAACCTCCAAATAGCCCACTTTCGTCTGTAACTGAGGGACCCAGAACTTGGCACTGCTCCAGACAAGTCCACCTAATCTACTCACCCACTTTGAACCTACATTTTGGCAAGTAAAGAGGCGATATTCTTAAAATAGTTCCCTAAATTCCTAAAACCCTTGATCTCCAGAGTTAAGTGAAGTCTAGGTCAGATCTCTAAATGTAGACTGACAGATTTTCCCTTTAGAGATCATCAAAATTGCCTACCTATTGCTCCAATAAGGCTTAACCCACTGCTCAGGGCTAGTCTTTTCTAGAACAGACTAGCCATAGCCATGTGTGGTAGGTTGCTGGATCCCATGTGGTGCCCCTGTGACCTAATTATTATTTTCCATGTGTTTCTTCAGTTCCAGACTTTGGAAGTGATAGGAGGGATGTGTCATGGAGCCCTGGAGCAGGGGGTTTACACCACAAAACCCAGCCCATGACAATCTTTGATGTGGGGGTTTGCAGGGTGCATTGAAAGAAGATGGAGCTGTGCTTTGGGACCAGCTAGGGCAAGGGAGCCAGCCTTGCTGCAGTGTCACCCAGCCTGTCTGCTGGGACCAGTCTCCAGAGTGAACTGTCGCCTCATACTGTACCTGAATGTTGTTTTATGGGAAAAAAACAGAGAGCTCGGGATAACACAAGTACAGGACCTGGGCACCAGCTGGGGAGTGGGGTCAGTCAGCAGTGTGGCTGTGCATCATGTTAGGAGGAGGTTCTGTTCACAGCATTTTTAGATACATACTTAAAAGAAAGGACTGCAGGACCAATCTTGTGTCATGTCATGATAAAAGTCTTTCCTCATATTTATGCATCTGTCTCAACACCTCAGTGTCCACTTAGAGAAGAACTCATCACAGCCTCCTATACTCTTTCTGTGGGAGTTTGATTTAACTATGTTGGAGAAGAAAATGGAATAATGAATTGAGATGAATAATGAAATGTCTTAAGCAAATGTTTCTTAATGCTCTGCGTTTAAGCCCAACTGCATTTAAACCAAATTTATTTAAACACTTACTTACCCTACAAATAAATTTGTTATGGCAGGTTTCCTCCCAAACAGGTATTTGAATTATTAGAGAATTAGTTTTCTCTTACAGTTTGCAGAAAAAGAATGTTTTTTCATTTCTTATTGTATTTTCTCTCTTGCCCAGCTATCAGAGGGACAGAATATCCTTACAGAATAAGTTCCTTATTCATAGCCTTGAACATATTTACCAAACAGACATTGGTTTTAATAGGAAATTTTCAAGTCTCTTGTAACAAGTGCCTCCATTCTTTGACTTTGATGGTTGTTTCCCTTGATCATATTCATTCTGTGCTGAGAAATAAAGCAAAGATAAATAAATGGGGAAAAAAAACACCAAACCCAAGCAACTCTATAAAGCAAAAGCCAGGCTTCAAACATATATGCATTGAAACTTGATAAAGTTTGTGGGATATAAAAAATGCAAGCCTGCTCTGAGTAATTCCATTGCAAAGAACAGTACCAAAGCATGCATACTCAAAGACTAAAAAAGAAAATAATATTTCTTTGTTTTCCTACCACAAAATGACAAGTTTCACTTCTCTGAAAAGGAGCAGCTGAGTGTCAGCGATCTGGGTCAGTTTTCATTAACAGCCTAAATAATAGCATAGCAACTGTGTTCAATACATTTGCAAACAAGCAAAACTTGAGAGGGGATGCCGGCATGCTGGACCAGGAATAGAACTCAAATGTTCTCAGCAAATTGGAGATAAACTGAAAAAGGCAGACGTCATGCTGGGCTATATAAATAGGAATACAGCACGCATGACACGTCCAGTTCTTCTCTTCTGCTCTGCATTAGCAAGGCGTTTGAAATACTGTGTCCAATTTGGGATGTCATATTTTGGGAAAAGTAATTGGAAGGGGAGCAGTGAAAATTATCAGAGCTACAGAAAACATGGCATCTCGGGTCTGCTTGTGCTAATGGAGTGAGTACTGAAGTGTGACATAGAAGGTGTTAAAGTACGTGACAGGCTGCTGCAAGGGAGGTACTAACCTGTTCTTGTCTAGGATGGGGAAGAAATCATGGGCTTACACTGCATCAAACAGAAATTCAGGTCAGACACAGGAAAAGCCCTCTAACTATGGATGCAGAGGTGCTGGAATACATTGGGAGACCTCATTATTACTGGAGGTATTAAAAAACATGTTAGACTGGCATCTGTTAAAAAGGAATTGGGATGCTTGAGCTTGCTTGGGCATAGAGAACAGGGCTGTAACTGGAATCCCACCAGTCCTGTGGCTTTGTGGGTGTATAAATAGTCCACAGAGATAAGGGGATCAACACTAGAGTAGGTAGAAGGTAGGTCCAACCTCACCATTTTGGCATGTACCTACTTCCTTCCCCCTTGCCCCCCCCCCCCCCCAAAAAAAAAAAAGGCATTGGTTACTGGAGTATTTGGAAGCTCTACCCTAACTTGCAAAGGCAGAATTTGCTTTCCTGCTGATTTCATAGACACTGTGTGATGGTGCAAATGTATTTCTGAGTTTCTATGTAAAAGCATACAGGATAAAAATAAAATTACATTTTATCTGGATCCATGAAAGCCGTGGGTGGGTGGGAGGGCTTCTGCCAAAGCCCTGATTTTAAGCTTCATGGGAGAATTGGGTAGAAATTGCAGCTCCTCAGTGAGATTGATTCCACGACTGCTCAGCTTGATAAGCTCAGCAGAAGATCAGCAGGAAAAAAAATCCTAAAACCTGTGGGGTTTTTTTTGTTTGAATAAAAGCCCATGTTACTGTAGTACTGCTTGTTAGTAGCTTTGCTATTTCACACAAATGTTACCCATCAGCTGATAGTGTTAGTGGTTACTTAGTATTTCATCCTCAAATTATCAAATATGATGATGAATTCCTGCAGAAAATACCATTGTACTTTGCACTTGGCACTTTTTTAAACTTATTTGTGTTTTCTATTTAGGCACATAAATAGGATTCAACAACAGAAAGGTTTTTCTGTGCAGATGGGGCAGGAAAAAGGGTTGTGTGCATTTACTTCATAGTTTGAGAATTCAAGGGCACAGAGGAGATTTTGGCATGTACATCTTGGTTTTAAAGGGAACTGGGAAAGCTACACCCGGCTTCGTTGTGTTTTTCCTGTAGATCTCCATTCCCTTTGCCATTTCTCCTCCCTCTTTTCAGACGGGCTTTGAAACTCCTTACGGACCTGATACAGCATTGCTCTAGGAGTTTCCACATAACCAAATCCTGTCACATGAGGATACTGCTAAGAGGAGAAAAAGCCCTAACAAGTTCTAGCAATGCCAAATTGCATTCAGTTCTTGTATTTTCACTTGGCATGGTAACACTTCCAAAGAGCAATTGTTTCACAATCAGAACTTCTGCAGCCTGTTCATTTCCTTTTTCTTACTTTGCTGTTCAGAGACCATCAGACACCAGGCAAGCCAATATACGTCCATCTGAGCACTTATCTAGCATAAATATCAAGTGAGACAAACTATTTTTTTTCTTGCAAGTACAAATTAAAGGGACAAAACTGATAATATCACTAGAAATAATTAATTTGCATGGCAACTCTTTTCTCTTTAATGACCTACAGGTTTTATTTTATTTAAATAATTATATTTAAAATCCTGATTTTAAGAAAGCTTTTCTCCTAAAATAATTCCTCTGTCGTGACAGATAGACACACAATTCTCTTAAAGAAAACTCAGTACTTGCAGCCATGATTCATGTGACATTTTCAGCAAAAACCTCAAGAACATGCTAGTTATTCCTAGGCTGCTTGGACTTAAACTTATGCTAAAAGTTGCATTTATAAATCAAGAGCGTGTGTCTGCATCATCTGGAATAGAAGCAAATGTCTTTTTAGGCCAGTCCCTGGAAGAAACGCTGCTATACATAGGGATTTTGATGGCTTTTCCATTAGGGGTCACCAGTAACATCATTTAAGATGCTCTCAATAAAGTGGTTGGATGGTTCACAGTTCTTCCCTCTGATCAAAATTTAAAGAAAAGAAATAAATTTATGCAGCACAGCAAAAAGATGACTGATGCTTAATATCCATGCTGATCGCCATGTTACCCACAGGAAAGTCCTTGAGCAAGAGGGATTTCTGCACAGAGCTCCAAGGGAGGAGGAAACCTGATTTGCTAAGAAATTGGGTTTGGTGGGATACTAATGAAAGAGGCAAAAACCCGTTCATTGGGTCTGGTTAGTATGCCTTGCAGTGAATTGCAGAAATCTGCAGGCTTTGTCTTTTGTTTCAGGGTCTGAGTGCAATATGCAAGTGAACAAATGACATTAAGCAGACATTATTTGGAGTCTCAGATTAATTGTTGTCCTTAACAGGACACTGACATTCAATCATACTCATCCCAGCAAACTCCAAGTGTTCAGCTAAAGGGGTCCATGCTGACAAGCCACAAAGGCTAAAATATCTGCTGTCTTTAGATATTTGCAGTATAACTGCCTATGTGTACTAGTCTCCCTGGGCTCCCGTTACATTAATTGGAAGAGAATTTGACCCTATTTTTGGTATCTGCTTTCAGACAGCATGAATCACACCTTCAAAATGCTTATTTATCTTTTTTTATTAGAAAAACAGCCAGTGATGACTGGCTCAGGAACAGACATTTAAGTAACACATCTCTCAGGGTAGGAGAGATGAACCCCAGGCAAAAGCACAAATATACACAGTATGTCTGGACGCACATCCCTTTTGTCTTGGCCCTCTGCTGATGCCAAATGACATCTAGCTGGGCAGTGCCACAGGGTACTCCTGGGTGTTCCCATATCTGCCTTTCACAGGAAACCAGAGAAGAGGGAGGTAGGAGAGGGGCCTGTTGCTGCCCGGTCTCTTCCCAGTATGGAGCAGGGATGTGGCCGCAGAACCCATCAAGCCCAAGAACCGACACATATTTTGGGTTTCCACGGTGATACAAGAATTATTTACTTTCAAAAGAAATATATAATGAAAATCAAGAAAGAATTTGACAAACAGGATGTTAACGCTTACAAATAGTTTGTAAGACATGGCCTTGGGAGAAGGAATAGACACCATAAATATGTCAGGCTAAGAAATAACAAGATCAGCTCAAGGAGAACCAAATGGTTAAGAAGACTGAACAGAATTATTTGAACTATGTGTGAACTATCCTAATTAGCATACTAAAAGATCCACCCTTGTGCAAAGAAAGCCCCCTACTAACAAAGCCCCCTCCCCACAGAACATGGGGGTGACAAGAAAGAACACTGTACCTTTAAATGGAGATGAGGCCCCTAAGAACCGATGAGAATTAAGTGTGACTATATGTAATTGTAAACAATTGTTCAAAGTGTATAAAACGGTTTACCATGTGTTAAGAGATGTGCTCGCTTTGTGGTGTAACCCCCTAGCACCCATCCCTGCGCAGATGTGCAATAATCAAGTGTCTCGGCTCTGTGTGTGGGTCGGCTCTTGCACACCAGGTGAAGAACCCAGGTTTGGGATAACAACCGTGCAGAAATAGCCAGTGTGCCTGTTACGAAACGGCTCTAGCACAATTCCCAAGACACTACTTGAACGCTACATCAGGACCACTCAGCTGGTGGCCTCGAACCCTCCTTACACGATGCCTGTCATAGAAAAAGAAGTCAAAGGGATCAAGGTTGAAAATCAGAGCACCAGATCTCTTCCTGTTTTAATTTTCAGGTATAGAAAATTACAGCTCAGTGAGGGAGGCAGTGCTAAAGCAAAACCTCTGCTTAAAGGTCCAAGTACCTTCCCTGGTTGCACACCGATCACCATGTTAACACTAGCGGTCAGGCAACGATCTTTGGTGGGGGCAGCGATAGCAAGGCAGTTCACCCTTCTTCGTTGTTCTTTGACTTTGCTTTCAGGTTATTTCAAAGAGACGTTAATAAAGACTTTTTCTTTGAGCGAGGCTTGCTTTCTGTGATCGTTTTCTGATAATATCGTTTGTTTTCAACCTGGCAGTCGGGCTGTGGAATGAGGTCCCCCAGGACCTCCACGACTTTGTATTTTACCTGGCAGTAAACATCTCAGCTCCTTCCCTTGTCATTTGATCTGGGATAAAAGAAATCTACCCTTTTCTTAAGGAAAAAAAAAAAAAAAGAAAAAGAAAAGAAAAAAAAAAAGAAAAAGAAGGGGGAAGGGAATCTCTGAGGGAAGGAATGATTATAGGGAAGATGGGAGGTATACTCTACTGGGTGGCAATTTTCTGGCAATGCAAATCAAGCCCTGAACTCAAATTCTGTTTATTAAGCAAACAAAATATTTCACCATGTGGTGTGCCTGATTCTGCAGCCAACAGCAGAAACAACCTTGAAACAACGCCGTGTGCCAGGCAAGGGGTAAGATAGCGTTACAGTTCTTCAAGCTCTAAAGAGAAACCTTTGCACCAGCTTTGGCGCAATATTTGGTTTGCTTGTAAAAAATCCAGTCTTCTATAATTTATTGTAGGTGTAATGAAATATGTTTAATTTGATGGAAAGTCCTTGATAAGATACCAGTGGTGACAGCATGTGAATGTTTCCTAACTGGCATTTGAGAAAGCCAACATGATTTAATCAGGGCTCATTTTAAGTTGACTTGTAATTGCCTGCACAGGAAAGGTAAAAAGTGAGTTCCTCTGTAACTATGAGATTCTGTTCTCCACATCCAGCTGGAATATAATATTGCTGCATTGGCTTGTAGGCCTGTGGGGTTTAAATAGTGCCTGCAATCTGGTGCCATGCTGATTTACTAATCCTTGATCTTAGTTGAACATGATCACAGTCCCTGCTTCTGTTCATAAGGGATAGGCTTACTGTTAATTGACAGGCTTTGGCGTCCTACCAAAAGAACTGCAATGTAGAGAAGGAACTAAAACTGAGCAGAGGATGTATCGGACAAGCCAATTTGAGAGAAAAAAAATCTATTTAGTAGATCTTTATGCCAAAAATTATTTTCTATGTTATTGTTTCATTAAAACTACAGTATGTGATTTGCATTTTAACATGAAACTAATAAAAAAGGAGTAATCTGAAATGTGTTTGCAGGGTGATTAAGTAACTAAGACGTGGTGTTTGGAACCTTCCCAGCTGCTCTGCTTTCCGTTTGTTTAATTATTGTGTGAACTTTCATGTTTGTGTCTGCTCACAGAAACTTGTGTGCAATTGTACATGCCATGCATACACGATCTCGTGTTTGTGATAGTGCTCGTAGATTTCAAAGGGCTTGTATCCAGGGGCTGGGGACCACTGCCATTTTATCCAGCACATTTGAAACTTGATGGAAAAATGTTAGCAAGCTGTAGTTTCCAGTAACACCCCAGAAGTTTCAGGGTGTTTTCTTTTTTATTCAGAACCACATTTGCCCCACGTTTTGGTCCCTTTCTCTAGCTTTCCAAACCTGGAGAATCTTGAGGGAAAAATTATTGTGAGCGCAGGCTGAAATCCTTTTAGATACATATGTCTACATTTCTGCACTGCTGGCCTTGTAGTCCTCAGGCATGCTAAACTGAAGGGCGATGTTTAGATGTCTGTTGTACTCTAGGAGAATACAACCCTTCACCAGTTTTGTAGCCTTCAGTATGGCTGAACTTGCCAATGCAGGTGTGCTTGTTTGATGATAACTTTAAATCTTTCTTGTGTTTTGATGTGTCAGTCATGCTAACTTTGAGCCCACCTACCTACAGCCAAACATAAGTGCTTTGAATTCCCTGGAAATTAGTTTTTACACAGTGAGGCAGACTTTGAGGAATTTTCTGCCTGGTTTCAAAATTTATTCTAACCAAGGGAAAAGACAGGTGCTCTTTTTGAGTTTTGGGGATCTGATGTAACAGCCCTTCCACTGCTGTGCAAGTGAGGAGCAGACCAGGAGGCTTCCTTCTTGTTAGATACTTTTTTTAGGCGTAATGAAGGGGAGTATAAAACTGAAAAGTGAACAAAGTATTTCATGCTGAGACAGAGCTGAACTGTGGAGCAGGATAGTGCATGACATCTCTAAAAGCCTCAAACCAAACTCAAGCCAGATGAGGCTACAGTGACTTGGTAGGCACAGAGCCTTCCTGGTTCTTGACTGTTTTGGATGTTCAAGTGTCCCACAGATAACCAAAATTACTCTGGGGCATGTCTACTGATAGTCTTACATATTTGTCCAACTGATTGCATCATTACGTGGTATTTCAGCAACACTGTGTTCTGCTTCTGTGATGCAAACCTTCAGCTGGTGTATTTTCCACACTGGGTGTACAGAAGATTGCTTCAAAAGTGCCTGTGTAACTAGTTTGCAATCCCCATGCCAAATAATTTATCCCTGACTGTGTGCTTATGTGGGGTATTTGGAGGTGAAGACTGTGATCTCAACAGTCATCTCATGAGTGTAAGTGTAACCCACCTGTGAAGCCTGTGGATAGTGGCAGAGATGTCCACATTAACATGAGGTTCTTGCTCTCAAGATACATCAGTTCAGTAGGAAAATCAGACCTTCCTCCAAGCTGTTGCATGGCCTCTGTGGTGCTCCTAGGCCTCTGTGGCCACAACAGGCTAGCAGAGCTATTGCCATATAGCTGCAGGTCCGTGTAAGTCTCTGTTTTAATGACAGGGGTCAGTTCATACTTGCAGTTACTGCATGTGGATGAAGGATTCATCTTCACTCTCATGTGTATCTATTTTCCCCAGACCTGTCAAGGTCTTCCAGACTCTGAGGTCAAAAACTCACTGTCTCGGGCTTAGTTAGCAGTGCCACAGCAATTTTTCCCTTGTCATCTGACCAGCTGGGTGATGCCAACGTTTTTGTGTCCACAGGGTCACTCTGTGCCTCACTTGTGTTTGACCTAGCTGGTTTCAGCAAAATCTCATTCTCACCCCTGCCATCTCTGCCAGCCATATCCTTATGGAAAGAATGGCTGTCTTTGTCCACCTCCTGTGAAGGGTTTTATGAATGTGCTCTGTCATGCCTGGGGCCTTGGTCATCTATGGAACCTGAATTTGGTGTCAATCTGAATCAGAGAAGTCCTTCTTCAGCTTGCCTGTGGTGGTGTCCATGACTTTGCCTCAGTTCTTCTGTGGCATAGCATCTTCTCTGGCACCCTGATTGTCTGGATCATGCTGTAATATGGCACAGCTCTTTCCAGTCTGTGAGCCCCCATTTTTGTCTATGAAGACAAGAGCACTGGAGTGAGGAACTGGGGAGAGGGGATGCTGTACATCAGCTCCTCACGTATCCTGGATTCAGGTGCAGCTGAGACGCACACCTAAAAGCAGGAGCCTAGAGGCATTCCTGGGTTCAACACCAGAGAAATGAGCTGGAGCATTTTTAGTACCTTCTCATTATTCTTAAGTAGGTTAAAAGCAACAAGGACATAAGCGTTGCTAGGCTTGACAGATCAATCGACACAGCACTTCATAAAGTGATATTTAGATAGCAGTGCAACGGCAAGATAAAAAAACATAATGCTTTTGTATTGGACAATTGCCAGTGGTTTTCCTTACTGGTCTCTGGGTATCCTGTGGTTGTGACAATCCAGACATTAAAAGATCTTTGGCTTCTAACCAGAAAGGCATGTGCTATGGAAACACCAGATGGGCTGTTTCTGGAGCTGTAAGAGAAGCTGAAGCCTCCCACTTTGTCTTAAGGCTACTGGGCTGTTCATTTAACTCTAAACTGATAATAACAGTTGTGGCTTTCTGAATAATCAAGGAATAATCTTGTTGTGATCACTCAGAAGAGATCATTTGAATTAATAGAGTTATGAAATTGAAGTGGATTAGCTACATCACATTAAAACTCATGTGTACATTCTCATTCAAGATTAAAATGGGCTTAGTTCTAAGTTTCATTTATTTCCTGCTGTGGTGGTTGAAAGGTGTTTCAAATCAGGGCAGCTTTAACTCTTAATAGGAAAGCCCATAGGGGAGGTGAATACATTTTACCTAAGGTGCATTAAAAAGTTAACTTGAATTAACTTCTTCAAGAAAATCTCTTACTCTTATCTTGAATGAGAGAAGAACATATTTGCTCGATGCTAAAAGTTGAAAAATGGTTTGTCATGAGAGGAACATAAAAATGTGAGGTGAAAAATAAGGTCTATTCTCAAAAAGTTGTGTTTTAAAATTCCCTATAAAATTTAGTAGAGTTGCTAATTAAACAAATTGCCTGGAAAATTCAGCTATCCCCTAAAGAGTCGTTGTGTTCAATTTGGAGACAACACTCAACCATTACAGTGTGAAACAGATTTGCTTTAATTGCAAGTCTCAGAGCAGTCTCCTCCAGGAAGTTGCTTCCCACCTTTCATTAATAAGACTTGACTGAGGGGTACCTGCAAACAGCTGACAACTGCCTTATTTTAAATAATTTATTAAAAGTACTTATTTTATAAATAGCTTTGTGTATCAACAGAGACTTTTGACTAATGTCAGTAAATGTTAGCTACAATTAAATAGCTCACTAATAATTCAAAGCTGGGAAAAGTTATCAGAACGATGCTTAAAAAAAAAATCATGAGTTAGAAATGAGGACATGTATGTTTAAAGACAGCCCTGGGGGGAAAAAAAAAAGTATTGTGGTGAGAATGTAATGTATTTATAGAGCTCAAAAGGGTGTGCTCTGTGAAGGTATTGATAGGCAGTCTGTCCTTTTTTCAAGTCTTATCTTCAGGGTAGCAGAGCTCAAATGTGCCAAACACTTCTCGTGTTCAACTGTGATTGCATCTGTGCAATTTTCTCTGAGATTTATGTCTGGTGCCAATGAAAGCAGTAGGCATTCGATCTCATTGTCTTGCTATATTTAACATATTTGTTAGATTAACCGATTGCTTAAATGTTTTTATTCTTATCACATCTGCAGTGCCAAAACTTCACTGATCAACAAAAGGATGCTGGCTGGACGGATAACAAAGTGACTGCTGCTCCAGGCAAGAAATGCAGGCTCAGAAGTGTGACTACGCCAGCCAGGAGAGAACAGACCTTGTGTGCCTACTGAAGTCACATCCCTGGTACTGAAAGGGAGAAACAAGTACTGTTTTAAGATTTTTCTAAGGCTTCTTGGGTATGCACTCCCTCACACACATGCTTTGCTTCTTCATCTAGGAGAGACTGTACAAAAGACAAAGATATCTGGAGCAGGGAAGGCAAAAGAAGCAGTAATGGGGCAAAAATATTCACACCTTGACTTTTGCTGGTCCTCTCGCAGTTAAAACATTCTTGCAGAATATTTCAGTACCATGCTACTTGCACATGCTCTGCTACCCCAGCATGCATCCAAGTTAACTGAATGTAGCCATCGATCATGGATATAGGAAATCAATTGTTGTTGCTGTCTTTGTGTTGCAGTTCTTAATTCTAGAGGCATTTGGTAAGTAGCTGTAGCAGTGTGCTTGAAGTCAGGCTTCTTTAGCTTTCTGATGTGATTTGTTGGGTCCAGTGTTCTCAAAGCACACATCTGGGTCAGAAAAAAATATGCCTGCTGTTCACTGGGCACTCCTCTCTCTGGTGCGAGTTGATGCTCCAGGACACCGCACTGTGGGCCTTTCAGAAGGGTGAGTAATTTACTCTTTGACTGTACTTGGTCATAAAAAGCCTTTCAAGATTGCATAGCAAGATTATACACTTGTCAGTAGCCTCTGAGCTGTTGGGTGATTGAAGTGATCTTTATTTATCTATTTGCTGTATATTGCACTTGACAGGATACAGCGAGATGGGATGAAATGCTGTATTTACTCTTCAAGTCCTGTTCTAAGAAGTGAGTTGAAAATGGTGGATGTGAGAGACAGGAACCAGCAATGTACCTTCCTACATGCTTGTATTTGTCTAGTTTCAGTTTATCAAGTGCCCTTGTAAAACTGCAGTGTAAGCTAATTATTCTAGCTTCACCTTTAGTCAATTGAGCAAAAACTTTTTGCCTGGGTTGTCCCAGAGCTTGCACTACCTTTTTCAATCTCAGGGTGACCAGGGATTTCCATTCCCTGTAGTCTTTAAAATATGTTTTTCTATTCATGTGCACAAGAGAAGTTTGTGGAGACATAACAGGTATCATTGACGCCATGGCACAGAAGCAGAGACTGTCTGCTCCAGTACCAAGCTCTGCGTGGCTAACGCTGAGCTACATGGCTGTGTCCTCCAGTGCCCCAGCTGCACTTCTTGCAAAACACATCAAGAGGGTGGAGTCTGAATATTAGAAGGCCTTGGTAATTTTAAATTTGCTTCTCATCCAACTTGAATGTTATTTTTTAGATTGTGTGGGCCTCCTTTATGTTCCTGCACAAGATGTACTTTCTTACCCAGAAAACAATTGATAAACCTTGGAACCATATACCTTTCACAATGCCTACAAAATCCACACAGAATGGACATCTTATAATGCCCAAATATGCTCATTTAAAAGTTGGTGGGGGAATTGTCCAGGATGTACAATATCATGCCGAGGTTTTGTTCAGAGCAAATTTTTTTAATGAGGCTTTTGTTGCTGTTGGTGGTGGTTTTGTTTTTGTTTTAAATCTTTGAAAATAGGATTTGATGCTGATCTGCTGAAAGGCCTTATCCAGCAGTACTGCTGGCACTAAGTCAGAGTGTAAACACAGCCTGGTGGTACAAGTCACAATGGACCACAGCTTGGAAATTATTGGCCTAGCAGCCCAGGAGCAGGAGCTCTCAGAGCTCTGCCTTTGAATCTCTTTTCTATTTCCTTTCTGAATTTCATCAGGAACGGGATTAAAACCAGCATTTCTGCTTCTTGCTTTGCCTGTGTTAAGGGAAAAGTGCAAGCACAGAAATACATTACTCCTTCCCCCCCTCCCCCCCGCAAAGTCTTTGTTCAAATGCTTGTCAACCTAATTTTTCCTTCCTTCTCCTCTTTGCCCACAGGCTTTCAGCTCTCCTTCTTCATATCCACCTGCCTCTGTTAGCATTGCTCCTTTGTGCCTCATGTTTCTCTTCTCAGCGTGGCCTGCTGATGCGTTGTCATGCTGAGCAGAGGGGCTGGAGCTAGCAAGAGCCCTGCCAGCAGTGGAAAAGGCAAAGTTGTGCCTCAATTCAATGCCACACTTATGTTCACTGATTATCAGGAGGTGCTGGATCCAGCTGAGCCACTTCAGCTTGGTGTGACAGCATATCAGCAGGGTAAGGAGGGAGCCCCAAGCCCCAGCACACCTTGATTCAGGGAAGCGTCCCACAGCAGACATGGGTTTCCCTTCCTTCTGACCAGAGGGGACCTAATTCCCCTTGTGTCTTTCCAGTGAGACCCTTTTGAGATGATATGTTTGCACTGCATCACTTGTCTGCCTGGTAGTGCAGAGAAGATGAGGCTAAGGGTTTGATCTCCTGCATTAGTTCCTTGGCCACCCTCCAAAACACATCAGCTTGGGCTTTGGGTTGAAGACATCGACCTGCAGCAAGCATCCCCTGTCGTGCTGAAGGCTGGAGCATTTCACCTTCCATTGGGGTGTCGTGCCTGTTGCTGTAGCTTAGCTGGGAGACACAGGCTTGTTAAGCTGCTGTAACCTTGTTTACATTTGGCTGTGGCTCTCCAGCCTTGAGGTGGTGCTTTGCACTGCCTATTTTCACCAGCAGTTTGTGGCCACTGAGACTGCGTTTGCCATGAGGCTGGCTTTACTGTGCCACTGTGGTCACCTGCTAGGGTGACAGTTCTGTGCTGGGCTTTCAGTTGCTCTAATCAGTTGTACTTCATTCACATGACACTTTAGCATCTTTATTGTTCCTTGGGTTTGTGTAACATTTATATTCCCACACAAAATTCAAAAGCTAGTGTTATTTAGCCTATTGAGACTGCTAATAGTAAACAGAATTTTCAGTTGACTTTTTGTTTGGGATGTAAATATTTTGCCATAAAATAAACAGCTTGTTGCAGTTTGTTGCTTCAGTTGATACGGCACACAGTGTTAAGCGGTATTTGCATGTTTATTGCTGGACAGATGTGCATAGTTCCGTCCCACAGTTGATGCTGCAAACCTTGTCCTTAGCTTGTCTGCAGACTGCTGCAACATTTCAAATTCTATGCTGGTTCGAAAAACTTAGTAAGCCCCACCTCAGCTTTACGTATGTATGGTATACCTGTATGGATTATGATTATGAAATAGTTTCCTACTTTTTTTTCTTGGCATAGTATATTGTGTAATTTCGTAGATAGCCTCAAACCCCCAGAAATCTTTATTGAGAGGCATGTAATTTTGTATGTCCTTAGTCTCTGCATCTTTTTTACTATGATTACTTTTGGTGTGATTGGTTCAGGTTTTTTTCCCAGAGTCCATCTTTTGAGATGTATGCGATTTGGTAACCATTTCACACAAACGGTAGAAAAGTCATATCACCAGTACTGAATGGACATTTTGTCTTTGAACTAGTCAATGGAAATGTTAAGTCTCCAAGTCTTCCAAAGTATTAGGAGAACTATGACAGAAACGTAAAAAAGTACTGAGGAAAAATTGCTGTCTCTTTTCTTGCATGATAACTTCATATTTCATCACAGAATCTGTTATGTTGACTTTCAAGGTCCTGTCTAAGTTTCCAGTCCAAATCTAACCCAGTAGACTTTTCTGAAATATTGGGCCAGGCAAATATGTTAAGAACCATTGGTAATACAAGGGTTTTGTCTCTTGTTCTCACCTCAAAGGAGAATGCTGCTTGTTTTAATGGATTATTTTGTGGCTGGTCAGATGCTGTTTTTATTTCCAGGTGATCTGTGAAACATTTAGTTGGTGCAATAGAGAGCTCCCACCTTGTGCACAGGTAATCCACTGACTCACAGCCATACTGGCTGGAGAAGAGGGTCAGATCCAATACTGCAAGTGTTAAATAGGTTTTTGCAGCCATGCTAAAGAATGAGTGCAGCAGGAGCTGTTAGCAAAGAAGAGTAAAGGGTCTTGGTCGGTAGTCAGTCTTAAATGCTTCTGAATTAGTTAGACTCTGGTGCCAGTTCAGGGATAACAATACCTGTTAAGGGATGGGAGTGCATGGGTGTGCAATTCTCCTTCCAGACACAGTAACACAGTTTCCTTCTGTGGACAGCTGCCAGTGCCTAGAGAGAGCAAGGAAGAGCTGTTAGCTCTTGATCATCCTGCTCAGGGTGGGATTTCCAGGACAAAGGATCTCTGCAACTTCCCTTGTGTTCCCAAGAGAAGCCATCTACCTTTCCCCTGACTCAGCCCGGAGTTAACAGTGATCTTCTATTCTCTGCTGGCACTGCCCCAAACGGGGCTTTTAAGAGCACCTTTTAGATAACACAGATAAATCTAAAAGGACTTCATAAGAACTGATAACAGGTTTTTCATGTTGATATGAATTCTGTACATAGCAGGAGAGAGAAAGAGGCAAGTAGAGGAAAAGAGCAGAAGGAAAGCAAGAAAACCTGACCAGATCTGACATCAGAGACTGACATCACTCATCACAGTACTTAAGGACAGGTGTAATTCCCCTCACTTTACATATGAGAAAGTGAAGTTTGCTTGCTCTCTCACACACTTCTTCTTTTTTTTTTCCTAATGCTCTCCATGACTTCTGCCTTTAGTCAGTCATCCTTGCTGTAAGTTTCTATAAATTGTAATTAGATAATCTTCCAGACACCGGGGGACACCTTTTTCAGAGGAGTTCCTGGACATATAGCTGTTACTTGATGAGATTAAGATTTGTGAAATTAACAAAGGACTACTAAATATATGACTATTTGCTTGTAATAGAAATCCCGTTTTATCAGCAACTATTTTTAAAGAACCCTAGAACAAAATATATATGCTTGTCAGTCATGTTGATGTATTGCGTTTTCTGCATGAATTTATTAATACTGTGATCTGTGTGCTTTTCTTTTTGGGAATTTAGGCATTAGCCTGCATGTTTACTACCCTTGGCCTGAGAGATCCCAAGTGCGTAGGCACCATTTGTACTCATTCCCCTAAATCAGTTTCATTTTTGCGCTCTCTCTGAGTGTACTGGAGGCTTTTATTCACATGCAAAATCCCTACATGTAATACTATTGAGCCAAAACCAAGCACCACTGTAATTTGGGCTTCAGGTATTTCCACTTTTATGTACTGTAATTGATTCATTCTTATCGCAGTACCTTTACTCATACCTACCTTGACATCTTGCTTGCTACAGGTTTTGGCTTGCAAAAAACTCTTCTGAGAGGTCTTCCTTCAGATTCAGCATTTTCGCATGGATTTTTGTGGATTTTAATAATTTTTTCAGATATACTATTTTCCTTATGATGCTATGGTATTCCTATGTTGAATTTCTGTGGTGCACTCCTTTATACATGTCCTGGAAGAGCTTCTTTCCCTTTCAGTGTTATTGGGTTTTGTTTCTATTTGTTTGGCTTAATTTTTACTTTTTTTTTTTCTTTCTGGCACTTCAAGTAGAAAATGGTGTCTATCTTCAGCTTGTGCTAATTTTTTTTCTTCACATGCTGTGACTTTCTGCTGGAGCACTGATTTGTCATGGTAAATTATACATAGCTAAGTGTCATGTGGATTTCTGTGCTTTAAGTTGCAGAGTTTCTTCACTATTTTCCTTGAGACTAATACCTTTCATGAAACACCTTTCTTTTTTCTGCAGCTCAAAAAAGAGTAAATACCATTTCTCTTTTTCCTTAGCTGTTTTGTGGCAAACCCTACAGAAGTTTTTTTGCAGCAACATCTATGCAAACTACTGTATATCCAGACAGCATGCTGAGAAATATCAGAAATCGTTTTTCAGGGAGAAGTGGGAATTTGAGAAGCACTGTTTTATTCTCCTTTTAACTCTTGACCCTGGCTATATTTCCCGGTTACTCTCTGAGGGTTTTGTGATGTGATTTACTGTTATTGGGTATGACTTACTTGGGCTTTGGGCTGGTGAGCTGTGGGCTGCTAGGGTAGTGGTTCAACACCACTGAAGCCTTGCCTGGAGGGACGGAGCCACTCACAGGACTGCCCTTTGCTGAATTACAAGAGCTCTGTTTGTACCGCTATGTGTAGCTGAGCCCATGTTGTGTTGAGCAAGTGGGAGAAGCGTCTTCTCATTCTAATTGAGATGAGACTGCCTGAGGGGGAATTTACTATTGGGAGAGGATGGATGGGGCAGGAAATCATCTTGGTCTGTTTGTTCCCTTACAGTGTGGCAATTGTACTTCTTTTGGAAGGTAAGTTAACATTTTTGCCAGGCCAGGGCGGGAACTGAGCCAATGTTTGCTGATGTAGGTACATGGTAAGGGAGGCTCATAAAGAGCCTTACCAAAGCCCTTGTGATCCTGGGGTGGCTCTGGGTATAATTCCATTAGTTATTACAGATACTGCTCCTTGACCTCTTGCTGCTGCAAGAGGGAGGTGGGCTCTTGGTCCTTTCCTGCCCTAACCGCAGACTAAAGGAGGCAGAGGGAATGGGGAAGAGGAGGCTGTGCCCATTTCAAAAGTTCCACTCCCAGGAAAACTGAGTTGCTGAAGAATGGAGTGGTATTCCTGCTGAGCTACATCAGGCCTTCACACCTTCATCCACCCGTCCCCTGACCACAAACACTGAAGCCAACTCTCCATCTCATCCAAAACAACCGGTTCATGGACCACTTTATACATGGAATAATTGAAAAAGTAAGCTGAATAAAATAATTATTCATGGACTTCCTAGCTCCAGATTATAACTGCTGTCTTGTAACTGACCAGTTCTTGCAGTGACAGAGGGAGGAGCAGATAAATGCTAAGTGAATAGTATGTACAGCTCTAGTTTAGCGCAGTAGGGCAAAAGATGAAGTAGGAGCTGCATATCAAAGAGCCGTAGCACCATGATGAAAAGTGTCCTGATTTGCTTTAAAGTGAGGTTATAAGCTTTGGTCCTAACTCTCAGAAGGGGGTGCTATTACCTCATCTGATTTCTTTGTATTTTATAAGTATATCTATATGTTTTACATGCATATAGGTATGTATATGGGAACCCACTGAGGCTTTAAAAACAAGCTAAAACATTTGTTTCCTTTTGCCCTCTGCTTTAGTTCAGGGTTTTTGGAACAATTGATAACAAAGTTACACCTTTTTTGTTTTAATGACTCGCTAGTGCAGTACGCAAAAAATGGATTAGATTTCCAGCAATATGGGATTGTTTTGAATAGTATGAAAATCCCTGAAAAAGGAAAACCAGAGAAAGAAAAGGCACAGAAAAGTGGGGTATTTGTTTCATATTGTACAGTGCTTAGAAAAATCTACTGTCTTGCTCAAGAAGTGAAAACAATGTATTCATACTAAGTGTGTATGAGAAATGCTGGGTTGAGATCAATAAATTTGACTAAGCAAAAAAATTGAGACTTTATATCATGAAATCTGAAAATTTAAGAAGTCTGGACGTTGTTGCAGTATTTCCACTATTTTTTAACTCCTGAAATTATTGTTTGGATATGAAAATGGACTTGTTAATTTCTTATGTCATTTGGCCATTTATTTAATTTACAACTCTAAATTAAAAAAAAACCACAGTAGTTGTGTATATCTGTCTTGGACACATTACTAATGAATGTGACTTTCTTTCTTTTCCTCACACCTGCCTGCCCCTGCTAACACTTAGAGACATGTCACACTTCTTCCCTACCAAAGCCCTGCTTTGGAAAATGATAGCTGGAACTGGAGCCTCTCTCTCTTCATTGGGCAAGATGGATCTCAGGTACCCAATACCCCAGTTAGACTGGGCACGGCAAACAGTGAAAGCTGTGCAAGCAGAGAATCCTGCTTAATCTGCAAAATTCCCCCAGTGTCCTTGGCAGATACTAGAGCAGGAAGGTCCTGCATGCTCTCTGGCAGGTATTCGTGACTGGGAACCCAACACAACTTGTTTATGGGCTGCAGCTGTACCTTGTCCTCACGCTGCCGGTTTGCAGGGCTGTGAACTGTCTAGGTCACAATCCTGACATAGGGGCCAAAATACAGCCTCAGTATTAACTGATAATTAAATGCCATGTCTTGTGGGATTGCAATTAGCAGCAGGATTTCTGTTTATTTAGGATTAAGGCCATAGACATGTTCTGGATGTTATGAGTGAACATAGATCCTCCTAATTTTTCCATAGCGTGGAGCACTACCTCCCACACCTACGATCCAGACTTCCTGCAAAAAAACAACCGTTGGCTTCAGCAGATGCTTCGAAAAGGATAATTTTAAAGATGTAAAATAGGGACCTTCTTTTGCAGATGCTTGGCTAGTGTCTCTGAAATACTGTAAAAACAAAATCCTCAGTGTCCTGAGGATGGCGCCTTCTAGATTTCTTATGCTGTATCTCCATCGTGGCAGTTTCATGGAAATGATTACCTAGAAAGGGGTATGAAGACAGCGTTAAAATGACATGAAGAATAAATTGGCCTTTTGTTCCTCACTTATTCAGAGGTCACTGTTGGAGTTGGGATGCAGAAGGAATTGAATGTGGAACTTTGGAAGAACAGTAGCAGCTCCTTGTAAGTATTTTCCAAATCCTAGTAATGGATAGAAGGGATAACCCTCACCAGGGATAGAAGATCACACTCTTAGATACCTGCCTTAGCGTGAGATGAAGTGCCTCTGGATATGCACGTTTCTTGTCAGTATGATAAAGGAACCCTAATTTCAGATCTAGACAGATGACTTTTAAATGTTAAAACAGATGAATCCTACCACATTTGAGACCCCTGTGAAGACAGTCTGGCAAGGTTTGGCTGATTTTAAAAAGTGTCTTTGTCTGGTCCCAGAGAACTGGCTAGCATCAGGCTGAGTATTCCATTTCTTTCTGTATATTTCCTAAGTGACTTTGTAACCTCTGTATGCTGGAACTAAGCTAGGACAATAATTATGCACACATCTTATATATGCATTTAAGCAAACACTCAAGTGTAAGCAAGGGACTACTCACATACTTACATTTAAATCCATGAATAAATTTTTGCAGGGCCAATACTTGAGGGGGTTAGTTTATAAGCTCAGGCAGTACACTGATTTCTTCATGTCTGGGATGTGCTTGGGATTCTGGATGTTCCTAAAAATGCACTGGATGAACATCACTTCACAAGCTCCTTGAATTTCTCCCTGTGGAAGAAGCGGGGGTTTAAGGAGATGAAAAGAAGGCTGTTGTTGGACATTCAGAATAGTTGCAAGAAGACTGACAAGGAATAAAAAACTGTTCGGTTTGATAGCTTTATTTGCTTTTACTTTGTGTATATACATTTCCAAAAACAATTACTCTGTTTTTTAGGATCTGACTTAAAAGATCATCCTGTGATGTTTGTAACAATCTCATCAAGAATTGTCCACTATTAAGATTTTTGTGATTTGTTCTAGGCAACAATGACCTTGCTTGCACTTCATATTTGTTAGCAACTTCTAAATACAGAGATTAAAATCCTTGGGAATAGTTTTACAAATATGCTGCTCTACTATCTGAAAGAATCACTCCATCTAGCATTACTGGAAACAGCCATCCATGGGACAGAGCGTTAAGACTGTATGTGCTGGAGGCTGCAAGCCTCTCTAGGTGCTGGAGCGTCACTGCTGGCTGGATGGTCATCAACCCTGGAGCATGGCGTGTGTGACCCGCTGCCTTGTGCTTTGTGTCGTGCTCTGAAGGCACACCTTCTGTCCTCATGCCCAGGGCCTAAACACTTGTTCCTGCCACACAGGAGCTGGGCAAAGCTAAGCCCTGCTCCTACTCTGCACAGGGCACAGAGGAGAAGGGCTAAGGGGTGCTGGGCCAAGCCATGCCTGTTGAAGCACAGGCTCCTGGAGAGTGCTTGCGGGGGAGCAGTGCAGTCCTTCCAGCCTACACTTGGCTGTGCCAAAAGCTTGTGGTTCAGTCATCTGCGTGCACGTGAATGGCAACCTTCTCCTATATGGCCATCGAGGTACTAATAAGCAGGTTAAAATGAGACTTTACGCTGATGAGATATAGTTAGCTAGTAAAAAAGTGTTATAAAATCAATCTGAAGCAGAACATGCGATCTCCTTTCTTTTGCTAATGTCAGCAGAGTAGAGTAGCTGCTCAACTTGCACACCTGTGTGTGGAGAGCTCTGCTTCTCATCACTGAGAGCGTTGAGGGATACAGGAACAAAACCCTACTGGAGGCCCTGACTGGCAGGTGGGTGGCAGGAAAAGTAGGTGAGTCCATGCTGGAGAAGACTGATATGAATCCTCATAGGTACCCAAGTGCGACACAATGATGCTTTCTTACTGGTTTTGTCACTTCTTAAAGCCATAGTCTTGGGCATAGTAACCTTGGTATTCTGGTACAGGCGACACGACTCAATGCATAAAGCTGGCACAGCATCTGTTTCCCTCGCTGCCACTATTTGTACTTCTCTTCGTGGCTTCAGCTGCAACTCGCATTGTTGTGTGCATGGATCACATATCAGATGAGATAATAAGGCCTTTCGTGTCTGACACTTCTTTACTGCAAGGCTGAGTTCTCCAGTATAGGTTGATAAGACTGTGTTATAGAACAGCCCATGGAACTTAGCGTAAAGTGATTTCAGATACCTTCCAGCATTTTACCAGCACATAAACAGTTAGCTGCCATTGGAAATCCTAAGCTACAGACAATGGGACATGGTAGCCTCTTGTGCACAGGATTTAAAACTATAGGATCATTGACCTTGAATCGCACATGTAGCCTGGGAAATCTAGAGTTAAGCAGCTTGCAAAACCATAAAAGCCAGACACCAGTCTGAAGAATAGAAGCCTTCTTCTAGTTTTCCTGCTGATATTCAATGTTGTTTCAATCAAAGTACAGGTAGCACTTGAAGAATGACAGATCCTGTGAGCTTTATATACCAGTATAATGACATTATGCTTCATGACCATACTGCATTTGACTTTTACATTAGAGAATATGATTCAGGAATTCATTTGAACAATCCACAAAAATATAAATGAAAAGGTTTTATTTTTTTTTTAAATTGCTGGTTTCTCATTAATTACATATTGTAACTGACTCATGGGAAAGGAAGAATCATAATGAAGAAAATCAGAAATAAAAAGGGACAAAATCTTAATGTGTATCAATACTGAAAAAATTACAAAAAACATAATGAAAAGCATAGAAAACTATATTTCTCTTACTTGCTTTATTCTTATAATATTATCACATTTAAAAAAATACAATTTTAGGAAAAAAAAATGAACCATAGCTTTTTGCAGTGATAGGCGACAGGTCAGAAAAGCATTTCAGAATAATTTTACACCTTTTAACCTTAAAAAATACTTTGCTGACAATTGAGAAAGGGCCTTAAAAGAAGCGCTGATAGGCATTCTCACAGCAGGGTTGCCATGTCCCATCACATAGCAGAGGGTTTCTGCATAATGTATCCTGTAATAAGAAGTGTACTGCAAATCACAAGGCTTGAGTAGCAGTTTTAAGAAAGTAATCCTTGGCATGAACTGCTATTAGTGATGACACTGAAAGTTTGTTACGTAAAACTCTTTAGAAGACACAAAGAAGGTAAACTATTTAAAATTTTGATTCAAGTCTTGAAAGAACTACTTTGTCATAGAAATTTGTCTGCATTTAAATATATATTTAGTGTTCTCTGGTTTTTCATTTTTGCTTATGCTTGGACAGGCTTGTTAAAAAAAAAAACAACAATGCAGAGTTTAGTTAAATGAATGTCACTTTTCTTTCATTCTGTGCCACGAATGATAATTGTTCAAAAAGTGTCTTAACAATTACTGGTGTTAATTATGAGTGCTAATACAATCAGTGATCACTAAGAGTCCCCGAGTTGCAAGCCCTTTACAAATGGGGTAAAAATTGGGGGGGGTGGGGAAGGGGGAGCAGAATATCCAGTATAACAAAGAGTAAATCAGTCCATCAAAGCACAGCAAGCTATATTGATGTTTTAGCAGGTAGACTAATAAAAGTGGAGTATGAATCTAGAAGAAACCTTCTTGTAGAAATTAATTTTATTTTTGTCTGGAAATGTAAATAAAAGAAAACATGAAGGGGCCATTTCCAGGCAAGTTCTTTTCAGTGTTAATGATGCAAATCAGTGAAGTTTCTCAGTCCCTGGGGAATCTTTTTGTCTTTCTCATTTCCATAAGAATGATTTTTAGGTGATTAAAATAAAAATCTAATGGAAATTAAAATCCTTTATACTTTTCTCACAATACAGTTTAGTAGATATCTGAAAAAAGCAGAGCTGGAATTGACTTTAAAACTATAATAAACCTTCCTAGGAGAGGATTGGTCACAAAATGTTTTTATATTTCTAATGGAGACATTTTTGGTTGTCTTTAGTAGTATTTGAGAGAAGTTGTAGTCATCTGAAAGCTTGATGTTTTAATGTATCTCCAGCATTTTCTCAGAGGCTAGTAATGGGGGATGAACCGTTCCATTGTGTTGTTTTTTAAGTGAGCAGTATGAGAAATGGGCAAACATAATAATTAAAAATATAATAATTTAAAATGTGGCTTGCAATGTTTTTGGCTCCTGAATATCAAGGACTAGACTGATAGTGAAATACTGGAGAAGCACTGATAATTTTAAAAGACTTTTAATCCCATTTTTCCTCCAGAAAGAAACTACTTGAGTGTCTCATTAAAGGGCTGTTGTTAAACTGTGGCTTTGCTATAAGCTCTGTTTAAGGCAGGATACAGCACATAGTGGTTCAGGATTGGCTTTACTTCCCTTCTTTTTCCAGGGAACAAGAATGGCAAAAAGAGAGATCAATATAGTCCATGTCAGCCCCACGTCCAGCACAAATAATACCTACCTACCTACCTACCTGCCTACCTCCCACGCCGGTGTGTAGGGGAAGGACTAAATGATGCCATCCCTTATCCTGACCCACTCTGCACAGAGAAGCAATGTCACAGACTCCGTTCGTACAGACACACATGCACACGCATGTACATACAAACGCCTGCACACGCACACCTTCGCCTTGCGCAACAGAAGTGACAGCCTGCAGAGGAGATGGGAGAGCACCAGCCCTGCAAGCCACTTCCCAGCACCCAGCACAGCTCACCCCACGCTGGCGGGAGAGGGCAGGTAACAGTCATAACTGTGGAGGGAGCTTGGGGTGCCTGATGCACCTGCAGGAGCTGCTGCTGGGTTGCATGGCCAGGAGCAGAGGTGACACGAAAGGAAGAATGCTCTTGTGTTGCAGGCAGTGCTCAGCAAAAGCTCTCCATCCTTACGTTCACTAGTTACTATGAACTGCCTAGGCCCAAGCAAAGCAGCAAGACAGTGTCTTTGGTGTCCTTGCAGCCACGGTCTCCAGTGAGAGCAGAGCAGGGGTGGAGAAGAGAAGCTGCTCTGGCACAGGCGGGGAACCTCACCACCGGCACTTTGAGGATGCAGGGCTGCACGGGCAGGCAGGAGGCAAGGAACCAAGCCTCCGTGCTAGCCCCAACCCATGCACTCTGGTAGGTCTGACAACAGTAATTAGGGAGGCTGCAGCCCCTTAGGAGTTTCACATAGAAATGGACCTGGAGATTACCGTGGCTTGGGACCGGGTTGCTTCCCTTTGGGTCCCCTCTTCAGCTACTAATGAGCCACCAAGGAGACTCAAGATGTCCCCAGGGCTGCTTGTGTCCTGGGTCTGGGTTGTGGAGGAATGAACAGAACTGGGGTGGGGAGGGACAGAGAACAACTGTCCAGGGTAAATACACAGGTGTCTGATGCCTCTGTGACTCCGTGAGGTGATTTCCCCCTCGATCCCCTCACAGCTCTTGGCTGAAGACCTCCACCCATGCCCCAGCCTTCCCCAGGCCTGAAAGGAGTCTCCTGCAGCTCTGAAGCAGGAGACCTGTGAAACATTTCTGACTGTGGTGAAGTCAGAGGATTCCCAAGCTCTGCCATTCAGCAGATATGAGCCAAGGGCCACAAAACATGGGATGGGATCTAAAATATCAAAACAAACAAAAAAGAATAGTTCTTTATAATGATTTTTATCCAACAGCACTTTAAAGTACTTTTTACATTGACTTATTGACTGTTGTTTGCTGCCTGGTATCAAAGTTAGAAGGGCGATTACCTCCAACCTGTTCTCCAGATCCTAAGGACACTTCAGTTTTTGTTTAATGTTGAGTCCCACTGAGTCAGCTGAATCCAAGAGCCCAAGCTTTAAGGAGAAATACCATATACCTGACGAAATCATGAGCTGTGGCAACACGACCAGTCCATAAGTTTAATGCCATTGTTCCTCTTTGTGTTTGGGTGAGTTGAGGACCAAATTCCAGGAAAGCTCTTTGAAGCCTTTAAGGAAAGAAATGAATGCTGTGGGGAACTCCTTCCCACATGCCACTCCTCCTCATATTGGGGTCCTGAGCCTTATTCCATGCCCCTACTTCCCCACACAGTGTATGAAAGACCCTGAAATGGCTGCCTGCTCTAACCAGCAGGGAGAGAGGAAGGATGGGAGCCAGGTGCTCCCCAAGACACCTTTCCCCTGGGGGGGTCAGCCCTGCCTGCCTGTGTGCACACCCTCGCTCACCTCCCTCATTGTGGGAGGCAAAACACTTCTAAAAAACCCGAATAGCATACATTTCTAAATGTAGGACACAGTCAGTGTTTTATATAATCCTTTATAGATGTTTACTGTCCAGTGCATTTGCCCAGGATTTAGGAGGCTCTGCTCCCTCCCCTTTCTGGCAAGACATTCTCCCATTCCCAGGGTGTGCCTACTGCCTGGCTAGGAGCTTGCTTGCTAGAGCATTGCTACAGGGCATCCAGGCACTGCCTTCAGTGGCATGCCAGGGAGAAGGAACTTTACCCTGTAGCCTGGGGGCTGAGTGGGGAAACCTGGGATCTACTCATGTTTCAAGTAAAGATCTCAGGAGTAAAATTAGCTTTGTCCCCAGCTTTCCTTCTGAGGACATAAAGCTATATAAAGTTTGGGATACCCTTCAGGAAGAGCAAGACGTGAGTCTGATTTCTCTCAGATGGAGGAAAAATTGCACCTAAATGCCCCACTTCCTAGGGAAACAGAAGAGCACCATAGATACTGGACAGATACTGATGTTGCATTTTGCACGGATCCCGATCTACTCCATGTGTAAAAGAACATCTTACACACCAGCAGGCAACTTGCTCAGCCTGCTAAGCCCTTTGCTGAATGTGGTCTGAATTCTTCCAAAACAGCCTGAGCCTGCAGGGCATTACATGGAAGGGGATTTCAGTGGCAACTTGCAAGCGTCCCATTTGGTCCAGGACTCTCTGTGACCTAGTGTGCTCCTCACGTGCCATGTTGCTAAGTGACACTTTGCAATGTGCATCCTGCAGTCTTCCCTTGCCAGTTAGGTACCACTCCAAACCACTTTCCTCTTTGTCTTCAAAATGTAGCGTTATGGATTGCAGCCTCATAGATGCCAGGCGGGGATGGAGCCTGTTCTGGGAAAAAAGGTCCAGCAGACCTGCAGAAAGAGTAACTGGATACCACACAGCTGACATGAGCTGGTGTGGAAATGCTGTCAGCTCAATCTACTCAGAAACCTGTTTCAGACTGTGCCATCTGCACATCTCGCTGACTGCTTCCAGCCAGTGCCCACCACTGCTGGTGCCCTGAGACAGGACTGCTTCTCCTGAAGCCCTCTGAGCTGTTGCTTTTCCTTGGCAATGACTACATGCACATTTGTCCTGTGGTGTGGTCTGGAGCAGGCTGGGGCTAAATGGGGTGATGTCAGGCTGGGGCAAGCTTTCCAGTCAGATATAGGTTACGTGATCACACGTTGCTCCAGAGATGAAGAGGCTCACAGTGTCTGCCCTGTCCATTCCCTGTATCCATCTGGGACATGCATTAATTTTTCAGTGCTAGTTTTACAGGAGATATCTCCACATCCTTAGCGCGCTCTTTGGCTAGCGAGCCACAGAAAAGATAAAATGGGGTCACACAAGAAAACAGAGCTGTCTGTAACACAGACTTTGCTTCCATTACCCTCTGCTCCAAGGCCGGATCCAGATTTTCTTCATGTGAACCTCAGGAGTATCTGCAAAGTAGTTTAACAAAGGAGCCATTTACCAAACTACTCCACTTGGGACAGAAAAGCAAGTGGCCTGGCATCTTTTAGAGCAAAATGGGAAAATCCTGCAAACACTAATGTTTCCCCAGGGATAGACAGCCTCCAAGCAGGAATTAGAGTTTTGAAATTAGGCATCTTAAAATGCCTTTGTGCCATTTCAGGGGCTTAAATCCCACCTGACTCTGCCAGAGTGTGGAGGATCCTCCTGTGGAGAACTCCAAGACACATTGATACTGAATTCTCACCAGACTTTATGTTATTATGGGAATGAAACGTCTCCTTAGCCAGTGAAATTGTTTCTAGTTATCTTCTTATGGTTTTCTAGGGAAGATCCTCTATAAGTTTTCTGGGGCTGTCCTTTCCAGCTAAGCCCTACATATGCGTTACAACCCCCAGAGAAGCCATATGAGCTGGGATAGCTCTGGTGGTAGGTGCACTAGGATTGCTTTCAAAGTGTCAGAAAGTGTTCAGAAATGTGAGACTTTCTTTACCGATAAGGTAAATCAGCCAGGATAAGAAATCCCATTATAATTAATTAATTAGTGCATTAATTGGGAAGGACCATGAACAGTCTAGCTTATCCTAGAAGACAGGCTGAATTCAACACTGCATTTACATTTCAGTAAGGACAAAATATATCCCAGAGAACATGAGCAGGAAGACCAATTTGTCTCATATTTGCAACAAGACGTAGCTCTGTTGCTTTCCCTTAGCTGTCAGGTATTCCCCAAAAGAAGAATTCCCAAGAGGAAGCTCCTGTTGTTTGAGTTTCTCTCTGACATTGCCTTACTGCAGTCTTTCATGGAGGAGACTAAGGTTCTAAGGGACAGTTCTGACATACGTCCCAGGGAAAAATGTAGGTGTTGAACAAGCTGTGTTTGTGGTATGGACGGGTTTTGGGTTTCTTTTAGAAATTCAAGTTTAAAAGCCCAGATAAACCTTTCTTGCATCATTGGACGTGCTTCATCTGTTTTGTCACTGGCAGTAGCACCTCCAGCCACACAGCCCAGCTCCTAGAAAATTCACCCACCTCCCGACCTTAAAAAATGTGCTTGCCTTAGGTCCACAGCCTCTGAAAAAGTTGTCTTGGGAAAGATGTCCCACTCCCCTCCTCCTCCTCCTCCTCTACCCTGCAGCAGGACCCATTGTCCGTCGGCGGCAAGGCATAAAGGAGTTAACGAAGGAGCCAGCAAGGAGGTATGACAGGGTGATGTCAGAATATTTCCAAGGAAAGAATGTGTTGGGGGCGATGGCCGGGCGAAGGGGCTGGGGCAGGCGGCCCCCAGCCCCACCCCGACATTCTTCTTGTCCGGTTCCCACAGGCGGAGAGTGGCACGGGGGTCAGAGTGGACGAGCACAAAGGGAGACCCCCTGCTGCCGGGGCCATCGTGCTGGGCTGTCACTGCTACTAATTCATGACTTCACCTTTAATCTCACTGATCCATTATAGGTTAAAAAGAGACCCATTTTACAGCTGACAAGATTGAAGGGAGCGCAACCCAGGAACTGGGCGGGGTGGGGGGGTGATAGGGGAGGGGAGGGGGAGAGAGAAAATAACCCCCGCTAAAGTTTGTACAGTTAGGACCCATCTGCTAAAAATAGATTTTGTGCTTTTGGCTTGTCCTTTCCCTTCACTACAAGGATATGTATTTTAAGAGGTAAGCTGATAAATGCAGCTAATTCAGAATCTTAGTGCACGGGGTCAGAGGAAAAAGGAATGGGGAGGAAAGGGGCGACTGGGAAAGGGAAAAGTAAGATTTTAGGAGAAGCACTGCATAATGGAAAGGATGGGAAGCATTCAAATGGCTTAGCACTGCTTTAGAGCGTGTTTTGTGAGGTCATCATGGGGAAATGACTAAGAAAATTATGAAATGCTGATGTCAAAGGTAAGTTGATCAAATCGACACTGATTCAACAGAGTAATAAATATCTGTGTGTGGCACTTACCGCATGTATATAATGACACAAATACCTAATGAATTCTCAGAAATCATTAGATCTACTGTAATGTGAGCTGTAGATGAAGTCTCCAGAAGTTAATTCCACCTTTTATTTTCATTAATAGGATAATCGTTTTCAGTCTGTCCTTTAACAAAAATTTTTGTGCTGTTAGTTTGAGACAACTAAAATGCACGTTCTTAGTGATTTTCAGAAAAAAGCAAATAGGAAATAAAAAGGGTCTTTGAAAAAAACAGAGGGGCAAAAATTTGCTATAGACCTGAGAAGTGCTTGCTAGAATTTCTTTTTAATATATGGTAAAGAATTCAACATTCTTGCATTTCCTGGTTTTGCACTACGTGGGTGAGGATGCTGTAGGTATCTGTGTGCAGTGCTATTTCAGCGAGTTGGGGTGTTGGTCCTTAGGTTTTTGCTTTCTCTGTCTCCTCTTTGACAAAAAATTGTAACTCCACCAAACTAGCCTATGCCTCCTCCTGCTGCCCTGATGGTATCAGAGAGCACTGAAGCCCAAGAAGGAGACTGTTTGCTGGTCTTTTGCCATTGAACGACGGGCAATGCATCTCGTAAGATTTTGAAGTGTAAGGATGTAAACTTGTGCTGCCAGACATGCACAGTTTTTGCATCTGTTACAACACCCCGTTCTTTCCTTTCTCCCCTCTGCAGAGGGGCTCTGGGAGTCACTGGCATAGTGGTTCCATGGGTGCCCCGCTGCCATGAAGCAAGGATGGGGAGGAGGGAGGGGTGTCTCAAGGATGCAAAGCACCGACTGAAATTTGCACAGATTTGGGGGTTTCTGGGATTCCTGGACAAAGTCTGTGAAGGAAATCAGCTGCTGGTGTTCTTTTGTGGGGAGATACAAGAGAGAATGGGGGCCTTCGCGTGAGGTACTTTGTCAGTTGAAGTCAGTGATGAAAGTCCTATTGAAAGGAGCCTTGGATCAAACCAAAATCTGATTTCCTAAGAGTGACACTGCCTGTAAATGGAGGCAGATTGAGGTCCGTAACTGGCCAGCGCTTTGGACACATTCTGCTTACTCTAGTCACACAAAATGACGTATTGATGCAAGTTTCCAGGATCCAAACAGGCAGCCCTTTCATAGGCAAAAGCCCTAATGAAGTCACTGGCAAGCAGCCTCGCTGGCCTAAGGCCTGCAGGCTATTTCCCTAGTCAATACACTGGACCTAATCTTATACCCCTTGAGCATCAAACTCCATGTGTATTTTCTGCAAGTATTTGTTCTCTTTCTGCAAAAGTGCAAGATTTGTGCGCTGTAGAGAGCAGTGTCAGGGAGCAGCTGCTTCTCCTTCAGCATGAGTTGTTCGGTATATAGACTTCATTTGCTTCTAGTTGGGCAAAACCAAACTGCAAAGCTGAGGCATGGAACAGCCAGGACCTAGACTGCCAGGCACAAATCTCCTATTTTAATTTGTAAGTGTATGTCTGAAAACAAAAAAAACAGGATTAATGCATAAAGTTTTTTAAAAAGGCTTCAGAGGGTATTACGAAAATATGTATTTTTACCTTGTAATCTTCAGACAGCTTCTTATTTAGTGGAACACATTAACTCCTCTTGTAAGTTGACTGCAATCAATGGAGCTGTCTTAGCAATGAGTTAAGAGTTATCTTGCAGAGTGGATTTCGTTAGCTTTTTGTAAGCATAATCCTTCTGGTTTCTGATCAATCAGCTGAATTTATTTTTCCCATTTCTAAGGCTGTTAGAAATATAGATTGGAATCACAGCTTCACATATTACCTTGGTTCTAAACTGTCATCAAACACTAAGTTAACACCACAAAAATCATAAGTATGTTTCAAGGGGGTGCTTTGTTTTAGGTGAGGAACTCGTGCTCTTTCTGAAATTCTTGAATGAAGTTTTTCCCATGAGCAAATATTATAATGTGATGTCCAGGTGATAAAGTAAAAAGCAGCTTTTAGAGCCAGAAAATTACCATCTCATTCTCCACGCTTCTCAGAAAATGATAGAATGAATAAAATCCTGCTCAGCTAAAATATGTTTTTTTGTAAGTTTTGTACAGCTTCTGCAATGCACTGGTGGGCAGGCATTCAGAGGAAGCCAGGAAAGCAGCCTCTGTCTGTGTGGACTGAATTAAGGCTGAACGGCTGAACTGGATGGCAACACCTTGGCCTGGAAGTAAAAGAGGGAAGGGAGGTGATCCAGATTACTGATTAATTACGAGTCCTCCCTGTAACTGCATCCTTTTCACTCAGTAGGATGGGTGCTTGCAGTGCATGCAAAAAAAACCCGAAGGCTTTGCTTCTGGCTGCTCTGGTCTAAGCCCACAGACAGACTCACAGCTTGAACTTGCACCCAGAGCTGCAAGCACAAGCACCTTGGGTGCCACTTATGCCTTAACAGGGAAAGGTATACTGTGAAAAGTCCTCAGGGGTGGGTGTCTCTTCCTGAGGGTCTCTGAGAAATGGAGCTATAAAAGTAGCATGATGCACCTTTGGAAGGTGAGATAACCTAAGACTAAAGGCAACAGAGATCATGATTTCATGAGAGAGAGAGGGTTGGAGTCTCAAGCATATGTGAAAATGTGGCCCTTAAATATTTAGCTGTCTCTTTAGGAACTGACTTCCTTTGACAACCCACATCCATGTTGTCACCATGCTTGATAAACTATAAATAAATCTGTGATGTTTGATGCCAATCAACTAATACTAGGTCCTTATCACAAGTTCACAGTACCTCATTCAGCATGCTCAAGGAGTTATCTTTCTATCTCCTTTTTTAAGATGAAGCTAATCCATTGTAAGCCCCACAACAAGGAGCCACTCGAAGGGTGAAAGTATAAACAGTGCAGTTTTTAAATGATATTGTATATGTCTCATGACTCTTGCCATTAAAGCCACAGGTATGAAAAGATGTTCTCTGTTTTTATGCAGCACTGCTACGGAGATAGAGTAGAATTTTCCTTGTGCTTGCTACGGGAGCTGTTCACAGTTTAATTAAAATGTACTATTATACTAGGACTTTTTCTTTTCTAAAATAAAGTCAAGGACACTACTGAAGACAGGGACATTCATGCACCCAAATCTGTGTCAGAGTCCTGATGGCAGTAAGAGCTTTTGCACAAACATCTGATTGCAGAGTCAAAATTCAACAAAGCAAGAAGAAAGAGTCTGAAGAGCAACTATCCACATAGATGCAGTAGCACAGAGTGGGAAGCAGAATTGAGAGAACAATAAATGAAGAAACAATTAAAAGGTCAAGCACTTATTCAGGATTCATAAGTGCAAATGTTGCAGTTCAAGCAGTGCATGCATGGGGTGAAAAATATAATTCCTTCTTTTCACTTATTTTTATTTTTCTCTCCTTATTTCTTTTTTCCAGCTCATCAATACCACTGGCAGAATCTTGCTTGCAGTGGAAAACAACAAATATGAGATGCAAACAGTGAAGGTATGCAGAGGGCCAGCAGGACAGGAAGGAGCACCATTTTCTTGACTGGCTTTAGGAGAGCACACTGCATTCAGAGCATGATACATTTTGTGCAGATGGTGTTGGGAATAGTTGGTACAGAAACATGAACTTCCTCCATCTCTCCTTTCACACAGTACTGGCTCAGTCAGGAACAGCTGGATGGAGGAATCCCTACTTGCTGCGTAAGCGAGCAGGGGCAATGCACACCTGATCATGATTCTCCAGGCTACAGAGTTTGCAGAGCAGCTGCAGTGGCAGGAGCAGAGTGTTTCCTGCCTGGTGGGTGGCGCATGGGGGGCTTGTGTGCTGACCCGTGTACTGGGGCTGTGTGGGTGAAGAAGGCAGGTGTGCCCATGTGTGGGTGAAGGGTTATTGAGGAGAACAGAAGGAAGTTGTCACATAGGGGGTGGTTTAGTCTAGCAAGACTTGAACTACTTTTGACAACTATCAGACCAAGATCTCTTGAAAAGGATGGAAGAAAGCAAATATGGTACATTGCTGCTGTTGAATCTCCCATATGTGATACCTTCAGGGATTCTTTTCCTGAGATTTAGCTTTCTATTTATTTTTTTTAAAAAAAAAAAAAAAAGGTGTCCATTCTGCAGTGCTATTTACATTCCTGCTCTTCGCTATCATCTTCCTGCTGTGCATGTTCTGCTTTCTGGGATTTTTCCTTGGTACATGCTTCCTTGGCATGTGGTCCCCTCCTCCTCTGGACCTCCTGGCTCATCATCTTCTCCCACTGGCCCCTGCTGTTTTGCTGCTGCTTTTATGGTGCCTTCTTCATGCTCTGGAAAAAACAGTGCAGTGGTGCAATGTCAGACAACTCTTAATGAAGAAGAAAGGGATGGATCTGACAGCTCCATGCACCTTGAAGTCACTCAGAAGTGGAATCCTCTTAGCTTTTGCTGTGACTGGTTGCAGTAGGTAACAGTACTTTATCCAGGTTTCACAAAGCAGTGAACAGAGTATTGCAGCTTTGAGAAACAAGTGTGAGGACACAATGGCATAATTTCTATTTAAATATATTTCTGAACTGCTCCTGCATTTCTCTGACAAGGGGGGGGGGGGTAAGGTAGAGAATTATTTTCATTTGTTTGAAAAAGAAGAAAAAAAAAATCAAACACCAAGCAAATAAATTGATACATACTAACTGCATTGCATCTAACCCCAGCTACATCAGGCCTTCCTTTGGGTCAAAATTTTTCTTTACCTTAAGGCCAAAGATGCATTTAAGCATCACCCAACGATCCAAGCGCCGGGCTGACATGTCATCCATTTCCCACCCTCTCCAGACTGTTTCTGTCCGTCTCATGCTCTTCAAATGGCAATGCAAAGCCCATATGCCACGGTGTCAGGGAAATATTCCCAACACAGCATCTGGCTGCATGGCAGATCCTGAGGCAGTTGGTGTGTTGGCTTTGGAGCTGCCTCCGCTTTTGTCGTGTACCAGGGACTGATGATGGGTCTGCCTTGTCACCCTGCAAACCGCTTTGGATTCCGAGGAATCACTAGGTTTGTGTTTGTCAGTAAGCTCCTGCCTAAATCCCTCATGAGATCTCTATACAGACCTCCTTTATGGTGAAATAATGAGAATTTCTTAATGCCCGTATGTGTGTTTTCGGCAGAAACATGTGGGTTTAGTTTAAAGTGGACCATGGCCTGGTACGTACAGGTCACTGTGTACTGGGATTTCTTTCTCAGAAAACTCTTGAATGCTCTTTGAAAAGGTCTCTTTTTTTTTTTTTTTTTTTTTTCTGTCTTGCTCATGAGTGTGCAAGCCACTTCTTGATGAATAGGATCCATAATGCCTGGAGATATTTGAGATCAAGCATATGGTCCATTGAATATGCATGTAAGCGGGGTGGGAGGGAATTGGTGTGCAGCACCCGGGAAAGCGCTGCTGAAAGTTAAGCAGCGCGGAGTTTGAAGGCAGCCTTGCTGCACATTTTGGGAAACATAACTTTCTGTTTTCTATGATAAATTAGTTACTAAAAAGCAATTTACTGTCAAAAGCATAGCTGGGGCTTTTAAGCACTCAAAGGTTTCACTGTGACTTGTGTTAGACAAAATAATATCATTTCGCTTTTGATTTCCAGCAAAATGTTTATTTTTACAACTGAAACATAAGACAGTAAAATCTCAAGTTATTCAAAAGTACATAAAGATAAGAAACTTCTTCAACTGACAAATGACCAATTCTTTTCTAGGAGAGAGGCTCAGATGACTCTTCTTCATATTTAAATGAAAAGAGTGCTTGGAGAATACACATTCTGGTAAGTTTTCCCTACCAGTGGAGAGAGAGAAAGGGAGACAGGACTGAATAGGAGCGATTGGGCATGAAGTAGTAACTATGAGGTCCTGGAGGCAGCAGAACAAGAGAGGGAAGGAAGAAAAAAAGAGAAGATAACCGAGTAGAAAGGCAAGGGGGAGGAGGGGGGAAGGAAAGGATATGTAGCAGTTATTTAAGAGATGCCAGGGAAAACGGGTATGTGAGTGTGTTTGAGAAAAACAATGCTGATTTTCAATCTTGAAACACAGAAATTGAGCCAGGAACTATGCAGCTTTACTGGGAATAATCTTGGGGAAATTGTTGCATGTCTAAGATCTGAATTGGGTTTTTTCATTTTGGATTATTTATAACATTGCCACATATTTTTTTCATGTGACAAAATGTAAGTTAATCTCTAAATTACAAATGTGTTATGGTTAATTTACTTCCTGGGTCAAAATAATATATTGCACTGCATTTATCTATCACAGTTGCTGAAAATCATAGAGAACTGAAGAATTAGAGGACCTGTAAAGGAGCCTCCTCCCTCACGTATATGCTGTGACAGTGCGGGAACCACAGTTAAGTGCACTGTCATCAATATTCATTCCACAGGAGATACTCACTTTCTAATCATATTAGTAAGAGTGAGCATGGGAGAGAAGAAAGATCCTTCACTACAGCATGTAATAGCCCTGAATAAATAGAACAAAACTGACCTCTTGTGCATCAGAATCCAGTCCTGCAAGTATACCCTTTTGTGATAGGCAGTGTGTGTGTCTCTATGTGTCCTGGGAAATGCTCATGGATATATGAGAAGCTTACATAAAATAGGATCATGTGCTTTTATATGAGTTTTTTATTATCTTCTCCTGAGGAAAGCCATTTATGTGTCTACAGTAACATGAATGCTCTCATGTAGGTATCTTGTAAGGTAAGCAAGCTAGGTTGTTTTAAAAATAAGTAAAAAGAGAGTAAAATGGTAAACTTTTTAAGGCATCTTAGTAGCAAGCTGGAGAACAAGCCTTCTGGCTGAACTGCTCACTAGAAGTGATTTCTTCCTAGGAAAATCCAACGCACAACAAAAAAATGCATTCAACCCTTGGCCCATCTGAATATGCTGGAAGAGAAATCAGCCTTTAGTTGAATTTCTTCTTCCTAGATCTCTTAAATTACTTTAAATATTGTGCCAGTGGTGGTGGGGAAGCTGGGGACAGGCCCGTTATGAAAGCCATACAAGTGGATGGAGTGGAGTGATGAGTTACTTTCCAAAAGAGTGCAGCAATCCCTCTAGAGACTTTTTTAAAGCTAAGGAACACCTCTGGGAGCAGAGGTCTCATGCCTAAAATTTAAAGGTTACTATCTCTTAACTACTCATTAGAAAAGTTTATATCAAGGGGAAAATGTGTAGATGCAGAGTATTTGTTCTCAAAAAATTCAAAGAAGTGCCTTGGATATGTTTGTGTTCAAATCCACTTACTGCAGTCTGTGGCCAAGCAAATTAAGTCCAAGTAAAATATAATTGTCAGAATCTGGTTATACTCAAGATGTCTTCTGGGTTTCTAATCAACGTGGATCCTATTTCACAAAGCACTGAAATGTGTGCTAGAGTCCAGCAGGCTTCCATGTAATTTAAGCACAGGCCTGGCCTCGAGCAGTTGCTGAATAAGCACAGGAGTGCGCGTGTGCTTAGAGTCAGGCAGGTGCTTGAGCCATGCACTGAGTTGTGGCCTCCTAAAACCTGACTCTCTGTCACTAAAGATGCTGCTAAAGTTCTGGTTGCCTCCAGGTGCCCCCATCCAGGTGCCAGGCAGACCACTGTGAGGGTGCTTCTGCTGAAGGAAGCAGTTCTGTGTAAATTCATTTCTAGAGTAGTAGGAATGACAGCATCTGTGAACACTAAACTCATGCAAAAAACAGCATTTTTTTCTTAAGAGATGGGGGAAATGTCTGCTCCGTATCACCCAGCCACTAAAAGTAGCAATACGCAACTAGCAATCTTTGCAGATAGAAAGATAGGATTTTCTGCACATTACCTAGGGCCCAGTGAATAACTGCCTTAATTAAACTAAAGAAGATTAAGAACAGTAGGTATACCGATATAAAGCATGTCCCAGATTCTAATAACATCCTTTGTATTGCATGCATGTAACTGATTCCTGTTTGCTTGCTTTTCTCTTCACTAAGCATTTTTTACCGAGTGCTTTTACCTCTGTTTGCCCCGTTCTACAATAACCATAATGCGGCTGATGCACACATTGCAACATCTCATCTTGCTGCTCTAAGTCCTGCCCGGCAGCACCAGGAATGGATGTGACTCAGGGAATTATGCCAGCCTGTACATAGACATTGGAGGTGCACTCAGGTAAGGATGGCAAAACCAAGGTGGCTCATACTCCTAGGACACTTTGAGAGAAAATTAAATGCTTGCCAAGTTTAACTGAACCATATATATTTTATTTATAGTAAAAAAGATTTATATGTACAGTGTTTGAGATGGCAAATACATATTAAAAGCAGAAGAACTACAAAGCAAATTACTAGAGTAAAACTGACTTCTGCTGGCAACATGTGATATAATTTGTGGCTTTACTCGCGCTGAAAAGTGTGGCTCTGATTTTCCCTGCTGGAGTCTTTACATTCTTCCTAAAGATTTCATCAAAGCTAAGTGATTACAGAAGTTGTACTGCTTCATAAGGGATGTTTTATTTTATATTTTGATATCACTGATGTGCGAGGGACAAGCTATTATCCTGCTTGGGATGCCACAGAATAACCATGTATTGGACACTGGGTAAATAAACTGGGCTGGCTAGAAGCCTGCTCAACTGCTGGTGGTGGCCAGCAGCTGCTCTGTGGCAATGGCTGTAGCCAACAGCAGAGGAAGGCACAGGAAAGCTCAAACTGCAGCTGTATTTCTGAATTTGGTCCTTCTCTACTTCGTCCTCACTGTGCCCTCACAGCTCTGTACCTGCCATGAAGAGGAAGATGGTTCAGTGGAGCTGATATTCCTGTCATCCAGTGGTCCTAACTGCCCAAATTCCTTCCCTCACTGAACCCTGATGCCCACTTTTCTAGTGAAGTGAGGCAATCTTTTTTCCTCTGCAAATGAAGCAAAGGATAAAACCATAAGGACAGTAGCCAGGGCAGGATTTTTCCAGCAAAGAAGAATATGCATGTTTTATGTGCAGGAGTGAGCACAGGTAAAAACCAGCACAGCCTGGGCTTCTATTGTGTGGGATTGTGTCAGTAAGTGTTTGTAGAAACAGGGCCGATATCTCTCAGCACTGGTGCTGGATTTCCACTCATTTTGTACTAGGGTCTTCCTGTGAATCCCCCGTGGGAGGAGTTCAGTGGTACTTAAAGGGATGGCATTTCTGTAATTATCTAATTATTGCTCCAAGGTTCTTTCTTGTGCTTGTTAAACCTTCATTCCAGTGGAACTGTAACCCCATACTATTGAATTTGGATAAAATGTGATAGAGAATAAACATTAATTCTCTGGTAGTATTTGGAGTAGGTACTGTTAGTTTACTTTTTTCTTTTCTGGTTTGAAAACATGGAGTTCAGACCTGGTAATTCTGAATTGAGTGAAAAATTTTAAAGGTAGTGCAGTATGCCAGTGGGGCTGCGATTCTCCACTAGATTCCTTATGTTGGCTTAAAAAATCCATAGGACATCTATTTCTCTAATGAATTCTACAACAATTCTGGGGGATTACTCTATTATCTGAATTTCTGTTACTTGCTATTAATTTCATTCTTAAATTCTGGAATTTTCAGTAAGGAATCAACAGTGAGTTGGATCATATTTAAACTCAACGATCTTTTAGTTACCTACCCCTTATATGATGTTGGTTTATGCTCTTTCTTTAATCCCTTTGTGAGTTCCCTCCCCCTGTGTGAGACACAGCAGTCTAACACAGAAGAACAAAAAAGAGAAGAAAAATGAAAGATGAAGCCTAGTTCAGGTTACTTTCTTGTGGTTCCTACTTTTTAAATCTATTCACTTTTCACTATCAGCCATGAATATTACAACTTCATTTCAATTTTCAGCTGCTGAATCATGATCATTTGAAGATCCAGTAGCCCTACAATACTGGATATAACTCAAGGGGTTATGCTGTTTTTACTGTTTGGCACATAGTCAGGAATGAGAACTTAGCTTAGCAGTTGGAGCATATGGCAGGGGGAGATAGGGCAGCATCTTGGATGAAGATGCATATATTTTGTACTCTCATGGTATGATGCATTCTTGTGCTTTGCAGATGGCACCTCAGAATTGTTGCTCTGAAAACTAATTTTGCCCAGCCACGCAGGTCTGCTGACATAAGCACGAGGATCATCTGTTTCTGCACAGACACTACTGCATGCTGCAGATATCCTAGGCAGGAATTTTTCTGAGAAGCACACCTGCATCTCAGTTGCTGTGGGGAGCAGAATTAAAACTAGGGAACCTATGACTAGCATTTGTACCCAGAGAGAACAAGTCAGCCACACACGATCACTACCTCCATGTAATACCTGGTTACTACTGCTCCTAGAAGTTTATTACAGCATAGTTGTCAGGGCAAGCATAGAAGGAATACATTGATTTTATGACAGCTGGAGAGAGGGGCTCATTCTAATCGACAGAGACCTAACGTTGCCTTTGATTTGCTAGCAGCCTTCCTGTGTACAGGCAAACCATCAGTCCTCAGAGAAACTGGTTTTGTACCACATAGGGCTCATAGCACTAATAGTGCCACTCTCCAAAACTTGCTTTCGCTCCATCTCTGCCTCTCTGTCCCCCACAAACGCTGTCACATGTGTAAGTGGACCAAGGGCTTGCTAAAGAAGTTTCAAGCGAAAGATTCTGTGCAGCTGACAGGACTGCAGATTTAGGTATGAGTACTTTCCATTCTCTGGCATAATTTGCATTACTTAAAATCGCTTTGGGAACAATTTTTAAATGCATTAGGCTGGGGTGCAGTTTTTCTCAGAACTGTATGGCTTCCTCTCCAATCTCCTTATTATTTGCCATACTGTGTCCCTGATCTGAGTCAGGCAGATGTATTTGTAAAGCTCAATTTCAAAAGCCTGGGGTGGGCTTCACACTAGCTACTGTCAGATCTTCTTAGCTTGATCCTCTGCCCCCCCCCCCCCAAATTTCTGTACTTTCTGTAGAACAGCCCTGAGTACTGTGGGTTTTGTCTGGGGAAAAAAAAAAAAAAAGTGTGTGCTTTTTGCTAGATATCCTCCTGAAACAGTTTGACAGCAAATAAAGCCATGGGCGATGGACACAAACAGTTAAATTCTATTGTCTACCTGCAACAGGAGAGCTAAAGGAGAAGTAGAAATCTGAATTAAAAACGGATCTGTCAAGCAATGAATGGGATACTGTCTGGAGTAATGTGAAAATTACTGCCAGTTTATTGTGTACCAAGGGTTTTTTGGTTTGTTTTTTTTTTAATGATACCAAAGAACTATTATTTACAGAACCCCTGAGCAATTGTTTCCATGTTGGGCTAAGACAAGAGAACAGTTGCTGACACTACCAATAATATATGTCTGCCTGCTACCAGCAGGTTGGAAAGCTCAAATACGTGCAGTGTATGGGATGGGTTCTAGGGAGAAACCTCCCCCCATCACACAACTTCTGTGGGACACAAAAGACACACACATTTTTGACAGCATGTGAGTAGGTAAGAGCACTTGCTGCCTGCAAATGAAATGCTAAAACAGCAGAGCGGTGCCGTAACCCCATCCTGCATTCAGATGTTGTGTAATTTAGCAAGTGGTTTCAGAGGGTGCCTCATTACCCACAGCAGAAGGAGGAACCAATATGCTATGTTCAAAGCATAGATTTAAGGCAGATTTGAAGACTTAGAATAGAAAAATATCTGCCCTCTGAATTTATGGTGCTCTGTCTCCCTTATTTTTCCCATTTTTAGACTCCAGCTGACTACCTGGGGTGCCTGATTCAGGCTTTCTGACTACTGTCACATCCAAAATCTTCAGTGATTCAGACTGCTACTGACAAACCCTGGCTCTTTGTAAGTCGCTGGAGAGAAACAATTTCCATGCCTAAGTGCAGATCTGACTAGGAACCATCATTGTATTTTCTGTTTTATCTCCACAAGCAGGAAGACTGAATAATTCTGAAGCACTGAGAAAAATCTTTCCTACCGCCCTGGGTCTCATCTGCCAGTTTCCCTAAGAAGAAGACAAGAAGGGGATCACTTCTTTTTTTTTTTTCTGTGGGTTTTGTTTGCTTCAAAGATTGGACTGAGTTTTTCTTTCTTGTGACAGCTGAGGGCAGGAGAACATGAGTAGCTCTTCTCTTGAAGCTATTTCCCAAAGTATGTTATGTGCAGGAGCATTGCTGAAGTATTTGTTCACAGCTATCTTCACAAGTGTATAGAAATTATAAATCAGTTCTAAAAGAGTGCACAGCACTGGTAGTAAAAGGGAGTTTATGATAAAAACATTTTTAATTGGCTTATTGAAGAGAAGCCATTTACTTACTCCTTTTCTTGGTGACCAAATTATTTGCATCCAGGCACTTTATCACATTGCATATTTGGGAAAAAAAGAGTCACCTGAGAAGAATTTGAAGTCTTCAGAGCAAAACATGCTCAGAAACTGCACTGGAAAGCAGGTTCTCTGCTAGACATAACAGCCTGAAATGGTGGGACAGTAAAAGTTGTGAAAATCATGGACAGTTTTTCTGTGAGTTACACATCTGAAAAAGAACAGCAAAGAAACTGAGAAAGCCTTTGAACTTTACCTTTGCCATAGTGATCTGTAGTTTCACTGTCATTAAGCATAAGTTTGAACATGTACATTTTGGGGGTGTTTTTTTATGATAACGGAAAACTTTAAGGGAGGAATCTTCAAAACATTAAGGGAGAAAAATAGCATGAATGGAAAGTGAGACTCCACTCAGTATTTGCTTTATTAATTGGTCTATCTAAAGTGAAAACTTCAGAGATTAAAATAAAAGAAACAGTGGAAGGCTTGGAGAAATCAAAACAGAGGATAAACACGAGAAGATGTGTTAGCAGATGACTCTAACAAGAAAGAGGCTGCTACTGTACCAAGAAATCAGAGACTGTTTTATAACATTTATCCTCTGACACAGCACCTAAGATCTGTCATATACATGATATGTACCTTATTTGAATGGTCCCTTGAAATCATTTGTGCTGTTTCATGAGGTAAAACATAAAAAATGGAAATGAAAAGGGAATAAGATGTCAGCATCACACTCTGAACTGAAGCTCATTTTTCGGCGTATTATGGGAGAAGACATGGCACCTGAAGCTGAAAATCTATGAGACAGTGCAAATTAGTTTTGAAACAAGTATCAAGAATAAAATACTTGTTAGACTATCTGAGCCCTGGAAAGTGAGTCGATTAGTGCTAACATTGACACAATGAGGTTATTTTACCAAGTTGATAGACTGTAATGATTAGCAAGGAAATGGAATCCTGTATTCAAGTCAATCCCATCCAGAACCTGATTAGATTTTAGAGCTCAAGCTTGATTACCTCGACTTGATTAGGTAAAAATCCCACAAAACTAATAGACACTTTAAGCCATCAAATAATTTTTTTCCCCAGTGGTCTCAGAGCAGATGTCACATAAGCAAGCAACAAAGACGCATAGACATCAATTCTTCCTCATGAGATTTGCACAGAACTTGTTGACCATCTTTCGCCTGTGAAAAAGTTTCCAGATGCACTTTTTGCTTGAGCTTCTATCTATAAGAACGTGTGAAAGATGGTGATATGCTGATGGAAATGGTTTAAACATTCTAGATAGACACAAGAGAATATTTTGTATACATGGAGTGCTGGTGGTGCTTCTCACCCCGAGCGCTTATAGAAGTTCTTGTTAGCCTGTGTGTGGTGCCCTTCCAAAGAGGGAAAGAGGTGTTACAGCCTAGTGTTAAGAGGCTGTGTTGTATCCATCTTTCTCTTTTTTTCCCCAGTTAAAAATGGTGGGTTTCTGTGGATGTTACCTGGTAAACAGATGATGCCCGCTTACTGCTGCTAGTTGTCATATTGAATACGCAGCTGGAAGGCTGCATGGATTTCTAGATAAGGAGACCTTAAAATTTATTTTTATGTAAAAAGATATTAAAAAGCTGTTTGGACATAGTCCTGTTCTAGATGTTCCTGCCTGAGCAGGTGGGTTGAACAAGATTACCCCCAGAGGTCCCCTCCAGCCTTGACCACTCCATGATTCTGTGATAGCATCACATAAACTTGTCTGATCATTGCCTTCACTCAGAAAAGAGCAGCTCATGACACACTCTTTTGATGAAAATACTAATAATATGAGCCTTAATTTTTACTGTCAATCCTCCCTTTTAATATAGACATCAACCTTCTTGCAGATAGTTACTTCTTAGTGGTATTCAGTTTGATTGGTGTCAGCAGACACAGTCTAGGCTGATATTACATCCCAATGAAACCTAATGAACCCATTTCTCACTTATGCATGGTACCTTTGACATGACTTCACAGAACTTCGTGAGAACATCTTATCTATGTTGTGTGCAGATGGCCTTTGGGAGCCAGCGTGTCTCTGTACTATGTGCAAGCTTTTGAAAGGGTAAGCAGGCACTCCTCCTGCATACCATCAGGTCTGCTGGTTTGCATGGCAGCCTTAGAGATGTTGCACTGAAAAGACCGACCTGCCTTTGAAGGGCCTTGTGCTACTGTCATCGTGAGGCTGGAGCTGTGCTAGCACCTGCACTGCCACAAGGGCCGGTGGGTGCATGAGGAAAGTGGGACCCCTGAGCCCCTCCTTCCCACAGCTCTCCTACACAGGTCTTCACAGAGCTGAGCCCCGGCTCTTAAACCACCACCTTCGAAACAATACTCTTTGAACAACCATTTTAGTGCCTGGCACTGACAGATATTTATCACAAAAATCCTCTGATGGAGGTATGCAGGAGGAATTGGAACTGAATCCAATCAGATACAAGTAAACCGCATCTGCATCAACAGCACAAGTTTTGCCCATGGGATTTCCTCTGTACCTTTGCATATGGTATTTGCAAGCTGGGAACTGTCACGGCTCAAAGAGACAACAGAGTTCAAGCACTTAACATATCCTTTACATTTATGTGGCCTTCTAATTTTTAAAAGGTACATTTCATTGAGGTTTCACGTTGCAAAGAAAAGATGGTCATAGACTTCACAAACGTTCCCGCAAATTATTCTTCCCATTTTTCTGCTATTATGTGGGTAAAAAAGAGGCAACATACCTGATTATTACTGGGTAAGAGTAATATTTCAGGAACTTATTTGAAAGTGTTCTGTTTTCCCCTACTTCTACTTCTGTGGGGCAAATTAATCTAAATATTATTGGGGTTTAGAACACGAAGATATCTTGCTCTATGAATGTTGGTGCTATACTCAGTAATCGTCAGCTTCTTCCAGGTAAGTTCTTCCTGAGGACATTTACCGGCCTGTGATATGGGACTTCAGCAAATTGCATTAACTGATGAAACTGGATTTTGCACATTGCATGTGCCTGCACTGTGTCACTTCACCAGAAAGCGGAGAAGGCAATTGTGCCTTCGTCCCCTGGCACCCACATTACCCTTACCATTGAAATCTGGGACCTCAGAAATACACAAATGTCTGTCCAGTGCTGATTGCTGCTGAGTGGTTCTACTGTGTTTAAGCACAGTATTCTTGGTGTTTGGGGCTGTTTGTTTGGTTTTATATGGTCCAAGAGCTTAGTTTCAGCATGGCCCTAGGAAACTTTTGCTTCTAGGAATGCTACTGCCCACTTCTGCTGTGAAGAATCCAAGAGGAGGATGCAGCAGTGAAGGGTTTTATCATTAATTATAACTGTTTTTTATTTATATTTCTGAAACCTAGCTTGCATACTACTTAATGTAGTGGTTCTGATACATTTCCAACTCCCACATGGAGATAGCTACTCCCAGTACGGTTGCACAGAACAGTGAGCTGCCTACACTAAAAAAATGCCAGCAGAACTCATGTTTTCCTGCAGGCTGCTTTTAGTAGGCATGAAGAAATGTGGAACATACTTGTCATGGGCTTTATGAGAACTTCTGTAACCTGATGCCTTAGTCTGGCTGGCTAGTGAGGGCATATCCAGACTGATTTCTTGTCTTACATGTAGTTTTGCCATATTTCTCTGACCAGTGGGCAAAGAGGACCCTTTCACAGACTCTCAGGACATCATTTAAAGTAATTTCTTAGTAACAGCAATCTGTTTCCGGAGCTGGAGGTGTCTTAAACTGAGCTCCAAAGTGACCATTAACTTTTTCTCTTTCAAGTAGAGCCAGTGATTATTTTTTCCCTCTGGGTGCACACTTGCATATCTTTACAAACAGGGCACTGTTAGATTTCTACCCTGCCATAAACTCTGACTGCAATACCTCATCCACTACTGACCTGAAGTGAACTCCAAGGAGAGGGAACAGTAATAAAGCAAAACCCAGCAAACAGTGTGAAGCTTTTGTAAGATCTTATATAACTGAATTGGCTATATTGGGAACTTGCCTTTGGTTTTAATTATAGATTTAAGGGTGCACTTATCGGGCTCTGTGCCATCTCTTTGCTCCCTCCCTTCACTCTTGATTTGCTTTATATAATAAGCAGCCACTACAAAAAGGATGTTTTTCCCCCTTTCTTTCAGGAAGAGGAGAGGCCGACAAAAGTTCACTGGGGGATGGTGAGGTCTAACGTGTTAATTGTCTTGTGCGTTGCTCTGGTCTTAGGCTTTAGCCTGGTCCCTCCAAAAGGTTTCAAAGGCCAGCTGTGAGAGCCCGGCAAAAATCTGTGGTGTCCCAAAACTGGCCAATGTTTGTTCCCAAAAGCCGGGACTGAGTGACAAGTACCTCTTTGAACTTCCAGAAAAGTGGCAAGAGAATGGCAATCCTCAAATCTACCCAAATCTCCCTCTTACATCTGATTCCCAGAATAGTCAAAAATTGCTTTCACAGAAGCAGAGCCAGGGCAGATGCAAAGCAGTGAGGTCTTCTGAGAGCCTTGTGAAGCATTAATGAAAACTGAGCAGAGATTTGAGGAAAAAGGTCTTGGATGCTCACAAATTTTAAATATAACTAGATCAGTTTATGTTGCTTGAACATCACTTCTCAGCTTAACCTTTAACTTGATTTGTATTCATCTTCCTGATGACTTGTACCAGATGTCCCTTTCAATTGTTACATGTGTGTAGGGAAAGAGGCTTTTAAGGCAATAGGGTAGCTGCCCCACAGAATTATCCTGGATGTACCCTAAAGAGTAGACACCCGCTGCCTCATTTGAGGGGTCCCAAGCTCAGAAATCAGGTTTCTGAATCTGTTATTCATATCAGAAGCTGGTCCCCTGAAGCGCTAGCTGGAGCTAACTGCCTTGCCACATCCAAGAAGGTGATGACAGAGCTTGTGGCTATCCCCCTGCTCTAGCTTAGATGTCTCCAGCTTTTTTTTTCCTTCTTGTGAATGGCCAGTCATTAGTAAAACCAGCAAAAAGGTGTCACACTGAATTCCTTTAAATTAGTGAATGGAACAGTCTTAATCTCCACTATCTATAGTAAGCAGAGGGGGTCTGGGATGTAAGGATAGCAAAGTTACTGGTGAGGAGAGCAGGATACCTGGGCAGGTCAACACAAAGGCAGCCCAGATCCACTAAGGCTGGCCCACAGCCTAGAGCTAAAAAATATCTGCTGGCCGTCCTGCTTCTAGGTAAAACCTAGATAAAACATAGCAGGGGAATTAAGATTTCACTGTATTAATAGCTTTTTTGGTCCTGGAAGGTTTGTAACATTGTTCAGTCCATCTCATATATTACAAATGCAATGGCATATCTCCTGGTTACCTTTTCACTGAGGCCAAGTCAGAAATATTGCTAAGGACAGCAAAACTTTGGAAAGATGGTGAACCTGATTCTCCTTTCCAGCAGACCACTTCTTACCAGCCCTGTGAGTGGGTTTCTACCGTGAAGAATTTGTCATTCCAGAGAAGTTGTACATTGTGCTGAGATGCAAAATTGCAAAAAAGACTGTTCCTAATGGAACTGCTGCTGAACGGACAGAAAGTGTCAATTCTAAGGTCTTACAGAAACCACTGCAAAACCCAGTCTAGGCTCCTTGGTTTATACAGGTGTGTATCCTCTTTGGCAGAGTAGGTGTGTTCATCCTTGCTCCCAGCTCTCAACTGATACCACTGCATCCAGCTTTGCTTTCTTTTTAAATGGTTTTTCCTAGGATGTGACTCAGTGCTTTTCAGAAAGTCTGCATCATTCTCCCTGCCAATTCTTTACATCACCTGCTTGATCCAGAGCTGGGAGTGACTCATTTTTCTCCTCCAAACACATGTGCACACAATGAGCTGTCTCCCATCTAATGGCCCTTCACAGAAACTTATATGTAGGGTCATGACTGTGTTTTGTTGCAGATGCCCAGTGCCCATCTGTAGAGGACAGTCTCTGTCTGTCTCAGGATTTATATTGTTCTGAATGCTTTAAAAGCTTTGCAAGCCAAAGCAAATGATCTATGGGGGTTTTTTTTCCCTTCCTCCCTCACTAGCTAATTTTGTATCTATTATTTACTGTGGGAAAGCTATGCCAAACAAGCAATCTCTTCATTTTGTTCTGAGGCTGATTTTCATCCTAAACTGCTACAGAAGTGATCTTGAACCTGTTTGTGGAAAATTTGCACACCTCTCACTCACCACCTCACCTTTGACGTTTGCCCCATATGCGAAGATACAGCTTTAATGGACTCTCTTAAACTGCATGGAGACACTTGCAGTGGGGCTAAGTAATTTATATATGAATTTATATATGAATGACTGAAATCAAGACATCTACTGTGCAGACATCGGAACTAGTCCACCTCTTCTTTTGCCCTGTTAGAGCCAATGGAATGATGTAAGCTCTTCCCATCAGTAATTTGGCTCATCCTGAATCAGAAAGCATCCATAAGTCACATGACTTGCAATGGAGAAACACCAAAGACAAACAGCTTTTATGCAGATGTCTACATTTTGTAGATGTTTAATGTTACGGTGCCTTACATAAACTAAAGGTAGTAAAGTAGCTGATGAATAGAACAGAGATGTTGCAGACCAGAAATCCAGGAGTTACCAAATAGGCAGATAATAACACTGTCACAAAATGGTAGTATTTTAGGTTTAGGTTGTAATTCCTCTGCTTAGAGTTCATTCAACCTTAGCCTTAGAGGCATCCCTGTATCTACTTTAGATTGTTATGCAGACAAGTGTGAAGTTACGTGCTGTTGTCTCACAGACTCCTCCAATAGCTTCTGAGAGCTGCTGGCAGGATGAGCAAAGAGGCAGACAACTGCATTTACCAGCATCACATGATTGCACTGGAAGAACTGCGTTAGTAGGACTCAGATTGAGCAAAGAGGTTTGATGTATCTACAGGCACCTATTTTAATATCCTGGCTGGAAGTGGGATAGCAATGGAAGAATGGGACAAGATGAGGGCAAGAGCTTTACTCCTGGGCTCACCAGGGTGTTGGATGGACTAGTGGGATAGCTGTGACCCTTCCTATCAGGAAACATACCCACATTATCCTGTCTCGCACATCTTCTCTGCTCATCCTTCGCGTCAGTGTGAACCAGTTGTAATGTTTATGTACTGTGCTCAGGCCCAGTAGAGATGGCCCAGCTTCTGGACCCTAAAATGTCAGCAAAGAAAGGAAGACCTAAGGTTTCCAGAACGCCAGAAAAACTAGCAGGAGGAAGCAAGGTCTTGTTGAAATATTTAAGTGATGCCTCAGAGAGCTGAGGATATGTGCTTCCCTCTTCCATCTCTCAACGACTTGAGGACAATGAGCTGAGACCCTGTCTGCAGAAAATAAACTCAGGTACTTTATCACACTTAATTTGAATTTTGATGATGCTCTCAACAAGACTGAGCCAAACTTCTCACTGCTTGTTATGTAAAAGAACCTACTTTTCTTGTCTTTGTGCTCTAGGGAACCTGGAAATAGATGGCCTTGGAGGAGCCCATTTCCCAAGAGAAGCAAAAGATTCTGATGTTTTTTGGGTCTCCCTTGAGTGAGCCATTGGCAACATGTTTTGGTACTGCTGTAGGAAGAGGCCAGAAAGCAGATGTCATTTCAGAGTGTGACAGGCTTGCTGCCTTATTCCAGAAGTGGCACATCCTGCGCTGGCCTGATGACAACGCATCCTCCTGTCGACTTGCTGGGTACAGAGTATGGGCAGAGCCAGCAGTGTCAGGAATGTCCTGAGCAACAGGCAGCACCTTCAATGCCTCCCTCCCCCAGTCCAAGGATGATCCGAAGTAGCAATCAACTTTCATTTCCCTGCTGCCCTTTGTGCAAGGCAGGCCACAGTCTACTGCTGGTGTTGCTTAACACTTCAGTATCTCCAGGCAATTTTTTTTTTCTTCTGCTTAGAAGACTGTCTTTTCTTTAATCCATTTATTCCTGATCTGCCTTTTCCCTACTCCTCACATTCCTTGAATACTGTAACAAATCTGCTCTTATTTATTGCTAAAACAATATCATTTTCTCACAAGACAAACCAGAAACGGGTGGCACAAAGTTATCCAGCTCTTGTTCTACCTCTTTTTTTCAGGAAGCATGAAATATTTCAGAAATTCCTCCAGCTGATTAAGAGTAAGCATTGAAGATGGTGCATAAGAAAACCTCACCCTTTTTTCTTCCAGCAAAGGCTGGTTTTTATGGTGATAGCAAAAAAGAGTTACCAGGACTCTCTCAGTAGAGTTGTTCAGAGGAATGAAGGTAGACATGATTGAAATGAGCCAGCATAACATGGCCTTTGTTCATTTAATGTCACATTTTTCTGCTTCAGGTTTTACCCCTTTTGTGATATGAAAAATGTTACTTTTCTCTTGAGTTTTGATTGTATCTTGATTTCATGCAGATATTTTCAATTATAAAATAGGATAACGTAAACCCCCATGAATAAATCTAGTGAGTATTAATATAAGATTGTTTTCCCTTTCCTTCTCAAGCAGTAATATGAAATTCTATGAGAAGAGAAGATAACAAAAGAGAGACATGAAATGGAGTAATAAAAGATGAATTTTCTGAATCTTTGTTCTGTTTCAAGTAATCTTTTAGGTTTGCAATATAACACATCGGTGCTGAACTCCCAGGGATATTAAGGGATGGGAAGCCATTTCTGTAAGAGGCCTTGGAACTGCAGAGCTCAGCAGGAAATGTTGCTTCAGTTGCTACGGCCCTTTTTGGAATGTGCTTCTTGCTAGTAACTTGTTTTATGCCATATTTGTGACAGACATTTCAGTACCATTTCTCCAGACTCTTGAGAAACCTGATCACTGCTGAATAGGACCATATCAACACAGCTGGACACTAATTTTAACAAGCTGTATTTGCAGTCCAGGGCAAGAGAAATCATAGACTCAATCATAGAATCGTAGAATGGATTGGGTTGGAATGGACCTTTAAAGGTCATCTTGTCCAACCCTCCTGTAATGACCAGGGACATCTTCAACTAGATCAGGTTGCTCAGAGCCTTGTCCAACCTGGCCCTGAATATTTCCAGGGACGGGAAACCTACCACCTCTCTGGGCAACCTGTGCCGGTGCTTCACCACCCTTATAATTAAAAAATTCTTAAATACCATGGCTGGCTGGCTGTTTCGATATTGGTTTGGTGGCTTTTATACTTTACAACCATGCACAAACATAGATGATTCTGTTCTGAGAAGACAGCAATGCCTGCACTAGCTGTGTGGTTTGGAATTTAAGTCCCCAAATGGCCATACTATTGAATGCTACTTCCACTCCCTGTGGCCAGTGAAAATTTCCCAATTAAGCACAAGTTGTAAGAGTGTGAGTCTGCTTTTATAAAGTTGCAAAGAAGAGAGGACAACTTCTCCAAAGACCCTGCCAGTGTACCTGGCCCCAGTGAACCCCCTCTGTGGGGGGGTTCATTCCTGGGATGTGCCCGTGAGGTCTGCTGACCACAGCATTGCCACCTGTGGCAGCATGTGGATGAGGACATCTGTCCTTCAGAAATAGAGAGGGACCACCAACTGTTCCCACAGGTCAGTGAACACAAAACTCAAGATAGCTATAGGTATTCCTCTCCGCTGACCTGCATGATTTGGTCTGGTGACCTACTGCTTTTGTTTATTTTTTTAGGTTATAAAACATGCTTATCCTGCCTCTGTAAGCAAGTGTGTAAATCTGAGTTGCAGTTCAAGAAATCCACTCAAAAATGCCAATTAAAGGACTACTAACCAACCCTCTCTTGCCTTTAAGTACCTGAACCCTTCCAAACATACTTAGAGGTGCAGGATTGCACATCCTATTAGGAACCTGCTAAGCTAGCTTGGCATACTAGCTGGATTTTTAAGGTACTCTGTGAAGATTATAATCCTCTTCTTTCTGGGAGCAACTTTATTACCCCAGGGAAGCAGCTGAGTCAAGATTATGCCAATATTTCCATCACAGTGTTAGCTCTCTTTTTTTTAAGTCTTCACGAAAAAGAAGTAATTTTGTCCCATAATTAAGAACCAAATAACTTCTCATGGCAGCAGATTTTGTTTATGATTTTCACACAAATATTTTTGACAGCATTGACATTTTTACAAGCGTGACTAACTACACATTTACCCAGTTTCTTTTTTTTCTTTTTTTTTTTTTTTTGGCACATAAATGTGCTAAAGATAACGTAAACTAAAGAATTCCTACGTCTGGCAAGCAGTTTACTACATGCCAGGGACTGTTTTCATGTATTTTGAAAGGAAAGTAGATGGCCAAGATACTGAATTTGAAATGGCACCTGCTGAGCTTGCATTGCAGTGACTGTGACAAAAGATATTCTTGTCACAGAAGACTTTCTCAGTAGATGGTTTCATTCAAGGCTTTGCCCTATGTTTTCGTCGTGGTGTTGGGTATGGCACAAATTTTACAGCTTATTTTTCTGTGAAATGAAGTCTATTACCCAGTTCACAGGAGTATCTTCAGCTTATATCATTAGTACCCGTGCAATGCTGTGGGAGGAAAGGGCTTTAGAGCTTGGAAAGGACAGGAGGGTGCCTGCACGCAGCATGGATATGTACGGTGCTCACAAGTCTGCGTGCACATGGCTTTACCCAGCAGCCAGCTGAGGACGCAGATACCTTTACTCACCTGGAAATTTATTCATGTACCTGCCCGTGACATCCATCCTGCTTCTTGTGAATGCCATGAATTCTCAGGAAGCCATCCTCATACAGCTAAGGAAATGCCCTGTGCTGTGCAAGTCACACAGCAGCACCCTTACCAAAGAAATTGTTTCTCAAGATGTTCCTGTCCATGCCCAGTGTGTTTCTCTGGTGGTGATACTGTACTTGCAGTATGTGTGCTCCAGAGATAATACCTACCAGCACCTCCCACACAGTGGCCTCTAAGATACTCATTTATTGTCTGGCTTAAATACTAAGGAGATGAGTGGTGTCTTGGAAACTGTTGTGCGCAAACCGCAAACAAATGCTGCCATTTATGATGGCATCGTCTGACAGTTTTAATGAGTGTGATAGCTGTGTATTCCTGACCCCACAAACACTCTGTCACTACACCCTGATGCCACCTTAAGCTCTCTCTGCCCCCTCCAAATTCTTCTGCTTTTTAGTATGCCAGTACTACACTCCTGCCGAGCAGCTGCCTGTTTGGCATGACTCATGCCAGACATTTGGCTATTTTGGACAAATGGGGATATGCTATTTATCCCAAATAGCTGCCTGCTTTGGATAGCACATTGTCCTGAATAATGGAAGTACTATCAGCCTAAAAATCCTTTAGAATTCTTCTGCCTGGTCCCACATATCACAGCAAAGAAACCAGGAAATAACATGCAAATAACTATTAATACAACAGATTATGAGAGACACACTTTAGAAATGATAACTTGATTTGACTTGGTTGCACTCCCACTTGAAGCCAAGGAGAAGACCTTCTGTGGGTGCAGGGTCTGGCTGGCAGCTCCTCCAGAGCCCTGTGCCCCAACCCTGGAGGAGACCTCAGAAAAGTTACAGGTACTTCAGTGGCTTCCCTAGCCCATCAGTCATCCCTGGCTTCCCACTGGCTTGCCATGAAAACGTTTCTGAACTTGTGTTTTTTAAGCTGTTGATTCACAGACCAGAAAGAGCAACTTGGGGTCTGAAAATCTGCAGGAGATGTTCTGCCCAGGGAAACAGCAAACCAGACAGTTTGGGTAGAAGCTAGGACTTGCTTTGCCCTGTTTACCTAGGGACCTCGTGTACAGGATGTGAAACCCAAAAGGTGTCCTGAGAGCTTATAGTGTCTCGGGCACAGATCAAGGGGACTTGAAAGACCCTCCTGGGAGAGTTGTGGGGGTTTTTTGCTTTTGCTTTTTTTTGTTAGGTTTCACAATCTTTTAATGGACCCATTGTAATTTATAGTAGATTGTTGCCTGATGATGAATGATGTAGTTGGCTAACGATGGATTTGGTTACAGTGTGTGTGTTGTAGAGTGAGAGATGATTTTATCTTGTTCTGATGGAGGACTCGGGTTACCAAAAAGTCTTTACAGCTCTATCAATCCACTGGTGGAGCCACTGCTTTAAAACATGGGATTTTTCTACTTTCTTCTCTAAATCTTACTGAATTTTAGAACAGTTTTTAAACTTGATTATTTAAGAACACTGCTGCCCTATAGGCCTGTTTGTCATAATTTGCATTGGTCAAATTTCTATCAGTTTCAATGTGTGGAGGGGAGAGGGGTGGGTATGAAAAGAATGTGGGGTCAGACCCGGAGAGGTAGATATATAGAGGGACCAACAGCAGGGCCTTTGGTGAACAGAAGGGTGATCTGGTGATAGCTAGTGGTGATGGCAAGCAGAGGGAATCCTAGTGAATGGGAGACTCTCACATGGATTAACCTGCCAGGCTTGTTTTTGGAATGTGTTCTGCATTCACTTCAATGACTCATGGGCATCCCTTCCCCCTCCCTGTCTCGCTTGAACAGTTTTCATGTATTTTGCTTGTGTTTGGGAAAATATGTTTTACATTTCTAACATCCTTTATAATTTCCTGAGATTTAGTGTGTTATTTTATGTGTTAACCAGTAGGGTAATTTTTTTTTTTGTATTTGTAATCTAATTGGGAACTATGCCAATTTCCTATCAAATTAGATCCATATAATTTGGATACATGTATATGTAGCTAATTTACTATTGTTCACTAGCATTTTTCTGTCCACTGATTTTTCTTTTCTAAACATTTTTTTAAAGGCAATATTAATAAAATTGGCTAATTTTTCAAATTCTTCTTGCAGAGTGATGAGAAAAAAAAATCTTTGCCTGCAAAATCCTTTAAAATTTTAGCCATAAAATACGAAATTAGTCAATGAAAATGTGGCATTCGAAGACATTATTTTGCAAAGGTGTGTGAGATCTGCCACAATCATCTGTTTGCCTGTGACGATAACCAGAAGAGTTCAGTGTCTCTCATCACTATCTTTTTCTGCACAAAGGTTACCAGTATGCTATATTCAATATAGCATTTTCAAATTTCGAAACATTTTATTGTTATAGTAAGGTCTATTGCCGTTCCTAACACATACCCTGTCAGAAGGTTTAAAAAATTTATGCCTTGGTTCATGGAAAAAAAAAAATAAAGGGGGGGGGAGGAAAAAAAAACGGGGGGAAAAAAAAAAAACAAAGGTCAAAACTTTTAAAATGTCACTTCTTCTACAGTTTTGCATAGAAAATACATTGAAGCAGTGGGAGGGCTCCTTGCCCATAGAAACAGGCTGTAAGAAAAGAATGTTATCCTGCTGCTGTAGTTTCCACTTTCACTGGCAGCTGCGGGCTGAGCAGAAAAGCACTGTGGGAGCCTATTGTTACCCCAGCTGGGTAATAGTTTTCTTATTTTACAGTCAGCAGCCGAGGGGGGTTGGGGTGTCTCAGCAAAGTGCCTGAAAATATAACTCCTGCAAACAGATCACTTTCTCCTTCGGTATGAGAAAGAGGGATCCATAAATCTTTTATTTCATTTGGTTCCTCTAGCAAGGTAATTAACTACTTCAAACAAAAGGTGGACTTATTTTCCAAACACATTTACACGGCGTGGAAATGTTGCTCTGAAGGCTGTAAAATCCCAGATCCCTAACGGAGCATTCAGTAATACTCATCTCTCTTTCTTTGTATGACATTTGATTGCTGAAGAGCAGATTTTGCAAGAGTAAACCTGTATGGATGATAACCCAAATTTTTACCAGAACAAAGTTTTGATATGAGATGGTGGGTGTGGGGAGTAAACTTTGCAAAGCATTTCTTTTCCTGATAGGGAAAGTGTGAGCACCCCTACAAGAGTGACATACGTGATTTTATGTATATGGTTATAGCTCATAAATTCAACTCTTACAAGATTGTAGGTTTTATGTGGTGCTGCTCTATCCAAGCAAGGGCAAATACTTCAGTCACTGCAGCAACCTGGGGGGGGGGGCAAGGTGGGAGGGAGCGGGTAATGACAAAACCATTTAGCTCAGCACACTTTCCTGACTTCTTTCATTTCCTAGCTACTACAACTTGCAAGACCAGCTGCAAAAGGAGACAAATCTTGCCTAGGGTAGGAAAGTTGACTAGCTGAATGATTTATCACCTCAGCTTTTTGATAGCCTCGGGTCTCATCACAGCCCCTGTATGAAGTCCCATGGAGCACTCCATCAGGGACACTGGAAGACAAAACACTGCCCAGTCAGCTGGACACAAGCAAAGACGTGGGGACCAGCTAATAGGCAGGCGGGAGCTGATCAGAGGACTATTTTGGTCAGAGGACTCACCTGTTCCCTGAGGCTCCTTCCTGTTGCAAAACCTTTGCAGCATCTTGGATAGAAAGGAGCACCTGCTCCAAAATGCAGTAGGACTTGTCGCCATGCTCACTAACCAGGAACACTGAGCCAGGCCTGAGACAAATCTCTAGAAGTGGTGCAAGGGGTAGGCAAGAGGAGTATTTCCCTACCACCCAACCTAGCCTCTGCAAAGGGCTCTTTCTCCATGTAGGGCTCATGCCAGAGGAATGATTGGGCCATGCCCAGGCTCCTGACGTTGGCGTGCTTTGCTTTAATCTTGTAGCTCATGGTGGTGGTGAAGTCACAGAATAACTGGGCTCATGCTACTGAGCCTTCACTGCTGTTTGTAGTTGGGTAGCTGGATTACAGCTGACTTGGCTGTGTTTTCCCACCCCTCCAGACCTCAGGGTGGACAGAGCTGCAGTTTCTCTCCTTACTGTCTCTCCTTCATCTATGATGCTTAGTTAGCCAGGTGCTTGCCTGACTGAGCTGGTTGTCTGGGATCATGGGATGAAATGCAGAGGCATGCGTGATACCAAAAATCAGGTCTGATGCTCTGCTGTTCCTTGTTGGTCTTCAGTTCATGCATCTATGATTTTGGGTTTGGTGGAGACACCGCTCTCCTGTTCTGCAGATAAACCTCCTGGGAAGCACATATACTGAGCATATAGGAAGCTGGGACAACTTTAGCTTTTTACATCATCAGAAGATGACAGGATGCTTGGTGGGAGGTTCAAGGCCATAGCTCCCTGGAGATGGCCTCACACTGCCAAGGTCAGAGCTCAAAGCCTCAAGAAATCTGTGTTTGTGCTAAAGTCCCATATATAATCTCTGGTACACACCACCACGCTGGGGGCAAACCTCTCATTCTCCAAAGGGAGGACCTTATAGCGGGCTGTCCTGTCTGCCAATACTGAAGGTGTGCCCAGCACATATTCCTGAATCGCACAGCTGAGGTATAAATATAGCCTGTCAGTTGTGGAGGGAGAAAGAGAGGGCTGAGGCTTTGAAAGGAAAAAAAGCCAAACTCCACACATTTTCTGGATTATCTTGGACAAATGCAATAGGTGGAGTATTGCAGGAAAGAGTGCTTCATTCCCTTCTTTCAATACTTCCTCTGCAGATATTTTCAAGGGAAAGAATAAGCAAGGTTAGATTTTGGCATTTAGACTGATGACAGTAATGTTAATAACATGCACTTGTTACACCTGTCAGCGTGGAGTCTTAGATCAAGCTGTGGCTTGCACTTACTTTTACAGGCGCTATGTTCAAGCTCAGTTATTAAACAAGCATGGCTTTAGAAAGGATGAATATTCATAATTGCAGGGTCGGGCCAGAACTGCACAGGTCTTGTTGCAGACCAAAGGGATGGACTTTTCAAATTCTTATTCTTTATTTCAAGCTGAAGAGATTCTTGTTCTTTTCTCCACAAACCGTTGGCTCAGCTCTAAGTCTGCCAGACCAACAATACACAAGAGGAACCCACTTTGGCTGTGCCCTGTTTGAACCATCAGAAGCAGGAGCTTGAGGAAGGTCAATAAAGAGACCTATGAACCTTTCTCTCCTTAGAGAGCTGGACCAGCTTTCCTACACAAAACCTTCCTCCTCTCCATGAAGGAAAAACTCATTGCTGGGAGCTCACACCTGAGGACATCTGCTCAGCGGTACAGGATAATGGATCAAGATCTGATAGAAAGTGATGTAGAACATCTAACCCACAAGAAGTTTGGGAGGTCTGGTTTTCTAGCAACTATTCTAAACTGACCTTTTAAGGTCCACTTTATGTAATGCCCATGAATCCACCCCAGCCGCATCATTTGACAGTCTTCTGAATGTCCAAAAATTTGTTGGAAGACTGCAAGGCTGGAGTTTGGTGTGAGAGTGATATGTCAGATGAGGCCCCCCAGTGCAAATATGCACATTCATTGCTGTAAAATGGTTTGCTACTTTGCTGCGGCTAGAGGATTTTAAGTTAAGCTGATTCTTTATTTCTAAGGACATTTCCAGCTAGCTGAAGAAATAGCTGAGAAGCACAGGATTCCTGTGTATTAAGTATCTATTCATAGCAGTGCTTCAGATTCTAGTACCTCTGTGACTTTTTTGTCCTGGGTAGTAAGTAAGTGAACTTGCTGAGTTCAAAGACAAGATGGTTGTATTTCTTGACTGAACCAAAATTTCCAAGTGAAAGCCGGGGAGGGGGGAAGGAAAGACAGGAAAAAGGAAGTTTTCTCACTTCAGGAAACAGGGTTAAATGTTTTGTGTAAATACACTCAGATACATACACAGGTATACACATGCAAAATTTTCCATTTATTTTATTAATTTAAATTTGATCCCCATAGTTAATTAAATCCTTCTTCTGCTCTTTATAGGAAGTGAAGGATTGATTATAACTGCCACCATCCTAACTGAACACCTGCTTTTACCCCATGGGTGCACGAACTGGGTGACTTGCCAGACCAACAGACTCACACATGTAGTCAGTGCCATTAATCCCTAGGCAGAGTTTACTGTCTCCTTTGTGCTGCCTGCTCTACATGCACAGAAGAAAAGACACAAGACCTCTGTGAGAAGGTGCTTACAGTCCCTGGATATGTCTACATGGACTTGTGCTCTGCTGATGCCACAAGCTGAGCAGAAACAGTTTCACTGCAGCTAACAAAGCACAAAGATGGAGCTGAAGAGCCTTTTTGAGGACCTGGGTTTGTTACCTCAGGCTTGGCACCATATCATCTTGATCATGCCATTTTGGGTCGGGGCGTGGAGAGAGCTTACTTGCATCTGACTGCAAAATGCCCCGTAGCCATCCTCTGCACATACAAAAGCAGGGTGAAGAACAGATGGTGGAGCAGTTTGCCCAAGGCCACACAGGAGGTCAGCAGAAGTGTGGAGCAGACATCCCTGTGTCTAGCAACAGCAATTCATCTCCTGAGCTCACTGCCTGGTAGGGCTTTACTAAGGATAAGCATATTTAAAGTCTAGGCAAAACTCCACCTCTTTCCTCCACTCCCACCTCTCTGTGAGCAGAGTCATCAGGTATTTATGTCTGGGAGAACATGGGAAGGCTGTGTAGAGTTTTCTTGATTCATCAAAGTTTGCAATATACTGCCAAGTAGACAAAAAATCCAGCATCAGCATGATCCAAAGAAGGACTAACTTCCACTGAAGGTTTTTGAAACTGTTCTCTACTCACATTACCTTAATAGCAAGTGGTACCCTCATGGGGGGTAGGCTGCTTCTTATCTTTCTTCAGCCATCTAGATGGCCAGTCTAAGCCAGGTATCTCTGCACCTGCTATAGCAATGGAAAGAACAGACACCAACCTGAGGATGGGGTGAATTGTCCTACAAGGTCCCTTGGTTATAAAAACAGCTTAGGCAAGTAGTTTAGTCTGGATAGCCAACTTTCAGACAGCTTACATTTGATATGAGAAATTACACATTGGAAATAATGCTATAACTTCAGTAGGGCCAAGGTTTCACTCTTTATTCTTAACCTGTTTATATGGCATCTTGGTCTTTGGCTTACAAATACTACACAAATAGATGAAAATCTGACTCCTGACTCAAAGAGCTCGCACACAAATTTTTCACAGATTTGAATTTTATGGGAGTCCAGCAATTCAAAAGGCATTTGCCACTAGCCTCAGTTGTAAAAAATAATTTCTCTAGCTTGATTATTTGTCAACTTATTCATCCTTAAAAGCTTTGTCTTAACAATGGGAGAGATTTAATCAAATTTACTAAAAACTTCCTTTAATCTATCTTTGATTTTTAAAGTTAATTACAATATAGCTATGCAGGTAAGTGCTTGTACTCCTTTTTATAACCTAAGAAACACTGTTGAACTACAGAAGGCCTTTTCAGTTTGATAAAGTTCTGTAAGTAAAGTAGAAAATTAGTTTTGGAAAACAGAAATATCATGCTTGAGTTGCCCATTGTCTAATGCAATATATTTTTATTTTAATACCACTTTAAAACCACTAATATTTTGCAGTGATTTCATGTTAAGTATTGTAATGTAGCTACTTCATAAACTAGAAACTCACGCCTTCTTCAGGAGCACTTTTTAATATAGTTTTTGGGTACTATTTTTTTATCCTTTAACTATAAACTGTTTCCCTTAAATTACAGGGATTTTTGTTCAAACTAAAGCAAATAAGACTTTGGCCTTTAATCCAAAATTTGCTATATTGTGGTAGTCTTTACACAATAATATTATATTTTACAAGTTTCAGGCATTTTATGCCTTTGGGAGAATGGGATGGACTCAATGGTCTCCCAGCAGTGCATTAGCTCTAATTCAAAATTTCACTGACAAGCAGACTCTGACACTGAAAGGGCCCCTTAAATAAAGTTCACATGTTACTAATTACATAGTTTGACCAACATGACCAAGACCATAGATATATTATGTGACTTTCTCCCTTTTCCACATTCTACATGGGCACAAGTCATCTTTATAGTACCTCTTCAAAATACATATTTAAAATTATTTCAGAATGTGTCTATTTTTCTCCATTGTCTACAAAGGGAGCCTTGGGTGAAGAACTGCAGATGTTCAGGTCTGATCAGATGAATACAGGCCACACACACTGGATAAGATGCTCCCAAGAATCTTCCACAAAGTTTAGAAAGGCGTTAGCTCTTTGAGAAGTTGGATATGATTTGTGTGTATCTCCCTGTTATGTCAAAGTGTGTCTGTGAGGAAACATGCTTTGATAAAGGCCTATAAACTGCAGTATTCTCCTCTTTTGTTTTATTTTGTCCTGAATCTGCCCCTTGTCTTTATTAATCATTCATATGTGCAAAAGTATAAATGGAAATTATCTGGTTTCCCTGTTAAATTTAAATGAATTTAATTTGCCTTCAGCACTAGTTTAAATTTCACATGACTCTTTTCCTCTTTTCTCATACACTGACTTGGACTCCATACAAACTTCTACTCCTTGTTGATCTTACAGGAATGTGCTCATTCTATTGTGGGAGGATCTGCAGCAGTACTACTGATGAAGAGAAAACAATTTTTTTTCTTCTTAAATGGAAATTGATGGAAAAAATTTAAAAGGTATTAATTTAATATTAACAAAAATTAAGGCTCTGGTATCAAAGGCAAAAAAATCAAGGTGTGGGATTCAGTTCCTAAGTGGAAATGTTTAGAGCTACTTCAGGCATGCAGAGTATCTCTTTAGTTGCCTCCGTCTGCCACTGCAGGGGGTGTAAGTGTCTGAGGCTTTCTGACATGTCTGCCACGAGCTGGCACTAGCATCTAAAGTGGTTGACCAAAGACTAGGGGAAATACGTTGAAGCAACATTGTGTGCCTATGTTTGGAAACTGAATCTTGCCTTTTCTTTTTAGTTTCATCTGTGGAAATTTGTCACTGTACCTTTTTTAACACCTAATTTTATGTTTTCTTTATTGTTTCTCTTCAGGGAAACCCTGTCTTCAACACACGTGCAATACTGGTTGGTCTCAGGCATTTATCGACAGAGCTTGCACAGAAACTGGCCAAAGATGTAACTCCCAAACACCACTCACATGTAAAGCTCCAGACATACACATTCTTTTAGCAGTTACTGGGGAAAAGACCTCTTGAGACAACTTTTTCTGCTTGCTACCTTTCTGGTTGGGGAACACCTGTTTGCAGACTGGTGATCAAAGAACTGGTAGGAAGGAGACCTGAGCCTAACCACATGCAAGCTGAGGGAGCCAGTGAACTCTCCTGACACTTGGTGTCCCGAGGCAAGATCCTGCCTACAAGCAATGGTGTGGAAAGATCATCACTGTGTCTTCTCTAATGCCTGTATTTCGAAGAGAAGTAGCGATGAGCTTTAATATAAGAGAATAATGCTTTTATAAGAAACATGCCTCACCGTGGGAGGACTTTGGAGACAACAAGGCACCTTAACTGCAGACACCAGAAAGTTCCTGAAGTTCTGCAGAGGGTTGAGCCCCAAGATGTGTTCCTCGTTTTAGTGTTTCTCTTCACTATCAGCACTGCTTTTCCCAGCAGGCTGGCCATGCTCAGTGTCCTTGGCACTGGCTCTTCCCTTTTCTGTGTAAGGGTCTGGGGGTTCATCCTAGATTCCTTTAAAAAGCCCATATACCCAAAATCATCACATCATCTAATGTTTAAGCACTGCTTCTTTTTTCTTTCCATTCCTCCAGTGTAAAGGACCAATATACTACGAACAGACTGAAAACGCCACATTATTTTTATGCAAACACGTAATGACTAACATACACAGCAGATTTTATAGTCCTAATATTCCTTTGATGACTACTAACCTGAGCTAGTAAAGCCTCTTAAGCAGTTCCAGTTGTCATCAGAGATCAGATGGGATTGTACAAACTAAAGGTGATGAAAGTGTTGTATGAGATTTCTCTGTAAAAAAAAATCCATCTTTCATTCAAGTCATTTCCTGTCAATACCCCTGTGAACAGCAGTGAGAATTTTGTGTGAGCAAGAATTGGTTGAAGATAGCAAGGCTAGATCTACACCCTGGACATCTCTACTATGCTATTGCTGTAAGACACAGCACTGGGACGGATCACACCCTTCATTCGTAACAGCTAGTAAATTGAGGCTCTTTCTGGCCCTGGTTTACAGGAAATATTTTTGCTCTTGTCTCTTTTTGCTGTTGCAGTATGGCTGAAAGGGAGAGTTTGCCCCTCTGTGGAATGGATAGGCTGCTCTGCTAAAGCAGGTCTTGTGTGCAGGGGGCCTTGGCTGCACAAGACCACCTAAGGGCTGGTACAGCCATGATGCCATCTAACCCTTGTTCAAGCCCCTCCTGGTGGTACCATTCCCTGATGGCACAGACCTACTCCTCGAAGCAGCTTTGCCAAGGTTGCTTCTTTAGAGCTGCATCCTCTCACATCCCCTGTGGTTTCCCCAGCTTTGGGATGAGTCAGGGCAGAAGGCATATTTCTGCGGGCTGTGCACTGTCCTGGGGAAGGGCAAAGCCAGAGAGTGTTGCTTGCATTCCTGCCTCCAGCCTTCTGCCAGAGGGGAATCCAAAGTTTTCTGGGGAGGCTGGAAGCACCAGCACAGCTGCTGACCACTCTGCACACCAACAGATTTATACGAGTAAGTAACGTCTTGCTTGTTTGCTTCCTTGCTGTAGCTGAGGCTGGTGCAAATATTCTCCTGTACCAGAGAGAACTGCAAACACTTTCTGTCACATAGATGGGTCTGTAAGAGTTTCACGAGCCTTACAGTTCTACATGTGATACACGATTGAGTGACATGAGTTGTGGTTTTGCAGATGTGTTTTTCCATACATGCAAAAATTCACTTAACCTTTGAAAGTTGCCTTAAATAAAACATAAAATACACACGGCTTTTCCTGTGCCTTCATTTTATGCTTCTGTAGAAGTAAGAAACCGGAAGAATGTTTCCTTAGGCAGAAGCTTTAAAAAGATTTCGTACTTTAGTAAGGGCAAAGATGCAGTAAAACAGGACATGAGCGGAGGGAACAACAAGCAAAGCTAGCTAAGGAACTCCTTCTCCTCTGCGAAGTTAACAATGACTGAATAGTAAATCGTTTTTTAATAAGTTTTGTATTCTCCTGGGATATGGTTAAAGGGTTAATTTAACGCTTGACCCATTAAAACCGTTGAGTGCAGTGAGAACCTTGTAAGGCTGATCAGATGATTATTTCTGGAAGATAAGTGGTTGAAAACTGAGCCTTGCTAGTTCAGGTAATCAAGGGAAATCGGCATAAAAGAGAAGATGCGGCTGAGTAAAGACAGAACGGCTACCTGAGATTCTATTACTTGTCGTCTTTCAAGCATAATAATGAGATTATAGTAACCCTAAACTGGCTGAAAACAGAAATCTGGTTGTCTGTCAAGTTCATTGTGTTGAGTTTTACAACACTGCAGATCTGGTTCCTCTGTAACCTACAATAATTATAGCAGGAAGACAGGCTCAAAGAAACCCTTTTCAACCTTGGACCTTTGTCAGGTTTTGGCTTATGACCAGAGTACCATTGTTTATGTGATGGGAAAGAAAAAAAAAAAAAAAACCAAAAAAAATTGTTAACGTTTATTATTATTTTTTCATCATGCAATTCTTAAAAAAGTATTGCCACAAATCTTTCCTCACTCCAGCTGTCACACTGTCTTGTGATTTTCTCAATGAACTTGTTATTGAACCACAAGCATCTTGGCTTCCCTGCGGTTATTTTAATCACAGCCTTTTGCTGTAACCATTTTTCACACCTTTAATCGACACACGCCTTCATATCACACACATGTGGGGTAGGGCTCCCACTTTTTAAAAAATAGAAAATTATATGAAACATAGAAACAAGGAGTCCATTATATTAACCTCAAACGTACATATGTTTCCAGCCTGGACTAGTCTCAAATTCAGGTTGTTTTGGTGTAGGGAGAATTTTCTAAAACATGGGATGTGAGACCTTGTTTTGAGACTGGTTTAAGACAGCAGTGCCAAGGCTGTAGTTCAGGAAGGTTTTTAGGCACGTTTGAAGTCCAGCTGGCTTCAGCTCTGTTGGGCGCATCATCCTTCCCGCTCGGTGGGAGGCTGTACCTGTCCTTCCTTCTGTCTTGATCCACGCTTGTGTAAATGCTTTTCCAGGCTGAGGTAGTCTGGAGCTGCTAGTATGAAGAGATGTTTTGTATCCATGCCTCAATTCAGACTGTGAAGAAAACAGTCAGGTTAGAAGTCAGTATTTACTGTGCAAAGAGCTGTGTGTAATGAGGGTGCCACCAGCCTGTTCTTGGAGGTCACAACTGTGGCCGTTTTGCGGGCAAAGCTGTCGGGGTTAGTCTAGATGAGCTGAGCAGCTGGCATTAACCTGGCTGAGCTGAGCAGCTGGCATTAACCTGGCTGAGTTGAGCAGCTGGCAGTAACCTGGCTGAGTCGAGAGCTGGCAGTAACCTGGCTGCTTTCTGTCAAAGTGCTTTACAGGATTGTTCACGCAACCAGAGCTGCTGAAGCAGTAACCTCCCATGATGGTCAGGGATCAGCATCTCAGCACAGTACCACCTTCACGTAGTACAGCTGGAAGAGGGGATTGTCTTACACAGCTTCAAGCTTCCATGCAGGAGATGCTGATCTCCTGGCACTTGATGCTGGCAGACAAGCTCTTTTGCCCCTGTGTGTTCTGTGGTCTTGTGAGCTGATTTAATTCAGCCTCCAAAGAGCCCTTTCCCCACTCTAAACTGCATCTCCCAGAGGGAGCCAGAGCACAGGAATGTCAGTTTGCATTTCCAAAAAGTCCTTCAGGCACAGATCAGGCCTTAAGCACAAATATAGACTTAGCAATGTGATTAAAGGCTTTGTTCAATGGAGACCTGTGCTTGTAGCTAGTATATTTCAAGCAGACACACAGACATTCAGCATTTGTTGAGGGCTGTGCCAGCTGCAGGCTCTTTCATAATTTTTCATAGACCAGGGCATTGCTCATAAGCCGCCTTTATTCCCATTCTCAAATCCCAAATACCCATGCAGAAAAAGAAACATTGGTCACCCTGCAAAGCCAAATTAGAAAATATTTATATATTTTGAGCTTCCTTTAAAATGGGTTTTAGCAGCTATAAGCCAGGCCAGTAATCAGCATCACTATCACGGGAAAATTCTCCCACACACATCAGTGCTAGAATTGCTATTGACATATCACGTCCTACTGTTTATGGAATAGGGATAATGACTATCACTGAGCTGCCTTCCATGGCTGCCCTAAAGTAGCAACAACTACTAAATATCTTTTAAGTCCTTAACAATGGACTTAGGAGCCTAGTTTTAAATGCACCTGTTTCCTAAATGTGAGGTTTGTATCTCAGTGCTTTTTCCTGGAAAGGCCACATCCTATGAGCCTTTCTCATGTGAGCAACACCAGTCCTATGGCCTTAACCTTAAAATTGAACAGGTTTTCTGACAGCAGTGTGTTTGATGAAGCACACAGTGGATGTATTTACTGCAGATACATCTTTCCTGTTTGTTCTAAAAATCAGATTCTGTTCCTCATAACCAATAACCAAGGTCCATGGAACTACCAAGTTTATGTCAAAGCCGAGCTAAATTATTAACAGCCTTTGTGGTTTCAGGCAGGGCCTGGTTCTCATAAGTCAAAGTCTATTCAATGATGGCTCTGCAGTTCATAAATCACTGAATGTGAGAAATGGAAATACACTGTACTATGGTATTTGTAATTAGTTCAGGGTCTGTAGTGCCAAACCTCCAGAGCCCTCCAAAAGAGCATTTCAGGCTGCTTCTTAAAATAGTTCAGTGCAGAACTAGCCCAGGAAATGGAATACTGAAATTAAACAGATTGGGGAAGTCTGCAGCATTTTTTTTTTTCACTCCAAATGATGGTTCATCAAAATGGAACCAGTTCATGGAAATGTATGTTTTAGCGAAGCTGCCCTGGGAAAGTTTAACAAGCCTAAAAGCGTTGGTCATTGTGGAGGGAGGAAACAGCTTGAGCCCAAGGAGTGAGCTGAATGCCTGCAAACAGCTACTGGCACTGGCTTTTTATCTTACTGCACCTTTATATTTAAGGGAAGGGAGTGGGGGAGCAGTATTCATAAGAGTTCAGTTACACAAAAAAAAAAATAATCTAAAATCTTGGGTGTAAAATCCAAAAGCTTCCTCCCTTCCTGGGTTGTACAAAGACCACAGCACAGCCCAAGCTGCCTGGAGGGCATTGGGGTGCAGGCTCCAGACAGAAGGCTGCCCGAATACTTCCATGCACAGTGCTCTGGTCTTCCCTCCCTGACCGTGTATCTGACACTGTGTCTGCTCTCATGGACTCAGGAATAGCTCACAGAGCCTATGCTTCTGCTGTTTTCATTGAATATGCGTGGTTAGATTAAAAACATTAATGTCCATCTGCATCTGGAATAGAAGGTTCTGCTAAGGTAGAACTGAGAAACTCTTCTTCTTCATTCTGCTGTCCTATAAAGATACTGGTTCATATATGCCTGACACAGTTCAGTTACTATTTTACTCTAACATGGATTTAGGACCTCATCTTCACATATTTCTTTTTTTAAAAAAACTTACTTCAGTGAATAAGTGAAACAGGAACATAAAAAGAAACAGGAATACTTGAAGAGCAGCTCCAGTCCTGAAAGTGAGGAGTTAAGTATGCTTCACTTCAATTACCTCAGTATTAGCAACTCTAAAAAAATCCCCAATGTTTGCAATATTTAATGAACCTCTGCAGTGATGTTATGGCCAAATATTATGAAGGAGTTACAAGGAAACTGCAGAGTTAATAGAACTGAATTGAAGCAAGGGTTTTCAAAAATGACTTAATCTGAGGCTTGAAAATTGAAAGAACTTTTATCCTTGTTGAAAAACTGCTGGCTTCCTTCACCCAAACATATTTATATAGATATTTAACTGATTTCACTAGTGAACAAGCTAATGTATTCTAGAACAATTTATTTTAAAATGTGAACTGTAAAATTATGCTACAAAGTTTATTAAACTTTCAGGTGTTACATTTTGACATACTCAGATCTTTCCTTTAACAATGACAGAATGCTACACAAAAATACTGCATTTCATCTGGTGTAGGTCTTTATCTTTATCTGACAGATTATTGCTGGTTAAATTGTAGAGCTGACTTAAAGGCAGGACTCTTCAAGGGAGTGAGAAATTAAGGCTTCACCAAATGGTAATAAAGCTATTAAAAATGCAAACAGCAAACAGCTACACTGTACAGGTTAGACAGCTAATCCAAACTAGCAGTTTAAAAAAGCAGAGCAATTACACTTTTATTTAAATGCAAGGAATATGAGCAAGAATAGAATGAGGTGCCTTGTTTAAATGCATTCTTTTGAATATTTATTAGAAATAATACATGTAGTTAAGCCACTTATCTGATTTCAGTGAATAAGTAAAATGCAAAAGATCAATTTTCATAATTATACTAAAGAAGTCTGTCTTTCATAAAAATCTCATTAATAACACCATTATTACTGAAAAAATATCTCAGTATTATTATTGTTATTCTAATTATCAGCAAAATGCTACTGATAATGTTGTCATAAAATTCCTTTTTAGTATCCTATTAAGGAAGATAGACTAAGTAGTGGTTTAAGTTAAATTTGGATCCTAAGTGGCATTTAAAAAAAAACTTCTTTGTGTATTTGGATAAAATACATTATGTGTATAATTACATAAATTACTTCAGGTTTAGCAAACAAGAGATATATAGATAATGCATGCATGCATATGTATTGTTGTGTCTATAGAACTATATAGCCAGCCCAGTAGGGAACACACTGAGGCATGCAAGCAAAATGTTGCCCGAGGACAAAAATAATTTCTCAGCAAAATTTTAACAAACAGCCATTTTCATTTATTTGTTATTATCAGAGGGCCTGCCAATACTCACCATTTTTTCAGTGCCCACCTGAATTTATGAAATTGCTAAAGAGCTTGGGGTCCTCTAGAAATCAATGCTAGAAAGGGCACATTGTCTTACACAGGAAGGAAATTTTAGCTCCTCACATTCATTATCCAGCACACTTCAAAACTGGGCCAGTGTGGGCTGCAGTACAGAGGAGGGAGTGGGAAGGGTTTGGGGAGCTGGAATCTGACAGTTCTTCATCTTTATGGCAGACAAGGACCTGGACAGCCAATGCAGCTAGAGAAGAAAATAATTTGTTCCTGCCATGTAATTCAAAATACGTGGTCTGGCACTGTGTCCAGGAGCTCCATGCATGGACCAGAGCTTCGGCACGTGAGTTCCCAGACAAATGGGACAGCTGGTTCCCCACCCGAAAAGCTGATTAATAAATAAGAGTTACAGTAGCCACCAAAGTCGATCAAAAACATGTACACAAGTCTCTTGGAAGGTCCACATAGTGAAGAGCTTCCTGAAGCAGGAGGCACCTGGAGGATGAAGACACAGTTGGAAAAGTTGCACAAGTTTTCATGGGAAGACAGTCTGCCACCCTGCTGCCCTCTCTGAGCTTTCACACCATACAAAAAGAAATATGCCACTGGCAGCACAGCAAACTATAGCCCTTATGTTCTGGGAAGATAGTGTTTGGAGACATGTTGGGGTTTCCTGTGCAATAGTTTTTCACTTGTTAGGTGGTTCTGGCAGTTTCTGGTTCTGCCTTCACAGCCGCAGTGACATAATAATCTAGTGGAAATCAGGTTGTTTTTGATGGCACAAGAAGAGGCCAGTGTCTGGGAGGCAATGAAAAGAGTAGGCTGAAGGACATTTTTCTGCCCAGATCTTGGCTATTAACGTAATAAATGTCCTTACATGCATAAACCATACGGTGGACAGTGGTCAGGCAAATAGATATTTACCATAGTGCTGACTAAGCAATGGCTTACAGGCACGATTAGGAGGTTCTAAGCAAGAGTTCAAGGATTTTCCTAAACATGGTTAGAAACAAGTACATACCTAAGTAAATCACAGACTCCTTTTCTGTTAAGCATGTCTTATTTTTTGTTAATTGGCATTATGTTCTGAAAAACTCCTGCAAGTGAAATTTATTTGTCTCTGTAGCTTGACTCCTCCTCCTGATTTAAACCATTTAAAAATTAAGTTAGCTAAGTAGAGAGAGTCAGGTAACTTTCAGAAACAACTTTCAGTGTATTGCAGTCACTGGATGCAGTAGAGATAGTTATACTTATCCTAATGTGTCACAGGTGGCATTTACCACTATGATGAGGTGTTAAAGCAAACAGAAAACAGCTTTTATCAACAGCAGAATGTCATGATCTGCACTTAGGGTTCAATCTTTACATCGACTATGTGGGCACAAATTGCATGCCTCAGAGAGTAGGATTGAGTTCTCCACTTATTTTAGAAAGTGTTCTAAAAATACAATCAATATAGGGGGTTGTAAAAATAACTTTATTCTTTGTTTTTTTTTACTTGCTAGGGAGAACTGTGCATAAATTATAGATTTATTTTCTTCTACTTGGAGAATTATGTAAGTTATAGGAAAAGCTCAAATAATTTAATGCAATCACTGTGCTCTTGCGTCTGCGGGTCTCTAGTGATTTCTTTTTTCCTCCCTTTTTTCTTTCCCACCCTTTTCTCTTGTTCTCTCTCTTCCACTCTCTGTCTCTCAGTATCTTTCTCCGTGATCATGGCACACACACACATTACACATGCTCTGCGTAGCAAGGGCATATGCAGTAGGCAACCCCCAATTTTCCCAACTTGAAAGTGTTCCTGTGGCTTCCAGTATGATTTTTCTCAGCTTTATGTATAACCACCTCTGCAAGACAAATTGATTTCTGTTGATCTCTTGGGTTGCACACTTAGCGCAGGTTTCACTTAGTCAATCACTGTCTCCATCCACTGTTTGGAGTTATGTAGATACTTTATAAGCAGTGGCTAATTTTTAAGAAAGAATACAAATAAAATATAGTAAGAGAACATACTCTTTCAAGACAAGAATTGTTCTCTTTTTGTCTAGCACTATTTCTGCTACCATAACAAGGAAGACCATGATTAAACTGGGACACAAAAAGTCCTCACATTTGGACTAAATCCTGCAATTTTCCTGTCCAAAACCCCTCACTGGATTTTCTAAGTGAAACAGTTAAAACATATAGCAGCAAAGCTTCTGTCAGCAATCTGCTCGGGGTTCCTGGCGCTGTGTGTGCAGTTAAACCTGCTTTCCACAAAACCAGTGGCCAAACTCATTCTACCCTGGGTGTGCTTGCACCCTCACAGTCCTTCACTATATGATCACGAAGCCACCCCTCCTCTCAAAATCATACGGATTTTGTCTGCAAAGTTGGGCACACATGGCATTTTACAATATTCTTTTAGTCTACCCAGCTACTTTAACTTTACATGTCAGAAACTTTATTGCTGTAATCTTTCTTCTCTCGAACGTTTACGTTAACCAATTGATAAGCCTTGATGTGCTATGTACTTAGAGGAAAATCTTGTTTTCTTTTGGAGATGGTATTTTAGGAGTGTAAGTGCTTAGAAATGTCTTTTAACAAGTTAAGTGTCTTGTTTATGACTGTGTCTCCTGCATAAAGTTGTACCTACTTCGCATTTTCCCTGTGACCAGTCCTTAAGCTGTTTAAAGCTCACATTCACTCCTCTGTGTGACAGATCTTTTTTCTTTTTCTTCTCCTTTTCCTTTTCTTCTACTCACCCTCTTCTTTCCCCTTTTCCTTTTATTTTTCATATGAATTTGCACTTATTTGTTGCTGATTTGTAAGTCAAAATTATCTCAAAGAAGTTAAGGTGCTGAGGTATGTCCAAAGAAGGGCAGTGAAGCTAGTGAAGATTCTAGAGCACAAGTCCTATGAGGAGCAGCTGAGGGAACTGGGGTGGTTTAGCCAGGAGAGGAGGAGGCTGAGGGGAGACCTTATTGCTTTCTACAACTACCTGAAAGGAGGTTGCAGGCAGGTGGAGGTCAGCTTTTCCCAAGTAACAACCAATAGGACAAGAGGAGATGGACTCAAGTTGCACTAGGGAAGGTTTAGGTTGGATATTAGGAAAATCTTCACTGAAAGGGTTGTCAAGCATTGGGACAGGCTGCCCTGGGAGGTGGTGGAGTCACCATCCTTGGAGGTATCTAAAAGACATGTAGATGCAATGCTTAGGGACATGGTTCATGGTTTAGTGGTGGACTTGCTGTTAGGTCAACAGTTGGACTCGCTGATATTAAGGGTCTTTTCCAACCTAAATGATTCTATGGTTCAGTAAGTCAGTAAAAATAATTTGAAAAAATACTTTCCCAGAAAAATACCTGGAATATATGTGTGCATTAAAATGTTACCTTTTCACATTTTAATGAGCACAAACACAGAAATAATATTTATAACAGATTATCATCCTACAGTGAGCTCCTGAAACATCATCCCTTGTGCAGCTCCTTAAGACTACTTATATGCATGAAAGATCAAATTTGGACACTTAGACACTTTTGAAGACTTGAAACAAAACATTAGTGAAATAATTGCTGAATCTAGGAAATTACTGTGAAGTGATACATGATGCATAATATCTGTCAGTGTTACTAAAAGTGAAGATGCTTTGGGCCAGATCGTGGCCAGCCACCGAGCACTGCAGGAGACAAAGAGCAGGCTTCAGCAGCCAGATAACATTTTTCTTGCTTAAATTTGTCAGTCTGTGCTATACTGTTGACCTGGCTACTGTATCCTCTTCCAGAATAGAGGATAAGGAAAAATAAGATTTTGTTGTTACTTTATGTTGGAAATCACTGGATGTTAGGCTCAGACTAAAAAGGCTACTCCAGTCAGTGTAAGTCAGGGCAGATTCATGACTGCTCCTGCTTTGCTTCAGGGAGCAAAACCAGCCCTTGGGAATATGAACAGCACCTTGGATGCAGAAAAGAAGCACTCACTTTGAAAAACACATCAGGGAGTATTTGACAAATTACCCATCGAAAGTTACAGGGAAACAGTGTCCATTAGTGCTCTCCAAGCAGTCCTTAGACGCACCTGTAATTCTTTCTCCACCTCTATTGCCATGAGCCACAACACTTGTTTCCTTCAGTTTATAAATGGGATGTAACCTTTTAATTCCAAATCTCTTATTTCTCTGTTATATATTTCAGGTTCTCCGCAACTATAAATGTCAGCACAGCTCCATATGTAATTTATCTTCACTCATAGCTGTTGTTAACATAACATGCAGAAAAACATATACCCTGTCTCTACAGGCCCTCCACCCCAATTTCTGTCCTGATATTGGAGGTGTGTTATGACTTTTACTACTATTTGGCACTTCAGGAAAAGGGTATGTTTATGATTTCGACAATTCATATGCTTAGATTTAAAGTGTATTTTCTGTCTCCAAGTAGGAAGGCAAATAACCCTTATCAGTCACTACTTATTAAATAAAATTGTAGCTAGTAAACAGCTGAATTTAGCCATTTTTAAGTCCAGCCATTCAGTGTAGCACTCCCATCCAGAAGACATTTACCATTAATAAAAATTACAAAAACGAAGGGTATATGGGAAGGGGAGAGGACAGAATGATTCGTAGGGAGAGTCATGGCCTCTGCAGAGCTGTTCTTTATTTCACAACACAATCTGCACTGTAATGCTGTCTGCTCAAAAAACAGTGTAAAAGGGTCTGTTATTTCACCCCTCATTTACATGGTAAGAGCGTGTAGTGATCCCCAACTGCTGAAGAAAGAAAATACAGTAGCCCGTGCTCCTAATTTGACCCCTTTCTTTATGAAAACGCATGTTACTGTAAACATTAACTCTGGCTAATAGTCCTCAAAACCACTGCCCTTTATCATTGTTGTGACAAACATCAGCCTGCCTTGACTGTGAGATTTGCCCTCACTTAATGGTCCATGGCTCTCCTAAAGCTTCCTCTCGACAGGCCGGTGTAGCTGGCTAGCTGACCCAGCGCGTACATAACTGCTGCATGGATGTACTTGTGGCATGTCATTTTCATTGGCTTGGGACTCCTCATATCATTAGGACTCCTGAGGAAACATGGTTCTTTTGGCTGCATAAACTTCACGAATTCAGGGAATGATTAAGGCTGTAAGGCCATCTGGTCCAGCTCTTCTGCTCAAGCAGGGACACCTAGAGTCAGCTGCCTAGGACCGTGCCTGGGCAACTGGCGTATCTCCAAGGGTGGTGGCTCCACAACCTCCCCATGCAACCTGTGTCAGTGCTTCATCATCCTCACCGTAAAGTCTTTTCTTACATTCAAAAGGAGCCTCCTGTGTTTCAAATTGTGCCCACCACCTCTTGTCCTGTCCCTGGGCACCACTTAAAAGAGCCTGACTCCACCTCTTGCACCTTCCCTTCAGGTAGTTACATACATTGATAAGATCGCCCCCTGAGGCTTCGCTTCTCCAGGGTGGACAGTCCCGGCTCTCCCAGTCTGTCCTTGTATGGGAGCTGCTCCAGTCACACAATCATCTTCATGGTCCTTCACTGGAATTCCTCCAATATGTCCATGTTTCTCTTGTACTGGGGAACCCAGAACTGGGCACAGTACTCCCTTTGTGGCCTCACCAGTGATGAGTAGAGGAGAATGATCAACTCCAGCTTTGGCAATAACTTGTTAATGCAACCCAAGACAACATTAACCTTCTCTGTGACAAGAACACATTGCTGGCTCAAGTTCGACCTGGTGTCCCCCAGGACGCCCAGGGCCTTTTCTGCGGAGCAGCTTTCCAGCTGGGCAGCACCCAGCATGTACTGGCACCTGGGTTTGTTCCTCCCCAGGTGCAGGATTTTGCAATTCCCCTTGTTGAATTTCATGAGGTTCCTGTCAGCCCATTTCTCCAGCCTGTCAAGGTCGCTCCATATGGCAGCACAACCCTCTGGCATAACAGCCACTCTTCCCAGTTTTGCATCATCTGCAAATTTGCTGAGGGTGAAATCGCCCCATCATCCAGATCATTAATGAAGATATTAATCAGGATTGGACCCCTGGGGTATGCTGCAAGTCCAACTAGACTTCATGAGACTGACGCTCACCCTCTGGACGCAGCCATTCAGCCAGTTTTCAATCCACTGCACTACGTACACATCCAGCCCATAATTCAAAACCTTCTTCATGTTGATTTATGAGGGAAAGCGTCAAAAGCCTTGCTGAAGTCCAGATGACATATCCACTGCTGTCCTCTCATCTACCAAGCCAGTCATTTCAGCACAGAAGGTAAACAGGTTGGTCAAGTATAACTTCTCTTTGGTGAACCCATGCTGACTACTCCTGATGATTTGCTTGTCCTTCACATACCACGAAATGGTTTCCGGGATGGTTCCATTACCTTCCAAGGGATCAAGGTGAGGCTGATCAGTCTGTAGTTCCCTGGCTTTTCCTTCTTGCCTTTCTTAAAGATTGAAGTGTTATTTGCTTTTCTCCAGTCTTTGGGTACATCTCCCAACCACCATGATTGATCAGAGATCAGTTGAGAGTGGCCTCGCAATGAGAGCTGCCAGGTCCCTTAGCACTATACAGGATACAGGTGCATCCCATCAGGACCCATGGACTTATGCATGTCCAGTTTAAGTACTCCATGACCTGATCCTCTTCCACCATGGGTACATCTTTCTTGCTCCAATCTTTCCCCTTGGTCTCTGAGGTCTGTGATTCCTGAAGGTCAGTCTTGCTAGTAAAGACTGAGGCAGAGATGGGATGTGATACCTCATGTCCTACATAACTAGGTCCCCCATCTCCTTCAGCAGTGGGCCGAACTTTTCCTTAGACCTTCCTTCTGTCATCTATGTACTTATAGAAGTTCTGTGGTCTTTGACATCTCTTACCACATTCAGTTCTGGTAAATTTGACTGTGAGTCTTTTCCACTGAATTCTGGGAAAACACATTGAATTTCTGCAGCACAGGGGATAACTGTGATGAAGTGTTAGAAGGCCATCAATGTCCAGGGGATGGTACTCATTTCTCTAACGGCTGAACAGGCTGAGCATCAGCTGAAGAGAAAGTGCTACCCAAGCACTGTGGCAGGATTGTCAGCCTGGGCTGAAAGCACCGTCAAACTCAGGCAACAGTCTGTGGGGGTAGATGGGAGGGATATTAAGAGTGTAGGAGCTGGGTTTAACTCTGCAACAAATGCTGTGTCTGCACTAGTAGTCTAGTTTTACTTCCAGAACATGGTCACCCTGACATCTTTACTGCACACGTGTTAGTTCACCCTCAAGTCCCTTCTCTAGTAAGTCACTTGTTTCCCTGTGGAGGGAAACCTGAGCACAGCTTGCTGAAGGACACACACCAAATAAACCATGTTGCTGTGGGATGCACCAACTGCAGCTCGTTCTGCCTTCAGTCATCCTGTAAAGCTCTCCCAGAGGTCCTTGCATGACCTGGCATCCACCTGCCACCATGCGCTCTCCGTGTTACACAGCACCCACTGTCGCATCATGGTAGGGAACCCCTCTGCAGCAGGCTCTGACTCAGCACCTCATAATTTCAGCCACTTTACACTGGAAGTCCACAAAAGTTTGTGAAGAGTGATGTCTCAGAGCCACTGGGGGCCTGGCAAACACCTGGATTAGGCTATTGCAGACAGCATTATCCCAGAGCAGGGGGACACACCAGCCAGCCACACATCATGCAAGGGTCCCCAGGTGTCTCCCCAGTGCAATCCCCAGAAGGTGTGGATGTAGTGTAAAACATAGCCTCTGTTTCTGTGTATTTTATTTTACACTATTTTTCTTATTGAAAACAAATACAACTTTAAGAAGAAGAACGACCACAAAAGTATCACCAAAGAGAGCTGACACATTTTCCTGTAAATAAACAAGGGGCAGGCATCTACTGTGGAGCACTGCAATTGCAGGCACTCGGCATTAAACAAAGAGACGTGGACCCACCCAGCTAGGTGCCATGTGAGATCCCTGTGAATTCAGTGGAGGGAAGAGAGCTACCCACCAAAGACTGTGTGCTGCAAAGGCAGCCACCCAGAGCTGCGGCAGAAGCAGCGGTGTGTCCGACAATGTCTGACAAAAGGCAACGAGGAGGTCTCCTTTGGCTCACACCACATGAAGAAAAAATGAAGCAACAAATTCACACATATTCAGGCTCAAGCGCAGGTGAAAGCACTCTCTCTCCCTTTTCCACAGTGCTGCCACAGGGATCAGAGACCCTGACAAGGTCTGAACCTATAGCACCCACAAGGTAGCCCCCTAATATTGCATCTTTGGGTCACCCCAATGGGCACATTCTTTGCCCATCTTGCTGACACTGGAAGGAGTACTACCACATGGTTCCCAGCAAGAGGGTAGACAAGAAAGTGAAGGACTTCAGCTTCGTGTTTAGGCTCTCATTGAGGAGTAGATAGTCCCGGCAAAAATATTTTGGTTTATTTTTGAGGGAGAAGAATTCCTTTTCCAAGACTTAGGTGGCATTTATATCCCTTTGAATGCATTTAGGCCCTAATGTATCTCAGGCAAGAGATTAGTCATCAGTTTCTAGGCTTAGGGTTTCTAAAGGTGTTTGCAAGCTAACTTTGGGCACCTAACAAACTCAGGGTGAACAGTGAGGCACCCAGTGTTTTGGGCAGTTACTGAGGAGTAGAGAAAAAAATAGCCTTGGACACCCCAAGGCATTGTCTTAGCGTTAGGTTTCCCATTTCCTTTCTGTATAAAGAGAGAGGTTTCCTACTTATGAACTAAAAAGATGCATTGCAGGTTTTTTTTATCCTGGATAAGTTGTCAACAAGTTTATACAAATATGGAAGGGAAGACAAATGCACTCTGTATCAAGGTCACAGTAAGTGGTACCATAATTTCAAAAGAGTTGACAATTTTAATGTGTTTTATAATGCTAAGAAGTTTTCCTAAATATGTAGCTCCTACTAATATTGTGTTATGCTACTCATGTACAATAATGCCAAAGACCCTATAAAGGCCTAGGAAGAATATAAAAATTAAAATACCCATGAGTCAGATTTTCCACCTGTGCAGACCTTTGGATGTTAATGGAGTTTCACAAGCTGTAATGCAGAGATTATTAGACCTGGTCATATTTTCAAGTCAACATACCAGAAAAAATATAGTCACTGAGGTGAGGCTGCTGGCTAATACATTTTCTTGAAACTTAAAGTGATACAACTTTGAAAACTAGGCTGCTTAGCAGAAATCAGAACGTAATGGGAGGACTTCAGGAGCAACAACTGAGGAAAGCAAAACTGAATTTTTATCTAAACTCAGATTTTAAATATGTGATTAATTTAAATCTAAACTCTCCTTTTCTGCTGATTTTCACAAACACACAGGAAAGCAAAATACTCTTTATTTTTCCTGGATATAATTCAGGCTCATGGATGTAGTTATCTCAGATGGCAAGACCACTTGGCCTCTCAGTTTTTCCCAAAGCAGTTTCACAGTAAGACCTAGTGTGCTGGGCCAAAGAAGTATCCCATTCACCTTTAAACCACAGAAATCTCAGGAGTAGCATCAAGTTTTCTTCCTTTGATCCTATGTTATTTAAGGCCCCTTCTAAAATCCTGAATAAACTGTAAATGAAGCCATGCTTCATCTGCCTTCCAGAACCTGCTGGACGCTCACTAGCTTGTGTACAAATGCAAGTTGGAATACCAATTGCAGCCTCTGAGGAAGACAGTCATGAGGAGGTGGCTGCCAGGCTTAGGCTGGACCCTAGGCACTCTTTTTGGCATCAGGCTACCACTGACGCTTCAGTTCTTGAGGCCTCTGCAATGGATCCTCATCCCTGTACTCATTTGACTTATCGATGCAGGGCTATCACCAGTAAACCAAGTCTACGTTTTAATGAGGGCCATTACTGGTAGATTTTCTTTCTTGGACATATATGGGAATATACACTATTAGTTTAGCCCTATCCTGTTATTTCCCTGCATGCCTCAGTTTTGAGCATCGTGACCTGAAATGTCTCCCTAGCCATCTCCACAGAGGGGCAGACATTATTCTTGCTCCCTCAGAAAAAGGCACATTACAGTTGTCTTCTACACATACCCACTTTTCCATCTGTTATGCTGAATTTGTCTCCAGTAGCATCCTGTAACAGCTCAACAGATCATGCAGTATCTTGACTACTTAAAGAAACTTCCCTCTCTCCCTGGTCGTTGGCTTCCTCAGCCAAATTCACCTATTGCCTTCCTTTCTGGGCAGCAGAGAAAGAGAAAGCTGTGCCGACAGTACCCACGAGAGGACCATGTGCCTGTCCTTGTGAGATTCTGAATTCGTTGCTGCCTCTTATTCACTTGTCATTATCACAGCAGAAGAGTCTTGTGGAGTTGCTCCTCATGGTCGCAACTAGAACAGTGATGGGAAGGGCTTGCAGGGATTAACTGTGTCTTTCCCAGACTGGAAAACATAGAGGGACCCACAGTGGGTGGCAAATGTTTGTGGCAAGCTCAACAGCTGCAAGCCAGCATCAGGCTTCTGAGGGCGTGGGGCACCAGTCCGTCCAAAATAGGGTGAATTTTGCTGTGGTCACCTCAACATCTTATTTCTCTGGCGTGGGATTCCACACTGTTATTCCTATTGTCTGTCCATAACTGGAGACTACCCAATGTAACTCAGTTTGTGAATATATTAATATATGGTTTTAGTTCAGGAGGGATTGCAGTGAGGAACACACCATGGAGCAAAGATCCTACCGAGCACCAAGCAAAGCCTTGGCAGCTCCGCGTTTATACAAAAACTGTGTGGGCACCATTTTCATAACCATGAATTCCGTCAGAATCCCTCCAAGAGGCTTGAGGAGCAAATAAAGATCTGGTCAGCCATTCAGAGGGAGGATTTACATACAGATGTCACATGCAATGACGCATTAGTATGCCATTGTTGTGAGCTTATATGATCATAGTTTATACTTTATATTATAAATTTATAAAATTTATTAATATTTCAATGACTCAAAATGTGAAATGTGCCAGAAAAAGTCCAAAGGAGTCACAATGTGCTCCTTCCCCAGAACAACATGAATACTGAATTGGAAGGGAAAAGGAGCATTGGGACCATGGATCTAAAAAGAAAGCCACATGATGAGCCCTATCAACGAGGCACTGACTGCTTTCTCAGCTGTTCCTCCTTATTCCTCTTAAAGTGGAGGAGAATTAGGAAAAAACACAAAGTATTTAAGCATCTGGAAATAATATTCCTAATAAAAAGGCCAGTCTGGAAGACTTAGTATAGGTGTTCGTGAAGAAGGAAGAAAAACAGATACTGGGTCTGACATCTGCTGGAGGGCAGAGAAGGAAGGGGACAACAGGGGCAACAGGTGGAAGCAGACATGGCCATTGGCAACAGCTTTATCTGACAGTTTCCAAGGTTATAACATTCAGTTTTGTTCTCACTGGCAATAACTCAGTCATCTTCACACAAAAAGAATGTATTTTGATGAAAAATGCCTTGCATGACAATCATTCTGACCAGCCTCAGCAAGGAGGTTAGGGAAAAGGCAGGAGCCAAGTGATGTAGATCCTTGAAGGCACATAGAAAAGCTTGACCTCATAGTGACAGACAGGTCATGGGGCAAGATGTGGACTGAAGAATGGGTCACATAGGTGAAGCAACTGTGAGAGAGGAGCTTCAGAAAACACAAATACATGACTATCAGAGTAATAGGCATGTAATACATGAAAAAAAACATCGTAGTATGGAGTAGAATATCACGTTATTGGCAAAGGCTGTTTTAGTCTCAGAAAACATAAACAAGTGGGACTATAAGAAATACAGTGGTGTTTGTTGAAAATATGAGCCATTAAAAGGTGAATGAGGTGGTGAGACCAAGCCACATTTCTAGGGATCCCCAGCATGTGGCAGAGAGACAGAGATGCTCCTGCAGCCCAGTAAAAGTGACTGATGGGCTGCAATAGAGACTGCTGGGGGGATGGGGGTACTTAGCTGAAAGAAGTGTCAGCATTCTGTCATGCAGCAGATGTCAGGAGAACTGAAGTTGATCCTCAGATACATTTTAAGATAACAGAAAAAGCAGTGATTATGCAGGTATATTAAAGAACAAGGATAGCAGAAAGTTCTGAACTGTTTTGTTCTTTTTCTGCCTGAGAACAGAGCAAGGAGGTATTTGAGATTTAACATTAAATTTGTCCTAAGCTTGTGCCTTCACATCGTAGAGTCCTAAGAACAACACATCAGAAAAAAAAAAACAAAACTTAAAATCTGAAATACTCATTATAGCCTCTGACTCAAAAAATCTTCTCTTTTTCTGAGGAAATCAAGGGCCTGGGAATCTTGAACTTCCCATATTACATATTAAGCCTGAGCTGGGTAGGCTTGCGCTTGCCTACAAAGAAAATGGGATTCTATTTCCCAGTGAGAAAGCAGAAATTAATTCATAATTCCACCTCTCTATTTATTAGTTCCATTCACCAGTAATGGACAAGAAACAACTCCATGTGACTTGGGGGTCTAGTTACTCTGAGAGAGCAACAAGCATGAACAGTGAAGGCACAGATCCGACATGGAATAGGCTGAAATTGACTGAAATATGTTCATGGTAAGTATTTCTTGAATACTTACAAATAACAAGAAATACAAAAAACCTAAGCTGTTCCAATCAGCTTGTTAAATAAGAATAGCCCATCATTTGGTGGACGTACCGTTTGCCATCAACTGTTTGTCTGTCCCTCCCACGGATGGGAGAGAACGCCGGCTGAGTGGACAGATGTTTCTTTCTGCTAACTTTGACAACACTTGGGTCCATAGTCCTTGACCAGAGGAACTAATTAAGTAATAAAATCAGCTCTTTGTAAAACAGGAAGAAAGAAAGGGTGGAACCACTGAAGAACTCAAGGCACTGATTAACTCACAAGTGTTTCCTGTATAATGCAAATCATTAATGCTTAATGGTCTCTGAGAGTAATAAACCAGAACCATAAGTATAACAACAATATCATGAATCATATATGAATCCTAAAGAATCCTAGAATGTTTTTTGTTCCTCAGTAGTTGTTCAATCTGTAAGAATTGTTTTCTTATTTACTCATCTTTACATTTTCATTCTATCCATTGCAATTGAACTTAGCTGTCAGGTTTTTTGCAACATGGGGAATGGAGAAATAAAATAAATAGCTCTCCTCAAGTACCAAAACATGGAAAACTTGCCAGAATTAGCACAAAACAGACTACGATCAGCCTAATATTAAATGAACACTCACTGTATCTCTCCTCTGCCTGTTAACAACTAATTGATGTGCTACTGATGAATAAAGGGCTGGTATTTCTGCCGCAAACTCACTTCAGCACTGCAGTTTACTGAGAGCCCCAAGCTGCTGAGCTCATTACAGATCCCTTCGCTGAACTAGCTTTACAGGCAATTCTGTGAAGGGGCAGCATCAGAGCTAGCCCACTGATTGGGACTCCATTGGCTCAGCGGGGCTCCAAGAGTTCAGGGAGAGAGCACAGCACTGAGCTAAAAATACGTTTGCCTCTGTAGCGCCAGGAAGATTGCCTGGCTGTGCTAATTGGGAGGGACCTAGAGATCTGGGTGGTATTTTAGGCTAATCTCAAGGTGGGACCTCTGCAGCATGTATGTGGCTCTGAATATAATCTCCCTCGGCACTGTCATTTATACCATTGCAGGCATTTACAATCAGAACCATCCCTGATTGACTCGTGGCTGTCGCTACACCCTAGACTCATCTTGCAGGAGTGAGGGGGGATGAGGGAAGGTGAAATGGCTGTGCACTGAACTGACTTATGAAACCATGTCACAATTTTAGTGCGGCATTGAAGTCATAAAATGGGAGAAATCACCCTGGCGGGACCAGGGCTTAGGGGAACAGCACAGATATGGAGTCCTCCCGCAGACACTGGCTGCAGAGTTGCAAAACAGAGAGGGTTTTCTCAAACCCCCTCTTGTCAGATTTATTTTCAGTCCTGCCTTCTTTCTCCCTGTAGTCTCATTCTTAATTCTCTGAACAAACAATGTAGCCCTGATCTCTGCCGTTCCCTAGCTTACCTCTATTTAGAGCACAAAACCCCCGTGTTCAAGAACCGGGTGGTCAGAGGATGCTGTTTCTGCTCATCCCACTGGGACTTGGTAAGGCAGAAGGAAACAGAGAGAGAGAAAAACAGGAGTGCGGGAAAACACTGAAAGCATGAACAAAACCAACAGAAGCAGAAGTAAAAACCCTGACAGAAAAGGCTAGAAGAAAAACTCGAACGGGAATACTAAGCAACTGAGTACTTTTGCTTAAACAACACATTTGACTGTTTGCCTATTTGTTTGTTTGAACAGCTACACAGTTTTACAGGGGTATCGCTTGCTTTACTGGTAGGACATATTTCAGCAAAACAGAAAAAGTGAAATATTTCACTCCTCCAAATCTAACGGAATTTTTTATTAGAGCAACTTCATAAAATACCAGCATGGTGGGTAAGAAATGCCAAATGCTTATTGCATGAAAAATCTGTGTCATAGACCATCTACCAACTGTCAATTACTGGTGAATATCTAAATAAATTTTATAAGCCTCTTCACATATAGCCACATTTTCATGAAGCAGTTTGCGCTGGAGATCTTACAGCAGGTATGAATTATAACAACATAATTTTCCAAATAAAATGCAGTTACGATGAAGTTTAATATATTACTTTTGCCCCCAAAGAAAGTGCTTTAAAAACTTTCTGGGATTGTTGCTTTGCACACCATCACTCCTCCGACCGTGTTTCTGCAGTGACCTTAACACTGGGCACAAATATTGGGCAGCTTTCCAAGAGCAATGAGGACAGTGCCCTCAAAAACAACATGGAAAATTTTAAGGTGTTGAACCACATCTACAGATAAATAAAATGAGGAGTTTTCTAGGTTGTGAAACAGCATTTCTTGTTAGGCTCCTACACCTCTATTTAGAAATCCAAATGAAGAGACTGACATTTGTAAGTGCTGAAGGCACAAATACATATTATTTTCCCATTAAGGCCCTGTCCCTAAAGCTCAAACCCTGAAATACCAGCTGATTATATCACCTGTTCTTACAGCTGTTGCTATTTATTTCTAATGCCTTTATGACTAATATAATTCTAATAAGAACTTAACACAAGCCACTCCTCCAGGTTTTAAATAGTCTTAATTCTACATAGCTTCTTGAGGACACCTTGCTATAAACCTAGATGATGTTGGAAAGGTTTCACAGGAGAGCAAGTGGCATGGTTAAAAGACTGGAAAGCATTATTGACAGTGTATATATACAAATACATGTATATATATCTAGATAAAACATACCAAAGCCTGGGTTAAGGGGTAACTTGATCACATAAGTATCTATATGGGGGCAGAAGGATGGCTGTAGAGGGCCCTTCAGCATACAAAGGAATACATGTTACCACCACACTGAAGTTCAAGCTAGACAAATTTTGACTTTAAAAAAAGGCCTAAACGGTTAACGGTGATGGCAACTAACCACTGAAATTATCTACCGAAGGCCGTGGTAGATTTTCCATCCTGAAAATTCTCCAAATGAAACATGTTTCTAAAGTATACTCCTGTTTAGCCACAGGCTTTTGATTTGAAAGAGGAATTAATTCAGGAAAGATCAGAGGTATCATAGACCTAACACCTGTAGTACTTGCTACATCAATAAAATGTAATACATAACACAGCAGCGGGCCAACCGTTCCATTTTACTGCTCAGCTAATTCTATCCTGAGAGTCGCTGGCAATACTTCATCCAAGGCTTTGCACAGAACCATCACTGATGCAGAACAACAGAAGGGAATTGCAGGTACGTTCTGGTTTTAGATGTACAGTAGTCAATAGGAAAGAGTACAGTTGACTTCAGTGGGATTTGGTCCAGGGTCTTATTAGGATTTGAGAAAACAGAAACAGTTTTTTTTCTGGCCTTATGTGTAAGTGGATAAAGGCTTAGAATATTTATAAAGGCTTAGGATCCTTCTAGTTACCATGGGGTTATTGTGTCAGGCAGGTAAATTTCTGTGATCTGCCAGGTATAAAGTTGGGAATAAATTATCTCTGGGGATTTCAGCAGAAGAGATTCACACCTATCATCAAAACTAGAAGTTCTTTTGTCTTTAGGAAACTACTTCTGGATTAAGTGTGCAAGTGAGTCCTAGAATTTACTTTAAATTGTTAAAAACAATGCTGGGTATGGAAATCTTGTCATCATTCTTTGCCAAATGAGGTATTGAATGATTTCTGCTTCCATTTCTACTTCCCTGGCACATAGGTGATCTACCAACTTCAAAATTTTGAATATTTTATACCTCTGATTGAATTTTGTTCTGAACTCTGAGTTATTAATAATTAGTAATCATAGACTCAAATTTCTATGCTCAATAAAAACATATAATCAATATGTAAAAGAAAGGAAAGGGAGTAAAACCCCACATTTAAAAGCAAGATCTCATAAGTTCTTGATTCCACTGACTGTAAACTCTCCTTTTACTGACAAACTCAGAATTTTTTAGATTTCACAGTGTCAGCTTTTCCTAGCACAGGGAGACAAGCTGCATTCATACAGCGGATGACCTGATAAATTCTCTTTAAACTTGAAGTCATGCTAAAGTGAGATCTGGACAAAAAAATTGAAAGATGCCTAGCGTATAGTGGTAGAAAATAGCATCTTGAATGTATTAGCATGTCCAAAGATCACTTTTTAAAGCCAGTTCATTGTCTGCTTATGGGCTTCTGGTGGAATCTAGACACAAGAAGCATCTTTTATTAATGTTTCTGGAACAATAAAAAATATAAAGCCCCGTATCTGTTTTGCCATGGGTCCTGCCTTTTTCACCCACCTGAAACTCCTGCAGTGTATGGAATGCCCAAGAGAGATGGGAAGAGCCATAAATATAAGTGATTGTATAATGGTGAGCACGCTGCAGTTCATCTGCACTGGTGAAGGCAAGACCTGCACATTAAGTTCCCCCTCCTGTGAGTTATGGGTCATTTGCTCATTAGTGAAGTGACTAATCCAGTAGTGAAGAGGATGTCTAGTGAAAATAAATTGCATTATACTACTGACTGCTGTGATGGATTCTTTATATGCTCTTTGTGTTATCATTCAGAGGACCCCTTTTACCCAATCCTTGGTGTTGCAGCTATGTTATATGGAATTTATCAGAGCAAACAGGAGTCTTCGTAAGGCAAGAAACAATAGAACAAGCAGGAATAAATAATAACTAGATAACCAGGAAACAGCACTAACCACAATAGATGTTCAGTCATTAGTTTGAACTGTTCACATTTGTCCTGAATGATCAGAACAACTGCAGTGAAGCTGCAACAGCGAAGTTTACAATAAATCCACCCTTATGCATTTTGAAGGCCACTTCAGAGGAGTTAGACGAATAATAGGGAAATCAGGGCTAAACTTGACGTTGAAAGTAGGTGAGTCTGGAAAATGTTTTCAAGCATTTAATTCCTTAAAATTTTCAAAGCACTTACACTGAAAAGAAAGACTGCTTCACCTACCTACCATTTATAATGACCTAACACTAATATGATAATCTAGATGGGATCCTTAATTATGATGAGGTTTGTTTCCCCACATATTGTCTTCCCAGACACAGTTTAATGAGGCAAGCCTGTTCTGCCATTTCAGTTCACACAAGTGACATGAGGTAGTTTCAACACACAGAAATATCGTTCTGCCACTGTCTGATCACTGCTAAAATTGTACTGGTTATAGATGATTTAACCAAACTACATTGATGCTGGATATTTAAATTAATAATATTTATGCAACATTGTAAACCCTGAAAACTAAGGTAATTTATGACAAGTTTTTGTTTCAACTTGTTCAGTGCATACGGGACGAAGAAAAGCAATGGGTAGATTCAAGTTTGCTTTGTTACCTTCTAATGCTTACCAACACATAAAGATTTTGCATTACACTTGTAGCGTTCTGACTGTTTCTTCTGCTTTGATTTCTCTTTTATACCTCTTTTGTTGGAGATGTTTAAAAGCAATTTTACCGGTTTGTGAGTAAAACAACCTCTAACAGTAAGTGGCAAAGTTCTGCTTGCTTTGCTTTGCAGCTCTCAGAGTTAAAGTTAAGCTTAATTGGAGCTAATCTGAGTCATCACCAAAAAAACCTTCTTTTTTTTTTTTCCCCTATACACGCCATACAAAGCAGAGAGAGATTTGAGTTTTTAATTGTGGTTGTTTATGACCCTCTTTGGTAAGACTTGCTGAATTTCTAATTATGTGCTTAACAACTGGAACAGGCTCCATGTATTACTGCATTAAGTCTCCCCTGATCGCTTTCTTCCAAGTTACATAGCAGCCTCGATCAGCGAAGGTGTGGGATTGCTTTCCTGACATTTATTGAATAACCATTATTTAAATTATTTTGCTTGTTTCAATGAATTTGTCATACATTGTATTTTACAATAGATTCCCTTTTCACTTGTTATTTACATAAAAATTGCAATGCTCTGTTGCCAGAAATAAGGCAATGAACACATGTGTAAAAGTAAAGTGCGATTCACCCAAAAACCAAAGATAAGCAGAAATATGCTGGAAAGTACAAATTTTTATTTTGCTACCAAATCGTATTTCTAAGAAATATTTAAAATTAAAGCATTGTCATAAAAATAACCCTGAGCATCTCTGTTCAAGCATTTCTAATTCATTCCAAATTAATCTGATTTCACAGGAGAAAAAAGATGTAGTAAAAACAGCATTTCTCAGCCTAGTGGCATGAGGCATAGTGGTGTAAAAGGCCTTGATCCACAGCCCACATGAAGTCATTACATTGACATCACTTAGCCTTGGGTCAGGGCTTGAGTGAAGGACATACTGAATTTTAAGGAGATGTGAGACCAGAACCTGGCTCAATATACAGATACAGTACCAATTGCACTGGAATGTTTTTATCTATTTTAGCAGGATCAGAAAACAGTTTTACTACTCTGCATCTGTATCTGTAAAACAAACAAGTTGCATTTCTGAAGAAATCTGAGGTAGCTGACAATTTAGTCCCAAGAACAGATTTTCATCAAATCTATCATTCAAATTAGAAAAAAAAAAAGCAACAACAAAACACTAGCCCAAACAGGTTTTTTAAATAGTATTTTTATAGTTTGGAAATGGCAGAGAATTCTACTCTGAAAAATGAAACAGGAAAAAACAATGCTATATATGCAAATGAAATTAAAATACCTGAAGATTTGCTTTTCCATGGTGTAGTCATTACACAATAACCAACAGTAATTTAAGTTTCATCATTATCATGCTTTTGTAGGGTTTCTTCAAAAGTTAAGTTGATAGTTAATTTAACATTGCTGACTTAGATCACAATACAGTAATTAGACAAAATTCAAGTAAAAATTGAAAGAAAATGGATCGAGTAATAAAATGCATGGTGTAGTACTTTTTCCACGGGCAACTCCACTGATAATCTTACAGTACATGAATTATCAGGGAAGAAAAATGCTTTGATTATACAACTTTGTTACAAAACTAACTTCAAATTAAGGTGGCAATGCAATAGGTGCTTGCTTTCACTAAAAATACAAAATGTCTTTTTTACATCTACTCTGCAAATGTTTTTATATCTATTTTTATTGTAGCAGTGAAAATAGCAAAGGTTTCAAGGACTGCAGGGTGGCTTGCAGTTCTCTAGTGTTTTGGAGGAACGTGGTTTGTGATGTGTCACTTGCTTAAAATACACATCTTGCAGTAAAATAATGATTTGAAATACCTATTTCAAATCCTGGGTGAACACAAACATTACAAAGTAATTTTGTTCCTTATCTGAGCACAAGGTGGAATTAAACACAGGAGGAGGAGGAAAAGAAGAAACTGTATTTCAGCAGAAGGGGTGTTCTTGTCCCTTCCTGGCGTTGCTGCTCTCCTGGAATTTTTAATTTCATAACTGGGGGGGGATTGATCGTTTTTCACGAGGGTGAATTGCTCAGCTACCCCTTCTGCATAATTTTAAATGGAAACTGGAAGAATAAGAAAAATAAGACAAAACAAAACCTAAACGCTGTATGCTCCATTTGCTGAATATATGGTTTTCTTCCCCCAGTGTGTGCATGTGCCAGATGGTACTACACCGGGTTGGATGATAATAAACATGAAAAATACAGTCAGTGCATGAGCAGAGATAACTGTGGCTCAAAGTACCAGGGCTGGGGCTGGTAGGGGGAAGCGGCAGAAGTTCCAGCTGTGAGGGAAAAGCAAAGTTCAGGTCCACAAGGGAGGAGCTGCTCTTGTTTCCAATTAGCTGCCATTGGCAGGAGGGTGTGGGGCCACTGGGAAAGGAGGTTGTCCCTGGTTGTCCCAGCATCCTGTCCAAGGGGCAGATTTGGGGTCATTTCCCTCCCAACAGTGCCAAGCCCATTAACCTGGTGTGATGGGGACTTGTTTGGTGCTGTGGAGAGACAGCAGGCCTGAGTGCAGAGTTACTAACCCACCCTTGGGCTCACATCCTTGGCAGGCTGCCGAGCACCAGTGAGGTCCAGCTGGCAACATGGGCTGGAAAGAGGGCTGCTAGGGGACTGGGACATGTCTGGGTCAAGGGCAGTGGGATGACCTTGTGGGCCCTTATCTGTCAATGTCATGGCCCCTGAGGACACCATCCATCCCACCATCTCGTGGGAGCTGGTGTGTCTACAGAGAGTCCCTCCCCTCTGTGTGGCCCCATGGCAACATCTCCATGGGAGGCGTGAGGAGCAGCTGCTCCTCTTTGAGAGCTGCTGCATCCTTCTCCTTCACAACATCTTTCTGGAAGTACTTCAGCAGAGATCCAGGTGGAGATGCACCCACTTACAGCAACAGGGCATTTGGCCCCCGGTCACATGCATTGCTGTTGTCCCCTGTGTAGGGATTGGCTGCACAACATTGCTTTTCCTCTGGGTTTCTGCATTCAAGATAGCAAGTGAGGTGCCCAGAGGGTACCTGAAGTGTGCCCAAGACCTCCTAGGACATAGATTTTGGAGGATGCGTTTGCCTAGTAGGTAAAGTTTTAAAGTGGCAAACTGATAGGGGAAAGAGTCTTGGGGACATCTGCTAACAAATACCTGGCAGGGAGGGGTGCCTGCAGTGCATACCACCTCTGTTGAAACATCTGTATGAAGCAGGTAGCATTCTGAGTTCCTGTTACTCATTTGACCAAGAGGCTGATGTAGTTGGAAACTGGTTTTCTTTTAACCCAGCACTTGTCCTTGGAAAACTCTCTTTGGCGAGGGGAAAGAAACGTCCAGCCAGAAGATGAAACAACACCTATGTTAGTAATGTATTTGACCCATTCATTTCAACCTCTATTTGCTTTTGTTTGTTACTCTCATCTTTCCCTTCTTTACCAACATACTGCATTCTGAAAGGGGCTAACTTAAATTTAGGAAGTTAATCAAATCACCGTCAGTAATTCTTTCATTTCGAATGACTCCACCCTTTGCTTCCTTAGTAATTTAAGTGACATTAGTACACAATGCATTAAAAAGGAAAGGGCCAGTTTAAGAAGTGGGAAAGAAGCACTGAATCATTCTTGGTTCTGCAAAGAATGTAATTAAGAGTTTCTTAACTCAGCTCTCTTAGTCCGATGAAACTTTCTTCTCTGTTCCTGCATGAACATTAAACACAGTCCGCATTCCAGGGTGGCCACTAAAATGTGTGACTGCTCCATCTATGAACTAGGCAGCATCTGAGTCTGGCTATGGCATTATCCATCTCTGTAGGCCCGCTGTAGTAAGGCTGTTGTTGGAGAATAAGCTTTGGATTCACTAATTCCTGTGAAATAAGAGATGGGGAGGAGGGAAAGGTAACCCCCAACATTTTAAGATACCAGTGGCACAGACCTTTGCTCCTTGAGTGCAGGCTCCTGACATGAGGGTGGAAGAGAGGGGGAGTTTCCTCTGCTCACCACATGGTGATCACAAATGTCACCTACAGACAAAAGAAAATGAAAAGGAATGATAAGTGAAACATGGGAAATTATTTAGTCCCTTGAAAATGCACATTAATCATCCAACAGCCCGCAGTTTTACTGCAGTGAGAGTTAGTTTCTCATGACGGGGCTAACTTTGGGACCAACGCTGGGAAGCAGAGCTGGAGCAGGGCTGGCAGCAGCATTCAGAAGCAGCAACTGCATGAGTGTATTAAGAAACCGAGTATTCAGAAAAAACTTTTAACAGACCCATAAATATCCAGCTTAGCTGCCGGTTTAATCACTCGCGGAGACACTCCTAAAGCTCCACATATCTGAAGTTTTGGAAGCGATCGTGAATAAATACTTCACTGCCTGCTCACAGAGACGTTTCCCCTGTTGTTAGCTCATTAGAGTGCCTGAAAGAGACCCGACAGAAAATAAGTTAAATGCAACTTAAATCATCATCCGATTCGACTCTAAAAGCAACAAGAAAGGCGAGGCGTTCACCAAAAGGTTGCAAAAGGCATTTAGCGTCAGCTTCACCGCAGTTATTAAGAGCACAGGGAAAGGGACTGAGGGATGTGAGCGGGCAGTGTGGCCAGGATCCCAGTTCCCAGTTGTTTTGGGGTTGGTTTTTTTCCCTTTTTTTTCCCTTTTTTTTTCTTTGGGGGGGGGGGGGGGACGACTTCGAAAGATGTCACGGCAAAGTGAAATCTTTGTGGAGGGCTGCTCATGCATTCAGACTGTAGAGTTTTCAAAATGTGATGTTTTGCAATGATGACATTAGAGTAGCAACCAAGGGTCCGAGACAGCAACGCCTGCTGCAGCTGGGCTTCGCTTTGAAATGCCCAAGACAATGGGGGCCACTGTTCTCCATCGCTTCGGCTTTCCATTCCATTTGCATAGTCTGTTCTGCCTGATTGACCAGCTTGGGCTGTCCAAGGGACCAGCATTGTTCACAGATCACTTCAAGATGGCACAGATGACAAGATTCAGGTGAGAGATGAAGTGGGATGATTCTCAAATGCCATAAGAAAAGGCTACCCTGGGAACTTTTAGCGCAAGAGAAACAGTTCAAGAATTGAAGCAGTTAAAGGAAATTTTTTTCTTTCATTTTTTTTAAGAAACCGATCGATTTGGAAATACGCTGCCTTGACACACAAACTAGTAACAGGAGGTTTGTGTGTTTCGTTGCGGTATTTTGTTTGGTTTGGGTTTGGGTGTATTATGGATTTTGGGTTTAGGGTGGGTTTGGGGGGAGGGGGTTGAGGGTGGGGGTGGTGTCCAACGCAGACCTCACCTTCCCCTGACTAAGACGGGAGCCGTGACATTGGAAACCCTTGTGAATCGAAGTCCGCTTACTAAAAATCATAAGACGACAATAAATAAAGCTCATCTCAGAGGCGAGTTTCCAAATTCCTTGGTGCCTGCTCCGTAACTAAGTACCAGGATTAATTAGTTAGTGTTCATAAAGCGCTTTCGACGTGGAAAACCCTCCTAGAAATGCAAAGCGCAAGGAGAGCCGTTAGCCCGCACGCACCGGGCGGGACTGCGGGGCTTTGCAGCCTGGCGCCGGGCTGGCAGCGGCGGGAGCGAGGGGACACTGGGGCACCCCTCGTTTTCCCCAGAGAAGTCGCAGCCTCTCTGCCGGCCCAGATTCCCGACTGAAATGGCATGGGTTGGGCTTTTTTTTTCTTTCTTTCTTTTTTTTTCTTCCCCCCCCCCCAGCCAGGTGCTCCCAGTAAACACACACACGGCAGCGCCCCTAAAATGAGTTTCATTTGACACCGATGTTTTGACTTCATCTCAAAAAGACAAAATCTTTGTCATACAAGTATGTTTTCCCTGGAGGGGTTTCCAGCACAATTTGCTGTAATTTCTTTACACCTAACGGAACTGATGGGATCTGAGCAGTAAAACATATTCCCACAGTAGTTTCTCTCTCTCGCACTCTCTGTTACCCTCCTGGGGTTCAGATCACTCTCTAGTATAAATATTGCCAATAATTGTGCTAATATGGTGATTCTCGGAAGGGAGCAGAACTCTCCTCCTCGTACAGCAGACCTTAAAGCCACGCGACTTCTGCTTAATCTCCCGGTGTATTCTCTCCTAGCTGCTCGTCTTCCCCTGCAGCGACTAATACACTTAATTACACGATTTACAAGAATTGCCGGCGAGGTCCCAGGGGCTGCTGGAGCCCGAGCCCCGCCCGTCGAGCGGGGCGGGGGGCGCGCGCCTGCCGCTGCGGCTCGGGAGCCCCGAAGGGCAGGGGCGCCCCGCAGGGCTGGGCTCCCCAAAATCACCCCAAAGTTCAGGCCCTTCTCCGCTGTTTCACACAGGCGCACACACGCGCGCGCCTTTCGCCTTGTGCTCAGCTCCCAGGTTGGTTTGGGGGTTCGCCCCCGCCCCCCCGCCCGGAGAAGGGGGTTAAAAGCCGCCGAGGAAACTTAAGTGGCTCTGGAGTTTGTTTAATTTCCCTCCCGTGTTTACTGATAATTCGAGAGACGCTTATCTCGGGGAATATAACGATTAATACAACCGCAGGTTTCCAGATAAGTGATTGTGATGGAGATTGTTGGCGAGAAAATAGACAATTATCCGCTGTTAGCTTTACATAAAGATCGCATTAACTTGAATTAGTTATCAGACAAAAGAACATCAGAAAGCTGCACCTTTCTGCCAAGGCAACCGCTTGCAGGCGGTGTGCTCCGCACAAGCAAACGCACCGCTGCCTCCCCAGCATCTCGCAAGCAATGAAAGGGGAGGCGGGGAACGAGGGGGGGGGGGGGAGAGGGGGGGGGTTCACGGCATCGACACGCCACGCTCATGCGGAGGCACGGCCGCGGGGAGGGCGAGCCCCGGGGCCGGAGATCGCTTTAATATCAGCTGCCCGGCCGGGCCGCTTTCATTTCCATAGGGCGAAATTAACACGGACGTGGGGCAGGCGCTGGGGCGGGAGGCAGCGCGCCCCGGGGAGAAGCAGCATGGCTGATCGCCAAGGAAACCTCGCTGAAAGGGAAAGGGGGGGGCATGTGGCTATTAAAACGCCGACACAATAATATTTAAAAAAAAAAACAAAACCAAACCACACACCAAAAAAAACAATACAAAAACCCACAAAAATAAACCCGCAATGATAACTTGGAGGCAGCTCGACATTTGCATATGAAACCCGCGGCGAGGTTCGCGGCATTATGTGCTCGGCGGTCCGGGGTCCCCCCCAAGACTGAAAAGCCTTTTGATTATTTCTCCTCTCCCTAGGAAAAGCTGATTCCTCCGTAATTGATAGCGGGGAAGGGCCGTAATTAATTTCGCAGCGAAGTGCGGCTTCTTCACCCGGCTGGAGGGGAAGGGCTAGGAGAGAGGGAAGGGGGCGAGGAAGCGGAGGCCAGAGGAACTCCCCCCGGGACCCCCCAATTAAAGGAAATCACGCCTCACCCTCTGCGGCACGGAGACCCCCCTCGCTCCTCGCCACCCCCTCGCTCCCTGGGGAGGCAGGAAGGGCAGGGACCGTGGGCTGCTTTCACGAAGTCGGAAAGCATTCACCAGGCGTTTGTGTCGCGGGAGGTTTCTGTGGGAATCGGGTGGCTCGAGTAATGGGGGGGGGCGGGGGGGGGCGGGGGGCGGGTGCGCTCTCCCCTGGTTTCTCTCCGGAATTAAAGGCAGTCTTCAAAACAGGGTGTTTGTGAGATAACTTCAGGCGGGAGGAAACCTGCCATCTCGGATCAGCGCGGTTTCTGTGCTGGGTTTCCAGGCAGATCCTTAAGCACCGTGTCTATATGGGGAAGGGAAGAGGGTCGCGGGGGGTGGGGGTGGGGGGCGCTTTTCGTGTCTGATGGAGCAACAGGAGAAAACGCGGCCAGGTACTTTAGGCGTCGGGCTGAAGCCTGGCAGGTGCTGGGGTAGAAGTCAGCTCGGGGGAGCGGGGACATCTCCGGTCCGTGCATGAGGCAGCTGCCGAGGAGCCGGGAGGGGGTGCCAGGTGAGGAGGCGCTGCTCCCACCCGGGACGGAGAGCCCCGGGAGATGTCCCCAGCCCCGGGACGTGCCGCTGCTGCCGCTGGGTCCCCGCTGAATGGAGCGGATAATGATTCCCTGTTCCCAAGGCAGGCTTGCTGCTGCCTGGTGAGCCTTGGATTTGTGTGGTCCAAGCCTTTCCCAGCTTGTCCCATTCTGTCACCGGGATAAGGGGCTCCCTCGGCTCGTTTGCACCTGCGTCGCTTTTGGCTCCTTCAGGAATGCGCTGAAGCTTGTAATCAGCTTTGTGAAGCCATTGAGTGCACGGCTGAGTGAAACTTCCAAAGCTCGCAGAAAACTGGCCCGCTGAATAGGAGTCAGCATGGGGCTTCTCTCCAAGCCCCTGGCCTGCCAAATTCCAGCAGAGCCCCTCACAATCAGTCCACACAAGCTTTACTGCTCTCCCCGCACTGAGAGAAGCGAGAAAAGAAAAGCTAAAATACCAGTCACCGAGGTTAGCGGTTTGTTCCCAGATTAATGGCAAACGCCTCTCCCCCTGCTGCAGCTAACCGATTCACTCGGGAGATGTGTGTGTACATATATGTGTATACATTATATATATACGTGTATGCATTATATATAAAATATACGTGTATATCCATTTAGATATACGTGGATGTGAATATGTATGCATGCCTACGTGTATAACAAAAGACGGAAGAAGGAAATACAGGAGTGTTATTAATTTTTTACTTTAATGGGACAGCAAAGGCTATTGTGGCAGCAAACAGGTAGTGGGGCTGTCTTGCTATCCAGGGTCACTCTTATATCATCTCAGTCTTTACTGAGTTACGGGTTTTTAAACATGTAATGCTATGGTTTTAAAGCCCTGGATGAAGGTGACTCTCTGCAGTCTGGTTTTCCATCCGGAGGCGATTGGGTACCAAGCAAAACTCCGTGGGAGAGTAAGAGAAAAGTAATGGGCAGGTCAAAAAAAAAATCAGCAACCTCCCCACCACCACTACCAATAAACCCACTTTATGGTAAGATAACTCAGAGGGCCCAGGCATGAAGTTTTCACAGGGCACCTCGTGCTCTGTGGTACTCGCAGGATGCATTTGCCATACCCGAGGGTTGCAGCCATCCAGCTCCCCCCGAGCTGGGGACTGCAGGACAGTGGGGATGCTCCGCTGCCTCCTGGATCGCTTCCACCCCGGGAAAAGCACGCAGGGAGGTCCCACTCGAGGCAATCCCCTTATTTTGAGCATCCTTAACATTTGCGACATGTACTGCTTTGCTGCTGCGTTAAAACTTCCCCAGCATCTGATTGCAGAGGCGGGAGTGACGCTAAGCAACCGCGGAATACGTAGCGCGATTTCATCACACTTTTCATCCGGCTTCTGAAAGTCTGTATGGGGTTGAAGATTCACATTTATTAGGGGGAACAATTACTCGAGTTATACAAACACCTTGCTTTCTAAAGCAGTCCTTTCACGGTAATAAATGGTGTAAAATATCCTTAAGTCTGCTAAAATCGTAAGACAAGTGCACTGTGGCATCAAACCTGTGAGCACAGATCATTTGAGCAAGGCTTTATCTTCAAATCTTGGGACTTATTATTCCATTTATGTCCTTCTTCTACAGGTAGAATGAAAACAGCATTATCACAACATTAATGGTTTTTTCAAGTCCTTCTCTTGGGCTAGTATAAGGGAGGAAATGGAGACTTCCAGCATTTCCAGAGATGATGTGTCCTGAAGGGTTTTGCCATGCCTCTTAATCACGTCATGGAAATAATGTTTTCTTGACATCCACATTGAAATAACCGCGGCAGAACGGACAAAACTAACTCCACTGAGCTGGCAGATGTTTCTTGTAAGTTCAGCAGGATTTTGTCTCACTTTGCTGTCATGCTTTCGGCGTCTTCTCAATTACCGCATTTTCAGGAATGTCCCAGAAATCGATGACGGCAGTAGGTGTTGCTGTCTGACGAGTTTGTGAGGGCTCATTGACAAGAGTTGATTGCACAGCAGATGATCACGTAAGATAATTTAGCAGCATCAGTGCACCGTATTCTTACCCCCAAGTCCCTCTAAAGGATAACGTAACACCCAATGTAAAGAGTTAGGGCTCAAAAGCATAGAGGGCGAGGTCTGATGTTGAAGTCTTGACACTTCAAACCGTGGCGGCACAAAAACTTCGACATATGGCCACAAATGGTTGAAAGCCACATCTCTTTCTGTCTGTAAAGTTTCTTTTCTTTTTGGAAGTTTGATGTGCTATTTTCGACCGTGTTGCTTCTTCCAACCATTCTCAGTGACAAGTCATGAGGATATGCAGTAATTCAGAAATTAGTGAAATTTTATTCTTGGTGGGGGCGTTGGATTAAGAGGCTGGGAGAGTGTGAAACAAGTCAACGTGTAATTGTATGATAAGGCTCTCACGAGGAATTTATTGGCCAAGTTGCTATTTCTATTCCTTCCTAATCTCGTTTAGCACATTCATTCTCTGCAATCTGTCTCCATAATCTTCTGTGACAGAATGGCAGCCAATAGAAGCATGCATGTTTGGAGAGAAGAGAAAATATGCAGAGGCGTGATAAACTGATGCTAATTATCCATATTTAGGACACCGAGTGCAGAAGATCAAGGTTTACAAATAACAAACCAGAGCCAATGATGATGGCTTCCTAGCGTGGAATATATTGGAGGGGACAAGATAAGGGTTTCACATGCAGAAGAGATTTATTGGTCAAAGGGTTCACCTTCCACTTTTCCACTTTCATATAGCAGTAAATTATTTGGGCTAAATTCACCAGAACATTACTCTTTTATTTGGCAATGTGCCATGACTTGCTCTTTCTTTGTGTCCTTTCAATGCAAATCCTTGTAGTGTAACATCAGTTGATAAGAAACAAATAATTGAAGTAATAGGTAATTCCCTTTAAATTGTGCATATAGAACAGTAAGGTAATAATCTAGTGTAGAATGAGACCGGAGTATAGAGCAGATAGCTGAAAGTGAAACAGCATCCATCTCGGCTATTAAATTACATTTGTACTAGAGAAAAATAACCTGCAGATGACTTGTAGGTTGGGCAAGAAATCACACTAGTCCAGTCACCTCTAGACCATTTTCCTACAGATTTCTCAATTTTTTTTCACTTTAAAAGACAGCTTACCATAATTTTTTCTTGCTTTCTCTTTTTCCTCCTCCTCCTCCTCCGCCCCCCCCCCCAAAAAAAAAACCCCAAAAGACAAAAAACACAACCCCCAAACCTAAAATCCTAACATTTAAATTAGGGATGCTGCATTCTCCTCGTAAAAAGTGTTGGCTCTGAGAAATAATAAGGGAATTCAGCTTGGCAATATCTGTGCAGTATGGTTGAGGGTCAGTGAAGTGATCTTAGTACTCTGTAGTAATTGTAAAGTTTCCAAAATGAGAATAATATTTTTTGAGTTGATGTTTGTTTACAAGTCCAGAAAGTATTCTGTACAGTGGCAAATTTCTTATTGTTATTTTCTATTAGCATCTTCCTGTCAGGTGGAGACAAGCAGTTCTTTGGGAAAGACATAAACTATCAAATTGTATGTCAACACTCCCTGGTTCTCCAGCTGTACTTTTCCCGTGGTGGTGGGTGGTATGGCGATACCCAGCAAAACACAGAACACTGTTGCTGGAGCAGAAAATACAGGTCTCAGAAGCGCTTCACTTAGGAAAACTCTTGAAAATAACTCTCATTTGATATAAGGAAAGGTGCTTCTTCAGTGACTACTGGCTTAAGACGAGACATTTTTCTGGCCTTTTGTTTAATTGCTGGATGACTCCGGATTTGTTTCTCTCCCTCTCTGAGGTATTGCTTTAAATTGGTTCATATTTTGTCTTGTGCGCGGGCAGGAATACTGCAGTCCCAAGCTTAATCTTTTCACAGGATTCCTGGAAAGGTTTCTCCAAGCAGTCGGGCTCTTTCGAATTCCCGTAAGCAGCTGCCTTCCCTCAAATTGACCCAAAACACAGCGTTAGAGGAAGAAAGTAGGCGAGCGGGCGGGCTGCGGCTTAGGTCGTGGCAGTTGCCATTTGGTCACTAGTGGACACAAATACAGGGCGCGGGGAGAGGGGGACGCCTGCGGAGCGCTGGGGCCCGGCCGGACCCGGGGCTGCCGGGTGAGGCGCTGCCCGGTCCGCGGCCCCCGCTGGAATCACGCCGGGGCCAGGCCCGCCTGTCCCACTGCGGGAAGAGCAGCGTGGAGGCCCTCGCAGCCGGGCTGTCGCCGGTCCCCTGACCTCGGCCCGGGCCATGGCTTTGTGCCCCCTCCAGGGGTGAGAGCCGCTTGCCTCGCTGCGACTCCACAGCCTGACCCCGGAGCTGCTCCCCGGGGACGCGTGGGTCCCCGCCCGCTGCCCCCGCCCGGCCCCCGCCCCGGCCGGTCCCCGCGCCCCACCCCCCTCCCCCCCGGGGCAGCCCCCGCCGCGGGGCGGGTAGAGCCGAGGGAACGGCGGCGGGGCCGGGGGGCGGGCGGCGGCCCCTCACCCCGGGCCCGCACCAACCCCCTGGCGCTGCCGCGGCGGGGCGAGGGTGGGCGCACAGGGCGGCCGTGCCCGGGCGGCACGAAGGGCCGTTTGGCAGCTGGTTTGACGGCTCAGGCTGGGTTTCAGGGTAAGTAACGGTCGCCACAGCCTGACGCGGGCACGGAGGCTCTGCCACAGCTGCCTTCTCCCCAGCTTTCCACGCAGAAGACTTCTCCCCGTGGAAAAGGCGGTCGTTTTCCACCGAAAACCGGAGAAGTTTTTGTAAAGGAACATGTCTCTGTTCCGTCCGTCATCTCCAGAGAGACCCTGGAAATCCCTCTGCCCCGGGTGCTGCTGCTGACCGAGGCACGGCCGAGGTTCGCCCTTCGAACCTCCCGCGGCTGCCTCGCCGCACGCCGCCCGGCGAAGAGCAGGGCTCCGCTCCAGCTGCTGCCCAGCTGTTCCACGGAACAGGAGAGGGGCTTCTCTCACACCATTTCTGCCCTTCCTTAAAATTTCTATGTCTCGTACCGCAAAAGCCAAACCCGATCCTCTATGAACTTTAGCTCTGATTTTCCGCCTCCATACTTACACCCGTCATTCAATTGTTACGTCTGAAGAGAATCCTCTACCTGGCAGGCAACGGACATGTGGCATTAAAACTAGAAGGTACGACAAGACACCTCAGCTCGCCGGTACCCGAATCGGGTGTGCAACCCTGCGCCTGTGGAGAGAGATTTGCATTCTCCAGCAAACGTCGGAAAGTTAAGATGGGACGTTCCCAACTAAATGACGCCATGACATATATTTATGAAGCAGTTGATATCCACACCCTGGCAAATTTTTGTTAAAGAGTAAAAGTTTTTTAATGTGTGTTAGGTTATACTGGTCAAAGGAGGTCAGCAAGAATATCCTGTAGAGCAGAGACCCTGTTCTGAACAAGGGACCCCGAGTTTGTCCCTTTTCATGAAAATAGGTTTAACTTTCGGCTGTAGTATCTTCTCTTATTCAGCATCTAAAGCTACTCTAAGACAGATGATAAATACATCCATCTAAATAGGAACCCTTCATAACTGTGAATACATTAACACATTATTTAGGCATTACAAAACATTTAAAACGTGTCTGAGACGCATGACCACATTTAGTTTATCTACCTGGAACTACCCACTAAATAATACAGCTACATAGCAAGCTCCTACCAAGTTGTTCCAAACAGCTCATCTGGTCCTCCAAGGATGTCTCTTGCAATAGCAGCGCCCTTTCATTGCTTCCCTCACCTTAAATAGCTGGATCTGTGGCACGTTTATCCCGATGAGATTGTCCCACTTACCTCATGAGCTTTGGTCTGCGACTCCTAGAACTGAGAAGATGTTACTAGATTAGGGAAAATCGTGCAGAGCTTTTCCCTGCAGCTGCCTAGTCAAAGCAAAACCATTAGGAGAATATTTGTCCCCGTGTTATGACCCAAAAGTTAGTCTCCTAAATGGACCTTTTGGATTGGTTAGCAGAAACTGCCTCAGCCTTGCCAGAACCTTAGAAACTGAGAGGAACATTAACGGATGAAATGCTTTTGTGGGGAGAAATGCATGTTCTGCTATCATTTCTTCGTTCTTTCGGCTATTCCGCAAGACACATGAGTAATGGTGTGACACCAGAGCATGGGAAGTGCCCGTTTGGAAAATGTATCGCATGCCTGGATCCCTGCCTGTTCACCCTCATGGCAGATCAAGACACACTGCTGAGAAGTCTGTTAGGCTAAACTCCACGCCTCCCTTGTTCGGCTCTTCATTTCCATTTTTTTTCTCCTTCTCCCCCCCCCCCCCCTCCCCCCCTTCTTTTTTTTTCTCTTCCCATGTTTTAATCTTCCTGATCTATTTTCCGGATCTGAGATTCATAGTTTCCTCCAGACTTCTCCATCCTGAAACATGCAGACTTCAGCTCCCCTACAGCTGTGTATTTCAAAAGGCGTTTCACACCTAGTTTTCTTTTCCTTTTCGATGTCCTTCAAGGTAGGAAATACACGTGTTCAGAGTGATCCGATTGCACAAGCATCTTCTTTTTTGCATTATTTCCTGCATTCTAACGTCGAGGGGGAACCACGCAGCCCTCACCTGCCCTGCGACTGAAAAGCAATTTAGTGGAAGGTACGACTGATAATGCACGAAGGCACAGATAATGAAAAAAACCCAAATCACCAAACACTTAAGTGACGCAAAGCCCCTTTCTCTCTTGCGCTGTGCACAGGTAAAACGAAAGGTAATACAAAAGCTAATCCAATCACTTGATCAAGTGATTACTCAAGATTTTTCCAAAAGATAAAGGTGTTTATACCTGCGTGTAAGGCAGGAGGGGGAGACCATGACTGGGGTGTATGAAACTTTGAGGCACCCTTTCAGAGGTTTCAGAGCCCCCAGCTTTCCGCACCGGCTTGGAATTGCGTTTTTGCGTCTATACTTCGTTTTGAACTCCCGTGCCTGGAGGTTTAGGTCTCTCCTCCCGCCTTGGGCTGCTTGTGTTTGCAGCTCTAAACCAGAAGAGCCTGTTACTTCATTCTACTAATCTGATTAGGATTGAACTATCCACTGTCCAACACTTTTAGCAGGACAATCTTTCTTTACACTTTTTCTGCATTGGAGATTAAAAAAAAGAAAACAACAAAACCCAAAGCTGAATCCAATACTTCTGAAATTTGTGTGAGACAATTTTTGGGTAGGAAATAAATGTCTCCCTACTCCCCCTGCACCCCTCCCACACCCTCACACACACACTCGTGGATAAATCATACTGCCCAAAATGTATGGTGCCTTTGTTCACCGCTGGTTCCTAGTTGCTATGGAGAGTTAGTTTTACGCCTTAGTAAACTATATTTCAACTCCTCCCCGTGAAAGCTATTCTTTTCTTAACTGCACACTTTGCAGACCCCGGTCCTTCCCCTCCTTCCCCGTGCTGGCTGCACTTCCTCAGCCCACGCCGGTCTGCCCCGGGCTGAAGTCGCGTTTTCCCACTCCTCGGAGCTCAGCTCGCCCTCTAGCACTTGCCCAATTGTTTGCCCACCACCAGATGCTCTCCTGCTTCTCCTGGGTTTCATTGTCCCTTTTTTTTTTTTCAAGGTTTCTGAAGGATAGTCCCTCTAACTGAGAGCCGCAGTTAACCGTGGCACACGTCTTCTCCAAATCAATGAGAGGTGCCCGGGATGAAAGCATGAACAATGGGATTTTACCGAGCATGAAGCATATTACCCCCAAACCCGTCCTGACAGGCCATGCTAAAGCACTTGAATGACTTTCTTGAAACAAGACCTTTCTGAAGGCTCCTCCCTTCAGGGAATTGCACCGTCCAGGAAAGATAGGCATGAAACTGCACGGGGGCACCCCAAAGCTTTGTAAGTAAGGGGGGAGTGTGTGTCTTTGTCTCAAGGCCCCACCGCTTCCACCCCAAAGCCAGGGACCGGAGTGCTTTCCCTGGTCGGCTGCTCCTCACTCCACACCGGCTCTGGGACATTCAAAGGACGGGGCTTTTTCTCACCCTTTCCCTTTGGTACCTCCAGACTTTTTGACAGCACATACAAATCGGGATGTCCCGATTTTAGGCATGAGGACTAGGAAGAACTTCCAGGTCTCCTGCTAGCACCCCTTACCACCTCGGGCATGAGGCCAGAGGGGTGGGCCCCATGTACCGCACCACTGTTACAGCAAAGCTCCTCAGGAGTCTGCGATCTTCCGTTTGCCCACCTTCACTTTCACAGAGTTTCCTCCAACAGTAGAATGGCTCACTGCATGTAAAAGTCAACGGGTTTTCCCTTCGACCTCCGCTAATGGAAGTCTCCCGTTGCATCTGTACCTGCATACCCGGGGCCTCGGCTCCTCTGCCAGCCACACCACCCCCCCCCGCGTCGGGGCCGCCCCTGTCTCACGGCTCCTCCTGGCATTACTCAGCAGCGGGCGGCAGGGCCGGAGCGAGCTCCTGCCCGCCCCGTTGTGCATCATCTCTGCTTTCCCTCCCGCCACCCGGCAGCGGGGCTCAGCTCCCACGGCCCCCCCTTCACGCCAGCCCTCCCCTTCGTGCCCGGCTCGGAGCTCTGCAAGATCGTGTCCTGCCACGTTTTCTGTTTCGTCTCCCCTGCCACTATTTCGGCCTTGCCTCTCCAGAAGTGACTTTGCACCCACGCTTTGCTGCCAGCTCCTCTTAGCAGGGTGAAATCCCTTGCCCCAGACCTCAGTGCCCCCTTGGAAAGCAGCATCCACCGCGAACCTCCGCACGAACCCACGGAGGCTCGCTTCACCTCGACCCGTACCTCCCAGCCCCTGCCTGCCGCCCCGAGCTCCCACCCACCCCGCAGCCCCCGGGGTCCCCGCGGTGCTGGGCAGACGGAGGGGCAGAGAGGTGGGACGGCGCCGCATTTCGCAGAGCGGGGCCAAGCGTGACAGCAGGTGCCTGGGTCTTGCCTCGGCACCGTTAAGAGGTTTGTGTCTCCAAGCCGGGCCAGGCCCATCCCCTTTGGCCCAGAGGTCGTGGGGTAGCGCCGAGCCAGCGAGCATCCTCGGTTTGGCAGGTGCTGCATGTTCGGGAAGTGGAGGAGCCAAAATGCCGCGACGTGGAAGGACCGCTTGCTTCCCCCCCTCAAAAAAATATTAGTTGGCGTGTGTCGTCTCCCCCCCGACCCCCCCCCCCCCCCCCAGCGTCTGCGTGCGTGGGGTGTGAGCGGCACGGCGGAGCGGCGGCGCCGATGCCCCGCGGGGAGGGGGGCGGCTGCCGAGGCGCCCACCCGCCGCTGCCGGCCCCGCTCGGCGCCCCGTCGGGGGGCACCTCCCCTCCCACCCCCGCCCCCGGTAGCCGTGCAGCAGATGGCTTGCGGTCCGGGAGGGCGGCCTGCGCCCGCCCGGCGCTGAACGCATGACTGGAGCCGGGCTTTGGTGTCGCCGGGAGCCCCGCGGCTCAGCCCAGGAGGGTCCCGTGTGGAGTTCAACAGCGGCCTTTCCCGGCTGACAGCAACGTGCTTGTTTTTCTCAGCTATCTCGGTCCGCCGCCCCCCCACCCCACCCCCGCCTCTCACGACTGGATCTCCCCCCGCTTCCCTTCGCTTCCCCCCTGCTCGTCGGTGAAGAGCCAGAAGGCTGCGGCCGGGAGACTGGGCGCACCGCAACATCCTGCCTACAGCCACCGGCTGCAGCCCCCCCGACCTCCCGCTGGGACCTCCCTTCCCCCCCTTCCCCCCCGCCCCCGCACGGGCTGTGGCGTCTCCCTTCTCCCCGGAGCCGGGCCGGGGCCTCCCCCACCAGCCTCCCGCTCCGCGGGGGGCTCTGGTTTCGCTGGCTGCGCCGCCGGCCGCTGGCTTGCAGCGGGAACCGTCGGTGTTCTGCTGGGTGATTGTAAACGGGTTTGACTGGCCGTTGATCTCGGGGTCAGGACTCTCCTCGCTAATCCCTCGCTCTCCAAACACCGCCCCCCCTCCTCCTCCCCGCGCTCTCCCTTTCCGCCCTCCCCTGCTTCCACCCCGTCTTCCTCTTGCATCATTCAGCTGCAGCCCCTCCGACGGCACCTCGCTTCGTGGGGCTGCAGCTCGCAGAACCCCACTCACACCCCACGGACAGCAGCCTCCAGGCCCACTGTTCCACGACACCGGGGCGCCTTGCTTAGCGAGGAGGGCCCTTCCCGCAAGATGAGCAACCTGCACTCACACAGACACACGGACACTCCGACGCTGCCCGCCCCCACGGGGCTGCCTCTTCCCGGCCCTCCCCACGTGTTGCTCAGTGGAGGGAAGGGGAGAGCTGGGGACTGCCGAGGGGAGCGGGCAGAAAATGGGCGGGGGGCGGGGACGGGGCAGAAAAAGACCCGGGGGCGGTCGGTTGGTCCCCGGGAAAGGTGGGGGCATCGAGGGTCGCCGCAGGGGGGGTGTCGGCCCTCGGCCCGGGAGGGCATCCTCTCCGGCTAACGCATGAAGCGCAAGGGCATCTGCCAGCTAGCGTGGTTTAGCTGCGTTTTACTCTACAGTGTTTGATTTTCGGCGGTGTGGGGTGCTGTTGTGTGGTTGGGCGCTTTTTTTTTTTTGATATATTTTTTTCCTTCCGTGGCAGTTTACGCATGATAACAAAATGCTGTAACCGCGTCAGGCGTTTAGGTGCCTCCGGCCTGATGCTGATGCTGCCGGCATGTGGCCCAGCTGGGAGGGAGGGTCCTTCCCACCCACCCGCCCTGCCAAGGGGCATCTCGAGGGGCTTTCTTGCCCCACTGTGGCCCCCTAAGCGCGTTGGGGCTGCACCCTCACGGCCCCCTGAGCAGATTTCTGGAGTCGTCCCTCTTTTTATTTTCAAGGGCAATTTAATGTATGTGTCCCCCTCCCCCGCTCCGTTGCTCCCAGAGGCCCGGAGCCATCCCATCGATGCCCCCTCTGCCGCTCCCCCCTTCCCCCCCCCCCCCGCCCCGGGCTTGCTGCGGTGTGACTCCGGTTGAAGGCGCGGAGGAGTGGAGCTGCAGAGAACGGCTTCTCCCCGGGGCCCAGCGCCACTCCTACGGGCTCAGCGAGCCACGCACGGGAAAAGGAGGGAGGTGGAGAAGAAGCGGGGGGGGGGGGGGGGGGGGGGGGGGGGGGGGGGAAGAGAAAAAAAAAAAAGAAAGAAAGAGGGAGAATCGTTGGGAAAAGAGCCGTGGAGTTCAGGCCAAGTTTGCATTTTGGCTCGAAGTTTGGAGCGGATCAAACCTGTTATCGCACTGTGCCTCCTGTCCTCCTAGCTCCTCCGCTGCCCCTCTCCTGGGGCAGAGGGACCTGCCGGCAGAACGGTGGCCGGTGTGTGTGTGTGGGGGGGGGGTTGGGGCCTGGCTGGAGGGGGGTCCTGACCCCAAGCCCCCCCCGCTACATACAGCCTAGCTCCGCAGAGAGAGCACCTCCGCCCCGCTCCCCGTCGCCTTACTCCCTGGATTTTCCTTCCTTTTACTGGAAACGAGATTACTTTTCTTTTTATTTTATTCTTCCACACAGGTGATTTTAATAGCTCTGTCAATCATATTATAGGAGGAACATTTCATACAATTTTAGATGTAATGTACTTAAACCATAAATCGCTTAAACCTATTCTTAGTTTTGCATATTCAATTATTCTCTTATATATAACCAGCACAGCAGAAAGCCCAAAGACAGAGTTATTTTACTGTGCCTAAACCCAACTCGTCTGCCTAGCAAAGTTTGTTTGTATATTCAAACTTGAAATTTAACTCACATTAAACTGAATCGCCAAACCAGAAAACCACTAACAGCAAAAAATGCTACCCTTTTGGTGTTTGGGGGTGGTGGTGGTTTTGGTTGGTTTGTTGGTTTTGGTTGGGTTTTGGGTGGTGGTGGTGGTGTGTTGGACATTTGTAGAGGGGATTGTATTTCTTTGAAAGGCGGGCTGAGAATATTCGAAGCTGATTTGAATATAGCCGAGATTGGGTCTGTTTAATCCCCTTGTACTGAAAGTGCAGGTATTCCTATTATTCTAGGCATAACGCCATTGAGTGACTAAATTGTGAGGGGAGGAGGGAAAACTCGTTAAAAGGAGCTCATTTAGTGAGTCGTAATATTTCTCTTTTAAGTGCTTCCCCCTAGTATTTCTGTTGTTTGGACGTGTACAGATGATTATTTGCTTTTCTCCCTTGACCGCCCCAATCCGCCTGTTCCATCAGTCGTGTTCAACGATACAGGATCGTCTCGCCGGGATTTTTCTCTTCCGCATTGTCAGTAAATGGGATTTTCAATAGCTATGACCCTTAAAGAAAAGGCACGTAACAAGGTTGCATCAGATGTATATGCATCTGCATGTGCACACGTACACACACACACACATACTTCTCTTTGGTCATGATGCTATCTATCTACAGTGTGTATAGATATGTATGAGTACGTATACACATGGTGGATAACGCGTTTCAAGAAACAGTTCAACAGGTATTCAGCTTATTCTGCACATTTAAAGGTACGCCTGCTAATATTTTAAATTACGTACAGGACCGTGCTTGGCCGGAGGTAACCAACGCGCCGGAAGGATTCTCACAGGTTCCTGCTTTCTGTGCGCGCTGTTTGCACGCTAGTTCCAAAATTAGCCTGCTGACTGCCTGAACCCGCACACACCTCGCTTTAATAAAGGCTCACATAGTTTAAAAAAAAAAAAAAAAGAAAAAGAAAAAAAAAGAAAAAAAGAAAGGGGAAATTTTGGGTTGAAATCAATAGACAGTTTCCATGAAAATTTTGCATTCACTTTAAAGAATGAGTTTTATATCAAATTATATCAAAATGACTCCGAAGAGTTACATATGTCAATTCACATGTCAGCATTATAGGTAAAATGCAGTCCCTAACACGGGCAGAAACCGCTCCTCATTAACCAGCTAACACTTCCCTACTCCTGGATGGATGAAGGACTCATTCGCCAGCGCTAAAAGATGGCTTAAAAAGCCCTACAGCCTGCGGCGACCGACACTACCCCTGCAAGTCAGAAGTGGTTTTTTTCCTTTTGTTCAAGCAGTTAAGACTAATTAAAAAATTTCTTTGCTACCGTATGATATTTAAAGGCAACGCTTAATGCTGTTACTACTACCAGACGAAGTTTACAGCAAACTTTTAATTCCAGCATATCGAAAGGTACCGATCAACAGCTAGGAAGAAAAAATAAAATTAAATTAGACTTCAAAGCACCGAACAGCATTCTGCAATGAACAGACTCGCAGGGTTTTTGCCCGACAGCTTTCGCACCAGTCGCTGAAACTGGCCCCCCGGTTTGCGCGGGCCGGGAGCGCATGACCCCACCGCTCCCTGTTCGCCCCCCGGGATGCTCGGGACGGACGGGGCTGCGTTCCGGGCTTGGGGTTTAGAGGTCGCTTTTCTTTTCGGGACGCTCAAACCGAAGCGCTTTCGCTTTTCATGGCGTTAATTGGAGGGGAAGTGGCGCGTTCGCCGGCGCCTTCGCCTCCCCCCGGGAGGTCGGTGCCCCCCGGGACGGCGGGGTCTCCCGGACGAGCGGGGGCAGAGGCGGGCAGCCCGGCCGCAGCGCCCGGCCTCCCCCCGGGGAGAAGTTACGGCCCTGGGCACGGGCCGGGCCGCCAGCCTGGCCGCAAAATCCAGAAAACGAACGTGCACGGCTGGGGAGGGTGACGCGGCGAGTCGTCTTCCCTCGCAGCACGGAGCGAGAACTGAAATAAATCTGCCTTCAGCCCTCCTGATTTACACCAGTTAGGAGCCACCGGCATTTACGGCGGGGTTGCACTTCGTTCCGTTTGCCGCTCCGATTTAAAACTTCCTCCCCATATTCTAGGTTTACCTGCTGTATGTCCAGGCACGCTATGGTAAACACTGCTATGCTCTCCGGTTAGGTTTTGCTTTCTTTTTTAAAAAAAACCAGGTGACTTTTTCCGCTTTGAAATTTATTTAACTCAAAATTGAACGCATCCTTAGGATTTCTGTTTAGCAGAAAAGCTTTTTAGTAAACTATATACACAATCTGAATTCCCTCGTAACGCCTAAATAAAAATTATTTCACAATGCATTTACAATAAATGATACAAAAAGAAAACAAAACCAAAGAGAAAACAAACAAACAAATATCCAGATACAATAAAGTTTTACAAAACCCAAGAAAAAAATCATTGCAGCCTCCAGAAGAAAAAAAAAAAGTTTTATAAATAAAGAAACAAATAACAAAAAAACCCCAAACAACAACAACAAAAAAAAATCCAGAAACGCGAGAACATCTACAAAAAAACTTTTAAGTGTTGTTTTGGATTTGCCTTAGTACATGAGTAATAAATGAGAACTGTTTCCCCATCAACTTCGAGTTAATTAGGCAATAAAAAGCCTTCGCAAGAAGCGATCCGTGACTGAAATCGTAGCGGTTCCGCGCGGTATAAAAGTTGGCATCGCCTACAACTTTGTATGGTTATTATTGATATTTTTTTGTCTTTACGCCGTCGGTTTGTTTTTGTTTTTCCTTTCTCTTTCTCTCTCTCTCTCCTTTTTTTTTTTTTTTTTGCAAATAAACGCTCTATGTCTCTTGGGTGAATGATAAATACTGTACAAAAAGTCTCCATAAAACACAGAAGTTCAGTCTAAAACTAGTTTCATAAACTAGTCCTTCTAAAAAAAAAAGGTAAGTAAAGCAACCGTTACCTTTTTTCTCTCTCGTTATTATTATTATTATTTATTATTATTATTACAAGAACATCAAAACATTTCTCTTCTGTACAAAAAGGAAGGAAGAAAGAAAAAAAAAAAAAAAAAAGAGGCGCGGGAGGGCGGGCGGGAAGGGGAGCAAGAGGCAAAAATAAGAGGGGGGAAGCCGGGAGCGGGGCAGGAGCGGAGCGGGCCGGGCGCGGGCGGGCGGCCAGGGGCTGAGCGTGCGGTGGCAGCGGCGGGGTGCGCAGTCCTGCGGGGCGGCCCGGGGCCGGGGCCGGTGGCCGAGCCGGGGCCCGCGCCCACCTCCGCCGCTCCCGGCGCCGGTGCCGGCGGCCGGCGGGGGCTCAGATATGCGTCAAGGGGACGGTGCCGTTCACCCCCGTGCTGGCGCTCTGGTAGTGCTGGGGCAGGGAGTGGAGCCGGCTCTGGGCGGCGGCGGCCGCCGGATCCCCGCCTTCCCCGGCCGGTAAGTACATGCTGATCATCTCCCGCAGGTCCCCGGGGCACGGGGCCCGCGAGTGCGAGGTGACGGGGGGGCTCACGCTGGGCTCCGACTTCACCAGCGAGCCCAGGGCGCCCAGCGCCCCCGAGGAGGCGGCCGCCGCCGCCGCCGCTGCCGCCGCCGCCGCCGCCGAGTTCTGGTGGGGCTGGGAGCCGTAGGGCAGGGCGCCGTAGCCCGAGGGCGAGGCGCTCATGTAGCCCTGCGAGTTGGAGATGGGGCTGTACTGCAGGGCGCCCATGTCATAGCGGTGCATGGGCTGCGGGTTGTGCGGGTGGTGCGGGTGGTGGGGGTGCGGGTGATGCGGGTGCCCCCCGCTGCCCGGGTGCTGGCTGTAGGCGAGCTGCGCCTCCTGCATCATCGCCGCCGCCGCCGCCGCCGCCGCCACCGAGCCCGGGTAGGCGCCGTTGGCCCAGCCGTTCATGTGCGCGTAGCCGCCGCTGGCCGTGCCGCCGGGGCTCTCCAGCCGCTGCCCGACGCCGCCGGGGCTGACGCCGACGCCCATGCCCACACCGACGCCGGCCGGGCCTCCCCCGGCCGAGCCGGCACTCAGTAGCCCCCCGGCCAGAGAGTACTTGTCCTTCTTGAGCAGGGTCTTGGTCTTCCGCCGGGGCCGGTATTTATAATCCGGGTGCTCCTTCATGTGCAGCGCCCGCAGCCGCTTCGCCTCGTCGATGAACGGTCTCTTCTCGGCCTCCGACATGACTTTCCACTCGGCCCCCAGGCGCTTGCTGATCTCCGAATTGTGCATTTTGGGGTTCTCCTGGGCCATCTTCCGCCGCTGGCCCCGCGACCACACCATGAAGGCGTTCATGGGTCTTTTGACCCGGTCCTGGTTCGCTTTGTTCCCCCCGCCGCCGCCACCACCGCCGCCGCCTCCCGCTCCAGTCTGCCCCGAGAGGTTCGTGGGGGCCTGGGCTCCGCCGGGGGAGTGCAAGTCCGTCTCCATCATCATGCTGTACATTCAAGTAGCTTTTTTATTTTCCACCGGCGCCAGGCGTGAAAAAAGAATCAAACATAGAGGAGCCCGGGAGGACGGGGAGCGAGCGAGGCAAAACCCGTTTGTATCTAGGTAGCGACCGCCGTGCAACAAAAAAAAAAAAAAAAAAAAAAAAAAAAAGAGGAGGAGGAGAAGAAAACCGCGAGGAGAGCGATCGGCGACCCCGCCGGCGAAAAACTTTCTCCCTTTCTTTCGCAAATCACTTTCGCGGCTCGGCGGCGACGGGGATTCGAGCTGTTCAAACAGGTGCACGGCAAACTTGCTGCTTCACTTGGCGCGGAGGGAGGAGTGTGCGGAGCCGTCGGCGGTGTCCTCCGCTCCCGGCTCTCCCCGGCACACGCGCGCACACCCCTCCGCTCCCGCTCTTATCCTTAACGGAGCTATTTTTTTTTTGTTCTTTGCTAACTTGGAGAGAGAGAGGGAGGGAGGGAGGGGAGGGAGCGTGTGTGACTTGCATCCGCTGATCGCAGGTGAACGGAGCAGAAGAGAGAGGAGAACCACACCGCCACGCAAAAAGGAGGGGGAGGAAAAAAAAACCCACAAAAGTATTTAAACGTTAACTAAAAAAAAAAAAAAAAAAAAAAAGCGGGAGGAGGGTCGGGGGAGGGAGGGGGTGGGGGAAAGAACCCAACCAAAACAAGCGCCGAGCCCGGCAGCCGTGGCGCGGTGGCACAGTAATTTGCTGGCGGTGGTCTCCCTCCCGCGGCCCGGACGCGACGGGACGGGACGGGATGGGATGGGATGGGACGGGACGGGGACGGGCCGGGACGGGCCGGGAGAGGAGGAGCCGCCGGGCGCGCGGGCGAGCGGCGCTGCAGCCATACAGGGCGCGCCGAGCCCGCCTTAAATCGCCTGGCGGCGACCAATGGGGGCGCGCCGGCGGGCGGCGATTTGCATGGCGCGCGCTGAGCAGTGACGTCCGGCGGGGCGCGCCGCGCCCGAGGGGGCGGGCGGCGGGGTCACGGCGCGCCCCGCCCCGCCCTGGGCCGCTGACACGACCCGCCCTCCGCCGCGCCCCGAGCTTAGGCCCCGGGGCGGCGGGGGGTACGGGACACACCGGTCGCCCCCTCCGCGCCGGGTACCGCCGGGGGGAGGGAGGGAGGCCTTGCGCTGCGGGCTGCCCCGTTCCCGCCGAGCGCGCCCGACACTTAGACGGCCGTAGAGCGGCGTTCGGGGGGGAATGAGGTGCCCCGGGGCCGTCCGCCCCGGGCCGGGCACCCCTCGTCATCACCGCACCAATGCGAGCAGCACCTAAATATGCCTTTTCCCCCGGACTCCACCCGTTCTGGAGCTTTCCCCGAGGCTCTCTGGGCGGGCGGGGGCAGACGGCTCTCCCTGGCATCAAAACTGCTCCCAGGCCCCGGCGCAAGGCAAAGGCTGGACGTGCTCTTAGTCCTAGGGGAGCTAAAAGCATTTGAGACTAATGAAGGTACATGGAAACGTGTTGTATTAGTATAAAGTAAGTACAGGAGTATGACGACCACCCACCCCACCCCACCCGGAAAACATTTAAAGATTATCTTTGTGCCCTGGCTGTCTGTGAGATAGTTTACCGTTATTTTACAGAGGGACGAAAGTGGTCTGCACTCAAATTCATGCTGTAATCTCTAATTGCAGCTATAGGAACAGCCGGTCCATTGCACAAATGCCCATGCACAAAAACTGCCATCCCCATCGTCTTTCGCCAGGTGCAGAAAGGGACATGTGGCATCCTTGCTCTTTTCCTGGTCCGTGAGTGATAATTTTCCTGACCCTAGTGGCCATCCAAGGCTGGAATCACGCGGCAGTTCCCCCAATTACTGTAATTACCACCAGAAGTTTTCTGCAGGAGGAGCGTGCACCGTGCACAAAGCACCAGCCTTAGGCTTTGGGCTAGGATTAGCCTTTTTTTTTTTTTTCTCCCCCCCCCCCCCCCATTTCCAATGGCTCGTCATGGAATAGTGATCTCATCCTGATAATCTAATCCGAGTTTGCTGAGGAGAGGAAAGCGCCTCTCCATTTCTGATGGCTGCAGGCTCGGCCTGCTTCTGGGCCCTTTGAGCTCAGCTGGGGTGTTGCTGCGAGCTCGGGTAGGGATGCTTTTGGGGAAGCTCTGTTCATTTCCTAGGCGGCCCTAAGGGTGCAAAGAGCAGAGGGGAGCCAGTGCAGGATCGGTCCTGCGCTGGTCCGGTTGATATTTTCCTGAGCTGGTGGGTTGCCACATCTGCAGGGGCAAAACAAGCAAGGCTGCTGTGATTGCTAAATGATGTATTAAAAATGTAATTGGTTGGGGTAGAAGAGGTGGGGGAGGGGAGAGAAGGTTACTACAGAAAGGCGCATTTCCACTTGGATGGCCAAATGAAGATACTGGGAGTAAAAGCCATGAGATAAATGACATAGCTTGTACATTATTCACCCAAAGCCCTAGTGGTATTCTTCCCTGAAATTTTTTGATATAAAGGTACCTGAAGGTCTCCTGACAAACAAATGGGACGAATTGGTGTAGGGCAACCTTTTCCGGACAAGTACCGTGCACCCTGTGAGCTGGTGGACCCCGTAGGAACACATGCTCATCCTTGAGAATTGGGGATACACCCCCGCTTCCCTCCCCCTTACACGCAGGGTACCCACGGCCGGGGCTGACCCTTCCCTGGTGCCGGGGGCAGCCCTCATCCTTACCATGTCGGGGGCTGCCCCCCTTTCGGAGCAGGGCTCCCCCACTCTCCACTGCCCCACACATCTCTCCTCGGCTCCGGGAGCCCCTTCCTTCCCTTAAAGGCAGCCAAACCGCCGTGAACACGGTCCTTCAGGCTGGATAAAGGAGAACAGGGAGTGGGGGTGTGTGTGTATCAGAAGATGGTGTTGGCGAGAGCTCCCTTGCCTCTGCCCCAGGTGCACCCCACTGGGGAGGGGGACGTGGGAGGTGCAAGAACCAGCTCGGGAGACAGACAGGGGCTTTTCTTCCGTGGTAAACGTGGTGCAGATCCCGACTCGAAGGACAGGGACGAGGTCAAGCGGTTTCGCGAGTGTCGTTTGACAGAGGCGACAAGCGGGGAGCGGTCTGCGGGGTTGGGGTGGTGCAGGGGGGAGCGCGCCCAGAGGGAAGAGGTCCTTCCTTCCGCAGGAAAGTGGAATTGCAAACAGGCAGCAGTGGGTGGTGGCGGGAGCAGGGGAGGGCCGGCGGAGGGACGAGACGTGTGCCTGGGGGAGCGCTGCCGGGAAGCCAGAGGGGAAGCGGGAGGCGATCCTGCACCGGGAGCAGGCCCGCGGAGGGCCAGAGGTCCGGCAGCGGCCCTGGCCGCCTCCCGAGCCCACGAACGGGGCAGGTGGCCCGCCCGCAAGCTGCCCGGAGTGACGGGTGGCCTCCCCCGGCCTCCGCTCCCCTCCGCGTCCGCGCTGCGGGACGAGCCCGGGCGGGCGGCACTTCCCCCCGCTACCCTTCCCCCCGGTAGGGCCGCCCCCTCGGGGCGGGGGTCGCCCGCCGCCGTGCCCCCGCCGCGCTCGGCCCCGAGGGCGAGGAGGGGGCAGAGGGGCGGTGGGGCCGAGCCGAGCCGGGCGGCCCGGAGCAGGCGGCGATCGCCGTCTGCTGGCTGCCGCCGCGCCTCCCTCACCCTCGCCCCGGGCTGGGGCCGCCCAGCGCCAGCCCGCCACGGTGAGAAGCCACGGGGAGAGGCTCGGGGGAGGTGCTGGCTGATCCCTCTCCGGCCCGCCTGAGACGCGGGACCGGGGGTCGCTTGCAGCTCCCCTGGCGCTTTACTGCAAAACCCGCTGGGCTGCGCCAAAGGTGAACGGCTCCCTCGCCCCCGGGGCACGGTCACCTGGGCCGAAGCGACCACCCGGGAGGGAGCAGGGAGGGCGGGTGAGGGCAAGCGGGGAAGCCCACTCCTGCCTCCGTGACCGGGCAGCACGGGGATCACGGTTTTGAACACTAAGCGCTACCCAGCCCGGAAGGGATGGAAGAAAAAGGGCGCCTGAATAAAGTCCCGCTTTCTTTTCCAGGGCTAACAACTGTTCCGGGAGATGCTGCAGCCCCAGTCCCAAATCAGCTCCAGGCTCTCTGCGTGTTTTGTTGTCTTTTCCCAGCTTGCTGGGTAAAAGCGTTTGGAGAATCTCTGGAGCTTTCGAGTAGGGGCTCACCCTGTGAACGGTACTCACACATATAATTCAAATTTCACAGCTGACCTGCTCTGAAAACCTCAATCAGCTTCTAATTGAAGGGAAAACAAAATATTGCTTCCCTACAGCAGAGCTAACGATTTAATCATTATATCAGACATTATAGCTTTTAATTAGGCTAATGCTGATACTGTATGGAAAGAGATAATTCAACACAGTTCTTGATGAATTCTGTAATTGGGTTAACGGAGGAGCAGTTGGGGGAAGAGACGTCAATATTCAAGCTGCGTCTATAGCCACCAGGTTTATGAATGAACGGGAAGGGGGGATAAAGGAAAGGGGGGGGAGGAAAGGGCTAAAATTCCCTGACGAGAAATGTCTCCCCCCTTCGCCCAGGAGAGCCGTGCCAGCCAACGGGAAGCGTGACGAGGGTAAGGGCTGTCCTGCCGCCGCCCCGGCGCGCCTCGCTCCCGGCCGCCGCTCCGGACAGCCCGGGCTGTCGCGACACCAGCGCGACCCGAGCGGCCGCCCCGCTGCGGGACTTCGCTGCCGCTCCCCGGAGTGGCTCGGGGGGGCGGCTCGGCTGCCAGGCCGTTCTCCCTGCATTCCTCCCCGGCCCCCCGCAACCGACGGGTCGCCCGCCGCCGCGCTGGGAACAGGCGGAGAAGGGGCAGCCCGGGCCACCGGCGCTGAGGCTGCCCTGCGGGGGTGCCCCGGGGCACAGGCGGGGAGCACGGCGGGGAAACAGCGAGGGTGGGTACGAGACGGGGCCGAAAGGTTTCCGAAGTCGTAGTGAGAGCCAGCAGGTGCCCTCCTCTCCCGGGGCCGGCGGGGCTGCGGCCGGGGCTCGCCTGCCAGGAGCCACCCGCCCGAGGGGGAGCGGGCACCGGGGAGGGGGCGCGACACGGAGCGCAGGGGGAATGCTCAGGGCCAGCCTGCTCTGGGCAAAATCAAAGCGACCGGAGGGCATCCGGCTGCTCCGTGTAGGTACATCCATTTATTTATCTATTGTGTCAGATAAAAGGACGGCTGGAGCCATTTTTCTGCAGGAATTCTGCATACACACCCCCCCCCCCTATCGATAAATTGCTCCTTTCCGAAGAGTTTGTATATCCCAGCCTTTCTGTTTTCGCTCCTTCCTTTCTAGTTTTTACTGGCTTTGAAAATGGGCTTTCTATTTTCGATGCGCCTAAAAGTAGTATCGATCTCCCGCGCGTTTGATCTCAGCGGCAGCCGGCGGCCGCCCCAAGGCGACAGCGGGTCCCGGCTGGCGCGTGGCCGGCGGTGCCGGGGGTGTCACCTCCCAGCACGGCTCGCGGGGCCGACATGGCAGGAGGAACGGCCAGGCACACCTCGGGGGGACGGGACGGGACGGTCAGCCTGCGCCTGAGAAGAGACTTCCTTGCCCCCTCCTCACCCCTTGGCGGGCACACGGAGTGCCCCCTCGCCTTGGAACGGGCCCGATCCCATCCCGGTGGTAGATACGAGTCGGCAGAGCAGGCAGAACCGGGTCTCAACGAAGTTTTGCCAACAGGAACGTTTTCTAAAATGTTAGTTTGCGTTATGCGTTAGCTCGACTTCTAGCACAATGTTGTTCCGAAAGAGGAATATCCTGTATTGTGATCTATCCTTGTCTTATTTTGTCAGTAATTACAGTAAAATTAAATGGGTCATTGATAACATTCCAGTGACACAACCCCCTGTAATTAACAGGCTGAATACACCTTTTTACTTTACACAAAACTTGTAATTTTCAAGTCTGTTCAGATTTTTTTGGGTTTTATTATTATTATTATTATTATTATTTTTATTACTGAAGCACACGCGGGGAATACGTACTAATCAGATGGCAAAACATCTCGCGGGAGATGAGGGTTTGCACTCTCTTATTTTCTAGGGTCTGGGTTTCCCAAATAAAGGGATGGCCAGACCTTTTACTTTTTACAAGACGTGTTAACAGAGAGCCCCTGTAGACAAAAAATATCTACCCGGCAATTTACTTTCTACCATGAAGAAAATATTTTGAAATTATAGCTCTGTGACTGCAAACTTTTAAAGGAAAAAAGAAGAGCTGCGGGTATGGAAAGCTCGTCGGACTGGTACGACACGGGAGTTATTAAGAAGTTAATCTTTAAAATTGGGCTGTTGAAATGTCAGTCACGAAAAAAAGAGCTTTGCAAGCCAAAGTGCGGCGTCCCATTTACGGCAGGGCGACCTGGCTGTTTATGTCTGTGGCGCATCGCTTGGAGAAGTGGGGTTTAGAGCACCACAGAGGAAATATTTCTGGTTTGCATCCTCGCCAGTTATCCCCAAATTGCAAAGGCATCATTCAGGGCAAGTCAGAATGTATTTGTGTAAAAAATAAACGAGGAGAGAAAGAAACTAAATCATACAGAAGCTTCTTTCTTTGCAGGCCATCCTGTTATTGCAAATTAGATTAGCTACACAGGCTTCAATATAAACATGACATGAGGTTCACAGGAGAGCAAAAGTATCATCCACTCCAATCTCTCCTTTCATCGAAACATCCCATACAAATTACATCTTCTCCTTTAATACACTTTTCAATGAGATTAAAACATCACTTTGACACGATTTCAAACCTTCTCAGTCGCATCCAGTGCTTACTTCAGAAAACAGCAAACAAGGGGAAAACTAGAAACATCTAAACAATCTCAGGCCGCTAGCCTGGAAATTAAAGGTACCCAGAGGAAATACATGATCCTCTTGCTCCATCCAGTGCAGTTCTCTGGCCATGGGAAGGCGGATAACGAACCCCAGCGAAGCGAGGAGAAAAACCCGGTTTCCTTCCTACCAACCGGAGACACCAACTTTTTGGCCGGAGTCGGGATGCAGTGCTTATCTGCCTTTTGGAGAAGGGGTGATTTTCACGGATCTGTTTTCCACCAGATCACTGACCCATACTTCACATTCCCCTTACACAGATTCCCTGGCAGCCACCGTAAGGCGGGATAACAACAGGGCTACCGACGCCTTTAGCAGAGAGACCTCGTACAGCCCTATCCCTGGCAAACCTGGGCAACGTGCTGCGGGGGGTGTGGGGGGGCAGGCCGCGCACAGACTGTCCTGTTCAGGGAACAGCAGCGCCTGCAACTTTCCAGGGCTACTGTTCAGCTGCCCCCCGCAGCCCGCCCCGGCCCGCAGCCCGCTGCCCCAGCCCTCAGCTCCCCTCCCCGGGCGGGGGTCTCCCTGCCCCCCCCCCCCTCCCGCCCCCCTGCGCCTTCCGCCACGGGGGCCCCCTTTCCCGAGAGGGTTGTGTCAATTGCTGCCCCAGGGGCTGGGCAGGCGAGCGGCCCCCGGCGGGCAGGGGACGGCGGCGGCCGCTCTGCCCCTCGGCGGAGCCGGGCCCGGGGGCAGCGGGGCGGGGACGGGGCGCGCCGATATGCCGGGGCAGCCTGGCTCGGTGGGAAGGCAAACAAGAAACGGTAGTTTGGCATCTTACTGTCTGCTCGATTACTGTACGTTTGGGGACAGTTTGCACTTACCCCCACCTCCCTTCAGCCCCCCTCCCCCCACCCCCCATACATCCCCCACTCCACCCCTAACAAACAGGCTTTCAAACCACAACCTTTTATGGCAGCCTGCGGGAATCAATGCGATAAAAGGGGTTTTTAATGGGTTAATTGACTGGAGCCGCTATCATGTTTAAACACCTGTTTCTGAAAAGGGATTCAGCCAAAACCCGTCCCCTCCCTGATCGATAGATGCACAGTCTTGTTCCATTGCCTGTTGATCGACCCCAAACACCACCGGCAAATAAGAGAGGAAAAATCAATTTCACCTTTTAAACATCCCGACACTTTATGGCAATAGGGTGAGGCTGTACGGCCACCTCGGAGCTGGGGAGGGAGGGTAAGACCCCGGGTCGGACCGCCCCAGGTAGCCCTAAGCCCCGGGATTTTCTTTTCGCCGGGACTTTTTACTTAGAGGGGCTGGGCTCAGCCTCCCCGTCGAAAGGTCCCGGCAGCTGTCACCTTCACAGGGGACCGGATCCGGGGATCCCCCGTTCCGTGGGAAGATGGAGCCGGTCTCAGCCCGGCCGCATTAGCAATGCTAAGAGCCCATGTGAATGCTCGCTCCGTGGGGCAGAGATTAAGCAGGCATTACTTGTAATAGCCGAGAGCTGCTCTGCCTATTGATTTCCCGGTTTTGGCAGTATTAATACAGCCAAGCCCGTCGGTCAGTCACGGCGAAATTGATTCTTTGCCCAAGACACCTTTCACCGAACGCCACCCGCGCACCGACATGTTAATTTTGGAACGTGTAACCGGAGCGAGCGCAGCGGCTCGGGCGGCCCCCGCGCTTTCCCCGGCCCGGCCCGGCCGCAGCCCCCGGCCCCGGCCCCGGCCGCCGCTTCCCTCACCCGCCTCAAAACCCGGTGAGGCGTCTTCCCCGGGAAGGCGGAGGGGGGCAGCCCAAAACACTGTCGTGTCGCGTGTCCCCCCGTCGTCCCGTCCCGTCCCGTCCCCCCCCCCCAAATCCGTGTCACAGCCGATAACCCAGTGATTGCAAACGGCTCTTCCTTGCAGCAAAAGTAACTCGGAAGCCCTCCCCTCGCCAGCTTCCCCTCCTCCCTTCCCAAGACAGGGTGAAGACCCCCTCAAAAGTTAGAGGCACACTTACAGTTGCTCTTCCAGCTCCAGCCTCCTCCCAACATATCAGCTCAAGGGGCAGCCTTATTATTATTATTATTATTATTATTATTTTTTGTTGTTGGTTTGTTTGGTTTTGTTTTTTTTTTTTTTTTCCCTCTGCTCTAGCCTAGCTCACACCTTCCTCCGGCCGTGCCCGGGCAGGCCCGGGGCAGCGCGACCCGGCCGAGCGCGGCGGGGCCGGCGAGCCCTCCGCCTGCGGCTCTGCTCCTCGCCCCTCGCCCCGCCGCAGCTCCCAGGCGGCTGTGCCCGAGCCACGAGTGCCCGGCGACACACGCACACTCACCATCCGCGCTCTCTCGCTCACTCGCTCTCTCTCTCCCCCCCTCACTCACACACACACGCACACACACACCCTGCACGGGAGAGGGGGAGAGAGGGAGAGCGGGAGAGAGAGAAGAAAATGAAATTTATTATTGATAGAAAAGACTTTAAAGACAATTTCAAGTTATTGTTTCGGTCCGGAGAGAAAAGAAAAAAAGAGAAAAGGAAAGGGAAAAAAAAAAAAGAGAGGGGCTTTTCTCCCCACCCCAACATAATGAAACGCCTTTTGTGTGGCGCCGAACAATACCAAACAAGTATTCTAATAAATAGCCACTTTTTTGTTCCATCGCGGCGGTGAATAGAATTGAGCAGTTGGTTTGAGAGCAGCTGGAGCGCCGCGCCGAGCGGGGAGGTGGAGCCCGGAGCCTTCCTCCTCTTTCTCTTCCCCTTTCCCTCTCTCACACGCACTTTCTCCTCTAACCTTGCCTTTCTCCCTCCTCGCTCCTGCTGGGCCATTCTCCCCTGCCCCTTTCTCCGGGGGACATGCCTCCGGGAAGGGAAGAGCCACCCCCAGGTGCGGCTCCCCGCACCTGTGCGGCGCCGTGACCGCCGCGGGGCTCCCCCCGCCCCCGCCCGCCCCTCGCCGCCCCCGCCCCGGGGACCCCGCTCCCGTCCCCCGCGCCGCGCCCTGCCGGTCCCCGGCAGCTCGGGACGACGGAGGCGCTCAGCCCGGCCAGACTCTCCTTTGTTGACAATAAACTTGGATTTCCCGGGGAGCGACAGACCCCCCCCTCCACCCTCTCGTTCACCCTCTCTCCCTGCCTTCCCTCGCTCTCCCCGGGATGGAGCCAGGCTTTGTCAGCCTCCCCCCTCCGCCCGGGATCGCTGCGGAGGGTCCGCACCTTCCCTGCCCTGTACCACTCACTGCGATAGCCTCCCCTTTCCTAGACAGCGCCGCTAGTTTTCTTGCTGCATATTTTTTCCCCTCCCCTTAATACTCCTTTCCAGTCCCCTTCTATCACCATGACGAGCGCTCTAGGAAAGAGAGTCGATAGAGGTTATTAAAATGGACACAAATCAGCTAAAGATTTCCAGGTAAAGCTGAGAGTAACCCGTTTTCCGCTCCGCTCTGGCTGGTGGGAGGGTGTATGCCTGCCCGTGCGTGCCGGGAGGGGGGCGGTGTGTGGCGGGGAGGGAACGGGGGGGCACCGGGGGGTGTTTTTGCCCCGCCGTGGAGCCGGCGGTGGCGGCCAGACGGGTCGCGGCTGCCGTTACCCCGGCGGGCACCAGCCGCACTTGGAAGAGACACTGGGGACAGCCGCTTTCCTACCGCCGGAGTGTCTTCTTTTATTAGGGGGTGGATCTAGTCCTCGTTCATAAAAAAAAAATTAATAAATGCCCCCCATCCCCCCACCCCCAACATTAACCTCCGATTCGCTTGACAGCCAGAGCCATGCTTGTCTGGCAAAGGCTGCGGAAAGCACCCGGGGTTCAAACAAACCCCAGCAATTGCTGCGAAGACTTCTTAGCATGCAGAGGTTACCTCGCCAGCTATTTTGCGTTGCTCGGTCACACACAATCATTAGGGAAGTTGGAATAAAAAGCAGTTGGCTTTTAGGTTTAAACCACCGTTGCCTTTACAGACTCTTATTCGCGCATGGAGGGGCAACAGGACAACGGACGGGCATGTATTAACGATCTGAATTAAATGTTACATCCTCATCAATCGGGCTAGAGGTGGGGAGCCACCTCGGCCAAGGCATCAGCGCTGTCCCTTCGCGTCCTTGCAGAGCTGCCCCGGCTGCGGGCCAGTGCCCGCAGGGCCCCCGGCGGCGGGGACAGGCAGGGGCACGGCGCGGGGCTGCCCCCCCGCCCCTCCCCGCAGCCCGCCCGGCTCCCCGGGGGTCTCGCTGTGCGCCGTGCCCGGCTGCGCTCCTCTGCCTGCGCGGACACATTTTAGCCACCCCACCCCACTCCACCCCCTTTTTTTTCCCCCTCCCCTCTCTTTTAAGTGGATTTTTGCTCTCACTTCAATAACACGCCGGCTCTAATTAGCTGCAATATTAAGAAACGCTGCTAAATGACAGTTTTATCGGGTTTGTGCAGATAGGAGGAACGCGGGGACCCAGCGAAATACCCATCCAATGCGTTTGGCGCTGGATCCCCGCCAGCAACCACCGCTCGCTCTTTTTATATGGAAAAATGGCAACATTTTGGAAAGCAGCTTTAAAACTTTGACTTATATTTTACATGCTAAATAACGGGGAGAATGGCGACAGCGTTACAGAAAGCTTCAACCCTGCAAATATTTGAATGGGGCTTTTTTGTAAAGTAGAGCAGCTGTCAGTCAGCTGGCTTTGACAGCCTGCCACAATTTTGTCATTTAATAGTGGGTGTTAGGCTAAGTGCAAAACACTCTGGCAAACAGATGTCAAACCTACATCTCATATAAATGGGGGTTGTAAAATTGAGTTTTAACCCCCATATAGGGTTTTAAAAAGCGGTGCCAGTGTGTAAACTGTATACAAAATAGAGATACTGACAATCTCCCGTGTGGGCTTGTTATTTAAAGCAGGCTTATTTAGAAATCTGACCTCCAAATTATGCTAAATCTTCCTACATTTCAAACAGTGGAATACGAGAACACTGCCTGGGAAAGTCGAAATTAAGGACAGATATGATGGCTCATTGAAAGGGGCTGATTGCCGCACATACTGAAAACCCGAGGCTCTTCATTTCCTCAACAAGACGTCGCTCTTCCAAGTCTGAAGTACTTGAAGGAAGGAAAAGAGGAAGGAGAGGAGAGGGGAGGAGAGGAGAGGAGAGGAGAGGAGAGGAGAGGAGAGGAGAGGAGAGGAGAGGAGAGGAGAGGAGAGGAGAGGAGGGGAGGGGAGAGGAGAGGAGAGGAGAGGAGAGGAGGGGAGAAGAAAGGAAAGGAAAGGAAAGGAAAGGAAAGGAAAGGAAAGGAAAGGAAAGGAAAGGAAAGGAAAGGAAAGGACAGGAAAGGAAAGGAAAGGAAAGGAAAGGAAAGGAGAGGAAAGGAGAGGAGAGGAGAGGAGAGGAGAGGAGAGGAGAGGAGAGGAAAGGAAAGGAAAGGAAAGGAAAGGAAAGGAAAGGAAAGGAAAGGAAAGGAAAGGAAAGGAAAGGAAAGGAGAGGAGAGGAGAGGAAAGGAAAGGAAAGGAAAGGAGAGGAGAGGAGAGGAAAGGAGAGGAAAGGAGAGGAGAGGAAAGGAAAGGAAAGGAAAGGAGAGGAGAGGAGAGGAAAGGAAAGGAAAGGAAAGGAGAGGAAAGGAAAGGAAAGGAAAGGAAAGGAAAGGAAAGGAAAGGAAAGGAAAGGAAAGGAAAGGAAAGGAAAGGAAAGGAAAGGAAGGAAAGGAAAGGAAAGGAAAGGAAAGGAAAGGAAAGGAAAGGAAAGGAAAGGAAAGGAAAGGAAAGGAAAGGAAAGGAAAGGAAAGGAAAGGAAAGGAGAGGAAAGGAGAGGAAAGGAGAGGAAAGGAGAGGAAAGGAAGGGCGGGCTTGGCGGGGTCCGAGGTTTCAGGGACTGTTTAGGTACAGCGGGACCCGAAGGGTTTGATTTAGGAGAAGGCGGCAGGGGAAGGAAAGCCCACAAACGCAGCGAGCAGGCAGCTGCACAACCACAGCCTCCATAGGGTGGGCAAAGGACCGTGCAAGGAGGTAGCCAGATTCACTGCAAAGGCTGGCAGGCACCTGCCTAGGACGTGGCAAGAGAGATTAAGAGCGGTAGCAGGAAGAAACATTAGTCACGGTTAATTTCTTCTGAAGTTACTATTCGAAATAGGAGCTGCTTTTCTTTTTGAACTTACATTTCCAAGATTAGTATCTTCACCGAGATGTGATTTTCCCCTGTGCTTCGAGGGACCTCTCTGACAAATTTCCTTTGAACGTTTTAAAAATGTCATAAATATTTATACCAAAAATTGTTCGTTGCCTCAGCTGGGTAGAACGAAGCAAGAAGAGAAAAGATGATAATTCATCACACGAATGATATATGGTTGATATCAACCTACACCCACATTATCGTTTTGGAAGCTAACATGTTGTTTCCTAAACAAGTCGACATGAGGGGATTAAATTAAACATTTAATTGGAAAGAATTGTTCATATTAATAATTAATCATAGTTTAAACACACGCTCAGCTGATTTTCTCGTCGAGTACTCAGTTGCAGTATTTGCATGGTCCTAGCTGATGTTAGATGAGTAGAGGAATCCACACGGGATGGTTATTGATCATATGCAGTTAGTGCTGTCTGCTGTCTTTAAGTCCCATTTGCCCTGCACCCGTCTCCACCCCCACCCCCTGAATCCCCAGAGCTCTCTGCTCCTTGATTACAGCCTTTTCCTCTTCGCAGGTTTTTGTTTGTTTGTTTGTTGTTCTTGCAGGGGCTTCCAACCCTTCTTTTTGCAGAAGGGCCACGCACGCCTGGCACTCCGGCCATCCCTGCCCCAGGCGCCCGGCGCACAGGGGGCGAGGGGAGCGCCCCCGGCCCCCGGCCGGCGCGGCTGGCGGCTCCCCCGCTCCCTGGGTGCGGGCGGCGGGCACCAGCCCCCGGCCCCGGCTCCGGGGCTGCCGACAGCACCACGGGCTCTCCCCGAGGGGCTTGGAGCCGCCCCCAGCCCTTGCCAGGGCTCTTGGGTCAGCACTGCAGACGCACTGCCTTCGGGACCGACCTGAAAGTTGCTGCCTCAGAGACCCCAGATTTTAGTACACGTAAACCCCCGGTGGTGCCTGGAGCGCTCCAGGCTGAGGTTACTGGGGACTCCTGGGGTCACAAGCACCAGCCCCCAGGTAAGCTTGCTTCCATGCCTCGACCACGCCGACTACAGCCTAGCATCGGGTAAAATCGTAGAAGAAGAAATCAGGTTTTACTGTGGAACAATTGCCTCCCAGTTGTTTGAAGTCAATCGCAGCTGTAACTTTGCTGTGCAGCAGCTTGTTAAAATCCACAGGCTGGCTCTGCGGCTGGTCCCTGGCTCTAGAGCAGAGCTGTGGACAGTCTTTATTCAATTCCCTTACACAGAAAAATGCCTGTAGCTGTTACCCAGCCCATTTGCCTGCAAAGAAAGGCTGTGAAAATACGTGACCCGTATTTTCAAAGAAGGAACTGACCAACAAAGGAAAAAATATTTGTTGATGTCCTTGATAGATCTTGAAAAACTCCCCTTGCCATCTAAAAATGGGCAGTTACCTCTAATGTGATTGCTTTTTTAGCAGCATACCTGTGCAAGTCTTCTATTGCTTTCCAGCATAGACACAGCTGTCGCTTTTTCAGCATCATGCCGTGAGACAGTTCCCAACCTCAGAAGTCAAAACATAATTGACATAGATAAATATATTTCCCTCAAATGTAGTAGCTTTATTAAGTCTTGAAATTAAGCCCAGTAGCAACCTGACCGTCCTAAAATTGCTCTGAAATACAGATCTGCACCCTCTCAGTGTCGTAAGAAATCCAGGCACTCAACTTCTATTTATTCCCATACCTCAAACACCAATATTAGTATGTTCTCAGGGTGGAAATATTATGGCACAAATTCAAATGATAGAGCTGGAAAATGACTAAAATAACATGGGAAGTGGAAGTAAAGATAACTATGATTTTACTGTTTAAGGATTAAATGGGGTTTGTGCTGTAGATAGGAAACACCAAGATTGCTAAAATCATGTCTTCCATGGACTCAGTTCCTGTGACTGTGATGGAATTATGCCTGATCCACACTGGAGTGAAATCAGAGGGAAACTACAAGGCCTGGAACGTGAAGGCTGCAAGCTCTAAAAATCTACAGGTGAAAGCTAATTGCATCACTGCACAGAGCTCAGTGTTTACACTGTTTGATTCATTTCATTTTAGAGCGGCAGATAGTAATTTGTTTCCTTAGTGGTTTTTTTTAGGTCTTGGATTTGGCCCCTGTTTGAATAGGGTCTGAAGTCTGAACCACACTGTTCAAGTACAGAATATATATTCCATGACCAAGGTGCAAATCAGTTTTTCAAGTGGCTTGTGAGTAGAAAGTATGGAGTGGGGATCAGGTCGTCTCACTGCAACGTGATCCAGTCATCTGAAGAAATCATTAAAGTTGAAAGTAGCGCTGTAAAATGGAGCGTGGCTTAGCATCAGGTCTTGTGGCTTATTAAAGAGACTCAGGCAAACTAACACTCCTCATTGATGAAGTGTTTAGACATGCTGTCATCACTGTCATGAGTCCACCAGAACGTGTTATGGCTTTAAGAAGTCAGTGTTTTTCTGAGCATCCAAGCACATGTACCAAAAGGTCTAACTTTTACTGCAATGGCAAAAATGTTCGCACATGTTTTATATACATTTAACATTATATATCTGTATTTCCTGGAGGAGGTGACAACACATTGTCCATTTGATACTCTAGCTGTATATACAAACAGAGGGTATATATTTTGTTCTATTAACTCTATAGATGTTCCAGTGCTGGAGAAGTGCCTTCTGAAGTCATTAGGATGAGAAGACCATAACGAGGCATAGCTTGCTGATATAGTGACTGCTATGAAACTACTTGAACTTTTCAGTTCCTCTTCCACTGAAAATTATTCACTTTTGCTGGGCTCCTCAGTTGTACTACCAGGACTGCTGCTGGTTCACTCAGTGGGTTAAATTGCTTTTCTGTTATGTTAGCTCCAACTGTGCTGTCAATTTGTTGCCTCAAGCTTCACCCAAGCATCCTGATGCCCTGATTGTCCCCTCTGCAAAAATCGTGGGCTTTTGGCTGGGACAGAGATATCCTTTGTGAGGAAACCTGGAGGAAGGAGAGAGTACGGTTTGCTTTGGAGCCATCTCCTCATAGGCGTTATGGACATGAGCTGGTCTGAACTGGGAGCCATAGACTCACTCCCAGCTGCAGAGCACAAGAGCACTGAAACAGTGCTATCAACCGAATGTTAACAACGACTAAGAAACAGCCTGAGGTCCTTGGGCAAGTCTTTTAGACCAATGTTTGTAGGGAATCAGGATATTTAGACACAACATTCTCACTGCAATGAACAGAAGCTCTGCATCTAAATCCCTGGATTTAAATCTCCTTGAGCTGAAGATGTGAGATATCTGACTTAATCTCCCTGAGCTGCCACTAAACCATAGATACGCTGGCTACCATAATACACAGGAACATCACAGAGGAGTTATGCGTATAAACTTGCTAATACTTTTAAAGAGAGATAAAGAGGTAACAAATGTGCTAAGGATTATTATTACTGTTTACCACCATGACACTCACTGGGATGGGAAAGCAGGAAATAATATTGAGAATATCGGAGGGATGTTGCCTTGTTTGAAAATATCTCTGCTACTAATGTGATGACTGTCTAGTGGAGTTGTGGTTGCTGGGAATTCACACACTGATTTTATGGAGGGATAAAAGAGTGGAGTTTATATGGAATAAACCCCTTTTGAATAAAACAATCTGCATAAATGCTTTAAGAAAGCCTATAATTATGATAAAAATGTTGCTCAGAGTTAAAATTATGAAGCAATCAAAATTTATAAACAGTCTCTCATCGACTTTTAATCATACTTTCTCATATACAAACTGTAGAAAACATATAGTAGCAATATATAACAATACACATTTTATTTTCAGTAATTTAGGGTCCCATGCCATGCTCTTTAATCAGACAAAGCGCAGCTTGTCAGGCTCTGCAGGACTACCCTGAAATGTCAAAAATTGCATAAAGGCCACTAGTTCTATACATACTTAGCTGAGGCTTTATCCTGCTAGTAGCTGAACACCTCTGGAGAGGTGCTGTGCACCCTCTGAGCTAGATCCAAAGCTTTCTGTGGTCATATTCCCACCAAGAGACTATGGATCTGAGCCTCTACTCCCACTGGAGATGCTCACTCAGTGTAACACTGGATCCGACCCACACTGCCTCTGAAATTCTGTTGTAGACATTGCTCTTCGTTTGTGATTCATTAAGGAGAACGCTTAAATTATATGCTTCATGTAGGACTTGGATGGCAAGAGATATTGAAAGGAAGGAATATTTGTAACGGGAACCTTGCCAATTTGCATGGTAGCCTACCATGTCTATAAGCTCCATTGTTTCCTTTGAACCGAACTAGCTGAACACATTCAGGACGCATTCTGATAGCAACATGCCTCCCTCGGCAAGTAGTAAAATTCACTGGTGTTATTGTGTCATGAAAAATGTTATCACAGATGGGTCAAATTAATGAAATATTTGCTTCAAACAAATTCCTTTTTTTTTAATGCACTATTACTAGATTCTTTTCTGAAACAGAATAGCATGCAGAGACTTCCACCTGAATTCCTTATGAAAATTAGGTCTTCTATTAAATTGACTGGCACAGCTCTTATTGATAGGCTAACTGTTCAACTCTCCTTAATTATCAGAGTAAACAGCCTTTTCTGCTAAAACATCGATTCAACTGCTGCTCTCAGCTAGATATAATAATAAGGAGAAACTGCACTGAGTTTCACAAGGTTTACATGGAGTGTGAAATAATGTTCATAAATGCAGTCTTTCAATGCTCTCAAGAGGAAAGACCCTTGCACGACTTCCTATCGATTCCAGCTATCTTCAGGTCCTTGGAAGCTCTCCCACCTTTCCTTGACCAAAAAAAAGCCTGAAACAAAAGTCACCAAGAGGGTAGATGGCAAGAAGGACTGGAGAAGTCTCCTTCCACAGTCTGTGGAGCAGTGTCCACTCATCCTGTTGGTTTGTGGAGCAATATGGGTACTTTGTGGCTCTTTCAAAGAAATAGTGCTTTATTTTATATGAATTCTGCATGCTTGAAGGGGAAACATATTTTTGTCTTGAGAAAGTGAAACCTCAGCCTGATCCACTGCTAGATGATTTGGATGGCAGTTTTTTAAAGGACAGAGAAGCACCATGCATGCAGTTTGATGTGCATTCTCTGATAGCCTTGGACCATCAAGTAATGGCATTCCTGGATGTGCTTGTCATGCTTGCACCGATGCCCCAAACCCAAGCATGGTGGGACATCCCTTTGCAGCTGAAAAAACCAAAAAGAAGATGGTTGTGATTTTGGGACTCTGTGATTTTGCGAGAAAGGCAGATTTTTTTTCTTCTTTTTACAGCCTCGTTTTCTCACTCTTGGCCCTATTAAGGGTTTGCCTACAGAAGGATGGTTAGAAGTTATTTTCTGTGATTAATATGACACTCCATTTAAAGGACTTCTTTGCTATGAAATCTCTATATTTAACAGTCTATAATCACTGAATCTAAACATCAAGCCTCACTTTGTATCCATGTGTGGGCCTAAAAATGTGGTTCTCTTTCCCACAACAGCTGAGATAGATGAATGTCATGAGCGCTTTGTGTAGGACGGAGGGCAAAAATACTACAACAAAACCTAAACAAACCTAAAGCATGAAACCAAACATTCTGTACACTTACACTAAAATTATATTGAAAATTGGGAGCACGAACCACCAAAGTAGGCTTCTTTCTGTTTTACAAACTGCAACATTTGTTTTAAAAAAATCTAAAGCATAATTGCAAATTCAAATTTTCTCCCCATTCTTACATCGACATTTGTGTTTTTCTCTTAACATCTCCCACATGTTAATGCAGCAGCTTCCTAGCCCTCTTGTTATATATCACATTCAATGTAACAGTTTAGCAAATTCTCCAATTGTGTTGGTGTTCGCTTTCACAGACATGGAGAGCAATTTGATGTGTCCTTTTAATGAGTCATTTTCATGCAAGGAGGAAAACAGTGGTTGGGGAAGTTATTAAAGCTTTCTGCTCATTGATTTTAAGACTCTCTAGTGAATCTATGTTGCTTAAAACCCAGCTTGTTTTGTTAGAAGGGTTATTCAAACCATCTTTTTTTCTAATTCCTAAGTTTGAAGAAGTCTGGCTTGCTTTGCAGGGGCTGCAGATTTGTCACTGAGCTGGCTCTGCCACAGAACTGTGCAGTGAAATCCAAGATTTCATTTAAAAAAATTTTAATACTTGCGCTGCAAATGATAACTGTCCAGATGAGAAGAGGATGCAAAACCACCTATGGATGGTAGGGCAGGTAGAAGTCTAGCAGGGGCAGGAGTTCTCTTCATCTGTAGCAGGCATTGACTCTAAACCATAATGGTGGCAACATAAATGTAATTTTTTAAGCTGTGCTCCTGCTGCTGATTTCAGTGGTGTGTCTAATGAATACACAAACCTACTTATCTTGGTCAAATGCTGAGGCTGACAAAGGGTAGTATGCCTGAGAGAAAACTAACTGCAATGGATGGTTTCTCTAGAGGAACAAAGAACTCGGGGCCCAACAAAATGACTGTGAGAAGTAGAGATCTGCCAGATCTCCTACACTGGCCACTGAAGTTGCTACAGTAGTCATCATAGCCTTACCTACAGTCACATGTGTTTTTGCAGCAGGGTTCTTTTGGGATTTCACTTACCTGATGAGTCTCTGAGAGATGGCACATACACTGAGCTTTCAAACAGTGATAAAGAGGCACCCAACTTTCTGGCTACAGTGGGCCACATGAGCTGTAGCACTCTGTAGAACACAGATGTGCTTTCCTAGCCCTTTGCCCTGGAAAGACAACTCAGACATGGCCTAGCTCCATGGTGGAGGCAGACTGAGGTACATACCATCCCGGCCCCATGTTCAGGTTTTCTTCAGATGCGCTGACAAACAGCTGTGGCACATATGGCAGCGAGTCCCCTGATCTAGAACATCTGGACTTATGGCCATTGAGTGTGGGGCTGAGCACGTGCACCCTACAACACGGGGTACAGCTGCAGCCACCTAAGGTGATAGGAGAACGTTCAAGAACAACAACAACAACAACAACAACAAAAGAATGTGGTCCCTGTACCATGCTGCAGACGCAAACATTCCCACACGTACACGGCATTTAGTCGGGGCTGTGTGCAGGGTGCGCGTGCAAGGGATGAACTTTTGGTCATGTTGTCGGGGCAGGGGTGTGCGCTGAGGCTCTTGGGAAAGAAGGTTACAGGACACAAACTGCCAGAACAATTCATCCAAACTACAGCTCCCTCCCTGGGGCAAGCTGGTGAGTCACAGGGAAGAGGTTACAGGTTTGAATGGATGTTTTTCTGGACTGGATCGTGCCTGCTGGACACATGCAAAGCACATCAGTACAACTCATTACTACAACTTTGCAAAAGCAAATTTTGTTTGAAGAAGGGACTGTTAGAAAGTAAAACCTATAGGACTCATGTGAGTCCACTTAAAAGCCAAAGTGTGACTCAAAATGTTTTTTTAACTAAAGAAGAGTCTTCTAAAAGCACAGATGGCCCATAATTTACTTGAAATGTAGGTGAAATTGGTTGCTACTGGTGAACATAATTTATGGAGTGCATGCCTAAGGATATATTTTCCAAAATAAATAAAATGACATTTAGTAAAAATAAATTACTATTATATAATAAATAATACCATAATTAAAATAAATAAAAAAGTTTAAAGTTTCTTTTTGGGCAAAATGGCATTTGCTGTACTTAAAGCCTGTATATTAGAATGACAGAGGTCATTATGAAATTGTAGAAGTCTTACCAAATAGTGAAACCGCTGCAGTACATGCTGAACTACCTAAACCAGCCATGAATTGTCTAAACAAAATAATTTGTTACTGGCTGTTTTCCACATTTTAATTAGCAAGAGCAGACAGCTGTTGCATGATCCTGTTTAATGTCCGTGCTTGATACCTCCTGAATAGCTCAGCGATTAAGTTCATACCATACCTTAGTGTGGCTAAATGCATTAGCTGAAAGAAACCCGCTAACACCAAGACTCACTTTCTGACATAGATTCAATGCAAGCACATCTCCTTCCACTGACTTAACAGAGAAAAAGCTCTATTAACTTATAGCCTGTTGGTTGCAAAGATGCCCTGAGGTATTTTGTATAAATGCATATTGATGTCTCATGCGAATTTTTCCTCCCCAGCAGAGTTTCTTTGTAACAGAGATCACAGTGCCCCCATTAGATAATCACCGGTCTCAACGACATCCAGCCCAATCATGCAACTGATCACAGTAAATCAAAGATTTGGGAGTTCTCCGAACAGCTGTCTGCAGCTAACCCTTTCTGTGCAATGGGCTGTGTTGGGCAGGTGTCCCGCAGAGGTAGATTTATAAGAGGGGAAGGGAGGGCAGATGTTGAGCCTGCAGCCCACCTGCCTGAAGTGCCAGGACCCAAGGTATGGCAAGGGCTGTGGGATCTCCCCTCCTCCCTGGCACTGCTGCTGCTGTGCTGTACTGGTATTTTTCACAAAGCAACAAGCTCTCCAGTTCTGTTAATTATGGTGGCTAACAAGCTACTCACAAACCTGTGCGCAACATGAAAAACACAAATTAAACTCTCATCAGTTAAGACTTTTAGAGTCACGAACAGTGACAGTTCTACTCTGCCAACCTACTGGTAACCTTTTTTCTGTGGGTTCCCCCCCACCCCCCCATTTTTTTCCCCTCCACACAGCCCTGCTCTTTTTATTGAGGTTATGAGATACAAATTACAGAGTTGGCATCTTATTCCTGCTTTGCTATTCGAATCATAACATTTAAAGAATATTTTGCCTGGTGTTCATGTAAAAGGGCAGTACTTTAAGTGTGTGCTTTAGGATATATATATTAAGATGCTTAATTGTTTCTTCACATGAGAAAAGCAACTTGCCAGTTGCTCAACAGGGGCATGAGCAGTTATTGGCAGAGAACTTCTGTACATATACTTAGACAAATATTTACATAAATGTAACTTTTAAATGTTTCAAAATGTAGAAATGAGCATAATGAAAAAAAGTCATAAGTGATTACACAAGATTTTAAGTATTTTACTATCTCAGCTCAGTTGCTACGTCTAAAAACACTCCCAAACTACCACAAAGAAAACTAATTATGTTACATTTTCTTTCCCGTAATATATTTTTATTACAAAAGTCTACAACATCTATTGTGTAGCTTTCTGTACATTTTAATAATGTATTTTTAAATTTTTTAAAGGGAGGACACATACTTCTGTTTATTGACGTCCTTATTGGATGACAGAGTGTATAGATCTCAGTGAGATGCGTACATATGTTTTTAAAAGAAAACAGCAGTGGATAGCTTGTGACAGGTTTGTCTTAAAACTGAAGGGGTTCTTTCTGTGACCGGTAAAGTTACAAGAGGCTTGATTAACCTCTTTCCCCACTGGGCTCTGCAAGTCCTCATTTCCCAGCGATAAATACCAATTCATTTTTACACATTGTGGATTCTTTGTAGAATGTAAAGATTTCTGGCATCAACTCTTCAGCTGGGCTTTGCTGTGTAAAACCTCCATGTGCTGACATTGAAGCTCATCCTTGTTATTTGTATGATTCCTGATCTTTTCAAGTAAAATACAGTCTTACAGGTGAGTCCCAGGTGGAAGCACCTTGATCAAGGGTCCACAGCTGCTCTGCTCAGGAGCAAGGGAAAACATTCTATTTCTTGTCAGTGGTGGAAAACAGATATATAGTTTTATGCTGATTCCTCTAAGAACGTCAGTTTTGTGAATGTAGCCGCTATGGTTTAGTAATAAATAAAAGGAAGCATCAACATGGTTTGTATCAACATTGACATTGTTTGCTGAACCAAGTCCAAAACCAAACTCACCGAAGCGCTATTGCTGTTGTACTGTAAATTAAGGAGTGTATTTCTTTTTGAAGGCCAGCAATGGTAACTGCTACACAGATGATCAATGTAACCGAACCTCTAACAAGCCCAAGAGGTATTCTTCATGTCCTGAAGACATTACCTCTGCAGTAAATACCACCTCTGCCTGTGCCTGTAATATGTTGCTGCTACCAGTTTACTAAGTCTGGCTTTCGTGCAGGAGGCAGAGGGAAACACAACTTAAGCCCAAACAAATGTTTATGGATAGGACCTGAGATAGACATCTCAGAAAAAAAGCTATCTCCCAAATCCTAAAATGCATTTTACAGTCCTGATTCACCAGCCCTTTCTTCCACAGAGCTCCTGCTGGAGGCAAAACAGAGTTCAATGGCAGAAAACAGCTGTATGAGTGGATGACATGGAGTATACAAGAATACATCAAGAATTAATTAAATGTTCTTTTGAGAAGAAGGTCAAAACCAGTACCAGAGATAGTGTAACATACTCTTGGTCTCTGAGAACCTTTTTAGATTTAGTAGATTTTTTTTGTTTGTTTTCTTGTCTCTATGCATTTCTGTTTGGGTGCTTTATTTCAGGCAAACTCCATGCAGGGATTTATAAGGATACCCCTTACTCCATCTACGTCCAATAAATACCAGAAAAAATACACATGCATGTAAGAATATTAGACTTATTATGGGGAACGCTGTGCTTGTTAATGATTTTCATTATATTTATTTAGAGTAAAGACACTGAAATAAATGATAAGGCTCTTTGCATTGAACTTCCCTGATGTCCCTGTGTTAACCAAAGGTTTGTGACTCCTCTGAGCAGCCAGAAGTGGTTACTCTGGATGCCTGATATCCAGCACAGAAAAAGGAATCTTATTAAAAATATGGCCATTCTTAACCTCCTTCTCTACTTCTTCCATCTTTCTCTCTCCACTCCCCAAGACAGTTTATGTGTTAAGCTCTGCATCTCAAAGTGAAACCAGGAATTTCCGAAAGACGTGGGTGTGCAGGGAGAATCTCTAGGGACTCAGGAGTCCCTCACATTGGATGCCTTTTTTCTGCCAGCCTGACTTGGAAATAAAAGCTGAAAAGTTATCTTATGAGAATCAATGGCATATCTTTGAGAGCACAGAAAGTAAAAACACAGTCCAAGTAATGAATGGAATAACTTTAATTATGTTTGGTTTGGGTGTATGGACTCAGTAAATCTCACTTATACAAATGCATTTTAAAGTTAATTACCTACTATAATTTCCATCTAAATATATTAAAGGGACGTTTTTCTCATTCTTACTCTTCTGTGAAGTCATTCGAGCGTCCAAGTGATTGAGCTCTGGCATAAAACTGTTGACATTAAAATAAGGTGTAATAAAGAGAACAGGGTAATTGCTAGAAGGTCAATGAAGAGAAAAGGAAGCAGCTGGGCTTAATTTAACAGTAGCACTGAAAGCAATGCTGAGAAGTGAAATAACTGCCAAAGAATGGCCATTTGGATGACCTGCATTGAAGAAACTGAAAAATTACATTACAATATTTTATTTTCAGATAATCAGAATTGAGTTGCAGATGGTTCTATGATGAAAAATACATACAGACAAACTGAGTGGGATGTACCTTGCCGAAAGGCTGTGTTCTCAAAGTCTGTATCTGAGCTGGTGATCTGAACCCTTGTCCTGGTTTCAGCTGAGGTAGAATTAATTTTCTTCTTAGTAACTGGTGCAGTGCTGTGTTTTGGATTTGGTGTGAGAACAGTGTTGACAGCACACTGATGGTTTCGGTGGTTGCTGGGTGATGTTTATACTAAGTCAAGGACTTTTTGGTTTCTTGGACCCTGCCAGTGAGAGGGCTGGAGGGGCACGGGACATTGGGCGGGGACACAGCCAGGACAGCTGACCTGAACTAGCCAAAGGGACATTTCATACCATAGGGCGTCATGCTGAGTATATATAAGCTGGGAGAAGAAGAAGGAAGGTGGGGACACCCGTCATTACGGTGTTTGTCTTCCCAAGTAACCATTACATGTGATGGAGCTCGGCTTTCCTGGAGATGGCTGAACAGCTGCCTGCTGACGGAAAGCAGTGAATTAATTCCTTGCTTTGTTTTGCTTTGCTTGCATACGTGGCTTTTGCTTTACTTATTAAATCATTCTTATCTCAACCCTCGAGTTTTACATTCCTTTCTGATTCTCTTCCCCATCCTTCTGGATGAGGGGGGAAGTGAGTGAGCGGCTGCGCGGTACTTAGTTACCAGCTGGGGTTAAACCACAACAACCCTCTGTAAAGTCACTGAAAAGAAAGAGTTTTTTCAAGGGAATGACTGATTTCTTCCTAAAGTACATGTCTACAATGTATTTCCCTAGGACTATACTTATTTTTCTTCACTGGATATGAAGGGACCTGGAGGTAACAAGTTCAGATGTGGACATCTAAAATTAGATGATGTAAACCTCACCAAAAGAACATCTGATGCTGGAAAACCGTCAGCAGTGTAGATGGAACAAGGGAAGACCAGGAAATAACAGCCTTGGACACCTGCCAGCTGCTGCCACACCAGGTCTTGAGCAGGGAATTTCAAGAGTGTCCTGTGACACTACATAAACTTAGCAATTGCATCAGTTCTTGGTTTTGTAGAATATATACAGGCTATATACTGTGGTTCCAAAGCTAGAAAGCGGACTCTTATTTCTTGATCTTGTTTCTAGATCAAACCTGCTGTACGAACTACTAAATTGGAAGCATACATCAAAGTAGTCTTGAAAGAAGAAATCCTCAGGGAGCAATATGCTCTTACACCGCTTAGTGATGGATGAAGCAATCAGATCAGGTCCACAAATCTTTAGCCATAAGAAACCTTATATTTGCTTTTATTGTTCACTCAAAAATATACACTGAGATGAAGCCATTAGCTGTAGTTAGGGATGGTGATAGGCTTCCTTGAAAAGAAATCTACTTCACAGACTCCCAAACACCTTCACTTGTTTTTAAGTTAAGTTTTGTAGATGTTTATTTAGAATTGTATATGTCCTGCCGATTTTATTGCACCACTTCTTTTGATCTGGGGAATGCACTGTAATGCTGTGCTTTGTAATTGGCATCATTGCCAAAGATTTTCAGCTATTTGGATATTTGAAACATTCGTGTTTTGTACTCACAATTCAACTCTGGGCATCAGCCTGTTCTCCTGGGCTACAGCCATCAGCAAACAGGTAGGTGAAAGTGCAAGTGTTCAAATATATATTAATATATTTATTCTGTGAGCATAAATTTGAAAAGGCTCTTTTGCAAGTACAAAATGGAAGGTTAGGCCTCTTCAGCTGAAAACCATCTCTCATCCTCCTCCTTTCAGCACCTCTTCCTTTTCTACATACTTCTAGCTAATGTAAATCTCTTAACATTCTGCAATGGCATACCAATTACAGAAAGAACCTCATCAAACCACCAACATGCATGAAGATTTGATCTCCAGTGTGCAGTAAAACCCAACTCTTACCTTTTTTTTCTATCCATTTATTCTCCAGAGCTATTTTGGGGCATGAATACTTCTTATTTTTTATTATAACTAGTGAACAAATGCTTATAAATGTCATATTTTTGTATGCTGACAGTCACATCAGTTTATGTAAGTAAAGTTCCCCCTTCTCTGCTTCTGCTTAAATACACAGATTTAGTTTTGGCATATGTCTCATCTGTATTATGGTATCTTAACAGTATGTCATGGCAGAATATATCTGGGAGACTTTTGGGAAGCTTGAAGCCCAGGTCTTGAATCATTTTTCATCTAGCTCATTCATTGTCTAACTCAGTTTGTTACCTTTATCATACACTAATGCTGTTGCATGATCTAATGCCACAGAATGGTTATAATGCTGTTGCAGATTTTACCACGTTGGGAAAATATTGAGCTCTTCAGATGGGCATTGAAATTCTTCCAACCAAGAACTACGAAATCCAAACTGATTTCACACTGTTTGGGCCAAAGAAGCTTGTATCTGATACTGGTTTGTATCTCTTCTTGATATGTTGATTTTACTGTTTAATCTATCAAATCTTCACAATCTAGGCATTTATTCCCACATGGTCCGTCAGTCTTGACTTTGTAAAAAGTCCCTCAAAGGCCAACAAGGGTGCTGCATGATGCAGTACTTCCAAAATGAGGGCTTTCATTTTTTTTTTTTGCATTTGCTGATCCTAAAGATCTCCTTTTTCATTGTGAAAGGGGACCATAAATGTACACATGAAACAAACCCACTTTACTGGACCGGTAGAAGAAAGCAAATGTGTCTTCTATCTCAAAGAGGACTTTCCAAGAAAGTGTACAGATGAGTTTTTGCAGTAGTGATTTCAGTCACATTGAAATATCAGTACTTCTGTGACTTACGCTGTGCTGGCCATATCTCATTTTATGTCTAGAGTTGTAGACAGAGCAGGTTTCTGTGCTCTTAGGTATAGACTGATACTAATGACAGAGTGAGAGGCAGAAATCTAAGCGTTATGCTCATATTATCAAACACTGATATAAGGAAAGGCTGAGAGCGCTGGGCCTGTTTACCTTGGAGAAGAGAAGACTGAGGGGGGATCTTAGCAATGTCTACAAAGGGGCAGGTGTCAGGAGGATGGGACCAGGCTCTTTTCAGTGCTGCCCAGAGACAGGACAAGGGGTAACGGGCACAAACTGCAACACAAGAAGTTCCTTCTGAATATGAGGAAGAATTTCTTTACCTTGAGGGTGACGGAGCCCTCGGACAGGCTGCCCAGAGGGGCTGTGCAGCCTCCTTCTCTGGAGACATTCAAAACCTGCCTGGACGCAACTCTGTGCAACCTGGTGTGGGTGACCCTGCTTTAGCAGGGGGTTGGACTGGATGATGTTGGGAGGTGCCTTCCAACCCCTACCATTCTGTGATTCTGCGATTCTGTGGTGCTGCAGGCCTCCAGGTAGTTTCCTCTGACAGTTCTTTGCATAGAACCATATAAATGGGACGGCAAGGGCAAGAGATATCAAGGTGCCCACTTTAGGGGGGAAAGTGGCAGAAAGGGAACATAACTATATTTGTGAGGTTTTTGGGCTCCTCTTTAAAAGAGAACACCTGCACAGCAAGGGTAGATTTTTGCTCAGCCAATGGAAAACTAATTATTATGTGTGTTTACTTAAACCAGGAGTGGGAAGAAACAGGTGCTGAGAAGCACTGAGGTCCTATTAAGATATCAGTTGGAGATGCAAAGGTAATGGCACTTTTTAGAATTGGTAACACCCAAAGATAAAAGCTGTAACGGTTACAGATAGCTTGAGGAATACAAAAGTAACTCTGTAAAGCTCATACCACAACTAAAATGCATGCAATATGGCTAAGATCATAGGGAGAAGGTTGTATAAAAATAATAGTATCAAATAAAGAAGCTAAATAAACACTGGTACGTAGACAAAGACAAAATTCCTGTAAATGTCTGTGCACCATTACAGGAGGCCTAATAACAAAACCCAGGTTGCCAGGCATTGGAGGAGAACCTATAATCTGCACTACTGAAGCACGGTTGAGTCACAAAACAATGGGACATTGTTTGTCATGCACACAGCCATATGGAGAGAACAGACTGTGACAGGAGCGGTGTGGGAGTGACCTCATGCCTGAAAAAAAACCATAATTATAATACGCCAAAAATTCTGAATAGGAAGGATCACGTGGCAGATCCTGCCTCAGTACAGACCCCTGCCTTCAGAACCGCTGTGTGGAAGCCACCTTGGCTTTTACATCAGGAGAAAGACTTCGGATTGAACCCTGACACCAACAAGCATATCAGTGGCTTTAGGCTTTTGCTGCCTTTATGGGGATCCTGAGGCTGCCAGCGTAACTCTACCTGCTTTCTGATTTCTGAACCTACAAGCGCAGCCTTCGGCACAGCAGGAGCAAGCTCTCAGTGCTGTGCAGCATCCCCCCTGCCTGAGTACACCTGCCAGGCACTGACCTGCTGGCATCCCCAGGCTACACGCGGAGCAGCCACAGGGATGGAAAGCTGGCAGGAGGTCCAGTGCTGTGTACTTACAGCTGTCCTGGGACATCTTAGGGTAGCACAGGCAGAGACACTGAGTTTTATGGGATCAGGAGAGCAAGGCTTGTTCACAGAGATGCAAGAGATAATGACACCTAAGCACAGCACAGAAAGCAGTAGAAAGCAACTGTAGTGCTTAACGACAGTAACAGCAATAATAATAAAGATGAAACCACAGACGATTAGTACATGGATTATTAAATTGTTGATAACTTCAGTATACTTTTTTGGAATAGCTACTTTTAGAGAGAGAAAGAGTCTCTTCCTGAACTGATCCTGTCAGTTAAAATGTAATCTCAGCTCTCCACACAGAAGGTGATGTGTTAATTATCACATTAACTCTGGTGAAGTAATCTGAAAATTTGTAACAGGAAACAAGAACTGCTAAATGAAATTAAACATTCCCATAACACACTGGCACAACAAAACAATGAGAAGGGAAGCTGCCAGAATCCATAGGCAAAATTACCCTTACCAGTATGGAAGAGATCTCAAATGAGAGGAAGGCTGTGCTGTGTGGGAAATTCCCCATTTAGAATAGTGTTCAGCTGGTACCTTTGCTGCTTCTCTGTCTGAGCTTCCTGGCACAGCTGGCAGATTTAACCTGAAGTTATTAATGTAAGCAACTGCTCAAACTCACATTTAAATTAGATAGTACAGGAGGAAACACATCGGCCCTAGTTTTATACCATCATAGTTTTGAAGGGTTTTAAAGGTGACATAGAAGAAGGAGGAAGTTTAAGGAAAATCAGAGAGAGGGTCTGTGTTCTCTTCATCCATAACAAGAGGTATCTGTGTTACAGATTAAGTAAGTACATCCTTGCTTCTTCCCTATACTTCTTCTTCAATCAGTGCTACTCATTTTTGGAGTAAAGTTAACTGATACAGTGAAAGGAGCAGGCAAACATCGTTACTGCGGCTCTTGAACTGATCAGCAAAAAGGATGGTTCACCTTCAAGCCCTGGGAATAGTTTGGGGAAGATACACAGTCAGTCATCTCATCTAAATGTTACAAAGGTATATATCATCCTAGGAAAATTTGTTGAAAGCACAACTTCTAGCATTAGAGATGGAAAAGCCACAAATTCTGTGTTCAGACTAGTAAAAGTGCTGGTACATGGCAGACTACCTGCAGGGAGATGGTAGCTTTGTAGTAACCAGCTCCTCCAGAAGCTTCCTTGCACCAATTAGGTTATGCGTGGTGTACTCTGGATGACAGGGTCATTATGGTTATGAAAGGTGGTGACGAATACACGGAGGCCATCAGAGAACTCAAGTTATATGATGTTTACTCAGCTCTCACTAACAGGCTAACATCCCCTTCGAATGAGAAAAGTAAAAAACACTGCACAGAGAGATCGAAAAGCTGATGGGTCATTTCTGTGACGTTATTACTGAATCCTTTCCCAGACAAAAATGGCAACCCTTCTCACTATCTCTACTAGCTTGCTGAAGCTGGCTACCCCCAATTTAATGTGGTCTTCACCATCAACCACCATTTCCCCTACAATATTTATTTCCTCTGTTATTTAGGAAAAAGAAAAATACCCCTACATAGCCAGAGTTCCCTTTCAGCTCCACTGGTGGAATGCCAGGCCAATTACACCAGTGGCAAGGACTGAAGACATCTGTATGATTTAGAAAAGTCTTTTGTCTGGGACGGTGTCTAGTTGTGTATATTCTGGATTACAGTTACAAAATGTTGTTCCTCCATGCAAAGTTCCTAAAAGGCACATCTCAGAAAAAAAGAAAATAATCTATAGTGGCCTAACTTTGGTTTTGCTGTCATTACTACACTACTACATGACATAAGGCCCCAGCCAGAAACAAGGGCTTTTGGAAGCATATAGGAAGATGCACAGTACCTGCAACAAAAGACCTTATGGTCCCAGAATTATCCATGGGGCTCAGTCTGTAATACAGATATCCCTTTGAAAAACTTGCACTTGAGGGTATCTCTCCTCTATGTATTTGGCTAAATGGTACTCTACCAGCTTATACTCTCATGGCAATGAGTTTCTTCCTCTCGTATTGGCAACCTTTCTTAAATAAGCACATTAATAATATGAAGTTTGTTTCTGCTAGGTCATAAAATACTGAAAATAAGTAAGACAGAACCCCAAAGGGGTTTTCTGGGGTTCTCCACTACACACCATTCCGCACACCATACTGGCAGCCCAGCAGTGTTGCATACCTTGTCGCTGCCTTTCTAAGACTTATTGCTTTTTAGGAGAGCCACTGTTTGGAATAATGAAAATGTTCTCAGGTGAAAGAAAAGAGCATGATGAATGCATTTTAAGCTTTGAAATTGCACAATGCTTTGACGGAGAAGACGCATTTAATGGTATAAAAGCAGGCAGCTTAGCTGACTGACACTGCATTTCAGGACTGACTACGGAGCATATCTTTCCAATGGGATCTGTTTGTGGTGTGCTAGTTTCATGAAAAAGTGAGGCCTTTGCTGTGTGCAAATTCCTTGGGGCAAAGGGAAGGTTAAAAACCTCCCAGACTTCACCGTGAAAGGCTGGTGCTAGGTAGCAGTCTCAGCACTTAGGTTGTGTCTAGGCAGTTCCACTGTATCCCTCTCCAGAGGTGCACACTAGTCTGAGATGGAGACAAAAGAAACTAACTGAAGCAATAAACTGAAAAACAACTTGGGAAAGAAATCATATTCCTGTGATCTGGGCATGCCAAATTCAACCGAGAGGCTTATTTGGGGAACATTGTCATCCTAGGCTCCCTTCAAAATCAACAGAGAAGAACAGGCACTTCCAGAACACAATTCAGATGAAGAATGATCTTGCTTTTCCTCCAGAGGTTTCCTTTCTCTCTCAATTACCTTTGCAGGCGGCCTTGAACAACTCTGTTCCTAATTAGGCAACGATGCTGCTACAGTCTCAATTAGGTGCTTATCATTGGGTGTGAGAAGTTCAGAGCTTAGGGCAGTATGTGGTTCGCATGTTCTTGATGCTTAATACAAATTCAGGCAGAATTAAACCACTACAGTCGCTACAGTCTGTCAACCACGGCTGCTTGGGTGTATGAGTGCCTGTATTAAAAATTAACAGTAAAGAATACTTAAACAGCAGTGACAGCTGGGACCAAAGCCTCAGGACTCTCTCATGCCTGCCCTCACCAATGGGCTGCAAAATCAAGCTCCTTCTTACCTATTCTCTCTCTGCTCCATGGCCTCGCATAGATTCTCTAGCTAGATGGGTAGGATAAGCTCCGAGGAAAAGGGAATTGCGGTTCAAACCCCTTCAGTCTGAGAAAGGCTTAAAATCCATGTTTCCCACTTCTTGTAAGAGTGTTCAAACAATGAAGTTATTCTGAAGTGGCTGCTGCCTCTTCCTCCTCCATCATTAGCTGCTTGCTCTCAAGAGAGGACTCAGTGCTCTGGATTTCAAGTGGATGAAGGTGACTGAGATTCAACACTTGTTCAGGTCTAAAGTGAGAGGTTTCCCAGGTGATTGGTAGGTGGGAGTTTCAGTGACATGCTTAGGCAGTGGAGAGAGACAGGGTCCTAGCTGCTTTGAATGATTTCAGAGGTGGCCACCTTTCCCCACCCATTGTATCTGGAATCAAGATGTCTACCTGACATGCACTGAACCATCCTGCTTGGCCAGGAGCTGCCTGGAAGCATGGCAGCACCCAAGCTGAGCAGTCCCTGTTGGCAGGCCGAATACTGCCTTCATTTCATTACAGTTCTTAGCCATTTCCTTTCAGCAAGCACCAAAGAAGTGATGCTTCCATGATCTATCTCAGCAACTTGGAATACAGGAAAGGCTGCTTTAAGCAGAAGACCCCTGAAATATATTCAAGGTGATCAAGATAATTTTTTTTTCATTTTTAAGATTCCCCTTCCATAAAGAGTCAGTACATTTGAGATCATACTATAGAGCCCACTGAGAAACATATTCAGCACATACCTACAGGTGTGTGCTTGCCAGCCTAGGCATGACATACTCTAGTCCATCCTTTAGCATAGCGATGAGTGTCACAGGTAGAGAAAGTGTTTCACTCCACTATAAATAGATCGTTGCATTAAGTATAACATTTACATTTGCTTGTAGTTGTCTGAATTCAGAACCAAACTCGATGCACTACATTCATGCCAGTAGATCCTCTATTCCCCCCCACTTAATTGCACTCTTTTTTGTTAGCTACTTTTCCTCTTTCAGTCCTCAGCATGCAAATTATGCCCAGTTTCACATATTTTTCTGACCAATTTAGACCTAAAAATTATGCTGCTGTTCACGTCACTGCTGAAATTGGCTCAGAGCTTTCCAAGGGAGTTGCACTTGTTGACAGCAGGTATGAATATATTTTTTGGATTTGAATGCCTTCGCATGAAAAAAAATTGCAGAGCACTGTCGAAGCTGTGGCTGATACACTGCACTGCATAAATGTATAAAGTAAATAACCATACTTACTATGATGAATTCTAGTCTTAGACCCTAACAACCACCTTTTGCGGGTAATAAAGTTGCTGATCTTTTATGTGGAAAATATAAGCCTGGCACCCTAACATTTATGTACAAAAAAGCAAAGGCTGGTTATCAATAAGCTTACTTAAATCACAAAATTCAGTACATGGATAGGTGGTTAAAAGATTACCAATTACAAAATCATGATGGACTCCTCCAGCAGGAACATGAAGAAGGAAATACCCCAGGACAGCTTGAGTCTAAGAAGTAAGTTCTATTTTAGATGTGTTTTTAGGCAGAAGGTGCTGAGCGTCCTTTCATAGGATATTGATTTGGAGCTTTGTATGATATATTGACTGGCCCGATACTGACCTTTGTCTGAACCACAGCTGAACAGTTTTCAAAGCATCTGCTTACCAGAACAAAAGTAAACTGAAAAAGCATGTTAGATACAAAACACTCACCTCTCTAGACTGTTTTTTTCCCTTTTTTTCCTATTTAAACATCAATTTGCAGTCTGAAAAGCAGCTTACTCAGACTAACAAATTTTCTTAATGAAATGTTAATGTTTTGGTCATATCACATAACTTTCTAGAGAAATCTTACTCTAAAAATTGTAGAGACTTTCTACTTTGCTAGCAAATTACCTAAGAAATGATTTCTCCTATACAAGAAGCTGGCAAAGACCAAAATCCTTTCCCACCACAAATTTTTGGAATGAAACATTCAGTACTTTGAGTGGTAAATACTGGGGATAAGAACTAAGTACAAACACCAGCAATGCATGTGGCACTTCTAGACACCGTGGCAGAATACGGGTGGAATAAGGAGATGCAGTACTGTCATTATTCTTTGAAAGCAGGTAGTCTACAGTACAGCCCTAAAAGCATGTAATTCTCCCTGTTACTTCACATTGGGTTTTATTAAACATTTAGCTTTGATCCAGCAAAGTACTTAATAATGAACATGGCTTAAAAAAATTCTGATGGGTCTTAATGGCTGTGGCCACATTGCACATGAGGAAACCCTGCTGAGGAATGCCCTGAGCATCGCTCTGGGAACAAGGGCTGAGTGTCAGTACTGCTGCAGTGGGCAGCTGGCAGCTGGACTGGCCCAGAAGCTCAGCTGCTGAAGTGGGACAGTGGGTATTGAGGGCATGATTACAGGAAGGCAGAAATCTGACTGCAACGTACACAAACACAACTGGCCCCGAGAGCAAGGAAGATCTAGTAACAAGCTTTGCAATACAGGGTTACTGTCCAAGTGAAAAGCACAGTCCCGAGCAGCTGCAGCCAGCGTGGGTGCATCTTTGCTGCTGTCGGCACAAGAGCTAGACAGCTTAAAGCCTCCGTCTTAACTCTGAGACCTAACGTTAATGTGAAGCACCTGCCTGTGTGCTCCCCTGAAGCAGCACCTTAGACCTTTGGCAAGACATCAATGCCGAGCCTGTACAGAGTTGCATGGCACCCTCATTCAAGGCCTGCTCCTAAAAGAAGCTGTGGGCTTCGGTGGAGTCAGCAAGATTATTCTTGGAGCATCTTCAAAAACATAGCAAACTATATTTAAAGAGCTAATTTTTCCTGCTGAAGCTGTTTGTATATGTGGGGGCCTGATAGAACTTGCTACCATCTTCAAGAGAGAACCAGAAAGAGTGTGGAAATGTTTGAAATAAAAAACAAGATTACCTTAAATGTGGGTTTTGCTTAAACTGACACTTTTCATAGGAAAAATAAATAGCATTTGAATTTAGAAAAATGAAATAAATAATTTCAAAATAGGAAAATACTCATTGAAAATAGGTAAAGGGAAAAAATTTAGAGATAATCTAAATTTCCCATCAAAACTCTACTCAAGAGAACAGAGCTTTCCATGAAAGATCAAATATAATTCCTTGTGAAAACACAAGTGAAAAACCCAGCAATGAACAGGTTTCACCAGTCATTGTTTTCCAACAGGTTTTGACAGTTGCCTAGCTGAATGAGCATCTAGAAGGCCCTGGACCCACTCTAGCAGACAGCAGTAACTATATTCATGGTACATAGGCATGAGTAAGCACATACACATAGGCTAATACTACAGCCCTGTTTATTATTCTCTGCTAGGTAGGAAAGAAAGAAAAGAAAAAAAATTAATCTAATGAAGGGGCTGAAGGCATGGCAGCTGGTGCCAGAGCCAGCATTCAAATGGTATCTCTCCCTCTGTCTTGCGCTGGGCTCGTTTGATTCCTGATTGCTCTTTTCATATTTAGGTTTTCCACAGAGTAGTCGGAGAGCACAATGATTACATTGAATGTTGAGGTCAGGAGCAGGCTTGGAAAAGACCCAGGTTCTTTGCACTTGCCACTGGGCAGAACAACCTCCCAGAGCCACAAAACGTTGCCCCACCTCCCAGGAAATCACTCAGAGGCTTCTGGATGCAGATTTACAAGGCCCTAAGGCCAATGAATAACCTGTGGTCCTGCGGTGGGTTGACCCTGGCTGGCTGCCAGGTGCCCACCAAAGCTGCTCTATCACTTCCCTCCTCAGCTAGACAGGGGGGAGAAAATATAACAAAAAACTTGTGGGTCAGGATAAGGGCAGGGAGATCACCCAGCAGTTACTGTCACAGGCAAAACAGACTTGACCAGGGGAAAAAAATATTTAATTTATTACCAATTAAATCAGAGTAGGATAATAAGAAATAACAAATGAATCTTAAAAGCACCTTCCCTCCACCCCTCCCTTCTTCCCAGGCTCAACTTCACAATTTCTCTACCTCCTCCCCCGAGCGTTGCAGGGAGATGGGAATGGGGCTGCGGTCAGTCCATCACACACTGTCTGTGCTGCCCCTTCCTCCTCACACTCTGCCCCTGCCCCAGCCGGGCCCCCCATGGTGCTGCCCTTCAGGCCCAGCCGGCTCCAGCCCCGGCCCCCCTCCCCGGCCTGGGGTCCCCCGCGGGCTGCGGGGGGGGATCTGCTCCCCCGTTCGCCGCCATGGGCCGGGGGCACGGCCTGCCCCAGCGAGGGCTTCGCCAGGGGCTGCCGGGGCATCTCTGCTGGGCGCCTGGAGCCCCCCCTGCCCCTCCTGCCCGGCCGGGGGGCTGCAGGGTGCTGCGCTCACACCTCCTCGCCCCTCTCTCTGGCCGCAGTCGCTGTCGCACAGCAACTTTTCCCCTTCTTAAATACATTATCCCAGAGACATTACCATGGTTGCTGATGGGTTGGGCCTTGGCCAGCAACGCGTTCATCTTGGAGCCATTTGGCACTGGCTCTATCGGACATGAGGAAGCTTCTGGCAGCTTCTCACAGAAGCCACCCCTGTAGCCACCCCCACGCAAAACCTGGCCACACAAACCCAATACAGGTGCTTAGACAAACCAGTCCTCCACTCCTCAAGGAAAGAATGCAGCTATTTGTTAGCCTAAGCAGGTGGTTTCCATTTTTATTGAGAAGAGTTAGAGTCAGAAAAAAGGCTGAGGTGTGGGAAGAGGAGGACAGGTGAAGTTTGAGCTAGTATGCAGTGTCACTTGGTCTGGGAGGTACAGTGAGGCACAGAGGTCTCCATGCAGAGGGTGCTGCGGCTGAGGAGGAAGCAGAGCACCCACAGAAGTGTACAGGTGGTAAAAGGCCATTTGCATCTGGAAGTTCTGCCAACCCTAACCACAGCGAATGGCCCCTGCAGAGCTGAGAGGTTTGTGGGTTACACCCTCTAGTGTTCATTTTACGCAGGAGTAGGAGGAGGAGGGTACAACATAGGAAGGGGCTATCCAAAGTTTCATGTGTTTTTGAGAAGAGTTACGCAGAGGTATGCAGCGGTGCAACCCCAGAAACCTCGCATAACAAAGACCTTGTTAAACCGGAACAAATGCGTAAGCAAGGCCATGTTGGTCCCATCACCTCGGCTGTGGGCATCAAGCCAAACACTGAGTAAATAACATTTGACACTGACTCGACTCCCAAAGAACATTGCAAAAGTAGGTCAGTTAGTTTCCTTGCTCACTCTTTGAAGAAGGTGAGGACCCAATGCACGACCAGGTAATGCTCTGATAGTATGTGTATAAACTAAACTAACATACAATAATGAAAAAGGCAGCAGTACAGGTGGGTATAGGTCAGCAAAACTTAGCTACGAGAAGCCAGCAGGTCTCTGATCCCTATGACACTGATGCATATACAAGATGAAAAAAAGAGATGTGTATTTGTGTTCAGCTCATCACTGTTAGGCTTTCAGTATAAGTGAGTAAGAACTTGTTTTGGAGTCTCATTATAACAAGTCTTTGAAGGCACCTTTAAAAAAAAATAAAAAAATCCTCAGTATAGCACCATAGACCCTGACAGCTCACCTGCAGAGGTATGATACCGTGCTATATGACACAGAACAGAAAATGACAAAATGAGCACTGATCCATTAAACAGATTGTTCCTGACAGGGCATGACATTATGGCAGTCTTTTAAAGAGCAAATTCCTGTAATCATGTCTAATTAATTGGTCTCAAACAAGAGACTGACAAAACTTACGGTGCAGCTAAGCAAGATCCTCAGTTATCTGCATTATCAGAATCTGTTGCTACTTGTTGGTAGGATGAGACCAACAGCACCACTCTGAGAGAACAAATCAAGGATAGTATCTGGGTAATTAGTAGCTGGATCCAGTGTTTCAACTGACACATATATTCTGTGATCTCAGGGACATGACGGCAAGGATCACCCATTTACAGCATACAGGAACAAGGAAGCGTCACATCAGGGAACCACAGAGGCAGTCAAACTTTGGATGTGCTTATAGCTGTGGACACTTCTTTCCTAAATTTAGAGTATCTTCTGTCAATCTACTTGCTCTCAGGGCTGCATTCAGGACATCTACTTCAAGAAGGTTATTTATGCATCAAAATGCCAGACCCTAGGAAGGTGGTTTGGGGCACACAAAGCTGTCAGGTGGGAGAAGCTGGCATCTTCAATGATCAAGCAGTGCCGTGGCCTACGGGATGAGTTGCAGCTTGCTGACAGACAACACAAAGCAGTGGATTGCGCCTGAACCAACACAGGGTCACAAGCAGGAGCACTGTGGCCTGATTTGCAGTTGCATCTATATGGAGGACAGAATTTCTATTGACAAACCTACACCTGCTGCTTTCCTGCTGGTACAGGATGCCTTCAGAAATGCCAAGGTATTAGGAAAAGATATGGAGGGAATTCAGGTCATCTTGATCCAGATCCCTAACATGCAGCCTTGTGTCAGGCACCTACGCCTTGTTCTGATGAGATCCAGGGACAGAAACAAAGAAGAGCCACAAACTGATGAGGCTGGCAAGGGGTTGCTTTCATCTTGCCTGGTGGAAGCGAGGTGAAAACCGCAGATGTAAGAGGAAGGTATTCAAAGAGCCAGAGGAGCAACGCATTGGCAAAGCTCCTGCAGGAGGTGTCTGAGGGAGCGAACGAGAGGGCAACAATTAAGGGAGCTGTGGCAGCAGGAGTAGGCAGTGGATTTGTCTTGACAATTTAGGAGACAAAGGAGATGGGAAGGTATTTATAGAGGCAAGCAGGGTTGGAGAAGGTATTTTCAAAATAGAGGTTGCAAGAACAAGGTTACTGTGCTTGTGTCTCTGCCACTGAGTCATTGCGACAATTTCCCCATCTGTAAAACTGAGATAATAATACTTACCTATCTTACAGAGGGAGGGGAGTGTGTTGTGAGGATTAATTAGCTAAGGTTTGTACAGCACTTTGAACATGTAGAGAGCGATATAAGTGCTCAGTACTAAGATTATTATTAATATGGAAGAAATAAGCCAGGGTGGGGGTGGAGAGCGAGTGAGCAAGCTTTTAAAAGATAAGAGGAAGGAAGTAACAAGAGGATGACAGAGAATAGGAAGGGATGGGATTAAGGGACAGTTTCTTAAATTAGAGGTAAACACAGGGAGACTTTACAGGAAGCTTAAATGAAGGAAGAAAGCGTTAGGAGCAGAGCTGTTAGAACTGGAGGTCTATGAGCTCTGATATTATTCTCCTCTCATTTGCTTGTTTTGTCAGTTTTACACCACACTGTGGGATTTTTTTTGTCTTCCAAGAAGTCTTTATCTGGAACATTGACTGCAAGTAAAATAAATGCAAACTGTCAAACTCAAGCTTTAGCTCTGGCACTGCAACTCCCACTAAATCAATGAGTTGTGGGTCTGAAACTAGAACTTAAAAAAATATGTAGCTTCCTATTTGTGTTATTTATGCAACCCCATCTCCCCTCCATCCTGCTAAAAGCACAAGAAAGAAAATCAACCTCCCTCTGAACACTACTGTTAAAGATAGAAAACGCCCAGTATTCTTAGGAGGTCTCCAAAACATAAAACTAAGTCCTTTTTGATCTCCTGCTTTCAATGAGGTGAAGCAGATGAGGGTATCCCATTGGCAAAGTGATTGTGGCAGGTTGTTCAAGACTGGAAATTTTAAGTAGAGTGGATGTTGATTAAACATGGAACAGTTCCAGGACGTTCTGTGGTCTGCTTCTCCAAGGCAGTAAGCAACTGCAGTGGACGCTCTGACTTTGTTATCTATGACTTTGTAATGGAAAACTGTATTTCCCTCTGCCAAATTCCCAGCTTCTATTTTGCGACAGACAAATTATGAAATAACTTAAAATTGTTCTGAATTTTACCCAGAATAATCAGACAAAACAGTTGGGGATACACCCTCTGCTCACCCAGCAAAGGAGCGTGCAAAACCTTTTAACTAAGACAGGCAAAACAGTCTTCAAAGTCAGTGCACTTAACAGAGCTTATTTCAGCCTAATAAAAGCAACAATATTGAAACAGATTATTTTTCTAACAGACCAGTGTGTCCTCAGGCCTTCTTTGGGGATAATGGATTGCAGCTAGCGTGGTTCTAGGTGTTGCTTTTGATTCTCTTTGTAGTAACTGCACTGGAAGTGACCTTTCAGTTTATCATCAGGTTCATTACTTTGTATAGCTGACTCCACACATATGATGATCCTATTCATAAACAAGGAGACACGATTTCAAAGAAGTAGCTCATTTGCCTGCTGTGCCCGGATCCACAGCAATAACTAGCTGGACCAGGATAGGGTAAGTGATCAGTAATAGAATGAATCTTCACTTACCAAGAGGGCTGGCTGAAGCAGAGAGTCTTTTATATAAAGCTAAGTTCTTTCGTGGGGAAAAAAAAATAAAATGTCTAAAAGCCCAAATGTGGCTTGCAGTGACACCTGATGTTAGTAGCTGGTAGGTGAGGTGTCTGAAAGAGCCTGAGAACTCACCTTCTGACAGTGAAGATCTCTGAAGGTTCTCGAGCTGGTTGTCTCCAATGTAAAGGCTGTTCCCATCTGAAAATACAGTCCTAATGTAGCAGGAGAACACACCAGAGGTTTATGTTGGACCAAATGCACATCTGTCCTTGGAATGTAACGAAATCCAGTAAAGCAGAAAAAAGGGATGCACTTTGATGCCTGTGAACTCTCCTGAGAATAATGTGAAAAGACATTGTACAGTTGTACTCAGAGGGTTATACAGGCACTTACTCTAGTTTGTTTAGGATGTTTACTATAAACTGGCTTACCCTTTTGGGTCCAGGTTTTTAACAATTTTCTTCCATAGTAAATGATGTATTTCAAATTAAGTATGCTTTTACCAAGGTCATGCTCTGTTCTTCTTGCACTAATAGCACAAACCACAGTATTTAAATATTCAAGCAAACAAAATGTCTAGCAGCAACAAGGAGATGAGGGTGCCCTGGCTGTACAGCATAAATGAACGCAGAGATTCATTAAAAAGTTTGCATATGCTCCTAGAAAGATGTCCTCTTCCAATAATTCCAGTCACAGCCTACCACTACCTAAGTCAAACTTACTAATTTGGATAACTAGGTCAATATTGCCAGTCTTTTAGCCAGTGGTCACGAGAGACATCTTACCCCTCCACGGATGGAGTGTGTAGATTTCTGTGTGGATAAAGGAGCAGTAATGTGCTCTCCTATTCCTTCCCTCCCTTGTGGGCTAAAGAAGACATTAATGCAATGTTCTTTACACAGGTCATAAAGTTGTTTTTTCCAAGGAAGCACCAGACTGGTTATCCAAGCATCCTTCCAGCTTTCAGACCCCCATTCTTCACTTACACCTTCGTTTTGCCACTGCATATCCCTTATTCTATTACTTTAATGGGCCCAATGCCTAAAGAGCAATTAGCAGCAATACTAATTTTTGTGAAGAGGACTTGCTTTTATTATTAATGCTGTCAGGTCCATCCATCCATCTCAGGGGTTTATAATGTCTGCATAGCATTTCAATGACAAAATGCAATCCAGAGAGTGTTTTCTGGACATTATAAAATCTGCACGGTGCTTCAAAGACATTGTGATGTCCATGAGAGAATTCATAGCTCTTTCAACAACTGAAGTTTTAAAAAGCAATAAATTTTTAAAAAGAATTTTGAAGGTATTCATGAAGGTAATCCAGAATAAGAATTCTTGGTGAGACCTTGCAAGTAAAAAATTGAGGGTTTGTCCATGTGAGGAAATTAACTGGCAGAACTATGGCAGTATAATTATAATGCTGCAGCAGCTACTGCTTGTGTAACTCTCTGTGTTCCTATACAGACACTATTCTGGAATAAAAGTCTTTTTTTTGTCGGTAGACCTTACACTGCTTTGGAACTGACATAAACTCTTTCTGCCTCATAATCACTCGGCCCCCTACTACTGAAATCAGCCTTCCATTTTCTCTTTTGTGCAAATGCCCCTTCACCAAATTACACTTTCACAGCACAACCAATGACTACAGAAAATGTCTGCAACTACTAATTATAGGCAAAAGAAAAAAAAAAAAAGCCAACAAAGAACCTGACATAGTAAGGGAGTGTGTGCAAAAGAGTGACAGAGGCCAGAGCCAAGGCTACCACGTGTAAGGTACAGTAGCAAGGGGAATGGTTAAGGTGATCTCTGAGCAAGAAGAGAAACTGCTGTCCTCCATCAGATTATCTGAATTTCCTTTCCTTTTTTTTTCTGGGCTTTGCCAGTTTATTGTGCGTAGCACTTGCAGATGAACCCTAACAAAGTTTGGTGCAGTGATTTAAAAGAAAAGCAACACAGGGTTTAGAAAGAAAGCTGAGGTAGTTCAACACAGTATCTTCAGTGAGTGAATTTCAATTGGCTTTCAACTTAGCATTTCAGGAAACTTTAAGAGAAAATGGATTGAAGTATTTACAGTGCATGTAAATCACAATAAAAATGTGAACACTTTTTCAGTTATCTACTTGATGAATAGTAAGGAAGAACAATATTAAGCTGGAAGCTTAAAATGTCAATATGGGATAACGCAAAAGCAGGTTTAGTGCAACTGAGGATCTGATATTGTAATAACCAAACAAAAATGGATCTTGAGTGGTTTATACATGTTATCAGAGCTCTTCAGGTGAATGGAGGTCTTAGTAAGAGGATATACTTGTTATGTAAACTGTATAGTCTTCTGATAAATGTTTAATATTAAACTTACCTAAAATTCTAACAAAATAAAACATACAAGGACAACATCTAAATGAAGTAGTTCAAGTTGCTTTTACTGTGGCTCTAGGAAATAGTTTATATTGTGCTGGATATCACAGAACCCTGTTTAATAAAAAAATGGGAGTCAGAGTCACATAGATAAAAAAATGGGAGTCAGTGTTACATAAATAAAAGATTCTGACTCACTAGATTAAACTGGCCACAATACATTGTGCAGACTAGTCCATCAGTGCACATCTGCCTGGAAAGTACACCGAACCGTGGGCTCCATCCTACAGACATTGCTTTAATAGAAAGCTTTTCTCATTCCAAAGTTTGTAGTCCCTAACTTTGTATGCTTGCCAGGAATGGGATAATAACAAAAACTAAGCCCCGTATCTAAAGAAGATGCCCACAAATATTAATGTTTTAAGTAATCTTCCTTTTGATATGTTTTTAGGCTTATATACTTTTTCTTCTAAAAATGCTTAAATAATTAAGTTTATTGGTAAGAGTATTAACCGAACAGGACTGTTTAAATATTTATTGTAGAATATTCAGTAGAAGTCTTAGTAAGCAGAAGTTCACCTCTTCCTGATCCTTCCCTCCTTATATCAGGAGACAGAAACAGTGTGTGAACCATGCATCTTAACACAGGAATTTGAATTCTGAATTAGTAAAGGGCTCAAGCCAAACTCCAAAGAATAAATTGTAACATCTAGTCACACTTTCGGCCTTGTGATCTTCCTCTGCTTGTCTGGAGAAAACAAGCAGGACTGAGGGTGGTAGTGAAGTGACTTGCCAGACCAGTAGAAAAACAAGGATTAAGAGTCCCAGATTCCCACTCAACCATCACCTGCAGTGAGTTGCATTCCCTGCTCACTCCTATAGACTTTGTCCAACTTAGAGGACCTGTAACTGGACTTTCTTAGTTAACTGATGTCAAATAATTGCCAACCAGGAATTTATGACCAAAGTGATGATATGGATCACACTAAGTGATGAAAAGCGTGAGAAAATTTGAACTGAGACAATGCAGTCAGTTAAGTACAATGTAAAGAATCCACTTCTTTGCACTGCTTTTGCACGCTGCTGTTACAAATTCCACTAAGTCACTGTTCCTCTATCCTATTATTGCTAAGGGAGCTTATTTATCTAAATATGTTTGCAGGAAGGTGGCTCTTTCACACAGACGCTGGCAGGACCAGTGCTCAGACCAGCCTGTGCAACCAAATGGTCCCCCATTGCTGGGAACTTCAGAAATGCTCCAGTATTTCAGCTTTTGTAAGCACCTTACCACTAGGGTTGTTATGCATTGCTGTGTACCAGTTAGTCTGTATATTATCCTTACCACAAGACTGGCTAATATAGAAACAATTTTTTTTTTTTACAACATCCAGACTTGACCACATAGTTACAAAGGATAATGAAGACCCTTGGTGACAGAATAAAAACAGGTTTAATGTAGTTATCTCAAGGTTGAGTCTAAACGGTCTTTTTTTCTCCATCTCTTTATCTCTCTGACAAGCTGTTCACACTTAATTTCTACAGAGAACGATTTAGTCTTGATGTACACTCCATTTCCCCCGATTAGTTTAGTCAAACAGCCAGCTCATCAGCTACATCCAAGCAACTGTTTCACAACAAGAGATACCCTATGGTCAGTCAGCAGAGAAATCCTTAGTATATGGTGGAAAGAGGTGCAGAAGCTGCTTCCAAAGGAATAGATTAGCAGACAGCATGCTGGTAAAGTGACTCAAAGCCACAAACAGTGAAATGCATGGGAACATGAAAAGCTACTGGGTTGTACCAGTTGTCCACCTAGCCCAGTATTTTGTCTCAATGGCAAAAGGAGATGTCATTCAAGGACAGCACGAGCCTAGCTATTATTTGCAGTTCATTTCTTTTGTACTCCCCGAGCACACAAATTGCTATATATAGAGATTTTAGAGGGCACCTCCTGTTTAGTCCTTGTATACCTCTTTATGGACTTGCTGTGTATGAATTCTTCTGACTTGTTTTGAAGACCCTCTTAGGGTCTGCCTCCACAACCTCTTATCGCAGCAAGTTCTGGAAGTTCTGTCCAGGGGGTAAAATGATTAACTCTGTTTTGCTTTAATCCAGACTCCTACCGTTTTCACTGAGTAGCCTCTACTTCTCATGCTGTGTGATTTGATGAACAACAGTTCTACATCACCTATCACCTCTGTGGTGGAACTCCACTCACCTGCCACCTTCCTCCTCTCTTCTCCAAACCAGAGAGAGGTATGATTTCAGTTTATTACACAACTCTTAGATTTAAGTCACACAATCAACACCACTTGTGCTGCATGTATTTTATTTTAGTAGAGCATTTTGAACCTCTTGCAAGACAACGTTCTCAGCATCGTCAAGAAGCCTCAACTGAAAAAAACCAAACCACCATCACCTAAGTTGTAATGTTCATATTTCTCTCCACTTGGAAGCACAATGGAGAACAGAATGCTCAAAGATTTCAGTCTATTACTAAAGATGTTCATAGAAACAATGTTTCTTGTTTCTATGTTGTTTCTATGTTTCTATGTTTCTATGCCTGTGTTGTGGGATTTTAGAATAGGTTAGTAATCATGAAATTAGGGACTGTATTGTAATGTGTACAGAAGGTAAGGAAAATTGAAACTGTAAGGTCATGTGGAGCCCCTCTCAGGATCAATGCCTCAGTATCAGGAACAACAATGGGGATTAAGATACAACTGAGAATGAAAAGCCTGACTGCCCTTGACTTTGTGAGATCTGGGAGCCTAGCTGTCTCCTTCTGGAGAAAAAAAAACAATTACCAAACCATTTCCAGTCTTTAAGCATCTGTTTAAGTACAATTTAAGCACCAGCACAATATTGCTGTAATGTAACTTGTTGGTGTGACTTTTCTTTCAAAATTATTCTAAAATGTGGAAAAATTTGAATAGTCTTCATGAATGCATGCCTTCTTATGCATTATTATACCATCTGCTGAAGATATCTCCTTTCCTGTAACCTTTAAAACCTACTTTAATAATCCTCAGACCAACCACAGCAAGGTATCTCACTCCATTTTCTCTTTCATACCTACTGTTTTAGTGTATTTCCATAGAAATACTTAGGATATAGTTACTAGTGACACAAATGCCCCTGAGTGCCACATTCTATGAAGTCTTAGGACCAAGGTCAGGACGCTGCTTATTTAACAACCATGTCTCCTCCACATGTGCAGCTGAGGAAATCAAGCACATACGCACAAAGTATTTTTTTCAGCCTCAGTTTCAGTTGTTTTAAAATGTCTGTTTGCAGGATGAAATGTTTTTAAGTCTTATATTTGGCTGAAAGCTGAGAGGAAAGCTGAAAGCAGAGAGGACCTTTCAACTTCAGCTCCTGCTAGAGGGACCTGCGAGTCTCTTTTCAGCCTTTGCTGCCCCCTAAAGACCCGGTAAACACAACCAGCTGAGCTTGGCTGGTCCTCTGCCCTGGGTGTCAAAGGAATAATCACACCCTAACTGCTTATTTGGCCTTTGGCTCCTCTTGTGTCCTGCTCCTTTCCCGCACTCTGCTTTGCATTGTAATTCCCTGGGCTTTCTGACCTTTGCCTGCAACCTTCCTCTTGCTTTGCCCTTCAAACTACAAACTTTGTATCCAGTTTCCAGTGCTTTGGGTTGGCTTCTGATCCCAGTTTTTGCCTACACACTTTCTTTGCGTATCTTTTCTGTTGCCTGACTTTGACTTGCCTTCCTCTTGCTATTGATTGGGCTCTACACCCAGCTCTAGCTAGATCCCAACTAAGGTATTATTGATTACTTGTTAGAATCCCCAAGGAAGATAAATTTCCTCCTTACTCTCCTTCTTTCTTTCCGACATGTTAGGAATATAACTCTCTGCTTTCAAACTGAGATAGGAAAGATCTGTTCTTTGTGTCTGAGAGAAGAGTATTTCTTTCTTTGCATGATGAAGTTGTATGTCTCAGACTCAGCTCTCAAATCTGGAGTGACAAACATGTGCCCAGCCATTAACCTTTAACCCATGCTTCTGCCAGAAATTGTCTGGCTAACAGAGCTCAGCATCAAGCACCTTGACAACAGAGGTATTAGTTCAAGTGAAGACCTGCATTAATATGTCACTTTACAGGGACTAAGCCAGGAATGGATGCACTGACGTCTTTTTACCCTGACAGAGAGCTGACTTAAACAGTATTCCGAAATTGTGGAAGTGTTTTTTGCTCACATGTTCTCAAATGACTGTTCCGAAGCTTTGAGAAAACTGTTAGCATGTGAAGCAGGACCTACCATGCAATACAACCATAAATGTTTCTCGCTTTGAGGCAGTAAGAAGAAACAAGCTCACTGGATCATATTCCACCTTTTTCTGCACCTTGGCAACACCAGTGATTTCATAAACTGGCAGTCAAGAGAAATGTTATAAATACCATTTATGAACGTACAATTTCTCCTTGTGTATTGTCTACATCCCATTCAGGAACACATTTAAGCAAGTGCTTGAGTGCTTTCCTGACAAGGGATAATTTCCAACCAGGGCCTCTGTGCACATCAGCTCTTTCACTAGGGCAAGAATGAAGGCTAAGATTATCTGAAAAATTCACTGTAATTCTTAATTTTCGCACTGTCAGTTTTCTGAGGAACCCAATCCCCATTAAGCTATGGATTTTCCATGCATGGCTTAGCGGTGACCTTCTTTTTAAACAGCAAAACTCTGTCCTCTTTTTTTTCTTTCTTCTTTGAAGAAGGAAAGTATCTTTTTGTCTTTTCTTTTGTTAAAGAGGTTTTAAAATCTCATTTTGTAGAAGGTCAAGAAAAAGGGGAAATGAAATGGCACACTCAGCTCCTTCAATTGTAAGTGTAACTACAAATTTGACTTGGTGATTACTACACCCAGAAAAAGAATCCCCCAGTCACATATACACATCACATGTTATCACTGGTTGTAATTTTTTTTGGCAGATTGACTGACACTTGCCAGACTCTGTAAGATCAGTGTCCTTTAAACAAATATCAGGACCTATTTCTGCTAATGCCATGCTTCTCTCAGAACAGACCTCCGGTGACACACTGCCTGTCCTGATCAACTAATAAACCTTACAGCAAGGGAAGAGCTTTTGCAATGAAAAGTGCTAGAAAGACCTATAAATCTGCAGGCTGACATTCTCTCTTCTTCACCTCTGGACTTTTTCCTTCCACTGCTAAGCCACATTTAACTCTTTTTTATGTCTTTTGACCTTGCTCCTTGGTTTCCTTCCCCTTTTTTCTCATTTCCAGCTCAGTGTCAATGATTTCTTAAGTCCTGCTCTCTTGCCTAGTATTTGCATACAGTGTCTGTGGCTTGCATGGATGGAATATGTGCACCCAGCAACACTATTTGGACAGATGTAAGAGATCTACCTTTCAGCAGCAAGAGTTAACAGTTTTTCGCTCCATCTACTCATGTTGTTTTTACAAAAACAACTGATGTCTTCCTTACCCATGAGTGCAGCTGACCTCAGAACCTGCATTCACAGGGAAGAACTTTCTCAGCTAACATGCCCCTCACCAAGCTCCCAAACTGCTTACAAACTGGACAAAGAGAAGTCGTCTGTCATCCCCCTGCTCACCCCCAAACCGATCAGTTGTCAGTCATGGCTTAGTGGACCAGGTGGAAAACACAAATTGGAACAGAAAAGGTGATGAAGGAACGTTCCTGGCTCAACGATGGCCTGGCTCAGCCATAATCTTCAACACAGTCTTTCTAGTTGTGCGTCTCCAAAATTTAGGCCTCTCTTTAGCTGGGAAGCCAGGGTGTGAGAGACCAAAATTGTATCTATGCTAATGCCTGGCCTCTGGTCTGGCTGTGCAATCCGGCAATATTCAGTTCATATTGGGGGATATTAGGTGCACCCAAGCCCTGTCCCCTGCTGGTATTTCCACTCAGCAGGGATATGCAATGGTTGTTGACAGTGGCCAGCAGATAGGCACAGATATTTAAGAGCTGGGGGCAAACTGTGGCGTGTACTGAAAGATGCACCTGGGTGTTCATCAAAGGAACCTGCCTTGCTTTGAAAACCATCAGTGCAGAAACAGAAATGTCTTATTCTCAGGTAATGCTTACACACAAAGGAGCTCTGAAGTAAATGATGGCATCAGATGAAAAACTAGACATGAGCTGGTAATGCGCACTTGCAGCCAGTCATGTACTGGGCTGCATAAAAGAAGCATGGCCAGCGGGTTAAGGGAGGTGATTATCCCCCTCTACTTCATTCTTGTGAGATCCCATCTGAAGTACTGCATCTAGCTCTGGGGTTCCCAGCACAAGAAAGACATGAACCTGTTAGAGCAGGTCCAGAGGAGGGTGATGAAAATGGTCAGAGGGCTGGAACACCTCACCTACGAAGAAAGGCTGAGAGTTGGGGTTGTTCAGCTTGGAGAAGGGAAGGCTCCAGGGAGACCTTATTGTTGCCTTTCAATATATAAAGGGGGCTTATAGGAAAGACAGAGAAAGACTTTTTACCAAGGCCTGAATTGACAGGATGTCACAGTTTAAGCCTGCTGGCAATCAAGCCACAGGCAGCCGCTCACTCGCTCCCCCCACAGTGGGATGGGGCAGAGAATAGTAAGAATAAAAGTGAGAAAACTCGTGGGCTGAGATAAAGACAGTTTAATAGGTAAAGCAAAAGCCACGCATGCAAGCAAAGCAAAACAAGGAATTCATCTGCCACTTTCCATCAGCAGGCAGCTGTTCAGCCATCCCCAGGAAAGCCGCGCTCCATCACGTCTAACAGTTACTTGGGAAGACAAACACCATAATGCTGAATGTCACCCCCCTCCTTCTTCCCCCAGCCTATATATCCTCAGCATGATGCCATATGGTATGGAATATTCCTTTGGCTAGTTCAGGTCAGCTGTCCTGGCTGTGTCCCCTCCCAGTGTCCTGTGTCCCTCCAACCTTCTCACTGGCAGGGCCTGAGGAAAAGTCCTTGACTTAGTATAAACATCACCGAGCAACAACCAAAACCATCAGTGTGCTGTCAGCATTATTCTCACACCAAATCCAAACCACAGCACTGCACCAGCTACTCAGAAGAAAATTAACCCTATCCCAGCTGAAACCAGGACACAGGACAAGGGACAACTGTTTTAAATGGAAAAAGGGTAGGTTTAGATTGGACTTAAGGAAAAAATTGATTACAGTGAAGGTGCTGAGACACTGGCACACGTTGCCCGGAGAAGCTGCGGATGCCCCATCCCTGGCAGTGTCCAAGGCCAGGCTGGATGGGGCTTTGAGCAACCTGGTCTAGTGGAAGGTGTCCCTGCCCATGGTGGGGGGTTGGACTAAACGACCTTCAAAAGTTGCTTCCAACCCAAACCCTGCCATGATTCTGTGATTCTATGTGCCTTTGCAAGTGGGGGAGCGTTCACACAGGGCTGAATGTGGGTCAGTGTCCCCACATACCAAAGCAACACACAGACCTTGTGATGCTTGCCTGAGTATGCAGTACAACTTCTCCTCACTTCAGCCACCCCGCAGAATTTGGAGGAAGGGTATAAGGTTCATCCATTAATCATCTCTAAAAATACAAAAATTAGAGTTCTCAGCTCATGATGGGATATTGAATCCGAAAAGACGAGCGGGATAAAGAATGCAGATTTTAATTTGCTTCATTGCATATGGACCTTTTCTACTCCCATGGAATCTAGAAGAAATATTTTTAAGATGTAACCACCTAATTGGACAACAAACTTTGCTACTGTGGCTGCCTATACGTACAAATGATGAAGTTTTGGTGAAGGTTGATGCAAAAGAACCACAAAATCAAACTCTAGCACCTAGCTCATGCTGGCTTTTAGAACTTGGAAGTTTCATGCTTAGAAAAAAAAAGCCAATTTCTGAATAAAAAGAACTGGAAGGAGGGAATTATTTTATTTTGTTCCTCTTTGCTGAGATAATGAGTATTTTACTGAATATGGGAAAGTGCTAATTTGTTCCCTTTTACTTTTCATACTTCAGGCAAACAATTTTGATGACTCACCAAAGAAAACTGGGGAATTACAGAGTGTCTGCCATCCATCCAACTCTTGTTTTTCACTCTGTCCCCATTTCCTTCCATCTTTCTTTCCAATCTGAAAAGAAGGGGCTGGTGCTAAGCTTCCTCTGTTCTCCAGTCCTCAATGAAAGTTCATGTGAACACCTAAAGGGCACAGTGCAGAAGTCTGTCCTCTGTTCTTACTCCAGCATAATTGCTGTTAAATTTTGACAAACTTGATTTATTTTTGTAACATTTTATGTATTTTCTTTTAAAATATTTAAAATAGTGTTCCTCCATGTAGGACATACAGGATATTGGTATTCACCTACTCCTGCATGTCAAGGGTGACATGAAAGTGTAGTGCTGTTTGAGGTGGCATGAATATGTCACTGATGGCTTTGTCATGCGTGAATAATATAGCTAATCCAACCTAATTTTGATAATATCACTATACTAAACCATGATATATGATTTTTATATAGTCTGAGGATAAGTATTTTTAAGCTACATGTGGTATACAGTTGAGCAAAAAATCCCAGCCCTAAATGACATAATGATATTACTGAGGCTGCGAAAATAGTACTTACAAAGTATAGCACAGTAGTCACTATATATTCATTCCCTCTCCCATGACTTAATTACATCACCCTTTAAGACAGATGTATAATGTAATTAGAGATTTGAACAGTTCACAGCCAGATCACTTAAAGTAACATTGTTAATGGGCTTTAGAAGTTCTCCCTTTAATATTGCCAGTGTTATAACTTCTAATTACCTTAATAATTAGGGCTGTGTCACTCATGACTGAGGTAACAGTTGCTAACACTAATGGGTATTAGAGGTCTCTCACAAGGCATGTTTTGATGTTCTCATCCAGTTGCTTAGGGCAGGCAAGAGCTATTTGTCCTTAGAAACATAGTGGTTGCTATGTGGTGGCCTGGGCAGAGGCATCCTTACTAACCACTTTAATACTGCCACCACCACTGCTGTTTTCATTGAGGAGCGACTATATAAAATGCATTCACCATGCACTACCCTTGAAATGCAAATGTGGCACCTATGGATGAAATCTGTTGAACTCTAATTGCTATTGTTGTTACTGCTACAAATAACAGCATAAACTTGAATGTCAAACCTGACTGAAATTCAAAGAAAACCACAGGTAACCCTTTCCCATTCCCAACCCCACAAATTACCAATGGTTAAGGTTTTCAAAGTTTAAGATGGCACATTTGCTTAGATGTGCTTCATTGTGCATGGGTAATTCAGAAGAGTAACTACAACTAGGTTAAAGTCAAAAGGAAAGCAATTGGGATTTACAGCTTTTTTTGTTTAGAAATACGGCTACTATCACCTTTTCAAGTACATTTTTTCTAAGGGCTTCTTGCATATACTAAAAGCAAGTGAAGAGACAAAAAAAAAGTCAATGGTTCCACTGAATTTAGCTGAAACTTGAAGTTCAGAGATACTAGCCTGCTTGCTGGCCATGCTGCACTTTGAGGTTAAGAGTGCAGTCACAGCAGAGTGAAGAACTCGGGATTTACTCTATTGTCTGCCACACCCCAATTTAATCAAGATTTGTGTAACTGGAGACCAAAATAAGATTTGGAGAACTATCAAACAGAAAAAAAGAGGTGACTTCTTTGGACAGATGTTCACCAAACTGGTTTTAAGAATCTAGTGAATCCTCGAGGACTGAGGACAGAATGAACTCTCTTACATACTCCACTTTTTGGAGCGTTATTACACTGTATAATGTGACTACGCTGGAAAATCTGAAACCCCCAGGGAGAGAGGGAGCATTTATTTCTTAGAATTGTTTGTTTTCCAGACATAGATCCAACTGATTTCCTGACTCAGGTTAAATTACACTGAACAGGTAAAAGGGCAACTCTGTGATGCAGAGAAGAATGCCCTGGGGATAAAAAAGATTGATTCATCCCGGTCCCACTAAAAAAAGCCAGGAACTTAACATTTATTAGATTGGACATGAAGGACATACTCATATAGATAAGATACACATGGTAAATTAGCCCTTTAAAGTACAACATTGAAATCAATACACTACACAGCCACCACAAAGACACTCCCATTCCTCTTCATCTAAATTAAAATCTAGGTAAAAAACAGAAAAAAAGAAAGAAAACAGATCTCAAACTCACATAGCTACTTGAGCAACAAGTGTGAAGATTTCCCTCCCTCATCAGGTAAATACATAATGTGCTCATGGCTGAATCAGATTTAGTTTCTGCAGACTTCCAATATTAGTTTGGCAAGTATTCTTGCTGCTTTTGTGTCCCTTTTCAGTGAAAACAAAATAATTATAATGGTGCTACCTTTATCTGCCTTGACCTGAAAAAGTATTAGATAATATCCTTCACACACAAATAACACCTCATCAAGGAAAGAATTCCCATTAGGAGTGATCATATTTCCTGTTCACTACAAGATACAATTCCAGGATTCAAACACCCACGTATTCAAGTAATCATGTAGATTTTTAGATCAGCAAGTCACTATATGCATGAATATTCACATACATATATCTATCTGTTCATATACAGTATATATGCATATACATATGTATGTATACACACACAAGCACACACACATTATAGTGACACCAGTGTCAAACATTTTGATCAGACATTCCTAAGTTTTCAGAAGATCTTTACTAGCCATTTGGATACAAATCTGTTTCATTAAATTTCAGAACTGTCATGACAGAAATTCTACAGTTATGCCCCCAACTAAAGACAAGAGCTATTAGATCTTAACTCACATGAAACTATGCCAAGATTATTTAAGGACCATGAAGGTACTTGTAATGCAAAGAGAAACAAACTCAAACAAAAAGTAATTCAAAGTACTCTATGCAATATTTACAAAGATGCCAATCTCAGACAAATAAGCCGAACAAAGAATATTTGTACACATACTATGATAGAGGAACTCTGCACCAGATTTCCAGGTATCCTAACAGCATCAGCTATTTATGGGCTTTTCACTGTGTATTATTATTACACTAAATACCTAAGCAATTTCTTACATGCATAATCCTATGTCATAACTATATGCATATTAATAAGGGTATGCATATAACATAACTTCACATTAACCCTTTATGGTTGTGTTTTAGAAGAACATTTAATGCAAGCACTTCTGTTAGACCCAGACAAATGAAAGCAAGCAACCCGGTGACTCCAACTTGGCAAAACACAGGCCCACACCATATGGAGACCCCCACATCTTTTAGCTCTTGTACTACGAAAACTTTTATCTTCTTTGTCCATAGAAGGGGAAAAATCCATCCATTCCATGCAGTAGAGGACAGCATACTGGGGCTTCCATTCCTCTAACTTCCAGGCACATCCCCTTTTATGTCATGACCCTTCCACTGAGAGCTACTACCATCTATCTGGGAAAAAGTCCTAGTGCACCAGTCCTGTGCCCTGTGCAGTTGGGCTAGCATCATATGCATGATAATTGAACTTACAGTACATATGCTACAGAATAAACATACTTTTGTTGCCTGGAAAATGTCTCCCTTGAAAGGAACAGCAATTAGACATAATTAATTAACCTGTTACCATGGTATAGTACATGGGAGTAGGAAAGAAAAAAGTAGGTTACTCATTTTCAACTGAAAAAAAATTATTCTGTGTTTTGGGTAACAGCTCATGGTTAACCTGGCCTGGTTAACTCAATTTTTGATATTGCATCATATTGCTGGAAAGTAATGCAGCATTTTCTATACGTTCTTAAAATTACCTCTGAATAAAGGACAGGTAAAGGCAAGGAAAAGGAATATGATGAACCAGAGCCAAATTCAGGCCATTTCTACGCTGCCTAAATCTTAGTTTAAGTGATCAACACGGGCAGGCTTTAGTACACCTAAATCAGATGCCTCCATCTGAATTCACACCTAGGTTTCCTTTGTGCTCACTGGGGGGCAACAGGTACTTCTAAGGGCACAATTCAGCTCATCCTTGGTGGATACCCCAGAGAGGTTGTGGAGTCTCCATCCTCGGAGGTATTAAAAACCTGACAGGACATTTGAACCTGTCTGGATAGCTGACGTGCTACAAATGTGCTCATTTCTGTCCATTAGTAGTAGAGGGAACCTCTGCCTGCCAGCTCTGCCCTGTAGACTTCTCACCAATGGAGAAAGCCCGTGATGCTGTCTCTTTGTCTGCCTGCCCTCAACTACCACCTAGTAGAAGACACTGCAAAGTCAAGCACTGCCTCCATTTCAGACCACAAAGCTCCCTAGACATACTGAGAAGCTCCCAGGTCTGAAATGGTTCACGTAGCTCTAGCTCTAACTGTCCTCCTGAACGACTTGGGAACAGGAAGGGATATGTCAAAAAGCTGCCCAAGTCTGAAGAAGGTATTTTCTGACCAGCTAATGCACAAAAGAACTGCTGAAGCCCATGCAAAACACAAAACTCCGGATCATTTTAACTTCAAAAGGACAAGAGCAGTGACCACTTTTTCACACTGCTTACTCTACAGAGGCCAGTATTTTTCCCTGGCTAGTGTGTACCTCAGAAACAGTCTTAATAGCCTGAATCCCAAGTAGATGGCAGCATGTAAGGAATGAGATGTCTTTCGTCTTGTATATCCTGTAGGCATGCTCTAAGATTTTTCTTTTCAAGGCGTCTGAAACTGTCTCACCCTGTGGAGACTCCACACAAATCCAGAACAGTGTCTCACCTGTGTACTCACATCTGCTGTCTAGCTGCTGGGACATGCGCTCCACACTACCATATGGTTCTGCTGCCCTCAGGTCATCCAGATAAAAGCCTGGCCAGACCATGCACTGATTTCCAGCCAGCTGCATGTCTGTCCTTCCTTCCAGTGAAAACCAGGATGTGACAGGGATCAACTACTGATGTAAGCTATGACAAATACCCGTTTAAAAAGCCCCCAACAGCAACATCAGTATCACACTTTGCCAGCTGAAGATCAACAGGAGAAATATGTGACACCTTCTCACCTATGCCAAGGAATGAGATACAGCCAGAGGATGCATCCAGATGCAGAACCAGAGAAACACCTCCAGGTCTCAAAGTACAGCTGGGTCAAACTGCTTCTCCTGCCTACCCATCTCTCAATCAACAAGCTTCTTCTGCATCCAAGTTGTAAATCTGACATACTCATTTCCTCTGGCATCCCAGGTACAGAAATAAAGAACACAAACCCAAGATATTTTCCCTCACATTTCAAAAGGGTATCAAATTTGTGCTTTCTATCAGAGGGTAGCCAAAAGTTCACTGACCTAGAACAAATTTCAACCACTCAATTTTTTTACATATGTTACATACAATACTGAAAACCTTTTAGATACATGCTTACAAAATTCCATCAGTTTTCCTAGAAGCAGCAATGTTGGTTAAGAGCTTCTCACTATGAAAAATGAGGATATCTGAAACTGCCAATTCTTCTGATCAGAGCTGAGCTAAGAAAAATATCTTTATCTTTCTGTAAAAGCCCAGCAACATTTCTGTCAACGCCACATTCTGTCACTAGATAGTAAAAGTAGAAAGAAGCAACCTCACTGCAAGCTCTACTGTAATTTTTTCCCCAACTTCTAAAAAGGCACAATAATATGCCCTTCTGATATTAATATAACCAGACTACCAGTTTTAATAGTGTTTAAGGTGAAACTACTTCACTCTATTGTCCTCATGCATCAAAAAATCATCACTGGAGTTACTAGAAGGCTGAACATCTGCATGTTTATGAAGAAAGGACTGATGATTAAGATAAAACCATCCCCTTACTGATCTCAGGCCGCTCTTTCAGATTAAAAGAATAAAATTAAATAATATCATAACATTAAAAAACTCAGAGCTTGCTGAGGGTGAGTGAGTTCATGACAGGCACAAACACTGATAGCTACATCCATCCAATACATTCTTCACTGTCAAATCACAGTACTACAGGTGCATGCATATAGATTAGTTTAAACATACAGCTATCTGCTACATGAATTTTATTTTTCTATTTATATATAAAAATATCTTTATATTCTATCTATCTATCTATCTTTTGAACACAAATATATTACTCCATCAGGAATTTCAACATCCTTAAGAATACTGGAGAAGTGATTACCATATACACATGCTTATGTGCTACATGAAGATGCCGTAGGACTCAGCTGCAATTCTACAGGTCTGTTTCCTTGCAGAGTTTCAGCAGTTCATTGCTAAATAAAGCCCTGTTTCTGCCCCTCTCTATCATATGCTTTAGCAAGTGCACTTTTGAAAAAATGAGTAATTGCATTTGAGTCAACCTGCATGCACTAAAGTTAAGCACTGCTTAAGTGTTTGCAGGATTAGGGCTTAAGCTTCCAATTATCCCTATTGCAGCTGTGTGACATATACCCCAATGAATGCATTTCTCATCATTTTTAATTCACAGTTTCTCTTTTGGGGGACTGAAAATGGCAAACATGAGTAGAGGCTGAGTGGTGTTGTTTCTGTTAGGGCTACACACCTAATAAACCGTAATATTTACTCTCAGTATTATCATCAGTAATTGAGTTTGGGTTTCATCATATGACCCAGTGATCATGCTATACGTGGTACCTCACTTTAGGAAACAGCCTGGAGTTTTAAATTCAAAATTGGGTAATGTTGTTTTTTACATATATATATATATATAAAGAACGATTTATATGTGTGTAGCAGGTTAAATAATGTGTCACTGGAATGAAACCAGCAATTGCTAGGGAGGTTTTGTGGCTGTTATTACTCCGAAGGTCACAGTACACAGTCCCAAGAGCTTCTGCTTACTTTAGAAAACACTGTCAAGAATTTAAGGCTGCATGGGAATTGTGATGTGGGCATTTTACTTGTTCGTTGCACAGCATTATTTTTCATCCAGTATCCCTTGGAATGTAAATGCATGTGATCTTTTAAAAAGGTAGCAACGGACAGATCTGATTAGCATTGGGTACCTCCATCATTGTTATTGAATAAGATGCCAAGGAATATATATAATTTAGGTAATTGTTCACTAGTAAAAAGGTTCTTTAAACAGGAAAAGCTATCATAGTGATTCAATAGCATCTTTTTCTTTCCCCAACAAATTCATTTTAGTCATTATTTTAGTTCTGCATTTGTAAGGGAAATGAGTTCCACACTCTCATTTAGGCTTTACCAGCATTTAAAGTTTTGTTGCAAAAATCTTTACTATGTTAAATAATTCAGAGTTTAGGATTGCTTTCAGTCCATGCTGACAATGCTTTCTGGATATAACACAAACTCTTCATCCTCAACCCACATGTGCAGCACTATTACTGGCTCTGTTCAAGAACTGCACACTCAACACAGAGAGGAAAGGAGGATGAAGAGGATCTTGACATATACCATACTGACACTCATATCCTAAAGTTCCCAGTATGACATATATCCTGTTTGAATTAAAAGAAAGTATCTTCCCCCCGCCCCCAACGTTAAGGCCGACCCAAAATACTTTATAAAATGTCAATACTACATTTTGCTTACCACTAGACCCTGCTATGGCCTTATGTATAAATCATATTTGAAGCAGGAAAAAATAGGTACTGTAATTTTTGTCACAAGATACCGAGAGAAATTAATTAAATAAGGATCTTATCCATATCAACCTGAGACATGCACAAACTGTTGCTGCTATATGACTAGTCAAAGTTTAGATCCATGTAGGAAAGAAGCTGAATTTATTGTCTGATGGCAGTGGAACCAGCAGTATGTCATAACAGATATCATCCAGCTATTAGAAATCACCAATACTTAGCATTACTTCCTCAAAAAAGCAACTCCTAAGGTTGTAAGAATCTGACTTTTCTTTGCTTGAGGATGTATTTTACATACGTATTGACACATGCCCTGGAGTCACAGCCCCCTACCAACTAGACAAGACCATGGTCATCCAGTTGAATGGATGCATTGAAACCTGGATGCAGAGGGTAAAGATGAAGTTTAATGCATACCTAGTTGTCCTCCAGGATGGAGTTAGGACATGGCCAGCCTGCAGATGAAACCCAAGAACCTGAGAACACTTACAAGTCTGATAATAAACACATGGTCTAATTAATTGTAGGTTTAATGGCCTTTCCTTGTCCCATCTTCCTCTAAGCAGGACTTAAGTCTGGTGTCAATGGGAAGACACAGAAGAGCTCCTCAGACTTTTTGGGTTTCTTCTTTACAATGACCAGGGAGAGCTACTGAAGCAAATGTCAGTGAGAACTCTTCTGAGTTCCCTGCATTACAGATGTGTCAAAACACCCCAAGGGACGCTAAGTCCAACACTTTGCCAACACAAGCAGCAGATACTCTAGTGATTGTTTCCTGGTGGTGTTGACTTACATGAAGACTACCGAGATGACAGAATATAACACGGTTGAGAACCTAGATAGGAAATCTGAATTCCCATTTCTTTCCTCTTGTTTGCCATGCACAAGGCATAGTGTTTTCTGATCTTTATGCTTTTTCTATCCCTTCAGCTCCTATTCACACCTTTACTGTCCAACAATTTTTCAAAACACCCTTTTTGTCCCTTTTTGCTTTCCCTGTGTCCCTTCCCACCTCCGTGTAATTTTCTTCTCAGTGACTTTATTCCAACAAACATTTTACATTTTTACTGTATATGTTCCGTTCTACACTGCCCTACACACATACTTCCCTATACATCATGTTGATCATTATTCTCACCATTTGACTTCCTGTAGCTTCTCATCTTTTATCTCTAATCTGATTTTCATCTATCAAGGTTTTAAAAAATCGGCTAAATAGAGGTAAACCATGAGATACCTTAAAGAATAACAAGTACTAGAAAAAATGTTAAAAATATGCAACAGAAACTTTTCTAAGTACTACCTTGATATCTTGAAAAATGCCAGCATATTCCATTTTTTCAATTATAAAACTGCTCAAATCAGTAGGTGTGCCAAAACAATTGTATTTGCTATCACAAGTTTTAAAAGGTTTGTAATAAAAATGAAATTTTAATTGTAAACTTTTGAAAATTGTAAATTTGGGGAAATCTTAAAAAATACTATTGTAGAGATTCTTCAAATACTTGCATGTTATGTTAAAAACATTTAATCTCTGAACAGGCTGATGAAACAGAGATCATTTTAGTGGTGGGAATTTGAGACATTTGACATTTTGCAAAGTAAGATCTAAAGGTTCAGAGGTGCTTCCATCAGGTTACTGGATAGAGACTACCCAATTTCAGAAGATGGATGCTAGCATACATTTTACAGTACATGGTAGACAGTAAATTTTTTTTCTGGAATAGGATTTTGTTTCTATGTACAGACACATTCATACCAACAACACTATTTTTTTCTTTAATAAAGTGTATTTTGTTTATGAAGAGTGGCTAACACAAGCAGCAGCTACACTCAGATAGCCTGGCAACACAACTCACCAGAACACTCATTCAAGTGTTGGTAAGATTTCTAAACAAACCAACAGTCATGTTTCAGAACTCTGATCCAGGTTAAATGGAAAATAAAAGTTAGAGGTTGGAATAAAATCTAACTCTCTTGGCTTTTAGTGGCATTTCTTAATCAAGGTGGTGTGTTATTGCAGCTCTCCATGCTAAAAAATAAACACTGTTATATTCAGTCTCCGCAAAGGAATACAGGACTCAGCTGCTGGAAAGTGAGAATATGGTCTTAACTCTCCTGTTCGTTTTCCATATAGCACACAGGAAGGCAGCAGGGAAGAGAAGTGTTCATCATCACCCCCCATACTGTTCTGTAAGTATAAAAAATTTTGGCAATCAACAGAAAAAAACCTGAATACATTTTAAGACTAAGATGGAGAGAGGGAGCAGGGAAAATGCATGTAACACACCTGATGACCTCTAACAACATAGTTTTTCAGGTTGCTGCTGTATAGGATGTATTGGACAAGAAAAAAGTCTATCTGTAGGAGTACAAATATGACAAGCCATAACCTGCAGAGGGCTTGTAGGAATATTAATGGTACAGTCCCCCTCAACAAAAACATTGTGGAGAAGCTAATAATTACACAAAGATCTTGAAAGGGGAAAAAAAAAAAAAGTTTTCATGTGTTCTTTGAGTGTAAGCTGATCCATAATGGAAACCAAAGCCAAGGAAGTGTTAACAGTAATTTTCCAAAATTTCACCTTTTTTAAAGCAAGTTTTCATGTTTTCTCTGCTCACTTTAAAGTGTACACATGTCAAAAGTGCCTGAAGGAAAAGGCATTTTATATTACGGATCTGATTAATAACTCCTTTACCACTAGAAATGGATCTAACAGGTAACTCCGTAAAAGCTCTGTGACACAGTGTATCAATTCAGTGCCATGATACAGCACAGAAGGCCAAGTCTGGCTTTCTTGTTAATGCAGGTGAGCCTTTTCTTCTGAAATCCGTTTTAGATAAATTTGTAAAGTAATGGACTACTTACTGGGTTAGGAAATGCACGCTCTAAAGCTGTATGATAAAGAACCTGACTACTGCAAAATGGTGATGCGGGGATTCAGTTCTGCTGCACTGCAACTTCTCACAGCACCTTTTCATAAAGCCGTTGGCAATCTTAAATGCAGGAAAGGCACAAACTTTTTGGGAGGGGTGGGAGAAACTGGGTGTAGGTGGAAAACTTCTATCAACATCAGCAGAGCTAGTCCTACCTGACATGGCTAGGAGGATGGAAGAGTACTGCAGAGACAGGAAGGCTTATCTAACTCAGTTGGTTGAGGGACAGAAAGGAAGCTTTATTTTTTCTCTAATTAGCTATGCTTCTGGAAATGTGGACAAGCACTGAAATGCTGAGTCCTAACACGCGAGCACAATGCTTGTTCAGTCATTTGGCTGAAAGGTTTCATCAGTGAGCAACCCCTTGTTTTCTGTCTTCTAGCAGACACCTACGCTATCTAAATAGTTCTCGGTGGTTCAGTAATGAGCCTGCATTATTTCTCATTTAACAGTGTGTACTTAAATGGTCACAAATAACAAGGGATACCACATTTGGTGCAAAAAAAAAATCTATGTCCAAGGGAGTAAAATGTGAACAACAAATATACAGATATGACTTTAACTGCAGAGCTATAATTATGCTAATTATAATGCTACCACCTATAACTCGTGTTCACTCCTTTTTTTATAATTGTATCAACTTCTTTCTCTCCATTTAGTTGTTTATGTGCACTAATTGTTTGTAACTTAGAAAGGCAGACCATCATCAGACCATTACAGCCGGCTCCATATTAAGGCCTTATGCTTCTACTGTTGTGCAAGTAAATTTGGTTAATTAGGTATTACTATTGCCACAAATGTACTTTTACAGTAACAGAAAAAGGCAATACAAATCTGTTGTCATTGCTATTTTTAATTCTAGTGTGTTATGTATCTATTTAAACAATGGCACTAACAATGTTCCAGTAGCCTATCTCACTTGAGTGGTATGGTCTAAGGAATCTGGCTGAGATAACTTTGATCCTATTTGTGTTTGTTTCTATCAAATACACATACTCAGTGCATACTGTTTGAGTGTTACGGCAGATTTTTTTTTTCTTTATTTCCCACCCCCCCCAAATGCTTTGACATAAATTCATTGTTAGTCTACAGTCTGGAACAGCCCTTTGAGAATCTCTCCACAGTAAACACTCCCAAACATTTCTTTTGTAGATTTTTTTTTGTGTTTTATAAAGACTAGTCTTGAAGAGAAGAAAAACGTTATGTGAGGCAGAGCTAGAATTTTCTTCACTGTCTGTGCAAGGGTACCAGTACTGCCTCATTTTTTCAGTTATTCTATAAATAATTTCTCACTGCATTTTCCTTAGTATATAAAAATGCCTAGCTTAAGTATCTTAATGTACATGGTACATTCTGCCAAGAGATCAAGGCAAGTTCATCCTAATGCCCCTATCTTCAAATTCTCAAATGCCTTAGGTAAATGACTTACAAGTATTTGGGGGTTAGAAATGCACACAGAAATTACCAGTAACATTTCCCCTTTGATTGCCATCATTATGAATAACAAACACTGTCACAGTAGAAAGAGAGCAAGATGACATGATACATATAAGATGACACTACCAAAAACATAACTGTAAATGAAAGCTTTGAGAAACTGCTATCTTTTAAATAGGAAATATAGCTCACTTGAATGAATACGCAATATTCTCTGAGGGTTTGAATTAAATACAGACCTTAATAATTACCCTAATTACTTCTGTTGTAATTCTACCTTTGAGTCTATATGAAACAAACATCTAACAATTAGTTACACTTCCCTTTAATCAACTGTTTTTGAATAAACGGCTGCTGGTATTTCTTTTAACAAACTTGTCCTTTTAGAAAGACCAAAGATAAAATTGTTTCAATTTAGCATTCAACATGTCATTACTTTGGACTAACATATTTTTTTGTCTGAAAAGAAGGATAGCAACTGAAGTCCTCTATCTGACCACAAAAGAAACGGAACAAAAGCTACAGCAGAAGGTGGAACACATTATTTGGTAACACATCTCAAACACAGACTGGACAAACCACCTCTGAGGGTAAAAACATACATCACGCTTTGGCTTCCAAGCCCAATTTAGTCTTCAGTCTCTCAACTGAGCCTGTCAATTAGGGTGTCAATTAGGCCTTGATCCAGCAGAGCACCGAAGCATGTGTGTAATCTAAGCATGTGAATAACCCTGTTGCTCACTGCAAATCAGGATGATGGTGATGGGGGACAAATGAACAGGGCCACCAGTTCATTGTCACATACAGCAATTACACCACACTTTAAAATATTTTCTTGATGAAGCAACATACTGGAAAACTGTGGCATTTGTCATCTATGCTGCTTTTGGAGCCAGTATTAAACAGGGTTGCTGTGCATCATATTTTGGTTGGCAGAAAGAAGCTAAATATTCTCTCCTGTAAATCTATCTGAGAAATCACCTCCTTTCCAAAATATACCTGATTTAAAGTGGCATCTCTCTTTCTAAAGCTATACAACAATAACATAGTTTCTTACGTATAGTGCAAACACCACATTTTCAATATTTGACTTTTTAGTAGACAGCACTAGTGAGGCTGCTGCTCCTAGATATGCAACTACAGCTGATTCACTGTTTTGTGCCTGAGCTCGCCTGTAACCTAAAATGGAGACAGCGGTCCCTCTCTTTTTCCAAAGTGCTGAGGTCTCTCAATTATAGAAGTATTCCTCTAGAATAACTTCTTGCTGTTGTTGCTTAGGCATACATTCTCTGGTTCCTGAGACAAGTCAGTAGCCATTGCAAACTGATGCATATTCCTCTTCAGGAAAGTAAAAAGCATAGGTACAGCATGAGATTCCCCACTTGGGAGAATCACACAGAACTGCACAATGATGCGTCTGCAGAAGTACTACTGGAGGCAGGGCTGGGAACCCCAAAGCTCCATCCACTTTGGCAAAGGAGTCCACTGGGCAGTGGCAACAGTCTTACTCTCTGGACGCTCTCTTAGTAACTAGATGAGAAATGCAGAAATGTCACCTTTAAGAACTTTCACCTGACCACTTCAAAGCTTATTTCCATGCCAGTTTTAATATATCACAAATGTTTGAGATAACATTATGCAAGATGGAGCTTGCTAATGGCAGAGACAAGCCAGCCCTTGCAGAAATGCTCTCAATGCTACACAAATACAAAATAAAATACCATGGTAGTACCAATGCACGTTTTCCTCCCCCAGTCTGATCCTTCGCCTAAGATACCAATACCCTGACAACTTATTCTATCTTAACTGTTGAGCTAGTGATGCAACACAGAATATAAAATTAGGTTCAGGGTTCTGCCACACTTACTTACAAAATGCCTCCATGCTGGATAATACCACTTACAAAACTAAAAGTGGTATTAGTAAAAGCCTAATCTTGCTCCCACTGGAGTTTGTAGCAAAACTTACGTGGAAACAGAATGAAACCTACATTTGACACCAATGTTAAAACTGACGGACTCCTTTCTATAACCTGTCAAGTCAGTGATAAGTTGTTTGTATCTTTGATTGTTACAGGGAAATTACCAGATCAGAATTCTGAATCCCTATAATAAATGAACTTTTAAAAATGTAACTCTTGCTTCTCAAACACTATGCCATGTGTTTTGTCAGGATAGTACAATACAAAAGGTTGTGATGTATACATTAAGATTCAAACATACTCACTCTAGAAGTGACATGAAATGTGCAGCCTTTCCAGCAATTTTTACACAAGAAAATTAACTCATTATTTCTACCTCCAGATTAAATCTCAGAAGTATCTGAACAGCAACCGTTTTTACCTTCTGAAAACTGCTGATCCTGAAATGTTTTTGCAGCTTTCTATACTGAGGCAAAAAAGGAGTTTAAATTAAAATACTAGTACCGGCAAAACTCTTCTGTCCAATGTATCAGCATGTTTACTCATCCACACATGGCCACGGTTCACCTGAACATCTTTCCTCTTTGCACAAAACATCTTGCCCAGATTTCTGGGTTTAATCAGAAGAAAACACATGATGGAAGGTGCACATAATCTACCACAGGAGAAAGACACTGAGCCAGGAAACAATTCTAAAATGTATACAGGGCTATAACAGTTAAATCTCAAAGCTGCTGAGAAATTGCTTGGATGCTATGCGCAAAAAGTGTGGTTCCAGAGTATAATCCTAGTGATACACTATGTTCTTTGCAAAAGGTTGTGAGGCCTTGGCCTAATAAGCATAATCTCATTACACTGCAAATAAAAGTTTCCTATTTATCTCCAGATTTCAAATGAATCTAATAAGGCTTATGATACAGTCACCCAATACCCTAATCATATTTCTGCCTATCTAAAAGCAATCAGTAATTGTGTTATAGCAGAACGTGCTGACAATACCTCTGACACAGAAAGGAGAATGAGAGCCCAGCTGTACTAATTAAATTAAATGCTAGGCTGATGGAATACATTTGCTGAAGCTTGGAGAGTATGGGTGCAGAATTAATAAGCATTACAGCTTAGAGCAGGAGATGATATCATAATGGATGCAAGGTTTTGATGTGGAGAGCCTCATTCAGATTCAATGTACCATAATGTACGGATGTGACAGCTGCTTAGAGAGGTGCAGAACCTTGAACAAAGTGCACAGGAACTTTCTCTCCCCCCTCCTTTTTTTTTCCCCTGCCCTCTCCATCCCTCCTCCCCCCCATCTTTTTTGTTACTTGCTTAGGAACTGTATTTTAATATCATCCATCAGCTTGAGAGGTATTCCGTTCAGACCACAGTTTACTATTTATTACAACGCTACTGGTTTGCACCAGTGCTTTCTTTTCTTTCCACCCTCTCCTCCCATCTGCCATTTCAAACTTACCAGCCCCGTAAATTAAGAGACACCCTTAGAAAGTCTATAGCACAACACCTACACAGTTAACCACGATTTTGCCTCTCTTCCCTCTTTCTTACGATTTTTAATGCCAGAAATCCAGAGTGCAGGACAACTCCTGCGAGCGCAAGGGAGGGACAGGGAAGACCAAACGCAGAGCACCCCTGCCACTGCGGCCCAGCTACTGCGGGCGGGGCCGGGAGGGCCTGGGAACGAGCAAGAACCACCTCAACCGAGCAAGATCCACCGCAACCGACCCAGGCCCGAGCGACCCCCGGCCGGGAGGCGGCGGGCGGGCGGCCCTGCTCGGTCCGTGCCAGTGCAGCACCCCGCTTGCCCGTAAACCGCTGGCGGGGAGCGGAACCGCGGGGATGCAGACGGGATGTTACATTGGCTAATCCCGAACTTCCCGCGCTGACCCCTCACCGGCGAGCAGACAATGCCGGCGGCCGCCGGCACGGCCCCTCCGTCCGCCCTCACCGTGTTTAACCCCCCGCGCAGCACCCCCGCCACACGCACCACCCACCCACGGACGCCCCCGCCCCGGGGGCTCGTTTGGCCGTTGGTTTCCGCGCCGCCGCCCCTCCCCGCCCGGCCGTGCCGTGCCGCGCCGTGCCGCGCCGTGCCGCGCCGTCCCCTCCCCCCCCCGCCGCCCCCGCCCGGGCAGCCGGGCCTGGCTCCGGCCTCCCTCCGCCCCGGGCCTGCCCGGCGGCCCTTGGACAGTCGAGCGCGGTGCGGAGGCGGGCGCGGCCCGTCCTCTCCCCAGCCGGGGCCCCCCTGAGGGGCTGCCTCGCTCCCCCCCACGGGCCCGCGCTCCCACCGGTCCCCCTTCCCCGCAAAAAAGGCCCCTCCTGAAAACACTGTGCCTATTAAGTTGCTGAAAACAGCAGATTTCCACTGATACTATACAGATAAAGCTGACCATTAAATCGCAATTTAACATCCCCAGGCAGCAGTGGCTGCTGACAACCTCTAAAGCTTGTAATCCCATTTAACCCCCTCCTGTCACGAGCAGGCCCACCCTTTTAGAATAACGCAGACCAAATTAAACCTGACATGGCAACAAGAGAAATAAAACCCCCTTTAGCTTAAAAGTCATGCCACAGTGGGTAACCCTGACCTTCAGCTTCCCCGTCCCTTCCCCAGGGAGCCCCCCCAGACGCTGGCGTTGACAGAGGCCAGGCGGGAGTCCCGAGGCAACTGCATGTCCCTGGGACAAATTAAAGGGAATTTTGCTAGACAACAGAAAGAACTTTCACCTGAGGGGTGGGTTCTGGGTTTTGTTTTTGTCCCTCCCTCTTTTTTTAAAAAAGTCTTCCTTTAGTAATGAAAGACAAGCCCGAATCGCTCCCTGCCAGCTGCTCCCCCGCGCCCTCCCTGCCTGGCCGGCCCCGCCGCAGGGACCCCAGCCTCTGCCGCTGCCCCCCGCCTCGGCCAGGAGGCTCAGCCCTGCGGAGCCCGCGGCTGGCATTTAGCGGTGATTGCAGAAAGAAGCTGGCCGCTTCTAAGGTCCCCTCAAACAAACACAAACCCACAAAAAAAAATAAAAATCCCTCCCCAGCCCAGGCTCCTGCCCGTAGTCCATCTGCTTTGTTAGGAGAGGAGGGGAAAGGCACGGTGGGACGAGACGTCCTGCGTTATTCACACGCTGCTAGTCCAGGAGTACAGGAGGAGCTTTCAGACCTAATCCGGGCAATGTTGCGCTCATTACCCTGATCTCATTTGGGAAAATATCAGCGTTCATTTGAGTATTTTCGAGAATACTGGACTATACGGACAAGCCTTTATAAACAGCATACATCCCCACCACTGCACCTGCGCTTACAAATGCAGAGGATGGCCTTTCACACCTCATCCACCCACAAGCAGACCACCACAAATTGCTCCCCAGTTCTCCTCTCTGTTTACTGCCTGCTGAAGAAAAGAGCCAAAAGTCAGAAAGCACCTCGACGCAGGTAAAGGCCACATTGCCACTCTCTCCTCAGTTCCTTATTTCTCTCTTTGCGACAGATGCAATGAGAATACGAGTCTATAGCTAAAATACAAATTGACATATTTTTCTACCTATCCATCTTATAAATATACACCTGTAAGCAGCCAGACCTGCCTTCAGCATCCAGCACGCTCTTCTCGGCACTCTCCCACCTGCCCCTATTTCTGTATGCTGAACAGCATGCAAGCAAGACGCCTTATAGAACAGAGCTATGCCTGCAGCAGGAGAGGTGAACTCCTGGAGCCAGTTAAAAGTTTGCAGTGGAAGTTTGCGAGCGGCTTGAGTGAGCCTCTGCAAGGGACCCTGCCTGCACCACACCACTCTGCCCATAACTCACCAAGTCACTCGCCCAGAGGCCCCACAGCAGGAATGAACTTGCAGCGCTTCTAAATAGTGGAGCACTAAAAAAACAGGCTCATTACCTGGACACAAGGCTTCTCATTACTCCATTGCTTCAGATGCCAGATCCCTTGGTGCTGCAGATCGGGTGAAAAATCTGAAGTACTCTTTTCTTTTTTCCCCCCTTTCCCTCTTTCTTTCTTTCATTCCTTCTTAAAAAAAAAAAAAAAAAAAAAAAAGATGCTTGACTAAAGTTAGCTTAAATTTGTTAAGAATAAAACCAGCATAAATGTTTATTTCGACTTCCTAGTGCGGCAGTGTACCGAAGCCCAGCCCGCCCAAGCCTCTTTAGCAATGGAGTGGTTTATTTAATTTGTCAGTATAATAGAAGCAGCTGAGTGAGAGACAGAGAATGCAGTGTGGTATAAAAGAAACAAAGGCTAAAAGTACCACTATTTTGATTCCCTTTTTAAAATTACTTCCAAAGTGTGGTATCTATTGTGAAGAATAATGCTGAACAAAGCACAGTGTCTTGGCAATATTCACAGAGCTCATTCACAGAGCCAGTTCTGTCTGTACATTCAGAGGTAGAATACACTTATAAATGATGCATTGGAAGGACTATAGTTCCTATTGTATTGCCAGTGTAAACAAAAAGACAGACAGAAGCTGAATGGCATATGGGCAGCGGGGCCACACTTTATTCAACCATTCCAGCACCATTGTGAAGGTAAAATGCAATGGGAGTTCTCTCCCCCTCTAACTTCAAATCCAGTGAACACATTTTGGGTTAGGCTAACAATTTTTTTTATATATATATATATATATATATACATTTATATCTATCTATATAGTTTTATATAGATGTATAAAACACAGATCTAGAGGTAGTTTTATGTACTTCTATGGAAAAGTGATTTTAAACCAATCTGCAACAGGGGAAGGCTGTTGAGTTTTGGAGGTCATTCCTGACGGGACTAAGGAGCCTCTGGAAAAGACTGGCTGAAAGAGGGTCTGTGTGATGGCTGTGCAGGTGGGTGCTTGATGCATAGAGCCAAAACTGTCTAAAAGAGCAACTGTAGAGACTGGGAAGGAGGCTGAAGTGCTCAGGATCTGACCTACCTGGACAAAGATGTGCTATTGGAGGGGGCAGTTTTTGTATGGACTGGAGTCAACCTCTCTTTTCCCGCCATTGCCCCCCATTTGTTAGCCAGCACAGACTGTCTGAGCCTGCAAATGGAGATGGGCAACTTTGCCAGATGAGCATAAATCACCTTTATAAAGTCAGGCAGTGTCCCTGCTGAACAGTTTATGGTCAGAGAAAGCATCTTCACTGTGTCGGAGGGGAAGGGAAAACCACTCACATGGAGGAAAGATTAAAATTAGATGTGTCCTTTCTGCCCTTGCTGTGTCAGCTGATGCCAGGAAGTTTATGATCACTAGCTCCTCTCCCTCCCTTTATATTTTCTGCTCTCACATAAAGGCTCACGTGCTGAAACTCTGCTCACTGGATTCAGTCTTTCCAATTCATGCAGGCATGCCTGTGTCTGTGTGATACAGCCTATCTGCTGCACATCACACTCCTCGGTCGCATTTGGAGGGATTTGTGTGAGTAGTGCTAAGGGACCAGTCCACATTTTTTTTTTTTTTCTTTTTTTCTGCTGGTTGTGTTGCATTTGCTCCTTGCTCACCATGGGTGATCACTGACTGGGTTCCAGCAACCAGATTAGGAATTGTGTGTTCAGTTTTGTGTGATGGCTGTTTTGTGCTCACTACAGCAGGGGCCAGGCAGGATTTCACACCTGTTTGAAGTCACTGGAGAATGCTGTCCTTTGGGAGCTGAGGGGGGGTTCCAGTTGGTGTTGGAGCTGTCTGGAGATGAGCTTGCCTGACCTGTTCTGGTATTAAAAAGCCTGGCAGAATGTACTTTGTTCTGATGTGATGGAGATTTTGTAAGTTTCTGCCTTAGAGAAGTCACTGTCTTATCAAGATCTAACATGATCATATAAATACAAGAAAGCTCCAGATGAGGATTACACAGCTTGATCCCTAAAGCTGAGTGCCAGCCTCTCTTTATGAGTATTTATAGCCTTTAATTAAAATTGAATCTGTAAACTGTGTCCCTGAGCACTTTCCTAAATTCTTTAATTCTATTCACAAGAAAATAGTACTTGGATTAAAGTATGCTTGATGTTTCCAGAAACCCCTCCCCCTTCTAATACTACGATTTCACTGTGAGCTTCTGTCTGCCAGAACTGATGCCAAGAAACCAAAATATTTTGGTGACTGTGCTTAGATGTCAGCATTGATTACAGATGTTTGTGTCCTTCCACTAGGGTTTTTCTCCATGGGATCAAGTTAGCAAAAGGGGCAGTTGGAAGAGGGTCTGCAGCTGCTGTAGTACCACAGTCAGAGCTCGATCCAAATTCTGTCAATGGACTTCATGAACTCCCTCGCACAGCACTGGGCACTGGGCAGAGCTGTAGGCAAAGTAGCTAGTGGCATCACATATGGCTAAAGGAGTGGGAAAAAACACAAAGACTGTGCCAACAAAGTGAATGGGTGAGTGACCAAGAGAAAATAACTTGGAACTTGCAGGAAGGCTTGGACAGACTCACTGATATTCAGAAGGCATGAAGTTGTTTTTCTCTTTTCAACTTGATGGAAATTATATAATTTTGTCCTGTGAATTTGAGATGCAGATGGACACGTTTTGCCTATTAGAAACCTTTTTTAAATGGCATTCAAAAAACACAGCCACAATGTGAATGTGGCAATTCATAATTTTTTGAATGTTCTTTACTCTGTGTCTCAGGTAGGCACACATATTTTCATTCCTGAGAAATTATTAATGATGTACAGATGCCATCTGGACACCACTAACCAAGGGCCAAAAAGTTATTGCTGAAGACACAGCAATAGGTGGGTCTCTAGAGATTCATGGAGTCTGGACAGATAATACAGACTTGCCAGACACTTATCACAATCATGATGAAAAACTGAGTTTCAAAATGAGCCAGCCTTTGCCAATATTTTCCAAATCAGTAAGACTCCTTCACCCCTAGGTTTTTTTTTAGAAAAGGTTGCTGGATCTTCACATGAAAGCAACCTCTGTACATCTCTGCACACTGGAAGGAGTGAGCTAAATGTCTATACAAATATGTTCTTTTTATTTGGCACATCACTATAGTTTGGTTCTGTGACTATGCCACGAAAATGAAAAATTATCTCTGTTTCAATCACTCATGACTGCAGGATTCCAATGCAGGTATGGTTGACACTGTTATAACAAGCATTAGAAGTAAAGATAAAGTCAACACACAATATCTAAAAAGTGTCAGTGGGGTACAAGATACTATTTGTGGTGCTGGAAAGAGGAATGAAAATTTGTATTTTTTTCTTTACATATAGAGAGCACCAAAGATTCCTATTAAGGTCATTGGGAATTATTTATAGCCTGATACAGGGGAAAAAAAACACCTGGTCAGCTACTACACCACTACCATTTGATGCATTCCAAAATAAAAGATTCTTTTTATGACTTTCCAGTACTTAAATTCTTTGAGACGTAAGTGAACACCTATAGCTGAAGTTGTTCTTTTAGGAAGAAAAAATTGTCCTAATAACAAGCAGTAGACCCTAGGTGTTGAATTTCAATGACTGCCCTTGAACATTGCCTGTTGTATTAGCGTACTGGTAGAAATGGAACATTTGAAAAAATGTTAGAGGAAGAGATTTCGTGGTTAAAGGTTTAATGGCATATAGGTAACAGGATTCTTAGAAATGTGTTTGTGAGGGGAACAGAATCAGGAACTGCTACTCTGTATGCCCTATTAAAAACAAACTAATTGAATTCAAATTTCAGCTACTTTTTATCCACAAAAAGACCAAGAAAAATTTAGAGTAATAATTTTTTTGGAGAAATTGCATGGGGAGTACTTTTGAATTACAAATACATTCAAGAAAATTATAAGATGATTGAAGATAATTCATTAATAGATAAAGACTGAAATCATTTAATACATTATTCATGATATATTATTCTCTCAGCTCCCTTGTTGATGACCTTCTGGTTACTTTTTTTTAAAGTGCTAGTGAAAGCTATTCTTTACAAATGAATATCCAGAATTCCTGACATAGCTAAATTATAAAATGTGGACATCATTGTACAGCATAAGCATGTTTTATCTTTTGCCAATGATTATAAAACTTCTTGCATTGGGTTCTACTTCTGATTTATACCAGTGTAACTAAGATTAGAAGTGTCTTTTCACCTCAAAGTCGAAACATCTTTTGCTTGGTTTCCATTACAAATTTGTTCTTTATGAACAACTCCCTCAAACACTGTTCTAAGTGCCTGTAAGCAATTAATAGTCTAACAGCATTTCATTTTATATATAGTTTTTATCAGCACACTAGCGAAATCACTAAGTATACTGAGGAAACAGTTTCAGGAGTGGATGGGTGAAAAGCCTGGCTTCCCATCCTATATTTGTACAGCATCATGCCATAAGGACTCAATTTCTCTTCCTTGTGTCCTGTGACTTCCCTTCCACAACAGCCTTAGCCCTTCCCCAAGTCCTCAAGGGATTTGCTTCCCCATGTCCCTGTGCTGCAGTACTTCTCCACTAACTCACTCATTTTTAGTATATTTTGACCTTCCTCCAGCATTTCTTACAATGCCTCACATGTTCCCAGATCTTTTAAGATTCCTGATGAGCCTTCTACCTATCATCAGTTTCCTCAGTTCCCTCTTCTGTCTCCAAATACCAGCTGAACAAGAGACAGCATGTCTTGTGGGTGATTCTGTGCTGCATCTGTGCTTATTAACTGTGCAGTGTTTATTTACTAGTTACAGAAGAGAGAACATCTGTGCGTGTACTGCAGTCTTCTGTCATTGGTGGGTAGGCATTGGTTTGGATTTCTTGCCTCTTTGTAGTGGCTGCTTTCCTTGAATCAAGAAACATTTAATATCTCCAAGACCCTCTTGGTTTGACTTGGCAAAAGCTAGTAAAGAAGAGAGAGAGCTGGATAGCTGAAGAGCAAAAATGCATAAGGCTACTCTTTTTAGGAAGCCAAGACTAAGATATATTTAATGGATAGACAGCATTTTCAGGCTGTTAAACATACTGACTTCTATCCATTTTTCTCACCTAATTTCAACTCTGTGTTTACCATTTCTTCTCATCCAGTAAAAGAGAAGAATAGGAAAGGCAAATTGTATTTTATTTATTGCCCAGTCCTCTGTTCTTCAGCAGACTGCTTAATAAACAGACATATGCCATGCATTTTTTGTTTTAATCTTTTTTCTCTCCTTTAATTCCCTTCTGTCTGCCATTGCTTTATGCTTTACAGTTTTTTAGTCTTCTTTCCTAACTACATTATATTAAAGCTTCTCTGTTCTAATCCTTTCTTTTGCTGCCTCAGTTCATCACTTCTTTATTACAGAACGTGGATTCTTGCCCTTTTATTCACTAACTAGCTGTTACCTTACTTTCATTTTGTATCTTGCAAAACACTTTTCTCCTTTAACCATCTCTTTCCTCCTCCTGCTCCTGCTTTTCTCCATTTGTTATTCCTTTACTTTATTCTTTAGTTTTCTGTATTCTCTCCTCATCATCCAAACACCACTTCCTGTAGTAGAAGTCTGACAGGTAAAATATTGCTACCTTGTATCCTCTATTTGCTAAATTCTTGTTTGAAAGAACATTAGGTTTTTTTCCAAAATGTCTGAATGTTAGCAGCTGCTGAATGAACAAGAGCAAGTTTTCAAAGTTCTCTCTTCCACAAGAAAGATGGTTGTTTACTTGCTACAGTCCAAAAGAAAAGCAAATTACTAACTGTGAATAACTGCAAATTAAACTGAGGATGATAACATTTTGCACTCAAGTGTTAGATGTAGATAGGTAATGTTAAGTGCTACCAGTATTACCTTTCTATATGTGAAAATTCTAGGTGATATAAGAGCCTAACAAGAGGGAATTTTTTCCTAAATTCTAACTGTGTTCAACCCTGCACAGATCTTTAAAAAAGCCAAATCTGCCACAGGTAGCGGCTCCTTCGCCTGATACACTTCTGTGTCATTCTGCTGGTTTTACATGCAACTACAGGTGAGTTGAAGATTTGGTCTTATAGGAGCTGTCACTAGGCCTAGGCAGGCAGGTCTTCAGGAGTAGATAGATACCTAATATTTGGACTTGCAGTGGTTGCTAGACAGATTGGACTTACTGTACAGATTGTTCTTCAGTGCCTGAGGGCAGTGGGTAGCATGCTTACATCTATGCATTTCACAGAAGCTTGGAATGATACATTTTTTTAATGAATGCTGTTGCTATTTTTTCCATAACTTCCTTTGCTTTTTATGTTACCTATCTTTTCTAGAAGAAGGACTTTCTCTCTCACAGACCATCTACTCTAGTGCTACAATAACAGAAAATCTGAAGAAGGAATACTAACGTGTTTTCATGGGAAAGCAGACCAATCACATAATATTCCATCTCCTGAAACTGTATTTACTTGGGCAAAAATAAGCACTGAGAAGCATTAGAAGTATTAAATTGTCAAATGTAATCCAAAAGGAATCTGCTGGGGCAAAGCCCATCAGTCTTGCACTGGACAAATGCGATGGCAGGTTGCACTTCCCTGAGGCTGTAATAGATGGTAATAATCAAAGAAAGTAAGTCAGCAGAGCAGCATTCTTCCTTGATACAGATGCAAGTTTGATCCTAATGCATCTAAGGATTTGACTGCAATTAGTCAATGTACACACTGAAGCGGTAATGTAATGCTGATGGTTTTAGCAAGGCTGTCACCTGTTATACTGAGACTGTGCATACAGTAAAGTTTGCTGTGGTGCCTTTAGAGTGGAGTCTTGCAGAGAAAACACACAGTTTGCTTGCTGACTGTGGTCAGACTTGTCTTTGCCTTGTCTCATCTTTGCACAGAAAAGAAAGGGAGCCGCAAGCATCCCCTTCAAAGCAAGGATACGTTTTCAGGACATGCATTGTTTTTCCCCTTATGTGCATGGAAGAGAGCCATTACCTTCAAGCTGTGGGGCTTCAAGCTCTGCATGCTACTTGGAATTCCCTCTGTAAGACTGTGGGATGTGCTAGAGATGTACATTTTTGCTTTTATAATTTGCAGAGTTCCCTGAGTCATTGCTCTTCTTTCTGGCATGTCCCTTGGCATCTGCCTTTAGAAGTTATTTTCCAAGAACTGTGAAGGCCAATGGTTCCTGTAAAGGTGGACTACAGAATCGTGGTTTTACTGAGTAAGAAACAGTGGACAAATCACCCAGAACTTTCATAGGGACTTTGAGTCATTGATGCATCATGGGCTTGCTGCACTCATTTCTTTTCCTTTATGCTGCCATGTTGGCAGTGGCTGGAGATTGTTTAATGCAGATTATCCACAAGAATCATTATTTCCCTTGTTTTATCTTAAAGTTGAACTTTGAAAAGAAAAACCTGCATTAGCACCATTTACTATGCAACGGTACTTCAGTATACAAGTGGCTGTGGTTGGTAGAGAAGTGAACTTTAAAAACCAAGGGTAAGTGATGGCAATAAAAGACTTCTAAATAAGGAGTTATGTAATTGCTTTTTTTCTTCTAGAACAGGTTTTGTAAAGGTTTTCTTTGCTTCAATTCATTTATTGCTGATTAGAAGTGTCATACATTGTAAAGCCAGAATGAGCTGTTACAGTCAGCTGTTATGACTACCAGTGTAACACAGGCCATAGGCATTGTAGAGAAAGTTTTATTGTGTTAGGGATAGTATTTTGTAAAACGTTGAGCCTCAAGTAAAAATAACCAACGATGGAGAATCAACCATAGCTACACGTCGTTTGAGGGGCTAGTTAAATTTACTGTCAAGAACAAATATATTATTCCTAAACTTTATTTGTCACCTTTTAACTTTGTACCCTGGTTTTCACTTGCTTGTATTCTAGTCAGAAGAACCCTCCATTAGCGTATTTTTGCTCCTTGTGTTTATACTTTCAAACTGCCATCAAGTCGCTTCTTAACCTCTTTTTTTCAGTTAAGCAAGTTGAGTTTCTCTTGCTCTATATCATGTTTCCAACTTTTTAAACATTCTTGAGGTTCTTCTTTAAATTCCCTGTAATTTATTATCCTTGCTCTTGAACTGAGGACACGACAGCCAGGCAGAGGACCTGAAAAGCAATCCCAGCAGTCCTACTTCTACTTCTGTTTCTTTGTGAATTGAAGTTATGTACTAGTACTTTACCACAGCAGTAGACTGAGAGTTCATGTTCAATTGGCTATCCTTCAGGACTCTTAAGTCTTTTCCAGGATAGTTTTTCCAAGTATGGGGGGATTCTAGTCTTCAAATGATCTTCCAGCTCTATCTTTTGGAAGAAATATCATTTGCTGCTAATACATTTGCTGCTTCAAAGTAGACTTCTTACAATTTTAAGACATCCAATAATTTTCTGCTGCCATGAGTTGTCCTGGCCAGAATATGTTGTAAGGGAATCCTTCTACCTGAAAGCCTTTGAAGAATGTCATTTATGTTTGATGCACTGTCCTAAACTTGAGGAAGGACATGTGCTCACTGGCAAACATATTAAGACTGAGTTGAGTATCTCTAATCAGGGATTGGCCAATAGTTTATTTGTGGCTTCTGTGACATGTAGTCATTCCATAAAAGCTATCCCTTTTCTGACAGTTTCTAGTACTTCTGCCCATAAAAAACCCAAGATCTTCTAAATGACTTTTCCTCTCAGTTCTTCCAAGTCCAAAGAATAACTTCTCCAAAGATCTACTTCATAACTAACCCCTTCTTCACACATTGTTTTTGGTCCTGGCTGTTCCCTTTTCCTTTTGTCCTCTGTGTTGAGTGCCGGTACCACCAAGAGCTCCTTCTGCTTCCTGTCCTTTCTTCCCTCTTAGTCTGATAGCATCATGCTCTGGAGGAGGACTGAGTGAAGAGGGGGTATGCAGTCTAGGGATAGAAGAAGGAAAGCACAGACAGATGTCCTTCTGGAGCCAGCTGAAGTGATTGATTGCATCAGCACTCTCAACAGCTTGTTATGGCCAGCTGAAATGCAACTCAGGAGAGTGTTCCCTGCCCTGCTTCAGGCAAAGACAACTGAGTTAGCTCAAGTCACAACCAGCACTGGCTAAAATAACTCATCTCAGTTTCTCTGGGATTAGGGCACACATGGATATATTACTTTATTTAATTTTTTAACTTCCAGTGCTGGTGTGGGAACAAATGGTTGGGGATGGCAATCTCTGAAACTAGTGTGGCTGCTAGCAAAGTGCAGCTGGATGAGTTTGGTCAGTCTAAACTTGTTTACATGCTATGCCTTTACAATTCAGCCCATATGTCTTTGTGTGCAAATGGTTCCTTACTGGCATTTGTACTTTCTGTTTAGCTTGGAATTAAATGTATGTCCTCAAATTAAATTACTGCATTTGATATAAACCCCTGCAACATAGTAAATGAATGAAGAACAAAAAAGTAACAAAAAGATAAATGAATGAAAATATGAACGAGAGAATGAAATATAACAACTTTTGCACTTTAACAAAACAATAGATTTAAAATTCATGTGGTAAAATTTGTGACATTCTCATAATTATAGAACTGTACCAATTTTATCAGTGGAGTTGTTCACAATTTGTTTTCAAAGGAAGGATTTAAGCCTGTGTCTGAATGTATGCTTGGCTTCAAGCATACAAGCATTGCCATTGCTTGTGTGCTTACATTAAGCATATTCTTACGTGCTGGATCACAGCTGAAGCTTGCAGTAATGGGCCTAGAGTTACAGCCTGATGCTACTAGAACTTTATGTTGTCCTTGTCTTACTACAAAGTGATAAAATAGTAGAGAGGTTATTAGTCTGAATAACACAGCCGAAAGCATTTTAATAAAATAAAATTGCTATCTTTTCACACTAAATGAAGTTAAATTGATTGTTTGAAGAACATCTGACTGGATTCTTGTATTTGATAAAATGGCTAATATAATAAAATATTTCACATTCTTTGTATTTTTAAGGACAAAAGAAATTTTTACCCCACAGATGAAGCAGCGGATGATTTAGCCAGAATGCAAACCAACCAAAATCACCACAGAAGACAGGAACCCAAATAATCAAATTGTCAAATAAACAAAAGTAAAGAGCTAAAAGCATGAGGTTACTGTAAGCTATTTTCTATAATAACCCTCCCACTCCATGAAGGAAGAGAAAAATCGCTAGTCTCTTTATGGAGTACATCAAATCTCATTTTGTTCTAATGTGTTAAAGTGCAGACTGAAAAAGGCAGAGTTGACTCCTGGGGAAATAATGTTAAATCAGTTCGGAAAAACGAAGTTTGGAAAAATACTTTAATTTTCCTTTTAGTATTGCAACAAATGTATTCATCTGCCTAGATAATCTGGCATTTTAAATAACTTCACGCTTAAGCTCTGTCAATTTGATCTCCCAAGGTTAATTGATTATTTCAACAACAGTCTTGCTAGAAAAGATCAGAGCGCTTACATCTTTCCATTAATCCTTGCTGTTCAGGGAGAGGGTGCAAAATGGAGAGTGCTATGACTGGCTTAAATCTTTGCAGGTCTCTTATTTCCCCTGCCTCTAAAGTTGTCTCCTGTCTGATTAGTTTCATGTCATGGCATTCCATTTCATTAGTTTCACTGACATGGCATTTCAAGTATGGCCTAATGATGGGAACATCAAATCTACTTTCGAGCATCCATTGCTGGTTACCACCCAAAAGCCCTAACCACCTTATTTAAAAGGATGCTTAAGTCAAGGGTAGTAAAGGAACAGTGAGAAATTGAACCGATTTACCATGAGAAAAGGCAAAAAGTTTTGAAACATTGCTTTCCTAAAATTGACATTCAGCATTTTGCTGCAGTAAACAACCATCAGCATGCGAGACGGCCTCTCAGGGCTTTTCGAGAAGAGACAAGCTTTATCAGCAATTGCGTATTTGTCGTTGCTGTCCTTCTTTGCGGTGGCATAGGCAACACAATGGGGGATTAACCCTCACACAAGGCAGTGTGACAACTCATCAGTTGAAAAACAGAACCTGGTTAAATGGGAGGTTTTTAACCAGCCTTAAAACTGCTGGCATAGAGTATCCCTTAAAAACAACTAGACAAAAGCCCCGCTGTGGTTTGTGGGGAACCTTCATTTATTTGAAATGATGGCAAATTGTGTTTTCCTGTCTGGAAACAAAAATATTTCCAGCCCATCAAAAGGCTGGAATAAGCAGAAAAGAGAGGTTCTTTTCTGTTATCAGCTCCTTCTCCTGCATTTCACCTCTCCTTTCCCTTTCAATTCAGCTGGCAGTTACACCTAATAGTGGTTTCCTCTTCCTTTTGTTTTCAATGTAAATGAAGATCTGAGTAGTTTAAAGAGATGTTGGTTTAACACAGGCTCAGCAGTGGAGGTAAAAGTCTCTTCTCAGTGACACTCCTGTGAAATAAAAATGCAAACGGGTAAAATTCCCAGCCTGTGGGTGGGTGAAGAATTTGGCCCTTTGGGAATGTGGGAAGGCTGGCAAGGTGTACCAAGCTCTCCTCTCCACTTCCAAGTAAAGTAGCTACTGTCTTGAAAGCAGAAAGAAAAGGCCGCAGCTTTACTTAAGTAACCCTGGAGGTATCACTATCAGCAGGATTTTATCAGCTTTAGGGTATTAAATGATACAATGAAATACCAGTGACCATCTTCCTTTACAGTGGTTTACACTTAGATCAGCAACAGCAAAGTCATTTAGAAAGATCCAGGGCATCAAAATTAAAACATGTGTAAATTAAACACATGTGAAGTGCACAATATGTGGCAAATTAGTACAGAAAATACTGAGAAATGTGCATCTTCAGGGTTTGCCTGCACACCATGATGTGACAGGTATTATTGCCCTTTGTACAATTATTTAAACCCTGTAGGAATTCCCAGTGTCAGAGTATGTCAGCATACTGTTATTAGACAAGTTTAATTAGGATCTACCCTGCTGCTCCTAACAAGTATTTAATTAACTTCTAGGCAGGGTAATTAGCTTTAGATTGTGGCTGATTTTCTGCCTCACCTTCTGTTGACACTTGGCCTACGGTAAGGCAGCTTGCTTTGCTGACAGTGTAATGGATAGTAGCTTTGAGAAGACTAATATCAAGGCTGACTAGTCTAATAAAAAAAAAAAGAAGGAAAAATAAAAGGGAAAGAAGATGAAGATAAAAGACAAAATAATGACTACCAGGTCAGGGTCCGAAGGAATGAAAAAAAAGCCACCCACCAGACAGGCAGACACAAAAGCCTGGTAATGGAAAAGAAGCAATCTGACTTCAAGTATTTCAGAAGAATAGAGAAAGAAGTGTGACATTGAAAAATCAAGCAAAGCAAAAGGATTTGAAAAGTATTTATTTCATGTATTTCCTTAAATTGGATAAATGATGAAGCTTAATTACTATTTACATAATACTATTGAGGTGTGCCTGCACTTTTCTGAAAAAGTCTTTCCAATATAAATATAACCTTGAATCTCTGCTCTAAAGAAATATGCTTCACTTCCCATCAGCATGTTAAAGAATATGCCACAAAGTGAGCATTTAAAACAATTAGCATAGACCAAATGAACCATAGCAAATTGGTCAGGTCACCATTTAACCCGTTGGTGGCTTCTTGAAGAGCTCTGTGATTTCCAAGGGTGTAGCTTTTGATATATAGTACGCTATTCTTCTACCGAGTCCTGATATATCATTAAAAATAATGGGACTGCATTCAGTGCCGCAGCTACAAAAATTTTGGGGTTAGAGGGAGGGAACACTCAAGAATTTAAAACCCTTTCCCTATCATTAGGACAAAAGGGTTATAATTCTCTTTCATTTTGAAAGAAGAATATTTTTTTTAAGAAGTCTTTTAATTTTTGCAGAGTGCCCCAGGTATCAAAGTGCTGGTTCTCCCAAACCTGCCTTAGTAACAAAAATATGCAAGCATTGCTCCAAAGCATTCCCACTTGCAGAAATAGTACTGTTGGGATTCGCACCGCTGTTACAGGGTAGGTGAATGTTTCTCCAGTCAAGCTTAGCCTGATCTGGGCTACTTAGAGTAGCCCAGAGAGATTCAAATAATCACCAAAATCTTGTTTGAAAGGGGACCTACATATTTCACATACCTTTTCATTATAATGTTTCAGGCTTATAAAGGCTGACTTGTAAAGGCTTATAAAGGCTCATATTTGTTTCACATTTCAGCAGCAGCTCTGCTCCGCAAAGAGGCAGCACCAGCCTTGAGCTGAGTGGGGAGAAAATCAAACTTAGGGCTGCAGTACTGCTCCATAGGTGTCCACTGAAGAGAAACAGAGGATGGTGCGCTTGAAATCCCTCCAGTAAGTTTTAAAACTTCCACCCCATAAGCCGACCGACCCCTTTATAAGAAGGCCAGGGACTGGATCGCAGCTGTAGTGAGATGGATAAAACAAAATACCTACATTCCATTTCTTCACAGCCATGAAACACACTCTGGGACGACTGAAAGCAACCTCCCGATCTAGATACTTTTAGCAGTCACTTGAACTAACAACTGTCATTTTGGATAAGCTTAACAATAAATAACTTCCTAATTGGTGAATAATGACATTAAAATAAAATCTGAAATAGATATTTTGGTTGGCATTTATTTGGTTCTTGTGGTTTCTTTGGTTGGGTTTTTTTTTGTTTGTTTGTTTTTTTGTGATTGCAAGGGTAATACCCCTATCACTAGCACAGAAATCAGATCCCTTGCATCTAAATAGGGTTAACTGGGAGGTGCCTCAGCTGACTGCAGCCTTCTTTTGACCCAGAACTTTGATATTTTGCTGTTTTATACTGTTCTGTAAAACAAGAGTGAAGCTGGAGTTAGGTCCAGGACCGTGGAAGAAACCTATGTGACATTTTCTATGTGTTAAAGAAATCTCTCTGGATTAAATGATTTTCCATTCTTATCCTCTCTCACACAGCCAGGTCTGTTAAGAAAAAGGGAAGAACAGGAAAAACTAGTGAAAGTCTTCAAGAAATACTAAGAGTATGGAGATCACGCTTTCCCTTTCCCAGGCTGGATGAGTAATGTTCAAGTGCACTAACTAGAAACATTTGAGGAGTGTCAGATCAGACTTTGACAACTGAGATTGCCACGACAACCAAGGGAATTTTAATATCTTGTGGTGGGTTGACCCTGGCTGGATGCCAGGTGCCCACCAAAACCACTCTATCATTCCCCTCCTCAGCTGGACAGGGGGGAGAAAATAACGAAAGTCTCATGGGTCCAGATAAAGACAGGGAGATCACCCAGTAATTACCATCATGGGCAAAACAGACTCGACCTGGGGAAAAAAATATTTAATTTATTACCAATTAAATCAGAGTAGGATAATAAGAAATAACAAATGAATCTTAAAAGCACCTTCCCTCCACCCCTCCCTTCTTCCCAGGCTCAACTTCACAATTTCTCTACCTCCTCCCCCGAGCGTTGCAGGGAGATGGGAATGGGGCTGCGGTCAGTCCATCACACACTGTCTGTGCTGCCCCTTCCTCCTCACACTCTGCCCCTGCCCCAGCCGGGCCCCCCATGGTGCTGCCCTTCAGGCCCAGCCGGCTCCAGCCCTGGCCCCCCTCCCCGGCCTGGGGTCCCCCGCAGGCTGCGGGGGGGGATCTGCTCCCCCGTTCGCCGCCATGGGCCGGGGGCACGGCCTGCCTCAGCGGGGACTTTGCCAGGGGCTGCCAGGGCATCTCTGCTGGGCGCCTGGAGCCCCCCTGCCCCTCCTGCCCGGCCTGGGCTCAGCCTTGGCCAGCAGTGAGTCTGTCTTGGAGCCATTTGGCACTGGCTCTATCGGACATGGGGGAAGCTTCTGGCAGCTTCTTACAGAAGCCACCCCTGTAGCCCCCCGCACCTGCTAAAAGCCTCGCCACACAAACCCAATACATAGCTGTTTCCCGATCCTGAGGATGCTTTCAGCATCACAGCCTGAGGAGTTAGAAACACAGACTGTCTTCCTAGAGGCACCTATGTAAATCCACAGAGATAGCAGACCTCAAAGACACTCCTGAAAGTTTTGCAGGATTTGTGCTCTGATTGGCACCCTTTATTAAATTGCCTTTATGTCAATTGACAGGGTTTTTTTCCCCCATCTTATTTTCTCCCTCCTGTCCTGCTGAAGAGGGGGAGCGACAGAGCAGCTTGGTGGGCACCTGGCAGCCAGCCAAGGTCAATCCACCAGAAGTCCCCAGGGCAATGAATACTCATGGAAGATCTCCAGAAAAGGACCTCAATGGTGGGCCATCATTACTTCAATTAAGACTTTAGAAGAAGGAGAAAGAAATCACACAAAGTTGACATAAGCTTTTTCATATGCTAGTGTCAGTGGTAAAGGAATATTGGTTTAGTCTTCAGAACAATCATAAAAATTGTTCTTTGAAATATTTCACACCTTTTAGAACTCAACAAGACAAAGTACACTACAGAAAACAACATTGGAGGACAGAATTGAGCAATATGACCTAATAGATGAGATCATTAGTTCTGTAATTTCTGTCCTCAATGATGCAGTTTTCTGTCTGCCAAATATCCATTACACACTTTCTAGTGAAAGCATCATACTACCCATCATTATATGTTTTCGAGTTGAAGCATCATATATGAGAGATGAATGGACGTTCCATAACAGGCATAGATATTAGATAAGCATTTAACGAAGCTAATTAGCAGGAATCCCATAACAGCTAAGAAAAAGGCAGTCTCTTTGTCACTGGGACCCAGCTAGTTTGTGTAGATATACGTTTAAGGATTGCATGCCCAGAGGAGCTCTTAGATTGCATGATGGTGGATCCCTGCCTATAAGGCTTGAAAACAGACAGCTATATGCTATACCTTCTATGTGTGTTATAATTCTGGATGCAAATAACTACTCCTACTGTCTGTCAAACATTTTGAAGTAGTCAATTGTATATGGATCAGTGTTCATTATCATACATATCTATAATCAAGATGAATTACAGAACTGGAATTAGGCTGGTTAAACATTTAACTTTAATTCTTTTTCTAGAACATGAAATGCACAGTTTATCTCATAACCTCCTTGGCTGTAGCTATCAGGAACACTAATCACACCACTGTGGGATTAGAGGGAATTGGCCGTTTCTCTTTGCCTCATAAGACCCCAGAGGTGTGATTATCTCATGGTTACCACACCCCTGTTGTGTCTCACTGCTTCAATGAAATAAATGAACTGTTAAATTGACAATTGACAGTTATAAATGAAGTTCCTGCTGACCAGCTGACTGTATGGCATTTTTGGACGCCCCGCCCCCCCCCCCCCAAAAAAAAAAAACAACCCAAAAAAGAGGAAGAAAAAAAAGAGAGATATTAGGGAACAGCCATTTAAAAAAATAGTTTTCTAATTCTTTTGTAGCTAGTTTCCTCCTAAACTTGTGGTGTGGAACTAGCATGATGGAGAACCGTCCTCCTGCCCAGTGCTCTTTGCCAAGCAATCTGATATGCAAGAACTCAGAAAGCCCAGCATGAACAAGCAGAAAAACTAAGGAAAAAAAAAAAAAAAAGACTGCTAGCTGTCAGAAAAAGGCATTTATATAGAGTGTATTAGTAGTTCAAATGCGTCAGTCACAGGAGACTGTTTGTCAGGTTACATCTCACCCAGAGCAATGTATTTGGCTTTTATCCTCGTGACAAATGATTTCTCAACTTCTGTACTGCTGGCAACCAGCCAAGAGACTAAAGTGAGTGCTCTAATACGCCACCCCCTCCCACTGCCATCTCACCCAGCAGCTGTCTTCACAGCTAGAAAGCTCGCTCTCCCCCTCACGCATACACACATACGTGTCCTGGCCACATAAATTCCACAGCCTGGCCCTGGGGACAGAGCAGTGGCTCTCACAGGAATCCTCCAGTTGTGCTGTTAACTAAAAAAATGTACATAGAGAGGATAAGAATGAATGTGATTTATCTCTCACTAACCTGTGCTGCTATCCATCAGTTTTGTACATTTTTCCCTAGTTGCTGTAGGTAACTGAAGGACAGTTTGCCAGAGACTTTGTCTCTTTTGGTCCTCACACACAACACTTGTGCCTGCAGCTTGGTCACTGCTGCTTTTGGAGCCACCAGGAGTTGCACGTTGTTCAGGAAGGCACATTAAGGGCCCATTGGGATGGATATTCTCACCCTTAAGACGTGCTTTTCACGTTTTGAGTGGTTTTTGTCCTTCTTCTGGAAACCACTCCTTGAACCATAAGCAGCAGAACTAGGTGTGATGTTCCAGGGGAGAAAAACTAGTGCCAGCTTCAGTAATAACCTGCTCTATGCACCCCTACCTAGTTTTCCAAAGATGGCACTGGGTGGTTTCAGTGATATGCTGGAAGCTCATTTTGCTGTCATTATGCATCCTACCCTACAGCTCTTTTCCACATTTTTTTTTTTCCCTCTGGTGTCTTATTCCAGGTTATAATCTCCAACACCATCTCCAGCATGGCCTTGTAATTGTTGAGTCAGCAGACTGCTTTCTGCCCAGGAACCATCACTGAAATGTCATTTGACATAGTTAAGTAAGTTCCTCCTTTAGTTCATAACAGAGTTGCCTTCTTGTATGGACAAATCCAGATCCTTTCCTCCTTTAATAGACAGATGCTCATTTACTTGCAGAGTAAAGTAATCTTCAAATGAGAGGAAATTACATCAATTTCATTACTATTTTATGCTGACAAAGCAGTGGAGAAAGGTTTTGCTGTAAATCACAAGGTGGAGTTGTGTCTACCCTACAATAGGTTGTATGTGCACCTTGCAGCAGGGCCAAGAAGCTAGTATACTGGACAGAAAGGCATACCTGTCTATGGAGCTGTGGTTCTCAAAAAATGTCTACAAACATGGTATTTAGGCAGTTTCTGGGGTTTACTATGGAAAACGGACCTCAAGAGACCCTGTGAAGGAAAATAGGCATTGCATAAAAACTTACAGGTCTTAATATCCATTTGAAGCTTATGTCCTACTGTTAATTTTTCCCCTTCTCTTGCAAAGCTAGTTCTCACTTAGGTTCTCATTTGGACTCTGTCCCTCAGTAAAAATGAAAAAATTGAAGGTTGGGTGTTTTTTCAAGAAAGAAAGAGGAAGCAACAGAGCAGGGAGAAAAGGACAGCAAGCAACTTGGCAATTTACTGCAAGCTGAAATGTATTTACCTTTTTTGTAGTAAAAATTGTATTGTGTATCATTTAGGTAGCACATGGGAAGTACTGCCACCTATATTTTAAGCTCTGTACACATGCATTTTTGGAGCCGTGACAACTGTATCTAGCACCAGTTATGGCATTGTGCTGAATGCTAAAATATGTAAGTGCAGCTTCTGCTTGTTGACACGTCTCTAAAATATGAAAAAGATTGCACTGTTGAAGCAGAAAATGCCAATGTTATTTTTAAACAGAAAATGAAAGATATGTCTGTAAGAATTAGTTTGCTACTACCATGAGTTTTAAAATAAGATACTCATTTTAAATCCTTGTTAGCGATCAAAATCTGATTGAAATACAATAGAAAAAATCTTTTTCTGTTCATTGTGAGAGATAAATATTGTGCATAAAGTGGTTTTTTTTTTTTTCTTCTTTCATTTCCCCCTGGTTTGCCTGTTTTGAACATCAGACATCTGAAAAAAACAGGGAAAATTATAAAGTTTTCCTATTGGAAACAGAACAGCTGTTTTCCATACCTGCACATCTTTATCCTATCCCAGTAAGGCAAAGTATAGTGTACTCCTCCTAGTACTGCCAACCTTATGGTAATATCTTGGTGACAGATGGTTACCAAAATGTGCCACTGATCCAGAGTTATTGCACTAAAATTAGGCTGTGATGTCTGGAAGTCTCTAAAGCAAGCTGAAGGAGGGTGGCTTTACTAGGCTAACATTGTCATTTTTGAATGTTAGTTTTACTTTCTTATATTTCTACTTATTTTTCTTCCTTATTATAAGATAAAATGAGATTCTTAGAAAATCTCATGCCTCCAAGAGCTAGAACAGAAGACAACTCCTCAGTATTGGAAGGCATGTGACACCACTGTAAAAGCTGTGGATGCTGAGTCAGTTTAGAAACTGCTAATGGGAGTGGAAGTTGGCTGGCAGAGGAAAAACCTACATGAGGTAGTTTCTTCTCTCTCTTGCCCAGATCTTGACTCACTCTTAACCAGCAGGATGATATCTCTGTGTGAGAGAACATCCCTAGATTTGGGGAAGGCTGAATTAACGTTGTTTTGATGCCGTGATTCCTGTTCTGGATACTGGCCCTCCTCTGGTCTCACTTAATTTCTGCTCCTGAAATGATACATAGTCAAAGGGGTCTGATGCCTGAAACCACAACACCTATTAAAAGCATCAGAATGAAGTGAAAAGCAATATTTTTGTTAGAAGTGTTCTCATGTCTGTGTGTGAAGACATATGTGTGTATGTGAGTGCGCTAACTATATTTAATGTATTTTAAGCTTGCCAGCATTTAAATCTTTGGATGAGAAATTGGAACAGTTTACTGAAGCAGAAGGCTCACTGCCAGCTTCTTTTTGGAAGTTAAGAAAGTGAATTCTCTGCTGAATGCTGGCTTTTGTAGGTTTTCCCCGTGGATGCAATAATCTCTGATCTTGCCAGGGACTGTGGCTGCCAAAAAGCTTATGGGACTGACAGGTAGGAACATGCCTAACTCCCACATTGCTCATCCTTGAACAGCTCATTGGAGCTTGGAACATTGCAGGAGGCCTCTCTTGAAGCTGCAGAAGAAAACTGGCAGTAAAATTGTCAAGCCTGCCAATCTCTTCGGGGCTTACCAAGTGGTGGAGAGAAGCAATTCATACAGACAGTGAAAAACAAAAAGGAGCCTTCCTCAGCTTACCAAAAGGAAAAGAAGAAAAATGAAAAGAACTTCTTTTGATGAAGGTGACACCCACTGAATGAGAAGAATATAAATTTGGATCAGTGGTACGTTTTCGTAACCTTTTGTCATCAAGTTATTGTCATAACATTGGATTTTAAATATGTGTGTGTGTATGTGGTCTGCTGAACAGTGAAATTGTTACTGCTTTGATTATTGGTTACAACAATAGAGTTTTCTTTCTTTGCTCCTCAGATTTCTTCAGCATTATCTTAGGGATAACACTTTACATCGCCTCTGTGCAGGTAGGAATGACTGCAATGTTAAGTAGAAGTTGGACAATAAATCTGCAGCTATGTGTGGCAGAAGTTTCACAGTAATGCCATCAGTAAGTCTTTTAGCTTATGTCCAAGAAGGTTAGGCACAACCTCCCATGGTGTTATACTGAAGAAATGTCACTGTCCTTGGGAAATTGCTTTCAGAGCTAATGCATGGATGGAGGCAGGGGAGCTGACAGAGGCAGGAACACTGGAGCAAGTGTTGTCTGAGAAGACCTTTCTGTGAGCTGTTGAAGGCAGATTCTGCTCTCAGGAGCTGCCTGAGGGATGTGGGAGGCTGTGCTGATTGTGTGGTTCCAGTTTATGCTGTGCCACACCGTTCTAGAGATGGAGTTTGGTGTAAAGGGGCCAGACTGATGCTGCTTACACCTCTGTTAAGCACTGCAGCTCCATTTTAACCATAGGAATTAGTCAGCAGAAACCACATCCTTTCTCGGAGTGTAATTGTCTTAACATCAGGAATTAGCATCAGGAGAGAAAGACCAGAAGGCTGTACAATCGTCTTCTTTTTAAGTTCACTTGAAAGAAGATCATAAATCTTTAGAACAAGCAAGTTATTAAATCCTGTGTGAGGCCCTCACTCCATGGAAGATGGCGGTAGCTTTGCCATTGACATCACTGTGATAGGACCTCCTCGCTAATACCTGGTCGTTGTTTTATAATTCTACTTTGATATAACTTGTGGAAGTGAATTTTATGGTAATTTGGATAAAATCACAACTTTTCAAATTACAGCAGCATTTTAAGACATGTAGATATCTTGTTCTACTTATCACTATGTTTTCTAAGGGTAACTATGCTTTGAGGAGTTAATTAGAAGTTTATTTCCATGTATTCACACACACATATATATATATATATGCACCTAAGCTGGTTTTCTATACATCCATAGCATTCTTTTTAAAAGCTGGTCATTTCATCAAAAAAAGCTTCAAAATTTTTAATTGGTATTTGATTGGTGGTGTCTGTAAGATAGTGAAGTGTAAAGGTTTGCGTGAAAATCTGGAGGAATTTTAAATCTTTGAGTAATCTTACTGATACAATATTTTAAACATGAGATTTCTGTGAAACCGCTCCATAGGGTCTTGGAGAATTGTCCTAGTTTCAGCTGGGATAGAGTTAATTTTCTTCCTACCAAACCATGACATGAATCTACAAGCTTGATGTTTCACTGTTACCGACATTTTTATTTTAGCAGGCCTGCTTTTTCATAGATCTCATAGGACAGCTGCTACAAAAGAAGCATGATGAACAGGTATCTCATTTTTGTGTACTTTACTAAATTTACAGGGAGATAGAGAACTCAACTCAGGGCAAAATATGTAAAAAATGCTTATGACAAAATTGTGGAGTATATCTGCCCTCCCTCCCCTGCAGCTAGAGACAATACTCTAAGAATAGAGTTCGTGATAAGATTTCTTGCTGGATAATAGTCGTGATAAGATTTCTTACTGGATAATATAAACTATGTCTTCCATATCTTCCATGTAAGAAACTCTCCAGGTGACTCTTCTGAAATGAATCAACCTGTATGCCATGTTCACAGCTCTCCTGATTTAGGTATTGCAGCCCATGGAAAATTAAACTACGATCAAATGTATACGTTTCTATAACCAGCCATTTCAAATTCTGTGAATTGGTGCATTCTACATAAATAAAAGGACCTGATTTTGTGCTTTGAAATCAGTCCTTTGCCTTCTGTTTGCTGCACAATGCCATCTGACTTCTTAAAAATTGGCTGATCCTTTTTCCTCATCTGCACCTGCTCTGCTTCAGAAATATCACTTAGGGAAATCTTGGACTAGTTCTGACTGCTCTGACGTTAGCTTTGCCATCGAAAGCAAGGAAGATTTGAGGTGAGGAAAAAAAAAAAAGTGTAATCCAAAACAAGGAGAGGGAAATGATTCATCTAAACAATCAGTGCATTTCAATTTCATTTGAAAAAAGAATGAAAAGTCTCCTAGACCAGTGTGTTGGCAAACTGCTTGCAAATAGACACATTAGTTGATACCATCAGCCTACACAGGCTGTAGACTTGCACTACCAACCACTAAAGTGTGTGCCGTACTTTAGGTATTTTGTTGTTTTGCCTACTTTGTTGAGACAATTCAGATGTGTAAATTTAAAGCTCTCTGTAATTGCTTTGGACTGGAGCCTTTTAAAGAGATTTTATTTCCTGCGATATAATGAGACTCAGCCTACATCATCCCCAACAGCCTCCCTTATCTTTAGCTGGAGTGAGATTTGAAAACAGCTATGCCAAGGAAGAAGCAGTGATTATAAAATTACAGAGGGTGATGGATGGATAGGCACAAAGGTAGAGGGAAAGGTGCCATTAGGTGACAATTAAGGTCTATCCATGTCTTAGGCTCTCTCCAGGTCTTCGGGTAGGCAGCCTGAATCACCTTGCCTTCTAACTTTGAAAGACAGTTAACACATGGCAAGTTCCTAGGTGGCTTACTTAAGTGAAGAAGTTTCTCTAACTGAAGGGAATTTATTATTTGAAGTTTTTAAAAAAGTTGCCACATAGTTTTCCACTTCTTAATATTGTTGCAGGGTGTTAGTTTCAAAGATAAAGCGTTTTGCCGTGACTTTTCCTACAATTCTTTGCTAGAAATCATCTCACTGTAATAAAGGGTTTGGTCTGGAGCTGTGTTTAGTCTCTGCTTCCCTGAATTGCTCAGATGAAAGGGGGAAGTCTGCTGTGTGCAGAAGTGAGACAGACATCTGGGCTGCCTCAAACTCCTGAAGTTCCACCTGGGAGAGAGAAAAGGACTCTGGTCTTTCACTGAGACTGACATCTACAAAGTGTTTAGACTTGACCAGCAATGCTCATCATGGTTGAGATTGAACTCTATGACTGTGTCCCAGGAGGTTCCAGGACTAAGAAACTCACACTCCAGACCTTTCCTTGAAAGGCAGATCTCAGAGGTTAGAGAAGTGAATAGGGAAGCCCAGTGAAGAGGCAGAATTGCCTTAGTGCAATGTGTGAGTAGGGAAGAACTACTTTCCCAAAGGACCTTGTAGAATTAGGAAAGAGAGGAAAGGTGGACAAGGATGGTAGGAGATGGCTCTGTACAAAGAGAGGTTAAATAGACTAGAGCTCTTTTACTTGAGAAATAGATGATTGAAGAGCTTTATAAGTCCTGAGTGGAATACAGAAGCTGAACAGAAAATTATTATTCTCCATTTCTTTTTATACAAGAACTAGGAGGAATCAATTAGGAGGTCAGGGAATAAGTTCAAAGTAAGCAAGAAGGAAATTCATTTTCAGAAAGAGTAGGATGCACTGCCAGAAAATGTGGTTATGCAAAAAGTCCTTGGCTTCAAGGGTTAGACAAGATCACGAGAGAATAGTTTGTCAGGGGGAACTGCATTTGAGGATCTCTCTTCTGGCTTAGGGTATCCTCGAGCTTGTGATTTCTGAGGGTTATGAGGATGTGGGCCCTGTGCATGTTCCCTTGGCCTTAGGAAGAAAGGGCTGCAGGAAAAGGAAAACAAGGAGAAAACAGTGGGAATGACAGATGAGAAAAGGGAAGGGTAAGAGTAAGGTTGCAGGATCAAAAGTGTGCAACTGGGGAACTAGGGGTGCTGAGCACCCTGACAGTTCCCACTGCTCACTAGACATGTCTGAGGTGTCAATGGACGTTGCCCTGTGCAGAGGCATGGTAAGAAAAAGGAACAGAAACTGGTCCCTCTCAAACTTCCTTCTGCTGGTGGTGTGAAAGGACAGCTTGGCTGGGACAAGGAAGAGGTGATGAGATGGTCTTGGGGACTCAGTGGGTCTCTGAGAGGGAGAAGGGTAAGAGCTTCAGGAAGACAGTCACTGTTGGAGGCAGAGTCCTGGATCTGGGGGTCCCTCAGGCTGACCCAGTATATATATTCTTAACCTCTGCATCACTGCACCTGCACAGGCACTGTTCTGACTGGGGGGCTTTTGATATACTGGTAGGGTACCTTCCAGAAAGCAGAAAAAAGCAGTCATGAAAATTTGTCATAAAAGACAAAGAATCAAGGGAATTTAGGACTACTCTTGGAAGTTGGCACTATTCCTTTAAACATAGTTTTATATTCTCTAAATAATACATTAATAAATAAATAAAACCTGTCTTTTCACTAGATGATGCAATGTAGGCTTAGCCTTGTATGAAAATGACCTATCTGCTCTACTCTAATTTCTCTTTTTCCCTTGTTTCACCAGATCATTTAACTCTGCTCTCCCTGAGTTAGCTCTCTAGGCCCCCATCCTTCTGATGAGTAGATAAAGTAATATTTTTTTTCACATGTGGAGACGGGTTGCTGTCCTGAGGAAGGACAACTTAGAACTTCTCCATCCTCCTATTGTCAGGGATCAAGCCAGGGGCATACAGAAATATGGAGCTGTACTGCCATGCATGTTAAAAAATATTTTACTTGGTATGTGTGAAATTACATCTAATTACAAAGTTAATGTAAGTGAATGTAATCAGATAATTACAATGGGTAATGACATGATATTTACCACTTATAATGATCTTGTTATTATACTGTATAAAATGACATTATAAAAATTATTTCTGAAGTTTTCTTCCTCTTTAATTGGCCTTTTCATATAAAACAGATTAAAATGTTTTATAATGTTCTGTCTGAATCTTTGCATTCTAACATATAGGTTTAAAGCTTTCTTAAGTGGTTTGGTAATACGATGGCTATTTACTTAATTTTTTTTTACAAAAATAAAAAAATGCAGCAGTTCTTTTTAAGATGTAGTACAAGAAAGCCTTTGAAAAAGTCTAATTTCCATTCTTTTTATTGTACACTACTTGAAGAATTGAGCAGAATTGTTAATGGAGGCAGCATGTGGGCAAGGCCCTACCTTAGGTAGCAAGTGACCTTGGGGCTATTCTCTTGGGCAAGTCGTTTCACTTTTTTATGCCTTGGTTTCCCTATCTGTAAACGGGGAATGATGATATTTCATCTCATCTGTGAAGTACATCATAATATGCTGATCAAAACTGACAAATATCACAAGGAAAGGAAATTAGGCATTCACAGAAGGAATGAAGACAGACATTAATTGGAATGAAGGCCCTCCACTTTAGTAAACACCAGGCTTGCCTAATTTATGAATATTGGTGCATGTCCCCTACCCCCTTCACACAAAGCTCAGATAATTGGTCTTTGTTTGGGGAACTGCCTACGGGTTGGAATAACAGCAGGAGCTCCCTTTGTGAGTGCTTTGGGCCCAGCTCCAAAGGTCCTCTCAATAGTGGTGTATTCAAGGCTGCTGCAAACACGAGGCCTGATTCATGTCAGCCACGTTACACCACCTTTATGCCAGTGTAATTCCATTTAAAGTGATGGAGTTGCTCACCACACGTAATACTGAAGTAATTCACCTGATTTCAGTGAAATTACTCTGGCATAGAGCTGAAGTTAAACAAGGACTGATTGGAGCCTGTAGGGCTTGAATCTTAATTATTTTCTGAAGCCTCCTGGGTATAAAATCTTGGTATTTTGACCTGTGAGCTTTTGACACCTTCTCTGCATGGAAGTAAATGATCCTAGCAAGAAGGCCACTGGTTTAATCCTTCTCACCACTGCCTTATGATCCCTTTTTATGTGAGGATCAAAAGGGCCAAAAAGTGGTTGCTAAGCTTGCCAACAGCACACGAGAGTCCTCCAACAGGCCAAGTCTCCTTTTACGTTGCTCTGCCTAGGTGAGTCCAGGACAATTAGAACATAGTTAGGGCTTCATCAGAAAGGCTCTAACCAAGTCAAAGTCCGTGCTGCAGTCCCACAACATGCAGCATCAGCAAACAGCTGCCTTTTGGACCCAGAGGTAGAGTCCTTCTAAGTCCATGGTGAGCATGGCTGTCCCCCAGCACCTTCCCATTTTTAATGACAAGGATAAGTCATGCATAAGCTCTGCTTTTCAACTTCCATTAATCATTTTACATTTTTGCTATAGTGTATTAATGAAGCCTGTTAAGTAATATAGCCTGTGCTGGAAATCTCAGTGGCTCAGGTAGATACACAGGAAGCAACACAAAAAAAGACCCTAGAGAAAGCAGACGTGCTTTGCTTAGCCAGTGCTGGATGTCTAAAGCAGAGATGGTTACCCATGAATAGGTGAAGAGATACCACCGGCTGGGTATGTCTGACTGACACTCACTGGCATATGGTTGACATTGCCCATGTAAAGAATGAGTGGGAACAGCATTAAAAGGAAGGAAGTGAAAGAGGTCTAGATGCATCCACGACCATATTGAGGCTGCTGCCTGGGTGGCCATTAGGTTGCCTCATTCATTTAGCACTGTTTCAGCAAAGGAGAAAGCATGCTTAAGAGCATGGAAGGACATAAACCACTGGAAATTACAGGTTTAGATCCTTACAGAAGCTAGGAGGCAGGGATCATTTCTGCATATGGAACTGAATATGAAGGGTGAGATTAAGAAAAAGAGGGTTTAGGTGTTTTATCATCACAAGAGAAGGTAAAAAGTGAGACAGTGATGCTCATCTGGAATAGCATTTGAAACACTGGGTTTGCTTGTTTGCTTTGTTTTTGTTGTTGTTTGGGTTTTTTTTACTATAAATTAAAAGCAGCAGCCAAAGAAAAAGTTATTTAATTCGGTTCTGAAGACAAAACACTTTAGAAGAAGGCTGAAAATCTGCAGATATTCTCTTATATCAAACACCAGTTTGAATTCAGGTAAATTTTGGAGTCAGCTGCGGTACGATCCTAGAAATACCAGATTAGAAAAAAGAGATCTCATGTTGCTGATGTGCAAGGAAATGTATTAATTCTAATGAACAACAGAAGAGTGCTTGTATGCAACCCAGGGAACACAAGACCTCCTGGAATTCATAATTTCAACGCAGTTATAAACTGTAGTTTCTACAGTTTTGCACTCACAGCAGGTTATTAAATCAGCAGGCTCCATGGATTTGATCACAATGTACCTTCTTCTACAGAAAGCAAGAGAGCAGGCAATGCTGTCCTTGTTCGGCAGCCAATATAAGAAATACCTGAAAAAGGAATATACCAAGAAGGCAAGGCACATTTGATATACACTCCCCATGTGTATCCTCTGGGACTACTGACAGGCAGAGCTGGTCACTGAAAACAAAACAGTGCCTTCTTTAATGACTGTAGATATATGATGTGGTTTCTTTATAACTTAGAGTGGATGTAGGGTGTTTCAATTTGGTCACTGAGATAGGAGTCATTAAGAAACATGCAGAAAAAAAGGATGAAAAAGAATATAGTAATTCACAGGAACGGTCATTCCATGTTTTCTGCACATCTGTGGGAAATCTGAGCACCTTTGAAATATTTAATGCTCCAGGATGCAGTGTAATCAATTGGACCAGAGAAGAGACATTAAAAAAGAAAGATTAAAACAAACCTGAAGGAGGGTCCTACCCTTCCTAAAGGTCTGGTATCCTAGATCATAAAACATGTTAGAAAGGGGCTAAAGCCAGCACTATTTCAAAACCAGAAGTTCACAGCTCTTGTCAAAATCTGACAGGTCTGCAAAGGGATACAAAGGGGGTACATTCAGCTGGAAAGCAAATTCAGTCCAGGAGCACAAATGGTCCCACTGGTTCATTTGTGAACACAAGATGAACATCCGGTTTGACCACGAAGAAGATTCACGTGACTGAGGGAACAAACTACCATCAGTGAATTAGCCATAGTGCCTCTCTATGCATTTATTTCTCAGCTGCTTAGGTGGGGTACCAAACATTAAAACCAGCAGTTCCAGCAGCTAGGAATCACTGGTGCTGGCTCTAGCTATCAAATCAAGGAGAAATGAGAATTGAGGGGATGTTGTTCCTAAGGCAGCTTCAGAGGTAAGAGAAGTGGAGAAGGAAAAGACTGCTGTACTGGAAGTTGAGGGATGGCTCAACAGAAGACTGTGAGATAGTCTTTGAAGAGTAGCTTGAACTCTCATTATGGTTGCCAGGAAAGTCTTTGAAGAAAGACTTGGACATAATGGGGAAGGAGACAAAATTCAGAGAGAAACAGTGCCTAACACAATATCCTTCTTTGTCAAGATTCTCTACCTCAGAAAATATGGTGGCCCTAACCCACTCAGAAGTATGAGGCTGAGGAGAAACTGTAGGCAGAATCCCTCAGGATGGACCAGATAATCACTTGTCCAGTATTTTCTTTGATGAATAATCACAAGGAGTGGGAGCGAATTGTCCATATTTATTGACAAAAATTGTGTGGAACCAGTGTCAGGGAGAAAACTGACATGATAGTTTACAGAATAAATCTGATTAATTCCTAGGAACAGGATGAAGTCTAATTGGAAAAGTGCAAGACCATGTGCACAATACGTACTGATAACCAGATGTTATTAGCTAGACAGCAAGGAGTCAGACCTGTTGGAAGCAGAGATGGTGTGCACTTAGGTAGAAGAGAGGATGTAGGAGGGATGTTAGTATGGAAAGCCTCTAAATCACCTTTATGATGCAGCCAAGAAGAAAACAACAAATGTTATTCCATCTGTTAGTCTGTTTCTAGTAGAGATGGGCATGATGAATGTCATTGAACTAGAAACTTCTATGATAAAGAACCTATGTTAAAATGAGGTGAGTTCAAGTTTTAGTAGTTACGGGGAAGGTTTTCTACAGTAATCAGGGGAAAGGACAGCCTATTTTGCAAGAGGAAACAAAGAACTCCATTTGTTTAGCCAAAGAAAACAAAGGTTGAGAGAGGGAATTATTGTGCTCTACAGATATGTCAAGAGAATAAGCATCACAGAAGAGGAAAAGTATTTAACTAAAGAACAATATTGACATAAGAATAAAAGGCTGTAAACTAGCTAGGAATACACTTTGACTAGAAATTCAAAATCACTTGCAAACATCAGAGCATAGGGCTTGAGAGCAATCTTCCGAAGGAGCTGTATGGGCAAAAAGTCCCAACCACTTTCCAGGCAGAAATAGATCAGTTCATGAAATAAAAACTGCAATACAATCAACTATGAAAACAGGGAATTTGATCTGATGGTTCTGAAGGCATCTTTGAATCCAGTGCTAAAACATAGATGCCCTGTGTTAATATCTAACCCTATGCCTCAGCTTTATTATTTGATAAATGTGGATAACACTATTAACTGATGCCATGATTATTTGGAATGATGTTTGGAGTACTAAGTATAGAAATTTGTAAGCATTAGCATTGCAATTAGTCAGGAGATTCCAGAGAGGCACCAAAGAGTCAAACAAAGAATAAGAGTTGTACATGCATGTATAAAAATACATATTTGTGTTCATATATTGTATCTAGTTTGTATTTTATTTACTGACAACTTTATTATACTTTATCTTGTATTTCTATTTATACATATATCATATAAGATTTTGTGCATATACTATAGCAGTTATGATATAAATATGTAATTGCTTATAACAGTATTTTTTAAACCACCGTCTTCTTTATGCCCCGCAAATACTTACCCTGGCTATAGTTTCCAAAACTCCTGAAAATCTGTTATAATGCTTTGTTCACACTACAGTACTGTCTTAAAAATAACGGGTGTAGCACTAAAAATCACTACAGCAAGAATAAAGATTGACAGTCTGATATCACTCAACATTTGATGTCTTCAGTATAATATTGTTCAGGACACAGAGCTTGCAGGTGGTAGATACAAAAAACAAATCCAAAGCAAAAGGAGCTACTATCACATTCAGTTTTAGTTTATTCTGAGCAAATAAAGCTGGCCTCTAACCCTTCATAATAGTCATGTATAAGTAGGGACTAGCTGATATTGGCCAGAAACAACAGACTTGGTCATTTACTGCAAATCTATGCTTTTCTGACTGCATTATTTATGAAAATATTAATTATAAATGAGAAACCTGCTGAGTATGGATGGAGAGCAGTGAGAAATGGAGAAATGCCCAAAGGAGGAATGTGATCAGTTTAAGAGCACTCCTTGCTACAGAGCGTGGCTCAGCACTGAAAGGTGAATGCTGGTGATTGCTCAGTTCAGACCTGCAAGCCCTGCAAGCTTTGCTCTGTCACCAAAGAGAAAGGAGCTTATCAGTTTCCTGTTGCTCCCAGGTATGTTTCGTCCTGGCAGGGGGGTTATGCATCAGGCCTCCTCTGCATTCTCCTCCGTTTTGTTTCCAACGTCTTTATTAGTGGCAGGATTTTTTCCCTGCAGAGTTTTAGTTTCAACAGGTGCCAGGATTTGAACTGGTCAAAGTACAAAGATGCATTCATTCCTAAATTGTCACTATCACAGCCATAACTATCAAAGTGTTGCCATGCCACTTCCTAGGTCAATTTATGGCATAAATACCCTGTCAAAGGCACAATGATTTATTCATTCCCCTCAAAGATAAGTATCATATGGTGGAACTCATTATATGATTGATTTCAGCTTATTTGAATGATTGCATTGCTGATGGTGGACGCAAAGGGAGGCATCAGAGTTCTGGGAACTAGACACATAACACCAGTGTGTTTTTCATGGGAGCACTTTCACTCACAGGCTAAATCTCAAGCGTCAGCTGGGTAATTCATGTCAGCTCCAGTAAGGTTGCCAGAGCCCCTTTAAAAAAATAATACATTTTTTTAAAAGATAAATTCAAAGCCAGTTTTGCTTAAAACTGACATGAGACTTGTAAGGTGCCTTGGAAATTTGTGCGTGTCACTCCTGATCTCTCTAATGGCAGTTTCACTAAGTGCCTGCCTCAGTGAGATAGCAAACCTCAGGGAACAGAGCAGCCTGGGAGGAGCTAAACTTGCCTGGTTTCTCTGGCTGTTATCGGATCCAGGTCTTTGCTGATGGCAGGTGGGAAAGCGAGTGGGTGACATTGGCTCTGCTGAACAATCACAGTGCCCCTCTGTGGTTTCACACACCAGCAGTTATTTCAGCCTTGTAAAGATGTTAAGTGGAGTCAAACTTTGCATGGAAAAGAGAAGATTCATTGTTTGGAGACCAATGGAAACTCTGTCATATAAAATACACAGTGTCTTGAAAAGTGTACCTATATGGCACATGCAGCTTTACTGGATAAATGTCAGGATTTGGTTTCCCCACAGTGATATTTTGAAAAATGTGGTTTAATGAGATGTTCTGTAGCAGAAAGCATAGAACAGAGTTATTTTGATGAACCTATGAACTGGCTATTTAAATGAAGTCTGGTGTCCTACATACCACTTCAGCACTTCACAGCACCAAGCTTTCAGAAAGTAGCTGCTTCTTGGATGTTTTGGGGGTGCATCTACATTCACATTTCCAGTCACATTTGAGTTCAGAGCAGTAGTGTGTTAATGAAGTAAATCTCTTGGTTGTCTCCACTTGCGCTTCATTTTGCATCCTGAAGCAGTCTGAGGACAAAACCTGGATTCCTTTCAGATGAAACTAAACCGGAAGATCTGCTCCAGATGTGTGCCTAGTGGTCTCAAGCCACAAACAGGCAGAAGACAGCTAGCCTGAAGTGATCTCCCCGCAAAAACCCCACTCTGAAATGTGCACCTTGAGAACACCAGGTCCAAAGCACTGACTCTGCAGGCACCCACTCCCACTCACCCATGCTGCTTGCTGCTAGGGACATAACCCATTTGAGGACGGTCCTGTGGACAGCACGGTCTAAAAGGCTGGTCTGACACAAAGGCCCTGTAGCCCAACACTCTGTGAAAAATGGACACAATATTTTCTTAGCTTTCAACACAAACATCATTCCCACCATAACTGAAGTTTTGGGTAAGTGTATGTACTGACCAATTCCTAGAACTGGAGCTGAAGCGGGGTTTGAATACAGGCGTTGATAACAGCTCTGCCATCATCTTTTCTGCCTTCCTGAAAAATCCTTGCAAAATTTGGTGGTTTTTTAAAGTTGTTTCCTAGTTTTGAGGATCAGTAAAATGAAACAGAACTGAAGTTCGGTTAAAAAATTCCCTTTTTTAAACTTCATCTGTGCATAGAAAAAAAATCAAAATGTAAACTCTAAAGAACCAATAGCAAATGAACAACTGCTTTTTTATTTTGTTTTATAATTTGTGTTCTGGACCTGTTTTCTTAGCATTTCAGGGTTACAAACTGAATAGTAAATTTATATAGTTTAAAAACTCATGAGCAGTTTCTCTTTCATGTCCAGCCTCTTCCCAGGTCCCCCATGGAGGCACTGTTCTGTTTGTGCTTACAGCAACATTTCATGGATTCCTTGGAAATAACTGGATGTGGCTAGTATGAAATATTTTGCAGAATCACGTTTTCTCAAGTTTAATGGGATAGCTGCTAAAGAATGGTGACTTGCAAAGCGATCTGCTGGGTCTGACATGAAGAGACTATGCCCCTGAGGCATGCAGCAAGCAACAGGTTGTTTTATACTTGCTGTTCTCTGGACCTTCTGATGACATTGGTTTATTTTCACCCCTTTTCCCCGAGTGATGGTAAAATACAGCTTTAACTCATGGATAGACATATGCAGGATTGATCTGTTTTACCTCACGGACCATACAGAAATATTGTGGTTTTATCTGTTTGGTCTTGAACCAGTTATTATAGCTCCAGAGAACCCTGATATTAAGCTGCTCTTTGAGTCTTATCCAGGCATAATGTGCTGTTCAATTGAAAGGGTGGCACTATGAAGAAGATGCAGAGGGTGTAATCACAGCCATTACTGACAGCCATCAGTGGAGCCAAACCTACACTTTCCACAGTCAGCAGTAGGCAGCTAGATGAAAAGGAACTATTAGAAACCAAACCTAGTGCTCTATGTGTAATAAATGGCCAAGAGAAAGCCTATTAGGGAACTATTTCCACAAAAAGGCAAAATGCTGTCATATAGAAAAAGAAAAGATTCAGTGCTGGTTTAAAAAGGTCAACTTTTCAGGATAAACTGACAACATTGATATTGGAAAGCTGCCAACTTTACCATCACCACTCATATCTTCAAATTCTGCCCTCTGGCCTTTGTAAGGGGGCAGAGTTTATCAAAGGGATGTCTTCATAATCCTCCCTTCTCCCTGCTTGCCTCATTTCTTTCTTTTTTTTCTTTTTTTGGAGCTGGATTATCTTTAGGGTCATTTTTAGGTCATTTGTATTCAGTGATTAAAAGAAGCTGGGGCATTCTAGGTATTTTTGATGCTCCCAGTGGACTCTTTCTCATTCTGTCCTCCTCTCTGCCAACAGCGCTTAGGGAAAGTGCAGCTCCTCCTGCCTTCTCAGCATGGGGAAACATCAGTGGCTTCCTGAGTGGAGTCTCCGTGGGGAACAGAGGAGGTCAAGAGTGGTGTTAATAGTCACCTGTGAAAAAGAGGAGCAATAGCCAGCAAGGCCAAGCATCATTTAAAGTCAGTGTTTCTGAGAAGCTTGTATTCATTCATATCCTCTACACGAGCACCAGTCCTCAACAAATCATGGAATCACAGGGCTGGGAAATGTTTCATCAGGTATTTAGCCTAAACATCTGTGTCAGGCATACTTTACACTAAACTGAGAAGCGCTTTATTTAATGTGTTCTCTAATTCTGGCTTCTCTGATGCTGAGGCCTCTGTGAGCTCTATAGGGAACTGAATTTATTATAGTCTTTCCTGTAAAGGGATTTCTGCTGGTTTTAGACAGTTAATGGATGTAAAAAAAATCTTGATAGGTAAGAAATCATTGAGGGGGAGAACCTTCCCTCTGGTTGGATCCTAAAGATCTAGTTCTGTATGAAGGTTTAGTGGATAAAGACAAGAAGAGAAAAGCAACAAGACAGAAGGTGTTGAGGGAAAATCTTGCTTTGGTGATCCTGGACTAGCACAAACAAGGTGGGTACTGCCCGAGTCCCTTTCTGCTAACATAACATGTCATTGTCCTCAGCCCATACATGATACCGTATGAGGCTTACATTATTACTTTTTTTTAATCACTCCCACATCTTTTTTTTTTTTTTTTGGTAGTATGTTTCAAGACTCAGTGCCAAGCAAGTGTGCAGATATGCACAATGTGTTTTGAGACCTGTTCTTAGGACCGCAGGTATAATTAAAACTAGGATTCTCCAATGGCCCGTGTTATGCAACCTATTTCCATTAAAATTCATTGCTATTTGGATAACCACCTCCCTTAAGCTTTTTAAAAAATCCCAGCAGAACTATGACTGAACATTAGAAAAGAGCACCCTTTGAATGCTAATAAAATTAATCTAATCTTCATTAAACAACTGGAAAAAAATAGTGGCTTAAGGTTGATACTGCTCAAAATATTGTAAACAGACCACATAGTTATTAAAAGGATTATGGTAAGCCTATGTGAGAAGAGTAAAAGCAGGAGCAGAAACTGGAGTCTTGGTCTGAAATAATGGCTGACTTATTTCTAGAGATTTATGTGTAGTGAAATAATAGATTTTACAAATAACACCCTAGATATTCAAAGGAGCTCATCCCAAAGGAGTTTAACTCAATTTCTGTAATGAGTTCATTTCAGTAAGCTGGAGACCCCTTGAAGTTTTTCAAAACATTTCATAATGCAACTCAGATAAGTGATTTCTATGTGCAGTGGCACTCCCTGTATAGGCAGTCACATTATTTGACACTGCCATAACCTTTAATGTAAAACCAAATGAAATTGTTGCTAATTCAGGTTCTAAAAAACTAAAGCTTCACATGCTTTTGCAGGCTGAGAGTTTCAGAAAATTTTAATTTTCTGGTTTCAGCTTACTTATGAATTTTCAAAAGTGAGCAGTTAATCACCTCTTCTATGCATAAACCCTACTGGCTCCTTAAATGTGCATATTTTCTCTCATTTGCACAAGACATCATGGGCTGGCAGATAATCTCAGGGCTGATGTTGGCTCTACAAAAAACCTTGCAATCCCTACAAAAAGGAGGTGGTGTTTCTGAGTTTTTATACAACATCTGGGTAGTCTGAGGGTTGACTGATCTTGTGGGACACCAGCCAGTTCCCTTTTCTACCTGAAGCATTTGAAATCCAGCTCACCTTGTGTGGTGCTCTCTTCATTGGCCCAGTACGGTACGGCTGTTTTGCTTCCCTCCCTCTCCCATCTAGTTTGCTGAAGATGTTTTTTGCATGGAAGAGCTTCTTGGCTGGACAGAAGGAATAGGACAGAGCATGGCTTTCTATCCTAGTGGGTACAGCTTGCTCTTGAGCAGGCTAAATCCCAGCATTTGCTGGTGTGTCTTATCTAGTGCTGGTTGTATGTATAAGAACATATAAGAGCAGGGACTAACAATAATCTTTTCTGCCTCCTGGAAAATTCCCTGCTCAGTCCCACACTCCTTCTCAATCAATCTTTTAATATTATGTGTACAAAGGAGCTGTTTCAACTGGAAAACTAGAGAGGATTTCTCTCACTCTATATTCACTTAAGAGATACTGGTATTCCCACGTTTTGACCTCTTTTCAGGAGATTGGCTTTTGTCACATGTTGGGGTGCGTGCTCTAGCCACCACTGTTTTTCACATTGTGGTGGCAATGACATCTTTTGGCTCCAAATTGCAAAGAATGGGTGTGATACTTCCTCTGTTTTTCAGACCCCCTTCCAGTATGAGCACTCACTGAGCCAGCAAGGGCAGGAGTTTCTGACCGCAGCACTCCAGACTTTGTGTCTACTTGTTCCTGAAGGGGGGGTGAGGAACATGGGAATAGAGGGGAGCCTTCCAAATGTGGGGACAGACAAGGGATGCTGATGGAAAGAGCCTTGCTAGGAGATGTGGTCATGGTGGAGGGGGCAGGACATTTCTAGAAGGTGGTCTTGTTTTTAGGAAGGTGTTCATTTTTAGAAACGAGGGCAATTGAGAGACTCAGAACAACAGGCAAAGCCTTGCCTCCGGGTTCTGAGGGCCTCCTATGGTTACTGAAACAAGATTTTGTATTCTTATTCTTTGCAGTTAGATCTGACTTACCAAAGATACCTGTTTACTTGATAATTAACTTGGTGGAAACAGACTGTAAAGTTATAATATTGGTTAAGAATTCAAGCCCAAAGAAAAGATTCAATTCACTTTTACTGACTTACTCTTGTGTATTGAAAAGTTCACTTTGCTTAGCACTTGATGAACTTTTCCTCTAATTACTGCATGTCGTTAAGGTAATACTACCTCTTTATCCTAAGGAGAAACCACTAATGACTATCCAAGCTTCACTTGCTACTCAGGTCACTAAGTCATTGTATAGCGTAATCTTTGGGTAATTTAATGCCTGAATTGGCTTGGATCTAAGCTTAGGCATTTTTACTACTTAGACAGGGCTGGTTTATGACTCATTTATGCTATGTGCAAAGAGCATTAGGATATGATACACATGTGTTTCTGTTTGAAAAACAATAAGTAATTTGACCTTATTAAGCCTGATGGTCTGTAGGTTCAATTTGATATTTAAACTATGCTTCACAGTCTCCTGATCGCTTTGCTGTGTACAATGGTAGGTAGAGTAAATTCGGCAGTACCAGGCGGAACAGATTGCAAGGAACAGTCACCCACCAATGGTGATGATAAACAACCTTTTACAACAATTATCTAGTTAAAACACCATTAACAATTAATGACATACATCAGAGAACTTACTGAGCCCATTTAAGACTAATTTACTGGCTATAAAAATATGGCATTAAGAATTTATGGATCATTAGCTTCTATTCCCAAATGAAATATTGCTGACTGAAACTCTCAAAAACTGTTGAAAACAATCACTCATTAAAACCACATGAAATTAAATGAAATAATGGCAGAAGGAAAGGAAATGGAGGCAAGGTTTGTAAATGTTTGGGTAGAGGAAACTAACTTCTTATGCCACTGAATGGATGAAGATTGCACTTTCAGACAAGATTGAAATCTACAATTAAATAATTAAAACAAAATTTTAGTGTGCAATAAATTCTTCCTTTTTTTAACCAAGAAACATTAGATCACAACTGATCAAAATTCTTATCATGGTCTATTAATCACAGTCAGTTATTTTGAAACACTGTTAAAGAGACTATAACAATGTTAAAGTTAATTAACTTTACTCCAAATAGTTAATACGTAAATTCAAATTTAGCAGCTGCTCCAGCCTTATATATTAGAATTTCAATTATGCCTTGAGGCCAACACAAGGCTATTAGAAATGGATTAGAACTAACTATAATTTCCATTTCACTGTTGCCCAATGAGACTAACTCAGAGTGAAGCTCCACTTGTTTGTAATAGGAAAACTGTAAATGTCATACACTCTAAAATTCTATAGAGGGCTTTTAAAATCAGAATACTTGCATCACTCTGCATTGCTTCTGTAGGAAACAAACTTTTTTTTGGTGATTTTTCTTTTCCTGGGGAACTGACTGCTGAGTAGTTCTGGAACATTGTCAACAATATTTTCACAGTATTTTCTGTATTCTTCTAGAGTGAGAGTGTAAGGCTTGAAATTCATACTTGAATGGTCAACTCCCTTATCATTCACACTGGCTGCATTCTGTAGCTTCTGTAATATTCTGTAAGTTACTTCTGGAGTACAGCAACATAACAAAAGAATTGGGCTTTAACTAGTTTGGGAACAAATATTCAAGTTTGATTTATAAAGTAAAACCAAGGAAATTTTGGCAAGCCCTGTATTTAATGTCTAATATTTTCTATTATAAAATTTCATCTCCTTTTCCACAGCAGTTCAAGTGTCCCCATGATATGCAGGAAGATTCTGATCTTTGACAGTAGAAGAACCAAGTCACAGGATAAGCATTTGAATGTCGGTTGCATAGTTTCAAAATCAGAGTCCAAACTGCAGTACAGAGCATGGAGGTGGTTTGGAAAGTTGGCATCACCTGCAGCAAGTCAAGACAAACCAGCCTGAAGGGTCTATCTGTCAGGACCTCAAGGCACTTTGAGAGTAGAGGCAGATTATTCTGTCCAGTGAAGAGCCTCATGGTAGATACTGCAACAGTCTGAGAGGTTTCTGTCTCTCCCCAGTGTAGATAAACCCACTTTAGGTAAGTGCCCTCACTGCCTATAGCTGAGGTGAACAGAGGGAAGGGAGGAAGAAGAAAGGGTGCAGTGTTCACACAACCACTGGGTAGGAAAGAACACAAAGTTTGTTATCCCAGAGAAAAGCAATACACAGCAATAAAATGACTTAACGTCTCTCTATAACTTTAAAATTTGTGCAATCAGTTAAGAAGAGTACACAGAGTTGTATTCCAACCACATTCTTTCAGCATCCTTATAAGGGACCTTATTTCACCATAGACAAGTAAGTCTCCATTGCATGGATAGCTGATGCTTCTAGGGCACTACATGTCCACCAAGAATTCAGACTCGGCAGTGGCTCCCTTTCCCAGTACATCCTACCAGCAGGTTCCGTAAGGCTGCAAAACCTTCACAACAAGCCAAACTGGGAAGTATTTATGGTATCAGTTTTAGATCTGCAAATGTAATGGTAAGATTGATAAAGAGATGATCAAGAGGAACATGGTTTATGCTTTCCTTAATATTTAATTCACCAATGAAGCACAAACTTCAGCAAAATGTCTCCCTCAGTCTTAATACTGTCTATGCTACTGCAGCAGCAGCAGGACTAAGTATAGCATTTCTTAGGACACCATCTCACAGAACTAAGTATAGCATTTCTTAGGACACCATCTCATTCTTATTTGCACCCTTGCCAGAGCATCAAAAGATCTAGAGAGACACACAGATTCCATTTTTTTTTAAATTAATATGGAGTTCTTTCTGCATATCATCTGACTTTCAAAACACTATATGGTGTATGCTTGCAGCTTTAGCAAGTTTTTTTTAAAATCTACACTTCAGCCAAAAATATTCCTCAATCCTCACAGACTGATCACTTTCAGGCCATTTTACAATGTGTACAATTGCTGTCTTGACTTCACTCCAGGAAATCTATGTCAGGGATACATCAAGAAGACAAAACTCAGCTTCTAATGAAATCTAGTCCTTTCTTTTAAGAACGTTCCTCACTTACGTATTGATTTCCAAGAACCATTCATGGTTTTCTTAAATTTTTATTAATAAAGAAGACATGAACTGAATCATGTGATGTTTGCTCATAGGAAAGACAGCACTAAGATACTGCCACCTCGTGATATGCAAGGTAAATATAGTGAAACTATATTTTTGTAATGGACATATTTATGTGATGGACAGATCCTCAAAGAATGCAACTGGACGTATTTACATAATTATATGAAATTAATATCTGTATTGGCATATGCATATATAAACTGTATATTAATGTATCTGCTTAGATACAAAAGATGCAGAAAAACACATTAAGTTTTGGAGAAGGAAGTTTACACAATAAATCATACATCCTAAATATGATTGCTTTATGTTTTACAAAATACACTATTTTTGCTTCAGAACATTTAATACGCTTTCTTTCTTTGGTTCCACTATTTGCAGGATTCATCTGGCCTTTTCTCCACCATTACCCAGATTTCTCTAAATTTAAAACTAAATGAAAAAAATAATCTGGAACAGTTTAGTTTTACCCAAATACAGATTAATAAGTGAAACTACAAATTTATCAAGCTTATAAAACAGAATTATCTCATAACCTAGTCTTCTTTGAAAATGCCTGTAAATATATCACCTCCAGAATATTTCAAAATTCTATAGCTCATGTACAAAACCGGCCTTTACTTCTGTTCAACAGCATGACTTCATGTCTTCTGAGAGCGAAAATATAATCTGCAATACCAATGTTAGTCTGGTTTGGTGGTCCAAGTGTATAAATCAATACTGGCTGTCATATTTCCAAAATTCACTCTTAGTTGCATTCTTCACAGAATTGTTCTTTGGAACAGTGGTAAATGTTTTCATATAGAACAAGGAAGGACCATTTAATTATGTAAAATTTTGGGCAAAATTATGCTCCTACAGCTGTACTATGAAAAGCTATAGTAAACCACTCAGATGTGAACAGATGGGATACAGAAATAATTATCTTAGGGGTATGCATATAACTTACTGTATAAAAGCACTTGTTTTACTTGACCACTGTTGTGGTTTAACCCCAGCTGGTCACTAAGTACCATGCAGCCCCCTGCTCACTCCCCCTCACCCAGTGGGATGGGGAGAAGAATCAGAAAGGAATGTAAAACTCAAGGGTTGAGATAAGAGCAATTCTATAATTGAAATAAAATAATATAATATAAACCAATAATAATTATAACAGTTATAATGAAGACGAGGGAGAAGGGGAGAGGAATGAAGCCCAAAGGGAAGGGAGAAAACAAGTGATGCTCAATACAACTGCTCACCACCCGCTGACCGATGCCCAGCTGGTCCCTGAGCAGCGATCGGCAGCCGCTGGCCAATCCCCCCTGGTTTATATACTGAGCATGACATCCCATGGCATGGAATACCTCTTTGGCTAGTTCAGGTCAGCTGTTCTAGCTGTATCCCCTCCCAGTTTCTTCTGCCCCACCAGCCTTCTCAATGGCAAGGCCTGAGAAACTAAAAAGTCCTTGACTTATAGTAACAACTAAACCATCCGTGTGCTATCAACATTGTTCCCACAGCAAATCCAAAATACAGCACTGCACCAGCCCCTAAGAAGAAAATTAACTCTATCCCAGCTGAAAACAGGACAACCAAAAGGTTAGAAATCCATCTCCTGTAACTCCTCTTTTGGATACAGTATTTAATTAACAAGACTCCAGCCTTTGCTTTTGGCAGGGCCTGATTCTCTCTTCGCATAACTCTAAGGTTATGTGGGTATAATTGGGTGATAGTCAATAGAATTAACTTGGTGTAAGATTTCTTTTTTTCTCTGCTTGCTTTTCCAGGAAGTTTTCCTTTACAAAAATGGGACATGGGAGAGAGAGATGAAACAACTTTTCTTTGAGAAGTTTAGAAGAGAGGAGCTGCCATCACCTTTTTCTTTAGGTTCGTATTCTGAGACCACATGTTCTGTCTCCTTATGAGTTCACTAGGAGGATGGAAGACACACATTCCCAGGTTATGATTAATCTGGTCTGAGATGTAATCCTTCCTGTGGATAGCAGAACATATATTGCTTCTTATCCCTTTGTAGCACTTGTAATAATTCTTTGATGCCTTTAGTAGGTGATGAAATTGGGATTCATTTAACCTGTTTGTGTGTGTGCATGTGTGTGTACCCAGTTTACACTTTTGGTTTGAGTTATCAGATACTAGGGAGAAAAGAACCATAGAAAATCATATTAAAAATTATCTTCCTACTTGTTCATCTCCTCTGTCTTTTTTTCTCTTTTTATACACACAATGAAGTTTATTATAATAAATTGAGGTTACTTCCTGTTTGTGAAGTAATAATTTTCCTCTTTGCTGAATAAATTGATTCTGAGGACCATGTTGGTATTATTTCATTAACTCAAAGGCCAAAGACCTTCTAGTATATTAGCCTAGGGTGTAATTATTACTAAATTAAAAGGAAGTACCCTTGAGATATTGTGGGCCAAATCCTCAGTTGGTTTAACTCAGCATTACCCCACTGAAGTAATAGCAAGGAGATGTGCATATTCACTGAGAAACAATCCAGCATTGATTATAAAGAGCCCTAGGAATGATTACTAATAGCTTAGTTATTGAGAAATAACTTCCAAGCGGTTAACTCCATCTTCTTTAAATTATTTTAACTAATTTGGAGCACATAAATTGAGGAGTTTAATTTACCTATACAGCAGTAATGGAGACGAGGCTTCTTCAGAGGGTAACTGAGAATGGTTATCCATTTATAATAAATGGTTATCCATTTATACCAGGGCCGAAATTAGTTGATTATGTTCTCTGTCAGGAGATAATAATGTGATTGCATTCCCAAACAGATGTATGACTTAGCACTTGCTCACTGATGCCAGAGAGTGAAGCCAGAAGCAATTTCTATGGGCTGATGTCACACACTATACAATCCTAGCTAAAAATGATACTGAAGCTTATCTTACCAGTCATTTGTCCCAGGGCTGTGAAGAGGGGCTCTGAAAATTACCACCAGCACGGAGTGCAATGTGCTTCTTCCACAGTTTTTTCTGGTAAAACGTGGAGACATAGTGAAATACTATTAATCAGAAACGTGAAGATGGAAAGGGCTCTCAGGGAGTCACTTTTTTGTCTTCCTTCCCAGAGACACAATGAACACACCTGCTTATAGATGCTAATATATATTTTCCCTAGCTGTTCTTCATCCCTCCAGCGAAGGAGATTCCATGATGTTCTGGGCAATCGTTTCCGGTGCTTCTCTTTAAGACTTTCCCTCTAATGTCTATGCTAAACCTGTTCTGCTGTAAAGCCACTAAATTCTTGTTGTCATTCCCTGGGTGGACATCAAGAACGGATTCCTATGCTTTCTATACGTACCTCTTGAAGTGCAGCTCAAAGCCTCTCAACAGGCAAGACTGAAAGCTGATAGGCAGCTTCCAAGGAGAAAGGCTGAATCAGCACTGTGCTTGCAAGTGGAAAGATGTAGAAAACAGACCTTGCAGCTCTTGTCCCAGTCCTTGACAGTGACTCTTGCTTTTGAGATCTCCTTTTCCTCCCCAGAATAGCCCCAACTGTACTCACCCAAGCCTTTTTGCTGGCAGCCTGGCTTTCTAGGGCTCTGGCATAGCACCATGAGTAACCCACAGCCATTTAGCTACCTTCAGCAGTCTGCCACAGCTACCTCTGTTTACCCATCATAGCTCTCTCTCTTCTTTTACATGTTGAAGGATTGCTGCATCTCTTCTTTAGCTTGATCTTTTCCATCAGACTTTTATCCTGTTTCTAAAAGTTTTGTTGGTTTCATCGCTTTGTCTCTGGCTTCCCCTTAAATTGTATTTGGTGTAAAGTGTGTTGAGCACATGGGGTGTCATGATACAGCGGATGCCTGAATGACTGGAAGCAGAGGAGAAACAGTGTGTTGCATTTTGTACCTGTGACACTCCTCTGAGTTCATCTGGAATTAGTTTTGCCTTCATTTTTTAATCCAGGAATGTCACAGCTTCCACTCATATTCACGCAGCGGACTGCTGTAACAGCAGGTCCCTGTCTGATGGATTGCTGCCTCTTCAGTTTTTCTTTCTGTAACTGTGTATCTGATGTCTCTTTTTGGTGTAGTGCTCTGCATTTGTCTTTATTGAGTTTCAAGTTTGACGTCCAATGTATCAAGATCAATTAGATTTCTGATATTGCCTTCCCTTGTGTGCTTAACATTATATCACACAAATGTATTCTCTGTTCTGTCACCCAAGTTATTCATGAACACATTGAATCAAACTGGGTCTAGGACAATTCGGTGCAAGAATCCTGCTTGAATCATTCCTATTCTGATAATGTATTTGGGGCACTGGTGGTTTAAATGTATTTTCAGCCACTTTTGCATCTATTTTTTGGTGATTTTACCTAGGCCTTATTTCTGTGATTTGTATATACCAAGATATGCAAAACAAACTCAAAAACCTTGTCAAAGTATGGGTATATGGCAGGTATTACTGTCTTTTTCAATCACCACAGCAGCTACCCTTCTGCAAGGAGATAGTAGATTCATTTGATATGGCTTACTCTTGACAAATCTATGTTGGCAGTTTTAATCACCTTAATTATCCTAAAGTTATTTATACATTGATTATTTAATTCTTTGTCTAACATTGCTTCTGACACTGAATTAGGCTATGGTCCTATTCCTCCCTTTTAATGATAGGTACTATGCACTTCTCTGCAGTCTTTTGAGCCCTTTCCCTCCGTCCTCAAGTTGTCAAAGGTAGTTCTAGTGCTCTAGGGATTGCTTTGGGTGATTCTTTAAGTGGTCTGTGGTGAATTTCATCAGGAACCATTAACTTAATACATTTGAATTAACTAAGTATTACTGAATCTACCCTTTCTCTGTTATGGTCTCCATACTGTTCTCTTTTAAATGTATTGCAGTATCATTTGCTCTCAATTATCCTTTTTCGTGAAGACTAAAGCAAAATAAGCATTGGAAGATTCATCTTTCTTTATGCCTGTTATTTGCTGTCCTCCCCCATTAAATGATGAACCTACATTTTCTTTTATCTTCCCCTAATTCTAAATGCACGTCCTTACTGGTATTAATTAATTTTGCACTTTAACACTTCTAATTTTATGCTCCATGCTTACATTGTCTCATTATACACATCCTATGGGTATAGATGGAGGTGGTCTAATTTATCTTACTGGAGTGGTTAAAAGAGCCCCTTACTGCTCATTACCATCTCACTGCTAGAGGTTACTGCCTCCATAGCTGGGGTGTTCTGAATCTGTCACGATGGTATATTGGGTGGATTAGTGTAAATCTTTGCTACAGTGAAACACAAAAGCCACTCTGCAATACCCTTAGTCATATCTTGCTTTGCCTACTTGTCTTTTGGTTTTCAAAGGATTTTCATCTTGCTCTACTTCCTACTTCCTTCCATACTGGCATATTTTGCTGTTGTGCTTTTCATGTAACCTTTTTCAATAGCTGCCAGTTCTTTTGCGCTTCTATTCTCAACAGTTGCTTACCCAGGAAAACCTACTTCAGGGAAGTTCCATGACTTTATGAAAATACGCCTCTTTTGAAAAACATGATTATAGTTATAGAAAAATTAGATATAGATACTGAGAAAGACCAAAGTGAAAAAAATAATTATTTTTCAAAAGAAGGCTAAACTATTCCTGCCAGAGGCCCATAAAGCAAACATCTTTTATGTAAGTCAAGGAGGCTGATGGCTTTTTTTGCAATTAGAATAGCTTTCAGACATTTAACTTTTGGACTACCTTTGGCTGACATGCATAATTCTAATTTTGACATACATTCTAAATGATCAGGCATGTAAAGTAGTAAAGATTATCTTAGAACCAATGCATTTCATTCTCATATAAGTTTCAGCTTGTCCTTTATAAGCCCTGATTTGCATAGCAAAACTGAGTAGCAATGAAAGGTTTAAAGAAAGTAAGCTTTGTTGTTGCAGAGCTCTCAAACTTGAGTGTGAGGCATGGGTGGTCTCATTTGCTATTCTCAGCCTTTTTCCCAGTTGTTAGAGAACTTTTCACTCTTGCTGTGAGATAGTTCGTATAGCTACGGTCCTGAAGCGAAGAATACTTGATGAGATGTTGCTAACAACGTAGAAGGAATTGGTATACTGGAGGGACCCAATCAAGTAACTGTACATCTAAAAGAAACTAATCGTAGATGCTTCAGAGAAAGATGCTCGTTGTCTTTAATCTGTTACATCCTTATAGTGTTATTGAACAGCTTTGGACTTACTAGTTCAAACAACAGCACAGTTCTGTACTTAAAACAATTGATTGAACATCATTATATTGATATATAGGTGAGAGTTGTACTGTGACTGCTTTAATTGTTAACTTGTTCTTGGCTGGGAAAAAAGAAATTCTTTTATCTACAAGCCAAAGTGAGATGGTGAGACTAGTTTAGAATTCAATATTCTTGACAATACTACTGCAAATGTGTAGCCATACTGAACATTCAAGAAAAAAAATCACCACAGAATGAAGGATAAAGAATTTAAAGGGGAAAATGTTCATCTGTTCTTTTCCCAAGATTTTTCCACTTGACCTAGGGGAAAATGCTTTTAGCTCCTATGCCTATGACGTCAGCACTTAAGTATTAGAGATTTCTTCTAGGGAAATACACTGAAATAAGTTTTTCTACATTGTCCTTCATTAAAGAGCTCAGTTTTGAGGTGCTGAGTAGTACAACGAATTCCAGCTGCAAAAAGGTAAGCAAGGTCTCAGCCTGTTACAGAGAAGGAGCATAAATGTGAGATTTTCTATCATCTAAGCCTGATGAATTTCCTCCGAGGGTGCTTAAAGAACTGACTGATGAAAACTTATGGCTGTTCACAGTTATCTTTGGGAACTTGGGAAGAGTGAATTAACTGCCAGGAAGTTGTCTCTGGACAATCATGGTTTCTATCTTCAAATGAAATAGTGCTAAGCCACCTGACTAACTTCAATTTCTAAGAATAAATGAGGAATCAAATAAAATATTCCTAAACCTGTAAAGTAAGGAGGTGAGAAACAGTAACCATTGATTTTCCAAGAACAAAGAACATAATCCAAATATAATTTCTTTCTCAAATTGGGTAACAGACCTTGTTTATGGAGGAGAAACAACAGATGCTACCTTTCTTGATCTCAGTAAAACTTCTGACACTGTCTCACCTGACATTTGCATAAGCAAGTGAAAGAAAAAAATGTATAGTCAAAAAATTAACGGGTATGTATAAAATGAATTGGAAAATTGTACTTTTCCATTAGAGTAGTTAGTGATGTTTCGCTGTCAAAATTGAAGGCTAAATTGTATGGATTTTCACAGGAGTCTATCCTGGTTATTGTGCTAGCTGATAATGTCATTAATAATCTGGATGGTGGAAGAGAGGGATGTCCATTTTAGCACTGAAAGGCATGTAAATCCTTTAGTTGAGTCAGTGCCAGAAAGTCTTAGATATGAATAGCTTTGTTTTTTCTGCCTTCTTGCTGCAGTGAAGTAGTTAGAAATGCAATTATGCTAGCTTGCCCACTTAAGAGAGTTTGCCCTCTAAAAATGTATCCTGCCTTATTCTAGAACAGACTGTGCAACACCAAGCTGGGCTCCCAGAGTCAGCTGCAGAGTCACCATTTATCCAGCAGTGAGTCACTTCTTTGCTCCTCTGCAATGGAGCTCCCCATACTCAATAAGCATTAATGTAAACGTTGTTTGCGTGCTGAGTGTGTGGGGAGAGCAAGAGCATGCACACTGTTCAATGGTTGTGTTAATGTCAGTCACAAAAAATGAGTAGGCTGCAGAACTGATGAGCATTTTCAAACTGTGACATTCTATCCAATTGGATCAGTTGTCTGACTGCCAAACACATCATTAATTTAGACATAATGGCAGTGAAACAAGCAGCAAGTAAAGGGGGATGGGTCTGAAAGGCAAAAGCCAACAGGTTTCATTAGAAAAAAAAAATCTAAAGCAAAAATGGATTTTGTTTGGCATGCTTTGCTCTCATTTGCTGATATGTTGAACTCTACTAATTGATTCCATTAACAGGAGACCTGTCTTTGTGAGGAGACTGGAGTTTTAAGGACAAATGCTTTTACAGAATATATTTGAGTATATTATAAAGTTGATGCATTTGGCCTCTCAGGCAAGATGCAAAACAACATCCTTGAAGTTCCATTAGCAGAACACAGCATTCACAACTACATGATACCCATAATGACTTCCTCATCAATATACTTTAAAAAAAAATTTGGAGTTAAGAAAATTGCAAGCAGGGTCCCTAGGGGAAGGACATCTTCATGATGATTCCTTATGAAGTTCTTCCTTATTCTTCCACCAAGAAGATCTGACAAACTTTCCATTAGACAGTGGAAATTTCTCAAGCTCTACGCCAGGGATCCCCTTGCCCCATTCTCCAGCAGTGTCTCTAGCTGCCTTTAGCAGGCAGGCAGGCAGGAGCTGCTCTGTTTTGTAAAGCCAGTCAGTGTAAGTTTTTAAAAAGAACATTGTAAGACAGAGATGGAGATTCAGATTATAGATTAAAAAGGGAAACTCTCTGAGGGACCATGCCTTCTTTTTCTGAGTGTGTTCAAGATGCTATGGTACCCCTAATCGTATTTTTACCCTATCAGTGCTATTTTCACATAGGAAGGCATTTGTCTTATGATAATGGTGATACTATGCATCTGAGTCACAGAAGTCAATGGAATTGATAAGGAAAACCATTGGATTTTCACAGTTGGGCTTGATAAGGAAACCCACTGGATTTGCACAGCTGGGGCTCATGAACCCCATGTGATAGACAGACTATAGGATTCTGGACAAACATTGAGAAGCAGTACGGTATAGTTCAATAAATACTACTGGCATGTCCTCCAGTATATTGCCAGTGAGATGGTCCATGTAAGCAGGCAATTTAATTCCATACCAGATGTAAGAGATACGTAACAAAGAGAATCTTTCATATGGCTGAATCCACACACATATAATTCTGTCAGACAATCAGAGGTGAAGCCAAAGACATGTCTTCTTTTTGAGTAAGACCCATTGAATAATCATATATGGAAGAATAATGTTGACAATTATGAAAAACAAATATAGGTCATCAAGAAACGATCACCTTTTTATACAAGCCATGTGGATCGTGTGAGAATGCTGGCAATGCTAGGCCAGATTTTTACTCATTCTAGTAGGAGACAATACAACATGCAAAAATATAGAAGAGGTACCAAGAATAAACTCAGGACTGATACAGCTCATAGGAGGGCAGATAGATCCAGGCAGAGAAACCTGAGAGTAGTCTGCTGCTGGAAACCACTTGAGAATCCGAGACATTACAAAATATTCCAGTGATTCTGTAAGTTCATTTAATTCAGTATGAAAGACAGACTTCCCCATCAGGGTCTGCAGTGCCAGCAACCACCAGGAGATCTCAGAAGGTGGTTTGTCATGCTTCTACTTTGTTATAATCTTTTGTTGTTATTGTCCAAGGGATCTCTGGTTGGATTTCGTTATATAAAAAATTGGCATCAGTAATACCTTGCTTAGGGACAACCTCAAATTTTTTTGAAGTTAAAAAAACACATGCTGGTCCTTTGAAGACCCTTCCTGTATATATATATGTGCAATCTAGAAGATAAACAAAGTCACTGTATTGAAATTTTTAGGAGACATGGTCTAGCACGAATGGAAATAACTGAGTCAATAATATACCCTGTCACTTCAGAACTTACGGAGGACTACAGTGGTCGAAAGGGGTATCTATTTGTTTAGGGAAAAAAAAGGAGGTTCCACCAGCTCCTGAAGTTCATGCTCTATGAAAAAAATTGTGGTCTTGGAAATTACTATCTGTAACCTATCAGTGATATTTTTAATGCTGCTAGTGTGGATGACCAAAAAGGAACTTGCATTTGGAGGGCATTCATGCAGGCAGTGAGACAATACAATAGCTTTATTTATCTTACCTGGCTTTAGGTCCACAATGAAAATGGTTTTGTGTGAACCATTTATCAGATTGATTGAGGCACAGTGCCTTGTCTACAACTCTATCTCTGCATACGAAACCCCCAAACTTTTTATGAGCTTTTGAGATACAAGGTTCTATCTTATTTAAAAAAAAATTCTTGTATTAAGGGACATCTCTTATGATGAATAGATTCTGCTACTCCATAAATAACATGAATAAGGAAAGGGTTATGTGCATAAAAATTAGGGTATAAACGCCTGTCATCAACAAAATGTTCTCAAAACTGCTCATGAGGTGGCCTTTCATAGAGTAAGGCTGTACTTTTAAACAGGACCATGTTTTTTCTTCCAAGTTGATTTAATTCTATTTTTTTCAGTTCTGTTGCTATTATTTAAGTAGCAGAATCTTATTACTGAAAAAAAATAAATCCTCATAATTTAGTAACATAAAGCTGAAAATATGTGGAGCAGCTTCTGACAATTACCTTGGATGATTTTAAACTTTTGTTTTGTTTTGAAAGATAGCACCTCTTGGTAGGAAGAAAACCTTCTAAAATGTGGATGCTGCAGTGCTGTTTTCAAGAATCTACAGGTATCCAGGCTGAATCAATAGTTCTAAGAAGAGTGAAAACTGTACCATTCATCTTAATGGAGTGTTTACTTTGAAGTTTATATAACCCTGTAAACATTATTTCTATTATTTATTGATTTATTTGCTTACTAGAATGAAATTTCAGACTTCTTTCTGTAACAAATGGAGTTTTTTTGAGTCTAGTTTTTAGGCTGTGCTCCCTACTTTATCTGGTCCCCACCCTGGCAATTTCACCAACACACACCAGAAAAATGGGCTAGTTTTCCACTCAAAATCAGACTTCTAAAAGTAAAGATCTTCCTGAAACACCAGGTAGGAGATCAGGTAACCCCAGAAACCAGCAGTCATGTGAAATTCTGGGAAAGGAAGGAATTACCAGATGTCCTGGTAAGTACTGTTGCCAAAGCTGACAACTGAGAAATCAAGAGCCAGCAGCTGGTTTCCACCAGAATCAGAATGAGACCTGGTGGGGTTTGATTTGTTCCCAATGGCAATTCATAGACTGCTTCATGATGCTGTCAATTGATGTGAGGAAACAAGGATGCCTATAACTTCAGAAGCTCTGAGCTATCAGCAAAAGCAGCACCAGTGATGAAGACATAAGAAACTTATTCTTGCACATAAGTGCAAATTTTGACAGAGGGAAGTGAAACAAATTCAACTGTCACTGTCTTTCACTGCTGAACGCTCTTGTAGGATGGTTGAGTTATTCAAACTGGAAAGTGAATTTCTTTTTTTGCATAATACAGACCTCCACTAACATTTAGTTCTGTAGCACAGTTAGATACATATCTGTAACAATTTGCTTCACAGTCTTGTGCTGTAATGAATTTTATTTCAGTACTGGAAATTTGAGGACATTTCACTGAAATGAAGACTATAAAAAGATTATGCAACTCTTAAAAATATTCCAGCATCTTAAAATGATAAAACATAATTTCTGCTGAAAAAAATAGGACATATACAAAACAGGTCATTGCCAGCCAAAGGAAAGAGTTCCCACCATGGGCACAAACACACTCTTTTGTCATATTCCCTGATGAAACAAGCACAGGCTCTTTGTTTAGTGAAGAAGAGGGAGAGGTGAAATACTTGAACTGAAGGAGAGGCTCTACTGCCAAAATCACCTTTGAAAGGATCCCCAAATGACCAGCCTTGCAGGAGCAAGCAGACACGCTGATGGCAGAAATGAGATGACACAGCCAAAACAATACCGAACACTGAATGCTTCCTCTCTCTGCCTGACAGAGAAGTAATAAACCTGCAACCATCACCTCCTCACCAACCAGGAGGAAGGAGACCACCGTGTTAACTAAGTGAAAATGCTTTTACCCAGCATTTGTTATGCTGTGGTGGAAGCTGACTCTGCAGTGGGATCACATCCCCCGGCAGGACTCAGATCTCTCCTCTCCCACTGATGACAAGGGATCAGTGAGCTTTCCCCCAGCTCCTACTTGTGCCAAACTGTCTCAGACAAAGAATAAACTGAATTTGTTTATTCAATAAGAAACAGAGGCCTAGCTTTTTTGCTATTTGAATTTACGTTACATTGTATTAAACTGGAAACCTAGGGAGCAGCAGGGGGTTGTATACTCTAATCTTAAAAGGACATGCCAAGTTCTGAATTGCTAAAATCCCTGATCAGCCACAGGATGGTTCAGCAGATGAGTCTGATATTGAGTAGGCGTCCCTCAGTCTACATACTTTTCTGAACTGCTTTTGTCTCAGAAAATCTTATGACATGTCTCTCTCATGGGCTGAAAGCTCATCCTAGTGTCAGTCAATCAGACAGTACAAAAATAGAGCTTCCCCTTGATATATCAGAAGAATAAGGACATTTCTCTAAGAGTCTAACCACAGTCCTGGTGGCCCAGTTTGTCTTGGTGTGTCCCATGCAAGGTGTTGCATTTAGAAGAAGCAGCAAAGGGTCTGTGAGGGGTCACCAGGGAACAACTTTCTCATAAGCACAGTGAAACAGCAAGGATCTCAGCATGCTCAGGACCAGGGAGTTTCCTTGCACAATACCCAGGGTCCTGAGCACACCCTCTGGATCAGAGCTTCAGGGGTCTAAAGTTTGGACTGCTTTTTCCTGAGAGTCATGATAGGGCACCAATTAAACACCACGAATGCCCTCATGAATCAAGTCTTGGCTCTTTGGTAGCTTAAGACTAATTAAAGTGTTTTGTTCTAAAAACTCCTAGAGAAAATCTCAAAATCTCTAATTTCTGACAGTGCCTCTTCTTTTTATCATGAGAAGAGACACTTTCTCTGACAAGCCTGAAACAAAGGATCTTTTAACAGATGTGGTGTCTTCACCCCCATTTATTGCTCCTTTCATTCCCTGAGAGGCCAGTAGAACCACTGATTCTCTCAAAACCATCCTGCTCCACAGGTGTTTGCATGTGTTATTTTCTGTCTGTGTGTCTTTCCATATCTGCTTCTCGAATTCCCTCTCCACTTTCCTAATTCCTATCCTATCTTCTACCTTTTATAAATTGTGCTGTTGGCTTCAACTGGGTTTGAATTTCATTCTTCAAAGGATGTGTCCCTCATACAATGACAAGCTTGAAGTATGCCATCTAAATATGTATTTTTTTAAAACTTTCCTTTTTAGTTCCTTTTGTGTTTAGTTAACCTGTGCTTCCTGTTAATCATTTGTAATATGCTTGAGTGGTTTCCATGCTGGTTCTATGTGTCTGCTCACTCTCACTATACAACATAAAATTAGGTCAGAATTAAATGTGAACAAATGTAGATTTATTTTTTAAAAATATTGTAATCTCAGTTTTCAATCTAAGAAAGTTCTGGGTGAGTTTAGCTCTAGGTCAAATGTTCTGTCCAGAGCAGACAGTCTAATCCTGGCCAAAGCTGCAGCGGCAGGAACAGCATGTACAAACACTAGTGTATGGTTATTTAAATAGCAATCCCTCCTGCTTTGCAGTTTTCATTAGTTTCCTATATTTAAGTGAAGAGCCTGTGAGTAGTGACTGAAGTACAGAAAATGGGCTTTTTAGGTCTTTGAAAGCATTCCAATGTTGTTCTATTTGCTATGAATAAAGAAGTCAAATATAGCATATCTAGTGATTCAGAGATCTTATGGTGATTAACATTGCTTAGATGATCTGAAACATGTCTTGATTTCAAGACTGGCTTGACTGCATGACTATACAAACTTTAGGTGGAGAATAGTATCATTTCTATTAAGATGTTTAAGGCAAAGCCATTGGATAAATGCATTAGTGTTGCTAGGTATGAAAACACCTTTCATGCCAAACCCTGTCTTTTTTCATGTTCTTTAAATGATTCTGTGGTATCAGAATCTTTAAACACAAATTCTCTTGCACTGCCTGCCAGTGTTCCAATATATACATAGGCTAGATGTCTCAATTTACCTGCACGTATTTAATATTCTCAGAATTATTCTTTTGGTGTGTCTTTTCACTGTCCTAAATGAGGAGAAGGACTGCTTGAAGAAAATATTTCTTTTCACAGAGTTTGAATTCTCCCCTACCGTTGTATGTCAAAATCTGTGAAAAGGCAAGGGTATGCTGGTGTTGATTGCTGAGGTGCTGAGGTGCCCTTCAGCCCAATACTGTTCCTCAAGGCAGCCAGGCTACTCCAGCAATGGGGCAAGAGTGCAAGGGTCTTACGCAGACTTGCAGCATGGCCCCATCTGCTCAGAAATTTTCAAGAAAAACTGTATTCAATGGAAGAATGGGGAATCATCCATGACTGTGCTCTTGGCAATAAATATTTCTTGTTCCCTTAGCATATTTGCTTTCATTTGGTGTCCTTCTTCAAAGGATACTGAGCTGTGTATCTCTTGTAGCCAGAGGCTGACGTGGCCATACCTCATTGCAGAAGCAGATGAATTGACCAAGAAGCCACCTAAATTAGAAAATGAAAAAAAGGCTGCCTAAAAAGCCTGCGGTTCTCAAGAAGGCTTTGTTGGGCTGCAAAGAAGGGCTCCCTAAGTGTTTGCTGTGAATCTGCTCCTGAAATCAAGTGTCTGCAGCAGCTTCACTTTTTCCTGTCCTTTTCCACCCCTACAATTAATAATCAACTCAATGACAATGACCAACTGATTACCAAATATTTTGGGAGAAATAAGAGAGGAGATGGCTCCATTCTCTTCTCTGTCTGGTGGAACTTGAACCCCCTCCAACTATGGCAGGATCCAGACACTGAGTTCAGGGTTGTCATGTCCCATCCTCTTCTGATGACACATTTCCACTTCACATATAAAACTTCAGCATATTAAGGAATTAGATGGATACCACATCCCTGTCTGGATCAATGCCCAAATTACTAAGCGAGTGAGTTTTTATCTGGCTTTCTCTCAAAAAATCTTAGTAATTCCCAAATTTACTGAAATGTTTGGTAGGAAAGGTGAGATGGAAGGGTTGCCCAGTTCCCAGAATACCTTGCCTTTTAGAGGGCATTCACTTTTCTGCGATGTGAAACAGATGTACTCTTGCCTCTTTAGACACAGGAAAGATCTGAAGCTAGCTTTTTGTACAGAGAAGTGTTCAGACAGGAGGAGGAAAAGTGAAAATGCTATTCATCTATTTTGTGGCAATGCCAGACTAGTTGTTTTTTTTTTATTTTTAAATTCATTTGGGTTTGGGCCTTGTAGATGAGATAGGTATGTATTTTGTAAAGCCCATGAAGACTTAAACAGAATTATGCTGCCTAGCTGCTCATGGGTTGTCTGCACAGATGTATGTGTGGTCACAGGGTTGAAAGTACCTTTGGGACTTCTCTGGTACGTGTAAGTAATTGTAATGCTTCTGTGATGTGCAACAGTTTCGAGCACCAGTATTTTGAATCCAGCCTACACCCTATAAACTTGTGCTTGTAACACGGACAAGCCAAGTACCCTCTCAATGCTTTCAATTAAATTAGTTCTTTCAGAAACAGAATCCACAGATTAAATGATGCATGATTGAAACTGGAGTGCACCAAATGAAGAAATCCAATGTATGGTTATTCACTTAGATGGTTATGTTATTATATTGCTGAAATATGCCAAATCCCAGTTTCGTTCTCAGTGTCATGAATCCTGTGCCACTGAGCCCAATGCTAAATGTTGATTGTACTAAACCATGCAGCACTCACAATGTATGTTTTCTGTAATGTTTCTTCACTTTTCCCAAATATTTAATGGTATATCTGGGTCCTAAAAGAAACAATTCCAGCCAGTAAACACAGCAAATAGCTGTATTTACTTTTTAAGACCTGGTGAGAGGTATTAAATGTGCAGTCATTGAGTTTTGTGTCCCATTCTCTCCACATGGATGAGCACTGCAAATAACCATCATGCTATCATACTGTAGTCTCATTATCTGAAGTGATTTTCTCTGCTTGGGTATTATGCTATGACCTAGTCCTCTCCTAATACTTCTCACCTGCCTTTGTCTCTACTATAGACTGCAATATTTCTGAGGCAAACATTGCTTGTGTGATGAATATATGAGCCTCTTGTGTGTTTTGATTGTCTCAGAAATATAAACAAATATAGCACTGCTGTTTTATTTTATGTCATGGGGGAGGGATTTATTTCACACATGTGAAAAAGGACCTAAATTCCCTCCTCCTAGCATCCTAACAATAACTCAGGTTGACAATGACTTCTATGGGCCACCTGGTCAGCCCCGAGTTCAAAGCAGGGCCAACTTCATAGTTAGATCTGGTTGCTCAGGGCCTTGTCCAGCAATGTACTGAGTATCTCCAAGGGCTGAGACTCCACAGCCTCTGTGGGCACGTCTGCCAGTGCCTACCCACTCCCTTTGTGACAGTATTTTTCCATGCCTTCTGTCAGAATTTGCCTTGTTGTCGCTTGTCTTTTCTATCCTTATCTATTCCCCTCACCCCACCTTCCAAATCCTGTTATCTGATTATTTAGTTTCTTGCGAGATGACTTACACACAGCACAGATATCTAGCTCATATTATTTTAGGTAAGAAAATGTCAGTTGCAGACCCTGTTCTCCAGCACTAGGAACTAGAAGATTTATAATATCTTTTTTTAATTTATAAATTATATAAGATTTTATATATATATATTTATATATATAATTTATATATATAATATATATATTATATATAAAAATTATATAAATAAGATATAATTTATAATATCTGTGCGCGTATTTTTATATAAGAAAGCATTTCTCCAAAACCCATGTTCCTTGCTCTGGTGTCTTGTAACTCTCTGAAGACTTAAGGTCTAAGCCAGATTTCCTATAGAAGTGTGTTCTGTTACAGGACATGTAGGCTGCTGTGTAGCCCTAGAGACATCCAGCTCTTACAAGCTGATGTCTGGGTGGGGGGTCCCAAGGCACATGCCCACACCACGGGGCAGCATGACAGAGGCCTTGGCTGGTGTTGGTGTCTTGATGCTGCTTAATCCCTGCAGCGTCAAAAGCTGTCAAGTCCAAATGTGGGCCTGGCTTAGAGACCATCTCCAGGGGTAGGTGACTTACCATCAGGTAACAGCAAAATGTATACAAGGACCAGATACAAATGGCACCTTAAAAGCTACTTTTGAACACATCTGTTTTACTGTTACAAAACAATGAAGTAGGGAATTATTCCTTTCATTAAAATGCACATAAGGCTCTTCAATAAGATACTATAATGGTGTTGACACTTCTGTGTGATTGTAGCACTATGTCAAAATCACTCTCCAGTGAAGAACTGCAGGGGATTTGGAAGGCCTGAGGGGGCTTTTTCTTTTTAATGTCATACTTCTTTTTTTCTATTTCATAATGCTAAAAATGGAGGAAGAAAATCAGGTCTGTGACCTTCTCCAGTTATCCAAGTAGAGTTAGTTCTAATTTTCCATTTTTTACATATTTATTCATGACAATGTCTGAATGGAAACTATTTTAATTTGCTTCTCTTACACTTCTTTCCTTTGTAGTTTTGTTAGTTAAAACTACTTTTTGAAACATACTCATCTGAATATACAGAAATCTGGCAATTGTAATCTTTTGGTGATAATGGGAAATAAATTTGTACATCTGCAATACATGGAATTAAGATCTCACTCCTTAACAGTTCTTTTTCTTTCCCTTCTGTTTTCTCTAGATATGGGTGCATGTTTTGACCCCACCAGGACTTTTTTGTCTCAAACTATGATGCAAGCTTCATTTCAAAATAATCTCACTGTATTTTTAAAGAGTAACTATTCCACGTTATTTTTTCCTGATTCCCTTTCTTTGTGTTTGTGTTTTTCATCCTACACAGAAATAAGCTGTAGAAAGTATCTCTGTCTTTTTCTCTCAGTGTATGTATAATACATACAATACATCTATCATATTTGTAGATGCCTATTTGTATAGGCTGAAGAGGTATTTTGTGGAATATTTATCAGGGGTATATCAAAAAATCTTGAGAAGTGAGGGTTTTTAGTATGCTTTATAAAAAGAGGAACGCTGCAATATTTCTGGATATTCATTACTCCACACTGTGGGTGGCCAGAATGTGGAGGAACCTCTCTGTGGACCTTGGATTTGGTAAAAGCAGAAGTTACACAGTCAGTAAGTATGCTTTGAAAGTCATGGCTCAAAGCTCTTCTTCTCTATGTAGAAACACTCCAGTTTGTTCACATGCATAAACAGTGTGTTCTAGTGAGTTCTCAGGAATCCTTGATTTGAAAGATGGCTCCCACTACTGCCTTTTGAATCAACTTGTAAGGTATTATAGCCTACCTTCTCTTTAACAGGAATGGTTTGTACCTACCCAAAAGTATGCCTTTATTTTTTCTTTTGGAATAAATGGTGACCACAAATCCAAAATTTTAGGATTTCAGCTACAACAGAATGATCCTGTTTTTCAGCAACCAGGAGGCTGAATTAAATTACAGAAGGATCTATTGTAGTTGTGTATGGTGATGGAAAATAATTTGTGAATCATTCTGCTGGGCACTGTTGGACAGTGCTGAGCTTTACAACACCCAGATACAAATGAACGATGGATACATTCCTTGTGACCAAGAATCTTACCTCTGTGTAGGAAGAAAAAAATCTGGAAAGACTTTATTTTATGTAAAATGATTAGAGCTATTTCATAAGCCAACACAAGTATTTATGACCAATACTCAGCAGTCGGGTAGTACAAATACCTCCAGTGCAATTACACGGATTGCAATGAAAGTGCTAATTGCTGATGTCCTAGGCCTATACCTCTTCTCAGTTATGTCACAGTGGCACTACTCCTCACTGTCATGATCTGGGTGTCTGCAGAACTGTCTTGCAGTCCTTGGTAGGGGTTTAAGATCAACATCTGCCTTCACCTCACCTTCATGATGGTACTGCCTCCATGTCTGGAGAAATATGTACGTGCCTGACTGCCTTTGGTCTGCCCAGCAACTGAAAAACTGGGGATGGAGGCAATAATATATAAGAAGGAATCATAGCTGTAGCTTCCTGGCATGCAAGTCTATGGTGAATCTTGCAACACAGTTCATGGATTAGGTGATGGACAGAGGTGTGACAAAGTATTTTTGGTGTCACTTTAAAAAAATACCAGGGAGGTACTGGAAAACTGAGTTCACTGATTTCTAGGAACAGGCTGAGAGAGCTCCCTTAATGTCAAGTGCCTGCAAATTATTCCAATAGCTGGGGAAGGGACATTTCTTCATTCCTGAGACCAGGGTGCTGCTGTCAGCACTGACTAGCAATCTTTATTCTCTTTGCAGTTCTAATGACTAAGGTATAGCTGTCTATTCTGCAGTGTTCTTTTGACATGTAAGAGCAACCTCTGTGCTTTTAAAGTGAGCATAGGCCATCCTGTCAAATATGTTTATTTTATTCAAGTCCTAGACACATATTTTAAAGAAAACTATGATCATATTCACTTTACTTGCACTTCTGTTCACACCTCTGATATTTACCAATACAGAAAAAGAGAAGGCAAACAAAACCATAATATTTATAAACTGGTAAACAGTTAAAATGGTACAAAATACAACAGTTTTTTTACCCAATTTGAAAAAGCTTAAATAAGCAGGTAGCAGAGGTAAAGTCAGAGTTACTAAAGAGAGCAGTGACACGGATAATACACAGAAATGAATGTGGCTTGCAATGAAAATGAGAGTCCCAGTGAGCATCTACTGTTAACTGTAAGCCACAAGAGGCTACTGGCAACAATACACTGGGGAATAATGGTCATTTTGTTCCAGCAGTTTTTGACTGTTTTTGTCCCCAAATGCTGACATTAAATCATAACCCTTCCAAAAGCCGTTACACCTAACACATGTTCAAAGCTGTTTCTGAAACTAGCTGTTGTCCCTGTTCTGATTTCAATAGTTGGGTATCTACATCAAAATCACTGCTATTTTAGTTGGTACACACCAACATATTTTTGATGCACTTTATAGACAAATATGGAAACTTATTTTCCCTTTCAGCACTACGCTTCATCCTGATGACAATTACAAGACTTTTTAAGAGCAGATCTTAAAAAAAATCTTTCAGGATAGGTGATCCTGCAGTCCTGCAGGAAATAACTTTTTTGTTGAGGTGTTCTAGTAAGCAATGCAAGCTGGAAGTCTAATGTTACCTGAAAGCTGCTTATTTTTCTATGCAGAGTACTTTTTGTAACTGCTTCCTGTAATGAAAGCCTATGGCACACAGGGTCCAGAGAAGAATCCACTGAGTCATAGCTGTAGCATTACTGGAGGTGAAGACTGCTTGAGGGAGTTTACATTTCATCTGTTCTTTGCAGAGGGAACTTGAATTTTTAGTGGTGGCACTCTGGATGGTCCCGGCCTCCTATGCACCACCATGCTTTCAGAGTTCATTGTTGATCAATTCTTAGAGCCAGCTCAAGGCTTCATAAGGCCAAAGCCAAATTAAATGCATCTGAGGGATGAAAAAAAAATTAATTTCAGGGCACCATCTTTCCAGACTTGGGGAACTGAAGCTGAGTGAGTGTTTCTGCCCCTGATCAAGTAGCCATTGATCCACTCCTTGGGCAGCCAGCCTCATTCTGTGCCTGGCTGTAAACAGCCTCCTCCCCAGCCCTGGGTGAGTGTGTCTGCCCCTCAGGCACTACGAGGGGCTCCCAGGCAACTGGAAGTGGGGCCACCACGGCCATCTTCCACTATCCAGCTTCCCTTGTCTTGCTCCCTGCTCTTGAAGCACCTACCAGTTGCTCAGCCACGTCCCTCAGCCAAAGCAGCAGCACAACACAGGTGGAGGCAAACACAAAATGGCACAGCAGTATAGCATCGGTGGTCTGCTACTTAAGCTGGGGAGCTCACTCTATCTTGATGTCTTCTATGCACTGCAAGAATAGCTCACGAACAGTTCTGTGCCTACCTCTGAGTCTCCGCAGGCTGGGCAAAGGAACGAGGCTACATCTATTAAACTTGGGAGGTTTCCCTCTCTCACTTTAGACCATGATTCTGTTGCTGTTATTCATGTGCCATGCTAGGAAACGGGTGCTTTGCTTATGCCTAAAGCAAATCTCCTCCATGACATTACCTGAAATGTTGACACAAATATACTGCTTGGTTTTGCTTCAAGTTGCACAGCAGGATAAAGAATGAAAATTCAGAAAAAGATAAGATTTTGTCAGTGGTGAATTTAAAGAAATTTGACGTAGACATTTCCCTCATATGCTGCCATCAACTTGCATTTAGTATGAAAAAGTAAAACTCATTAGACTTTAGCACTGTAGATCTTCAGGCCCATGATTCTGGATATGACTAGCCTTCAAGAAAACCAGTGCAAAAGGTAAAGGAAAACAGCAAAAATAACTCTATAAGCTAATAATAATTTCTGTGGAAAGTAATATAGAGATGTGTAGCAGTGTTTACTAGCTTTTGAAAGAGTAGCTTTGTAGAGATAACAGTTCATTAAAATGAGAATAGCAGGGAACCTGAGTTATTTTGCTGATTCATGAACTCTGCAGACACAAATGCTGGTAGAGTAGTTATTCAATGTGCTTCCATTACATTAACAGAACTGTTCTGGGTATTACTACTAGAAAAAACAACCTATAGAATCAAGTACTTAGGATCTGATTTTCAAATTGCTCTCCTTTTTGCATTTGCATTGATGTTTTGCATTTGTTTGAAGCTTGCATCTGCTTCCAAACAATAAGCACTAATTTTAAACCTGTTTAGTACTCATTTAACCCAGATAGTTCTTTTGTGGCCATTTTACGTGCATCTGGGATTCAGTGCAAAGAGGTTGCATGGAACAAAATGAGAGGAAAATGCTACTAACCAGCAGCTGCAAGAAAGGGCCAAAAGAAAAAAAAAAGTGAAAACACTATACGAATATGCTACCATTATGACTTGAGAAGCAGGCACATCGTTAGTCACCCTGTGATTATGATAGGTAGAGGCTGCTGTGGATGATGACTGGCTACTGGGAAACTTAAGCTTGGTATGTATGAGACATACTTCTCACTGGTTCAATGGATCTTTGATGTGCTTTAAATAACTTGCATTACTTACATGTCAGCTGAGGTTCAGTGAAGGTTGCCAGAACCTTACGCTCAAAAAGACATTATAAAGGACAGAATGTCAGATGATGCAAACTGGCAATATTAGGAACCCATTTCCTATAACAATTGAAGCATCCACTGGAAGGGTGATGAGACGCTGGAACAGGTCGCTCTGAGGAGCTGTGTATGTTCTATCCCCAGGCTGGATGGGGCTTTGAGCAACCTGATCTAGTGGAAGGTGTCCCTGCCCTTGGCAGGGTGTTTGGAACTAGATGATCTTTAAGGTTCCTTCCAAGCCTGTCACAAAATAATTCTGTGATTCTGATTGTATGATTCTTTTGTGGGAATTCCAAAAGGGTTATGGGATTGATTCCTATAAGAGGCATTTTAAAATGTCCTTGGAGTGGGACATGGGCTATCACAGACAAACTGAAACAGATGTAGCTGCAGGTAATTGAGATGGTATTTTTCCCATCCCTCTGTTTGGGGTGGTGCCCAACTTCCAGGTACTTTTTTCATCATATGCTGATTTAATGGAGGCAAGCTTGCACTAGGGTGCCAAACTTGCCCAAAATACTTGGAGAACGGATGTGTGTTCCCATCTGCTACCTCTGCTGTCAACCTTAGGCAAAAAGGTCTTACAGATGGTTGATAGCGAGGAAGTCAGCTTGTTAAAAAGCCATTTGTTTGTTCACTGAATGTAAGCCAAAATGTAAAAGTACCTGATGTAAGCCAAAATGTAAAAGTACCTGAACGCCTAGTGCTCTTCTGACCACACTGTAGTCACTTTTGGTATTTGTAGTCATAAACCCCAAAGCTAACGAGAACTGAATAGCTGAATATATGTTACTTAGATACACCATGGCCCAAATGCAGCTCTCATTTAATCAGATTAAATTAACTGGAAGTCAGTGATGTGATCTAGTCCAAAGTCCAATGAGGTTAAGGATGTGTGTGCTCACTTAGATTCCATCATTAGGTAAGAATCATCGGTGAGAGGAGAGCTGTTCACTCAGTTTAACCACCTGCAACACAATATAGTGTCGCAAAGTCCTTGTGACCCAAATTGAAAGAGGTACAAGCTTGGAAACTATTCACTTGTAATCTTCTACAGTAACATTTGTCTTCTTTCATTACATCAATGTTAATGAGACTTGTGGGTGATGTGCTTCTCAGCCTGAAATAGTCATTGTATTTCTAGAGCAGCACCTGTCGTAAGGTGAGTGCTTGCAACCTGTCACCCCTGCTCCCACACCTTTATTTATTTATCATCTTTTTCCTACAGCGACTCAGCATACAGCAATGTGATAGACATCTGGAACAAGTCACAGTGCCAAATGCCACATCTGCAGTTCCATTTTAAGGCAATGAGAGGACTTGATGTTAACCACTTCTGTTTACTGTCAGCCACTGACATGATTTGGGAAATTAATGGAAAAACAGTGATGCCAGAAATTTCTCTGTATATATATATATATATGCGTATGAATATGATTTCCCTTTCACCTGTCTGAAAATGTGTTTATTAAGGTGTTTATTTTGATTCCAGCCTATTATCTTAATCTTAACACTATTTCAGCACTATCTTAGCACAGTGAGCTGATCTTGCTCTGACTCAGTTAAAAAGCAGAGTAAGTCTTTAGGAAGGCACACAATATCTCTGTACCTAGAAATTTTCCTTCCTGTGCAGTACGAAACTGAAATGAGGGATCATCTTTTCGAAGTAGTGTGTGTAGAAATGTAACTTCAGAGTTTCATGGTTCTTAAAGAGCTGGTTTTCCTCCTGAGATCAGAAATGTAGAAATTGAATTAAAAATATATATTGCTGGAAATGTAGCCTTGAATTATTTCCTCTTTTTTAAGTATGGAGAAGGTATTTATATAAAACAAACCCCACCCTTTGCATCTTGCTTTCCTGGATAAAACCAACAGTTCAATTAATAAGTAAAAAAAAATATCCAGTTTTTTTTACAGACCTGAGCTTTCTAGCTGTACAATCTAGTGCAGCAAAAATAGGTCTCAAAATAAAAGCAGGAGACCATCAGCTGTCTCTCCTTCACCCAAGGCTTACAAATATTACTGGATCAAAACCATGAAACCCTTTAATGGAACACCACCCAATACAACACATATAATTGAATAACCTTGAGAGGAAAGATTAGAGAGTTAAGGGAGAAGATCAATTTAAAATCACTTAATGGATGGAAGCATTTACAATTACATAGACTGAAGAAGGTGAAAGGTGCTATGGAATAATTGCTTGCACCCTCAGGAGATAGTGTCTTAAGATGTAAATGAGAGTCCCTGTTCCAGTGATTTATCATATGAGAAATATATCATCACCAAAGGAAAGAAAATTGTGAGATAAAGAAAGAGTAATTTGTGAATCCTGGAAAGACAGTCTCACCTGAGGTTGATCCAGTGCCCACTGCAGTCAGTGGGAGATTTTATTCTCACTGAAAGATGCTGGTGGACTTCACCAAGCATTGCATGAGACCCCTTATGATGGTATAGTTTTGCAGGAGAGAAATTGTTATGAAATAGAGTCAGCTCCTGAAGCTCAAGTCCATAGTGTTTCTGCACAGAAACAGGCTCCCTGAAATGAACACATTTGACTACAGCAAGAGCAAAAGTTTTGGAACCAGACAGGTTTAGAGAGTCTCTCTAAACTGTTTGGTAGACATGGGCACACAGCCTGCTCCATGCATCACATGCACCATGTCTTACAATGTGCATCTACAGTGTAAGACTCAGAACACCTGCAGCTCAGTAGATTAAATGTCCAGTAACACCTTGTTGTATGCAGCATCATGAATTTACAAACAGGACCCCGCACCGGCTGGTCTGTCATGGATTTGATGTTTCTTGTCCCTAGAAGGCAGTCTTGGTCATATAGTGGTCTGAACAAGTGTGGCTCTTCCATGATGCAGATAGTCATGGATGTTTGGTTGGAACTGTGCTAAGGATGGCACAAGTCCAAATCTTTGTCTTGCTATGCCCTGGAGCTGTACAAATACCCTATGTGAAAGCATCCAAGTATTATCAAAGCTTGGGACTTACTGGCTTCAGTGTAGATCTGGACCTATGCTTAAAATCAACATATACCTTGCCAGAGAAGGTAGGAATCTGTTTGGCAAAAATGCATCTCGAGGATGGAGCCATTTGAGGTGCAGCAAGCCCAATTTTGGACACCTTCTTGCACATGGTGCATTTCACCTGGAACAAGCAAACACAAGAACTCTGTAAATAGCTCTATGTGACTAGCATATGTCAGGCCTCTCAGCTGATAGAAGCTATGCGACATATTACTCATCTTCTAACATATATCAAAGTATTGCACCAAACTCCTATGATTTCTTTTCCTTTCTGTGTTTTGTATTTAATTCATGATTTACTTTTCCCCTGGTGACTAACTCATGGGGGAAGAAAGTCACATAACCCAAGAAAGTTTTCTTCATAGAGAAACTTTAGTGTGGAAAATTCTCCCCACTGTATGCCTCTCTCTTCTTAAATACATGTCAGCTAATCTGCACTGGCCTTGCCAGAGGCCGACGACACAAGTTTACAAAGCAGAGATCCTCCTAACCACTGTCTCACTCTTCCAAGCCCTCCATCTCACAGGAGATGGTTCTTTCTCTAAACTCTGACACTGCTGCTGCTGAAGTGCTCTTCAGCTTTGAACACGTTATTCTACCATTCATAGGCCTTTGAACTGTTGCTTTTAAATGTGGCTGTTGAATTAATGAATAATTTTGCCAGGTGTTAGAGCACATGAAGGGAATACCAGCCATACACATTGGTTGATCTGTGCTCATTTTTACATTACAAGATGTTTATTAGGGTAAGATAAAAGGTCTGGCTCATTCCCATACCTTTCATATGAAATTCAAATAAAGAAGACAGAGACAGCAAAAAACTTTTGAGAAATGAATAAATAAATGTGATTAATAGAGCCAAGGAAACCAAATCATTTGTCTATATGCAAAAATTATTAAAATATTGCTTATTTAATCTGTCTTTAGATTAAAGGAATAATGCTGTTTATGTCAGGTTGCCATCTTTCCTGATGAGAACCATAACATATAAGTGACTACAAAATACATGAAAATTAAAGAGGGTTCAGGTGTGGTAACACCTGAGGTGCTTGACTTTTTGGAGGAAACTGAAGAGATATTTAGTTGCCATTCACTTGCTGATAAATTAATATCTACCTTTACACTTCTGGCTGGCCATGAACAGAAGCCATGGAGGAATTCTTCTCCCAGGATGAACTACCTCTGAGTGGTGGTGGGTAGGAAAGTAGAAAGATCACCCTTCTTCAAAGCATCAGAAATAGGCCTCACCTAAGCATGAAGTCTGAGTGGGTGGTGGTGCCGGAGGTGGAGCTGTTGGTCTTGGGCTGTGCCTGGACGTAGATTTTGACGTATGCTATGACATGTTTATTGGTCCTAGTCTCCCACTTATCCAGACTAACACCTCTGGTCTGTTTTCTAACACTAACATGGTCTGTTTTCATCTGGGCTTGCAGGTCAGGCAAACAAGGGAACAGTATCCTCTCAAGTCTTTCTCCAGGATGAGGTGTGTATGTAGAATGGGAGGATGCTCACTGCGTGAGCTGGTATGGATTTAGCCACAATGATACAGAAAACCTCTCTGTGGTCAACAGTCATGTTTTGCTCACAAGCTTACATTAATTGTTACCACTTTTGTAGTCCAGAAGGGACATTCTCTCCTAACAGGACTGACAAGGTTTATCAGTCTTTTTTGTTTTCTCCTAAGGTGTGATCCACTTCCTGGGGTGTCTGGATAACTGACAATACAAAGCACAGGTTATTGACTATTCTAAGATCATTACCTTTCTTTTCCAGTGGCAAGGCATAGCTTTTGTGGCTTCTGTTCATTTGTGCTACAGTTTATATTTCTGTACTACTTAGCTTTTGTGATGTGCTTTGTCATCATGACTGTCATGACATTTGAGGTCAAGAGAGCAGTGACAGGTTCACATTCCCTACTTTCCGGGGCATCTTGCCCCAGCTTTGTCTGAGTCAGTGAAGAGATGCTTGGCACTGGCAGTAAGAATCTAGCTGGAAGGGATTTGCTGTTCGTGATGAGGCAGTGCCTTATGGCCTGTTGAGTAAGTGTCCTGGGGAACTCTTTTAGGATGAATCTCCTTTACACACCTTCCTGTAGTGCATAGCATTTGGCGGTCCCTCCTAGTCAGGTCACAAAGGCAAATCCACAACACACAATTCTTTCCCCAGAGGGGATAGGACAGAGAATGAAGCATGTACAACAGAAGTCAGTCTCAGCACTCAACCAGACCTCAGCATCTACAGTCACAAAGGCAGTGTAAGAAGCTACATAGAAAATAAACCTTACAGGAAAAACTGTAAAAAGATAATGAACAAATGTATAAGCCACAGCGTTTGTCACTTTATAAAGTTTATTATGATGTGCTTAGATCAACTGTTTTGCTATCCAGGTAATAGTGCTTTCCCCTCTGCTGGTCTTAGCCAACAATTGCTACTTAACACTGAGAAACAGGCATCTTAAGAAAAAGGACAGAGACAAAGAACCTCTCCTTGAATACACTAATATTAAGATAATGAAAGGTTTCAATGGAGTGTTATTAAAGGCTGACAATACTGGGTTTTATGATTCTTTTTATACAGTTCAGATAAATTAAAGAAAACTAGCTCTTATCTATACAGATCCTAAAGCCACACTGTAACAATAGTCTCAAGATCATCTTCAGTAAGATACCTGAAGTCAGGGCAGGTCTGTGAGGAAGGAGCGAATGTCAGGTGCAGTGTTTAGACTGCTAAGAGACATACCAGCAGGACTGAAGCAATGGTCTACAAATTTCCTGTATGTTGGATGTACATCAAGTACAAAGGAAGAGTAATCAAAGCAACATGATAAAACTGACAAAACGTATGGTGGGTGTAACACCCCTGATGCCTTAACTGGTAGTTCAGTGTCAAAGATATGATGCAATATGATTGAAGCTCACTGTAAAAATGTCAGCATTTGCCAGGTGTGACATCTGCCCAGGACTGACAGACACATAGGTCAAATTGCAGCTTCTGCTCCTTCAGCACAGAGGCCATTCATCTCTAATGCAATCCCAAATATAAAGTGATTAAGTAGAGCCTAGGAAAGCCTTCAGATGAAGAAAGTATATTTAAAACTATCTTCAACTTCTCATTGGTAAACACTGTGTCTGTCTACTAATATATATTGAGAAAATTAGTGTTTCTATGCAATGTTTTATGGTACATTACCTAAACTCAATGAGCAACTCACACTCTGTGTTTCATTGCTAACAGTGGATCACAATGTTTTGCTACCAACTATGGGTGTCACAGCAATAATTTGACAGGCAATGAAAAGAGAATATGCTCTTTGGTGCAGTTTTTACAGTCTATTCTACACAGTTTCAATCACTGAAGTGGAAAAAATGAAGATATACAGCATAACTAGTATGTTTACATGCATCTAACTAGGTATTTTCTTTTAAAATTAATTGAATTACATGTATAAATAAAAATGCTTTGGTTAGGGCTTTATGAATTTGAAGGAGCTTTGAAAGAACTGTCAAGTTCAGGAAGCAAAAATGCTACATTTTTCTGATACTGAAAAAAGTGTCATTCTTTTCACTGTGTGAAAAGTGCCATGTCTTTTTTTCTTTGGCAATTTCCATAATACTGGCATTAAGTTCTTCATTAACTATTAAACTAACTGTGAGATTTTTGATTTCCAGATGAAACTGAAGGAATCCCATCAGACTTACAGGAGAAAAATCTCAAGCCATTTTAAGGATGCCGATATTGTCTCAGCAAGGTACTCAGGTATATAAAATTCAACAAGATGGCTCACTCAGATTGGATACATGCTGATGGGATCCTAAAGCAGGGCACACCTGGCTGTTTGTTTCTGTACTACAGCTCCTTAAAATACTGTTAAAGTTGTACAGGTAAGAATTAAAAATCAGGAGATATTGAAGAAATGGTGTGGTCACTTTTATTCGTTGTGTGGTACAGCACAAAGTTTAGTTAGCAGTCTGTGTGCTGTTCCTTTGAACTACATGATGTGGTGCCCAAGAACTGTCCCTACATGTTTGAATAAGTATGAAAAGAAATCAATTGGAGCCAATGGGCTAACTATTCAAGTGTCATCATAGCCTTTTTGCAGCAACCAAGATGACAGAACTTCAACAGAGCCTTTTCAACAAGAAGAAAAAATTTCCCCAGATCTGGGTAGAAGTCACTGGTGAAAGATGCTTGCTTATGGGCTAAAGGGATTTCTTATGGATGAATCCATGCTCTTGTTGAGCCTTACAGAATGGCAGTATACTTTTCTGACCAAGATAACTCGTCCAGTAAATCACTTGAAATACGGGAGTAAAAATGCTTGTGGTTCTAGTGGCTGAATGGTTTTATTTGTACTAAATTTCTCCGGTGATTTCTTCACCACAACATAAAGTTCTTGATATCTGTTTTTTGCTGATTGACCTTTAAATTTTTTATTACTTTGTGTGGGTATAATATATTGATCCATCTCCTTGGTGACTCTGGCATTGTATCTCAGAGGTTTTTAATCCCTCCCCATGCCTTCTTGAAGCAGTCTCAAATATATTGGGGCTGCCTCCAATATACTGGAGAATAAAGACAGTTGGAGAGTGAGGGGTGAGGAAAGAAAGGGCAAGTAGTTGGCCAAACACTGCTCTGGAGGCTGGGTCCTTACAGAATTTAAGCAAGTGCTTTGCTTATAGCAGGAACACATGGCTCAAGGAGGTCAGCAGGATCGGTCACTTATAACTGAGACAGGGCTTGAAGCTTGTCTTAAACTGAGATAGGTTTCCCTTGAATATGTGTTCAAGTAGCTTTTTGAATTGGACCTCCATTTTTCAGATAAGTTATCACTCCTGCTGCTCCTCTTCATTTGCCAGCAGAGGAAAAAAGATCTGTTTCATGAGATTTGTTCTAACAACTGCCAGTGCTTCCTTTGAGCATGGAGAAGATTTTTTGCTTATTTGGGTTTTCTAAAGCAGCCTTTTGTATTAAGCTATATACAGGAAAAATTGGGAAGCTATGAGACATATAAATTATATAACTTGTAAGGTTTTTGAAATAGAACTCAAGGCCTTAACAATGCTATTAATACTATACAGAGTATCTGCAAGTAGCTAAACTGTTTTTTTTTTTTAATCTCTGAGAAGATCATACACTTTTAAAGTTGTAGGTGAAGCTACATTTCCATCTTATCCTTAAGAAAGGATTTTAATAAATAATGTATGATTAATGTGGTTTGTTGAATGAAAATACAAAATAAATCCCTGGCTATCAGGAGTTCTGAAGTTTACTGAAGTTTAGTAAACTGTAATAGCACACATGAATAAACATTCCAGTGCAGACAGCCATGTGAGAGATTAAGTGAGTAAGTTCAGATGTGGTACTTTAGAAGGATCAGCAGAGTAGAAAGGGCCAAGCTGAACCAGAGGGCAACGTGTGGGAGATAAACTATCCTAACCCTGGAGTCCTTCTGGAAATGGAATTGACCTGGTAGCAGGAGTTAGCAATGAACCCTGAGAAACTGCGCAGTAGCCTGCAGTGTGGCAGGTCATAAAGGAACTGACTGCAAAATATGCTTGTGTCTAAAGGTTTTGTTTGGAATATATTAGGGAAATAAGTAGTAGCATAAATAATTGAATTCAAATTGGTCAAAGTTGTATTTCAATCAGCAAATTTGTTTAGAAGCCTGACATGATCTCTTTTCATGCCACTTGTTAGCTTTCTGGAGAAAGATTACCCTAACTCTTGCAGCAGAAGGGATATCTGGCCTCTGGAACTTGCATGGACAGTGGGGTGTCCCTTTATGGTCTGCCTATCAACGGAGTGGGAAACATGACACTATCCACCTTTTCACCTCTTCTTTTGACTGTTCAACTTTGTGGTAACCCTGAAGATCTGTTAGGACAGAGTTAGGGAGTGATTAAGAAGAGCGTGGAACCTGTCTACTAAGCAAGCTCATAGAAGAAGGGAATATAGCTGTTTTTTAATCTTGCTCCAAAAATTTTAAAAGTTATTTTATAAAAAGACCATATCCAATCTATGACATGAAAGCAGTTCCCAAGAGTGGACTCCAGAGCACCTAGAGCTCTTTCAGGACAACCATATGACTGCCCAGCCTCTAGGCAAAAGGTTGTCCCCTAGGCTACATGTACTTCTTCAGGGGATGCTAGATCTTTAATTCTTTAATAGTAAGACATATTGGTTCAGCACAAGGCATCCAGTTAAGGTATTAAATAGAACGTGGTCTCCTCTGTATGTTATGTACATCTTACTCCAAAAGGTGATTTCAAAGAGGTCTTACTGACTGAGATGGACCTCTTAGGAGTCAGATTCAAGAGGAAAAGAAATGCCTAGGTGATAGATTACATGGGCTTAAGTGTTTGGTGTCTGTAGTGATGCCCTGCCAGATACACACACACAGACACACGTGCACGCATGCACGCACGTGTAAAAAGACAAATGTAAGACAAGTTTAATGCCAAACACTAAGGAACTTCAGCAGTTAATAGCTTAGTCGTGGTCTGAAGAGATTTGGAGCTTAAGAGTCCAAACCTTACCTTACCTGAGTGTCACTAAGATGTCTATGTAGCACAATACAGGGTTTGAGAAATATCAGTCATTTGGGATAAATTAGCCAAGGCAGTATACCATACTAATGTCTCTGTCTGACATCTTGTGCCTGAACCAACTAATTCAAGGCTAACTCAAGCATCTGTGTGTGGTATGTTCTGTACCATCTAGACATCATTTTTTATGGAGAAGTACCTAAAAGTACATTGCACTGCTCTTGTGCTCCAGAGGGAAGTCGTCTGCTGCTGATACACAGTTATACATTTTCCCTGCTGTGATGATTCAGCTCGCTAACTGGCACGCCAAAGGGAAGAAGCCAAATCTCCACTCATTTCCTCACTCTTCCCACTCACTCCCAGTGAAGAAGCGACATTAACAGCTGTGCAGAGGCTCTGTTATGCTGCTGCCTGTCGCTACAAACAGCCCACACAGAACCAGTAACATTCTTGCTATTAGTAAATAAAATAAATGCCAAGATCATTTAAAAATGATAAAATAACTCATAAGTGAGCATTTAATGTGGACTGAGGAAACAGAGGCAAGTTACAGTGGCAGGAAGTATCTACCTCAGTCCTTAATTCATTGCTTGTAACAACGGAACTGACTCCATGGTATGACAAGGAGAATGCCAGACTGCCTATTTTTCAGGATGTGCAGACACAACTGTCCCCGTCGTTGTCCCCCCAACCTCCCCAAACCTTCACAGGAGAAAGAATGCCATAACTGGAAGGAGAGATGCTGGAAGAAAGAGGGTTTCTTACACCTTCATTCTACTTTCCATCTCATGAGAGGCCCTGGCCAGAAGAGTCCTGTTCCTGACAGCCATGAAACAGACTGGCAGGTCTAGAAGAGACCTGGAGGGATCATCTGCTCATTTCATTGTCCAAGGCAGAAAAAACATCCAGTAAGACACAGCACAGTCTCCAGACCACCAGCTGCAAGGCTTTGCTGTTGCTGTCTTTAGGTTTGCTGCACATTCAACCTTAGTCTCCACTGTCACAAATCAAGGGCCAAGGAGAACAGATGCTCCTATTTTTGCTGTGCAATGATGTTTCATTGAAGGCTGTTACCTTCACCTCCAGTCACCCTTTCTACTGATAGCAGCTCAAATTTTTTGACATTTATTCACAGCTTTTGCTTCTCCATTGCTGCTGCACTCATCTTGACTTCCTGCCGTTGGTCTGTATCTTTCTTGAAATGTGTTAATGAAAGAGGAATTAGTATTACAGAGGGGACCTCATGAGTGCTGAGTTGCACTGAGAACCACAGAAAATTTTCTCTTGTTATCAACTCTAAGTAACCACTTCTTTCGCTTCTTGGTCTGTCATGGGAGATGAGTTGTAGTGAATTGTACCTGGTTTAAAAGGTACTCATAAACATCCATAAATATTATGCCCAACGGAGTTATTATTTCAGGCATTTAACTTCATTTTATCACAGAAATAATTCCAATGATACAGCTGAGATGCATTAATAATTTTTTTTGTTAAAAATAGTGAAGCCAGATATTTTTCTTTCAAATTGTGCTATGTGTCCTGTTGGTGACATGTTCATAGTTAGTAATTCATCTACAAGTCTTGAAGAAGACTTGATGAAGATACCAGAAGAATCTGTCTAACTGAAAGTACTTAAAGCAAACTTAAAATTTAGGGAACCCCAAAAGAATGGAGAGCTGTAATGAAATTTTGCCTATTTAGAGGAGTCTGTTCAGTGACCTGGGACAGCAGGGTAGATTAACTTGTTACATGAAAATTTAATTTGTGATTCTAGCAACACAAACCTAGAGATTAAAAATCTAATTAATGCCAGTCAGTATGGTATCATGGAAAGTAGGTCTTGTCAAACAAAACTGATAGCTTGCTTTGACAAGATTACAGGTCTGCTTGATAAAGGCAACTGTGCTGACATAGTTTACATGGATTTCTCCAAGGCATTTGACACAGTACTGCATGATTAAAAATTTTATATTACGTTGGATTAGCAGGTGCAAGTTGGATGGATTAAAAATTGGTTCAGTGACAGGTCTTAAAGTGTAGTTGCTAATAGGGAGCATCAATGAGCATTACTTCCAGAGTTTCTAGGGAATGGTTCTTGGTCTCAAAATATTAAATTATTTCAATCACCCACATAAATAGTTACCAAACTTTTCTGCTTGTGCCTTTCTGCTCCACTCAGATTCACAAATACCTCCCTGGAACAAAAAACTTAATGTATGGCTGGGCTCAACCCTCTATGTGTTCACACACACAAAGCACACACTTGTTAACTGTTGCAGCCCTGCTCAAATCTTAATTTGATTGCTGTTATTTTAAGTAAAGTGAGTAAAAAAATGTTTTCTAGTTATATTTTTATGCGTCAGACTAGCAAGTTAGTAAATAACGTGCAGCAGAGGATGGAGTAAAGTGCAATCCACCATTATGTACTTTATGTGGAATGGACGCATCTAGAAATAAACATTGCATTTGGAAATCTAGGAATGAACATCACAAGATATATCTATAGTGTAGAAGCCTGTCAGAAAACTCAGAGGAGGTGGGTGTTGCCATAAACAACTGCCTCAACCTAAGTTTTATTGGTGATGGTGTGACCAATGAAGTCCTTGGATAATTAGAAATCTGAAATAGAAACCAAGAACTGTTTTTTTTTTTTGCCTTGATGAGACTTCTGTAAAAATCTTGTGTCCTGCTTTGGTGTACTCCTTTCTAGAAGGATGGGAAAGGCTTAAAATAGTTCAAAAATGGAAGCACAAAAATGTCCTAGAAGATGGAAGAAAAATCCATGCAGTGTCATTCTGGGGAAACTCTACACTGTTTATTAGCAAAAGCGTTGATAGGCAACTTGATTGCTGTCTTTAGATTATCACACATGCAAAAGATATTCTGTAGGGAGAAGCTATTCAGTCTTTCAGACAAATGCATAATAATAGCTGGGAGACAAAATCAAACTGGAAAAAAATACTTTCCTAGCAGTAAAGTTAATTAAATGCTGGAGCTGCTTACCAGGGCAGATAGCAAGCTCATTAGTCTCTGGAGTCTTCAAAATAGTCTTTTTCTGCAAGACACACTGTGGTCCAATTTCTAGGAAAGGTGCCACATCCAGTATGAACAGGGGATCCAGCCAAATACTGCAGCTTTTCTTCCTGCTCTGAATCTATGGATTTTTGAATGAGGGAATAAAATTCAGAAAGTCTACTTCTTTTTTGTGGGAGCTTAAAACTCAAGATAGTCTGGTGCAGGACTCACTGACATCAGCTGAAAGACTCATATCCTTTCCTACTTTTTTAAAAAAATCTGTCTTATAAATCCAAGACATATTCATGATGTCTGAGATCAGGTGACACCATTGGCTGCCAGATGCATGTAACCAACCCTCTAGCTGCAGAGGGTGGCCTGGTTTCCATTCTTGGGAACACTTTCCAAATTGTTATGTTTTCTGGTTGTGGGTGTTGACAGAGATTGACACAAGGTTGAAGGATCTGTTAGCAGTTAAGCATTTTTTGTCTGCCTTGGTCTTACATTAGAAGTCACCTCTTCAGGCTGAATTGCTTGTAGAGATTGAGACACTGATTTAAAAAACATCTTCCTAATTGCTTTGTCCTTATTCAAAGTGTGGTCCGCATCTCATACTCTTCTGCCTTTCCAATCATGATTAGCGTTTCCCATCCTTTCCATAGGAATCTAGCAAGGTTTTTACTCTCAGCAGCAGGGGTGCCCTTTCCTCCTGGAAAGCCATTCACTTTGGAGTGGGATTTGTGGGCTTCTCTCAAAGGGCCTGTGAAAGATACCTAAGAAAGAAAACTCTTGTCAACAGGCATAACTTTGAGCAAGGACAGAATTTAGGTTTAACTAATGTGTTATGGAAATGGTGGGGAGGGAGATAGTAAAAAAATATATTTTTCTCTCATTCTAACTCTCCTTTAAGTGCTGTTGTAGATAATTTATCCCAAACTGACTTTTAACTAGTGTACTTGAAAATACATTATGCAGACCCTATTTACTTCTCCCACTTCTAACAGATGAAAGCAAGTACTAGTGGCTCTCCAACCAGGGTAATGCCAATTGCTTACGCAAAGAAGCAAGGGAAGAACAACAAACTACAGACATAAAAGATCAAGAAAAAAATGAATGTATTTCTGAATACAGTTGCCAAGTGGACATTCCAAAGAGAAGTTCAGTACACAGATTAACTTGACTCTGTACAACTCTGTGTAGATACTTCATATGACTCCCATCACGGAATTATCTTTGGGATAATTGTTTAGAGAAGATAGACTACAAACCACTCCATAAACACACAGAGCAGGCATACTTGTTTTGCTATTAGAAGATTATGAACACATTAGTTTGGTACAGGGATGCAATTAGGAGATATTCTACTGGAATGGCAAGACTTTGGTTGCGTCAGCATAATTCAAGTTTTAGTGCTCTGTTTCCCTTTTACCAAGGCTTGTATAATGTTCATCACTTAGTGGGAAAGTTCAATTACCAAAACCTTTCCAGCTGTATACAGACATGATGATACTAGATGCTGCCTTGAGGCTGGGTGGCAAAATTCAATTGAAGCTGAAGAAAAACCTTGAAGAATTATGCCATTCTTTTCAAATGTGAAAGTTTTGGTTTGGTTCATGTTTACACAGAAATGTAAATCTTTATCCTACTTCTGCTAGAAAAACTGACTAAAAACAAAGCATGAAGATATTTTTGCATAATATTGAAATAAATCCTTTCTCCAGTTTATGCCACGACATCAGGAAGACCACTTTGCTGTTTGACAGTGACTAAGAAGCAATAGGAGAAGCATCTTGGGGAAAATATTCTCCACTTCACCTAAGCAGATTATTTATCTGAAGCATCTACTCTATAAGAAAAGCTGGAGACAATATTTGGAACTTATGAGTGGCATTCAGCTTCACAGTCAGGCACTTACCTGTGGGTGTCTGCAATGCAAATATCTTACATGGGAAGAAGGTGTTAAACTCTCGTTGTACACAGGACATACAGCCAAAATTGCCTAGAGATTACTTTGGATGACCAGATGTAGTTGTCTTTTTTGGATGACCTGGACTCCACATTGCACCTCTACTGCATCTCCAATATTCTGAATGTGGACTTGGTCCTACCATAGTAGCCAAATACCATTACTGGTGAGAGGGCTGAGAAGGTGGCAAGGAAACATGAGTTTATAGCTCTAATTTTGAACAGTGGAACTAGAAAATTAAGAAAAATTAATTGGGTATTTTATTTCTATCAGCTAGAAAATATATAACCTTCATGTTAGCTATTTAATTATTTAATTACAGCTCATTCATGAAGTGCACATTAACAATACCATATTCCTAATCAGTGACCTTTCACTATATGAAGATATACTGCAGTGAGTGGTTCCTAAGCTTTTCTAACCATAACCTCCCAGAGAATGTTCCTTCTGCTTTGCTGAGTTCATCACCCCATTTGGATTCATGTACCTCTAATGTATCAGTGCTAGAACTTTTTCTGTAGTTACAGGTTGGTCCAGCCAAAGAGATGAAGCACAAGAAAGCAAGCAAAGTATGGACATTCTGCAAAGAAAACATCAGTAGGTAATATGAAGGCATTCAGTCTGAAATACGTATTTCATTGTTCTTCAACATAAGAAATAAAAAGCAAACCAGGAAAGACAGTGCTCTAAGGGTGTACACTCTAGCTGGAACAGGCCAGATTACCCCCAGATCCTTGGTGACACACCTGTGCTGGAGTCCTGTAGGATTTAAGGGATTTTGGTTCACCTTAGGAACAAAGACTAAGCTCCAGTTTGGTGCATTGCCTCCCTGAAACACCCCACAACTTTCCTTGCCAAGAACAAGAACAGAAACTTTTCATCCTCTGACATTTCCATTTAGACCTCGCTCAAAGTCACGTTCATTTGCTAAGACCAGTCCAGCAGAGAGCTAGTGGACATTGTGAAGGCTACCTCTTGCTCTCTCCCCTCTTCCTCTTATGCCTGCTAAGACTTGTAATTTTTAAGTAACCCTTCAGAACAAGAAGCTGCATGCAGGGTGAAGACAGTGGTTGGTGCACTGAACTCCTGGAGGATCACAGGGCACAACAGGTCAATGGGAACAGCTAGCTGAGTAGGAGATGTTCTGCTGATTTCTCACAGCGATGTAACCTTTAGCAAGTATCGATGCAAAATGCAGGTATTGGTTGGATCTTCAAATGAGAAGATATCTCATTTGCAGGATTATTATTTTTTTTAGTGGAAGCAGCTGTGATGCCTCCTGGGGCCTCTTCTGAAGTTAGTTTGTAATGGAATATTAATAATCAGGTATCTAACTACAGTCACAGTTCTTCCTTGGAAATTATTTTGTGAAGTATTTTATCTCAAAAATCTGCCATTATGGATCTTAGCTTTCTTTCAATTAATATTTTCTCTTTGTAACCACAAGAAATGGGGAGAGATTTTTTAGCAGCTGTGTATAAAATAAACAAAACTTGGACGGAGTCTACATAGTGTTATCTAGTAGAAAAAAACCCAAACCCTAAAATTTGACACATAGTGCAATTCCTTACATTCCTTTGCATATCATGGAAAGAAAACAGACAATATAAGAATGAGCTTAAGCAGCTTATTCTGCAGAAACAGAGGGCTCTTTTGATGCATTTTTTAGTTCTGTTCCTGATGATTACAACCTGTTTGCAAGAAGGTATAAATATTGCTCTGGAAGTGCTGCTGTCTGTCTCCAGAATTTAAAATGGACGCTTGACTTCTGGATGACTACAGTGAGTTGAAATTGATCTCCCCCATAGTTAAGGTTAGTAGTACCATTTTCCGCAAGCGCATACCCACAGACAACAATTGTTCTAAGCCCTCAGCTCAACCTTTAGCAGTAATCTGGTGTAAAGTTAACCAAATTCTATCTCCCATCTAGTCTTCCTCCTTTTGGCATTTTATCTGGACTTCATTCATAGGTACAGGTTTTGAAGCACATAATGGCCTTTTTTTTTTTTTTTAACCTTTTTGCCCTTCCTCAGTCCCCCAGTCCTCTGTTCCTGTCTTCTGGCACTTTGGACTATCAACTTGACCTTTGTTCTCCCAGGTAAATTGAAACAAGTAGTATGCAAGCAGGTTTTTAGGAAGGCTCTGCTCTATACTCTTTATCTCTGTTACATCATGAACATGGAAATGTGGTATCTTCTGTTTGTCCTCTCTGCTGTTCCTTTACTCTTCAAGACCCACTTCTGCAAGTGACACTTAAAAAAGTCAGCCAAAAAATAGTGCTGAAACAGCCCTGTAATGACAGCAGTCATTATTTGTTCATTTATAAAATGGATACTTGAAAATTACTCAGAATCATCAAGCTGTGACATCAGTAACCTATGTAATGAGTAGAAGCCCACTATTCTTTCTTTCTCTCCTTCTTTGCTCATTCATTCTCACCTCTGTCTTGGATCAAATTAGAAAACAAGCTCTTCAAATCAGAGGCTGCATCCTCCTGTTTCTTGGGGGCTTGGAGTGCAATAATCGTGAGAAACCTGGGTTACATATAAAAGTTATGATTCATTGGAGACACGCATAAATTGTGAATAATGAAAATTAATTATATACTCTGAGTCAAGAATGATACAGCTTGTGAATGATCACAATATTAGAATGATCAGAAAAATCTTGTATGTTCCTCTGTAGGAAGACCTCTCAATAGCAGCACTGAGGAGGGAGGCAGAGGAAACAAATGAAAGGTGAAGGAGGAAGCAGAAAGTATATATTTGTATGGCAACTGTTTACTGCATAAAAGTTTTGAAAGAGCGTGAGCACTAAATGTGATCTCAGTTTGTTACACCTCCAAGAAAGAGCATAGTTTTGTCTCTTACCCTGAATGGAAGGCAACCAACATGTCTATCAGCTTCAAAGATGCTTCCCATACCCTCCAGTGTGAAATTGTATGCAGGCTGACATACACTGTTCCATTACTGCTGTGCCTGAAGACACTTTTGCAGAGTGTTCCTGAACAAACCAGCAGGCCAAAAAAACATATGAAAAGTTGTACAGGCAATCTGCAGTTTTCCCCAGAGTATGCACCCTTCAGCTATTGCTTACAGTCAGGTTGTGGCACATCCCTTTCACTGAGTTTCAAGAGGTCTAAACAACAGTTCAGAACCTGATGCAATTCCTCATGTTAGGCATTCATATGTTAAGTAGTGGAGATGTTTTCTCTGGGAAGAATACTGATTTTCACCATCGAAAGGAAGAGCAGGACGTGGACATCAGTCCCATGTGATTATGGGAGAATGCTGGGTTTAGTATGGATCAGAAACTTGTTCTGATAAAACATTCCCTGAATTGCTAATAGAGGCCCTGTGAACGTGGAGGTCACATGCTGGAAGAGTACGTTGTAGAGCTGGCTTATCGAAGGCCTTGTCAAATATAGTGCTGACCAAAAAAATCTGCATAAAATTCATACTCTCTAGAATGACGTTGGGTCTGAAAACAGCAATTACTTTTGGCAAGTATTTTCCATTGTGATTATAGTGCCTTGGAAGATCAAAAAAAGGAAAGTCTCACTTAGGAGAAATTGATTCTCACTGTAAATGCATGCTTTATGGCAGCAAAGCTTAGCTCTATCCACTAAAAGAAATATATATACACGTATATATGAAATATATATCAGCTTCTTCCTACTTGTCAAGTCCCTGATGCATACCTAGCTTTCCATTCATACAGGCAAATTTTGTGTTAAGTGTTAGTGTTAGCTTTTTTATCAAATTCAGCATGGCCAGGTTATACACTAGTACATATTGTCCTTGTTAATACAGTACATAGGATGTGTCTATATGAAAGAAAAATGAATTCTGTCTCATTGGGAAAAATACTATAGTTTCATCTGAAAATGAAGATCTGTTACCTCCAAAATATTGTACATATTTACCAAACTTTTAAGAAGTGCAAATAAAATGGGTTTCTGTTAGAAATGCTCCTAATTTCTGGTAGTCTGCAGGAGGATTTGTTGCTGTATATATGTAAACAAAGAAAATGGTTGATTTATGTTATGAGAAGGGGATAAGTAATTTTCAATTGCCCAATTGTATACCTAAGTGTGATAATAGTTTTGTATGTGACACGGTAAAAAACAAGAAGGTGATAAAAAAAATTGCTTCTGCTGTTGCTGTGTAAATAAGAGAAAAATGGACAGACCTTGTTTGGTGAGTTGCATCAGTCAAACAGAATTGTCTTCCCTCAGGTAACAAGCATTTTTTATATGGACAATTTACTAACCAAATTCTTTTCTCTTGCTGTTGAAATCAAAAGTAATTTTGCTGAATAAAGTGGAGTCACGCAATGGCAAATGGGAAAGGAAGAAATCTAATGGTGAAACATCGAGAAAATTGAAATGTGTGATGGCATGCCATTATATCTTTCAAGGATGAACTTATGCAGTGCACCTTATTTGCTCAGTAACACTTTCTATACACCTTTAGTCATAAACTGTGCTAGGGAAAATCAAATCACTGTGTCTCAATAACAAAGCACATTGCATGAAGGCAGAGCTGCCACCATAGTTAGTAATCTTGATAAAGATGGCTATTTGGCAGATTTTTCCTAAACTGTGCTATGGCTTGAATCACATGATACATCTCCAAATCCTACAAGCTATTAATATGATCTTCAACTTTTATTTGGCACTCAGCAGTGAAAATGAATGAATGAACACTGATGCCATGTTTGGTCAAATGGATGCACCTCTAATAGTAAAACATTAAAGTCAAAACCATTGGACAGGTGATATTTATTCCATGAACTAGAAACAGGAAGACTGTTGAGCAGGTCTGGGCTTTATTTGGCCACTGGTACATTTTATTTTGATTGTGTGATATTTTATGTCCACCAACATGCTGATGTTATGAATGTATCCATGTTGTGCTACTAAATTACCAGGCTTCCAACTTGAAGGGAATATTTAACAGTTAGACTCCTATTCTTCCCATCAAAATATGGACAACAGAAAAATAAGAGTGAGTTAGAGCACAGTTGGACTTGTCCGTTCATTACCAAGAAATGTGGTTGGGTTTGGTCAGAAATCTGCAGCTGCAGATATCTGTTGCCCTTGCTTCTGACCCCTTAAGCAACTATTGATTTGTGACTATATTTTAGTCACTGAGGTCCCTACTAGACTCAGATCCCAGTCACAGAGGTGAAATCCCCTGGCACTGATTTGGGAGAGTTACACCAGCTTGCCAAGCACCCCCTTGCTTCTCTTGCCGCCACCACAGCCCTGAGCACCTCATCTCAGATAATTATGCTGCACATGAATCATTTTTTAATGTTTGGTTTAATACACACAGATTCTTTAAACAATAAAAAAAAATTCAGCAAACATCATCACGATCTGGAAATCTCTTTCTTAACTTAGAAAACGGTTTCTTAATGGCTCAGGGGGAGAACACGACAGCAAGCTTGACAACATAATTAGAAGATTGTTATGAGGAAAGGGAAAAGCATTCTTTATACAGCTCTTACTACTTTCAATAAGATTATTCTCCCTGAATAGCTAATCAGCTTTTCTAGCTTCCCAAATCCATGTGCTTTAAGCTGCTCTCACAATTCTTCTTAGTTGCTAAATGGCAAACAGTGACACCTCCAAAAGGGAAATGTAAAGTGTTAACCAAATGTGAGCAAACAGCATGATGGAGACTGCAGATAAAGAGATCTTTGGCAGATTAGCAGCAATTTAAGAAGATCACACTGTTACACCTGGGTTGACAAGAGCTGACAGGGTTTGTTGATCTCTGCTCCTATCTCCAATTTGAGTGTCATGTTTCAACAGAAATGAGAGGAATAAAAAAAAATAATCCTTTCAGTACCGAACATTGGCTCCACAGCAAGTGTTTATGGCAGCTGAAACAAAAAGGAGCTAAAGAAGTAGATGAAAGGATTAAAATAAAACTGTTCATCTCTAAGTGCACAGCTCTTCCTCCTAATGCTGAGTGTCCCATTCTCTCTCTTGACAGAACCTTGTCCCAGCCACTCACTACCCACTTTGATGTATAGAGGCTTTTTCTACTGGCAAAATCTTGCAAAATATTAAAGGTTGAATCAGAACCAGAAAGGAGGAGGGGAATAACAAAAAATCTCAGTAACAACAACAGCTAGGGCTGGTTTTTGCATTGCTAATGATACAGCTTGTTAGAAGTCTGGCTTTTTTTTTTTTTTTTCTGTTAAGTCAATTACTGGGCATTTATTTACTGAGACTTTGGTGCTCTCCACTTGCTATGTCTGTCAATAAAGGAGCCCTCATCAGCCGAACTTTGTCACCCTCCTTTATTTTAGAAACCTTTATTGATAAGAATCCTTATACAGGTTCCCTTCAAAAGAAAATAAATTATGACTCTGATCTAGTAGAGAATGAGAGGTACATGAAGCTTGTCAAGCAGCAATGAACTCATCAGACACATTAAATAAATAAACAAGTGGGTAAAAAACCCCAAAATGTATCTGGACATCTGTAGAGAAACACAGCAGGGAAATGACTAAATCTTTTTTCTACTGGGGCTCACAAGCACGATTCTAGCAAGCTTAAAGTAGTCACAAAGTGGGTACAAATATAATTTAGCTTCTTGGAGGATCAGAGTTATCTAAAAATCATATAAGTGGCTCCATGGACACATTGCTTTCTGCAGCATAAAACCCTGCTGGGCAGATAATGAAAAGGAGCCTAACATTTCATAAAATAAAGATGCTACCTTGACACAAGAAATGCATTGAGATTATCTAGACAGGGATGAGGTGAAGCCCTAAAAGATTTTGGGGTAGCTGTCATCCTGAGCAGAAACAACTTGAGTTCACCTTTGCTTTTCAAGGGTGCAATTCAACTTTGCCCTTAATGTGTTTTAAGTGCTGCCCAGTGCATTTGAAATGTATTCCCATCACATGCTGTCTCCCTTATGCGTCTTCCCAGGGCCATGCAGCTGTGTAGTGGTCCAACCATGAACTGTTGATTAGTTTCCCAGTAGTTTAGCAAGCAGATCCAGGTCATCGCATGGTCATTCAATGGACCAGGGACCTTGGAAGCAGAAGGATGGGAAAAGAGAACGGTACCACCCATTCTGCAGTTAGATCACAGTCAGCATGATATGAAATTGCATCATTAAAGGGTGGTTTCATAGTCATATGAAGCCAATCTAAACCAAAGCTTCTATTAGAGGAGGTGTCTGCAGTTCCTTCCAAACTCACCTGCATGGTCACGCAGCCTCTCTTGTGCCTACACTGATGGCTTTTTGCAGCCATGACATGAACTGGATCATGAAGCTTCTCTGATTAAAAACACAGCCTTTTTTTTTTTTTTCCTAGTTAATTTTAATGTGTATCATGTTTCTACATGCAGCTGTGTGATTGCTTGCACCAACGTGTAGACAAAGGTGGTGTACAGCATATATATGTCCAGTCAGGAGCAGTGGGAAGTTGAGCTGCTTCTTCATTGGCAATTATAGCCTTACTTAGTTGATCACTAAATTCATCACACTATTCTGTTATTACAAACAAGTGTTACCTTATCTGGGCCCATTGCAAGACAACAGCAGAGGAAGCCAGTATCTCTGTTAAAACAGACCAAATTCCAGTGCCACACTCTGCATGTGGTTTTGCTAGAGCCGAGATTTTTTATAGCTTGATCCTTCTGCCACTGCTACTGACATCAGTGAGTGGAGGTTCAGGCCTTTATTTGCAAGTGTGATCTTGGAAGAAAAGGTCTTTAAGGCAGAAGTGTTGTGGGGTTTTTTTTCCTTCTTTTTTTCTTCTGCTTAATACCTCTGCAAAGACAGTACTTTGCCTTGCTGTGTGAACAGACAATATGAAATTCAGTCATGCCATCTAAATGGAGAATTAACCAGTGATCAGAGTGGAAGACTGATGGAGAGCTGGTTCTGTCAGTCATCTGCAGCAGGACTTTAAGGCCTAATTTTCCTAAGAGAGAATGCACTTTCCAAATTGCAGTGCAATTTTCAAAAAGTGGGAGCTGAATATTTAAATGCTTGCTTCCTCCGCACCCAGCTGTGCTTTCACCTAAAGTCAATTTGGAAACAGCAATAAAAAAAACATGCTGCATGTAGTTTACACACATAATGCCATCCCTAGTAATGCACAAATCCTTCTAACTGCGTTAACAGTCCTGTATTTTTAATACACAATGTAGAACCCAATTAAATGTCACTTACATTAGAAATACTAATATCCTAGACCTCGTTCCAGTAGTGAATCTTCATGATCACACCAGGTCAGCTAAAGACATTATGGGCAAGATACAAAATTTCACTAAGTGTCTTTCCACCTAGTCATAAAAATTATTTTGTTTATTAGTATGAGATTTACTCAAACATGTCCTGTCCTCCCTTCTGACACGATGGCAAAACCTCCTGGAAAGTAGGAAGATGAGGTGCCTAGTTTAAATGGGCACCAGCATTTTGGTTAGCTAGAGTCTGGAGAGTAAGCCTGCAGATGAGAATCATGGCTGATCAGGGTTTTTTTGGCAGATAGTCAGAAAAGGGGTATTTCTGACCTTCAACTCATGGTGAACTTAGGTTTCAGGACTTCGTACCTTTTCATTTTAAATGAAACTTAGCAAACCCAACAAACATCAGCATCAATGTTTGCCAAATTAGATGTGAAATGGGATTTGCAAATCACAAGTAATGCCTAAGAGGTAGGCTTGAGGAAAAAATGCTGTATTCTAAAAATTTGCTAATTCTGTTCAAATCCTTTTCAGCTGTCAGATACAACACCTAGGAGAACCATACAAACTTGCAGAGTGTACGTTTTCTTCCCTCCTTTTAACTGTTCTTCCCAGCTATTGTGACATCAAACCCTTATATTAGGACAATATATTTTTTTCTAGAAAGAACCTAAGGGTCCTCAGTCCGGAAACCACAGGGTACCTCTAACTGGTGAGGCAGGAGCAGTGGTGGCCATGATGCTTTCATACCTTCCCACAACACTGGCTGCTGGCATGCACATCACAGTGCCAGCAGGCAGAGCCAGCACTGCCGTATCTCCAACAAAACGTGCTAATTACCAGCCAGAGGATTTGATCCAGCTGTTGGCATGTTTGGGGGTGCATTCGTGAACACAGCTTTTGCACAGAAAAAGAAGGGAGATGATATTTCAGGGTGGGGGAAAGGAAGAATTATCATGGACCTTTCAGAGGCAGGAGGTACAAACCGCCAGCAGTGCAGCATCCCTGTGGTCATAGAGGGGGTCTGTGGCAGTGCTGGGAGCTGAGCGTGGCTTCGCTTGAGCTGCAGACTAGCATCTCTCTCCCTCATGTTCATCCTCTCACCACCAAATTCTCCCTGAACATCTCTCATGAGTGACAGAGGTTCTGGAGTTAATACACTTATAGGAAGGTTAGGCTGAGGATACTAACTGCCTGCTCCAATTTATTTGGCTTCACTGTAATATGCCAAAGCTGTTGCCGTTAGATTACCCTGTCCTCTAGTCAATTATATTAGTATTGTCAAAAATAATGCCAAGACTGTATCATGTTGTTCTTGCCAGCTGAAGAGACTATAATGGACATTGTATTTATGGGTTTTCCATATCTTCTGAAATAAACTAGTCTATCTTTTTAGACAAGCAGCTTTTCTTGGTTTTTTTTTTTTTTGAGTGATATTTATTTAAAAAGTATAAAATATATTACTAAGGAAAGGCAGAAATATTTCACAGCTAACATAAAATAGGAAGGTAGATAATTTGTTTCCACTGCTGGCTTCCAAATAAATATTTGTTTACAGTTTTAAAGACATTCTTCATTTTGTAATCTGAAGAAACAGCCCAAGGCATAAGAAGAAGATTAGCTGAATATTACATTGATACTGAATATATTACATGAGTTCCTACTTAGAAAGCAAAGCAGGCCAAAGATTACCACAATGAGAACAGAAAACTAAAACAGGCTAATACTAAATATGCATTGGTACCAGAATCTGAAATGTGGGAGATAAAAGACCAAAGATCATCCAGTCTGTCTCCTCACGAGTGAGTGTGAGATTATCCACTCTATGCTTATGCCAGTGCTAGGTACATATCAGTTTTTAAAAGCCTTTTTACTTCCCTTAGAAGAAATTTTCACAGCTTAACAAAAGTGAAATTTTTGCAATAGCCATTTTAAGGGTTTTATTTATAGTGTCAGTCCATTCGTCTTAATTACAAAATGCACAGTAATCACAAGAAGCCTTGATGTCTATATCCATATAAATGAATTATTAATGTTATGTCATTTCCTTATTTTCCTTCACTCTGCCTATACTCTTAGTCATTGCTTAATCAAGCAGCAGTTTATATATTTATGTCTGTGCCTCAGTCCACCAAATCTTTTCATCAGTTGTGTTGCTCCTCTAAATTCCCTTCAAATTAGCAGTGCCTTTCTACGTGATGGTTGGCTCGGATTGACTTCAGTTTTTCAGGTTTTTTTTTTCCTTACAGAAGTTCCTTTGGAAATAGGATGCCTCTAAGTAGACAGTCCACAGTAGTATTCAGTATTATCCCAGCATTATAACAATGAAAACCTCATGTTTAGTATGTTATGCCTTCCGCTCCGTACTTTTTTCAGTATTACCACTTTCTGGGTTTCACCTGCATATTAAGTCATATGTTTCAAATTATTATTACTTACAGTGCAATCACTCACATTTTCCTAAGCCAAATCTCATGTTATTTCTGTATCATGCCGATGTTTTCAGGGTCTATGCGGTTCTTTATTATTTCTCTGTTTCAGCAAAGTTTGCAGTTCTAACCATGGTAGTGCTGGATGAGGGGCTCACACCATCCTCAAGAGCTCTGCAGGAGTGCAGTGACCCAGAAAGCAAGGAAATGCTCACATTGCACTGGACAACCTGACCAGCTAACTAATGGAATTGCTGTATGGTTATCTGCTTGCGCTCATGGGCATAGAAACTTCTGTAGCAATGTGAACATACATGGACTGTGGTTTGTCCTCCTGATTTTCAGGGAAGGGTTCTTGTACCTGTCCCTCCATGTGCTTACAAGCCCCTACAAAGGGCATTGGTGTTCTTCTCTTTACTCCTTTTTCATGGTACTTGGTGAAGATAAAAAGTGGAGACCCATCTCTGAACCCACTAAAAGCTGAACCATCTGTGTGACAAGGAACATGCAAATGAGATAGCATTTACCATGACAGATTTTATGGAAAAATCATGCTTCGGTTGGGGAGCTATCAGCCGGCACATCATATATGCCAGATTCCAAACCAGGTTCCTAAAGACATCAATCATACAGAGATGTTTTCTGACAGAGGAACACAGTGACTAGGGCAAATTCTACAATTGCCTCAAAAGTGTGATTGACAGAATACCAAAACACAACTTACACTTTGTGATGGGTGATATTAATGCCAAAGTAGATAAAGAATGGAATGAGCAGCAGGGAAGCCTGGGAGAGGAACGTATCAACCCAAGTCCAAGGGGCTCTGGCATTGTGCTTTGTGTCTTACCATGTTCTCATAAGTAGACTTTTCTTTCTAAAATGCTAATATACAATGAACATAAAATTTGCTAGACAGCAAGAAGATCCCAGAATAATGCAAACCTCTGCTTTTGTCATCTTCCCAACAGACCAGCCACACTGGTATCAATTTGAGATGCAAATAAACCATGTAAGATGCAATGACTTATGGAGCATTCAAAACTAGAACAAGCACCCTTGAAACCCATGTGTCGGGAAGTAACACCACACAGAGAAGGAAATGATTTGTTTATGTAGGCAACCTATTACTAGTCAAAGCAGAGTTCAAGAAAGGGGTAACGTGAAATACACAGCACAGAACTCACTGAATTCACCAGTTTACAGGAATAGACATATATAGCACCAAAACATGTCAGCATGAGGTTGTGGGAGACAATGATCTGCAGGGGTCCTCAAACTTTTTAACCAGGGGGCCGGCGCGTGGATGAAGTGGCAGGCAGTCATCTGTGGCTGCTTGGTTTCCCCCCCCCAACCCCCGGGGGGGGCGGGGGGGTCTGTAGATACCGGGGACTGGATTGAGGACCCTGGGGGGCCGTATCCAGCCTGTGGGCCGTAGTTTGAGGACCCCTGATCTATTGTGACATTAGACAAGAAACTAGGAATCTTTGAATAGCATAGTCTGTTTTAAATTGTTGGCCTTTGATGGAGAAACCTTATCACCAGCTGAGAAGCTCAGGTACTAGCTGCCAGCTGTGAGCTCTGTCCAAATCGGTTGGAAGCACTGAATGTGTTTGGAGTATGGAATTTGGATACCAACACACAAACTCTCACTTGAAGTCAACAAGTGGGAAAACACCTGAAAGTACTTCCAACAGCCTCTGGCAAACAAAATAACTGAAAATGGAGGCTTGCACAGGTAATCTCAAGAATCTGTACCAAATAGAAACAGCAACAAATAATAGTCCTTAACCTAAGGTTACCTTTATCAAAAACAATGCACATAAAACTATCTAGATTTGTCCAAATGAGCTGTCAGCATTGTGGTTGTAAGTGTGGGTATATGTGGAGTTAAAGCTTGAAGGAGGCTTGTAGCAAATGGCCAAATGTGGCTAAAGTTACTGAGGCAGATTCAATGGCTGGTCTGAAACCCAGCCAGAACTTTCTAAGGTTCGTGCTCTACTCGTAAACAGGGCTTCAGTAGCACGAGTAGCTACAGGACAACTTCAGAAGCATGAAGAAACAAATCTGGAAACATAACAGAAAATGGAGAAAACAGCAAGAAGAGGAACAACAGAGGAGGCTTTTTCACAGTTCTGTTGAGTTTCTTCCCATAAAAAAACCTCTTTCCTATCTTGCATGGGTGAAGTTATTCACCAGAGAATTGCCTTGGAAGGAATTTACAGCTGTTTGCATATATGTCAGACTAAATTTTGTGTTGCCTTTACTAGCACTGGGATGTGAAATAGTACAAATATTACTAATACACTTCCATTTCTTCTGGTTTCTTCATCAGTGACTCAGAGCTCAAGGCCAGCTTTTTAGGATAGGTCATGTGAAAAAGATTGCCTTTCACTTAGATATTGTCCTGTTTACTTAATCTTTAGCACTCATACCGTTGATATTTATATATACTAATTCAGTGAAGAACATCTTCCTTTATTCTTTATTTCTGGAAGTGTAGTGATTAGATGAAGACCCACAAGAGCAAGGTTAAAGAACAGGATAAGAAAGTTAAGAAAACCTTACCCCCCCCAAAAAAAAAAGGAAGAAAGAAATTAAAAAATGGAGGTGATGCTCTGCAGTGATAGAGAGGCACTGGAATGATTTACGGTATTTTACAGTATACAGTATAGTGGACTTAGTCTCTAAGCAGACAGACAGCACTTCCTGATATGCCTGTGTTCGGCCTTGCTCAGATCAGTGTTACATATCCAGAAAAGTATAATGTGTGCAAACATCTAAGGACCCTGCTCTTCCAAAATCAAAAGTGTAATCTGTCACTCTGATCTGAACCAGCATGCCTTTTCAAAGAACAGATGAGTTTTCACCCGTTTCACCCAAGGATCTTTACCAGCTGCTGACCTACTCCAAAAGGCGTAAGCAAATTTTTCTAGCACATCCAGACATGGAGGTAATGCTTTGGATTCACAGTCACAATCAGAAGGTTATCTGTCTTTTAATGTATTATATAGTTCTTTACTTCTGTTATACATACTTCGATATAAATATTTCATTGAATCACATCAGCTTACTGTGGAGTGTAATGTAACAATTTAATGCCAATGTGACGCGTCTGGAACAAAGCACATGACTTCTCACATGACCAGATACTCAGCATTAGTCCAAATAGTGGTGCAAGCTGCTGAGGGGGTATGGACAAAGAAATGTCTGTAGGAGATGGCAGCTGGCAGGTCATCAAGTACCCAAAGACTATCTCAGCTTTCAACAATGTGACAAGCAATCAGGCAGCTCTCTAAATGCTGCTATTGGTCTGTCCTCCTTAAATGTTTCCACCATAAAATTCCCTCCCTTCACTATTATTTACAAATTAATATCTATTTGGGTATAACAGCGCAGACAACATTTAAAGCTCAAGCTGGAAATGGTTTTCCTCCCATAGAATATAACTTGTGTGTGTGTGCACATGCATCCATGTGCAACTATTTGTGTACAGCTATATCTGTCTGCCTGAAGACTTTTGAAACCTTGGCCAGTTTTAATCGAATTTGGCAGAGATTAGAGATCTCAGAGCTCCAGGTTGTATGGAAATAAATAGCCAAGTAGAGAAGAATGATTTTGTTGTTGTGTTCACTCTACAAAAAGGCTGCTGTGTGAGCCCAGCCATTAACAGACACTAAAGAATCTGCTTCTCAGTTAAGGTTTTTGTACTGTGTGGATTTTCAGGTTTTTAATAAGGCGCAAATGACAAATCTCAAACCTTTCCACATTCTGAGCATTTGTAACATCTTTCCTGTATGGATTTTCTGGTGTTTACAAAGCATGTTTGTAAACTGCATCTATTAGCATAAATCATTTAAAAAGTGAATTAACAAGGAAAGAAATCCATTGGAAAGAAATACTCCAGTTTTCAGGGAACAATTTCTTTCTATTTGCTGACATTACTTTTCAACTAAAACTGCTTAAAAAGATAATAAGAAAATATGTTGAAACTGAAAAATGATTACAGGCTGACAAAATTCAGTTGGAAAGTCATACCATGCGGATTTTTCTAATTTCAGACACTGTTCCAAACTTTGACAGGGAAATGCTCCTTAAGCATTCAAACGCCTCCCTCTTATGCATTCCTTCATCTAAAGATTTCTTCTCTGATAACAATAGGAAGGCCTCCTGTGAAAATAATTCTCCTGCAAAAATTTTATTCTGTGTTCAGGCATCAATAGAATTCATACTACCCAGTCTGAGCCACTCCACTGGAGAGCCAGCACCAGGAGGTTAGTCAACAGACACTGAAGTCTTCTCTGTCATAAGAGAAAAATTTGAGCAACTCCCAGAGAAAAGTCCTGTGTCTCTGCATTGACTCATGAAGAAGTCCAAATCAATTAAAACAAAACTTCAATTTCTTAGTTAAGTTCAGTTAGCCCTGGCAAGATGACGAAACTTTATTGATATTCACTTCCTAAGAATCTACACTGGGTTCCATCTCTGCTGTTAAGCATTTCAGCTTCCAGTGTGATCCAAGCCATGGCCCCCTGACAGCCCTTGCAGAAGTTTAGCTTAGCTGGATATTGGGGTTGCTTCCAGCTTTTTCCCTCAACAAGGAACTGTGGGCACTGTTGAAAAGATGACACTCCGCTTCAGGGTCTGAACCTGAGAAGATAGTATGGATTCAGGCTGCATCCTAAGCTGGATTCCCCGCTCCACCAAGTCCTCCAAAGTTACTTCAGCTCCTGCACTCTCAGACAGCTCTGTACTCCATCATGTCATGCTCTGGAGTGGGAAAGCTGGTGTGTCATCCTATAAAAAGACCATCTCTGACAGACTGCAGTATCACTTGCTTTGAGGACCAGCTCCTTTACCGCTGCAGAAATAGTCAGCAATTAGTGGGACAGAACACCTGTGCCCTGCTAGGAAGCTATGTTTGACCCCCTGCCTATAAAGTGCGTCTATGGAGAGTCATCTAAAGCTATTTTAGATTATACACAATAAATAACTTGCTATGAAAAAACAAGCTTGGATCTCTGGCTTCCACAGCTCCATGGCTTGCTGATTTCCAGACCTCTGTCTGAGATGCTGCTTAATAGGATGAAAGGAGGAGCCATGTAAACCAGCCTGTTGCTGAACTGACTTTTATCACATTTATTTTATTATTATTCTGTGTTGTTTTTTCAACTGTAAGAAACACTACTGCATGGCCCGGAAAAACAGAAGTGAACTGCAATCTGCCATAACATACATGTATTTTGTTTACTCTTCTTCTCATCATTTGGTCATTTAAACATAGACGTGAATCAGTGCCAAGGTCTGAACCTCTCAGATGTGAGAGAAAAAACTGTACATCTTAAACAGAACCTAAACAGAAGGCAGGAAAAAGAGCTTAGGCTGTTGCAGAGGCCCTGTGATGCATTAGAAGTATGTGGATTTTGTTTGGGCATTTTTTGTCCTGCCTTATCATTTTGACAGCTTGGGAAGTAGGAGCTTTATTGTACGCTTATAAATTTTGCATGCAGATACAGCAGAGTAAATCCACCTGAAGAGACACTTTAATGTGAGGAGAAAGGATTATGAAAATAGATGACAACAACACACTGTGCTTCTCTCTTAGTGTAGAGGATTGGACTGCAACCATAAGAATTATCATGATCAAGGGGCAGTGCGTAGGTGAGCAGCCTGGGAGCAATCTAGGGAATGAATTGTGATTCAGAGTTGCAGTTTGGTCACTTGTTTTTTCTTGGCTTTAGGAGCAGGTTGACAGCAATTTGAAGCAGCCCCTTGCCAAGCCCAGCTTACTCCTTTCTGTTAAATGGTGCAGTGACTCTGGGTGGAGCCCTGGGAGACATGTGAAAAGAAGGCACAATCTATTCATTTCTTGTGAATTCTCCATCCTTTTACGGCGAGCTTTCAGACAGATTACCCACACAGGAATGCAAAGGTGAGGAATGATTTTGCAGCTGCAGAATGAATCCAGCAGACTCTCTTTTTTCTCCCTCCACAGAACACCCAGTCTACCAGAGCATAACTCAGCAGGGAGTCAGACTTGGGATGTGGTGCTGGGCTGTGGCCAAAAAACTTGCTTTCTAGCAGGGATCCCTTGAACCATGGGACCCCATGAGTAGCATGCCCTGATTGCTAGGCAGTTTGCCAACCTCCCCTGTGCTTTGGTATCCTGTAGACCAGGGTGACCTGCTGCAGGAGCCCTGGGGTTGTGCTGCGAGCCACACATTGGAGTTTGATTCAGAAACTAATTTTACGGAGTCTCACTTTCACTATCGGCAGATTAGTTTTGATAAGGGAATAGGCTTCCTTTGTTTTCTATGAGTTCAATCTTAACGCCATGACTTTGGGCAAAATTTGCTCTTTCTGTTCAAGTCAAATAGTATCTTTCCCTCTTGTAGGGTGTTTGCTCCTGGGCAGAGTGTCTCTAAGCTGTGTTAACAGTGTCTTGCCAGGGTACTTCATGGGTGCTGCTTTTCTAAGGCCCCAAACAGGGCATCAGTTGGACTCTGCTGGAGCTACTGCGCTGGCCAAAGGTGCAGGATTTCTTTCTGCAGCAGCCAGGAAGCGGCTGGGATAAAGAGGTTTCATTGTCATGTGGTGCTGGAGCATGGCAAACATTGCATAGTCACCCTGTCACAGGAACTGCAAAGTGTGCAGGAATCAGTGTGATATGCATGCAGATGTCTCTCTGAAGTGGCATGCTTTCCCATATAAGTCTGGATGCAGTCTGTTTCAAGAAGCAGTGTATCGCACAACATGAAGAAAGCTCGTAGGAATCAGCTTTATATCTCATTCATTCCAGTCCTGAATTCTTCTACACAGTTGTTATTTACAGTCTAAGCCTGTAAATTTGAGCCAGCAATATAATTATGATATAAAGATTAATTACAGAAAATTTCAAGAGGAGAAAGCATCTTTTTTTTTCCAGAGGAAATTGCTAAAAGCAATGATCTCAAATCCCATCTTTTCAAAGCTATTGCAAAGGAGGGGGCTCCAAGCTGCAGTGGCCTTACTCATGCACCGACCAGAGGATTTACATTAGTTTGTATGTTTTCCTTTATTGACTATGTTTACAGAAGGGGCAGCTATCTGTCCTGAATTGGTGTCCTTTAGACTTTAAACAGTCTTCAGAGAAACTAGCAGTCACAGACACAGGCTAACTCAGATGCATTTACATTTACAGGGAAAAATCATGTGCCATTAGCTGGCTGGAAAGGGTGTCGTTTCTATTACAGCACGCATTGCCATGGCAAGTGGAAGAACTCTCAGGACCAATTGGCTTCCTCCTCCCAGATCTCAATGAGCAATGCCAGATGCAGCCTTCCCAGTTGTGTGTATAGCAGCAGCTACACAGCTTCCCTGGATTCCTTCATGCAGCTGCTGCTGCTCCTGGGTATGTTTAGTTTCAGGGCCAAACCCTAGCATGGGCTATGTGACATGACATACGTGACTTAACTATGAAAATCCTCAGAGTTAACAGTGAAGGTGGAGAGGATAGCTGGAGCTCAGGTTACACCTTGAAAGTAGTTTGTTTGTACCTTTAAATATACTACTATAAGCACAAAAACAGAGGGCACTCATAGAAACTTAGTCTGTACATTTATAAATGACAAATGACTTTATAAGTAACTTTGCTTTAAGAAAGGCTTTCAAAAAGACATTGAGGTTTTCAGTGTGTGTGTATTATAGTTTTCCTGAGCACTGGAAAGCTGGCGGTGTCAACTTTTACCTACACAGTGTGAACCTATAGTCTCAGTCCATTGCAATGGGAAGAGGAAAAGAGGGTAAGTCCCTGAATATCTTTTTTTTTAATCTCTTAGAACATGAGTGCTTACATTTTAATCCTATTGCATCAGCACTTACAAAGAGCATTTCCATAACTGAAGGAGATCTGCCAATATCTGTGATAGCAATACTTTGAAAACGGAAACACCAGAATAGCCTCAAATAGGCAGCTACTGAACTGTCCTCTCATCCTGTCCTCAGGATTTGGTGGACCTTAAGGTACTGATGTATGACCTGCAGTGATGAAAAGCAGGATATTTTGGATTATTGAGTCTATGATTAGAAAACTGAATAAACAAAAAAGGGTTTCAGGAAACTTGTTTCTATAGAAGACCTCTGCATTGCCTGGGGTCTGTATTATAAGAGACACATGTTCTCACAGTTACCCTGCATTAAAACTAAGCATATAACCTGATCACTTCCTATTTTTAATTTATGTGTTGATACCAGTAACAGCTCCCTAACGTACTTGGCTTTATCCTAAATGCACTCATTCTAAAGTCAATAGTTAAAACTTCTACTACCTTCAAAGAAAGACAAATTAGGGTAGTAATGAGAGCTTTGGCAATCTAGTTGGTAAGTACATAAAGGGTGTCTGTTGGCAGTAACTATCTAAAAGAGACACAGAAAGGGTCATGTGGAAACCCAGAAGAGAAGCTATAGGAATTAAATATTTGCTCTTCTCCTATCCCTCCAGTTCTCTCTGACTGCACAAATGTGAAATGCAGTTTTGTTTCAATGTAAAATAATAAGTAATAGAGGAAAGAGTTGATGTGTCAGACTCTCAGCTGGTTTAAACCAGCAGAGCAGTCTATATAAGCTGAGAGCCTGGACCCATGAGATTATTAAATGATTGTTAATTATTACAAGAAAATAGCTCCTTTCATGGAGTTTTCCCTATTCATCCCCCAAGAAAATTCACATAATGGTTAATTCCACTCTGTCAATTTCAAAGATTTTTTAGACTCTAGTTTAACAGCAGAGTAAGAGAATTATATTTTAGCAGTTTGTTTATTAATAAATTTATTTATCTATTTATTTTTGAAGAGCAGGAAGAAGACAAAATAGCTTCTTTGGATATGTAAAGATAAATGATGAGAAAAATATTTTTGAATGTACAAAGACAAATTACTGAGTGGCTGCAGATAATGCCTCTGTAATGATATAACAAGGGGACGTAGTTACAAAGGTTCTGTAAAACTAATGAGGTAAAACAACAAAATATTTTAAATGCATAATAAAGTGAAAGAGAAATAAAAGAAAACCTACACAACTTTTACTAAATTGACAAGTAAGTTTTGATTAGCCAAAAGCAGCAGTGAACAATACAGACATTCCAATCTGCTGATCAAACATTTGTATTGTATTAGTTTCAAGTCTTTATAGAGAATGTAATAGTAGTAGATTGTATATTACAAAAATGCATATGCTGCAGATATATCGGTGTGTTTCTCATTTCAAATCAGATTTACTTTCTGTATTCCTGCTTTCTTTTCCACTGAGCTGACCTTAATTATAGTGATGCTGGAGAAGAATAGAGCCCAAGTTTCCAAAGGTGGTGTTGAAGGTAACCAGTAAACATGCACAGAACAATAAGGAAAAGGGAACCAGAAGAGTTAAAGGACTTGAGGTGAGTTTTGTAGTTAATATGGCACTGAAATTTATGTTTGAAGGTCATTAGACATGCCATAAATGCAGACATATAAGTGCTTAAAGAGTGTCTATGAGACTGAAGGGGAAAGGTACATAGAAAGAGTAACAATTTGTTCTAAAGGGAGACTGCTCTGCAGCACCGTTTAGCTCTGTTATTAGAACTTGCTTTGACCCGGGAGGAGAGATGTACACCAGGGGAATGAAATTTGTTGATGATACATACTAGGAAGGGGCATTCAATAGAAAGAAGAAGGGCAAAAAAGTCAAGACGCCTCTGACAGAATGTGCCCAAAGGAAGATAAGTGCCTTATGCAATTAAATGTAGAGAAGTGTAAGATAATGAGATTAGGGACACAAAATAAGAGAAGGCGCTTATGCCCTATGTAATCATATGGTACGAAATACTGAGTAGAAGCAGGATCTGGAGATAGACTGAGACCAAAAAGCTTCATGACAGTGGTTAACAGTAATATAAAATGTTACCATTGATTCAGAGAGGTAACAATAATATCATAGATGAAGTTATTCCAGCTCCTACATAAGGGATTTATGAATGAAACTGCATTTGCAATACTGTGAGGAGTTCTGTATGCCTTATAAAAATAGCAGAGGCAAAGGGAACTGGACAATAGAATCAGGTAGACAGCAAACTTAATTATTCATAAAGGTCAGAGAACAAAACAAAATTGCCTGCAGTCTTTGCAGAGGAGAAAGAAAATGGACCTTATGGAGAAACCTGAAATCTGGAAAAATTGTAGTGAGGATAGAAGCAATTGCACTACAATTTGATCTACTAATAAATATAAGAGTAAAAACATGGTTGCAAACAATGAAAATGAAACTGAACAAAATACAGAGTGAGGTGTAGTTAATAAATGGAATATGTTTCCAAAGTCAACTGCTGGAGCAGTGGGAATAAGTTTCATTCCTGGGGTAACTGTTATCCAGCTGAGATTTGTTTCCTATCTAACTTTAGGCAGCTAATATTTTTAGAAAGGCTGAATTCTAGATGGACTACCTCACACTCTAAATATTTCTTTCTCCCACCATTAAATAAATAGGGAGCTGACATATATGACCGTTTGTAACTCAGAAATGTCTGTCAGTTGCCTAAATTTTGGTAGCATAAATGTGGGTGGGTTTCAAGAAGGATTTAAGTACTGGAAATGGGACCTCAGCAGTGTGAGTGCCCTGTCATAAGCATGATGCAGTGTATCATAATCAAGAACCTGAAGTCCCAGACTGAGCTACCTTTTGGCTTTGGAAGCACCTACATTCTGCTGACATAATTTTTAAAACTTCTGATTTCCCTTTATGTGTGCTGAAGCTGCTTTTTTTTGATAGGACTACATAGCGTGGCCATACCTAACTGCAACTGGGGTCCAGAAAAAAAATCTTTGGGATGCATTTACATGAGTGCACTCCCTACTGAACACAGTTGCACCCATTTCTTTCTTTTAAATTATGGTCACTTTCCTCTTTTCATCTAACAGCTCTCCAGCTAGAAAACCTACACATATGGAAGATGGAAGTTTAATGTCATCTTTCATTAGAGGATGCAAATTTACACCTCCTGCATGTCCTGACCATGGGTTTATAAATTTTTTGTCCTGAGGAAGAGGGAGCTCATCACTGTTCAGGTAAAGATTTCATTCTTTATGGGGTCCAGAAGGATTTGATATGCCGTTGTTGTTTAAAGGTAGCATTAATAGTGTTTCCAGTCTCTAGGAATTATATTTCTTATTCAAAGTTAGTTCCTTTAAATCTAGGAGAGAAAGGCCTAGGAGATCTGATCAGAACTTGAATCCCCCTTCTTCTCAGGTGACAGCTAGAGAGCAGTCCTTCTCCCTTGTAGGTATGACTTTTCTCCCTTCTGATCAATTTGGCATTCCTTTGTTAATAAGGTCACAAATTAAGCCTGAGTGATAGTGACTGTCCTATGTGCCCATGCTTAGAATAAATCTTTGTAAGGAGATTTAAATTCACCAAGCTAACTTCTAATTTCCTCAGCGAGTTTTAAAGTAATCTAACAATTATATAAGAATTCTATTGCAATAGGTCTGCCAGCCAGGTTTAAAAGGCAAAAGATGAGCCTGCAAGGAAATGAGCCTACGAGCCTACCTTTAGCAGGGGTGGGCTGTGAATGCCCAGGGAGTGGAAGAGGTTGCTTGTTTTTCACCTTGAGCAACACTTGGCAAAATGGGAGATTCGCCTTATCTGTGGTGTTTGCATACTGACTCTGTGCTGACCTTAGGCAGCTTATGTCTGTCTCTTCTGAGCTATCAAATGCTCCCATGGTAGAGGCCCATATAACCCTGCTCAGCATAGTAGATCTGAGAGGTCTTACAGATATAAGGACTCCCAAACTCACTTTTAGCTTTGTCTCTGACCCCATGAGAGATGTCTGTCTATATGAGTACATGCATGCCCGTGTGTATATGTGTACTTTAAGCTGAGGGCACGTGTGCATTCTGCCTCACCTTTCACCTAGCGCTTGCCTTTTCTATTTCTGGCTCGTAGATTTGAAAGCCTAAGGACTACTGCAGTGGTGTTTCTTCACTGCTTCTTGTTATCCTTACAGCCTGGATGTGTTGGAACAGCTGCTCCTTTTTTACAGGCTAGGAAGGACCATATGCTTGATATCAACACATCCCTAGCATAACAGGTGGCAAATGTATTTCTGTTGCTAATAAATTCCCACTTAGGTTTTAAACTGCCTGAGCCTTTATAGCAATAATGCTTCAGAATTCAGATCTTTACTTTCTGGAAATCAAAATAATGTGAACTGGTTCCGTTTGTTTCTGCTGATTTTATCAATAGAGCGTTTTTTTTCTGGTGCCTGTATCTTTACATTAGTTTCTAACATGACAGGTTATGACTGTTTCATAATTTGTCACTGCACACGACTGTTTATTACACCACTATAATATAATTACACTACTGTAATGCAATAGTATGCACTGTAAGCACAAGCTGACCAAATTGATTAGCTTCCTAACCAATTAAGTCTTTTAACTATGAAATGCTGATAATGGAATGGGATAATGTTTTAATGATGTCTAAGACCCAGAGATTCATGGGACCATGTAGACGTGTGCTCTCACCAAATTCTGGGAAAGCAAGGTCCTCTCCATAGCTTTATTAGTAAAAACTTAAATCCCACTGACTTTCTCTCTTACGAGTGATCTTTTAAAAAAAAAATAAACTTAAGGTACAGCAGTTTGGCATTTTTTTCCAGATACTTTCTTTTTACAAGCTACCTAGAGATTGAAAAAGTCTTCAAAGCATAGAACATAGTGCTTACAATATATGAACAGAGAAACCAAACAGCCTGCATTGGTGACAAAAGGTATCCACACTGGTTGATTTTACATCCCTAAAAGCTGTTTCTTTAGCAAATATTGCTGAATTGCACTCTTCAACTCAAATAATTAACATTTACACTGAAGAAAAAATGTTATTTTTCAATTTTTAAGTGGAATTACTTTACTTCCTCTATCTTTTATCAACTTCAGTTTTTTCCCTTCTTTTGCAACCTTCATAATGGGTAGCAGCATTTAGTATGTTTTTGTCATATATTTGCTATTAATGTGTTTCTGTTACTGTGTCTGTTTTTTTACCTAGGTGTTGATACATCAGAAGGCAGAAAGCGTTGCCTCTGATGGTCAGCAGGTTTGTAAGACTATGATGTGTTAGAATTTATAGCAATCCATGAAAATAACTGATGAAAGCATGTCTTAACTAATACCTTAGCTCTTTGTAAACCCTTTATATCAAAATTTTGAAGTCTGGATGCCAGTCTTCGCAAAAACATATGCGCAGTAATGTAACGGGTGGATAAGTGGCTCATGTAGATGAAAACACCTGTGTATATTAAGGAGGAGATTCTTGCTTTATCTTTTGGAACACAAGTATGTAACCTCATGAGGGAGTTTTAGGTTCAGGAACTTGAGAGTGTGAGAGCACACCCTTCAGCAGATCTCCCTTCTGCAGGCAGGTGCTGAGTTCCCACCCTGTCATGTCCATCCTCTCCTCACAGGCACTGAAATGCTTCACTCGGGGCAGTAGCTTCCACTTTGGCAACTGGGGATATAACACCAAAGATTCATCCCTTTGCCATTGTGGTAGCACACCAGTCCACCTGTCATGCAAATTTGATTGCCCCATTTCAGCTGAAGGGAATGAGAAGGTGAGGATTCACTTTGCATTGTAGTTTTGATTACTACCAATTTGAAAGCTTGGAGCATAAGGTGGCAGTTTAGGGTCAATGGGTGACAGCAGCTGATCAGAATATATATATATCTGAATACTGAGAAAATAGAAGCATTGATTTTCAGACCTATTGGCTTTTATTATATATTGCTATTATTATTTATTGTGATGCATTAGAGATCACAAAACAGGTAACTGCATTTTGAAATTTTCTTGATCATACTCAGGTGACACTTGAGGTCTACATCATCTGCTTTTCTTCAGCAATTCTGCTGCCTCTTTAAACACCTGTAGGATGACATAATTCTACTTTGGAATATCATTTGAGATCTATGTGATAGCAGAAAAAAGTTTTAAAGCTTTCAGATACACTATCTTGACTTTGGGCTGCTGTGAAGATAACATGTATTTGAATACGTCCAAGAAGAGAGATGTCCAGACATTTGAACTTGCTGTCTGAAGTTAGATTTGTTAATCCATTTGCAAGCAGTAAACTAAACCCAAGAGTTTCTAAGGGTTTTGAGCATGTCAAGATGGTTTGTTCCATTGTGGAGAAAAAGGTATTTTTAAACTAGTATTCTCAGTATACTAGTATTTAAGCTAGTATAAAAGATTTTTGCAACACAAAACCACCAAGAGCTTCCTTTCACGATCAAGGTCTCATCATGCTGAGCACAGTAAAAGCATTTCTGAAAACATGATACTCATAAGAATTTAATGTCTAAAAATGCAGCTGGCACAAAGACTGAGGAATGAAATTGATTTACTATCATTTCTGTGTATATTCACATTTATAAAAGTATATAGACAGGAGCATTATGTGACTATTTCTCTCGTAACAAAATGACATTGTGGTGCCAATGGGTTCTGAGGAAAGACTGCAAATATGTGTGAGAAGTGGGGAGGGTTCTACATATATAGGAGGCAAGAAGCTTCATATAAATGAGATGACAAACAGGAAGGACACAGAATGGAAAACATGCTAAAACCAAGTAAAAGGTAATAAGAATAGTATATGTGTATATATACACATACACATCTTTTATAGATAGATATATATGCACAGAAGACACATGCTTGGAAATGTACCATAGACTATTACAGAATTTGCTAATATAGTAAAGATGTTGAAAATCACAACTTATTTTCTCCAACAGTCTGGTCACAGACCACTTGTGAAACAGATATTTACTACATCTTGATCTTGATCCAAAGCTGTATGAGGTCAGCAGACATTTCACCTCCTTCACTGGACTTTGTTTCAGCTCTTCACCTTGTGTGTAGGCACTATATGGTAATATCTGGCTTTAATACAGTCACTAAGAGCAGGTATTATGGCTTCCCTGTTTGTTGTTTGACAGGTCTTTACCTTCACAAAGCGTTTATCTCAGTAGATCATACGTCAGAAATAAGCAGTTGTTTCTGTGGAACTTTGCTGTAGGATATACCTCAAATTTATTTCACATGAACTGCATAAGCAGTTGTGGAGATCCACCTGTGGAGTTGTGTTCGTTCCTGCTGAAACCATGGATACTGTCTCCTCTGCCATCAGTAGTTAAGTTTCAGCATAAACCCCTTTAATTTGAGTTACACTGACTATAATTTGCTAGTTTAAGGCAAGCTATTGATTGACATGTGGATATGGAAAAAACATATTTGGAGATAGAGCAACGATAGCGGAATACCCATGACAGAAGAAACGTTATTCTTAACAAGACAGCACTTACAGAACAATGTCAAAGAAGACAGAAGAAGAAAACTAAACAGTTTTCTAAACCTACATCAGTGTTGAAAAAGAGATCAAACTTTGCATGAACCATGAAACTTTAAAATGAAATAAAGCTTCAGTGTTCAGCAATATCATCTTTAAAGAGATGTGCCAAACAGTTTGGGATGAATTCAAATATTTCCTCAAATGGAGACAAGTGCAATTGGTTTTGGAGAAGCTCGGCAGTGTAGGAGGATGTCTCCAGAGTAAAGACAGATTTAAGGCACATTGCTGGTGAGGGTGGGACTTGGTAGAAAACACCTTCTAAGCAAGAAATAGCAGATAAAGTATATTTTACAGAATAAAGTCATTGAAATTAAGTCCTGTACTGGGAGGAGTAGCATAGGAAGACCACTGTTCTTGTTCTTTTCCACATTTGGGTCTTTAAAGGAGATGTGTTTTTGTTATATACAATTTAGGATATGATCAGGAAGTGGTGGTGAAGATTTAAATGCACAACGATTCTTTTAGGGTTTATTCTTGTATGAGACTGGTCACTCTGACAGACTAAAACTGGCTGCGCATATACTTGACTTTACCAAGTTAAAAAAAGCATGGAGGATAGTAAAGGTGATTCAAAAATACCCCAAAAAGGCATTGTGTGAGGGGTGTTGGAATTACTGTTATAGCACTGACTGGGATAGCTGATGGCCAAACCATGCTACCTCAGAGAGAGAAGAGAGTTATACCTTACCTTTCCTACACAAGAACCTCTAATGGATAGGTTGTTAATGCCAACACTCTAATACTGTTTCAGGCTGACCCCGCTTGCATTCAAGTGAGAGCTTCAGGGAATAAATATTGGGGAAAAAAGCATTATTGAAATTTGTCATCATTCGTATTGCCAAAAATTCACTGTAAGATTGTCACTATCTACAACACTTCTGGCATTGCTGTCCACACTTTGCTTCCTGTAAGACCTCAGGGCTTCTGGATTTTTTTCCATATGTGCAAAGCATGTGACAAGGCTCAGTGCTGGGTCCTGCACTTGGGTCACAACAACCCCATGCAGTACTACAGGCTTGGGTAAGAGTGGCCAGAAAGCTGCCCCGTAGAAAAGGATCTGGGGGTGCTGATTGACAGCTGTCTGAACATGACCCAGCAGTGTGCCCAGGTGGCCAAGAAGGCCAACAGCATCCTGGCCTGTATCAGAAACAGTGTGGCCAGCAGGACCAGGGAAGTGATCATCCTCCTGTACTCGGCACTGGTGAGGTGGCACCTTGAATCTTGTGTTCAGGTTTGGGCCCCTCACTGCAAGAGGGACACTGAGATGCTGAAGTGTGTCCAGAGAAGGACAACAAAGCTGGTGAAGGGTCTGGAGAACAAGTCTGATAAGGAGCAGCTGAGGGAACTGAGTTTGTTTAGCCTGGACAAAAGGAGGCTCAGGGGAGATCTTATCACTCTCTACAGCTACTGGAAAGGAGGCTGTAGGCAAGTGAGGGTCGGTCTCTTCTCCCGTGTAACAAGTGATAGGACAGGAAGAGATGGCCTGAAGTTGCATCAGAGGAGGTTTAGATTGGATATTAAGAAAGATTTTTTTCACCAAACAAGTTGTTTTTTTTGAACAGGCTGCCCAGGGAGGTGGTAGAGTCACCATCCCTGGAGGTGTTTAAAAGGCATGTAGATGTGGCACTTAAGGATGTGGTTTAGCAGTGGACTTGACATTACTCGGTTAACGGTTGGACTTGGTGATCTTAAAGGTCTTTTTCAACCTAAACAATTCTATGATTCTAAGTAGAGATAGACCTTTAGTAAGGGTCTATCAGAGTGACAGACAGTAAGACATTTCTCTGCTCATGCCCTCAATATTTTTGTGGTATTTAAACAGTAAAGAATGACTATAAAGCTTGTGTTACCATGCTGTCTAAGATAACACTTCACGAAGTTGTGCATCTCCCTCCTGGTGAGTCACTGGCACTTCTACTCCCATTCTGCTTCAATTAACACATATATTAACAAAGGCATATACTTGAGCACAAAGATCTTACTTGATTTTGTGAGTTTTGCCCATTTAGTCTAAAAATGCAAAAGTGATCAATAGTTGCCGCCTGAAAAGAGTCTGTATTATAGATTGGTGATACAATTGCCCTCATTCATAAAGTGATTTAAGCAGATAATTTACAGATTAAACAGCTCTGCTACAGCCTGAACCTTAAAATTGGCATTTAACTTAATTTTTCCATCAATATAAAGACTCTCAGTTTCTACCCAATACTTAAAAGTCTACGATTAGCAGGAAGTAATTCAGAAACTAACATTAAAATGAAATTTTAAATTTGTTCCTTAATAGTATTCAGTACAGTTCCATGTTAAGTCTCCTTGCATCTGCAAATACAAAGATATTTGCAAATTATTTTGATGCAAGAAATAATTCACAAGCTATACAAAGAAAAGGCAATAGAGAAACTTACATTTTCATATCAATCTATCACAATGTGGGGCGATGCTTTATCTCATGAGAGAGGAGAGGAAGCAAGGCTGTGCACTTGATATCTGGGAAGGGGCACTAGATGTGCCTGCTCAGCCAAAAGCACTGCCAACCAGAGTTACTCACCTCTGCTCCCCACTCAGAAAGCAAGCCCTTGCATTGACCTGAAACACTACTGGAAGTGGTCAGCAGCTGGCAGTTGCATGACCCTGCCACCCAGAAATAGGGGGAAGAAGTAAAAACTGGTGCAGCCTGGGGAAAGGCACCACTAGTCCTCCCACAAGACCACTGCTTTCCTGGGGTATCATGGGAGTGGTGGGTCAGGGGGTTCCCCAGGGAAAATCTGGGGCTGAAGCCCAAAGCAAACACGTGGAGTAAGTACAGTCTTAGGTTCATAAATATAGATGCCTTAAAACAAAAGTTAAAACTCCCGCAGTTTTCTGAGGCATTCTTGACTGCAAGTTTGAAAAGACCTAACAGAAGGATAATAGAATCTTGCTCATGATTATATTTCTCTGATGAAAAGCCACAACAATTGGATCAATTTGATGTTAAAACATGTACTAGTTGGCTCTTTGAAATGTCTAAGCACTTAAATGGATGGAACAGGTGCTCTACAACACGGGAACAGTATCTACTTGGTGTCATCGGCTTTTGTGAAGTTTCATGCACTGGCAATGCCACTTCAGTGTTTCTGAAGGGACGTTAATACATTGTATGCTGAAACAGAAGAGATCGTGAGTATTGGAGTGGCATTTGTTCTAAACATAAATATGACAATATTTTTAATGGAATACACTTTTTTCACAAACAGATTTAGTTAAGCAACTCTGATGAACGCAACGATATTTGAGGGCAATAATGAAATTGCAGAGATCAGCTCTTAAGGAATTTATGGACTAATCACCAAAACAGGATCTGTTCCTAAGTAAACAAGAATTCAATGCTGAGTGGAAATAGAGGACAGGGATCAAATTATACAGAGCTGAAATAGATTAGAGGTGGTCAATAAATGAAAGCATTTATTATATCATGGCTGACTGATGATGTACCTGAATGGAGTTGGCCTTTGTAAGCAAAAGTTGCATACCTCAAGTCCTACTCCTGTTGGTTGAAATAAAAGGGTAAAGATTTAGTTGGCTTGAAGCTGAAGGCCCTTTCCTGTATATGCTACAAAGGCCCAGTGAGTAATCAAAATGTCTTACGGTAGGTAATAGATTTTTAATGGGCTCAGTGTGGTCCTAGTTTGCACCTTTTTTGTGAATTCCCATAAAACTGAGTTATGCTGGCAAAAAAGGTAAGCAAAAGTGACTTTCAAAGTTAAAGTCCTCTTCACTGAACATTACTTTTTAGCTCAAATGTATTAGTACTGACAGTTGCGTCACACATACGTTCCACAACCCTCATGACTTGCCTGATCAGTCACAAACAACTAAAGTATATCAAATTGTCTACACTCATAGAAAATGGTACATAGTTTAAAAAGCTCACCCCAAACTAATCAAATACCTTGAATAATGAATAGATTAGACAAAATCATGGTCTGCTCGTGCATATGCCACAATCAGACAGAGAAGCTAAACTCATTGGATGCATTATTCATTGTGAATTATTTGCTCTACCTTATCGGTGGGGAAGCTTGCAAACACTACTGCTGTATCTGTGATCATCTAACAGCCTGAAGAAGGAGACCTGATTGCCCTTATCATTACATAGCATCTTGCCATTTAGATGAGGATTCTGTTTATTTATTTATTTATTTATTTAGTCTCAGAAAAATGTTGTCCATCAAGTGCTCAAACGTGCTAGGGATAAACCAGAATGGCTACTGTAAAGACAAATCATGTCTCTTCAATCTACCAGCATTCTTTGCAGAAGTCAGGGAGTGATGAATAAAGAACAGAAAATATAGTGGATTTGGTCTGTCAGTAAAATCTACAGTAATGCTTTTTTTGAAAGGGGTACAGAAAACAAACACAGGGCTGGTAAAGGTAAGTAATGGGTTCTAATGTAGAAAAAAGGTAAATAATGAAACCCAACACTATAGTTTCAAAATATAAATGAGTTAGGACTGTGTAAGGTAAAATATGGTCTAGAAGGGAGTACAGAGTCAAGTGATAACATCTGTATGTGAAACAATATTATTTCTTATTTAGATCTAGTGTGGATTGATAGGGAATCTGGGAGATGAGGTGAATACAGAATATGGTAACATAAGAAAAGAGTCCTTCCACCATATATAAACTTTCATTTTTCTGTATTGACTGCACTCTTATCATCTGATGTGAGCATAAAAAAGGAACATTTACACATAGTGGAAGGGCTGTTTTAACTTCTATAGATGTTATGAAGTTATAAATGAACTTCAAACTAACTGGAGGTCTTGAACATCTTAGAGCATCAATGGGACTCATCCTTCTGAATATTGCAAGAATGGGACAACCAGTGATACTAAAAAGCACCAGCAACTAAGCCTAAAATTTTCTAAAAAATTAATTGCTGCTAAATTTTATGAAGGCAGATTGCTTAGTAGATCAACACAGGATAAGACATCAAATTTATGTGATTAATAGAAATTTCACTGTTTAATATGTTTAATATGCCTTCTAAGTGTTGATCATATGATTCAGGCAATAGAGCAAATAGTAACTTCAGGAATATGAGCAAGGCACTCATTTATGCAATTCCTACCCTGTAAAGTCATGCATTTATATAACTGTTATCACTGTGGAACATATGTATAATTTTATCAGCCTAATGATGCTAAGATATTAGAGCAGTCTATTTTAGGTACCATGACCTCCTTTGAAATGTCTATTAATGGAAGGAACATGACAAAATGTAAAACAGCGTTAGTCTGCATAGGAATGGCAGCTTCTATGTTGCAAAATTGTCATCTTAGCCTCTTTTAAAGGGAAGAATGGACAGCAGTGGCTGGCCAAAGGAGTGCATGGCAGTCTTCCTCCCTTTCTCCCCTCTCAACCAATGGCTTTGAAGATGTAGAAATGCCAAATTACCAGAGTCTCCTTCCTTTCAGGACTGATCATCTTGATTTAACATCATTTTAGTTGCACACATATATTATTAATTCAACACATTTCACCAATAAATAGGGAGATGCTATATCAAGATTTAGATGTGAGAAACAATACTGTACAAAACTGCTTCACTTCCAGGCAGCACCAAAGGAATATCTCAGCATAAATTTTAGGACATTGATTTTGGATGGTCTCCCTTCAAATAAGCCATAAATTATCTCTCCTAATCTTATGTAATCATGCAAAAGGATGTTATATGATTTATGCTTCCTCTGTTGTCTTGTCACTAAAAAATCAAAACTATTTTAATATTAGCCTGAATAGTCTGATTCTGTCAAGCTATTTTAGTGCTGATGTTTACTTAGAAATCAAAAGACAATTTGATCAATTTTAAATTGTTTTTTAAATTTTCCACTTAAACTTTAATAACCAATTATTTAAATTAAATGTAAATAATGTCATTATAACTAACAAAAAATAATGCATGCAAATATTAATATATTAATAAATAATCTGAAAGATAGAGAAAAGTTTAGGGTTTAAAAATAGCCAATGTTATCAGATTGAATGAGACAAACATTCAAATAACAGTTTTCTCACACTGTCTAGCAGATAGTTTGTACCAGAATTTTTCATTAATTTCCAGAAATTAGATTCATAGGAAAATACAGGTTGCAAGAGACCTCAGGAGGCCTCTGGTCTACCCTCCTGCTTGAAGAGGAGTAAGCTACATGCTCAGACCAGATTGTTCAGGGCTTTATCTTGTTGCATCCTGAAGACCTCCAATAATGGAGACTGCACAATCTCCCTGGGCAGCATGCTCCAGTGTTTGACTGTCCTGGTGGTGAAAATAGAAAACACTACTATTGGTACCAGCAAATAAGTGTTTTTAAAAGGTTTTCATGAAAATGTGAATTAAGCTGACAGAGAAATTGAAACGTCTCTGCACTACGAGAGGTGAAGTTCAGAAACTGGCATCAGACTACAGGGATAGGCAGAACAAAATTACAACTGTACTACAGCTACACTACAGAGGGTAAAGGATGATAATGCAGAGGTATGTGAGATTTAGGTTTATGTTCAGGGACATTAGAGGCCAAACAAGAGTTGGGGTTTTGCACTGCTTTCACAAGTAAAGGCAGTAGGTAGCTCTTGCATGATGCTAAGTTACTCAGTACGTGCATGGCTTCAGGAAGAGTCTTCTCTTCCTGCAGCTTTGACCTGCTCACGCAGTGATACCCATAGCTGGAGCATGATATAAGAACTGTGTAACAGTGAAAAAAAAGACCGCATCAAAACAAGGCTAAAGAATGGAGAAATTGATTTGCCCAAATATCCAGCAACTGTACCCTGAGAAGACTCTTCTGCCTCTGTACATAGGGTTCGCTGGCACCGCTGGGTGATTAGTCTTCCAGCATGCCATGGTATCTTATCTGAGTAGCATATACTTGAACTACCCTTTCTAAACTTAGAAACCTTGGATTGAACCACAAGAAATGGGGAGAGTTACATCAGCTTAAAGCTTCATAGATCACTAAAAGGCAGTGAAGGACTTAATATAAAATTAGTCAACATTCTGCTTCTGTAAAGATAAACCCACAGGCAATGAGATTTTTGCCCTTTTATTAGTTTTTCATTTTTAAACAAAGTTTTACTAAGTGCGTTCCTTTGTCCAGTTGGAGAGTAGGCTACTGTAGTCGTTACATATTTTTCTGTGAGAAATTTCTGCCCGCTTCAAATAAAAACTACATCAAATTCCCAATGGGATCAAGAGCACCCTCAGCTTCTAAGCTTCTCCAAGCACAGAAGCACACAGAGCCAGGAGGGGTCTTTGGTTTACCACTTCAGGACTGTCATCCCTGCTCCATAAGACAGAGAAGTAACAATGTCTGTGCTTTATCAAGCTTCATAGAATCATAGAATGGTTTGGGTTGGAAAGGCCCTTAAAGATCACCTTGTTCCAACGTCCCTGCTGCAAGCAGGGACACTTTCAACTTGACCAGGTTGCTCAAAGCTCTATCCAGCCTGACCTTCAACACTTCCAGGGACAGGACATCCACAGCTTCTCTGGGCAACCTGTTCCTGTGTCTTGCCAGCCTCACAATTAAGAATTTCTTCCTAATATCTAGTCTAAATCTCTCCTCTTTCAGTTTAAAGCCATCCCCCTTGTCCTATCGCTACATTCCCTTGTAAAAACTCCCTCTCCAGCTTTCCTGTAGGCCCCCTTTAGGTACTGGAAGACTGCTGTAAGGTCTCCCCAGAGCCTTCTCTTCTCCAGGCTAAACAACCCCAACTCTTTCAGCCTGTCTTCATAGACTAGGTACTCCAACCCTCTGATAAGCTTCATAACCCCTCTCTGAACTCACTCCAGTAGGTCCATGTCCTTCTTATGTTGGGGGCCACCGAGAAATGAAGGTGGTGGGTTGATTAGCATTGATAATATGAAGCTGTGGCCTTGCCGTGAAGGCAGTGGATTGATAGACATGGATGATGTGCAGCTGTAGCTTGTTCCAGTTAAGTAGTTAAATAGCACTGAGGATTGTGGGAGAGGGGGTTGGATAGAGCATCATCATCATCATCGGCGGTGTCTGGCCTTGCTTCTGGAGGAAGGAGAAACAGCACAGACAGTAGAATCTGACTGATAGTAAAGCTCTTGTTACAGCCTACTAGCTTGCCTGTACTGTGGCAATTGGAAGACCACAACTGCATATTATCAATGCTAATCAACCCACTGCCTTCATTCCTCTACAGGGGAGCCAGAGTTGAACACAGTGCTCCAGGTGGGGTCTTACGAGAGCAGAGTAGAGGGAGAGAATTACCATGTTTCTTTTTGATGCAGCCCAGGGTATGGTTGATTTTTTTTGGGGGGGGCAGCAAGTGCACATTGCTGGGTCACACTGAACTTTTTAACAACCAACACCCCCAAGTCCTTCCTCTCAGAGCTGTCTCAATCCATTCTCCATCCAGCCTGTAGTTGTGCCCTGATCCACATGCAGGGCCTTGTTCTCGGCCTTGTTGAACTTCATGAGGTTCACATGGGCCCACCTCTCAAGCCTGTCAAAGTCCCTCTGCGTGGCATTCCTTTGTTCCAGCGTGTCAACAGCACCACAGCTTGGTGTCATGTCCACCAAGTGGTCCATCTATCAAATCCATGTCTCTACAGTTAAGAGACAAGGATGTTGTGTGGGATAGTGTCAAATGCTTTGCACAAGTCCAGGTAGATGGCATCAGCTGCTTTTCTCTTTTCCACTAGTGCTGTAACCCCATCATAGAAGGCCACCAGATTTGTGAGCCACATTTTGCCCTTAGTGAAGCCATGTTGGCTGTCACCAGTCACCTCCTTATTTTCCATGTGCCTTAGCATAATTTCCAGGAGAATCTGTTCCATGACCTTACTGGGCACAGAGGTGATACTGACCAGCCTGTAGTCCCCCAGGTCTTCCTTATTTCCCTTGTTAAAAATGGGGGTTATGTTCCCCTTTTCCAGTCATTAGGAAATTCATCAGACTGTCACAACTCAAGTATGATGGGTAGTGGCTTAGCCACTTCATCTGCCAGTTCCCTTAGGACCCATGGATACATCTCATCAGGTCTCATGGACTTGTGCCCCTTCAGGTTCATTAGATGGTCTGGAACCTGATCTTCTCCTACAGTGGGCAGTTCTTCATTCTCCCAGTCCCTGTCTGCTTTCTGTGACTTGAGTGGTGTGGCTGGAGCACTCGCTGGCAAAGACTGAGGCAAAAAAGTCATTGACTACCTCAGCGGTCTCTATATCCTGGGTAGCCAGGTCTCCCATTTCCTTCTGGAGGAGGGCCACAACTTCTATCATAATGCCACTGCTATTACACCCTCCTCTTTTATGAGGCCATAATCCAGCTCCACCAGCTCTCCACTCAGGAAAGGTGTTCCTGTGTTTAAAAGCTAGGGCAGCTGTGCCGGCGTTACTGCTCAGGGAAATGTGCTTGTGACCTTGGGAGTGAATATGAGAAAAACAACACCTGCCTTTGGGCAGAGTATGCTGTTGGATTTCACTGGGAGGGGGTCCCTCAGGACCAAAGAGGCAGAGCAGCCATGAAGGGATTCCTGGGACCCTGCAAAACCTGAGGCCAGGCCCATCTCCGCTGCATGTCACTGCTGGGATCATCTGGGAGCCAGGCTTGGAGGGGTGCCAGCACGGGGGCACAAAGCTGGGCCTGCCAGGGGGTGAGTGCTGCAGCGGAGGAGCCCCCGCGCCCCCGGCTCCCCAGCGCTCATCCCAGGCTGGACCCTGCTGGCCTTTCGCACAGAGCTGGGGCAGTCACGATTTGTGCTAGGAGGGGAACATTGTGCTTCACCTCTGTGAATGGCCCAGCAGGGCGGTTTCACTACACTGTTCATGTTGAATACTAAATATTCTCCCTGTTGCTTCCATGGTGCGAGTGTAAGACCTTTCTTTTCCAGCCCAGTTTCATTTTGTTGTTAAATTGCATTGCCCAGCCCAGCCGACTGAAGAGCAGCTCACTTGTTGGGATTTCTTCAAGTGATTCTGACAGGTACATTTTGTCAAAAATACACCACAACTGTGACTGTCTAATCCCAAAAAGCCTTTATTTAATTTTAAATGTGTCAGTGCAAAACATGACCAAACACAACAAGCAACTATAATCAACTGAATGTGTAACATGGATGCTGAATTATTGTTATGCTTCAAGAAAATCTTTGTTATTCCTTTCTAAAAGAAAAAAAATATGAAAAGTATGAAAGTGATATTAAGCAGATGTTAGACTGGAGTTGTCAATCTTGTCTAAGCACGCAGGTGCTAATGTGTTATAATTATCCCTTCTGGCAGTTGATATTTAGGATTTTGGATCCCACCTAGTCAATCACAGCTGTAATTGTTAAGCTACTTACATAGCTAATATGCTGGGTAATAACCAGATCAAGATTTAATATTTGACGTTTACCATCAATTATCTTTTCTTCTGACATGCATCTCCCCCACTCAGGTTCTTGCAGATCGGAACACTCTTCTGATTTCAGTAAAATAAATAAGAATCTAGTTACAGAAGAAGACTCAAATAAAAAAATATTCCTGTCATTGCCTCTTGTCTCATTGCCTCTTGTTTCTTAAAGAGGAGGAAGATATCTTCTTGTTACAAGCTTTACAAGTATAATCATTTGATTCAGAACAATTCCTTCCCTTTTCATTTTTTGATGGATTTATTTACAGAAAATTTCATACCTGCTATTGCAAAAGGATGGTGTAAGCATGTTAACCTAACCCAGGCATATTTTTAGATGACAGTATTTGCTATGTTTTTCATTGTTATGAAATGAAGCACTGGTGTTTGTTTTGTAGCTGGAAAATATATGCATGTGTTCACACCATGTATATTATAACAGAGAATTTTTCCTGTTATAAGCACTATGAAAATGTATTCTGGACTTAAAACATTTTGCAATTAAAATTAATTTGCTAGTTCTGCAGTTTTTACTCTTCTACTAACTAAAATCTGTGTTATAAAATTTCCTCCGATAAGCGCAAGTGGAACAAGAGGGAAGAGGTTTTTTTCCAAATATTCTGAGATTTTCTCCTGTGTGGTTATGCTGGAGTTCACAAAACTTAAACACCTCCATTCCAAATCAGCTTGCAGTATCCACAGTGTGCTCAGAAGTTAGATGTGGCTATGCTGGCCAAAGGGCCTCTAAGGAACTATGTAACCAAGTTTTCTGTTGCCATAATCACATGAGAACACTTTACATCAGAAAGAGTTCTGTGTTATTATTTGTCTCTAGAAATATGACATAGATTACTCCTTGGTAGGGAGAGACTAGGGCTATTTCTAGTGCCTCTAATCCTGTCTCAGAAAATCTTTGACAGAAAAAAAATGTATGCAAATCTGTCTTTAGTGCTGATTCAGCAAATTTATTAATTAGCTGCCCTCATTTAAATACTTCGACTGTGCTGTATTTTGCATTTTCTATTTCCTACAAAAAGTCCAGGTACACAATCTTTCAGATGAAAACATTTTTACTACAAATTCACTAAAGCGTATCAAATGTCAGGAAGAACATATTCAGTCTAAGCTATCACTTTCAGATACTTCTATGTTTTTCTGCAAGGATACAGAACACTGTTTTAATGCTTTTTAATAAGTTTCAGTTCTAGCTTCCATGTGAATGTGGACAGGTAGTGTAAGTTAATTACAAAACTGCAATTTTACCTAATCTTTTCCTTTACGGGCAAGTTAGCACTAAAGCAAGTAACAGTGGATAATATCACACCAATGGAACCCAGGCAACTAAGCCTGAAAACAGCATTTTTACAAGCAAAGTTGTCTAAAGAAGACGGAATCTTGGTTCAATGGGATTGTGCTCAAAGTTTGAATAGGAAAAGGCTGCAATCAGGCAGCTGAGGGACATGAATACTTCAAAGCAGAACAAATGAAACTGGACCTTGTCATTTTGCAATAAAATGTGGAGTCATGTAATAGTGCCCTTTTAAGCCACTTGTGACTTTTAAGATTTCAAATGAAATGCTATTAGCACAGACAGATAAACATGCTAAGCTGTTATTTGCCTGGGGTGATACCCTTGTGATTTGTAACAGGCAATGAAAATATAGCAGCCTAGGTGTTCAGGAAGAACGATATGAATACCAGTAATCTCTTCACAGTGATGCCAAGACCTCTGATAATAAATCCTCCAGAAAATCTTGGGTTAGTCACAATGACTGGGTATTTTTTTTACTTTATTATGAAAGTTTTCTAAAACAGAAAGGCATTTCTAAAACCTGATAAAATTTTTTTAAAAAAGAAAAAAAAGTATTTAGATCAACCTCACATTCAGTTTGAGGTCAGAAATGAAAAAAAAAAAATCACTATGACTTTTTATCAGACTTACAAATACCTGCCTTGACTATATTGCAGTACCTTGATTTACTTGCCAGAGCAGACCCAGTGAAACTGCTGGAGACATAACCTGTCTCAGAAATGTAACACAAAGATATACAGAACCAGGAGCTCAGATAGAAACCCAACCATATCTGGTTAAAATCCTGTTGTTTAACCTCTGCAAATAAAGGACCAAGTCTCCATCTTAATTTATGTGAAAATTCGCTCACTATTATACCAGTTCTGTACTCGTGTTGACTGGAAAATTCAGCAATTTTGTGTTTAGATTTTTCTCCAACTTAAAGCTTGTATGTATTTCTTGATAAGGAAAGCAAAAAGGATGCAGTGTTCTTGCAGTATTGGATCTCTTCTCATGAAGTTTTGGGGTATGTAAATAAGAGACAGAAAAGCATTGCTTTGACAAGAGGCTGGGAGTTCCTGTGGAGGAGCTAAGCCTTACGGGAAAAAAAAAAAAAAAAAAAAGTCCCATCCTTTTCAGAGCTGCATCAGAGAGCTCTGCAAAGGAGGTGTCAATCCAAATTAACCTGGAGTGCCACAATAGGCCAGGGTGTAAATTTAAACAAAAACCTGGATGGCAGCTTCGTTTTTTAACAGGGGCAGTATATCTAGTCAGTAACTGATGTATGCTCTGTTTTTCCAGCTGGCAGAGGCTCCTGGGGTATGCAGGCACATATTTCCAAGCATGTTGTTCTTCTGAGTTGTTTGTGCTTGGACCATAACCGCTGTCTAGGCAGCCAAAATAAAATATGCCAAGTAATACTGGCTGAGGGACAGACGAATTGGACTGAATTCCTGCCTGATACAATGCGCTTGACATCAGTGGAGTCACACAGTGACAGTTCATTGTTCTCCACTTTCAAACACAAAATATGGAGGGGGCTTTAAGGTAGGACAGCAAAGGCATTGCTGCCACTGCCTTCATGAAATTGTCTTTGCTCTTGCCTGAAGACCACAGGGAGTTATCAACCATGAGGATTCCCTGTCTGACCAAAATTTGTGACCGCACGCAGACAGGGCGGCCAGTGGCCTTGTGTAGATACAGATTTACCTGGCAAAGGATGGGGGGACAGCCTACCAGCTAATTTTCTCCTCCCACCCCTCAGTGACAGTGTTGTAGCTCCTTGGGTGCTTCGCCAGGTGCCTGCAGAGGACACGGGGCTGCTGAAATCCACGAGAAGATGTGTATCTGGCTCATGGATTTCAGTGGCGACCTGACAAGTTCAACCACATTTCTCTGGGTGAGTTCACCAGCTGCAAAACAGGGGTGTAGAAATGCTTGCCTGCTTGTGTGGTGCTTGGTGCTCAGGCAATGAAACTGGTACAGGATTTAAAGAAAGGGTTCAAATAAACTTTCTCAGCTAGGATGTATTCAAGACAGGCATGGCCCAGCTCTCTTCCATCATACGCAATGAAACCTGGAGGAATTTTCTTGGCAGGGAAGGCAGGCTGTGGAAGGAAAAATGTAAAACAGTTTTCTCGGTGCACCATATTTTATGATTAAAATCTAAACTAAATATATATGAGCTTCAATAAACAAAAATGATCTCCAATAGTTTGCTTTAAAGCACCATGCTATTGTCTCTTTAAATAATGGTGAAAAAGGAGAAAATATTCTACAACTTCCATAAAAAATGTCATATTTGTATAGACCCCAAATCCCCTCTGTTTAAACAGGGTGATTAATATCAGCTCCTGTAGGAAATTAAATTCAGGGAAGAACAGTAATATGCAGATATGCAGATTTCTAGGCAGAATGGCTAGCCCTGGGTAGGAGAGTCAGGCTGATTAATCTGCATCCTCAGAATACAAAATGAAATGCTGGGCTCTCCTGGGTTAGCACCAGAAATGACTTTTCCTTCTTACATTAGAAATAAATGGACAAACACATGCACGTATATTGCAAAAGGCCTTAATATCACTTGCAGTGTTTACGAAGGTGATAAGAGTTTAATATTTAAAATATCCTATTTCATCTGGGAGGGGAAAGAAAAAAAAAGAGCTGCTTCACATTAGGATGAAGAAGTTTGTTTATGCTAAAATAGGATTTTTTTAAAAATCTTTCGTAAAAACTACAAAATTATAAGGAAATCCTGTCAGCATGCAAGTGCATCTTTGATCTGTTCATAAGCATTTTACTGAAAGAATACCGTCTGGGGAGATATTGGACACAAACATGGTCATAGTGTGGATAAAACTGATCACAAAACAAAACCACTCAGTCCCAAGTTTTTTCATATAAATTTCAGTGTACTTTGGTTTTTCATTTCAAAATTAGAAATAGAATTAGAAGCGCAATAGACCAAAAGTATGATTCCACAGACTTAATTTCCACAAATAAGTTCCTCCATAAATACAGCCTTTCTCTTATTTCAGAATAATAGCATTTCCACATTACCAAGAGTAAATATGTGATTTTTAATAATTTAATCTTTAAAAAAACCACACTCCCAAACTCAGAAAAATATTTACAGCAAAATGCAAAATGTCATTTTCAGATTTTTTTTCCCCTGTCGTTACTGGAAAACCAAGCCTGTTATTTAAAATCATTCAGGGTCTCTCCAATAATTGTATAGAAGTAGGCATTATGCTATATTATTAAAGCTGTAATTTCCTGCTGAATCTGGCTGGATGTTTCTTTTTATCACTTGGCAATTTCTATCTAGTTATGGCATAATTAAGTTTCCTGACCCTTGCTCACTCTCTTAACAGGACGCTTAGAAATATACTAGAATTGCAGATCTTCAACCTGATGTCCTCTCTCCCCACACAGTAATGGAATAAAATTATTAATCCAGTAATTGTACAGAACACATTACTTTGCATTGAATGTTCCTATTTCTCATTTTCTGTTAGTGACAATCAGGCAGAGGTACAAATCATTTCTGCAGGGAGCAGAGCCCTTGAAAAAGCCTCTCATTCACTCCACTGGAGCTACCTGTACAGCTGTGATTATTCAAAGTCTAACACAGTACTAGGCTCAAGCGAACAAAACAAAGTTAATAAAATGGAATAAGGAACAAGATATTTTCCTGCCTGCAGCTTCCTATGTGCCAGAATTAGAACCTTACCTCCAAATGATAAACCACACTTCCAATTGCTTTTTTATAACAAGACTAATGAGTCTCAGCTAAGCATTTCAGATTTGGCTGGCATTAGCAGTGGTGATCTACTGTAGGGGTACACTCTATATTCTTGGACCGTTAAGGGAGGGTGGGAGGGGAAGGAGAGGAAAGAAGTTGGAAGGAAGACAAAGGATGCCTGTTCTTGAACCTTAGTATCCAGGCACCAACGATGTGTGCCTGCATCTATTAACATCTCCGCAGAAGAAATCCTAGCTGCACCACAGTTAATAGCAAAATCCCAGCTGAATTCAGCGGAGTTACTGTTGCCCCCTAAGAGATCTGCGGCTTATCCTGATGTGTCTTGACCTGAATCTCAGTTTGGTCATTGCCTACATGGGACTCCTGAGACCAGTAAGTAGTTATTTATCCCAACAGACATTATGAGCTCCACAACTCAGAAACTGAATAAAGGCTTGGAAAAAAACTTGGTTTTTTTTAACACGCATCTTCACAACCAATCCGCTTAATAACTTTGTTTCATTTTCAGATTAGCTACAGCTGGGGCGGGAAGAGGGGGCTCTTTTATTTTGTCACCGTTTTATAAGAACCCAAGTTGAATCTGCTCCTGCACAGTGTCTTGACTCTGGCAGTGGATCTCCCTAAATATGTAGTCATAATCTTTGCACTGGTCTCCTCCCTCTTTCCTGATTGCACCAGGCTTATCCCCTCTCTGCCTTTTAGAAGAAATATATTATCTCACTAAAACCTGCTGGTTTATTGGACTGAAGTCCTGCGAATATATCTTCAGGGTGCACTTGAATTGATGGAACAAGCTAGTGAGAAAGTCTCTGAAGCAGCGTTGCTCCTTTAATAAAACCCTGATCTTAGAGAGGATAAATAGCAAAACAAAATCCCTATCTTCATGAAGAACTCTAGTGATTTGATTCAGACACAATAACATGTTTCACGTTGAAACAAGGCAAAGTGCTGTGTATCATTGCAGAAAAGAAACACAAATAAAGCATAGGATGCTGCATTAGGATACTCCATGTGATCGCATTTCTTTCTTTGTATTTTGTCATGTTCTTGCCTGATCCTCTAACAATGAATATCTTTGGGTTTTTCTGAAGAGCAGACTCCACAACCAGAGAGTTCTGGTTGCATAAGCATTTCCATTACAGAGTGTCAGGTTTATAAACTCATCTGTGTTCCTTCCTTTACATCTGTACAAGAGGAATTGTGCAATTTTACCACTACTCCTGTAAATCGAACTGATCAAATAGTAAAAATACTGTTCTAAAGTGCATTAGACAATAGGCCATTTCCAGTTGAAAAATAATACTATAGCAGTCGTCTCAAGGTGGCTTTTTTGGGGGGTTGTGTGTTTGTTTTTTTTTTTTCTTTTTTTTTTCTTCTAACCTGCTACAAAATAGCTCTGGTTTTATCTCCATTGAGTCAGTCACTGTGGAAAAGGTAATCACTATAATCACAGCAAAGATTTCTGTTTGTCTAGGGCACTTAAGTAACTGCCATCACCGTAGTGTCTAAGCAGCTTCCAGAGAAGTCGTGTTTCATGGGAGGCTTGATGTGGACTAACTTTGTTTAATTTATAAAGCAAATCATTGTGTCTGTGACTTGCACAGTCATCTCAACCACTTCTACAATTAATAATCAGATTTTACACTGAGAATTCTTCTGAATAGGAGGTAATAAAGGAGCGATGGAGAAAATAAAGCTGTGAACTTTAAAAATATTTGTTTCTCCCTCTTGCACTGTCACTTTCATACAGCATACACTAATTGAAGTTTATTTCTTCTATGTCTAACACTAAAGCTCCATTTGCACAGATCAGGTAGCAACCAAATAATACAGGGATTAATCAGATTATTATCTCCTTGCACATATTTGGAAAGTGATGGATTTGCAACAATGTCATAGATAGAGACGCATGACGTATGAGTGCATTATACAAAAAGATACTCAGGTATTAATGTACAAAACAGTTATTGAGAGTATAGCTTTACACCATTGGCTTGGTCTGAGGTTTTACCTTTGCAATAGGTGCATCGTCAGCTCTATGGACACAGAAATTGTGCAAATCATAAACTTTTGTTTCATACACAGGTCTCTATGTATACAGATAATTCTTTAGCATATTCTTTAGCATATATGCAGGAAGCAGAGTGGTTATTTGCAGACATGCAGGACCTTTGGGTTCAAATTATTCTGAAATGTATGTTTTCCAAAAAGGAGGTTTTCCACTTTCCCTTCCAAACTTTTCCTTCTTTTCATTATGTGGCAAGCACACCCGTGCACAGAGTGCTCTCTATCAGCCTGGTCTGGCTGCCCTATCTTACCGCCTTTAGATGCATGGGGGCTGGGACACTGTATAAACTGCGCTAATCAGCATCATCCTCATTCTCACAGTCCAATGGTGTTTATTCATGATTGCTAAGCACCCTAAACATAAACATAATAAACAGCAATACATATATCATCTATCCTTCAAAGCAAACAACCAAATAGTTCCATGAAGCCCACATATTGCATGTGTTCCTGCAGTCAAACCATGCCAATTCTTCTTTGATTTCACCTGTGTGAACCTACTTCTTTTTACCAACTGACAAGAAAGTAATCTTAAAAAATGACACGTTGATGTTTTGTAATTTCATTTACAATGTTTTGCCTAATAAGAGACTAACGGCGAAACAGTTATAGATCTTCCAGATCAGCTCCTAATAAACACATGCATTCATTATGAGGAGGTGGCAGGGCAAAACTATCACTTAGCTTCCTATAGTTTCATTGATAAAAATGATCTTGGAAGCAGAGGGCTATATTAATTTTTTCCTTTTGGATTTTTTTTTTTTTATCTAGAAGTCTGGAAGACATTTCTAAAATAGATCTATTTTCTTTTCATTCTGCAGAATAATGCATGAATGATTATAACATATGCTCTATCTCCAGTTTTTTCAACCAGTGGAAAAGTGCCTGACACAATAATCACAACTTGTTGGGTTTTCAATCTGATGCTGTCCTATTTTATCATGGTAGTTAAATGTCCATTCTTGTTCGGCGTGATAAATGTTATGGCCATTTAACAGTACCGAAAAAGAGAGACATGTTAAACCAAATATTGCTTCAGATTGTGTCTTTTATTCTCCTTTATCATCATATCTTAATTTATAGTATAATCATCATTATCACAACTGTCAGCCTCATTTAACCTTCCCTGCTCTCCCATGATTCTCCGCTGTCAGGCCTGATTGCCTGCCTTCTGCTGACGGGCTGATAATGCCTGACTGATTAGCCCTCCCCGAGAAGAAGACAATGATATATAGAACCGCGCTGCTCACTCTATATATTAATGAGGAGCTGGCAAAGCTTTGATAAGGCGGTGGAATAATCCATCAGCCAGAGAAGGAGCTTGTAAAACTGGTGGAACATTTCATGGGAAAAACACCTGGGAAGGATGTAATGACCCAGCAGCTAAATACCTCTCAGCCCTCCTTCCCCTCTTGTAATTAACATCAGATAGCTGCCATGTGGATAGCACCCAGGGCGTTATCAGTCCCCAAATCCCGCTTAGTTCTCCCCATTTTGCACCCAGGGCTTTAGGGCCTTTACAACGTATTTAGTGAGTGGGCAATTAATAGCTCATTTTCCTTGGCGTTAGGAACTGTTTATCTTCTGAACTAGCTGTTATCGCAGACCGTTACCTATGAAAGGCGAGAGTCATCGGCGTTTTTGTGCTCTAGTTGTTACACTTACTCAGCAGAGGCCTGCTTTGCCATTAGATACAAAGCTTCTGATGGCTACTTGAGTTTGAATGCACTGTTATTACAGGTATTATATGAAATTGCTTGTGTTATGTGAAGGGGATTATAGAGGTTTTGGATCAATAACTTCAGTGGATGTTGGGAGTGATTACAGTGCTCTGTCAATTTTTCCCATTTGGCTGTCAGTACTGATTTACAACACACCACCTCTTTTATTCACATCAAATCACTCATTTCATTGGTAAATTCTATATATCTCAATTTACTTTAAGTAGCTGATTTGTGTAAAATAAAATTACTTCCTCTCTTCAGTGTATGTGAGAGTGTGTGCGTGCATATATGCACGACAGACATAACCCTATAGAGTCATAAAAGGCATTGAAATTTCCAAAGCTCTTTGTCCACTTGAAAAGGACAAGATACAACATCATATAGGTCACCTAAAGAAAACCAAATGTCTATAGTTGAAACGCTTCTCCAATGGCTAGGGATTTTTTAACATGTTTTTTCCTTCCTTTACACAAAGTGGCAGATCTGCAGAGGTGCCACTGTTCAGAGGATGTGGCTGAAGTATTTTACATTGCTGGAAGATTAAAAAATAAACAAAATAACTTGAGGCATGGGCCACGTAGCACTGGAGAAACAGCCCAGAGAAACTGCCCTTAGTATTTCAGGCTTCAGACTTGAAGCTCAGTGCAGAAGATCCATTCTGAAGAAGGGGGCTCAAGCCAAACACACAGAGAATACTCAGGAGACCCACCTCGCAAAACTGCTTGGACTGATTTTACAGTACGGATCGGGACTGAACAGAGGTCGATTCCTAAGAGGAGGTACTAGGCATTTTGCAAATTCAAGGCCTTCCTACTGTGAGGAAAATTGCATTTTTGTAGAAAATATCAGGCTTCCTGCTTCCAGAGACTTTTTTAAATTGATAAAGGTTAGTGAAAAAAATGAGAGCTCTTAGAAATGACCAGTGATAAATTAGGTTTGGCAAAAGGAAGAGCAGTGAGATGGAACATGATGAGATACTCAGTTATTTATGTACCTGTTGAAATTCTGCATTAGAGGACAGGGCCACTATGTGCAAGCCTTCTAATCAACATCAGCAAAGTACAGATATATGTTTCCAGTTTTATATTTATGGAGTTATTTTATTTCAAGTTGTGACATATATGTATCTGTTCCATTAATTCTGGAACAAAAAGCTCTCAGTGTTTTTTATTAACCTTGACCTAAAAGGGCCCTTGTATTTTTTCTTAAAGTAATAAGCAGCTTATAGGAACAGTTTATAAAGAGCAGACAATTAAAATCTAACAAAGCCCCTCTAACTGCATATGATTCAAAAGGCTAAATTGATAAAAAACTGGATTTACAAAACTATTAACACAAATACTTTCTGAGAGCTGAAGCCACTACACTGAAGTAATAGAATGTAGAATATAGAAACATACATTTCTTATCATTCCTGGAATAAAATGTATTATTTCTTCTTATCATTGCTTCCATTAAAGTATACAGATTAACTTTGTTAATTTTCAGCCCTCATTCTTTTTCCTTCACTGAGGTATATTTCCTACTATAATTTAGAGATTTTAAATCACAAAAATACAGAATGATGCTTGAAAGCTAACAAGTAAAAACTCAATAAACTCCCTGCATTTCTGAATAGTCATATTATTCCATGTCACACTGTGTTATAAAATATGATACTGAAGTAGAAAATTTCTTAAAGTCACTTGTTTCTTAAAGTTCTAACAGAAGTGCTTCCAGAGGAGCATTTAGTACTTTTACTAATACAAAACAAGCCCACAGATCATATGTTATAATTATGCTAGTATTAAAAATTAACTGAGAATAAAGGGTAATGAAATAAACTTTCTTTCTTAAAACATTCAGTCACTGGAAACATTAAAAAAATAACCATGGAACAAAACCATTATATCCAATCATCTTTTGAAAGCCTGAGCTGGTTGCAGGTAGAAGTGGTGACCAACCAAGACTCAAAGCTCACAATAACAATTAAAATAAGCCATTTATCCATAAAAATATAGACTGCTACCTGTATTTTATCTGTAGATCAAGAGCAGTTTTGCCAATATATCTTGTGGGCTGGGCCAATGCTTGGCAGGACTAATGTTAGCAGTACTGACTCCTGACCTGTACACAATTTGAGTTATTTATGCTTTAAAAAGTTACAGTCAAACAACTTTGGTCTGAGGTCTAGACAACTTAAGCTTTAGCTCCGTAAAGGCCCAAGTAACTATCCTTGTGGTAAAATTAGGCACAGGTGTAGGTAGCTTAATAAATCAAAGCACTATCAATCCTTTACATGGATTATAGCTCTACAACATTAGGACATGCATGAAAATTGAGGACACATGCTGCATTTGAGTAATTTAACAGAGATTTACAGTAGCCAAGTAGGAATTTATGTTGGCTCCAACAAAGTCACCACATCATCTTGGCCAAAGGTTATATGTTGCCACATGTGCTACAAACACTGATTTACAAATGGAAAACAATAATGTTGAAGACAGTGTTACAGTATATTGGTAAAAGATTACCAACGTACTTCACTACTCAATAGCTATCCCTTCAAGAAAGCATAGAGTAAACAGAAATTTATGAAAAAAATAATATTGCCTTGTACCATAAATTTATCCACATGTGCTCACAGGTCTCACAGCATGTATATGAGCTAGTCCTGCTTTTGGTGCAAACTTGCAAAGAAAATGTCAGTGGTAAGAGAAGGATCTTAACCAGATGGGTAATATCTTTGAAATGTACTTTATGACTCAGATCCTTTTGCCTTGATGCACATGGTTATGGGTCATGCTCTTTTGCACGTCAGAAGCAGTCAGTTTTCTCTGTGGCATCAGCTTCTGCTTATTTACTCTGTTATGTTATGTTATGTTAGCTTGCAAGATGATTGTTTTGGGGAGAGAGGTGGTGGATGTGGTGTGAAGGACTGACTGCCCTGTGCTTGCTAGCTTTCCAGTTGAGACTCATAATTCCCCACATTCCACCACGGGGAGCTACTCCTGCCACCTGTATCAGTGAACAGAGAACAGACCTCTCTGTCTTCACATAAGTGCAAGCCCACAAGTGATCATGGTCTTCTGTTTCACAGTGAAGTTTTAGACTTCGCAGAAAGTTTCTTGCCTCAGTTGCCTAACACAAACTTGGGTAAAAACCTACAGATGTACAGGAGGGAACCACTCCTCAACAGCAGGCAAGGGCAAACTCAAGGCTGATACAGACATGACCGCCCATAGAACCTTGAGGAGGCTTTGAAAAAAGTAATAAGTATTCCATCAGTTTTAATTCACATGTATTGTTTGTAAATCTCTGTCATGCTTAAATGGCATTTTAAAAAATATGCTATGCAAATGAAGGGCAGAAAAAATATTGTTTTGATAAAAACTTGAGAACTTCATACAGTCATACAGCTCTACTGTTCAGGGGCTGTGAGAAAGAAAATTACAATGCTTGTGATGAAGCTGTCTGCCAGGCTGGGGCCATGGGCAGATGGGCTGGGAGATGGTGAATGAAAAAATCACAGGGTAACATGAACAATTTAAAAAGTAATTAGCAACTCTGTGACTGTCTGAATGGTTAATGGCATAGAAAAAAAAATCTAAAATTAACAAGTAAAAATAGAAGAGTTTATTTTCCAGGAAGTGTAGAAACTAAAAATATCTAAATGATACTTAGTCCACATGATTTTGAAACCTGTTTAAAATGTTTTAATATCCTGATACATGGCAGTGAGACAGTTGTTGACATTGTAGCTCCCCAGCAACACTTCGCGTAATTTACTATGAGGGTGGCATATAATGTTTAAAAGGGAATTGGTTTGACATTTTTTTTTTTTTTGTGTTTTATTTTGGCTTTGAAGGACAGAAGGTGAAAGTCAGATGCGTATTTATAGTTTCCCTGAAACTAGAGCAACTTCATATAATTTTTATCCAAAAGTAAATTTATCTAAACAATGATTTCAGACTGGGTGTTCGTATATACAAATTAAGTCAGGATGTTCTTTGAACTCTATTGTGATCAGTTCTTACAGCAAAAAGCTGTGAGCTACATGAGATTGTCTTTCTGTGAAAGCCACAAGGATTGCTCCTGCTGATCATCCGCATGTGTGATTTAGTTGCCTAAACAGGCAAACTTAGTTGTCTTATTTGCCTAAACAAGCCATTATTGTGTTTGAGATGAGTGAGAGTCTCCAGGCTGCCTCTCAGCCATCAGTCCAAAGCTACGTTGGTCTTCCATATCTCCTGCATTATACCTGCTGGCATATACCGTACAGATGTTGCAAACTGAGTTGTCTCAAATGCTTCTACTTGTCTAGGTTTAGGCAACTGGAGCAAGTTCACAAGACCGACAGCCAGAGCAAGGGGTCTTCTAATGATATCTTTGCTGATGAGTGCTGCTTGTTAACTTGCAAACAATGGTTCTGAGCACTACCTATATGTGTAAGGCTCCTGTTCACATGAATTAACTTACTGAAAAAAATGTTCTAATTGCTAAAATTTTGCTTTTGATTTCTTCTGCACATTGGATTTGGCAAAACATGGACCTAAATAATTTTTCCCTGTTACACAGAGAAGGCAGCTGTAGATTGCAGATGTTAAATGACCTGTCTAGTCCCACATGGGCAGCATGTGCAGGAGTTATGCTTCATGACTTTCAAACCAGTGCAAGGTATCTCAGGCAAGTACCTTTAAGGCTCTGATTTTATAATTGTCAAATCATACTTCAGCTTGCCCCTTCGTTTATGAGTCTGTTGTAAAGATGTTTTGTAAACATTATCTGTACTTATACAGGGTGAATATTACAAATAGTTCATTGTAAAATGCAATTTTATGTGGACATGTCTTCCTTGAAACTGGAACTATATTTGTGTTGCTGATCACTATGTAACAGATTTTTTTTGCTACAGCCAAGAAATGACCTGAAAAGTGTGGGCTAATTCCCCCAACCATCTTGTGCAACAGTATGAGGACAGAGTAGCTACTTACTTGTGGGAGACACATAAAATGGAAAGCGTACAGCACCTTGTCACTGTACCGAATCATCGTTAATATCCTTTTCCACAAGAAACTATTTATTTCTGTTTTCATCTCTGCCCCTCTTAGACATTGCACATTCATTTTAAAAGATGTTCTCTAAAATCCTACAGCCCAAAGCTTTGTCTCCATCACTCCCCATAAATCCCTGCACTTCCAGATGTCACAGAAAGTGAAGTACCTATGCCCATGGCTTTTAATCCTGTGAAAGACGAGGAGGGCTAGAAGGCTCTTAGAAACTTTGCCACAGATCATCCTTGAGGGCACTCGTGCACAGTCCTGATCCAGTGCAAAAGGTCTGGAAAACACAGACGTCTGTTGTTTGCTTCACAAAAGCAAATTTTAAAGAACATCTCAGATCAGCAAGATAGAGTGGCTTACCCTGGGATAAGCATTCCAGGTACACACTAATCAAATGTGCTTGTGAGGCTTTTGGTCCTTCACTGGAGAAGATTGTGCCACTCCAGCCATTCTCTGTGTCAGTACCTCTGTGCAAAAGCAATAAATCCTCCTAATTTACCTGTGTATAATTTACTTGTGGGTTGGATGACCATATGTTGTGGTTTCATCGGCACTTTGTCTGAACTATGTGAGGTGTAAACTAGGGCACACAAATAGGCTTTCAGTTCAACCTGAACTGCTTTGCTCTGCTTCAGAAATCTTTTACCCCAGATGAATGCCTTGAGCAGAGCTGAGGGTTTTGTCTAAGCCCTTTGCTATGAAATGTTCAGTTCAATGCAGGGTTAGGAACCCAGCGCTCATGTTTGAATTCTAGTCTTAGTTGTCACTTAGCCTTGATCTCAGCTTTCTCTGCTGTAAAATGGGAATAATGACTTTTTCTTCCTGCGGGCAAAATGCCATGAGGGACTGCAGATTGCCAACCACCTTGCACACTGTTTGCACTAAGGATCTCTGCCCCCTCTACAGAAAGGGCAAAAGCAATAGCTTGCAGGTCTCTCTGCCCGGCTCTGCAGAGGAGCAGTACAAGGCAACTGGCAGATGCACTTCATGCAGTGCAAGCAAATCCTCACCCGCAAGCCAGACAGGATTACCATAAAGCATGGGGCAGTCTGCAGTGTTAGCCTTGGGTAATTGATTTGCAGGGGAGCTATAGGAATATTGTTCCTGTGTGTAGGAATGGGAAAGCAAAGCTAGCAGGTCATTGACCTCCATTTTACCTGCCACCCCAGGCAAAGAGGAGGCTGATTTTCTGGCTCATGAGAATGTTCCCATCCTATGGGAGACCTGATGGGGAGCATAAATCCTGAATACTCCACCCGATGCCACTTCTGATGGGCTTTGCTGAATGTGGATGTAAGAGAGAGGTTGTGGTTAGAGCATTCACTGAGACATAAACTGGCAACACAAGGAATTAGTTAGAAAGGCTAGTGAGAAACGTGATGGCAAAATCTTTCTGTGCCAAGAGCTAGCTGTGTTTAGCTAAGTGATTGAATATGACTGAAAGAAACCTGCTGTCCTCCATTTCACCTAATTTACAGGTCTGGATTTTTCCACACATATGAATATGCAATATTAACATTTTAGCACAAATAATATCCAGTTCTTTGAAAACAGGAAAATATCTGAGGTGGCAGAAAAAGCTGGGGACAGAGTCGGCCAGAAGTTTTGCATGAACCCACTAATTCTGCAAACACAGTGCAAAACCAAGTTAAACGGCAGGAGCCATTTTCAGCACAAATGTCCATAAGTTCCTTTGATCAGCCACTACAGGAAATCCAGAAATAGTCAACTTCCTTCTGATTCCACCCACTTCAGATAGATACTTTTCTTGCCTTCTTCTTATGACAACTGTCTTCTCCAGAAAATGGAACAAAAAATGTGTCTAATATAGTCCATTTCTTAGCATGGGAACACTTGGTTTCCAGTTGCACACCTGGTATCAGGTATTGGTACTTGCCCTTTCTTAGTAGTGATGCTCACATCAAACAGCAGCTTCAGAAAACCTTATGTTTACCACTTTAATACTACGCCTATACATTTAAATGAACATTCCCCATTGAAACGTATGAATCTGATTAAACTGAGACCAGTCCAGTATTCTGATCCTGCACATAATCTATGGATGAACAGATACTTCATTTTTTTAAAATACTGCAGGTGTTTTCCTCTCTGTTAACAAATACCAATTGATCTTAATTTAGTTGCTGTATTCTGCAGGGTTTTAGTTTGATCTCCTTTCTGATAGGACAAAGTTATTATTTTTTTAAACATTGTAATCTGTGTGGCTGAAAACAGCAATGGGGAATTTCTGTGTCACATATTTAATAGTTCAAATGAAAAATAATTGAATACTTTGCAGCTCAAAAGTGGTTTATCACCATGGGTATTGCAGTGTTTAGAGTTACTAAGTTTGACCATGTTAAAGCAAGAATGGATTGTTCAGTTGTGAAGCATACTATTTGTGGTCTATTCAGTCTGCTGTTGCTTCCAGAGAAAAATCCTCTTTATCTGGAGTAGAAAGCTCAAACCAGAATGTGTAGGGACAGTAAAAGCTTGCCATAATAAGCCCTTACCTAAGGTGAAAACATTACTATTTTGAAAAACAAGATAATTTGGGAACCTGCCTACACTTACGGATTCCAAGCAAAAGTGACACTTACTACCATCTTAGCTGTTAACGATTTTACAACTCAGCCTTCTACCTTTTTGTTGTTGCTGTTGCCAATCTTCTGTAATCAACTTCATGAAACTGATCACTGAATTGGGTATTTTATTTTCAAGATGATAATAAGCTTTCAGGTCAGCATCCTTTTTTTGACTTTGTTTTCTAAAGTATCCCAGTCCCTGTGGAGGTTCATTAACGCCACGTAACCAACCAATGACTTTGGGGGAAGCATTCTGTAATCTCTATTTACAATAATTTGAACACGTGCCACCCTAAGCAATGTCAGAATCCTCACCTTAAAAAAAGTCCCTGTGACTAATGACTTTGAAAACGGATGCCTTTTGCACTGTGGGGGTCACAGGTTTGAGAGACCGTGTTCCTTGAAACAGCACTGAAGATGCCTAATCCATTTTCTCGTCCTGTAGTAATCAGATTAAAATTCAAACATACCAAACCCTAGCTTCCCACACATAGGCAAGCACACAAACACCTTACAGCTACAATGTAACCAGCTGATTAGAAACTGCTTTTATTTCTTTTATTACAAGTTTTCTCAATTTTAACCCTGAGATTTGCATTATAGGGAAGTGTCTGCATACTGCCTTCCTTTTGTCTCAACCAGAGGGTTTAATAGCTAAGGTAACTGAAAAGGACTAGCACCAGAAAGGCTTTGGTTACCAGAGTAACCGTAAAAACAGACCCCAGTCTCCATGGCAAAGAGAAAAGCTATTTGCTGCAGCCTTTTCAGACCTTGAACAGACACTGACAGTTTTCCTATAATCAGTGCAGATTATTTGTAGCAACTCACTATATTATAATGTTAACTATAGGAGGTCTTTGAAAATATGCGGTGTGAAAAAGGAAATAAATATACAGATTTTTTTGCTAGGTTAGGTGTTACTGTGTCATACATGTAGAAACGATAACATAAATCAATCTAACATTGTATTCCAATGTAACCACCTCCTTCTTAAGGTTCCTCCCCCCTCTTTTTTTGTTTTGCTTTTAATTTTCTGCAGGAAATCTGTGTCTTTTGGGGTGATTAAATACCTAACAGCCTAGTGAAGGAGTTCTTATGATAAATGTATGTGCTATAGTTTCATTGCGTGCTGCGTTCTGTATTTTTTTCCAAATACTATACATCAGTGGTGCTTTATCTTACTTGAATTACTTGATAGCTGATTCTTCCTGGTGTCTGCTTCAGGATATTCTAATTACACAATATATGTTTTTAAAAAGATCTCTGTAATTCATAGGTCTACAAACCCTGCAATACAATTATCTAAATTACCAGTGCACATTGTAAGTGCTTCTTGTGGCTAATCACTCTGTCCTCAGTGAATTGCCTGACTTACCAGTGGCTTATTCTCTGTAACAGCACTGTTCAGCCTCTGTCCTCCAAACCAACATCTGTGAGCAGTCATTAATTCCAATATGAGTTGTGATGAAACTTAAGTCTTTACCATTTTTAACTATATCTATTTAAATAGCTGATAGTTGCATTGCAGAGAGATATACTACACCGTATTTCCCAGGTTGATTAGTTTCAAAAGAAAAACTTTGAGTGAGAACTCTTCTGCATTTTAACAAGTGAGGTAAAAACATAATGAATAGATAAACCAAATATTTAGAAGAATAGTTAATTTTAAAATGCATATATGAATATCTAAAATAATGTCATAAACACACACAGCAGCTAGGGTGTAGGAGTGGTAGGAGGCATTCCTAAAAAATTGTTTCACCTAACCAATTCTGGATTTTATTAGCAATATAAACTTTAAATAAATATTTTTAAAATTACAGCTAAAATATGCAGTATGTGCAATGTATGTAGCTATAGATATTTGTTTATATATTACAGATAGTCATTAAGTTAAATTAAAATATACAAAAAAATACCAAAAAACCAAACTAGAAAATTCAATAGATCTCCTTCAAGCCACTTAATAAAATTAGCCAAAAATTGTATTGCAAATACAAATTCAAATACAAAATGATGCTTTTATTTGAAATAAAGGAAAAGAACTACGTTAATTATGTTAAACTTATTTTCCACTGTCTGTATCTGTGTTGTAGAGAAGCAAAGAATTGTCTAAATAATAGAATAAAGATTGTTGCCAGACACTTGCCATGTCAAAAGGAAAGAAAGCTTTTATCACTATGTATAATGCTTTTGCTTTGAAGGAAACTGAGGCAAAGATTTTTTATTTAAAGCTGCAGAGGCTTGAGCGTCAAATCTAAGGGAATACCTCAGCACACCATAAGCCTCACACCCAGGATATGATTCTTCACCTTTCCTGTAAAAAGCCATGTTTTTAAAGTGTCTTCTGTGTTTTGATGCTGAAATTCAAGGCACACGGCTCTGTGAGCCCATCTAGACTCACTTCTGGAAATGAGTGGTGGAAGGGTTGGACTACTCAGAATCCAAATTTTTATTTTTAATCAGAGGCATTTTCACTTCAAGTAAAACAAAAGAGCTTCATTGAGGGATGAGAAGCAGGGTTTACTTAAATAAAAGCTAGAGCAGTAAGATCAAAATCTGTTCCATCAGTTTGTCTTAAAAAGGACATCTTCACATGACAGAGAAAAAAAACCCCATTGTCTTATTAAAATCTACTAACTTTTATTAACTCTTTTCTGGAAAAATGTTATCAAGTGTGGTTAAAATAGAAATGGATTGAGAAGGCTTGAAGCCAGAAGAAGCTCTTCTAAAATGACAGATCAATGTATTTGCATTGGAAAAGATGATGGAAGAAAAGAGCATTGAGGAAAGGTCTTCAGAATAGTCAAAAATCAGGGTCCTACCACTCTGGACTGTGAAAGACATGCACCTGCACTACCTCCTGCAAAATCTCTTGGCTGTTCTAGATTGCTGCCTCTCTCTAGTGCCGACACTCTTCTTATAGCTCTTCTAAAGTCTGTAAATAGTGCATTTTAACAAGTGAGGTAAAACCACAATGAATAGAGTAAGCTCAAGGCATTTGAACTTCAAGTCCCTATTCTAATGAATAGCCGTAGCCGGAGAGATCCACCCAGAAGACCTAACAACCAACAAGGTAGGCTAGTTTGCCTGTGGGAGAATGGCAAAGCAGGCATTCAAAACAGAGTTTCCTACAGTTCAACTAATTGCCTGGATTATGAAGATACTGCCTTCTCTGAAGTCTTTCTTTTCTCTTTTGTCTTCTTTGTCCTGATATGGTTTGGGACTTCTGGGAATAACAGAAAGTTTTGAGAGACCCTGTGCCAAGTGGCGAAGAGCATAAACTTCAGTTTTACTAGAGGAGACTTCCTGCTGCACCAGTTCATCCAGTGATTCCTAGGGTATAAGAAAATGCCTTTTGACTAGTGAGCTGAAACTAAAAGACTTGTGACCCAAGCTAGCATTTTGAATTGGTCCGCCAGAACATGAACAGGTAGATGTATTTCACAGATAGTCTTTTCTATATGGATTATGATTTTTTTTTATGTTACATGCTGAAATAAGTCTCCTGAAGATAAAAGATGTAAATGTAAAAACAAGTCCATAACAGATAAAATATAATGTTGAATTCTAAATATAATGACGAGCACTCCTGATGCCCCTTATATATTTAAAATTGCCATTCAGTTGCATTGAATGTAATTCATGCTATTTTTCCAAAGTATAATCCCACAAGGGTTTTGACCAAACAAAAATGCTCTAATGACTGCAAATGGTTCAAATATTCTGTCCAGTGAGTTGAAGTTAAGTGATAAAAGTTTCCATGTTAAAAGAAATAATAAGTGGAATTTCACACATATTATAGTAATCGTGAAGCATCCAATTTACATAGAAATAATGTAAAAGAATTCTGACCATGATGGTTTAAGTGAATCATTACATGCATCGCTGATACATTTAGAAAACTGCAGCATGCCAGGTATGTTTCTTTTAGCATAATAAGTCTTGTAATGGAGCCTTTAAAAGCCTTAAATGTATAGTTAGATTAACCTTTCTGTTTGGATTAAAAAAGGCAAGAAGAAGAAAAAGAAGAAGAAGAAAACAGATAATCATTAAATAGCCAATTAAGCCAACATTCATTTCCCTTTCCAAGTTAGTATAGTTTCTTTCGACTGTCCCTCTCTCCAAGAAACATTATGTTATTTACATTGCGCTCACATTTAAATAGTTTTGTTGTGCTAATATATTTTAGTTCCACAGGAGTTCACTCCTCTCTGGATCAGGTAACAGTTCACAGCAGTACTGAGATACCCAAGCTCAGGTGGTGTTCACAAGTAGCTCTTTTGCACAGACTGATACTAGCATACAACTGTGGGATCTAAGGACTCAGACTTCAGGTGGAGAAAGCCCTTCACCTGTAGAAACTGCACCACCTGTGCTATAGGGAAACTACAGCGAAGTAGTAAGTTGTCGTGAGTGTGTCTTCAGGAGTCATCGCCTAAAGGTGCCAAAACAAATTTTCAACAAAAAGCATGGGAAAAGTACTTTACCTGGGGAAAGTTAAAGAACTAAAATTTGTTAATGGTATTGTATATGGTTGCAAGTCTTTTAAAATTATTAATCACGTTCTTGTCTTTTCAACACCTTTGTTTCAGTTTTAGACTCTAGCTTTGTATGGTTTTTTTGGAATGAAATTTTTTTCTGGTTCTAGGAAAGGTGTGCTGAAAACAATAATTAAAACAAATCAATCAATTCCATATCACAAAGAAGCGAATTTTTATCATCAGCGCTGCAGATCTCAGAAAAACATCTTAAATAACATGTGAAGAAATTTGACCATCACATTGGCAGTCCCTGAAAATCAGACCTCTCTCCCAGGCTATTTCACCCGTTTGGATTTTTTCTTGTGTGGTCTGTGATTATCACACCATTTGTCTTTTCTGTTTCCTTCAGATCTCAAGGGAATGCAAAATAATACAGATCCCAGAAACAGATTTGGATTGAATTTGATTATTTCCAATAGAGAGTTCAAACAGCTAAAGAGGGTCACAGAATCAATATGCTCAAAAAACACAGGCATTTCAGAGAAAAACTCGGTCAGGATACGAGGGGGAAAAGCAGCTGTTCTCCCCTCTTCACCTTCACCCTTCCACTGTTGCTGCTGCCCTCCTTTCTCCCATTTCTCTCCCTTTTGGTAGCTGCTTTCCATTCTCTTTTTTTGTGTACCCCTCCTCCTGCAGCTAGCCCTCTCCCTTGCTGGCTGCTGCGACTTCCCAGTGCTGGCTTCTTCCGCTGCCTCCACTACAAGGCTTGTGTAGCTCTGCATGCTAATTCACAGGCATGAGATCACAGATAGACTTCAGGTTTGAAAGACTCTTCCATTCACTGAAAACCACCCACCCCCCAGTCTGACTACTTTCCATGATGCCTCATACTTTTAAGAGGCAAATTTTGAGCACGATGGAGATGCAATGTAAATGGACATGGATTACAGCAAATCCAAGACCCTTCAAGGTGGCAGATTTTTAATGTATCTGAATAAATACAGACCCCCTGCCCACCAACTTTTATTGTCATGCTAAGTGTACAAGTGAATCAGTCCAAAGTTGTTTACTCATGGTCTCACTCCATGACTGTGGGTGTAAAACACTGGTGCCTCCTTCAAACTAGTCCTACTGCAAATAAAACCTAAAAAAAGCTACAGACAGTTCTATGACAATTTTCTTTAGCAGTCATTAACAGGCAGTAGCAACATTCATTTAACTGCTCTTGTATTGGCTTTTTCCGTTAGTGGAGTAATGCACGTCAGTTCCCACTGAATATGCTCCACATGCTAAGGCACACATGCAGCAGCCTTCACAGTATCCTCTCCACCTTCATGAAGCACCAGGTTGAACCTGTCATTTGCCAGCTCCAAAATGGGTGTGGAGGAGAGCACAAAGCAAAATGATATGCAGGGTCGAACACTTTAGTCCCAGAGTGTCCTGAACTGCCATGGGCATATTACGGCATGGAATTGCAACCAGAGCTTCTCCTGCTGGAAATGAGATATAGCTGAGAAATGTAGACCTGTGAGATCCACCTTAGCCTCCAAATGCCATTCCACAAGGGCACAGATCACTTACAGGAGGCAAGTTATATCTGACTGCCTACCGCAAATATCTTGGCCAAGCTCAGGCAACTGAAATACATAACATTAGATGTCCATGCTGGGTAGCTGAATCTGTCTTTGTTGAATTCAGATTTTCACATTATCTCAGAATTTAGGTTTCCACAGCAAAAGAAAATTTATAGCCATCCTGCCTGCAAAAAGACTCAGAAAGTATGACCTGTCTGTAACCAGCACTGGTTGAATTCACTGAGAGCTGGAAGCACATCTGAGAAATACTCACAGATTAATTCAGTAATAATGAGGATGTAAGGTTTTGCAGCACCCAGGTTTAGACACTTAGCTGAGCTTTAAAGGGGTAAGGTAGCTGGCTAGTTTCCTTGGTTTGCCTATGCATAGAGTGATGCCCATGTTGATGGCAAACTGACATGGGTAAGCCTCAGTCTTTCTGCAGGGACAACATAGTGACACCAGGATGATGGAGCAGCTTGCTTGGCCAGTTACATTCCGCATGTAACCGTGAGTAGCCTGAGCAACATGGCTGTCAGTCCCTGCTCTTGGTGACCTCACAGCACATCCACAATGTACGGTCTGCAGGGGGGAAGGAGGTGAGCATTGGAGGGGATCAACCCATCAGCGCATGGATTAATACCTTGAATGCTGGTGATACAGACTCATTTTGAATCTGAGAAGGTCTCTACCACTTTTATGGATAGAAAGAAGGAAATACTCTTGTCTATCAGTCTGCAGGAGTATGACAGTGTGAGACGTGTCCTTGGTGTGGAAGTAGAAGGCCAGGACCCACACAGAAGCTCAGAGCTCTGGGTTGTAACAAGCTAATCCTTGATCAGAGGTTGGTCACAGCCAGCTACAGTATAAGGTAGCCACCAAGAAGGAACAGCACTGCTAATTTCTGAAATTTATCACATACATGCTGCAGCAGTTCAAAAGACAATACCAGAGATGACTTCAGAACAGAAAAAAAACATTTCTTCCTGTTTCTTTCTTTCTTAAGAAGGTAAAAATCTGAAAAAAAATTTGGTCTGCTGAATTGTGAACCAGGATACTAAATGTCATCTACAGAAGTAAAAGATTTAAAGGTTGCACACAAGTGATTATAAATGACCCAGAGGAAAGGAAGGGTTTGTACACCACCCTACCATATGGTGGCAATTTCCTCAGCCTCGGTCCAATGAAGGGCTCTAGCATTTGCCTGACTAAGCATGTGAATAGTTCTAGTAACTCGCAGACCATTACGAGTGTATTTCATGCTAAGTGCATGTTTGTATCAGTGTTCTGTAAGATGCAAAGGTGCTAAGAGTCATTCCTACAATTTTCTGAAGAGCAAATTGTGAAAGGTGAACTGAACTGAATATTGAAGTAACTTTTCTTTCAGAGATTCCAGCTGGTGGCTGAAAGGTTCTTGTATCCTTGTGAGCTACATGAGGGAAATTCAGGAATGTGTGCCACACTGGAAATATCAACATATCAGAAGAACTGTTTTAAGAGAACACAATAGACTCTACCTATATGGAATACATAGCACACAGAAATGTAGCGTGAAAACCTATCCTTCAGTGAGAAACTAGAAGTGCCTTAATTGTTCTTATGTCATACTTTGCACATTCTTTGCCATTATAGATTACCTGTGTCAGTCAATGTAAAAAAAAAATTTCTATTGAAAAGCTGTGAGGAAACATATATACTGAACAAGAAGTTATGTTGTAAAAGGTATAAGTTTTATAGCTATATGTGTAACATATCCTTTCCATCATATAACTATCCAACAATACAGCTTAGAAGAATAATTTATTTTTTTTTTGCAGTCACGAGACCTGGTGGAACATCAGATTTAAACAGACACTGGGAGTACATTTAATTCTGTGTGGTGTACATACATGTAAGCCTGAGGAACCAGAAGTGATTACGGTGAAGTTATCTCTTTAGTGATGGCTAAAGCTGGTCAACACTGCCAGGTATATACCAGAAAGCACAGAATTGTTTCATGGGAACATATTATTTAATTGTATGCTTTGATAGAAAGTCATCAAAATGTTTCATTTTATTATGGATTTTTCATTTTATTAGGATTCAATGCCTCATTCTTATCCAAACAAAATATTTCAAGAAATGCCTTAAATGTCTCAGAAACATTTTCAGAAGGAATTTTTGGCATTTTTCTAATCTGTGCTAAAAGAGAATCTTAGCAAGAGGAAATATTTCCCATGAAAAACACATGAGAAGTTTTGCCCAGTTCTAAAAATGCCTTGGAAGTGACACAGAACCATGCTGCATGCAAGTCAAAAATATTCTAAACACCTTCTCCTCAGATGCTAACCTAAAATTGTTTCGAACTGTCCAAACTGACCATTTTCTTCCTCATCTTCTTATGAAACTTACAATTTTTGAATGGTACTTTTACAATTCTTACTAAAAACTCAATCCCACAACTTCATTGACACTATGGTGGAGAAGAAATGTCCATGTTCTGTTGCACATATGGGACTGCTCAGGGCATCCCTTCCTGATTCCCATGGTGACGGCAATGGTCACTGTCTGACAAAACTGCTAGCTTTGATCACAACTGCTCCCCAGAACAGCTGAAACAAAGTAAGTATTAGCTGGGAACTACAGCTCCCCGTGCATTAATTTGATGTCTTGCAGTCACCTGAAAGATTGGGTCCTGCAGGCAATAGCTGACGGGGTAAGTGGCAAGGTGACACAACAGCTCAGAGCAGACAACACTGATTCTCCCCAAAACTTGCCAGCAAGGAAAACAGGCTTAAGTTAGAGAGGTAGGAAGAAGTTTATCCTACCTTCAGACCAAAAATTTACACTTTTTTTTTTCCTGTGTTGACTGTAAAATCTTACAATTAAGATTTTGGTTACCTGATTTCATTTAGGCAAAGCAGGAAATTTTGTCAGCCTGGCATCTGATACAATCAGAAGGAAAGGAAAGATGCCACAAACAGGGCTTTTGAGAAGATTTTGGGGTGCATCTATATGTATGAATTTGCCTTGCTCTTGCTCTCAGTTGGCTGCATGTGAACAAGCTCCAGCCCGTGACTTGTATAGCTGCACATAACCCGTGCATCACACCTGAGCTGATAAACCCCTCTGGGAACACGGCCAGCTTGCAAAACAGACAGGTGAGCATATATCTGTCTGCATTCGGCCACATCAATATGTATCTAAAGATCCATTAATTGCCTGCAAGATTCTATTCAATACACACATGCACAAACACTCAGGTCCCTACATGCACACAGAATGGACAGAATACTCATGTCCAGATACCTGAACATCAGTGAATGAAGCAAAAATATATATTTTAACATCAAAAAAAGTAAAAACTGATCAACAGAGAGAAAAAGTGATTAATAATAATTTTAATTTTACCATTAAAATATCAGGCAGATAAGATGAATATGAATGCCAAAATCTTATCAAGAATATCTTTTGTATTGGGAGAGATTACTGGAAAATACTACAAAAGAGATATTATATAGTGTAATAAGTGCAGTTGTTACAGCACTGGGAAGAAGGTGGGTGGTGGCAATTCCAGCAGATGCAGCGTCAGCAGAGGAAGATGTATTAGAGAACACCAGACTCACTCACAACCAATTAGTAGCATGGAACTGAGCAAAGCACAGCGAGAAGACCTAATAATAAGCATTCTTCAATACAAGAAACTGGCGCAGAGGATGAATTAAAGTCAAGGGCCATGATTTTTCAGGAAGCCAATTGTAGCTTACCAGCTATTTAGTGTAGTTTCTCCTGCTAGTGGAAGCAATGCTCATTATGAGAGATAATACCATATGCATTTGAACTCAACTGTGTTCTCCATGCAACTTTTTCTTATCATGATGGGTGTACCTTTTAAGCTAATCAGTAAAAAAAAAAAAAAAAAAGATGATGATGTTCCTTAGTGATTTTTTCTCCTATTTTGTACTATAATGAATGCTCATTTCACTCTGAAATGATAATTAAAAACCCCTATCAGTGTAACTGGTGACTATCCACAATAGAATCTAGTAATAAGCAAAGTTCTTAATTCTGGAAAAATAGACTGATGATTCAATAAAAACTAAAAGAGAGATCATCTTTCATTTTATTTCATTCCCAGTCCAACTTCTAACATGAAAAACCAAGTTATTGTCTGGAAATGGAATAAATTACAAATAAATAACCATGACTTTCTTAGTATAAGCAATAAATAAAAAATAAGGTTAGCCATTTCTGAAGCAGCAAATCACTTTCATGACCAAAAGATAACGACTATGAGCAAACAGTTTCTGACAAGTCAAGAATGCAACTTGCACTCAGTTAACAGTGCCTGCCAAAAAAAAAAAAAAAAAAATCAGAAATTTCAGAATTGTTTGCTACAGTATTTCTGAAACATTTCATTTTTTCAAGGCAGATTCACAAATGATTTTATGGTTTCATTTATATAACTTCCAGCCCTGCAAAAGTTGGTACTAGTTAATTTTTATGCCAGTATAGCTTCAGTTTGCAAAAGGCAATCTCAGGTTGCACAGTTCGTGGATCTTTGCTATTTATACTAGAGATACAAAGAGAAGCTGGCTAAAAGTGATCTTTTTAAAAATTTGGATACACTCATTTTGTGTATCCATACACTCAATTTGTGTAACCCAGCCTGTAATTTCATTGTGATTTTTTGAACTTCTTTTAGTTGACCGTTTCATTTCAAAGACCTTGGAATCATAGAAAGCAAAAACCAGACAACATGATAGCGAGTACAATTTACTTACAAATTACCCAGGAAAAATGAGAAAAAATTCAGCTGGGTAAATTCTACAGTTTTGCTCCAGGTAACTATATGAAATTGTTGGTCAAAAGAGAAGTACACCTCTAAGTACATTTATTTTGAAGGAAAAATTGGGCAAAAACCTGACAAAGAAAAAGAAGACAAAAAGGAATATTACTGTTTCTCTACTGTTAAGATGAATCTTCTTTTAACTGTAAATTAGTGTCCTTAGTCATTGTCATCAACTTCAAATAATGTCCTGGAAGCCTATTATTTTAATCAAAGCCCAAAAGTGAACCAAACTTCATTAGTGACTTGCTAACAAAGGCATACAGCTATTTTACCTGGTGGCAACCAGTTTACACATGTATTCACAGTGAGAAATCACATTAGCAGATGACTAACTGAGTAGGAAGGCATCTGTGAACCAGAGGAGGCTCATTTCATTTCTGGACAACACAGTTACTCCCGTCTAATGTTGGTCAACACCATCATGATCTGTCATTACATGGGAGCTGAGGACAGCTGTCTTACAAGTGCAACAACTTAGTAATAACAGTTTCAGAAATAAAGTGTGTGACACCAATTCAAGTATTTCTTTGATGAGGATTTTTACTTGTCACACAGACTGATCTAAATAAGCTCTCCCCAAGTCAGGAGAGGTGGAGGATTTAAAGGCAGCTTTCTCTCCCCAAGACTCAGTACCATTTTGATGACTTCCCAGGCCAAAAAAAGACTTATCTCAATGTTTCTCTAGGTCCATCTGACCTATGTGTAGGATTTACCTTCCTGGTTTATGCTGCATCTTCTGCTTCTCTCTCTCCCTCCTCTTCACACCTATTCAAACAATATTTCACGAAGCCTTGAATACAAGTATTCAAATGGTCTCTTAGACAGGGACATGTGTTTTGGTTCTGTTTTATGGTCAGCTTAAAAGCAGGGTAGTTGCTAAATGCTCACAGTTGGCTGTTGTTACAGATTAATGCAGCCCATAGCAATACTTTTCTTAGCAAGTTCAAAGGAACCATCTGGAAATTGTTCCTCCCTAGTACAAAAATTCACCTTCATGCATGCAAGAACTCTTGGTACTCAACTGCAGCACTCAGTCGACTATCTGGTCATTGTCACCGTCTGCCTGAGCCTTGGGCAATTTACAACTAGGCTTTTGGTTTCTGTGTGCTTACACAGCTCTTACACAGGACCTTCTCATAGGTAATATTGTTTGGCATTATAAGATGAAACCTAAAAGGAACATAACCCCACAAAACTGTGCAAGTCGGTAATTCCAAACTTACTGAGAAAAGAGGAGCACTGGTCATCTTAATACAACTGAAATACCTAAATTGTTCTTTCCTTGTCGGGCCTGAGTAAAGCCTTCCAACTGTGGCCTGTTTAACTAACACAGTTCTGAAGATTAGGTAAGTACCTAATCTAATAAAGGTAGGTAATTAAGAGGATTAAGTGATAAGACACTGTTCTGCACCTTCAACACACTGAGTAGGATATATTTCCAAGAAATATAATGTTCCATTAGCCTGAGGAACAGCAAGAAAGTCTGGCATGTTCTGCGCTAATGAAGGGATGAAAATTACTGAGAAGGTGAAGAAAAACTCCTGACAGGTTAAAAGAATGGCAACTAATGATAAAAATTATTCCTGATGTGAAAAATATACTCCTCTAGCGACCACCATTTTACTGCTAGTTAATGCTTATGTGTATTTTTGTAAGCAGATGTAGTATGAAACTGGTACAACACTGTCAAAGGATGGGTAGTAAATAACTGACATGTCAGCTGTGAATATCATCTCCTCCTTTTTTCTTTCTAGGTACATTTATATGTCACAGTATGTGCATACAATATGTTACCTCCTGTTACTGAAATAATACCTTTATCTCTGTAAAAGTGGGGTAGAAACTGCGGACTTCTCTCTGTCCTCTGACATGAGCAAATCAAACAGCTTGTGATGTACCAGTGATAGTAGGTATGAATTAATGAGTGATATTAATACATCTTACTCATTTCCCGAAGCTGTATTTTCAGTGTATTCTAACGGAATCAGAAAAATCAGGCAAATAGTCCTCTTTTCCGGGGATGGGGGAGGGGAAAGAGAATCAGCACCTGCCGATGAGCAGTCAGAGAACTTGCTCTTCTCCCTCAAAGGAGCATTGGTCAAAACTGGCAATGAAGGAGAGAGGCAGAGAGAGAAGGATGCTTTATAATACATTCTGTATCTATTGCGCTCTTTCATTAAACTGTCTTTTGTGAGTTTTCTGTCACCCAAACTTCTGGCACTAATAGGAAGAAGAAATGTCATAAGGAGTGCTGATTAATAAATATTTGATGTAGCATTACACTTTACCAGCAATACAATGCTGAGCACCAGCTGTGTGACATCCGTGATCTCCCAGCTCCATTTATTACTTCTTGTGTTTCTAAGAAAAAGTGGAGCAAAATCTACTGGCCTTCTGCTCACTAACAGATCCTTTCTGAGGCTTATTTTACTTATCCCAGTCTTGGGTAACTGCAGAAAGATTCTTCCTAAAACTTGAAAAAACATGTGTTTGGTAGAGGTATAGTACTCTTTATAACTTTGAAAATGATTCAACAACATTTCATCATATGGATTTCATTTCTGAACTCCATTTTGCAGCATACAGCTCCACCTGTTGAACAGGTTTTAGGAAAATAATCTCTATTATACACTTTCTTTTTCACCTTCCTGTTTCTGAGAACTTTGAAATAGAAAAGCTCAAGAAAAGCTGTTTCAAGGTCTCTTGAGCAACTGGTAAATCAATTATTAAATTATTCCTGACAACTCGAAACAGAGAATAAGAAACAACATGCAGCCATCCTCAGTACAAGTCAAAGGGAACTGCCCTCCAGTCGACAGTACTGGTGGTGATGTATTTCCAACAATATTTCAGAAAGAGAATAGTCCCCTCAGATCTTATTGTGGGGAAGTTTTATCTGAAGTACCCAGAAGATGCGTGTCAGAGAAAGCATGAATTTTACAGCAATTTAGCCTTTGTTAGAGGTGAGTTCCTACTTTTCAACACAATCAAGCAATGAAGCAAGTATAATATGTGTTACCTTTGCTTTGAAGTGCCCATACTTTCAGGACAGAATGAAAATGCTAATTGCCTCATTACCTTTAAAATGTGTAACAGCTCAATCTGTTATAAAATTTTGGAAGAAACTTAAAATCCATGTAGTCTTGTCTGCTATTAAACAGAAAACATCCCTAATCACCTCAGAAGACATAAAAAAACCATGGGCCAAATACACTGAATTGCAGGGGCTCTGATCAAGAACATGTCAGCTGAAGCTGACGGAGGAAGTAAAGGGGAGGGAAGCACAAATTTCTGCCAGTGCTTTACATATGCTACCAAACTGAAGGATAATTATGAATATCCTGTACGTATTGTTTTGATCAATGATTCTAAGTAACATAACTCAGTAACTGATACATATAATTATTATGTTTTGCTACCATCTCTCCTAGGTAACCTGCTGGTATGTAGGACACATACGCCTCTTTCAGTTATCCAGTTATAAGGGCTCTGGTTGGGCTGCAGTGCCAAAAACTTCCAGTAACTTCAGCTGAAAAAATATTAGAGGGAGCATTGTAGGGCCTGGCTTTCATGTTCCAAATATTAGCAAGGCCACAAATAGGCTATATTATAAAAAATTCTCAAAATGAAATACACACATAGACTTAACTATATTTTTATAAGATTTTTTTTTAGCATCTCCTAATACCATAAATAAACACATAAATAAATTCAAAGTAAGTAGTTGTGAGCAATATTGCATCATATCAGAGATTTATTCTACCACTCAGAAGATTTTGCTGATATCCTGAAGCATGTTGTTGTCTAACCATTAGCATACTAAAATAAGAGGGAGGGTGTGTAACAGGGGAGTGATTGCCTCAAATTGTTGCATTTTTCTCTTCCTTAAAAGAACCTAGAGGTTTATAAGAAGTAGTTAAAAAATTAAAATGCTTTAATTACTTCCATTATTCTGAAAGTTATGAAAATGAGAGAAGTCTGCTTCAAAGGCAAGGAACTTTAATTGCTACTTTTACTGAAATACCTAAAAGTCAGTAAAGTAAAGAAATTGTATTGTGTACAACAGTCCCATAAAAGCTGTTAGAACAGAAGTTGCAAAAATGGCCCATAGGCTTGTTTGAGTCCTTGTTCAGGGGCAAATTTATAGTACTAGATACGATAAGCTTTTTGACCTGTCTCATCTCTCTTTGCAACACTGATTTCTGGCAGGCTGAAGGATACACAGAAAAAAAGATTGCATTGTCAAAACAAGCTTGTATTTGGCACAAGTGAATTTGGAAGTAAAAGGAATGTCATGCTGGCCAGCAAAAATCTTTTAAATGTGACCAGCTTTTCACCAATGTAAATTTTTCATAAAAAGGTGCATTTAGCCTGAACAAAATTTGTCTAAAGATCCACACGAAAACACATACAATATACTTAGATTTGTATTTATATTTATATAGCATGTTTACTGAATAGCATTAAAATGCACCTGTGTGACGTTTTATGGAAGTTACCGCTTGCAAGATGCACAGCATCTGTAGCCTGGTCTCACTAGCTGGACTGTTGGTGCACTGGTCCTTGATGCACTGTAGCCAGGGGCTTCCTGGGATGCACAATAGCCGTCCCCTGACTGAGGAGGCTGCTGTGCATCTTGGGAGTTATATTGCCTGTCCAAGAAGGCCAGCTGCAGCATTCAGAAGGATTTCCACTGTGAATTTCTGAGGTTTAGCCAGAAATTTTCTGGGGTTTGTGTTTGCATGTTTTTTTCCTTGCTTCTTTTTTCAATATTGCTTTTTTTTTTTTTTTTAGGAAAAAATTGACAATAATAATGCTTCCTTTCTCCCTCTCCCCTAAGCTTCTCTCATATGCTGACAGATATCCCAGCAAATCCTACTTACTAGACTTGCCTTTTTTATCTTTTGACAAAGCGTGGAAGGCCAAAGTAGGTAAGATTTGAATATGTAGTTTCGCAAAATAAGCAATGCACAGTAAGCAACAACCTGCAAAGTTTACATTCATCTGCTCCTTTAGTTTGGTTACAGTCCTGACCTAGGGAAAGGGACACATCTTTAGTGTGTATATATAGCACCACAAGTAGAGCAACAGCAAGATACGTTATGTTGACTTGTAGGTAATTATGATATAAACATAATAACTTCATAAACCTTCGTTTTTGTTGCATCCTTGCCATGACGTGGCTATTCTTGATATACATCTGCTGAAATTTTCTGAAAGTCAGAGGACATCTCAAGCAAAAGCAGCTGCAGTGATCACTTCCAAATAATCTTTGGTAACTAAGTGAAGAGACACTTATAATTTCCCTCCCCTAGGTTAGCCATTCTGTGGTGAGGTGTTTACAAAAGTGCATGCACGCTTCTGGTATTTCATTATTCCGACTAAGAGTAAGGGTAGTGAGGAGGCTGAAAGGTTAAGTTTCCTCATCCTCCTGAAAATCAGGATAACACAAAATAAATTCACTAGACAGAGATGTGGCCAAGCTGCATTCCAGACATTTTCAACATGTTAAATTAAAATAGCAGGTCTTAGCTAAGGATTTGAGGCTTATGTTATATTATTTTTACCTCTTAAAATGTTCCCCTTCTCATCCACAATTTCTTGTGCAGTACCTTACTGTGCCTGACGTAGGATACTGCACTAACAAACAGCAACTTGTCAGATATTTTCTTCATAAAGCATCATGCAAAAATAAAACATGGTAGTATTAGCATAATGCTAACCCTGCTCCTACACACACACACCCCCCTGTAGAAGACAGGTTGTAACTTTGGAATACTGTCACCAGTATTTTCTGCAATTTATATTTCCATATCACTGCTTTGACAATTTTTTTTCCTTGCATACTGGCATCTAATTGAAGAAATATCCTCCAGCTGGACATCATAAAGGAAACTGATTTTTTGAGGGCAGTTCAGTTTGAGGGTAGGTTTTTATGTTTGTAGATTTTTTCCTAAAATGATGTGACACTAGGATTTTAGGAAAACTGACAGAGCCTGAGGAAAAAGAAATATCATTAGGAATGAACAATCATCCTGAATGGAGTGATAAAGATAAAAGGAGACATCAAGTTTCACTTTTTAAGTCTGTTTTACTGGGTCCAGTTTTTGTAAAATGTGTGCAGTTAGAGGTGATGATCTTGGCAAGTATCAGCAGATAAAGGTGCTGCTCTAGCTTTCTTTGAAACCTTAGTGGAAACTGACTGTGATATTTCACTGCTCTCATCACATGAAGTATATTAACCTGTCAGAAGTACCTCCAAACTACGCCTGAGGGTAAGGGATCATGAAAGGGGACAGCAGAGTCCTAGGGACTTATACTAAGAGAAAAGAGGTCGTGGGACATGGAAACATGGAGCTAGGCTGCTGTTCAGCGATTATCCCTTTTCTCTGCAAATATTGCCTTCAGTGCATTGTGTCAAGGCTATTCCCTTGAGTCTGAATCAGAGCTGCATTGAATGGCAGCTCTAACAAAGTGTAGGGGAGGTGGCAGTTCAATCAGGAAGGTACAGACAGTACATTCTATGGGTAATTGCAGGATTCCCTGTAGTATGTAAAGCAAATTAGAAAATACAAATAAATGAGAGGCAATTACTAAAATGTTTGTATTGGAAAACAGAAATATTTTTTCCCCACTGAAACAGTTATTGGCACCTCATTCTCTCATGGATTTAGAAATGGGTCTAAACCAAAATTTTCTAAAAAATTAAGTTGTTTTGTGACTAGAGAGGGGTTTGTAAAGCCTAGATTTGTCTTTGTCTGTCTGATGGAGAATCTACGATGCCTAATAATATGGTTTAGCTGGCTTTATAGCACATACCTCCTTAACTGGCTGTTGTTTTCAAGAAACTTGACAGAATTTCATCTGTTGGGGACTTCAGCTCCTTAGTCAGACTTAAGTGAAATGGGTCAAAGCATTAATAATTTATATGTGGGAGCTGCTTACAGAAGACAGTGCAGTCAAATAATCCACAAATTTCTATAGGAAATTACTAACATCAAACAGGAAATCTGTAATCAAATTCCCAAGTAACTATCATGAAATCAAAACAGTTCTCAATAATACTTTACAGTGAATATTTTTACAATTTTACCATGGCAAAAAGGTGAATTGGAAGGGGAGAGCAGTACATGAGGTTCATCGCATTAACCGGTTAAGTCTGTCCACACACTGAACCCATGATAACAATTTTCCATTTGGATTCTGTTTATGTTACTGGATGTAAGCAACTTCTCACCTTCCACTCACTGCTCTAGCTTGATGATACCTGTCAGACATTATAGACATGGTAGACTTGATAGACATGATAGCATACCTATTGCATCAGGGATAGACAAACACCACAAAGCATTCCTGGCCTCAAATAATTTTGGAACAAGGATAATTAGGCTGAAAAATGCACTTGGTTTTCTTTTTCACAGATCCTTAGAGAACAGGCACCACAGTAGAAGTACTCTAAGAATTTTTAGTTGAATAAGTATTCAGCACACTCAAGCAACTTCCTTTTATTGTTTGAGGCCTTTTAAAAATCATGAAAACTATTAGGGTTTGTAAATACTCATTGAATAGTGGGTGGGTTGAAACTACACCATGTCTCTGTTTTCCTAAAAAGGCATCAACTGCATGTGCTTTGATGCTGATCCAAAACCAGCATTCTGTGTTTGTCTCATGCTGGAGGGTTTTTGGCTACTCTATGCCACAATGTACCATAGCAAACAGAATCCGGCATGTGACAGTTTGCTACATCTGTGCAGGGACAAGTCATTCATCTCAACCTGACACTTCTCTCTTTTCCAAAGTGACACTGCAATAGAGAAATATGCTTGCTCATTTATGGGAAGGAAAGTAATCAGTCTTGGCAAACAGAGATGAATTTCATTCATACGGCACCTAACTCACAGTTCATACTTCCATTAAATTTCCATGGCTAGTGTCCCACCAATTTCAGCCAGAAAGCTGCATTTCTAAAATTATTTTACCACTGGACTGTAAAATGGGGTCCTGCAAGGTACTTTAAGAGATATTTTGTAGCATCGGGAGTAAAAATAGCAGTACTTTCTTCAGAAAAATTATAGCTGCCAGTTCCAGATTTTCTGTGGTAATTAACCTAGATGCACTCAAGTGATGAGTACTCTCCCTAATGACTCTATTGGTTCAAAAAGGGAACATTTTCCTGTGATCTCCTCTGACAGTATCATCAGGATGTTGTCAGTGCAAACAATACCCTTATCTAGCTTCTTTTCAAGTCACCTGATTAACTGGAGAAAATAGAAACAGAAAGAAAAAGAGCATGTCCTTGCACAGAGGCTGTAAATGTCACTGAAAGGCCAAGGGACCAGTTCCACCTGTCCTTCCTTCGTTAGTTCAGCTTCTCCTGCTGAAGTGGCGGCTTACTGGGGTGCTTTATTTCCCAGTTTCCCTGCCAGAAGGTGGATCTTTACTGTTAGAAACCCAGTTCATGTATCCTGATCACAATGGCGTCTTTGTAAAGAGAACAGTGGGTACAGGGCTTGAAAAACAACTTTTCTTCCCATTTAGAACCCCATAGGCTCATTATTCAATAGCACAGTGGTAACATAATGCATTTTCATTTACTTCACCCTAAATGTATGTAAATTAAAGGGTGGGTTTTTTATTAAAAATAACACTGATGTGTTTTTTGTTATTCAGAAAAGAAATTGTATTAGTGAAAAACAGCACTAATGACATTTCACATTCAAATTTGCCACTTGCTGGAAAAAGGCAGGTCTCACCCTGAGCTCAAAATATAAAAAATAAATACCAAATCTCTACTAATTGGTACTGTCATCCATATGGTTAGCCCATATGTGTGTTTCGTTTGTTTTAACTTCTGATTGTCTCTTTAGCTGTAATATTGCATCCTAATAAAAAATGCTGCTCTCTTTATAATGAAAAATAGACCTGAAATGAAATAGCAGGAATTACTATACGCCATAGCTGAAGGACTTTTGGGTGGAAAAGTATCATCTTTACCAAGAAAGATTACATATTTACGACAGTGTTTGGTGCATTAGGAAACCAGGGACACTGCAAGATGAGGCAACTTGTCTTTAACATTTGAAGTTTTGAAGCACCTAGGACTTGAAAACTCATCTTATTTAGCCCAAACATTTAAATGGCTATATTGTAAGATCCTGCTACTGTGCCCGGATCAAGTGTTTGCCTTCATAATCAAATCAAGTAAAGTTACTCTTCTTCCAAGGCTGCCTCACCTGTGTGAGTTCTGCAGATAAATGATGGATTGTCGAGGTAATTATGGAGTATAGAGAGACAGTGCATGAGCACAGATTGAAGTGTTTACTCACATCTAATCTAAATTCCTTCTGAAGCTAGAACATTTACCAGTCTTCTCAGTTTTCTGTTTGAAGCTCTTCCAGTCACATCTTGGGAAATGGCCTTAGACACAACAGACCAAGTACATAAAGAAGACAAAGAAAAAACAAACCCCACATTGACTACATGTGTTGATGGCAAACTGAATGAAAGCCAGTCAGAAAAATCAGTTTTGCGTTTTATTCTCAAGATGTTCAAGTCTATTTTTTTTACTATTTCATGATAAATATTTTCAGCATCTAATTCAAGCTCTCATTTTTGCTACTTTCCATTCTTGTTATAGTTCTTTTGATTCTAGTGGACCAGATCTGTTATGAAGTTCATCTCTGCAGAGGAAAATATGATTGCTGGAAGAGTTAGAATCAATCTAACGGAGAACTGTAAAAATCAGAAAGATCCCCTGGAACTGGGGATCAGAATGGGAGCAAAAAAGTGAAGAAACACAAAGATATGTTCACAATTGACCTGCATAGTCAAGCAGGCAGTGAGCTGCTTACTTGACTAGTTGAAGCTCTTTTCAAGGTATTTTGTTTCATTCCAAATATACTGAACCAAAACAATCAAGCCCTGAAGTCAGAGTTATATAAATTAGTAAGGCCACACTTTAGTACAGTCACAGAAAGTAAAACTGCACATGGAAGATAAAAAAAGTTTTGTTGTTCAAGGTGTTAGGACATTGACCAGCCTCTAACAGTCCAAGAGAAGCTACTAAAAGGGGAAGCAACTTAGGAACCTGAAGGAAGATACTCTGAACAGTGCAGGAAATACTAAAGCAAGCAAGTTCTTGTGAGAGCTACCCCTGAATTAATCTGTAACTTTCTGTTTTTAATCTCAGTACCAATTTTGGCTACGCAATGAAGAACTTCAAGATGTGTTTGTTAAGCAAGATACAAAACAGGGCTCAGAAGGGGGTCATGGAGAGAGAGAAATACCTCCTGCTTCTGTCTTGACTTGTGTTCTTCCAAGATCTTACATAGATTTTGAACACTCTGGGAGAATTAGGAGTTTTCTGTTAATCAGTGGGTGTGAATAAATATGGGAGAAAAGCAACCCACTGGGCTTTTATGAAAACAAGGAAGACAAGATACTTCTGTCCAACCTCTTCTGCCATTTGGGGACTAGGATGCTTTTATTCAGTTGTCAAAGAATGTGAAAGGTTATTGTTGCCCTTATCTGTGAAGAATAAAGATGGATGTGAGGTTTCTGTACCATGTCTTGGGTTTAAGATTGATTGGTGCTACTGACAGCTGGCAAATGGCAATAGATTAAGTTTGTGCTGGTCCTTAACCACATTGCTGAGAAGAGTGACATCAGAATAGGTGGTAGCTTAAAAGTTCAGCAGCTTGAGTTACTGTAATGTTTTTTGAGAATTATGGTTTCTATAAAGCCTGCTCTAGGTCTCTCTATTTCTATTTTGGATGTAGAGACTTCTCTGGTCAAAGGTAGCAATTTCTTTCATGGCATTATTCTGCTACTGGGGATGAGGGGGAGCAGTATACTACACTTTTAGAAGAAAAGGTATTACATCTTCTGATACTGAAATCAGACAGTTCTGCCTCATGATCCAGGAGTCTATCTTGAATAGGACAACAATATTGAGAACTAAGAGTCCTTGAAACAGAAGAAATGCAGTTTCAGGGCTAAAGCTTTGAATTCTGATTTAAACAAACATTTTACACTGTGTGGCACATGCTATTTGCTGCACATTTGACTTTTCTTCCATGACATTTAATATTAGTCTGAAAAATGTTCCTTTTTAATTTTTGTCTTTGTTTTCTGCTCTTCATTCTTGAAGTATTTTTGTCCTGACTCTCTCTCACAGGTAATTCCAGAGCTGCAGAGAAAGAAGTCCATTGACAGGTGTCTATTGGGTAATTAGGGAGCAGCACGGTACCTCAGATATCTTAGTCTTTAGATTTTTTTGTTGGGAAAAGCTGGAAAATAATACAAAAGGATTTTCTGTGAAGATATCCATCTATTCTGGATCTAGCACAGGCCTTGTTAACTTGCACAGTTTAGCATGCCCAGTGTTTTTTCAAAACAGGATGAATCTCTATGCTCTCTATTTAAAAAAAACCAAACAACAAGAATTTACAATTCTAAAGTAAAAATATATTCCCATTAAATGCTTTAAATAAGCACTGTTTGACACCTCAACAGCCTCTAATTTGTATACACAAATGCCATATTTTTATTTATGAACCAGTATAGTGAATGGAAGTCCATATGTGATCTTTCATAAGAAGTGATCATCTGTGGATGTACGTTTCTTTGAAAATGAGGCCAAATTTCACAGCAAACACAGCTATAGCAAAGGAAACCGTCTCTCAGACTCTGTCTTATGTTCTTCTGTTATATAATAAGTCAAGGTTAATCACTAATGAAAATAAGCTGTGAAGCACAGCTACTGATTAAACATCAAAGCCATCTGTGCCATGTCACTAAGGTCCAACATAAAATAACCATAATTATTAATGCCTTTTGGTATGCTTTAAAAATTATTACTTGTGAAATGAATTTTCCACATGTAAACTCACTTCCAAGGGACAAAGTAAAGGTCTAAAAAGGCTTTGTGAGTTAATGCTGGAATTTAATTAAATCCGTAGTGCTGCCTAAAGTGGATCCACAGTCTCCAAGTATCCTGAAAAAGAAAAACTGTAAAACTAATTTTCTATGCCTTACTGGTATTCTAATATGAATAAAAGCTATTAGAGTAATAAACTCGGTTCTAATTAAAAACACTGGAACTCTCAAAGAGAACAAAGTCTGGAGTTCAATAAAAGTGGTATTTTTGGAAGGGTATATATGAAGTGGAAGGCTTGATTTCAGTTATCCCATACTGTACTGAAGAAAATGTGAAAGACCAGAGAACAATCCTAAGAACTGTAAGTGAGAGAGTTGGTTGCTCTTGACAGTTGTCCTTACGATGCCTTATAAACTCCACAAGACAGAGTAAAACTATTTTTTTCCAAATAGACTGGCAGAGATAAACCAAACACTATGACTCTGCATGTACCACACTAGCTTGCTGAAACCTGGTGGGGTGGCATCTACATAAGAAAGATGCACACTATTATATGCCACTTTCTTAGAAGTGATAATATAATACAGCTAAGCAAAATCTGAGCACAGAAAGAAGCAGGCTTTGTATAAAAGAAACACTTGCTACCAGCTCCACCTCAAAACATTCCTGGGAACACTGTGGCTTGTGAATTCATACATGCCTAGTAGGCTAATAGTTGTACCTCTTGTTCAGAGGCAGTTGCTGCATCTCAGTAGGATACAGCTATGATCGATTCCCATAAACACTTGTAGGTTGCCCTACAGGGTCTGTGAAAGGGCAAATGCATGGTGATGGAATCATAAATTATATGGGCTGGAAAAGACCTTTAAGATCATTGAGTCCAACTGTAAACTTAACACTGCCAAGTCCACCACTGAACCATGACCCTAAGTGCCACATCTGCATCTTGTAAATACCTCCAGGGATGGTGACTCAACCACTTCCCTGGGCAGCCTGTCCCAATGCTTGACAACCTTTTTGGTGACAAAATCTTTCCTAATACACAATCTAAACCTCGTGTGGTGCAACCTGAAGCCTTTTCCTCTTGACTTATCACCTGATACTTGGAAGAAGAGACTGACACCCACCTCACTACTGCCTCCTTTCAGGTAGTTGTAAAGAACAGAAATCAGCCTCCTTTTCTCCAGGCTAAACACCTCCCCCGCTCCCTCCCCCTCTCCCCCCACCCCCCTCCCAACCCCATTCCCTCAGTTCCATCGTGCCTTACTTGTGCACCATAGAGGTCCTCCCCTTATCCTTACCTAGCCTTGAAAGCCAAAGTGATGGATTTTGATCACTTTATTTATCACTTCTACACTCTACAGATAGTAAGGAACCACGCAATCTTAAATTAGAACAGAATTAAAGGCAAATCCAACAACGCTTAACCAGTTTGTAAAGACCCCTATAGCAGGGTGAGACCCGACAGCGGCATGTGCTAGTCTCCTCTCCCACACGTTCATTCAGAAGGGAAACACAGCTATATGTCCCACGTGAGGTGTGACAGCAGCCTCTTCTGTGTAACTCCAGGTGCGTCTCTGATCACCTGTGGTACTTCTGGGCTTAAGGATTACAAACACCCACCGGCTGGCTGGTGAACCAAGGTATGATACAATGGACCAGGCAATGAGCTGGTAGGCCCTTTGCAGTCTAAAACACTGCAGTTAAACATCTTCAGACAAACTCTGCAGTCGTACATCGTAATAGTTTTGTTATCTATATAAGAAAACAGGGGAATGCAGATCTAACTATACATGGAAGTGGTAGAAGAGCAAGTATGCACCATTAAACAAAGACTACCAGTAATTAAAAACCTGTAAGTAAAACAAGATTATTTGTTTCTTTACCTGCTTTTGTACCCTTTCAACTCCAGTGAAATATGTGTTACATCAGCTTCTATTCACACCATACTTAACCAACCACTTACCACTATGAGCATTTTATATACTGTTTTTATTGCATGGGGACTCAACTCTTGCTGATGTCATTTCACAGAAGTCCATTGAATTGCACCACGAATTAATTTGGCCCTGCACCTCTGCAGCTGTGCGGAAGATGTTGGCTTTTCACCAAGTTCACACAAAGATGGAAATATTCATTTTTCCACCAGTAATTTGCAGCTCCCACATTTGTCAAAAGCAAAAAGCATATTTTTGCTTCCTTATTTATTTTCCCTATGAATACTGTTTTTTTGCAAAGCACAAACAGAAAAAACACAAATAGAAAATATAGCTATCTCCAACCATAAAAATTCTCCAAATTAATGAAAACTTGCAAATATGTTAAAAGACACAATCTGAATGCTTCAAAGTGTATTTCTGTAATTCACAGAATTTTGATAAATTTTGTTCTCTATGAAATCCTAACAAACTCCTTCCTCTGCTTTCACATTGCTTATGGCAATGAACAGTCATACCAGCTCTTTATCTTTCAAGCTCAGGCCCTAAAATTTTATTTTTGAAAGCCTGCTATTGAGACCCACGGAGGCGCACGCAGAGATGAAGTTGGATAGAAATGGATGCTGACATGGAATTGCTTCAGTCCTCAAGAGTCAGCCTGAGCTCCGTGAGCTAGCAGCATACTGTTGTTTACAGATCTACAGTCAACAAGGGCTGGGCAGAAACTGCAAGCTGGAACTGATGGGCACAAATGTGCTAAATTAGTTTAAGAATTAACAAATATTTAAATGAGCATTTAGAAGAGATACTGCTGTACTGTGAATCAAGCAACTATATGAGCCCTGTTCCAGTGCCAAGCACAAACTCTCCTCAGACTTTAGCAGCATGGCGCCTAACCTTTCTAGGGGAGAGCTGCTCAAAACTTCCAAATAAGACACAAAGGCAGGAGGTCCACCCAGGGAGACAGCGTGACATAGCTGGCAGGGCTGCACTGACTGGGAGAAGGATGTATTTGTACCTGTGTGTTCCATGGACCCACAGGAGATAAAGGTTGCCTTCCACTGACTTACTGTATTATGAACTGTCATCACATAAGTTGTAAATTACCCAAATCCCACCGCAAAATGTATCTGTCTTATTTCTTAATTCTGAAACACATTCAGTGTCGTTCCATCTTTTTAGCTCTTTTAGGGTCCAAACTCTTTCAGATTGTGTGTCTGCTTCCCTTACACTTTTTTTTTTTTTATCAGGGTCTGTGGCAAGGATGCCAGGAGTGGTGATAAAATCATGATCTCATGGATTTCAGAGACAAAACTCTTAAGGGCTTTATTAAAGTTTGAATTATATCCCTTGACAGTATGCTGAGCTCTGCTAAAATCTTGTGTTGAGACCAGGGCCAAGTCAATTCATCTTTCTGTGCTCGCTCTTCTCCCAGATTATCTCGCTTAGACTGTATACCCCTGTACCAGCAAGTCCCTTCCACATGCTTGCCAGAGGTAGCTGGGAATTCTCCAGAGAAGTCAAAACTGTCTTTGTTAAAAGATAAATTCAGAAGTATTTCCCAATTCAAGAAAAGTTTGAAAAATATTTTGAAATTGTCAGACAAAAATTGTGACATTTTTCAACGAGAAAATTACTTTCCTACTTGAAATGTCATCATGCAAAATACCTAGTAGTGTGTGCAATTTTATATGTGGCATATTTACAGTACTATATAACACAATTACATTTTGTTTTAATATATACAAGTTAAAAAATAACAAGAAAAAATGTGAAGTTCAAACCATATGAAAATATTGCAGCCAAACTTTTTAATTCACTGAATTGAAAACAATGTTTGGATAGGATTTCAGAACAGAAATCTCAACTTTTTAGAGAATGGAATGGGAAATTTTGGTTTTTTTAGTTTTGAAAATTTTCATAGGATGGAAAGATTATTTTTGTCCAGCTCTGTCAGCTCATACAAAAATAGATGAAGAGTGGAAATGTGACTTTTCCTTGCTGACCGGGAATAGTAATTTTTTTAGTGGGGAGTCATCCCATTACCTTCCCCAAGTGAAGCTGTTTGTCAGTGTGGGGATACAGGGCCAATAACCAAGGACTTGTGTCTTGGACATCTCCCCTGCCTAACTGGGTTCTCAGAAATCAGACATTATGAACTTTGTCTAGTAACAGCTGACTGCTATCCTGTGAAGTGCTGTTGGATCTTCTCAGTTCCCATTGCATTCAGGGTAGAAAGAGCATCCTGAACATCTTATGAGGTCCAAGCATCACCCTGCAGGTTCTTTCAACAAAAACTGAACAATGTCTTATGGACATCATGTCACGTTATTTATATTAAAACTTGCTGTTTCCTACCTATTTTTTCACTGTTTCATTGTAAAGAAGCTGTCATTTTCCACCAACCCTGCTCTTCACAATTTTTTTCAGATAGGATACCTTACAAAGTGCCAAATTCTGTTAGCCTTTGTCACACAAAACAGCATGCCATGCCAGGATTAGCACAATCTCAACAAAATTGGGTGTGTAACACCCGGTGGTGAATGCCTTTCACTGTCCAGATGAGCACTTTGTAGCAAAGCTGTGGGACCCAGCTTTCTGTGTTTTTGAAAGGTCTGAAAAATGTTGAGCCCACCTGTGTTTCACTGACTTCAATACACATGAGTAGGTTTTCAACAGCTCACGAGCTAAAGCCTATAAAATGAGAAGGTCCCATTTGTCAGGTGAAAAAAGTAATTAATACCTTCAAGTCTTCAGTGGAGAACACAATCATTCAGGTTTTGTCTTTTTTCAGCTGCAATGTGGCAGCTGCCTGGGACCAGTACTATTGATGCACCATGTTGGTGTCATCCCACTTTACCTGGCTTTAATCGGAGACAGAAAAGCACAAATCCCTAACCTTTTTGCAATCTAGAGGCTGCTGTTGCTGCTCCCTCCTATATGCAAGTAAAATCTAGCATGAATGAAGACAAGTGTAAAAAGGAGGGAGCATAACGTCATTTTTAAAAATGTAGATATTTTATCTATAGATAACCCTATTGATTCCCAGCCCACAATACCGCGGTCAGTGCTTGAAAAATGGATGGGGTTTGCAGAAATAACAATACAAAGTTAAACATTACTGAATACTATTTGTGATGAGCTTCATAAAAGAAGAGAAAAGCAATGTCCATATAGAAAATTTCCCATTCAAATGTCCCCGATGATCTCGTGTGATGCTTGCAGTAAATAAATAAATAAATTGGAGACAATGCAGTTTGACAAGTTTCCCAAATAATTTGTCACTACCTGTTATAGCTCTCTGTCATGATGTACAGACACCACATCAGAGGAACAGTCCTAAGTGCAAAGAAAGGAGCTAGGTGGTCTTATAACCATAATAAAAGGTTAATAAGATTATTTATTACTTAAAAATTTGATAAAATACAAGCATTAGAGCACCAGTGGGAGAGTAATAATTAAATTATCTGATTTAGAGAAGATACCTGTATTGTGTAATAAACACTAGCATTAGAGCCTGGCTTGTAGTAATAATAACCAGCAACTGATTATAAGCACTTTGCCTTCAGTGTTTATTTGTCTGCACCTGGATATTGCTGCTTGGCAATAATTGGACTCTAATCACTCAAGCAAGCTTTACATTTACTAAGTGTGAGCAAAACACGCTATGTTCTGTTTACTCAAGAACAAACCAACCTCATTCAGAGAAAATGTGCCTGGTTGCCTTGCCTAACTAAGGAAAAGAATGAGCTGCAAAAGCAAATAAAGCTGGCCATTTTCTTTCAGTTGTCCATATTGTACTTACCTTAGTTTTTGTTCAGATTCTCTGGGATACAGATGTATTTTACTACACTTTTAGGAAGCCTGGTAGTAATCTACAATGTGGAAGCTGCCAATATACCTTACTTTTGGCAAGTCTTTCAGAGAAATAAACTTCTTTTGAACAGTAATATATTAAGAAATGCCAGTCATCTGATATTGCTGTGAGTTCTCAGGCAGCTAATGAATGGATGCTATCTTTTCAGAGTGTTGGTTGTTTTGTTTTGTTTTGGGTTTTTTGTGTTGTTTTTTTTTTTGTTTGTTTTGTTTTGTTTTGTTTTGTTTGATTGTTTTTTGAGGCCAGTTCCAGAGAAGAGATGGGATCAAACATTTACGGGTAGCTCATTAGCACCTCTAGTGTTTGCCAAAGTATTTGCTAGATCAAATGCAATTCCTGCATAAATTGTGTATAAACAGCACATTTAGGAAAGCGCTCATCCTTTTAAAGGGAGGAAAGACAGGAAAGACCCTCTTGTAAAGATGAACGAAATTGTTAGATTTATAAATATTCCCTTAAATGGACATTTATATATATATTTAACCAGTCAGGCATTATTCGGCTTGCTTAAAACCTGTCCCATGGACTTTGCTATGACGGGTGCTGGAGAAATGCATAATTAAAAATGAAAAAAGCTTTTAGAGCCTGTTTACTTCGGTGACTACTGTGAAACAAATGTTTCTTTCTCCTTGCATCGCCCACCCACAGAAAGGGAACAGAACAAAGATGGCTCTGTCAGGCCTCTCTCCACTAGAGAACGCCTTGAGAGGCCAGAATGTATTAGGGCCCTGCTGAGCCCATTCAGCTTCACATAACACTCATACACACCGTACAACTAATTACATGTCAGATTAGCGATTTCATTATTACCACACTACCACTAATTAAAACTGCTTTGATATTGCTCAAGTAGTTTTGTGTGTTTACACAGTTTTAAAGTCTGCTTTTTTTAATTATTATTATTTTTTTTTTAGAAAAATCAAATTTGTATTATTAAAAAGGCCAAAATAACATAAGAGAGAAGCAAAATCTGTACTGGCACTTTTCTCCTGCAAACCAACTTTCTAACAAGTGAATTCTAAGCGCAAAATCCCAACCGTACCTTAATCTGCAAATTGATAGATTCGTGTCAGCTTTCCATTCCTAACACTGCCCAAAGCTTAAGTTATCCAAGTGGGTAAATAACAAAAGTTACATCATTTTAATCTACATTCATCATTTTAATTGCCTGAATCTTCACTCAGACAAAGTATCACTGTAGTTTTATGGTATTTGATTAATGAGGGCAAGAAAATTGAAGTTTTGCAATAAAACTAAAAAAAAAAAAATTCAACAGACTTTTATAGTTTTTTTCCCTTATGATTTTAATTTAATGGCTCGTGTTTTCATTACTGCAGAGGCTGTACACTTTAGCTTGCAATTATGTCCCATCTGTGAAGCACTGTGTTATTACAGTTTATTCTAGTAGCTTTTCAATCACTTTTGAGTTGTGCTTTACAAGTATTCTTGCAGCAGGTGGGCTTACTGGCATGGGACCAGAAATACACAAAGCGCAAAGCTGGAGTTTAATGGCAGCCATATGCATGTGGCACAGAGCGCCAGCCTTCCCCCATATGCTGCTAAGCAGCCCCTTCAGCCTGCCAGTCACTCTTCTTACTGACTACAGTCTCTAAGTAGTTTTCTGCCAGGGAAAAATATACCAAGGCAGCAAATTTCTCCAGTGCACCATCCTTATTACTGAGACAACCCTGTCATTAGCAAAAGCACAATGAACCTGATCTGGAGATGCATACCAATTAGGTTGCATGGAGCACTTTTCCTTCTTATCTCTATGGAAACTCGGCCTCCCTGGCTGCAGTGGACAATCAGTAATGTTTCATCCACCCATATGTCACCTAGTTAACACTGTACACTTTTGTGTGAACCAAAAATCTGCTCTAACTCTCTCAACAACGCAAAGTACAGAAATTATAGAAAGGGAACGAGCAAAGTGCCCCGTGCGTTTCCGAGCAAGTGTGCCTTTGCAGCGTACAAACCTGCACAGTCAGCACTCCTGGACACAGATAAAGCAGCGAGAATTGTAACTTTAGCTGTAGCTGAACACAAAATCTACATTTATTTTTCCAGTTCTAAATCCAAGGAAGCTTGTGTAAATAACTCGAAGACAACTTCCCTATTACAATAGGTACAGTCTTTGAAATCTCATAAAGACGCTGTGCCACCTGCTTTGCCCAGGACAATGCTTTACACTACTTTCCTCCATGTATGAGCCTTAAGTGTATCTTTCTCCCATGCACCTAGGATATTTTAAAAAAAGCTAAATTTTTACCCAGAGATCAAGAAATATTTCTGTTCATGTTTGCCTGACTAAAGAAGAAGGTCTTTGGGAATAAACAAATGCACCTGATTCATTCCTTCTCTGCTTGTTTTTATGCCCTTTTGCTCTTTAAGGCTTTGCTCTCATTTTTACATTTCTCTCTGTTTAAAAACAGCAACAGAAGGGATTGGGACAAGATTGGTGTGGTATTGATTTTAGCCTCTACAGGTTTTGTGTGCAGTTTAACGTAAAAGACTGGGTACCAATAGACATGCCATAGCTGCACCAAGAGCTGCAGTTTCGATAGTACACATGCCATATACATAAACAAAATATATCGTCTTCAAGGCAAGAAAAGGTGATTTTTGGCTGTTTACAACTCAAGTTTCTTACCTACAATGTGTCTTCCCCCATTTGCTTTGTTCTACAGCTTGTTTCTTCATTTTCTATAATAGCAAATAATAAAGTGTGGAATAGCTATACTCCATGTCCTCTGGGCAACAATATCTTTCCTAGGAAAGAATGTCATCTTTATAAAAATACTTAATTTGTAATTAGCAAAGGAACACCTCATAGATGCATTGAATATCGTCAGAAAACTAGACACTAGACAGGTCATAAATGTCAAAAGGAAAAATGGAAGTCTCCTTTTGAAAGCCTACAGGTCTGACCAAATACAGACTTTGAGAATACTCCAGATTAAATGCAATGACCGTGCTTGATATGGGCAGTGGCACATCAGGAGAGGTGAACTCATATTCCAGATCATCAAATATTTAAAGAAGCTGAATGCAATTAAAATAGCATCTATCAAACAATGGATGTTGAAAAATAAAGCCAAGCTAACGACTGGTGGTGACTTAGGAAGCTGCGTGAAAAGAAAAAGGAAGAAAGAGGAGCTCAAGGAACACTGGCTTCTCTCACAGAATTGACTAGACTTATGTCAGTGCTGTTGATATTCCCATGATACTGTCACTTATAGAACATTTATTTTTTATTATAAAAGCAATTCTGGATATATGTAAAATTCTAAGTCTTCTAGTGGGAGCAATTTAAAACTGAATAATGCTGTCCTGAGGGGATTGTACTACTCTTTGGGTTTTGTTTTTAGGTTTAACTCATCACAGGAAAAACTTCTTCTTCAGAAGTAATTATTATTAGTTGTGACCCTTGAGAACAATGGAGAAAGAGTTAGTAGAGAGTTGCGAGGGAGCTGTTCATTCAAACGTTAAATACACTTTTAGGAAAACAGACATGACTAGAAATCAGATTGAAATGGGCCAGCACAATTTTGGTCGGTCCAGTCAGGGTTATTACCAACCTGCCATTCAGCTGTTTATGGGTTGCTGCAAGCAGAGATTCAGACAATTTCTTTGGAGATTTTATTTTATAGATACAACAATATATTTTATATTTTTCAGTAAAAGATGTCATACCTGATGTGAGCTTTTTTCCTTTATCAGTTCAAGAGAAAAAGAAAGATAGAAAATAACTTAAACATTTCACTTGCTTCTGTTTCAGATGAGAAATCCATTGCATTTCTCAGCCTGCAAAATGAGCTCTGGTATGCTTGCTGTATTTGTACCCTATAGCCCTAGCAGGGTAATGTTACAATAAGGGCCCAATTCTGTGTTTAGTGAATAGGGTAATGAACATTCTTTTTACATGAGCTTCCAATTTCATTTTTTAGGATGTAGTCATTATTTCTACACGTTTTGGTCTCAAAAAAAAATGACTGAAAATAGGCTGTAAGTGACTTATAAGAAACAGACGATAAGAATGAGAAAATAATTTTATAACCATAGGATTTTTATTATTATTTCAGAGAGACTTCAGGCATCTTAAAATTTAGCATTTTGATAAATAAGAACTGTAGAAATTTCACGCCAACCCAAACCTTTTTTCTAACATTCCCAAATACAAACTATTTACAAAAGATCAACACATACAATAGAATAAAAATAATTCCTCTAGTTTTCAGGGTCCCTGGAATTTCACAATCATTCTTGTAACTTAGCTGTTCTGTAATAGTTATGTGGTATCTGTCATTGCTGTGTAATGAAATACAGTAGTCCTCATATATAGTTGACTTTCAGACTATGAAGACATGATCCTAGTACACCTTTTCAAATAAATCCTTAGTTCCTTCCAGGAATGGCATTTAAATCCTTGTATCACATAAACGTTCTGGGTTTGGGTTTTTTTCCTTGATTTATTTTACACTTTTTTTTTTGCTTAAGGTAAATTCACAGACCATTTTTCTTTTTCAGGGAATTTAATAAGGTACTTTTGAACCGGAGTATAAAAACTGCTGCTTTACCTTGCTGCTTACGATGCTTGTATAAAAACCTTTGAATTCAGAATAGGACAATTTGCGATCAGAGGTTATTTCAGTAAAGAAAGGAAGGAATTAAATTCATAGGCATAGGATAAAACGGACTTCAGTCAGCATAACTACGCTATAGTTTTACTTAAAATTGTAAGGATCAGTTCAATATAGCACACTGTAATTTTTAACTTGATATTATATCATTGGCACTCTGCCAAGTTCAATGTTTTTGGTGTTGCTGTACAACTCAGTGGGCATACTCTCAGTGCAAAGCCAGGGAGACAAATTTCTGTGATCCAAGCTGTGCTCTACTGAGGACCTAAGGAGAGGTTTGAGCTGCTTTTCCATAATATGACTTCAGAACAATATTGGGAGCATCAAGTAGCATATGTTGGGTTACATCAACAGCAAAATTCCTGTGGAAACCAAAGTGCCAAAGGTTTAGCTGCATTCTGATAAATCCAACCTAACTTTAAAGACCTCGTTGAAGAGCTGAGTTAGGAGCTTGCTAAACTCATCTCCCTCTATAGTCAGTGGAGAAGAAAGCCTTCAGCCCGACAGCAACCTGAGTCATCTTCTGAAGCTGAACTTTTCTCTGCATGGGCAGTCATGAAGCCTAGGACAAACATTCCTAACATTAGCTCCCTAGCCTAACTTTGAATGGGAGGAACCTAGACATGACCGACTGACCTTTTCTGGAGCAACACGGCATGCTGCAGCACCCCTGCCTGAGGGAGGGCGTTGCTGTATTAAGTTTGTATTTAAATTACTGCTGTGTTAGCGGGTGTTTCGTTACAGTGAGTTTACTCTGAGTGACAGGTCTACAAAATGAAGTTGTCTACTTACACCAGCCTTTACTGAAATGTCAGTTCAATTTCCAGCTATTTGAAACTGTAGTTTCTTTTTCAAGAAGGCAAAGCATAGCTTGTTATTAACAAAATAAAGGACTTTTCTCAGTTGCTCCCCGCCTCCCCCCCCCACCCCCCCCCCCCCGGAGTAGAGTGACAGCACTACCTCAGCTGATCGCTTCTAATGATGTTAACTGATGACTAATACTGAATTCAACTTGGCTGTAAAATAAAGCAGCTTGGAAAGTTACTGCACATTTTACTGCCTCTACCATCCCACAAGAAAGCAAAACCTATTCAGCAGCTAAAAGTCTAATATGCACCTGTAACTAAGGTGAAGGAGTCACACAAGTATACTAGTGAAAATTAAAACTGAAAATCCAGAAAATGTAAAAGGAAAAAAAAAATTCTTGGGAAGAACTGAAATGCATGGTCATGATGGTTACACAGCCTTAAAGTCCATTCCTGCCATAATTCCTGAAAACAACTAGAGATGTGACATTTCTGTCCACAAAATTGGCTTTTTGTGATTTGTGTCTCCAAAATGCATAATAAGTTCTTTTTTCACAGAATCTAGCCTAAAGGTATGGCATGTCCTTCATTATTCTACCAGACAGGGACAATAAAAAATTGTTTCTGAAAGTCCAGGATCCAGAGAGCAGTAAAATTGTTCAAGAAACCCCAAAAATAGCTTAATTTCCCTCGCCTATACCAAGCACAAACTGATACAGTTTTGTACATCACAGAGAAAGGCCTTTCCAGTAAAGATGTCACTTCCAGAGGTTTAGTGGTGAAGCAGAATGCTGTGCATAATATGGCAAACATGGTACATTTGCTTGGAACAAATGTACATTTTTCAGAGTGAATATTTTTAAATAATGTCAGTAGTATGGGGAGTTCCAAAGTTAATGTTAAGGTGAAGTATCAAAATTGTCAGAAATATTGTATAATTTATAATATCAGATATGAAATCAACATTCAGGCTTGAAATTTTCTTTGCAATTTTCAGACTGGATGGGAAATGCAGGCAATTTATCACCACAAATCCTGAAGATCTTAGAAAAAGTCTTGATACAAAGAAAATCTTATAGTTGAAGCAAATGCATGAAGTTAGGATGGTGATATGTCAAGGGCCAATAGTTCATAATTACTTCAGTAATTAAGTGGAGTCTTTCATATTTTCTCAGTGTTAATTATGTTCTCTTTTTTTTTGGCTAAATCATTCCCGAGTATGTTTTTTGGCACCTAAACATTCATTTTAGGATCTGCTCTGGAGCTGGTTGGTTAAACCTGTCTTCTTGTTTCCATATGATTTCATAAAACTGTAAACAGATTTCATTGTAAATTTGCAACTTTACAAACTTTTTGCCAAGTTTGTAATGAAAAATGCCTGTGCATTATTTATTCAGCTTTATTTCATATAAATTTGATTCTTTGTTAATTAGCATTGAATGGTTCTTGGTGGTTGTAGGATATTTTTACCAGCACTTCTTTGGATGTTTATCCAGTTGAGCTACATAGTTGGAAACTTAAAACATATTGTGGCATTTCTGTTCCCTTCTTGAATGATCCAGGAAGCACACACACAGATACACACATATGCATTCACAAGTGCGCTGACCTCTCTATACATCTATACTTATACATGCACTTAGATTTACATACACCTATACACATACATATACAGATATGAATTTGTGCATGCATGTAGCTGCAAACACACTCCCACCCCCCGCATTCCCACCACGTCTGTTAAAATCAATCATTATTTCTCATAAAGAAAATTATTACTCCATTCAATTAAATTCTCTACCAATCCCTCGCTTTACTATTAGCACCCTCACAGAAAGAGGTTAACCTTTGTGGGAGTTCACAAAAGGAAATCAAGATACTCAAATCAAGACATGATTAAGATTCACCCAAAATACTACGGGTTTTCTTCCCTGGTTACTGACTTGCTATCCTACGTTGTAAGGATTCCTCTTGCCATCCAAACTAGGGTAACACACAATCATCTCTTCTCCACCAGAAAAGCACACATGCATGAGAAGTTTAAGGCGAACTGGCTTGCTTCCACTACATGAGAGATGCACTATATGAGAAAATGACTTACCTTGTGTTTCTGCTTCTTTGAAAATGCCTTGCATGAATTTTTTTTTGTGGCTTACATCCCATCCTAAACCCAAAGTATTTTCATCTTTTAAAGACACCATCATCAGGCATGGAGCACCCCAGGAGAATCAGTAACCCCTGTGGTAAGTGCACACTTCTCTGGCCAGACATATCCAGCCCATGAAATGTTCCTCTGCCTAAAAGGAATGAAGAGCTCCCCTCCCTCATCATTAACTCCATTCCTCAAATCAATGCACATATATTAATTATGTGCACAATTAATGAAATAAAGCAAATGCTTTAAAGCAAAAGGAACAGCTGAAATAGGTGGTACCCACCCTAGGCCTGGGCAGGAGATGTGCAGCATGCTGCTTTCAGGGGTAGAGAAGACGTGCACTCCTTCTCTCATCACTTTTCATTTCTGCCTGTCAGCTAGGTGGTCTGAGGGAAGCAATAAGAAGATGTGCCTATAGACAAGTTAGGAGTGACAAGCAATTAGCCAGGCTGATGATGTGGGCTACCTCTGTACCAGTGAATTGTCTGTGGAGCTTGACTGTCTGTACTGCTTGGTGGTGTGACAGGTTTCTGGCGTGGTGTTGCCCCATGCTTTCTACCTGGTCTGCTCCCAGTCATGTCTGGGGACCATTCCCAGTAGTGGCTTGGGCCTGGCACCAGTTCCAGGTGCTCATTTGCACATGGCCACCCTGGCTTGGACCTAACACCATGTATATGGGAGGCTCTGAAGCTCTTGGCTTCAATGCAAGAGCACTGTCCCAACATGTCTCCTTTACTGATCTGGATGTAGCTGTATGGGCCTAGAACCATAGAATCCTAGAATTATTTAGTTTGGAAAAGACCTTTAAGATCATCAAATCCAACCATTAACCTGGCACTGCCAAGTCTACCACTAAGCCATGTCCCTAAAAGCCACATCTACATGTCTTTTAAAGGGACGGTCACTCAACCTCTTCCCTGGGCAGCCTTCTCCAGTGCTTGACAATCCTTTCAATGAAGAAATATTTTCTAATATCCAATCTAAATCTCCCCTGGCACATGATTTTTTGCTGTTAACCTGCCCAATGCCTGTCACAGGTAACAGTGATATATACCAGCGATCTTCCAGGGTTAGCTGTTAGTGAATTTGGAAAGCAATATGTCTGGTGGGTAGCTGGACATGAGAAGACTAAAAAGATGAAGCAAAGGAAAGAAAAGAAAGAGCTGTGTCTCTTCCCTCTACATTACACTGGTTACTTAGGAAGATGGAAGAGCTATCCCAGTTCTGCCCTTCAGGTCCATAGCTTCCCTAAGTGTGAAATATGGGATCACTCCAGTCCTATGTGACTTACATGAGGGCAATTCTCCACCCTGTCCTTCTAAGGCAGAATAGTACAGCAGGAGAATATCTAAAAAGCAAAACCTGACAGCAGCAGCAACAGGAAAAGTTTATTTACAGAAGATTGTGTAATATATGTCCTTCAATGAGAGACATATAATCTCTCATGTAAATTGCAATGTTTTCCATTTCCATGATTTCATTCTGAGTCTTGTGATGTTTAGTGTTGGGTTTTTTTTAAAGCTTCCATCCTTCAGATGATTATATGACTATCTCAGCTTAGTTATTTTTTAAAAAAGGTAAGAACATAGTCCTGAATGCAAAGAAGAGTTTAAAATATAACTCACATTTCCCTCAGTGGTGCAAAATATGTCAAATCACAAAAAAACCCCAAACCCCCAAAACCTTAGGATTTTTTCATGATTGATTTTACTGTCTTGATTTGTAGCATGATTTATTGTGTGGAAGTGAGTAAACTTGACACTGTCCAATATCACACACACACACCCCCACCCCCTCAGTGCCAAGACCAATCCAGGTAAGCACAGAGCCTGAGGCAGGACAGGCTTCTTCAGGCTGCCCTAAAAGTGTTCCTGAGACAATTTCATGTACCCAGAAGTTTGTTTCTAGCCTCTAACTCTTGCAAAAGTACTGTTCCTTAGGAAGTATTATTTATGTGCAACATTTCTGATTGTCCTTATTCTGGGTTTACATTATTGGGAAGTAAAATTAGAAACATGCTTGTACACTGTGATGGAAGTGTTTTCTTAGGTGTAAGAAATATGCAGGTTTTTTGCAGCTTTTTCCATTTTTACCCCAATGCTAACTGAATGTGCATAGTTAGTCCTTCCAGTGCATATTCGGTATTTCTAACCTATGTTTTCTTTCCCATAATTCAGATAGCATAGAATAGCAGTTGTGAAATTTTAATCAATAAATCTCCAAAAATCTGAGTTCTGCCCAGGAATGAAAAACTGCAGTTTAAAATTTTGAAAACACTAGAATTATCTGTATATAAGATCAATGTCCTAAAAGGTTTCTATAGATCATAGGGTTTATTATTAAATATTAAGACAAAGTGACTACTTAACATATCCATTTGCTGGCTTTCAAATGTACATTACCTGCCTCCCTTTTCTATTGCTGTATATCTGCTCAGTTCCCAGAAACCTGCCTAAAAATACACTTTAAAACTGCATCTATATTAAGATCACATGTAGCAAGTCACAGATCCATCTGGGCAAAACCGTATGACTAATGACTCTTCAAAAATGAAGTTTTTAATGGAAATGCATTTCTGAAAAATGTTGACCCTGGAAGCACCAGAAGTCTCACAGTGTGGCTCAACTGAAAGCCAACTGAAGCCAGCGCAAGGCATCTACTGACCTGGATGGCCTTTGTACCATGCCTCTATGGCTATCAGGGTACCTCTTCATACACAGAGGGGAAGTAAAAGTGTTTATAGTAAATGCCTTTAAAACAAACGGAGGACTTGTTATGAATCTGCTATTCAAGATCTGTAAAGCTCAATCAGTAGCATTTTCTCTATGAATTTTCCCCTTGCAGGGGATGTGCATATTACTTGTGGAACATAAATAAATAACAGCTCTCTGCATCATCACTTTTTTTTTTTTTTTGCATTCATCTTACTTTACACATACTATGACTCCATGGGGCAACCTTTATGTGTAGAACCTCTCCTCATTCTGGGTGGAAATTAACAGTTATGCTAAAAGTGGATTTCTAAGAACATCTGAATAAATATGCAGTCATATTCCAACAGTTCATAAAATGTGCATATAACACAGAGCCCAATACCTGTTTCCCAATAGAAAATGAAGTGTAGGATTATATTAGAAATGTATCTGAAGTAAAACACCCAGTTTAAATGTCCTCCAGCAGGTTAAACTGGAAAATGATAGGCTGGCATCTTATGTTGCCTATTTTGCTTTTTTGATCAGAAGAGGATGAATCAGATTGGACGTCAACAGAGATGCAATTTGTATGTAGGCCTCAGTTTCTTCTTATCCCTCCCTTTCACAGGCACTTCCCATATGTACCTTATCTGCAGGATTTCAGAGCATTTTGTAAGCTGAAGTCCCAGTTCTGCAATTGCATCCACAGCTCTGGAGACAAAGTGAAGACCTCCTGGGACTGGAAGGCCCACTTGGTTTTAGTGCATGTTCTTGTCCACACAGGATCTGCATTTATGCAGAAATGGCTGCACACTCAAGTTTTATCCATGTAAATCTGATGGAAGGTAGCAACCAAACATTAGACTACAACATCAGTTGGTAAAAAAGAGCAAAAGAAAAGAAAATTGGTCCAAAGTAACCCTGGGAAATGTAAAACCCCCATCTACCCTCAAGTTCTGTCTGCTGTGGCTTCAGTATTTATTGATCAGTTGAAATGAGCACACCAAGCAAATAAATTAATTTTTCTTTCTCAGAAGGATTAGATGGTCTTCATGTCTGTCAGGATTTGAGGTAGCTAGCTAGACTAGTTGATTATCTCAGAATTATAACAAGGAGCCAGAACCTGAAGTCCGTGGAAATTCCACCTCTACAGCAACTGATGCTTTCAAGTTTTGCCCGGAAAGGTTCTTAAATGCTCACTGATGACTTGACTTTTCTCACAGTATTCTATTTCTGTAATTTTTAAAGAAAGAAAGAAAAAGAAGAGAACACACAAAAAAGAGATATCCTTTCTTCTCCCATCTCTGTCCATTAAATGACTGATTCTGATTTAATGCACTGATGTTGAAGGTCTTTGAAATTCAAAGGTATGTTTCTCTTCCCATCCCTAATGGGATAATAGCACATACTAATGCACATCCATTTGTTCTTTGGTCACAATTTCATAAGAATTGCAAGTTGCAAACATTATCACTTTATGATTATTGTGCAATTAGACAAAAGAAGACACATACAGAGACAGGCAAGTGGAGAGGACACAAGATGATGACATCCAATAATATAAGCTTCTTTTTTCTAGACTAAACAAAGTTCCATTTATAGTTTGCATATTTCTCAAATTCACCCTTTCAAAGAACTCCAGAAACAAATGCCTAAAATCTGGCAGTACTCATATTGTTCATTTGCCCCCTTTTTAAAACTTTCACCTGATATACAGCAAAAAGAAAGCATGATCTAATAGTATAGACATGTAAAAGGTACTAAATTCTTTTAAAAAGGAAGCACTTTAATGCTAGCAGGCACCAGCGATCTGCTTCAAAGCTGTCACCAAAGGACTCTTTAAACATTAGAGTGCATTATTGGGTAGTAATAGTAAACGGCTGTATAGAATCTCACTGATCATTATTGCCATTTAATAATTTTCTTTCCTGTTTGCAAAATGGTTAAATGAGCATTTTTATGCTCTCAGAACAAATGGTCTAAATCAAACTTGATAAAATAGTTTTAAATAGTTTTCACTTAAAAAAAAAGTATTGTTTTCATCCACTGCAACACTCCAGCTATACGTGAACACAGTGTATCTTCTTTTATTTTATTGAATTTAGCTCGCTGCAAATTAAATTCTCTTCTTCACAGTTTCAGGCTCATTACATTGTATTAAGGAATTTGACTCATGGATGATTGTACCACGTAGGAATTTGTATCAGCTCACCAGATTCCATCTCCGTCTCTAACTTAGGCATTCATGAACTGTATGGACTTCAAATGACACTCCTGCATACCACTTTTCTTATGACTGAAGCACAACCATTGTAATGCTTAAAAAAATACATTTAACAGAACACCTTTCCTCTGCACTTTTAGCCCTTGAAGTGCAGTTTTGAAACAGATTTTCATGTACACAATGACTTAACCATATGTCAGCCTATGTGCCTACCCCTCATTCATATATGCCTGTCCTTAAATACGTCGCAATACAAAGCCACTTAAAACTAAGTACACTGCATTATTTATGCATGTGCAAACATGTCCTTCAAGGGTACCCACAAGGATTACTGTCAGAAAGGAGGAAAACTGTGGGGATGGGAATCTGCTGTGATTACCATCCATGAGTGAAAGGAACACAGACCCCTGGTTTGGTATGCACCCAAATGGCCCTATGTTGGCTCAGCAGGAATGGGGTGTGCTGTGGCTGGGAAATGTGGAAGGCTGGCATGTCCTTATTTTTCCCCTCACACCTATAGTAGTGTTCAAAAAAATCTTTATGAGAGAAACTAAGACAGACTTCATTTAAACACTGAAACCTTGTCCCCGAGGAAGTCAAGGGGAAGGTCTGACTTTCCTGAGATCACTAAATCACCCAATCCATGTTCGAGGCACTAGCATCAGTCACAACACACAGAAAAAATGCCTCTAGAATTTCACTTCAAAGCATTTCCCTGTTAAAAAGAAACCACCCCAAAACAAAAGAAAAGAAACCAAACCAAAACAAAACAAGAAAAAAATCCCCAAAACCTTGAATAGAGGGAAAAGACAGCAGAAGCTTAACGAAACATTGCTCTTTCTGCGCAGCGTTGGAGACAGTAGTTCTGAGAGTTCATTGCTATCAGTGATGTGTGGAGTGAGAAGCGCTACTGCTGCTGCAAACATGAACAGCTTCTGTCAGAAGGAAGCGCAGCTGATTAATCAACTTGATATTACCCGAACTGATTAAACAATGAGACGTCCTGGGGTTTTGCTGTCTGTCCTGATGAGTGCTCATCATAACTATTAGTACAAAACCCCAGCACGTCTCCCTTGGGAGTAAACTACCTTCTAATGTTTTTCCTCTAAAGATCAATTCCATTGTTATGGAACCTGTGTATTAAAGGAACTATAAACTAATCATTAGTCATTTCCAAACAATTTGACCTTTCCAGCTTTGACTGGTGGAGTGTTTTTGGAAGAGGTCTTGTTCAGTTTCCCTTATTCACATAAGCTGGTTTACTTAGACAAATAGAAAAGGGACTGATATGTCTGCAGTATTGTGTTCATTTCTAAAGCAGAAAAAGTGGACATTTTTAAATGAACTTTTTTTTTTTCTGAAGTAACATTTGAAGGATTAGCAGCTGTGGAAACCATGAAAACCTTTGCTTTGTTCCACCAAATGATCCAAACCTCTGTCTAACCTCCAATACAATAAGCTCTCTCTCTGAAAGACTCCATTAAACTTGAGTGTTACCTGCAAAAGGAAACATTTTTTTTAAACATGCACTTAAACAGAGGTTAAACAGCATATTTGTCTTATGCCAATATTTCTAAACTTGGATAAAATTTAGAAGTTGTGCTTGAAAGACATGTTCTTTGCCTGTCTGAAATAGGTTTCCCTTTATCAATTTGTCTTTTAACATGATTACTAGTGTGTTTATATGGCAATCAGTCAGGTGCAGAGAGCAAGCATAAATAAATTATCCTAGAGTTCCTCTTTTAGGGGGTTAGAGGAGGCCCCAACTTTTTACATTACAGTATATCCTCATAGTTGTTACTAAGTATCAACTTTTCATCTTCCAACAAGACCATTTAGAACTTCCCTATATCCGTGCTTGTGAGAAAGATTCAATCTGAGACCAAAGGCATGAAGAGGCAATTACGTCTAACTTTGTATTCAGGCTTTTTTTTTTTTTCTGAATTCCAGTGACAGCAGCTTTTAAACACTTAACAGTATTGTTAGCTTAAAACAAATTTATATAAATTTTAATTCAAATGTCTAGTTTCAAGAGTGGGAAATATTTTTTTTAAATCTATTAAACCTTTTAGCCTCCAGGGAAAAAAATTTTAAAATAGTCTTATGCATGAAATTCTCAAGTCATTTTGACTAGATTCATCAATGAGCATTCTACCATGCACATCCTCTGGTTTTATTCTAGATAACTTCCTTTCTCTGAGTTTTCCTGATATGTATGCAGGTAGGGTAAACAAAACCAGGAAAAAAATATGAGTCCAGGCTCTTGAACACAAAGGACACAAAGAGCAGCTGTCCAGCTTCAACCCTGCAGGCATAATAGCAGTAGACTGGTGATTCTCAGTGCTGCTGTTCCCCACAGGGGTATACATTCCCCCACAAAAGCTTACAAGGTTTGAAGATTTTTCTTTTCTTTTTTCTCTTTTTTAAAAGTGTGCACTAGCTTAGAGAAATGAGGTAACAGGACCCACTCATACTCTTTGCTCACAAACTACCAGTTGCTCAGATGTGACAAATAAATCCAGAGGCAAGTGCTAAAATTTGTTAAGTTCTAAATACTGCTGGCATCTTTCTGGGTTATAAGCCTTATTTATTCCTAAAGCTTTGGAAGTATCCATTTGTTAACCTTCCTGATAAACACCTAAACCAAATCATACTTCCTACTGAAATAGATATCAGCTTAGCACACTGATTTTTGTAATTTTATGTTCTTTCTCATTTCACATAACTGTGTCTAAACACATACACATATTTAGGGTGGTGAATTTCACACAATTACAATGTTTGGCATGATGACACCACCTCCCCCCTCCCTGGAAAACAGTCCCATGCATCTGACAATATACCGATGGTAGCTAACAGAAGTTTTGTTCACAATTCAATATAGGCAGGGGTTTAGACCTCAACATCAACATCTTTATTCCTTCGCTTCAAAGCTACATTGTAATCTTTTAGAAAAACCTACAGTAAAATCTTGACTTCTTAATTTCCATTAGAGTCAATGGAAGTTTTGTTCAAATAAGAAAAACAACCTGTGCTTTTCAAACTGTGCTCACAAAGCCCAGTGGTCTACGCTGTATTTCTGAAGTGCGTCTGAAAGCTAAGTTAGAAAAGCCAGCCTATTACTATAGACATTAACTGTACATGGGTCTGCTGAAAAGTGTTATGAGGTCCTTAGTCTAAGAAAGGCTGACAGTCTTTTGACTATAGAACTAGGTTTACAGTTTGTGGACAAATGAGATGAGCTGAAGTGATCGCAATTAAGATATCTTATCTGTTCCCGCAAAATAAAATAAAATTATAGGTGTTTTTCTCCATTAAAAATGTTTTTAGAAGTGGAACCTTTATTTCAAACCTCCATGCCATGAAAGAATTTCCTTTGATTGTATTGCTAGTAATTTAAAATATGATTTATGATTAATCTTTTAACGTTATTTTATAAGATTTCTTTCAACTGCAATTGCAGATTTTAGAAGCCTTGAATAAGGCCTGTAAGAAATCAGCTACTATACGAGTGTCTTTAACAGCTAGTAATTTCAGTTACCTATGCAATGGGTGACTCACAGCTTAAAAACATAAAGTCCAACTCTGTCGTACTCACACCCCAGCCCCCACCCAGCCCCACAAAAAGTCCTGCCATCAAGATTTCATTATTTGTTTTGTAATCAATAAAATCTATTAGCAGACAAGGTATTGCAATTGCCAGAACATCAATACAACTAGTTTAACTTCAGATGCTGGTTGACTTGGGATGTCAAATCTCCCACAGTTGTTGGGAGCCTGGCATTAAAAGACAGATACAATCCTAAGCCTAAGTGTTAACAAAGCCTGTTGGCATCCCAGAGGAGATTAGGTTGCTGATCTTGTAAGGATCAACTACTTACTTAGTGATGTTTACACTGACATTGATGTAGTGACATCCTGATCTAATTACATGTCAATAAACCACAGTCCTGATGCCCTGAGAAGATCAGCAGAGGATTACAAGAACTCCATTGCCAATCCTTAAAGCCTAAGGAAGCAACCCTGTGATTTAATTACCATGAATTCAGTAACTGTAAAGCTTTTGTTTTAAATGGGCCAATTCTTTTCATAATTAGATTGCATCCCTCCCTTTAACCCCATCACCTCCAAATTTTGCAAACATTCTTCATACAAATCACTGCTTTAGCAAACACTCTGGAAACTCATTTAGATGCCTCCAGGTCATTTGTGTCTGAGGTTCTAATTCTTTGAGTCTAAGCACTTTTACAGATTTTGTTTTAAATGTATGCCATTGTTTTCATGTTCTCTGGCATGGTGCCAGAGAGTAACTTCAGCACTGTGTTAATTCTGGCAGTCAGCGGGTGTGTTTGTCTCTAATGCCACCAGCACTGGATGACCTATGCTGCAGTTTTAGGGGTGTAGGTATGGCTGCCTCTGCTCAAGGAAAGGTAGAGCATCATCCTCAAGGTGGTAAAATGTAATTTTGCCTGAACAGCTGGGAAATCTCACAAGAGCTTTACTGTAAACATGAGAAAGATTCAAGTCTGTAGAATAAACCTGAGTAACTCTATGCATAACACTACAGATGAGACTGGTACCCACTTTTAAGCACTTCCAGATAAGACAAGTACAACTTAAGCAGTACAAAACTAATTTTTTAGGCTAGTTATTGTACCTGGAAGGATTTGTTAAACAAGATCTAACACAGAGAAATGGATGTAGAATTGCCCTTGTCCCTGTCTTATGAGTAACTGAAATTGCTAGTGTCATTGAGTCATAAATTAATTCCCTACCCTTCCTAAAATTACAGAAGATTTTTAAAGGTTTTACTCATTCTGAGCACTGTATCTGCCTCACACTCAGACGGAATTTTGGTTACAGTTTTACTAGAAAAAACAAACTTCTTATGTATCAGTGAGATGCAGGCAGGATCCTGCATTACAGAATCCTCTGCTGGTGCAAAGTACCCACAAGTGTTCTGCACAGCCACAAGCAAGCTATTTTACCCGTTTCATTTCTTAAGCCTTGGGAGGGCAGGAGGGACTGTTGGAGTCAAGGGCAAGAAATCTAGCTGGTTTTGCACAATTAATCTTCCTAGAGATTTAGAATATAGCTTTTGTTTTAAAAGGAATGCACTGTATTCTGTCTGTCCTGTTCTGTATGGAGAGTTGAACCGGATGACTTCCGACTTGAACTACTGTATGATTCTATGTCAAATGGTGAAATCTATATAAAAATAGATAATTTTTCTGTTCCTCCACCCTCCTTGCCTTCCCTAGTCTCGTATTTCATCATTTTATTCACCTTTCAAGTAAACTACCAGGTAGTGATGTATAAAGCTTTCATTATGATACCCAAAGCTGCACAGCTATTTCATATTACTGGAAAGGACACAATCTTCAAGAGGAGTTGAGTAACTTACAAGTCTAAGACCCACTTTTAAAAATGACTCATGCTCTTTGAAAGTCAATGTTGTAGTGCCTTTCCATGGGAGATGACAGTTTTCAAACATTTCCTCCAATGCAACAAATTGAAAATAAAGGAGGTTTTCTTTAATGCTAAGCTGTTGAATGATGAAAGCACTTGGGGGGATATGGATGACATTGAAAACTGACTCTCAGGGTGTTTCAGTGGTTTTGCAGACAAATACATTTTTACGGAAATAGGTCCTAGCGTGACCTTAACTTGATTTGATATACATTGTATTACAGATAAAATCAAAGAGGACCAGGTTCAACCCTGATAGATTTCTACTGGCCTCATTGAATTTACACAGGGATAAACATGGCACAAGTTATTTCAGTGTGAGTATGCGAAATAACTACCTTCCATGAATACTTCCATTCTGCATACCTACAGTATGCTCTATAATAGTACTAATAACACCAGGCACTTAATGCTTTCATCTCCAAACCACTTTGCAAACATTAGCCAATAGGAGAAACTCTTATGAAAGGACAACTGATGAAGAAACAGAAATCTCTTGGAGGAAAAGATAGACTTTGTCGTACACCAAATGAGCTTTTATAAACCCAATATTTTTCAACTCATAAAAGACTGCAAAAAGAAAATATTTTACTGTAAGTGGATCTAGATTTTATTAGTGCAATATACTGCAAGGAAAAAATACCTCTAGCAAAAGGTGCTGTATATCTTCCTGACCACAAACCTCTGATGCTGCAGGATACTGATATGTGCCCTTGTGTCAGCAACCCATGTAAGATTTTATTCACCTTTCAGTGTATGGACCTACTTTCTTCTCTGAGACACTCAATTTCACTTCAAGCAGTCGGTGTGGCTGCTCTCATTGCCCTCTGAAGGCTCCTGGCTCTTTCTAGTGTGTAAGAGAACTTGGGTTCCTAAAAGCAATAGTTTCAAATCCCAGCTTATTTAGGGACCCGAACTAGATGATGTGGATGGCTGCTCTCCTCTGAGGGTGTCTGCTCCTCTATTTGAAGTTAATCACCTGCTTATGGACTTTCCTGAGACCTTTGTGGGTAAAACTGGTGTGCATCGAGACTAAGAGCTGTTCCAGAATCTTTGTAAAGACACAGTAGAGCTGATGGAAACCCATTTATGTACAGTCAGGAATTATCAACATGGAAAAATAATAATGGCATAGTAATTACTCAGTATTTAGTTCACTGGCTGAACAGCAACAAACCCTATAAAATCCGTTTTCACCTTGTCTGATTCAAATGGTAAATGTGAACAAAAGTGTCTGTTTAATTAAAGGAAGAAAAAAAATATCAGCCTGGAGAAAATATCGTGTTGAACTTGAAGTAGAACATTTAACTTTTAAAGTTTTTCAGTGTCATAAAATTGAAGTTTGGCAAATATCAAAATGAAATGATTCTATACACCCAAAATATCTGGGAGAAAAAGGCCATCATTAAGAGTTGGGGGAGAAGTTACAACAGCTCCTCTTCTCATATGCTGCAGCATACAAGAATTTTAGCTCTGTGCAACCATAGAAATCTTTCTGAATATCAGAGAATACTCTCTAATACGCCATAACACTCTTTGGTGGAGGGCTGGTGACATGCGGCTGTAGTTTTCCTGTTTCTTCCTGTTTTCACCACACTATGAATTCCTGCAGTTAACATGTACCTTTTGGGAGTTTTCCCATGAGGAAAGAGAGATAAGTTCCCAATATACCTTTTCCCAGACAGACAGAAAAATAGTTGTGACAGATATGTTTTATCATCATCAACATCAAACTAATTATCTTCACCCTCCCCCACAGCTAAGTGAGAACTTGTAACAAGATGCATGATGAACATCAATGGGAAGGTAGTGTAATGGTGATAGAGACTACATCAAAAAAGGAACGCCATTTGAAAGGCTAATATACCACATTAAGCTCAGAAGCTGAACCCTGATCTAAATTCTGGTCTCAATATATCCATTTTATTAACGTCCTTGCTTCTGAAATTAAACATTATATAAATGTGTCATAGTGCTCCAGTTGTTCACATCTTAAGAAATGAAAAGCCCTGAGTCTCATTCTGCATATTTGAAAAAAACCTCACAACTAAATTGCAGTCAAGAGATATAGGGCTGACTGAAATTGGATTCAGTGTTTATTTAAAGTGGTCCTCCTCTCACTGCAACATGGGCAGCATTAGGATATAGTCTACATGATCCCTGTCTTCTTCAGTACACAAAATGAGAACAGTGAGAACATAACGTATAATTAGGTCATTTTTGGACAGTACAGATTTAGTTTGGTCTTTAAGATTATAATTTTTAGTAGGGTTTTTCTTCATTTTGTATTATAGGATATTACAGGAAACTACTGTCCAAATTTTACAAAGTTTACTTTTCTGTAACCTCAAGTAACTACAAAGCCCGCTGTAATCACAGCCACTGCTATCACAGAAACAGCTTGTCAGTTCTTATGCATACAATTTCATGGGGTCTTCTAGAAACTGAGAGAGCTTTACGGTATTTCGAAAAAACACCACAGATTTCAATTAGTACTGTCAAGATTTACCACACTCATGCTACTAAACCGCTTTCCATCAATGCAAGTTATAATGTTTATTAGCCAAGTCTTGGTAGCCTGTGTAATGAGCTGTGCAGTAAGGATGCTCAGGAAGTTGAAAGAGCCACAATCTTTCAAAAGGACTTTCAAAGCAGCTCTTTCACTGATGCTGTTGCAGTTTCAGGATTGCAGGGAGAATGAAAATTGAACCCATAAGGTAGCAGCTGCTGTCTGCATCCTTATCCCTTGTTTCTGCCTTACTCCCTCCATTTCCTAGGAGTCCCTCTTGTCTGCAAGGCATGCAACGCACACTCCTGGCTCCCACACCTCTCACTGTGTTGTATGCAGGCAGGCGGTTGTCTCTTCTCAAGAATTTTTAGAGGTCTTTATTGAAATGCACCGCTTGAGTATTTCTTGTTTTTAAATCAGTTTCAAGTGTATAACCTATACTTCTCAGAACACTAAGTGTAAGAAATGCTGTTTTATTGCCTCACACCTTGCCACTAGCAATCAAAGCTCTGTAGAAATGAAATTATACTAGCTCGTAAAACCTGTCTGTATTGAAATGAACAGATCTTGTTTGCATATAGAAGTACAGAAGTACCTTTACTGGCAATAGTGTCAGTATCTCCTGACTCTTGGCCACACCACAGGGGCATGACTTGGTTTCTCAGGCTGCTTTTGGTTCTTGTATCAGTGCTGCACTTACCTACACTGACATTTGGAAACCCTCGTCTCCAGCAAAGACATTTAATTGTAGAGGGGCTGTTGTGATCGGTGCCTGGAGCCCCCCTGCCCCTCCTGCCCCAGCCTGGGGAGCTGAAGGGTACTGCTCTCACACGTTCTCGCTCCCCTCTCTGGCTGCAGTTTGTTCCATAGGTGTTTTTGCCCCTTCTTATATATGTTATTCCAGAGGCCATACCACGGTCGCTGATGGGCTTGGGCTTGGCCAGCAGTGGGTCCATCTGGGAGCCGGCTGTCATCGTCTCTATCGGATATAGGGGAAACTTCTTGCAGCTTCTCACAGAAGCCACCCCTCTAGCCCCCTGCCCAGCTGCCAAAACCTTGCCACACAAATCCAATACAGCTGTGCAGAGAGAATCATATACAATTGCAGAAGGTCAAAATAGAAAAGCTGCTGGGTGGGAGTAAATAAGAAATTCCAGCTAGTACACAGCTCCTTAGGAATGCTTACAATTAATAAAAGAAGACCAAGGAGCCAGCTCAAAACCAAAACCACAGTTTTCTTCCGTGCTCAATCATTATCTCTCATCTTAGCCTTTTTTTTTTTTAATTACTTCACTAAATTTTCTCCAAGACAAATCTGAATGTGTTTTAGAGATAATTTACTCCAGAAACTACTGCCAATTAAACTACACTAGATTTGGTTCCTGTCAGTCTATTCTATCACCCAACGTTATTCAGCTCCTTCACACCCCTTCATATCCCAAGGCATAAAAAACATGCACCCTGTTTCATACTTCAGGAACAATTTGGTGGTCACTAAGAACTCACCTTTCAGATACTTTGAGCTGACACCCCCTCCTCCCCCCAGCATAAAAGCACTTCTCATTCATCTAGCATTTTAGTTCCTTTTGTGTATTATAGGATATCTAGAAGTATTAGAAGGGACAAAAGAAAAACAGAAGCTCCCGAATGCCAAGGATTTTGGAGTACCTGAGCACTAGAGTGCAATAAAGAGACCAACTGAGTAGTTAGACAGTGAAGATGCTGAGCTGCTAATAGAGGAAACTGAGCAGGCCACCACTCTTTACTACACTGGATGCATTGACTGCACAACCAAAAGTAATACACATGAGGAAAAGTGAGAAGCCCCAAGTGTTTGTGAAGATAGTTCATTTATGGAATTCATACAAGCCAGTGGGATTCTCTGTCAGTACATGACCATCACACATTTGTGCAAGTCCTTCCAAGTCTGCCTGGAAACTGGAGCCATTTCTGCTGCCACACATCTCTACTATTTGCAGGTCATCCAAGCAGGAATCCAAAAGGTGTCTCAGTTCTTCTCTAGAAAGACATAGAGGTATAGCAGCAACAGCAGCGCCTTCTTCTGAGCCCCTATTTAGTTACCTTCCATGCAAGACTTCTTAACTTCTACCCCTTGTGGTTTCATCAATAATAACACTTCTAAAAGACCCTCTAAAAATTCCTAAATAAAAAAGGGAAGCTGTAGTAATTTTGTAGCTCTTATCACTAATTTTAAGCCCTGGGACTGTCTTCTCTGTTATGTAATTAGACTTCCTTCTGGCTTTATATTTAAATACAAGTAAGAAATGACTTAGAAATAGATACTTTCAGTCCTAGTGGCTATTTCTGGAATGGTAGATCCCACCTTGCCAGAGAACTGAGCAAAGAGAACACAACCTGCAGGAGCAGAAAAGGCAGCACTCTGGAAACATTCTGCTTCCTCCTGCATTTCTCTACACTTAGAATCATAGAACCATAGATTCAAGTCCAACCATTAACCCAGGACTGCCAAGTCCATCACTAAACCATATCCCTAAGCACTGCATCTACATATTTTTTAAATACCTCCAGGGACGGTGACTCAACCACCTCCCTGGGCAGCCTGTCCCAATGTTTCTCCACCCTTTCAGAGAAAAAACTTTTTGTAATATCTGATCTAAACCTCCTTTGGCACAACTTGAGGCTGTTTCCTCTTATCCTATGGCTTGTTATCTGGGAGAAGAGACCGACCCCCACCTGCCTACAGCCTCCTTTCAGGTAGCTGTAGAGAGCGATAAGGTCTCCCCTGAGCTTCCTCCTCTCCAGGCTAAACCACCCCAGTTCTCTCAGCTGCTCCTCCTAAGACTTGTGCTCTGGACCCTTCACCAGCTTTGTTGCCCTTTTCTGGATGTGCTCCAGCACCTTTATGTCCCTCTTGCAGTGAGGGGCCCAAACCTGAACACAGGGGCTTTTTTGAGGTGCGGCTTCACCAGTGCTGAGTACAGGGGGACAATCACTCCTGTTGTCCTGCTGGCCACACTGTTTCTACAAGCCAGGATGCTGTTGACCTTCTCGGCCACCTGGGCACACTGCTGGCTCATGTTCAGCCAGGTGTCAATCAGCACCCCCAGATCCTTTCCCACCAGGCAGCTTTCCATTCTTCCCCCAGCCTGCAGCACTGCGTGGTGTTGCTGTTGACCCAAGTGCAGGACCCAGCACTGAGCCTTGTTGAATTGGCCCTCATACAATTGGCCTTGGCCCATTGATCCAGGCTTTCCAGATCCCTTTGCAGACCCTTTCTACCTTCCAGCAGACCAACATTCCCTCCAAGCTTGGTGTCATCTGCAAATTTACTGAGGGTGTTGATCCCTCATCCAGATCATCGATAAAGATATTAAAAAGAACTGGCCCCAGTACTGGGCCCTGGGGAACACCACTGGTGACTTGTGACCAGCCAGATGTAACTCCATTTACTACTGTGCTTTGGGCTCAGCCATCCAGCCAGCTTTTAAACCAACGTAGAGTACACCTGTCCAAGCCATGGGCAACCAGTTTCTCTAGGAGAATGCTGTGGGAGGCAGTGTCAAAGGCTTTACTAAGGTCCAGGTAGACAACATCAACAGCCTTTCCCTCATCTGCTAGGCAGGTCACCTTGTAGAATGAGGCCAGGTTTGTCAGTTTGGCATAAGACCCATCACAACAGGACAAGCCACAATACAACATTCACTGACAGATGGGCAAAGGTCTATCCCAGCTAAATGTAGACATTGACTCAGGGTGTTGACTTAGGGTTGTAGTTGTTTCTGTAGTCTGTGGAAAGAAAAATGATGTTTCAAGAGGAGGATTCAGTCCATTTAAGTTCTGAATCACTTTCTGGAACTGTACATTTATCTCCACTGCTTAAGGAACATTGCCCTAAATAAGGGGTGTCAGCTGAGTACTGAGTTTAAATGGGATGAATGTGGGCCAAAACCCCCATCTGCATTAAGCAGTTGGGCCAATATTTTAGCTCATCTCCTTCTTCCTGAACTGATGCACTGGGACACTTTAAGGCATCAAATTGATGGTACAAAGGCATGTATATATCTGCACAGGACGTCCCAGCTTCTCTTTTCATGGGAGGTCTGCATGGTTTCTGTTGCTGCCCAGAAAAGAACAGTCTTCCCTAAGTAAATAATTACAGAAAGTAGAAGCAGATCATAACAGAGGCAATAGTTTCACAGAAGGCCACAGAATCATATAAAAGAAAACTAATCTCTGCAGAAAACCTGTATAAAATATAAACATAAATAACATAAATATAAATAATACAAAACTGTATCAAATAAAAATTAATGAACTTCTGCTTCCCTACATACAGCTTCCATCTCGGTTTGACAGGACTGCAAACCCTCATCGAGTTTACTGTGCATAAAACTGAGCAACTAAACCATTCTGCCATTAAATCCCATTTTCCATGAAAGAAGAGGGGGAAAAAAGCATCCACAGTGATTACTGGGAAAACAGATTTTTAACAAGTTAAGGACACACTGTACTGTGACCAGTTACTAACTTCTAATTAAGGCACTGTCTCTGCAGCAACAAGCAGAATGGGAATCTTCCTGGGCAAGAAGATACCTGTTTACACCTTTTCTTACTCACAGTCAGCTTTTGCTTGTGATTGTGTATTTTTTTATGGTTCAATATTTACAAAAAGACTGCAAAATTAAAAGAGATCCCACAGTTACAGAAGACAACATAATTATAAGGGTCAACTTGATAAGACATATAATCTTCAGAAACCTGGAGGTTTGCCTAATAAAATATTTATATCAGTCACTGTTGGACACCAAGTGAGAGCAATGGAAATGAATTCCTCAGGACTAACTTTTCAGTACATGTGAAAATGTCAGAGAAATGTCGTATTTGGGAAGATTTTCAGAGGAAGCCAGTATTTTTCTGTTTTTCTTCCTTACTTGACATAATAGCAAATTAAGTTAGCAATCTCTTCGAGGCATATTGATTTATTTCTTATTTTACTGTCCAAGGATTTTTTTAAATAAACTCCACACATTTGCCGTTGATCATAAATTTGTATAAAACAAGTCAGTCTCTACCAGTTTAACATACATATTCTCGGCTACAAAATAAACCTTGGTGTGCACAGTGGAAAACACTTATTTTTGTGCAACCATGGGACAGTGGCAACAGAAACAGAATAAAGGGATTGTACATTTAAGCTTCACACTTCAGTGAAATATCAGGATCTACTTTCAAATTTAGATTTTTAATTTAATCATATGTACATATCTTTAAAATACCTTGAGACCAACTTGCCAAAATTTGAAATACTAATAAAAAGATGAAAGAAAAGAAAGATAAAAATTGAAAGCCTAATAAAAAAACATGGGTGGAAAGAAATAAAGACAGATCCTGGGGTTCTGGATGTATTGGTATCAAGCATGGACCTAAGAATAGATCACTCTTAGTAAAATTTGCTGTGAGTCTAGTCAGAAGCTATTTCTAAAAACTGTATCAAAGGAACCAAACACCAGTTTGTAAAATTGCATTGTAAAACACTTGATGCAGCAGTACCTAATATAGCAACATTTTTTTGCAATATTACTATGGCACTGAAGGCAACCAGGAGCTTCTGTCCATTTGAAGTGTGCCAGCAGAAACCCAGTTTTGAGGTCTACTTCTGAAAAGCCAGACTTCCAGGTACATGAGATATACTGGAAGAAAGTATGGAGAGATTAGTGAAAAGAATAGTTGATAGAGAGCTTGTTGTGAAGTGATGCAATGAAACACAAGGGTGGTTTAAGAACAATATTGGGTTTGTAAGGATTTTAAAGACTGAGGGCAGGAGCTTGGTTTTCATAGGAGATATCACAGAGACAGGTAGCATAATGGATGATAAAAAGATATCTCTTAGCAGATATTTCTGAATGGTCTAAACAGAAGCAAAGGAGTTGTTTGGATGAAAAGACAAGAATTTCACAGATGGGAGATGAAGAATGGGGCTCACAGACTTTTCGTTCTGCAGTGTAACATTGTGGGTGATGTGGTGCGATAAGGGATATTAGAGATAAAACCGTATAGATCTTCACCTCTTTCATGCATGTGTCTGTGCATTTGTTTTTAAGACATACTGGCCTAGAGTAGCGCAGACCCATTAGTATCCAGGCTTGAATTTTTGCAGAAGTCTCTTCTGTAACCTTCTGTTTTGTGCTGAGACAAAAGAAAAAAGCAATCAGCAATGAGAAAAGAGAGAATCAGCCAGCTCGGAGACTAACAAGTATCACTGCTGAGCCTCTTTCTGGGTGGTAGGAATTATAGTGCACTTCTCTTCTGGTATGTTTTGAAATATAATTGCAAATTAATTACCATGTGACAATAAACAAACAGCTACAGTACACAGCGTATTTCCTACACAGAGCTTTATTCCATCTCTCTAGTACTCCAAACAGGTGTTCAGTGTTACCTACAGCTAGAATTGGGGCTACAAATCAGCATGAGATTCATCAAAACGGATCCCTGCCACTTCACACTATTACTCCAGCAGATATAATTCATACTGCTCAGCAGTGGAAGCATTATATGCACCTTCCCCCAGCCTCTTTCTCCCTCCTTGCAAAAATGTCAAGAGAGACAGAGAGAGAATATTGAAGGATATCCTGAGTGTCAATGAAATATCCTACAGTGCTGAAGACGGAGAAAACATTGGCAAGCTGCTTTAATAAGGGAACTGCCATGCCATATCCAGGCCATAAAAAGGGGGAGCAAAACTATGGGGAGAGGGGAAGACAGGAGGGAAAAGGGAGATTCAATATACTGGCTACAAGATTTAGGTTTAAGTACTTGGGAATCATGTGATGGTCCACAAGCTGTTTACCTGGCGCTTGAACTGTACCAACATTTCAAGACTCATGGTTAAGTAGTTACAGGGGGTGCTAAAGAGCTCTTTAAGGACATAGCATGTTTAAGGCTAAATTGCAAAAATAGTATTTTATTTTATTTTAACAGAGACACAGTCAGGTTGTGCTAGTTTAGGTCCATATATATGGATTTATATTCCATACTGATCTGCATGTGCTGATTGTTGTGTAGGCAAGTTCCAGCTGCAGGAAGTCACAATATAAGTCCAAATGGAAAAATTAATCCAGCTGCCCTGTCCTGGAGCCTTGGAGGAGTTTGATTCAGCACAGTGGGTTTTTCTTCTTGCTGTAAGGAACTACCACTTGACTTTGCAGATCCCATCACTTAGATGCCACCTGAAACGCCTGACCCACTATGACAGACCATTTTCTTCTCTGTGCTTGAGTTTTGGGCCCTGTCAGTCTCAGCTGTGCCACTGCAATGACTGGAAAGTCTTGTGCCCCCAGAAGAGACGCTGAGATAATTCTCATGGAAATCAGTGAGATATTATTTATCTTTAAGAAGGCTGTGGTTAAGGACCAACGCAGGTGAGACTTTCTGGCTATCAGTTTCCATCTCCTGAACCAGAGATTAAGAAGGATGTGGGATGGCATCCATCTCTAAAAGTATGGTCTCCTACAAATTCTGGGGCTCTCACCAGTCTGATGTCAACCCCAGAGATGCTTTGGAGATAGTTCTGCCTCTATTCCTCTGCCATTTTTTTTCAGAGAAGGAAGGTGATAATGGTCCAATTCGTACTTGTCTCAGTGCCACTGTAGCATAGCCCCTCCTTTCCATCAATTTAAAGCCCACTTTTGTCCTAGTTTAAGTTACTTCTAAATTTCTAAAAGAAAGAAAAAGTGACATCCAGCTATTCGCACTGATCCCTGCAGCCTTTTTGTATCGGTGTTATATACGTGCACCTGAGACAGGTGTAGAGGAGCCCTGCTCCTTTTCTAGGTAGTCCAGAAAGTAGGTGGGCAATTTTCATTTGACCAAACTATCTTCCACAATCCTATTTCAGCCCCATTCCTGTTCAGCACAGGTATATGATGCAGCAACAAGGGAGGAGCCTTCCAACTCCTTACAAAAACACCGAGAGACACTGTGAGAGGAGACCCTGAGTGTCACTAAAATACCCAGGGGTACTGAAGACAGGGAAACAGTGGCAAGCTGTTGTGGTCCAGGGCTCTCTGCCTTCAGTTGTACATCTTGGGAAAGTAAGATGGCTTCAGCGCTATGAACAGGTTTTTAGTGCATAGACAGGAGCTGTGCATGGGACAAATGAGTATTTTTAACCAGCATGTAGCAAAGAAAGTAATGCTTTTCTTTCAAATGTAGACTCATTTCCATTAGCCATGGATTTGCCAGTTTAAGTTTAGTAAAACATGTTGTATGCAGCTATGCTCTAAGAACTGTATTTTAAAGTAAGCTTAATGCTCATGTTTGATGCTATGGGCTTATTTTTACAAATAAGTCTGACCTGATTGTATCTTATTCTGCAATATCATCTCTATATAGCACTGTTGATTGCAGGCTGATGGAGAGGTTTGAACCAAAACATTCAAACCTGCATACCTAAATTTAAGATCCTTAATCTATATTTAAAGTACCTAGAATTAAATGGCCTGATTTTCAGATGTGCTGAGCATTCACAGATGTTTCAGATGCCAGTGGGAGCAAGCATTAACATGCATACAGTAAACTGGTTGCAGCCACAGTGTTGATGTGGAGACTGCATGCCTGCCACACATCACAGAGACGGTACCAGTCTTGGAGAGACTAACAGCTGACAGGCGAATAAGAGAGGGTGTCTGTCTGCCTCCTGCCCTCTCCCAATAATCCGTCCCCTCAAAAAGACAGAAGCAAATTTATAGCATTTTCACTTCATGCTGTGATATTCATGGTTACACAGTACATTTGTTGTTATCAGTTTTGGTACCGCTCTGTTAGTGGCTTACATCTGAATTTCTGCCATGCAGTGGAGTATAACTGTGCCAGGTGACTTATGGTTCCTCAGAGGCAAGCTCTAGTCATTGCAGCAAGGAGTCCCCAAGAAACTTCACCTATGTTCTCAAATACAGTGAGATCAAATCCCCATTTTAATATCAGCACTCTTAACAATCCTGAAGTAACACATAAATCATTCCTCTCTTTTTCCTAATCTATGAAGAAAGATTAATAGCATTTTTCCCAATAAACATGCTTCAAGGGTACATTAGCTTACTGGCTAGACTCTCAGCTGGTGTGTGTCAGTATAATTACATGGCTTTGTGCATCAGTGAATATAGACTGGGAAAACCAAATATTCCCAAATTTTCTATACCTTTATGATCTACCTAATAGTATAAAAGCAATGGCAACTAAATATGTGTTTCCCTCTTCATGAGAGAAAAAGTGATCCAGGATACAAGGTGGAGACGTGTTAAACTAGTTGCAGAGAATGATGAAATCCTTTCAGTCCTTTAAGAACTTGTGCATCCTTGCCCATCATTTCCCAGTTTAAAAATGATTGAATATTTGACATGAGCATCAAAATGAAACCGGTGAATTTCAGCAGAACAGCTGTTGGATTGCATTTTCTTTTGAGAAGGAAAACAAGTATACATAGTCATATAATTTTTTCCGTTCCATGTGTCTATATACTTGTCTGTGTGAATCTAAGAGATTGGGCACAAAAAGTTCAACCAGCTCCTGTATAAAATTATTTCGAAAAAGAGATTAAAAGCAACTTCACAAATAAGGTCCGTGCAAGGTTATGATTTGAACAAAAAATAACAAATAACAATTTCCTACTGTTTGGGTTGTTTTTTGTTTTTGTTTTTGTGGGTTTTGTTTGGGGTTTTTTTTGGCTGAGAAAGAAAAGACAGTCTCTTACTCACAGAGAAAGATGATACTCAGCTTCTTCAGATATATTACAGCCACAAAAACAATTTTAACTATTCATTTCAATTAGATTCTACAGTGTAGAATAAATTGTAGTGTCTGGAGTTATGCAGACTTCAGGCTCTTGAGTGGGAAGCAGAAATAAATGAAGTTTCGGACTAAAATGTTCACCACAACTATCTCAAGCTTGACACAAGAAAAGCTGCTTCTCCTATTACTACAAGTCAATACATAGCAGTACAATATAAGTGTCTTCCATTTTCCCCTATTTCACGCTAGATTTGTCTGATAGATGAGTGTACTTAAGTAAATAGCACATGCAATTTTAATAGGACAGGTGCTCTGAATGTAAAGGGAAGGTCATTCCTATTATTTCAATTAACAGCATAAGCTACAAAAACACATGAGGGTGAATTAATTTAAAGCTTCAATTTAATGATACTAGTAAGGACATCCTTAGGCCTCTTGGTTGTCTTGACAACTCCTGCATCCCAGCCTGCAGAAGCCAATCTCTGCTGTTCCCTTTCTCAGCATACAAACAGTTCAGATAGTACATTAGCAAAGAATATGATGCCCATGTAAATGTTGAAATATTTTTGTTGCCATAGAGATAAGAAGAATGGCAAAAATACAGGAGCACTTGACATACTCCAAGGCAGACTTTTAATTAAAAAAAGCCTCAAATGACAATGCCAAGATGGCTGAACATACCATAGTGCTTTTATGCTAACCTACTGCATACAAAATCTGAGCCCAAATAATATACTTGCTGCTGAGAGGTCTAAGAATCACAGATAAATGGTAAATGAAGAGATGCAGAATTTTCAAAAGGTGAAATTATAATGTTTTTTTTTTTAATTAACCATTAGAAAAGAACCTGTTTAAAAATGCTAGACAATTCATTAGTATACTGTGATTTTAAATACGTGCAGAGAAACAAATGTCACAAATATTCATGAAAAAATATCCAAGCTGGGAAACAACAGTAATTAAAGTGTCTTGTAAATGATGTGACTAGGCAAAACAACCTTGTATCCAGTGAGGATGAGTATTTCAGCTCTACATCTATTTTAAATATATGTTCAGTTCCACACCTACACTTGCAAACTTGCATGTGAGCAGAGGCCACACCGAAGTCAGGTGAGTCATGGCAAGTAATCAGTTCAGCATTTACATTTTGAACATGTCAGGAATGACTTAAACTCAATGTTCTTTTACCTGATGAGACAAAAAACTAGGCCTGATAAAGGGTAATAAATTATCATCCTATTCACTGACTTTCTGTGCTCCGCTTCAGCTTCACTAATGCCTTTAAAATATTTGACTTTGCAGCCAAAGTAGAAGTGGGGAACAGGACTGCTCTGATGAATCCCCAACAAATGAGGGACCATTTTGATGTGTAATTAATAGACACAGAATCCCAAGAGGTTAGAAAAGTATATGCTTAATTAATGCTGCTGCCATTTTGTATAGAGCCATTTGACTTCAAACTTGCCATAGAGATGTCTTATTTACACTAAAGACATGCATACGTTGGCCTGAATCCAAATAAATATTTTATGCACTTATTGTAAGACTGGAATTCAGTTCTAGGTGAAATACAATGGTTTAACTTACAGTGTATTTTAGCTGTCCTTATTCATTGTGTTTGGGAATTTTTCTCCCTCTTCTGAAGTTTGCAGATGGACTCTTCTTCTAATTATGATCTGCGTAGCTTATGAAGATACATACTATGAAACATGTTAATGCACAGGTCTATAACTGCTAAGATTAAGGCTGATTTTTTTTTCTTTCTCTATATTATTGCAAAACAGCTGTTTAAAAGCAAAGCTCCAAGACAACTCTCCTAAAACATCTTCTCTGTTTATGAGTGGACCTTAGAGGTCTCTTACAAACATCTGCTTCACAAATTTTTATTCAACATATCTCAGAAACTTAGCTGAATCACAGATTTCTGTAAGAATTGCTTGGCCAGACTGATTTTGCCACCTCAGAAAATGATATTTCACTTTGTTATAGTTCTGTGTTATATACATGCATGTAAATATAGATAAAAATCTGTGTGATCTTCACATATATATGAAAAGTACTAGGAATTTGTTAAGGATTTTGCATATAAAACTTTTTTTTTTTTTTGACTGGGTAACTGAATTAAGTCAAAAAGTAAAGGAAATCTGTTTATGGACATGTACCTGTCAGGAAAAGAAAAACGAAACCTAAACCAGAAAATAGATACAGACTGAAATGCAGGTGTGCTCATAGCTAGATGAGGAACTGGAGGTCTCCACCTGAGGGTTTCACCCAGATTTAGCTGATGAGACTGAGCTGGTTGCTGCCCCAAGCTGTCTACCCCTTTCCATACCAAACCCAGCCCCAGATGGCAGTCAGCTGTAGCGCAGTTTGCTAGGAAGTCTCCCCTTATTTGACTCACAGAATTCTCAAGGAGGAGCAGATACTCCGGGAATGCCAGCACAGCCAAGCACAAAGACTCACAGGCTCTTCCCAGGCACAGGCACCAGACTCTGTTCCCAGTGACTCACACTTGTCTGTGTGAAACTGCAGTCAAGAGATGGATGAGATGTTTTTTGCCTTTGAAATTAGTAAATATCTGTTTCCCTTGGGTGTAAGCATTGCCAATCACGTGCCTGGTCACGTACACTACACGGAGGTAGCTTCCAGTTAATACCTGTGCGTAGTGTATATGTGTTCATTTTAACTTGGGGTACCTTTAATGTTCTAGGTCTGGAGTAAACTTCTGGCTGCCATTCTCACTGTCTGAAGCTGCCCAAATCAGATACGGTGATTGACTTAACAAAGCCCAGCCCCACGGGTTCCTGTATTTCCTTGTACATCTATTCTCTCTGAGGCTCCCAGACTGACACCTCAACTTCACCGTTGCCCTCATGGAGACTAAGGTTTTCAGCATTCAGGGTGCCCTGGAAGCCTAAGTCGTTCCTAGGACATTTGTCCAGGGATGATGCCAGGAGGAGAACATGTTTTCCTAAATAGTATTCGTTCCTGAAACCTGAAGAAAATCTTAGTGATAGCTAAATGGTTAGTATATAAACTCATTTTCCTTTGAGGTGTTCTGTATACCTACATAGGAAACAGTCAGGTGCCTAAGGGGTACAAGAGCAGGAGGTTCATCTATCTCTAGCTCCTGGTTTGGTCACTTGGCTTAATACATGATGCTCATTTTATCAGTCTCTACTACACAAGGCTCTTCTTAGATGGAGGGCAAGATGTCTTTTGGCAAATCACCTCTGAATAAGCCAAGAATCAAGGGAATGAATTTTATGCTGCAGGGAGAGAAGAAAACATACTGGTGACAATGGCAAATGGTCTCTGAACTTTCTTAAAGTAGCAAGTAAATGTGTTATTAAACTGGGCTTCTGCTTCTGCCAGTGTATCTAATACTCAGTACCACCATATTACCTGGCCCAGGCTGGCCCAGAGAAGTATGATCAGTGTGTTACTGAGCGAGGCTGTGCAAGTGGACTTAGTGTTCAGTGTAATTTTGTTTTTAAAAGAACCTCAAAAGCAGAATTGCACAGGAATACATAATTCCAATTGACTGAAAGATTTTGTTAGGGAAATGTGGTTTTGTTTTGATTCAGAATAAGATTACACATTTTAGTGATTCTTAATGAAAGTAAATTGATACCACAAGCTGTGGGACAGACCTTCTAGCAATTTGCCTCCCAGCCTCACATCTAGGAAGCTCAGGCTGGGGAGGTGGCAGGGCTCTGATTGCATTCTTTCCAGGAACCTGCCCTCTGTTTCCAGCCATCTCAAAGGACTCCTCAAATAATCTTAAAAGAACAGCAGATTCCAAAAAAAAGAAGTATTTTGTCAGAATTTTTCAGCCACTTCTGTATATTTCTTTAATGAAAAATTTCTTACAGTATTGCCTACCTGTTGACTAGATTATATCATAAAGTAAATGAAAGATTCCCTTTTTTAGATATTATGTTTGCTGTTCACCTTTAGCACCATTCCCACAGGTAATTCACATGGTTATCCTTCACTGACTGCCATTTTCCAAACTCCTATCTGCTTGGATAAGCCATTTTCTGAAATAAAGCTTCAGCATAAGAAATGTCTTGATCTTTTAAAAGATTCCCTCTGTTAAATGCATTCAGATATTAGTCTCAACTAACCATTTTTTCCTGTGACTGTTGTAATCAAATCCTTGAGTCGGTCTTACAATACCTGCCAGATGTATTGCTCTTTAAGTATTATGTACAAGTAATCCATGCTAACTGTACTCTTAGTCCTTAGTCGCAACATTTGGCCTCCAATTTCACTGTTCGACAATTATGTGTACAAATATTGGAAAGAGGATGCACAGAAGCCTGAGCCATGTTTATGTTGCACTTCTGTGAATTAACATGTAAATTTTTAAATGAAGAATGCAGTGCCAGGTACAAATGCTTAATGCATCTCTGAATATCCATTTTAGCTTGGCATTCACATGAAAAGCCACTTAGAATTGTTACACTTCAGTAATTCCCAATCAACTTACTGACAAAAAGATGGGTTAACAGGTCTAATTGGTCTTTCCATTTCAAATACCAGTAATGCAATGAACAGATTGTTCATAGTAATAATAATAAGTATAGTATTTATGACAAATCTCTCAATATGTTTGCATTAAGAGAGTCTAGAAATTGTTTTGAAAGGATGTGGGTAGAGGTAGGAGAGCTAAAGTTATTAATTAAATTAATTTCAAGCTAGTTAGGCTGCTTCTTCCTTGTGTTTCAGTAGGAATTTAAATGAGAGATTTTTAGGCTAAATAAAAGGTAAGTTTACAACCCCCATGTGTGACGGCTTCAGCAAACTTTCAGTGAACACTTCCTGTGATGGAACACTGCCTGGTCAGAATTTAATTGAGAATTAGCTTATTACTTTCTTTTAATAAAGAAAGTGGATTCCAGAGTCTTTGAAGATCTAGAATGGTAGATTTGAGCTAAGAGGCTAAGGGCAGATCAGTTTCTTATATGGAGTTTTCTCTCTTCACATTCAAAAGCTGTACTGAAAATGCTCAAGCACATTGAAAACAAATATAGCACACTGTCAACAGTGAAATCATACAAAAAAGATGAAGCAAAAATGTGTAATAGCTTATTTGTTGCAAGATGCGATGGGTAATTTCTTTAGCATGTTACAGAAATTAGAAAAGAAAAAACCAAACCTATCACACTGCCTCATTTACTTTCTTAACAAAGCAGAATTTGATGCCACGAGAAGCAAATACAAGATGCTCTCTGTTTTGATTAGGGTGTAGATGGAAAAGCTACATAATTTAATACTTTATTCTGTTATTGATATTTTGCTGTATTTGTTAACTCCAAGTGTTCCCCTCCGCAGTTTCAAGTAACCAATAGCAATTTCCCATTCTGACTTCTCCAGCCTTAGTGGTTGTGTTTGGGTGATCACATTATTTTTTTCTTTGTCTTCATTGCCTGTATTCTCACCACCACATTTTTCAAAGCTGCTTTATATCTTGCCAGCATTCAAACTAATTATCTGTCTCAGCAGGTTGCAGTTACAACTAGGATGCTTTCACTGCTTCATATCATCTTTGGTGCTTCTTGTTTCTAACTCTCCTTTCATTCATCTATAAGCACTTCAAATGGCAGGGTTTATAGGGAGAGGTAATAATATTTATTAGCTTAAATGACACAGCTGAGAAACAAATGTTTCCAAGCCCGTAAGCCATTTCTTGGGTCATTTTGACATATTAATGCTCCTAATTTCTTTTCTTCTCAGAACTACATTTTGTGTCTTATTTTATATGCTGAACCAAAACAGAAAACTTGGAGCTAAGCTATAAGCCTGTGTTTCCTCAGTTCCGACCAATGATAAAATAGCTGATATCTTGCTGGAAACTTAATCGTCAAGTGAAGGAATCTCCTAGACGCAAAGAAAATATTCCAGAAAATAGACTACTGGCAGCACCTAGAGAAGCGGTTGGTGGGAAATGGATGCACAAACATACTGGCAACTTGTAAATAGAGTCCTGGAAGAAGGGATCCTGCTGACTGGAACTGGTGAACATCAGTTACAAATTAATGGTCTACTCAGAAGAGTAGAAGAAAATGCAAGGGAAAATGACAGATATGGGATAAATTTCAGAGAAAGGCAGAAAAGAATCAATGTCCATGTTTGCGCACTTCAGAAGTCCACTCAAAAGCTTTAGGAGCATTACTAAGAAGAAATTCTCATTTTTCCACTGATCCCAAACATTCTCTAAGCCTGCAAAGTACCAGGACCTGACAGTTTTATACTGTGGCAGGTTTCTACTGAGACAAGTTGGTTTATGTAAATTAAAATGGCCTCCCTGATGGCTTGGGATCAGAGTAAATAAGCTTTGCATTCAGAGATATTATCCCTCCTCTTCTCATTCTCCCCACAATAAAGCAATGCTAATAACATTTAATAAATGCCTATGGTGTAACTCTATGTTTGTTTTGTCTGCAATCCCGGATGACACCAGAACAATGCACGTGGACCAAATCGTGACCTCCATTTCTGTTGACCTGCATAATTCACAGGTGACTTGGCTGCTGATCCCAAATGATACACAAACACACTATTGTGTGTCCTCATTCTATGGATGATTAGGTGAGAAAGAGAGGAAGAGATGAGACAATATATGATGTCATGGTACTGCAAGTCTATTTGGGATGGTCAGATTGCTCACAAGAGCACAGCCAATTCATTGTGCTGAACTTCTGTCACTCACGCAGGTTGTGAAGCAAACTCCTATTATCTGCCATGCCATGCAGCTGAGAGATGGCACGCTGCTCTCAGGCAGGGATTGTGCATATGCACAGCAAAATGCATTTACAGAGTATCTCTAGAGATAGAGCCCTCTGCAGATGATGTGCCACAACATACTTCTGGGAAGAATAAAAGACTCACAGCTGATACAATAGCTTGAGAAATGACTATATTCAAGACCAAAAGAAACTGAACTGCATAATGTCAAGGAAAGGAAAGCAGAGAAGAGCTGGGTTACTGAGGACAGGAAAAATAAAGGCTTAATCATCCAGGAAGATTGAAAATCATATCATGAGCTGTCTCATGAATGCCTGAACTTTGCACCACCTTGTAAGCAATGCTACTCCTGTCTGCAGTTGCAGCCATAGGAGACAAAGTTGTGTGTCACTAATGTGCACACTGCAACTTCCAGGGTAATTTGGCAGGTGTTCGGTCATGCGTGGTGGGGAGTGGTTTAAAGTGCCTGTAGAGTAGGCAGGTGTGCTTGCACTCCTTCATCTGCTTTGCCCCAAACTACCCTTCATTGTATAGACATGCATGCAACTGTGCAAATGACAATCTGAGCCCAGCAGTCTCAGCATCTCCCAGAGCCGAGGCTGGAGCAAAGCACTTCAATCCTCCCTTCAGCTTCAGAAATGTCATCTTTTGGCCTAATTTTCAGAGGTGACTAGTGATTTTGATCACTGCACTGATCTACCAAAGGAAGAATGCCCTGCAATTTCCAAAGAATAGACTGGTTTAAATAATCTAATATCTTTTGAAATTTTAGGCCACATGACTTGCCTAAATTGACACTTATGCAGGTGTGTGTGTACAGGGATGAGGGAGGAGGAATTCATGTATTTGTGAGAGGAAGCATTAGTCCATTCCTGAAATGGAACATGAAAACTGTCTGATTAAAAATAGAAGACTATTCATCTACCACTAAAAATAACATTAGACTACCTCTTCCTCATGCAGCCATGCAGGGGACTAGGCAAGCTGAGCTGAGGCAAACTGAAGTAGAAATAAGAAAATGGAGCTAAAAAAGAAAAATATCAGGACAGGAATAAGGTCACAAAGAAAAAGGTTCCTCAGGTGTTTATGTAGAAATGCTGGAAGTAATCTAAAGATAGCGAGGGACCTCATGTAACTGCACATAAAGGGATTTTACTTTATGGGTGAATGAAGCAGAATGATTTAAAACCTTGGAGGAAAAGGACACATAAAAAGAGAACACAATATTGAGGCAGAAATTGTTGAATGTCTAAGGTTTTGACCCACTGTCAATCACCAAGAAATAGTAAAAAAAAAAAAAAAAGAGAAAGAAAAAGGTTGAATTGAATCATACATGGAAAAAATACCACTGCTCTTCACAGACCAGATATTGGCTGAATGTCACTCAAACAAAGCTTAGCTCGGGAATGTTAATTTAACAATTGCTATGCATAATATAATGAGCACCTTCACACTTTCTATGGGAGCTTCACCTTCCTACTTATGAAATGTAAGAAGAAATCGAAAATATCTGAAGACAGACAAACATTTCATCTAATTTTGTTTAGAAAAGGGGAGGAGACACTTTCCCTTGTACACTGTCTCTGGGTTTTGGAATATAGGGTCTTCTCCTAAGCCAAACAGTTACAAGGAAAAAATAATCACAAGTTTCCTTTTTGGTATCTTCCTTATTACTCCTCTTTGCAGTCTAGGAAGATAAGGTTTAGAACAATCGTCTTTCTAATTCTTTCTAGCAGGGAAAATTAGATAGGTAGATAGATAGATAGATAGATAGGTAGATAAGTGCTAATTCAAAGGCATTTGGATTAGTTCTCTATTTTTTACAAACACAGTCAATGCAAAAGAAAGACCAAAAGAAAAACAGGTACCAGCAAGAAAGAAAATATAAGTTTTCCCCATAACTATAAATGCTTGAAACATTATAAAAACTGCAAAGAAGCTGAAACAGCAGCACGTGAAAGAGCTTCAGTGCATGTTGAAAATACTACAAATTTGCAAGGAAAGAAACCATAGGAAATATTAACAACAAAGTGTTAAAAAGGCTAGCAGTCTAATATGTCTCCTCACTGATAGGCCAAATATTCCCTTTTGATGTTTTAGAGGGGGAAGCTTTTTGTTTCTCACAGCAAAAACCTTTTAATGTGTATATTCCTTTCATAAAGAAGACAACTTTCTATAGAAGCTGCAGACCAACCGGGCCACCATAGGTTTAAAGCAATATGATGAACAGGCTTTTTATTACCTGTAGTGCCTGGGGCTTTGAATGAGATGGATTTATACATCTCAAAGATTCTTGTTTACACACACACAGAAAAAGGCACTATAAAGATATGTGGGCTGGGGAACATTCTAGCACTTTGTCCCTCCTAAGCCATGCCTAGAGTCAGACAAATTCCTTGCAGACATTGGAGAAGACTGAAAAGCAGCTGGTTCTCCATGTAACATCCCATATCACAGAAGCAGAAGTGGATATCCTCCTAGATTACAAGAAATGCAAGAGCCTTGAGACAAAGGAGAACATGCCGTGACAAAGTTCAAATAGTCTGCAGACTCCAAGAACAGTATTCACAAAAGTTAGAGCCTTTTCACCCATTCATCTATCTGTATGTTTCATAAATAGAAAAGACAGTAGATAAATAGGAAAAACCTCTTGAGGAAATTGAACAAAGCATCCTGTGTTTCCATTTTGCAAAATCTTCAGAGCTTTAAGAAAAAAAGCAAGATATTTTCCCCATTTCATCAAGTTTTGTTATTTCACCTTCATTTTTGAAACCTTTACAACCTTTTTGACATTTTCAAATCTATATTTGTGCATAAATTCAAACACCCTCTTTGTATTTCAAATTGTATGTTGAAACGAAAGCAAAATCAGAGGAAATTTAGGAGTGAATGCAGACACCATTGCTTCCAACAGAGGAAACAGTATTTGAGCCTAAATTAGTGTTTAGAACTATAACCCAGTAATGCTGCAATAAATTCATGTCAGTCTCAGAACAAAAATATAATCTCAGTATTATTTTACATATACATCTGTATGCAAATGCAAACACAGAAAAGCATAAGTTTACCCATACTTAAAACTACATTGTAAAACAATTATACCTGTATTAAATTTGCCCTGAAAGAGGTTGTCCAGAGATGTTGAGAAATATCTTTGGAAATAATCAAAACCCATCTGGATGTGGTTCTGGGAAACCTGCTGTAGCTGACCCTGCTTGAGCAGAGGGATTGCACTGAATGACCCCTAGAGATGCCCTCCAACCTCAACCCTTCTGTGATTCTGTAAATCCCCTGGGTTTCATCCATTATTCTCATGTCCAATATTATTCACCATTTGAAATTCAAAAACGATGGGATTCAAATCATCATCAAAATGTAAAGACATTTTTTAATTCTCTTACTAGGTCACTTTTGGAAGTATCAACAACATGCACAGATCACTGTTGGAAATCTTAATCAGTATAGGAAAAGGAAAAGAATCCCTTTTTAAAAGGGATCTGAACTGAGAATAAACTGGAAACTGAATTGGTCCACAGTACATTTTAAGTTAGTGTTGAAAGCTAGACTTTCATCGATTAGCTCCAGTATGTTATCAGTAAAAAGCATGGCAGACAGCCAGTATGCCTCAGATTTAGATTTTATCGTGTTTTTTGTAGGATTTTGTGGAACTCAGTGTATAAAATACCTTTCTCCTTGTGAAAACTTCTGGAGGTAATAATTAAGAACAATAATAATATAAAATGTTATAACTCAGGATGCTTTTCCTCTTGGGCCTGGTTCCTGCAGGTTCTGAAGGTCATAGCAAAATTTCAACCGCAGTCACACATAACCAGGCACTTTGCTTGTGAATAATTACATTAGAGCTAACATCATCCCGTTGTAGCATGTTTTTGTATCTTGAAATTGAGAAAGCCTGTCCGTATTTAGCAAGCATGTTTCCATAACTAATATTACTAGAATTTTTTTTTTAAGAATATCACTTTGTGTTTATGAAATACAACCATCTTCCAGTTTCTACTGGGGCCTTGAGATAATCACTAATATAGTCAAACTAAGCCCAAACACAAATGCCACCCTACCTCAACTACAGTAAGATTAACATGTCAGCGTTCATTAACTCTGTTCTCAAAGGAGCATGTCCATTTTTATTGGCACACAGAGCAGCTAGGATAACAAACAAAATAATGTCCTATGAATATCATCAGGAGTTCACCACACCATATCAACTAATGTTACAATCCAATCCATGGATTAAAAACCAAGATGCTGCTTGTAAGAATAATTTTTAGCTCATTCTGTATATCATTGTATTTCCCAATCTGGCACCGTGAACCATAAATAATCCTATCATTTATTAATTACATTTTCTAAACTAGTCAAGAAGAATCCTGCAGTGTGAAGCAGCAGATCATGAATAAATGGTTCATTGAAAAGCAACTCTTATTGCCAAGTAGTTGTAAATTAGGGTTGTGATAATTACGTACTTTAACCTTTTTAAACAGGTTCTTCTAAAAAGCTCTAGGATGGATGTTTTATTATAACAACTCTGACCTCCAGCACACAACAACACAATTAGTTTCACATTATGACAAAGCGATGCTCTGATTAAAAATCTAGTACATTACCTTATGTTATAAAACATCCAAACAGTTATAAAACATCCAAACAGGTTTGTATATGTTTGTATACATATACACACATATACACATATGTGTATAACACAGAAAATGTGTATCAAATAAAGTTCTAGAAATCCAAGTGGGCAGCTGAACGGCAACAGTGTTGGTGTAGCCAAGGTAGTACTTTACTAAATAAACTGTGAGAGTGACACCTTTACAGAAAAACCCCATAGAATCATAGTAACCCGTAGAATCATAGAATCATTTACCATGTGTTGCCTGTTGCCCTGCTGATCATTTTAGTTGTGATTATTTAGTAAGTAGTGGCCCAGTGAGTGAGATTTGTAAGGGGAAGCGGTTGGTGCAGGGGACCTGAAGTCTGCACTCTTCAGGTGGTTTTGTTTCAGATTGGCTTTACTCTGTTCCTAGGGGCAACGTGCCTATTGGTGGTCAGAGTGCATTAGATGACCTCCCAGAATGCATCTTCCAGCTTAATTTTAAGCAAATTTTAACCAAAAAGAATCAAATTCACATGCTAGAAGGCTGCTCTGTTAAATCAGCCAGTGTATTACATGGAGTCAAACGTACACTCCTGAGCCAAAATAAAATGCAGCTCCTCTGTGCTAGCAAGACAAGATCACACACCAGTCCAGAGGCAGCGTAGTCGTGCTGGTCCAGATAAAGCTACTAAAGTGTCTGCACCACTCTGAAACTGGAATTGCTTTATGTACACCAGCAAGTGGCTGGCTGTACTGGCCCCCATACTGCTCTGATGGTAATGGGACCATGCACTGCCACAAGCTAGCCAGGCTAGCCATGGAGCTTTAAAAGACTACAGAAGGACAGTGACAAAAGAAAATTTAGCTCTTAATCTTCTTTCCTTGGTGGTAGTAAGACTCACCACTTTTCCCCCTTCTGTTTCACCATAATGGGACTGGCTTTAATGGAAAGAAAACTGGTGACCACTTGCCCTAGCAAGAAAATCGCTGGCATTTGCATACGTGATCTTTGCTATTAGTGACAATAATTGTTTCTCATTTAAATAGTGGAATTGCAGAAAGTTCCAATCAATCCTTTTAGGATCCAGTGAAGAATTTAGGAGGTAAATTTGGGTTTTCAGCAAACAGTCCTAGTTACCCCAGCATGCAGGCTAACAGCCAGCACAATAACAAAACAAGGTTTCTACCACTGAAAACCATACAAGATGAACCAGAAAGTCATAAACCAGTGTAAACTGTAAATACTACACACAAAAAACCCCCACCCAAATTAACTCCAACACTGTCACTTCAAATCCTCTCAAATTTCATCTCTGTCCATAGTGTCAGTAGCCTTTCTGCCACATGGAAAGTCTTTGTTTTGGACTCACCCACTTGTCTTTTGTTTCCCATGTCGTTTTAGGTTACAAAATCTCAGTCATGGACACCACTCTAGAACTCCTTCCCAAGTCTCTGACTGATCTCTAATAATTTCTCTTCCCTGGCATTTGCTAGAACAGTGGGTTTAGCCTGCAACTGTGATGCCATCACCCATTTGGAAAATTTCTCCCCTCTTCTAGTCATGTCAAATTCACCCCTTTTATAGCTGTGGTCATCTCCTTCTTCCAGTCTGTTACTTAGCCAACTGATACCTGCCAAGGTACAACTCACAGTTTTACCGTTACAGTATTTCAGCACTTCTTTAATGTACAGGAACAGAAAAGTCATGATCTGTACCTTCCTTTCTTCACAGAAATAATAGTATCAAAATCCACTGAAAGCAGTGAGTTTGCCAGTCTGTGACGGAAGTGGCAAAATGTTTGTTGTTACTGTTTGGGAAATTACCATACTCCCAACTACTGAAAATATGGCCTGTTCTTAGGCATACTCCTTCTGCCTGCTTAAAATGTATTGAGAGCAGGATGTCTTGGGATCACAGCTGGAGGACATGCCTACCCTAGGAGCAAAAGGCAATTCCCATGGACACCTTTGAATAACCAGAGTAGGTGTTCTGAAGTACATTTTGAAGTCAGTGGGGAGTTAGTTCTTTCTGAACTAGGGATAAGATGATGTGCCCTGAGCAAAAATAACTTCTGTACATGCAGTGCAGTTGTACCAGGCCTTGCGTTCAAACCAAGAAACTCAGACCATACCTTGCTATTTTAATGTGGGCAGGGGTACCAGATGTCTCCACAGATGCATGTTTGCCCTTGCTTCATTGCTACTTACAGCTGCCTCAGATCCACTTATGCCACTTTCTTTTTATTTTTCTAATATTGAAATTCCAGTGGTGTTTGCACTCAAACCAATATTAGATGAAATGCAGTAGCAAAGGATGGATTTCCTGTACAATGGCTCCCCTTGGCCGGGCTACAGTGTGAAAACCTGAGGTACAAACCCCATCTAGTTATAGGCAAAGGTAGATATTTGCTATAAGGTCCACCTGAGTACCGTAGAACACAAAAGAATATAAAAAACACAAAAGAGGCTTACTGCTTCAAAACTACTTACTGACATAGAAACAATTAAAAAAGCAGAAGTGGTGCTTTTTACAAGGGGTAGAGCCCAAGGCAGGTAATAGAAGAATGTGAGATTGTTTGAAAGTACTACTGTCTTATCACTTTCCAGGGTAAAAGAAAGAGTATTTAATGACTGTTTGTCAGTGTAGAGTCATGGAAGTAACTATCAGCAATAAAACTATGTGTAGTATCAATATTTGCTTGTTTCTATGGCTCAAAGATTTAACACACTGGAAAATGAGTGAATGTGTTTTTAATATGTTTTATTTCTCCCCCCTCCCCCTTAGGGATTCTTTTCAACAAAGACATGAGTGGCAGAATTAGATTTAATGATGCCATTTCAGCTCTCACTTCTTTGGTAGTAATTATAAATGGTTTCATGATATGAAACAGGTGTTCCAGCATGGTCCATTGGGCAGCATGAGGAACATTTTGCTCCCTGATGTCATTGTACATGATGTATTCAATAATTGCTATTTTCTGATGGAGAATACATTTAGATGTGTACTAGGTAGAAACTCAGCTGTTTTGTCTGTTTTGGTTGGTCTGTTGAACAGGAGCTTCTTTATTTTCTCAACTGTGTCAGGTTTGCCAAACTCTTGTCAAGTGACGAAAAATCATGCAGTCACAACACACAAAACAAGGACTCTTGTTTTGATTCAGCCACAGTGAGACTAAAAAAGTCCCATGGACTCATGTCAAGAAACAGATGATTTCCAGAATGTTTACAGTTTTTGAAAACCAAACATTTAACACTAAAACAACTGTAATAATACATCCAAGAATGTACTGAATTAGTCTGGATGGCTGTCCTTAAACACAAATTGAAGGATGCAAGACTTAATGGGCCTAAACGCATCTCAGTATCGTTTTAAGCTATGATCCACTGCTTGATAAATACAAATTTTCCCTTCTCCCCCAACGCTGTGGCCTTCACCAAATACAAGTCTGGCACATAGTGGGCAGGCTGTCCAGTATACTCATATACTATCCAGAGTATCTCTATATGCTTACGGGACCAGGACTCTGAGATGCACCTAGATACATCACTGCAGTTAAATCCAGCTTTGCTTCATTGTGGGCAATGACAGGCTAGATGATGGCTAGAAGGAATGCTAGAAAAAGCAAGATTGGGAAAATATCACCTCAGCAAGGCTACAAGCAGAGAAATAAATTATGTTTTAATTAATAAATTTAAAAAGATTCATTAAAATATATAATTATACAAATGATAAAGAAAGGACTGTTGGCAGGATAAAGAAGCAGCTGCAGAAGAGGACAAGAAGAACACAAGGGCAAAGTCAGTGATTGGTCTCCTTGAGCAGCCATCAGTGCCTGGCAAGTGTAGCATTTATCAGGAGTGGCTTGATCACCATCCTCTGTCATAACCTGTCCCCCATTTTTCTGATGCTACCATAGCTGCCTCTTCCCAGCTTATGAACCCAGTGGGTGACAAGGAAGTCTGGTATTGAGACATGGCAGAAGCTTGTTGAATTAGTTACAAAGAGAGCTGAGCAGGTGTCATTGCTGAAGCAGAGTCTTTGTCACCAGTTCAGGTCAAATTCAGCAAATCACTTCAAATGTAACAATAGAAGAAAAATTCATGTCAACATATTTTTTTTTCCAAACAATCTTCATTCTAAAACCTAACTTGAATTGTTTTTAAAAAGAAAAACAGACAACCTGACAAAATCAGCAAGGTGCACTAAAACATGCACTAAAACATCTGTTTCACCAGAGATGAATTTCCTCTTCTTCCAGAAAGTCCAACTGATTTTCCTTCTGTACTAACCGAAAACGTGACTTCCTTCCCCTAATCTTTTTGAATAGGCCACCTGATCAATATAACCCATAATGCACACAACTTCCTTTACAGTCATGTTACACAGTAAACAACGCTTAAGACCCTTGTTGCATGTCCTTTCCCTTTATTTAGAGTTTGGTACACAAGCAACATTCATAATATTTCTCAGTTTACCTAGCTTGAAAACCAATATTATGTAAAATATAACTGTAAAGTGGTTCTTCTTGTTATAATTAGGCATTTTGTACCAGTCTTTTCCTTGCTACATAAATTTTGCTGGTGCTGTCACACCCCCCCCCCCCCAACTTTCTGAATGTTTTTATAAGCAATAGAAAGATATATTTAAATTGTTTCATTAAAAATCACATATATTCAGCATATATCTATATCACAAACTATGCTATAAGGGAATAAAACAATTACTACACTTTACAGCCCAGATAAATGGTGGAATAGAAATAATCTCTTCTGTCTGGAGTTACTTTGCACGCATAAGTAAGTAACTGTTCCCTGTAAGTAACTAGCCCCTATTGTTTAACACAGCCATCAGCAAATAAGCAATTTTCAAGGATACATTAAGCACAGGTAATAACCAAAGCCAGCCTGAAACAGTAGATGTCAGACACCACCCGGATCTGAGCTTCTCTTAAAAATAAATGCTAAACCCCAGCTTAGCCGAAGTCAATCAAAAATTCCTGTTAACCAAGGTCAGGTTGGTTATGCTTTTGGTTCTCCTGGTTGCAGAAGCTGTCCCAGTCACACCGAGGAGTGGCTGAATTGCCTGAGCTTGCAGACTCCCTGTGGCAAGGACTGTGGGTGCTGAGAACCTCCTAGTTCATCTTGGCTGCGGGGTACCCCTGAGAGTACCCCTGAGACCCACTGCTCAGCTTCTGCATTGCAGTACATTAACTGTCCTATGTAGAGAATCATAGTCTACAGGATCTGATCTCTCCTTCTGTAGTGGCTTTTAAAGCAAGGTTCATTGATTGTACATAGAATGAAATACAAATCCATACACATGGCTCAAATATGCAGTGTGTATAGAACCTCAGTGGATCAGTGAGACTGAATGCAATTAAACCAAGCACACAAACCAACTCCCATCATAATTAAAAGGAAAAATAAAACCAGTCCAATAGGACAGAAGCAGAAATCCATAACTCACCCTTTTTAAATTCTAGGTACCAAACATAATTTGTAATGGAAAAGCAATCTGAGAATTGTTTGTGCTAAGTGAGTGATGGAAGGTAAATGCTGGGGAAGACCCACGATAATTACAACAAGTAATGCCGACAAAGGTTAGGGCTGTACAAGTGCCTGCGTACAGCCAGAACAGTAACCTTGTCAAGCCTGTTGGCAGAGGGCAGGCAGCTCCTGCTCTTCCATCCGTTCTGTCATTAACTATTGATCACTTCCTATTTTTAAGCTTCAAACTAGTGGCAAATGAATAAATTGACAGCTTCATTATTTGGCTGTCCTAGAGACATTCCCAAAGCCTATCCTCAAGGGGAAACCCCGGCTACAGATGTATGTGTAGAGCCAAATGGGAAAAGAAGGGATTCTGAACAGAATAACCCAAAACACTGAGTTGCTGCTGAAACCGTCTCATCTGTTTTTGTTCTGGAGTCAATGTGGGTAAATCCAACCTCCAGCCTGTTCTGGACATGAAGAAGCCAAGTCTACTATATCTTTAGAACCAAATTCAGCACTGGGGGAATTGCAGCTGACCAGGCATTGCAGGATCAGGCCAGACTGCTTTTGTTTGAAATGGGACACTGCTGTTCTTAGTGAATGTGGACTGTAGCCTTCTGGGGATGGATGGATGGTTCACCCCCCAAATGGACTGACTCAGAAGGACAGAAACCCTGAGACGATGCCATTGCAGAGCTTCCCAGAGGACTCTGTCAGAGAAGCGGGTTTTGGCCCCTGCCCCAACACGTACCCCAGGCCTCCGGACTCTCAGGAATCTGCCCCAAAGTATCCAGCTGTCATTGCAGTTACCTGCCCCCAGCCCAAGGCCTGGGAACCCAATGCCAGGAAAGCAGGGTGCTCCAAGAGCTGCCCAGCTGGGCTGGAGACCTTTGTAGATGAGACAGTTCGTCTTCTTCATAATGCCTGCAGAGGCACAGATGGACATCTATGACACACTTCCACCTGTTTCCAGCTCTCTCAAGCTTCCAAAGTCCTTACTCCCCTCTCTTCCATGGGCTAGAAGTTTTACTTTCTGTCACTTGTCATTTAACCGCATCTTTTTTGTTCTCTTTTTGGGAGATACAGGAAAGGGTCATAGTATTTCAGTGGTTTACCTTTAAGCTCTGCAGTCATAGGTAACAGCTTTCAGAGGCACACTTGGAAGCTTGTGCAGGCAATACTTTCTGCTTCCTGCCATAGACATTGGCGTGACCCTCAGTCAAGGCAGCTCCATGGTTAAAATTAGCTCTGACACCCTCTTTCTGGGGCTTTTTTCCTTCTCGTCCCATGGAAAGCAACTGCTCAAAGCAATAATTTCCCACTTGGAGCTCCAAAGCCTTAGAAACTTGCTGATATAGACTAAAGGCAAGAAAATTTCTGTTTGTTGAACTCCATGAGAAATGGTAATTTTGATTTAAAAAATCCACCTCTTAATGTTACTGGGTGTTGTGCAGAGTTAAAAAGTAGCAGGGTTTAAAATCTCATTAGTACAGAGGCATGGCAAAGCAGGGAGAAAGCTGGCTGTCTAGTTGTATGGGACATGTCCACTTCATTGAAAACCCTAATTAATTACCATTTGGTTATTGAGTGTAAGGATCTGTTACATTAAAAACAAAATAACAATAATCTTGGTAGGTAGCAACAATTTTATTTGTATGCATGTATTGCACATAGGCGAACAGGAGTTCTGTGCTTGTACTTCCGATTTCTACAGGATTTTTCCCTGCACACTTTGTTTAGGTCGAGGAACTTCTCTAGGACTGAATAGAAGACAATGTCTGGAATACCACTGTAAATGTAATGGACGGAGTAAATTGACAGCAGCTCCAACTAAATTACAGTTTAAAAGACAAGGGAAGGCTCAAGGGACATCAAACAAAGGAAACTCTAGCTGACCAGCGCTCAGGTAAAATTGAATTGGAAATGTTCCCTGACTGATTAACATAACAAAAGTCCCAGTGTTTAAAAAGAAAGTAATTCTGCAGAAATAGGGGGGGGGGGGGGGGGGGGGGGAAGAAACTGATCTTCCTCCAAACATACAGTAGTTATCTTTAAAAATATACATTCAGAGGAAGATCTAAAATACTACTGTGAATAAGGAGGTTTTAAAGACTTTTTAATGATGTCACTCAGAAACATATATAATTTTAAATAGAAAAATATGAACTGAAATTTTCTTCACTTTTATTCCCCCAATTTATCACATATAAATAAGAGAGACGTTCTACTCAAAGAATTTTAATTAGAATTTGGAAAACTATATATTTGTATAAAAATATATATAAAAGAAAAATGGAACTAAAAATTAAAATAATTGTGCACAGCTTTATTTCTTCAGAACAGCTGTGTGAAGAAAGGTTTACTTATGAAAATATAACTATTGGGAAAATCATCAAGTCTTATTTAATATATCTGTAGATTAGTAGGGTCATTTAATATGTAACAAAGCTATTTTTATCAGTCTTATCTCCTGAATACATAAGAAACAGGGATAGATACTCATGTATTTAAAATCAAGGGCTTTCAGTAGTGTTACCCTAGTTTGACAAAAGATTTTTGTGTTAATAGTGTATCTGCATGCTTGGAGCATGTATGCAGGAGCAAGCAGATCAACAAGGTTCTTCATAGTGTTCCTAACTTTCAGGGTCATAGTTTTGGAAAGTCTTGTCTTGCCACAGTGTTGTCTCTGAGTGATTTTATCATCCCAGGCTCCCATATGACACAGCACGTTACTGCACTGCTGATGGTGGCGGGAGGTGCCAGCAGCCAAGCCCCTGCGGAGGCCAGAGGAAGCCCAGACACCCCATCTTTTCCATAAGGGTGATCCAGCATCTCAGCAACCTGCCAGTTTTGTGTTGTCTTGCCCCTCTGTCTGCCAGTTCTGAGGCAGGTAGCTCCCTTAAAAGTGCACAGAGCAAACCTTGCCCCAACTTCCCAGCCTGCAGTCGGCCTTGTGCCAGCTGCCTCGTGCAGGAAAATGGGGGGGGTTGTCTCACTTTGCCTAAAGAGCTGCTGCCAAAATAGTGCATTTCAGCATTTGCAGTGCATTAGCTATCAGGTGATGGGCATTTTTTAAAGTCTGGATCTACAAACAAATCCAAGCCTTTGAAAAAACAGCAGTAGCAAGACTCAGAGCTCGATTTAGATTTATCAGTGTGTCTTGCTTCTTATTATTAGTACGTTTCTAGTTTACTCAGGATCCCAAAGCATCGCCCCAGTGAGGGTAGTTTCAGGAGCAGGTCTCTGGTAGCTAGACACAACCAGAAGAATGAACGTTCAGAAGAACTTGAAACGGAGAGCGAATGTAAAAAACTAAAGCTTATCATGCTTTGCTGAAATATACCTAAGATACAAAATGGAAGCTTAACAAGAACATTTCTTCTTACAGTACATGAAAATATTCTGTTACGTAAAACAGTTAAAAATAAAGAGATTAAGAATCATGACTAGCCAGTACAGAGGGACCTGTTGGACCAGGTCAGCCTGCAGATTTTGTCTTTCCTGCTTGTGTGGCTGTAGTGCTACTGTGCCTGTGTGTCCTCCAGTTACTTCTAACCCCAGGAAAATGTCAACCAACTTCCAAATCTCATGCACAGAAAGCCCCTACAATTCTGACACCTGGGTGTCAGCAGTGGGAGACCCCTTACTAATGTACCACTGAGCTAGGACAGGGGGAGGATGGGGAGGACCACCCCTGTGGCCTGCTGGGACAAGGCAGGGGAAACAAATCTGTAGAGAAATGAGCTTTGGTGGTTGCACTACTCACAGAAATGCATGTTTAATTAAATAAAACTACTCTTTAATTCTCTGTTTAATGGGTGGATACCAAGGGTGAGAGTTGCTGGAATACAGGCAACTGGCACAACTCTAAACCTTCACATTTCTCGCTCCCTGCCTCCTGCTGCTGTCCCTGACAGGCACGGCCATCCGCCGGGTCCAGCTGACATCTGCCAGCCCAAGATGAGTATCTCACACACCTTTGGGTATGCAAAATGTCTCCCAATGCATGCATTTACAGGCATCCAATGTGTTCCTCAGACATGTTTAATGAACAGCTACTGCCTGGTTCTTCTGTTTTGTAAGGTGACCATTCCCTCACACAAGCCACACATGTACCCACAGACACACTCAGAGAGGCTTAATTTTCACTGCACAACATAGGCTAGTGCTCTGACTGTAGCCAGATACTAGACAACTGCATCTGACACAGCTGAGAGGGTCGCAATTCTCCATTGTGCTACAGCACTGATCAAACTGCATGCTAAAAAGAAACTTTAAAACACAAAATACTGCTTTTCTTTGAGAATATAGTTGCAGAATAAAAAGCAAATGAGGTATTAAAAGGGACAGCCAAATAATAACCTATACTTTCCTATTAAACTGTTAGTCAATAGAAAACTGCTTTAAATAGTATGCCTGGTAGGACAAGTTCAGAAAAGTGTGTGTGGGAAAGAACAGGGTAGGAGGGAAGATGTGGTTCTGTAGAACCAACACAACACACTGCAAAGCCGACTAGAAGCCACGTGTTGTCCATGAGACCTGCTTGAGCAGAGGACAAGATAGCAAAGTCAAGAATTTTAGGCAGATTTGCTGTGTATGTATTAGCCAGGACATTTTGACTGTGTGATACAGCTGTAAGCCTAGGAGCCCCTGAAAAACGTCTTTCACATCAAAGCTTTGAATCAAATGCATACTTCTTAAGCAGTTATAATTGTGTTTGTCACTTACATGGAGTACTGGTTTCATTTAAAAAATAAGAGGAAACGTTCTATTTAAAGAAAATAAGTATATTGTCATGAAATAAAATTTTGAAATGAGCTCTCTCTCAGACTTTCACACAACATTTAGCTGGAAATATCCAGCAGTGTTTGATCTCTGGCTGCCTCTTCTGTTTTCCCAAGTTATTTTCCGCACTTGAGAAAGATACCCTGTTTAGTGTCCACAGGATTTCTCTGAAAGGTCTTCATGCAGCCAAATCCTTCCAAGTGCCCAGTTTAGTGACTTTTCTCAGGACAGCTCTTTGTCACTTTTAGTCTGGCTTTCACAGCACTGTTTTTCTTTTCTGATCTTACTTTTAGCAAAGCTGGCAAGCAAAGAGAGTCTGAATTACCACCATTTTATTTTGGATTATGTTTTTCATGGAGGGGAATATGGTGGGTGCTTCTGCAACATTTTGTCCTTTGGATGCTTCCAAGTACATACACTGAGACTGCACAGGCATCCAGTATGCCTGTAAACACTTGCACAGCAGAGCTAAACAATGAAATAGTTCAGACATCAATCACCCTCCTTAATTATGCATTTTCTTCACAAATGCACATTCTTTTCTGTTGTTCACAGAGGATGGTGTGTGGGAAATAGGGGGAAGATGCTGGGAGATCTGTGTTGAGATGAGATCTGTTTGCCACCACCACCTGGCTCATCACATCCATGTTGAAGGTATCATTTACCTTTAACAGCAGTGTATTTTAGAAAGTCTTAATTCACTTCTGTCAGGCAATCAGATTGTTGCAAAATATATAAATTCTATATACAAATACCATCAGATGATGCAGCAGGCAATCACTGTGGTAATTAATCCCACATTTTTGTAGTTGAAGTAATAATTCTCATTTCAGGATGGAGTTTGAGTAAGAAGAGCCTATCTATATCTGTAAATGAATGATATCATTATTTTGGGAAATGAAAGTTTAAGCTCTGTAAAACATACAATCCCATGGAGATCTCAGTAGGGGAACTTGTACGTGCAGGTGTTTAATGTGATAAGGTACGTTACCATTTATCTGTGTACTTGCAGACAAATATTAACATAGTCATGAATTAAGCTTTTAATCCCTTTTATTATAAATTGAATATCTTTATTTTAACAAACATCAACAATGCACATTATTGTGCTCCAAACTATTCATTACTATTCCCCACAGTGTACCATTACATGATACGCCATAATACATGTGTTAATATAATGCCAAGCATCTGCTTGAGTATTCCATAGTATATTTCATTCTCTCCCTCTCTCTCTTTTTGTTTAAACAAAGAGGCAATCTCACAAAAGACACTTTTTATATAGGAAACCAGAGAGTCATTCAGCCTCACACTGGAGAAGGACAGTAACACAGTATGTGCCATTTTCTGATGATTCAGGCCCTAGTTCCAAGTCTTCAGATTCCTTGACAGCAAGAAACAGACTTGGGAACAAAGAAAAGGAAGAGGTAGAAGGAAGAGGTGGATTTAAATGGTATTGCTCGGATAGGGTCACCAAAATGATGTGCAAGTAATTTGTCAGTGATCTCCGTGTGGCTTTCCTCGGAGCTGCAGTACCAGGACCTGCCAGTGCTGGCACCTGGAGGGAGAGGCATTTACTCTAATAGGTAACACCAATAACTTCAGATTTAATTCCTCAGGAAAACTAACTTCGGGTTATCTAGGTGCGTTCTGCTCACTAAGAGCCATGACCACAGAACTGTTGCATGTATAACATCAGATCAGAATTTGTATTGAAGAAATGCAAGCAATGCTAGCCCTACAGATTAACTAAGTGGGGCTTTCCTTAAAGCCCATGGAAAACGTAAGGAAAATACAATTTTTTTCAATAACAACACACACACAACTCCCCACCACCACCCAAGGGAAAAGAACCCCCAAAACAGCAAAAAAACCCCAACCCAACCAGGTGGAAAATTACCACCACCAGAACGGGGATGATGAAGAAAACAAAGCAGCAGAACCACCGTGGTTTTGGTTTGTCCCATCACACCTGCCAATTGTTTCTTAAGGCAGCTGACAATAACTAGAATGACATGAACTTGCTATGGGACCTTCTTTAAATAAGCCAGATGATAGTTTAATAGAGCTGCACAGTGCATAAAACTGGAAAAAAACCCACTTGCTTTACTTGCATACATACAACTCCAGGAAAGTCAATGGAATCAAATGAGATAACCAGAGTTTGAGGGAGAGGGAGAGGGAGAGGGAGAGGGAGAGGGAGAGGGAGAGGGAGAGGGAGAGGGAGAGGGAGAGGGAGAGGGAAGGGAAAACCCCACCTGGACTCAACCAAAACACCCAAGCAACATTACTGCCATCACAGAAAGTGGTGCATTTCTGTCTAAGCAGCTAGCTAGCTCACTTGTTTTCATTTTTGTAACAACTGTTTTTCTTCTAGTCAAGGCTGTTAAAAAAAATGACTAATGATTGCTACATTAAATGAACAGTTGTTGTTCCAAAGACATTATCCCAGAGATCTCGTCAATTACTGTAAAGGAATTCTGCTGAAAACATATTCCAATAGTTCAAATAAATTGTAGGTAAGCAGGAAGAAAAGGGAAAATGGATGATTGTATATGTGTTATATTTTAAAAGCTGTACACTGAGTTTAAACAATTCAATGTAATCTTCATTATCCCCCAGAAAGCCTTTTGATTGTTTTATTCCTTCAAATGTGTCCTATTTAAATATTTTTCAAGCTTTACATATGGTATCTATGTTATTAGCTCTGTAAAGTGTTTACATGAAGTCTCAAAATGCAATCCTCAAGGCACTGTAATTTACTGAGAAGCTAACACTGTCATAATAACATCTTTATCCTAAAACAGATCAGAGCCTAAAGTAATATCGTAAAGTAAAACAAATCCCATTAAAGAAAACATAACTACCAGCAATAAAATTACAGTACGCTGAATCACCCTTGTGAGAGCATTGTGGAAACCAGGCTGTGAAAGGGTGCTGAAGTAGAACGATAAAGCAAACGATGGGGAGTGAATAGATTACGGACCCTGTTAGAAGTTAAATATAGATCCTTTCAGCTCTAGGTCACAGGGGAGAATGGAGCCAGACATAGTAATTAAAGCCTTTTGGTGGCTTCTGTGGAACAAGTCAATGGTCACACTAAGTCCAGGACTTAGGGAGCAGGTATGTTTTTTCTGCATTGCAAGGAACAAACCTCCACCAGAATAAACAGGAACACTGAGCAAATACAGACCTTTATTCCTGGATGTGCTCAAACTGCAACACTTTAGAGGTTTATTGAGTTTCATTAGCAAATAAAGCACCTGCCATGGTGCATGCTAACAATTAGCTATAAACTGCCATAACTAAGAGTGCAGGGGAATCATCAGGTTAGCATGCTTATAAAAAAAACCCTGGCACAAACCCATGACTCTAGTAGTAGGGTACTATCAGGCTTTTTTGGAAATAAATGGAATTTCTGGTGTATTTTCTGCTATGTAGTCGCATCAGTTCTACGGGGCACTTCAGTGCCACCTTCCTCTCCTCCCATTCTGTGAATTGCTGGCTGGCAACCCCACACTGGCTCAACACATTATTCACTGCACCCTGTGTAAGACATTAAAAAAATTATTTCAAAATAATTACTGCAGGAGAAAATTTGACATGTTTTCTCAAAACTTACTGAGTAAAATCTTAGGCCCAGTGAAACGTTTTGCCATTGACTTCAGAAAGTCAAGGATTTTACTCTCTCGCTATTTATGTGCATGTTAAATGACTGATACAACTCTCTTTGTAGGTGAAAATAATTTCATCTTGTTCTGAAGCCCTGAGATACACCAAAATGATCCTAAAAAGTAACAATTTGCTCTATCTCAATTTGCCTGATCTACATCTCTACTGACATTTCTTTCAAATGTAAAATACCTATCACTGTACTGATTGCAATAGAGAAAAAAATAATATTGTGGAATAAATAATTCTTTTTCACTGAATTGGGAAGAATTTAGAAAGAAAAAGATGCTTTTAAGTATAAACAACAGTGACTTTATAACATCCACTGCCATATATTTAGGACTGCAGACCAGCTTTTTAATATGTTCATAAGGTGTTCATAATGCTAATATTTTTTCAGATTTGAGAAGTCAAATTGAATCCCAGCTGTCTTGGAAAACTACAGCTTTCTCATTTTTAAATAGTTAGGTTTTTCTTTTTGAAATGTTGAAATGTCCTCTGAAAATCAGAAATAGTATATGGACAATTAAAAAAAAAAAGTTGAATTAGACTAAGGTAGTTCCTTGAAGCAAGAACCACCACATTTTCTGTTTTACACAAACCCAAGCACTTGGTCAACACACTATAAGCAAAAAATGTATGATCATGCTCAATTACCCTTAGATACTGAGCAAACTAAAGACCCGTCTCTGAGCCTTGTGACGTTATTAAATATTCTTCATTTTCCATATGAAAGAGACCTCTCAGTCACAGATATTACTGTGGTCAAACAGCTGCTGAGATGAGAAAAACAATGACGCCTGTCTCACAGAAAAAACATAAAACAAACCACATCATAAACCCCACAAACACAACTTTGCAAAATCCCTTCTCTGTCCATTTCTCTACATATAAAAATAAGAAACAGACAAATCCCAACACACTGCTTTTAACATCAGAAACTGGATGAGATCACGGCTATGGAACAATCATAAGGTTGAAAGTTGTAGCTATTTATAGAAAGTTTTTCCTGCTTCTGGAAGGATTTCCAATCCATTCTTTTCCTCCACTAGGAATATGTAAACAAGCTAACTTAGAACGCTTTCGTGCTTAAATCATCCTTTTAGAAAAAACCCTCTAGCCAATGAATAGCAAATTCAAAGGCTGGAAATAAGCTATCTTCTGTCAAACTGAACTCAAAGACATGGAATATGCCAGACCAGGACCGTGGAAGGAGTAAATTTAAAACAAACAAAAACATTTGACACTGAAAGAAAAATTTCATAACCACATAATATAGCTACATAGTCCTAAATAAAAATAAATATTCTAGCGCAGCAGTGTTACATTTTGTAGGGAGGAATGCTTTCATCCTTTTGGTACATACTCTAAATAGCTGTTGCCATCCTGCAATTAGTCAGTGGCCAACAAGACTCTACTGTATCATAAGTATCCTGTAAGGGGTCATCAGTGTGATTCCTAACACAGCAGGAATGTGCATGTGTCAAGGACAAGACTGCCCTATGAAACACCATGGACACTCCAGGGGCACCGCTGTCCCAAGGCACCCCTTGGAGCACCCTCTCTAATCAAGAGGGCAAAAAGAAGACCCAGGCTCTTTCTCACTCTTGCCAAGGGATGAAACGCAAAACTGTGGAATAAATTTTGAAGGAAAAAATCACCATTAATTCATCAGACAAGTAGTTCCAAATTTTTTCCTGTTCATGGACCTTCAAAACTCCTTTAGTAGACACTGACTCAAACTCCTTCACATGTGTAGGCTGTTAAATAACATAATATGAGATTAACTATTTTTTAAATAATTTTTGTTGTTCCCTGAAGAAGTAGCCCCAAAATTAGCGGGAAACCACAGACCTAAAGTCAAACACAAACTGAAAACCAGTATACTTGTTCTGTCTTCAGCACACAGCAGGCCATAGGATTTCTTCATCAGGGCCTTCATTGTTGAGCCCAGGCAAAGATACGTGAGATACCCAGTTTTGATCTAAAGACTTACAATCCACTAAGCCCCTTATAAACCTTTCACTAGTAGGTAATTACCACAAGGAAAAAGAATACATTCATCTCTAGTCCAAATCTATTTAAGATGAGCTTCCAGCTGCCTAAACTATTTATGCTTTCTCCTGCTAATTTAAATTGCCTTCTTTGAGAGATTACCTCTCCATCTCATATAGGCACCATACATCCATAGTGTAAAGAAGATCTAGACTAGTAATTCAAAAGGACAATAATTGTACTACAGGAGTGTCAAGAGGAAGTCAATATGGGTTAGGTTATCTTGACATTACTATAATAAAATTATCATTACTCCCTCTTTCTATTACTGCAGTGTCAAGAGGAACCAACCAATACTGGAGCAGTAACGTGAAGATTGCTGTAATAGCACATGGTAAAACACAGTCACCCCATGCCCAGTTTAAATGTGCTGAACAAGGCAGGTGGGGCAACTAATATTATCCTCATCTTACAGAGTGGAAACTGAAGGACACAAAGCCTCACAGGCAGTCTGAGAGCCCCAGAACTTCCCAAACCTCTTAAATCTTACCCTGTTGTGGTAACACAAATTCTTCCTAAGTTATTCTCTGATTTATTTTCTCAAACATATCACCCTAAAATTTTACCAAAATAATGTTTGCAATTCATTCTTGGTCTTCACTCTGATCCAAGTAGTTTGCTACTCTGTTTAAAAAGTCTAGCTTGCTTTGAGGAAGACTCTTCTGTGTAGTGTAACTCTTGGCCATTAGTGGGGTAGCACACAGAGAATGTGGAAACTCAGCAGCCAGTCAGGGAAAAAGCCTTAATTCCAAACACCATACTCATGAAACAAAAATTACTAATTTGGCTTTACAAATCACTCCTCTGTGCCACTTGTCACATCTTAACTAGAAGTATCCTGAACTTACCATTTGCAAAATGACATTCAGACATGAACTAATTAATCCTGAATTGGCTCCCTGATATGAAGAAGTAGTGTAAGAACTTATTATAGTCCCTTTATTGTTTGGGGAAACTGAGACAGAAGTTAGGAACCTCAATGCCTAGCATGACAGAGCAGATTGAAGTTAGGTGACACTGCTGCTAGATGCAAAGATGTTTACAGCATAATGTTTCCTTCACACAGACTTTCTGAACAACACGCTGACAGAATTAGGCCCATCTTTAACAGAAAAAGCCATATTTTTTTGCTTTTAAACAACATACAATTGAAAAAACCCACAATTAACCAAAATTTAAGAGCCTGTGTACAATATATCTTGCTGTAGGAAGGTATGTGCTATATTTAACTTAAAAAATTTCATAGGTGTCCTAAAGCCAAAGAACATTTGTAAACAATAAGCTATCTAAACTGGCTTCACATTAATAAACAAAAAGACTTCAGGCCATGCTCATATTAAACTACAACTGTGCCATCAGTAAATGAAAATCAATTGAAATCAATTTAGCTAGGATAAAAAGTCCCCTTCCCCTGCTGCAGCTCATCTGGTGTGCTAACAGCTCCCAGTGATGAAACAGGTGCTTGTAAATTAATTAGCCTACTGAAACACACCTTAAAATGAATTTCCCAGAACACCCTGGCAGTGAGCCATCCTGGTCCCACGAGCTGATCAGTGTTCTGTAAATATTGAGATTTGATAAAGTAAACGCTGCTCTGGCAGCAGATGGTTTGGAATGCTCTGTTGACATTGCCTGCGATTACTTGGATATGAAGACTTTGCTTCTCATAGACCTCCTTTGGGAGCCGCTGGAGGACTTGATCCCCTCTCCAGCTATTTGCCTTCTAATTGAAAATCCTTATTCCCAGATGGAGCATAATGCTGCTGCTTCAGGCGTCTAGCTCTGCACTGCTTGACTGTTGATACATGGGTAATTGCTTTCAGTAATGCAGGTTAAATGTGACATTTAGTGCTTAATAAAAATTATCAAGGCCAAAGCCGTTTATCATTCTTATACTTGGGCTGTCAGTTCTAAAGGAATTTTCAATTCATTTGAATTCTTGCTGAAGAGGTGAGCAGCTCCTCCCCGGGAGAGGCTGGAACCAAACTTGGGGCATTTTTCTGCTTTATTTCTAAGATTTGTTTGCTAACAAAACCCCTTTAAAATTAACCTATCAAACATGGCAACTATCTGCCTTTGTACTTAGTATGTTGGTGTATAACATACAATCAGCGGCTGCTGTATACACAAAGCACGTAAACCAGATGCACTACACTGCACCTTCTGTGGGTGGCTGGAAGCTGAAAGTTATTCCTCTTGTAGCATCATAAAGAAATGAACCTGAAAGGAAATGGACTCCGCTGAATCGAGTCATTTCAACCTCAAAGTGTTTAAAGAATAAGGAGGACAAAAGCTTCTATGTCATGGTAGGCACGGCAGCTCCGCTTCGCTGAGAGCATTTAGGATAGTTGCTGCAGTGCTTTGTTTTCTTTGTTTTGGTTTGGTTTTTTGTTTTTTTTAAAGATGATTGTTCCAATTGGGGCAAACAGACTAATATTCTCATTATGGATTCATGATTTGAAAAGAGAGTGATGGTGCAGTCCCCAAAGCTTAGAAAGAACATATTTAAAATGAGGATAAGCTGAAATCTGCTGACTGAGCAGTAACAGTGCAATCACATCCCTGCTTTCCAGTCTCACCATCAGAGGTTTACAGACATACTCTTTTGGGAGGGTTTACATATCTCTGATTTTAGCCATGGTACGCAGACCAGCATTTAGGTGATTCCTTCTCCACAAAGTGTTGTTGTTTTTTTTTTTAATTTAAAGATGGACTTTTGATTCTTCTAACTCCTGCCATGTTTTTCCAAAGAGCTGAAATAAGAGGCTAACTGACTGACTAAACCCCTTCTCCATCATCTTTGGAGGGATTTTTAAGACATCTCTTGCTAGACTTTACAGCAGTCTAAAGGAAGACAGAGGCACTGACTCTGTGCACGCCCCAGTTTGAGAGGGCAGGGGCACAGGAAAGCTTAAAAGGAGATCGCCAGTCAGAGTAGCATGCCCAGCTGCATCCCTCAGCTACCATGAACCTTCAGTAAAATGTTTCTACAAATCCCTTTTGTCCCTCATAGTCTCCAGAAAAGGTTTTACCTGCCTACCACACAACAGTCAAAGTGATCATGAAGTCTGCCTCCAATATTACATCTGTTCTCAGAGAACTTCACCTTAGTGCACTGAACAGCTAAATCTAATCTAGGTTTGGATAAAAAGACACAGGTGTTATTACTTACAACAGAACAGTCAAACAGAACCCATATTTTGATATGGGTTCTGCACTTTGTGTAATTTGGAGGATGCCTTCAACCACAATATCTGCGTATCTGCTGTAATGCGTTGTTACTTGAATGACTAAAGCAAATCTAGGCATACTGGTGAGTTGGGTGGCTGAAAGCCAACAGAGTTAAAGTGATAATAGTAATTCAGGAAACCGAAAAAAATTATTTCTCCAGATGTTGTCACTGGTAGTTCTAACTTCAAGGCCATAACTTGTCCCTGAGCCTGCCGTTTTGGTAAGTTCCAGCTTCTCCTTTTGGAAGTTTTTATTTTCCTCCTTGCTTAATTAATTTTATAAAGCTTAGGCTTCATTCTCCATATCTCCATTACAAGCAATAACTAATTTTCTTAGTTTCCAGATTTCATTGCCCCTCAGGTTTTGCTCATGTTAGATTGTTTGCCTCATCACAGAAAATATAATTTTGAGCTTATCTTTGCCTTAAAACAAACCTTGTGAAACTGAATTTCTCCTTTTTTGAGAAACCTGACATGGATGCCTATCAGACAGCCCAATGCTGAAAGCCTGGCAATTCAGAGCAGAAGACTCATTTCAGCTAAATATGGCATCTACAGAAAGTAACTTCATCTGGTAGATAACTGAAGAGATGTGATTGACCCCTCCTCCACCCACTTCTCTTTTCAGGAGTAACCACTAGGATGTCCATTTGTTTTTAACATCCATAATCTGGTGCAAACCCCTTCATTTGTAGTAAGATTCTAGTGTAGGTTTCTCCATAGAGATTCTCAGCAGCTAAAACATATACAGTGCCTCCCATCTGCCTTCTCCTATTCTCCAGGAGTACCAGCTGCTTGTCCCCCTTGCATACATGCTTACATCTAGAGTTACCCACTATAAACGAACACACAGGAATACTGACTATAGAAGTATTCAGGAAAAACATAGAAAAAAGTATTTCCCCTTCTTATAAAAAAGACAAAGAAGCTCTGCGATGTTGTCCATACAGCGGTCTAGGACAGATCCAAAATTTAGAGAAGCATCATACGGATGTCTCAGCACTCCTATTGCTATCTACTACACTTCCTAAATTATAAGAATTGGATTTAGCAGAAGATTATTTGCTGTAGATACTTTGCTCTTTTTTCTCTGTGCTGGAATACCACATATATTAGGAACTCCTCTGGGGAAAATAACTTTAAAAAAAATATAGTGGATGCTAAGTAACTTAATGGATAATAAAATGCCTTGTGCTTCTGAGACTGCTATTTAAAGACCAACCTGGTGTTTTATGTAAAATAAGTATTGCAGTCTTGGGACCTCACCCCACATTTCTGTAGGATTAACTATAGGTAAAGCACTTTTTTCCCAATAAGAGCATACATTTCTAGAAGTCATTAACAAGCTCCCACAGGACAAGTGGCCTTTTTTGCCACCAGCCCCCCCAAAAAATGTGGGAGTTACTAAGTAAAGAACAGTAAAAAGAAAATCAATAATGAAGTATTAATACAGGCTAGGGGATGAAGGGATTGAGAACAGCCCTACCAAGAAGGACTTGGGGGTACCGGCGGATGAAAAGCCAGACATAAGTGGCAATGTGCACCTGCAGCCCGGAAGGCCAACTCTGTCCTGGGCTGCATCAAAAGGAGCGCGGCCAGCAGGTCGAGGGAGGTGGTTCTCCCCCACTCCTGCAGTCTGGTGAGACCCCACCTGCAGTGCTGCATCTATTTGTGGGGTGCTCAGCACAGGGAAGACATGGACCTGTTGGAGCAGGTCCAGAGGAGGGCCACAACAATGATCAGAGGGCTGGAGCACCTCTCCCATGAAGACAGCCTGAGAGAGTTGGGGTTATTCAGCCCAGAGAAGAGAGGGCTCCAGGGAGACCTTATTGCAACCTTTCAGTAATTAAAGGTGGCTTACAAGAAAGATGGGGACAAATTTTTTAGCAGGGTCTGTTGCAATGGGACAAGGTTTAAACTAACAAAGGGTAGGTGTAGACTAGATACAAGGAAGGAATTTTTTGCTATGAGAGTGGTGAAGCACTGGCACAGGTTGCCTGGAGAGGTGGTAGATGCCCCGTCCCTGGAAACATTCAAGGTCAGGTTGGACAGGGCTCTGAGCAACCTGATCTAGTTGAAGATGTCCCTGCTCATTGCAGTGGGTGTGGACTAGATGACCTTTAAAGGTTCCTTCCAACCCAAACTATTCTATGTTTCTATGAATGCCTCTTTACCACATAGGCAGCGGTGCTAGAGTACAGACACAATTAGTTAAATGTATCAGTACAAACAATTTTGTATTAAAAAAATATTTTTTTGTCCTGTCACCTAAAGTATGAAAATTTACCACTTAAACAGTTCTAGTGCATATATTCTATTGCATATAAGCTCATTTATGACTTGAGTAGGCTGTTTAACTGCTGTATTCTGCCTTGGCATAGGACACTGTAAGTTCCTCAGCATTGATATCAGAGTGTTTTTCCAAGGACTTCAACTTCCTTTAGACACGGTGGGAAGAAAGTTGCACAGAAGTTGAAGCAGCAAGCTACACAGTACATATTGTCCATCCCTGTGAGAAGCGATGTGATTATTACAGAAGTATGAGCTCAGACCTTCCAACATGTCTGAGGACATCTAGGTTCAAAATCAAAGCTGTGCAAGAGTTGGAAGCACCAAAAATGATGAGGACTCAGTCCCTGGGAAAGAGCCCTCATACTGTTCTCTGGATAACTGCGTACAGGGCATTATTAGCATCTTTAAAGGCAGCTGTATCTAACCATAAATACTGGGGTGGAAGCTCATTTCCAAGAAGGATTCAGGGGAGGAAACAAAGGCTACAAAAAATCTATGTGCTACTAGGTACTCAAAAGGGGGGGAAATTAGATGCCAGCCTTCTCTTGCTACTTTCTTCCCTGTTATACAGACCCATATTCCTGTTTCAAGATGAATACCCTTTTTTTCCGAATAAACTCTGTCTTTGGGATCTTTAGAGAAAAAGCCTCATGGTGGCTGGGCAGGGGAAGCAGAAAGGTAGAAGAGGGAACAGTTACTTCTTCGTCTTCTTAGAACACTGCCAGCAGATTTAAGTAGGTGGTCATGGGCCAGCAGGAACCCCAGTGAGCTTACTCAAAGCTGAAAGAAACAGTTATTTCAAACATGTAAAAAAAAGATGAAATGCAGAAGAGATGCTCATTTAGATTTTGTGGTCATCACTGGCTTGGTTGCAGAAAGAGCTCTTTGAGTAAAACTCATACTCTCCTGACACACACAAGAGAAAATTACTGTGTAATATTCCTAGCACTATAAAGCAAATATTCATCTTGCCCCATTTCTCCAAGAGCTCAGTGATCACGGTGGCGGCAAGTTAAATAGAATAAATTTAGGAAATGTTCAGAGAACGGCAAAGCATTCTGACAATGAGAGGTCCCACTTTGGCAGTCTCAGAGGAGTGGGTGGAAGAGCCAGCTGTAAGGGTGGGAAGGCAGGCAGGGGCAGTAGGGCCACCTTTGTTAGCGCACTAGGCAGAGAGCTGGAGTTGCTAATGTTATTCAGAGAAGACACGTTTGAAATCCCATGGAAATTCATCACAAAAGAGGCTTGATGGGGGCAAGGCAGTCGGTTGGAAAACGATATTTCAATAGAAGTCATGTATGTCTCCCCAGTGTGAATGTCTTTTCCTGAGATTTAAACTTTGCTTTGCATTCAAGCTCAGTTTAGATGTGGCTAGCAAGGTTTGAGGTGACAGATCCCCCAGCTCTAATTGATTACAAGTCTAAATGGCCTGCTTTGGTCCAATGTTTTGTTCTCTTTCTAGCCATGGTATGAATAATGACACTCCCTCGTATTAACATTGATTGGCCTTGTTCACAGTTGTATGTGTATGAGCCCAGCGTAGCAGAGCATTGCTGTGAGAAGTCCTTGTGGCTTATTGTCTGCTTTCTATGTCTTTATCTACCATCATCAAATTCTCTGCAAATCCACAGGTTTCTCTGCTGTAGGCTTAGCTTGAAAGAGTTATCTCCTAATCTCCCTTATCAGCTTTCCTCCAAAACTCCTGTGCTGTTACTTTACTCTCCAACCTAAGACTCTTAACTCCTCAACTCTCTTTGCACCTTCTCTTGATTTTAACTTAAATATCTTTAACCAGCTTTAATCTCCCTCCAGTCTGGAAGTGATTCTGGCTTATATGTTTTGTTTGAGTTTGAGAAAATTATTTTCAGGATTGTGTTCTTTGGGGTTTCCAGATGCTGATCTTCTCATTTCATGGAATCATAGAATGGTTTGAGCTGGAAGGGACCTTAAAGACCATTTAGTTTCAACTCGCCTGCCATGGGCAGGGACTACATCATCACTCTTTTAATTTTTGAATTCTACATGTGCACACAGCCTGCATATTGTTTTAGTTAGACCTATAGTATAATATGTGTGTACATGCTATTAATTAGTAGCTTTATTAGTAATATAGGGAATGCATTACATTAGTGTAATATACATACACCTGATACATCTGATAGTATATGGGAGGTGTCTGTAATGATACTTTATACACGATATAAGACTGTAGATTGCCCTGATTACTATACATCTGTTCAGATATCACTGCAAAAGTGCATCAGTGTGAGTTCCCAAGCAAAAGTGATTGAGACAGAATTTATGATTTGGGTGGGAGAAGAAGTCAGTCCCTTAAACCACCATTTCTTTTACTTTGTGCTTGTCTCCTGACTCATTTCACTTCTGGTTCCCACCACTTAGACTCCATGACCCAGCCCCTGGCAGTATTATCAGCCTCATCTACCCAGTAGCAGGCCCAGCTTTGACTGTGTAAGTGAAAAAAGTCTTTTTCATTTGTTAGTAATGACTTAACTCTTTTTAAAAGGAACACAAATAACTGGTTCTGAAACTAGGAGAAATTTCACAGCTCCCTTTGATGGCAAAACACTTGTTTACTTCTTTAACTAATATGGCCTGGACAGCTGTGTTTTCAAGATTATCTACCAATGTTACATTATCAGAGATGTTTTTATGTCTGTACATTGAGCTGGTAAAAGTACGTTTGACCACTAGTTTTGATTCTTTTTCATGGAAAGCAAAAGTAAACACAGAGTCTTACCCAAAGCTGGCTGCCATTAGCATGGGGCCTCTGCTGACATCCTCCTCCTCCAGAATTACTGTAAAACTATTTTTCAAGGCTGCGGATTTTGTGTGGTAAGAGTCAACAGGTACTGAGCTCCCTCCTGCAGCAAAGTCATTGTGAGGAAAAAAATACCATTCTTCACAACTGAAATTTATTTAGCTGATATTTATTTAGGACATTCTATCTGGCAGTCAATTACTACAAATTTAATGCCACAGAATATGGCTACCAAGCATCATCTGTGAATCTTGCTCTACAGCTATTTTATTGCAAAATAAATTGATTGTGTTTGAAGGCTTATTTCTTAATTTATGCTAGTGACAGTTTTAAAAGTTCTTAAACCTATTTTGAAATAAATAATTGAAACATAAAACATAAAATAGAGTTTTTCTACTGCCTCTTAAAGCAGTTTTGTCTACTGTCATCAGTAGTTTCTGACTGGCTTTCACTGTGTTTGAACAGTTTTTGAGCTCTTAAGGACTTGTAAAAAGTCTTTAAAATGTAAACCACCTTTAAATTTAATTAAATTTAATAAATTATTTAAATTTAAATAAATGCTGTTATAGAAGTAGGATCACAAACATTATAAATGAGAGTTAATTATCTTTGGTCTATATTAACATTACACAAATAAAATAATGTATCCCTGTGATAAAATAAGAGGTTACTAATCAAAAAAAGACACTATCCAAGCAGGTTAATTGTATGGTCAGTAGAACCAAATCAAGAAAAAAGCATAATTTTTCAAATCTGGAAGCAAGTGCTAAACAATAACTGATAAGGAAAAATAGTTTTGGATTTTGGTAGAATAAAATATAAAATTGTTGTTATTAAGTTTTTAAATGAAACAATTTGTATCTATACTGTGTTTAAATATATGGCTGTATCTAAAACATTGCATAGACCTATTAAGACTGGGAAGACATCTATTCCTTTAAATGACTTATACAAATTCAGAATTCTCATTTTATTGATGATCCACTGTCCCTGGCCAAGGATGTAACCAACTGCATCTGAAATCCAAAGTAGGCTGAAGTTTCTAATATTGCAATAAGCCAAATCTGAGCAGGTAGTAACAAGCACAGGATGCATTAGATTTATGCACTGATCTCCCACATCCATTAATACTATGCTAACGGCTCAGCTTAAAAATGGTTTGCGGAGTGCATGCTTACCCTTACCCTTCAAAAAATAACTCCTTCTGGAAGGCCAAGAGAAAATGATAGAGAATAATGAAGTGCTTATTCAGCACTGAAAGAGTCTGGCAGGCCCACTGAAGTTTATACCAAAATAAAGTGCACAGGGAGAATATCTGTAACATAATGCATGTATAAAGACAACTCCTTCCTGCCTCCAGAAAGATTTCAAAAACTCAGAATGATATTTTCAAGGGAAATCCAACCAACATTATAAAACCAAATAAAATCATGCATCGCTGTGATAAAATAAGAAGTTATTAATCAAAAGCAGACACTATCCAAGTAGGTTAATTGTATGGTCAGTAGAATGAAACCAAGAAAAGAGAGTATTTTTCCTAATCTGGAAAGGTCTGTCAACAGCAAGTACTTAACAATAGCTGGAAAGAAAAGAAGTATTCTTGGCTTTCGATTTTCACCAAGAGTTTGGACAGGCTAAACTCAACCGGGCAAGCACTATTCCTGTGCTTGCAGTGTGTTAACCATTTCCATCTCAAATGAGAACATCAATGCAGCAAACTGCTCAGGTTCAAAGCTGGGTTCTAGTAAGGTAATATTTTATTTTTCTTAACTGTGCTGATCTAAAATCAGAAGCGGATAACTTCAGAGCACCAGACTGCAAAATGACAGAAGAAAGGACATAAAGCAGGAGCTAGGAACAAATTTTAAGTCAGCATGATGGGTACGGTTACATAGGACAAAGTCATTGATCCAGACCCTAAAGGAGATTAAGAACATAAAGAATATAGACCAAAAAGATCTGAAAGCTCTTTAGCATAGCTGAACAAATTAATTCCTAAATTTTCACAGGCAGGGGCTTACCGCCAGCTGTGGCAAGAGAGAAAAGTACAGAAAGACAAAGAAAACAAAATATTTGGAGGAATTACAGTAAGTGAATCTGAAGTGTGTATTTGCCATCTGGAAAACATGAAACAATACATTCTAAAAGCTACCTAGAGATAAAAGTATTTGATAATATATCTTGTAAGACCAACACATCTTCCCATCTACAAAAGGTATTTGGGTTGTCTATCCTGACCTCCAAAGTTCAAATATGTGATTTGCCTGTTAGTACTATCTGTGTGGTCCAAAACTATTGAGTTCTTAGTTCATCTAATAGTTAGGATTTCTTTTTAAATTATTAATATGTTATATTATTTAATTAATTAATTAATATAATATATGTTAAGCTTTTGCCATTAAAAAAAAAAAATTGAGGAAAATTTGGCTTTTGAACAGACCATACAGATGGGGAAATACCGGTGGCCACTTTGCTCATGTTCTCACTTCAGCAGAAATATGTTTAAAGAGTTTAAAGACAGGACAAAGAAACATCTCTGTCCAGCCACAGAGATAAGTATCTCAGGGCAGACCAGCAATATCAAAAGTAGTATGCAAAAAGTTTCATCCTGACATTCACCAAGGCCTGTAAAAGCAGCCACCCTTTCTTTGGCTATTGGTTGTGTGGAGAGTTTTATAGCAATAATTAAATTCACCAAGAACAGTCTAATAGCCAGCCCAACCATGAAACTTCTGTACATTTTGTTAACCAATTTCAAATTTACACCAATTTATACATGTTGAGACCTCTCTCTCCAATTCTGATGATTACACACGAACAAATGCACTGTAGTACTAAAAATTCACAATACTGAGGACATTACTGACCTTCCAGGCTTGATTTGGCTTCGAATGATCATGAACTACCTAAGGTCTTCCCCGAGTCAAAGCAGAGCCTTGGTGTGAGCTGCACTTAGTGTGAGTTAATGTAGCAGTTGACTATGATTAAATCTTTACGTTTTGAAATAAAGAAGACATTCACAAAACAATCAGATCTTTCCTGGTGTGAACTTGTCCTGAGGAACCCCTGGGAAAACAGATGCCCAGAGTTGATAATTAGATGAGGGCCAAGGGAAGGAACACCTCAAAGTAAAGCAGATCAAAGCTGTGCTGCTTATTCCTTCCAGCCTCTAGAAATGTGAACTCTAGGATGGAGACTCACAGTACTCTCAGCTAACCCCTGTATCAGGCTGCGAAGTTTCCCCCTTAAACTTCCTGAGTTTGAGCTGTAGCTGGTATTCTAAAATTGATCCTTTTACATGCATACAGTCTTTCTTTTGCTTTTTTGGTATTTTTCTTTTAACCTCGTGCAGTTCTCTGTCCTCATTCTGCTTGTTTTTATTCACTCCCTGTCTCTCTTCCTCCCATGACTTCCTTTTTCAGAATTTTCTCAATAGTCTCTAATTTTCTTTGCCACACATTCTCCCTATCATCTCCAGCAGGCAGTCTTTTTGCTGCAGGCTGTGGTGGAAACCAAGCAAAAGTCTTCTGGCCTTTGCTCCCTAGCCCTTGCCATAGGGGCAGTGCTGCTGCCTTAAACATATCGGCAGCTCCCAGGGTCCCCATTTGCCTCTGGTAAGTCTGGGTCCTGGTCTCTGTGGGCTCCCTCTGTACCCCTTGGTGAAAGGCTGGTGCTCCAAACTGTCCCTGACCAGAAGGGACCTGAACCAGCTCCTCTGCATTAACACTCCAGAGGAAGCGCTCACTCACTCTCCATATGGAGTCTGCAGTGTGACTGCCGCCAGATGATTCAGCCATGCCAGTTTTTCACTGAGGACCTCCCCTTTGTAGGGCACTGTGGAAATCTAAAACACAATCACAACATATTCCAACAATTTTGGATTTTTATCCAGGGTTTTCTGATCAGTAAGTTCAAAGACACAGAAATGTTGTCCGTGTAAATGTGTCTGAAACTTCCAGCTATCCCAGATATAGCTTGCTTTCTCAAAATAATAATTTTTAAAACTGATTAACCATAGTTTTCCATCACAACTGATTTTCCCAATCTAAAAATGATCTTTTGCTGCAAGCAACACACAGCTCACGCTTAACAGATAATAAATTGCATTATTAGGAAACAGAGAATGTGTGTGTTTATTTCTCTGAAACGAGCTGTGTGGGTTTCATAATATTTTCAATGCTTTTATATTGCCATACATATGATAATGTTTTAAATGCTCATAATAAAGTTTTCAATGTTTTTCTGTAATGTAGAATTAAAATAAGTGATTTCATTACATACCTCTCTTTCTCAAGGGTGCATAACTTCCTGAACAATTCAGTATTTTGATCTGGGAGAAACAGAGGGTGTTTATTCCTTTACATCCTATGTTCGGCCCAAGGAGCATTTTTGCAAAGTTTGAGTACTTCTCTTTCAACAGATTTTAAGTGATCACAGCAGAGAGGCTGTGGATTCCAGGTCTGTGCTGGCACCTAAGCTGCAGAGTTGGTGTACATAAAGTGTTGTGGAGAATTTGCTTTCCAACCAGTTAAAAATGGCCTTTTTAATCTTGGATACAAAGACTAAAATACAGCACGTTTACAATTTCAGTTTTTCAAAGGATTTAGTCTACTCTGAAGAGGAATATCTGGGTACATTAACTTAGAGATTATATCCTTCTCAAAATTACATTTTTCATGATCTTTTGCTATATTTAGAATGACTTACCAAGTTAGAGAATTAGGTATGTGTTCAATTACACTACCCTTCAGTAGATTTTCAAGCATTATTCCTATGGTATCCTGGCATCATGTGTGTGATATTTAATTATTTGGAAACATTCTGTGAAAACAAACAGAACCATGTAGTTGTGTCTGATTCTAATTTATCACACTCAGAAAAGCATAGGCTTTCACTCATAATGTCATTCTGTTTTCTCCAAAATGACCGTATTGAAGGGTTCTCAGCAGACTTGTCTTCTGTTTTTAAAGAGTTGATTTACCAGTGAAATTTTTTCTGTATTGCTCCCTCCAAGTGTTCCCTCTGCATTCTGCAGGACTGAAACTTAAGTGAAAATGTTTTTTAATCCCTATGTGAAATGACTGTTTTCTCTAACAAAATTGCTAAGGAGGATGCTGACTAATGAAACATGAATTTCTTTTTACTTTGTTCAAAAAAGAAAAGAAAAAGAAAACAGTCTCATTACCAAGGGGGGAAAAGAAAGACTTTTAGGACTGAGAATATAAACAAACAATCCAGGAATTTCAGTTGCATTGTGTGTATAGGACAGTCAAAGAACTTTCAATACATTATTTGTCACAAAAGCAGTTTATGAGCATGTCAAGATTTACAGGCACAACTGTGATGACGAACACAGTTCTAGGTAGGTCACAGAAAGCCTCGGGCTTAATTTAGCACAGCTTGTTAAAGTGTTGGTAATATCAGACTAGAAGTCTGGGCAGCAAATGTGGGTGTGATGGATGCCCTATGAACAACACTTTTCCCTACAGCCCACATACCAGGTGGTAGTCACCAGTATTCACAGGCCACAGGACCTAAGACCAATGCCTTTTGCACCAAATAACTAACTTCATGATACCACATTTTTTACCATCCCTAGCCTTACTAGTGTACAAAACCACTGCCAATTAAAACACTGTGAGGACCAGGTTCAAACTGTGGACTCCTTGATAGTTAATAGTGCAAAATCCTTAATTTATCTCCTGCCTTTCTTTTTTTTTTTTTTTTAGGTGCTCCAACTATTAGCCTCCCAGAAAAAAAGCTGGGCAGGGTTTCCATGGACACAAAGTGCTGTGTTTTAGTTGGCCCAAGGGCCAGGAATTGTCCCCAGAAGTGCATGCAAACAATTGCACAGACACAAACATAAACTCCTCTGGTAACCTACATGTGTTAGGTGAGCAGGAGATGTCTCTGTTGACAATTAAAATGGACCACATGCCATGACAAAGTTCACCTTCATAGCATTGACCCTTCCTCCCCTATGTCAGAGTCTGTCTTAAAAATAGTTCTTGGAATATACTATCCCCTGGTCTATGCAAAGCCAGTATATTAAGACTGATGGTGGGACAGTGACAGAACCTGTGCCTTGGCTTTGTTCTATTTCTGAACAAAGCACTGTCCTCTAGATATTTCTTTCACACCATAGAAGCCCTCACCACTCTCGCCCTAATAAATATTGTGGCATCTGTAGCATGATGGATTTTGTATTAAAGGCAAAATTCCACTGGGAGACAGGGGGAGGAACTGCATCCAAATGTGCTGTAATTCAAACCTGGGTGCATACAATGTACAAGCTTCGGTTATCCTATTAATAACTGCTGCACCGTAACCTTGTACCATAGCTACGGGGTGAACTTGGGATTTCGGAATGTAACCTACTAGCCAAGAATACTTCAAGTATCGCTGTAGGGATTGGTACCCAAAAGGAGGTTAACAGTTGCTTTGTCACTCCAGTGGTAGATGTCTACAGTGGATCAATCTGAAGGTTCAGGATCCATATTACATTAATAACCCATATGGGAGGAGCCTAATGGTGGGACGTGATGGATTATAGTGGTCTATTTTCCTTTTTTAATGTAATGAGTTCATTCTACTCAAAGAAAGAGAAAGCAACCCTGAAAATTAAAATGAAAAAAAATTCTGCTTCATCACTACAAACCCCATATTATGGCAAAGCACACAGCCAAATACAAATAGTTAACCTTTTGGTTTTTCCTCATCGTATTTAATTTTTCATGTTCATCATCAGTTAGTTTTAAAACAGACAGATGAAATTAGTTTAGTAGGCTCTTCTGAAGCTTGCAATACAGTTTGACTTTTTGCTGAAAGGTTATAGCATGGATGATCCAACCAGTGTAAAAGCTCAATGGAAACATGTTAAAAACTTTCCAGCCAGGTTAAATGCACAATAACTAAAAGCATCTAATATTAAGCAAAAGTTTAATGTTTAAAATATAAGTAGTTGTAGCTGAAATATTCAAGCATTTCTAGCAAATCTCATGAAAGGTCATCAGTTAAAGAGTTAACTGCAGTAATTTAGTGCATTAGTAATTTAAATACCCTTCTCCCAAGCTAATTTTCTCTCACCTTTTAGTGCAAAAGGTATTTCCATGGCTGCACTCAGAAGTACCCAGTTTCATATATTTACATTTTACAAATGTAAATCTTTGGTGTTCACAGTTTCATTTCAGAGACAAATACTTCCTAATGTGCAAATGTTATTCTATACAGTTGAGAAAAAATAGATCAGTTTTCCTTTAAGGAATAAAACATATATAATGCTACAACGTAAATAAAGCTGAGTTACTGTTGCTGTGGGAACCATAACTTTGAATATCCTCACTACTGTACATTTAAATTCTCTGCCATAATGTTGCATATGTTGCATTAACTTTTTTCTTTTTTGCATTACATTTATATCTAATGTGATTCCATTTCCTGCTCTTTACAGATGCAGATTAGCTACTGTAATGTTCCTGATGCAAAAACTGTTTTTGGTAAATCATATCAAAATGTTTCATGGAACTCACTGAGAAGTGTTGATATATGGAAATTGGTCTTTTAAAAAATTGTTCCTAAAACCCAAATTGCATATTTTGCATGGCACCCCCCCCCCCCCCCCCCCCTTTCTATCATCACTTCCCATATTTCTGGAGAATTAAAGGGAATGGCACATCTGTGACATTTCAAAAGGAAAGTTCTTATTATTGCTGGTCTAATGCTTATTATAAATACACTGTACAGCATGATACAGTAATCTAAACAAACAAATGTTAGTAATAAAAGTTCACATCATACCAAATTTATCAGGCTTGCATTGATAATGAATCTTTCCAAGTGAACTGTAAAGATTCTGTTATATGAAAAACCTGCGTAGTTTTTGAGCTAGTTCAGGAGAAGGTAATTTCAATTATAATTCATGACCAATGACCTATGAACCAACAATTGACTGTAAACTTCTTATGGTATTGAATGTATGCATTTAAAACATGTTGTGTGGTACAACTTTCACTGGAAATACTCTCTCCTTTGTTAGATAAACCTTTTGAAAATTTCTCTTCTTTCTCTAGTTATTTCCTGCCTTTTTGGTAGGCTTGTTCCAGTTCAGAACAAGATAATGACAAATTAATTCCAGCTAAGAGTCAAATTTTTTAGGCACTACATGGAGTATTTTTATAATTAATATAATTGTAATTATTGAGATTAATGTACTTACGGACAAATAGAGTAGGTTCCAGAGACAATATTGTAAGAGTGCCTATTAAAATCAGGGTAGAGCATAGATCAATAGTACTTATGAGACTGGTTGCTTTCAAACAATTCATGTGAGAGATGTTAAATTATATCAATAAATTATATTATTTCAATGAACAGTACTGGTAACAAAATTTGAGAGCAGAGAACTGAATCAGCTACTGCTCAGTTCATACCAAAATATTTTTCCCTTAGAAAAAAATCTTACAAAGTTATGCTGCAGTGGAAATGAGGCACAGCAGCAAGAAGCAGAATGTTTTGTTGCTGACTGTAATCCTCCAGTAATGGCTCCGCTCTTCCCTTTTTGTGGCATTGCATTTGCCACTGACTTCCCATGTAATCATCTGTGGGTTTGGGGTCTGGTCTGCTTGTCCAAACCCCATTTGTCGCAGGTCTTCCCTCGATTTAAATAGTTTAATGACACGCAAAATAATATTAAAGGAAAAAAAAACCTCGCAAACTAGAAGATTTGAAGCCGTATATAAGGAGATATGGATGTGCAAACATATGTGTATATATACATGTATATATACACATGTTTATACATACACGAGTTTGATTTCTACATTGAGTACCTACATACTGACAAAACCACACGTGTAGTTGAAGGCATTATTAAAGAGAGTATGCTTATGTAGGGAAGAAATGAGTATATTACAAACTTCTGTAATTTGAAATTGATCACAAATCATTCTGAGAAGATCCATTTATTACAGTGTCTTGCTAGCTCTGACTTATATTTATAATCTATCAAGCACTTAATCAAAATGTTACACAGCTTTGACAGAGAACTTTCCTATACTCTACAGGATATGACTGTAAAATGTCTTCCTTTCTTTGACTGCATGATTGAAAAATCAAGCTTTGAAATTTTATTTTAATAACATTGTTAGAGGTCTGTGTATTTCATTTCATTGTCAAAGTCTAATAGAATAATAAACCTTGATATTTCATCAGCCTTAAGTGTTTTTTTTTCTCTCTCTTTTTTTTCCCCCACATAATGGTTTTAGTATTTTAGTTACTTAGTAGATTTAAATTGTACTCTTGGCATCTTTATTATTGATTCAGCTATCCTTAACCTCCTTGAACATGTAGAGGCATCCTTTCATACTTACATAAGGTGGAAGTTTGTACAAAAGTTCCATCTAATTTATACAGGTTCTCCAAAAACAAAACCAAAACTTAATCACTTCCTGGAATTTCTTTAATTTCTTCTGCTTTGACTTCTGCTATGGCTTGGCAGATATTAATAAAAGAATGAATGTAATAGATAACGATAAATAATGAATGTTACATTAATGTTCCTCTGAAAACGATCTTCAATTACAAGTAATTCAGAGGTAAAAAAATTAAAACAAACCACCTTTCCAATCTAGTCCTTATTTTTCAAAATCTCCAACTCAAATGTTCTTGTGAGTTCTGTTTTGTATGTGTAACTTGTAGTACTGACCAGTAAAAGGAAAAAAATTAGTTTCTGTTGAGAGCTTAAGATATTTGCAAATTGATTTCATTTCTATCTGTTCCAGTTACCACTAAAATATAAGACACTTTTTTGGTTTGGGTTTGGGTTTGGGTTTTTTTTTTACCTCTAATTTACCAATAATTGAATTCAGCATCTCAGTATTACATTTTTGCATCTGTCAATTTTCATCTGAAAAATCAAAATATCTAGTTCCTGGGCTCTATACCTGAGTTTTGCCTTAGATAACTATCTTTTCTCTTCCTCACATATTATCTTTTCTTACTAGTATTATTTTGAAAAAGGGGGAGGAATAAGGAACTATTTTCTGGCATGTGCACCTATGTACTCTGATACCCATTTGAAACTGAAACCAAGGTGAATGATGGGAAACATGAGTCACAACAGGTATATTTTAGCATTCTGGCATAGAACAGACCTTTAAAGAGTACATTTACATTTCTTCAGGGAAGACTTCCAAATCAAACCCCACTTCCTCTGTGGACTGGAGAGGCAGGAGGTTCAAAAGGACTTTAGCACAATCTTAGGTTGTAAATATTGTGTAATTGCATCACCTCTGCTTTAACCTGTTAGTTCTCGCCAATTCCTGATTTGTGTGCTTTTTTGTGTCCTTTCACACGGCAAGGTGAAATATCTGTCCCAATTTGTACCCCACAGCCTGACCTCTGATCTAGATTGCTCACTCGGAATTCAGTTCCGAATGACTAGTGTTCTGTCAGGCAAAATCTACATAATCTGCTGTCAAAGACTGTCAAACAAATGGTTGACTTCATACACCCCATTTCAGTACAATGATCAAAACATCAGAAAGAAAAAAAAAATCCTTCCTTGGGCTCAAAAATATGGTACAAAGATTGATAAAATACCTTTGAAATGAAAGAAACCTTTGAAAAGCTAAAACCAAAATTATTCCTGGGAGGATATGAATACTTACAAAATGCTGAATGCATACTCTTAATTTTTACTTCAGTTGTGGGAAGAATTTTTCCTATTTCAGTTTTGAGTTCTGTAAATTTATTTTTTTTTTATATATATATAAAAGCTCTCAGACTCAGAGTATAGTGCAATTAAGTTTGGGAAGAGGTACTAAAGAGCAAGCAATTATATGTGATCCAACAATTGCATGGGAATAATTATTTAAAGTCCAAAGGTCTTTGTTTAAAAATGTCATCAAACCAGTTGATTGGATATAAGCCACCATTAAAAATAAACTTACATATTAGTTTTCCTCAGGGGAAATGGGCAGTTAATACATCCATTTCTAAATGTAATTACATTTCTAGTGCTACGTGTATTTTATAGCATAACTTGTATCTTAGTAAATCATTTTCTTTTGTTCTTGTAACAAAGTTCCTTGGAATGTTAAATGAAGAAGCTGTAGGCATCCTCCATTTAATCTATGTCCATTAGAAATTACATATTTTGCTTTCTAAAAGCTGTACATCCTTTTTGTACCTGAGGTTGTTTTCTTTTATTGGCTTTATAACTATAACAATGTCACTTTATTCTTCCTCTACATCTTTTTTTTTTTTTTTAAATAATTTATTAAACCTTCAGATATACTTCATTCTTGCCCTGAGAAACAGCAATTCACTCTGCTAAAGGTAATGTGCTATTTTGCCTCATTATAATAAACATCAATGTTTTTACAACTGCAACAGTTCTCCACCAGTATTAGCATATTTTGGCTGAGGTATTGTTTTACTGTGACCTGTATAATAAGTGTCACATTAGCAACACAACAAATCAAACGTTTGTTAATTTCCCTCGCTTTCCCACACAGCTGCTAGTGTTATCGTGTCACCAGATTTTAATTAATATGATAAGTAACACTTGCAAGACAACAGGCTGAATTTTCCCCCCTGTGTGTATGTGTGTCTCTGTGTGCACACGTGTAGACCAGAAAAGCAGCAAAGAAGAGACTTTTGTGGCAATTGCCTCGTTAGCTTTTAAAGCAATTCAGTATTAAAAGAGAATTCTCTTCCAGCTTGCCCTGAGAATCCAGTGCATGCGTTGGAAAATACGTTACAAATGTACTTGATTTGCCCATTCTACCGTTGAATTTTTATATTTTTAAGCTTTCACCGCCTGAGATATACATGGCAGACTATTTGAATCTGCCTCATTTCTTTTGCCCCTATATAAGTAATAACAAATATGTGCCTGACTTACGAAAACCCTAGCAAGTGGTTTTTATGTTGGGTTTTGTTTTTTTTTTTTTTCAGGTATTGCATCCTACCAACTGAATTGCTCTAGTACAAGTCAAAAGTGCCATCTATTTGTAACAGCTAGAAATGCACCGGCGGCCACTGCTGGAGCGGAGCGTGTGAGATGCGCACAGGCACCCCCTGCCCCCCGCCTGACCAGCCTAGCCGGGGGGGGGCACCACATCGCCAGCGAAGAGCTTGGGGGAACTGTCGTGAGAAGTTTGAACACAATTTCCTTCGGAACATGTCAACCACACTACAATCGGTGTCTGGAAAGAAATCCCTCACTCCCACAGAAGCACTGAATGGGCTTTTTAGCCTCTGCCCTGGGAAGCAGAGAAAAGAAATGACTTCAAACTAAGCTAGGGAGCTTGCCACGTTTTGAGGGGGGCAAGCATCAGAGCAGCAGTTTGTTACAATGCATTTTTAAGTCAGTAGTGGCATTAGAGAAAGGTGTATATACATAAACTCATAATTACAGCTTATTACTGTGTAATTATAGAATACCCAAATGCATTCTTACTAAGGTTAGGGTACAACTGAAACTGCCAGTAGCAAGTTACCATTTCTAGTACAATTTCATTAGGCACAGGATGGTGTCCTGAAGATTTCACCTCCACCACTGCCAAGGCTTCCCAGTGAGTGGAAGGATTCTTTTCAACATATATGAAAAGCAGGCCCACCCCTTGAAGAATTTTCACGTCAATTGTGTTCTCTATTTTAAGGGCAATATCGAGCTTCCTACAACCTTCAAGTGGGAAGGTTGAAGAATATAACATATATCAAAATGAAAGGAGAAAACCCAGAGCAGCAGGGATCTGAGAGCAGAAAAGTGAGATGGGAATGGGTCTTGCAGAGAAAATTCCCCTGCTGATATCAAAGGAAATAAAAGTGCACACAAAAAAAGACACAGAGCTGCCTTTTATAAGGCCCTGTTATAAACTACTGCTGATATTAGGCTGCTGAATTTTAATTCCCTCCTTCACTAAAATGCCCTTTTGCTTTTAACCTACTTTTCATTATAGCTTGCAAACTGAAAAACTCCCCAGAAGGAGACTACTGGGGAAAAAAATGCCCTGATAAACTCCCAGCATCTCTGCACCAGGTAGACCCCAAGCTAAATCACATGAGTGTGCCAGAGGAAAGGAATGGCACCTGGTTTTTTTTTTTTTATTAGAGGCAAATGTTACTGAGCATTTCAGAAAATATGAAATAGGCAAAGGGAATGTATTGACCATGATTAAAGGAGTATTATGATCTTAAAGTAGTCCTAAGGAAAAGGCATTTCATAAAAGGAACGTTGAAACATATATTTATTCAAGCCTGTCAGACTGAGTCTGTTTCCAAAGAAGTTAATGTGATATTGTCCTTCGTATCAGCAATAAGATTGCTGTAAAACACACAAATAGTACCACATCCCCCAGAGCAGTGTATTTTCCTAGCAGTCTGGACAACATCTTAGTTAAAAGAGTGTTGCCTATAAAACAAATGTAACACCAGAGGATAAATGGATATATAATAATAATAATAGCCATGTCTTAGGTATTTTAGTAGGATCAATATGAGGTTTTATTCTGTGCTTAAAGAGCTGTGAAAAGGCTGTCCCAACATGATCCTGGCTACTGGCATCTAATCCCTCTATAGAAGAGATCATAAATTGATGTTACTGTGCCTATAAATTAAAACACGCTAGGATATGCACACGCCGAAAAGCATCTGCATGCTTAAAACTTCTGGGGCTAAAACCAGTTTGAATAGTTTCAAGTTTATAACTGGCAGAAAATGTCTAGCATCTTGCGAAAAATAAAAAGGAATAGTGACCCATCTACTGTTTAAGCAGAGAAGAGTTACTTCCGTGACCAAAGGAACTAAAATGATGTTCAAATTTTGCAGCTCCACAGGCTGTACCAGTAACCTACTGAAAGCCAAGTGCCAACTGAATTTCCATAGCTATTTACATAAATCTAAATGTAAATACATCCATACAGGCATAAATCTGTCATTGTTTGCATTTTTATTCCCTTTGACTGACAAACAGCTCCTGCTTCTCTTTTGAGTTTCTTAGCAATAAAAAACCCCAACAACAGCAACAGAAACAAGCCCAGGGTGGCCTAATGGTTGTCTTTTCCACGGACTTGTGGAGATACAGAACGTTTGGGGTTGATGCAGTCCCAGTTTCAATGAGGGTATCAGTGTGCCCTACAGCCAGTCACATTATGTGTGTCCAAGAAGGACAAGTCTTGGCTGTCAGTACTGACGGGGAGAGCTAAATCTGCACTTGGAAACCTCTGACTGAGTTGAGAAGGTAAAGACTTTGCAAAATAGCCCACAAAGCTAGAGGCTGGAGGCTATATGCCATTCCTCTGCAATACTTCCAGAACATATTCTTCACCAACTTGGCAATGACTACAAACCAGTCTTAGATGTGTTAATAATGAGAAAGTCCTTTCTGTCCCCTGTTACAGCTAAATTAATATCTATGGTTCCTAAGAATTCCTAGAGAAAAAAGCTCAAAAAACTTTGGTAAAGGACAAATTTGAAAAGGAGTTACAGACTTCCTAGGCACAAAACTCTTCCAGCACACCAATCTTAGGGACAACTGTGCAGCCAGTTAGGTATCAAGTAGGTGACAGTATCTCGGTCTAAGACAAAAGTTAACAACCATCAGAGATGGGAACTAGATCAACCAGCTTGCTAAATCTTTGCTTTCCTAAAGCACTACACCAGGGCTGTTGAAAATGAAGAGATCACAAGTGTACCGTTTTCAACCCTGTGGCATCCAAGAGCTCCTCCAAAACAAGAGCCTCCAGCAAGTCAGCAGTTTTCCAAACTTTGGTGTTGTTACTGCAACACAACAGAGCTAGAACACATGCCCAGGATGTGCCACGCATAGGTGCAAGTAAGGACACTCCCAGCCCCATGGAAAACTTTCACAGTCATGTTTGTGTCTAAGTTAAAGTGTTTAAACTGGATTTTTATGTACAGATTTGCAATTCATCTCATAAATGTCTACAAAGAAAGACATCTACAGTCTGCATGAGCTCAATGTTGCTCAAATACAAACTCTCATTCAAACAAAAATGTCAGCTTTAAAATTTTGTTTCCTGAAAATGTTAATTCATACCCTCCCTCTGTTAATTCATACATTTACGTCAGTTGTTGGCACTGAGCTGGTAAAAATCTCTGCAAAATTGTCAAGTGGATCTTTTTCCAGATTCTGTCTGAGCTTTGCAGTCAAGCCAGCCTTGCAGGAGGCATTTGTAACCATTTAGCAGGAGAAATGACCAGCTCACATCCTGGATCGGTGAGCTCTTGCCTCACCTGTGTAATCTGTGCTAAGTAACTAAAATAAATGGAAGATAATACTGTGAGTAATATGGAGGGGGTTCTCCTGAATTTATTGCAAAGTGTTAGGAAATACGTTTAAATAAAGAACATTTTTTTCTGCTGAAAAAATACGCACTGCTGAATCTAGTGTATTTCTCTTTAAGAAGGTGACTAGTCTACTCTGAAGACAGTCTAGACACTGTATTATGTGACATTCAAGAGGTCTGAGGAATCATGTGAGACAGCAAATGATGCAGTAAAATTGTGTTCTTGCACTTCTTTTTTTTTTTTTTTTTTGTTAAATTCCTACAAAATTGTACTTGTAATGCAACAATCACTTTGTCATGAATAGGGCTCTTTGTCATTTGTTAGCTGACCCATCTCTGCTGTTGCAAAAATCAAAAGAGAATTGATTTTGATGAACTGACATGCAGCTTTAGGGTAACACAACCACCAGATGAACAAAAAGCCAGCTTCACCACCAGTAGGTAGATCGATACTGTACCTATGTCAGGTATATGTGGTTACAACAAAAGAAGAAAAAAAAATATCCAAAGCTACACTTCTCTTAGAATATGAGACCTTCATGGTACCTTGTATCCATTTGGGGGTTTGCTGGTCTTCTCATCAGGTGATTTTTGTGTCTTAAAAAAATGAGGACCCTGACCTACAGCGATGCATATATATGCACATGCATGTCTCGTCAAGAAACCTTGAAGACATAGTCCTCACACTTAACCTTGGATGTTTCACTGCTCTGTAAACAATGTACATGAATAAGCAGAGAATACAATTTCTCTATTTAAACAGGCCTGTGCTCATTAACAAGTGTAGTATTATTCATTACACAAACCATTCAGGTCAGTATATGAGAACAAGTGGGAAAAAAATGAAAGACCTTTATGTCCTGCGTGATACCTTTTGCTTCTGCTATTTTTAGTGATTGCATTTAAACTGGACATCTCATTAATTCTAACATCCCTGCATCTTTTATTTCAAAACAGAGGTAAAACTATTATTATTCTGCAAATGTAAAGTTCAGGAAGCAAGCAGCTATGTGGCTTGCTCGTAACCTGTCTGCTAGGTGTGCCTCTCATTTGAAATGGAAGTGGCAACCTTAACTGTGAAGGCTAGGTAGACTGGTTGATTGTACTGTAAACACAAGTTATGATGTACTTATGTGTGTCATGTTTTAGGGCATAAGTTTTGGTTGTACCCCAATGATATCCATACTCTGTATCAGCCACATATTATTTTAAACATTTTTAGGAAAACGTCCCCAAAATGTTAAAAAGTATTGGTGGGTGCCAGGGTAAAGAAAAATCTAAGTGCTCTCATACTGGTTTGTAAAGTATAAACAGATAATTAGATGTGCTGGAAATAAACCATATATTCATTATGAGAGCATTAGAGGAACAAGCAGCCAAACCGAGAGCTCTCTACCAGATGATGCTGTTAGAGGGGAGGCAGTCCTACAGTCTTTACTTATATTAAAGGAAGGAACAATTGAGCAAGGGCTTTTGGACTGAGTTGGGAAGACCCACCACAGTCCATTCACTTGCCTGCTGCAGTGTCTTCCAGGAAAAAGAAGACAAATTCATCTCAGTTCCCACCACTTTGTCTTACATAATTTGTCTATTCTATGTGAAAATAAAAACTTTATCTTAATAAAATTATGTAGCAAGCAAACTCTTCCCACATGTTTCATTAACGAGATATTCATGATTTTTGTTTCACAAAACCAAAAATAGACATGTTCATAATGATCCTATTTACTTTTATTACTTTTCTAGAAATCAGTTACCTATTTGTTCTTAGATGTGTTCATTTATGTCTCATGAATGTTAAAGATACACATGTATTACTATGCTGACATGTGAAAAACCTTGATATACTGGTGTGTAAAAACTTGATACCATGCATGAGAATGAGCAGCAGTTAATTTTATTCATAATTTGTCAGAAAGGCTCTCAAACATACCACAAAGGCTCTAAAACTTACATGTTATTTCTGGCTTATTATTTAGCAGGGGGGAGCATGGGCTTGTTAAAGGTCTCTCTGGTTGTATAGATCTGTCCTTACTCCTTAGGAATACGTCACATATGTTCCTATGTAAATTAACATCATCTAATGTAAACCACATAATCTAATTGTGTATTTATCTGAAAGACCATAATTACTCCGAAGCATTTGTTTTATTCTCTCAGAGCTATGTGATGTACCTTTAAAGAATTACCTTGTTATGGAGTATCTGCCAGAGACTGGACCCCAGTTTCTTTTCTTTTCATACCCAGCATTGAACTTCATTGATGCTTCTCTTAAAAATACTCTTGGGTAAATTCAACACAAAAAGCTGTGATTAAATAATAAGATAACGGTGACAGAAACAGAGAAATCAACAGTTAAATCTTCCATTAATGTATGCACCTACTTCACAAAGGTATGTTATCTTATATATCAATGGAATATGGGTGAAAAAGCAGAATATGTTTTTCTTGAATTTTTTATCCTATGGAAGTTTGAGATATTTACACACCTGAATGGGTCATCTCCCTGCCACAAATCAGTTGAATTCCAAGAGAAATAAAAGCTATACCCAGACCCAGTTTTGTTCTGAACACATCTGATTGCAAAAAAATTAAATGTCTTTGATGCATTTCATGAGCCCTAAATGCTACACAGTGCTTTAGGTGTAGTGGAACCTCAGGTAAGGACACGTTTAACTTTATAATATGAGTGTTTGATGGGGAGGCTGCATATCAAATCTGTCTGATCTTGCCGTTTGTTGAGCAGCCAGGATTATAAATAAATAAATAAATACACTAGAATATCAAAGGCAGCTGCAGGAAACTGTCTCAGCAGATATCAAGCTGGATGATGAACAGTGCCTAAGAAATGGCAGTCTTCAGTACCGTCTTGGGGTATGGTTGGATAGAGATACTTCATCTATACCTTCCGTCAAAAATGAATCACCTAAGGGAGCAGTGCTCCAGTGCACTCCATACATCTCTAGAAGGTAGGGGCTGATGTGGCAGCATTACCATTACTCTTTAAAATGAGTAGTATATAATAGTCATATAAAGAATGTAAGGAGCAGTTTCATATCTTCCCAAATGCTAAAAAAAAAGCAAAGCAAAGCAAACCAAAACAGAAAACCTCAGACCAGGTGAAATAAATGAGTGAGATCTCATGTCTCAAGGGCTTAGATGCTAAAAATTGGCATTGGAGTTGCTGAAAGGATAAGTCAATTAGGCATATGAATTTTTTTCTCACTGATAAACATCTATAAACTTACCTAAAGAGTTTTCCATCAAAACATTTACTTGGTATCATGACTTTTGAAAGTAAGTTTTGTTATAGGCTGAGGATATACTTATAACGTACTGGGATGTTGCCTGCCATCCTGTTGTGCACCACCTATGTTAAAGGAGCTTCCCATGGCTAAACAAAAAGTGGGGTGGGGATAAATCCCTTTTCTTAAAGTAATAACTGTAAAATTGCTGTTTGCTGTTTTCATGACTCTTGACTGAACTGTTAAAACCAGGAATTGAGCTGCAATCCTTGAGAGCGTTTGATGTTTCTCTTTAGCCCTTTAGCATCAAAGCCATTACCCAGTTCTGGTTTTAGATTCATTTTTATATTGTTCTCTATCCTCTGTGAATTCCTCCTTGTCTTAAAAGGGGAGCTGCTAACTCAGAGGGGTCTGGGGTTCACTTGCATGGCCTATTCTTCCCTAAAGACAGGGGCTGTGGAAAACATTTCAATGTTCTTAGATTTTATTGTTTATCCCAGAAGACTGGTAGGCTGTAAGATTATACATTGACACCCACTTATCTAGATTTAAAATAGAAAAACACGACTCCCACTGACTTGCTGGATGTTGAATATCAGGCTGTCGCCACTTTGGAGAAAAAGAGGGTAAAAAGGGCTGGTCTGAGAGCTTGAACACAACTCATTGCATGGATCTGCTAAAACCCCCTACTGATGCTTAGGCTGTCCAACTTTCATTGGTCGGACTGGCAGCCCCAGCTTGTGAAGTGGGAGAAGATAAGCCTGGTACTGCTCTGCAGCTCTAGGAAGAGCAGAGGCTGGCTCCAAAAGGAGCTTCTTCCTACCTTCCATGGCAAAGTAAACAACTACAGAGTAAAACCAAAAGTTTATTGTAATCAGTAGGCACTACAGGAAAATTAATTTCAAGAGAAAAAGGCTGAGTAAAACAGGTATTTAACTGGTCTGTCTGCAACCAACTCATCTACCTTAATGGAGACCCACACTCACCTGTTCGGAACATTTCTCAGTCAAATGGGAGAGGTTGACACTGCTTTTATGTAATGTAATGGAAGATCGAGTGCTGTAGACAAGCATCTCACTTGTTTTCTTTTCAGAGCTGGTTTACAGAAAGTTGAAGATTAGAGGGTGACTTAATAATTGACTGCTCTGAATTCCAATCACCTGTATTTCCAGCCAAAATGCTTATCACTTCGGAATTCATCTGTAGCAAGCACCTCTGCCTTAAGCCTATTGCATTTTATTAACCATTTGCAAAATATCATTAAATCTTAATATAAAGCGTGGCAACTTTCATTATTTTTAGGGGAAGTACAAATTAAACTGAGTAACTGGGAACGGAAATTAAATTCTGCTTTCCTCAACCAAATACTTTCCTGTTTCCCAGTCAGTTGAATTTTTTCTTTACTCTGTTTTGGTAAGAAGTGGAATCCAGTCATCATGCCTTAACTTTGGGCACTTACTTGAGGCAGCCTTCACTTTTTACTCCATGGAGAGAAGTGACAAAGCTTCTCACAGACATGTCACATGTTCTTTCATTATTAAGCTTACAACATTATGGAGATTATCTGAGATCAGGTAAGAATAGTCTTCCATGGCATTTTGACTTTTCAGGGCTGAATTTTCTGAGTAAACCAAAATGCATAGGTTTGGGTTGAAGTATAAGGGTTTCATGGCTCTTAGCAGCAGCATCTGCAAGTTATTTTCAGTGTGCACCACAAACTTCACGTTGCAATATTTAACCTGTTTCGTTCCAAAGAGTGAAGGGAGTTGCTTTCTTAAACAGCTTTGAGTGCACAGAAAAGGGAACCAGAAAAGAAGCTGAAAACTCCAGGATGGTACAGGAAAAAGATCGTATGGTTGCTATTTCATTAACAAGCCCATTCCTTTGCTTTTCTTGCAGTTATATAGAAATCCTCCATCTTTTGGAAGCCAGAACTCTGTTTATCAATTTGAGAAGACAAAGCATCATCTATTAGTTTCTGAGAGCATAGCCAACCAGAGCTCAGAAAGAAAGGATGAATGCTGTAAATACAGAAGTAACACAAGTCCTTGTGGACTTAGCCTTCCAAAGGCATAAGCCAAGCTCAAGCAGGTCAGCTTTCAAGGCTAGGTCTAAAAATTTATTGTACATTGCCTTTCAGCCTTTAGCTGCTAAACAGGCTTTTGATAAAAATACTGTTATATAGTCCACAAAGCTGTAGTTGATGGAGTTAGAGTTTATAGGTTTTATGGAAATAAAACTGATTTAATTTCTGTTTCATCTGAGGCTTTATTTCAACTTAAGAGAACAAAAAGCTCTCTACGAAGCCAAAGATAAAAACTTTGTGCATATAGGTAGTCAAGAATGTTTCAGCTGTACTTTTTGAATTTTTGGTCTGAGAAGATGATTCAAAACAACTCTAAGGACACAAAACAGCTGAACCAAAACCCAGCCTTTTTTTCTGCAAGAATAATGCCAACGTAGCAGAAATTTACATCAGGATAATCTTTCAGTTCCAAGGTGTTTGTTTTGGAAGATGTCATAAACCATGACCTAGTAGTTAGGCTGCTGCCTTTAATGTGCTTGTGTTCCTTTTCAAATCCTGTGCCTAGGAGCAGGAAGGAGAAAAGCATCTTCTCTAGCCCAGGACATAAGACAACCAGCAGCAAGACCACAGTGTTACACATAAGGGGATCAAGAAGTATGGCATGTAAGAAACTCAGAAGTGTAGCAGAACAGGAGCTTGAAACCAATTCCCCAATGTCTTCCGTGATATTCCTTTTCTGGGTTTGATGGGAAATCACTTATTGGCCCCTTTTCACCCAGAAAAAGAAGGGGGTTGAATTTGTCCTGATGTAGAATAGGGACATTTTTTAAATCTGAAGGACTCCTGTTAGTATTTGTAAATCCTTACTCAGTGACATATGGAGAAAAAGACAATAACCTTACAGAAAGGAAGTCCTGCAGGTGGAGATTAGTATTTCCAAGTAATTATACTTTGACTACCGGTAAATTTTTCTTTGTTTCAATTGAGTAGTTTGACTGTGCTCTAATCAGCTAGCAAAGGGCTACAGGGCTGTAGAGGAGTTAGAGAAGACTGTATGAAAAATATATTTGTAAAAAGGTTGTAAAGATTGTTAAAAACATAAAAAAAAAAGGGGGGGGGGAAGTGTATGGAACAAAGCTGGGCTAATTAGCATTGATAATATACAACTGTGGGTTGGCTTCAGGGTTAGCTTCAGGGGCGGCGGGTTGGCCGATGTAGGTAAGGTGCAGGTGTGGCTGGTTAAGTGGTTGGGCAACCAATGAAGAGACAGCAGCCAAGGAAGAGAGAGGAGGAAGAAGCAGAGAGAAGGGAGAGAACACATGCCCTGGATGAGGTGAGGAGAAGACAGCAGAGGGACTGGTATGAAGAGTATGCTGGTATGAGATGGTAAAAGACCTTGTTGTAGCTTGATAGTTTGGAGAGTGCTGTGATACAGGGCTACAGAAGTATCCACCAGTTTGTTTCCTATTTGCTCAGTCAAAAGTGTTTTCTCAGGGAATTTGAGCTGTTGTAATTTTGTTCCATTCTGAATAGTCCAGGAGATATATGCTACATAGCAGAAGACCACTGAAACTGCCTTTGAAATAAATGTAAAGTTAGAGAGTGTATTTGCATACCCAGGTGCAGAAATACTGTATTTAACTCAGCTCTTTACATTGCAAGCTATATGGCAGAAATATTTTTTTTATTCAAAAGCAGACAAAAGAGTTTATTAAAGACAGTATAGCCAGGGTAACTGAAGACTTTGGCTTAAATATTACTTAAGACTATTGCCGAAACTGTTCAGTAAGACCCAACTGAGATATTCTGAATACAGTAGCCTGGGATATGACCTGATATAATGTTTTTGAAACAATTTCAAAACCACAACTTTGGTGCCAAAGACTAGATAAAATTTATGCCCTGACATCATAGTATGTTCATTCTGAACAAGAGTCATTAGTCTTTGCAGTGGTGAACAACCAAATACTGGACTACATGTGCAAGACCACAGTATATAGATCAAGTGAGGTGCTCTGACTCAGCACTGGTGAGACCACATTTGCAGCACTGTGTCCAGTTTGGGGCTCTCCAGCAGAAGAATGACATTGACATAACTGCGGTGATTCCAGCACAGAGCCACCAAGATGGTCAGGGTGGTGGAGCACATGACGTACAAGGAGAGACCAAAGGAGCAGGTTTGCTCAACTTTAGGATGACAAAGATAAGAGGAGGCCATGTTGCTGTCTACAGCTGCCTAATGGGAGGGTGCAGAGAAGATGGAGCCAAACTCTTCTCAAAGTGGTAAGTCAAGAGGTAACAGACACAAGTTGGAATATGGACTTTCTGACTTCCTATAAATAAGGGATTTTTTTTTTAATTTTATTTTTATTATGAAGGTGATCAAACACTGGAATAGGAACCCAGAAGGGTTGTGGAGGTTGTTGCAGATATTCAAAACTTGATTTGCCTGCAACAGTCCCTGATGAACCTAAAGTAACTGAACTGCTTTGAGCAGATCTCTTCCAACCGGAATTACTCTATGATTCAGCAGTTAAAAGTGCGACAGTAAGGGAAAAGAGTGCAAAGCTGTGCTTCTGTCTTCCCCCAGCATACAAGCCTGCCAAACAGGTGGCCTGATACAGTAGACACCAAAGCCAGAAACTTAGCGTACAAAGAAAACATGATGCTGCTACTGGTAGACTACCCACAATCTGTCAAGTTCTTTTCATAAAAGAATGCACTAACAGATTCACTGGTCTAAAAAGACACATATTATCTAACTGCTTCTTTTTAAAAAAATACTTTCTTCATTCCTAGAACAAATATGTAAAAAAAGCCAAAGGATTCTCTAGGTAACTGAGCCGAGCAATATGAAAACCTACGCCCAGACAGACCTTCCCCAATTCTTTCTGTTGTCAGCCGAGGAGAAAGATCATGAAACATAACATGGCTGACTATACATTTTAGTGAAAGTAACAAGGTAAAAGATAAATTAAAAAAGGGAAAGTAAATGGAGAAAGAAGCATAAGTGGGAAGATGATGAGACCATTGTTTACAGAGCCACTCCTACGGGCATGGAAAGAGGCAAAGGAAGGGGGAGGAGGGCGGAGATAAATACTTCTGTCTTTGTAAGTGAATTCCGTGTGTCTAAGAGCAACGCTACTTCCAAGAGTGAAAGCTGTGCACTGTCTGAGCACTGGGATGCTTGTGCTGTGAAGTGGAGATGCCACTGCCCTCAAGAACAAAGCAACAAGAGTTGCACTCTGCTGTGCCCTTTCTTGCCATCTGGGTCCTATGGTTTCCTTTCAAGTCGCCAGCACAGTCCTGAGAGGTACAAAGGGTCATGACTCCTTCAGAATATAATCACAAATATTTTAAGACACTTCCCAAATATTGCAGAAATATTTTGCCGTTATATCACTGTGCTATACATATGTTTCTATTTAGCAAGTGCACATTGGATTTTTTTTTTTTCTGTCCCTTTCTTACTACAGCCATCCAGATACTGAATTTTTCTCCCTGCTGAGTGGAACAATGAGAATTTTTTTTACCATTATTTCAAATGTTTTTCACAAGCTTGATTCAAAAAAGGATAATTCCCCACTATATTTTCGGTCTGATTATCAGATGATGATGGACAATAGATTGATAAGAGTCACTCAAGAAGATGCAAGCTCTTGTGTATAACAGCCGCTGCAATTATCAGACACTACTAAACTATTATTGATCCTGTTCACATTGGGTGATAACTGAGCATTTTCCACTTATTTAAAGTGCTGTTAGCCAGAAACTCCCATCAATGAAAAGCAGTAGACAAATTTCTTCAAACGTGGTCCAATAAAAAAATAGCACATATAGAAGGTCCATAGTTCCTTAATCTCAGTGAAACAACTAATTGAGGCACAAATATACTATCCAGTTGTTACTGAATGGTTGATTACAATAAAACAGGAACCTCTACAAGTTCATTTAATACGTAACGTGAGTATCACTGACAGAACAATTTTAACCCTCCAGAAAATAGGAATAATAATAAAAAAAGCGCCGTTGCCTCATACAGCTTCAATAATATCAAGCAGAAAAAAACCCGCCTGTCCAGATCAAAAAATATGGATTTCTCCCCTATAACACCATGGGGTAGATCTCATTGTCTTAATCGCTAAAGCAAGGTTTCTTATATGTAATTGTATTATTTCAAAGATATGTAAATCTGTGCTTAGTATTAGACTGGTACATTTTGATAGAACTATAATCACAGCAAAAGTGGTCCTTATCAGTGAAATTCATATTACTTTCATTTTGTTCTCTTTAATACTGGGGACATACAGGATGTGATTAATACTGGGGACATACAGGATGTGATCTGATATTCAGTGTATTATATTTCTCAAGCAGGGCCAGTGGCAACATAGCAGTGGACTACATGTAAAATTGGTTATTAAGGATATTAACTAGTAATTGCTTAGGCTAATCTCTCCAAATGATCAGTAATTAAAAAAATAAATAAAAGGCTGACCATTGTGATTTAAGCTCAGATTAAAATTGACCAAAAAAAGTCAATTGGAATAGTTTTAATTATTTATGGTGCCATATTTTCCTTCAACAGAAATGTTTTATATTTCAGCATGGACAAAACAGATAATTTGTATCAACAATGGCAGTTCTTTTATCGGTTGAACAAGCAGCTAACAGGATTGCAGGTCAAAAATATCCTTTCTTGATTTGAATAAACTGCTAACAAGTCAGGCTTCTTTTGATCCTCTACTATTACGCTAGCAAGCCTCATCAGCAATATGTGTAGAGTCTGAATAAACAGATTTGGTGAGACACCCAGCTACCTTCTCAGCTACTTTCAAAGATGAACCTTTGCAGCTGATGCCCAAGGGGAAGGAAATTGTGTACAGATTATGTTTGCCAGTTGATGATGACAGTCAAATATAAGACTCAGCTTTGACTTGCTGGAGTCCAGAAACATGGCAATTAGTCTTGAAAGGATGACTACAGGTCTTCAAAGAATCCACCTCCTGCTCCTCTTGATCCATGGAGAGGCAGGGCAGAGCTCCCAGCACTTTTAGCATCAATGGGTGCTGCCTTGCTAATAGTCAGAAAGGATGGTTGGACTGTCTGACCCCAGTAGATACTCTTTTGACCTGTTTCAGATGCTGTTCAGGGAAAACATTCAGCACTGGTTTAAACCTCTGCAGTGCCCTTTTCTAACCACAACAGCAAGACAGAGAGCAGGAAACATCTACTAATTACCAAGAATTAAAAAAAACCAACACACCAAACAACCCCAAAAAGCACCACCACCCCAAACCAACCAACAAACCAAAACCCCAAAACCAAACACAAAAGTCCCCCAAACGCAATAGAATCTGAATTAAGCAAAACTGAGTGAAGTTCCTCTGAAAATGTCATTAAAGTGTTGCGGTTGTTGTGAGGTGTACTAGAGGAGTAAATAACTTCTTTATCTCTATTTGATGCAATATACTGTTTAATTTAGAAAAAAAAATAAACACACTTAAGATTCATAGATCTGTAACACACAGCTACAGAAAGTACCCAGCTACAATATAAGAACACCTTATGAGAAAACAACAGACAACTCGCTGATCGCGCTGTCCTCAACATAGCATACCACCAGTCTTTGGAAACTATGGAAAAGGTCATTAAGAAATTGCAAACTGTTCTGAAAGGAGGTCCAACCTTCAAAGGTATATGGCAAACACAAATTTTCCTAGCCTTCAAGTAACCTCCTCGATCTATTACATTACAAACAGATTAAAGTTTCTATAGTCCAAAAAGTACTCTACAGATCTAAACTATATGTGCTCTAACTAATAAGCAGGAAGCTTGCCAATACTTCTGTGCAACATCAGAGTAGCTAAACAAAACAACGAAAATCCTTGGATCTCAATACTTCTCAGCACATAGAATACTTCATACAGGGCTTTCACAGAATCTTAGTAGGCAAAAGTTAACAAATGCTATGACCTAGATTGAGCTCACACATCCATACAAAACAACTAAAGACCCAGATATTCACCAGTCACTCCATCTCTGATCTCTAATCTTGCTCTTCCGTGGAGACGTGCAAAAGTGCCTTCAAAAGGCAACTATAAAATATTATTCATAGTGTCCCTGGATACCAGAAACTGTGAATTCCAGTAAAATGCTGTTTTTGTTTAGATCCAAGGTGTGCATCACCCGTTCCAGACCTAAAGATGGGTTTGTATGCCCAAGAGCTTGCCTAGATTTTGTGGTTATACTGGTTGTCCTGACTAAGAGATTCTGTCTCTGTCTACCAGACTTCTTACCTGCTTCTTTCAACAGTTATAACAACAGTAACAGAAAAAAAAAAAAAAAAAAAAAGTGTATCTACTTGATTTCAGACCTTTTTATACTTGGCTTTGTGCAAACACATCATAAAAGATCATACATAAAGCTTAAATTCTTAAGAAGAATATCAAAGCTTTACTTGGGGGCAGAACTAGGAACAGCAACTGGTTCACTGATTCATTTGTTAAATTGCACTGCCCAAGCCCATGGGAAATAGTCCTGCAGAAGTCCTTCACAGTGCAGAAGTGGCATGTTCTCCCTGTTGTCTCTCTCCAAAGCCTACTATCCCTATGCTTGAAAAAGCCACTAGGTTTGCATTAGTGAGACCCTAATGTTCCCTTTTTTAGCGTATTTGCTGGTTAATTTTGTTGAAATACTGTATCTAACAAAAAAATTAGTGCACTCCAAATGCTTGTGGAATTAATAAACATCTGGGGGAAAAAAAAACCCAAACCTGACATGTTCCTGAATTATTCTGATGGCAGAATTTCTCTGTTAATCCATGAAGGCTCAAGCTCCTGAGTGAACTGTTCTCCTAAAACCAACACAAGATTGCCTTTACACTGAGACAACCTGGATCTAAAAAACAGCTGCCTTCCTATCCTCCATTAAAAGACTTCAAGCAGAACAGCAATTTGCAACTGTGTCACAATCAGAGCTTGAGTTCTTCAGTAGCAGGAGGAGGACATCACTCCAAACTCAGAGACGTGTTAATAATACGTTTTAGAATAGCATGACTACTAGCTTGAAAACTAATGCAATAAATACACAGTTTGTTACAAAAGAAGACTATTTGTACTGATGTCATTTTAAGAAATATAACAACTTCAGCAACAGTGAAAGTTCATTACAGCATTAGAGCTGCACGTGGTAAAGAACCAGAGAACACAATTATGAACCTAAAAAGATTGAAGGAGCTTCTAGTTAAATCTAAGCATCTCAAATTAATTGGGCCTTTGACTCTTTCATTTGGGCAGCGTATATTTCTTATTTCTGCCACATTAAATTTTATGGGAGAAGCAAAACGCCTCTGCTGTGTATCATGGGCACTATTCACTTGCAGCTAGACACAGAGTCATTATATAAAACAGGAAAACACCTTTCACATGTAAACAAATGTTGCTATTCCCATTTTACATGTAAGAAGGCTAAAAAGCTGATTTACTAAGTGATCTTCTCAAGATTAAAATGCCCAGACCAGTTAGCAAAGGAGTTTCAAAGACCTGTGCCTGAGGTCCATTATTTTGAGCTCAGTAGTATCACACTAACATCAGCCCAAACCATCCAACAGTAAATCAGACTCTAGGACTGCACATCCATAAAATTAATCAACACAGCCTACTTATCCAGTTAGCATAAACCAGATTTTTTTTTTATTTTTATATTAGTGTAAACTTTAGGTTTTCTTTCCATCACACATACCTTTTGGTTCTGAAGCCTTCAAAATCCACTTGGGCTTGTTTTTCTGATTTCTCAACTAACCGTTTCTTATTCTGTATTTGTCTTCCTGTCTTATTTTAATACAGGCTGAGATTTTCCAATAGTTACTTTATTTTCCAAAGCTAGAGTTTTAGGTACGATGTCAGATGGCCCAGGACTGCCGTAATGCTCCTAAGAGCAGTGGTGCCTGACCTGGGGCTCCCTCACAGCCCTCACTGCAGGAGAACTTGTCCCACCGCAGGTAGCTGGGGGTCCACCATTATACCAGTAAACCAAGGGTCTGGCCCCGCTGCTTCCTGATGCCAGGTGGAAAGTAGATAGATATCTGTATGTCTATTCCTTCAGTGCCTTCTGGGAGAAGCACTAAAGAGTATGTAATAATGCAAGCTGACATTATGAACAACCGTGAACTCTGTTTTATCAAGTAAAAGGAAAGACTTAGTGTGTGTGTGTCCGTGTCCCTTTTTTTCCTTTTTTTCTTTTCCTCCCCTGATCCTCATTCTTCTTCTTAACAAAACTGATAAAAAATACGAAAAAAGGCAATTAAAAAAAAATTAAAGAAAACCACAAATTAATCATAAGGATAAGAAGCATTTTGATTGACCACGGCAATGTGTTAATGTGGTCCAGTTAGATCTCTTTGCACAACTACTTAAGCAAAAATAGAACAGTAGACAAAAAGAAATGCTTCAAACACTGACCCCAGTTCACTCACTCCAGTTTATCTTCCAAATCCTTACAAAGAAGACCTGCTTTGTATGATAGTCTCTGAGATGTACATTGAAAAAAAACTTCTTGAGGGGATGTCAGAATGATAGCAACTGTAAGAACCTGGAGGACTTTCTTTGCTGAAGTTCACTGCAGAGGCAGAGCACACATCTCACAGCAGAGCTGCAAGAAGCAACAGAATCCTACCAAAAGCACCCCATAAAAGTAATGAGCACAACAGAACAAAGTTAGGTTTATAAACCGAACTGCAGTAGCCTTAGCATTAATTACAAACGCTGTTTCTGATCATCTAGCAGCAGGGCGCAGAAATGTGAGAGGAACTAGTGAACAAAGAGAGTCTTGACATTCACTTCCTCTTAATACAGGCACAGAAGGCATCAGCGAGAAGCTACAGTTCAGTATCACACAATTATGTGCCTCATTCATTAGTACCACATCATTGACTACACCGTGAAAGAAATGACAAATTAGCAATTTCACAGGACCAGCATAATACTATCATTTGTATCACAAAGTCAGCAAAATCTAACCTCCAATAATTCAGCTCACCATTCTAAGCCAAGGCTGGCCATCAATACGGTTTTATGTGCCTTGTACTAATCACTAAAGTCAGATAATATGCAAGGTTAATGGTTGCAGACAGTCTGGGGAAATATCCAAGATCTGATAAGGAAACCCCACATTATTGCTGTTCTATGTGGTATATCCCAATCAAGAATAGGCAAAGGAAGGAAATCAATGTTTAAGGCAGTTATAATACATCTCTTGGTGTAACATATAAATTGGCCCTTCATTGCCCATTCACATTTCAGTTAATAAATAGTTCAGGCATAGGACACATGGATAGTGAAGAAGTGTAACCATTGTATGTTTGTCTCCCTTACTTTAGATTTATTCTGTCTTAGTACAACAGACTCTATCAAGTGTTTTTCAATTACTTTACTAGCCTTTTAAAGAAAATAAGAAGTGATGCTTAATCCTGATCGGTAGGTTGTTATATAGTCTACCACCTGAAAGGAACTTGATGCATTTTTCCTCATTTAAACAGATAATCAACCAGGGTATTCTCATTCTAATTGTACACCATCACTGCTTACAGTCACAAATACATATATTTCATCTCCATTGCTGATAATGAAAATTCCTTTCTTTGATACTAGTTATGGCAGACTGGACGTTGATTTTCTTTTTTATTCAGCACCGAGCTATCCAAGGATAGTCTATAGTAATTTGCAGAGTAAGAAGTATGACTTCAATACACTTATGCACGTTTTTTAATATAGCATTGCTGATAATACGTAAATTCACATCATTTAAATCTGTACCTGTCCAATGTCCCTGAAATGTCAAACCTTACACTTTGCAACTTTTTTTAAGTAAGCCCCTTTCCCCCTCTAATGTAATTGCATCACTTTACCCTCTGCAAACCAAAACCAGGCAGGCAGTGTATTTAATTTGTAACTGTACCACTAAATGCAAATGTAAAATTGGCAGCTTTGATGCTGCAGCATTAAATATAGCTTATCTCACCAGTGACAGTGAGAAACAGACACTCTCTTAGGACTGTGAGTTATGACAGTCTCTCCAATGAGTGAAAAATCATCCCTGTACAGCTGTCACTGATGAGATTTTCCTTTTCTTTTTCTTATGGCATGTGAGTGCTTCAGCATACTTGGAGCCACCACACTGGTGGCAAAAATGGAGACTGCTTTAATGCAATGGAGTGTGCCCTTTTGTTCTGCTCAGTTTTCTTTGCCATTTTAAAAAAAACCAACAAACAAACCTACACCTTTTTCTTGAAAAAAATAAATCTTGTGTTGGGCCCAGTAACTAGCTGATATTAAACTAATGTACTGTTTGAAGAAGGGATTAGAAAATTACAAGCACACAGAGCCACAGGTTAAGAGATGTCTCCAGTGCTCACATCACGCAGAGCATGACTTCTTTTTGCAGATGTATATAGGTGTACCTTACTCACAAATGACTCACTTTAGCATCAGAAATACACAATGTTGTTCTTTAGGGATAGCATCATAGTACCAAGGAGCTTCAGTGACAACTGAGCACACTATCTTTCTGGGCACCATGTAAACACACTCAGAACAAAATGTCTTTCCAGAAGTTTGCAGTCTGAAAAAAAGAGTTTGCAATTCACACACTGATGCCAAGAAGGGAGCAGATCAGTTAGAAGTACTTCTAAATCCTGGGAAGTGAGGCTTTCTTAATTCTGTAATTGTGAAATAAAGGTACCTCCGTCTTTCAAAATATTCTTGAAAGTTGTGGTCATAGCAGTGTTAGATAAACATCGGATGATAAATATTGGTGAACAAAGGAGATGCCTGACATGTCATACATACCTTAATATACCTGCTTCTGTCTAACCACATGGCATTACATGCATATAATCCTTTCTTAGTCCTTTTGTGGGCAATAGATACTGCAGGAGAGTTGCTGGCCAAAGGACATGAACAGGATGCCAGCGCAGTCACTTCTTCCACAAAAGGAATGCAGGACCCGGAGTCAGCGGGCTGCACCCAGACTAAAAGGATAGGGGAATGGCTGCTAACATCTATGTGAGCAACCTTTGTGTTGCTTTATCTATCTGTTATGTATCTTCAGACACATTGACTATGAGTTTAAATAAAACATTGGGGGCAACATTTAACTAGCCAATGCTCACAGATCATAGATCAACCTCTTCTCTCCCCCCCCCCCCCCCAAAAAAAAAAAAAAAAAAGAGTTCCCTGGCACATGACGTGTATACTTGGTCCCTCATGTTCACATACCAGGGAAATGAAAGGGAGTGGTAATAGTCTAGTGACCAAAGCCCAGAAGTTTCTCTAAGAAGGAGAAGGCAACGAGTCTTCTCATTTCAGGTCTGCACTCCAGAGGAGCCAAAAATGCATCTCATATACAGCCACCTATGCAAATGTGAAGCTGTTCTGTGACTGCCTGTAACCCATTTGTGAATAACTGTGCAAGAACAGCTTGTACCTCCTGCTTGTACTTTCTAGCAAATGCATTCCAGTAATAACAACTGCTTGATGGCCAAGTATTCAGCAATGTCTTCCTTAGTCTCAGCTTTATGTCCCCTCTCTGTGACTGCTCTTTCCCTGCTCTTAAGAGCCATCATCCCCCAAGCCTTCCCTTTGTACAGGGGATTTTTTACAGTGAAACCCTCTGGTGCGCTCTGCTTCTCTCTTACCTTGACCTAGTGTTTGTCAGGAAGCGTATAGGCCCCTCTACTACATCCATTACTTTGAGAGCAAGGAGGGGAGACCTATCTGTTCTACCAAGCCATTACACTAAATGTAAGATTTTATGTGCTTTTTGTGATCCTTATGGTTAGGCTGACCACTGCATGAATGCTCACAAAGCAACCCCAATGGTCTTCAAATTCTTCCTCAAAATGCTCATGCAAAAAATAGACAGAGTACCAGTGGCCTATGGTTACAGATGTACATTACGACTAACACGCTGTTCTTGCTTTTATGCACTCTCCATGCATGTGTTACCTCTTGTGTTTTACCTAGGAGGAAAATATTGGGGAATCAAAAATGTATTTGTTCTAGGTTTTTCTAGAAACTTGTATAATGGCTCATTTCAAAACTGATAAGCTAGCCTGGAGGGCTGGGAATCTCCATTTTAAAATACATCATTAACTGGAGAAAAGCTCTTTGAGTTATGCTTTTCTAAGAGTCTTCATGAGAGAAGTCTAACAAATATTCATCCCTCTTTTCTCTAGCAAGAAGATCAGGACAGATGAGAAAATTTTACTGAACTTCACTAACAGAGGACTTGCACCAAGATCAAAGCTAACCATTACCAAATGTTGACAATGTGGTCTTTCTCTGGAGACTACCCATCTCCTCATATCTCTGGCATCTTCATGGTCTGTCACAGTCAAAACCTTCTCATTCAGGAGCACAAGTTTTGCAGCAACATGCAGCAGCTCCCTGGCAAAAAAGCTATCCTGACAATTGTGGTTATTGAAGCAATCAAGATGAAATTGAACCCTAGACCTGCCATCACACTGAAAAAGCAACGAGGTGTCAAGGGGCAGAGAATAATAATGCAGTTTTCTTAAAAATACAGGAGAGAATTGACCATCAATCTGAATTCTCCTTTTCTCACTCAGCATGACAATGTTGCAGTCTTAGATTAACACTATCTGAAGAGAAACAAGTATGCAGAGCATTAGCAGTAAGGCCAGAAGACCTCAGACGGGATGAATTTGCTCTAAATCCTCTTGCCATCATTGTACAAAAGCTCTGTAGGGGGAATGAGAGACAGCAAGGCACAAGGCAGCTGGGGTAGCATCTAGAAGAAATCTAAGCCAAAGAAGCAAGGCCTTGGTAACAAAATATTTTACCATGGTTTTGAGCTCCTGTTGATTTTTTTTTTTTGAGCTCCTGTACACAAGCTTTTCTGTAATTCTCAGCCATATCTTGGCCCCAGGTGACAGTGCAGAGGGATTTCCTGTTGACCACAACACAACTTTCAACCTCAGCAAGACCCAAAACCAAAGTGTGATTTACAACAGAGAGTGCCAAAACAGAATTCAGAAAGACTATGAGTGCAGGAATCCCCAAAAGCTAGATGATTTATTTGAATATTAATAAGAGGATCACCTCTCCAAATGTCAAGAACTTTCAGCGCTATTTGAGTTTTGTTAGGGATATTTGAGGACTAAAACAAGCTCTAATTTTTTATATAACACAGTGATAAGTTTCACAGTTCAGCAGGACTAGAATTTTTCTGCAAGTGAGCAAGCCCTCATTGCACAAAGTACTGACACCTTTTTTTAGGATGGATGAATAATAGCTCTTTTCAAAAGCCTGAAAACAAATGTTTTGCATTGTTTCTCTCAAAGCAAAAAGAAAAGGATGCAAAGGTTGAAAGAACAATTAAAAGATAAGGACAGAAAATTGTCCAGCATGTTCATCGCAACAGCTAATTGGAGCTGTTTTACGGTAGCCATTTCAATTCTACTACTTACAGTACATTTTTTTCAACTCATATTAATGCAACAACACTTAATTGTTTTCTCTTTGTTTCAGAGATACTGTATTAGGTCGTTACGTAGTTATGTTCTGTCTTTGTTTCATTCATACTTAGAGCTCATAAATCAGACTTTCACAAAGTGTCCATTTCCAGCAAGAATCTGATTTGATCACTAAACCTCTCACTTTATCCTACTGCTTCTTTTCTTTTTAGATTTATGATGGCTGGATTGGCCTTTAGCACCCTTTTTGTTTGTTTTTCTAAGCAAGTGGTTACATTGCAAGAACAATCTTTGAAATATTACTTGAATAAAGCGTTTCTGAAGATGTCTGCCTGAATCTGCAGAGAGCCTAAAACACTGGTTTTGAGGTGTGGGCTACCCCATTCACTGCAAGGGCTGATAACTCCGTGACTAATTGCAGAGCTGTATCTGTCACTGTTGTTAATTACATCACCACTAATCAAGGTATAGAAAGAGAAGCATTGTCAGAACTAGTGCACAGTTCTCAATGACACAAAAGGCTAACCAAGGAGAGACAGATTTAAAATTCAGAATAACAAACTTGCTAATGGTTGATACATGAGGGGGGGGGGGGGGGGGGGGGAAGGGCGCAGGTGTGTGAGGGGGGAAGGGTGTGTGTGGTGTGAACGGGTGGTGCAAAATTTTTATTTCCAAGGACTGGAAACCACAACACTGAGAATTCTGGTGAATGACCTCAGAGAACATCTCATATTAGAATGTGATGCAAGTGAGATATATTGGGAGGGGCAGTAAATCTGGGACTGGGAAGGGAAATTTACCATTAGAGCTCATGGCAAAAACCCTACTAATGTGAACAGAATGAGTGTTTTATGACATTCTCTTCTGTGATGTTGGCCAAAGTAGTTGTACATGGGATAAGTTGGAAAGAATATGTCTACATTTAAAAAGGAACTTGTACATGGCAGCTCACTATTCTTTTTCTCATTTTCCTGTCATATCTATTTTGTGTTAATTAGATTAAAAACATTGCTGATGTCAACACAATGAAAATAGTATCTAGAAATGATATGTTGCTTAGACATATGATAACAACTTTCAAACTACAGAAGGTGTTGAACTTCTTTCCTGTCTTCTGTAATTTGATAGTTATGTTGTCAGAGACATTTCTGATGGGAAAGGGAAACTAAATTAAATGTGCCCAGTCATGAGCTTCTCCCATCAGAATTTTTCTCTTTCCTCTTTGTCTTTCTCCTTTTCTTTTTCTTTTTATTTCAACCGCTTCTTTTCTTTCCTTCCCATGATCTTCTTTAATTGTTAGATAACATTTCTTCTATTTGTTTGCTAGCCACCAGCTTTATGCAGAGGGTTAATTGAGCAAACAGATTGATCTCGTATTGGTCAGTAGACAGGACTTGGGCCAAACAAGCATTGATCAGAGTCTAACTGCAAAAGTCCTACATTCTCAATGGTTATCGTATGCTCTAAGGAACTTTTCTGTGTTATTATCCTCATCAATGAAAGGTCTGAGAGAGAGTTGGGAGTAACCCTGGATGTTTTCAAGCTTCAGCTTTCAATACAAGGATTAGGACAACTTGTCTTCTAAATGCACATCCTGAAAATGCAGTATAAACAAACAAAAATGTGACATACAAACATGTGACGCTTTCCAGCTCTCAGGTGAGTAACTGGATTAAGCTAAAATCAGACCATTTGTTATGCAATATTAACCACTGAAGCACTGATGATCATGGCCTGAAGAAGCGGAGTAAACTTCCTACTTAGCAGTGGGAGGCTGGGGCTAGATGGATCTTTGGCAGAAGCTCCTAAAGTTTGCCTCTAAAGTTGGTGGCTGGATAACGGTTAACATAATGACCTTTCTTTGGAAGCCTATAACCAATACCTCTCCTACTCCAAATTTTCTGTGGAAGCAGTGGGGACCAAATGTAGCTGATTGTGAACTTGAAAAAAATTTGTAAAGCGGTTTTGATTGTAAATGTCAGGACTGAAAATTACAGCTGCCTGCTCCTGGAAACTGAGTGCTCTGACACAGAGGAGTAGCCAAGTGAATATACAACCTCAGCTATAGTAGCAGCCAACTGTACCTTCCCTATTCAAGGCTCTATCATCTTTCCTGAACCTTCTGACATAAGTACAGAGCTTCTTCCTGGAGGAGAATACGTTGTATGAAGTTACCCAGTACACAGAGTTTGCAGTTCAGCCTGACAACTGCCATGACTCAGAGCCTACATACTCCTGGAGAATTATTCTTGGTGCCTTATGTGTGGTCTGTCCATCCCAAATTGTACTCCTAAAAAAGGAACTCAATTAGTAGTAAGCTTACCTATCACTTATCAGCTGACCATGTAAATAGCCTGCAAAATAGTAAAAAGGCAGGTGGTAATCCAATGGGATAATAGCTCAGGGAAAAAATATGCTATTAGCCCTGCTGGGCTCCACATGGCAAACAGCCCTTTCCACTCATAAAACCATGAATAGATCTGCTGCACAGCAAGAACACAGCCACATTCGGCAGCATGTGTCAAGGCAGGGAGGGAGTGAACCTGCTCTTGTGAGACAAAAGACTACACTCTGTGAGATAAACAACACTAAGGCAGCATGATCAAAGAATATTTAAAAATAACCACAATAAAGAAATGCAGAGGGGAAGAAAATGTTCAAACAACCTGAGTGGAATCTCACTGAAAAATAATAAAATATTCTTCATGCCAAAAGGTTGAACCTACTACCTTTTAGTCACACTCTGTGTTCTTCCTCCTGCTGTTTCAAGGCCCTAAGGAAACCAATTTAGAAAATGAGGGACAGAAATGTAATCTTTGCCAGTTCACCCCATGGTGGTACTGGAAGCTGGGAAGCAGGGTATGGGTAACCACTGCTGAGGTTCACCCATCCCTAGCTCTGCGAAAGTGCCAAGGAAGAAGGCAGAGGTTCTAAATGACTGAAGCACATCAGTTATTTTCCTATATCAAACCCCTTTCAAGTATGAAACAATAGGTTAAGTGTTTAGGAACAAAATTGTCTTGTTGCATGCCAGCATGAGATTCCCTGTGCCTAGCCCCAGCTTTCCCATTTCTGGAGCAGGCATATGGAGCCAGCACAGACAGTCCCATGGTGGAGTCTCATTTGGGGCTGGAGCCAAAGGAACAGTTGGCTGAACCAAAAACTTTTCCTGTGGCCTTCAGCATGTCATTTAACCCATCTTAGTCTCCTCTGCCCACCACACCTCTGAAGTGGAGATAACATGACTTACTAAATGGCTACTCCAGAGACACTTTAATAGTTGCATGGCAGTTTGTGATCCCCAAGTAGTCTGTCACAGATATCACAGTAAGGATGATTAGAAAGCGATGGTCTCCCTCTGCTTCTTGGTGCCAGAAGAAATGCTCTAGGTAGACCAAAACTGTAGGTACAAGGTCACCCACACAATGATTAAATCCAGTAAATTTCCAGTAAACCAGAGTATTTACTAGCATTGAAGCCCCAATGTTATGCAAGGAACTGTTTGGTGTGTCTCATGGAATGGTAAGGTATAGCACAGGTTGTTTTCCTGACAGATCTGTTTTACTTATCTGTGTCTTAAATTTACAGATTTTCAAAGCTCACATATATACTTATTGTAGCAAATATAAAACATTTGAATTTTACTTTCTTGGCTGTGGGAATGATCTGCATTTATAATATAGATATAAATCTACTAAATCCTAGTGTCACCGGAAAACGTGCACCTAGTTTGTCTGCTTACGCACAGCTTGAAGCAGCTCAGCAACAAAGCAATAAAAGATTTTCCAGGGTGCTGAGTGCTCAAATATCCAAATGTCCAATGGTAGCCGCAGAAGTTCAAAGCTATAGAAAATCTACTTCCTTATTTTCTCGTCTGATGTAAACTGAATGAAGGAATGAGGAAGGAATATGGAGTTACTAGTTTACAGTTTCAGGGCAGATAGTGCTCTTGGAGGCTGAAAAAAGGCTGGAAAACAGTGGCTGATGGAAGAATAAGCAAAAGAAAACACCAGGAGCAAACCCAGAATAAATAACACCAGCTCTATGCTTTCTCCTTCAGGCACAGTGAGACATCTCTCTCCATACATACACACATTGATATATCACTGAATAAGCACACTGACCGCGCCACCAGAGAAGCGTCATATGCAGATGAAAAGAGGCAGCGCTTTAGCAGTGTAGCAGGAATTCAGAAAATCAGCAAAGCCTTGTAATGTTTCAGAAGAAATCCAGAAGAAAAATCTGTTTTCCAGACCATGTATTCACTACCTGAAATAAGTTCTTTGTTACTACAGAAAGGCACACGGACATTGCTTCCAGGAGTGTTGCTTCCACTCTTGTTAAAGTTTTCCTGTGGACCTCTTTTGACTCACTTCAAGATCCCTGGGCAACTACATTGGTCTTTTCTATCAAATTAAACATTGATATAAGCTTGTGTCTAATGAGAAGCAGGATTATGCTAGCAGATTAATCAAAAGAAAGAGCAAAGTGTAGGGAAAGTACATTTGCGAATACCAAACTTGAATGAAAAACTAAGAATGATAAGTAAAACAGGGTTGAATTTACCATCCTGCCCTGCATATTTCAACCTGTCTGACTCTCTCCCCTCCACTTCTTCATTTGCCTTTTTTTTAAACATGAACACCCCTAATTTAATAGAGATTTACATTAGACTCATCAGTACAAGCTTTCCAAAGACAATTCTAAAAAACACCCCTGAAGTATTTTTTAAAACTTTTAATTAAAAAAACAATTGCCAAGAAAGAATTGAATAAACCTACCAAATTTTTTACATAAAGTCCTTAACTGAATATGCTCAGGCAGGTCTTTAGGGTGGTGCTAGCCAGATGCAAACTACCCTGGCCCTGTCTTTCCTTGGCCAGCCTTTTCATCACATTTTCTAACCTGGTAGTCCTGCTTCTTCAGACTGTAGCGAGCAAGCTTACAGACCTGAGGTCCACCTATTTCTTGAACATCCTTTCTACATCAGTCACATTTTTTATCCTGCCATTTTTTCCTCTCCTTCAGGAAAATTTCCAGGCAAGAGAACTCTCACAAGCAAGCCTATCAAGGCATTATACGAAAATGCCCTTATCTTCTTTTGATAGCTTTCAGCCATCAGGTTCATCTAAATCCATGTTTGTTACAGATAAGAATCTGTAACACTATGACATTGAGGGGTATAATTCCATCTAACTGCTTCACAATTATGTCTTCTGTTTTGTGCACCAAAATACCATTGCTTCTCTTCCAGAAAAGAATGCCACAAGACCATCATCTTCTCGCTAATGGCTAGCTGAGTGCTATTGACAGAAGTGTTAACTTGCACTGACACTTCTGAAAAGCTGATGTGCAGGGTGAATATTCACCATATCTAAGTTTGCAGTCATTTAAAGTCCAGGTACATGGTGAGGAAGATAATTTTTCCAGCTGCCCGTATTCCAGTTTGTTTTACACTATATATTAGATAGCCATATATTGTCATATGTACAAAGCAGACCCACTAACAAAAGAAGCAAGCAAATGAAATGCTGTGCCTCAAGGAGTAAACATTTGTTAAACAGCTGATCCAAAAGGTAAACCACTTTTAATTTTGTGATATTCAAGACAATAAAAGAAGTTAAAACAGATGCAGCCATGTCGAGATCATTTCAAAACAGGATGATAATATGCACGTGTTCATCAATCAGTGAGGTGGCGACTGCAAGAGATAAATGGACTGTGGCTCTTCCTTAGTAATACCAACAATCTCTGAAAGGGTTGAGCTCTACTTTTCAATGACTTGCATATTCAGCTGTAAGGGCACATTACTACTTTCTAAAACATGATCTGTCATAGCCTGAATGCTTACCTGGGGACATCCTCAAAAGCAGGTTTAAGGTTTGGGATGTCTCTTAACCCTGAATAATAGTAACCTCCCTCGTGGAGGGCACGAGGTAGCTGAGGGTACGAGCATTTGCCCTACAATACTGCGGGGCAAGTGGCAGCTTACATCAGCGTAATGCCAGGTGGGTATGGCCACTGCTCAACACACAATCATACAGCACTTTCAGCACCCAAATACCTGAGTTGAAGCTCTCAGACCTAGTTCACAAATTCCACCAGTCAAGGCTCCCTGTCTCAAACAAAAGCATCTTCTTCAGCTCTCTGCTCCAGCTAACTCAAAGTCTGTCATTTAGTTGTGAATTGATGCCACACACACCCCCGCCCCAAACAGTGCCATGCATTCACCAGTAGCTAACTGCTTGTCTTTGAGAGCACCTCATCTTTTCCAGTGATAGTCAGCCATCCCCACCACCACCAGCCTGAAGAGTCCCAACAAGGAGAGAGGACAGTCCCCAGCAAAGGCAGCACCATGTCAGGTTGTATGACGAGGGCACACAACAATAATTTTATGTAAAATGAGCCATACCTGTGTGTCATGGTTTAACCCCAGCCAGCAACTAAGCACCATGCAGCCGCTTGCTCACTCCCCCCCAGCCTGAAGGGGTGGCGAGGAGAACTGGAATGTGGCATCACTGTGGCATCTGAGAAAATATTTTTGATGGTATTGCAAGACTAGCTTATAAAGCCAGAACTGAATTAGTAAATGTTCATGGAAAACCAGCAGTAAAGCCCTGAGAAGCCAGCAAAATATAAAATAAGAAAGATTAAGAGCCAATTTAGTAATTAAGTTACACATTAAATCCAATGTACATATTGAAAATGCAGGAAACCGAGGCAACAATGTGTTTCCCTCAACTTAGAAAATGAGACTTTGCCATAGGTAAGACCATTGCAGACAGGTAGGGAAAAAAGACCCCTTTCAAGTTAAACTGGTACTTACTGGGTTTAGAAAAGATAAGACAGCAGAATGTACCAAGTCCCAAAAAGATAAAAGGGAAAGGTTAAGGGAGTGTTCTCGTCTAGTTTGTTCACTGGGTAGGTTGGGCTGTTGGATCAAATCAAACCGGGCGAGTCTGTTTCATGGGCTCCACCATTAACCTAACTGCTCCATAATTACAGTTTTTGGTGTAAGTGCTTTCCACAACAAACACATTTTACTTTGGCAAAACAGGCTTGAATCAACAACACTCCCATCCAGAGACCAAAACCCTTTCTTGACACTACGCAGGCTGCACAGTGCCTGCATGCAGCACCGGCCACGGGAACCAGCTGTCCTTTGTACAGCAGCAGCAGCCCCAGCCCGACTGGGGAGAGCTGAGGATGAGCGGGAAGTACCATGCAGTCAGGGAGCATCAAGGTTGACAGCTCTGACAGACAAAAAAGCCATCCTGACAAGACCACTGGACTGTGAAGGTGCATTTTTTTTCTGGTCCTTCTTAGGGCTTGTCTATATTGCTCTCCCCTCAAAGGCCCTAGTACTGAAAGTGAAGTAGGGATGTACAGCCCTCACCAGCAGCACCCATGGGAGTTAGTACAGAGCAATAGATTCACCGTAAACTCATGCTCTTGCATACCACAAACAATCTTTCCTATGTAAATGAGTATTTTAAATATCACCTGTGTTATTTCACCAAGGTGTTTACTGTCGACACAACACTGACAGCATGGAATCAGTGCACTGAGACTTGGTTAGTCTTTTATACCTATGCAAAGCGAAAATGACAGCCATCCAGATCTATGTGAGTCCATTTACTCACTCACTGTGTCAGTATTCTGTGTGAGTTCATTTACTGATGTGTCTAAATATCTGCACAAGATACTATTAGCAGGCATATGACTTGGAAGCCCACTTGAAACACTTCCACTCTTTCACATTTTAGGAACCCCTATGTATGGAAGTGAGAAGGCTTTGTATGTTTTATAAAATTAGTCTTTATGATCACTTCGACTTCATGATATGGCATTCTGATACTAATGTCTGTCATTTAATGAGAAAAAAAAAAGTGAGAAGTGGGGAATCAGAGACAGTATCATTAAATACTGCAGTCAACATAATTTAGGAGAGACAGCCTTCAAATACGAAGCCAGAGTTCAAGGATTAGCTTTACTCTGTACTGGAGCAATCTTATATTAAGGAATGTAACCCCTTCTGTAGCTGATGGAAGGCTTCTGAACTCCTCAAAGTGTTTTTCCATCCTGAGAAATACTGCCCTGAAAGACATTCTGTTTATTCTTAGTGATTTATTTTTAAAAAAGGTATAATCACCAAAATGTAAGGTACTTCCTAAGAATATAAATTAGTTGGGAAACTGATATAAATCACAAAAAAAGTCAAGTAAAAAGGTATATAAATTTTTGCTATTATCAAGTTTGCACCCTTGAGCCTTAGTGTTGTGAGTTTTGGAGGACTCCATATTAAAGGAGTCAAAAGCACTTGCAACACTGTGCTAAGGAAATTTTCATATATATGTATGTGTATAAATGAAAGAAAAAGCAGGTGTAAGATGCTGTAAAGCCGTAAAACAAGTCATAAGGACAAACTGGTCCATCTTTCAGACACCCTGAAGTAAAAGAAGAGAGAGAGGAGCAATGCAGCCACACCGCCAGAAGACCATTTACATCTTGGAGCCATCCATTTTGTCCCGCATGGGAAATTCACGTGCACAGCTTGTCACTCCATTGCTTCTTGCTGCCCTGTTTATCCCACACCCTTCCACAGGGCAGAAAAAGTGAACTGACCTCATGTGACAACCAAGTCAAATGTCTCTTTTGTTTTACTAAATAAACACATACACATACCATGCTCCAAAAGCCGATAGTAATGAGTAAAGAACTGCATATACAAATTCTTCTTTGCTCATGCAGTTATGCAGTTTTCTGGCTGAGTTTGTAGGGAATTCATTTTCTTTTGAGGATTTTTTGTCACTGCTGGGTTTTTTGTTTCTTTTTTTTTTACCTCCAAAAGCTTGATTACATATTCACATTCAGGCATCACAGTTGCAATCAGTATTTCATAATACCCCAAGTTTGTGGGTAGCTTGGCTGGCCATTTTTCCAGGCCTTATTATCTTTATCTGTTTAATGGTCCAGATGTCAGAACAATAGAACATGTTAAATATTGACACTGGGAAAGCATCAAGAAAATTAATATTGCTTTTGTTCATTTTTATATACTAGTAAATGCTTATTTTGGTGAGTGTTACCCTAAATACTCTGCACTGTTATGGAACTTTTTTTCTAAAATTAACTGCTATTCACAGGTTAAACCAAATTCAGATATCACAGGAATTAACCATTTTACTTTTAACAGTTTGATTATCTTACAAATCCCATTGCTTGAGGCTATTCTTGTGTCAGCTGCATTGTGTGACAGATATTTGCTCAGCTGAATAGTGCATATCATTTCTGTTTGCAGTGATCCTACGTCCACTAGACTGTTTTTATTTACAGATACTTGTATCATCCCTTGCCTGGCTTTATCCTTGCTGCTAACATCTACAGAAATCATGATACAGCATGCCTAACTATAGCAGCTGCTGCGGATCAAGACACAGCCCAGTAACTTTGCAAGCAACTTGTCAGTGTCCTATAGAGCAGTTTTAATTGAGTACTTTAAGGGGAAAGCCTGCATCTTCACTATCTGATGTTGCTATTTAAAATCTGAACATACATTTGAGATTGTGCTGTCTCATTGGAGAATGTGATGGATGGAGAATATAAATATTCTAAACAGAGTTTAAGTCATTTCAAGGTTTTGAAACAGCTGGTGCAATTAATTCTGGTTTTAGCACACAGTGCAGGGGACTTGAAGCTATTTTATGCCCTACTACATCCATCCTGTTTCTGTGGCACAAGCCACCTAACTTTTTAGTATGACTTTCTCATAGGAGAATTATTAGATTTAATAAATGTTTATTTAATGCTCTTAGAGCTCCAGAAGGCAGAAAATGCAGATGAACAGTGCACTGTTGTTTGTTTTCCACTAATGATTTGTTATATTAAAACATTTATAGAGAATGACTATGTGATGCCCTGTTATGAAGGTGGCTGGTGACAGATTTTTCTATGAGATCTCTTCAGAAAGACAGATAAACATGAAAGTAGGTCTTGGCTCATTACGGTTTACTTCAATTTATCATAGGAAGAAATCTTTTACAGCGATGTCATTGAATAGGAGACCTTCTGTGACAGATACAGCCACCCTTTCTGGGACTGAAAACTCCTTAACCACAGAATAAATCCAATTTGACCCAGCAGGGCTGAACGACTGCTAGACAGTGGTGTTGCTTGCAGAGCATTGGCACCTCCTGCTCCAGAGATATTGCTGGAGATGTGAGGCTATCATGGAGAGAGGGTGAGGTGCTTCGGAGACCACCAGTGCTTCAATTCTGCATTGCAATAAGCATGTTTTCCGTTCAGGACTGTAAAGCAACATTTCAGTTTTAGCCTCAGGCCTACTTACTGGCTTGAACTTGCTTTACCAACCTGAGCTGAAACCTAATAAATCTAGCCTAGCTACACAGCAATCTGAGCCAACTTAGCCACCCTGGGTTAAGAAACGAGCTGTAACAGTAGATATTTCCTTCAACAGCTTGCTGTGCTAAGGATTTGCCAGTTACATAAGGAAATACAGCTCAATGCCAGATATGGCGAGCCAAGGAGCCCCGAATAAATAAATAAACAATAAAATGTGGACATTTCAAGGTCTCTTCAAAGCAAATCTTGCAGGGGAGCGCATACTCTCAGGCTGAAGCAGGAGGCCCAGAAGGTCTGAGAATATTCAAGGGCTGATCGTGGGAGCCTCATCGTTTTCCTGCTGCCCCCTGAGAGTGGGCTTAGCTGAGCCTAAGGGGCTTCCAGCACCACAGAGGAGTGACCAGAAATCTTGTAAACCTTGTCTATGGGAGCTCTGTACCACAGGATGTACCACATGGTGAAACCCTAAGGCACTTTTTTCACACCCGCTTTTCTTCTAAAAAATTTTGCTCAAATCAACCTGTCCTGTCAAACACTCTGGTCTTGATGAATAAGATGGTTTTCCCCCACAGAAATCATTTTTATTCTGTTATCTCTGCAATGCTCAGGCATGAATATGTAAGCTCTGCATCTCAGCCCCCCCAGCCCTAAGCCTCTCCTCACCTCACCAAGGTCAGAAGGCATCACTGAACAGGTTCCTGGTTGTGCAACAGAAAGGAGACAAAAGGAGCAGCTATCAGACCAGTTTCTAGCTCAATAATGGGTTTTGGCACATTTCACAAGGACAGCAAACCACCAAGCACTGCTGTTTGACAGTGCATGTTGCCCAATTTAATTATATCTTATTTCAAACAAAGACAAGTAAACATCCACTGTACACCAGAGTGCGGTGGAACCAAAGGCACAATAGCTGCAGGAGTGTATAATACTCCATTAAGAAGAAAAACAAAAGCCATGTTAAGGTGATGTTCTAACATCTTATTCAGCATTCAGAGATCAGAAAATACCCAATATAGGGCTCTTTATATAGTCACCAGACTGCCTGTATGGTGCTGTCCAGAAATTCACTGGTTCCAGCTGAAGCTCCATAGGTTTCCCCAGCCAGCTCTGCTCCCACGACACATGGGTGCTGAAAGAGCACCCTCAGATGTCCTCTAGCACAGCCCGCACTGTGTGTCCAAGCACACCAACACCTTTGTACATGTCGATGCCGGCACAGACCTGCTGCCAGCAAGCTGTGACGGAGGCAGCTGCAGAAGGGGCAGTACATGGTTGTGCTGCATGCAGGTGTGGTGAAAGGTTACAGCTGAGCACCCTAAAATACAATCGGCCACAGTCTTTCAGTCTTTCTACGTGACATAACATGTCATCAAGCCTCAAGTGAATTTTTTTTGTTGTTCCTTTTATCTTTTTCTTGAGTTAACTTTTTGTATCAAGAAATACTGTTACGAAAAAAACCCAGTGAAAATGTGTTTTTTAGGGGAAAGGAGGGGCAAGCGCAAATGGCATGCAGTTTGGGATGATGGTTCATATCAGGTGAACATTAGAACTCTAAGAAGTTCATCCATTGCATTTTTTCCTGCTTTCTATGTGACTGAAAGGGACATCATTCCAGCTGGAATTATTTAAGCACAAGTCATATCCTAATGCATCAAGAATGAATCATTTATCTAATTATATATATTTGTCTCTGTTCATATCTGGTTTTGCATATTAAAAAGACACATAGCAAGCAATCTAATTTTTCTTTCACACTTTTAAATATTAGCTCTTGATAGGAATTCATAGAATAAAAGCATATTATAGCAACTAAAAATGTTGAGCTTAGTGCTGCTCTTTGCTATTACACAATTTAAAAGAATATACTGCTTCTGATTTGCATTCTATGTCTCATTGCTTCAACCTGATTTTTCTTAAGAGAAAAAGTTGGCAGAAAAAAACAGGCAAGAGGAACTGGAATGAAATACAAACCCTTAACACAAAAGCTGTGCTAAATTGGTCTGCTCTAACACTAAGTCTATGTCTAAGTTCAGATCAGAAGAAAGAAAAAATTAGGCAGGTAAAGGCAAGTTTCCTGTCTAGAATCCCAGAACTAACCATGATAAGGAGGAAAAAAAAAAAAAAACCCAAGTAAAAAAAAAGTTAAGAATTGGTGATAAAAGCAGGATGAAGGGATCAGGTGTGATGAAAGGATTGGCTGAGCAGTAAGCACTAAAGAAGAAACAGAAAGCCATAAACTGGAGGCTGAGGATACTGAATTTGATTCCAGAAGAAGATATAAGCAATTATAGGAATTCAGGAGATGAACAACATTGATTTAGCCACAGGAGTTGAGGTATTTATATGTCTATGACCTTCTCCTTTCAGAACAAAAGTGGGGAAAGCAAAAGAACATTCCTTTAAAAATGCATCTGGATGCTGAGGGCCAGGCAGAAGGGCAGGGGAGCGCGGAGCAGCTCGACAAAGGACTTGTGCTTGGGGGCGCCTGGGGTGTGCGGGTGCCCTGGACCCCAGCCCTTGGTGGCTCGCTCTTCCCTTAACCTTTTGTCGCCGTGCCACACCGGCAGTAGCGCAGCCCCTGGCTGAGCACAGAGTGCTCAGGCACAAGTGAAACAGAATTATTATTGTGTGTTATTCCAAACCCACGATTTCTGTACTCGTTTCCTCAGCAAAACCTTACAGGCAAACAAACCCTGGGTTCGCACGAACGAAAACCCGCGGGCGACAGCGGGCACCCCCAGCTGCTGCCTCCATGCAGCTGGCGTAAAAAAACCCACCAAAACAATAAAACAAACAACAACAACAACAACAACAACAACAATAATAATAATAATAATAATAATAATAATAATAATACAATAATGATAATAAAAATAAAACAAACAACAAAAACCCACTGAAACCTCCTCGGCTACTTTCCGTTCGGAGCCGAGTTGCAAAACTGGGCTGGCAACGTGCCCCGCGCGCCCTTCCCGGCCGGCGCGGCGCTGTTCCGTAGGGATGCGGGCGACATCTGGTGGCGGCGTGGGGAAGCGCACCCCTGCGCGCCCCCCCCCGCCTCCCAAAAGGCCGGCGCGGCACGCCTGGCCGGGGTGACGGCTGGCGGCGCCCAGCGGAACAGTCTTCAGCCCGGAGCAAGGAGACGGCAGCCTGACTATGAAAGGACGTAAGATGATGAGAAAAAACAAACAAACAAATAAGCAAAAAACCCAAACAAAAACCCCAAACAAAACAAAAACCACCAAACCTCAGCCTGAATCATACTAGGCGGCTCCAGCCAAGTTCAGCATCGTAGGGAACTCCAAAGAAAAAGTAAGAACAACCCCTTTCCCGTATTTGTACTGTCCTTGTAATGCAGCCTCAGCCAAGGAGAGGTCTGAACCTAGACACGAGCTCCAAACGCTCTAACAGGCTGTGACTCCTCAGGGTGAAGGTCAAGGAAGAAAAAATCATTCAATATAGAGAGAGCAGATTTCAAAAAATATTCAGGATTTTACTGGAAACATAAATCGCACACAAACTAGATGTTGAAGTAGATTTAAAACATAGCAAGCTTTTAGGAGTTTAAGACTTCTATGGAAGGTTCACCTAGCTTCCAAAAAGAAGCAAGAAAGCAAGCAATTTGGAGGAGACCTGAAGGAACAGCCATCAGTCCGCTTTCCAATCCAACTTTTCAGCCTACATTTTTTGCAGTTTAAATGTTACATCTGACAGATTCTGATGCTGCAAAGGAAACCCCAGCCAAAATTGCTGAGTTTTACCTGTACAAATCAAGGAAATTCATAGGATTCCTTTACATCTGGTTTGTCTGTGGTATCAGTAAGCCCATACGCTGACTGCTTTGGAAACTTTTCCCCAGAAGCAGTTAGCCGTTGGAGGTTCCTAAGAACATCTGTGCACACATCTTTCAAACATGAACTAGGTCCAGTGAATGCTTTCTTGTCCTGATTCCTAACGTGGGCCAATTGACCTCCCACGGTCATGTTGAGGAAAATGGGTACTTTTGGCACACAGCTTTCTCAGTTCTAGTTTTGCCTCCTGTTAGAGGTACTGTCAAGATAACTGCTATGACCCTTTCTGCCTTAGAGTCCTTAGAGGAACTTTTGGAAGAGCTGTAGTTGCTTAATAATCAGTCACGTTCAGACATTTCTTAGTTTTGAACGTCATGAATATTCAGCTACACCTCTAGCCACTTGGGTGCTCTAATTGAACCTGATGTAGAGTCCATAAAATAGCTGAAAACCGCTGGCATTTTGAGGTTACCCTTCCCGGTGCATTTAGCACCTCTATTTAAAACTAGTACCATCACATCTGAACATAGAGAAATAAAAATACAAGTACTGTATAATCAGTTTGAATTTGGCTTGAGAAACAACCTAAGGAATGGACTATAACATGGTTAAGCTCAAGAACAAATTTTTGCCTGAATCACAGAGATCTTCTAGGCTGGAAAAAAACAGGTTCAGGCCCCTTGTTTCTGTGAGCTATAAAAGAGGGGGTTCTTGTCCAGGATAGTTTAGGACTTCTTTAAAATAGGTATTGCCAGGTAATTATTTGGTTTGTGTTTCCTACATATATCAGTGGACCAAATGTGTATTGCTTCTCAGGAATCCTAGACACTACAAAGAGAGGGAAGTACAGGTGGAAATTCGGGAGCACAGAGTTGATGTGTTTCCACTTTTCAAAGAGGGCAACAATGAATCATCCTTAGATAATCACTGCAGCCTTGACTCCGACTTACCAGTGTGTTGTGAATAATCCATAGTTAGAAATCAAGCAGTACAGCACACTTTTCTCTATAGTGGTAGGTGCATTTCTAAGAGTGGGGGGAAGGAGAGAACATGACAAGGACTCTTGCGTCCCAGTGAGTCTTGACTGCTGGAGTGGCCTATTGACACTGCTGGCAGCTGATAATAGATTGAAGTACTTCGTGAGCTGCTCCATCTTGCCTTATGGGGACTTCAGCTCTGCTCAGGGTTGGTAAAGCAGCGGTAAGAGTGTGATGTCTAGTTTTGGTCACAGCACTCTGAGAAAGATGTGAGACAAATGGAGAGTCCAGAGAGGTAATAAAGGTGAAGAGAAGTGTAGAAAACATAACCTGAGGTAACAACTAAAGGAAATCTTCTAGAAAAAACAGAAAACAGAGTCCATGAACTGCCTTCGAAAACGTACACAGTTACTGCAAAGAGAAAGAGAATATATCCTGGGGGATAAGAAAAGCAGTAATAAATTTAAACTGCACGAAGGATAATGTACATTATTCTTAGGGTACAGGACAGTTAGGATTTCTGGTTTTAGTTGGACATGAATCATTGCATTACTTAAAAGCCTTCTCAACTCTTTTATTCTGAGTTTTCCTGCATGCATTTTTCTCCACTGCTTTGGAAAAGTAATATATACATTCAAAATACTGGTAACAGAATCACTTCCTAAAACATGTTGGCCAGTGTAAATGAAATCTTTAATTTCTTTATACCTGTTTACAGCAGCCCTACCTACTCCATACAGTTGTTGTAAGTTGTTGTGAGACCTACTCAAATACCTGCTGTGCTATTTGAAAAGTGTGAGTGCAAATAGCATTATTTTACTACCATATAATGATATGGTATATCTTTATTAATAGCACATATTTTATATGTTTAATAGTGCTTTTTATATATGATTATCAGAACTGACACAAAATAAGAAAAACGAGGCCTCCAAATGGTGACCTAGCTTTCATCAGAAAGTTTTTAATCTCACATTTTTTCATCATCTATAATTAGAAAAAGCTGAGAAAAAGGTAGCTGGGATGTATTTTAATAGCTGAAGAAAGAGACAGGGTCAGCAGAGAGTTATAGCACACAGGCGTCTCAACAGACCAACATCAATAACCCATTTTTCCAAAAGAGAAATGTAGTCAATAAAACATAAAAGAAAAGCATTTAAAAAATTTAAAAGCCCTTTCAAATACAGAAAGTCCATATTATGACAGCAACTGGCCGCTCCAGGATGCACATTACCAAAGCATGAAAGCACTGATGAGGTGACTGAAGTCAGTCTGCCTTGAGCCTCGTGTCTCCCAGCACACCCAAGGCACACATTAATGGCTTAATGCGTTATTGCTTAATTAAATGATTAAATGCTTTTATGTGAAAGACAATCTGTTAAGTGGTAGGCACTGGCACGCCTCACCCTGAAAACACATTAAAAGCTCTTGCCATCTGACAAGGAAAGAGATGAGGGCACAAACATTTGGCTCTATGCTGCAGAAAATGAATCCAACCAAAAGTGCCAAAATTTAATGATAGTGACAGTGAGCACACAAAAACATGAACTTCACTTCCAATCTCTGTCAGAAGGGAATGAGGAAACAAAAATAGAAAAAAGCCATGAATCATTTGTAAGCCAGGTGGCAAGTGCCTTCCAAACCTCCCGTGTGCAGTGCCTGAGATATCTTGTAGAAATACATGCCAGAGCTGGGTTACAACCTAACCTTTCTACTGTGCACTTTAAGGCATGTATTTTCACTGATAAAATTACTGCTGCTTGTGGTTTGACTAAGCCTGCTACACAAAACATAAAAAATATGCTATAGGTATATATCTTGCTCTTTAAGGGTGGATTGGCATCATCTAGAGATTGCTAAGGCTGAGAAAACTCTGTTAGCTCCCTTTTTAATTCCACAGAACCTCAATTCAGTCTGCATCACAGAGGATTATTAAGAGGTGTTCTTTAAGCCTGGGCTTAATGACAAAGAAAGACGGCTAAATGGCCCAGTTTGTCTTCCAGGTCCCCTAGCTTCCATAATTAGTCCTCTGGTGTTTCAGTAGCAGAACTGGAAGGGGATTGCTTGACACAGAGGACAGCCCTTACTCTCATCAGCTCTACAGAAAGCAACTTGGTTGCTGTTTTAACTCCTTTGGGAACTTCAGAGTTACATGCAGTGCCAAAAAAGAAGCCAGAGGGACCCCTGAACCTGATCCAAGGCCACCAGAAGTCACAGAACACAGAAAGCCAATCAGTGGCAAATATGCATCTTTGAAGCAAAGCTGCAAAAAGACAGAGCCCAAGATAAAAACAGACATGTTTACATCAAACACTTAAAGTGTATGCCTATTTTTTTCAAACAAGGGTTTTTTTAAAGACCAGAGATTGATGGCAAGAGTGAATTTAGGCAGACAGCTCCAAGGAAAACTGGTTGATGTCCCCTGGTCTCCACACAGCAGGCTGTGCCCAGCTGTGTAGGTCCCAGCAGCCAGCAGGCTGAGCAGCAGCAGCTAGCAGCACTACAACAAAAAGTGCATTTCTCCCAGTGTGGGGCTGGGCTTCACAGCTGAAAGTTGCTTCCTGGTCTAGTCAGCTCTTAACGACAAGTATACAAGGCGTTTTTGCCTACCTTGATGTAGCAAAATGCTGGTTTCTGATCATGTTCATCAGTTAAGCTGGTAAGTTCGACAAGTGTGAGTAATTTTGGAGGCTATATATATGTAAAGAATTTATTGGGTTTTGTATTCTCCTTGCGTCTAAAATCTTGAAAAGAGGAGCTGCTGAGTTTACAGGGAAAGCAAAATATAAGCTGTTACCTGAGAGGCTCACGTTTTCATGATGGAAAATAAGGGTGAGTGAGATGTAAAGGAGGTAGGGTTTTTCCATTTTCCCTCATCCCCTTCTTTAAGATCAGATATCCCCATAGCATTCCTGATAGATTTTTGTCTGGTCTGTTTTCAGAACTCTAGACTCCATTACCTTCTGCCAGAATAATCCTATGTGCTAGTATGTGCCTGTATTTACTGTAAGAAAATATTGGTGTTTGACTAACTTAAAGTTTGATGTAGTTCCACAGTTCTTTTATTCTGTCCGTACAGCATGTGGAAAATAGTTATCTCCTATTTTTGCAACTTTTTCATTTATTTGAAGACTAGATCACCTTTCAGTTTGCTGTAGATTAAATAATTCCAAATTCTTCAATATTTAGGTGTAAAGCTTTATTCTGTCATTACCAATCTCAGTTTTTCAATGAACTTCTTATACTGTGATGCCTCCTTTGTACTGTACTAAGTATTGCAGCAGGAGCCTTCCTGGTGCCAAGTAGAGCAAACGCACTACATCACAGCTTACAAATAAGGCACATCACTTTCCACTACATCTCTATGCCAAGCTCTATGCTGAGCACCCTTTCCAGCTTGATACTGCCCACAAACACTACAGAACCATTTTCTTCAGCTGAAAATACTGAGTAGTGCCAGAACCAGGAGACATTGTGAATACAGAGGTTAACAGCTAGGCAGTGCAGGAGGGTTAAAATATCCTCATACTTTCCCACAGATATTAAGAAATTGAGGGCCTTTTGCTTTGGTCGTCCAAGGTCACAAGCACGATTCATCAACCCACAAGCTTCAACAGTTTCTCTAGGTGAATTTGATATTTTTTCAGCTTATCAGATTTCAGTTATTCTTGTACAGACTGCAGGATCAGTCCTTTTGCTGGATGGATTAATCCCTTTTATCACTGATCCACCCAAACAGTAAACTACTGTTTTTCAGTTTTAGCAAAAAGACAAATCTCTTTAGGTGACCTCCAGTAGAAAACACAGACGTCTGTTTCCATAAAAGCAGCTCCAAGAGAGTTATTCTCTGTATCATACTCGAGCCTCTCATTGACTTAGTACCACTTAGCTTTGTCCCTGGCGCAATATTTAAACTAGATGATTGGGCAACAGGCCTTTAGAACTGCAAGTCAGCTATAATAAACTTAGACTAGTGGTACAAAACAGATTGAGTTTGATTGCTGTAATGCGTGCTGCTGGCACAATTTCATTCAGGGAAATCAGAAGCCTAGCGGATTGGTCAAGGTCATTGTAATGATGATGCTCTCTTCCTTCATGGCCCTGCTGTTGAAGGGATGCATGCTGAGATAATGAATCAGATTAAGTATCTTGCTGACACTTTTGATTATGCTCCTTCCCCAGAAAGGTCATCAGATTTTGGCTGGTAGGTGGCAATCAGCTTTGGAAAGGAAGCAAATTTCAGAGGCACAAGCTGCCCTTTTTTCATAACACAGTGACCTAGCAACAGTAACGTATACATTTGGGACCAGAAGGCTTGATTATTATAATTCTGTCCTAGCAGGACATTTCCAGTGCCTGCAGATTGCAGAGGATTCAGAAGCACATATGCACACTGGAGTAAGCATCACAACTTTCATGTGAACTATAATTTTGCTAAGGCAGTATCTTCACCTCAATTAATGGAGTTGCTCCACAGTCATTTACCAGTGGACCTCTTTATCTGAACTGGAGCAGAGCTTGGGAAGCAAAATCTTATCGTAGAAAGCTGGTCCTATCCCCACACAATCCTCTGTTAAGCGTTTGTTAAGGAGTCAGTGACTTCTCCAGGATCCAACACACACGGTGGGACCCGAGATACGAGCACATGGCAGGCTGGGTTATGCGGCCGAAGTACAGCCACTTGGTTTGGGAGGGCCGTGGTGAAAAGGTGCTGCTGCTTTTTACTGCAGCTCCTCTGAGCCACTGCCAGGTGAAGCAGCACAGCCCCGCAGCCTCTCTCAGGCTCCCAGGCACTCACCCATTGGTGTCACAGCTGTGGGAACATTGGTCAGACCAGTTTGTCACCTCGGGCATGCCTCAGGGTGGGAGAGAAGCTGCGGCTCTCCGAAGAGGATGCCTGAGATGGAGGTCTAGCAGGAAGGGATAGTGAAGCCAGGGCTGTTTTGGGGATTTAATCCTTCAGGTGGGCATAATGTTTCAAATGGACGGACAACTGGGTTTTTGCTTGCTGGCCCTTAAATTTCCACCCATATTCACAGCTGCCTGAGCTTGTCAGTACTCAAAGTTTCTTTGAACTACTACACATACTTTGAACTACTACTATACTTTGACTCTCTTATCTGAACAGGAATTCCAAGGCAATAAGCAATTAGTCAAAAACCTGTCTTCACCCGCTGCTGTCCTTCACTGTCTGTGCTTTTTGCTCTTTACATAGCAAAGGCATTCAGAAGGAACCACACAGACACAATGGGACCCAGGAAAGCATGTCTACTAAAAAAATAACAGCAAGCATGCAAAAGTTACCTTTGTAGACAGTGAACAGGTATAGACTGTGTGCACACACCAGGTTCTCAGAGTTTCTAAAACATGCAAATCCTGATGAAAGTTTCCAAAACCAATTGCATGATGTACTTCCCTTATGTTCAGATGAATGCGGTTAGTTTTGTAGAAATTTTTAGCATAGATTAAAACTCTTGAGGGCTATTTACATGCCTAGTGATACAGAGTGCTCAAATAATTTGCTAAGCCAGAAACAAAAGTCAGTGCATTTAGTTATAATTTAAAATTTCTTAAACTAAAATTATGACATTGCCCAAGCGCTTCATGGTGGTGGGAGGGAGCAGTTCATAAAAAAGGACATGCACTGTCCATCTTGTATGTTGCCCTAACAGTTTGAGTCTTATTAATAGTTAAGTTGCTAAATTGCCATTTTCCCTTAAAACTGCACTCAAATACTGTTAGTTACATGAGTGCGCTGCTCTAGGATAGTAATGCAAGAGCAGTCCACAGGAACAAATACACTGGGTCTCAATAAGTCTCTTCTGTTGCCAGTTAACTTATGAGCCACAAGACACACAAAGAAAAAACACTGGTTCAGGATGCATATAGTGTGCTGGGTGAATACAGACACAGCTGGAAAAGACACTTCGTGTTTTGTTAGTTTAGTTCTAAGCAACATCTTCAACATCTCATCACTAGATGGCGGCGACCTTCACAAATTTCAAAGCTTTATTCTCAAAAGTGCTGCCAAATCCTTGCTTTCTCTCTTTAAAACCCTCTCTACTGCAGAATGCCTTTGCCAACAACAGAGTAAGTCCATTTTTCAGTACAGATATTTTGGAAAATAAAGGCATGTTTTGTTAAAACTGCATTATGCCCTTGAAATAAACCCCATCTGGCTGAACAGAGAACAATCAACCTGTTCTGAGCTTATACCCAATTTCTTGAAGATACATATGTTTTCATATTCAAGTCTGTATAGACAGAGTGTTTGTAGACTTAATACAGATCCCTTTATGCATTTCACCTGTGTTATTTTCACGGTACTATCCCATCAGGGAAAATTCTCTGAAGTCACCCCTTTCCTTTCAAGTTCCTGTTACTTCCTCCAGATGTTTGCAAAACTCACCTCACTCAATTTGTAGAAAAATAGGTACACAAAACACCAAGAGAGTATATCTGTGTAACAGGTCTCCTGCACGTCCTCAGGAGGTCCTTTGGCCCTGTCTAGCTGATGTGCCAACACACACCCTTGGCCCAGCTTCACATCCCTTCCCGTCCTCTTTCTGCAGGCCTGGGAACTCTTGCACCCTGCATGCAGTAGTGTCACTTTTCTCCAGCACCAAAAGCCTGCATTGCCACTGGCATTTTGCTGATCTATCAGCCAGAGATACATCAAACATAGGAACCTGGGGCTGTGAAGAGGCTGCAGCACTGCAGAAACCCCAAATTTGCTGCCTCTTAGCACACATGGTCTAAGGAGCCTTGATGGGAGACATTCCAGTCACAGGCTTGTACTACAACTCCTCCGTCGATCACCTGACCTAACTTAAAAAAGGCACATCCTCTTCACAGGGAAAATGTCATGAGCCTCAGGAACTGGGTAACAACTGCTGGACATTTTATCTTTGTGCCATGCTAAAGATGGGGCACTGACAGAGGACAGTTCTTCACAAGTGACAAAGGGACTAAGCAGTCCACCAGATTTGATCATGGTACTGAGATCGTGTCACATTTGGAGTCAGTTCAAAGTTCAGTCCTGGGTACTGCCTCAATGACATCAGCCAGGGCGCAAAGGTACTTTGGTCCTTCTGAAGCTTAGAGCAGAAGAAAGCCTAGGCTGTCTAGAAGAAACTCCACCTAAATCTGCTTGTCAGTTCAGAACAGATCTCACAGTGCTGAGCATGAGGCAAACATTGGAAGTACATAATAAGATCTAAATGTAAGACTAAGAAGCTGAAAGAAATCATGGTGTTTCTTAAAATAATTATCTGTTGCATTTCTGAGAATTTTTTAGCATATTATGCAAAGTACACATGACATGACTAAATAATCTTTTTAAAAGTAAATCTTTTCACTATGTATTTACAGTCATTAATGTCACAACTACCCCATGTTTAATAAAATGATAGTAAAAAATTATAGCAAAAAAATGTACCTAATTCAAAGACACTATTAGGTTGATCTTTATGACTATCAATAAAAACGTCTTACTGGCATATTATGTAGCATAAGGATAGATTTCTGTTAGTGGTGTTTGTAACAAAAGTATCCATTGGTTATCTGAAGACTGAGAGTTCTGAGACTTTTCCTCAAAGCTTGTCACCTAAGAATCCTCCCCAACTCCAATATCTGCATAGATCAGTTTTAAACATTTACGTGCATAAGAATGACCATTGCAAGTCAGAGGAGAGGCCCAGCCATGGATGGCTGATGAGCTAACGCTGGGGTAGCCCAGGAACGCATGGTGTGAGAAGCACAAAAAAACAAGGCAAGTATGAAACGAACCTTCTTTCCCCAGCATCCATCAGCTGATGTAACACAGATGTGTGCAACTGATGGGCCATAAACATAGCTCACACTGGATGAGAGGGAAAACTTACCAATGGCTTCCTAACATTTCAGTTTCTGGAAGCTGACATAGTCAATGCAATGTAATGATAGGATATTTCATATCTCGATCGATGAGGCCTTCCTCTCTCCCCACTTCACTGTAAGCATCCAAGAGACTGCGTAGCCTGGGAACCCGATCACCTTGTTTGTTGGTGGAATAAATCTCCCTTTGAGGATCACCTTTGCTTCTTTTAGTCAACTATAGACTGCTTAGGATGACTTTTCATATGGAGACATCTCTGAGGAGCCTGAAATAAGAAGAGCTTGCATAACCCCCTTCTGTTAATGAAATTTGCCTTCAATCTCTTTAAATAAACATGCATAATTTACGTAATTTCTTGTACTGTAAAGCAAACCCTAATGAATTTAAAAGGAAAATATTTGCTTAGGCTGAGCAGGAAAAAAGATGTGAATGCTACCTGCGAAACTTCTGTACGGTATTACATCACTCTTTCCAGGACTGTAGCAATGTACAAGATATATTTATCAGGAATGGCCCAAAGTGAATAGGTTTGAGTTTATCAGAAAATGAGTATTTCAGTTGTTCAACTTATCACTAAATCAAGACAAAATCCTATTAGACATTTTCAGTTCCATGGAAGTCCAAGGTTTTGGTCCCCACACTTATGAACCAACCTCAATAGCAGAGTCACCTTTACTCAAAAGAACCAAAATGCTACAGCTTGTGATAGTCAGAAATTGTGAGGCAATTGCCCTTGCAGCTTGCTTTAACCTGTATAGTACTCAAGACAGAAGAATGTTTTCACACCCCCACCACCACTTTTATAATTGAAAATTTTCCATCCTCACAACCTCATGCTGTGCCAGTATTTTGCTTTGTTTCAATTAAAATGTCAATGTCTGTATTTTATACTCTTCAGAATTAATAGTTTGACTCAAGTCTGGAGTCTACATATATAGAGAGTGCTATATTGGACACATACAGTGGAAGGTGAGATGAGAAATTACCTAACCTGCTATAGAAGAGACATGGTTTTGCCACAGAGCTGTTGGATCATCCAGTAAGGTGTAGATCAGATCAGAGTTCCAGTGTACCAACATACTTTTGAAAATATGAGGAATTAAGGACTGACTTAAAAGACAAGACTCAGACCCGAGATGGATCTCAGTGGCTCACTTTCACTTTGGTACCTAAATGCTAGCAAGATCTGCAGAAATTCTGTCTAGCCCAGCATCCTTAGACATGTAAAGTTCTGCTCCCAAACACGGCCAGAAAGAAGCACAGCCATGCTGAACAAGCTTTTAAACACAGCTCATACCTAAGCAAAACCTGAGTACATTTAAAATTAATAACATAAATTTAACATTATAATATTATCAAGCACCAAGCACAGCTTTACTGCAGAAGAGCAGTAGCATTTAGTGTCACCATTTTACACACAGCAATACAAAGCATGTCCTCTCCCATGGCAGTTGAGATGGTGGCTGCACAGTACCACCTTCTGCTCCAAAAAAACCCCATCTAAAAATATCTGACCAGGACAAAGGGGCAATAGGTGCTGGTTGCTCCTCCAGAAAACAGGCAGTTTGGGTTCCAGAGTCTCTTCAGCCTGTGGGTGTTTGAACCCTCCTTTCAGAAGTGTGAGCTCCTGTCACAGCTCAGTAGAAGTTTAAGGATTAGCAATCTAGGCACAGAAAATCAGACATTTGTTTTAAAGTTTTCAAAAAAAATTACTGTTGAATGATCACTAAAAATAGAAGTTTCTTGAACATAGTAATCCATTGGTATGCCACTGGTAGCCATCAAATCATGTATGTTTCAAATAGTATTTGACTAGCGATTGTATTTGACAGCTGTTGGTAAAACTTGTCACAACTCAGACACCTCTATTTAATATACCAGTTTTTCTTATTCTTGAGAATGAGTAAGTGAGAGATACGGCAACAACTAAGCAAAGAGCACCGAGAACAGAGAAGCGTGCAGGAACAAATGAGGAGCGTGAACTACACTGGTCCATGCTAAAGCCTCCAGTTTCTTCTGACAAACATAGGCGGTTTCTTTCCAGCAGTAACAAAAAGTGCTGTACATAAAGAAGAAACAAAACATTGCTAATTTGTTTAGCAAGATGCAGTCTGATAGGAATTTCCCCCTTTTTTGATGTGTGAACATTCACAGGGGTCCTTTTTTTTACTGTAGGCTAAAGTCTCAGCTTTTGCTTTTGTACGTGCCAGTGAGATCCTTGTAAACGAAGACATGCCAATGAGAAAATCATATCCATTAGGAAACTTAGGTATGAATATTCCTTGCACAATAAAATACTTTGGCATCACAACAATCTTTAAAGTATTTATGTTACACAGTATGTCTTCAAAGTACAATGTTATTACTGTAGCCATGATGCAAATAGCCTCCAGAACTAAGTGTTCTTTTTCTCCCTGAGAAGTATCCGAAATACCCAAGACAGTTTGTGTATTTTATAACCTCCAAATATTTCTAATTATATTTTTTTATTTTGTAATGTGATATAATCCTCAGATAACTGTTATGATCAAAGTTGGCCTGCTACTTAACTGCTATGCTACTTGTCCCCTTAAGTAAAAACTGGTTTTGCCTGGATGGTTAAGACAAATGCTAAACGTGATCTTGAAGGCAAGTGGAGCAAATTAAATTGAAAAATGTATTCAAGCAGCTTTGTGGCATTTCTCTCACCTCCAGCTCAAGTGGAAGGATAGATGACAATTTTTAAAGCCTCAGTGTAGGTTGAATCATTTTTCTCCCATCCACCTCTGCCATTGTTTACTTCTTTTATGGGTACATCAAAATCAGCTGCTTCTCTCAAAATTAACTTTGCAGGCACCCAGTATGTGTTATTTTCATCTCCTTTCATAAAAAAGGGCTCCCCAGTTTCTCATCCAACTTCACAAGCTCCTGCTGTGTCAATCCCATCTTGAATTCACCATTTTCCTTAATGCTCTTAAACAACTCTATACAATTATGATTTAAGAACAGCCCATAGCTGTTCCGTCTTGTTATCTTCTTGGCCTTTCCATTCTATAAGTTATCATATCAATATCGTGAGTAAGCTTTCCACCTCACTTTCTGGCCCTAAGGAAGGGTACGGATATATGCCCAATTGTTCTTGAATTCCATGCCAGTCTTTGCATTTTCTGTTCTGTTGGCTAATGCTTTCTAACGAATCACAGGTTGACTCAGGCAGGAAGCAACCCACAGCAATGAGCAGCACCAGCTGGTCTGCAGGGTTTGTTGAGCTGAGCATCGGCTTCTTTTCCCCTTGTCACTGATAGATCTGATAGCAGAGGGTGAGCAAAGGCCTGCACCCACCCCAGCAAAGCTCTTACTTAAAATGCAGATCCCACTGAAACCTAACAGAGAGACAGACCAGCAGTACAGAAGTTATGGAGGACAGCAAAAGGAGGAAGAAATTAGACCTATCACCTAAGTTGAGCATCCCACAAATCCTCCTTTCTGGACCTAATGTATTTGCTAATTGAAAGGTTTATAATTGGTTGGGCGGTGATGCATGGTGGCAGCATGCACAGAGCAACAGGATCTCTATGAGTGACCTACAACACCAAAATGTGGGATTGGGGAAGGGGTGGGAGACAGATGGGGTAGCGAATTAAGAAAGGTTAAACCATTTCGGGTCCAAGGAGAGAATGAAGAATTGCCTCAGGGTGGGAAGAATTACTGCAATAAGATACCCACAAGGGATGACCACTTGTCTGAGGTTCAAGGTCCTTGTTAACCCTCCTCCACCTTCAAACACATACGCTGAATTAATGTATGTGCTGTAAAAGGATACACTTTTTGCCGAATATTTACCGAAAGCAGAAAGGAAAAAGTATTCATAGATATCCTAGCAGTATGTTAAAACTTAAAGTTTCAAATTGTTACACTCGCAAAAGGCATTCTCAAATTCTGTCCAATTGGTTCGAAGTACAGGGTTCAAAGTTTCTCCAATTTCCTCACACAGTTAAACTCCAAAAGCACCATCCCAAGGAAGATCCTGACACAACTCCATCAGAAAGCATTGCATAACACAGCCCTTGGGTTTGCCAAGGTCCAATTATAACACCAGCCTCAGCCAAGGATGACAATGGTTGGGTTGCTACTGCCATTTCATAAATAATAAAAGGTTGCTGTGCCCACAATGGTAAAGATGATGACTCAAATGATTGAGTCAAATGCACAGTAACTCTAAGACTTTTAAGAAAAGCAAACTGTCCAGCCAAATCAGAATCAAATGGCAACACAGGAGATGAAAAACTCTTCGGCAAGACTTAACTCCTATTGCTTTCCAAACCAGTTTTCAGATTCACCAAATCCTCTGGTAAAACAGTCTTAATCAGTTCAACCCCTCCTCCCCCTCTTTCTTCACACATACAATGTCCCACAATATTTCCTGGAAAAACAAAGCAAACAAAATGTTTGGTTTGCAAGTAAGACTGTTAGTAAGAACCAAAATCTTTTTGTAAAAGCTTTTTTCTTGAGTTGCTCTCACCAGACTTTATTTTCCCTGGGAAAGTCCCAATATCTCAGATTACAGTTACTTAAATATACTTAAAACTCAGTTTTGCTGAGCTTAAGTTGCAATATTACCGATCTATTTGTCAGTTCTATTTCATAGGAAATTTGAATTTGCTCTCAGCAATATAGCTTTTCAGGTGAATATCTGTACATTCAAGACTGAAGCCTAGGAACTGTTGGAAAAAAATTCTACCTAAACTAAGTTGATGGGAAAGCAAAACATTGCAAAACAAAAAGCTTTATTAGATGAATCTGCTGTCCACATTTTTGTAGGAAACTGAAATATTAGTCTTTGTATGGATTATTCACTGTCTAGTGAAAGTAGCTGTGTGGGTTTAGTCTCCCATTGGTAACTGCATCTTATATAGCACATTACAACCTTTCATGATATATGGGTCTGGTCTCAAGAAAGAAAATCTGTAATGTATCAGATTATTATCTCCTAATTGAGAACTCAGCCTATGGGAAATAATGAAAGCAGGATGTACTGGAGCTACAATTCTGTGAGGCTTAGTACAAGATTTTTCAACCCAAACATTTCAGCTTTTAATTGTAAATTTTCTTACAGAAAACATCTTCCTCCTGCCTTCACTGCTGCCCAGAAATCACTTGGACACAAACTGTTATTTGCTTTGGCTAAACTGTTTTGGTGCTACTGCAAATTCAAGATTGTTATTTTCACCTGATCTCTTCATAACACTTGGAGACACCAAGAAAAGCTGGGCTGTATGATGAAGTTAAAATAAAAATAGACAATTTGTTCTTATTATCTCAAATGCCAGTCTGGAAGCTTTAAACTCCTATATATAGTTATTTACTTGTTTTCTCCAAATGGACCCTGACATCCCATACTTCGTAGCTGACAATGACTTACTCCAAAACTTTAATAGGTGTTAGACTTTCAGGCAGTTCAAGAGATGAGATGTAGCTCATGACATGAATGGGAAAATCCTATTACTTTAAGAGGAAATGGGACCTGTGATGAAAAGTGCTCTGGGAAGTAATATAGACTGAATTTTACTTTGGTAAAATAATTAAAAAATAATTATAATAATAATTAAAAAAATAAAGAAGAAAAAAAGGGAAGTGGGAGTATCCATGGCTAAATCCATGGTTAAAAAAAAAGTCTCCATCACTTCCAACTTTTCATTTGTCTGAAAATTCTTAAAATCTTACTTTTTCATATATACAGGGAGAAAGCTTCCAGAAACATAGCAGCAAAAGTAGCACTATATTCCCCCCTCCAATTCCCCCTCCAGTTACTCATTTAATATTCAACCTTAAAACAAGGAAAACAAAGAATTTCAAAGACTTTATAATTAATTCCATCTTCTTTTTTAAACTTGGACTTTTAAAAGTTGCATTTATGCATACAGATTTTGCTGTATACTGTTTCCTTGCTTTTAAAACATTGTGCTGGTCAAATGTACCAGAAATTAAAACCAGGCAAATTTGCCTTAGATGTAATCTGCATTGTGCTATGTTTGAACACTTAAAACTTCTCCAAGTACAAAATTACAAAACCGTTAACTGTCATATGTGTTCACATCACTCCCTGAAGTATCAGAAAAGCAAATGCAGGCTAACAAGTAATCAAACACATGCATGGCACAGGGGACTGAGTTCCTTCAGATGATGCTAGGTGATGTGGGGAAACAGAAGACGAGTCAGAATAACTTCCCACAATACACCTCTGTTATTTTTCTCCATAAACATGTTCAAAATTCCTTAAAATATAATCAGACACACCAAAACATTTCTAAAGAACACAAGTAGTCTAACAGAAAGGTAATAGGTTTTAGCTATATATATTTGAAAGCATATTCTTAACCTATCTATCCCTATTATTTACAATTTCTGTAGTACCGGACTACACCACTTTCATCCGTGTGCCCATGAAAGCCTGCAAGTCATCCCCATTTTTGCAGACCTCTAGCACAAAAGCCAGTTGCAACAAAACTGAAAACCAGGGGACTATGCCTAAATAGCCTCTGGGAATCTGGCACTAAAAATTCTAAGATCACATTGGATGCTGGGGAAGAACAGAAAAGTGAACCCAGGTCTCCCAGGTTCTAGGTCTAACTGTGGGATCTCCCTTCTGCAGGTGCTACAGTACAAGGCCCGATTCTGAACCCACTCCAGTGTGAAGCAGATGACTGCTCTTGCATCAGTAGCTGTCTAGCATCAAATTCCTGGGAAGGGTAAAGGAGATCTTATCCCCTCTCTCGTTGCCGGGCGGGATGACTTGGCACAGACTCCAGGACCTCATATCACAGTCAGGGTTGCACAACTGTGCCATGCAGAGCAGCACAGGCAGATCCTGCATCTCCCGTTCAGATCATGACTGCAGTTCCCCTTTCTCCTCTTCCCTTGCTACTACTCTGCCTAAGTCCACATACAGGTGTACAGAGACACTGCAACATCAAGGCAATATTCCAGAAAATAAACCTATGAATCACTGACCAAAAGGAGAACAAGCCTAAAGTCAGCTGATGCTGAGAATTACCCTCTATTTTCCAAACTGTAACAATTTTTTTCTGGTCCTAATTAGGTGAGTATGGAGAAAAGCAACTGAAAACAATTATGCTATTATACATTAAGATGCTTAAGTGGGTTAATAGATTTGGGACTATCAGAGACTATTAATTTAGTTTTAAAATAGTTGTAGCTACTCTAAATGCACTGACACACCATCAAACAATTATTTTGTACATTCCTGACATAAACAATCAGTAGAAGAGTTCAAAACAAAAGCAAATTATTCATTAAAGACACACATATGAGAACTTCCAGCCTAACCAGTCTTTCTCACTGCACCACTAACTTTCTTAGACGCTTTAAAACCAGAGAGGCAACCCAGTCTACCTTACAGTGGCATTCCTTTGACTCCATACCCCAGTATGACAAATGACATAAACACTCCTATGTATGATACAAGGATAAGACCATCCGTGGAGCGGCAATAGCTACTACTCAGACTGTTAATTCTGAGAAGTGCTCTCTAAGATGTCTTTGGTCCATACATGAAAAAAAACCCTATTTAAAGTCCTGGTTTTGCATCCTGAGGTTTGCCCATACAGAGTAGCCTCTGGTACTCCAAGCAGTGGTAGAAAGCAACAAGAAGCAGGCTGTGAGCAGCATTACCAACTGTTTACCCCACATTCGTGTGAAATTCAGTCACAGAAGCTAAGCATGTGCAAACAAGCTCTATTCTCATTCTCTCAACTACCGTTGCCCATCCAAACACTCCCAGAGTGACTGTCTACCTCCATTTTCTGACCATTGTTTTCTCCCTGTCTACCAATTTCAGACCTAAAAAATATAACCACCATCCACTTTCAGAGCATTCTCTCTATGTATGACCGCTTTACATTAACAGGGATCAGCTAATCTCTCGTTCCCATTATACCAACTCTGCTGAGAGCAGTGAGGGAAACTGGGAGCTCACTCTTCCTGGAGCCAGTCTCAGTGCCTGCTGCAGCCTTAGCACACTCTTCCCTTCTGTTCCTCACCTTTGGCAGTGCAACACAAGAAATAATCTGCCACTTGTAAAATGGATCAGAGGAAAGGATGTGTTTTATGTAAATTTCAGCAAAAGTCTTCAGAACTAATTGCTTGAAGTGATTGGGAAAGCTAATGGAATTAAATTGCTGTAGAGATTATTTCCTGTTCTACAACAGAGAGACCCCTGAGTGCCTGGGCTTAGTACAATATTTTGCATATCAAATAGATACCAAATTGCTAGCACTAAAACATTACACAATCCAGCTAAGCACACAACAGGCTGTATGGCAATTATATGGCCTGACCAGAGTGAACAAACAGGTGAAGCACAGGTGAACTTTGTTTTCAGAGATACTCATTATCTTTCCCATACATGAAATAAGAAACCAGTTTAACCTGAGCAAAACAAAGTCTTTCTTAACATAAAATATTGACAAATTCAGGACATGCAAGTTCCTGTAAACATTGCGCTGTGCATGTTGTATGCTAGAGGCCAACTTTCTATAGCACTGGAAAGTTATTACATCATTTAGATTTCCATGGGTGGCACAAAACATCACCACTGTGCCTGCAACTACATGCTGAGTGTAACCAGACTAAGAGCTCTGGGTTTGCACTGTTTGATTCTGTCTGATCAGAGCTGACACCTCTAGTAAGGATAAACAAAAAAGCTATATAGCACTTCTAACACTTCAGCTTTGTCAATCAACAGCTTTCTGTTTCTGCTGTTCAGTAGACAAATTCTTTTCTTGGTGTCTCTCTGTGGCTACTGGTATATTTCTGATGTCTTTTGCTAGTTATATTTCATTTTGTTCCTTTGGCATTTGTGATGTTATCTTCACCTCTTTACACTATCCTTTTAGACTCTCTTTTAAAATGAGACTCAGCCTGAAATGCATGTTCCCTTCTGTATATCATCAGGTTGGAGTTTTCATTGTCTGAGTTTTTCAATGAATCTTCATCTTGTTGTCACTCCATCTCTGCCCATCATGACCATTACTTTTTTATTCTTTTGTGTATAGCCATGAAGTTTTATCTGTGTTTTCCAGAAATTCTGATTGCCACTGTGTTCTAATTGCTTCATTTTTGCCCCAGCTTGCTCTATGTAACATCTGGGGTTTTTGTGCCTACTTGTTTTGCATTGGTATACTCCAAAACTTCTGGGAGTAAACTTGTTTCTTCTTTGAGCTCATCTTTGTCATCTAAGTTTATTTAGTTTTCTAGGATTTACATTTTTCTTTCCCTATACTGAGCCCATAAGAAAACCAGGACTGTTCATTTGCTTTACTGGTAGGAAGTAGGTTTTGCCCCCCATCTTGCATCTTAGTTCACACTGCTGGGACAAACCATGCTTCAGAAGCTATTTTTCCAGCCATAGCTACTTATATATTTCTAAATGCCATGTGTATAACACATAATTTCTGGACAAATACAACACAGACTGTCAGTGCTTTAAGAGCTTACCTTGTTTCTGGAAGTTTGTTGTGCAGGGATTGTGAATGTGTACCCTGATGAGGTGTAGGGTTAGAGGGTCCACCATACAGCACTTCTATGAATCACACAACTCATACACGCTTCTGTCTTCCATTTGGAAGAAGTGATCTTCAGAGGAGCCTGTGTCTACTGGACAAAAACTGAGAGCTAACAGATGACCTATAGCAGACAGACAGAGAAATGCTGATGTGGTTCCACAGAGACCTGCTCTGTACTGCACCTTGAGCAACCGAGTGCAATTAGAAGTTTCTGGAGCATATTGTCATTACCTGGAAAGGGTTTGCCACCCAGGGAAGTCAGACATTCAAAGGCTTCTTCAGATTTCTACCAGATATAGCACTGGGAGGTTCACTTCTGGAGTCATTCATCCACTTATCTTTTCCTCGGAGTGGACATGCTGCTTGGATTGTGAACTTCCCACATCAAGCAAAGCCAACAACTTCTGAATCTGCCTGTCCAGCTCTGTCATTGCTTAGCAATGACCTTGTCCTCAGGAACAACAAAAGCTGTAAGTATGCAGATAATGCAACTGCTACTAGGGCTTATTCTGAAGTCCCTTTTTGGTTCCTAACCATTCCTGTACCGAGCATTCTTATTACCATTTTTATCTGCTCCAGCACAGAAACAGACACTTTAGTCCCAAGTTCTTTCTAATGCAGACTGGTGAAGGTGATTTCTTAAATCCTGCCAATAGCATAAACTGCCCAGTGACCCACGTCAAAGATGGCACTTACATGGCAGCTTCTTTTGCGTTCAAGAAATCCTACAAGGTTTTAGCTCTGAAAGCAACTTACTTCAATCTTAAAAAAAAAAAAAAATTGACACCCCCTACATACAGAGACAAGAAATCTTGCATTTTTTCTAACAGTTTTCTGGTTTTGTGACACTTATTGATGTATCAAGTCATCTCTGCTGTTTGAGATTTATTCCTGGTCGCCATCATAACAGGTGCTCCCAGTTCACAATATTCCAATGTGACTACAGGGCACAGTCATGGAAATGGAGGGGTGTTATAGCATGGTACAGCGAACAGTTTAAATGGGAATTTCCTCTTCCAGGGGTCACACTTTTACACAAAGTCAGTAGAAGTTTTCTTTACAGAAACTGCAGAAAACTTATAACAAATCAAAGCCATACAGCTCATGTTTTGAAGGGTAATCTTGAAAGGGATGGATTTTCAGAGAGGAAAGGAAGGTATGTGCTATTTAGGAATCAGATATTATAATTATTAGTTAAGGTCACAAAAGCTTAGTTGGTGGTTTCATACTCTCAAGATTTTCCAGCTGCTTCTTTGTACTGTTGTTCCCTCCGCAACCCCCCAGTTTATTTTAATACACACTAACAAAAAACAAACAAAAAAAATAACCCTGTGAGTCAGAAAACATAATTTCAATGAAAGACTAAAAGAAATCATCGAAAAAATCCCAGGGATGAGAGAATAAAGATTTTTAAACACTGCTGCAACTATCTCCACATCTATGTCCCTTTTCAGGAAAACCAGCTGAGAATGGGTCTCTTTAAAGCAAAATGATATTTTTTTCCTACAGCTTTTTATTTGATCAGTGAGATAAGATAAGCATCCACAAACTGTAATGGAGTTCGGAATGAAAGAGACAAACCTAAGCCTCAACAGCTGTTAAAACAGTTGTCATACTTGTACCTGTGCAGTTTGCTATGAAGAAACATACATTTTAAAGCAGACATACTTCAAATGTAATGCAGCACATGGTTTTATCCAGCTGTCTGTAAGAAAATTGCCTGAAAGCTTTTCTAGCAGAGTATCATTAAATGAGGTATTTTTCCATTTTGAGAAAAACCAAAATTCATACAAGGTGCTGTGGTACAACAGTGAGGAATTACTGCATACTACAGAACTTTCAAAGGAAAAAAAATCTGCCTTAGCGAGAATTTGTACATGTCATATAGCCTATTTACATTAATCCAACTCAGGGTAATTTTAATATGGAAATAAAGAAAATGAACACCAGGAAAAAGTAGTGACATGAGGTTCCACAGTGACCTAGAAGTAGAAATCAGAGCAGAGACGAGCATCCTGGGCTTTTTCTCAAATGCAGTCCATAGGGAAAAGCAGACAGCAGCACCACTAAACGTTAAGCACCTCAAGACTTAGAATAATAGCACTGCAACATAAATGAGACTTTGATTACAAAGTGACTTAAGAGTCTTTGTAAATGTTGCATGTGGTTCAAGACATTTTTTTCAGGATAACGTTGAGGCACTTTCTGCTGAGTGGATATGAGTGCATTGAGCATAATCGTGTTTAACGACCTGTTTCAGAGCATTTACAGAATGCAATACTAATTAAACTTTACTACATTCTGATTCCTTAATGCTAGACCTGTAACATTATATGGCAATGGGAAAGATTTAACACTCCTGTCATTCAGGGATACAAAGATTTCCATGGTTCCTATGGGTCCTAATGAGAAGCTAAACATAATTCTGAAAACAAAGTTAATGACCAGTAAAACACTCTCCCCAAAATTCAGTGCATGATGTTTTGCACTTGAATTTCTTGCAGGTAGGGCATCTACATGCAGTTACGCAGTTTCATTCATGCCTGCTGGCTCCTGCAATGTTTAAAAGACCCTCTGTAGTTAGGGAACTTGAAGAAAAAGTTTTGAATGTCATATGGCTTGCTCCACAGTTGTTCATCTATTTTATCTCACTGTATTTGCAAATGAAGAAAAGCATTCAGTGCAAAGCTTATACAAAAAGGACCCCAAGTGCTTAAAGCTGGAGCTAAACAGAAATATAGCTAGATCCATCCGAGACCACCTTCCTTATTTTGGGAACACCTGATCTTTGGAGATGGCACATTTCCCAATCAGTATGTTTCACAGGTGTCTAAAACTCTACCTCCAGAAGAAAACTCCTGTGTTAGGGGGCTGAGCAAGGCAGCACTTGCACACCACCAGCCCTCATGACAAACTTGCCCATTTCTTGTACAAAAAAGTGCTTCTGGTCCAAAGCACTCACCCCTGAGGTGGGTACCTGACTGTCACTCACCTCAGCCTCCTGAAAGTGCCATGGTAATGGCAGGTGGGCTGCTGGCAGTGGGGCAGGCAGGACCGTTAACTTTCCCCTTGGAAGCTGCTCCAGAGATAAAAAAGCACTAGTGATACATAACTGTGGAGAAGACTGAAAACTAGCACAATTTGGCAGCCAGCTGGCAAGGGCACCATGTGACAGGACAGGGAAGGGACCCCCCAGTTCATCTGGGAAAGTCCAGTGGCAGGATCCTGGTGCTGAGGCATGCACCAGCATTGCTGGGAAAGACGCACAGCTCCCTGAGAGAGACAGGGTCTAAATGAGGGTGTAGAGAGAGATGTACAGCACTGCTTGCCATGCTCCAAACTGGACAGACATAAGACATCTACCTCTAAAAATCCGGGTAGCCATGCAAAGGGTGATTCCCTGTTCTTGAGACGATCAATTTGGAGAGTACTGCTACCGCACGGAGCTGCTATGCCCTAATTCAGGCAACCTGAAGATGAGCACTCTGCAGGCAATCCCCTCAGCTCCTTCTACAGTCACTGGAGAGAAGCAGGCACCTCTAGAAAATTATTCCTTTCATCTCAAAACTAATAGGTGAAGTGAACTACTTTCTTAAGATGCCCATTTCTCCACAACTGTTGTGAGAAGTTCTGGGCAATTACCTCAGACATAGACCTCTAAAGCAGGGTGGGATGAACTCCACCTGTAATTATCTACAAAAACAATCCTGACCATAATTATCCATAATCTATCATTACAAACCATAACTATTTTCCATATTTTATGTAAAAAGAAATGCAATGTATTTATTCTAATGCCCAAATGGCTGCTAGACAGCATTTAAATCAGCAAGTCTTCCCCCAAACAGGTATTTAATTCAGCACTGTGATGTTCATGCATCTCCGTAGTGCTGTATTTGCTCCAAAACACAGTCCAATAAAGAGGAAAGCATTAATCTGTGCCGCGTAACACCATCAGAAACCACTGACCTCACCCCTCTTTCAATGAGACTCAAAAGCCAAAGAAAGAGGAACAAAAAGCTCCCACCAAAGCCGCAATAAAAATTTTCTCGTGGTGTTGCTATGGCCTTTTATAGTTCCCCATAGCGACTGACACTGCTTTTGAGAGCTGTGCAGAGAAGCAAAAGGAACATTTCTGGTTCTGTGTCATCTCAGTGTCAGTGCTCTGTTAATGTGTTTTCCCTTTCAAGTAACTATCAAATAGAGAGTGCAGTCCACTTGAACTAATTTCCCCTCCCAAATAACAAGTAGAAAAAGGAAACCCATCCTGCCTCACTTTCTGCATGCAGCAAGAAAGAAAAAGAACATCTGTACCAAAACAGTCTTTGCAGAAAGTGGCATTAAATGCCTCCGTGTACCTTCATATACTTACTAGTGCTGCAATATCAAAATACATGTTACTTATGCAAGCAAAATCAGAATTTAATTCTGTGATATGGGTAAGGAATCAGTCAGATACTTGCCTTTCTCTGGTAGTCCACTGAAAGGTAAAGTTTGACTCTAAAGGCAAATAGGGAAATGCCTTTAGGATTAATCTTTTTTTCTTTCTGCCATGAATCGGCAGTAAACTACACACTGTTACACTGGAAAGTTATAGCATTTTTCCATACAGGCAGGCAGTCCAGAAAAACTTCTAGGGTGTCCATTTAAGTTTTCAATGGCTTGGCATGATCTCCCACATACTTTCTTTACTGCCATAAACCAAAGCTACATGAGAAATGTACAGATTAGTATAGCTAATTAGTTAAATTGTATTCTGTGGTGCTCTCTTCCTGGTTAACGTTAAATCACTTCTTCTGAAATTAAGACTAAAACCTAAAATTATTTGATGTACTTTAGTTATTCTGAACAAGAACGGAGTCCTCCTTGAGTTCATATAACTGAAGTTTATTTGGGATTCAGAAAAGGAACAGACCTGTAAACACATCATTACAAAGCACAGTCAACTGAAAGGTGAAGGAACACAGAGGCACTGTGTTTTCTGATGAGTAAGGTTGCCTGGGAAAGAGAGTCCAGAGGCACACACAGTCTTATACTTTTGGAAGGATTATGGACCAGGTACAAAAGTATCTTCATCAGAAAGTTGTCCTACTACTAAAAAACTGAAAATAATGAAATGGTATTATATTGTAGTATTACAGTATAATATTTTTTTTTTGTATTGTAAATAATATATATGCACTTCTATAAGAGTATATGGTGTTCTATTTTTACATATTTGTTCATTTATATTTAGAGAGAGATATATATTATATACTCCAAAATATAGTTTCCTCTCAAGAAAATCTGTTGGAAAAGCTGTTTCTTTGTCATGGAAGACCTGATTAAATACTATAGACAAGTTGCAGAAAAGTGAAGAAATTTTATTTGATCACACAGAGAACAAACAATTCCTTTGTTCATTTAATGTTTTCTGGATTCATAGAACCAGAGTGGGAATAACATCTCCTAATTACATTTCTTCATTGAGAGTATTCACAGCAGCTTGGGCAGGAAACATCACCACATGCCATCACACACTGTCCATGCTGTGAATGTCAGTGATAACAGCTTTCAATGAAGACTGTTGTATTGTCTAATAAAATATTCAAATTGTTGCCATTGATGCCTGCTTTTTTTCATGTCTGGTAGCAGAGACCTACCAAACAAAACCAAATATTGATGTAAATGACAGCCTTTTGGCACTCTGAAATTAAATTTCCTGAAACAATGATTCTTTTGTTATAGTGCTTCTAAAGTCATAAATCCCATGGGAGGTAGCTGGGCAGGAGTGACAAGGCAAAATGCTTTTACAGAACACCTTTGCGTATCTGATGCCTGTTTCCCCATTCCATTGGTGGAAGTTTCACCAAGATGGCAGGGTGAATTGTTGTAATGATGACTTGAAAAATGCATTTTATTTGTGAGCCTGTCAGATCACATCCTAAAAAACAAAAGATCTAAAAAGGATCTAAAAAAGATCCTCCATCCTAAAAAACAGTTACCTGTGGGGACATAAAGTGCATGTCCTAAGAGAGCGGGCTGGCAGCAAGCCAGGAGCCCTAGAAAAATTTCAGCCAGCCTGTCTCTCCCTCTCCTACAGTGAAGTACTGTCCCCTCCAGAAACTCTTTTGTCATTTTGAGGAGGGAGATGAGGAAGAAGTAGAGACTATACAAAGGCTGAGCATAGGGGAGGTGCAGTCCATGTGCTGTGCAGATGCTCACGTTCCTCCTGATGGTTTGCTTCCTGTGTAACTGGACACTGAGCAGAGGCTGTCTAATATATTGCATTGCTGCTGTAAGGTATGATACCTTTGCATGGATGCAAGGAACAACCCATGATCCCTGCATTCATTAGGAATAACCAGTGATTATAAGCCCACCACCTATCCCAATGCACAACACACATTTACCAAGCCCTACAGAGCACTGATACTATTTAGTCTTTGCTAAGAGGTCCAAGTAATACAGTCACGGTTGAATGAAATTGATTTACTTACCTGAACCCAGACCAAAGGTGTGATGCTCTTGGTTTTTGCCCAATATCCATGATAAAACAAAGGAATGTTAGTAATGAAATATAAGCTCTACTTCAGCAGATAATTTCTCTTTAGTAAGTGCTGTTGCTTTCATAAACACACTGTTACAGGCTGGCAAGAGCCTAAAAATGCTTATACATCATTACAATGGAACTTATTCTATTAATGCTTAATTTAAAAGTGATATTCAAATGTGGATTGTGTGTGAATTCTGTTGTAACCGGGTAAGCAAAATGTGAATGACTGAAGTTCCTTTGGACCTGCAGCCTTCTCAAGATGCAGTGAAGTAGGCTGTCATAAATATGCCTGTGGAATAATATGAAAACATTCTCTAGTCAGTGTGTATTCAGCAGGAATATTGCATTCATGTTATTTTCATTTTATTAATTTTAATATGGAAATCAGAACTTCATTACAGTGCAACAAGAAATACATAATAATATAAAATTTCAAAGCACACAAATAAAATTACGCCTTACCGGCTTTCATTTCCCCACAGTACTTTGCAAATAATATAAACAGAAGTTGTGTTTCAGGATCGGTGTGGCATAACCAATTTTGCTCAGGCAGACAGCCAAGAAAACACAAGTTCTAATCCCTACCCTCGGGCTCTCAATTCAGCAAGGCACTTAGACCCTATGTAACTTTAAGAGAAAGCAATGTCGTCAAAGTCAATGAGTCTACTTCACTCAGGCGTTTTCCAAGTGCTCTGCTCAGCTGAGGTGCTTAAGCTCCTTTCTGTCATTTTTTTCACTTATAATGGGAACAGTACTTAACTGTCACAGTGGTGCCATGAGGTTCCTCATCTGTATCTCTGATGAACCGATACAGCCCTACCACCCATCAAACAGGAACACTTTGTGGTCTTTAATATGTTTACTTTTTAAACATAAATTCCCTTTCACTAACATAATGCCTCCTGATCTTAGGCAAGGCTGAGCACCTCTCTCTCTCTTTCACATTAGCCATACCGCAGTTACTGTTACAAGGCAGCAACCGAATCTCTCTCCCACCCTACCAGTCTTCGGTGAACTCACCTGAGCTCTGCTACAGTCCCTCTGCTGCTTTGTACACACGGTTGCTGTCCTCCTGCTGAGCTTTTATTTGGGGGGTTGCCTGTCTATGCAGACACAGCACCATTTTAAAGCTGGATCATGCCTGCCTTTGCTGTGTCCCTACAGCTTTGCATCTGGTGACTGTCTGCACCTTCAAGTCTCTCTCTCCTGCTTTGTGCTAGCTTTTGTTGCGGTTCCAGGAATTTCCTCCTTCCTGCTCTTGCTGTCAGTCACCTCAGGCCTCTTTAAACATATTTGCAATCCTGTTACTAGGACTGTCCTTCAAAATCATCACCCTGATTGCTGTGATCCACTCCTCCAGCTCCCTCGCTTCCATCACATCAGTAACAGGCTCTTACTTTAAGGCTTGCACCGCACAGGGCACCCCAGTTCACCTCTGATCCTTGCCTTACCCCTGCCAGTAATGCCCATGTGAACACAGGTTTTTTGCTTCTTTCTGAAGTATTTTCCCACTTTTTCAAGCTGTCTTCAGTGTGTTTATTGGCTTGTTAGTCTCTCACTACCTCTGACAAATCCTTCCTTAAAAACATTCTCTCCTTTCTGACATCGACAAGGCAAAATATGAACTGAAAGCTTTGCTTTTCTGTAAAATTCATTGTTACTCTATGCTCTCATTCACTCCAACTTAATTTTCCTGTTTCTTTATGTCTTTCCCTTACGTGCAGTTCACTTGTTTTGTGGGGTAAGATCTGTCGTCTTGGTTGCTCATGACTACAGCAACATCCACAATGGATCTCTAAACTGCTATTAGCCTTTCTAAAGGTCTGTGAAAAGTCAACCACAATTTGTTGGGCCCAAACCACATGCTTATCCCCTCTGTTCTCCCCAAGCGGGCATCCTTTGCTGGACACTCCCAGAAAGCCAGCAGCTACCTGTGCTATGCTTTCAGGAAATGCTACTGTCCTGTGATCTGAGAGTTCAATATTTTATCAACACTGAGGAGCATCACCAGGATACTCTTCAGTGTCGCTGGGATATTGTTATGTGCCCACGGGTGCTGTGTATATTTTATTTTGATAAAAGACAAAGCCTTTCAAAAACCTTCAGATCGATAACAACATGTAAAAGCCTGTAATGTTTGAGTAGCAAGGCTGAAACTGATTCAAACACATCCTAATGATGGCAACAACAGAAGAGTCCTGCCCATATTTTTTCAAAACTTGCTTTGTTCTGTATGATTTCAGAGTTCAAAGCAATGTAGACCTGCCTTCAAAACACTGCTTTTCATCATATGATTGTAAATTATGTTAGATGCATATTCCAGTTTCACACCAAAAGTGGCAAAACACTACCAATATTGTCAAAACCTGTTTCACATGTAAATACTGGGCTTGTTCCACAGTTTCCTAGCAAGGTAGTCTTAGAATACATCTACTTGGAAGTCATATTCTTTCAGACATCTGGCCTCGTTATTGCAGCTGGACTGCTATCTACATGCGGATGAATCCAAAACTGGCTTTGATGTCCCTGTGTTTGAGATAGCCTTACATTTAATTACAACTGCTTAGGCACAATTTAAGAAATTAAGGTAGGCTGACTATAGCCCCTCAGTCCTACAATGCTGGAAGTACTAGGTCTTGGAGAATGCTTTCAGTGGGAGCTAAGTGGCAGCTGAGCAACTTGCTATACTGCAATACGCACCCATGTAACCGCTGACTTCCTGCAAGTTTCACTAGCGTATGGTCAGCGCAGGAAAGTGAAAATCAAAATCACTGGCTTCTCCACCACACAGAGGAGTCTGAGTTAACACACAAGATGCAGCTGCTACACATTGACATGGCCTGCGTTCATGCCTTACTGTGTGTGTACAGAGAAAGATAACTTCATACTTTCTTCCTAAAAGCTTTCTACTTTTAGCACACTTTCCAGTACAAGCTCACTACATTCACTTCATTACAATACTTCCACCTAACACTAATAAGCATCCATACACAGGCTTGCATAGCTGTCTGCACCTGCAGCAGCAGCAGAGCACAAGAGTGATGAAAATATTTCAGCCACTGGCAAACAGTGGGCCAGTGTGGTTCATGATCACTATTTCTTCTGGAAATTAGAAAACCTTCACATCCTGGGCTGCATCAGGGAAAGTGTTGTCAGCAGGCAATGGGAGGTGATCCTTCCCCTCTGCCTCACGCTGGTGAGACACATGTGGAGTGTTGGGTCCAATGCTGGGCTCCCCAGTGCAAGAAGGACTTACTGGAGTGAGTACAGAGAAGAATGAAAATGATGATGAAGGACTTGGATCGTCTGTTGTATGAGGAGAGGCTGAGCACAGCACTGCACCAGGCATTTCCTCAGGTACAACTCACAGCATTTCAGCTATAGAAAGGTTTTTAAAGTTTCTTATCTTGGACCAACCTTAGTATTCCATTGCTAAAGAAACTCCTCTCAGAAAAACACAGACAACATCAGAAATGAAGACAGGACCCCTAATCTCTAAAGGTATAAAGGATCTCACAGACTTCACTTTTCCACTGTGAGGTTAGGCATGGGACAGAAGTGAGACACAAAGGTTTAAGCATTGCAGTGTCAAATTGCCTTTCTACTGATTTTCACCTTCCATCAGGTTGCATTTTATTCCTAGTTTGCTGGGCCCTCCTAGCCTATCTTGACAACAAATCTGTTGGCCTCCTGCTCATACAGATCCGTCCAACACATGAGGACTTTTTGCATCGCTATGTACTTAGTTACATGTGCTGGCCTTGGATTCCTATTGTGCCACCTGCCTGCCATCTGTCTGAGGACCCTGCACAGTGACTTGCTAACCAAACTGCCTTTCAGACAGTCCTCAACAGCAAATACTCAACTCAAATGTTACTGAAATGCACGAAGAGGGACTCACTGTGTCAAGACTTCAAAGCACATAGAATTTATTGCGTTAAATAATATATTGTTCAAGCTTTTCCAGTTCTAGGAATGAGGATGGCATCTCAGCATAGCTCTCCATCTTTTATTTTATCTTTGATGACTCGGAAACAGAATAACACTGTTTTCATGTTATTTTTTTGTCTTTTTCCATACAGTCCACTCCTGTGCAATCAATATCCTCCAAGACTGAATCTTAGTCAGTCACCCAACCCCTGACAAGTCTACCAGGGAAGCAGAGAGCAAAGCAGAAAAGAAAAAGTGAGGTCCTAGATGCCTTTAAAAAGTTAAGCTTGAAAATTCAGGAGGGAGAGGACTTTTCAGACTTCATGAAAGAACAGGGCAGACAACACAGTAGAGCCTTACTTCAACCTGAAAACAAGTGAAAAATCTCCAAACACCATAAAAAGCTGTGGAAGGCTAAAAGAAGCAATAGTTAATGGAGATGAACACCAGGGAAACAGCTTTATAATAAAATATGCTCCATCAAACCTCCTCCTTCATCACTACACAACGGTTGCAAGTTTCTTTTTTCACTAAAAGCACCCTATGACCTTTCACAAGCTCTAAAACCAGTTGTCTAACCACAGACAAAAGCAGTACCTGCCTTGGTACAAGCAGCTGGAGACCACAGGGGGCCTGCAGAGCTTTCTCTTCCCACACACATCCGCAGCTGACTGGACATCCTTGGCAGCACAGTGGTAATGGTCTTAGCGAATTTTTATGTAAATGTAATAAGACTTTAATTCGTAGAGTTGCACAAACATTCTGTAATGGATGCACAACTCCCTATTCATCAGTTTTCAAACTTGCTTTATTAGACACAAAGTGGAGAACACCTGAATATGGTCATAATCCATAAAATGGGCAGTCTTGATCATGATTATGAGTTTTTATGATATTTTTTAACATATTTCAGTTACCATCTACAGTATTTCTGTGAAATATTTATGATAATTTACATTCATCAGTTTGATTCCCAGTTTTCAAGATGGTCACCATGACGGGAGCCTGCAGCACCCTGATTGTGAAGGCCTGGCAATTGTGATTTGTTACTGAAGAGTCTTGGGGTGCTGCATAAAATTTCCCCTTGCATTAGCCCCAGCAAGGAATGAAGGTTCATGGGCTCATGGAATTTTGTCCACAGTGCTAAGTTTTGAAAATTCTTGCATCTGAAAATAATGATTTTGCTTCTAGGTGAGCTCTGCTCTGTGCATCATTCAAACGGCTCATGTGCTACCATGTAACAGCAAGGAGACTCCCCTGCAAGAACAGCTGAGGGAAGCCTTTCTGACCAAAGAGTGACTGGTGCCTCAGAGAAATCTACGGATGGCTTATCAATCTTTACAACACACCGGATTTGCAGAAAAATTAAAAACTTATGATGGAAAATAAATCTTCATTTCAGCAGCCCTCAGTGAGCAAACTTTCTGCTGCCTTCAGCTGAGACATTAGAGCGGGCAATGAGGCCTCAGGCTTGCAAACAGGCTCCTGTGCTGAACAAAGAGAAGTCATCACTCATCACGACTCTTCATGGGCTGAAAACCAAGCAAAGTGTTTGCAGAACTGAAGACTAATGTGCCTAATGAATTCATTCCCTTTGCTACTGAAAAAATAATTAAGACAAACAATTAAGCCATTTCCATTTTAAAATTAATACTGACTATGTAAGTAGATGGTTTTCACAAGTCATTTTCTAAATTTTAACAACTGTTTTTCATACAAGTCAAAACCAAACATAAATGAGCTACCCTGCAAAGGTAGAGAGTAGATGTTACAAGCAGTAATTTTCCTTTCTTATCAAAATCAGAGTAAAACCCTATTTATAAGCAAAAATAATCTGTACAGAAAGTCTACGGTATGTGTGAAATTATTTTAAAAATTGCCTACAACCATAAGCTCGTTTTCTAACAATTCTAGAACAGCAAAGCAACAGCATACTGCACAAGTACTCAGATTGTTGAGATAATACTGTTAGATACCCATTTCCAGAACATATTCACGTTGCATTTTCAAATGTTTCTGAAAATATCTGCTCAAACATTCAGGCATAAAAACAAAATCCCATGTTGGTTTTTACTTCAAAATTGTAGCTCCTGCTGTAATCAAATGGAGGAGTTTTTTAAGATAGACTAAAAGAAAGTAAGACCCCAAGTAGAGAGTTTCATATATGCCTCAATTTTTTTTTATAGTGCCATCTTTCAGATTGTGTGGATATTATCTTTCTTTAATAATTACAAAAGAGTAGGGGATACCTATACTTCCCAAAGTAGTATCTTTGTAACTAAGGTATTACAGTTACTAATTATTTTAATAAATTGGCTATCACCAATTAGAACATATATTAAATTATCCTTGTTGGACAATGCAGTTTATTTTGTTTAATCTTACACTGACGATGAAAATAAGAATATTTCAGTAATATTCCTACCATTCACAAGCCATGGATAATTATTTCTAACTGCTGCTGGGTTTCATAGAGAAATGATTGAAAAGTTATCCCCATCAAACTAATATATGTGAAAACATGGCAATACTACTTAGCTTCAATGTACAGAGGAAAACAATAGATAGCTACCTGTTGTGAAAGTAACCTCAAAACAAAGCTGATGTAAGTAATTTGCACAAATCCATTTTCCTCCTGAGCAGAGGGTCACCACAGCATCCAGTCTCAATCAAGAGCAAGCAAGGGGATATACGGTTTTATGTCCTTTAGTGGTTTGCATCATGTATTTTTGTTTACAGAAATCTACAAGGTTCATTGCAGAAAACATTTTTCATTGACAAACACACACTAATCAATGAAGAGAGATGAGCAGGTTTTACTCCTCAACGAAGCAGAAAGAAGTTACTGGCATAACATGAAACATCTCCAAAGGTGTGATACTTCAGTTAGGATGCTTCATTTGCACACTTCAGTTAAGACAAATGGCAAGACTGCCACCTGAAAAATATTTTTAAAGGTTTAATCTTATCTTTCTTAGGTACGTATCTTATGTAAGTTTCTCAGCTCCCAACATATACTTCATGTTAGTTACAGAGAAAGAATCCACAGATCCTTCACAAACCATGTGGCAGCATGGTACCCCAAGGTGAGGAGAGGAAGTGACTACCAGCAACCAGAAATGAGCAAGAAGGCTTTCTGACAGGCAACAAGATATCGGAGAGCATGCCTGCACCTTGAACGTATCGCAGACATGTACAGGTGATGGAACTCAGTAACACCCACATACTCATTCATAATCCCTGCTATGCTCCTGAACTTCAAATAAGCACATTTTTCCTGGCATTACCAGCAAGTTGCCCCCTTGACACTAAGTTCATCCTCACCTGTAGTCTGTTTACTACAAAGTGAAAACTGGCATATGGGGAAATATAACTTTCCCATTGCTTCTATGGGCCATGTGGCGTGCCTGCTGGGCGGCTTCTCAGAAACCCAGAGCTGCTTCCAGTGTTTAGACACACCTTTTGCAAAAAGCAGGCTTCAAAAAGGTGTTGCAGAGCTAGTGATTTAGAGATTTTCCCCAGTTGCTCAATTTCTGATAGACATCACATCACAAACAATTTCTCTGTTAAATTTTCTGCAGAGGAGCTGTTTAGTTGCTTTGTTTACTCAAAGGACTATTAGCTGATTTAATACATCACCTTTCCTGTTTGAACTCACTTCAAAGTCCTGTTTGCCAGCAGATCTAGCCAATGCTTTCGCTGAAACGTGCTTGGTGTTTACTTGAAGTCCTTCAGCCTTAACATCATCTTAATATGAGCCCAAATTAGGCATCCTTAACTCGTAACTGCATTGAACCAAGGGTCTTTGTACCAGGTCAGTAAGCTAAACATCCTGAACCTGGTACCTCACAGATTCATGGCCCTGAACAAGGTGGGAACCAGCTTTTGGAGCTCCAACCTTCATGATTGTACGAGTCATTAACATGGAAAAGCTCTCTTCTTGCTATCAATGAACAGCTGAAGACACTCTCAAAGTTCAAGCCCAAATATACATCAAAGATGCTCTGCCAGTGTGGCTGCAGAGCCCCAAATCACAGACTGTACACAGCCTAAGGGCCTGAAGACTTAGCAGGGTTTAAAGGAGAGGAAAGCAATGCAGCGATTTGTCCTCTCCCTTTGCTAAAAGGAGAGAAGGTGGAAGATCCAAAGAAGATAATTTCTGTGGATCTTAGAAAATCCCAAAACTTCCTTGCCTGCAGATAGAGTAAAGCCAGCAACAGGAGAGAGAGCAAGGGAAAAGGAGGAGGTTGTCCTGATTAAAGAGGTGATTGCTTCCTTTTTGGCCAAGTTCTGTATGGTTGCTGGCTTTTTCTTTCCTCAGAGTGAAAGCCAGGCAAGAAAGGAGGGGGACTCTGCTCTCCTCGCTTCTTCCCCAATATTAAAATTAAGTAGGCCATGACAGCATTTTTTTCTCTTCATTTAAGGATTCAGCACACATTAAATGAGCAGTGGTTTCCCTCCATATGCCACCAGGCATGTCATGCGTGGGGAGGGTGCTACTGACGAGGGGAGCCCACGATAGTGTTCTGCACAGCCCATGCTAATTGCCCTGCAGCCAGCCAGTCTCCTGCACCCAGTCCAAACACAAAAGACAATGCCAGTCACTGCCACCCAAGGTCACATCCATGTGACCAAAAAGAGTTGGCAAGCCCTCATTGCCGCCTTTGACAATCAGCTTCAATGGAGCGTAGGACATTAGCCCCTCATCTACTGACAGAAGCATTATTGTATAAAGCTAGCAGATATTTCACCCTTTCACAGGATGAAAATCATGGGAAATGTAATGTCCCCTGGCCATTCAGAACAGAAATGTAGTTTCCAGATAACAGAATCACTACAGCACGTGACTGGTGCTAGAGCTCAGTAACTGCACAAATATCTTTCTATCTTTCGGTTTCTAAGTCATATCCAGTTTGGAATGAGAGCAGCTGTAAATTACTGCCACGTATGATTGTTCCATGGGCTATCCCTCATGAACAGTTAGTCTCAAAGCATTTCTGTTTGTCAACATTACCCAGGAAAATAGTCACTGGTGACTTAACCTGAAAAATGAAAAGAGCTCATAGGCTTTAGATTCACATATATTTTTACAACACAAAAGATACAATTAGATCCATCCTTCCAAGCAACATGCCTAATGCTCTCTTCAGAGATAAATCCACTAATGCAAGGATTTAATTCTCTGTGAGTTTTGTGCAGTAACTGCCAGCCTCTCCCAGTTATGCTGAAAATGAATACAGCTAATCTATCACAGAGCTGACACATCCCTTCCCTGTGTTATGGAGCCCAAAGAGTCTTTCATGCTCTATTCAGTGGTATTTTGGAATTTCCTTACCCCTTCTAGTGCCAAGTGACAAACTCTGCAGTGGCTCTCGCTGACTACTTGCCCAAGTCTGCACTACCTACCACACACTCTTGGTATGATGAATAACGAAACAAAGAGTATGCTGCTTGAGCACGTCTGACCCTGCCAGGCAGAGGAGGCAGCCTTTAGAAACACACAGCACGTCCACAGAGAGATGTGTAATGCCCATGAAAAGACATGTTCTACAAGGGTATGACAGGAAGTTTGTAAAAGTTCACAGAGCATACAGCATTGCCCATCTCTACAGCGGCTCCTGGATGGAACTGTCAGCAGCCTTTCATCACCGTATGCGTCCTTTGGTTCAGGTTGTCTGTACACAGTTACACCCCTACTTTCAGACAGGCCATAATTTTGAAACTGCAGACTCTTGCAGCTTAAAGACTCCTTGCCTCTTTGAACAATATTCCTCCCTTTGCTGTGCTGCCATCTGAGGCAGCCTTTACACACACAAAAGCTTGACCTCTAGGGACAACGTGAACACAGTGTTCCAAATAGTAAGCTCTCTTACTACATTAAATACCTTATTTTTAGCTTTAAAAATAACTGCAAAAGCACACTGAGAGAGGATCTCTTTCTCCTGCTCATGCAAGTCTCATTACAAATACCAAACTGGACAGAATTTCTATAAGGTGATGTACTGGTGCTTCTCTGGAGTGGGTTTACATCAAAAAGTTGATTCTCAAGCACAGCTTTTCAGGTGGTTAAAAATTCAGACACTTAGAAAGTTGGATGTTTTTTCTCCTTAGTACCACAAAAGTGTCGGTCTGTTCTGGATTAGGTTAGTGTTGAGATATACAAGAAGCATCTTCAACAAAATGTACTTTCATAGCCCATAGAAGACAAAAATTAATCTCCCAGAATTGAACCTTAAATGCTGGTATCCTCACCAGATTAGAGATCTGTATCAACTGGACCTTTTTCTATATCCAGTCAATCTAGGACATTTGTACTCAGACTTCAGGATTGGCAAGGGTGCTGGCCAGCAATGTCAAAGTGCCTGATGTAAACCTCTAATTCTGAGCAACTCAACTCTCACATTCTTATCCTATTAGACTAACTGGAGTACTAGCTGGTTTTTGGTGCTGCAATGTTTTATATACATTAACAGGCAGTAGAGTCTCATTCAAATTACTGTTCTGGTTTGAAGTCCTGTTAAAACTATTCAATTAATTTTAAAAACTCATGACAGTAAATCTTCTTATGAGCCTACAAATTATTTCAATTGTTTCCGTACAGTTATGTCAGCTTATGAATTCAACTCTTGATCCGTGGTCCATTATCTATTTTACATATTTGCAACACAGCCTAATAAAGCACACGTAGAGTCCAGTGTAATTTTATCCCTTAACATTTATTGGCATGATTGTACGGATTTTGTTAAAAATTCTCAATTAAAGCAACATAATGTCACATTTCCAATATGGTTCAAAAGCAACATTTTCACATTTCCGATGTGGTTAAAGACTTCTGTGAAAGGCCTTGATGAAAGGTTTAAGACCAGCTCCAAAGAGACGTTGGAGATGAGCTCTCAAACAGATAAATCAAGACATGTTTTACTAGCTGCTATGTGATATGAAGTATTTGACGTATTTTATAAATGCTTTGCAGCTGGATGTTCCATTTCCCAGGGAGACTGAAATTACATTTTTGCAACTCTCTGTAAGTTTTGTATCTTTGCTGATTGGTAGAAGTATAAGCTGTGCTCCTTCTTCAGTGTAAGCAGTGTATAGAAAAAGGCTACATAAGTGTCTGAGGATGGCTGTTTAATGCTTCAGATGTGCTATCAAGCCTAGACCACGAAGATGATTACCCATAACATTTTGAATAATGATTACCCTTAAAAGTTTTCCTTTTCCTATGGTACTATGTAGTGGATGCACCAGTTACTTCTTGCTCCAATTATTCTGAGTTGGCTGCTATTCCATTGGCTTCAGTGTGGTAGTGGGAACATAATTTTTTTATAGATTACCTCAACACTAGCAAACATGAGTGGCTGTCGTGGTTTAACCCCAGCTGGCAACTAAGGGGAGCAAAACGGAAAAGTTGTTCAATGCATTTAACAGAGCAGACCTGATTTCCCAGTGTTTCCCATCACTTTCACAATGGCATAGCTCTGATTTCAAATTAGTTACAGCGATTTGTAAGTGGTTGGATGCTCTGGGGAAATCAGGACCAGTGCTTTTAGCAATGATAAGCTAAAATTAAGAGAAGATTAAATTATTTTGCAGCAAGGTAAGAAAACCAGTGAGGAAAAAGATCCATGGATGGAAAAAAAGAATAAAAAATTCTGTCTATCACAAAAGCACAAGTAAATTTAGTAAAAAAAAAAAAGACTGTTCCGTGCTGTGTGGGAGTCTTCTCCAGATTCCAAAGCACTACCAATTTGTACTTCCTCCAGTATGTACATACCCAATAAACCAAATAACTATTGGTCTGACTTTGCAATATGTATTCTCTCTGGCCAGTGGCATCAAAAATGATGATGGAAATATTTTGAGACAACACTTGATCAAGAATCTAATTCCTTAAACTCTGATTCCTTACAGCTGCACAAAGTGACTCAAAACTCCCTACAGTTGCAGTGGGTGCTTTTTTGACATTTACACCAGTAGTGTGCCCGTGGCCCCGGAAAGCCGCTGTGCCCAACCAGCATTTCCTCCACCCCACTTTTATAATCTAACCCAGAGGATGCTCTGGCCTTTGATCTGTAACAAGGCTGCCGTGTCAGCCTCTGTTTTTTACTTACTGAAATCTCCAAAGAAAGTGCAAAGTACTAGACAGTGGAGAGTTAGGATCTTGGTTTCCCATTTGTAACAGCAAATTGAAGGAATTTTTCTTCAGCTCACTGTTCAGTTGATTTTCCTTTGCTTATTTCCAGCCCATTTGGAACCCCTAAAGACTACAAAAGTGGGATCTCTACTTTCTTTCAATTCCTGAGGCCCCATAAGTAACTCAACCACCGGCAACATATTTTACTTTTATTGACTTATTTGTACTTGAGAGCCTCAAAGCAGAAAGATGCTGTTTCAACTGTCTTTAAGAACAGTCTTCGTAAAATGAGCTGAATTACACCGTAAAATAACGTTACCTTCAGGGCATCACATGCACTGAGAAAACCTGAGGGACCAGCTCTCCTCATAAAGTGGAAGATTCCTATCTCAAAGCAAAATATTGGTATTCAACTAGAAGGCACCACACACATTAGAGATCTGCTCTTCTTTCTGGCCACATTTCAGAATAAGAAAGTAAGAGTGTGTTCATAACAGCTGACAATTCAAATCTTGAGCACTGGAAAGCAAAGCCTTGTTTACAGAGCTCTTCCTGGATGTCTTAATAAAAACACTTGAAGCTTTTCATTTTATATGCACCACGTGGGTTCAAGTACACCGATAAGGCAGAGTGCATTGAAAGCTGAGAAGGCAATAAAAACTGAAATCTGCTAACCTTGTATTTTAGTAGAAAATAAAAAGTCACCCTTAAACAAGCTCTTAGTTTTCAAAGACTGAAGTAGCAACAGACATGAAATTATTGAAGCTTTGTGCTCTGAACTTTTTTCTCTGTACTTTACATAAAAAAGTACATTTAGCTAAAACCTACAAAGTTTAAGCAAGCATAAGAATCAGAAGAGTAAAAGCAGGAAGGTCCATGAAACAGCACTTTACAGACGTTCATCCACATGATATGGGTTGCAATTTGTGACCTTCATTATCATCATTATTGATAAGAATACTTTAAAATATTTACCTTCTTAAGTATTATTTTTACACATTTAAAAACCTGTCAGATCAGCCTGGTGTCAGATCTATTCTAACAACAGCATTCTTATATGAATAAATTACCCAAATATGCCTTTACTGAACACTGTTTTAAAAGAAAAAAAAACCCAACCAAAACTACATACAAACCCAGATGAGATGACCACAAAGTACTTGAAAAGCAAAGCTGAAAAATTTCAGTACACTTAGTACAGAGAAAGTGAGTGTGTAAAAATGTATTTAAAAGTTCTCCCATTTAGACTAATCTTGATCTTAATTCACCTTATTTACCTTCTTATCTTAAAGGTCAGCTTTCTTTTCCAGTGGCATGATGTATTCATTAGGTAAAATACTCCAAACCTGAATATATCAATATCTTTTTGACTACAGGGTTTGAGGACTTTTGATTACCTTACTGTCTGCAATGGCTAGAACTTGCTTTTTGTTGCAAAATAATTATGGTGAACTTGTTTGTCTTACATCTGTAGGGAAATTCATGCTCAGTAAAAAATGTATGTTCCAGCATCAGCAGATACTGAAAATTTCCAGGCAAATGTACAGTGCATCACTCAACCAACTTTGTCAACAGTGGACAACTTTGGATTGTAATGAGTACGGTGTAATTTATGGCTGCATAGTCTGGAAATGTGCTCCTTGGTGAACTTACAAATGCTAATAGCAATTGAAAATATCTACTTTTGTGAGTTACAGTGGTACATAAAGTTAACATTGGTAAACATCATACTTATTTATATCGTGGTCTAATATAGGCACCAAGAAATGAGTTTGGAGGTCTTAAAGTGATTCACTGCTAGGTAATTAGTCATTATTCATAATGCTGCCAAATAACAGAATAGTACTTGGGCATGAGATACACCAGCAGTTCTCTTGTGGAAAGCTTATGCTTTCTTTAGTATGCAGCTGTCCCTCTGTGGTGCTATCAATATGGGGAATATCTAACATTAGGGAAACTTAAAGACTGAGTTTGTTTTCATGGGCGTTTATGCACATACCAGAGCTTCATTCGAGCACCATACACCTAAGTGAAGCATCCTTTCTGCATGAATCCCAGAACAAAGCATGCATTTCCATGACAAAGGTGAATACAGCATCAGAAATATTAGGAAACATAATCCTCTTCAAACACGTTCACCAAATCTTATTTAAATATAGCAGGAGAAGAAAACTGTTCTCTCTAAAGCTTTGGAAAACTTGTCATACCTATTTGACCTATTTGGTGCTAGTATGACAGCACTGTGCAGCTACAACCAAAATGTTTTCTCCTAAAGAACTCTGATAATACAATGTATCGTAACTCTGCTAAGCCTCTAATTAAAAAGCTAACATCACCACCGCATCTGTCAGTTAAGTAGTCTCCCAATGAAACAAATGCCAACACCACATTGCTAGTTTATTTTTCAACAAAACAAAAAGCATGGTTCTATTCAATAGACTCTGTTCTCATGCTAGCAAGTACCAACAAGTGCTCCATTATGTGCTAACATACATTTCATTCAAATCACTTGAAAATTTTGTTGTACTATCATTCCTTTAAAGACAAGCAATATTATTTATCTCAATTCAACTTTGGATGCAATATAAAGCAGATTTTCCAGCTGTGAAGAAAACTGGAATTGAATGTATGGTACATTTTGTCTAGCCAGCATTTACCTACAAAAACAATTTTTCATTTTAGAAATTTTCTTCTAAACAGAGGTAATCTATTGAGCAACAAAGATGTAAATACATGTAATGTGCAAAAATATTACTCCAACTACAGCAGTAAAACACATATCAGTCTTAAAACACTTTGAGAAATAAAACATTGTATTTCTGAGAGCCAAACACAGAGGTATGTTAAGTGAATAATAAAAACACACTTGTGTGTACTAATTGGATAATGACATATATTGCTTTGACTGTCAGTTACCACTGTGCCTTTAAAAGTTCCTTTTGTTAAGCATGTAATTTCACTGTTAAAAATGAATAAAAACCTCTGCAACTGCCTCAAGACAGCCTTGCATATGGTAGAGATCTAACTTCAATGTTACTTAGAAAATAATCCCCATTGTAAGTCTTTGCACTTTACATTCTCATTTACTTTATATCTGCCTAGGGTACGCTCTGGTTTGTTTTTTTCAAAACTTTTCTGAAGCCTTGGGAAAGTTTATCAGGAGAACAATACACCTGGTTTTAATCAATTCCTGATTTTGATTAAAAAGAGTGGGGTTTGCAGAGGCTGGGTTACAAGCCCTTTCACTGGAAGAAAGCCCCTTGCAAAGCTGCTTCCGACTTGTCACCAAGACACCGTCTGTCCTCTAGTCCTCCTGCAACTGACATCCACAAGTAACAGCACAGTTTTGACCTGCTATCGTGTCTCACACTGCATCTGCCCGGGCACTCTGATGAGTGGTTTTAGTGTTACTCCTGTCACCCAGGCAGGGGGACTAGTCAAAACAGAATGAAATCCTGAAACAATCTCTCACCTCAGCGTTGGTGAGACTGAGCAAGTCTGCATCTCACACGTAAACAGACCCCAAAGCAGCATTTTTACATGCCTGTGTCTGCATGCAATTTTTTTTATCACCACTCAGAGCTCAAGACTATCAAAGCTATCAACAATTTAAAAGCATATGCTGATGGAGAGGAGGGGGAGGGAGGTAATTTCAGGTGCTCAGACTGAAGTTTACCCTCCACTCCCTGCAAGCTGAGGCAAAGAAAAAGAGTCACTGCAGACAGGACCCGCTCCCAGAGTTTTCTGCCAGCCTCTTGCCCACACAACCTATCTGGGGAGCATCCTTCACCCATACCGAGACCTTTAGCATCAAGTTGCAAAACACAGATGCGACAACAAGGTATGCCCCAAAATGCCAAGAAGCACCAGTGACGGGTCAAACCTCTGGAGGATCACCCGGCTAGTTCAAAAAAACACACCGAACCCCGAGGCAACATTTCCAAGAGCACCTCACAGTGCGCCTGGAAACCCTCACTCTGTGACCCCCGCGTCCTCCTCCAGCCCCTGCTCAGCTCCAAAGTGACTGAGTCGGCACCATCCTCCCGGGGGCTGGGAGCCTGTTTCCCCACCGGCGCTTGGAAAATCCCCAAGCAAGTTCACCCACCATGCTCTCCGCAACCCCACTGTACGCCTTTCCCCTCGCCCTGGAGAGAGGGCAGGCAGCCTACCTCCCTGTGCTCGGCAGTCCGGTTGCGTGCAGGGCGCAGAGTGATGGAGAGCGGGGAACTCTTCAGTGATAATCAGCGCTGAGAGGCTGCTCCTGTGAATAGTGTACATCCTGTAGCAGCAGGCTCTGTTTCTAGCAGCTGGCAGCAGCCTTCGCAGGAGCAGTGATGAGCACAGCTTGAGATCTTCCACAATTAACCAAATATTGTATAGCGGCAACAAATCAACAACTAAAACCCGGCTCACAAATAAAAGCAAAGTACAATTTCAGATGGGAGCTGAAAGCTTAAGTCACCGAATGCTACATTTCTTCTTCAAGATTATTCCAGCAAGCTCCTTCTGCTATTTTTACTGTACCATAATGCACTAGGTCTGGCTTTTACCCTATTGAAAGAACATGAATATATTATTATCCACACAAAAGAGCAGGTTATTGTTTATGAATTACCAGCCTTCCCAGCAACAAAGGCTATTTTCATAAGAAAACTCAATTTCATTTTAGCTCCAATTTGATTACCAGCTGAAGAAAAGCAGCCCTGCGCCTAAACCTCAAAGGATTTTTATTCATACCATTGAATGGGCTTTATTGCTTCCTTTTCAAAACTGATGTAGAAAGCTTTTAGAGTAAAACATTGACAAAAAATTATTGCGCTGCTATTTTGTGCAATAACAGAGCTGAAGAGGGGCAATGATTTCTCAGTCATCCTTCACTGTACTTCAGAACAGTAAAGGCTGGAATTAATGACAGACCATAGAGAGGAGCTAAGCCAAGGTCTCACAATGCATGTCAAATCTAAATGATCACTATACATTGAAAAGACCTAAAAAAGCCTGCAGCTGATTGATTCATGGCTTTCACAAGAAAGACAGGCTTGAAGAGTTTATTGCACCACAATTTACTCTGAATTATCATAAAAATGAATGTAGAGGCTGAATGTCACCCCGGCACACTCCAAAAACACACATCCAGGGACAAAGTTCACCTAGGAATTATAGCAGTGCTGTTCATGCTACTATAGTTAAGGGTCTGTCACTTTTCTCCTATTATAGGGGGTTTTAGCTCAGCTGTAAAGCTGTGCTCCAGAATGAAACTTGGCACAAAGGTCTCATTTTGAGGGAATATAATTTTTTTTAAACAAAGGTAAAAGAAAACCTTCCTGACTGTTTTTAAGTTAAACATTTCTAAAAGCAGCTTGCTAATTTCTCAGGCTTTTTAACAATTGTATTACTCAAAATTGGGTTTAGGATTTAAATATTTTTTTCTTTAAGAAATAAAAATTAAGCTGTCAGACCATAAAGGGCATAAACTGGTTTTGCTGTATCAGAGAAAAAGATTTTTAAATTATCGATTTTGTAAAAATGGTTTATAGAACATATATGATAGAAGAGTGGAACTGGACTGTTAGTACATCGACTTTGCCAAAGACACCTGGATGCTGCATTATGAAAGCAGCCTCTGTATACCACTATGATCTGAATTGGCTCAGTCACTAAATTAAGAAGCCTCCCAAAAAATCCACATACAGCAGATCAGAATGACTCAAACACAGCACATTTAAGACTCCTGATTCTGAGACAATTCCCCCCTCTTTACACAGCCCCAGGAAAAAAAAAAAATCCTTTTGATCTTTCAGTGGTTTGACATCAACTTTTGAAAAGCAAAAGCGGAAAATAAACTGTAGTTGCTATCAGAAGTCCCATTCGGGGCTCTGACTAACACAGAAACCTTGAAACCTGAATGAGTTTTACAAGTAAAGCAACAATTCTCAGCTCATGCTATATTCTCGCCTTTTAAATCATTGTGCATTTTTAACATTGCCTGGCCTAAGCAGAGATTCATATTTAAGGCATTCTTCCCAATCTTGTATAGATTTGGGGGGAAAAAAGGCTGTCGTTGGGTGTTGGTCACTCATAACTATAGTGGAGCCCAAACCTGGAATTGCAGAATAATCTGAACTTCATTTCTGGTTCTCTTGCAGAACGGGCACAGTTCACGCTGAAGAGCTGAAAAAGTTCAGCTCTTGCTAAGGGCAGATGTTACTCCTCAAGTTCATATCGAGCTCCAAATCCATTAAAGGTTAAAGGCGTTTGGTTCTTGATGGTCATTTCAGTGAGTCAGAATTTCTGTACTGGGATGATCAGACTGCAAAAGCCCTTTGTGAAACTCACCTAAGAGAAAAATAAAAGAACCTGTTCTTGTACATTTTGATATGAAGTACTTTCTCGGAAAATTTTCTAAAGAGTTTATAAAAGCAAGAGAAACCTGAAAACCCCTGCTTCATTACAAGAAAGAAAGTACATGTACATCAAAAGAACTAATTTTGAGTAAAATATTGCAGTTTGGTTTTGTCACAGCTATTTCTCAGAGCCAGGTAAGTCCTTACAAAATTCCGTGTACACACAGACTACTGTCAACTCACAGAAGCCGAGTACAAAGAAGTATTTTACAATTCCAATATGCAGCTATACTTGCTGCAGTCTTGAGCTACTCACACCTTCACGTTTTCATTATTTCATTTTATTTTTTATGGCGTTTGAAAATTCTCTGGATTTGCACAGCCAAAGACTGGCAACCTGATGCAGGAAAGATAGGAAAATTTTGTGTCCAGACCAAGAAAAAAAAAGAAAGAAAAGAAGAAGGGCATAGACCATGAACAATTACTCAGTTTTCAAATTAAAAAATTTCTAATTCCATAGTGGTTTAATACCCACAAAACACTGCAAATGTTGTATGCTTGCATAGGTATGCCTGAGTAGAGAGAGGAAGGCTACAGCCACTTACATTCTGAAAAATAGTTGTATTTAGGGAATTATGCTGTAACTAGTGAAAAATATTTGTCCAGATACAGCAATTTCAGTTCCTGTTTGCAAGGACTGTTGGCACATCAAGGTGTTAAGAGCACCTGCACAATACCACTACCCAGTGACACAATTTTTAACTACAAATTCTTATATTCTTGGCACCATTTCTGTGTGAAAAAGCTATTGAAGATCAGAAAAGTGCCTAGCATCAGAAGAGATCTCATACCATCACACAACATACTTAAATGTGTATACGCGTGCACATGCAGACTATGAAAGTGGTCTCCATATATATCCACACACAAAATCTAGCTGGTTTTGCAGTACTCATAATTTGCGTGCATCTATTACATGGAGTCACACGCACGTGCACATTTTTGTTTGCAGCAGATGCTTTCTGAAAATATCTTTTGTCTTTAATCCCACATTTTTTAGACATAGAGGATCTGACGGACTAGAGAAGTCTTACAAATAGACAGTATTTTAATATATCACCATGTCCTGAAAGGCTGAGCTGACTGAGGGTTCAGACCCTCCTCATAATTAATGGCTTCACCCTGCCCCTTCTCCCACTTATTAACATTTACTATCCTTGTTTGGGACAGGCAGCATTCAGGACAGGTGAGAAAAGTCCCTTCTCACAAGGCACCACACAAACCAGCAGCAAACAGCCTGCTGCCGCCTGCTGTAAAGCCCATACTGCAGAGACGTGGCAATGTTTGATGCGGTGCTGATCCAGAGGACAGCTTGCTTGTATAAAAGAGAGACTGGAGGTGGAAACCCGTGATGGATTTTGTTCCCTCAGCATACACAAGAGCCTGACATTGTGGAGCAGGGAGATGTCTTTGAATGCAAGAGTCATGGATGTGCATTAAACGCTGCCAGAATAATAGTAAGTAGGCAAATAGCCCCAGGATTTGTCCACGCTGTTTTCTTAGTGTTGCATAGGGAAAGCAAGGGAAGCTGCCAAGCCACCAGTTAAGTACAAGAGATGCTTAAAGCAAACGGACTTGCCTCTACTAAGTCTTCTTCATTAATCTTTCCACAAGATCGATATAGTCATTCCTCCCATGCCTTCATCCTTTGACAAAATATGATTGGGATGCCCTTAAGCACACAGAAGAGCAATACTAACAGCGGGTTTCTAGCAGACATGACCCTGCCCTAGGTGTCTTCCTGCTCCCATTTCATCTTTCCACAAGCCTTTGCCACAGACCCTTCTAGTGCTTCCCTCCTTATCAGGTCTAACTTCAGCAGCAGCCTTAAACCCTCTCCCGTCACACCCTCCCCTGCAAGTAAAGGCTGTGCTTTGACTTTCCCTACAGGTCCTGACCCTCCTTTGCCCTTCACCTCCTCTCACTAAAGTAACCGTGGTGAGAGTGGACTGCCCTAACACAGGAGAGATGGGCAATAAGCATCTCTGGGTGCAAACCTGGGAGGGGGAAGCTGCCCTTATCTTGGAAAAAAAAAAAAAAAAAAAAAAGCAGCTAAAGTACCTGTTCTGTCAGAACTTGACTAGTAAATTCACTACTTGGCCAATACTGAAAAATTGTCCTTTTGCAAAAGGAGGTGACACAGTCCATTTTCAACTGTTTCAACCAGCCAGTACTAAGTGATCCATATAATTTTAAAGATGGGCTCACTGTTTTATCATTGCCTTACAAGTGCAGGCCAAAGGACTGTCAGTCATCCTTCTGCTCTCCCAGATCACAGCACACCTTGTGCCTCAACACTCAGGAGGTAAGAAAAGCCTTAGAGAAGTTACACACAGGAGACCATGGAGGCCTCCTACAGGTAAAGGGGGAGGAATAGGCACTGCAGAACTTCAAACTACAAATTCAGTTAGTCTTTTTATATTATCTCCACTTCAGCTAAGACCAGACAAATTTAATTCAGATTAATTAGCGTATTGACTTTTTATTATTACCGCCCTTTGTTGGTTAGTTTTGGGGGGTTTTTTGTCTGCTCCCTAGGAAGACTTAATTTAACCTTAACCTAAAATAAACATCCTCTCAATTTTTGTATTCCTCGCACAGCCGAGCCTTCCAGCAGCCTTTCAGCCAGTACAGCTGCTCCCTTGCTCACCAGTTTTGGAATCTCAGGCAGAAACCATTCCTCTACCCAGTCTAATCCCATGAAGAAGAGAGAAGAAGCAGTAAGGAGCTGGTACAGACTGGCTAAAAGCACTACTATTGTGCATGTAAGCAAGAAAATAAGTGTTCACCAGCACCTCTTTTTTTTTTTTTTCTCTTCCCTGAGAGAAGGGCATTTTGATAGGATCTTTGAAAAAACAGCTAAGAAGTACCTTGTCATTGCTGTTGGCATTACTGCAAGATGTGGGAAAACTGGTGATGGACTTGGAGTCCATTATGTCAAATAGAAACTGCTCTCTGGCATGGAAAGTGAACAACCCAAAGCAGATACTGACGGTTGTGGGAGCAGAACGAGACAAGGCTGTACTGTCAGTCAGTGTTATTGGCTGTGGTCTCCCTGGACATCAGGTCCTTAACCACATTCATGTTTTTGTAAGTATTCCCAAAGACTCTGATTTTCAGGTGCAAACAGCATCACAGTTAGTTACTGGTGGAAAGTAACCAGCTTTTCAATTAGAGAGGGACAGAGAAGTATACATAACCCACTGTGCATTTTTATTAACAAAGAGATGGTCAGATCATGTAAACCTAAAACCCAGTTTAAGTCTTCATAAGGTTACAGGCAATGTCTGCTCCTTGGCAGAAATCCTTTCTCCCTAACCAGAAAAGTATTTACTTTAGAAAAGTAAATACTATTTATTAGAAATACTATTTAAAATCAGAAAGCAAAACTTTCTGTGAGGGTTAGCTGGCAGAAAACCCCACACAAAGTAATGTAAAAAGAATGTAAAGAAAGACTAGCTGTCGGTGGGAGGAATATTCAAAGACAGCAAGGGAAAAAAGCAAGCTCAGTTCAAAGGAAGGTTTTGATAAATGACTGCCTGGATAGATTTAAATGGAAGAAGATGACTTATGAGACACCAATAGAGACTAATCCCACAGCTATACCTGAGCTATAGCCATGTAGAGTAGCTAGGTAGGTATTTCGGAACAACAGCAGCTGTTTTGGGCCAGTCCTGCATTTCTGACAGAAAAGAATCCCCAAAGAAAATACTCTGCAATAACAGTTACATCTTGCTTATCTGGTTCTTCTCCTCACTGTGTATTAACATATTGAGGACAGGTATGTTTGAAAAATCAGGTACTTGTTATGGCACTAGCCCACTCTCTTGTCTGTCTTTGCATTATCTTGAAAAAAACAGAACCAGAGAAACCTTTTCTACCAATATTTCAAAATAAAAGATAGCTCTTTAAACATCACAGATATTGTTTGTGACAGTATGCAGTGATAGCTGGTGCAGTGTCACTGGAAGGAATTAGCTTTGTTTGCAGTGAAAGGGTTTTTTTTGAAAATGAACAAGGAGAATTAAAAAGAAATTGAAAAGGAAGCTGATAGCAAAGGTTGAGGAAAACACAAAGGGTCTATTGGGCAGCGCTTCTATTCTTCTCTGTATGGTGCATTAAGTGCATTATAGTAAAAATGAAGGAAATTTCTTTCCTTCTCTTTAAAGTCCAACGTTATTGAACTTGAAACCTTTAACTGTGAGCAAAGCTGTGGTTTTTCTTTAATACAATTCTGCTATTGATTTCTTCATGCATTTCATCGGAATGATTCTGACAGTTTAAAAAAAATACATTACCTTGATGAAAGATACAATTTTTCTCATGGAGAAAGGCACTTGAGTAGGTATGTGTGATGTACCAGGCATGTGAATCTTAAATGATGTTCTGAAGTACAAAAAAAAAAAAAAAAAAAAAACCAAACCCAAAAAAAGGAAAAAAGAAAATAAAAGACATTTGAAAGAAAGGTGATCCAATTCTTCTTGGTAAGTGAGACTCTGCACAAACAGGTCCCACACTGTATCAGAAAGGCTTCATTTTTTGCAAGCACAATCACCTCTTCTTCCTTTCTACCCCTTTCCAATATCCTAAATTCCTTTCTGGTCTCTAATAGACCTCTTTTCTATTGTTTTTCTCTCTCTCCTTTCACTTAGCATTTGTTTGTTTGTTTGTTGCAACACTGCATTGGCTTCCTCTCTATGCAACTTGTGTAGTTTCATCTTTGCTAATTGGGAAAGTTATGTTTTTAATGTGTCTTAATATCCTAGTACAGAAAAGACCAGCTGCTATTTTACCACCCCATAACCATTATGGAAAACAGTCTTCCCATTTCCCATCACAGTGTTCCCATTTGGACATGTGCTTATTTTAGACACGCTACACCTTTAGCACATATTGACAAGGCTCCTCTTTCTTACAGACAAGGACTACATGAAACCCACAGACTTGAAGGGCACAAATAATCACCTGCTCCAACCCTGTGCACTGTAAGGTTTTCCCTGTATGTGTTATGTGAAGCCCAAAAGCCTTTCTTGAACTGGAACATGTGCTTGACTTCGTCTTGAGTTGAAATTTGTGCAATGAAGGACATTGCTGCCCTTGATAAATTATAACAATAGTTAATTTTCTATACTGTTCCAGTTTCCTTTATCATGCCCTTTTAGTTTGAATTTGTCTTTCAGCCATTGTGAAGAGAGGGGCTCTATTCAAGCTTCTGCAGCAAGAATGCGTCCTGATTTTGGTCTCATTCTGGGGACAAATTCATCCGAACTAGGTGGTGCTGCCCTGGCTCTTTCCTTCCACACTACACACATCCCCAGCACCCTTAAATCAATCATTTGTCTGCCCAGCATGCTGCCAGCTGACCAGATGTAGCCCTCAACTAGTCTGGTAGAAGCGTGGTGTGATATCACCAAGCCCCAACTTTGAGAAGAGGTAACTGGAATTTTCACTTTTGCAAAGTTACCTCCAAGAAAACGGCACAGGAAAGCATTTCCCAGGCAACCTTGGCCAGCCTGTTAATCCTCTTCTGTGGAGCAATACGAGAAATCCTACATGTCCAAATTCCAGGGACACTAAACTGACCGTGATGCCACTGAGAAGAACAAAGTTTGAATATTTTCCTAAGAATATGAAATCAACTTGTCAGTCTCCGTAACTGTTCTCAGGAAAAGAGAAGCTGTTTGGATGAACAGCGCTCTGCTGGGGGCCTGGAGCAGAAGTTTGCATTTCCATTCTGAGAGGTTCACCTTCACCTACTCCCGTGTCAACGCTCTTTGTAATTATATTACTAGCAAAATGTCTTTCCCCTGCCCACTGTGCACACAACACATGACCTATATAGTACCTGGAGTCTGTGCAATTGTTGCATGAGGAGAAACTGGAACACGGCAGCTACAGAACTGGCTGGCTAGACAGATTTGTAGACCTGAAATTGTCAATTCCCTTGCTGCAATGCAGAAAGTTTTTTTTTAAAAAAAGGGGAGGTTAATTTTTTTTCAACTGCACAGAAAATTGTTATATGTTAGGTTACATGATAAAAGCTCCCACAAAGGAAACCAGAGAGACAGTAGCAGGCAGGGATCCTGAGTTAAGGACTCCCAAGGAATGGACACTGTCTGGACCGCTCCTAGGGTTGGCCCAGCAGAGCCACCAGCCCCAGTGTCCAGGCATGGAGCCCACCATGATGAGTCATCAGGATCAGCACTACACTTCACCTTTCCACCCAAATGGAGCTGTTGCCTAGGGCTGGGATGTATTATGGGATGCAAGGGAAAAGTGTTTTAGGCTTTCCTAGGACTTACTATGGCATGCTTAGAACAGGAACCAAAAGTGGAAAATGAAGGCATCTAGGGGATCTGGGAAGGAAGCACGTGGGAAAAGAGGGATAAGCAGACAAAAAGGGAGGGATGCATGTGAACAGGGAGCTGGTCAGTACACTTGCCTGGCCATGCCCTTTGCCTGATCAGTGCCTTCTGTCCTGTTCCCTAATCACATTCCTTTCTCCTTTCCTGGGGGCGAGCTCTCTGTTCTCTGTGCATGTGTGTGTTAGGGGATCCGAGTGCAGCAACCAGGGTGGGACCTCAGGTCACAGGGGCCTGAGAGTCTGCGGTGGCAGCAGCTGCAGTGAGCGTGGATGTGCTGGTGAGTGAGCGATCACTAGCAAGGATACCTGTGAATACGTAAAGCCATCTGGGAGCCCGGTGTCTGCCTGTCTGTTTTCAGCAGTGAGAGCATGGGAGGAGCAGGTTATCAGTGGGACCAGGGGAGTCCCACCAGCTGCCAGAGAGACAGTGGGGTCTCTAGGAGTGAAAGCGAGAGCAAGAGTGTGTGTGTGTATGTGTAAATGTGTAAAAGTTAAGTCCTTGGGGCGAAGGATGAGTGAGATGGTCTGTGCTAGCAACTACAGAGGGGCTGTGGCCTCGGAGGTTCATATGTCCAAGTGCCAGCAACTGGTGAGACTGGGGTCTAGAGACCAGCTTTGGGGCAGGCTAAGCATCTAAGCCCAGCTCCTGGAGGGATCTACCTCATACATGCATATAGATATACTCTCACTAGTGATTCCCCATCCTGCCCAGCCAGAGAGGGGAGTTAGGGTGAGGCTGCTGTGCTGCCTGTGTTCATGTGAGTCCTCCGCATGTCTGTCTGCGTTGCCCTGTGTGATCAGCTGTGTATTTGTACATATGTGGTGTGTAGATGTGCTCTGTGTGTGTGTGTGAGCATGCTCGCCTACTGGGAGTACGTTTCCAGCCTCAATACCAGGTGGATCTGGGGATGCATAGCTGCAGTACCCTTACCTCTCTAGGGCTGTTGGATCTGGCATGATATATTTTCCTCTAACAGTGTATATCATCAAACCATTCTGGGTTTTCCCCTTGTACAAACATAATGTAACAGTGTAGCGCTGTCCCCCAAAGTTAGATGTCTCAGAAGGGAGGGGAAAATTGAAGATAAGGAGTTTGTCAGCAGGTTAGACCAGAGGGTGGCAAGTAAAGAGAGAACGACTTAGACTGTAATAGCCAAAGTTCAGCAGACTTATAGCCTGTTATTCTGCTATCCCATCCATTTCTGTGTAGATATTTAGGAACAAGAAAGAAAAAGAAGCAAACTCTTCAGTTCATACCTTGGAAAGTGCAGGGTGGGTGCAGGTGCTCCCTTTCAGCACTTCCCATTCCAAGGCAAGAATCCAAGGACTGTGCATACAAGATAACCCTCTCAAAGACTCTTCTTATAAATTCCATGAGACTTTTTCTGACTCAAGGGCATATCTTGTTGAAGAATCAACACTATGAATGGAAATATCACAGTGGTTTCAAAACGTCTCAACCTACTTCATCTCTCATCCAGTCAGCCAAACTGAAGTTACAATCAGATGCCCAATGTACAATTGCATGTTTTTTCTGTATTGGGTTTGTGTGGCCAGGCTTTGTAGCAAGGGGACTACGGGGATGGCTTCTGTGAGAAGTTTCCCCCATGTCCATTGGAGTCTATGGACATGACCAATCAAGACAGACCTGCCGCTGGCCAAGGCTGAGCCCATCAGTGACAGTGGTACCACCTCTGGGGTAACATGTTTAAGAAGGGGAAAAAACTGCAGTGGAGAGAGAAGAGTGAGAAAATATGAGAGCAGCACCCTGCAGCCCCCCGACCGGGCAGGAGGGGCTCCAGGCACCCAGCAGAGATGCCCTGGCAGCCCCTGGTGAAGCCCCCGCTGGGGCAGGCCGTGCCCCCGGCCCATGGCGGCGAACGGGGGAGCAGATCCCCCCCCACAGCCCGCGGGGGACCCCAGGCCGGGGAGGGGGGCCGGGGCTGGAGCCGGCTGGGCCTGAAGGGCAGCACCATGGGGGGCCCGGCTGGGGCAGGGGCAGAGTGTGAGGAGGAAGGGGCAGCACAGACAGTGTGTGATGGACTGACCGCAGCCCCATTCCCATCTCCCTGCAACGCTCGGGGGAGGAGGTAGAGAAATTGTGAAGTTGAGCCTGGGAAGAAGAGGGGGCTGGGAGGAAGGTGTTTTAAGATTTGGTTTTACTTTTCATTATCCTACTCTGATTTGAATGGTTATAAATTAAACTATTTTTTCTAAGTCAAATCTGTTTTGCACGTGATGGTAATTCCTGAGTGACCCCTCCCTGTCCTTACCTCGACCCATGAGCCTTTTGTTGCACTTGCTCTGCCCTATCCAGCTGAGGAGGGGAGTGATAGAGCAGCTTGGTGGGCACCTGGCATCCAGCCAGGGTCAACTCACCACATGCACTCACTTCATTAGGTAAGCCAGAAAAAGGCTAGGTCTTCCAAATTAACAGCGGACAGTCTGTCATGCATATTACTAGTGGGAAACAAAGAGTGGTTTTGTCCAAATATGAAAGTTCCCAAAACACCTAGCGTGATCACCATACTGGAGCTTTGTGTGCTGGTTGACACCTCCCAAACCTTCCTTTTCTGTTCCACAGGGGCCTGTAAAATGACCCTTTCTGGGCTACATATTCGCTGACACCAACACCAATGGCTGAAACAGCTCCTGGCCCAGTTCCATGCCTTGCCTTGTCTCTGCTTGCAGAAGAACATCAAGCCAGAAGTGCTTCTGCTTTATTAAGTTTCCAGGCAAAGAATGCAGAGCCTGAGACAGGACAGACCAAGCTGTGAAATACAAATTGTGTCATGGCATACAACCCACAAATCTGGGAGGTCCTGTCTTGATCTGCACCAAATGGAAGAAAAGTAACATGGGAGAACATGAAGGATGGAAAGCATAAGACATAATAGGAAGAGATGCTTCAGTCTTGGCTACACATGAATACAGAGTCACTGTCAACAAGCATATAACCACAGTAAGACCACCAGCTAGTCACAACCTGATTTTGAATTGCCAAATTCTTCCAAGTGGATTTACTTAAACTCTACGCAAGAGGAAGAAGTTACCTTATTCTGGATAGAAACCCTACACTTATGGCTCTTACCAAGAAATAAGAGGTGTGGTAAAGGCTTTCCTCATCCTTGAAGGAGTTCATTACCCTTGGAAGCACCCTCCAGTAGAAGTTCCCATTAAAAAGTTCAGGAAAGATCTCTCTCCTTCAAGAAACACAAATCAAACCCCCAGCATTTTCCCCTTCTCTGCCATTCTTATTATGCCAGTAAGCCCAAAGCCATTATCTGAAGCATTCCTAATACTAAAATTAGATTTTTATGCACATGCTTTTAAAATCAAGAAATTTTTTTCCCAAGTTAACTCACAAAACTTCCTTTACCTTCTGAGTATGAGTGCCATTGTGTCTGAAGAAATAAGCTTTTACTCTTCCTATCATGAGCCCCCTTGGAAAAACAAGCTCAGAACTGTCTTACTATGCCCTTTAAAACTATTCTGATAAATTGTTCTTTCAACATAATGCTTACAAAATATCTTGACAAAGGTATAGCGTGCTGAGATTACCCAGTATTACTGCAGTGTTACTCCAGTGATGACCTTTAGTCCTAAGGAGACAAAAGGAAGATACAGCCCCAGAACAAATCAGGGCAAAAGTCCATTCAGAATAATATCCTGTTTATGGTGTTATCCAGTAGCTGGAAGTATTTGTCCCCACTATATCGTCCCCATCTCATTGAGGAGCACAGGGATTTCCCCAGGCAGGTCAATAACTACATTTTATAGTCTTCCATCCCAGTTCAGTTGGAGATGCCTATCTCTAGCTATGTTGTACACGAAACCTAGAAGACTAGTTGGACTTTGACATCTGATTTGATCTTACTAGAAGTAAAGAGGGTGAATCCTATCTTTTACTGTCCTGAAAAATAAATCCATATAAACCTCCAGGTTGAGTGGGTGACTAGGAAAAGGGAGTTTGGGATGCAACATTAGACTTCAATGACTTAAATATGCCTGCATTTCAGTTTATGTGTTCCTATGGTCTCTACTGTATCCTGCCCTTAGTTACATGGGTACCTCAGAAAAAATTGTTTGAGTGTATTTGCTCCTCAGAAGGAAGAGGCTATGACTGACAACCTGTAAGGAGTGGGGACACATTCTTCTGGGTGCAGAAACGCAAACTGATTAAATCCATGCATGAAAACAGAGATACGTAATAAAGATATTAACATTGGTATAAATGGAGAGTGAAGGGGCCTGTCTGTGTGTGAAAGCACCAGAAGGAAAAACAGAAGCAGGACTCTAAGAATGGCAAGTGTTGATAGCACCCAGGTTACCAGATCTGCAAGTTCCCAGCACCCAGACACACAGCTTCCCAGAACACCCAGATGGAGAAAGCAGGCAGACCTAAACAAAGGACAGTCTGTGTTATGAGAAGGTAACAGAAAGGTGATGGACAGGACTGGAGTGTGAAGACACAGAGATAAGAAGCTAAAAGGGAATAAAGCCTAACGACTTGCACAAGTGGTCCAAGGATGTCTCAACAGACCACAATCACTGTCAGTTCCTAAAAGGCACATCTTGGTGACTTCAACTTGTTGACCATGTGCTGAAGAACCCAGGAGATAGAGGGAGGGGGAGATAACTGGCATCCCTCATCTATACCCTAGCCAGACCTTCTGGACATGCAGCTCAGTACTTGTGAATAGGGAAGCATGAGTAGAATTAGCTTTTTTTAATATATATAAAAAAGAACATGTTGAGCTTTGCTACAGTATCTCCTGAATTCTGAAGACACCAGCACAACCTCTGGGTTGGATTTCAGGTCCTCTCTCTCATGGTGGCTCTGAAAGTACTGAAGGTCCCTTAGTCCTCTTGCCTCTGTGCCCACATCCTTCCTCGGTAAATGTCAAAATGAGGGATGAAACTATTCACAAAGCCAGCTTTCTCATGAAGGGAAGCAGATATCACATGGGGGCATAAATCAGAGACATGATTCTTGACCGACAACGCAGCTATCAAGTCTCCCATGTTGGAGATCGATTGCTGAGAATCTGGTAGTTATTCAGAGTATTTACAGTAGATCTACCAGCTGTTGCTAATGCATTTAGGGGGGATTGGATGCTTTATACTTGGGAGGATATAAAATTATTCTTGGCCATCAAGGACTGACTCTGAGATATTAAACTCAGTCACTGTCACTTTAATGGAAACAAAGCACTGGAACCGTTGGTAGCGACTGCGATTGCTCTCTAGCTGTTTACAAGCATTACATTCACAATTCCTCCTCTGCAATTCCCCATGAGCAAGTTAAGTGTATTTGTGTACCTAGGCTGTATTTCAGCTGAGAAGTGCTACATGCACAGGCAAATGGGAAAACAGTCTCTGAGCCTTCAAGTATATTACCTGTGGTAAATTAATCATTTAATATAGGTATACATTTATGTAATATTTGCCTAAGAGTTGCTCTGAAATTCTCTTTGTATAATACACAATTAGGTTTAAATGTTTTCTTCAGTTTTCCTTTCATGACCATGTTTTCCAAATTTCCTCCAATAATTCATTCCATAGCTGCATTTCAACTGGTTTGCAAAATTTTACTAACTCACAAAGACATAATTTGCATAGAAATGAAATACAGACAAAAATGCTGAAGAAAAGAGAAGGAGATTTAAACTAAGTATAGCATCACAAACAATTTATTTCATAGGTGCTTTCAAGTGCAGTTGGAAACAGTCATTTAAAAGAATATTATCAAAGAACATGCTGTACCAAGAAATAGTATATTATAAACCTGATTCAAACAGCCACATCTAAATTCCACATTCATATGGATTGAATGATTGACTGATTATTACTGGCATTTATTTCACAGAAAGAGGGCAGCTAAATAAAAGTGTATTATTCAGTCAGTGGTGTGCTATGATGGATAAAGAGGTGAAAATCACAAACATTTAAATCCAACAAAAGGAAGAAGGCAAGGAAAGTAGTAAAAAAGAAGGAAGAGAATTCATTTCTAAGTGATCATCTTTTAGGCTAGCCTATTGATGGTCTACTCAAGCAACCAGACTCAGAAAACAGAATCACAGCTTGACTTTACAGTCCAAACTAGGAGGAAGAGCTACGATTAATTTCTAGTCAATAATAAGATACCACACCAGTCCTTGAGGAATTAAAGGGTAGAAGTATTGGGGGTTTTAATCTGTATTTTAAGGTTTAAAAAGCAGTACATGGGAAACTGCACCTGGGACAGAATTTACAAGTGACCCTTGGGCAAAGAAGGAGGAACTGCTCGTTGTTTTCCTTTCTGTCTGTTATATATATATATACACACATATATATGTTCCCATTGGTCTTTATTGTACTGAAAAGACAGGTCTTTGTTGATTAAATCTTGCATGGGCTTCCTAAAATCAAGTAAAACTAGAGCAAATGTTGGTCTTACATGTCAGGTAGCCAACATGCATGTTAGTGTATTGTATCATGTAAGCCAAAGGCAACCTTCAAACAGAGCTTTAAAAGTACTTTTCTCCACATGCAAAATTCTCCAGCTCACTTAACAGGTGGATACAGAACTTGAGCTCTGCTCCTCAAAATGTCTCAGACCACCATTGCTGATTGCTGATCCTGATGATTCACAAAGTCTGTGGGGAGGTAAGTGAAGTCTCTTATGCAGGCTACACCTTCACATCACCTGGTGGTCACACAAGAAGCAACCAACAGCCATTGTCTTCACCCTTCCCATCAATTGCTTCATTCCCATGAGTTCAGCAGCAACGCAGGTGCTGAAATTCGAGTCCCTACAAAGACCCATCACCCCTCTTCTGCTTCCACCTGTCCTCCTGCCCATGTCCCTGGGAGGCCCAGAACTGAAGCACAAGACCATGAGGGCATAAAATTTGCAAATAACTCCCTTCCCAGCCACTCTGTGCTGGCCTCTCTCTTACACACACAAGAAGTACTGTTTCACACCAACCAAAACCATGCGCTGCAATGGTGTTTCAGGGGTTTCTTCCTAGGGGCGTGCTATCCTGACGCAATCTATGCATGTGACACAAATGCACATTTTAGATTTCTCCTAAAAAAAAAAAATTTTGAAAGTATTTATCAGAAGTCAGCCACAGGGATAGATAAGAGAAAGAAAGCAGCTTGCTGAATGTAAAGTATATGCTGGTAAAAGCTCAGCATGAGGAAATACAAGACTGGGGCCACAAGTATGTAGTGCTCCACCACGCACCAAGGAAGAGACCTAGCTTAACTGCTGAGACACAACTTGGTGTAGAATTCATCACACACTGCTTTAGTTCAACCTGCCCTTAAAACATAATGAAAACAACCTACTCCCATCTAGAACAAAAATAGATTGAATTTTTATTTTGAACTGAATGAATTTTTATTTCTATCCTAAGGTTTCCAGATATAAAGAAATCCTCTTACACACACAAGGCGGTTTTTGAACAGCAAGCACTGATCTCTTCCCAGTCCTCAAATTATACCTAAACTATGCTGACAGATCAGAGTAACTGAATAATCTGCAAAATGCAGTTCACGTAATTCCAGGAGTTTGCACTGTTCTCAGAAGTTTTCTTAAAGAATGATGGGGAAGATGTACTTTATCTCCTGCTTGCTACTCCAGTGCTTTCTTACCCAATGCTCACACAAAGGAGGTTTGGAGAGCCATTTACCTGAACAGTGCTTTATAAATCCTTCCTAAAAATGGCATCTTATTAATATGACATTCGGTTGCTACTCAGGAGACTTGTTTTAATGTCAAAACAAAAAGAGGTGCCAGAATTACATAAGTGAGTAAAAAGCAGTATTCATCTCTGTATTTCCAGTTTTCTCAGTTTTTAGTTTTGAAAAGTATATCACTATAATCATAGAATTACAGAATCATGTAGGCTGGAAAACACCTTTGAGATCATCAAGTCCAACCACTAACCCAGGACTGCCAAGACCATCATTAATTCATGTCACTAAGAAAACAAACGCCTGTATTTAAAAAAAAAAACAACAACCAACACCACCTTACAGGATATTTCTCATGGTAAAAGAATGGAGCTGGGAGTGGTAAGGGTAGCAGAAACAGATCCAATTGGCAAACTCCATTGCTCAGGTTTGGGCTTTTTACACTAACAGACCCCAGTACTAAAAGAGATTCTTTTGTGTATATTCTTGTAAAAATGAACCTAGCAAAGAAGTCCTAAAATGTATTGCCAGCTATGCAAATTTTTGAAATAGTCCATTCTTTCAAAATTTGTGGATGCAAGAGAAATACTTGGAGTTAAGAAAGAATTTCCTTTATGCCTTTTTTCCTGTCAGCCTTTGCACTAGAATGAAAGGCTGGACCAGGTGATCTTTCAAGGTCCCTTCCAACCTGGACTATTCTGTATTTCTATGAAATGGTCATTGTATACTGATTTCTTCTGCTTAATAGATATTGATTAAGAAATCATTGCCCTCTGTAAATCTCCTTTCAGGCGAAAATGAAAATTTGGTGCTCATTTGGTCCTCACTGGAATAGCAGCTGTGTGTCTCAGCTACCCATTTTCCCCCTGCAAAGGAGTAGTGTTCAAACTAGGTATATTCTTCTCATTATGCTATCAGTTAAGTCTATAATAATACTTCATATTTTCTTTTTGTGATAGCAAGTGGCCTGACAAACAGAAAAATAATGAAGACCAAATGCTATGTGTGTGCGTGTCTTATTAACCATAGTTAGCAAGTATGTGAACAAGAACACATTATTTCAGTCTCTTGCAAGTTTTCTGTAAAAAGTCTAATGCTTTAATTATGCTGGTAACACACCTCATTCCTGTATCTCATGGTCATATCATGAAGCTGAGGCCCCAAAAAATACCAGTGGAAAAGATTCATCATAATCTCTGCTCTTCATTCAGGAAGAACATAAGATTTTGGATCGACCTGAAACAAAACCAGAGAAAGTGAAGTTTGAGCAGAAGCTGGCCCATCCAGTGTTATTGGGAGAATGATGTGGCAACTGCTGTAGACAGAGCATTGATTGACTCTGCACAGGGTCCAAAAAGAACATTATTACATACTGTATTTTCCTATCTACCTTCATTGTCCCTTGTAGCTCACCACACTTACTCATACAACTGACTTCTTTTGTAAGTAATCCTACAGTAACTGTACTATTATTGTGGGAAGTGACTGTACTATTATCATGGAACTCAAAGAAATCATAAGCCAATTTGTTTCCACAGACCCAGAAGTACAACAGCTTCTTGGTCATCTAGATCTGTAGCAGTAACTTGAGACAAAAAGGCACAGTCAAGGCTATGGTATGCCATACAACACGGGTAAATGGAAGCACGTGCTGAATGCATTTTTGCATAATAGAAGTTTTTAAGCCATGTGTAGCTTAAAATTATTCAGAATCTCTAAAAGTAGCATGCAATGTTCGTGTCCTTCACATTTGGTTCTTTTTTTATAATACAACATCAGGACCTATCCTGATCCTATCCAATGATATGTGAGTAAAAACAAAGAAAGAAAGAAAACTGGCAGCTTCAGAATGGTAAGTCCCTATCAACGCATGTAGATTTTCCGGTAACATCATAAGAAATTAGATTTTATTTTCTAACAGTGACCCACTGCAAGAGTCATTTAACATCACATTTAACATAATTTTAAACTGACCCAGCTCCAGGAATTAAAAGCTATGTCAGAAATAGATACTACAGGAATCATTGGCCAGCAATACTTCAGAAAAAGCAGGAAACACTAGATGTACCTGAAGCTTTCACATGCCAGCTGCTAACACACAAACTCCTCCAGCAAACAGTCAAGTAGTGACAAACATGTGATAGAGAGGCTGGAGGACACCCACAAGAACTCTTAGCAGTAAGGGAAAAACTAGTCACAGCATCTGGCCTAACACTACAGGACAGACTAGAAAGAGCTAGTTTCTGCTCCTGGACAACATTACTGGCCATTACCGTCATCCTGTGTGGAGATAAGCAAGGAGCACAGTGCTAGCAGATAAGGCAGGAGCCCTTTTCTTTGCTCTGCTGTTCTTTGTTGGGCTTTTGGAACAAATGGGCAGGAAAGAGGGTGAAATAGCTCCCTCTCAATTTGCATTGCAACACACCCCATGGAAGTGAGAAATAAGACCAGAAAAAAATGTAGGGAGAAATGGGAGCATATAAGCAAGGATAATTCTGGAGATTATGGATGAGGGACAAGGGATAAAAAGGAGAACATTTGGACCCGCTGAGCAAGGAAAAGTGTGGGAGAATGAGATGCGAATAGGAGAGCCCAGGGAGGGACAGAGAAAAAACTGGTACAAGCGGAGATTAAAGATGTTACAAAAGAGAGTAAACAGAAGAGCAAATGCTCCCTCTGCCCAAAGCTGAGGAATCTCACCATATTCTTTACTGTCAGCAATGCACATAAACCCCTCCCGCAATCCCCACACCCTAACCTGGTTCATTTGGAGAGCTACAGTCTGCTACTACTGTGTAACACTTGGTTCATTCCATGGAAGGTGTTTGGATGGCAGATGTAATTGTTCCTGCTGATGAACTCTTATTGATGGCAACTTAGTGTAACACTGGGCATTTCTGAAGGCTTTTCTGGAGTGGTTGGTTTTGGGGGTTTTTAAGAGTCCCAGAAATCCCCCTCTCTCAGACATACATATATAGAATTAAAGTATGATTAGCTCTAAAGTTGCCCATGTTATAGTATGGAGGCGTTGAAGTTGCCTGCAGCACCTTTGTAAGGCTTCCTCGCATGTAAGCACTATGATCCTTCCTTCCACCATCACGATCTAAGTACTGCAGAACCCAGACATATGTTGTACCTCCTCCATTGTACTACTTGTATTTCCATGTACAGCATCCTGAGGTCTTCACCATATCCACTTCCATGCCAGCCAGCTACTTCTGAGACTGCCTGCTGCCCTGCTGCAAGTTCAAAGCATACACTTAATCTAACAAAGAGTTTAAGCAGCTAATCCACCATCTTTCTGATCATCTTGTTTAAGACATTGAGAAATTTACTAAAGACGAACAAAGCTTTCTAAAAGAGGAAGTAGGCTTGATTTTAACACAATTATTTTAGCTAAACTGGAGGTTGCATGCTGGTGCAGAGACAAGGCCTGTAGCTCATGGCCTAGGAATCAGTTGTTGAGGTGGATTCAGTACATTTTTGCATCTTGTCTTCTTCGAAGTTCTTCCAGCTCTTTTACTGAGACCTTGAGAACATTGCCAGTTATAACATTGGACATAGCAGATCTTTAAGACCTGTTCCTCTCTGAATAAGGGCAGATCCTGACAAACAATAAGAAGCTTTCTCTGCCTACCCAAACCATCAGGAATAAATGGAGCAAAATCTGTTTCCAGACCCAGACCTGAGACCAATGCATCCTGCTAATGACAAAGCAAGAAGCAACAGCTACAGATTCCTGAGAGAAAGGAGGTTTCAGTACATTAAACGGTCCAATTTTAAACATGAGATGCCCTGCATAGCTAAGGGTCTCTTCACTCCCCTCAACACCCTTTCCAGACAGCCAAGTTTGGCATGCTCCACACTGGGGGTTTCTCTCTGCCATCCATTTTATAATACTCCACACCTGGGCTGCCCCTTAATTGATAATGTAATTATCAGCATAGTCATATTACTTCACACTAAGCATTTTCAACCATTTATCACAATGTTGATCTTTATTTTAAATATAAATCAGGCAATCATTTATGTCTTTTATGTTCTTTGTATTTATTCAAGAATATTTAACTGTAGACAAAAGGTGACTTATTCATTATTCATCCTGAACAAGGCAAGTATGGCAATTTGAAAAGCCTGACATTTGAGCTTTTTGCCAACACTAGCAAAATTATATCCTTCCCATTGTAAATCAATGAAGTGGAATCATTGTGCACAAAAGAATTAAATTGCCTTGTCACTTTAATAAGGCCACCTTATATACAACCTTCAGCCAATGCCATTGTGCAGAAAAAGGGTGCATCCTTTGCCTCAGCTGCCTCAGATCTCAGTAGGCTTTCCAATTAAATGAACATCCTCTTAGTCTTTCACTCCACTCCACTCTTTCTCTTTTTTGAGAGGTGATGTCAGAATGTCATAGGCATAACTTGCTATCAGTGGCATGCACACATCAATGCGAATTAACTTCCTCCAACTCCTGCTTTCTTTTGGCAGCCTTTTAAACTTGTTTGTCAATTCCAAAATGATGGAACTCCAAGAAAGGGGATTTTTTTTTAAATTGTTTACTGGGCTTGGATGAAAGCTGCAAATAGCTATCTGCAAAACAAGAAAACTATACAAATGTGAGAATCCTTTGCCGGCAATGTAGATAATGTAAAATGGCAAAGAAACAACATGTCCAATCAAGCAGAACACAAGTGGCGTATGCCAGAAAGAGAACAACTTTGTGTGTTCTCACTTCATAGGCTAGGACCCTATTATTACAATCAGACCTGATTTTTTCCATCTAACACCCCTTGGATGCATTTTACCCTGAGAGTGGAAACCTTTAACCAGCCATTTCCAGGCTTTTAAATTACTATCCAGAACAGCTATTTCATAATTCAACAACAGATGGCTGTCTATAATAGTCATATGCCTGCCCCTTCCTTTCAATCGTAGCATGCAGAGGTTGAAAGAGTAACTTCAGCCTGGATTTTTCTCAGAATCAGAGAAATGAAAACGATGAGACAACGCTGCACATGCCAGCAGCCGAAACACAGCAGTGTGAGCAAATCTTGATATTTGAAAACATACTCAAAAGTCTGCAGCATTTCAATTGTTTTGGAGTCTGAATATTTTGTCCTGTTTTGATAGTTAGCTGAAAGGTGCATGGTAAAGAAAAAAAAACATCTAAGTATAGAAACAGTGACAACATTCTTGCTGTTGTTAACATTTTGAGTTTAGTCAGAAAACGTTAATAACAAATGACCTTTTTTCTGAAGGGTATTTTAAGGAAACCAAGCAATTTTCTGTAATGTGGTTACCATAGTGATTGGCCCTCTAAAAAGACCAGGGAGAAAAAAAAAAAAAAAAAAAAAGATGTACATCTGTAATCAACCAGCTACTGCAACAACAAATGGTCTGATAAAGCAACACTTTGAGTTTAATTCCAAGCCGGAAAGATACTGGCTTTTGAAGTTAAGTATAAAAGAAACTATTTATGGGTGGAAAATAGGTCCTCTAGTAACTATTACAGAACATTTGTGATGACTCAGAAGGGATTTTCCTTGAAAAATACATTAGTGCACAATAGATCAATTTTTTTTCTTAGAAACTACTTTATCATCTGTACTTTACTGAGTCATTCAGAAAAAGAGCTCAGCAAGCACCTGGGGATGACAAATAGGAACGTCTGCCTCCCCCAGTCACTGTCTCTTGCCTTTCTCAGAGCATACCTAGAAAATAAGCAGTTAAAAGAAGTGCTATGGTTTTAAACTTTTCTGCAGCTAGACTTATAAACTAACACCGCAAATGTTTTAGTCTACCTGTCTAGGTAAGGTTGGTGTATTTAAGATATTTAAGGGCAGGTATTTCAAATCACCTATTACAGAAAATATAAATGGACAGAACATTACAGAACATATAATTTGACATTTAAACCCAAAATTAAAAGTTTTAAAACTTCAACTACCTTCCCAATTCTCTTCATTGTTACTTGACTCTGGGAAAAGACCATGAATGTGGCATTTTCCATGCTAAAGTTCCCTGGAAGCCTAATGTGACAAGCCTGCCCTTATACAAAGAAGCTCTTGCCATGGTGAGATGCTGCAGCCTGAAACCATGTAACACCAAGAACCAGATATCCCTCCCTTCATAACCTTCAAGGCTTGGGACATGTCTAACAAACCCCGGCACAGCAGAGGCAATACTAGGTGATTTCTTGCTTTGTTTTAAAGCATCTAGAATCACATTATAAAAGCAAAAGAGTGACCCTTTTCTAATTGTTAACAATACAGCACAGAATAATAAACACATCATAGCAGCTCACCTTCATGCACAGGCATAGGGCTACTTCTCAGCTGGGACATCCCAGAGCAAGGCTGTAGGGCCAAGGCTGACCTTGGAAAGTCAATTGAACTCTTCCCTGTGTTCAGTTGTAAGCATTTCTTGGGTTGCTCTTTGGTCTGGGTCTCCTCCTGACACACCATCAGCCCAGAGGCAGGTTCTTCTCGCTTGGTCTAGAACACCTGGCAGTGCCACATCCAAATGTCTGTTGACCACCTCCAGCTTCCTTTATAACCAAGGGAGACAGGCATGTACACAGAAAAATTTACTTGGCCAAAATTAGTCTCAGATACAATCACTTACATTATAAAGGTTCCCTGTGCACCCACAAAAGAGCACAGAGAGACAACAGCAGTTGGGGACAACCAAGTAGTACCTTGCCTGACTACTTAGAGGTCCATCCCAGGGGACATCAGCCACATCCACAAGCCCAGAGGAGCCCAGAGGCACAATGGTGAGCATGGGGAACCCTGTCTCAGGACTGTCCCAGGAGACCCTCAGCCCTAGTGGCCAGGAGTGAAACCTAGCAAGATAGGTCACTGCCCGAGCACCCTTTAGACCAGAGGTCCTCAAACTATGACCCGCGGGCTGGATACAGCCCCCCAGGGTCCTCAATCCAGCCCCTGGTATTTACAGAACCCCCTGCCCCGCCCGCCCCCCCCCCCCGGGGGTTGGGGGGGAGGGAACCAAGCAGCCGCAGATGACTGCCTGCCGCTTCATCCGCGCGCCAGCCCCCTGGTTAAAAAGTGCGAGGACCCCTGGTTTAGACTAAGGGGTAACAGATGCCTAAGGGTGGGACATATTACGGGATGCAAGGGAAAAGTGTTTTAGGCTTTCCTAGGACTTACTATGGCATGCTTAGAACAGGAACCAAAAGTGGAAAATGAAGGCATCTAGGGGATCTGGGGAGGAACAATGTGGGAAAAGAGGGATAAGCAGACAAAAAGGGAGGGATGTGTGTGAACAGGGAGCTGGTCAGTACACTTGCCTGGCCATGCCCTTTGCCTGATCAGTGCCTTCTGTCCTGTTCCCTAATCACATTCCTTTCTCCTTTCCTGGGGGTGAGCTCTCTGTTCTCTGTGCATGTGTGTGTTAGGGGATCCGAGTGCAGCAACCAGGGTGGGACCTCAGGTCACAGGGGCCTGAGAGTCTGCGGTGGCAGCAGCTGCAGTGAGCGTGGATGTGCTGGTGAGTGAGCAATCACTAGCAAGGATACCTGTGAGTACGTAAAGCCATCTGGGAGCCAGGTGTGTCTGTGTCCAAGGGTGAGTGTAGAAGAATGAAGCTGGGTTAATTAGCATTGATGACATACAACTGTGGGCTGGCTTCAGGGGCAGCGGGTTGGCCAATGTAGATAAGGTGCAGCTGTGGCTGGTTCTGTTAAGGGGTTGAGAGTCAATGAAGGGAGGGCAGCCAAGGAAGAAGCAGGAGAAGAGACAGTGGGCTCTGGATGAGGTGAGGACAAGACAGCAGAGGGACTGGTATGAAGAGTGCGTTGGTATGAGATGGTAAAAGAAGACCTTGTTGCAGCTTGATAGTTTGGAGAGTGCTGTGGGACCAGGGGAGTTCTACCAGCTGCCAGAGAGACAGTGGGGTCTGGGGGTCTCTAGGAGCAACAGAGAGAGAGAGCGTGCATGTGCATGAGCACGCCTGTGTGTAGGCTCATGTGTCAAGGTGCCAGCAACATACTCTCACTAGTGACTCCCCCATCCTGACCAGCCAGAGAGGGGAGTTAGGGTGAGGCTGCTGTGCTGCCTGTGTTCATGTGAGTGCTCCGCATGTCTGTCTGTGTTGACCTGTGTGGGCAGCTGTGTATTTTTACATATGTGGTGTGTACATGTGTTCTATTTGCATGTTTCAGCATGCACCCCCAGTAGAGCCTTCCTACTGGTTGGTCCTGGGAGCATATAGCTGTTGCAGCATCACCTCTCTTGGGCTGCCGGATCTGTCCCTATTTTCCTGACATAACGCATACTAGTTTCCTAAAAGAGAAATTCTACTTTTTATATTGTGGACTACACACCTGCAAGCTAAATTTGGGTCATGCAGTACATCACCTGTTAACTTCTGGCAGCATCTCTATCAATTTGGATTCATGAACATCTCAACCATTTCAGCCCTACTCCACAGAACTAGAAGTGCTCGTTAATTCCGTGCAAATGTGGTTGATGGCTAGGTGTGAGCCAGCCCACTTTGGAAGCAGCACAGCTATGTGAACTTCTTGCTGCACCAAAATAAATAATCTCTATATCATCAGAACTTATTAACCTACACAGAGTCCATGCAAACACAACTTTTCTGGTTCCATGTACAAGTAAGTCTGCACAGCACAGCATTACAAGCTGTCATATAAACCTACCAATTCCAGCTTTCACTCTCTCTGCATCACGCTGGCCCTCAACTGCTTAAATTATATCTAAGCTAGCTCCCTCAGCACTCGTGAGTGCACCTCATCAGACCCCATGCACTTACGTATGTGCTGTTTAAGTATTCTCTAACCTGATCTTCTTCTACCAAAGGTAAGTCTTTCTTGCTCCAGACTTGCCCACTGGTCTCTGGGTCCTCAGATTTTTGAAGGATGATCTTACTATTAAAAAACTGAGGTGAAGTATGCATTCATTACCAGTGGGGTAGACCTCTCCTGAGCTAGGAGGAGGCAATCATTCAATATCAGCCAACTCTCCTGAACCCCTTTATCTCCAGGGCCATCTCCTATGGGATTATTCCAAGCAGATCCCTGAAGAGGCTGAATTCTGCTCTCCTGAAGTCTGGCTTGTTGTCCAGCTTTTTGACCTGCTTCCTCTTCTAAGGATCCTGAAGCTCCACTTCTTCCAGTTTTCTGAAAAAGCTTCATCTTCTGCTTCTTCCTGATCAGGCCGTGTATAGCAGACACCCACTGCAGTAACACCCATGCTGGTCTGCCCTCTAACCCTGACCCTATAAATTCTAAGCTGGCTCCTCATCCTTTCCTAGGCAGAGCTCCATACAGTCCCACTATTCTCTCTTATAAATGGGAACTCCCTCTCCTTGTCTTCCTAGCACGTTCCCTCCAAAGAGCCCGTTTCATCTGTTGCAGCACTCCAAGCACATAAGCTATTTCACCACATCTCTGTGATCCCCACATGATCATAGCCCTGGAATTGCACGCAGACCTCTAAACCCTTGTTTTTCCTGTACCGCACATGTAAGTGTACAGGCAGTTCAGAGAGGTAACCAAATGTGTGCTAATGGCCCAGAAAAGAGCTTTCCCCAGCGTGCTGTCCTGTAGGAGCTTCCTTATTTGTGTATACACTTAGTGTGAGGCCTTTTCAGTCCTGTTTTGTTGTTTACAAGGTCTGTCTTGTCCATATCACCCTGCACCCTTTGCTTGCCAACCCAGTCCACTACTTCCTCACTTGAATGTGGTCATCACCTCCCCCTCCTGTTATTCCTAGTTTAAAGATCTTCACACCAGGTTAGCTGGCCTGTTGGCTACAATGCTTTTGCACTCCTTGGTCAGGTGCATGACCTCTCTTCCTAGCAGTTCTTCACCCTCAGATAGATCCCATTCTCATAAAAAAAATCTCTGTTGTAGGTACCAGCTGCAGAACTGGAAGACTGAGAAATGGCTACACCTGAGCTGGTTCCTGCTTTTAAGGAAACAAGGACCACCAAGTAGCTCATAATATTTCTTTCAGATCTGTTACTAGAAAAGCTCCTCCTTTTGTGGATTCTTTCTATATTAGGGAAAATAAATATATGCTCTTTCTTTCCACACAACTGCTGATTCCACCCTTACCATCTTGAAGTGGTCTGCTAAGGTTTATTTGGATAGATAACAAATTACATCATCCAGATGTGATGTGACTGTACAGATAAGTATTCTGGGCAAACAGATATGGGGCAGCATTTAGCTTAGGAAAAGAAGAAATTGAAAAACCCTTTCTGATTTCTGATAATAAATATTTGTGACTTTGGACATATTAACAAGAGTCTCTCTGCTGATATGTTATCACATCTTTATGGAACATGAGTTTCCTAAATAAATAAAACAAAGAAACCCTGAAATTCCCCAGGCAGGCAAGCAGCATGATTAACATGGCTGTTAGCTCATCAATACAAGTCAGTGTTTTAACTGTGTTAAATCACTTTATTTTCTTTTCTAGCTATCAATTAACTGACTTTAACAATAACAATTTAATTAGGTAAATGTTCAGAATCTCTATATATTATTTAATCGGGCATTAATGACCAGTTTCTGAGAGTATATCATGCTGCCAACATTGCCATATTAGTTTGATCTGATACTGCTTTAAGTCTGCCTGGATAATTTGATTATTTCGATGTCAAAATAAGTTTGGCGAAAGCATATAATTGGAATGATTGCTAAGGTCTGCTTCTATGAAATTAATATTAAGGATTTATGATTAACCACAAAACAAGTCCCAGTATTTTTTTTTAATTCCCAGGCATTTTTTTTAACCAAAATACCGTGTTTGTAATTTTCCACAGGAGCTCTTCACACATAGACATAGCAAGCAACAATTTATAGACATCTTTGGGCAGAAATTAATAGGAGGAAGACTTTCAAAAGTAAAACTTTTGCCAGGTAGGACAAAGATAAAATCAGTCAATGCAGGTGAAGTGGGTTATTTAGACTCCTACTGGAGGGCCAAGAAACCTTTTCTAGAAGTGCTTGACCTTACAACATTTACATTTTACCATGCACCAATCCTGTAATAAGCCTATCTGACCCTCAGCTCTCCCAGTCATCGTACAAGCATTAGCAGCTTGCAACATCCAAGAAAAGTTTATTTTTAGGTCAATACAAACCACCACCTCTTGTTCCACCTTCACAGTCTCTCCAGCACTACTACAGGCCAGCTGGGATCAGACAGCACAATCCTGAGGTCAGGCTCACACAGCCAGCCCTTTAGAACACAGTAGCTTCTTTTAGCACTGCTCTAACCGCGGCCACCTCAGAGGAAACAGTTTGAGAGAGATTCAATTCCAGACTGAAATGGGTAAATTCGGGTGTCCATGTGTGCTGTGTCTCTAAGATCCCATTGCAGCCAACTGAGATCTAGTCAATACAGTCCTATTTACCCTAGTAGTTGCAAATGTATGGGTAACTGAAGCCTAAAGTGGAGCTGAGGCAGCACTGAACTGAGCAAATGTGGGTGTCTACTTGAGGCAGAAAAGTGGAAGCAATGGTCCCAAGTCACTTGCGAACACAGCGGACTGTGACCCAGCAAGACTGGCTAAATTGGTACATCTGTAACTTTTGTGACTTCACAGCAACACTTAGGGACGTGTCTGGGAGGTCTTTGTTAAGGGATATAAAGAGTTTGAGTAAGTTGTTCACGCACAGAAACCTAGCACCATTTGAGATGTCCAAGGCATCTGCACAGCGCAGGCAGATAGGACATGACCTGCAGGAGACTCATTTCCTTCTGCCGGATTCCGAATGTTGGGGCAACTGAGTTAAGCCTTGAGTTATGCCTCAGTGACTAGACTGGGAATTTAGATAATAAGCTTACATGGAGAAACCTGTTTGAACAAGGAGCAAACCTTACCTTTGAGCTCAGGATGTGCAGCTTGCAGAGACCCAGGATGCCAAAGGAGCAAGGAAGGGACAGGTGACAGGCAAATATTTAAGGGGGAAGACAACACGATAGACAAATTCCAGCTTTCTAAAGCAAGGGGGGAAAAAAAGAGTCATTATACAGATTTTGTATTGTTTGAAATGTGGTACAGCCAGAATTTTAGGAAGCAAAGCTTAAAGCTATCCTCCAGAGTTGTCATTTCAACACATGCATGGCCAGTCTCTGAAAGCATAATAATACCTGAGGCCCTAGATGAGGGGAGGGTAGATCCCTCTGGACCACAGACAGGGATTTCTGAACCTCACTTATGACATCTTTTTCTCCTTAACATCAGCACAAATATTTATAAAGATCAGAAGAAAAAGAGCATCCTGGGCTAGACTGCAAGAGCACTAAAGGAAGAGTAGGAACATTAAGGAGACAGAATGAGGTCAATTCCAGCTTTATAGCATCAGTAGATTTACAGATAAGAGATCGGTTTAAGGAGGGGAGTCTGGGGTCACAGATGATAAAAGTTACCACTGTTGGCAATAAATCTGATGTGCAAGGCAAGGACAGTACTGGAGCCCCAGAATCAGCAAAATTTACTTTTCTAGGAGTTTGGTCTTTGAAGTAGGCTCTTAAACCTAATCTCTCTTCAACAGCCTTGTCAGGGATGAAGAGGCATCTCACATGGAAAGTGATTTACAAATCAGAAATGTGAAAAGTCAGTTTCTGCAGTCATTCATCAAATGAAAAAAGAAATACACGGGAGAAAGATACACTTGAACTGCTAATATTTAAAGAGTATAATGTGTACAATAAGCAGGAATATTGAAAATGAGAGTATGAACAAAAAGGAAGATAAAAGCAGGCCTGTTACAACATACATTTACAGGGTTTTAATTTAGCCTGTGTCTGGCAAATAAAGAGGAAAAAAATTTTCTATTTGCCTCCAAAGTCCACCAAAAAAAACCCCAGACAGGTTAAGAGCCTCTCATTTTTTTGACTAAGGTTGGTGTCATTAATGGTTACTGCATGTCTTTAGGCTTATTGGGAAAAGACACAACAAAAGAATTCCTGAAAGAAATGTGGAGCTTTTTTGTTTGTTTGTTTTGAAAAAGGAAAACAAGAAGGCTGGAAGAACTTTCAGGAGACAAGAAGAAAGAAAGGGTGCCAACAGAGGAGGCAGTATGGGAGAAGGCACCAAAACCATTCACCATACCCCAGAACCACAGCTGAGTGTGCAAGAACCATAAAATCCTGCTTCAGAGTAAGAGGATGGGTTGGTTTGGGTTTGAAAATAAACAGTTAATTTTCTTCATAGTTGCTACTATAGGGCTATGCTTTGGATTTGTGCTGGAAAGAGCATTGATAATACAGGGATGTTTTCACTATTGCTGAGCGGCGCTTACACAGCATCAAGGCCTTTCCTGCTCCTCACCAACCCCACCAGCGAGCAGGCCGGGGCGGGGGGGGGGGGGGGGGGGCAGAAGGAGCTGGGAGGGGACACAGCCGGAACAGCTGGCCCCAGCTGACCCAAGGGGTATCCCGTACCACATGGTGTAGCGCTCAGCATGTAAAGCCGGGGAAAGATGGAAGAAGGGGGAACATTCAGAGTTATGACATTTGTCTTCCCAAGAGACCATTAATGTGTGATGGAGCCCTGCTTTCCTGGAGATGGCTGAGCATCTGCCTGCTGGTGAGCAGGAGCGAGTGAATTCTTTGTTTTGCTTTGCTTGCCTGTGCAGCTTTTGCTTTACTTATTAAACTGTCTTTATCTCAACCCATGAGCTTTCTCACTTTTACCCTTCTGATTCTCTCCCCCATCCCACTGGGGTGGGAGTGAGCGAGCGGCTGTGTGGGGCTTAGTTGCCAGCTGGGGTTAAACCACAGCAGTGCACCTGGCCAGCATTTAAAAATTAACTCGGGGGCAGGAAAGAGGACTGAGGTGCAACCCAGCCCTCTTCCCGTGGTATTTTTCTCCTTACAAACCTGGAATACATACAATATCATAAGTTCACCATTTTGATCAACATAAAAGAGGGTATGTAGGCTTGAAAAGCAGATGTTCTCCCAGAAGAAGAGACACCATATCAAAATCATGTGTCTGACCTGAAGGCGTTAGAGATACCATCAAACATGGGTTGTCCCCTCTTAACATTCCATACAGGTAAGATTTGTAGGGAAAGATAATACCTTTTATAACACTATCTGATGTATCTGGAAAATAAAGAGAGGAGCTTTTAGGCATATAACCTTTCTTCAAGTCTGAAGAGGCAGCTCACTTCTGGCTAAAGACAGAATGAGCACAACACCTCCGAGTTTAAATTAAGTATGTTAATTAATTAAAGCAGTTCGTACCCATGGATCAGAGGGAGGCTGTCAGCAAAAGCGGAAACCTAAGGCAAAGAGCAATAAAAGAAGAGGTAAATATGGAGGGCAGAGACTGTAAAAGCAGTACAGTGTAACAAAAATTGCAGTGTGGAGAAACCCATTATTGTTGCCAATATTTGGTTTAAGTTGTGTAACAGGAAGAATAACTTCAGGCACTATTCAGTCACAAGTAAATAGCAGAACGCTCCATTTCCACAGCCCCACAGCTCACCCCCCCAAACATTTCTAACACCAATAGAAGATGTTATAACCAAGTTCATAACTTTCCCCCATGCAGGAATTCTCCAACGTCTTTGTTGAAATAAATGTCCATCTCACTTCGTACTCTCATAAATAATAATTAAAAAAAACCCAACAAAACACACCACCACCACGATTCTTTGTATTTATGAGTACTAGAGGTCTATAGAGATCTGTATTATCACAGGTCCAAAATCACTAACAATTCCCTCACATGTCCCAGAGAATGCTATTTAAAGTGAATCTATTAAAATAGTGACCAGTACCCTCTAGACAAATGCCTTTAATGGATGAATAAAGAAACTCAAAATATTTTTAGTGGATTTTATTGGTGTTAGGAATATTTTAGGAGCTATGTAGACAGCAGTCAGTGTGACAGTCAGAAGGTTCAAAATGCTTGTGTATAGTTTTGTGCTATATGGAGATGCAGGATTTAATCATCAGTGGAATTCTTAATATCTGTTTTGATTATTTGATTTATATTTGATTTCTGCAAAAAAGGACAGTATTGTTAGAGGGGTAAGAGCTCCTCACTAACCTTCTCTTCTAACACTTCAGTGTGTAAGGACAGCAAAGTGGGCTAGAATGGCTGTCTTCAGGCAAGACACGGGCTGAAGATTAGTTGCACCCAACCCTCCACCAGTGTCGTGGTTTAACCCAGGCCAGTAACCAAGCACCACGCAGCCACTCGCTCACTCCCCCTCACCCAGAGGGTTGGGGAGGAGAATCAGAAAGGAACGTAAAACTTGAGGGTTCAGATAAGAACAATTTTCATATGTAAAGCAAAAGCCATGCATGCAAATAAAACAAAGCAACGAATTCATTCATACCTCCCACCGGCAGGCCGGTGTCCAGCCATCCCCAGGAAAGCCAGGCTACATCACACGTAACAGCTACTCAGGAAGACAAATGTCATAATGATGAATGAAGCCCCAACCCCCCCACCTCCTTCCTTCTTCCCCCAGTTTGTATACTCATCATAACATCCTATGGTATGGAATACCTCTTTGGCTAGTTTGGTCACCTGTCACTAGCTACTAAGAAGAAAACTAACTCTATCCCAGCTGAAATCAAGACAACCAGCTACAAATGAAGGCCAGAGCGAGACAGAGAAATTGTCTCCACATCCACACAGGAGGAAATGGTAGAGCAGAAGATATATCTTCTACCACAATTGTCTGGCATCAAAAGCTGGGAACACTGTGCCCACCTCCTGTGGTCTTGCAAGGACATAATGGACTGCCTTTGCTCTACACTGAAATCTAGCTCATAGTTTATATAAACGTGAACAAGTTTAGCCTATCATAAATTGCACAAAGAGCAACAAGGAAAGCCACATCATTGCTACATTACCAGGGAGCAAGAGACAGGCGCTAAGAAAAACAAGTCTAGGGAGGATTCGGTTTGAGATTCAGTCATCTGAATCTAGGTGCTAACATGAGCTGGGTGCCTAAGCTCCCATTATAGCCGACAGAGAGATAGGACCGGGTTCAGTGGCTTAAATGTGGGTGTCTAGTAGCATGTGAGATGAGATGGGTTTTCTGACTGGCCTCCAGCAGAGCAGAGATTTCCAGTAGGTCCTATAAGATATCTACACGAGTCTGAAATATGCTGGGGCACCAGATTTGGCAAGATATGCTTATATTTAGGTAAATGGATCAAGTTCCACTAATCAGAAGAGTAATGGGACCCCAGAGCAAGGTTCATCTCACCTCAAAATCACCAGCAGACGTCAAATGGCTGGATGGCTCTCTAGGCTCCACAGACTGTATTGACTTGCTATCAGGAGAGCTTGGACACCTACCACATGCACAAAGCTGCCTACATTTAGATGTCTTAATTGTAGCTGAACTGCACAGTCAGGGCAGGATCCAGCTGCCTAAGCAACTCAGGCCCATCCAAAAGGACACAAATAATTTTACTCAAAGCCTCCCTTCAGTAGGATAAAGTTATAATCAGCCTGTCATCCTTTTTCCATGGCTGAAAGGAGTTAGTTGCATCAAATCACCATCCAAGTTTGTAAGGCAGGATACTCAGAATACTTTGTTGTGGCTTACCACACATGTAATTCTCATACCTTACCTTTATTCTGTATGCCCTGGGCGGGCAGCACAGACATTTCTGGGGATTAAAAAAAAAAGAAAAAAAAAAAAAGAAAAAAAAAGTTTAATATCTGTGAAAGCCTCTATAAACCTGAAATCAGGTTATATACGGTATTAATTCAATTTTGCCAATGACATTCTCTTTACAAAGTAAAAGCACTCACCTGCTGTACATAAATACAGCGAAGACAACGAGGACAAGCATTATCAAGCTGGCGAGACCCCTTCACATAGGCTGAAAAACAATTACACTTTGTCACCTATAACTCCTCAACATTATTTCTTCCTCCTCCTTTAAATAATGATGGCAGCAACTTGCAGATTACATGCAGGAGTGGCACAGACAGTATGCATTTAGTGACATGTTTAATATTAATTTTCACAGGAACAGCTTTTCTTTTGCAACATATGCCGCCTTTTCAAAGTTAGAGATGTTTATAGGGTATTATTTGAACAGATATGAATAGTTTGGATCCTTAGCTGAGACTTCCTTTTAGTTTTCCTTAAGTGAAGAGTCTGGTCTCCACACTTGACTTGCAACAGGGCAATTATCTTAAATAGAAAATGAAGAAGTGACCAGTTTGTTTGAGATAATCACAGAAACAAACACACAGAGAAATCGTGCTTTCAGCTCTTCACAAGTTTGTGGGTTGGTTGGTTTTTTTTTATTTTTCCTGCAATCTGAAAGATAATTCTACCTTTCAAACCCTCCACAAAGTCATACTTTTTAGGCTTGCTCATTAGGGAAAATAAAACTTGAAAACCTTATGCTAAAAGGTATGATGCCAAATAAAAGAGTTCTGAAACATGTCATTACAAATACTAGTAATATTGTTATCCTAACTGCCATGACATTTTAAAACACATTTTTTAAAAGGCTGGAGGTTGACTGCTGGAACACTGTCTCACAAAGGTCACAAAGGCACCTTAAAACACATTTCATTTACCACAAAGGAATAAAGTGCCTGAATATTTTTGTACTGGCATTTAAATAAAATATGAAGCATTTCAACGTTCTACCTCTACTTATACAGCCAAGGCAAAGGGTCATGGGATTCCCATCCTTGCTTTACAGACTCACTTGCATCAGGACAAGGAAGGTTTGAACCCTGTGTCCCCACCAGCTGGCAAATTCCCTAGCTGCTGGGTTATCACACAGTAAGGAAGGACTGCTGCATCCTCCCTGCACAGACAGCACCTGTACTTCTCTACAAACCCGACCTGAAACACTGTTTTATTATGGATGTGTTTGAATCAAGCAGCACAAAATGTCATGTAATTTTCCCTTTTTTGGCCAAAAGAATTCACACAGTTCAATCAGGATGTGAAACTCTGAGCAGCCTCAATGAAGCAGCAGTTTTTGGCAGATAGATTTGTATGAAAAACAATACCCTTTTCTCTGCACAATATTCCTTTCAGCAAAGCCTCATACTGAGTCTGAGTCAAAAGTGCCCTATGCCAGAAGAAGCAATACCATGCACCGTCTTCTCGACACTCAGCATGAACCTGCTGCATGGCCAGCAAGTAAATGAAAATAAATGAGGAATTACAGAGAAGTACATTTTACACAACATGAAATAACCCAGTTCTCAGAAAAGGATACTGAAGCACATGCATACATATATATATATATGTGTGTGTGTGTGTGTGTGTGTGTGTGTGTGTTTCGTGCTTGTTTCACAAAACAAAATTAATTAGGGGGAGAAAAAATAACACGTAAGGGGCAGGTTGCAGCCAGGAAGCTTAAAAAAAAATATGCTGTAATCTGAAGGTGAAAACATGACTATGCAGTTCACTTTGTCTACTGTTTCTTGACTACCTTGCGCTGTACCTCAAAAACCTTTTTCTCCTCTCTGGAATTGAAGTCTGTTGAGCAAAGATGAGTTCCTCACTTGCACGGCTCTTTAGGCTAAAGAGTTATAGGTCAGTAATTTTCCCCTTTTTTGAGTTTAATTTTAGCCCATTACCCACACCCACACAGAACCTGTCTTCATTTTAGTATAACTTTCTAACAATCCTTCCCTATCAATGACATTACACCTTTTTTTTTTTTTAGTTCTTTATTATTTGTCCAGGCTTTTCACACTGATCTGGTTTGACTTTCTCCTGTTCAGTTAATCCAGGAAACCTTTTTATATGACAACCAGATGTTGTCAACCATAAGATTTTTCAGAGAACAGTATTTCAAGTATCACAGAATCACATAAACACAGACCGAACTTGTACATGCATGACCATAAAGAAAAAGGTGCTGGAAAATTGTCCAGCTCACAAAGGTGCTCTTTTGCAGATTTCTCTCTCACTTCTGGAAAAAAAAACCAAACTTGCTCTACATTTTTACAAATCTTTTCTATAACTTTTCTAAGTATATTCATTTCTGCTCCTTTACTCATACAGATCTTGTCCTCTTCTCGAATACATCACTTTCTCATCCGTTGGCTTCATGAGAGGAAGCTGAAACCAACCCTCTGAAATGCAAGTACAAGTCAACTTCTGACTATGAGCATAAGTTTTGGACAGAACTGTAGCACTAGTCACTCTTTATCTGCCTCCAAATAGGCTGATTTCTGAAAGATTAACATACATAGCCCGTCCTGAATGTTTTTTTTTAATGAACCTTTAAATAAATTTTAATTGAAATCTGGTTCTTATTCCTTCAAATTCTCATCCCACCTTAACCACATGGTTGAAGGAAGTTGTCTTGGTTCATTGGGTATCAACGTGATTCCTGCCACCAGAAGAGGATGCAGGGGCATAAGGTGTGGTGGGTTGACCTTGGCTGAATACCAGGTTCCCACCAAGACACTCTATCAGTCCCCTGCTCAGCAGAACAGGGAGGGAGAAAATAAGATGGAAAAAGAACCTTCTGGGTCAAGGTAAAGGCAGTTTAATGAAAAAACAGCAAAAGTTTCACGTGCAACTTCCTATGGGCAGGCGATGTTCGGCCACTTCCCAGGAAGCAGGGCTTCAGCATGAGTAGCGGTTGCTCTGGAAGACAAATATCATAAATAACAAATACCCCCCGCTTCCTCCTCGTTGCTCTTAACTTTTATATCTGAGCAGGTGTCATATGATATGGAATGTCCCTTCGGTGACTTTGGGTCAGCTGTCCTGGCTGTGTCCTCTCCCAAGATCTTGCCCCCACCCCCAGCCTACTGGTGAGGGGGGGGATGTTGGAGAGGCAGCCTGGGTGCTGTGGCAGTGCTGCTCGGCAGCAGCCAGAACACTGGTGTGTTGTCAGCACCTTTCCAGCCACCGGTACCAAGCACAGCGCTACGAGAGCTGCTGAGGGGCTCAGCCAGACCCAATACATAAGGGCACTGACCAACTCAAAATGAGAACAGAAAGACTGTGGAAGGCTTCCACGGGCATGGGCCCACCTCTTCCTGCCAGAGACATAAGCACTACAAACACAGCCCACAAAAAGACATTAGATCCGAACTTAGAAGCAAAGTCTGAGATCTGAACAATGTTATCTGACTTTTTAAAATACTTATATGGCATAGGTTTGACATAACTATCTTGCCCATAGAAGGAGCAGTCTATGGTTACACAGACCTGGCACTTTTTGGTGATATGTTTCATAAATATGAAGTTCACAAACTACAAGATAGAAAAAAGGAGGGGGGGGGGGGGGGGAAAGACAATTTAACATTAGCTTTTCATTTAATTTCACTGAAAGTAGTTTTATTATCTTCATCACTGAAAGTGAAATCTGTAATGCTTATCTAGAATAAATTAAAGTTTGAAGCAAACAAAGGTGGAATTGACTATTCATAGCAACTCAGTCTTCAAGTCATAATACACTTCAGTGGAAGCCTCTTGCTGATGCCAGTCTGAATAGTCCGGCAGAACACAAGACAGACTGAATACAATAGAAATTTTGAGATTCAATTCATAACATGTAATTATTCCATATTTTACTGCATTATAAGTTTAAATTATCCACATCAGAGGATTTTAGGATTTCAAGTCTGTGTAATAGAATAGAAAATTTTATTCCCATTTTGACAGGAAGGAAGAAAGATAATTAATATGTACTACAGAAGAAGATTAAAGAAAAGTACCAGTTCTGTGACTGACCATTTTCAATATATGTACAAGTAGTTCAACATTTTCATCAAGAAAGTTTTTTTGTAATATAAAGTGTAAATGGAATTGCAAAATTATTACAACTAGGAAAAACAGCCCTAAAACTGTGAAGAGAGCTACATGCTGGCACTTTGAGGGGCCCACACAAGATGTTGACCGCAACAGGAAAGGGCACACTGAACCCCCAGTAGGGGAAACCTCCCAGATGCACAGCTAATATTAATGGAACACAAACATTAGTAAGTTAGAATTAAAAAAAGATTTTGTGTCTACAGAAGCCCTTTGGCAGCTGCATCTTTGGAGGTGTATATGGTCCAGAACCATAGGCGTGAGCTGCATACCTGCGCATACCTTAACCGCTGAGGAGAAAGGGAAAGCTCATTCCCCATTTCAGCAGTCAGTTCTCAAAGACAAAGAGTGTTTCAGACCAACTCTGCATCAACTGTTTTCATTAGCCCTGTTTCATACAGTGTTTATATATATATATATATATAACAGAAGTGTAGGCATTATAGTACACTACCACCTCAGAGTACTGGATGCTGCAGTACGCAATGCAGTTGTGGTATGGGAACACGTACCCTGATGCTCAGCACGAAGCACAAAAAGACACTACCATCCCATGATTTGAGCTAGGGCCCATGCCAGCTACGCTGCAGCCTTGGAGACGTGCCCAGCCTACTTTTAATCCAGCTGTTTTGAGTAAAGTTCCTTCAGCAGCACCGGCAGCTCAAGCCCACCAGTTTCTCTGGTTAGTTTTCCATCCTTGAGGGTTTTCAAAACTTGACTGGACAAATCCCTGAGCAACCAGGTAACCAGGTATGAACCAGAGCTGATCCTGCTCTGAGCAGAGGCTGGACTAGAGACCTCCCAAGGTCTCTGGCAGCCTGAATAGGTTTAATCACGTACCTAGCCCATACCAAAGCCACTGCTGCTTTAGCTAATTTTACCATCAGTGGTCAGGTGGAGATGATGAGCTAGTCAAGTTCAGGCTTGTTCCTCTGTGCTGCAGTCACATCTCTAATTCCAATATAGGCTTATGAGCTCTGAAATTTAGTAACTGCAGCAAACCTGAAGACACTTCTTAAAAAAAGAAAAGCAAGCACCTGGCAACCCAGCCTAAGTGTGGGACATATTTGGTGTGGGTTTAATGTCAATCTTCCCAGAGGCAAATCTAAGCCAGAAAACTAAATAAAAGAAAAAAAAGTGATTAAAAGACCAGCCTGCTTGATATTGTTCTTTCACTTGACCAGTGGGGAAATTTTCTGAAGGTCCAACAAGATTTAGCTACCAAAACCTCCTTGAGCAGAAACAGGACCCATAGCCTCATTATTCTTTCCAACATGAGTTCAGTTTTTTTGCCTCTCACTAACACTGGAAGGTTGTTCCAAGTCCCAGTTCTAACTCAGAATAAAACTTCCCCGTAGTTTCCAGCAGCAGTTGTTACACTGCATCTATCCTTGACTGATGCTAACTGCAGGAAGTGATTAGGGTCCCCTTTTTGGAAAAATGACAGCTATGGCAACAGAAGCCACCACGTGAAATCACAGACCTGCCAAGTGCTGAGGAGCAACAAAAAAAGTTTGCCACTGAAATAGACTGTGAATATGCAGGAGGCTGGATCTGGCGAGATACGGTGTCTGCAAGTCTGTGAAGTATCTGGAGGCTGTGCTGGGTTTGGCTGGAATTAATTTTCTTCATAGTAGCTTATATGGCACTATGCTTGGATTTGTGATGAAAACACACTGCTACTGCTGAGCGATGTCGACACAGAGCCAAGGCTTTTTTTGCTCCTCACCCCACCCCACCAGTGAGCAGGCTGGGGGGGCACAAGGAGCTGGGAGGGGACAAGTCAGGATAGCTGGCCCCGGGTGACCCAGGGGATATCCCATACCATATGGCGTCATACTCAGCATATAAAGCTGGGGGAAGATGGAAGGGGGGGGGGGGGGGGACATTCAGAGTTATGGCATTTGTCTTCCCAAGTCACCATTACACGTAATAGAGCCCGGCTTTCCTGGGGATGGCTGAACAGCTGCCTGCTGGTGGGAAGTGGTGAATGAATTCCTTGTTTTGCTTTGCTTGCGTGTGTGGCTTTTTCTTTACCTATTAAACTGTCTTTATCTCAACCCATGAGTTTTCTCACTTTTACCCTTCCAATCCTCTCCCCCATCCCACTGGGGCCGGGGGGACGATGAGTGAGCAGCTGCATGGCGCCGAACTGCCTGTCAGGGTTAACCGACAAGAAAGGAAATGAAGAAAATGCCAAAGCAACAGGAAGAGCTCCTAAGAGAAAGGATTATTTGGGAGGATTTTAGGCAACGTCCTGTTTAAAACGTTATTTTCCTTGATTGCTGCTGCATGCCGTGAGTATGTAACTAGCATGGGCTCCAAAGAATGCACAGGTTCCCACATCTTAAGGTAACTACTCAAGTACCGATAGATGCACACATCTGTCTGCACCGGAGCCAGGATTCACCTAGATATACCAAAACAAACATCTGTCCTGAACTATATCCCCCTCTTCACATTGCTGCCCTGAATCCCACCATGAACTGAGGAGCTGAAACACCTGGCTGGGCACCAACACCTTGGAGGCTCAGTCTGGTACAGACAAACAGTAAGGGAGTCCCTCCCTCCCTGAGTGCTCCCATGTAACATACTGGGGGGGAAATAATAATAAAAAAAAAATACATAAGACGATGGTGGAATAAAAGCTTAGGGGAAACACCACCATCCTACACGCCAAGAGGCCCAGGAGGCTGCCGGCCCTGCCCTGCCCGCCAGCCCGGCCCGCCCTGCCCTGCGCGCCCGCTGCCAGCAGGAGGAGCCCCTCCCCCGCCAGCGGCGGCCCCGCGGCCCGCCGGCCGGCCTCCTTCACCAGAAGCAACGAAAGCCACCGCCTGTAAAGTCGCCCAGCAGCCGCAGGCTTTGCTCTCCTTTCAGGGAAGGATAAAAACCCACGGGAAACCGCAGTAAAAAGCAGAGTGCGCAGTTTCCTCGGCCAAGCACGTTAAAGAGACTCCTTCAGAGCACGGGAGGAGGGATTTTACAAGATCTGGGGGAAGGAGATGGATGGGAAGGAGGTCTCCCTGGAGTCCAGAGTTTCTTAATGCCTTCTGCATTTAATTTGAAGGCCCCAGTATGGATTTCCCACAAGCAGCGCTGCTCTGCCACTCCTGAGTGATGTTTTGATTGCTGTGAGTACCTACTTCCCTCATATCAAGTACAGAAAACCCGACTAACAGCAGCACGTTCTTCATTCCTTGGGGACTCGCATTAAAGTTCTTAAGACACTTCTTTAATTTACTTCTACTCTGTAAGCTGTCCTTAATTTACACCTTCTTCAGAGGCTGCTTCTCTTCCACCACTGCTCCTACGTGCCACTGCTCCCATGCATTCTGTAGTGAGATGAAGTAATTCCTACACTGGTAGTGAACATTCACCCGTGGATTCACCTCTTCACCGCAGGCATTTGCAGGGCGATAGATGAATTGCACTTTAGAGGATGCAGGTATGCAAGAACAAATTCCACCCTGTTTAGAGATGTCATCCAGGCTCAGCGCTCTCAGGTGTCAGCACAAACCCCACATTTCATTGTCCACTTCAGACGTAATGTGATCTTGGGATAAATATAAATGAGAGGGCTGAAGAAGAAATCTGCCATCCAGGAGGGCTTTTTTTTGTTTGTTTCATCCATCTTTCCATTTCCATCTCAGTTTAATATGGACAATCATGTTGGTTTCATATTCATTTAGGCAAATACATTTAAAACATTTTTCTTTACACAACTGTAGCAGCACATCTAAACAATCCACTATCAAACCCCTGCAGTTATGGCTCCAGGATGGCATCCAAGCAGCCAGTGGGAGTGCTTGGTTCAGACCAGGGGCTTTCGTGGGCAGCTGAAAAAGAGCTGGGATCAAGAAGATCAGATCTGATCAGGGCTGCCTGAGGAATGACCCTTGCAGAGCCAAGGAGGTGAAGAAAAAGCATTGCCCAGGACCACATAAGCCAGCACAAAACCCATGATCTCTGCAGCTGAGAGCTAGTAATCAAAGGGAGAAAGGGTTTGAGAACAGCAACAGACCCTGAGCCATGCGCAGGAGGGAGAAAGCACCAGAGACAAGAGGATGTACGTCTGTGACAAGTACACAGAATAGGGTTTTGGTGTGGAAGTTTGCGTTTGCTCTAGTCGCCTTTTCTCAAGTTGCAGAGGATACCTGCAAGTCAGTGGGGTTCCCTTAATCAGTATTCCTCAGCTCTTTTTATTTTTTTATTTTTTCCTTCAAATATCCATGGTACTACTTCACACTGAATAGGGGGACAAAAGTCCAGCAACACCATTCCAAATGTGCTGGGTAGCTGTTCTGAAAACAGAGCTTGGCAACTAAACAAGCAAAGTGTTATTTGCTTTAAAAAGTTGTTTGTTCTGGTGGTTTTTTCCCCCACAAAACTGCAAATGTCCACATGACATTATGGCTGCCCATAGGCACAACCTCCAGGCTTCAGCTGTGCCAGGCAGAAGTCATGGCCACACAGGCACCCACATCCCAGCACCCCATAAAATAGCAGTCTGATGCAGCCCAGCTCCATCGTGTTACTTGCAGTTCTTTCAAGGGTGACAAGCAATGACATGTTTCGTTACAAGTCTATACACACCATTTTTACTTCACTTTCCTGAAGTACCTACAAACATGACAAAATCACTTGGCCAGCTCCTCCGTTTCTCATAATCCCTCCCAATCTGCACAATTTTTGAACCTTCTGGTAGACTTTGACCACATTTGACAAAGGGGCTGAGTTCCTGAATTTCCTATAAACCAATGCTCACTAGACTTAAAAAGCTCTGTAAATGATTCTCCTTAAATCAAGATAAAAATAGATTCTACTTCATTAAGGCCAATCATGGAGCATTTCCAAAAGCTGCAAGACAGGCAAAGCAAGAGGCAGAGCAGCCTCACACCAGCACGTTTTTGCCTAGGAACAAAGTAATAGCTCACCGAGTAGTTCAATATATTATGGTGTGCACAGTCAGTGCCTGAAAAATGCATGAATACACAGAGTAAACTGCATTGCTTCTTTCTAACCTTACTGGGAAATCTTCCCTGTGGACAGCTTGGAGATCTCACCTGAACACCGACAGCGGGTTTATGGTCAATGATGCTATGTGACTTAGAGGAGAAGGCTGAAAGGAAGATGTGAAGAAGCACCCTAAAAGAAAATGCTTCTTCATGGAGTACATCTGCTCTTTCTATTGGCAATGCTATGAAGAAGAGTTTCTGGGAAGCCACAGGTTCAGCTGGAAATGAAGGGTAAAAAGGCAAGGGGGAAATCTAATGCAATTGAGAAAACCAAAGCATTTAGTGCAGCTCAGGTCAGTAGCTTCAATTTTAGGAGCAGCGGCTTTTCCAGCTGCTCAGTACCTGCCTCCCAGCCTCCAACCCCCACAGTGCAGGCCAATGCTTGGTGAGGTCACACAGTGTTCCATTCTGTGTCACAGTCACCAGTGGGTGGACGTGGGAGGCGTCACGTAGAGGAGAAATGGAGTAGAAAACAGTTAAACGAGGAGCTCATGCTCTGTGGACAAAAAGCCACCCCAAACTTTCCACCTCAGCTGGGACAATGTCTGTGGGTTGCATAGTGGGTTTGGTCTTGTTTACCCCTTTCCCTCAAATAAAGCCAGTCACTCCAAATTCTTCCAAGAGCCCAGGTTTTGAGCAATGCCAAGCTCCTCCTCATCTGTCACTTCCCACTCAAGTTTTGACACTCCTGTTCTTCACAGTGTGCGTAGCACACAGGATGGTGCCATCTTGCTAAAGGATCGTGTCAATACTTCCTCTATCAGGATAATGAGAAAAGGGTTTTTTCACTCTGTTTTTCTCACCTCAGAGCTCAGCCCCATGTCATAGCCCCCTGCTTCCTTTGTCATGCCTCCCCCTCCCCACCCCCCTCAGCGCACCTTTGCATGGGACTGCCTAATTTATCTGAGTGCAAACCAGCCGATGGCCATCCTTTTGGAGTGCAGCACAAAGGATGACTTGCTACATGATGGTCAAACTGGCTTCTAAAAGTCTCTGCCGAGAAGAATCCTCCCAGCACACACCACACGGGGCTTTGCAGATGAATCCAGCCTTATAGACATGTATGATTTAGGTAGAAATTACTTTTTCTCCTGCTCTACACCAAAGCTTCTCACCTTACACAGATGCATCTGAGCTCTTTATCCACAACCTTGCAGAAAGCATAACTCTTCATGTTAAGTATTCCATGGTAAATGCTGATAAAATCTGACACTCTTAATGATCACAAAGCCATTCAGAACAGCCAGAGAAAGAAAAAATGTTTTTTTCTTTTAATCAAAGGCTTCCCTACTAATGGGAAATGCATTGAAATGTTATTTCAATTTGCTTCCTAATAAAACCCAGTTAATCTAAGTTGGTTTAAAGGCACTTCTAAATGTACTCCAATAAATTACAAATGGACAGAAGCAAAAATACCTGGAATACAAATTTTTATGCTGTGAGTCTTCGTTGTCTTCAAAATAACAGGCAAACAGCAAAAAGATAAACCATTTCAGGGGGCTAGGCTGAATTTCACCTACAAATTGTGCACTTCCTATGTCTTTATGTGTGTTTCCTATGTCCTTTCAGAACAACTTTCCCATTTTACAACCTGCAGAAGGCAAATTATGCAGTGCTGATAGGCGCAGCTATCCATAGCAGATACTCAAGTATGTTGTAGACATAAATTTGATAATTTATAAATGTGTTTTACAGCCCCAAAACTAGGCCTGGGAATATTTCTATGCACGAAGCCCTCGGGATTTACGTTCTCCATTCAACCAGAAACCAAGTCTGATAAATGAGAATAATTCAAGGTTCTTGAACCCATTTCTTTATTACTTTCCCAAAATAGTAACATGTAAATCTGGTCATTATGGTCACCAGTCTTTTTCTTCTTTTCCACGAGTAGGAAAAATTAGTCTTGGCAACCCAAGATGTGTTGCCTATGTATGCACACCCAACCACTCAAAGTCAAAAAAAAGTTCTGCCCTTCCAATATTTGTAGATAAAGCTCACCTCCAACCCTCCCCCTGATTCAGCAGCTGGTATGCAAGATGGGACATGTTGTTTGCTCCCTGGTTATCTGTGAACTGACATATCTCAGAAGCAAGATTCCTGCATACAGTTTGACGGAGCAAAGGAGACTCAGACATGGCTGCCCACATCCATGTTTGGATAATGCCCATTTTGTTTTGTTTTCTCAAGTGAACTACCTACTCCAGGTAGTGGTCCCTCACCAAGACTACTATTGGACGGCAGCTGGGGAATCCTTTAACATTAAACATGTGCAAGAGCACATCCTATCTCATAAACCAAGTGTCAGGATTCACTGCAGCAGGGGGATAATGCACAGCAGGCACATCTCCTCCATGACTACCTCACCTTTCCACATGCCTTTGTACGATAAGTACAAGGCTCTGCAAGTGGAACCAATGATGATGATGATGGTCCATCTAGGTTGGAGGTGTCACCAAGGTTAGGTCAGCCTATACCTCCCACCCAGATCACCTGCATTAAGAAAAACGAGGGGCTACCGTCATAGAAGACTCTATTCTGAGGGGAATAGAAGGCCCAACATGCTGACCAGACCCACTGCTTAGGGAAGGCCACTGCCTTCCTAGGGCCTGGATTAAAGATGGTACAAGAAAGCTTCCTACTCTGGTACAGCCCTTGGATTATTATCCATTATTGCTTTTTCATGTAAGCAGCAATGAAGTTGCAGTAAGAAGACCAAGGGTGATCAGAAGAGACTTCAGGGTCTTGAGATGAATGGTTAAGGGATCAGGAGCACAAATCTTCCTCTGTCTGAATGCTGAATGTACAGATGCTGTAAGTCAGGTGGCCACTGGGAAGTGCTAAAAAAACCATACAAATCCCATGCACATGGCTAGGTCAAATGCTGCGTGAACACTTTCAACCGTGACTGTCCACTTTTGTTCTACAGCACAAAAGGTCAATAGACTGTATTTCCTGGAGCTTGAAAAGCAGCTGCAAAATATACAGAAAGCCTAACACCAGTTTGTTATAAAAGCATAGTAAAGTACAAATAATAACAAATTCAGGGAAACTGAGTGGTTTCAGACAAAGCAGAAGCTAACACAGTCCTCTGCTGGAAAAATACTGTAAAAACATGCTATTTCTGTATTGCTCATCTATCATAGGCTGCTCGACAAGCAAGAGATGTTTAACAAAACCTGAGCAATACACTAGCTAAGAAAAAATACACTAGCTACGGGCATAAGATCGAACACTAGGAAAAGGTTCTTCACCAAGGGGGTGACTGGAACAGGCTCACCAAGGCAGTAGTCACAGCACCACGCCTGTCAGAGTTCAAGGAACACCTGGATGACGCTCTTAGTTAAATAGTCGGGCAAGGAGCAGGGAGTTGGACTCAATCCTTAATGGCTCCCTTCCAATTTGAGATATCATACAATTCTGGTATTTGGGTGCCACATAATGCACCCCACGTTCCTGGGGCTGGTATATAGCAGTAGGTGAAAGCTTTTTCACTGTATCAGTGTCTGTTGCCTTTTAAATGTCACCCTAAAACCAGCCTCATGATCAGACTCACTGCTTAGGCAGAGGACACTGAGGACACAGTGAGACTTGTACAGATCCTTACCTGCCCAGGCTTGTTAGTACTGCCACATTAATTGGCAAGCCAGCAGGTATGCCTGCAGGTGTACATGGCACAGCCAGGCCAATGGGGGCCACAACAGCTTCACGCCCACTCAGGACTTTTCTTGCAGTGAAAGCACAGAAGTAAGCTCTGCCGTGCATAAAGGAGAGCCCACGCACGTTCAACAGAAGGGACATCAAGTGAGAATGTTCAGGAACTAATGAGAGCATCTCAGCAAATTGCAGACTGCGAAGATCTGCTCTATGTAAACAGTGATGGAGTTGTAACTGTTCACCAGTCCCTCACTGAACTGGAGCTCTCATTTCCTTCTAACACAAGAATTAGGTTTGGGCCTGAACAAACCTGAACAGTGTCCTGAGGGCAGCTGCTCAAATTAACAGAAAGCTCCAGAGGTTAACTTAGTTCCAAATGCAGGCTCAGCTCCTCTTCCACGATGATAATTGTTTCACATGAATTAAAGAGAAAGCCCAAGTGCAGAGCACACAAGGTAAAACACAGCAAGCGTACATCCTTTTTCCAGATTACAAAGCACGCCTTGTACAGCAAATTCATCTCAAATTTCATCTCGGCATTTCTCCAAAGTGCAAACTACACATTCCTGGGACCCTTCAACATCAGCACACTGGGATTTGTGGTGTACACGTACATACACACCCCCTTCACTCACACCTTGCTTAACTATTTCAGGCGTCTTGTTCCCATAACCAACAGTTGTTATGTGTTCCTTCCTTTCCCACCTCCTGCCCTGTCACAGCAAGCACAGGTGTCCACTGTAAGTGGGTAACAGCAGGTCCTGCACCTAAACTTCTGAGCCTACTATGTGTAGCTGCTTCACCAGGGTATAAATTAGATACCTCTTGGACAAGCAGCAGGGGTTCAGGACACAACTGAGTCCCTCAGCCAGAATAGTGGTGCATCCAGGAAAGCAGAGCGAAGCAGTGAGAAAAAAGCATGAGCAACAGCCCTGAAAACACCCAGGTCAGACAGGAAGGGGAACAAGGTGCTCCAGGTGCTGCAGGAGGCTCCCCTGTAGGCTGTGAAGACTACAGTGAAGCAAGTTGTCCCTGCCCAGCCCAGAGGTCCATGCCAGAGCAGATACTCACCGTGCAGCCTGTGAGGGACCCCATGCTGGAGTAGGTGCCCTGAAGGAAGCTGCAGTCCACAGAGCCCACACTGGCCCAGGCTCCCGGCAGGGATGGCAGCCCAGGGGGAACCCAGACTGGAGCTGGTTTACCCTTGAAGGGCCGCAGGCCATGGAGAGGACCCACACCAGGGCAGGGAAAAACACGGAGGAGGAACAGGAAAGAGGAACAACTGTGGACAGACCGCAACCCCTATGCCCCATGCTGCTTGGTGGGGGGAGAGGGGAAGAGAGGAGCGTCATGAATGAAGGAGTGAAGTTCAGCCTGGGAAGGGAAGAGTGGGGTAGGGCAGCTTTGCTTTTCCCCTTTGTTCATCACCATCCAAATTATTTTTAAATGGCAAGAAATCAGTGTTTATCTCAACCCACAAGCTTTCCCATCCTACTCCCTCTCCTGTCTCCTGCTGAGGAAGGAGAGTAAGAAAGCAGCTGGGTGGGGGTCTGGCAGCCAGCCATGGTCAACCCACCACAATAAATCACACTCAAAAACTGTCAAAACACTTTTAGGGTGAAAAATAAATGATTATTTCAAATTGCAGGCAATACCTGTCTTTACAGTGATGAACCAAGAAAATAGTAGTAAAATACGAGATTTCTTCTGACAAAAGTTGTAAAATGCTACACTTAAAGTCCTCTACTCTTTGTAAGTACACCTCCTTGGTAAACTAAGCTGGAATTACTGTATTTCACGTATCTAAGCTCAGTTATTAACCCCTTCAAATGTCTTGCCTAAAGACTGAAGCCATCTTTATGAAGAAAGGACTCCCTACACTTAGCTTTACCCATCCCATCACACTGCATAAAGCAGTATTGACAATGTTCCTACCACAAAAATCATCCCCCTCCCCTATTTCAGGTAGCACCAACCAAATAATCTCCCTCTGCTACACACTTGTCATAAATGTTAAGTTCTATTCAGATACATTGTGCATGCAGACAATTTTACTTTATGCAACAATTTGCTTTTCAAGTGTTTCTTGCTTTCTTTCTTCCTTTTCACCGTCTTCTCTCTGATCTCCTCCATCTCTTCCATTACCCTAGCAGGTCAGGTTGCCAAAGAAAGTTACAATTCCTCAGCGTAAGACAGTTAAGACCCTCCTTCTCACCCCTCTAAACAACCCTTAGTTTGGTTTGTTTTTCAGGCATCAAATTTCTGTTATAAAAAGACCATAAGAAAGCCTTTTCAAGGTATTGTATCAACTATTAAATATCAGAGGTTATTTATATGAAACACCGGAAAAAGTAAAGCAATTTTCCTTCTTAATCTCATAGCCCACATACTAGAGATGAAATGTAACACTTCACAGGATAGGGGAAAAATCATGGTTTAATTACAACGATGTAGCATAAACACTTTAGTAGTCGATATCAGGGTATTATTGTGAGGTCTAAACTAAATGTGAATTCTCCACAGATACCGTAAACAGACACTCTAAATTCCCTAAATGATTGGCGTTAAGAAGGTTTATACAAAGGCGGGCAGTTGTTCAATCTTTAAGATGTCATGACATGGTGAGACAAACACGCATACATCAGTAAGTACACAGAAACGTTATGCTACATTTTGGACAGTCGAGAACTGAAAGTGCTTCACATCTACAGGATAAGAAATGGCTTCATCTCCTCATCCCTAAATGATGAGAGCAAAGAAATAACCCTTTAATAGGTTAAATAAACAGTGCCCCATTTATCCATGCTTTATATAAAGTTCCAACAATTCAGAAGGTCCATGGTGAAATTTACAATCTATATACAGTATAACAAATTGTCAAAGAAAAAAGTTCAGATATTCCTTGGTTCCCGAAAGCCTGAAGCTCACTCTCTGCACTAGAGACAAAAATTACCTACAATATTAGGTGGGGGGCTTTTTTCTTTTTTTTTTTCTTTTTTTTTTTTTTTAAAACTTAAGTCATCCCAATCCACCTTGAATAAAATCAGATAAAATCAGTCCCTAGGTCCTGGTCATATTTAACAACTGCTTAATTGCTTAATCCCACTGTTTAAGGCATGTTCATTAGATGTCAGTACAGGTGTACTGTCAGAAATCATAACCACAGGTACTAAGAGTCAGCAAATCTATACAGCAATGCCACTTGTTGCAATATAATGCAAAACAAATTGTTATGATGGAAGTTGTTCCTGAGTTAAAATCTGCTAAATACTGGTAAGATTAATGTATTCCTTTTATACTTCTTCCTCCAGAACGTCCTTTCTCACATACGCTCAATTGAAAATTAAAATTCACTCTGAAAATAGCCTGTCAGAAAGGAAAAATGTTAGCAAAATTCCCAAATTTAGCCAGAATTATGAATACGCAGGGTTTAGTATCACTTAGCTTTTAGTGGGAGTATAAATACGAAGATGAACGCAAGTGTCAGTCCACATCTTTTGTGCGACTGCAAACAGGAAAAGATTTTGGTATCAAGAATTATCATAAATGTAAAGTTTGTGAATATACGTAACTGATACTGTAGACATTTTTAGTTTTCTTATCCAGTCTCCTCCTCTAGAATTAAAAGGAAGACATTTTAAAACTGTAGGAACACCAGTTAGAATACCTACAAACATATTCAGCTTTTTAAAACAGACAACTAATTGCCTATTCACTCCATTCCCACGGAATTGTTTCTCAAGCATGTAATCACTGATGTTCTTTCCCATTTGAAACAACAAGTTGTTCTTGGATGAGAAAAGTGGATAGCTTTAAAAATAGCTTTTTCATTAGATTCAAAATGTGCATGAAAATTCTTACCACCCTAACCATCCTGGCTCCTACTCGTTAAAAGTTCATATAAACATTTGCTCAAGTCTGAGCATTAAATTTAACAGGAGTTAAAGGGCACTAGAAAATCAGCATGACAAAAAGACATGACTCACACCTGTGCTATACCTGCACTTCTGACTGAAATAAACTGAAGAAAAACCCCTCAGAAAATTGCACCATCTGGAGTTTAATCCAAAGTTTGCTGAAATCAATGAAACACAATGAGCTCTAATGGGATTTGTATTTTAAGTGCTCCAACTGAAGCTCACCATTTGCAGTGATGTAGCATCTCCTAATTTAAATACAAGAAAGGATTGCAGTAATTGCACCTGTAAGACTAAGGAATAAATGTCCGTTTATGTATTTGAAAATCTGTCACAGTTCAAATTATGAATTACAGTATGATTTTTTAAAAAAATTCCTATCTCCAGATTTGTTTCCATTTAAATCCTAGTAGGACAGAAACCAGCAATATGCTGAGAAAACAGGGTGGGAAAGGAATGACTGCTTCCACAGTCTGGGAATTTCAGAGTGTCTTACATAGTGGTATAAAAACAAAGCTCTGAATGAAGTTAGGCCTAGCCCATGTGCCTTATGCACAAAGGTTAGCTAAATTTAATTGTTATGACCATAAAACATAAATAGCAACAATTTATTCACAAAATTTTGTTGGGTTTTTTGCTTTAACAAACTGTATTATCTATTAAATTATTAGCCAGCTGAATGTTTAAGCACAACAATAGAAAATGTAGTACATAAACACCTAAAAATCACAGTCATAAAAAGCAGGCAAGTACATCAGTCTTTTGGTGGCCAAAACAGATTAGTCTTCCAAACAAGTGTACATGAACATAAATCATGGGCATTAGTTTAGTTAAAAACTGTTTCTACTGTCAATAAACAATTTTCTGTATTTTAATACTGTTCTTAAAGATTTGTAAACTGTTTAAAAATGTATGCACAGACATAAATAACAGTGAAGGATTTAAATAGTGGTCAATAGGAAAATAGGTTTTTAATAGGTTTTTAAATTTGCATGTGTGATGAGTAGGTAATTTGGAACAAATCCATAATTATCCACAAAGAACTCTGACCTTTTTTAGGTAAGACAGTACTGCCGTCATTTCTAACACTTGTGACCATTATAATAACAAGAGAAAAAAATAACATATCAGCCCTGATACATCAATCACATATGCATTCAAAATTACAGATATTTACAAGAAAAATATATATTTAATTAAAAAGCCACTGAAAAACATGGACTTTTAGTCAGGTGCTGCACTTTCTGCAAAATGAGGTAATTTAGATGCAAACAAATTAAGTTTAGTAGAGTTCAGGATCCACGGTCTCCACACTTTACAGATTGCTTCAGTAAATGGCTTGACTGTTTCTATATGTTCAGAGCAAGAAATCACTAGATCCAGTTAAATCCTGTTTTGTAGTGCTCTTGATGCAACACTGACTAATGTCAGAAGGCTTCCCAGCTCAGTTTTACAACTGGTCTTTCAATAGAAAGAAAAAGGGGAAAAGAAAAAAAAATAGTTATAAGTTGGTTTCATCCCAAGATGGATCATTCATGTTCTTTAGAACTTTTCTAACAAGCTTCTCCAAGTCCTTGCGAGCTCTTTGTTCTTCTTCTAATGATTTCTTCATCTTTTTGTTATCCTGTTTAATAGCGACAGAAATATTAGTGTTTTGGTTTTTTTAACAGATCTTTTCTGACTACAGATACAGTGTCAATTACAAATTCTGAAGGCTCTTTTCAGTAAGACTGCTATTAGCTGTTCAAAAGCAAAGCCTTCTATTAAAATTTCACAAGTTACACACAGTTACTTCACACAATGCAACAAAATCTATCAGGCTAAACTATTTCCTATTTATACTTAGGGGTCTTTTATAATGCAAGTGCTAGTAACAGATGGCCAATAATCTTGAGTTCTTCTGCTCATATCTGATCAACGAAGAGTAGAATGTATTTGTTGTTAATGGAGAAGGGAAATAGAGCAGTAAGTAGAATAAAAATCCCCCCTAAGAGTCTCCTGTGATTATAACTAGTTTCACAATCTCAGAAATGCTTCTTAAAACTTAATGCAAATTAGCTTGCTTCGTTAGGGAAGTAAACAGTTGAAAAGACTATCTTGAAAAACACTATGTTCTCTGGAAAGTGTTTTGTGACCTAAAATTTAAACCAGATGACTACCAACAGTCTAAGAAGAGTCTGAATTTCAAGGAACACCACCACTCTGCACATTATATTGAGTCAGTTCTCAATACTTAGCACCATCAGGTAATATTGAAATACCGTGAACAACAGGACCACAAGGATGTCACTGACCAAACCACAGTAATGCTTACATTGATTAATCCTGTACAGGCCCAGGTGACGCTGGCAACAGTAGGGAAGCAACCAGAAGGTAAGACAACATTACATTAAAGCACCAGGACAACAAGTCTACGGGTGTTTAACAAACAGATCTGCAATCCAAGGCTACCACTGCACTCCCAATAAGCTGTCATTTACAGACATTTCTAGAAACAGGACAGGATCAACAGCTGCTGCCTTGCTGACCCCATTCCCTCCTCAAGTCTGTTGAGAAACTCAGAAATTTCATTATTTTCTTGTAGGTACAGACCTAGTTTATATTCATTCATTCATTTATTTATTTCCAGTTCAGGACTGTACTATTTAAGTATAGTGCCTGTGGAGAAAGAGCCATGAATAACCTATGGAAGCTGTGATGGCAGGCACCCCACTCCGTGTGGTAACTCTCACCAACAGGCAGTCTGGTGCCTACACCAACCAGCACGCTATGTACTCCCAGAGAGCCGTTATTCACAAAGCCCTTGGTCACTTGGGACCTTCCCAGCTCAAGAGATTATTTCTGCCACTTTCCAGTCAGCAACATCATAGCAGCAGACCAATAAATGCTTCTAAGCCGAGACTCCTGATACACACACACAAAAAAGAAATTAGCTCAGGCTTTAATAAGTTTTGGCTTTGGAAGGTACAAGATTCTGAAGAGAACAATCTATTTGGAAAGGAACCAGGAAAGAGAGCTGTTGCTTGAAGTTCAGGAGAAGGCAACTTCTTGTTTATGGTCACACAGATATCTGCAGGGCCTCAGTGGGGGAGCGTATTTATCCTTTGTACAAAAGCAGCCAGGCCACATGAGTATTAGCAGGTTATTACTGATGCTTGTATTAAGTGAATTATATTTTTAGTAAGACCATCAATTTTGTGTCAGTCCTGGGACACACATGCTTTGTATGTTGAAAACAGCAGAATTTAAGACATCAGCTGTCCTATTTCCAGGAACATGCATGACATCCTTAGAAATACTGGGCACGCTTACAGATGGGCAAAGAATTTGGATTCACATTCATAGCTTAAAACGTAATTTTAATACAAATCTATTTTACATTAAACACAGGAGATTTTATCCAATGTCCTGAGTCAGAACTGTTAAGGTCAGTTCGCCAATTCACACATTGGAAAGCGAGGATAATTCAGTGCTTTTTTGCCTACACAATAAGCAATGACTACATGCAGCAGCTTTAGCATGGTTTAAACAGGCCATGTCCTAACAAGGAAAAGCTACTTTTAAACACCTCATTTTGGATACTTAAAACAGCAGCTGCAACTTCCGATACCAGCAACTCAGGTAAGATCTTGCACAATTCCCCCATGTGACAAAGCAGCAGCTAACCCTAAGCCCTCATTAAAAAAAAGGCCACAACAGACACTGAAAATACTCTCATCTCTGGAAATGAGATGTTTTAAGAACTGATTCGTAACAGGTGTTCAAGTCACTAAAAGACCATTAATCAAGGCCTAAATAAATCCAGACACTTATACAACTAAAATAATACATTCTCGAGCAAATAGTATTTCAGTCTCTATAAGCTTATTTTGCTGGTGATACAGCAGAACAGGATTTGCTTAACACTTCAAACATTTCACAAGTTGTAACATCCAAAACCAAATGAAAAGAGCTTCGTAAGTTACCTCAGAAAGAGGATACTTAATGCTATTCTCAAAGGTTGGTGCTCCAAGGACTGATAACCACAGCAGAGGGTGCTTTTTTGTCAAATCGATGTTTCACTTTTAAAAGTGAATCTAGTCCAAAATTTAATTCCTGTCAAACTGAATCAATTCACAAGCTGTATTTATTTCTGTAAGACTTCCACCCTTCCATTCTCCATGTTGCTATAAATGTAGCAAGTTACCTACCTGTCTTAACTCCTGTACTTCATCCTTTAATGCATATACTGTGTCCACAAGGCTTCTAAAATGAAAAAAGACGATCTGTTACAACGGTTTTCAGAAATACTTCTCTAAATCTATTATTAGACACACTGCTAAATGAAATGCATTTTTAAAAAACACCAAAACCCACAGCTAACAGCTAATTTCAAACTTATGTTAAAAAAATTTGTCTCTTATCCTTACTTATATTCAGTAAGGCAAGGATCTGTTACCAGCTTCTGTGACAGGATACACCTCTTAAGCACATTATGGATCTATGCTGGTTTCTGCGTTACAGCTTTCTGTAACCGAACTGTATTTCATTTCCAACATATACCTTATCAAAAAAACAAAATGACACCACATACTAGCTAGAAAGATGAAATCAATTTAGTGCTGAAATCCTACAGCACTTGGAAAAATTATGGACAAGTGAGACTTACTCCTTCCATGCCAAGAAGTGGTATGTTGTATAGAATATACAAAGAAACCAGACCACAAGCATTTAAACGGAGGCCGGCTGCACTTAAGAGAACTGCCAGCATACTCCAGACAGCTCTGTTCCCTATGACAAATATGCCATACATACACTACTATAATGGGAGATGGGAGGAGAAAGAAGAGTGCAAAGTTTACTACTTTAATCCATCATTCATTAAATGTTCTCTTACTTCTCTTCTATAACAGTCTGACCATTACTTTTAGTTTCTTCTACAATAATTTTTTCTTCTTCTGGAAGCAGGACTTGAGGAGCTGATTCTTTACGGGAACCTGTTGCAAAAATAAATTACAAAATGAGCAACTCACAAATATTGCTGCGGCATTTTGAAGATTACTGTTTCATTCATTCCATGATACACCTGTCTGACCAAAATGTATCACTTTCCATCTCCCCCCTTCCTCCACACACACAACTCACACATTTTCTACATTGACAACTACAGCCTTACAACTATGACATTCCTATCCTGCTGCTGACAACTCTGCGTCATCGACAGGGATTCTATACCGTTTAACCGACAGTGCACCGTTCAGCTCTCAGTAAAAGCTATACAAATTCACCACAGCTGACAGATACATGTGTTCATGTAATAGTGATTTAAGCCTCATGGACAGATTCTGATCTCATACAGACACAAACTGAAGAAATAATTCCACTCTAAACCAATTACTCTACCAGTAAGGAGCAGAACAGTGGTATCAAATGATACAACGATGGAAGAAAAAAGTAGTTAAAACTCCTTTCCCCTGAAACACTATAAACAACACAATTTTGTATGCACATACATATACATACACTTACAGCCTTTTAGTCCTATAAGAAATTCCTATCAAATGAAATATATACTTTGTCTTTATGTTTTTAAAAGCACTTAATGGTGTGACAATAAAAAAACATTCCAATATCTTAAAAACGTTTTTCACAATTTTTACAATTTATATCAAGGTAACATACAGATTCTAAAACAGTAGCTCTGAACAGAAAAATCTACAGCTCAGACATGTGCATCCATTTATACATACATAAAGTATGCATTCTAGAAATGTTATTTAATTAGGCTGCAACAAATCACAAGGTTTGGTTTTGTTTTTTTAAAGAAGGTCTGTAAATAACTTGCTGTCTCAGCATTTGTTCAGAATACAAACAGAACAGGTAAGGCACTAAAGTTCTTGCACCTTTTAACCAAGACATCGGTTTTAACAAACAAGGTACACTTGCCTACCAGTTCATTGTAATGGAACTTTCATTAACCAGGAATGTCTTCAGTCTAGTACAGTTTCAACTGATAACTTGGTACTACAGGATACATGCCTGTCAGGGGAAATACATCTTCTTTTGCTGAACTGCTGCTTTGTGACAGGAGTGCTTTTCTTTTATGGTTCATGACAAAATACATCATCTAATCACGCAAAAAACATGAAAGAAACTAAGCTCACTGAAAAACACTTCCCTAACAGCTGCAGTCTTGAGTTTTGAACAATGAGCTTGTAGAGACCACAGTTTAGCAGTATGCGTTAAACTATTTAAACTATTTAGCAAACAATGGCAAACATCCTTTAATGAAGAAAAGAGCTTCCTTAAGCTGACAGTAAAGATCTAATGTATCAGTACACGATGGTCAAAATTTTATGGAATAAAGATAACTGCAGATTTGAGAACAGAATCTTGTCCTTGAAAGCCGTAAGTTCTTCATCTTACAGAGTGAAGACATTTTTTCAGGTTAATAAATACCCTAGCACTCCCACTTATTTTCCAGGGAAGGAACAACCTATAAAACAAGCACATCCGAACTCTGCATGGTGCTCAAGGACATTTCCCTGTTTGCGCTGTCAATCGCTAATTGTAAGAAGTTGTCTTGTATTTCTTTCAGTAAATTGGTTACTACTCTGCTTTATTAACCCAGGAGGTAACACAAAACACTAAGCTAAATGTTGTTTTAGGAATTAGTTGGCAGAAGCTGCTACCAGATCACCACATTTTGGGTCTCTGTACCCATGTGGAGCACCTCAGCCCAGCACACGCTGAGGGAGACAGTGACCAAAGGGAGAGAACTGCCACACGGTTCTCACCCGTGACTCCCTTCACCCAAACGGAGCAGCTCATTGTATTGATCTCTGTATAAAGCTGCATCCAGTTGCCTTTGCCTGGTCAGTTAACACGGGTCCTTGTAAAGCAGAAATAGCATGGAGTAGACAGCTTTTAAAAAAAAATGTCCCAGCTGTACAGTTATATACACACATGCATGTAAAACAGATGTCTACACCAGCATATCTTGATGTATGTACAGCATAGCACAGTAAACACTTAATACTATTGAGACACAGAACGCAGTTTCATTAAGAACTAAAAGTTCACCAACATTATACACACAAGGAGACCACACAGAACATATACACACACAATGCAAAACTGTTGCTGTGACCACTGCCCTTCCTGTGCCACAAAAAACTAACTACCGTGGAATGCAGGACATCACAAGTTTATCACTCATCTTCATTGCTCCAACACCTTGGGTCATGCAATTGATTTATTTGTATCTCAGAACCCTCGGTGCTCCTATGGTTTGTACTTATGCAAAAAAACCTACATTGTTTTGCTTTTTGTGAGTTTTTGGCAGGGTTTTTTGTATGTTTGTTTTGGATTTTTTTTCCTAAACCCTACAAACACTTGCTAAGTATCAAAAGTACAATCACATAGCACATCTATCCTGTAACAAAGAACTCAGTCATCAAATGAGTATGTGCACAGTAATATCAGACTTGTTGTGTCAAGTTCTAAACGCAAAACAAAGCTTCCTGTCTTGTTTCCTGCAACAGTTATGCCAGAAGCTTTTTTTTTTTTTTTTAAAAAAAAGAGATTTATTTTCTGGCAATTATACATCTAGAACAAACTTCAAGCAGTCACCTCATTACTGGCACTCGGCAATACTCCCTAAATTGCCCTTTGTGCCTCCACCAGGTTCTTCAAGTCTGTTCTCTATATGACCATTTCTCCCCAGAAAAGTTTACAAACTACAGCTTTAGGACATGAAGAGAAGATTGTGTTATAGCACAGTGGGTATCTCACACAGAGTTGTACTAGAAGGATGCTCTAGGAAGTTCCTGTAACTTAGATAAGCCTAAGCACCTCATTGAGACGTATTCCACATGCTCATGAAGTAGCGCAGAGGAATCAAGTTACTTCAGTTTGTCATATCTGCCATTCCTCAATCTTAAGCATCTAAATTTCACACTGAATTTTATTACAAGACACTACTCAGTCTCATTCCAAGTCAAACAGGCCAAAAGACGTTTAAATTGACCTCCAACAACTCTGACCCTAAACCACCTTGAGCCAACACAAGCAAAAGTACTAGTTAAAAAGAAAAAAGTGAACCCCCCCCCCCCCCCAAAGCTTTACAAAACAGAGTTTTATTATTTTTTCTTTTGCTTTTTTTTGTGGGGTATTCAGGAATTAAGGTGGATGGGAGAATAAAGGATCTTTGGCAAACCCATATACTTCAAGACTTGCAAACAAATGTTAAGGCTGAGTAAATTGCTGTAACTTTTCAACAAGGAACTCCTAAATCCAGGGTCTTGGAAGAATGACCCCACCATTTAGAAGTCTGTTATTTAAGGCAAAACTACTGACCAATACGACCAAGATTCAACCAAGTTTCCATCAATTAAATTCCATTAAGAAAGGTATCTCTTCAACGTTAGTACCTCCCAGCCCTAGAGTGGAGAATGAAGAATTACAATGCTTTTCGCCAATACCATACCCTAAATTATAGGTTTAGCAAATTTAGTCTCCAGAGTAAGGCAAACAACAGCACAGCCCACCTGGCATTCAGATCATGGCTAGAGACCTTAGCAATACCCACTATGAAACATGGTACAACACCTGAGATACCAGAACAGGCGTGTTGGGCAACAGCCCCCTGCTTTTAGTTTTCAGTGTCTGACCCCCGCTTCCAGCCTAATCAATCAGCCAAACCAGCAAGCAGTTTTGGAAAAAAAAAAAAAAAAAAAAAAGGAAAGCTGAAACCTGTTTGGATGTTTATGTGGCTGAGACTTCATGACGGAAGTTCACTTTATATCTGTCTGAAACCAGTAGAACATCATTCCTAGCCCTGGAGTACGGTCTTAACACCAAAACAGGAAGAAACTAGCGCACAGATCAAATGCCACAGAGGTTCTCAGTGAAGTCTGTTTGCAAGCATAACTGCACAACCCCAACCTTTTATTCACTCTCCTCCAAAGGGAGTGGACATCTTAAAAAAAAAGAAAACCACAAACCGAAAACCCCAAAAACACAAAAGTTGATGTGGTACCATGCTGGTTCCTGACAGAAGTACTGGTTATCAGTCTGATCCTTTGTTCTGAATCATTTAGCAGACACATGTGAAGAGAGTCCAGAAGTTATGCACAGATCTTAATACATCAGGCAGGAGGGAAGGAAGAGAAGAAGGGGGATGACATTTTCACTTCAAAAAGACATTAAGTCTCTGCTTATGTTCAAAGACCTTGTCTGTTCAGGAACCATTTAAGCCAACAGTAAAACAGAGGTGGGTATTCACATCACCTGCTTGAAGTAGCTCACCTCAGGGCCTCAATTAAAGGTCAGCTCTCCCCAATCAATCAAGAACAGGGCTCCTTCCTCCAGCTGGCTGTCTGGAGAAGGCTCAACCTAGGTACTTTCACAAACTCCAAAGAGTTTGCTTTCTTCCAGCAACTATGAGGGTCCTAATTTAAGCTACTGAAGTTAGACATATGGTGACTGTGGTTAATTCTAAGAAATGCATGGCATAAGCTGAGGCAGCAATGATTCTGTTGCACAGCTTTTAAGTACTGCTGTTTTCTCCACTTTTTCATACCTTTATTGTGATTAGGAGAGCTAAGGAGGGGAACAAAGGACAATAAAGGTCAAAAATTAGAAACAGTACTTGTAAATATACAATTCTGTTTTTCACCAACTTTACTAGGCTCTCTTCATAAGGTAAGAAGCTCAAGCAAAGACAGAAGTCTTAACTGCCACTGAAAAACAAGAATTTGCATACACAACTGTTTATATCTACCATTAGCCACTGGCATGTACAGAGGGGTAAATTTCCTGGAGAAGCAAGTGTTAGTTGAAAAATAAGAATTACTTGTCACTTAATACAATGTTTCATTGCATTAGTTACATTAAACATGTTAAAGTGGATGAGCAGACCTGCCAAATTAACATTTTCTTTCTCAATGAATCTTTGATGAGGTCGTAACATGATGAATCCTAAAAATGGTGCTCCCAGACTCTGCAGCCGTTGGATGAAAACACTGAAAAAGAATCCTCTTGCTACGGATCTGCTAAAGTCAAAAGGGAGCCCTTTAATATCTTTGTACAGATAAAACCAAGTCAGAATCCAAACATCAGGCCAAACTTCGGTTCACTGTATAAAGTGCACTGTTGTTTGCAAATTCTTGGGAGTAACAAAAAAGGTTTTGGCATGAAGTTTTTGTTTGTTTTGGTTTTTAACTAATAGTGATACACAAATAGGAAAAAACCGCACATAACTCAGATGACAGATCTATGCAGTTTACAGCAAAACGTTTTGACAAGTAAAATGAAAATAATTAAAGTGGACTGAAACACATACAACTTCATATGTAAGTGCTAGCCATATAGGAACAGAATGTTTGAAACACAGAAACACCATCTGAAGAAGTGGGATATTTCTAAGACAACATTTGGAAAGAGCTATCCCACTGAACTTGCCGTATTTCACTAACCAATACAAAAACTTCCAACCAGAGGGCTGTAGGGCTAAAACTAGAGTTGCTACAATCATAGCAAAAAATTGTTATGACTTTTTAATAGAAGTAGGTGATTACTTTGTTTATTTTAATGTAAACATTTTAGTATGTATATTAGGTTATAATTTCATTTAAATTCACTCAAATATGAGCATCTTTTAAGTAGAAACACTAAAGATAACTCCTGTTTCAAAGAGAAAAATGTGGTAATATTAAATCTTGAAAATATAAGGTTATAGAAACCAGTATCATATTCATAAAATTTCTCCCTGGTAACAGGACCTGCAGAAGTTTTAGACTGTTCCAAAAATTCAGTCTGTGCTTTCACTGAGAATACACCAATCCAAAAAGTGAAAAAGAAGAAAACAGAATCAGTTAAGTGGAAAGGGAGGCAACATCTCTGAATAGCTATTAAAAAAGAGGATACAGAAGAATACATACTCCCACATTACATTGAATTTCCTGTAGTTGTCAACTACATTAAACAATGAGTACACACGTATGTCAAAAAAGGTCTTTCACTTCAGCATTTGATTCCTCCAGGAAGAAAGTAGGGAGAGAAAGGAGGCATGGGGAGAAAAGGAAGTTAAATTACAAGTTTGCTGTCCTTTCCCCCTGCATAATAATTAAATATTAAAGTCACAGTCTAGCAAATGCAAAATTTATTTCAACTGTACATAACAGATGTCCTTTTTATATAAAACAAAACACTTAATTGATATAGGCAGCCACAAACAATATGCATACTGTACAGTACAATGCAACATTCAGATATACATCCATTTTGTATTTTCAAAAGGCAGTCACCTACTAAAGATGGCTTCTCCCATTCACAAATGAAGTGCACAATATATATTATTTTTTCTATGTTTTACGTCACTATATACACATTACTGTGTTTCAGCAAGATTATGCAAAACACCCAATTAATATTGGTTGGTTTCAATTTATGGCAAATACTAATTTATGGAAACACTGCATAAGCCATGTGAAGAGGAGCTGACAATGGCTTGAACCTACCTTGCAATTCAGATTCTCCATCCTCCCAGTGTATTTGTAACTGTACACATATAATTTACAGAATTGCATAAACATAAGGTACTATTATTACCATGACTGAAGTTCCACAAAAATAGAAACACTGAACCTTTGGACTGAATACCACCATTTCCACTTTTTTTTTTTTTTGAAGCATTTTGCATTAATACTCCTGATCAGTTCACAATAGCTTATGGCCTCTAACACTGAAGACATGGAATGATTTTAAATGTGTGGTGATGTTAATACGAGTATACGGAATATGAGAGATCCTAATTATGATAATAGTTAATGACTGAAATGCTACAATAATTAATGGTGGTAAACTGTCAAAGCTTTGGTGCATAGAAAGTCAATAAAATCTTCAGATCTGGATAACAAAACATTCTGTGTGATAAGGAAAGTTCAAGTGCAACAACTGTATTACAAACTCATATTTACACTATATAACATGAAACAGACATAAAGGAATTATTGTTTATCCAATGCAGAAAACATTTTTAACTAGAACACCACAGCTTAAGAAACAGGAAAAAAACAAATCCATACTTTCCATATATGTTAAAAAAACAAAAACTGACTGAAAGGAAGAGGCGAGTGAAGTGGGTTACAAATGCACTGTGGAATGGTATGGAGCACATGTACTTATTTCCCTAAGCAATATTCCTCCACCTTGAAAAAAGTTCAACATATGCAAGTTTCTGGTCATTATGTTAATATATTAACTAGCAGTGAAACATGCCCTGAAACCCCTCCTCAGTAAGAACTGCTGCTGCTGTTAGTCACATTTTGGAATGCCAACAACAGTGAGAGCGGATAAAGCAGGTGATCAAACACGATTGAATGCAAATCTGCAGATCTATACTGCTTTGAAACAGCTTCTCCACACTGACCACCTTCTGGAATCATGCACATCTGGCAATTACTAACTTTCTGATCATGTAACCTGCTTCTAGAAAGGTATTGATTATCTTTCAATCAGTGTGATCAAGTTCCCAGGCAGCAGTTAATTGCATCACGATTATTCTGAACTTGTTCATAGAGTAATACCCGAACACTGGATAACATGCTTACTTGAAAAGGGGTAAGGGGATTGCATTTAGGGACCCTGGTGAAAATGAGAACTGTTTCTGTCCCTTCATCACATGCTTTTCCCTAATGTGAACAGAGATTTAGAAAACACTGTCACTTTTGTTTTGATACCAGTTACATTATCCACAAGACAGAACACACACACGCTTCACCCCAGCAGTGCCCCAGGTGCAGGTTCAAGACCTTCAGCTGTGCACAGCATGTCACAGTTCTCTGAAAAGCCAACACGACTGTAAGTGAAGAGCTGCTGCTGAAAACAAACCTGCTCATGAGAGAAGTTACAAAACACAGTAAAATCTGTCACTGACATGCTCCGAACAGTACAACCCAAAAGCCAAGCATTCTAATATTCAGAACGTCAAACAAGCCAACGTGATCACAGCTGTACCTAGAGTTTCAGATGCTGAACACTCAAGCCTCCATCAGGGGAACCACTTGCATCTTGTCTTTTCAAGAAGAATGGTCAATTGAGAGTTGACAGCTGTGTATTTTAACAGGCAAGTAAACAGCTAGACCCTGCTTTCTGCCACGCTACTGCATACAGTTAAGTGACAGTATGACCATAGGTAACATGCGATTATCAAAACACTGCATGTAATGAGCATGGACTGCCGGGTTTTCATGACAACTGCCAGACTGGGGTGGAGGGAGAGCAGTGCGGTCCTTTGTATAAACGTTTAAGCAATGAGGAAAAGGCAGCAGTATAAAACCAGAATTTTTTTATGGATTAGCAAATGCTCTTCCAAACAAATGGGCCAGATATGTGAGTATCTGAATGATTTTACAGCTCTTGTACTGCTTATTTTTAAACTGCTTTTTTCTTACTCTACCACCTTTGTATTTTGTTAGTAACATGTAGAAAATCCAACCACTACCACTAAGGTATTTCCATATCGCTGGCACTCAGTTCACAAACCAGTATGGTTTCAGTACAAAATACAAAAACGTGCTGTATCCAAAATAATTAAAAAAAAAAAAAGAAAAAGAGAAAGGACCTGTTGCTACACTGACCAAGTCAAAAGAAAGATAAAAACAAAACCATTCAGAGCTACAAATTAACATCTGTCAGTTAAAAAAACCCTCAAGAAATATCATCCTTAACAGGATATACACTTCTTGGAATGATGTATTTGTACGTGTATTGAACTGGCAATAGAGCCTTCCACCAGGTATAACTGAAGTTTCAGAAGCTCCCTCAGAAGTTGTTAAAATATCACATTAAAGAGACAAGGAACAGCAAGAAAACATCTAAGAAAAGCAGGCTGTGATACAACAAGCATTTGTTAAGAAAAAGCTCAGAAGTGCATTAGTTCTGGTGAGAGATATATGAGCAACAGCTCTTACGAGATGTAGACCCCATTCTGTAACTATGGGCTGTCCATATACTGTCATAGTCAGAGTCTTCTGAGAGGTCTGAAGGCTCCAAACGAGAAAGACTACTGCGACGACCCAAGGAGTCTAGACTTGATTGGTCATCATCAGCCAAGACGTGATTATGCATCAGGTCAGTGCCTTGCCATGCTAAGGATGTATAGGTGAAATGAAATGGTGGATGTGGATAGGCAGAGGTGGGATGAGGAGGAGAACGTAAGGAATAGCCACAACCAAACACATGAAATAAAAGCAAAAAGGTGATGGGAAGAGAAGGAAAAGAGAAAATATTGTTAAAAAGGCACCAAAGTTGTTGTTTTTTTCTTTTTGTTTGGTTTTTTTAATTTGTCTGGGGTTTAGGTATAAATTACACTTAGCATAACAATGTTTGAACTGTTACAGAACAATTTTTGAAGTGGTTTTTAAACTTTAAGCAGCTTTTGTTGAGAATTTTTGAGTAACCCAAATCTTGTTTGAAAGTAGTATTTATTTTTTTTTAAGTGGGAGTTAGATTCTTTTGAAGTATGGAGTCAGGTCTGGTCTGCAGGGGATTTGACTGGGCACAGAGCAATAAACACAGTAAGCTAGCATGATCCAGCGCTGATGTGAAAAGCAACAGCCCATTCCCCATCAGCACATCTGTACCTCCATCCTTTCCCTCCCTTGCAATGACACAGTCATTTGTACAGCTGCTTGGTGAGCCAGGTCAGGGAACAGTTTCAGATGAAAACTAACCCTACAAAAGATTCTTTTTCAAGCAGGTCATTTTCCCACCAGCTCACAACACAGCCACAGAAGTGCTTGTGTCACCACTGTAAAGAGGAAAATGCAGGGGAAAAAGCAAAGGTTCTCATGCAGAGCAGGGCTGCTGACTTTCTAAATCAGCAGCAACATCTTGCACCCACTCAAGGAGACCATCAAAGTACAGTTTTTCTGTGCCTGTACCCCCTGTTATTCGTTTAACCACGTAGTAAATTAACTCACAGAAAAACAGGGTCAAGAGGCTAACACCACAGCTTGGTCCATTTCAACCCCTCACACACTTCTTCCTACATGCCTCTATCTGGATCTAAACTCCCAATTAAATATTTTAAGATGTCTAGGGTAGTTGATCAAACATAGCTAAGGACACTTTTTCCCTTCCTCCTTCCCCCCACTTTTTATTTTTTAAAGGCCTGGCAATATCCAAGAACTGAAACCATGTTAAGTGGCCACGCTTAAACCATGTTAAGAAACCACCATACATACAATATTGCAAAAGATTTTAAGCCTTTGTTTGGAGCAAAATAGACTCAGTATATAACAAGCAGGAGAAAGTGAAACGGTGCTTTTTTATTTGCATCTGTCTCCTCAAATTAAACTCTGCATCTTCCCCACCCAAACAACTGAAAAAAGGTGCTCTGCTACCTCTTACAGCTCCCTACCAGTTTGCACTGGTGCCATAGGTCTGCTGAATTGATGTTGCCAAAAGCAGCACTCCTTGGGCTTTGGATTAAGGTGGAATTGCCAAACAAGTGCTGTGAGGGACAGGCAGAATATTAACATGAAGGTAAGAAAGGAGCATGTGAAAAAAGGGCATGTTCCACAAATGAAAGGGAACTCTTTCATCCTGTTGTTCTACACTGACTACTGCTCCCACAGAAGCAATTCCAGCATGATTGTTTTTTCCCCGCTTCCAATTCCAGTCTACCAATGGATCTTCCAAAGCTTAAAGTCTTGGATGACAACACTATTCTTTCCAAAGCAGCCATGTGCTTAATAAAAAAAAATAGTTTCTTGCTGCATTAAGAGCAAATAAAAGCTGCTGACTTCTGATGTATGCAATGATACCCACAGCACTATGTATATTTCTTAAATATACATAGAAACGAAAAAATAGGCAAAAGAGCAAAAAAAAAAATCTCTATTTTATATCTGCACACACAAACTACTGTGCAAGTGCAAATGTTTCCCCAACAATTTCTTGTCACATTATCCTTGGAAACAATAAACACATTCAAGACATTTAAACAGCATTCATCTCATTTAATTTTGTTTGGAACAACAGTATATCTTCAGAATTTTGAACACATTCATTCCCTTTTATCCAATTAAACACCCTACTGTAATGACTGTAGGGCTATAAACATTGAAAGCTATGTAATGGTAGCTAATTTTATCACCTTGGAGACCTATAGTTCATCAAGACAAAAAAATAAAATGAAGGTTTTTGCTGTTACTTGAGAAGTTTATACAGTCTAATACAAGGGCCATATTCTCACTACACAGTCTCATTGCATATGAATGCAAAGTAGCTGGATTTTTTTCAAGGTCATAACAGAAAATGAACATGTATTAGGAAAATCCATGAACTAACTTCGCAATTTCATTTTGAGACTTCTCAACTGTCAGCATAAAGTGCTTTTGCTTCAAAGCAAAACAGGTGCTACTGTGAGTAGTGGTAACAATGATTAATACCACAAATTTAAACAGGTTTAGTGGACAAGGAGTCAATTATAATGTCCACTCTTCTAATTCCAGACAACAGCAAAACCAGCCAAGTACTTTAGGATCATTATACTGTGTTCCAAGGATCCCCGAACTAAATTGGTATTCAACATTGCAAAAACTGTAAATCGGAACAAACACAACAGCATTTTCTCCTTCCTTGTGTAAATGGGACACATGCTGGTGGACTCCCCTGCTTTGCGCAGTGTTTTACTTACAATACAGAGGAACTCCACATGGCAACCTTGATTTGGATTAAATGAAGTAGGACCCCAGAGGCACGTTACAGGTTTTCAATAAGCTAGGTATTGATCTGAGAAACTAAAAATGGCTTTAAGCAACACACAGATCTGAGAACAATTTATCTTGAAATTATGATAATGGGATTAAAATTTGAAGTTAATACTAAAACAGTTAGTGGCAATAGAAGAAATGTTTACAGGTCTAGGTTACTTTTCCATAGTGGAAGTCTTTGTTGAACAGAACAAGACAAAAATACACTCCTCCAAAATTAGGACTTCTTCATTCCTCCTCTCTACTTAACAGCTTCTTGAAATTTATCAAAAAGTATACTGACTGTCATATTCAATTCAGACACCTCATCATTGGTAAAGGTTTTGTGCAGTTTTAAACCATAACAAGCAATAACCATTGGGGTTTTGGTTGGTTTCTTTTATTTAAATCCTGAAAGATTGGCATTCAATAGTTAAACACTCAGCACTGGTAATGAGCCAGAAACAGGTTATTATTTCTTCCAGGTCCAGCTTGCTACTTGCAAAGGCCAGAGAATATACACCTCTCTTTCATAAACTATCTAATTTGTGTTTTAGTTCGCCGTTTCAGTACTTTCTAACTTACTTGAATTTAGTGTTTGACGTGTTTTGGCACTTGTGCAATATGCTTCAATGACTTTAAGAATTTGAGCATCTTCTTCTAAAGCAGCTGTACCTAGAATCAATAGGAAAAATAAAGTTTTAAACATGGTTATGTTTCTTAATACAGGAAAGCCTTTGTAAATCACTACACTTAGTTGAGTCTGAAGTTCTGCCCAATTAACCCTTTAGAATTCTCTTAATCACCCCATTTTAAAAATCAAACTTCAGTGAGCAAAATAACAGTTTAAGCAGCAAAAAAATACTATTTTGGAATGTTGCGGGGAAAAATCCCGAGTTGGAGCAATTACACATTCAAAAAATTTTCCGAGCATCTGAAGTCGCACAGAACATGTTTTGAAGTGTAATCACTCTGGTTCTAAACCAAACAGCCATTAAACTGGGAAAAATCTGTATACTCCAGTTGTTATATATGCATTATTTCATTATTTAATCAAAGACATCAAGGAACAGAATATTAATTCACAGAAATCTTGAAAACTTTGGCGTTTTGTATATATATCAGGTTTACCCCTTTCTGCAGCACACTAATGGAAATCAAACTCAGAATTAACAGCATAATTAATACGCCCATACAATTTAAGTCCTCTGTGCAGTAAGAAAGATGTCATTATCACATAAGTACATCTGTGAAAAGTGGAGTAACTAAACTTCAGACTTTAAAGTAGAAACAGCACTACTGGAAAAAATTTAACTATTCAAGTTTAACATGGCAAAATTTTCCTAAAGGTAAAGGTCCACAGCAAATCTTCTTGCGGAATTCAGTAAAAATGCTGTCAAATTGTCTACTTTCAACAGAATGAAATTCCAATCAAACTGGAATCCAGAGGTACCTCTACCATTAGTTTACATGGAATTAGCAGTCTGTGTGCAAGGCAAGATTTGTTGTTTTAAAAACATTTTTCCTGTTTTCCTGCTTGAAATACCTAGGCTTGAAGATTTTCTGCTGCGCAAATCTGAACTGCCTTCAACATCAACATGTAGTAGTATTCTCTGTCAGCCAATGCATCAGGTTTGTTTTTGTGATTTATTATCACCAGAACAAAGCCAGCTGTCCATACATGTCAGGATCAGCTGTTCAACTAACCGTTGAAGAAATTATCTTCACCTGATCTAGTTTCCCTACAGTTTAAGGGATAAAGGTACACTGAAGTACAAGTCCTTTCTCTTTCAAGGCAGCAAAAGTAATTGGATTTTATTGTGGTTAGCCTGCAGCACCATATTATTACGGTAGCAGGACAAATATTTCACTTCTGGAATAAATTTTGTGAGGGGACTCAGTTAAAATAACTGACAAACCAAAGGTATTATGCTAATCTGACATAGCATTTCTCAAATCATAGCCCACAAATCCCTGGGATTCCAGAGATCGTAAGTAATAAAACAGAAACCTGTCTATCAACAAGCTTTAAGTTCAATAGAAGCTCCTCAGTGGAAAACTTTTACAGCTCCACAAGCTGGAAAAGGTTGAAGGAGCATTAACATATAACAGAAGCTTCTAATTACTGACACAAGGGGGGGCGGGGGGGAGTGGTGAATAAGAAGAATCAGTATTTCTGTACGTAACACTGACTTAAAGCCACCAAAAAAAAAATCCCTTTTATTGCAAGTTATCTCCTACATACAGAATACTGAAAGGTGTTAAATTTTATTAGGAGTAGAACAATGTATTCGGAAGTTATAGGCCTCCTCCTTCCCTCAAAAAACAACTCTTATCTTGTCTCACACTAAGTGACCTTTAACATCTGCAAGTTGACAGCTTTACCAGTGTCATTACAAGTACTGAAACTCTATCCTCCAACATATGAAATGATACTGTATTGCAGTACTTTCCTTTTTCCTAAACAGATACCTTCTGTAAGGATAAAACATCCTGAAATAAAATGATAAAATGTCCACTTGCACACCCATGAGCACAGGATCATGCTGTCCACTATCTTCACCTTTGCCATATGAAACGCACAAAACAGGCAGAAGGACCTCCACCTTACCCAAACCAACAGTGCCTTGAGAAAAAGCTTTTTCTCTCCAACCCTACATAAACCAGTGAGACACAATGGCCATGATAACACACTTCATACATCGAACACTCAAGGCACAGTCTCTATCTTCGCCCATGAGCGAAGGACAAACACAGAGAAGCTGAAGTCACAGTAAAATAATCTGGCCTTCAGCCTAAACACCCTGTCTTTTATTGATACAAGTCATTGGTTTACACATTCATACAGACTTCTAAGAATGAATTAGAGTGACAGTGACAACTAAGTGAATATTGTGTTTGCTTGATAACATTAATGCTCCCTCCACCCCAAATTATCCCAACACCCAGATTTTGACCCTTCTGTCTTTCTATACATTCATCAGTCTCTCTCAGTTCAGTGTTGTTCTTCACACTTCCAGCAGTCTAAAGCTCTAAAATTCATTTGGACACAGATGCTAGCAAATGACCTTACTTCTAGGAGATTAGGGCAGAAGCAACTAGTCTTTGAACCAGCAGCAATGCCCAGCCTTCCAACACCCAGCTCAGATTCTATGAGGATCAGTTTAAGAACATAGTTGCTAAGTATTATGCAAAAGTAGGTTAGTATCTTCAAAATGTTGTTTAAGGTATTAAAAGACAGGTTTACCTTACTGAACTTTACATGGCTCTGTGGTCAATTTCACTTCCCTCTGCAGGGAACACAGAAACAGGCACCTCACAAGCCTAGATCCACTGTAGTCAATAGCAAAGCCCCAGAAAGCAACTAATACCATCATGGCATAAGCACCTAAGATAAATAAAACAAACCCTCTGGAGATACCTACCCCCTCTCCCCTGACAGGAGAGGGAATCACATGACTTGCTTACATCGTACATCTACCTTGCACAAAATTTAAACTGATGTTATTTCCAGCCTTTGTAATACGTGGACATTTGTTCAAATCTTCCTTACTTTTTCTCAGTGCAAACTCTTCATCTGATGGCTTCCGTTCTGGCTTGCGTTTGGGAAGCAGCTTTTTCATTGTTTTAGGGCTTTTACTGAGATCCTGTGTGGGGAAAACAAAAATAAAAAGGAATAGAGCTTCTCTACAATACTTTAAAAGTTTAACTTCTAAGATAAATACAGGAGTTACTAACTAAAAATCTTCTAACAGCACCAAAACTCAGTTTACTAATATTTTTTGGCATATCCCATTTGCCTAAACTGGCTGATTTCCTCTCTACCCTTCCTCCAACTATACACAAAAGCAGGTATTTTATCTATTAACAGAAATATACAGAAAAGCTGCTGCAAAAGCATGCAGGCTGTTTGGGAGCTAGAGCGAAGGGAAGAGGCAGGCAGACATTAACACAGGTTTTTTCCCCCGTGCCTTTTGAAGAAACAACCCATTTTACTTGTCTATTTAGAAGCAGGTAAAAAAGGGACCTAACAAGGAAGCTTGGCAGGTAGTATATTCTTCAAAGCCAGAATTTGTACGTGTTTAGGTCTGTTCTTACAAAGCTCTATGGCAAAAAAAATACAGCAACAAATACAGCATTTCTGCTCAAAACGTGGTCATGCTAATTTACATGAACAACGCTAGGTTACAGGAAAAGGAATATACTGGTCTACCCCTTACCTTAAGGATACAAGACATCCTCTATAAAAATACAGAACAAGAAAGTAAAAAGTTGAATGAGCAGGACAGACTAAAGAAGATGAAGACAGGTTTTGAACATCATTGTATGCTAAACACTAAAGATGACTGAAATTTTACCACATTCAAGAATTTAGTGCCCTACACATGAAAGAATGGAAAAAATTTAACTTAAGTTACAAAACAAGCATATAGTACCACCAAACAGAAGAACCTTTTGTAGCAACTAAGCCTAAATACTAATCCCCCAATTGCAGACCACCTACCACTTTTTCCCTGTTGCTTAGGGGATTTACAGAAGAAAACGAAGTCACACATACACAGCCACCACAAAAAAATATAGCCACCCCACACTGAGGCACAGTGTTTAGGCTACAGTTTCTAAGAAACTAATTTACATGGTCTGAAAAATAAAACGTTTCTGTCACCATCACATATTTGCAGAATAAAATGTTTTTAGGCATAACTGCATGATTCTTTCTGGGTCCTGTTGCTTCTCACTAGATGAGTATCATGAGGACGCATGACAAAGATAGTATCACGAAGCCACAGCGCATCCAATACTCTCCTCCTTACACATACACACAGACTTCCGAAATAAACCTAACATTTTTCTTAGTATTTATAAAATCATGCAAAATGTAGCAGCAGGACCAAATTAACCTACCACCACCATGATTTTATGGCTAAAACCACCACATTTTATTTCTCTTGGAACAGATTCCTGTTTTGTACCTTACACTAGTTCAAAAATCCAACAGCATCTTAAAATCTAAACACTTTTTTTTTTTTGCTAATATTAACATTAGCCATCAGGTCCTTTTGATTACAAAAACATTACATATATTTTGATATCCACCATTGTTTTTTAAATATGCTATTGTTACCTCATAACAGTGATAAATACTGAGGAACCAAGAGTCAGTTATACTACCACAGGTGTTCAGAATGATTTGATACAGCACTCTGAAGCACCACAAAACCCTTATCCTAGATACTTCACAGTGTGCTTAGCAAATAACTTACTTTACAATAAGCCTGGATGATCAACATAACAAATGAACTGCTAGTTTGAAAAAAACATTAAAAAATATCTTATTTATTAACTGGATTAAGAGTGGAAATAAGAGGAACTACTTGGGGGAGGCAGGGGAAGCCTCTCAAGCTTTAGGATTTTTTGAACTGCATGACTAAATTCCGGTTTGAAAAAAACAGCATTCACTAGTCCATTACCATGGATTCAGCACTGGCTGTTAAATCATATTCATATAAACACATGCACAAAACTGTAAAATGGTGGCGTGTAAAAGAAAGTTAAACTTCCCATTGTAGGCCTGCCACACAGTCATGCTTCTTGGCTGTGTATCTCACCTCTTTATAACAAAGAGCTGCTGAAGGCCGTAATGGAGGTGCAGGCCGTAAGCAGCTCAGGCTCCAAGGCTTAGAGGTTTTTGGAGGTTCCAGAGGTCCCCAGTTTATTGTGGTATGTGGAGTCCCATGATGTGAAGGATGAGGGAGAGTGTGGTACGCAGGTGTCAGTGGTATCGGCTTGCTGTCTGAATGCTTGCTGGAGGGTGTTACTGGATGGGAAGGAAGCTGTCAAAGACACAAAGGTGATGGGAAGAAAGTGTATTATCATAATAAAGAGTATTATCAAGGATTGGTGAAATAATCTCACTCATTATCTAGTGCTTCTGTGTGTTACAGCTGGCCTCCGAAAATTTTTACACCAAATTATTATTTGGGAAAATAGAGCTTAAAGAATTTTTTTATTGCCTACTATAGAGCGCGTGCTAAAGAAAGAACAGCTACAAGCAGCCCTGCTCCTACTTCTCTCACCACTAAGGAGGGAGCTAAATTTAGATCCATTCATATCCAACAACTCAAATGCAGAACCCAAAGAAAGTACTGAAGGAAATTGTTTCTCCACAGCTTGTCAAGCACACCACCAATTAAAACTACTGTTTTAAGGATACTTAAAAGATCATGGATGTATTACCGGGTCAAAATAGAAGAAGTAACGATAATGAATTTTCTTTTACCCTGTTAAACTATTACACCAAGTTCTAAGCATTTTATTCTTTGTTCACACAAGTGAAAGCAGAATCATCTTTTGACCCATTAAACTACCGTCATAGCATTCAGTTCTTGTTACTAACAGCTAAAAATTGATTTAGAAGGTACTATATTTGCCAGATAACCTAATTCTGCATAAATTACACATTCATTTCAACCCAGTAGCATTTTCTTACCGTGTGAGATGGCACGGAGTGAGGTTTAATGGTGGGATTCCCAGCAGTTGTGACTTTGGTTTGCTTCTGCAGGTGATCCACCCATTCATGCAAATCTTGTTGGTTGTTACAAGACACTAGTATCCTTTCAATCATATTTCCTAGGTGACAGAAAACAGAAGATGTAGGAAGCCACAGAACAACAACTTATTCAATCTGATATGATTATAAAGACACTGATTTCCTAAAGCATTATATCCCTTAAGTACTAAGCAAAAATTTTAATCCGTATTTTCAGTACAACTGCATCTCACTTTTCCAGGTTTTAACAGACATTTCCTCCGTCTATTTGTTCTTGTGCCAAGCATAGGAGTTCTACTTTTTTCCCCCACCTCTAATAATTAAACACAACCTTTAATGACAAGAAACAGACAGGCTCATCTAGTAGCCTTACGCTTCTTCATCTTCCCTAGGAAAGCCAGCACATAGTTTAAGAAGTCATTCTTGAGTCTGTAAGCTACAAAATAGAAGTTTTAAAATACAGTTTGCTGATCTTCTCAAAGTCATGAAGTTTGTCTGAATCTAATATTAAAGCTGAGACAAAAGTCATTTGGGAAAGCAATCTTAACCAATGATTACTTTAATTTCTGCAGTTAACTCAATTATAACCCATCATATTCCTCATCTAAGGTCAGCTTTGTAACTACTAACTCATACACCATCAACAGCTCTCTACCTCTGCCTCACAGCACTGATGTGTGATACTGCCTGACACTTTAGAGGGTCAAAACTACTTTACTTAAATGCAACCTGCTTGGAGGCAGAATTGATTCAGGAAATGAATGATGCTCCACCATGTGGACTCTGCTCCCACTGTCTTCTAAATTGTCCAGGGATGTAAGGCATGCTGAACCAAATGACTTAACAGACAGAAGTTACCCCAAGTAAGCACAGTGCTTACCATCATTAGCATTAAAGATGCTAAAGATCTCTCAAAAAGAGGTGGACCATTTCTAGAAGAAAGCTCTTGCTTAAAGTTCTTCCAGAGCCTCTGGAATTCCTTTTCTTCCAGTGAGTAGCATACTTTGAACTGCCTCCATTCATTAAAATACAGAAATCTGGGGATGAATCCCATGCAGATAGTTTAACTGCTTAAGCAGTAAAAAGCAACTTTCAAGTGAGGCTCTGTCTAGCTGCCTTATGAAATTTGTATAATCATAGGGTAGTTGAGGCTGAAAGGGACCTCTGCAGGTCCATCTACCCCCTTGCTCAAGCACTTTCTGGACAACTAGAGCTGGTTGCCCAGAGGGCTTTTGAGTATCTCCAAGGATGGGTATCTCATCAGGCAACCCATGCCTTTGTTTGGTCACCTTCACAAGACATCTGACATTTGAAATAGCATATCCTGAAGTAGTAAGTAAAATATTTATGGTCAATACCTGATATTTCAAATGCATTTCTATGGTTTTCACTGTCTTCTAGTTTTGTGATAGTCATTCCTGTCATTGGCAGTTTTCCCTAAAAACAGAACAAAAAAGTAGTAACACTGAAGTTGAATCCAAAATACACAAAAACATTCCCAAATAAAGATTATATAAAACTTCAAGCTCTGAACAAAGACATACACAGTTAATTGACGGACACACACTGACAGGTTTAAAGACATTTAAAAATACACACAAACACCTTATATTGGAAGTTTTTAATATGTCCAACCGCTCTAAGTGACACCTGTGACTTCAGTGAGTCTCTGCAGGCTATGAGATCCATACAAATGTAATAGTGGTCAGTCATCACAGCCTCAGCTTCTTGAAAATGAGACTTACAGGGTTATCCACATTACTATATTATTATTAGAGACAATTGTGACTCATCTTCAAGCATATTTGTTTGCAAACCATTTGATTAGCTCTCAAAATAAGGTTTGTTGTACAAGTAGATTTAGAAAGAAAGATTTCCCTAACGCACACATCAATCATTTACTGAAGTTGTATGTCTCTTAATAACCCCACTATTAAATTCATTCACAGAAATATTTAAGGAAAAAGAAAAATGGTAAAAACACTTTTAAATCTGTAAAGTTTCAGCAGAACGTCTTAAGTCTGCAGAAGATAACATCTCATTCTAAACCTAGTCAAGCTAGAAAAAAAAAAGTCAGTATAGGATAACTTTCTGGCCTGTTATAAACAAGAATAAATAAGACTGAACATTGTCAAGATGAAAGGCTTCACCAAAATTGCAACTTTTATAATGTTAAGACAGATCCTGTATTCTCCTGCACAGAAACACTATTCAGCACATGCTGGCAAAAGCGCAAATATTATGTCCTGTGGAATTTTGGCTCCAATGGAGGGAAAAGGAAAAAAAAAAATTCTTTCCTAATGACTGTAGAATGGACAAAGGTTTCTTAGAAGCTTGGAATCTAAAAATCACTTGGTATTCTGTATGCACAGAGCATGCTCAAGCCCAAGATGTCAAAGAGAAAGGAAGAGCTTTCTTGCAACAGCTTCCCTACTGGAAGAAACATGGTGGCATTGCGCACTACAATGCAGCCTAAAATTCTCTTGTTTTATTGTGTTTACTGGTTCATGAATAAGACAGCACACAACCACAATGAAAGAGAGGTGCTAGAACTGCTGACATAAGTGGAAAGGGAATATAGGGATACACTAAGCAGGGAGGGAAAAAGAATAAAGTCAGAAAAACATGGAGAAAATGGAAATGAACTTGTGAATTATTTTTATTCCCTTTCTTTGAACAAACAATTGTGAAGCCCTCCTGTGAAGTATGGTCTCCATCTCTTGTGACTTCAGTTTAGCACTACTGAAAGTTCTCCCCATTAGTTCATGTGGCAGATATCAGCACTATCAACCAGAAAATCTGAAGCCTGTGATAACTGTAGTATTCAGAAATACAGGGAGGGCGTAATGTAGGATGACTGAGGGAGCTGCATCATCTTCTGTCCATATCCATCCCAGTTCTGAGAGCAGTATCTCAGGAAAAAAGTCTAGGCAGCCCATGCCATGCAACCCAGATGTGGTTCTGAGCCACTGTCTCAGACACAAACAGTGATAAAATAAGTTTATCCTTGCTGTGAATATGTAATCATAAAAATTTGAGAAGCTCTCAGTGTTGGGAAAAGTCACAGGAGGGGTTACAAGGAATTAAGAGTTTTACATTCAGAGGGTTGGATGGTGAACACTAAGAAAGGGCTGTGGCCATACTGAATAGAAGTTGAAGACACATGCACAGAAAATTGCTTATTTACTGAACAATGCTGTGCAGCTGGAGGACGAGGTGGGAGGGAAGAGGAAGAACTCTAAGTGATGTACAATAGGAGAACAAAATAAAGCCTGAGGGATTTTTTCATTTCATACTGTTTCCTTGTTAACGTGCCAAATTTCCAGTCAGTTGCCTTTGTAACCAGTACACAAGAATCCACCTTCATCAGAAATTCTGGATGTGCCACTGAATACAGAGCTCACCTGCCTTTTCTAGTACCTTTTTCCATCCATGTTGAGACAAAGCACTGGCCAAAAATTCTTAAGAGCAGCACAAGGCTAACAAACTTGATTGCCTACCTGAGCCACCTAATACAACACTGCCTCAGACAAATCCAGCTACTACTGTGGCAGGTAAGATAGGAAATCAAGACATGGCATTTTGAGTTTATTTGCTCTGAACAAAACAAAAAACGTCACACAGTTTGTGACTGGCTGTGGCTGATCACATAGGAACCCCGAATGACTGTGTTTCAGCATTCCCTCACAGCAGGTGAATCGCTGCTCAGGAGACAGGAACAAACTGCTCCAGAGCCTGATTTACAGAAGTAGTTACAGCAGGTGAGAACTCTGGTTCCTTTTAGAACTTTGCTGCAGTTTTTCCCTTGCTTTTGGTGCTTTACCGTAATGTCTGGAAACCACGTGGCAATACTGGAAGAACATACATAAAAATTTCAGGAAGTCGTGGACTGTGCATTTGCTTTAACTTCACCTCTCAGGGGTCTTTGCAACTACACACCCAAAATGCAAGAACTTCTGCAAAATGTATTCCAGTGGTACAGGGGAGCCAAGCCAAGTGGCACTGATCCTCCTGCACTATAGCAGGCTCGCTCTATGTCTGCAGTGCCGTAACAGGCACAAGTATGCAGCTAGGAATCATGGTAGAGAGCTCGAAGACACTGCCTACCAGCTGTGAGCAGAGATCTGTCAAGTGCAACACCCGGTGCCAAGGTCCTGAAGGCCACACTGTACACATTTTGGGTGGTGTTACATCCAGCTAGGTCGAGGCTGCAGCCAGGGACTGAAAGTCAGTTCATGCACTTGATCTGCTAGAGTAGTTGGAGCAGATCAAATGCACTTTTGGAGCATGCCTTCTAGCTTCATCCAGAGGGAATCCACTCTGTGAGCCCTGAAATGACTTCTACACAGTGACTCAAAGATCCTTAAACAGAGAAACCTAGAAGATTCATTTCAAAAGTGACAATTCAAAAATAACACACTAATGTAGATGTGCCTGAAGAAACAGATGGTAACAGCCTAACTCACACCAATGAAAGCTTGAGAGTACAGTATAATTTTGGTGATACTCCAGTAGCAAAGAGCACTAACAAACCTGTACAACAGCATTGTTTTGCTACGCAGGTCCAAAAAGCCACTGATACTTCCTCTCATTAGCTACTACTAATAAGGTTAAAAAACCCCTTGCTGATAGTCACAGCTGCAAAAATGAAACCCTGGGCTTCTAGCCCAGAATTTTATAAAACAGATGACCAGTTCTTATTGCAGAAATTACCTTTAATGTTTACAAATGCAGGCATTTAATAATCCTTCCAAGTTTCCTATGAAATACCATTTGGAAAAAAACCTGCACCCCACCACATTTACACACATATGTACACGTATTACTTTACCTGATAGATAAACCCACTCATTCTCGGGCTGGCAGACAACATTAGCAAAATGTTAGGGAAGAGAAGAAGATACCTTTCATTCTTTTCCTTATCAAAAAAAGAAAATGAAAGAGTAAATACAACATCACAAGCCCCCTCCCCCGTTTTTTCTGTATTATTAAAAACTACCATCAATATTACAGCTCCGTAATTACTCCACAAATACTTGCTCCTGGCAAAATAAACTCTCCACAAAATTAAAAAAAAAACACCAAAGTGCCAGAATTACTTTATTTTTCCACTTGAAAAATGCTAGTAACACATGCCTATACTTCTTCCTGTAGAGTACAGCCTAATATTTTAAGACAGAAATTTTAGAGTCTGGGTGAAATACTGACCTTAAATAATGAACAACTGTTTTGCTGATTTCAGGAAAACCAAAATTACACATTGGACAGATTTCTTAATATAATTTAGATGGATGCTATTACTGTAATGTCAAGACCATGGGCTCTCAAACTGGAGAAATCAGATTTTTTAATTATGTTGGACTATGCCCCAAAGTAGAAAAAGAATATGAAAGAAACAATAATGCTTATATTTGCAACAAAACAACTCATTACTTTGTTCTGGTTTTAATTTGCTGGTTTCACTTATCAAGTTGTCCTTTCTGGTTTTATTTTGGGAATATTTTCATGGAAGGAGAAGGGGGGTTACTACTAATCTACTGCTGTAGACAAGCAAGGAAAGAGAGAAGCATTAAGGTATAATGTTTTAATTTTAATCACAAAAAATATATCCCTTGACAAGGCCATCATCTCAGTTTCAAGCATCTTTGCAAAACAATGCAAGTCCTTACCATGATTTAATGTTTCTATCTGGTTTTAAATAAACATTTACAAGTGTCTTATTTTTAAAAAGACAAAATGAAGTGCTTTTGATTAAATGAAGCTGTTCTATTATCTAGATTATACAGCCAAAAAGCTGTAATGCTATGCAGAAACTTCTACAAGTCCAATACATTTGACATTTTAGCTCATGACGACAGCGGAGGCTGGGTTTCATTCTGTTTTTAAGACCAGGAGGAGACACAACTGCAGAAGATGCACTATCAGCTCTACTGAACCTTATTTAACACCTAACAAAATACCTGAGAGAAATAACAGGTGACAGTTTTTTAAATATTCAGTTACATAAAAACTTTTCTCTTTCTTCATATTTATGGACATCTTTGTTCTAAGGGTGGAAACTGACTGAATGAGGTTGCAATTCAAAGCCCGGATCAAGTTCAAAGCTTCATTGATTTTACAGGGGAACAACTTACAGTAAAAACATGTCAGTAACCTGTAAAACATCTCCTTTCTTTTAGCACTTGGTTTTAAGATTCTTTTAACAGTATTTCTGGTAGGACCACCTCTTGTGTGTTCTGTTTGTTTTGTTTTTAAAAAAAATCACCCCAGACTTTGCAGCATCACTTCCAACTGTATAATGTCTCTTTATTCTATTTCTCCAAAACCACTTGGTTCTCAAGCTTGTATTTCAAAATCTATGACTTGAGCAAAGTGCCCAAAACAGCAAGGAAAGAGCGTGCCTCAGACACCTTACAAAACAAAACTTGAAAGTTTTTGTTAAGTAAAACACACCACTAACTGCTACGCAAAATGATCATGCTAACATAACTGCACATGGAAAATCCTGTTTAATTAGGTACTTTGGAAACAGTTCTGCAAAATCATCTTACTACAATGTTTAAACTGATACATTTGGTTATGTTTCACTAAATTTTACAGATGAAACCACTCATCACCTTCAAGGAAATTTATTTCAGGTTTTGTAGTAAAAGCCTTAAAACAGCGGAGAAAGATTTTAGTCTGGATTAGGGTCTCCGAAGCATTCTGTTTATTTCTACTAAGTAATGGTTATAGTTAATGTTATTCAAAATGGAAAGACCTGTAGTAAACATGAGAAGGACGTTACCTCACTTCCAGCACACTGAATCATGACCTGGGACATGTAAATCACATTGCCAAGTGTTTTAATATCCTCTCCCTCCCAACAACGGATAGCTTCTGTCAGTATTTGTAGTTCAAGTTCTTTCCGTTTCCGTACTTCTTGACATTGTGCCTAACAAACACAGGGAAAAATACCATCTCTATCAACTCTATCAATTTGGAGCAGGTTAAGGGTAGAAATACCACTACAGTTGTATTTACTGTTGTGCTTGTAGTACACAGAAGACAGCACCTAACTTGCAGCGTTTTCAATTAGATAACTATTACCGCTATTTCTTATAAAGCCAGTTTCACTAGCTTCAGTATTATTACTTTTCCTTTCAAAATACTGACTTCAGTTATTGTTCCAAATTCAGTCATAGCTCAAACTTCTCCTTTCTTTACATTTTAAATTTCTGTACTTCCAACCAAAAATGGCTAGCCCTAGCAGAAAAGATTAACAAAGCTGTCACAAATACACATGACTATACATCAGATCATCCTCCTTCAGTAAAAAGAGCTAAGCCAATTGTGCAAGCTATGAGTGTATATAACCTTGTGCACCTATTCTTATGTCTCCAACATGCCCTACTAGCTGTACTCCCATTCATTCACATTTTCCTCAACAAAAATTGTTTCCTTTTGTTTGTAAAGCACCCAATAGAATAGGATCCTCAAACCTCTTCTGAACACAGATAATGCTAAACTTCTGCTTTAAAAGTAAAAAATAGAAAATGCCAGGTTACTACCAGTACACACTCCTAACAGGAAGCACAAAACATTAAGTTTATAGTAACTGAGACTGCATTAAATATATGCTTGTTGCAGTTGAGGTGTGTTTTTTCCCCTGTTTTAAAGACAGTAACAGACAGCTCATCTGTTGAAATTAGACTTCGTGCTCCAATTGTAACTAGAAGTTTCGTATCTTCTGAACTTCACTAGCACTCTCCCCTTAATCCTCTCCCAGCTTCAACATCATTCCCCTAGAAGGAATGCCCTTTAGAAAAAACTCAGAAAATATACTCAATTGTTGTAAAGAAGCCCTTCTTCAGGACACTAGTTACGCTAGAACTAGTAGAAAAGCAGAAGCATGAGTAAGAGAGCAGACCAAGAGGTGCAGAATGCTTCGTGTGGCTCTTGCATCAATAACCTATTTGCTATAACTCCCCAGCAAATTACCATCCTTAGCCCTGCTCAAACACCAGCAACTTCCAGGCTTTCAGAAATTTCTTATACAAATATTTACTAAAAAGCTTCATTTTTTAAAGCAATAGAGGGCGATAAAAATAGAAAACATTCTATTTAAAATATACCATCTATTTTTTATCACTCTTACAGAAAGATTTTTGAAGGCAGTCATGGATTTTTGAATATCTGGACGATCCGGATGATAATCCTAAAAACAACGGAGAAAACATACATAACTTTAGTTCTAGTAAAATTGATTTAAAAAGTTTTAGAGGCATAACTGAAAACAAATAAACAATTCTGTAAAATAGAAGTTGTAGACCAATCTGCTCGCTTTTCACAGCAATCTTATTCTTACACCAAACACTGGTGGTCTTGCTTGTAGTACAAATGACGAGTCACAAAATAATCTTATACTTAAAATATAGCCAAGAAAGTTTTACAAGACCTAGTGGATAAGAGATTTTGAAATCCTATTAGGAAAGTGTTTATATTAGAGTTTTATTTGGCATGTTAGCTTTGTCTCAGACTAGATTTCTCACAAACTAGATCCCTCAGATTAGTATGTTCCGTTGTCACTGACAAACCAAACTCTGTGAAAAGACAAAGACCCATGCGCTTTCTATTTAAGTCCCTCCTTCACACTCCAAAAATCTAACTTATGAAACGCAAAGGCAGAAAACAGTAGCTCCTCAAACTCCTTCCCACACGGGAAAGGGCATTTTTGGACAGTATTCAGTAGAAGTCAAAAGGGACTATTTCGGTGACATGTTCAACATGCTGAGGTCTAAGATGAGAAGCAGCACTCCTTCTACAAGATAAAGTAGCCTCAAGTAGTATGCAGGAGACACATTCAATGCCAAGTCAACGGCAATCAAAGACCCTGGCAAGACTGTTCTAGGAGTGAGGATTAGCTTCTCTGGCTAGTTTTACTTTAAACATTCAGCTTTTACAGGAAGTTTTACTGCAGTAAGTTTCAAGCCATTGCAGCCCGTATCTTAGAAGGCTGACAGAAGAGCAAACAAATGTAATTTTGGGTCCCATCATGTTTGACATGTACCTTTAAAATAATTGTTGTCAAATCATCATTAAGCTGGAACATAAATGCTGATAAGATATACCTCCATGTGCCTTTCAAGTTCTTTGAGTAACGTGGGGTATTTATCCAGACGCATAAAAGGTTTGCTGAGGCCCGTGGTCAGTACAAGGATCCCAGGGCTGTTGGCACCTTTCATCTCCATGAATTCTCCTAGCTCCTCACTGTGTACACAAAATATTTAAGCAAATTGAGACCAAATTACCAAGACAATTAAAATTACATGGAATTCTTCACTTCAGTCTTTCATCTGCAAAGAATTCTTCCAATAAAACATGAGGCCAAATAAATAAAAAAGTAATTGAAGTACAACTCCAGTACTGCAATCAGTATCTGCATTAAATAAAATACAGGAACAGAGACGTGTGCGGATTTGGGGTCCATCTAAGGAACAACAGACATATGTTCAAAACCACCATTCTAGGCAACTGACGCTCAAAACCAGCTCCTAAATGCTACCCCATACAAGCAACAATTACAGAATAAAGCCATTTGCACTGTATTTTATTACTCTGCTCTTTATTCTAGTAAAATGCCATCTGACCTTACAGGTGGTTTACACAGGTAATACACAAGCATAAATGAGTCAATGGTTTCACATTTAATCAAGCATTGATATTTTTAAGGTGTCAGGCACTAGCAGGAAGACACAGAATATTTCAGAACCTTTTTCATCCCACATTTACATGTTTAATGGCCTCACCTCACACGTCCAAGGTGTTACTGCAAAATGACCAACTAACCAACAGCCATACAAATGGTAGACCATAAGAGGAATAATTACTGCACAATCTATTCTCAAATGAGTTAGGGTTTCACTGAGGGTGTAATTACGCAACACTTGTTTTGACAGCAAAGCTGCTGAAAGAAATTCATGCTCGCCAAGTATCATGAACTGCCTCCCCTATCCAGATGTTTTTTCATAATTGAATAATTTCTAAGAACTGGCCCAAGTCCTCAACTTTTTCATTAACTCAGTTAAAACAGCAACGTATCCTGGAAATTTCAGCTTACTCTGCTATCAAGGAAACTTAAAATAGATGCATCTTCTGCTTCCTTATAAAGCAGAGATTTCAGAAGACCATGGTAGAGGACAAGTTTTTCAAGACTTTAAATGACCAGGAATAAAATGAGCCCTCTCTGTGGGGAAAGGAAGCCATGGTAACATCTGGGCTGCTTTCCAGGCTTCAGAAAATACAAGTTGCAGAAGAACATGGGATTCTAAAGACAAAAAAAATCTAAATAAAGGAAACTGAGAGCCACTTATTAAAAAAAAAATATAACATTCATTCAAGCTGTGTCATTCTAGACATCTGCAGATGAGGTTGCTCATGTTTTGAGGCCCTGTTGCATTACATTCACTAGTTCTCAAAAAAAACCACAACAAAACCCACTACTACCATGTGACAGTAAATTCTACTCTAAGATATCCTGAAAGTCCTTACTTTCTACGGCTTAACAGCATTACACCCCTGTAAGTCAGAATTACTACTACAACTTTTTTCCCCTCCCTGGTGATCGGCATAGTCTCATTTCTCAAAGGAAGCCTTAGCCAGCTATCAGCTTCAGTACTTTTAGGAAGTGTAAAAACAGTGTCAAACACCAAAAGCAATAAGGGAGGAAACACTTGTACATTATGGCCTCAGTAACAAAGAGGGAAGGGCAAGGATCTCCAAACCTATGACACAGTGTTTTCATGCAGAAGTGAAAGAAAATCTTGACCTGCTCAATTTCCCTAGGAAAAAAACACTGATAGTACACTGCCGTAATACACATGCTCAGTTACTAGTGAGTCATGCTATACAAAAGCATTACATAGGAGTAAGACAAAACAGACCTCTTCAGACACACACACACACTCTCCTTTCCATTTCAGAACAAGTGACACTTTGCTTATTAATGTCATTTGTCCAAAAGGAAGAGAGCAGAATTAGAACATGAACTGTGACCCCTCCATCCCAATGTAAGTGCTTTACCCACCATCCCACCCGGATCTCTCTCCTTCCAGCTCCTAAAGCTTCCCCAGGTTCACAGATGAGAAAGTACTTTTTCCTACAGTTACTCCAAAGTTTACTTGTCTTCATATTAGTTAATTGGTGTTTATTTACAGTACCTTGCTTAAACACATCCAGCAACGTTTCTGCATTGTCAGTTCCAGCACAACCTTATGCCACCTCTTTTAGAGCAGCACTCCACCCCCATTTTGACTAGGTGCCTGCATTTGTGCAATTTCTGCTGTATTCAACTGCAGAGCTGAGAAATCAGCGAGGGGATTTCCCAACACCTGCTTTGCATTTTAAAGATGCAAAAGGCTTCCCGTGTTTGACCATGCCCATAGCTCCACTAAGCAGACCTTGCTACATCCCTCTCAAGCAACATTTATCAGCAACACCAGGCCTTCTAAAATGAGTTTGTGCCATGATCAGGTTTTAACCAAAATGAAAACCCACTGAAAAACCTCCTACAGTACCTTGCACGAAGAATTATGATAATGCAACACAGATAAACCTGAGTAATCTTCTAGCTTGAATTTAAAATCAACTAAATCTGGCCAACTCTGAACATCTAGAGTCTGATGACTTCCCTTGCCTTAGACTTTCTTGGTCACAGACCTCACTCAGCATAAAGTCACACCAACTTCAGAAATTAACTGATTCTGGTGGCACCCTAAATATGACTAAGGATTCTGACTCACATTTTGGTTTTACAGTGTTACCAACTATTTATTCATCATTCAGGCTAATTCACTGAAACATTAAGCTGCATGGCTATGGTATGGTGACACATCCTCTCCTCCTGACCCTGCTAAAAGGGAAGAAGCTGTTTCCAGCCAGTGATGAGGCAGACAAATGATGCTATGGCACATCATTTCCAATACCAAGTTTCACCTGTGAAAGCCCTTCTGTCAGAAGGTACTCAGTGGTTTTAAGTCTCAATTCACTGTGTATATGACACTGATCATGTGTATGCCACTGCTTTTTTTGGTCTTATCCATTAATTCCCCCTGTAAACACCCTCCTTCATCCACGTCAGCATCATAAAGTAGAATTACATATGGCACTTGATAAGTATCTTCATCTATTTTAAGGTAGACATTTGCTACAAGAACCAACAGCAAGTAACTGTTTAAACTCATTCTTTGCATTTTGTTTGCTTCAGCCCCAGCTGCCTAACTTTATCAACTATTCCCCTTCATGTTATCTGCTGTTCTTTCCCATTTCAGGCAGCATAATCCATACGCATATCTGCACAGATTCCCTTTTCTTCCTGACATAGCAGTATGTTCTACAAGACATGCCAAATGCAAATACCATTTGGCCAAAGGCCATTCAATCTAATATTGTTCTAACAGTGTTAATTTTTGCCATTAGAGTACAAAGAGGCAAGCCCCCCCCCCCCCCCTTCCTAATAACTTCAGCCATTGCCTTGCTGCTGGATGCATACAAGCGCATTATATTCATAGTATTTGCTGAGCTATCCACTAACACAATGCTTGTGCTTCTTCCCCCCCACCCTTTTTTTGTTTGTTTTTTTTGGTTTTTTGTTTTTTTTAAATTTAATGCCTCTACAGTAGGAGGAGCATCAGTTACCATTTCACCCACATTCACATTTTTAATTTGCATTATCACTGTTCCATTTCTTCCCAACTTCGGCATTATGAAATGGATGTGAGAAAACAGGAAAAAAACCTCACTGTAGCCTGAATTAACACTGACTACTTGGAAACCCGAAACAAAATTCTGATATTATCTTGTTTTCACTGTCTACTCTGCAGTGCGTTTAAGTAAACACACTGTGGTTACGCAATGTTGCAGCAGTTTCCAGGCCATTCACTGCTCTTTGACGCAAGATACTTTGCTGTATATTACCTCCTTTTTACTTAATCACAGTATAGGAACCTACAAAGCAAGTTTAAACCTCAGCTCACTTGAAATGTACACAAAGTCCTGAAAAACAGGCTTAGCAATGGCATCATCAGGAAACCTTTTCAAGGGAGCAGTGTTAATAGGTGTAATTAAAAGTGAATGACGTAGCTTTTCTCTCAACATTCCCAAGAGGACAATGTTTCCTTTCATACACTTCTGTGCTTCCCTCTGACAAGTTTGGACATGCCAGCTTGTTCAAACGCTAGTATGAACACACATTTTTAATACAATAGTACCCAAAAATTTTGTCTGAGCAGTTCCATCACGTAGACCCCATTAGTAGTCTACTCATGCTAAACTGACCTGCTACTTCTGCAGCTTTGTGGACACAGGCAAAATGGATGTTCCTTTAACTCAAGGCTTAAAGCAAGCATCCTTCATTTATTCACAAAGGACAAATACAATACAGGGCATAATGGAAAGGTTTACTTTCAATAAAGTATGGGTCAGTTAAAATACTGTTTGAATATGACAACAGCTCACAATTGTTTTTTAATTAACTGCAGCTTAAAAAGTCCATGTCATTAGCTTAAAAGCACAGCTGCTTTGCGAAAGACAAGACAGACAATGGCTATTTCATGTCACAGTTTCAGTCACTGCCTGCAATTACCACACTCTCCTAGGTAGTCTATGCTAAATAAAACTCCAGCCCACAGCTAGGCAGTGTATTTTTTTAAAAAGGTATCATTTAGCTGAACAGGAAAAACTTTTGAACGGTGAAATCATCAACTTAGGCAGTTGTGACTAAATAAGTAGCTTTTCAGAAAGAGGCAGCTGAGATTTGAATTCACTACTTGCGTCATTTTACAGAATAAAATGCAGAGAAGCATACAGAAGCGCTGTGTTTCATTTATCCCGAAATCTCGAACTGAAGAGTTCTCCCCACTCCAGACTAGTTAGTTCACAGCTTGAGACACTTTCAAGGTCACCATGAAAAGTGTCTTTAAGCCCTATTAATACATTCAAATCTTTCTTAGTACAACTGCCTCAAAAGCTGCAAATCAAATTGCGCGAAGGGAAGACAAGTACAGATGTGCCTACAGTAACGGAAGGCAAAAAAAAAAGCAAGCCATTTAAACTTGAGGAAAAGCAGATCCAGGAACTAGAACATATACATTTAAAGTCACAACTTACACTTCTGAAGTAGGTCTTTGTTTGTAATAGATGGAGCACGAGCTATCGCTGCTGAGGGGTCTGAGGACTGCACACAGGCACCGCATTTTGAGAACGCTGTGGCACAGCGTGGCTCAACAACCCCTCAACCGCAGCTTTTAATTTCCTAGTGCTAAAACTTCCCAGTCAAGCTCCTCTCCCGGGGACTGTTGCTTGGTGTATGACATCAGCCTGCACACTTGCAGGCTCAGGGATGCACCAAAGTGGGGGAGGCACAGAGTTTTCTGACTCAAGCTGATTTGTATTCAACGCTCCAGTTACTTGGAGTAATTTGTGATGTTTCAGCTCCACACATTTTATCCAGACTGCTAGGTCTGTGATGCAAGTGTAGAATATGCTTGGGACATGTTATCTGAGAGAAGAGAAGAATCTTGCAAAATTAACATCTGAACAAGCAAAGATTTGTGAATAGCTTTCTTGCAGCTGAGAACTGGCTTGATACTTAACAAAATAAAAATAGCAGGTGTATATTACTATTTTCTGGCTGCCTTATCATCAAATTGTATTCTTTTGGAAACATTTTTCTTCCATTTTCTTTTAAAATAAACATACTGTTGTTTAAACAAAGTAAAAAAAGCTTAAAAACCTCTCACCCCTCACCCCCCAATAATTATATATTTAATGCTGATTACCTCGAGTCTGTACTCTCCATATTTCTTCACAAGAGTTTTATGTCCACTGATCAGTGGGCCCTGAGACTATTATTTTTTTTAATTACATTATCCATTCTCCAGTCAGTTCTACACTCATGTATCCTTCCTCTTGTGATTGTGGATACAGTCCACAAAGTCTCAGTCCTAGCTTCTGTCTCCTCTTTTTCTTGGCTGGAGTTTCTCCTTGCAGTAAGCACTGTGATCATCCCCAGGTAGTCTCGGCAACACGAGGTGTTAGCTATCTTTCTCCACTGCAATTACCCATTTCTATACTTGTATCCAGCTGGGTTTTTTAATTTGAGACAAATTCATTCTTTCACACCTTAGGTTGCTCAGCCTGTTTCTTCTCCTACTAGAAGGCAAGCATGTCTATGATCAGAAGGCACACACAGAAACCAATGCTACTTTGACTAGACACTATGCCCTCAAGGCAGCACTGCTCTCACCAGCTAGCAAAACTATCTCCTAAAATAATACTGTATTATTATATTGGATTACCTAGGGAACTGGGATCTCCGAGCAAAACTATGGGATATTAGAAACAAACCTCATACAATGGAGCCAAAGAAAGTATGAGTGTTACAGAATAAGTAAATGAAATAGGGATCGCATACAGTGGCACTAGAGCCGCTATGACAGAAGGGAACAAGGAGAACAAGAGGCAGTGGTGGAAACATGCGAGATGCTGAGCTTCATCAGAGCCACCCCCAGCTGTACCCAGCAAACTCCACCCCTTCAGTTCTAGCCAGTGGCTTAAGACACAAATTATAAGAAATGATGACAGACCTAAGGAAAAGTGACTTATTTCTTCAAAATTATTGATTGATTACACAAAGAATTTTATTTCTGGGAAAAGAATCCACGCAACAGCTCTGAAACAATTTGAGGCAGAAAGTACCTACCAAATTTCAAGATTCTCTACAACTGGAGAAATATGTTGAGTATCAAGTCTAACGCCTTGGCTAAAACAGTCCCACAACTGGAAGGAATAAGAGAAGCCGTTCCGAAACTTAACAGATTTTTTTGTTGTGATTCTCAGGCAAATACAACCTCAGAAGCATGCAAGTCTGGAACCTGAACTCCTGTATGTATTATTAGCTTTTATTCTCATTTCTTCATATTCACATACACTCAGGTCTCTAACGATACTCATTTCAGTAGTTCAACTATTAATTATAAACTTCAGGAAATTAAAGATGTTTGCAGCTTTGACGATTTGAACATGTAAAATCTCTTTATTTATTAAGTACTATAATTAACCCCCTTCATCCCCAACTGTGTATTTATGTAAACAGGCATCAATGAAAACATATGAGCATATATCCCCTTATTTTGTAATAACCGAAGAGAAGCCCCCACATTGCTGCTACATATGATCAAGAAGCAAATAAAGAAGAGAAAGAGGAAACAGGGTTGGTATTCATACTGAAGGGTATTTAAAAAAAAGGAGAAAGAAAAAGATGACAGTCACATTCCAATTGAATGCCCTTCAGCCCCATACCAAGTACTGCTATTTAGAACTGACTTCACAAAAACGCTATAGTCAAAACCTCCTTTTTTTGAAAAAGTCCAAAAAATTCTAAGTTAATATCACGTTTTATCTATACAGATGCATACAACAGAGTCTTTACCAGGTGTCAATGACATTTTAAAAAGTATTACAACACTGCTCTAAGACCATGCTTGACATGCCTCAGAAAATGACATATAAAAACCTCATGTGTAAAATTCCAAACCAGATGCTTATAATTTTGATGTTACAGTGATCCAACTGGTTAAAGAAACAATACAGTTAATGCTTCTAAATAACAGTAAATTTCCTTTAAGTTGTTTTCAGTCAGCAACAGTAGAAACACAATAATATAACTAGTATATTTTATATAATAAAAAACCGAACTAGTTTTTGAAGTTTCACCTAGAGCAATTCTGTAGGTTTTTTGTTGGTGTAGCTCCCACCAAAAGGAAGTGAACTTTAATAAACTGCAGAAAATACTAATTTTGTGGTATAAGAATCTGATTTTAAATTATCTGCTAGGGTGTTTGGTTTTTTTTGCAGCAAAGCTTTTAGAAGCAGTTAATGCATATGTGTTCAGTTTATGAAGTGCACAGAGTTCATGGCAAAAAATAATCTGCTGTAGACAGTTAATTTAAGTTCCAAATCAAACTGCTCCAGACTGTTCCTTTTTTTCTCTCTAAACTGCTACTGAATAGCACAGCTGTTACAAACATGATATTCAAATCCAAGACCTATTTCTCTGCTATATTTTTGCCGGTTTGAAAACACACATAATGCTTTTGGACACTCTGCTAAAACTGTATCACAAAGACAGTCAACAAATCACCAGTTTCTTAAAAAGAGTCTAAACCTTGGTTTTTGATGTCTGAAAAAATGCAGTTCAGTATTATCTAGTATTAACCCTAGTGTAGTGGTTTTATTATTACTACAATCAGGACTATCCTCAAACCTTACAGTAATTTTTACATTAATGTTTATGAGGGATGCTTTCACACACTAAAAACATCTCAGCTAAATAGACAAGGAGCCAGTTCTGAGTATTTTCCTTTTCTTCATGCCTGAAACAGTTTATTACTCCTCTCTTCCCCCCCTACACCTTTAAAACAATGTAGTTAAAAGCTTTCTGAGAAGAAAAGGTTCAGAACTGCTTACAGCCACCTTCAGATTTCTTCATGGCAGCCAGCTCAAGCAGGTTTTTTAGCCAAGCCACTTGCTACCTACAGCAATGTTCAAAAATGAAGGGCTAGAATAATAAAATAGGCATAATGAAAAAAACAACAACAACGGGATTCACTTCTGTTGACTCATGCCTGGCAACACGATAGCATTAAATAAAGCTGCTTATCACAGCTTGTCTCCCCTTGAGCTATCTCTTATGAACAAGACAATTGCTTTGAACTTACTTCAACAGCACATTACTTAACTGTTCTATTATACTTATATTGACTCCACCAGGATTTGATAGGGAGCTGACTCCACAGATCAGAAGCTGAGTTTTTCTTGGGACAACTTACGCACAAAGCAACAGGAGGAGGAGAAATACTTCTCCATTTGCAAAACAAAATGGCTTTCTTCCTCACATTTCTATCACGGTTTCTTCAGACATAGCTATTCCCTGTGTTTTCCAAAAGTTCAGAGAGCTAGGACATTCTTTTACAAATATCTCCAAATCTTAAGAAATGTAGACGATCACTTGGCTATCACTTGCCATCTTCCATCTATACATTAAATCCCAGACTTCTGTATAGAAAGAGCATAAAAATGTGAACAAACAAAAACTTTAAGCCTAAGAGTATTAAAACCCACATAGGTATGGATCACCTAAATATTTACCATTTAGAGTAAGTGATACTGGAAGTAGGCCATTTGAAAGAAAACAAACGCTACAGGGTTTCATCAGGGAGTTTTAAACATTTTTTTTTTTTTTAAGTTTAATTTGTCATTGCTTCTCAAAAATCCTTCTTGCTGGCTATATTGCAATGCAATTTTTCAGCTTTATTTTTCAAACTGGTGTTGGAACACAGTTACATGTCTTACTAATGTAAGTGATAGTTCATCATAGTATTTGGTAGCTAGAAGGTTTATTTATAATATTTTCAGTTGAGCTTACAAATACACCACATAGTGTTGCTGTTTAAACAAAATGTGAGTTCTTGGAAGACGCTACCACTATAGCAAACAAATCAGTTATGCTTCTTTTTTTAGGGAATGTTAAGAATATACAAAATATCTCTACTTTGGTCCATCACATCAATACAAAAAAAAAAAAAAAGGGGGAGGGGGGTTGTGAAGCAAGAAGAACAGACATCCTGCTAGAATTTGTCCTGGAAGTTCATGGTTCTGTCCTGCACCACAAGCAAGCATAGAAAGCCCTGAAGTAACAGCTGCTTTAGCACATGCTCATCAGAAGAATACACAGGAAAATTTTGTGAAACCTGACTTCTTTAATCAAATTCTGGCCTCAACACTCTTCCCTCAAGGTGACACAGGGCATGTTCTATGCAAATTCAAAGTCTATCCCAAAGCTGAGCAACCTACATCGTATTAACTCAGCATCGTGCTTCTTACACACAGAGGAAACACCAATCTTGTAGACTTGAAAAGCTCACACTGCTTTAATATTACTCAAAAGTAAAGCTAAGGGTATACCATTATAAAGTATATACAAGTGTACAGGCTTTTAGAGGGGTAAGTTAAAATTCACCATCTAAAAAGCCTACTAGTAATCATGTCAATTATGCCATGATTTCACAAACTTGTTTTGTTCTCGACATTTTTAAAATGAAGATGACTGTCAGTACAGTTTGCTTATGTAGTCAGAGTCCAGCATGTGTTTTTAAATGAGAAAACTCTCTCAAGCGATTGATAACGCACTGCCAAAAGCAACAAGCTGGTCTTGATCATATGGAACAGCTCTGTGTTGTGGTGGGTTTTTTCCTTTATTTTTTTTTCCCCTTAAACATGCTTTACTATACCAAATCTGTGTCAAGAGAGACATCACAGCTTTACAACATGAGTATATTCTATGCACTTTTTTTTTTATCAGACTTAAAAAATGGCAAAGTGAACATACCTGTGTTCTGTGAGAACATTTACCGCTGATGGATGGTTGGCACAGTATGCAAGGTATAAGCCTTTCATTTGTGGCATCAAATTTAGAAAACATCCTCCAACTCTCTGCTGAGCTTCAGGTAACCTAAAAAACAGAGTAGTAAAGAAGAAATCACTGTAATACCAACCAGACACAGAAATAAATTAAAGCCTGGAAAAGCAGCGTATACTGGAGTTTTGTTTTGTTGTTGGGTGGTGGGTTTGTGGGTTTGTTGTTTGGGGTTTTTTTTATGCTGTTGGTTTGTTGTTTTTTTCCAAATAAAAATCAGATAGGTTTCTGTTGTCACTGACCAGCAACCAACACCTTTTTCTTCCTTCTTTACAGCTTCACAGCTTACCTATAACTGTCAGGCCCGATTATGCCACCACAGTATAGGCAGAATATGGTATATACCTATAAGACAGTCATTCAGCAGAACTTTTTCAAGAACTAGTAGTAGTTAGCACCTTTCTTAGGAGTTTGATTTTTAGTCAATATACCTACCTGTTAGAACAGTTTACTATCCACTTATATATGCCATGCCAAATCTTAAAAGCAGTATTTCAGCACTTAGACAAAAACTGAATGGAGCAGTAACAGGACTCTCTCCCTCTACCCTACACTAGCAGAGATGATAAATCTTTTAATAAATATTTTAAGCCTAAGTATCATATTAAGCTCTGATAGCACATATAGAAGCCAGTCACAGTGCAGTAACAGGCTGTTTTCACACAACTGTCATTAATCTGTGTTTAAGGACCATAAAGGACTTTTATGTTGGCTTTTAACTAGGGAAAGAGTGCTGCTTTACCACCATCAGTACAGAAATACTTTCTATACCTCATACTTACTTCATCTTTCATGCTCAAATGCACCACACTTGCTAAGCAGTGAAGAAAAATTTCACAATTCTGTTCAGAAGAGCTTATTTTTCCTAGCATAGAACGGTGCTTAAATAACAGAAGGCTCAGTGACTAGCAAAAAAAGATGACTCGGGAAGCGAAAGAGTATTTAGAAGAAAAGCTTACTTGCACACAGTCAGTGAACCTAATGAACTTTGATTAGGTTTGTCAGAGAAATATGTGCATATTTATTCATATAAATAAGGGAGGACAGGATATGAAGAAAGATAATATGATATACACAGTGTATTGTTCAAAACTTTTTTAGCAGAAACTCATCTAAAATTGCAGTAAGAAAATATTTGGAGCATAAATATTTGAAATTGCCCATCTGACACCCACTTAGAACCGGTACGATCAGCAGAAAGTAAAAGTCTGACTTCTGAGTTTGCATCTGTACAAGCAGGGGGGAAGAGGAGAAAGAAAATTGCAACTCTTCCAATCTTATTCTTAGCATCTCCTTAAGCTGCATACTTCAGATGCAAATAAGGGCACACTCACATTCTTTTTTAAAATCTAAAATTATTTTCAAATTGAACACAACTGATGGGAAGAAGCATACACTCTTAACTCGCCATGCTTCTTTCCTGCTACTATATCACCATTCTCAGAACCACTCAAAAATATCTATACTAGATTGCTTCCTATGTGAGAAAGAATAAATTGGACAAACAAGTGAACAATGTTGTAAGGGTGTCAGAAGGGATGAAACCCTATGATTTTCTACAGAGCAACTCCCACTTGAAGGACTAAGCCTCTTCAGCAGTAGGTTGTATGGCAGTAGCTGACCGTGTAACTCATGCTGAAGTCAACCAGAAAATGGGACACCAGGTTTTCATCAACCCTAGACCACAAGCTTATCTGACACCTTGTCCAAACCCACTGCAAGATAAAATGTTTCAATTCTCCATACATTTCCTCTCCTTGCAGAGACTGCATCTCCTAACACAAGTCTTTGCTTCTTTGTGAGATGAGACAAACAGTGGATTTTGTTGTTGTTGTTGTTATCCATTTAACTACTCTTAAAACCAATATTCCACACTGTTCTAAAGCTAGATAAGTAAGTCCTCAAGTAAGTACTCAACTGACATACTGTTAGCACAGTCAAAGGGCTTCACACTAACTAATATTAGTTCCAACAATTCTCTCTGGAAGAATATCGTTTTTCTAATTTAAAAAAAATGTATTTTTTTTAAAAGTGAAGATTTTCTGTAATTGTCCTGAGCATGTACATACAGTTTCTAACCAAGAATATTTAGTATGTTCCCTCTGAAAGAGTGAGAGGCATTCCAGTGAACTTCAGTGGAAAACAACCATTCAGCTTTCCATGACAGCTGCTCCTCTGGGCAGGGGGTGCTCAAACACTGTCATCTTTTCCTACTCCTTAGGTTTGCCCATAGTAGTTAAAATTCAAAGTTCATCCCCAGAAATATTCCCGCAAATTTCAATACAGTAAGTCTGTCTCCAACTAAGCTGTTCAGTCCCTCTGTACAGTATGGGAAGGCCTACCCAATGAAGTCAAAAATTAACCGTACAAGTGTTCAAAATGCAAGGTGGGGAAACCTTTCCTTATTTGAAAGCAACACTCACTACAGACACCCAGGAAATGACAGCTGAATCCCCAGCTAGCACATCGTGCCAGGTACTCTCCCATCACATTACCAGTGCTCCTTACATTAAAGGCTGGGGTCCGTGGTTTACTGTCTTTCATCTTTATTTCTCTTCCAGAAAAAAGTTCAAATTCTGAAATCAATAGAGTGGCTACGTTTCCAGGGATTTAGGAGAAAACCAGGGGCATTCCCCAGCATACTGAGCAATGCTATTCTTACAGCCTTCCAAGCAGCATTTCCTGCCTAGCAGCTGGTCCCCTTTAATAAATCTAAACATGAACTAATAATACTTTCTTCAAGTAACAGATGCAGCAAAAGTCTCAAACTGTGAAGATGTACTCAAGGCATATAACTCAGTATAAAATAGTCAGAGGCCCCAGTAAACAGTTGCTGAAAATGATTAAATTCCTTTTTGTACTTAGTGCCAGGGCAGGGGTGGGGGGGTAGGGAAAGTGAATTAGGCTGTTCATACCATGCAGACATCTGTGTCTTCTCAGTCTGCTGTTCTTTTAGCAGAATGAAAGACTGACATTTTCTTTTACATGTTGCACATGCATTGCAACTTCATACTGCACGTTCTTTGTTGAACTAAGTTAATTAGTGGACTTCATGAGGGGGTTGGCAACTCATCCCCTTTTACTTTTCTAATCCATGCATTAGTCACAAGTGTTCTGCTATTTCTAGAGCAACAATTAATAAATTATCTGTATCTCCTTTAACTGCTGAAAAACTAACAGTTTAATGCCTATCACTACATGATATAAAACTTTTAGTAATTAGTGTTGTATAAAGAGCACAGCTTTTTTACAATTTATACCAAAGCTTTCATCCCAATATTCTCATATTTGATACTTTAACTAAAGAAGAATCACATAAGTATTATATATGCATAAAAGTGATAGCTTCAGTTATGAAAAGGCCAAAGGTATGTTTTAATTTCATTTACAGCATCAAGAGAACCATAACAAAGCCTCTGCTGTTGTACACATGCTACAGGCATCATCATACTACTACATCTAAACTACCTAACATCATCTGCTTGTGGAGTTACATCTGACAGCTATCAGTTCTGTTTCTCCAGACTTAAAACAGATTCCCACTACAAGGTATTTCAAGAAAAGAAAGAAAATACCTTGCTACTCAATCACACTTACTTTAAGATTCTATTCAAAACTGGACTAAAGTTAGACTAGCAGCCAATGGAGAAAGAATGACATTACAGAACATCCAATTATGTCTTGTGTGTTCTGAAGAAACCTGTCTTAGTTTTGGCATCAGCGGACATTACAACGTTCTGGGAAAGGCTGTGGGAACTGTGCTGAATCCAGACAAATTTAAACACAGACTAACAAAGGCAATTTTAAAACAAAAGTAGGTAACAAAATGTAATCAGCACTGTATGTTTTCTTTTTACAAGGAGATCAGATGCCCCTAAGTTTCACTTGACTGTGTGGTTAACATAAGAGCATCATGCAGCAATGTATGTCCCTGCGTATGTGCAGAACCTGCCACAAACTGGAAACTTTCAGTTATCTGGGTGGCATTTTACGGTCTTCCCCATCTTTTCCCACAGAAAGATAACTGCAGAATTTCCTGCCCCTCTCTCAGTCTCTTGAAGGAACTGGAGCATCATTGTAAGTTTGCTAAGTTTGCAGGAGATCAGTACAGAGAATGCCTTGAACTTAAAAGCTAATAGCAGAGAAGACCCACAAGAAGTGAAGGTCTGCAAAAATTAAGGGGTAATTGTGATCAGCAACTCCAAGGGATGCAGCTTGTGAACAAACACAAGATTAGATGTTATCTCATGAGGCTTCACAGTTAACAAGGTTACTAAAATAAGGGGGACACTTCACAACTTTGACCTGATGTTTGCACAAATGGAGGCATCATTCAACTTACCCACAATCCATCAGTCTAATTTTCAATGCTCTCTTCACAACTATGCCTTTCACTATTTGTCTATTTGCTTCACCTCTCAGACATCACTTAATACACACGTTTGTTTCAGGCAATCTGAGACACTGTGTTCAAACTCACTTAATGATAACCTTATTTCTGTTGATATTCACAATAACCAAAAGAAAGGGACAAACTGGGATAAAACTTTAACAAGCTTAATTTGTATTTATACTCCCAACACAAACCTGAAACACTGACTAGTTTCGGATTACATTTACCCACCCTCCCTTTCACACCCTGGCTTCCCCCTCTTCTTTATTCCCATTCCACTTCAGGATCATCCCAGAACATGCAGTATCTGCTTGCACTCAAACACAGAACGACATAAAGAAAAACAACACATTACTGCCACTGCAAGAACAGGGACATGAGGGAAACAGGGTAAAACCCAGCTATAGCTGTTACAGGGCAAGGAGGTAAGTCTGTGATACTACTTAAGGGACAGCCAGTGCCTTCAGTTTGCTACACAGAAGGTTATACCCAAGCAGTCCACGCAGGTTGGCGTCACCAGCCAGCCTGCGTGTCACATGCTTCCCCTTAGTGAGAAGTACAGCCACAGACTGATAGCTTCTGTCCCCAGGTGAATGGAAGTTTTTTGAGCAGTAAACATCTGTTCAATCACCTGCTACAAAAACACAGAAAGCACAATACTTGCAATAGAGGTCATACGTCAGCCCAGAGGTCACCTTACAGACACAGCCTTTGTTCATTCAGAGACTCCTCTGCTGTGTGAACCAATACAGAATTGATCTCGGGCAGTGGATCACAGATCTGGGAAGAAACCTAGAGCACTGGGCCACTTTTGGTATTCAACAGACCGGAGCACGGAATGCTCTTGCCCTGTTTTACTGTCAGAAATCCTTTTGCAAGCGAAGACTCTGACAGTGCCTCTCTGCCTTGTCAGTGACAGCTCTTTTCCATTCAACAAAAGAGAATGCCCTTGAAGGTGATCAGTCAAAAGAAAGCACTTTTGAAGCAGATCAACCAGAAGATTCTCACTCAATGCTAGTTAATAACGTTTCATAGGCTACTTTTGTAAATGAAAAAGAAGTATCACAAAGGTAGAAGTAATCCCAAACAAATCTGTCTGATGGTGCCCAGCATCCAGGCAGGCAGACAAGAAGTGTTCCCAGGCCTGTGACAGATGGAACAGCCCACAGAAGCACCACACTGATACTGCAACAGAGGCCAACGCAGACAAGTTGAGAGAGGACAAACCTTCAGCAATGCACCAGAAGAGCTTCAAGGCTGTGGGCAGAGTGGCACACAACTTAAAGCAAACACATCCAAACAACTACTTCCATCAAAACACAAAAAGCAACTACCACAGCATTATGTGTTCTGAGAAAAATCACAACCCCATGTTTAACAACCTGAGGATTAAATAACCCAAAGTGGTGCAGGCAAGAAGAAGAAAAGCACCAGAAAGTTCCTGTCACTGAAGTACGTGCCACGATTTGTTAAGAGAAAACTCAAATGACAAACTGGCTCAAGAGGGGTGTGGAATTGGAAAAACATTCAACTCTCACACCCAAGAACAGGAATTTGTCAAGCAAGGTAGGCTGGAAGCACTACAACTAGCAGGACATTGGCATTTGGTCGTTCTGACATGTCAAGTTAGAAAAAACACCACATTGGATGCTGCAACATGAAGTGCCTGAATGATGGAACTATAAGCTCTCTGCCAAAAATAAAATAAAATGATAAATCTATTTTCAGCCTGGGAGCTACTTTGAGTTTACAGAACAGGTTCACCAGCCAAAAAAACATGGCAAAATGACAAAAAACAAGGCAGCAGGGCAAGCAGGCTTCTACTGATGGGAATTATGATGGACTAGATTCAGAACAGGAGAAAGCTGGATGCTTGAGTTAATACACTAGGATGAAAATTAAACTGAAAATACAACTTGGAATGACCACCGTATTTATGAAATGAAAATAACACAGAATATGTGCAGTAACCCTGAGGCATCACTTCCTCTGCCCACCTACTAGCATCTACTATGTTCCTGATTTATTATGCAGCAACATTTCACTTCACAGGAAGAAGAAATTAATGGAAAGCTTTCTCATAATGTCCTTTGAGTTTAAAATCAAGGAAGGAGTTCTAAATAAGCTTTCTGAGCTTGAAACTACATTATATCCCATTAACCTACATAGCAAGTTAAAACAAAGCTTGCATTAATATTTGTTTAAAGGCATAACCTCTTCCACTCTTGTTTTTAACCACCTCAATCATAAGTTTTAAAAGATGTTCATGCAAGGTACTTCCTGATTCACAGAAACGAAACCATGATAACAAAAGAATGAGACAAAGCAGCGCACTGACAAGAAAAGACAGGAAACATTTCAGTATGTGGACAAACAGTCATTCTCCGGGATTTAGACACTTAACTGATCAAGTCTAACTTGCCAGAAAGAATATCCTTCTTTCTCAAACACAGCATGGAAGAAAGACCATTTCAAGAATGTTTCCATTCCACTGCTGAATAGTCATCTGAACTACACCATTTCCATTCTCTCTTAAAAGTCATCTAGAGGCAGAAAAGAGGGAGAGAAGCCAGGTCGTAGGAAGAAGTGGGATCCAAAGTCAGCAACAGATCCAGACATAAGTTACTGCCTAGTGAAAAATGCAGCTTGTACATTGTCATGACAAAGCTTCCCCTTCACACAGAGCAGCTCTGAGAAAGAGAGGAGGAAAGAGATCAAAACAAGACACACTAAGCAGATCTAAAAGATCACTGCTGCCAAAAGAGGCATTTTCTCCTCTGTCCAAGACATTCATTTGTGGTCACAGCCAAGTACCCCCAGCAGACTGAAACTTGTCTAAGCCTCCAGTAGCAATTCGAATTACTAACTTGGAAGAAACCAAGAAAATCTGGATTAGCAAGTTGCCTTAGCAACTTAGTGTGACCAGACAAAACCAGGACACAGGCAAAGAAAAGGTCACAACTGAGGTTAGGAACAGGAACTACACTTTTTAGTGGAGTTTCAACACTAGAATATTGTCAGGACAATTCAAGTGTGATATGCTCACATTCTTTCTTACACCACCAAGTGCTGAGGAACAAGCTGAAAAAAAAAAATCTACTACTTCAGCCTAATCTATGGAAGAAGGACAGGTGTCTTCATCCCCCTTCTTTCTGTGCTTTGTGCTTCCTCTGTTGTACAGTACAGGCATTGAGGCTATGTTTTTTGTTGTTTAGATTGCTCTTTCTGCCTGTCCTCCACTCCTCCCCCAGCACATTTCAACAGCCACCATGGCTTAGTAAGTATCCTTCTGTCCTGAACATTCTTATACAGCGTCCTTCATCCAAGTCATTTATACCCTCCACTGTTCCATCACAATGTAAGCTCCGTTCATTCTTTCTCTTTAAGAAAAGACTTAAAATTCATGCCTCCAAATAAAACACACCACTTTCTCTGCCACTTCCCCACTGATGCCACTGCATCATGGAAATTCATAAATTGTTTTGAACTATGTCAAAATTCCTACCTTTGCAACTGCATCCTAGGGCCAATATCTACCTACACAAGCAACCAATGCATTATCCAAACGTTTATTACTGTACTGCTGTAGCATCTATCCTTAAAGTGAGAAGACAAAATTTATATCAAACAATATACACAACAAATAAAAAAAAGTGCTTGTTAGAATTCTACAGTATCTGGGTATGCATAGTACTTACTTGGTGCATTCTTCTAAAGACTGTACAAGCATTTGCTGGAAAGAACTTATTTCTTCCAGATTTCCCATTAAGTATGAAGTATTTGCCGAGTTTAACCTGGAGCCAAAGCAAATAAAAGGTGTTTACTTTGTGATCATTGACTAATTGTGCTTTAATAAAACCTATAACCTTAAAAAATGCTTACCAGTTCTTAGACTGAGGACCAGACTGTTTTAGTCAGCAAGCGAACTGAATAAAAAAAAGCCCTGCCTCAAGAATCTCACAGTCCACCCAAGAAAATGCACATTGACATTGTTATTTCAACCACGCAAACCCTCTCCAATATACAACAGTTCTCAAGCTTAATTTAAAATAGAAAACCAAAACAAACTCACATACTTTTCACTGGCTTGTAACGGTCGCAGGTAGTTTGTAAGCATTGTTTGTAGCTCCTTAGCATATTCATTTTCTGTTTCTAATATATTTTGTAGCACCTACAATAAATGACAGTTTCTAATAGGTATTTAAGAGATACTTCAAAATGTTCAAATCACTACCAGTTTTAAAGGCATACTAAAATTTACTTAGTACTAGGAAAACTTAAATGAGTATTCCTATACCAAACTTAAGAATCAGCAGGTAAGAACTGAATAGTCTACATTATGAAATTCCCCAGGCAAAAACCCACCACAGAAACAATGAGGCATCCTTTAACCATAAATAAAATAAGTGGTAAATGTAGTGAAATTCCTGTTGGCTTAAAACTTTTACTGTAAAATTTGAAAGCTATACAGCATTCTTCCAAAGCTAGGGGTAATTATGCCTCCTATGTACTTCAGAACAGTCATCAGAAAAATCATCAGAAATTGGTAAAGCACAATAGAAGTTCTAACAGAAATGAACAGTTAGTGCTGTTTTCTCGGTCTCAATTACAACACACCACAACTAATCTTGCTAGCAAAGTGTTTACTTGTTCAGATATCCTGTTCTATCTAGAAGGTCTGAATATTAACAGATTTACAAATACCAAGTAACTGCCAACTTTATTTAGCAATATGATTACCACTATCGCATTCTTTTTAAATGGGGCTGCCGAATCTTCCAGTAGGAATGCAGTAACATACATTACCATGAGAAAATTATAACACATTCTGATGTAAAGCCAAGAATTTATAAAACAGCACACACTTGTTTTCTGGCTGAATATAAATCAAACAACTGGAATACCCCCAAACATGTACAAGAGAACATTTTACTGAGCCATCTCCCAGGAGCCTGCTTTAGGATATCCTCCAGTATAATCACATCAGGCTCTACTGTGCTGCTAGCAGGCAAATGTATTTTGCCTCCAAAAAATTAATGATTCAGCAAAGGAATCATCAGAATTAGATGTAATTCAATGAACACAGCTGAGCTTTGAGAACTTTTTGCTATTCACTGGTCAAAAGCCACGCCACAAACCTCCTCCTTTTGCTACATGCCGTATTTGTCAAGCCTACAGTAATATCTCATTTCAGCATTTATACTAATGACTGTAATTGAGTGCATTATTCACTGTTGTAGTCAATACTCTTTCTTAGGAAATAAAAAAAGCCATTCATTCCTAAATGCAAACCTGATGAAATAACTTTAAATAGTTCAGTATGTCAACGAAGAATTCACTGTTCCTTTCATTGGTGTCATTGATTCTGCTTATTCCTTGAATGCTTCTATTCATTTGGAGAGGGAGAGAGACCATTTTTGAGTTCGTTCTTTTCTTGGAAATCTGAATCCTGAACTGAAGATTAAAATGTCTCCATTCTCTGCTAAAGACTATGACAGAAGAATGTCACAGGGAAAGTTATGGCTACTAACTAGAACACTACAGCGTAAAGTACAATATGGGCACACAAATTTTAAAAAAGCTAAGGTTTTTTTGACCACTTAGACCAGGAAAAAAAAAATGCAGCACTAATTAAACCCCATATTCTTTTACACATACATAAAACAAAGTAAATTGTTAAAATGGAAATATAAAAGTACTTAGCATCCATGAGGTTCACAACTAAATGCAAAACCTATCTTTCCCAATATGGCTTTCCCTACAAAAATCTCCCATCCCAAAGTCACTACAGAGCTATTAGTAGGGAAAAGGAGACTGAAAGCCAAAGACAAAAAAAAGAGTGTACTGACGAAGCACTGAACAGCATTAAAAGCAATATGAAGATAAAACTCAGCAAATTTGCTAGAGAGCTTGAAAGGCTGCACCACTGCTCCACTTCCCATTCTTTGCTATGAACAGCTGTCTGAAAAGCTTGAAATAAAAACTAGTTCCATGTTGGACACACTATTTTCCTGTGGTGGCAGGGATTTCTATTTGAGCATTTTCTTTGCAATATGGAGAATACAGGATTGGAGAAAAATACATTTAAAGGAGAAAAAAAAGAAAGAATAAGAGAGCCTAAAAACTAGAATTATCAACCTGATAAATTAATGCAAAAAGGAAAATAAATGCAACTGTACATAAAACAGCTACAAAACCTATACAGAGTATTAGATACATTTCTGTTGCTTTATGTTATTCTAGTAGTTCAGTGTTACACAATATTTTAGATACAGTTTCAAACACCTCCCAAAACACATTAAATCTTTTTTTTTTTTTACAAGTACAGTTTCCACAGTATACAACATTCTTTTACTTTGAACCTCTTTAAAAAAGAATATTCTTGCTTACATAGCTCTAAACCATCAGTTCTGTGAAATCTCGCATCCTTCCAGCTTGACTTACCTACCTCGCTGAGAAGCTATGAGGATTAAATGCCCAGACTGTGCTCTGAAGTGGTAAGTAGTCAGTATTTCAACTCAGTATTTTGGCATCAGAGTACCCTTACATTCCTCATATCCACATCTCACCCGCACGCTCTAATAATCACCTTTCTTCCCTTTCCTGCTTTCTGCACGTTCTGGCTGCTGCAAGACCCCATGAGACCTCGAAGACCTTGTTTCCACAACTCCACCACAACATTTGCACAGATAAGACTGGGTACCAAAAAAGCAGCATTGAAGTGGGAGCTTTTGCAGTCCGTAACACTGATGAATGGCAGGCACAGACAACTGAGCTCGTACAGCACAAGCTCTCTCAATCACACAGCATGGAAAATTCAAGTATGGTTAACAATTCTGTCATACAAAACCCCAGCCATCTCCCTAAGGCAATAACCTACCACCCAAAAATGGATTTAAAATGACCTACATGAAGCTGATTGCCTTCCAAATCACAGGGAGAAAAAGCCAATTTCACAGCAATGCCTGGGCATGATCCTGTAGCACATTCCCATTTTAGGGGAGTAGTATGGCACTCAACTGAAATATCACGTACTTCAGCAAAACAGTGATCAATGTCTAATTTTCCTGGATCACGAGAATCTGAGAGATGAATGCCTTAAAATAGGCCCCCCAAGAGGGACAGCGTAAAGCATCATGCAAGTAATAGCACATCTCAAGAGTCCTCAAAAACTTTGATGAACTTCAGTAAACACACTCTTGACCTAAATGCAAAAGTGTGGCCTCAAAAGGAGTGCTTATTTTCCATCACTTCTCAAACCCTTAAATGAAAAGCGAGGTCACCCAAACATTCATACTATGGGGAAATTTGTCCGTTTCTTTACCTGCTTTTAAAAGAGCTTCTTAATCTCAAGGCAATTATCCTGTAAGTGGAGATAACCTGACTATTTTGGACTCAAAAGTTTTAAATTCTCAAGGGATCTCAAATAAAATTAAAACTCAAGACTAACACCTGCTCTCTGTCTTCAGGGAACAACCTGCAGTAATATGCCCGCTTCTTCAGTAACAGGTTACTAAATTACTTCTATGTGAAAAATGCTTTGTGCTTGATCACAAGTCTGGTTCACATTACACACTGCTGCAGACTTGTACCATTTTAATGGAGAACAAGACCTTGTAGCACTAGTCATTCTCTACTAACCTCCATTCCTGAGCCATGGAGAATATAAGCATAAACCAAATGTGCTCTGTCTTATCAGCAAGACCTAGTGCATAAAGTGCACTGAGACTACAAGGCATGTGATTTGTGTTATGAACTTCAGATGGAGCTCTGTGAATCCATAAAAATAAAGAACACTTTTACAAGGGAGTGAAGAACAGCAGAAAGCAGTGAAAGCAACCTCCTCTTTATATTAAGCACATTTCCCTTAGCGTATCTCAGCCCTTCTCCCAGAAAGGGCGATTTGCAGAGCCCCTCCTACCACTTTCTGAACTTCCTCTGAACTGCCCTTTGATTTTATCCGCAGTCTGAAAAATGTACCCACAGGTGCTGCCCATACCTGCACAAATCCTGCCCTAGGAAAAAACAGCAATAAATAATCACAAGGTTTACAGGGTCTCAGCACATACCTGTATGGTGGAAGATAGCCACGACTTAAAAATAGCAAGCAGTCCCAGAGTAAAAGCCTCAAATCATGCCTGGTTGTCAAGACAGCCTTTAACACACAATTTAGTGCTCACTCTTTAACTCAAGCTACATCCTTTCAGCTACCAGTTGCCAAAGGTTTATTTGGAGCTGTTCTGTTTTTACCTTAGTACGGGCTCAATTTTGTTACCAGTACAGTCTGATAAAACTCTAGCAGAAGGAAGTCCATATGTAAGCTGCAGACATGGAAGACAGAACAAAAACTGAACTCACAGGTTAAACTGCTTCCACTTCAGTGAATGGTTTTGCTGCTTGTCTTATTAAAAATGTAATTATTTTTATGTGTAGATAACTAAAGTAATTATTTTATAGTTATATTGCCGTCAGAAGCACTCGTCGTTTTTCAAGAAAATCTAATGCCAGCATGTCTAATTTAGGTTTCAGGTAAAGTCTTATTCCTCTGAAACAAATGTGCATGCTACAACACTGCCTCTTATTATTTAAACAAAAAGAATAAAATGTTAAGCTTAAAAAAAAAGTGAGTATCTTCCACACTGTGGAAAAATGTGAAAACGAGACAATTGTCCAGTTCACTGCAGACAGATCGAAGAACAGCACTCTAGGGCCAGTGTTCTAATTTACTATATATGTATTATTATGAACTGATAATTTCTACCTCCTGCACATCCCCACAAGATGTCATCAACAGTTAATAGCTAGGAATCTTATTACATCAGCTTAGTGCACCAAGACAGCTGTACCCAAGCAAGGTAAAAAATAACCTAATTCCAAGAGTAGGTACGATGGTTACTAGGGGTTTTTTTTGTTTGGTTTGGTTTTGGTTTTTTTGGTTTTTTGGGTTTTTTTTCATTGAACTACTTTAAAAGCCAGCTACGGCTATCTGTTTCCCAAAGTATATAGTAGCTTGAGTCTCCATGGTTATGATAATAGGTTATCCAGGGAACAATTATAAAAGGCACACAAGCCAAAGGTGGTATTTCCAAGTTGTATGGCCTTTTATAACGTAGCCACCTTAACTGTAGTTTCAGGCAAATCCAAACATTTACTTTCTGTTTTCACTGAAGCACAATATCACACCCCCAAATGGCCTTTATCACCCCTACGAAGTAAAATATACAACAAGATTCAATTCATTTTGGACACAAACTAGAGTTTTAGTTAAGCCCTCTGTTAAACAGCTGCAACTCATTTTTCATCATATTAAGATCTGTCAGGGAAATAACAATGTAAGATTATATAGAGAGGCACGTAATTACCAAGCACTTCAAAAAAACCCACCAAAAACCAAACCAAAACCACCACACTCCCCCTCAAAAAAAAGCAAAACCAATCCAAATCTAAAGGACTGTTCAAGACAGCTGCAATTTATTTTGATTAAAAACTCAACACAGATATAAACTTAATTAAGAAGTCTTCTGCCTAGTGGAGGGACTAAATCCTCTCCTTTGTTGCATTCACCTCAGTTTACTTGTCTTGAAAAACATAGGTTTTAACGTCAAAACAATAGAGAAGACATATTTGCTACTACACTCTACAGCAACTTTGGAAAAAAAAGACTATAAAGAGATACAGTGAAAAACAAAAATAAAAAGGAAAACTATCCAATATTTTGTTGCTGGATGTACCACAGTAAGATCATTATTTCTAGCAGTTTGAAGGAAGGTGTACCTGCACAGGTACTTTCCATCATGACTAGCAGGTGTGGGATACAACAGCCAAAAAACTGCAGCCCTCCCTTTACCATGGAATTACAGCTACCATCAGAGGCACTGAACAAGCCAGAGAGAGGAGCAGAAGATTGTTTCATTGTTTTCAATTAGGGGACTATATACAAAACAGCACTGTTCTTCCAGGTGGCTGATATTATTCATACCACAACCACAAAAGATGAAAGCATAGAACTATGCTATATGATCCCTACTAAAAACTGACGGATAAAATTAAGAACAATGAAGCTGCTTCAAAGAAAAGGGAAAGAAATTATGTTTTGGTTTTACACCAGCAGGGTGCAGTGGTTAACAAAACCAGTAAGATGCTTTTTGTTTCCCAATATATCTACTGTTAGTAAATAAAGGATTCTCAAAATGGTTACAACAGGTTAAAAAACAGTTTGGTATGTTTCTTACATGCATCTACCAAAGAGGTCTGAGTACTAGGTTAAGAATTCCTGAGGGTGTGTTAATGGCTGACACTAGCTATACCACTTTTACTGTGAAATCCATCCATCAGTGTATGGGAGAGATTCCTGAAGTTAATCATCAAGTTGATTTATAAGCATGAATACAAAAGATGCAAATTCTTTCAAAATATTCCATCCCTTGTTTAACAAAAAGGGCAAAAATATTCTTAATTACTTTAACACAGCAAGATTTCACGAATTCATAGAGACTGGGGAAGACAGATTGCATATTTGGGGGATGGGGGAGAAAAGGGAAATCCACAACTAGTAAAGCAAATAAAATGAGCATAATATATTACATAAATGCCTATTATTCACTTTAGACTATAATTTTGCATCATGCTTAAGAATCTGTATGTATGAGTCTATTAAACTAATTAGGATACTGTTCATATGAGAATTTATAAAACTCCTATCTAATTTCAGCCGTAAGGCTCTGACAACACTGCCAAATTTTTTGCACAGGTAAGAGCATTTAGTTAAATGATATTCTACCACATACAACAGCTCACACGGAGGAAAAAGGATCACTCACCACATTGTAATAGCTTTTGTTAATTGCAGACGTATCAAAGCCTTTAGGTGGACTCTTCAGTGTACCTGATTTGGGGGAGACCGGTTTTTCTGAAATGTAAGATATTCTGAGGTCAAAGGGGTGCAATTTCATAGCTCAACACTAGAGGTCAAACAAACTGCTTTAAAATATTTCTCAATAAGATACAGTGAAAATAGTGCTTCACTGAGAAACATACTTGTGCTTGACACTACTGGTAAAGAAACAATATGGTTCATATGTTGAAAATGAAACTCTAGCCTCAATGAAGGCAGGCAGAAAAACTCCCATTCTTTTTCCTGGAACCCAAAAATCAGTTAGTAAAATTAGCTTTTCCAGATTTTTAAAAAACAAAAACGAAACTATGACAGATTGCAATTAAAGAACCCAAGCGTTTCCAAACACCACACACAATTTCAAACAAAAGTTGTATTAATTTTAATATCAGTTTAATGAACTCTGTAAAAGCAAGTGACTAAAGCTGAACATACTAGAGGCACGACTTCATACTCAGTCTGGTTGAAATAGAGAATCAAAAAACTACACAAGTAGTAGAGTGACTTACCCAATGCTTATCTCTGAAAACTAGCTTTTTTAAAAAGTTACTTTCAATGTTAAGTAAAAAAAAAAAAAGCTTATGTACTTGAGAAGAGAGTCCATCAGAACAATAAATGCAATCCTTCCTGTATCCCATAGTGAATCTACTCAGTAATGCACACTTTTCCTGGAAGGACAATTAAGTCTGTGAGATCAAAACAACAGTCCTAAGTTACCCAAGTGCTGACTCCCAGAATGGAGAGGTACAGAAAGCACACTCCTAAAGCTTCCCCTCCTACCTCCACCATTGCTCTAAGTCAATCGAAGAGGAGCAAAGATGATGGGAGAGACAATCAAAAGCACCATGCTGCTGCTGGAGAAACAGTAAGTAAGACTTACACCGTCTCTTTTCGACCTCTCAGCACTTTAAACGAGAATGCTTGTGAGGCTGTATTTATCAGGACATTATGGTGTTTTGATTTGTTTTTTAAATAAGTAGGCTTGTCTAACATGCAAATTTCAAATAAGCACTGAATTTGCATCTGAACAGTAAAATTGCAAATTGTAAACAAACAAAAAAACTCCACAAACCAACAAAAATCCCGAAAAAAGCATCATCAAAACATACCTACTGGAAGTTTTACCTTTATTTTAAAAGCACGCTCCTGTTTCAAACACATTTTAATAAAGATATATGAATAATTTAGCTCTAGTTTACCCGATACCTCAGGCCACTAAGAATAAATTATGCAAGTTTCCAACACAGACCCGCCTTTCCAGGGGAAGCCCAGTCAGCCAGGCCAAGGGCCCTGCTATCCCCACGGACAGTAAAGCTGACCAGGGAAACACCACCATAAGCAGAACAGCTCGTGTGGTACCAGCCTCTGCTAGACTGTACCCTGGCTAATCTAGTGCTTCTTTCAGGCTGCCCAGCTGCAGTCCCATGGGTGTTGCACTCTCAGGGGAGCTGACTACAGATGCAGGCCACAGTTTCGCCTCCAGTGCCAGGAGCACCCAGCAGGCCAATGGGTCCTGAGGCTTTAGCTAGCAGTCTGCAAGGAGCAGCTCAGGCCCCAAAAGCACGCAAGTGGTATTATCTTTAAGGGGATTTTCTCTGTATTTCACTGGAACTCCCCTCAAAGAAGCTATTCTAAAAATAAAATATGGTCTTAAGACTGTCAAACACGGGCAAAAACATTTCTCCTTACTATGTTCAGAGATGACAGTAAAATCCTTTTGGTTCATATCCCCTGCCCACCCCAGCTCCCAAGTCAGCTATAAGCTGACAGACAGCACAAAAACCATTAGCCCCAGCACTTAGCTGGGAACGCCGACGCTCTCAGCCACCTGCAGTACATACATGCTTGCTATACAGTCAAGCAATTCCAAATGACAGGACTCCTCCCATCCCCTTAGAGCAAAACCATAAACCCAAGCAGACTTGTCATCAAACACTCAGCATGAAAACAGCACCTAAAGTCATGCTGTATGGATGGCTACCCATTTATATATTCACATATAGTGGTACTCATTTATGGGGAAATTACAATTTGGTTTTTTGTACTGAATGATAAACCTGTCGTTTACACAAACTTGGTAATTTGCTTTCATTCTCTACAGAAGCTCTGACTTCTATTTCAATTTATAGTGACTTTCAGGTTCACCAAATATGTAAAGGCTTATCAGTCATGCACCAGAAAGGAGTTATTTAAGAAAAAGCAAAAAGTCAAAGTAAGTTTTCTCATAATACAGATGTCTGACCCCTGTTAATCTGGAGAAAGCTGGCCAGTCATAGAAATCTGGCTCTTCTTCCAGCTAGTTTGTTATCTTTAAAGGGTCTAAAAACACATCTCTGCCCCTAACATTTTCTCTTCCTAAGCTGCTGAAGTGGGAGATTTTTTCCTCAGTCATTTATATTACCAACCGTTCATCTGATTAAATTATCCATCAGAGACACACGATCAAATTGAGATTTAAAAACAAGACACAAAAAAGAATCACACAGTCAAACAATTTCGCCTGAACAGTCACAAACAACATTCAGCTTTTAAAATGCAAAAGCCTTTTCTATTGCAGAAACACAGAATTAGACACAGCAAATCAGTCCAGCTGTCCATCATGTCTGGTATTCTGCCTCCAAGCACTGTCTTGCTCATGAGGAGGAATAAGAAACATTCTTGTTGTAATCAACTTATTGCACAATGCATTACACAAAAGAAAATCCTGATCCTGCACATAAGAAATCACTTCCTTAGCATAAACAAAGATAAATGTTATCATCCTTCATGACAGGACATTACAGTACTTTGGCAAACATACAGGCATAATTCATTAAACATTTCAAGCAGGTGTCATGCCCACTCAGCATACTGGTAACTTATACCGGTCTTATAGTTCCATAGGTCTATGCAGTCCATAGGTTTCCAAAACATTAGCAAAATACTCTGGCACCCTGCCCACTCCCCTAACCAACTCCTCTGTTTCTCAAAGCACTGGAAGAGAGAGACTTGAGCCAAACACCAGGTTTTCCCGTACAGAAGATTCTCCCCTTCAGTCACCCATCCATTACATTAACACTAAAAACACATCAACAAGCACAGCATATGATCATATCCAAAACAAACACGATCTGCTCAAGTACTGGAAGAGACTGTATTCAGCTGATGACTGATACCAAGAGTTAAAGTTACCACTATCAGTTTCTTTCCTGATCAAAGCATTACGGTCAGCTGCACTCAGATACACTTGATAGTGCTTTGAAGTGTCTAGTGGCTAGTGATAAACCAGATAGAACTCACTTAACAGATCATCTTTGGGTGGAGACCGAGTTTGGCATAGGCTTCTTAACGTTATTCTTCCAGCAAATAATTATTCTCAGTAGCACCAAAACAACTTAGAGCAGCTGCTTCTGTAACCTTTCCCTAAGCAGTACATAAGATGCCATCAACTTTCTAAAATGCAAGTTGTGTTATCCTTTACAAGCATCTACCTTTCTAAGTGACTGTAAAAGGACAATTTACCCAATCCTTCCCAACATTTTGTTTCATTCTTTTTTCATTTACATGCAAGTATTTATTTTACTTGCCTTCAAATTACTTGTCATGCTCACATTCTCTACCTCTGTCACATTCATTTTCATGCAACAGTCTACTTCACAACGCACTGCTTCAAGACATCCTTTAGTAAAGTATTGCAACCCTACTGCTGCAAGAACATCACCATGTGTTTCTGCCGTTACTAGGCTATGGTGTGTAAGATGTGATTTAGACTATTTCATCCTACAGTGCAGGAGGAAAGATGTACCAGCTGGGACACCGAAAGCTAGATGGTCCCTATTAGTGAAGTGCGACAAGCCAGCTCTGTCTCTCTACACTAATTGGTTCAAGTCCAGTATGAGGAGGGCAGACCCAAACTTGTTCCCAGTCGACTCAGGCATCGCTGCAACATGCTCTATTCTGCAATGGGGACACTACCAACACTTCCTCCCTAGTAGCATTCATTGGTCCCAACCTCTACTCTATTTATGTCTGTAGAGTAACACTTGGCAACAGGTACGCTTTACCCAACCACGTACACCTGAAGGGGGAAAGCAAAACTAGCATTCTTTGTGGGTTTTTCTTTTCTTCATTCTTTTTCCAAAGCTACAAGTGGATCTTGTCCTTCCCTCACACACCACAGGATGGAAACAGCAGATACTCTGCTCTTCCACTACACTTGAGCCTTTTCCCCCACTGATTTTTATTTATTTATTAACATCCAACCAGAAGAACCACTAATTTGCTCTGGGCCTGATACTAACATAACTGTCAAAAAAGTGTAAGAAAAGATAGGCTAGAACAGTAATGACACATTAATTTCTGTGAATAATTAGAATTAAAACTTTGTGACATAGCAAATGTAATTTTTCAAAGCTGTATTTCCTTCTGCATAATCTCATGTCATATAAATTGATTACATTTTTATAAAACCCAGCAAGTGACCATGTGATTTTTTAAAAAAAAAAAAGTGATTAACATCTGACAGTAGCTAAGCAACTGCATCCCATTCTGGCTAACCACTATTCTTTTTAATGCAAGGGAACTCTCAAAACTATGTCTCCAAATCTCTCTACTGTTCGAGACAGAAGCAGCACTATAAGAGACAAGACTCCACCTACACCTTCACCATCACTGCTCTGTTTTATGTAAGTAATAAACTCGCAAAGGCCACGCTGTCAAATATCTAACAAGTTTACACAGTATAAATCTTTTATCCTATGTCACATGTAAGAGCATGGCAGAATAAAAATAAAAGTCCTCTCATTTCAAAGTACTTCCTGACTAGTGATCAAAGAGCTTTTTAAAAAGAAAAACAGGTAAAATGTTAAAAGGTTTAAGAAGGAAAATGAAAACATGCACACAGGGAAGGAGGGAGAGAGAAAAATGGACCATCTTTTTGACCTTACAGTGTATCTGAGCACATACCTGAAAAGAAACTATTACTATGGGGTTTTTTTCCTATTTGTAAGTTTGATCATAAGTACCACAATTTCAAACAGATCTTCTTTTTCCCCTTTGGTTGGGAGGAAGGGGGAGGAAAGAAAACACACGCAAAAGCAAAATAAAAATCATTTTGCATCTCAGCCAAATTTATTCCCCCCAAACCACAGAATTATTGTCCAGCCTAAGAAAACTAAATGCTGTGCTTTGCTCAGTAATCTCAGTATCTGTCCTACAACCATTCATAGCTCACCTCATACATGTATTAGCATTCTGTGCTAACACTAATCATTCTGGCATAGCTACACAAACAAGTTACAGCATGGGCACAGCATTGCAATGTTTTATTAGCTACATGGAGATACCTTATCATGTAACATACTCTGCTTGTACAACTATACACAATGTAGTTTACTTCTAAAATTTTTAAGAAAGCAGTGTGGGTAAAGGCAGTTCCCGTTACCAAGCAGCTCCTTCCTCCTTGTCTTTAATATCTAACTTCAGATCAACCATACAAGCTATCTGGCATTAAAGGATACCAATTTACAACAAAAATCCATTTATCTAAACATCTAATAGCTATGAATTTTGTGAGAATTAAAACAAAAACACACATCCATGAAGAACTTTCCCTTTCTTCTTACCCAGTTTGCCAAAGTCTGGTTATGCCAGACTGAAGAGATTTATTTAATCAAACTCACCATTTCCCAGGAACTCTCCAAATAATCAAAACATCCAGAATCTCCAAAACATCATCAAAAATGCTAAGTGTTAAGAATTCTGTATAGGTAACTAACTGCTGTACTTTCAGCCCCATTTGAGAGAAGAAAGAAGGGTGGAATCATACTGCCAATGCCAGAACACTTTACAGAGTACTGTGAAAACCAGTTAGATGTCCAGGATGAACATTTGTTCCCAAGACCTTAATCAAGAGCAAGTATTTCAACAAACCTATCCTGATCTTTTTTAAAATAAATTCATTGTAATGCTGATAGAAAACACATTTTGAATTTGAGTTTGCAAGACAGCAAGTTCTACTAAATCATTTTGAAATAAATCAGGAAAAAAAGGCACTGTTGTGTTTCAACCTCATGCTTAAAGCATGAGGGCACTTACAGTACTTCTAAATTAGGAAAAAATCTTACAGTAACGTACATACAGTTGCCAGTAAGTCAAGAAAAAAGGACAGTGAAAGACTATCAACTCAAGAAATGTCAACCAGTCTAATGAAGACTAGCAAAAAAGAGCAGGGGCACAGGAGTGCAACAGAGACTGTCAACACATACATATAACAGACAAAACTTCTCATGAACCTCTACCAGAGCCATTCATGTAACTTCAGAGCTTTGTGGTAAACAGTACTACATTCTTGTTTCAACAAGGACAACAGAACAACAAGTCTAACCTCAGGACACAGTGACAATGTACTTTGATACAGAAGGGAGGAGAGTTACAGAGAAGTCCCTCTCTCTCTAGCACCTTCTACAATACCCACAAGGAAGAAATCACTTGAGAACAAATGTTCATAACAAATTCCTGGAAACAACCAAGAAAAAAAGAGCATTGCAAAATGAGAACAACAAACTAAGTAAGAACTCAGTAAACTTCAAAATATGTGTAAAAACAGGATTCGCACCAGTGACGGTGCAAGGGTAAAAAGGCTCACAAGAATGACAAGCCTTTTAAGAATTAGGGGCATCTCAAGGAAGACCAAGAAAAGTAGATGCAAATTGACAAGATCAAATATCACAAATACTACGGTGACACTACGGTGACTCAAAACACAGAAAAAGAAACAAAAGTAACTAGAAGTCAGGTCACCAGCTGAAATACAACATGGACATAAGAGTAAGAGCAAACAAAACATTCCATCACATACATTCACCAAGTGGGAAAGCTGATCTGCAACTCAGAAGAGTTATTAGCAGACATCAAGAAGCTCTTAATATGTCATGCTTCCCTCTACCCCCCCATCCTCATTATAAAAGGTCAACTTCAGACAATTCAAACATACCTACGAAAGACATTAAAGCAAGTTAAAACTAGTATTTTGATAAAGGAGTACCTGCTGTGCCGATTTGGCAGTAAGAGAACTAGCTACATCCATGTTTGAAACCACAGAAGACAAGTGAAGTTCCACAACATAGTGGAAAAGGCCAAACATAGTAACAGTCTTTAAAAAGGAGAACAGAGAAAGCTAGTGCTACAGGTCAGTCATTTTCACTTTGTAACAGTCAGTAAATGCAGGGAAAACAAGCAGTAACTCAGCTTCCCGAGAAAAAACATAGGCCTGTATTTCCTTCCACAGAAGCAACTGAACATATGAGAGCACTCCAAGAACACAAGAAGTCTGACAGAATCCAGGAGCACAAGCCCTTGCAGCACAGGGAACATGCCTATACAGCAGAGGGAAAAGAAGAACTTTATAGAAAACTTTTCTGATGGTGAGAAGTAAAAACTAAACCATGGAGTAGAAGCAGGTCATGTCAGCCCCCAGGAATCAGACCAGGATGCGAGGACTGGTAGGAATCAAACTGCAGCTGGTATTAACCTCAGCCCTACAGCTTGTTGGCATTTCTGTTTAGGAGAGTTACTTCACTTAGGTGAAATATTCTTAAAAAAACCCAAGAACAACCTTAATTTCAGTTGCTGGCAACTTTCAGTTCTCATTTGTTTTATGTTAAAAGCCAGTTTCATTCAGGAGCCTGACTGCTGACCCAAGATCCAGTCTCAGGAGTCAGAAGAGATCAAAACTGATGAAATCCAAAGCTGACCTCTGAAGCAACGTTTTAAATGAATAATGATGAGACAAGAGAATAGTCATGGCTGACAGACTGCTACAACACCAAAGACAAGAAAAAACGGGCTTCAGGAATTGTTTTTCAGATCTCTGAAGAACTTAAATCATGACTGTCCAAGAGGATCTAGTTGAAAATGACAATGAAGTTACAGATCTAAGTCTCTAGCATTCTACAAAAAACAGACTGTAGATTGCAAATCAAGGAAGAGAGTAAAGAGGATACAACCGGAAGAGAAAGAATTTTAAAAATGAAGTTTTACCCTTACAACTTCACTTGGCAATCATACATCGGTATGGCTGCCTAAAAAAAAAATAAAATTAATGCCAATGATTTTAGCATGGCCCAGAAAACATGTGTTTTCATTGGAGCTGTGAAAAGGGAAGAGTTGTAAAGTCTCTCAGAGAGTCCCTGGGTAGTTTTATCCTACCAGGTTTATCCCTATCTCTGAAAGTAAGCACAGACTGGGCTGGGGGGGATAAAGGGGGATGGTGTGGAGAGAAAAAATTAAAAAAAAAAAGATGTCACCCATCACAAGGTCCTACTAAATTAAAAAGCAATGTTAGCTCACACATTCGGTCGTGAAGATGACGTTTACAGAAAACACTTTCTCTGTATGAAGTTCAAAATAAAACTTCAGTGGAAGAGTGAAGCCTGTATAAAGGAAAGGTGAAGGCCTATAAACAAGAAAGAAAAAGAAAAATCACAAATACATTACCTTTCAAAACCTGTCTCTAACTTTTAGTAGATTTTGGTAGAATTGGGGATTTTTCCTGCAATTGTTTGCTTTGAAGTAATGGGACTTGTGCAGAGATTTTCTGGCGTAGAGTTTGTGGTTGGTTTTGCAGGGTTTGTTTTAGATTGAGTTTTGGTTTTGTTTTTTTTTTTTTAAAGAGATTTGCAGGAAATCTCTCACTATTCAAAAGCCAAATCACCAATTCAAATTATGTCAGCATCAGAGCCAAAATCCAACAGTCTAGGAATTCAGACCGAGGAAGTCAGAGCAGCCCAACTGTGAGAGACGCACAGACAAGCAAACAGAATGGAGGAGTCTTCTGCATGCTTACTGTCGATTCCTCAGTCCTAGAGCACCCTATATAACAAGTAGGGGTGAGGCAATAGGAGTTCATGAGCATTAATGATTGCTGTGAATGAAGTTCAGTAAACACAGTCATGCTTAAACAAAAAGCATTACCATTTTTAAGCAATCAAGCAACTATCAATCTCTACCAAAAGAATTTATGTAAATATGATCTCCTTGAAAACTCACCATTTGATTTTATTTCTCGTACATAGTTACTTGGAAACCACCCTGTTTTGCCATTTAGAGTTCCTTCCCACCAGCCTCCTTCTTCCACTCTTGTAACATGAATAATATCTCCTTTTGAAAAAGAAAGTTCATCTTCATTTGTCTGTTGAAAATTAAATTTTGCTCTCACCACCAACTGATGGTTGCTGTTATCTGTCATGTCCTAGTAAGTGAGAAAAAGAACAAAAAGATCACATTAGAGATTTGAACAATTATTCCATGAACAAAACAGAAGTATCCATAAAATGGCAACAGCCTCTCTTCCACACGTCCCACACATTTCTACTCCAAGCATTTGTAAGGGATGATTTGCCATTTCCAGTATTTCTGTCATTTTAAAACTATAGATTTGTATCAGTCCAGGGAGTATACTGTCTTATTACAGCCCCTTCAAATCAGAAGAGAGTAACAGAGTTAAAATGAGAATAATTCTTACTCTTCCAGAAAACCAAATTCTATTTTCTATATATAGTATAAATTGAAACTGCCTTTGGCAACTACGAAGAAACAACAGATTTACATTAGAGGGGGATTTTTTTCTAAAGCTTTCTGGTTGGGAGGAGGATGGAATGCAGTTTGGTTTAATTTAATTCTGGATATAAATAGAGTCTGCAGCTTAAAAACATTTGGGGTTGGATTTTTTTTTCCCTGTAAAAGGTAATGTTGGAAGGTTCCACACCTGAATATGCAAGTCTCCATGACCTGCCAATGGAGGACAGTGTTCTTCCACAAAACATAAGAAACAGTTAGGCAATTTACCTTGAATAAGTACTCACAAATCATCTGCCTCAAGGTTAGCATAGCTGCAAGTCTGCAGCATGTCAGACTTGCAGCTGTTCATATATATATATACATACACACACACAGATAATACATAAATTCATCCCCATGACAGATGGGAAGAGAGATTATTGCGCTATTGTAACAACTAAATGTTAATAGCAACTCTAAAGAAGTCTTTCAAATTAGTGAAGTTCAATTTCAACATTTTGTTCTTAGATGTCCATCTTGAATATTTGCATCATTCAAGCATTTCATGACAGTTAGGACAAACTTTCATGCTAAAATACCCTAAATATTTGGAGAGCTTTAAATAATTCAAATACAATCCACTGCACTGGAACTGAGAGAACAGACTATAAATCATATCTGCCTCCATCATAAGTAAGGATCAATACCTGTGTAACTAAAGCAGTAACTTAATGAGAAAATGACTGTGTCAGCAATCCTAGTCACCTGTCCAGATAGAAGAATACATGTTGTCTATATAGTTTAGATGATTAAAAAGATGTACTGCATAATGTCACTGGTATTTTTAACATGTCAGCTTAATTCGTATCTACAGCAATCGTTACTGTATCACAACTTAATTTAACAATCAGACTTTTAGTGGCTGAGAAACTGTAGGAAAACGAGGGCAAACACCTCTGAAAACGTGCAGAAAGCCCCGATATGCTGCAAGTCACAATGTTCAGCAATTAGACTGCCACATTTTCAAACAAGTGCCTCAGTGCTCTGCTTGTACACCATGTGCACTCATCCACTATGACTACTCAGCAAAAGAAAAAGTTTTGCCATAGTGGCCAGTAAAAAGCTACAAAATAAGCACCAACACTGCACAGTGGCATCAATTACAGTCCCTCTCCTCTGCCAGGATGGCTCTCCAGTAGAGGAAACCAAGTACAAATTTGGTGAGAACAGTTCCAAACTGATCAACTACAGCAGCAAAACCAACCTAGTAATTTCCCAGTTTGGCCACTAGCTCTCTTTCCCTCCTTCTTGCACTTCTCTGACCCTTTGCAACTTTCTGCAGAGCCACTCAGATCACCAAAGTGATAAAAATACTTTAAAACTCTGATTACTTCCATGATCCAGCTAACAGCTAGTCCCACAAAGTTGCATCAGCAAAACTGAGTGGGTTGCGAACAGCAGAGTGAGAGCTGGAATTAGTGGCCTAGGGCAAGAACTTGCATGGGCTCTGCTACCAAAGAAAACACACCAAACCACACCTAAGAAAGCTTGAGTACTGTGTTTCAAGTTTCATGTAGTAATCATCACATAGTTCAAAACTGCCTCCTTCAAGCATGGAAAAAAGCAGTTTACAATAGGGATCTGAACCCTTCTTGCAAACCTTTTAGTCAGTAAAAGCACCTTTCACCACAGTTAGTTTCAATACAGTACTCCATCCTGACCTCAGCCATACCGTGTAACAACTACCCACACCACTCAGCTACCTGAAGGCTGGTTGAAGGATTCACCTTGAAACATAACAGAAAACTGCAATAACTACCAATACTGCCAACATTTAAAGTACCACCTTTGCTGAGATCTGACTCTCCTTCAATCATCATCCCTAAACTCAGACATGGAGAAAATGAGATTTTTGCCTTTGGAAGAGCAAGTCCTTATACTGAAAAGAAGATACTGTGTATGCAGACAACATGGAGCAGTAAGTGAGGAAAAAAAATAATTAGAATTTCACAGGAAGCTGCATATATTTTGGAACATCATAAGAAAAGCTGCAAAAATAGAATGTCACAGGCTTGAAACACAGAGGTGAAAGAGAAAAAACAGTTACTTTGCTACACTATCGTTCACTTATAAATCTTGTCAAAAGAAAAAAAAAGTATCACCACAGTATGTTTCATTTCTTCTTGAACTTACCAAACTCCGATACTGTCCCTGAAAGAGTTTTGAAGTTCTACTGTGTAAAGACTGGGATCCCAGAGAATCAAAAGATTTTATTCGATGAGATGAGGGCCGTGCGCATACAGAGTCACTGCCCAGCCCTATGTCTGCAAGAGGGAAGGAAAAAAAAATTAGATACTAAGAAATCTGCATGTATCTTCTGCTTACCTCTGTAAAACGGACATGCTTAAAGGAGGTTTGATGTATCTGCAGTTGCTGAATAATTCAAGATTAAAAAAATATATAATATTTAATAAATATATTACAGATAATATATAATAAAAAATAAAAATAATCTGAAATCCTGAGATACTGGCAGTTTCTTCCCCACACAGGCATGAAAACCATTTGAGCTGTTGAGGAAGAGGAGGGCTAGGGTTTTATTTCTCCATTCTTACTCACTGCCAGTCCATTTAAAGGTAATTAACCAGCATCATTTTAGCTAATGGCCAAGAATTTTGAATGCATAAAACTTGCTTGAAGTAAAGCCAGCCACATCTGTTTCTTAGCTCTCCTCCCACCCCATCTCCTTCTCAATTAAAACATTCCTTCCACTGTCTTTTTTCCTGTGTTCCTTTGTCTCATCCCTTTTTGCCAACTAAGCTGTTTCTTCTTCTTTGGAGGGAGGGGGAGGGATAAGAGGAGTAGAAAGGAGGAAAGCTGCTTGCTCAAAAAAACAACACCCTCCCAAAACCTCTCCCCTCCTTCAAGGTCTCTCCTCTGAGAAGCACACCCATTTGAGATGTTCACCCAACATGCTGTCTGAGTGCTGCTGGGGTCCCTGTGAGCTGGGAGGCATCAAGGGAGTGGCAGGGCAGAGCTCATCCCACCACTCCAGCCAGGAGCAGTGCAGCTGGGGCACAGCAGCCCCAAGCCCTGGACACTGGGCACCTCCCTGGGGATGGAATGTCAGCCCACCCACAGGTGGGGTGTCCTTGTCCAGAATAGCAGGCCACAGCCAGACCGAGGCCAGGCTGCAGCACTGCTGAGCCCCTCCCCCAGCGTTACGGTGGGACAGGGGTTGCTTCTGGCTGCACCAGCTCCCCAGTCCTCGCAGCCAAGGCCCCAGGAGAGGGATGCTCCCAGGGCCCTTGCATGGGTGACGTGTTACAGCAAACACTGCTCCTTTCCATGAGTACGGCGAGTCACTCCTTTTCCTCATTTTCCCCACATACAAGGAAATCATTCAGTAAGCATCTGAGCTTCAAAGAGCCCTGAAAGCAGTGCAGTATTTTCTGTCCCAAAACTAGATGTTTTCACAAGATTACACAAGCATGCCAACTGCTCTCCTGGTTTTTATGCCTCCGTTACTCTCTTTCCTAGTAGCCTGCTTTGCTTCCAACACTTGACTTCCATATCAGAGGTACATGCGCACAACTACAGTTTCATATTAGTTACTGTCAGACTAAAGCAGACCATGATATTATGCAAGTCCGAGTTCATTTTGGTCCAAGGGAAATAACACATACAGGCTCAGTTCCATGAGGAGACTGGTGAACAAGGCATATCTGCCATTCCACTTCAAACCTGAAGGGACAACTGGATTCAACTTAACTGGAAAGCCTTTCAAATTCAGCACGGCATCCAACAGGGGCTGACATGCAGGAGGAAGGAAAGGGTTTGAGATTGACAACAAGCACAGAAGCGTTGACAAAGGATGCTCCAAGTCCACAGTGACTGAGCGGGAAAGACCTTCTTCAGGTGCATCTTTTTTTAAAAAGTCACTGTTTTCCTTTGAAAATCATTATCCTCCAAAAAAACCCCAATCTATAAATACACATTCCCATGTCAAATAGTGCAATATTAGAACTATTCATATTAGAGTTGCGTATTTTGTATGAATAGCATCATCACACATTGAAGTCACAAAAGACCTCACACTTTGTGAGCCTGCTTTCCTAAAAGCATTTAAAGGCTACTGTATCAATATAAACACCAGCAATTAAAGTCCATTACAGAAAGGGCATACATCTTTGCAGCCAGGCAAGAAATCAGACTAAACCAACCTGGTGTAGTGGAAAGTGTCCCAGCCCATGGCAGAGGGGTTAGAACTAGACGATCTTTAAGGTCCCTTCCAACCCAAACCATTCTATGATACTACAATCATAGGCTTCATTTGTAAATCCCAACTTTGTGGCTAATTCTGAGGCTCCCAAAAACTTTCAAGTTGCTGTAACTATCTGTGACTAATGGAACTTAAGGATTAAAAGCAACCTGTAACATCTACATGTCCAGTTTGCTATGTTTCCTAACTGCAGCCAAGTGGAAGAACAGACACGCCACCAAATCCAGCATTATGCCTTAACACAGCTCACCTAGGGAAACAGGATTAGGCTGACTGACAGCAGTGCATCCCAGCCTCTGGGCAACCCTAAAACATCCCACCCTAGAATTTTTTTTAGTGTTGCCTGATGTGCAAAATTTTCTATTTTGCAATAGCAGAGCTAATACACCAACACAAGAGCACCTTTTGAGGCTTGAATTAGAAACTGCCTGTTTGAACTGAAAAGTAAGAAAATTACTACAAACAAACCACATGCAAATTGCAATTATTTTTACCAATATCTGAATAATTTCAAATCAATTTGAACTTTTGGTAGACTTAAGAGGCTTGCAGACCCCACGTATCCATAAAAGTTTCCATTAAAATACCACAAACATGTTCAATTAATTTCTCAATGGCATTATTATCAGAAAAAAAAAATCAGCTCTACTGCTAAAAACTCAAGAAACTTGAATGGCAACACAACATGCATGTTTGAAAACATTAATCTGGTAATTTTCTCAGAAGGTTCACTTTTCTACCCATCCAAAGATTGCCAGGGTCTGTAACACCCTTTCTTCCTCTCTACCAGTATCTCAACTTCCCTACACCTGTTCTTCTCCCCTCATCTGGCTACAAACAGCAACTGGTACCTTGATCCCACCCCTCCTGAAGTTAAAAATTTTGATGGGAGTATATATTCATAGCAGCCTTTCATCAGTCCTCATGCTCATTACTCACACTGCCTCCACTGCACAAAGGTCCATCTCAGAAGAACCTGTGTATATCTGAAATTCTTGCAGACCCAGACAGGGATCTGAAAGCCATCTTCCAATACTATCACAGGGAGATAGTCTAAAATGTTTCTACACGGTCACCAAATTAAAAGAAAATGGTTTGGAAGAACAACGGGTTAGAAGATTTATGTAGCTCTGCTTGCTGCTAGGAATGAGGCAACACCACAGTTTGCATGCAGTTTTGATTTCTGGTTTCCATATCATGACCACCACCCACTCCCCCAATGAAAGGGATCAGCCTGGGTCCCTTCTAAGCCAGCTACAATTGTGGCTTTCTGATGTGGGTATTAATCTGTCAATGTCTGGACCAAATGACTGCGCTTTTTCTTCCCTTTAAAGACAGCTACTGTCAGTGTGCAGTACTGAAATGGTCTATACCACCTTTCACCTTAACTGCAAATGCAAGTATCTTCAACTGGTGTAAGTCACTTCAAAGAAGTCAACGATATTAGTCCATGGTCATTCATTAGCACAAAGAATTTGGTTGTAAACTTACTCTTAAAGGGTGTTCGCTGATGAAAGGGAAAGAAAGCCATAAAAAAAGTCTCTGTTGTAATGGACCAGAGAAGTATTACTGAAGTGACAAGACACTTATTACCATTACAATGAAATAATGCTGATCCACCACTGACTTCTCTATCAGCTTCTTCTTCCTCCTCACATAAAAGTTATCAACTATGGTCTGTTTTAAATAATCTCTCATCAGACTCTAACCTGACGACCATTACTGGAACTTGCTGCTGAGAGTGTGAAGCCCAAACACAGAGCAGCAAGAAGCCAAAAAGGGCCACCAATGTTAGTAGATCTCAATTGCCCTTGTGTCCAATTGGCATTATTTGGCACAACCTCACCCTACAATGAAGCACAGATACCTCTCAACCATATGCTATTTCTACAGCTCTCTCCTTCCCACCAAAGAACTTGAAGTAGGTGGTTCTAGCTGCTACTTACATGAAACATGCATGGCTTAAGGGATCAAAAAAGTTGGCTATCCTTTTGTTGCTGTCAAAGAAGGAGGACGCTGGGGAATGGAGAGTGGGGAGGGAATAATGAAAACCTTGACAAAATTGTTCAAACATGGGAATGACAGACTGGAGCAGAAGTCCACTTCAGTAGTTCAAGAAGTCTGAGCCTTAGCTCAACCACAAAGCTTCCTTCTGCAGAAGGGGGGACTAGAGAACCCAGAGAAACAACAGAAACTGCAACAAAAACTAAGCTGTGCTTGTTCAGCAACAGGTATAAATATACATTGATGTGAGTTGAAGGTAATTGTTAAGTGAGCAGCAAGATAAAGCAGAATCTACTTACCTGCAGTCACCTTATTTAAAGCCACAAGAGAGCTGAGAACTTTGCTGAAATTCTGTCCCTGATACAGGTCATTTGCGTCAAAAGTCTGAAAAGAAAAGAACATGCAATAAGTCGTATAAACAAGCCTGAAAACTAAGCTTTTTTTTATGTTATCATGCAAACCAGGACTGTAGAAGCTATTGCCTCATCAAGGTATCAGTCTTTCAGTGGCTCTTCTGGACCAGTAAAAGTATAGGGGGTTTCCTCCTTTTAAAAAACCCACAAATAAAAGCAAAAAAACCCAACTCACAAAAAACCCACAAACCACTTCATTTTTACATAGAAAGAGAATATAGAAACAGCTGCATTTGAGAGAAACTGAAGAAGATACAAGCTAAAAATATCATGTCATTTAAGTTACAGGAAAGTCAAATAAAACAATTATCAGAAGAGAGACACTTTCCTCAGACATTTTGGCCAAAAAAGTTACTGGGTACCATTACTCTTGGCATACACTTCTTTTCCGGTAGCAACTCACAACCACTGTACCTGATCATTCATAAAGTACTATTGAAATTACTACAAATACTTCTTAAAGTACTGTAACAACATACATGTTATCTCTTTATTCTGTAAGACACAGAGGAAAGCAGAACTCCTGAAAATTAATGAAGTTGCTGGGTAGGTTAGATGGAGAATGAAGTTTGGGAAGCGGGAGGGATGAGAGGTGAGGGTTATTTTATTTTTCTTTTTTAACTGTGGGGAAGAGATCCAAACCTCAAACTATCTTGTAGAAAACACTGCAGTAATTTTCAGGCACTGGGTGATGACATTAAACATCTGGATTTTCAGGGGGAAAAGAAGAGACTTAAACCCCCACATAATATTTGCCCGAAGTAATGGAAACACTCCTTCAAACTCTCATGAAAATAGCTCTCACAACAGATTCTGCATAGGTTTAAAGGAGTCACGGTATTCCCTTGTGCAAGACTAGAAAGAGGACAAGAGACAGCTATTACAGTTGCTCCAACTGATTTAAGAAACACAAAGACATTTAGTTTCCCACAGCATAGCTGTTTTAGACAAAAAGTCAACAAAAACCTGTTTATTTTCCTGATAACAGACCCATCCCAGAGGCGCTATCAGAATGTCTGTACCACAGGAAATGGCCTTCAGAGGCAGGAGTGGAAAAACCCATGTTCCCAGGGGAGATGACAGAAAGGGACAAAAAGCAGCTAGTTGAACCCAAGAGAAGCGAAAATTTTAATGAAAGCTACGGAAAGTAGTGACAGAAGGGGCTGCCAGACCAGTTGTGACTGTTTATGTGATATACTGACAAAGGTAGGGCAGATTTAGGAAACTTTCAATTACAGTACTATTCATAAGAAGGAAAAAAAAAAAGTATCTCCCAAAGCGTTCACAACACTTGAGGTACTCACATATACTAACACACCCATTTTTTTCCCCTCAGACTGCGGATCATTCTCTGGTCCCTGCGAGCCGCAGTTCTACCTTGGCTGTAGAGGTAATGAAATCTCTCAAGCTCAGGCAGTGCGTATACAGCTCAAAGAGCAATGCCACAAGACAGGTGCAGAATCAAACAGTCAGGGGCAAACACTGATATACTCCAAGCAGTTATCATTCACACAAAATAAAGTCAAATAGTTATTTCATCATTTCACTGGCCTACAGATAATTTAAAGACTACTCTTATTTATTTGAAGCTGTAAGAAAAAGAACCAGGGAATGGCCTAGGTGTAAACTCTGTAGGGTTCTTCCTGAAACACAAGGAAGTATTTAAAGACTATGTACAGAAAAAAAAATTAAGCAAATAAAGAACAATCAGATTGTACAAAAATTAAAGTTTTATTAATAGCATATTTTATAATAAGTAGAGATCAGAAGAGACTGACAGCAGAACACATGAAACCTGGTTTAAACACAAAACCCGACTGGACATTAGCCTAACCACTGCTCAAATTGGCGAAGAACATTTAAGCTGTTACGGAACAAGAAGGCATCAGGAGTGTAAAACTTTCATTAATTACATGCTTATTGTGGTAATTTTTAAAGCAGCGAACTACAAGTATGAACAGAATCACAAAACAACGGCCCTGATCCTAAAAAAAGGGAATTACATGCAATAGAGGTGCTTGTGCAGACACCAGAAACTAGATCCCAAAGGTACTACAGGGGAGAGAGAACCAAGAAAAGGAATGTTTAAGAATAAGATTACAAATTACATCTTAAACCCACAAAAACTTCTCTAAAAAAATCCTAAGTAATTTTTTTTTTTGCTCACCTTCATTGTGGATTCTGAGAGCCTCCAAAAGTCAGGCTAACGGGAAAACAACAGGACAAGAGGAAGCCTTGTTTCCTGCTATGCTGAGACTATAAAGGATACCAAGAACGATTTGATTGGATCATCCCAACACGCATATTGCCATAAAAAAAGCCTGTATCCAGGACACGCATCCAGTCTGCTACTTCACAGGAAACAACACAATAGGAGGATACAAGAACCATTTGCTTCCTTGCTATTCTACATAAAGCAATTCTGACAGGAAACCACCCTCAGCATGCTCATGGCCAGTATGTTCGTCAGTAGCATTTGATAAAGGGGGAGGGGGACATGACACCCTCCAGAGAGATTTTCTCCTAAATAAATACTTAAGAATAATCTAACCTAGAGAGATAAAATGCAAGGGAAAACAAGCTTAGGTGATCTAAAGTTCTGAGGCTAATTCGTTATGAACAGAACTACTTGATTATAAAACCTTGTTTCAAAAGAAACAAAAACGCACACCAAAAAAACCCATCCCACACACCAACAACAAAAACCCCACCAAACATATCCTTCTTCTATCTTCATGGAGGTTTGCTCGTTTCCCCCAACGTATTTGAAAACTCTGACATGTGTAAAAGCATCAAGATGCTCTGGATCTTCTACGGGACTGCTACAGAAAAATGGCCTACTGCAAGTTCTCAAGAGAAGTCCAACTTGCCTGTGGACTACAGTCTTCACTCGGGTATTTACAGACAGATCAGCTGTGAGAATTGACTCTTCAAAACATCGTATCTTGAGATACGAAAGAATCGTTCAGTAACTTCCCTATTCAATGTCACTGGTTGACAAACATCCCCCCTATACAATACCCCCAATTCTGTGATTGCAAGAATCAAAGCTGAATTTTGAGAATCAAGTATCAAGCAAAGTTATTTTTATATTGCAAACTTATCAAATAACAAGGTCTGTATGCTAAATTATCTTCTATGATACTAGCGTAACCCGCTTTTGAAATCATATCAGAAGCACAACGTGAATTCAAACTTGCATATGCTTACAGCTCATAAAACCTAAAAATGCAAACACTCAGAAAGACATTACCTTGGAAATACTGAGATTTCTCTTTTAAACATTATGTGATAGGCATATATAGACAATAAACAAGGCTTTATGAAAAAATATTTCCAATATACCCTTGCTTCCCAGGCAAACGATGTTTTTCACTCTTCAGAGACTCTACTTGTGATGAAGTTTACTCTCATTCATCCAATCCCATCTTCCACCAAGACAGACAGGTAAAGCATTAGCCAGGGTACAAGTATAAAACAGTTATAAATCACATCAGATGAGGACCCAGTCAAGCCAAGTCCTTTGAACAAGTTATTTAAGTAACATACCTTTGTTTTTAAATTCCATACAACTGACCACATGCAGATATGCTTTAAGTATTAAAATGAAGCACACCTATTAAATAAAGACAGACCAGGACACTGGAAACACTTTGCAATTTATAAATAGGTAGCTGGGAATCAATGAACTTCAAGCTTAGCAGACTCAACCCCATATGCCTCTTACCTGCCTGTTTCCTAATATTCTTCTCACATTCTTCTGTTCTTTCCTGGATTTCAACATTTCACACATCAATACCTGTGCTGGTTTTGGCTGGGGTAGTTTATTTTCTTTGTAACAGCTTGTATGGGGTTATGTTTTGGATTTGTGCTGGAAACAGCACTGTTAACACAGGGATGTTTTCACTATTGCTGAGCGGCGCTTACAAGCATCAAGGCCTTTCCTGCTCCTCACCAACCCCACCAGCGAGCAGGCGGGGGGGGCACAAGGAGCTGGGAGGGGACACAGCCAGGACAGCTGGCCCCAACTGACCCAAGGGGTATCCCATACCACATGGTGTAGCGCTCAGCATGTAAAGCTGGAGAAAGAAGGAGGAAGGAGGGGATGTTTGGAGCGATAGCTTCTGTCTTCCCAAGTAACTGTTAATGCATGACGGAACCCAGCTTTCCTGGGGATGGCTGAACACTCAACCGCTGATGGAAAGTGGTGAATGAATTCCTTGTTTAGCTCTGCTTCTATGTCTGTGTGGCTTCTGCTTTACCTATTAAACCATCTTTATCTCAACCCACGAGTTCTCACTTTTACCCTTACGATCTTCTCCTCCATCCCACCAGGTCTGGGGGAAATGAGTGAGCGGCTGTGTGGGGCTTAGCTGCCAGCTGGGGTTAAACCACAACAACATCCCAGGCAGATACTGTGTTCCAGAAGCAGACCAGACCAAACTGCCCAATAACAAGGGGTCTTATGCAATCTATAACATCCCACACACGCTTCAAGAGCGCACCGGGCCCTTTCAGTTAGTTACAGCACACTGACTGCCAAAGCCTGCTGATTGCCTACCCTGACCCACAGATTCTGGCTTCTCTTTCCACAACCCCACCAATTCCAAATATATAAGCCTGTCTTTCCATAACTATGCCTGCAATTTTTGCCCCTAGGATTTCAACTGGCTGCAAATTTTATTGACAATTATTTTATGGCCTCTTCCAGGTCATTAATGACATGTTAAATACATAGTTTAATACCAATGGCACCAAGTTCCCTACAGCAAGGTGTACAATGGATGGCCACTCCACATTTGTAATTTTATTAAAGCCTATTAATAAGCCAGTTTTTTAATTCATTTCATGAGCCATGTTGATTTTTCCATCACTGACATTTCTTAAATACCAAATGAAATGCCTTGAAGATCCACTTTATCTACATACCAGTTGTTCAACCACATGCTGGTTGTCAAACTACCAAATCCATCCCCTCATGTTTTAAAACAAGACTGATCTCTGCATGCATCCATTTAAACTTCATCACATTCAACATGGCCATGTTAATACATTCAGGTCATTTTAAGTCATCTAAACCCTTCACCAACCCCCAGTGGATAGACTTCTGTTCAAACAGCATTTATGATCCAATAGCAGTAAGGAAAATTAACATAACAATGCTTGTCCCTCATATACCTGCAACAACCAGTAACTACTGAAATTGGAGAAACATTAACTGAGGAATTAGTGAAAGGAAATTGGAAAATAAGGTTGAGAATATACCTGACGAGAGCAGACTAAAAGCATACAGTAAGCCTGCAGCAGCATTCTTTTCTTCAAATCACTCAGTTTCAAGGCCTCAGGTATGCTTTATACTATTTTATTCCCCCTTCTAGCCCACTAGAAGTCAGAAGCCAGTTCTGGAGGAAATACTTTTAAATTAAGGTACTTCATGTGATAAGGCAAATTCTGCAACTAGAGACAGGGGGAAAAAAAAATAAAAAAAAATCAGGGATGGTGCAGCCAAGCTTCCAGACACATACTTTTTCTTCAAATATGTCTTCTACCAATCTTAATTTGTTTGTATCCTTAAGCCACCAGAGCATCAGTACAGCTGTACCCAACAGTCATAGTAACAAAAGTTCATATACTGGTTAAGAGTAAAATAGCCCTTAAATATTTCCTTGCTAGACTAGCGTCTTGAATATACACAGGTACAGAATTCCCTGCGGATACTAACATTTTAAGCATCCACCTGACAAAAGTAGATGACGGCTTTCTTTACAGCACTGCACCATAAACTGCTGCAGCTGAGGAGCTGACTTATGAGCAGCCCAGATATCTGTGCAAGCACAGACAGAGCTGCCACTGCTAACCTCACCATCCAGCCCCAAAATAAGCTGTAAAATGTGTGTACTAAACTGGCAGGCCACTTCCCAGCTCAGTTTGGTGGCCTTGGGCCCCTAGCACGAAAGATTACAAGAACATTGGCTCAGTCACCCGGAGGAAATGAAAGGAAATGAGCAAGGCAGCTTGGCAAAACATAGCATGACCATGGACAACATGTTACTCCACCTGTTCCTTAGCATACTGGCTGCAGCATTTTTGGCCACAGGAGCATGAATAAACAAGTGGTAGGAAAAAAAGCAACTCATGGTTAGAAATAGATGACCTTCTTGAAAAACACTAAGAATCTCCAGCACCTCCCTTCATTGAGACACCACCCCCAGTGCATTTCTACCCCTGGAGCAGCTGGCAAGGAGAAGCCACAGAGGCCATCCGGGGTCCACCTTTCTGTGATGACACCTAATATGCCCCAGGTGGAAAAAAGATCCCACGGGCAAGCCTACACGCAAAGCAGAAATTTCTTCATCTATTAGGTCACTACATTAGTGGTGCCGAGTCTTACTCGGCTATTACACAGCAGCTGTTTCTCGAGCTATGTATTATCATCTGAAAGCTGTGGCAGTAAAAGGAGAGATAAGAAAAGCAGGGAACTATGACAACTGAGGGAGGAAGGAACTACAAATGTTCCAGAAATCTCTATGAAGCATATTGTTGCCCAAACGTAGTAATGCACAGCACACCGGAGAGCTAAAAAAATTTTTCATTTCAAAAATTAAGAGTAAGACAAGAGAAAAAGTTTGAAAATAACTGGGAGAACAGACCTGCAGTGCAGGCTTTCTGTGTGATTCAGTAACAGTTACAAGAGAAATTAGAACTCAGCAGTAAAGAATATATAAAACTTAAGAGGAGAGCTGGAATAAATTTTACTGCTCATATAAACCTGTTCCTCAAAAGTAAAAACTTAGTCATACTAAAAAAACGTCACCTAAAAAGTTTTATTTAATTCCTACAACTAGTAATATTTTTAAGACTTAACATGTTATCTACAAAAGCAGGCACAACCAGCAATAAAAACGTATATAGAAGTTTGTAGTGTCTGTGCACACATCTGTCTGCATGTATCCAAATATACATTTACAGCACAAAACTGAAGAGGACAAAGGTTAAAACAAACAACTTCAGTCCCTGAAAATGTACTAAGGCTTTCCAGCTCCAAGAATTTTTTGCCCAAACCAGCTGCATCAAAGCATGAATGATTCTGCAGAGCATTAATTTCAAATGCTAAATAACATTTTACCTAAGCCATTACTTCGAAGTCAACATCTGAACATTGCCAAAATTAAACATACACAACTTATTTTTCACCAACCACAGCAAAAAAGGGCATAAAAAAAATCTACACAAAGAAATACTAAATTCCTTTTTGGAGATGAACCGTACAATTTCCAAAGCTTTCCATGTCTGCCTGGTTTTATAATGTGACACAACAAGCTAGTGTCCCCACATGTATTCTTTAGTAAGAGAGTTGTAGAATTTGGTATTTTTAACCATTAGCTTCTAGTAGTAGCAAACCAAGATGTAATTTAAAAAACAGAAAGGGCAGCACTGCCTACATTTGTATAAGCACATCAGAAAACGTAAGTCTGTTTCAAATTTCTACCTGCACAGCAAAACAAGAACCACGTCACACCTTTATCCTAAATCACTTTCCAATTGCTTTCTAGGTTTTGAATCTTATAGATGAAGCCACACGGATAATCTCAGCTACCACTGAAAAAAAAGACAATCAGTGGCATACACTATTAATGCATGACCGAGTACTAAGGCTTAAAGAAGCTCATACTCCTGGAACTACAGGCAAAAATAAAAGTTGTTGGAATTAAACTACCAAAGATATAATCTGACTGGGACACTGAAGTTGAGATGCCTTGGAACCTGCCAACATGACAGGTTATGCCTACTTGCTTAGCTGAAATAAAGCAATTGCATAAGCACCTTTAGTGCCAATGAAGAGAGGCACCTCAACAGGGAAACTTGGCCAGAAATATAGCCCAAGGAAGATTCAGCTCAGTAGAAGTCAACTCTCTTTCTGATATACACACACAAACTATATGAATTACTTTCCAAAAATAAATCAGGAAACGCAGCTGTGGAAATCCAGGCCAAAATGCATAGGGAATACTGTGTGTAAGTAAGAAGACACACAGGACCAAGTACAGTACACACTTGGAAATAAACACAGTCAGTTCTGCTATGAAGCAAGGTAAGCATTCAGTGATAAAAATGGTAAAATTAATTTTTGGCTAATAAGTGCACATGCCACCTCAGATTGCCATTGCATCTGATAAACAAGGACACTGTTAAGTAGTCATACGTTCTGGCAAAAATCACACAAAAAAGGCGAAGGATATTCTACTGAACTATAACTAGCTTTTCTTTCTAAAAATAAGAACTGAAACTCCACCTTAGCCTTCTCCCAATGGTCCAACTTGTAAAAATGAATGAACCAAAGGCATTTGAATGAGAAGTAAAAATTAGACACAAGCACTTCACTGCCTGAAGTACCATGTCCACCTGCTTAGATGAACACCTGCTGTACAGAATGACAATGCCACATTTGGATGACCAAGCCTAGGTGCTCTGTTAACTACAAGTTACATTAATTTCCTAAATTTGCTGATGGGCTCTACTTAATCTTCTGTGCTCTACTATGGCAGATGTGTACCCTAGCAATGCTCCAGAGGCCAAAAGCTCAAGTCTCTGGCTGATAGAACTGCCTCACAAGAAACCAGCAAGAAGTTTCTCAAGAGTGTCACAAGGTATTTTTCCTCCTAAAAGCGACTGTGTTACCTGACCCTGTAATGAAAAAACCACATATGCTTCTGCAGTGCTTATCAGCATAGATATTACAGAAGAACTGCAATATGTCAGTAACTTTTCACTAAAAAGAAAGTTCCTGCTTTCATAGAGTTTCTTTTGGACACCACAGGTGACAAACTTATTCAGCACTAAAGGACGTGAATGCGCTAGAAACCAAAACTGCCATGGGGATTGGATACAGTGCCACAACTGCCCCAAGTTTTACAAGCAAAAGCAAACAGCAAACCCCACAGAACAGGAGATTTTCCCAAAAGAAACAGGTGGCAGAGTAGGAAAGCAGCTTCTAGGTCCTGCCCCACACACACCCCCCCCAAGAACAATGCTAATATCTACTTCAACATTAAATGTCTACTCTCAGAATCAGAGGCACAAGTCTCTTCTTGTACTACTAGTTCATTAAAGATCAATGTAGCAGGAGAAAGCCTGTCAAGTTGGTTTTTAGGCCTTTCTATGAGGCAGATGCTGATAATTAGTTTGAATTAGTTTGTCAGTAACATGCCAATTACAATAAAAAGAAAAGAAAAGAAACAAGTGGCACATTCTGGTCTTCCAAATGCAGGTGATGTCTGTAACAGTATCAACTGGTCACCTTCCCAAGACTATAGATGTGATCAACTGCAAGTCATGGGAGTGGCTGGTCACTTCAGTGCCTGTACTTTACTTTTTTATTTATTTATTTTTTAAATCACAGTAGTAGTAGACTGTGGTTTTGATAAGATACTCCATCACACAGCTTCTGCTGCTTCAGACCCTGTTGGGCACCCATCGTTCCACCAACCCCACACAACACCGTCCCAATAGAGCAGCATGGAGAACACATGCCAGTTTAAAGGATGTCTATCATGTCTTGAAGTACTAGGTAAAGTTCACAGGCAGATATCCACCTTCTCCTGCATAATTTATAGATAAATGTTGTACTTGCAAGAAAAGTTACTGTAATGGAATCTGCAAACTGTTTTCCATCTTGAAGTACAAACATACATTATGGCTCCATTATTCTCGTACATCTACAATTTCTTCCTTATTTTTCTTTTTCTCCCCCTGTAAGTTAAACAAGCTAGGAAAAAGCCTTAACAAAAGAACTACGCAAAAAATGGCTCTGCACAAACACCAGACCAACACTTCACACTAACTCAAAGTAGAAAGTGCATTGTACTTGAAGACTGACCTCAAGCAGATCACACAGTCACAGCAGAAATCAAGATGACAGGACAGCAGCGATGACAGTTGTGTAAGACTACTGAAACAGGCTGCCCAGTTGGCCTGGCCAGGGTCTGAAAGCAGATCCTGAACATAAACATTCAGAACCGAACCATCTCTGTGCAAGGTTTTACAAACTGCTGTTTGTTAATGGCTGAAATCAGTAGTGACACACTGAATTTTTTAAAGCTCAGAATAAACCAGTTGCTAAGGAAGAGGGAGTTAATGCACTCAGGAAAATTGCAACTAGGTTTCAAACATTAGGAAGGGAGATGCCTCCTTTTGGAATACTTGAATTTTAGATTTATTTTCTAAAATAAAGTAATACACATCAGCTAAACTGTGAACATCTCCATAGTCTTACCTAAAAACACAGGAAGGATGGCTTGCCATAACTGATTTAAAATGCCTTCTGTCTAGATACATGTTCTGCCAAAATTTCTCTGATTTCTGAAGTGTCAGCTTAGTTTCAAAAACCATGCTGTATGGAGTGAGAAGAGGCCTATGTAATGAAGAGAAAACTTAATTCCTATAGTGAAAAGTGTGGAAAAAAAACCCCACAACTAGGAAAATCAACTTCTCTGGGTCCAAAATAGGTAGCATTACCTGCAATCCCACTCTCCATTTGCAAAACAGAAAATAGGGAAAATAGTAGCTAAATACCAGTTTAAGTCACTACCATCAAAGTATCACAGACACATAGTAAGATTGCTGAGAGGGACTGTTTTTAAAACAGCAGTTTTTATAGACAGACACACCCAGAGCATGTCAGAGAGCAAGAGCTAGAGGCAGGGGAAGGAGTCATCTTACTGCAAAGGATTCCGTACTACATGAGGTTATCATCTGCCCTCTTAAAATAGCCTGCTGGCTGGTTTACTACACTACCACGTGCTCTAGCCACAACTTAAATGCTATCACATGCTCACATTTCATCTGGAACAAATGCATACAGCCAAGTGATCAGATGATGCACAGATTCAGCATCAATGGAGAACCAGCTACAGACAAAGTACAAGCCACAAAAACAGCCCCACTGACCTCAAACACACTGTTTCACCTACTGCTTATCAGCATGCTTAGGAACGCTGTTTGTGTGCGCACACTTTTAAAAATAAGCATATTAACAGGAAAAAAAAACCAGGACAATGCTTGTAGCATTAAATATGTATCAGTAGCTGGAGGAGAAAGACTGAAGGGGAACTGGTATTTTGAGATTTCTGGCATTGCTCTGAATTTGACTACACATGAGTAGACACATGAAAAAAAGCAGATGAGGGAAAGACAGCAATTTAAGAAAGAGGAAGGAAGGAAGGGAGGGACGGACGGACTGTTATACCCTTCAGGTAAAAAGGGATTTAATCCAAAATTTCAACTGCTTCCTGCCTGTACTGTGGGAAGTGCCAAAAATTAAGAATAAATGCTTACTGATTTTCCATATAGTCTCTTGAAGCTTTCCTTTAGAATCACCAACTGGAAGAAGTAATTCCAAAATAGTTAGCAGAAAGGAACAAGCTCCCAAAACCAAGATTTCAGGTTTCAATTAGATCAGAGGGAATTCATTTCAATGTTTCCAATACTAAAAGTTCACTGAAGAGCCCAAAACTGCATGCACATCCCCTGAGCTATAGCTCCTCCCAAGCAATCCCGTTTTCATTCACAGCTTACCATTTTGATTTCAGTCAGTACGAATACTGTTAACAAGGAACCCAGGGCTGCATTTCTCCCTCTCTCCCAGGTACCTGCAATAACGCGATCCAAGATCCTCCACCATTTGTAACACCCATTGAAAGAGCAGGCACAGGACTTTATCCAGGAAGCAGGGATGAGCCTCACCACCACCTGTTCTGGTGACCAACCACTCCTGTTGCAAGGCTGGTGGAGCTGCCTAAGCAGCAGTGGGGCAGCCAGAGGGCCCAGCACCTTAGGGTGAGGAAGACAGAAATCTGAAACCAATTTAATGCAACAGCCTGTAACTCAAGGGCATTCAGCAGCTGCCGGGCCAGCAGCTAGTCATCCCTATAAAGGGTGACGCAGACACTTGTGGGCATGACACACGCTGCAGGTCTAGGTAAACCATTCCTACTCAGGATCTGCAAGCCCATAGATCAGGGCAAGCTTTCAGGAGGGAAAACTCTTCTCCCACACCACCTCACACTTTTCACTTACGGGGTCATTAAATCCCCACAGGAACCCAGTTCTACAACCTGAACTGGCAGAAAATTATTCCAGCAAGAAGTGGGAAGTTTGCTGCAAGTTTCACAAGCTAAACCAGTTCAGTATCTGATGAAAGCAGCACCTGAGCCCATGTGTAGGAGAGAAACATCTTGTCTTGTCAAGGGAAAAAGATTCACTTGCAGTGCTGGGAAATGTCACAGTTCAAGTATTTTCCGGGGGGGGGGGGGGGGGGGGGGGGAAGATGGGGCAGTGGCATAGATAGATACGGACATGGAACTCTGCAATTTAGCTACAATCCACTCCCAGCCCAAACATCCAGCATCATGCTGATGTTCAATAAAACATTTATGTAAGAAATTCAAACTTACAGTTTATGAGACTATGTATAAAAATTTCCACATTCCAAATATTAATAATAGATGGCCTCTAGCAGGTTACAGGCAAGAACAAAAATGAAATCCACACCAATTCTGCTTATTCATAGCAATGCCTTGGGACACAATCTGAAAGAAATACGTTAGTTTTTCCAAGAAACTAGCTATTACAAGAATTTTGTAGTTCTGATTCATCAGTTCATGAGCTATATGATGGGCTTGGATAGCCAAGCTAGGAAGGGCAGCTAGAGATGATACTATGAGCAGCCAGGCCCAACCGTTTACCTCAATTCCTCCCTTCTCCTAAATATTCTCATCACCATGGTCCAGGATTCTTCTAGCCTCATGTCATCACATTCCCAGCTGCATATGCCCTAACTTAAATGACCTCTCCAAGACACAACCACTCCCACTCCAACCTTCACAAAACAAAGTCCTAAATCCAGCCTCTCACTTGCAACACATGCTACCTCACCAGCACTACCTGGGCCCTGATTTGGCATCCTGATCCAGAAGGCACTGAAAAGAAAAAGCTTCGGCCCCAGTCTGATAAATGGTACCCATTCGGAGATAATCCTGTTCCTATCACCTCCATGCAGCCAGCCAATGCCAAGGAGTCCATGCCTGCAATAGGCAATACACCGTACACCCAGGAACATGTCTGTCTGCAAGCACCAGAGCTTGGGAACTTCTGAAGACGACTCTGGTATAGTTATCATGTGCTTTTACAAGTTATAATAGTTCAGTGACTGGCAAAGATTGTTTCAGCATGAGCTCTTTTGCTAATGCAACTGTTGTTCATGCAGCAGAACCCAGGAGTTCTAGAAATTGTTGTTGTCAAGAGGAGCAGCAGTAGAGGGCCATACACTCCTCCAAGCAGCATCTAGGAATGCCATTTGTGGAATCAGGACAAGCACTTAAGAAAAATCAATGACAACCTATCCAGCCCCAAAACCTGCATCTAAGAGTTGCCAATAAGGATACAGAAAGGCAAGTATTACATAGTAATACTTAACCAAGATGTTCTTCCAATAGTTTGTCTCAGGGACTATCTGCATTTCAAAGTCTGAAATGGATTTTTTTTAGACTTCTCTAGTCCCTTATGTAACCCATGTAATTTCAGCTTCTACAAAAACCCACAGAAATTATTTGTATAGCTCAATTACAGGATGAAGACTCACTTTCTTTTATTTGTTATGACCATGCCAATTGCTTGCTTTTTCTGAGTAGCCCTTAGTTCCTGTGCAAGGAGAAACAGAAAATAACCTTCCCCCCTTCTCCATGCCACCCATTAAGGAGATCCTATTGACCTCAGATACCTATCTCCTCTGTCAACGGAAGAGTCAATGCATTTATCTGTAACTCACATGGACTCCATTCCTTCCTTTTCTTGTAACAACTTCTGTTAAGTCTTGAAATGGCTAACTATTCCATTTCCTTTAAATACAGCATTTCTCCTGGGCATTGCTATAAATATAATGTGTCTCCATGCTACAACTCACAGAACAGTCAGAGGGAGTGACCAAGCACAATATCTTTGTGATTTGCCAGGACTATATGATACCTGTCAGTTCAAAGAACTCTAATACTAAATAGAAATTTCAACTATAGAATGCAACAGTATTTGGCACAGCCTCAGTAGCAGAGGAATGGAAGGCAGAAAACAAGAACCAAGACTTTAAAGATCAAGGAAGAAAAGAGATCCAGAGAACTACGGACAGTAAAGCAAATGCCTAAGCCTGGTAAATTGATAAAAGCTATAATAAAGAAGAGAATTGGTGGAGTTTGCATAAATATGGAAATAGAAAAGAATTAACATTGCTTTGTTAGAGGGAAGTAACCATTCCAAAAAGCATCTATGCTCTTTGAAACAGTTAGCCGTAAATATAGGGTAGTCCAGTTAACACATCGTATCTGAATATCCTTTCAAAAGACACCTTACAAAGGGTTGCTTTTGTTTTAAACAAAGGTAATATAAGCTAGAAAACTCCTCTTGAAGATTCAGAAGTGCTCAAGAAATAAGAAACAAAAACAGCTGTACACAAACAATTGGGTTTCACTATGATGGGAGTATCAAAAGCATCCCACAGGGACTTAGGACCCACGCTACTCAACAGAGTATCCATGCGATTTCACACGAGGCATGAACAGTGAACATTGCTGAGGATACACAACTACTCAAGGTAGTCAAAACTGAGCCCACAGCAAACAGCTAACAAATCTTGTGGATGACCAAATGTTAAAGTGGCAGGTGAAATCTAGTGCTATCAAATGCAAAACCTAACCCCAGGCAAAATAATGAAAAACCCAAACCTCATCATTATACATGTATAAGAACGAGTTCTAAATTAGCAGTCTAAATGAAAGTCAGCTAACAACTGCAGATCAACGATCAGTCAAGTCACGAAGTCCAACAGAAACAGGACTGGAAAATTAGAAAAGACAGAGGCAACAAGCAGACAGCTTTTATTATTTCCATATCATCTCTGTAACTTAAATATGACTCTGATCCACCACAATAATGATACTATAAAACAGGAAAGGATACAAGGTATAACAAGAAAGCTGTTTAAACAAACTAAATTAATGCAACAGTTTTCATACAAGGGAAGAGTAAATAAACTAAAAGTGTTCATCTCTGAATGAGATGGGATGTAGCAAAGTATACTAGTGCCATATGAAGTCACGTACAGCAGGGAGATCTGTAACATAAGAACAAAGTCAGCCACTGCCACCAGATGCAGCAGCTGAACAAACAAAAGGAAGTTTTTATAAAATGCATAATTTAATGAAAGAACTTACTGCCATAGGATGCTGTGAAGGTAAAAAAAGCTCAAAATAGCTTGGGAAAGCTATTTTTTTAAAAAGGCGCCACAAAAGGAGGTCCATTGAGCTGTTAAATACACAGTGATAGGGATACTGTCCCCGACACCTCAAGAAACTCCTCAGCTATGGACTGTCAGAAGCTACTAAGATTTAATAGAGCTATCATGCTGTATTTTCACCTTTTTTTTTTTTTTATATACCTTTTTACTGGGCATCTATTACAGATCTTTATCTCACAGGATAACAAAGAAAGCAGACCTTTGATCCGAACTTGCATAGTCATCCTTAGGTCATTAAAGACAGCAAAACCATTCCTATGTTTTTAATCTCCAAAGCCAAGTTAAGCAAAAAAAGGTCGTCGCGTTAACTCAGTCACTAGAGAAAACCCCTCCGTAAAATACTGCCTGAGCAGCAATAGCCTTTATTCCCCAAATTCTCGAAACCACGTATCAGACTTCATTTTACCATGAATACAGGATTTTAAAACTAAGCAATTGAATAGTCATATTGGAAGATGCAGAAATATTATCATGATACATATCACCTTACAGAAATTTGAGAACACATTTTACCTAGGTCAGTGCATCTACACCCTGTTACCCAAAGGGGCAATGCTGACTCAACACCTCCCAGATATACCTCACACACCTCCCCAGTGTGGGATCTGGCGACAGGGCAATCAAGGGGCAAGTCAGTTCAGCTACAGAAAGCTATTCAGCCTTAGTCTTTGCATACTATCAGCTCACTGAAACAACTCACTGCAACTGCACAGTCTGTAGATACCAGGGAAGTGGTAAGACTGTGCCTAAGTCTGGACTATCGGGATTTCCCTTCACAAAGGCAGCCCACAGCTACAGCAGATGTGCAACAAACCATATTCACCATTAAGGGATGCAAACACGAACACTAATCTCACTAAATGCACCACTTAAAACACCAAAGTGAACTTTGTACCACTTCAAAATCAGCTAGTAATTATGTCTGGGTTTAAAGGACAGCAAGGAGATGAGCAAGAAGAAACAGCTCCATGTATCACTACACCAATGTTATAGTTATGCCACAGGACAGCAAAAACATTTTGTTACCAAAATTTCACATGGTATATTAACATGCGCAGTTTACACACAGACACGCATAGTATTTGCTATTTAAATACCACAAAAATCAGCTTCAGACTAGATGAATGAGCTACGTATTATTACACTGACCAGTCTTCACAGTTGATGCTGTGGTGTTGAGACAACTGATACTAATGGGACTTCTACGGGAGGCTCATGATTTTCAGACGGCAAAGTTCAGTGTGCCAAGTTAAGGATGAGGCTTCAAATGTAACTGAAGCACCTACAGGGAAGCACTTAAAACAGAAACTGTCACTTACATAACATTTTAAGAAGAAAAGATACCAGTCAAACCACGTGGAGCTACAGCATCCTCAGAAACACAATTCACCATAGATGTCACTGTAAAGGCATAAATGGCTATAATACTAGCATTTAGCTCAAGTCACAGAATAAGCCAGAGTCAGAGCACATATAAACCCCCCTCCAGATTGTGATCTCCATTATAACAGCCCCCAAAAAACCATGTGAAACTCCTGCTGAGGTCAGGGATGTGATTAGCACCAGCCTTAAGACCTCAGCTTTTTAGCTACGAGATCAGAGTAGATATCATGTTATTACCAGATTCATACTGCACTGGAAACCTGACTTCTATGAAAGATGAAGTTTGCAAAATATACCGTTATATTAACATAGAAAATGCCAATGCAGCATAAAGTTCCCAACTAAATAAAAGAAATAGAAAAATAAGAGGTCGTGCATTAAAAGCAGAAACTAGGACAGTGATCATAAAGATCCTGCCTCAGAGGAGTTCAGTACACACAGAAAACCCACTGAGGTGCTCTGCACACGGCAAAAGCAGGCATCACATCATATATGGATAACGGAGTAAGATGTGCTGTTCTAAAAGCAAGTTGAAATTCAACAGCATGCACCAGAAGCATTTAGGAAACAGACACTCGAACAAAGCAGAATTACTTAAAAAACTCCAGCAAACTTGTCTCAGAAAGTTGGTGCTGCAAGCAATGTTGTCTCCCCTAAAGATAACACAGAAAGGTGACTTGTATTCCCCACCAAAAAATGTAAGTTCTTCTACAGATAAACTCTTTGAGATACATTGCAAGAAACATAATGCAAGGCTAACAAAAAGCAATAGGAAAATCTGTTTTTAATAGCAGACTGAAAACACTTTGTACAATCAGTCTGTCAAGCCCAATTTGCATTACCCAAGCCTTTGCAAGGCTTCTAGAATAGCCTGCCTTATTTTGGGTAACATGCCAGTCTGTACAATATCACACAGCTGATAAAGCAATACATGAATAGTACATGCTCCTTGTATTTAGTGCCCTGCAACATAGTTAGTTTTAGGGTACTCAGACAATAAATACAGCTATGAAGATCGCTCTTAAAGCATGCAGCAGTAGCTTCCACAATACCTTTTTTTACCTGCTACAAAAGCAGCTCCTTCCAGACAGACATCCACACCATAACCTTTAACTTCAAGCCATCTTGTTAAAGTGGAGTTACTTCAACATTCCTCAAGTAAAGCCACAACATAACGTCCAAATCTTAACAAAGCAATGCATGTTCTACTTCATGGCAACTCAACCTTAAACTCCATGATCCTAGTGCTTTCCAAACAATTTAGCCTACACAGTCCTATGTAAAGCTGTTGTGGCTTCCAACACAAGGCTGTCTCCCTCCCAGTGCCACCCTGCTGCCCCAACTATTGGCCAAGGCATTCTGTCCAAATCTCTTTCAAGCCAAGAGAACAGGTGAGCAACTGTGCTCTCTCCAAGCTGCTCAAGCAAGAACTTCTCCGACTGTCAAACAAGCCATAGTTCACTGCCTCAAAAGGCTGGCTGCGTCTGCTTGCATAAATTCCCTTGGAAAGACTGTTTTAAAAAGGCAGGAAAACAAAGGAGGAAGGTTTCCTGTTATGATTTCATACCCTTCATTAACGTACAGGAAGGGCACCTGAGGTGTCCTCTCTAGGTCTACAAAGCCTCCATATTCTACAGAAGCAAAAGAAATGTACAAAGGTGAAAAAGTTGCCTTAATATTAAAATCAGGATTATTTCAAACAAAACTCAATGCACCTCACTTTAAGCATCGCCACAGTTACCTGAGGATAGAGACTGCCATGAAAATATAATTATTCCACTTGGGTAGTTTACCTAGTGAAACTAGGTAAATTAGTATTCAGTATGCAGTGAGGACATTTCTTGCTGAGACCTGCTTTAACTACTACCAAGGACAGACTCAAACTTCAGAGCAATTACAGGCAGCAATTAGGTGGAATTCAATCCAGCTTCAAGACTTCCAGTAGCAAGCAATCCAAGACCCTGTTTCAAGAGCTAAGCACGGCAGTACAACATCACTCCAACAGTTCCAGGTCTCTTCAACAGACACTAGTAGATGTCTGACTGCACATCAGCAGTCTGCAGGACCAGGTCCTGGTAGCCCTGTCAATGCTAACACTTTCCATTACCAGATCTTTTATTTTCTCTTAAGCCTTCCTAAACTTCACGCATTTGGACTGGTACTTTTTCATGTAGTGCATGTGCCCCATGCTTCACACTATCATTTTCAGTATTTCGTACAGACTTCCCTATCTTGTCATTACCAAAAATGACACTGGGAAAAGGTTTTCCAGAATTCAACTTTGGGAAATCCAAACCTTGAAACAATTCAGCTCCCCGTGCTTTGGAGCATAATTTTTGAAGGCTCTACCCCACCAAACTTTCTTTCCAAGATGTAGCAGAAATCGCCCCCTACAAAAAAAAAAAGTAAAATAAACTCACCCAATTTTGACCAGCTTAAGACCCTTTGTTTTGTTCATTTCTTCTTTAAACTAGTCTATACACACACTTAGGACAGACTGAGCATGTCAGAGATTCACAGAGGAGTCCATTTGCAAAGCACAGAGCAGAACACTTTGTGAAGGTCTCAACACAGTTCAGACACTAACACCAAAAGAGGGAGCCTCCAAGAGAAAGCAACTGCCCAACTCTAACACCATGAAACAGAAGCTAAATCCAGAACTGAGGACCTGCAGGTGGAAGAATGACATTGCCAAGACTAAGTTTCACTTAATTTTAGGAAACTTTTTCAGATGTCTGGGTCCATGCTGTCTCCTTTTGTATCCCTAGAGAGACATGCATCCCATCCACTGTAGGTTATCCTCTGGAGATGTTTCTGCTGTTGACTAGAAAAGGAAGCCTCTAGAACTAACTTCAGCTGCGGTCCAGGAGCCAAGAGCTGAAAGCAAGGGAAGGGAAGGGATGGATAGTGTTACAGGAACTGCAGCCTTATGAAAACCCACTCCTCCTTAACCACACTCCGCTCCAAAGTTGCACCCTCCCTTTCCCACCAGGTTTTGAGCCCATCACCCCTGTCACTGTAACAAACTGAATTGGATAAAGACTAAGACAAGCCTTTTTTTTTTTTGCTAGAGTAGTTCTCTGCTGTTTCAGGGACCTGAGCAACACAAACAGATAGAAAAAAACCTTTCTCTTTGAGCAGAGACAGCACATTGTCTCTGAGACCTCAGAAATCAAGGCTAGACAGCTGATGTTAGGCTAGGAATAACAGGAGAGAGGAAACAGCAAGGCAAATCACTGGTAAGAACATGCAGAAAGGAAGATCAGGACTCAAAACCCAAGTGGGAAAACAAAGCCCACAAGAAAGGGAGAATGCAGAAGGAGAAACAGAAACAGTTGTCAAGAGCTTGGTGTAGAAGCCAAATCACACCATCCCTCTGCTATAAACAAACACTTCAAAAATGCAGCAGTTGAATGTACCCGTTTCTTCCCAGCTTGGCACAAAGAAGAAACATGAGCTTACCACGGCTAGCAGATAAACTGACAGTTCAGGTGCAGAAGCTAAGCAGGGAGTTCTGCTCCCACACATCAGCATGCTGCCACAGGGAGCTTCCCTCCTCACCCCCCTTTTTTTTAAGTTTAGGATCACCTGAAAATGATCTGCATATTCACTGTACAACAATCAACTATTAACATTTCCCTCAACATCTCTGTCCCCATTCAGCACAAGGGACAAGGCTGGGTCAAGGGATCAATCAAAAGCCTTAAAAGAAAAACTTGCCTGTATAAGCATTCTCCCAGGCCCCAAAATCTCTCCCATCAAAGACAACCTCCTACTCCCCACATTCTATAAGTTACTCAAGCAAATAATTTCACTTGCCTGGATTGAAAGCAGCTTCAGAAAAAAAACGGTCCCAGTTTGTGATTTAGTTCCAAAATTAAATTCAGTTTGCAAAACAGAGTGGCTGGTGCAGTGGTGGGCAGTGCTGAGGCAGAAACTCACTAAACCTACTCCTTTAGATGTCTGTGTCATTTACTACAGGTACCAGGAAGGCACAGTAAGCAGCCAGCAAGCTGCATGTCTCACAGTGAAGCCATCTGACAGCTACAGCAAAGAAATCAGTTCTCTCATCTGCCACAACATTGCTATGTCGCTACAAAAAGTAATCTCATTTCATGTGAGTTGATCTGTTGCTTGTGTCCTCAGCTGCTCAAAAACCAAGGCTCTGAGCTTAACAAAAGTGTTTAAATGAATCTGAGGCAGCACCACAACTATCCCCCTCACTTTGTGACAGCCCCAGCTCCCTCCCAAACTCCACAGTGAGCCAACTCAGCAGGAAAGAGAGCAGGTTAGTAGAGTTACTTCTACCAGCCCATCTCCCCACACAATCTCACCTCAGAGTCTGCCAAGCACCCATGCTAGAAGGGGGAAGGGCAAGGAACATGCAAGTAATAGCATGACTCGCTGCTGCTGCGCTGCCACAAAGGTTTAAGCTACCCTAGGACCACAGCCTGGCTTCAGTCTGCTCTGCGGCATGTTTAGCACTCACAGCTGCAACTGAGGTCCACGGGAGCTGTGTCCAACTACAGATGCTTTAGCCTGCATCTCAAGCACTGTGAAATGGGGATAATACCACTCCTTCATACATAGTCTTCAAACGAAAAAAAATCATAAATATCTGACACTATTGTGGAAAGCACCACAGAACATCCATGCACAAGCCACAAACTCTGCCTCTAAACTAAGACTGAAATAATATCCAAGAAAAGCCCAAGACCATCCAGTGAACAACAGAAGAGCACTGAATTCCAGTTGAAACCAGGCAAGGTTCCTACAGAAAACCGAGCAATTACCCGTTTTCACAGTGCATATGCAAACTGGGCTCAATAAAGCTTTTTGGCCTTGGTGTAACAATTTTCTTTGGTCAAAGCCTTAGTAGCACCCACAACAAAAATGGATGTGAGGAAATCATGGTGAGCAGAGGTTAAGTCCATGGTGGTTTTGATCCTGAAATGCTTTTACAATACAAAGATAAGTACCCCACTTGGCTACTTTCAAGCTAAACTAATACAAAAACTGATTTATTTACATCTATGCAAAACAATCCCAAATTACACACTCTTGAGTGTGTCAATTAGGAAAAACAGACTGCAGCATTTTAAGCTACAATATTGTTTCATTTCTATCTCAAGAGTACTTTCCTGAGATCTGAGATATTTTTTTTGACTGCTCTAAAGGTCTATCTACATTTTCTTACTACATTTGCTGACAACAGCTATAAATAAAATTACAATTTTTCACTTAATTCTGAATTATACACTGACACTTGAAAATGAAAATACTTCTAGCAAGGAATATTAACAAAAAATTAAGAGATAAGCCATCTTAGTAAGCAAGTACAGGCAGGAAAGAAATCAACAAGCTCACAGTCATTTTCAAAACTGCAGAGCCCTCCATGCCAACTAATTAACTTAGGCCATAAATAATACCTAGATGTGGTCAATTTAACTATCAGCAGTTTACAATATCAAAGTCAGCTAATTACAACTTTGTATCTTAACAATGAAGAACTGCTCTTTCAGTTTCACTGACAAGTACTTTAGCTGTATTTACCCATGGAAATAGTCTTCTGCAAAACGTTCATGTGACAACAGGGTGAAAAACTAGCTTAAGGCAAGGGGCACGAAAATGCATTTTCTTGTAATTTACTTTAAGGTGCTCGCAAGCCTGAGGGGTGGATGGATTTAAATGGCCTATTCGAGTAATGATTAGATTAGTATAGATTAATATCCTACTCCGCATTTGTAGTTCAAGCACTTTCCTAAACAAAAGAAAAAGTGGGAGATTATCCTATCTCCACACACTTAAATCTTTCAACACGCATGAGAACAAAGAATTTGATCAAGTGACAAAAAATTATAAACTGTCATGATTTCAATGAGGCTGCTCTTAGACAAAATGTGGTAATCAAAGTATACCTTTTGAAGGCACTCTATAATAAAACATACAGAACATTCAAGACCAAAAAATGCAAAACTGCAACATGTTTTGCATGGAAAACCAGTTGATTTATCAAAGAGGAAAAAGTATTTATGGCTGCTGATTTAAAACAAACTGCTTCTAGGCACTTTCTGCTAACAGATTTTAGAATTAGGAACTATGTTTTTCTTAAACCTCCTTTTTATTCATTAAGTGAACAAGGGGGGGGGGGCAGGCGGGCAGCAGCATTGGAGAGAAAGAGATCCCACCCCCTCTTCCAGTCCCTTTGCTTTGTACTGACTGACTGAATTCAAAACATTTGAAGAATAGAGTGCTACAGCTGAAACGTAAGTACAGGTGTATTTCTTTTAGGTTGGGTTGTTGCTGCCAAAAGAGGAGGTCCCAGTCCCCTCCTTTCTCCACTGTGTCCTTTGTCCCACAGTCGCTCAACTGATCCACACTGACCCAGTTCAGGGGATCAGTTACACTGGAAGAAAAAAAATCTAACCCACCAGAGACTGGCAGCAAAGCAATGAACATTTAACTGGGAGTCTGGCCATTCATTTAAAAAATAAAGCAAGGGATGTTTCTGCTCAAACTTCATTAGAAATAAACATGAAACACAGCATAAACTCATACTGATGAAGTAAAAATAATAAAAAAATAATAAAAATTAAAAAAAAATAAAAAAAATGCTTGCTGTCAAGAGTCGTAAGGAAAGTCAAACACAGAATTGGCGGGCACCTGGCTACGGATATTTCCATTGCAGCCCATGCTAATCTAAACCAGTGCACTGCCCCAGCCTAACACTTCCTCTGGCTCCCCCACCAACCGTACACATCCCACACACATACAAACAGATGCTTGAGCAATTGCCCATGAATGTGATTCTCAAAAAATATTATTTAAAAATTGGAGCTGGATTTCAAACTCCATTAAGATGTTCTGAAATAAGCAGTCCTGCTCCTAACAGGTGTCCCTAACTCCTCCCTTGCATCAGTCCCGGCACTCAGAACCCGCACTGAGGCAAACTGTCTCACCATCCCATCAGCAGCGGGCCTGGGGGAAGCACAATTTTCTGTTGTTGATGGTGGAGTGTTTTCTTCTTTTTCCCTCTTGCCTTTTTCTTTTGAGAGGGCTGGGAAGGAAGAGGTTGGATTTTTGTGTATTTACTCAGCTAGCTGGCAAATGTGAAAACCAGCACAAGACTAAATGGCCATGGCAGGGAAGGATGCCATGGCAAAGCAGAAGTGGGAGCAGACCTCCTCTTCTGGCAGCAGCAACCAGTTAAATTGGCTCCCTTTGTTACTCAAATTCACCACCAGTAAATGTTACACTGCACCACCAATAATCTCACCATCAAATATTTTTGTGTTGTTTCAATTCAACTTCATTTTCCTGGCTTCAGAGGAAGCTGCCCAGCACACAGCTATGCGCAAAGCTGCTCAACACCTGTGAAAGCCCTGCTCCACCATGCTCAGTCACTGCCAGGCAGATGGGCAAGAGGAAAGTATTTTAACCTGCACTCAAACCCTGCCCCGGGACATCCAGAGTCCCCATTCTTAAAATTTCTCAGAGGGGAACTTGATGGAAAAAAAGAAGAAAAAAAAAGTGTTAGTGCCATCAGCACAGAGACCAGAGCCCTATTTAGACAAATCTCAGCTCACTTAAATCACCCTAAAAATTCAGGACTATGTAGTTTGCTCCAACATCGCAGATGCCATTAAAAGAAGAATGCCACTCACACTCCACTCCCCCTTCCATTCACCTGCTGAGTGACCTGCATGAAGGAATCAAACCTGTTACAACCCATTTTGGAGAGATGGGAGAAGAGGGTGCAAAAAAAAAAAAAAAGGGGGGGGAGGGATAATTTAATTAAGGCTAGGGCAATAGTTTGGTTTTCAGCAGTACCAGCCTAAGAGAACAAGATCCACTGCTTTTGCTGCCACTTCCAGCTAATAATTTCCTAAAATTGTCATGCAAAACAACCTAGGCGTTTTTGTGAAGCAAGAACGGACATCAAGCAGAGGACTTGATCAGGTAGGAATTTCACAAGATATTTGACAAGTATATATCTGGAAAAAACTATTAAGCATGTCATCACCACGTTCTCACTAACCACTAGTCCTCTCTCTGATAACCACTCTCATGCTCCCTCTTCCTTAAGGAAAACAAGTCAGGGGGTAGGGGGTAGAAAATACAATGGGAGGCAGGGGAATAAAAATGACATATATATACATATATATTAAAAATCACTAAGCACTGTCAGGAGAGATCTGTGAAGGTGGCCTTCAGAAACAGGAAGTACACAAGCCCGTAATGGCACGTATTTGTTTCTTGTGTCCCCCCACCTCTGTTTTTCCCTTTATTATTTCTATATTATCTAATTCCCTATATTAAATGGAGTATCTTAGGCAGTTGCACTACTGCACTCTACCTTTCATAGAGCAGGTAAAGCAAGCAGCATTGAGGATTTGCATTGAAACAGGGGCTTGGCTCAGTTTTTAATGTTTTGTTTCTAAATCAGACACAAAGCAACTGCTACTTTAGGTTTTAACACTCCATTCAAAGAAGCACAGCCAACTGGATGATGAAACAGTGCAACACTCCACACAACAGTCGAAGTGCAGGGGTACAAGGATCAATCAGGATTTCATCTGCTAAGCATGAGCCTCTAGCCCCAGCCCTTCCGGAAGCATAGGATGCTCCGAGCACACCTCGCCCCCTCCCTGCTGGCCCCACAAGCAACAAGGGCTGCTGCTGTGCTGCCCAGACAGGCTCCCCCCACTCCTCACAGCAAAGGCTGCCAGCCGGACAAAGCCACCTCGGGACACCAGGCAGGCAAACCACTCCGCACCAGAAGGGACACCCCTCTTCTTTCCAAGCCACCAGTGCTCGGGCTCGCATATTTATTTGCTCTTGTCCCACAAGATGGCACTGACAGAAAGACTTTGCTCCCTCTTTTTTTTTTCCTCTCTGCCTCCTGACATCAGGCTCACCACTGGCCCTGGACCGATTCAGAGAAGGACTGCCACCTACTGAAACATCACATCATTTTCCCACACAGCTGAGCTTCCCTCCCCACCTGCCCACCAGCTAGATCCTGCTAGTTTCATCAGACAGGTAAGGCAATGGACTGAAGCAACACAGCTGAAGATAACTTACTTTCAGTAACAAGAGTCTGAGGTTTTCAGCACTACAATTTTCTTTATGTAAAGACCTGGGAAAAGCTAGCTGCATGAAAAAAAACATGATGCTTCCCACATAGGCAGACTCCAGCTCTCAGTAACACTGACAGGACCAGCGCAGCATCTGATGAACCTTCTAAGCACAGTTAACTACAGCAAAATAGAAGGTTCAAGCTGAAACATGCAACAGCCATACTCAGGCAAACACAGTAAAATAAGATTAACTCCCCTAAAGGAAAAGGAAAAAACTACCATATTCTAAAATTTTATTTCCTTTCAATTAGAGGAAGGGGGCAAGACACTTTTCTCCTCTCATTGACATTATCTTGGGTGAAACCTCCTCTCCCCAGCAGAGTGCTTATCACTTTTCTGACACATACCAAGGTATTTACATGCAAGCAGACATCAGGAACAGTTGCAAAGCTGGAAGCATTTAAGAAATCCGAGTAAGTCACAGAAGACCTACATTTGATATTGCATCATTTTCACATAACTGAGGTGATTTACGTTGACTCTTAAGTCCCAAGTAAAATCAAAAGAAGATTCTGCAGAGGTGACAGTAAACAAAACCCACAGCCTGTTTCGCAGAGCTGGACTCTCTTTTGCACAGTTCCCATCTCAGAAAGCAACCATTCTGCTAGAATTCCTCCCTTGCCAAAGAGGTGCAACGCAGTCACTGTTACAAGAGAAGAAGGTTTTCCAAGTTCTTACCATTTCCTATACTGCAGGATGCACTTCAGCAACGAGGAACTTGTATGTTAAAAACATACAATGCTATGTCATTAGATCTGCAGGTACTCAAGTCTTCTTCACACAGAATACCACCACCTATAACACATTCTGTGTAAGTGTAGATCTGTTGTTCTCCCCCTGCCACACAAAGGCTTGGGAAATTCAGCTGATACCTACTAACAAGGTAACTGCGTTCAGTATACACAAGCGTAGTTGTGGAGTGCAAGCTTTATCTAAATTTCTATTTTCAGTACATTTGCCAGATAAAAAAAAAAGTCTCTTACAAGTCTTCAAAACTATTTAAGAGAAGTGTGTGGGGGGGGAGGGAGTCCCAAGACTTCTGAAGTCCAACTTCATAAGTCATTCATAAAAACCACAACAGCAACTAGCAAGACCATAGCCATCCCCTGTAAAGGAAAAAGACAGGCAGTTCCTGACATGTACTCAGACCTGTCTCTCTGAAACACACTTCACTGCTCAGCACTCACCTCACAGCAGGTGCAACACTGCCCAGATGCCATCTCCACTCCCATCTCACCACCCAGCCTACTGTACCTGCTGTCACTCTCTTGCTGGGAAGAATGGAGCAGCTCACCTGCTCTCCTCTCAAGAGCTGTCTTCACCCCTGGCATCCCCACCACCCCTGCACAGCTAGCTCCTAGCTCAGGGCTAATCAGAAGCCCCTCCCACAGCTCTCACCCTTCATAAAGCCAGCAGCTGAGCCCTTCCTCACAGTGCTTCACACCAAAGTGCTGGAGGGCAGGAAAGGACTAAAGAAATTGGAGAACATGAACTCCTTTGGCAAGTCATAAGAACAGCTTAAATCAGCAAGCAGCTTCTAGTCCTTTTTTCCCCCCTCAGGGACTCAGAAGCTCTGCCCAAAACCCTCCTCCCCTTCAGCCCTCTCTACCCATCCTTTCCTCCCAATTCTCCCAGTTTCCATGCTTTCCCCTCACATGGTAACTCCTCTTTATCAAAGCAGCACTGAAACCTTTTTGTGAAAAGTTAGAGCTGTATTTGAGCATGAGAGTACAATGCTGAAATCTTCTGTGCATTTTAGATTAATAGTGCAATACATTTTAATTGTTACTTGAAGGTTCATTTTAATCTTAAGATCCAAATGAACACCACAAATGAAGCAGTAACATAGAAGCCTCTCCCAAACCACAGAGCAACTCATTCGCAAAACTACTCTGAACAGATCTATATTGGTGCCATGGTTTAACCCAGCAGGCAGCTAAACACCACACAGCTGTTCACTCACTTGTCCCCAGTGAGATGGGGGAGAGAATCAGAAAAAAGGTAAAACTTAGGGGTCAAGACAGTTTAATAGAACAGAAAAGAAAGGGGAAATGATAATAATAAAAGAATATACAAAATAAGTATATTTGAGCAATTGCTCACCACTCACTGGCCGATGCCCCAGCCAGCAGCAGCCCCCGAGCAGCAGGCCACCACCCCCCAGTTTTATTGTTCAGCATGATGTCATATGGTATGGGATATCCCTTTGGTCAGTTGGTCAGCTGTCCTGGCTGTGTCCCCTCCCAGCTTCTTGTGCCCCCCCCAGCCTCCTCACTGGCTTGGCAGTATGAGAAGCTGAGAAATCCTTGACTTAACACACTGATGTTTTAGTTGTTGCTGAGCAGTTCTTAAGCTATCAACATCATTCTCATCCTGAATCCAAAACAGCACTGTGCTACTTACCAGAAAGAAGATTAACTCTATCCCAGCCAAAATCAGAACTAGATATTTACAGCACAGAACAGCATGTCACTGCAACTTGCCTTGTACATACTGACCTCCAAGACATGACTGACACATTTTGGATGTATTTTGACATGCTGGACCCACCTTCACATATGGTCCATGCAGCAAAAGCAAATGGATCTGCACCTGTGGTAGATCCACCATGCCAGTCAGATTCTTGTATTTTTGTGTGCAGAGTTATCACATTAGCATACAACACAAAAAAGACTGCAGGAATTAAAATGTTTATGGTCCAATTCAACATTTCCAAGTTATTTTTTCACTTGGGAGATGTTGAATACAGCCCTCAAGTAGCCTAAAAAACCCCTAGCTCATTCCCCAACCATGTTTGTTACAGTACTCCTTACAAAGCACACATTTGTAATCCACTTCTATTATTTGCTAGCCCTTTTTTTTCCCAAATTATTCAATATCAGGTGCTTTTGAACATGTACCCCAGTAAGAAGATCCATTCTTCCTATTAAATGAAAGGCACTGGAGTCAGTTTAGTCAAGAAGTGATAGCACAATACCACACTAGTGGTGATGCAGTAAGCTTAGCAGAGCCACAAGAAATAAATTCTCATGGGAAGAGAAGGAAGGTTTAATTGAGCAGGGATAAGGTGTATCCTTTCATAGATACAGGTGTATCTATTCAGTGTAAGGAGCTGAAATGCTGCCACACACATTTGTGTTTTAGACTGTTTTACTGAATAAAACAGTAATAGCTTCTGGTACTACCATTCCTACCTGTCCAACACTGTATGTTCCTGCCTCTCTGTGTCACTTCCTCAGCTACCATGACACTATGCATGAATGGTATATGAGATGAGGAACTGGTTTGACCTTAAAAAAAAAAAAGACAACTACTTTTCCACCATTCTATTCATAAGACACCGTTAAAATAGTACTCAACGGCTTCTCCTCAATGGAATACAAAGAATGGTTCAACATACGAAACATGGTCTCTGTCCTATTTTGTGCATAAGAATCCTACTCATAGTAAAGAGAAGCTATTCTACAAAAGTAACAAATAATTGTTTAACAACACCTTCCCGTCTTAGAAAGGTTCCAAGATGTGCTAATGTGGCCTTCCAATCATGCAAGTCAGGTTGTGCTTTTCTATTACATGCAAATATGTTCAGTATGTACAAGACTAGTTGCAGTGATGCACTGCGCTTCGCTGTAAGTATTCTCTGGTACAGATCTGTTCAGAGTAGTTTTGCAAACAAGTGGAAATCAAGAGGGAAGAATACAGTAGGCGTATCTTTAACAAAAGAAGTAACTTTCTTGGACAATTTTTCCCTTTTGGAAAAAGTCTGCCAGTAAGATCTCAGCCTCCAAATAAAACTTTCCAATGTGTGGTCTGTAAGCAAAGAATGGTAACTTTAAAACATCAAAATTGTGGAAAATATTTACAAAAAAGAATCGTGAAGGCGTTCGGCCACAGAACTTGGCAGCTCAGCTTCCTGGTTAGAAAGACTTTCTGTTGAAATAAAACCAAGAGCAAATCTAAAGAAAATATTGTTCTTGACAATACATAGACAATAGTCTAAACAAGGGCTGAGAGCAGTAGGTGGATGATTGAATTCCTGTATTATCATAAGATTGGCCTAAAGCTCTTCAGTACCAGAACCTTAGTCATTCCTGATTCACTAACAGACGTAATTCAGAGTACTACTCCTGTGCAAACAGAAGGGTTTTGTGCAAGGTGTACCATGCAGTAGGGTGCCTTCTAGTCAAAGTTTGTAGCCACCATGGCTTAACAGACATCAACTAAGTTCATCCATGCTAGTAGCTTAGCTCTACACCTTCCTTGTACAAATAGGTCTTCAAAAGCCAACCTGCAGAATACCTTTCTAAGGCCACAATGGTAGTAGGATTGTGGCCATAATTATCTGAAGCAGCATGCAAGGCACAGAAAAACAGGAGCATCACCTAATAGATGCACTGCTACGGCAGGAGTGGGTGTGAGGGAAGAAAACAGACATGCAAGCTTGCTCCCAAAGGATTATACAGCCTAACAGAATGACAATGGGACCCCTTACAAACTTTTCCCCAAGGCTAGAGCAGTACAATAGACATTTATAGACATTTGTATATCTTGATTAAATCTCGAGAGCTATGAATTTTATTTCCAAAATTTGCATACAGTGTTCTGAACCTTAAGAGCAAATCCTTGTACAAGAGATTTAATAACAAACAGACACAAGATCTTCCTAGACAACATAAGACTGCCGGGTTTACTTGATTTCTTCTACAGTTAGCTTGCTGTGGAAATAAAACCCTGGTTTTGGCATTGCTGCCTCTGTAACAAAATGACCATCCTGAATCCCAGAGGCACGCAGGTCTCTTGGCAGGTAGGGAAAAGGTTCTCAGATGCATGGCTTGTCTATCTTTTTCCACTAGCCAGTTACCATCTTTCCTATCAATATATAAGTCAGAAATACAAAATATTTTTGAGCTCAAGAAACCTGTTAACATTAGGTACTTGCAGATAAGCAGGCATTAATCGTCCATTTGACAAAAGTCTGCAGAAAAATGCTGCAAGACACTACTCACGGACTTTGATCATGTAGAGCTTGGTATTCTTCACAGAATGTACTAAGCATTCTGCCCTTTAAACAATAAGGCACAAACATGGTTTTCTTTTAACCTGTTTATTATTCTTGCTTATTATTCTACATTTAACTGCTCCACAAACAAACTTCTCTGCTGTTGAACTACACAGTGATTTCTCCAGGGTTTCTTTTTAGCCCTGCAAGATGTCAAGCAGCTCTGGTCAAAGAATGGCGAAAGACTGCATTATACTCAGGAAGCTGAAACTCCTTTCAAAGAGAACAAAACTCAAGAAACATGACACAGGTACAAGATAATCATTGCAGCAAAACTTACTGGGGCTAAGACAAGAACAAATGCACTGTGACCATCACCTTCTCATTACTGTCCCTTTTGCCAGACTTCTTTGGAAGATACTTTACACCTGCAGTGAGTTGCATCTCAATTATACATATTCACCTATATTCTTCTATATCAAGATACTGTCTAGGACCCTGCTTTGAAAAACCAGGTCATTCCTCTCAGAAGGGAGTACAGTTAAATGTTTTCCCAACCAAAGACAAAACTGTGGGGGAAAACAACCTTTAAAGCAGAAATGGCAAGAGCAGTATATGGCAAATAGCCTACGTCTAAGAAAAAAGTGCACATTAATTTGTGAACTGACAATATAGGCAGCTAGTCTATAGTCTCTTCTGTCTACATAGACATTCAACATAGTGAAGCTTCAAAGTAGAATAGTTGTGTCGAGTAGTTTTTTCTAAGCAAACACTAACAGATTCTACACAGGAAAAAACAACTTGAAGTTGCAAATTCAGTCCCTGGTTGAGGTCCTAGGAACATTTTTTTTTTTTTTTTTCATTAAGAGGTCTCAGCTCTTTATACCTGCATACAAAAATCTGTATTAAAAAATAATTAAAATCAATACTTGCAGAACGTTCTTCTGGTTATTTCTCGATGCTTGCTCTGCTTTACCAACCCAGACTTCATCCTACAAAGGATTGCTGCACATTCCAGATTAAGTACTCTCTTTGTTCTGTAACACTTAAACATCAAAAAATACTGAGGGCATGTGGCATAGGAGCCACTGGTTTCCTTTGAGGAATTGCAATTCTTATTAGAACTTAAAATATCCTTCCTGATTATCCTGTTATCTGCCTGATAGCCCAAACTTGCTTGAAAGTAAGAGGAAGATAAGAACAGCTTTCAGACACCAGAACATTTCTAAATCAACAAAGTTTCTCACCTCCATTCCTTATTTTTAGGGTATGAAGACAATAGTCATTATGTCCTCTAAAAAAAGGACACCACAGATGAAAGCATCTCAAAGAAGCCATCTACTGCTGTGTAACTTTTCATTAGCCACAGCAGTTTACCAAGTTCTCAAACATGCTGTAATGAAGTCTCCACAGCTGGAACCATACAGAGCTCCAGCAAGGCAAGGAGTTCTGATAGTTTTGTAAAAATACAGTTCTATTACTTCCAAGATGAGTTCGGGTTTAGGAACAAAAAAATGCTTGTGCAATGCTGAACTTAGGCTAACCAAACTAGCACCATGTTTTTACCACACTCTTAAAATTACATACAGAGAAATCACCTAACCCAGGTACATAAAACTCAGATTCAACGTCAGGCTCAAATGCACCCCTTGTAGAGCCACGCTAAACTCCATATTGTGGAACACTTCTTAGGAAAAACACCACAGTTGTGCACACAGCATCACACCTCCCTACACCACTCCAGAGCTTCCTAAAATACCTGTATTATCCAAAAGTTTCTACTTTTTAAGGTATCACATACACATCCACCACTTTGACAAATATTTATACTCACCATTAACCCTTTATTACCTAATAATCTGCCCTCTCTGAAAATCTCCCCTTCACTGATTCCAGAGACGCTCTTCACATTCTTTGCTCAATGCAATTGCTAAACCTGATCATAACTAAGGAAACATTACATAAACACTGCACAGAGGAGCTATGGCATCTCCCCAGTTCCCACAGTGAGGAAGGCAAAGATTCAGGAGGGCTGACTCACACCTTGTTAAAGGAGACGGGAGAAAGAGCCCAGGATCAGCAGATGACCGATAGGCCCCTGCCAGCTACTCACTGGTTGAATCCGGGTTGCTATGACTCTCATCTTTGACCACAGCTAGGGGGTTGGAAAAATTAATGAGAAAACAACAGGGAATGGCCAGGGTACAAGCCATAAACACACACACGAGAGGCTCCATAAGCTCAAGCATTTATGCTCCTTCCTACCAGCAGCCTCTGAACTCTTCTGGTACCTCAGGAGTAATTCCTGTCCCAACATGCTGAGCTGGAAGCTACTACAGCCAGTTACCTCCACGTAAGAAAGGAGTTTCCGGCAATCTTGCTGAGAAGCCCCTGAGGCCAGATTAACAATTTGACTATGCCCAAAAATATTCAGGCTCTGCAAATAAGACCTGAATTGTCTTTTCTTTTAATCATTTTTCTTCATTTTCTTGTCACTCCAAGGAAAAGAACTGACAAAAGTTTTCTGCCACTACAAAAGAGACATAAAACTGCAATGCTGCAACTACTCCCAGCCTGTCACAACTCCAAAAACTTCAATCTTAGTGACTGACCTGATGTAAGTAGTCCGGGGGGGGGGGGGGGGGGGGGTGGGTATTAATGGTATTCCGCCTCCCCCGTTTGGTTTAAGATTTGGAGTACTTGATGACTTATTTGAAGTGCCTCCCTCCCCAGCTCTCTCTAGCTTATGCATGTCTACTACCCAGATTTTAGATCAGCTCTCACACATGGACGTTCAAAGCATCAAAAACTTAACATAGCCTTAGAAAAGACAAATGGAGTGACAGTGGCTTTAAGGCAAAAAAGAATGCTTGACATAACACACAGTTCACCCCAGACCTTGGTTTCTAAGTATTTGGTAACTTAATTTGCTTGTTCTCCCAACAAACCCTAAAAGATTCTCTATTTGGGGGGGGGGCAGGGCGGGCACGGGGAGAAAGGCAGGTAAAAATGCGAGATCTTATTTCACAAGGAACAACACTGAAAGCTGTCTTAATTTCCATCTTTCCCCATGACAAAACCCAAGATTAAATGCAAGTCCTGTAAGTATCATTAATTTCATTAATGTTTAGAGGCCTCAGGAAAGCCATCAGTCTTTTTAATAATATTCTGTTACTGCCAGGCAAAAATCACAGGCAAGACCAAAGGTACTGTAAGAACCTGAGAACTAAAGCAACACTTGACTAATTTAAGTTCAGAAACACTAGAAACAATTTTTTGCACCCAAAATACACCTCTGAGAACCGAAATTACAATACCTCTCACTTTCCAATGCAGAGAAACTGGAACCTGTTCTTAAGCGCATCAGTTCCTTCCCACACACAAACATCAAGTAAACTCGACAGCAGTATGTACTTGTTATAGCTAAATATACCGGTAATATATGGCTTCCTAGTCTGCAACGCTGTGAACGCATGTGTGGAAAAGATGGTAGTTTGCTGGGCTTTTATGTAACGTAAATTTAAATAGAAGAAACAGCACCTGCCATTTTCTTTAATTAGTATTTCATTTGGCTGTTACCAAGTTAATTTGTGTAAGCGAGCTCCAGCACTTCAGAAGCGGTTGCACGAATAAATCCTATACAATTTAAACGTTATTATCAAGAATCCACTGGCACAGAAACCCAACGGTTTTACCCGCAGCGGAGCCAGGCGAGCGCACCTCCCCGTCCCCGGCACAGGGAGCCCCGCTGCACACCGACCGGGGGGACGGGGACGGGGCGCGCCCTCCCCCACCGCTCGGCGAGGAGAGGCGAGGCCCTGGGTGCCCCTTCCACGCCGTGCAGCACGTTTTACACTCACGCCGCCAGCAAGCCAAGCCGAGCCAGCCCAGCCCAGCCGAGGCATCGCCCGGCGACGGAGGCCCGGCCGGGGCGCAGCCGCCCCCGAAACCCATCGGTGGGCAGCGGAGAGGCCGCGGAGGCAGCCCCAGGCGGGCAGCGGCGGCGCCCCCCGCCGCCCCCCGGGCCCGCAGCCAGGGGAGGGGCGGCCGCCACCATCTTGTCAGGCGCCCGCCACCGGCCGCCCCCACGTCCCCGGGCACAAAGGGAGGGCAGCGCCGCCTCCCGCGGCGCCCGGCGGGCAGAGGGAGGCAGAGAACCCCCCGCAGACGCCCCCGGGGGACCGGGCCGGGCACCCCCCTCCCGGCGCCGCCTGCCCCCGCCCCGACTCACCTCCAGGCGGAGGGAGGCACCGCAGCCCCGCAGGAACTCGCGGATGTTGCTCAGGCACTCGCCCTCCGTCCGCGGCTCCGGGTACACCTGCAAGAGAAGAGGCGGAGGCTGAGCGCGGAGACCGGCGCAGACCGGCACGGCGCTCCCCCGCCCCGCCGCTCCCCTCACCTCCCGCTCCCTCCGCAGGCGGCGGCACCAATCGCTCCCAGTGAAGGGGTTGAACCGGGAAGTAAACACGGAGCACAGGAAATGGCGTGCGAGGGCAGGGGGCGGCGGGCAGGAGCGCGGGCAGGGGTGCCCCGGCCAGGCGCGGCCCCGGGCGGGCCCCGGGCGGGGGAGGAGGGAGGCGCGGCCCGGCCCGCCCCGGCCCCGCCCCGGCTGCAGAGGCAGGCGCGGCCGGCGGGGGGAGGGCGGGGAGCCCCCGTGGATGTGCCCCCAGGCCTCGCCGCTTGGTGTTTTTAAGTAATTTTTAAATAATCGCAGCCGCGCCCCATTGCCATTGAGGGTCCGGGCAGCAGGGCGAGGTGGCCGGGGGGCCGTGCGGGCCCCCCTCCCTCGGCACGGGGCCCACCCGGCCCGCTGCACGCACTGAGGGTGCACGGGCGAAAGGCCCGCGTCGCCGGTGAGCCCTGTCGTTTGTGGGGCTGCCGGTGCCCCCCCCGTTTTGACTTCGGTTCACCCGTAAGTATGGGGTTTCTAACAAGGGTGTACATCAGAAATGCCCCAAAAGGCCTCGGTGGAAAAACATCAGTCCTCAGAGTTAATCATCTACCGATTGGAGGGTCCGATGTTAACGAGATTTGTTTACCTGTAGTTTATTAAACAGCTTCAGTCTCTTCTTACCCTAGAGGAAAATCAACTTCACAAAGAGGAGAGAACCATGACCCAACTTAAAGAGAAAACAGGTTTTGGCAATGCAGTGGCATTCACACTGCCTTCAACCTCTACCCTGAAACTGTAGACCTTCCACGGAAAAACACCCAGCCCCATGGGTTCCAGGGCTGTAGCTTAACTTAGCACAGCTTAACTCAAATCCTGTGTGCACGTAAGCATCCTTTCAGAACAAATTCATTGATTTCTATGAAGTAGTTTAGCAAACAAAGCATTGCCCAAACTGAGAGGTAGAGCAGACCTGCAGCCCTGGACACCTCCCGCTAGGAAGGGAAAGCCTAGCACAAAAATGTACTGCAAGTCGCTGGAAGCTACGGTGGCAACACACGGCATCATGTCCTTCGATTATGCATTACACTCGGAAGGAAGTTTTGTTAAACGCACACATATGTCAAGGCTAGATAAACTCACAAGCATGATCTACCTGCATAGCACTGGGAACTTCGCATCAGGTTGACTCCAAACATTGTTTCAAGCTGAAACCACGGTAGTGCCTTCCCACACCTCTATGCAGTATCAAAAGTACCTCTGACCCCATGATACCACAAAAATTAACAAATGCAACAGCATGACAGGGTGAACCTGGTACAAAGAAATTTAAAACACAAGTCACTCTCATTTTCTAAACACAAAATTCAGTTGAGTTTTAAATGAAAGCCACTATTTTGTAATGCAAGGAATTTGGTAGCAATATGAGTTGAGGAATTTTCCTTTCTTCAGGCAAGCCCAAACACACACACACCCTAAACTCCTCAAATTATTCAGTACTATGATAAACCATTGTGGGTTAAGAATAACCCTTTTACTACACTAAAATATAAAGGGAATGGCAAAGAAGTCCTGTGTGAGTACAACAGCCCAAAAGAGAAATTCAGTAAGTTTGGAAAGGATACCCAGTCGGTGAGAGAACCCTCCTGGAAACATGAGCTTCATCCCTCTTGCTTGTTATACATTTTAGTTACTCTATTAATTTACTTCTTATTTCTAGTAAGAAATCTGAAGCTTTGTCAACCATGCCAGCATCATTCCATCAGGCCTCTTCATTCTGAGCCACGTTAAAATTACTTCTACATTCAAAACCAGAATAATTTCTAACAAGAAATCACAGTAAATCTAGATTTCTCTATAAAGAAACAAATGTCTTGTCTTGTAACATAATCCACATAAACATTCTTCATGGCCAAAGTCCCCAATACCTTAAGCACAGAACCCACTTATTGTAAAAAACCCAGATATATGTATTACTACCTCATAAGTGACTGCACATAATTCATAAAAGACTGCACCACACCTGGACTTAGGCCAAAAAAAAAAAAAAAAAATGGGGGTGGGGGATGGTGTAAGAGGGACATCTCATTAGAGGAGGGCAAAAACTTCCAATTAAAGATTAAAGAAACAACAAGCAAAGAAAACCCAAACCCTGCAAAATGTCCTCTGTCAGGTCTGGAAGTTTAAAATGCATGCCAAATATACGTCCATGACCAGCACTGATCAGCCTGACCAGCACTCTAATGCATGATTCCAGTTAAAAATCATCTTCCCTCAAAAGAATAAGTTACAGTAAATCTTTAGAATTTTTTTCTCTCATAAAACGAGGGAAAAGGCTTCAGGGGCAATGCAAGAAACAGGCTATGTTTTCTCAGCTCTGTGGCTACAGTGGCATTTTTATCTAACAGGAGACAGAAGCATATGGGTAAAGAATTTAAAAATATATTAGCATTTGTATCCTGCTAGAAATTTAAAGTATTAACGATCCCATAAAAAGAAGCAAACCCATGAAGTTATTTATCTAGAAAATCTTAATGTGATCCTGGCAACCTTCTCCTACAGATGGCTGAGAAACACAGTGGGGGACCCAAGTAACAAACTCAGCCCCCCTGAGAGAATCTCAAAGTGCAATTACGCAGGCCAAGCCCATGCTAAAATCATACTTATATGACATCCTTTACATACAGTTATAGGAAGCTCAGGAGACTGACCTCTCTCTCATAGATCACATTTATGGCCTCACAGACCATTCAAAATGTAACAGAACATAACGCAAGCAGACCACAGGCAGGTAAGTCCTCGTCTGCCTGAAAGATGGCAAATTTTTCCTTCTCTCTTTCAGAGAGAAAGGATAAGCAAAATAAAATTACAGCAGGGTAACACTCCAAATTTACTTTGCTTAATAAAAAGTAGGCTACATGTACATAAAGCCAATGAAATAAAGAGGTTACATATTTTCCTCTCCAGTATTTGCTTTATCCTCTTGCTCTCACAGACCAACACCCACTAGTTCATTAGTAGGAGCTGTCTTCTTGTATGTCTATACGATGCCTAGTACAAAGAGGCTTCAGTGTCCAACTGGAACCTCTATGTGCTCTAGTAATACAAATAAAAAAGGTTAATAGTAATTAGAAAAGACAAGGACTCCAGAGGGACCCGACAGATTCTTAATTAGGGACTGGGACTCCACAGTGGAATCCAGAGAGACAAGTGGAATGCAACAGTTTAAACCACTTCTTCGTGGTAAAGGGACAGGTTCTGATTAAGATTTAATCTCTCAGGGAGTAGTTCTGGGAATCACGGCTAGTTCAATGAGGACACTTACATGATGCACTGGAGCTATCAAGGAGTGGAGTACATTTTCCACTATCCAGAAAAGATGGGAGTACAAATAGATGATACCTAGCTAAATGCTATGTCCCTTTTGATCAGTTTAAATCTATGATTTTAATCAACAACAACAAATGCATTAAAAAGGGCAACGCAGACAGGCAGTATCAAGAACAGTATGACAGGGTGGCCTTAGGAAAAACAAAAAAGACTACCATTAGTTCATTTGAACACGGAAAGTATATGAAGAAAATAAGCAAGGAACCTGTAAATAGTGAGTTTAAAAGAAAAAAAAATACAGTCCTTTGAGTGCAATGAGTAAACATTAGCAATTAATAATAAGTAGGAGATATCTTCAGCTATACGTATGGAAAATGAGCTGTTTACTTGCATTTATCTGCTGAACAAGTTGACAAAATGAGTCAGAGAGGTGTATGAGGTCTTTAAATATAAACTGGAATCTACCAAGACAAGAGGAAGAGATTCAGTATGAACTTACTACATATAAGTTTAAAAAATCGGTCATTTATCTAGCACAAGATGTAATATATACAAGATGGTTTACTATGCAAGAAGACTATCTCAGTTACTAGGAAGCAGAAACTAACGGACAACATAACAGGTAGCTGCAAACTAGTAAGCAGACACTTAAACATGCCCTTTTCCAGAGTACAGCTGCCTGAGTCTAAAGTTCAAAGACTTGTCCCTCCAGTAGGGATACTAGGGCTAAATCCCATAAAGAGGCAACCCTGCACTCTAGAGAGCATTGCAGAAGAATGCAGTCGCAAAGGGAGGTGGCGTAGGGACAGGCTGGACAAGAGTACTTGTCCTCCACCACAACATGCCAGACCATTTTTTCCACACCCAGTTTATCTGGCCTGGAGTCCTCTACACCAGATCCACCCCACAGTAGGAAACAGTTTTCTTTCCAGGTTTCAGACCACCTTGCACACACAGAGCATTACTGCAATCCAAAGAGTAAAAACACTATAAATGAACAATGTAGCAAAGCTAATGAAAGGGTCACATTGACCACATTCGGTCCCACAGCAGCTGTGTTTTGCTTCCAGCGCCTTTGACTGGCTAAGGCACAACATCAAGGGTAACTGATCTTCTGATGGAGCATGGTGGCACGGAGGCAAACACCTTCTATACAAGCACTGCAGGCTGAGGTTTGTCACCACGGTTTGTGTTCAGGAATAAAGATGAGATTAAAAAAAATCATGAGGAAGGAAGCCAGGCCATTCTCACACTAACCTGGGCTGTGAACCTACAGGTGATTCACTTGTCCAGCAGCTCCTGCAGGTTCCTTCCCTCCCTACCTCTCCCAGCAGTGCTACCTCCTGCCTGCTCCTACACCAGTGCCCAGCAGAGCTCATCCCTTGGGATGTTCAGGTTTCCTGGGATGTTCAAGTTTCCTGCTCCGTCCTCCATCGCACCCACCCTCACAAATTGCACCACCCAGCAAGGATGGAAAAGAAAGAGTGGCATCACAGTGATGTCCTCCATAGCTACAGAGGCAGACACTGTCTGCTTCTCGCGGAAGCACCACCTGATAGGGACTGATGGCAGATGCGGTGCTCCCTCTGTAGCCAGTGAACACAGCTGGGCTCAGAGGACTGCAGACGGACAGAGCCCCACGCTTCTCCCAAGACAGCAGGAGTCAGAGCTGCACTTGAAAGGGTCGGACCTTCCATGTCTGTAAGTGACAAGCACTCTGCATTTGAGCCCAACCACTTCAGAGATCACACATCTTGCTGGTGGCATTAGGTGACATTAGCAGGATGCTATAATTAAACTAAAAACACGGACCAGGATTCTCAGCAAGGCGCAGTTCTATTTTAAAATTAGGTGTCTTGATGGAACACCAGATCTTACCATGATACTGTTTCTGTGGCACTGTAGCTCCTTAGTACTGGCTCTTCCCAACCTATAAAACCTGCTGCCCACAAACTTTTCAGCAATGAGGAAACCCATGCTCTGAAAACACAGCATCAGGCAGTCAGCATACCTACTAAGAACTAGATCCAGTAAAAGGCTGAAGTTCCTACAAAGCCATGCACTAAGGTGCCCAAATTTCCAGGGTTCATGCAAGAATTCACTTAGGCTCTGCACACAGCACAAAGCAGAAGGCGGGTGCCTTAAAATACGCCCTAAAATTCTTACATGCTGAGAAGAACACCTGGTCTTGAAGTTAACAAAGAGCCAAGGCACAGCAGAAGGCAAAAGCAAGAGTGCACCTATGTTCTTGACCCCATCTGGGATTTTAACACAGTGAGCCTTCATCTGCTTAGCATTGCAAACTCCAGTCATCTCCTGGACTTACAAGAGTCCTTTAAGTGCCCTTTGGAAGAACTCAACAGTGCATCCTCTCTGAGGAGTGAGAGGTGCCCACTTTTTATGATGTAATTTAGCATGGAGGTTCCCAAACCTCTTGCCCTTGGACACCACTAATAGTGACAGCAGCAGCTCTTAGGTCCCACTGCCTCGCTCCATAGCCATCAGCACGGTTAACCCCACATCTGACATTCCTCTGCCGCACATCCTACGTCACCACACCAGTCCCTGTACTCCATCCTTCCATCTATCCCACCTGAGACCACACCTTCCAAACCAGCGACTCCAATCCCACATTTAACTCTATTCTACTGCCACAAAACCTTATCCCACCATCCTATGGGCCGTACCAACTCATCAGCCACAGCTTCATGTGCCCTCAACTTCCCCTGCTATGGCACCTGGAACCAGGAGCACTCTGGTTGACTGTCCTCCAGCTCTTCAAGTTCTGCCCTTGCACATGTTCAGAAATGCTTGACCAGCCTTCATTAACAGTGACCTACATTCAAACACACTGATGTTCTGCTTTAGCAGCTTCAGTCCCTTACTGGAAATAGCCGTCAAAACCTAAGGTCAGCTACGTTTGCAAAGGAAATTTACAGTTCGGTTAAAATGCCAGCCAGGTCTGTGGCAGCCTTGGTAAACCGATTCTTTGAGTCTTACACAACAACTAGAGCCACTTTTTTTCTTTAATTTGCTCTGCAAAACTGATACTGTAAAACTGATACAGCTGTTTGAGGTCATCCTTTCGGATCTGCACCTGTATTAAACAATGCTCAAGTAAACAGTATGTTCTTTGCAGTGGAAGTACTGTACTTCTGTCACCTCCCTTGGATTCTGACCAAATACCCATCAAAGTCTGTAAACTGACTCCCAGGAGGTGGGAATATGACCAGACCCTAAGAGACAAACACAGTAAGTTAAGAGCACCCGGACATTCCAGATGGTGTTTCTGTTTTCTCAAGTTTCCGTTATATTTTTGTATTTCACACAAAAACCTACATTAACACAGCATTAAGAAACTGAGAATACCAAGCACATAAAACTTAGCAAACACAAGTGACAGCTGCCTTTTGCAACTTCAATTATGACCGACTTGCAGGCCCACCCTGTGAACTATGCATGAGTCCTACCAGAACACACGCACAGGAGTGTCTCTAAAGATTTTTGTATGTCCACATGACAGGGTCTAGTGGCAGCTGCAGGAGTAATTTTCTTTCCACTGCTTCCTAAATGCTGAGGACTAATATTCCCAGTTCCTGTGGGTTTGCTTATTTTCTTGCTGTTTTGAAGGAAAAGAGGAGACCAGCTAGCGTGCAACTGTCACCAACCCCATGCAGTACCATCAGCCTCGTGCCGCAGAGCTCCAGGGGTGCCAGCATTAGGTTCCCTCAGGAGAACGTGTATTTCCCTGAAGTCAGTGAGAGGGAAAAGCCCAACGAAGTGCTGCTCCAGGCATGGGCGGTATTCGGGCAAGGCTCAGCAAGAACCTACCTCAAGGGGTTCCCCTGCAAAGGGAGGCTGGTGGGTAGGGATTCTGCACCTTTTCTCATGTAAACTGTGCAGCGTTTCCCGTGCAGCGCCACTGATTTGATGCAGCACAAGCTTGGGCTTCAGGAGTCCAATCACTCAGGGTTTGTTTACGCTGGGAGAGTTCTGCTGCTAGATATGCTGGCATCGCTCCGCAGTGTGGATATAACATATGCCAGAGAGGGAATTCCTCTGCCAGTCTAACAGTACCACTTCTCCCAATGACATTAAAGAAGCCAACAAAAGCATTTCTCTGTCAGCAAAGCTGCACCGGCCAGGGGGAGTGTATGATTTTTACTGCTTTTTCCCCCCTCTCTGTGTGAAAATATTCCACAGGACTACCAAAGCCCTACAGTGGAGACCCTCTCCTGGGCAAGCTGCCAACATCATCCAACAGCACTCACTGCAGAGCAGGAAAATGGAGACCTGAATGAAATGCTTTTAGACCTGAGCAGTGTTTTGCAGGCTAACGGGGTGACTCTGCCCACTGGGTGCTAAAGGTCCACGGTGAGGAGCTGCATGATGGCAACTTCTTGCAGACGAGGCCAGCCACCCCTCCTCAACTCCATGGTGCTGGTGGTGGGTGATGGCAGCAACCTTGTTGTACCAAGAGATATGGAGAGAAGGTGGCTTTGCTCATGCAGCGAAGTCAAGGAGAGCACAGGAATGTCACACTGGCTGAGGATCAGGGAGTAAAGCTCAGCCAGCCAAGGTGCAAGACTGATGCTGCTTCCATGCTGCCAGCCCGCAGTATTTTTGTAAGCCCTGTCATGCTTGAAATGTGTTAAGGTTCCAGCTCTGCAAATCACAGCCACCAGGTAATGACTAATTACAATTATTTAACAAAGATGTATATTGAATTCCCTTCAGTGGTTCAAAGCCAGATTTTATTCGAGTACATGGGTATATATATATGAATAAATACACTTACATACATATACCATTTGTAAACTTCAATTTTAAAGCCAGACTTCCAGGTTTTTTTAAAGCTTGAATTACAATCTTAAACATTTTCAGCCAAATGATGTGGTGCCCTCAGCCACTAGCATGCAGCAGTAACCAGAGGAAGGGTGCTGGTGGCATCCCCACAGCTCTTTCTTTTCCCCACACAGACACAACGTTCAGACAATGGTCTGGGTAGCAGTAGAGCACCTGAGGGCTAAGAAATTGTCTATTCTGTTGTCCATGTTCTGCACAAACGTATCTAGAAACTGTTGAAAGGATATTAATGAGAATAAGACCTGCAAAACTACATTATCTTTCTGTATTTTCTCACAAAAATGATTTAATCACCAACAGTTTCTTTAATTGCCCCCTCTTCTCAGGACCTGGCATGCCCTCATTTAATTCAGTCTAGACCCTTATGCATTAACAGGGTCCGATTTTCAAGGAAAAAGACAGCAAACACAGATGCAAGTCCTCTGCTTCCTCAGCGTGTACACGCAGACTGTGTTTCTCTGGATAACATGCCAGTCACCAGAATTACAGAGCCAGTGCATAGGTGAGAAATACATGGGCGTTCTCTTTCACTGCATCCTTGCACCACCGCTCTCACAAGGCAATAGAAGTAACGTGGTAAATGACAACACAGCCAACGACAACTCCATAACAGGACCAAACGACGCTGTAAGAAGCTCACTGTAACACTTACAAGAACAGTGTAACAGTGTGTATTCAGGAAAAAGGCACTGTAAGGACTTTGCTTGGGATAACTTTCCCCTGGTGCTTGGCTCGCCCCTGCAGTGCTTCCACCCTGGAGCAACAGCATGTGCACGTACGCCAGCACTCCCCAAGCATGCAGCCATGGCAGGCACAGCTGTCCAGTACGGATTATTCTTGCCAGAAGCACAATAATCTCCCGGGAGGCTCTATGTAAGGACTCCTGCCAGGGGGAGAGAGCATATGCACGTTAAAACGCAGATTTTGCTTCCTGCCTCCCAGGTCTAGTCCTACGATGACCTGCTGCTGCTGTAACACCAGGACCATGCAACATCATTCCAGTGAGCAAGGCAGGACAGTCCTTTTGTTCAGCCAGGCAGACCCCGAGAGCCTCACCAGGGCTGCAGGGGCAGACCCATCCTGCCAGAAGAATTTCCTAAATTCAGATTGCTTGGAGGCAACGAGCACCTGGCAACCGCTTACTTTAGGAGTAACCTCTGCATTGCTGGTGGGGTGCTCACCACAGTTCCTGAGCTCTGCCTGGGCTCCACAACCAGCTCACAGCCAGCGTTGCACCCTTTGAAAAGGTACTGGGGCATAAAAATCAACACTTGTTATTAGCTCTGGCTCCCAAACATCTTCCCTTTCTTCTCCCTTTGCAACACTTGAAATACTACAGTCAGGTCACACCTTGTCACAACAGGTCAGAAGTACTCAGCCCTGACATATTCATGTGAAATCAGAGACCAGTGAACATAAAATCTCCCATTTTTTCCAGAGCTGTAGGTACACACACCCACTGCGAGGACAAGGCTGGTGAAATGGCTGCCGCATGTGGCAGCCCAAACCCTCCTTTTGGGGACTCTGATTCTCTTTCAGTGCTTTTGGTCATACACAGCAACTCATTTGTCTTGCAAGTTGCGTAGAGTTAATCTCTTCCTAAAATTGCAATTCAGAACGCCTCATTTAGCCAAAGACCTCCATCATTAAAAAAAAGAACCATACTAATACACGAGGTATTTATAAAAAGACCCTAATCCGTGCTGCCGTCAGTCCTGATACTACCCCAACTAACAATCAAATTGATGTTGATGCTGGTGCTAAGCCTCCACAAGGCGAACAAAGTTTTCTTCCAGCCGCACACCAGCCTCCGCCAGCGAGGGCACGCCGTATGTTTTCCCGGGGCCAGCCCCGCGCTGCTCCCCTCACGCCTCAGCGACGTGGGAGCGGCGAGAGGAAGCGGCTGCAGTTCGGATCAGCCTCCCACGCACAGCCCAGCAGCTTCTGGGTTGTTCAGTCCTGCACTCGGTGCGACGGCTGGGGACGGTCTGTTCGATGGAGGGGAGCCAGGGCACGCGAGACCCAGCCGTGCACCCAGCATGCTTCCCCATCCCCTGGCTTCAAAGCACTGAACCAGCTGCTCCCACCCCCTCCAAAAGCCCCTAACGGGAGGGGGGGAACCACGGGGGGGGCAAATGGCTGCTGCATCACATCCCCTGATGCGTCTTCCCTGTTTTCCCTGAACGGAACAAAGCTGTCTTCAAAATGATGCTTTCTGTCGAACAGCTGACCAAAAATGAAAGTACAAACAAAACTTAATGGAGCGCGAAGCCTCATATGACAAGGAAAATTCCCGCTCCAATTCTGATCTCTGTTTACAACGTCGAAAGTGGGTCAAACTGGTCTGCGATGGAGGAATCTGTTTGGAAAATGATCTCTGTGAGGAAAAGCATCTAAGCGGCAGACAACTGCACTGCAATGCTTCCACGGGGATCCTCTCCCCTGCCATCAAAGTAACTCAATTTTCCAGCGCGGGGCTGAAATCCTGTAACCTGAAACCATGGCTTCTCATTCAAACTGCTCGAATTCAGCAACTCCCCATCTTTTAGAGCAGATCAACCCACCTGTGTGTTTCAGCACAGATCTTTGTGCTTCAAAAAACTAAGACATGGCTGGGTTTGATCAGGGCAAGGGAAGCTGTTAGGGTTTTTGTTGGGGTTTTCTGGATTTGTTTTTTTAATTAACTGCTCTCCCTTTTGTCCCTTTCCTATGTTCAGGGTAAGGTTATTGAGCCGTACCATTGCACTGCCTAACCCAACTATTTTGTTTTACCCTGTCGTGGTCTCTCTCAAAATGCGAAATGACATTAAATGGGACTCCAAAAATGAGAGAAACAGTCTGTAATAACACTACTTCCCAAAGTATTTTCATTCAGAGTTCTTGGAATCTGGTGAATTTAGTATTTGTCCTTTGCTGTCATTTAAGATAGAAGATGACTGTAATGTAAACCAATGCAGCCAAAACTTCCTGACAAGAAGCTCTGTATGTTATTCTGTGCAAGGATGGTATACAAATACGCAACGATCTAAAGGAAAAACAGGCTAACCAGCCTTAAAACCCTCTGATTTGCTGTACTGACTTTAGAAAAATCTGTTCTTTGACCTTTAAGTGCTTGATTCCTTTTATGGTCACACAACCTTTATTTATTAAAAACCTTCTACTAATCAGTCTCGGGCTACCCAGAGGCTTTAAAAAGCACAAAATGCCAAAATACACATTATTGCATTCCTGCGGATACTGAATCCTCTTTCTACACAGTTTTTGAAAGAAATAAATGTATTTATAGCATTTTCTAGAAAACATCTGAAAAAAACCCAAACTGATAAACAATCCCTCTTATTTATAATTTGTAATTTTTTTAATGTTCTCTTTGGTTTTAGTTACTACTTTGTATTTACAGAAAAATGAGCTCTGTGAGTCTTCAAAGTGTCTGCTGCTGTCAGATATTTATAGAAAGTTATGAACTCAAATGATTTTAAGAACTGAATTAATCTACATCTGTGCAACAAACTTTTTATCTTTTAGATTTAGATTTCAAAAATGTCCAGTTGAAGTGCAGACTTTCAGAATAAGTAAGGAACAAAAGGGCTCGTATTTAAAATGCACTCAATATTTTAAAATATTTTAAAAAATTACATAACAGAACAGTAGTTGCAAAAGAGTTTGAAAAATAACAGTAGAGGGATGGATGTAAATTCTTTAAGTTTTTATTAGAAAAAAATAAAGTATCATGGAAATAGCTTAGACTATAATGGTAGCTGAGAGCATGAAAGAAGTATGTGGTATATATTCCCAAGTCTATAGAAAAAGAATTCATAAGTTGGATAGGAAAATTAATTCATAAGTCTCTCAGATGCATCTAAAGAGCCTCTAAAAAAACAGCAAAAAAACCCCACACAAAACAAAAAACCAACAAACTTCTCCCCAGACTTTAGCTAAGCCAAAGCCAGCGGAGACACACTAGGTCAGCAGGGTCCTCCAGCAGCCGCCCATCCCAGCACCCTGCTCAACACGGGGCAGGCTCGGGGCGGTGGGAGGCTGCGAAGCACCAGCGTTCCTCCCGCCTTGGCTGCCGGCCCAGCCTGCACACCACCCCCTGCAAACCCCACACCTCTGCACCACGAGGTCCATGATAAGCCCCGCTGACAGCTCCTGGCACGCCAGGCTGGTGGCAGGGTAGGCTGTGGGGAGCTGTGCCCCTCTGCAAACCTTCCTCTGGGTGCAGGTGCTGCGAAGGGGCGCCCTGCCCCAACATCAGAGATTTTCGCTCCTCTGACATAAAAAGAAATGAGCGCCTCTCATTCACGCTAACTGAGCTGTCCCTAGTTATACCACACACAGAACAGCACGTGAAGTTGGTAAACGCAGTTCTAACAGTTCTTTCTGTCATGCTTTTTTATTTACTTCATTGTTCAGTAGAGTCAGTTTCCCAGTTCTGGACCCCATTTTACTAGCCTTGACATCTGCAGAAGGGGGAAAACCTTTTCTGCCCCAAAGCTCAGGACCCAAAGCCCAAGATTTTGGAGAGGTGCTCAGAGAGGATGCCTGGTGTGGTGCAGTGGGATGGGCTGCCAAGATCCTCCCTGGGCTTGATGCCACGAGGCAAGAGAGCTGGGGAGCAAGGAGGGATGGGCAGAGCCTGCCTGAGCAGGTGAGTAGCCAGGCAGGGGATCCCTATGCTGAGGGGGTCCCTGCCCTCATCCCCACATCACACATGTCACCCTGGACAGCGGAGCAGGACATTTACCTGCTCCGGAGCCACAGTTTACAGCCCAGCGCCCTGGACAGCAGCTTGCACCTCAAGTACCGCAGCAGCAAAGCTGCAGCGCCTGAGGAGCAGGCGCATCCTTTTCAGCTCTGTTGCCCAAACAGCCACTTCTGGGGAAATGGTGGGGGGGAGAGCTGGCAGCAGCAGCAGTGGCTTCAGCTGTCCCAGCTAGCTCCACCGGCCACCGCAGAGGACCTCGAGTTACCCACACTCACACTGATGCCAACACACTGCCCCCACTCTCATCAATTCCATCACCCATCAACAGTACTGTGGGCTCCCCTGGGCTTTCCGTATTCCCACACCACCTCCTAATTTGCTTGTGAATTTAGTAGGGGCAGGAGCCCACTTACTACATTCCAGTAGAGTAGGACTCCAGTCCGAGCCAGGACCTCCATACTACGGTACAACATCAAACAGTAACAACCCCAAGTCGGCGGCAAACTGAAGAACTGAAGGGAGACAGCCCAATACTGAGCTGAAGGCACTGGTTTCCAACCTTGTGGGTCAGCAGACTACTTGAAAGCAAGCCACAAAAGGTAACAAAAGCCCACTGCCAGCAGGCTCCAATGCGTGGTCTGCCAACTGCAAAATGTCAAAAATATGGTGTTATTTTCAAGCAGGGAGTTTTCCCACCAACAGAGCAGACAACCTTCATCGATCTCTTCTCCACCACCTCGTATTGGCTCACAAGGAAAGTTCTGCCAAGATGTGGGTCCTACGCGCTGCGTTTTCAGGCACCAGGTGAGACAAGGGCACTGTCCCGAGTCTCGAGGCGCAGCACCAACAACCAGAACCCTCCCGACTGGCTGAGCCACAACGGGAATTACGTACGCGTACATAGCACAGAAAAGTTACCTGACAGAGCACATTTTCTTAAAACGCAAGGCAGAACAGGGTGCGATGCATTTTTTTCAACCCCAAAAAAATGAGCTCTTTTTTTTTTTTTTTTCCACGGGCTAGCAAGCAGTAAAAGACCCAAACAACACCAGAACAGCCTCCAAGAAAAATAACCATCAAACGTTACAATGTCCTTCAGAGGCTGGCGGGGATGAGCTGAATCACCTCCCCAGTGAGGTGAGGCACCGACTATTCCAGCAGTTGCGTAGCCAAGTTTGCAGCCGGCTGGTGGCATGCCAGAAAAGGTCCATAACCCCCCACCCCCCCACCCCCCCCCCCACACACCCACCCCAAAAAAACCCCTGCTTCTCCCATGCATGTCCAGGATCTTCGATTTGGAGAGCGGCGCATTTTTTTATGCAAAACACTTGCAAAGCCGTGGCCCTGGCGGGGAAGCCCTCCTCGGCCCGGCTGCCCGCTGCCGCTCCCCGCTCAGCCCCGGACCCCCCGGGCGCCGGCCCGGGGCTGCCCCCTCCCGCGCTCTTCACCCCCCGGGCCCGGGGGTCCCCTCCCCCCGCGCGGGCGGGCCGGAGCGGGGGGCCCGGCGGCGGGCGAGGCCGGGTCCGGGGGCGGCGGGCCCGGCTGCACAAAGGGCGGCGGGGGGCGGCGGGAGCCGGGCACTTACTTTGTCTATGGTGCCCGGGAGCAGGCGTTCGAGCAGGCGGCAGAGCACCACCCCGTCCTTCAGGGAGGACTGGAGGAAGCCCTCGGGGTCGGAGATGGTCTTTTTGGGCGACTCCAGGACGCCCAGGGCGATCAGCCACGTAACGGTCTGCTCCGCCGAATTCATGGCGGCGGCGGGGCGGGGGTCGCGGCACCCCGCGCCTCGCGTGGGTTTTGTGTCTCCCCGGGCGGGGGCTTCAGACGGAGCCCGGCGCCGCCCCCATGTGAATGCAGATGACGACGCCCCGGCCCCGCCGCCGCCGCCGCCACAGACACATGCAGCTGCAGTGCCGCCTCCTCCCCGCCCCCCCCCGCCGCCGCCGCCGCCGCCACCGCCGCCGCCGCCCCATGACATCACTGGCAGCGGCGGCGGGCGGCCCCGCCGCGCGGGGGCAGCGCGCCCGCGGAGAGGCGCGCGCCGCCCCGCACCCGCACCCGCAACCTCACCCGCACCCGCACCCGCACCGAGGGGTGGGCGGCGGCTGCCCCCTAGCGGGCGGACGGCGCCTCCGCGGGCGCGCAGCGGGGCGCGGGGCGCCCGCGGCCGGGAGGCGGCCGCCGCAGGGAAGGAGCAGGCGGTGACCGGCGGCCGTGGCCTCCCGCGGGGGCGGGGGCAGCTGCCGGACTCCCCGGCCCCTCATTTCCTCCTCGCTCACAGCCGTCCCGCAGGGGACGAGCCCCCACGGGCGCGCAGCGCCTGGCTGAGGGCGGCTCATTTGGTACCACCTACCTCGGGAGCCCCGGCGGCGGGTTCCCGGCCCCACCGGTCCCGTCCGCGCGGCCCGCGCGTTCGCCAGCCGCTAGCCGCTAGCCGTCCCCGGGCGCTAGGAAGCCCGTCTGGGAGCCTCGGCCCGGCAGGCGCCACCCCCGCCACCGGCCCCGCAGCTCGCCCTGGTGAGGCGCTCAGAAGGGCTGTGACAGCCGACCTGAGATGGAGCGGTGACAGCCGACCCCGACCTGAGGTGGAGCGGGAGCCGTGACAGCATCCCTTTGCTGCTTCTGGCACAACCCGTTCCTCAGGGCTTTGCTCCGGCCGGGCCCTGCGTGCGGTCAGCGTTGCTTCCCCAACACCTGGCGTGGGCTCCCCAGGGCCCCCCATTGCCGTCAGCCTCCCTGCTGCCGCACACCTGCAGGAGAGGCCACGCCGCCACGGCCCCCACTCGCCTCCCTTCCCCTCACACCCCACCCGACCCCCTCCGGGGGCAAAACCGCCTTCAAGGCAGCATTGGAGGGGATGTTGCCAACCCTGAACTCATCTCGGTGGTTCCCCTTCCAGCCCGGCTCCCCGCGCCCGCCACCACCGCCACCCCTGAGCAGCAGGTCTGGTGGCTTCACCTCCTGGTCCAGAGTCCCCCCCGACCCGCGGGCCAGCCCACCCGCTCCTCTAAAAGACAGAGGTGCTTTGGGATTTGCAGCAACATAACCCAGCTCCAACATCCCGTCTCCCTTCTAAGCTGTAATAGAAGCTAGTTTTCTTAAACGCTGATGCTGGAGGTGTGATGCCTCTTTTAAAATTTGTTAGCATTAACTGTTTGGAACTCTTGTCTTTCCTTTTGCCCCTTTCAGATATATATTTTGAGCAACAGCTTCCTACCTGACATCTGGCTAGCTATGAAGAACACAAACATGGCAATTTTTTGCCGTCAGAAAGCCATGTTGGATGGCCTGCCTGGAGATCTTTCAAAGAAGCTTGATTCAGGTGGGGGAACCATTTCCAAATCTTTAGAGGAGAAAAGTGAAAGTGCCCGAAAGATTTAGGAGCATGCCAATCCCTTCTGGCTTCGTTCCTTGTCAGAGCTTCCCCTACAAGGTATTTACTGGAAACCACCCAAAACCTCTGCACTGTGCCCTTCTTTTATCCTGCCCTCCTGCATGTCCCAGTACTGTCCGTCTACACCACAAGCTTGTAGGACAGACAGGTATCCTGCATCCGCACCATCCAGCAAGTGGAACCTGTGCCATCGTGGGAATTTTGAAGTAACACAAAGAACGAAATACATAATTTTTGCTGATCTGCACTCCTTCTTCTTTGTTTCACAATTAAAGCTGTTCTGATTCTCCTCTGTCCTGACTTTGGTCCCACTTTTGCTTCTGAATCATGAACTAATCATATCTTTATTTAACCACCCATTTTGATAATGTTTAAGCAATCTGAACTCTTTCTGAAGGCATCAAGGTGTGATTTGAAGCACCTTTTTCTGCAAAACTTTTTAAGTATTTTCAAAGCTGAGAAAGTAATTTTGGTACTGACTCTTGTAAATAAAGAATAGATGTGAAGCACGCATGCAGGTTCAGGTAACTTCTAGGTCTTAAATCTCTTTACACAAGCAAACAGATTTTTATGTTCTGTTGGGGTTTTTTGGGGTTTAAGATCTGGACCCTTTTTTTGAACAAGAGAGAAAGAAATATCCTACGAAATATGTCAGCCAGCTTTGGCAGAGATCTAGCAGATTTAACAGTGCAATTTTCTATAGATAAAGATTAAGCAGTCGACAATTTATTTGGTCTTTTCCAAGCTTTTGTCATATTCTTATGAGAAGTTACTAAGGAAACCAGGTAGGCACGAGGTAGAAGGTAACTTTCTGCCATGGATTAGCAAGTGGTTGAAAGACAAAGCAGCAGGAGTAAATTGTCAGTTTTCAATTTGGCCAGAAAGTTACCAGTAGAGATACCTCCTCTATTCTGTGCTATGAATTAACTAAAAGGCTCCAAAAGGCAATTGTACTTGTGTGGGCTTTAGTCTTTTAGCCTGAGCAAGAGGTTTTAGAGCAGAGAGAGCAGGAGAGGAAGAAAATAGCAAGTAGAGAAAGCTGCTGCTTCATTTTGGACTCTCATTTTCATTTCCAGCTGTTAATACCTTGTCTGCATGCCCCAGCACAGCAATGAGATGCTCTGGCCGGATACAGGACTCTCTGCTTTCCCGGTGCCAAACTGAGGTCAGGATTTTAATGGGGAGGAGACTAATTAAATATCAGTCCAGCTTGAACAGAAATTGCCCTGACAATCTGTAATTAGCTATATAGGGGTCATACCGAATCAATCGCAGTGCTGGGATTCCCATGCTATAGGTAATTATCTCTGTAGTTTTAGCCTAGGGAGGTTTACGTCCCTCTGAGTGAAAACCTCACCCCAGCAAAGCAACACTTCTGTATTAAACTCGGAGATATAGTTCCATGTCTAGTTAAACCTGATTTTCAAAAGTATCCGAAGGTTCACAGGGGAGCTAGTCTTTTGCAGTTACTGAAACCAGCTATCACGAGTTCAGTACCACCAGCCCTCTTTGCTGTTGATTGACCACCTGTCAGCTGAAGGTGTCAGTTAAAATCTATATGTCAAAGATGGTGTTGGTGAACTTGGGAAGGCAGATCCGTGAGCTTTGTGGTATTGGCACAGGTGACAATGGAGGAAAAAAACACAACAGAGAACCAATTATTTCATTATCTTCCAAGCTGCAAAGTAGTTTAATAGGCAGATGCAAAATTCTAGTCCTGAGAAGCCTGTCAATCAAGCATAAATAAATGAGTGCCATACAGGATGCAGGTAAAGTACTGATGCAGGAACACAAATGTGGGACTCCTAGAGCAGGGGCAACAGCAGTGTGATGCTCAGGGCTTTAGTGCTCAGCTCCAGGGCAGCGTGGTGGGTGGCCAGGCAGACTTGGGCCTCTCAAACAGGGTTCACAGTATGCAGTGTGCTGAATGCAGACACATCCAAGCCAGTCCCCAAAAGAGAAAAGCAAAGGGAAAGTTGATTCTAAACCTCTTTCTTTCAGGGGGGCTGCAGGCACCTGGTGCACGGTCTATGGGAAAACAGGGATGCTGGACACGGTTAAAGCATTTAGCTGAGAGAGATGCTCCAGAGCTCAGTTCCCAAATTTATTTCCCCTGGACATGGATTTCAAATGTCTAAAGCCTCTATTCCACTTGCTCTACTGCTTCCTGGGCAAGTGCCTTTAGGGTCTATTCAAAAGCAGAAATACTGTCACCATGTCTTTATTTAAAATCAGTGCAGCCTACTGATACCACGCTCTGATTGAGTTCAGAGCCCAGGCTGCTGCCAGATCCTTGGCTATCCTAGTCTTAGCAGTCGAAATTGTCATTAATGTCTGCTTCATTTGATGGGGTAACTAAGACAATTCTCTGTGTTATAAGCTTTATTGCAGTCATGGGTGCTTTTGTAGCTTTTACCCTGGCTATGATCTTTAGTTGGAAATATCCGCAGAGTCCTCTGGCAAGTCTGCAATAGCCCAAAATGTAGCTCTGCTTCCATGCTCCTGAGAGCATCAATTCAACAGCTACACTGCCTTTGTCTTCTAAGTGCAGTTCAGGATAATGGCATTGATCTGCTACATTCTTTATACTTTCAGAAACCAACAATAAGTGTCTCTGCTTTAGGAAGGGGCAAATATAAAATGAAGGTCCTTGCCATGAAGGGCTTAGTCTAAATCACAGATGATAGAACATGAAGGATAGACCTGAGAAGGAAAGAAATGAAGAAGGACAATAGGCAGCAGTGCAGTCACACATAGGCTCTCTGCACAGAAAGAAATCTATTTTTATTGCCATTTTGAAAGTTTTATTCACACTTAATGAGGACTGGGTAAGAAATGAACGACAAGAATTGAATGGCTAGAAATCAAAATGGCTAAAATGATTGAAAATGTTTTGCATTTAAACAAAAAAAAAAAAAGAAGCCGACATTTTCAGATTTTAACACATGCATACTGAATGAATAGTATTTGCCAAATTTTGCCCAGTATTTTGTTAGCATGAGATGAAGTTAAATGCTTTTTTAACATTGCCAGCCGGGTGGAAGCAAATCAGTGGTTCCCCTGGGGAAGGTCTTGGGGGAGGGGAGTTGGCAGTGAGTTCCACCGTTTCAGGCTAGCCACAGAGAAAGCTGTGTCCTGCAAGCTGAAATATCAGATGCAGATCCCCAGCTGGTGGCAGTTGTCACAGCTCCCTTGAAGTTAATGAATCTGTGACATTTTTTAAACAGCAAGCTCTAATACTTTTGCAAAGAGCTCTGATCACGGAGGACTGACATAACCATCCATAAAAAGGGCAAAGTGGATTCTAGGATGTATCTAACGAAGGATTTTGGGCAGAGTAAAGGTAAGAAAGGGTGTTACAGAGTTGTTAGTAAAACCTCATTTGGAGTATAGCACAGGGACTTGGACACTCATGTTCCAGAAAAATTAAACCACACTGAAACAGAGTCATTAGAAGACTGACAGCGATCTTATGGGAGCTTGGCTTGTTTGCCCTGGTGAAACAAAGCCTGAAAAAGGGTACAGGAGGGCTGTCTATAAATACATCACTAGGTAAATATCACCAATAGACAGGCAAGAAGCTGTTCAAGCTTAAGGACAATGCTAGCACAAGAACAAATGGATATAAACAGGTTCTGAATAAATTTATGCTGAAAATCAGAAAGACACTTGGTTCTTCCATAATAATCTTCAGTGCTGATAAGAAATAGTGGGGCAAACAACACAACCATTTTTAGAGGGGAGTGTAATGAGTGGGTTAAAGTGATTGTATGACTTGACTGCAGTAGCAGGGGCTGGACTTCGCCCAGGCTCCATTCCTCGGCAGACTTCATGTTATGCCTACCAGAATCAAAGTGGGCCAAGCATTCATCATGACGGATAAGGTTTAGTGAGAGAAGTCAAATAAGCAGAACCACAGTCAAAGCCATTCTTTCACTCAGAGTGAATGCTAATGACATCCGTTCATTGCAGCATGGAAAATTCACTTAGTGAACTAGGTTAATGGAAGAAAATCCTCTTCTCTGAGATATAGGCCCATTGGGTTGGATGCTACACATAACAACCCTTGGATGTATTTTGTAGAGTCCTTTTCTAGTCATATTTTTGAATCCTATAAAAGTTTGCTACAGATCTATGCCTCTCTTGTTTTTAAACATGCAGCCATTACCAGAGTGAAGTAGCGTCCTGTTGCTAGTGTGAATAGCCTGTCCTCCACTTTACTCCAAAGTCCTTGGCAGTAGACAGATAGTTTTCAAGATGTTTCTGAAGTACGGGAGGATGGAAGGGCAGCACATGGGATGAGAGACGGGAAAAGAACACAGAGATGCTAGAGGCTCTTGGTTAATGCATTGAGCAGGAGCACAAAATGTACAACTCTCCCGTCAGCATATTTATGATAGCATTTCCACACTCTGGTCAGGTAAAGAGAAAGAGGACTAAATTTGATGGGATCGGTTAGTTGGTGAAGTTTGTAAGAGGACTCTTATTCACAGTTGTATGAGTGGTCAACACACTGGGTACATTTGATAAAACCATCAACCTGGATCAGTCCCCATTCACAGGGGAAATCACTGTCTCCCCATGGCACAGCAAGCGTTGCCATCTGTCACCCTTGCTGGTTTTTGGGCACAGGGGTTGCACTCGCTGGTACTGACAGCAGGGAATGGTCAGGGGAGGGTTTCGGAAACTTGCTCCCTTTGGCACCTGGCCAGAGCCCCAGCCTGGCAGGCAGCAGGGCTCAGCGTAACGTCTATCAGCTCGATCAGGCTTTCAAGTGCTCTCTGGACTATTTTTGCAGCAGACCACGTGAGCTGGTGGAGCTTTTATTTTTAGTCCTACAGTATGATTTGTTGACTATGCCTGTTTCCTATGCAGTAGGTACTGAAGTGCCAAGGCGCTAGAAGCCTTCTAATGATCCATCAATAAATGTTACAGTCAATATATGTCACCATCTGCCTTACAGTTAGCATCTGCACCCTTCCAGCCCTTATTTATAGCATGTCCATTTAGGTTATATACCTTTGTATCATCACTGGTTCAATTCAGGTTTACTTCTGACACTCTCAGTCAGCAGTAGGATGTTTTCCTAGTGCTCCTTTTGAACGAAACCAAATACTAAATAAACTCTTCCAGCACAAGCCCTGCTGAAGGCTCACCCAGCTTGTTGGAGCTATACCTCCCCAGACTAAAGGGTTTGCATGGATGCTGTTACTGGGTAACAGGAGGAGGGCAGAGGGCCGGCTGGGGCAGCGACTGCCTGCCCCATCAGACAGGACACACAGAGATGGCAGCCGCTGAAATCTTGTACTTCACCCCAGCATCTCTGGGCACCTCTGGCTGCTCTCTTTTTTATTGATGAAAAACTGCAGCCACCCAACAGAGACAGATTATGGTGGTGGTTGTGTGGCTCCGCCCTCTGCCTTTTTCTCTTTAAGTTCCCAGTGTTTACGAATCCCAGTCTTGTGTGGCTTTCCTTGGCTTCTATAGTCCTTTTTGCAGCAATTAACCATTTCAGTGCTCTTAGTTTTGGCCAAATAAAACTGAAAAGTATGCTCTGATAAATTAGTAGTCACTTGACAAGCACCTTACCAAACAAGGTCTTCCAGAGGCCCTCAATCCTAAAGATCTTCAACTTTATAAAAGCCAGGGTGCACACACAGAGTCACACCAGAGCTGATTAGAAAGGAGAAATAACAAAGACACTGACACGCTGGAGTTCCTAGAGTTCTCAAGCTTAGGTGACATCATCATTTAGCGAACAAACCGTCTATAAGGTCTGCCCTCATATGCCATGTTCTCCTATGCCATATTCTCCTGGCATATTTCAGGTGTAGTCCACTGAAGTTATTACTCCATATAAAAGTGTCCCTTGTAAGGAGAGCATCAGGCTTTCATTACTCAGTGCCCTTGTGTTAAACCTCGTGTTTCCAACAAGGTAATGGGATATTCCTGCTTTTAAACTCAGGAATTGGACTAGAAAACATTGGGTTGAACCATGGGCTGAAGACTGTCTGAAATTTTTGTCTGAAATTTTTGTCTCCTTTTTCTTTGTTCATGTTTGCTACGTTCCCAATGAAGAGTTTCTGAATTCACGTAAAGTGTATTTTGAAGACAGCTCTGCAGCCGTTGCTGCCACATCTTTCAGCCAGTTTCCAGAAGGCATGTTCCAGATGCCTACTGGATATGGCTACAAAAAGGAAAGATGTTACATAGGTAAGATAAAATCTTTTCTTAAATTAAGCAAAGTAAGTTTTTCAGTGTTTACCTTGGCTTTTCTAGGGCACATTCAAAGCACTGCAGATCTCTGTATGTTTTTAGCATGTTAGAAGTGATGGCATGACGTGATATTTATAAATCTCTTTTACATTAATCAGTAATTGATGACGGATTGACTCTATACCTAGTTACTTTTCAATCTAAAGAGTGTTCAGTCCCATCTCTATTAATAATCTCTAATCAGTGAAACAGACCATGATAAAAGCTGTGTAAGAAAGCTTCCTTCTTTACTAATTGGACTAGACTTGGAAACCAGAGGCTTTCCTCAGAGCACTGCCTATTTTCCTCATAATTATTTGCATATTCAGTTCAACAGCAAAACAAGTCTATAATTGTTCAGCTCAGAAAGGAAAAGCCTCTTATCATGTACATCAGTCAGATGAAAACATGTGCTATCACTACATCAATGCCAAATAGTACTAAATCAGTACTACCTGCACTAATTTAGGATTAGGAAGTGTCTTAAACAATAACTTAAGAAGCAAAGGACGTTAAGGGAAGGAAATTGGCTGGAGATGTCGTTTAATGTATCCTTGTTAGTACAAGGAAGAATTTTTGCACTGCTCAACATGTAAATTACATTTGCCATCTAATTGCACCAATTGAGGCAATCTGAGGTAGTTTACCATTCAGAAATGTTTTGTAACCTATTTATATTTGATGTGTAACTCACAAGAGTATTGACATAATCTTTAAATTTAATAATATGGGTGGGGTCAGATCTAAATGTGAGCCACCCACTTTGATGTCTGACATAACTAATGTACGCAGAGAAGCTCAAATGCTGCTTGGCTGTGCTGCTGTGGACTGAACATCACAGCCTAATACCACTGGGAAGAAAAAGCAACACCAAAATAACTTGATCTAGTTATTTAACTTTCCAAATATATACTAGGAAATGAGACAAAGCCTGCAAAAAGGAAAAAAAAAAGAAAGAAAAAGAAGGTGGTGTGGTGGTAAAATAAAAGAAGCTTGAAATGCAGTGTAGTTCTTGCGATTCAAACCTACCTTGTTTTCTCATCATTTTGCCCCGTCCAAACTCACAGGACTGTCTGGACCAGTAATGATTACTTTAACATCATTACACTCCATATGTGTCTACTGGTCAAGTACTTCTTGAAAATAGGATTATTTAATTAGTTGATATAGAAGTTCAAAACACCGAAGTCCATGCTCAAGAAAATTCTCACAAAGTAACTAGGAGTTTTATAGGAGAAAGGGATGATGAAGAAACTCAAAGCCCACTTCTGGCTCTTTTTATATCCTAAATTTCAGTACAAAACAAAGGAAAAGTACTGTTTTGAACATAAAGTATGGAATCCCATATTATCTTTCATTCTAAAGACCTCATTGCAGCAGACAAATTTAATCTGTGGCAACTTCTGCCTGCAACTTCTGTGGATGAGAATAAACCCATCTATCAAACTTGTAGCTGAATAACATTTAAAAGGTAACACTCTGTTTTCAGGGGTGCAGTTTCCCAGGCTGAGGATTTGATCGTAGAAACCTGTGTAGAACAGGGGACAGACTTTCACAAGGACTGCTCCATCTTTGATTACAAGCTCAGACAGCTCAATCGACATGGTACAGATGAGGTTGAGCCACCAGAAAGCCAGTCTTTCACAAGTGTGCTCCCCCGTGCTGGTTTCAACTTCTTGTTCTTGACATCAAAGCTGTTCAGAAGTTAACTTCAAGCTTGGGTTGTTTTCTAAACCAGCTAGGAGAAAAATGTAATCAGCCACTGTCGTGCCTGTACGACTGCACTCCTTTTGCGCAAACCGACATAAAAATAAGTCTTTTGTACACATCTTCCATACAGATATGAAATATTTCAAGAGAAAAAGCAAGCATCCCTGTTTCCTGTCATTTACAAGGTTCTGAAATGGCAAATGAAAAGTCAAAGACACCATCCACTGCTGCCATTTCCTTAAAAGTGGAACTGGACCATTTATCAGCTCTGATAAGGGAGCACCTCTCTGAATCTGCGCTTAACATCTTTCCAGGAAAGATGCTTTTCTGCTGCTGTGGAGGACTGATCTTACACCACCATACACCATTGCACTGTCCTGCTGTACAAAGGAAGTGCAAAATGATGAGAGAAACACTAGTACAGGAAGGCTGTACGTTTTCCAGGCTCCTTACCTCATTATGTTGAAAACCAAGTTTCATTTTTCCCAAATTAAAAGTCAATGGGGAGAACTCCAAGGGGAACTTCATAGGGATTTTCCTTCCTCACTCTCTCCTCTTGATTTTAATCATGAAGAAATAATTCATGTCCAGGGAAAATTGTTCTGAACTTCTACAGATTTTGACTAAAGATGTAAATAAAGATTCGTTTTTACACAGAAGTTGCAACAAATTATTAATTTAATAAATGCGATACTGTGTTTGGACCTGAGCTAAAAATTTTGCATACATAACACATAAGAAGTGAAAAAAATTTAAGTAATTAATTCTGCAATTACTTGAGGTCTTTATCTATGCTCTTTCAGCTAGTATCCAAGTTGCTTCAAGGGCTTAAGTCTTGAATGTATGAATTAGCTAGTTCAACACCATAATACTTGTTTAAGCATTACATGAAAACAGTCTGTAATGCATCTGACTTAAACAGCAGCTATAAAGTGATCCCACAATTTTTATTCAGTCCCTGATAAATACACTGAGATCTTCGCCTAAATAACTGTAAGAGCAGACCTTCTGCAGTAGTAATGAAACATAATTAAATATTGGGTGACAAAGTTGGATAGACTTATTGACATGGAAGAAGACTTTTCTCCTCAAAAAGACACAGCAGGATTGTTTGAGGAGCCGCTACTATTCCATACAATAAGGAGATCCAAATCTGAGCCCAAGACACATTTATTTAAGACTCTGTTTGTACCTTTGAATTTGCAATGCACCAGACAGATTATTGGCTTTATTTCAAAATACATTTTAGGGTTGTATTTATTAAATGGTATAGGTCTATTTGAAATATACACATATATAATTTACAGCAAAATAACCTAATGAGAAAGAAATGATGGCACATCATGCCTGCAGGACTGCAAAGCTGATACAATTTAGCTTCCTCTTCCAAAACGAAAAGAAAAACTCAGAAAAACTAAGCAAACAAACTTTGAAAGAATTCCACTTATTATTGTCAAATATTGTTCTTTTACTAGGTTTGTAAACACTAGAATCTCACATAAGCAAATTTAGCTTCAACAAAGGCATTTAATTGTTTATGGTAAAATACAGCTGTATATATTTTGATCACTGTTTCAAGCCAAGAAAAGTTTTGTTTCAAGTTAAAGGACCTAAAAATAAGATGACTGTCAAGAAATACTCAATTTTAGATTGTGAACTTTGACACTGTCCTTTAGTCATAAGTCTAAGAATAAATTAAAAAAAACCCCTAAGTGCTACAACTTATTTCCTGCAACATATGTTCATGATTGAGGTATTTCACTAGCACAGGATGTGCTCAGATGGAACGGAAACTGCCTCTCCGTAACAGCCAGTTGAGCTCCCAAAATATAGATGAGTTTGCTGACCACAGCACAACTAAGCCTCAGCTTTCTACTGAGGCAAAGAGGTATTAATACGGTCACAGCAGGAATAATACACTCACAGTTTGAATAATCAGTTAAAAGTATTGAAACATATTCAAGAAGAAAATGAGATCTGCAGACAGCTATTCTTTTAAAGGCTTTAGATGATGCAACCCTGCAAATTTTCTTCACCGGAAAAAATTCTTCTCTGAAAGGGTGGTCAAGCATTGGAACCAGCTGCCCAGGGATGTGGTGGAATCACCACCCCTGGAGGTGTTTAAAAAACATATAGTTGCAGTGCTTAGCGACATGGTTTAGTGATGGACTTGGCAGTCCTGGGTTAACAGTTGGACTTGATGATCTCAACCTACATGATTCTATGATTCTGTGAAATGGACTGGTGTCCATCATGGTCATTAGTTACCATGACCTGTTTTAAGACTTGGGAAGCTTGTGGCACTGGTAGCACAAAGGAGTGGAAAAGCCTGTTTGAGAGAGGCGTTCAGATTGATGCTGAACTCTAAATAAAAGTTACACACATGGGAACTAAGCAAAATCATTACTTCTTCTGAAGAAAGCTCATATAACCAACGTGAAGCAAAAGGGAATAAAATAAGTTTTAAATCCATACAGAAACTTCCTCTCAGCTACGTTAACCCCCTGTTGCCTCGAGCACGCAGTGTTAAAGAGTGTAGCCAGCCAGCCAGCCAAGGGAAGGGATTTTTCCTCTGTTGTGAGGATGTTATTCCCATTTGAGGTGCTACATCTGGAGGAGTACATCCTGTCCTGGGCACCCCGGTACTGGAGACTTGCTGACAATCTGGAGCCAGAGGGCCACGAATATAGTCCAGAGGCTGATGCACAGCGCACAAAAGGAGAGGCTGAGCATGCTGGGCTTGCTCTGCATACCTCGTGTAGAGGAGACCAGACCAGGCACTTGTAGTTATTCAAAACCCAACTAGAGAAAATACTGCATAAGCCTTGCTTTGAGCTGGAGGCTGGGCTAGAAACCTCCAGAGGTCCCTTCTGACACAAGTTATTCCACCATTCTGCTCTGGGATTATGTGAGGTGAAATGATAGATGTTCGCCTTGCAGGGAGCGCAGACGTTCCACCGTTGGAAGCTGGCCATGGGAGGAGAGCACCCTTGCATGACACGAGCTACCATCTAGGGGCAAACTAGTCAAACTCTTGGCCAGCTAGTAGCACCAGCCATCTAGCTAATTTGAAGCTAAATCTTTCTGAGGGACAAGATATATAGCCCTGCTACCTAAAGTTGTTTCCCTGGAAGGAATGGCACCTGCCAAGAATTGTCCAGTCTGACATCCCAAAACCAGAGGTAAATGCAAGGGACACCTACCTGCTTTTCAGCTGGAGAGCATTTTTATACTGGAGACCTGAAAATGGAAATCAGTATTTAAAAAAATAGTGAAATAAAGTATTTAAATGCCAATGACTTAGCAAAAATCCTTGATGTACTGACTTTAGAAAACTTGTCTTTCCAGTGTGAATAAACTAATCCAGCTAAAATATAAAAGCAAGTTTTGATGATTCACTATCAAGAAGTTACTCACTGTGAAGATTCTAACTTTAAGTACTTGAGGCAAAAATCAAAGAATGATAAGAATAACAACAGACACATGTGCTAATGAAGCTACCAACAAGAGCAAGGGGAAAGTGAAAATGCAAGGCAGAACAACAGCACAGTACACAAAATACATGACCTATGTGAAAAGATGGAGCAAATCTTCAAATATGTAGAAAGGCTATTGCAAACCATCTGGAAATAGTCTTTTCCATGTCTGTGGTGCATGAAATGAGAAAGAACAGTTTTAAACTGCAGCAAGGCAAATTCAGATTGGACACTGTGAAGACAGAAAAGTCTTCACAGCTTTTCTGGGGACATGTTGTAACTTTAGCATTGTTAGCAACCTCTAAGAAAACATGAGACAAATATCTGTCAGAAGGGATATATCTACACGTGTTCCTGCCTGGCAACAGGAAGATGCACTAGATGAACTTTGATGTTCTTTCAAGTCCAATGAATTTGTGCAGAAGCTTCTATATATCAAGCATAGGAATACAAAAATATCACTAAGGCTAAATTACAGTCTAAAATACAATCTGAACTAGAATTACAGCTATAAATTAAAAATCAGTAATCAATGAGCTTTAAAGAAAAATAGCTAATCTTTTATTGTGATGGTATTTGCTAATGGAAATTCATAGTAATCACTTTGACATTAAAAAAAAACTACATAGGAATAAGCTCAAGGCATTTTATCACTCAGTACTGAATAAGCAGATGAGACAGCAGCCAGTTATCTAATGGAGCCTCCATGACTACGACTTAAGACGTGACCTGTGTTATGGAGAATGTCAGACTAAATAATCATCGCTCTCACTTCTGGTTTTAAAATGCAGACACAAACCAGGATTTCTCTTTGGTCACCCAAGACCAGAAAGACTGAAACAATATCAGTGATTGCTTATGATTTTCTGGGATGAGAAGTTGCATTCACAAGAATAGCTCTGATTTACTCTTCAAGAATTTTCAGGGAAACAAAACAAAACAGAACAATCCTAATTTGTTGGCATGTCCTTCAAGATAAAGAAAACAGCAGCCCAAAATGAACCTCCGAGTGTTGGCAAGAGGCTCTGTGATTTCTTGAGCAGCAGCATGATGTTAGGCAACCAGCATCTTTTCTTTTCTTCTTTCTCTTCCTCTGGGCTATTTCAGGAGGTGACCTCATCCATATATCTAATAAGATCACAAAAGCTCAAAAGCATAGTATGCTGAGCTCACTGATGTTCTTAGCTCTGTCTCTTAATAATTACTTTTACAATGCCTCCCCTTATAAGTAAGACGAGTTCGATGAATGGGAGTTAACTTCATTATGTGTCTTCGCCAGAAGCAGCTTCTCCTTCCTGTCATGTTCCTGGTGGTGAAAGGTTCTCTCCAACTTTAACTGCAGAGTTCAGACCACTGTGTACATTCAACTTTTACTCAGGCAGTGTGATTTTTATCAGGCCACATAGGCTGAATTTACATATATACGTGTGTAACAGTAGCTCAAAGCGATATAGCCACTGCATGATCTTCTTAATTCTGTTGCAGTGTAATTGTCCTTCTGAATTTTAGCAACGGACAATGGCATCTGTGCAAGCAGTTAAAAATAAGTGTATTTGAAGGCTAACCTGGAGTAAATAAATAGCAAGAAATCAAAAATGCCTTAAAAATATCCAAACATAACTAACAGTTAAATAAATGCATCTGTTAATTCTGTAATCATTAAATTGAGTTTAATAAAAAGAATAATATTTCTCAAGACTTACAGTCAGTGGCATTTGAACATATATTATTTAAAAAATTCCAGGTAAGAAACAAGCCCATTTCATGTTAACTTTTCCCTAGCCTTTAGCTATATATATGGCAGTACTGTTTGCACACATAAAGGCTATAGTGCAAGCAGAAGTTACTCCATGCCTTTATTTGCATTTGCACAATCAGGAACAATTTTTGAAAATATAAAAGCCATAGAGTTGTACCAAACCCACTGCAAGAAGCAAATATGAATGATGCCTTCGCTAAGAATATCCTGTCTTATGTATAGCTATTACTTTTATGTAGTTGGAAGTTAATGTGGTATATATAAACTATCTTTAGGTGTCTTATCCAGCATCAGCGCTAGGCACCAGAATCAGTAAATGAAGAGAAGGCTCAGGATCAAAACCCAAGGTTCAGGATCAAACACAGAGTATGATCTTGCCCTCTCTGACTCCAGTCACATGGCACATTATTTCCTTCTCTCTTCTTGATGCTCCTCCTTCATATTTATTTTACTTATCCCTTGTGGGGTTTTTGCTCTTTTTCTTTTATTGCTACTGGTAGTTACTGCTAAAATTTAAGTTTTCTTTCCAGCGGGATTTCACAACATGCACACAGAAATCAGTAGGTAGTACTGCCAAACCCGTTTTTGTAACCAGAGTTTGCCTGAGCTCAGGATTTTAAGCGGTAGAGAATGCCAGCAAGGATCAAATGCCAATTAATACCTCAGCCACTTTTTTAGAAGATGTTTGCTAGAAATTAGATGTTTTGATTGGGAGAAAAACTTGGTATTTCATCTGCTTTTGAAAACTAATTAGTAAGACTGGTAAAACTATCTTCTGATAGGAAAGTGTGACACTGGCCAAGTACAAATTTCTTGTGAATTTTGTTTTTTACAAAAAATACTAAAAGTTTTTTAAATTTTCCTCGATCTTTTAAAATGAGACTATTTTGGCTTTCTCGACTTTTAAACCAGACTCCAAAGGCACTTTTCAATCAAAAGGTTTACTTTTATGCAGCGGATCATACCTTTTAGGGAAAACAAATCTGCTCAGATGCATTGTCCGGTTTACCTTAGACACGTGGGACATTTCTTTGAAAAAGAAACTCAGGCTCTTTGTTCCCACTGCCTTGTGTTGCCATGGCCTTCCCTCCCCTTAGTAATTAAAAGAGGTTTTATTTTGATATAGTGGCTCAGACGTGTACCTCATGCAAGGGGAGTAAATGCCTCTGGTTTTGCTCCAGTTCAGTATTTTTTGTCCTTGATTTTTTTTTCTATCCTTTTATCCCTGACTGCCAGCTGTGTGGTTTCTGCCTGGGACTGGTAACTACAATCACATCCCGTCGTGGGCCTAAACAGTCATTCAAACAATTTCCAAAATGTAAAGGCTCTCTACCAGCTAAAGAAGAAAAAAAGCCCCACCTGTTCCAAATGTAAACGTTCACTCACAGGTTATGGTTTGGAAATCCCTGCCCCAGCACGGACAAATGGAATCAGCACATCCCTCAGCTGCTTCACCCACATCTCCAGGTCCTGAGCACCTGCCAGGGTCCTGGTGACGAGAGGGTGCCAAGCAGCTTCGTGCCAGGCCAGCCCCTGTTCAGGCAGGCTGCACACCCCTGGAGCCTGTCCCCAGGGGGCTGCTACCCCCCCAGGGGCTGCTACCCCCCCAGGGGCTGCTACCCCCCCAGGGGGCTGCTACCGGCTGTGCCCAATTCTGCCCCGAAGTCCTCACACAGGCAGCACAGCCAACGGAGGATGGAGGACCGGAGGGCAGATTTTCTGTGTAATCAAGCGATGACCAGCCAGAGAAGTGGAATCAGAGACAGCAACTGCAGTTTAAAAAAAGAAAGGTCTTGTGATTGCTGGATGTGGGCTCAACACTCAGACAGGGACGCCCGAGTTTGATTCATCTTTGAGGCTCTAGAGTGTCAGCATAAAATAATATATGATCAGCAGAGTCCAAGTGGGCAATGTGCATGTTTAATAACTAGCTGAAAATAATAACAAAAATTTGACAGTATTGATAGCTGCCTATTTGGCAGCTTAGGAGAAGAATGAATGAGTTTACAAACTGCTGCTCAGATACAGTGACAACATTCAGCTGTCCAGGTCACTCAACTGGACATTTTTAGCTCTATCTGCACCATCCTTCAAGAGAGTAATGTGAACCCATTGCTAAACATGATCCTAAAGTGTCAGCAGTCCAAAAAATGCACTAATCCTTTTGCTACACTTTAAAAGCTTCAAATTTTATTGGAAATATACAGATAAAAAAATATTTGCAAAGTGGAGGTGGACAGACACGTGGTGAAACCCAGGTGATTTGAAGCAACAGATAAACCAGGATTTTTATCAGGCTTGCTCTTCCTCTTCTTCATGCAAGTTTCCCACTCATGTGACATGTTGCAAAATAGCAGAGAACACATAGCCCCCTGTATAGGGTAGTGAAGCTTTTAAAGTGGCATAGTAAATTTTATAGAATCTTATGACATCCACCAACCTGTTTAGAATTTTTAAATTTATGTATACTTACGTCTTGGCCCTCCAAATAAATTTATGAAGTGCAGTGCAGCATTGGTCCTTTTCAGGACACAACCATTTTATAAAACCTGCCAAGATACATTTTGCTAGTTCGCAAAACACTCCAGAAATAATATCAGCATATCTATGAACTGGCAGATTTTCATCCATCTTTGACTTAGATGTGAGATTCTGCACAACATAAAACACCCAGCTCCCTGTCAGCAGATTAAGAGGAATAAAGGATAGTTCTCTGGAGGAATGGCAGATAAGGAAATCCATAGCATTCACGAATCTTGCTTCAAATCCTCACCAGAAATGAAAGAAGCTTAAAAAAACATGAGATTTGCTTCAAAATCATGAGATTTGAAATATAAATAAATTCAGTTCTTTTATCTGCCATTGAAATTTTGAGCCTCTAGAGTGTGCTCCAGTCATATTTTCAACTATTTCCGTAGAAAATGAAATGTGTAGATACTTTATTTCCAATGAAAGCTGAGATGCACTCATAAAGGTAATTGATTCAGAAGTTGAGGCCATCAGAGAAACGTGAAGCTTTTTAAAACTCCTAAAACAACATGATTAGCAATACAGTAAAATATTAGAAATGTAATAGAGGAGAAAATAACCAAACTGACAGCAAAGGGCCCAGAAACACATAAACATTTCTGAAAAGATTAAGAAAAATTTCTTGTGGTTGCAAGGAACACAAACTCCAAATAAATTTTTATTTATAAATTTTATTATATTTTTAAGAGGTAACTTAGCAGGCCACTTGGTGTACCAGTTCAGTTATCCTCTCAGTAAATATTAATAACAACCAACTGCAGCAAAAAGAGACTTTTTACAATACTGAACACTCTACACCTTTACAAGTTCTGAGCTGATTCCTCAGACATGAAGAGAGCTGGCTTGCAAAAAGTTTCAGATTCACTTTCCAATAATGCATTCTCAGCTCCTTTTATTTGCCCTCAAAAGCTCTTCTCACATAATTTTTAATATTTCCAGGCACTTGCCTCCAACACCTAGGGCTAAAAACTTTACTATTATTTAAAAGAAAACAAGTTTGTAAACAATCATATAATCACAGAACAGCCTAAATTGGAAATGACCTTGAAAATCACCTGGCCCAACCTTTCATGGAGAAAGGGAGACTTGATGAGATTATCCGGCAGCTTGTCCCAGTCACATCTTGAAAACCTCTGGTGATGGGGACTCTACCCCACATCTGGAGAGGTTGTTTCAGCGAATAGTTGCTCTCACTGTGAAAAAATCCTTTCTTATATCAAGATGAAACCTCTCCTATTCAACTTGTGCAACTTGTACCCATTGCCCCTTGTCCTCTTTACATGGCTCCTTGCGAAGAGACAGCCTCTGTCCTCTTTGTAGCTGCCCTGTAAGTGGCAGCTGGAATACTGTGATGGGGTATCCTGAGCCTTCTCTTCTCCAGAGAGAACAGACCAAACTCCTTCAGCCTTTCCTCATAGGGCAGGTTCTCCAGCCCTTTGGTCATCTTGCTGGCCCTCCTTCAGAGTCTGTCCATATCCTTCTTGAATTGTGGGGACCAGAACTGGACACAGTGATCCAGGTGTGGTCAGACAAGCGCTGAGTAGAGCGAGATGATCGAGTCTCTCTCTCCCTCTGTTAGTAATGCTCCCACAGATGCAGCCCAGGATCTGACTTGCCTTTGCTGCTGCAGTGGCACACTGCTGACTCACGTTCAGCTTGTTGTCCACCAGCACCCACAGGTCCCTTTCAGCAAAGCTGCTCCCCAGCCACACTTTGTAAAACTTCATAACTGTTCTTGCTTTCCCACTCTCCCAGCCTGTCCAGGTCTCTCTGTAGGATGGCTCTCCCTTCTCACGTGCCCACCTCACCACTCAGTTTGGTATCATCAGCAAATTTGGTAAGGGTGCTTTCAATCCCATCATCCAGATCATTTATAAAGATGTTGAACAGCACGGGGACCAGTATCAATCCCTGGGGGATCCCACTTGTGACAGGCTTCCAGCTTGAGCAGAAACCATTGATCACCACCCTCTGAGTGCAATCTGTTAGCCAATTTCCTACCCATCTGGCAGACCACCCATTCAATCTGTATCTCACCACTCTGTGCAGGAGAAGGCTGAGGGAAACTGTGCTGAATGCTTTGCTGAAGTCCAACAAGAGGCTGACGTTTTAAGGAAATTCCCAAATGCTGCAATAGAATCATGGAAGTTAGCAACCCTGCATTTTCTGACCTCAGCATTAACTCGAGACCAAACTGACATGAGACGACAGTGCCTGTTGGCTCTCAAGTTTGCCCTGAATCCCAACAGTTCTGTTTACAAATAAGGAAGCAAAATTCTCTATTATGCATAACATGTGGAATACAAATTAACCATGCCAATAATCTTTTCATTTTCCCAGTAGCTCTGTGATAAGTATGTAGAATTAGCCACGGTAACATGCGTAAGTATATTCAATTTAGTATTTGTTCACTGACATGACACATTTGCTAACTGGATGACTATATGATAACTTAATAGGCTAGGAGCTTCTGAGTGGGGAAAACAGGCAGGGTCCTGTGAGCACTGCTCTTACATATTCAGACTTAGAGATGGTCACTTTATTCCCTATGCAGAATTCATGCAAATCTGAATGCACACATTATAAAAATGGCCATTTTTCCTGCTGTCCCCATTTTTCCTGCCGTCCCCAAGTTGAAGATATAGTGTTTCAGATTCTCCTCAAGCTTCCCATGTCACACAGTGGCTAAGCTTCAACAAGAATGATGAATACTTTTGCCCTGAATTTGGCCTAAAGCCCATTCCTATAGGCAGTAGATGGACATCTGACTTCTCATTGTGCACGTGCACCTGCACCTTGTGATGTGTGTGCTGTTACTACCAAAAATCAATGTAGTGAGATTCCTTCTAACGACCTGGATATAGTATTTTATACAATATTATATATATATCAATAGAATTGAATAGATTGATTTTTCCCTAACTTAAACCTGCTGATTTCTCTATTAATGAAAGTAGGATTTAACTTAGGTCAGTAAATGAGGATGAAAACTCCTCCTTTCTTGCATAACATGAAAAAATAAAAATTCAACACCCCCTTAAAAACTAGATAGATTCATATCTGTTAGCAGGTGATTGTTGAATTCTGAAATACAACTCCCTGGTCATAAGATTTAAGTCACTGAGCCCTCACCTGGGTAACACTCCCATAGATTTGTTCTGGGGATTTACTTAAGTGCTCAGTTTGGTATTTGTGTAGACACACTTTACCGTGCAAAGCCATGCTTTCAAGCAGGCTGGAACACAGCCAGATTTCTTCATACGATATGGAAACATGGATTTCCCAAGGGAGAAAATCTATTGCCCAGAGTCTGACAAACTGTTCCAGATGCATGAAGCAGTTCAAAAGCACAGGTGTGGCAGAGGGGCTGGGAGAGAATGACAAACAAAGGATGATGAAAATATCATGGCAGAGACGTGGTCAGGAAACAAGCCCACGTGACGGTAGGACTTCAGAGTACATGGCAAATGGCTAACAGACTCTCACACAGAAAAAAATTAACAGGAACTGGCATTGGTTCCCATTTTCCCATTCATACCCTGTGCAGGGCTCCATCAGAATAGCAAACACAATGCCTCAGCTCTAAAACAGTACACAATAGCCCCATACCAGGCCTGTCGATCTCAGAGAGCCTTTAGCTTCTGCAGTGTCTTGATTATGTCCCTGATTAGGCATTTTTCACAGTGCTAACACAAAGACGTACTTTTCTACCCAGCGAGTTAGGCTATGTCCTCCTCTTCCTTATACCCACGGCATGTGCTTTAAATATTAAAAAGACAAAGAGCCTGAAAACACTTCTGAAGCGAGCACCATAATTCAACACCATTGTGAATTTCATTATTTAAATAAAATACTATTAATAAGCAATTCTCACGTTGCTCATGAGACTATGCACCAGCTAGTATTTAGTCAAGGTAATTTTTAGCTGAGCTGAAAGAGAATAGAAAACAGGCTGGTAAATACCAGAAAGCTGGTACCGAGTTCACAGGGCACTTCACACCAGTACAATATACAAAGAACTAAAAACCTATGCTTTTATGAACCAGCTAATGAGGAGTGCTACTGAACGCACACTGCTAGTGAGCTCACTTCGTGATTGACCTTATAATCATCAACTGTAGAAACACGTGTATGCAGTCAAATAACGCATCCATAAAGAATCAAATTTTAAAAAAAACCCAGGGCATACAATTTTGGCCACTCTAAAAAATGACAGAATTTTAAATACTCAGGAATTATAGTGAAAAGGTTAAGGGGGAACTGATGTGAAAGCAAGATGGAACTGGATCCAAAAGGTGTAAGTGAATGACAATGAGAGAGATGACTTTTCAGTCATCAGTCACCAAAACAGTCTTGGTAGTGAGTGAAAATAATGATTACCTGACAGCTGTTTATTACGACTTGTAAGCGAACCACCCCAGCAGTGTCTAGCCAAGCCTCCACGGGAAGGTGCATACACTACCACGTTCTTGTAACATTTGGTATCGTTGCTGCCAGAGCATCAACTACCTAAAGATGAACTTTCCCGTTTGCCACAGAAAAGGCAATCTTCAGAAGCTGTCTGAATGTGCTGATGATGCAGAGTGAAGACTGACTGTTGCCTCTGTTTTGTACTGGCTCATGCTGAGGGCATGCAAGCACCTGTAACATTCTTCTCAGGACATGGCAACTAACAAGCCAGTTCCTTCAGTTTCTCATCTCACACAAAAATACTCCATCCCTCTCTCAGTTCATTAATTCCTGCCTCTCTTTTCCTTCAAAGCCAAACTCCTCCTTTACTCTCATGCAAGAACCATACAAATTCTGCAGATGAGTTGCCTTAACTCATAAAAATCTCCATTTCTCAATTTCTTAATATTATCCAGTAGATTTCTTGTGTTTATCACAGTTTGCTATGCCCTTATCTAACACACTAGCACTGATTTAAACCTGCTTGATTTTTAAGTTCAGATGGATAAGAGTTCAACAGATACATGCAAAGGCAGATGATGTGTAAAGTACAGACTGTATATTAGCAAGCATTTCTAGCTGTAGAAAAATGCAGGACAAAAGTCTTGGTCTAATTATACATATTTCTCTCTCCTTGTTGCAGTACACATTTCCTTGCCAGCTATAGTAGCCTAGGCCACTGCCTTTCCCCTAAAAAGCTAGTAAGAACTAGTCAGGTTCCTAAACATGACTATAAGAAGCCATACAAACTGTTCTCACTCAGCCATGTGATGACTTCTGTATTCCGTAAGATGCATTTGTGACAATAAAAACACCTATGATTCTTACAGTTGTTGGCAAATATGTCAAAGCCTTAAGAAAACAAGTTCAATTTTCTACTAAAATACATATGAAATTCTGGTCTAAGATTATATAGGTTTATCTGAGCAACTGCATTGCAGATTTCTCCAACTTCCTGAATTAATTTTGTGAAACCCAGCTGAACCAGAAGAACTGTGTTTTAGTCTCTTACTAGATATTCCCAATAGAAAAAAAAAAAAAATAAATGGAGTGATTCTTCTAATATGCTGATTACTTTGTGATCTCTCCCTCCTCAAACCTCTCATAACTATCTGAACACCAAAGCAGCCATATGTTGATGCAGAATGTTCCTTTATTAAAAAGCTGTCCTTTCCTCTAGATTGACTGCAGGCACAGAAGTTCAGCCTAAAAAGCTCATTCAACATTTGTGTCTAGACATACACTTTTCAACATATTCCGCATCCATAGATGGGCTTTTGGCTCTCCACACTTCTGAACATCTGTTGGGAGGGCAGGATGCCCACTGATAAGTTAGCCAGAATCTGTGTCAGTTGCCAAAGGAAGGGGATATATGGTCCTGCAAGTGACATCTGTTTCACCAGAAGCCCTTTTCTCTCTGAACAATGTTTCTGTTTAATCTCAGCCACACTTGTTAAGAAGTGTTTGAAAGACAAACTAATGAAAAACCCTGGGAAGTATTGGAAGGGAAGGGAAATGTTACAATGGTCAGCATAAGGGTACATTTCACAGACCTATGGAGAATCCTTTCAGTAATAAAATGATGGGAATATTGGAAGAAAATTGTAGGTGCTCTGGCTATGCAGGCAACTTCATGGCAGATGAAGTCACTGAGGGATAAAACGAACCACAAAGGACTCACTATAACTTAGCCCAAGACAACAGCTGTGCTCTTAAAGAGAACACTGGAGGGAAAGGCACAACTGAATGATTAATAATGCCTTTTCACGTGGATGAAAGATAGAAAATAGAGCAAGCCATTATGTACTCTTAGAAAAATGTTACTGATTCAGTGAGACACTTGATAGTTTGTGTGTGGGAGGAGGGATACCAAGTGATGCCGGCTGCCTGTCTTCTTCTGCTCATAGCCTTAGCACGTTGAGCCAAACCAGCACATCTAGAAGTTGAATCCATAATGTAAAGCAAAAACTATTCAATCCATTCACATTCATGAGGTTCCTGCAAGAGAACATGAAGTCTCTGACAGTTATGTCCCAAACAGACCTGAGAAGTATTACCCACAAATGGGAAAGAGAAACAACGACAAAGGAAGAAAAGAGGCAGAGATCACCGCGTACTCATTAGTACTTACAGAAATAAAGAGATGAGTATGATTCATTGACTGTTATTCCCAGAACGGTCAATGAAAGGAGAGAATATAACCCAACAAGGTACAAAATTGGTCTCAAAGCACCATTGACTGTATTTACTCAATCTTTTGCACATTAAGCACATATCTTGCATGTAGAAATATCTACACTATAGACATCTAAAACCTAGCTCTGAATCTGGAGCTGACTCCCACTCTAAGAGTTCCGATTCATGATCAGAGGTGACTTGTCCTGGATGTATGTTTCATCCGAATCTGTAGCTGGGTTAAGGCTAGGACATGTACTCACACCAAAGAGCCTGGAAATGCTCCTGAGCTTCTCAGCCCAGAATACAATATAACTTTTCCCATCCAACACCGTGACTCTTTTGGGTCATTGATAAAAGTCCTGTTTCTCCTCCCCCAGAGATTTTTGATCCTGTTGCAACCATGTCTTGGTCAGAGCACCACTGCTGAAGTACTACAGCTGGAAGAACAATGTTTTAAGGTAAGCCAAAAATTATTTGGGGTTACTTTAATATGCTTGGCAGCAAATCATAGAAGTTCAGCAGCTGTTACATGAGCAGATGAACTACCTCTGCACTGAGGGTGGGAAACTGCATGTCATGGGATGGAAAGGACAGCTGGGAGCAGAAAGTGTCACAGCCATCACTAGGTGAGCATTACCACTTGTGAGTCAGCACCCTCACTGCTCCTATTCTTGACATACTGCTCTTATAAATACATAGTTCTGAGTGATAGGGTTTCCCACTTACATTTCCAGCAGTACCTCATCTGTAGAACAGCAACTCTAAAGTCTAGGTAACACTCTAACACATATATTGTGCAAGAATTACATCAGTATTGCACAAAAATAAAAATCATAAAGCATTTTACAAACTCCTGGCAGTTATGGGTTCTTTCTCATAATATAAGACACAGGGGAAAACTGAGTTACTCTCAGTTAAAGTGCCTGGCAGTAAAACCATGGAAATCCTGAATAAAACTTCTTTTAAAACTTCTTTTAAAAAACACTTCTCAGAAACAGCTATGTATGTCCCAAATCTAGACTGTTAAATTAAACTCAAAAAATCGAACTTACTACACAAGGCCTGCCCTGGCAGAGCTCTTTAGTATTTGGTCAGAACAGTCCAAACAGGTGGCTAGAGGTGAGAAACATAAAGCTAGGCTCAAATAAGCATTAGCATTTTCCTTCCTGATTCTCATTTCCAGGGGACATCCCATTCATTTGAGACTCTAGCACTGTGCCCATTCCCAAACCGTCTGCAAGCCGCAGCTCCCTTCAGAAGCTCTTCTCCTACATTCACTATAGGCCTGATCCCTAATTATCCTTACAATTCTCCAGTGAATTTTTTAATTCATTTTCCTATTTTAGTTAAGCTTTTTCCCGAAACTGAAAAGTTTAAATATATTCTCTTCACATCCCAAGCCCTATACACTTTGGAAAGTAAGCAGATTCCCTGGTAAGGTTCCAGATACACATGGTATGTGCATAACTTCTGAGGTCACACACCTTAACACATTTAGTCAAGAATCTTTAAAAACATCAAGAGCAGCATGCATCCTTTTTTCTTTCTAGCATTTTCAGTGAAAGCTGAAGGTTGAACAGACATTGGCAATGAACTGTGAAGATTTTAGTCTTTGGTCCAGGCTGAGACAGACTAGCAGGGCAGTGATTCTCAACACTGTGGTCCAGCTGCTTTCTGCCATTTCTGTTATACAAGGGATGAACTTGATTCCTCAGTCTGGTACCATCAAAAACCTTAGACACTAGTTCTACAAACTGAATTAGAGGGAGGACTACAACATAGAAGCTCGGATGTTTTTAAAACAAATAGGTGCCTTGGCTCCTATACACTGCAGCTTGGAGTGGAAACCCAAGTCAGAGCGAGCAGTTTCAAACAGCAGATTTTCTCCTTGCCCTCACTCAAGAGTGGATATGGATCCACTTGATCCATGGTAGTGGCAGCTGGACAAGAGCAACCTGGATATAGACTGGAAGAGTGCCACAGTATAAATCTGTTTACATTGGAATTCAAAACAGACAGTAAGCTGAATTTGGACTGCCTGAACTAGCCAGTAGTGATGCCGGGGGAAAAAGCGTCACATACATTTTACACCATACGTACGTCTGACATTGATGGGCCTTAATCTGAGCTCCTGTGAGGTGAGTGCCAGTAATTAGTCACCTACATTGTTCCTTTAAAAAGGCCGCAGAAATACTTTTAGAAGAGGAGAAAATGCAGCATACTGTTTTTCCTTTGGAAAATAGCTATCACCTGGTGAGAGAGCAGGAAGCCACTACTTCCAGGTCACACATTTAAAAAAAATTATCCAGACACATGATTTTTTAAACTGAAAAATATTCCTGCTTTATTCTGAAATACAGGTGAACAAATAATTGTTTAGGTTATGATTTATGAAACTTGAATACAAATCATACATTATATTAAGTTACGAAAACACATTAATAAATTCCATGTAATGTTGCACTTGTGGAAATCAAACAACTATTGTTTTGTATAACTGCATATATCACAGCTGCCTGTAATTCTTTCAATACCAATTTGTTTATAGCACCAAATTTTGGGGTTATTTGAGCCAAATGGCTCTTATCCACACACGGGTCTTTATTTTCCTAGCATTTCATTGAGAAAAAAAGCAAAACATTTCCCAAACATACAACAGATTTATCGCTTGTACTTTGTTCTTTTTTTGTGGTAATATGCCTTATGATATGAATATATTAGAGTACCAGTATCAAAGACTTTTCATGGTTGATATATTAGAGAAACTTGTAAGCTTTTGCTTGTGTATTTCTACGCCTCTGGCTTTTGCAGTAGCTGAGCACTTCACATAAATTATACTTAGCCTCACAAAGCCTGGGGAATGATGGAGTCCCAGCAGCTCTCCTAGTCTTTATATTCTGAATGACTATGGACCTAGGTGCAGACCCACAAAAGTTTTCAGGAAAGTAACTGCTATTTGAAGGGGTTTCAACTGCTGTCAATAGGAACAAGAAGCCTTTGTGGATCTGGACCAGTATGGCTTATCCAGGGTAACATAAGAAACCTGTAACAGTGGATGAACCAAACCTGTTCTACCATAAGGCAGGCTGGTATCCTAACTACTTGGATATTCCTCAGCTTCTCAAATGTTGGAAAGTCAAGGCTGATTTGCAAGTTTGGTCATCCATTTCATTACAGTGATAAGCAGAAAATTATTCCCCACGCAGGGAGAAAATTACGTGTTTCAAAAAAAGGTAACACATTTTAGACATGGTACTGTCATTTTAAAATCTGGCATGGCTAAAGATTTCAGTAACTTTCATGCCAACATGTGATATCAGACAGTCTCTCATGTCCTGTCTGATTGCTTAAAATAACACATTGCCATTCCTTTGGGGTTACACAATTACTTTATGTTGATATAAAAATGGCTGTGGTTTAAGCTTCCTTGTAAGATGCTCCATAAAACTTGCTAGGTCTGATTTCCCAAACTTCTTCAGAATGGCAGCACCAAAACTAAATAAAGCACACCTTCTTTTCTCTCTAAAATGTCTGTGTATCTGTCAGAGAAAGTCTGGTCAATAAAAAAAATATCTGCATGTTAGGCTACCAGATTTTGATAGAAGAATGTCTCTACTGCAGCTGGAGTGAGAGCATCTGCTAGAATAAAAAATACTATGTGGAGATGCTTCCAGGTTCACATGCTGGTTTGCGCTGCCTTAAGTTTTTGCTTTCAGGCCAGCACTTACTTTTGGTTGTTTCTGCTCAGAACTGTGTTATTTCAGAAAGTATTCTAATATGCCTAGCAGACAGAGGAAAATGTACTGAAGTTGCATATAAGGCAAGGTCTTCACGATAACAGACAACATAGCTGAATCGGGGCTGTAACCATCTCTTCAGTCCAGCCAGCTAGTTATTGCTGACATAGATTTATCTAGTAAAAATACCAATCTAGTTAACAAAGTAGCATTTTAGTTTAAAGCTCTTCTATTATTTTGGTGAGGTCAGTGAAAATTCATCTCATTCCAACTAGATCAGAACCTGGACTTGGATACTGCAGAAGACATGGCACTGGTGAAGGACAGGCTGGTGTCTGCAAGAACCGAGGGCGTTCAATAGGCTTTTAGCAGTGCTTAGCTGGTTTAAATGTTGTCTAGCGTCTACTGGACATGGTAAAAAATATGCTGTGCTTCCTAAGATCAAATTTAAAGTCTTATAAAAAAGAAAAAGGAACAAAAATTTACTTGTTAGAATCTAATACCAAAGCAGATGACAAAACGAGAAAACACTCATCTGGAGGTGAATTCACAAGAAATATCACCGGTGAACTTGCACCACTCTCACACTGTATATTCAGTACTATGCACGTGACATCTGAGAGCTTTTCAGAGTACAAAAGGATTTCATATTCCTGCATAGATGTATGAAAAGTCTCTCTGTATCACAAGGATTTTATTTTTAGCAAATCAGTAGTTTACTACAGTTGTAGCAAAAGGTTTCAGTTAAGTAAATTAGACATTCATTCAATATGCCAAAACGGAAAAAGAAGCAGGGAGACAAATAGTTTCTCGTTTGGATGAATTTCCTGATAACAGCATTATAACATTCTCTTCCAGATTCTGCCATTTAACTATTTCACAATATAGTTTAAAAATGCTTTCCTTACTGTTTCTAATAAAACAATTTCTGATTGCAAATTCAGTGCAATCCTAGTTAATAGGAACAAAAATATATATACAAAGTACAAAGGTAGCTTTAAGGCTGATCTGCTATAAGCTTCCATAAACAGTGGATGGCAGTGATTCATACCTAGGGAAAATCTTACCCTGATTCTTGTTTATTAATATGGAAGTGCTGACCTAAGTAAAAAAAATGTATCTATGACTACAAATTCACTTAGCAACAAGAAATTTCTGGAAGTTGAATCCAGGTAATTATAATAAACTCAGTTCAGTTCTGTTAAGTGAGGATACACTGATACTTTTCAACAGTTCTTGTAAGAGTTTAGACATTAGAGGGAATGTAATATTTTAAAAATGTATTCTCTCCCAAAAAGTCCATTCTCATTTGAACCTCTTTTAACATCATTAAATTCCACATTTCTTAGAATGCATATTTATTCCCCTCAGAATATAATACATATGCCAAAATTCTTCACTTGTACATTTCTTAACATCAAAAAATTGCGCAATTGCATCAGCCTGGGATCTATGTCTGATTTCAGTTTCACCAGAGTAAATCCATGTTTTTGCAGAAACATAAAAAAAAATAAGCTTTTGCTTCAAGTCCCACTTAAATATGTAAAGACAGAAGTCAGGCTGTAGTTCTTGATAACTGGGGTGGCTCTCTTCATAGAGACCTGCTTTTTTAAAGGAGACTTTTTGCATCCTAACAGGTAGGGAAATGAGGCAGGTTAACTACGCAAGCAACTGCTATTATTTTAATTGGTATATTTAATCCATTAACTTTCAGGATCCGGTACATTTAAGGACTTACTTTCCTATATAGCAGATTAATTGTATCAAAAATAAGCCCGTATACATTTTGTCTCTCTTATGCCATTGCACCGAATAATCATCACTGTCATACTAGCATCACTTTTGGAGGGAAGATACTTTAATTTACTTGCTTTTAACTGATTTCCCAAGCAAGAATCCTTTCCTATTTCTTTTATTACAGAGGCTGTCTCTCATTTACTAGATGCAAGACAGAGAACGCTGATTAAAATAGAAAATAAACATCTATGATTATGTCTGAGAATTATTGTTGTTCACATCAGTTCAAATATAACCTTACAGAAAGAATATGTCAAAATCTGACACGGTATGATACCTTTGATTTCCATACTTATGTTCTCTACTACCATGGTGTTTTGTTCAATGAAGTGATTTTCTCAAACAGTGAGATGCCATCTGACTTTTTGAGCTTATTTAGAGTGACACTGGAAAGAATTTTTCCATCTCAAGAAAAATGTCCTTTTTCAAAGTCTTCTTTATTTTGGGAAAAAAAAAGTAAAAATACCAGTAAAAGCTTAAAAAATGAAAACCAATTTTAGCAACTTCTTTAACAATTTAAAAACATTTCATTTTGATGTTTTGAACTATTTTAATAATTTTAAAGAAATCAGATTTTCACGAAAAAATGTTACATTCCCAGTTTTAAAGCAAAGAAAGCATATTCTGAATGAACCCACACACACATTTTCAGTTAAAAAGTTGGATTTTTCCCCAGTTAATTGGTATTCTCTGACTGAAAATTCTATCAGGTCCAATTTTAATCCAATGGCTCAAATACTTTCCCAAAATATATTTTTACATTGTCTTCCCAAACTAGCTGTAGTTAAAACTATTAGTAATCCTGCCTCTCCTTTTCTCAAAGTTTACCTCCCACCCCAGCAGGAGTAAGTATTAGTCTCATTTCAAACCCCAATTTCAAATTTTCCTAGAACAGCCTTTTCTTCAACTCCAAGAAATACAGTAAACCTCAAACGGCACGTTCTAAAGTAAGACTTTGCTTATCTGTTAGTTGTAACATGTGAATGAATTTAACTATAGATCTCATACATTTTTGCATTCAATCAATATTCTAGACAAACAGCAATCAAATCAAATTTGTAACATTTTTCTATACTTTCAGCAAATGATGGTGATCCTTGGCCTTGATGTTATGTTTAGTTACAAACAAGTGTAGTAGATACGTGGCTACCCAAGTTAAATCATACATAAACTTATTCAGCATTATTAAGGAAATAGAACAAAAATTATGATTGAGGCTTGTGTTTATAGATAACTTTTGGTTTAAGTTTTTTTTTTTTAATATACTTAATTAAATTGATACAAGCATCAGTGCAGTGAGCTAATCTATATAAAATAAAATTGCTGACATCTACTCAGGATTGTGTGCATTAATCAAACTCTAATACTGGTAAATGCCATTGTGTATCAGCAAAGAGGTGAAGAAATCAGAGTGATGTATCACCTAAACGTTGTCTCTCCAAGTCAAGTTTGAAATCCAGGAGCAAAGGATGGGGATGCTTCAGTTCTGTGCCTGGAATGCACAGAGTTCCCAGGGATCCCATTTTAGTGAAGATCATTAAAAAAATAAAAAAAAATATCACTTGGCATTCATGTAGAAAGCAATTCTACCAAGAGTCACATTTCAGAGGATATCCTGTTGATTGCAGCCTAAAGCAAAATTACGAGTGTAGATTGAAGGTCTAACCGAGAGCTCAGATGACTAGCAAATATTGGGGCAGGCCGACTAGTAAGGGACATAGACTGAACATACAAAGTTTAATGCTGCATGAATAAATAGATGGGCTATTTCAGTTCTGAAGATTTGATAGAATCAGAAATCTAATAGAATGAAAAAAATCCTGTGAGTGAAAACATGTATAAGGTCAAGTTTTACTCAAAAGGTAACACTTCTTCAAAAGTAGAAGAAAAATTATCACAGAAGTATAGACACATCTTTAACTTCAGATTTTCAAGGCAATGTTGCAGCAGCATCTTATTTGCAAAAGAGACAACCACAAGATGGCTCCTTTCATATAATCCCAGCTAAAATAGAAACCTGTTCTGATAACATACGCTGCTCAGTCTTTTAATGAACAACTGAAACACCAGACACCATCCTCTTCGACAAAAAGATAGTGCAACAATTGCTTTATTATATCATGGTTTGGGGAGGAGCATGGTTTTTCTTAATTAAACACCTAAGGACTAAAATCCTCAAAAACAAGCACCTAATCTCACTGAACAGGGTGTAGGTTTCAAGAACACTTGTCAGGCTCAGACACAGACATTTCACACTCTTCACCTTTCTCAAGATTTTTTGTTTGTTCTTTTTGTAAGCAGATATGGCATTTTCCCCTTTATTAAATATTTTTCCATGGAATGATTTCCAGATTATCAAACTGTAAAATTATTACATGATTCATTTACTCCACATCCATGTAGATGCAATCGAGATATGCATTTGGTTGTTGTTTCATTTAACATTTGAATAAATATTACATAAATGTACCACTTCAGGGTTCCAACCCAGTGCAACACAAAATAGTACACAGAGTAATTACAGGGAATATGGTTCTTAGCATAAGAAAGTCTGGTTTGGTCTGAAAGGTTTGTTGTGCTGAATTACATAGATTCCATACCAGCAGCCATGAATTCCCAGAGTCACAACGTGCAGTGCCCCATGGCAGCCCTTCCTGGCGTGCGAAAGCGCTGACACTTCTGCAGTATCCTTTGCATTCCTCACATCTCAGAATTCCTCAGAGCATAACACCAATGACATGTGGCCCTTGCCCTGGTGGCCAAGCAGGCCAGTGGGATCCCGGGGTGCATCAGGGGGACTGTGGCCAGCAGGTTGAGGGAGGTGATCCTGCCCCTCTGTTCTGCCCTGGTGAGGCCCCACCTGGAGTGCTGGGTCCAGTGCTGGGCTGCCCAGTTCAGGAGAGACAGGGAGCTACTGGAAAGGGAGCAGCACAGGGCTGTAAAGATGACGAGGGCACTGGAGCATCTCCCTTGTGAGGAAAGGCTGAGGGAGCTGGGCCTGTGTAGCCTGGAGAAGACTGAGAGGGGATCTTACCAATGCGTACAAGTATCTTAAGGGCAAGCTGTAGGAGAATGGGACAAGGCTCTTCAGTGATGCCCTGCAACAGGACAAGGGGTAACGGGCACAAACTGCTACACAAGAAGTTCCTTCTGAATATGAGAAAGACCTTCTTTACCTTGAGGGTGACAGAGCCCTGGGACAGGCTGCCCAGAGGGGCTGAGCAGCCTCCTCTGGAGATATTCAGAACCCACCTGGACACAGCTCTGTGCAGCCTACTCTAGGAGAACCTGCTTTAGCAGGGAGTTGGACTAGATGATCTCCAGAGGTCCCTTCCAAACCCAACCATTCGGTCATTCTGTGACATGAACAAGGATCTTCCCCCATTGCTGAAGAGCAGGCTACAACATGGCAACTACTTACTGCTGCATGACAGTTCAAGATGACAGCATCTCTAACGAAGTATCTATCATGAGGAATTCAAGAAGTCACGGTGTGAATTATTTAAACAGGAACTTGAGACAGACTCCCCCACACATTTGTGCACTTCTTCACGTAAAAATTATTTACTGAATGCAAGTAGTCAGCAAGTCAGATTTACATTCAACTTAAATGTAAAGCTAAGTGGAGAGATATCATGAACTTCTGGCAGTCCTGCAACTCTGTTGAGAACTCCTACTTCTTTTTCTTTTTTTCCTTTTTCTTTTTTTACAATCAGAACACAATTTGAGATGAGGATGTTGAAGGATGTTTTTATTACTGTGGTTCAGGCTCAATATAAATGGAAAATGGAAATGGTTTGTTATTGATTTCTTACAGAACTGTTTTTTACCACAATGCTGGCCTTTTGCCTCTCAAGAAATGTTAATTTTCAGTAAAAACTGGTAAGAGATGTGGGAAAAAGAAGGGTAGTTTGTAAAAAAGCCAACAACTATTAATTCATTTCCTTACTTTTTAGGTACGAGACCTCTCGGATAAGCATGGCCCAGATGACTCACATGTATCAAGAAGAGCTGCATGGATGCATAATTGACAAAACCTTATGATGAATACAGTCACTCTTCCCAGGCTCATGAACGACGGCAGCTTTACAGCTGTAGTGTAACAAATCTGTTTTTATTTACTACGCACAAAGTCGCATCGTTTCCTAAGTAGTGAAGTTTTTAAAGAGGGCTTCTTTATGCATGAGTAAATATTTTTCTAATGAAATCTTGGTTTGTCTTGCAACCCAACCCTAGTTTATTTAGTAGTGAGATAGCTTTCTCCAGAAAAGGCAGTCAGAAATGGGGGATGGAAAAGGGAGAAGTTGGCTCTGGCTACAGGGCGCAGCTGCTCTTTGCTACTAGCCTGCAATGGGGTAATACATCAGTAATTATTTGAAAGTCAGACAGATTCCCTGCTTTCCTTGCCAGACAAAACTCTGAGAACTGAGGACTGGAAAGGAGGATAAAGGGCTTTCAGTTTACTGTTTTTCCACTCACAGCTTTTTTTCCATGTTAACAGCTACTGCTGCTATTAATTTTCTGATCTTTGTGCCTTCAGAGGCCTCACATACTAGGCAAACAGTGTTAGCACTTCAGCAGCAATGCTTTTAAGTTTATTAAATTAATTTTTACAAAACATTACAGTTGTTTCTTCCAACAACTTCCATCTAAAAGAACAGCATTTATTTCCTGTTCTGTTTTAGGAGGGATTGCAACAGAAACCTTGGTTGTCACTGAAGAAAGGTGAAAACAGCAAAAAATCCAGGTAAGAACAACATACTTCAAGTGGTTCACCACTCAGTTGTGGTTAATTTAATAAAAAATAGGAAGTAAAGCTAATCTTTGAACTAGTCCCTGAAAATGATGAGTCAGCCTCTATTTACACTAGGAAAATGATAGACCGTTCCCACGATTGCTGAAGTAAATTCATGGCATCTAAAGAAATGTTGTTTTCAGTTCACCGAGAGTTTCAGGAAAAAAAAAAAAAAAGAATAATGTTTGAATAAGTTCGCCCTTTTGCAAAATCCTCCTCAAAGATTTTAGACAGAAAAACAAAATGAAACACAAATAGCTTGTATAAAGCCCCACAGACCCAGAACTGGATTCAGGCATAATACAGGAGGCAGCCAGCAACTCTGCAATAAGCTCCTCCAAAGGCAAGAGGGTTTATGGGATTCAGGCCTGGACAAAGAGTGAGGAACTCCTTATGTGACTGGGCACATCAATGCAAAAGACATCTATGGAGGATTCATGTATCAGAACGTAGGTGCACGCAGCAGCCTAAGCAGCCTTCAGCCTCCCAAGGCATCTGTTACCTCTGTGTAGGCAAGGCAGAGGACCGCCGTAAACTGATACCTTTCTGCGCCAGCAGCTGGCAACAGGGAAGAATATCACTGGGCATCTCAAATGGCACTAGACATGCATGTATATATGGGCAACTAAATAAAGCCCTAAGCGTTAACCAATGCAAGCTTGCTTCAGGAAGAACGGAAGGATTGGAATGAATTATGCATTCAATGAAATTCTACCATATATTTTTACAAAACCAAGAAAATCCTGACTTTGTTCTGCACAAGGTATTATAAAATGCTCCATATTCGACCTGTCTGAAAGGAAAAATGGGAAAATACTATTTATTTATATCAGAATGGCACTGAGAGGAAGCTGAGTACATTACAGTTATGCAGGCCAGCAAATACTTTTTCACAAAACACAGTTTTAAAACAATGTATTTATTTTCTAAATTTATACTTATTAGACTCTATTGAATATTCAAGTCTTCATTTGCAGACAATTTTATCAACCTTTAGCCAAAAGAGAACATAAAAGCAAACTTAGCTGAAATAAAACCAATCTCTTCTTCTACCCTGCTTTGCTTATAAACTCTTCTGTGTCTTCTTCTGTTTCTTTCTTAGGGGAAATCCAGTTCTGTTAAATGCCCCCCCAAAAATGAAGTCTACCTCTTTGATATAGCAGAAACAGAAACAAAGCCTCTGACTTCCCTTAAAAGATCAGGATCAGAACTGAGGACAAACTTAATGCAAATAGGCCTGCAAATAACTATATTTTTCAAATATGCAAAAATGTGGGCTACTAAATTTCGTAAATGAACTGGGTGAACTTTCTGAGTCATAAAAAATCGAGAATTTATTTTTTGTGTAAACAATACTGTAAGCATACTACGTATTGCATGCCATTAAAGACTTTCAGTTTATAGAACATATTAAATGCTAAAATCTGTCTTCATATAAACCAGACAATGCAAAGAACGTGAGATGTTATGTATTAATGCTTCCCTTTTTTCATAAAAGGTTGTAAATTATAGTTAAACCCATGACTGTCAATTTCCTGAATTATGCTATGTGCAAACAGACCATAATAGCAAGCTATGTTTGGCTGGGAAACCAAATTATAATCTAGAAAGAAGGCAAAATCCCCTAACAGATTTATATTGTATGTATCTGGTCTTTTGGACAGAAAGGTTGTTGAAAATACCTTTAAGATTTGTATTGTTCCATATAGAAACTAACTATAATAATGACAGAGAAGTACAAAAGATGAATTGTAATGTAATTGTAAGGAAATGTTTAAAAAGTTAAAACCAGAATTCCCATGTTCCCAGTTTCACAACATATGAAAGCAGTTTAAAAATCCCCAGCATTTTAAATGAAAATTTAATTTGATTTCTAGTAAAAGTAATTAACTTCTAAAGCCCATTGCCAAAATATATTAAGGAAGTCAATGGAAAAGCAAAATATTAAAACATACATACTTTTATATTTATCTGTACAATGATTCACAATTTAAAAAATAGAAACGAACGTGACTCTCCAAGTCATATGCCAACTAGAGACTGATTAAGGAATCACTCTCATATGGAGAGCACTGTGCTTGTCTATTTTGGAACTTTTGGTGTAGACCACTAGCAAGGAAATAAAAAAGGTTGACCTCATAATGAGGAGTCTAGTTATGAAACTGAAGATACCAAGGTTCAGTTCCACATGCAGCATTCCTGCACAGCATTGTTAAAGCCTCTTCCCTTATCTGCATTCTGCTTCCCCCTTTCTAAAAGGAATACAACAGCACTTTTCTATCTTGCAGGGAGCGCTAAAAGGTAAATAAGAAATGTGTCTGTAATACGTACAGATGTCTATAAGGAAAGTAGATAGACAGCTGCCATTATTTGATATGGCATTTTCTATACCCCAGTAAGAGATAAAAACCATGCAAATCTTGAGTATTAATCTTCTCAAGTTCAGGAATATTAAATTCTTGTTTATCTTGACTACAACCCACATGTTTTTGATATTTATTCCTTGTTATGCTAGTTATAAACAAGTAAGCAACCATTGTCAATGCTTATACACAACACCATAAGAAACAGTGCGCCTGTTTTCAACCTAAGAAACTGTATTCTTTAATACCAGGTGTTCTGGTAATGACCATTTTTATAACATATGTTGTGGGTTTGGGTGTTGTTTTTTGTTGTTTATTTATTTGTTTGGGATTTTCTCCTTTTCTTGTTTCAACTGTTCTGTCATGTGGGACCTTTATTATTTCATCCCAAAACGAGGCATACTGATGTAAAGCATTAGCATCTGCCTAGCTGTGTGTGGGGCAAAAAATGCCATATAACCCGGAATCATAAGTGCACATAGGATAGGAAACTCTTAGAACTTGTGAAAACAAAGGCCAGAACCAACATAATACGAACGTTTTTGTAAGGCAAAGGCCAAGGCACTGAACCGAAAGTTGCTGTAGCTGAAAGTACTCCCTCCCCTGGCCAAAGTATTTAGCTCTCCCGTGCTTCAGTGTCACCATCTATGTAAGGGTTTATTTGTAATTCATCCTCCTTTATACATTATTCTGAGATCTACAACCTAGTAGCCTTCTAGAAATCCAAGTATTATTTTATTTTGGGGAAGATACAATAATATCTAGAGGATACAAATATTAGCTGTAGTAACTCCTAGCGTTGAAATTCCTCGTCTTTATGTTCATATCATAGTGTTACGTTTTTCCTCAAAGCACTTTGATAAATTGAGCTTCTTACCACCACTCAGGACATAATTTTATTATTCCCATTTTGCCAATAAAAAAACCGAATGAAATGAGCCTCTACAGTTTAAATAATGCCACAATGAAAAAAGCAGCTGAGGTCAAAACAAAAGTTTGTGAAAGCAAGCTTTCTATCTTCATATTCTCTGACTTGATACTGCTATAAAAATACATCTATATATAAAGTTAATAATTCTTACAAATTTCTAGTTAAATGTGATAGTTCTTGTTACCAGACTTGTGCTGCTTTTCTTAAGTACAGACAGCCGTATGTTATTACTTGACTGTCCAGATCAAAACAGGACTTTGAGAACACAAGTGTTTTGTTTTGCTGTAATTTTTACAGTCTAAATCCACTGTTTCTAGCTCAGGCCATCACTGTGATATTTTAAGGAAGACCTTAAGACAAATACCCTGTTGGCTGCTGCAAGAGCATCCTGGAAAGCAAGCACCTCCTCCTACATGAGAGCAGTACAATCCAACCACGCACCCACTCAGTATCAGTACCTTTCCACAGTGAATGAATTCCCTAATCACCTCCTTGAAGACTACAAACCTACCCCATATGATGTCTGTCTAATTCCCTTTCTAAGATTTTTGCATATGTATGAAAAGACTATTTGCTATGGGATATGTCAAAAGGGCGTATTCTAGGATGCAGGTCTTTCTGTTTGCAGGTAGGTGGTTTTGTTTGTATTGGAATCTTATCTCTGAGGACTGGATATCATATATACACAGTTTAAGCTATGCCAAAATCCAAAGAAGCCAAATAAATGTGAAGAACACCTATGTGTTCTGTCACTATACATACTTGCTGTGAGTAGTATACAAAACCATTATCAGGGACACTTCCTTCAAAAGCTGAAAACATTGACATGTCAGCCCAACAGTCCAGAGATCTCCTTCAAAGAGTATATGGAATAAATAAAAAAAAATATATTAAAAAATTAAAAACAAAACCCCACCATCTTTATACATTTAACTACTAGTTCAATCAGAAAAGTAATTAAAAAATCCATTTAAACCAAATAATTTCAGATGTTAGCTTCTACCCACCACAATACAAAATCAACATTTCCCATGCACAAAATCTAATCCAAAACAGTTACAAACGTTTTGATTATTTTTCCTAATTATTGGGGTTTGCTTCCATAAGAGAGAAAAACAACATACTTTCTGAGAAATCAGAACTCTTACATTAAGAAAAAGTAATTTCACAATACCTTGATGATCAATTTAACCTGATGTTAAAGAAAAGCTTTCAAAATTCTAAGGTCTCTTGGTACTTTTAACAGAAATTGATACTTTCTTTGCCCCCAAACATAATTCCTGGCTTGCATCGCTTAATATACTGAAAAAGGAACAGCCCTTGATTTTCAGGGGCAGATGAATGTACTTAAACAAACATATTATCGATTTAATTTACTACGGTCAGAAAATTAGTACACAAATACTTTGGACAGAAGGCAATTAGCTACATGGGAAAAGTAACTTTGGACAGAAGACAAAAGTTACATGAAGTTTCTCTGCAGTCATCACTCAAGGACTGGGTTTTAGTTGCAATTAAAAATTCGGCATCGTCACTTTAGTCAGACACTAAGATCATCCTTTGGTTTGCAGTACATCATGCGGCACAAACCCATAGAGACCTCCCCGTGCTGAAGTCCGCCTGAGAGCACTTACACAGAGTATGCGAGCACCACCGCTGAATACTGGGGTGCTGGGTCAGGGCCCCAGCGAGGGAGCGTGCTACACGCACACCAACCGGCCCTGGGAGCTGAGGGCTGCCTGCTCAGAGGAACGAGGTCCCTTGGTGTCTGGGGAAGGGTTTGATCAGGGATGGTTTGTTTCCATCAACCCTGCTTCCCTGTGTGCTTTTACACAAACATCCTGCCTGCCTACCTACCGCTGCTAACCGCACAGGCGCTCTGGGGAGCGAAAACCCCCGTAAAATGGCAATTCCCATCTACACCCATACTACATCCCCGAGGGAGGCCGATCCCGCTACCCACAGCAAAGGCGAAGGCTGGGGAACGCTCCGTGCCCCGCGGCTGAGCCCTCTCGCCGGCCGGAACCACGGGCCCCTCCCCTGGCCCCGCGGCGCAGGGAGAGCGAGCAGCACGGCCGCGCCGGCTGGCTTTCCCGGGCGGGGAGGCCGCTCCCGCCCTGCGCCGCCGAACCGGCCTCCTCAGGCGGCCGCGAGCACCCCGCCGCCTCAGGCCGCGGAAAAAACGGGCGGCAAGGAGTGGGGGGGGCGGCCGCCGCGCGCCTCCCGCCGCCCCCCGCCCTGCCCCGCCGGCGCTGCCCCCTCCTCGCCCCCGCCGGCGCCCCGCGGGAACCCCGGCCCCGCCCGCGAGGGGCGGAGCGGCGCGCTCGGCCCCGCCCCGCTTCCTTTGTGTTCGGGCAGCGAGCGGCAGCCGCAGTCGCCGCCGCTTCCAGCCTGGGCAGCGCGCCTCTGCCTGATTCTTCTCTGTCCCGCCTTCCTATTCCCCCTCCCCTCTCGCCGCTTTCCCCTCGTCCTGCCCGCTCTCCCGCTCGCCATGTCGCTGGGAGCCGGCCCCGAGGCGGGTTTCTCCAGCGAGGAGCTGCTGACCCTGCGCTTCCCGCTGCACCGCGCCTGCCGCGACGGGGACCTGCCCGCCTTGTGCGCGCTGCTCCAGAGCTCGCCCTGCTCCGACTTGGCGGCCGAGGATTCCTTCTACGGCTGGACGCCCATCCACTGGGCCGCGCACTTCGGCAAGGTGGGGCCCGGCCCGGCTCGGCTCGGCCGGCGGAGCGAGGGAGGCGGCGGCGGCAGCGGGGGGGTGAAGGGGAAGGAGGGCGCCAGCGCCGCTCGCTCGCAACGCGGCGCCATCTTTGCCCCTTGCGCGCGCTCTGCCGGGAGGCGCCCGCCGCGCCCCCACCCCCTCCGGTCGCCGCTCCTGAGGGGATCGAGGAGCCGCGGCCCTTGGCTTCTGTCCTGTCGCCGCGGTCAGAGCGGCAGCGGTGGGGCACATCACCGGGCCGGTGGCACCTGCCGCCCCCGAATCACTCATCCTCGCCGCCGGCCGGAGCGGCCTCTGGTCCCGCTGCCCGCCCGGCAGGCTGCCTGGCTTGCTGACAGGGGTGGCCCTGGGTCGCGCAGCCGGGCTTTCAAAAAGGCGCCCGGGTCGCCGGCACAGTGCGGCGGGAGCCAATGGGCAGGAGGAGGGGCAGGGGGCTCCTCCCACGCCGATCCCCTCGGGGCTTGCCTGGCGGGCGCCGGCCGGGGCGGGAGGGAGCGCCGGGGTCGCCACCCCCTGCGCCCGCTGCCTCGCCCGTCCCCTGGCCGCGCTTCGTGCTTTGTGTGCAGTCTAGTCATGGCCCTTATCGCCCTCTGACTCCGCACCTGGAGACTGTTCTGTTGTGGTGCCTGTGTTATGACTACCGGCTCATTAGGAGCTTCGGAAGAAGGTGCTTGGGCTTATAAAGCGCTCCTCTGTTGCCTTCAGAATGAAAAATAACTTTTTTCACGTTTATACGTGAAATTATACGGGGGTTTTTTTTGCACGGTTTATATGCGTGCAGATACGAGAACAGAATTAACTGCGTTGGCATCGCTGCAACGCAGAAATGATTGACATAAGTAGCCACGCTAACTTCAAGTGTAAAGATGAGTGGTATCTTGATTTCTTGATTTTATGTAGGTAATGTGGTGAGTGTTCTAGCCTGTGCAGAATTCTGGGCTAGAGGGTTGGGGTTTGGGGGTTTTCCTCATTGTTTGTCTGGGTTTGGATTTTGAGGGACTTGTTGTTCTCCCTCGCGTTGCAATATTTTTCTCTTTGTGTGTTGATTGTGTGCCAGGGGAAGAATATAAATGCAGTTAGGCAGTTGTCATTGTTCATAAAAGTACATTAAGAGATGGTTTCTATATGTTATGTGATCTTAACCTGCAGTGCTTGTTTGAGAAACATAGCTAAGAAACAACAACAAAAAAAAGCGCCCCACCCTCAAAACCTCCGAAACTAAATGCTAAATCGGTCTTTTTTTGTTTCAGAAAGAAGGTAATAATCTACACTCAAAAAAAAAAAGTGGAGCGCCTTAAATTTTATCATGAAGCACATTCATAGAAATGTGGAGATACTAATTTGGCACTAGAGTTCTGTTTCCTTTTACCATCTTGTAATTTCTCTCCAGTGCATGCTTGTGGCAGCCTTGCTTTTGTCTTGGAAGTGTGTGTGGTGGTCTGTGTTTTTCTTTCAGCATCTTCAGCTTTCTACTAACCATCCTAGTTTATGTGAGATTTCTGTGTACATTCTAGTGCTAGTTCCTGTTGAAGAGACTATTGCAGAAACAGCTAACAAAGGGAATAAGTTAATCTACAAGATACTGTTTATACTTGCCATCTGCATTCTTGGGTGTCAGCAAAATTTGATACATGTTTTTGTGGAGGTTGCTGCATGTGAGGGGGAAAAATCTGGCAAGAAAAATGAGACTTGTGAAAATGACATAGGCTATAAATGGGTTTTATACAACTTTTTATATATGTACTTTCCTAAAAGCCTTGTGACGAGAGTCAAGGCAATTTCAATTTACAGAAGTTACCCATGTGTTTTATAGTCTTGTTGGCTAGTATTCCTTTCTCTGAGCCAGACAGGGTAGAATACACTTGAAAAAGTTACAGTAATGTATTTGGAACCCAAACTCAAGTGACGCTGTGTTTGTGTGGTATAGTTATACTTTTATCTTTTACCAGTTAATAGATGTTTGCCAGCAGTGGAGTAGCTGCTCTTAGGGGACATTCATATGTATGTTTTATCTTCTTGTTTATGTTGGGATTTTTTTCCAAATACAGATACATCAAAACTTCAAATGGAGGGTTCTATTTCTCAAGTATCAGAGTTTTAAAACATTAATTTTTGAAATGTTCATCAGTAGTTACCAAACAAGATTCTTTTCACTTCTCTTTTTCTGGATTGTGTGGGATTGTCATTGCATTTGTATTTCTTTTCTTGAAAGAAATTAAATGGTGACAGAACTTCTTGGCTGCCCTTCTGATACAGGGCCATTTAGCAACAGGGTCCACTATACATGTATTGTTTCTAACTGCAGCTCTGTAGGAGGCTGAAATGACAAAACTGATTTAGTTCCATTCTGGAAGAAGTCCTTGCAGACCAACTTCTTTAGAGTGAAATCTACAACAGTTCATACGTGTATATATGCGTCTGCATGTACATACAGTATCAGCCTAGGGCTGGTTAACTTCAGCAGCACAGAGGTGTTTCTTTCCCTTTACCTGTTGCACAATTTGAACGCAGAACAAAGAACTCATCTCAAAGGAGAGTACAAAATCATTTTAGAATAAAGCTATGTATGACTACATTCTTGCATGCAGTTGTAGATGTGCTGCAGTAAGGAAGTAGTAGCAGCAGTCAGGTTCCATTATGAATTAATATGTGAAAGAGAAAAGGGGGGGGGGCATGATATTGATGTAATACTAGTACCAATAAAAATGAAAACACAGTATTTTTTAATAGTTTAGTCTGAAACATACTTCTACAGCTTGCAATGAATAAAATACTAGCAAAGTCGATTGCAAGTGATACTACAATTTGTGTTTCTGGTTGTAATACCTGTTTTATTAATGACAGCATGGACCTCCTTTTAGAGAAAGCAGTAAGTTCAAATTGCTGTGTTGAGTATCTGTGGTAGAGTTTGTGTTTTCAGGACATTACCTGACTGCAGAGAAGTGCTCATATCCCGAGATGTAAACTAATTCCCATTAGAGTTGCTGTATTCCAATAAGAGTTAATTATATAGTGCCCTAAATTACCCTGGCATTCTGTACATTCCTGAGAAGATGGGTTGGAATGTAAAATTGTTAACAATCTAAAAAGCTGCCAGGGAGGTAGAAAATGAAGGTTTTGCATGAAAAATGAAGTTGCTGTTAATTTGCTTTCTTAGACTAACCTTAATTTAATTTTTCTTTTTAACCACTTACATGCATAGTTTTATTTTTTTCTGACCACATCTGTTTGCTTGTACTCTTCCACTTCTGTTTTTGCCCTTGACTGTTTATGTTACAGGAAGCAGAAAGTAGCAAGTACCTTGTTTCTTCTGAAACAAAAGTAGTAGAGAGAAATGCCTGTCTCTTCCTTGGTATTTTGCCAGTATTGTGGCCTATATGGAGGCCTGTGGTTTTTTCTTCATTAAATCAGTTTAACCTCTGCTTTAGGTATAACAGTACATTGGAAAATGTCTTCTAAAAGGCTATTTGATGAAAGTGGACTTGTGTGTCTTGATCTCAAGCATAAATAATCAGTGAGGTATTGGTTTTTGTTATGTTGACTTTCCCTATCCACAGAAATAACTTGCCTCAGTTTTCCATCATGTTGGAAGAAGCAGGATTTTGACAGCCATGATGCAGAAGACACTTACCTCAGCTCTTACTAGGATGAAATGTTATGTTTGTTGTTAAACCCCTGTTAGAGAGAATTAAAAAAAAAGTACACAAGAAAACATTTAAATTTGAAGTTGTATAGGTAATGGTGGCATTCTTATGAAACAGTTTAAACAGTGCAAGGTGACACTGGTGAACCAATGTTTTTCCCCTTGCAACTGATGGGCTATAATGCCTGTCTAGTTATGGAAATTTGTTCGGTCCAGTTTCTGTGCAGGAAGTACTACTTATTCCTGAAGTTGTAATGCTTGTCTGAAAGTGTTGTCAAAGTAATTCTATTAAAAGTCTGTTTTAAAAATTGGCTGAACTTTTAATTGTTGTTTGCAGTTACAGGAGAGGGACCTCTTGGTGTAACTGGAGTTTTATTTCCATTACATAGTTGATTAATAATTACAGTGTTACTAAGGTTTAACAGCACTATTGGGGGTGCTAGCATGTGAACAGAAAGGAAAAGCTGAGATTAGCAAATACAAAATGTATTTGGGTGGTCTACCATTAGAATTATAAATTTTATTACACCATTTTTTTGATGTAATTTTTTTTTTGCAGAAGTAGTACTCGATTGCTTTTGAAAAGGTACTTAACCTAACTTTGGAGCTAGATTCATTAATACTGCCATATTTCAGTCAGTCTCACCCTTGCACATTTACTTCATGTAATTAGTGAGTTAATGGTACATTTATGTCTAGTGTCAAGTCTATTAGAGTCCAAAAAAGTACTTAGGTATATCCTAAGGGATAGGGTTCATATATGTGTGTTTGAACTATATGGGGGGAGGAAACAATTGAAGTTCCCAATATATTTGGAAAGCTAATACAAAATAACTCTCTACGGTGGTTGGTACTTTTCTCATGGATGTAATTCATCAAGATCAGGAATTTACAGGTTAGACAAAAAAAGGAGAGACTGACATGAAGCAGTAGAGAAGCACACTGGAGTTGTGGTATTTGTGCTTCTGAATCAGGCTGCCAGCTGACTCTTTGATGCTTTTTAAATTGTTCCTTTATGAACAGACCATTCCACAGCTGTGGTATGGCTAACAAACATTTTCTTTAACTGTGAGAGACTGACCTGTAAATTTTTGTTTTATATGAATCAGTTCCCCGAGTCAGTGTGGTGTTTTTATTGTTTTGCTGTGGCATGTGTGCACAGTGTTGTTTGTTTTCTAACTGCAACAAACGGAAGCCTAGGCTAAACTGTTTATTTTAACATAGTGCATTCCTTTTCCTATCAACAAAAAGACAGTGTTGCTTTGTGACAGGAAAGGAGCAGTTTTTTGGCTATTTTTGAAAGTTGAGGTCATTGTGGCTGTGGTTTGCCTGGCTTCTACAATGTGATGTTAGGAACATTTAAAAATAGTAACTGGATATCTGACACTTCTGGTTAGTGTGATGGGAAAATAAAAGTCAGAATATAGTGTGACAAAATACTGCAATTTTTTAAGACTGAGTGCTTTTCTTTTTTGGTATTGCCGCAAACATGCAACCTATTTTGTTCACTGCTCTTCAGCTGCAGTAACAGGAAAATGGTGGAAAGAATTTTTCCTTTATAAATTTAGCATAGTATTAGCAGTACTGCTTTTCATTAGTAATCTGCTGCTGTCTAGGAAAACATTAAAGGAATTTAAAATCTTGTGTTTTTCTGATATCCTTTCTCTAAACTCTTCTGAGAACACATCCATGTATCTCCTAACAATACTCTTGTTTTGGCAAACGTTATCTAACAATGTGGGTTTAGTATCATGTTTGTAGTTTTGCTGGATCAGAACTTCTCTTCTTTTTTTCTTGCCTTCTTAACAGAAGTGAACCAAATAGTTCTTGTAGTCAGAACTGAAGTATTTATGCCCTCTTTTCCCTCATCCTGAAAATAAATGTTGGAATTCAGTTTTAGGGGTGAGAATTAAGTACTTCTCAGGTATGCTCTGTGGCCAAAGGAGGGAGGAGTATAAGGAGGAGGGGGGAAAATGCTAAGGTTTGTATTCTGTCTTGTATTACATCCATGTAATCTCACTAGTAAGTTTAGCCTTTCTAAGTTTTATGTATTTAGTACGTGCTTATTGTCATAGCACATCTGTGTAATATTTTTTGGTTTTATTCCCTCATGTCTTTAAAGCTGGAGTGCCTAATGCAGTTAGTAAGAGCTGGAGCTTCTGTAAATGCCAGTACAACACGTTTTGCTCAAACACCAGCCCACATTGCTGCTTTTGGAGGACATCCACAGTGCCTGAATTGGTTGATTCAAGTGGGGGCCAACATAAACAAACAGGTATGGACTTGTGTGTATTTCATGTCTGCATATAGTTTTGGAAGGAGTGTCTTGGTCCCTTTTTGCTACATGTATGATCCTTACATTCACATACAGATATGTTATTTTTAACATCAGCTGAAGTCAAATGACTTAATTACCAGTTACAGACCTCTTTGATTATAGTAGAGATAGGAGCAATAAATGTCCTTTAAGCCACTAAAGGTTTGGAGAACATTTGTTTTAGGAAATGACATCTTGCTACTTCTTGAACAAAATGGTGTGCTGTGCTGGTGTTGGCAGCATTAGCAAATACTCTGACACTGTAATGCCTCTTTAGGGGAAAGAAAAAAAGACTAGTGAAGAATATCTTACTTATTTAATATGCTAAGAATTGGAAAATTCACCATTACCTACAGAACCATGAGACCTTTGTGGTACTTCGTGATTAGTCATACATCTAGTACATACATACATGGCATACAATAAGGTCTGCCATGGTTTATTTTAAAGGTGCACCTGGTTTCATACTGTTGTCCATTTTAGATTACTTGCAAAACTTTTCTGGTAACTTCCTGCAAATAGATCAGAAACATGTACTTTACTAACAAAGAAGGAATGGGTGACTTTTATTTTTTTTTTTAATAGTTTTCCATTACTTTTACTGTATGGATAATGATTTATCTGGTAGCAGAGAGTGCAATAATACAGCAAAATTCCTGTAAAGGAGTGTTGTACTCTGGTACAATACCAGAATCAAGTGCTTAAAACTATCATGCTTTTGGGGAAAATATTTGCAGTACTGAATGGATCTATTGTGTATGCAGGGCATACATAAGGTATGCCTTTGAAACAGTACTCAAAATTATGTATAATATTCTATGAGATTAATACTGCAGCATTTACTAATATGGCACAGCACCCATAAAATGTCTGGTCTGTTAAATCTTGCATCATACTTTTTATAAAATATTTAATGGCCAGACTGTTTCATATGCAGTAGAGTTAAGCTAAGTCTGCTGAAGAACTTGAACATTTGCTTTTCTAGAGTTTGGTTCTTTTTCTTTTTTAAGCTATGCAAAAATAAGAAATGGGGAAGTTTGTGTTGAGTTTTCAGAAAAGAAGGCTGGTGCATTGAGAACAGCTGTGAGACACCAGGAGAATTGTAGAAACAATGAAGGTGACTGGATGCAGAGGCTATAGATCGCATCTTCTCCTTGATACCTGACAAAAGTAACTTATGCAATAAGTTATTGCTGCATAGTGGTAGAATCTTCAGAAGAGAAAATACAAGAAGTATAAATGCATCTGGAGACCAGGTAAGAATGTAAAGAAATGGTGATTAGAGAGGAAACATGGCATGCACAGAATAAAGATGTACAAATATCTGCTAAATGAGAAGAGAAGAATGAATGAAAATGAATGAATGAGAAGAATGAAAGTTTCCAACTATGAGGATAAAGAGAAGAACTGACCAGTGAGGTTGAAATGGAGTCGAAGAACAAGCTTGCTGTCCTGGAACATGAGGGGGGGCGGGAGGGAAATCGCATCTAGTGGGCAAGGTTATAGTAAAGAAGAAAGTAGCAGCGGGCCCCCCAAAGAAGAGGAGAAGAGTGCAGAGAGATGTCTCCATGGGCTGAGGGCAATATGCAAATGACTGTAAAGGAAAGCAGAAGGCAGTATAATATGCAGTTAAAAGTAGGCAGGAAACTCATTCCAGCCTGAAGTAATCACCAAGACTAGCCAGTGACTCAGGAGTCTTTACAAATTTATGGCCTGTCACCAGAGCAAATACAAATAATAGATCTGTAGTCTTCCACAGGAGGAAGAGTACTGTGATGCTCAAATTTTCTGATAGTGGTGACAGTATCATATAGATTTCTAAAGGCAGATTTGGATGTTGCCAGGCAAAGGACACCAGTATAGATGATACTGGATGTTGACACTGTGGAAGCCTTGTATGTTGTTAATGGTAGGCTCAAGTTACACTTCAATGTCATTTTTTTTTTTGCCCCCACAAAATATTAATTGAACATACAAGCAGAGGCAGTTTAGATTAAGTTCAACATTAAAATAAGAAGATAGTTTTGGTTAATTAAAATGGTAGTAGAAACAAAAAAGTCTCTTAAATTCTTTGTTAGGATGCAACTGGTCAGTCCACACTGGTTTCACATGCATGAGCACTGAAAGCTAGGCAGTGTGCCTTGGTGATACCTATAGCAGCAAACTCATCCCACTGCTATTTGGAATGTTTCATACATGGCTATGTAAAGCATAGTGCATGCTTTGCTCTCCCCAGTTCCTCCCAGCTGTTTATTGAATTGCAGTCAAATTCTAATATTCTTGTTTTATTTGAATTCCTTAATAAATGATCATGGTTCTTTATTTAACTTCCAAGCACTTCCAGGTGACCATCTAGGGCTTCCACCCACACTTGAGCTTTTGGAGCACTATTTCCTGATGTGTATTTTGTTTATTCCTTCCAGCTCGCTGACTGATGCTGTACTTCAAACAGACATAGTCACTGGCTAATGGTTGTGTGAGGACAAGTGTTCCATGGACACTGGATACAATACACATGCTGAGAAAGATCTGGGAATACTTGATACTTAAACTAGTAAAACCTTGCTTCCAAACTGACTCCTGGTCACTGGCTACAGACTAACCCATCACCTCTGGAAAAAGAAAAGGATAGCTTCTGAAAAGGAATCTACTCGAGTCTCTCAGTCTTAACGTAAACTTCCGGTACTCAGTAGAATTTGCATGCACGCTTTCTCATATCTGCCCTGAGGTATGGTATTGTAGCCTATGCTGCCTGCCCTGAAGTTTAGGGAAAACTTGAAAATGCGTGTCTCAGTGCTGGTGACAGTTGCCCAGGACTTTTCTCAGGCAGCAACAGTGAAGGACAAATGCTGAAAACTGCTTGTCCCAACTGTACCTTGCTCCCCAACTAAGTTCTGTGAGTATAACCTGTGATGCCCAGCCCTCTTAGATAACTCTATGTGCTGGCTAGAGCCATCTATCTGTCTTAATGATCAGTGGGCAGTTCTTCCCCCACCCCTGCCAGGATCACCATAAAAAATCACAGGAGAAAGACAAAGTGCCAAGCAATGATCTGCCTGTTTCTACCCAGCAGTGGACTCAAAAGTCCTACTATATTTATATTTTTTTCTTTAGCGGGTAGTACCTGCTAATTGTTACTAATAATGTGACTCAAGATCTGCATTTGGCTACCTGCCTGCTCTAGTTCACTTTCAACAATGCAAAGCAATTACACTGCTGCTTTCCCTGAGATTTTTTTTTTCTGATATTTTATCCTTGTCACAATGCAGTTTATTTCTGTGCTGTTGTACACATTAACATCAGATAATCATGAGTACTTTTTGATTAAAAAGCCTGTTACTTCATTTAAATATATTTTCCCTCTAGCCTCAGCCTGTTAAACATTTCTGTTGTATGTTGACTGTGTTGATTGGCCAGAAAGAGTTGTGTGGCCTGTCTTAAAGAGAAGGGATAAGAAATACTGCATTCTTACAGGTGATGCAACCTTAATTGTCATCTAGCTGGTTGCCATCATTGGCAGTGATGGCAGATAGATGTAGGAGTGTTATACTACCTGTGCTAGCAAGAACTGTAAACACACTAATATCCTTGGTGAGGAGAAAGAAAACGCTCCTTCCTTTGGTATGTTATAGTTTTGCATTTTAAGCAACAATTTGGACTAAATCCAGATAAAGGTATTCCATGAGTTCTCACCTGTACTCAAAATTCAGAAGGAGAAACAATCGTGAGTTCAAAGTGTTTTGGCAAAGAATGAGGGCGGAAAGAATAGTCAGTATTCTCCAGCTTCTACTTGTTGGCTTCAGAAAGGGTAGGGTGCTGGATCTAAGAAATCTGAACGGTTTTTGGTAGTGTGATGAGTTGCTAGAACGTGAAATTCAGTCAGTTGAGTTACAGAATGGAGTTAGTTTATATTTCTTGTCAGGTAAAATAGTCCTTCTGTGTCTTTCTTAGATATCTATACTAGAAGTATTTTACAAGTACTTGCATAGTGTTGTGGTTTAACCCTGGTCAGCACATAAGCACCACACAGCCAATTGCTCTTCATGCCACCACCCCCCCCTGCCCCCCAGCAGGTTGAGGGAGAGAATCGGAAGGGAAAAGTAAGAAAACTCGTGGGTTGATATACAGACAGCTTAATACGTAAAAAAGGAAACAAACCCAAGAAATCAAAGTGATGATAAAAAAATTTCTAAAACCCCCACACCACAACCAAAAAAATCCCACAATTGCTTGCGACTAGCCAACTGATGCCCAGCCAGTCCTGGAGCAACAACAGCTCTGGCAAACTACCCTGCCAGCTTTTCATGCTGAGCATGATGCTGTATGATATGGGATAGTCCTCTGGTCAGTTTGGGTCAGTTGTCCCAGCTGTGTCACCTCCCAGCTCCCTGTGCACCCATAGCCCACTCCTAGCTAAAACACTGGTGTATTACCAACACCACTTTGGTCACGAATCCAAAACATAGCACCATACTGGCTACTGTGAAGAAAATTAACGTTATCTCAGCCAAAAGCAGTGCAGGTAGTTGAAAGCTTTCATTGTAAATGTGGATGGGGCCTCTTTATTTTATAAAGAAATATTTACAGGTAAGTAAGTTTTGGGTTTTTTAGTTAAATGAAAGGGGTGTAAAGGTACCAGTGAGTGAAATGAACTGAATCATACCCAGGGACTTGGAACTTGGAGAACAAAATGGAAAATTTGCTCTTAAGTTCAACTTGACTATCCTAAAGCCAACAGAAATTTGGATCCCAAAAAGAAAGAGGGGAAAACAGTTAGAAATGGCTTTAGACTGAATGAAAAAATAACCATGTCTAAAAGAGGCCTGAGAATAAGCAGAGTTTGAGGGGAAAAAAAAGCAGAAGAAATGTCTTTTGAGGTTAGCAGCATAGTGAGGAAATGCAAACCGATCAATCAAGCTGAGATAAATTTACTGATTTAATCCAAAAGACTCTTCAGCTGCATGAATAAGGAAGGAAGCTAGATACTTTTGCAGTAAAATGGAAAAGAAGTCAAAGGTTATCTAGTCAACAGCCCAAAGCTAGAGATGACGTTCCTTGTCTTTGTGGGAGGGTAGTAATGCTTCTCCAAGGGAAAGGTGGGAGGTGTTGGACAGTGGCAGTGAGCTGCAAAAAGTAAATGTGTCTATGGTGCCTCGTGCCTCTTCTTGTCATCTCCAGGACCACTGTACACAAAATACTTATTGTCTGCAGAAGCAAATGTACATTTTATCTTGAATGCTAAATTAGTAAAACATGATTGGTCTTTCTGCTTATTGGTTTACAATGTGAATTCTGGATTGTGATACACATCTGGGCTGTTGGTACAGTGTTACATCAGAAGGGTAAATGGGACCCTGAAAAGTTCTGTTCTAGATGTGAAAGGCCCGTGTAAGTTATGGATGTTTTTTTTCCTTGGAATATTATTACTGAAGCACATATGGGAACTGTGGACAGTTAGAAGGATTATGAGATATTATCAAGGATAATTAGGAGTTTGTAAGAGCCCCTCAAAATAAAATAACTTTTTTTTTTGGCTATACGGAGCAAACAAAAAAGATAGTGAAGAGGTGTCTTATCCATGAAAATGTGCTAGCCATCTAGACCCTGAATTGCTTTCAGATGCTTCTTGGAAGAACCTCTGTTACAGTGCTTTTTATGTTTGGTGCAATCCATTTCAGTTGTTGCATCAAAACAGAATTGTTCTGGAGTTCATAGAGTATTTTCCTCTGTATGCGTGATTTGAGTGTGTTGAAAAATTAGACATTTTTCAGTGGGAGATATTTTTTTTTTCCTTTCAGTCTAGCTCATAACCCAGAGAGGATTTCTTTGTAGAGCTAGGAGGCTATTTTAGAAATTGTTTCAGCACAAAGAGATTTGTTCCGTAGGAGAACTTCAGAAGTAGGTAATGTTAATGATGACTGAAATTTAGGTGCTGTAATTAACATGAATGCTATAAAAATCAAAATCCATATAGTCCGTCATTCTCTTAAGTATTTGCTCAATTCCTTAGCTTTTAGAGAAGAACACAAGTTTTTTTGGGCCAGTGATTGAAAGAAGCCCTTCTCGAGACATATATTCTCTTATGAGCTATTAACCTTTTTCTGGTTGTTGGTGACAGGATGGTTAGCTGCTATAAGCATAGCTTATTCTTGTAGTGCAGTGGCAAGGAGTCCTTTTGCAAAAGTCTTTTCTTATTCTGGTGTTCCCTCGCAGCAACACTTCATAATTCAGTTCTCTAGATCTTACTGTGTGCAACATGCTAGGCTTATGGGGCTGATGGAGATTTTTGCCGTATGCATGGCTAGTTAAGCTAACTTGCCCTAAACTGAACTTTATGTTGAATTATTATCTTTTAAGTTAGAGTTGGGTTTATAAATACTAATGCTGAACGAAGGAGGCAATTCACATCTTTTCTGCACTTTTACCTCTTTGACAAAAGTTGGGGAAAAGGAAACTAACAAAAAGATGAATCGAAGACAGCTTCTGTGATGGGAAGACATATTACACTATGAAGAAAATTTTCCTGGACAAATGAATTTCCATGTATAATGGAATTGTGTCCTCTGTTAAGCATGTCTGTAACATCAAGAAAAGTTATAAATAGAAGAAATTATATAAACTTCATTGGAAAGCAGTCTTCTATTCATCAGCTACAGGCAACCATCTTGGAAGGGCTCTATGGCTCTTTTCTAATCACCAAGGGCTCCAGGGAGTTTTCTGCTATTTTCTTTCTCAACTTCATGTCATCCTCAGCAATTTTCCTTAGTTTATAAGAAAGTAAACTTTGATACTATTGTTGTTCTCTGCTGGGGGGCACTAGGTGGTTTGCTATTAGGCTGAATATATGTCTTAAGCACTGGTAAACTGGCTTACCCTCAGTGAATTTGTAACTTGTTATAAAAATACTTTACCATGAGCTAAAATTGGCAAGGAGAAAACTGAGAGTATATAACAGATAATTCAAAATTAATTTTCAGGTTACATTTACGTGGTCTGAAAGATGTGATTTAATTTCTTAGAAGCTTGGCAGACAAAAAAACCTTGTTACCTTCTATCTATCAAGATGGTAGTACGATTGTATTTTGAATACATTCACATTGCAAATAAAGCTAAAGTGTAACCAGTATTGTGGAGTTAGGTGTCAACACTGTTGTGGATAAAGACTGGTAAGTCAGTAAAGGTGCTGTGTTACTTTAATAGCTAGTGTTGATATTTTAATAAAAGGAATGGAGAAGCAAAAATGAGGCACATACAGTTAGAATATGCCAACTATCAGTGGAGCAGACAAGCAAAGTCTGCCAGAAATCTGGAGAGAAAGAAAGAAGGTGGGGAAGAAAGGAAAAAATCCAACCTCGCTATGCATTGGAAGTGTTGAGGGTTGTGATAATTAAATCATGTAACAAACCAGTAACTGAACATTTACTTGATACTTCAAGGCCGTATTTCATTACAGATTCTTCTCTGTGGTTCTTAATACTGATGGTTAATTGCAAGTACTCAACTTCATCTGCAGCCTGTAGATCGTGATGCATGGCATTTACCCGCAGCTTGCCAGTTGCATTTGTAAATTCTCCCTGTTCTCTATGAAGATAGTTTGTAGAGAGGAGTTGCCCGGAAAGTGATACACTTCTCCGAGTATGTTTGCACATAATACAAAAAGATTAAATTATTGGATGTGCTGGTTAACAATAATGGAATGTAAATGGGTAAAAATAACCAAAAAAGAAAAGCATATGGCACATGCCTCGACATGTATATATCTCAGGGGAGATCTGGCCTGTCCTGGTGAGTATTTGTGATGCATTACAGTACTGTGTAAATGTGTCAACAAGATTTGAAAGCAATCTAGTCCCACAAACTTGGCCAAGCTGCTTCTGATTTCAGGATGACTTGCTCAGCCCAACATACTGGGAAATAAAAGTGCTAGGAAATAAAGGTGTTGGAGTATCTTCTTATAGTGGTATATGTTGTGGGGTTTTAGCAAGTTTTGCTGAATATGACTCTGCTGATTGCTTAGTTGTCGAATAAGGCTTATCTTGTGAGTTAGATGCCCTTAGCGTTATTTTTTGCTAAATATTTAATGTACATGACACTCTATTGCAAATTTTAAACAATAATAAAGTACCTGATGCATTTGCTAGCTAATAAATGCTGCTTTTATGTATCTGCTTTCTTAACTAAAGTGAGTAATATAAAAAGATTTTAAGTTTAAGAAAGATTATGCTTGACAAAATGCAGTTTGTCTTTACAGGATTATGTTGGTGAAACTCCTATTCATAAAGCAGCACGGTCTGGTAGTATGGATTCCATAAGTGCCCTTGTGGCTCATGGTGCGCAAATAGAGTAAGTGAGGTATTTTTTTTTGTTGTTGATTGTTGTGTGTTTAGCTAACTAACTTAGACCAGTAAATGTAGATACTAATGTCAGAAAGAAAAGTCAAAACAGCAGACACCTGATTGAAAGAAAGCTAGACATGTTCTACTGTAATGAAGCCCAAGGTGTTTTGCATGTCTAGTAATACAGTTTATTTTACTTAAGTGATACCAGTATGCTACGTTACTATTGCATTTATATCTGATATATTGAAATACTTACCATGCTTCTGTCAAATGACCCCAAATAGTACACTTTAACTAGTGTGTAGTTAGTTTTTTCCAACAAATTTAAACACCTTGCACTGGTGAATAAATATAAAAAACAATGCGAAAGCAACATTATGTGCAAAAAAGCAACTCACACACTCTTCACAGTTAGTTTAATACTGTTTGCTAGTGTATTGTATATTTGCCCTGTTAACTTTTTTCTTTAAAGGTTTATGTACTGCAAAAACATTCAGAAAATCTCACAAACTTTTGCAACTTTCAGCATGGACAAAATGGATGCAGTTTTCACCTAGAAATGTTGAGTATAAGCTCTATGGCTTATAATAATGTAAATATTTTAGCAATTTGTTTTAATTAGAACTAGCTTTATTATCTTAAATGGTAACTAGTTACTGTATTTTAACCTGCAATATGAAATTTTTAAGTTGTGAAATAAGAATTATGTAATTAATTTCTTGTTTTACCCTTTGGTTTCCATCTTACTTTTTTTGTAATGCTGCCCTGATAAACTTACCATAAAATTTAACTCCTTCAATGGTATCCTAGAGTATTCAGGAAATACTGTATCTTCTAAGTAATAATAATTTAAAAATCACTTGATATGAAGAGATTGCTTCATAGAAAAATGACACTGAAATAACTAGTGCAGCTGTCTCGGTTATTGACAAGCTCATGAAATCAGTCATAAATTGATACATTCCCATTTTGTACTCACTTCTGGATATCTTAACATAAACCTGGATTTAAATTTACTGTGGAATTGAGCAAACCTTAATTATCATCATCAATTAGTATGTAATCTTCTGATTTTTACGAAGTATCCAATGAAAAGAGAAGTTGTGGAACTGCAAAAACAATGTGAAATGAGTGAGTTAAAGAGTCTGGTAAAGAAGAGGATGTGTTACGTCCATAGGCCTTTCAAAAAAAGAGCTGATAAACTGAGGTAGGAGACGTGGCTGCAACTTTTAACTTCCTGAACTAAAATTTTGCCTTTTAAACATTGTATTCGCAAGCCATAGACAAAAATTTCTGTAAAACTTGGAGAGTGATACCTGTCTTTGGTCACAGCTATTTGCAGCATAAGTACCATAGGTTTACAGCAGTTTTATTGAACAGGAAATAATTTGAATTCTCAGTTTTCTAACTTTGAATTCCATCTGTGTTTCAGTAGGATAGACTTGTCACAAGTTCTATAGGTAATTAAATATAAAATTCTATCCAGGAAATGGTAAGATCAGGGATGCAAATGTAATAGGCTGGTGGAGCAACCTATGTTTAGTCTTTTTAGGGGATCAGGACTGTCATCTGAGAGAGCTAGCTGTTTGACTGATTGGAGTGAGGATTTTTTCCCCATAGAACCTAGTTTACAGGCTCAGTCTGTTAAATTAGGCCAAATCCATGTATGTGATTTTGGCACAGATTAATTTTGGATTATCTGGGTTTGAAAACTGGCCCCATATCTCTTAAGTTATGTGGATTTTCTGATTTTTGTAACAACTTGAAAATGTAGATGCTCTGAAAGTTTTGACTCCTTTATTTTATGGCTTCCATTAGAAGAAAAGGAAGAGGGATTTTATGCATATATTTGAGTTCTAATTTGTATACATTAACTGAAATGATAATTGACTATATAGGACCAAGGCAAAAATTTCAGTAAATACAGAACTAAGCACTAACTATAACTAAGGTGCTGATCTGTACTGATGGTGAATATGGCCCTTTTTTATGGGGATTAGATATTCTAATACAGTGTTTTCTTTATTTATTCATACAGTTATGGTATCAAAATCTAGTTAATGTGAAGATGCAGAAAATACCCTTGTGACTGCAAATAGTCAAATATACTGCTTATATGTGGTACTTAGAGCATACATAAAGTATTGCACATCCCTAGTTTTTTATAGCTAGTAGAACAGGGATGTTAAGATCTCGTTATTACACAAACACTAGTAATCAGTAGTGTAATATGGCAAGAGATGTGTTTTTTATTATCGAGTGATTATTGAAATACTGCTGTTAAAATGAAGTAACTTGGACTAGTGTAATCTTTGAAATCAGTGTTTACTGTATTCCTACTTTATTCACTCCTGTGGTTGTATTGGAAGCCAAAGAATACTGACAGTAGTCAAGTAAGGATAAAAGTAAGAATTTTAGTTTGAATAAAGTTGCCTCACTTGAATTGTTCTCATTAATTTTAGGCTTGTTAGCTTCTTGCTTCTTGCTTTAACAGAGAAATACAGTATGTTGCAGTCTCTAAATTTCATGAAGTTGTTGCATTGTTTTCCTAATTGATGAGAGAGAATTTGGGTCTCTATTCCTGTGTAAATTTTTAATAATATTAAAAAATAATAATTGTACCCTAGTGAAAATATTTTGATTTTTTTTGTGGTATTTACCTTCTCATTTTAGCTGAAGCATATTCTGTGCACAGTATGTCCTACAGCCATAAAAATGGTTGCTCCACTAACTATGGTATTCATGGACCCTTGAAGAGGGGGAAGCAGGTGGTCACAATGTCCTCATATGAGTGAAAAGGTTTGCTGTGTAACTGACTTTTTAATGTGGATAGTACCTTTTAAAGTATCCATAATAACTGCTGGGTTTTCACTAAAAGCATAATTATTCAATTTATGTATGGTTAATTGTGTATTATTTATCATTGTGACAAACAAGTGTCCACAGCTTGATGGAGGAAAAGCCACCTTGGTGCCATGTTTTGTTTTGCTCTTGCACACAATTTTTTTAAATGTTGGGTATTAATATAGTTAGGTAGATTGCATCACAGCATATATAAAAAATATAAAATTCATCTATAAACACAGGACACTTGAATAAAAAAAAAAGCAGTTGCAGCTGTTAATTATACTGATTTGAACTTCCATTTCATGTCCCTTTGCATGCAGTTCGCTTGTGCATTGTGTCGACTTATTTCTAAATAAAATTTCTGCAACTGTCACAGTTGCATATTCGTTAGTGGCCTGATTTAGAGTTAAGAGAGGAGTTTTGAACGCTGTTATTATCCTGGGATAATGTGGAATGGGTTGTAGCTTGGTATACACCCATCCAGTTGAACACAAGGACTTGCTTGCTTCAGTTTTGTTGATCAAGATGCTTGAATAGTAGCATAGGAAAGCTTTTTGTTTGCCTGCCAGAAATCTGAAGGTTTTGGGGAAAACTGGTTTGTGTACCATTATGGGATGCTACAAGACCCCAGAGAGGTATGGCTTTTTCTAGTTTCTTACACTCTGGTCTCCAGGTTTGGGGAGAATAACGAACATGCTGGGATAAATATACCAGTACATCTGTTTCTACCAGATGACAGATTCATATTGTGATGTTGATCTAGTTTAGACAGACACTTCAGCCACTTCCTCATAAAGGTGTCTTGCATTCATTTGAATGTGTAAATTCACTCCTCCTGTAATGCCAGAATGTCCCATCTCTGGTATTCAGTTTTTCAGCAAAAACTTTTATTCTCATTCTTTGACAGTGGCTTAATTTTAGTTCTTTGCAAATTCATGTGTCATGAACTGCATTCTGTTGTTAAAAATAAAAAAAATATCTGTTTTTCTTCTCCACAATTGCTCTCCATCCTCCATAACAAAAATCTGTCCAATATGAATGTTTTAGTGCCACTGGATTCGACCTTTGAAACTCTCGTTATACATTTCTGTTTGAAGTGATGTCCGTTTCACATTTTTATTATGACCATTCCTGTGATAGCTCAGCTTTTGTTCTTCTCATTTGTACTTCTGAGGCTTCTTGATTTTCTGAAATTTATGCACCTCTAGTGAAGAAGCAGAAGAAGAGTGATGTGTAGATTTCATTACGACAATGTAGAAATCGGCAATTCATTTGTGAGATAAACCCTCAATTCCTTTTCAGTCTGGAGAGGAAACTTTCGTGGCCTATTCTCTTGAAGGGTCTCGGGGTTCAGAGATCTCCTTTGTTAGTTTCTAGGCTTCTTCCTGATTTCTTAAAATCTTAGCAGATACTTGCAGGTTTTCAGCGTTTGTCTTGTTTTTCTTACCTGGCTAACTTAACTACCAAACTTACAATACTAAACTGCAGTCCATTTCTGGTGTTAATGTATTTGTCAAGTGCCATTACTGTCATCTTTTTACCTTAGAAGCTGTACTGCTGCATTGATTTAGTGTAGAATTATCAACATACTACTTTCTTATGGTCATTAATCTCACCTTGAGAATAATCCTTCAGGCTCTTACTGATCGTTTGTCTAGGATAGTTTTTAAATACTTTTTCAACAGAGGGGTTCTTACCTGTTAATTAGTATATTAGTATTTCTGTAATCTGTTTGGTACTTTTCAAACTCTGACCACTTCATACACAATTCTTTTGGGAAACCTGATGGCCTGCCCTCCAGAGAACAGTTAAACTGCTGGATTTGTTACTGTTGCATTGTTAGACAGTGCAGTATAGATAGGGAAAAATGTGGCTGCTCTTGTTTAATTGTATATAACAAGCATTTTAAGGACCATTCTGCAGTATGGAGGCTACAGGTGTTGGAATTGGTTCTTCCTTTCCTGCCTTGCAGGAATTCTTACAGAAAGGCAAAGTGGTTTGTACATATCAGTGGTGAAATTGGTGATTCTCCTGCAAAATAATTACAAGTGAAGCTTGCTAATTTCTTTCATGTTCAGTTTCACACTTGTTTGCCATCATTATAGAAGAACTTAATGTGGTTTGGGGGAGGTTGTGACCATGAAGTAAGGCAGTAATTTGGATTTAGTCTCAAAGAAAGATTTGGAAATACTGAAGGAGAACGTAGGTGCGTGGATAATTGAAAAATCAAAAAGTGGGAGAATCTCAGTCTTGCAGTAAAACAGAATGGAAAAGGGTAGTTTTCAGTTACAGCTGTTCTGAATAATTGCAAGAAGCTGAGGCAAACTCTTACCAGTGAGTTCCTATTTGGTTTGAGAGTGGATTATTCAAAGTGGGGGTGGAGTAACAACAGTAGTGACTGACACCAGTTCAGAAATGGAGAAGAATGTGAGAAGTTGCACTTCCTATGAATACAGTTAAATCCCTCATTAAAGCAATGATACTTTATGACCTTTTTGGAACATAAAGGAAGTTCACAGGGTATGGGTCAGCTTAATAGGGGAGCTTACTCATTAGTGATGAGCCTCTGTGATTTATAGCACTGGTTTCTCGGCTTTTCTTCAGTCCAGAAGAGCTGAATAAGGAACTGTGAAGGATTTGTAAGACTTTTATATTAGGATAGCTGAGATTTCTGATAGGAATGTTTGGATTTTTTGTTGGGAGTGATCTTCCTTCACATATGATACTGGGCTAATATTCACTGTGCACCTTCCCTTTGGATAGGTTTGGGGTTTTTTTCTGTAAGATAAGCTATTATTGGCAACAGAAACGTGAATGCAGTTAAGGCAGGTGGAGACACCAGAGGGTTACGAAGTAGAACTTGGCCAGAGCATAAGTTGGATACAGTGAGAGAAACAAGGGTGGGGTATATTCCCAAATACAATAGTCTGGTTAGTTCTGATGGTTAGTCCAGACAGGTGGTGGTGGTGATCTGCACGTGTGCTGTGCTTGATCTTCTGATAGTTTTTGACTGGATGTGATGAGAGAACTGTTAATTGCAGTGTGTTTGCTCTAACTTCTGTTATATTGATTTAGATTTCATTTCTTTTCTAGTTTGTGTCTTTTTCAGTAAAGTTGATCATAGTTCAGCTAGCACTCTTTGAACCTGGACAAAAAATGAAAGGTAGTTGTGTTGTGGGCCAGAATGTGTTCAGGTTCATCAGAAAAGTTTTCTAATGTGTGTCATGTGCTACAGGTTACAAGATGTATCTCATTGCATGGAGGGTTTGGCAGCTATAACTTGGGGAAAATATTACTCTTCTGTTTCAGCTTCTGTTTTCTTCTTTCTGTTTTGCTTGGTGTTGCTTATATATGGTAGATAAATTTTCTTTTAAAGGGAGGAAAATCTAAGTTGAAAAAACTCTTCTGTGAAGCTCATTTAAAGTGGTTTTATGCACCTCAGTGGTTTTTTAATCCAAAATATCTTCTGTCTGCTTGAGTAAGAGCATAAAGTTCTTTTTGTCACAAAAAATAATTTTGTGTGGTTCGATAGTCTCCCCCTACATGCCTACTATGGGAAAATAATGAAATAATCTAATTCCTTTAGTCCTTTCATTATGGGTTTTTATTCCCCTTTTGGCACAAAAATACTTGAAAATTAGTTTACCTCATTTCTTTAGTTTTATTCCTAAGCTTTTACTGTCCGTGCTTTTTATGCTGAATCTCTTAAACTTTCTTCCATGTTCAGCATGTCTGAGAGAAGCTTGCTTTCTTAATTTTTCTAACTCTAAGCAATTACTGGTTTTCAGTTGGTGTGGTGAGGAGAAACAGTGTGATTTTATTTGCTGCTAGAGGCATCTTGGTAGCATCAGTGTTGTAAGATTATTTTATCTTTTCAAGTCAGAGTTTGCACTGAACCTTTCCTTAATGGTCTTCCATGATGCTTTCCTCATTGTAAGCCACTTTATCTGCAATTCCTGGTCTGTTTCTACAAATATGATAGCAGCAGTAAGGTTAGTTCTCATTTTCATAAAGTTAGCTGGCTAAGTAACTCTTATTTAGTTAATCTGGATTTAAAGTGGCGGCAGTACTAAAAAGATGCTTGTTTGGAATTAATTTTTGTGAGTGATCTAGGAAATACTTACTTTCACTTTATGAGGGAATGTCTTTTCTGTTGTGGTTGTATTGCAATCACTTTTGCTTTAAGAGTTTCAATAGTCTTTCATACATTCCTTCTGTGAATTGTGTTTAGGAATCACTTCTTACGTAATCAGATAAGAATTTCAAAATATTGCTGATACCAGGTGAAGTCAGATAGGTCTATATTGTTCAGACAGAAGTTTACTTGGAAATGTGCTTTATTTTTACAAGAGATACTGAAAATCAAAATCCACTGAAGTCTTTCAAAGCATATGAAGTGGAATACAGATGCAGCAATAAATCACCACCTGATGGTGATGCTTGTAGTAATTCTAATGTTGCCTACCATGGATAATCAATTCTTTCTTCTGCCAGCATTTGCTCAGTTGTGTGAGTTGAAGTATCTAGGAGCTGATTGTAGGTGTGTAATTCATAGTGAACCTTTATTTTTATGTCAGAAAAGTGGCTTCACAAAGAAGAGCTTCCTTCTTTCCTAGTATATTCTCCTTGTTACAATTTTGGAGGATGTTCATAGAAATTCTACCATTGTTTTTAAAAGTCTAAAACAATTTCAGCTGCCACATGTTTTGTTGTGAAATAAAAACTTGGCACCAACTTGTGCTTTTTTAGATGCCCAGTATGTAATTTTAGCATGAATTTTTATAGCTGTCCCCAGCAGTGACACACGTCTGCTTAGTTAAGAATATTTCTCTTGGTATCTGGAAAAAAAAAAAGTTTGAAACTTTCGCATCTTTTGTATTTGGACACCAAAGGGTTAAAACACTTAAAGTTTAGTATTTTAAAATCATTTTGCTTTAGAAATTTTAGACTAGTATACTGATGTTTATATAGGAAACGTTTTTTTTTCTCACTGTGGGCGTTTTAGTGTTCTGATCTCTTTTTCTCTTTCTTTTGTTTTGTTTTAATCCTTGTATCTGCTAATTTTTGTATAGGAATAGTTACTAATTCTTTTGAAATACAGCCTACTAAATTTAAAGTAATTGAAGCCATGAGTTGACCGGTAATTTTAATCCAATCTATATAAATTTCAGTGAAGAACTGACAAATTGGTTTCAGGATGAAAGTAATAATGCTTTAAAGGCATAAAAGGCTTAGTATCTTGTTGTTAAGGTGGTCACATGATAATGGCTTACATATTGAATAATGTGCTACAGCACTTCATGTATGTTAATGTAACTTTTAATCTTAATGTTGCCTGCAAATATGTGATCCCTTATGATATAAGTTTCCTGTTTATGCACCATTGCCCGTTTAAATCAAACAGAAGATTCTGAAACTGTAAAAACTACACATGTCAATGTTTTACAGCTACGTAATTCGAATTGACTTGATTTTTTCAAGTAATCCTAGAAAGGGGGAGCATTCCATATAGAAACTGCTGAAACTGCCACAGGTGCTTCTCCGAAAACCTTACAGTTGTGGCATTGAATGTTCAGTATCGCTTCCTTTCTGCACACAAGGCATACTGTTGAGGTATTTGTTGCGGTGATTGGTTTTAATGCTAATCTAGGAATTCAGATATAGAATCTATAGATTTGCATGCTTTGCTTACCCTAATTTACAATTATCTACATTTTTATTTGTAAACTAACAATAGATAAGTTGAGATCAGTATTTTTTAACAGATATTACATTGATATACGAAAACTGTGGTTTATTTTCTTAGATTGTCGCATGGCATTAACAAAAACACAGTAAGCTGTAGGTGATGTAATCACTGTTTAAAATTAAACATGTAGGGGATTTTTTTTTACTTACATATATGTTTTTTCAAAAAGATTTACTGTTGACTTTTTGTAGCAAATGTTTGTTTTTCAAGGTATGTGACATTATAAGTGGAAGATAGTGTATTTCAAATGTATTTCTATGTTAAAGACACATAGAAATGTACTTGCTTTTTTTCCTCTAAGTATGAAAGATACAAACAGTTGAAACAACTTGGAATCAAGGTATTTTCTAAGTAAATTCAATATAATTCATAATTCAATGTGAGAGGCACAAGTGCCTATCTTTTCTTTCTACAGATCTTTCTAAGAGTAAATTTTATAAATTATCTTGAATTAAATCTTTCTTACACAAGTTATATTTAAAGAATTCTAACTTTTGGGTTTTTACTTTCTGTAACTTAATCATGGTGGAAGTGTCTTGTGTATTTTTTGAGAGCTTGCCTCAGATTTTTTTCTTTCCTTTAGTGGACTTCTCAGAACAACAAATTCTGGTTAGATTGAAATAATAAAAACATCCTGCTAAGCTGAAAGTTAACTTTATGTCCACGAATCCTACTTGGTCAGATAACATACTTATTTCTTTTGGTTTTGAATAACAATTGATTTAAACTCACAGTCAGCATTTTTAAAAGCATTTCAGAAGAAGGGAATATCTTAAAGCATGTGCTTCATCAGTGTCCTCTTTATAGCTGCTTTAACTGATACCAGAACTCTTAGTTGAACTGGGCCTTTAAAATGGGAGTTCTGGTGATGTCAACTAGAGGGAGAAAAAACATTTTAAAATAAATAAATAAAAAAAAGTCCTCTTCATACCAAGATCTGAAGACTGCCTGTGGACATCACTTGATGGAGGAAGAAAAACATGTTATAAGAGTGTTGTTCTAAGCACTGTAGGTGTGTGAATAAATGTATGTACAAAAGTTAGAATAACAGTGCATGTTTTGAGTTTGTTTATAAAATGCCTGTCACTAGAGACCATCTCAAGTGTTAAATGTCATCTGTCAAGGAGCTTCCAAGATCATCTGTTTCTACTCATCCATATTCAGACTTTCCTCAACTTTTCTCAGGATTTTTTTTCTATTTAGAATAACTTGGTAATATGAAAATATATCTTTCTGGTTACATTTGTCTGTCTTCTGCTTTGGAGTTAGCGTCTTACACTTCTGTACGCTGAAGAAAACAATATGTCTTTATCATTCCCAGCTCCTGGATTTTAGACTGCAAGAAGGCTGAGGGTAAATAATACCATGCTTCATGATTCTTAATTTGTTTTAGTAATAAGAATTACATGGAAATAGTGAGTAAACTATAAAGCAAAACAATACTGCCTAGCAAAAGATTCTTAACAGGACTTGAATTGCTTTGGAAATTTTTTATCTGTTTTCTAAGCACAGAGACACTTGACTTTACAACCATGTACCAAAACTGTGTTTAGTCCTGCTCAAGGTTAAGGAATTTCTCTCCTTTTCATCAGTTCAAACCTTCATGTATTTTTCTGTCTGGAGTAGGTGCCAAAAAGGGAATGGGATTTTCAGAGCTTTAGTTTTCAGTGTCTGTCCTTCAGTTTTTCCACCTGTTCTATAGCTGGACTTATCTTCAGATATGTCTTCCGGTTTTGGGGGGTGGGGGTGGTGTTTTGTTTTAATTTTGGTTTTGTTTTCATTTTTACTGGAGACAGGGAATCAAGTTCTTGGAGCACAGCTGTCAGTTTTGAAAGTTAGTCAGCCAGCCTTTTAAAAAATACTGCACCAAGTCAATTAGTACTACTTAATAAAAGACTGACTAATCATAAAATGCATGTAACTTTTCAAGACTTAGTCTGATTTTATTTTCCTTAATGTAACTTTCTTTAATGTGACTTTCTTCCATCCTTCCACACCTTCCTTACTGGTAGCTTCCTTTATAAGATCATCTTTGAAAAATACAGTCTATGTAGTTTGCTATTTGCTTATGCTTGTTTCAGCTAGGTAGCCTACCTTAGAGAAAAACCCTGAAAAGAAACATAAGCTTCTCTTCAAGTCTGGCATCTTTGTTGGGGAAAAAACCCAACTCCCCAAACAAAACAAAAAAACAACCTAAAAAAAGGGGGAGGGATGGGGGACATGCCCAAACCCACAAAACCTGCATGAAATTTCCTTAGTCACTTTTAAATTCTGAGTAATGCAGTTACTGAAATAGAGCTGTCATATTTGCTGTATGATTAGCAGTAACAAAGAACAGATTGCCTGAAGATTTAGTATCAAACAGTGTGTTCTGAGCTTCTTTGGAGCTTCCGCTATTTCAAGGTATTCAGGGCAGAAGATCAAAACTAGTACTGAAGGGATTTTTAACTTACTAAAAAAACTCAGATGTGAAATTTTATGATATTTCTGTCTGTGGTGTCCAGTGGTGTATGTTTTTTTCACTGCTCTTCTTTCATCGCCTAGGTCTTGAAATCGGTTTCAGTTCTAATATTCTTTACCTATCCTTTTTCTTTATGTAGATAAAGTGAAGTACTTAATAACGGAAGTAGTTAAAAATTTACTTAAATATAGTGGTTACCTCTTGAGTTTCCTGCTTGATGATTTATTTATTTATTTATTAACCATCCAGTCCACGTCATGTATAGTCTATGTAATAGCCAAATGAGTCCTTGGTTACTGCTCCTTCTTTTTGCTTGATAGTTTATATGTAATGGCAGTTCATAACCAAGGACTGACATAGGGATTGACACGTAAGAGGTGGAACTCCTCTAAGCTTTATGTGTAGCTGGAGCAATGAACCATTTCTGTTCTCATTCCTGAAATGGAGTCTGTTTACATTAATGGCTTTTATATTCTTAGCTCGTGGACTAAGCTGAGGTAGCTGCTCCATTTTCAGACATTGGCAGCATTTGAGGTAGGCCATACACTGCAGATACACTGAAAGGTGGCTTCCCAGTAACTTGTAACTACTGCTGTTAACAGGGTACTTCAAGTCCAGATTAGCACTTCTAAAGAATGGTCTAGTAGATGCCCTAGCTCTATAATTCATTCAAGTACTTCAGGGTTTCTAGAAAGGTCTGTATAAGACTATATTTTTCTCTTATGCGCTCAGAAGCCACATGGTGATGGCAGTATTTCTACATATTTTGGAAATGCCTAAAGCTCTTCAAATCTGGTAAAACTATTGTGATACTTGTTAAGAGCATTTTCTTTCCTACTTTGTGCTTGTGTCTGAGTTAGCCATTTTTTTTTTTGATTACTTGCATTTTGTTAGGGTGAGCCTAGTATAGCATGGCTAGCTCTTGCTACCTTCTGTGTTTCCACTGACAAGATTTTTTTTCTCCTAGAGAAGGGTAGAAAAATCAGTAAAAGTACGTCTTTTATCTTTCTAGCCTGTTTTTTAGAAAGTGAGAAGAGTTTGTACCAATTTTGTCAACTTCTGTTCTCCTTCGCGTTAGTATTGGACTGCAAACCAGTTTAACTGAAATTTGAAAGTCCCGGAATAACAAACTTTGATGAAATTAATGGAAATTGGCAACTGGATGTAGAAAATACACTAAATGTTCTCACTGAGAGGGAGCAGAGAGATTTAACAGTATTTAACTCTTTCGTAGCAGTTAGCCAACCAGTTTCTAGAGTCATCTAAGTCTTGTAGTCTTTTACCTGATTGGACTTTTTTTTTTTTTTTCCCCCCTCTCTTTTTGTCATTACTATTAAATACAGGATGTTCTTTTGTAATTGATAGGCTAAATTCAGGCTCAGATATTTGAGAGAGATTTCTAAACTCAGAAGTAAGAATGCTATAGCTGATGTGCTTGATTCCCTTGAAAACTTAGGCAGTGCTTCCAAAATACTCCTGTAGAACGTACATCTTCGCCTACCTGTAATTAAGCTGTTCCGGAAGACGTGGGGACAGATCTAAAAATATCAAAATCAGTTACATCTTAAAATCTGACAAACACTGACTTAAAGTTCATTTGTTTCTGGGAAACTTAACTTTTCTTTTCCAGAGTTTGGTCATGTAGCCTTAGACACTTGCATTTTACTTTGTACATCTCCACATGCCTCTGGCAACTTACGTTAACATTCCTTTGGGAAGTGGTGACTCAACTACAGTCTGTCTTATGGTCCTTTTTTTCAAAGCAAAATTATAGTCCAGTAACATTTGCGAAGTAATGGAATTACTTGGAAGTTTTGTTAAATGAGGTAGTCAGTCAACACCATACTGTTCTGGTCATTTTTTTATATTTCCATAACTTTAATTTGCTGTTATATAGATTTCCTTTACCGTCTTCTTGGGGCTTGCAAATGTAAAATGGATTTCAGAGAACTGAGCTATTCTTTTTGACCAAAATGGATATGTTGAAATCTCTGGTTTTGAAGTTGTAGTTGCATTGTGTTACATCCATATGCTACGCAAGTAAATTAGAACTACCAAAAGAGCATTGAATGTTGGTTAGCGGGGGGCTCAACAAGCTATCTAGTTCAGCGTGGGAAAGGATTGAAAGTATTTTGCAGAATTTCTGAAATTGTAATCTGCTCTTAAAATGAGGGGGAGAAGAGGACCCTCTGGAGTTTTGGCAACCTTTATACTCTGAAACTTTCTCCTAATGTCTAACTTCAAATATCCTTAGTTTGTACATACACTGTGTGCACTGGATGAACGGAATGGATTATTCTCTGCAGTTGTCTTTGAGGTATTCAAAACTCATACCTCTACCTTGAGATTCCATTTTTTCTAACTAGGTTTTTCAGTCTTCTGAGATCTTACTTTCTAGACCACTCGTGGCTGCTGTTCTCTGGATTTTTCACTAGTATTCAAGTGATTACATAGAGTACAGAATGAAATCAACCCTGATCTAGCCTAGTGGTTTTTCCGATTCTGTGGTGTTTTGATTTCATCTTCTAATTTCTATGTAGTCTGACGGTATCCATTTACGGAATTAGTCTTGCTGTACTAGTCAGTGTCTAATTATTTTTTTAGTCTCATTTATTTAGGAAGCAGATCTGTGCTTTGTTCTTTCTTCACATGAGCTCAAGTGAGTAGTTTTCTATTTCGTATGAGTTTCAACAGATTCAGGTCTTTTAATCTTTGTGAATTCTTACTCTGACTGGTCCGTTTCTGGATTTTTTTAAGTAATGGACTTGTCTATCTAGCCAAGAAACAAAAATTCTGTTTTCTGAGTAGTTACATCTGTCTGGAAAGGTGAAAAAGCTTTGCAAAGATTTATTGGCATCTTTCACTTCACAATCTAGTTTTGTCATTTCTGTCCCTCTTGTCTCCACTTCTATGCACTTCCTTATGAAGTTAGCCTGTATTTCTAAGCACAGATACGCCGTATGTTTGTGTAAATGCATGTGATGCAGCACTTTTTTTCAAATGAAACTTCTACATCTGTACAAGTCCTACCTGACTTCATTTATAATCTCCTTCATGCATTAGAATAGTCAAAATCTGGTGCTATTCTCTCATGCATGGAAGCATCTTGGTTCAAGTAACAAAGCAAGTCCCAGCACTTATGATGTCACACACTTTGAAACAAGAAACAAAAAAGGAAAAAAAAAAAAAGCAAAGCATAACTAAGTATAGCATCTTTTATCTATCTTTTCCTATATATGTATATATTTTATTGTTAGGAAGAATAGTGATGATGATGTTACCTTAGAAACCAGAATGCCATGGACAATTGCCAAGTCATGTTAAGTTTGTTTTGAGTATTTGATCTTTTGCTCAAGTTAAAGCAGTAGATTGCAGAATAGACTGCAGAAGATGGTAAAATTCAAGGCGTAAATTAGTCTGAAGTTTATGTAAAGATCAGATACTTCAGACTATTTTAGAATAAAGTATTTTGAGACTCTTAAATAGGAAGATGGAGATTTTTAAGGCACATAGTATATTGATTTTATTTAAAAGTGTATTGTCTCCCAAATTTTGCTTTAGAAGCCAGATATATGTGCAAAAAGTTAAGCTAGTTATAAAACTAAGATTGATAACTAATTTCTTAATGGAAATTTGCTAAGTGTATGTTTTCTCTCATCAGCAACAGATAGATAGTCAGTAAGGGCAGCAGCAGGAGCAAGCTAGCTTGATGAATGAGTGTAATTCAGTTTCTTTGCATTGTACAGCTTGAGAAATGCCAGTGGCCTGACAGCAGCAGACCTTGCACATAACCAGGGCTTCCAAGAATGTGCCCAGTTTCTCTTGAACCTCCAGAATTGTCACCTGAATCGTTTCTATAGCAATGGCACCTTAAATGGGGTTCATCAGAATGCAGGTCCCAATCCATTCAGTGGTGGGACAAGTCGAAAGAGATCCTTTGAAGATACGGAGTCTGCTGGAGTAAAGAAGGCTAGAACGGAAGGTGAGACCTCAGAGGTAAAAGGGATGCGGTGATACTGTTGCGGAGAAAGGGAAATAAACATTTTAAAGCCTTTCAGAGTGGATGTTGGGTATTATTGACAAACTCGCCTGCATATCTGAATTACATATTAATACAAGAAGCAGATGAATACAGTTACTCCATGCCACAAGATCTCATTCTCACTGTCATCATCTTGGTATCTTCAGAAACTTCTATTTCCAGAAAGTGCTAAAGTTACATGATGCCAAGAATAATATGTGGAGGAGTAGGAGCTGAAATTAGCTTCTACTCCTTCCTCGATTTCTGCCCCTTCAGGAGTGCCAAATAATGTTGCCTTAATTCACAAAGATGCCCGGATGTTCTGATGCTAATTTTCCACTTCAGGATTAATTCACAACTTGAAAATGGCTTGTTAGATGGATGAAAGAAATGTAATGGAAAAAGGGTTCTCAGGTTGAGAGGGATTATGTCTGTGACATTAAGTTAACAGACCTTAAGTTTCCAGGATCGTGTTCCAAGGAGAACTGGTACCTTACAGGAGGATGCAAGTCTAGAATGAACCTTAAGGATTCAGATTCATCCTTGTGTATTGAGGATACTACTGCTTTTGTCTGCCAGCAATGATGCCATAGATATTTTTGATGGCTGTATCAATAAATACCTTGACTAACATGACAGAGAATATCCTCTGCTTCCTTTCTGTCGGTCATCCCATTAAATTGTTATTAAAAGGAACACAGCACTGCACTCAAACCTTGGTTCTTTTTCCCATGTAGCATCAGGAAATGGACTTTGTAGGTCGTCACTGAAGACACCAGTTAAAGTTTATATTGTTTTTAACAGGTATGACTTCCAGTGAGCCAAATAATTCCAGAAAATGAGAGGGGAATTGAAACCAAAACAGTGTTTCTAAATATGACATCGACAACATAAATTGCATCACTATTGACATCCTGCAGTATTTGCTTGGCTATCCAGCCACCATTTCAACTACACTATTATTGGAGACCCTTATGCGGTACTCAGCTGATCATAAATGGGATATGTTACTTTATGCGGTTTGTCTAAATGATAACTAATTCAGGATGAAGAGTGCCCGTGCAAGACTGCTTTTCAGAAATAATGTCCTAAGTAGCTACATAGCATGAGGAAAACTTAGGCAGTATACAGGTGCCCAAATACAGTATACAGCTACAGAAGGCTATCTTCAATGCTGTGTTCTGTTACCAGGAGGTGCTGCTTCAAGTCAGAGATGTGTATCTCTTGTTCTGATGAGCTGTTCCTTCTGAGTTCATAACCTTTTAGTTTCAGGAAATGGCTCCAATCTAGTCAATAGGTAGCGTTTCCCCACAGGCTGTGGAAGTGGCGCTGAGCTAGCTCTTTTTATTCTACGTGTTGTCATGAAATAGCAGTATCTGCGTTACCTTTCAGCAGAAACAGTTGGCCCAGTGGATAAGTAGGATCAAGCAAACAAACAGACAATATGCTCAAGTAAATGAGAGCTAAGCAATTACAGAAACAATCAGAGTAGGTAATCTGAATTTTTTACCAGTATGATTTTTATAACACTTGCAAACAAAGCCAAAAGCTTTGCTGCATTTGCTTGAGGGATTTCAGAAAAATGAAGAGATATATCCCATGTGCAGAAGCTGAAGTTGCTAATCTGACGTGTTTTCCCTCAAAGACATCAGCATCAGTAATACCCTGTCAATGTAAAAAGTCTATTGGCGTGAGAATGAGTCACTGTTCTCAAGGCAATTTGTAAACAGAGCTGAGTAACGAGAAGTCATCAGTACATCTTTATGCTTAGCTAGCCTTCTTACAAAACAAGCCCGATTTTGTGGTAATTTTGCCCTTGCCAAAACCACACTGGCCTGTTCAGATGTTGCACGGGACATTCCAGATATTCAGAATGTGCAGGTAGGCTGTACTTGCAGGGAAGAGTCAAGCTTTGATGGCTATACCCCAAATTAAAACAAATGCTGCTTTGGAAAAAAAGCTGCTTGTGACCAGGCACAGTATATGCCCCTTACAAGAACCTGTAAGCAGTAGAGTTGGAAGAAGAGAAATACTTAGCCTGCCCTTTGTCCTCGGGTAGCTAAGCTGAGCAGAGGGTGGGGGTTACTTAAAATTATATGTATATGCACACATATATCTGCTGTTAGATGCATAGTTACTAAAAAAATCATTCGGCCTCACAATTAAGTTGCACCGATCACTTTCTCAAATGTAATGCAAAGATGCGTTCCAAAGGCTGAACCTGAGCTTAACACAGTGGCCACTTTCAGAATATACCCCAAACAGCTTTTAATTTTGACTTGGAAACATGAGCTGGATTTTGTGTCTGTTTTTCTGAAATCAGTCAGAGAAATACCATCCCGCTTCCTGGGCTGGCTGGTAAGAGGGTGGCGCGCACCAGCCCGGCTGGTCACATGGCTCTGCGGCACTCCTCGTGCCAGCCCCTCGGGTTGTGGCCCTTGGCAGCCTGGCTTGGGCACTGTGCTGTACGTGCTGCACACGTCACTGACCTGCTGTACACAGCCGGTGACCGACGGTGTTGGTATTGCGAGCCTCGGCACGGCAGCTTTTAGATGTGCGTGGGGAGGTGGGGGTGGAAGGCATGGCCAGGTGTACCCTTGAGCTGGCCAGCTTGAAACTGCACTTCCATATTCCTCTAGGTAACCAGAAAAAACGCCTTACCCTTCCTGGTTCAGGGTAGTTTGAAGCCCACTGATCAAGGGCCCCCGTCTCCTTTAAGCACTGTGCAATCTCTTTGGCCCTGAAACTCTTCAGCTATTGCTTAAAGTTCTTTAAAAGACAAGTAGTTTGCAAAAATTTCTACCTTTCTGTTGTGCCCAAGGTAATGAGAGCTGACTTGCAGTCTACTGAAGTAGCCCTTCATAACGTAACCTTAAGAGTGTGTGCAGTGTATGTAGGAAGGCGTGTTAATATCAGTGTGACAGCAGCAGAAGATCTGCTGGGGTAGTACTGGAGCAGTGATTTGGGTGGTAGATACAAGAGGTAGTGGAGTCAAGCCCATCTTGCATGTTAAAGTATTTCCCACAGCAGTCTGACCACTTGACAGCTTTTCTTGGAAAACCAATCTGCTCGTTCAGCTCCTGAAGGGTTCCCTGTAGCGGTCTGGTATGAACAGGGGGTGGATTCCTGGGAACTGGCCCTTGGGAGTGAAAGAGGGAGCAGTCCAGACACGGTAGACAAATGTGAGGTGGAGATTGCTTTTTATCTATCGGGAGCACTAGCTGCAAAGCCTAAATGTAAGTAACTTAAATTGCTCCTAATTAGTATATCAGACTAGTAATTGTTTGGTATGTAGGTGCAAAGTCTGGTAGGTACACTGGTAATTCTCCATTTTTGAGGAATTAAAATGAATGTGCAGGTACTTAGCATTTACTTACTCTGCATTTGGAATCTCAAGCACGTCAGAAGCTTTCAGACATGAAAAATTTACATTCCTTTGTAAAAAGCTTTTGCTTTTATAGTCGTCTGTTCGGCTGAGTTTTCAAGTGCGCACCAGTGACTAAACATGACTTTTTTTTTTTTTTATCAGTTTACAGCTTTGATGGCTTAATACCAATGATGAATGGAGGAGTTGAGGACGATGCTGACAATATGCACGTTGATAGAGAGTTTGCTGTTGTATCAGGTGGGAGTGGACAGTTTCCTGTTAACTACAACAACATTCAAATGGTTGAAGACACCAAACAACAGGAGAGTTCTTCTGTTGGACCAAAAGAAATTGAAATATACACTGTTTCGGCAATGCAAACTCCTTGTCGTTGCAAGAATCAATGCACATTTTATTTTTAATTTAAGTATAAAACTTAGTCCTTTATTTTTGCACATTGTTGTCTGGAGTCTTGAAAACTTGTATTGCTGTAACACCCGTTATATTGGGGTTTAGTAGGTATGGAAAATCAGCTGTTTCACACAGTATATTTTAATGGTGAAAGAGAAGGTTTATTAGCAGTTTATTATTATTTCAGATAAACAGAATTCCACAATGGCTGTTTCACTTTTAACCTGAGGCTTGTATTACGTTGTGCCTTGCTTTTAGTTGCTATAATTTCAGGTTAAAGGAAATTCAGAGATAATTTAAATTATTGATTTAATTTCCATTAAATAGATTTCATTGCTAATGAGAAGACTCGATAGGGAAACATATCTTAGTGCTTTTATAGCTTTGAAAATAACATGTTACAATGAAACTATATTCAAAATAGTTCAACAAATACTATAAAGAATAGCCTAGACATACACCATGTCTTCAGACTTTGCTCAGCCACAATGATTTAAGTGCAGGATCCTGCTGTGGGGTTTTTTATGTAAATAAAAGACTTGACATCACAGGTCTTAAACTAGTATTTGGAACTAAAGTACCTTGGAAAACAGTTTTTGTGGTTTGTACTGATCTTCATGAAACAGTCAAAATGTTACTAGTATTACTGAAGATTAATGCTCTTAAGTTTTTTAAGGGCTGCTTAATCAAGATTCTTTTGGTAACCCCAGGATGTGTATAGAGTTTCAATTAAAACTGTCTTGGGTCAGCTTTTTCCATGTACTTTGTAGGTAAAGGCATGGAGTTACTATGATAGTGCACTATTACATTCAAAAATTAATTTCTTTCTTTAATCCGTTTTGTGATACATATGTTTATGCTTTGTACCACAGATCAGATTCACCAAAGGGAATGATAATTAATAGATACTTTAATATATTAGGAATAAATATATACATACATATATATCAATACTTTAAACGTAGACTATGATGTTTTCCAGTGATAATTACTAAGTGTTCTTATTTATGGAAAAATGATTGTCTTTCATAAATATACTCTATTACTATAGGTGCTAATTTTTAACAAATAATAACATTCTATAATTATCACTAGAACTATTCATTACCTACTTCTGCATATTAACTAACAGTAGTTCCATCTTTAATAAATTTGATTTGCCAAAGCCAGCCTATAAAGATTTATTTTTAAACAGTTAAAATTTTGCACTTTTAAGTTAATAAACCCTATATTAAATTATTTCTGTGTGTTTTCATCACTGAATTAGTAGCTTTGATATCTTGATGGGTTTGGGTTCTTTTTTCCACTTTCAATAAGAGTTTGTGGTTAGTGAGTTCAGCTGATACCGTTATTTCAACTTGTGTAGGAACTAACAGAAAACTCCAGTTAGTACATCCAGTGAGTTACAAATCGAACACATTTCTTGGCATTATGTATTGCTGTATGTATCAGTATCATAATCCATATTTCAGATAATACCCATGCAAAAGACTAATAGAGACAAAACTTCGTATTCTTCCTTGTCAAACAGTGGTACTCATTATGTGTCACTTAAACAGGAACCCAGCGTTTTACAAATGTGGGGAGTTGCCAGCAGACTTACTGGCTTGAATTGGAAACAGGCGGTAAATGCAATCCTATTTTGCACATAGGTTTACGTATTCATGTATACATAAACATATGTGCATGTATCCAAGGATAATAACAGAATGTAAAATCTTTAAATGTCACCATATAGGTCTGCAGTGTCTACGTTTGCCTTACTCATCTTTACCAGTAGAGATGTAAATTTTAGATGTCCTTTACTGCTAGGTATTTTTAAGGCAGAATACATCACCCATTTTTTGTGCTAGTACTTTGAGTACCACTGCAAAAGCGTACATCTCAGACATACTGATGAAATCTGCTTATGGAAATAAAAACTGTTGTACTAATTACTAAATTCAAAGGAGAAATTGCTTTATAACAGTTGTCAGTGGTTTTTGCATGCACATTTTTAGAATTTTGTTTCATACTACTAATCTTTTTTAGTCTTCTGTGCACTCTGCTGTTGCTATTGTATGGCATTTTGCATGTGGATTGTACAGATGTTATTATAAACTTACCATTAAGTACAAACTTGCCTAGTACGTTCTCTAGCATGCTGCCAGTTAAGTTGAAGTACTTTCTGAATAAAGGAACTTGGAAACATTTTATATTAGCACCTCAGCATAACATTTCTTTATTTGACCTATTTCAGTGTATATTGTGCTGAGAAAGCTACCACTGAAAAGAAAAAAGAGCCACGGATAAATTACAGCTGAAAAAACCAAAAAAAGCCCAACCAACAACACTTCACTCTCTCACAGATACTCAGTTCTTGTGTGTACATAATCTTTCATCCCAAGAGGGCGTTACAGTTAAGGTGGAAAGATACCTTATATTCCACTTTTCAAAACACTGCCCGGAACGTTTTCTGCTACGCTTACTTTGTACAGTTAAATAAAAAAATTCTGAGAAGTTCACATTGTGTTTGCAAAGATTAATATAGGCATATTTACACATCGAATGTAGATAGATAGTTGCATTTTCAACATAAGAATCCATGCTAGAAGCTTACAAGATAACAAGCAATCAGTTCTCATTACTTTGAACTACCTATATTGTTACAAATACAGAAAGGGTAGATTGCATTTCCAAGCTGTGTACGGCAACATTTTTAAATAAGCGGAGTATAGTGGAGACATTTTGATGTATTTTGATTTATTCTTAATTGTTGGTGACAGGTGTATTTCTTAATGCAGATATGAATAGCAGTAGCTCCATATTGAATGCACTGACAAATGGATGTGCCATCAATGGACATTTGGATTTCACCACCGCACAACAGCTCAGTGGGATGGATGCCAGGCGCGAGGAGTGTTTAACACCTAACGGAGTAATTCCCGGAATAACTTCTCCCAGCAGGCATCGAATTCACACCAGTGGTGGCACCGAGGAACCAGAAAAAGCCATGAATAATTCCACCGATATGTGTGGATCTCTACATCTGAATGGCAGCCCGAGTAGCTGTGTTTCTAACCGGCCCTCATGGGTGGAAGACCCTGGCGATACTTTGCACTATGGACACTACCATGGTTTTGGGGATACTGCTGAAAGCATCCCTGAACTTAGTAGTGTCGTTGAGCATTCCAATTCGGTCAAGGTTGAACAGAGATACGACAATACTGTCCTAGGCACAATGTATTTGTATCACGGTTCCTAAATGAACGACCTTTATATCAAATCCATATTGAAATTGCTACCAAATGAAACTGGGGGGACAGAATCCTCACAGCATTAGATTTGAAGATTGCAACTTACTGCTATTTTTACACTTCGTTTATATGAAAAGTAAACCTTTTAATTTGACAGCCTTATACAATAGTTGTAGTTTGTCGCATGTATGGGGCTTATTTAGTGATAAAGTAGGGCTGTTATGATGGAATGTTTATTATTTTAGGTTTTTTATTATGGAATGTTTCGGTTTTGTATTTTTTTATTTCTAAGCTTGTGAACACTATCTTTCCCTTTTTAGAGCTGTTTTCCCTTTTATTAAAACAATGTTTAACTGAATTTTGTGAAGAAAACGTTACGTATGTGCATCACTTAGAAGTAAAGATTTTTCTTTTCCATATCTTCTGCTGAAGCTATGGTAGCAATATCAATGCCAGCTATCACTATGCAAGGTTGAAAGTGGCAATCTTCTGGAGCTTCTCTGACTTTATAGTTTGTACATTTGTTTGGCATAAGTAGATGTTCATCTTTAAATTTTTTGAAGTTGTTTAAAAACACAGATACAAAATTGGAAGGAGTTACCGTTTCACTTTCTGTAGGGTAGAAGTGCTTTTCGTTGTTGTCAGGCTCTTTGCATTATCGAGTGAGAAAGTGGGCTGCCTTCGTTTGGTCGCAGTCGAGTGTGCCTCAGGTTAGCTCTGAATTTGTGGCGGTTTTCTTTGGCTTCTCTCCTTTATATGTATGCTTGATATTTTACCATAGCTCACAGACCAGAGGCATGTTGGCACTGTTCTGCTTTGTACGCAGTTTAAAATTGCTGTTACTTGTTATAGAATTTGCCAAGTCAAAATATTTGAGTTTAACTGTCTTGGATATACATCTGTTGTCCTTTTTTTTAACATAATGCTTTGGAAATGTAATGTTGTGTACTCTTTGGGCTATACTCACAGAAAAACCATTGTATTTAAAGCTTAATACACAAATCAAAATTCATATAAGTGCACTATATGAGCACTAATAATATAAGTTGCTGCTTTGTGTTATAAGTGAAGAGTGGGGAAGAATACGGTAAATGAGATAAGCCCTCTGAATTGTGTTGATTTTTCTGTTCTTGTTTTGTTTAAAAAGGGACCTTTACAAATTGGATTAAAAAAAAAATAAACACATTGTATCTGAATATTTTGTTTAGATATTATTATTTTATTGGCAACTTGAGCAAGTCTTTAATAGTTTTAAAGTCACATTCCTCCATAATCTTTTTTGGTGCAACTGTGGAATTCCTTGATTTTGTCAGTATATGGAAGCCCACTAAGTTGTCCTTGATTGAATTACAGAAACACATACCGGATAGTCTGCATACGAAGGATTATATCAGCCTTGAACTCCAAAAATGAGTTAAAATACTGGCTTTCTGATTTTCATGAAAATTAGTCTCCTTCGAAAATTTTTAGGCAAATTTCTACGGACTACAGAGAAGTCGGTGTTTTAAATAGACTTCACGCTCTATGTGGTTCACTGTCTGCATAGAATATACAGTGTATTCAGATTGCGAGTAGTGCTGATCGGAATATTAATCAGTCCTTTTGCAAATTAATTGGCCAGTCCGGCAAAACTCCACAGGGTCTTACAAGACCAAGTCTCACCTGAAACAAGCTGTTTCTGGCATGCAGAAACTGCCTGGCTCATGCTTGAACAACGGCACCAAGGCCCTGTTCTTGGACAATTTAATTTGCCCATGTAGCGCCCAGAGGCACATGTGCTATTGCCATCATACTAACATGAGATGTTAGCTTAAATCTGTTGTAGCGTTTGCTTTGGGGATCGTTTTAGTATTTGCCAAGCTTGCTACATATGCTTTGTTGTGCTTCTTCAAATAAACCCAAGCAACTCGTAGTTATAATAAGCACTGCCATCTTACGTACATGGCTATAAACGGATTCCTAAAGGATTTTCTTTGGGTAACAGTGAAGTTTGCATGTGTCTATTCTGATGGTAAAAAATTAAGTACGTAATTTTACAATGACAAGACTTACACTGTGTTCATAAGGCAAGGTTTTTACAACTGGTGTAGGCTTGGTTTGCATTCACTTGCTTTTCACATCTTTCCACCTAAAAATACCTTGGAAGACACTGTATTTCAAATTTAAAGAGAGAGCTTACTGTTTTATTTTAAAAAGCACTTCTACACACATGTTTTGTCTGAAATTTCAGTTGATTTCTTTTCTGGCTTAGGTAGATGGTTTTGTCCTAATTCCCCCCAAACGTAACTTCCTTCCTATTTTGCTTTTCAAAACCCATCTGCGAAGTTTTGGCAGAAATATTAACAAGTACAGATTCAGGCAGTGTTTTGATACAGAATATTTCTGATGAAGGAGTTGAAGTCTGGCAGTGTTGGAAGAGGGAAAAGGGAGGTATTGCACAACTCCGTACATGGTTACAGTCATTAATACTGCTAACAACTGATCCTCTGATTCCAGATAAAACATTAGCCTGAACTTACAACAACAATGAAAGCAGGCTGTCAGTTGAGATATATTCTAGATTAAGATGAGATGCTGCTTGGCTTCAAGACCCACTGCAAACGCTTTCAGACCCTGTGAACTTACCTGAACATTGGTCTTGCACCTGACTGAAATCCTGCTCCTTATTCAGACTGGCATTCCGTAAGCTAGCAAAAGACTGGCTGTAAGTCTATTTTATTAAACCTCTAACAACTATCATCCGTCTGCAGTCTGAAACTGAACCCCAGCTTGATATTTATAGCCAAGTTACAAACCACTAAGGAGCTTCTGCCATTCTGCTTACCGGTGTAATACATCCAAAAGAGCTGCCTCGCAAAACGTCAAGTCCTGAGCACAAAACAAACCTGGAATGAAAAAGGAATCCCGGCTCTCCCATATGCTGGAACCAACCTACGGCACAAGCTTGTATGAGTAACGCACGCTCTCCGAAGTACAGCCTTGCACACCTCTCCCCTTACTTTCTGTCCAGCAAGTTTCTTCCAGTCGATGAAAAACTACACGCTTCAAGGGGGGGGAAGCACAACCAAAAAAACCCCACCCAGAACCAAAACTGGTCCTTCACCAGCACAGTCCTGCCCACCTTGCCGTGCCATGCTGGCATCGCCAGTGCGGTATGTCCGCATCGCATGGTCTCCCGGGCACGTGGGGCACGGGCAGCAGAGGGGGCGGCAGCTGGCCCACTCCTCCCTTGCTGCTGCCACTGGGTGTGACACGCTGCAGCTTCCCACCGGCATCTTCAGATCCCAACACATTCTCTCCAGGGCGGCTACTACCCTAGTGAAATTCTTTAATTGAGCTTTCTAGAGGTCTTTGTGACAAAAGAACCCCACCGTCTCTGGCATTCTAATAAGCGACTTTTTCTTGGTTTTTGCCTCTAACTCTCAGGTATGGTTTCATGCAAAGCTACAGCTAAAATTGAATTCCTTGATGCTCCAGGGAGGAGGTCCTGCATGCCTTGGTTTGGGGGCAGGTGAGCTGGGGGTGGAGCAGCCTTGCAGATTTCCTACAGGGATAAAAAGAGGCAGGGCAGAGGAAGCTCCTTGTGCTGGGCACTGCCAAGAGCTGCAGCGATCCCACTGCAGCAGAAGAGGGAGATGGCACCCTGGGAGCATCCCACTTCACTGCTGCCACTGGCCTGGGGGATGCAGATCCATCGGGCAGGAAATCTTTGAGACCCAGGCAAACCAAGGGAAGAAAAGAAAAAAGGAAAAAAAAAAAAAAAGAAAAAAGAAAAAAGTCAGTCTTGTGTAAGCAGGGTTTACTATTCCTGGCAACTGGTAACTACATTTCTGCTACACTGCTTAATGACTCCCAGATATTTCACACCTCTCCTTCCATTCCCAGAGTTTCCTGTCTCGAAGTGGTGACTGGCTGTTCACAGGCAAGGATCAAAAGAGCTCTGCTTTAAAGCAGATGGTTTATTTTAAAAGCATAGCTGGCCGTCATATTTTAAAAAAAAAAAATAACACTACAATAGTTCATAACAGTACCATATGGTTGGAGTACGTATCCAAATTAAAAGCTTTGCCACACTCAAAATCATAACCCCCCCAAAAAGCATAGTGAGTGTTACCTGTGGGATGAGAAGAAAAGTCAGGCATCCTCTCTCCTTCCAAAAAGCTCAAGTTTTAACGAGTAACTTCTCGTTGCTTCTGTGTGACTCAGCTGCACACACAAGACTTGATAACCGCTTCCGAATCGGTAGGAATTGGCCTCAACTGGCTGAAGCGCAAGCGAGGAGACACGCATTCGGCACTGCAGGCGAGTCCCCTGCTCAACCACTGGCCTGAGCAATGTTCCACAAGGAAAACAGCCGAATACCTAGAGCTGAACACCATACCCAGCTGCATAGTATTAATCATATTTCTTCTTGCCAGGCTAGAATTCTAAGTGAAAGAAGAAAAACTAGTTAGCCTGAGTTTCCCTTCCTGCAAAAGCAGGATGTAGTCTTACTACAGAGGAAATACCACACATTGATAGAGCTCTTCTCTTGATGTTACCAAAAGGTCAAGCACTGTTTTTCAGTGCTAGCTGGCAGCTTGATCTCACCCAAGACACGTGTGCTTTCCTGTGACAACCACAAACTTAATAGTGTCTGCGGTTTGTGCTGGGTTTTGTTTGGGGGAGGAGAAGTGGGGGATGGTTTGCTTTTATTTTCACTGTTTCTAAAAGCTGTTGTGGGTAGGATCAAGTCTTAACAACATTAGGCACATAGTCTGGAATCTCAGTTTATTTGGTTTTCTATTTGACATATTGTATAATAGAACATGTTTTATAAAAATCAGTACCAAAAGGGCAAATTGTAAAAATCAGGTAGGTACACAATGTAAGAAGAACCAAGTAAGAAGTATATTTGTGATGCAGAAAAGCACTTAAATGGTAGTTCCTGGGATCAAGCAACTCTCTCAACAATATGATGCCCAAGGAGAAAATTCTGTGAATTCTAGGAAATATAAAACCCTCAGTATTTTTGTATATATACCGTAGCTGATAAAATGGCTAACTTCTTTTATTGGACTATATTTGTAATTAATATTTCAAATCTGCATTTTCAGCTGAAATCCTAGTTTTGACAAATCACAGATATGTCTTCCATTAGCTGATGGGTTGGACACTGTCATATTAGAAACTGTCACCATTTTCCAGATAGATTTTCACTCTTCATCTTGAAGCATCATTCTGCAGATGCAGGTTGGCATCACTGACGGTAACCAACACTTGCGTAAAGAAATTATTGCCACATGGGCGGAGGGGATCATCACCCCTGGCAGACCACCCCTCCCCACCCTGGGACCAGCAGCCCCTCACAGTCCCCGGTGCTATGCCTTGCTTGCTGGGAATGATGGAGTCTCGGTGGGCACATCAGCCGTGACAGCCCTGCCCTCCCCAAGGTGCGGGTACGCTGCTCAGAGCAGCACTGCACAGCCCCCAGCCAGGCGGGTGGCAGCTGGGAGCTCTGTAACTGGGTTAGCATGGCACCCAGCCCCACATAATAAGCCCTGTTTATCAGTTCTTCGGTACTCTGCCTGTGGTTAAGCCTGCCGTGACCTCGACAGTAAAAGGCAGAATGGCTGAGGGAAGAATCCTGCTGAACTCAAAGACAGGAGGATAACATCGTCCCTCAAACTCAATTTGTGGAGTGAAGGAACTGCGATACGCACAGGTGACCTCTTGCACAGGACAGCTGCGTAGTGTGAGGCTAAAGAGAGCAAACACAAACATGATTGCCTCATCCTGGAAGAAGTTCAGAAAACGACGGACAAACTAGACGAGCAGTAAGGTGAAAGGAGCAGGAAGGCAGCATCCTTGATATGGGCGGCTCTTTGAGACACAGGTTCTCAAGGACTCACCAGAGATTTTCCAGTATATAAAGATACATCCAAAAAGTCCAGTCATGAGACAAGATGAGATCCAGGGATGAGAAATCCAGAGATTTCAGGAACCAGGAGAGGAACACAGGCCAAGCAGCAAAATGAGGTAATGAAAATACTCAGTCTGAGAACAAAGTAAGTAACTTCTTTGCCACAGATGACACCAACAATTTTATTATTGTTAGTGAGTTTTTAAATTCTTATGAATAAGGCGAGCCATCCTATAGCTGTCCTTTGTCTCTTGTAGAGCCCTTACTATGCAAAGCATTGAAAGATTTCAGTATAGATGTGCTCCCAATCTGTGTAAATTCAGGTGCTGGCCTTAAAATTCATTTATACTGAATCTGAGCGATTTATCCAGGCACTGGATAAATTCAGACATACTATATCATCACCCTGGTTCCAACAGGAAAACTACTTAAAATTGCAAAGGATGGACTGATCATAAAGCAAAACTATTTTTGAATGAGAAGGAATGAACCCAGAAATGTTGTTTAATTTAATGGCATTCCAGGACAGTGCCTGACACCAGTTGATGCACATACTCTCAAACCTGTATAGACTTGTACATACCTCTCTTCAGGTATATTACTTCTGGGAGCAGCAGAATGAGTAGTAAGGGGGGAAAAAAGGAAAAAGCAAATGCAAAGACCAAAGTGTGCTATGATCAGCAAGGTACAACCTTTCCAGAACTAGAGCAGTTACATATTTCACAGCCATTTGCTTTCCAAAGGCCAAAGTCCACACCTGATGCAAACAACACGCAGTGCCCATTTTACCTGATACAGATGTTTGGTTTCCCTTTTGCTTAAGCAACAAATAGATTTGCCTAATCTAAGCACAAGGTGGGCATGAGGAACTGCAAGTCCTGGCTCCTCATGGCTAGGAGCAGAGGTCTATGGGGGACTGACAGGTATCAGAAGGCCTCCAAACTCCAAGTGATCTGCTACCATGTCTGGTGTGTCAGTGTATCACTAAAGTATCTGAAAGATACACAAAATACTGTATACACAGTAAGTCCAAATTTTGTGAGGAGGTGAGGAGATCTGGACAAGAAGGTCCTCAGTGCCTTCAGGGAATCGTAGAATGGTTTGTGTTGGAAGGGACATTAAAGATCATCCAGTTCCAACCCCCCACCATGGGCAGGGACACCTTCCACTAGACCAGGCTGCTCACAAAGCCCCATCCAGCCTGGCCTTCAGCACTTGGGATGTTGGGAAGTGGGGACCCTCACTGCCTGGCCTGGCCCTTGTGCTGGGAGTGCTGTACGCTGGCTTGGGGGCCATCAGGGGAGGTTGTGCCCTCCTGCATCCCCACCTCTTCGTTCATCTAAGTGTCCAACCCTACGTGCCCCCTGCTAGCAGTGTGAAGAGTACACTCAGTGTGTTACGCAGCTGGATGCTTGCTGCTGTCTGAGCTTTCTCCAGGCATTGCCTTCCAGCCCTGCAGCATCTTCTTTGGCACTCACCATCAGTGTATCGCTGAGGGCATCCTCCCGTAAGGGTGAGATCTGCCTAGCTCCTCCTCACAGGTGGGCCCACAGCAGCAGCACAACACTAAGAAATTAAAACTATAACCCTGGACTTCTGTACTCCATGGTATGATGGGACCAAAAGCTGTGGCATGCAGCAGCACCAACATCTGGTGGCAGAAACGCTGAGATGTAGTTTTTTCTCCTCCTCTTCTACACACTCTTCACAGGAACATGTTTGAAAATATTGATTAATATGACTGTTGTGGATTGTGTCCCATTGTGATTATTTGCAAGAAAAGATTCATTTATTATACATTTAAGAACAGCCTTCTTCCACATCCCGCTCCTCTAGTATGTCAGGCTAAAAATCTCCTTTACCTTATCTCAAGTCTCATTTTCAGACCGGATTCTGACTTCCCAGTCAACACAAATGCGTAGGGTTCCCCATCTATCGTTACACCATTCCTTGTCCGCAGCCAGGAGCCCAGCTCTGCTCCCAGATCTCCCCTGGACTCTCTGTTCCGCGGCTCGGTGAGGATGTGCAGCGCATGGGTAGCACCCTACAACTGACAATGAAGACGCACCGGCAAAAAAAAAAAAAAAAGGGAGAAGCCAAAACTGTTTTTTCCAAATCTGTGGGGAAAAAGAAACCAGAACAAAACAAGGAAAAAAACTGCTTAAGAAATCAGCCCCAGGTTGCACAGCTAGGGAGGTGCAGGGCTGACAGAGGGCCAGCTGATGGGAAGGAGGTCTCAGTCCTGGCGAGGGCTGGGTGTTCACCTCTTTGTGAAAGCCTGAAATCTGCAGGAAAATTCTGGAGTGAGAAGCAGGCTCCACATCCAGCTTCCCACCTGGAAAGGTGTAACTATATCCACACAGGACTGAAAAAGAGGATAACCAGCTAAGACGTCAAAAGATCCCTTCCAACAGCTGCTTTGTCTCTCTGCCCCTTCTCAGTGTTTCAGCCCCAAGGTTCTTCCTACCCTCCCATGTGGCTCTTCCTAGCCAGATGCAGCACAGCTGTGTCTTCCCAGTTGCCTGTGACAAACAGGAGATGTTCCCCAGCCCTTCCCTGGGCTGCTGACAAGGCACAGTTCCCCTGCTCAGCAGAAGCCGGGGGCTGCCAGGAAAGAGTAGGTGGGTGTTTTGTAGCAGGTCAAAAGCAAGCTCCAGTCACTCCCATAATTTCCACCACTGAGGCTTTCAAGGAGCTGTGCTGGCACAATGAAATCAAAGTGCCTCCTCAACGGTGAGGAGGGTAAAATGGGAGAGGGTTGTGAGAACAGACGTTTGACACAGAGGAAAAATGGAAAAAGACAAAAGCAAAGTAGGGAAGGCAATTAATGAGGCCCCAGCAAACACTTTTCTCGAGCAGAAAGTCCGTGCACTCCCACACAGCGAGTGCCTTGCCTGCTCCGAATGGCGGGAGGTGGGTTTTGGTGTATTTAGGAATCTCTGAAGGATTTTAATCATTGCACATCGTAGGAAGGGGAGCTCAGCATGTGCCTCGCGTGGCATTTAAAATGTGGGAGGCTTTTGTCTCACAGAATGCTACACGTTGAGCATACTGGTTGAGCTGGTCTGTAGTTGCACCTACATTTCCACTGTGCACATCAGCTCTTGTGCCCTCTTGAGAACCTTCTCCCCGAGACTACTTTGTACTGTCAGTGGGAACGGCACCGTGCCAAGGGTGCGTTTTCGGCTTGCACAGGGGACTATGGAGGGCTTCTTCTAAAGAGCAATTTGCTGTGCCTTAGAGCACATGGACCACGGGAACATGCGGGCCCCTCTGCACAATTTGGATGTTAGGAAAACAAGACTTTGTAAGGAAATAGTATGGTATTGGGAAGGAGGCAGACTAAGCACTGTGCCAGATCCCACAACAGAGCTATCAAATCAGGGAGCTACTGAATGAACTGCAAGTACAGTGAAATGGGGAGGAAAAGAAGAAGAAAAAAGCAGAATCTCATCAGATACAGACTCAATAAATAAAAACAGCAGGTGTCAGTTGGGGTACACGTAAAAGCCAAATCCAGAGAGAAATGAAGTGCAATTAGCTGAGGAGACTGAAGATAGAAATACGTTTTCTATTTTAATGTCCAAAATGAGAGCAAGTGTGGACACCTATTTCCCATGGCCACCAGGAACCGGTGGTGGCTCTCCAGCACAGGCACTGAAGCCAAGCTGCCTGGCGCCGTGAGAGGGGATGCACTCAGCCACCTGCCCGGGGCTTGGGTCTGGGCAGGGACCCCAAACACACTGCAGCATCCTGGCCCGCAGCTACGAGCTGTGGAGAGCAGATCATGCCAGCTCAGGACAGCTGACTGAGGAGGTCTGTCTCTCGCTTTCATAACCTTTATATAGTTCTCATGAAAGGCTGAATCATCTTTTCTCGCTGCTGTGATTAAATGAACCAAGGCAGGAGGAAGCCTCTTGTGGGGACCTCTGTAGATTATTGACTGCTCTACCCATCCTCTGACAGGTGGCTGTAGTAAAGCATCAGAGAAATATTTTTGCCTGTTCAGCAAGCTGCTAACTCAACTGGATGAATTTACACATACACCAGAGTCCAACCACATATCTCCTCGCTGTGTTGTGAGGACCACGCATCGCCTCGCTGCCTGAATCCCTTATTGTTATGTGGGCAGTTTAGGTCAGCCCCTATCACAATGAATTTATGTGCACTTTCCTGCACATTTCAGTTTCTGAATATTCAGTATTGCACATGTGGAAGGTATCTAAACGGTCACCTCAGTCCTGTGTATATTCACAGGAGGGACAGAGTACACATACTGGTAGATTGCTTTGTCCTCCAGTCTTTTGTGATACACCTCTGGTGGGTCCTAGAGCAACCAGAGGCTGTACGGATCACCCCAGCCTCAACCCCAAGGAAGCCCTTGACCTCCGGTTCCTTCAGCCCTCCATCCATCCCTCACGTGTACCTAAAGCCCTATCTTTCTGCACATCTTCTAACACTCTGTGAAGACGAGAGGGTGATAAATATCAGCCTGAAACAGCTGATGATGAAGCCTTCATAGAATTTCACTATCACATCAGCTATTGCTGCAAATTGAAATGAATAGATTTCTATCAAAATAAGGCTGGAGCTCTGACACTCGGCACTCCTATTACTCCTGCAGCTGGATTAGGACAGCCACTGGAACCAAAGGAGATGGCCCAGATGAAAGTCCACTTCTGCAGCTTTCGCCTGTTTTTTGGTCTGCTGAACCTCTTGCTGAACCTGTAAAGAGGTTGTAGTCAATTCAGAGGTAATGGAGACAAAACTCACCTTCTAAAACCTCAATATAAAGACAGAGCCTGGGATGTATTTCTGCTACCTGATGTATATATTTGTTGGAGAGAAAGCTGGATGTGAATTGAAGACTCGAAAGAAATTAAATTACTTGAGAGGGTACTGTAATTGAAAAGAAGAGAAACATGTGTGCTTGAAACAAATTTATTTACTACCATGGGAGAACTGTAATTGAAAAGAAGAGAAACTTGTAGAGCGGAGCATTTGGAATTGACTTGAGAGGGAGAGAAAGTATGGAGCCCCTGCACTCTGAAATGAATTTCTTGCTTGATTTGTAGTACCAAACTTTGGAAACATCTATACCAATTAACTTGGAAGTGTAATGTTTTGCCCTAGGGAGTCAGGCATCACTGTGTAGGGACAGAAAAATATGATGCTTTAAGCTTGTTCCTCAGCTCTTACACAAAGTGGAACAAGGCATTGACTAAGATATAACCGGTGGTAGTGCTACATCTAGATTTCAGGTGCAACGTGTGATGGGAAAGCCCAGTTGTACCTAAAATCTACCTGGGGGTAAAAATGAACATGCATCATCCTGAAATGGCTCATGAAAACAGAACTGTCTCAGAGAGCCCTATTACATGAGCAAAACAACCCTGTTTGCCAGCATCTGGCTAGTACTTCATGGAAGAGTTGGTTTGTCCTTCTTATACCAGAAGATGATAAAAAGATGGGTGTTACTGAGCACCATAGAGACTTCTCTGTCGTCAACAGTTGGGAAAGTCTCTCACACCCTTCCCAACACGCAGTCCAAACAGTGGCTGCTCTGCACCAGAGGCACGCTGCTGCCTGCCCTGCAGCTGGCAGCCACCAGCCCACTCCTGGCACCATGGACCTTTATGAAACATCATCATGGGACCGCAAAATAACCAACAGCTCTTTCACTGTACTTGCCACTTGCAGCCTCTTTGGGGAGTTCGCTAAGTACCAAAATGTGGTTCTAGGCTGAAAACAGGTAAAAAATGGCCTTGCCAGATCTGTGCTTGCTGTGCTACAGATCCAGTACCTCGGGTCGCTCTGGAAAGCCTCTGTGCTAGGTTTTGTCAGCCACAAACCCTACAAATTCAGGCTAGGACCATAGGTCTGAACTTGATTTTCTTCTGCTTCATGCATCACCGAGTGCATTCAGGACCATGCAGGGCATTGAAGGTTTTCATTGACACCTCTGCAGCCCTGGGGCAGGTGGGATTAATTGTCTGTGTAATAGGAGCTTGCAAAAGGAACCAGCTGAGGATGCACAGGTGGACTGGGTGCCTTAAACTACTTTCTTTCCCTTGCAATAGCTCTGCGGGGTAGCCATGAGTCAAGTGCAGTTACAGTTTCATTTTGTCATAAGGCTCAGGTCACTCTCTGGCTTCGGGGCTTCTTCTCAATGGGATTGTGCTCCAGAATCCCATTTTTCATTGAATTTACTTTTTTTTTACTGCCTATATTTATTTCTTTGTGAGTACATATAAAATAATAAATATGCATAGAGACTGACTGAGGGACAATCTTATGCAGTATCATGTTTTCCCTGATAACAGCTTTCTCACCTCTGACAATTTCTATCTAAAGGAGTTAGGATCAGAGGGTGGGATCATTGGGCAATTCATGTTGGAAGACACCTCAGGAGGTCCCTCATGCACCCCTGCTCCAAGCAGGGCCAGCTGTGGGATCAGACCAGGTTGCTCAGGGCTTTGCCCAGGTGGGTCTTGAAACCCCCCAAGGATGGAGCCTGCCCACCCCCCCGGGCAGCCGGTCCCTCTGCCCACCCCCCGGCCTGCCTGCCCTCACGGGGGAGAGGTTTCGCACCCAGCCTGAACCCCTCTCGTTTCAGTTCACGCCTGCTGTACCTTGTTGCCCTGCTGCCCCCTCCCCATCCCCTCCCCGTAGGCACTGGGGTGGCTGTGAGGTGCCCCTGAAGCCGTCTCTGCCCCAGGCTGGACAAGCCCCACTGCCCCAGCCGCTGCTCGCAGGGACACCCTCCAGCCCTGAGCATCATGGGGCTGAACTCACCCCAGGTCGTCAGCACCTTTCTGCGCTGAGAAGCAGCAAACTGGCCACAGTACCCAGATGTGGCCTAACAATGAATGGCTGGGCAGAAGGGACAACCCCTGCCTCAACCTCCTCACTGGGCTTCTGCTGATGCAGCCCCAGATGCTGCTGGCCATCTCTGCTGCCAGGGCTCGCTGCTGGCTCCTGCCCAGCTGGCTGCCCCAGCCAGACCCTGTATCTGCCCATCAGTTTTCCATAGCCCTTGACTGCCTGCCCTCTATTAGTTTGTTTTGTTATTTTTGAATCTGTTTATGATTTCGACTTCTACAACATTCGTTGCCAATGAGCTCCGCAAATTCAACACACACTGCGTAAAAAAGCATTCCTTTCTGTTTACTGTCTCTGTTTCATTTGGTGACCCCTGGTTCTGTGAGAAACAGTGAATAATTTTTTTTATGCAGCACACAGTTTCACAGAGCTATATCATATTTCTCCTCAATCATCTATTCTCCAAGCAGAGGAATCATATTCTGTTCAGTACTTTTTATGAAGTCGATCTATACAGCAGATTCTAGTTATCTCTGTACCTCTTTTTCATTTTGCCTATAACCTTTTCAGATGAGATGACAATATATCAAAAGATGATGCACCATAAATTTATAGTGCAATGATGTACCCTGTTTTGTGCTGCCTTCTTTCTCCAGGAATTACCAAGAGTCTCTTTACTACTTAACACTGAACTGATGTTCTCAACACACTACCAGATCTTTCTTACGCGGCTAGAGGAAATGGAGGCCCCAGCATTGCATATATTTATATAGTTAAGATTGTTTTCCCTGTGTGAATTACCGTGAATGTAATAACACCAACTTTAATCTTTGACTTTATTTCCAGTTAATAGGTACCATGAGATCCTTCTGCAGCTCTCTGCAGTGGGTTTCAATTCAGATAGCTCTGGATAATTTTGTATGACCAACAAACCCTCTTACCTCACGATGGATGCTTTCCTTCCTGCATCACTTACAAGTATTTTGAATAATGTAGGTCACAACATAAATTTCTCCCAGACCTCACCCATATTCCCTTTCCAGCTGCCTATTTATCCCTACTTTTAATCCCTACTTTTAAAGCTGCTCTCAAAAGTTTCCTATATCCTCATTTCTTCAAAGATCTTGGATAAAGGGCCTTATCAAGAAGCTTTGAAAGCGTTGGCTTGACTAAATACACCTGATGAAACATGATTACTTGCCCTACAAAATCCACATTGATTCTTTCCTGTAGGTCTCATTCATCCATGCGCCTCCTGCTTCTGTCTCCCATTAGCCTGACAACCAGACTGTCTTCCAGAAAGTCATCTCAGCTCTGTGATCTCCGGGCTGGCCATTTTAAAAAGAGATGCCACATCAGCCAATGCCATCCCCGTGCAAGGATGCCTTGCCTCACCAGCGGGTGACATGCTGCAGGGATCTGACACCTCCATCCCTGAAGTCCTTGTCTTTCCTGCCGGAGCCCCAGCTATCGGTTTGGTCTAGATTTTCTTCTACTGGCACATTAATCTGAGACAGATCCTTAGGCAAAGAAAGGGTTCAAATTCCCCCAAGGGAGTTTTCTTAATAGATTTTTAAATAGTTTTTAATAGGTTTTTTGCCCTCTAATTCTAAGGAAATTTTTTATGCCTGCCATGCTGTGGTTTTCCATTTAGTCTGCCAGAGCTCATCCTTTTTTGTATCACCCTCATTGGGAGATGCCTTTCATTTTCTGAAGAAGTTTATTTATTTAATTAACTTCTAGTAGTGCTCTTTAAAAACACAGAAATGTAGCTTTTTTTATTATTATTTCTTTGAGCGTCCTTTAAAATATATTTTTCCATTCATCCTCTGATGCAGTGTCCATAAAGTCGAAGTCATTTCGGTCCCATTAGGTAGTTTTGGCTGTACCTTTTAACGAGCTTTCTCACTTTGACATTATTCTAATGGACTTTTTTTTTTTTTTTTACCCTTCCTTTCCTATACAGATGTTTAAATTTAATACGATCCAGGCCTAGTGTACCATTCAAGATTAGACTGAGAATTGCATCTTTTGAGTTTTCTGGTGACTTGCTGTGGCTAGCCGTGCATGCACTTACGCTGTCTAGCACTTCAGTCTCTGCACCATGCTCCATCGTGATGGTTCCTTGTCTGCATGGGGAGCACTGAAATACTTTGTGTTGCCCATCCTCCCTGATCTCCCTTAGTTTTTCCAAGTCCCTATTGACATCTTGGCCAGACGGTTGCTGGCAAAGCCCCAGCACTGTAACTTGTGCAGCTTAGCTATGGCACGGCTTCCCGCCGGATTCTCCGCTGCAGCTGAGACACCCCCACCCAGCTTCCCCCCAGGATATTGCCTGATATTTCCAGCACCGTTCCCCAGCTGGAGCGAGTTCTTGCTGAGTTGTTCCTAAATACTTTGTACCCTGAATCACCACTGACCAGGCCCCAGCGTGTGCATATGTGCCTTCTGTGGCAGCACTCAGGGTACTACAGCACCCACTGGCAACATCCCCCCTCCCTCCCAGCATCTGAGGTCCCTGCCGTGTCCTCACTGGCATCACCCCAGCTCTACAGCCTTCCGTTCCCCTTTAGTCCCTGTTTCATAGTCTTGTTAAAAGAAGACTCTAATTATTGTAATTGTTTTCCGCCCACTTTCTTTGCTGAATTTTGTCAGCTTCTGTCCTTTTTATCTCTCCATTCCCCTCCAGGATACAGAATTTTTAATATCTTCATCCACTGAAGCCACAACACCATAACCTCTGCACTTTTCCCCACCTCTCAGCTTCCCCCTGGCCTTTTGATTAAATTGCCCCATGCCCGCTTCCACCATGGCTTCAGGGAACAGTTTTCTTCACCAGGCTGCCTGCACAGCTAAACTGAAGTGAAAGACACAACAGCTGCTTTGCCATTAACAGTTACAACTTTGAATATTTCTACGGTACAGTTCTCCGGGCTGGAAGGTGCCCCTATTTATTTATCGCTCATCAGATTAAAGGATAGACACTTGGTAAGTACTTTAAAGAGTAGCCTACAGTGCTTGTTAGGGGTGATAGGCTTGAGTCTCCCTCCCTGACAAACTGTACACAGGGGCATCCTACAGCTCAGGACACTGCAGCATCTCTTCCATGCCCACCCTACAGGCAGAAAAACTGGACTGTTAAGCTAGCAGCTGTGAATGGTACAGGGAACAAGGATGTGGTCTAGTTTATTTTAGTGCTTTTTTTTCTTGCTTGCTTTTTTTTTTGTTTTAATTGATGTTGGAACAGTTAATAAAGTAACAAGTGGTCTATCACAAACTGCTCTGCAGCATCTGTTGAGAATATGGGTTTCTACACACTTGGAAAAAAGAAGTGCTTCTTCCCACTTCCACTCAAAGCAGCTGGTTTCCCACAGGAGCATTCCTGGCCAGCTGCTGCTCTAGAATGGACTTTGTGCGACCACACTGCTCAGAGCAGTCTTGCCTTGCATTTCCTTACCAATGTCACGGTTTGACTGTACTGTAACATGGGCAAAACCTCCTTCATGGAACCACCGGTACTCTTTAAAATCTCTCTCACGGTTAATGGGTGCGACCTAGGGGTAGAACCTAAGAGCAGCACTGCCCTTCAGAAGGCGGCCAGTCTGCATCAGATGTTCATAACATCAGCCTCCTTCAGTTATTAGGAAACTACATGGAACCACCCTTTGTCAAATAATGAAGGCTCTAAACAAATATTTAGCACAAGGTTGTTTTCCCTGGCATAGATGAGAAGTGACATTACATCAGTGCCACCCTGGTAAGAGAAGAGCTTGTACTTTCCCTTTGGGCTTTGCACATAAAAACCTTAGACAGAGGAAAACCTCCTTTAAGCAAGCTGTGCCTGTCAGCTACAGGGTGTGCTACGCTGTTATGCCTTGCGCGGAAGCAAGGGCACCTGCTCACTGGGTCTGCAAAGAAAAACGGTCTCATCCTCTGAGGGAGCAGGCTGTTTGTAGTGCTCTGGTGGGGCTCTGGGATGCCCAGTTCTGTACTGGAAAGCACCATGGGGTGTCCCAGCACAAGCCTCTCCGCAGGCGATTGAGACGTATGGCTTTGTTAGGGAAGAGAGAGGGTAGCCTCTGCCTGGAACAAACCCACCGTTTCTCCATAACTTACCTGAAATGAAGGTGGACCTGATGTAAATGCTTCGGTTGTCTGCCTTTCACTATAACATCTGAGAAATGGTTTTATATATGAGCAGACGTATCATCCTAACAGGGAGAAGTTGCAGGTTTTAATTGAAAGCCAGCCCTAGAACAGCTCTGAAAGCCTGAAGCAGACGGCTGTTCACTGACACAGGCTGGAACCGAGTGGCTGTCACCCTGTGGGTCACCGTCGTGCCAGGTAACTCCTCTTCATGAGCAGAGCAGAGCAGGAGGACTAGGGAAGACGAGGGAGAGGGAAAGCTGGAAGCACGGGAGCTGAGGCCATCCCCCTGGGCTGTGAGACAGACTTGCTAGAGCCGCAAGACCTCTCTGCTCTCAGCCCTAATAACCCTAGCCAGCGGTGGCCCTGACACCCTTCTGCCATGGCTCCCCGACGGGGGTACCTGGGGGGGCACCAATGCGCTGGATCCGAGACGGCTCCGCACACCCCCCGAGCCCAGACGTGCTGTGGAAACTTGTACTTGTGCACACACGAGATCAGTCAGCCCCTCCATCCTTGCTCCAACAGTGTCCTAAGAAAGGTACGTGAGAAAGCTGGGAGAGGATTCCCGAAAAATGTCTGCTGCACCCTCACAGTGTCATCAGTCCAAGGGCAGCCTGGTCCAAGACAGGGTTAAACATGAAGAAGCATGTTATCCACTCACTGGACTGTCCAGCAAGCCCGCCTCCCTCACATGTCCCCTGGGAAGTCAGAATAAGGGAAGAACCACTTGTTTCTTCATGCTGGACATGTGCGGGACACAGACACCGATGGTCCTGCTCCTCCAGCTTTTCACTCGGCACAGGGCACGAAGACCCGCTCTTCATTAGGCAGGAGCTCCAGATGTTTCCAGCCCAGAGCAAATACAGCATCCCCATCCCGCACACATCACGCACTGTTTGCTCCTGGATCTGGCTGGCAGCAGCGGTGAGCCAGCAAACACGGCTGTGGTCCATCACTGGTCTTGGATGCCCAGTGTCAGGGGGAGCTTGAAGCGTGAGGAATTTCTTGAGCTACTCTCCACTTGGATGAAGTTACCAAAACAATAAAGAAGGTGCTGTTAGCCCAGCGCCTTTCACAGCACAGACATAGCAGCTCATCCTCCCTTTTCTTTTTTTGCCTGTTGTTTCTCCTGCAGCCTAATCTAAGGGCTGCAGAACTCGACTCTGAACTCAATGCTCAAAGTAACTCAATCTCAATGAAGGAGATCTGCATCTCCTCCAATTTTTATCACTTTGGTGGGAATGATTACTGTGTAAGAGGCACAAAAATCCCTTTAAATAAAAAAATCGTTTTACTTTTTTTTGTTTGCCATCCTCAAATTATATTAGCATTGAATTTTAAGGTCAGGGCTGGAGCAGTACAACTCACCACGTAGGCCTTTGCGAGTCTATTATTGCATCAATTTCAGAAGGACAAATCTGGAAAAAATTGCCAAGGGAGATCAAAACTGGGCTGGTGACAAAAAAAGTTGAAATGAAGCAATGAGGCTCATTGTGATGGTGACTTCATTAGTTTTTCCATTTCCTCCTAAAACATGTTTCCCGCACGAACCTTAAACACCAATGCTCTGTGAGAGAATCCCCTGGCACTTGGCCTGGCAGGTCAGACCCATGCCACCAGAGTCATGTGCAGCCCCTGCAGATACTGAGGGCATCACACGAATTGAACAAATAGAAACATGTCAAATGTCGGGCACTTCAGAGTGTATAAGTGTCAAGTTTTCATGCAGCTCACAAAACGGTTCTTGTCGTTTCTGGGAAGACAAACCAAAAAAGTGCTGCCCCAGAGGGCTCCTTTGGTATGCGTGATTTGTAAAATGTTAGGAAGTCAGCTGATGGCGGCAAACTGTTTGACTCTTGAAAGATAAGAAAAAACTGGCAGATCGAGGACTTTCTACTCAAAGAGCTCACATTTTAAAAATACTTCATTAGTATTCTCACATAGTAGTGTAGCGCATGGCTAAGCATCAGCATGATGCAGAGGTGCTCTACATTTGTAGAGCAACATCCTTTGGCACTTCAAGAGCGACCAAAAACTGTCCATGTGCAAACAGGAATATAAAAGGTGAGAATAGGATTCCTCACTAAAAAGGTGTTGTTTGAAATAAAGCAAGGCCGAGCAGGGAGAACAGCTAAAGCACAGGATGGGCAGCAGGTGTAGTCTTTATAAGTGGGCTTAGAATTTGCACTCGCTTAACGTTTTACTTTGATCAAATAAACCTGTTTTATTTCCACTTTAAGTCTTGTCTAGTAACAAAGTGATCTCATAGTGAGCCAGGAGATGGTGATGTTCCTTATAGAAACAGCAAATGGCTGAACAGGATGGCTTGGGACAAATCAGCAGTGCACAAGGCTCGGCATGTGTGTTGGAGGATTTGACACAGGGATGTGTGCTTTCATAAGTCATCTGGCAAATGTAAGAGCTGGTAATATCAGGTGATAGCCAAAGGAGAAATACTTCCTCTGACAGGCTCTTTGGCAAAAATCTGCTGCTTTTCTTCAGTGTTCAATGAAATAATAAATAAAAGAAGAGCAGATGAAATGGGAGTCCTGATACATGTGGAAGACTTCACTGCTTAAACCTGTGTGTACGTTGCCTTCACCCACAAGTTCTGCTCACCCTCTGCTCAGGCTTCGCTCAGCAAAGAAGTCCTGGCAGTCAGCCCATGGCCCTTGCAAACTCCGATGAAGAGTGACTTGCCAGGGAGGGTTTTGTGATCTAAGGAGATCACTTTTTACCTCCTTGACTCTATTCACGTTGATTTATACCACCAAAGGATTTGGACCATGCACATGTCTGAGGAGACCTCTGATTTGATGACAGTTAATAGCCTGACCTTGCTGACCTTGATATCCACACTATGGACTGTGATGCATTCAAAGGGCTTGAGCACTTCCCTTTGGTTTGGGGGATTTTTTGGTAGCTATTTTTGAAGCCCTGATAGATGGCTGAAATATCGCAGCTTTGGGTTTTCCTGCCCTGTGTCAGACAGCTTTTGCACTCTAGTGCTAACAAATCACTGCACCACCACTTCTGAACCCCGGCTTAATACAAACGAAAACAGAACCACGTAACAACTCCTGAAGATGGATTCATGTTACGATACTAGTGTCATGTAATTCTTTCTAGGTCAACTTTGAATGGCATTTGTGCATTTGTAATGTAGGAACGGCTGGCTAAAAATGAAGTCCTGGACTTATAAATGACTTGGCACAGCCTTCTGGGCCTGAATGTCAAGTCTAGCTAAATATGTCTTCAGGGGTCAGATTTGAGTTTTCAGCCTTCAAAAACGTGTTGTAGTACCAACATCCCTTACGCTTTTGTTTCCTGGGGAATTTGGAATTATCAAGCTTTGCCAGTGTGATATTTTACCTCCTAAAATCTTCTGAAGGGGTAATTCCATCAAATGCAATGATGTTGTTGGCTTTTTTAAAAAAAAAATATCTTTTTTTATTTGGGTACTTTTGAACCTTACACTGCACTTGTTCACTGTGTATGGGTCACACTGCAAAGTACCACAGTTAATATGTGGTTCAGTCTCTTTGGAATTCCGTCCAATCTATTCAGACTCAAAAATCTTACTAGATCATTCTCATTTGTGCATATTATAGCAGACCACATCTTTGGTGACATTGGGATGGATGGAATTATCTGATTCACTATTTGGGAATTGTGAACCTACTGTATCACATCTCTGAATACCACCATTCATTTTGAAATGCCCTGAACTAGTGGTACTAGGAAGACTCATTAGTGTGCTGTGATTCTAGGTGTGCTACATCAGTCTTAATAATTACATGCTTGATTTAAGATTAACATACTGTGAAACACCCTTGTGTTAAGACACTGTTTGTGACAAATGAGGCATCAAACACAACACCACTGCTCTCCACAATGTCAGAAGGCTCATCTTTTCTCTTTTTCCTATAGGGCATGCTAAATCACTGTCTTCATTACTTCAGTGCTGAAGTTTTGTGACATTGTTGGAAAGTCAGAGGGCAGCAGGATTGCATAAAGGAATGTGTACATTGAATGGAATAGATAGCAATAGTACGAGTTAATTCAGCAAGAATGACTCGTCATATAAGAAAGGATATGCCACGGCATGCATAGGTTTAGCCTGGATTAAAATTAAAATAGCTGGGCTGGTCTCTCTTCAATGGGATCCATGAACAGAAAGTTATTTTACTTACAAGAATAAAAATGGATCATACTTCAGAGTGTGGTCACAAGATAAGTACTTTTCAAAGCTGCAAAACTCTGCTCGTGTGTCCTTTCTGTTTAGAGAAGAGCTTTTCTTTTTGCTTGACCGGGTTTGTAATAGCAAATATCACCATCTTGCTGAAAGGGAGGGCTTGAAAATCTCCCTTGAATTTCTCCTGCAAGCACGGGCAGCTGGCACCCACGGGCACACACTGTGTCTTGAAGTGTCTGCCACCCGGAGTGCCCGTCCCTTTGGCGTGGAGAGACGTGGCACCTGAGAAGCACTCGCAGAAAGCTGGGCTGCGCGCTGCGGCTGAGGCGTTGTGCTCAGCTGAGCCAGCAGTGCTGCCCACGGCTGAGAAAAGGGAACTAGTCCCACTTCTGCTACTAGCCACACCATCCCACCACCTCCTTTGCATGGCTACCACCTTTTCAGACCTTCTCCTGTGCCCATTTACCTATTGAAATGGCAAAACCTGCCTACTGCTTTTGCTTAGAGAGAAGCCCAGAGCGTGGTGTACCTGGCAGAGGTGGTGGTAGGAGCTTTGGTCAGGGGTTGGGGCAGGAACCATCCCCTTTTAGCAGTCGTGAGCCGTTATGCTGGCTCACGCCATCTTCTGAAACCTTACCCCAGGACAGCTGCAAAAGCAGGAACAGCACAAACAGGAACCAGGAAAGGAGAAAGCAAAGCAGCTTCTTCCACCTCAGCTTGACTTTTCCTATGTGACGGCCGTCTTTAAGAAGCTGGTGAGAGGAGAAGAGCAGAAAGAACGACAGCAATGGACACAGGTGCCTGATCAAGATGTAGCACAAAGACAAAGAGGCAGATTGAAGCCCCGTGTGCCATCTCTAATAGTGTGTCTTTTCAAAAAGAAGCCATCTGGATTCAGGAGTGAAATATATCTTCCCATATGTAGAGAGAAGCATAAAGACGAGTCCTCTGGGTGACCAAGAGCTCGTGGGACTGCCCAGGACAGCATTCCTGCTGCAAGGGCCATGTGTGGATGCATCATTGTCTCCTTCTCGGCTCGTAAGCTGCAGACTTTTGGTACTCTGGAAAACAGCCCATGGGACACCCGTGACTGTAAGGGCAATGGTGCATGCGGGTCTGCAGCCAGCTCCCAAACTGCTCCTCAGGAAGTCGAGGGACAAAACCTCAGTCAGAGTTAGAAATCCCTTAAGACCCAAGGGATGCTGACTGTAGCTTTACTCCTACTCTTCTGCTCTCATTCTTTATCCCCCTGATATTTCTTCAGTGGGTATTGATCCACTTAAGATGTATAAAGCAAATAACTGTATTTAACAGTCCTAGTTGTGAGCAATCAAAGAGCTCTTAAAAATCTCAAAATGTGAATCTACAATGTTTGCCCTCAGGCAGGAATGTCATTAATAATTTAAGATGTCTGTATGCGATTGAACAGTAATAGTAATTTTCAGCTGCAAGGGATCAATCCAACATTGTATTCCAGATCTATGTATAGTGTGGAACAGCACTTCTCTGGGTAAATGCCAACTTCTTATACAGTGAGGTCTGAAAAATTACAGCCATTTTTCTCTATGGTTCATTTATAAAGCTTTCTGGAATCCCAGGAAAAGCCCTTATAATGTGTCCCATGGCTTGCATGCATATCATTGCCTTGCACAGCCAGCAGAGCCGCTGCTGGCTCGCCCTGTAAGTCTGATGCTTCTCAAGTGTCCAAAGCCTCAGAAGTCAGGGGCACTGGCTTCAGGTGCCTTCCTGGGGAGCAGCGCCAGAGCGTCTGCCAGGTCCAACCCAGGGCACAGTTGCACATCGGACATGGAAGGCTGAAGGGTGCAGTTATATCTCAGAGAATGTGCTCTTTCTGCGAGAAGACGTCTTTCAGGAGGATGCCTGGCCACCAGTGGGACCAAGGGGACAAATCTGCGGTGGGTCCGCCTGCAGGGTCAGCACCTCTGTGCCAGCCCGGTAGCCCTCACAGGGAGGATTGGTTGGGTAGGTGTGGAAATTGCTCCATCAAGTCAAGGCTGTAAACCTCTGCAAAAAATATTCTCAGGAAGGGCAACAGTCAAGAAAACAAGTCAGGAAATAGAAGCACAAATAAATCCCACAAGAAAGAAACAGCTGTAAAAACAGCTGGTGGCAGCTCTCTTGCTGCGGAGTGAAAGAGGGCAGCGCTTGGTCCAGAAGCTCCTAAAATCTTTGTTGATGTGTCTTCCCAGCAGGTGGACAGTGCAATCTTTGCTGTGTTATATATAAAATGCCATAACATCCCCTCCACAAGGAGTACACCATGAACTAAACCTCGGTCTAAGGTCTCTGCTGTGGCTGGAGGATGGCACCCATCCCTGCCTTCATCCTCCCTCACACGCTGCTGGATGCTTTCCATATTGGCTGTCCCTACCTGTGGCCTTAGAGCTATGGAAATTTCACCAGATGTGTTTGGCACTGTAACAAGAAAAACCTGCCTGATGGACAAGGCTAAGGGGGGGGGGGGGGGGGGGGCGGGGGATAATCAGTTTTTACTGGATTTCTCTGAATTCAGCCTCCCTCAACAAGGATTATTACAACTAATTAGGCAGAGCTCACTAACAGTGCTCACATTTGGAAGTGTGGTTTCTTGATGGAAGAGGAAATTAAATAGGATGCAATCAGAGAGCTGCACACAAAGGGAAAATGAGGCCAGTCCAAACCAGTCAGTTTTCATCAGAGACTACATGAATGGATTAGGTAATTTGTTTTGTTGCACCTAGAACATTAATAAGTGTTACATAGTACTGTAATTTGCATTTGCAGTAAAAGCATCTGATGTACCATCCTTGAGGACTTTGTTTCCCTCCTACCCTCAGCCCTTTCTTTGCTTGGGAGGCAAGGGTGCACAACTCATTTCAACCCTTCCAACAAGCAGAGCATCTTCAGGTGATGCTGAAATACCTGGAACGTCCCCTGAAGCAAGGGAAGGGTGGTAGGAAGGCCAGCAAGGAAAGGGAGATGGGAGTCTGGCGGCCGGAATCTCTGTGGGAACTGCGAGTCTGGCTGAGGTACCTCGGTCCAGGTGGTCAGATGCCATCCTGCTGTCGGGCTGAAGGCTACAACCTTGTGGGACCGGTGCCTGTGCACATGCAGCCCAGCCACCAGCTCCTGCTTGCCCTTCAGCTAAGGAGAGCCCCCCTGCACCAAACCTCCAAGGCAAATGTAGGTGTTCAGTGCCCAGAGTTGTAAAGCTGGGAGGATGCCAGGGCTCGGCAAGCTGAGGAGCAAAACAAGGAGAGGAATCATAGAATCATTTAGATTGGAAAAGACCCTTAAGATCATCGAGTCCACCAAGGAGCTGCAAGGTGGATATTGTGACGGGGCACAGCAAAAGCACTGGAGGATATGACACAGTCAGTCATAACCTCTGGTGTCTCAGAAACACACCGGCAAGATTTCTGGAAGATGTTTCAGCAGCAAAGTTGCTTTAGAGAGCAGAAACTTGTGCTGTTTGGTTGTTGGCAGGTGTGATCCCAGCTCTAAGAGGCACAGCTCTGGCCTGACTATCCTGTGAAACTACATCCCAAAGGTTGTAACTGCTCCTGGGAACGTAGATCTCCAGGCAAACGTCTTTTTTCTATCACACTGCCATATCAGAACTGGGAAGCATATTAAAAAGTGGTACCTTGAAGTGACAGTACCTTTTTCTTGCCTGCTGTTGGCAGGGTCCCCGAGGCAGTCAGAGAGACGAAGCAACTCGCCGTGCAAGTGGGAATCAGGGTCTCTGTCATGCCCCTTCAGCATGAGTAAACAGCAGGACTGCATCTCGTAGTCACTGTTTGCAGTCATGGTCAAACACCAAACACTTGCCTGTGTGCTGCTAATGCAGAAAGCGGGGACTGAAAAAAGTGCCACTGATTTAAAGTAATGCCAGGGGAAATTCCTCAGGCTACGAACTCTGCGCAGCACACGTTGGGGGAATGTCATCCAGCAATTCCTGCTCACACTCTCCCCCCACCCAAATTGCTGGGCACTTGGCTCCGAACACCCTTCTCGGGCAGTGACTTTCCTTCTATGAGCTGAAAGAACAAAATCATAAACAGGTATATGAGAAAACTATTGCCTCAGCAATAACCTCTCCATAACCAAGCTAGCGGGAAGGAACTGTGTACAAAAAGGACTCTACAGTGAGAGATAATGGTCGCCAATAAAAGCTTCAGGCCATGTCACTGAAGCTGTATATTATCCATGGAATTTACAGAATTTATTTTAATTTAGCAGCTTCCCCTAGAATAAGGATGAGGCAAATAAAAGGCTCCAGAGGAGGAGTAATAACAGCAAAGCTACAGAGTTGTCCGAGTGGGGACCAGCAGCTAAAGCCTGAGGCAAGATGATAAATAGCTGAAGATCAGAGCCCAGCAGCATGTGGTTTCCCCCAGATGCCTCATGCTGCAGCATCACTGCCTGCAGGAGAGCCCGGCTGCTGCCGCATAAGGAGGCTGGGCAGCACGTGGGGAGAAAACTATCCCTAGGCTGAGGGAAACTCCCTAGGGCTGCCAGCCAACCCTTTCTGCAAGTGTCCTGCTTGCTAAACAGTGTTTTAAATTGAAAATATAGATGTATTTTAGCCAAACTTCAGGATAAAGGGAAAAAGCAGCAACAGTCCCATTTATGTTGCCTGCCTAAACTTAAGCCTTTTTCTGCTCTGCCCTCCTCTGAAGGTGCTACAAGACCCCAGCTTGCTTCATCTGCAGCTTCCCATCAACTTGCTGCGCCACCCTGATCACATCAATACCTCCTCTGTACTTCAGCCCTCACTTTTACACAGAGATGGGATGATAAACTTATTTTTCCAGACCACCCATAAATTCTCAGGTAACAAGCTGTTGGTCTTCAAAAACAACTACTGTATTTTTCAGCTCTTCTGAAAACAGTGGATTTTATTTGTCCTAACACTGCTACTATTTTTAAAATTTTATTTTCCTGGCACATTGCAAAGGAATAAAGAGGTAGAGACACGAAAAAAGCTGCTTGAGCAGAGCTGGACTAACATTGATATTCAAAGGGGGACCTGGCTGTCCAAAGCCCAGTCCACACACATTTCATTAAAGCACTCCTCCTGATACTACCTGTTTGTTGAATTGCTTATTTTTAAGAAAGGAAAAACCTACATAATACCTAGTTCAGACTAAGAAAATCTGTACAAACAATTTACAGGGATGCATCAGTAGCTCAAGCCCGCTAGGGTGGGGATTGCAGCCTTGCAGATCACCATTGCTTTGTGGGCACAGAGAGAATGGGGAGAGCTGAATGTTGGCATTAAGGGAAAAGACTTAGCAGACATCTCTGCTTCTGGCCTGTCTCCATGCCACCCAGCCTGAAAATTAAAGATGTGGTTCATAAGAGACTATGGGTCACTTGAAAATACTGATTACATGGGTCAAAAACCAGCTGAGCTGTGTCCTCCACACAAGGGGACAGGGGCTGGGGAGCAGGGGCCGGAGCAGCTGTATTTCAAGAATTAAGGTTGCCACCAAACCTCAGGAAAAGTTCTCTATGTCTAATGTTTCTGTTAAGGGCTCTGGCTTGACAACAACTTGCTGGTGCTCTTGATGTGCCGCAGAGCGAAATTTCACTTTTCAAAAAGGTATCTTCTATGCCATGGAAAGATGGCTTGCAATTAAACAGCTTACCAGCTGCAGTGCCCAGCTGAACTGGCTGACAGCACGTGTGCACATCTAGGATGCTGGTTATCCCAGGTTGCAGAGGTCCCGTGTGATACCAGCATCCTGGTGGTGCCACAGCTGCTGGCCTTCACCTCCTTATTTTGTGCCTCAGGTACCACAGCTCAGGGGAAAAGGAGTAGGTTGTGCTTTGCCTGCACAATACCCAGCAGTGAACACAGAAAAGGGGCTGGGAATCTGCTCCAGCAGGCTGTTTAAATGATTATTTCCTGCTGATGCCTCTCTCCACAGCTGCTGTATCTGTGTGAAGTCAGTGTGGACGAAAGGTGCAGTTCACTAAGGCAACCAAACTGCAGGGAGCGATGGTACTGGCAGCAGACAGCAGCCTCGGGAGCTTGCGAGCCCAGAGAAGAGCCAAGTGAACACTTGGAAGCGTACAGCGTCCTCTCTGGAGGTCTACGGTGCCTTTCTAAAGTGGGATGGAGACAAATCCTAAGAAAAAAAGGGAAGGATAATCCTTGGGGCTGCATGCACTATAGTACAGCTGGAACTTCTCGCCATTCAGAGGTGCTTCTCTGTTGCAATTGAAGGATATAAGGAGTGCTCCTTAACCGATATGAAGGAGCTTCTTTCATGTGCCAGAGATGTGTACCACGGACGTCTGGATAAAGGCTGAAATCAGCAGGTTTGCCCAGGGTGCTCCGACACCCCTGCTGCAGCATCCTTCTACAACTTCCCACCTGTGGAGACCTTAATCTCCCTTTCTTTCCCTCTTTCTCTGCCACTAGCTGCTAGCTCTCTTTCATTTCATAGCTTTCCTAAGGCTGAGTGAGAGGTAACCCTTGCAGATCTCATTCCTGCACAACGGCAGATGAGACAACCTTATTATCATTAAAAGTATCAGCCCATCGTCCGCAAAATAAACACAAGCTCTGCTAGGGCAGCGGCAGGGAAATGTGTAACAGGACTTCTGCTCTGCGTGTGGGGGGTCACCACGTTTCACCTATGTTTGCTCACCCAGCTCCTGTGAAAAGGAGAGCATGGGTGGCCCCGTGGGAAGGGACTGGGGTCTGCCAAAAGCTTTTCCCTTTGGGTGTCTCCAGACTCTCTCCTAACTGTGTGTGAATGGGGACTTCCATGGGCCCAGTACGGACTGCAGGCAAGTCTGGTTTCGGCAGAGGTCTAGCCTTGAGCTGCAAGACGCAGGGAAAAGCCACAGCAGAGGAGGTGGCTGTCATTCCCTGGATGGCGTCATGGGAAAAAGAGTGCAGATGCCTGAGCGTGGTGGCTCAAGGGGGTCAGTGTCTGGTCTTTCTGCCAGGAAATCTAGGTCTTGGATCGCAATAGAGTGATGATGACTGGAGAGGTTTTGATGCTGATATTGGAAGTCAATCTGATGTATGGCAGGTGACTGTAAACAGATCTTTGCTCTGGTGGGTAACGGGACACAGAAGCAGAGACAAGTTTTTTGATACAAATGTCTCAAGGTATCTATCTGCCTCAATTCAGTCTTTGTTTCTACCCTTTCATAAACAATTTTAAAAATTCCTATCACCCTAATATATTCATATTTTTTACATTTTAACTAGCAACGCCAACTTACAGACACCAATTTATTTTCCTTGTTGGTATATTTAGCAATTGTCTTATACTTTTCCCATGGTACGATTGGCAAATCTGCACTTACCCAGTTACTGTGGGCAGGACATTCCACATTAACAGAGGGAATTATATGGAGTAATTTAACGTGTCCAGTCCCATAAAAGCCTGGCAACATTTGTGTCATGGGAATGTTAGGATAAATCAAGACCCGCTATTATAACAAAATTAATCCCCAGTTGTACTGGATCTTGTGAAAACAAGACTTACTGACTTAAAGTATCATGCAAAACATATTTGAAATTCCAAGAGGCTTTGCTAAAAGCTGTAGGGGTTCACCTGACAGCAGAATTGGGCACAGAAGGATTGGAAGGATGGACTGGGTGATAAGACACCATCCGTGTAGATAGTCAGAGATGTGAGATATGAAATCAGTAGGAATTGGGCTTATGTGTGTGACCAATTCCCAGTCTCCTGCAGCAGCACCTGTTCCTTGGGTTCATTTCATCTTCACTCTTGCTTCTTACAGTAGGCTTCCAGTATACGCAAGAGAACTGGTTCATCTTGCTTTGGGCTAAATAAATTCAATGTTGCAGAAACAGCTCCCTATCAGCATAAAGCAGATAAATTGCAGCAAATCGACAAACTGTGGTTTCGCAGGCACGCTACCACGACCAAGAAAAACCACCCACTGACGGTCTGCATGCCCTCTGGGCCCCGTGGCCCTCTGGAGCACCGTGTCCGTGAGCTGCCAGGGCACACAAGGAGAGAGGGACTCGCCCACTCAACCCTTGGCTCATGCCACCCCACTACAAAGCTCACTGCTGCTATTTTTATAACACAATCAAAGTGCCCTTCCCCTGCTCCACAACCTGCCAGCCATTTGTATCTCCCCTCTGGGATCCTGAAGCAAGAAAGAGACATGATGCCCAGCAGCAAACTGCCACAGAGGGATTTTTCCCAAAACAGTCCAAACTTGCCTTTGTGGCAAGTTAACAGTCAGTAAACCTGTTGTGTGGGACAGCCCCACCATGCTTCTCGTATAGACTTTGGCTCACAAACATGGCCATTCATGGTCAGTGCTTGAGCCTTTCATGTTCTTCCAGGTCCCAGGATGTGTCATCTGTGCACTGAGGCAGATGACACCCCATATATGTCTCTTGGACCAGGTCCAGACCTGTAGGAAAAGCTTTATTTCCCCCCAGAGCCCGTAACGTCAGTGTAGTTTGGGTAGGTGTGGTACTGCTGCTGTGCCCAGCTGCACACCCCCAGGCATCACAGCGCCAGCAAATACGGCCACGCCAGCCTGGGGGTTCACGCACAGAGAACAAGGTGGCAGAAGCACCAGCTCCTGAACCACAATATAGGCCTGTGCACAATTTTATGCTGTTTTCTCTCACTCTTTTAATCAAAAACTTCATCTTCCTTTCCCATAAATATGGTATCTTCACTACAAATTTCCTGTTTCCTGAGGTACAGGATATATAGAAAGAAAATTGCAATTATGAAAACACCATTCCAAAAAAAGACAAGTTCCGTGTTGCTCCGGTCACATGGACAGCTAAGATCAGAAAATCCCATTGCTACCAAAGTTTGTTTAGGAAACTCAGAATTATGGAGTGTTTCAGCATCAAACTTCTTCCTACCGCTATGAGCCTTTCAAACAGCTCTGTTTGTACCTGGGTGCTAAAGTAGTAATAAAAGAACAGCAGCCAAAAACAGATGCCAGGTTTTGAATTTGTCTAAAATGGATCAGAAATAAGATGTGGGGAGCTGGGAACTTACCTGAGGCACAGCAAAAACAAAACACAGATCTTCAGATAAATTATATAATCCAGGGACTCCCCTCTCCTGCACCCCAATTAAGGAGAAGGTTTAGAAAAGCTGGTGATACATTTTCATTCATTTGTATTTGACAGAAAATAAAGCACCATGGAATACTTTTCTCCAAAGGGAAAAAAATAAAAAACCCACACTGCAAGACTCGAGGGCTGTAAACTAGTGTCAGGATCAGTTAAGGATGGGTTAATAGGGTTACTCTGCTTGTTTAATTTTTTTTTATGGTGCTGATCCCCACGGATGAAGCAACAAGTTTTTCTCCAATGCTTCAGTGAATTCTTACATTCCAAGTAAGAGTCAGCAGGTATTTCCCTGTGGAATTCTGGAGAGCTGCATGAATTCCAGCTGCCCTTGCTGAATTGCACAAGGTTCCTGTCAGCCCCCTGTGCCAGCCTGTCCCACTGGATGGGAGCCCCAGCACAGAGCCTAGTGACTGGTACCACCATCCCAGTCTGGTGTCACCAGCAACCTTGACAGGAGAGCTCTTCACCACTTCCTCCAGGTCACTGACGATGATAAATGGGACAGGTCACAGGACAGACCTGCAGTACTCCGCTCATTACCAGCTCCCAAGAAGAAGGTATGTGACCCATCAACCACGACCCTCTGAGCCCAACCATCCAAAGAGCTCTTACCCATCCAGTCGTCCAGCCATCCAGACTGCAAATTCTCAATTTAGACGCATGAATATTATGGGAGACAACATTGAAAGCCTTGCTAAAGTTTAGGCGAACAGCATCCACTACGTTAAAGGTGAAGGAAATGAGACCCAGTGCTCTCCCCTCATTCACAGTTCTAGTCATTTTATCACAGAAGGCAAACAGGCTGGTCAGGTACGATTTGCCCTTGGCAAAGCCATGCTGAAGGCTCTCGTTCATCTTCATGTGCCCAGAAATATGCTCCAAGGGGACTCCCTTCACGGTTTTCCCAGGGACCGAAGTGAGGCTGACCTGCCCATAGTTCCCCAAATTGTCCTTTTGGCTTTTTTTAAGACAATCATACATAACAACCTTTTCCAAATCATGCTATATACAAGCAGTCATCTGCACACCCAGCATAATATATGTACAGTCCTTTCACCTCTGTCCTGTGGTCATCTTCTTGATTGTCCCAGTTTACCTAAAATTATTTGGGGGAGTGGCATGAGAAATGTTCATATCCCTGTGAAGGGAAATCCCCTTCAGACAGCTGGCTGCTGGGAATCCCAACCCTATAGCAATCCTTTCTGCACCTACAGCAGAAACCCAACCAAGTTCCAGCAGTGCTGACAAGGAGAAGTGACTATAGTTACTACTGTCACCTTGTCCTGGAAGCATGTACAGACTTTCCCAATCCATGATGTGCATACACTACCACAGAGGACCTACTAGAAGCAATTGACAGGTAAGGAGATAGACAAACTTTCAAAGCTTCATTCAGCATATTGCAGAGAGTGAAACACATCCACTCAGCATGTGTATTACACCTCTCTGACCCACCCCCACACCCACCCCCCCTCAAAAAAAAATGTGAAAAAAAGAGTGAGTGTGAGATCCTCGTTTATCTACTAGAAGGACATGTCCTGGGTGGTTTCCATAAGAGTAAGTGCAGAGACCCCAGAGACAAAAAACTTCGTGAACCAGTGTGTGCAAGATGCTAATAAAACAGCCTCCAGCAGCTGCCTGATACAGAGCAGAGATGCCTCACCTGTATTTTCATTGGAGGGAATCTCTGCTGACCAGATGAAGGTCCAGCATACAAAGGAGCAACCCGCACTGATAGCACATCTGAGTCTGTGGCTCCAGTTCTTACACTTCAAGCAAGAAATTGATCTAAAAAGGCCTATGATAGGAAGGATGAGGCAATGAACCCTCCTAAAGCTAGACGAAGCAATTAAAATAAGATTTACATCAGGTTTACAAATAAAAATATACCTGTTCTTCCTGAACTTTGGTCCAAATCTTTTCAACTAGTCCTCCAGAAGTTCCTTTGTTTTCACCTTTTATACATTAGTAGCATTAGATAACAGATCTCTCCACTTAACGCCTGAAACATTTCCTGAAATACAAGCATCTGACGTATGCCTCAGTTACCTACAGGAAAACAAACAGTTTACTCATGGGGTTAATATTTGTGCTTTTTTGAGAAACTTGCTTAGTTATGGCTTGACAGTGAGTTCAGGTCAAATATAATTTTGCCCACTTCTGCTCCGTTGGACACAGTAAGTGGGCCCTTGGCCTCTGACTTGCACAAAGGTTCTTTGGTTTCCCTTGAAACATCCGTGGATGAGGGTGCTACCTCCTGGCCAGTGATGCCTTCTATAAAATAACATCTGTAGGTGGTAGGACACCTTGGTAACCCTCTTCTAACTTCTTTAATATTCCCTTGTATGGTATGACACAGTTCTGGCTTTGCAAAATGTTACTGCTGCCCCTGCACGTAACAGCCTCCAGTCCTTTCACCGAAACTAGCAGAAGTGTCACATACTTTTGTGTTCATCTTTTTGAGAAATGTGATGCTCTATTTCCTTTGAAGCTATTTAGATAGGACCCTTTTAAATCATTTATAGCCCAGGAAGGATTACTTTTGATATCAAAGTCCAGCTGTTTACCTTACTTCTGCTTTTCACAAGTCTCTCCCTTCCTCTTGTAAAGGTTTGTGTTGATCCTAAGGGCTCAGCATAAGCAAATTCTCATGACACCTTCTACATTCATAGAAAAAAAGGTATTATTTATATGAGTGTGGATAACAAAGATTGAGAGAAGTATCAGTACGTTTAATTTAAAAATATTACTTTTGTCTTCTTGAAGTTGTCTCCAATCCAAGCAGAACAGGATCAGCAGATTAAAAACTGAGACAAAACATAAAATAAATCAAATCCCGATAAAGCGCGGAAATGCAAAATCAAGCCAGCTAAACAATCATATTTCTGTTCTGCGGTGACACTATGCCAAAACAATGTGATCACAATCAAAGTTTTTAAGTGGCTGTGACCATAGATCAGACTTGATTAAAGTTCAAGACATGTTACATTCATTTCCTTCTATTTTCAGTGTCCTCCAGGGACACCTACAAACTAAAGCATTCAGACTCAGGGGACTTTTCTGAAAGAATTGCCCTTAATCTTTTCGTTGTTGAATAAAATCACTGCGTGGAACATACATCTAACAATTCATCTTTTACTGATACGGCTCTCAATAAATCATCTGTTCCCAAAGTTATAAGACTGAAGAAGCTATTATGAGAACAGATCATTTTATTTCCGATGAAACCATGCAAATCTCAAGGAGAGAGGAGTCTGGCAGCAAGAAAAGTCTCCTGATATATATCTTTTAATTAACATAGCAAAACATTCCTTTCTGTATGCAGGTAAATCATTTATGCACAAGCCACTTGGGTTTCTCTTCCTTATCACTAAAACCCTCTTTTTTCCCAAAGTCTGATTTATTTTGAAAAAAAATAAAAATGGAACTAGCAAAGTGTCTTGTATGATGAGGAAGTTCAGGAGGGGACAAGTCATTTAAATTGCATTAATTCTTCCACAAAGGGAGAGTATAAAGGTGATGCTATCTGTCTTGCCCAAGTTTTACAAAATTCACATAAAAGATCCAACTTTATGTTGTGTGTATATAAAAAAAGAAATATATATATATTAAAATATATATTTATTTTTTTTACAATGCTGAGTTACAAGCCCTAGATACGTTGTTCTCTTAGGGCTTTACCTGACGTGCGAGCAAGCCAAATGCAAGAGATCACTCCAGTTTCTTTGCATTGTGATCCTTTCCCCAAAGCATGAAGCAGAAGCAGAAGCTGAGGCCCAGTTCAGCCAGCACCCGCATGGACAACTGACCACCCCATGAAGCGACCTGCTGCCTGCGTCCTCTGCAGCCCCCGCAGGGTCCCTTCCAGCCCTCAGTCTCAGCTGATGGCCATATAGAAAGGCTGACTTACTAAAGTAAGCTATTGAGAAGAAAAGTAACAACCTAAAGCAGCTTTAGAAATTAACATTAGCGTCAATACCCTCAGGACTATATTTGATAAGCAATCTGAGGAATTGCCTTGAAACTTTTGGGGGGGGGCTATAGACTCAGTGCGCAGGCACATGGTGCTTACAGCACAGTGGTATATAAACTCGAATTACTGTACTGCAAGGAATCCTGACATTTCAGACTCATTTTTTGCTCCCTGCTTTACTAGTTGCCTCAAATTTGGATGGAGGTTAGGTTTTCACCCCAACAACTGAAAGGAATTTTGATGTCTACACAGCGTCCATCCATCTGACTGGGGTTACTTCCACACTCTTCATTACTGCAGCACCTGAGAATTCATGACCTTATGTCAGATGGATGGTATGCAAAGTCTTTAAAAATGGTTAGCTGAACTACCAAGGTATTTCAGCGGGGACAGCAAAGCCAGCAGCCCTTCTCAAGGATGTTAAGCCACAATGTTTGCTTACACTGCTCAAGTAAGAGCTGGAAATTATAATGTTGGTACTTGTTTTTAAAAGTTGGTATCAACCACCTTTTGTCTTCTTCCAGCAGAGCTGCAAGAGTGGTGAGGTCTTGCACAGAGGACAGTAACACACACCGGGACGAGGGATGGTAACCACCATTGGGAAAGCTGTTTACAAAGTGAAGCAAAGGATTAATTTAACCCAGTAATCAGGCTTTGGACACCAACAACCAGAAGCCCGCAACTGGGGAGAGCCACCAGCCCTCCATGCTCATGTCCTAGCCATACCAGAGCTCCCTTGCTGTGAGAGGGGACAGAGGTACCTGAGCCTTTTTGGATGACCAACAACAATAATTGCTTACTGGGAAAAGTAATCTGGGCATCCTGAACTCAGGGGAAAACCTTAATACTGTGTCTCAACACTTTCTACGCGCACTCCGTTTGCTCCAGTGCTCTTCCTTACAGTGTCGTTCCTCCTCCTTGTTATGTCTGGGACTTCAGTAGCACCTGGGAAATTAAGAAGCTGCGTGAAGCATTACTAGCTTGATCATTTTTTGACATTACATTGAATACTCACACTACTTTTTGATACTCAGAAGCAAGAAATTAGCTCTTTTGAGCTATGGCTAGCACAAGGGGGGTTTTGTGTACACAGAGCAAATAGGCCGTGAGGATGATGATAAGTCTAGCTAAAACAACAGAATGCACTCCAAGGAAATTCAAATATGTTTTCAAACATTTCTGTTACAGAGAACTTTTTTTGTACTATATTCTGTGACTTCATTTACAATATTTTGTCTCCCTTTCATTATTACTAAAATGTAAAAGATTAACTAAAAATACCCTACCAAAAAATAAGACCGGTGGAGCAGTCCAATTCAATCGTATTTATTCTGCACGCTCCACAAAATTAGGACACAGTTAATCAGCAACTGTGCTTAATTAGTAAGAAACCTATTTAAACCTAATGATACACATGGCCAGAGTTGCTGCCGCTTAATGGAGACAGTAGTTCTGCTTAATTGGGATGCTTTCAGGTGATACAACAGTTGAAACTGATGCTTTGCTCTGCTGTTTCAGGCTCACGGTGGTTCTCCCTCCCTGTCCTGCCAGGAACATTTTGCAACTGGAGCTGACACAGCAGCCGGTGGGCTGCCTCGCTGCCACCTTTTGCCTCTGAGCTCGTGCCTTCAGCACCAGCCCTTCACCGCCAGCTGCCCCGCTGCAGAACACATCTGCCGTCCAAGGACGGGGCGATGCAGGGTAAGGTCTGCTGCCAGCTCCCTTGACTTGAGTGTAGGAATGGCACTTTTCAGTAGTTGGAAAGACTTTTATCATCAGCTCAAGGTTTCAGCGACAACAGTGTGGACCTACCTGTGACACCTATCACAGACCAGCAGTGATTACAGCTGCCTGAATGTTTTCAATGAGAAATTTAAGTCGGCAATTCCTGCTGCTGTGGCTTCCTCAACAAACACCTGCTGATTTTTATTCACTGTATTAATGCTACCATATGATAGCCGCTCACTAGCCTGTGGGAAATGAGTCAGAAGCCTTAGCTCAGCTCCTGGAAGAGCCTTTTCTCACTCAAGGCTTTTGTTGGCAACCTCAGTGGGAAAGGGTCACAGAGAGATTCAGATATTTCCTCAAACCTGCAGATGATCTCCCCGAATCACAGCACTGTCACCCTGCCAGGCAGTATAAGAAAGCTGGCAAATTAGCTGGTCTGTCATGCAGAAATAACAAAAATCGGCTCAAAGAATGACAGCTTCTCATGGCCATTACGTTCACTGCAAATAACTAAGAGAGTAGGATTTATAAAGACAGCATTTTAGACAAGATTTCAAAGCCAGAACAAAGTTTGCACAGTACGCAGCGCTTGGCAGTGTGTCAGTATAACATGAGATGGCTTCACTTCCATCAACAAAGAGCTCAGTGCCACAGCAGAGTCCCTTACACCTAACTAAAGTAATTAATTGTGCTCATCCACTGAAACTAGCCCTCTCAAATGGTACCGTGCCAGTCCAGTCAGCCCCGCGGGTGAACACTGCAGCCTGTAACAGGGTGAGCTGAGAAGATTACACAAGTCTTGGAAAAATGTGGAAAGGGATGTAACTTCAAGCTGTTTTGCAGATCAGCAGCTGCCTCTTGCACTGAGATACTGAAATACAGGAGGCCACAGCCAGCCTTCAGTAGCTGGAAATATATTTGTTTAAAGGCAGTATAAATATCACTCTACTGATCCACCTTCAGCTGAACTTTCTTACCATACTCCTTTCCACCTTTGTTTCCTTCTGGCTTTTCACATTCAAAACACCCTTTTTCATTTCATGAAAAAGGCTTCATTTGAAACGATGTCTGTACCAGTTCCTAGATAATGTTTCACTGGGGTTTCACCAGTACAATCCTGCTAAGTATCAGTGTTCTCAGCATAGGCTGGTGGGAGGACAACAGAATGGCTGAGGCAGAAAAGACCGGGAAACTCAGGATTAGCCACAACAGCAGCAAGTAGAGGGAGGGAGGAGCAGAAAAGACTGGTAAGCGCGTAGGGAGAACAGAAAACCAGAAGGCTTTAGGGAGGAAAAGAGAAGGGTAAGAGAACACAGAAATTCCATGCCAACCCTAAACCACCTTCAGGAGCAGATGTGATTTGGAGTGGTCATCTGCCCAGGGCAAAGATGGTTCAGTGTAACATGACAGTCTGTAGCGACTGAAAACACGAATGCACACACACACACACTGAGTGCGCCTATTTACAAGTAAAATAGGACTTGTCACTGTGGGCATTTCTGTCTGGCAGGGAACATCCATGCAAGGCGATGTGGTGCATCTTGGAGCTTTGCAGTACATCTTTAGAAAACACTGAGCCCCTGCAACTGCCTCGTGTTCAGCTGCATCCAAAACCTTGTCCCCCCTACTTCCAACAGGAAGACCCGCTGGAATATGTTGGGAAAAAGCAGCATCATAGCAGTATGATTTCGCTGTCCAGGAAGCAAAACAACACAATTCTAGATTTTAAAGGAATGCTGTCTTCCAAAAAAACTCAAGCCAAGCTTCCCGTATTCTTACAAGACTCGTCTGACCCACCGGATTTCACAACCTTCACTTCCACAGCCTTCGTACTGCTGGTCCCGTTCCCTTCCCACTTGCAGTGAAGGCCCGCAGCAGGACGAGGAGACGAAATCAGCTCAGCCAGAACGCTGGACCCTCCAGCCACACAGGTGAAGGAAACAGTCTGACCAAGCTCCGCTATAAAGCTAAGTGACAGAGGACTGGGACACCCAATCTAACACACAGCACCTCGATCACCGCTAGCAGATTTTTGTATGAGGTGACCCTGAAGAATAAAAATGCCTACCCTGGAACAGCTGCAATAGTACTTTGAAAATGCTGCAACACAAAAGATCTTTCTGCTGATAACAAACATGGAATAACTTATATCCATAGCATAAAAGCATGAAAACAACCAAACGAGACCAGCTCTATGCTATCAAATTTTAGATAAATGTCCAGATCTGGGAGTGACTGCAAGCACAAAAGGAGTAGATTTGGAAGGAAAGTTAAATGCTATTTTGGCTCTCCTACGACCTTGCTGGCCACACGGTCTATGAAGATTCATTATCAGAACTGTAATTTGGTTACCACTACAACAGTTTCAGGCTTCCTAGAGGCAGCTTGTGGGAGCTGCCAAGGTTAAAGACAATTTTTTTTTTTTAAGCTATATGAATGATCATTAAACATGATTGCTAAAGCAGCAAACTGTCAAAGTTGTTTCATTTATTTCTTAACATCACAGCTGTACAATTTTCATACATACAGCAGGAAATGCACATTGGTTACACAATGGCATTTGGCTGCATTTCCAAGTATAATACAGTAAGTGCAACTACACTTAAAAATGTACATTTATACAACTTAAACAAATTAAGGATTGCTACACTACTATCTGTGACAGTATAAAGCTTCATTTACGTTAAGTCTCATTACTAAACCACCTCCTGGTTAAATATAAAACATACTCAATCATTTTAAAATGGCCCTTGTGGTACTTGGCCAGCATATAAAATATTTGTTGTGTAAAATTTAACCATTAACTTTTTTTTTTTTAAAAATAATCTTCTGAGCCTATTTAAACATTTGCTATTGAACTGTTATACTGACACTTTGTAGCAGGAACCAAATTTTACCCTCTTTTTGTTTGTTCTTGCATTGCTTATCACAGAAAGAAGTTACATTTGTAATGTACTGCGGCTTTATTCAGATACAACCAGATGGCTAAACTATTTAACAATTTTGCTCAAAAGGTAAATAACATTTTTCATTAAAGAAAACAAAGTTACATTTCAGAGATATTTGTCATCAAAATTTTAATGGGTAGAGTGCTACCAGCACTGAAAATAAAAGGAGAAAAAAAGTATTAATTTATCTTTTAAGACCATCCAAATGTTCAAACTCTTACAACTTTACTTTTGGAATACATTGGTCCACAGACCACATTCTTGTTACAGTTTACCAAATGAAAAACAAAATTGTTTATTGCCGTCCCTGTAACAGGAATGGTTCAGTTTTAAACCTCCTTTAAAAATATACATTTTACAATCCTTTCACCTCAACAAAGGTGACACTGACAATAAATACAATGGTTTGGTGGTTTCAGTTTTCTTCACTATGAAAAGTCTGCAAACTACCTGTTGTAAGCCCTTTCTTTTTTAGACTTCTCCAATGCCTTGTCCATAGTTTTCTCGTTTTCTCCTCTACATTTGGGGCAGTACCATTTGCCCTTTGGCTTATGATTGAGTCCCACACAGGAAAAGTGAAACCACTCAATGGGGCACTCATCATTATCACATCCTATCATTTCTCCATAGGAGACTTGGTTGCACAAGCAGTATGTTGGCTCGTTAGGGTCAATAGGAAGGTCTGGGGGAGATGCTTCCCTCTCTGCTTTAGCCTTGGACCGTTTTTTCTTCTTAGATGTTTTTGCTTTCTTCTCCTTCGGTGTTCCTGAGGTGATGTCATCGTGATCGTGATTATTTGAAGCATTTTCTCGATTCTCATTATTCCTTTGCCGCCTCGATCTCTTATTGTTGGGCTTTTCAGCCTGTGCAATTGTCTCATTCTTTGACTTATCTTGGCTGGCTTTCCCACTGTTTCCAGTGGTATCATTAGTCTCTTGACAAGTCTCAAACAGTTCCACGTGGCTGTCCACTTGCCTTGTTCTGTTCTCAACGAGCTCCACCATCTGACTGACTATTTGGATCTTCTCATCCCCCAGTTCCTGACTCCGAATCAAGGCTCTCTGTATGCAGTGCAACATTCTTCTCTTCTGCACAGCATCTGTCTCTCGTTTAAATTTTTCATAGTAATCATCCAGGTCCTTCAGAATCTCTGCAAGGAAGAAATAAAAACTATAAATATTTTCAACAGGGAGAATGTTGAAACAAAGCCTTCCTGTATTTTTCCTTCCACACAGCAACACCCTTTTGTAACGCACAAAGCTGACCAATGACAGATTCTCCAGAGCTGATATCTGACAAGTGGCTCATGAATCCAGTGGATTACTTTTGTTCCAGCCGGTCGTGCAGGAATAGAATGCAAATGCTGATTTAAAAAAAAAAAGTGGCTAAATATAATTTGATGCATGTTGACAATTCTTCCCTTTAAACTTCACAGTAATTAAAAAGAACTATCTAACTAAACAAATACACACACACTCCCCCATCAAAAGTTTCAGACTTAATTGTAAAATTAGAGGGGAAATTAATAGATTGTTTTCCTGGACATTTTCTGTATAACAACATTAATGTTTTCAGTAAATGACAGAGTGGGAGAAAAAGAGTGGGAGAGAAAGCAGGCACAAACCAGTGTAGAAATCAGATGCTGAGTTATTTAATAATCACTATATCATACTTGACAGCTAGTGCAGAAGAACTCCAAACACATGGGGCTGGACCCTAAGCTATGGCAATTTCATCCAGCACTCCTGCGTTACTTTTGTTGAAAATGTGAGGCCACTGAAATTCCTAGGACTGCAGAATCAGGATTACAATATCCAAGATGTCTAGATGATTTCCTCTATACACTTCCTATAAAAAACCCTGTTGCTTACTTTTTAAAACACAGAAATATAATCTTCATTAAATATTCACTGCTGAGAATGAGATGAAAAAGTTGGAAAGTAACATTAAAGATTATATACAACCGGGGCAGCTAGAGCTTCCAATTTAAAATGCTAACACTGAAAATATGTTAGACCTTGAATCGCACCTCAAGGACTGTTCCAACAGTTTATAAGGGAGAACAGTGCAGAAAAGTGTTTAAAGAATGGTTCTAGATACCTATTTTTAAACACTGTTTTGAGTTTCACTATGATACTCAAATCCACTCAAACATACAGGACAGTTAGCATTTTGCATACTAAGTCCTCAAAAACATGCAGCGTGTTTTTCCTGCATCTCCTTTCTTCTCTGATTTTCCCTTTCTCCCAGAATGTTAGAACATTCTGCCTTGGAGGAACAAAATATAATGAGATCTAAAATCTAAGCTCAATTCACCTAAGAGAAACCAGGATCTCTTATACTTTTTTTTTTTTTTTTTTAAATAAGTGAATACAATACATATACAACTAACAGTTATCCTATGATTTAGGTTTTGTCTTGCCTGGGCAGATTTGTTGAAGACACATGCTCCTAATTTCTAGTGAAGACATGGAAAAATTATGCAAGTTTTACTGTAGTTTTTAGAGCTGCAGCCTACACTTCTCATATCGGTTAAGCATGATCTGTCAGCTGGTACTGCAATATAACCTATCTGACCAAAATTAGTATTTCAATGTGTTATTGACTATGTTAAGCAAATGCCCTTTTTTCTAACTACAAAAATAAAACCCCAAAACAAAACACACACAAACCACCACCACCACAAAACCTCCGAACATACAGAACTTTAAGCATTCAGGAAGGCTAAACCGCCTTAATTTTTTATTATTATTTATTATTTTTTTAATTAATAAAAGTATTAATTATTTTCAATGGCTGAAATGCAGAAGTTTTACGTTCTAAGCTTTGGCACTTGACCGATGTCATAATCTGAATCTGAATCTTTCACTAAGAATACTCTCTCTCAATATCACAAAATAATTAACGACTTAAGTTAGACATTACGAAAACTTCAGTTCTAGTATCTCATATATACATTAACCCTACAGCACCACACCACCTCCCCAAACAGCTGGAACATGCAGGGGAAGCAGTCGGCTGCAACGGTCTTGAATTCTGCAAAGCCCTGCCGAGCGCGTCCTCGGGCGCTGCCACCCCAGTGTGCGACACCGTGCGCGAACGTGCCTTTGCACCACCGCCCGCAGGCGGACCGGGCTGCGGAGCAGCGGCGACGCGCTCGCTATTCGAGCGGCGAGCCAGCTAACAAGCAGCAGCGTGACAGCCGCCTGCTACGGCTCGGAGGGGGCTGCACCGCCGCCCCCCGCACCAGCGTGCTCCGCTCAAGTCGCCGGCCCTAAGGGGGCTGCGTTTATAGCAGTTCCAGACAACTGCTCTCCCCTGGCGAGCTGTAACAGAAAGACAGAAAAGCATAGTTTTGCGCGATGTGCGTGTTACAAAACTGTTCGCCAGCGGTGAATGCGCAGCCCCAACGCCACCGAAACGACAAAAAAAAAACCCCAAACCCAATATAAAAACCAAGGTGCCGTGCGTTGTGAAAGCTTTATTCGCGGCACAGTCCCGTAGCCCTGGGGGCTGGCACCGCCGTCACGGGTGCATGCCCACGACGCCCGGGAGCCCCCTCCCGCCCTGCCGCCAGGGCGGCCAGCATCGGGCGGCCGAGGCTCCCCGGGAGGAAGGCGGAGGCAGCGACCAGCAGGGCCACCAGCCACCCCACGACGTCCGCACTCCGTCGTCGTCGCCGCCTCCCGGCCGGCTGGGCGATACCCGCCTGGGCCGCCGCCTCCTCCGCCGCTGGACACCGGCGAAATGAGGGAGTTCCGCCGGCCGGGGGCGGGCCCGGGCCCCTCCCCGCCCCTCTGCGGCGCCACCCGTGGGCCTCCCCCGCCCCCACCGCCGAGCCGGGCTGGCCCCGCCCCGGCAGCTCCGCCCCGCGCCTGGCCCGGCAGCACGCGTGCTCCGCCGCCCGGGGGGGGCGGGCGGGGAGAGCACCGGGTGCCGCCGCGCCCGGGCCCCCACGGTTCTAACGCAACGCGGCCCCCGCCGGCCGGCTGAGCGGGAAGCGGCCCCGTCCCGCCGGGTTGGGAGGCCGCCTTCTCCTAGCAACCAGCGCGGCGGCCACGCCCCGGAAGTGACGCAGCAGCTATTGTTCTCCGGCAGGAAACCGGCGGCATCCCCCCGGTTCGCAGCGTAACAGCGCAGCCAGAGGAAGTGGGGGAGGAGGGGCGCGGGAGCCAGCGGCGGCACCCAGGCGGGGAGGGGCGGCTGCCCGCCCATCCTCGCACCTGTCAGAGCTACTGCCGGGGACAGCCCGCCCCGGCTGGCCCGCTGTTCCCAATCGGAACCAGAAAGAACCAGAAAAATATATATAAAAATATTAAATTAAAAAAAAACCAACCAACTGCAGCGGGCAGAGCGAGCTTGCGCCCGCCCCCTTCGGCACCATCGCGCCATTCACGAGCAAGAGGAGGCGGGAGGAGCGGCGCCCCCAGTCCCGAAAACACGTCAGTCACACTCCGGACGCCCAAGGTTGGCCTGCCCGCTGCTGCCGCCCCAGCCAATGGGAGCCCGCAGGCCGGGGCAGGCCGAGATATTCAAATCAACCCCACAGAAAAGTTGCTTCTGGAAACGTCATGAGGAGGCGGGGAAAAAGGCGGAACGGTCCGGCCCCACGACCAATAGGCGGGAGGAGGCGGGCCGCGGCCGACCCGTGGGGAGGCTTCCCCCCTATCAGCGGCGCCGGAGGCGGGGCCAGCCGCGCTATGCTAACGAGGGGCATTGATAAAAGCCGCAACGCCGCCGACTCCCCGGCAAAGCGCGGAGGTGCCCGCTGGCCGTTGTGATGCGTGCCCGGAGCGCGCGAGAGGCGCGCTGCCCGCCCTGTCTTCCCCGCCCGCGCCCCCCGCGGCAGCCACTGTCTCCCGAGGAAGTTTCCCCCGGTCCCTTCCCCTGGGCTCCCCGGCGGGCCGCCCGAGCAGCGGCTGGGGGAATGGCGGGGCTCGCTGCCCACCTCCCCTAAGGCCACATGCACGGGGGCGCGGGGCGGCGCGCACGCCGAGGGAGAGGGGGTCCTCCCCGCCCGGCACCCCGGCTGTCACCGCTGCCGGCGGCACCGAATAAAGCCCTCCCCTCCCCCCTTCCCGAGCGGACACAAGCAAGCAAGTGACAAAGCTGCCCCGACCCCGCACAAACTGGCCTCCTCTTCCCTCCGCCCGTGGGGCACGGGGACGGCGTGCCCCGAGTACCGGCGGCACGGGGAGGGGAGAGGAGCGGGAGGGAGGGACGGAGGGGGCACTTCAGCCTTCAGCACAACCGTAAACCCGACCGTATCCTTCCCCCCCCCCGCCTCCGCCAGTCCTGTCCTCCCCGCCCCACGGAGCGGGGCTGGTTTACGGGGTGAAATGAAACCCACCGAGAAGGGAGCGAGGAAAGCACACCCTGCCCCCCCCTCTCGCCACCCCCCCCCCTCCACCCTCCCTCCTTCCCTCCCTCCCTCACTAGCTGCCTCTCTCCCCTACTACAGCCATAATGAATACTGTACATTCCTAAATGTTGTGCTGTAATCTCTCCCTCTCTGTCCACCCAGCACTTTCTTCCGTACCCTGAAACCCTTCCACCTCAGCCCCATGGCCGGGGACGGCCCCCCTTTGTGCACCGCACACCCCACTTCCCTGCCCCCGCCTTCTTGGCCAGCAATTTACACAGAAAAGCAGAGTCCTTGCTTAATAAGAGAAGCTGGAGACCTTTTGTTCCGCCCCATGACAAGAGCTAACGCTGCAGATCAGCCCCTCTCTCTCCTCGGATCTCTCCTCCCGGCTTTCTCCCTCCTTTCACCTCCCAAAAATAAAACTACCATCCCTGTGGGGTGCAGAGGGGCAAACGGAGCCGAGGCTCAGCTCTGAAGAAAAGAAAGGGAAAGACACCCTCCCCCCCCCCCGAGCCCCATACCACACACACGGACACGGACACACACATATATAGAAAGCACTTACCTTGATATTTGGCGTCAATTTCCCTCATCAAGGAGACATTTCTCTGCAGATCGAAGGGCATAGACTCGATGGAGTCCAGATAATCCTCCACATAGTTCACTAGGTGAAGCTGGTCTCCGTTTGCAGGACTCAACATTTTCATCCGGCAGAGAAAAAAAAAAAAAAAAATCCTTCCCCACACCTCTCTCTCCCTGTCTGTGAAAGCAAGTGCTGCTCCCTCCAAAGACGGTAACCCCGATGAAGGGCTCACTCCCTGCCCACCTCTCTCTGTAGCTCCCCCAAAAAACCGAGAGAAGCTACATCTGACTCCTCTTGTGTGAAACAGAGGGAGAGAGACACACACACACCCTCCGCTAGTCCCCTACAGCCAGCAGCAGCTGATTGAATGGCTGTCGTTGTGGGTAATTCACGAAGGAGGTGGTAGGAACAATCAGAGGGATTTGTGTGTGTGTGAAGGGGGGGGGGGGGGGGGAGGAGAAAGGAGGGGGGCTTAAACCAGCTCCTCCGAAACAATCTGGAAACAAAATGTGCTCTGCAAAGTGTCTGTCAGAAGCAGCGGCAGCCCCTCTGCATGCGCCAGCGCCGCTCTGCTCCGCTTCTCCGCCGCTCCCCCTTCCCCGCTCTCACCGCCGCCGCCGTCGCCGCCGCTCCCCGGTGATATTAACGCAGCCTCCTCGCTCCTATACGCCGCACTTGATCCAACGTGGAAAACCCAAATACCAGTTTCAAACACTTGGGAAACATTCAGCCCCGCCACGCACGGCGCATGCGCACCCCTCCCAGCGCTGTATACACACACACTCTCTCTCACACACACTGGCACACTCACCGCGCACACACACACTCTCCCCCTCCCCCTCCCGGAACCGCGGCGGGGCGAGCGCTCCTCTGCATATTCATCGTCCCTCCTCCCCTTACTCACGTTTGGGGAGGGGAGGCGGCAGGGATGCGGTCCTAGCGAGGGGTGGGCGGCTCGGTGCCGGCGTAGGCGTGGGGACGAAGCCCCCGCGGCCGGGCGGCGGCGGGGAGGGAGGGAGGGAGGGAGGGAGGGAGGGAGGCGGGGGGGGGAAGGCGGAGGCTCCGGTGAAGTTGCGCGGCCGCTGCGGAGAGAGCGGCCCGCGGGGAGGCTGCGGGGAGAGTGGCGGCCGGCGGGCTGCCGGCGCCTGCGAGCGGGGCAAGTTGGATGCTTTTGCGGCAGGGCACGGACTTTGGAGGAGTCTCTCGCCTTCTGCGAACTGGTGGCGGAGGCCGCGCTCGCCCCAGAAAGGAGCGGCTCCGAGGGCTTTCCTAGGAGGTACAGGGAAGAGAGGGGCACTGAGAACCATGCGACGCCACGGCAGTGCCTGCGCCGCCACCCCGCTTCGGGGGCCAGCGCTGCGCCCGGCGCGCCGCCGGACGCTGAGCAGAAACGCTACCTCCCTCCTCAGCGGGCAACGGCATCAATCATCCCCTCAGCGGTTGACACCTGCCCCAGCCAATCACCTCTTCTCTCGCTTTCCGCCCCGCAGCGCCCTCGGCCAATCCTCGCCGGGAGGGCGGGCGCCGCTGTGACAACGCCGCCCGGGATACCGGTCGCGGCAGAAGGGGCGGTAACGGGCGGGGGGAGGGGAGGGGAGAGGGCGGGCGCGCGCGTGCGCGCTCCCCGCGGCGCGAGGAGAAAATGGAGCCGTTGCTAAACGGCTCTCGACTACGTTTCCCAGCGGCCCCCGGGTGGCGGCGCATGCGCGCGGGCCCCCTCCCCCGCGCGGTGGTGAGGGAAGGGTGAGCGGCGCGGCCGGAGCTGGGCGCTTGGCGTTGCGTTAGCGGAGGAGCCCGGCGGCGGCGGCTGAGTGCCTCCGGGGAGGAGGAGAAGGGGCGCCGTGTGCAGCCCTGTGCCACTCGAGCTCTCCCCCCCGGGCTGGCCCGGGGGCCGCCAGGAAGCACCCCGCTGCCGGTCGCCTTTCCCGCGGCCGGGGCTCGCCGGGGGCGGCCTGCCTTTGTTCCCTCAAGTTGCTGCCGTGGCCGGTCGTAACCCGCAGCGGGCCGGCCGGCAGCGCGCCGGTCTGGGAGGCGCGGGGAGGTCAGACCCCGCCCCGGGCTCATCCGAGCCCCCCGGGGCTGCCGGGTCCGACCGCTTCACCCCCGCCGGGGCGGCAGCAGGCACGCCTCGCGGGGCGAGGGGCGGTGGCAGGGCCGGGGGACCCTCCTCTGCCCGCCCCGCTTCCCCGCCCCGGCGAGCACAGGGGCTGCGGTCCCCGGCGCCGCGCTCCGCCGGCGGGAGGCGGGCCGGGCTTGAAGGGCGGTGCTGGGGGGCGGTGGCGGCGGCCCAGTCCCGCCCGCGGGGCCGCGCAGGGCGGGCTGCGGCCGCCGGGGCAAAGCGGCGTTGCCCGAGCGCGGGGCGTACCCGGCCCCTCGCTGGGGAGAAGCGCTCGCCTGTACCCGGCGCTTCTGCTCGGGCTGTGCCCGGAGCCTCGGGCACCCAGCTCCGCCAGGGTCGGCGGTGTCGGGCGGGGAAGGCGGGCCTGGAAAACCTACCTCGCCCGCAGCGAAGCAAACCAACGCAAGCTTTCTGCCTCAGTTGTCTTTTTAAAAAACAAAAACAAAAACGTCACCGGCAATCCCCTAATTTAGGGGAGACTGACTCATCATTCCTAAACGCTCAGACCTGCTGGTACAGTCGCTGTTTATTAAGGCGGTGATGTTCTGCTGCTCGTAGGGAGCAGGGGGAGCGACAGCCTGACTAAGGACCTCAGCATCTTAACCCCCTTTGAGTATTTCTGCTACTGTCATCAGCTTGGTGTGTGAACGCCCAGAGTGGGGTTTTCAGGGGAGTGCAGACAACTCTTTACCAATCCCTCCAGTATCCAGTGGGAGCCAGCCTCTGAAATGCTTCTGAGGAGCGGAGATGATACCATAGACTAAACCTATTTTGAACTGACCCTGCCCCACCGCTTCAGGCAGGTTTCAGAAGGCACTTGCTCATTTTTCTGAAGATACCTGGAAGTTCTGTTCTTTTCTTCCCCTCATTTTCCGTTTCCATGAGTTGCTGTACATGCCCATGTAAACCTCGAAAACCTGAGATCTTATGTATGTAAATTATGGTGAGTACTACAACATCCAGGCAGAGCTCCAAGCCAGTGTTTCTCGAGCTGTGCACTCTGGTTTACAGTGGCATCGAGAACGACTTGTGCAATGGCAGTGCTAGCCTGGGAACACCTATTCTAAATTTTTGGCACCACCTGGGTAGTTATAGCCTGTTTCACTCTTGCCTTGAAGAAGCTGAGCCACTGTCTGCAATTGAAGGTAGTTAGTCCCCTGGCTAGTATAAGAACCCAAGCTATTAATTATGACTCAGTAGAGGCAAGACATCTGAAAAGAATTCAAATGAGTTCCAGAAAGTCATTCTTGCAAAAATGTTAACCACCGTTCTAGACACACAGTAGTAATTACACATACTAATAAGAAATCGGTTTGTAAAAGTACCTGCTAATTCACTAAACAAGAATTTCTGTCCCTCAAAAAGAAAGGTACCACTTTCAAGTGTAGTTGTGGCCTGATAGGCTTCTGTGATTTGCTCAAAAGTATTGTTAGGCTTGGATGCACTGAGGACAGAGAGCTTGGTATCATCTGCCTCTTAAAAGTGCTGTCTACTAGATCTTCCTCTGTTAGCCTCTCATGTTGCCAGAAGAGTGACTGAAAAACAAACATCACAGGACATTGCACAAGTCCTAGGGAAAGAATGGGACTGAGCTCACCTGAGAATGCATCGGGTATATGCTCTGAAGGTCCCCTTTCACCGTTCTCAGAGATTCTCAGTGCTTTGTGTAGTGCTGTAATCAAATATACTTGTACCCAGAAATACCTATTTTCTGCACCCCCTCTAGGCAGCATGTCAGCCATCATTTTGGAAAGCTGCAGGAGGTGGGTGTGTGTGTGTGCAGAAATCAGGTATACATGCACATCTCCAGGTTGGAAAGTTTTGGAATATTTGGAGGTAATGCCCATTGCCCATCTCTCCTTTTCTTCCTCATCTGCTTTCTTTTTATTTTGGCCTCCTGCCTCTCAACTGCAGTAGGAGAGAGATGGGAGATTCTGAATGGAGTTTCAGTTCTTTTTTTTACATATCAGGGGCCCATTTCTTACTCACTTGTGGAGCACTCACAAGTAGAAGCATGGGGAATGACTGTCATTTATCAAAATTATCAAATTATCAAAACAAGAAAGCAAGCTGTGGGCTCCATTTTCTTCTCTTTACAGGAGGACAGATTCTAACTCTTCTCCTTCTGTTCCCATGCCCCTTTGTTCTGATTACAGTACATCTTTCCTGTTTAGAAACCCAAATCTCTGGGGTTTTCAAAAGTTCCTCGAAGCTGTTACCTTATTAAAGATCTAAATTCCCAGCAATGGGAATCAAGGGAACCTATAACCAGATCAACAACTTACACAACTACTGTGTAACATACATATTATGTATACATCTATAATATTATATAAACTTATTTCATATAACATATACGTATTCTAGTTATCCCAGCTCATCAGCATAAAGTTCAAAATTCTTAATATGAGCAGCATAAAATCCCAAACCTCCAAATATGTTCCACAAATGCAGACGCTGAATATGTATGAGGATAGTTGGTACAAGGAATTTTGGCTACCTCCTTTCTCTTTCTCTGCCTTGGTTCAGTACTGCTGTATGAAATACTATGTAATCACTTCAGCTGTGTGTCTATTAGAAAAGACAGTGTCTTCTGATCATTAGTCGTTACACTTTATAGGTACAGACGAATCAGATTACTTACTCCTCCTAAGGAGTTGCTGTTTCTGCACGACTTAATAACTTAATCCTTCCCTTCTACAGTTACATATGGTGGGTTTTTTTTTTAACAGAACAGCAAGAGGTTAACATGCAAGATGAGCAGAGCTGAGGTTTGCAAGTACGGAGACCAGCAGCCAAGTCCTATTTCACACTTTCATGCAATATGCACTGTCTGTGCAGTAGACAGTGTATACTATTTACAGATATTTGGGCCAGAAAGTTACCTGTTGATATTGGCAATTATGTGGGATTAATGGCTTCTAAAATCTGGAAAACAGATCTAGCTGAGTTTATCCTTTTTCTGTTTCCCATAAAGGCTCAAGAACTTTCCAAACACTTACCTAACATAGGCCTGCCATTCTAAACTTCTTATCTTTTTTTTTTTTTTTTTTTTTAAAAAAGTCAGGTCCTACTTAAGAAAACATCTGTTTCACTGGATACAGCTCCTCATCTGTCCCTCAGCTTGCCCTGAGCCTGTTGCACTCACTGCCTCTTTTCACACCTGTTTTCTGGCAGCTGCCATCCCTTTTCTTGCACCAGCTGCACCTAGTGAGCTTAAACAGCACTGGCATTATAGGTGATCGAAAAATTCTGACTGGAACTAGTAACTGTGCATTGCAGTACAGGGCCAAGGCAGAAGTACATCTGAGTTGTTCCAGCATGCATATCAAAGGGAGCTTATTCCATGGGCTGCACGTTCCCACAGTGAGTTCAAGAGAGACACCTCAACAGTTGGTAACCACTGACAAAGACACTGATCTGAGCCCTGACTGAATTGATACCGACCCTCAGGCTCGTTTCTGTAGACTGCGGTGCATACATAAACACTTCTGATGAAAAACAGGCAGCATTTGTTAGAGCAGCTGATGGGCAGGTTGTTTGAACAATAGTAGATGGTGTTGAAAACGCAGGGTCCAGTCTATGAGGCTTTTGATAAGAGCGGGAAAGTTTATTTTGTTCTTCATGTCCACCAATTAAATTTCTTTTGCAGTTTTATTTCATTTCCCCAGAATCACACTTTTAGAATAGGTATCTCAACGTGATTTCTCTTTCAGAAAACATACTCCTTATTTTGTGATTATTTGGGAGAATGGCCACTCAACATTTACAGTATTTCTGACTCAAGCATTTGTGATAAGCTTGAGACAATTTTTATCCTCCTTTTAAAAATTAAACGAGATTCTTAGACAAGCTGATAAGCACCTAGGTTTTGTAAAAGTCAAAATGTGTCTGTTATTGCAGACCACTATGGAGTGCCAAGAGAAAGTCAGTCCCCTGTGGTGGATTTAGCTCATCTTCGCTTTTGGTTTGTAGTTTGTCCTTACAACACTTTTTCCTCCCTTATTTTCTCAGGGTCAGCTTCCTTGTCAGGTTCCTGAACTAGAATCTGACAAGAAGAGCCACAGATACTGGAAACGTGCTTTTGATAACACAACAAATGCAGCCTTCCTGCTCTGTCAACAATTCTAAGATGGTGTGGTTTAATTCTTTAGAAGAAAAATGCAACACCTTTAATAATAGGGGGAAAGCTGTAAAACCTTACAAAGCATGTATCTCTTAATAATAAAGAGGAAGGAAAAAATGAATTTTTAGCTTAACTTTCATTTATTTACTTACAAAACATGCTCTGGGATTTGCCCATTGATCTTACTTCTGGGGACATATCTTTTAAGTAGTCCTGGGACTGGAAGCTGGAAAATACAGGAGGAGCCAGGTGAGCCAGAGCCCCCAGAGACCTTCCCTGCCCACCACAAAGGTGTTGCAGAGCCTCTGGTGGTGAGCACACACAGCTGTGCTTCTACCAGATTTTCTCTTTGGATCAAGCCCAGCCCGGAAAGAGTGCCTTCTTGCACATGCAGATAAAGGGACAGAAAATACATAAATCCATTCTAGGGCATTCACGAGTCACCTCTTTGCCTTAGTAAGCTCCAGTTTTTCTTTAAAAAAGAAGCAAGTTTTAGCCTTAACGGCTCCTAAGGAAAAGTGAGAAGATGGCCTGACAATATCAAATACATGGGTGTCCCCTTGAAACAAGTTTACCTGAAGCTCAGGCAGACACACCTCAGTGGGATTCTGACTGAGATGTACCACTCTGCAGACTGCATCTCCTGCTAGCCATTCAGCAGAAAATAAAGAAGTAGCAGGATTACAGCAGGCTCAGGCCGAGCATTGATCAGGTGTACCAGCTGCTGGCAACCTTTGAAGGCATCTTCTACTCCAGGTGGAAGAAAGATGAATCTTGTGATGGAGGCAGAAAATCCTTTGCCGCTATTCTGCCTCTCTGGTAGATGACTATTGTCTCATTCCACATGTCTCAGGCCAGGAATAAGTATATCAGGAAGGCAGGTATTTATAGGTGTCAGGAGAGGTGTGCCCACAGCCACAGACCGATTGTTTCTGAGAATGTTGGTATTTTTTAAATAATGAATTTATGCTTCTAATCCATCAGGATTAGTATTGCTTTTCTTTTGAGATTATATTTTTTTACAGTACTTGTAGAATACCTTCCACCATTCCATTGAATTTCTTCTACTGCATAAAAAAAAAAATCTCAAGTGTGAATGATGTTAACTGTTTATTTCAGGCATTAAGGAATTCCTTTCCTACCCTCAGAAAATCATGTTTTATAGTAGGACATAGAGGTTTCTGGACTAAATCCTAAAAGCTAGTCTCGATAGCACAGGCACTAAGCCTTCTGAAACCACCAGGGAAAGAAAAAGGTCTTACATTCTTCTGATCTGTTGGCAGTTTCATCCATGATAGCTAAACCTGGAATTAAGGCTAAAAAACATCCATTGTTACTTGGCATTGATTTGGACTCTGTCAAAGTGCTCGGCATTGTACAGAACAAAGGAGACAACAGAGTTAATGACAACTCTTAACAGGGTATGTGTTGAATGGCAAAGACATCAAGACCATCTCACTATGGAAACTGAAATAATTGGTTTGTGACGCTTCCTGAGAAATATAGGAAGCAAACATTTACAGACGGTATCTTCAGTTTTATCCTAGCTATCCTAGCTAGTCTCAAATTAGCAAGCCCATTAAACAGGTTTCTTGTCTAACCAAAAAGTTATGACTGTTAAATGAAAAATATTGTTGAAAGTGCGTATTAAGAAAAAAAAAAAAGGGCTTTGTATCAGATACTCTCTAAAATGAAGCAAGATGTAGATGGGCATCTATTGTTACATAAAAGCAATTATTTAAAATGATCATATTACATATGAGAAAAATCTATCAAACCTGTCCCTGGCAGACAGAAGAGGAAACAATGCAAGGACTTCTGTGAGGCAGCTCACCACAGGCAGACCTGTTCCCTGCAGCATCCAGTCACACTGCGATCACTCAGTATCACCTTCCTCCCAAAGGCCAACAAGATCCTTTAGCAGGTGAGTAACACAGTGGTCTGGGAGACCTGAAAAGGCTCTCCTCTGAACAGCCTGCGTAGAGGCTTGTATGGAGGAGGACAGTCAGGGCAGACAGCACGCGCTGGAACCAATGGTTCGCTCTCTCTTCTCATACAAGAGCAAGGGTGGCTGCAACTGGAGCTAAAGGGCTTCAACTTCAACACAGGCCAAGAGGATGCTTCCTAAAAATGGCAGCACACCTGCGGTACTCCTTGCCAAAGGCTGGAGTTGATGTGTATTCACAGAGGCCAGGGAAATTAACGGTAGAGGGAAGGTAAAAAAACTGGGGGGCGGGGAGGGGAGCGGGGAGAACTCCAAAGCATTCAGCTGAGGATGTCATCTGGTCTGAAGCTGGGGAGCTGGGAGACACTAGCTGGGAAAATATTATATATGCTTATAGAGTTCTCACATGTTTCCTTGGTACCCGCTGGCAGTTACTTTTGGAAACAAGACGCTAGTTAAAGAAGACTGTTGGCACCATTACGCCTGGTCCATTATACTGCTATTCACTCTAGTTTCCCAAGTGGATCAAGGCACTGCAGCCAGCTAAGCTCCGTTTCCTCGGTACGCTCTGAAAGAAAGAAAGAAAGAAAAAGAAATCCACAACGAGATGAGAGAATCATCACCAGAAAACACACACCCTTCGCTTGTCCTGACTCCGGGAAGGAAGCGGCCCTTCCTTGGCATCAGCCGGCTAAAGCCCAGGGTACCGCACCGAGCGCCGGCCGCAGGTCACTCAGTTTTGAGACCGCCCAGGCCGGGCAGGGCTTCACAGGGGCGCGCGGGGCAAGGGAGGCGCGGGAGAGGTTTTTGAGACTGCGATGTATTAAGCCCAGCCTAGGAATGTCACACCACGCTTTTCTCCCAGGAGCTAACAGGCTGCCCGCCGCTCCCCGCGCTGATAGGCGGCGTACAACGGATTCGTCCCCCGCGTTTGACCGGATCGACTCGACACGGCTGCGTTAAACCTCCGCTCGCAGCCCGCAAACGCCGCGCCACAACCCACCGCGCTGCCGCCGCGCCGCAGCACCGGGCTGGGTACGCGCTCTTCGGCCGGATCCAAGCGGGGGGTGCGCCGCCCGGCCCCGGCCCCGGGCTCCCCAGCCCGCCCGACTCACCGAGGTCCGCGCCGAGGAACGCTGGGCCGGGCCGGGCCGGGCCGGGCGCGGGGCGGCCGCAGAGGTGACCCCGCGGCCCGGCGAGAGGCGGTGGCGGCCCGGCCGCGCCCCCTGCCCGCCGGCCCCGCCTCTTCCTGCCGCTCGGGCTGTAGCTACCCCGCTCGCACGCTGTCAGCCGGCACAGGCGGCGCGGCTGTCGCGGTGACAGGCGCGGCGGGTTGTGCCCGCTCACCTCGCCCCTCCCCGCGGGGAGGCGGAGCCCCCGTGTCCCCGCCCGCGGCCCGGGGCTGTGGCCGTGGCCATGGCCATGCTACGCGGCGCGGTGGCGGCGGCCCGGCGGTGCGGCCCCGGCCCCGGGACGGGCAAGGCGGGCGCGCCGCGGCGTTACAGCGCGGCGGAGCGGCGGCGGTGGGTGCCGCCGGCGGGGCGGGACAGCGGGATCGTGGCTTACAACAGCCGGAGCCGGAGCAAGGAGCCGCTCGTGCTGGGCACGGAAGGAGTGGCGACCTGGTAGCGCCCCGCAGCGGGCGGGCGGGCGGGCGGGCGGGCGGGGGGAGCGGGCGGCGGGGGCCGGGCTGGCCGTGACGGGTGCCTTTGCCTCCCCTCTCCGCAGGTACAGCTGCGGGCCGACGGTGTACGACCGCGCACACCTCGGGCACGCCAGGTGAGTCCGTCCCGAGTCACGCTCGGGGGGCGCTTGCGCGTGTCGCGTCCTGCGTGGGCCCGGCGGCGGTGCGGGGCGTCCGGCTGCGGCGGCAGCCCGTGTCCCGGCTGGTGGCGGGCCCCGCTGCGGGGGCGCTGGCGCTTCGCCTCCGGCCCCGTGCGAGGGGGGAAACCCGTGCTGGTTATATATGTATATATGCTTATTTAATATTATTTTTTTTTTGTCTCGGCCTCAGGAAGGGGCTGTCGGTGCAGCTTGCACCACACAGCAACAAAACGGGGGGATGGGAAGCATTAGGAACGTGGGCTTTTCGGCTTGGTAGGGTGAGCTGTGCCAGGTCACAGACCCAGGGGGCTTGGGGTCCAGGGGCAGGGCCACCTCTCTGTGCAAAAGCGTAGTTTTCCTCGGATGTGATTTGGACGCCGTGTCGGCACCAAGGAAAAGCCATTCAGTGCTGAGCATTAAAAAGATGCTTTTAAGGTTAACAGCCAGGTTAACGCATCTGTTCTTAAATCTGCAAAAGGCTGGGTAGCTTGAAGGCCTTTTTGCATAGTAACTCTGCAGTGGCTTACTGTGTTTAAATAAACCCCAGAACAGCACAGCATTTTTTCTGTAGGTCATTAGGATAATTACAATAATAAACCAGCTTCATTGTAAGTAACTTTGGAAAAGTGCTTTGGGTGCAGCCGGTGGTGTCAGGATGACGTGCCGGAGGCGAAGGTGCAGGGCGGCTACAGCAGTGCAGCAGCTCCTCGCTCCTCATTCTTAAAAGAACAAGGAGCATTGGGCTCCCTGGAAGAGCAGGGGGCTTCCTCAGGTAATGCTGTCTGTGTGAATTTCATAGCTTCTGGTCCTGTTTCCATTCAGAAACTTGTGATGAGTTTTGCTCAATGCTGAGCTGTCACAGTGCTGCACAACTGCTCCTTCTTTCTGTAAGAGGGAAGTTTTAAAATACCAGTCATGTAAAAACTGTTGTTGGCAGCCTCTCCTTAAACGCTGCTATACTGTTGTGTGCATGTAGTGGTGTCCTCCTTGCTTTTGTCCAGTCATAGCAGAAAACTAAGCTAGCTTTTTACTGGTGATTTAAAAATCAAAAAATCTGTATTTTGAGTTTTTTTGTTTGTACTTAGTACCCTTAGGGGAACTTTAAAAAAAGAAGGTTAAATACACAATTACTGTATTTAAATCTACAGTTGTTGTAATACAGAGTATGTTACAGTTTACCTTGAAATAAATACAATTTCAAGTCATTACTTGAGAACATCTGTATAAAAAGATGGTAATAAATTCCTCGGGTTTGTCACTCATTTGAGGTTCTCTAGTATGGTAGAGCCTATCTTCCCTGACGTGTAACAGAAGAGGGAATTGCAGATGTGCACCTGTCCGAAGTGGTGTAGTGGATCTAGAACGCAATGTTTGTAGAGGTGAAGAATTTTGTCTCTTGGTCTCGCAGCTCTCTGTGGCTTTTGGATGTCTGCTTTTGTCAGTGGATCTCTGTGTTCTGCCTTTAGGCTCTTTTGATCAAAGGAGGGAATAGGAAGGCCTTGCTTGCTCTGCCTGTTCTCTTACCCATCTCTTCTTATCCCATGTCTAAACCAGCAATTTCAAGCTTTCCTGATGTGGAGAGGTTTGCCATACGTCTGTGCTACCTGGGTTTAACCTCTTCACTTACTGATTTAAGAAAGCATAGTTAGGGCTGAATATTGCCTTTGGAGTGGTGTATTGTGCAGATAAGTAGCCTTGTTTATACTCTTTCTGCTGCCTCTTTAGCACCTTCACGTGTTGTTCCGCTGAAGACCTTCCTCTCTCTTTTCTGATCAGTTAAACCCTCCAGTGTGTGAGGAGTTGGCTGTTCCTTCCCAGTGTCTGTAGTCTTGCACATGTAAGTGTTGGCAAGCTGTTGCTCACCCGATTTGTTCAGGATGGTGGAGTGCTCTTGATTTTATATATTATTATTTTTTTAACTTGTGGTGGGTATTTTTGTTTTGGTTTTTTTTTTTTTTTTTTTTTAACCCCAGTAGCTACGTCCAACTATAGAGCTTTGGTAGGTGCAGCTGAAATGCATGCTGCTGATGGAGATGCGCTCGGAAAAAGCATGAAGTCAGGTGGAGTGGTGGCTGTTGTTACCATGTCACTCTTGTAAAATACCATCATTTTGTTGTACTCTTGCAATATAGTATCACTAGAATTCCTTTTTCCCCTCCTTCTCTCATTTGCCTTGCGGCAAACATGGCAGGTAATAATGCAGAAATGAACTTGAGATTCTTGAGAGGAATTTGAAAATAGTAGCATTATTATTTTTCTCCCCTCCTCCTTCCCCTCTACAAAGATTTTTTTTTTTTTATTTCTCTAAATAATCCAACTTTCTGTAGTATGTTGTGCTTCCAGTCTTCAAAACAGGTGCTCTGTATGCCTCAATACAACAACCAAACCTCATCCTACACAGAAAATAAAAATCAGACTGGTAGATAATGCCATCTTTTTCCCCTCAGTTCTGAGGCTGGTCTTGATCGTGCCAGTATGAGCTGCAGCCTAGTTGGCATCCAGGTTCCTGGCTCAGTGCTTGGAAATAAGAGTAAAACCAGGCAAGAAAGATTTCATTCAGTCTCCTGTGCCTGTTCTGCCACCCCTCTGATTTTGACTGCCTTTTTTTTTTTCTTTTCAGTCCTGAGGTGGTAAGGACCCTGCTTTCTGAGGTGTCAGGAGATGTGCTCTGGCTCTTGCAGTGTTTCTTCCATCAATTCAGTTGGAAGATTAGAGGAAAAGAAGCAGTGTGAAATTTGTGTCTGCTCTGGGAACTACGACTGCAGGGCTGTTGAATCTAATATCAAGCTTTTGATGCTGCCATTGTTGCTCTGAACGGGGTCCAAAGACAAATGTAATATTCTTATGGTATCATGTCACCACATTAGATGAACCGTACTCCCGGTGAGCTGGTATTCATTAAGAACTATCTCCCTGGCAGCAAGGCTTTCAAAAAGCCTTTTTCAACATGGGTGTAGTGTGAGCAACAACAAAAAGTGTTTTTCTTCATTAAGATACTACACATCCGTAAATCTTAACCTTAATGCCACCTGGTCCTGCAGCTAAGGGGAAGGATGCAAATCCGTTTCCAGTATCTGCTTACACATCTTTGCTCTGACAGCCACAGGAGTTGCAGCTCATGGAGGTGAAGTGGAAGCCTGTAGGTCTGCGGGTCTCCTTTTGGGCTCTGTTTTCTCCAAAGCCAGCAAAGGCAGAGGATTCTTATCACCTTACAGGACAGACCTGGAGCTCTAGTCACCTTCTAATATCTCATCTAATAATTGAGTTTTACTCAGTCAGAGTGTGTTTTGAGACTTACAAATGGGGAGTCGGCAAGCAGAAGGGTCTGCCACAGCCCTGTACAGCTTGTGGGTATGCCAGTCTATCAGCATTAAATACTATGTTTTGTGACAAAGAGCCTGAATAATCTTGAGAATTTATTCTTAAGCGTAGATAAAAGAAAATAACCCACAGAGCAGCTCTCCTTTGCTATCAGAAAAGATCTGTGGTGGTGTATGAATGAAATAGTTTATCAGTGGCTGGTAGCTGTAGTTACTCAGCCCTAAGAAAAGTTCATTTGAACCCTGTTTTATTTCTCCCTCTTCTTCTGCCCTGTGGCTTTTGAAAACCTGTTAGAATATATGAAGCCTGAGTGATGTAGTTCAAGAATATCTGATCTGTGTGTCTTCATCCCTTTGAGAGGGTCTCCTGGCTCGCTTGTAGCTTCCAACACACTTTGGTGCTTGAATAAAGAGATGCAACAAAAGAAAACTCAGACAATTGATGTAATGTGTCACTAATGCCAGAAGAGGGTAGGCCAGTTCAAGGGATATTTGCTTGCCTTTTGTGCAGGTGTTAACTGGTTCTGGAAAAGCACTTTATGCACTGAAGACCTTTTCATTGCAAGTGTTGGGAGTATTTAGATTGTCCCTGTGCCTGTTAGTGCTGTTGGTTCTTTTAAAGTTTATTCTTACTACTGGATGTTTAAAAGATCACTTTTTTTTTTTCTTTTCCAGCTCCTATGTTAGGTTTGATATAATTCGAAGGATAATGACTAGGTTCTTTGGAATTGAAGTTATCATGGTGATGGGGATCACAGACATAGATGACAAGATAATAAAAAGAGCCAATGAGGTAGGTGTTTGCTGCAGTCTCTGACCCAAACTTTTGGTATTTTCTACAGCTACTTACATAGGAAAGTTAACCTAGGTTTGTTTTTGTTTGGTTGGTTTGTTGTTGAGTTTTGTCTGTTTTAGTAAGTATTATTAAATGTTTAATAAGTATTAATAAATGTGGAGATTTCTGGTCCCTGGCATGGCTGTAGTGGGGCCAGGAGCCTGGGAGGCTGGGCATCAGGAGCCATGTGGAGGTAAAGGGGCGCAGAGCTGTGTGAGGGTGACAGGCAGGGCGGGCTGTGTTACAGCACCCACGGCTGGGGTCCTCCTGCCTGCGAGGCCAGCGGCGAACAAAAAGCCAGGGTGAATCCGCAGCAGAGTGAAGGGTGTCTTATCCCAAAAGCATCCCAGAACTTAGCAACCAGGAGGCTTCTGGCTGAGTTCTGGAGAAGCCTTGTGGGCTGCCGAGATGTGGCCTTGCTACCCGCAAGGCCGAGGGCGGTTCCTGAAAGGTGCCGAGCACCATCTAGCTGCAACATCAGCTGTCAGTCTCGTTTGAGTTTGTCACCTAGGTGAAAGTTGACATTGAGTGTAGGGGTAAAGTGGTGAAACTGGGGCTGTAAGTGGTTCTCAGTTGCATTTTAATCGGACCTTTTTAACCAGCTGAGCTTGGTGAGTGATTATTCCAATTATTTTCTTTTTTTCTTTCTTTTTAATTTAAATGCTTTTTGGACCCTGAAATGCTAAGAATGTTTTCTGTGGCTTATTCTACATTTTGATTTTTTTTTTTTGTTTTTAGAAGCTGTAACTTATGTCTGCTGGATCATAAATGAATGTGTTGGATCAAATTGCAGTTGCAAGCTTTAAGCTAGTTTCTTGGAGCCAGAGAATTTGATGGCTGTCACTTTTTTTATTTAATCTTTAAGTAAACAGTTACTACTACAGTTAAATATAGGGTACTGCATTCAAACAAATAGAAGCACGCTGCTCCTGTAGAAATGCCTGTGTGGTCTTCTAGTCCATTTACTTGCAGTTTGCTAAGGCAGTAGGCTATCTTAAAAAATTGTAACCCCCAGGCATTATAAGTCTGTCTGTGAATTTTAGAATTTTTCCTTATTGTCAGAACATTACGGAGATTATGTTTGAGGAGGCGGAAACGGCACAATGTTTTAAAGAATTTGTGTTCATTATCTGTATCCTTTGGTCTTACAAAGTAATCTTTCCATGGCTTTTTAGTCTCTTTCATGCCTGCTCTGCTCTGTACACTTTGTTTGGGCGGCCAAGGCCTCTACCTCAGTAGCTTGGTTTTGTTGGGACCTCTGTACCTGAAGTGTTACAGTGGTAGGATCAATGTGCCTAAGCTTGTTCTCCACCCTCTAGTGGGTTTCATCTAGAGAAAACCTGGAAGTTGTGTATCTAGTCTATGATGAGCATGCTGCCTGCCCTCAGTGGTCCTTTGAGAGAGAGAGAGAGAGAGATGAGTGTCTGTGTGTGTTGAACATCCATCTCAACGGGAGGAATTTCCCCACCTTCCTCCTATAAGCACCTTTGTGTTTCTGTTGATGGAAAAAGCAGCTGAGCTGTCTGGGGAGATGAGTGCAGTTGCTAGGGTCTGGAAGAGCACTCTTTCTGGTCTGTAGGCAGGAGTATGCCTTCATTTCTCGGTGCTGAGCATCTTCCTCATTTCATTGCTGGATGAGCATCTAGTCTGTCTTCACCAGAACTCCTGCCTTGTCCAGGAGCTTGTCCAAATAGTGGTACCCACCAGCGCTCCAAAAATCAGATCCCTTAAAGATGTTCCAGTAATGAATTGGAGGTGTTGAAACTGGATTTATTTTGCTAATGATTCAGTTACCTGCAAACTGGAGAGACTGAGTATGTTGTGTACTCCTCAGAGAAGATGTAAAAGCTCACGTTTGAAACACTTTGATATCATGGTTTTGCTTGCTAGGGCAGGTTTTGCTGTCATACATCTTTCAAGCTCTGACGGCTTCTGAATATTTGAGAACAAGTATCTTGCCACATGCAAGTTGTCTCTTTCCTTTTGGGCTGCACTTTCTTGTTAGCTCTGTGAGCATCCCTGTTCCTGTCCATTGCCCCGTGAACGAGAAATATGGAGAAGGTGCCTGAGAAGCGCCACACTTGATGAAGCGTGGGACTGAATTTCAGTTCATTTCCCCTGATTGTACAGAGATCTACAAATAACTGTGATCAGCTGCAATAGCTTATTTTTCTTAATCACTGAAAATTAATACCTTGTCTCATCCTGCAAGTGTCTGATCTGTCTTCCTGACATTTAGGTGGTATCTGTGTCCCCTGCCAGTAAGTTAAATGAATTTCATGTCCTGTGTACTGTAGTCTATCTTGTCTCTGGAAATGGAAGACCCTCTCAAGAGGAAAATAATGAGAGAAGGAAGGAGTTTATTTTAATCTTGGGTTGCTTTCTCTTAAAAGATGGGTATTAATATTTTGGTAATTCAGAAGTGTAAATGATATACTACTTTAAAGTTATTTATAGCTTATATCTCCTCCACATCAATGTTAGATTAATAAGCCTTTCTGATTCTTTACCTTGGGGGCTTTGTAAGTCTTCCAATTAGCTACTAACTGTCTGATAGAAGATTGCAATATTTTATATTATTACTTTGATTTATGATTTACTAATCTGCTTCTCTCTTTCAGATGAATATATCGCCATTAGCTCTTGCTCGTATTTATGAAGATGACTTCAAACAAGATATGGCTGCCTTAAAGGTACAGATATTCAAGCTTCCAAATTTAAGAGTATTTTAAAGTAATGTATTTTGGCAAGGAATCTGATTTTGACAGGATGATCTGAAAAAATAAATTGCTTGTGTGTTGAAGCATTGCCTGGAAACTGAGTACTGATGTACTTTTTTGTTCTTCTGGAAAGATACTGCACACCTTTTGAGTAAGGAAATGGAGGGAGAAGAAAACCATAGCTTTAGAACAGGGGTCCTCAAACTATGGCTCCCCAGGGTCCTCAGTCCAGCCCCCAGTATTTACAGAAGCCCCTGCCCACCCCCCCCCCACCCCCCACCCCCCGCCGGGGGTTGGTGGGGAAACCAAGCAGCCGCAGATGACTGCCTGCCACTGCATCCGCGCGCCGGCCCCCTGGTTAAAAAGTTTGAGGACCCCTGGTTTAGAATGAACAAGTTTAACTTCCTTTTTTTTGTGTATTATCTTAAATTCTGCCTATGAACTTTTTATGATACTTGCAATTTATTTGTTTTTAAAGATAAATTTGAGGAGAATGTTCAGTTCATTTCTTAAATTCTGCCTATGAACTTTTTATGATACTTGCAATTTATTTGTTTTTAAAGATAAATTTGAGGAGAATGTTCTTTACAGTTGGTTTCTTAGGGTGAAAGAACTTGTAAGCAGTGTGTTTCATGCAGGTAACGAGATGTTACTCTTTCTTTGTTTAAGGTCCTTCCTCCTACAGTATATATGAGAGTGACTGACAATATTCCTCATATAATTTCCTTTATAAAAAAAATAATTGCTTGCGGACAAGCTTACGCAACCTCGCAAGGTGAGACTTCTAGTAAGGCAACTCCTTGTTCAGCACATGTACAGGAAATTGGCGCTCTTAATAATCCTGTTTTGTGATCAAATGAGATACCCTGTGCCAGGCTTTCCTTCTGTTGATTAACAGACAGGGTGTGAGCAACTCGTTTGTGATGACATGGGTGGGCAGAACAACTATTACTCAATTTCTATGTTAGATGTAGCTTGTTATTTAATATAATAGTTTACTGTAATGAACTGCCATCTAAGCTGCTGTGGGGAAGTCCTAGCCTGGCTTCTACAAGGGAGCTGGGGGAACCTCTTAGCTCTAAGCAGGAGGTGGGTATCTCCTATGTGCTGTAAAAGATGTGCTTGTGAGGCACAATATGTGGATTTTTTTTTTTTTTTTTAAGCAGAGGTGGTGGTGGTAGAAGGATTCGAGTGCATTATAACTGGAGTAGCAGCAGGCTGCGCTGCTGGAGGGGATTGCTGATTGTGCTTGGGCAGGGGAGAACCTGAGGAGACCTCCAGAATGCAAAGTTATCCTGTATGCAGAATAAGTAAATGTGCTGAAGTCAGTGAAAAGCTGGTCACATGGAAACTTCTGCTACTACTTTTGCAGTATTTCTGAATTTCTAAATCTGAAATTAAAATGGGAATTGAAAGGGCATTTTGTTTTGCTTTCAGGAAAATGTTGTCTCCTCATCATGAGTGTGCCCCATCTTTGCTATAAAACTAAACTTTTCTTTTTCTGCTAGGCAATGTTTATTTTGATGTTAAGTCTTTGGGAAAAAGATACGGAGTGTTAACTACTATTTGTCCTGATACCCAGGATGAAGCAGGTAAGTTCACAGCACCAACTTGTTTGTATTAATGTATTGTTTGAAGTCCTGATATATCTCTGTGTAAACTTTCATTCAACAGTCTGAAACAGTTTTCTAACCTCTTGTGTATAGCCAACACTTCGGTTAATTAAGATTGCATTGCTTCTGTAATTATCAAGGCACTTGCTGTTACCAGTGCAAGAGGAGATGTGGCGATCTCTTTTCATACTTGGTTCCCTCTACACCTTTGTTCTGGTACCTTAGAACAATTAGGAATCTTAATCAATTTTATTTATATACTTGGGAGTGGTACATATAAACTTCATAGTGAGGTGGTGGTCTCAGCCATTGCACTAGCCAGCAGTGAGATAGTTAAAGGTAAATGCAGGGAAACTTCAGCTACTGTGTTATTGTTTGGGCAGTTGCACTCCTCGGTTGTGTGCTAACTGGATGAATTTGCTTCTTTCATTACTTCCCACCAGACTACCGCTAAGCAGCCTGTTTGTGTGAGTGAGCAATCTCTTGATAGGCTGTGCTAGAGCATGCCTGTACCCTGGGCTGTGTGTTTTTTTGCTCCACTTACCTAGTTGCTGAGCAGGATTGCTGAGCCTCTTTGTAGCTTCTGTTGAGTTGAGTCTGATCTGGTCTCTGTGGTGGAGAATTTGACGTGGGTCTCCTGCATCCTTTTGCATGCTGAAGTTCAGTATTTCTTCATTGAAAAAAATCTGTTTGCAATTACTGAAAATGCCTGGCAGGCTGATGCTCGGGTGGATTGCAGCCAGAAACTTCTCACAGCTGCACTTCAGCATTACAACTCACAGAGGGAATGTGTTTTGTCTACAGTTATTTAGAGGCAGTTACCGACTGCAAAGGCAGCCAGCAGCCCCCCTGGGCTGCACTGGGAAGAGCATTGCCAGCAGGTCAAGGGAGGTGATCCTTCTTTGCTCAGCACTGGTGAGATTCCTGGAATGCTGGGTCCAGTGCTGGGCTCCCCAGTACAAGAGAATATGGGCATACTGGAGAGAGCCCAGCAGAGGGCTACAAATACGATGGAGGTACTGGAGCATCTCTTTATGAGGAAAGGCTGAGAAAGCTGGGACTGCTCAGCCTGGAGAAGAGGAAGCTCAGGGGCATTTTACCCATGTGTACAAATACCTGGGGGCGGGTTAAAGAAGATGGAGCCAGGATTTTCTCGGGGTGCTTGGTGATGGGACAAGAGGCAATAGGCACAACCTGAAGCACAGGAAATTCCACCTTTTTTACTCTGAGGGTGATTAACAGAAGAACACGTTGCTCAGAGAGGCTTTGAAGTCTCCATCCTTGGAGAGATTCAAAACCTGACTGGACACCATCCTGGGCAGCCTGCTGTAGCTGTGTGTTCTGATCAAGGATTGGACTGGACAATCTCCATATGTGCCTTCAAGCATCAACCATGACTGATTACGTATTTTACTCTGTTGCCCCTCAAGTCACTTACAATTAAATTTACTGTTATTTCTAAAGACTGTTGTTTTGCTTATAACCGAGAAGGTGAGGAGTGCGCTTTTTTTGTAGCAATATGCTCAAAAAAAGGCAGAAGAGGCATGGAATCAGCCAGAGATTTGCAAACTAGCGAAAGAGCCAAGATGAAGGTTCATTGGGTAAAAGTAGGGTTATATTTCTGTCCCTTTATTTCTTATCAAGTTTGAATGATGAAGCAGGTGTAATGGATTTTTGTAATCTGCTAGTCTTAATATTGCATGATGTTCTGAATAAAACCTCTGTATAATATCAATAAAGTACAAGTGGAATGGCTCAAGAAAAATGACCACCTAACAGATCTCCAAAAATAGCTGTGAATCATCATTAAGATGTGTTGATACTGGAATGCTCCAGGGATTGGTTCAGACCCAGTGATACACTGTGGTTTTGTTAGAGATCTGAAATAAGTAGAGAAAAAAGTAGATCGAGTATCAGCTGCTGATGAAACGGGTGAGTCATGTTAAATAAGGGAACTTAAAACAGCGCAAATAGCTTGCCAAGCTGGAGCCTGTCAAGCCAAATAGGTATTTTGTTCCGCATAGGTCAAATGCGAGGTTATGTATTTGTCAGCAAAAAAATATGGAGTCCAGAACCCTGTTCTGTAGCTCCTGCCAGGTAGTGGTTTGTATCTGACCGGGGGTTACAAGCCAGCAGAGATGAACTCTGTGGTACTGTGGCAAAAAAGGACTGAATCCTTGGCTGGCGTAGTGAAGGAAGCAGCAAATATGGCTGGAGAGGAGACCTTTGTAGAGAAGCAGTTGGTGAAAATGGTACTGGAAGGTTGCTACTGTCCAAGAACACTCATTTCCACGCTCTTGGTTTTATAGAATCTGAACTAGAAACTATTTGTGCCCCAGAGAAACAATAGTGTGAGTTGTTGGGGTTTTTTTTGTTTTGTTTGTTTGTGAGTTTTGGTTTAGGTTGTTTTTGTTACTTTGCTGCTGCAGTGCAATCCGTTTGTTGAAATGGGCTGATAAGTAACTAAATGAATGATGTAAAACCAGAGAAGGCCAAAAGGAGTAAAAGGATAGGATGTATTAGAGAATCATGAATTCGTCTTTTTAGCCTGCAGAAATCTAATTCAACATTTTTTATTTTTTTTTTTTCAAATGCTTGATTGGGAAACTGGAAGCCCTGTAGAAGGAGTAAGGGTGGAAAATCACAGGAAAAGAAGCTGAGCAAAAGGGATTAAGAACAGGGTAGTTCACTAAACACGCATTTCCACTTGCTTTCATCTGGTCTTTTTTTTTCTTTTAGACATTTCCCATTAACCAATCACTTATTCTTGGCAGTTGAATCTGATAAACGACATGGTAAAGATTTTGCCCTGTGGAAGGCTGCCAAACCTCAAGAGCTATCTTGGACTTCTCCCTGGGGAAAAGGAAGACCTGGATGGCACATTGAGTGTTCCACAATATCAAGGTCAGATTTCTTGGATTTTAAATCTAGTGCTGGTTTTTGTTTTCAGTCACAGCACAATGGTAACAGCAGTTTCAAAAGTGTTTTCCAATCAGTAGAAAGCACCAGTTTCCATGTGAATACTTTGTGCAATTTGGGATGTCACACGTGTCCCAAAACCTCTGCTTTGCGTTAATGGCACAGCTGTCTTGTGATGTCTTGGCACTTTCTCTTGAGATAGACTTGGTATTTAAAATAAGGTGTGCAGGATCACGCGGATAATTATAAATCTTGAACTGAGTAACCAAAGTTTTAGTGAAAGTTATGGTGGTACTTTCATTTACCTCCCTTCCAGTCCTTGCAGCCTCCATGAGACTCAGTTCAGTGTGTAGTGCTGTGTCAGGAGGACAGCATATGGGATTCCATCCTCACTCCAGCAAGTGCATGAGATCTTGCTGACCATATCTTAACAGCAGTTGTGGATGTTCATGCTAATAACCTAAATGTTTTTCAGCTTTAAGTCAGCCACAGTATTAAATATTCTGATTTCTCTGTGGCAGTATATTCTGTGGGCATGGTGTGAATTGTGCATAGTATTGTTTTGCTTGTAGTTCGTTTATATTAATTTGCTCTTAATTTGGGAGTTTTATTTTCTCCAGAGAATAGTAATACTTTGTCCTGCACTGTATTAACTTATGACCTATTAGTTTGTATATTAAAAAAAGAGACTTTAAATCTTCTCTCCTGGAAGATTGATGGTGATATTTAGTTTCACATTAGTCTCAGATCTTTTTTTGGAAGCTAATAACAAATTATTTAGATCTGGCCCCATTTAACTTACGTTTTCAACCCAAACTGAAAGCAGATGGAACAGGTACTTTAGGTTTGTTTCATGTGCTTTGCTGGTGCACCTGAGATTAAGTCATTTCTAACATTGTGAAAAGCATTTATAAGGGTGATTTGCTGTCTGTAAATAGTTTCAGCACTGTGAAACAGTTCTTAAGGCAACTGAAGTGCACAAAAGCGTGCTGTATTTGAAGTGCAACCTGTGACAGAAGTGCACAGGTAAGAAATGCCAATTACAAAATGGCTTATCTGCTAACATGGTGCTGTTTATAGTCTGCATTTATTTCTGTAAAAACTTTTTTTACCGTGGCTGAATGAGGCTTCTGCCATGTAAATGAGAGTTGACCCATGCAGAATCTAAGAGTAGTAATCCTGGACTGTGAAAAACGGAAAGCTTGTTTTGGTAAGCTACCTAAAATGTTTTGCTGTCCCAGGTCAGCTATCCAAGGCCCATGTTAAGCAATACCTACTTACCCAGCTCTTTTGTCAAAGACCATAAGGCATTTTAAGCAAGCTAGGCAAATTAATTTAAAGTCTTTGAAACATGCCTGAGGAAGGTGAATGAGAAGGACGTTGGTCTCTAGCATGGCATGGAGGAGGGAACCACCTGCTGTGGCTTGTACCTGATCTCCTCTCTGGGGTTTCCCTTGCGGTGAGATGGGCTGCTCCTCCTGCCCTTGAGCATTTTGCAGATCTGTCTCTCCCCAGCTCTTAATAGTTATGCTGGAGGAGACAGCAAGTGGCTAGTGCTCCTCTGTAGATGTCACAAGGGAAGGCATGAGCCAGGGCCATTCCCGGGAAGATCTGTGCTTAAGCTGATTTTGGAGCAGACAGGAGGAAGCAGAGGAGCATGAGCTTGGGAAATGCCAACAGCTGGTCTTTATTCTGTCTTCTCTCCTTGTTTTCTTTTCTTCCTGTGCCCCAACAGCTTCTGCAGAGCCATCATGAGCCAGGGTGTTTTGTCCCAAAAAGGGACAGAAGTATTAATACCTAGCCGACAACCAGGAGTAACTTCTCAACATGACATATGGGATGACTGTGTGTATCTATGTTTACACACGCGTGCATGCATGTGTGGGCCTTGCCTTTTGTCTTCTACTTGTGTAGACCTTGTATCTTCCCCACCTTGAGTGTCCCTGGTTTCTGGGCACTTAGCATTGATTTACCTCCCTGTGTTCTCGGTTTATCATATGGGCAAGTTAATGACTTCATTTTGCCCAATGTGGCCTAGCAGGGACTGGCTGGAACAGTGGATAGTGTAGCAGCCTTGACTCCTGGTGTTTAACAAGAGAGCATCTAGGTCAGTCCCACTGCCACGTGAATACCTCACTTCCAGCCACCAGTGTTTGCAGAGAGACCTGTGCCACGCAAGCCCGTGGGTGACCTGCACTGGTGCAGCAGTGGTGTTGGGCTGCGAGGAGTGGCCTTGGGAGATCAGAGGCATTGATGCTTTCTTTTGACATTATAACAGTATAAGACTAAGCGTTTTCTATCATGACTGCCTACAGTCATTGCCTGAACTCTTACAGAAAAGGTACAAGGTAAAGAAAAATAATACCAAATTTACAGACATGTTCATTACTTTGAAGTTTTTAACTTCGCAGATGAAGGTGGCTGTCTGATTCTGAAACTATAGCAGAACAAGGCAAGGAGACATCCTGCTTGCCATTCTTTAAGTTAGAAAAAATAATTGCTCCTGCTGAGGAGAATTTTGCGGGCAGATATTGGTCCTGTCCATCCAAGTTCTTCTGCAGTTTTGGTATCCAAGATCATTGTAAAGTCTTGTTTTAAAACTGCAGTCATTAAATTGTACGCTTAAATTTACGTTCTTTTGTCTTATTCTTTTCTGCATTTCTTTTTGTAAAAACCTTTTGTAGTATTCTACTTACCGACCAGGAAAATATTGTTACAGTGCAGTGTTTGGAAAGCAGCTGGACATCCATACTGGTGGAATAGATCTTGCATTTCCTCATCATGAAAATGAAATTGCACAGTGTGAGGTGTATCATCAGTGTGAGCAATGGGGGAATTACTTTCTGCATTCTGGTAAGTAAAATACTAATCGCCCAAGAGGCCTCTACAAATGTAATGGTTCGGATTTTAAGATTTAGCATTTCTGTGGTATGAAAACAGATACTGTACTACAGTGACCCAAGTTCCTGTCCTCACTAAATGAAGAAGCATAAATGAGAATGAATCTTGAAAATGTAGAATTAATGCCTTTATTAATAAAAGCAGTTACAGTGATAAAGCCCTGAGTTTCACCTAGGGAAGTCTCCAACTAATAACTGTACATGCATTGTCCATGTACAGTGTTTACATCTGACTTAAAAATGTGGGAAGAAGAGTTTTTCCTGTACAATCTCATTCCCTTTCATTTGAGTTTCCTCAAAATTTGAGGGTACCCTTTGTGATCTTTTTTAAATTGTATTTTAGCCGTAACAGTCCTTCAGGAAGAAGATGAAAATAATTGATACTTTCTATATGTGTTTATGTAGTTCTAAAACCCAGAAGTTCCTGCTGTCTTAGAACCAGAACCTGCAGTATCTGATGGCGAGGAATAGAGGTGGCAGGTGGGGAGATAGCTGATTGTAATGCTTTAAAAACATTGGGAGCAGAATAAATCAGTCTTTGTTTTCCAACATCTCCAGGCACCAGTTGCTTGTGGGCTTAAAAATTATTTTTCAGTAGCGTGCAAAAGTGCATAACGTAGCCTGTGTCTGTAAATAGGTGAAAGGCTTTTAATAATGATAAGATGTCTGTAGTACTGGAAAGAAGAGTGGAGAGAATGCTAAGATACATGAACTGACAAAGCTCACAAAGTTGTGATCCTGCAGAGAAATATCTGAGCTGGAATGTTTGTATGGTTTGAAGTGTGGGGGAAGCGTTGCAAGGCAGATGCTCTGCTGCAGCAGCCACCCACTGGACATTCTAGGTGTGCAATTTGTATCCCTCTAACTACTTAAATTCTTCTGGGAAGCTTTTTTTATCCACCAGTAGCATTATGCCTAGTAATGGCTATGAGAAACAAGATTCATGCTGAAGACCAAGTGTGTCAGATGCTTTGGTCTACTCCGGTGAGGTGTGGCCAATGAGGTTGCTGGTGGGTAGAGCTAAGAAGATCTTTGAAATCTGAGCTACATAAAACCAAGTCACTTGCCCCTCAGCTCTGTAGAAAAGTGGAGATACTGAGTCTTGCCACTATGGTCCCTTAATCCTCTGTAGTGCTTTGACCAAATTCAGTGTGTCTCTGCTTTTCTATGGAGTATGAGTGACTTGGTATTGGTGTAGCTCATGGATGTTGGAGACCTTGTCTCTCTTTCCCCAGAAGTGAAGTCACTGCCCATGCCTGACTGAACTCTATGAAAGTGTCTTTTACTCCCTTGGTCTTCAGCATACAATACTGCCTGGCATCAGGTAGAACTGCTCCTTGCTGCCTTTACATGACAGTGCTTTGGTGAAGTTTGTTCTTCTTGGTGCACTCATGGTGGTTCTGGATGGTCAGCTGAAGTCAGTGGAAAGTCAGGTTCCAATCTGCAGTCTCTTTTGCTGAACAGTACTTTGTGCAAGGTGTCTTGCTGAGCTCTTTGAGTGCTTCTCTAAGACCTGCAGAGTTAAGCCTGTGGTACACTCTGTGAATTACTTGAGCTTCCTTTTTTACATATATTTGTACTGTATGGAATGAATATTGAACTCTAGTTCCAATTCCCAGTGTAGAGCCTGTTGTAAATCAATAGCAATTGTCCAGAGGGCGGTGCATGCTCCAGGGTGTGCTTTGCTCCTGAAGTGCTGGAAAACTGTTTGCACTTCCAAAGAGATGCACTGGTTTCTGCCAGGTGGAGCTTTCTGCTGAATGCTAGTGAATCTGACTTTCCAAGCGTGGAATTGATACTGTAGGAGAAATATTCTTTGAAACTAACTAAAGAGGAGTAAATTTGTCTTGGGGGGGGAAAAAACACCCTCGAACTTAATTCCAAGGGCAATTTATACACTGAGGTTCTCTAGGAGCTGACAGATTACATTGATTAAGTCAGAAAACTTTGCTGGAGGGCGATAGTATGAATTATTTAGGGCAAATGAATCGGGTTCAGAAACAATTTATTCTGGAAACAGACTTCAGAATTTTAGCAGGCTCAGAATTGGAGGAGCAATCCCCATTAGAGGAAGAAAATCCCTGCACTGGGGATAAATCTTCTTATAAGGACTTTATTTTTAGACTACTTATACTCTGGGAAGAGCGCCAAGCCAAAGTTGTGAAAATCCTTGTATTTTGTGGTCCTTTAATGAAATCATTCTAAGTGCTGAAACTCTTGAAGAAGAATATTATTTCAAATTCCAATGTTACCTGTACCTTATTAGGAAAACACAAACAAACTATTTTAAGCTTGGCTGCCTAAAGTTAAGTCAGTCAATATTTAGGCACCTTTGCAAAAGAAAAAAAAAAATAAAATAATTATACCCTTGCTCTTCCCCTCCTTCCAGGAGAAGTTTGCGGGTTTTACTTGTTGCAAGAGCTGCAGTTGTCCAGTGCTTCTGACAGCCTGAGTGTTCTTATTGAGGGCCCCAAGTTTAATGATGCAGTGGTGAAAATGGCCTCACCTGCTAGCACTCAGGACAAATACGATGAAAATGAGATTTTTTGTTTGATCATGGACTTCTGCTGTAGCGGTTTATGTATGCACGGATCTCTTGATTCTATCCTACTCTCCATAGTGTGTATTGTGCAAGCGTAAATTTCCAGGTGGATGGGGTAGGAGTGGAGGTAGCCTTCTTATAGAGAATTCCCACTGCTTTGCCTCATTGTTAGAAATAGTTAAGAAGTGAAACCAGATGCTTTTCATGTCCATTTGCTGGGTCTGAGCATGTTGCTTTTCTATCCAGATGAGTGTAATGGGGTTTTTATCTGCTTGTGGAAGAGAGGAGGTTCCAGGCAAGGCTGCAAAAGCAGCACTGTACGGAGAGTAGCACAAAATGCAGACAGCTGCTTGGGCTGCTGAACAAGAAATGCCACCTCTGCCACCACCTGTAAAAGCAGAAGCCTGATCATATGCTGTCGTTGCAGAGCACTCTGAGGCACTGGTAATGCTGGACTGCCAAACCTGAGAGAATGCTGAGCGCTGATGTGGTAGTACAGAGTAAGAGGAGTTCATGCTTAACAGTCTGCCTCTGAGTACAATGAAGTGCTGGATCCTGCACGTCATGAAGTGCCTGAAAATTGCGTTAGTTGTGGGTGCTTGGTAACTTACAGGATTGCTCCTTCTATTAGGAGAAGCCAATCAAGGCTTTTAACATCTCTGAAATGAAGCTGAGTAGTCTTTCATTGGCTAAGTCTTCAGCATCTTTCCAGTGCTGTGAATAATTGTTTTCCATCAGTGGTGCTGTGGCTGGCACAGATGAAGCTCGGGAGCGTGCAGCCTGAGGTTGCCCATCTTCTGTCTTGCTTTGACAGAAATTTCAGTCACGAAGCTGAGCTCTGCATACTCTCCTAAATGCAATGGAGATGGTCACTGCCTTTTTCCTATACCACAGCCCGGCAGAACAGCAGTCAGCGTGGGTATTGAAAGCTCTAGTAATGCTCAGAGACTGCATTTTAAGATAAGCTAGTTCAAATTGGGCGTCATAGCTGAATCCCTCCCTCCAGGCTTTTGAAGACTGAGAAAAAGAAGGGGGGAGAAAATAGGGAAGGTGCAGAAAATTAATTTTACACGTAAAGGTGTTTTGAACCAGCATAATAAACCTGGAGTTAAAAAAAGCGTAACAGCCACCAGCAGCAAGTAGTAAGTACAGAAAATTGTTTGAGTTTCAAGAATGTTGTGATGTAAGATCACCGGAAGATCTTTTAAAGGTCTTAAAATATTGCTGAAAAGTCAAGAGTAACAGATAAGGCACTTTTCTGTGAAGACAAAGTATTTGCTTGCTTGTTTTTACCAGTCTATCGTCAACTCTGAGCAGGGAGACTTCTTGTTTTTTCCTTATCAATGTTTCTGCTCGTGGTGGTGGTGTTTTGTTGGATATTTTTAAAAAAACATTTTATTTTACTGTGTCTTAATTCACCCAGTGAAAGTTGAGAATTGAGAGGTGTGCAGGACTGCAGGCAAAGCTGCTGAAAAATGCTACATGTTGCATTGAAATGGTTGGTGTGTGCCCATCACAGCATATGCTGCCTCCAGCGTTTCCAGTGTCTCAGTGCAGTCTCTAATTTGCTTTGCATTCAGAAGTGTGCTCATTTATCCTGATTGTGTGTTGGTTTTGTTTTTTTTTTTCTTTTGTTCTAGGGCATTTGCATGTTAAAGGAAGTCAAGAAAAAATGTCCAAATCATTAAAAAACTACGTATCAATTAAGGTAATCTCTTCCTATGAATTGAAGCAATGTATATTTGTAATATGTAAACGTTAATCACAGCTCTCTTTTTCTCAAAAACTTTGGAGCATGTGCTTATGCTGCGGTGAAAGACCTGAAGTGGAATGTTTCTGTAGTGCTGGTGTACCTGTTATTGTGGATCTGGATGTAGGAAACCCATTCAGACTCAGTGTTTGCTTATGTCGTGGATCTTGCTGACCTGAGAGTGTTTGTAGGAGCAACGTTTGTGCCCAGACTTCTGCATTATAGGTTTATGGCTGGACTTGATCTCAAGTGCCTTTTCCAACCTAAATTACTCTGTTCGATAGTGATGGGTTCTTGTCCGCCTGCTCTTAGTAGTGTATATGCTTTTGGGACTTAGAAAAGAACTGATATTTTCCCTTGTTCTGCTTTGGGTGAGATGGGACAAAGTGTCAGCATTTTGTCGGGAAGCTGTTGGATGTCCTGCAACTGCACTATGCCAGTGCTTGCTCGTATTCTCCTTTATTTTTATACAGTGACCTTGCTGATGCCCAGAGGGCTTTTTCTTTTGGTAGCCACAAGCCATGTGAATATGTCCTGTTTTACCACGTCCCAAAGTTTTTGGTGTAGCCTAGAGCAGGGTTTCTCTGCCGGGTCTGTGCAATGCAGCTGTGCTTGGTGCAAGGGTGGCTCCCGAGATGGCTGACGCCTATTGCTGGAAGTGGGTAATTTCCATCCTTTAGACAAAGCTTGAGAGGCTGTTTCAGCACATATGTTCCCCTTTGCCCTCACAGAAGACTTGATTAAAATCCCTTTAAAAAGGAGTTCAATATGAGCTGCTTTATTCTTAATTCTCCTGATGTTGTCTGGGTACAGCTAAGCCTTGTCTCCCCCAGGAAAATTACCCGTCACTCACAATTTTCATGGAAATTTCCGGAGTCTCAGCAGATGTTGTGGACAGGGTGGAGAAATGGCCATGAGTGCAATGCAGGCAGTTAAAAGTAACGTATAAAAATGCTCCCCTTCATGTCTGCGGTGGGACTTATTTGTGTTGAGAAAACAAAAAAACTTCAAGTCCGTCTCTCTTCCCTTGCGGTCTCCACTTTTAATTTCGGCCCTTAGATACAGCTAACAAGTATTAATCCTTCCCTGTAAGCAATTTTTCAGTCCAGTGAAATAAATTTTCTTCCTGTGCAGCCTTCCTGCATCTTGGAAAGTTAAGCCCTGTGTGGAAGTCTTTATGCCTGTTGCAAAAGAGGGGAGACCTGTCCGGGACCTGCCCTTGGTCCTGCTGCTGGCTGCCTGCATTCCAGGCTGTCACCTGGGCACAGCTGCCCCGCACCCTCCACATCCATCTGCCCTGTTTTCCCTCCCCCTTGTCCTCTTCTCTGATTATTTTTTTTTTAAACAGCTATTAATTCTGACCCCCAAAATCAAGCACGTTGGGGTAACGCACAGCTGAGCAACCTGCTTTCAAAGAGCTGTCATACTTTCTCTGGACTCCGTTTTTAATGAAATGCAAAATTGGTTTTTCTAGTTCAGATGGTCCTTTTCCAGATTTGAATTTATTTCTGTACTTTACTCATATTGTTCTACTTCTATTTATTAGTGTAAAGCTTCTGGGCACTTTGGGTACACTCAGTGTAACAGAGTTTATTTAAAAAACAAAACAACACACACACACCCCTGCCCCAAACCCTCAAAATCCAAAAAACCCCACCCACCAAAACAAACAGTATCACTGTCTATTTCTTGATTTAGCTTGCTGTTATTGCCTCAGTTTCTACTTTCACTTGAAAGACCGCACATTGCTGATGCTTTGCTACCTGCAGTGTTCAGGCTGCTTTAGTCTGGTGGAAGAAGCTAAATTTCAAAATGCGCATCTTTAAGCAAAGGACACTTTCCAAATTTTCTCAATTGTACTGACTTCTCCTTATGATTTTTCTGTTTCGGTCACTTCAGTGGTACAAATTTATCATCACCAATCTGCAAATAAAAATAATAAAAAAACCCAAACAGGCAGGAATGCAGTGTTTGGTTAGTCTGCCAGTGTCCAGCCTTGTTGAGGGCAGAGTTGGAAGTGATTGAATGTTTTATGAGTGTACCTGCCAAGCAAGTTCTTTATATTATTAGTATAAATTAATTATGCTTGTAGTAATGGCAATAATTTACTGGTTACTATAGTAAATTATTTGTAAAGCTATATAAACATGAGGGTGAAATTAATGAGGTTTCATACAACACAGATAAATTCTAGCAATACTGAAATAAAGTTATTTTTGTTTACTCCCTGTTTTCCTTCATATTTTAGTTGTGCAGAAAAAGTACACTTACCTTCTTTTTCAAGAAATCTTTTTTTTTTTTTTCGTAAAGTTTACAAAACTTAGAAGCTGTCCTTCCCTGCAAGATTGTATCCCAGTCTTAGTCTGGCAATTTCAGTTTGGTTTTTTTGCAAAGATCGTTATACAGTGTGTGTTTGATTATAACTGCAAAGTACTTTTCGCTGTCTTATGTTTGATATTGTGTGTATATTTATTCTTGCATATATGTATGCACATCTGTCTTACATGGAATTAATTATATTTAGTTTAGGCTTTAAACCAGTGTTACAGTTTAGAGCTTTATGCCTATCTTAAACTACAAAGATGGGTTGTCACATTAGTTTGTCTGAAATATGTTGTGAAACTAGTGTAAGGGGGTGGAACAACTCTTGAAGAAATTGTTTGATAAAATGCTGAAGCTGTTTTTTTGTGGGTGGAGTTTAGGATTTCCTGAAGAAATTTTCATCGGATCAATTCAGGATGTTTTGTTTGCGCAGCAGATACAGCTCAGGTAAGGAAAACACCCTTATTTGATGAGAGGTGCGTGGCTTTCCACCCGTGCTTCCCAGGCTGGTGATGCAGAGGTGCGGTGGTGGAGCGAGCTCTCCCTGTGGTGCTTTGCAGTTCCCCTCCGGCAGGAGGAAAGGTTGGCAGTGCTCTGTGGGGCTGCTCTTTGGCTCTCATTTTGAAAAGCATCTTTACTGAGCACAGCACATAACCATTTGTCTAAATACCTTCCTGAGCCGCAGTTAATTGCAACTCTCAGTTAATTGCACTTTCAGTTAATGAATTACCTCCATCTCTGATTTGCATCTGTTGCAGTCCCTTGTATTTCAGTCACGATCAGCTGGTTTTTTGAGATATATCTAGGCAGAGCTTTGCCTTATATTCCCACAGGGTATGACAAGGGCTTGCTAATAACTTTTTTTATCTCCCTGCTGTGTTACCATGTTTTGTCCCGTGGAGTTACTGAGTGTTCAAGCATTTCTGTAGTGCAGTGCAACTCACTTACACCAGCACTTGATAACCTAACGATCGTCTTACCCTGACAAGCACTGCTGGTGGGAAGAGGTGTGGGAGATTCTGTCAGCTTCCCAGTCTACACCATGGTGTTTCCAGCAGGCAGATGCTACTTTGAACTGGAAGAGATTTTTGTACGGATAGTGTTTTTACCAGTTTATTGGGGCCTGCCAAAAGCAGATGGTAGTTCCCTAACCACTGCTGGGTCATCTGGCTCGTTGCCTGTCCTGACGCGGTAAGGGAATGGTGGAGTGTGGGACAGCACCTGCTGTGTTATTTCAGCAGGTCTCTAGCCGCCTTGGGTAAAGCACCTCTAGTAGCATGACTGGGAGAGCTGGCGTAGTTAAGGCTCTGTGGCTTTGCTGTGGTCCATCGGTGTGCAGCGAGCTGCAAACCTTCATAGACGTGCGGCCTTTGTGCTGAAAAGTCTTTTTGCGTGTTAACACCTGTAGCTGCTCACAGGAGCCACTCGTCTGATTTTCCTGGTGGAGCTTGCTTCTCCTAAGGCAGCTGAGGACATCGGGCATGCCATGTATCTCTGGAATATTTCAAAGCATGGGATAGTAAAGAGACTGCTGGTTGTTAACTGCTGACCTCCACATTGGTAGTAAGGGAGGAGCACGTCCAGGTGGGAGGCTCGCTGCAGAACAAGCTGCTGTTTGGAGCAGGAATGGGGGCAGTCATCGGGGAGCACTGTCACCGCAGGCTGAGGCAGCGGGATGGTGGCATGCCTGGCTGCTTTGGGGCGATGCTGCAGGACAGTGGCATGCCTGGCTGTTTCCTCTAGGTCTCTGTCAAGAGGTGAAATACATTGTGCACACATAAGTGGCTCCCCGGCTGCAGCTGGGGCACTTGGGAGTCTTGAACAAACGTGTATATAACACAGAAGAGGAAAAAAAGCTAATACCTACAATGCTGTCGTATATGTTTGTCCTGTAAACAAAAGCCAAAAGCCTGGCAGTTTCTAAGCCTGCCTTAGAGCAAGCAGTAGCACTGGAGCCCTGCAGCAGAGGGTTGCAGGCTGGTCTTCTCTGCTGCTGCATGACAACTGGCTGCATTTGAACCTCTGTGAGACAGACGTGACCCCTTTTTTTTTGCCTTACTTCTAGGTTAAACGCCTTCCTGTGATTAAAAGCAGAGGGCTACCTATGCAAATATAGGTGGCTTTGAAAGGATATGGTGGTGTTATGTCAGAGTACAGTGCCAGTAACTCAAGTGGCACATAAGGATTGCTCAGAGGTCCGCTGCACTTACCACCTCTGCCTTGTGATGTAGGGTGCAGCTCTTCACTGCCTGATAAAGAGCCAGAGTCAGTCTCTGCTGAGCCAGGTATTTACTATGCAGCCTGTCAGTTTGTCCCTGCCATCAATTCACTTTGGTCTAAAAATAAGTTTACCACACTCCTTTTTGTCTTGCTGTCTACTTCCTAAGTATTTTTATTTGAAGTGAGAACCCAAGCACCTTCTGTTTGTTCCCAGAAATGTTTTTGTAGTCTAACCTGTTGGCGATGGCTCCTGCCATCCCTGCTGGGGAAGGAGAGCCTTTTGTAATTGCTGAAATCCAGGTCTGGGGGCTCGAGTGATGTTACCGCGCTCGTTGGATCCAGCCCGTAAAAGATCTTCGTAGGCATGCAGATGAGGGCAGTGCCTGGCAGTTGGGAATGGCGCTGTGGTTTACATGGATCTTGGACTTGGAATTGGCCTTTTGTATGGTCTGGGCTACCGTAAAAAAAAAAGTGGGACCCTCCAAACTGCCACAGCTAGGGAAGGGCAAGGGCTGGAGGGGTGCGTGCAGGCAGGTGTATGTGTTTCGTGGGAGTGGGGGGCCCCCCTCCCATGGCAGTCATTTTTTGCAGGGAGGATAAAGCTGCATGCCTTGTGAGGAGGAGGAGAAAAGTCAGAGGGAAGAGGCTTTGATGCAGGACATCACCCTTCTTCTGGAGCGTGTCTCAGCAGGGGGTTCCTCTGCTCCATCGCCCCCTCTGCCTGCTTAGGCTGGTGGAGTGGAGCCGCTCAGGGTTAAGCTGAGCTCTGGGGGCAGTGGTGGTGATCCAGGCTGCCTCTTTTGGCCGATGCCTCTGGCTGTCCCCTTGGCCTGATTCACCACCCTTCAACCCACCTGGGGCTGCTGGAAAAAGATCTTCCCTAGGTTCCACAGGCAGTGGCGTGGTGCCCCGCTACCAACGTGCCTGCCAGGCTGCTTCTGGCTGCATCTGAAAAGGAGAGGTGCCATCTCTGAAGCCCTCTTGGACCCCGTGGTGGGGCACTGCCTTTCCTCTTGCATCTTGTCAGGCTTTGTTTTATGCAATTAGGTGAAGGGGTTGAGAGCCTGCTGCAGGCAGCAGGGTTCTGTCCCCAAAAATGCTCTCCTGGTCACCAGAACTGCTCCAGTGATTTTTTGCGAACCTCAGTGAACTGTAACATTTTGGTCCCTGTGGTCTTCAGTTTCTTGTTGTGCTAATAAACATGCATTTTGTAATTTTGATGATGTAGCGATGATGCCCTCGGTGGTGGAGGAGGGAAGGAGCAGGGAGTGTGATAAAGGTTTATAGAGCCGGGCTTGCCTGTGCCCACGCAGCGGGGTTTGCAGTGCCTGCAGGCGGTGGTTTAGAAAAATGCCGTGAATCGAGGAAGAAGAATGGCTTTAATCAGAGCAGGCTGCATCGGGATAAACTTTCATCACGTATTCCTTACAGAGTTCCTGTAACCAGGGTAATCAGTTGAGTAATCTTAGTGGATATAAATGATCTCTTTCAATATCTCAGTTTTCTAAAAGTCTGTACCTTCGTCTTTTTAAAAGCTGGGTAAAGCTTGTTGTAAAACCAGTGTTAATGAGGCAGTAATGCAGATTTTTAATTACACACAAGTGGAAAATCTGACAAATATGGGTCCAGGCTTATGCCTTAGTTATACTGGGGTAAATCCTACAGAAAGTCTGTTTAACCAATTAGGCTTCTCTGGGATTTAGGCTAATGGAACCGGGATCAGGTCTCACATCTGGCTGCTTCTGCCCTCTTAGCTCTGTCCTCCTGCTCAAACTGCTCTAAGGAGCCTGTGTCTGGGCAGCGTTGGGTCATTGCACAAAGCAGTCTATTGTAATATGTGCAGTAGCAGAGGTGTGAGATTGCTGTGGGAGCTACAGGTGATGCTCAGTGCCGATGAGATTAGGAATACGCTGTAAACTGTAGTTTGGATGTACCTTAGTGCAGAGGTCAGGTGTAAAGTGTCGAAGCAATACTGCACGGGCTGCAAATGGCACTTTGATATAGGTAATCAGCTCTGGTGTGATAGTGTGGGAAGGATCGCATTTAAACTTGGGCCTGTCCTTGGTGGACACAACTTCCACCAAAGTCAGGTGAGCTGTCTTGTGTGGGGTCTGAGTGCTCTTTTACAGAAAATTGCATGTTGCTGCACAAACAACAAAAAAAATGCCTCTTGCTGATGGCAGCTTGCAGTAAAAGTGACAGGAGGCCAGTCCAGCACCTGCACTTCTGAGGGTGTAGGCAAGGTGAGAGGAGCCTGCTCAACCCTAAGCTAGCAGAAGTGGAGGCCGATAGTCCCTGAAGCACAATTGCCTGCTGAAGCTAGTCCTGCTGAATGCAGTGAACGTGTCTCTGTACCTGGATGCCATGTTAGTGGCGGGGACTCATGTCTGCTTGGTCAGTAGAAGAGAAGCACTGTAGGGTTAAGGTATAGCAGATCTCATCATAAAGCAGAGCTCTGTTTAGTATGCAATGAATCATTTACCTTAAGATTTTAGCTTTCTTTCCAGGGACTTAGATGTAAGTGTGTAAGTTGGGTGTGATGAATCCCATCCCAGACATGCCCTTATGAATTTAAGCAGTTTGTATTTTCTCTAATAGTTGCTATTGAAAATTAATGTGATCAGCTTGATATTGTGAGGGAATTGTATATCTAGTGAAGAATCTAGACTGCAAAATCTCAGGTCTGTCTAGTTATTTTAGATGTTGGTGGAGCAGCCCTTTAGCTATAAGTGCCTGTATTCAGCGTAGAGTCAGTAGTGAGGGGTTAGGTCTTTTTGGAGGTCTCCAAATGCAGATCGTGTCTACGTAAATTGGAATAGAAGCAAAATTAGGGGTGAGATCAAAGGTATGTCTTGCCAACTTAAATCTGGGGGAATGCTTAGACATACATCCAGTGCAAATGCTTTGGAGTAATAACTTCACAGAGAGATTCAATAATGAAGGAAAAAAAAAATTGAAGTCCAGTAACTATTGCTTTGGTCAGCTTCCAGATGCTTTTTTTAATCAGTTTGACACCTTTCCGGTAGGTTATACTTTGTCACATGTAGTGATTGTCTATATATTGATGTAATTCACCTAGTGCACATGAATAATGGAGTTTTTAATTAAATGTGCGATTAATTGTAAGAAAAATTTGCTATGACAAATAACAACAAACTTCCTGGAATGACTGCGTCTCAGAATATTGTTCCTACATATGACAGACAACATCCTCTCTATCATAATGCCCTGGTAATTTTTTTTCTTAGCAGTAGAATTTAGTGACGAGAGCATGGAAGATGCAAAGCACCTTCATCAGGCAATCTCATCGTTTATTAGAGATGCAAATGCTTATATAAAAGGACAGCTGGTATGTGACCCTGTTAAAGAAGACATATTGTGGGAAAGGTAAGTGCACCTCCTGTATCTTAAAGATTGTGATTATGTGAGCAGTAGCTTGCTGACAGGCTCAGAGGGGTGAACAATGTGGTGTTCTGAGCTCTGTTTAAGAAGCAGGACGAGGAGGACTGAGAAGCAGTGTTCCCTGCCAGCCCTCACCAAAGGCAGCTTTTTTAATCTTTTTTTTTTTTTTTTTTCTAGCCAGCTGCTTTTCCTTGTAGTCTGCTATACTTAGTTCATTGTATTTTTAAAATCGGTGTTATTTACCTAGTGTGCCTGTCCTAAGACAGGCATTTTTGCCCCTCCTGAGTGATGTAGAAGGCAAAGCTATGACTGCAGTTGTGATGCTACCTGGTTTATAAGTAGAACTGTCCATTAGTGACTGAAGAAGAAAGAGCACAACTGGACAGTAATACCCCTTAGGCACGTGAGCTTGTAACAAACCTGGCTGGCGCTGTGGTGTGCAGCAGAGGAGAGAAGGGGTTACTGAGAAACTGGCCAAGGGCAGAGAAGTCACAGGGAAAGAAGAAACTACAGTTGTTGTGACCCTGACAGTGATGAGGAGAATCTTCTTTGGAGTCCCTTAGGAAAACCAGATCATCTTCCAGGAGAGAGACGTGTGGTGTGTTGGGTGCAAATCTGAGGGGATGAGCGCAGTGTCCTGGGGTCAGGGTCGGCGGGGTGTTGAGCACCATAAAGAAACATGCATACCGGCAGCTCTGGGACCTACGAGCGGAGGGGAGCGGCCCTGTGCTGTAGACGTGGTGCTGCACCTCGCTGTTGGCTTGCAGCTGCGCCAAGGCTTGCAAGGGGTGCTGGAAGGTGTTACAGGGAAGTGGAGTTAACTAACTAGTTGTGGTATTTAGCAAAAGCAAGTCCTTCAGCAGGAGGCTGCAGGAGACCTGCTGGCGAGAGATAAGGCTGAAATGTGAGGTGTATGTGGAAGTTAAAATGGATTGTCAGTGGGGGACATGTGGGAGGGCACAACTTGCTTATCAGTAGATGTAAGAACAAGCAAAATGAAACAGAGCTCTTAATTAGGAAAGTGGTAGATGCTCGGTGGAGAGGGGGAAGCTTTCAGGAAAGAGTGTTGGGAGGAATGAATTATGGCAGCAGCCACATGGTGTCTGAGGGGAGGCAGGCATTCCAGGCAAAACCACTCAGAAACAGGTGAAACGGGCAAAATGGGGTTCAGGAGAGACGCAGAGGTACTTGAGGCTCCCCAGGTAACCCTGCTTCTGGAGCTTTATCGTGAAATGGCATCCTTGGGCCAGTGCAATCAAGGTCCAGTTCGCCTGGCTGTGTACAAGAGTGCACTGCCAGCAGCTGTTTGCAGCTCACCGTTTACTCCTGCTGCTGTCCTCATTCTGCTGCTCAAAGCAGCTGCAGTCAGTGGCACTGGTTCTGCAGCGGTGAGTGCTGGTTGCCTACTGGCTTTTGGCACTGTTACGGAGGTGTTTCTACCAGACCTTTCCATCTGGGCCAAGCTGAGTGGAGTTCCAGAGCTATGATTGGGCTTAGCTGGGAAATGAGGAAGCGGTGCCCTCTTCCGAGCCAGATCCTGCCATCGGGACCCCTGGCCGACCCCGAGTCAGCTCTCTTGCCAGACACTGGAGTGATGCTTGTGATGTGGCTTTGGACGAGAAGCATGCCCTTAGTGTGAAAAACAGGCTGCTGGGGAAAAAAAAAAAAGAGGAGGACTTAGAAAAATCTCAAATGTGCTTAACAGCAACCTTATTTTCATCTGTTTTTAAATTATTAAGGCAAACCATGCTCAGCTGTTGTTGGCTCCTGTGATTAACCATGTATTTATTGAATGGTTGTAGCACTTTGGATTTTGACAAGTGTCGAGTTTCTCCCTTGGCAGCTGGAAGATGTGTTCTCCCTGATCAGTGTAGCATCGCCCATCACAGGATAGCTAGGAAGGAAATGACAGTGTCCTTTCGATGACTCCCTCTGGCTGAATAGCTGATGAATTCAGCGTACTGCTGGCATCTTGTTTGTCTTATCTTAAATGTTACCTTTTCTTCTTGAAGGCTAGCCAACACAAAAGTAACCGTGAAGGCTGCGTTTGCGGATGACTTTGACACCTCCAGGGCTGTTGCAGCAATTATGGACCTCATTCACCATGGCAACAGACAGCTTAAGGCTGTTACTAAGGTAACCCATTAGGATACAGAGATCAGAAAATGACAGCTGTCCACTGTCCTACTGTTTAATGCAGACAGATTAGTTTATTGTTCACATAAGAAACCAGCAGAAACAAAGCTCCATAAATTGTTGACCTTAATAGTGCCCATTTGTCCTGATCACATCACAGGAATTGTGTGTGGCTATTGTTTTGTGCTTCGTTGTGTCCAAAGGATGTTTCTTTCCTGCTGCTCTATATTATTTATACCTAAAGATTTTTGAAAGTCCTGAAGCTGTTGTGGCATGCTGCTGATTTTAGTGCTGGTTTTATGTTCTTACCCTGCTTCTTTGCTTAATACGTATGCACAGAAATCAACCTAAATTGGGAAGTGGGGGGCGGTTGGTCGCTGCGGGGGCTTTGGCAGGCAGCCCCAGGTGCACGGGGCAGTCACGGTGGTGAGTTCAGCTTTGGGGACTAAATGGCTTCTGCTGCTGGCAAATTATAACTGCGGCCTCAGCATGCCTGCGTGAGTCTGTCTTCAGATGGCTTTTGGCAGATTGAGACCCTGTTAAGATCTCTTGATGCTGACACAAAGGAGGCGTCTGGTAAGGACCAGACCCGAGCAGGAAGCACAGGCTGAAGCACTTTGGGGTCTCCTTTTACTAATGGCTTCTTTTCTTGCTCGAGGCGAGCGGCTCTGGCTTGTTGCTGTGCTTCTTGATTGCCGATGTCATCATGACCACCATGTTTGTGCTGTAAAATAAATAGCGATAACTGACTTTAAGAAAGAATTAACCTGTTGGTTTAGAAATTCTGCCTCCTTCTGGTCCTGTTTTGGTGCTGGTTTTAAATTCTGTCCTTAGCCTTACCTTTACAAAATGACTCTCGCTGAATCCCTGACCCGAACCAGTTTGCAGCAGGGATCTGTAACAGCGTTACTGCTTCTAAATACAAGTAGCCTCATTTTGCCAGTCGTTGCTTGTTTCCCCCGAGTTCCTTCTGTCAGTGGCTTTGTTGAGAATTCGCTGGGGTATTTGTGGGGTGGCTGACTCAGATTTCTGGTTGCGGTGGTGGAGCTTTTCTGGGTGCAGCCCAGCTGTCTGAGCGTTACTTCGTACTGACTGCGTGTAGTTTTTCTCCTTAACTGTGAGTAAATGCACATAAATATAACTACTTATGCCTCTTTTCAACTGTCTTGTCATTCTTAACTTAGTTGACATGTTCCTGTTTCTTTCACCTGGTGGTCCACTTCGGCTCCTTCCGGTTCAGATCTTTTGCAAATTTTAACTTACGGCTTATTTCAGGCCCTAATGGAGATGCTGGATAGCATCCAGTACCAGCTGCTAATCCAGTTGTGTATGTTGTCATTCTTTTTTTTTTTTTTTTTTTTTTTTTTTTTAGGCAAGGGTTAGTTCCTTAAATTGCTTCTTGGTCTATTATTTCACCTTGATTTTTGTTTTTTGTGTGTGAAATAAATACGGAGGAAAGAAAGAAAGAAATGTGTTCTTAAAAACGCTGTTCTGTTGCTGGTGCTACTGGAACATGACAAAAACACCATAAGCTATCTCAAAGCAGCCTTCACGTTGCTTAAATCAATAAGGCACTCAAAAAAGAATTTGAGGTTTTTTTAAATCACTTATTTTATAGTTGCCCTTGAAGCTGGGATTTTGTTCTTTTATTTTGTTTTCATACACACGGCTCTTTCACGCCCAGAAGTGTTATTTTTAGGTCTAATTTACTGCGCGCATGTAATGCATGGCAGCTTCACGCATCTCTTCTCACTGTGTATGCTGGTAATAATTTCTTCCCCTCCCCCATTTACTTAAGTCTTTTGCCTTTGTGTTGTGAGGTGGTTTTAGATCTCTGTAAAAGTTCCCTCTGGGCAGGTGTTTACTGGTGGGGGTAGATCTATATAATTAGTCATAGTTTTCCCTTGTGGACCAAGCTACAGAGAGATGCTGAGTTCTGTAATGTGTATTGACTGGACAATCTCTTTTGAGTGTTTTTCAAACAGGATGCTGGATCTCCTAGAAGCTCTGTTGTGTATGGAAGCATTATTTCCTATATAGAAGGCTTTTTTAATGCCCTTGGGATGTCCTTTGGAGAAAGACAGGTACGAAACATGTCTTCTATGTGTACTAGTATATGGTAGCAGCACCAGTGTTTTGGTTTATAGAAGGCTTTCCGAAAGCATCAGATGTAACAGTTATTTATGGTTTTAGTAAACCTTTCTGCACCGCTTGCAGTTTCTGCTGTGATGTCTTAAGAGAACATGTAAGCAGGTGGAACAAAGTGTGGGCTTTCTTGTTCTTGGAGGTGCACCCATGTGACTTCTGAAGCAATTATGCTGTGGAAATGAAAGTCTGAGGAATGAAACAACGAGAAGATAGCATTGGAGGTCTTTAAGTTGGTCTTGTTATGTGTCTGGCTTTCCCCTGGCTCTTCCTCTTCTTTCTGATGGTTGCACCCAGGCTGACCTTGATAGCTGTACAAATATTTGCAGTTGTGATCTCCCTGCACAGATCTTCTTCTTTCTGCAGAAAGCCGTGGTGCGGGGAAAGGGGCTGCTCTGCCTTGAGCTGTGGCAGGGTGCGGGGAGGGGCAGGCAGTGGTGGGGAGTTGCGCCATCATTGGAAATACTTTACATATCCTCTGGTACTTGGAAAGGTAGAAATGGTGAGGGGGGAAGAAAAGGAGAGAAAATCTCAAAGTACTGCACAGGGAAGAGAGTGATAAATATGGAAGTGATATCCCGATGTATGGAAGGGGAGCATTTAAAATGACACAAGGTGTTAAGAGACTAGCAGGCTGTTCTGTGCTTCTCTCCTGCACAAAATCTGGAGCCGAATGCCAAGAAGTTGAAAACTTCCTTTAGAAAAACTGTTCTTCAAAAATTCCTTTTGGAGAGGAGGAGGAGAAGAGGATAAGAAAATGTAAATAACATTATTCATCCTTTGAAAGTCAGGCAGTATAGCAATAAATGCATTTATTTACTTTGCCTCTTTGTGTATTTTTCCACAGTTTCTTTCAAAACAGCGTTTGGATGTGAATTGGTTGTGTGTTACTCCTCATAATGTGCGGTTTGTCCTGTTAATTTTTAGCGGTGTACTAAACACATCTGTAAGTTGGATGGCAAAGTCATTCCTTTAGATTCTGGGCTGTCTGTATGCAGGTGCCCACTGCACCTACATTTTTTGCTGAAACAAGTGTGTGAATGCTTTTCTTCTTTGTATGCTGTGCTGCTTTCTCTGGGATGGCAGGGTCAGCAGAAGATGGTGCAAGGTAGGCAGGAAGGAAGGAGCAGCACATCAGACTCTTCTCTGTCCCTCTGCTCTTTCAGCTTCCAGTAAATGAATCAATCAAAGCCTTCATCAGAAGGGTCCGTGGGCTGCCGTAAGCTAGTAAATTAAATGGTGCAAGGGTTGTTCTCTGACCTTGAGACCAGCTGCAACAGCTCAGCATCCAACCTTTCTTGCCCCTTAGCCAGGTGATCCCGGGCATGCAGCTTGCTGGGAGCAGTCCCTGACCACCACAGGTCCCAGCATGCGGGCTGCTGGGAGGGGGCTAGCTGGCCTAGCTGCCACTGTGCGAAGTTAATACAGAGGCTGCAAGGAGTGGCGTTGGGGCCCTCTTCATTTGAGTATTTGCATATAGCCTGTGGGTCTGTCTTGCTCTTAAGGCTAATTAGCCGAGATGAATCCCACCCTACAGTCTAATGTGGCTGCCTGTGCTTTGCAGCGGTGCAGAAGTAGGTGGAGAGAGGCACCACCCAGGGACGGTCTGGCAGTTGTAAAATTAAGACTGCCTGTGTCTGTCTCTGTGGTGGCAAGGGAAGGAGCCTGGACAGCCACAGGCAGGTAAGGTGAATCTGGCTGAAATGACAGTGGGTGGAAACCATCACGCCCGTTGCAGAGCTGGGGAGCAAAAGGTGAGGGCTTCTGCTCTGCTGAGGTATGCTGTATTGTGGGTGCAGCTGGGGGCAAACAGGTGATCATCTGTGGGGTAGGCAAGGGCCAGATTTCCATATAAAAATTCTTACGAGCTCTTTGGATTGGTTGGTACTTCAGGAGAAGAAACTGGAGATCAGCCCTGAGAGGCTACACAGTGTTTTACATGGAAATCTGCTGGTTCATCTCCTAAAGCTGCCCCTCCTTCTGGAGGACCTTGCCTTGTGTCCTGAGCGGGTGCCTGGTTTGAACGTTGGCAGTGGTGTTTGTAGAAGTGTTTCCTGCTCCCCTCATCGTTTGTCATTGCCCCCCATTCTGTATGTGAGCATTTATCCTGCTCTTTTACCTGCCCCAGGTTACAATGGAGCATTTCGGCTGCTTAGATTTGTTGCTTTCTTCAATCTCATAACTTCCTCTTTAATACGTTTACATGCTTTGGAATTCTGGGGACTTGGCTACCTTTTATGATTATGGAGAGCATCTTGTACCTCACTTTATCTTTGATAGCTTCCCCCTCACCTCCTTCTCCTCCTCCTTGTTTGCTGCAGTCAACGGCCTCTGAAACTACTCCCTGTCACTTCCATCCTGCTGGTCAGTGTCTAAATACAATCCCTTCTGGCTCTAATTACTCAGCTGCTCTTCTGCTCCCAGCCAGGCATCACTGCCGGCAGCTTCACCCCCTGGCCTTGGTGTGCTTTACGTTTCAGTGCTCCGTTGTCTGCTCCCCCTCTTGTGTCTTAGCGATAGGGGAGGTTTTCTGTAGGTGCAAGGAGAAAGGGTAATCTAGAGACTTAAAGCCAGAGTACGTGCTCCTGGTTTTGTGTTTCCTGAAGGTCTGGAGCTCAAAGGCCGAGTAAGGGGCTGGTTTGCTCTCTGGCTCTGCTGACCTTTGCAGCCGAGGGGCCGTCTGAGCTGGGGGCTGGGCTTCCCTTGCTGTGTCGCATGGCTGTTGCCAGGCCTTTCTTCCATTAATTTGTCTAATCCCTTTTTAATTTATGCACGCTTCTGGCATCTTGGAGGTTTCCTGTGGCGATGCGTTCCACAGTTGGATTATGCAGCATGTTATGGTCACGTGAGAGCTCTCTGCTCCAAGGTAGAGGCTTTCCTGCACAGGAATATGCTGAATTACTTCCAAGTATGACTCTACTGTAACTTTTTGTCTGGCATTAGTGAGATTGTGGCATTTTAATTGTACCAATATATGGCAGATGCACAGTGAAGAGAGGTGATGAGGCCTCAGTGCGTGCTACTGAGTTGGGCTTGATTTAAAAATCATTCGCAGATGTTTGTAAAGAAACCTGTTTGATTTCCAGGTGGCTTTGGGAGGAGACAACTCTGCTGTGCTCTCTAATGTCATGGATGAGCTTGTAAAGTTCCGCGCAAAGGTCCGTCATTACGCGCTCGCTCTGCCAGAAGCAGCAGGCACCGTGCCGTTGGAGGGGGCCACGGCAGCCAAAGGGCCGGAACAGGAACAGAAGGAAAAGAGGCAGCAGTTAATGCAGGAGAGAAAACCGCTCCTGGAGGCTTGTGACAGTCTGCGTGGAGACCTTGCTGCCTTTGGAATCCACATAAAGGTAGAAGACAGTAATAACCCTCTTTGTGAGACCGATAGTTTTTAAGACAACATTTGTTTTTGCCCTTTGTGCCCCTGCAGCAGCTTTCGGTGTTGCACCCGGCCCCTGTATGACTGCAGCAGCAGGAGGTGGGAGCTGAGCCCTTGCCTGGTTGTACCGCTAGCCTTCTCTTCTGCTTTCCCTCAGCCTTGTGTCTCCGTGCAAGCTGTACCTGCTTCTGCAGTTAAGGGTGTGCTATATGCGCACTGAAAATCCTGTAATACTCAGAAATCCCCAAGCTGCTCAGATTCAGTCCGGAAGGAAAGGTTATGAGTAATGCGTGCAATCTTTAAAAAGACTGCAGAAGAACTGGAAAGTAAACTGAGATGACTTAAATAATGCCTTCCCTCTACCCCTCTCCACATTCCCCCACCAAAAAAGTCCTCACCAGAAAGCCGCCTCTGTCTTCAGCAGCTCCGTTCCCAACTGTTCCTGAGCCACAAGTACTCTGATTCCTGTACCACTCCTCTCTCCAGCCTACTTTCTACTTTTAGCCTATACCTGATGCCAGTGTTCTTTTCCATTACTCCAGTGGTGGCTCAGGAGAAATCCCTTCATTGGCTTACTGTCCCCTCCTGGTCTCAAGGTGCTATATTACTTCTTTAACAGGTGCTGCTTCTTCCAGTTCCTCTTGCTTCAGTACCCTTCCCACCTCTGCTCCAGCCCCTGTTGGGTCAGTGTTGTTCCCTATGTGAAAAATAATCCTCCCTTTTCCCTCCAGCATCTTTCTTCCTCCCTCCAGTTCATGCTGCTCAATTTTCCCCTGGCGTGGGAACTGAGCCTTGCACGGTCTCCTTACATTGTTTTACCGGTGGGAGGATATAAACCACAGTGACATTAGGGAGTGACAGCATACATCCTCTTTCATTGCTGAACATGAGACGTGTCATTTGTCAGCACACCTATTAAGAACAAATATAAGGCATGGTCAGCTGTCCCATGATCTCAGATGAAAGCGAGTGTGCTGGTACAAACTGGGGAGAGGGCCAAAGCACAGTGGTGGTGAGCTACAGCTGTGGAAGCAAAGGAAGGCTGTGGGAAGTTGGAACATCTGATTCCTTAACTTGTTTATAAACAAGCTAAATCCTTGCTCCACTTACCTGTCAAAGTTGGCAAATCCTAATAACTGCACTGAGACAGTGTCTTGGACAAGTCTCTCCCTTTTGATCTATTTGGCAAAACCGCCACAGCCCCACCTCCACCTTCTTGCAGATTTGTTTTCCTTTGTTTTTAAAGGAATTTACGGACATTTAATAACCTTGTAGAAATTTGCCTTAGCAAGGATTCAGCCCATTCCATTTATTTAATTTTTTTAATAACCTGAAGCTTAGCATAATCTGTCTCCTGCTTGTCCCAGAGTAGTTTGCTCCTGAAGATGAAGCATGCATGCACATATGAGTGCACACAGCTTGTGTCCAAAGCTGAACTCTGCTTTTTTTGCTGATACGGTGAAAGTATCTGAAGGTGTGCTGTGAAGGTTGCCTTTGCAAATCCCAGAAGAGTCCTGAAAACCAGGTGATGCAGCTTTGCGGTTCCTCACGCAGGCTCGCTGGAGCACATGATGGACAAGCCGTGGTCCTGCCCAAAGCAGAGCTCTTGCCACGCTTGTGCTCAGCATGAGTCTGCTTGGCTGGGTCGGTTGGCCACCTTGGCTTGGCTATTGCCAAAAATGCCGTGGTAACACAGCACCTAGCAGCTGCGTCCTGCTCACCTACCAAGTGCTCGAGGAAGTAATTTGAATTTCTCTCTTTTTCTACCCAGCCTCTGATTTCCATGAAACTTTTATAAGGCACATGATACACACGCAGTAATGCATCTGTTGATAAGCTTTCCTTCTGTTGCACGGGGCTGAAGTCAGCCAGCAACTTCTCGAGTCCATGTGCAGGAGGAAAAGCAGTACAACAGATGAAGCAGACAAGCCTCACCTCCACCCAGTGCAGACTAGGAACCCCTTCAGGGAGGGGCTGGCCGCTCCAGGATGCGAATAGCAATTTAAGAGTATGCTAGTAACTTAAGTCCCATAACAATCAGCTTTGTAGAAAGGGTAATTTCTCCTTCAGCTTATAAACTTGCTGTTTCTGTACACTGGTTTCTTTTCCATGCTGGTCAATGTAGACAATGTTCTGTTTGTCTGAAGTTACAGAACTTGTAACAAATTGATTAAAATAGCCACCAGTCTTTTCATGTTGTTAGAGCGTGCTTGAAATGCAGGCTAATCTGTGCTACTAAGTGAAATGTAGTAATTGGGTAATTACACATCAGAAACAGTTTTCATTTTCATGTAAAGAAAATTCCACATTGCATTGCAGCCTCTCTCATGAGACAGAACTCATGTAACACTGTCATGTTTCAATATGCAGATTAACTTCTATTTTCAACTATTGCAGTCAGACAGCCAGGCCTTAATAGTCAGAAATGTTCAGTTTGACTGTAATATCCTCTTTCAAAAATATGACAGTATTGCATTACAGGTATTTACAGCAACAGGCTACTATCCTAAAATTCAGAAGATCAAATGTTAGGTAGTGTATTCTCATGTATTGGCCATAAGAGCAGCAGTTTTCCATGTACATGAGTCATTTAAACAAGAAAATGTGATTGTCGGAGTTTATCAGAAGTTACTTGTATGAGAGAGACTACACACTGCTGCAGCATCCCACACTGAAGAGATCACATCTCTAGTGTGGATTTTTTGTGTCTTAACTGGGGAGAATTACCTGGGTTTGGTGTACAACTTTGAGCATTATTGGTAACAATGGCATTCCTGTGAGATGGCATTGCCACCTCTTACCAAACTGGACGATAGCTTTGCTGTATTAAGCTTGGTTAAAAACCTGCACCTCCAAATAGCTGCATGTGTACGATCCCTTTGTGATCCAGCCTGCTGGGACTGACCCGCTTGCTTCTTGCAGGACAGAGCTGCTGTCTCAACCTGGGAAATTGTGGAAGGAGGCCAAGCAGAGCAGCAGACTGAGAAAAAAAGCTGATCCTTCATCCTTGGACTTGTTTTTTATTTCAGCTGCTTTGGCCACAGTTGTAAATACTAGTACTTTCCAAATAAAATCTTTGGAACAGAATGGCTAACAAAGATGTAGTATATAATCTGAGCAAAACTGTTGATGCTACTACTAGGTAAGTAAATACAGGACTCGCAGCAGGTGTGTATGCAGCGCAGGTGGTGGAAGCATCCAGAATACATGGCAGTGTGCAAGCAGCTGTGTTGTCTGACACAGGCCCCAGTATATTCTCATGCAGGCAGCGCCCCAGCCCCGACTGCTGTGTGATCTCCCCTTGCCCCCTGTTTTGCTGAGCTGGCCCTGCGATGTGTAACACAGTGAAGACAGAGGCAAGAATTTAAGCCTGCCTTTGAGGGTGAAAACACTTAGTTTTATGCCCAGTGGTTTAAACAATTGTGTTCCTGTCAGACGTAGAAGGAGCTGACACTTCTAGCCTTGAAGCATTTCCTTGTTGCGGTGTTGTTGGTGTGGTCCTGTGACATCTTTAAGCCTGGCGTCACGGTGTGCAGTTAGTTATCTGTGAGGCTGGGTGTCTTGTCAGTTTGTGCACTGAGATTTCCCCAGCACTGGGATTGCAGCATGCTCAGTATCTCTCCATCAGAATTGGGAAGATAAAGGTAGTATGTTTAGTTATTATTTGTTCAGTAACCTTTTTTCTTTTGCAATGTTTGTGTTAAAAAAAAAAAAAAAAAAAAATCATCCCTGGGTGGTGTGGCTGTGGGCAGATGCAGAGAGGCCCGCCTTACACATGAGGCAGCTGGGGTTCTAGTGGCTGAGTTTATATGGGGCTTGTACTTACCTGCTGGTGTACTTTCTTTAAAACAATTTACGATAAAGAACAAAAATAAGAGGGGTGTTTGGTATGTCTTGCCCCCCCTCCCCTGGGCCACTCTGATCTCGGGAAGATCCCCATTATGCCTCAGCCTCCGTGTCATGAGTTGGGTGGTTAAGCATCGCTTCGTGATTCTTGCCTGGCTGAGGTGGGAAACGCCACTGACCATACAGACACATTCCTCATCTGAATCCTAATGCCCCCTTGGGGCGTTCCTTATCTGAATCCCAGTGGTGCGGTACCGCTGTCACTGGTGTTTCGAAAAATTGCAGCAGATTGGGGCCAGGATGGAAAATTACTGTCGTCTCCACCCCTACAAACAGCGGTCGGTCCCAGGGGAGGCCGTTTGGCCTGGATGTGGCCTGTGAACGGCGTCTCCCTCCGAGCAGGATCCCTCTCGGAGCTCGCCAGCGCCCAAGGGTGCAAAGACAGGAGGGCCCAAGCTGATGATGGAGCCTGGCTGATACCTCCATGCCTTAAGGCACGAGCCTTTGCCTGCTGAGAAATGCAAAGGCGTTTGACGTATCTCCCTGAACTCGAGGGGAACTTTTGGTACATAGCTTTTGTACACTTGTATATGTATCTCTATACATCTATCTCCTTTGTGCTTCTAGGCATGTGTGTGAATGGGTGTGGGCACCTCGTAACAAGTACAGAATGAATGTTCCCATCTTGGCTCTGTAATTAACTTACTGTTGTGACTGTAGTAAATACTATTGATCCACTTTGATAAATTAGTCCATGATTAAGTGCTGCTAAAATCTTGTGTTTGCCCTTAGCTATAAACTGTTGTCCTAAGCCCGAGACTAAGATCGGCTCTACCTGCACCAAAGTTCTATTAAGAGTTTAGAAGGCAAGGGGGTCCACTCTGAACCTCGTGACACAATAGGAGGGTCTCTTTTACCCTTTTAAGTCTTTAGTCTCTGTGTACATTCCAGCTTAATTTTAATTTGATTCTTCTTTGTGTTACTTACCTACATGTGAACCTTGCCACCAATCTTTGTGAAGTTACACTCCCACAAAATCACATTAAAACTATTTTGCTAATACCTTTGGTGTTTCTTTAAGCGACCTAAACCACTCACTCGTGACAGGGTTCATCCACAAGGATTTTCATTTGAAAATACAATTCACACAAGTAATCTGTTCAAAAGGATAAAGGCTTTATTTTATATTGTTGAGAATAAAATGTGTAGCTGTTTTTTCTGCTCCCTTTCTGGTTATTGGTACTGCTGGAGAAGATGGGGTGTTGTCATTGGCACGTTGGCTAAAGCTTATTTGACACTGTTGGTATTTTAAATTTGCTAGTGGCTGTATTGCTCCAGTCAACTAGAACGAATGGCAAACTTAGCTCGGCTTCTGTGGGGAACGTGATTGGAACACACCAAACAAAGTACACGCAGTTAATTTGCTATTCTTTTTATTTCCTACCAAAAGAAACTGCTACATTTCCAGAATGTTTAAAAATTGTAACAATTTGTATACATTAATGAATAACAGTTACAACTTCTGTGTAGCTTTAAAACCAACATGGCAGGTTGAAATCTGTACTGATTTCTGTTAATTGACTTCACCTACAAATGCCATTTAATGGTAGTATCACTGATGTTTTAAATACAAAAAAAAAAAGCTCATTTTAAAGGAAATCCAGTAGCTGTTTTAAAATCAGTTTTAACTTTCTGATTTTATTTAAAAGGAGTTGGGCTTCTCAAATAGTTTTAATGGGAAAAACAGTGGTTGCTTGGTTTCCCCAAAGATGTAGACAGTTTACAAAACTGCTTAGACACCAGAATCCCATCTCTTATGAACAGATGTTGCTCTAATCTAAAAGTCTGTGAACCCTCATAGACCAAAATGAGCAAACGTTTTAAACCCTATTTTAAAAATAGGTAACTGGTTTGAAAAGAAAAAAAAATGCATCGGGGTGAGGTAGTAGTCACAGTGCATCCAGAAATATCAACTATAAGGGCTGAAGGGAAATACTTGGAGCAGCCTTTCTGACTGCAGGTGTGTTCTGTGAGCAGCTATTGCAAGGTACGAGAATGCAATCTGACTAGTATGCGTGACACCATATTGCAATCTAAAGCTAGATCACTGGAAAAGTGGCTGCAATGAATATATAACATCTATTGCAATAACTAGACACGTTTTATGCTTGTTCCTGCGCTTTAATGAGTATATACAGTTGGAGCTAGATTGTAGATTTAAGGGCAGTACCCACTTAAATGTCCCATGAACTTGCCCCTCTTTCCATATTGGTTCAATCCCTACAAGCTTTGACTGAATTTCCAAAACTTTAAGAAATGATACTTGTGCAAAATCCCACGCAACTTCCCCTTTATACCCAATGTTCATCTGCCCTGCCAACGAGCCAGCCAGCTCTGGCCCTGCCTGTCTTGCTAAGGGTTGAGCAAAAAGCCCCGGGAGCCAGGTGCTGCACTTGGAGCTCAAACACCAACCACTTTTTTTCTGTTCCTGCCTTTGACTTGCAGCACGTGGCTGCCTGCACAACACTAAGAGGGTACAGGCACGTGCTGCTGGCTGCCTTCTGTTCCTTCAGTTCGTATTTCTGCTGGTTAAATGTATCTGCACACTGATCTTCCTCCTTAGGGTTCTGACTCAGCAGGCAATTTGAGTTTTAAATTTTTTTTTTTTTTTTTTTAAAAGCACTTCACTCTTCCATGATAACTAAGAGTCTGACCAGTTCAGTTGGGTATCGCTAAGTTTCTTACCCTGCCTCATACCTCTCCAAATGGTAATTTCACAAAGTTCATCATATCCAGTTCAATATGAGTCAAGGCCAGCTAAAGGAATTTTTTTTTTTTTTTTCAGGTAAGCATAATTACTGTTTAATGCTAATATACATACAGTATATCCTTATTCTGCAATGGGGGAACCTTTTGAAAAAAAGAAAACCAAGATGTTGCAGGAAGGGATGTCCTGTCAAAACGAACGCTGCCTCTGGACTGGGAATGGGAAAAGGCAACTAACTACATTCGAAATCTACAGCAACTCTCATGCATTCCCTTTCCAAAGAGGCTGACTTTTTGCTTCTTAATATACTAGTATGGCAAAAAAATGAAGTGCAATAGCTAATTCTAGTCAGAGGATCTAAATGAAAACATGACAAGCTTGAAGAAATTCAGTTGAGCTGGTGGAAGAATTTTATCTAAGTATCAAGTGCATTATTTTTTTTTTTGCTGTTCACACTTCAGTTATTGCTCAATAACTATCAAAAAGAACAGAGGAATTACTTTCAGTTTAGTTTTATTATAACAGATCTGCAACTACAGCTTATTTCAGCCAAAACATTTTTGTATTCCAAACTCTTAAAAAATATCTACATTAATCATATTTTTCTATTCTTAAAAATAAAAAAAAAAATCTACCTAGCATACCAATGCTGCTACAGCACTTGAAAGGGTGCATTACTTATGTAAATTCTACAGTAAATGTAATTACTCTTGCAGTCATTGTTCTTTCTCCTCTTCTCCTCTGCTGCTTTGGCTTCAGGTTTCAAAAAGTTTGTTAAAAGCTGTTCCAACTTCTGAAACCATGTCAGAGGCAGTCATTGAACGTCCGAATTTTTGAAAGGCTTGGTGGTTAGACTGCCTCGTAAGAGAGCAAGCTCCAAATGCAGCCACTAGAAAGGGATTTTGACTAAAAGGAGAAAAACAAAAACAAAAACCAACATTACAATCTGAACACTCTTGTGTAATTCATAATGTGGTGGACAATTTTTGTACCTATAAGTGTTTGTCAGCATTTTCAGGGAAGTCTCTCAAGCAAACATCTGTGTTTCTTAAGATTCTTGCATTGCAGAGCACCTTTGGCTGAATTTTTTTTTTTTTTTTTTTAAACAAGTACTTCCCATGTCACAGCACGTGACTGGATGAGAAACACCAGCAGGGCCGAAGGATGCAAAAGCAAAGAATGCTTAAAAAGTGGGCAAGAAGGTGTTCCATGTCTAGTTTTACCAGTGTGAAACTTCATCCTTTCATTCAGAGGAAGACTGGCAACCTTTTAACTCTTCTTCCTCCCCACATGCTGGGCAACTCAGTTTAGTTTTGTATTGCGGGGGGTGGGGGAAGGATGTGGGGATGCGGACAAGAGATGATTTTTCAACAGGGGCATAATCACTGCTCCAGGGCCTTCATTAGATCAGCTTAAAGGGGGCACCATGACAGCTGCAGACCCCAACGGAAATATTAAGGCACATTCTTAACACTTCCTGTGTGCTTAGGAACTGCCAGAGCGCACCCAGCCCCAGGCCTCGGGTGCTAAACCTCCCCTGGAGAAGGCAGCGCAGCCCTGCCACTTCCAGAGCACCTTCTCACAGGCCGGGCCACAGCAGCTGCTTCTGCTGCCTTACAGCACCAGAGCAGAGGGAGCCAACTGCAGAATAATTTGGGCTCCGGTTGCTGCTGGCTGGTTTCAGCTGGGATAGAGTTAATTTTCTTCTTAGTAGCTGGCGCAGTGCTGTGGTTTAGGTTTGGTGTGAGAAAGGTGTTGACAGCACACTGATGGTTTTAGCTATTGCTAGATAACGTTTATATGAAATCAAGGAGTTTGCAGTTCCTCAGACCCTGCCAGCGAGAGGGCTGGAGGGGCACGGGACGTTGGGAGGGGACACAGCCAGGGCAGCTGCCCAGAACTAGCCAAAGGGATATCCCGTACCACGGGATGGCACGCTCAGTATATGAACTGGGGGGAGCTGGCCAGGGACTGGCTGGGCAGCGGTCAGTGAATGGTGAGCAACTGTATTGCACGTAATTGGTTTCCTTTTCTCCCTTCCCTTCTCCCTCCTTTTCATTATAATTGTTATTTATTTTTATTATTAAATTGTTCTTATCTGAACCTTGAGTTTTACATTTCTTCCTGATTCTCCTCCCCCTCCCTCGGGGCAGGGGAGTGAATGGCCAGCTGTGTGGTACTTAAGTTACCAGCTGGGGTTAAACCATGACAAAACCTGAGAAAGCTCAGCCTCAGCTGTAGCTGGGACAGAGCTGCCTGTGAGTCACTAAGGACCTACTGGCTCCTGTGCCAAGTAAGAGTTTTGTGAAGGATCATGATACAGAACACAGCCAAAGCAGAATGTGGGTTTACAATTAGGTGTTACCAGGGCAGCTTTGTGTATCTTTTCCTTGAAAACAGCAACTGCATACACTCATCAAGGTGCCAGAGTTCGCACTTAAGCCATCCTGAGAGTCAATCCTGGATGCTCAAATATTGCCGTGAAACAAGAGCTGTTGCAAGGCTTCTGGGCTCAAGACAGTTAAAGTTCCTATTTCTAAGGTTGCTACATAACCAGTTTGATACACACTATAATCCAAAGACATCACCTTAGCATCCTGTCTACTTAAGTAAACAGGGGAATCCTACCTACTATGCCATTAGTACCCCTGAAAGCCAGTACAATCTTAATGTTTCGAAATCCTGCTCTGCAGAGACCTGTTTTATAAAAGCAGAGCTGACCACATGCATGAAAGGACTGGCTGGACTGCCTGCAGTGCAGCCTACAAGCTGATGCCCTGATTCACTAAACCAAAAAAGCTCCTCCTTTCCTGAAATACATGAGGTAAACAGGATTGCTACAGCAGGTGTTTGAGAAGGGTCACCTTAACACCACCACAGGAGATACAATGTATTGCTGATGCCAATTATACTCTCCCACTTTTCCTTCATCTATAAAATAAATGAGTTTCTAGGCAAGCTGTTTGGAAAAGCCACAGGAGCCCAGGACAGGACAGCCTGGAGAAAATGTGCTGTGTTTGCTAATCTCTTCAACAATTTAATACCGATCTGTTCTATACCATGCAAAAAAGAAGTCACTCTTTTAATGAAGTAAAACAAAATTCCTCCTTTAGTGGCAGCTGCGATTTCAGGTACACAATCAATCTTGATTTCATTTCTCACTGTTAGATTTCAGAATTTTAAAGTCTGGTTCAACTGGTCCCTCATTCCTCCTGGGGGACCAAGTGCAGTTGCTCTTGCAGTAAACGCGAGCACAGAGTAGTTAACTCCTGTGGACGTCTAACCATGTGCACCTGCATGTAGCATGCAAAAGACAAGAGACCTCCACTCCTCGAGCTTCAAGGGCTCCTTACTTATTGGGAAAGGGATTGTTGTTTCCTAACTGCCTGTGTCAGGTTCCTTTCAACTTTATTTAAAGCAGCTACTTTCACAGAAAGACTACATGACTGTATGGAGCAACTAGTCGGACAGGAATTGACATAATTTGACAGGAGAGCCAGCTGCATGTATGACCAAACTGGACTGCCACTTGGCCTTAAAATGGCTACCCTCTTTGAATTGTATTTTACTTCCAAGTTTCCACTTACCTGCCCCAACTGATTTACTTTGGTACACTGCAAGAGGGTTCACCAAATTACAAAACCAACACTAAATGACACGCTTTCTGAACTACAGAGATGTTGCTGCCAGTGACTACCACTTATTTATTCTTCATACTTTCTGCCTACATCCGATTGTTTTGAAAACACCTACCTCATACATGTATGTCCTGGGGAATCGATCCAGGTTCACCCTCTTCTTCTGCCTCAAACTTGGGAGATGCTAGATTACTGAAGAGTTTGTCGTATTAAAATTGTATCTATTATGCAGACTGCTCTAGAACACCCTTACATTTTTCAAAAGTACATGGATACCTTAGTTCCAACAACTTCCATTTCATTTGGAAATTTCTGTAACAGGTCTACAACAGCTGCCACAGGAGAACACAGACTCACAGGAATTAAAGAAGTTATTAATTAATATTCATACCCATTTGTTTTTTCTGCTCCAGCAAGAAATGCCCAGTGTGCTAAGACTCCAAGAGAACCAGAAAGGAGGTCCCCCTGTCCACCACATCTTCGGCTGCTTCCTTCATGACTGCATACAAGTACTATGAACAGACAAATCAAAAACAAAGTCATGTGCGTTTTTTCTTCCATTTACAATGATATCACTGTAGCTGTGAGGGTTAACCTCTGAGGCACACAGCAATTAACAGGTGAGAGATTAATCACAGGCAGCAGCATATGCCGAAATACACTATTCTTAAAAAAAAAATATTATTGCATTAACATTTTAAAAATACTTTTGTAATTCCTTTTCAATCGTTTACGAATAACATCACACAATGTATATGCTTTCTCCACTTCACTCAGCCTGCACGGAAGATTCAGTCACTCATAGGTTTAGTGATTCACGTGAACTGATGCTGCCATGATGAGTGATCACCCCAAACTGGACCAAGTACCTCCACAAAGCCACCGCACAAACACAGCTCTCCAGAGTCTCTGATGTTCAGAGTTTTCAAACGTAAACCAAGGTGTTTTACAAAGAACAAATGCAAAATAGAACTAAAAATCTCAAATCTTCTGCCGTGCTCATGAGAAAGGTGTTTTACTGAAAACAGGCTTTTCCTTGGCCTTTGTAAAAACTATGCAAAGAGAGAGTTCTCAGCCAATTAACGTGTTCTCAGCATCCACGTGTGTTTCTGTCGGCGGTGTCACTGTGGATAGGCTCTGTCAGAATATCAGATGCTACATTTCTCTTTTAAATATACAAAGGACCTTGGGCAAACTGATCTTTGTGGAGTTTTAACTGTGAAGAACATGCAGATGTTTTCACTAAATTTAACTCCTTTGTTCTCCACTCTCAACAAGCCCAAGCAGATAGCCTGAAGGATACATAAGGCACACAAAAAGAAAACTGCATCAGTTCTTCTACCCTTCTTGAAACTGTCTTGTGAGTATGTATCTACCCTTAGCTTTCCTTCTTGCTTGGCTCTGAAAAAAAAACAGGAGAAATTTATTTTCCTCTTGGAGAACAGAAGAGCTGGTATAATCATCAGTGGCCAAGTAGTGATCCTTAGCATCTCCAGTCACCTGCTGCGGAGCTGCACAGGTTCAGGACTATGCACACGATCATTTGTGTGCTCCTGAGCACGCCAAGTACACAAGCAAAGTACAAAGCAAGACACTGCTTCGACAACAGCTCTCACCTCCATTTTCTCAAGTCACCTATGCTGGGTTTCTCCAAGGTGTATGAACAGAACAGCCCAGCTGTTTTAGAGGGAGTGCTATCTATATTATTAAAAGGAATTTTTCTCTTACAAAAAATAGGAAAAATCTGCACAAAACTGAAGGACTTGCAGATAAATCTTAAATAGCAGGAGGTAAAAAACTACTTAATGCAAATAAACCCCCTTCCAGTTCATTAGCATAATTCATTTCTGCTTTTTGTTACTTGGTGCAATAAAGAATTGTACTTCACTTCCATTTCCTACCGATTCTTCCAGCAGTAATTGCTGGGCTCATGAGGCCAGGCAGTTGTGCATTTTTTCTGCCACTGAGAGGGCAAAGATTCATTAGTCACCATGAAAACAGTAGACACTGCTGCAGCACTGCCAGCAGTTAATTTTCCCAATCACTCTTCTCCCCTCCCCCCTCCCCCCCAAATTAAGATTCTGGATGTGTTTCTCAGTGAGCAATAGTTAATGTCAAATTTCACAAGTGTAATGCTCTTCTGAGTTAGCTGTCTGAAGAAGGTAGGCCCATTCAGGTGGCATAATTTTGGTTTGGTTTTTTTTGTTGTTTGGTGGGGGTTTTTTTAATACGGTGCTTTGGAGAAATTATCTCTAATTGTGCTACTTTGAAGATGGTATCTCAGAGGATTTTCACTTTGAGGGCTTGAACTCCTGGCAGGAGGCAGGATGGAAATCCTCTGTTCAAAAGCTTTGGGGCCTTCTGACTGACAGCTGAGCACAAGCCCCCGCTTATTAGCTGTATGTCACCATCTGCCACTATTCTGTAGTCCCACAACCTTCCAGTCAGTTTTGAGCTGTACAGGAAAGCAAGACCTCCTCGAACCAGGCCAATTATAATACCCTGCTACAAAAAAAAAAAAAAAAAAAAAAAAAAAAAAGAGTGGTCTTTTGTTTGTGGATTTTTAAAAAGTAGGTCTCAAATACATGCAGACTACCTCATAGGCAACCACAAAAGCAGACCTTTGTACCTGCACAGAGGTACTGGAAAACAAATCCATGCAATACCTTCAAAGAAGCAGAACTACAGGAAATTCATTTGAATGAGGGGGGGGAAAGGTATAACGCTCAGGCAATTCTTGTGCAGAGGCTCAGTTCCTCAAAGAACACCTCAAAATAAAAGGATGATGAACATTACAAAAGGCAATGGGAAAAGCAATGAAAAACTCCTCTGAACTACACTCACTGTTAAAAGCTTTCAAAATAAAAGAAGGAATCCCACACTACCATCAGGACGAACTGGCATACTGCCAAATCTGCAAGGACAAAGTCTTCCTGATGCTTTTCCCAGCCTTCTCCTGTAACAACAAAAATAAAGCTGCTGTCTTCCCACTCCCCCAAACCCAACTTCCCCCACTAAATATCTGGGACTCTCTGTGAAGACAGCTCAAGCAGTTCTTTAAGGACCCCAGAAGTGACATCCATATATGCTGCAGTGACAACCAGTGGCAATGTTACAAGACCTCGATTACACTGACATGACTGAAGAGTCAGTGATGATGCTGAGAAGACAGGCAGTTCTATTCCCTGGAGAGAAGCAGAACGATGTATTTACATGAGGATACAGTATTTTCTGGCCCATTGCTCAGTAAGACTGTACCACATTCAACCAGGGATGAACGTGTACATCACAAAGCCTATGAAACGTGGTTCTTGGAATAGCTGAGGACACCAAGATGACTGGATGCTGGACAACAGGGTACTGCAAAGACTGAAATCACCACAATGTGTCAATGTTGAAAGGCAGCAACCAGGGCCACTTAAGGTCAATTAGTTTGACACCAGTCCCATTCAAAATAATGGAGAAGTTCACCTATAGTTCAGCCTTAAGACAGAAACACACAGCCAATGCCAGCCAAATTGGCTGTTGGGGCAGGGTGTCTTGTTTTGTTTTTTAATACGTCTGGGCAACCAAATCTGATACCATTATTTCACAGGGCGATAAACCAAGAAAATCCACCTCGTAACAGAGTCTTTTATCGAAAACTATGCAAAATAACTTTCTGAGAACTAACCCCCCCAACACCCACACCCCCCCAGCTCCGTAGCACCTACCCACGGAGCGTACATATACTACCATAAGAAAAGGCCAAATGAAATAAAAATTGACGTAATTGAAAAAATTGCTGAATGAAGTATGGCAAGGAGATCTGCTGGTGTCAGAACCACCACAGTGCTATTCAACAGTTTCAACATAATCTCAGCAATTAAACACCACATAAATATTGCCAGAGCTGTATGCAGCAAATGTAACGCATCCCTCACATATAGTCACCCGTATTTCTTGCTTAGCTAAGCCCATGTAAACAATTTTTACCAAAATCTGAGTGCAACAGAAACAAAAAATTGAGGGCTGTCATACTGACAGAATATTAGAAAGCGGAAATTCAGGAGTTTTTGGCTCCACACAATTCCCCAGACTTCCTAGGTAACTACGTCCAAGTCATTTAGTAGCTCTATGTTTAAGAGATTTCAGGCCATAAAGAAGTTACCATTAAACCCTTTTCAGCACTCCTTGAAGATAAGATAAACATTAGCATCTGAGGCAGCATTCAGCCTATGGTGTCATACTTAATTATACCATTACCAGCAGGAACTCCCAGCCCAAACTTTGCTGGCAGATCAAAGCCCAGAACAACCCATTTACAGGTACGGTGCACTTAATTAAAAAAAAAACCAACCAACAGTCTGTTATGTAACTGAAAATAGCTGTCCTCTCTTTAAAGGAAAAAAAAAATTAGGATTTACTAATTTCTCTGAGATCAAGCACTACAAGTTAACTGGGAACCACCAGTTTTGATACGGCTGTACACAGGCAGCCCCACTTGCGACACTAGTTCCCAGACACATTACAGTCAGAAAACAAAAGGCCCATGTACAATACAAAGTACTGTACATCCCTGTGCTCTTGATTCAGTGTTCACACAGTAGTGGAAACACCCCAAACCCTAGGGATTCGGTTTTTATGTTTGTATGTAGAACACAGAATGTGAAATATGGGATAGCTAGTTGAGGCTAAACATGTAATATTGATGATGACAAAGAAGGCCAAAGAGCCTGTATGAAGCGTCACATCTACTGAGACTGCAGACCGAAAGACAGCCTGGAGACTAAAATTAAATTCTTGAATCTCCAATGTCCTGAACAAGTTCTTTTCATTTTTTTCCCAATTACAGAGCAGGAGTATTACACTGATTCTGATGTGCTCAGGAGTCCATATATGAAAGATACGACCATTCTGACTGCCAACATGATCCAACTAGATTGGATCAGCTAACACCAGCTGCCCCACAGAACAGCAAATACTCGTTTAATTAAAATATTTAGGATTTCCATTTTCTATGCAAAATAATGTAGCTATCAAGACCATTGTGGTCCATCAAATGCAAGGTTTAGACCATTATCAGATCTTCAGTAAAATATTTTACAAATATGTATCTCTGACCTGGCAGATACTCACACTAGTAAAAAATTTATCTTTTTCCTTTTGCAAGTTAGTTCACAAAAGCACATAGCTGGAGGATGTGGACTCCCAGAAACATGTCCCAAAGTGCATACAGACAGGGAAACAAAGATTAATGAATTTGGCTGGAGAAATCACTCAACTGATGTGGAAAATGTAAGTTGGCTTTTATATAAAGGGTGCTTATACTTTTATATTCCCTAATCACACTTTTAAAACTTAGATAGGTCCTTGAGTGTGAGACACCAGGCCATTTAAGTTACAAGAAAATGATCCAAATTTTACAGTACTTTTCTCGGACAGGTGCAGGAGCGCCAGAGGACAGATGTGATGACAAGTAAGCAGTGCCAGAGAGACAGCAGGCTAGGCTGCACATGTGATGGAGAGCACAGTGGCGCAATGGGCAGGAACCGTGACACCTCTGTTTTGCTCACTCTGCAGAAGCAGCACAGGAGACAAAGGTGCTGCCTCTCACTTAAAAATCTAGGCAAAATTTGCTAGGCAGCTGGACATCGTAAGAGCTTTCAGCTGAGTGAGTCAGGGACTGACAAGCACGGAATAGCTTCCCTTTGCAGCTGCAGAGGGAACGAATGGCAGAAATCAGAAGTGCTGCTTGGGGATTTGGGGCAAGAGTTGGCTTTTGACCCCACAGTCAGTACTCAATAATCTTGCTCACATGCTGCTTTGCATTTCTTGACCATAGCTATGGCTGGACAACTGGACAGAAACTATGTTTGGCTCCAGGCTCCAGGTGAAAGCAGTCACAGGCAGCAGTGGGCTGGTTACCCATAGTCTGCTTTTTGGAAGGGAGGAGAGGACAAACACAAGTGCTGGGGAAAATGCAGAAAAAAGTCATTATAACATTTAAAAAACAAAAATCCAAATCCTTTACTTCAAGGACCTAACCAAATTTTAAACATGTTAGGAACTAAGACTGGTATAACCACACTTTATTATTGACCAGTTCTCCAAAGAATAATGAAAAGAAAACCTTAGAGAGCTGTGCCATAGTGAATAAAAGCTGACTTACCTTTTACCCACAGGCTGAGTACTCATTCCTACCCTGGTCAGTGATGGCACTGATATCACCTACCAAGAGCATGGTGAAGCTCATCTTTGTAGAGCAGGGAATCAACAACTGTAGACCAAGCTATAATGTGAAATTGCAAAAGGAAAGAGAAAAACAGTATATAAAACTTAATTTTAAATTTTGGTGATTACGTTTACAGGGCAGTTGGCAGCTCATAACTGTAAATGGAGATAAATTTTAGAAAAACCTCCTTTATAGTAGAGGACTGCTACTGATTTCACAGAGGCCATGTATTGATTCAGTACTGATTTTAAGGCCATAAAGAACCACCTGCACCATCTAATCTGATCTATAAAAACAAACCTCAAAAGTGTCCAGACACTTCACAGTTTGGCAACCGATCAAAGTTCTAAGTATGTTATTGTCATAGCTAATTACTTCGTCCGTTAATAAAACCTGCCTTTTAATCTGAATTTATTAAGCTTCAGCTTCCAATCAGAATGTATTGTGCTTGTCTGCTTAGATGACAGAGTTATCTTCTGACAGCAATCCTTCAGCAACACCTGTACTTCCAGCTCACTATTCAAATCACCCGGCAACTTTTTTTGTCTTCAGCTAACAGAAGTCAATTGTCTCTGAATTTCCTACTGACTCATGAATAAAAGTACTGTGAAAATAACCACTACAATCACTCTGAGCTATAAAGTATTCACCAAGCCAGCCTTCCCTGCTGCAAAATTCAGCATCCTCAAAAAGCCTTCCTTCCAGAACAGCCAAGCACAGAACACTAAAACTACATAGTTAAGTTTGCAATTTCCGGTTTTCCTGGAGTGCACTGAGACTTACTTTTTAAAATTTTTCTTCCCAGAAAGCATGCATGCAGTATATTCCGAAAGGAGAAAGTTTAAAAGTCATTTATGGAAACTACAGTATCAGTGTGCTAAGCACATAAGCTCAAGCAGTAAACACCTGAAAACAGGTAGGGCTTAAGCACTACGAACAGATGATGACATGAAAAATGACACAGATCTTTTCATAGTATTTGATTGTGCTCAGAGGACATTGGCCTGATCCAGTGATCTGGTTTTCCCTCACACTGGAATCATGGATGTATGTTGTCTTAGCTGAAAAAAAAATTACATCAGATCAAAAGAACAGACAGATGAAAAAAGAAGTTAGGAGCGAAACACCTGGGAGAGAATTCAACGTCAGTAACATGGCAGCATGTTCTGTGTTGTGGCACAGAGCAGACAACAGAATCTTCTCTCTCAATGTAATTTTGCATTTGAGAAGCTTTTAAAAAATTGACTGACAGTAATTCCCAGACCCAAAGAACACTCTTGTTGAAAGGAAGCTGAAGTCTATAGTTTCTGTAAAATTCTCAGGAACGTTCTTGCAAGCAACACAAACCCTAAAACCAGTATTTGTAACAGGCATTATAACCTGTATTAAACCTGACAACTGCTTTCTTACAGCTCAGCAATGCTGCCTGTAATGTCTGTAATCCAGGAAAGAGAAAACATCAGTGACAGAACCAAGGTAAGAACAAGAGAGCAGCCCTATAGCTGGACATCAAACAACTGCTGTAAAGGCCCAGAACTGTTTTTATTTCAAAGCAAAGAGCCACTTAACTAAGAGAAAAAAATATCAGAACACAACAAAGAACAAGGTGGGATAAAAACAACAAAGAGCCCCCAGAGCAAGCAAGCCATACATCAAACTTGTGCCACACCTGAACATACGAAATTGAAATTGGAAAGAATTTCAGTTGTTTCCTGGTTTTTTGAATCCTGCATGACAAGAGACAATGGAGATGGAGTGTCCCCTCTCTTCAGCAATGGTGGGGGTACACTTGTCTCAAGAATAACAAAAAAGAACAGAAGATATACTACGTAATGTGCTCAATCTAAAGCGCTCACCCAGTTTTCCTGACAGGCATTAAAAAAGCAACAACTCTGCATAAAAAGAACACTGTTGACATAAAACCAGCGGAAGAAACCGGTACTTTCTACAGTGCTCTAAAGCTCTCTAGCTGGCATAAACTGGAGGTGGGATATTTTATCCTCTGGCAGAGTTCATCCTCCCAGTTCAGCCTGGCCTGACTGTCCAAGGTTAGAAATTAAGTCTGCTATGGGTGCAAATATGACAGCAGACTTCATGCAGGGCAACTTGGGTACTATATGACCGATCAAAGTCCTTCACTACATAGGTGTAACTACATTGCTTCTAGATCCCAGCTTGCTTCACAGTCTGCTATAGTATCTGTACTAACAGGGGCATGTAGAAGGTGGCTCTGCACAAACTAGTTGTCATATTACATCTGTTTTTCTGTTATAAAAGACTCCTAAGGCTTCTGATGATGAAAAATTGACTGTATATACAAAACGGTTCTGAAGTGGCATAAACGTTTAACGGAGATTAGCATTTCAAGTAATTAGAAGCAGAGCTGCTGCTGGTTATGTATGTGAAGTAAGGCCACGTGGTCAAAATGCGATGAAAGCACTCATGAATTACTTTTATACTGATCACAGCAAATGATCAGTATAAAAAGCATCAGACAAGCAGCTAGGTTTGTTAAGTATACTTTAACCATATGAGTAAATGACTGTTTTAAAAAGTTGTAATGGCAATCTAGAGTTTATTTTTTTTTAATTGTCAGTGTTAACGTACAAGTCATATACATACAGGCTAATCTACAGCCCCATGGTGGGCAGTATCAAGGAACTGAGCAGCTCATGAACCTCAAGACATCTTTGTTTATCACACACACCAATATATTGTGAAACAACAATATTATTCTGCATTAATTCAGCAACGACATCTGTGCTTATATAGACCATCTCAGCTAAGGACTTTAAAGCAGTTCACAAAGATTAAAAAATTAATTTCTCGATAGCTGTGTAATGTAAAATATAAGTTATAGCCATTTAAATGAGAAATGAAATCAGCAACTTTTTTCAGCAAATAAATTAAGTTGCACTCAATCTACACAAATCATCCAAAGGTGATCTGCAAAGACAGCCATCCCTCCCCTTCAGCCTTCAGGGGAATACAGTCAACCAATTATTACACAGTCCAACCACTGGACTATAACTGAAAGCAAACAAAACAATCACGTTGCTAAAAGCAAAAGGCTTCACTTACCTTTCTCTCCATCTGAAATAAGATCTCTTTCTCCCTTTTGAACAATTGTCAAATTCCCCATGGCTTGGCTGAGTCTTAATACACATCCATGATGATCACTACTGTCTACGGGGTCTCTAAGCTACAACACAAGAATTCCATACACAGTACATGTTTTATACTAGAACAACATACTCTAACACATGCTATTTCAGCATATGTATGGGGGGAAAAAAACCAAAAACCCCCTAGCATCATCAGTCTTTCCAGGTATTTTTTTTCTATACCCACTGCAGTACCAAAAAAAGCCTAAGAAAGGGTCGTCTTTTTTAAAGAGCTCTGTTTAACAATATCCATTGTGGCGATTATCCTACGGAATAAAAACCCTCTTCCATGTAAGAAACAGCACATAATCTTTAAGCCAGTAATAAATTGTTTATTTCTAAAGACTAAAAGACTAAACTTGCACGTACTTAAAATTCAAAAAGGAAAACAGCTCACCATAGCTTCATAGAGTCTACTAAACTCCATATAGTTTGGAGTAAGAATAGCTCGCTGATAGCCTTGAATAAGAGAAGGCTGCTGGGAAATGAGCCACAGTCCATCCTGCAAAAACCAGTGAGAAGAACATTTACTGAATAGATTCTTAAATGTCAAACAACTGACTGAATCAAGAAAATACTTACAGCATCAATAATGATAGGAATTCCTTTCACTTTCGATTTTTCTATAATACCCTGCAAAAAGTTCAGATAACTTTAGGATACTTGCTAAATTAAGTCTCACAAGATACAAAACAAATTAATCCAATAATTCTGATCATGTAAGTTGTTTTTACAAAATAAGATTAAAAAAACAACAACTGTTACAATCTACAAACTAATGCAAGATTTTCATATCAAATAGTAATTTTACAGTTACATTGTTTTCTCCCTGGTTCAAGTATAAGCAGTGTCAACAGCGTTCCTATAACTGACACCAAGGTGTTGATATGCAAACAAGCAAGCAATCTCCCTCACTCTCCCTGGGGCAGGAGGCATGCAATGCCAACAGAAGTCGCACCTGGTAAACTTAAATCTCTAACTTTTTAAAAATATAAGTAATCAAAATAAGTATTGCCACGACAGAAATCTACCAACAACTACAACACTGATTTTAGTTGCTTTTCTGATGATAGCCCCACTGCAATATTTGAGTTTATGTACAAACAAACATCCCGAGACAAGCAGTATGTAAGATGTTACTTCATTTATGATCCTGGAGGTTTTATACTTTCAAAGCAAAACCAAGGCAGTCCAGACAAGAGACCATTTGCAAAAGCGTTTTTTTCAGCAAGGAGTACCTACTAGCAGACTGTCTGCCCTTGTTCTCTCTCGTAACCAAGCAGCGGCAATGACTGATACTCAAGCTTTTTTAATGAGCAATGGCTGACAGTCAAGTTTTTTGAATGTTCGTCATTACCAACTTGCCTTTGAAGCTGGAGAGTTTATCTTTTTACTGTATAAGATAACCGAGGATGGTATCCATCCAAAAGTCTAATTATTTTGGAATGCTATTAAGCTTTTCAGATTAGCTATCATATGGCACTGAGCTTCACAAGTTAGCAAGACTTTATGTGAGGAATAAGGAAGCAGTTTTTAATTAATGTTCAGGGTATGAATGTCCTTCTGTTCTTGCATTGTGGTCAAAACAAACACACTCTACCTTGTTTCCTGTAAATTAGTAATTATGGAATATACATAGCCTCACAAACTCACTCCTACCCGATTCAGTTTTTTCCAGTACCCAATACCAGTAGAAATCTTTCCCTTCTATTTTTAAATGGAGGATCAGAATTCAGCAGTGTACTTCAAACCTAACACTACTTTCCTTTGCTTGGGCACTGTTTGCATGTTGGAAGCAGGAGACTGGAACACTACCCACTGCTCCAGGCCCGAGGACTTGTCTCAACACACAGCTGCGGCTACAGTAGAAACTACCGCAGAATAAAAACCTTTCCATGACATACACACATTTGCGCAGGTCTCTGCTCAGGCTGGGTGTCACAGACTGCCAGGTGCCCCCCCCTCCCCCGTGGGATCCCAAGGGAACACCACAGGTCTTCTCTTACATTCAGCTACTTAAACAATTTTGAACCAATCACAAGTTTTACACAACTCATACCATTCAGCTACTACTAAATTATTCAAATTTATGAATAAGTATATTTAACAGCTGTGCAAGGACGGAATCTTAAAACATGCCTGGAATTAGTTGTGGCATACTGAAAGCCAGAGAGCCTTACTTTCAAAGCTTTTAAGAAATTTATGAGAGTAATTTCTTTATTCATTAATGTTAATCTGCATGTGCACAACTCAGTTTTCCTTCACAGAAGCTGTACCGCTTTGCCCCTGCTGTGTTAAGTTCATTAACGATTATGTTTAATTTGACTCACTTGGTTATAATAATATAAGGCTGTGGATCTAGCAACCACGTTTATGGGGTTTTTCTTTTATATAAATGAATGTTACACAGCCAACAGTCCAATTATTTTTGAACCATACTAAGCTCTTCTGATTAGATATCATATGACACCGAGCTCCACAGGTTACCAAGATATTACGTAAGAACACATTCAGATCATCCTCCCCCAATTTTTGAAGATAGAAATACCATTTACTGCAACTTTTTCTAACTGGTTTTAATTACAGTATTTTTGTACATTAGCAGCTTCACCAAAATACTTCAGTATACTTAAAATGATTACTGCTCCACTTTCCACTAATATGAACTACCAATTATTCTAGTATGTCACCTTTAGTAAGCCAGGCTTTCATGACACTTAATCTTTTAAAACCAAAAAAAAATTTCCCCAACAGATTCCATAAGGATGTCTGAAGGAAGACACCAGATCTCAGAAATCCTTATCCTTCTAAACTTTTCTCTTAAAATGCATTATGAGCAATCCAGGGAACTCATTTTGCCATAGTTCTATTCCTGAAACTGTTAAGGTTTGACTGGTTGCCATTACTGTCTGGCCTCTTTTCATGTTTCCTCATAACTGCCACCTTGACTGGTTAGAATTTATCTTTTTGTCTCTATATGTATCTAACAGGCTAAATAAAAAATCCTGAAGATCATCGTCCACCAAAAGAATGCAACTGTAAGGAAAAAACAAAAGGTGGAAGTTACAAAGCATGGAAGTATAGGTACGGGTAAATAGCTTCTGGAAGGCTGGGTCACTGGAACACTCCAGAGAAATAAGGCATTTCTTGCTAATAACTTTGTGAGTTCCTACCTCTCCAGCACATCCTCCACAATCCTGAGCTATCTGACCTCTGCTCTAAAGAGAAATTTCATCTTGCTAAGTAAAACCTACTGGCCAAGCAACTTTTATTGTGTACTGAGTCTCTGAGGTATCAGTTTCTAATCTAACACACCAAGTGATCTTTGCTTTTTCTTTCTATCCTTATAAAACAAACAATCAGGGGATACAAAGTCCTTTGTGTTATTTAGGAAGCTCTTTTCTGATTTAACAAAACAAAACAAAAAACCCTTCCTACCCTAATCATTTTCCTTTCCTATTCCTTCCTTAAACCCAATCAGAAACTGCCTGGAGACAGACAAGGAACCTCAGAGAAGAAGTTCTGGGGAGGGAGCGGGTATTCTGGCAACCCTAATAAAGCAGTAACAGAGGTAAGAGAACCCCTGTATGACAGCCACCTGTTTGAAGGACACAACATACACTGGAGAACCTGTTTCCTACTGATTGTGGACCGGTCCCATCTCACCTGCTGCCATTTAATAAAGGTCAAATGATTCACCAGTGGACAGTAATTCATCCTATGTAGCTTAGACACTGCATTTAGGGTGGGATGAATCACCAACAGACATACCTGTTTCTCCTCAGCTATCATAAAGGGAGCAGAGACTCTTTATTGTTTTATTTTTAGACACCAAGAATTAGGTGAGATGAAGCCCACTTTTAAATGCTCTATTACTGCAAATACTCTATTAAAAAAAAAAACCCAAACCAAACAAAAACCCCAACCAACGTGTCTAAGAGGTGTTTACAGCAATAATGGCAACATCCTCTCCTCTATGTAGGATATTTTTTTCCTGGAATCAAAAATCAATTTTCAGCTGAATCACTATCTCAATATTTGGCATGGACTTTCCTGGTTAACACTTGCAGCATACAGAAGAACGTTCACTGGTAATTGCACAATTAATACAGCTCAGACTAACTGCTTTCACACCAAAACCTATTTAATGGTTTCTGATAGGACTCTGTGTATGAACAGGAACCACCTGTTCAGTTTTATCCAACATAACAACTACTTATATGGGAAGGGATTTAGAAGACAATATCACCAATTGAAAATACTAAGAAATGTTACTAAGATAATCAAAACACCAACCACACAAGTGAACAGCAACACAGAGAGGTATCCAAGACATCACTCCTTTCCTTCAAACGGCATTTTGAACATTAAGATTTTGGAGAGTCTAGCTCCAAGATATCCCAGTGGACTACCCTTCTGTGCACAGAATATATTATACTACAACAGCAGTGGTTCAGCTTGGTGCAGACCAAGGCAGGAGCACTTGCCTCACTCAATTCCTAAGCACTCGAGGGCATCCAGAAATGAAGGACTGGACGCTCAGAGCAGAGATGAGGAGGACAGAGTGACACACTGTTGCCATCCAACCTCATGACCCGTGGTCACACTGGTTAGCTAAGATACCAAAGACTGAAATTCGGATCCTTCCTCTGTGATATTCACAGCCAGGCCCAAATGTCAGTCTTCTGCCTTTCATGTAGACAGTCCTAATAATGGGGGTTTGGGCAGTCTCTTACTAGAGATATTCTACTTTCTATCAGTTCAGTAAATACTTGGTGGCTCTCTGAAACAGTAATTCTACAGCCCACAACATCTGGATGAGAAAAGGGAAACAAGTTCCAGCCTGCTGTGATTAAAATCTGTGATGATTAAGTGTATTACAAGACTGCAGAACTCATGCTAAAACAAACACGTAACAAGAGTTTCCTCTCCTAATAACTGAACACAAATGTTTTAAGTTTCTACCACAATTAAGCCAAAGAGGATATGACTTGGGATTCACACATCCCATGAAGTTGTTGTATGGTACAACCTCCCACAGAGTCATCATTTATTAGCAGCACAAAATACTTGACATTTAGGAATGCCCAAAACAGTATTTCAGTGACTGCAGTTTTTGGTGGAGATGGCTGACGGAAGAAGAGCCAGAGGTGGGGTAGAATTCACCTGAATCTACTACCTCTCTATTCCTGAAATACACAATTTCCTGAAAAAATTCTGTTGTCTGCGTATCCAGAACTTGTATGCAAGCAACCTACTCAGTAAGAACTGTAAAAAAACCTTGTCACAGTAGAAACCAGTGGTCGGTCTGAATAAAGGTAACCCTTTAATTAGGAAAATTTACAAAGTAAGGGCAAAGAACGTATGTGTTTAATTCTTTTATTATCATGCAAGCTATTCCTTGAAATGCAATGCATTCATTTTGGTAGAAATCTCTGTTCTCTGTCCCAGCATGAGAATTTCAAAATAGGTTCCCAAAACCGAATTCCAAATGTTTTTTGAAAACCAAGCCCCAATACAACACCCCACCACACTGAAACCAAAACAACACACACATGAAATCAGAGTAATTCAGGCTGGAAAGACTGCAGGAGGAAGAAGCCTGAAGGAATGAATGGACAGGCTACTGCTGAAAGAGGGCACAGTAATGAGAGAAGTGTGGTAATACATCCATTTGATAGCCTGTGGCTGTGCTGTGCAACCCAGTATTCACCCATACTGCACTAACACGGACATCCAGGACTCCTGCACACTTCCACAATTATTATGGAAAAATGGAATGGGCTGAGATGAGCCAGTGCAAGACACTGGCTGCAAAAAACAGCTAGTAGGCGAATGGGAGTAACATGAGGGAGGAATAAATTGCCACGGAGCTCCTAAGTATAATCAAAGGATATCTAATCAGCCATGGAAGTCTTCGTAGAGCAGCCACCCTGAGGCACCAGGAGCAGACAGCAAGTGAGGCACTCACAGTGAGCACCCACAGCCTCGAGTAAAACTCTGCAGTCAGTCTGGACTCCTCCACCCAAGTCCACGAGCCAACACCACCACACATATCTTATTTACTGTGCCTGCATACAAGCTGGTTCTCCATGGCTCCTTGGAAAAGACAGTTATGGACAGTTTTGCCCATACCTGACAGACACGCTTTCCAGCTTTTTTAATTAGATATGGATTGGCAGCAGAATGCCTGCAATGACTTTTAATAAATTATTAGTTGTATCACTGCTTGTGTCTTTCCTGATGAACTGGTTTAGCTACACAATAACTTTGGCATACGGTGTTCACAAAGGGAGGATTCAGGAAATTAGAGCCAGTAATTTTAATAAAAGATTGAATTTTAATGAAATAAACAGAAAACTAAAATAGCAGCATATATAAAGCAACATCTATCTTGCAACAGTAATTAATTTTCACCAAGGATGCACCACATTGTCATCTTTCTACCTTGCCAAGGAAACATACTGCAGGCAGTTTCCTTTACTGACACCAGCAACTAACTGCATTTCCTAGATCCCTCCAAGAGTCATGTCTTGGCCTACTCTTGGCAGAATTCCTTACCCATGTGCTCAAAAAAGTTCCAACACGCCATAATAATGGATGGCATTGACCATAATGATATCCAAAGATTTTAGCGAGCAGTATAACCTTGCCTTCAGCCCACTGAAAGTACACTCTACTGCAACCTGCAAATGCCAAGGATGTAATTACATACTCTGGTGTGGTAGAGATATGCAAATGTGCATAACTTGGCACTGGTTACATCTCCAACAACTTTAAATCATCAAAAAGGAGTGGCAGCCCTTTTTACAAAGAACCCTTTACTGAAAGTTAGGGTCTGAACCTGCTGTTGAAATACTACCTGTAACTGCTTTGTGTTTTCTGCATGGATGCTGCTCTCATCCAACAATCCTGACTCCATGGTTTTGTCTGGTACAGACAGATAAAAGGGAAGAAATAGCCCAAATTTCCCTGTAAATGCTGCAGCTGGAAGCACTTCTGCACACCCACCTCCCCAAGGTGCCCAGGAGGAACAAGTAAGTTCCACCCCAACACACTGCAAATCAATTCCTACAAACAGACACTGAAAGCCCTAGGAAGCATTTCTGCGTTCCTTGCTTCTAGTCTGGATAAATGCAGAGTTAGCAGGGACTCGGCTGCAATAGAGGTCAGGATGCAGCTCTGTGGTGGAGATGCTCTGAAAATGGGCTTGGCATGCCGAACTTTGTAATTTTGCACAGCTAGAGGTAGACAAATATCCTGAACACAGGCTGTGCTCAAGGCTACAGTCAGGGTTGGTAGAGGAGAGAAGCTTCCCTAAATATAATCTATTTGACATAGGAGGTTTTGAAAAACATTAAAAATGGAATTTCACTGTTTGATATTCCTCACACTAGAGCCATATTTTCAGTAACTGGTTTGTTGGGTTTTTTTAAATTTACTCACTGCTGGAAATCTCCAGTCAGCTCTGAAACTTGCTTTCATTAGTTCCTACAAAATCATCCAAGAGCTCATTCTCCTTTCAAAACTCAGCAATATCAATCAAAAACTCTCTTTGTGGACAAGACTGATATAAATCACCTTTAACTAGCCTAATTGCCTGAGTTTTACTTTATACATCCTTGTGTGCATGACTATCACTAGCTCATTAATCACTCGAGTAAGCTGTCAAACCTCACATAAGAAATGACCGCTACTCCTACTACTTGAATGAAGAGTCACATAACAGGGATGAATATCCTTAAATAAACAGAGCACTCCTTTTCAGCTGTGCCCCCCAAACTCATGATCAACCAGACACCCCCTAAGAAATTACATGTATACACTTCCAATCCTAAACACATTCAAATCCAGTTTAAGCAATAATCCTGTTTAGTCCAATCCAAAGTAAAAAATCTAAATCAGAATAAAAGGCACAAAGTTTTCTCATGCTGTCTCATCCATTGAATGTTTGCATTCACAAAGCAAACTCTACAAGGTTTCCAATTTACGAATGTTAGATTTGGCTTAAGATATTCATGGTCAGCTGTTGGCATTTTATCTTACAATAATAAAAAAAATGAACTCTGGAATTTATCACTGTCAGTTTCTTTTCAGGGTTTCTAACTGAATGATGCTCAGGAAAGGCTGAAAAGGTACCCAGTTTCAGTGTTTTGCTTACAAATGCTTTTAAGTATCAAAATCAAGTTAAACAACAATATAAGCCTACACACAAACGGCAAATAAACATCCCACTTCACTGTGAATTACCTTCATCAAGATACATTACATATATTAGAAAATAAATTCTGCTTGCGAGGTGCATAAACCTGTATTTAAGGTCCTCTTAGCATATTTGCAAACACCGTTTTTTCTAATCAAGGCAGTTGCGAGGAAGCCACAGAATACCAACAGTTCCTAGCTCAACAAGAGGATCTCTCTGCCTTGAGCTGGCATTCCCAAGCTTTATCTGCACCATCACCACCATCACAGAGAAGTAACTGCATCCTATCCCAGCAACTGCCTCATCTTAGGTGAAGGCATCCACAAATTCTGACTCTCATCAGGCTGTCTGAAAGCCATGAGGCTTGGCTAGTAAAAGAGTAGTTTTTCACTGGATACTACTTGTGGTATACGCATCAATATTGGGGGCTGGGTGAGGGCTGAGAGAAATATAGTTTACATGCACATTCTCACAGTGGGTGCACATACATGCCCTCTGGTTTTTGCTTCTGTAGCATCACAGGCACGAGAGACCATCTACCTCACCTCCTCCTAGCTGAGAGACGAGAACAGAAAGCAGCATGTCCTACCTGCTACTTCAGTTCCCTACGAGCTGCTGAAGCCCCACAGCAAGAACCTTCAGAGGACTTTCCAGAGGGTATAAACAGGGCAGGAAGCAAACATACATGACACACTGAAGAATTGTTTCTGGTAAATAATTCCTCTGCTAACTTGAGCCAACATGAGCAGCGATTCCAAAGAGTAACACATCCTGTTGTTCATATTCTTACATGGCGGTAGGTACCACAGACAATGTTACTAATCTACTACTAATCTAATCTACAATACTACTAATGTTGCAACTGCAGCATTAGCCTGGGATGCTTCTCAGGTGTCTTGTACTTGGTACGAATGGAACTCAGAAGGCTGCTCAGATATCAACAGGAAAATGCTTCTCAAGGCGCACAGCGGCAGATTTTAGCTTTAACAGACTGCTATGACAACAAAAGGTGGCTCTGTTTTCTGTAGTCCTCTTGATCTTGCAAGCAACAGTACAGATAGTGCACTGAATCACCTGGTCCCATTCTCACAACTTATTAAGGCTGTGAAGTGTTGCCTAAATCCTGAAGGCATGAGGTTTGAAAGCAGGAAATTAATCCAACCAACCAAAAACAAACAGAAAAGCTGGTACCCCAGCTGAGGTGGAACTGAGAATCCATCTGAAAGAGAAAATCTCAATGGGCTCTCTCTGGGCACACTCAATGGAGTCACATGGATGTCACATCCATGACAACAGCCCAAACCTCTCCCACCCTTGGACAGACGCTAACTACAGCCGAGACATTTCCACACAACCTTAAGATGATGTCACTAGGGGTGGAAAATGAGCTTTCTGAAATTTATATCCCAACAGACAGCAGAGATCTTCAAAGGCAAATGACTGGCTGAGGGTAGCATTGCAGGGCGAGGGGGTAGGGGGAAGAGAAACAACAACAGCAACAGGCAGAAATGGCAGCTAGGCAGGGTATCAGCCAAAAGAAGAACTCAGGCTGGTATTCAGGACATTTTCTTGGAGCTAAAACAAAGATTAAGGATTGAGCAATAGGAACAAGCATGCAGTTTGAGAACAGAGTCAATTTTACCATGTAATCTGTGTTACACAGAGCCATTCTTGCTATTAATCATTACCTCTCCTACAGGAGGGAAGCAAGCATGCTCTGCTGTAAACAGCAATCTAACTTTGCTGCTGCAAAACGAAACACAGCAAGACTGGAGTGGCAGAGTCCAGGATCTGGTGCTACCACTTCAGAGAGAGAGGCAAGGAACCCAGTGACAAGCAAAGGCAATTCCGACTTCAAAGTCTTACTTCAGGTTAAAGACAGGACTCTTCATATGGATGAATGCTTTTCTTTGTTTGATCCCGACAGTAACTACCATTCCACCAGCAATTCTGTATCAGCCCATTTGACTGCAAAGCCACTGGCGTACCCATTAAAGATTCACCAAACTCAGCAGCAGAAAATTTGACAGGAATATCACATTCATGCATGAAGGAATAGGGGAAAGGAGATGACAAGAGGCTGGAAACTGATAAAGAACATAGCTAAGCCTGTAACTGCCTAACTGCTAGGCAGCAGCAGAATGCAGAACATTCTGGAGCATTAGGTAGCATTGTCTCCTCTCCCAGAGGGCTATGCAAGGAATAGAATATTCCTTCCAAAGTCCTCTCAGGAGCTGCAGTCATCACACTGCAGGAGCGGAACTTGGTTCTCTCACAAACCTGAGGAACAGCCTTTGATAGCAGAGGCAGGAATTGCCAAACTTTCAAGCCTCAAGCTACAAGAAAAATCAGATCAGAGTAAGACCAGAAGTGCAAACATCCCTGGAACAGCTGAATGAAGAACACTGAGGTGGGTAGATATAATAGGGTCATAATACTGCTATTGTGTGAAAGAAGGAGAACATCCAACAGCTTTGGAAATACGCTGTTTCTAAGCACTGACTAAGGACAGTCATAGGGACTTTGGCTTTCCTTCCACATGGTAGCTAAACTCTTTCTCAACAGAATCTAAACTATCACCAGCAGCGTACCAACTCAGGTGAACTCAGGGAGGTAACAGTACTGTCACCTCTGGCCAGAATCAATCACAGGCACTGAAAGGGAAAAACAGATGGCCTGAGGTTGCCTTCAAGGAAGCTGGCTGTGGTGGTCAAGTTCCACAGCAGGTGTGGTAACAGCATTTCAGAAGTCTGAAGTAGAATGGGGAGCAGAAATGCTTCAATCTGTACACTGCAGAGCTGAGAAGTGGAGCAGAAAAGTGTTTCAGTTGAAGAGAAATAGCTTGGACTGCTGATTTGCTCTGGAGTTAGAGGGTCTAACCAGGCCAAAACTAGGATTGCCACATGTGCATGGGATCCAGCTGCACAGCTATTAGGACACAATACATTTTTTCTTTAGGGGATTCTTCTGAAGCTGCAGCTCCTGGTCTTGCAAAACCCATGGCTAGAAAGCTCTGACAGCGCATCAGCCCTCACCCAGGCAACTGATGAACAGCATGTGAGGGTTTTGGTACAGATCCACACAAGTGGCATATGAGTGAAGGATATAACTTGTAGAGTGTCTGCGACAGCCAGAACCAGAATATCACAGGAAGCCAGTAAGCATGTATGTATTCCAAGAGTATCACTATCCTCTCAAGGAAACGATAAATAAATAAAAAAATAAAATATCAAAGGAAACTGATCACAAGGCATTTCTTTTCCATCAGACCATTGAAAGATGCTGACATTCCACAGTGTGCACACTGCAGGCATTAAGTGTAAGGGAGGCAGGTGACACAGTAAAGATGCTGAGGAAGCAAAGCATTCTTTGATCTGCAGAGGCAAGATGCACCATCTGGGCAACAAATACCCAGGCTATTCCACACTAAAATGCTGTCCATGGGCTGTATACCAGAAACTGCAGATTACTGCATTTGTATCTTTATTTCTCAATGCTCAGAAGACAGAAGCAGCCCAAACACATGACGGTTTGGACAAGAACATTCATTGGCAACATGCTGGCATAATACCAACAAGGACTGACATAAGAACAGCATCAGAGAGGTGACAGACCGCTATGGCTCAGCAATTCACTTGGGCAGTAGGAAGAAGAGGGGAAGCGCTCTCCCATTGTCACTGCCACTCCGATACAAAACCCTGACCAGAAAGCAGACACTAATCTACATCTCAGCCCTGTATTCATTTGACAGCATGCTGAGGTTAGCTTAAAGGGAAACCAGAAAATTAGATACCCAGCCAGACTCCTATAAAAGTTTAAAATAGCAACACTATCACCACTCGCTTTTTTTGTCTTGAGGGTGAAGAGTGATACAAAGCTTAAAATTCGCTGTTGAAGCAAGGAGACTCAGCCTTTCCTCAGAACAGAGAAGCACCAGTCTTCCTGAAGGAGGCAACCAGGGTTCACTTGTCCCCAATTACATGTTAAAAAAACAACACTGGGTAACTAATGAACACTTACATAATTACAGTGAAGACAAAGAACTTGAGCTTTAATGTGACTTGAAATTAATAAGGTCAGATCCACAGCTCGTATGAACACGGCCTGAGATTTTAGCATGAAGTAACTTCCAAATGCCTTGTCTTCATTGGCTGGGTTTGTTTCTTTAAGCTAGCTCACACAGGACTGCCAGGCTGAAGTAAAAGTATGCTTGTAATTCACTAAGAAAGCAAAATTATTTTTAGCAGTGATAAAAAAAAAAATTACAATCAAGGAATCTTCCAGTAACTTCTGTAAGATAAGCACATTGACAGATATTTATAAAACCCAGATAGAATTCTGATATAAAAGAAGCCTATGTTAGATACCGTTGATATTCTAAATGAAGTCTTACTTGTTTAAAGTTGTTTTCCTTTAGAAAAAACCCTATTAAAAAAAAAAATGGAAAAAAAAAAGAAAAATAATTGCCCAAATTTTTTTTCTGTAAAAAGGATTCTGAAAAAAATGTTTTTAAAAAAGAATAAAACATCCATTGAATTTTTCCATTCAGAACAGAATTTGATTTCTGGATCAGCTGTAATAAATTTATTTTTTCTTTCTTTCTGAATCCATGCTCTTTATTTGTTTTACACATCTGTATCGTAAACCAAACATTTTTTGGAAGCAGAAGGAGAAGTAAAGAAGCAAAGAGCTCCAAAAGCAGCTTCCTCTAACAAAAGCCTAGCAAAGCCACTCTCCATAGCTCTCAAGGTATCCCAAACACCTTGGATAGCATGGCCTCCAGTCTCTTGCCTCCTTTGTTTTGCAATTTCACTGTGTAACTGTCAACACTTCTGTAAATTATATTAATTCCACTTGTTTGTACCACTGATTAATTCAGTAATATTTCTCAGGGAAGGAAAAAAAAAAATCTTATAAAATTAGATTGACATTAGACTGAAAGATATACTTTGAACACACAAAGATGTGTTGAGAGTAATACAAGACATCATCTGGAACAGTGTAAGTACACGTTATTTAGAGAACAGAGCTATCTATGCTCCTGTTTACAGACCTTCACTAAAGCTTGAAGGAAAATAAATTACCTCTTCATCCAGAGGGGAAATTTGAAGCATTTGATAATTAAGAGTATTACTTCTCATTGCAAGGGGACATAGTCCCTGTTCTTTGGTACATCTCCTGATACAAATTGTCAAATATGGTTCCGAAAATTAGGAACTCAAATTCATATTTATGTTCTTGCAGTAAAGGTGCCTTCCACCTAAGAATGCAAAGAGCCCTTTATCTGGAGATGTCAACATCTATTTCTTAATTAGCAACTTTCACAAAACAAAAGCAAAGCAAAACAACCATATGGGTACCTAAAATTCCGAGTGATGCTTACAGTTTAATAATGAAGACCATGACTAACAGCTGTAATTTTCAGTCAACGTTATTTTATTAAATTTGTTATTTAGAAACCCTATCAAAAACATTTGTGGAACCAGGTAAAAGGCAGGAAATTGGTTAATAAAATTCAACATAAAGACACAATAAAATACCAGTATACACATTACCTTAGCGTTCTCAAGTAGAACTTCATCTCTACCTAAGCCAGGTCCTATGACAACTGAGTGCAGTCGCGGTAACCACTTTTCCACCTCATGGACAGCATTGGGACTATCACTAAATGGAATTGGGAAAAAAAAGGCAAGTTTAAAAAGGCTTCATTTTAGTATTCTCAGAATCTGAGTTGAAGATGAAGACAGAAAGAGGTATTTCCTATCCTGAGTGTCAGGCAATTTTACCCTTCAAACTACCAAAACTCTGTAACCCCGGAAACATGGAATGGTTTGTCCAAATAGCTAAAATGAAACATTTCTCTCCATTCATTCCTTAAGGGATACCACATAAAAATGAGGAGGTAATTGCAAGTATCCACTATGGTTGTTACAATGTAGAAAAATAAAATCCAAGCAGGAAACCAACAATTCTTACAGTCTGTCACAATTCCCCATTTAATGCTTCTTTGCAGAGATTACACCTTGGAGAGAGATCCACTATCTCACAGGTATATACTGCGGCTTGCTGAAAACGATGCAAATATTTGTTACCCTGCATGGAAAAATGATAAATCTACTCATATACTTTTTTTGTCAGTTGCTTCACAAAAATTTTCTCCAGCTGAATTACTGCCAAAATGTCCCCTCTGCCCAAAAGGCAAAAGGAGAATCAAGCTATTCAGTAAGGCTTAAAAGCTTGCAATGCTTAAGATTTCTGTAGGACTCAGGTTTTGTCTACATTGGAAAAACGGTGACAAAATCCACTGCCAAATATAGCTGCCACAATACAGCATTCAGCCGCTGACCAGAACTGTTTATTTTGTTCTGATTAGTTTTGTTGTGTAAATAGGTCAGAATATTTTGAAAGCACTGCCCAACAAGGTAGGTTAATTCTTAATGACAGTACCAAGGGAAAATTTAGCCTCCCTCCCTCCCCACCTCCGACATAAGCGATGACAATAAATTAACATTTTAACTGAAGGATGGGGGAATAAAGCTCCCTGTAGGCTAAGCAAGGAGGTACTGTCTGACACTATTACTTAGAATATTTTGAGCTTGCAATACTTCAGCAAAGCTCTGTTATTACGGATGAAAGCCCTTGCATGTTTTTCATAACCAACAGCTGTACTGATGGGACACACCACTTGGGTACAAGTGTTTCGGTCGCGTCTGGCAGAATCAGCAAATTCCACAACAATTTCTGCAAGTGCCAGGCAGGAGCCCAGAGCTTTTGCAGCTGCACCGAGCGAGGCAGCCCGCTCAAGGCCGCAGGGATGCCGTGCCTCGCCTGGCCAAGGCCACCGACAATAGCTGCTTCAGAAATCCCTGGCTGCAGCAGTGCCGGCTCCCCAAAGGCGCCCCGTGCTGACACCACAAAACAGCTCTGTCAAAACAAGGCTGCTGCGTGGAAGCGATGACCCGCAGCAAGGGCAAGGGAGACAACGAACCACGTGAGGACACTGTTGTCCCTGAAGCAGTCCCCTGCTTAGCGAGCTGAAGTTGAATTTCCATTTGAACGATGCAGCTCCCTCCCATCTCCTCTCACTCGCAAGGAAACAGCAGTAGCTTGAGAACTGCCGCACAGCTTACCCTTTTTCCCCCCCCCTGTATAACCACCTATCGGTTTATGATGTAGATACAGGCTGGCAATAAAAAATGATTCAAGAAATACTTAAAGCACTATTAAAAAAAGCCAGTGCTTTTGTACATGGTAGGTTGGACATGTGAAAAACTGTCTGTGAACGAAACTCTAATAAAATATCACCAATTCTGAATACAGACCACTTTTTTATTTACATGCTGAAACTGATTTTATCTCTAGAAAAGAAATATGGATGTCAAATAGATGTATTTCTCATATAAATCATATATATCTATATATCATATAGAAACAGGAATACTGCTATATATACAAGGATGTTTGAATGGATTGGGTTCAAAATACCTCCGGATAGTAGAAGCCAAATACATTAAATAAATGTTCCATTAAACATAAGCTAAGAATAGAGCCATAGATAGTACCATAATTGCTCTGCTCTTTTACAAATATCTCATGCTAATAATCTCAAGGTAGAAAGTATGCCAATTTATTTATATTCAGGGTTGAAAAAAGGTAATTTTGTCTCCAGCCCAACTGATAATGTGCACTCTTCAAAACAAAGCCATCTCCTGGGAAATGAACAGTCCAACATTAAACCACTCCTGCTCACTTTGCCTCTGGTAGTAATAAAAACCTACTGTAGAGCTTTTCATCTTCAAAGCATTTTACAAACATTACATTCACATAACTCCTTTGCAACTTCACATCAAGAAGCAACCCAAGGCACATGAAGGGCCAAGAGATTTAAAATGGTGATAATTACTATTACGTTGCAAAATCAGCTATAAAAACATGCTGTAAAATAACTGATGGGTTTTGAATCTTCATAAAGAAAGGAGAACGAACATGGCCTCAGAGAAGCACCATGCCAACTACACTTTAAGAGACTGGATGTTCATAACAGCTGTACTGATGCAGCTAAAGACACCTTACAAATAGCCTGTATCTACAGCTTCTCTGAAAGTGGAAGGGCTATCGTGTCATCTTACAGTTTATTCCCACACACAGACATCAAAGTCGTAGCATTTTAAAGCTGATAGGGTACAAATGATTCACATGTAACTTCCTTCAGGAAGGGGTGTCATACTGAATGTTCATGACCATGGGATTTAGCATGAAGACAGAAACTCTTCTAGCTCTTAACAGCTACAGTCTATACAGAACATTTAAACATGCCCCAAATAATTCTCTACGCTGAGGTCAGCAGTCCTCTGCACCCTCAGGCTTCAGAGCAGGTAACACTCAAGCTGCCTATCAAGCACAGTCCCTGGATCACGTAGTTCCTCACCAGTTGAAAAAGTTGTTGGGAAAGGCTAGCTGGCACAGGCCAAAATCCTTGCCAAGGATCATCTGGATAATTTGCCAGTACAGATAAGCATGTTCAGGTACCTGGGAATAAATATTCCTTGGCAGTGTTTAGTTTATTACTACAGAAAAAGCCAATGTGTATTCTTGTTTGCCTGTGGATCAGAACCAGACCAAAAAAACCCCAAAATAATTGGGAGGCGTTAGCACAGAACAGGAGAGGTCCTCAGCTGTATGCTGTGTACTATGCTCACACAAGTAACGTTGTTACCTTCCTTTGTCCTTTCATGCCAATTTCTCCACCTGATTACTAACCTGATTTCAAACCTCTCCATTTAATTACCACCTCCACTGCCCAAGACATGCATGCACAACTGAAATTAGCACTGCATTTTTTAAAAGAAAGGATCTAGAAAGGTATTAGGCATGAAGAAGTCCCCTTGATGGTAAGAGATGCAATCTTCAGGCTCTGACAGAAAGGGATCAAGTAAGCAAGAACCAGTATTGCTTTTAGAGGTATAGAGCCATACGATATGTGACTTGGCTTTTTTCCAAATAGGAATCACAAATACAATACCCCTTCTCTAAAGCACAAAGCAATCCCTTGCGAGGCTGCAGGAAAACAGCATTTGAATTTCTGAAAGGAACGCAAAAACCTTTGAGAGAGACTTTGATTAACTAAAGGTGAGGGATTTCCCAAAATAAAGCAAGATTTTTGGAAAGGTTATGGGGCGAGAGACTGAGAAACAGTCTGGCTTTCCCATAATTTGAAAATACAAACCATGGACATACACGACAGGGATAATCGGGGAAGCTGAATCCAAGCAGTAACACCTGTAAACATGGAGAGTGAACTACAGTACTGTTGTGCAGATGTGTGCAATTAAAGATTCTAGTGACAGACCACAGCTGTAGATTTGCAGGGAATGGACAGATCTTCAGACAGCTACTTAACTTCAAGCTAACCACTACGTTTTATGTGACATGTTATCAGATGCCATTCTGATGAAAATCTAGATTATGACAGCTCACTATTGTTCAATCAAGCAAGCAACCAACACCCCTTCAAACCCCAAAAGCTTTTTCAAAGTCTTAGCTTGTCTGCAAAGCAACCAATAAAAGTTCTGACTGCATACAGAAAAGAACTATCACAGGATAAACACGATTAATAAGGAAAACTGAAGGAGCTTCTGTAACTTGTCTCATATCTGTGAAATTTAGTAAGTAAGAAAGTGTTTTACACTACTGTCAACAATAATTCAATGAATTTTATATATTAGTCAAAGCAGATCTAAACAAATAAGCAAGCATACAGAGAGTCTCACAGGGGGCCACACTATGAAAAAGGACCCCACAGATGTTTACCTATCAGTTTCCTTTGGCTATTAGTGAGAAGCAGGGGAGAAAGGCAAAGTTTCACTCAGTGAAGGCTGAGAAGACTGTGATCCCTTCGAAAGACAGACACAACAGCTTTTATCATTTGCCTTCCTTGAAATCCCTGTGTAGACAGAGCCAATGTGTGGTGTTCAGCATTTTGTATATTCACCTTTTTGCTCTTTTCTCCACCTCCAGAACATAGTGAGAAAAGTACTTTCCATGGCAAAATCTAGAATGATTCTTCAAATTAAACAGCACTGTGTCTCTCAAATGGTGAGGACAAGTTTTCTTTGTAAATTATTGGTAGCTTTAGGTAACTTCTGCCAAGTTAAAATCAATACACACAAAAAAAATCCTTATGTCTTGCCACCTCAATTATTTTTGCATACAGGAACAGCACTGGTTTGGTTATGGTGGTTATGGCAGTAATTGCTGGATTTAGTACTGCATGGTCTCACTATTGCCTCTTAACGCACAACCTCACAGTCTCTTACAACACCTTTAAATGAGTTTTGAAAAGCTAATACAGAAAAGAAAAACTTTCAGTCAAGTTTTTTATTCCTCAGGACTCTTCTGTATTTCACTATGACACAATAAAATTTAACATAAAACACAGTTCTGTAGATTTTCATCTTGGTGCAAGCTGGATGTAATAACCCTCCCCAAACCAACAAAAAGCCTGAAAAAACCAACAGTGGCTACTGCTCTTGTATCGCTTAGTTTCTGAACATCTTCCACAGCAGTTTGTAACAGACATTTGACAGGTACCACCTGCTTGAAAGTCTGCTCTAGGCTGGTCACTGCCTAGAGTGGGAGGACACCTGACAGTTAGGGCCTGAAACGCAACTCCCATCCTCAGCCCTCAAAAAAAAGATAATTTTGCTGTAGACTACATTTTATTCAAACACTGGGTTTCACCAAGGCAATAGCTTTAAATTATTACAGAAATCTCTAAACACAGCAGCCTTCCTCATTCAGGATGAATGACAGTTACTGTTGTTGCTTTCTATTGCTTTCTAGAGAAGGGAAAGGAATAACTGTGATAAAGTGCAGCCCTGTCATATTTTACATGGAAACAAGAAAATGTGAAGCGAAGTCAGCATGGGTATAACTGTGAGCTACAGAAATAGTAGATAAGCATGAATGACAGTGCAGACAGGAGGCGGTGAGACTGCAGCTCTTCACATGTGTTTTAGGCAGAGCTGGAACCACCTCAGTAATCAGAGATGAGGTTTGGACCTCACAAAACACCTATGAGTGAGACCTCCTGCTAGAGAAGGACACGGGACACAAGCAAGACTGCTGTCACCTGGTCAACTATACAGCTCCTTGCTGGACAGCATATTTTTTAATTCTGCTCATTATCTGTGCACACTCGGTGTGACTGAGGCAACTCCAAATGCATTAAAATGTTTCGTTGCAAAAGTCTGTTACGTAAACTCAGTCAAAGCCACTTTAAGAGGGCAGTTTCAAAAGCCAGCCTAGAGTCTTCTCTTCAAAGATGAGAAAAACTCTCTGATCTGAGGATGAAAGAGTTTTGGTTTTGTTTGTCCAAGCACTGCAGGTAATTATACTAATGTGAATCAAATGTTAGACCTGCTGACATTTAGATCCTGTCATGTTATACAGTACATCAAAAGGGTGAAAGATGGGACATAATGCGTAGCTCCAGAATTTAAGTAGTTATCTCAGAAAGCTAATCATTAACTACTGTGGTAAACCTTGGGTGAGGTCATTATTGGAAACCAGGCAAATAAGATAAGGAAAGACACTATGCTGGAAAGGTTAGGTCAAAGGAATTAAAGGCAAAACCAAACAGTGCAAAAAATGTTTGAGCATAAAATTAAACTAATTCTGTATTTCAAGAGTAGCTATATATGTCAATGTTTAAATCATCATTCTTGTAAATGAACTTCTAATTTCCAGAAGACCAAAAAGCTTGAGGCAGCCTCTTTTGGCCCCACGAACAGAACTGGAAATAACTTATTCTAGAAAAGATCATTCATTCCATTACCAACTGATGTGTCTCTCACCAAGCGCCTCAATCAGGTAGAGCAAATCTCACATGGGCATGAAGTTGACTGGATGCAATTTAGAGACCAAAAAGACATATATTTAATAAATTAAGATTAGTATATTAAAATGTCCCAAAAAAAGTTTAGAAGACAGAATTGTCATTTTCACCTAATAGGCTGTTGAAAGATCTTTCAATAGTGTTTAATCTGTAAATGCTGGGTAGACAGTATCTATTTTTTCTGCTACAATCTGGTTAAATGACAGAGAAGAAAATGAAAAAAAACCCCACAGACTGTAATGAAAGAGGGATTCAATACTATTCAAATCAAGCGTTCCTTTTCAGCCATTGAACAAGTTAATTTAGACACCAGAAGTGAACCTAGTAGGCTTTATCTGAATATTAACAACACAGCAGCAAGAACAGCAACCCATCATCCAGGTGAAGCACAGGTGTCACGAGCTCACAGTAAGAGACTGCTCTTAATATGTAGATACCACAGTATTTACTTGCTCCATATTCTACCTTCAAGGCAGCTAGAGTGTGAATCACCTACTGAGGTACACATTTACAAAAATGCTGTATTTACCATACCACATTTTTTATATCATAATAATGACAACAAACCCAAAAATGTTTTCCACAGCTGTTACTAGGACACCAGACTCTCATTTAGATATCAGATCTGTTTTAGTAGGGATTGGGTTGTCAACACACTACAGGCATCAGAGCCAACAACAAACTCTTTAATAATGAACCCAAATGCACTATACAAAGGGGGTCACCTCTCTCATGCACAGCAGAGCCTCTCACATCCTGTCGGAAAGAGCCTCAGAGGAGAAGAAGCTATTGCTTGACTATTTTCCGAGCTTTCTCACACAGACATGACAACAGCAGTCAAGGTCAACCTTATCTAGCCTTGTAAAGATAGCACAGGTATCAACACAATCATTTTACAACTTGCATTTAGATATATCCAAATATTTAAAGCAGCTGTAGTATGTTTTGATCTCAATCACATTACCAAGGCACGTTGTAACACCATCACCCCCCCACCCCACCCCCCAAAGTATAATGATAACAAAATATCTTGACCTCATATTTTCAGAGTTCATGGAAGTTGTCTGGACCTATTAATACTTCCTGTGAACTGACTTGATAAGCAGAGTCTGTCAAATATTCTTTCAAACAGACTACAATTAACTAAAACCATGTGACAGAATGAAGATGACAATGTAAATTCCCTCAGAATGAAACAGGCTTAAAACATCCCCAGAAAAACTAATGCACTTTTCATTTTTAAATGTTAAAACCAGTAAATAAAGGGACAAGCTTTTATCACATCAATATCCCTCTTTAGTTGACACTCAACTCTTAAGGCACAGATGATAGCTGAATCAATACCCAGAAGGCTAGAGTACTTCAAATCAGCTGTGGACACATGAGAAGACAGAACAAGTCTCAGCCTAAATGTCTGCTTTGCTGATTGTCAGCTGGGAAACAGACCTCAAAACAATGAGACCCTAAAATCTTCAAATTAATAATTAAAAATACAAAAAAACAGAAGCAAATCCCAGGCATGCCTGCCTTCACTCGAACTCAAGACAGATTAAATACCAAAGAAATCTAGTTCTGGTGTCAAATCACAGCAATATGGCAGGTGTTCAGAAGGATGAATTTGGCCAGGATCTAACTGGAGTAAAACGCTGCTACACACGTATATATCTCTTTCTGATGTATCAGAAAGCAGCAAGCACAGCAGCACTCCCCACAGTGATGCTAAAAATCTTTGGCTACTTCTCACATTTTGAAGAGGTGGCAAAACCTCTTTTAGTATCACCTGGGTTAAGGACCTTTGCAACAACAGGGAGGAAAGGGACTACAGTATGGGGTGAATACACCTCCTGTCTTTTTATTCATTCTGCAGCATACAGCACAGAAGCAGCAGCTTTTTGCCAAGAAAGCTGGACACAAGAACACAGGTCCATAAACAAGTTTTGTTCACGGCACTGCACAACAGGATTAGAAACAGTTTAAACATACTTCTCTGAGTCAGCACATACAAACTGACCTTTATCTCTCCCTAAGTAGTTTGAAAAAAAAAAAGAAAAAACCCAAAAATGTTCTCATGTGATTCCTAGCTAGGCTGCTGTCTAAATGAGGGGGAGAAAGATCACAAAGTTTGTGTCTGCATGTTCTCTGCAGGTTTAATAGGGATCCAGCAGCCAAGTCACTTGGGAGGCATCTTTTGGGTAATAGGAGCGATCTGTGCTTTCTCCTTGACTCTCCCTGGTGACAAGAATTCTTGCACTTCTTCCAGCAGCTGATTCAAAAGAGAGGTTAGTCCCACATTACACAGAAGTAGTGTTTAATAGCTACCCTTGGCTAACACAAATAAAAAGTATGAGCTTCCTCCCACAAAGGACCAATGTTTTCGAATCTCCCCTCCCCATAATGAATCAGAAAGAGACAAAAATCTCAAAGATTGTTTGTGGGCCTTCTTTAAGACACTTGGCACTGATAAAAAGTCCTCAAATAACTTACGAGGAGCTCGCTACCCATGATTCGCTTTCATGATTTTTTTCAAATCATCAAAACATAGACAAAATCCAATAAAACCAAGTAAAATATGTTCCAGCAACACTGATCTAAGTTAAGCTTCTTCATTAATGGTAACTGGCCTCAACACACAGGCCAGCCTCATCAGAGTTTTCTCCCCAGTTATTTTTATTTCAAACTGAAAAGAACAATCTTTTCCAAAATCCAAACCAAAACTTGAACTCTCCAATGAACTAGAAGACTTTCAGCAATTCTGGCAATCTTTACTAGTCCATACAGACCCATTGGTATAACCAGCTGGGAGGAAGGTTCTAAATCCGTACCTAGTTCAAGGGTGACTTTTTTGGAGATAATGGAAAAATTACGTGACTTCTTCAGGACCACAAGAAATTGATGACCTGACATCTCATTCTACTTCTCTGATAAAACTCTTGAGATCAAGGAGTGTATCGACTGTTGACTTTACAAATTGTCTGACAATCAGGTTAGAAGTGGGCTACTCAGCAGTATCTTGATCTTTCCTGGCCTACAGAGAAAGAAAAACTCTGTAAGATTATAAAAAAAGTCCTTGCAAAAGGAGCATCTAACACAATAGATTTACCCTCGCTTCTTTTAAAATATAACCAGCTGGGTTCATATAGCTCATTAAACTCTGTGATCACTCACCTATCAAGACAGGATAAGCTAACCCAACACAGGTATCCAAGAAATCTATTCAACCTGACCTGAGTCAGGGAATTAACATCGGGAATATAAAAAAGCTCCTGAAAACTGTTCTCCAGAAAGTTGCCAACACTAATGCAAGAATGTAAGTATAAACACATATAAAGTAGAAATCCATACAGAAAATGCGTGTAATAAAACTCAATAAAATGCAAAACCTAAATTTCATCTTGTCTGCATTTGTGCAGAGTTTGCCACAGGAGCATGTTAGCTGAGAAAACAGAAGAATGTTGCACAAACTGGGGGCAGTGGTGACAAAAGCAAGGCAGCTGTGCCCAAGACTCAGTATACTCCCTATTCAAAAGACCTCGACCTCTGCAATACTCACTTTTCATTTCTCCACAGGGAAGCAGAAAGTCACTCAGCAAAAATACTGCACTGGTTAGCTGGTCAGTTTTTAATTAATACTTTTATCAATACCAAGTCGCCATGGAAGGGGCCATAATGCATTTGACAGAATCCCTGTATAAAAAGGAAAAGCTACTATTGACTATTCATGGCCCATTATTATAGTTGTCATTATTCAGCTCAGGTGGTGAGGATGCACAGAGCCAGGTGCTGAAAATTTGTCTTTCCAGATCCCAGGCTACCATGTCCAGTCCTAGCTCTCTTACCTTAACTCACAGGAACAGGGAATGAAGTAATGAGACAAAAACCAGAAAGTTGCGTTATGTGTGTTCCCAGCACAGGATGTTACACCAAAAGGGATCCCAGGATGGTCTGCAGCTGGGGCCACATGGAATTGCCCTGGCAATGCTGCAAGATAGATGACCATTTCCATAACCCTCCTTCTGCAATCTCGCTCACTCTCACATAACATTCATTGCATCCTTGAAGTGACAGACATTTGCCAAGGACGTGAAATGCAACAGTGCAACTTCTAGCTCTCACATACCTTCCCTAGTCATGCCACACAAGATCCACGATGGCAGCTCTAACAAGTAAAAAAAGCCCTTACATTCAGGGGGCAGCAGCAAAAAAAAGAGCATGCTCTTCCCCTGAGGTGATCCTCTGTGAGGTGAAGGCAGTAGGGAAAGGTAGTAGCAGCCAAGTCACAGAGCAGATGATAAAATGTCAGACTCCTGGCACTACAAAATGGCAGCTGAACCCTGGCGAAATGCCAAGCTGTTCAAACAGTGAATTGAGGAGTACATGGGGCCATAATTATGATTAGCATAATAAGAGAGTGGTACAACAGCTACCTAGTTACTCTGAAGGGTCATGGAGAAATCATAACAAAGCAAAGTTTTAAGGAGAGACACAAAAGAAAACAATGACGTAGCTGCTCGGTGGGTTTTACCCGGAGGTTCTTCCATGCGTGAAGTGCGGCCCCGGAGAAAGTACAAAGACTGTTTAAGAGATCAGGCTCTGAATCAAGAGCGGCTGGCCGCGCCTGCAGAACTCGAATGGCTCCACAACATATAAAAGATCATATGAAAAGTGTGACACTGAAGACAAAGGACTTTACGAGAAAAATAGGCTGTTTGTGTAAATTTGAATAAAACCTGGGCTCTATAGTCAGTCAAGAATTCTTCCTTTCTAACCAGAAAAGACTGTTTTCTCTTTTCCTTGAATGAAGCAGAAGAGATAAAAATACGAGAAAATTTGACAAACAAAATCAGAACATTCTGATATTTGCATTTTTAAATTTTGAATGTCATATAAACAATATTTACAGATCCATTGCTTCATGCAATTAGCCAGATGTCTGGGTGAAATTAATCAGAGTTGTAATAAAAATATTAAACATTTGAGTTTCAGACATAAAGCTATATGGATATGAAAATTTCTAGATTCACTGCACTTAGTACATCTGGAGGAATTTATAGACAGAGTTGAAGTTTAAAATCAAAAGTTGTCTTTGCGAACAGAAAGATCAGAGTTTTCTTTAAGATGTGAATTCCACAGAAGACACTGAGAATCTGCATATAAAAAAAATATCCTTATTTAGTAGGCACAATCTGGACCTACATGAACAGAATTTTTACTGTTTACACATTGTCACCTCCCTTTTTCTCTATGCTGCTTCTGCTTCTATTAACATTTTCCATTGCCACAGACACCAAGAACCTTGGGCATACAAAAAATGCTTCTCCCAAGGCAAGGTCAACTCCTTCCCATACAAGACAACTCTGTGCTGTACACTGAGCGTCATCCATCAAGACAACCTAAGTTACAAGCTAATACTGCTATTGAGATCCTTCATCTCATTTGTTATCATATGATATCAGACATCAACTAAAGATGTGCCTTTTGGATTTTAGAGGCTAATGCAGTTGGACTGGTAAAAAACCTACCCTTGTATCTTCCCCTTGCTTTCAAACATCATTTTTTCCCTATCTAAAATCCACAAAGTCATGGATTTCTCCTCTCTTTGGAAAAAAACCAAAGCAACAAACCTGAAACCCAACAAAATACAACCCTTGATATCTGCCCGTTTAACTGACTTCTTTCTAAGCACCTCTCTCTACACCAACAGAAGTGAAACCCACCTTTAGAATATAATAAACTTATGACTTCCAAGCGCTGGCATGCCCATAAGGGAGATCATATTCTTCTTCTTGGGCACTGAAATATTTCTACCATCATAAATCCTTCCTGACAGCAATTTTAAATTATGCTTTTTCTAGCTTAATCACAGCTTTGCTATGTACAGCAACACACTGTGACACGCATTGGTGCAAGCTAAGCTCAGGGAAATACACCTAAGACACACACCTTAATTCTCATTTGCATTGTAAACCATCATAACACCTAATTGAAACAATTTACCCTGTAAAAGTTCATCAATCAGTAACATACTTCAGAACACAAACTCAGAGAAGCACACACCGATTTTTCCTATTAGAACAGCTACTTATTAAACTTGTCATCCTCTTGTTAATAAATTCTGTATTTTAGCTCATTTTAGAACACACATTTATTCCCAGGAATAGGTGTGTATCTAATGCAACATGAAGAAAAATGAGAATCACCATCCCTCTTGCCCAGTAATTTTGCATAGATTACTATATACACAGCAGTGACAGGAAAAAAGATATGCTACTGTTAAATACTATTAGGATTGAAGAAGCAAAAGAACACACTCTATTTGCTTTTCAAATGCAGATTCTAAAATGCTGACTTGTAGCGATTCTTAGTTCTGGATTTTGCTACTGTTCACAGTTAAACGCATTACAATCACAGAACACGTCAGCAAGTAGTAGAAAGCAAGATCTTTGCTTTTCAACAAATTGTACTTCGACAGTAACGAAAAAAATTCACAACTGATTGTACCTACATTAAATATCTAACTGTTTGTAATGTAAGGACAAACCCAGTAGGTTTTGTAAGCTCCAGCTCATCCACCCTGTAACTCAGAAAAAGAAATAACGCAAACTAATCAACTGTCAGACTTAAATGCTCAAACTAATAATCCTGACTTGCTCATTTAAACAAAAATTAAGTCACTTACAGAACTGGATGAACAATCAGCTCTGGACTATATGATTTGATTACTGTTGCTGCATCTTTGGTACAAAACACATGGGACAAATCTGCACCCTAAAAAAGAAAATTTGCAAACAGAATTACCAAATTTATACTTAATAATAACTTTATCATTCCAAATTTTACTCAGTGAATAATTCACTTGAATTTTACTTCTCAGTAGTTCAAGCAAACTTTATTTTTTCTATTTTGGCACAGACTATCATGCAATGTTTTGGAGAATTTTTTTTGTATCCAACTTCCAATGTAATTTTTTTCTGTTTCTCACCAACAGGACGACTGAAAATACAGTCATTGTGTTTTGAACCTTTATTCACTTCAGAAATGTTTCTCATTTGCAGATGAGCAAGACTAAAATGTCACATGTACAATAGGAAGAAAGGCAAAAGAACACAGCTGAACAAGAGACAGGTTACATTACAGAGGAAAGATAGTACTGTAATATAATTGCAAAATACAGCTATGGCAATCTTATGTGTATCTTTCCAGCCCTACCATTTTTACTCAGTGGGCCAGATCCATATCAGGTAAAGGCTGGCACAATTTCAACAACACCCCTTAAGTTAAATAAACATTAAAGCTGAGGAGTTTAGCCTCAAGCTTCTGTTATCAACTCAAAAAAATCAGACATACATATAAAAACTATGTAAGCAGTGACCAGAAAGCTTGATCTTGTACCTGTCTTGCATATTAACATTTCCCAAGGTTAAGAAAGTGTCTGTTCTGCTTTATTACTATACATTTAACATTTCAAGCTACCAAACAATGCAGGCAATTGATCCTATGACTCTTTATGTGCAGATGTAATGATCTGAGACCAAGTGACTTCAATGGGGCCCTCCTAGTATGCTACTGTACTTGCACAAAGTGAACAGAAAGCTGAGCGGCCTTGGTATCTTATAGAAGATCATTAAATAATATAATTTCAGTTTTAAATCCTTGAGGGACTGCAGCCTGGGGGGGGTGGAGGGGTGGAAATGCCGGGATTGGTTACCTACTTACTGAAACAAATCTTCAAAAGAGAAACATACACAGTGAACTGAAAGTACTGACAGACTACAGAGTACTGAAAAGTATATGTGTTAGGCAAGTATGATTTTTTTACATTTGAATAATGACCACTGTATTTACATAGTCCACAGTAAATATATTTTTAGCCAGTTAATATGTCACTAAAATAAGGAAGCTCACACTTCTAGGAAAAAAAGCTTTGAAAATACTTCTGCTGAAGATTATAATGTAAATAAAACAGGCTATTAAAAATCACATTAAATTTAATCAACAATTTTTAGACTTAGAGCACATAAGAATTTTACTAGCCTGAAGTTGTAGGTTTTGAAAGTTACTTCATTCAACACACTTATCAGGTCCAGAAAAAAATTCTGAAAAACTGACTGCAGCACTGAAAACACAACTTTAAACATTAATCTCAAGCTATTTTGTTGTCCACTTTTGGAGAAAATATTTCATCAAGTTTTGAAAGTTCCTATCCAAGTCTCTGATAAAACAGTTCTGCCTCCAGAATCTTCAGTTTGTTAACATGTTTAACTTCACCTTGTACAGAGAAAATACAGAAAACTTAGCAAATGACACATATTTACAAAGTATTTCCAAATATCCAGAACTAAGGATTTTCTTTGTTAAATAGAAGACCTTTTAGAACTCAAATTTCACATGCAGCACAGAACGAATGCTTTTTAAAAAATGGCACTTCGCCAATACAAATGATGAAAAGTTCATTTTGGATTGGTATAAAAGATCACGTACCACTTTGAGAGCTGTAATTGCAGCAAAATATGGTGCTCCAGTGTATCTAGAACGAAATACAATTTAGGTTAGGAAACACAGTCATGAGATTAGATAATCTTAAAATTAGCCTGCCGTAATGAAGTCCCAAACCGAAGAGCAAATTTTTTTAAGTTTTCCCTTTTTTTTTTTTCTCTAAAAGACAGATAGTCTTGCTACACTGAAACCAATCTCAAACCTTGTTCTGATTTCAAAGGTGCAGGATTTCACCTTAGCCACCTGATCCTTTCATAGAAATATTTATAAAGATCATGCCATAAAAAACCCAAACTTTTCTCAGACAACCAACTTAAAAGTTTAGAGGCAAACAAAACAAAACAACGGTCAAGCACTGTTTGCAAGTCAAATCTGGGATCTGTGACCTGGATCAGTCCCATCTGGTTTTAGATGCTGAACTAAAGTGCCAAAACTGTGATTCCAGTTGCCCTAAATTCTCTTTATGAAGACTGAAGAGAGAGATATGGACAGAATCACCCTCCAGAGGTGCTTACTTCTGCCAAGAGGTAAGAACCTAAGCCCATCTGACCAGCAGGAAAACTAACTCCTGGCTAATCAACCCAGCTATAAGACAGCACCTTTTTGCTCATCATGGAATTTTTATTAATGGCAGATATCCAACGGCAGATCTCTCTCACAGGAGAAAGATGCCATCTCTACTCCAAGTGGGGAAAATGAAAAACAGGAAGGTGTAGTGCCTCATTCAAAGTATTGTGCAGATTACTGAACATGGTCAAGAAAAGAACAGCACCTGATTTCTTTCTAGGTCAACAGAGCATTTAACTGATTTATACTTTATCTCTTTTTTTTCTCCTGAAACACACTATTTCTATTATTCCAGAACATAAAACAAGGTATTGACAGAATCTAGTAACCACTACATTTTATCATAATAAAAAGTACACAGTAAGAAAACACTCTATTTCTGATTTAAGAGACCCAGTTCCCAAGATACCAAAATGTATTAAAAAAAAAATTAAGATGTGCCACTGTCTTACTCTACTTATTCTAGAACTTCGTCATGCAATGGGAAAAGAGTAACACTGAAAGCAGAGAGAATGTGGTGGTCAAAAACCAGAGAGAAGGTAGACACAGACACAAAGAGTGTTCTGTTTCAACCACATTTACTACCAAAATTTTGCAACACAACTGCAGGGAAACATGTTTTTTGATAAGTATGCATGATCATGATGGACTAGTAAAGCTCTCTGGAAAATACTCATGGAAGGTGAGTTTGAATGGCTTCTACAAGTACCTATGACATCCTCAAACTCTCTCAGAAACAAAAATAAAATCTCTGTTTTACTTACTCTTGACATCCTCCAACAATGCCTATGCGTCCATCTTGACCTTTATGCCTTTTCCCTGTTAAAGGAGGGATAACATTGCGCACCAGTTGAAAAATATTCTCCATATCCTTTAGAGAGTGTGTTCTGTGCAGTGAAAAAGATCTCTCTATAACTGAAAAGAAGAAAATAAGTGTTACTTTAAAGTATGTTCTTCCTTAAACTACTATCAGCATTTCTTTTGAAACACTATTCATAAACACAGATAAAATCAGAGATACAAAGTGACATACTTCTAAAAACCAAATGCTTCATCACTCAAAGGAAAACAGTAACTAGAGAAGGTGATCATTTTAAAAACGAATTTAGGGTCTGATGCAAAGAATACTCCCATCGACTGCTCACAGTCCTAATTTAGGGCTTAGGTACAGAAAGAAACAACCACCCAGAAGAAATAACCCATAGCTACATGAACATTTTGTAACTAGAAATATCATCTTAGTTCAGCCTGAAATCACTTCCACAAATAAACTCAACAGTAATAGGTACACTTAGTAAGGGCTAAGCACATACAGATACAGAGCAAGCACAGAGCAACTAAAACCACATTTCAAATGTACACCCTAGCTTTATTTTTTGCTTCCCCTTAAAGACTTCCACCTCTTAGCAGAACCACAGCCTATCTCACTGCTTTTTTTATTTTGGCAGATGGTTACAAAGCGTAATGGAAGTCTTTCTGCAAAACTATAATCCAATGCACTGGATGCACAACATTACAAATAGCACACAAAGATAATTTTAAGCTATAATACCACTACAGATCTCTGATGCAAAGCTACATGTCAAGCTACATATTACAACAACTGCACACTCAGAAGGCTACATATTCAAATTAGTGTTTCAAAAGACTAGAAAAATTTAGAAGAAAGTATTTCAACAATTACAAATAAAGAGAAACTGTTTACCTAACATAGGACAAATCTGAAGATCAATACTTCTCTCAACAATGAGTTAACTATAAATTGCAGCAAATACACTAAAAGAATAAGCACTTGTATTTGAACAAAGCTCCTCATTAACTGCACAATTCTGTTCATAAGAGGGGTTTATTTGAACATTAGTATTAGTCTCCTAGACCTTAACTCTGGTTTTTCACAGATCTTCTAAAAAGTTTTCAAGGAACTGCTATATGGTAATACATTATTATGTAAAAAAATCCCATGATAACTCCTTATTTTCAGCTGTATAAAACTTAGTAACTCCACCCCCTAATTCCAAAATCGGGGTGGGGGTCGGGGGTGGAGATGGTGGTGGTGGTGTAGGAAAAACTGTTCCAGAAATTTTGGACATAATAGTGGGGAAAAAATGTAATACACAAGAAAACTCTGCATCTGTGCGCTATCAGCAGAAAGCATCTTTTTCTCAGTCTTCCACTGACTCTACACCTAAACCAGACACACTAATCTTCAGTAATAAAATGCTTTAGTGTTCAATAATGATAAATACTCCTGGCTGATCTTTTGCTTTTAAAATCCTTCTATAATACAGGCATCCCATTCTTGCTGAGATTTAGAAAAAAAAAAAAAAAAAAGAAAAAAACACCCTGTTTTGGACTATGGCCAAAATAGCACTGCAGTGACCCAGAGGAGAACAAAACGCTCATCTCCTCTGGAAATAAGGCAGATTATTGTCTTTAAATCACACTTCATACACTCAGTGGTTTTCAACCACACAAGAAATACACTTATCATATAGCTTGCAACCCTTAGAGTGCAATGTTGTTAAGGAGGTCCTCTGTTTCTTTGTCATTTTTTGTTTATATGTAAAGTAATTGAATAATAAAAAGGGAGAAAACAGAGAATTGTACAAACAGCAATTCTTAATAGAGCCCCACTCTATCTACAGAATCACTAAGGCATATTTAGCTATACACAACTGAAATCTAAAATCCTTATCAGATGTGCTGACTGAAGCATTATTTTCACATTTTATTATAGCTTTGTTACACCTTCACCAATTAAAATATTAAAATAAAAAATTAAAATGATAATCCCGAGTTGCTCTTGCTATAGTTAAATATATAATGCATTTTTGCACAGTGTAGTATGATTGTATACCTACATGATGAAATCCAGTAAGAAAAACTGAACTTTAGTTTCAAGTCTTTACAGATACTGAAACTCTTTCAACACAAAATGTCTCAGAAGTAATGGCAAGTCCTTGTAGGTACCATCACCCCAGTCTAGAACCTTAAACGATTTCCTAAAGGGTTTTCTAAAGCGCTCCAGATTTCCTTTTAACTTAAAAGTAAAAATAACATTTAAAACACAGAATCCATATGTATGCTGTAATTTACCTACAGAAGTCTGCTGCCATCAAGGAATGCTACAGACCAACTGTCCAGTCAAGAAGAAACACCATCAAGTCAGCCAGCCTAAACCTTCAATAGGCCTAACCCCCCAGTCCCTCATCCATTTTACAGGGAAACGCAGTAGGTAACAGAACTGAAAAGGCTCCAAGATCCTCTCAAGTAATCATAGAATGCCCTTTAGGGTCTGGCATGCCAGATTATTATTCAGCACTGAGGCTGAGTGTTTTTCTTTCTCTTCAAACCACACTTTTTTTACCTGAGCAGTGTGAAATTCAGAATTCAAACAGAATGAGACTTGTTTAATTTCCACGTGGCAGGCTACAACCACTAAGCCCCAAACTGACTCTGGTTTCAGCATTGATAACAGTATCCCTGTTTTCCTCCTGCCCATGCAGTCTACCTCCATGTACAAAGAGACCATGATAAACATAAATGACATGGAGCCACAGATCCCGAGTCTGATAATGAATGCCAATATCTGATTATCAGCTTCTGGCCCACGCATACGGTACAGAAGGAAACGTCCGTGCATAAATTCTAATTCTAGAGTTATTGCTTTGCCTTTTTATTCAAAATAAATTCAGACACCCAAAGAATTTATAAATGAGCTAGTGTAGAAAAAAAAATATACCAATATTTTCATCTTCTATTACACCCACTACATATAATGATGTTTAATTTAAAGATAAGATTTAGAATTTTGATTAAAAGAAGCTGGATTTTAACATTTGACTGAGTTCAGTGTAGGCAAAACTTCACTCTTTTCCCAACCCTGAAAAAACACATGCACAGCCACAACATCATGTACTGGGTTACGCCTGTTAACAGCAGCAGAATTTCCGCTACAAGGTACCTAATGTTTCCAGACAATTTTCAGCAAAGGTGCTACTTGCCTTTTACATATAAAACTTCTAACTTCACTTTACAGAACTGTGAATGTGGAAGGAAGTCCCCAATGTTTACAGGGTTTGAAAGGTTTTATTTTTTGCCCATCAAAATTTGTGTTGCTAATGTATCTATATTAAATAATCAGTACAATGGTACGAATGAGGTTTTAATTTCATTTTACATCAGACAGACACCTTCACCACAATATTAAATAATTCCAATTAGCTTTTATTTCCAAAGCTACTTACTACCAGTGCTTTCACACAGAAGTTTAAAAAAAACTAGCTTTTATTTATGCTATAGAAGGAAGTACCTATCGGTGGAGAAAGTGCTGCTGTCATAGCATTATAATTAAAGTTATCCCCATATGAACGATGGTTCGCTCTCTGAGGCGGACTTGCTGGTATAGATTGTGACCTTTGTGATACCGTAGAAGAAATTCCTGCCAACATCTGTCCCAACATCTGTAACATCTGGAGCTCTCGAGCATGCTCAGCTTCCCGACGCTTGTCCTCAATTTTGAGCCTCTGCTCTTCATATCTGTAAAATTTCTCTTCTGTATCCACACTCTGCTGCAGGAATTTTTCCATCATTTTATCCAATGTTAAATTTGCATGGCGTTTTTTTGATCTTTTGGGCTGATTGAGAGGTGGGGTAATAGTTGGAGCATTAATTTCTTTAAAGCCTAAAACAAGAAGAGAGACAATTATTTTTCTGAAGAAAAGTATTTTTCTAAGAAGCAGTTAAAAAACTCCCTATTGAGATGTGCACCTAATGCGCCACAATGTTGTTATACTTTTTCAAGGTGAATTGTACTTATTTCAGATATTTTTATTTCAGAGTACCAAAGCAAAACCAGAACCTTCTATAAAGTTATAAAGGTTACAGGAAAATCACACAGAGGCATCTTTTAATTGTTGTAGTACTAAACTTCAACAATAGGAGTCTTTTTGATCTTCTAAAAAGGTTTAAGTGAAGGCTATTAAATAGTATAGTCTCATTTGTGTATTGCAGGTAATTACATTAATCTAAATTGAGTTTCAGTCTGTTGGCATTCTGAATTTGCATTTCAAAAGACATTAGTGTAAACAACTCTTTGATGGGGTTTATGTGCAAAAAGAAGGTTGGTAAGATGTCAACCAATTGGCCAATTCCTCAGTGATGTCAACTTCTGAAGACAGGTTCATGTTTGTATTAAAACCACAGCACTAGTCTAGATTTAAAACAAACAAATAGCACTGTCCCCCCTCCTCCACAACAGAAATACGGAGCCGAGGGTAAAGAATGAGCAAGGAAAGGACAGGCTTTATCTAAGGGCTGTTTCTGTCCACATGCCCGCTAAAGTTAGCAGCAGTGTTTCTGAAACAACTCAAGCTATTAATTCCATAAAAGCTCTCCCCTAGATTTCTTGCCCATCTGCAACAATAAGCAGATTTTTCAGGTATTCTCGTCATCACCATTTTAATACCGATTAACAAAACAGTACAATAGTCTGCAGGGAAAAGGCGAATCCTCCAGCGAGGATGCCCGTTTTCTTGTACGGCGCTACCTGACACTTTGTCTTGCTAATCTCTGCGCTAGTTTTCCATTGGTTTCCTATCGATAAACACCGATAAAAGCTCACTATGGTCTCCGTCCCCCAGCATCTCCCCCTACCCGGTTTGCAGCGTTTCCCGCCCCCCGCAGGAGCCCGCTCCCCCTCCAAGCGGCGGCGTTCGCGGGGGGCGGGGGGGAGCTCTCAGGAACGAGCAAGGTGCCGGGAGCGGGGGGAGACATGGGCGGATTTCGGAGCGCAGCGGCCGCCGCGAGAGCCGGAGGGTATGGCAGAAGCCACTAGAAGCACGCTAGCTGGAGAGAGACACCGGCAGTTGGGCTGTGAGAGCCCCGGGGGGGCCGCGCTGCCCGAGGGGTGAGGGGAGGACACCCGGCGCCGGGAGCCCGCCGGCTACTCACCGTCGCCCGGAGGCACGGGGATGGCGAAGGGGGGGCACTCCACTTTGATGGGGTGGTCGGCGTAGGAGGAACACTCCCCGGAGTCCTCGGTGAAGTTGTCGCGGGGGGACTCCAGCTCGGCGTCCTCGTCCAGCTCGGCGTCCACCTCGCGGCTGTTGTGCGGCGTGCCCGGCGTTGGCGGCCCGGCCAGCGGCCCCGCCGGCTGGGCGCCGTCGGGCGGCGGGGCTAGCGGCTCGGGGGCGCCGTCGGGGCCCCCCCGGCAGCTGAGGATCCGGTCCATCTCGTCGTAGTACTTGCATATCTTGCGGGCGTGCCCGTTCTTCTTCAGCCCGTCCCGGGCCTGGTAGTACTGGCGCTTGAGGCCCTTGATGCGGATGCGGCACTGCTCGGGGGTGCGCTCGAAGCCCAGCTCGGCCAGGCGGCAGGCCACGTCCCGGTACACATGGCTGTTCCGAAAGTTGCCGTCCAGCGCCGACTGCACGTCCGCCTCGCCCCAGATCTCCAGGAGCGCCCGCGTCTCCAGGTCCGACCACAGGAAGCCCCGCGTGTTCGTGATCATCCTTGGCCGGCCGGGGTCACTGCAATGGCCGCGCACGGGGGAGAGGGAGGGAGGGAGGGAGGGAGAGAGCGAGGGAGGGAGGGACGGAGGGGGGCGGAGGAGGGCGGCGGGGAGGAGGGAGGGGGGTTTAATGCCCGCACTCGGCTCTCCCAGGGGGCGCCTACGCCAGCCCCGGCCGCGGCAGCCGCGGTGCGGCGGAAAGCGGCGGACAGCCGGGCCCCGGGCCCCGCATCCCAGCCCGGGCCGCCGCCGCTCGCAGCCCGCACGCACGCGAACAAAACTTTACAGGCACCGCTTTGCGCTGCGGGCACCTGCAAAAAAAAAAAGGGGGGGGGGGAGGGGGTGTAAAAAAAAACCACCAACGACCCACCTTCTGCTCCCCCGGCTCGCCCCCCTCCGAAAACAATGACAAATAAAAAATGAACAAGCGGGCGCCCGATGCGGAGCTGCGGCCTCCTCCCCCGGGGCAGGACGCGCCGCCACCCCGCTCAAGCAGCCGTCCGTGCGCGGCCGCTCCCCCGCCCCGGGCTCCTCCGGGAGCGGCAGGACGACGGCGCTGGCTGGACTTGGAGGCCCTGCTCATCACAGTGCGCCTCCCTGCCTGCCTCCTCCCTTCCCCCCCTCCCCGCCGCAGTGGAGCGCGATCCCTGCACACACACACACACACACACACACGCACGCACTCGGGGGGCTGCGGCTCGGCACACGGCAGCCGAGAGCCCGCGGCTCCGCTCGGCGCCCTACCTCAGCCCGGCACACCGCCGCGCCGCGCCAGCACGGGCACAGCATCCCTGCCCCCTCCCCAGGGCCGCCGTGTCACTCAGCAGCGGGGCAGGCAGCCAGGCTCCCGCACGCACGCACTAGCGCACACGCACACAAGCGGTGCCTGCGGCTCGGCTCGCCCGCGCAGGCCGCCACAAAAGCCCACTCTGTGGCTGGCGGAGACGGCGCCTCCCGGTGGCCCCCGTCTGGGTCGGGCAACCGCTGCCCTCGGCGGACCCCTGCGAAGGTGCCGGGGGTCGCTCCTGTGTGCGCTCCCCCCCCGCTCCCCGCCCTGGCCGTCCCTTCGCAAGGCAGGTGAGCGGCCCGGCCGGCCCCCCGTGGCAGAAGGGGGTGCGTTTCATTGTGCCGCGCCGCCCCGGGGGCCCGCTGCCGCCCACACGCCGCTCCGGCCCCGGCCCTTTCGCTTTGGTTTTGCTGCGAAACCGTGCTCCGGCGGGAACTGCGGGGCGGCGGCGCCAAGCCCACCTCCCCGTCACGGGGGCCCGCCGCCGCCTCCCTCACGCCCCGGCCCAGCCCCCCAGCGGGGCTGCCCGGCCGAGGCCCTGCGAGGCAGCCCTTCCTTCCGCGGGGAACACCCGCCCGCCCACGGGCTTCCGCGGCCCCCCTCGGAGAGCAGCCCTCGGCACCGGGAAAGCCCGCCGCCGCTGGGCGCACTGCCGGCCCAACGCGCCCACCGCCCGGCCCGCCCCCGCCTCCCCTCAGGCGCAGGCCCCACCCCCTGCCCGCCACAGCCCCGGTGCGGAGAGGTTTATACCTTCATCGCACCGCAGCCAGAAGGCCGCGGCCAAGGCCAAGGCCAGCGCAGCCAGGGCGCCGGCGGTGACAGCGCCCCGTCCCCACATCCTCCCGGGGGAGAAGGCAGGGGCTGTGGCCGGGCTGGGCCCCGCGGCCCGCCGCTCCGCGGTCTCCTCTTACCTAGCCACAGCGCGGGGTTCCCCACACCCCTCGCCAAGCAGCGCGCACAGCTCATCGGCGCGGCTTCCGGCTGGGCGCCGGGCCGGGTAGGGCCAGGCACGGCAGGGCAGGCCAGGCCTACGCGGGCGCGCCCGCTCCGCTCCGCGCCTCCCCGCGGCGCGCCGCGGCCTCCCCCCACCCCCGCCGGCAGCCAATGGCGGCGCGGGGCCTGCGCGGGCGGGCCGCGCTGAGGTAACGGCCGCGGCTCCCGGCCCCCCGGCAGCCGGGCAGGGCCGCTGCGGCCTTCTCTGGTGACGGGGCCTGCCGCCCGCGGGCCTCCCCGCTGCCGCCCGCCCCCGGGCCTCCTGCCCCCGCCCGCGCCGCTGGGTGTCGGGCGGCGAGGTAAGGAACGGGACAAGGCCGCGCAACGTGCGCCCCGGCGGCGCGGCAGTGCGCCCCGGGCGACTGTGTGGCAGGGCCCCGGCCCGGAAGCCGAGAGATAGAGCCGGGAGCGCTCGGTCCGGCCGGCGCGGTGCTTTGGTGCTGCCTTCCTGGCCCGTTTAGTTGGAAACAATCAAAACCTAGGAATTACCATTTATTGTTCTGTGCATTTGAAAGCTCTTCACATCCCTCACCTCACCAGGCGTTTCTGAGCAAACACCTGGTTTATGAGTGTGATTCATTTCTCAGCTATTTCTAGCTCAGATGCATCATTTCAGAGCACTATTCTTGTGATATTTTCATTGACTCTAAAACACACCAGAGCCAGTAAAAATACTGGCTGATGTTCACCTCTGGTCCTACGGCACCTACTTAATTTAAACAATAAATCAAAATACAGCATCACCCAGGAAAAACTAACATGATTATATGCATGAGAAATCTGAAACATTAAAGCTCAAAACAGCTGTAATTTCTGCTCTAGACCCCCGGGTATTTCAAGCAAGAGTGTCATTATTAACTCATAAAAGCTTCTAGCCTAACTACAGCAGTAAAATGCCGATGTTTCAATCAATTAGTATTTTGAAGGGGTGAAGACAGACAATATTTGCCTTTACTGTTGTGTGTTACAGATAAGCTGTGGTCAAACAGGCCTGCTGGTGGACCAAACCCAAGCAGGAAAGATCTGTGCCCTTCAGCTTTGGAAGCATCGCTTTAAACAGGCATGCAGGCTGCAAGACAACCTGAGCCTTTAGTAACCCAGATTGAACAGTAACCCACGTACCAGAGCAGAACGTGGATGTCTGACAAGCTCACTGTAATATATTAACTTGTTCATTGAAAAGTTACTCTTCTATAGGTCCTGGTATCTGGTAAGATTTTAAAAGCAATACCGGATCGGTAAAATTTGCCCTGTATTCAGGCAGCTTAAATAATACTTTTTACACTTTGATTATCTGTCTGTGTGGCAACCCAAAAGACAGATTCAATGGCCAATCACATTTAGTTTTTACATGAGTTTTCACCCAGAGAAAAAGGTTATTGGGTTTTTGAACCACCATTTTCCTTATACTCATGTTTTGATTCCAACTGGAAGGATAAAGAGCATGTAGATTTCCTGTAACTCCAGCAGTGATGTAATGTCTGGAAGAGAGGGGGGAATGAACGATGTAAATGTTTTTTTCATCTCATCGGGTATCTCTGGCTCCACCAAAAACACCTTGTGCCCAACAAAACAGAGGGGAAGAAAGATACAGTTGTAATGTTTTTCGCTGGGTTCTCTGGTTTCCTTTGTAGCAGAGATGGAAGCAAGTTCTTCTGATGCTGCAGAGCCCTTAGAAGTTGTTTGTGGAATCAGTGAAGTTTTCAGGACTCAATTCTCAATTCACATGTGGAAGAAAACCTAAGGGTATCTATGGGCTTCCTCTATGCCAGTGTTGTTAGGTTGTTATGTACAACCTTGACACCAACTAAAACAGTCTAGCTACTACTATTGGCCTACATGAATGTAAGAACTTTGAGCAAAAGACATTGCTGCCTCTCAAATATTCTACTATTCTGCATCTAATTCAAGGTACCTTCTTTTGGTACGGCACTGGCTGCCATCTTCATACCCTGTGCAGTATAAATCCATAACTACCAGTGCCATCTCGGAACCCAGCATCAGCGATGTTACTTCACCGGAGGATGGGGCGGGGAAAAGGAGCCTTTTACAGAACTACAGAAGGTAAAAGGTGTATGAGGCAAAAGTTCACACACCCACAATAGAATTAAGAGGAAAAGCAAATGCAAGAGGCACTTATTTCTTTAGGTATACACTGTGTGGTGCATTTTTTATCAAGCTTCTTGGTCTGACAGTTCTGTCACTTTGCTTGTCCATCTCTTCCATTGAGGGAGGAATGACCCTGAGGAATTCCCTTTCATGCCTTGGGCAAAATCCTTCTGGCTTCATTGCTTGTTGCTCCATTGCTGGTCCCTACCTCTTTCTCAGTTTTGCCTCTCCTTCTCTAGCTCTTGATCTCAGCCTTCAGTTCCAGCATTTTAACCCTTATCTAGCTGCACTGTCACCACACCATATCATCCTCATTAGTGGAATAATTACTGCAACCTCTTTCTCCCCTGCTACGCAAAGAAAGACTAGCCATCAATGGCCAACCTGAGAATGTCCTACTACTGTCAAGGTAAGCAAGAGCGTGGAGATTTGACTTAGTAGTAGATGGCAGCAGTCACTGACAGCTGATGCTTGCTGGGAACAGAATGTATATGCACAGATAGGGGGATGTATGGACTATAAGTTAGATGTCCCTAGGTAGAGACCCCAAAATAGTGACCACTGGACCATTTTGTGGCCTCTTCTGCAGGTTCCTGCTCAACCTTTGTTCACAGTATTTCTGTTTGGGTTTTTTTTTTTTTTTCCTTCTGATCACTTTGTACCCACTTGGCACTTACATCTGAGTCCTTGTCATCCATTTGGCAACTGTTGTGCAACCCTGCCTACCCATCCCATTCCAAGGAGAATGTGAACAGCAGGTGGCAATAGCAGAGCTTGCAACATTCTTTGTGTTCTCACCACAAATAATTGTCAGCTTGTACTGGAATCATTTAATTTCATAAATATTATAAACATATCCATGTTAATGACTCTAACAGGAGGTTTAAGCATTCATTTGGAGCGAGGGAATGGAAGAACTGAGAGTAATAAGTGCATGTAATTGAAACTGCCCATAAAATATGACCAAAGATCTCTTTGTTGTTGAAATAGGTATCTGGAAGCACTCTTCAGAGTGAAAAAGTGGGAAGTCCTCATTTCGTTTGAATGTTTACCTAGCTAAATTGTAGGAGTTAGAATTGATAGTGGTAATAGACAAGGCAGTAATGGCATATAAGATCAAAAGGGAGCCAATTCTTTAGATGTTACTAACAGTACTATTTACTGCCATTAAAGCGAGTGGAATGAGCATGTTTTACACCAAATATTACGTTTCTCTTAGTACAGAGCAAAATGTGTTTTTCTATGGTGTAAATTTTAGTTTGTTAGTTTTGCTGTCTCTAGGCTGCAATGAAACTAGAAAGAGGGTAAGAAGACCTGAAGCTATAATAATATTCCTGTCACTATGCTTCTGTGCATTTTTATATTCAAGAGGAAGGATAGCAGCAAGCAATTAACAGCAAGCTGTTACAAAAACACATCAACATGCTTCGGTTTACCTGTAAAGCTTACTAAACAGGAATGGGCCAAAGAAGTGAAAGGAAACTGTAAAGGAGAAGAAACAGGTCATTTTTGTTTTATGCGAAGTGAACAGTAAGGTTTTTTTTCTTTTTGCTGAGTGTTAATGGTGACAAAAACAGATATCAAAGAAACAATAAAGAGAATTTTTCTGTTTTGTCCCCTTCTTAGAGCAGGTGGTAAGAATGATCTATGTACTGGAATAGAAGCAAAGATAGTTTTTGTGGCTCACCCAGCCTCTTCAAACAAGTTCCTGATACCTAGTGCAAACAAACATATATAAACTCACACATCTTTTAAGCCACATCCAAAAAGTTAAAACAAATGGTCTCTTTTTCAATAGGGAATAAGGAGACTCTAAGAAAGTAAATATCATGTAATTACACCATTTTCTGTAAAACTTCTTTTGCTTTGTCCTTTGGTGGCAGAAGGCAACATTTGCCAAATCCATTAACTTACACAATTTAAAACACCACTATTATTATGAAATATACTATTAATTTATGTCAGATTTTGCCATTCAATAGTTACATGATGTTTTATTTTAAATGTATTTATTTAGATGTAGCTGACTGTGGGGCTTTGTCTGGGTATTCTCTTTTCCATTGTACAAGTCAACCTCTTGCTCAAAACTCATCTTTATGTGCATTTAAGAGACACATGGATACTCAGGATGATGGACAGATTTGTAAAGGATAAATCAGTTTTACCTTAAATGACACAGTGCAGTTCAGTCTTGGAACCACAGTATATATCGAACATGACTGCTAGAAGAAGACAACATGCTATATCCACAAAGGGATTTAAATGCCGAAACGTTCCTCTTTCAGGCACTCTGCTCGGTTTTTTTTTCTTGTAACATGCTGCTGGTTATCTCACAGATCCAGCATATCAACTTTAGTAGTTGTGTCCCCAGTTTTTTCTGGAGACTTTGTAGTTGCTTTCCCCACAATCCCTTAAGCCTTGCATTTGTAGTCAGTCTCAGATTGCTGTAATACCACAGGTAATGTATTTGCCTCCAGTTGCTTCTGGAGTTGTGCATAATCTTGTTGCCCAAAGGAAAAAGCTGTAGTTCTCTTTCCTCCCTGCAAAAGCTGTTCATGTTAGGTATTCCTGAGATCTCCTGTATGTAAAGTATACTCTAGTCCTTAATATGCCTGCTTTTAATGTACAGGTGTTAAAATTTAACACACATACCTCAATTTCATTACAGCATCACCTACTTGAAAGTCAGCATATATGCATGTGGATTATTTCTTCCTGTTGTTGCCACAGCTGTATGAGTGTATGGGCAGCAACAATTCATTTTCTTCCTGCCGAGGCCAACCCTGCAAGTTTTACTGGTGTAATTAATCCCATTGTGGAAGGAGAAGGTCATTTAAAAATAAAAGCCAAAATAGGGTAAGAGGGTAGATATAACTATGTCATTATAAAGTTGACACATCAGAATGATGATTTTCTTTGCTGTATGGGAATAGCTGTCTCAGTATAAAGCACATTTGTACAAATGTAACTGTAGACATGTTAAGAAGTTGAGGTAGCAAGGAATATGTATTGCTTTAGTTCTATCACGATAATCAAAATGGTACCTATTTTTGACAGACAAGCCCAAAAGAACCTATGGCAATTTTAAATTACTTGGCCAATATTTTTCCACAAAGAAGCTTGTCGTTTCCTGTGAAGTAAACTTTTCAAAGCCACATTTCCATTTTCTGTCCTTCATTATTGTTAACACCTTTCCCAGAAAAGCATGCCACGTCAATGAATCCTGTTCTCCTAATAGCATGTTTTCATGAAGAACAGTTAATGAAGGAGCAACAAAGGTCAAGATGGGTGGGAATTTTATGTGGGGGTGTGGGAAGGAGAGTCTTGGCATATGGTTCCCCAGAACTAGGGCTGCCAAATGTCACGTGTCAAGAAAGAGGATGCATGACCAGGGAGGAAGGGAGGCAGGTAGCCTTTCTGCCCCTGATCTCCTGCAGTCACCTCTGGATTCGCATTAGAAGAGTTCAGGCAGCCCATGCCAGGGTCACCACTCTGCACCAACCCGCCCCTCCTGCACTCCCACTGTCTTCCAGTGTCTTCTACCAAACCAGAGTCTCATTCACAAATTAAACTCTCAGTGAGTAAAGGGGAGAGGTCTCTGTGTGCCCATGCAGTTCAGGGAAAGTCTTGCTGCCCTGAGGACATCACGCTGGTGCTCCCCTGCTCCAGAACCTTTCCTCTCCGTCCACACATGGCCACTCAGCCCCTTCCCTTGCTGGCCAAGCTGTGGCTCAGCACCCGGTGCTAGCTGGCTCCAGCCTTCCCCTGCCATGCACTGAGGCTGTCCATGGTGGGGTTTGCCCCCTCTCTCCCTGTGCAGGAAGCGGCTCCTGCTGCCGGCAGTAAGGCAGACACAGGCTGCACTCTACCGAAACCCACCCACGCAGGACCCTGATGGAGGAAACAGAAGAGGCGTGTGCAGCAAAACCCAGACACCGTGACAAGTACTAACCACGCCATTCCCTGGTACTGTGGTAGGGGGAAACAGGTGGCAGAGTGATCATGAGCTGGAATGTCTTGAGCTGCTGAGGGCAAACCTCAGCTAGGGATGCAGAGCTCAAGTGAGGGTGCAATACCGTTGCATATCATTAGCTTGCAGTGTTGGCTGATATCCTGTCGTGCTAACCCATCTTTTCAACCCCATGCAGGGAGAGGAGGGCTAAAAATCCTCTTCAGGTACCTCCACCCTGCAAATAAGGACTCCAGGACATTTATCTTCCCCATTCTTTAATTATACATCCCATTCTCTCAGGCTAGCACCCCTAACCTTTGCATCCCTACTCTCCCCTTCTTGTCTCTCGAATACCTTCTTGTCCCACTGCAGAGCACCCTTTGGTCCCTGCTCTGTGTTTTCTTTTGCAAAGAGGGTCCCAGCCCTATGTTGAATGTGAGGGAACACCTTACAGTGGAGCAAGCACTACAGCTGGGTGCCGAGCTTCACACACTTTTACTGGATTGCTGTTATTTCCATGCAATATACTGTATGTGCCACAGGTGAGCAGTTTCTGCAGGTGACAGCAGAGGACCAAAGAAATAGTCTGTAAACTGCCTTCAGCTCAGTTGTCAGCCAGTGAGTTACCTGCTGTAAAAGAGACTTTTCAGGCACTGCCTTCCAAGTGGCTGTGAAGGCTTCCTTCCATTATATGGAAACCAGATTATCGCTGAACTTATTTGATCCACTCCTAGGGAGTAGTAAAATATACATTTTGCTCAGTAAAAACTCCATCTGGTCTCTGAGATATATTGGCATGGCAAGCGTCCACCTTCCATTGCTGTCGCTCGCAATCCCCATCCAACCACTTATCAGCTGATCTGTCACAAGAAGCAGAAAGATTTCCCTTGAATAGACAAAAAGTCACCTCCCTGAGGCCTCTAGTCACTGGTCCTGCCTCTATCCTGGCAACTGAAGCAGCACATTTTAAGGCTGTAACAGCCTAAAAAGTATTTAACAGGCTGTCCCTTCTGCTCAGGCATTCAGAACTGTCTTGGTACAAAGAAACTGTAATGGGGAGGGAAAGCATTGGGAATTAAAAACTAATCACTCTTGGTTTTTTTCTGGAAGAGCTCTTTCACAACGCTTCAGAGCAGAGAGGAGTTTGCTGGTTAGGAAAATCAGCAAACTGAATGCTGTTCTTTTGAGATAGAATGTGATGCCTTTCATTTGCAGCTGTGCACACAGTCTTAGTGCACCCTGTGTTTATCAGGTTCAAAAGCACTTTTATCAAATTCACCGAGGAAAACGAAGTGCCACAGGTTTGGGCTTAGCTATCCTTCTGATACCTGTGGGTGAAAGGCTGAGACGTCAGGTCTTTCCTTTCTCGGAGGGGGGACCTACTTCCGTCCCTCTTAGGCTGAGTTTATTAAAGCTGATAACTAACAACTGAGCTGTGGCAGTTCATCGCGATTACTCAAGTGACTCAGTCACCTTCCAAAAGCATCACATTATTTCAGGACAAAAATGTTACTGAGTAACATCATGGCAGTAAATATGTGATGGAAAAAATACTCTTTATCAGGTTTAACAGATGTTTGAGGTTATTAGCTCTTCTGTCAAGCGTGTTTTTGCATGTGTTTCGTTGAGCCTGTTCAGAGATGCCCTGTCTCTGTGCCCTTCTCCCTCCCTGGTTTTTGTCCTCTTGAGCCAGAATTCACTAGTACAGTCATTTTCTTGAGAGCACAAGGCTTCTCAGTCTTGTTTACCAGCCGTAAGATTAATCTTAGCTACTCTCTCAGTGATTCCAGGATCTCAAAGATGCCAAAGGACACCTATTGATACATTAACCTATGAACATCTCATGTGTGCAGAGTCTGGAGATTTTGCTTTTCCTGGGCTTCTGAAGTCTCATGTCTGTTACAAAAAGGCACTTTAGACTATTTGATGTGAGTAAAAAGACTCAGAATTGGAGGTCAAAGTGACAGAGGACAAAGATGACCTAATTGTGGAGGTGTGTGAGGACTGTTTCAGAGTAGTGGAAAAAACGGAAAAAAAGGAGGTCAAAAAGTTTCAGAAGATGCTTCTGGCTGAGTATTTTTGCCAGGTCATGAGCTGTAACGGGAAATATGGAGTGTAATTCAGCTCCAGATTGTAGACATCTAAATTTAGCTGTTAAATGTAGGTAACTGCCTGTGAGCCACATACCTAAACTTCCATTTCAAGCAATGGAGATCAAGTCCTTAGAGTTATTGGGGCCTGGAGAGCTACTGAGCTCATCCTAAATTAGACACCTACCAGGCCAGTCAGTCAAAGACATGCTCCTGCTGCTGCTAAGGTTCTTAAACTTTGGTCAGTATATCAAGTACATGCTCAGATGCCTAGGGTTCCCCAGAGCCAGAGGAACCACACACATCTTTCTGTTAGCTGTGTTGGTTGGGGGAAACTATGAACCTGTTTGCCCACACAGAAACACACCAGATGGTTGGGACAGCTGAGTGTAATGAATCCTTCCATGCAAGCTTTCTTGGATGTCCCCAAAGCTGTTCATACACTTGCTTGTTTCACATGGTAGACACATAAAGGATGTAAACATGGCATCAGCTGCTCCTGGGAAGCCCAAGAGCTTCATCTGTTCAGAGTCTCTCTGCCAGGCTTGCTAACATGGGCATAGTCTTGACAGTGAGGCTATGGACAGAGCTGTAGGACTCAAGGCTCTTTGATAAAAGTGGCTACATATGTCTGCAGTAAACACTATTAATTGATATGATATGGCAAGACAACCATGGCATTTTATACATATGGGGTATATAGAGAACATACAGGGAAGGCTAAAAACAAATTGTATAGCTCCAGCACTAACATCTATAGCCTACTTGTTGAAAACAGAAAGGGCACTTTCCTCACGTATTTCTCTTTTATCTTACACTCTACTCAACCTAGAAGTTGGTTTTTTTTAAAAAAAAAAGCCCAAATAGACCCACGAAAACATTATCAAAGCTTATTTTTATCTCTTTCTTTGCAGAGTTCACTAACAAGGTTACAAATATTTTTGGTGTATTGTACAAGGATTAAAAGAATTTAACTACTAATGGATTTTCACAGTAGAACATAAGATGAGTACAGAGCATTTCTGGAAAGACAGTATGTTCATACAGTTCAACATAAGATGTGTGAACACACAAATACTGAACAGTGGATATAAAGAACAGATACCATCAGCTAACATAGGAGGATATATGCATAGATAATTAACTTGCACTTCATGAGAAGGTTCTTGGTCTCCTGCTGCTCATTGCACATTCCCTTCACAAGGTATTCCATGGTACATATCTACCTGAAAAGCATCATCAGCTTCGTCTGTGCCACTGTTTCTACACAGTCATGTCCTTTCTTACTGTTGTCAGGCTTCTGTTTGCAACTAAAGGCTGTTACTTCCATCTGCTGTAGGCAAAAATCTGTCTCTGAAAGACTCTTACTGTCCCTTGGCAGTGTGCCACACAAATGTCTCTTCACAAAACCAGTAGCTGTCAGTGCTAGATCTTAGGGACGTGGGATCATCTTCAGTACATAACAGTGCACCTTTACATTAGTTATTATTAGGTCCCTCTAGAAGATGAATTTTCTGGGCCTGGACTTCTAAGCCTCATACATTCCCCAAATGGGCAAAGTGACTGATGTGTAGCCCACTGCTCATGCAAACACAGAGCAGCCTGGCAAGTTGCAGTGCTATGAATCTTGTCCTTCCCTTTCTCAGTTTTAAGGAAGAGAGCCTGAAAGAGAAGTGATTCCTCTCTTGTAACCTATATATATCACTGTGCTCTGCTGTCTACCCAACAAAAGCTTTCCTCTCTCCTTCCTTGCCCTTTGTAATCATTATTGACTGCATGATTCTTCTGATTGTCAATCAGATTTATAACCCAGGCAGCACCTTCAAATTAAAACTTGTCTTTGAGTCCCTTGCATCCAAACTATGCTTAAATCTTGCAAGTGACTTTTGCCTACTGTTCTGAGAAAGCGATCCTTCCTGTCTACTCACGCACCAAAAAGCTCGTCAAGTACAGGTACTGCAATATTGGAAGAAGAGTGAGAACTGCTATTTTGTGTCAGAATCCTTGTCTGTAATTCCTGTCATGCTTAGAAGCACTACTCACTGATCCAGACCCCATTGCACTAGGGATTGTGTAAAGCTTTTGTAAAAATCACAGAGTCCCAGAAAATTTTACAATCCAAGTATATGACACAACATTTGGGTGGATACAAACAAGCAGGAAGGAAAATGGAGAGAATCAAGAGGTCATTATTGATCAGCATGGGGGTGGCAGTACTTCCAGCACACTTGCAGCATAAATTTCAAGGTTTTTGCTGGAAAACTTCAAAAAGCACAATGCATTCACTGCATGAACATTTATGGCATTCTCCTCCCATACGAGAGGGATCACTAAAGGGATGCATTGAGAAATACAACTGATGGCCAGTTGGTGGCTGGAATCAGCATCTTTATAGAGAATGAGGGTAACAAAACAGTGCAAACATGTTATGAAAATTCTTGAAAATGAAGGCAAATATATATTTGGTAAGGGAAAAAAAAAGAGCGGAGAATGTGAACTTCAAAGACAAACTGATGGAGAGGAAATAAAAGAAATGAATGCAGGTCAGAAGCTGTTACCTATGGTGGTAAGAGTGCAACTTTTAGCTCAGCAAGTCCCTAAGCTGCTAACTATGGGAAGAAAGAGAGGAACCCCCTAAATTTCTAGTTTTCTGCCCACGCTCTGAGTATCTGTGGTCCACAGGTGATTTCAAGGAGTGCAAGATAAGGTAAATACAAAGGAGAAGTCTCACAAGTAGGGTTAGGCATTTGCACTGGCAAATGTTTTGGAAACTTTGCACTGAAAAGTAACGGTCTGTACATTATTTCCCCCAAATACACCTGATGACCAAAAGTAAGGTATGAATTCAGATGCCATGTTTTTATTACCAAGACAGATGGAAGAATGAAGGATGTATGTAGGATGTGGGACTCAGCACCAGAAACTTACCTGTATTACAGTTACATATTTCTTAGCTGTATTTAGCTGTCTAGAGAAAAATGATGATATTTGACTAAGATGCTGGTATCCAAATAAATCCAATTGATGTATAGTCCACATTAGATTATTTGCAGGATACTAAAGTGCCTCTTAAATTTATTGAGTTTTCCCACCAACCACTCAGCATGCTTTGTGCTACAACCCATTACCCCTGCAAATCTCTGCCTTCAGAGCCACTCACCTTGTTTCAGCTTTTTTCCCCTTAATATAAAATAAAAGAAGTTCTGAACCAAACATCACTTACAGTGAAATTCTTTTCACCTAACTCTTGTCATTTAAAAGTTAGCCTATTAATCTAAAAGTAAATGTACTGATTGAGTTCTGGATGAATAAATTGAGAGAGTGATTAATTTCATTCCTTAAAAATAAGTATGTACTTATATTTGTAAAGATATTGTAAGTCCTTTAAGGTAGGACTTTGATTTTTCTTGACCTTGATATCAAAACCGTGGTTCAAGTGCACTCAAAGGTAAATCCTGTATTAATAGTCACTTGTTGCACATTGGGAAACCTATTGAAGTATGTCACTGCCCCTTCCTTTCTCATCTATCTAGGTCTTCCTCAGGTGGAGAAGAGCCTCAGAGGAGCACAAAGATCTGGCTTTCCCCTTAGTACACAGTCAGGATGGAGTCAGAATGGATATCTGGGCCCCGATGCTCTTCGACCTATGACGTATTACCAAATAATCTCCCTTTATATTTCTTATGTAAGAGTAGTGTGATTTTTTTTTTTTAGCTGTCAGACATGGTATGCAAATCTGTAACTACTTTACAAAGCAGCTGTACAAAACCCAGGAAGGGAAAGAGGTTAACAGGACCATATTCAAAGACCTTTGGCAGCCACTTCTGCCTCTTTCCTGTATTTTTTATACTAATATCTTGACATTTTATGATGTTTTCTTATACTTTTTCGACATATATATATCCTGAGAATATTATTATGTTATTATTGAGCTGTTTATGTGTCCGTGACTTCTCATGATTCTTCTCATTTTTAAAATGTTCATTAATACTTTTGTTTGAGAAAAAAAGAAGCATGTGCAGTAATTCATAGGCATAGTAAACTTCAGAAAAGCTGCTTAGGTTTCTGAGCTCTCAGTTTTAATTCAGTCTGCCCCTTTAAAGTCAGCTGAACACTTAATACTGATGAGAAGACAGCTGGTTGCTCAGACATGGATGTACAACATCTGCTGGCTGCTGTATAAGCATAAGACTTGGAACAGCTTCCACTCACTGTGCACCTGACTTTTTTGAAAATGGTCCAGTTTTTGTGTTTGTGAACTGATTTGGTGCCTTTATTCATCATAGAGCATCTCTTCATCCCTTCTTTATTCATCCTTGAATGTGTGCCACACCATCTGAAAATAAAAGATTGAATTGGAAGGATAACACTTGGTTTTTAGCTTTTGCACATTTCTTCCAATATTTCCTTTAGTTAAAACAAAACCAAATTATTTTTGGAGTGCCTGTAAGTCCGTGTGACTCTTTGTCTCCCTTGCCACAGGTGGTAGGAGTGAGGAAATGAAACACCCAAATGCTCACAAGCTTGGAGCTATGGGCAAGGGGCTGCTAAAGAATCTGCATAGTGGTGAAGAGTGTCTGGTCCTGCAGCAGCTGAACTGTGAGGTCTCATTTCTTGAGAGAGGAAACAGGTAAACCTTGTGACTAGTAAGTGTGCACAAGAGATTAATTAAAACAGCAGTGCTGGAACCCACTTGCAATAAAGAAATTTAAAGAGCTTCTGGATCCCTGATTGTAGCTGGGTGAGCATCCAGCAAGGACAAAAATTTCTGGGGTTATAGCCCACACTTAAAATGCTTCCCATGCTGCTGGGATCTTTCAGCAGAATGCCACAAGATGGTCTGAAAGTACTGAATATGTACATGGCTTTCTAATTCTGAATACTTTCTTTCCAACACACAACGCATGCATGCCATTCCGTGTCAGTGTGAATGTGCTTGTACAGTTTGCTAAAAACATCCTTTATGTTAAAGTGACAGATGGGGAGATGGGAACTTTATTTACCACCAACACAAAAGTAAGAGGGGATGCATTTCATTGCCTCTTTCCACTTCACCTTAGGTGCTTTCTCAGGGCAGGACACGCAGACATACACACCTGTATAACCTCAAGTGTGCAAACTGATTCCCAGGGTGGAGTGGGAAGGCACTGATGTGCTCAAAGTTAGGCACAGGGCCAAAAACTTGCAGACCCAAAGTTGGGAAACTAAGTTCTCCAGGGGCAGTAGCACGCCTTCTCAGGCAGCTGGATATATATGTCGTCAACAGCATGCCCTCATCCAAAATTCCTGTCACTGTGTTTGCTGGCACATCACTTGAATCTCTTGGTCATGCTTAGTAGCTACAGATGGTGCTTCATGAATGCATCTACACGTGTTCTGTATTGAAGTTAGCTCCCTGGAGTGGGGGTGAGGGGAGCTTACTGGGATAGGTACTAGGTGTTATCAAGTTTCCAGCACAGCCAGGACTTCGGGTCTTGCCCAGAACCTGTAGGCACTGTTGCTATAGAAAGAATACCTTTTGCCTACTTTGTCAAAGTATGAGAGGATTTGCTGCCTTTTTTTTTTTTTAAAAAAAAGGGAATTATTTACAATTTCAAAGATTTCTACAAGGTATATTTTTGCTCCACTTTGTTAGTATTCTGCATTTTTACCCCTTACTGAACCATGCTCACTGGATTGCTTCTTGCTCTCTTTCCAAGCAGAATGTGTGAATTGTGCCAAGAAATATTGCACTTTTTAGGTCCCTGGCTCACCTGTACTGGACCAAATAACTGTGGTGATTTAGTCTTTAAGAATTTCAACAGCTGTCTGCTCCTTCCTTTTGCAAGGGAGAACAGAATTTCTTCTTTTGTCTGGGCTACTGCAGTCCATAGGTCAGGGTAGCAAACTCACTTCATCTGCTTTCTAGCTGCAATAACTTTGAATTTGAACAGTTAAAGTAAACTGGTACTCTTCCGACCAGGTGTGGATGGACTAGAAATGTTTGTGGTGACTATAGTGCCTTTGTCAGGTCCCTTCTACACAGATGCCTTATGAGGAAATATGGATGCACCAATCTCCATTTTTTGTTGTAGACAGAACCAGATTTGAGCTTATGCCACTGGTTGTGACAAGGCTAGAGTGTATTTGCTTGTGTACATGTCCAAAACCTTGGCAGGTGCGTTCCCTATGAAGGTTGAAAGTCAAGGGTAGAACTCATTTACTTTAATTTAGGTGTCTGAAGGTAAAGTATTTAGCCTTAGATTGTCATTGTAGGCTCCTTTTATAACCAATGGCCAGGGAAACATACCATCAAAGTCGATACGTGTCATCCTAAAATGAATGCCTATGAAGAGTCAGGCAAGTAAGAGAGACAATTCCTGTTTCCTTCCATTTTACTGAAAGAGAACATAGGGTACTAGCTCCAGCTGCTGTGAATGATGGTGGAGTGGTGGCAGCGTTTCAGTGTTTACTGAACTTGGACATCTCTTTCCATGGGTAACAAGAGTAAATCACAAATATGAAGGCATAAGAATAAGTGACAGAAGGACTTGAAGTGACAGACATTTACAGTGACCATCAGGACTGGATGGCTCTCCTCCAGAAGTGCTAAAGAGTGGAACAGCTGACTTGTTAATAAATATCTACAAGTGATCATCTCACATTTATTAAGCCACACTGAGATGAAACTCTAATCCTGACTCTTAACTCTAGCCCTAGGAATACCAGTTAAGTTATATTTTATTTTTGCATTATCCTGAGGAACACAAATATTGTTAACACTGAATTCATGCTAAAGAAATTCCAAAGAAATACTGACCAGTCATTGTAGTCTCATTACTAAGAATAGTAATTAGCAGACACATTGAGAATAACATGCAGTTATGCTTGCAGTTTAAGAGAAATTATCAGCTTTCACGAGGATAAATTCTGACTGCTTTTGTGTCTTTTTTTTTGTAGCAAATTAATAAACGAAAGGAGAAAAGAAATCAGGCAAACAATTTACAGGCTGAACTTTCACACAGTAGACTGTAAAAGAAGCTTGAAAACCACAGGGTTGTAGAAGTTGTTCTATCATTAATCAAAATCTGAAAGAGAAAGGAAGCAAAGGATGATAATAATACCAGTCTGAAATGATGTTAAATCTGAATTGTTCAAGTGACCAGTACACGTAAAAGTTTCTTGTGTACTATCATCAGCCAGAGTTAAAAATAGTTAGCTAATTATCATAAAATGTGGGTATAATCAATTAACAAAATGTTACAGATCTGAAAAATTATTTCAAGTGGGGGATTAGCACTTACTTTCCTTAAATTTCATTTCACCCAGCTATGCTGCAAAACCTTCCTACAGTATTATTTTATTCACATGTCTCATAGAGTGAAGAAGGATTCAGTTTCTTCATCCAAATCCCTGGAATACATCCATTTGATAAGTTTCAGCTTCTGCATTTTTTTGGTGTCCATGGAGTAGGATGGGAGTGCAGCTGGTCGCAGTTGCTCATGCTTTATACCTCTTGACATATAAGAGCCTGGAAAAAAGCCGCGAGCGTGCTGTCATGAATATGTTGGCTTGAACATTTGGCCAGTGGCATACAAAATAGAAACCCTAATGCCTGACGCCAGCACGCAAAACAGAGACTCAAAGTATGGCAATACTGCTACAGAGAGAGAAGAAAACAACCGGTAAGGTAACACTGTGTAAGGACATGGTAAAAATCTGACTCCAGTCTTAAAACTTCCTCTGGACTTTTGCATAGGTTTGCCACCAGGTTGTTTTGTAGGGGCTTGTGGCAACAGGAGCTTGGCAGAACTGTGCAGGCGATCTTATTCACTGAACAGTTGTGCTGACCAGGTGGTCCTCTGAGGTTGGCTGGGGACACAGACGCTTCTTTTTACACTTTCTAGGAAGCATCTGTATGCCATTGAGTGAGCCAGGAAAAAAATCTGTTCTTCATTCCTTGGAAAGCTGAGGTAGTACGGAAGAAATGCCTTGAGTTTTCCAGAACACACTCCTAAAATCATTTGGCAAAGAAGCGTGTTTGACCAGAGAAACACAGATGACAAGTATCACATTTTTGGAGGGGTGAGGTGAGGGGGGGAACTCCTGCAGTGTGGAAACAACCCAAGGTTGTTTTTTTGCTGCCTTCTAGACCTTGTAACACCATGGAAGTGTCACACAACAGGAGCCACAGGGTGTGGAAGGATTACCAGAGGCAATTTCATTTACCTGCCCTCTGCCTCCAAACTGCCTACTGGTCCTGAGTGAAGAAGGTCTCGGTGGGGGCAAGCTTGTGGTAGAATTATTTCCTTGCTTACAAGGATGACAGCAATGGGTCTAACTCAGTTTGACACTTTCTTAACCTCATTTGAGTCCTGTTAAAGACAAAGTCTTCACCTGATCTGTTCTTTTTGCACACTCCTCTTCTTCAGCCTTTGGAAACACAGCAGCTTTCTGGACAAGAATTTGTCTCTGTCACTGAGAACAAGGTGGCTAACCAAGTAATCCAATCCAGAACCACCTTCAACATCACTAACACATCCATTAAGGCCTGTGAAGTACATGTAAGTAAAATTTATGGAACATGATTGTCATTTGCCTGTATCCAGTGCCTCTTAGACTGGCAAATAAATTGTTGAAGATTAGGGCTTCGTTATCCTCTTTATTGGAGGCATGAACTGTGGGATGGAATAGTGAAGGAATATGAATAATAACAAAGAGGAAAGTCACTCCTAAGGTTTTGGCCAGGATGGCATATTTTCAACGAGCTAATGAAGACTTTGCAACAACCCTTTTTTTAATGCCTTCAGCTTAAAATGCCAGCTGAAGGAATCAAAATTAGGAGTGTTCAGCAGAGCAAGAAAGACTGCAGAGGACTGCTCCCTTGAAAATTAATAGAGATGTTCTGGAACCCCAGCTCAGATGCATGAACAAGTCTGTAACCTCAACTATCAAAAATTCATTACATGTGTAGCTTTGGGGGATTTAACAAGCTGTTTGAAAGATTGGAGACTACAGGAGAAAGGAAAAACAAATTAAATATGTTTGTTACAGTATCATGACTTCATTTTGCCTTCAGAAACTGGCACATACGATTTGGCTGAACAGACATGGAACAGCTTCTTTTGATCAGCATGAATTACAATGCATTTTGCCCTGCTGCTGCTCTCTGTTACTCCTTCCATGGCTCAGATGGCATGGGGTTTGATTCATGAACATGCTTTACACAGGGTCATTCTTTCTTTTGTAGCCCCACTCATAATTATATAAAAAGAGAGTATCTACCTTGGGTCAGAATTCCCTTGTTAGAGAAAACACACACACATGCACCTTTTTTCCCCCCAAATTTGTTCTCTACAGTTTTAAAGGAAAACAACTCTGAAGCTCATAATTTCTGCTTTTACATAGTTTTCATCTAGTAAGAGAGAAAATCTTGAAATTAATAATTAGCTAGAGTCTCTTACAGAATACAGGCCTGACGGGACGCACTTTAATAGAGTCTCAGCCACTTGGAATTGAATGCACCAACTAACTCATTGGCCCTGCCAAGACCATTTGATGTAGGGATCTAGTTTTAGGTATCCAGGTAAACCCAGTTACTCCTCGTGTTCTATATTTTTGTGATTGGAGTGTGTGCATTTAATTGGTAAACAAAATTTAAACCAATGGAATATTATTGTGTTAATATATATCACCACTGAAAGACTCGGCCTGCTTCTGTGCTGAAAAAAGTTCAATTATGCCTTTTCAATATGGATAAAAGTAGATACTTTTCCTTTACTTTTCAAAAAAAACCCTTGTGCAAAATTTCATTTTGCACAGACTTCAGCACTGCTTTTATGCTCACATAGATGTAACTCTACAGGCTTCAAAATGGCCCATATTTTTTAACTTGCAGAAGACTTGGCTAATAATTTCCATTATTTGAGTTAGTGTGTTGAAACTGTTTGGGTTACACTAACATTTACAATCCTGCAAATGGTGTCAGACGCTGGCTCCTTGAAAGTAAGGCAACTTGCAGCTAGTTGCATTGCCGCTTTATTTCTAATGGCTTACAACACTATACCATGCCTGACTAAGAACCTTCTTTCTCTTTCGTTTTCTGATTTTGGCTGTCATCAGTATTTCAAGGCAGCAGAAGTAAAGGCTGCTCTTTCTTCTTAACTATCCCACCGACATATGGGCATCGCTGATAAACTGAAAACAAGGCAGCTCACCTCTTAGAAAAGTGTTTCTAACTAGCTGCAGGCACCAGGGTAACACTGGCTATGTAAGTGCTGCTCATGTACCCAGGGCTGGCAGAAGCTGCTCCACAGAACTCTGCAAGCAGCCGTGGAGAGCTTTCTACTCACCATGAGCAACCACTGAAATACATTCGAGAATCTATATATTATCATTAAGATTCATTACAAATGAAGGATAAATCCCCAAACCACCTAAAACTCTCAGCACTGCAGTTTGTGTAAAAGGAAATCCTCAGCTTGTTTTTGCCCCCCAGTGGCTCTTTCCTTACCACAACCTTTGCTATGCAAGGCACTTACCCAGATTTGGGTTAAGACGCTACGATATTTAGACCACAGCTAACTCAGAGTTGTTCATTTACTTTCTTACCATACAAATGGCTGTATTTTTTCATGCTATCAGAGTACTTAGTCTATTCAGAAGGTAATTGCTGAGGTGGGTGAGAAAACATAATGTATAGACATTTTGTTGCTAAGATATACTGACATTACATATGAATATAAATCACGATTAGGGAAGCAGGGGACGTAGAGGTGAAAAATGCCGTTTGATGGCTGACAGCATACTTGGAAGCCGACTTGACGACTTTCACTCCCAGCAGCCTAATCTAGTACACCTGCTCATTCCTGCAGGCTGTGCACAGTAAAGAGGGCTGAATTCCTCTTCCCAAAGCTTCAGAAGCACCCTCAGGTAGCTCCCAGAAGGTGAAGGCCCCTGTGATTCCTGTGGTCAAGGTAGTACCCGTCCACCAGGACACAGCTCTGCAGCCTTCAGGACACATGCTTCTCCAGCTGCATTTTCTGTTCTGCACAGCTCAGGCACTAGCAAAAGGGTGCAATGCATCTGGAGGTGGCCAGCAGAGAACTTCCTCCACACAAAGGGGCTTTTCACTGGCATTAGGTGTGCAGAGCAGGCAGAACTGTGCTGTGCACCGGCCGTGCTGCCCTTCTGTGGTTTACTGGTGCCAGGGGAAAAGGACAGACTGGAGAAGGACTGTCAGACGTCCATGTCCATTTTCCAGAGAGCCCCAAGATGGGGGGGCACTGGCAGCCTGCACACAGAGCCCCTGCACTGAGAAAATCACCTGCTGTTGATGAGGAACAGCAGAGTTTTTCATACATCTGTAAGCACAGCAGGAAAAGATATCCTCAGCAGCTGCCCCAGCACAGCTAGGTGGTAACACACAACCTGAAAATTATCCAGCAGGCAACAAGGGGACACCTGACACAGGTTTTGCTCAAAACCAGGCTTCTGCAAGGTGCATGCCTGCACGCGAGGGACCAGAGGGATATGCTGTGCTGCGGGCCTGTGAGATTGGAAGCAAGGAATACAAACTGCACTTTAAAGTTACTTACTTATTTTCATGCCTTTAAGGGATGCTGTCAGTCTGTATGCTTACCAGAAACAAATAGCAAACAAGTTTTTCATGAAAATGAGTGTGATCTTAACAGCATCTGACTGCACATGTGAACATTTTCTGAATACAATGACATTTCTATTGCTTTTTTATATAAAGCATCCTTGGGAAGAGCAATCCATGACAGAGAATTTACTGTAAAAGCAGGACAGAAAAAAGTGACTGAAGAAGGAAAACCTCATTTCAGTACTGTAAACATGGGAGGTGGCTGTTCGCATCCAGCTTGAAACCCAGCGCTTGCACTCAACACTCTTCCTGTGGCATCCATTTCCAAACGGCGTGAAGAGGGGTTCTCACGTTGGTCTGTGAATCCCCAGGCAGCGTTAGCCTCTGGGCTGTTATGACAGTCACAGGACTATGGCCACGGGCTCTGGACGCTCACATACACTGCATGGCTGTTGGGTTTGTGACTAATCCTTCACCATCAGCTGACTGTTGCCCTCTGCCAATGCTTCTTCCAGTTCTGAAATCATGTGAAGTCATTTCCACCAGGCCGTTCATCTGTATTGCTGACTTAACAGTACTTCTCTGACTAATGGTACCAGATTATTCCAGGAAATAATGTATCAGTTGACCATTTTATCAATGGTCTAAAAACCAGTATACACTCTTTTGTCTCCTTCAATTCAGCAGTGACCCCTAAACCATTTCCATTTCGTTCCTAGGTTCACGGTCATTCTTGATTACTGCAGTGGTAGGCTACGGCCTGTGACAGAGAACACAAACAGCAATATCCCAAGCATGTCAGCATCTCAGCGCAGTGTGACTGCAATACAAATGATTTTTGGACTCATGCTGTGACTGTTCAGGGGAAGAGCCTCTCCACCTCCACCACAGTATCTTCACAGCGCTTACGAGTGGAGCTTTTCCAGAGGGTGAACATCCTAGGTAATCTCTGCTGTTTGAATCATTAGTCTTTGCCAAATATTTCTTGCTGCGATAAGCTTTCAGTTTAATTTGTGGACAGGATCATTCGTATTCAAAGTTGCGGTAGCAGAGCTGTATCCAAACTGGATAAATGCTGGTCCTTACTTCCACGGTACTACTGCAGTTTCACGATGCTGCTGTTCCCTGCCTGAATTAGAGGGAGAAGGATTAAGAGTGCCATAGTCCTCTGCTGACACACCGGGGATGTGCTCCAGGAAAACACGCAGCCCCCTGCTTCCCCCGTCTGCATCTCAGCATTGCCGAGACCAGCCCTGAGCTACACCAGGGTGACCCCCAGCCAGGGCTGGGGTGAGACCCGCTGAGCAGCGGGAGCCCCGGGCACAGGCTCCGGGCAGCTCGAGGTCTCCCTCTCCAGGAGCAAGGCTGTTGAAAAGGCAACAGCTGAGGCTGATTGTCAGTTTGCCAGCTTCTTCAGAACGTAAAATTGTTAATCCGGCACTGAAGAAAAGCTTTCTGATTGCAGCCACACGACTGTTAGGCATCTGAGCATTCAGGTTAAGCAGTTAGAGAGCAAAAAGTAGCGAGGAAACACTTAGAGACAGCCGATCTCCCGGGGCTTCAGAGCCAAGGGGCTTCCCCTGACTCTTTGAAGCGAGTGCAGTTGTTAGCTGCTGGGGAGCAGTGGTGACCACGTGACAGTATTTGCCAGAATTTGTCCCCGATACCCTTCCCCACGAGGCGGGGTGGCCCCTCCGCAGCGCTGTGCGGCGGGAGGTGGGCTGAGGGCTCCGCGGGTCCGTCGGTGGGGGGCTGGCGTCCTCCCCGCGGCCACGGCAGCTCTGCCGCAGGGGCTGCTGCCTTTGGCGCTGCCGCAGCCTGCTTACATGGGATGGGGCTGCAACTTACACCGCGAGAAAGAGGTGTGGCGTTAGTTACGATTTCCACGGCTACTTAATTTCCCTGGGAAGTGCACGCTTCGACCCCTGCGCCTATAGCGGTGTCCACCTTTCTCCTTCAGCCCTGGCAGACGTTTCCCTCAGCTGGGTGACTATAGCTCGCGGGCACCCGGCGCGGACCGGGACATTGGCAGCTGGGGTGGTCTGTCCCATTCCTCCTCATCTGCTTTCCTGCTGGTTCGACAGGCCGAGCTGAGGGACGCGCAGGCACAGTGACAAGCCCTACGGCTTTCCAGGGGCTCTTCCAGCGCAGCCAGGGGAACGGGCTCATTGTGGGGGCCCTCCTCAAGGCCACCGGTGTTTGTAGCCCGGATGGCCCGGGGGCCGGGCTATGTCTGGGCACTGGTGTCGCGCTGAAAGACCATTCAGCGAGGAGGGGCACCCGGGGCAGCCCGGCTGGGCCCCCGCCGCCGCGAACTGCTGGGGGTTCGGAGGCGGGAGGGAGCAGAGCCCCCGCACGGCCAGCGGGCCGCCACGGCGAGCCCGGCGGGGGAGGGGGCGACGGGTGTCCACTAACGGCCCCGGCCCCGGCCCCGGCCCCGGCCCCGGCCCCGGCCCCGGCCCCGGCCCCGGCCCCGGCCCCGGCCCCGGCCCCGGCCCCGGCCCCGGCCCCGGCCCCGGCCCCGGCCCCGGCCCCGGCGGCGCGGCTGTGCCCCGTGCTGCCACCTGCCGGCGCCGCTGCCCTGCAAAGCCCCGCAGTGAAACCCCGGCACCCCCAGACCTTCCTCCCCACTCCCCTCCTTTCTGCGCTACGCAAATTACCCCATATGATCCGTTTTCCAAACCCGTCTGGGACCAGGCATATGCCAAGCACTCGCATGACATCCAGCATGTTTCACTCTGCTTTGTAAGGTGAATATTAATAAAGCATGCTGCACGTTTATCAGGGGAGATTTTGGAAAAAAAAAATACGTCCAAGAGAAATGGCAATCATGTTTTTACTTTGCAAGAGCTTGTTTCAGAAGTAATTCCTCCAATTTGTGGCTGTGCCAATACTGTTGGGGCATGTATATTGTATATACGTCTGCAGTCTCAATTCTCCTCCTTGTCCAGATAAAGCCACCTGCCCAAGTTTGCAGCTGTCCAGGACTGCACCTGCTCCCTCCTGCCTGAACATCAAGGGTTTTTTTTTTACATAGGAAAAAAGGACAGTGAACGGACAGGCACGGTGCTTCAAGCATAAAATCAGGACACAAGTTTTTAAGCCTCTAGACTTGGCAACAGAGAGATGCCCTCCCACCCCATAATACCACCATACCCTCAATGTCCTATTGTGTCTGGAGCCATTCGTGTTTCAAGACATGGCAATGCAAATCTGCAAAATCTGCCCCACGTACTGTAGGCCAAGACATATGTTGTAGATTCTTCCAGGATGTCTTCTGAAAAGGTACCTATCTCCCAAAGGATATCTTCTTGGGATGATCACTACAAATCCCATCGAACTGCAGAAACTGGATTTCTTCTGAACTGTTCCATGGTTGGGAGGATGTAACTTCACATCATCATGGAGGAAGTGAGCATCACAATCACCAAACTCCCATGATTTTGGACAAAATCCTGTGAATTGTAACATATCTGTGAGGGATGGCATGTGTGAGCAGAGAGCTCCTGCTTCCACCTTCTGATGAAAAATGTTCTTAGTCAGAGAGGGGAAGTTGATGCAACACATTAAAATCCTCATTTTCTTAGCCAAAATAGAAACGCCTTTATGGGTATTGCCTGCATTGCAGCCAAATTCATGACTACAGCTCCAAGTAGTTCAGACTGCCGTAATTCCCACCCACAGGCTTCTGCTGTGTTAGCAATAGTAAGGGTAAAGATACGTTGACTCAGCTCTCCTCTCTCTGACATAACTTGGGTCAAATGGAAAGGATTTTTTTTCTTCATTTTACTGGAAAAAATGTCAAGGCGATGACCTTGAGCATTCAACCATAAAACTATGGTGTCATGTGCAAATTTGTAATTCATTCCAAATTAATACCTTATTGTGCATTTTAAAACAAAAACCCCCTGGAAGTTACAAAAGGAAACACGGAGTCTCAAAGGAAAAAATGCACAGCAGATACTAACAAAACCCCACCTTTTTTTTGCCAGACTTGGCCCATGACTATTCGGTATTTTTGATAATGTCATGTAGCCAGTTACCTTAAAGTCTTTTGAAAGTCTGCGTAAACCGTGCTAGCCTTTTTTTTTCCCCTGCTTAGGAACACATTGAAAGAACTGTAATCAAAGAGGGAGATTTTCCAAGGTGAGACTGCTTGATTAGGCATCAGACTGTGACAGTCAGCACATTTGTGTGGATCACAAATAATGAGCAGAAAGCGTGCTAGAAGTGAATACTACATTTCTTCATGACAAAAAGCTAATAGAGGGTTGTCTCAAGTTTCTGTATTAGATATGACAAGGTTTGATATATAAAATAAAAGAAAGACAAAAGGCCAGTTAAAGAAGGGAGATGAATGAGGTAACTCTCACAAATTGCACAATCTGTAGGATGCATTTCTCTAACGCCAGCCATCTTACCATGCCTTGTGCAAGCAGGTTGCTTCACCCTACTCTGCTTGTCAGCTGGAGTAAATTGCTATGGTGAGGTTCTCGTTTCTCTTCACTGACCACAAAGAGAACCCAGACATCTACCCTCTCTCCTTGCTCACGTTTTCTTCTGCCAAGTTATCCTTCCTGCTTTAAGTTCTTTTATTTACCATGTCCAGAAAAGACAGAGCAGAAATTCAGAGAACCTTAAATGGATTTAACTGAAGGGCTAACACAATAGTAGGTGAAACTCACAGCTAATAAATGGGAAATAATTCACCCTGGGGAGACCTACATTGGCTGACAGGGTTTCCTTACAGGAGGCCTTCAAAAACACCTCTCTTCATTGACTGTATAGCCTATGCCCAAATCATTCAGTCTGGGAACTATGAGGAAGAAAAGTGGTTCACAGGTTGAAAGAATGCAACAGGCTGCTTTCAGGACAAGGTACACTGTATATCCACAGCTCAGGTCAGCTCATAGAATCATAGAATCATAGAACCATAGAATCATTTAGATGGGAAAAACCTTTAAGATCGTAGAGCCCAACTTGATTGCCAAGTCCATCACTAAACCATGTCCCTAAGCGCCACAGCTACACTCTTTTAAATACCTCCAGAGACAGTGACTCCACCACTTCCCTGGGCAGCCTGTTCCAAAGCCTGGCAACTCTTTTGGAGAAGAGATCTTCCCTAATATCCAATCTAAGCCTCCCCTGGTGCAACTTGAGGCCATTTCCTCTTGTCCTGTCACTAGTTATCTGAAGAGACTGCCCCCCACCTGCCTGCAACCTTCTTTCAGGTAGTTGTAGGGAGCCATAAGGTCTCCCCTGAGCCTCCTTTTCTCCAGGCTAAACCACCCCAGTTCCCTCAGCCGCTCCTCACAGAACTTGTGCCCCAGACCCTTCACCAGCTCCGTTGCCCTTCTCTGGACACGCTCCAGCACCTCAGTGTCCCTCTTGCAGTGAGGGGCCCAAACCTGAACACACGATTCGAGGTGCGGCCTCACCAGTGCTGAGTGCAGGGGGACAATCACTGCCCTGGCCCTGCTGGCCACACTGTTCCTGATACAAGCCAGGATGCTGTTGGCTGCCTTGGCCACCTGGGCACACTGCTGGCTCATGTTCTGATGGCTGTCAACCAGCACCCCCAGGCCCCTTTGATGCAGCCGGAGAGGATGGAGTTGATGAGTTTAAACAGACTGATTCACGAAGCTACTGTCAGGGTACCTACTTTGCACCTATGGTACAGGTGCAAAGGTCCTTTGTGCTGTGGAAACAACAGTTTCCACTCCTACCAGTTTCATGATGAGTTGCTTCTTACAGGATGCTTCCCATTGTGGGCTGAGGTCCTAAGAGCCCACCCATGACCAGTTTTTTTGTTTTCTGAAAAAAAGTGGACTGTAAAGAAGGCTAGAGTACTGTGCTGCTAATTCAGAGAAACAGTGTCAAAACTGGAGTCTGGGCTGTTAACCCCTGAGCACACCCTGGTGAACAGTTACTTTTACTGCTACATTTGTTATCATATTATATTAATGCAATTAATATGCACGTACAGTAGATGCTAATCTACTCCTCTCTTAGAAGAGGCTGATTTTTTTTTGCTGCAATCAGAAACACAGTTTGTCAAGGTCATGAATCATCTCATTCTTTGGAAATAGCTGATCTCAGGATGTGACCAAACCAGCTTCCATTTACTGGTTAATAGTTAACAGTTTATTTCAAGTGCCTGACAAATTCTGGGTCAGATGTCCTGAAAACATTTGAGGGCTCAGAGTTAATGTTTATTTTAGCGGGTGAAAATATGAACCACTTTTTTCTATAGTCTCTTGTGATTCAATTTTATTTCCAGCATGAAACAAATAGGGCAGGAGCAGCCACCTGCCTCATCAGGGAGACCTAATAAGAGAGCTGAACAGCAAAATCTCTCAGAAATAGAAGACCAGAAGGCCAAACATCTACCCTCATCTTTGATCAAGTTATGCATTTTTTGCAAAGGTGTTTCAATTCTATAATCTCTTAACTACTATCTCTACTTTTCTTTGCTTAAATCCAGTAGATTATAGTACTTCCTAAATTCCACACTACTTCTTTTCTTCTTTCCTTTCAACTATCTGGGTCATGTCAACTTAAGTTTTATGATCCATCCAGCTGATAACTGAGAAACAAAAGAGCACCTATGGCTTGTTATTGAAAAACTTGAAAAATAAAACCTTAGACAGTTGTTAGCCTTCATGTGTGTCTAATTTACACTAGAGGATGCATTAGCCCAGAATCTGTGAGACCTTTGCAGCCCCTTTCTACAGTCAGCTCCTACCCTGACCGCACCTCAAAATCTCAGTCTCCCCAGATGAGGAGGACGAATGAGCCGTCATTTTCATCTCCTGAAATGCCACAGCTTTTAGATTAATGCTTTAAGACAAGCTGACCCACATTTCTCTTTATGTTTATATGTAACTGTAGCGGTTCAGGGGCTGCTTCATAAAACCATTCCTTTCACAGAGGTGAAGAGAATTCAAGTGGGAAACAGAGCAAGCGTACAAGAGCTCTGCCCTAGTAAATGCTGCAAGTGCTGGAGAGTTAGCAGCTTTGGGACTTTCTGATTTCCATTAGTCTAACCTTTTTATTTTAACGTTTGGCTTCCACAAGGCAAGGAGTTCTACAATGTAATCATGCACTGAGAAAAAACAATTACTTCCTTTGGTTTAAAACCTTTCACCACAAGATTATAATGGCTGCTCTCACTATTGGTAGCTTCCCTCTAGTTTTTCATCCTTTGTATTGGCAATTTGAGGACAGAGGCAATGAGGTAAGTGTTTTAGCTGGAGAACAAACTCCACTTCCATCCCCTGAATTGCCTAAATTCTTCCATTTTAAACAGGCCTTGAGTTTCAAGTTACCGTTCTTATGCTTTCATACAAAGGTTTGTTACAACTCTTTTCTCTGTCACGATCGCAAGTTGTGCGTATAATGAATATAAGCTCATTGTGAACTTGCACGCCTTACCCTTCAAAACAGAGGCTTCGACCTGAAGCTCACTGAAATTGATGGATTTTTTCTACCTGCTCTGAAGATCACAGCTAACAAGTGTTGCTGTAATTTCTCCATTTGTACTCTATTGGGTTTTATTTCCTCATAACAGAATTTAAATACAAGTCCATCGTTCTTCACTGAAGAATTTTAGCATAGGCTTATTTTAGATATGCTTTTAATGGTTAATAGTACTCTTAAGAGCTAAGAAAATACTTCAGCACTCAGCTGACCAGCAACAGACTATGTGATCAAGTGCTTACTTGAATTTCACTGAGAATGGAAATCTTTGTCTACAGTCACTGATGTCTTCCAACCAGAGTGGATATTCCTATTTATTTTTCTTTTGCCCTCTTGCATTCTCATTTTCCATGTACATATTCTATAATGAAACTTTTGTATTACACTTTATATTCTGTCTCTTCTCTTTTGAACAAGGTCCCTTTTGTTTCACCTTTTAATTTTGATTATTTTTTCCACTTGGTTTCATTTGTCTCTAGTAAACAAATTGTCTCTTTTCTCCTTTTTCTGATTTAAGAATAGTGACCTTGCTATGTTATTTTATAGTAATCTCATCTGAGCTGTAGAGAATTACAAGGTCCTTTATTTGAATTCAATAGAAACAAGCTCACTCCAATAATAATATCTCAAGTTAACATCTCCAGTATGTTCTAAAAGTGCTCTTCATGCTGGTTTTTTCACTCCTTAAACAGAGCAGCTTTGACACAAGCAGGTATTCGAAGTCAATTAGACTATATCTTATTAAATCTGGAATGAGTTTCACCCAACACTTCTGTTTAAGTTAGGGATTTAGATTAAACAGCAACAAGCAACTTTCTGCAACTTCCTCTATCTCACAGGAGCTGTTTTCTCAGTGTATTAAAAGGATGCATATAATTCATAGTCTATGAAAAAAATATCTCATAATGGACAGAAACCTTCTCTTTGACCATTTTCCTTCTTCCGTCCTTTATGGTTCCAAGTTATCTCTCCGATTTACAAGTTTCTTGCCCTGGGTGCGAAGGAGGGTTGGGATACCTTATCCTCAAAGCTGCTGGACCCAATCAGTGATGTTTCAGGCCAAACATGGAACTGATTTTCTCCCATAAGCAATTTAAGCAATGTTTCAGCAAAGCTGGCATAAGTGTAAATCAGCACAGAACAACAGAATGGAGTGTTACATTTCTGCAATGCTCTGATGATGAAAATGTCGTGACAATACTGATTATTACTGGTAACTAAGTAGCCAGAGAAAGGCAATCTGCAATTATGTTTACTTCCCACTTGGCATTTCAAATGGAAAAGAGCAAGCAAGCAAATTTTCAAGTAATATTTTCAGAGCTGAAGCCAGACCGGGAGGTACTAAAGCAATTACTTCAGCAGCTTGCTTTTATAATGGGAGTCACCAGCAACACGTTTCATTTCTAGGTAACTTCCCAGGCTCCCAAGGAACATGACATCTAAAGTCTGGAAAGATGTCAAAACAGTAGCATGCAATTCACAGCAACTCAGAAACAAAGTGCCAAAAATATACTCCTTCAGCAAACATAATTTCTGTCAATTTTTTCCTGAAACAGAACCACATAGAGGATAATTATATTATAGCAGGAGAAAAAAGTTTTGTATTCAGCTGTGAAGAGTAGACACTGTTTGTCAGAGTTGATTTTAAAGTATTTTTGCTCTTGAATTTAGAGCAGGATTGTGTCTATATAATTAGATGGGAGAATATTTTTTCGAGGTGGCTGAAGGTCAAATCCCATCATGCTTATTTATACTTTGGCTATGAATAGTTCCACTGATCTCAATAAGACTTCTGGAGGAGTACCCAAGGTGAGTAATGATGAAAAACTTGGTTATTAAAAAAGAAAGGGCAAAAGCAAACCAGAATGGTTTCATAAGATCAATCAACAGCAAATTTCTAAATAGTGAAATTGAAAATGTGCTGGAAAGAATGACACAGAAAAGAATTCCCAGAAACACTATGATGTGAAGGGATCCACTGGGGAGTGGTGTATTTTATTTTAATAGTAAATATATGGATATATCGTAAATTATGGAAAAATAAGAAATTCTTAAGGCAGCATCTTTATGTAAACTCTCTACAGGATATTACAGTATGGCAATGTTTCAAATATAATGATGTTGCCCTTATGCTGTGTTTGAAATTATTTTAATAAACCTTAGGGTTGTTTTAGTAGGCTTTAGTGCCTGGATATATTGTCTAATACAGTGAAAGTACAACTAACTAGCTATCAACCCAAATCTGAAATACTCTTGTTTTTTATGTCCTTACACAAGTTAGAAAGCAGCTGGAAGTCCTCTTTCATATCCTAGGATGGAAAGATTTTCTGTTACAGAAGTAACTTACTAGCAAAATCATCATAGCATCCTTTTTTCTAGTTCTAAATTAGGACTACAAGAGGGCTTGGAAGTTTATACAGTAAGTTTCTAATTTGAAGACTACAAACTTCAGCAAAATTTTCCAGTATCGCTCTCCAAAAACATGCTGATATCAACTATATTTGCATATTCTAATTTCCACTTTGATCATCCTTTCTTCTCTTAATCTCCAAGTCCCATCTTCACACATGTAAGTAAATCATGACTGTCTTTCTACCCCTAATTACGTTAATATTTCCTTTCTAAATAAGTTCTGTTACCCACCAATAGCTGGTGCATCCCTTGCCCAAGGGCCAGATGTAGGTGGATGAAGCAAACACCCGTGAAGGGGTTCCATGCTTTCAGGAGCAATCACTGTGATAAATTTCATTTCACAGTGATCAGTTTATGATTTGAAGGTCACAACGTTATCTTTCTGTAAGGGGATAAAAAGACAGCTGTCCTTTACTGCCAAATGCAATCAAATTCTTTTGACCTTTAACAAGGGCCCAGAGGAGAAGTCCCACTTCTCTCTGCATACTGGTGGTATGGGTGGGTAAGAGTTCAAAGAGGAAGGAAAAAAAAGGATCACAATGGCTCATCTAGCCAAGAGGTGAATTAAAAGTGTAGTAACATGGCTAGAGGCAGGACAAAATATAACTCCTGACTGGATGTGATTATGCCCTGAGGCAAAGTTGTCTGTGACACTCCTTAATGGCCTTTTCTTCCTGACCAGGAACAAGGCGGACAAGCTTGGTACCACATGAATTTCTTCATAAAGAATAGCTATGGCTCACAGCCTAGAGAAATGACTTTAAATTAGGGTATAAAATGCAGAAGATCCTTGATCTGAATGAATGCCAATAGTAATAAGGTGGGCCTAACTGAAAACACAGGTCTATTTTTCTGTGTATGTGGCTTGTTAAAATTATTCACAGGATGACAGTATTGAACTTGCAAATAAAGTTCCTCAAACTGTCACAAACACTGTAACTTCACACTGAAAGGTCACAAATTGTATTTGTTTTGGCTCCCGTGTCATTATTAGTCACTAGGAATGTGCCATCTGATTCTGCCAAACCTGCACACAGATTTCCATTCATGGGCTGCTGCAGTCCATAGGACTTCTCATAGATACATGGATTTGTTTATCATGAACAAGAATCTTGATGAGGTTTTAAGAACTAAAGCACCTTCTGTCTTACTACCAGGTAATTTCCTCCATCCCTTTCATGATGCTGGAAACAGTGAAAAGCTTTTTATAGTCCATAATTCTCTAACTTCTTGTAGGCATATAGACCTCCGTACACATCCAGAGGGCCCTATTAAACTCCAGGAACAGGATGTAATAGTAGGATAGCCTTGGGTTCTCATGTTTTGATGGACTCTGATTAGACCTTAAAATGCTGCAGACAAAGAAAAGAAACCTCTGCAAAACTTGTATTTTGTGTACTTACTAGAACTTCTGCATTGTGACCACTTTGAATCACAATTGCTTGCTTTCTGATTGAGCCCTCAATCCTATATTTCCATGTGATTTGGTGAGTACATCCAAGCTAAGCCCCCCAGAAATTCAGGACAAATTATTTTTCTTTCACATAGCAGAAAATCTAGAAAGACTAGAACATGGATTCTTTCATACAGTGAAACACACCAATCTATCTAGATAGGTACAAAATGCTGGAGGACCTGGATGATTCTTGGTGAATGGGAAGTGCTAGGGAGGAGAGAATCGAGCAGGCTAGCAGTGTGGACACAGCAGGGCTGCTCCCTCCACACGGTGCTGGCTGCTGGCCGTTCACAAACTCAGATTCCTTGCTGAAGAGAGCTGATTTGAGACCTTGACTCACAGCTAAGCAATGAAGGCTAAGCTAACTTCCCACAGAAGACCTGGCTGGGGACCTCCTCCTGAGCCCCTGTTTTCATCTGCACTTCTAGTATCTGTGCATCAGGGAAGAGCTTACTACAGCTTGGTGGCTGTATCTACAAGTTCAGGTTGCTTCATGGTTTCTATCTAAGACCTTCTTTTCAGCTGCCTGTAACAGACAAATTCTAATCACCCAGGTCAGGCTTTTCCATGATGAGGATGTCTCAGGTTGGTTAATTTACTTGCCTCATTCTCAGTGTGCTGTGATTCGGACACCTACCAGGCAGAAGTATATGTGCTTGTTCAGTCCTGGTGGAAGAGAGAAGTCCTACAGCTGAGGTGCTCCAAGGGCTTCGAGGGGCAGGGCACGGACACCTGCTGAGGGGAAGCAAAGGCCCATGCACCTCACTGGTGCTAGCGTGAGCTGCAGGTTGGGGAAGGGTCAGGCGGAAGCACAAGGAAAGGGGTGGGAAAAGGAGAGGGAGAAAAGGGTGGAACTGCAACCCTAGAGAGAGCAGACTAACTCCTGATTTGCTGTGCAGGGTGATTTCGCTTGACTAGGGCATGTAGGTTGTGGACTAATCCATGGGGTGAAGAGGAAGAGCCCAGTCTCTGCAAGGGTAAATATGCAGACAGAGCAGTGGAAACGTGATGAATAGCTCGCTCAGGCTTTGTAGCCTGAAAGAGAACACCTTGAGACTGAGCTGTAGGTAGGGCTGTCTGGAAGATGATGAGTGCAAATATTTCTGTTTAATGAGCATGCACGCTCATTTGCTCATTTAGAAGAAAGAAGTCATAAAGGAAGGCAATAAGCAGAAACAAAACCAGAAATTGCTGTGCCTCACAAACTGCTACCTGCTTGTAGCTTTTGCAGTGACCTCATGCCTCACAAAGAGGTGCAACAAATAAACCGCTGGAGTGCCAGCACGTTTTGAGGACAAGGAATAAGCCGCCCTTATTGCCCTTCTCTTTTGTTTGTAAGGCCTTGCCTAGGATGCACTAGATAACTGAGGTACATGCCTCTATTTTATGGATTCATCCCTGTTTAAAAAGCAGCAGCGTGTTTCTTTCAGCAGTTTATACCTCCTTTTCACTACCAATAGTCCCACTGACGTCCCCTGTGGTACCTCCAGAAAGCACTCATCTGGTTATGGATGTTCAGCATCCCAGAAGACAGAAACACTGCCAAAGGAGGAAAAGGAGAGGTGGATTGAGGTGCCGAACAGCAAGGCTATAGCAAACCTGTGACACGTTGGGAGCAGCAGTTAGCAGCTGACATGATATACACCTTCAGCCACTTGCTCAATTTGTCTCCAAAAGAAGATCATCTCAGCAAAAATCACCTCTGTTCTGTGACAAACATCTCACCCGATGTGAACTTACAAAATACTCTTAGCCTGGAGACCAAATGGGGCCCATAAGCAGGACAGTGTGTATAAATACCTAGGGAAGGCTGGCAAGGAAGGAAACAACAGGCTCTAATTTTCTCCTGCAAAATTAGGCAGCTTTCATAGTGTGGGAGACTAGAAAGGTCGAGTTGCCCTGACGCCAGTACAGCCATTATTGGCTCAGGTTTTTGGCTAGTGCACAAGGCTGACATTCCCATTCTTGAGGGGTTTTTACTCTAGCACAGAAATCGCTAGGAAACTTTAATGTGTTGTCTGCTTCCATAAGCTAGCCCAAGTGTCTGAGTTCCAGAACATCTGGAGACCAGCCATGGTGACCACATCGCCACGCTGTCAGAAAGGCTAATGAGCAACCTCACTGTAATTAAATGGTGTCCTCAGATGCTCTCCAATGAAAAAAAAATGAAGCCCAGACAGTATGTGCAGCCTGCATTCATGCACTACCCAGACAGTGAAGTATTCCATAGTCCTTCCTATCAAGCAACTTTTGACATTCTTCATGCCCATACTTACTACAGGGGAGACCTCCTGCTACAGGCCACTCAGTGATTTGGGGAAATCCTCTTGCAACAGGCCTACACATCTGAGGGCTCGAGAGCAAATTACAGGCTCTTAATGTTTTCCCAAATATTTTCACATATGCTCTGTTATTATCTATATTGCATTACAGACTATCATGAGCCATTCGACTTTAACAACAGGCGACTTAAATTGTATGCTGTAGATTGGAGTGCATTCAACAGAGAGAGACGTTGGCCGTAATAACCAAATGCACTGTGCCTAGCAAACGTGTCCTCCTGAGGTCAGTGGAAGCTCAGGCTGCTGAGGACTTCACAAACGTGAGTCTTCAAAAGCTTACCTTGGGAGCCCTTCTGCGTACCTTCTACATACCTGTCCACATCACCATTTCCCTGAATTCTCCCAAGGATTTGAAACAACACGTGGTACCCTCCAATACTATTGCGCCTGATTATCAGGGGTAGATTACTATGAAACAGAGATGATCCTTTAAGAGGTGAGTGGGAGGTGCACAGTAGTGGGATAATGCTCATCCCTGGCCCAGTCAGAGTCGTCAGCTGTGGTACCAGGTCCAAATGAGTATTGGGCCGGATGGATTTGTTGTCTCACTTAGCTAGGCTATGATTATACAAAAGTAATGCATTGCCATCAGTGCAAGTTGGCTGGTGGCACTTTCAGGAGAGCCCCTTGTCTGTCAGACTGCTGCTAGCTGGACATACGGATGCTCAGAAATGTGGGGATGTGGGTATCTGTTTCAAGCAACCATGGAAAACATCTGTGAAGGGAGCGGTGTTGTCTCTTTATCGTGTATGTTATTTATTAACAAAACCTAAAATCCCAGTTGCATTTTCAGCCTATTATTGAAACTGGCTTATGTACTAATTTCTCTGTGTCACTGTTAGAAACTATTGATACCTGGTTTGGACACCAGAAAGAGCTACATTTCACTAGTACATGCAAATAACTAAATTACAGCAGAATCTTGGTAAAACACAGGTATAATTGTTTTAAGCGCTTCAACTGATACGATTTGGTAGCAGAAGCACCGCTGTAAATCAATAGTCGTACTTAAGCTTTTAGGTGTTTCTTTATTATGTGGACAGTAAATCAAGGCATAAAGTGAGAGTACCTACACTGAGGATCCCTTTACCCATTCAGATCTTCATGGGCTAAGCTCACTGATAGAAGATCCTTCTTTCCTCTTTCTGAAATGGTGCCTGCCGCTTCAAAAGGGTGTAACATTGCACGTGGGAATTTGCAAATAGCATCCATGCAAAGAGAATGTGTGTTCTTTCTATACTTTCATACCAGGCACCCAGAAGAAACTTGCTAGCTTTGCACACCTTCAGGGAATTGCTTTGATTCAGTGAGCTTCTTTTTCCCAACTCTGGGATTGTGATGGGAATCCAGGCAGGAAACAGGAATCTGAGGCAAAGGCTGCACACACCACAGCAAAATATTGTCATACAGTGATGAAAGTGAAACAACCCCCACCTCACATGGTATTTCACACAGCCCTGAATCACATCCCATATTATTATTTTTGAGTCTCTCGTACAATTTCCCCCACCCCCAAATAATTTAACATCTTTGCTCTTTGGGTACCTCCGGTGCTTTAATATCTGGTGGATACCTGATTCTGAACTGAAATTATTTATCACCAGCTACAGCTGCAAAACCACAAATCTGGGCAGTAAAAGCAGAATAAGCAAAATTAACTGGGCATGGCTTAAAAAAAATACTGCTACGCAGCTATTCCTTTTTAGCAGGTAAGCTAAAATCAAAACACCTAATAAATGCGAAACCCAGACTGGCTAAAAAAATTCTAGCAGTTTCAATGTAAGATATGCAAGAGTGAGGATGCGTGTTCGTTCATTTTGAAAAGTGCTGCTACCTGAACACTTCTGTGTGGGAGGAGGGACAGGAAAGTGATAACGGCTAAGTTATCTTAAAAATGCTGTTTACAGTTGTTTCCCCTCCAGTTGGTTTACACATTATCCCTTTCCTTGCCCAAAACTTGTAACATGTTTACTTCCCATCAAAGTATCTTTCCAGATTTCTTTGGCACGAAGAGAACTGATGCAAAACCGATAAGCTAGGTCTCTGGGTGATGTAAATGATGGCAGTTCTGACACCCGAACTGGAATTAAGCTGAATTACAGCAGCTGGGCAATTGCCTGTGAAGGTGGGTAGACCTGTCACTTGGAAAATAACCCCTAGTTCCCGCAGAACAGCTAGCTCTCACCAAGGCCAACGTGCCTGGCAGCTCTCACAGCCCCGTGGGACATCCCGATTTCGGAGCAACTTTCTGCCTCTGCCTTCGCGCCCTGGGAGGGGAGCGGGGGACGCGGGTTTCCCGCTGGGGCTCGGCGGGCTCCGGGGGTGCTGCGGGGCCGGTTACTTCGTTATCTCCGGCTGGAAGGATTGCGGCAGCCCGGGGCGCGCCAGGATCCCCCGCAGGCTGAGCGTGGCCGGGCTCCGGCCCGACGCCCCCGCAGGATCCGGCCCTGCCGTGGGGGTACCGGGGCGGCCGGGACGAGTCCCGCGGCTCCCCCGGCGCAGGGCTGAGCCGGAGGCCCGGGGGCTGGGGGGTGCGCGGAGCTCTGGCCGCCTCCCCGTCCGCGTCCCCTCCCCCTGGCGCCGGCGGAGGGCGGGGGCAGGAGCGGGGCCGGGCCGGGGGTAGGAGGAGCCGGAGCTGGGGCCGGATCGCGGCGGCTCCGGCGGAGCCCCCGAAGTTTGCGCTGCCGGCGGAGGGCGGCCCGCGGGCCTTGTCCCGCCGCTTCCGGGGCTCCGCCGCGCCGGGCGGAGCGGGCCGGCGGGCGCCCGAGGGAAGCGGGCGGGCAGGCGGGCGGCAGCCGACCGCCGGCAGGACGGACCGGGCCGAGCCGAGCCGAGCCGCGATGAAGAAGCCGGACGGGAAGGTGGTGCTGCTGGGGGACATGAACGTGGGCAAGACCTCCCTGCTGCACCGCTACATGGAGCGGCGCTTCCAGGAGACGGTCAGCACCGTCGGCGGCGCCTTCTACCTCAAGCAGTGGGGGCCGTACAACATCTCCATCTGGGACACAGCAGGTGAGACCCCGCGCGGTGCGGTGCGGTGCGGCCCGGAGGAGCGGAGGGGGGTGTCCCGTGTCCCCGGGGGGTGTTTGCCGGCGGGATGCTCCGCTCCGCTCCTGCGGGACCGGTGAGAGCGGCGCTTGCCTCCCCGCCGCCTCGGGCTGGGGCTGCCCGCCGACGCCGCCCGGGTTTCGGTCACTGTGCCTGTGTTTGTCGTTCCCCTCGTTTTGGTTGGGCCCGAACGTAGGAGCTGTCGGTGCGGGGTAGCTGCGGTCGGGTGGCCTCGCTCGGGACAGCCTCGCCTTTCCGAGACCCGGAGCGCAGGACGGAGGGTGAACCCCGCTGTGCCCCGGCGCGGGGGGCCGGCACCGGGGCGTCCGCCCTGCCTGCCCGGTGCGTTATTTCGGTACTACCGTAAAGCCAAGTCGCCTAAAACGAACAGTTTGGCGGTAGGACAAAGTCTGAAAAGAAACACGTTTTTGACGGGCCAAAAGGGGCCTCACAACTGCTAATCTGTAGTGTCTTTGGACCTGCTTTGCAAAATGTGGGTGTACAGGGGAGGCTGCGGTGCCTGTTTGCTTCCTTCGGCTCGAGCAGACGGCGACTGACTGCACATTCAGGCAGAAGTTGAAGAGGTTACGGCTTCTGTTCATCACTTCTCTTCTCGCTGCGTGCTTTTGAATGCCCAGTTGATACCAGCTGGTGTCAGACTTTCAAATACAGGCAGCTCCCGAACCGTTCAGACGTGGCTTGCTCTTTCCCTGCAGGAATAAGAGCCAGCACATAAAAGATTTAATGTGTGGAGAGCATGGGCTGCAGGCAGTTTCTCCCTGGGATGGCAGTGAGGGGTTGTCTGGCCCACTGTGTGACTGCAGGCAGCATCTCCGGGATGCGGGAGGGAGGGCGAGTTGTGGTTTGAAGCCCCGGGATGGAGGACGTGGGAAGGCATAGGGTGGAGAAGTAGTTTGTGGTCTTGGTCATATGAATATCTTGGTCTTGGTTATTAGGTCAGGAAGCTCTGCTCTGTCATGCTGAGGGCCAGAGTAACCTGAAAAATTGGGTCTATGAGCATTCTTCCCGTTAAATTGCTCACGTGAGAAATATCTTGTTCAATATTTTCCTTGTTTTCACGTTTAGCCGAATTTTGTAAAAATTCGTTATTGGCAACATGGAGAATGCAGGTTATATATTCTTGTGAAACTTGGGGAGCTGCAGCATCTTGCAATATTCCAGTTTCCTCTTGATGACGTTTGGGAGGGAAGTTCATTTGCTGTGTCACTTCATGTCATAATCTAGTCCAAAATGTCTTTTCCTGTGTCAGGAAGGGGGGAATGAAACTGCCGAAGTTATGCTGAAACACTTTTTGGAGGGGGGGGAGGAAATGGTTAAGAGCTTTTGCTTTTTGCATTTCTTAATCTATTACTATGGTGAAAGCCCTCTGCCAGTAGTTCTGTTTTAAATACACTTTCCATGTCCTTTGCAGTATTTTTTAACAAAAAATAAATCTCCTTTAGTTCTAGAATTGACATGTTTTACTGTGGGCAATTGCTGCTTGTTTCTAGTAGGCCAGACCCACGTGGGTGATTAGCAGTGGGCTTTGCTTCAACAGAGGGTTATCTTGGTGAGATTGTTCTTTGAGAATTTCCCTTATGACCTTCTGCTTTTTTTTTATCATATGTGATAAAATGAGCCCCTCCAAAGTTTTGTCTTCTGGTTTTACAGCCCTTTTTTCAGTCGTTTATTCTTATTGCAGTATTTTATTCACTGTTAGTTGAGGATTCGGGTTCCAGCTCTACGTGGGATCTGGAAAGCTCCAGAGCTGGTTCTTTATATGCCAGGTGAATCGCCCAGGCTTGTGTTGTCTCAGGGCAATGCAAGTGGATAGAGCTCCTTGCCTTCCCAGTGGCTGGAGTTCCCTCTGCACCCTGGAGCAGGGCCACTGCCGATGCTGCTGCTGCCTATGTAGCACTGCAGTAGAAGCTCCTGCTGCTTCCCAAGCTCAGCAGGGAAGCCTTGGAATCCTGTAGCAGGATTGCTGAAGCTGTATTTGCAGAGTGCCAGTTGAGAAGTAGTGTTGTTTTGTACTGAGGGTGGCATAACGCATCTTCCTTGCTCTTCTCTGTTGTTGGAGCGAGTACTCAGCCCAGCATCCCCTCTCTTGTGTTTCAGAGGCAGGTATGGACTCTTGCACTGTCTCCCTGTTGACTTGCGTTCCTGCAGAGCAATGGAAGTTGCCAAGACCAGGCTAGACTGCGTTGGGGCCCGTGGGCTCTGGGCTATTAACAGCTCTCATTAATCTTCTAAGAAATAGCAGCTCCCAGAGCACACATATGCTTTCTTGTGTCCTGTGAAGAAGGAAGGGACCTTGTGGGTGTTGCAACTCTGATGTTAACAAGGGGATTCAAAAGCCTGTGGGTTTATTTTTTTATTTTTCTTTTGTGTGGACCTTAAGCTTTTGCTGGCTATGTGTCTGCAGTCCTTGGGCTGTGGCTCTTATCTTTCTGTGGTGTCGCTGTCTTATCTCTACCAGGTGGGTACCAAGTAAGCTTGGAATTTTTGTAGTGAGGAGGAGTTTAAAATTTAGCTCTTTTGTCTGTTTATTAACCTGACATTGCGTACTACTGAATTCTTGTGAAGCAGTTAATGGATCATCAAATACAGATACATTGTTTTCTCTTGTGTGTGAGATATGTAGGGGAATCCAGAAAGAAAAGATCGTCCAGGAGATTAAACATTCTTTAGCACAACAATATGACAAAAGTAGGGTTCAATGTTTGCAGCCATCTTACCTACCTAAATACTGAGTGCTGGCTCCAGATGTCTGTCTTAATACCCCAATAGTACTTTACACCATGTACAATGTAGAAATATGGAAGATTTTGCCTAGAAAATGAGGCGATGTCTGATAGTAACTGCTACACTAGTTCAATACTGTAGTAAAATACACAATTATATAGGATTAACTGGAATGCATGTTCTTTTTTAATTTTCTTAGTTCATGTTATATTTGGTATGTGAATGTATGTTTATTTTTGTTGTTGCTTGCCAGCATTATTTTGGGGATGTTTATCTCCATAGGAGTCCCCTATATTTTACTTTCAGTTCTGTTTGGTTGGCTATTTGTTATTCTGGTATGGGTTAGGCAGTTGGCTGTAACAATGTAAACCTTGATAAACCAAAGCTTTGTTCCTGTAATAGGGAATTTTGTTTTTACAAGATTAGACTTTAATAATTGATGAGGATATCCGCAGTAGTGGTGATCAATCAAAAGTTAAATATGTGTGGATGTTAGTACTACATCAGTTTAATTGCTGATCTTCTGAATTATTTAAAATGTGTCATTTTTACTCATCACACTCTCGATCTTGCATCACTTCTCAGTCTGTTATTCAGAAAAAATTCACATTTTTTCCAGGAAGAATTAAATTTGCTTGCCAAAGTGCTTAAAATGTATGTTTCTTATCATTAACACTCAGTAAATCACAGAAGTGCACACCTGACCTGTTCTACCAAGACAGCCCTGAAGTGCAAATCAGTTAGTTATTCTAGGGAGGGCTCTTTTGGCTGTAGGTTCACACCCCTCCTTATCATGGAAAAATCAGCTGCTTAGTCTAGTCTACATGTTTCATATTCTTACCCGCAAGTCTTGTAAAATGGATGTGCAGAAGTTGTCAGACTTGATTATTTTTTTATGTAAATGCTCTCAGAGCAAATAATTCAACATTTCCAGTTTTCCAATCTGATGATTGTGAGAGAAGTTATTTGGCAATTGCGTTCAACACAAGGAGACAAATAAGCCACAGATGGAAAAATACTTGGCAGAAGTATCATATGCTTGCTATGTTTCTATGCTCTTTTTTTTTCCTAGCCATCTGCTTTTGACTGTTTCTCCATTGTCAGGGTCTTGGATAGATGGTCTTGTGTCTGACCCAGCATGGCTGCTGTTGTATTCTTGGTTTAGAGAATTATTTATTTACTACTTATATTCTGGTGCTGCAAATTGTATTTGCTGTTCTCTATTGGGGTCAGTTAGTGCAAAGGAGTACAAAAAAAAGTGCATAAACTATACAAAAAAGAGAAACTGTAAACTTTTAGGAAGGCTTAGTCTCCGAAGCATTTGAGTGTATCCTTTGAGACCTTCATAGTACTATGGTTGAAATAGTATTTTTCTGAACTAAGGAAGGTAAGCAACAGCATCAGCCAGAAGAACTTTCTCACTTTAAAGGATTGAAGGCTGGAGATTCAGGATGTCAAAGCTATATATATGTATATGTATGTGTATATATATACCTATCTATCTTGTAGGCAGTGCTGACAGCAACTGTGGAGTAAACCAAAACTTCCTGCTGGGTGTTGATGGTACGCAGCTCTGAGCTGGCACATAGCCTTTTTATCTCAGGCAGAGCAAACACATCCTGAAGTTCTGAGGGTCTCTGTCCTGCTCCACCTTTAAACCTGGAATATGAATGTGTTTATTTTTCTTATTAATACTTTAATATTATACAATAACATACAATTATATATTATATAGAAAAATAAAATATTTTTATTAATTATTAATGTTAGCTGCAGCTCACAATGTTGTGGGAGTCTTCTTGGGTGTTCAGGCATGTTTTCTGATGCCTTGATATTTCAAAAGGAAAAAGTTGTTTGTGTGTTAGATTTCAGTCTCTCTAAATTGGCATCTGTTCATCTGACGGATAAGTGGTGCTCCCAGCAGCAAGATTTCTTGATTATTAGTGGTCATGTTCCCTGTGTTGCTGGCATAGTATTAGTGGCCAACTGGTAAGTTAATGACAAGTATTTCATAAAGTTCACTTTCTGATCCTGTAAGTGTATTTTAAGAAAGAGGCTGGGTTTTGTACTTACCAACAGATAGTCATGCAGCGTTATAATGGGGAAACGTGAAGGTTAACTGGGAAAGCAAACTTCCGTTCTTTTCCTTCCTTTTATCTTGAGCTAGCTGTCTGCATGTGAGAACTGATTTGACTGTTTTCTTCTGTGAATTCTCAGCTATCAGTTCATATTTTTACACCCTCCACTCCTCTATTTTGCACCTGCAGATTTTTTTGGTAACTTTTCACTTGTCAAAGCTGGTAGGGAGAAGGGAGATAAACATAGCCTGGAAAAGGCTTTTTGGTGGCTTGGGTCAGCTGCAGTTTATCTGTGTAACAAACGCTTACATCTCTTGTGGCTGGTTTGCTGGTGTCTGATGGATTGTGCTGCTGGGCATGTGTGAACTGCTCGGAGTTTTGGATCTCTGATCACCAGCTGCCTGTGCTGAGCTTTCTGGGGCTAGGTGTGAGTGCTTAGTTGGTAAGAAGCGTTAGGTTCCTCCATCCCTTCATTAGGCTTTGAGTTTCCCCCTCCCCCTGAATTTATTTGTTTCGATGTACGCTTCCTTCTGCACATGTTTTTCTCCTGGAAGGGGGGTGGCCCAGCGAAGTTCTCAGAGGAAACCTGGGATGGGTCCGTGCTTGGAGTATGAACTCAGCTCAGGTGGGCTGGCCTCGGTGCTGCCCCGGAGGCAAACCTTCCTGTGTGGCCACCAGCGTCCACATTGGCTGTAGGGATGGAGGGAGCATGGTCCTCCATCATAGTGAAACAGAACAAAGAAAGAGTTGGATTAAGTGGCATATTTTCCTCACAAGTGAAGACTGATAGTAGCTACTCTGTGATGTTCTGCTGGTTTTGATTTTTGGAAGTAGAGGATTACAACAGCGGAAAAGAAGCTACTCATGAGATAGACGGTTTAGGTAGGTTAGTCCAAGCCAAAGAGGACTCGGAGGCATGTGCCTTTCTGAGCCTGATGGAATGGTGACAGAGAAGCAGTTGGGGTTGGGTGTTGCTGAATGTGTGATGAGGTATCTTTAATCAAGGAGGTGGCTTGTTGGAAGGGTTTAGGGGATATCACCTCAGAAAGTGTCTTGGGCATCAGGGATCATTTAGTGAGGAAGGTGGCTGAGTGTGTATGTGTGCTCAAGAGGAGGCAGCTTAACAAGATATGAGACGGAAATGACAGAGAATAAAATGCCTTAAGTTTGTTGCCAATGAGTCATGGCTCTGGGGCCGGTTGCCACCGAGAGGCTTTGATTTTTTTGCCTGTTGCCTTTGGGAAAATTATCATGCAGAATATGGTGTTGGCCCCTGCGTATTGGTTGTTCTTAATTGTTGCATGTACAACAATGGCAGCTGAGGACCAGCGCCTCATACACAAATAGTGTGGCTTCCCTGGAATTACTGGGTACAGTTATAGTCCCCCACGTCTTTTTCTTTTTCAAGAAATTTTAAGAGCAGAAGTTCAAAGGGGCAGTACGGGTAGCTGCTGAGAAAAATCTCTTGTGCATGCTGGGAAAACCCCTGAAGAGAGTTCACTGTCAGCAAGCTCCATATCTCAAGCTTCTGAAGCAGGTTCAGAGGCAGGGATAATGGTTTAGCTTTAGCCCATCCCTGGAAGCATGGTTTTGTTGTTGGGAAACAATGTACCAGGTTACTTTTTTCTGCAATGTATATTTTCTGAGAAGAGCAGAAAAACTTGGAAAGTGATTAAAAGTATGAAGAAATAATGAATTGTCTGGAGAAACTCCTGTTTTCTGTGTCCCACAACTTAAAAATGCAACGATACATAAGTAAACTCAGAGGCAGCAAACTCGGTGCTGCTGAAAGAGTGCTTTCATATGCAAATGAAGTAAAAATATGGAAATACCTTGACAGAGTGAATTGTGAAAAATACACATCAAAAAGAAACAGGAGACAAAAGTAACACTTTGTTTATTCAGCTATGGCTAACTTGCTTTATTGAATGAGGAATTTTGCTTCTAATGTGTAATTTCAGTACCGACTCTTGGGGAGGCGAGCTAATGGGGAGGGTAAGCCACTTTGTTGTAACAACTAGACACAGACCAAGATAGATGCTGCGTACGAACGTCTGCGGTAACTTCTGTGTTCCAGCCCCCACATTAAATCCCCACTTTGCACGCGGTATTTAATGATAGCTTGCAAAGTGACTGTGCCCTTCTAGCCTGAGTGGGAAACTGCTTGACGGTTCAGTGAGACACTCTCTGAATAGTACCAGTGACCCTGAGGTCTGTGCAGTCAGACCCTGAGGTCCAAAGCAGTCCGGTGGCGTTGCAGCTTGGCAAACATTGGCAGCTTTGGAGTCCTCGGTAGCACCTCAGCTTCTATAATGGAAAAGGTTGTCTTTGCTTTACAATATTAGCCTGGAGTGAGGCTTGAGTTTGAGAGTCATGTTGTAAACGGGGGGGGGGGGGGGGGGGGGAAAGGGGTTAATGTCGACTATTTTTCAATAGCATCTGAGTGGAGGGTGGAAGGGAGAACAAGAATGTGTGTTTGTTTAGTCTCTGGTGCATGTCTGTGTTCTTGTTTTTCTGTGAGAAATGTGCTTCTTGCTTTGGCTGATACAAATGAGTTTGAAGTCCTTGAATTGATTGAATATGTCTATCTTAAATCCATGTTTTAAAGCCCTGGATCCCAAGTTGGAGAGGTACTGAGAATCTTCATAATGAAGAGTTTGTGCCTTTGGAATTGCATCCTTTCTTCCCTGCTTACTGGAGAAAAAGGTGTATTTTCCAGATACCTCTGTCAAAATTGACTTGTTAGCTGAAAGGTTAGTTTAAGTGTTGACTGCTTTGTGACAGTGTTGAAAATGTATGAGGGAGGGAGGCATGGACAAGAGAAGTGGTTGGTCAAATAATGTAAATGCAGTGGCAAGGCCGCTGATGAAAATTGCACACATATGGAAACTCATCATTCTGGTGGATCAGAAGCAGGTGGGAGAAATTGTAGAAAACTTCAAAAGGGTGTCCAAGAACTGGATTGTTCGCTCAGTAAAACTAGTCTGCTAGTAAGGTGTGTGCAGAGGTGCACATAGGTGTTCTGTGCAAGAAAGCAAGTTATTAATACCCAGTTGTACTCTTCAGTTTGACTTCAGTATTTGTGAAATGTATGCCAGAGCTGCCTAAGAAATCACCAGTCTTCCAGCAGTTTGAGTGGGAGGGGATGGGATATTTTTCCGCCCAGTAGTTCTCTCTCTAGCTGAGTAAATAGTGTTGAGCAGAACAGCAAAAAGCTTCGTTAGCTGTAACGTAGAGATGAATGTGCACAAACTCGTGTTGACTCAAGTCTGGTAACTTCTGGGGTCCCAGGCACATTCCGTAATGGAAAACAAACTATTGTATGTTTAGGTGCCTGAACTTAGGCAGTCTGGGCTGTGATGTCTTGTTCTATTGACTATGCAATGAACTTTGACTCTTTCCTTTGGAAGGAAGGTGACGGTAGCTGCTTAAAATACAAGTACAGGACAGGTAAGTAGCAGTTAGCTGTGTGGTTTTACAACTACTTCTTTGAGAGCTCATGTATGGCAAGTACTTTTCTTGTTTCATCTCACACATACATAACACGCTAGGGCACACAAATGTCAAAGCCAGGGAGGCTTGTAGCCAGCTTCACAGTGCCTTGGCTGAGCTGCTCCTGATGCTAAGGCTAGTTTAAGTAGCTTCACGCTGCAATTACGTCTTATGTCATAGATGAGTTGTTTGCTTCACTACAGTTACTATCTTGTGTTGAAGCCACTAGCCATGTGAGCTTCCAAGTGACTTCTCCTGTGGCAGTGTTTCACTGCCTGAACTGAAGGTACAATTAGTAATTCCTCATCTGTGTCACATTATACTATTGCAAAATATCAAAACAAGTAACCTTTTTTTGGGTCTCCATCGAGAAGGACGCCGAGTCGGTCGGTGGTGGACACATCTGAAGCCATTAAAAATCATGCAACAGAAAGAATCATTTTCTTGCCCAAGTCTGAACGATTTGATTTCTTCCAGGTAAACCATCCTGGGATTTGATCAAAAGGCATCAAACCTCTGATAAATTCCTTTTCCTGCGCCTGTCATGTTAACTATTAACTTCATCTGCAATACCTGAAGATATGCCTAGGAAATGAGATCTGAACTTGGTGATTAAACTTAGCTTATGCAAGTGCTACTGCTGAGAGCAGAGGTGGTCGAAGGAAATGAGTTTTTTTTGCTCTTAATTTGAATGAATTCTCCTTCACCACAGAAGATCCAGGATAACATCCTTTAGGACAACCAGCTCAGTAAGCATACAAGATTTCCTAATCCTATTAACCTACCTGAGCGTGGAAAAACACCAAATCTAGCAGAGAACTTCTTAACATTGCTTTTTTACAGGGAGTTAAATAATCAGATGTGTTTGTGACTCTTGTGGTATATCTTTCCATCTCTTAGGAAGCAGACTAGAATTGAAGTTGGCTTTGCTTGGGCCACCAAGGAGCCATTCATGGAAGAACTCTGCTGACAGCATAAAGACTTGTGAGCTTGAATTTATTAGTGTTTTATAGATAAGCAAAACCAGGAAAATGTGTGTTTGAGCTCTTGCCTTTTCACCAATTCTGTTGGAGTGAAAATACATTTCAGTCTAATTTGTAGCATGGTGGACACTTCATGTACAGGACTCCAGGAGGGGAGACATTTAAAACTCTTAGTACTCAAACAGGCTAACATGTTATTATGAGTAAAAGCTTTTGTGCTTTTAGGTTGTTTCTGTTCCACCCTTTCACAAATCCTTTTTTTGTTTTTGCTTTTTTCTGTTGTGAAAATGACTTGTCATACCCTCAGCTACAGAGAATACCTCCTTTTCCCTTTTTTTCTGGTCTTCAGGTTAATGAATTGAAGATTGGAATAATTTTGTTCAATAATGATGAAGCATCTGAGGTAGCTACTTCTCCCTTTCCCTCAGCCTCTCCTGTTGTTTCACTAACATTTTTTCTTTCGTCTGTTCTGTGATTTAATATTCCTAACCACTGTTTTTGTACTTCAGGAAATTCCTGCAAAATACAGAGAAAATATGTTGTCCACCCATCCAACTGCTCTTATGTAATTATTTTAAAAATAATGGTCTTCAGCACAGCTGAAATAGTAGGATAATTTTGTTTTACATTTTGCAACTAATGACTACTTAGGAATTCTTAGTCATGTGTAATATTAAACCCTAGATATTTAAATGCTTGAGGTTTTATTTTTCTCTTAATTATATCATTATCTGTAAAATGAAGGATGGCTTAGTTAGACCTTCAGGGAAATGCTCTTCCTGTAAAAAATACTAGAAACTGAAAAGAAACAATTTGGGAGGCAGCACAAGAGGAAAATATGGAGTACACTTCATGAAGAATGTGAAGCAAAAGGTAGGTCGGTAGAAATAGCCCTTAAAACAAGAGGCTGGGTGATCATTTTTCTGCATGGAGTCAACCAACTTTGATTTCTGCTTTAGCTCGTGCTCCCTGGTTGCAGTGACCTTCAGTTGAGCTCCTATTTCCCTTTCGCCAAGGGGTTTGGGCTGATTGACTTCCCTTTCTGGTTGTGCAGGGTACTTCAGCGATGGGACTGAAGCTTCATGCAGTTTAATGCCTTGTGTTGTGAAAGTGCTCAGAAGTCCGGTTTCTGTTCTTCATAGTGGGCTCTGTGATCTGGATGTGCAAATCTGTTGTTGCTTTCTCAATTGCTGAAGTTAGAAGTAAGGCTCTTGGTTATATTTTAGACATTTTTTTGTTTATTATTTATTTGTTTCCATTCTCCGGCTGTCTTTTGCGCTCAAAAAAAAGCAAAGATTTTGGTTCATTCAGAAAAGGGAGAAATTAGCAGTTTATAGTTAAAAAATGAATAAAAGAAAAAGCCCTATGTAGTTGAGTTGTCATCTTCCAAGTTTTGTAAAAGGGATCATCAAATCTCGTGGGTTACTGCAATTGAGACTTTGGTGTTCTAAGACAAAAAAACCCCAAACAACCCACTGGTATAATGAGTGATTTCCACAAACATTGCCCACCCCCTTCCTTCTGATACAAGTTGTTGCTTATTTAAAAAGTAAATCTCTACTTTTGTGAAGCTGAAAATGGCTCAAACTGCTCAGTTCCTTTGACCCCTGTCGGTATGATTACTTATGAGGAACAACAAATGCTCCTGTAAGACTATCTTTAGGATATGAATTTTCTCTCCCACAGCAGATAGCTATATATATCACATTTGTATTGTTTACCTTATCTCCTTTCCTGTTCTAGCACTGTGTGCCCCTTTCACATTGTCCTGCTCAAGTTTTTTTTACTTCAAGCCTTGGAAGACCAATGGAAGTGGAACAGTTGGCATCTCTCCTCTTTTTGAGTATCAGAGCTCTTTGTGACCTAGGGATGCTACCTCATTGCCTTAATTATGAAAGAAAAGGATGCAGTGCTTGCATATCTGTAGGCAGTTCCTTTCAGTAAGTAGCTTCCCCAAAGGATGCAGTGCTTGCATATCTGTAGGCAGTTCCTTTCAGTAAGTAGCTTCCCCTCATGGCCTGCGGGTTGAACGGGTAGATGCTGGACGATGGTAACATTGCTCTTTGTAGCTTATTCGGAATGGAAGGTCCAGAACAGAGTTGTTCACGTTTTTTAGTGGTACTCCCTTTGTGCCAGTTTGGAGAATGTTATTGAGATGACATCGATTTTTACCGTGCCTGTTATGTGGCTTTCATTTCTTTAATCCTCAGATTGGTGCCTCTAAACAGCAAATACTAAATATGTTCTTAAAAGTGCAGGCAGAGAAGCCAGAAGCAGAACTAAAAGGGAGTAGTAGTGCTGGAAATGTAAAAGTCATGTATTCACCTTAAACAGTGCAAGTTCAGAAAACACAAACCACGCATCCTGTGGTAAAATTATCTGAATGAGGTGAACAAGTTTTAAGTAGCTTCCCATAAACCCCAGGCAGCAGCTGTATATCTGGCACAGTCTCCCACTTTTGATACTGGCCAAAAGCAGCCCACCAGATCACCAGAACTTCCTCCTGCTTTTGACAAATTGCAACTGTGCAGAAGCACCCTGTGAAGAAGACTTCGCTTCCGAATAGAAACCAGTGGTGCTTGGTAAGGAATAGAAGCAGCTGAAGTTTTCTTGAGGATAAATCAATGTGTGTATGAACTGCATGTGTTCTTCATTGAGAACCTGCCTATAAATGGACTGATATAGAAACAAATCATGAAAATATCTATTGAGTGGTCTACATTTATGTCCCATGTTACTAATGTGAGTTTGTCTTCAGAAAATAGAAAAGTAGATTTTTCATTCAGTTTGCAGGATCATGGCCTTCACAGATTTTATCAAGGCTTAAATGTTTTTCAAATTGCTAGCAGAGGTTGGTTTAAAGATAAACTAGCTAGCATATAGTTATCTACTACAGCTGAGTTCCATTTCACCATAAGATAGTTTAACCCTAGATAAGAGGCATTGACCAGGTGTCTGCTGGGGCAGACCGTCTGTGGGTGCCTGCTATTGATCCGGTAACCATAGCTTCTTAAGGCCTTACAGGCAACTCTGTGTTACTCGTTGTGTGTGCAGGAATCATTTCACATGTTTGAAACGTGACACAAGGTCACTTCTGACAAGACAACCTGCCAGTTCTCAAATATGTATTTCTGAATCCTGGTCTCTGTTTTTCAGAATATGAATGCGGGAAACATTGCCACAAAAGATGAGGAAAAGGCTGAGGTACTTAATGCCTTCTTTGCCTCAGTCTTTAAGAGCAAGACCAGTTACCCTCAAGGTACTCAGCCCCCTGAGATGGAAGTCTGGGATTAGGAGCAGAATGAATTCCCTGTGGTCCATGAGGAAACAGTCAGTGAACTGTTGCTTCACTTGGACACATACACAAGTCCGTGGGACTGGATGGAATCCATCTGAGGGTAACTGAGGGAGCTGGTGGAAGTATCTGCCAAGCTACTCTCCATCATTTATCAGCAGCCCTGGCTAACCAGGGAGGTCCCAGAAGACTGCAGGTTAGCCAACGTAATGCCCATCTACAAGAAGGGCCAGAAGGAGGATCTGGAAAACTACAGGCCTGTCTGTCTGACCTTGGTGCTGGGGAAGGTTATGGAGCAGATCATCCTGAGCACCATCACGCAGCACATGCAGAACAAGGGGATCAGGCCCAGCCAGCATGGGTTTATGAAAGGCAGGTCCTGCTTGACCGGCATGGTCTCCTATGACAAGGTGACCCACCTAGTAGATGAGGGAAAGGCTGTGGATGTTGTCTACCTGGACCTTAGTAAAGCCTGGAGTTTAGCCTGGAGAAAAGGAGGCTCAGGGGAGACCTTATGGTTCCCTACAACTACCTGAAAGAAGGTTGTAGGCAGGTGAGGGTCAGTCTCTTCTGTCAGATAACAAGTGACAGGACAAGAGGAGATGGCCTCAGGTTGTGCCAGTGGAGATTTAGATTGAGTATTAGGAAAGATTTCTTGACCGAAAGAGTTGTCAAGTCTTTTTTAATGACTTCTTTTGCCAAGTCATCAAGTTGGACTTGATGATCCTAAGTTTCTTTTCCAACCTAAATGATTCTATGAGTCTATAATGTTGTGACTTGTAGACACCTTCTTTTCCCCAGTGGTGAACAGTGATGACTAGCAGCATTCAGCTGCTGTCTTGCACTAACTTCAGTTTTGTAAAAGCTAGGTTATTTAAAAGTATTTCTAGTAGGAGAAAAGATTTACGGAAATAGCGCTTGAAGTACTGTCTACATATGGGCTTAGTAATTAATTTTATCTCTGTAAGGAATCATGGCCAATATTCTTAGGTCCCTCTCTCCATACTGTAGCGCCCCAGTGCCTGTATAGAACAAAGCTGCTGTGAGAGAAGACGGTCTCTGGCTGTGAGGATTGGTGGGAAGGTGTGTTCCCAGGGATGTGTGACAGGGTTGTTCTCAAAGGCTTCCAGGCTGATGGCTGAAGGCTGTTGCTTCTGGTGACCTGGTGCTGTGGTAAAAGCAGTCTGAAGATCCCTGAAAATGTCTGAAGACTGAGGGTTTTGCAGTGTCTTAAAACACTCTGGCTGGTGTTGTGGGATGGCCCTGAAGTGGGGCAGCGTGTGAGGGGCAGCACTGGCCTCAGTCACCTTCCTGAGTATGGTGGGATGGAGAGAAGTGTCATTGAAGTGGGGGTGATGGAAAATGGGTGCTGCCATAGTTAATGTTCTTGTAAATAAAGCTCTCCTGTGGGTCTGTGAAAGGGAAACGCTGACTTACTGTGTTACCATATGACCCTCCTTGGGTGGGTGTGCACAAAAAAGTTGGTAACTGCACGTTGGTGATTTGATTTCCTGTATTTGGGAAGAAAGGATTTGAGGACTGACAGCCAGGAGGCAGAAATGCATATGACGTGTTTGGGGTTGAAGTGGTAATACGGAAAAAGAATAAGGTTTCTAATAGATTAGACCATTTAATTTTTTTTTATGGCTGGATACAAAACTTAATCCGAAGAGGATATGCAGTCAGTTACAGTGAACTATTTTTCTTCTCTGAAACGTTACTGTTCGTAATTAAGATGTTTAAGTTCATGGTATTTTCTAACTCAGAAAACGGTAGGGTATTTTATTGACTGGCTTGGTACGTATGTAGTTACCCTTCTGCAAACAATCCTAAGGGGAATTTTGATTAAAAAAAAAAAAGCTGAAAAGGCATATCTAAGGCCAAAGCAAAGTATCTAATGAGGAAGTTGAAAAACCTAAGTAAACTTAAAAGAGGAATAAAAATGAAGAAAACCAGGAAGCATTTCTTGTCTGTGAGGGAGTGGGCAGCGGCTGACTTGCGGACCCTTTGCTGAGACCTGGCAGGAATGCCTGACAAGTGGCAGCATTTCGGAGTGTGGGGTGATCTCAGTTAACCTACCCATCCCTGGATTTATTTTATTTTTTAAAAATTACACACCTGTCTCTGTGTTTGCTTGGGTGAACTGGAAGCCAAGTTAACTTGCCAGTTCCTTATTGAGCAATACAAACCATTCAGTATGTGCGGAGTGACCTCCTGCCCCGCACGCCTGTGGAACCACGCTGAAGTATGCCCGGCCGTGTGCTCCTGCCGGGGCTAGGGACCCGCTTCTCCCTTTGAGAAGCAAACTTTGGGAGGGTGTGGGCTGTGAAGGTCTCCTCTCTGAGTGACTCTGAAGAGAAGGGCCTGGTAACAGCCTCCACTTAGCAATTGCTAGAGAAGTGGGCTCATCTGCAGTGCCCATTTCCCTGTGGAAGGGAATTGTGAATTTCAGGAAAAAGCATTAGTTTTCAAGTACTGGAAAGAAAAAACCAGCTGCTTTTAGAACACATCCTGTGGAAAATGAATTGCTTTTCTGTAGGAGGGTCTTTTCTTGGAGGACATGGGTTGGTGGTCCAGTGGGCATTAAAACGGAAAGGTATGTTGCACAACCCAAAGCCAGCATCTCGTGCAGCCCTGTCCTCTAACTGGCCTCTTCGTTACCCACCGCTGCGCTACTGACCGTCAAGCTCTGCTGCTGCGCCGCAGTGTTCAGTGCTGTTGCTTCCTGTAGAACTCTTCCAAAGTAAGTCAGCAGGGTTTTTTCCCCTTCATGGTTTGCTTCCAATCATATGTTTCCTTAAGAAGGTAATTTGCCAAATGGCCACTTCTTTTTAAGTAGCAGTTTAAAATTGTCTTTTAAAAACAAGGCTTCAGAAGAATTCTACATCGACGCTTACATTTTACTTCTATTTAAATTTCTAAATTCGTCCTTGCAGTCCTGCTCTCATTTTAGTAAAGCATACAGGAGCTTCATAAATTTAACTCTCAAGCACCCTGCCACATTTTCTTTGCAGTTGAGATGGTGTCGATGCTGTGTTGCAGCTGGAGTTCTGATGGAGCATTTACTTATAGACATGAGGACAATGTCTCATAAATCTGGCATGCCCTCATTTCTTTTGCCAGACTTCAGTGTTCAGGTAAAACATCTTTCTACAGGACTGTGAAGTTTCAGAGGGAAATAAATACTGGTGGTGTCTTTCTCAGTTTGTGTTGCAGATGCACTCAAGATATGCTTGCTGGTCTGGCAGGGGTAAGGTCAGTTCTGTTCATCTTTTACAAGGTACTACCCTTCCAGACAGCTGAAAACACATGAACTGCTTGAAGCTTCTGGGGTTATTTTCTTCTCTGAAAAATAAACACATTACATCAAGAGAACTAACTGAAATGGGTAGTTTGAAAAAAGTAAGTCTTACCTAGCTAAATGAAGAAGTTACTCGGGATTGTAGAGGCGTTAGTGGGTTCTTTAACTAAAAGTAGGTTTTGCGTTTTTTCTCTTTGCAGGTCTAGCCAAAGTTTTTGTTGGCAAAAACGTGCTAGGTAGTGTGTTTAGCAGGTTTTTTCTATGTAATTCTTTGTGTTACTAGGCATAATATGATTACATTTAAAACTTTGGATAGAAAGCATATTGGTGGAGTAAGATTGGTGTTTCTATGGGAACTTTGATTTTGAAATTAAAATTCTTGTGAATTTAGAAGCTTGGGCTTAATTTCATTATTAGAATGGCAAGTTCTGATTTATTCTAGCGAAGAAGAAAAATAGTTCTTTATTTATGCAACAGAATAGATTCCAGATACTCTTCTGTCTCAGAAGAGCTGAAACTACTTTATGGGCTTAATCTTGTATGTAATAGGGATCTTCTATATAGAGGAGAAGAAATACGGTAAGAGCAGTTTTGCAGCTCCTTTGTGTGGTGAAGGCGTTGCTGGTTATAGATACTATGAGTACGTATTTAGTCCAAAGACACTCAGTTTACAAGTCTCTTTACAGAAGGATGATTGCAGCTAGAAATATGCAGACTAAACAAATGTGTAAGGCTGCAAATGAAGAGAGGTTAATGGTATGGGGAGCTGGTAACAGGTTAAGCTAGATTCATTTGGGCAACAATACGCATTTTGCAAGGTCCATTGAGCTGGTAGTAGATGACAAAGTGAGCCCTGGTGCCTTGTGGTATCCCAGAGCCCATGAACTGTTCTGGAAAGTGTACCAAACGTAGGGAGGGATGAACGTAGTGAGCAATTTAAGTAACCTCATAGCTTCGGTAAGACTCTTTTACAGTCTTGTTTATAGAATAATATGGAAAAATTGGAGAAAAGAGCTGTAGGTATGGTTAATGGTTTAGAGGAATGTGCCAGAGGCAAAGAGCCTGAATATAAAAAAAAGTTGATTTCTCTGGCTTAACAAGAAGGAGGTTAAGTCATATAGGAATACCTTTAGGGAAGAGTGTGGAGTTTTTCTGGATTTTGGGGTATGTAGTGATTTTTAGTTTTGGGTCTGGGTTTTTTAAAAGGATACTTCATGAAGGTGAATGTCTATCAAAATCCAAAGCCTGAAAGCTGAAATACAGCAACCTAATTTGTGGGATATTACCTTATCTTTCTTTTTCTCCTTTATATAGTAAAAATTCCTCCTCAGTCACAAGATGAGGGCTGAGTGAAGTTCTATCATCTTTATTACATAGGAGATCAGACTCAAATGAGGATTACGCTTGATTTCTGGCCTTGCTTTGTGAATATTCCCCTCCCCCCCCGCCTCTTCTGTCCTGTGTTAAATTGATCTTCTCCTTCCTTTGAGTATGTCCAATGGGTCTGTCTCTGGGAACCACTGATGGAAGTCTTCACTGCCAGTCATGGAATGAAAATGAACAAACTACTCTTCAGGGATGGATTAAAAAAAAATTTCTGGGAATATTGAAACTAGTTCATGACCAAATAATACAGGATTTGACAAGATGACTGAGGGATGTTTATTATAGTTGAGGTGTGGGTGAGAAGGCTTCATCTGCCGTAACCAGCTTTTTTGGATACCTCTGTGACTCGGCATGCTCTGCAGGATGTTACAGTGGATTGATGGGCACTGGTGTAAGCTGCTAAGCATCTGCTTTAATTCAACTACCTTTATAAAACGAAGCGTTTACTTAAAAACACATTTCTCCATAACCTATCACACTGTTAACTGTCAAAAAAACACAGCAAATTTTTACCCATGTTTCAGCTGTGGGTTCTTTGAAGGTGTGTTATGAGTTAAGGCTTACATGTCTTTTGAGTCATTTCTTCAGCACATCAGAAAAATATTGTGACTAGACATTTATTTTGGAGCTTCTACCAGCACATGCCTAGAAAGATATCCTTTTTGGAGGATATGAAATAAAACTGACGCTGTAGCAAAAATTCTCATTATTTTCTGGTTTGCCATTTTTATTAAATGGGGTTTTGTGTGTGCCCTTTTGCTGAAGAAAAAGGTACTGCAACAAGCTGTCTTCTTCAGATAAAGCTCAGATGATCCTGTAGATTGTTAACCACATCTTAGGGAGTTTGGCATGTGATGTGCAGCATACCGTGCTGACATTATTCTTGCATAACTTCTCAGTGTGCCATTTGTCCTAACAATAAAAGGCCTATTTAAGTGAACTCCTTTGGAAGAATTGTTTTATGTGAATTGTGCCAAAGTATCATTTCTGGAATGTTAATTGAATGGTGTTTTAATAGTGATTAAAGAGTCGATTGAAACCGCTTGACCTGTTCGTATAGTTCAAGTTTGATGGGGGAAAGCTGTTCTCAGAAAGGATAGGGGTGTGATGGGGGTTGTGCTCCCAGCTGGTCAGGGATGTCTTGAATGGGTTGTGCTATAGTCATTCTGGGTGTATATAGCAATAAAAGAAAAAAAGGAAACAGCCAAAACAGAATTATGAGCACTTTTTACTGATGGAAAAACATAAAAGGAGAAGCAAATTCATAATAGCTGCTGCTATCATCTGTTTTTGCTGGCTGTTAAGATTAGTCTCCTTTTGAAAAGGTTACAAACTTAGAAATAAACTTGAACCTGTAAAGAAATATAGACAACGTTACTATTAGCAGAGTTATTAATCCTTTTAAGGGAAGGCTCACCTCTCAGAAGGTAGGTGAAGTGGCTAGAATTTTAGGGTAAAATCTTCTATGTACTTTGTATTTGTTGCTCCCCATTGAAACATTCCCTGCAAACCTTGTTAATGGCCTATCAGTTATTTTTAGTATATAGTTATTATATTTAAAGGAGATGAGAAAGAAGTAGGCTAAAAGAATGCTGGATACATTTTTTTCACTAAATATATTACTATTCTTTGGTATAGAGTGTACTGAAATTTCCAGTTCCAGTAAGTAAATACCCCCTTTTTCTTTATTTCAGATGCTTTCTAATGATTCTTTTTGTTTGTAAAGATTCTGAATTCATTCCTTTCCCAGCCATGCTGGTGGTGATTACAACTCAAAGCCCCCTGAGTTCATATGCTGCCTTTATATTAGAACTAGCAAGAAGACCAAAACTTCATACCAGATACAGGGTGTGGTGGGTTTTTTTCTCTGTAATTCGTATTTATGCTCTTTAAAAACTTCTTTGTCCTGCTTTATTTTTGTGTTTGTGTGTGTGAAATGTAATAGGGGGTAGAAATACATGATTTGGATTTTTAGTACCCTTAACTAATGCAGGGGAAGTTAGAAAGAGTGAGTTGCTTTCCTTAATGCACGCTGGTAGCTGCTGGTGTGGAGTAGCCTTCCAGGGGGTAGTCCTTTTCTCTTGGCAGAATGTTAACAGCTAATTTAGATGCCTGAAAGGATGTTGGTTTTGTTACATAAGGGAATGGAAATAAAGGAGGAGTTTCATTTTTTCCCTTGTATATTACGTTGGAGACAGAATCCCCAGTAGTAAGCCTTGATGCTTGGTAACGGTAACGGTAATCATCTCATCCAGTTTTTCCTGAACACTATCGCAGTTTCTCCTCTTACATTATGGAGAATATATTAACATCTGTTAAATGTTCCTGTGTGAGCTTTCAAGGGACAAGTGGTTATCCTCCAAAGATAAAAGATAATATTTATGCTTCTTTTAAAATTGTGCTTAAGAATTAGTTGTTTCAAACAGCCCTTTGGTTATTTATTCATTGGTGTGTATTCTTCCTCATTTTTGCTTCCTATCAGAATTTAGGTTCCCTAACAACATAGTTCACATGTATTTTGGAATGTATTTTATCCAGACACTGCTGGATCACTGATAATAGTTTAGTAGATATCTAAAAGAAAAAAAAAAGTCTCTAATAGTTTTATTTACATAGAAGGGTGCAGCTTAATCTCTCAGGATAAAAGCCATACTGTGGTACCATAGCACATAAATCTGGGATTATAGTGCCAAGGCATTTCCTGTTTCACCAAAACCTTTATCTGTGTGCAGCTGGATGACTGGTTGGATTTTTCTCAAGTAACTTATCAGGCTGTTCAGACAAAATCAGATCTATTAAATTGAATATTTTAGTATTTGGTAGAATTCTATTCTATGAGCTGCCAGTAGATTGTATAAGATTGGTGTATGTGGATTCATCAGGGACTAGATTATAGGCACATAATGTAATGCCATTTCCAGGTCAGGAAAATAGTGTTACATTCCTCCTGTGTAACAATGCACTGAACTCTTGAGGTCTGCCTTTTATTCAAATGTCATGGAGTTTATTGTGTTAGAAAGCATCCTCTGGTTCACTGTTTATGGTTCCCAGGACTTTCTCATCTGTGGCAGACAGTTCAAATACATTGTTGGTTCCTTTGAATCTGGGTTTTGCATCCATTTGAATATTGTCACCTTTTTTTATGGGAAGATACTTGTAGTTCTTGAAGCAAATGTCCTGAGTATATTTGCCTTCCTGAATACCAGCCTCTGGCAGAGGAGGAGACTGGCTTATGCAGTATATTTCCTTTATATAAAAGCAGCAGAATAAATACTAAATAATGTCAGACTTGGATCTTAATAACTTTGGACCTAAGCTTGTGAATAACCTGTGATAAGGGGTGTGTGTGTGTTGGTGAGAAGGAGCCATGTGTGTAACATGATGGATACTTTTATATGTTTTTATATTTTAAATTGAAATGAGAAGAAAAATGCTTTACAGACTGCAGTTGTGTTAATTGTTCCTATTTATTGCAAAAGTGTTTTTGAATAAACCTCATTTTCAAAGACCTGAGGGGTTTTAAGTAATTCATAGCTAACGATCATATAGTGGATAAGTTCTAGTCTTTCTAGTCATCAATTTCTGTGTCCAAGGGAAACATTTGTTAGTGTGGGTGTGGTCATTCTAGTCTGATAATTAAAGCTGAGTGAAGGACAGGGTTCATTTCAATTGTGCTTTCTTGTCTTGCCTAAGCGAGAAGTGAACGGCTGCTTCTGTTCATGTGGCTTTCTCGCTCACGCTGAACTGCTCTTTTGCAGAAGGAGCTTTACAAGCCTAAAATGGTTCGTGTTTGTAGAGTAGGGATGTTTGCAAGCTCTTGAGAATGTCAGACTCCCTCAGAACTCAAAGTATTTGTTCATTAAGTTGAAAATACGTAGATTTAAGGGAAGAGATGGTCTCACAGTTTTGAATCTTCTTTTGTTATCAGGTAGTGATACCTGACTTGGTGATTAAGTTGCATTTAGAAGTGGAGTAGGTTTGTCCCAATAGTGTATTACATTGAGCCTGCTTTCTTGACTGACTGTTTTTGATGGTTTTTCTTTGGAAAGCTGTATTGAAGAATTTTCCTTTGTTCATTGCTTACTTAACACATGTGGTTGTTATTTTCTTCTTCTATGTATAGCTCTTTCTACTTTAAAACATGAAAGTGAAACTCTTTGGATATTAAGATCAGTACTTTCCTATGTTTATACTATGTTCTGCTTTGGCCAAGACATCCATAACTAATTTTAATAACTTAAATAGAAGCTTCTGCAATGGGGCAGAGTTCATGCCTTGACTGTTGATTCATATCTAAGTAGTGAGTATAAACAAAATAAATGTAATCTTGATTTTTAGTAGAGCTGGAGATCTGTTGCATTCTGAAACTTCAATATACACAAGTATTTCCTAAAATGTAGCATTGTGAAGGTATAATACTAGGTGAAGGTGGAGTTTAAATTAATTTTGTAGTTGGTCAACTGTAATTGTTTTGGTGGTTGGGTTGGGGTTATTTTGGATTTGTGGTGATTCTTCTGTTTAGTAACCCACCCCACCCCTGAGACTTTATTCTATGGAAAATTTTGTCTTGGAGGAAACCCAAATGTTGGCATTTTTCTAATGGATCAGGAAATAATGTATTCAGACAGCTCCTGGATATGTAAAAATTGAGCTCTCCAGTGCTTTCTGACTCATTTGTTTCCACTAATTCCTACTTATGTCCTCCATGTTAATCCTTTGGGACAGTGAACTTTTATTTTTATCCTCAAGTAGCCACAGGCATATCTCGTTCTTAATAAAGCTCGTGACTTCAAGGAAAATGTGATAAAGCTACCTAGAAAAATAAATACCAATCTTGAACAAGAACCTTGACTTCATCACTGTCAGAACTTGGCAGCCTGGCTCAACATGTGGGCAGGGGAATTTTTCTGAAACCTTTAGGGACCCTTATTGTTTGTCCTTTGACAGTATGTATCTTGGTATACGTGCACAAACAGAAAACTCATTTTCCAGCAAAATTGTTTCCTCTAATGTCTTTTAAAGGGTCACAACTTTACTCCTTTGTCTTCAAACAGATGGAAATCTTGTTCCCTTTTTAAGAGGGAGCTGCTTTGTCTGTTCTTGTGATCACGCAGATGTTCCTGCTGAGGTAACTCAAGAGCATCAGGGTCACCCTTTGAACCTTCATCCGCTGCAGCCAAATGCTCAGCTCTCGTTTCTTTCTAATACTGATTTCTGTGGTGTGTCATGGGTGTCATACTTTCTCTTTTCTTCCCTGTGTTAGCAATCTCCTTAGGGCACAGCTGCCGTGTCTCTTCACGTACACTCAAGTTCAGACTCTTATAAAGGAGAAAGAATTTGAATGGCAAAACCTAGGTGATACCTTGTGTTTGTGTTAATTCCTATCTACTGTTCAGATTACAATTCTGCTGAAATTACAGTGGAAATCCTTGGAAGATACCTGCTTTATGGACTGAGAACTTTCTGGACAGCTGTGTGCTCTCGTTCATTTTTTAATGCAGTGTTAGTATGCTTCTATCACTCACCTTCGTGTACTTTTCCACACTACATGTTTACTTTAGGAGCTCAGGATTTAAGACCCCGCTCAGACTGTGTTATCAGAGTAACAGCAGTACTTTTTGCAAGTACTTTCTGGAAGACCTTTTAGCTCTTTAGTATTTGTGGTGGTTTATTCCCTCATGAGTTAAAATTAACACCCTGTTTTGCGTTCTTGTATGTGCTCAGCGTTGAGAGATTTAAAACTTGTTCTTCCAGTAGAGGGATTTCTTGAAAGAGTGCGTGTGTGGGAAGTTATGCTGCTTAAGAAGCTGTGGTGAAAGCCTTTGAAGAGGTGGTAGGTAAGGAGCATTCAGATCTGGCTGGAGGAAATCTTTTGCTCTCATAAACATTAACAGCAACTTCACAGGCTACTTTGGATACTGCCCTCGGGGACAGTGGGCAGGAGAGCTCCAAGAAGGAGATGGGGGCAGTGGCTGGCACTGCTGCTGTCAGTGAATCCCACAGCTGGGGAGGGCTGGGGATGCTCGGTCAGGCTCTGGTCCCAGCCAAAAAAGGTGTTTGTGTGGGCTGCTGCCTTCCAGCTGGAAGGTGGGAGTGCTGTGGGAGGCTGGCTAGACCAAAGCCTCAGCCTTAAGTCCAAGTCTCATCACTTTAAATCTAACTTTGGTATTTGTCAGGCTGGTGTCTTGCAAGGTCTACTTTTCCCTTCTTTCTCCCTTGGGTTTCTTACAAACTTTACGGTACTGAGGTCCTTTTGGCTTCAGACTTCTTGATTTGTTTATGACAACATCATAGGACTTTGAAAATTCTCAGTGGCTGCACCGCTCCTGAGTGGGTGAAGTCTCCAGCAGGACTTCATATACTTGGTGGAAGAGCCTCTGAAAAGCTAATGGTGCTGCAAGTAGTGTTGTGGCTGTAGGGTTATTGAACTGCTGTAAAAAAGGCAAAATGCAAAGATTAAAAGAAAAATGGAAATTAGTTTTTGGTTGCTTGGCTTTAAGAAATTGCCCTAATGTTGTGCATTTGAGGTTGATTTGGTTCTTCTTGCAGTTCCTTTGATTGCAAATTATTTGATACTTCTGCTGCTCTTCTCCGTTACCTTTATTTTTTGAAAGAGTGAAATTGTTTAATTCTTGGATTCAGGGTTTACCATTTAATTTTGTTAATTGTTTAAAAAGGTATGTGATTGGAGTGGGACCAGATGAGTCCAGAGAATTAATAATTGGCTATAAGAAGGAAGCAGCTGCTTGCATGCATTAAGTTTTTCACACTAATGTCTGATACCATTTTACCTGACACCTTGGAGACAGATAAGATGTTGGTTTAAATACTTTGTGTAGTTTTGGGGGTTTTTTCCCCCACATCTAGGGTTCTTTCAGACCATAAGTGCCTGAAGTGGTCTGTGGAAGGGAACTGTACTGCAAAAAAACATTATGCATTTTTTCCTGCATGGTAGATTTTGCTGTGTGGGTGAGTGAGAGAGACTATCCATAATTCCTCTGACATAATTGATCCCTTATGCAAAGTAAATTCTTCTTACTGTTTCTTTCCCCTTTTCAACAATATATTAGTTGTAGAAGTAGCCAGTTTGTAGTTATAGTGTAAAAGTGTCATGGTTTATATTATGCTGTGCAAGATTAGATTAGCATACAAATTCCGTAAAACAAGTACTAATATTGTTCTAGTATTTGGTTGCTGTAGCAAATGATTCTGGGGGCTGGGTTTTATGGCTTAGGCATCTGAAGTGGGAGAACGAGGGAGGATGTATGTTCCATTGTGGTTTCCAGACCGCAGTATAATCAGGGTTCGGATGAAAACAAAGTAGGTCATGGCACGAACGTCTACTGAAAAATTGGAGACTTCTAAAGACTCGGTTGCAGTGCAACTAAAAGCACAACTTTGAACAGGAGATTGCAGGAAAAAGTGTAAAAGCATTGACCTCTTCACCATATCCTAGTCTCCCTTGCCCTGACCCAACATACCTAAACAAGGGCATATACTCCACACCACCCCCCCGCTTTTTTTTCCTACCTACCAGATCATTAGTTAGAGAATTTCTTTCACTAGGGGAAAACAATTGGAGGCTATACAGAATTGCACAGAAGCAATTCTCAGTAAACTTCACCTAATGCTTTTCTGAACTCTGTTCATTAACTCTTGACTTCTGCAATGTCATATAACACTGCCAATTATCCACTGTGCAGGGAAGTATTTAAACTACATGCATGATTTTTTCAGGTGAAATACTCATTTTCTGTGTTATAAGAAAGAATGAATGCTTGCTTCCTGCATTGCTTTCTCAGTATTAGGCTGGAATTTATAGACATCTGTCTATACCCTTTTTTCAGTCATTCACCAGCCTGAGAGATCCCACAATTTTTCCTCATACAAAAATTTTGCATACTTCTGAGTGCCCTCACTGGCTTCTTTCTATATTTCTTTATTGTGTACTCTTACACTTTTTCAAATCTATTTCTCTGGCAGTTACCAGAATTTCTCAGTGTTAAAGGTGTGGTGAGCTTTGGGTTTTGTGTTCTAGCTTGGTGTTTTTCAGTTTTGCTTTACGGATGACTATGAACACTTTGTCTGTCTTCTGGTCACTGTGGAGTAGAGTCCTGAAGTTTGTCAAAGGACTTACTACAGGGACTCAAAGATCTTCTTTACGTTCTGTTTCCTGACTGGAGATAGGCTGTAAGTTACTTTCACAGTGTGCATGTTCATGTGCAGATGTGCTTTCCCAATATATGCTGAATTTCTTCTGCCTTCCCTATTCCACAGTCATTTACAAGGGTTTCATAATGCTGTAACTCAGGGTGGCCTGTAGCTTTGTGCAGAAAATGAATGTAAACAGATCACTTGCAGATTTTCTGTAAATGGAGGCTCTGTGCAAAGAGACTATGAAAAAAGCTGAAAATTTATGATTCTTAAATGATTCTCAAACGAGCATAGTCGGATAGTTGGCTTTTTTTGTGTTTTAATTTTTTTTTATTCACACTTCTGTAGTGACCTAAGGCTGGCTGACTAGCTGGTTGAAATCTAGTGCGTTACCCTTTTCTCCATCAAGTTTTGGGGAGTCAAGTGAATGTGCTACAGCAAATTCTACTTGTAGCTGGTATTTGGGGAAAGTTGCAGTTCTCTATAGGAATGGACAACACTGTCTGTCTGTCTGCTGCCTCGTTTCCCTTAGTCCCTTTGCAACTAGTGAAGAACATTGTTTGGTCCCCAGAATTTAGAGAGTCAGTTTTGTCTTCCAAGAGATGAATTTGATGGAGACCATCAAGGCTTAGCTGGAGGTGCTAGTAGATATTCACTGAATGATCAAGAGGAAGAAACTTTTTGTTATTAACTGTTGGTTGTTGAGTGATGGTGAGGGCAACATAAGGGATAAATTATTCTTAAAAAGTAGTTAGGGTTCTCCATGTAGTGTGTGTTTAATACCCAAGAAAAAGTGTGAATGTTTGTGGTTGGGTCAGATACATACCATACAGGCTATATATGATAGCATTAAAAACAAGTCGTTTTCCTGTAAAGCCAATGTACCTGAGAACTGTGAGCACGTAGCACAGGACTAAATTGCTTACAACATCCTTCCGAACCTAGGAAGAAGTGGGTTACTGACTTCGATCCAGATTTCTGAACTAGATGCACTTGAAACTGTGTACTGAATTTGTAGGAGTAGTAAGTAGTAGCAGAACTTGAAACAGTAGAACTTAATTTTTGCTTATAAATGGTTAAGTAGGTGGAATGGGCCAGCTGTGGGTGCAAGCAGGGTAGTAGTTAATGTGACATAAATAAACTTTTTTTTTTTTGCGTTCTGCAACTGCGAATGCTGCGTCACACTTGCTCGCTCACTCGTCTATACAGATTCCCTGCTCTGAAATGGAGCCAGTGGTGAGCTGAGCTGTTCTGTAGCACTGTTTGTAGCGCTGTCGTGCTCTTAAGGAAAAGCAGATGGAAAAAACTGAAAATGCTACAAAGAACACATTTTTACCTTCACTGCTCCATCCAGAGCTGTGAAATTGGCTTAAAATTCCTTAAACTCTTTCACTTGGTTAATAACGTATCTTCCAGCACACTAACTTTGTGTTGTGTTTAAACCTTTGCCAGGACGGGAGCAGTTTCATGGCCTCGGGTCCATGTACTGCAGAGGAGCAGCTGCTGTGATCCTCACGTATGATGTGAACAGCCTCCAAAGCCTGACGGAGCTGGAAGAAAGATTCTTGGCACTGACAGACAGTGCGAGTGCTGACTGCATCTTTGCTATTGTTGGAAATAAAGTTGACCTCACCAATGACTGTGCTTTACCACCGGATGAAAATAAACCCGAGAAGTCTGTTGCCAGCTGTGGCTCGAAGGTGCGAAAACAAGTCCATGCAGAGGATGCGATTGCGCTCTATAAAAAAATACTGAAATACAAAATGCTAGATGAGAAGGATGTTCCAGCAGCTGAGAAAATGTGCTTTGAAACCAGCGCGAAAACAGGATACAAGGTGGACTACCTCTTCGAAACTGTGTTTGAGATGGTAGTCCCAATAATTGTACGGCAGAAAGCTGAGGGGCCGCCGCAAACTGTAGACATCACAGACTACAAGCCAGCAAAAAGGACAAAATCTGGTTGTTGTGCCTGATCCATTTAAGTGACGTACGAAAAAGGGAGGGATTGTTTGCTCCAGCAAACTGAGGAGTAACAAGTGCTTGCTGTTCACTGGAAAGGAAAAGTCAAAGAATAACTAGACTGAAATGGTGTATGTGGAAAAAAACCAAAAACAACCAAACCACAAATCTTCTGGCTGTTAAAGGTTTCTGGGAAGCTCTGTGTATGAAAATAGGAATGTGAGCGAAATTACGAAGGAAGACTTGCCAGTTTCCATGGTCTCTGAAGACAAATGGTGTGTTAGTACAGTTGGTAGCGACAGTCATTTGAACAGTTTTGAAGGAGTCTGATTTTTAATGACTCTCCATTTCATGTTGCATGTAAATGATCTGTTTGTGTACTCCTGACAGCTTTCACATGATTATCATATTTCCCCTTGTGATTCTAACTTTGGAAGATTCAACACATGGTACTTTTTTATTCTTAAAAAAAGAAAATCCAAGTATAATTTATATTTGTAGCTAATAATTACAATCTTTTTATGTCAGATACGACTGTAAGATTCATCAGCTGAACTATTAAAATCACTGTGGATACATACTGTTAATTTGCAGACTTTATTAATGTGAATTCTCCTTCCATAGTGGCCTTTCGTGTATTTACAGGCAGCACCACAGCTCTCACTTGCGAGTTGCAGGGGGAAGGTTTTTTTCCTTTCAGTTTTCTCTTATAATTCTTTTTGATGTGGATAGCAAAGTTTTTTTTGGGGGGAAGTGGTGTTCTATTTTTGTCTGCATTTTGTAGAGATGTCTTTGCAGTGCCTATAGGATACCAAGGTGCTGAATACCCCTGTTTTGTCTCCTTTCCAACTCCTCTGTAGTTGTGCCCAGGCAAAGCTGCAGCTCTGAGTTTTAGCAGCTATGCATGGCGTTGCCATCTACCTGGCAGGAGGTGAGGGCTGGCATTTTCTGATGTGAAACTGGCTAATGCAGGAGGAAGGGAGAAAGAGGCTGCCAAAAGTGGGGGTAGAAAGGCGCGTTAAGGAGCATTGATGAGGTACATGGTTTCTCTCCTGACTGCAGTAAAAAGGGGAGGGGGTAATTCTCAATACTGTTCCTAAACTTTCCCAACGCTCTTGGCTACAAAGAATACATGCAGTGATCCAGGAACTCACACTGAGACACCATAACCAGAGTGAAGAACTACTAGTTTAAAAACCAAAAAAACCCACAAAACAACCCCATCCCCAATCCCCTCACCCCCCCACCCCCTACCCCCTGGAAAAAAACAACCAACCAACCAACCCACAAACCAAATCTTCCCAAACCAAAACCAAACAACAACAGAAGGGGAGAACCCCCAGAGATGCAGCTTGCATGTTTCCAGCTCTGCAGGTTGTTGTGTGGGGACTCCATCTTCCCATGTATGCTTCTGGCATAATTTTCTAAAACTAAAGGTGGGTTGTTTTTATGTTTTGTCATTGCCTTTCTCTGTTCCACCTAAATCATGGTTGTTTAGTACATAGGGAGACAATTCCTAAATGAATAATGAATGTATTACTAAGTATATTTAAAACATGTTTTTTTCAAAAGTGCGTCCTCTTGAGCAACTTGCTGCAAAGCAGTACCTTTATTTTCTGCTTTCAAGTTTATGCATGGAGCACGTGTAGTGGGGAAGAACGGCTTGAGAGGAAAAATCTCTGTACACTTAATCATAGAATCATAGCATGGTTTGGGTTGGAAGGGACCTTTAAGGGTCATCTACTGCAACCCCCCTGCAGCGAGCAGGGACATCTTCAAAGAGTTTAGCTTGCTTAGAGCCCTGTCCAACCTGACCTTGAATGTTTCCAGGGATGGGACATCCACCACCTCTCTGGACAACCTGTTCCAGTATTTTCAGCACCCTCATCAGAACTTTCTTCCTTATATCTAGTCTGAATCTACCCCTTTTTTAGTTTAAAAGCATTACCTCTTGTCGTATTGCTACAGCCCCTACTAAGGGTTGTTATGTTTTGGATTTGCTAGGGGTTTGCAGTTTAACACCTGTCAATCTGTTAGAGACTTAACTGCACCTGCTCTGTGGTATTTAAAACTGCATAAAATTAAAAACCTTCTAGCTATTAACAAAATTCTAAGGGCAGTATATAGTCTTCCCTCAGGACTGGAAAGAGACAAACAGGCTACAACCTCAAGTCATCTTCATGACCAAAATGATCTGCCGACACATCTGTGAGAGGTCCACCACTGGCTTTGCTGCATCTGTTGACAACTGAACTGGCAGCACACACTGGTTGCAAGGTCAGGCTTTTGGGAGATGTACACCTAGAAGGTACAGAACAGAAGAAATATTTGTAAATTTAACATCTAACACTTCTTAAGATAAAAATATTTCCGATTCAGTTGTACCAGCGTTGGATTCATGTGAGATCTTAAGGAATTCTTGCAGTCTTTCCAAAAGCTCCGGCTTGTGTGTTTTCACTGAAAAAGATGACGCAGGAACCGGACTAGCTTGCTGTGCTTCAGCCCTTAGGGCTAGATTTGTCTGGCACGATGTTTGTGGCTTTTTAGTGTTGCTGGCTATTTTTCCTTGGGAAATGTCTGGGTTATGATGTGCTATCACTCTGCCAGCCTGTGAGAAATCATGGGGTTGCACAGCAGAACCTGGGAGGATGTGTAATACATGGGAGCTATTGATAACGGGTCAGGAGGAGCTGTGGATTGCTTAATATGCATGCTAGTCCCATTGCTTTACTACCGTCTGAAGTCAGATTGTGCCTTCAAGTAAAACTTTATGGCTTCTGGAGTGTGATGGTGGATTTCTTTTTATTAATTTATTTTATTGGCAATTTAAACTCTGCTGTAGCTGAGCTCCATTTTTACAGCCCAGTGTTGATGCTCGATCTGTTGCAGCAGTGCCTGTGCATGTCTGCAAGCATTATTAGAGAGCACAGGTCAACCCTCAACACTGAAATTGCACAGGTTTTTTTCTTTTTAGTGGTGTTGTGTTGAGGGTTTTTCTGGGGTTTTTTGGTGCCTTTTTTTTCTTTTCTTTTTTTTTAACCAGCATACCAATATGGCTTGCTCTTGTGCTTATTAAGTGGCCTAATGTGAATTCATTAATTTCCCTGTTGCTTCTGCAGATGCATCCTGATATCCCAGCACTTCTAAAGGCCACCCCCATCCCGCTGTCCTACATAATTTTACTGGAATAATTCAGTAAATTCAGTGGCTTATTGACAGGGAGGAGCAGTGAAGCTGCAGGGTAGGGACTGGCGGCCCAGGAACTGCACTGATGCACACTTGTTCTAACTCTTGCCTTAGTAGCCTCACAGCCTAGCAGCTGATGTACTTCTAGCATAGCAGCTGTGGGCTGGGCCACTAGTCAGGCTGGACCAGCGCTAGGACACACACTAAACAGCAGCTGTGCCATGCACCTCTGCGATGCCAGCTCTTCTGCATCCCATCGGCTGCAGCAAACATTTCCCTCCGTTGCAGCGAGGTTGCTTTCCCTATTGATAACCTTGGTGCACAGCCTGGAGCTGGGCTGGTCATGGCTGGAGGCAGGTGGAACCCCTCCCTGCCAGGACTAGCCATGGTGGGTGAAAGTGGGGACCCAGGTGCTCTGCCTGCTTTGCCTGGGAGGGGAACCTCATTTTACAAGTCTCCATTTCCCCCTTCTTTCTCCCCATTAATTTTGTCTGGGTTATGTGAAGTTTGAACAGTGAAATAGAAGAGGTGTTATTTTTGGCCACACTGGGTGAATGTGAGCTGTAGGCTTGCCTGTGCCTGAGGTGATGGCCGTGCCAGGCTGTGACCGAGGTTACCATTGGCCCCCGACAACCCCAACGAGGCTTCAGGTCTTGCAGGGGCCAGGAAGGGAGCCTGAACCGCTGGGGCTGTGCAGTCTCCTCCTCTGGAGACATTCAAAACCCGCCTGGATGTGACTGTGCAGCTTGCTCTGGGTGAACCTGCTGTAGCAGGGGCTTGGATGAGGTGATCTGCAGAGCTGCTTTCCAGCCCCGACCGTTCTGTGATTCTGTGGGTGCCCATGGGGCAGGCAGTGCTGCTGAGCCACCTGCTTTGGCTTAGTTACGCCCTTGCCCATGTCATGGCGTGAAGCACCACTGCCTGTTTTACTTCTCTGCTCATGGGTCAAGGGGTGCAGTGATGTTACTTGTTCCCCTTGTCCCGTATACCTTGGGCTGTGTGTGCCTAGTCCCTGGTGGCTGTGAGGCCAGGTCCCAACTCATGCTCGCTGGGTGCAGGTGGCAGCCCCTGGTGATGTCGCTGGTCCCTGTGCTGTTATAGGGGCTGCTGCTGACTGCCTGGGGTGCCAGCAGCACATCAGCAGTGACCTCCCAGACTCTCTTCTGGCAGCAGCCCAATACCTTCTGTTGTGCGGTCATTTACTGCTTGCCGTTTGCTAATTTTCTTTTTCCAGCAGCCATGGGCAAGCCCAGTCATGTGGGGCGTGAATGAACTCAGCTGATCTGGTCGATACACTCCGAGGAAATAATTGGCATCAACTGTTGCTGCTGTGTTGACTTCAGTATATCTGTGCCGATACACTGATGTACTGCTGCCTGCGGAAGGGGAATAGAATCTCATTTACCTTCTCCAGGCTCAGCAGCATGTTATACTTCAGTGTGTTTTGAAACAGGAAAGTGTAGGAAGCAAACGGCACACTTTGAAGTTTTAAAAGATTTGACTTGGTCAAACCCAGCCAGAACACTTGTGGGTTTTACGTCCCAGGCTGGAGCTCTACAGTTCAGTAAGAAGATTGTTTTGCTCTGCTGTAGCCGTTTTTCCTGTATAAAAACGTTTTAACTTCTTGGAAGTGGGTTCTGGGATCACAGAATTGTGGAATGCTTTTAGTTGGAAGGGATTTTCAAAGATAATCTAGAGCAACCCCCCCTGCCATGGGCAGGGACACCTTCCACTAGACCAGGTTGCCCAAAGCCCCACCCAGCCTGGCCTTGAGCACCGCCAGGGATGGGGCATCCACGGGCAACCTGTGCCAGTGTCTCGCTACCCTCATCTGTAACAAATGCCCTCCTTCTGTCCAGTCTAAATTGGACCCTTCCAGTTTAAAACCACTGCCCTTTGTCACGCCAAACCCTGGTAAGAAGTCTTGCATATAAGCCCCCTTTATAGGCTGATAGGCCACTATAAGGTCTCCCTGGACCCTTCTCTTGTCCAGGCTGAACAGCCCCAACTCTTTCAGCCTTTCCTCATAGGAGAGGAATTAAACTTGCAGCTAAGAGGCAGTTTGAGTAAGTCCCCTTCATGCTGTGCTCTAGGTTGACTCACCAGGTGAAATCCTCTGGCTGCTGCAAGTATTCCGCGTGTTTGTGTGCACAAGCTCCCTCGCCTTCTCAAACAGCAATTACGCAGGCTTTGGAGAAACGCGGCTGTGAGTACACATACCCAAAGCACATGATGTACGCAAAGTACAGAAGTTCAAGTCTGCTTGGCACCTTGGAGGGTTTTGTGGTTGGTTTGTTTTTTTCCTGCACCATGCCTGTGCATTCAACTTGATGCTGTGCCGATGCTGTGCTGAACAGACTTGTAAAGAATAGGTTATGTGAGTCAGAAAATTAAGAGGCAAAACAACTGTTGGAAGAAGACCAATCTGCTAAATTTTTACATGCAAAAAAAATAGAAAAAAACCCACCTGCATAGGAAGATTAGGCAACGTATTAGCCATGACAATCCAAATTGTTTTCTGTTGTTGTTGTTGATATAACCGTTTTTTACAGATTTGTATAATCTCTACTTGAATTCTCTTAAAACACTGAATATGCTGTATTGCCAGAGTTGCGTGCTGTAAAAATCACAAGTGGTAACTGCGTGATCGTCCCATGACCACTGACGTCTATCAGCACCTGGAAGAGGTAAGTTGCTGATTCTTGGATGTTTGTTACAGCCATTTAAAAGAATTGGTGAACATGGAATAGATTTGGCTTGTGTTGACTGCAGTGTTTTCAGTTCTGTTTTATTTAGCTGAAACAAATACTAGTGTGATTAATTTGTTTGAGGGCTGCCTTTCAGAGCTCCAGCATGGCCAGAGAGCTGATTTCAAGCTCATTATGGTTATTTATAGTTCAGCTTAAACAAGCAATTTTAGAAACGGAGCTTCCCTCTTGAATCTTTTTAAGGGCCACGAAATAAACAACTGTATTCCTGGTTGAAGAGTTTGAATTTGAGTGGAAGGAGTTTTCGGGTAGTGCTTTTCTAATTCCTTAGGTGCAGACAAAGTAATTCAACGGAGCAGTCCACATGTACTGTATAGAAAGCCACTGTTTACAAAATGGAAATCATCAGTGAACAAGGTGTAGAAAAAAACAGGTTTTATTTATGATACAGTGAGGATGGAATGTAATTACAGAAGCCAAGAAGCACCTGGAGCGGGAGTGAGGTGAACTGTTGAAAAATCAGCTGTCATTGGTATAAAAGTCTCTTTGATTTCAGTTTTAAGAATTCCAATAAATAATCACACTATGTAAAATTTGGAAATTTGCAGCTGATCCCTCCCTTGCAGTGGTGACTGACAACTTGGGGCTAAATTGCTTCTTTCTACAGAAGGTAAGAGCTAGCCGTTCTGGCCACTTATCAAGCCTGGCATGCAGTAACCTAGTTCCCTTTGGGAAAGATGGTGCCAAATAAATGCCTTGCTTCCTTCCTCTTTGCTTTTGCAAGGATGGCTGTGTACAAGTTGGAATGGTGGTCATCCCATTGCCACGTGTCCCCAGCTGCCAGGACAGCACGCCTTCAGATGGACAACTGGCAGGTCAGGAAGTTCTGCGTTTGCAGGTCATGTATTATCAAACAGTATGTCCTCCTGCAAAACCTAACATGTGCAATAGCTGCTCCAACAAGAAGTGGTTAAAAACTGTTTGTGATGAGTGGCTTGGTATCAGAAGGGAAAAGCTGCAATGCAAAAGCCAATCAGTGCTGCTGCTGTGTGGGTGGTGTGACCCAGCTGAACATCCACAACACAGTGGAGCAAGAGACCTTTGTAGTGATCCTTTGGCCTGGGGTATATCTAGAATAAAATCATCAAGCCTGTAAAATAAAATGCTGATCTTCATCATATAGTCTTTTAATCAAAATAGGAAGAGTTGAATTTTGTGGTCACTATTTTGAGGAGGCCTGTGGGTTTCTCTGCTATTGCCAGTGGTTAAGTGCTAAAGCATGGTGAGGCTTGAAAAAAACGAATACCATAAAAAGATGATTGTTTTAGGTGTGTTTGAAATGCCCAAGCATAAAATACTAAAATCAAAGTTGGGTTTCAATGCTGGACATAAGCACTTCCCAGAGTATATTTTCAGTATTTTGCAAGGGTTTAGCACTTTGATCACCCTGTGTTAATTTACAGAACTGCAGCTGTTAGTGTTTAGTGTTGTGAAAAATACAGTAAATAGAAAAGATACATATATTCTCTTTACGTAAATGTGGTGGGTATCTGATCAAGGTAACCATTCATTACTGCAGTTTTTTGGGTGTTTCAAAACTGCGAGTATTTGTATCATGTGGCAAATGATGTAATGTTAAGACTAGCAAAAATGTGTATATATACTGTATAGTAGGACAACACAGCACTAGATGTGTGTTAGACTTAATTTGTGTTACACTTAATTTGCTTTTACAGACATTGTAAAAAATTAACTTTTCATTCAGCTTTTGAGGTAATAAGTTAAAAAAAGCACCAACATGATTTATTCAAATGTCTAACCATCATAGAAGGTTCCACTGTATAAGAACTACATGATAAGCAGGTTCCTTATACTGTGTAAGACTTCTATAAATTTTTCATACAGACTTGACATCTGCTGATATGGCTTCGGATGAGTCCTGCCTTGAGTGTATCTGCTGAAGGCTTGCTTTGAAAGGGCTGGTCGATTGTAGTGAGCCAGAAGCTGTATTTATTTGCAAAGTAGTGACAGGTTCCGCGTGCGCCGTTGCATTCGATGAAAGGAGTCGCTCTGAAATCTTCCAGGCAGCTTCCAGGAGAAACCAGTGACTGTCCTCCACCTTCATCACCAGCAGCAGTGTGCTAAATGAGACAAGGAGAGGAGCGTTCAGAGTACAACCTCAGGCAATGCTGTCTAAACCTTATATGTGGGAAAGAGGAAAAGCACTAGAATTGCTCCCAATTCTCATCTCCAGAGCAGACAGCCAGTTAATCCTGCGACTCTGTAAGGCTTAGGGGTTGGGCTATGCTTTAGCTATACGAAGGAGCTAGCTCATATGTTGATGCCACTTTAAAATCTTCTGACAAACACCTTTTCTATAGTTAAGATTTTCACTGCTGGAAGTCTTAGAATTGGAGAATCATTTAGGTGGGAAGGGCCCACTGGAGGTTACTTCAGCCAGTTCCATGCTCAAAGCAGGGCTGAATCCTAAGTTGCCCTTGGTTACCCCAAGGCACTCTTGAGTTGTTAGTAACTCAGAGGATGGAGTTTCCACAGCCTCTCTGGGCAACCTGTTCCTCTGATTTCCCTCACTGAGAACTTTCTACCATATACTTAACTTGAATTTCCCTAATTATGAAGTCTATCTTACTCTGCATCGCACGTGAGGAGCAGTGTGGAAACAAAATTAGCTTCTATACAATAACTAGTTCCCTCTATGGCACATTCTTTGATAGCAAATTACACCAAAATCATGCATCTTTACACCACTCAGCTGTTACCTTTGACACATACTGTGGTAATGATCAGAATGTTACTTTTCTTCTGTCAAAAGCATGGCTAACAAAGCAGGCATTACCTCTGTCCCTTTAAGAGCTGTACAGCTGCATTTTTAAGTGAAGCCGTTTAATTTTCTGTTAAAAACGGAAGGAATTTGAAGTATAAAAGAAAGCAGCTGGAAAATAAAGTTGCTAAATAGTTTTGCAAATGTAGGAAGAAGTCTGGGCACACCCAATATGTTTGCCTGCCTATGTTTTAATAAACAACATGCTATAAAAGTGTAAGCTGTAACCGGCTTGGATTATGCTGTGAGAGGCCCATTGTGTTTGTATAAATGAGTAACAGAAGTGTCCACCTTTTAACAGAAGGAGGGACTCTTGATCTCCGGCTGGCGTTACATGTTGCTGAGGTTTAGATAGTTGTTTAAAAAAACCAACCAACAAAATAACAGCTCCCCCCCCCCCCACCTGCAGCCTACCAGCTGTTTTACAAATTTGCAGAATTTGCTAAGGTATGAAGTTCAGGAGCAAACCTGTTCTAGCATCCCTCCACAAGAACAAAGTCAGTAGGAAGCAGCGTAAACTATTACAGCTTTGAGGCCTTTGCAGCTGGAGCTGGAACCGCACTTGCTGTTTGAGCCCGGGCTTGGGAGCAGACCTGCCTGACAGTCTTGGGATGAACACTGGCATTCCTGCGCTCAGTGTACGAGCTCCAACGGTACGCCTATAATGTCTCTTCTTGTATAGGTCAGGCCTTTTTTCCTTCTGCAACACTTGTGCCACTCTATGAGATGCATGTTAGTGGAGTGCCCTTGCTACAGGAACTCTTAGTGACTTCTGCGGCTGTTTGGGCAGGAGGCCATGGTGACTGCCTTCATGATTGTACCTTACTCAGGGGAAGGAGGTGACAAATTTAAGCCAAGGAAGTAAAGCAATGTGTACTCTGAGATAGCCACAAGTGTGCTGCACTTCTTCCACAGTTGCCTAAGAAGCAAAAATGCATACACCAAACACTTAATTTGCTCTAAATGCTAGCTGGGAAAATGTGAACTCTTCTCACTGTGTGTTCCTTAGTGCTGGCAGACTCTGTCCTGGCACAAAGTTCCTGCTGAGGTGACAATTTCGCTCTTAACAATGCTCAGTGTTTACATGGGGCTTTGCAAACATTTAACTAATCCTTGGCATTCTTGTGAAGTAACTATGAGATTGGTATCAGGGCTTTTTATAGAAGCAGAAGAAAGGTCAAACATAGGGCTCGTCAAAAATTCAACCAGCCTTCTCAAAACCTTTTTTTTTCTCTGTAACTAAATGAAAACTATCAGATTTCCCTTTATGTTTTTTTCTGAAAAAATTAAGGTTTTGGCTTTTGACAAACAAATGGTTTGCAGGTAAGATTGATGACTGTTCTTCTATGATGTTTTCTGCCAGAGAAATCCTATTATTTTCCCCAACACCATTTACTTGAGCATTCAGTCCAGTCTTCAGTAAGTTAAAAACATGGGCATACTGTTGCAGGTTTTGACTCTCATGTGCATCAAGCAAGTCAGAAAAAGAAGCATCTGTCAGATCATTCACTGACATTCTATCTGCTCTTTACCATGTTAAGCCCTTCAGCACTGACACGATCCCTCTGTACACTCTTGCAAGAAAAGCAGGTCAGGCCCTTCATTAGGTCTTCCATGGCACACCTAATGCTAAGCTTTTCTGTAACATCCCAGTTCCTAATTTTAAGATCACAAGAGCTAAGAGATCCTATATCCCATGGCTTATACAGCTCAGTTCTTGTTGGCATTTGAGTTACAACAATGAAGTTTAATTTTAAAAACAACAGGAGGCTGTCTCTCTTTCCAGCCTAGGTGAAATACTTTGGCTTCTAAGTCTTCAACCAAACACCAGTGATTTTAAGTTTCCGAAAGAAGGGGAAGTGTTTTGTTGTTTGGTTTTTCTTTTCTCTCCAGATTAGCTTCTTAATAGTGATGTACATAAGTACCTCCCAATCTAGCTGCGAAAATGCTTTGTAGGCTACTGTCGTATCTCAGTGCAATTTTATTTGTTAATCCACAGCTGTCCCTGTGTTCTGCTCACTCTGAGGCACTATTTTGTACATCAAGTAAGGACTCCAGATGCTATTCTGACAAGAGGCAATTTTCTCTGCAATTCACAGAAATTTTGTTTCTCCTCTTCTGCTTATCCTAGAAACTAGTTTTGTAGTTCCCTCGTTCTCTGGAACGATGCATGGTTTTGGTGTTGCTGGCTCTAAAACAGAGCAGCATTCCTAGTATCTAAGGCTCAAACTTAAAACCCAGCGCCACACAAAACGTGACACCGGAGAACAAATACCATAAGGAAGGAATATCCGATCCACAAACTGCGCCAGCCTTCAGGGCAGTGAGGAATAGAAGCTTCTTGGCTATGGACAGCAATTGCCACAGCTGGGGCCTCACAAACGGAGCAGCGGCTGATATATGGCCTAATCTCGTCTTCTGCCACAGGCATCATTGGAAGAGGTGCTGTAGTTGAGAGCCAGTAGGATTTATCATTTCGACTTGCATAATAACAAATATCCCCAGGGTTACAGTAGAGGAATGGCATAGTACTAAAACGAGCCAAACATGAGCCAGCCAGCCCTGTTAAAAGAGAAGAAGAAGAAAAAAAAAAGAAGACATTATGGCAATCATTCTTACAGAAGACAATGCATGCTTTCAGTTTCCTGCTCCTTCCCAAACACGTGTCAGTAAAACCCTGCAGCCCAGAATGTTTTCCTGGCTTTACAGGTCCCCTTGAACAACACTAATGATATGCAGGAGCTCTCTCAGGGGCACTTTATGCAGACATACAGTTTTTATCTTCTCATTTTGGTGTTTCCTAAGCCCATTTACTAAAGTCCCGCCTGACTCTTAAGCTCTGTGTATTTATTTATTTTTGTTGGTTTCATCCAGAGAATTGAGGATGATTTTCATCCAGATGGAATCGAGGCTGCTGCTAGCAACACCTGCACATACCTAGATCCTGGTTGTGTGCTTTCTCTTGTCCTTCGAAGTACAGTAAGCTGTATCCACTCCAGAGTTTGTTCATGCCAACTGGGCACATTGGCTCTTGGTCGGACTGGCTGTGTTTCACCAGCAGGTAGCCCATGCTAATGCTGCGACCCGGCATGCCTGGCAGCCCGGGGCTACCGGGGCGGCCTCGCTGACCTTAGAAAGCCAGGGGAAAAAATAATACAACTTACGTTTGTGCACCCACAAATAGTCTGATGCTACTTGATATTCCAGCTAGGCTGCTGATGAACTAAGCTTAATTGCATGATGCCTCTTCTTATGGTAAGTTATTGTTAAAAGAGCTGTAGTTCTAGGATTACAGCAGTTGCTTTTGAAGTAGATTGGTGCTGGATCAGGCACTATCAGAGCCACAGAAAGGCACATACAAAGTTACGATGAATTTGAACATACTTTGTACAATACAGATGAGCATTTTTCCTTTAAAACGTTTTCTTAGTCTAAGATTAACCAATGGTTTTTTAATAGGTTGCATTTGCTTCATACAGTTAAAACTATGCTCTGCAAATAACCTTTTTCTCTGTGTACTTAGCCAATTAAGATAGTAATCATTCTGCTCTTTGATTGGATAAGTGCACAGCTATTTCTTTTACAAACACATTCCCTTAAACATCATCTATCCAAAGACCACCTACTCAGCCATTCATTTCCGCAAATGTAGCTGTTAGCAAAACACTAGGCTGAAATACTTGAGAGGAAACCAATATACAAATACACTCACATCAAAATAAGCATGCTCAAGAGCAGACTGACATCTACACCTATGGAAACGTATCCCAAAAATAGTGCTTTAAGGTAACTGTTACAAGTTAGTTAGTTGTTCCTTGTGAAAAAGCTGTGAAAACAGAAACTTCCTCTCTCCTCCCCTCCTCCCCATCCAGTGATGTACTAACTACAGAACAATTTATGGAGTGAAGCAGGAAAGAGGGAAGGAAGTGCTGTGTGACATCTCTTACCTTCAAATCCCACTGGACCCTGAAACCCTGTTGCTCCTTGTTCACCTCTGGAGCCAGGGGGAGCTGGAATGCCATCTCTGCCCTGGAGTCCTGGCTCTCCAGGTGAGCCCCTGAAACCTTGCACCAACAATGGTTATAAGCACAGTGATTGCAGAGATATCAATGTGCTACCCCCTTTGTTCACATGTTCCGTATGTTTGGTCCTATCTGCCAGGTTTACCAATTTACACTAAAGGCAAGATGCTGAGGTTCTTGCTCAGGCAAAGAGCACTGGCTTCATTGGAAAAAGTTGCTGGGATCAAGATTACATGACCACACAGCCCTAATCTTTCACTTTTGCTACCACCATGCACCTGTGATGAGGTTTGTAGCAAGAGGTGCGCTGCATGGGGTCCACACATCACTAGTGCTACATTCCCTGGGTTGATAGCATGCCCCCAAGGATGTGCACTTTTCCACCAAAGACATTCAGTCTTGATTTAAGTAAGATCCATATCTGGTGTTGCTTTGGCTATGTGAGTCTTGTCAAAGTATTCTCCTGTTTTGCTTATGTTCTGAATGCTCGGGGGAGGAGGAAAGCCAAGCCCTAGCTCTGAAAGACCAAAATTTGACTTTCCTTTCTGACCTACAGAATTCAAAGTGGAAGAGAGCCAAAGCAGTGCTGTGGCAGCCTCACTCTGCTAAGGGAAACTGAGCTTTCACTCTGACTGTGCAATTCCTACCTGGATCACCTGGTGGACCCTGAGGTCCCATATCTCCTGGGCTTCCTTGAGGTCCTATATTTCCACGGGGTCCTGGTGAACCTTGCTCAGCAACCAGCCTTGGAGGATGAGGGGGCAGCCCAGGAGAGCCTGGAGGACCCTGAAAGCCTGTGATTAGAAGCAAGATGAGATAGTTTGATTAAAAAAAACCAGCAACCCTTTATTTTCCTGAATGTGCTTTCAACTACAGATATGTTGCTGTTACTTGGCTGCTTATGTAAGAGAGGGACTGTGGTCTGCAGCTCATCGCCCTGGGTATAGCAGCTGTATTTATTATACTGGGGGAACATGTGTGAGTATGGTGATTGTCTTCTCTTGGATAGCACACAGATAAGCATGATGCTACTGCTCCTTCATTTATGACACAGGAAGCTGGGAAGTTCCCCCCAAAACAGCCAATGGCTCTCTGAGGTGTGGCAACATCTTTTGGTGGGCTTTGACAGACACAAATACACGATGGCATAGACAGAGTGAAGGATTTTAAAGATATTTTTAAATATCCAGTATGTCTAGTCTGGAGGATTTGTTTAGATCAGGAATTCTTTTTTTTTTTTAAATCCTGAAAACAGCTCTGATTTTGGAGTTGGCACTCCATACAAAATAAATTCATAAAGACAGAAAGTTGACTACCCATGTTAAATACCGCTGGAATTTGCCACGGGTCACAAAGTTACGCAGGTTGGAGAGGACCCCTGCTCAAAGCAGAGCCAGCTAGATCAGCTCTGTGGAGGTGCAAAATGAGTAGTTCAGAAACGAGTCACACATCTGACTGCACTTACCAGTTACTCCTCTATCCCCTTTGGGTCCGATAGGTCCCAAATCACCTGGAAATCCTACTGTGCCCATAAAGCCGATGACACCTTGTTCGCCCTTTTGACCTTTAATGAAAAATGACAGGTGGCATTATTGCATTTCAACACAGATCAAGTGAGTGCAAAAGTCGTGTTACTAAAGCTGCTGTAGTATAGGAGGTTCCCCTGCCTCTGGCCAAGGTCAGTGTCTCCTATCCTTACCTTTAGGTCCAGGGTACCCGGGAATGCCAGGTCTCCCTGCTGATCCAGGATCACCTCTGCTTCCTTTTGGGCCAGTTTGTCCACTCACACCTATTTGTCCACTTTCTCCTTTGCTTCCTGGTGGAGCTGGTGTTCCAGGCTGCCCCTGTAGTCCTGGGTAGCCTGTTTAGAGCACATACAGGTTGCAGTCTGTTTATACTTATGACTTGGGCACAGCGGAAAATAACAGTGCTATTTAATTGTATCGCATCAGGTTTTATTTCCTTAATTTAAGCAGGGAGATAATGCATAATTCCCCAATAGGCTTACTCAGCACTCCTACTCCTGCTTTCAGGCTGGCATACCCTTCTGCTGCGGTGGCAGAGGAATTAGAGCATGAAAGCTCCCACAAAGCACAGTGTCATCTCAAGCAAGATTTCAGAAGTGGGGTGCCTGCTGAGATAGAACCTTCAACGAGCTGTTCCTTCCCCAGCAAATGCTCCACTTCAGTAGCTGCCTCCCTGCTTCATCCTAAATTGTCCAAGTAACTAGAGAGAAATCGGAGAGCAGGGAGTACCTGACTCAGTGCCAGGTGGTAAATAAGCCAAGGACTTACTGTTCTGTGTATCTTAGTGCTTCGGCTGAACATCTGGATACAAATAACTACTTCATGCTGTCTTGGGAATTATGGGAACAGCTTCTTTTTCCAGAATTACATACTGCCTGAAGCTAAACCTGGCAGGTTTCTCTTCAGTTACCTCTTCTGCCTAAGAAGACATTTGGACCTTGTTTCCGAGGAGAGAGTGACTTACTAACAAGGGGTTTGAGTGGGGCATCTCTCATGGTGCCTGTTGAAGCTGGATCACATGTGGATACAAATGCAAGATGCATGTGGTAAAGTAAGAGTAAGCCATGCCTGTCTCACCATTTGTGCTGGGAGGTGGTGTTCCTGTTCTCACTCTCCTGGCTGCTTCTATTTTTATCTTTTAATCCAATGACTGCCTGGGGAGTGGGAATCAGTATGCAGAGTAGGCCAACTAACCTTCTTTTTCCATTTGGAAAGGCAGGTATTTTGTTGGTTTTCAACTGGTTTGCCTGTTGTAAGTTTTTGCCGCATTTACATAAAAATATTTCCATGCACCACATAAAGATGATAGTGGGACACTTGCAACTTCTGCTATAAGCTCTTCACAGTAGCACTACAGTTTGAAATGATTGTGCAGTCCAATGAGCAGCAGGTGTATCAGCCTTTAAATACTGAGACACACAGAGTGGCTGTTTCATATGTTTGAGAAAGGCAGGCTCATAGCATGGACTTTTAGAGAGATGAACTAATACTTTCCACTGTAACTTAGTTTGCATGGTAATTTTACACAGGAAAATTTTGTAAGTGATTAAGAAAATATTCTGTAGACTTGCAAGTCTGCCACAGACCTCTGATTTGGAAGTAGTCGATTAGCATAATGCATCTGAAAGTTGTTAAGAGAATTCTGGTTGATCAAATCTGTTATTTGCATGTAAATCAAACCCTTCCATCAGGACAACCTGGAGGAACTGCCCTTTGCTTTTAAGAGGTCTGTCCCTATTATCTTATGTACCATTAGTTCTGTCCAACAATTATTCATACATTTTAGTGTGGCGTTTAATAGGGATAATTTTACTAAATCAAGACAGAAGTATCAATGCTGCTGCTAACTCAGTACTTACTCTTCTATAGTTGTCTGAGGGCACAATCTTGTACTTAATCTTTTATTGTTGTCTGAGGGGAACAAGCCACGAATTACCTGGCACTCCGTCTAGACCTGGGGAGCCTTTATCACCAGGGTATCCTGATATATTTGAAATCCCAGGAGGCCCTGGAAATCCTTCCTGCCCAGGAATGCCAGAAGGGCCTTGGACTCCTGAAAGGAAGAGAAGAAAGAAGTGCTGCAAGGAAAATACACAACTGCAATCATAAGGACTCACCTTAGACTAAGGAATTGCATTTTCAAAATGGAAAACACCTGCAGTACCCACTGATTTTTGCTTTATTTTTTCAGATGGTGTTGTGGAGGTTTTTCTTAAAAGAACCAAATACTAGTTCTGTGCCAAAGCTCTCTGGATAGCTAATTACATCTCACTGTGTGGAATGCTAATGGTCTTGCGTCTGCCAGGTAAAATATTATTTCAAGATAGGAAGTATTCAAAATATTCTAGGTATATTGAAGCAGACAAGAAAGCAGCTTTGTTCTTCACTGTCCTGCAGACTCAGGGGTCACAAACACTTAGGGTATTTTGGGGGGTCAGTTAAAACCAAAAGTTTCAATCCAAGAAATTCTCTATAGATGAAAATTACTAAATGGCCAAAAATCTGGCCCACCAATGACAGATTATTCTTTTAGGTAGATTCAAGTTGTCAGGAAGCCACAAAAACCCTTTTGTTTATACTTTGAAAAAAATCTGTAATATTTAATTCTGACAAACAAACATGAATAAGTGAAATAGCTGTTTCTTCCAGTGCTTAATTATTGATCTCTGAATGGTGTTTGAGGTGGCACAGCATGTTAGTAACAACAAAGCATAACACAGAAGAACAGGAATGAGCCATTGAACCAAGTAGGCAAAGGCAGTAAGATTTTATATCTATGTTAGTTCTTAATCCTTTCAGAGCCAAATTTTGGCAGACTTTAAAAAAAAACCCCTGAAATTAGTTGATTCATCCATAAGATCAGTCTGGTTGCTCCCTGATGGAAGAATAACCGGTGGTGAGCCATACTGAGATAAGTGTAGCCCACTACAACAAGGTGGGTTTGAGCCAGAAGGCTGTATGCTTACATTACACGAGGGGTGATGGTATGAGTAAAGCAGGGTGCATGGGAATAGAGCCCAGGAGGAATCAGTGGGACAATTACACATTGATGGACAATGAGGCTTTCAGAAGAAAAGTGAACATTGACAGATCTGCAACAAAAAGAAAGAAAGAAAAGCCATAGTTTATGTAACTGGAGCCTCATTAGAAATATTTTGGGAGCTGATGGCTGAGAGTAGTGACTGGCATTTGTAGCTTGCTGAGCAAACCGGGTGGTACAAGATTCTGCTACCATGGGGAAGGACCCAGGCTGTCCTGGAGGGGCTGGCTTGCCCCGCACTGGGCAATACACACCACAGTTTCTGAGCAAGGGCTGGCAGAGCTGCAGCACCAAAGAGTGACCTTCCCCACAGCATGAACTCTCCTACACAACTGTCTACACTATACTGCATTTTGTGACATCTATGACACCCACAGCTGAAACAAATAATAGGTAGATCTTCTCTGGAATACAAACCTGGAACACCTCTGTCTCCCTTCTGACCCGGAGGTCCTTGACTGCCTTCCACTCTGCTTGGCTCTCCTGCTTCCCCTTTGTCACCCACTGCACCTGGGAAACCTGCAGAGCCATAGCCATCTGGACCTGTTGTGGAGTTGTTCAAAATTAAGACAAAAGCTGAAATGTTTCCGTGCATAACAATGTACCAGCATGCTAACATACACGTATAGAGCATGTGTATTTACTTAATACATGAGTCTGTAATGGCTCATTATGGGGAAAAAAGGCCTCGAAGCTTCAATTTTATAAGAGGAAAGACATTACAATTTCAAGTTGTTTCCTAATCCATCTGTGTGGCAGCATATATTGTGTGAAGTTGTTTGCCAGAGCCCATAATAGCAAAGCAAATTCCTCCCATTCCTAATGGGTTTTGGGTGACACAGTTAAAGTCACATTGCAAAGATCTCACTGACCAAACTCGTAGCCAACGCAATGGTGTGCCTGTGAACAGGCAGAATAAGAGACTCACTCACCTGGCGATCCTGGTAAGCCCTTAGTGCCTGGTAAACCATGCAGTCCGCTGATTCCTCTTAAGCCAGGCAAGCCTGTTTTAAAATTGCATTAATTATTATCCTAATAGTTTCTATGAGTCTATATGTATTCCTAGGCAAAAAATTCAAATGCTTGAATAAACACTATTCTGTGTTAAAATATTGTGTATTATATGCAAATGAATTCATAAGTTAATTAATACAATAAGCTTATGAAATACACCACACCATGTTTTTGTGATTGGCAAATTTTTTTATTGTCCAATAAACTCCCTATGAGATTTTTAATAGCTCTGATCAGTCTGGTAGCATGCTGTTAGTTCAGTCTCACTACCACAATTTTTTTAATAACCATTTAGTTTTCCGAAATCTTCAAACCAAGATAATTAAGGCATAATTGCAAGCTCTAAATGTGATTATGACGAAGCTTTCTTCAGAAGAAATTGACTCTGTGTCATTTAAAAAAGCCAACAAAACCCTAACAAAATGTCTAATAGCTGCTGCTGCTGCTACAGGTAAAATTTATGCCACCTATTTGTACCTGTCAAAGTGTTAAGCATAATGTTTAAGCTAGACAGATATCTCCAATCAATGGCCAGAGCTCTGGAGGACAATTCAACCTCACAAAAATAATTGTCTGGCTCTGTCTTTACTGTCTATAAAGGCAGCCTTCATAACTGCATTGGCTTAGATTTGATGGAGATTCAGACAGATGAATCTTACTAAAAGCAGGGCAATTTCTGGCCGTACTGTAGAAAAATTCTGCTTACTTAATATATTAAGGAATTAGGTGGCAACCAATGAGATTCTGTATCCTGTGATACAAACAGCTTCATTTTAAGCTATCACCTGTATTTTGATAGCAGAATTCTCTGAGAGTCATTTATCCTTAAAACCAGAAATTGGACCAGTTCTCAGTTTTTGGTGATGATGTAGGACAAATATATTGTTTGCTATCTAATGCCACATTATAATAGTCTAATACTGTATATCACTACCTTGCTGCATTTTTTTTTTGTTTTTTGTTTTTTCTTCTCAGCTGTCACAAAAAAAGAAAAAAGTTTCCTGAAAACTGTTTTCCTGGTTGAGGGAGGTCATCAGCAGTTAAAGTGAGCTCAGTGGAGATCAGTCCTTCAGAAGCCATAAATCAGAAAGCAACTGATCATAAATCAGTTAACACACCTGGACTTCATGAGGAAGAGGAATAAATATTTACTAGAGGGACCTCTGCCACTCTGAACTGCAAAAAGCCCCCTTTCTTCTTCACCCCAAAAGAACAATAGCAAGTGCTCACGTGGAAGTGACTTAATAGTTGAAGCTGTATGAATACCTGCTTGTCCTGGTAATCCAGGCCAGCCGGGAGTTCCCTTTTCACCTTGAAATCCAGGTGTCCCAGGGCTTCCTTGCTGCCCCGGGGGGCCAACCAGTCCCGGCAAACCTGTGCGACAATGATGAATCATTGCTAATGAGTGTCCTTAAAACCAATAGCCCAAAACACAGACTTGTGCTACCTTCGTTCTCCCAGGTAGCAAAATGAAGGCTTTCCCCTCCTAATGTCATTGTATGACACTGCACTGCTCATCCAAGTGGGAGAAAGTTAAGGAGAACAAAGGCAGGAGAGGCAAAGTGTAACAGAACAATTAATTAAACACCTCAGGTTTCTGACAAGCTCCGAAATACAGTGGGATCCTCCTATTAAAATGATAATTTTACTTCTATTGCCGGTTACAATAAGCAATTTCATTTATGTGTACCTCAGTTTCCTTTTCTGCCACATCTGTTTTTCCTTTCTGACTGGACCGCTGGTCTTACAAAAACTGTTTCCCTGTGAGGTACCTACCAAAACTACTCCAGTCTTGGCTGGAGCTTCTAAGACCTATAATTATGTAAAAAATGTGGAGCAACTGTTCTGAAAGAGCATTTTCATGATCCTCCTGCAATAAGATGTGTTCTTAAGCCCTGGGTTCATGATCCAGCCAGAGTTCAGATCCCTAGTACTCTTGCACAGCTGGCCAACAAGCCTGGCTCAAAGGCTTCATCACTGGGTTCTGGGGGATATTGACTTAATTTATGGCAGAAAAGAGCACTGAAAAGCCCACTTCCATGTAGTATTGAGACAGCATTAGAATACCTGAGTATGTCAGCATTACAACACTTTGACTGGACACATGATCACTATAAAAAGATCACTATAAAACTGGTATGAAGCAGAATTAGGCTTTTGAAATTTCCTCTTAGTAAGTTCTACTCCGAGTTCCACATCCTTTTCACTACTCTTTACCAACTTACAGAATGTTCAACATATATAAAAAACCTAATGACTTTCTTTTGAGGGAGAAGAGATTTTTCTTTCTCTTCTTAAACAGTTTTATTCTTTGAAGCATTAAAAAGAATATTTTACCTTTCTGTCCCACAGAGCCAGGGACACCCTGTGTGCCCTTGAGGCCTTCAATGCCAGGGAAACCAGGATCACCGCCTTCGCCTTTTTGTCCTGTGCTTCCTCTTGTGCCTGGGAAACCACAAAACCAGTATATTCTTTTAATAATCTCTATATGACCCTAAGCTAACAAGCATAACGTGAACTTGGCTACTGAATGGGTCCTGGTCTTGACACATAAAGACATTCTTTTAGTCAAGGTGCTTGCATAATCTGTGAGAATGAAGTTTTCCACAACATGATGGCCAAACCATCATTAAATTTATTTTTAAAAGCACTCCCCAAATTATGTGGAATATGACACTGATGTTCAAGCGTACTGCATGTGCAGGAAATTTTAATACATTACCTAACCAGCCCAATCCAAAATCAACCTGACTCTGCTATCCCATCTTCCATAATCATGGCCCAATACTGGTCCTTTTGACATCAATGGCAAAAATTTACATAGAAATGTTTATCAGAGTTGCATGTGATGTTTGCTGCTGTAACTGTACCTTCAGTTGAAGAGGTAAACACAGCACATACTTATTTCAATAAAGAAAAGATGAACCTCTTCAGGAGCTGTCATGAAAACACAGGCTCAACAGTCATCAAAAGCCCATGGTAGGCTCCCCCTCCTTTCCTCTGTGGACTTTAGTATGTGAAAAGTAATACATGCAGAGCAACTGTGAAATTAATACCTGTTAAGCCTGGCACACCAGTTTCCCCTTTAAGGCCTGGCATTCCTGGTAAGTTTACAGTATCTCCTCGGTCACCTATTTAAAGCAAAAATGAACACATGAGCAATCAAGCTTTACTTTAAACAGTATTTCCTGTCGTTTCAAAGAAATTGCAACTTACGAAACAAAATTCAGCAATTATCATCTTTAAAGAATAAAACAGGAATAAGTTAAAGAAAGGAAAACATAAAAGTCTCCAGAACAACCACCCACCCTGCCATGGCTGGATGTATCCATGGACAGTACACCTTGCATGAAATTAACCTGAAAAGGTACTAACCTTTTCATAGCTTCCCACAACTACAATATCATTCTGTCAGACTGTAAGAAGACTCTTTAAGACTGAAGACCCCTAAGACTCTTCAGAACTTAATGCTGAGCATTTGATGGGTAATGAATACAAAGAGTGCTCAGATAAGAGAAAAAACTCACCTATTTCACCGTGTGAGCCAGGTGTACCAAAATGACCTGAAATTCCTGGAACACCCTTTTCTCCCTGTCATATAATTGAAAACAGGTGTTAGTTAATGAGCAGCACTGTTTCGAAATACTGAAAAAAGGCTATTAAATTTACCATTTTTGAGTTTCCATAGTACTTTATAGAGTCATTTGGCTTAAATGAGTTAAACCAAACCAGTACAAACCAAGGGACAAGTTATGTTTACCAAGACTGAAGTATGAAATTGAGAACATCCTATTACATGCACATATATGGGTACTGAGTCCTTGTGCTGGTTTTGGCTGAGGTAGAGTTAATTTTCTTCATAGTAGTATGGGGCCATGCTCTGGATTTGTGCTGGAAACAGTGTTGATAAAACAGAGATGTTTTTGTTACTGCTGAGCAGTGCTTACACAGTGTCAAGGTGTTTTCTGCTCCTCACTCCACCCCACCCCACCAGTGAGCAGGGCGAAGGTTGCCCGGGGGACCGCTGCTCAGGGGCTGGCTGCGCATCGGTTGGTTGTTGGTGAGCAATTGTTTTCATTTGCATCACTTGTCTTTCTTGGTTTTGTTTCTTGTTATTTTCCTTTTCATTGCATTTATTATTGTTATTTTTTTATTTTATTTCCATTATTAATTCAAATTACCTCAACCCACAAGTTTTCTCACTTTTAACCTTCCAGTTCTCTTCCCCCATCCCACTACAGGGGGAGTGAGCAAGTGGTTGTGCGGTGCTTAGTTGCCAGATGGGGTTAAACCACAACAGTCCTGCAGTCCTTGATTTTGATTAGGAAAAAGTCCTATTAAAATCTAAGGGCAAAGCTACCTGAGAAAGGAGCATAGTTTTTGGCTCTCTTAAATAAATGATGTCTGTTAGTCTACTGTTAGGCCTTTTGTAAGAGTTTATTTCTTCTCGTGTAACTTATTTTGCAGCCAAAGTGAATCATGGTGAATTACCCTCTAAGAACTGAGATTCTTAAACTCTTTTACTGTTAGATGAGGGACAGTGAGTGGTTTTTGGCAGTGGTACCATCAGTTCTGCGAGAAAGGGAAGAGTAAACCCAGTGTTGAGAATAATTTTTATGAACAGCTATGGCAACAAGACCAAGGATCTAGAAGGAACTGTTTGGTCCTCATTGGCGAAAAACGGACACGTGAAATTTGAATGCCTCCCAATAAGAAAAGAAAGCATTCTGCTTAATGAACATCGGAGGATCAAGCAAAAATTTGATTTATTTATTCAATTTTTATTGCATATTAATCTTTGCATTGTAGCTGTTCAGCACAATTTCAAGGGGTAAATGCCACTCCCTAGAGAAGCTGAATGCCAGCACAAGGACACCCTTATTCCCTCATGGGCATGAACTCACCCTGCCTCCCGTGCTGCCAGGGAAGCCTCTGATGCCAGGAGAGCCAGCTGGGCCAGGATATCCTTTCAGACCTGTCACCCCTTTCGCTCCGATGTCCCCTTTCACACCTGCCACATAGCTGGGATGCCCAGGGGACCCTGGAGTTCCGGTCTTTCCAGGAATGCCTGGCATTCCCTTGCTACCTGCAGGCAGGGAAGAAGAAAAATAATGATGATTTAAACTGTTAAACCTGGGAAGGCTGACTTGCAGTTGCCTGTATGTAAGAAATTTTCCTGCTAGCAGCCTTCTTGAAACGTGGCACCATGATGTACAAGTACAAAAGGGCAGAGCACCCACGTGACATAACCCTGCAAAGCTTTTCTTGGGGGTGGCTCTGTGAAGCGCAGCTACGAGAGACTTTGCTGGGGGGCCTGCAGTGTAGTGGTACAATCAGCAGGGAATATTTAATATGGTAACTGAGAAAAGTCACTGATCGATAGTCCTGAATGTGCTTTGCTTTGTTTTGCTGTGACCACTGACCTTTTAAGCCAAAGAATCCCTTTGTGCCCCTTTCTCCAACATCTCCTTTTTCACCTTTAACTTCCATCATCATGCTGGGCTTGAGCTTTGGGGGTTCTCCCGGGGGGCCTTGATCCCCACGGTCACCTACAGGGTAAAATACCCAACCATGTTACAAAAAGCTAGTCAGCGGCGCTGTGTAGGAAGTGAACAGAAGAGTGAATTTAGCAAAAAAGGATTAACAGATAATCTTGCACAAGCTATGGAAAATCCACTTACATAAAAAGTTACCTGTGCCAATACAACATGTCAGCAGAACAGTAAAGCTTAAGATAACGTGAAAACTGAGTTAAACTTTCGTACATACAATCCTGGGGAGCTGGACCCTGATTCCTATGTGATAGCTGATTTACCTCTCAGCAGATTAGTTAGGTATCATGTGTTTATAAAAAACCCAAACACACACTGGAGAAAGCACAGAAAAGTGGGTTAGCTCCAGTGAAAGGGCAACTCTCAGCCAAAGCACGCCTTGGCTGAAAGAAAGTGTTTGGATTTGTTACCAATTATTTTTTCCTGGTCTCAATTTGAAGGTTACTGGTGACATCAGTAAATAATATCCTGAACAAAGGACCCAAACAGACTGTATGACTGTTACTAGTTCTTTATGGGATGTAGAGACAGGCCAGCCATCCAGACTTGTCTCCTATGAACATGCACTTATATTCTTATACTTCTTCACCAAGAAGTGTATTTGCAGTTTTCTTCGCAGTGGGTGATTTCACACATGCCTTTTGCTCAGACCTCCCCTGAATTACTGGGAGCACTGTCTCGCAACCTTTGAATTGCAGACCACTTTTCTTAATTACCTGTCTCAGGGTCCCTAGAAATAACATTTTGGCCTTGTGGTGAATCGTGTATTTAGACATAATGTTATGCAAAGAAAAGAGGACTGAGTTAGCTTTCATTTCACCGGTGATGATATCAACTGATACATTTCTGACTTTTAACTACTTAATTGCTTGGTTTTCTGAATATTTCAGTTTCTTTACAGGGTAACTGAAGCAAAATCTTAATCTTTTCCCCCCAAACACCTTACACTTCCTGGGAAAAGGCTCTGTTAGTTCTGCACAAGCCCAGAGGTGCCACTCTTTGAGCTCAGCTGAATAATGAAATGTCTGTCTCCAACCTTAAATGTGTAAAGATTCACAGAGAAGTAACTTTTCCCTGAGCCTAAAATCCAGGCCTCTTGGCCAGAGGCCCATGTGTGAAATAGGTAGAGGAATGTCTGAGCTAAATTTATCAAGTGAAAAATGTGTCGTCTTTGTCTTTGTGTCCTTGTAAAATAGTTCTCCAAATGTGAAAAGCAAACACAGTGGTATCATCCATAAACAAATACCTTTAAAGCCACGTGCACCCTGTGAGCCTTTATCGCCCCGAGCCCCAAACGGGCCAAATTCTCCTTTGATTCCCTTGATGCCTGGTCTTCCTTTGAGGCCTGTCATGCCTTTGAAACCATCAATGCCAGGTGAACCTCTCAAGCCTTTAAAGAAAGATGGGGAACAGAGTTGTTACTTCACTCAGATTTCTGCGAACTAAGTAAATGTGAACCAGCAACGCGTGACTAGAATGGTACGAAAACTTGTGTAGCGGTACCTATGGCTGGGTGCCTTGATGCCTGGGGCAATCTGCAGCTCTACATCAGGCACCCAAGCTCTCTGACAGGTAAAGAAGAGCCGGGGTTCACTAGACTGCCTCAAATGGCCAAGAGGAGATGTTGTGGAGATGACCAGAACTTTGTGTCTTCTTCTGAAAGATCAGCTGAACCCCTCCCTCTCCTACAGATAAGCTAGAAAAAGGGACCTAGTTCCAAGCAATGTTTTCAGTCTACCCATTCTTCTACATGTGGAGATACAAATCATGGGTCTAAGTCTGGCTGGCTCTCTTTCACCAAAAATTCCTGTACTCCTCTTTTCTGAGCAAGAGGATGCTGTTTTCCATGGGTCATTCCAACAAATAGTTCATCATTCCTCACAAGTGAGACCTGATCAGTACTCCAGAGTTGTCCTAGGAAAAAAGTCCTATCTTTCCAACTGATGAAATTGCAACGTGCACTTTTAGGCACGCACCCCACCTTTGTGTTTAACTTGGCTTCACATGGAGTTCAATCCTGTTGAAACTCCCTGTGTGATGTAGACAGCTTGCATTATACATAATGTTTTTGTGGCTGGCAAGTGAGAATCTCACCTTCTCTATAAGTGAGACTGGTATCCTGGTAAAAGTCAACATCAAGGTCTTGTGTCTGGCATTGCTCACTACACAACTGCTAGCATTAAAAAACTTAATGCAAAGATTTGGGGAAACATCTCTTTTATTTCATTAAAAGCTAGTGTGACTGGGACAAGGGAAAAATTTCTGGAGAGTGAAAAAAGACTGTATTTTTCAAAAGGAGAAATAAGACAGCCATTGCTCTTCTAAATAGGGCTGCATGTCACAGGCCGGCATTTTGACAAGCACAACACAGGCGTAAACAGCCAGTGATTCTGGAATATATTAGGCACATGACCCTAATTCTTCTGTTTTAAACAGATGTAGCCCAGTAGAGAATGTGTCCTGTTCATCTCAGTACAGAACAGCTTTAAGCAACTTTTTTCTGTTTCCTTTATTATCATGAGTTACGAACTTGCCAAGGTGTTCTATGCCTATGGTTTTCCTATGTGACTAGCTTTAAGTAAGGGAGTAAATACTGCAGATCTGTCTACTGGTATGAATAAGCAACTGTTTTCAAAGCAGCCATCCAGAGCTCACCTTTATCTCCTGGAAAGCCATCCATTCCACTTATGCCAGGGGGACCAGTCACACCACGTATACCTTGTAATCCCGGGTAACCTGTTTCACCTTTGTCACCAGACAGACCTTTGAGGCCCACAGGGCCAGGAAAACCTTGCTCACCATCTTCTCCTCTAGCACCAGGTGGACCTGCCATGTAAACAGGGAGATTAAAAAGCGTTTGGACATACATGATGATTCCATACAAGGTAGCTCAAGAGAGAGAAAACTGCTATCCTACCAGCTTCATGTTGAGGGGGGAAAATTAGGATTGTTTTCGGCAAAGAACCACAGAAATGATTATAAAGACAAAACAGCTCATCAAAGCAAACCAGTCTCTCTACCAGCTTGGCTCTGTACCCACTCCCAGGAAGGATCTTCCTCTCCTCTTTAATTTAAGAATTAATCCCCTTTTCCATAAGACTACTCCCATTCGGTAGCTCCCTCCTCCCAGTCTGCCATCAGCAAGTTCTAACCTGGCTTGGTGGGTGGCTATAGAAGGAAAAGCAGCAGCTCTGCCAGTGAGGACCGTCATCACCCTTGCTTCTCACCTGTGATACCAGCACAATTTGCAATCACAGTGTCTGCACCATTGCTGTCATTTCCCTGGCTGGGAATTAAAGTGTGGTATCTGCCACAACCCCAGGCTTAACTTTCTGCTGCAGAAACCATACAGTTGCCCTGCCACAGGGAACCGGCAGGACGAGTGACACAGGACAGCAATCGTTCCTCACCCACAGGTCCTTGAGAGCCAGGCCTGCCATCTGGCCCACGGTTTCCTGGTGGGCCTGGGAATCCATGTGTTCCTGGTGTTCCTGGCAATCCCATCAAACCGGGGAGACCTTGTGGCCCTGGATCTCCTTTGGGTCCTGGCAAACCTGGGTTACCATCTGCTCCTAAAATGCCATAATCATGCATTAGAGAGCATAAATATCTAGAGAGCTTATTATTACACATAACTTCTGCGTATACACTAGTCTTTCACAGGGTATGTATTTCCTTTGAAAATTCAGTGAGAACAGGAAAAGCAAATTAAAAGACTGCTCATTAGTTTTAAAATAATCGACATTACCAGTAATGATCTCAGTATTTGCATTGGAAAGTTTGACTGGCTCTTTCAAATGAATGGAAACAATTTGCACCAGGTGGATATAGACGGAGCAGTTCTCTTCCATTTTTACCCCAGTAATTCTGCAATTCCTGATCTCTCTCTTTATCACATACGTCTTTGTAAGAATCAAATCAGGCAGCTGACTGAACCACTGAAATAATGCTCTGTATCTTTTCTAAAATGTGATAGGCAGGAATACAACCATTTAAGGCAGATGGTGGGTTGTGGTTTTGCATTATGCACGAATTTTCAAGTAAGGTCATCACACGGCATTGTTACAAGATTCATACAAACACCTAAGCAAAAAGGCCCTGATTCTACATGACTTAGTGCACTGGGTGAAAATTTACAGCTCTATGATGTAAAAGCAAAGGAGGTGTCAAGATTTAAAAGGTAATGCCTGCTTTGCATTCAGATTGGAGAAGCGACAGTGTAAGAGACCTCAAAAGTACACGACACTTTAAAATCCATGCCAAGTGGATCTGTTTCTCTTTATTCAGGTTTTACATCAGTGTAGGTGCACTGGCTTGACTGCAGTTAAGGTGCTTTGTAACTGAGGTCACATAAGGTGAATTTTCTCAACAACAGAATACAGGCTTTAGCTCTCTGTTCTGAGGAGACAGTAGTTTAAGTGGCATAGATGATACGAAGGAATCACTAGCCACTTCATATAAAACTAAAAATCAGTATGAATAATTAAATTTTTCATGTGCTTTTTTTGGAGCCATTCTGTCAGAACTGTAAAATAAATCAGGAACAGAGAAACTAGTAATGCTTTTTCTTTTTGCTGCACATATTTTTCGTTCTTACTAAAAAACTTAGTTTTACAGAAATGCTTAGAGAGAAGGTACAAAGTCACACAAATTTTTTTTCCCCTTTTCAATCCATGTTTTACCTTTAATTCTTCCCCTTTTCAGAGGTGTTAGCGATGTTCTGTGCCTTTTCTCAAACTTGTCAAGTGCCACAGAACTGCCTTCATCTCTTTCCTTCACTCTAGGGCTCTACTGAAGGTGAAACCAGCTCTCCTCACTTCAAATAACTCATGTAATATGATGCTGCTCTTTTTTAAATTGTATTGAAAGTAATGAGAAGAGTCTACAAAACAGGTTCCTGTGATATACCTCCTTGCTTTGAGCTAGTCACACAATTACTACTCCTTTCTCACTTCTGCAACAGGGCAAGGGGGTAATCAGCAGTCCTAAATTTAACTCTGTGTCCAAATGCTACTGAAACTCTGTATCAGGGGATGCTTATTTCACATATGCTTTTGAGAGTCCTCCACAGAATTCTGAGTGACAAAGTCAGATTTTGTACATAAACTATGGTTCTCTCTGTTTTCTATAAGGAGTTTAGTGTGGTTTTTTTTTAGCTCTGTGAAATAGTGAAATAAAATGAACACCCTAAAAAGTTATGAATAAGTATATAATGTTATCTTTTTCTTGTTTCTGAGCGCCCAAAGACTGACCAGGTAAAATGGCTTATTAACATTTACTAAACACTATGACCTCTTAGTTAAAATTTACAAATTCTGCATTAGTGCAATGTGCTATCCTGCGAAGTCATGTCTTATCCAAACGTCGCCTGGCATGGGAAACAATCTCCATATTATGCAGTATGTAAGTTAAAAGTCAGGGTAATAACTATATCACCACTCCCCTAACTACAGTGGGGAAAAATTAACAGCACATCTGAACACAACAAAGATGAGCAAAAATCTGGTTCTTTGGTATCCAGTTGTAGCTGATTTGCTGTAATGTAATGTGAAGGAATGCTGGCCTTAAGCAATGGATCTCCAGAAGGTGTTTGGAGGACCCAGGCATACTGGTAACAGCTGAGGTAGATGGGGAAGGGCTGGGAGATCATCAGGCACTGGGACTTGATGCTGGGGTCATCAGTACTTCCAGCGCATGGGAGATCATCAGGCACCAGGACTTAATGCTGTGGTCTTCAGTACTTCCAACGCATCCTAACACTGTCTCTTACTACTCTCACATCTCCAAAATTTGGCTTAATTTATATCACACTCTTACTCAAACATTTCTTTATTTGAAATAGCTGTTACCTCTAGCTCCCGGTACTCCTTGATCTCCCGGCACGCCTTTCAACCCTGGGAAGCCAGGGAGCCCGACATCCCCTCGGGAACCTGCTGCTGCTCCTAAAACGTCACCAGGCAGGCCCTTCAGTCCTGCCGCTCCCGGAGCACCGGATTTTCCCGTAAGGCCTGGGTGTCCCTGCAGTCCAGGTAGACCGTTCGGGCCCCTGTCTCCCCTGGGCCCAGTAAAACCTATAAATAAAACAGGGACTAGGTATTACAGGGTTCACTACAAATATTGGGAGTTCAAATCCTAGATACACCATCATAATGCCTTTTATATTACTGTAATTTTCCTTAGTTCTTAGCGGAAACCTATAGAATTGAACAAAGTGTTACATGCATGTTTTTAAACCATGCAGCATTTATAAGAACATTTGACCAAATGTGGAAATTGGCAGAACTTACAGATGACCCCTCAGGATCCCTAGTCCTGGGTGATAAAAGATCCACAGCTCCAAGCACAGTTACTTCTGTGCACCTATTTTGACATGGCTATCGCAGCATTTTCTAGATGTCATAGTCTGTAAAAAATCAGTTCCTGTACACAAAAACCTGCTTTGATACACAGCAGGGGTAACACATTTCAAGGGGTGAAACTTGAAAAAAAATAGAAATTGCATAACTGGCAAGACCTGGGGGAGTTGCCCAGATGGGTCATTGCTGTTGCTGTTCCCCACACATCTCAAGGGACCAATGCCAATCGCTTCAGACTCTTGATGAAGGAGTGCCACCATCCCTGTCCTCTACCCTGTAGGTGAATGACTGGGAGGGCACAAGCCCCATTACCACAAATGACAGAGGAAAAGCTTCTTGTGGACTGGGAAACTGGACCTGCACTGGAAGTTAAGTCCAAGCACTGGTGAAAGATAGCATGGAAGACTGCAGAAAATTGCTCTGAGTGCCGACCACGCTGTGGCCTGGGAGCCTCAATTTAGCATTTAGAGCACTCTTCAGAGCTTAGCAGGGAAAACAGAGGTTCATGGTCCTGCCCTACGCTGCACAGAGCATGTTTTATGATGCATCCCTTGCCTGTTGAACAGAAGATGCATCAACTCTTCTTTTGCTTTCTCTTTTGCCACTACAGATGCTGTAGATGAGCCTGAAGAATACTTTCAGGTCATGTGCTGCCTTAGGGAAAAGCAGCAACTGGGCACTGGTTTCAGGAAAGTCTGCAGCACTTCTTTGGAATCTGAGGATTTAGGGCTTTGAAAACAGATAGATGGAGAGAATTTCTAGAGAGCTCCTAAATTAAGTTGCATCAATAGCTCCTGAAATGTGCTACAGAAAAACCTGGTGCCCATTTCTCTGACCTGATTAACCTGATCAACCACAGGGAAGTGATAGCTTCTGCAGTAACTCTTGCTGGACTGACTGATGATCCATGAACATACTCACTGGAGCTTACATGAGTATGCAGTGCCATTATTTGAGGCTCATCTGACTTACTATCTATGAACAGATCAACTGTACATGCAATTAATTCATGTGTCTTGGACATCCTGGAACCTCTGGAGAGATACAGAAGCCCTGGGGTTTAATCTGTACCTGTTACAGACTAGCCTAAAATATGACAGGTATTGAACACTTGCAAACACTGTTGCCACCTACAGCCAAGGCGAGTAGCTAGTACTCTGCCTCTGATACATCCAGTATAATTTATGCTAATGCTGGAATGAGTTAAATAGAAATACTAATACTAGTATTTTTTCCTTTCTGCATCATAATTCTAAGTATATTCCATCTGGAATCTGAAATATCTTGTTATTGAATTTCTTTATTTCTATGTGAATGTCATGAATTTTTACTGTCACACAGTTTTGCACTATAAAGAAGATTTTAAAAGGTTGGAGTCTATGTTACTTTTCGTAATTACAGAAGTTGCAGGAAATCCTTTTAATTTGAAAAATAGCGGTTTTGTATAATAACTTAATGTTTGAATGTGGAAGGGAAGATAAGTGAAAAATGTATCTGGAAGCAAGTTTTTCTGTTTCAGTGACTATAGTAAAGAGGCCAAAAGTATATAAAGAATGACTAATTAATTATGTCAATATACCTGGAGGACCTGGGTATCCTTCCCGACCTGGATCACCTCGTGTACCATTTGGCCCTGGGTAGCCCTTTGGACCTGGATCACCTGGGAATCCTCTCACACCTTTTGCACCTAAATTACATAAAAGAAAGTAAATAAGTGTGATCTGAACAAACAAAACAGAAATGTGCATATAATGTAAGAAAAGGTAGTGGTAAATAACATCATGTGTTTTTGGATGCAGAGATGAAAATTTTGTTTAAATTAAACGGGACGACACTGTAGCTCTTTAGCAGTACTCAAGAACAGCATCAAGACATGGACCAAAATCTAGGCTAAGTGCTCTTACAAACACAGATTAATGTGACTTAAAGACTAATGATATGGAGACTACTAGGGTGAAAATAATCTCACAGACTTTTGGAGACTTTATTTTGTAAATTAAGGCTTTTAGCTTAAGGTCAAAAGCCAATGTCAAAGAAGAATGCTCAGCAGAAACAGGCATGAGATGCTGTAGCAAGAGCCAATTTTTCTCTTTCCTGCTCTACTGATCACAGAACAAAAAGAGACTGGTTTAGATAAACATGAAATAGAAATGTAAGGCTAAAGGTTAGATCTAATCATCCTAGAAACTGAATACAAATTAACCAGCCTACTTACTATATTTGTAACAGTACAGGCCTATAGCTTTGGTAGGAAAAGAAGGGCTGTGCCCTGGAAAAGTGTTCCTCTGGCACTGAATTCATGTTCATATCAAGTTATATCCTGACAAGTAAAATAAGACTTCACTTCCTTGTGATTTGACATTTGGGTAAGGGCAAATATTACTGTTTCTTAACATCTCAAAACCTGCAAGCATTTTGTAGGATTCTTTTGTTAAGTTTATGAAATCATATTATTTTTATGTTATATTATTATTTTATATTATTATTTTATGTTTTTTCCATACAATAGTTTTATTACATGAGTCTCCCTAATTCATTATCTTCCAAGATCAAGATATTTTGGTAAAGTTCTTTGAAAATAATTCCTGTGGAATGCTTTGTTTCCCTACCTCTCCCGCTCCTCAAACTCCTTAAGTTTCCAGCTAAGGCCTGAAAGTCAACGACATGCTTTAACATTTTAAATGTTGTTGCTTATCGTCACCATGAACTGCAACTCTTTTATTTATGACACTGAAAGCAATTTTCTCTCTACTTCTAACTATGACAAACCAAGGAAAATACCACTTGAATGTTGAGACTTCCTTATACTTTAGTTTTCTGAATTCCCATTATTTAACCATGATTTTTTGCAGTTTTAGCTGTTGTCTGTGAAGGGGAGAAGGAAACCTTTTAAAAGATCACAAATAAGGTGCATATAAATGGCCAATGCAGTGTGAATAGCATCTTCCCGGTGCCATACAAAACTATTGTTCTCTCCCTTATATGAACAATAACTTATCAGAAAGCAATTAAAAAGAAAAATCCTTTCTTTCAGGTCTCAGTGAAAGATTCTAACGTACCTCTTACCCAAATAGCATCTTGGTTTTCTTTCCCATCTGTAATAACTGACTTTTCATTCATTCTGTTCAGTATTGCACTCATTAAAAAGCCATGTTAGAGAAAGAAGGTGGCAGATAGAGAACGCAACCACTGCTTACCACCATTAGCTCGTGTTAACATGTTGTGCCAAACAGTAGTAAGAAAAAGGTTTTATTTTAGATCAGTGTTTAGTTTGCAATTGCTTTAGCTGTTTTTGAAACAGAAAACAACTTAAACATTTCATTCAACAGTGATCACATAGGTCTTGAGACTACTGAATAACCAGGATGTAACTTAGGGTGGGCTGTGTATGTTGCCAGGAATTTCAAAAGAAGTCAAGGACATAAGGGTGTGAGACTACAAAGATTACTTCTTAGTTGATACACTGGGTGCCATCAGCACCCAGGACACTGAGAGACTTGGTTGTCTATAGCAGAGCTCCATCCTGGCTGAAAAGGAGGAGGGAAATCTTGTGGACAAACCCACATCACTCTAAGCAGACAATGAAAATAGTGTAAAGGAGGTGTTGGTGCTTTTGTGCGAATGTGGAGAATGTGGGTAGGAATGATGCTCCAGAAAGCTAGACTGACACAGCTATAGCAACAAGAACCTGCAAAAAGTTGCAAAATGTGCCCTGTTCCTCCTGGGTTTCCAGCTCCAGAACTGCCTCAGGCTGAAAGTTGGCTATGAACAGAATTCTGCACTGGACTCAGCAAGGGGCCTTTTCCAGTTTTTGGAGGGAAGGGATGCAAAAAAAAAAATAAAATCTTAAATTTACTAAAACATATGAGCTGACAAAGAAAGATTTGTGAAAGAGTTAACCAAGGGCACAAAATACAAAACACACAAAACCAGCATCACTTGTGTTACAGCAGTCTTACAGCTAGGAGTTAAATCTGACTGTATTTGCTGAAAGAAAAACCTTCCAGCTCATGTGAATGAAAGAATAAACAAATTGTCTTACTCAGAAAAAAATTACAAAAATGGCAAAGAAAACAACCTTTCAGAAGCATTCATAACAACAAACTAAGCCATTAGGACTAAGGAAACACAGGTCAGAGATACACATCATCTTTCAACAGAGTGAAAATGTTCCCTTTTAAGATCCATTAGTCTCTGATAAATCAGTCCATCAATCCATGCGTGCCATAATAAACCTTGCGCTGGAAACCCCCCCGCCCAAGCTTGACCTTAAAATTTATAGCCCAGATTTCTGACCTTGGCTAAAGTATGGGGGGCATAGGAATGGGTGCATCAAGAATTTTACATTTCCCCAGAGATTGAAGGACCCAGTCATGGTTTTCATCAGTACTTTTACCAGCTGGTGATGAGAAGAATTTCTGAAAAACAGCTTTATTGCTTAGGCTGGGAGAACACAAACTTATGGGAACTACCAGCGCTGGTCAGAGGATCCCTTTTCAAGGCCAATCATTACGACCACTCAGTACACCTGGTCCACATTTCTCTCAATTCCATCTCACACAGTCCTTCAGACCGTGTCCCCACCTCCTTTTCCTCTTCCTTTTGGAAAGAGGTGGGGAAACTTCAGTGCTGTGAAGGCCCAGGATCACCAGTTGGTCCCTATGGGCTATGGTGGACCAGCTTTGCAAGGAAAAGCATGCGTGGCTACAGACAGCACAACTGCATTGCATCAGACAACCTGGCCCTTTACAGCGAGCTGTCTTAAAAGCCTTTAGGCTTGCATGTACTGAAGGCACTCTGTATATCACATGAGGAGAAACAGTAGGAAGGATCTTCCACAGTCCTCCATTGCAACCTTTTATCACCCTGCTCTCAAGAGGACAGGATTTTTCCTTGTGAAGTGTCCAGTCAGCTCTGAGAGACCTCAGTATACTCTCTAGCAATAAACTCTCTCTGTAACTCTTACTTACCTGCATGTGGAGAATAGCAAATGAGCTGTGCTTTCTGCCTCCTGTTTTATGGCTGACCCTTATTAGCAAAGGCAGAATTAGCTCAGGAACAGCGCAGCCACCTGGGATGCATGCTGCTTAGATCTCTCTGCTGGCTTCAAGCTACCTCTGCCTTCCACTGTAATTTCTAAAACTTGCTGCCTGCTAAGGCTCAACTTTAATAGATCTGGCAAGATCTCCCTCAAAATGTCGTGTGTGTGTGAAACAAAGGTGAAGGCAAAACGTTACCTGTGGCTCCTGGCAGTCCTGGCTTGCCTTGGGATCCCTTTGGTGGCCTCACACAGCCCGCACCTGCAAATGAAGAGGGTTAATAGCACTGTATGTGCTCAAATGCTGCCTCTCATCAGCTCTGCACCTGCAGTTGAGATCACATCATTAAAGTAGGTGAATGAAATTAACAGGCAAAACCTTAATTTAAAAAAGGTTTTATTTTTCACTAGAAAAAAATTATTGGTTGTGGGTAGTAGCATTTTCAGGGGAGCACTCACACTGAGCTGCATCCCAACAGCTGCTCTTCTGCCTGTTTTGCAGAGGCTATGGTGGCTGCTCCAGCTAGACTGGCATAGGAAGGGTAGTCCAACCTCATGGATGAATGTATTTTTCAGAGTGAGAGAGACACTTAGTTTCCCTGTGGGCAATTTATACCCCTGAAGCAATAAAGTAAATTTTTGGTAGAAATGAAAGGGTTTTTTCTTTATGGGTCAAATTGCACTGAAAATCTTCACTCAAAGATTTTCTTTAAAAAAAGTTGCTTACATTTTCTTGGGCACCTAATTTCTGGGACCATCATTAAAATTGCATGGTAATCATTATTTTGTCACAATAAATACTCAGGAGCAATGAAATAAAGACTTTCTGAATTGCAAGAATAAAACTACAATAATTTCAGAATATGTACAATTTGATTAAATTACTTTAGAGCTACATACAGTATACGCATGGTTATTTGTGACCTGAAGTTCAAATAGTTTACAATCAAGAGCATCCAAAGCAGTCATCAGAAAGTAAGCATCAAGCCATAAGAGCAGCATAAGACTAAATATTAAAATATATTCAAGCCATTTGTATGTACAGTACCTGACCATATTGGCTCAGTTGCATCTCCTCTAGAAAAGTCTTCAGTGACCTGCCCACAATCTTATGAGCCAAGAAGGAAAAGATAGTTATTATTTAAAAGAGAGAAATCGTAAAACACTCTCAATTCTAACTAAAATGTCTATTACAACATCCGATAAAGTACTCTCATATGTATTATGCATACATGCAACACAAACTATTTCCTATAACATACTGGAACTCTCTATCCATATATTAATTAGATCCAGGCTTGAAACCTAACCCAGTCAGAATTAGGAGGCTCTGTGTCCCAGGCACTGTGCAGGGTTGGCAGGTGCCTGCTCTGGCTTGAATATTCTGCCAGGCATCCTGAAGTTGTGCAATAGAACTTTGAGCCTGAGCTCTTGTGAATGTAGCTCTGGCATTCTTATGCTGGAAGGGACTTGGAAAGCTGCAGAGACGCTATGAAGAGATCTGAAAGATGGGTACATGATTTTCTCTGGTCATTTAAAAGATTATGTTGGATGGGAAAGACCAGAGAAAACCACCTGTGAGTACTCCAACAGCAGGATGTCGCTCCATTGCTTCTGACTGCTTAAAACCTGAAAGATGTTACTTGCTGGCACTAAGACATTCATTCATGCTATTTCAATACCTGACATCAAACTGCTGGGACCTCGGAAGTATTTCCTTCTTTAAGATTTCTGTACAACTAATATAAGCGATCCCTTTTCACCCCAATAACCTCCCTTTTCAACAGCGTGCTGCACAGATGCTGCACACAATTCAGTAATGATCTCCCATGGCTTTGCTGTAAGACAGAGTGACTGTTAGAAGTGCCTTACCTAGTTGGCCAGGCTCTCCTGGCAGACCGGGCAGACCTGGAGGTCCTGGGTTTCCATCTTGTCCATGGTCACCTGGAGGACCCCGGTACCCTTTTGGGCCAGGAAATCCTTCACCTGGCAGGCCTGCTTCTCCTGGAAAGCCCTTTGGGCCTAATTCACCTGGATAACCAGGATCACCAGGGAAACCTCTGATACTGTCACCCTGTGGGAAGTGAACACAGGTGGTCACTCCTGACTTTGTTGACGAAACAAACATAACTCAAACAGTTGAACTACTCTCATGAATGACACCTTAGAGGCAGTAATTTCTCAGGTGTTGCATCCCAGCTCTTTAAATCAATATTGCAAATAAAATATTTTTTTTGAAATAATCATCTAACATTCATTTAGACCCTATGGAAGAAAAGGCACAAGAGAAGCACTCTTAGAGGGAGCACTCCCCTAAGAATGCGGACCCATGAATGGCACTTGGGCAATATGAATCACTGCTGTAGAGAGGCTTACTGCCCTTTCTGAAAAGCTGCAAGTGCATTTTGGGGAAACCATATGCATCACTAGAAATGTTCTGTGCGTCATTTACTTCTGAGACCTTGAGAAAAGCTAACATAAAATTGTGCCGTGCCCAAGTGGGCAGATTTTTTCTGTGTCTGTTTCTCTAGTGATATTTCCACACTATTGAATCAACATCTTACAAACCTCACTAGAAAATGTTTCCATTGTTTCCAGCCTCAGACGTATCAGAAAGTACCATCTTTACTGGTATGAAAAAGCAGTGTGGTCCAGATTGGGTAATATGGCTCCAGCCCATTTTCAAATATCATGTAAGAGCACCCCAGGGTCCAAAACACCATTTATGATGGGTGAGATGAATTCCTCTTGCAAGGTATTTAATTTTTTCTTTTGCCTACCGAAGGAACTTAGAAAATGAACTGAGACTACATGTCTCACTACTAGATGGCTACAGTTAGTGAGGTGCTATCAAGCATATATATGATGACACAACCTACATTTTGGGGGTGTAAAATTGTGGTAAATTTTGCTTTTCTTTAACTCAGTCATAACAAAGTTGTTGATGTTCTGTCACACAGGATCTCTCTTAGACAATGCTAGAAGGAGTCACTAATAAACCAATAATTATCACAAACTAACCAGTAATACAAGCTGGCCTAAATGGGTTATACACTACTACTCAGTTGTTTAAATAAAATGGAAATAGAAGTGAAAGATGTTATAAAAACCCTGAGAGCAAGCCTGATGTTTAATGCATCAATAACCAGCAAAGCCAGTCTAGTTGTGCATCGTTATCTGTGAGAGAAGGATAGCCTGGTGATCATAACAACTCAGAACTAAATGCATTAGCAATTGAGTGTGGTGGAAACGATCTAACTGCATTTGCTACCTACCGGAAGGCCAGGCTGTCCTGGTAAACCATCTAATCCATCTCTACCTGGGAAACCATCTTCACCTCTGATACCGGGCAGCCCAGGATCTCCTCGGATTCCTTTGGTGCCTAAAGAAGACCCTTCATTGTGAGGCCAATCTCTCATGAAAGGTATAAACAACAGCAAAATACAAGTGATATGAATTTTTACTTTACCTTTTGTAGTTATGTATAAAGAATCTCCCTTTTCTCCTTTTGGTCCAGGAAATCCATGTTGACCCGGAAATCCCTGGTTTTACATACATTGAAAAGAAAAAAAGAAACAGAACCACTTAAAAAATAAGTATCAAGATTGCATTTCCACTGCCCTGCCTAAAAAAATAAGTCTCCTTAAGTTTTACTGCTTCCCCGTTATTTTCTGTGAATGATTTCCTCTTCAGTAATCCTGTTCTTGTGCCTGAATCTTTATTAATATGCTTTAATAGACAAGGTCTATGTTACCAAGGCATGGCAGGGGAGCTTCTGCATGAGGATGGCATTGGGAGAGCTGTGGCTTTCCATGAGCTAGAGTCCTGCAGATGACCGCAGCTGCAGAACTGCATTGGAGAAAACATGGTTAATTACTCAATGTTAGCCACTGAAGAAAATGCTGTAAGCAACTCTTCGGCACCACGGAAACAAAAATCAGTGTTACATTGACCTGCAGCCCCTCCTGCCCAGCACTATGTAAGAGGACAGCCTCATAGCTGGTGGTGGATTGTGGTTCACAACACTGTTGTGAGGCTGAAAAGTAGCACTGTCTTCATTTACCAGAGACAAGAACTTGGGCAGAGTGATTCAGTGACCTACCCCACATCACAGACCTATGGGAAAGGTTTTGGTTAGAAGGGAGAGCTGGAGGTCCTTGGTGCAACCCAGAACTTGGAGCTAGAGCAGGCTGCTCAGGGCCTTGCCCAGGCAAGCTTTGAAAATCTCCAAGGACGGAGATTTCCTCTCTTGCAAAGGCAAATGGTGATGAAGCTAAAGACCAGTCCCTGGCATTCCTGATGCCTTGGCATAATGCAGAATCCTCCTGAACAGCCCACCTGAAAAGTGGTACTGCTGGCTTCTGCCCAAGAGCCTTTCAATCATGGGACCAAACCCATGGTAGGTGCCAAGGCCCAGAGGTTACAGACTCATTTAACGTTGACTGTTTTACACCAGTTAGCTTTAGTTCTGAACTACATTCATGCTCACTAAAATACAAGCCACACGTTAGGTTTTCCCTAGCCTCCTCTTAATGAATTCCAGGGCAGACACTGAATTAAAGGGATGTACCTGATGCATTTATTTTTATTTAAAACACTCCTGTGCCATACAGTATTTAAAAGGCTGTCTTTTGCATCACTGCCTTTTACTGACATTCTCCAAGATTTTCTTGGGTGAAAAAGCACATGTGGAAACTGTATGTCAGCTACAGGTCATCTCTACAATACAGGTTTGCAGTTCTGTAAGTCTACGGTGGGAGATGAGATTTGAGTATAAGGATCCTGCTTTACCCGGGCCATATTTGCAGACTGCTTTTTTATGGTCAGTGAAGCCACATCTATACACCACAGTAAAGATGTTTCTTCTGGACATTGCTTTTTACAGGGCAAAAGAAATGTCAGGAACTTAATATCATGTGTACTATTTCACTGACTATATGACTGCAGGAATCTTCAGCAGTAATACTGCATTAATAATATGATGTTCACATTGCTATTTTTTGCTCTTCGAGGCTTAGATGTTGTGTACAATGAAATTTAGCACACAGGTGTTTTCAAAGTGTTTTCCAGCTGTTTCCAATTTCTTTTTCTCCACAGAAAAAAATACCCTTTGCTTTGGATAAAACGTTATTTTCATTAAATTGGTATAGATCTGATCTAGATTAAGTGTATTTATTGTCCATATGTGTAACTTGTTGAACATGCTCAGAGTTATGGAGTCACTTCTGCCTAAGAAAATGGACCAAGAATATTTAAGTTAAATTATTTTACTCTGAATTTGTTGCAGACCAAAAGCTGAGATAAAGTCAGGGCTTTGCCGCTGAGTAATATTTTGCACTGCTATGCTATGTCTATACTACATCTATACTACTGTCTGTTCTGTAGTAACTTAAATTCTGGGATGAAGATACTGAAATTCTTCATTTCAAAGGCAAAAAGCCTTGCAGAACTCGCAAATTTTTAACCAGTTTCAACACTGAACTTTTTGAAAATATTTCTGTCAAATTTTATGACTTCTGGAAAGTATAAATTCTCATACAAGTATTTTGAATTTTCAGAAAAAAGTACTTTTTCTGCTTTTTTTGACAGCCACAATCAAGTCAAAGTTTATTTTATTTTAACCCTAAAAAATCCCAAACTTAGGCTAGTTGTGAGTGTTTGTATTTTTAATGTTCAGAACGGCCTAAAGCACTAACTGAAACATTATGTTTGCTCTGACATCTTTGCAAAAACAAAATCAGTTTTGGGCAAGCTTTACAAAGATTTTATTCTAAAATCTTGAGAGATGTGAATTCCTGAAGTCAGTTCTGACTGCGAGGAGCCGTGATGCAGCTGGCATACTATATAGCACAGCACCTTTAAAAGTAAATAACAAGCAAGCAATTATAAACACAGCCCTTTTCTGTGGGTTATTGAATGGTGGGTTTTAGGAAGACTTAATGTATTGTAAGCAAGAACCTTACACTGCATCATTTTGACATATTAGCAACAACCTTAAGTTACTACCAGAATTGTTACCCTTCTAGATGGTCAGATCATACTTAGTAGTACAGCTGGATGAAAGGGTTCTGCTGAAACAGCTTTACTTAAATGGAAAGATTGTGGAAATCTTTTGCCTTCCCAAAACATCCTATTTTCACCTCCATACTAGCAATTTTTGGCTTTCTGAATTTTGTAGATAGCAATCTGAAAGCTGTTGAAGTGGCACACAAAAACCTAAATAATAAATTTCACTGTTTTTCCATGGAGCTTTTCCATAGCTTGGATTTTTTTTTTTTCTAGTAGGAATATAAAACTATGCAATAAAGAAACATGTATCTCACTTTTGCTCCAGGGTAGCCAGGAATACCATGTGGTCCTTGATCACCAGGTTCTCCTTTCCTCCCAGGCTGGCCAGGGGTTCCTGGAAAGCCAGGAGGGCCAGGGGGACCAGTAGACCCCCTTCTCATTTCATCACCCACAAGGCATGTACTGCAGTCCCCTTCTTCACCTAAGGAAAGGATTGGCAAGAGAAGAAAGAGTGCTCTGTCACAACAAATAGATGTTCAGCTCTATTAATTTTATATATAGACTTGAGAATACTTGAGTAGTTTCTCAAATACTTGAGAAAAGTACTTCTTTTCTTTTCTTTTTTTTTATTTTTTTTTTTCTTACAAGAAACTAACACAGTGTTTCCGTGTTGTGTTAGCCCCGGATCAAATTCATCAGTCCCCAGGCATGCCATAAACTCAGACTGAATACGACAGGAGCTTTACACAATGCGTAACAGCAGGTCATCTACTGACTTATCTGTTATGACCTACCTTTAGGTCCTTTTTGCCCTCTTGGCCCAGGGAAGCCTTGCATGCCAAATCTACCTGGCTGCCCCTCCTGTCCTTTTAATCCAAAGAGAGAACCTAGAAGTTTAATTGAATAAAAATATACATTAACCTAATGTAGATTTACTCTTTTTCTCTTTCCTCCCTGTTCCTTTGAGCTGCACTGCATCTGCCCTTTTCTGTTTCAGCTAATGTCATTTACTGCCTAACCCAGCCTACTATCTACCCCCAGCTCTCTTCCTCGCTCCCAGCTTCCCACACCTGTTCTCAGTTGCTCCCATCTGCTGTAGCAGATGATCCTTGCCATACTTTGCTCTCTCTCACCCTGAATTCCTTTGCAGTAGCACAGACCGCTTGCTCTGGATCACCTTCTGCACATCCTTCTGTCCACTCCTGCTCTTGCACTGCAGTGTGGCACTTTTCGCAGAGGCACGGCACAATCTCAGTCAGAAGTGGCCTCTGGAGGCCACCTGGTCCAATCCTCTGCTTAAACCAGGGTCAGCCTCAAAGTTACAGCAAGTTGCTCAGGGCCTTGTCCAGCTGAGTATCTCCAAAGATGGAGAGTCTACAACCTTTCTGGGCAAACTGTTCCCCTCACAGTGAAAAAGGTTTTCCTAATATCTAAGCAGAACTTCTCTGTTGCAGCTTGTGATCATTGCTTCTTGCCCTGTTGCTGTGCTCCTCAGCGAGGCATCTGATTCCGTTTTCCCTATAACCTCGCAAGAGGCAGGGAAAGATAGCAGTCAAATTCCCCTTAGCTTTCTCTTCTACAGACTAAGGAAGAAATCCAGCTCTCTCAAGACACTCCTTGACACTCATATCCTCCCGCAGCCTGAAACAGACCTCCTTTGCTTTCAAATGTTGCCAGGAATGTCTAAAAATCATGTAAACCTCTCCTTCATTGACAAATATACAACACTTCTCCCCTGTGTGTCCTCCCCACTACTCATTTAGTTTCATTACCACAATCTACTTTCACACTTTGCCTTGCCAACAGCTATCTTTCAACACAAGCAGAGATGTTCCTGTGAATGCTCATCATCTCTCTTCATGCACTTACCAGGGGATCCAGTAGGACCAGGTGGACCACGGAGTCCTGGTGCACCATGCTTACCCGGAAACCCAGGGGGACCTGCCTGGTAAGCTGGAGATCCTAATTCACCTTTTTCACCCTTTGGTCCCATTTCTCCAGGTAAGCCTGGCTTATCCCCATCCGCTGAAACAGAACCAGGGAAGAAGTTCAGAACAGTTTCTTAACAATGCTGCTCAAAGAGCTGTAAAGTAGCAGAAGGGAAAGGTCATAAAACTGCATCCAGCATGCAAGGAAAAATGGAGATATTTAGCATGGAGCAAAAATGGTAACTGCACTTTTCACTTGAGCAAAATCACTGTCAGTTATGAAGCAAGGCTCTGTCATCATCTCTATTTCTGTTGTTTTGTCAGAGACCCATCGAGGCTGAAGGAAAATGGCCCCCTCAGTTTTTTTGCCCCTGCAGTTAGTTATTTACCACTCTGCATTGTGTATTCCACAGTCTGCACAGGTATTTCCCCCACCCTGACCCTGTTCAGTTAAAACTTGCTATAAAAATAAACTATTGGAACATGTGTTGCTGGCGTGTTACCATCCGAGAATCCAGGAAGACCAGGCAGCCCACGATCTCCCTCCTCTCCTGGGTCTCCCTGTAGTCCAGAAACACCTGGAAAGCCTGGGTCACCTCTTGCTCCTGAAAGACATCCCCAGTTCCACAAAACACATTAGTGTGATGCTGTTTGTGACTCATAAATGCTGACTTGTGATACACTGCAGATTGCTCAGTTCTTAAAAGTAAGAATTAAGAACTTCAAGGGCTTCAGAATATTAGAATATAGAATTATTTCTTAAAGGTAACATTAGAAATGCAAAAACCTGCTACATCATGCTGTGTCAGTCTGAATAAAGAAATACATCTGAGATATTTCTGTAAAGCCCAGATTCCTGGGAGCTGAGCACGACCTGTGACAGGAATGGTGTGAAGCCAGCACGCCCAGGAAAAAGGAGAGCATCTCTCAGCTCTTACCAATACGCTGCTAGAGCTACATTACTCTGGGAAGCACAGAAGACCAGGTGTCTGAGGAGAGCCCCTCTTTTTCCTACAAGAAGTTGCCATTATAACAGATGTATATGTAAGCTTTCCTCGGCTCCCCAGTACCTAAAGCATCTGCCTGTGCCCAGCTATTGCCTGCAGAAAGTATCATCCTCTTATCAAAGGTCAATGATACTTAGAGGATATACAGTGTATCCAGCCTCCTGCCTGCTTTCTCCTGCTCCAAAGAGCCTGTCAGGGTATTTGGTGTGATCTGAACAATATATTGGGCCTCTTGACCCCTTTTTCTGGGAGGAAGGCAACCATTCATTGTTAGACTCTGGCTTTCAATAAGACTAGTAAACTCAGTGGTACGAGGACACGGGCTGGGGCAATGGCATGTGATCACCCTTACTGTTTGCTGGCACCTTCCCTGGAATAGTTTTGGCCTTGATGAACTGATATCACCTTCTACGTGTTTCTAGTCTGGCCAGTCAGAGCCACTACAGCTCAGCAGGACAGCTGACAGTAGGTGCTACAAGTCTAGTGAAAGATCACAAAGGAAATCTGCCAATTTAAAACAGGAAAAAAAAATTCCTCTTCTATTCCTCAAGGCTTTTAAGATGTTGGTTTTGGGGTTTTTTTTGGTTATTTTTTTTTTTTTTTCTAAATACTAGCTTATAAGAATGGTGTCTGCTGTGCTGTCATTGCTGCACTTTATCCAGTCTCTGAAATGATGCAAAAGACAGACTCTCCCATTCTTCCTTTCACTGGACAACAAAGTCACACACCTTTTTGCTTGCTTTTTCTCTATGGACACAGGAATGCATGCATGCCTTTTGTATGGCAATTCAGCTTCAGCAGGAGTGACCAAGAAGCCACTTGTCTGCAAAAATGTGATTAGGGCACTCTCTCAGAAGGCAATTATACCTTCTGGAACAGTTTAGCAAACACAGTGGTTTAGGAAGTTGAATTATCAAGAGTTTCATGCTTTTGATCTATGTAGAAGATAGTAAAACACAGTTCAGATAAGCAATCTAAGCGAAGAAGACATACCTTTCCTTGGGATACGGGAAGGAAAATAGGAAACTGGTCCTGGAGGACCAATCTCCCCTGGCTCCCCCTGTTAACAGAAGTTGGAGTATCACATCTAAGCACATTATTCTAGAGAATTTCTTTTAAAATGGAAAGGTATGCCCATGAAACACAAAGAAATAAACTTTCAAAAGCACTTTAAAAAAATCTCAGAGATTTCAGTTTAACAACCCATGTAACCAGTTCTACAATGACGCCAAACAATTGTTATTACATGACAGGAAAGAAAGCAAAATGACATCTGTTTTATTGCTTCTAGCAAATGAAAGTAAAGCAGTACCTTGCTTCCTCTAGGACCATAACCACCTGGTGGACCATCAAATCCTGGAATACCCTGTAATACACATAAAAATGATTGACTTTTCCTTTATCAGAGAGAGAATAAAATTACTTGGTCTGTAGCAGCTGGCTTCCTCTGATGTTAGTGTGAAAACTATGCAACAGAGCTGAGCAGTTTGTCTACTGGGCGTGTAGTTACTTGGGCAATACCATTCAGTCCCCCTGTGTTTTGATGCTCCATCTCTTGGACCAAGTCTAACTCCTGTCAAAGGCCAGAGGGACCTGCTGCAGCGCAGGCTCTGTTGCCCCTGGCGGTGGCACAGATGGAAGGAGCACCTGCACTTTAAACCATTCTGTGGAGGCTGCAGGATGAGGGAGGAGAAAGGGGATCCCCTCCGTGCTAGTTGGCCCTGAGACACGTGGGCCAGGCAGCCAGAACACACCAAGCTGCTGCAAAAAGACTAAATGAGTCTGAATCACTACAAGTGGACATATTTTCACTGGAATGCAAACAGCGAGCAGCAAAACAGCACTGAAGTGCACAGGTCCTTTTTGCTGTTTTCCAGGTTGCTGGAACATGTTTGGCCAAAGAGAGGTTCCCTGGCTGACCAAGAAAAACTCAGGACCAGCCTTGAAGGTGCCTTCATCCAACTCTCCCACCCTTGGGCACGTTGTATCCCAGAGAAAATCTTCCATCCCTACCTCAGCAAATGTTATAACATTTAAGGCGCTGCCCACTTCATTCTTTTAAAAGGTTTGAAATCCAAAGCATGTGGATTAAAAAATGTGCGGTAAAACATAGTACATCCTATCACATGAAAGCATATTTTAGTTGCTGGGAGTGCACAGAGCAAAGTGCAGATTTCAGTGGTACTGATACAGAAAAGATAATGTCTCCTGTGTGCTTTACTCAGCTCTTTTGACAACTTTAGTCTTCTACAGAAAATGTTCATATGTACTCTGGAAAGAGACCAATGTTAAAAACCTAAGCTTTTAGTAGAAAACAGTGGCTAGATCATCAACTGATATCAACTAACACAGTTTCACTGAAACCAGTAGATCTGTATAATTCATACCAGTTAGATTATTCACCAGCTTTTTTAAAATTCAGCATCTCCCGAGTTTCACAGTGGGTACAACTCCTATACGGAACTTGAATGTGAATAACAAGCTCTGTAAGTCACTTATGCCGTTTTGAAGCACTACAAATACCACAGCTCTCAGCAAGATGCCACAAACTGGACGGCACACTCCAGAGACCTTTCCATAATGGCAACGGTCCACCACTACATCAGAAAAGGAGCCTCTTGAGCATCAGGTGTAAAATCCGTTTACACTAGGTGGAGCTAGTGGTCTAAAAGTGAAGCCAGCAGCCCTCATTGCGACCATCTGTGTGCAAGCAGGACTTAACCATCCTTTCTTTCTTTAGAATCAAATCACTCAAAAATCAACAAAAAGGAGGTCATTGGGAACAGTAGATTGAGTAGGCTGTCCCCTCTTATACATATGTTATACAGTGATACTCCATCCAAACTGATGCACCTTCTGGTAAAATTGTTGCCAAGATTCACCCTCAATAAGGGGAAGATGCTGACCATTTCTGACTGCAGTATGGAGTATGACTCAACCTACGTTAAGGTCAACCAGCGAGCTTCCATGGGTTTTGCATCAGCCTCTCCACATATGTATTACTGATAGCATATTCCCTTCCACACTGCCAGGTTTTGTAATTGGACCAAATAGCTGCGCAAATGTGATTTTTCATATTTTGTGTATTTCGTGTCCCATGTGTTTCATGTTATTATTGTTATGCCTGGTTGCAGGACAAAGCCTTTAAACAACTAAGGATGAAGAAGTACAGAAAAGTCATGCATCCCACAGCTATTTGAATACCTCATGGAAGTGATTTCTAATGCTGACTGAAGAAGCCTTTTTCTGAGAACAAACAAAGTATTTTAAATATTTGGGTGTATTTCCATGGGGACAGAGATCTAACTGGTATATTTATCAGTTTCCTTCTCTTCTTCTTCTTTTGTGATATTCAAGATAACCATACATCTCAATCACATCTGTAGATAGCTATTAAAAAAAAAAAGTTTCTGCATTTTGGAAGAAAATTTCAGAAATCACGATTGCAGTAACGGGAACAATGAAAATGACACCTCCCTGTAGTGCTCTTAAACAATGCTCATGGTTTAAGCAAAACAGAATTTAATTATAGGGCTAATTTTTTCTCACGGATGAGAAAAATAACTGACCCCAAATTACAATGACAGATGAATCCAGATAATATTTGTTAGACTACAGCTGATGTAATTATGGGCAGAATTTGTCCTCTACAGTTTACTTTTCAGACAGATTGTCTACATATGTGTTAGAAGAAACAGTCTTTATGAAATACTCACTCTTTCGCCACTAAGTCCTGGAAAACCATTGATGCCAGGCAATCCCTATGAAGGCAGAATACAATTAGCAAAATAAAGTTACATCCTAACATCCTCATGGTTAAAAACCATTTTCTCTCTCAGATACTCTAATCTGACAGTTCAAAACTCATAACACTAAGAGTCAGAGTTCAGATACTTTTTCAATGAGATTCATGTATGGTGCAAACAGAAGGTCTGAAATCAAATCTGGTATTTGATTTTTGTCTCTTAATCAATACATTGTGAATTGACTATGGAGATTCTAAAGATGGATGAGATTTTTTAAAAATGTATGCTGAATACTGTTCTCACTCTGTTTAAACGCTTTAGAAACACTGCCCCTTCCCCCCCCCCAAAGCATCCATAGATGCTACAAGGTAGCACTATTTAAATTATCTTTTCCTCTGGTGTCACAAGTAACTAGAGCCAAACTCAAGTTTCTTAACCATGGTCTGAAGAGAGCTAAGATGAAAACAGTGAAATATAGTCTGCGCTGAGGACCAGAACAGTAGCTGTGGTTAGTGAGCACAGCTTTAGGTAAGAGATGCACAAGGCTTCCCAATGATGATATAGGCATAATTTTCACTTTCTTGTATCAGGCAGTTCAGAGCTGGCCACAACCTGGTAGGATGAAGAACAATAATTTCTATAGTTTATTAATCTGTGTTTTCTTCCTGAAGGCAAAGTCTCAGCTTGGAATTGCACAATCAGCTGGGTGAAATTTAATTTTAATGAAAGACTCACCCTTTGCCCTGGGAAGCCCATTACCCCTTCTTCACCTTTTTCAGGAGCATAGAGAAGTACACCCTAGGAAACATTTCAAGTCAGTTCAACATATTTCTTCATTATGCGCAAAAAATATTGTAACACTGTTTTATGGAAGCTAAACAGGAAGAAAACATCATTGTAACACATGGCAGATCTAATAATAGCTGCATGTGAAAGAACTGTTGTCCTTAATTTTAAGTGTAACATGCTTGCTTCATTACAATAGCAGAAGCAGGCCATTAGGGAGAGGACAGGGTTTCCCTCCTATCATCTCCTCCTGCTTTATTTCTTCTGTGGCTGCAACTCTGAAGAACAGTCAAAGCAATTGTTCAGCTATACAACCAATTCAGCAACTCAGCTTACACCCAAACCGTAGCTTCAGAGAGCTACTTGGCAAACACAGGCATGCTGCTATCCATCCTACTATCAAAAAAACCCCACAAACAACCCCAAAAAACAACCCGGGAGAAACACATATCCCCTTTTGCTATCTCAGCATAAAATCTCTGGTTTTCCGCATGTAGACAACAAAATTTTACATGTGTAAAATCTGACCAACAGCTGAAGAACTGGTTAGCAACTTCACACAGAGGGTTATTAGGGCTCGCACTGTGACCTTCTCCCATAACCTTGTGGAGAAGCTGACCAGACCATCTGAGAAAATAAAGCTCTGCAAAATGCTCAGTGAGGCATCTCTAATTGGTAAAGACTGTATTTTAAACCACTCTGGGAAGTAAAAAGGAACCACTCAATAGCAAAGCTATTTAGACTAGAGGTTGCCTGCGAGTTAACTAAACTACATTCAGTCAAGCCTGGTTGACAGCTCTAAATGATACAGCAACACATGGGATTACTGTCTACTTACTCAACACATTTAATGACCAATGAGACCAAAGGTCTGTATGTGCTAGACAGTAGACTGAAAAGAATTGAGAAATTTTCCATATATACTTATTCAATGAAATTTAGTGGATTTTTTTAAACATAGATCAGCAGCCCAGCAGCAGTAAAAAGATTTATTAATAGTTAAAGCTAAAATTAAAACATGTGTGAGGGAAAATCTTATTTTGGTAAATCAGTAAGAGAATGATTGATTGCACTGTGGAGTTATTACATGTCATGTTGTTCAGTTTTTCTAAAGCATCAAACTGCTGTCTCTGATTACGTTGCTCCTTATCTATATTGCATCATTTCAATGACGAATGTACCAGTATTAACTCCAGTATTATTATTTGTCTTTGTTCTTCTCCACTTGACTTACTGGAATTCCAGCTTCCCCTTTTTGTCCAGGTTCTCCTCTTTCACCCTATCAATAAAGTATTCAGATATTTTAGGCATACCCATTTACATTTCAATAATTTTTGTACAAAACAAAATAACAAATGTTTATCAAGAGAAAAAACACTACTCTTGTGCTGTTCTTTGTTCATACACTTGTCAAATGAAACACATGTTTTCATAAAAAGGTTTTAAAGGTCCTTTTTTAAAAAATATTTGATATTTTTTTCTGAAAAGGTTTCTAGGAATGTAAACAGTTCAGGTTGTTTCTAGGCTTCTTCATGAGATGTCCGGGTGGTGAGTGTCTGAGTAATGACCACAAACAAATGCGCATTCTCCCCATGTAAGTAGCTCACATGTGGACATCTCTGCTCAGTCACGGAAATCCCAACATGCATGTTACTTAATGCAGACTGCAGACTGTCAAAGGCATTTGTAGATCTTTCAGTATCATACTAATTTACTTATTTTAATGCAGAAATTACATGAGCCACATGAACTTTCTAACTCCAAATGTGTGATGAAAAACTACTGGCTTGGAGGTTGGTGTCTAATACAGAATATACACGTATGGGGTATGAGTACCTCTGCTCCCAGCAAGAAGCAACAGATGAGAATAAACTGCATCTTGCTGTTGAAGATTTCTTCAGTATGTATGAACAAGGCTTAATTGTAAATATACAGATATCTGCACTACATAGATAAGTTATATAAACAAACACAGTAATTCAGATAGCTTCCCTAAAGATATGATTCTTTTACAGGAAGAAAATGTCACTCACTATTATGAAAAATAAGATATTGTACGATTTCTCATCAGGTATTTCTGCTTGTAAAATGAGATGATGTGAGTGATGGCCAGTAGTTGCATACTTAAACAAAAAGAACAAGTCTGCCTAAGGCACCTCGAATCTGTGAGAAGTGCTTTCTGAATGATTTTAGCCATCATATTCTCAGTAAGTACTTCATGATACAAGCTATGGGAAAGCAGCAGATTTCTATTTTGCTATATTAAAGCCTTCTAAGTACTATAGGTAAAAGCACATCACATTTGTACAATATTTTAGTTTTGGTACTGCAGAGCTCTTAGTTCCTTGTGTATTTGGCAAAATACACTGTAGTTACCTTGTGTTTGTCAGAGGGGACACCCATCAGTTCTCTTGTAGGAAGGCCAGGTGGACCTGGAGGACCTGGGGGGCCCTGTAGGAAAAGCATAAGGGTACGTTTACCAACAGTTATAATACTTTGTCAAGCTGTTCATCAGCACAGGGTCTAAGGAACTGCAACAAAAGGAGCAAGGTAGATTTGCCCCTGGTAGGAGTATGGTTCTAAATTTCTGAATAAATTGATGGCAAGATAAATTTATTTTGTGCTGGGGTTAACATATAGCAATACTTCCTCTTGCCCTATGTTTCCAGCATGATGGTAAAGATTATTGCTTTATATAAAGTGATCTGGCTCTACAAGTATCAGAAGTGTTACCTCTGTGTTGGTGTAAATGAGTGCAACAGCTAGACCCAGACATGTACAACTTAGTTCAGCTATGACATTCCTTAGGGAGATTATAATTACTTTCAAAGCTATACTTGTTTGTTTTTCTCTTATAATTACATAATACAATTGCAAATTGAGACAGTGTATAAAACAGGTTCCTTTATAAATAGCAAATAACATCAACCTGTCCTTTAGTAGTGATATTAATTCATTAGTTTTCATTTACCTGTTCGCCTTTTTCTCCAAAGAAACCAAGGCCCCTGTTGCCCTGCAAAAACAGTAGGTCAAGATTTACTAAGTGTATGACTCAGTTCTCTAATTTAAAATTCAAATTTAAACATGCTTAAAGGCCTTTTGAGGCTTACAAGGCTGTAGGACACCACGGAAGGACTGCAATCAAATAGTAGTCTAGGTTTACGTCTAAGTATTTTTATAGATTTAAAAGTACTTTTATAGATCTAAACACTCAGAAAGACAACTTTAACTAAAATCTCATGCTACCAGTGCTTGTTACAACAGACTTTGAGTCATTCACTGAGTAACACTTTAAAAAGATCAAGCATTTCTTTTGCAAGGTTTTTAATAGCACTGGATGTTAAATAAAAATACCTAAGTGGGCTGGAACAATGAACTCATGTACTTTTTCCGCTAGAGACGTAATTGTACCTTGTAAAGACTGCAAGGATTCTCTGTTCATAGGAAACTACTGTGACTACAGTAGCAAATTAAATCTGGTTATAGAACTGGTTTAATCTTTTCAGGATAGGTGATCCCAGTGTAAGATTAACTTCTTGTGGTATGCAGCCAAAAGAGAAGGTCTTGTGCTACACAGCCTTTGGTGCAGCCTGTAGTTCTTTATTTTACTGCCTTCAAGTGGGTCTTGGATAAACCTCAGCGACACAAAATCGACATAAACAACTCTGACACATAGACTTACTTGTGGTCCTAGTGGTCCTGGGGGCCCTGGTGGTCCCTGGGGAAACACAACAGGGGAGAGCAAGTTACTCATTGCTTTCTAATCAATGCATGCAGGAGGTCAGTTACTTTATGTCTGAAATACAAGTAGATATTTAGAAGGTTGTGTATTCCTCAGCATTCGATGTGCTATCCTCACTGTATTAGCCGTGCTTACTGTTTTGAAAAACACCCTCCTCAGTCACACAGTAATCTTTCCTGACAGAATAACAGTCTTCCAGCTTAGACCTAGTGTAATCCTGTTTTTATTTCAAGTAATAAGAACTTGTACTTTTGGATCCTGAGTAACATTTTAAGCTCAAACCTAAAGCTAAGCACATCTCTAAGCTACACGGGACTGGTGTTTCGGTACTGCATCTGTCTGTAAAGGGAGTTGAACTACCACATGCATCTCAGATTACCTGTTTGGTATTGTACAGAACGAGATCAAAGGAAGATGGTGGGAAATGAAACTATAACAAGAAAAAAAGCTACCTGAGTCTTACAAGAATAGCACTAGGAAAGCCATGAACTGTAGAGACAACCTGCCTTGCTTCAGTCAGCTATGGCAGTTAACAGGCCCCAAAGGGCTCTACATTTAAAAACTCTGTCAAATGTGGGAAAGGTGGGGTGAGTAAGAAGCATGAGCTGTTCAGAGAAGAAGATGGTGAACAAGAGGGATAGAAAAGAGAGAGCGTTGCAGATGGAACTGTCCACCTACTGAGCACTGAAGGGGATGTAACTGGGTTATGCAAAAACAAGCCTAACCTGCTAGGAAAAGATAGTAACGTTCTGGTGAGACCTGAAATTGTTAGGCATCTCTGCCTTGCTACGTACCCTTGTGTGCAGGAACAACAGACTTGTTTTGAAAAAATTACTTTTGAATCAGTTTTTGTTAGTCAAGTAGTCTGTGAGCCATTGCCTAATCTACTGGGCAGATGCACTGTGCAGGGCATCCCACTGCCTGGAGGCCCTGCAGGGACTTGGGGGACCTGTGCTTGCCTTCATGCAGTATCTAGAACTTAGAGAAGAGGAATAATGTAAACTCCGACCTGGGAAATGCTCCCTGGTCCCTCTCACAGGTGAGTCACAGCTTTAGAGACAGTAAATATAGTATTTTGTTAAGAGCTGGAGATGGTGGGGATCCATCTACTCTGGAAGACTGTTCAAAAGAGATGTTGCCAAGATGGAAACCAGAGGGATGTAATCGTGGGGTTCAGAAAACGTATGGTTCATAGCACTCCTAATATCCAAGACAGAGTACTGGTAATATAAGTCACTGCAGGCTGGGCTCCTGCGTGAAGCTTATGAACTTTGTGGATTCACTCTAGAGGAACAGTAAGTAAAGGACTTCAGAAGGACCAGAGGCAAAAGATAAGGTGCAGCTTACTCCAGATGATAAAACAGGCCACTACAGAAAACAGACTTTGGAAAATCTGTGGATTTAGTACTAGAAATGCTTTCATTTTTTTTTGGAGGTGGGTGTCCCTCAAAGCAGCTGTGGAGGCTGCATATAAGAAGCCCTGAATTATTTTTTTTTTCCCCTCAAATCAGTGATGCAGAGCAGGTCTGAAGTGAATCTTGACAAAACAAACAAAAAAGCAGATGCTACATATTTGTCTTACAGGCAAATAAAACATGCCTAAAGACAATGAAATATGTTGAATTTGAATATCTGCTTTTTGACCCATAGAACTATAACCATGGTAATAAGAAACTTAGAAAATGGTATCTGGAGAGAACACAATCTTCCCAAAGAACTATTCAGCAAGAGTTGTCAATGTCAATGCTGTAAATGTTGATTTTGGAAAAAAATTACTGAAAAATGGTTTAAAAATAAAGTTGTATTCTAAATACTAATGAAGAATGTTATCTATTCAATCTCCTGTGGGAAGTGCGGAAAGCTAATATACACATCCTTTATAAGCTGAAAAGATAACATAATTAGGTCCTGATATCTTTGATAACTCAGTGTAGGGGGTTGTAGAGTGGATAGCACTGAATAATCTTTACAAACAAGACTCTCTTGAGGAGGTTAATGAAATACATTATAAATCAAAAGCCTCTGGCAACACAGGGTGAAAGAAACTATGGCTCTTTGCAACAGTCATCCCTGTAGAATCGGTGTCTCACAGTGCTTTTTAGAAGGTTTTGCATCCAAGGACACCTACGTGCTATTTCTAACCTGTTTTTTCTATGCATTTGATAGGTTGCAATCCAACATAATGGAACCTGCTAAGATAATTCTTCTGTTAGGTTAATTTTCTACAGAACGTATTTTAAATATACTTACTGGTCTTCCTCGCTCTCCTCTTGGACCAGCAGGACCTTGAATACCCAGCGTACCTGGAGGTCCCTTTAAAAAAAAATAAAAATCCAACCATCAATTAATGTTGTTCTGGTATCAGTTACTATGGATATTTTATCACATTCACTGTAATACTACTTACTGGAAAACCATTGAACCCTCGATCACCAGGTTCCCCCTAAAAACCAAAGAAGTAAAAAATCCAATAAATACTATATACATAACTGAATAAAGTCTTTCTCTCACTATTTTTTTTCTCATTCCAAAAATAAATCATAGCATACAGTGCTACAGAAACCCTTACATACAGATGCATTCAATAGAGGTGTTGAGATAACCAAATGTGGACCACCATGGATTTTGTACTTTCTATGTCTAGCGTAGTTGCATGCAGTACAGTGGGAGGGTACAAAGTTGGCCAGGGAAGTTAGGGAACCAAGTTACAATGGACAACAGACCATGTTTAATTCTTTTTTGAAAACTTGTATCTAACCAGTGGATTAATTAGGGCTATAACCTTAGCTGAAATGTACAAGCTTATTTTTCATGAGTTGCATGGGAATTACCAAATGATTTTGATTCTCTTCTGAGTCACTAAAAGCATTTGGAACATACTGTTTTCAGTGACCACATATTTTAACTGCAGTACATGTTGAAATGTTTTTGGAAATTGGATCCAAAAATGTTCTAGCGCAAAGACCTTCCAATACCCATAAATAATGTGGTACTCAGTCCAGACACCTTCAATCATTTTGAATAGCATCCTATCTATCTAGTTAATTTGCATTTCTTTAACAGAATAATTTGTGGAACCAAGTACTTTCTGAAATGAATAGAGGTGTCAGTATCCATCCTTGGCCACAATATACTTGAGCAATTCTTAATCATTACTTAATCATCCCTAAATTATTCCTAATTACTAACAAGTGCAGATTTAAAGTTTCTGAAAGGAAAAGGCAACTTACAAATATGCCAACAGAAAAACCTATTTTGGTGCTCGTCACTGGCACAAAATATACATAAACAATGTCAGCAGTTCCTTCTGTGCTGAGTACAGCTCAGATGAAGCATTGTAATTTTCTCACAGTTTATACTCCAACAGCATATGTAACCCCTTATCTTCATCTGATACCTTCAAATTATACAAGACTACATATACAAGAAAAAGCTACAAGTAATTACAAAACAAGTTTTAAAGATTACAGTAAAAGCACCCATAGGAATACTTGGCGTTTACTAAATAACTAAACAATATATTGATGCATATTTTATCCAAAGTCAACCAAACTCCTGCATGAGAATTATACATAAAGGATGCTAATAGTAAACAGAATCATTCAATGGACAAAACTATGGCAAAGGAATGATTTTGTTGTGCATGATACAAAGGTAGTCATCGAATAAAAGAGTAATACTTGAACTACAACAGGTCCAGTGCCTCTGCAATCCACCTATAGACTGGAATTCCTTGCAAATAACTGTGTGGAGATTTATTCCCCCCTGGATATCAGATAGTCTTTGCTGTAACCAGAGAAATCAGAAACTGCCTTGCAAAGTCTATAGACAGAATCGAAGTGGGCCTCTTGGAAGGTGCCCATCAAAGTGTAAGAAAAATTAACTCTCCGTCATCTGCTTGTAAAACTGTACTGAGCATGAATAACTCACAGGAGTTAAGAGACGTACCCTGTATCGGCTTATGATGTCCGGTGGCAGTATATAGGGCTCCCCCTTCTGTCCCTTTGGCCCTTGGACTCCCTGGAGGTGACCAAAAAATAGTAAAGTAAGCTTTGATATCATATATGTTAATACATACACGGCTAAGAGTAATGAGAAGTATTGGTTGGGGTTTTCATACTGCTGTTTAGGGGCTGACACTATGCCTAGCTTTGAAAATTAATGGTTTAAAAACAAAGTGTAAACCCTCACAGTACATAGCAGAATGAATTTTGGATTCCGGGGGAAGAACCCCCCATTACATGGGAGCGGTATTACTGGGTAGCACCTCCTAGCCAGAGCTGCAGCTGCAGCTCTCCAGGGCTGACGTGCCGTGGGAAATCATGGAGACCCATTGCTCACCTCAGCATCTTCTTACGTATTGCGCCATGGAAAGCCAATACTTTGGCCATGGGGCAGGGAAGGAGAAGGTTACTTTCATCAGAAATTGTGAGTTTAATATTATTTTATCACTACTGGATAAAACTATACTGGTTTTCCTGAAGTAATCTCTCTGCAAGATCTATGTGGCATGTACAGCTCTGGTCAGAGCTCGCAGCCCCAGCTGCAGTTTAATAAGCAAGCAGAGTGCAGTGCGTCCATGATAAGTCCGCACAGATGCTCTGCTGGGCCAAAAGGGAGCTCCATTAAGAGACGGCCCATTCTCTTCCAACACACATGTGAATGAAACTCAGTTCAGCAATGATCTTAGCTTCAGGTACTTGCTGCCAGCTACTTACAATGGTACCAGGGAAACCAGAGACTCCGGGAATTCCTGGGTCACCAGGATCACCTACTGTCCCATTACAGCCGTCATGACCCGGTTTCCCCCTTGATCCTGGCTGCCCTGGATGACCCTGTTGAAGAAAAAAAAAAAAGTGTTTATCTATCCATCTGTTTCTAGTTTTCCTTTTCCTGTAGTCACACAGTATTTAGACATTCTCACATTAAGCCCAAGGCTTGGATCCATGGGAAACTATGATTTTCAAAGACAGAAACAGACAGTGCCTTTTTTTAATATAGCTGCAGCTTGAACCAGATGCCCCAGACAGCATGAAAAAATGAGTAGTGAAGGACCTTTCAGAAAGGGTAAGAAAGCTATCTTCAATGCAGGCTCTGTTAAGCAGAGAACTAAGCCAGATGATGCTGCTGTGCAGGGAGCCACCAAGAACTGGGATTGTTAAGCATTTCAGTGCTTCACACTGGAAGAGTGGGAATAAAGGTTCCTCACTGGCTTTGAACAGCTTCCAAGCTGGGAAAAAAGTCAGAGATGCTTTAGGAACTAGGTTGAGTGCCGTGATGAGGCTGTAAGTACAGAAGAAAACAGCATGGCTCAAAGCAAGGGAGCCAGGGCACTGCAGAACCTCCAGACAGAGCCTCCCATCTCAAACTGGATTTCCATTGCTGTACCTACATTCACCTTAATTGCTGATGCTTTTGGTTTGCACTGAGGCTGATGAGAAGCAAATCTGCCTTTGAGCAGCTCTTTCTTCCCGGGGACTCAGTCAGAAAAACCAGAAACTAACATAAAACATTTCTCCCTTCTCCTCTGTCTAGAGCAAGAGTTTTCTCTTTGCTTCTGCTCTCTTGCTTAGGAGAAAAAGAAATCTGTTCGGTTCCCTATGTAGCTCCATCAGGTACTAGTATTAGACACCCCAGAAGAGATCCAGGCTTGCCACCATCCTCTCTTGGCTTTCAGCCCACATCCTAGCACTGTGCCATTACAGTCTGCACACGCGCCTATTTACTTGCCTTCCGATGGTCAGCGCTAAGCCGCGGCCTCAGAAAACTGGTTGGAGAATGTAAGCGAGTGGGAAAGGCAAGGGACCTTGAGGACAGGACACAATGAGCATGCAGGTTCAAGTACTGTCTGAAGGTATTTATCCCTCACAGTGCAATGTGACGAGTTTGGGAAGGCAGGGCTAAAAAAGAAAACTTCCTCAGATGAGAGAAGCAGTCCAGCTATAGCAACGCTGAGCTTCACAGGGCAGCGATTTACTCTCCTTCCTCGGATGTTAGAGTCCTCAGAACAAACAGTATGACGTGGTGAGACGAACAAGGTCCTTGGCTTCAGAAGGGTTAATAGGAATGGGAAAGAGGGTCTTTTCCTTTTCCTTTAAGAGTGAGAAAGAGGGAGAGGGGGAAGATTGTTAGAGAGAAAGCCCTGAAACTCGATAGGGAACTCTTCTGGAAACAAAAAAGGGTGAAAGCAGAGTGGATGTGGATGCGTGGGCTGCAGAGTGGGGCCCCGGTGTCAGGGAGCACTACAAAGGAAACCCAAGCCTGGGAACTCTGTCCAGGGATTCCAGTGACTCAGATTTCTTTGTTATTTTATGACACAAGATGTAAAGAAGTGTAAGCTGGGAAAATACTGTGCTGTGAACTTTACCCAGTTTTCCTCTTTGAATGTTTCAGTTTCATGGACCTGGTCACTTTGTTCAAAGTTTGACCCTGTTTAGTGTTCAGTTTTTTAAGACTATCTCAGCATGCCATATGAGCTATAAAGCAAATAACAGTGGTTAGTAGTCTTAAAATTATTGGTCTTTCTACGTGCTTTGCAACTCTGAAATAATTACGGAACGACCCACTGGTATCCTTCATCACAAGCTTAAGAGATGTGAAGGGCTTATCTCACAGCTCTTTCCTACAAAAGAGCATACTTAGCTGGGTAACCTCCAGGGACACAGGAAATTCTGTCCTTTCCTGTCCCCTTTACAAGGGGATTTCTTCACAGGACAAAGCAAATGTACCTTAATTATTTGAAGGAATGAGAGGGAGCACAGTTTCTGCTCTCTTGTGTATCTGCAGTTCCACACACTTCAACAAATGCCCTTAGCTTAAGTGTGTGGCTGGTGCAGAATTTAGCCCAGAGATTTTAATTACAGTACAAAGGCTTTAAACCAGACTGCAATATTTGCAGTTGGTGATTTCTTAAAGATGAGGTAACTGGCTACTTACAGGAATGCCATCTGCCCCGGGGAATCCAGTGACTCCTCTTTGCCCCTAGAATGAAACAGCACAATTAAAACAATGTTCTGCCCAGTATTTTGCTCATTAGCTAAACCATCTGATATTCAAAAGTTACCATTTCTCCTTTGGGTCCACTTATTCCTGGATATCCTCTTTCACCTTTGTGACCTTTGGGACCCTGCACTCCTGGGATCCCCATCAATCCCGGTGGTCCAGTGAACCCCTGTGATCCAAGGAGTCCTGGCTGGCCCTGATAAAAATAATAAAAAAGCATTTATTTAGGAACAGTTGTGATGCACGAAGATGGATTAGTTATCACTGCTGCAATGGAGTCAATCTCTTAAAGAGAAAATAAACACAGAATCTCTTTCCGTTCCAGTAGCCCAGACTCTTTGATGAATGTCATCTGGCAACACCACGCAGGGAAACTCCAGCAACAGTGACCACATTGTGTGTGACAAAATCAATGCATGGAAATTAACACTCAAGTCAACATTCACCACCTGAATATTCATGGCTATTCTATGAAAAAGTGTTCTCTTTGGAATAAGGCTTCTCAAGAGTGATCCTCACTGACCTACAACACAACCGACTACACACCAAGCAAGTAAAATGTGTTTAACTGTGAAATCTGCTTAGTGGCTGTATTACGTACAAATGGAGTCTGATATTTAATGGCAGGAATTTCTGCCTCTTTGAGGTTGATATCTCTATTTAGCAGTGTAGTCTGAAAAATGATTTGGTGTACATGCATCCACACAGGTTGAAGAGTTGAGTGCAGGGCTCGCTTGTCATTCTCCCTTTCAGCACTGGTTTGGCTCTTTCAGGCCACTTCAAACATTGTTAAAAAATTATCCCCTTGTTGACTGCCAACATCACAAGGCTCAACAGGGGAAAAAATGCAATGACACAACGGTGGTTTAAGTAATGGGCTGTGACAGTATGTCTGAGATCTGTGAACCAAAGTATCTGAAAGCCATTCCAGACGTAGTGTCACCAAAGGCACATATGTTTTGCATGCTCTACAGTACTCAGTGCACTAATGACACTAACAGCAAATTGCCACAATCTTTTCTGGAGAAATACCCTTCAGCGGTGCAAAGTACCATTTACCAAGACGTTCTAATTAAGCTGATCCTAATGAAAATATTTTAAAATTGCAATTAAGACTTTTCACAGACCAGTCTGCAACAGCATTGGTTTCTCATGAAATAAGAATTACAGCAAAACATGAGCAAACAGATATTTATACAAATGAGCTGATAAAAAATTAACACCTTGGTTTAGTATAAAATCTTACAGACTCACCTACGCCTGCAAAGAAAGAGCTAGAAGATGAATGCGATCCCTGTCTGAGAAGAAAAATAGTACAACCTCATTTAATGCCATTGAGGTGGGATGAGCAAAGGAGGGCAGCGCAGGGAGCTGAAGAAGTGAACCTGAAGATATCCTAATTTCTTTGTATTCAGGGAGTTGTAGTAAAGATACTGAACAACGCCTTATTGATATTAGGCAAAATTTATTTTATTCTCATATTGAAGGATAGGCCCATTTGTGACACACTTTCAAAACTTCATTGTCAACAATCTATCTATAATTAACATTTATCTATGCTACAGTTGTCTTGACAAACCTGAAAACAAACATCATGACTGAAACACAGCTTACTTCTAGTTCTAAAAAAAAATCAATTTTCCACACTGCTTTTGCGGAAAATGGCTGTCACAGCAGTTGGAGTAGTTTTTATGTTTTAAGTCTTACTGTATTATATCCAGTGAGTCCATACTGAGCAGCTGAAATAGCCAGAGTACAAAACAGTGCAATTTTTTTCTTGGAAGAAGACTAGGAATGGGCCAGTATGACAAATGAATTACAGGTTGTTTCTCAGGACAGGTGACCAGGATGGAACTCTCACAGTATGGATCTCTTTCTATATTGTTATTATTAATTTGACGAAATGTGGTTTAGTAGCGTTGCCAAAGAGCACCATGGATTTAAGTATTTGAGCTGTCAGTGTGAGAAGAGAATCTCTCCTCTGCTTACAACTAAGCCCAACTTTATATAGCATCCCTACTTCTAAACCAAGACTATTCATGTGGATTATTAGGTGCTAGCAGGCCAGGTCTTTTCAAGTTAACAAACTGAGAAGTAACAAAGGTTATATGAATGCACATAAAATATAATTTGTGCTGGCAGGAGGCATACACATCTTAACAAGCAGCTGCTCATTTCCTTATGCCAGCCACAGCTGGCTGTTACAAAGGCATCTTTCTCCACATTCGTAGGTTTCATATTTTGAAAAATCAGTGAATCTCTAAAAGTTATGCTATGAGGTGCAGACCCTCGCCTAAGCAGATTCACAGTAAACATATTTTCTTAGTTACCTGACTCAAAGAGGAAAGGTGCTGATTAGAAGCGCTAGAATAATGACTTAAATCTGAACCAATATTCATCACTGTGAGCTCCAAGATCAGGAAGAAGTCTTTTCTGATGTCACTTTTTCTTGATTTATCTTACCTACTATGCCTCAGAATTTAAGTATAAAGAAATTAAGCGTACAAAGGAACATACACCATGAAACTGCCTTTTAAGGGAAATAATAGATATTTCATTCATTAAAAAAAAATGCAGTTTGTACTCTTTATTGTTTTTTGTAAAGCTGTACCAATTCTTATGAAAATATCGATCTAAAATATTTCCAACTTATAAAGCCTTAAAATTTAATTAAATACTTAAGTTAGTTTGTTCTTCCCCATACACACAAATCTGGAAAGGAACCTTTAAAAAGGATGAAAACATATCTCATACACCTGCAAAGAACACAAATTATGCAAATTCAACTGTAGAGATTTGAGTTGGATCCAGTTTCAATTTAATTTTGAGAAATTCCGAATACAAATGTTTCCGTTACTTCCACAAAGAAAGGCAAACATGGATTCCGTACACTGAAAATGCTGCTTCATTTCTGAAGTACCTGAAAAGCCACAAGAAATCAAATAAATTCCAAAAGCTACTCATCCACCTGAGATATGCAAATCATCTCTTCAGTGCCCATCTATACCCCTCCTGTGGGCAGCAGGCTGCAGGCAAAACACATGTAAAACACTTAATTGTAACTTCTGATAAAATGCTGGTTATGTTCAGAACTGTTAAATCCGTGCCTGGATTTCTGCAGGGGCCACACAGAGCTGTAAGACATCAAAGGTGCCATTACAGGGAACATGGTTACCTCTAGTTCCTACACCAAACTCCACTCTCCCACTTCCAGTCCCATTTTTCTGTCAGGTGTGGAGGAAGAGGTAAACAAGGAATGGAAAATGAGGAAGAGAGCTGGGCAATGCCAGCGCCCCTTCCTCATGCTTTCCTGGTAAATATCTGACCATTTGTTTGCTGAGAAATAGAGGTTATTTAGTATTATTTCCGACAAGGACAACAGAATTGATCCTTCTAGGACCAGTTTAGCATGAAGCTAGAGTCAGAGCTCGGGAAGTACTTCATATCATGACAATGTTTGTGTAATTCTTCAGCCAATTAGTACCTTAGCTTGTTAACTGAATTAACTTTGTTAACCTTTGTTAACTCAGGCTTGTCAGCTTTTACTCTGTTTTCTTTATGTTAGATCTTTTGTTGAAGATGTCCCTTGTTCATTAGCAAATGACCTAAGAATGTTCTCTCTTTTGCAAAGGTCATCGAGGATATTTAAGCAAAGACAATCAGTTTGAAAGGTTTAGTCAAATAAAGCATGACTCAATTAACAGAGTCCTGAATTCCCCTGTGTGAAACATGCCATGCATGGTACTGCTCTGCTTGAGCTCCTGGAGGGTCAGAAAGCGAAAGCCTAGAAAATTCTCTAAAGATGCAAAATGGTGTCCAGAATAAATTGCCAGGTAAAAAAATCCAAACCCAACGACAACAAAAAGGCAAGCCTAGTGAAACATGCTATCCCTATCTGTTGTATTTTAGACAATTCATCAAGTACTTTCTCTGGTGCCCCCTTTTCTTAAATGATAAAGCAATGCAGAAACGTGCTCTGGCCCACAGTGCTCTCAGGCAGAAGGCTTCCCATTTTGCTGGGGTGAACTGGAACTCTTCTGAATCCAGGACATAGCATGATTACTTGGTGTCACCCACCACTGGATTTACAGGCCAGTCCTAAGAGGCTTACCCAAGCGTGCATGGCATGCTACGGCCAGCACCTCCAAGGGAGCACGCAGAAAGAAAAGGAAAAAGTGGGCTGACGGAGTATTTTGGAGACTAACATGAAGTTTTTTCTTTGTTCTTATACAAAACTTCCACAACTGTTCAGATAAATTACAAGGCGTCCAACGGCAGCATACGTCCTAAACAGGCGTTCCCTGCTTTGCTCTTCCTGCGACTTCAGTTGACTGGAAGAGGTCTCACACAATTCATGTGGCTGGCCCAGCCATGTGCAAAAGTTATTTACAGAGAGAAGCAAAGGTCAGAAATTGAGGAAGCCTGGAGAAAATCTTCCCAGAAAATATTTGCGATGTTGTATATACATTGTTGCTTGTCCAGTGACGTGCATGAAAGAAAGTGCCGTCGGGGCTGTGACTGAATTTAATAACTACATTTTGCAATTAAGTCCCAGTGGACTTAAAAATATTCTGAACAGACTTTTAAATCTGTACTGAATGTTCATGTTCTGCAGCTTGAACTTTAATTTTCAGTTCTTTTAGGATCAGTCAAATGAAAGAGATGTCATGTTGCAATACTTTCTTCCTTCTAATTTACTGCTAAATTTACAGTGTGGAAACAAAACTGGTAGAGGAGGGTAACCTAATTCTGAGAGCAACCAATTGTTTGAGATGCTATACAAATATAGTTACAATAAATGACAGTACCTGCTCCAAAGGTTTTAAAATACAAGAACATCATCATGAATTGCTGAGAAGTCCACCTACCAGCACAGAGCTACAAAGAAAGGAGAAAACTGTTGATTCGCAATACAAGGAGACAGAATCAAAACTACTGCAGAGCTTCACCGTCATTGAGCCCATTTCTCCACATTTCATTACAGACTTCCATTTTGCAACTGCTTCTGGTATACGGAATGTGATGATTCAGTATTCCCCACACGAAAACGATCCTTGTAGGTCATCATTTATTTAATAGTGGACAAGACGAAGGGAGGTTAATTCCCTGACATTTAAAAAGGTCACTGGTGAAAGGACAAGTTCACTTCCTATGGGAAGGGTGATCTGACCGTGACAGACAAGTGGGATCTGGGACTTTTTGTAAGAGAGCTCAGCCTGGAACGGTCCCCGGAAGAACAGATGGGGAAAGGATGTGACAGCAAAGACCTTGATGCAGGACCACTACAGGGAGACCAGCAAGTGGAGCAGAGAGCAACATACCAGGGAATAAAATTAGTTATAAGGAAAATGAGCAACTTCTGAGCTGATTAAAAGTGCTAACCCAGGAAAAAGCACCCCTGCAGGCACACAGGAAAGAAACAGAAAAGTTTTAAAATGTAACGCTGGCAAAATATGGAGAATGGGGGGTGTAAATGTAGGGAATTTGTGAATCTCTCAGGCATCTTCTCTGGAGGTAGGTATAGAAAAGCAATTGTTGAGCCCAACTAAAAAAATGTATGACCTTCGTGCTCCCCCACTGTCCAAAAATATAAACTACAAGGAACAACCTCAAGAACTCTGTTGTGGCGCAGAGTGAGACTGGGATGTGCATACCACTTGGCATTTCTCCCGCAGCATAAATCCAGGAGTTTACAGATTGAACATATTAGAGGGGAATATGTGAGGGAAGGGTTTGGAGTTTCAGCTCCATGCAGTGTAGGCTGTGCCAGAAATACTTGAGGTATGGGCTGCACAGCTTTGAGCTGAGAGGCAGAGCATCCTGCTGCCATAGCTCAACAAGTTCATTTCAAGTCAGCGACTGCTTCTGGTGGCCCCAGGCTGCCCAGCATGGACAGATCTCCAGTGAGCTTGTCTCACAACACCCTCTGACTATTTACAAAACCAATTCCAAAACAAGTTTAAGATCCTGTGGGTCTTAACTGATTATTTTTGCATAATCTTTCTATGGCAGGGATACATGCGTAGTCTTCCTTTCCTGCCAGCCCTACTAAGATGGAATTTTTGTTTACCCACACTTCTCACTGGTTACTGGAATAAACCAAGCTTAAAATCCCTCACTTTCAAAGCTTCACTGGGTACATCTTCAGTCACCGATAAGCACATCTACTATGACACAGAAGACACTGGTACATTTCTATACCATACATCATTTTGCTGTACATTGATAATGTAGTTTGAACAGATCCATCTGCCTCAGCAATTCAGGAGGTCTTTTTTTTTAGCAAGTTTTAAACATTTTTGTAATTCTACCTGGGAAAAGCAGGTGAAAACAATCTGTGGAATGGTAGAAAATATAAATATATAGAGCAAAACATAGCTAATGCTAGCCACTGGAAATAAAGATTATCTGGGAGAAAATATCCTGCAGTTTCTGCAGGCTTGGTTGTTAAACGTATTAGCAAGTCACTTTATTTCTGTGTCTTCTGCAAGTTACTTTATTTCTGTGTCTTCAGTACTGTAATAATGACTATTTTCTAAAAAATGATTAATCTCAATTTGCAGTGAGCATTCAGAAGCTCCTCACTAGGTGGCACCAGCCATTGCTGCTGCACACAGATCCCACCACCTCAGGTGCACGTTTCCAGCATATGTCATAACCTTCAGGAAATCTGATAAGGAGATCAGGTAGGGTCAAAACACCTTTGTGCAAGGTCTAAGGCAACAAAAGCAGAAGGCTTCCTGCAAAACGTCTGGCAGTGAGACAACTGGGAAAGTGCAGATGAAATGGAATGAAATTCATCATGCAACTGAGCAGCACGGCTTCCTGCAGTGCCTGTGTTTCATTGTTCACTCTTTAATTCATGTAGTATAGGGACTTGGTCTTCTAAGAGGAACGAGAAAGACTTATTATTTCTCCAGTGGACTGCAAAATTTACGTGTAGTATCACAGGCCTGCACTTTCTCAAATTTATGTTCTGAATCTGTATTTTACTGCAGGGCTGGCATTAGCTTCTGCCACCACATGGTTACCAGTGCTAGGAAAGGATGGACTTCTGTGATCTAAATTGAATATTGATAAGCAAATGATGCAAAACTTTCTCAAGTGCCTTAAGCTATGGTATTCAATTCTTAAACACAGAGTAGCACTGAAAGAGTCATCAGGCTTTTAAAAAAAGTACATAGCTAATGGTTATTTCTATTTTTAATTTATCTTTTGCTACTTCAGAGAAGGCTATTTAGCTGAGTTTCACATTCCAGCTTGTTTTCTCAGAAAAAAAAAAAACCCTTTCCTTCTCATTTGTTAAAAGGCTTTTTTTATTTATATCAAAAAGTAAACAAAAAATTATAGAATTCACTTAAAGTTAAAAATAACTAAAAAAATGAGGCTAGTTCAGCCTAGTGGCACGGTAACAATTTGCTGCTCTTTCAACTACACTGTCTGAACATGCGGCATTTTCTCTCAGGACAGCAGTGACCAAATGACATTAACATTAATTCCAAAGCAGTGATTCAGATTGCACACTTTTATTTTTTTTTAATTAAGGAAGGAATAAACATTAAATCTTCATAAAAAAAGAACTATGAAAGGGTTCTCTTTACCAGAAGCCACAGTCCTTTTCTGTAGTCAGTAAATGAAATAATTTTGTACTGTTTTCTGTTCCCACAGTTTGATCTAATTTGTGATCTTCCAGAAAGTTGCTATGTCACCCAAGAAGATAAAACATGTGTAAAAGAAAATACATGCTGGAATGTAGGTCAAGCACTAAAAAGAACCAGTTAAAAGTATCTTCACAACACAAAATACATAAGAATTTATGTCAGAAAAGCTTTCTGTGCTTTGCAGAGCTGCTGTAGAAAGAACGATACTGGGACCACAGCAACAGTCTTTCAAAGAAAAACATCCAAAACGGCAAGTCTAGACAAAACCTCACAAGGATTTCCATACTAAGTCTTTAAAGGTTATTGCGTAGAGGAAAGGAGATGAGGAAGGAGGAGAAGATGTGGGAAGGAAGTGGTGGGCAGAGGGAAGGGTGGTTTTGTTTGCAGGCTCAGTAAGGGAAGAGCTCTGAAACTTCAAAGCAGCATCTCTGCTGAAGTATGTCTGCACAGACAAATTGGGAAATTTGGGATTAGAGTTAAGACATATATTAGCAACTATATCTATCTAGTAAGCATGCTTTACTGAATTAGGTAGTAGAACTTGTAATGACTTGAAAGGCATGAAATTTATTTTAAGGGTTGTATTTATTGAACAGATGTAGACATTTATCTACATGCCATGTAGTCATGCAAAGCTCCTAAGTGGTGAGAGTGATACCTTATGGCGTGATACATCCTAATGCAGATATTAACAAATCTGCATTAACAAATGAACAGGGTCAAACAAATGAACCCTGAATGTACCCATTTTTCTGCCCATTCCTGCTTACAAAAGGAGTTTAGGTCCCTAGCTCAAATGTTGGAACTCCACATCTCCATTTTCTAAACTGTGCAAGAAGGCAATATCCCAAAAGATCAAGTCTTTGTAGTTAGGATTTAGCAGTTAGGATCAAGATTCCAATAAATGTGAGCATGAGAATTATGCTGCATGAAAAAGGTGCTGGATATAAATGCAATAAATGTACTAAACTTGGCAGTCAGTATATGCCAGCACCATTGCTACTGGTGGTGCAAACCAGTAGGATTTTCTTGGGAGTTAGAAATGTTTCAGTGTAAGAAAATGATCAGATGATAATGTTGTGTGCTCAAAAGCATATCCATTTATTCCAAGTATAACATCTGGCCCCAACCTTGCTTCCATTTTTTGTTACTCAGATACATGTTTCGTTTAGGCTGGTAGGAGCCACATAAATACCAAGACTTCTGTAGAGCTTCAAGACTTCTATATAGCTTCTTGCTCAGTTTCTATCATCTTTATTTAGGGCATAACAAAATCTCTGCTTAGACTGGGCTCTGCTAAAATTCTGGTATGGGGCTCTGGTAGGACGTAAGGGGATCATGGGGAAAGCTTCCTATCTCAGAAACCTGCAGAGCTGGGGCTGGCCTGACGCTGTGCAGCCTCAACAGATGCTTTGGGTTAGTGCGAGAGCGGATGTGCGATTAATGGAGCAACTCACTTTATGTTGGTTAAACCAACCTAAAAGAACTATAAAACCAGAAAAAACCTACTGATATTGACATGTCAATATTGTCTCTCTGACTTGCAACTACGTACTTTCAGAAAGAGTTAACTAAAATAACTTTGAGATGATACCTTGAATCAACTTGAAGTTGAGATCATGAACTAATGATGTTTTATAGACCACTAAAATGACATTGATTTATCCTAGCAAAACTTTAATTGCTATTTAATTAACTGGAGAAGATTAGTTTGATAGCTGACCAAAAATTCAACAGAGAGGAAAATCGTCTTGCCAAATTTGCTCTTACAGCAGACAAATACCAAGATGATGGGTGTGGAGCAGGAGGAAGCAGGGAACTCCCAGTTAGTCAGTGACAGTTGCTGTATCATGCCCAGTGTAAAAGGGCAGACTTTGGTCATGGTACCTAATAAACATCTGACTGAGCATTTCGAGGGACAGTGAATGCCTCGCACGTTTTTAGTGTGTGTGTTTTCAGAACAGAAGAAAATTCTATTCAATCAACATGGGTTTTGACAGGATTAAATAAGCCAGACACTTTCCAGGGCAGCATACAATGCAGTGCAATCATAATCTGCTAGTATCTACACCAAAATGTATTTCTTTTTCATTCTTTCCATTCATTCCATTCATTTTGTTATCATCACGCTATTAAGATCAACTGCTTTTCATGACTTTTTAAAAATCACAGTTCACACAAAATGCTAACAACTTGCATAACAGTGGGTCGGTGGTTGTAAGGTTGCTGCTTGGCTAGCTTTGCTCCTCAAGGCAAGACAACAACCAGCACCTGCTCGTGTTAGAACATTCAGTCATAGACCCGAAAGCCAATCCGTCAGTCCAATTGCTTTCAAATGGCTTCTGGTAGTGTGTGGGAGTGTTCTCAAGATCCTAAAATTCAGGAAGTTCAACACAGATGTTTTCTGTCAGTAGGCGTTGGAAGCACCAATAGTAACATCTGTTCACTTTTCATATTTGTGAGAACATTTTTTTTCTGTCCAAAACCCAGTCACTGTTGAAATTTCCAAATTGTGCAACTGGCCAAAATGTTAAGCTCATTAGGCTCCATGAGTTTAAGAGTATGTGAAAATTAAAACCCCTGCAGGAGTTCAGTCTATCATATGCCAATTTTTCCATTCTGTGCCCCTCTTCTGTTTAAACAAAAGTATAATTATTTTTGTGGTGGGAACAGCTATCAGAACTGACTTGATAATGCAAATCTAAGTTACTACTGGATGTTTAAACTGTAGAAATAATTTAATTCTCTTACAGAGGCTGTGACTTTTTTAGTGAGTTGTATACTGAAATATGCTCTCTAGAGCTCAGCATACACGCTCTAGAAACATGTACAAGGGACTTGGTGCAGACCTTAAAAACCCTCCCAGTCCGGTCATGGGAATTTACAGTTTGGGACGATCTCCGAGTTCCCAGCAAGGCCAGATGATTGGCTCTGAACCGCCAGGAAGGATGGGGGGCTTTAAGGCAGATGTGTGCAGCAATATGAAGAATCATTGTTGATGTGGAATAAGACACATTTTTTTTCTCCTAATGCTTCTGGACAGATGGGTCTCAAGAGCAGCAGGGTGCTGTGAGATCATCTGAATGGAGTTTGCACAGTTGTTTTCTCCACATGACTTGCTAATCTTGCTGTTAGTATCAATGCGGATGCTCTAGACATTTCAGCAGCCAGGACTCTGCTGAAGCCTGCTGTTGAGTCAGCTTATACTGAAGCTGAATGAACTCTTATGCCTTCCAGTGGATGTGGCTTGTTAACATCACAAATACTCTAATGCAATCACTTCGATGGTCTTTAAACTGAGCCTGGCTTCGTGTTGGGTTTGGCTCCAAAAACAACAAATAGTCTAAGTAATCTATGAGAAGCCTTGCCATCTTCAGGTAGTAAATAGAAATACTAAAAGCTGTAAGAAATTGTCTTTTATATAATACAATTAAGTTACCTGTCTATCGTATACACAGATTCACAGAAGATTTTTGTAAGTTGATGGTAGTCGGTGAAGCTGAATGATCTAGGGAATTTCTGTGATCCCACACAAGTTTGGGGTTTTTCCTTGAAATCAGGAAAGAGTAAAAACATTTTCTTTTCAGTCATGAAGGCAATAGTTGTAATCATACACCTGAAAAAATATACTCTCTCTGTTGAATGTAACTTGTGATAACAGTCCTGAAGAGGGTCAAGAGTGGAGTATAAACTTGAACAGGAAGGTATAGCTCTCCAGATCCATTAAGAAAGATCTAGTTTTTCTATTACATTTAGTTTGAGATAGCAATAACGGGGGCCAAGAGTGCCCACACATCTTCTGCAGATTCCAAAATCTCATCACTCATGGGAAAGGATGTTCTGGAGAACATCAGCAGCAGACAGTTCCACAGCTGCTCAAGGAGAATGCCTATTTATCATTTCAAATGTTGATTTCAAAAGCTACTGGTAATTTTTTAACCATTTATTGTAGGCAGTGTGGGCTACGCAGCTGCTTCAGCAAAGGATTGGGATGAAATCAGACAAACCAATCTGTTTGATCCTTTACTCCTTTTCTTTCTGCAGATACTGGGGGAGCAAAGATACTATAAACTGTAATGGCAAGTTGCTTTTACCTGAAAGACATTAGTTTGACAGGCCCTGGAGAAAATTAGTGTTGTTCTCTGCTAGTAAATGCAGGTAATATAAATGAAAAGAGAAGCCTTCCAGACAAGGAGAAACAGCAGAAGCAGCCTTCCTGTTCTATGGGAATACCAGAGAGATTGCTAAAGAATTTGTCATGACTACTTATCCGGGTCCCATCACCAGGAACTGGTTTCAGGCTTCAGCTTGAGGAGAGCACCTTCAGCATTTCAGATTCTGATTGCGGAATGAGTCCAAGCTATGTTAAACTAGTGCCGCCTTGGCTAAAACATGGTCTGCTTGCGGTGTTAGTTGTGTTGAAGAAATCAGTGCTGTGCAGTGATGTGCTGTCTTCATGAACTTATGGCAATCTACTTGCAGGGATGCTTCCCTCAGCCTAATGGGAGAGGCTGCATTTATTGACAAGGAAATTCGAATTCCAATTCTAAAGGTCAGAATGGTGCCGTTCACACGCTAACCGTGACCCCGAATCTCTGCTAGGATGCTTCACCTGCTTTACCTTGTCTGCTACAGGCAAGGATGAAAGGAAGCAGGAGATAAATTTGAAGCTTCCGATTTCCAAAAAACTAACTAATGCTGGAATGTCTGTATCCTAGATTTAGAGGTCCTGGATCCTCCAGGTACCTGAAATGACTTCAACTGCCACAGGGAGCGTCAGCCTTCTGTATTTTTGACAGAGGCAGTAACAAATGTACTCCATGTTCATGTGGCTCCTCTGAGTTTTTGACCTCCCTCTTCCCCTTTTTCCATGAAAAAAAGTTTCAGTTTTAACTTTCTTAACTTCTGCATCTGGGAGGACTTACAGGTTTTACCTAGCTTCTGAAAAGAACCAGTGCTAGCTCTCCTATGTAAGCTAATGCTTATATTTTTTATTGCTTTTTTTGTCAAGAGGCCAAGGACACTTGTTATATGAAAGCAAACAAACTCTGAGCAATACAGTTATTGAGCACTACAGTGCTCAATACAGACTGTGATAATGTGGATGGCAAAATGAGTCACTACAGCCTGGAGATTGGTAACCCCCAAATTACCTGGACAATAACCTGGACTAACCAGCTATTACCTGCTCTATCTAACCCTGCTTGAGAAGTGGGGCTGGGCTAGATGATCTCAAAAGGTCCCTTCCAACCTCAACCATTCTGTGATTCGGTGAAATACAGCAATACACCTGATGTTCAAAATCCTCCTTAAAATCCTGCAGTTTAGCTGTTTGCCAGGTCTATTGCTCAGATCTTCTCTGTGATGTCTGCAGAACTTTTCCCTGTCTGTGTACGTATTTATTCTCCCCTTGGTTTGCCATCTTCAGATCCTTGCGTGTCTAACACAAACCATAGAGCACTGTAGTTTCTTTTAAAGATAAGGGCAGGGAGTCACTGACGTGAGGGGGTATACTTCCTTACTGTTAAAACTGATAATTACTATGAACTATTCAGGCAAAGTTAGCATTATTAACAAAAGCCAAGATGCAAGATAATAGCTATCTGCCTGTGGATACAATAGCTGTGTCCTTGTTGCAGACATATTTGTGTATGTGTGAGGTCTCTTGTATCTCTACAGTTTAGATGGGTGCAGTATTTACAAGAAAAGCTAAGCTTCTGGTTCTGCCACGCTTTGATAACCTCAGCTGAAACCTCGCCAGACCTGCCACTCCACTGACTTACTGCTTTATGCAGACCTTGCAGTTCTGAACTACATTGCAAAAGCTGTTAGTTGTTTTCACAGGAAGACATCAGAGAGCACTTCTGAGAAAAAAATTACCTTTTTCGGAACACAGCCTGATATTTCATGACTTTTTGGCACGAGAAGTAACTGAAAGAGAGTGCATCTAAAAGGAGAGATTTGAAGAGTCAGAGAAAGAAAGATGATGGAGACAATTCAGGTTCCTGTGAATATTTTGGAGTTCGGGCTTACTTCTCTTCCTATCTGCCCTGACACCTCCAAACAAGCAAGAAAGCCACAACAGACTTTGGAACACATATATGAAAAGAAGAATATACATGAATTTGTCCAGTAACAAGCACTGTACTAAGAATCAATGAAAAGTTATTTCTAGTTATGCTGGTTGGTTAATGCAACATTAGTTCCATAAATATTAACCCAACTGCAATGAAGAAACCCAGAGACATGCCTATTTGCACATTCTTTTTGGTTTTGATGATTTTATCTACTTTCTACACATATTAGATACCTTGAGAAGATGGAATTCTAAAAGAATATAATTCAGTAACCCCATGGGAATTATGCAAGTCAAGAAGAATTTTAATGAAGCATCACAGAGAAAGCATTTACATTATTAACTATGATAGACTGTGGACAGAAAAAAAAATCAAAACTATTTCCTTTCAGCATTCAATAAAACTATTTTATTCTGAAGACAAATATGATTTATTACAATTTTCCAATTAATTTTAGTTATTTATAAAGGCCTGTCTAGACACTGAAATACGGATGTCTTAGATTTCAAATTATCACAGACATTCAAATAATTTTTTTTGTTCTATGCAAGGTAGTTATGAGATTTCTGAAGAAGTCCCTCCTAGACTGAACTTTTCTCAACAAATTCAGATCTCAGTATGCAGAAAATTTGGCGGGGGTGGGGCGGGGGAAGTGATATGTATTTTGAAAATACAGGAGAAAAATTAAGGAAAACAGCTGGAAATACATTTTAATATCTAGCAAAATATTAGATTTAGTAGACTGCTTTTCAGCATTTAAAGTAAGTAACTTGCTACTTCATTCAAGTCATAAGAGAACCTCATAACTCAATCGGGTACCTAATCCTTAACAGCTGAAGTCAGTGATGATTTGAGAAAACGGCTAATTGACAACAGGGCACAACATTCTCTATTGCACTGAGAACACTGCTGCCCTAGACTGCTGCTGACACCATCAATAGTAGAAATATATAGTTGAAAGTAAAAAATAAACAGCTGAAAGTAGTTGGATCAAAGGAGAAAACAGCAGGGAAAGCAATAGGAAGGGTGAGGAATGCCCCACCGGCGCAGGGAAGGCAGGGACGCCCACAAGCTAGGATCAGTGACTGCCTCCCTCAAACGCAATTACTGAAAGGCTGTTCAGTTATCTGTTTCTTTCTAGTCTTTTCTGGTCCATGCTGTTTATAGAGCACATGTATTACTTTCCTTCATATATAAGATACAGGCATTAACTGGTATGCTTTTAAGGAATACAGCTTTCAGCTTAGAGAAATGGACACTAAATCTTACCCCGACAGTAAGCAGGCAATAATTTGTTCACTACAGATGAACAGATCAGTAATATTAAGGAGGGACATCAGCATTTCTAAAGCCTTAGCAGCCACGTGTCAGCCATTATCCTATTTAGAGATGTTAGAATGATATGTCTGAGGCAGAGGGCAGCTGGGAAGAGATGTGAAGCTACATGTAAACTCCTGGGAAGAAAACTGATAAGAGACAGACTTGATGCCAGAACACCTCCATCTCCCACAGCGACAATGCTGCCTTTAAGCCATGCTTCAGCTATCAAAAAATACAGACTTCTGGTGGAGCATTCACAGGATAAAATAGGGAAACTCCTGGAAACAAAATTAAGTAAGAATGAAAAAAGCCTTTTTGCTTTGTTGTTTTTTTTTTTTCTGCACTCTCTCTAGACTAGCAGTAGCAAACAGTAGCTAAACTGTAACTATTTTATTAACGAGCAAAGTACTATAAAATTTACTTTTATTTTAATGTTTGCCTGATATTAAAGAGTCACTGCAGGATAAACAGGCAAAACTACAGCCTTCTCATGCCTCAGCGAGTAAGTGCATGGCTTGAGACTGGTCTGCACTGAGGTAACAGCAATATCACTCCTGTTCAGTGAACTGAAGATGGGAGGCACCCGTCGAGAACACTTCTCTCCAGTCGATGCCCGGCACCTCCTCATGCTCACCTCTCTGAAACTCACAGTGAGCCTGTTCCACCCTTTGCAGAAACCTCCCTGGCTATCACAATCCCTATCTCGCCTCAGGAGAACCGCAGGTTTCACACAAGCCCTTCTGAATTGAGGTGTATTTCTCTCAGTTTTATATTTGCTATTTATTCTTATTAGACTGCTTCAGCATCAACAGCAATCCTTCAACACAGAGATAAACAGGACTTCTTTTGTTTATGGACAAAACTAAGAGACGAACATTTCAGAAGACAGTTTTTGCACAGCTGTTAATTCATAGAAGAAATACAAAAGAAATGTGTTGGGATAATAATACACAGTGACAAAAATATAAACAGAAAAAGCCAGGCTGTTCCTCAATTTAAGCCTTGTTCAGTCATGTGCTAGCTAAAGCATGCTTACACCCTCATAATTAAAAAAACATCCAGAAATTTAAAACCACTGAAGCCACACAGCAGTGGTACTTCTCCCACCATCCCAAAGATGTGTAGTAAAAAAAAAGAAGTTAAATCTCTGCAATTAAATAGAAAATATGCAAGTAGCCATTTAATTTTTTTTTTTTTACATTATTAACTTCTTTGCCTAAATCTAATGGAACACGTGTGTGTTCAGTAAAACGCATCCGTATCAGCTCCAGATTAAAAACACCGATGACACAGTTGATCTTTAATTTCTGGAAATTAAAGAAAAACATTATTGAAAATATTAGATTCTAGCTGTAATCAATATGCCTTGTTCCACACCAGGCACATTTAGGTGGTGGGGATTGAAGTACGATGCTCTAGGCAGACACAATTATCAAAAGGGCATCTTGCAGGCCATTTTCAGTGGACAGAAGACAAAGAAATCAGAGGATTACTCCAGCATGTTCTCATAGCAAAGCCAACTACCACCAGCTTACAGTCCATGAGTATACAAGGAGCCAGTGACTGGACTGACTCTTGAAAAATGGGCATTTCATGATCTTCAAGATATGGTCCAAAATATGCCTATCTTTTCAGGTAACTAATACTCTATTAGACTGAATATATGATATGATTATCAAACTTCATTCGAGGTCACCTGTCTGCAGCCACACCTACTTCTTATTTTTTTGCAAGCAATGGTTGAGGGGTGTCAAAAGTGCATGGGAAAGTCTGCGAAGCAATTTAAACTACTTAAAACTTTCTCTTTTTAAATGCTCCTGTATATCCTTCAGGAGACTTAAATGGTACAGCATTGAATAATTACTTGTAATAAAGTTGTGGTATGAACACTTCCAAAAATTGTACTTAATGATTCCTTTATCCAAAGCTTAAATTTTGCCTTGCACCACTCTTGCACCACTGCTACACGAATGAATATCCCTGATGTGCAGTAGCACTTGGAAGAGCCACTAGCTGGCATTTCTGGTGAGGCTGCTGGCCTAGAAGTCACAAAGCCACCGGTTACACCATACTGCCCTGCTACTTCAGCCTAAAAAATGTGAAGTATGAGCTACTTCTGGTTAAATTACGCCCATGCTAATTACTTGGCTGAAGCTCATTCAGCTCCTTTTAAGGAGAGAAGGGTGCTGTGTACAGTGGCTGCTCTGCTTGTTGTCCTTCCTAAGGACCACAGGAACCCAGCAGGATGGTTGAACTCTTAAAAAAGACCAGTGAGCTTTGGTGGTGCCTATTTAATGGGACTGCTCAACTGAAATTGTCCCAAACTGTTAGCTGCTTCTTAGAGCGTCTGCCAGAAAAGTTTCTTCAGCTTTCTTTGGGAGGCAGAAACAAGGCATGCGACACAGCCATCTCCATTTCACCTTCTTCTGAGTGGATTTCCTTTTGGCAGTATGGAGGGAAAGGGTGAACACAGGAGATCTTCCTTCATGGGGGCTGTTGATCTGCCTTTCCTAGTCTTCGCTGCCACTCTACACTATCAGCTCTTCCTTCCGTTGGTCTTCATGTGGACGAGAGGAATGAGGTAGCACCCAATACTTGTACACCTACAGTCCTGGTCAGTGCTGCCCATCTTCCTCGAGTAAAGAAGACTTTCCATATGCTTGCTATTGATCTACAGTAGGCTCTACAAAGATAAAAAACCAACCGGCTTGTGTGCAGTACTCAGTTTTCTTTACAAAATTATGTAAAATTCACAGAACAATTGCAGAGATTCATTTTAATCCCCTGCATGAAGACTACAACACTAAAAATGAGCACAAATGCTATGAAAAATGAATGTTCCAAGGCCATGCTATCACAAGCATGAAATACAGAGCTTCTTGTTTAAATTCTCCCACACCATTCCAGTCTATTCCCTCCTCATTATCTCCACTGAAAGACTATTCATTCATGATAAGTTGGTTTGATTAGTTCAGATAATTTTCCATCTTTGTTCACATGCTCTGTTCTGCCTCCTGCAAAATTGCTTACAAGCTGCAGACACGGCAAAGAGTTTTTGAGTCACCCTCATGAACTTGCTCCAACATTTGTCTGCACTGCCCAGTGCCTGAACCCACCAAAACAGACATCATAATGTTCGTATGTGGTGCTATCAGTTAAACATTGGGAGCTATAGCTGGAGAAATAAGGATTATAATTACTTTTGGTAGTAATTATAATCAGATGCCTGCAACAATCACTGCGGTTTTGCCTGATCATTCAGTTGTTGCTCAGACAGACTATCCACAACATGAGTGGGAAATTCCCATGTGAAAAGATTCTGGAAATGAGGTCCAAATGGTGCACTTGATTGGTTTGAACAGAGAAAATAAGTGGGCTTATTGTCAGTTTATTTTGATTATGGGGTACCCAGAATAAATGGACTATACCCCAATAAATAACATACCTTTTATTATCAAAACATAGTAATTTCATCATTATTATGTATTTTAAACATTTAAGAAGTAGTGGAAAGAAAAAAATTACTGGCAACTGATAAAGACATACTAAATACTTTAATCCACATTTTATTGGTAAACAATTTTCTGACACATTTGTAACTAAATAGACAGTAAAACATATCTCTAGACAAGTATCAATGTAGATGGATAAACAGTCTGAGAGAGGAGGTTTCCAAAAAACCTCAAACAGGAATACAGTGTGCTCTCAGCAGCATTACTTGGAGTGAAATGTTATGCCCATGGATGGTAAAGCAATGAATAAGCTGCAGTCAGTCCTAGTCATGAAGTGCTGTGTTTGAAGGCTGGACACGAATGCCAAAAAGTCTGTACAATTAAGTGCTACCAGTCTGACGGATCCCAAGTAAGCCATGTAAGAGTTTATCACCCTGTGAAAACCCGGTGTAACACAAGCTCAACCACTGCATATTTCCAGCTTTTCTAGATCTGCAGGGCTAAACAAAGCTGGGAACAGAAAGCCACACAAGCCATCCATCTGGATGGCAGTCCAAAGACAGTTCAGCACTTACTTAACCTTAGGACATAATCAGCCTTAAAACCAGAGCTGTTATGACTATTTTGCTGAATGTATTTTTATCAGAAAACACCAATCTGTCAGAAAGGATTATCTGAGTGGATCGGTTTAGCAGACATTGAGCAGGGAGAAATGGGACAGAATTCCCAATTTCAAAATGGGAGTTTTGGTCAAAATGAGAGAAGGTGCCAACTGCTCTGTTAATGAATGGCTACAGCACTCATAGGAGACATGGGAAGCTCAGGTTCAAGCCCAGAGCACAGCTGCATTGCCATGTCAGTATTTCTTTTTCCTAAATGTAGTTTTCCATCTCAGTCCTTTAAAAAAAGATTCTCAGTTTTGCCTTATTTAGGAATAAGATATAGCAAGTCTTGAAAATATTTCAGGTCAGCAAAATCGGCTCTGTTAACATTTGTTCTGCCACACACTGCCCAAGAGCAGTCTCCTCACTTTTGTGCTGGAGGACAGAATGTTTGGATCTTGCTGCCTCCTGCCTTTTACACCTGCTATGCTGTGAATGGAGCCAATGTCACCAGGCTGGCTCTCCTGGCCTTATTCCAGCATAAGATTTCCTCATGCTGGAGGGAACCTCTTCAGCTGCTTTTACCGAGCAGCTTTAATACCCCTTTCCCCTCTGTGGCTTTCCAAATGGCAACTGGACAGAAATTTACTCTTCCTTATTTTTCATCTTCTTCCCAATGGTATAACTTCTGTACTAATATGGCTTTGATAACTAAAGTAATGGAGGTAACAGCTTGTGCACTTAATTAAATGGGCTTTTATTGTCATTTAACTTTTATTTTCCCTAATCTTCATGTGAAGTGACATGCAAGCATACATGCTGCAAATCAGAACTCAAGTTTAGATGTATTTCTTTCTGAAAGAATTAGAAGAATTAGTGAAAAAGGAAAGGGTATTCAAAAGGTAGTACAGACTGAACACAGTGCTGGAATAGGACATTCACTGGCATGCAGCAGTGGATGCAGAAAATGGTTCCCACTGCAAAGAAATATTGATGGTGGAAGTCTGCTAGAATAAAGTTCTCTCTGGGTCAACTTCTGGCCATTTACAGTTTCCTTATGTTAAAATCTATGATTCATAGGTTTTTCTGCCTTTCACTATAAGATTTTCTTAATTTGGAATTATTTTACCGTTCAGTGCACAGCTATCACTGCTATTTAAACAGTAAGTATGTTGCAATAAACTCTATTGCCTTGTCACCTCTGATTAACTCCGCTGAGTTCAATTACACCACTCCGGTACTAGACCAGTGCAGCTGAACTGGGAACAAATTTGGGTCTAACAGATGTGTGATGGGAAAATTTCCAATGTCTCTCCTTTTTTTTCTTAGAAAGCAGTTCAGAGTAAAAGCTGGTTTAACTCTGGTTTCTCATAGCTCAGAATCCCTCAAAATAACAAGCTTTAGGAATAACATGGGAATGAAAGAAACCACACTAATATAACAAGAGGGAATAACAGCTCTGCTTAAAACACAAACTATTTCACATGCTTATTCCTATCTGTATTATATAGAATCCTTTCACAAGCATTCCAAGAATGTGCCATTTACTGTTAAATCAATGAAGTCAAAGAGCATGGGAATGTACTCTGAGATCCCAGAAGAATCCATCCAGATTGTGCTATCAACAACCTGCAATGCAGTGCAAGGTTGAGACCGAGCCTGATAATTTGTCCAAAAGCTGAGTGATCATTTTTTTGAAAGGCTCAAATGTATGCATTTAAAGAGTACCATTTGTGACTTTCTCTCAGGAAAGTTAAGCAAAGTTGGAAAGCCATGCCTTCTTAACGAACATATTTTTTTTTCTCTCAATCTATATGTGAATGTTTATTGAAAACAAATTGTATGTGAGGTATTCTAAAACAATCCCCTGAAAACAAGTAATTGAAGCTTATTCAAATACATGGCAGAAGCAGGAATTTTGCTGAGTTATTACATGCTCAGCTTTTTCATCCCATGCCTTGCCTAATGTTAGGACCCCAGCTTCTGAGATAAATATGATTCTTGTATAAACACATTCTTTCCAACAATATTCATCTGGCTCTTTGTGTCTAAGAGAATATGAAATGTTACAGAGCTCTCAGCACTTCATTCCCTTTCTCATTCAGCAAGCAAAAATAAATCTTTGCTTTTTCTGCTGGTATATAATATGCAGTGCCAGAAGCTGCAAAATCCTTCCCTTTTCTAGTAGTGTCTAGTGCACTCAAGAACTCATTGTTAGCTACAGACGTTAAGAAATGTTAAACAAAGCTGCTACTGCATAATCACCTCCTCTTACATGAGCTCTTGCGATAGGTTTAATATTCAGCTGCACTTGAAGAATATATTTGTTGAGATTAATGTGGCATCACAGCCGGACTGCTTGCGCAGTTTTATTCAGAGTGGCGTCAGCATCCCTGCAGGGCGATCCAGCTAGTCTATTTAAAACACATCTCAACAAGGCAAGAAATCAGATTTTTCACAGTGAATGCTCTGGAAATTTCACAGGGGAGTGGGGAGGTTTCGACTTCTGTTGCTCTTCAAAAGAAGTCCTCATACACACAGGACAGAATTCACCTCTTCCTTTTCAGTCTGGGCTACATTTAAAGAGAAGGACCCAGGACAGCTTCCCAGCTCCTGGATCCATAAGCTTATCCTACCCATTTCCTCGTTGTGTATCAGGATGAGACACAGGTGCTGCTTGCCTCCCTCTTCCCCTTCCTCTACCCTATACTCTACTGGAAGATCACGAAACTCACAAAGACGGAAGAATAGAGCTTGCAGGGGCACCAGCACTTCAAGGCTGGCTGCAAGAGGACCTGCAGCGTACTTCAGTTTAGACACCCCTCTAATGAAACAGCTGGTACCAAACAGTTACACGGGGACAACAAGCAGAAACTAAGAACACGACCATGATCATGGAGCAGATCCTCCTGGAAACTATGATAAAGCACATGGAAAATGTGCTTATTGGCGACAGCCAACATGGCTTCACTAAGTGCAAATTATGCCTGACAAATTTGGTGGCTTCTTATGATGGGGTTACATCATTGACAGATTGAGGGAAGAGCGACTGACGTCATCTACTTGGACCTGTGCAGAGCTTTTGACACTGTCCCACATGACATCCTTGTCTCTAAACTGGAGAGACATGGATTTGACAGGTGGACCACGCTGTGCATAAAGAATTGGCTGGATGGTTGCACTCAAAGTTGTGGTCAACTTGTGCACTCAGAGTTGTGGTCAACAGCTCAATGTCCAAGTAGACAGTGATGAGTGGCATTCCTCAGGGATCCATACTGGGACTGCCACTGTTCAACATTTTTGTTGGCAACACGGATAGTGGGATTGAGTGCACCTTCAGCAAGTTTGCTAATGACACCAAGCTGAGTGGTGTGGTTGACATGCTGGAGGGAAGGGATGCTGTCCTGAGTGACCTTGATAGGCTTAAAAGGTGGACCTGTGTGAACCTCATGCAGTTCAACAAGGTCAAGCGCAAGGTCCTGCACCTGGTTTGGGGCAACATCCAGTATCAGTACAGGCTGGGAGCAGAATGGATTGGAAGCAGCCCTGAGGAGGACAACTTGGGGTGCTGGTGGATGAAAAGCTAAACATGACCCAACAATGTGGGCTTGCAGCCCAGGAAACCAACTGAAACCTGGGTTGCATCAAAAGAAGCATGTCCAGCAGGTCCAAGGAGGTGATTCTCCTCCTCTACTTGGCTCTTGTGAGAACCCACCTCGGGTACTACATTCAGCTCTGCAGCCCCCAACATAAAGAAGGACATGGACCTGTTGGAGTGAGTCCAGAGGAGGGCCATGAAGATGATCAGAGGGCCGGAGCACCTCTCCTATGAAGATAGGCTAAGAGAGTTTGGGTTCTTCAGCCTGGAGAAAAAAAAGGCTACGGGGAGACCTTATAGCAGCCTGCCAGTACCTACAGGGGGCCTATAAGAAAGATGGGGACAGACTTTTTAGCAGGGCCTGTAGCAAGAGGACAAGGGGGAATGGTTTTAAACTAAAAGCTGGTAGTTTTAGGTTAGATATTAGGAAGAAATTCTTCACTGTGAGGGTGGTGACACACTGGCACAGGTTGCCCAGAGCAGCTGCGGATGCCCCATCCCTGGCAGTGTCCAAGGCCAGGCTGGATGGGGCTTTGAGCAGCCTGGTCCAGTGGAAAGTGTCCCTGCCCATGGTGGGGGGGTTGAAGCTAAATAATCTTTAGGGTCCCTTCCAACCCAAACCATTAATGTTTCAATGGTTTTGTGACTTCATAGTTAATATACCACACTAACACTCTGGAGCCCTCAGTGTAAATCTCAGCTCTGCCATGGCTTTCCTTCTTAACACTGGCAAAGCTCTTACAGCTGGATCAATAGATAACACCTCCTTTTCTTCAAGGCTCTGTCTCTTGCTTTGATAGGCAGCATGTTCTGCAGTGGCAAAACTGTATCTTTTTCTTATTATTTGCATCACTTCAGCGCCTAAAGCCCTTTTTTCAGATTAGGACCAAATTTTGGTGTGAATAGTAATGATGGTAGAATAGCTGTAACTCAAATCTGTCATACTAATTTGGAACTGTTCATTAAAGAAGTCCATGTTTGTCTTTTCTTTATATTTCACATTACAAAGAAAACTTCATTCAAATTATCTGCATGAATTTTCTTCACAGTAAACTCATACTAATTGTGAGAGTGATTTGTTCAGTAAAAGCAGGAGTAAGCCATCTTGCACACATACACACAAACAGGCACATGGAAAGTTCCTCATGCCTAGCATGCAGGTGTCCATATTTGTGGAGGAGGGGAACCACAGTTCTTTCACATTTGCTCATCATCCTTACTATGTGCTTGCTGAGCTCCACTTTCTGGAGGTCCACCTCCGGGGAGAGAAATGTGATATGGGCAGCTTTCTATATTTAGATCCGAGAACAACTGAGAAGCCCAATGTCGGCTGCACTGAGCAGCTTTTCCGCCTATTACCATGTCTACAGCAGCCTTGAAAACTCACGCTCTGCATAGCAAAGGGCCATGTTTCTTCATCAACTACGAGTCGGCTTATACTCCATTGGCATTTGTAGAGCACATCAGTAATACCGAGCCAAGATAGTGTATAGATGAAAACCAGAACCTGATCCACCAAAGCATCCTTTTCAGAGTTACATTGGTCCAACTGTAACACAGTGCTTTGCATAAAACCAAGGTTATTTTTTTCTCCCTAGTAAGAATAATGTACTTTTATGGCTGAGTTCTCCATCAGTGTATGCTTCTGACACAGGGAACTAAAAAAAAATATCTTTTCCTGTTTCTTTGTCTGTGTATAACGACATGTGCCAAAAGGAAGTTTGGACATCATTATGCAGCTTACTGAGAAACTATCTAAAACGTGAGGTTTCTTCTTTCCTACTAGCCATTATGATTCCTTATCTCAAGTATTCAAACTATTTGCTAATTAGTCTCTCTTCTGTTGTTTTTTTGTGCTTTTTGTTGCTTGACAAAGTAGTTGCTAGGAAAATAATAGTAACTTGTGGACACGAACATTTCTGTCCATTTTTAAAAATATTGAAAGGCCCTGTTTTTATTGAGTAGGAATGTTAATATATCTCTGGGAATATCCTTGTAGAATAGCAGGTTGAATTTTGTTGTAAGATTGAAAAGCTGGTGAAATAAAGTGACTGAGTCTTTTTGTGACTAATTGCTACCAGGAGTTATTCCTAAAGCCTGATCCATACCATTAAAATGAATAGAAAACCGACCCCCCTGTACTTTACATAAGATGCATTAGGGGTAAAGGCTTCAATTATTTTTCATTGCAAAATCTAGTTTCCATTTATCTGTTATCTTGCTCTAGCCCTAAGGAAAACCAAAACATTTAAATATGCTTCTCCATATATTAACATATTTAGGGTGCTTTTCAGACATATCATGCCCACAAAGTTGCCAAAGTGACTTAAAAGCAGAGGAGAAAAAAAGTGTGACCTGTATATAGGAACAAGAACTTTTGACAAGAGTTGTGCAGCATTTTGCTCTAGCTGGCGCTAGCATTGCTCGGCTAATGCACAGCAGAAATTCACAACTAAAACATGGAGATGGAGTGGTTGTTTCTTTTAAAAAAAGGTAGATTATATCAAAACCAACTTGTAAAATCTTCCAACAGAAACATCTTTCCATCTGCTGCTATAGTTTCTTTATCCTGAAATTGTTCTGTGGAATTTCCTGTTTACTCTCAATCTCCTAATTTATAGATCACGTCCTTCAACACCAATGGAAGAGTTTATGTAATTCCCATTTACTGAATTCCTTCATTATGCTCTTCTAGAACAAACTGGATTATTATCTTAGTGTGTTTAAGTTCAAGAGGTTTAGCATTTCTTTATCATGAATATATCTACAAACGTCAATTTAATTGCAAGTTTGAGCCTCTTACTGACAATTGCCTGATAAAATAAAAAAAAGAAAATGAAATTCAAACTGCTGGAGTAAAATCTACAGTGTATCTTACAGAGTGACACTACCAATAGTTTTGAATTTCCTCACTTTGTTGGTGCTTCCAGTAGATATTAGTTCTATCTCAAACACCAACAAAATATAATGTCTCCTATTCAGTTACCTTCTTAAGAGATCCTTCTCATCACTTTTATGTCTGATCTCTACGTATGGGATCAGCCTGGAGCAGACCCTCCAGTGTGAGAGCTGGGAGAGCTATAGGTGACCAACTCAGATGGTAGAAGTTTGCAAAAGGAATTTCCCTTTCATGGAGTCTGTAGGATAGACAGCCTTTCCATAGGGCAAGCCGTGGGGCTCACCCCTGCCTATACAGATGCCTCTTGAGCTACAGAGACTGGGATTCAGTTCTTCTAACCGCCCCTCCCCCCTTTTTCTTCCACCCACACTTCCTTTACAGAAAATTCTCTGTAGCAAAAGACAGGCACAGAAATCCAGCCTGTGCTGTCCTTCCTAAGCAGTATTTATGGAGGAGGATGGATGAGTCACTTTTTCCATCTCACAGAAGCACACACTTCCACCCTTAGCCCATCCACTGCCGGCAGCCTTCCTGCAGCCTGTAGATATGGAGGAAGAGAGCCCTGCAACCTAGTACACGCCGCCATTCCTCTCTCTGTCACCCAGGTGACAACATCACCTTTGAGAACGGCTTTGGAAAATCGTGATTCAGTTTATTTACTAAAATAAGATTTATAGCACTAAGTCCTCACTGCATTTGATTAAATAACCCTCATGCCCCTTCACCCTGACTCCTCCACCTTCTCCCCTGAAGTCATGTGGCAGGAAAGGCCTCCTCATCCCCTCACCAACACTGCCGAGAGAGGGCTGGGTGCTCAGTGTCCGCAGCAGGAGAGGCTGAGACAGCACTGAGCTGTCTATTTAAACACCATGCTGGCCGCCCACAGTGAGCAAGCTGGGCATTGCTATACCTTGTAGCCTAACCTGGTCCTCAGACAAAAAAAGCATTACACTGGCAATACCCCATTTCCCTCAATTTCCAGCAACTTTATTCAAACAGGGAGAGGAACACAAACATGACAACTCCCCCTCTCCAATAGCTTACCAAGGATCACGTCCACCATGTAAACATTTACATAGAATGGACTTAAGCTATCTTCTTCCCCTTGTGCAGCCCTGAGTCCTGCTGCATTTAGACCACTTTCTTCTACAGCCCAGGTCACTGCTCCTCCTGCTCCCCGGCTGCTCATCTCCCTTTCTGGCCTTAGTCCCAGCCACCTGCTGCCAGTTCCTAGACAAATCACATCCACAACCTTCCTCCTGTCTCCTTCACCATCCACTTCCACACCCTCCCAAAATCCCTGTGCCAAATAGCCACTTGGCAAGAAGAGCATCTTCAGGTTCATCCTTGAGTGCACATTCCTTGAGAGAAAAGCACCAGTTAAAAGAGAAGGGTGAGGTTGGCCTGAGAATAGGCAGGGAGAAAAAGAAAAACAGACAGGCAATGAAAGCAGGGTAGGAAAGTTCTACACAGACTTTGGAGATTCCTTGCCTGGTAACTTAAGGATTTGGTGAACCTTAGAGTGAATAAAACATCCCGCCTCATTTCTACTCTATAAACTGGCCTTAAAAGAGGGGAAGAAAGAAAACAACAAGGAGAAGGTGGCTGGAATACTTTGATTAAATTTTTATGGGGTGTGAGATGGCCTAAAATCTGTCACTGAGAACCAGCCAGAAATACAAAGAGCTAATCTGAGGACTTGCATTTTTTGTTTCAGCAGAAGAAAGTATAAAACAGACAGAAATCAAAACAGAGCTAATTTTCAGGAGACACTGGGTGGTAAGAAGTTGTGTTTTGTAAGAATAAGCCATCAAGAAGAAGAATGCATCCTACTTTGATTTTTTTTTCTAAACATGGATTTGAGGTCGATAACAGTGAATGAGCTCACCTCCCAGTAGAGATAAAATTCCACTCATACAACTGATTAGCTAAAAGACAGTCCTCCTCATACTATAACTATTCCAATCAACTCCCCCCCCCAACTTCCCCACAATCCCCCAACACCACCCATAGTTCTCAGTGCATTGGAAAAGGAGCTGCTGACAAATGGGAGAGCTGTCCATCTACTGAGTTTTCCAAGTGTTACGTTTTGGCTATTTATTGGCATAGTTACATTGCAAATGAACTTCTCAGTGATATATTCCAGCAAAATTTTGACCTAAGCAAAGCATGCCCAGTCATTTTTGCCAATTGACAGGGCTTGATTAAGAACCCTGTTATTTTTACTTTGCTTTGACTGGTGTTGAAAAGGCAGTCCTAAACAGGCTTTTCTCACTTTCTGGAATCTTAAGGAGTCGAGAAGGTATCATACTGCACGGGTAGAAAGCATTGCGGTCCGTGCAGTGCTGTGCACTTACAGGCTGCCACATTAATACCTTCTCATTCTGATTTACTACCCAGCTATGAAAACAAGATGTACTGTTGTGCAAGCATTCCTTCCAAACTGATAAGGGAAATGATATTAAAACCCAAAGGGGTATACACAGATTTCCACAACTCCTGGAGAGTGTCATATTCTTCTCATGCTCCCCGCCTTTTACCAACTAGATACTGCAGTTTCTGCCACTTTTCTAGAAATATTCAGAGCCTCCTGGAGGTTCTGACTGGGGACAGAAGAAACCTTCTAGTGACAGGAGGACTGTCATATTGACTGACAATCCTTACAGTATTTGTTGCAGAGATAGTTGTATAGTCCATGGAATAATTCTTCACCTCCTCAGACTTAAGGTACAGCTCCCACTAAAACAAAGATTGCACTAAATATTGAACTTCAATATTCAGACACATACACATTTGTCCAACACCAGATTCAACTCTGAAGAGATGCCACAACAACATAATCCAAGATGGAAATGACAATTGTCTCATCTAATGACCTTTCTTGCCTCTGAGTTTTTGAACACTGTAGACAGATATATATACCCCATAAGACACAGGAAGTAATCCCTACGCTCCTCTCAGCACTGATAAGGTCTTGGCCTGGTAATCTAAGTTTAGTTCTGGACACTACATTTTAAAAGTCAAGAGGAAAACAATAAAGAATGATCAGTAGTACAAGAAACTTTTTATTATTATTACTAGAAGTAATAAAACGAATGAGTCTGCTCTCCCTAGACTGCAGCAGCAAAGACTAAGTGGGGCACACCAACAGAGATACTAGCACGTGCACTTCAGATATGTTGACAAGCTTGCTGGGTAAGACTCCGGAATCTCCAGAGCTGGAGGTCTTTAGGAGAAAGTTAAAGGTATCTCTGTTGGCAACAGGAGCAGATAGGGCATACCTTACAGTCTACTAGGACATAAACAAGAAAAAAAGCCCTGTCAAATGCAGTAAGTGCTTATTAGTTTTACTATCTGCAGACTCTCAAAGAGATCAAGGCCTCCATGTGAGAGGCACTCTATATGCATACTGAGTAACAGTTTAGAGAGCTTTCACTGTAAATAAACAAAACGATTGAAAGAGGGAATTATTGATATTTTCTTTACTAAGGTTGAGAGCCTCAACCACAGTAGCAGTAACCAAAAGACAAGAACCTAGTTTCTGAAAATGCTCAGTACCAAACCTGGCTCCAATTTTCCTAAGGAGCGCTCAACTCCCTATTAGTTACTTCTTGTTAAATAAGCACGGTGACAAAAAATCAGCGCACAACGGACACAACTCATTGTCAAACACTTTCAAAAATTTGTTTTGCTTTGGTAACTAAAGAGAACTGAGCTACTGAGAGATTCACCTTATATGACTTCCCTTCCAACAGATCAGGAGTCTGTGGGTAAATCAAGAAAGGAAGCAGTGTTTCCTGAGAGCCCAGGGCTACAAACAGGACAGCTCGTCTGAAGGTTGCAGCAACTCCTACACCTCATTTCTGCCCATGCACTGGCTCTGGGCACAACTCAGACACCTACACAGCAACTACTAAACTATCAGAAGTACATACAGATGGGTCAAAATCAGTGCTGATTCACTGCAGTAGGGTGAACTGCAAGCTGTAGGATTAGTTGCTGCTTCATGACCTGGCTGCCAAAACGCCCCAGGAGCAGGGACAACTTTATGTATCAGAGGGAAATACTTTTTGCTTCTGTTTTTTGGTAGTAGCTTCTCACATACTCCCATATTAGCAAAGCTTATACTGAGGCTCCCCACCGACAAGCTTTATAGGTATTGAAGTACCTTGTACCTCAACAAGTCCAGGAGCCCCAGAATGGTAAAAAGTGCATTTCTGGTAATTAAAAGGTAGAAGTTACATGTTTTCTAAAGACAATACAGAAATATAATGTCTTTGGGGAAAACCTCCTATTTTTGAGAACAATATTTCTGATTCGGTTTGTTTGCAGGGCATGGATTACTCTAAAAGGTCAGATGGTACACTGTAGTAATGCCTGATTTCACCATGTGCATTCTTGATTTACACAGTTTATTGAAAAGTTTAAAACAGCTTGATGTTAATAAAATCTGCCTTTTTTGTTCACAATGACAGTTACAATCTGACTGACAAGAATGGAGAATGAGACCTAACATAGACCATGCGTGAGGTGCCCAGCTGATAGGAGACTGAGTAGCTTCATTTTCTTCTTGAAGATGATGCTGATAGAAAAAGCATCTGTCAGAATTTATTACAGGACAGTTAATGACTTATTATCTACTGACATCAGAGAGACTTTAGAAGAAACACGCGTGGGCAAAGGAATAGGAATGGAAGAGAAACTACCTACATGGCATCTGACTACAACTGGTCCAAAAAGAGGAAAATGTGGTGCGCAAGTGGATCAGAAGTATTCTTGTTCCTTCCTCACCATGGGCCTTCACTGGTTTCTCTCCAGACCACACAGAAACTACCAACAGTCAGCTGTACACCTCCCAAGCCTCATTTCAAGATCCCAAGTGGATGTTAGTAGTCCTTGAGTTTTGTGGCTACCTCTCAGTTCACAAATGATTTTAGCAGAGGTGAAGGTGGACTCTTGTCACAGCACTATCAAAATTAGGTGGCTGCAACAAGGCTTTTACCATCACATATGAAGTTAACTTCAATAAGTAGTTCCCACTCCTCACCCTGGCACAGCCACCAATCCCCCATAAGGTTTCAAAAGTTCATCTACTGTCTGTGCTGTTTCTTTAGCCTCCTCAGACCAGTCCTCCCTGCTTCTTGCCTCTGCTGCATCCACAGTCTTCCTTCCCCAGGCTCCTCTTCCAGCCAGCCTCCCCTCATCCAGGCACCCTTCTCCCAAGGCCTCTCCACGTTTCTCTTACATCGAGGGTGCTCTGCCTCTCTCCTCTGCCTCCTCCAGGTCTCTTTCTACCCAGGGATCCCCTTCCATCCCTCTTAGAGCTATTTAACTACTTAGCAGGAACCAGCCACAGCTGCACATTATCCACATCAGCCAACCCACCACCCCTGAAGCAAGCCCACAACTGTATATTATCAATGTTAATTAACCTGCTTTCATTCTCTACAGACGCTATAGCAAAGGTTCCATGCACAAGTTCTACAGAGTTCACCTGAGTTGTGGTGTTATTCACCTAAAAAATCAGAGGTGATGGATTTAGCCTACAAGAGGAGCCTGAGCTCAAGTCCAAAGTAACAGGGAACTTGTTTGTTTTCACTCTTTTTCTCAGTATAACTTCTTGTTCAGCAGCACTACACCGTGCACTGAAAAATCTGGAGAAAATCTGCCCTGCTCTTGACCTGGAGACTATAAATAAATGTGGACAAAAAACACAGACAATAGCAGACGATTGCATATTTTTACATAAAATTATAGCAATATTCTTCTTCACAGACATTATTTGTTCCCTTAAGCTCTTGATAACTTTGTGCTTAGTGAAAATGGTTGTATGTGCGTGTGTGGCACTTTAATGTAATGACACAATCTGTAAGTACAATAGTCTACGTTTTAATAACACTTCCTCACAAAATTTTGAGCACACAACTAAGGAGTTAAGTAGTTTCCATGTTTGTTTTTCCTGGATCCTGTTCTGAGACTATCTTCCATAGCTGGAAAAGGTCAACATCCTACCATTAATACAACATTATTCCCACAAGTTTCTACAACAAAAAAAAGTTTTCATAAACAAAAGGCATTTTTTTAATGTGGTGCATCAAGAGCCATGTTTACTTGTGCTGTTATTTTGCCAGTACCTTATGCTTTAGAAAAGATAAGGCTATTAACAGAATTTTAAATACATATTTTTTGATCTTATTCCACATCGGGATTGAAAGAAAAAGTTACTAAACTGTCCTCCCAACTTCCTCTCTTGAGAGGTCAGACAACTTGGCAATCTACCACCTCTGAAATAAAAGTATACATATGTATATTTGAAGGAGCCACAACATGTAAAAAAAAATCATATACAGTAATTAAAATTTTTTATGAACTTTGCTCTGAAAATAAATAATGCTAACATTAAGAAACCAGTTTGAAGTATTTTATAGTTATTACAGTAAAGCCCTACAAATCTTCTCATAATCAAAATGCTCAGAGGAATTTCTCTACTTTGACTTTTAACTTACTTTGTTCCTATGCACTGCTTGGCAAGAACAGTTCATCTGGGAAATGCACATACATTTACAGCCTTTCCATTTCTCAGCTTTCTGTAATACTTTAAGAGTGTTCACGAAAGCAGTACCAAAGTACTCGCATGACATCTGGCTAAAAATGTAAAAGGACAAAATATTGAAGAGTGAGTTTTTTTCTTTATATATAGTTTTCAACTTCAGCACCTGTTTGGATTGCTCACTTGTTCCCCATGCATATGATTTGCATCCCTTCTCTCCAGAGAAACAAATGCACAAAACTGGTATGTACTATCCAAAACATGGTTCCCACTATTCCTTCCCTTTAATCTTTCAAATCTAATGTGGAAAGAGTGTATTGGAGTAGTGGTATCTGAAAAGGAAGGTGTGGTGAATGAAATTAAATATGTGATGATTTTGAACTCTGAAAACCATAAATTGTTATTATCTGTTAATCTACCTGAACTGTCTGTTCTCTATAGCATGCCTTCCAGAACATAATAAGCGAGCTGGTGCACACTATCAGTTACTAGTTTTAGATGAGAAATGCTCCTGTTAAGTTTTCTAACATGAAGGTAAACACAGAATTCTGAAGAGTTGAGGCCATCTTTAACCCTCCTGCACTGCCCACACTGTCTGTCTGTGCTGGGTCATGGCATAGGTCTGCCCTGGTGTCTGGGCATGTCTCCTTGGGGACCTCTTTCTTTGAAGAACTGTTTTTCCTCCCCATGCTCCATTAAGGAAAAGGATTTTGTGTCAGGGAAGCAACTTTTGACCTTTGTTTGAAACTTGGGCAAGTTATGAACCTTTATAAAGTTGCATACACTCAACTAAGGTTTCTACTTTCAATGGCTGAAACATGGGAAGATTCCATTGCTTCAGAGTGTGCCCAACCCCCCGCAGCTCCTTGGCTGGACCAGGCTGTGCAAAGACGGAGCACCCCATGTGGCTGGATCTGTAGCATATCCTGTGCATCACTTGCATGCAGTGACATCAAGATTCAGGTTAAAGACACGGAGGAGAAAGTGCAAGGGGGTTATCCCTAGGTATCTCATCTAGTTGAGATACATAACACCCCAAACAAAAGGAGAGGTACAGAATACAGAAAACCATCTTGTAACACGGTGATAAAAGTAACAGTGTCCTGAAGTGGTTACGGGATCACACGCAGTAGCACAAGACAGAAAGCAAATGTGCAGTTCATATTACTTGCCCTCCATATCCACCAGCCACAAAGCAGTAAAAATACATATCACACCAAGAGCAACAGAGGATATTACATCATTTCAGGGACACATCTGACTCTGGCTGTAAGAGAATCCGGAGGAGCACAAATGTCAGGCTAAAAGCTGGCAGGAGCCAAGAGAGCTTTACAAGCACCATGGCATTGTACAAAGGCATATGCACTGGCCATAGACTAAACTGGCCTAAGTTTCAAGGTCATAAACAAAGCAGGGGATTGTTTCACAGCCCCCATCAGAATTTATTCTTAGCATATTTATCTGACTGAATATTCAGAAGTCTGATAGGAAGTAAATGAAATTCATCAGTCATCAGCTGGCTCCTGCATCCGAGTGTTTATGGGTTGTGCAACATTTCCTCTCCCAGGGAGAAAAATACTTGTTACAAGACAAAATGTTTTTTTCAATCACTGGTTCTTAATAACAATTCATTGCTGAGGTTTCCTTTTCTTTGGCTCTGCTTATCTCATGACACTTTAGTATCTAAATATTAGTCGCTTGTTTGAAAGACTTGCCTTATATCACTATGTACACTTTTACAATTTTTCTTTCTGACTACCACACTCCCCTCCTCCCAACCTATCCTAACCAACTCAAGGAAACTTCTGCCTGTTCTACGATTACGCCAAAAGCTTTGTGCCGATGGAAGAAGGCACTTCTAAGAAGGAAGTCTTGATGCTATTTTGCTTTAGAGAGTAGTAGATTAATATCTCTGGATGGTTTTATCTCAGTTAACCCCTGTAAGTCAAATTTAAGCACAGACGGCTATTTCCTATTTCCATTACAAGAAACTGAAAAGTTCTCACAGAAGAGTAAACTGGAAGCTTAAGCATCTTGCTCCTGGACCCTCTGGAATGTCTTCATTACTGTTTCAGCTTTGATTTAAAACACCTGGGTCTTCCCCCAGTTAAACACAATAAAATTCGTCTCTGATGTTTCTGCTTTCTTATGAAAAACGCTTTGCGCCTCTCATGAATTCTTAGATGCTTAGTTAGCTCTTAAAAAGCCAAACCTTACTTCTTGCCATATTTCAGTTCTGAAAGCTTATCAGACCAGCAACCATAACAGTGATCAAACCAGAAATGCTCTTCTTGCAGGGCTTCAACCAAGGCTTGTCTGGTAGAAACCGCTGTGATTTACGTGGCGAGCACACAGCTGGGGTGGGATACCTCCCACAACTTTTAATGTGTGCCTGTAGCTGAAGGGATTAATTTGCAACACATGCCCAAAGGGTATCATGTACTCACTTAAAGATGCTGGTTAATTGATAGATGTTACAAGACCCCAGGACTGACTTGCTTTCCTACTGAGTGAATTTTGAGGAAGTTCTTCCTTGAATTAAATGGCTGTTTAGGGGGTAAGCTTAAGTTTGACTTACATTTAAATTCATGGTAAGACTTGGTAAGATTATAATACTTGAGAAAACACAAGCTGACCAATCTTCCGTCTGAAAACTGTTGTAGATGTTTGAATAAACAAACTTCAGGAGTAGATGAACAATTAGAAACTAATACTAGGTATGGGATTTCATTATCGGAATATTTTTAACTGAATTGAAAAAGAAATTGTACTCCACCAGGCATGGAAAACAGCTATGCAGACTCTTATTGCATGAACTTCCTGAGATTTTCAACAGAATTTGGTTTACAGAATTAGTTTACAGTACGAAAAGATCTCTACATCAAAGATCTCCTTTTGAAGAAAGGGATTCACAAGTGCCTACAAGAGTGTTCCAGCAACTGTAAATACACGGCAGAGAAGTATTTTTATCCCACAAAAATGAAAAGGACTCCTGTTGATTTAGTACAGAGAGGCAGGAACATGTTTAGCTTTACAATTACGTCTTATTGCAGGAGGGTTTATTCAGCCAGTTGGTGTTCTGATTTACACCGCGCAAAACATCTTTGAAGTCAGTTAAGTTACACAATGTATATAAATCAGGATAGGTCTCTGCCTGGGACTAAGAATAGATTGAGATATTCTTTACAGGGAAAAGGCAGAACACAGTGTCTACAAGGGGGAGAGTAAACAGCAATCCATACTGCAGCTGTGTAAATGCAGTGAGCCCACAGACTCGGCAGACAATACGATATGTATACTTACACCAGTGTGTTGGGGCTTTTTAAGCAGATAAAAATAATCTTTTTTTTTAAAAAAAGTGTACTTACTGAGGGGTGGTATTTGTCATTTGTTTAGTTTTGGTAAACATGAGGGGACAAGCTGTCAGGCAGGACACTGAAATTATTTAGTCGATTTTTGGTATGTGACTGATACAATTAGCACTGGCTAGCAGAAACTGTTTCTCAATAAAACTGTTACTTGTGACAGCAATGTGTATCTTTGATGGCTATATACATACTTCATACTAGAGAGGAAAGTACTCCGGTGTGTCCCTCCAGTGAGTACTGGACACGCTGGGGAGGGAGATGCAGGGACAGGAGGGACTCCTTCCCCCAAGGGGGAGGACCCCCATTCCTCTGCCTGTTTCTTGCTCTGCACACTGTGTATGACGGTGGGGCACAGGCTTAGTCTCCTGCTGAGTTGTCAGTGTTGGCTCCTTGGGGCAGTGCCAGGGTCACCTTCAGGGGTGATCCAAGGGCACCCTGATCCTTCCCATGGGTGCATCCTGATGAAGGAACCCTGTCTTCCTTGGCCTTGTTAGCAACCATGGATCTGGACTAACCCCAGCAGACCTATTTCTCCACTTCCATGCATCTGGAATAGCTCAGATGGCTTCAGAGGCACAACACAGGAGGTTGCCAGCTCAGGGGGCAGGAGGAGCAAGCCCATTCTCTAGCACACTTGACTGAGGTTACCACTGCAGATCAGGCCCTGGAGGTGCTTGATCTTGTGGAGGTGGCCTGCATCTTTAACAACATCATTCCAACACATACCGTTCCCCTTCTCAAGAGATGCTCGAGCCGTTGTGCCAGATAGAAAATATGCCACTACACACTTGCCAAGCCCCAAGAAAATAGCTCTAAAGGTGTGGAGGTGACCAGCTCCCCGCCAAGATGCTGACCGTGGCAATGCTGAGGCCAGTGGCAGGAGGAGGGCTGTGCCTCCAACAGCCATGGTGTGGCAAGTGTTAGGTCCTGTCCTGGAGAACCACAACTGTGTTTCCTTTTCCCCCTCCCCTTTCTGCCCAGAGAAAATCCTGACACTTCCCACCCTGGATAAGCTGTGCCAGGCAGTATGAGGGGACCAAGGGAAAAAGAGAAGGGGAGGGATACAAGGGCTGCTGCTGCCCCAGCACCCTCGCTACCTGCTCAGGGCGGGAGGAAGCATGGGGGCCTGGTGGCCTCCAGCTCCTCGTTCTGCACAAGGACGCATTCATGATCCTGGGTCTACAGGTCTACGTGGTCTGCTTACCCTTCCTCTGCATTTTTGCCTGCAGGCACAGGAATAGCTCATTTTTTAAGGCCAAAGGTCTGCTGTTAGCAGCAGCTACATTTTATGATGACATTTTTCAGATGGCTTTACAATTCACCAAGTGGTTTTCTTAGACATGCTTCCTCTCCTCAGGCTGCTCTGCTGTTTTCCTGGGGGGCATATTGGTTTGTTCCCATTTCCTTTGATGATAAAACGCCCCTTGTGAAAGCTTTCTGGTCCTTCCCCCCTTCTGTGTTCTGCTGAGCTCTGGATCTCTCCGTTGACTTCTCTAATTTTATTGCTGTTATTTAATTTCATAAACTGCCTTATTCCATTTTACATTTGTATTTCATAGCACATCTGTAGCATTTGAGAGTTCACTGCATGGATGTTTCAAACCACACCATAGGATCTTGGCAGTTACACATGACTTCAGAGATTTTATACACATATATCTGACGTACAGAGGAAGTAATTAAACCATATGGATGTCTCCCATACAGTAGGAAGCACAGCACAAATCTTCTCACTTGATTTATTATAACCTTATGTCATTTAGCAAAACCAACTCTGCAACTGTTTGAAAGAAAGAAGCCAGCTGAGAAGGAGGGAGGGGACCTGCATGGGGAGCTGTGGTTCAGGCAGTTTGGAGCAGCTTTACGTGCCTGCGGCCATACAGTGCAGTCAAGACCTTGCTGGCAGCACCAGGTATGAGCTAGCAGAGTGCAAACTCTGCAGTTTAGTTTGTGAGGCTTCCTAATGAGAAAAACAAATGGATCTGTCCTCAGCCTGCACATTTACCTCTGCCTCTGCTCTGATGGCAGGGGCTAAGGAGGAGGGGCCGCAGGGGACAGCATCAGAAGCTGCCCCTTGCTACACAAGGGGAGCCCACTGCCCCCATTCTGCAGCCTTGCTCTGGGCAGAGCTTGAAGAAGGAAGAGGCTGGACTCATGCAATTTAGCTGTCCTGTCTGCAGGGCATGCTGATGGTAGGGGAATGGCCCCTACAGTCTCTGCCACGGTGCAAAGTCCCTAGCAAATATAAATAAAGTAAAATAAAAGCTGGGGGAAAGGGTGCAAGATGGTGATACACTGCACATCTGTGCCAAGCACATGGAGGACGATGCTCTGTAATGGAGAGTTAGTCTCATGGTGGTAAGTATGACAGTAGCAGTACAGTTATATCTGAAATGAGGAGTTTCCTGTGGAAAGTATATTCTATCCATAAACCCACATGCCAGTGCTTGCCCTCACTAAATACCAGAATTATGAAAATAAAAATAAATAAATAAATAAATAAAAATATATAAGTCTAACATCCATAGCGCAGTGTGGTGTCTTTGGGCTCTTTGCTGCTGGAGTCCCTGCCCACTGGAAAGAAGCTGTCACTGTGCCCTTCTGCATGCTGCTACCTCTGTCACTAGCATGGAAGTGCTAGTAATGCCCTTGGCCCTGTATGAAGAGCCACACGCAAACAGCTCCTGCACCAAGGAGCTTACATCCTAACATAGCCAAGCACAGCCTGCTGTGCAGACCACGACATCCCACGTTGCTGGGGGATGAGTTTGTCTCACAGAATTGGTTTCTCTCATTTCTCTTCCAGGCTACCAAGAAGGGGAGTATCTTACAGGAAGCCCTTAACACAAAAAAGGGTGGTGAAATGGCAAAGGAAGAGATGTTGTGTGCTTGGGAGCAGGTAACAGAAAGGTCATAAAAGAAATAGAGAAGAAGGAGAGGATCTAGAAACTGAGAAAGAGCCAAAAACCAAGAGGTGATTTACGGGGGGGGGAGAAAGAGTATTTGGATCAGAAGAGAATAATGCATACATATCCATGTCCTTATCAGACTGGACAGAAAGACTGTATTGACTGCTGTACCCTGAATGGAGTGAAGCACTAGGCATACTGGGGAGGACACTGAGCACAATAACTTTCTTTTTTGCTCTTACACCAATACTATGCTTTGCCAGAAACCTTGGAGCCAAATGCATCTGCTTTTAAAAAAGTTATAAGGCTTGATAATATCTCTTTAACCAGTAAGGAGAACACAGATATTTCACAGACATTTGCAAAATTAGTTTTGCTAACTAATAAAATAAGCAATTTCATTGAACTACTATGACCCATATTAGAAAAGAAACATAGAAAATCCCAAGGAGCTTTTCTTCACTGGGCATCTGCGATAATACTAGACAGAAAGGAATCTGACAGAATAATATAATCTTTTAATAGAAAAATAATTTTAGCCTGTGGGAGAAAAAACGCTGCACAGATGTTTTGTTTGGGCTTGCAGATTATTCATTGTCTAGAACCATTCGCCATGCGTAAAACACAGACTTCTAACCTTCAAGATCTTTCTGCATGGTCCCAAAGTAAATATCTAATTATAAGATAGTTTAATGCTTGTCATCCTTTTCCAGATCAATGTAATGGAAGCGCTTACATGTACTTCCACAGTCCTGTTCATTACACAAAGACACTGAAAAGTATTTGGAAACGTTATGTACAAACTGAGGTAAAGAAGGAGCATTTATTCTCTTAAGCGTCAATAAGAAAATGCTGACAGTGGGCTTGGTCTGCCTCAGCAGATACTGTTCATGAGGACAGTCTGCCCGTTCCCACATTCCTGGTCTCTCCAGGTCAGACTCAAAGGATTCCACTAATAGTTTGGTACTTACGGAAGCAGACAAAAAGAAAATGGGTCAATGTTACTTGCTCCCATGTGAGAAAAATACAGAAAATAGAAACAAGCACCATTTGAGAAACTTGTCAAGCCTTGGACAAGTCATGAGAAACTTTTACACTCTCTAGAGTGTAATTTAAGTGTTAAAAGATGGCCTGGATTATCCCCCTTGGGCTCCTTGTGCGAGCTACAAAGTTACAAAGCAAGGCCATCATCCACCCACTGCATGTTCTTTAAACTCCTGGTCACAGTAAGCGAAATTGCAAAACTTGGCCAAAAGCAGAAAAATATCTTTGCACAGTAAAGTCTGAAAGTCTAACCAAATGGACAGTATATCTGTCCTAAAACAATCCTGACAGTGCACTTCATTTCGATAATTAAGTGTAATTCATATGTGAAAACCAAATAAAAATATCAATGATACTTGAGAATGTACTGTGCTGTACAGACACTATTGACCGGAATGAGTGGGAAGACTACACATCAGCAGACAGTCATGAAATGGCTTAACTGCAGGTACTTATTTTCTAAATAAGGTAAAATATACTTTCAGTATTTTATAGGAAGACAGGAAGGAAAAAAAAAGTGTTGTTTAATTTTAAGTATTTTAAAATAGTTGTGAATCATATCCAAAGTGTTCACATCCCAGCATCAGCTATTGTGACCAAAGTTAACTTTGCACTACTCATCAACAGGTTTCCTTTCTATTATTTCTTCATTACAGTTAAGATTTTAGTCTTATCTTCTGCAATAAAATGGTTCTTGATTCCTTACTGTGATCTCTCATGCTTTTTTCCTCAATGTCTCATTCCAATTTGTGATACACAGATGGCCAAATACACTCTTAAAAATGCTGCCATCAAAATAAATTCCTCAAGTACCTTCTCAATTTATTAGCAAACTGCCATAATTTTTTTTTATTATTATTTGAGCATAACAAGCCCATAAATCAATGGAATATATAGGTAATGCAAAAGGTATCAGATGGTGTCATTTCAAACACAAGAGCTGAACTTGCATTATGACTAGTTTATCAGGCACATTTACTTCAGTCAATTTTGTTCAAACTACAACCTTGGTATTAGTTTTGATTGACTACACTAATTCTTGAGCTTTTTCCAACACTGTTGAATTGTTATCTTGTCAGTCCAGCTGAAATTGCAAAGGTTTTTGATACAGGCTTGTAGAAGTATCTGCAAAGATCTAACCTAGGTCAACGGGCTTTAGAAAGTATGTGCAATATCTGTATCAATGCTGCATACCTGTACTTATTTTGCTGGAGATAATGTATGTCAATCTAGTTTTAAAAGGTGAAGTTGAAAATGAAAGTAAAAAAGTGGATGTGTCCTTTTGACTATCTTTCAGTCAAGTATCATTCTTTTTGTCCTGTATGGTTGATATGAAAATGTTTTGGAAGAATTTTGCTTTCAGGGCTGGAGCAAAAGACAGAGTCCAATTTGTTAGCTTGGGATGGGCTTAACAATACTGTAGTCCTTTAGATTGCAAATATATACAATTTTTAAAGGTTACCTATGGAATAAAAAAATGTTTCATATGTGGCTGAAGCAGAAATGCTCTGCAAAATAACGAAGCAATAAAAAGGAGGCGGAAAATATTTTTTGGTCAATGTGCATATTTTGTTTGAAAGAAAGACTCGATTTGAGTTTAGTTTAACTTTTAAACATTCTTTACAATATTCTGAATAATTACACATGAAAACGTGATTTTGGCATGAAAATTTAATTGCATTCCTGCATGTATTGAAGCAAAACACCCTGCTTTTTCTTATACATTTTGCATTTTTTATTTGAAACAGATTCTTAGGAAAACCTTTCACTGACTCTTCCCAAATCTCAGATTCTGTGTAGAATGCATATATGGAAAGAAGATTCACTGCTTCTTGGTCATGGGAAAGTTATCTAACCTCCATCCACCAGTTCAAAAAGATCTCTGATGTTGATTAAACATGTATAAACAGAAGTAAAAAAAGGAAACTTGCATATTTCACTCAAAAAATTGTCAGGACAAATGTGCTTAAGAACAGCAATTAGCAACCAACATGAGTATCCCGCTACATAGTTGATTGACAGTCAGTGTAGCCCAGGTTAAGTAATTTTCACTAAATAAAACACTAGGTCATAAACTAGGCATTAAGTTTCAGACTGACTCAAGTTCAAGTTCTATCAAGCAAACCTGTACCCCACCTGCCTTCGGTAGTTAACCCTAAAGATATGGGCCTATTTACTGCTACCAGTTCATGCAATTAAGCCTTAAGCCCAAGATATAGAGCTATGGAACAATATAAAGACTTTAGGGGTTTATGTATGCTGGCAAGACCTTGTACAGCAGTGTTTTGAAAGTATAAACATAAACAACAGGACGCATTTGAAACTGTACCCTCCAATACGTGTGTAAAAGCAAACTGTACTCTTGTATCTGAAAGCAGAATTTAGCTTCACACTATTAAACACTTCTTTATGGTAAAACTCTTCCTGTCTTTTGCCATCACCAGTAAGCTGCTCCCCACTATTACCTTGGCTAGAGAAAAAAAGAAAATTAAATCTCAATGTACCATACCAGACTTGATTACAATATTGAAATAACGGAAGAGTGCCTTTTCCTGTCCATGCATAATGCTTATTAGTACTATAGGTATTTTGCTTTTAAATCTGCCACCATTACAAATACCTCCCCTCTGAGGGCAGCTCCTCTTCCTGGAAGTTTCCAGAAATTTAACCTTGGCCTAGGAAGCAATGTGAAATTTTGAAGCGTCTTTTTTTGGTACTTCATAGCCATTCCAGGGCAGAACTGACAATATTTCAGAAGATACATGATCAAGCTCCCCAAAAGTAGAGAGAAAACAGGACATTTTTCAAACCATTTCTGTCTTGGGAAGGTAAGAACAAAAAGAGAAGGACAAGGAAGGGCAGGCCACCACAAGGCATGTAAGCTTTGTAAATTTTTGCCTTGCGTGAACAGTGGGGTTTCCCCTGGTAGTGGGTTCATGTTTGGGTGTTTGCTGAATGGCTTCCTGGGGATGTCTGATGGCTGTGTGAACTAGCAAGGTGGTTCCTTGACCCTTAAAATGGAAGAGCTTGCATCAGCCTGTACACAGAGGTCAGCTTGCCTTCACCTTTCACCTCACAACTTCTAGATACATTTCAGTGAGGAGAGATCTTCCTTGTTGCTACCTAGCTTAGTGGGTAGAGCAGGGAAAGGGAAAAGTAATCCCCCTCACCTCTCAAAAGAGAAGTTATACTAACACAAACTTTCAAGAGCTAACAAATTGTAAGCTCAGGATGCAGCAGAATCTAAGCAACAGAGCAGAGACCACTCAGTTTGTTGCAAAGAGAGAGTACAAGGTATGTTATTGCTGATCCAAGAGGCAGGTTTTGTATGCGCAGCCCCTGATCCTAGCTGAAGTCCTGGATTTGTTGTCTAGAGGCAAGAGTGTCTGAGCTGGAGAGAAACAGGTCTGCAGGCAAGGCCTGCCAGGGTGTAGTGAAGCAGTCCCATCTCTGCTGTGGCTGCCCTCATATGGCCACCATCAAAAAAACCTCCCGATGTTGATTAAGCTAGTATTTAGAGGATGTCAGTCTGAGGGAAGGTGGATAATCAGCTTGGAATAAGGGATCAAATCTCTGACAAACTCTAGCCTCCAATGTCTGCTTGGTGTGAGGATGTTCCTGGAGCAGAGTGAATCTTCCAGGAGAGGAACCAGGTGATGGCAGTGGGAGGTTTGAGTACTTGACACAGATAGCTGGATTTGAGACAGCTGAGAGGACTGAAAGGCCCACCGAGTACAAAGGTAGCAGAGCCCATGAGATGTCTGGATAGGTATTTAGACTGGTAGAAGGCAGGAACCAGTGGTCACAATCCATGTTATACCACTAATGAGGGAGAGTAGGGATGTTCTACGGTATTAACTCAAGGCTGCTGTGTGGGAGACTAGAAGTCCTTGCAAACTTTTTGCAACAAGAGAAACCTGCCCAGGAGGAATGGGCTGGACTTCAGTCAAAAGGCTGTTATTACTGAAAATTAAAAAGTTCACAGAGAAATAGTTAAACTAGAAACAGGGGCAAGACTGACAACCATGGTGGAGCACCTGGTTCAGACTGAATGAATTTGTGAGGGACACATGGCTAATAATGTTCAAATCATCCCTGAAAAGGCAAGGGAGGAAACAAATGGCATAAATGCAATAAATAGTGAAGGTAAATTTACAGTGCCACTTGTCTGGAACTTGCAACAGAGAATGGGCAAGATTTCTAAGTGCGTCTACACCAATTCTAGAGATCGAAAGAAGAGGATTACAGAATTATACTGCTTGGCAACAAATGACAACTCTGATATAACAGGCATCTCCTGCTGGTGAAAGGAGGATAATCAGCAGCATACAGGGGTGCTAGGCTGTCTACTTTACAGGAGTGACAGAGAATGAGATACAGCCAGGGCAGTGGCACAGCATGTGAAGGCTAAAACAAAGTGTAACAGGAAAAAATACTGAGGGTAGAGGGCAGCATTAGGGAGTCCTTGTGGGTGAAAATAACAGAAAGGTAGGACTTGATTTGTATTTAGGACTCCCCTGTTAAAGACACTGATCATGAAATAGTGAAAAATTAGAGCAGCTGCAAAACTAGGTCATGTAGCAATTTGGGTGATTTCCAACTACCAATGTACTGTCAGGCACATCATTTCATCCAGATGAGATAAGGAGATAAAATTTTTGGACACAACTGACTGCTTCTTAGCACAGTGAGCCCTGGAACCCATAAGAAAGGATGCTGCTCCGGATTAAGTCTCAAGTACTGCACGGGACCTGCTTCAAGAGGCACTAGTGGGAGAACCACTCTGTAAGAGCTTCACAGTGCAACTGAACTTAATGCTGTAGTGGGATGGAGTAAGCCAAACAAATACATCACACAGATACCCAATTTCAAGATGGGGAGATACACAAAAATAGCAGAAGCCTAAAAAAAACAGTCACAAAGGCAAGAAGCCTAATGCAACCTAGAGGCTTTTAAAAAACACTGTATTAAAAGTCCTGGTAAACTGCATCACGTATCAAAAAGAAAGTAAAACAGTTCAATAAAAATTCTGCATAGCTCATAAAAAAAGCAAGGAGGCTATTGTAGGGAAAAAGGTTAGCCTTTAAAAAATTACTGAAATGAACAGGAAAGCCCTAAAAAAACCAGATCAAGAATAAATGGCAACTAGGATGACTCAAAAAGAATGCCAATATTTTGCAGAAGATCATCAAGCCAACAGTAAAAAATATTTTTTAAAAAAAGCAAGAAGCCATCAAGGGAAATAGCAGTACCATATGATGCCAAAGGCTTATAAGAGGCACTGGGGGATGGTAAGGCCATAGCAGAGAAACTTAGTGCATAGGTCTTTACTGCTGAAGGTGTTTGAGAAGGTCCCAAATCCAAGTTATTCTTCGATCCAGATTATGCTCAGGTAAATATAAAAGAAGTAGTAGATAAAACAGGTAAAGCAGGCATTATTAAGTGAACAGGAATGGGTGACATTGACCTGTGACTTCTGAAGGAACTCAAGTGTGAAACCGCAGAGCTGCTGGCCAAGGTGTGCAGCCCGTCATTACAAAGTGCCACTGCACCACCGTACTGGTGCCAAGCAGGCTCCCATGTGGAAAAGAGGCTCCAGAGGAGACCCTGTGAACTGTGGGCCAGTTTATCTGACTTTCCTGCTTGGTCAGGCAGTAGTCTAAAGAATACAATAACTGTGCACAAGGACAAGCATGGTAAAGCAGGCCCCAGTGAACGCAATATATTTGGATTTTCAAAATGTTTTTTACTTAAAACAGGTCAGACGGTGATCTTACATCACTTGAGTAGTGAACTCCTTGATGTCACTGGAGGTTGTGAAGACACACAGTTACAGCAGCTTCAAAAAAGGATTAGACAAATTCAGGGAGAAACCCAGATACTGAAGGAACACATATATAGGGTGAGCTTGGGTACAAGGGAAATGGACTGCAGAAAGTTGTCAAACCTCTGTGCTCCCCATAAATAGCATCTCCTACTGCCACTGTTGGGGACAGAGTAGTGGGCTAGATGAATTAATGAAAAATTAGAATTCTCTAATTTGAGAAGATGCTTCTTATGTTCTTATTTTGCAAAACCAGAGTAAAATATCAGATTTCATCAGATATTTATTTAATGTTGTAAGAACATGCAGGGGCATGACGAAGAAGACTAACGTTCATTTGAAATTAAATCTGCTGAGGGATGTCACTGACAAGAAAGGCTTCTTCAAGTACATCAGTAGGAAAAGGATGACTAGGTAAAATGTGGGCCCACTGCTGAATGAGGTAGGTGTCCTAGGGATGAAGGATACAGAGAAGATGGAGTTACCGAATGCCTTCTTTGCTTCAGTCTTTACTGCTAAGGCCAGCTCTCAGGAATCCCAGACCTAGCTAGAGGCAAGAGAGAAAGTCTGGAGAAAGAAAGGATCCTCCCTTGGTCGAGGAGGATCGGGTTAGAGATCATTTAGGCAAACCTGACACCCACAAATCCATAGGCCCCAATGGGATGCACACTGAGTGCTGAGGGAGCTGACAGATGTTATTATTAACCACTCTCCATCATCTTTGAAAGGTTATGGAGGACAGGAGAGGTGCCTGAGATCTGGAGGATCTTGAAGACTGTGACTCCAGTCTTCAAGAAGGGCAAGAAGGAGGACCCAGGAAACTACAGGCTGGTCAGCCTCACCTCCATCTCTGCAAAGGTGATGGAACAGCTCATCCTGGATAACATCTCTAAGCTTGTGGAGGAAAAGGTTATCAGGAGTAGTCAACATAGATTCACCAAGGGGAAATCATGCCTGACCAACCTGATAGCCTTCTACGATGGAAGACTGGCTGGGTAGATGAGGGGAGAGCAGTGGATATTGTCTGCCTTGACTTCAGCAAGGATTTTGACACTGTCTCCCATAACACCCTCATAGGTAAGCTCAGGAAGTGTGGGTTAGATGGGTGAAGTGGATTGAGAACTGGCTGAATGGCAGAGCTTAGGGGGTTGTGATCAATGTCGCAGAGTCCAGTTGGAGGCCTGTAGCTAGGGGTGTTCCCCAGGGGTCAGCACTGGGTCCAGCCCTGTTGAACTTATTTATCAGTGACCTGGATGAAGGGTGAGAGTGCGCCCTCAGCAAGTTTGCTGACGATACAAAACTGCGAGGAGGGGGTGATGCACCAGCAGGCTGTGCTGCCATTCCGCAAGACCTGGACTGCCTGGAGAGGTGGGAGGACAGGAACCTAATGAGGTTCAACAAAGGTGAGTGTAGGGTCCTGCACCTGGAGAGGAACAACCCCATGCACCAGCACAGGCTAGCAGTTGACCTGCTGGAAGGCAGCTCTGCGGAGAAGGACCTGGGAGTTCTGGTGGGCAGCAAGTTGCCTATGAGCCAGCAGTGTGCCCTGGTGGCCAATAAGGCCAAGGGGATCCTGGGGTGCATTAGGAGAAGCATGGCCAGAAGGTTGAGGGAGGCGATCCTCCCCCTCTATTCTTCCCTGGTGAGGCCACATCTGGAGTGCTGTGTCCAGTTCTGGGCTCCCCAGCTCAAGAGAGACAGGGAACTACTGGAGAGGGTCCAGCACAGGGCTACAGAGATGATGAGGGAACTGGAGCATCTCCCTTATGAGGAAAGGCTGAGGGAGCTGGGCATGTTTAGCCTGGAGAAGAGAAGAACGAGAGGGGATCTTATCAATGCGTACAAGTATCTTAAAAGCACATGTCAAGAGGATAGAGCCAGGCTCTTGTCAGTGGTGCCAATGACAGGACAAGGGGTAATGGGCACAAACTGCAACACAATAAGTTTCATCTGAATATGAGAAAGACCTTCTTTACCTTGAGGGTGACAGAGCCCCGGAACAAGCTGCCCAGAGGGGCTGTGCAGCCTCCTTCTCTGGAGACATTCAAAACCTGCCTGGATGCAACTCTGTGCAGCCTACTCTAGGAGAACCTGCTTTAGCAGGGGCTCGGACGAGATGATCTCCAGAGGTCCCTTCCAACCCCAACCATTCTGTGTTTTTATGATGTATCAACTTACACTAACAAAGAGCTACAAAGGAAGTACTGCCATTACACCAGCTTAGAAGCCAGTTAATTGTGATCTTCAAGAATTGCACTAGTAGCTGATAAAATGATTTTACTGGATTTAAACATTTCCCTAAGATATAAGAATGGAATTGACCTTAGAATATTTAAGTGTTGTATTTAGTTGCGTTTTTTTTAATTACGAAGAAAACATCTTCTAGATCTACCCCATGTATTAAGATATAAGCTTCTATGGAAAATGCTTGTAAGTAAAGATCAGACACTATATTTCACAATTGTACAGCACCCAAAAGCAGATGGAGGCGATTATTTAGTGAACTGGTAATAGCTTACCCTTGGTGACTGCATTATGAAAAGCAATATAACAGATACCTGTAAAAATGTTATAGTGAACCCTCATGTCAGTCTTGGTTAAAAAGGAATGTTTAGGCATTCCCAAAAAGTGGCCTTTATGGGGGGACATGAAGTTGTCTTTTCATTTCAGTTTCCATTATTCCAGCCCCTTGCAAAAACAATAGCTAAATGGCTCGAGCACTGTTAGATGCTTGACTCAGACAGAAAGTACAAAGTGAGATTTCAGTAGAGTGCATTTTCTCACTCTATAGAAAGACCAAAAAGATTTCTGTTCACTTCCACCTTCTACAAAGCCTTCTAGGTTGATTATGAACTTCAATAGGTCAAACAGTTGGCCATTGTACTGAAAGGAGATATTGTTTCCTATATAAATGCATGAACGTTTAACAAATTTTAAAGGTGCATATATTGTACTTTGCACAATATATGGTTTGCAAAGAACTCTCAGTCTCAAAATTTTAGGAGTTGCAGTAAAAAAACTAGAGGAAAAAGAGAGAAACCAAAGGTTTTAATTTGGATTTTTCCTTTAGTCCAGGGTTTCCATTTCACTCAAAACAAAATTTCAATACTGTATCAGTGCCTCCTTTCCCTCTTATCCAGGTAGCTGGGTACTCTTCACAGTATTTTCTCTACATGTAGCTTAGGGAGAGGATAAGTCTGCCGTCTAAGGAGAACAACTTAGGAGAAGTTGTCTTAGAGGAAAATGATAGATCAGTCTGTCTCATCTTAAGGACAACAAGAGTCTGCTGTCTTTCCTCTCTCTTTTCACCCTCCACTGAGGCTTATACTGTGGTTTCTTTTCATGTGGATTTGGACACTCCTGCAGGAGCTTCGATGCTTGCTAGAAGTTGGTTGAGCTTTTTGCCAGCTGTGAGAAGGGGAGATGAGTCTCCAGGCTTGGTTCCTGGAGCCACAGCTCCACTACCTTGCAAGGTACAGTTAGATCAGGGGTTCTCAAACTAGAGGGCTGGATACGCACCACCCCCCCCACCCCCCCCGGGTCCTCAATCCAGCCCCCAGTATTTACAGACACCCCCCCGCCAGGGGTTGGGGGGGGAAACCAAGCAGCCGCAGATGACTGCCTGCCACTTCATCCGCGCGCTGGCCCCCTGGTTAAAAAGTTTGAGGACCCCTGAGTTAGACTGGATATTTGTGTCCAGCTGTTCTGGTTTCAGCTGGGATAGGGTTAATTTTCTTCTTAGTGGCTGGTCCAGTGCTGCTTTGGGATTTGGTGTAAGAACAATGTTGACAGGACACTGATGTTTGTAGTTGCTGGTGGGTAGTGTTTGTACTAAGTCAAGTACTTTTCCATTCCTCAGGCCCTGCTAGCGAGAGGGCTGGAGGGGCACAGGACATTGGGAGGGGACACAGCCAGGACAGCTGCCCAGAGCTAGCCAAAGGGATACTCCATACCATATGGTTTCATGCTGAGTATACAACTTGGGGAAGAAGGAGGAAGGTGGGGACATTCAGCTTTATGGCATTTGTCTTCCCAAGTAGCTGTTACATGTGACAGAGCCCGGCTTTCCTGGGGATGGCTGAACACCTGCCTGCCGGTGGGAAGTGGTGAATGGATTCCTTGTTTTGCTTTGCTTGTGTGCGCAGCTTTTGCTTTACCTATAAAATTGTTCTTATCTCAACCCTTGAGTTTTACATTCCTTTCTGATTCTTCCCTCCATCCCTCTGGGCATTGGGGGATTGAGCAAGCAGCTGTGTGGTGCTTGGTTGCCAGCCGAGGTTAAACCACAACAGTCCAGCTAACAGTAAATACACACCTAGGTTAAAGTAAAATAACTAGGCTGCAGTGAAAAAGAATAAATATTAGAGTGTCATTAGACACTAGAAAAAAACTCAGCTTATGGAAGAAGTTCCCTCTACTCTTTCTCCTCCAAAGGTGTGAACTCAAACGCAAGACAGGAGGTGGGAACTTTAGGGGCATCATGTACGGTCCAAGCAAAACATTCCTTTACAGAAACTTCTCCAAGCCACAGCTAGGCATTTGCTGTGAATTGCAAACATGGCTATCAGCAATGTCCTATGATTCCCTGAACATTTCAATTCAACCTGTTTTCCTCCTGGGAATGAGGCAGAAAGTGCCTTTTGCAGATGTTGCCACAGCTCCAGGAGCAGCTCTGATGACAGGCAGGAGGTTGCAGGTTAGCCACTACCTTTGCTTTGCTGCAGCAGCTCCCTCACCACTACAGCAAGCAGATGAAGCTTCTGCTGTTTCATTTTCCCGCACCCAATGGATTTTGCTGAGTTCTGTCTGAGCCCAAGGAAAGTTGCAGGGCCAAGCCCAGCCAAAAAAGAGTGGAGGAAAAAGTAAAACCACATACCTCTTCCCAGTAGGCCTGCCAGGCACATGCAGTAATTTCTGCTAGGTGGCCTTTTGAACCTAGAAACTGCCCTTACGAAACACAATTCAACTTTCCTGTGCCTTCGTGCCTAACCTTACCAGTCCTGAACCAAAAGCAGTGTATATAGAAGCACAGGGCTTCCAGCTGTCCTGCACCTGGAGACCTGGCACAAATCACCAAAGCCTGGCTGAGTCCTCACACATCGAGCCAGCACCTCTCTGCCTCTAGGACAGAGCCCCCAGAAGATATCAGTGGGTGTATTTGTAAAAAAACCCACACTTACTTAAAAACAAAAACCACTGGATTAAGACAAAAAATAAAGAGAAGCATCTTTATTTAAATGCTGTACCTTAAGACTGTAAGTGAAGCAATGACAGAAAAGGAATAGAAACACATATAAATAAAAAATAGCCATTTCCTCAGACCTTCCCTACTTTCATAGTTTGCAATTGTATTTACTACTCCTATGACTTTACTTCATTCAGCAGCTTCTGATATTCATTCAGTAGCAGCAAACCAAAGCAAGTGGTTTTGTTTGCCTGGTTTGGAGAGACCTGTCATGAACAGAAGGTGAATTTCCAGAGGATGGTGGGGCTAGCAGCTGGCTGCAGACCCTCGCCATGCTGCTCTCACCAGAGTTCCAGATGCCCTCCAAGTGACAGCTCTGTTGCACTCGAGATGGAGAGTCATTGCAGAAGCTGGCTCTGACAGACTGCTTCAGGCACTCTTACAAGTGCAAACACGCAATATGTCTATTGTGCATGTAATGAGTCACCTCGAACAGAAAATGTGTGTCGTGCCAGATTATACAGAGGTTTTGTGAAAATAAATATTCCCATTGAGGATTAGCATGAGACCAGAAGCTATGCCAAATTTGACTAGTCTCTAAACGCCTATCTTGTTCCTTAAACCAGATGTTTAACAGAGATTGTGACATCTGAAGAGACCAACAGACACAAACTAGATGCAGTGTGTGCTGACTCAGAATAAGATGTATCATTTCAGAGAGTTAACGTACAGTTTTTGAAGTGTTATATATGTTTAATATATATTACATTGAACATATATATAAAATATATGTTTAAATCACTTTCCCCAATACTTCTTCACATTGTGCACAATTAGCCACAAGTAGCAAAATATAATTTATGCTTTGTAACATCCTCCTTTTCTCTTTTTTAGTGTCTATTTAAAGGGAGGCTAGTGTGATTAGTTACTGGGGTTGCTTACTTCCCTGAGATAAACGAAAGAGTCAGAGTGGCAAGCAAGTGCATAAAATCTGCCCTTATCTCCTAATCCTACATACTAAGCAACTCACAGGGAATTTCTCATCAGTGGCACCTAACTGGCTCTCTACTCTGGTAATGTAATATTTTCAGCTTTTCTAACCTACGCAGTTACTTTTGTTTAGCTACCTCTTCTGTTTTGCAGCCTTGGCATCTTGAAGTTAAAAGTTATTAATTTAGTAAGGAACATGAAAAATATTTCAGTCACAAAATCTGGTAGTTTTGCAACAGATATTTTCATGAACCCTAGTTGAACAAGTACCTCCATGGTTCATTTTTACAACCAAAAGAAATGACACTGAGAAAAGAAATAGTAATGTCATACTGGAAGCCATTTCATAGAGCATCAGGTTTTGAGTTTGCCCTTGGAGGGAAGTGGCAGGAGGCAGTCACCAAACTTCATGTGCTGGATAATGAGGGTACGGCAGTAACAGCTGGAGGGAGCTCCACCCGAAGCTGTGTCCTAGGGGAGGGCTTGTTCCTCCTCAGCTTCATCAGTTTGCCACTAGGTTATTGTAATGGACAGCAGACTGTGAGCAGATAATGGTCAGGGGATGGGAGTACAACCATTATGGTTCTCATAGCATGGTAACTCCAGGATCATCTGACTTCCATGGAGATGTTGGGACTTCTGCTGTAAACAAGAGTGTTCCTCGCCTCCCACCTACACTGTGGTTTTCCTACCACCTTTTCCTCCACTCAGACATGGAGTCAAGCTTGAGGAATGCAATGGGAATGGGAACTGATGGCCTGCCACATGGAAGGAAGGCAGGCAGAGAATGAAAAAATCTTACAAGGTTTCTGGCAGCAGAACAAGCATATGACCTGCCACCACATCTCTTCCCTGACCTACTCTTAGAGATGGGTGGATGAAAAAAGCTGAGTCATTGTCTCAGCTGCAGAAGACCAAGCTGTACAGAAGGAGCCTGCCAGCCAGGGCTCCAAGTCATATAAGATAGGAATTGCCCTACTTCTCTCAGCATTTTGGCAGCAGGTGGCTAATTCCCTCCACCCTATCTCCCCTCCTCTGCCCTCTGTCCTCACTATTCCCCAAAACAAAGAACAGACTACCAGCAACACCCTAACGTTGGAAGTCCTAAGCAGCTCCCAGCAAGGATTTCAGGTTTTGCAGGCCTGGTTCCCTTTTGCTTTAATAGAAATCACATGTATGGGGTATATTTTCATCAGATACCATTTCATTAGAAAGACTTCAAGAACATTACTGAGTGATTTTGTCCATATTCGTTTAGCACTGTTACACAATCCAATAACACTCTAGCACGTAGCATCCCTAAAATTCTGATCCAATCAGCTCATCCTGGATGTCAGGTCCCTTGGTCCTAAATTTAGAGAGAAGAACCTGCTATATTTCATAACCAAGTATTTCTTCAAATCTACAAGGTCTTGAGAAAGCAAAATGAAATGAGAGTAACTTTTTCCTGAAAAAGAGTAATTGTTTGCATACTCTTAGCAATTTGATGCAAGTCCATCTATAGCAAAGGGTATTGAACTAGTACCATCAAGAACATTTTACAGGAAAAAAATGTTACATACACGGCTTCCTTTTTCAGGGAAACACTGACATCCTCCACTGCAGTCTCTGCCTCCACATGGTCCTGTGTAAGTCTTTCCACCCTGCAAACCAGAACACACATAAAACAAAAGTTAAAACGAATCAGCTACAATACCCGGCACAGCACCATAAGGTTTGATTAGCAGACTCACTGGGAACTTGCCCAAGCAAAGACCAGGATCAGATCTATGACTTCCAGTTAAAACCTCTTCTAATCAGTGCTTAGAAGCAACCATGAGTGGCTTTCCAGTTCTTCGAGATCAGCATCAAGAAATATAATGTTACTCTATTAATTTCCCTCCACATTTTCAAAACATTGCAGCTCCATGCTGAGCAGTATCTCACACATCTTTTTGACACATGCAACAGATATCGTATCACAGAGGCACAGCTGCTTGGATTCTTCAGGGACATGGACTAAGTCCTAGGTCACAATGTACCACATCCTTCTCTGCATGCTCTAAATCGTTGCTATATTTTAAAATATTTATGAGTGGACACAAAGGAAGACATAGGTATCATGTTCAAAATTATAAGCCAGTCTCCTGCCCTCTCCTCTTCAATGGCTGCCTGTTCTGGAGGCAACTAAAACTTGCTAGCGACCAACCGCTGTGACCTAGAAGGCAGACCTAAAGTAGATGGCTGCAGTTACATCTCTCCTGCCTGTCCAGAACCACCTTGGCCCGGGCCACAAACATATGGATCGCAAAATATGCACCACTCCATGCAAATCCATCCTTGGACAGACTTCCAACAGGCAGGCCAGCTCAGATTACACCTAGGATACACTGCCTGCACGAAATGCAGCAGCCACAGTCACTCTTGTTCAGAAACCTGAACAGCAGAGATGTTGTGCATGCAGTGGTATGACTTATAACTGTAACTTAATAATTAGGAATACTGTGAAGACCAGCCTGTGGCCCACCTAAACCCAGAATTTTGAACCCTTGAAAGTGCCCCACCAGCCTAGTAAGTAATCTGGGAAAGGACAAAGGGACCTCTCGCCGCTATTTCTGACTCTGGTTTGCCCCACAGAGGCTATTTAATAGAGCCAGAAGAAAAAGAGAGGACTGAAGTCTAGTGGCTACAGGAAGGACATCTTGGACCCACAGCCGCTCCATTCAGGGCGGCTGCTAATTTTCACATGAACCACTCTTTAGATAAATCCTCAAGGAACCCCAGGTATAGTGTACAGAGTCAGGCTCCATGTCACTTGCTCCCCTCCTGGCTGGAAGAACCCTGCTGCAGCAGGCACAAATGGTCCCTTCACCCTTCCTGCCTCCCTGACAGCTTGAGCACATCATCTCTTGGAAGAGAGGCAACAGGGGTATAAACAAGCCCCCAGAAACAAGATGGGTGCTCTGAGCTGCTATGCTGTTGCTTAAATAGACGGTGATGCTGCTAGCCTTGACTCAAGGAGCTAAAAGACCAAGAGGGACCACCACTGCCATGCTTAGCATTTTTCATGTAACTACAAGCAATCCCCTACTCAGCCCCTGGGGTTGTTGGGTCACATACTTCTGCTGTTACTCTACAGAGAACCTGAAAACACAGTTCTCGGCTTTGGATTCCTCCCCGGGAGCCAGATGAATAAAGTTATGGAGCAGGTACCAGGCATTGCCTAACCCTTCCTTTGGCCGTATTTGTACAAGAGGCTCTCAATCTTATGACAAGCAGTAATAACAATTTCCCAAAATAAGTTCGTACAGTTGTCATGAGCGGGTTTGTGCCTATGTCTTAACTATTTTTATGTATTAAATACTTTTGATTCACCTTTATATTTAATTCTTACATTTAATGAAATAAGTAGGATTTTCATACTGATAAAAGTCCACAGAACTGAAACCATGCCCCAAGCTGTTTAAAGGTTAGGTGCTTGGTTCAAGAAATTATCTTGAAGCATTCTACTTCATGTTATGAACTTTACTTTATGTTTAGGCTATTGTTTAGAGGAAATAATAAGCCAAGACAGTTTTATAAACGCCAGCAGCTTGCTCAGGCTGGTGTATTTTTTTGGTTTAATATTTGGATGGCTACAAATTCACTATCTCCATGGTTTTTTTTTCTTATTAACCTATTTGCAGACAGAACGTGCATCTCTTTCTCAGTATCCTTCATCCTTCATTTCACAGCACTTCCCCCTCAACTCCCTTTCAGAAATTAGGAGACAGTTCTATTTGTTTCTATGGACACCATGCAGATGTACAACCTGTGCGAACATACTCCTCTGCAGGATGCAGTTCTTCATTAAGGAGCAGTGTGCCAAGTAGTGCTGCCATTAATAAGAATCAGTTCTTAACTTTTATTAGAGAGTTGTTTTGGTTGGAGCTGTAAATAACAGTATAGCCCAACCTAACAGTAACAGACTGACTGATACAGTAATTTTATCATGTGAGTTTTCAATTATGCCTACTGAGAAAACAACAAGGAGAACAGTAAGTTTCTTTCTTTCTTAATTAGCAGAGTGACTAAATTTGGTAAACTGTTGCTAAGGAGAAAACAAAGTATGAATCAGACCTATGGCAAGATATTTGTGCACTTGTACAAAAAAAAAAAAAAAAAAAAAAAAAAAAAAAAGGAGGCTGCTAATGCTTATTTCAACTGGAAGAAGTTCAAGGTCTATTGTTTGTGTACTATCCACCATCCAGAATTTTAATTTGCATGCTAAACAATACCAGCAGCTAATGTGGGGACACAATTGTTTTCTTCCACAATTTTAGGAAGCTTTTTTTTTTAAGTTTTCTCATTTTATGTCCTTTTATGCACATAGATTCTTCAGATAATGAAGAGAAAAATCTGGAAGATTCTCCAAAGGTAGGAAACATAATGGGAAAACATTTGAGACCCGCATTAATATATGTCTCCTGTATTATACTTGGGCTCGCCTTACTGCCTAACTTCCAGTTCTTCACTTTTTGACTGCTAGTGGAATGACTCTGGGAGCTTCTAGTCACATGTAGCATTTTCTACTTTATTATCTATGAGTGTTTATAATTTCTTGAAGGCAGATCATTGCACTGTCATTTAATCTGACATTAATGGGAAATTACAGTATAAAACATTATGGTTTAAAAGTCTGTTAATATTAAAAAATAAGTTTGTCAAGAATCTTTGTAAAACTTTGTCAAAAGCATTTATACACATGGACATACAATTGAGATGAAGGGAAATCAAATGGACCTGTATCAGTCAATAATTAGAATGCAAAAAGCCCAGTTCAAAATTTAGTGATGGACAATGTAGTTTTAAAGTACGACCACTATTTATGACCTGAGGAAAACAGGTTTCTGGGAACATAATACCAATGGTGACAACCCAATGTAGTTGTTTTGTTCTGAGACAGATGTCTGGACTTTTTGGTCAGTGGGGAGAACAGTCAGTCCTAGGATACAATTTACCCCATCCTGAGACTGGCATCTAAACTGGCTGACTGCATCTCTCCCAGAAAGCACCTGCTGCTTTCTCTTAACCATAAAGGTGGGTGGAGGTGACTAGCTTACAAGCAGACGTTGGCCCCCCTGTAGGAGCCCAACGACAGGGAGATGAATCTCCTGATTTGCTCAACATGTAGTTAAACGGAGAAAAGCGCATTTGCAGCAGAATGGTATTCTAGGATTTGTACTACCAAGCTGGAGGACTGGCAATAGCCCCCAATTCTGAAGTGGTCTGCTGAGAAAACCTTCAATTTCAGCTCTTGCTCATGTTTTGGATGATTCCAAATTCCACTAATCTCTAAACACTCCAGAGTCCAGGCAGAGTCTAGATGGGGTTTATATAATCTTTCTGCAATATAGGCACAATATTTGGCTGCTGTTGTAGACCCTCCAGAGAATCTCATCAGATCTATTTCAGACATCTGAGTTAAATCTGATCCTAGAAGGGTGAGGGGATTAGAAAGGTAGCCTAGGGTAATCGGTTGAGATGTCCAGCTTCAGGTCCTATGCTAAGTGTCCAAATCTCATCCTCAAAGCTAGCTATGGACTCTGATGGGAACACTGATTGTGACAAAAACTATTTAAGAGCAGACATATGGTGCAAACACAAAACAGGTTATACCACTGCACTGGTATGCAAGCTCTCAGTGCATAAGGTGAGGTGTTGCTTAATTAGTATTCACTTGGGGAGTCAAGACTAAAGTACAATAATTCTCTCCAAAAATACCTAATATAAATGAAATGTAACCAAAGGGTCAGAAGGCAGCTTTTGGAGGCAAGGCTGTCTCATTTAGTCAGCTGTAATGGTAATAGCATATTGAGCCAAAATTGCCTAGGTAATAGTGTCAGAAACACTAACTTTTGATTATAAAAAAATTGGGACTGATGAGGAAAAAGTAACTAGGAGTAGGTTGTTTACTTGGGAGGAGTATAAGCAGAGAAAAGGAGGTGCAAGGGCAGTAAAAGGGTGGAAAAGAGAAAAGGAAAAAAAAGAGGGCATCCAATTAGATGAACAACAAAGATGGTGAGGATATGCTAAGAGCAAGAGCAGAAACACCTGCAAGGCAGTGGTGATACTGACCTATGGGCACAAGCCCACTGGGACCCCCCCTGAGAAAGCCTGCAGGCTTCTCTACCAGGCATGTCCCTGGAAAGACTTGCTGAAGGAGCGTGGAGTAAGAAGGGATAAACTTGTAAGGAAGGTATTCTCCTGAATACCAATCACAGGAACAAAGGCAATAGAATTGCAACTCATAGCCCTTTTGTGCAATTTATAAGATTTCTTTATAGTAATTTTGTATGAATACTACTACTAACAATAAGCAATAGAATTGTTGCAGTGATGTAGTTGTGAATTAATACTACTAAAACCACTGGTGTGCTACTTTGGCAATTAAAGTATTATTGGGTTCTTAGAGGTGTGTTCTTTAACCAGCAAACATCGTATGTCTGATATCTCCAGTCTAGAGGGGGATTTGTGGAGTAAGACCCCTGTACAAAGCTTCCACTGCATCCTGGAGGCACCACAGCATCCTGTCCATCTCCTCCTGTGGGCAGGAGGGCAGTTTTGCTTCTGGTCACACATACAAGTATGTGCCATCCCAGCCATGTGGGTTCCAGCCGACTTGCTCTGGGATCTGAAAACCAGGCAGAAACTACCACACACAAAGGGCTGGAGACAGACCCCCAGCTCTGTGGAAAAGTGGCACAGATCCCCTTAGGTCTGCAGTTTTCAAAGCTAGGCATCTCTAGAGCAGATTTTTTGCAGAGACCAGGACAGAGCAGTCCAGAGCAGATTAATATCTGTCCAGAGCAGATTAACATCTGCACTTTACGCCCTGCCCTCTTTTATTTACCAGCTTAGATAGCTCCACAGGGGCCCATATGGGTATGTCCAGTTCATGGAGCCTGACCTACTGGAAAATGTGGTTACAGCTCCTTTATTTTTAAAATAGTACTGGAGAAGATGGGGTAGAGGAAGACTGGGCAGAACAGCTCTACACTGCCCCATTCATTACACACAATAGCACAGCAGTCAACACAGTCTCTTAGGAAATGGGAGACCTAATTGCACTTCTCTGACAGAGAAAATTAAACATGCATCTGCCCCTGGGAAAGCTTTAACCAGCAGGCTGCGAACGAGGCTGGAATGGATGGAGAAAAAGAATGAGGAAAGCAACAGAAAGGGAGCAAAGGAACTTTTCTTGAATCTCCTTTTAATATTGTTGGGTCACTGTGCTGGAAGGAATATAATAAGATTGATGGTTCAAGGAACATGAACACATGAAAGCGAAAACTTAACTAAGTGTCATCTATGTTTGTAAAGGTTATACATTTGCGTAGTGTAAATATCTTCTCATTTTCATGTATGTGAAATAGCAAGCATAAAATGGGGGTGTCCCAACACAAAATCTTTTTTTGCCCTCTCGCTTCTCGTAATTTTTTTCATCCCCAAACAGTATTGCTTCTGTACTTACACATCTTCAGCCAACAAAAGACAACTTAAATCCAGTTTCCTTCAGCCAAACACTTAAGAAACCCAGAAACATATATGCAATTGTCTTTAAACTTTTCCACACATTAATGATTTATTTATTACTGATCTTGGCCACGTCTGTGTAATCGTTATCTCTGTGTGCTCATTCAAGTACCTTCACTTCAAGGGCTGGTATGCTGACAAAGAACAAAGGCAACCAGAGGACAGACCTCAAAGTACAGTTCTATGAGTGCAGAAAGACCAGGAAATATAAGCCATTTCCTTACATACAGCTCAAAAAAAAATTACGGAAATTATAATGAAAATATTGCAGCCTGGAATCAAAAGACTCTGCACACCGACATCTTCTTTGATAGTTTTATAGGTTGCAGTTGTGCATTAACTTCTGTCCTGGCAAACACCATTCTTTTCTCTCCATCAATTGCAGCAGCTCCTCCAAGACAGTTAAGTTTCACCAAGAGGGGTTTTAGAAGGTTTGGGAGCTTGCTGAAAAGCTGAACTATGACTAGGGGTGCTGACATACCGCATGCCTCTGCAGTATGGCAAAGAGCAGCACATTCTGATGCTTTGTGTGAGACTTCAGCCTCGAAGTCCCAAGGGGATTCCTGGCATGCCTGCAAGGCACCCCTCTGTGTCACTGCCAGGGAGATCAGACCAGCCCACACCTCCAATATGGACCTCTGTTTCCACATTTGACCTTCAGCTGTCGAAACTCACATAAACTTCAAATTTGGTTTATAAGGCCCTGACTTAGAAACATTAATTTTATGTTTCCTTCAAAAGAAAGGAGAAAAAACTAAAGTAGGAGTATGACAGGGTATTCCGGCTGTTGATGAACCAGACAGAGAGGAACTTCATTGGTTTCAAATGGGACTGCACAGTCGTATTTGCTCAAATACAGCATTTTACTCCTTAAACAGTCAAAAACATTTGCTGCCTGGGTGCTAAACTTATTTTTCTAGAAACATGTATAAACAACCATTCAAAAAAAAGTATGGAGAATTGTGTCAGCAGGGGAGTCCTCGATTGCCCAGCACCAGGCTTGGTCTGGAAAATGCTCTGTCCTCAGTTACAATGCCAAAGAAGGAACCAAGCATCTGAAACTGCCTGCTCACAGCCCAGTAGCTACTAGTGCACCGGATAGTAAGACCACTGTGAAGACCTTAATTGGCAAGGGAAAGGCAGAGATAAATTGGCACATTCAGAGAGGAAGGAAAAGATGTGGGTGTGGATCCTCTCTCCAACTGTTCTGAGAATTATGTCGCTAAGAAGTAATTCTTTCTTTCATATTTGAATGGAAGCCAGAACCTTTTCTAGACTGGATACATGCAACTGGAATAATTTAGTGTGTGATCTCAATATCATACGAATGTTTACACTTCCCACCACAAGCAGAGGGAGCCATGTATTTACACATCCTTCAATGAAAAAAAACCTGGAGAAAGCTGGTCCTGGGGGAACACGAAGAGACCTACCACCAGCTATACTAACAAAGCTGTCTCCTAACAACTGCCTAATGCAGTCTTCCCTAATTCAATGAGAACAGCAATGCTTGCAGCAATCAATTATGAATTACCAATTGGTGCAGAGTTTCACATGCCACCTCCCTCTTATGATGGAGTGCACAGAGAAAACTGGGAGGCAGGCTGCTAAGCAAGCAAGCAGCTTGCTTTGGTTCTGAGTCCTGACGGGCTTGGGAACGTCGACAGAAGAGGAATATCCAAAAGCAGCACTGCTCCCAGGGACTGGGATGCCTGTGCTCAATGTTTAGGGTGAGGGAAGAAAGGGCAAGAGAATACAAAGGCTGAGAAGACCCCAACAGATGGAAACTTGTCTTCTCAAGTGTGTCTCGGCAAGTATGTTGAAGCCGGCAATGGGAAACATGAATTCTGTACCTCTCAGAAGTGAAGCTATAGAAGACTTTCTTCTTATGGGCTGGCTTCTGACTTTTGATTATATGAACTTTCTGGCACGTGGCCTTGATTTGAAAGGCTGCATAGTTTCATTTCAAAGTGAAACTTCACAGCTCCACATGTTCATTTTATTTGGGGTACTATTTACCATCGCCTCTTCAAGTTAAAAATTTCTATTGTTGCAGTCTCGAGACACTGCCTTCTAACAACTGCAGAAGCAGACATGATAACAGTATGAACCGACCCGTCACATTTTCATAAAAGCATTTCTAATTTTGTGGCTTCCATCCAAACACATCTTTGCCCAGCAAACCAGATGGAATCCAGAAGGAGCTGCTGTGATATAGTAGGCATTAAAAAAAAGGTGTTTAAGAGGCTCAGTCAGAGAGTAAATCTTAAAAGCTGCCTAAATATACAGTACAGATATTTAAATAACTACCCGGGATCTTGCCCATTTGCCCAATATCAAGTTGCTTGCAAACAGTACATTTCTGAGGAAGCAATGTATGCCGTGGCATAGTTTTCTGTCACAAAGTCAGTGAATGGGGGTCTCATATTTTGCTGCATTTTATCTCTTTTCCCCTCACAGAGATGTTTATGTGTTATCCTAAGACAGGGACTAGAATATAAGATGGGAAAATCGAGTTAAAACATTTTAAAATGTCCAACAAAAAAAAATAAATGTCACCACTATAGACAAATTTATCACTCCTGCTTATTTTTGAAGAATCTTTAATGCCATGGGAAAGGGAATCCTAAAAAGCAAACTTTTGTGAATGAAGCATGAATGTGCTCCAACTCTCAGGAGCTAATGAAGGAGGGTTAAGATGCAGAGGGCTTTTCCTAGAACAAAACCGCATCCAGAAGAGGAAGAACAATGTCCTCTGGCACTTCTCTATTTGAGACAGGTGATTTAGTTGCTTAAATGAATGACAATTTTTGTCTTAATCATCAACTAAGGCTTGAACATGCACTAGGAAGACAGAGGTAAGCTCTTTGAAGAGTGTGCAGCCATTGTTGAAAATACCTCTTACATCTTACAAAAGGGCAAATGTTACGTGGTCATCAACTGACACCTACGGCCCATAGCGATTACAGAAGGACAATCGAAGTGTTGCTCATGAGCACTACATTTTCAGTTTTCCCACCTCAAGAATCGGGTTTGCTTTCAGAAAGAAACCCCACAGATACGAGTCTAGTAAGAATTTGAAGCTGGAAATGTATTAATAGAATTAAACAAAACTACATACATTAATCAATACTATTAGTTAAGGCAAGCCCATTGGTTTCCCTGATTATAATGAGTACTCAGACACTTTGTGAATATGTAGATGCCTGGATTTAGGTGAATTCATATCAACTGACTCTTTGTTCAAATGGGAAATTTTAGCTAAATCTGAGAGAAAGGTAGAAGTAGAAGTAGCTGAAGGAAAATCTGGATTGTGAAGTTAAAATTTGTTTTGGTATCTTGTTAAACTTGACTATCTTTGTAAATGCATGTTTTTAGAGACACACAATATTTTAATCTATTATCTTTTCTTATAAGATAGCAGACTGTCATCTAGCATCCAACATGGCATTTCTCATCCAAAATGACGGTGGTCTTCCCTAGAAATTAAGCATATCTCCACAGAAACTACTTAGATGGTTTTAAAAATTAGTAGAAGTCAGAAGTGTTTTCTATCTATCAGTGACGAAGAAAGCACTCTGACTTGGCAAAGCAGACTTAATCACTTGTTAGGGAGTCTGTGATGACAATCTCCACTGAAAGGCACAGTTTGTTTCTCTTTTAATTTTTATTCTATTATTTTATGCAAACCACTGTGTATTTTGTATTTGATCTGTACAAATGTAAAGGCTTATGCAAGGCATAAGTTAGTGGACAGAGTTATCATCTCATAGGTGCAGTTACACTGCACAGTGGATCAAAAATATTTTCCACAAAGGAATGACGGTAAAGACACTGTCGGCCCTTAAGCTGAATGTGGCTTTTGTCCTATATCTTATATTACTGGAATAAAATCCTCCTTTCCATCCCTAAGAACAGAAAGGCATTTGTTCACATACTAGTAGTATAATAATGAAACACAGCATCCACTCATTAAAGTAGCAATTTCTATATTTAACTACTTTTAGTTTCCGAAGTCTAGTCATTTTCAGTTCTGGAAAGACATCCAAATAATGATATCATTTGCTTCAAACAATAGAAAGTCTGGATACTATTCTATATATGGAGATTCTTTTAGTCTATTTATAAACCACGCCAGTTATTTGACCTGTCTAGTTTACTCACCTACGTAAATTGGCAGACTCAGGAAACTGACTTAAGAACATATTATTCTTAGTGACTGGTAAACCTTAAGTTGCTAAATTATATGTCAGATATGGATCCAGTATTTCTGAAAACTCATCTGCACCTATTACACTAAGAAGCAACCAACTTGCCAATGCAGGGCAGATTTTTGCTTTTGAACCGGCAGCATTAGCTCTGCTTGCGGGGAAGGGATTGACAGAAAGCAGCCGTACAGCTGTTTGCATGGCTGCATCATCTATATTTCTTCAGTGCAGTGCAATGCTACCAGGGTTTCCCGAAATGTAAGCATAACCACTGAGATTTTATTCCAGTTTCATGTTTTCTATAATTACTTAAAAATGCTTGATTGTCTATGAACTGCATTTATAAATTGGATTAGTTTTCCTCTGAAGAACAGCTATTTACAGCCATAACCCACTGACCTGGTTCTTACAAATTCAGAGATCCTGGGAGGGTGGGTTTTTTATCCTTGGGAGGGGTGAGGTTGGTGACAGTTTTTAATGGCCATTTTTAACCCTTTTGTGCCTGAAGAATCAAATACAGCAGAGAAAGAAAGAGAGCTGAGTTTCAGTTCTCCCTGCAGAAATATTTACTGAATTCCAATTATAAAAATATACCAAGAACTAGAAGTATGGAGCTATCACTGAGAGCATGATTTGAAAGGAATGGATTTGCACAGGTTTACCAGTGATGGCACAGATTGACTGACACTACTTTTATCAAACATGCTGATGGGTAAGTCTAGTCCACTATAATGCTCACAGCCCTGGCTCAGTTTTCAGAGTTAGCAGTTAGACAAATGACTGTAGTGAAAATACTAAATGTGGAAATTTGCTATGCAATTTTTCAGAAGTGCTTCTTGGGACTGGACTGGTATTTCCTTAAAAGTAAGAAGAATGGATAAGAGATTTGCAAACTGGAAAAGAACTGCATTTGATGATGGAAGTGTTTACTGCTAACTGCTTGGTCAGATGCAACACCCACCATTTCCTTTCTATTTTCAGTCAAGAAAAATCCCATGAGAACTAGCTTTCTTACTGACCCATTTCACTTTTCACTTTGGATTTCAAAACTTAACCTTCTCCCTCAGCCGCCTTCTCTCTGCTCTGAGTTGATCAGTGTTGCCACTGGTAAAAGCCTTGGGTAAAGCAGACTGTGTAAGGGGTATACCAGATAAAGAAGGAATATTAGAGGATGTGATATATCAAGACCTGCAAAAGCTCCCTTTCTTTTTTATTTATTTTGCAAATAAGTTGTCCCAATGTACATAAGAAGCACCTGAAAAATTCAAACAGGAGAAGCATTATAATTCCTGCTCTTGAAACTTAAGTGATATATTTCAATTCCCACTTCTACCAAAAAGCTGGTTTAGTTACTTGCCTTCTTGGGAGACAAAATCTCTAGCTCAATGTAATGCCTGTTTTGTGTATTTGTATTTGTAGATGTCAAAATCTGAAACCTGGAATGGCCAAATTAAGTTCTCCTGGATACTAAAAAATAAATGACAGCCAGGTTTTTCTTTGGATATTTTTTCATCCTTCATACCTGCTTCTACATAAATTTCATGGGAGGGGTGGGAAGGTTTTTTGGTGGGGTAGGTTCAATTTCCTTCAAAATATCCCACTGACTATACAAGAATATTACCACAGCCACACCATGAAATGCTGCTCAGGAGAAGATAATGTAGAGTTTACTTTTACCCAGAATAAGAAAAACGGCTTATCTTTCCCACATGTACCACTGACTTGTGACTTACAGCCTGCTTCGGTTCAGTTCAACAGCTGGGCTGATTTCTGCAATGTTGCAGAACTGAGTTAAATACACTTTCCCAGAGTCGCACGATGAGTGACTGGTTCAGCTTGGTCTAGGACCCAAGACCTTTCTGCCTTCCAGTCCATTTCCCTAACCAACAGACAAACACTGTCTGCATTGCTGCAATAAGTCTTGTGGCTCAGTCTCTACACCAAAAATGCTCTTATCACAGTACAAACAACTAACATACTGACATTATAAACAACCAAATATCAAGCTTCTTTAAACTGACTTAAGTGATGTCAGTTGGCTTCTCTTTCACATCCTTTTTCATTATATGCTTGTCTTTTTGCAAACAGAACTACAAAAATGTGGAAATGTTCATGCCTTGGCAGTAAGAAGTATAAAATTCATAAGAATAAAGTAAGGAATATACCTATAGTACACTGTATCAGAAATTAGATGGGCTTGAGTCTTAGAAGAGGTAGAACAGACCCCACAGTGCTCATCAAGCTCAAAGGTCTTAGCAACTGGTAACTGATGCTTTATTCAGAACATGTTTCCTGTATAAGCTGTACACCCCACCTAACTCAGGAAGGATGACTCTGAATTAGGAATGTTGCAGAGGCAACCAGCAGACTGGATGTATCTGTTCAGTTTTGCCATAAACACCTTTCTATGAAACTCTGCACAGGTGATGTCAACTCAAAATGTTGATTTTGAGACAGAATGCCCAAAGCCCAAGAATGGATCTTAGAAATAATTTGTCAGCAATGGTGTGGAAATAACCTGGGACTGCAATGTTCATGTGAACAGGTCACAATATTGCTCAGAAAAAAAAAAATCCAAGCTCTATCTCCTTGCTTGCCTCCCTGAAACTTCACAGATTGTATCACATACCTCTGCTTGGAACAGAACTTCAGATTGGAGACCAGTAAGGAGACTGTCAATGTCTTGGACAGGTACCACCTTATCACGGCAGTGGACAGGCCTCCCTAAGCTCCAAAACATAAAACCTCAGTGGCTTTTACCTGATGTAAGATGCAAGCCTGGTAGAAGAAAACAGCCCTCCACATGTAGACTGAGGAATCAGTACCCTAGAGAATCTTTATGTAAGTAAGGTATGGCTCAACCACTGTCAAGACTGTTCTTCAGGGGCCCTTTGGTTTCCAGCACAAAGCCACAGCTTCATTTTTAGGTAACAGAAAAATAAACATTTGTCTTGTCTTTCTTTTCCCTGATCATGGAAAAGTCAGTATCTATGTCATACTTTGTAAGCAGGATAGATCTCAAATGCAGTAAGTTTCTGGAAGAACTCCACTATGTTTCTCCTCCTAGCAGAACCTTCTCTCAGCATTCACTTAGACTCAATGCTTGAACTGCTGAAAGCACCATTAAATTGCTTCATTGCTGCCTCTTCACTAGACCTTCCTTCTGTGTTCTTTTTTTCCAGCCTCTAATAAATTATTCCGGTTGATTTTTGAAAGGCAGGTCTTCTTCATGAAAAGGTAACAGCACTGTCACACACTGGATCAGTAATGCAGTTTTGAGCCCTATCACACTTTCGTCAGCAACACCTGTTGTTCACAGATGCATCTCACTAAGCATGCATTTGAGGGGCTGAGCACTGATCGTTCAGTGCCTGCAAGCTGCATAATTAGAACCTCTTTTCTCCATCTAATGAGATGAGCAACAGTCCCCAGAAAATTCTCTGTTTAGACTGCTTACTTTGTAATCTCTTCCCTTTTGCAACCTGAAAGGTAAGAAGAGGGTTTCCCTAGTCATCAGATCCTGGAACCTCTTTAACTGAATTGGAAAGATGCTAAAAAACGTCTTGGAGGCATTTAGTCCAAACCTCATCCTCCTTATTTCCTTAGTGTGTACTTACACACACACAAGTGTAATTAATTTTCCAGCTGTGAAGTAGAATAGTTTTAATTCTGGCTAGTTTTCCTTTTCTGTTTCTTCTGATGAACTGGCTTCCACTCAGGCAACTGCTGCTCGGTAGCCAGAGACCCCTGATCAGCTGCTACCTTTGTTTCAATTTCAATTTTGCTGCTGAAGTACAATCTTTTAGCACAGTTGGATCATTTCTCTACAGCTCCCAGTTTTCATGGTGCCAACTGTTCACACAGTCCATTCAGAATATTTATTCTGCAGTTCTTATTTCTCATAACCCGAGCATAATATTTCAATTTCCCCCGACTTTTTTGACTGCTGCCCATTACTTTCCTTATGGATACACATGCTCTTTCCTTCTCTCTATACAACACCTGGGTCACCAGATCATTTGGAGAACTCCCTAAAGTAGGTTACAGTCACACTAACATTAACTTGTATTTTGTGGCATTAGGGACTCCCGCTGTCCACTGTTACACAGAACACTGGCTTTAGTAGCTTAGGAGAGTGTTTCTTCCAACTGGTGTTCTGGTGCTTCTTCTATATTATACATGAGCCAGATTTTGGAGTCTAGGTCACCACTGATGCAGACAGGCAAGATACTAATATGGGCATGACAAAAACAATCTTTGAAGACCTTGGTATGGTAATAAAGCCCCCTTATGGACTTCCTTTCTCCTATTTATTGAGAAAGGGTAACTATAATAACAAATTTTCCAGAAATTCTTGTGACTTTCCGATGCCCTGCTTCTTCTTACACATCCCCAAAAACTATCTTCCAGTGCAAATAACCACTAGGTCTGAACTCAGTTGTCCCACTAAACTCAACTGTACCCCTTAATCATGGAAAATGAGCCTCGATGATCAGCAGCATTCATAAAGTGTGATGTTCTTGGCTGTGAATTCCTGCTACTATGTGAGCTAGGATCCCATGGAAAATCACAAGCTTTTTTCTGCTTCTGCTGTTTTTTATTATCTTTAGGTAACTAAGAAAATGTTAGATTTTGTGTTTTCCTCACTAAGCCACAGAAATAATATAAAAATAATGTAAAAAGCTACTCGTAAAATCTCACAATAGCAGAAATCTTCATTCTCCACACAAATTCACTTATTTAATTCCTATAGAGTCAACCCCGGTATGCTAGTCTTTGTAAAAAATTGCAACAAATGTGACTTACCCCACAGTGGTAAGAGTTTAACTCTCTCCTGTCAGCTTTTTCTAGCAACAGGGGACCTTGAAGAAACATGACTTAAATGACTGAAGACAACAGTTTATGCCAGATGTTAAAAGAGCACTAGGATGCGTTAAAACAAATGGTTGGGTCTTGTATTTTGATAAAACATGCAAGTTACTAGCCACCCGTTTCCTACCTTATCTTTTTTTAACAATTCTACGCTTTCCGTGGGAGAGCAGTATAGCACTAACATGCTTTGCTGTGTCTGTTTTGCTAGGAATAGATGGCACAGCTGGCAAAAGGAGGTTAACTTACTTCTCACTTCCCGCCCTGCCCCCACTGTACCCCATCCCAGGAAGGCAGTAGGAAAAAAGGAATTGTTCTTCTCAATTGCACATCCATCCTGTCTCCTCCTGGGAAGACATCTATTCCTTATCTTGTCTGTTTTACATCTCTGAAATACGAAGGGAGAGTTCAAAGGAAGGAAATCAGAGAGAAGACAGAGAGAATTCTATGTTTTAGAGCACTGGAGGGAACTGTTTCTACATACCAGAAGAAGGGTGGGGTGGTTGGTCGTAGTGGGGACAAGAATGCTGTAGGTAATGATTAGCTATAAAATCTTCACTGATAGAAAAATAAAACTTTTTGATGAAAAGGAGATCTTTGATCTGCTATGTGCTCTTTACACTTTTGAAAAAGACATTAAATAAATATCTTTAGATTATTTCAGCCTGCAAAGTTCTTGTCAATACTGACTGACCAGCACGTCGAGGGAGGTAATTCTCCCCCTCTACTCTGCTCTTGTGAGACCCCACCTGGAGCACTGCATTCAGCTCTGGGGCCCCCAAGAGAAGAAGGACATAGGCCTGTTGAAGCGAGTCCAGAGGAGGGCCATGAAGATGCTCAGAGGCCTGGAGCACCTCTCCTGTGAAGACAGGCTGAGAGGGTTGGGGTTCTTCAGCCTGGAGAAGAGAAGGCTCCAGAGAGACCTTACAGCAGCCTGCCAGTACCTACAAGAAAGCTGGAGAGGGACTTTTTACAAAGGCATGTAGTGATAGCACAAGGGGGAATGGCTTTAAGCTGAAAAAGGCTAGATTTAAGTTAGATATTAGAAAGAAATTCTTTATTGTGAGGGTGGCAAGACACTGGAACAGGTTGCCCAGAGAAGCTGTGGATGCCCCATCCCTGGAAATGTTCAAGGCCAGGCTGGATGGGGCTTTGAGCAGCCTGACGTACTAGAAGGCATCCCTGCCCATGGCAGGGGGGTTGGAACTAGATGATCTTTAAGGTTCCTTCCAACCCAAACCATTCTATGATTCTACAGTTGTCCTCTGAGACCCTAGAGAAAAGATGCAGCTGTCTATGTTATTCATGCCACAAAGATAGAAAGGAAAGAAAAACATCCTTTTTGCACTATTCTAGGAGACACAGCCCCTGGAAACAAGGACTTATGGCTAAATCTAGTATAAATAATGTCATTTGGTCATACTTCAACAAAAGACAGCAGGGTTAATTTAGCCTCCCCTCTGGGGATCATAAATGAACACATGGGTTCTCTGAGAAGACACAAAGAAATTTTAATTATATCATTTAGAAGAAGCTCTGTTTAAAGAACATAGACTTGAAATACATGAGGGGCAAACTTCAAAAGATCTGGAGTTACAGATAAGCACCCAAAACAGAGAGTATACTTATCTGAATCTTATCGGGACTATTCAATGCTCTGTGAAATGGTACCAGAAATCCTGTACCAGCAGGCCTTCTGCAGCAATTTCAGAACTTCCTGTCAGGCTAGAAACCTGACCTGTTTGGTGGAAATTCCTCAACCTGGACCTTGCGTAATGCTCAGAACATGGCATGAGAACACTAAACCCAGTAACTTAAGAAACTCCTGTCATGTAAGTGATAACCAGGTATTTCAGAACTCAAAACTCCTCATGCAGCAATCGAAGCTTGGACAAACTCAGCTAGTTTCTCCTGTGACAGCAGATGGTCTGAGGAGCAGCCCTTTCTCAAGAAGTCCCGTGGATGAGTTTTCTCCACAGCCTAGAGAAGGAACATCATCTGTTGGCATCCACTGGTGAAGGAAGAGAACAACTGACCAGGCTTTATCAGGCTTAACCAACATTTATTTTCTAGTATTTTGGGCCCTTGTGTTCAAAACAACTAAGCTAAAAAGTGTAGCAAATGGTTTGCACAAACACATTTGCAAAAACTCGGGTAATTTTTCTGGGCTAAACAGTGGTCCTAATAAACTGTCTGGTCCTGAGAAGTAGAAAAAAATGTCTACGTAGGGAAAAAGATTCCAAGCAGATTATTTCTTCCTTTCTTTTCTTTTCTTCCTTTAGTAAAGAAAGAAGTCTTAATTCTGTACGCCTGTTTTGCATGGCTGGGGCTCTGTATGGATCCCTGCACTTTCTGTAAAGGACCAGAAACACCGCAGGGACGGTGGTTGCGTGGTAGCTGGAGACCAGAGAAGGGAGTAGTCAGGAAGCTGGCTGCCAGCACAGCAGTCGCAGCAGCAGCAGCGACTAATAGCAAAACCAGTAGTAGAGCTCAGTGTAGCAGAACATGTGTGGGGATTAGGGCCAGAGCAAGTTCAGCTGCAGACAGCACCCACCCCCTGCGAGACCCAGGCACCCTGCTCCTGCAGGGCTGGGAGGTGGCGGGGAACAGCAAGCTATCACAGCCACCACCTGCAGCTCCTGCAGGATGGTCTGATGCTGCGAACATATTCCGTAACGGTAGTTTTGCCTCCTGCTGTGGATTACTTAAGGTTTTCCAAAATGACGTATGATTAATTGGGAGGTCGAAAGAACAGGGAAGTGTAAAGATTTATTTATTTAAGTCCTTTTGTTTGATTCATTGTTCCTGTGGAGGGAAGTACTGCTCAATAAGAGAGCGTAATTTAGATTGCCAGATTTCTGGGTGGAGCTCAAACGGGTGCAGTTTGCTTGGCTCTGCAGGTTGTGGGTTGTTGGGGTTTTTTTTGGTAAGGAAAGTCAAAATTGATTATGACCTATATTGCTTCTTGCCAGAGAGGTTTCTCTCATGCTGAATTCCCTGTTGGGTTACACATCGGTCTACCTGAATGATGCGGGCAGATACAGATGTCTAAAGAACCAATGCATACAAGTTGGTATTAAATCTAGAAGCACAGGTCTCCTGTACATAGATAGATGTGATTAAGTGTAATTTATCGGTTGGATAGCTCAGCCAGGAAAGGCTGCTATTGCAATCACATTGTCAAATTACACTGCTGCCAGTGGAGCACCTCTGTGTGAAAGGCTTTGCCTTTCTGGCTTTATCTGTAAGAGAAGCTTTTGTCAGCAAAATGTATAGATGTAATACCTAGATGGCTGGATTGCAGACCTGGCTAAGGATTGCTTAAATAGACCCTTACACTTAACTACACGTCTAAAAGGATGCAACTGAGATGGCATAATGCAACACTGTTCATTACTTCATAATAATAAGCTTACTTGTAAATATTAAATGCCATAATAATATTATTCAAGTACATGCTTAGATATTACATGTTTTTGATCGGGTTTCTGCTTTTGAGAGAAAGCATATAAACTACGATAATTCATTCTCCATATTAATTCAGATATGTTGCTTTTTAAAAAATCATTTCTCTTTTTTTCCTTTTTGGAAAAAACCCCAGTGAAAATTGAAATTTCAGAGGAATTTATTCTTTTTGCAGAGCTAGCTGTGAAAACATGCAGAATTTTCTGCTTTCCCATAATAAAACTTCCTTGGCCTCCACCACCAGAACTATCTGTTTCTCCAAGTGCAGAACACACTAATAAAATATTTATTGTCTATGAAAGACATTGGCAGTGTTTTTCATACCATCTGCATTCTGACTCCAGGACTTCTCAAGAGCTGGGTAAGGGTGCTGTTTGCATGGCTTTCAAAAACTGGGCAAAGAGTGCTCGACATGCCATGCGAGGTGAAGAGTCTGTGCGTCAAACTGTTACTGACCCGCATCACCCCAGTGCACCTCACCCCACATCTGCAGCCTGGACACCACGTTCCAGCTTTGAATAAAAGCATCCTCCTTGCCCATTTCTACAATAGCTCCAAAAGTATTAATTATTTCTAATTTGCAGTGCTGAAACTGTGTTAGTATGTCAGTCACTTTCTTTCATCCTAAAGAAACTCTGTTTCCATAACATAGTACCTGTGGCATATATTTTGTGGCATGGTTCAGTACCAGAGCTCAGGATGTGTACTTTGCATTTGCTTGCTGCAGGGCAGATGTTCATCCTACCTAAGTAACTAGCTGGAAACCGTACCATCTGAGGAACTGATCAAGATCAGTACTACCAAACATTTTCATTATGCTGTTTTTTAGCAGCATAATATGCTTTTCCTAGTAATTCTTAAGCTAGAAGTTCAATATAGTGCCTAAAAATGCATTTATATGCTTTCTGCTACTGTTTTTTTTTTCTAATCCTTGGGCTCAAAAATAGCAAAAATTAGTTGTGTGTAGTAGGAGACAGCAACAATAGTATCAAAACACATAAAAGCCTTTAATCAGCCAAGGGAAAGTCAGGAAAGAATATTTACCTTGGTCTTAATTTTGATTTTTTTTGTATTCAAACTAAAATGTAAATGATTACAAAGAGGGTTTTTCCCAATGTCAACTACATGTTTTAACTCTATACAGTCAGGTCAGAAAAAGTTACACGAATGCAGCATACTCTTTGTAAATATAAAGAATAGAAAACTTCAGTATCAAAATGATAGATCATTTCTTCATTTCTTCTTTTGGAGTAGGAAAAAATGTTTTTCAGATATTTTTCAATGAAATTTATTAAATATGTTTAAAATGTGACTTCTTTTCTTTTAGATTAAAAGTAGCACAGACCTTCAGGAAAACAGTAGTAATAGAAAGGTCAGGCAACTTTCTTTTCCATGCCTCCATGTAGTTCAGGTGCCCCATGCTCTAAGACTCCTCCACCTCAGGGAGGCTCGCCCAGCTCCGCTTTGCTGGGGATATCTGATAAGGCTGCAGGTTGGACTGACAGGACTGCAGGCCACAAAGACCAACATGGCTGTTCCAGCTGTCTCCCACGTACAGCCGGAGCCTGCAGATATTACTGGTGTAGCACAGCCTTTCGCACCATACCGCTAGTCAAAAGCAGAGGAGCATCAACGGAATATGAAAGGCAGTTTTGGTATCACTTTGCTATCTGATCTGGTTGAGGCTATAGCCTTTCCATGGAGGACTCCTGTCTTGTTTCACTAAAATCCTTTCCTGCACTGAAGTTTTCTTCTCCTGACATTCAACTACTCCCTTTCTTTAGGACATGGCAACACCTACCACATCAGGAAAACAGAAGGTACCACAAGCAGCATGTGGAGCAGGTTCCTGGCTAGCAATGCAGAAAACAAGAATGTTCTTCACTTGCATGTTCATTTGCAAGAGCGAATATTGCTGAGAGCTCCCAAGCCTCTGTTATCTCTGTGACCAATCCCTGGTGAACAGCCGGCAGCAAAACGAACTTTCCAGGGTGGCTGAATATCAAATAAATTTGCATTGCCTGGACTACAGAACAGCACTATTACCACTTATCTTGTTATGACAAAGCAAGTTAGCATATTTGTCATTCTTTACTTGATAAATATAAGCAGACACAGGGGTATGTAGGGACATAACATCATTTTTCCTGCATTTCTCAAAAACAGCAAAGCTAAGTGTCTTCTCTGTAAGTGCAGGATATTCTAAAAATAGAAAAACAAAGACTGCAGAAGGGTTTCTGGGACTTAGTTTTCTAATTAAATAATGGGAAGAACAGTTCCCTCCATCATTCCTGTTCTCCTACATGTCTAACTGTCAGCAGGTTGATGGAAAGAGCTGTAGTTAAGAAACAGGGAGTTGAGGTTCATCCAACTCAAAAAAAATGTAAGAGCACTACTGAACTGGAAGAAACTGAACTTCAGTGTTAAAGCAGTATTACATAGGGGGGCACCCAGACTTGCTTGAATGATGGCAACAACTCTTGCTTTCACAAGTGCACACATCTATTCTTTGAATTCACAAATTCAAACCTGTGCAACCACTTCTTTAATCCTCCTGTTATATACACTTGCTCCCATAACACCCTAGCTCTAGCATCCTCAGCTGGAGCTGCAGATACCCTATGGGCTTTGCAGTATGTCCATGCCAGGGGGCAGCGGTAGAAATGGGTACTTCTGATTTTGCCTACACACAGATGGGGACTCAAATGAGCAGAGCTGGAAGCTGCCGTCTCTAGCTGGCACATGTGCACCACTTTCAAACAATGTGCCTATATGGCTTTTCCATCAACAGTCATAAACATTTGGCTCCTTGACGCAGCCTGAGTCATGAAGCAGAGGTCAAAATCAGCCTGTCTCCAGGTTGAACTTGGGTATTAGAGATCTGGCTCCCCTTCACTTATGTGGGCCCATGAAGGGAAAATGTTCATCAGTGCTACTTCTGAGACCAGTGTGTGGGAAGACCACAACAATAAAGCTGGTAATTTAGAATATTCATGCTATATAACCATCATAAAGATGAGGCAGCTGTAACAGCAAGACTGGGTTGGAGAGAAAAACGTGATGACTTGTAGAAAGCAGAATTAGGAAACCTAAAATCTCAGGAAGCACATTAAGAAAAAATAAAATTTCATTTGACTGCTACTTTGATTCTTCTGACTGCACCAAAAAAGTCATATAAACTAACTCCTGTGCTGCTGCTTTTTCTTAAGCAGAGGTATGCAAAGTAGCTTTAAACTTATCTCTTATCTCTATGCTTGCTGTATATGGAATTTTCCACAGGAATTTTTCTAGCAGATGTTTTTAACTAGAGTTAGTTAAAAGCATGATGAAGCCCTAGCAGGGAAAATAAATAACAGTGTTGTGACACTAGGAACCCAGTTGCCATCATCAGTGATGAAGAAAGATAACTGCCTGCCCTGAGCAAGAGTGTTCTGGTGGTCTCAGTAAAATCTAAGATGGAGGAAAACGAGCTGGACCGAGTTCAGGGAAGCATGAGTATTGCCTCATATACCTTCAAATTATAACAAGCCTTGATCAGTTATTCACCAATCTTCAGTATCAGATTTTAGGAGCACTTGCTATGTATCGGGAAAATAAAATGTCTGGGAAAAGAAATTGCCTCTTATTCAACTGGAAACTAAGAATGAAAGGCTGGGGTCCTTGTACCTTTAAGATGGAAAGCATTTATCCTACAGAGGAGTTCTTCTTAATTAAACTACTGAAGGTAGCCACAGGGGACACAGAGGGGCAGGGAGAAAGAATTGGGCTCTCTGCACATTTCATGCTACCAGTGCAGCTTGAGGAAGGAAAATGCCTGGAGGAAGAAATGGGGAGGAAATTCTACAGGGAATTTTGTAAAGATTTCTTTCTCAGTTTTCTCATGGAAGAAGGTGACTTGAACAGTTAAAGATAAAATAAATGCTCCATGAAGCCTCCCATGACTCAAATTCTCATGAAAATGCCTGTTCTTCTACATGCAACACTAAAAAAAGTTCCTATGGAACAATTTAATATAATTAGTTCCATCTAATCAGCACAACTCCACCACTGATGTGCTGCTTTTGCAATACTAGAAGCAAAATTGAGCATGACTGAACTCTTTTCCTGCAAAGTCACATTGCTATACAAATAGTAACTGGCTTCAGGCTACAACATCATGCTGCCCTTTGAATCCAGGTTAGCCTGCGTGGGGTGGTTGCACTTTCAGGCCTCTTTGGAAAGGCAATGAATGGACACTGTGGGTGGTAGGTTCCCACAGTGCTAATGGTCACAGAAAAAAATGAAGCAAGACAGAGGGCAGGGGAGGAGAAAAAAGAAAGTAGAAGCAAGAAGTGGAAATCTATTATATGTCCACAAAGCTCAAAGGGGAAGAATAAACAAAGCACTATTATTCCTTCTGTTGTTGCTTTTTTTTATAATTCATTTTCTGTGTTGGTTTTTTGTTTTTTTTTTTAACTAGATTTCTTTCATGTTCATGTCTCCTGATCTTTAGCAAAAAAATATCATGTTGAGATGCACTCAGGCTTAAAAATGATTAAACGAACCACACTGTATCTATCTGCCCCAGTGGCCCTTTGTGTGGAGGCACTTCCATGCTTCCCTGCTGACCAGGTGGTGAGCCAGGTAGGAAACACGTGGCGTGGCGCACTCCAGCAGGCATGCTCCCTCCACCACTTGACCCCAGATCACTGCAGTGTGAACCAGGGGTGTCACACATCCTTTGGGGAACACCCAGCTCCCTGTCCACTGGCACTGGGTGAGGGCTGAGCCAAAGCTGCCTCAGGAGAGGCTACAGCAGATGCTGATAGCTGCTGGAAGCCAGCAGCAGCTTCCCCCAATGGGCACCTCACCCCAGAGATGCATTTGAGAGGGTGGAAGATGTTTCTCATTACAGGCATGTGATGCAACAAATATAGCTAAGCTGTGCCCTGCAAGTTCATTACAAATGAAAGCCACTCAGCAGTAAATAAAAGTGCCTGAAGACTGAATGTGCTTGGAGCCACAGACCCGAATCCATGTTAAGATGCACAAGCCAGCAGTGTTTTCTAAATGACAACTGGCTATGGATACCTGGAAGATTAGATGTGCTGCTGAGACACTTCAGAAGGGCCTGTTTGACACTCATTGCACCAGGGAAGAGACACAAACATCTCCAGAAGACAACCAGGTCCAGCTGTCATGCCTTTCTAGCAACAGGCTCAGCTGTGCCCAGCAGGTACCTCCACCCTGGCAGTCAGCCTAGACCTACAGTGGAGCCATTCCATGGCTAATGCTGGGTGAGAGAAAGCCAAGTCTTTTAAAAACCTGACTCTTCCAAAGCATGTCACATTAGACATTTACTATTGGCAGCACTTCAACCATTATGAGCAAGAAAACATTGTATGACTAAGTTTATCAGCTTGACAACTTACATCAGCAAGTAGGCAACAAGATTTTCAGATATTAGGAGAAGCATGGCCAGCAGGTTGAGGGAGGTGATCCTGCCCCTCTACTCTTCCCTGGTGACGCCACATCTGGAGTGCTGTGTCCAGTTCTGGGCTCCCCAGCTCAAGAGACAGGGAACTACTGGAGAGGGTCCAGCACAGGGCTACAGAGATGATGAGGGAACTGGAACATCTCCCTTATGAGGAAAGGCTGAGGGAGCTGGGCATGTTTAGCCTGGAGAAGACTGAGAGGGGATCTTACCAATGCATGCAAATATCTTTGGGCCAAGTGTCAAGAGGATGGGCCCAGGCTTTTTTCAGTAGTTCCCAGAGACAGAACAAGGGGCAGTGGGCACACATTGCAGCACAGGGAGTTCCATCTGAATATGAGGAAGACCTTCTTTACCTTGAGGGTGACAGAGCCCTGGGACAAGCTGCCCAGAGGGGCTGTGCAGCCTCCTTCTCTGGAGACATTCAAAACCCACCTGGACGCAACTCTGTGCAACCTGGTGTGGGTGAGTGACCCTGCTTTAGCAGGGGCTTTCAGAGGTCCCTTCCAACTCTGACCATTCTGTGATTCTGTATAAAGTTCGCTTTTTCCTGGCAATGTGGAGAAATTCTTGGATTAGCAGTCAGCAAAAGTAGTGGATGTGTGGCATGCATTCAGAAGTATGAAAAGAAATGCAAGGACTTAGAAATGCATGCCCGCTAATGTCTAAACTTACTTGGGAAGGTACATGTTACTGTCCTAAGTGTGCAATTAATTTCTATAACAGACTTTTCAGGAGATCCTATTATATCACAACCATTGAATTTATAGTACTTGAGGGAAGGCTTCCTCCTGTTTCTTGGGACACCTCCCAGGAGAACCTGGCACTGTAATGCTTGACTCTGTAAATACTTACTTTTGATAGTATAACTTTCTTTCCAGCAAATGCGTGACTTTTGGCTATTTTTGCAAAAGAGATTTGGATTTATCTATCTGCACGTTACCCTTTAATAGGCTGAAAAAAATTACTTTCCCTAAATGTGGACTTTGAAAGATACTAAATTTTGTGAGTTACTAGAGTATAATTAAAGAAATTCACAGAAGGGATTATTTTCCATGTAGGATGAATAACATGTATTATACAAACATGTACAGATAGGGAAAACTTACAGTCTGATTAACCCACAAACTTTGTCCCAGGCCAGACATTTTTTCAGAAAATACCTTCTCTGCACAGAAAATAGGACCTCAGCCAAAAGACAGACTCTTATAGTTTTAAATAGTTTTAAATAGTCAGTTTTAAATAGCCAGAAAAGCAAAAACTCCTTTACTGTGTGCTTCTTCATGAGTCAAACAAAGGTGTGTATGTTCCACTATATGCTAAAATACCCATTTCCAAAGAAGCAAATACTTGGTTGCATGATATTCTTATGCGGCAGAGACCATTGTACAAACTCTTGATTTTGAAAACTGTAAACTCAAAAGAGGAAACAGCCCTCAAGCCAGTTGTATCCAGAGAGATGGACTTTACAACGTATTTGCCAGTGAATGGTAACAGTAATTTCATCCTTTCAGTCCAAGAACAGCTGCACTTTCTAAGTAAACTATGATTGTTTCTTTGCATTATTTTATCACGAACACCCCGGTTAGGTAACACACAATCTCCTCTTCCTATTCCTATTGTCCTCCTTTATAAACTTAATTAAAAGGTCTAACTGCAGAGAATTGTTTGTAAACAACTGTAAACAATTCTCCTCTTCAATGGGATGATCTCTTTTCCTAGATTCTCTCTTCACCCTGTGAAGCCTGTACTAGGAAACAACAAAGTAAACAATAGAAAGAAAGAGAAAAACCCACCAGGCTCTAGATCAGTTTAACTCAAAGAACTTAACTTAATATTAAAGAAGTTAATTGAAATAGTGCGGTAGCTTTTCTGATTAAGAAAATATTGCAGGCTTCAGAGAGTACAATGCACTCTGTCCCAAAAGCACATACTGTTTCAAATGAATCTGCATCCATATAAAGAAAAGATGCTGCATTACAGACCAATCCTTAATTTCTATTAGTAGTTCTTAACAGATCGACATCCAACCTTTTTATAATGTCAAAACTATAAAGAAAATGTAACAAAAATAAAAAGAGATGTCTGCTTCTGTTCCTGTGGTGCTACTGCCTGCCTTTGTGGTGGTACTTCTAGCACTGACCTATGCTGGATGGAAAGATCTGCTGCTACCAGTGTAGAAGGTATGTGTGCAGTATGTATGACCACAAAAGGGGAAAAAACCCTTTTGTTTGTGAATGGGGATTAAATTCATACTTCTGACTACTGCAAATTTGACAATGATCGCCACAGCTAGGTGACCTGGATTTAGATTAAGGATTTAGGATTTTTGCCACTGTGCAGAGTAAAATTGCATTGACTGATGAAATTTTAACCTTACAAATGGCAAGTTATACTGCCCACAGTAACAGCATCTTGGCGCTACTCCGTGTGCCAAATAAGACAATGAAGTTAACAACATCAGGGTAACGTTACATTTGTGGAAATAGGCCAACTGATGAATGATACATATCTGAATTTCCTCATTTCCTTCCACAGAAGAATTTACTATTAAATGTAAAAACACAAGGGACCTAAATGAAAATAAGTAGGATTGCTGGTTAAATAATTTGAAATCACCACAACTATCTTAAGAGAAAGAAAACACAAGAGAATTAACTGGAATTCACTACACTGTAAGGAGTAGGCACACCAATCTCAAGTTACTATTTTCAGCCTAGTACACATAATAGGACAAGAGGGCAAAGGTAGAAATTAAAGAAAAACAAATTCCAGCCGTCAGGAAGCATTTTTCACATGAGAATCATAAATGTTGGAATGCTCTATCAAGTAAGGTTAATGAGGCTAACAGCTAGCAGCCAAGGAACATAAAATTAGATGGCATCATGGGTGTATGACAAAAAAGGAAACAATTTTGTAATTATCCTGAAGGCAAGAATGCTTCTGATGCTTTTTGCATATCAACATACATACAGGGCCACATTTGCCTTTCAGTTACATCTGCAAAATCCAATACCCATCCCTAGGGGAATCACACAGTGTCTGTGACAGGATAACCTGGTCCATGGGTTTTGTGGAAGGTATGTAAGAAATGAGAAAGGAAAGGTTATTTTTCCTTAACTGGCTGTGATTTAAAAACTAGGTTTGTTTTTTCCAGTTTGCTGTAAATTGCAAATTTCGTATATTCACTTACAGTTTTATACGACTAAGTAATACCTAAGAAAAATTTACTCTCAAAACTGTTCTCATGGAGTAACAAAGATAATAACTTCACTGCATCACTCCGACTTGATGCTGTATGACATTCTGATTACGAATCATGTAGGAAATTACCGTCCAACAAAACCAACACAATATATGTTAAATGGGTTCAAAATAGATATTTTGCTAAAGTGTCAAATTAAATTCCAGTTAAAGAGATGTGGGGTTTTTGTGACACCCCATAGTGACTGATTCTTCACCCACAGCTATTTAGCAGCTGTGTAAGTTACATGGAAGAACGTATAACATTTTCACGGACAAAGTTAACTGATGTCATGAAGACGGGGCACGACAAAATGAAGTAGAATCTGAATAAATGCTAAAATGAGGGCAATGAAAATACATTTTAGCACTGCCTGTTGTAACTTCTTACCCATAAACAATCAATCCGGGGGCACACAGAGTAAGAGAGACTCTTTTTGGTGTATCTGTTTCTCTGACAAGAGGCATAAAAGGGTCCTGATAATCCGTCACTTCACATGAAGTCCCAGTGCCACACTACAGTGAAAACAGATAATATATTTGGCCATATAAACTGAGTAGTACTGAATAGAAATAATGAAGTTATGCAACTTTCTTTGTTAAGACTAATGAAATGCTTCGTCCAGTTGTGACTGACAATTTCAAGTACGAATGGAAGAGGACTTGGAGTAAAGCCGTAGGGAATGATCAATGACTTGGAAAAAAAGCTTCTTTAGTGACAAATTGCAGGTGGATAATCTATGTAGCTTTATAAGAAGAAAGTGAGAATAAGGGTTTAAAAAAATTGCTTCCCCAGATAGCACTGTCATCAGCAATGGTGGCAGACATCATGGATATGCCATTCTCCCAGCTCCATGTCTGGCCTTGTAACACTCCAAAATGGGTTAAATTCTACAAACCATATATATATATATATATGTATACAGTATCTACATAACTAGTAATGCTGAGCTCTTTCATCTGCTTTGCAAAGGTAAAACAAAAGCTGAGATAGATTTTAAAGCTAGATCAATGTGGCCAAACATCTGTGTTTATTGTGAGAGTAATCAAGTACTGGAACAACTTAGCAAAGGCTGTTAGACTCTCAGACATCGGAAAAACAAAAAATATAAATGGGATGTTTCCCTAAAACCAACACTGTAATTCAAATGAATTCAATTCAGGAAAATCTCACAGCCTACGTTATAAATATTAGTCTTGTTTTATACTTCCCATATTTTTCTTCACACCAATATGTCACAAGAATCAAGTGTACTCTATCAAACTGAATCCGTACTTTCAACTGACGATAGGCAAGGACTGCAGATGAGAGATAAAAACCTAACAGTTCAGTGCTGTAAGTCTTACATAAGAAAGTGTAATGTATTGGAGTATCATAGGACTGAAATTAATAAAATTCCCAGCTGGCTGCTTGCATGATCATTAAGTCAAATCCCAGACATAACTTCACTGGTTGATAACAAATGTAGGTGACCAGTTTGGGGACATATTCTGACTCACTCATCCAGGACCCTATTCTGAACTTCTGGTTCCTAGAAATTAAAACCCGATCCTGCTTATAATAAAACATTTCTCAGCTCAGACAGAGAGCTACAACATAAACTACAAAACCAGGAAAGCTAAAAGATGTATGTAATGTTAAGTCACTCATTATTACCTGTGGGAGGCTTGGAAAGCAGAACTTCAGTAACGATTAACATGAATACCCACTGTCAGCACACACAGGCAGCATTTCTATTAATTGTTACCCTGAACATTACATTCAGTCAATTCTATTGTGTTCCGTTGCATCTCCCAGCAACCAACAGAAAAGGTTGAATGCTTATGGCCTGATCCAAAGTGTGCTCAAATCCATTGATTTAAAGGTGGTTTCTACAAATATGCTGCAATCTCAGTTTAAAGACTGAAAACATTAGACCATTTGATAGCACCAACTTAAATTAAAATTTTCTGTTGAAGACAACATGCTGTTTTGCTTAAAATCTAGTGGCATGAAATGGCTCTCGTAACACTGTAGTTAATCATTACAAAATAGTTAAGCCAGGAAAGTATTGTGTTCTTCATCCTTAGTTATTTAGAATCAAGGCAACTGGTCACATGTCCTTAATAATCAGACAGAATCCACACAATAATATACCAAGATCTCACACTGCTAAGTGTTTACAAAGCATGCTGAATGTACTCTTTGGAAATGTGACCTTTTGGGGCATGTCTAATGCAGCACATAGCAATACAGCACAGAGATTCAAAAAGCGGGTTTCAAATGACCCGGCCTTGGGTACTGTATCTGGCCTGAATAGGATGGGTTGCTGTGTATTTGTAAAATCTCCTAGAGGAATTCATTAGGAAAGTTCCAGCTGCAGAAACACAGGGCTTACTGAAAATAACTTTTATCTTGGCAAGGTAGCCAGCTCAGTAACCAGTAGTGATGGAAATCAGCAGGCAATAGCATGCTACTCTGAGTGTGGAAGGATACAGTATTTCTTTCCCTGTTATTTTGAAAGTTGAGAGGTGTTAACAGATAATGTAATGCAACTGCAGGATGGATGTGTGTACTGAATGCTAAGGAGGAGAAAATGGTTAACAGCCGTTTATGCACCGTAACAGGTTATACACCAACAGGGAGAATGAATTTCCTCACCCCTATATGCTTGGCCAGGTAATACGCACCTTCTACATCGTGCAGATTGGGGCATGGCTCACCTGCACCATGGCTGCAGGAAGACCAACACCACAGGGATGGACGGGCAGTGAGTCCTGACTTGCTCACACTCCCTAGTTAGTCAATTACAGCTCTCATGTTGAGGTCATGTTTTAAGAGAGTCCATGTGGCTCTGCTGTTGCAGAGGCTGATGGAGTTTGACACTCATGCTTGAAGGAGGAGAGCTGTGTGGGTCTACAGTGGCCAGCATTTCCAGGTCTCCCACAGGCTCAGCTGCAAGCTCTGTCCTGCAGCTGGATCCCTTAGGGAGCTGCTCTCTGCTTCTGCTTGTGAAATGCTGGAGCTTCCCCATTCCTCAGGTCTCCAAGTTTTCTGGTATTTGTCTTGCTGCTTTTGGCCATGCAGAGATTTTGGGAACAGATCATCAGATCAAAAGGTCAGAAGTTTTTCCTGCTTGTGCTCTGGAATACAGTCTTTGTGTACATTGCTCATTTGAAAGGCGCGAGGGACAGCTGATGTTACTAACCAGACTCTGCAAAGGCTAACCAGACTCTCTAAAATTACATTTTGTTCTGAAGTACCAGAAAACAAGGAAATTTCTTCAAGCTATGGCAAAACTGAGTTGGTCTTTCATCCAAACATGAAAGAAAAAACCAAGCAACAACCTTGCACTTTTATTTTAATTCACCACTGTCCCACGTCCTTTTGAAGGAAAACTGTACTCCCTTTTGACAGTAGGCAAACTTGGAAGTAGGAAGATACAGTAAAAATTCTGAGATTGAACAGCAAGATTTCTGCAGCTGAAACAACTTCAGGGCAATCAGACCACAAAAAGACAACAGAATGGTCCCAGGCCTGGCTTCTCAGCTACTGAGAAACAGGACTTTCCTTAAAGAAGAGAGTAAATGTATATTTACAGAAAAGCTGCGAACATGGGGGGATCTTGAGGTGAGAGTTGAATAGTCTTAGGAAGTCCCTGTACTTCTTTAAATAAAGAAACCCTGTTTCTTCTGCATGTACATAGATGGGTTTGTGAGTTGACGTTTCTGCACAGATGAATGGATTACCATGGGGTTGCCCATGACCTGCATGCAGCACTGTAATCTTTCTACAGACTACGTCTGCAGGGTAAGTAGTGAAACTACTTGGATGTGCATTTTTATATCCTTTTATCTCCTGAGAAGGATGAACTTTAATCTCCCAAAATTAATTATGATATTCTATGAAGTTATATGTCCTTGTCTTACTGGAATATTTTTTTTTAAAGCCTAATGAAAGATTGGTAGCCTCAAGGCTAAGAATACATGGCCAGGGCAGATCTCAGTGTACCTCTCTTCCATAACGAATGACGGCTGTACTTGAGTTCCTCTCTCCTTGTTTACAGATGTTACTAGCTTTATGGAAGGCAGCGCATGATACATGGCTAACATGGAAATTGCATTAACTGAAAATTAAATACCTTGAAGAAGTAGTAACATTACATCATCCCTAATTTGAGATGCTTCCAATGAAGCAGCTGAGAAGCCTGGAGTCCACCTCATGGAAACCAGGTTCTATACACAAAGAGCTCACAACATGCCAGCATGATGTTTCTGACTGCCTGTGATTTAGTCATATCAACTGCTGTATGTTTTTCCTTGGGAAAACCACAACAGACCAGTTGGTTCAAAGCATGAAGCCCTGCATACCTGTTAAGCAACCAGCACCACGCAACCATGTTGCTGCAGGGTTCACAGAGATTCCTTACTCAGACAAATTCAAGACTACAGTCCCAGTCTTCAAAGCAATTTATGATCCAGCCTCAAACTACCCTATGTAGTACTGTGTCCCTAAGGCACAATACAACTTCAAGCATGAGATTAGAGCTGTTAAAGCAGAGGTAACGTTTCTTAAAGTTCTCTAACATCTTCGGCTATAGAACATACCTTATCAAGAATGGCCACTCTCTTATCCCCTTGAATGCACAAACAGGATTATTGTGAATGAGTAACAATAAAGAGAGTTTAAAATTTCCTTCTTACACAGAAAAATCATCAGATCAGTATTGGTCAGAGCATGCATTGGACAGATGGTATAAAATGTTTGGATCTCAATTTGATGGCATAAACTCATAAGAGAAAACCAATATTAAAGAGATACAATTTTTTCCAGATTGTTTCCCAGTCAATTGGCCATATAAGTTTATTTAAATAATCATTCCTTGGAAGGGATTCAGGTACAGAGAGTTTGACATGTGGGAACAGCACTATGTTTCACCCTCTTTGAGTTTAATTAAGTCTATTTACTCAGAGAAAAGGAGTACTAATCCCTTTAGCCCCTGGGTCCCTGAAAGGATGGAGTCGCAAGAATTCCTCTCCTTAATTTTGAAGACTGGCACAAAAGCTAAGCAGACTATCTTATAGAAGACTTTTTTGTTTTTTTTTAAAAGCACCAGTGTTAATAGCTTCATAGCTGAGGCAGCAAGGCTGTGATCTGCCAAACAAATCAAAACTTTTTACGCAAGGACTGGAATAGAAAAGTAAGAAAGAATCCATACGGGAAGCTGGCAGTGTGTGACTGACAACTGATAAATCCCAGTTCACATCAAATGAGGACAATTAAATGCCCTGTTTTCTACTACTCACCCATCCTTGACTATATTCTAAAACCAGAAGGGAAAAGAACACATTTTTTGCCACTCCCCTCATCCGACCACTTCATGTAGATGGAAAATCTCTTGGGAGAGGGAGGCAGCTGAAGATGTGCTGCAGCGTTCACAGTCTCCAAGAACAGATCCCAGTGCAGCTGGGGAGTGCAGCATAAGCCACCAGAAGACAAGCATGTAGCCAAGTGCTACATACTCTAGTTGCGGTCCTGTCCTTGGGAAGGACTATTTTTCCTAACACTTAGGCATGACAGAGGATGAGTAAATAGTTTTTTGATGTTCTGCTTTTGCAATTTGGTTTGTGAGCTGTTACCAATTTACATCTATTTACATAGGGTTTTTTTTTGTCCTTTATTTTACTTACATAATGTAGATATCAACAAATAGGCACAATAATGCCATGAAACATCACGTGAAGTTTAAAATGAAACTATTAGGAGGGGTTTTGGTTTTCCTTGGCACAAATTTCCTATTTGAGCGGGTGACATTGCAATACTGTTGCAAAGCATGATGCAAGTATTCAGAATGCTGACTGACATTTTCTGTACCTGACCATAAAATAGTTCAGTTACTCTATTTCATCCCTGTTCAGGTAAAACTACCCAATACACTGATGCATGTGAGAAATGAGTGTGGGCCTTGATCTCCAGCCAGTTAATGTCACAGTCTAAAGCACACATGCTCCATGTCTACATTAATGTATTAAGCAGCCCTGTTCCACACATCTTGACCATCTGTACTGTTTCACTGTCAGAAAGGTCCCGTGCATGCCTGTTGTTTGGTCTAGGAAGCTTTCGCTTGCTGTGCTTCAGCAAATGCATTTTTGGGCATGATGCAGGAGTCAGTGTAACGTAAGGACCACAGGCAGTCTCTAAGGGGCCACCCTGTTTTGGAAACTAAGGAGGCTAATTACTGAGGCTAATCACCAAGGCTAATTACTGTTATGGACATGGACAGACTGTGCCAATTGACCACAAGGGCAGAGAATACACCTGGGACTTTGTGGTTTACTGTAAGGGACACAGCCAGAGAGGAAGCAGCCTGTGAGCTTTAGTGAGTTAAGAGATAACAGATGTGCTAGCTACTTTGTGGGTACGTACAGAGGACGGAAGATTTGGGCAACTTTATACCTATTCCTTTACATACTCTTACCACACACCTGTAAAGCACCTGGGGAGAACTCAGCTTCATCCCCACACTGCAAGGAAAATGCTTCAATTTCCCCCTTCACTTCCTTCTTCCAGTCAATGTCACTTAAGACTTTCCAAGTGTCATGCAGAGACGTTTGGGCCAATTCCAGCAGACTGTTTCTCTGGCTGCTGGCTCGGGGAGATATGCAGGCTTCCCATGCTCCACAGCCCCAGTGGCTATTCCCAGCCCTGTGAGGGAACGGCATTCCTTTCTGCCCACTCCCTTCGCCGCGGCTCAGCCCAGGACACGACGGCAGCCCTGGTGAGCAGCACTGCTGTCCTCCTGGCGTTGCTCCCTGGAGTCTCTGCACATGTGTTTGGGATGCCGTGAGACTCAGACCAGGTGGCTGAACATCAATTAACACGGGGTCAGTGAGGCTGCAGCTCAGATGTAAAAATGCCTTTCCTCATCTGTTTGCAGCATGCCCAGGGACTGCACAGGCAATGCAATCAATGCTGTGCCAAGAGTGAAGCACACATGAGTGCAACGGGGAAAGCCTGCTAAGCTTTCCCAGTTTCCTGGCCCTACCTTGACAAAAGTTTCTGGCCCCCACAGCTGCAAGGCGCAGAAAGCGTGGGCAGGACCTGACAATGGAGACTCCTGTGGTACAGGCAGAGAATCACCAGTTTGCACTGATGCTTTTTTTCCCTTTTCTTTTTCTTTTCTTTTTTTTTTCTTCTTTTTATACAGGATGAAGAGCAGGTTTGTTTCCAAGCCTGTGTTTCCGGAGGCTGGGGCATGCAGCAAGGGGGTCAGGTTCTTGCCAGCCAGGAGCTGCAGCCTCCTGAGGATGGGCAGAAAGGCACTTATGTCGCTCTGCCTGCTGCACCAGGCACTGACAGCTGGTATGCAAGCTCTAGGAGCTACATTGGATGTAAACACTCAACAAGCTCAGAGCTGCTCTTTGCTTTTTAATGAGAGAAACAAAAAGAAGAAAAAAAACCCCACCCCAAACCAAAAAAACCCCAAACATCTGCAGAACAGGACAAATGCAAGGGTTTGTGTTGTATGCACAATATTTCACTTTGTCTGATATCCCTTTTTTGTATACAGCCTGATTATATAGTTGGAAGGTAATTTTGATCAGCAAAGAACCTTTAAGCACCTGGTGAAATATAAAGGAAAAGTACAGTAGGAATAAAGAATTTATTACTTGGCTCCATCAGCCAATAGTGAGAGGAGGTGTGGGCATGATCTGCAGCTAAGACCTGCCAAAAATAAGCCAAGCCCTATTTATCTGAATGATCTTTACTTGCTGACTTCAGAAAGCTACTTCAAAATAAAGGTTGGGATCATTTATGAATAAGTAGGACACCCGAAAGACCCCAGTAAGTGTACATCCTTGGTAACTGATACAATTTAAATGTTCTGATCTCACATGTCTAAAATAAAAACAGAACTCACTGGTAAATTTAATGTTGAAAATCGTGTTTTTTTTCCTGACAAGGCCCTTTTTGAGCAACTCTGTCAGGAGAAGAAAAGCCAGATAATGCCGCTCTTCAATACACATGGAAGGCTCCGGTCAGTTTTGAAACTCTGTCTTGGCCCTCTTAAAACGCGCTAATTTCCCTAAAATTTCCAACGAATTTTCAACCTGCTGGCAGTGGCCCTGGGGGAGCCCCAGGGCCGGGCACGGGGCCCTGGGCCAGCTCCCGCTGCAGCTGTGCAGCCTGGCATGGCAGAGGGGAATGAAGGGAGCTGTGTGGGAAACAGGCCGTGAGAAGCGGGGCTTCCCCTCAGCCTGCCAGCAGATCGTGAGCTCGGGCTGAACGCTGGGCCTGGGTGCCGGCCTGTGCTGTGGTCAGCCATGCCCATCCCCTGCCCTCCCCCTGTGAGCCCATGTCCTGGCCTAGCCTCGGCCTGTCCTTGTCCCCATGGCCTGGCTCTCCAGGGCTGTGTTGGACCCCAGCGACCACCTCTGGACGCGCCGGAGGGTGGGGGCCTTGCCCAGCTTCCCACTCCGGCCTCCATCTCCTGCCCCCCGGCCCCCCTGCCCACACTGGGTGAGAACAGCTGCATCACCCCTCCTTCCCAGGATGTGCAAATGCACAGGCAGAAACTGAAAGATGGCATGGAAAACAGAAGATGCAGCAGCCTGCTCAAACACTGTAGCTGTCAAAGAGGGGAAACTGTGCTGCAAAAGCACAATCCGGCCTGAAGTGTGTACAATCACTCATGCGAATGCAAGTTAGCTCATTAACTTCTCTGTGAGAGCTTTTCCCTTGCTACGCATTGTTTCTAGGGTCTGACAACAAGGAGCTACCCTTGCCAGCGTCGTGATTCACAGCAGCACCTTCAGCTTCCAAATGCACAAAAAAGGGCACGCAAAAATGAACTGAGTCACTCAGAAATGTCTGCATGATAAAAATCACATACATTCACTGTGAGCTGAGTCAACTGCTGCTGTCATTTCTAAAGAAAATAACTGTTGATAAACATCAGGAAATACTGCGAATTTCACTGTGCTTTTTGCTCCACAGGAGCAAACAAGGTACTGTGAATAGCACAAGGCACTGGCTTCCTAAGGGAGAAGGGGTTAGAGAAGATAAGCTGCCTTCTTTGGCAAGCAAAGATATCATAACTAAGCTACTAAATTAATTTTGAACTCTCCCAAGATCTTGGATTGGTATAATAGAATATGAAGAATGTTCCACTCCTTGACCAATTTTTGGCTCAGAAAAACAAAAGCAAAGAACTAATATAGTCTGGTTGCAGACAAGAAATTCATTACTGCAAAAAGAAAAAAAGATCCACTAATCCAAACAGTGTTCTGAACTACTGAATTAAAATATTTGTAAGAAATGTGTTTGCTTATAGTATATATACTGAATAAGCCACAATGCAGCTTTACATTTTGGTAAGGCAAATCTGCTTGGACTTATAAATCATTTTTTTTCACAAAATTTAAAAAATACATGGTAGGTTTAGTACCATAATGCATAAAGACTTCCTGTGGTGCAATTACTACACAATAAAACCCAGATGTGCTGCTTTAAAGGCTCAAGGAAAAGCAATGCTGTAATTTTGAAACTGCTTCAGCTACTTCCAGAGTAAGGTGACAAAAATAACAAGATCATTTTATTACATGATAGTTTACCTTGTCAGGGTTCTTGTCTCTCAGTATCAACATTTCAACCTCTGAGAAATACGGGGAGCTGACAGAACTCTGTTTCTTCTACCAAATGCAGCACAACTGTATGACATGCCACTTAACTCTAAAAAATAGAATTACACTGAATATACTATTTCAGACATTCATTCAGCATGCTTCTGATCTCACAAGAAAAAGTGAATAAAGAATGTATGTGTGGCTTTGCACTGAGAGATTAAAGAACAGGGACGCATGTGAGAATCTCCTTCTCCTTGTCACTAACTCCAGGGAGACAATATATTGCTTTTTAGGTAACGTGTCTTTAGTCCTTGAATGAATAACTTGAATCAGTGTTAGGATATAACTGTATGCAAAGAATACTCTTTCTTATTTAACCTACACAGACATAGCAGAAATGACTCTTAGAGAAATCTTCCTAGGAAGAGTAATTAATTAACAGGAAATTAGGATGGGTATTGGCTTCATAGGCATGGCAGTAAAAAAGAATTTCAAGGAAGAACTTGAGGAATAACAGAATCACAGAATCACAGAATGGTCAGAGTTGGAAGGGACCTCTGAAAGCCCCTGCTAAAGCAGGGTCACTCACCCACACCAGGTTGCACAGAGTTGCGTCCAGGTGGGTTTTGAATGTCTCCAGAGAAGGAGGCTGCACAGCCCCTCTGGGCAGCTTGTCCCAGGGCTCTGTCACCCTCAAGGTAAAGAAGGTCTTCCTCATATTCAGATGGAACTCCCTGTGCTGCAATGTGTGCCCACTGCCCCTTGTTCTGTCTCTGGGAACTACTGAAAAAAGCCTGGGCCCATCCTCTTGACACTTGGCCCAAAGATATTTGCATGCATTGGTAAGATCCCCTCTCAGTCTTCTCCAGGCTAAACATGCCCAGCTCCCTCAGCCTCTCCTCATAAGGGAGATGTTCCAGTTCCCTCATCATCCCTGTAGCCCTGTGCTGGACCCTCTCCAGTAGTTCCCTGTCTCTTGAGCTGGGGAGCCCAGAACTGGACACAGCACTCCAGGTGGGGCCTCACCAGGGCAAAGGAGAGGGGGAGGATCACCTCCCTCAACCTCAGGATCCCCTTGGCCTTCTTGGCCACCAGGGCACACTGCTGGTTCACGGGCAATTTGCTGTCCACCAGAACTCCCAGGTCCTTCTCCGCAGGGCTGCCTTCCAGCAGGTCAACCCCTAGCCTGTATTGGCAAGTGGGGTTGTTCCTCTCCAGGCGCAGGACCTTACAGTTTCTTTTGTTGAACTTCATTAGTTCCTCTCTGCCCAACCCTCTAGCCTGTCCAGGTCTCGCTGAATGGCAGCACAGACTTCTGGTGTATCAAGAGACATTTAAGGAAACTTACTGATGAGTGGAGCAGACAGCATACGGGGAAGAAAGGACCAGAAATAAGGAATTTAAAGCTATGGACCATGACTACGTTTCCTTGTATGCAATACTTGCACCAAATGTGTTAGTCTTTCTGACATCAAATACTGATGGCTGAAATCCTGGCTCTGATAAAAGAAAAATCAAACCCCCAATTTGGGCAGCTGTCCTGCTGCCCATCTACAGCACGATGCACACTGTGACCCTCTCCACGGACACACCACTGCCAGATCAAGGCATGGCTGTTGGTGTCAGTGAAAGTGAGGGGATTTGCCTTATATACCTGCCTGGATGCCACCTCCTTCAGTCAGGACTTTTCACAGTTCTTCAACAGAGTTGCCCCTTCTTCACAGCTCCAGGACTGAACATAGAAAGAGTCCTCTCTGAACTACCCAAAAATTCTTTCAGGGTTCAAAAAAATTTTGAATAGATTGATCAAGTATGCTGGGAGGATCCCCAGAATGCTGGGTTTTTGTAAGGTATCATTATTCTGTCCTCAAAGATGAGCCAAAGTGTACACATTGTTTAAACAGACACAAATAAGACATGTCTGTCAGTGTGGAAATGCTTCAAATTAAGTTGTTCTAAAATAGGATTGCAACATGTCTTTTGGGGGGATCTCCCTGGCAGAGCTATTTCTGAAGCAGCGAACAGGCAGGGAGTCTGGTATTTCCAAAAAAGAAATTGATTGATTCACTTTGCATGCATGAAGTAATGTGGCAGAAGAAATTGATACATCAGATTGACAACTCATTCCTAGATCACCTGGGCAGTACATATGCACTATTACATTTTGCACACTGTGATCCTACTGCATATATTCACGGTGCATGTGCCCAGCAGGATGGGCCAAGTGATTACTCCACCCTGGCTTCTTTCAGCCTGGAAATCCTGGGTTAATGTAGAAAGTCCTCCTGTTGCAGCCAGACAAAAGTTTCCAGATGCAATAAAACAGGACACATCTGGGAAAACCTGGACGTAAGATAGCTACAGAGCATTGACACAGTTTAACTTAAAACAATAACGTAGGCATCCATGTGAGCAACCTAATTTCTCTATGAAGTTAATAGAAAGAAGTATATAGTCCTGTTGGTTTTATCCTCTCTTTTTTTTAAGTATTGTTGCTCTGCCCCATTGGATGCCATTCCCTCTAATACATCCCACTACAATGTCAGAGAAATCATGAGAATTGTATCTCACGCACTACTTTAACTCTGTTTTCTTTCTATATAAATCTCTCTATATATGTTCTCCTTTTCAAATGTCAGTTGTGATCTGTTACATGTAGTTGTTTTTGCAAATGTTACTCTAACTCACTCTCAATTTTCTTTCTTTTATCTGACAGTCATTCCCCTCTTTTCTGGGACTACATTGGTCCCATCAGGATACAGCTTGAGGAAAAAAAAGTAATTTTCATTAGGAGCAGTTTAAAAAAAATATATACCAAAAGGGCACCAATAGAGAAATGTTAAAAACTACTTAGGAAGAAGTTTGCTTTGGGAAATACAAAAGAAAAAATATCAGCATTAGCAGAAGATACATGCTCTCTGAAAAGAAAAAAAAGATAATTCAAGAATTATATTTTGGATGCAATATATTTGCAGAGACAGAAGGAAAAGGAAGAAATCTGCAAACTTGGCTAAACTTCGGGTAGTTAGTATAACTTAATTTTATTTAAGCCACATGAATTCTTAAATCTACAATTTAGAGTAGTTCCAAAGTTATTTGAGGCCTTTAACATCACCAGCCAGTGTATGCCAAAGAGTGCTAAAGATAACTGGGGCCTGATCCACTCTATTTGGCCGTCTCTCCTAGGATTTCCATTCAGGGACTCCTCTTAGTTCTTTTCAAGGCTGCAACCAGCATCCTCTCCTCTTGCCTGAGACGCCGTATCTTCTTCCCCAGTCCTCAGATATCCTAAACATCCTCCTCTTTTTTTCTTCCTCTCCCTTCTTTCTCAGCTGAGAAACATCCAACTCCCTAACAGCTAGCAGCCGCCTGCCAGGCAAGACATCCAGTCAAATGTTTCAAGTTCCACTCTTCCTCTCTCCCTCCTTCCTGGCTTCCTCCTTAATCTCATTCCAGTTTCTTCCTATGTGCAATTTCACTCATTCAATAACACTTATCTCTAGCAGCTGTAACTCATTCACATGTCAAACTCAGCTGCAGCTCTGCTTGTCTCATTACAGGCAGAACCATGACTTCTAAGATCTGGTCTCACAAACTTTAATAATTCATAGCATTTTTTTTTAATCCAAGCTAATAAAACACTTCATAACATTAGCACATTAATTTGTGTAACCAACAGTAGAAGAATCAATGTGACAAACAGGATTACAATATAAAGAACACTACTGCCAGCCACCCACCTGCAATTACTCAGGTGCTGCTGCTTCTTCCCACACATGCCTACTTTGTCACTTTGCAAATCCACTCAACCAGAGCTGTCACCGCAAGGAGCAAGACACCCCCCTCCTTCCACCCCCAGCTGCCTGCTCCCAGTCCTGTGCCAGCCCAAGTTTTTATGAATACAAGTGGTGATATGATCTAGGCTGAAGTTAGCCCTCACCCCTCTTCCCTTTTGGGCTACTGATTAGTTTAAACAAGTAATTTTCCAATTCAGTTCACGACACAACTACAGAAAGTCCTGTGCTGACCAAGGGAAGGGAGTGGCACACGGGTGGAAAATGGGATAGATATTTCGGTGGCAAAGCAGCTCTAGTTTTTGATGGAAACATGACCAAACTTCCTCACTCGCATTCACTGGCATGTTTCATCTCCTGTGTAGCTGCCACCTTAGGAACTTTAAATCAGGGAAGTTAGACCTCCAGGCAGGCCAATTTACTCTTCCAAGATACTCTGGGAAAACGAGCATGTGGAGATTCAAGCAGCTATGACCAGACCGTATCCACTAACTGAGGCAGCTCGAACACCTCTTTGGTAGACCTGTATACTAACATGGCAGCATGCAGTCTACAAGCAAGAACATGAAGGAGAATGAATTATCCCACGGTTTAGCTGAAACTCAGGTATCACGCTACGCATGCTACAGCACAACTTCCTGAAAAGAAGAGTCATACACAAATGCTGCCTTTTTATGTCAACTGATCCCAGTGATTTCATCACTGGGCCTAAAACACTTGCATTATCACCAGCCGGCTCTGGTTTCAATAGCGTGTGGCAATATTATCATCCACTTACTGCTGCCTGGCAGAATAATGTTTCTATGAAGATATGGCAAAGAAAAGTAGCACGTGACAGTCAAGGTCCTCACTCGTGTCCCTTCCCATGGGGCAGTGGGTCTCCAGCCTGCCACCTCTTGCTCAGCCATGATGTGGAGAGACCAGCCAGCCACACAGACTGATAGAAGTTCTACGTGCCAACTGCACTTGAGTGCAGAATTATCACGTGTCACAACACCTGCTGCAAAATCCCTAGTGTTTCCCATTCCTTAACATATTATGTTATCTCACCACAAAACTGTAACCACATCAGGTACCTACAAGGAGGGCAAAGTCATAAAGAAGGGGTGAAAGCTGCAGACAGTAGGATTAAAATGTAAGTTCAACAGCTTTTGAAAAAATGTAATCACTTGAACATGACCGCAGAGTCTTAACCACACTTGGTGGCTGACAAATGCAGCCACAAGCCAAGTCTTAGCAGCCCTTCAGCCTGCTGTATTCAGGCCTGATTCAAAGCCTAGGCACATTAATTACAAGTTTCCCATTAAATTCACCAAACTTCTTAACAGGCAAATGTTGTACTCCTGTATATGTTACTTCTCATCTCTTTCACATCCTTGTGACAATAATCCAAGAGCTTAATAACTGTTTACATCAACACCTCAAGCAGATAGTCCTAACCACCTATGTAGCGCCTAACTGATCTATTGTTGGATTTAACAATGTAATTTAAACAACCATTTATTTATAAACATGCCTCTGATTTGTAAAACTAAGCCATAGCTTCAACTTCTCAGTCCTCAGATGAGGTCTGTACTTTACAGGAGATATTTCATCTGCAGGTTAACTTATCCAAAGTACTCTCTGGTATCTACAGCACTGCATTTTTTGGTGCATTTTTGGGGGGCTTGTGTTGCTATTGCTTTAACAAATTACCCAATCTGAGCAACAGTAACAGTGGAATACTTCAAACAACTTGACAGTGAAGCCTTACACATCTCTGCTAAACATCATTTTGTTGAAAGCAGTAATCTGTAAAGCTTGTAGAGATGATTTGTTGGTTGTTTCTTTTAATGGAATGATAGATAAGCCATCTGGCAAAGGAAAATGCAGTTCCTCACTTTCCGGTACCAAGGAAACTGCTTTTTCCTCCTCTCCCTCCCCAGTAAAAGTCATAAGGCATCGTACTTACAGCATCAACTTTGACGGCCGACAGCACGACTTCCATCAGGATCAGCAGAAGCCCCAGATCCCTGCAGGGGAAGGGGAATAAGCACGACACTGCTTTAAGCTAGGACTAAACAAGCACGTGACAAAACTCTGCAGCTGAAGGTGACAATACGACTTTAAAAAAGTTGTTTCCAAAAGCTTGCCGAGCGGAATTACTTACTGACAAATGAAAATACGTGCACTGGGAAGCTGCGAGATGTCCATGTTCGCTCCTTCCCTGCCCGGGGGTTCGGCTCAGGGCTTCCTCCCGCCGGACGGCCGCGCCTATAAGGCAGAGGAGAGCCCGCATGTAATGCCGGTGCCCCCGGCGGAGGTCTCCGGGCTGGGCGCCCCCGCGCCGCTGCCAGGACAGGGAGCGGCCGGGCCGCTGCCGGAGGAGAGGGGGTTGTCGCGGCGCCCCCCGGCGCTCCGTCACCCGCGGGGGCGCGCACCCCGACGGGCTGGGCAGAGCCAGCGCCCCCGGCCCCCGCCCCGGCCCCTTCCGCCGCCCGGCCCCGCGCCGCTCCGCTGCGCGCCGCGCTGCCGTGCCCTCCCGGGCGGCCGCGGCGGTGTGGGGCGAGGTAAGCGGCGCGCCTCCCCCCTCCGCCCGCCCCCCCGCCGCCGGCCCGCCACCCACCCGCGGCGCGGAGGAGGAGGAGGAACTGCGGCCAGCGGGGAGCGGGAGCGGGCGAAGTTGCGCCCTCCCAGGGTCCCCGCCTGGGGGGAGGAGAGGGGGCTGCCGACGCCCATCGGTTACGGCGCGGCGAGTCCCTCGCCCCCGAGGCATTGCAGGCGCCGCGGCCGCCACGGAGGGGAGAGCCGCGCATGTGGGGCCGGCCCCGCGGAGCCCCACGCTGAGCCGACGGCGCCCCGCCGCCCAGGGACCGACGGCGCTGTGCGGTGCGCGGCAGCATGCGGCTCTGGCTGGGCTTCGGGCTGCTGCTGAGCGCCGAGCTCAGCGCCGTGTCTGCCGCGGTGAGTACGCGGGGGTGACTGCCCCGGGCTGCGGCACCCCTCACGGGGAGGCGCGGGGCCGGGCCGGGCCGCCCGCGTTGGGGGGACGGCGCGGTGAGCCCCCAGCCCTGCCGCCTGCCCCCGCGCGAAGTGCGGGGCGCCCCGCTCTCGGAAGGTGGGGCAGCCAGGTGGGCTCGGCGGGGATGCCCGGTTGCTCGCCGCTGCCGCGGGGCTGCGCCCGCTCGCCGGCCCTCCGCGGGCGCGCAGCGGCCCCGGCCTCCCCGCGGGCTGGCGGCGGGGTCCGGGCGGGGGCGCGGGACGGGTCCGCCGCGCTCTCGCTCGGCCCGGGGCGCCGCGGGCTGGGGAGGGGATATGAAGCGCGCACCCACCGGGACGTAAAAGTAGCCAGCTGTGTTTCCACGGTGAAAAAGAAGAAAAAAAAAAAAAGCTTTTTGTAGAGGGGAAGGGGGGGGAAGAAAAAAAAAAAAGTGGTTGGTTGCTTGCATTCAAAGCGCCGTGCTCGTTGCCTTTGACCCCCGCGATGGGCATTAGGCTGGAGACCAGGAAAGATCCCGATGTTAATGGTTAAAGTTGAGTTTTGGCACCTTTCCCGATGGAGCCAGATTGAGCTACAGACATTTAAAATCGAAAGCATGCAAGTAGTCTGAAAGTTTTGCTAAGGGAGCTAATTTTATCACTGAGATATTAGCTATCCACTGTCCTTAAGTTAAAGGACTCTCTTTCCTGGCACTCCTGAAATATTTGCGCTGTTCCTTCTGTACCTCTAAGTAAAGGGCAGTTGACATAGTAATGTGAAACAGGTCATCTTCTCCTGTCTCCTTGATCTTTTGCATTGGACTAGGTTGATACTGTAGTAGTGAAATTAAGGGATGCAGAAAACTCATGTGTAGGCATGGGCAGATGGGTTTTTGTCATGCTTCCTGTTAGAAATGTAAGATCCTGGGTTAGCATTTTCATCAGTAAAGGAAGTATGGGAAGGGGTTATTTTAAACTTTTTTCCTGTGGTTTCAGATGAAATTAAGTTATATAGTAAATTATGATATCCCTGTGTGACCATGGGGATGGTATGTATGCCTTGAATCAGCTGAAGTAAGAAATGCACTGAATGTCTGATGTCTTATCTGTTGCTCCTAGGCTGATGATATCAGGCTTACTGTGATTGCAGTAAATCACTTGATGGTGCACCTTTTAAGTAATTTGCCCATCACTTGGCATTAAGCTGATTGAACTGTATTCCTTTCAGGATATAATTAATTTTAATTAATTAAAATCTTTTTAAGTGATTCACGTTTGAGTTCTGGATTTGGTATTCCTAGAGACTTAAGTACCTGTCTGGGATACATGTTTCCGTCTTGCACTGTAGAGTGAAGTCATTGGGTAAACCATGACTGTCAATCAAAACCAGAAGACTATGTAGGGAATAAGTGCTCATTAAAAGAAGATACAAACTTTAATATCAGTTGTACAATTTCAGGTCTTCTGTAGCAACTCTGAAGAGGCTTTGTTTTAGAAGTGTTCTGTATATGCTGGATAAATTGTTTTGTTAAAATCAAGATTCCTTAAAATGCAATCTGGAACCGTTAATGGTATTATGAAGTTATCCTCATAATTAGCTGTTCTTTCTATGCTATGCTGTCTGCAGATTTACAGTTCCTCATCAGCATCACCGGGAAACACAAGTAGGCTGTGGAAATTGAGCTGCATTGCAGTTTTGTTGCCTTAGATAAACTTTCAGCCGAACATGGGTGGCCTTTCAATCAGTTAAATTCTGTTGGCATTGCCCCCAGCTCCACACTGTTGCCTGCCACTAGCAACTACCCAAAAGGCAATGGAAACTGCTGTTGACCTGCAGTATACCAGGTGGTCGAGGGGCTTCTGTTTGTAGGTCCCTGAGCTGGGCTGAACCCTCCGAGTGATTGTGGCTGCGTGGTGTGATCCACTGTATACCTGGGGCAGGATCTCTCACTTTTGGAGAGCTGGCAGAGCTGGCCTGGTGCTCACAATGTCCTCAGATGAACGCGTTCCCACTGTTTACATTTAGAGAGTAGTTGTGTTAGCTGAGCACTGCGTGGTAGGCAAGCTTGTGTGCAATGCTGTTTGCAATAGGTTGAATGGAGCAACAACTTTTCTCCTGCAAAAAAATGATGCTGGCTCCTTCCTTCCCCAAAATAGCTGAGATTAGCAAGATATTTTTAAAAAATGTATTTGTGCAGCCACGGTCTTGTGTTCTTAATTGCCCTTTGTCACAGAATCGCTGAGGCTGGAGGGCACCTTGGAGATCATCTAGTCCAACTCCCTGCTCAGACCAGGGCCAGAGCACTGCTCGAGGCTGTGTCCAGCTGGGTTTTTAGTATCTCCAAGGATGGAGACTCCTCAACCCTTCTGGGCAACCTGTGCCAGTGCTCAGTTACCCTCACAGCAAAGAATATTTCTTCGTAAGTGCAGCGTGGATGCGCAGAGGTAACTAATTGAGATGTGAGAGGGTGCCTGGGAATGCAAACATAGCAGAAGCGGCTTGTGCTAGGTTGTTGATGATTCTGCAGTCTAACAGGGCTGGCAGAGTGAAAACTTGTTTTTAACACTGATGTATCCATGATTAAATACATACAAGGAGGTTTGGAAGGACTGCTCTCACAGGGGCATTTGACCTAGCAAAGCCAGCCTTGAGCCAGCTGCTGTCAGGATCACATGCCTCAGTACAGACAAGGGAGCTGCTCCGTTGCAGCTCCCACTACTTGAAATGCGGCACTATAAAATGCATCCAGATGTGGCACTGGAAGCACAGTGTTTTTTACATTGAACAATTATAATTAAAATATTAATTATAGCTGATCCGGGGTTTTGTACTGTTCTGTGTTCTTAGGAGATTCATTTTCAAATTATAAGGAGAGCAGAGTAGAAGACAGGGCAGTAGATTAAGATATTTCCAGGTCAGGCTGAGAGACTGCTCCCATGAGACGGTTACAGGAGAAGCTTGTTTTGATGGATCTCTGCAGGGGATCTCATTTCTGACACTCTTTAGGCTGCCATTTCCTTTGAAGAAAGTCTGTTTCCTAACATTAGTACTGCTTGGTTGAGAGTTGACAATGCCATGGAAATCCCGGTTTCATGTTTTGGTACCTCATCAATGCTACTGCAGTGCTGGTCCCTGCGCTTTCTGTAGCGGAACAAGATCTTCCAGCTGTGCTTGAGTCCTGGGGCAAGTCGCACAAGTGGTCTGCCTGCCATATAACACGGGGGTAATGGAGATGAAGCCCTGTGTGCCACTGCTTGGTGGTGGGCTTAGCCATCTCTCAGAGTTCCCAACCCACCTCCCTTTCCACTCCTAGTGTTGGCGAAATGGGAGCTGGGCCAGAGCTGAGAGCAAGCTCTATCCAGCTACTAGGGGAAGGCAGGCCAAAACAGTGATAAAAGCAGGCATAATTTTTTCCATGAGGGCAATGATGATTCCACCAGTGCTATTTGAGCTGAATGTCTGATGGTAGCTGGGGACGCGCTGGTGGGAGGCTGGGAGGTTCCTGTCCCCGGGTAAGCTCGGTACAGGGAGTGGTGCCTCATCCATGGCCAGGCAGAGGCAGCTCTGCTGTATTGCCCTCACGCCTTCCTCGTGTCACCCTTCCTATTTTTAAATCTTATTTGGGGCTGCAGCCTGACACATGCAATTCTAGGCCAAAAGCAAAAAGAACATATTGCCTCCACCTAATCTGAACAAGTTTTCTGTTTCTTTTTCATTAGAAATGGGGTTTATTGAGGTGAAATGTACAGGATGCATAAACCAAGAGCAGATTAAAAAAACGACTTGGGCTTTTGGCATGTGGCTGAAGAGAAGTCATATGACTGAGCGAATGACTGGCAGCACTTCACTTGGGTGTGCTTTTACTGGTGGAATAAGGCTGGGTTGGGCACCTGCCTTCTACAGCCATTTGCATCTAGGGCTGCCGCTGTCCCTCCGTGCTGAGAGACCTATCCCCTAAGACCATTTGACATCTTTGATCCTGAAATCCTTAATGTCCTCAAGGACTTGTCAATACCAAGAGCACTTCTAACAAACCCTGACAGGTTTTAATTCAGGATGGAGATATGGTCACTTCAGTTCAGAAAATATGGCCAGAAGGAGACCCAAATGACTTCCAGTAAGTTAAGTATTTCTTGGGCTAGAAGGCTTCAGAGGGAAAAGGGAAACGGGTTTGGTTCCTCCTGTCAGGCTATGGTGGGGTGTGGGAGGGTCTGAAGCACAACAGAGAAGTACAGAAGTATAACACTCCCCTTTCCTCCTGTTGGATTGAGGTGGCTTGGCAGGAAGGGGTATGAGACCTGGGGCGGCTGAGGGTGCACCACAGAGGGCCGTGAGAGCTCGGGCAGGCGGGTGGCCTTCAAGCCCATGACAAGGAACGCTTGCTGAACATGCAGCAGTGGGGTGTCGCAGCACTCTCCAGACTATCAAGCTGCAACAAGGTCTTTTACCATTTCATACCAGCACACTCTTCATGCCAGTCTCTCTGCTACCTTCTCCTCACCTCATCCAGGGCCCATTCTCTCTTCTCTTGCTTCTTCCTTGGCTGCTCTCTCTTCATTGGCTCTCAACCCCTTAACAGAACCAGCCACACCTGCACCTTATCTATATTGGCCAACCTGATACCCCTGAAGCCAGCCCAGAGCTGTATATTATCAATGCTAATTAGCCCAGCTTCATTCCTCTACAGTGGGAAGTCGTTTGGCCAAAATATATACAGAGTAAAGTGCATGGGCACTGCTGGGGATGAGGGGGCAGGTCTGGTGACTCCTTGCTCCGTGAGGGAAAGTCTTTGTCTCTGCTGTCTTTCCTGCCTGCTTCCCCTCTCCCTCTGGCCACCTCTTCTACAGCATCATGGCACAGGGCGCCAGAGTCAGGAGAGAGGGGTAAGCTGTTTTGGGAACATGTACCTGTTGGCTGCCAGCTGTGTAGGAGAGTGCAGTCCCTGAGCCTCCCCAAGCAGTCAGTCCTGACTCATCTCTGTGAACCTCATTCCTGGAGCCAGCTGTTGAGTGTCAGCACACACAAGTGCATTCCTGGACCGTCATCCCAAGTAGCATAGTTTTGGCTTCTGAGCGTCTGTGTGTACCAAATGCCTGCAGAACTACTGCAGTGTTTCATCATAACTCGTCTGCTTGGCATATATAGTTCTGGGCTTTAATTAGGTTATATAATGCCTGAGGTTATGCTGGATGTATATACTGTTGGTTGCCTTGATCAAGTAGAGAAATGTGGGATAGCTGCTGCAGGCAGCTAAGACAATAGTTTTGAAAATGTCAGAAACCATCTCTAGGGATAGGCTTATGAATATTGTTCTTTTTATAGAACTAGACTAAACAAAGGAAGATTCAACAACCTCAACATGAGAATAAGTTGATTTACTTCATCAGTGTTTAAAAGATACATAGTACTCCCTTCCCAGAATTTCTGTTGACTTTCCCATCACAAAGGCCCTTAACCCTGCAAAATTTGGTCAAAGGGAACAGTCTGGGCATGGGCTGTGACGCGACTGGAGTAGCAACCTGTGCCTTTAATGAGTAATTGAAGGCGTGAAGTACTGCTGCAATTTAATGATGATCGTGGGAAGATAAAATTTTGACTTCTCTGGGCTGTGACTGGCTGGAATTATTCTTAGCGATCTAATACATCAGAAAAGTATGTGGCATTAGCCCACCAAGAGTCTTTATATAGCAGTATCTTGGACAATGTGGAAGTAAAATACAGAACAAGTTAAAACATTGTCAATATGGCAATTACTGTCATGCTATTCTGATCTGCGTGACTTGCATTAAAGGAAAAAGGCAGATGTATTCTTCACAAAGTGTATGAGTAGATAGTGCAAAAAGCCATTGTCTGTTGTTGCTCACTGGCATGTATAAACAGACAGAGGATGATCAAAGATTTAATCAGAAAAAAATTGTGTCCATTTTGTCTTTTAAGTTTGTATTTAGTATTGAGAAAAATACATGTATGTAAGTAACAGGTTTCAGTAAATGTTTCGAAAAGCAAAAACCGGACTGTTTAATCTTCCTTTATCTCTGACATATTCTCTTACAGAAGGGGGAACTTGGATAAACTTTCTAAAATGAAGAGAAAAAGAAAAAAAAAGCACAGTAGTATATGTTTATAAGCACTTTAGCTTCCAGTCGCTTGTACTTCTGCTATACCCTGTTCAGCTCTGGGTTCACTTACTACCACTTTGATCAATCCAGTATCTCAAATACGTATTTATTTTTTAGGAAACCTCTTACATTGTGCCTGCTTCCATCACATTTCCAATGTGGGCAAAAAGCATAGTATGCTTTAAGGTTGTATTAGCCCTTCTTAGCTTAGGTGGATGTGTGGTTTTGGTAGGAAATACCCCTTCGCACCTCTGATTTGCCAAATCGTCAAGGGTCTGAAAACTTTTACATATGGGTTCCAATGAGAAGTCTAGTCCTGCGTTTATACTAGTGCTGGGGTCTTTCAGTGACATCAGTGCAGTTCTGGTGCAAGGTGCTGTGGCACAGGAGCGAGCAGCAGGTGCTGCAGCCTTGGAACCTGCTTGGGTGGAGATGAGTCAGCGTTGCCTCACAGCCCACAAAATAACCTCTTTTTTTTTTTTTTTTTTTTTTTTTGCCTGCCCTGGACTGCCTTACAGTAACTTAATAAAAAAGACATGGAAGAGTTGAAATGAGGGAAGCCAGAGAAGAGCTGGAAAAAGATGGGGTTCCCCCTCCCCCTTTTCTTTTTTCATGTTACCTTCACGTCAAAAGGATGCTGTCCTCACACATGTTCTGAAATAAATAGCATAAGATTTTCAACGATGTGCCAACTTAATTCACAGAAAGTGTGAATTGTAAGAAAATACAGAGAAAGTAAAAACTGTGTTTTTAGCAAAGTTATTCAGCTGCCTTTATGGAATTTTATGTAGGCTGGAGGGTTTCTTTGGGTGGATCCAAGAGGAGGACTACTGAACATCCTCTGTTCCCCTCCTTTCCTCTGCCTTTTCTCTCTGTGTGTGCTCCTGCTGCCTTCAGCTTTACTGCTGCTGGCAAACAGCCTCTTGCAGGGTCTGAGGGAGGGTGTGCATCTTCAACAGAACAATGTGAAGGCCAAAACACAGAGTGCTGTCAAGTGTGTGGAGTAAACAAATTGCAAAGTAATTAATTTTCTTTCATCTTTTTGTGGTTTTCATCCCCTAGTAGCGGTGACAGAGAGAGCGTTTTGAGATTAAGATTTTCAAGATGTCTGAGAGGGAACTGATGGAAGAAATTATCAAAGTTATGAAATAAATGTAAGAATAACCCTAATAAACAAGAATTACTAGGAAGTACTAGAATATTTTAATTGAAAACCAAATGAGTTAGGTCTTTTGCATTCAGAAGAGATATAGCTTTTTACAGATTAAGCATGGGACATATTATCCATTATCTTGTCTGTCGATAACGATGTATACCTTAAAGAACATTTCAAATGCTGCAACTGGGAAGAAGAAGTATGTTTTTAGGTGAAGTTTGTCCCCCCACTGGAGAACCCTGTCCAGCTATTAAAGTGGGAGCAGAAGAGGTGTGCTGAAGAGCTTGAGTTTGCAGACTCCGTGCTTTGTCTCTGAATTAAGATGAAAGCTGCAAATCATTTATAGATGTTGAACTTTTCTAAAATGTGCCAAAAGGCTTGTGGTGTTGCCTAGCATTTGCTAGGAGAAAATGGCTTGAGGCTACTACATCACATCTCTTCTACCACCTTTAAAATCCAGTGTCCAGCCTTTTCTCTGCCCATGTTTGTATTGGCTTCTGTGGTATTTGTAATGTCTCCAGCTACATGAGAGATCTGTGGTTTCACCAGGGCAGTCAGCCTTCCTACTAGGTGCCCTCTCCTGTGTCTTCTGTATGTGAGGATGCTGTCTTAGCACTTGGGGCAGGATTCTGGTAGAGCATTTCTAAATGGTTTGGTGGATGAAAGTTTATGTAGTTGATGCCATTCTTAGGTAAGGATTGTTTCTACAGATATTCATGTTGGAAATTTGCAGTGAAGTATGTAATCTTTCATGCATATAATTACTAACTTAGGGGGAAATATATTGTTTTATTAGCTGGTACTATTTTAATAGATGATTTGTAGGATCCTTAGTTTAGTATGCAAATACCAGAATGAGAAAGGCTGTATTTTATTTTTTTTTTTGTCATGACAAATGTTCAGTTGTAGCTAAGGGATAAAACAAATTAGCCCATTTTCACTGGATAGCTATGTGCTGACTGGATATTGTAAGTCTTTTCGTTTTATTAGTGCAGTTGTTTGTCTACTGGAAAAAAACTTGTTTTCTAGTCTACTGAAGACTTCTGTTGAAGTATTTGATAATCTAAATGCATCAAAACAAATCCTAAGTTTGTAATGAAACCCAAATAAGGCTGAAAAATTACACTGGTGTGGACTTACAGGGCTGTAAAGAATTAGAACAAAAATTTGAAGAAGAATTAGTACATTAATGGTTTGTATTCATGGTGCACATATTAAGGGAAAAATCAGCTAAGTGAGGGTAGACACAAACATTCCAGGAATTTTCACATTGTGCTTGAAGCTCTGTCCCTTTTATGGCAATGGTAAGTCAGTTATCTGCTAGCAGAATAAAAAAGGATAAATTCTAGCTGCCATAAACCCAAGATGCATGTGCAAACAGTATTCAGGCCCAAAACTCAGAAGGTATTTTAGCTGTAAATACATGTGTGTTTTTAACATTTTGCAAGAACAGGCAAGGAATGCTAAAATGATGTAAATGTTTGTAATATTATGGCTTTGTTTTAGAAAATTGTGAGGTTTTTTTACTGAAACAATGATTATTTTTTTTAGCTGAAGTCTATTGAATGGGGCTGTATCTTTGTTACAAACAGCTGCATTTTTGAAGTCAACATGGAGTATTTTGAGACAGGTAGGGAATAGCAAGAGGTATAAGTGAAAATGAGAAGAAAGTAAAAAGCTGAAAATTATCCTAGGAAGTCTGTGGTGTTTTTTTTTTTTCTTTTTTAAATGGTACAGTGATTCTGAAGAGTCAAGGCTGCATGACTCATCCCAAGGGGCTGGAGTAGAAGCCAGGGCAAGAAGCATCCCGGAAGCCAGGGATTAGAAGAGATTGTAAAAAATTGGTATTACAAAAAGAAAAAAATCAGGAAAGAGTGAAAGGGCTAAGTGCTAGAGCCCTGCAGTTACAGTTTTGCTTAGCTGAAAAACAACTGTGTGAGCTGACTCTGGCTCCTGGCCCCTGCCACCAGTGGCAAGGACCCCCCAGCTGGCAGACCAAGCCTCGAAGATGTTGTTCCTCTGATCCTTACTGGTAAATCCCAGCTGGGGGAAGACTCAGACATGGGTTCTGGTGCTGTTAATTCTTACGCAATGTAATCCTACTGTCTGTGACTTTCTATTACTATTTTAAAACTTACTTCCCATTATGGACCTCAGTGATACAACAAATATTGTACCAATGCTTAAAGCCCTTGGGTTAAATAGTGTCTCAGCTCATGCCCTTGAAAATGCCAAAATAATAGTTCAAATCATGCAGAAAAACAAATGCATCTTGCTAGGGACATGCCTTTGAAAATGTGCTCTGATTCACACTAGTCAGTCAAACTAGATGCTGATTTTTGATGTGTTTTCCAGGAATGGTGTTCTTGGTTGGGTCAGAGTTTGTGATCTTGAGTGGACTGGATGTGTCATGAGCATAGAAAAGCTTTGAATGTTAGCCTCTGAGACGTACAGGCAGGCAACTGCCAACCTCACAGTGATTCTAGCTCAGTGCCCTCTGTCCTGTCAGGTGCAGAGTCATTTCCTCAAAACTGCTGATTATTTCAGCCTCCATTTAACTCATTTTTAGGGTAGCTGAAGATGCTAAGTTTGTGGAAGGAATTTTTCCTAAAGCATCAAGGAAACCAAAGAAGATGATGGTGACAGGGCAAAGCCAGAAAACTTGCATAGGTCAGAAATGAGGACTGTTTTGTAAGGATTCTTCTGTGTGCCGTCATTATAAGAATCATATTTTCTTCTTTATGTCCTCAAATAAAATCCTCAAAGGAGCAAGCCTGGCAAGTGATTGCCTGGTACCCATCTGTGTCACCACAGTCTTTGCAAAGGTAACATACACGCCTACTAAAAGGTGTTTGTTCTAAATACTTTCCTTGCATTCAGAAACACTTTCTTACCGATACCACATGAGCTCCTGGTGCTGGAATGGACTTGGCAATGTGAGAGTGAGAGAAAAGTCTGTGAGGTCCTGTAGATACACTAGTCCTGGATGCTACTAGGCCCTCAAGAAGTACAACTGCACAAAACACGTGTAGGATATTATCAAGACTAACTGAACCTTTGTTAAGGCCTGAAATGGCATCTACAAGGTCCATGTGGGGCTTGAAATGAAAGCCAATGTATTATGATTTTGGTCCACTTTTAATAAAAAGTTTCCTGGTTGTTAAGCTAAAATGATTCTATTTAATTTTATAAAAGAGAACAGCACACAGAACTTAGTGCCAGTGCCAAAACAGACCATGTACTGAGTGTCTGTATTCTGTTGAGCTCAGATTTATTTTAGCTGCGCTGTTATCCTGTACTGTAAGGCTCGTAAGCAATCTTAAATTTTGTAAATCCCCATTCATTGTCATAAAGTCTGAACATATCATGAACAAAACATGAAAAGTTCTACATTTCCCTCTCTGTGCTTGCTCAGATGCATGCCATCATTGGTAATGGGCAATTACACGGGACTGGTTTGCACATGGCACAGTGTGTATCTTTATTTGCCAAGAGAAGTGTACGAAATTGATTGATACGGGGAGGTGCATATGTGATTATGTCATGTCTTGTATTGTTTTTGATAACACCCCTGCGTGTCTGATAAATGTCATTCAGCTGTCGAGAAAATTATTTCATAGTTCTAAAGCCAAAGATATATAAATCATAACAAATCAGTCATGAAGATGGAGAATGAGTTCTCTGTGAACTTGCACATATTACTGGATGTGAAGTGTTGCTGAAAAGAATTGAATGTCGTGGTGTACTTAAAACGTGAGCCTCTTAACATGAATTGTTCTGTACCTGAAGACAACTAATGAATTTCTGGAATGTTAGGTAAAATGGAAAGCTTGGGTACAACATCACTAGTTAAAACTGAATTTATAATATTGCATGTAAAGTGATCTGTTTCTTGTCACTGTTGTTTGCTGTGTTAGAAAGTGTAAAGTACAGAATTCCTGTGCTTAGATTTATAGTATTAGGTGGAAGCTGCCAGGAAAGCATTTTTAAAATCTGAATCACACCATGCTAAAGGCAGAATTGTGATGTACCATCATAACTGACCAATCTCATAGTTGTCACTGGTGGTGGGCAGTGATCTGTGTGTTTCCTTTGGTACCAATTATTAATCTGATAGCCCAGTATCAGGTGGGATAATTCATAGGAATTAGTCATTTGACTGAGTTTTTTGTGCTGATGCTTCAGTATCTGACTGGCTGCAGGAATTATTTAGTGACCCATTAAGTGTATAACTGTGTCTGTCGTGGAGAAGTCTGATCTTACACTTCTTTAGACTGGCTGTTTCCCTGCCTTATTTAGAGGGGTGGAAGAGGGATGGGACTGTAAAAGAGCCAAGGCACTTGGCGTGTTGTAGTGAAATTCTGAGGTATCAGCTGGGCAGAGGAATAATTTCTAAGTATATTGGCTGGGTAAGACCAGTGGCCACAACTTGGTTGCCCTCCCGACATGCCTTCCCATGTGTGCTGTGCTCCCTGTGGGAAAGATGGCATTTCAGCCTCCTCCTTACACCTGCTTTACTGTGGCATATAAAAAAGGCATACCAGCTTTTTCTTCCCTGGCTATTACCTCCTAACATAAAACCTCGCAGGCGAAATCAGCACCGTTTGTCCTTTGCTGGTTGCCAGCAGCTGCATTTGAAGCAGGAGCACGGCTGAGGCTTGGGCTGGCCAGTAGCAGGAATGGGCTCCTGTGGGACAAGCAGCAGCACCTGCTGCCCTTCATCCTACAGGTGAGGCAGAGGAGTGCTGATCAGCTGGCGGGCTGCACATCCCAAGTTGGACCCTTGGCGGTCGCATCTGCTTCCTGTGAGCCCGAGATGACAGGCAGGGATCCTGCATCCTTGGTCTGTTCCCCTGGGACTGGAGAGGTTTGATCTGCAGCCTGAAGTGGTAGTGCTGCTCCGTCCTTGCGTGGAGTCACCTTCACAGCCGAACTCTCCAGCTGACGGTGTAGGGAGCAAGAGCAATGCCTCTTGCATCCCCTTCTCAACCTACAAGCGATAAGAAAGGGGAAGGAGCAAGCTGTAAAAAGGCCAGAAAATGTCAGAAAGATCTATGTGTCTTTTCTTGGTCTTACGGTGTTTCAGTGATTTATGACATGAGAAATTACTTCTGTCACTGAAGAATTATGTGCAGAGAAGTAGGCTAGTGGTCTTGGTCAGCACAGTAAAAATGAGTTTTGTCAGCTTGGTTGCCTGAAGGTTATTTGATATTCACAGATTTACAGAGAGAAAAAGAGAAGCTGGTCAGGTGTCCTGTCCCTGTTTTCCTCCCTTTCAACCAGCGTTACCCTATTCCCTAGACTGAAGTCTGATGTCATGTCTGTAATGACTTTATTTTTTTCCATATATGTTTGTTTCAACGTTGGGACTTAGTGTTGATGGGCCGCTAGCTTCATAAAGGTTCGTCAATTAAAATATAACAGAACATGTGAAAATATTGTGTAGTATCAAGAAGCCACGAAAAGCTTTTGGATGTGTTGACAGGTGAGAAACTACCTGGGTGTAGGGATTAATGTAAATTAATATGGGAAAAATATCTCCTGAGGCTCTAGGCTGAGTCATCAAACAGATTTTTTTTTTTTTTTTTAATAATAAAGACATTAACAAAGAGACATCTTCCAAAATGTTGTCAGTAGAAGACAAGGCAACTTTTTCTATAGAGTTTGGTTTAAGATTTCCCACTGTTAAGTGAACACTTCAAACTATCTTCAAAGCCTCTGGGTGTATTTCTTGGTACCTGCTTTTCTACATGTTGTAACTCTTTTAACAGTGCAAAGGAGATGAACTACTGGGTGGGATCTTCTGGTAGCGTTTTAGTCCAGAGGTGTTTTCAGGGAAGAGGGATAAGATGACTGAAACCCGTAAAGTTTTGTGACTGTGCTCAGCTGGTGTATTGTCTCTTTTTTAAGGACTACTGACAGTTGGTATGGATCACAGCATCTAGAATGCCAGTGAAATTCAGGAACACACGTGTTTTGGGGAAGAAGCAGCAGAAATTGTTTAGGAATAAAAGATTACTTGTTTCTTGGGTTTTTGTTTCTTTTTCCAGGCCTTATCAAGAAATACTGGAAAAGAAAATTTTGCAGAAAAATTCAAAAGAAATGTACATTATGTATTTTTGTCTCAGAATACGCAGAAAAATAATTGCTAGGGTAATGATAAAAATGCTACCACTGTACTTTTATTTATCAGAATTCTTTCTTGAATTATAAATAGCTTGAATAAACAACTTCATTTTGGAACCTGCAGTATCAGCCAAACACAATTCCTGTGCACTGCAGTCTGTACTATTTTCAGACCTGGTCAAAAAACATTTCTATGTCTATACATTAGCATATTATGTTTCGTAACTATGGAATTTTTTTCACCAGAACCATCTCTTTTATTCTTTATTATAAAGTACCTGTGCATGTACTTGTTTCTGAAATCTTCATTTTTCTTTACAAGTTAATGATACTGACACTATATCTCTTTCAACACTTTTTTTTTTTTATTCTAGACATATACCATTAGTGCCTACTCACAGAAGTATCTGTTAATAACACCCCCCAATATTACATGTAATATTCAGAAGTATTTTATAATTCATTTCATGCAAGTATATCTAGCACTGCTTACTCCTTTTAAGACTAAGAGTTGCATTATGCATAATGTAGATAAAACCTCATTTTTTTAAGCAATTATCTGTTGCAGATACATTTTTCCCCCCCTTCCCTCATTCCCTTTTATTTTTGTTCAGGAAAAATGTATGTGTCCCTGACCTCTCTCCCAAAGCCTTTAAAACTCCTCACATCTAAGTCAGGACCATGGATCTAGATGGATAATCAAGGAAGAATAATAGGTTCCAATGAATTTCTTTTCCTCCAATAAAGTTGGCATAGCTGTGTGGTAAAAATAGTGTGGGGGTTTCTTCTCTCTTTTTCAGGTCAAATTATGAATTCTCTCACTGTGTAGTCTAAGTTTTTTTCCAGTTTGGTTTGTTCTGTGGCATGTTCATCAAACCTTTTAGGTGTGAAACAGTAGACATTGCATCCTGTCCGGTGGTAGAGTGTCTGTTTCAGAAATAAATCTCTAATGTTGCCTCTGGTCATACACTGCCATGCCACAAGCCCCTTGAGGGCTGTAATTTTTTGTCAGAAGTATACAATACGATCATTGCATTTCCAGTGGTTGCCCTCCCATTGTGCACCCACATGTTCCCTCAGCTACAAGCAGAATTGCAAACAGGTTCAGGTACTGCAGCCTGAAGTGGTGGATCTGGCATATTTCTAAGGAGCGTGTCCTTGAGTACAAGTAGTGTTCTTGGTACTGTTCCTTCCTTTTCTCTTTTTTCATTTGGTGTTCAAGAAGGAACTCTTCTCCCTGAGCAGCTCCAGCTGGCTGCTTAGATACCCTGTTGGAGCAAATAGCATGGATTTCTAGCTCCATAAAGCTGATCAACCGCTTATCTGCTTCCTGTCCTAGAATAAGTTCAGCTTGTGGCTGATATAGTGGACTTCAGGAGATGTTGCAGGCAGTATCCAGTCCAGCTGCAGGTGAATGTGGCTGTCTGCACACGAGGGAGCAGCCAGTCCCTGTTTTGGCAGCCCTAGGCAGTATTTTTAGCTTCCCTGTGTCTCCCTCTCCCAAAAGTTAAGTAAGGATAACTAAACTTCCTCATCTTCAAAGTAGGATATAAGTCAGTTGTATGATATTCTGTGATAGGGATTATACAAAGCCTGACAGTGTATAATAAAAATGCATTTGATCGATTAATTTCCCAGTATCACCAGCTTCAGGAATAAAAGGAGTGTGCATGTCCCAAAACTTGGCAATGCACTCGCACCCATCACTTAACATGTAACTCTGGGTTGTCTAGCTTTTTCCTGTATTGGCCCTTGCTGTTCTCATTTTTAGGTGTTTCTACAGTAACCACAGAGACAAACATTCGAAGAGGCTAAATATCAGAATGGGAAAAAAGATGGATCATCAAGGGGAATTTTGTCAGAGGGTTCAGGATAGGGCACCAGATTAACTAGGGATTTCCATCTGAAGCTTTTAATTTTGGCTACTTCTTTGTGACACTCTTTGAGAACAAAATTGTTTCTAACTTTAATGATAATATATTTAAAAGCATATATTCGAAATTGTTTCTGCTTAGGACCATAAAACAGAAATATTTCTTTTTTTTTTTTTACAAGAAAAGGCAAGTATTCACAGTATTATTTGGATGAGTAAAGATAATAGATTTGAATTTTGATATCCAGTGTAGAGGAGGAAAATAAAAGTAATTGGACAGAATAGCTTTAAACCCACATATTTTATGATACCTGCCAATTTTTCTGAGGCAAAACCAGCAAAGATGTCCATATTACATTTATTTCAGTTATTTAAAAAAGACTTTTGGAAATGGAAATTTTAACTTTTAAAAATTTTTTCAGTTTCTTTAACGTGAAATTCCTTTCCAATGAAAGAAAGGGAAATGAAGTAAATGAATAAAGGAAAGGCTTGCCAATAAATGATAAGATTTGGATTGTTATAAATAACTATAAAAAGTTCAGTGTAATAGTATGACAGTATGGTACCTGCTTTCCTCTTCCTCCACTGCTAATTGAAAATAGAGGGGGAGTGATTTAATTCTTCATGATTAATTTTACATCTTTGAACAAGATAGGGAGTCCAAGCTGTTCTCAGCTGGATAGCAAACAGTAGAGCTATTCTTTTGGTCCCAAACCCCTGACCTCGTAGGGAAAAGTGATCCAACTGCTTCCAAAATAGGCACATCTGTATACTGTAGTACTTTGTCTCAGGGATACTTGATGTATGCTCCACCAGCTGGAGTATGGGTGAGATAAATGCAGAGTTGCAGAATAAATGGCATGAAACTACACCTCATCCCCCCAAATTTAGGCACCCCTACATGTTTTTTGTTTAGAAAAGCTATGTCAATCTATTTTAGGTAGTACAGCAGACAGCTGCTGTTCTTCATTCTCCTCACTGTTTGTGGTTTTTGGTGGGCACCTAAATACTTTACCTATCTTAAATACACTTACAAAGACTAAATCACTCCACTGCATCATTATTAAAGTAAATTTTTCTGTATTCGGGTGCTGAAACACAGAAATGGAGATGGAAATGCAAAGCAAGCATCCAATCAGTTTGCTTTACTCTCTTTTCCCCTTGAAAGTGCAATGTGTATGACTTTCAGAAGAAACACTGAAATTTACACATGGCTATAAAGTGAGGGGTGGATGTGATTTTACTTTTGTAAGCACTGTGTTTTGCTTGTAGACTATTTTCTTTGTTGAGTTCAGAATAAGAGAGCTCCCAGCTGCTGTCAGCTCCTTGCCCCAGTAATATCAACTAGCAGTGAAGCAGGTATTGAAGAACCCATTGGTGGGGAAATAAATCTGCTGCTTTTCCTAAAAGAGAAGTAAGAAGAGGCAGCCTTCTGAGCAAACCTTCATTCAGCTGTCGTAGTAGGATTAGGAGAATAGGCTAACCCCACTGGCAAGATATTGGGAGTCAAGATACTTGGTCTCCATTGTAAATGCTTTGTGATTAATTTAACAGCGTTGGAGAGGACAGGGAAGCAGGCTGGACTGACTTACTGGCTGATGCTAAAGTGGCTGCATCCCACAGGGCTGCCAAGGGAGACATTTCCACTTATTTTCCTCATGTATGTTAGCATCAGGTTTTGTTTTGCTGTAAGCCAGAGCCCATTTCGGCCCCGCTGGTTCCCAGCATTGGCTGCTGATACAGCTGGCTGCGTGACGGTCCGCGTTAGCACAGGAGAGGGAGCGGGAGCAGGGCCAGACCACAAATGTTAACAGAAGCAGGGATTTTGGGCTGTGCAGCAGATACTGTGTTAACCACAACTTCAAGGTGTGGTTTCACATCAGAGCTGGACTGACCTAGAGGAGGGGTGGAGGATGAGTGGGGCTGACCTTCTGGTTGCAGCTAGCTATTAGCTGGCTTCCCCAGACTGCAGCCTTGGCTCCCTCTCCTCTGTTTGCATTTGGAACAGCGGTGGCCTTTAAATGTGTTTGCATGATGTATAGCCAAATGCACTTCCCTCTTGCTGCTGGCCATATGCTGACATAATACTAACATATCTTTGCACAGAGAAAAGGCTTAAAGAATATTCTGTTTTCATAGTCAAGCTCTGTGCAACCTAAATATGGCCCCCTTTTGCATTATACTAACCTTTAATTGCTTAATGGATTTCACAGGATACTATCCCATTCAATACGCAGAACAGACTGTGCTCACTGAGTGAGGGAGGTTGCAGGGTTTTTTTGCCTTACTCTTCACTTCTTGGACTTGCTTCTGATTTAGTATCTAATAATCAAGTCATGCTTTGAAGGCAGAATTGCCTTTGGCTTCTTATAAGCTTCCTGTGGCTTTTATCACAAGAATACCTGAATGCTTCAAAAAACTACGCACTGATTTTCAGGCGCATACCCGCCAGATGGAAGGAGGCAGTGTATTGATACACTCGGCTATTTCACCCCATTCTGTCTGCATGAGCCTGGATGGTGCTTGAACCTTTCCTAAAGTTTTCATAGCTATTTGCTGACTTCCTGGGAGAGGAAGCATAGAGAAGGTGATGTCAAATGTACCTCCTAATTAACATTCAGTAGCATTTCATGGTTTACTTTTAACACAGTAACTTCAGCTGAAGCCAAGTCCTTGAGATCTTTGGTCTGAGAAAGGATCTAACACCAAAGACATGGAAAATGGGGAGCATGCAATTAGTGCCTACCAGTGAAAAGTATTTGTGCAGCATCTTCAAGGGATTTCATGGTAGAGGCAGGGACTGGATCCCTTTCCCCAGGGCACTGCTCAATCGCCTTAACCAGGAAATGTCTTTGCAATTATCTGTCTCGGCTCTCCATGCATCTTGCAGTAACTGCAGCAACAAAACAGCGATTATGCAGGCAGCCTGACTTATGATAGCAAACCCTAATGCTGAGATTTCATATTCTCTTTGAATGGACCTGCGTGGTCTGGCACTGGCTGGGGATGGCTATGCTTTCTAATGGCTCATGCCTGTTTTCAGAAAGGGAAAGCATTTTCCACTAAACAGTTCCTTGCTGTGGCTTGCTAGGCAGCAAAAGTGCAAGGCAGTTAGAGTGGTACGAGCTTGGCCAGACCGGGCTGGTGTGGAGGACTTCGTTGCCTCAGAGCAATAGTAAGTCGGTGTGTTCAACCTATGCAAGGAAAGCAAGAGAGTTGCTTGTGAAGAAGGGACCCTTCTGCTCAGGGGAGGGCTTGTACGGAGCTCCCAGAGTGCCTTTAGTTTGCATTTCCTAACTTGCCTTAGCATGGAAGGAGAAGGTTGTAAATCAAACCCCCTCAAAAATAATTGAAACAACAAAGTGAATTGAACAAAAAAAGATAAATGCAATCATTTTTCGATTTGACACTTTCAAGAAAGGAAGGTTGTGATAGCTCTACCACAGAGATTGTGATGAGAGGTACCAGTTCCCTGCTGCTTTCAGTTATCCCATCAACTTGCTCAGGGCATGAGGAAGGTGTGGTATTTAAAATCCTTTCTCAAAAACAGTGGTGAAATGGAAGTTAATTTTTCACGTCTCATCCAGACTATTGTCTGGATTATTGTAATAATACAGTAGCCACTGTTAGAAAACCACAACAGCTACTATTAATGTGCTGCAGTAAACGAGACTGCACTCTTTGCTTTTTTCTTCTCATTTTCACAGCCCTGACTGTATCAGTTATTTTCCTTTTACGTTATCTATTCATCTGATCTGTTATCCTTTTTCTCCTCACTCCTTTGCCCTGATAGTCCAGTCCCAGTGTGTTTGGCTATCATTTTAGTCTTACCCTTCCCTCTTCACAGGAAGCCTTACATATGTTGACAGGGCTATGACTTTTCCTGTAGTAAGGAAGAAAAGTGTATGTGGCAAACCACAGGTTTTGGTGTTAGCATTGTATGTACCTGAATATTTTGCCTTTTAACTGCTGATGAGCAGGCAGTTCCCCGTTTACAAGCTGCTTAATCTGGTTGATTACAACATCTATGTTTAGTCTGTGCTCCTCTTTTGGTTTTCCTTTTCTTCTGGAGAGCCATTGCCAGATATAACTTGCGTGTCTGAAAACATGGAATAGTTGATTGAACAATTGCCTTTCTTTTTCCCTGGAAATTGGTCAGTGGGTTTTTGCTTTTGTGAGTTTCCATGTTGCATTTATTGCTGTCCACTCCACTATTGCTGTGAGAAAATAAAAAGGTCAGATGCTGCAGGACTTCCTTGCAAACCTGCTTTTCATCTCACAGATATGAAGTTTTTAAAACTAGCTAAAAGCTTTGTTGAAACAACTGGAGAATGATAAAATCTATGAATTCAGCTGAAGCAATGGTAAAACTACAACGCAGTTATTTTGGGCTTTATGTAGAGTAGACAGATGCAGGGTTTTGCAACCTGTTTTGAATTATCTGTGGTAGTAGAAAATCATATTTTACTGTTAAATGTGTAAAACTTGAAGTACTCCTAAGCATGTTTCTCCTTAGAGAGTAACTTTCTGAAGATCAGCATTAGCTCTGTGACATGGCATGTCCTTCTCTACATGCAGTGCCTTCTACATGCTGTTGGTAGCAGGTAGTCCCAGCTGTTTACTGATGGCAGTGAGCACCTCAAAACTAATTATAAAGCTGGCGTGCATTATAGATGTATTAAACACAGAGTATATTGTGAGATGTTTCTAATTATCTGTTTAAAGTAGTGATTAAAAAAAAAAAGCCTTAGTTGTCCCAAAAGATCATTAAATGCCTTTCCTGAATCAAGTAATTTGACACTGTGAAGCTGAATAAGCAGTGTGATGTAATTTTATATAGCCCTTCGGACAAAAAGAAATATGTAGTTTTCAGTCTAGTAATAGGCTGAGCGGAAATACAGTAGAAGGGGAAAATTAGGAGGGTTGAGTGTGATATTATAGCAGGTGTTTTATAGCTTGTACATGCAATAATTTCAAAGCTTATAAGGACTAGAAAGCTCCCCGTGGTTTCAGTGTGCTTTAGTTTAGATCTTGAACATTGGACTTAGGGCTCTGCTAAGACTAAGAAATGAAGAAGGAAACCAGAAGAAACCTTATAGTCAAAAGTTTATGCTCCATTGGAATTATGTGTTCTGATTTTGCTAAATGGGATCAGTAAATATTGATGAATAATTGCAGGTAGGTATGATGACATAAACATGCAGTTTAGTAAGAATTCCTGAAAAGTTTGGGGAATGATGGGGGTGGCTGCTTTGGCTACTGCTGGTGTTTGAATAAGAACCATTTTCTTTTAATTCAAAGTGAGCAAATATTAGAACTACATCACGTCTTTTAAATGTTTATGGGTGTCATGACTTTCATAATGCATAAAACTACAAGGAAAAAAGTTGTTCTTTTTGAACAGCAGGGTTTTAAATTCTCACTGTTGGTATTTCATTGGTTTTTACGACCTTCTCTTTTAAAGAGTTTTGCTTTTAATATAAGTGAGTAATTGTTTTACATTTTCAAAGGAATAATAATGACATTGTGTTGCATTCTAGATAGTTCGGAGTTTAGGAATGTGACTTTTATTTTAAGGTTGCATGGGATCTCCCAAAGGCATTTCACTTTTGACCTTTAGATGAAATAAATGGATGTTCGTTTTTTTGTAGAATGGACAGAGCCTGCTGGTGGAGTGTAAAGGCATTTCTTATTTAGCACAAAGTCAAGCTTTATGTGGAGAATTAGATATACAGATTAAGTAACAGTACTAAAATGAAGTAATGCCAATATAATGCCAATCTGGTTCCCTCCCTAAAAAAGTTTACATTCTTAGACTCCAACTGCTAATGTACATCTTTGTTACTAGCCCTGCCTTTAGCTCCTTTGCTTCCAGTTTTCCATTCATAAATTCATAGCAATAGAGATAGATGCCTGTCCATGTACGTGTGTGCTGAGGACCATCCTTTATTTCTTCCAAAGTTATGGGTGCCTGCCATGTGAGTCAGTACATGTCTTTGTTAGCAGATATGTTTAGTTTTCACAGTAGAACAGTTTTGATTGTAGCAAATAGGAAATAGATGCCTAGATTATGACTTCTTCAGTACATATACCTTAAACTACGTCTTCCTATTATGTTGTTTGCAACATGTTAGTTGTTTGACCTGTTCCTCAAGGGACTGTATGTGCATGGCTTTAGTCTTTTAAATAAAGTACATATGATGTAGATGGATCTTATATGTTAGAGAAGGCAAAAAAAAAAAAAAAAAAAAAGCAGAAGATGGAGAGATTTATTTTGATGCTCTGTAATCTGTAGAAATTGTTTCCTGGCTGTGAACTAACTTTTCTGAAGTTCAGAACTGATCAGATGGAGCAGACTGTGGACTCTGCCAGCTGGTTTGTCCGGCTTTCCAGCAATGGTGTATGCCACTGTGGGGTGACCAAGGTTTGACTGTGCAGCTATGAGCACTGCCCTGTGCAGTCCTGTCTGCCCTGGGAGGGCTGGACGCAGATGAGCAGTACTGGAGGTCCCCTATCCTGGTGGGGGCTGCGGCCAGGCCTGAATAGCTTGACTTGAACAATGGGTGCCACAAAGAGGAAATGCAAATGTTGTTTCCCAGTTATTTACTGTACATAAAAGTAGGTCAAAGTAGCGTTGAAACACCAGCTTCCATTTTCAGGCACTTGGTTTAGAGGTACCAACAAGGACGACAAAACTTGCCAAACTCCTTCTCCTCTATCAGCTCCCCTCTGCTGAGCCCACATAGTTTGCAGGAAACGTCAAGAAAAAATGTTATACAGAGAAAGTATTAATCACTTTCCCATAAACTTTACCTTGAATCCCAAGTGGTATAGCATGAGGTAGAGTATATCCCAAGGGCAGAGTATGGCACCTTGGTACTAAACTGTCATGCATTTGCTTTTTCAGGAAAGTTATAAATGAGTTTCAGTATATCAGTATTCAGTATTTCATATATTCATATATTTCAGTATATATATAAATGGATCAATGCTCAGTTAAATTTTTTTACAGACTTGGTCAAAATCTGAATCTTGTACAAGCCTAATTTGGCTTTGGGCTTGAAAGGGATTTCACAGAAGTAAGGTCCTTTGAAGAGCAGCTGCTGCTAAAACTGTTTGAGAGGCCTGAGCTCTGAATGGTGTGCATTAAGTGCAAATGATTTCTTTGTTTCACTGGGCCTCCTCACCTCTGTAGCTTTAGCTCCTCTTAGTATTTAGATGAAAGAATTGCAGAGAAAGTTAAAACTTACAGGCCCCAACAGTGCCTGCAGAGTTGCTTTTGTAGGCGAGAGATGGCTCCAGCAGATGAAGGGAGGAAAGAAGATGCCTTTGTGTAGGCTCCGGGCTTTGCCGCTTTCCTCTGAGTATTTGTTTTGTAGGTACACTCCGGATCTTTAATGAGCTTTCTATACCACTTGCTCCCAGTGCTGAGCTCTGGTTTTGTGAAGAGAATGGATTCTCAGCTCTCTCCTTGCCTTTGATTTTATCAAAGGTAGAAACAAGGGGGGAAGAGGCATTTCCTTTCCCAGTATCCTTCTCAGCAGTGAAAGTGATAGATGGAGGGAGCATCCCGTGTGCCTACTGTTTATGCTAAGCAAATTGGACCAGGCACTGGTTCCACTCTTTGCTGGCAAGGATACAGAAAGAGGTGTTTGTCCTGTGGGCTTGAACAAACCCATTTTCGTCTGATGGTCAGTGATACTTTGATTTTGAAAAGCTGTGGAAATACTTTGCGCAGATTTTCAGTCTGGTTTTGCTTATGGAAAAATAGACAGGGGAGTATATCTGTAAAATAAAATTCTCATCAACCTGTTTTGAACTATAGGCATATGAATTCGGGGAAGGTTCTTTAATTTTATCAAAGTATACCTGTGTTAGAATAATCAGGTAGAAAAATGGAAGCAAAAACATCGGCAGAGCTTCCTGTTCCTTCCATGGTGGGGGGACAGGGGGACCAAACTATGGCTGTATACGGGTGATGGTGGGAAACAGCATGATTCAGATGCACCCAAAATACAGTTTCCTGTTTTATAGAAGCAATGAGTTCAGCAATTTCCCTCTCTGTTGGCTGCAGAAAAAAATACATTCTTGTGCTCTTCCGAGTATTTAACCCGTCATCCAGTTACAGTTGTGAAAAATACAAAAAGCTTGGAGTCCATAAAAGGAGATCATTTGAAGTTAATAGAGGGGTGGCTCTGTCTTGCACAGAAATCAAATGCAAGCCATTGTGCATTTCATGCGTGTTCTGCTCTATTAAATTAATCTGCCAATTTAATTCATGTCTGTACTGAACAAAACTTCACATGACATAACAGAAATGAGCTTGCATTTCTGCCTTGTTGCCTTAGCTCTTTTATTGTACTGTAACTTTCTGCCAGCTTGAGGACAGCAGGATGAGCCTCAGTGTGCATTGAAAGGCAGGAGATTGAATAGCTGAAGCTCAGGAGCTGATTACAAAGTTGGCCAAAATGCTCACCCCCTGCCTCTGCTGTGCTCTCTGATACATATTAACCTACACTGGTTAAATATACAACTTGATTTATGAAGCAAAAAATTGCTTCAGCAAATGAAAGCTTACCTAAGCCTGTAGATGCAGGATACTTCATTGCCCTGATTTTTATTTCTTCAGTTAATAAGGTAGTATATTAGTTACTGAACTTAATGTAGGGTCCAATATATGAAGTTCTGTGCGTCTGAGTATATTCAATGAGGCAGAAGCATCAAAATCAAGAGGTCCATGATTGTCCCTGAAGTTTAAGGCTAATGGATTTGACAGCAGAGAGCTTCACATGTGAAAAGTTTTGTCCTAAAACACTTGAAACGGAGATTAAAGAGGAAACAGGCCTGCCTAGGTGGCTGACAGCCATCATGATGGAGCTCACTTGGGATGCCCTTGCTGCTGAGTGCTGTGCTCTCCCTCCCCTGTACTGCTTTAGCTTTAAGCAAGTGGGAGGCATGGGGCCCCTGTCTTCCCAGAGTAAACCTGATCCTCTTCAGAGGAGCTGCCATATTTCTGACATCAAACAAGCGTGGTAGGGGATAGAAGTAAGCCTCTGTTGTGTCCCCTTGTCCTCTGAGAGAAGACCCTGTCGCTGCAGTGGAGAGGAAGGTGACAGCTGGGACATGGAGGAGGGAGGAAAAGGTGATTCTCGTGGCGGTGGTCCCATAACCCTGCTTTTAGCCCTTCTGCTCCAAGTTCCATGATCTTTCCTGCCTTTGTGCACCCAGAAACACACTTTCTACACATCTCTGCAACACAGAGTTGTCCCTCAAACCTTCCTGCCCCCAAACCCTCCCACTCGAGAGCTAACCCTCCTCCTCCTCCTCACCAGCTCCCCTGTCCTCCATCAGTTGCTTTGCTGGCCAAGCCTCACACCCCCTCCTCTCCTCCCCAAGAACCACTTCTTATTTCTAGAGGCTTTTAAAATATAGTAGTCTGTGATTGTTGGAGATCTACCTGTACAGGAGCATGAGGGAAAAGTGAAGATGTAACAGATGGGAGCCCTAATGTATGCAACCTTGTTATGCTGTCACCAAACGTGACTAATACTTGGAAGACTAATGGTCAGATGCCATCACTGATGTGTTAACTGAAGACGGCTTTTGTCTTAATCTCCTATATTGCAACATGTTGGAGATGTGCGTCACTAGATGTTCACTGTTGAAGAGTACTGATGTTCTTCCAGACTCTGTATGCTCAGTTTTGAAGACTTTGGCACAATTGTTCCACTGTGAATTTTAGAAACATATGTTCAGGAATATATATCTTTCATATCCCATTTGTGCAGCTGCAAACAAAAAACTTGGTACTATCTCTTACTTCAGGGGAAAAATTGAAGAACGTGCTGTACCCATGTATGAGTCATGGTTCATTTATTTTCTATGAGAAAATTTAAATGCATGACCTTTGTCATCTTTGTGTACAGTGGAAAAAATATACCAAGCCAGGAATATCAATGGAAGTCTTCTCAATAACCAAAAACAGGCAAGTAAGTTCCCATTGGGTCCTTTTTTTTCTTCACTAAATGAGTCTTTACTGTGGAACAAATGATGATGACTGCCTGAGAATTTACAAGCTAAATAATCTTCGAGATCATACAGCCTCCTTGACTAACCAGCATTCTCTGATCTTACATCAAAGGAATGGGGCTTTTTTTGGTTGGCAAACTGAGGCTCGAGCAAACGTGGCTGCTTCTATGTTTTGAATTGAAAGAATTTATATTATTAATTACTGGTTAATATGGATAATGCATTTATTGCAAATGGTGCCTGTAGATATGCTCTGTTCATTTGGTGCTGTACTGAAATGGATGAAAGATGGTAAGGGAAAAATCAAAACAACTCCACACCTAGACCTGAAGGAGAGCTAGAACATCTAGGAAAAGGTGTATCTCCCAGGTTCTTTGCTTCGTGTGCTTCAAGTAGTGTTACTACCCAGTGCACTGTGTAATGCAGCAAGCATTTCTCATCCACCCCCTTTCCCCCCAGCTTCTCAGATTCTTTTTCATGGAAAGTTAATGTTTGGCTTGGTGCTAACCTAACAGCTTACTACAGCTTGTGCTGTGGAACCAAGTGTGCCTTGTAATGGATTAGATACACGTCCTTCGAATAAGAGGATTAGTATGTCTGCTGTCCAGGGATATTTGTGGAGGCGGCAGAGAAATCAGAATGGACAGACAATGAAATGCTCTTTCATTCATGCCACAATTTTTGTGAAGTTTCATAATGCTGGGTTGTTGTTTTTTTTTGTGAGTGCATATTTTCCTAGTCTATGTTCTTGTTTTACAGTTTTTATTACTTAATATCCTGTTTATTAACATACATCCTACAAAAATGAGCCCTAACATAAAGGTACAGCAGTTGCCTGGTGTTAACATTTATTGCAGGAAAATGGGAAATTTAGAGTAATTTTTTAATCTGAAAAGGGAATAAACATCCGGGAAGTATTTTAGGGGTTGTGGTTTTTTAGATCTGATTTTCACCTGTTGTGAGGTGAAATTTTAGAATTATGGAAATGGTGAGAAGTTGTGAATTATGGTTGTTGATGACTGGGAATTACAGTTTTCGTAATTTCTGAAAGGAAAAGAAGTAGAAATTAGTTGAAAGAATAAAGTTAAAGTAGATTCTCTTCAATAGACTCCAGGATGCTTTGGTAGGATCTTGTTGGAAGCAAGCCTAAACATTTAGTTTTGTACCTTTAAGCAGTATAAATGATACAACCACAATGGGAAAACCAGAAAGCGTAATAGGAAACTAACTGAGCGCTTCACTGAAGAGATTGAGTGACATGTAGCACATTATACAGAAAATGGCAGTGAGGCCAAATTACTAGGAACTGTTATAAGTAAGTATCATGGGCATGTAAGGACATGGAAAGGGCAGAATGAGGTAAAATGAACTGGGGGCATAATAAAGAGAGAATACTCCTTGTGCTTGCGGATGGTAAGAGAAAACATAAGGCAAAAATTTGCACCTTAGTAATTGGAGATGAAAACCCCATGATGAGTGAGGCTTATATGTTCAGGTGGTTAATGCATGCATCATCAGGAATCTGAGCTATCTTGGGGAAGGAGCAGGCTAGAACCTACTTAATTTAGATGGATATTTTAAAAACATTTGACCCTCATGACTCGGAGTCATGGCAGCACTCACAGCCTAGTTTTTTTTAAGCTGCAAAGCCATCAGATGAAGCAGTCTCTCTCCTGCCCCTGCCCACTCCCAGGAGCTTACTCCCACTCCTGAACTCTGCCCCTTCTTGTGCTGCCACAGGAATTCATCCAGTTACATGGTAAAGCAGGGCAGGGAATTGATGTGGCTCAAAAAATTTTACGTTTTAAAAATCCTTTGCTGTATCAAGTTTTTGGAAAATGGCTTTCACCAACCCAGTCTACTGCATGCTTGAGCTGCTGGTAGGAGAGGAACAGCGAGAGGTCTGCTTTCAGCGGCTGTGCTGACCTCAAGTGTTGGTGGACCTACAGCATTGCCCCATGGACTTAGGGCTGCACTTCCATCCTGTAAGAACTAGAGGTGTAGCTGTGTGTTACACCTGACCCAGGCAGCTCTATCTTCTTACTCCTAGCACTGTACGCTCATTACTTCTCTTGTTGCTGTAATTGTTTGTCCTGCTCTGAGCCAGTTCAGCTCACTAGCCTGTGAAGAATTACTCTTTTTAAAATAGTCTTTTTTGTGTGTGTGTGAGAGAACAAGATGATTCCTTGTGGTGGCAGTGACTGACTGAAATATACTCGGTTATTAGCAGTTATCTTTGAGAAACGATGTGAGGTAGGAGTCTGGACAGAGCATTTACCTGCTTCGGTTTGCTTTTCTTTAAAAGGTGGGAAAGGAGTATCCATTGAACTAATACAGACTAATCAGTTTATCTCCAGTTCCCCAAAGATTTCCCTGGCCAGCTAAACGCAGTGGAAGCACCCGTGTAAACAAACACCCACGCAGCTCACGCTGGCACCAGCTGTATTAAATCAGTTCAGTGGCTCTGTAACACAGTGACAAGTGGTGAGTGGCAAAGCAGCAGATAACAGGGAACTCGGTAACAATTTTAACATGGCTCATCTAATTCATGGTGCAAATGTCTGGTCAAATGGTGGAAGGAGACTAGCATACCGTCCTCTGTGGGAGGCTTGCATATCCTGTCTGGAGAAAAGGGTGGACATTGCTCCTCTGAAATGAGAGGAAAGAGAAAAAGCTCAAATCTTGAGCTATATAAAAAGTTGTTGAGAAGTGCTTAAGAATAAATTCACTTTGTTCCGCAGGTGAGAAAAAAATCATTACATTGCTAGGAGAAGGATTCAGATTAGTCATTACATTGGTAAATTTTAAGAATGACCAGACAAGCACTATGAAGACCAGGTGTAGTTGGTGCTTCCTCAAGGCAGCAGGCTTAGTAGCTTCTAGGGTTCACTTTTCAGGTATCTTTTTGTTTTTTTCAACTTAAAGAGGAAACACGGCACTTAACTACTCATATACACCTGCAGAAATTCAGCATGTAGACACTGAGCTACAAGGTAACCTCAGAGAAATTGGTTTTGCTTCAGAGGGGCTGAGAGACTGCTAGGCAATATATGATGTTGTCCTATAGTTGTCTCAAACATTGGCAATTAAACTCAGTTTCAGTGTGCATCAGGGAATGCTTGAAAACTAATGAAACCTGTTATATTCATATGTTTCTTTATTCCCCCTTGTAGGATGCAAGAGGGAAGTCCTTTTCAAAAATCACTTTTTGTTTAAAGAATGAGGCTATTGGAGATTGTTATAAGTAAAATGGCTTTCTTCTAGTGTACCTCAAACTGAGTAAAAAATAAATATACAAAAGGTTTAGAGGATCTTTAGCTCTTCTTTTAGGGTTGTGCACTGATGGAGATCCTCCTAACTGCCTGTTCCTGACCCTTGGTTTACATTTTTTTCAGATCTCAGCAAAGAAAAGTGGGGAGAAAAAAAAAAAAAAAAAAAGGATTTTTAATTTAGGAAGAAACACTAGTGAAGATTTTCTTTCATAAGAGAAACAATAGTTTTGAAAAAGTGCTTCACAGAAAGGCCATACCTCCATCCAGTGCTGCTTGTTTGTAGCTAAATTTACCATTCTCCCAGATTCTCCATATTGCCCATAATAGTGAATTTTTAATCATCTTTGAGAGTGAATGTCTGGGAGAGTTATGAGGCAGTTCTGAAAAAGTTCAGTGAATGTGGCTGAACTGAGTGAGAACCTGTATAGGAGCAGAGAGGAGTTTTAAATGTTTCTCAGGGCAAGGGATGCATGTTGCCAACACGCCAGTCAGTGTCGAAGAAAACTCCAGGGTCTTGTGAAAGGCTCTTTCCTCACCCCTCTTGCTTGCCCTCCCACGTAGCACAGCTCAGCACTGCTGGCATTGTACACAAAACATATGTATTGGTGCGGTTAGGCAAGAAGACAGAGCCATTATATTGTTCTCTTAATGCACTTAGCATATGACCTTGCATGTATCTGCGGCTTACATTAAATTGCATGAGCCATGGATTTAGTATTTTGCAGCAGTTTTTGAAGCAATGTATTTGTTATAAAGATAATGCTTCCCCTAGTGGGTAAAGGAAGACTGTATTGCTACAGTGACATGTCTTTGTAACTTGAGATGGCATTTCTTTTCAGAGCTTAGACTTTATGTGTATAATTATAATAGTTAAAAGTCCAGATCCTCGGTATACTAAATTGCAGGCAAACACAGTTCAGTAGAGGGTTGAAAACCATTATTTATTTTTTAGTGATTTTATTCATCACTTAGAAGCCAAAAAGAAAAAAAAAAAAAGAAAATTTAGCCTATATTCCCTCTGTACTTAGATTTACAGAAATTTGAAATGTGAATTAATGAAAGTAAGCCAAACTGAGAAGGATTTTGGATAGCAAAAAAAATTAATGGAGGGCTGGGGTTGGGTGGCAGCACCCAGACTAGAAGGGCCAGAGAGGGAGAGGGAGGCTTCCCTATGGTATCCTTTTTCCTTGTAGTCCACAGTCTTGACCCAGTCTCACTTTTCTGCTCATCTCTGGCACATCTGGGGGACTCCTCTTTTTTTCCCAGCTCTTCTTTCTTCCTGACATCTCCTGCTCACCACTCTTGCCCTATGAATTGAACTTCTTCATATATGCCAAATTGCTATATCTGGTCCCAGACCTCTGCTGCCTCAGCAACAGAAGACTCTCCCAGTTCCCTTGCTGAGGCTAGCCTTGCTCTGTCTGCCGCAGGTTACAGCTAATGACAACACCCTCACCTTTCCCCAGGTACCCTGGGCTAATGTCCTGGCAGTCTCTGCAGTCCATACTCTTAGCTGGCTTTCCCCTCCCCCCCCCCCCCCCTCACAGAACCAAAACTCTTTCCCTCTGACTTTGGGCAATTTCTGTCCTCCCAGTTTCCCAGTATGGAGACCAGCCCCAGGGTTTGGTTGTTGCTTCTCTTTTCTGTCAGTCCTGCCCAGTTCTGAAGCTGCCTGCAAGTACCTCCCCATTCTGCTCATCCCAAGGCTCCTTTGCCGTGCTGCCCCTGGGAGGCTGCTTCATTTAATCTGCCTGGCCAGTTGATCATGATAAAAGGGCTGTCTTTTTTCTCCTCCCCCCCCTGCTGATTTGCATGTCATTGAATTATGTTGGTACTTGCAGTTTATGTGTACTTAAAATAAATTTAGTATTTTATTTTTTAAAAATTGTCTGGTTAAAGCATGAATGCATGATGCTAGGCTGAGAGCAAAGCTCACCTCAGTTGAAGTAGCTCATCCCTAATCTGTTGCTGAAGCTGCTATTCTAAAGAATGCTGTTTTTTTCTTAGAAACATTTTCTCTCTTCTCTTACTAAATGGTGTAAAGGCAGCTTTATGGAGAGTGGTGTGCTCTGAATACCATGTCAGTAAATTGGTGAAAATACAGACTGATTGTCTAATGAATAATCTAGTGAATGCTGGTAGTGGGAGCTTATCTGATTTGTGTCTTTGGGGGAATTCATTGAAATGAAGTGTATGTATTATGAAGATTGTACGCAACAAGTACAAATTTTTGCCTCCATTGGCATGAATATCCAGCTGCCCAACTGAATTTCCAGCATTGAAAACCAAGAGTATAGTGAAGAATTATTTTTCTGTTTTTAGTTTTGTTACTGTAATTCCTTCAGTAATGAAATACAAGTGTGCCATGGTGTGCAAGTATCCTAAATATCCCTACTTGATCCACATGGGCTGGTGATGACTTTACTGTTAAAAGAAGCTGTTTCTCATGCAACTCTCCTAGAAGTCAAGGGTCAAAAAGCTGTGTAGATAAGTGGTCACTGACTATGTTTAAGAAAATTTCACAGTGCCATTTGGACCAGCGTAGTTAATACTGTGTCAGAGTTTACAACATTTCCTGTTTTCAGTGTTTTGTAATTGTAATCTAATCTCTTTTGGTTTGGAGGTGAGATTAAATAATTGCCAGGGACTAATTTTCGAAAACTGAAAGTGCATGAAAAGTCAGCTGGTTTTGCTTGAAAGTGAAAATATGAAGTGCAGTAGGCTTCTGTTTTGAAGTGAAAATAGGATGACTAATATTACAGTATTCAGTGTAGTCACTGAAAAACAGCTGTTCAACACGCACCTCTCAAATGTTATTTTTTCTAGGTAAATGCAAAGACTTTGTAGAAAACCATTTCTGTAATAATCCATTTCTATAATCCACTTCTCTAATACAGTAAGTATCACTTTTCTGTATCCTGAAAGTACCTTTCAAGAATTCTTAAGCTAGTGCCTGTAAATTGAATTTATTTTTATAGCCATTTTATTATGGGATATGCTCTTCTAGGATTTATAAATGAAATAGGATATATGATGTCCAAATGGCTAACATACTGCCACCATTCATCTAGAATAAACAGATAACATTCAAAATTGAATCTGATAATCCTTCATTAGACCTACATATGACTTCCTTTAAGTATGTGTGAAGCTGTTATTCTAACTTATTCTTACTCTGCTTTTTATACATCATCATATTTCTGTCAAAGGGTACCTTTGTTCTGCTTGATAGGCATTTGAAATTAATTTACTACATCTTGTATTTTAAAGACGGCTAATTGTGAAGACCACAATATTTTTTGCCTGAGAAGGTGCTGTGGGTTAAACAGTTGCTCCTGCAAAAGCCTGCCTGGGGAAGGAACTGCTGGAGCAGTCTCAGTGACTCCTTCTGCTCTTCCTTCCCTCTTAGGGTGAATCTCAAACCATTCAGGAGTTTGTTGAAAACAGGACATGCAATCAGGGAGGGGTGAAATGGAGCATATGTGCAGTGCACAGAATGGGCAGACACCAGACCAAATTGTTAATTTCTCCCTGTTTACCCATGAAACCTGTTTCCCTATTCTTAAAACTTCATATGTTCATTGCTATGAACCTAAGCTGATGGAAGGGTAGAGGTCTTGAGCCATTTTTGTGTTGTGAAAACGAGCAAGATCCTACTAATAACTGAGGAAAAAGTGATTGAGGTTATTCCCCACTTAGATATGAGAAAGTTTATAAATGCTCTAAATGCAGGAAAAGCTTCAGTGAGAGTTGGAGCAGTGCTGAGACAACTGAAAATGGATTTTTTTTTGTCCTTTTTTTGTTGTTGTCTTTAAACCACGGGAATCCTTTAGTGCCTGGAAATGTTAGTCTCCAGAAAACTGGTGTAGTCTGTAAAGGACACAGTTTCCCACTCTTTCACTCTAGTTTTCATACACTAAGGGGTTAAGAGATGATACTACTTGTGCAGTCTCTTCCAGCTAACTTCCCTGCCTCTCAAGCATCATTTATTTTCAGAATTAAGCATCCTCAGGCTGGATCTAATCCATGCCCTAATCTCAGCAAGACCCTGCCCCTGCATAGCATTGCTCTGCATCACCCAATGCAGATATGATTGTGGCTTCCATTTGAATGTCACCCACATAGGAAGAAGTTAGAATTTTCATACCTGGTCACTAATGCACTTGGTGTTATAGTCGGGGACAAAGCGTAGTTGTTAGTAACTCAGTATGGACCATGTTAGAGAGAAGATGAACTCTTGTTGATGAGAGGAAACAATTGCATCTAGTATGTGTTGCAGATATTTAGGAGTGAGGTCCCATGGTCACAGTTTGTCCTTCCAGATGGGTTTGCGCAGCAAAAGATGACATTGTCTGTTTCAGAGCTGGATTTAAAGAAGTCACTGTTACTGGGAGGAGGAACGGTAACTGGCTGTTTGCAGTTGCAGAACCAAACAATCCGTTAAATGAAAGCAAGGGCCTCTCCTAGAGCTGCTTCTGCTGTAGGAGATAGGGATTCCCTTTCTGGAAGCGTGCTGCTTACATCTTGTGTATTTCTGTTGTACATGATTGCAAGTGACTGTCACTTCTGGCACTCGTCTCAGAAATTTCTAGTCATTTTTATGAAAGATATGGGTGAAACTTTTTTTTCTCTTCAGGAACGGTTTCCACACAAGGGTTTTCCTCCACTTCTTTTTTTTTTTGAAAGGCAGTTTTTGAAGCTGGGTTTTATGGTATGGCAACTCTGCTGGCTGAAATCTTATGATTGGGCAACTATTCCACTGATTTACAAATTACATCCATGAGATGCATTCATACACTGTAGTTCATACTGCAATTTAGTTTGCTTTAAGAATGGTCATGCAGACTAAGTAGTAGGCTCATGAATTCGCCATACATTATCCAGGTTACTGGCCTTGCATTTGCATTGCTAGACCAGCTCTTGCGACTTCACCATCATCCAAGTCCACGTCTTGTCGTGGCACACAGTTAAAGCATGTGAATTGGCAGGGTAGATCAACAACCAAATATTAATGATGCTGCATGCCTTTATGAGGTATAACAAATCTGTTGTATTACCGTACAAGTAAGCTCTAAAATAAAATTAAGCCTTCTGGGACTTATCTGTGGTGTGAAAGGCCCCATACAGGACATGCTTAGTGAGGGCACACCACAGATTGCCAAGAGCAGGATAGCCATTGGCCCGGCTGTGTGCTTGTCCAGCACTGTGTACCTGTAAAAAGCCAACCTAAGGATTCTTCAGAAAAGAACAACTTGAGCATTTGGAGAGCGGTTTGGTTTTGTCCTTGAGCTTTTCACTGCCAACAGTACCTTAAGGTCACCTTACTGCCAGCAGTGTCTCCTGGTCAGGAATAATCAAAAACTTTCTGTACCTTTACACTTGTTTGTTAGAGCCTATTTGAAGTTTGCTTGTGATTCAAGTATTTAAGATGTTTTAGGGCAGCTTGCACATTTATTTGAAGTAGCACTCAAAACGGAAGAGACCAGAAGAGTGTATGAGGAGGGGAAAAAAAGTATGTAAATTAAGGCTCCTTCTGACTTGTGTTTCAGAATGAATGCTTTCATGCAGTATTTGAAATTAGTCACTATTGTCAAGAGAAAACAACACATTTTTAATTGAAGTGGTTTGTTTGTGGTTGGTTTTTGTTTTTTCTAATATGTTAAAGGAATACACGTTTTTCTGGATAAGAATGAAGTATTACAATACCTACAATTTTTTATGTTCCATTACTCTTCCACAATGATTTAAAATGTCTGGAAATAATACATTTGAGGTTTTGCAAAGATAAAGTTCAGATGCTTTCTTCTTTACAAAATGGTGACACACAGCCATCTAAAAGGAAGGAAGGATGTGAAAAATAAGACCAAAGGAAGAAGGCTGCTCTCCTAATGAGTATAGCAGAATCTTCTGTGGTACTAATTGCCTAATGTTTCCATCTTCCCACAGATGCTATTTTTGTATAGAGTTTTTCCAAGGGATGAAATAGTGATTCCGTGATCTAAAAAGTGATCTGAGTTACTGTAACATCAGGCCTTGATTGGGGTGGTGTAAAAGCATTCGTATTTTTGATATGCGAACATTTCAAGAAGACTGTTTCAGTACATTGTATGATGACCTGCTTCTGAGCTAAAAACAGTGGGTTTTTTCAGTTAAAATAATTGTCTTTACCCAACCAACTCTTAACTTTGGTTGTGATATTTTTTGGATCTTTTCAGAAAGTCTGCCAAGTGTGGAGACATGAGATGACTTCGTAATGTGCTGGTTTTAAGACAGAATGAAGGTTTTAGCACATGTGAGAAATAAAACTGCTGTGTTGAATGCATATACATTATTATTATTAGGAATTAAATTCCTAATTATTAAAATTAGGAATAAATACTGATAAAAACAAGATCCTGCAGTGGAGGTTAGAGAATTCATGATGGTCTTGCTTTGAATTTGGCCAGTTGGAAGGTCTCTGCAATTCATAAGGCTTTATAACTTGGAAAATTAGACAAAATCTAATCATATTCACTAAATGAATGGGTGCCCAAAGTTATGCTGCTGTAGCCATATCTAAATGAGTAACAAGATTTTTCAGAATCGTTGGGTACTCGTGGAGTTTCTGATCACATTCTTAGGTGATGTGATGGGTGCAACACTCTATTGAAAGGCTTTGCTGCAATGGTTTGGATCTGCTTTGTGCTCTGCAAGTTTGAAAGTTATGAAGCATGTTTTGATTTGTACAGAGGAAATACTAATACCAATGTTAATGCTGTTGCTAAACTAAGCTTTGCAGGTGTTTTTCTCTTTTCCAGTAGTGTTTCTGATGACTTTTATTTTTTAAACTTGGATGGTCTAAGTATTGCCCCTCTCAGCAATATTATCATTTAGTTGCTCAAAACCTCTTGGATGTTCAGAACCCCTTGAAGGCCTTTTGACTCACATGGCCTATTTGGCATCACTTTTGTCTCTTTCTAGAAGGAATTGTGAGAAGGTGACAGATACTGTGGGTGTGCATCAAGGAAAAAAAACTAGCCATCTCTTCTTTCAGTCTGGGTGCATTTTCTGTTCCATCCTTGTAGCTATTCTGCTGCTGTGTACACTTTGTAAATTGCTGTGGGATACGTTCCTTCTGGGAGATGCTGTGGCACGAGCATGTTTGTGACTACAGATGCTTGGATTCTGAATTCTGTTGAAGTCCATTGATGAGAAATTAGTTCAGATTTTTTGGGGTTTGGTTTTGTTGGGTTTTTTGGTAGTTGGAGTTCAAAGGAGTGCCAGATAGATCAAAATTGCAATGTATAACCTTAACTGTGCTTCTGTGGAGGTGTATGCAGGTTCTGGAATCAGAATGACCTTCTCCTCCTGCCCCTCCCCCTTGGGATAACCTGCTGCTGTTCTTCCTGCTGTGGTATTTGCCAACCAGAACTCCTAATCCCACACATCAGTGCTTTTTCCTGCTTTCCTTTCTCCGCCCTGAGTGCTCTGAGTAGTGCCAGCCTAAGGTGTTGCTCATAGAGGTCATGCTTCATGAAGAAATGACAGAAGGGTTAAATAAAAGAGTCTGTCTGAGGTGGTGTTGGAATGTGGACTGCTGGGGAAATGGGCTGAGCTTACCTGGCTGGTTTTTGTAGGTGAGAGCACTTTTGCTCCACATGTTTCCTAGGCTTCCAGTTTTGATCGTGTGTGATGATAGGGTTATAAACTGTTCCATCTCTGATGACTCTGAGGACTACTGAAAGTTGCACAGTTTAATCATAAAAAGAAACTTCTGTTTCTTTCTAGCACTCTATATGACTTTGATTAAAAGTTTCATCTTTATCTTAATAGGCTACTTTTCAAACCCAAATTAATTTTAATTGAAGATCAAATGAACTGTTAGAGACGGGGAACAATAAATATTGTAAAAACTCAATCTAAATAAATACCTCCTTTGAAGCAAGCACTAGTGAAATTAAGGGACTAATTCCCTTGTAAGACTTTTGCTTACATTAAGTCTGGTTAAAATATGATAATGGTAACTTTATCAAACAGACTGAATGTGACCTAAAAGCTTAAATTATTTAATATTTGACTTTTTTTTCTGTTTCAATTTATGAATTACATCAGCCAGAAATATGACCTATGAGAAATCCAAATGGAGTTACCATTATCCCTGTGCAAGAAATGTGAGCAAGTGTGATTTTGGCTTTACAAGAATGCTTTTTCATAATCACCCTTTGGTTTCTTTGAAATATATGTACTGTTTTTGATCTTTAGCGTGCAGATTTCTGATCTGTGAGACAGTCAAGAGGATGACACATTTAAATAAATTTTAAAAAAATCCTGGAAGATAACCATAGACTCACATAACTCCAGTCTAAAGAACAGTGCCAAAACCGAAGGGACCCCGGGTAGTGATGAATACTTGCAACACAGCTGTAAGGCAGTACTCACAAGTTTAAGGTTATGTATAGGCAGCATCGATGCCCTTTTGGTTAACGAGCCACTTTTATTAAGTAGATGTGGTAATTTTAATGACTTGAGGGTTTTTTTTAAGTTTTCACACAGTGTAAATATGAGATTTCAAAAAAGTGTTATTTAGATGTGTGGTTAAAAGTGTGGTCTGTTCTAGGGAGTGATTTGGGAATACATCTGGAGCATTAAGGATGTTGCTATGAGAATGACATGTTCTGAACTTTGAGTTTGAATATGACTTTTGCAGATGTGCTGGCATTGAAAGGTGGTCTCGTGATGTGACTTTGGGTGGTTTTGCTTACATTTATCACTTCTATTCCTATTTTTTGGGGGGCACTTGTTACTTAAAAATATCAATATTTGCATTTCTTGTAGTGAAATTGTTAAGCTGGACATTTTTTCATCCATGAATCTACTCAGAATATTCTGAAACAGCTAGACTAATTTATAGTTTGCAAACAGCTTTAATTCTAGCAAAATGCTTTTCAGTTAGAACTGTGTATGAGTCTTCCCATTTCTTTTGTACATGACTTGAGGCAATTTTTAATTACCTGAGGATAATTTTCTTGGATTTATGCTTGTATGTTAGTGTTGGGAACATATTGCAGATCACAAGGATGCATACTTATGGATGCAGGCTAATTATAAATTTTAGATTTCTTTAGCAAAGTTACAAACTGTGTGTGCTGTTAGATGTACTCTGGATTACATGTTTTCCAGAGGTGTTCATAGGCTGGGAAGGCTCTAGGAAAGATCATTGGGAAGCTCCTTTTCAACATCTGACTGAGTTCCCCAAAATTTGCAAATTACGGCGTGAAGGCGTGTTGCTAGTGCCACAATGTATGATCATTTTTGACAAATATGAAACCTGGCTAAGCTTGCAATCACATTACAATTAACTGCTATTGTGAATTCAGCTAATATTCATAATGATCTGAAGTTGATCAAACTATTTTGAAAATGAGGACACTATCTTACAAACCAATAGGAATGAGGTTATTAAACAGAAGTCATACAGGTATAGAAAATGGAAAGTAACTATCGAATTCATTCAAGAATTTAGACCAGCGTAACTTTAGACATACTTTGAACCTCCTTCCACTAATATCAATAGAAATGGAAGTGTCTTTGTTAGTAAGTGAAAGTTATACTGTTGGAGAAGGGAATACAATAAATAATATTTCATTTTAATTGTAAACTCTGTGGATCTCCTTTTTTTTTGTCACAATAGCATGCAGTAACTCATAAATATATCCCAATAAAATGATAAATGCTTTTGATAATTAAAGTACTTGTGAAGCCTACGTCAATCTTACACCCCCCACACGTCAGGCTGTTCCTAGACAGTTCAACCTGTGGTCCTGCTTGCATTGTCTTGCCCCTCCACTGTGGCAGCATTTTTTTGATTGACCCCACCCAGCATGAAGGTGGTTCAATAAGCTAAAATGGGCTGTTAAAAAAACCGTGGGGAAAAAAGTCACTGTATTTAGTCCTCATATATTTTAATGCCAGGATGGTTTTGGTGTGTGCTAGTGGCAACACAGGAGTAGGACTTGAGCTGCGGAAGGGAGAGGACAAACCTGTGGCAGGTCCCACCAAGACTGAGCTCCATGGCTTTACCTGTTGTGTGAACCAGCCTTTCAGTGAGTTGCAGGAGGCGTGGCCTTCGTTGTGTCCTTCGTCTTGCCATTTGGGTGCCTTGAGCCTATTAATGGCAGGATATTTTTTGGAAAAACTCTAAAATTGTTACTCAGCCCTCGTATATAATAACCCATGTTCAGTGATTATGTTCAGTGATTTCAGAAATTTTTGATTGATTTTTTTGACAAAGAATGAGGTCTTTAGTATTGAGCTTTTACGGGATGGATGAGCTTGGTTTTTTAATTCTAGATAGCAAGCAAGGATGTTGAAGCCTTTTTGTGTCTGCTTGCTTCTTGTTAATATGTGGAAGAAATCTTGTAGCTGAATATTAACTGGCTGCTTCTCACTGTTTTTAAATAAACTGTTCACAAAATATTTACAGCTATATCTCAATGTTCATCAATGTTTGCACTTCTGCTGACCTCTACATGTGGAATGCAGGTTCAACAAATGTTTAATTTTACTCAGCTATAGCTTTTCCATCACTCAGGAAGTGGCCATAGAAAGGAATGGATTTTCAGCTTCTCTTCTAAATTGCGTTATTTCCGTTTCTGCAATGAAAGCTATTTACTTTTCTTTTTGTACTTAATTAGTACGGCATTTTTGTAAACTGTCAGATATTAAACACTTCCCTGGATGCTCATGAAGTATGTTTTTATTTATGAAATGCAGTCAGCAACTGAAGTGGTACAATAAAAATTACGCCATATGCTTTACAAGAGGAAGAAAATCAATTTTTGTCAGCTTCCTGTCTAGTCAACAAATAAACATAAAAGAAAGAGAGGACTAGCAAGTTTGTTTCCTTTTGCGTCTGGCAAATGTTGCGCACTAAAATAATATTTCCTGTCGCTATTTTGCTCTAGTGTTCCAACACTTAAATTTTTACTAAAACTGGATTTTCAAATGTCAGTTTTTAAAAATATGGGTTTGAGAAAATTGTGTCTGTTTTTCATTTGGGCCAGACGAGTAAATTAGGGTACATGTGATTAATACTGATTTTATCTTGTGACTAAGTTTTAAAAACGCCAAAAGAATCCAATTGACCAGCCACATTGCTGTGAGCGTGTTCCACAGCTGAAAATGAAAAAAAATGAGCTGTTTGAAAATCAGTCTAGTTTAGTCCTTAGTTACTGATTTTGAGACAAATGGCCTTTTAATAGATAAGTTTCTTTGCAGTACAATGTGAATCTAGAATGTCACAATCCAGATTCCAAGTGAAAATGTTTTCTGGACTAAAGAGCTGATTTGTATAGGAAGACCTGACAGGATAGTTCCTGCCAGTGTGAATATTCTGATGTGTTTATATAAGGAATGAATTCAGAGCAAGTTAGAGGATTTGGGCTTCCGGACTTCAGCCACACGAATGATTTGCATTGACTTGCTCTGAACATATTTATGCCGTAGGACTCAACTAAGAAGTGGATCCAACAGGAGGTGTAACCACCTCAGGCATGGATTTAATGGGACAGAGTGTGAGATGTAGATCATCTAATCTGCGCCTAAGGCCCTTTTCCTTCCCATGTGAGATTGATGTTTGTTGGATGAATGAGGAAGACAACAACATCCTGAAAGGGATCCAGTTCAGCCACTCCCTAAAAGACTAATATACACAAGTGCCCAGAGTTCTTGCAAGTCATACAAGTCATTGTTAGCTTTTACATCCCTGTGTGGTGATAATGCTGCTCATCAGGTAGCAGATGTGAACTCTTCTTCGTAGCTCCTAATTCTGAGAGGAATGTCGCAATCCATAAATTAGACTGTAGTAAAGCTCATCTTCATTCTTTTTGTGGAAGTCAGGTGTGTGAGTGTGTTTGTGAAAGAGAGAGGTTGTTGCTCACTGAGAGAGATATTTCCCTGCTTCTGGCTTTGCCTGTGCAGGATCTAGAGCCACCACCTTGCTCCAGATGTGAGTTGCTGCCTCAGCCATGGGATGTTGTAAAGAACTTGCAAAGTGGACTCGTGAACTGAAACAGTGATTTGGGACTTGCTTCTCAATGATCTGTTGGGTTGCTGAAATTTACAGGTGGTTTGAGGGTTAGGGTTTGGTTTGTTGGGTTTTTTTTTTCCCCCATCTGATTTTTTCCTTATCTCTAGACCCTTTCTTAAAGAACACCACCATTTGGACACGCCCATGAGTATTACTACTTAGCTGGTGCTTCTCAGAGAGGAGTGAAGAGGCCTTTGGGACCATTTGCTTGCAGCAGCAATGAAAGAAAAAGCACACTTTTGCCCTTTGGTTAGTTGTCTGTACTTCTGAGCAGTAGTTTGTCTGTACTTCTGAGCAGTAGTTGAGTCCATTTCTTTACTGAGAAGGGGCTTTTGTAAAACCTTGAGCTTTGCATTCTCCTGTGAAGACAGGCTGAGAGAGTTGGGGTTGTTCAGCCTGGAGAAGAGAAGGCTCCAGAGAGACCTTACAGCAGCCTTCCAGTACCTACAGCGGGCCTACAAGAAAGCTGGAGAGAGACCTTTTACAGGGGCACGTAGTGATAGGACAAGGGGGGATGGCTTTAAGATGAAAAAGGGTAGATTTAGATTAGATATTGGAAAGAAATTCTTTACTGTGAAGGTGGCAAGACACTGGAACAGGTTGCCCAGAGAAGCTGTGGATGCCCCATCCCTGGAAGTGTTCAAGGCCAGGCTGGATGGGGCTTTGAGCAACCTGGTCTAGTGGAAGGTGTCCCTGCCCATGGCAGGGGGGTTGGAACTAGATGATCTTTAAGGTCGCTTCCAACCCAAACCATTCTATGATTCTATGAAGATAAATTTCTCTTGCAAGTTGGGGTTCTTCAACAGCCATGGCCATATCCATCTGGGGTCTTTAAATATGGAGTATTTTGAAATGTAGTTTTGAAATGTAGCCAGAACTGAGTGAAGCGTTTCTGGAGTGTGCAGTCTTTAGGAGAAAAGGCCTGGATGTGTCCTGAAGAGAAGGCAGCTCATAGTCAATGGCATCCTTGACAGAAGCAAAAGACAGAATTGAGTGGCCTGTGAAGGAGCAGAGAAAGCAATGCTTCCCTGTACAGCCTTTTTAGGAACCCAAACAGATAAATGACTAAGAACTTGTTGCAAAACCCATTAGTTTAACTGAACCAAAGTTGTAACTTGGAGCTTAAGAGAAGATGCCTATGTAGATTGTTGACTGTCAATTTGTTAAAATACTTGAGAAAAATGCATAGGGTAAACTTCTGGTACTGCTTCCAGTCCAAAATTGTGATAGGTTTATAATGCAAATACTCCTAAAACAGATTTCACTTTAGGAAATGCTCTTCCAATTTTAGGCCTGCCCTGTGATGCTGCAGTTTTTAGAACTGGCTGGCTGCAACAACTGGCTGAATGAAATATTTCACTAGAGCAATTAAATGCAGATTTTTTACTGTAGCAGTGCTATTACCATAGGATGAACCTGTTTGGAAGATCTTTGAGATCTGTGGGGAAGAAGAGCAGGTTTATAAAATGAATTTTTGTGTGTGTTTTGGCTGGCTGCTAAGTAGACTAAACATGATATACGCTTTTTAAATCCTGTGTTTGACAAGGATGTTGGACTGCTGTGGTTACTACTGCTGTTTCCAGAATACTGTAATAAGGTTCTTAAAATGTACCAATTAATTGCTCGTTAACAATCCTGTGACTCTTTGTTGAGCCTGTTGGCCAGAGTGAGGCTACCACTACCTTACCTTTCTCCTCTTCCTGGTGTTATTAGGAGAGGAGTCAGCTAACCTCCTATCTAGTGCTGTGAAGTGCAAACGGTGTACTTAAAATTGTTTATGTTAAGCATCTTTAATTTCTTATTTCATTGTCACAATTTTTGAAAAGTTTAAGGTTTCTTTTAGAAGAAAAGACAACTTCACATGAAATGAGTGTTATTTTAATCAAGAAATCATTTAGACAGTTCTGGTAAGTTTATGCCATAAAACCCGCATACAGACTAGTAAAATTTGATAGTGTTTAAATACTCCATCTGACAGTCCTCCTGGAAGGATTTTAATGACAAGTCATATATACCTGCAATATGCCATGGAGGCCAGCGGGGACTTCCCTTAATGTTTTCCTTGCAGAAGCTGCAGCATTTGACATGTAGGGGTAAATCTTCTTGGTAACAGGATGCTGCACCTGTCAGATGGGGCCGTGTGTTGGGGATGCTCACACCGTGCAGGTACAGCCACAGCTTCAAGGAGTGGCTCTGCAGTGGCAGTCTGTCTGTGCTGAAGGAATGCTGCCAGCACGCCTGCAGAACCCTTGCTGCAGGCACTGCGTACCCACATAAAGCTGCATCACTTCCTAAGTCATGCCAAATCAGGCTCGGGGAGAGCTGATGGATAAGGAACTGGTGATGGGGAGCAGAGGACTAAGAAGGAGCAAGCGGACACCGTTCATGCAGTGTCTGTGACATGGAGGCAGGAGGCCTCCTGGGCAAGGTCCGGCCCAGGGTGATGGTGTTGCCTGCACATGTGCACACAACCTCCTCCGCTGGTGATCAGTCACAATGTGGGAGGGGGTTAATGGGACATTAGGAGTTACATGAGCAAAATTGCAGTGCTCAGAGCCCACCCAGAGGAAAGCCCTGCTCAGGCAGTATGAGTTCAAAACACCGCAGTCTGTATCTGTGCTGGATTGTACGCTGCCTGGGTTTCCTCTCTGGGCCCAGATCTAGAAGTCCAGTTTATCTTCTTCTGCTTTTCTCACATTCTTTGGTGTGCATCCCAACCAAGAGGATTTCACCTCTCTGTTTATTTAGTCTGCGCAAGGACGGCCAAGAAAGAAGCCCTCCACTTCCCCCCAGCACTGTCTTGTTTTAAAGCTATTACTTTTAAATGTGTTTATGTTGATGTTTATCAGCTAAGGAGGGGAAAGCACCACTCATGGACTTGCAGTAAACGCTTGCAAAATGGCTTCACTGGCTTCCTGTGTATCCCTTCTGAGGCATCTCCTGTGCCTTCAGGTTTACAAAAGTGCCTTGAAGAGGGCTGGGGCACTGGAGCGCTGCAGGCTCGCCCTTGCATTGCACTCCGTGGTGTGACAGGGCTTGCAGCAGCCACGTGAGTACTGGTTATTAAAGGGGAGACTTAGCGATGGCTGTGGACAGCGTGGCAGAGAGATGGCGTCTCCATCAGGGTAACCGCCCCGCAGCTGTGGGGGTGGTACTGTGCCCTTTGCGGCCCATGGTGGTATGTGCAGGCTGTCCCTGCCGGGCTGGCGGCCACCACCGCCTCGCCCTCAGCATCTGCCTAGTTCTGGTGGTGCTGCGTTTTGCCTGCCTGCTGGAGCTGCTTTCAACTGGGCTTTCAACCACGCCAGCACCCATGCCCGAACTTATTATTGGTGCTGTTGTGCTTGTGAAAATGGGGATGCGTGCTGAACAGCAAAGGCACAGATGCTGGAGAAGCTCCGAGACATTTCTAGAAAGCAGTTAAGCCCTGTGGGGGTGGGTTTACTGGGAGGATGGCAAGGAGACTGATGCTTGTCCCCTGACATCGCCGGCCACTTCTGGTAGAGGCAGAAGTTATGGGACACAATTGTAATGACGCTGTTTCCATCTTGCCATGTTATGGCTGCATCCAGCCTTGTACTGCTAGCTGGTGCTGGAAGCGGCTGTGCTGATCCATCCCAGAAGGCAGCAAGAAAAACAAACTCCTGTGATTTGTTTCAGAGGCTGCAACCTGTCCGTCTCATGAACGAGAATGAAGATTTCCCTTCAGCTTGTGTGCCTTGCGGCTGCTAACGCTAGTTACACTAAAAAGGCGAGTTAGAAGGCAGGGCATTTGGATCTGCATCGGGCAGGGCAAGGAACAGTTTGCTTTGTACGCTCCCGAGTAGTTGCATATGAGGCGGGTGGTAAGCTCTGCGAGAGCCATGGTGGTTCTGCAATAGGTTCTCCTGTCCTTCCCTCATATTTTTTTAAGTTAGCAAGAGGAGGAACGGGAGTTTCTCAGCTGTATTGCCTGGATCCAGTTTGCCCATTCACAAAGTAGAAGCATAAGGTAGGGATTATTGGCAACGGTTACCATAGTTGAATTTAGGAAGGGTTGTGCCCTTTGAAATGTATTCTTGAAAGCGCTTGTCACTGGTTGTCAGAGAGGCCTGGAGTATGCTCTAATCCTCAGCTGTTGGTGAAGTAACACCAGTGACTCTAATACCAGAGGATCTTACTGGCACCTGGAACCTTTTTCACTTCTTTGAAAACATAACCGAAAGCGGAGTTCTTAAATAGAAAAAGGGTACAAAACCTACTGGACTGATACTCACTTGGTGAATACAGTATTCTCTGCTTGCTGGAGGCTAAGCAGGATCTGTCAGTCTGTGGAAACAGACCTGCTAGTAGATAATGCTGATGAGAAACTTTATAATGATCACACCATTAGTTAATATTCACAAACCAGTTTTCTGCTTTGAACTGTGCAGAACTGAGTGTTATAATGCACTGTTCTGAAGATTTCGCTAAGTAAGCAAATACCTTGACTGTTGCCAGAACTTCCTGTAAAAGAATGTACTTAAAGGAAACAGTTGCTTTAAATGCCATTTTTGTCCAAATGTGGAATGACAGGAATAACTTTATATTTCCTGTAAGCTAACTGGAAGCTCCCTGGATTTGCATTGCTTTGTGAAAATGATGTTCACATCACCAACAGGAAAGTCATGTTCGCAAAGCAGCTTTCAGGGGACTCCCATGACCCTACCTCCAGGACAGACCTCTAGGGAATTTAGAAAAGAATGTTCAAAAATGAGGTCCCAGCAACAAAATATTTCAGCTCCAGCAATCTGGTATTCTTTTGACTAAGAAGATGTGCTCTTTTGTAAAACATCTTTTTAGACCAGTGCTAATTTACAAAATAAGTATTTTCTGAAATAATTAATAGTAAGCATTTAAAAATTTACTAATATTGCACTGAATGGCTAAAATACGCTGGAGAGCTCCGATAAGAATCTGTGGTCTGTCTGCAATTTTTGTATGAACATCCTGTATGATTCTGGTAATGCTAAAACAAAAACAACAAAACAACCCTCCTCCTCAGCCAAACAGAAAAAAACCCTGCCAAAAACGACAAACAGCCCCCCCCATGTCCCAAGAGCCATAATGAATTTTTTCCCAATTGCCCTCGATAGAGCTTTTCTTATAATCAGTTGATTTTCTGAAAATTGTACAAGGCTTTTAAATAAAACCAGAGCTGAATTGTTGTAAATTAGTTCAAATTTCATAGCTCACAGTGATATTTGAGACAGTTAACTTGACATTCCTTTCAGATATTATCTATGTGTTAATTTGGGACTCGCTTAAATTTTCCCTTAGACTAACAGGGATACTGAATTGACACACTGATGCACTAGTAACCGTGATGTACCGTGGTTTTCCACTGTGTAGGTTTGTTCCAGGAGATTTTTCATCTGGTCTAAAGCAGCCTCTAGAAGATTTATTAGAACACCTTTGCATTGATAGAGAAATGAGTGGGGACCACTTGTGCTTTCTTCTGTCCTACTTATGTACATCAAGCTACAGCCAAAGGAGGTCTACAGGGGAATGAGTATATTAATTCTTATCCATGCAAGGTTTAATAAACCTTTGGAGATTATTGGGTTGCACTTACTTCCATTGCTTAAATGTAGGCATCTGGTGCCATATGAGATATTTACATAGGCCTAGCAGATATGACCTGAGACCTAGGGGAGAGCTGTTGCCACCTGGCCTAGCAGCTTGAAGCAGGTGGTATCCCACAGGACATCTTGAATGGCACTGTTCTTCTGTGCTCTGTAAATACTGGATCTGTGGACATTTGAAATGACATGACCAAGGACTTCAAATAACTACTACATGACAGAAACTTCCAGTGTTTGCTGACTAGAGCTGAACTTAATTTGGTGACCTAGAAGGTGAAAGCTGTAAAACCAATAAGCCTTCCTTTGGTTCAGGGAATTCCCTGAACAGTCATAATTGAAGTCTACCCATGATTTGCTGGGGAAAAAAAGGGGAAAAAAAGGACACAAAGATAAGCTGCCAGCTGTGGTGTTTCTTTTTCTTAATGGTGGAGAAAAAGAAATTGGGAGAGGAGGAAAGACTGGAGCTTGCTAACCTTATAAAATCATGAAGTGGTGCCTTTTGTCCATTATTTATCTGTCCATAGACATCCAAAATTGATGCGTTTACAAATGAAATGAGAACTGTGCTCAATTTCTGCTCTTGCTTTAAGTCCTGAAAATGAAGGTCTGGCAGATGCTTTTTTCCTGAACCATTTTGAGAGTTGAGGTTCCAATCATCAGTCTGGCACAACTGGCTTTGTATCAACTCCTGTAAGGGAGTATTACTAAATTTTGCTAACTTGATAAGACAGTCTGGATTTTTTTATTATCCTCTTCATTCTAGCTAAGTGTAAATCAGAAGTTTTAGCAACATGATTTTTTTTAAAAGTTGTTAATGGACTGCAAAATCAGTTAAGAAAAATATCAAGGTTAACTGGATTATCACAGTGGTTTTCTCTAATGGTACTTTGCACACAAAAGAGCAGTTTGCCTAATTCAGTACGGTTGTATCTAAAGGGTAAAGACAAGAATAGTAATACAGCCAGGGAGCTATTTTGACATTCTGAAGAGAGAAGAAAATAATGAGAGGAATGCAAGATAAGTGTCGCAGTTGGCATCACCTCCCTATTTCTGTATTTGGTGGGATGTGAGACTTGAAGATGTTACTGATCAAGCTCTCATGTCAGTGACATGAGTTGTACATATGTGTGCTTAGGAAGAGGTGAAGTGTCTGCTACATAAGGATAAATCTGTCGGGTTAGCACAGGGGTGGAAGGGGGTGGGTTTTGTGGAGGAAGGCGATTCAGACTTAAAGCTGTCACTGTCAAACAGGCATCTCGTTGGCATAGCCATTCTTGGAGTTTCAACTTGCAACTGGTGTTGAAATTCAGCTCACAGTGGAGTTCGAACTAAAGCGAAGTAGAGTGAGAAATTACACCGTTTCATCTGAAAACTTCATCAGTTTAAGTGTCATGTCTAAACAGAATATGTCATTTTGTAACGAATGAATCATGAGATTAAATAATCGTGATGATTTTTACTCTCTGAAGCATTTCAGCTATGAATTAGAAACACTGTGAACAGTCAGAGAATTTTGGTATCTCTTGTTAAGTCTCACCATTTATCTGTTCAGAGCATTTTCAGTCATTTGAAAGACATTGTATTTTGGGCAGAAGTGACTACATTCCCTGGAATGAGATTTTAAACATCAACAGACTTCAGTAAACAGCAAGAATTTAATTAAATCTCTACCTTACACATGTGCTTTACAAGATAATATTTGAACTCAGTTGATACCTGTGCAGTTAGTCTAAGCTGGTAGCCAGCTCAACAACTGAAACTCAGCAAGCAGAGTCTGAACAGATGTTGTGGGAAAGAACATTTGTCTTGAAAAAAAACACTTCTGTATGAGAGTGGAGCGTCCAAGAACTGACTCGGCCTTTGTATTTTTTTGGAGATCTCTGTAGCCTCCAGAAATGGTGCATTTCCAAATACGGCAGTTGTCTCCCTCCTAGGCTGCTCATCTGGCTGTTTGCATCGTTCCTGTGCAAGTTCCAAGCCGTAGTCCTCAAATGCCAGGAAAGTAGCTGGATGTGGAAAAACAGGGCAAAATGCAACAAAAGTCTGTAGCTACAATCTGACAGATGTCTTGCAGGCTGCAATGCAGAACAGAGTTTCTTCTGTGTGCTGCAGGAACTTTAGCAGCCTTCTCAGCTCTGTCACTGACAGGACAGTGGCTGAGAGTGTGCCTAGAGTGCGTAGAGTCCTAAGGCTCAGTGCGTGTGTCACGGAACTTACAGGTCTGGGTTGGGGTGTCCACTCATTAGCAGCACTTTTTTTGAACTATCGCTGTCCTTTAGGCAGTCTGCATGTAGCGTGTTTGTATGTGAGATGTTGAAGAGATATAATTTTTTTATAGTTTAATACTGATTTGCTAGTGTGATTCACTAAGCTTATCAGTTGCAGACAGTCTGGGAGAATGAAATGGAACGGAAATGCTTGTTAAAAAATGAAGCGATTTATATCGCTAAAATGAGCTTCTGCTTCTGGGCTGACTGATATTTTGTGGGAGGAGTAAGATTAAATGAGTCTTCAAATATTATGTGAGAGGCTGGCCTGTGTTGCAAGGAAGCTATGGCTATTTGAAAACTGCTAGCCTACCATGCAAAGTAGGTGAGGTATCACGGTGCACCTGGCCAAAATCTTTGGATTAGTCAGTAACTGGCTTCTAGACAAGGGATAAAAACCCTGCCTTTTCATTCATCTCCCTGCCCCCACCTTGATTATGCTTCCTGCCCAGCACCATTACTTCTCTGTCTGGACACTTGGAGGAGAACAGTGATTGCTCCAAGCTCCATGCATTAAAGAGGATGTCTGGGAGATAGGACAAAACTATTTCTCTCAATTTGTCTCATCTCTAGTCATGTGTGACAGGAAATCATGAACTGGATTCTTCATATCATGAGACTGATTTAAGATCATAGAAGTTTAGAAATAACTAATAATTTGCACAGTTTCAGCTTTCTTACCTTGTGATTATTCCTTCAGGGTGAAGTTTCCCACTTATGAATTGTGTAAAGGCCTTAAGTCATTCCTAGATAAGTACCAGAAATACGTATCTCCGTATCTACAGTTTGAAAGATACTCAACTGAATTTCTAATGATTTCTGAGGAATGGAGAGCTATTGTTAATATCTATCTCATTCTGTCTGTAACCTCTAGCCCTCTGATCCTCCACATCCAATTTTCTCTCCATTTCCCCCATGGTTCTCATACAGAGCCCATACTCCTTTCTGCCCGGTCTCTACTGCTTAATCCTCCAAGGTGTGCTTCATCTCCATTAAAGGCAAAGAACAAAAATAGGTAGGATGGATCCCAGCACAAAGTGCCTGTTTCTTGCCATTGAGTAAAGGGCAACTGCAGTGACTAGTAGAAGTGTTTGTGCCTACACTGGGTTAGGTGAACCCAGACCCTGATTTCTGTGCCTGCTGTACCCATCTGTAACCACCTTCCTCTCTCCCAGTATCTCATTACTTAAATGCCCCTTTGACCTCCTTAAATTGATGTTTGATTAAAAACCTTGTTCCAGTCTGGCCCTCCCATCTTCCCAGAGGACCAGGAGGAAAAAGCTCATACTTCCTTCTAGCATATGCAGAATGTTACCACATCCCTTAGATTCAAAAATACATTTTAGTAGCTGAGGATAAATAACTCTATCCAGTAGTGGCTGTCATTATTGGCCAGCCTTCCATCCACCTGCAGAAGTTACAGTCAGTGATGGCAGGAGATGATGCTACTGTAAAATAAAGGCAGAGTTTTGTAGGGCAGGTGGCCCATTCTGACTTAACAGGATACAGCACTTGCTTGCAAATAGGATCTTATGCAGCTGTGCTCCCTGACGCTCAGTACCTTCTTCCCTTTCTCACCTTTGGTTATTGTAATTCAAGGCTTAAGAAACAGGAAAGAATGAATATAGTGGCGTCATTTTGGGGAGCACAAAAAGAGACCTAAAAGCACAGGTCCATTCTTCTGGCCATGCTAAATTTAAGAACAAAACCCGCATTAAAAATAAATAACAACATACTTTTTTTTTTCTAAAATGGTGCAGGTTAAATAACAGGCTGAAGGAAATATGCGGGGATTGACATATGTTTATAGTAATTCAGTGATGTATTTTAATTACATTCCCAAATGCAATTAAAACAGACCGCTTCTGAATTTAAGGGGTGTGTTGATAAAACTGATAACATTCTACATGATGCTGGAGGAGGAAGTATGAGCTGCAAGCATGCGTCTTCCAGCTGTGAACTCATCAGGTCTGAAAAGCTAAGGGAGGTCACAATGGGTCACTTCTTGAAATGGGAGGCCCAATGTTTTTCCAGGCGTAACCATGTACCATAAGCAGTAAAGCCAATTATTCAGTGGGTGGCACTTTTCCCTCCTGGTCAGTACTGTGTTGGCATTGCAGCATATGTTGGTATAATTTTCCAATCTAATTCTCTTTCTGCAGTATATGGTAAATGCTTGTTCTAATCAGTGTTAATTTTCGTCTTTCTGTGCATTTATGATATGGCATGGTAAAATGCTGTAATAACGTATGAGAAAAAAATCTGATTATTTTCGCTTTATGTGAATATGGAGAAAGTTTGACTTCAAACAACAAATTCAATGGATCTACATATAAACAAAGGGATCTCAACAAAAGTAACAAATTTTTCAGGAGCCGGTACTTTAGATTTATCGGACAGCCTTTAATCATTTTATTTTCAGTACTAAACCCCCATTTTTCTTTCATGCTTTACTTTAAAAACATATTTACCAAGTGAAAATGTTACTGTGTTATCTTTCTGGAGTTATGATGTCTATTGGTCTCATTGGCAGTTTTCCAAATTTAAAATGGATTAGGTACTTTTGCTTTTAATTTCCCAGAACTACCAAGGTTCCAGTCAACTGTGAAGCTCGCAGGTGTGGAGGGACAGGTGCCCAGCATGTGCGCTGAGAGCTGTCTCTGGAGAGCTGCTGTCTCTGACTGCTTCTGGATAATGGCTTAAGGGACTGCTGAAGGGTCTCACCTGCATTGGTGGAATATCCAGTGATACAAATGTTTTGCTTGTTTTCCTCCTAGTTTGTTTCTGAGGGTCATGACAACAGCAAAAGCAGTAGACTGTGAAGTTACTCACTGGTTGCTTCGTGACTATGAGGAACGGTGGGGAGTCACCCAGATGTACTGAAGTGCACACAAGTACTTCAGTAATGCAAAGTGACTGTAAGCTTTTACCTGTGCATTAATTAAGCTGGCTTCTTCCATATTTTATCACCTTTCATGTTTCATCAAAAAAAAAAAAAAGTGGCTTTTTATGATGATGTCATAAAAATCCCAGTCTTTTGATTGCTGTTGACTTGATCTAAATAAATCAACCCCCAGATCTCTCAAGTCTTCGTCTTAAGGTTTATGTGAACAAACGCGTAAAAGCTTTTAGTAGCATTTCTTAATATTAAGCTTCTTTCTCAAACACCTACTTTGAGATCTTCTCTCCCTTGCTTCTGAGGGAAGTGGCACTTAGGAGTATTTCACGTGGTGAGACCAGTTGATGGGACTAGTGAGGCCAGCTGCACAGTCCACCTTCCTTCCCTCCTGAGATGAAAATGCCCTGCTCAAATCCTCCCATCCACTTGCCCTCCAGAATTTCCCTTTACAGACTCCAGATAGACTTGGGAGTCTGTCAACATCTATGCTGAAGTGCCGTTGTCTTCTGCAGGTACAAGTTGGCTGTATTTTTACTTCAGTTTATCTAGTGTAGAAACCCTATAAGGTGATGCTCTCCTAAGGAAAGCCTTTCAGAAAACAAAAATCTCTGTAGTATCTACTGAAGAATAATTCAGACTGGTTGTGCTTTTGTTCATGTTTTCTCTGCGTTCTCCTGCTGCAATGAATGTGCTTTTGCTGAGTGGAAGGTTTCTCATCATAATGACAATTACAGTTAGTCATAGAGGGCAAGAAAGAAATATCACTTGAAATTGTGGTAGGTGTAAGAAACAGGATCAGAACCCTGGAACTAGACATTGCCTGGCCAGTAAACATCAACAATTGCCTCCATATCTAATATTTGACATTAGGAGCAGCTCCCTGGCTGTGGTTTGACTTGATTTCATAAAGTATGTCCAGGCATACTTCTTGGCATAGTTTCCTGTGGTAATTATACCAATATTTAACTTCCTTTAAAAACTATTCTCTTCCTGTCAGAATATTGCCAATTATTGATAAAAACATCTAGTAAATCAATAGCAAGAGATCTCATGGTAAACACCCAAAGGTATAGACAACATTTTTGTATTCAGAAAAGAAACAAACTCCATATTCCTCACGTCTGATGTTTTTTCTCCTTAAGCATAGAAGATAAATCATGCACTGCAGTTTCACCACCTCTTGCTTCTCAAAGCAATGGCAATTATTTATAGAGGTTAAGTATTTATGCATAATGCAAGCCATTTATTAACAAACTAATATTAAAGAGGTGCTTCTATGACTAGATTGATTTTGTTTTAAATATTCTGCTGGGCTTTGAATGTGTGACTATAGAATCCTTGAAGGGGAATCCACTTGTTTTAAAGTGAGATGTTCCTATTGCTACAGCAGAGTATGTGTATATTCTGTAAGAATGAGTTATTTTTTAAATGATGGCCCAAAATACAATGATTTAGAAGGACTATAACAGTTTTCAGTGGTTAAAAGCAATAGCAGTTTCTTTTCTTCTTTTAGAAAGACATCTTTTATTGGACTGTGACTAAGACCAGAAGTGTGCATCTATATAAAGATAACAAAGTATTGCATTGTGCTTAAGCAAACATTCCCCAGGCTGACCAGCCTTGCAGTCAGGATGGTATTGCTGTCATCTCTGTGTCGTTGCAGTATGTTCTGCCTGTCATCTGGTTCAGACAATTAATTCTCAATTTCTCTTTTATTTTCAGGGTTGTTCCGGTTGTGGAAAATGTGACTGCAGTGGAGTAAAAGGGCAAAAGGTGAGTAAGTCAGCTCTCTGCTTCATTATCTCGTTTATTTAAACCACACAGTGTATTATCTAGTGGAAGGCAGGTGAGCCATGGGTTTCAGTGAACACTTGCACCACCACAGAGCATTGCCAAGGCCAGGCCATGTGCCCTTCGGAAGGGTGTCCGAAAAGCAGCCAGCTCAGTGGCTGCAGCAGCTGAGGGCAGGAGGGCCAGGGGTGGGAAACAGCTGAATGCCCTCACTGCAGGGTGAAGCCCCTAGCTCCGTGCTTGGCTGTGCACTTCGTCCTTCCCCATCGAGCGGGATGCTAACCTGGCATTCTTACCTTTCCTACTCCTCACATCCAGTCTTTTCAGTGAGTAGCAGGCTTGACATCCTGACCACCTCTGGAAATGATGTGAGCAGTTCAGCTCAGAGATGCTGCCTTCAGCATGCTGTGCAGATTATTCTCCAGGAGGGCTGGGATGCATCATAAGCAACATAGCCTGACCAGGGCTGGCCCTGAGATGCAGTGACCTGTAATAGGAAGAAGGAGGTTAATAATCAATTTAAGTACAGAAAAGTGTTGCAGGTCAAGAAAAACAAATAATATTTAAAACTTTTTGACAGAACCTTGCAAATGGGTTGTACTTGTTCAGCTATCCAAACTTCCTGTGTATGAAACAGAAAAGGCCCTTCAAATGCTTCTTTTAAAGCAGTAACAGAGAAGAAAAAATACAGTGTACTTAAGCATTCCATGAATTCCCCCGGTGAATTACTTGCTTTTGTAAATATTTCAGACATTCAGTCACTCTCCTTATCTCTTCCAATTTTCTGTAGAGATTTTAATCTATAGTGTGTTCTGTTGTGCATGCACGTGTACTGTACATCTACCATTATAAATGAGTGCAAACCAAAGGTTTTACCATCCTATGATTGCAATGGGAACATTTTTCAAGGTAAGTTGTTTAGGTCACCCAAAGGAGTGCTTAGAAGAAGTGGGGGTTTTGTTTGTTTTTTGTTTGGGGGGATTGTTTTGGGTTTTTTTGAATAAATATAGAACTGTTGTTCTACATTGTCTCACATGTGATAACTACATAGTTAGGAATGAGGGTTTTAAGAGTATTTTTTGGTGGCTTTTCTTTGGTGTTTTTTGGAACAAGGAATGTTAATTATTTAATTGGAGACCCAAGCAAAGACAATTTTCTTTGTAACAGAACATAGATTAATTTGTGAGACAGATGAACAGTGTTGAGGTTCAAAATATCTTTTAGATGGAGTCTTCTTTTCTTAATGACCCATTAATATCTGTTTAATAAAAGTCAGCTATATATTAAAAACAAATAAAACAAAGGTTTGGGAAAGGTTGGGAACTCTGATTTTATTCCTTGATACCTGATCTTATTTTTCAGTAACAAGAATGAGAGAGATAATACATTGTAACTCTCTTGCTGAAAGCCATTAGTTTTCAGTTCACAGGGTATGCCAGCATCTTGTAACTAGAACACTTTAAAAAATGATAGGTTGGGGAAATAAATTGTATTAAACCTTAGCACTTCATATATTTCTGTCTGCAGTTCTGACTCTTTGCTAAAGCCTTGCTGGCAGTTTTCGTTTGCATAGTCCAGAGTCTCAAAAAGTTCTTTTTGAAAGACATAGATGCTTGTCTGATATGATAGAAGCCAAAACTATCTCAAATGAACATAGGTTATTTAAAAACATGGAAGAGAGAAAAATATCAGTCCATAGCAACAGAAGTCATAGTAAATTCCATATCTTGTGCAGGCTTGTCCAGCATCAGTGTACTCTGTGCTCTTCCTAATAGGTTCCATCACAAACTTCTCTGACTTTAAACATGTGTGCAGTAAAATAATTACATACTTTCAGACTGTGTAGTAAATTTAATTATTGATATTAGAGACATCTAGACAGGTGAATGAATAGTTATACCTAAGAAACAATATTCAAGAAAGGCATTTGAAGGTATTTTGGAATGCATGAAGAGGTAACTTGATTCAGATCAATATATATCAATGCTTGCTGATCATGTACCACTATGAGGCTTTCAAATGTGTATTTAGCATGTTGAACACAAAACTGAGTTTTATTTTAAAACATCTGTCCCCCACCTTTGTTTCGGCCTAGTGCAGCTTTTCGTTCCGATTCTTCACATTTAATGCCTGTCTAGAATAAAGACAGCCTGCTACCCAGTTCCAGGTGTGAAGGCAGAAGTTGGTGAGGGGAAGCAAGGGAAGTGTCCTTTGAGCTTGCCTCTGAGATATTTCTTTCCAGGCAGTGCCTTTGGATTTGAAACATGTCTCTGCTAGACATGGTTCCCATTAATGCACACATCAGTAGTGGTACCTGTTATCTCAAAGACCTACATGAATGCTGCTTATCAGAGAAAGGACCGATTAGAAACATTGATCCTAGCCAAGATCCAGGCCCGAAGAGGGCAGCCATGTCCAGCTCCTGTGGTACCTCAGGAGACCACGTTAGAGAACATCTGCCTCCACTTCTCACATAGCCACTTGCATGGGAAGCACGTATCCATTCTGTCCCGCCCCATCCACAGTCAACATGTGGCCTACACTGGAAACCCTTTTGATCTGGCTTCCGTGTTGTGCAGAAGTGCACAAATTCTGAAGGGCCTTTTCCAATCCACCCACACTCTTCAGCGATGTAACCACACCAGTTTACTGCCGTGGGAGCTTGGGGAGCTGCGGAAGTGGGTGCTGGGTTTACCCTTTAATGCCTTAATTATTAACATCTGGAGGTATATTTCCTACCATAGTGTGGGAAGAAGTTCCAGACTCTACAATTTCGGGGTGGGGTTTAATTAAAATACATTTGGCCAAATAATTATATTAATGATCTCACCAGTAAAAGTGCTGAAAATAGTATTTGACTAAAAAGCTGTGAAATGCCCAAGCAATATTACCCGGCAGCATTTCAAACATGGAATAGTGAATTATACTGCCATATTTTTCTCTCTCATTTGAGAATCTTTTCATCAATATGACCATTTGGATGGCCATATTTAGAATACATTCAATATGTTCACTCATTAGACTGTTTCCATGAAAATTTCATGTCTATGCCAAACTCCTTTAAGATGACTCATACTATATCAAGGGCATATAATTGACAAAGTCTAAGGGTTTTCAACCGTTTCAGAAAATCACGGAATGTGAGTGTAATTGCAACAGATGGCTCTTATCCTAGAAAGCCTTTATTATTACACTGAACATCACGCTGTTATTTTAAGCTATATAATGTCAAGTATCATGTATGTGCTGAACAAAAGGTGCAGCTATTTTAGAAAAGCATAATATTGCTAAAATAATAAATAATACCTTACTGTTTTCTGTCAGATTAGCCTAAAACATCTTCATTTATTTCCTCTAACACTTTTTATTTGGTTTTCTGCATAATAACTTGACTGTTCTTTCTAACCACTAAAGTGTGAGATCTGTTTAAACCGATTAGAGTTTTGAATGATTGCAAACATTTTGTTGGGTTACTCAGAAGTACACAAAAGCTATGTTTTCTCTTTTATGCCCACCTAGATTCTGAGAACAATTTCAAGCAGCTGTGGAGATAAGAAGTGCTAGCCATTAATGTGTGTAGAAAAAGCATGTTAAGCATTTAATTACCATTTAGAACAAAGGCTGTATAGAGCTGAGTAAAATTCTCCATGCACTGACTTTTTCCAGGAATCTTCATTCTCTCATTCGTGACCATTTGCACTCATTTTACTCCATAGCAGAAACATGTATAAATGGAGGCAACACTGGAACTTTGCTGTAACTAATATAGAATGATCAGTCTTCTAGCGTTTATTAGTTAGAATGCATTGAAGTATAAACCCTCATTCTTTAGTATAAGTCTCTTAGGATGATTTCCCTGTCTCATTATTACCCATGGAAAGTTGAATTCACTAGCAACATCAAATGTGATTTTGTCGTTGCACATTAGGTATTGCACTTTACAAAAAAAATCTGCTAAGATATTCTGAAAGAAAATAGAAAATGAGAATAGAATTAACTCTTACGTAATTGCTAGTTTTAACCTTTTAATGGTTTGAGATGCAAGAAAACTTGAGCAAATCATTTTATATTGGTGTATTTTGGTTTGCCTAATTCTGAGACTGTATCCGTGTTATTATACCTACATAAAATTCACTTCTGCATTTCCCTTGATGGGTGCATCATTCCTGTGTGGATTGACTGTGCTGCGAAAGTACACAAACTGGCTTTGCTTGTCAGGAAGCCAGGTAGCTCTGTTACTGGCTTAGGCTGAGAGTTACTGGGACATCTCTGTGGTCCCCTGTCAACATGAACCAGAACCTGCACGCTCCTACACACTGAAAAGTCACACATGGTTTGGTTGTCTGCAGGTGCTTGTGCTTCTCCATTTTCTCTGTGTAATGAAGAGTTGACTGTTCCAGTGGGCTGTGTCCCTGTATGGTTGTGTTGGGTTGGGTTTTTTAAGGTTTACCAGATTGGGAGGGCCTTCAAGGCTTTTCCTGTCATTTTAGGTATCAAAAGGTAGAGCAAAAATATTTGTGATATTGATGAGTTAAAACAATGTAAACCCCCTTGTTGGAGGGAAGCTCTGGCAGTCAGTGGGAAGATCACTATTAAGTACTTCTGAGTTTCTTTACAATATAGCAGAGGGCAACAAAACAGTTCCTTTAGTGGAGCAAATCAGTAATCACTAGATCTGTGCTTTTCATATTCAACCTGTATTAGCAGCATCAAGACATGTTCATATTTTACACTTTTCATGGGCGCTATTTGGCTTTTATAAGTTCTTCGGTATTTTTGCTTAGTGTTTCTATTTAAGTGGCTGCTGTAGGAACTTACCTTGTGTAAGCACCTGTTCATGCCTGAGCTGGAAAGGGTATGAACTGAGGACACTAAGGAAACCACAGGGAAATAATATACCCCAGAGAGAGCCATGACGTTGAAAAGAGGGGTGACAGGCAATATGGAAGGAAAGATTGTGTTTGCAGTCTGGAAAAGGCTAATAGATAACATGAAATCATCTAATCATTCCTGAAAGGGAGAAATCAGAAAACCATAATAAAGTAAGTGAAGATATTGTTCGGCTGCAGATCTGATATTCTACAAGGAGACTTGTGGTTCTTAAGTATTTTTTTAAATCAGGCCATTGTCACAATGTTTGTGTCAATTCTGCAGTGGCAGTCAAAGAAAAAATAATCCTTTTAATTCAGATCAGGAAAAAGGAACATCTGTTTCATAAAGACAGCACACAAACAAAGCTGCTATGCTGGAAAAGAATGAGATGTCAAAAGACTTTGAATAATATTGATGGAGATATGCTAAGTATTGAAAGTTTTCTACAGTTTCCTAACTGTCAGACCAAACTGCTAAGTGGTATCTGGAGCCATCAGATTTTCTTAGTTCAAAATAGTCATTGGAACCATTTGGCCCATTTGTCCAAATGGGACTGGATGTCTCTGGCATAATTTTCTGTATTAAGATGTATTTTTGCAGTCGGTGTGGTACGGATTACGAATCACACAATGGATTACACTGATGAATTTACCTCTGTGGAAAGAGTGCTATAAAAGCAGATATCCCAGTGATACTATGTGGTGGGGTATGCTCATATTTAGTTTTCAGGGCTGACTTCTGAAGGTTTTCACAAAGTACTATTTCAGTTGGCATATTATGACCTTTTAAGCAGCCGTTGCCAGATGCCTATCTTTGCTTGTAAGGGTGTTGGTATAGGCTCAGGCATTTCTTCATGGAGCAGAACATGCTCTCTAGCTTCCCAGAGTTTGACTTTACATTTGTACAACTGCTGTTAGTGTATGTCTTCACTATGGTTTCTTGAAGGACTGCAGGGCCTTATTTTGATCTGAAGTATGTGAGCCTCCAGTGAAGTCAGTAAAGTTTCCCGAATGTGAGATCAAAGTAAGATGAGAAAAGACCTGTAAGATTTCCGCTTCTCTGAAATCTGCGATCTGCTTGCTTGGGAAGTGGAGCCGCCCAGTGCCTGTGCAATACCCATGCATAGTTTGGAATCTCCCCAAATGTGACATTTTGTCCCTGCAAACAAAGTCATGCTTCCAGTATCTACTGACTACGCAGTGGTTATAAAATTGATATCCCAGTGTGCAGTTTTTTTATTATCCGGTCATATGCATGACAGCACCTGCAGTCTGCTTCTGCTTGCTGTATGTTCATCTTACTGCCCACTAATACTCTGTGATGCTGACAGGATTTTGTGGGTATGGACTACAGGTCTGGGACAGCAAATGTCCGGAGTACAGCAGGAATACGTTTTGTAGTTGACCCCTCAGGCTTCTTTAAATCATTCTGCCATTCAATTTATATTGTGTTTACAGGGGATCTCAAACTAAGACAGCCATTATAATTGACAGTTCTGTGGTATGTCAGTTCCCACACAAGCATTTAATACTTGATGCAGTTAAGTAATGAGTCTCTGCCTACATTTTCTCTGTAGCAGTATTCACAAGAAGCAACCTGGGCCCAAATAATTATTACTAGGAAACCACAGTAGTATGTAACCTCCTTAAATCACTTTCTGGCCTTTCTAGCCAAGAACAAAAAGCAGTTTGGGGGGTTGTTTTTGGTTTGTTTGTTTGTTTGTTTTGTATCTCATACTAGTAGTTGCTTCTCTTTGCTCAGCTACCTCCTATTTCAGATTCTAGACCTATGTTTTCAGTGAGAGGTGATAACTTCTATTAGCCAGTGAAAACATCAAGCCCTATGATGTTAGTTTTCACAAATGCAGATCTGAATTCTCTTAGAGTTTCATTAAGAAAGAGTAAAAAACCAAATTTCATACAAAATTCTCAAAATCACTTCCAGCAGAAGGAATAGCAAAACTTGTAGCCATATATGCCTGGAAGGAGACAGAAAAGTAAGAAGCAGCATGGAAGTGGGATTTTCAAAGAGGAAGCCTGAAGTAGCTGCTAAAAAAGTGATAGTGGAGTACTTTGTCACACAAGCAATTCCTCACCAGCTGGAGAGCCTCAAAGAAGCTTAATATCACAGGAGCAAGAAGGGTTGAGGAAGAATTTTTAAGAGATGTTAAAAAATATTTCCCTTTCAGGTAAGTATAACACCTGAGAAAGTGTTACAGGGCAGTAAGTAAATTGAATTACAGACAACGTAGCATAGGAAGTTAACCTAAATGATGAAAATAATTAGTAGGTTTCATTAACAGGTAGAATGTTCTCCTATGTCATCTTTAACAACAGAAGAAAAGCAAAATTAAGTTAAAGCAAGGGGAAAAACAACTTAGGCTCCCATCCCGAAAATTATGTTTCTATCTGTTAGAATATTTCAAAGTAACTAGCATAGCAAAACCTACCCATAAATTTTGTAGCTCTTAAAGAAAGCATGTGACAGCTTCCACTGAAGTTCAGCTGGAATATTTTTAAGTGTTTTGATATGCCAACAAAAATAATTCTCACCAAGGCTTGTGTCAAAGATCAGTGTGCACAGTTAAAGTAAATACTGAGTTGAGTGAGTGAACACTGGCATCACATTGGATGTCCTCTTAACTCTTCTCTCATTCAACACTGTTACTGACTGTAAACGGACGCAAGAAAAGTATTTCATGGCTAGTTAGCAGAATACTAAAAGCCTGGAGGGGATTTGGTAACCCTCCGTTTTGTTAGCACAGTTTGCTCGACTGCCAAGCAAAGACTGAAAGATGCTGCAGAACTGCAAACCAAATGGGTTTAAGCAGTAGTAGGGGAGGGGGTGGGGGGGGACTCTAGTACAGAGGGGCAGCCTGAAGTGCCCTCTGACTCCAGCGGGAAGAATACCAGAGGCTGGTACAGTGGAGCAGTGAACAGAGAAGCCAGTGCTGCTGCCAGCTGCATGCGGCACCTTTGACAAGATTTGCAACGTAAGGATGTGATTGTAAGTCTTTGGCTCAAACTTCATCTCTGTCCGAAAGCGTGGAGATGGAAGCTGGAAATCCAGCAAGGACACATGCAGCCTTGTGACAGTCATCCAAAGGGGTCTCTTTAGGAAGTTCTAGGTATTAAATGCAAATAATTTTATATTGATTGAAGGCGTGGCAACCGCGGGATGCCGTTTACCTCAGGAAAAAAGGAAAAAGTTAATGCTGGTAGAAGTGAAGCTCCGCGGTTGCAGGCCAAGTACGAGCTTTGGACCACAAAACTGCCTGCGCACCCCGCCCCTCGCTGCGCGCCGGGGGGGGCCCTCCCGGGCCCTGTCACTTCCCCGCCAGCTCCTCTGGGTGGCACCCGTGCGTCGCCGCGCTCCTTTGGTCTGACAGGCCCCGCACGCACCCTTGCCTGTCCGCGTCCGACACCCCCCCCCATTTTTTTTTCCTTTTTTCCCCCATTTCCTTTTTTCCTTTCCCCCTCATTTCCTTCTTTTTCCTTTTTTCCCCATTTCCTTTTTTCCTTTTTTTATTTCCTTTTTTCCTTTTTTGCTTTTTTGCTTTTTTGCTTTTTTGCTTTTTTGCTTTTTTGCTTTTTTCCTTTTTTCCTTTTTTCCTTTTTTCCTTTTTTCCATTTCCTTTTTTTCTTTTCCTTTTTTCTTCTTTTTTCCTTTTTTATTTTCCTTTTTTCTTCTTTTTTTTTTGTTTTTGTTTTGGTTTTTCATTTTTTTCTTTCTTTCTTTTTTTTTATAACATACCGCTCCCCCGAAAGAAAACCTTAGAGCCACCTACAAAGCAGCAGACCAGCTTTTGGGTGGCATTCACTGATGACGATGCTAGTATCCTCCACAATGCCAAAATAATAATTATTAATCATCATTGTATCTTTGTTAGCTTAATTCATTCAGGTTAAACAACCTTGGAGGTACTACAAAGAAACTACATTGTAGTGTCTGTTCTCTAGTGGATCTGGTTGAGTGGAGACTCTAGGGATTAAACTAAAGAAACACGGATTTACATTTTTGAGGTATAATGTTATCTGCTTTGTGGTGCTTTCATGATAAAGAGTCAGAAGCCAGAATATTTCCTCTAGTTTTTATAGAAAGACACTCTCCTCCTATACAACTTTCAAAGTGTTTAAAACTGTAGAAATGCTGTTTCCAGCCCAACCCAAAAAAAGCAGCTAGACTAGCACTGTCTCCAATATTACTGCCTGTCATGTACTCTCTAAGATATGAACTACTTCATTATGAGAACTTTATTGCAGTCTGTACTGTCTAGGACCAGCTGCCCATGTTTTTACTATTTATGGAAGAGATTATTTTCTGTAAATATGTCCATGACAAACCTTTGGCAAGAGAATAAAACTTGCATGTAACGTCACATTTCATTCCAGGTCTAGGATCTGAACAAAAATAAATTAAAAAAATCTGAAAAGTTCAAGACCTTTTTTTTTCTGCTGTTTCATCTTTAAATGTGAGCCTTTAAACAATGCCAAATGCAAACAAATGCTAAATAATTTTCACTAATGAAGAAGGAAGGGTGTGGAGCATTTTTACCCCTTATATTCTTGGACCTTCAGCACTGGAAGTGATTTAACACAATGTGCAATAAAACAAAGGAAGAGTTACTCAGACCTAATGAGTTCAACAGATGATTGGAAGGGGTGGGAAATACAGCACTCTTTTGATTCAACCTGTCTCCAGGTGATAGAATTTCCTTTTTTTTACAGTGCAAACGCATTTGTCCTTCAAATGTCCTCTTCCCTTGTGGCTCTTTGAGGTTCTTCTGTTCCCCAGGGTGACTCTAACTGATGGGAAGAGGCTCCTTAACCCTCGTCTGATTTAAAAAACTAAAATGCTTGGAAAAACCTATGTGTACCTTTGGTAGAAGGTTTGTGTGAATTTCTCCTGAAACATCATGAGCTCTTTGGTTGTGGGGTTTGGTTTTTTGTTAGTTTTTTTGGGTTTGTTTTTGGGTTTTTTTGTTGTTTTTTTTTTAAATCGAGAGAAGTTTAAACATAAAGGTAATGAACCACATACCTTGGTACCTTGGTGTTAAACTGCCAGGCTTTGTGCAGGCAGACTTACACAACTGAAAATAAAGTTCACTTGCAGTCTATTGACTTCAGCTGTCTGTTAGTCTTGCTTTCATATTCCTGTCTTTCATATTCCTATCTTTCATATTCCATGCCCTCAGTCGTGCTTTGAGATAGACTACTGGCTTATAAAATGTTCAAGTTAGGGGTCATGCATGCCATCTTTTGTGAATGAATGAAAGGTGCGTGTACTTCACTAAACATCAGTGAGTTTTTCTTTTTTCTTTTTCTTTATTTTTTAATGCAGGGAAAAGAAGCAAAATAATATTTTGCTGTAAGCACAAATATGTTCCTTCTGAGCATCCTAGCTACTTCTGGGTCTGTAATATTTATCTACACTGGATTCAAATACCACACAAAAAGTACATCAGCCAAAGGCACACAAATGTAAGGAAACATTGAGAGCTTAAGTACATGCATCAGGAAGTCCTAAAAAGTGAAATTTGGGCACCTCCACTGGAAAAACTGAATACTGCAGTTGGAAAATGAGGAATAACTATGGGTGGGCAAGAAAAGGAATTACATGAAGAAGGCTTGTTAAATCATGTGGGGAGGGGCCTTTAGTTATAGCTAGTTTAATTGAAATTGTATGATGCTGATAGCCAATCGGTTGCTTGACACTAATTAAATGGAAGCTGAATCTGTAGCCATGACTGACTTTTGAATGTTAATTTTACTTCACTGAGCTTCTTATTTTACTTCTTATTCAGCTTGTAAATCAAGTTCAGACACACTGTATATCCACCCACTTACTTGCACACCAACTAAGCACATACACACTGATACGTAGAGAAAAGGATAATCTAAGATCGTCATTTCTATTTTAATACTCCTGGGAAGCACTTAGCGGCTTCCTGAGGAATGCTCTGCACAGCCATGAGGTGACACTGAAATATGCTTTCAGTCTAAGCATTCTTTCGTATTTAGGAGGCAGAGTCCCAGGCTGAGTCCCTGAGCAGTAGACTTGAGCAGCTCTTTAATTAAATGTTTATACTGATAGATTCACTGTCAGCGGTTTGGGTTCATTTTGTATCAAGCTGCACAGGTTCCTTGGTGTTGTAAATTCATGAGTCTTGGAAACGGATACTTTCCTAGTAGGAAGGGTAATCCTTTCAGGGAGTGAAAAACCAGAGCCAAGTGAGGTGCCATCATTTGGTGATCAGAGTGGAGGTTCTGCCCCTATGCATGTGAACCTGTATGGCACTGGCTTTTGCGCTGTAAGTGGGCATTTCTCAGTGTTCCCCCCTCGGAGTGCAGCCTGAGAACGGGCTTAATGGCAGGGCTGAAGGAGTCTCACAGGTGCAAGTCAGCAAAGGGAGAAGGAGATGGCAGAACCATGGCAGAGGGCGTGACCAGAGTGCGCTATTCTCCAGCCGCTGTTGGGGTAGCTCTTTGTCGACATACATGTCTGCATATGATGTAGAACAGCCCTGGTAATGCTGGAAGTTGTGCAGAGGACTCATCCAGCCCACAGCCAGCCTCACTGTGGAGCTGTGTAGGTGATGTAAAACTGTCATGGCTGTTCCTTCTGCTAGTCATGCCAAAAATGCTGAACTCATGTTTCCATGTGAGTGAGCTTTCTCAGATGCTTCCTGGCAGTGCAAGAATCCAGATTTTGCTGACTCTCCCTGCTCTGTCCTCCCTGACCTGCTCTTCCATTCTGCATGCTGTCAGGAACTCAGCCTCAAAACTTCTGGTGAGCCAAAGTCTTTGCAGAGCTCCTACACAGATTCTTTGCATGTCTTCACAGTTATGTTTGTGTAATTAATTACTGATTACTCATGTGACTCCAGAATTGTATAGCTATAGCACAGATTCTAGTGCTGAAGGATGTGCAGTGGGAATTCTGTAATGTTAAGCATTCTTAGAGCATTTGAGGACGCTTGCCCTGTGAGCATATAGCAATAATTCTGTTTGACGGATATGTACTTCACACTTTCAATAAAATACTGAAAATGGTAAGTGCAGCTGAGGACAAACAGATGATATTTATTGTAAATTTATTTTTAATCCTGAAAGATATTCGGGGCTGGTGCTCCCTCTGGTGGTTAAAAATACTCCTTCAGTAAAGAATTGGATTTTCCCCTCTGTCTTCACGAATGTAACACTGATCCAATTACAATTCTGTAACTTGTTCAGAAGAGTGTGGAGGGAAACATAGTGACTTGAGAGTGCTACTCAGGTCGCACAATGGTGTTCCCCCCTTAATTACTGGTCTAACACCTTGAAGTCAATTCGCTTGAGCACTCGCAGCTGTATCAGCTGAAGGAACAAATACAGAGCCTGCATTCACCTCTCATGTGGCTTGGGCTAGGTCACGCTGGAGCATCAATGTGTGAGGAATGTTTTGGATGGTGGGTTTTGTTAACAATTGTACCTAGGTCTCAAGCTAATTTCTTTCAAAAGTAATGTTTCAGACTTTCTAAAATCAGTCTGAGGATAAGAGAAAAACAGAAAAGAGTGCTGAATTGTCAGGCCCTATTTCTGTCTTTTTGGAAACTGCATCCTCAGTTTGCATCTTGAAGCTTTGCCACATGTGCCCTTGGTGGTGTTTTGGTTCAATGAACGTTAAATTTTGGGAAGAGGAAAGCATGAGTGAGAAGGTCTGAACTTACAACAATGTTGGAGTCAGCAGCAACACCATTCTGAAGATGGCTCTCTGGCAAGGTCAAGCATTTGTTGGCTCCCAGCTCAGTCCCTCTTGCAGCAAAGGCACAGCTGAGAAGCTCTGGTGGATGAACTCCAGCAACCCCCATTGTGCTGGTGTGAGAAGCTGCTCTTGCTGCTGTTCCACCCAGTGTCCTGTGCTGCTATGTCCCCCTCACATCAGTTTTTGCAGCTGTCTGGCCACCTGATGAGCTCCTCAGCTCACTGAGGCCAGAGCAAGCACACTCCCTAAAGAAAAGTGAGCAAATTTAGTGAGCTGAACTCGTGTGGTGAAGGCTGAGGGAATCGTACCAGCTGGCATAGAGAAGTAGGCACCATCCCTTTAAAAAGCATAGGATGAGGAGAAGGGCCCCCTTTGCTGGGTAGATCAGCTCAACTGCCCTTTGACATCTCTTCCTAAGACTGGTTTTTATGCCTTTTCAGCTGAAGGGCAGGCATGTATCTGTCCTGCCGTCTCAGCTGCAGAGCGATTGCTGGTAGAGGCAAATGAAGTGTCTTTCAAACGGCTTTGAGAAGTTCTGCACATTTTTATTCACCACGTGCCTGAGTCTCTGGAGAGCCTGAGAACATTATATTAGTACAGGCCCAGACACCCTGTGAGCCCACACTTCTGGAAACAGTTGATTTATATCCATGTTACCAGTCTCTTAAGTCTAAAATCTCCCAGTCCAGCAGTCCCTAGGCAAAATAACAGGGGAAATAATTTATAATGGGGTGGTGTTTATTTCCTCCCCCTTAGCACTTAATTTATTACAGCTGAATCTTCTGAAACTACTTACTTCATGTGACTTTCTTGCTTAGCAATCTGCACTTGTTCCATATGTCAAACAGCATTGCACAGCTAATTTGGATGGGTATGTGCCAGAAAAAATACCAGCCTATGCAGTTACACTCTTAACAGGTTTGCCTCTGTTTAGAAGTCCATTCAAATGCTTTTAACTTGAACTATCTAATGCAAAGGCATTTGGATGCATTTCGCAAAAGCTGGCCTAACACAGGCATCTTGGTCATTAAATGAGTGCAGCAACAACTGAGCACTTGCTGTCTTTTTATATAACACCTCTGCATTTTCAGCAGGTGAATCACAGAATATTCATTTTTGTGAACTGAGAAATGAATTCTCCTTTGTGCTCTCTGTCAGTTTGCATTGAATCAGCAGAGGTACATAGGACTTGGTTACATCTGTTTTAATTTTTGAGTCTCATGAATTGATTTGTAAGAAGCAGAAGCTCTTTCAATATTGCTTGCCAAGATTTTGCAGCTGTGAATATTGGAACTTGAATAATACATATTCCTTGCGGTCAGAGTCTAAAGCTCTTCACGCATCACAGCTAGAAATGTCAGTGCTGAGCGAAAAGTAAGTGGGGTAGCAGTGGTGATCTGGTGCTTGCCAATTTATGTAGTGTGGATGCTTAATGAGTTGCAGCATAAATGCAGTGCAAACACTAGCTGTTGGGTTGGAACACTGAGTGAAGAAAGGAACTGAGCAGGCAAGCAGGGAAAGGATGCTGCTCAAGTATTTCCTGCAATGCAAGGCATCTTCAGGACATTCTTATATTTGTACTGCACAGCATAATAATTGATAGCTTCATCTAAGCTTAAAGTTCCAAATAAGCCACTTTGTATAGGGAAGCGGCAGTACAAATGTTGCTACCTGGGTGACCTCTGTGGGCTAATCTATGCAGTGACATTAGGACACATGGAGCTCTGTATTCACATGACTTTATAGCTTCTAGATGGTAGGGTTTCTGTACTCTCTTGTTCAGTTGTAGACACTTTGAGACTGATAGAATTTTGCTGTAATATAGCGTAGTTTCACTCGTGCCAAAAAGATGTCTCTTGGTGGAAGCTGGCACTAAGTGGAGCAGGAATATTGAATTAAAACCTCGGTTCATTAGCACTGCTTCTTTCCTTACACTTTTTGTCACACACATTTTCTAAGACTGTTACACAAAAAGGCAGTGTGATACCTGGACTAAAGAAAGGGGCTGGAACTCAGGAGACACCCCTAAGGTCTGTTACTGGGTCTTGGTGGAATAGGTTGTTCTAACTTCTCTGAGTTTTTGTGGATGGCGTGGAGGAGGAAGGTCCTATTAACGGTGTAGCCTGAGACTGCGCAAGTTCGGGCTACATACCCAATACTTACTTTGGACTACGTACTCCCAACTTGCTTTGCAGTGAAATGAAATGAGAAGGCAGACTAGAGGGAGAAGTGTAAACAGTGTCCATGCTCCCCTGTTAGAACAAGTGGCCAAGGTGGCAGGTTGCATGCAGAGAGGGATCTGGCAGCTCTCATACGTGCAGTCACCTTCATGTTTCGTTACTTCCCTCTGGCAAATCACAGGCAAAAACATGAGCTGAGTTCCAGTATGAGAAACCATGAGTCTGCAGTATTTGGGACGGTACAAGCCCCCACATACTCAGGAGTTATGTTCTCCAGGCCTTTGAATATCCAGTAGCTTGACTAGATGTCCAGAAGTCCTGGAAAAATTGCCAGTTAGTTTGCTCATTGGCTTAACAGTTCAAGTCAGTAAAATAAAATGTTTCTAGGGAAACCTGGATGTATCTTAGCTTGAAGTGACTCGATATGGTCTCAGCTCTGCTCCTGCAGCTAGGTTTTGCCCCTTGGACAGGGCAGCCTGGGAGGTTGAAGACAGCCTTGAGAGAGTTTACTGAAGTTGCCTTGGAAGCCCAAGTTTTTATTTATTTCAAACCTTGAGTTAACCTCCTTGGCAAGCTGGAGTGGTCATTACCTTAGTGAGCGATTTACAGGCACGTTAAGGCTCTTTTACAGTGCCAGAACAGTCTTAAGGGAGCCTTAGACTAAGCGAAAATCTGATCTGTAAACTTCAGTTTTATCTTCCCTTAAGAGCGGAGGAAAGACTATTTCTCTGTGTTGCAGGGTGCAGTGGTTCAGTGTGTTGAAATCCTCAGATGGACAGAACTCCTGAGTGCAGAAAGCATTAGTCATGTTACACATGACTCATTTCTCAGTGGGTGTCAAAGTAATTTTCTTCTCATTTGGACATGTTGTGCTTTCTTTCAGCAATGGAAAACCCTGTTCTATGTACTTGAGTGTCTTCTCCCTCCTTAGTCCAACTCCCAGCAGGTCATGAGAGAAAGTGCCCAGGGTTTGGTGTGAAATCCTGCTCTGAAGTGACACAACATCTGATTTTGTAGAAATACACTTGTTCCTGCAGTGCTAATTAGCCATCTGAAGTACGGGTTTAAGAACCTCAGTAATGTATTTAACATTTCAGATAGCCTTCAGGTTTTTAATTACTTTAACACTTATTCAGAGGCCTGGATCCTGATACATTCTTCCTTAAAATATTCTTCAAAACAGTTTTAGTTATTTTAGAACTTGGACATTTTACCTCACAGCTGACCTAGAAATATATTTCTTCAGCTGTTCTGCTGCTTACTTGGTTTTGCTGTGTTTTGTGGTCTAACACACTAACTCAGATTTGGGTTACTAGCAAACTTTATTCTCAAACCATGACAAAGAATACTGGGGAGTAAATAGAGGAGATCATGCCGTTTCAGCACTTCAAGGAAAAACTGATTGTTTGCCTCAGAAAGTACCTTTTTGTTGAAAAAAATATTTTTGTGGGAGGAAGGAGAGGAGAAACAGCAGGAGAATTTATCCTGGTAGGGAATTTTAATAAATAAAAGTTATTTTGGTTTCAGTTTCTCATGCTCTTATCATCTTAGTTATAGTTTTCTCCCCTCCTTCCTCCTTGGCCCTGCTCTTCTTACCCATCAACCACTTCTCCTGTCCCTTGTCTCTTCATCTTCTTAACAAAATCCCAGCCAAGGAGCTAAAAACCAACATCACCCCAGTAACAAATCTTCCAGTTCCTCTCGTCTTCCAAGACTGTAACTAGCACCACGTCCGTGATTCATAAGTTTCCTCTGCCTGCATATCATAACCTTTTCTTTGCAAGGTGCCTGTTGTACCTACCTCAGGAGCACGCTTTCCAAAACTGATGTTCTTCTTTTGTGTGCTCAGTCCTCAGCTGACTGCTGCAAGTTACCAGCGTATTGCTGGGAATCTTTGTCCTGAGCAAACAGAAGAGTTTTTTGCTATTCACCATCCTAAAATCCAATTACTAAATTGCTTGTTAGTTACAAATAGCAATCCTACCTCTCACGGTTTTGGTGAAAATACTTAAATCTTTGCATAGCTTCATTTTGTGTGTTTTGAATCTTGTTGGTTTTATTTTCTTATTGGTATCCTTTAAAAATTGGTCTGTGTTTTGAGCTTCTAAAAGAGGTGCCATGTTTTTTAGCTGCTGTCCAAACTTGCATACCTTTTCCTTTTTGCAGCTGTTCACTAATGTTTTATTCATTCAATATTCTCACATTTTTGGACAATATTAAATGTTTCTCCCCATTTTGTACCACACCTTGAAAGGACAATTTCCTACATGGAAGTTTTGGGGTTTGCTTGATTTGCTTGATTTGCTATTTTCTGGCTTTGACATGCATAATTCTTTTTCCCTCTCCCCTATGTGTAGATTTTGCAGCCTTTATGAAGTGTTCATCTTGGTTTCACTGGGAGTCCAAGTATAGTGAATGTATGATAACTGCAATATTGATCTAGAGTGTGGATGGATTTTCTGCCTCTAGATTTCTTTGATTTAAATACATTTGGGGTTGTAGGGAGAGGGACAGCACAGAAAACAGATGTCCCATACATTAAAGAAGAGCCTAAAGGATGACACATACAATCTCTGTGTTCAGCTTCTTGGGAAGATCCTGTATCTTCAAGCACTCTGTCTCTGAACCACCCTGAAATTCCAAGTCCAAGTGACAAGCCTGGTCTCCAAAATCTGCTGTTGTGAATGATATATAAGAAGAGGAATGGTATTAGCCATTCATACAGTAGTGACTGAATAGTGATATTTGTGGGTTTCAGGCATTTAATTGCTGATATGGGGTGTTAGGTTTTCTAGGATTTAGTGTTATCTCTGAAGGAATGCAGATAGGTCTTACTAGAGGGAAAATGGCCTTCCTGATCCCACGGGTATAAACATGCCGTGAAGAGTGCTGTCCAGGGAGACAGAAAAAAGGTTTTACTGCCATTCAAAGAGTGCTTTTCTGTTATGCCACACTCATCTTCTGCCAATCTATTATTGAACCAGAAATATTTCTTTGTTTATAATAATCCTTTCTTCAAATACTAATGTAAAATGTTTGCTGTCATGTGTAGTTTCTTACCACCTAACAGGTTTCTTGAGCAGAGAAACAGGGGATATGTGGGTTGCTTGAAGAAGCAGCTTCAGTTATTTAATTGCTAATGAGTTTTCTTCTTCCACAGGGAGAAAGAGGCTTGCCAGGACTACAGGGTGTGATTGGGTTTCCTGGAATGCAAGGACCTGAAGGTCCCCCTGGGCCACCAGGGCTTAAGGTAAGAACTTAAGCTTTAGTATTTAAAACACTCAGATTTCCCTAAATTGTCGTCCCTGGGAAAGACAAAGCTATCTCTTTTCCTTTGCAGGGTGATACTGGAGAACCAGGACTACCAGGAACAAAGGGAACAAGAGTGAGTTCTAACTTACTTTTTTTTTGCAATTCTGATGTCTATGGGTTTATATGTCTTTAACTCTCCTTGGCTGCCTTCAAGTGCAAGATGGGGTTAGTCTCTTTGAGTTAAATCAATGACATCCCCTTGTGCTGCACAATGATTTCAAAAGTCTTGCTTTTGCCTTTGAAGTTCTTTCTGCATTGGGCAGTCAGTGCCTTTGTCCATTTGCATTTTCACCTGGTACTTACCACTGCATCAACAGCACTGGTTTTAATATGCCTTTGATATTTTTCTGACATACCAAGAAGCTTTTTCCAGCTTGAATATGAACCAACCTTATTACTTCATGCAAAATTCTCCTTTATGTTTGCCATCTAACCTCCCTGAAGCGCTCTAGCAGAGACGCTGACACACCCATGAGCATATACATGTTAAAAATGTGCATAAGGTGCAGAGCTGAATTAAAGCCAGGGACAAAGATCTCTTGACTTTGATAGAAGAGGCTCTGAATATGTCTGTAACCTTCCTGTTGTCATTTCTCTTTAATGTGGCACCTATGTAACACTTATTTTAGCACATTATATTATCCAGGGCCATGTCTTTTCAGGTTTTGTGAGGTGCCAAGCCCATTCTAAGCATTTTCACATTTCGTAATATAATGATGAAAGAGGATTCAAATGACTTGACCAGTAATGATGCATACATTTTCAGCTATACTCTTCTGTCCACAGATTTTCAAAATACTGTCTCAGTATTGTTTGCCATTTGCCTACAGTTGGTGCAGCGCATAACTGCAGTTGTTGAGCTATTACAGAGAGGGTATTCTGCTGGATCAAGAGATCCTTATTTCAGTCCATGGTGTTCATGATACCCTGGGGTATCCAAAGTGTTAATGTGAATTCTCAGCTCCTGGCAAATGTGTTTTTGTGCTACAGTGCAAGTAGACTCTTCTAGCAATTATAAAGTTTTGGAAGATGCAAATATGCTATCTGAGCACAGGATTCCCATACATCTTTTCTGCTTCATAATACATGTATTAGGAAATACTGCATGAATATATAAGCTGGTAGAATGAAAATGATGCGCCAAGTCAAACTCCTGATTCATTATACTGAAATACTGTTCAAGGAGAAAGGGTTATCTCAACCCCATAGTTTTTTTGATGATGAGGATGTATTGATACACTGATCTGGAGTATGAAACAGAGAAGCATCTTTACAGTGCATTAACATCCTCGTCTGCTATGAAGAGGTGCCTGCAGTAAATTTCATTTTGGGAGTGATGGGTGTGAGAAGACAGAACCTCTGCATTCTTTTTTACCTGTACGTAAGGCTGTGGTCCAGTTCCTGTTGAAGGAAATCCATATTGCTGCTTAAAAAGATAAAGAAATATAGAAAGTTGCTTTCAGTTATTGATTACTAAGGTGCCATGTTTGAGAGGTTTTGAAGACTAGAGCTATTTTGTCAAGGAACTTTAAAATAAACTGTTACTTGGTTTTTGACTGTCACTGCTGGAGATGTGACTTGGACTACAGCTTGTCCTTGCTGTTTTGTGAGTTTGTCATTTCAGTTTATGTTTTTGTCAATTGCAGGGCCCCCCAGGAGCATCAGGCTTTCCAGGAAACCCAGGCCTTCCTGTATGTATGAAGTTTATGTATTTTTACAAAGTACATCAAAGTTTTAAGTGTGACATCTGACCTGGACTATTGCTAATACTGCTATTTTCTTTCTTTTCATGTAGGGCATTCCTGGACAAGATGGCCCTCCTGGTCCACCTGGCATTCCAGGGTGTAATGGCACAAAGGTGACATTTACATATATTTATAACAGCATCTCTTGTGTTGAAATAAAAACATCCCTCAAGCATATGTTCCCTAAATAAAACCAATTTCTCTCTTTCTCCTTAGGGTGAAAGAGGTCCAGTAGGTCCCCCAGGTTTACCAGGACTGACTGGGAGCATAGTAAGTAGATTCTTGCATGCTTGATCCACTTATTTCAACCCTGATTCTTGAAATGCAAATATAACTATATGAAATGATACAGAGTATAAGATGTAAAATATCAAACACTGAGGACCAATTACATCAAATATGTCTTTTTTCACAGGGACCCCCAGGACCTCCAGGAATGAAGGTACATTTTGCTCTAAGTATGTTCTAACAGTAAGAATTAGGGTGAACTCTACACCCTCTAAGACTAGCAGTTCTTACTTAAGGACTGAAAAAATGTACCACCATGTTTCACTTTGTACTCTGTTCTGCAGTCCCACTAAATAAAGACAGTGGGGCGACCTCCAATTAATAACGATTGAACACATGAGTTGTTCCATGCAGGCCTTGAAAGTGTAAGTATTACAGAGATTACAACAGAAATAAGTAGTACATATCATTAATTATGTATAAACAGTGTGGTGCCCACCTAATTGTGTATAAAGTTTTATACAGATTTTGTGATTCAAACATTTGTTTTGATATTGACATTTCATTTATCTAAATAGTTTCACACAGATAATGTTTGTGGAAGAAGGTCATATAGCCTAAAGTATGAGAACCATCCAACACATACTAAACAGTTTTTATAAAGAAAAAATTAAACTACATAGGTATCTGAGTGTGTTTTGTGAGCTGGAGAATGAAATATTGAATGTTAACGGAAAGCTTTTGCTTTTTAAAATGAACAGATATAATTTGGAATTGTAAGCTGAACATAAGTCCCAATGTAATCTCAGATTTGTAATGACCTGACTACCTGAAGCTGTAAAATTCCCTTTTCTCTTTCTCTCACATGGGAAGAACTGACTTAGTCTATTCACTGACGTGCTCAAATATTTGTCCCCTAGGCATGTATGCATGGGTACACAACTCCTGAAATAAAATTACTTACTATATTGCAATTTTGTACAAAAATGCAGGGAAAATGGGATCTTTTGCTATCAAAAAAGAGAAACATAAAGAAGTGGATAATGATCAGAACAGTTTTCTGAAGCAAGACAAAATGGATTCCTGTTTTGAAGAAAAAGGATGCCATAAATGGCTTTTATGTCAAAATTAGGTATAAGACTGAATATCTTAGCCTGGAAAAGAGACTGTTACACTTCTCTCAGCAGCCAGGTCAGATTCTCCAGTTATGTGGTGACCCTGTCTGAAGTAGTGATAGATTTGGTGGGAAAAATCTTTCTGATTACCCATTAAAGTATAGGAAATCAGGATATGAAAGAAGATTTCCTACTGGAATCTCTTCAGGTGACTTTAAAGGTTTGACAATTAGGGTCCTCACTTTTAATATCTCTTGCTATGTTTCAACTGAATTAAAAGAAGTAAGATGACTTTTTTTTAAGTCAGCTTTCCAAATGATTCTTTGCATAGCTCCAACTTCCCTCTCATTGCAATATTAGTGGTTTTGAATGTATTTGAATGGATGTTCAAGTATTATTCATTTTCTTTTCTTGTTATAGGGAGATCCAGGTGAAGTGATTGGTCTTTTACCTCCTAGTGTGCTAAAAGGTGATAAAGGCTTTCCTGGCCAACCTGGACTACCTGTAAGTCCAAATGATGTTTGAATAGCAGTGAGCTTCAATTAAAATTATATCAGTATCATGAAATTACCAAGCAAGAATCGCTTTTTAATTATGCCATTTTAATTTTTCATAGGGTCCACCTGGAACTCCAGGGTTTCAGGGACCAATGGGGCCACAGGGGCCTCCAGGAGAACCAGTAAGTTTCCTCTCATGCCGATCTGCACTTTACTTATAGAGCTTTATTATAGGAAAGTTCTACAAGGTGTGTATAGCCAGTGCTTGTTGGGGTTTGGGAAAGACAACCTGTGGTTCCAGGCTTCATGTTTAGACTCCTGGACTCTACCGTGGCAGGAATGACTGCGTAACGTAGGTTTTCAATACCAGCTGCTCCTACAGTCATCTACACTTGCAGGCTTGGAGGACATTTTTGTGTGGGAGGAGCTGTAATATTTATTCCTCCTTTCCCCTCTTCTCCCACTGATTTTATAGAAAATAAACTACAAACCTAGCAGCCAGATCTAAATCAAGATGTTTGCTGAGGTTGTTCCTATGGGCAGCCACAGTAAGCAGTACGGTGGAAAACAGGATATGAACTGTCTGTTATTATAGGAATTTATTTTGTCAATTATAGTAATTGACAAATGCTGAAGGCATTTCAGCTATTTGGCATTTTGAGAGGTCTAACAGATACCTAGTATCTTCTCTTCCTGCACTGGATGCAGGTAACACTAGCAGCAATCAGTTATTGCCATCTGGTCTACCCCATGATTCTGGCCATGAAAGTGAGCTGTGTGAGATCTCTTATCCTTCTCAGGAAAACTGACAGTGATGTAAAGGAAAGCAATTGTACAGTTTAGTCAGTATTTGCACTTGCTGATGTGAAAAAGAACAATTTTAATGAAAGAAAGGTGAGGACTAATATTTAGCATGCAAGACTGGGAAAAAAAAAAGTCATCAATAAAGTAATTTTACAGCGCAGACGTTTTTGATTGTCTCTTGTCTAGATGCTGATTAGGTCCAACACTTAACTGCAAAACAAGGTCTGATGAGATATCTTAGAGACAGATTCTGTTTGTTTATATTATTTGTTCTAAGTTGTGAGTACTGCACAGTAGCAGACTTTACATCTTGGTTTAATGGGAAAAATTGCATTTTTTACTATCTTTATAGAATAACACATTATTCTACCTAGTGTAATATATACATATATATGCAAAAATGTATTGTTTTGTAGGGTCCCCCTGGGCCACCAGGACTCCCAGGCGAAAAGGTAAGGCTCTGTTTATTATAAAGATGAAGTCTATTTGTTTATTTATTTGGCACACCAGATCCCAAAAAATCAGGAAACTTATAGTTCTAAAGGAGTGGGGGTTTTACACTCTGGGATCTATTTTTATGTCTTAATGGGCATCATAAAGAGATTTTTAACACGTTTTTAATGTTTTTTTCAATTTTGTTTAGATCTGTTATCTCACTTGATCAAATCAGTAGTAATTACAGCATTCTATGGTTATTTGAACTTATCTTAAAATGTTAAATATGTCACAAAAATGTTGAAAAAAGGAGAACACTGACAATAAAATTATCTGATAAATTTAATTCTTTTTTTTCAAGAACTGGTGTGACACAGGACTTAAAAAAAGCAGCAGGGGATTAGGACATAATATGTATTTGTTTCACACATGCATTTAAAAGACACATTCTGTCTTTTTTTGCCTCTCTTAACTTCTCCCGTGTACAAAATACCTTCATATGAATGTATAGTTGTATGCATGCATGCACTGCTGAGAAAAATTGACTAAGTACGTGTGCTTTGTATTTTCAGGGCTACATGGGCTTGGGCTTTCAGGGTCCCAAAGGTGAAAAGGTAGGTCTCTGAAAAACTTCTAGAGGACAACTGTCAGAAATATTTTTGATATTTTGTTTTAAATAAATGAACTGTTGGAATCAATCAGTGGAGAAAAGCAGCACTGTAATTTTTGGAAGACTTGAGTAAAGCTGTAATTTACACCTAAATGAACAAAGTTCACGAACGGTTACAGAGTTTGCTCATGATGGTGCTATATCTGACATTAATTTAGGTTGTTACCTGGTTTTCCAGCTGTGACCAGTACTGACTACTTTAGTTTGCAGTAGGCAGGTCTGGAAGTATTTACTCTGTATATTGGAACTCATTGTGTTATCTATTTGAAATTGATTTAGTTCTGAGGGATGAGATTTAATGTGTTGTCCAGAATTATCAGAATTAGTTGTGGTAGGACCCTTGAGGGCCTGTTTTGGTAGTGTATACTTTTAAAGCATATCTTTCAGTTGTCACCTTTTACTGTGTTTTGACTCAACCAGGAGCAGCTTTCAGAGCACGCAGACTGGTTTACTTTTGAATGACAGTGAGCCAAAAGATGTGCTCCAGGATCCCATTTATTCTCTTAACCAACATCAAATGGGTAGTAAAACATGTTAAGTTTAATCTGTTACCGCTCCCACTGAGAGGTCTAGGCTAAAGCGCTTTATGTTGTGTTTTCAGGAGCCAATAAATGCATGCAGTCATGGGTTATTCGGTAAATTGATAGTGCGTCTTAGGCCTTCCCCAGAAGCTTCCCATGAGTGTCATTGACAGAGGCCTTTTGGAGTATAAGTGTTACTTAGGTGGGTTTATTTAATCCACCGCCTTATTTATGTATTTTGAGCCACACTGTTCCTGATGGATAGAATCTTTTGTGGCATGACACGCTGTTGCAATTAACTTGTTATCATAAAATTGCTTGAAAAATGTTGGTCATAGAAGCATATGGAGATTTCCTGGCCTCCTCAGATTTGTCTTTAGCAAAAAATTAATGGTATTGCTATGCATTATGGCCTGATAGAAATGTATCAAGCTTTTTTGGAGCTGTTTTACTTTAAAAGATTTTGCATTATATGAGGAGATGAGGTTCTGACCTGGCCATGGACACATACATACTAAAAAAGTATGATCCACAGTTATCATCTGGGAAGTTGGCCTTTGCATAATGTTGTAAAGCTAATGGAACACTATAAGCTTGGACTGACATTTTCCTTTAGGCATCAGCTTTCTGCAGCTGAACTCTTTCCCCCTAATCTGCGTCCTCCTTAAAGGAGGCGCTAAAAAACTTCTGTGCTATTACAATACTGATATTCAGCATTAATCAATCTTCACCCTAACAGGAAATGCAGAGATCTTTCTTCAGGGCAGTCTCTATCTGTCACCGATTATACAGTTGTGTTCCCTATCTGTGTGTAACCTATGTGGTTACATACAGTTGTGTATGTAACCCTTTCTCTGACTGATTTTGCCAAAATAAGAATTTTAAAAGAAACATTCATTTAGCTATATTTTTAAAAATGAGTTGTGGTTCTCTTTAATGTTATTGGTCTTAGTAATGTTTGTTCTCAGTGTCGGTACCATTTTCAATGGACTATCCTGGATTTGGTGTTGACAGGGAGAACAAGGAGTAAGGGGCCCCCCAGGACCCCCAGGACCAGCACCACATATGAAAGAAAAAGGGACTGAAGTCATAAAGGGAGAAAAGGTGAGACCTTAAATAATTAATCTTGTTGTAGTCTTCATTAAAATATGATCAATAGGAATTAACAAACAAAAGTAAAACAGAAAGAAAAAAGTCACGTACAGCCAAATTTTTAAAAATTTCTCCCTGTTTTACTTCATAAATGAATTTTGATTGTCTTTCTAGAAGTTCTCTGAAAAATATATGGTAAAGGTTAAATGCATAAATAATGTGATAAGTAACACAGACAGCAGAGGACTTTCCTGAGGAAGGAGGACTGATAAGCATAGTTCTGTAAACAACAAATATTCTAAAAATTTGAATTAAGTAGCTTATACTGGATTATCATATACAGAATCACATTCATGGAATCTGAGTGCTAATGAATTTTTCTATTACTGAATTAAGCAATCTAAGCAATATATACTAGTATAATAAACTAGCTCAATGGATTCACATTTTGTGTTTGTCTAACTTCTTGCATATCATACTATTAGGCATAGTTCTTGAAGCAGAGAACAGGGTTAAATGTGCTTCTGCTAACATGAAAAATTAAATTATTTGCAACATAAGTGAATAATGGTTAAGGTTTTGTCTACTAATCTACATTTTCTTAATGATTTCATTAGGGTGATCCAGGTGAAAAGGGTGAACAGGGAGCCCCAGTGAGTATTGTGTAGATTTTTTTTTATTACTATAAAAATTGTAAAGAATCTGATAATGTCCCTAAGTATAGCTGTTTGACAAGAGCAAATTTCCTTTAGAATTTGGCAGTATTTTTGATCTGGTGTGTATTTATTTTCCAGGGATTGCCAGGTTCAGGTTTCAGAGGAGAAAAGGGTGAACCTGGGAAGCCTGGTCCACGTGTAAGTATGCTCAATTTTATCAGTATCATAATTACAGTCATTGTATTGTTTCCGTAAGATAATTAAACTTAGTAACAATTAGTGAAACAGCAAATTTGGTATATTTCAAGCAAACAGGTTTTGCTGTTGGACAGGTGTACAAGTCAAAGTAGTAATAACATACAGTAATGACATGCTTTCAGATAAAGACACCTAACAGTAGCTTGCAGTGCTGAAGGCAAAGGCAAGACTCACTTTGATCCCAACTGAAGCAACATTAAGTCATTCCAGAACAGAAGAAAAAGCAAAGAAAAACAAGTCGCTCTGTAGGAGTGACTTTAGCTACATGGAATGTATTGAATGTATTTCATATACTCTTGTGTGCAATCTACAAAATAAGCTTGCTTAGCCTAAAGGTACTGTTTCTTACAAAGGGAGCAAAAAATATAGATGACTGAGATAAGTTCACTTGCTACTTTCTAGCCTGACTGTAGAAGCTTGAGGACATAAGGTCTGCTATATTTGCCTAGTCTGACCGATACCATAGTCTCATAACTTTCATAGCTGAGCTGGTAGCAAAAATACACATTTTCTACATGCAAACGTATCTAAAGTATTGTTTCTTAAATTGTGGGTCTTCATAAACTTAGAAAAAGTACCAGCACATCTGTAGGCATTGAATTGTACTTCAGTCTGAAAAAGAGATAATCTCCCTCTCTACTGTACTACAAGGTCAAATGTTCTGTTATCTTTTCAGTAAAGAAACATGATAGGATTATCTTTGCTATCATGTATGTATTTTTACTCTTACAGTAAATGAGGGCTTGAAAACTGGAAGAATGGAGAAATGTTGGCCTAGAGCTTGTTGAGGAAACCAGAGCATTTTGAATTGTTCAAAAATACAGCTTTCAGCTTCTAAAGACTTCCCTGAATACCTTTTTTAAGATATTTTATATATAATTGTTGCTGTTCAAGGGAATCATAGCTACTTCTGAAATTAAGATAAGGCTTGGAAGGTGAACAGATGTTAAGATCTGATATTCTAGTTTCATGGAATGAAACCGTATGATTAATTCCAATCACAGGGTACATTTGAAGACTCTCCTGACTTTACAGATCATAATTTTAATTGATCATTAAAAATTACTTTGTAACCCTTTTTTATAAAATACCATAGCTGCACACTTTGGTGCCTGTTCATGTTTGTTGTATCATTTTTATCCTTCAGTTACATTGTTTTAGACAGATTTTTTTGACCTAAACTGATAGATTAATTTTTTAGACTGAATTGCATACACTGTTACTTTGCGTATTAAGTGTATACGTTTTCTTGGGTTTATGGGAAATATTCGTATTACTTATGATACGCATACAATCTAAGCACTGTGACACCAACTAAAAGCCAGTTTCCAGTGGATTAGGCTACAAGCCTAGGTGCCAGTCCCTTCATGGTCCATAAGAAGAGGAAGGGAATGCTGAAAAGTAGCTTAATCCATCTAGATAATTTATCATCTGCCTGTTAATTATCTCAAGGAAATCTAATCCCCTCTTAAGATAACACAGTGGTCTAATAGTGAATCATTTTGTTCTGGAGAAGGGAGTCTTGGATTCTAGGTTATCATCTGCCTTGTGATTTGAAATTGTAACTCTCACTTTAGAGGAAGTGGTTTTTCCCACTAGATTACCATGCGATCTGATATGGGACCACTCTCCAAGCCCTCTGCTGAAACTGAGCCATTGAATGCCTAGAATAAGTGTTTTGTGAGGCAGGAGACTATATATGTAGGAATGGATTGCTATGAAGGGAAAAGTTTCTGGGTCTGGTTCCAGTTTCCTGTGCTGTTGATATATTTGTCTTGAAGCCTCCTTGACTGGGAAATCTGTATGTTATTCCTGGATCTGGGAACAAATTTGCAGAATTTTATTTAATTTTGCAGCTTGCAGGATGTTAAGTAATATAAGTACTAGGCAGTCACTATTTGCCTACTTTATACCCTGTGCACTGTTAGCTGCGTTAGCATGCTTCAATTAATGCATTATAATAGTGATTGTTTTGTTCTAGTGTTTCACCCACTGTGTTTAGACATTGCATGTATGTGGCCATCTATTTAAGCAAAGTGGATCTTGGTGTTTTACAGGGAAAGCCTGGAAAAGATGGTGAACCAGGACCAAAAGGAGAACCTGTATGTATTTTACTGAATTTCCAGTGCTGTTTCTTACATTCAAAGCAAAGAACTGTCTGTGTATTACAAAATGGTTGAAATTTTCTAGCCATCTGAATTGTTTGCTTGAAGTTGTTGCTTTCTGTGAATTAGTGACTATTTGAAAATTTAAAACTTAGATGCTGCCAGGGCTAAGATGTAACTACATTTGTCTTTGCTGGTTTTTCTGTCTTCTACACACAGGGTTTGCCCGGTGGGTATGGGGTTCCAGGACGACCCGGGGAGCCTGGTGCAAAGGTGCGTAGTACCGGCCTTTGAATCCCATCACACAGAATGTGGAGTTAAGAGCTTGTATGGCATGTTCATAGATGTGCAGTAAAGCAACAAATGGACATAAAGCCATATTAAATGAATGTTACTAAGTTGTGAAGTCATCACTCATTGACTGGGAAAAGTCAAAATTAAGGTAGCATAGGTATCCTTGGTTTACATATCTTACATGAATTGGTTAATGCAAGCTTTATTTTCACAAGCTTTTTGCCCAGCCAGTATATGTACAAGTGTACTTTACGAAAAATTCCAGTTTCTCTTTATGTAGTGTAAGGCAGTACAGGCATGCAACCTAACTACTTGCTGCTTATTGTAATGGCCTGGGTACTTATCATTTGGAATTTGTATGAATCTGCATCAAGGTGTTAATTTGCTAAGGAAATCCTACTTTGTGGAGAAGAAAATCTGATTTGGATTTAAAATGTAAATTGTATTTTGATTTAGGGTGACAAAGGTGATCGAGGTTTTCCAGGACCTCCAGGAAGAGTAAGTAAAATAAATTCTTGTTTTGTTTTAAACTTCAGTGAAAATATAAATTTTGTGAAATTCAAAGTGCTCAAACAGTGAGGAAAAAAAGAAAACCTATGCATGTTCTGACCTTATTATAATCAGTCATATCCTCAGTTTTTCTTAATGGAAACAGAATTTAGATACAGGTCTTTAAGTATATTTGAAATTTGGGAAAGGAGCTCTCAAGGGAAATGATTTTCAAATATTTTCAACTATGCAAATGATAGGTATTGTTAATCATACAAAATATCCAGAAGAAAGTTTGAAAGAGTAAGTCTGTCAGCTTTACAGTCTGTAAGTTTTTGAACACTTCAAATAAAAAATAGCATTAGTCAGCAACAGTTAGATCATTGATGGTCCTGCTTCCCCAACATGGAGGAAAATTCCCAGCATCTGCTGATTTGATTTGAAAAATTGTGCATACTTCCTGAATATTTTATTGTAAATGTTAGTATCCTATATGTCAAGCTTGTATCAATGTTGGCAGAAATTGCGAGAACAGAATATTTTAGTATTTATGTTAAATAGAAACCTAATGGGTCAGCGCTTAGACCACGCTGAGGTTTCTTGGCATCTTTCTTGTTCAGAAAGGTGCTATAAAGCTCTCCATTTAATGCTACTACTGATTTGAAGGAATTTTGTCAGAATAAGAAATACTTTTTTCTCTGGTAGCTCCTCAACAGCTATAACCCTCCCACGGCAGTTGTTATGTATCAGTGAAATTGCAATTATAACCAAAACTGCTCAAAATTGTTATTACAAAACAAAATGGCCTCTGTACCATCAGGTCAACACAAGGGAGATACAAATGAAGGCACAGGTGTATGTTTCTAGTGTCCTAGTCTTTGTCCTGTGATTCAGGTTATAGATCCTGGACCAATAGATACCTTTGGTGAAAAAGGAGAGCCTGGAGTTTCAGGTTTGCCTGGACTGAAAGGCCAAAAAGGTGAAAAAGGTATGTATTTTTTCTTGTCTTTTTGACTGAGTTATGCTTTTCGTTTTCTTATTAAAGTAAGTTCAGGTTATACTATCTGTGAGCTCAGGAGCTCTATATGACAGTGAAATGTTTCAGTTATTAATTGCTTTCAGGTTATTACTATTTGTGGCAGTTTGTAGGATGCCTCTGCTCATCATAAATAACACTGGCTTTCATTTATAGATTGGAGAAAGATAAATTGGGATCTGTTTTTATGGCAGTTAAATAATCCAGTGAGATTATTTAAGAAAGATGGAAACCAACACAAGCATAAAGAGAGTAACAATGCAGAGTCTTGAGACTACTGTTAAAAAGTCAGTAGCTAAATTTTAGTCTTATAATTGGCTTGCATAATTTACAAAATTCTTCAGTAAACAGAGTAAATCGAGCAGTCCCTTTCCCAGTTTCACCATTACAGACTTTACCCTATTGAAGAAATATCAGTGGAGAGTATGGCACACAGCAGAGCCTTTTCCCTAAATGTATTGTTTGCAGGTATCTATAGATTATTTAACTTAACCTTTGCTTCAGGGCATACTAGCTTGTAATGTGTACTTAAATAACATATGCTAAAACTTCACTGATGTTGGCATTGCTGACTTAATCACCTAAATGAAAACTTCTCTTTCTAAAGGTTTCCCTGGTATACAAGGAATTCCAGGACCTCCAGGTATGAATTCATGGCCACTGATGTTCACTTTTTTCCTGTGTTGTTCTTGGGTGAAGAGTACTGAGAGGTGTTCTCCTTAGCTGCTGCCAGTTACTGCCTTGACTTACAGAACACCCAGGCAGTGGTCTCTGCAGGGGTCCAATCACACCTGCAGATGACTTTTCTCATCTTTTTGATGTGATCTGGCCTTGCTCTTTGTGTACAGTCCTGATAACTTCCTGCTTAAATGAAGAAGTAGTGTGCACAGGTCATCAGTGAGAGCGCAGAGAGCATGGCTCCATCGGGCAAGAAGAGCTGTAAAATGTGAATATGTGCATATGTACCTATGTATGTATACTTATATGTAAATAGTTTGTTTTTCTCTCACTTCAGCTCTGTATGGGTTTTCATAATTTTAATAAAACTAGGTTTGCAGGGAGAAATAATATTTATTAGATCAAAGTAATTCCTGAAGGGTTTCTGCTTTTTTTTGACTATGTCATTTGATCTAATAGAAGTTATTTCTTTTGCCTGCAAATGTTGCCTTTTTCATAGTCTTAGCATCTTCACATCTGTGACAACACTACTATTCTGTGTATATGTACATGTGTTTGAACTAAACTATGATATTTGCTTTTTAAAAATCAAGCAAATCATCTGTGGAAACCTGACTTTGGCACATGATGATACTATTATTACCTCCTTTGCTCACATTTTCTATCTTGACAGTGAGCTAAGTAAGGAATTAATGAGAGCCAGGGTCAGATAGTTTCTAGGAAATTTTTCACAGTTTAGGGAGGAGATACTATATACTGCAGGCTATAATAGTCTCTAAAGAATTCTGTGTGACAAGACAAGAAGAATGGTAGCTCTTAGTCTGTCATTACCCTACAGAAATTGAGATTTGTGTGACTTCAGTATCTTCCTGCAATGTTGCAGAAGACTCAAAATGGTTTAGCGATCAAGTCTTATGGTTAGTTGTGAACTGAAATAGCTCATTAAAGTATGAAGACGTGTGTGCGACTGTACCAATAGCTAAAAGCAGATCTTAAGTGTTTTTTTTTCTAGGTGTTTAACTGCTTCTCTTTATTAGCTGTTTGCTTATTAATCTTACCACCAGTTTTGGTTTTAGCATTCCTGAAATCTGCTAGCATCTGCTAGTATTGAATACTTATTTACTGAAGTTCTTAGGTACACTGTCTCTTTCTAAGTGTGTTAAAGGTTTGGTTTATTACAAGATAAGGAAGTATGTAATAGTTTCTAAGTGTAATATATAAATTCTTGTGTCACCACTCTTGACTACCCAACAAAAGTTGATTCAACTAAATCTCAAAAAGGCACTTAGTACAGACTGTATGTATTTGTGTAGGGACCTAACCAAAGTGAGTTACTTTGAGCTGTAGTGAGTATATAATCTCAATTTTACACAAATCACCAACAGTGAAAAAACAGTCCTTTTTTATTTTGCACTAACATTTCTTCAATTCTCTCTGAAACGTAATGGAAGCTAACATGTTGATAATGTTACTGTCTTTTCACTTGTCACTTTTTCATGTATGTTTTACTCTGTCCAAAGGTCGACCACTTCCAGACAGGATAGGATCTCCAGGTGTCCCTGGAGAGAGAGGTGAAAAAGGTGAAAAGGGTTCTCCAGGGTTTGCTTTACCTGGACCCCCTGGAAGAGATGGTTTCCCAGGTCCCCCGGGGTTGCCTGGCCCACCAGGTCCTCCAGGCAAAACAGGTAGGTAAAGCACTCGGTTGCTTTCGCAATGGAGACTCCATAATGCACATTGAATGCAATAAAAAAGAAAAAAAGAGACTAGATTATAAAAGCTATAATCAGAATCCATATGCATTGTGGAAGAAACATATCTGAGTTGTTAATGGACCGAGTAAACACTTTTCTGCAATGCAACAAGCTGTTGTTTCCTTACTCGGACAAGGATTCTTTGCTAAATAAATGTTTTTAAAATTTCTTCAAAAGTTTGTTAAAATAATTGACGTTAATACACACTGGTTTCCCCTGTGTCCTAATGTTCCAACCTAGATATATTTGTAGATCTTCAATTAAAAAAATAACAGATATTTATATTGTTCTTGGCATAAAAGATGGCTGTTCACTGTCACAATTTACAAGTCAGCAGTACTAATCTATGTAACAGTTTGAATGGGTGTAAGAACTGCAGACTGAAATACTAGTCTGCCAAAAGTTTTTATTGTAAAATGAAATTATCTTACAGGAGAATGTGGTCAACGTATGCTTTATGGAGGTAAATGAAAAACTAGTAATGATGTGACAAATGCATATTAGTGGTAATGAGAACAGCATTATACAGCTGTGTATAATTAGTTTCTGATAAAGCATTTTTAAAGAGAAAAATGTTTTGGTTTTACTCTGCAATGAAGAAATGAAAAAAGTACGTATGAAAGTGGTCCAAGCTTGATAGCTCTTTCCAGCTGATGTTTCAACTCTTTCGTTGAAAGAAAACTTTTGCTGTTGTTGATACTGATACAGTGAGTTAAAGTGTCATTTCAACATGAAGAATGATTTCCCTTTTACAGTAGTTTAGGTAGGCTAAAACTATTGAAAGGGACATTATTCTCTATGGAATTCCTAAACCAAAATACTTTGTTCAAAAACGATTGATGTTACCTAGTTGTTGCTTTGTTTGCCAATGAAGCAATACAAAATCCAGCACCTAGAATACAGAATTAAATAGCTAAAACTTACCTTGCCCTACAAGTAAGAGCAATTCCTGTTTTTCATACATGTTTCTGTCACTGCTTAATTCCGCTCCTTCCCCAGACACTTCTTTAGCTTTCTTCAAATGCATAATGGGAAACAATTTGTTTTCATTTAACTGTTGTTTGCCAAACATTTTGACTACTGGCTTTGTCCAAACTGATGTCATACTGTATTGGGTCAGAACCTGTGTCATCAAACAGAACAAGCATAATTTGTATTCTCATATTAAGCCTGCTAAATAAATGTTGTTTATTATCTATTTCAGTTCCCAACATACGAAGTTTTTTGTTTTCAGAAAGCTTGATCAGTGTGATGAGGTTAAATAGATGTTAACAAGATGTTTGCGACCTAGAAATTTTCCTAAAACATTGAAAAGAAAAGACAGGGTACAAAAATCTCTACTTAATTTATTCAGAACGTCAATATTTTCTATTCTCTTCAGGGCCAAACCAGCCATTTTTCACCAACAGCACTTTTCTTAGCCAAAACTTAACGTAAAAGTAGATTTTATGTGAAAGTTGTTAGCAACCTTACTATGGCAGAGCCTGTCTTTTTCTGTGTAATTCTTGGGGTTTCTTAAGCATTATGTATGAAATCAGAATACAGAATCCCAGTTGAATTTTTCAAAGTGAATCAAATAGAAAAGTTAAATGCTATCCTGACATATTAGTCTTCATAGATACATTCAGCTGGGACATTCATAAATGTAGCCCTATAGTGGAAACTTGTGTTTGTCAAACAATATTCTTTATTGCATTTCCATTACAGATGGAATTGATCAATGCCAGCAGGGAGAACCTGGTGCACCAGGTAGTCCTGGACTTCCAGGAAGAGATGGATTTCCAGGAGAGATGGGGGAGAAAGGTAACACTATTCTAAAGTGATTGCTTTCTAATGCTTGTACACTGGAGCTTGGGTATGTAAAGAGGCCGAGCAAGTTAGGCTGGGTCTGGTGAAAGTGTTCTTAAAGTTAGTTAAACAAATAGTTCATGGAAATGGAAGATGTTTCTTGAGTCTTGGTGAGTAAAAGAGGGATACTGTGTATTGAGTTGTGCAACACAGACTTCACTTACATTTCATTCAGCCTACACATTGGTGGAAAGTGATAAAGGATCACACAGGGCTCGCAGGGTTGAAAGAGGAGCTGGGAAGAAAGAAAGAGTTGAATATAGCCCCACTAAGTGTAAATTGAACTGTTTATGGGAGTTTAAGATGTGAATTCTGAGATTAAGAATTAGGGAGAGGCAGATGAGTTAGGAATGGAAATGGTTTATGAATCATTGCCATGGGTATGATTGAAGCTAAAATTGTAACACCTATAAATAGGACTGTCGACCATGTGTTTTTGCAGCATTGACTAAATGGACATATAAAAAAATAAGCTGCACTCGTTTACACAGTGGTTGATCCTTCCTCATCTCATTTGGCTCACTGCTTTGCTAAAACTACAAAACTGCAGTGACTATGGAGGTTCTCCTTTTTTTGCTTTAATCTTTTTGTTTCTTCTATACCCAGTGTATATTTCTTTTCATCTTTTTGATCCTCTTCAGCCTGGTCCCTTTTAAATGTTCTGTTACATATTATCCCTAGGATAAGACTTAAGTTGATTTTCATGCCATTCCTTTAAAAATTTTAAAGAATTTTGAATATCAGTTTGCTGATAAATTTTCTTTGAAGCACGTAATTAGAAGTAGCACACTTGTTGTTTTTTTTCTTTCAGCATGTAGTGTATTAAATTGACATTTTCCCCTGAATTCACCTGCTTGCAGTTGTCTAAAATCTTTTCATTGTTATTAATTAGTTTTGTTGTTGTTTTGTTGTTCTCTTCTTCAGGTGACAAAGGTGAATCCTGTGCCTTATGTGATAAAGTAGGACCACCTGGACTTCCAGGGCCACAAGGGCCACCAGGTCCAGCAGGTAAAAACTCATTAACTACGTAGGCTAAAATCTAAAGATGCAACATATATGATAAAATTAATTACTTTTTGTCCCACTAATGAAATTATTTGTGAAACTACTGAAAGGAGGATGGAATATTCCTATTTTTGGCCTGATTCCAAATATGCCACAATGGAGGCTCTTTGCAGACTGTGGCCTAAATATTTTCACAGAAGACTGGGAAAGTGAAAAATAATGTGGGAAGCATTTGCCCTATGTGCCCAGGCTTGGCAGCAGCCCATACATACATTCCCAATCCTAGCCAAAAAAAGAAAAAAGCTATTTTTCTGCTGCCATATGAGAGAAGTGCCACATGCAAACAGTGATATTGTACATAATGTTTGTTCTAGTGGCTGTTAAGAAAAATGAATAAAGTTTAGGTAGTTTCAAGACTGCAATGGTTACATGATAGGTCTGAACAGTAAGGTTAATTCATTCCTAAGTCAAACGAATCAACTTCTGAGTTTATGAATGCAGACACATATAGCACATAAGCACATGAATCCAGACAATTTCACTGACTTTAGCAGCATTATGTTGATGTGACTGGGGATGAAATGAGACACTTTGAGAAGGGTCACAAAGAATTCAGATGAAATGAGCTATTTGTAAAAGCATGTAATAAACAGAATTGTGTTTTTGTCTCTCTGATAAGGTTTTCCAGGACAATCGGGTTTCAAGGGTGACAGAGGCTTACCTGGACTTGATGGCCTTCCAGGGGTACCTGTAAGTAATGCCTTGCCAAATGCTATGTGTCCTATGAGATGTGATCAAAAAACATGTTATTGTCAATGTGGTTGTATAATAGTTCTGTTTAAAAAGAGACCAGCACAGTGATATGATAAAATTAAGGAACAATGCCTAGCAAAATAAAGTAGGAAGCAGCATGGCTGAGCTATGAGAGTTAAAAAAAGCTGTCAGAAATGGGTTATATTTCTGTGTGTGCCCATCATATGGAGTCAGCAGGACACGTGACCTTCTGGCTGAGCAAGCTAAGCGGTGGAGTTGGGTAAAAAGTAGGATTTCACAGCAAATAGATGCAGGTCTGCCCTGACCTTCTCACAAGTCTTTCCAATAACTCTTTGCTGCTGCGTACATATATACTGAGAGAGAGGCAGTGCCATCTAGTGTAGCGTAAGCAGTCTAATATTAGCATGCAGTATACTTTGGCAGTTTGTCTGAGTTTTGAGATGTGTGCAGTATGTTCCATAAAACATAATTAGTTATCAGGAAAGCTAAGTACTTTTGAAGAAATAAAGGAAATCTGTGAAAGTGGATAGTACACTGATAATATGATCACTTGAAATTTTGCTGACACAGCGCAACATAGCTTTCAGTGAGTAAGGCTGGCTATCAGAAGCAGAACAGTCATAAGCATATCACTTGTCTAAAATGTAACACAAATTACTCCTAGATGAGCACTGTACTAGCACAACTACATTTGATCTTGTCAGAGTTCACTTGAGTGTCCCTACGTACACTGTGGTATGCTGTCAAGGCCTACCTTAGCATACATGTTCCTGTAGTATAACGTGGATTTTGACACCATTTCTAATGTAAGTAGACTGAGTTTGTCGGAGTCTTCCCAGACTTTTTTCCCCAAAGCTGTTTTCTCCTTCCAGCTGATCACTTTTGGCAACATAACTTCCCAGTGACATTCATGTGCACTGCCTTTAACACACCAGTTACTCAAGCTCCCTCTATCACCAGTGGTGTGAGAGAGGCACCTTCAGAAGTTAAACCAACCACCTGTATGAATTCCTTAATCAAGGAATCTATTTCTTTCCCTTGAGTATAATAAAGCCTAGATGCCTGAATTCAGCCAATGAGTTAGCTGAAATGGAATCCATTCTCTATTTCCAGTACGATAACCAAGATTGTATCACTCAGTGACTGAATTTACTATAATGCCAATGGGATCTGTGAAAGAAACAGTGGAGAAAAATAAAAGATATCCTAATGTATTTAAACTTTTTTCGTGTCTGCATTTTGTTCTCACCACATGTTTTGCCACACCTTTATATTTTCCTTTTATTGCCTCTTAAGTTCTGTTCATGTCTTTCATCAGACAAGGACTGGCTGCTGTTCTGATTGCTTTTAAACTTGTTTTGCTCCACAAAGTTCAGCCAGGTGGTGATCCAGCATATAGTTTAGCTTGGAAAAACTACATAGAAGCCAGCCTTGTGAGCTCACATTGTTTAGAGCCGTGCCAGAGCATCAGAGTCTGATCCAGGACCCATGAAAGCTAATGGAAGGATAGCCTTTGGCCGTATTCTGGTTGAGGTTTAAGTGGAGGGCACACATCAGCCATAAGCAGTGGACATTGCCCATGAAGTTTGTGCTTTACTACCCTAGTGGGTAGCTTTGATTCACATTGTTCCTGTGAGAAAATTTCATCTAGGTCCTAGAAATTATGTAGGGAAAAATTGGCATTCTGGAAATCCTATAGTGTATTATTAGGTAGATAATTTCTTCACAGGAGACCTTACAAAACTCTTTTCTGAGCATGTGGATAGTATTCTGATAGTGCCAAATGGCTGTGATTTTTAATTGTACAAAATCAATGAGCATTAGTAATGAAGGGGAATGTGTATTTGCATCAGCTAAATGTCATAAATAAATTACCCAGGGAGAAGCTTTCAGCCTTCAGCTTTAGCTCTTGTGCAAATAATATTTGAGTTTTGTTTAAGACAACTAATTTAATTTCATGGACAAGCTATGTATTTTATGAATATTAGTTGATTTAAAAGCTTTTGAAAGAAGGAAAATCATGGGTGGGGCTTGTATAAGCAGTTCAAACCTATAAGTTTGACTGAGTTTGTCTTTGCATAATGGAATTGTGTCATTTTCCTGTATTGGTACTACTGCTGGTATTGTGAATTATTATGGAATGTAGAGATATTTTTGTTGCATTTCTGTTAGGGAAATAGGTTCCACAGTTACAGAATTCAGTATTTAAAGTTTGGAGCAGACACTTTAACTCTGAAATACCTCTTTAAAAAGCCTCATTTACTGTGATGCTGATATTGTATAAATGCGCATAACTGAAAGCCAGTGGATAGTCCGTTGAAAATTCAGGGTAGTTTTTTGGTGTCATGGCCTTTAGTTCTTGTGTAAGTTTATGTGCACCATCTAAAATAATACACCTGTGATATGATAAATGACAAAATGGTCAAGACAATGTGCATTAATTCCTTAGTCACACTGCTGTGTCCTGGAAAATATTCTCATTTGACCTCCTTAGTTGAAAACTTAATGGTTTACTTGGTTTCGGTGTAGTCTTTAATTTCTGAATATTTTTTTTTCTGTTGTATCAGTTGAAGTGTTGGTAGGGCAACTGACGACATTTGAATTTATAAAATTTCAGGGCCCCCCCGGCACTCCAGGACTTATGGGCAGTCCTGGGGCAAAAGGAGAACCAGGAGATTTTACTTATGATTCTATCCTGAAAGGTGAAAAGGGAGATCCTGGTTTCCCAGGACAACCAGGTACTCCTGGAAGAGAAGGAAGACCAGGAAAAGATGGATTGCCAGGTCTCCAGGGTCCAAAAGGAGCATCGGTATGTGTGTTTCTTTATGTTTACATATTGTCCTGCTGTATGTTTATTATGTTTACATACTATCCTATACCTTCCATCTTTCAGGCCAGAATTCATCTGCTTTTATGCCCTAGACATGCTTTTGTTCATTGGTCATTTGTTGGTCCACATCTTGTCCTTACCTTGAGTAGTTCATTCTTGCTCAGGGGAAGACTCCATTTTCCCTGGAACCAGTGAGGAAGACAGTCCTTCAGCAACAGACTATTTCAGAGTTAGATTTTAGCCCTTTCCTTTTACTTGTCGAGCAAGATTACTTCCCCCACAAAGCTGTGGGCATGGACAATGCTTTTTTTCCTTTTTCACTTTCTTACAGCTTGATAGTGAGAACTAGTGTGGATGATTTAGCTGGTATCTGGAGATGATTGAAGGAATGCAATTATCCAAGTAGAGATTGTTAAGACAAGGTTCAACTCTGTTCTAGCATACTTTTCTTGTGAAAACAAATGCTTCAAAGTCTTGCTCTAATAGAGAGTTCAGTGTGGTATGGATGTGGAGCTGAATGCGGAGCTCACATGTCCTCCCAGATCCACCACTGGGAACACAGCCTACATGTCCAGTTAGCTGCACTGAATACTAGGTATGATTTCCATGTGCTATTCCATATGGACCCCGGTTCTGTTTCCATTGAACTCAGTGATAAAAAATCCACTTTCTTCAGCATTACAGATACCTGTGCTAAATCCAAGTTAGAAAATATTCAAAGAAAGAGAATGACATGTTCTGTCTTGCCAATCAGGCAAGAATTACATTTATACTTTCCAAAAATTAGGGTACAGCTGGCTTGAAAGGAGAACGTGGTCCCCCTGGCCAACCTGGATTCCCTGGAGTACGTGGTGAAAGAGGTTTTCCTGGCCCTCCTGGGATAGGCGCTGCAGGATTACCTGGTGACAAAGGAGATAGAGGCTTTGCTGGAACCCCAGGTTTACCAGGCCTTCCAGGTATTGCTATTGTATGCTTAAAAAAATTGAAAATAAACGTACCGCTTAAGTGTTACAACTTAGAGGATCACTGGATCTTAAGATGGAAATAAAGACTTTCTAATTTAAATCTGTGTTTGCTTTCAGCAGTATAATAGCAGCTTTTTGAGGGAAATTTTCTTGAAGAATTTCTTATGCCAAATGGGATGGTTTAATTAAATTCCCTTGTTTAATTTCATCACTTCCTGTACTTAATACATTTTTACATTCACAGGAGCAAAGGGTGAAGCAGGACGAACTGTACCACTCCCTGGACCTCCTGGGGCGGATGGCCTCCCTGGGCCACCTGGTTTCCCTGGACCCCAAGGTACAGTAGCCTGTTAATCTTTGTCTGATGATCATAATGGTTCTGTTCCCCAGAAGCTAGACTTTGTATTAACATTTGTCTTGTTTTGACTTGCAAAGGTGACAAAGGGAATCCTGGGCTTCCAGGTAGACCCGGTCTGCCAGGAGAAAAAGGTGCTGTTGGACTGCCAGGTGTAGGGTTCCCTGGACCTCCAGGACCCAAAGGTAAGATAAATTTAGCCATCTAACAAAGCTGATGTAACTGAGTGTGGATGGAGGCCTGTAATATCATCCAGACATGCCTGCATGAGATATGGGAGGTGCAGCTGAAGAACCTCCCTTCCAAAATTCCACAAGCACCACAATAAGCATACTTTCAACACACACTTGCTGTGTGCAGTGATGCGGTGCAGATACAGACAGTATCAAAGCTACTGCCAGAATGGAAAAGTGATTTAGTACAACATATTACACTGCAGTAACTGAGGTTGCTGAGAGATGAGATGACCTTTCTGAGAGATGAAGCACTGTGTGTAGTTGGTCCAAAAAACGTGCTGATGTAACTATAACATTCTTTGGCCGGAGCTTCACAGCTCTGCTGTGTCCCAGGTGGCTGAGAGTGGTTTAGTTAGAATACCAGCTCGTTCAGCATAAGTTTAGTCTTCACTGCATGGCCATTGTCAGAGTATGCACGTAACTTAGAGGGAGTCTAGGTGTTCGTACTCTATTTACAGATTTTGGGGAGATGTATTTCATAGTGCTGCTACTCATTTAGAACTATATGATGGAGCTTTCAGCAGCCACCTCAATACCCAAAATTCTTGTGTATCTTATTATTTAATTTAGTATTATTCCACAGATCAGTGAACTGAGAGGGTCAGAAATAATAATGAGAAAGGGCAAATCTTTACCTGTGACCACCTCTAGTTCCTCCAAGGCTCGTGTGGGACGAACCCGAACGGAGGAGGTTGGTTGTATCTGGAAAAGGGTTTCTGTATGCTCTTTGATGCCAGTAAGAAAGGGATGGCCTATCAAATACATTTCTTTCAGGGACTCTTCCTTGAATTCAGCTCTGCCCAGTGCCTTTCCTGGGGCTTAGCCTAAAAGCTGGATTTCCCACTCCATGAGACCTTTGCCTGGGAGAGGAGCTTCATCTCAATTTGTTCAGTGTGTGCTTGTGTTGAGTGAGTGCTGTCTTCCAAGTGATTTGCAGAATGTTGTGTGTATTCTTTCTGCATTCCCAAGGTGCAGTGCATGGGCCAGTTGTGGCATAGAAACCTTCTGTGTGCAGCCCACAGTGGCGTGTGTAAGAATGTTACGCAGCGCATACTGAACTAAAGGTGTTGATTCACAGATGGATTTTGTTGTGCATCCCTCAGTCTGGTGCCCCACACGTTAAGTTGCCTTTTTTAGAGAAGACTTTGGGAACCCAGTTTTGCAGACAGGATGTTTCTCAATGACATGAACCCACAAAGCTGTTCATTTAAGAGGAGACATTTATTTCTTCTGGGTGGCTGTTCCTCATCAGAAGCCAAATGCTGCACGAAGCTCAGCATTTGAATCTCTATTGAGACATTTGGGTGCTGGCATCCCTAGAAGTTTGACATAAAGACTACACAGACCTTTTTAAACTTATCCCTGTGAGGTAGTTCAGTTGGAGGCTTGAAGAAACAGCGGAGGACACTTACAGGCAGAGTCAGTAATTATGTGAGTTTTGATTTCTTTTATAGGTTTCCAAGGTCAGCCTGGTTCGCCTGGTCTGCCGGGGACTCCGGGAACCCCTGGACTGGATGGTTTGCCAGGTGTACCAGGTTTACAAGGTCAAAAAGTACGTGTCAGCTGCTGGTACTGTTACTTGTGACTGCCCATGTTAACAGGAATGTGTGCAAAGATCCTGCTCTTTAAAAAAATAATAATAATGTTGGCCAAACTGCCCTTCATCTTATGTTTTCCACTGTGCACACAGAGGAACAGAGCAGATGGATGAATGCTTGACATTAAAGCTAAAGGGCTTACGGCTCCCCCTTGAAGTCATATATAGCTCTCTGCATCGGAGTGATTTAAATACACTCAGTGAATGAATTCTTGGTTTTGATGTCTATTGTGCTTCTTTGGCTAGGGTGAACCTGGTGTAGGTCTACCTGGCCCTAAGGGGTTGCCAGGCCCTCCAGGCCCTGCTGGCATCCCTGGAGAAAAGGGAAATCCAGGACTGCCTGGCTTACGTGGTGAGCAAGGCTTTCCGGGCATACCTGGACAGCAAGGATTCAGAGGTAATGTCGCTGGAAAAATGCAGATCTCTATTTCTATATCTTTTTAAAGGCACTCCCCTACAGATGTAGCAAGAAGTCTATTCACCACTGAAATATCCTACTGATATCTCAGGGAATCACCCTTTTTCCTTCTCCTCGTTTTCTCCTACCAACCACTGGTAATGAATGCTAGCTGCAAAGAGCAGCCCTTCCTCCAAGCCTGGGTGGGAGGTATTAGAGACTGAAATGAGGTCTTCTTGGGCTGGTGCTTCCAAATTGCCTTGTCTAGCATCTTCAGCAAGAAAGATTTCCAACAACATTGGAGGACACTCAGCCTGTGTGTCTGTCTCCCCACAGGAGACCCTGGCCTCCCAGGACTGCAAGGCTTGCCAGGCTCTCCAGGTGCACCGGGGGTGGGCCCGCAGGGATCACCAGGACCTGCTGGGCAGCCAGGACCCCAAGGACCACCAGGTGAGGGAAAAATACTCCCATGATGGTGCTTAGGAGAGGACTTTCAGCATAAATGGATATTGGCATTGGTGAAAGTGTTGCTCGTGAACTGTTGTGCAGTGTGAGGTCGGTGGGGGTGCACGGCGGGGGCATGTCAGCGGTCCTCCTCTGTTTGGTCCAAAATACAGGGCTAGGCCTCCTGAGAAGCTTTTTGTTCAGTCCCCTTGGGTCATCGATGGATAATATATACAGGATCAAAAGTCTCACTCAGAAAATTAGGACTATTTCTGCTGTCTGGCTTTGAGTCTTCATTCTTCATGCCATATAGTTTCTGAACCGCAGGTGGACGTTATCAGATATTCTTGTTAATAATGTTGTCTCTGCTCTGTTTAGGACTAATCCTGTATCTTCTGTTTTTCCCAGGATTTCCTGGAATAAAAGGAGAAAGGGGCTTCCCTGGTGTCCCAGGCCTAGATATGCCAGGACCAAAAGGGGATAAAGGTAGCCAGGGCCAGCCCGGAGTGCCAGGGTCTGTGGGGCTACCCGGCCTGCCAGGTCCGCAGGGGGCTGTTGGGCTGAAAGGATCAGCAGGTAAATGTCTTTCCTTCGGAAACCAGCATCTTTGACAACTGTTTTATTAAGTTGTGGTCATAAGCCCTTGTACTCTGTTAGAAAGTGATCCATCAAACAGCCCAAGCTTGAGAAAACACATGAGCTGACGTCAGTAAGGCAGCTCTGGGCACGTGTAGCTGAACTGCTAAAGTCCTTTGGTGGATCAAGTCCAGCAACTTGCAGGAACTAGCCTTTAGCCTGTAATAATAAAAGGGGATTATTCTGCATGGTTTCAGTGACACAATGTGGTTTTAATAATGCCTTTGTTAGTGACAGTATTGTTTACTGTAATAGGAAGTTTTAAGAATTTGTCAAAAACCCATTACAAACTGTTTCATCCTGGTTTTCGTAACACTATTTTTACTGTTGTTTTCTCTATCAGGCTGTTTAGGTTAATAATTTTCTATGTCCCATTTTTCTTTAATTAGGGCAATTCCTAATATGATAGATAGTAAATAACTCTGTTTCTTGTACTTCTTTACACTGCTTGTTTTATTTCTGTTATTCACTGTTTCACTTTGGTTTCAGGAGCCAAAGGAGAAATGGGAGTTATGGGAACTCCTGGATTGCCAGGAACTCCTGGACCAGTTGGAGATCCGGGGTTGCCTGGTGAAAAAGGTGAGAGAGAGATTTTTCACAATCAAAATTGTAAAATCCACCTTTTTCCTGGCAGAAGTCAAGTCTGTAAATAACCAAATGTAAGGAGTATGCTTGGCCTAAAGAATGCTTTATGTCAAGTAACTTCTGTGTAAGTTAAAATAGTGTAATTTAGAAAGCCATATCTTAGAAGCAGTCATGTATTTGGGCACCAAGCAAGATTTTTGATCCACTCTCCAACATTGTAGGTGCGAGGATGCTATAGATACTGCTCCAAGAAAAATACTGTGTTTGAAATTATAAAAAGCCACCAGGAAGGTCTTCATTAAATCCTGTATTACTGCCAAACTCCTGTCTCTGTTGTTTTGAGACTCTAAAATTAATGGCTGTGAAGTGGGAAAAATATGCCAACTTTTTTGACAGAGCTGTTGTGAAGTCTTGATATAGAATAACTTGGTACAAGATGAATGAGATGTTCTAGAGCATTGTATTCAGTGCTCAAAATTTGAATAAATAGCTGATTTCACTTGTTGCCTACTAAATATTTTTGTGAAGCTTTATATGCCACTATAATATTCTGTGCTATCCCTTTATAGGTAGCCAAGGTTTCAAAGGTGTAGTTGGACCACAGGGTGATCCTGGTGTCAAAGGAGATAAAGGTGAAGCTGGTCTCCCAGGAAAACCTGGAACGATGGACACCATGGACATGGTTAGTCTCAAAGGCCAAAAGGGAGATCAAGGAGAAAAAGGTAACTTCAGTCTCGAACTGTGGATAAGCGTAATTAACACTCATACACTCTTAAAAAGCAATGCTTTGAGTTCAGTTGTATATGTTTTATACAACATTTTAAAAAAAAAGATTAAAGAATTTCACGCAGCAAAAGCAAATATTTTTCCAGTATCGTTCAACTCCATAGAAACAAAGATTAATCACAGACAGAAGAGGCTTTGGTTGTATGGAAGAGGTTCAATTTGCTCTTACAAAATCCATTTTACTTATTTTATCAGAAAACTCTTTCAAAAGAAAAGAAAAGAAATTTTAATAGTAGAAACCAGAGCTTGCCAGAAGAGAAAAGCTGTCTTTCATGTAAAACATACAGTGGAAACACTGTTGTGGCCATGAAGGCCAACTGATACTGCAGGAAAAAGTGGGCAGCCTTTTTTGGCACGCATGTTTCTCTGTGACCTGAAGAAATTTCAGGAAAGATGCACTTGTATGCCACTGGTACCAAAAGATCAACTTATGTCAGTTTAGAAACATCTGGAAATATGCAGGAGAAAGGCAATCAGCTTTCTGTTTAGATACTTAATAGTGGTAGAGATACTAGGTTTTTTTAGACAGTGCATTCTTTTTGGATTTTTAGTTTTACTACTACATGGAAATTTAGTTGTTTAAGATCATTCTGCCTCCTCGGTGGGTTTTTTCAAAGAAAAAATAATGTGTATTTTTATATATGTATTTGTCCTTTTTTAATTATGATTTACTTTTTATTACTAAATTCCATAAAAATTTGTAAATAAACGATAACTGTTTTAGTTAAAATAGAAGTGTAGGGCTTAGAAGGGAGCTACCGAGATCAGGTAGCCTTCTATTTCCCTCAGCCAAATCCTTCCGCCTTTCATTGTGTATCATGTTTTCTGAAATAATTATCATTCTTGTTATTCTTTCTGACTTCTCCCCAGTTTGGCTGCATCCTTGTTAGAGTGCACTTTGCTGAAACAAGTGAAGTACTTCAACTCAGGGCCTGCTAGAAAGAAATTTCCCTTTCTTGAAACAACAGCCAACTTAATTTGTGGTCAGCTGTAATCCTTAGTCCTTTACTTCTGAACTGCTGCCTATGCAATCATTTTTCATTTTGTATGCATGCTTTTGACTTACCACCACCACATATGTGGTGTATTGTGCTTTTTCAATTTTATGATATTGATTTTCAACCTTTATTCCAACTCTTCAAAATCCTTCTGCAGTCTAATCCTGTCCTCTTTTCAAAGCCTTTCCAATTTAGTGTCATCTGTACATTTCATCAATATATTCTCTCTCGGGCCCAGAACAGAGCACTTGAGACTCCTTTCCAGTTTGCAGTGAGTCACCAATAACTATACTATATTTGGACTGTGGGAACAGGAGAGTTTTCCTCTGGGTATCTCATATCTCCATGTCCTGACTACTTGTCAGAAGACCTGGGCTCATCTGTCCCAGCTGAGTCTCAGAGAAACCTAGGCATGTGAATAGGCAGAGCCTCCCAGCTTGGACAGCCAGGGACTGCAGGGGAGGGCAGGAGCAAGTGTGGAGTGGATCTGCCTCTAAGCTGAGATGCAGTGTCTGAGAGCACTTGTGTATTTGATGAGGTTCCCAGCCTATAAAGATTTCATCTAGATTAATTTTTCCTCATTTGTTTCTGATCTTGATATATATGGTGGTATGAAAAGCTTTAAAACAAATCCACATAGGCTGGTTTCCATTACTTTCTTATCTGCTGTTGACCTGTAGGTTGACTGATTGCTAAATAGTTGTATTTCCTTTCCAGAAATACAAATTAGGCACATTGGATACATGCATATAAAGAAGCCTTTGCTGAGAAATTCAGAAATTCAAATGGTTCATTTCTTTTAGTTTCTAACTTAATCTCTCCAGTACTAATAACGCATGCTTGCAAACTTGTATGCTCTACCTTTTCCTGACCACACAGTCTACAGATTGGCCTGGCTCACACAGCCTGGAAGAGTAGGTTCCAGACAGACCGCAGCCTGAAAATTTGTGCTGCTTTTCTGCCCATCTCATCCTTTTCAACCCAAAGATACTTAGTACCAGCAGAGAAAAATAACCTAGTTATACTCCATAACTTTGCTGATCTGTTAGCTGCCTTTATCTCTCTAGGCATGAATATCACAGTAATGTTTTGTAAAGCTTCTAAAATACAAACCGTGCAGAAAACGTACAGTATTTTTACAGAAGATTGTCATTGACGTTTAATGAAAAAAAATGGTTTTGAAATCTTGGGATGTTTTTAATAAATTCCACTTAAAAACATTCAGTGAGCTATCGTCAGTAACCTATAGTCCTGTACTATATATGCAACACTAACAGAAAGGGTTGTGACCAAAAAGCTTGGATTGTAAAGCTGGAGAGAGGCACAACACAGGATAAGAGGTGGAGCCTTGTGGAATGGTGAAGATGCTTTAACATTAGATAGGACTGAGGAAACACAAAATTCTGGCTGTGAACTGGTTCTTCCCACGTACCGTTTTAGACAGCAGAACAGTCAAATCAATCATTTCTGTTAAAACCTGACACTGTCTGGCACTTCTGAAGTAACTCATTAATCTAACTCAAACACATGTTTGTTCGCAATTTCTTTTAAAGATGTAACCTGACTAGTAATTTGCACAGACACCTGTAAAACTGTAATAATTTGCAGCCTTTTCTCAGCACTGGTTTAGTGACTGGACAGTTGTGTTTTACTGAAGTGTGACTCTACTATACAATCTATGAAGCTTGCATTCAGCTATTTCCTTGTTCAGCAGAGAAAGCAACAGTGATCAAAAATTAGCTAGAAGGATTATTACATGACATTACAGTGAATTTTGATAAAACTGATCTCACTCTGTGTGTTTGCTGGTGTCTAGGGGACCATGGAGCAACAGGAGAAAAAGGGTTACGCGGGGAGTATGGAGAACCAGGAATTCCAGGAAAGGATGGTGAACCTGGTACTCCAGGACAGCCAGGTATGTCTGAAGCTAGCAACAGAGAGACTGTTCATCAGGTATTTAAAACCTCTTTAACTAATGGGACTCTTAATTTCTCCACTGTCCTTAGGACCAAAAGGTGATCCAGGCCCCCCAGGGTACCCAGGAGATCCAGGAATTCCAGGACAAAAGGGATCAGTTGGTGAAATGGGTTTGCCAGGTACTGATGGCTGGGAATTCCTTACTATTGTTTCCCTCAAGTGAATATAGAACAGAGACCTGTATGGAATATTTATTGGTTGGATCTACTAAACAGTTGCACTGTTTGCAGTGTGTGAACTTTAGGCTTTTGGGACATTTCTTTCTCAAGCCTATTGTGATATACAATAGGATGGTTTCCCAAGTTTTTACATACACAGGCTTTAGCTGGATATGTAGGATTTGTGTATTTGTCACAGGCAGCGGTTTTTCAAATGATACCTGTTTGTCTGTCTCTGCTAGCGTGTGAGCTTAAGAAGCATTAAACTTCTTGTGTATTTTCCCCCTTCTAAAAAGATTGGTAAGTTGCTGCGTGCTGCATGTTAATCACAGACTGTAGTGGTCCGAGCAGAGTGATGGTGTGGAGGGGATTGGTAAAGAATAGAATGGAGAAGAACCTATATCTTCACACGGAAGCTTTGTCTGGAGTCAGATGGCCTTGTGCCTAGCATGTTTAGGAAATCAAAGGTGAAAACTGAAATGGTAAAGAGGAACAGAATAATTTGCTACAGCAGAGTCCCTTTGTCACTGCGTTCCTGTTAGAAACTATTCAAATCAATGTAAACTTCTGTTCAAATCATATTTTTAGCAAGAGCTCTGTTTACTCTGAATCCAGGATTACAACCTTTCCTTATGAGGAGAGCTTTTCTATAAAAAGTCCCATTTAGACGGTGAATTTCAAAAGTTAATTTACTAGCTGTTTTAGTGAATTACATTGTTTTCGTAGCTCTGAATAGCTGAGACAACACTGAGAAATGACTATCAACACTGCTAGGGTACCGCTAGTTCTGATAAACCCATTTTTCCTTTTCTCTTGCTAGGAACACCCGGAGAAAAGGGTCTGCCAGGAGTACCAGGTTCACCAGGCACACCAGGGTTCCCTGGCCAAAAAGGTGAAAAAGGAGACAAAGGAGCACCAGGTTTTCCTGGAATTGGCTTTCCAGGGTCTCCTGGTGAGAAGGTATTTATACCCCTAAGGATTTAATTGTTTGTCTCTTCCAAGTACTTAATTTGAAAAGATGCTGTTGGCCTTTAAGCTATTTTATTATATTTTCTATTATGTTCACTTAAATACCTGATGAGAAATTTGAAAGCTGTGCATATGCATGGGTTTAAATGCATTCTGTTTGATGTGACCATTATCTCCAGGGTTCGTTCTTACTCTGTCTCTTCAGAATAGGCTAATTTACAGTGCTAGAAATGTCAGAGGGGAAGAACTTTTAAAATACTAAGTAAGTGCGTGCAAAGGGCTTCTTACAGAGTGAATAATAACACCGAAATAGTGTTTCTGTACTTTCACAGAGTTGCTGGAAAGCTGAAACAAACCATTAAATGCTCAGATACTACTGAAAAGAGAACTGTATTGATACTGTCTGTAAAGTTAATTGAATCTCTGATAGTATTCTAATGGATTCTCATTTGTTTCACATTCATTTTCCTAGCTATACAATGGCAATAATCACGAATTTATAAGTAAAATTTGTAAAAATAAAACTTACTAATCTGGTTGTTATCAAACTTGCTGAAGACTTAAAAAAATATTTTTTGAAGATGGTTAAGCGTAATAAGTAAGTTAAGAGGCTAATTTGGAAATGACTTTGTAAAAACTGTCATAAAATGCATAGAAAACTACTCATTTTTGTATGTAGGTATTAAGCAATTGCTAGAAAAGTCAGTAATTCTGATAGTGGAATTTAATGCAAAATTTAATCCTAAATTACTTTGTTTCTAAATGGAAAAAGAATGAAATTCTTTGTAAGTCTGATGGATGAGGGGTGACATCTACCATTGCAAACAGAAAAAGCTGTTTCAGAATTAATGTGTGGATTTTATAATGTGTGCTGCTTCTTCTAGGGAGAACCAGGAAGAACGGGTAGTCCAGGTTTATCTGGAGATAAGGGTGAAAAGGGTAGTGCAGGAATTCCTGGAATGCCCGGTGCCCCAGGTCCCAAAGGATCCCCTGGCATGGCAGGATTTCCAGGCAAGTGTTTATGCTTTAATTAAACAGAAATGGCAGAGGAAAAGTAATGTGAAACTTAAACTAAATATCCCGCATATAAACTCACATCTTCTTGCTTTCTTTAGGGAGCCCTGGCCGCCACGGAGAAAAGGGTGAAAAAGGACTTCCTGGCTTAAGTGGCATTCCAGGTTTAAAAGGAGAACCAGGTAGATAAGAGATATAAAACGCCAAATGCTACTTGAAGTATTTATTGATCACGTCCAGGCACTAGCTAAAACAAATACTGTGGCATTCTACATTCATATTGGCTCATCTATTTCCTGGTACATTTGTTCATTTCATAAGCAAAAATAGACAGTGCTGTTTCCCAGGTAAATCTAAGTCAGTGTAGTGTGGGGCTAAATACCTATTTTGCACTGTTTGTGGAAAAGATTTTAGCACCTTCCACAAGACTGGTGCTATAGCCATTAGTTCGGTTGTTTCTGAGTTCCTTTAAAAAGAATAAAGTTGATCCATGGGCCCAGACCTGAATCACCACATTAGCATTATTACACAGATGTTAAAGAGGAAATAGAGTAAGGAGGGGAGTGAGTCCATTGCTGCTATGAGTGTAGCATTTTTGAACTTGGAGCCTTGTGTTCTTAGTTTACTGGCTGCAGGACACATCAACTCATTGGACAATGGGCTGTGCTATTTACAAGTCTTTGTTGGAGTTCCTGCACTGTACACTCACTGAGATTCATGATAATTAGCTATATTAAAATCTGTAACACTTGAGCCATGTCTCACGCTGATTTAATTCAGAAGTAACCTCAGAGAAAAGTCACACTGAAGTCATTGTGCAGTATCTACTTCGTCTCTGTGGAAGCAAAAGAGTGAGTCAAGCTTTTCTTTAGAGGAAGAAAATGTGTAAACAAAAGTCTGACGATTCTTGGGTGAAATGACAATGGCAATGATTTTTCAGGTGAACCTGGTGTTCCGGGTCCTGCTGGTTCCATTGGACAGAAAGGTGAACCAGGTTATGATGGGATTCCAGGTGCAGCTGGTGCCAAGGGTGAACAAGGTACTGTGACTGTCATGTTAATTTTATGGGGTACAAAAATGCAGAGAGGCAGGCTACACAAGAGTAGCTGGTAGAGGGGTGTGCTGGGTTTGGTGTACTTTGGATGGAACCTTAGAAAATAAAGTTAGTGTAGTGTCTTGCAAACTACTGACTATCATCCATCACTGTAAAGCTGATCATTTAGATGAACAACTGTGTTTAATCAGTCTTGAAAGAATTTCTTCCACAAAAGCTGGCAGTACTTTAAAGAGGTGGTGAATTTTGGAATTAAATTCAGTCTGTAGCTTAGCTGTGAAATAATGGAGCAAGCTTTCTTAGGGTATAATTTTCAGTCATACAGGATGCATTGTGCTACATACAATACCAATACACAACAAAGACAGTCTCTGCCCTGTAGAGCTTTTGCATAAAAAAATTATTTAGATTTTATATTTGCTTAATAGAGTTTTGTTCTTTACAGACTAAACTTAAGTACTGTCCCATCTTCTAATTTTTTGCTGCCTCTATATTACAGGTATTCCAGGTAGAGGAATTCCAGGATTTCCCGGTGCAAAGGGAGATAAAGGTAAAACACCTCTTTAAACAAGCAGCGAACGTCCCTCCCAACAGATTATAACCGTAATTCTGTAAATCAGAAATACTTTATACTTCAATCTTTTACATGCTATACCTTTTCAGAGTAGGCAGAAACTCTGAGAGGCTCAAATACTAATTTCTGTTACAGTGGCAGCATCTTGGACATGAGTTAGATATGCCCTAAAATAGGTAATTATTCATAGTGTGGAATTTATTGCAAGCTGTGCTGTGATGAGGTAATATAAATAACTCCTGTATTTGTGTGCTGTGCTTTTGACTCCAATTATTTTTGTTTTCCTACTAATTCTGCAAGAATCAAAATCTAGTGAGGCTCTGTTCACCAAACAGCTAAGCATAATAGTTTCATGGCCAGGATACTGCAGTGATTTTTTTACCCAAGTCTGTTGTGCAGCCCAGATGTAATTTTATTCATTGCTAAAATAGTTACTCTGTATAGCTCAGCAGAGCATGTCTAAGCTATGCACAGGAGCGTGGTGCAGAGGTGCAAAAGACAGCAGAGACCTGATGAGATCTTACTGAAAATTGTTATTGCCTGGACTCAGGACTTACTAGCTCGGGTACAGGCACATAGCTATCACAATTTCAAGACCACTTGTGGTCTTGGCTAAAGTGCATCACTACACTGTGCTGTGAGAATGGCTTGATTGGCTTGAGTCAGTGCTTGTTTAAAGTGTTTGTAATGCACCATGCTCCATTTTATGAAATAAGTATGTCCTAGACAATAGATTGCAATAGATACAGTAGTGAAGAAATATCAAAGTGCTGCTGATAAACAAAAGTGGATGCAGTTAAAGGCTTTTCAATTTTAAACTTTCAGAAAACAGAAAAGATTCAAGTAGTTCGTGTATGAAATTAACATGACATGATAGATTTTGAAAAACTTACATAGCTTAAAATGCCTGACCTCACTCATTCATTCTATAAATACAGGAAATTTGTGTGGACAATCAAAAATGAGAAACCAGGCTTTTAGAATATGTTTTATTTACCATCTTAGAGTAATTAACGGTCATTAATTGCTGCGAAAGCCCTAACGTTAGAGAACTTATTCCAATAAGCAAATTTTCCAATCATAGCTTAGTAAGGTATGTAGAATGCTAGATTATGAGAGCATTTTTCTCACCTCACCCATCTCTCTCATTTTATCAGCACAGCTCATTTAAAAATATCTGATTTTAGAGTAAATAGATATCCAACTGACATAGTTTGTGTTCCAAATATTTTGTAGTTCCAAAAAGTCTAGGATTTAAAGACCCTCTTCTGCTTAGGCAAAGAGCCAAGGATAGTGTTCTTTACACATTTTCTCTTTATTATTGTACTTACACCAGCTAATCTATATACTTTTTTGCTCAATCATGATCTAAAATTTGACCGATATTTGTGCAAGCCTGAAGGTAAGTACTAAGTGTCTAAATCTAGATCTTAATAAAAAATGTATTCCATTTTTCTCCAGGAGCAAGTCCTTTTATGCTTAGTCAAGCAAAACATCCATTACTCAGCTGTGACAATAATAATTGTAATGGAGTAAGGCTTTAGGGGGTTTATATTCTTTCTGTAAAGACTCATACAGAGATGCTGAATGTTCATCTGTTTCTAGAGTGATTTAAAATAGTCCAGTGATCAGTTTAGCTAAGAAAAGATATGTCAGTTTAACTACTCTTTTCCTCATACTTTATGTCATGTGGAGAATAATACAGTTTTCCTAAAGTTTTGCACTTTTATACAAAGGTATAAAGGCAAGGTTCTTAAGGAATAAAGCTTACTGTGAGTAGATAATAAGGCAGAAGGTTTCAGTGATTGTGATTCTTTCTCTAATCGTGTTTTGGGGGTTGTTTCAAATCTTAGGTGCGAAAGGTGATGTGGGTTTTCCAGGATCCCCAGGAAGTCCGGGGATCCCAGGCCTGAAAGGAGAACCAGGATATGCTGGTCCACCAGGTCCTAAGGGAAGCCAAGGTCTTCCTGGGCTACCAGGAAGTGCAATTGAGGGCCCTAAAGGAGACAGAGGACCCCAAGGCCAACCTGGTCTTCCAGGTAATTCTTTATCTTTAGTATTAATGTACTGCTGTTAAGCAAAGCTCACCTAATTAATTAATGATTAATCAGTATTGCATATTCTTGTTTATCCTCTTCTCACAGGTCATAGCTTCCCTTCATAGGCAGTTTGGTGTTATGTCCTAGGAGAGGCTGATTTTATGTCCTCAGGCAGTTGGTTTTGTCCAGGAATCTTTCTGATGTTGAGAAGTTTGCCTCCCATTTCCATCTTTCCCTCTGGACTTTATTTACTGTTGTGAGGCAGCCATGGCTGTATGTTCTTATGTCCTGGAGTGTTAGTGTGTTTAAAAATGGCCCAGTGTGGCCGTACCTTGGCAGTGGCCCTGTGCTAGAGGTTAAGGAGGGGAGCAGAGCAGAGCTGCAATATGTCTTTAGTATGTTTATACCTGAGAACATACCATCTGTTTGTTCTGCACATAAAGAGAACTCTCCGCTATTTTCCATCAGTCACAGGCTGATAAATGTTAGGATGGGGAGTCATATGGACCTCCCTGCAACAGATTCCTCTGCTTATTTTCTTGAAATGTTGTTACAATAATTACTTTGGTTCTGCCTACCTGTAGATTGAGCCAGCTTGTTCTCCATCAGGTACTGCTCTGAACAAATTTTGCCACTAAATAATGTCTTCTTCTGGCTTGCAGGTTTACCAGGTCCAACAGGGCCACCAGGACCCCCAGGACTGAAAGGGGCCAAAGGAGAGCAGGGGAGCAATGGTTGGCCTGGGACTCCTGGCAGTCCAGGAGTCAAAGGTGATCCAGGTTTCCAGGGACTGCCAGTAAGTTACTTTTAGTACCCTCCAGATATGCTGAAAGTTGGTTCTTGTAATTAATGGATGTATTAATCATAGATATTTCTTGTTCAAAATAATGATACTTTATGCTCAAAGTGCCTTTGGACTCACTGCTGACGATGTCAAGTCAGTCTGAAAACATTTAAGTTCTCTCCTTCTAAAGGCTTCCCGGTAAGCTAATGAACTTATTAGAAATTTATAGATAGTGAGTGGTAGCATACAACACCCAGAATATAATAATTTAGAGTGTATTAACAGTACAAGATGGCTGCAGCACATCCATAAATCCTACAAATGCATTAGTAGTTAATTTTAAAGGTTGCGTATTTCATGATAAATTGCCTTTTGAAAATATCTGAATTGTTTGGTTTTGTTATGAAAACTTCCAAATAAAGTGCACTTTCAGTACTGTAAGTGATGAAATATAGCTGCTGATTTAGAAATACAAACAGGCAATGATATTAGTACTTTGTGGTCATATATTATTCATTTTCCCTGGTCTAAACCAGTCCCTTTTCTGTGTATTAGGGAGAATGAAGCAGAATAAGACAGTCACCCAGAATAGTTGGTCTTCTATACTCTTCCTCTTGGAGTGTCCGCTGCCTTCTTCCACACTGAAAAATACAGTCTATATTTTAACTATTCCTCTTTCCTACTAAGAAAATAATAAAAATAAAGAATTATTAATAATAATTGTGATTATGATGATGATAATTTTGGAAGAAGGAATAGGAAAGTAGGTGGATATGACTCAACAATTCCTAGTGTACAAAAGGAAGACTCGGGAATAGGGTCCTGATGTGAAAAAGCAGGATACTGATAGTGGACGTAAAAGGTCCACATTATTCTCGATAATGCAAAGATCCACTGTATCCTTTTGTGCATCCAGGATTCACTTCACAGAGACATTCAGGATTTGCTTCACTGTTCTGACACCAAATCTTGGCTATGCCTTTTTATCTTTGAGATCACACCATACCAGCTTGAAGGAAGTGAATTTCAAAATAATATTCTTATTTTAAGAATTTGCAGTACTTCTGCATAGTGCTAAATTTCTATATCCCAGGAAATTCTAAAGCTCTTTACAGGCTGATATTCCAGTCCAAGACTGTTTGTTTATCAAGAATGGGAGATGCCAAAGGATTTTGATTCTGTGCCTTAAGCCACAATACATGGTATTGGGTTGTTAACTCAGTGTGAAATGCTCCAGTGAGAGTTATTTCAATAGATTTCTGGTGGCACATACTAAGATGGGTTTCTAATGTCTTTATCCTCCCCATTGTGACAGGCTCCTGCCCTGATTACGGCTCAATTGCTCATAGAGGTTGCCAGGTATATGGTAACCTATATCAGAAAGAAGATTTTGTTACAAGATGGGTGACACAGCCTGTCCAAAAATCATATCCAAAAGAAGTGAATGAGGAGATTAGACTGTGAAACACAAATGGGTTTTTCTGTGCATTTTAACATTGAAATGAGAAAAGAACCATTTTCATTTTCACAAACCGAAATAGTTTTGTTTTGTTTGGAAAAGAACCAAAGCAAAACATTGTTTGCCAAGCTATATCTGATGAGGAAGAAAAAAAAAAAAGTTTAAGAAACTGCATACTGTTGTGGAAAAAGTATTTTGATGGAAAGCTTCCATGAAACTCTTCTTATGAATACTTCTGTTTTATAATTATAACCTAAAAATATTTTAAAAAGCCTCTTTTAAAGAGGTCATCTGACATGTGACTGTCTTCTGAATGAATGTTAACCCTCCTGTTATGTGTTACAGGAGTTCACATCATGATACAAAAAGATGGCCGTTTCTTTAAACAGTTCTGCATACTGTGACTATATGACTGAAGGAAACCAGGGAACCTTACTTCATTAATGCCTCCCTTACCACTCCGAGGGCAGCGCTTCTTTTGTTTAACTTTGGAAGCCTCACTGCTGACATCCATTTTTGAACTAGTCATCTCTTCTCCCTTTATAGTCAGTGGAAAGAATCAGACGTTTGTAGGGAGCCATTCTTCTCACCTTCATATAAACATCTAACTTATGTCAAATGAAAAATCAGTTCTGTGTGTATCTATTCTGTTGCTCTGCAAATATGATAAGATTAATCCTACCACTAGTATTATTTTGCATTGAGTACTGGATTCACATCTCCCGCCTCTGCTCAACACGTTAATTAGCAAAGGGGTTTTGTTTCTTTCCTCCACCTGTGTTCCACATTTTATTATACTGGGGACTATCACTGCCATATTCCTTAAGCCAGGGCAAATCTCTAAACTATACTTAACAAGCTTTTTGCAGATGATCTGCAACAGACAAAAGAACAGAAAATTGGCAGTCCTTTGAATGACTATTCACAGCGTCTTTTGAAAAGTGGGCTTGTTTTTCCTTGAAGTGAGGCTACAATGAACTTGTGACCATTAATTTCAGGGGAGCAGTTTATAATAGTGAAGGCAGAAGGAGGAGTTCATGTTGTGTTTGAAGCGTTTAAATCCTTGAGTATTTTAGCCCTGTTGAAAAGTAAAAATCTTCAGAAAATTATAAATTGTTGAGCACATTTGATTTCATTCCATATGCGAATGTAGAAGTTTTCAAGTCTACTGTGGTCTAGAGTTACCCCATTTGATTATCTAAGTAGCCACCGTCTGCTGGGTCTGCACTGAAATTATTATTTGCTTAGATTTCTGCTTAGTGATGGTTTTCATAACAGCGTGGTCTATGGCTATACTTTTAATTAGCTATACTGTTAGTGAGACCTTATTCTATTATAGTATCTTTGTAAAGCAATAAATAGTTGAGTAAGAATAAGGTGTTATGCTTGTTCTTGTAAGAGAAGTTTCTTATCTAATCATGGTAGAGAGTAACCATTCCTTAAACTTTATGGCTTTTCTCTCATTTTAATTTTTTTTCATAGGTTTTTAAGAAATACACAGCCTATTTGTGAGTTGTATCATAATAGTGTAAGATAACTATACTTCACATTTTCTTTTATACAGGGTAGTCCTGGTTCACCAGGAGATACTGGTCCTAAGGGTGATCTGGGACCTCCAGGAGTTCCAGGTATTCCAGGTGAGAAGAAAATTTACCATATTCCTAAGAAGTATGCAAAGATGTCTCTTTCATATCCTTCCTCTCTCAAAGAAGATGCTTAAAGAATGTTGACTCTATGTTACAAATTATTGAAACAGGACACTGAAAGCTGCATCAAAAAGCACACAAAAGCATTGAGATTTTTCTCGAGGTTTTTTGCCTTTTGCCTGTTGTCTTGCTTTGCTACTTTCAAGTGTGCACTTGCTTTAAAAGGTGGATGTAAAATCAATGGTTTAGACATTACCAGTTAAGAATCTTCAAGATTTTCTTGAGAATTGGAGAGGCAAATGTTACAGCTGTATTTGGGAAAATCCAGTCTTAGTATGTCTCCATTGCTGACCATATTGCTGCTACTGTCACCATCACATACATGAAAACACCACCTGTATAAAAAATGTTTATTAATAAAAAAACTAATTCTTGTAATTTCGAGAAATATATTATTAACTAAAGTAAGATAAGTCTGTTTCCAGTCTTCATTTCTTTGGTGGCTTAGTGCTGTTGTTTTTATCTTGTTCTGGCAAACAGGTAAAAAGTACTTGTGTGAATAAAGTCATGGCCCTTACCTGATCATGGGGTCATACATGATTATTCTGCACATATCCTTCCAAATCAATTAATTTTTATGTAAATATTTCCTTTGACTCCAGGTCCAAAAGGATCTCCTGGCTTCCCAGGCCTTAAGGGTGAGCGAGGTGACCAAGGTCTTCCTGGATCTAAAGGTACAATATAAAGCCTTGCTTTTTTTCCCAGATGTTGTTGTTAAAATGGTCATTTGTAACTAATTAATGGGTATCTCCCTCCCCCTTTTATTCAACGCAAACAGGTAGAATATGAAACCAGATATCATGATATCAGCATCTGAATGGTCAGATTAGATTGAAGTATTGCATAGAAAGTGAATGTATTTATCGCCTGCTCTGAAAAATCAATACTGAGGTTTTGTTATTATTAGAATCTTTAATTGGTGTCCTAGAACCATAGAATCATAGAATGGTTTGGGCTGGAAGAGACCTTTAGAGATCATCTAGTCCAATCCCCCTGCCATGGGCAGGGATATCTTTCACTACATCAGGTTGCTCAAAACCCCATCCAACCTAACCTTGAAGATTTCAAGTGATGGGGCATCCACAAATTCTCTGTCCCAGTGTCTCACCACCCTCACTGTAAAAAAAAAACACATTATTCCTTAAGTCCAAGCTAATTCTACCCTTTTTATGTTTAAAATCATTGCCCTTTGCCCTGTCACTCCAAACCCTGGTAAGAAGTCTCTCTCTATCTTGCTTATAAGCCCCCTTTATGTATTGAAAGGCCGCAATAAAGTCTCCCCAGAGCATTCTCTTCTCCAGGCTGAGCAAGTCCAACTCTCTCAGCCTTTCTTTACAGGAGAGGTGTTCAGGCCTCTGACCATTTTCCATTTTCATGGCTCTCCTCTGGACCTCCTCCATCAGGTCTTTGTCTTTCTTGTACTGAGGACCCCAGAGCTGCATACAGTACTCCAGGTGGGGTCTCATGAGAGCAGACTAGAGGGGGAGAATCACCTCCCTCCACTTGCTGGCCGTGCTTATTTTCATGTAGCCTAGAATACAGTCGTCTTTCTGGCCTGAGAGCACACATTGATGGCTGATACCCAATTTTTTGTCTACCTGTATCCCCAAATCCTTCTCAGGGCTGCTTTCAATCCATTCATCCCCCAGTCTGTACTGATATTGGGGATTCCCCCAACACAGGTGCAGGACCTCGCACTTGGTGTTGTGGAACTTCGTAAGGTTCACATTAGCCCACTTCTCAAGCATGTCAAGGTCCCTCTGGATGGCATCCCTTCCCTCTAGCGTATTAACTACACCATGCAACTGGGGTCACCCGCAACCTTGCTGAGGGAACCCCATGCAGCCTAAGGTCTGGACAGCTATTTCAGTCCTTGGGAGGTCTGTTTGGGTGGAGATATCAGCGTAGATAGTCTGTAGTGCTTCTGTTTGGGTTTTGGCCATAGCCTTGTAGTTGCAGTGTTGGACACCATTTTCTTTCAGCCGGTCACAATCTCCTTACAGTTCTTAGAAAAAGAGTCCACTTTAAGAATGGTAATTCTTTTGAAAGATGTCATCCTTCTAATAATAATTCCATGGAGACCTCTGGGTTGGCTTGCAGAGCCATCAGTTGGTTGGTGTGACTGTCGGGGCTGCAGCCTCAGCCTGCCGGCGAGCAAAGCAGGCAGCCGCCCAGTGACGGGCAGTGTGCAGCTCTTCTGAGCAAACCGCTGCGCAAACTGCCAATGCCACCCCCAAGAGATGGCACTCCCTGTTTGCCCGCGCTGGTTGCATTGCTTCTGGTCAGAGCTACATCTGTGGGGCTGCTCTGTTCTGTCTGGGGAGAGATGAGAATGTGGGAGGTAGCAATATGGTTTTCAGCAGCAGCCTGTGCAGCTACTTAGGTGTTACCTAAAGTTTCTAAGTGGCAGAGGCCCAGCTCAGGCTGTTTCCCCCATTGTCCCTTGAACCCCATTGTCTTCTACCCTCAGACAACTTCAGGTTTGGCTTCTTAACAGGTATGGCTCTACTCAGTGCACATGAGAAGTCCTGGACACATTGATGACTTGTAGGTATAGGCTCTGTTCTCCAACTACATAAATGGCAATACAAAGTAACACTGTTTTCTCGCTTCCTTATTGTGCAATACTACATACATGCTGACTTCCTCTGTTAACATTGGCAGGTTTACAAGGCCCACCAGGCCCACCAGGTGCTTTTCAGCTTGTTAAAGGGGATCCTGGCTTACCTGGCCCTGTAGGACCAGTTGGTCTCAAAGGTTTCCCAGGACTTCCAGGTCCCAAAGGACAGCAAGGTGAGACTTTCTAACTTACCAGTACAAATCCATTTTAAGTAATGTAAAAAGAGGCCAATGGTAGGCTAGACATTGGAAGATTTTTTGTATAATATTATCCAGCTTTTAATAGCCACTTAAATTGTGATGAGGAAGAGAGTCCTTTTTGAAGCTCATCCAGAGGAGTCCCAGAAATAGATGCCTTCCTAGTACTTTTTTTATATGCTCTCACTCTGCAGTCATCAGTATCTGAGATTAACTTTAAGCAGAATGACTGCAACACAGTGCTCATCCTTTCCCCAGAATGTATTTGTTGAGGTACCTTCTTTTTTCAGTGTTGAATCCAAACTTAATTACTGTGTGTGTCTGGGAGAAGACAAGCATGAGGAAAAACACCTTAACCTTGGAGTGGAAAGTGCTTCCTCGGGAAGCTTGTTCCACAGTCCTAGATTTCATCTCTTAGTCCAGATATTGCAATTTTTAGAAAGAAAATGTGAACTAAAAAAAATTAACACATTAGGGAATAAGGGAATGGAGCAAAAAGTAAGACAAATAGAATGCTGGCACAAGGACACATGTCCTTCACAATGACAGCACATGGAGAGTGGGAGCTCAGAGGTATTCTTAAGCTATTAATATTCTAAGGGAAAGCTTTGTTCCTGATTGTTTTATGAGAAGATGATGGGGTATTATGGTGGAATATAATTGAAGTAATTGATACGGAAGTTTGCTTTTGAAGGTGGGGTTGCAATTCTGCAGCTGCTAACCATTAGCATATAGCTGTGAAATAATCTCAGCAACTGAACACAGCATTGGTTTGCTTGTATGGGATATGTTGCTGTTTTCTAGCAGTCAGTTCAATACATGAACACAGTATTGCTTTCTGAGAGATCAGGAAAAGGACAGCTGTGACAATCTGAAGCTTCGGATATGCCACAGGATATGATATGGTGTTAACTTCTTTTTCCCAAAGTCAGAGTTGCTGAGTTTATGTACTCAGTATAAATACAATCAGACTCAAAGCATCCCTAGAAATTGATAAAAGGAAGACATAGCATATGTCTGAAAACCTGTTTGGGAAGCAGCTAGGAGAATGCTGATTTTCCCACTGTTCATGACCTTACTTTTTGTGGTCTGTTTTTGATTGAGTCATATGATAAGCAGAGAGGGAGGAGATTGCTGCCTTTCCTTTTCATAGTCCAGACAAATACTAGTTATTTTAGAAGTACGCCTTCTGCTTACTTCTTTGTTCTCTACTATAATCACTTGACTTGCAGTAACCCATGTATGTGCTTTAGATATTGAAATATACACACTGAATCTGCATGAATTTAGCTTATGCTGAGGTGTGCCTGTGCTGTACTGTATTAAAAGCCAGTAAGTCAGAGCTAACATGAGGTATTATCCGGTAATAACTAGTCCTTGCTTTTCAACAGGGGTGACAGGACCTTCAGGTGTACCTGGACCACCTGGTAGTCCAGGGTTTGATGGTAAACCTGGGCAAAAAGGAGAAGCTGGTCCTTATGGTCCCCCAGGTAAGCCCATGAGTTCTTCAAAGACCTGGTTCTTTCATAGAAAATTAACATAGGAGATCAGGTGTCAATATATCTATTTTCACTTCTTTAGTTATGTAGGCAGAGTACTGCTGTTTGTAGAGATGAAAAAAACCTCTCTGTATTGTAGGGCCCAGAGGATTCCCTGGTCCACCTGGCCCTGAAGGTTTGCCTGGGGCTATGGGCCCACCAGGTGCACCATCTGTTGCTCATGGCTTCCTTGTTACTAGACACAGTCAAACCACCGAAGAACCATCGTGTCCATTTGGAACAAGGCTGATTTACCATGGCTACTCCTTACTTTATGTACAAGGGAATGAAAGAGCACATGGCCAAGATCTGGGTAAGCAGAGACCAAATTAGAATTCAAATAGAACTCATTACAAACCAAATGTTTCTTTCATTTGTAGAACTGTATTGAACAAACCTGTGTAATTATTCTTGGCTAGCTGGTTGGTACAAATACAACCTTTTAGGCTGGTACAAATAATGGTTTGGTGTATAGTGGAAACTGTGTCCGTTTAGTTTTTATTTAAGAAAGTTTTTATCAAAGCCTTTGACATGGTCCATCCATAGTACCTTTGTAGTCATAGTAGCAAGTTATGGACTGCCTAAGTAGATGATAAGGTGAGTGGGAAATTGGTGCGTCCATCAAGCTCAGAGAGATGTGATCAGATGTACAAAGTCTGAGTGGTGGTTGTTGATTAGTGATGTCACTCAGGAATTAGTACTGGGTCAATACTATTTAATGAATTTATTTATGACTTGGATGATGGGATAGAGTGCACTCTCAGCAAGGCTGTGGGTAATGCCAAACTGGAAGGGATGGTTGATTCACTAGTGAACGCAGCTGCCATTCAGAGGGACTTGGCCAAGCTGGAGAAAAGGACTGAGAAGAACCTGAAGTTCAGTGAAGGCAAATGCAGAGGAGTACACCTAGAATGAAATAAAGTCATGCAACAGAACAGACTAAGGGTGGAGCGCTATTTCCAGTAGCAGCAGTAAAGACTGCTAGAAAGCTGCTTTGCAGAAAAGGATCTGGGAGCCCTGGTGCACAACACTGAACATGAATTAGCAGTGTGCCCTTGAAACAGCTACCCCATTCCCCACTGCCCAGCCTACTGGCCTCTGTTGGCAAATGTGCAAACAGCAGATGGAAGTGATTCTTCCCCGCTGTTTGGCCACTGTGAAGTCACATCTGGTAAATTGTGCCCAGGCTTGGGCCTCCCAGAGAAAGGGAAACTGTGATGTACCACAGTGAATACAACAGCTATCTACTAAGATGGCTCGTGAGGTCTGGATAACCTGATGGAGCTGCGTTTGCTCAGCCTCAACAGAAATTTAGGGAGAAGCCTTTGTTGCTGTCTGCACATAGGATAGAGAAGATGGAGCCAAACCCTTCTCAGAGGGGCTCAGTGACAGAAGAAGAAATGAACACAAAGTATGAGATCTATTCCAATGAAACAAAAAGAAAAGCTTTTTTAACCATGCTAATGCTCAAACACTGGAGTGGGACCCCAGAGAGGTTGTTGAATCTGTCTTTGGAGATACTCAAAACTCAACTGGCTATGGACCCAAGCAAGCTGATCTAACTGGCAAGGGGTTAGGACAGATGACCTCTAGAGGTCTATTCCAGTCTAAATTATTCCATAATTCTATGGGCAAGATGGGGCTACCCCTTGCCTTGCCCTGTTCCTTCCTTACGGAGCTAAGAGAAGTCACTTTGGGAGAGCTGGGCCTTCCAGAGTGAGTGTCATCTGCTTTTTAGCAGCTCCTGGAAATATTTGTTTGGAGGTTGGCAATGGTTTAATAAAAATGGGTTAACAAATAACCTTTCACTTAACATTTCAGGCACAGCAGGAAGCTGTCTTCGTAAATTTAGTACCATGCCTTTCTTATTCTGCAATATCAACAACGTATGTAACTTTGCATCGAGGAATGACTATTCCTACTGGCTGTCCACTCCTGAACCCATGCCGATGAGTATGGCTCCGATCACTGGTGATAATATTAGACCATTCATCAGCAGGTACGGTTTCAATTTTGCTGTGTTTGTAAAATGAAGAAGCCTGTGAAAAGTGCATATGGTGCTTTTTTCTTTTTTTTTTTTTTTAAGAAGGCTTTTAATCTGTATATTTTTATTTCCTGCCTTTAAATTTAAAAATTTAAAGTTTGAGATCCTTTGATGAAATGGTTCAGTTTAGACTTTGATAAAAAATAAATCCATCTGGGGGAAACCCAAACAAATGAGTAGTCTATTTTGAGTCTAATTGAAATGAAAAGAGCTACTTTGAAATTATGTTTTGCAAAAGCTATAATGTACTTTGAAGGAGAAAAAGTTTTGAATTTATTCACAATTCTTATCTAAAACACTTCCGTTTTTGACTAGCCATAGCTAGGAGCTCTTTAGGGCTTGGTTTCTTTGTGCTTGAAAATGGTTGCATTATCATACAGTAGATTGCTAGGTTTCTTCCATTGTTTTGGTCATACTACTTGAATACAGCCATTATTGTCTGAATTAAAGGAAATGGTTGCAAAATCAGTCATCTATTTTTTAATAATTCTAGATTCTCAGCTAGCATAAAGTGTGGCACTTGTGTCAAACATGACTGTTCTGCCATCAATTCAACATATTGAACTTTTGGTCCATTTTAGATTTTAAGGCCATTAACAAAAACTAACCTGTCATAATACGCCCAGTGCTGAAGGCAGAGGTATGAACAAGAGTGTGGTGAACAGCATCACTGGTGAGGGAATCTTAAACTTATAATTTAGATGATAATGATTAGATATAGGCATTACTATGATTCCTATCACTGCTTCTGATCAGTATCGGCTCTTGCTGATCACCCTTCCTGCCATGTAAAGTAAATAGGAGTGAAGATTGCTGTTATTATTTTCTCAGGTTTGTATATACCCTCTGAGAGAAAGGACAATTCAAATCATCAGTGGGTTGTAGTCTTGACATCTTGGTATGTTCAAAAAGCTATTTGGCATTGCTGCAAAACGTTCAGTATTTATTCCGCATAACAGAATCCATCTTGTGTCTGCAGTTGTACTCTCTGCTGTATTTTTTGTTTAGTGCCATAGAAATTTATATGCCTTGAAAATGAGTGGGCAGATTGAGGGCAAGATTCTCAAGAGAGGCTATAGTTTTTATGTGACGTTTTTGATTGTTCATTAGATGTGAGTGGAAGGGGCTTGACTTTCAGAAAAATTCAAATGACCAACCTCTGAAATTCATATTCCTCTTATGCCATAGCTGATCAAGCACCCAAAATAACCTTTAACAAGCACTTTTGAAACTCTTGCTCAGGGAGGTACCCACCAACATTTTGCTTTATCTTATGCATATAGATGAGCTTTTGCACCATAAAAATGTATATGGGTGTATATATATATATGTATATACACACACATATATGTGTGTATGTGTGCATGGGTTTTTCTCCTTTTAGCCGTAGAAGAGAGTGAGATAATTGTAATACACATTTTTTAAACCAGCAAAGGATCCGAGAAGACTATTCTTTCAATTTATTTTATCAGTCAAGGCTTTTAAACCAAGTGTTTTCCCTGTCCAAAAGTTGAAAAGGTGTAGAAGTGTCACTTGCTGCCTTGGGTCATGGGATTTCTTTTCATGTAAGGCCTTCCACTGAAATACCAGAAATCTCTTGAAGCAAAGCAGAGCTCCAAGAATAGAGACAGCTTTACATTCTTCTTTTAACTTACTCTTTCATTGATGTGTTTCTTAAAATAACTGTCTTGCTTCTGCACTAAAGATGAAGGCAGTAGGTATGACAGCAGTCCTCACAAGTCAGAAATAGAAGGCTTTCATTCTGAACTCCTTTGCTTCTGTGCATTTTCCAGAATCCACCTTAATCCATTTTGCACTTGATTCTTTTCACCGCTCTGATAACAAGAATCAGACTGTTTAGTTCTAAGTATCTGTTTCGAGTCTTTTTCATCATTGCTAACTGCAGTAGCCAATTTAGGAGTTTTACAAGGAAAAATGGATTATATCTATCAAATTCCTTATTACCAGCTCCCGTATTAAAATTTCCAGCCCAACTTAACATTTTTTTATGATTCTCCTGTGAAGGCACGATAGGTCATTGGATTATTCGGTAACCTAGCAGTTCTGAGACACAATGGATTTATCTAAAGTAAAAGAACTGGTGCTGCATAGCTTTCTGAAGAGTAGCTTTCAAGTCCATTGTTGAAGTTATTTCGCGAGAAATCTCTTACTGGAGATGAAGACCACAAATGTAAATAAAAGCCACTTTTAAGGAAAATGCATGAGGCAGAGTCTGCATTAGATTAGATTAGCAGTGATTACCTTTGTAAGACATTTTCCAGAGAGATGGCTTTCTCTCTGGAAGTCACTCAGGGCTATGTTTAGGATGATGAATTGCTGTTACTTGTCTCTCGTCACAGCAGACCACTTTTAAGTGATACTTGCTGAGTTACAATGTTTGGCTATTTGCCTTTCATGTTCATGACATTGAGCACTTTTAGAAACTACAGTACAAATGGGACTAGGAAAAGACAAATATATTTGAATTCAAATAAGATATCTCTTGTTCTTTGCTCATAGAAAAGCTAATAGGAATAAGACTTAATAGTCAAGCTGTCCCTAAGCAAATGAGAAGGAAAAAAAAAAAAAAAAAGAAAAAAGAAAAGAACCAGTTGTTTGTTTTTCTAAATGAAATGTTTTGATTTCCCTTTGGTTTTGAAAGTGACATTTTCTGATTCAAGATTCCTTAAAATAACTTCTGAAAAAGGAAATACTAATCCTCAAGTGTGTGTAGCTCATTTGTGTCTTGGTATTTCTAGATGCTCTGTGTGTGAAGCTCCTGCTATGGTAATAGCTGTTCACAGTCAAACAATTCAAATACCACCGTGTCCTGAAGGCTGGAGTTCACTTTGGATTGGTTACTCCTTTGTCATGGTAAGTGTACTGGGGCATATTCTGAGCTGACAAAACCACTTCTTTCGAGTGTCTGATCTGCACTCCTGCTCTGGGAAAGTTAATATCTGACTAGGTCGCTTCAGGTCTTAGAAGGGCATTAGACCTCTACCCTTTCTGGTGACTTAAGATTCTGGCTAATTGCTAAATGAGAATAATGCAATATAGCAATTAGGTGTTCACTTTTGGGGAAATGCACACAGCTTGCTTTCTTGTTTGCAGCTCCAGCACAGGATCCGAGGGCTGAATAAATGAGGAAGCAAGCATAATTTTCCATTGTCTTTGTACATCTATGTTGCAGCCTTGCAGTAGCTTCTTAGAGTTGTAGCATATCAGTGCCTATCCACTTCCCATTTTTTGATGAATAAGCCTTCAGTTTTCAAATGGCATTTTTGTCCTTTTATCCAGTTTTTTCAGCTGTATCTATACTAGCAAAGCAAATAGGGCCAAGGAGTGGCTTGGAAGAGCCACTCTGTAGTCTTCCATATTGTTCAGTTGTTAGCATGCTTCTTGTCATGCTCACCACCTATATCAACAGACACTCTCCCAGGCAAGGTCTGGACATGATCTGAGAAACAGCATGGATCCAAAGCTGTTAGCACTCCGCAGTGGGAGAGAGGCCACTGTGATGTGGGGCAGGAACTGTGTTAAGCTATTCAGTATAAACCCTACCCGTCTGTATGTCTTCTGGGTTGGAGAGCTGGCCCTGGTCTGTTGCTAGCATAGAGTGCTATATGGAGTTCTTGGGTTCTACTGTCAGTCCTGAAGGATTTCTGTACATAAAGCTGCCTCTGAAGTTGATGTTGCTGGTGAATTGTGCTGCAGTTAAGCAAGAGAACCCAGTGCCACCTCAAGCCCTTCAGCTCTACCTTCTTGCTCTTCCTTGAGCTGAGGGACAAAACAGCAGACAGACGCAACAGAGAACAAGGAGAGGCATGTGAAGAAATACCTGTGCAAGAGAGTTAATAGGTGTTGTAGCAGAAGAGGTAAAGAATCCCTCTCTGACTGATACTTTTGCATTTTTCTAGCACACCAGTGCTGGTGCGGAGGGCTCTGGCCAAGCCCTGGCGTCTCCTGGTTCCTGCCTAGAGGAGTTTCGAAGCGCTCCCTTCATTGAATGCCATGGCCGGGGCACCTGCAATTATTATGCAAATGCTTACAGCTTCTGGCTTGCCACTATAGAGAGGAACGAGATGTTCAAGTAAGTCCTTGATTTATTTATCGGTATTTGAGACTTAGTCAAGGGTTGTCACTGAATAAGAGAAGTATTGTTTGAAGGTAATACATGGTTCAAGTATTGGCTGTGCCCCAGCCTGGTTAGTATACGCAGGTAATGATTTTTGTAACAAAAAGAAAAAAATCATAATAGCTTTTGGGGGAATTAATGAATGTATCTTCCATTAGTGTTTACAATGTGTCATTTGTACCTAGCATTTTGCTTTTCAGAATAATCTAACGGTGTTTGCATTTCCATTATGTTTGTATTCACCGAGTGGTAACTGGGATAGGCTGACATACTGGCTGAAATTAAGTTAGAATATTACATTCCCCTCTAGTGGGTGTTAACACATAATAGAACCACTGGAAATTAGTGCAGGTGTTGAACTAAGTGAGCTGAACAATTATTTACCTTTTCCTAATGTAAGAGGAAGTAATGTCGGAATAAAATGCAGTTGAAGGCAGAGGCCTTAGACATTTCTTCAGTCCTGCCGATGTTCTAATTTGAGGAATTAAGTGGTAGTAGGCTTTTTTCTGGTCTCCTGCACATAAGTATTTTTCAACACAGTCTAATCTGCTCCATACAAATTTTATTGATCTGTTAGCATATAGACCAGTTCCCAGGTCTGCATAGCTTGCCTGATTAGCAGACATTCCTCTAGAGTGCAGGCAAACATCTTCTTCACTACAGTCCATGCTGCTGCTTCTGGTACCCTTCATCTGATACCCTTCATCTCTTCATGTCTTCTACATCTGTGAATGCTCCTTAGCCTGTCTCAGTCAGATTGTTTAACCACTTTGGACTGTTTGTCTATGAGAGAATTGTCAACTGAGTAGGTAGAAAAATTGAGCACCAGCACTGATTATCAGTGGAGTTGTGATAATCTCATCAACCAGAAAAGCTACTGCTTAAAGAGCCCATTTGTCAGTGCTGGGGTTAAGCATTGGCTCCCTAGGAAAGAGGAAAGCTGGTCAGAGGAAAATTTAGAGGAGTCACCACTACAGTTGTTTTTATTCATTGAGTCCTACCCAGAAATCTGTGAGCTTCATATCCTTTTCTGGCTACAGACTGTATCTCAAAATAATAAAATAATCCCATATCAAGGGACCTGTCCTACTATCACAATTGACAAATACTCTTCAGTTTCCTCTAAACTCATAATCCTTTTTAAAGAAAAGTGCTAAATGTAAGCGCACTGTTTTCTGAAAATGCTTTATTGCCAGTTGCTAGGAGTAACTGCTTATGATAGGTTAGAGATTAAAGATTTTGGTTTGTCTTTCTGTATGACATCATGTAATTTCCTTTGCTAGCTTTCCATTTTTTCTGTAAAGTCACAAGAGTTAGCAGAAACCCATGAACAGTGAAATGTCTTCAGTTTCTTAATATTTTTGTTACTGCCCAAATTCCAGCATGTTTTCAAACTGCTGATTAAACAGGTAGCATCTTCCAGTTAGGAAAATGTTCGGCCTTGTGACAGAACTAAATTCTGAAGTAACTGGAAGTGGACAGTGTTTAAAACTAACTGGTTTTGTGATTGTGATAGCTTGTGACCAAACTTGAAAGTGACTATACATTGGAGAACTTAAGAGACACCTTCTTGATTCAGCACAGCTTGAAGAGGCACTTGGCTGCATGCAAAGTTTGCGTTGTCAATTATAAACCTGAAAACGGACTGACTGTATCAACAGTTGTTCATGGGTCTTTTCATTTATTTTTTTTTTTTAATAGGAAACCGACTCCCTCAACTTTGAAAGCAGGGGATCTGCGCTCCAATGTTAGCCGTTGTCAAGTCTGTATGAGAAAAACATAATGACTTTTGAATTTCAACTAATTTCACACAATATGGTGCTATTCGTTTAACAGCAATGAAGCCTAGACATATATCATATGTACCTCATTGTTGTCCAATATGAAAACAGTAAAGTGCCTTTTAGGAACTTGCATAACTAACACACACTGCTTTACTGGCCCTGTCCTTGCTGAAGAAGAAAAGAGACAACAAAGATAAGCTTCAAATGTTGACATGCCAAATGGCACTTTTGATCAAAATATATGTATTTTTTATATAAATGCAATGCACTGATAGAATAAAAAGTCAGCATTTATCCAGAAAAAATGCAAAGGTGCTAGGAGGTATGCAGTTCTGCCTTATACTGTTTGACCCCCCTTTCTCATTCTTGTATTATATATTTTGATTCATTTTTCTTCCCCAGATAAGTTTGTTGTTACCGTTATCTAGGTGTCTCGAAATCCCAGACTCTTGGGTATGTACTTATTGTTCCTGTACAAAGCAATACTAATGTAAAAAAGAGTTTTGGGATTACAGACTGTGGTTAAGCAACACGTAACCATCTTTTCACAACATAGAGTGCCATTCTGCAAACCTTTGCTTCTGTTTGTAGTCTTCAGCGTTACTGGTTTTAATGGGTCTACATCTGGAAGAGATTGCCAAACTGGTTTCCCAAATAGGCAAGTAAGTGTTTCTGCTATGTTGGTACTATGCAGCTTCTTTATGCAGTAGGACAAACTTTCCTGTGGAATAAAGAATGATCCAGCGATGGTCAAGGAAAAATTATATATAAATATTTTAGTAATTTATATAGGTATCAACCATTAGGCAAATCAAGCTCTGAGTTTATAATTTCAAAAAGAAGCTTACAAAAGTTTTCTTCTTTTCAGTGTCATGAATTAGATGTTAAATGCCAAAAGATGATGTGAAATGTTCATTTTACATAGGCCATTTCAATACTGAAGTTGCAGAGACTGAACCCGGGTTAATAGCTATTTGTGTTTATTATAGTAAATCCCGCTTTGAGCTTGTAGTCTTTATTCTGTATTTAATATTTTTCAGGGTTTTAAATGCTACTCACACACTGAATGACTTGATTTTGAAAAGTATAAAGCCTTAATTTTGTTAATATTGTGCCAAAAAGATTCTTCAAAGTGGCCTCAGAAATATTTCTAAAGAATTTCTGTGCAATAATACCATTGTTTGAGCACATCTGTGTCCAAAAGTGTTTTATAGACTATTACCATGGAAATACCAAAAGATTTTTACAAATGCCAAGGCCTTTGTGTAATTTCTTACATGTGTATTTCTTAAGAATTCAAGTTTGTAATAAAACTATTTGTGTAAAAAAAAAACAGAAGAAAAGAAGAAGTTTTTACTAATTTGTTATTAGCATTCCTTTACAGCAATGAATTAATTTTTAATGAGCTACCAATAAATGCACAAGCTTGATGCAATCCTAGATTATTTTTGTTTTGCACATCTTTCAGATGTACAAAGCATCTTCAGAAGGGGAAAACAGGACACCCGATTTACACCTCTATCGTTATTTTGTAAGAACTGTTACTGATAGAAAAAACACATGGATTATGTGCCCATTCCTGAAGTATGTTTGATTTGAACATGTTACAAAAGTCTGCTAACTTCATCTTAGCTCATGGGAAGCGATCAAGTTATATGTATTTTTCACTCTTCCCTTGAATTTTTCATGCACAAATCAGAACTGAATTACACAGGATAAAAAATAAAATATGTCTTGTAAATTTGCTTGTAAATGGGCAAGGTGCATCTTGGCTCTGGTTGTCTGAAGAAGAAATGGGCTGTGATATCTTTTTCCTTAGGAAAAGCACGTAATTTGTTGATGTTGCATGTGGTTTTCCAAAATTTGTAAAGAAGTGGCTGCTGTCGCTGCTGACTTTCACTTAAAACCATTGAGGACATTGGCTGGCCAGATGGCTGAGGGCCCCTGTACAGAAATTGGCCATTTCCTTTGGCGCCAATTCTGTCTGATGGAAGTTTTTACAGATGATAATTTTATTTATAAATGACCAGTCCTTAGAGAAGACGCTTACCAGCCTATAAAATACAAGAGTCTGGTTATGTCTAATCAGCCTGATGCAGGGTTTTCCGAAGTGCTGCTTGTTATTCAGAAGAGGAGGAGGAGACTATAGGGTGATTCCTTGTCGCATCTATGAAGAACTAAGCAGATTTAATTCAGCCTTCTCTAACTCAGAGGATCCAAGCTGCTGCTCAGACTTTTTAGTTGCACTCTACAGCTTATTTCCTGGTCAGCTAGGGATTTAATTTGCTTGGTTCGAGCCTGTCAGAAGTGCCAGACAGTTGAATTTGTAAAGTCCTTCATATATGTTCAAATCAAATCTGTATGTAAGAATACAATTCCTTTTGGCAGTGAAGGGACGGCTCACTGCAGCTGGGTGTGTACTAACCTGTGTTTTCTCAACTAGGAGCATTTTGGAAACAAGGTCCTTTGAAAATTTTCAACAACTGTTTGAAATATATATTGATGTCTTACATATCTAGTAGTAATTATTTATTCCGTAACCTCCAGCTCAGAAAATGACTGAAACCATTGTCATGCTAGCGATGCTGTTTCTACTTAAGCCAGTGAGTAAACTTTTTGGAGGTTATCAAATACCAATCAGATCTACTGAAAACGTTGTGAACGCCAGATTTTGATGCCCTGAGCGAGGAAGAGCCCATGTACTAAAGCAGAAAAGCAGTGTGAAACACTATCTGGCTTTCAAAAATCTCCAAGTGCCCTGTGTTCAGCCATTTACAGCCAGCGTAGTGGCTGCAGTACAGTTCATTGTGTGAACAGCCGACCGCAACCGCATCGTTTGTTAACACTGCCTTGCGTAAGGTTAAATCTGGGAGGAAGCTTTCCCGAAGAGGTGCAGCTTTAGTTGGCCCGGCCGCGGCTGGGCGCCGCGCTTGCAGCGGGAGCCGTGACCCGCAGGGACACGCCTGGGACAGCAGGTGGCGCCCTTGCTCGCCTGACGGTCAGCCCGGGCCGGGCGGCGCGGCCGCCGAACGTCTCGCTCTCTAACCCGCTAAAATGCAAAGCAGCCCGACAGTTCCCTCTTTTCCCAGGTTTCTGTCTCTATTCCGACGTGTTCTAGTCACCAGCAGTTTTCCTTCTGAAATAGGAACGCAGCAATCTTCAGTTAAAAATAAAATAAAATAAAATTCTATACCTAGATAAAAATAGACTGTAATGAAATAATCCAGTCTGTATCTCGAAACGAGTGATCTCTTAGCCTGCGCGTCTTTTCTGATAGATGGACGTGGAGTTTGTAATTCTATCTTTTACCCTTTTCACAGTGGTAAATTCCTTGATGAAATACACTTTTTTTTTCTATGAAACAGGACTCCTGAGAACAATATCCCCATACTAGACTCCCAGAAAAGTGATTGTATTAAAACCATACCTTTTTATAATTGAAATCATAATGCTGCGTGACTTTTTGAGAATTCCTTTCCTAACTTTCCTGTTTTACAAATCTTTAGTAATCTGCACTAACTACAGAAGGCGGAACATAAACATGTAAAACACAGGGTCAGGCACATGGGCCCCGGAGCACCCACTAAACCCAAGCCAGAAAATATGACGCAAAGAAAAACTGCTGACAATTTGAAATCACAAGTGTCTTGGTATTTCCATCCCCTGCTGTAGCAGCAGTGTTGGCCACACCTGCTCGCGGACCTTCGGAAGGAGCCCAGCAGCATTCTTCCTGCGGCTGCAGTGGAGCTTCCTCACTCTCTGCCACTGACGTAGCGGCCGTGATGTGTTGTCCATCGCATTTCTACCTCTTCATGCAGAAATAATCTTTCTTACAAACTTCACGTCCTGAATTAGATAACACAGCGAGAACATGAAGCACCAATGTGGATCCTTGAATGTATACATCAGGGTCAGGCTAATGCTGAGACCAGTGATGGTCTGGATATTAATTAATTGTTGTAAAGGAAAGACATATCCGGTGGCCACATGGAAGCATTCAGCCTCTATTTTCAGTTTTACATCAGTCTGAAAACAGGGAGGCTGAATGCTTCCATGTGGCCTCTGAAAGGAAATCATTCCACCCATTCACTTAGTTACAGTACAGTTTATTTAATATGAACTTGGTATTGAGGGGTCCGTACAGCATAATTAGAAATAAAAAATAATACGCAAACTAACTTACAGCACTAACAGCTGAGCAAAAAGCTCCGCATGTTCTTTATGGAAGACGCACTAACAATCAGAACAACTTCAAAAAATAACTTCCTGAAAGTAAAATTTTTTAAACCATTCTGTTCCTTCAGTGTCGGAAGAAAGTCCTTCCAAAAAGTGCAAGGAGGGAGGTGTGTAGTTTTTGGTTATATCTCACCAGTAAACAATATGCTGCTTGTGTTGCTTGAGGTGTTAATACCTGTGGGAGGATAAACCACTACTGCTTCTCATGAGCTCAGAAATGCTTCCTATGGCAAAGGGAGTTCACCCAGCCAGGCTTACTGACACAAACGTCTGTCTCCAGCTCCCACTGGAAGAGGACGTTACTCTGAGCTGAATATTCTTACTTACATTTCGATGCTGATTTGTAAAGATATATTCCTTTCCAGCTTCTTATTTTCTTTAAACCAAAGAGAATAGAGCGTTGCTTTTATGTAAACAATCAAAAGATTTACAAATGTCTGAATCTTACATATGTTAGAGAGCTGCCTTCATTTTCCTCTGGCTATATGCAGTCAGCTATATTTATTATAATTGGCATGCAGAGGACAGAAGATTTGACAGAGTGAAAGTTATAGATGGAACATGATCATTTGATGCTCTGTCAACTCCTGTCTTGCCTGAGAAAACATGTTACATTTCATGCGGAATTGTGGCAGGCTTCATTTGTCATCTCAGCTCCATGAAGTATGATGTACACTGTAGTAAATAAGCATGTAAAATGACCTGGCTAGGGAAGAAAGTCCTTGTAAAACAGTTTAAAGAGCATTGATCAAACCTTTTTATTATTCTCAGTGCACAGCTTTTAGACTGGTGTAACTCACCGTATGCTTTCTCTGGAATGTACCTGTCAGGCTTGCACCAAAGTGGTTATTTTTCACCATCGGTTGCTGGAAGAGGTTCAAAGTGGAGAGTGCTAGCACATGCCCAGTGCTATCTTCTGCCAAAGCTTTTGTTATCTTTGTGGACATAATAGCTGGCAGTAGTAGATGTTCCCCTCTTCCTATTTCCTCTAAATAATTACAGCGGCATTTTTTCCAGCCTAATTTTGGACATGAACCTGTTTATGAGATGTGATCAAAGTGGCAACAAAATCACAGGGACTTGAATGCAATCACATGAATGCCGTGTCAAGGATTGTTTCTGTGTGCCACTTTCAAAAATGTATCTGGGAATCCCCACACTAGCTGTGATGCTCAGACGCTGGCTCCCAGGGGAGATTCAGTAAGTATCATTTTACAGTTATATTGAGATCTACCTCCTACTGTCCTGGCATGGATGTGTTGCAGCATCTGCGGGAACTCTGACAGGTAAGAAGGTGAGTACCAGACAGAACTGAACGAAGACTCTTGGCAGCTCAACAGGCATATCTACAAACAAAATGACTGCTCTCATCTCCATGTAGACTGACTGCAGCTTTTTCACAGATTTTTTGACCACCCTTGATCAGCAATTGGGAACTGCCAAGCACCTCTGTTCGGAGCCAATGCCATCCAGGCCTTTTAGCATTGTCCCCGAACTAAGGAAAGGACCTAGCCCAGGGCAGCAAAAGATACACACTGCCTTATTCTCTGCCCTCCCTTTCCCAATAAAAAACACATAGAAAAGAAAAGAAGTGCTGGTGTTCCAACAAGAATACACTGCAGCTCTCCTCTTCCTCTGTTCAATGGCAAATCGTACTTCAGGGAAAGATGGTGACCTCTTTAAAATGGGAAGGAAAAATCTGAAATGGAAACTTGAGAACATTCTCTAGATTATGTATTAACATTGTAACGACAGTTACTCAGAGTAAGAAAGTCAGTATCTGAAATGCTATAATCGTCTACAGTCATGAGGGAATTTGAGGGATTCCCTATAAAGATGGGGGTTTCTTAACTGGAAAGCTAAAAGAGCTATGAAGGGCAAATTAAACTAGCTGAATAGACTGTCCTGAACACAACCTTATACATTTGAAATACAAATCATATCCAGATTCTGGAGATTACTGCAACTGCTAGTGGTGCAACAGCTTTTCTAACAGAAGGCGCTGTGACCTGGGGATCACAGGTATGAGTAACTGCGGGGAGAATAATTGGGATTCTGCTCAGATTAGGTGCTTTGGAGCCCCTGCAAGGTTTCACTTAGACCTGCTTGATTTTTCAGAGATCTGATCTAAAAAAAAATGAGTAGGTACTACTGGTCAAAGCCTGAGATTGTCTGAGAAGGCATTTGTGAACAGGATCTGGAAGCGCTTGGTTCACCACTATCAAAAATATGAGCTCTTCTTTGTAGCTTTAGCAGCAACACATGCTTTTGGTATGTTTTGTCCTGACCTATTGTAGTCAGAGAAATCTAGCCAACACATGTATATTAATAACTAATAACAAGAAGTAGATTTCTTTCCAGAAACACGCTGTGCAGTGGAAATTTTTAAACCTTTTATCTTCTTTTTCAGGCAAATTGCAGAGAAGCACAGAGAGAAAGAAAAAAAAAAAAAAAACCAACAACCCTTAGTTGTTTGTTTGCTCTTGCAAGGCACTGAACATGACCCCTCAGGAATGTGTAGGAGAGGAAATGAAAAGCAGACGTGGGAAGCTGAAAAGACAGCACTTCTCCTCTATCATTAAGTATATAATAAGGTAGATTACATCAGTTGTTGGCCTAGTCTCCCTGGTGAACAGGTGTCATAGATACAGCACTGTCTAATCAAATATTAACTCATCATGTGGCAGCAAGTACTAGGAGAGGGGACATGTAAGATCATCTACCTCCTTTCACATGCAGCCAGCTCTTCCGTGAGGCACTAAGGTTCAGCAAAGGACATTCTTGTCATTCTTATGGAGTGAATCTAATTTTATATAGTTGCATAGACTTGTGACAGCCAAATTTTTTCTGCTTCCTATAACAAAAGTACATTGAATGCTAACATCTGAACAGCCACAAATTCAAAAGAAGGGTTATGTTTATGTATGCAGTTATAAATTAAACCCCGAAGAATATAGGATTAACTGTCTTCAACCATTACTTGCAGTAAAGTGATGTACAAGATTTTTGATTCATATATTTCTACGTTTTTTAACATTGCAGATAAATGCCATGGCTCCCATTTTACAAGCAGAAAAAGTGGAAACGTAATTACATGTAATTAGTGAGAAAATAAGTTACTCCTTAACTCCTGGACCAGGCCTGTCCTTGCTGGATCATGGTCTGCCCCAAAGTGTCAGACACTCCTGAACAGTGATGAAAAGAAGAAACACTTGTTTAGGGTTTGAATATTCCATTGCATTTGTTAGACTTTTTACTTTATACAATCTTATATAGAAAGCAAACAGTTGCAGTAGTTTTCAGGTGGCAGCTGCATCAGATACGTGGGTATTGTACATGAGATGTCAAATAACATGAGAGGAGGCAACTGACAGTTGCCTTGTGACTTCTCAGTCGCTTTCCTGAAGAAGATCACTAATGTATGGTATTCAAAGTAGAGCCTCCAAAGCCAACTAATGATAGATGAAAAAAGGCAAGACATTTTTTTCAGGAAAGGCAGCATATCACTTAATTGTTTTTTTTTTTCTTTAGGCTCCAGGAAGAGTCAGTATAGAAGGAGAAATAATGGCTAGGAGAGGGTGTTCTGGATGACCAGATATCCTGACGTACAAACTCTTAAAAGTGTTGTCCTTGATCCATCCTAGCTGTACTTTTTCTGAGATCAGAAGCCTAAATTTCCTTCACATGGTTTCAATGAGGGGGCTAAACGCTCTTCCTGTCTGATAGAGCAAGGACTTGGCAAACTGGGTGCAAATTGACCATAAAAAAACCCTCAGCCTGTTGAGTCCTTTATAAACGTCAAAGAGAGATTTGGAGCTGTTTTTTCCAATAAAAATGTTGGGGCAAAAAAATGTTAAGGCCTAAAAAAATTGCATAGTTATTTGATGGGATTGCCTGGGCTGGCAGGACTGAAGAACTTGGATGCTTTCCATCCCAAACTGTGTTAGCACTTACTGGACAGAAATGCACAGCTGTGGGCCATATCTGCAGTTTCCTGTTATCAGTTATTACCCTTCAATTTTCTGGTGGGATTATTATTTTTATTTTTATTTATTTATTTATTTATTTATTTATACACATACACACACATACATATATAAAATAAATATAAGATACATATGTATATCAAATCAAGTTACACGTATTGTACATCTAAGAACTATTATCTCATCATCTGTACTACTCGTATAAAATGTTATTAAAAATCAGCTGACAGAAGGGTCAACCTGATGTATAAGAGCTAAGAAGTCCTCCTCTGTAGTTTTTAATTACTCGGTGAAGACAGGAGGTGTGCCAAGAGCTGGAGAGATCTAGGTGCAAATTGTAGCTCTGCCTCAGCTCCACCTTGAAGGGAGATACAGGTGCAGAGTAGTCCTTCTCCACCACGCTTGCTCTTGGGAAGAAGCCCAGAGGCACAGGAAAGGATGGACAAGCTGGCGGTGAGTTCCAGCAGGTTCACGATGTGGGCAGTCAGTGAGTTAGGACTGGCGGGTACGTTGTGGGGTAAATCTGCTCTGGGGCTGGTGCATGGCCTACAAGCACACCACCTGCCCCACCATGCAAACACAGCTGGTGTCATCCCGCTCTGCTTCTGCTCAAGTCAAAGTTAGTCCATGGGAGCAGAGCTGCTGGTGAGGCTTGAGCATCCTGAAAAATCCCTTGTGATTTATTTAAAAAGAATGGTCCAAAACGTACCTGTTGATGACAAAATGACATCAATTTATCTGAGATTAATTGAGGATGTCTCTGGGGGTTCTGTATTGTATCACCTTCAACATCTTTTGGATACCTTAATGTGACAGAGCCAGTGAAAGAAGGCAATCTTGTTGAACTCTTGCTTCTGGAAAAGAGACCAGTAAGAAAGAGCTTGTCATCAGTTTTTATTAACACTAAATATTTTAGCAAGCTCTTGCCATTTTAAGTATTGTGGGGAAAACAAAGCAGTCATCTGCCTCCTCTAGCAATTTTCATAGCTCACGAGACTAATCATTCCTGTCAGGTAGCTGGATAGCTTTTTCATGCTTTATAGCTGACAGCATTTTTGCATTTGGTATTGAAAGCACAGGCTTCAGCCTTATGCTGCAAAGAATATCCTGCATATTTTAATCACTTCCCAGAATCATTCACTTTTTGAAAGAGGCACAGCACTGCGCTGCAAAGCACAGAAAGGACAGTGTTGAGTCTACAGGATTCTTACTCTCCAGAGGATTTGTTGGCAGAGGTGTAATGCTCTGAGTGAAAGGCACCGAGAGCAGGCTCCCGTGTGATCTTGGTGAACTTCTGATCCTTACTTTTACTTCATCCTCAGCGTGTGCTGTGAGTTGAACTAGATTTTAATTTTTTAAAATAGCCATATTATTGGTGGGTCCTGGAGGGCTTTTTACAGAAAAAAGAGACACAGAATAGGAATATTCTCTGGGTTTTGTAAGGAGAAGTGGAGACTCATTAGCAACAGAGAGATTCTGCTGCAGTAAACTTGTACTGGTGGGACAGGTTTAAGCGCTTAATCCTTTTGCTGCTCCTGCTATAACAATTCCTAGAATATGGCAACACTAACAGGATGTTTTTCATAGAGATTAAAAAGGATTATTCATTTTAGTGACTCATCTCCAGCCAGTCCATTGTTGAAAGTTGTGGCTGTTGTACAGTGTGTTTTCCTGATGAAAGCAAATCAAACTGAAGAGACCTGTTCCTTTACAGCCACCATCTATTCTAACCTTTGCTCTCTGTTATCAATGTAACGGTTAAAAATCCCAACAAAGTCTAGTTCTTTTCAGCATGTCCTATGGCTAGCCCAAGCATCTGTCTCTCCCTGTCCTTTACCCCTACAGAATATTCAGAGACAAGCACCACACCACCACGTCGTATCTACCCCTCTGTTTTGTTTCAGAGTGGTGTATCACCTGAGTGTCAGTATTAGGGGGCACATCCTCATCTAGCCCTGCTTAGAATTTAATTCTGGGAACAATAGGACCATGAATATTTTCTGCAACAAAATAAATCCTCTTTTGACAAGGTAACAAGAGCAGCTGGGTGGAAGCACAAGAGCAAGTAAAATGCTCCACAAAAAGATGCCAACATACCTTGCTTTATTACAAAGAGGCAGGAATTGTGGTGCTGAGTAAGGCTTTCTATTCTCATGTTCCTCTACTATATACACACAAAGTCTGCCCCTTTTCTAAGGGCAAACTATAAACTTCTGATTGGATTAATTTTCTGTCCTCTTAGTCTGCTTGGAAAAGGTTTAAATAGTGAGAACAAATAACAAAAGCCTTTACTTTAAAAAAATATAGCCTAGCTTGGAGTGTCTCTTTTAATATTCACTTCCCTGGCACAATTAAGGAGCTTCTTACCTTTTGCTTATCATCAAGGGTTTCTCTGCGAAAAATTTGCCATTTTTTTCATGCATGGGAACATGGATTTGCTTTCTAAGAGCTACTTCTAATCTTTCAGTTTTATAGATCTTCTTCTGGCTTGCTACCTACTACTTTGTGGACATGAATTGCCAGAAGTCTTTTGAAGTATAAGAAATGTAGGAAATGTGAGAGAACTTTCTGGGATATGTTCTCTGAATAACTAATTGTAATAACCAGTAACAAAAGCAGTTTTCTTACATTGTACAGAAAATGGACTTCTGTTAAACACCACGGAGCAAAAACTGCTTGGATGAATGATTTTCCTGTGAAGCAGGAAATATATGTTCTCTTGCCATCATTGACACGGTACATACTGCCATCTGGGTGTCCTGAGAAAGCACCTGGCTTGCCTCCTTACCTGCTGCTTTCTCCGTGGCCACATCAAAGTGCACTATAAACACAAAAGTGTCATCAATGCCAAGCTTTCAACCTTACATAATGCCATTTGCTCCTGGCCTTTGCAATGTGATTGATCATCCCCGTTTCCCAGGTGGAAGAGCTGAGGCAAAGATGCCCATGAGCCATGGGCTGGGAGTAGAGCTAGAGCCGGACTTCTTCACACACTCAGTGCCTGCTCTGAGGCCATGTCCACACGCCCTGCTGTCATTGCGTCCACAGCTACTACCAATCACTGCCAGCACTTTACAGCTGTATAAAAATATTCCTTCTGAAATGCTGAAGCACGTTAAGAGACCATACGATAGTCCTACCTTTGTGTAACCATTCATGCCGCAGTACTAATCCAAAATCATAGCTGACTTTAAAGGCACTTTTTCTGCTCCACTTTCTTCTTCTGTGCCTAGGTAGCTGAATGCTGGTGAAGTGCCTAATTTTACACGTTATTTGATATGTGTCTGTGTGGGGGTCACTAAGAGTACATTAGGAACGCAGTGACATTTGTCATTCAAACTATCACATCGACCAAGCCACTGCGAGCATTAATTATTTCACAAGTGACTGCACTCAGTTATGTGTCTCAGGCTGGCATATTGCCAAAGAAGGGCGCTTTTAAAAAAAAAACAAACAAACAAACTTTTTTTTTTAATGAGTCAAAATTTTCTTTCCACACTAGTACCCTGTTAGATGGGATCGTAGTCCTTAGAATCTTTCGGAGGAATGTGAAGACACTTTGGGTAACAAGCTAAAAGAGGTTAGAATTGCAAACTGCTAGCTGTCCTATGTTTTCTTTCTTTATGGCGGATTGCTGAGGTTCCTGCTACACCGCTCAGTCTTTCAGGAACTGGAAGGCAAGAAGCTATTTCACTGCCCACAGGAACTCGGCGGGGGCAGCGGGGGGGGTTGTATTATAGTCAAGTAGCAAGAAACCGTTAGGATTGGTGCCGTTGCCAGGACATTCACACTGTAGTTTAAGTCTTTGTCATGCATCCATGAGGTTTTTTCTTACCATAGGCTGAACCGAGAACCGTAAACTGTACTGAAAATCAATATAATTTAATAATGTATTATAGAGAGGACAAACAGGATTTTTCTAGAATTTAGGAACAAATTGTCTGTAGATTACCGCTGATGACTTAATCTCCATTTCATTCTGTGAACAATAGGACATATGGCCAGCTGGGGTTTACTAGACACTTCCAAAGCATCGTTATTTCCAGTTAGAAATGCTATCCACTGTGAAGTCAAATCCCCACAGTGGAGGCTGCTGAGCCTTTGCACTCTGCCAGAGTACAGGCGCTACCCTGATCGTATGTAGCCCAACTGGAGCCATGGCTGTGACAGGAAACTGAGCAGAGATGGGGCAGCTTGGAAACTCTGTCCCTGGTCATTATGTTCATTGCTGCTATAAAAAGACTTCAGTCAATTATGAATTTTGTCAGAACATTCTAATACAGATGGAAGGAGAAGGTCACTTTGAAAATAGCTCATATTTATTTGTCTGTCAATGCTCACAAGAAATTACACACATACACCAGATGCTAGACTGGCTGTGCCCTTTGTTCATAACACAGGCAATTAAAACAAAAAGAAGAATGTCCAAGTGGTATAGTTTTAATAATCCCAAAGATTAGCAACTAATCCTAAACCATAATGAATTTTCCATCAGCATGACTTGTAGGACACTGTCACTATAAATCTAGTCCAATGAAGTCCATTACCCAAAGGAATGCAGAAAAACAGAACAGAAGCCAGGGTCAGCGATGGAAAAAATAAAAATAACAAAACATTGCCAGGAAGGTGCTGTATTGACAGCCTGTAGATGGCAGTGCACTCAGCTCAACTCCTACTCGCATACTCTGCAAGTACCTTTGAGGTAAACATCCATCATCTTTTTTATTTATATTTACCAAGCCTTTTTACCAATTATTTATAATTACCAAGTCTTAGTGCCACACGGCTACCAGAGTCCTTGTCTTTAATCGCTTGTGTCCTTTGAATGGCTGTTAGGCATATTGGGTGAAAAGACTTGCACTTCTGCTCAAGTATCTGAATTCTGGACAAAATAGTTCCACAGTTGTGACCCTATGGAGAAATAGGTGTGTGAGGGGAGACATGTCCTTGAGAAAATGAGAAAAAAATCCTGTGGTCAGAGCATGCCTTTGCTGATTACGTTGTATAAGCACTACCATTGCAGCATGAAGTACCTAAAAGTCAGTCCCTAATTGCTCTTAGTGACCCACAGGTAGTTGAGGCCACAGCCCAAGGAAGTCTGAGGTTCTGGTGCAGATGAAGTATCTTAGACCCAAACTGTGAACCAGAAGCCTTCTGTTCAGAAGCCAACTTGTCTAGGAGGGGAGTATGACCTGAGAGAATGTCTGAAACGATATCAAAAACATATCCATGTGGGCAAATGCACATTTGACACTGTCTCCCACAATGCTAGAGCCTGGATGGGTGGACAACTAGACTGGTTAAGAAAACAGATAGTCAAGCTCAGAGGGTCATGGTCAGAGGATCATTTTCTGCCTGGAGCATGCCACAGGGTAGGTACCACAGGGTCTGTCTTGGGACTTGTGCTGCTCAATGTTGTTTTATCAGTGACCTAGAGGAGGTCATGGAGCACACTCTCATCAGATTTGCAGATAATCCAAACTGGGAGTGGCCGGCAAATACTCTCCGTGGAAGGGCTGTCATTCAGAGGATCCTAGGCAGGCTGGAGCAGTGGGCCAACAGGAACCTCTAGAAATTCAGGAAAACAAATGCAAAGTGCTGCACCTAGATAGGAAGAGTGTCTTGCAGTGACACAGGCTGGGAACAGACTCCCTGCGAAGCAGCTCTGGGGAAGGGGCTCTGGGGCAGCCAGCTGGGCAGGAGCCAGCAGCGAGCCCTGGCAGCAGAGATGGCCAGCAGCATCTGGGGCTGCATCAGCAGAAGCCCAGTGAGGAGGTTGAGGCAGGGGTTGTCCCTTCTGCCCAGCCATTCATTGTTAGGCCACATCTGGGTACTGTGGCCAGTTTGCTGCTTCTCAGCGCAGAAAGATGCTGACGACCTGGGGTGAGTTCACCCCCATGATGCTCAGGGCTGGAGGGTGTCCCTGTGAGCAGCGGCTGGGGCAGTGGGGCTTGTCCAGCCTGGGGCAGAGACGGCTTCAGGGGCACCTCACAGCCACCCCAGTGCCTACGGGGAGGGGATGGGGAGGGGGCAGCAGGGCAACAAGGTACAGCAGGCGTGAACTGAAACGAGAGGGGTTCAGGCTGGGTGCGAAACCTCTCCCCCGTGAGGGCAGGCAGGCCGGGGGGTGGGCAGAGGGACCGGCTGCCCGGGGGGGTGGGCAGGCTCCATCCTTGGGGGGTTTCAAGACCCACCTGGGCAAAGCCCTGAGCAACCTGGTCTGATCCCACAGCTGGCCCCGCTTGGAGCAGGGGTGCATGAGGGACCTCCTGAGGTGTCTTCCAACTCAAATTATTTTATGATTCCATTATTCTAACCAATAATATTAGATGTAAGAATGTGAAGATCTCTCACATTGTGGTGGCTATTCCCATCCAGCTATGCACTGGTGATAAATCCTGGCTGGGGACAGTAACCCAGACCCATGCATAATCTTGACTGGCATAAATCAGTGTACACTTTATTGACTTAAAGTGTTTAAATATAGCAGATGTTGTTGCTCATTTTTTCCTGTGAATGGCAAATTTGTCAACATAATATTTCAATGTTTCTTCTCAAATATGGAACAAAGAATCCAATTAAGAGTTCTGGTTTTTTTCCATCACTATTTACAGTTCACCGCCAGTGTCCTGTAATGGACCTGAGTGTGACTTAAAGAGTACATTTTGTTTCTAATTTGTTCTCTTTTGAAAGCTCTGTTATCATTTTAAATTTTATTGGTCATTCACTGTGACTGGTGACATTTCACTGATTCCGTCAGCTTCCACTATCTCCTTCCTTTTTAAAGTTAAAACCTATCGTCACTGACATTTTTCTTTCCTTCCCAGATTCTAAGCATTTATTTTGAGGATTTCTTTATCCCTCTGCATCTTTTTACTTTTAATCTATTGCATTTTTCACAGCTGCTCAATCACAGTTTTTAATTTAGAATCCAAGAACTAATTCTTAAATGTTTCTTCGTGTGCTTTTTTTAAAGCATCTCTCACTCTACATGTACATTCTACTCGATAATGTTGCCAATTAGTTTAAACATTTTAAAATGACTATTTAAGGCCTGATAAAATATAATGCTGATTAATAGCTGTACTGTGGTCAAATAATTTTAACCCAGTCATGATCATTAATACACAGGCAAGCATAAATATTCTAAATTGTCAGTGAATATTTGCCACAATGAGCTCTAACATGGTAATTCTCTTATCAGCACCTGCTGTGGAAATTTTAAAGTCTCTGTAGTTACCTTACCTAACTCTTCACCCAGACATAGCTACTCACCCTTTTTCAAACTTCCATGAAAAATGTCCAATGTCACTCATTTGTTGCCACCACCTAAAAAAATGTGGCCCTTTTTCCAAGTGTTCCTAAGGTAGGTCCTACAATATAGCTAACACATGGACAAGGTGACCTCCAGAGGTCTTTTCCAACCTCAACATAGTAACTGTACCCATGATTTCTCCTGCAGTACCTTCAATATCTACTTCCATATTATCTGTGCTCACTGCTTCCAATTTTATGCAGCATCTACCCTATCATTCTTTAACTGCATCTCACTGAGTATGTTATAAAGGCTGGGCGCTTCAAAGACCCTTGAACCTGGACAGCATCATGGTTCATAGCAATGTGTTTTTCAGACTGAGAAGCAATATCTGATGTCTTAGTCAGTGGGATCCCATAGACTCATTGCTTTAGACCATGGTGTTGGTGCCACAGCCTTCCTGACCCCCTAATTACCAAGGTAGTTTTTCTTAGCTAGTGAAGCTCTGGTTTCTAGTTAGATGCAGAACATGCATCATGGCAAAAGAGTAAATCAAACAGACCCAGGAATGGAGAATACAGCAGTCTGAAAAATAAAAATATCCTGTGAAGACCCTCCAACTTTGATCTCACCTTTCTATCATATCCTTGGTTTGATTAGTGGTATTGCACAATATTGTCATTCCTTCCTCAGACTGATTTTCTTTTTCTTACAGAACTGGGGTCCCAGGGCTCCTTTCCTTGTCTGCTTTCTAGGAAAATACATTGATGGACAATAACTGTTGTTCTGTTCCTGTATGCAGATGTTCCATGCTTTGATAGCCCATGATGTTTCTGCCACCTGGGCTGTACCTTTCCCACCAGGGCATGATGCCTTCCATGCTTGCTCTGCTGCTTCTCTGACCCCTCCCCATTAACTACTTCAACCTACAGGTTGAGAAATTGCACTCTCAGAATTTTTAAATGCTCCAGTAAGTAAAACCTAGAACATTTTTATTTTTCTTAACTTAATGCTAGAGGTTCAGAGTAAGAGACTCTTGAGTCTTCTGAGAAATAAAAAAGCAGGGGAGGCAGGGAAAGGTGTGCTCACTCCATTACTGACCACGTTCCAGCAACTGACACATCGCTGGGTGTAACCCACAGCAGCTATAGGAACTGCTGTAATTTAAGGCAGGGATTTTCCACTGGCTTCAGATCCTCCAGACTTATGAGCTCTACAGTTGTTCCCCACTCTACCTTGGAAACTTCTGTACCAGGCCTGTGAAAACAGCCACCTATTTTGGCCCCGACCTACATTTCTTGGGTAGAACCAGACCTCTGAAGCTCATGCAAATTCCCTAAATGCTGTTTGATTATCTGGGGCTATATGGGACGGATGCTGAATTGGTACCTTCTGGTTTCTTACTTGTATGTACACGTGAAGTACCTGGGTGTGCACGAATATGTGTATGTAGCTTCAGCTACATGAGGATGCATCTGCACCTCAGTGAGATAAGGCAGCTCCACTTTATGAAGCTGAGCTCTACCCTGTTGAGGGATAAAAAACAGTGGACTGGGCTCAACAGAAAATGAGCTCTCCACCTGTGAACCATCCAAATATGTGCATCAGAGACTTCAAATTTTGCTGCACTTGTAATCAAGGTTGTGCAGATGCCTATGATTTTGAGGAACTGGATCAAGTGTAGTGAGCAAGGATATTGCAGTTGAGGAAAAGATGAAGAGGTAAAAAAAAAAAATCCGATCTCAGTGATAATTATTGTGTTGTTATTTGTGGTGAAATATATGGGGTAAGCCCATACTTTTGGGAGAATCACTGAGAAGCAATTAATATCCAACCACACAGGGTCATGCTTTGAATCAGATTTTGAAGTCAAATCTTGTGGGAAGGAGAAGGATACTGTTTTAATGCAAAGATGCATAAAAGAGAGCAGCCTGTGCATGAATGCAATATCCAATGCACAGGGAACACACAAACTGAAAATGAAAAAGCCATCAAGCAAAATACATAAAATGAAAACGCACATACTTCCTGCTTCATTTCACTAAGTAGCGTAGGCTGAATCTTACCTGAAGGATGGATGTGTAATGAGTGGATGCATTTTTAATGCATTTGTTCCTCCTTTAATTTAGAAAGTACTCCTGTTTTCTCCAGCCTCTGAGAGGAGGTAATTCCCCGTTCAGGCTCTCACTCCAAGCTGAGCCCTCTATCCTGTTGTTGCCCAGTCCTGTACACTTGTACTGCATCTCGTTGTCATTAAAAAGAGATGAAACAGAAGCACAGAGGAGATGCCTGGCAGCAGCATTTTACTATGTGTCAGCACTGTAAATTGCAGCAGAGCTAAGGAGTGGTTCTAACCCCTGAATCCAGCTAGCTGCCATAAAACAAAGCACTTTTTTGTCATTTAAATGCAGCACCTCTACGTTCACAAGCTTTCCTGAAGACTTTCCCAGTACTGATGTGATCTGACGGGAAGCTCCTACCACTGCTTTGGGCCTATTTGCTTTCATATCCTAAATGTGTGAGTTTCTTAGAAAAAGGAATGTTGGCAAAGTTTTAAATTACTTACAGCAGGTAATTCAAAAAGAGGCAGAGTAAATGAGCCAAAATCTGCTCATTAAGCCCCTGCTAGTGTCCATCTTCACCCTGACAAAGAGATAACTTGCAAAGCTGAGCCACCTGACTTCAATTAATTTGGACACTTGGGGCAGTCCAGGAATGCACTAAAGACAGACATTTCTCCAAGAGACACATTTACACTGATACGTAAAATATGAAGCTATGCCTACACATTCCCAAGAATTTCTTGCTAACTCAAAAGCTACAACATAAAGTTACCTTTTTATTAGCTCTGGAAATCTAATTTCTATTAAATGCAGTAACGCAGCGACTTCTAAAATTGCAAGGTCCATATTGTTTGGGCCAGTCCTATTCAATTGCAGGTCTTATCAAATTAATTTAGCTATACCTTTAAGAATCCTTAGCATATACCACTGAAACTAGTTGTCCACCATTATCCAGAAGCTAACAGTGCTGATCATTAGCTATATACTAGACAAAGCAGACCTCTGTCAGAGCCCTTGGCTCTGAGTAATTCCTGAAAAAATACAGATATTATCTGGGAACAAATGTTACCTGCATGAAATACTCTGAATGGCAGAATAAAGTAGCTAAAACCAAAAGAGCTGAAATTTTCTGGAAATCTGGAAGGCAAATGGCTTGAACAGTGCTTTATTCAGTATCTGTGTTTTGCACTGACAAATCTGTTAAGTTTTGTCATATATGCCAAAAAGAAAAGCCAAGTAAAGTAAAGGAGCCCATGCTGATGTCACAGAAAAAGTCTGCATCCTGTAGCAAAGGAGACAGATTTGTTTGTTAAGGAGCATAGAACCAGAAAAGATCTCTGGATCTTCAGTATGGTGGATGGAAAAAAACCTGTGTCCTTGTAAAATCTTACTCTCAGTGCAACGATATCATCTTATTAAAAGACACTGCAGCTAAACCAGGTGATTGTACAAATGAAATGTGGTTTTGCTTGACATGTTATTTGACTAAGTTCTAAGTGCAACTTTGTCCTGGATCTTGAATCCTTTTTCTAGTACTGAAGAGGTAGCGGGGCTATGCAGCTGGGCAGCAGGGCACGGTCTAGTGGACATGAACTCAGGCAGATAGAAAGGATCATGCATTTAAACAAATAAATCCACCTTGGTAGAAAATGGTCCTGAGTAATAAAATAGTGATTAGAGAAAGCAGGATGGTCAGGCTCCATACAAAACCACTCTAAAATTATACTGGTGAAGACTGGACTGTTCCCCCCCCACCCCCCACCCCCCCCACCCCCCCCACCCCCCCCCCCACCCCCCCACCCCCCCCCCCCGATACTTTAACAGACAAAGGAATAGTTGCAGCATGACACAGATCTCCAGGTCACAGTGAACCTGGAGCTACATGAATAAAGAGCTGATTTAAGACCAAAGATTAGTAGATACTCCCACACTGCTGTTTGAGTATGGCTCTAAACATGCAGTGAGCCCAAACTTGCTTCACATCCACACTGTGGGTTGCAGACAAGCTGGGGTGTGTGTGTGTGGGGGTGCTTGGGCTTGGATCAGCTGTGAGTTTAGGCATGAATTTACTCTTTACAGTAAACCCATCCTACCTAAATCAGGCTTTTTAGCCTGGGAAACGGGCTGGAAGTGTGCAAGAGACACAGGCATGAGGCTGCTATTTAGATTAGTTAATAGGCTGGTTATAAATATCACATTAACATCATGTAATCATTCTCACTTCTGTTATCCTTAGCTGGGAAAAAAGTATTGGGAATGATATTTTCAAGGGAATTTTCCGCAAGCCAGCTGAAACCAGTTATGTTACATGCAGGCGCGTGTAATGGGCTGCTGTCGGCTGGAGCCCAGACGCACAGTCAAAAAGACTTTGTCAAGCCTTTGGCTCTGATGGGCGAGTGAGGAGCAAGCAGGTTATTTCTAAATTTTAGCAGCTAGTCTGTGTTAGTTAGCTCACTTCTACGTGCAGTCTGGACACTCCCGAAATGTCTGTCACAGGACATAAACATTTATGATTTCTTTAATGCCAAATCCTTGGGCTCAGAACCAGTTAAGGTTAAATGAATACCTGCTATTATTCTTTGCTATTTCAGCTTAAAGTAAACTCTGTATGCTTAGTTATTTAGCAATCAGTTACTTCATGGTTTTAGTGAGTGTGAAGACAATCATGCCTGTCTTGCTGGTTCACAACACCCTGCAGATACAGTCTCAGTTTCTCAGTGTGAAGGAGTCCACAGGGCCACCAACACTGGCAGATGTGCTGATGCTGTGTGACTTCTGCTGAAGTGGACTGAAAAACCCCTTCACAAAGCAAAACAAATCCATTGAAATAAGGGAGACCTGGAGGAGACTCTCACCCAGCATATTCTCTGGCGTTAGGATCTGATTCTTAAGCTTTGGGTGTAGCTGCCTGCTCCACAGCCATGTCTTTCTCACTCGCTCATTTGTTCTGGCTTCATGCCTGTGTTTCGCTTCTTGCTTCTATAACGTACAGTCACATGGCATACAGACCCAACACCACGCAAGTTAGTTTTATGTATTTTTATGACTGATGAAATCACTAAGCAGCAGCCTCTTTTTTGAATAAAGATTATAAGCTTTATTCTCACAGGGCTTGAGGCTTTGTTAAGAAAGTAGCTTTGCTTAGCAGGAGAGGTTTTGCAGCCAGTTTCAAATCGCAGAAAAACTCTCAATATATTTGTAACATCTTCACAGGTCCTCTTTGCCTTTCGTTTGCATCGGTATGTTCACATAGATGGAATTATCAGCGAGAGGTGTTGTTTGCTTGGGTTTTTTTTCCTTTTGTGAGGAGTCTTTTCTTCATGACTTGTTTGGTACTGAGCCAAACGTCAGTGGTATAAACATAAGTGATTTTACCCAGGGTAAATACCATCTATTTTTCTTTGCTGAGACTTTAGAGTGTAACCCCACCCTTCAGGGCTGAGTTACGATCATACCACTCTTTCAAAGAGGAAAGTCAGGTTACAGTGCTTACTAGATTAACCAAACATGAGACATGAATGCAACAGTTCACAATCACAATGAGTAAATGCCCTTCAGAAACAAGCGTTCCAGTTTAGCAGAACAACAAATTAGCTTGATATGAATAACATTTACAATAACTTCACAAGTAAAGCTGCCATTTGGTTCTGTTAACCGTGTAAGACACAAAGTCACAAGGTGAAACTGCCAGCTGCTAGGAAAGAGAATAAAATTCACTCCTTCTTATCAGGGCTGATTAGAAATAACAATTATTGCACCTCAGTTTGTGTTCTTTTTAACCTGCTATTGCTCAGCTAAAGGTCCTCCTTTCCACCAATGACAGTTTTGTTAGACAAATCTTGCAGGTGGTGAACTGCATTCAGAAGGCACATAGCACTCTGCAGACTAGTAAGAAGGTGAACCTACTAAAGGATGATCTTATGCGTCTTTTCCAACCTAAATGATTCTATGATTCTATAAGAAGTTGAAATACCTAATTCTGCAAACACAGGTACATGATCTCTTTGATTTCAAATAAGAACTGTGATGTATTTTTCTCATATGTGTCTATGTTTGCTAGATTAGGCCTGAAGCATGTACCTTAATGCATGATTTAAAAAAGAAAAAAGGAAGGAACTTTTTTGGTGAAAGAACAGAGGAAATAATGCCTTCTTAGGCTTTACTGAGTTTACGTATCTTTCAACTTAAACTATGTATACGGGTTAGTGGGTTTTAATTTATGTGTATGGTGGAATGGAGGTCAGAGTTGCAAAACCAAGTAATGAATAAAAATAAGAAAGAATGGTTTTTACCAGGTGAGAAAGCATAGTAATAGTGGTGCAGAGTCTGATGTTAAGAAACAGCCAGAAGGCAAGGCAGCAGCAAAACTCTCTCTCTGCTGATTTTAAGGTTGGAAGGTGAAGGAACAGGTTTTGAAAGCAAGATGGGTAACAGTTGTTACATGAAAAATCCTAAGCAAAGACATGCAAAGCAATGGTCAGCAAAATATTCCCTGCTCCCATCCCTCACATTGTGATTTACTTCAGACAGCTTAGCACAGAAGAGTTTAATGCTTACTGTGCTTTTGGATGGCGTGATTTTGTCATGAAAGCCACACATTTATATCAACAGTAGAATGTCTGTCTGGAGGCCAGACTTCACCACACTTTCTGCATCTGTGGGCGTTGACCCCAGTCTAGTTAAAGAGGCCGAGATCATGCCCTGATGACATTTCACACATAGGCAGATCCTGGTTTATTCTTGAAGGACCTAATTTGAGCTGGAATTTGAACAAAGCACAAAACAGAAAGTGGGAAGACAAAGGTTTTCTGAGATATAACTAAAGGGAAGGAAGGATGAGGCAAAAGCATTTAAGTGATAGGTGAGATTCAATTTGAATCTGAGATGCCTAAATTGTGGTTATGGTACATAGGTGTCACATATGGTCCACTGGTCTAAGCTCCCACTACTGTCAACAGAGGTTTAGTCGATGGGAGCCAGAGAGAAATTCAGCAGACAAGTTGCTTGGGGCATGATTCAGCTGTCTAAACATAGACATCTAATGCCAGTAGAGATGTCCTAAGCTGTGCCATCTGGCCTACAGCTGCCTCTCTTGAAACAAGTAGGACAAAGAGGTCTGTATTATGTTTGCCAGTCCACACAGATGTCTCAGATACCTGCATGCATCTGAAATGGACGCTGGACACTTATGTCTGGGGTACATTTGAACCAGCTGAATCAAGTCCTAGATGCTTGTTTTAGAACGAACGTCTAGAATGCTCTCCAAGCTCTCCTAAATTTAGGTGTTTAAAACTTGGTATGATTCCCATACATATGTCAGTTCCAACTTAGTCGTTATTGCTGCCCTCACAGGTGTACAAGCTCCTACTGAAGGTGAGCCATGTAATCTGAAAAAGGTACTCAAATGATACTGGGGGATACCTACTGGTACTCTCTGACATACTTTTTTTTTTTTTTTTAATTTAACTATGATGGGAGATAAAACTGAGTTACTTGCACTTTAATATCTGATTTCTAAACACCTAAAACGAGGTGAAGTGAAACCCTGTCTAGGGAACTAGTTTCAGAAGAAGAATTGACAAGATTCAGGTCTGGTCTACATAAAAAAAACCTTTTTTCCACGTAATTATTGTTACAACTTTATCTGTACGATTGCATACTGATATGAGCACTTTTATTCTGGAACCATTTTCTAATTTTACTTACATTGTTTGTGAGGAGGCTGTTGCAAACCAGTTCCAGGATAAGTGTGCCTGTGTGGTATAACTCATACATTTCACTCCAGGGACAAAGGGTTGGGGATAGAAGAAGGGAAAGGAGAGAAGGGCTGGTAAAACCGATGTCACAGGGGATGTGAGTCAAACTATGGACAATGGTAGTAGAAGGAAGCACTTGTTTAAGTTTCTTCTGATTGTCTAATAGTGGTGATAAAATGTTGGCTTCATTTTAGACTTAGTGGCTGCTCCTTTCATTGTGCGCCTTTTGTTCGATACAAATTGTTTCAATATGTCTTTGAACTGCTTGTTTGAACACACAGCTTAATTCACTTCCATTTTCAAGAACAAAGTATCTCAAGCACACAAAAATGTTTAGAAATAACTCCACACTCATAAAACATTAAAATCTTTGCAAGTGCCTGGAGTAGGAAATGCTGATGGTTTGTAAGATGTGCAGTCTGTTTGAAAACAAATTGTATATTTCATTTAAAATGAAAGTATGTAAAAATAATTTGTTGGTTTAAAGCAATTTTAATTTAAGCTGTCCCTTAAAATTACTTCCATTCTGAAAGCTTCTCATTTTTGCTGCCATTATCAGCAGTCTCCAATCCTGCAAACACTTATGCACGACAGGACAATTGCCATAATCTAATTGACTTCAGTGGGACAACACCTGAGAATAATGCTACACCTGACAGTTTTTGCAGAAACGGTGTCACTAAGCAGTATCCCTGCTTCCCAGCTGAGAAACCTAACTTCAGCTGCTTGTATGGCATGTGCAGGAACCATATCAGAAGGTTTCTTACATACAAAACCAGGTAAATCAATCTTAGCAACAGTTCTTACTGTAAATGTTCCAACCAGACTTTTAATCTTTCATCCTATTAACTTAGTAGCCAGTTACTGCTCACAGTGATCCAACCTTTCTTCTGAAGACAGCATGGATTGTGGTCGGCTGAGGACTAATCATCCTAGGGTTACAAATATGCTTCAAGATGTGTATCTGTAATGATTCTCAAAACAAGGAATAGTTTGTGTTATCAAGAACCTATGGCACAGCTATATAAAAGGCTTTTGTAAAAGGTATTATAAAGGAAGCAGAGAAGACATTATTTCAATATCTAGTTTTCTGTGCCATGTTTCATGAGCCTTCAGCTTTGCAACTCTAAATTAAAGTTGTCTTTGTATAGGTTTTTTTGTTGTTGTTGGTTTTGGGTTTGGTTTTTTTTTAAAAAAAGAAAAAAACACCCACCTTTCATTTTGTTGATGCAAAGCCAATCCAATTATTCCCTCTTAGGAAATGTCTGAATCACAGTCTTCAATGTGGAAACACGGGAAGCCTAAGTCACCTTTACCAAGGAATCCCTTCGGTGGAAAGTCTGGAAACTTTACAGTGTTATTTGGTATACTGGCTGAGGTATTTTTGTTCCATTAAAAACAGATGCTATTCCTTAGTATTAAGACAGATTAATTTCACAGATACAATGGGATCCTATTATAGCAATCTGGTTTTGTTTTTAAACAGAACAATTTCATCGTATGCATGATGCCTGGCTATAATATAACTGTTTTGATGTGCAAATGGAAATCTGGGAATCTGACTTTCTTACAGTATATGTAAAAGGTCGCTATATTTGTAGACTCTAAAAGTAGATTCAACTGTACAAGTGTTTGAATACATACCATCTGCGTTCAACATATGTTCCTTTTAGGCCTAAATTTGCCACTGCCATTATTTCTTTGAAATAACTACAATGCACTTCAAACTGACTGGGCATCTCAGAATTCAAGATTAATTGACAGCCATCTTACAAACACTTGACACATGTTAATAGTAACTTGCTCTGTAATTAACAATGAAAAAAAGAATTGAATTAGTTGTGAGATGAGGCAGTTCCCAGCACTGTGAGGAGAACTTAGTGTGGCCTGTGGTAGAGCCAGCCATGTACAGATTTGAGCTTCAAAAGTGGTAAGAGAGGACCTTGGGAGCACGAGCACAAAAGGCGAGCAGCCTACTGTATTGTTGTCACATCTGGTCCTGGAGACGGGAGTGAATGGGGCGCTGCTTATAAACAGCTGAGCTGTGGCACAGCTCTCCTGCAGCCTTTCCAAGCAAAGTATGTTTTCAGTGGGTAGAGCCTTAGTTATGGAATTTAGCTCTTTTTCGAGAACATCTGTGGCTTACTTTCATAATTAGAAGGGCAGTCCACAAACAAACAACTTTTTACACTGGGAGGAGAAACGACATCTCAGAAAGAAGCTCAGGGCTTCAGAAAGATGCAACAACTCACAAGGGGGAAAAATAAGCAAGTAGCCATGCTTTTCAGAACAGCATTTATGATACTTTTTGGTAGTATCATGTCACTGAACCCTGACAATTACATGTGTGATATAAAATGAAATGTCACTGGGTCTTCCATTTATTATACTCCATCATAATTGATAGCCTGAGTCTTTCCAGCACTGGCTTTGATCCTGTTGTTTGATTTATGTGAGCTGACTCCAGTGCCTTAGAAAACCTCAGCTGAAATCAATGGGGTTGTGGAAGGGTGTGGATTTTTGCCCTGCAGCTCAGGTTGCAAGATATAAAAATAATTTTATAAGATTGAAAATTACTTTTTGGATTTGCTACTATGAAATGCCAGACTAACGTACTCAAAATTTTTCATTTTCATAAATGCACCTGGTGGTACATGACTGGAGAATGTGAATTTCTGGAACGCTGGGTTGAATCATTGTGCACTTCCCAGACAAGCACTCCCCTGACTCACAGGGCATTGAGACTAATCGATGGATAAAGAGATTCGAACCCAGCTCATGAAAATAAATGAAGGAGAGGAAAGCTGACTGTAACAACAGCAACAGCAAAAAAAAATATCTTTTTATCTTTCATATCAAATGGTTGAAAAAGTTGTCACTATTTTCCCAGTGCGAGGAAACTCAGGTCTTACCTCTCACAGCTTACTCATCTTCTCAGACTTGTTCCCTGATGCTTCTTTAAGGTTTGTGGCAGCCCTTCTCTTGGTGACTCCTTACTGAACAGAAGAGCAAAGTACCAATTTATAGACAAAGAGGCTGCTTGCAAGCCCTCCCTGAGCTATTCTAATATTATTTATTGTTCTATATATATTGGCTAAAGTAGATTATTTTAGTAGAAAATAAACACCTATGTAGCTATGAGGATCTAACCAATACTTATTATAAATAAATGTCACATATTTGTGTATTTGTTTGCACATAAAATAGTATATAATATCATAATATCTAGTCTCCTAAGACCAGTGGGGAAGTCTGGAACATGGAAGACTTACCCTTGATGAAGGAGAACCACGTTAGAAAGCACTTAAACAAACCAGACATACTGAAGTCCATGGAGCCTGACGGGTTGCATCCACAAGGGCTGAGGGAGCTGGTTGGTGTCACTGTAAGGCCACTCTTGATTATCTTTGTAGGGTCATGGTGCCTGAGGGATGTGTCTGAGGACTGGAAGAAAGCAAATGTCACTCCTATGTTCAAGAAGGGCAAGAAGGAACATCTATAGGTCTGTCAGCCTCACCTGTTAACCATTTCCAGACATGTGAAGGACAAAATAGATGATCAAGATTGGTCAGGAAGGTTTTAAAAATGGGGAATCATGTTTAACCAACCTGATAGTCTTCTCCCATGAGGGGACTGTCTTGGTGGATGAGGGAAGACTGGTCAATATTGTTTAACTTGGCTTTAGTAAGGCTTTTGACACTGTGTCCTACAACATCCTCACAGACAAGCTGACAAGGTACAGATTAGGTAAATACACAGTGAGATGGATTGAAAACTGGCTGAATGATTAGATCCAGAGGACTGCAATCAGTGGCACAAAGCACAGTTTTAGGCAAATCACTTGGAGTGTACTCCAGGGGTCAATACTGAGACAATAATGTTCAGCAACTTCATTAATGACCTGAACAGTGGGACAGCATGCGCCTACAGTGAGTTAGCAAGCAACAGAAAACTGGGAAGAGTGGTGGATACACCAGATGATGTGCTGCCATTCAGAGGGGGCTGGATAGGCTTCAGAACTGGGCAAAGAGGAACCTCATGAAGTTCAGGAAAAGAAATGCCAAGTCCTGCATCTTGCAAAGGAATAACCCCATGCACCAGTATATGCTAGGGGCCACTCAGTTGGAAAGCAGCTTTGCAGAAAAGTATGTGAGGGTCAACAAGCTGAGCATGTGCCAGAAACGTGTCCTGTGGCGAAGGCCACAGGACAGCATTGCCAGCAGGTTGATGAAAAGCATTGCCAGCAGGTCAACGGAAATGATCCTTCCTCTCAGCACTGGTGAGGCCACATCTAAAGTGCTGGGTGCAGTTCTAGGCCCCCCAATACATGGACTTACTGGAAAGCATCCAGCAAACAACCAGAAAGATGATGAAGAGACTGGAGCACCTCTCCTATGAGGAAACACTGAGAGACTGGGACTGTTCAGCCTGGAGAAGAGAAAGCTGAGGGGGATTTTATCCATGTATATAAATACCCATAGCTGGGACCAAGGATCTTTTCAGTAGTGCTTAGTGACAGGACAAGAGGGAACGAACACAAATTAAAAAAAAAAAAACCAAAACAAAACAAACAGTCTGAACATACATACAAAAATGTTTTACTGTCAGAGCGGTCAAACACAGGAATGGGTTGCCCCGAGAGGTTGTGGAGTCTCCATCCCTGGAAACACTTAAAATCTTACTGGACAGAATCCTGGACAACCAGCTCCATATGACCCTGCTTGAGAAGTGGGGCTGGACTAGATGATCTCAAGAGGTCCCTTCCAACCTCAACCATTCTATTATTCTGTGATATTCCATAGTACAGTTTTTTCTGTGTTCAATTGCATTTGCTCATCAGATATAAAAATGTCTGTCATTAATATTGTACTAAGTACCACTGCCTTTAAACCATAGTTTTTAAAATGCAGCTATTTGTGGTAGAAGTAGGGTTTCACACGCCAGATAAATAAGTGAAGTACTGGAATGAGGCTTTCTTAATGCTATATTCTATGTTGTTTAGTGGCACAAATGTAATTTATTAAGGTAAGAAAATTAGTCTTCAACAGCAAAAATCATTTGAGTATATTAGACACTTCATGTGAAGACAATTGTTGTTGCTACATAAACTCTTTCCTCTCAATAATGCTGAAGTAGACAGTTTGTCCTTTGTTCTTTCTTAATGCACATTTGTCTGTTATTTCATAGTCGCTGCACAGAAACAGCAACCACTGACATATAAATGAAAAACCTGAAGATGTGCATATTTCTGGAAAGAATCAGATTTCTATGCAAGTTCTGTCCAGTTGGTCACTTCCCAAGAATACTGGACTGTGACATATGCACACACTTTTGTGTTTGGGAAATCCCAGAAAGGAATGCAACACACTGTATATGCCCTCTGAGTGCCCAAACTGGACCTCCCTACCCCTGTTTCAAGCCCGTCTCACCTTCTGTGCTCTCACACTCTACCTTTCTCCCCAGAACAATCCTCTCCTCTCATGCTTCTGTCCTCTGGGCACGCTTCTCAGGCACGGCCCAATATATGGACACTATTCCCTGCCACAGAGTCCCAGCCCTCCCTCTCTCTTCAAATGACCGGCTAATTCCCATACTCATCTCACACACTCCCCGATCTGTGACACAGACCTGAAGTGCAGGTCCCAGGTGCTGCACCCAGAAACAGCAGCTGCTGCTTTGGACACTCACTGCCAAGTGTCCAGGTTGAGCAGTACAGAACAAATGACATATGCTGCTGTGAGTCCAGCAGTAACAGTTCCAATTCTACCTTCTCAGCCCCAAGACCTGTATAACACATTTAATGGCTTCTTGGTTGCCTGGATGGCTGCAAGGTTCTCTTATAACTGGATCTGCTCCTTATTTAATACAATATAAGTGGGAGTCTATTAAGAAGGGTAATATACAGAGTGCTTAAGGCTGAATTAGCCATGAGATGTGTGGGCACATGCACTCGCACTGCTCCCCTCTGCTATCTTTCTAATGCTAACAAAACCAGTTCTAGATAAGGGTAAGAGGGAAAGAACCTCAGGGCTACTAGATTTGGAGATCTGCAGGAAACACAAGTGATGGGAGAAAAATCTTTGAGGCAAGGTGAAGAGAAAGATAAGACCTGAAGCTTGCATACAGTTAGAATCATGGTTTTGAATGCCGTACTGGGGAGTGGTTTTCTATCCTACTGCTACAGGAGCGTTCCTCTTAAATTTAGTGATGTCAGTAGGTACTTGTAACGTTTGAACGGCCAAATGTAGTAATTCAGTTGCTGCTTTGTTACTTGCTAGATTAAACACTGATAGTCTGATAGTAAAGGATAGCCCACAGCCTTTTCTTCTGGCCATTATTAGCCTCCAGGCTGCCAAACTTTTATTTGTTTTGCTAACCATTCTTGTTTCCTGCTCCTTCCTAGAAATCACACTCCAAACTGCCCATTTTCACCTTTCCACCTCCTTTCCCCTTGCTCCAGTCTTTGGCCAGGTCCAAATCTCTCTTCTCAGGCTTGTTCTTCCAGTGCTGCCTGCCGAGGTCCTTCCTTCTGTGGGCTCTTCCCCCTGCCCGCAGCCCCGGCCACCCTCACCCTGCAGTCCTTTCCCTGACCTGGCCTCTCCAGCTCCAGCTCGTTTCCTGCTTTGCCCAGGTAAAACTGAAGTCTTGCTCTGCCCTCTGCAGCTTCCACCTGGAACATGTGCAGGAGAGATGCAATTTCTAGACAATTAGCTAAATATCTAAACAGGTGGAATCACAGTTTTTCAAAGGCTTATAACTGGACCATATTGGATGGGAAAAAGCAGGAGTTTTTTTACATGTAAGCCACTCATGCCCCCTTGGATTTCAAGTGCCTTCTGTGAACCTCTAAATTTAAGAACAGCTTTTAAAAGTTTTAAAAAATGTACAAAACGCTATCCTTTGCCCATACCCACTGGTGGCTGGACCTTGCTGTGTCAAATTTTCCACAAAAATTCAGCATCCAGTGTCCTCCTCAATTGGAAGTCTTTCATACGTGTAGTTAGAGGTTGACAAATCCTGTGCTGGGATGTCTTGTTAAGAGCATTATCACGAAAAGTGCCAGGGTAGCTTCCTAGCAGGAGTTGCTACCAATCCCACCCAGTACAGACATGGGAAAAAAAAATAAGATTTAAACCATGAGCTACTGAACATTCTAGTAAAATGTTACACTGATGCTGTGTTTTGGTGTCACCTCACCCAAGACTTAATTAAGACAGATTGAAAAGCACACTGACTTCAATTAGCTTTATATCAAGTTCTGACTGAACAAACAACCATCCATAAGAGGTAAGAGAGATGATAAACATGGGCAGCTTTTTTTTTCTTTTAACATGAATTTGGAGGAGGGAGAGGATAATGGGCTGATAAATGTTTCATTTCTTCTTGTCAGGGTGGAAGAAAGGAAAAATACACCCAAGATGTCTCTTTAAAAGATCCATTCAAATGGGCCACTGTCGAAGGAGGTAATTATTTTTTTACCATAAAAGCTTGACAGGTTCCTTTTAGGGCTGAAATGCAGAAACAAAATGAAATCTTTTGTATGATGGATTGAGTTAATGCACGGCAGCTTTCTGAGTGGGAAAACCAGAGAAGTGATTAAGTTATTTTTATTACTTTAGCTAGAGAGACGGGATACTGCTGCTACAACTAGTCACTGGGGTATAATTAATAGACCATTTGCTAATAGAATATAGAGCTTTAAAGGCAGATGTCATTTGGGTTTTCATCTACCTTGCTGTGTCCCAGAGGGCTGTAAAGGGCACGGCACTGTATGGCACAGTCTGAGATGTTCTCCTGGACCCTGCACAGTTAATCTGGGTTGCTCGGAGAGCCCTTTGCTGTGCAGAGGTCTAGACAGCCTGCGGGGCCTGCCTGGCTGCTGCGGCTGGGCTGCGAGCCGTCTGGCAGCCCGCACGTCAGGGCGTGTGCGCTCGGCCGCCAGCTCTGCCAGGTGCCAAAAAAAGTCCCAAACTCAGCTCGGCAGCAGGGAGAGGTGGGGCTGTTTTGCAAGAGGAAACAAGGAACCATTTTTTACCATCCCAGGTCAGATAGTGAGGGTTGGCTGGAGAAGCGAAGAGCTACCCACAGCCTTCGTGTGAGCTCTGACCTGCTGGTATATGGTGAAATCCCAAGAGTGGCACAGACAGAGTTTCTGTTTGTGTCACCCCATCAGAGGTCCCCTTCTTCCTTGTCCACTTGCAGCCATGAAGGTGTTGCCTGTTAAGGCTAACCTGAGGTTAGCTGACAGAAGTGTAACTTTCCAGCATCTCTGGGTGTTGCGGGTCTTTACAAGGGGAGAGGGAGGAACCTGGTCTTACTCCAGTTGCTTTTCATGTGTGTGCTGGTCCGAGGCAAAAAAGAAGCAAAGTCAACCAGGAACTTGAAAATAGGTGTGTAAGGGACTCCCTGACACAAGCAGAGACCTAGTCCAGTGTGCTCTAACACATTATCCTGGTTTTAAGATACATCTCTGTCCTGGAGAGCCAGATTCAGATTACTGTGAACTTCAAGCTGTCCCATTTTGGGCCAGAGATGGGGTCAGCCTCCAAGTAGGATCAGTACAGAGCTCAGAACCATGTCTTACTGGTACTGCTGCCTCTATTTCTTACTTTGCTTCTAGATAGGAATATGGACCTAAGTGTTTATTTACACGTTACTGATTAAATTGTTATTTACCACTGGGGGAAAGAGCATTTAAGATAACGTGTGTGGGAGATATTAAGAAAATAAATGTAATGAAAGCTCAGAAGGCTTGTGTTTCCCAGAAAGGTTGCTAAGAGGGAGAAGAAGTAATTTGTTGTGGATGCTGTGTAATCTTTGAAGCCTCCCAGTCTATTTCTCTGCCTCTGACACATTCTGCAGGATCTCAGAAATCTGAGATTCTGTAGGGTCCAGACCTTTTTTCCATTTTATTCTGAATTCTTTTCAGTACTCTAGGTGTTCCTATACTGCTTGTATACCTGTTAAAAACTTTTCTCCCTGAATCCCTCAGCCTGCAGTCAGCCAGGGAAAGGACATATGCGTGCCTGCCTTCTCCTCCCCTGCTCCTCTGCTGTCCACGTGGGTTTGGTTTCACAGCTTACATTTATTTCTCAATCCTCATGGACGGAGTACATTGAGGAGCTGCTACTTTTCCAAGCATGGCTATTTTAGCGATCGTGTGTGAAGCAATTTAGGGCCCGTTAGCCGTGAGAGGGCTTCGAGGAGCCTCCTTGGGGGCCTCCCCTGCTTTGGGCTCCAGGTCTCTGCGCAGGCCCTGGCCAGCAGTGCCTGCCTGAGCGCTGTGGCCGGTCTTGCTGACCCAGCCCCGTCTGCCTGGCTGGACATCCCAGGTTCCACCCCAGGGCCCTGCCCAGCGCTGGTGACCGTCCTGGGGCCACTGAGGACTGTGGGTCTGTGCCAGGGGGGTAAGGGCCGGCCCACCCTGCCACTGCCTCCAGCTCTGGCTCCCCTGCCTGTGCAGGGCAGTGCGGTGGTGTAGCCGGTCTCATCCTCAGACCTGCATCAGGGTTGTTTTTTTAATCTTTTTTTTAATTATTATTATCTATTTTCTTGTTTTTCTATTGGTATAGCTAGTACCACAGCAGGTAGTTCTATCTGTGGGTTTTGAAAGCTACCACAGCAGGCTCAGACACACAACAAAGTTAGTTTCTGGAGCTTAACAAGCTACCGCACATCAGCTGCCGAGGTAGCTCCCTTTGTATGTTCTTAGTCTGCAACAAATGCAAGATAATTCAGCTTATCTTAACTCTTTATTACTGCAGGCTCAATTAAATCCAATTACCTCACATTTGCAAGATTACACGTGCAAGATTACACTCACACAAGATTACTGCTGGTCGGCTGATGGTGGAGGATCTGATGATGGCTGAACCCAGCCTAAATATTTCTTACTACTCTTAAGAATAATTTCTACCACTGTCTGCATCTCTTTTGAGTTTGCTCCCACAAAGCTTTATCTCCAAGAGAGGGTGGTGTGCTTCTAAGTGCCAATGCCTGTTAGTAAAGGAATTTACATCAGGCTAAACTGGTGACAGTGGAGAGAAAGGACCAGGCTCCGCAACAAATGGAAAGTCTTAGCCACAGGCTTACATGATACTCCAAGAATTGAAAGGTTAAGAAATTCCCTTACAGCAACCCCAGGCCCTGCACAGTTAGCCAGAATTTATCAGAGACGTTTCTAAGGATGAAGTCATGCAATATTTTTCTGTTACTATTTGGTGTGCTTCAACAGGAGAGAAATAAAAGCTCAGATCTCCCCAGTACATTTACAGTTAAATTTTGGAGAAGTGTACTGCTAAGCAGGTACACAGGATGAAAAACTTAACCAGAAGAGATGGAAGAATTCAAGGTATACATGAAAAAGGATCAGTCCAGCAGGAAGTGTTGGTGGGGGAAGAATGGGAATACAGGCAACATCTGAGGAGACAAGGAACTTTCTATGAAAATTGGGCCATAAATAGAAGGACCATTTTAATATGGCATATATTCCAAGGCCCTGATGAGTAAGATATTTATAGAAAAAAATGGCACACATGCTCTGCCATCTGAGGCTTAGTGACTTCCAGAAATCTGCTACTTAGGCAATCCATTAATCCCACGATAAAAGCATGTGAAAACGGTTACAAAAAAAGGTGCATACTTTTTTTCATAAAACACGGCAGCATGTGCAGTCTGGAGGGCAAGGTGAGCACAGATTACCTTTGCACATTAATATTAGTAGCTGGCTTTTCAGATAAGGTAGTAATGGTTTGTAACAGTGTACCTAAAAAAAAAAAAAAAAAAAAAAAAAAAAAAGAAAAAAAGAGATCTTCATTTATTTCCCTCAGGCAGATTTTATGGGTTTTGAAGAGCTAGTTTTGTACCAGAATGATCCTGAATGCCATACTGCTAGCACTCCAGAAAAGTATTCCAGCACCTGCTCTCACACAAAATTAGCTAAACTTATATTCCTAAAAAGAAGAGCAAATGAATTATACTATCTGCTATTAATAATTTTACATGTATCTCCCAAGAGCCATGATACTGTAAATATTCAGCAGTTTCTATTCATACAGTAATAGGAAGAGGTAATACACTATATTAGGGATAACTTCAATTTCAAAATAAGTGGAGGGCCAAATGTTTGATCTATATATAACACAAAATGCTTTTAAAATGTACGCTCCTACAGTTTTGGTTATTGTTCAATGATAAAAACTAAAACCCAGACAGGAACGAACTATGTCCATGTCAATTTGTTTGTACAGCACCCTTTTTGAACACTGTGATAGATTGTGAGTCAAGTGGCTTGCTCTTTATGTTCAGTGCATACAACAGGGATTTCAATAAGGTCAAAACTAGTAAGGTAAACCTTGAAAGCATTTGCTATTTATAAATCACTGAACTTCGAACAAGTACACATCATACACTGGAATCTGACCTTAGCAGAAATAAAATCTAAAGGGAATTGAAACTCGCACAGTCGCTACACCACTTCTCACACAATATCATATTTAAAGCACATTCTCCTAGAAGCTTCTCCAGTGAATATGGTTCATAGGTTAAAACGTTCAGCTTCATTTATCATAGCCTTAAATATACAACTTCTCTAAATGTGAGTGGCTTTAAAGAAAAACAAATAATGAAGAAAGAAATTGGGACATCACATTTATGTATTTTTCAAGGTAAGCTTAAAGCCAGCCCAAGAGGTATAACTCTGGGGTCTAGTTCAGTCTGGTTCCCTCCTGCCAACTGGCAACACTGGGACAGACACTCCAGATGATTTTACAGTTTAAATTCAATTCTATCAAGACAGAAATAAACACAGTAGTGATTTTTACTGTTCATCTTTACTTGTAAAGATGCTTTAATACAGAATTTTCCAGCTGAACTCTGGGAAGTGGCAGATCTTCTGTACCTGCTTTCTGTGGTTCTACATCAGATATGTACTGAATCTGATCAGCCTCATTAACTGCAGATACGATAAAGAGTCACAAAGTGCACAGGTGATTTTGCTACATAGAACTGTAGAAGTCAGGGCAAAGGCATTCAAAAGCCTGTTCTATATACAAATCTTCCAATTCCTAAGGCAGCCTATGATGGGGAGGTATGAGAAGACACCCCTAATGCTGGCTGTGCTGTGTAACAAAACAGCTGGGAGAGAAGGGGAGCTGATATTATCTTCAGCTGACCTAGATGGATTTGGAAGAGGATATATGTCTACAGCTTCAGCCAGGGGTTATAAATATGGGATTAAGTTCCCATTCCTCTATGCTACACTTCCATCTAGGAAAGCTGAGTTACCTCAGTGTTTCCACAGTTGTGAACTACTGATCTTTGCCATAATGGCTAAATAGCCACAGTTTTGTTCCAGAGCTGTCTGTCACCCATTAAAATGACCCCTTTGGTGAGTTTTCCATATAGCAATTATATTTGGGGATCAAATCTTTTTGGTGGCAAACTATCATTCCTGTAACTGGCACTCAGTAAACGAAAGATATGTTTCAGATTTTGGAGACAGAGAGAGATGAAAGACTCTATGATCCTTTTAACAATCTATCAAAAATCTGGATAATATATTTAGATAAAGAATCATACAATCATAGAATTATTTATATTGGAAAAGACCTGTAAGATCACCAAGTCCAACTGTTAACCTAGCGCTGCCAAGTCCACCACTAAACCATATCGCCATGCACTACATTTACACATCTTTTACATACCTCCAGGGATGGTGACTCAATCACCTCCCTGGGCAGCCTGTTCCAGTGCTTGACAACCCTTTTGGTGAAGAATTTTTTCCTATTATCCAGTCTATACCTGGGCCCAGTACTAAGCCCTGGGGAAAGCCATTTGTGACAGGCCACCAACTAGATGTTCCTCTGTTACCACAACTCTTTGGGCTCATCCAGCCAGTCAGTTTTTTTACCCAGCAAACAGACACCTATCCAAGCCATGAGCAGCCAATTTCTCCAGGATAATGCTGTGGGAAATAGTGTCAAAGGCTTTACTAAAGTCTAGGTAGAATGTCTAGGTATAAAACATCTAAGAGAAATTTTACAGCCATGAGAAAGGTCTATTAAGCTGTCTGAGAGGAGAAGAAATTATGGAAATGAAAGAAAATGCACAGAAAATTATATTCTTCATGGGACTGTCTTCAATCTATTTGCAATGTCCTCAGCTCTTTTCCTGCACAGTATGAAGCCCAGCTGTTGATCAGCCACACAAACAGTGTGGATGTGACTTACATCATATTTTAACCATGCCAAAGTGACTTTCAGTGGGCATGCTCCATATGTACTGCTATAAAAAGGAAAGAAGGAAAAAATAAAAATAACCAACTCATTTAAGGTCTATGAAGTTACATTACCTGGTATAAATAAATCCAAAATTACAAAGTTGACAAGAGTCTGCAAATGCCCAAATGGGGGCATATCTTGGAATAAGCAGTTCCTATGATCAAACCAGACCTGGCTACAGTGACCCAGGATAGATAAATTCAAGTTATCCAGCACCAGGGTCTGAAACAAGCCAGAGTTCTGAACAAGTTCAGAGCTGAATCAAACTGCATTACACTAGACCCTGTGTTGGGATGGAGCTGAATGGAGAATCCATTCAACTGTCATTCTGATACGACTGGTACTGTCTCATGCTAGTATTACCCATGGCTTTTTGTTCATTTTTAGAATCTGTAGATGTAAGTGCCTTGGTTCTGATGCATGCACTTCTAATTAAAGGAAATTTGTTCTTTCCACTCATGCGAGGCTCATGATGAGAACGGACTTGTTCCTACCCATTCTATGGCATGAAGTGGGCACAAGTTTTCTCAGTGGTCTGTCTTTCAGAGCTCTGGCTTCAAGGAAAAAAATCTGATCTGACATTTATAGTAGCGACTTTCAGCCCAGCAGTGACCACTAAACAGGTCTGGCTGAGTCTCTGCTGCAGAAGAAAAGAGGTTCAGTAACCAACCCTCAGCCCAAGGCTAAGTGTCACAGACTGCATTATGTCCAGGGTTAGCACCGCTAGATGTTATTTGCCCTAGTAAGGGCAAATGGGAATAGTTTGAAACAACACCCAAACAGTAGGAATGATCAGGTCTCCAGGAGATGAACTCATTTGCTTGTCCTTTTGCTGAGCAGCAGGGACTGTGCTTGTGGCTTCCGAGAGATGTCTTGCCTTAGAAGGGGTGAGAGGAAGAATGGGTCTGTCCTGGCCTTCTGCAAACCAACCTTCAGAAAAGAGTACAAAAAACTAAAGTGTTGCTTTTAGAGATGCCAGACTAGTGTTTCTTTACACTGCTCTTTTCCAGGGAAGTCTTCATCCCACATGATCCACCCAAAGGGAAATAAATAGGAATCTACTTACTTGCTTTATCACATCAGGGGCTCAGAAGCACTTCTGGTACTTGTGTATGCCTCTCACCTCTCCCCATGCAGCTCTAGAGCCTTACCTTCAAATTGAAAATGCCTGTGTTGGGATACTGAGCAACCATCTTTGGCCCCTTCCTTGGGATACCCCAGTTTGGAATTGTGCTCTGTGCTGCAGAGAAGACCAATTTGCTAGCACTCTTAGGTGTTTTTCTCTTTTTGGACTGCAACAGAAAGTACTTTGTTTGGGATTTGTTTCCTTTTACCACCACAGAACTGTTCTTTTGTTGTTGATCTTCTAGATCAGTTGAAGGAATTAAGCAAACACACTGTTTGTCAATCTGACAAATGGAAAGAAAGAGAAAAGAACAAATTCAACATCACAGGATGCTAAGAAAATTACTTCTATTTTTAGCCTGGTACATTTTCAGACATGTAAACACCTCTGTTAATTGCAGACCCCGCGGCAGTGCTCTAGGGATTATTGAATTGCTTGGAAAGCTGGCAGCCCTATATGGCATACCAGTGAAGGACTTGACAAGACTAATTGTGTTCCAAGTTGTTTTCAGCACCAGTGGGAAATGAGGTCTGTGTCCTGGATGTACTGTACAAACTACGTAGTAATGACGGAGGAAAGGGAGGTGGGAAGAGTGAGGTGCTGAATAAATGTAACAGGATCTATAAACATATGACATTTCACTAATATATTTGGCTTCTGGAATTTGAAAAGCAATTGCACGCTTAAAGGGAGTGAGATGTACTATCAAGAGTGCCTGTGTTTCCCACGGAAATTTTAAATGGCTGTTAGATCTTGAGTATATCTTTCTACTGCTCTTCCCAGTAACAGTAAGAATACAAAATTCATTATTAATGAAGTTTCCCTTTAGACATAGGATTTTTTAAGTCCATATAAGTTATATTTTTCCCTCCGCACACTTATGAGGCCTAAAATTTATGTCCACAAAGTTTCAAGCTCTATTAATAACATTTCAGGATTGTCCTCCCTTGGAAATTCCCAGTAGTAGCAAATGATTTGCAAATACCTTTTTACTTGTCTTCCTGTCTTCAAACATGGGTTTCCAGCTAATCTATTGCTTGAGTGACTTATCTGCTGTGCTTAAGTGTTCCTTAAAGAGCACTTAATTCAAAACCTGTGTGAGCAGGTGAAACTTCTGTGGTATTTGCACCTGTTTATCTCACATTTAAAATTGGCTTTGTTCATCAAATTCTATATATCTAACCAAGCTACTTCCACAGCATTTGGAATGCATTCATCAACCTTTATGTGACTCTTTTGGTTCTGGTGGGAGGAGGCAGGTAACCTTTTATGGCTTAGAGCTCCAGGAAAACTAGCTTGCTTTCTGCGCTGCAGGAAGAAACATGCCATAAAAACACCTCATTGAAACAGATTTAACAACATTTCCCCTTTTTATGAGCACAGCAGCAGATTTGTGCTAGGTCTGGCTTTGGTGCCTTCTTGCTTTTCTCTGGCATATGCTGTTAAGTATACAATCTACACAAAGCGAGCTGTTTCTTCTTTCCTAGGGTATATCTTCCAGTCTTAGTGGCAATGCAATCTAAGATTGTGATCATACTCAAGTGTGCTAGCTCTTAAGAGCTGGTGTTATGAGCCCTTTGACTGAAGGTTTAATAACAGGAAATTTTGGGGAAAGCAATCTCAAAGGTAAAATGATGGCATCATGGGGCTCGGAATAATCTGTCTGCCAGAATAGCAAAAGGGAAGCTAGATAAAAGGATGAAAGGATCTGAGAGGAAGTATGGAGAAATGGAGGCTTGGGGAAAATAGCCAGGAAATCAGAGAATGCCTGGAAGAATATCAGGGGTGTGATGGAAAGAGATTGTGAGAAGAAGCATTTCCAGAAGGGAGAAGCCTGGCAGAGAAATATATTAAAGTGATGCATGCTCTGGCTTGGGGGCCGGAGCAGACTGAGGCATGCAATGTGATCACCCTCCTTCTAGGGCTCTGGGCCAGAAAGCAAAATATTTTTTATGTTTGGGAGCAGATTAACAGGCAAACTATAAGCCCATCTTCCTAAAGGTATTATGCAGCCTTTTGTTGGTACACTTAGAACAAACTGGTGAAGATGTTACTTTCCATCAAATTTGTTCAGTTAGATCTGGAGTGGGCAGGTCCTGAAGGATGCATGTATCCCACTAAAAAAAAAAGTGTGTTCTCTGGCCCACCAAGCAAGTGGCAGTGAAATGATAGGGCTAAAATATTTCTTCTTTCAACCAAATAAGCTGTTCTTATCCATTGTCTCTACTGGAAGCAGACCTTTGTCTATGTTATGCCTGAATCATGCTTGAATATTGGCCAGGAAGAGTTGAACTATATGAGGGGGCCTACCAACAGTGTGGCTGGTCCATGGCCTTGTTTAGTTTCCCAGCAAAGTCATAACCCATTAAAATACACTGGGATTCAGAAACAAATGGGAGAATGATGTCTTGCTGCAGAGAAATTCTGAGTCATTCTTTAGCTCTGAAAATGAATGTGAAGTCTTAAAGGGATGTTTCCAGTAAATGTAGGTTTTCCTGCTTTCCACCATGTCTGTCATGAATGAGATTAGCATCTAAAACCTGCATGAGGATGAGCATAGAGCTGATCTCTCCCAGTCTCCCTTATCAGAGTGATGATGACAAATTGATGGGGGTGCCAAGCTACCAACAGAGCCTCGGGATGGTGCCAGCACTGCGATGTTTTTTAAAATAAGTTTGAAATACATCAAAAAAGGTTGATATAGGGATGACAGGTTCAGTATAGGGATAGTCCCCTTCTGTGGGCATCCTGAATATTTAGTGATGAGGTAAATGATGATGGAGAGAGATTAGAGAGATCAGTTCCAAAACGCTAAGGTAAGCATTCATGATTATTTTGCTGTACTATCAAGAAAGTAATAGGTAACACCTGCATTGCCGTGTGTCATGATGTAACCTGCAGCATGGTTTCCTGATGATCTAATCTGGTGTCATATTTGGAAAATGTATCTATCCCACATGCCCTGTCCTTTACACAGTCTTGAGATAACAGGACAAGGGAAGTAAAATTGTGCATCTCTTTGCAAAATAGAGCTAGGATGTAGCCAAAATACCTGTGCAGATCCATAAACTGAAGAGCGCTCAAAGCTTCCCATCACATCCTGTGCAGTTGCAGTGTATTTAATTTTTGTTATCATGAAACATAACTTTTTAAGAAGCAATAATAAATCAGTTCATAAGAATCTATTCTGAGAGAAGCTGTAACCATCAAGACTAAGAGCTGCTATGATTACTCCACAGACATCAGCACAAAAATGGCAATATATTCTGCCAACAAATAATGTGCTGTTCCATTGCTGTAGGACTATCAGCCCCAAATTGCCATCTGTGTCTCCTGCAGTGTTCAGTGTCCCATGTGGCTAATTAGCTGGCATATGCCATCATGTGAAAGAAGGAATTGTTCTGCCTTGTTGGAGGTTTTTTTTGTTCAGAATTTTAGATATCTACTAGTCCATCTAAAAGGCAAAGTGTTTATTATGAGGAACCATAAATGTTCTGAGCACTACACAGAACAAATAGGATCTTGACTGTAAAGAATTTATCTAATATAGATGAAAATCTTAGAGGGGCATGGAGATGACTAGTCACACATTTTCAAAATTGCTTCAGATGGAAAACCGAGTTTTCAAGAAGAAAAATTCACAAGAAATTCATACTTTGAACTGACTTGTTTTTAGGTAGGAGCTGACCACAAGTTTCAGTTCAGATATTCTGCTGCAGTCTTGCAAAAGTTACGGTTAGACTGTTCGGGGTTTTCTTTCTTCTTTGTATGTAATTCCCCTTCATGAACTGAACTGCAGTCCCACAGATGCAATTTCATCTCTTGCTAATAGGAGACCATGTGGTGTCTCATGGAAGGTGTAGGCCAAACAGTAAACCTTATTTACAGAGAAGGACATACAGCAAATAGTCTGTAAGTCCCAGTGGAATAGAAATATTTCACTAAAAAGAGATTCATAACAAATTTTCACAAGGCAATTTAATTTCATTGGTTTTGTCTGTCTTTCCCTTGTGGAAAGGCACTGTCTCCATGCCAAACAGACATCAAGGAGCCAGAAGGGTGGGGGATTTGTAGTTGAAAAGAGAAGAGAGGAGACTGGTTTCTGAAATACTTGGAGCTGACAATACTGCTAATAATCTGTGGCTGTTTTTTAAAGAATTATAACCTGGCAGAATTGTTCAACTTCTGACTCTAAAAGGTTACTGAGATAAATATATGGTTGCTTACTTTAGCAGTATAAGTTTGCCTAAATAATTTTTCAAACCTTAGAGAAAGAGAAATTTGGCCTGTGATAGCTATTCTGAAGCAATGAAATATTGTCTAGATATATTATCCAATATTATTATTCATAATTAATAGGTATTCAAGATTATTATGACTAAACTCTTTATCAAGGTATGGCTAAAATGCTTCTGCTGTGAGTACTCTGGGATATAAACCACCTTTTTCTATCCAGAATCTAAGGCCAGTACTGAGTGATTCCTGTTTCATGCACAGAGGCTCTGTTGAAAATAGATTTCCAAATAAAGCCCTAAAGGCAGCAGGGAAGGTGGGATGCAGCAGCAGGACTCCTTCTTCAGCAGGAATTTTCTTGTTACTTCGTGGAGCTAAGAAGTCAGTCTGTCAGGGTTTTGTATCTTTCCAGCTGAATCCCATACATGAAATAATTTCCTATTGCTTGTGGTTTAGAAAGTAATTATCAGGCCATGCCCAGAGAAAATTCAGGGTCGATCTGAAAACTTCAACAATTTAGCTGTGATCGGAGCAAGCTAGATTTCTGTGGAGACCCCCTTAGATAAGTCCCACTGATGTTCTAGTGGGCTTTCAAACGCTGTTTGCAACTTCAGAACTACTATAAATCTGTAATAAATCACTTCAGCAACCTCCCTGAGGGGCTTCTATCCCAAGTAATTTGCCAGTGTTCTTAAACATGCTTTACTGTATATTGACACTTTGGCTTTTTGGTTATTTCTGTTTCTTGCCTGTATGAACCACTCCTTAAAATGGCCTGTTTCCCTGGCACCAGGAATGAAACTGGAACAGCTTGTCCTGGCAACTGTTGCTAGTCTACGGTAATTGGATGTATTAAAAATAAAAACAACAACAAAACAATTGTTTTTCCTCATTCCTTCCCAGTAGAAATCAATTAGTCACAGCCTTTATTTAGCACATGTGACATTTACCTAAGCAAAGGCAACTGGTGAGCCGGTTATGTGTAACCGTCCTGGGGAGCACAGATCTTACTCATGCTCCAGGCTTCATTCTGTTGTCCTGCTCGTCACCAAGGGTTAGTCATTATTCAGGGTAGTGCAGGATGTTTCTGGTAATAGCACAAGCTGCTATGAGATCCTTTTTGCCATGAGTTTGAAAGGAATTGAACGGGGGAACTACTTTCTTTGCTTGCTGTTGAGAGTACTCTCCAGCAGCATGCCATGCAAAGAGCTTCTCCTGCTGGGCTTCATGCCAGGGCCACATCCTCAGCATAAGCTGTCACCTTCGGTGCTTGCTGGCTGCTGTACATGAGATCTCCATGTGCTCCTGCTCATGTGAGGGCTTGTGCAATAAATCACAGACTCATTCCTCCATCAGACAGTACCTGCCCCGCTCTCCCCTCATCTCCATCCTAGCAGTGCTTATCGCCAGGCTCCAGGGAGGAGTGCGGAATCATTTTATTTTCTTGACAGGTGCCTGATACATAACATGTGGGTGCATGTTGTCTTGGGAATGCTGGTCAAGTCAGGTCAAAATCCAGTGGGGGAAAAAAAAGGATAGGAAAATCAGGAAAGTCTTGGTTTAGTTTGTGTGGCTTCATTTTGGTTGAGGCAAATCTTGTGGGACTGGACTCCCTAGGGGACTTGCTGCAGATTTGGATTAATTTCCCTTCTTGGACTGAGGTCATCTGGAGCTACAACACCCGTGTGTGACAGAAACACCTTAGCCACCTGGTACAAGGCAGATGATGTCTTGATATAATCTCTGAAAAAAAACTTGTTGGTTTGACTGTCTATCTTGCCTGTATTGGTATGCAGCTGGGCAGCAGTATAGCTGGAACTCTAGGAACCTGTCCTGCCACATGGTAGGTGCCCTAATAACTTGATTTTCCTTTCTTGCATCCTCCTGCCAGAGTGACTCCAACTCATCATTTCCTTTGCATTTATTACCAGCATCTAAGAAGGAATTGAGTCAAATTAAATGTTTAATGCAACATGGGAAGAATTTTCTCATTGCTTCAACAAGAAATATCAAGAATAATTCTTGTTTTGTGCCAAACTGAATTGTTCTTTTGATTTTACCCCCATTGACATCACATCAACCATTATCACTGTCTCAGTTCTGACCAGCTTTGTGTGTTGCCTGTGTTTTGTGTGTTGCCTGTGTTTTGAGAGGTGGTTTCTGTCTGTCAACTGTCTCGCTCAGAAAAAAAGGCTTTTTCTTTTCTCTGACAGTATCTTGAAAGAAAAATAATGCTCTTACCTCTCAGTTTCATCTAGGCATCACCCTGCTTCTGCAAAGCAAGCTATTTTGGTGCATACATTCACATGAGGACTTTCTTTAACTCTATCAGCTGGTGATTAATAATTACTTAGATTCAGAAAATATAAAAATTTTATTTTTGAAAGATACAGCGCTTTACATAAAAGCCTCCAAGGGTGACTTTGAAGTTTAGAGATAATTATTTGGCAAGCAATGTGGGGTCTGCTGACATGGTTGGTTAAAGAACATATTGTGCTAATTTGCAGTTATACTAACAGAGATAAGAAGCCTGAACTACAGAACTGAGTACAATCAGGGGCATGTAAATGGGACCTATGTTATGTCTGCTGGATCTCCTGAGGTTCTGGCTCTAGTTTAGAGCATTTCTTTATTTAAAACCCCACTGTCAGAAAGAGAGATTTGTTGGATGTTCCAGAGGAATGTGAAAGCTGGAAGATTCTCTAGAAAATTAGATTTACCTTTAATGCTTGATTCATCTATTGTTACCTGCTTTTCCTCTCCTGGCCAATTATAGAAAGTATGAATTGTATTCCCATTTTAATACATCTATCAGTGTTAAAGACTTTATTGGATGAATTGATAGGTTCTGAACTTTGCAAAGACTCCACAGGTGAGGGTGTAGGGCATCAAATAACTGTAAGGACATTGGTCTTCTAGTTTCACCTTAATGAGAGTACCTCAAGATGAACTTTGGTTATTTGTGTAGGAGTGATTTAAAATACCTGCTCCATTTTTCTGCCAGACATTGTGACCCCAGCAGCAGAGACAGCAGAAAGGGTGATATACCCTTCTCTGAGCTACAGAGGTCATAGCCTGGTGTATTTACTGAAACTGCAATAAGTCTTAGCTTTTGGGTAGTAACTCCTGGCTGCGTGGGCAGGCAGCTGAGAGTAATAACCTCTTAAATTATTCCAGGGTACAGTACAAGAACTCATTTAGAGGTACTCTGCGTAATCTTGGGCCTATATTTTCTAAGGTGTATCTCCTTTCATGAAGCTTTTTTGTACAGGTTGTATGTTTGCATCTTTGTACATGTTGTCTAATATTAGGCTTCTCATCTGTGCATGAAACTGTCAAGATGCATACATGAAATTGTTTTGTGTGCAGCATGGGTGGATATCCATAGTGCTACTGATCACTGTAATGTCCTGGTGCCTTTAGAAATCCTGTTTGTCTGCCTTTGTAAAGTGGTTGATAACAGCACCATGCTGCAGCACCTGGTTGGGAACCAGGAGATGGCAAGTCAAAAGTCTGACATTTCTCCTTCATTCCAGAGGTCCACAACATGTCAGGCTTTGGACTTATGTAAATCCCATGTGATTTCCCTGGGGTTCTCACAGAAAGCAAGATGCTTCTTTTTCTCTCCCAGGAGCTTGGAGCTGCTGCCTCTTATTGATGCTCATCAGGAGGCCATGCCCACAAACCCCCCGCCGTGCCCTGCTGCATGAACTCAGAAACTTACCTGTATGCCAAGTTTGGCGTGTGCGCTGCTAACTCCTGCTCGCAGGTGGAGCTGTACTGTTCGGTTCTGAGTATCTTCAGAAAAATCTTATGGCATAGAAAGCTTTGTGGATTAGGAGGCAAAAAAAAAAAAAAAAAAAAAAAAAAAAAGGCTATACAACCGTGATGTTATGGGTTTGGTGTGGGGTTTTTTGTTAGAGGGTTAATGATGTGCTGTAATTCCACATAATTATTTTATTCCTAATGGACCCCAATAAAAAGATTAATAAAGATATTATGGAATAATTACTTTGGTGCTCTTTACATAGACAATGCAACAGCAATGAGTAGTCTAAGATGGGGCAAGCAAGAGCTATGACAATCCATGTCCCTCCTCACCAGCACCTCTTCTGCTGGTCTAGTCCTTCATCAAAAGCTTTTAAATAGGCTTTTGAAGTCACATTGACCTCAGTTGGCTTTGGGATCTCAGAATTCTCTAAATGGACACTACTTGCACCCTTAATTCTTGGGATTTCCTTAGGAACTTCTGATTTGATTTAGGCCTACATCTTTTTCAAGTTGAAGTCAAAATATTATTTCCCTAGCCTTCATATGTTTTTGAAAAATATTGATTTATAAACAGCTGTACTTGACATTTCATTTGGGATGGAAGGGAAGCTGGTTAGTTGTGGTCCATGGTAGATATATCTCTTCAGGAAATGCTTGCTAGAAGCAGGACTTTAAGGTTTATCTTGGCATATCCAAAATGGATATGGAAAAAATAACTTAAATCATGGTTCCAGTTTTTGTTGTTTCTGAGAGTTTGGTGCTTACTAAAGTGTAGTATGCATGTATGTATGTATGCCAGGACAAAGATACAGTATCAATGAAGTTGTGTATGAGGTTTTGCAAATAGTTATCAGGCATGTCAATTGTGACACATGTGAGCCTCCATTCATGTTCCTGTGGCTTGCAGCTGAAGTCATGTAGGAACTATGGTTAATATGAGCTGATATCAGTTAAACATTAGTGGTCATACATGTTATCAAATCAATAAAAGTGCTGACCTGCTTTACCTACCCCAGCTTGAGCACCGTTATCCTCAGGCTGGCACTTGGAACTGGAGCCCACTTACAACATCTGACAACTGCAAGGCCAGTAATGCCAGGAGGTTACTTTAACCCATAAATGATACCTCCTTTTTCTTCTGGGAGGGTCGTTTTTATCAAGTCTGTTTTCTGTTTTTTATTCTTTTCCTCAGAAAATGAAGACTGTTAACACAGTCCAAGTACATATTACATTTTGAAAGGGTTGATGTTTCCTTTTTTCCATATAATCTTTGGCTGCCTCTACCTTGAAATGTTTCTGTTCCCCTCCCTCTGGCCTAAAAAATTCTGATAATGGGTTTGGGTGAAGTCATGAAAAATAAAAGTAGTGAAATGCATAAAAAAATCAGAAGGGTGTCTACTTTTCCTTGGATTGCTTCCTTTGAATAAGGTCTGAAGCAGTTTAAGCAAAACATGATCTTTTCCTCTTCCATTAGTTGAAGGTCAGTCATCAGTGGGTTATACATGTGTAGAGAAGTTACCTTACCATACATAAATTTTCCACTCTTATTCCTTAATTCTACCTTGTTGATAGCCATGCTACATTGTATAATCTCTGTAATCATAACAAAATTTTGGAATTATCTGTAAGCACAAGCTGCAGTTCTGATTAGATACCTTTATTACTTAAGTTTTCAGCCAAGCTTAGATTTGTTTCCCTTCTCCTTCCTCACCACCAGATTGTAAATATTCCAGTAAAAGAAGACTCAAGATCTGCATTTAAGAATGATGATCTTATGAATGTTGTTGACTTTCTTTGAAGAAGAAGAATCCATAGTAAGAGGTCTGGTACTGAAGGTTCTTCCCTTATACCCCTTCCCCCAAACCTAATCCATCTGGGTTCTACTCTGAACCTGTTTGTAGCAACTTTTATACTATAGTTTCAGGTTAGGATGTATGTGGATTTTCAGTGCAACTGTGGATGCAGCGGTAGGTGCCTGGCACCTGAGAGTATTTCAGATGTATGGTCTCAAGGATTGCTGTAGACCACCTGCGCCGATTTTCAGGGTAGATGTGTGAGAGAATGCCTATGATGCACAGTGGTCTGGTGTTCAGAAAGCAAACTTGCTATCTAATTTACTAGCTTGCTAGCTCGCTAGCAAACTAGCTCCTGAGAATCAGTTAATGGTAGATCGTATATCTGAAGTCAGCACTGCATTGTTGAGTGCAGCCGTAGCCTTAAGAGCCTTTAAAGGATGAGTGGCTATTACTGATCCATAAAACATTATTGTGTAGCAATTTATTCCACAAAACCAAAATGATATAAGGAGAAATTGTATTCATTACATAAACAGCACACTTCGACAAACAAGATTGGCATTCTATAAGCACACATGTAAGAATGAGAGCTTCATAAAACAAATAATGAAAGGAACAAACTGTTACAGTCTGATTAATTTCAGTAATTTTGTAATTGAAAATTTCCACCCACTACGCATGAGAGGAAAAGTACACATAGTCCTGCACAGCCATTATGTATCTACTTCTTAGACAGTGGCAACCATGTTAGCTGTCGAAATGACGGCTTTGGGTCCTCTCCATTATTTCTTGACCATTCACAGAGATATCATTGCTTCCTAAAGTTAGAAAGGGAAAAAATTGTATTTTGATAATGAATGTCATTCCTAATTGGAAGAAACAAAAATTTTAACCAAAACAAAACTAGCTATTTAATTGAGTTTTTTTTCTCCAGCAAGAAAAAATAAGCTTATTAGGAGGAAAACTGTGTGATAGCTTACAGTTAACTTCTTTCAGACAGCAGTAATGGAAACTGTCCTTTTGAATATAATTGCATATGTGAACAATCAGTGAGATCTGCCAAAGTTTTCATTGCTGTGAAGTTAATCTTTCATCTTTTCAAACATTTATTTATAGATCCAGATCAGTTACAGGAACAGCAACAGCAGCTATGCCCTCAATTATAAACGTTTGTTCTAATTCCTAGAAAAGTGTACATGTATATACACACAAACACACATACCAGTATTCCAGACACACACCAGAAACTTTACTGCTAAAAGTAAAATTGAACTCATATTTTCCATTTCCATTTTTTAACCTACTTTTGTGTTGCGCTGCAAATTTTACTGACTTATTAGGTTCAGACATTGCTTATCATTCAAACTTAGGTTATTCATACAAACCGAGCCTGAACATCAGATATTGGAAGGTCAGTTTTTGGCACTGCACTTCTGGAAAGATGTGAACCACTTGGAAAGGATCTGAAGAAAAGCAACAGGAACGAGTAGAGGTCTAGAAAACATAACCCATGAGAAAAGATTGAAGGTACCACAGTTGTTTAGTCTAGAGAAGAACAGACGGAGGGAAAAATTTTTTATAGTTTTCAAATATCTAAAAAGCAGCTACAATTATCTATTTTCCAAGCTGATGGCTGATGCAGCAAGAAGGAATGATCTTAAGCTGTGGTAAGGGAGAGGACAGAGGAGACGCTAGGAAATACACTGTAATGGTATGGCCAGAGAAGCACTGGAAGGGTGCTGGAATCTTGATCATCTGGAGATTTTAAAGAGCAGATTAGAAAAACATCAGCCAAGAGTAGACTTTGGAAGTGGGGCAGGGAAAGGAATGAAGGGACTGAACTAGGAATTTTTTTTTAAGATCTTTTGAAAACTGCTTGTTTCTGGATTACATGATTTTACATTCTGGGGCTGTTATTGTAGGTTGTTACCATATTCCCTTCAGTACCCTTTCAGGCATTCATGATAGCCTGAGGACAGATCTCATTTTCCAGACTAGGATGCACCAGTGGAAAATGTTACCAACCCATGTCATTCATGCAGCAGGAGCATATAATTTTTTTGTTCTGTCCTTCCTGTCAGCTACCAGGGTGGCTTATGTGGATGCTCCAAAACCATTTCAGTCAAAATAACTAAATTAGTAGAGATCTATTTTTTAAGTGTGCACGCTAATCTGATTATCTCTTTTGACTAAGCAGCTTCTGCCAGTAGGTCTCCAGGAATCAATTGATAAGGAAGAGGTGAGGCTGGGCTATTTGGTTGAGTATGCTTTCTTCTCCCCTTTTAGGACTTGCAGACAATCATAATTGTCCCTGTTAATCTTGCTGCTTTCCTACTGGCCATCCTTTCTTCAAGGAACAAATCTATTTATCATTTCCTCACATCCAATTAATTTTTAGATAGTTTTTGCTCTGTTGGACAAAACTCATTGCCAACCTGACACACTCTCTAGAGAGGTGTGCTGCTTACTGGGGACTCTTATCAGAGATGTCACATGCAGATTACCAGGACTTGTACAGTCCACTAACTATTATCCACTTCTGTTGCTTCACATGGGCACCAGCGATGTAGCCAGTAGCAGTCTGAGGAGTATCAAGAAGGAGTACAGGTCCCTGGGAGCAGCGGTAGAGCACTCTCCAGTGCAGGTAGTTTTTTCATCAATCCTCAAGGGAAGAGGTGTGAAACACCCAGTCAAATCTGGTAAATCAACAAGGGGTTACAGGACTGGTGCCACAGCCAGGGGTTTGGCTACTTAGACCATGGGACTCACTTTGAGAAACCTGGTCTACTGGGGGTTGGCGGGGTCCATCTGTCAGAGAAGGGAAAGAGCATCTTTGGTCATAGGCTTGCCAAGCTGGTGAAGAGGGCTTTAAACTAAAGTTGCTGGGGGAGGAAACTGGGAGGAAACTCCTACCAGTTTGATGCCAGTGCCAGCAAGAGATACCCAGAGCCTTCAGAAGGATCACAGGTCACCAGGAGAGCACCTGAAGAGCAGCACAAAGGAATTCCAGCCACTCCAGCCAGTACATCAGTTTCATCAGGGACCCAATTTAAATGCCTCTATGCTAATGCACGTAGCATGAGTAATAAACCAAAAGAGTTAAAGATGTGTGCACACCTGCAGGGCTATGATCTTATTGGCATAACAGAGATGTGTTGGGATGGCTCCTATGACTGGAGTGTTGTGATAGAAGCATACAGGCTCTTTAGGAAGGACAGGGAAGATGAGGAGGGGGTGTCACCCTCTGTATTAACGACCAGCTGGAGCGCATGGAGCTCTGTCTGGGGATGGATGAGAAGCCAACAGAGAGCTTACGGGTCAGGATTAAAGAAAGAGCAGGGACAGGTGACATTATAGTGAGGGTCTGCTACAGGCCACCCTACCAGAAAGACTGAACAGATGAGGCCTTCTGTAGACAGATTGGAGCAACCCCATGTTCACAAGACCTGGTCCTCATGGGGGACTTCAACTACCCCAACAACTGTTGGAGGGACCACGCAGCAGTAAATAAGCAATCTAGGAGTTTCCTGGAGTGTGTTGATGATAACTCTCTTGTTCAAGTGATAGACGAGCCAACAAGGAGAGATGCTATGCTGGACCTTGTTCTTACCAGCAAGGAGGGGCTGGTGAGGAATGTGAAGCTCAAGGGCATCCTTGGTGCAGTGACCATGAAATGGTGGAGTTCAAGATCCTTAGGGCAGTGAGGAGGGTGCACAGTAAGCTCACTACCCTGGACTTCAGGAGAGCAGGCTTTGGCCTCTTCAGGGATCTGTTTGGGATAGCATGTACCATGGGATAAAGACCTGGAGTGAAGAGGAGCCCAAGAAAGCTGCTTAATATTCAAGGATCACCACCTCCAAGCTCAGGAGCAATGCATCCCTACAAAGAGGAAGCTGGGCAAAAACACTGGGAGGCCTGCATGGGTAAACAGTTTGCTCTTGGACAAACTTAAAAAGGAAGCCTACAAAGGGTGGAAGCAAGGACAAGTAGCCTTGGAGGAATACAGCAAAATTGTGCAAGCAGGAAGCAATCAGGTTAGGAAAGCCTGATAGAATTAAATCTGGCCACAGACATCAAGGGCAACAAAAAAGCTTCTATAGGTATGTCAGTGATAAAAGGAAGACTAGGGAAAGTGTGAGTCCTCTCTGGAAGGAAATGGGAGGCCTGGTTACTCGGGACATGCAGAAGGCTGAGGTACTCAAATGATTTTTTTGCTTCATTCTTCACTGGCAAGTGCTCCAGCCACACCAGCCAAGTTGCAGAAGGCAAAGGCAGGGACTGGGAGAATGAAGAACTGCCTGCTGTAAGAGAAGATCAGGTCTGAGACCATCTAAGGAACTTGAAGGTGCTCAAGGCCATGGGACCTGATGAGATGTGTCTGCAGGTCCCGAGGGACTGACTGATGAAACGGTTAAGTCACTACCTATCATATCTGAGAAGTCGTGGCAGTCCAGCGAGGTTCCCACAAACTGGAAAAGGGGAAACATAACCCCCATTTTTAAAAAGGGAAAAAAGGTAGACCTGGGGAGCTATGGGCCAGTCAGTCTTGCCTCTGGGCTGTGCAAGATTGTAGAGCAGATCCTCCTGGAAACTACGTTAAGGCACATGGAATATAAAGAGGTGACCGGTGACAGCCAAAATTGCTTCACTAAAGGCAAATCATGCCGGACAAATTTAGTGGCCTTCTACAATGGGGTTACAGCATTGGTGGATAAGGGAAGACCAGCTGATGTCATCTACTTGGACTTGGGCAAAGCATTTGACAGTGTCCCACTCAACATCCTTGTCTCTAAATTGGAGAGTGGATCACACAGTGGATAAGGAATTGTCTGAATGGTCGTACTCAAAGAATTGTGGTCAATGGCTTGATGTCCCAGTGGAGACCAGTGATGAGTGGCATTCCTCAGTGGTCTGTACTGGGACCAGCATTGTTCAACATCCTTGTCGGTGACATGGCTAGTGGGATTGAGTGCATCCTTGGCAAGTTTGCTAACCACACCAAGCTGTGTGGTACAGTCAACATGTTGGAGGGAAGGGATGCCATCCAAAAGGACATTGTCAGGTTTGAGAGGTGGGCCCATGTGAACCTCATGAAGTCCAACAAGGCCAAGTGGAAGGTCCTGCATTTGCATCAGGTCAGTCCCAAGCACAAATACAGGCTGGGCTGAGAATGGATTGAGAGCAGCCCTGAGGAGAAAGATTTGGGGGTGCTGGTGGACAAGAAGTGCAACATGACCTGGCAATGTGCCCTTGCAGCCCAGAAAGCTGAGCAAATTCTGGCCTGTGCCAAAAGAAGCGTGGCCAGCAGGTCAAAGGAGGTGATTCTTTCCCTCTGCTCCACTCTCATGAGATCCTACCTGAAGCATTGCGTTCAGCTCTGGGGCTCCTGCTATAAGGACATGGACCTTTTAGATCAAATCCAGAGGAGAGCTGCAAAGATGGTCAGAGGGCTGGAGCACCTCTCGTGTGAAGACAGGCTGAGAGAGTTAAGGTTGTTCAGCCTGGAGAAGAGAAGGCTCTGGGGACACCTTACAGCAGCCTTCCAGTACCCACAGGGGGCCTACAAGAAAGCTGGGGAGGGACTTTTGACAAGGGCACATATCGATAGGACAAAGGGGAATGGTTTTAAACTGAAAGGGGGTAGATTTACATTAGAGAGAAGGAAGAAATTCTTCAGTATGAGCATGGTGAGGCATTGGAACAGGTTGCCCAGGGAAGCTGTGGATGCCCCATCCCTGGCAGTGCTGAAGGCCAGGCTGGGTGGGCCTTTGAGCACCCTGGTCTAGTGGAAAGTGTCCCTGCCCATGGCAGAGGGGCTGGAGCTAGATGATCTTTAGGGTCCCTTCCAACCCAAACCGTTCTGTGATTCTATGCTTTGTGCATCATGGGTTGTACCTCTGACATTTTTTACTGGACATAGTTAATATATGTTAGGATAACTTACAGCCAGTGCAAGACAGACTGGGGTTGGAGGCTGTCATTATCCTCAGAAAGGAATGGGCAAGGTAGATAATGCCTTACTGTTGTTTTAAATATCAAACTCTTTCTTGTATATTGCTTTTCTGGCAAACTGAGTCCATTCTTCAGGAACTGCCAGCATCAAGCTGATAATGCATTACACACTGCAAAATCAGTCCAAGAAGTTATAGTGGTAACTGGCAAGGCCTCCTTTTCTCAACAGCCTGCTAATATTTAGAGGGTAACTTGGACATTTCAGTTCTTTGCTAGATGAAGCTCAGGATATAACTTTAGATTCTGAGTAAGAAAACAGAAACTATTCAGACTGATCAACTGGTACTTCTCAGACTCTTATGCTGAGACCCCAAAATGGCTCAGGGGTTGTGCACTTCACTTCTTGATGCCTGGATTCAAGGCGGACCAGCAGAGCCAGATGTCTCTCCCCTCTCTTCACTCCACGGGGAGGGGAAAGCATCTCAGAGCAGAGGGGGCTGAAGACACCTGTGAGCTGGGCAGAAAGCTACCCCAGCTGCCCACTGAAAAACATAATGGGTAGATATGCCCTGAAGACCCTGTTTTCTCCTGGGGCCTGTCCTAGCCACTGAGTTATATCTGGAATGCTGTGAGATTCATGCGGGTCTTCCTCTTCTTGAAAAGGGGTCTGTGAGTGACATGCCAGAGAAAGGAGATATAAGTGAGAAGGCAGATTGGGGAGAGATGCTCATCCTCAGCCTGTGAGGCCACCTGGGATCTAGTCTGAGCCTTATAGCTGTGGTATGCATCAGCAGGCAGCTGAATGCTGCTATTACAAGTGAAAATGTGAGTTATTCTCCTTCTGACCCAATGTCTCTGAGTGAATCTGTAGATACCATACCCTTACAGAATGATTTTGGTCAGAGCTGGAGAATGCCTTCAGCTTTATGTCTCTCACACCTCAGAGCTATGCCCTACCTGTGGAGTCTCTGGACATATCCATCACCTTCTCTTCCTCTAGCTACTTGTGACAAGGGAAGTCCTTACCTGCTCTAGTTTTGAAACAAAGGTAAGGAAAATGTTCAGGACTGTGAATCTTGAGGGAAAGGACTGAACAAGGTGCATGCATCCCAAAATATAAAACAAAAACCTTCCCTAAATAACCCTTGGTTGTCTTAGCTGTGCCCATACTCCGTATGCTAGCTGTCGTAGGCTATTGTGATCTGCTCATTTGCCGCATCTCCTGTGCTGGCCTCTTTGGAGGAGGCAGTATTTTGCAGGACTGGAGGGAAAATACTGATAGACTTTGAAGACATTGTATCTTAGTTAACTGATGTGTCTGTTTAGAGATAATGTAAAAGACGGGGGTGGGGGGAGCTGTCTTCTTGACAGGGAGAATCTTTGTATTACACAGATATTTTTTTAGGTACCTCACAAAAGCAGGCGTGTTTAGCCATACACTGCAGACTGATAAGCCTGAGCCCATAACTGCTAAAAGGCTAAAATAACCCCCAAAACTTCCTCCAGATTTTTGAAACCTTGCATCCATCTGCCACATCTCTTGTCATACCTTGCATTTCTGGATGTTCTAAAAATCCCAGGTGTGTATATGCATGACTCACACAACCTCCATCTGCTCTGTAATCCATGTCAGGCATAAGAACCTTACATCACTGCCATGAAGCCAAAGGTCTCCCTTCAAACTAAGCACACTTTTTGGGTGGTTATAATGCTGTCTTAAAGGGATACTCCCATCTGAAGATTTTGATCGTGCAGAGGGCTATAAAGGTTTGTATTCTTATAAAAATATCGGTAACACAATGGATTCCAAGAAGCCCATCTTTTTACAAGAGTTCTTCAAGATTTAGAATTGTCATAGAATTTAGCATGACCCTGATCATCCTTGAATTAAATATTTAACGTTGTTTTTGTTCTTCCTGATATTTGCAATCACTCATTTTATAAAGACAGTGCTAATTTTACAAGAGACACTGCATCTATGGTCTATCATTCTGTGCTGGATATCTGCTTTCAAAGGCAAATACAATCAAAGGTGCATTTCATTCAGACTAGATGTTGAAATCCCTACAGATAGAGCATAACACTAATTAAGATCAATACAATTTGTTCAGAGTGTTAAAAATAGCTATGAAAATGGAAGCTAGTTCCATTTTGTAAGTCCTCAGCTTACAGGTTTTCTTACAGTTTACAGATTTACTCACATTAATCTAATGAAATTTAACAAGATACTTAAAAGTATGTCCACGGTTTCTTTTAAATAGTTCCTTCTATCTATAAAGCAGTTCTGGAAACAATGCATGACAAGACAGAACTTAGAAATCAATGGCAAAAGGTGTGTGGCAGGAGAAATTAGTAATACTGTTATTAAGGTGAACATTATTTTGCATGTATACTGGTCAGAGTAGAAGGACATTTACCAGAGCAAACCCTGCTATCTAGAAATACAACATTGCCTAAAACATTTCAGTGACACAGCCAAGGAGTAAGTGACTTCAGGAAATCAGAAAGAACCCTGGTTTAGCTCAGGAAAGCCAGCTCCTTTTCTTGAAAAAAATTCATAATCGTTTACTTGCATATAAATTGTAAGTAGCAGGACACTTGAGAGAGTTGTACAGGCATGCTTTGTACGATGAGCAGCCTCCTCCCATCTGTAGTTTTCGGGGACAGGGAGCAGGGAGAAGTAGCAGCATTCTTCTTAGGGTCACCATTCACTCTTCAAACAGGACATATATGGGAACTAGAATAACACTGGTGGTGTTCTTAATGTATATTAGAAAGCACCAAAGTGGATATAATTTATCCCCACTGCTATCCCAGATGCCATGGAAACCCACCTCATATAAGCCAGGACGTGTAATACTCTTACTGAGGACCAGCTGAAGACCTGATCAGCTTTCTTGTATTTTTTCAGAAGTGAATAGGCAAGGTGACTAGAACTGCCTGAATCCTCCCATAAAGTTTCTGTGGCTGGCTTCTGTAGGTTTGCTTTGTGTCACAGAAGACAGATGTTACCTCCATCACTCACCATCTTCCAGCTGCATCCTTCAGCTCCTTCACAAATCTGAAATGAATCTTACAGTGTTGAGGCTTAGAAAACTCTTTTCTCTAAAAGCATTTCTTGTTAGCAGATGACTAATCCTTGCCGTCTCTGCCTTCTTGTGCTGTTAGGAACTTCCCCTTGTACTGCTTGTGTTTTCCTATGTCTCAGTGCTGCAACACTTGCATTCATAGGTATTCTGTTTTTTCACTATCTGCAACAGCTGCATTGGTGACAGCAATTTGTGTGTGTATAAGTACCTGGGGAAAAAAAGTGAGTACCGTGCTTAATGCTTTGGAACACTTTGATAATGACGACTGCATATTTGTTTTCTTTAAGGTTGGTCAGTAACTATTGGCAAGGTGCAGGGATGGACTGCTTCTGTCAGCCCAATTGGAGCGACATTTTTCATTAATAAACTCAGATTTCATTCATTTTTATTGTTAAAATATTTACACAAATATTGGTTTACGAGTTCTGAGACCAACACTGTGTTGCCTACCATATATGCTTTGCCTCCAAAGGCTGTTTTGGTAAAAACCACTCCTTTGCTGCTTCCTTCCCCTGTTATTGAAGGTAACTCCTGGCAGAGGAGCACAGGAGTATACTACTGAATTAGCTTTGGATGCCATCACCACCTGCGTGAAGTCACTGTCCTGAAGAGAGCGAGCAGAGCAGAAAATGTGCCCTCACCTTGGTTGTTCCAGTTCACACTTAAGCTGCTGATGACAGTGGATTCATGTTAAGATGCCAAAGTGCAAAGTGCATGGCTTTCTGCGAGGTTTCTCCTGTGTCAGTGGTGGTGACCACCAGCAGAAGAAAAAGAAGCTGCACAATACAGAAGGCACGTAACATATTCAGTTGCTCCAGCTGTTGACCAGTGAATGTGATTGTCTGTCAGAGCAACTGCAGTCAGAGATATCGCTGCTAGTTGTACAGGTATATCTGGACATGCTTTGTAGTAGCTACCTTGGACATGGCCTGACAAATAGCTGAGGCAGCAGAGTCCAGTGCAGGCTGTGTTTCCAGCTATTTATTCAGCTTCTCAGGTGGTTTGCATAACCCAAGCTGAGAATTGTGCTGCCATAGCTACAGAGTAACATCACTCCTGCCAGTTTAAAGTTAGACTGGGCTGGTGTGCGTGAGCTCCAGTCACAGCTCCACACAAACAGACCAGCTCCGCCCTGATTTGTTTGTACAATGGGGTTTCAGTTCCCCACTGGGACCCTCAGGCACTCCTGCAATAGAAATAATAATGAATCATTAATAACTTCTGCTGAATCATTTGAAAACTATTCACTGTGCAGTCAATGTTTATTTATTAGTGCAGAATAGGTGATGCAACAAAAGACGGCAAACAAAATGAGCTGTGGACTGTTTTGTTCCCATTCATTGTACATTTTCTTCTGGGGATAATTATGTCTTAAAATGAAAGCAAATTATGTGCATTTGTGGTTGGAAGGATTCCCCTTGCCTCCAAATATCTTCTTAAAATGGCTTTGTTTATTAGTCCTGGTATTGCTCTACTATTAATGCAGTACTGATAAAGTGTCTGGAGAGAAGTGTTATTTTTCCAAAATAGAGTTATGAGATGTCAGAACCGGGTATGTTCTGTCCTTCTGTTAATATTTCTATGTTCTTTTGGCATAAATTCATGCCAGCCTCCACCTTTGGACCCAAAACAGCTAGATGGAGCTCTTTCCTCTCTAATTAACAGGAAACTGTCTTAAAGAACTAATTTAAAATCTTTGGACCAACCCTGCCAATGAAAATATTCTCATATTTTAAATAAGATAGGTCTGAGTAAGAAACATGTAGGAAGGTTTTGCAAGATTAGACCGAAAGGCTTAAACTGGAAAGACATTAGTAACATGCACGTGAAAGAGCTGGTTCTGCAGAGTGCGGACTGTTGACAAAAAAGACAAAATGAGAATGAAGTACAACTTGAAGGTTTCTGTGAAGCAGTATCTCTGTAATTTATATGCACATATATACAGAGGGTTGGATTAGGTGATATAATGGTCTGTCTTTGACTCGATGAATCTAGACAGGTGTCAAGTGCATTCATTAGTGAAGATGTCTAAGATGCTGCTTCTAAGAAGCTGTGTTGAAACAAGCCAGGTAGAGGTCCTATGATCTTAAATAGCATGGCCAAGAGAAGACTACATTGTCTTGCAAATTTGCAAAACAGGGCAGCAGTCTCAGATATTCGTGCTAGTTACTCCTGCTAAATTAGGAAAATCTACCCCAGTATGGATATATTTCCTTCCGTCAGTTCTCAGGAAATTAAGATAAATGAAAATGGAAAACTATTTACCTTTAAAATATGCACAGTAAAGATATGGAACATTTATATACATGTAGTTAGATACTTAGTTTGGAACAGTAAAGGTAACTGTAATAAACAAAGATCTGAAGTTGTTTACTCTTTGTTTTCCTTTGTAATGCATACACTTATGCTGGGATTGCACCAAAATCTCTTGGAATAAATGGAATTTTTTTCCCACTGATTTTGGGGAACTAAAAATAAACTATATCACATAATTTCCTTCACAAACAACTCATCAAAATCCACTCTTGAGACTATGCTTCTGTCAACTGCTGAGAGATTCTGGTTATAGACAGCGACACAACCGAGCCGTCTGCTTCCGCTTTGTTCTCCCCTTCGTAGTCTATCAATACCATATGCTAGCAGAAGAACAGAACTGCAGTGACACTTTGTGGTACCCATGCATCACCTCAACTTCAGAGCACACAAACATTTTCCAGAGGCTACCACAACCTCCTAGTTCTGCTGTCTAAGGACTGGAGCCTGTCTTCCTAGGCAGCTGAAGGGTGGTAGGCATACTTGTTTCCCTTAAGTACCTCCATTGCCATGGCCCAGGATGGAGGACTCCAAAGTAGACCCTGGCATCTTCTCAGCTGTATGTGGCACTGTGGGCTTGAAGGAGTCTATCTGAGCCGCATAGTTCAGTCTCATGCTGTTACAGTCAGACACAACTTCTATCCCTCTTTGCCTGTTTAGCTCCAGTTAACAATAGTTATTGTTTGTTGCCACAGCTCCTACTGGAAAGCTGTTCCAGGACCTCACTGCACTGAAGATTAGAAACCTTCTCATCTCCAGCTATAACTTATTAATAGCCAGTTTATACCTACCTGTTCTTCTACAAGTATATCTGAGAGTTTAAATAGATCTTCTCCCTCCATGGTGCTAATGGAATAGAGTCAAGCTGTGGCTACATTAGCAAATTAATTTCAGTAATAAGACTGGATCGGTAGGCAGAAGCAGTCAGTGTTGAGACTCCTGTGTTACATCCTTTATGGGCATTTTGGAGTTTAATTGGGATATGATTTATTCTGGTTGAATGCTTCTACTGCACATGTGGTTCAAAGCTTTCTAAAGGAAACCTGTGCTTCAGACCTTTTCTTCCTGAATCTAGGGCTCCTCTAGGAAGTGCCACACTGTCCATTTGCCTCATGCAGTTTCACGCCACTGCTCACGGCAGTTTCCTCACTGCTATTATCTGTGTAAGGTCGAGCACTTGGAAGTCTCACTTCTGTTCCAGCTCATGCTGTCTCTGCTTCACACCACCTGCAGCTTCATCCACCTCCCTCCTCATAGCCTGCGTGGTGTCTGCTGCACTGTGCTGCAGGCAAGGAGTGAATCTTGTGGCTTCAGTAGGTAACCCAGCAGGACAGCCAGAGTGAACTGACACCTGGACTCCCATATTTCTGTGTCTGCTCTGACTACTTTGCCCAGACTTGGTCGGTGGTTTAGTTGAGGCTACCGGGACTGCATCACCATAGGCATGACCAGTAGTGGGTATGAAATTTCCCACTGCAGTGGAGCACCACCAAGAATCTCTCTTGTGAGCTGGTGCCAGGACATTGCCATCTTACATGAAATTTTTCAAGCTGGTATCTGTCTTCAGAATAGCAGCTGTAGCCCTACAGAGCCTTACAAACTTCAAAGGCTGGTCTGTGGCTAACCAATGTGGGATGGGCAAGTCCACCACGGGCAGAGTGCAGTGAAGCTCTCCAAGACCATTTGCCACAGCTGCTTCCTACATACAGTGCAAATAAGTGACTCCAGCAAAATCATTGAGACCTTTGCAATCCAGGGGTTGCAGAACTGAACGTATCATGGGGGAGAGGGGCAGGGCCCTTTTTTCTCATCTACTTCCCAGTGCATGGCAGCTACAATCACCTAAACTGCAAGGGCTACACTGCCACTTGTTGTTCAGGCCTAAGGCAGGCCACCATGCCTTGATGGAGTTCGCCGTAAGGACTCAGCATACTCATGTGTCCTGGTTTCAGCTGGGATAGAGTTAATTTTCTTCTTAGTAAGTGGTGCAGTGCTGTGGTTTGGATTTGGTGTGAGAACAATGTTGATATCAATGATGATTTTGGTTGTTGCTGGGTAATGTTTATACTAGGAAGGACTTTTCTTTTCCTCAGGCCCTGCTAGCGAGAGGGCTGGAGGGGCACGGGACATTGGGAGGGGACACAGCCAGGGCAGCTGCCCAGAGCTAGCCAAAGGGATATTCCGTACTATTGAATGTCATGCTCAGTACATAAACTGGGGGAAGAAGAAGGAAAGGGAGGTCGTTTGGCATTATGGTGTTTGTCTTCCCAAGAAACCATTACATGTGATGGACCCCGGCTTTCCTGGAGGTGGCTGAACAGCTGCCTGCTGACGGAAAGCAGTGAATGAATTCCTTGCTTTGCTTTGCTTGTGTGTATGGCTTTTTCTTTACCTATTAAACTGTCTTTATCTTAGCTCATGAGTTTTCTCACTTTTACCCTTCTGATTCTCTGCCCCGTCCCCATGTCTACCCCCTCTCACTGTGGAGGGAGTGAGCGAGCGGCTGCGTGGGGCTTGGCCCCCAGCCAGGGCTAAACCACAACATCATGCCTTCTGCAGTTCTGGTTGTGAAGTCAGTGGGGTGTTAGTACCACATTTTCAAGCTGAACAAGGATCATTCAGGGCACTCAGACCCTGTGGAAAAGCTGCATATCCATACATCACTGGATCATGAGTCTGTACTGAGGACTACACCACCAAGGATGGGAATGCTCCCTTACTGTAGGGAGCTTCTTAACTTATGTGCAAGTCATGTGCATTTGGCCAACGCACTACAAGCTGAGGGGCCACACAGAGCAGCCTTGATGCCAGTGCCATCCAGATTACGGGTGCCTGTTTGTCCTGCAGGGTTGTGGGGGAAAACATTTTAGAGTGAAACTGGGAGGAACAGTTTCTTCAGGAAAACTGTGCACAACCTGTTGCAGTCTGTGCACAAAACACCCAGGATGGCCTGCATGTTTGGGATGCTATCTTTTCCTTCACTAATGGAGAGCATCTGAGATGATGTTTTCATGTCCCCATCTTTTCCAGAAATGGAAGTCCATAATGGAAATAAAAAAGTTTTTTTAAAAAAATATCCCAAAATGTCTTTTAGATTTGTTTAGTCCTTCTTTTCCTCCAGGAGAGGCTATAGGGGATTTCTATAGCCCTAGAGGCGGCTTCAGCTACTCACTGGTAGCACTCAATACACTATCCCTTTTCAGCAAACATGGTTACTCTAGTTAAGTCTTCACCAGCTCTCTCTGCCTCCTGTGACTTTTTCTGCATATCACTATGTGCTTTGGCTCAATAACTCTCAGGATACCACCCCCACCCCCCATTGCGGTGAATCTCCTGCTCTCACAGGTCTTTCCTGGAGTAGCTGTTCTGGGGGATGTAGCAGCCAGAATATACATGCAGCTCAGGTGAAAGGGGCAGTGGGTGGGTGTGTTTTTGTGCTGCTCAGCAAAGATCTGACAGGAGAAGGGGGCCTTGAGGGTGGTTTGCTTGCATGTGGCACTGCAGGGAGCTGGCAGCAGACATAGTGGTGGGAGGGAAGCTTGTTGAAGGCTCTGTTAGTTGAAGCTGCTTGGGGGATGGGAAAACCGGTAAGTGTTGAAATAGTAGAGCTAGATGGCCCTGAACGGTGGGAGGGGACCCCTCAGCAGGAAGATTCTCCCTCTGTGTCAGACAAAACTTTCTCTTACTCCTCCTTCATTCTATTCAAATTTTAGGGAAAAAAAATCTCCCATCTCTTCTGTGCCTATGTTTTTGCCTCAAATGTTTGATTCACAGTGAGACTGAGCCCTTCCAGCCGCACAAGTTGCCCATGTTCCTTACGCCAGAGTGACTTAAAGCTGGAGTCCCAGAAACTGTGCTTGCCCTTTCACACACAAAGCACTTAGGGGCCAAGCTTTCTGCAGTGACACAGCTGTTCAAGGAACCACTGCTACACTTTCCCATGCAATGGTGGGCCGTTAGTACCCACAACCCACACTCCCTTCTCCAGCAGCTTGCTCCATGCAAGAAAAGTACTGCATATGCCAGGATGGCCCACAGGTTTATCAAGCTACAATACCTGTAGCTAAGCAGAAATGGGTTAGCATAGGTGACTTCATCTCCTGAGCTGACAGGCCTCATCGCTGGTAAGGAGATCAACATGGTACAGGGTGGGAAAGCTAACATGGCCAAGAACTGCTGAGGAGCAAGGACAGAGAAAGAGAAATAGGGAAGGGATGCAGGGGGTGGGGAAGAAAACAGTCAGCAGTGCAAACATCCCCCTGGGGAACAGTCCCTGCTGCTGTCAGCGGTGTAACACAACTGAGCGGGCTTAACGTAGGTAAAAACTGGCTAATATGGCTAACAAAAGGGCAACACAATGCCTGTAACTGTGCCTGCTGAAGAGATGAAAGCAGTTGCTGTGCTGTCCAGAGCTTGATCTCTCTCTACCAGGCTGTCTACCTGCCATTGCTGCTGTGGAGATCTCTCTTCAAATCCCTTCCTCCTCCAGCTCCTTCTCTTCCCAGGAAGAGCCGGGCTTGAAGCTCTGAAGAAAGGTGGAGGAGCTGCTGTTGTTGCCACTAGTCTTGCTTCTGAGCTCTTGGCCCTTTTAAGCATCTGGAATAATCCTTGTAACACCAGTTCTGAACTGACTGTCTCTTCCCCTTCCTTGATGCTCCCTTGAGCCCTGCACCATCCTCTGGGGTGGCCTTTTGAGCCTTCTGCTTACAGCAGCATTGGGATGGGTGGGAAAAGGAAGGACAAGGCAACCTCTGTGCCCCATCTTCATGAGAGGGCTCCTGCAGAAGGGAATAGCAAGTTTGACAGTCCCTCTCTGCTTCTGAGGGTGCAGTGCCCTGTTCTGCTGGCTGCAATCATCCTCCCCACCATTCCCAAGCTGACATGGGCACAGCTTTCTGGAGAGCTGGAACTGAACCTTTTCTACCCTGACAGATGACTCTGAGAGGCATGTGAAACCAAGGTCTGAATAGCCTACCAGGTACTGATAAATTACCTCTACACCATGTCCAGCACTTTGACACAGGAAACAAAGTCTCCAGTGGGCAGTTAACCTCTGCAACAGATGAAGGCAGAGCAGCAAGAAACTTCAAGTGTTCAAGTGCTGAGAGGGGCAGAGCAGAGAGCTGCTGTTAGGCAGCGAGAGCAGAAAGCTTCCTCCATGCTCACAATGATCCCTTACTTTGCTTTCACTGGCTGGAATGTGTATGTATTGAGCCAAGACATTCTGGCTCCCCGAGGTAGTAGATGAAATTTTTGATTGCAGTGAAGACATCCCCTCAGGATTTGCCACAAATCTGCTGGATGCCTTGCTACCACCTGTCAGACTGAGGAATGGTCTGGGGCTGTGTGCTATAGGTGTTGTGCAGAACCCTGCTGGGTGCTCCCTCCAGTAACCAAACTCCCAGAACTGCTGCTGATTCCAACACATGTCCATCTTCCCATCTCCCCAGATCATGAGACATCATGCTGTGAACGTCTATTAGAAATTATGGTGTCTGCGAATAGGATGGAGAACCTTTTCAATCTCTCCGCTTTTCTTCCAGGAATATAAAACCCACAGATTTTCCTCTGTTTTCAGGCTGCCTGCTGAAATAGTGAGCAAAACTTCTCTGCCCTAGATGCTGTGTTCCTGGAAGCATATTTTCTCCAAAACTTCATTGACTATTTGGTGCCATAGTGGATCTCTATGAGAGGACAGGCATGACCACAGGAAGTCCTGGAAGGAGGCAGTCATGCACAGGCATGCAGAACCATACAGCTTCTTTTTTGGTGTGAGAAACTGGAAGAAAGACAGAGAGGAGTGGTAGTCAGTTATTAGCAACTTTGTGTTGTAAATACAGGGAAAACTTTTAGCATCTACTTTTCAGTCTCATGACAGGGCAGGAATGGGAGCAATAGTGTTATTGCACATGATGTCATCACTACATCTTCAGATGATAATCCAGTGCATAAAGGAAGGAGGAGGCGCTGTGCAAGAGCGTCAGTCCACAGAAGGCTGAGAGGGATGAATCACCATGGTGTGCTGTGCTGCATTTCCAGCTTTCCTGGATGCCTGGGCTGAACTAGATGTACCTGCTGGGTGGGATTGGATGCATGGTTTGGGATGTAGACAGTTGCTACATGGAAAAATCCTCTGGCAGCTTATAACCCTTGGAGGATAGTTTGCAATAGTGGTCAGACCAACAATATGCTAAACCACAGCTCTAAATATACAGCTGTAATACAGCTGCTAGAGGTTCACTCCTCCTCTTCTTAGCCCAGAGACATGAGTATGAAACTCTACACTTACCCATGCTTGAATTAACCTAGACAAAGGGTGAGTGTTGCAGGTCAGGTCATGGTGGGAGTGGCCAAAGCACGAGCCCCTCAAAATGCCCTCAGATGCCTTCTGCAGGGTTTAGGGAAGCATCTCTGGGTCAGTACTGGCCTGGTGGCACTGTGACCCAGGGCTATGGGGGTTCATATAAGCAGCCAACTTTGTGGTGGATTCCCAACCATAGAACTTTTAAAGGTGTCTGTAATGGGCACAGATCTTCTCATGTCCCCACAGCGTGATTATTTTCTTCAGAAAAACTGCCTTTCTTTTCTTGAATTTCATGCAGCATTGCTAGCAACCTGCTGATACTTCCATTGTGCTATTCAACTGCCCAAGTAGATATCAGCCTGTTCATCTCACAATTTTATGAAAGATGTTATTTCCTCAAGTCTCTGTGAATCTTCTAGGAAAATGGGCAGGTGTCTGATAATTTGGCAGACAAAACAAAGATTGGAAGTTGGAAAAGGAGACAGTGACAAGGTTGGGTTGGTAACCAAAGAGAAGGGTAGCACACCCAGGAACACCTCAGTAGAAGATGAAGGGTGATTTACAAAAACAGCTAAGGCATAGCAGTTGTTGATAAATAGAAAGGCAGAGATGGCACTTGTTCCTTTGCATGGCAAAGTTTATGGTGTTGTGGGATCTGTGAAAGTGTCAAGAGCCTCCTCACAGCACAGATATTTTATGTAACACCTGGTGGCAATGTAGCCCACACCTTGGCTTGAAACCCACCATCTCCCACCGTCTCCATGGAGCATCGGGGCACTTCTGAAGAGCCAATTTCATTTTAGTTCTCTCCAAGGGGAATTTAACGTGCACACCAAAATCATTCTGCTGCCTGAACCAAGGTGCTGAAACAGAGGCAAAGAGGGAACTCTCTTCAAAAATCCACAACTGTTTCAAGCCACAGTGTCCATTTAGACATTACTTCATGTTCCCTTCTCGGCCTTCAGGGAGTAAGGGGAAACAAGCTAAGATTTTCGTATTGGTATCCTGGCCTTGTAGCTGAGATGTGACACTACAGAAATACTTATAGGGTGCAATACTTATAGGATCCCTAGTCTAGTTTCCATGCCCCCTTTCTCTTGAGGAATTTGGGTACAGGGAAGCTTTTTTGCATCTGCCCCACCCTAATGTAAAAGTAGGTATCTGGACCTGAGGACTTGGAAGCATCTATAGGTCAGTAATGTTTACATGACTTGTAGGCTGTCTCCTCTGAACCTACTATGTTGCAGTACAATAGGTACTTCGATTGTATTCAAAATGCCTCCTACTATGTTCAAAAAGGCCAGAGTTGATGGCAAACCTACCTCCTTGGTTATATGTAGAGGGTGGGGTTTTTTCCAGTAGTGAGAAGGTTGAACAGAAGTAATCTAAGTCATTTGATTAATTACAAGTAATTACAATTACCATTGTATCTATGTGCTTTTAAAAATTTCTCTCCTTAAATGATACTTTTGGAACTGAACAAAGCCGGGGGGGGGGGGTGGGGGTGGGAAATGGACTAGATTTTTTTTATTCCACCAAAGTGTAACAAAAGGCTGCGGTTTTAATCAATTCTGTTTCCTCTCTTTAGGAGACAGTGTGCAAAATTTTGCACATAATAACACATATTTTAAAAGCAAATATTTGATGTAGAATTATAATTATTAAAAAATGAAATTAAATCTTTCCAGTTTGGTGTCTGGCATTTCCTCTTCACTACTTTGTATCTTCCAGTTGGATAAGCATCAATGAATCATCATAAGGAGTTTCCCTGAGGTTCAGCTATGTGATCACATCTAACTTTGTTCCTCACAACCTGAGGAATTAGCAGGAGCATAAATTAAGAGTTTTATCTACTTCAACCATTAAGCACAAATATTCAAGTTTCATACATCTTTTTACACTTATTATGTGATGATACTAGATGATCTTTAAGGTCCCTTCCAACCCAAGCTATCCCATGATTCTATGATAATCAATATGAGATTTTTGTTTTCTTTTGTTCTTTTGATGTGTTTCTTTGGAAAAAAGATACTCTGATGTTTCAAGATAAATCATTCTGAGATTTTGCAGACTATCAGACACTAAAAATCTCCTGAAATACCTGATAAAAGATATTTACAATCAGGTCTGTTTAATCCTACATCAATCATCAAATCCCATTTCTATATAGGCTTAGAAGAAACTTTGGGCTAACAAAAGGGTTACAGGAAACCAGATATTTGGATAAAATAAGAGGCATTAACCAGGTCTGAATGGTGTTCTGCAAAACAAGGAAGATTAAATGCCACTTCAGAGTTCAGAAGGGCAGATGAGAATAACACTGCATACTGCCGCCTCTTTGCCCTATTAATAGTAGGACCTGGGGTGAAAAGTCCCTTGATGGCCACGGGCCTTGTGGAAAGCTGCCAGTGGAGCCCAGCCACATGCGCATCGTGGCAAACGAGGTTCAGGGACGCCGCCTGGGACACAAGGAGGTCATTTCTGGCATGCAGGCAGACCTGGTTGATTTGCAGTGCCATAGGAGAGAGAAATCAAAGCAAATCCAATTTTAAGCACCCTGTGTTATCAGTGCCCTGCTATGCTGGTGAGCGTCACCTTTGGTGTCCTTGCTTTCCTTCTCCCATTTTGAACAGCCTAAGGAACACTTCCCCAGTACAGCTCAAGAAGCTGTCTGCTATCTACTTCTCCCTAAGCCCTTTTCTTAGGACATTCTGCTAGAACCCTGGGGGAAGCCACTAGTTTATAATGGCAGTAGGGATACCTGTTATTAACTAGTCATTAAGAAATTAAGTTTTACTTGATTAGGATTCCTATAGTTTATCTACATTGAATCATATGCTTAGAAATATTATGCTTGTTATCCTTCTCTTTCGCCTTTTGTTTATAACACTAATTTGTGTTATTTCCTATGCTAAAATGTAGGATGTTATCAGATGTCTGTGGAATGGAAGTGACCGTGTCTATAAAGGGATATTCTACATAACTAGATGCTTCTCTGAGGTGTGGGAGTATACTGACATAACCATTTGTGCATCTGCGCCTCCTCTGATTCCTTTCAGACCCTTATCATACTCAACATGCTTCAAGTGCGAGAGCATTTTTTAATTTATAGTTGAATATTAACCATTTCCTATTTATCGTCTCAGACAACCCGGTTGGGGATAAGGCGAGGAAAGCAAATGGTGAAAGAAATGGTGAAAATACTGCGCCACAGGGAAATCAGAAAAAAATCAGAAAAAATGTTGTCAGACTAAACAGGATCATTCCTTTCCAGGCAGCAACCAATATCAGATGCTTTAGGAAAAGTCACATCTAATATCCACAGAGTTGGTTTCTGACGCTGTTTATGGCGTTCTTTCCTGATCTGTTAGTGATCTAAAAAATTTCCTGTCCTTGCGTATATCTGAAAAATGAGTCCTAAAATGGATCAGGATGTTTTAAAATAGAAAATCAGGAAGACATAGCTTCAAATGGAAACATTAGGATTAACCTTTGTGATGATGGTGATAAAAAATGATAGCTGTGAAAAGTCATCATCAACCATACCTGTAAATTAACTTCTACACTGTGTTAGGGAAACTATTCCTTCCTTTTCTTTTTATTAGCTTTTTTTCTTCCTTCCTTCTACCCTCTCCACTCCCCTAAACAAGGGTAGAGAGGGAAGGTAGGAAGAGAAAGAGGGAGCAGCTAGTGGAAAGGTATGGTTGGGCAGGCTGGCAGGCAGATTAGCCAGGTGATGGATGATACTCAGGAATGTTTGCACACTGTGCCTCCTTAATTGCTCTCCATGAAGTAGTAAACTAAAGAAGGAAGGGCTGATTTTATTTTAATCTTAATTGCTCACATGACCAAAGTTCCATTTCATCAGACCCTTTTCCTTGTCAGCTTGAGCTCCCTATCGTCCCATCAATGAATGTTCTAATTTTTCTACTTTTTATATGTCTTATATATTTTGCTATTCAACTTCTTGACTAACAATAGCAGTGCAGGCTCATGAATGCAAAAGGGGAGCAAAATGCATGCTTACTGTCCTTGGATTATGTACCACCTGCTAGAGTGCAGTACAAAACACTGTCCATGTTATAAAATCAAAGCATATCAGAGCAAATTGTTAGAGGAGAATTTAGCCCCCCACAACTCCCATACACTCAATTCAAGTCTAAGGGAAGATCCTATATAAACGTTTGATGTACGCATTCTGTCTTTGATACTATTGTATTCCCAATGAAGAACAAAATTGAAAGCTTCAATTAAGCACAAGTACAGTAAGAAACAGGAGGCAGTGATGGGCATAGTCTTTCTTCCAAGGAACAGCTGTGGCAGGCTGTAGGCAAATGTAGGGTTGGTTGCACAGCTACATACATAACCCAGTTTTTCCATGCCAGAACTAGACTTTTTCCAAGAGCCACTAGTGCCTGTGCCCCCCCGAGGGGCTCCCTATCAAAGGGGCTCCCTATAGAGGCTCCCTGCCTCTGCAGTCAAGGCTTTAGGACTAAGCATGGTCAATGGCAGGGAGCTCCCTGCTCGAGGCATCTTTGTTGCTCTTCTTGTGGGCTGGAGGTGAGGATGAGTAAAATATGGTCTCTGAGCATTCTGGCAGAGGTAGCATGCTTCTGCTTTTTCCAGCTGGGGCCTGTATGTTCATTTCCACAAGTGAAGGGGCCTTTTCCAACTTTAGATCACGCAACTTAAAGTGCATATTCAGTAAAACGACTTAGATAGTTGCAGTGCAGTCCCACTTTGCTAATTAAACCAGAGCTGTGTTTAATTCATTTTGACAGCACACTTCTTCCCCCTGTTATATTTGTAACAGCAGGAATCCTACTCACTGGCTAATAGTTCCACAGAAACATGCAATTACAGAAATTGCCTATCAGTCTTTGTGTCTCTTGCTGCAGCCAAGGTAGTGAAAGCACTGAAACTTATCTGACCAGATGTGAACTGGGTGTGTGCCATGAGGCTTTCCTGTCCCTCCAGGCAATCATAGGCAGCACAAATTCCTGTGTCAGGAAGGGGACAGAAGCATAACTACAGATGTTCTTAATGGCTGTCAAATTCCTCAACCCTATTTAGAAATAAGCACTGTTCTGTCTGATCCCTTGAGCTAACACTTGGAGTAGACTTAACTAGTTACCTAACATAAAAAGTGAAAAAGAGAGTAGGTGTATGGTGTGAATCCATGGTGATGCACAGATTGGATGTTAGACAGTAAGAAGAAATTATGTTTCCTTCCATCTATCAGCTAACTGTGAGAATGGCAACCAGAGAAAATACAGCCTGGTAGGAGAAACTGGAATCTACAACAGTGTGTCCATTGCAACGCATTAAAGAAAGACAGAAGTGATAACATCTGGATGCATAAAAGAGAAGAAGAAAAGAAGCATTGCCCTCAGAAGAACAAAAGCTGATGATTTCTTTCCATCCACATCTACACCTTCTGTGTCTGTTCATTCACCAGTGTAGCCCTAGGGTGCTCTTTGAACAATGGTCCGTAAGAACATTCCCAAGTCCAGAAAAATGTTTGAAAGTGCTGTCTTTGTCCATTATACACAGCATCTTAACCTGTAGCTGAAAATACAACACGGGAATTCATCAGATGCCACTACACCTCTGTGAGGCGGGAAAGGGTTGTCTTCTCTATTTTGCAAAGAAACAACAAGCGGCAGCAATTATTAAGGCTCAAGTATAAACCTGCAATGTCAGTGAGAAAGGTTTAAACACAGTGCAGCTTTCCTCTGTGCAACTGTCATTGTCTTCCTTTTAATACATTTACCAGCTCAAAGAAGAATGAGGAATTCAAGCTAATAAAATACAGGGAATTATTCATGTAGGCTAACCACAACCTCGTAGGGCCAGTTTCTCTTGATAATAAACGCAGGCAGTTAGGATGAGCTGCCTGCTAAAGGAGACTCGCTCTGTCTCATTCTGTCTCTCTCAGCTTCTGAACACAGATGACCAACTGCACATGGCTTATAAGCAGCTTGGAGAAGACACCCATGTAAGAGCAATGCTGAATGCTTGAGGTTAGGCAGGAGCTGAGGCCAGAGGGCAATCCAGACCCTGGAGTGGGGAAGAAGCTGCAGACTCCAGCCCTGGCCTTTCATGCCCCTTTCTCAATCCATGGTGAAGAAAGGAGACCCTTGGTCAAAACAGCCACCTTCCTCCTGGGACCAGCCCTCATGTTCCTCCTCTCCTTGGATCTCCTACGTATGTGGTGTGTGCTTTACGACTCTCGATTGTGCAGATATGCTATACGGTTCCTATTGGCAGGAAGACCGATTACCCTGCAGTCATTTAAGAAATTATGCTCAAATTAGCAGGGAGATACCCTTCAGGGTGAGATATGGTGGTTTAAAGTTATTTTTTATTTCAATTGGAAACAATTTTTTAAACTATATGGGTCCCTGACAACATGAGAGTTAAGCACCTAAATACCTTTAAATCTGTTGTTCCTAATCCATGCTGAATATGCATTACCACCTTAGGCAAAACAAGACACTTGAAGGTTTAATGTTTGATCTAAGCCCTCAGCTGACATTTATCAGAACTGGTCAGGTGCCTGTTCATTTATGTTTTTCCAAGAAAACTATTTCCAGATAATTATTCTAATTATTTTCTCTAACAAGGGAGTGGGATTGACAAATATTTCACAACTTATTTCACTTTCTACTCTGACATTCACTTTTTATGTGTGTGTTTGTCTTAGTGAGCAAAGAGAGCTGGGACAACACAGCTGACATAAAAGCGCAACCCTTTGTTTTTTTAGTATAGAATGACTCACTTGGTGACCTGGAAATTTATTTCCATGACAGCCTTCTTGAATGGCATATTTGCCATTTTCAGTTTACTCTGTGTGTGTTTGCGTATGCGTGTGAGCGTGTGTGTGCACTGGCAGGTGGGAACAGTTCCCATTGATGAGAAAGGTGAGGAGGAGGCATTGAGGAGATGTTATGAAAGACTTAGAAGGAAATGGCACGGGTAGTTGCCAGAGTGAATTAATTATTAATGTTTATAGCTTAAAAGTTTTTAGAAGCCCAGCTGTTCAGGGTATGTGTGTGTGTACGTAAGTGTGTGTGTGCCTCTGTGTGTGTGTGTATGTGTGTAAATATAAAGGTTAATGACTCGCGCTGTTCAGTCAATGAATGAGTAAAAGTGCCCAGACTTCAAGCAACAACTAGCAGACACACCTGAGAATATCAACCCTAGTAATCATCATCCAGAACCTGATAAACAGTGAAATTTCACTTGTTTGGGACTTTCTGGCAGCCCTGATAGTATCATTACAGTTTATAGGGTCCTTTATGACGTCACAAAGAGACATATTGCTTTTTTTATTACAAAAGTATTGTACATGTTTACAGGTGAATGATAATACTTGAGATAGCAGGCTTTGTTTTGTGCCAGGAGGAGCCATATAGCTGGTTTGAAATGGTAGGAGCCTGGTGTTCCCAGAAATGACCTGTATTTAAGGAAACATTTGCAGAACTAGCCAACATCCAGCTTGGCATGAGAGCTCATTTTGTCTTCATTTCTGAATAACTTATGGAAAAATTTCATAAGACAAAAACCTCCCTAACCCAAACAAGCAGAGAAAGTTACAAATTAAAAAAAAAAAAAAAAAAAAAAAAAGCACTAGGACACTATAGCTGAGCACAAAAAAAGAGTTCTAATTTTTGTAATGAATCATTTATTTGCAAAAAGGAAAAAGGAATTTCATTTGTTTGACTTTTCACCCCCTTCTTCAGGAGTAAGAGCTTTTGCTAACAGCCTGGAAGGCCTAGGTCTTGCTCTTTTCTCTGCTTAAGTGGATTTGCACCTGGACCTCCAGTCCCCCAAGCACTGTGTCTGAATGCTCTGAAGTAAGTTATATGGTATCAGCCTTTCTGGCCGAAGCTTTCCTATCTGTATGGGATCCTGAAACATGCACTGAGCCTGGTATTTGAAACCATGCATAAACTGCTTCTAAAACACACAGGAATTTATTCTCTCTGCACAAATAAGTATTTAAGCATTTTTTCTCTAGTGAGAGGAAAGGGTTCAAATATTTTCAGATGGAGGAAATTTAACCTCAGATTCCCACAACTTGGATATCTGAAAAAGTAATGATAGATATTTTTTTCCATGCCATTTCTGCAACCAATCCTACATTTATCCTTTCTTTTCCATTACCTCATTGTTGGTTTTAATTAGCTTACTTGGAAATGTAATTTGTTCTAAGGTTTTGGCTTTTATTTTTCTTTCACTTTATCATTTCAACAAGACAAATGGGATGCTTTTATTTGTTCATGTCACAACATTCTCCAGCTTTTGCTCTCAAAAGCTTGATTGCACCTGTTATATTTTTCTTGCTTAAAACCGAAGCAAATCAGTGCTCATTGCTGGCCAGGACACGTAGTTCCTGACTATGCACAGAAAATACCTGAGCAAATAGAGTAATATCACACCTTCAAGAAGTGGCTACAGAGAGTGGACAGAAAGGACTCATCCTCAAAGCTCTGAGGTCCTGACTTAGATAAAAAGCAAAAGCTAGACCAAGACAATTTCAGTAAATCTTTGGTGCTTTATATCAAAAGAAGTTTTAGAATTGTAAGATTTTATATATATATGTGTGTGTGTGTGTGTGTATAAATATATGTGTGTATGTATATATGGGAATTTTTAATAGTCAGCAAATTCCAGTTAAGGTTAGATTTCTTTCTTCTCTGTCACTTTACCAAGTTTAATGAGGGATTAAAGCTGAGACTTGTACACCCCTGGCATGAAAGTTTCATGCATAAGGAATTGGGGCAAGGAGAACTGCAGATTCTGCTCTGGCAAACTCAGCCACATGCACTCCTGACCCTAGAAAACCAAGGAAATCACAGACTGAAGTTCTGCACCTGAAAAGGCCCACTAGCACTGGAGATGTAGAAACTGATTTCATTCAGCTGGTGTAGAAGTGGTTAGCATCCAGAGTTTGAGTCCACTTGCAACATACTGATTACTGTTCACAGGGGGATTAGGCATGGTTGCACCTGAATAGGTTAGAAGTTAGAGGACAGTATGTTCTTATCAAATTACATTACGGATTGCAGCTCCAAAACTTGTCTGTCAGGCTTCTGAAGGCCAGATACCCAAGTTTTGTGCTTATAGATATAATGTACACAACATCCAGAAGCTCATCTTCTACTGTCTTCATTATAGTACTCCCACCCTCAAGGGTAAGGCCAGAAAGCCAAGCATCAGTGAAGATAAAGTCTTCATTAGTTCCCTTCTAGAAAGACAAAAATCAGCTTTAGCTTGTGTGTGTGTGTGTGTGTATGCGTGTGTTTGTAAAGATGAGAGAACAGCCACCACTGCTGTGAAAATAGACACATTTTGCCAAAATCTGGGGTGGTTCAGGGCAGAGGTTTATTGAGAGTTAGAGAATAACGCTGTGGGGCAAAAGCCCAACATGATGTGGAGGGGCCTTAGCATTCCTCACCTAAACAGTTTTCCTCAAAGCCTCTTTCCACACAGAACTGCCCTGACATGTCATAGCTGAACACTAGCAACGTACCAGATATCATCATACAAGTGTTAAAAACCTGAACGATGGCATGCCAGACATGCATCATGTACAGGTGAAACCTGCTGAGCCCACAGCCATGGAGGCCTCACAACAAGTGGCAGTACCCTTGAAAAGGAGGAGCTGCCTTACACCTTGTAGAGTCATAAATACCAGCTTCTGTTCTCATGCTTTGTCAAATAAGACATCAAAAAATGTTGGGGATATTCTTCAATATTCCTATGTGTATAGACTGGGGGTGTGGGGGGCTTTGGGTATCTACCCAGTCCAGACACCAGATGTATTTGTAAACTACTGCCTAGGTATCTGAAAAGGCATGGGGCACTGCAGGTTTTTACAGCAGTGTAACTCCCTCTTCAAGCTGCTTTGTGTTATGATTATGCATACTGTATACATGGCTGTTGGCAAAAGCAAATAAAAGTTATAATAGATCCACCTTCATCAACATCTGACCACCTCCAGACAACTGGTGGTGTGAGCCATACATGCCTGTTGATCTGTAATTCCTTCACTCTCAGCAGCTGCTTGCCCTCCTCCCACCCCTTCCTCTCAGGGCGCTTCCTACTTGAAAAGCATCGCGCATCGGGGGCAGACTTTTGCCATCCCTGCTGCTGAGCCCTTTCTTGGCACCAGTGACTCATTGAATCATGTCAACCCTGCTGCCAGCCATACAGCATTCTGCTTCTCCATGCAGACCCCTCTAAATGTATGGCAAAGAACTCGCATACCTTGCCAGTTTTCCCTTAGTTCTTACCTAGCCAGCCACAAAGCAAAAACAATCGAAAAATAACTTGTCACTTTGGTCCCTGAAGCATGGAAAAATTAATACGTCCATTGAAATGTGTTCCTAATAGAAAAACAGGAAGGTAGCTGGGAGAAGTTTGTTAATTTTTCCAAATAATAGCTAACATTCATCAGTACAGTTTAACACAATTCTGTGAGTAGGTTTGGGGTAGCAGTTCTGAAGTATAAGAGAAAAGAAGGGTAGGAACATGAAGCAATGCACTAAAATGAGTTTCTGTACCAAACAATGTGATGGCAGTAAATGCTGCATCTCTTTCAAAAATATTGTAAGGGATGTTCATGAGATCAAAACCAGAGAACCATTTCTTCAGTAACTAGTAAATTAAGTGGAGCGGTAACCAAAATTAGAATTACAAAATGCTGCAATGAACATAACAGGGGAAAATAAGCACTGCCTTTGCAAAGAAAATGTCTATTTGTGAAAATCTCAGCACAACAGCAGATTCTGAGGGATGGGACTGACAAAACCCAAGAATTGCATTTTGTATGAAAATTTGCGCTTTGAAAAGTTTGGATCTTTCCAACTTTTTGTTGAAATGCCAGGAGCTCCTGGTAGACAGAAAATCCAAGGACACATCAGTGGACTTCAGCACTCAGTGTCTTATACCTCAGCACTCTCCATCCTGGGAAAGAGCCCCGATTCTGCAGCCCTGGCCATCTTCCTCCCTTCCTTCCTCGTTCTCTCTCTCACACATACCACCGCCCCTTTTTGTCATAATTTCATGTGATCTTAACACACATAGAAAGGTTGCCACCGAATGTTTCTTTAGAAAGGCAGAACATTTGAAATAAAAGTTGAATTCCAAAATAAAAATGTTTTATTGAAAAATCCCAAACCATCTTTAATAAAAAAGCACACAGCCTTGAGATCCAAAGTGCTTTTATTAAATCCTGTCAGAAAATTTTTATAATTGTAGGTATGTATGATAAATAATGCTATCTATTTTGAATTAAACAGATTTTCTATGGACTGCTGGAATCAAAAGTGACAGTCAGCACACAGAAAAAAACATTTTTTTCACCATCTGAACTGTAATGAAAATCTCTGTTCATAATGTATCATCAGTAATAAAAATCAAACAATGCTAAGATAGACAAGAAGATGGAGAAGAATATGGTTATGTAAACTGAGAGTATGCCAAATGATGGTAGTCATATCTAAGAACAACAAAGCAAAACAAAATAAAGCCTGAATTGAATTTTCATGGTAATGGGCTAAAATCATGAGGATTATGCAGAAACCTCTGCATCATGAGAGCCTGAGATAGTTCATGCTAGGAAGAAGACAAGTAAGACAGACTAAAAGACAGAGATAAACCATTGGAAATCTAAATAGAGAATGTAGACTGGGAGATTCTTTTTATGGGTCTCATAATATGAGAGAAAGGGGATGGCCTGTGAAATTGGCAAACAACAATTTTAAACATGGTTTAAAGGAAATGCTCTATATGCAATGTGTAATTATTAAGACTGATAGCTAGAAGATATAGGTAAAGGGCTTAGCAGGATTTGAAAATGATTGGACTTTTATACAGGTAATAAGGACATTCATAGTTAATTAGGATAAGAAACTTGCAGGATATACCTTGCATATACGGTGCAGTATGGCACAAGAGAGCCAGTAGAGGTTAGGTAGATATTTCCCCCATGGCTAGATTATTCTGCTCCTCTTCATTCTGTGTTTTCTTTCATCTTTTTCTGAAACATTTGCTGTCACTCAGGGTGACAAATCAGCCTGTGAATCAATGCTGTGTTGTCAAATGGTAATTAGAGTGCCACAAAGACACTAAGGTTAGAGAATTTTGCCTGTTTGATTCTAAGACCTGGATCTGGATCTGGGAGAGATGAAAACCTGTTACAAAACCAGTATTTTGCTCTGCACAGGTACATCTCTTCAGATCATGCACGGAGTTGTTGGGATCCTCATGATCTTGGAAGCTTTGTGCTGCCTACTGACCTTGGGGAAAGCTGGCTGATGCCTTCCCCAAAAAAGTCTGGTAGGATCAGCATGGGCTGCTTTGTCTAAGAAGGGATTTTCACAGACAATGACCACTGAACCAAATGAGCTCTAGGACAGGGCGCAGCCGGGGCTGATGGATGTACTCTCTGGCAGCAGAGGTGACAAGATCTCAGAGGACACCCGCATTTCACCAAGTGTCTCATGGGATTCAGGGTCTTGGTTCACTGGGCTCGCTTCCAGCCCCCAAACCTTGGTGTCTTCTCTGTGATAACAGGGAAGAGGAAAGATCATGTTTTCCTGTACCTCACCTCACAAGAGAGCTGAGGTCTGGCTGTAGCGCTTACCTGGAACCAGAGGTTGGCAAGAAATCACTGATCTGATAACAGACATAGTCTCAGAGATGGGCTGAATCATTTAAAAAGGATGAGAAAGTTACAACTCCGCCTGATCCACAGTGAAATATGAATTTCTCTACTACTGTAACACAAGTTTTTTTCAGCTGCTTAGGGAGACATACCTGTAGCAAGGATTCTCTATTCATTAATCTCAGTTGTACAGCATCTACAGCAATTTTGCCATCCAAAAACTGTTGCTATTATCACAGTATTGACCAACTGATCTATTCTCAATAATGGTGGGATGGTGATCTGTTGAGGGTGACAGAAGAATTTAAGTCTTTTGAAAAAGGCTGAGAAATTTTTTTAGAGAGTGCAAGAAAAAATTTTAAAAAAGGAAGATTTCTATCCTTGCTAAGCCTGTTTACATCCAGCATTGTCAACTGGATTACAATAAATACGTAAGAAGACTGTATGCCTTTTCTAGGTCATTCTATAGGTCTTATTGAAGGATGGGATAAAGTTAGATATGGTTCTTTACTGGCTGTTTTACCAGGAGTCTGGCCTCCCGTTATTTTAGGGTTGTTCTTAGACGATTATATGGGATGTGGAAAATTCAGCCTGGAGTTTCTGAGAAGCTCCGTTTGTTCAATATTTCATATTTCTTCTGTGGTCAGGCCTAGAGGCAGTAACAGAGAGCAATGCCTTCTGCAACTCTCTGAAGAAGAGAATTTCCATTCCAAAGTTCTTTTGTTAACTAAGATTTTTAATAAAATCTTCTCTCTTAATATTTACACTGTAAAATTAATGTTGACAGCATGTGCTTGACTTTAAAATTACTGAAATTCTTACAATAACTTTAAAAAGTGTATTTGCACGGTTTATATGTAATAAATAAACTATGTTGATACCAAATGTCTATGCAATACCATTCTCAGTTGCCATAATATTGGACAAAGCGTTATAAATAACCTACAGCTTAAAATTTGTGGATACACAGACAGGATACGTGTGGTTTAACCAGACTAACATAAAATTATTTCATTAAATTGTTCTTTCATATAGTGGAATCTGACTGATAGCTGCATAGCCTATGAAACCAGTCATACACATAACACAGGTGTTACAATGTAGATTAAGGCTTAAAATCTGCAACAAAAGTATTACACCTTTAAATGATTGAAAAGTAACTGTGACGTTTCTCTGCACATACCCACCATAATATAAAATATTTTAGGAACTCTATTTTTCTTTACTGGGTACATCTAATTAGTGAACTTGTTTTTCTGCTACTTTCTTAAAGAACAATTGAAATTTTGGGACGTGTGTGTGAACACACATGGATATTTTTAGGAATTTGTGCTTTTTCAGCTGAAATCCAATATACCGTAATATTACAAACGTGTCAGAAATTTTTCTTGCTTACATATTTTAAGCAGTTTTCATTACTGTCTGTGCAATTTTTATGTTTCTGGTAAACAGCAACATGTTTTGCAACAGGCAGAGATTTGAATACCAGCACTTTGCAACAGGATACAGAAATATTTTTTATAATTAAATTTCAAATTATGTGGTTGACTAATGTCAGATCCCCTCATTTTTTGTTAGAAGTAACTGAAACAGGGACGAATTTAAAGAGACATCTGTCATCAGAGGGAATGCTTTCTGATAAAACAGCAGCTTAAATACATCTGTATAGGAATGCATTAAAAAAAAATATGTATATATACACACACCAAAACAATACCTTTTCAGAGCAGCTTTTTACACACTGGTATTAAATTAATTCCTATGAGAATAAATATTTTTTTTGTGCTTTTTGAAAAAATGCTAGCAATATTACTGGTCAGTTTTAATACTGGAGAAACCTGTTAATAATCCCAGGTTAGTCCATGATATTGTCAGTGAGAGAAAAGGGGAATATACTCATGTTTGTTGGACAGCCAGTTGAGGTAACATGAAGAAATCTTCTGACCTCGTTCTGATCTCAATTACACTGCATGAAACCACACTAATTCTGGAATTAGTCCTCAAATAATTCAAGGAAGTTCTGAACTGACATTGCAGCCTTTGGAGTAAAAACTGCTCAAGAGTTGCCCTGTCACTCAACAGTAATCTTTCAAGTTGCTCTTCTGAGGTTAAATAAATTCTTTTAAATCTCCCAGAAAATGCTTTTGAAATTAAAGGAATAAAGTTTATATTATCATTACCACTTTTAATAAGACTTAAGGCATTTTTTTGTTCCTATTGCTCAAGTTACAATAAACTTAAAGAAATCTCATAATCTGTGAGGAGTCTGACTGGTCTTACTGAATAAGACACTGCTTACCATCAGGAAGGGAATCAGAGTTTTTATCAAAAGGCTTTGATTATTTGCTGATTTTCTTTTTCTTCTAGCTATTTTAAATGCTATTTTAACCTTTATCTTTAAAACACTTTTTTTCAATTTCTTTTAACATCTCCTTTGTTTATATACTTCACTCTCATGACTACTTTTTTCATGTTCATTACCCAAATGTAGGCTGATGATATTCCACTGAGCCAGGGGAATTTAAAAGGTGAGGAAAAGTTCTGGGAGACAAGGGAGAGGGCAGCAGCAACTCAGCAGAGTGCAGTTACATGTTAACGTTGGACAAATCAGTCCGTGTTTGAACGGTTTCTGAACCAAATATATGGAAACAGAAGATAAATTCCCAAGTTCTTTTCATACCTCTTCATAAGGGTCTGGCCATATCAGTATTAATTATACAAGGCTATATTTTTGTGTATAAGGTTCTCTGCTGTCATAAACATGGTGCTTGAAGCCATCTCTTCACCCTCTCATGGGTTAAAACATGACATGCTTTTCAGAGCTGAGCACCTTTGTCTCCTACAGAAACAAACACGGAGGAGTCTCTCAGTCCCCACAAGTCCACCTGAGTGCCTCTCCTGATGAGAGCTCGGCCTTCTTCAGAAATAAAGGTTAATTGGCTGATCAGGTAAAATACAATTTGCCGCCTTGCTGCAGATTAACACTTAATCACGCCCTTGCGTCGGTGCAGCTGGCCCTAGCCCCACCGTGCAGTGCCAGCTGCGGGGCTCTGCCTTGCCCTCAGGCCCTGCAGCGCTGCAGGCAGCGGGCAGCCGGGCAGCTGCTGTCTTAGAAAGGAAGGAGGCAAAGTTCACGTGGAAACTTTCAAGTTCTTCCTCCAGCAATGCCTGCATTTCCATCCACGTGCATATGTCACATTATTTTTTACTTTGACAGAAAACATGCCTGTTCTTAGGGTGCTATACAGTTTGCAATGCCCGATGTCTTAATTCTTTTTCAACAACATTTTTATGTGGCTCAGCTCTGCTGGTAATTCTGATAAAGATGATGATGATAAGCACGAGGGGGCTCATGAAAGCACAATGAGAGGTAATTCAGGATACACTGTTTCTAGTAGGTTGAAGGAAGGTAGCTCTCTCCTTATATGACTCTTTTTTATTACTGTATTGTGTAAACATAAACTCTTTCATGTCTGGTTACTTTGTTCATCATGTGGCTGTTCATATACTTACATAATTTCTTAATTAAAAATTGCAAAATCTTTACAGTTTCATCTCCCTTGTCCTGTCTCAAAATTAACCTGATGAAAGAAAATGCTACCAGGCCAGCTGTGTGCTGTTCAATGACTTAAATAACTGAGGTGGCTGTGTTGCACACTCCCTGCAAACTCGCTAAAGCAAAACAGGTTGAACAAATGAATCCTCATTTCACTGTGAAATTTTTCCATTTGCCATGGAAACTGTTTTGATTGTTAGTTCAAGCACCCAATGTTGATACTTGGAACTCACAGGACAGTTTTAATCTTAGAAGTAGCTAATTGTGGACCAAGAATTTCTTTGGTACAGTCTTCAAATATTTAACACCAAAAAAAATTTTAAAAAAAATTAAAGTTTTGTTCTCCTCACCATTGTAATACTAAGGAGGAGGCAACTTCCATTTTCAGGAATTCAGACATGCCCTTTTGGTTAGTATTTTCCCCCAAAAAACATTACTTACCCAAAAAAGCACTGCCTGAAGGCAACACACACTACTGGATTTCTCTTTTCCTCCTGGCATTGTACTCAGTTTCTGACTGTCTCTCACCCAGCTGCAAAATAAATCAGTGCTACCAGATCCTGTTTCTGCAAGCAAGCCCCTGGGAAACCTATCAGTTCACATAGCTTTGGTTTTGCTCTTGCTTTGTTGGGCATTATCTTAGTACTACAGCTGCCACTGACCAAAGGAATGTTTAATTGCTGCTTCGGTATACATTGAAGGATGTTTAATGTACACATTACCTTTAAGCACACCTATACATGATAGTAGCTTTTACCGCCTTTCAGCTGGACTTAAGTCTGTTCTGTCCCAGTACACAAGGTGCTGTGCATTAAATCATATGACAGGAGATTCCCTGCACATTGGACCACCATGTCTGGAAGATCCTTCATACGCGTGTGTTGTAAGAAGGGAAAGGCTTTGATGTGAGGTTGTAGCCTGGGAGAACTTGACTGTTTCAGCATATATTTGAGATCCTTTCTGTGTCTAGTACAATCGTCCAGTTGATCATAGAAGAGGCTGACCAATTAATTTGGGTAGAAGATAAACCACACATAAATTCATGAGATAGGGCCTTTGTGGTGGGGAAGGTGGGAATCAAATGCTGGAATCGAATCAGAGCTCGTGAGCTTGTAAAATAGACCCCAGTGTTTCACTTCAGTAAGTGACAAGACATCAAATAAGGTAACGCTTGCTTTACGCCACAGGGTTAGTAATACTTTATTTTTGCTCTGAACCACAAAGAAAAGTCACCCTCAGAGATTCCAGGTATATAATGAAGTTCAAATGCATGTACAAAGGGAACTGCAGTTGTCTACTTGGGAGAAACATTTTCTGGAGAGATGAGGCACACCTCTAGGCACCTCACCTCTCCTTCTGCACTCCTCTGTGGGGATTCTTTCTGTAAACTGATGAGTGGCTGATCAGTCATCTTTCATTCTCACCTATGGCAGGAACCAATTCCCACGCCTATTCAATCCTGATGCAACATTTACTGAAGACAATGAAGAGGTTTGATTTCGGGCCTGAAGGCATGCCTATCCAAAAGGCTGTCTGTTTTTTACAGGCTGGTTTAATAAAAGTTATTACATATTCTTACAAGGTTTGCCTAATGTATCTTTTGACTGTTGCTTCTATAGCAATACAATTAAAGCCGTGCTCAGTTGAGAGACACAGTATTAAAGACCTATGTCCCCTTACAAGTGCTCCTCTTGAACTTGAACATTTGAATGTCCCTAAGCACAGCTAGGCTCGGAATGTGAAATTAAGTGCAAGACAAATGATATGTAAATAAATAAAAAATTCTAGAGAAGCTGTTCAGCTGTTTCAACTGCAAAATGAATTCCTCAAAAGATTATTCTAGGTATCACTTCTTTTAAATACTATGAAATGCAGAATCACATTCTCAAGCATTTATATTTTAGCTAGAGCTCTGTCCCTAGTTTACCGCACTAAAATTAGACTGAGAAGTATCATTTCTGTCTCACCAAGTATTAGCAGTCATATTTTCATGGCTGGGCTTTCCCCAAAAATATACATATATGTTCTGTGCAACTACTCTCTTATGAAGATATCACCAAGAGGAACTAATTGTATGATTCCTCTTTCACACCCCTGGGGTGCCAGCTTGCTAGGTACCACCAGGCTGAGCACAGTGTAGGCTCAGTAACAGAAACCTTCCTTTTAAACACCTTCAGGTCCCCACAGTCTTCATCTCTGAGGGAGTGACCACACATCCTCTGCTGACAGCAGCAATGCCTCAGTGGGAGTGCCTGGCAATCCCCACCGCTGCCCCCTCCACAGGTTCACTTGTGCTAGCACTTTTTACCCTTTTTCAGCTTTAACCTGGCTAATTTTGATGGATGTGGGTCAGGGACTGACTATCCAAGTAGCTCAGCCAGCAGGTCCCTAGGACAGTAATCTCTAGCAGTCTGGCCGTGACAGCCCTTAAAGGCGGGCTCCCCATCTCTTCCCCCTGCAGCTAGCAGAGAGGGAATGGTGAGCTAATCAGTGAAGTTTTTGGTTGTTTTTTCTTTTTTTCTTTTTAATGTTTTTGCTTCTGAATCCTCTTTAGCACCAGAACAACTAGTAGTCTAATGGCAACATGTGCTAGGGAACAGACATATGAATTTGTATAGGAAGGAATATAAAAGGAGGTATTAAATCTTAAGAATATAGAGGTTTTATTTTTCCAGGCATTAGTGAGATTATACAACTACGGAGGAGGACTGTCTTCATGCTTCCCTAAAATTCTTTTCTGTAGCTCATTGAGCTTCTGATTCATTCATTCTGTGCAAAACAGAGCGATTACAGAGTTTAAAAGCCTGTGTCTTTATTACTGTGGGTGTCCTGTTCCTCTTCTTTTTTGTTGCTAAGCCAAATGGGTGAAAAGAATGATTTCTTTAAACTATCTTTTAGTCCAGAGCTCATTATAAAAAAATATTAACCACTACTTCATAACTTTTAACAGATGAAGCTTTATCTTCTGAGGTGTGAAAATGTGTTTCTTAACAAAAATGTCTTTTCTTTTTTTCTGTAGGCGCTGCCACTGACATCCTGCTGCCTGGAGATCAGAGGGACCCGGGTTTCTTCCTGCTTAACTAGTGCAAGGGCAGACCTACATAGAGACTGGCAGATGCTTCCCTGGGAGAAGCTGGCAGCTCAGGCATAGTGGGAAGAGCAAAATGCTTGCTTACCACCTCTGTGCTCCACCAGTAGGGAAGAAAAAAGGGGAAAATAAGTGGTTCCTTAAAGCAGCATTTCCTGGGCCCCGCTACAGGGCAGGTGTGTGGTGGTACCATTGGCCTTCTGTACTGGGAATGGATGGGTAGGTCAGCACAGGATGTCAGGGAAGGCAGCTAACTGGTGGCACTGGTTCAAAGGTACAGAATATTTTCTCCCTTCAGGTTTTCTGCATCTGAACAGAGGTCACAGGCAGGTGAAAGGGACAGGCAGTGCTGACCACTTTGCAGCAATCTAATGGGAGCCACTTAAGCTAGGGCTGTGTTGTCCTGCACTTCAACTTTGGCTTGTACCAGAGGAGAATGCTGCAGAACAAAGCCTCACTTAACCTGTTCTCCTTTCTGCTTCCTTTCGCTGATCATTTCTCCTTTCCTCCTCTGCTCCCCACCTCTCATATCATTCCTGTTTCTCCTTATGCTGCATGACTGTTGAGACATCAACAACAGCCAATCTTGGCAGTGTCTTTGTCTTGGGATTGGTTGGATTGCCTAGGATTCCTTGCCTCAGAACCCCAAAATCTTTTATTATTTTGTGAAAAACTTCAATGTCTCATATAAATTTTGAATTGTGTAATACTACTAAAAACTTCACACTAGCTTAGTTCCTTCATCAGGGGTTCTCAGACCATTTTCAGTGAGGATGGCAGGATTTCTATAATTTCTGCTCTTCCTAATACACACCTGAGTAAACTGAGGCATAAACTTGTAATTTGTCCATTCCATGAAGCAATTTGTTCAAAATTTGTCTGAGATCACACTGGGGTCTGGGACCTCTATCACCTGTCAAATCAAAGCTGCAATATGACAATAGTGCTGCAAAATGGCATTATCATCTCTCTTCATTCAAAACAGTCTAATGAAAAGTATGCAAATGTTTGACTTGTACATCAATTGCATGGTCCTCAGGTAGCCAGGCTAGGAGACAAGTCACCCTTCTGAAGTGGGAAGAGTCTTCCCACACTCATATCCCCCAGCAGAAACTTGTCTTACCTCTTCAATACCATTGAAGCATGATGCCACTGAAGCTTTGTGCCAATAAATATCCCCAGGATAAAGCTGCTTACAAGTCTCTGCCATTCATGAAATTCTCTAAATATTTGCTGTCATGTGCAATATTTCAAAGGCGTAACAGTAAGAAAATGTGCGCTATTTTACAAGGGTGAGCTAAATGAATTTCTTTTGCCCTGTGCTTGAGATGAAAAGAAATCAGGCAATTAAATAAGGAAGTCTGGGGCCCATTTTATGGCATCGTATGTGACCGCAAAAAGGAGAGTGGTAATTGCCATTGGTGTGTGATATCCTTTAGCAACCTGACTCAGAGAATATCTCTGCATCCTAGAATGCCGCTGTTTTACAAAGCCTGCAGGCACATCAGTCTTCAGTAAGAGAGTTCACCCCATTAAAGCATTTAAAATTAATTTTAGTCCAGGGAATTCAACTCCTGTCTTTAAACCTTTGCAAACAATTTTAAAGCTGCCATGTGTCATAAATTCATGGTGGTCTGCAGAGGTTTTCTTATAAGCTGAACAAAGCATAACAATTACATGGGGGATTCAGCAGGGCCAAGTTGAACTGTACAGATAATACACTTAGAGAAGAGTTCTTTCTACCTTTTATAATAGCTACTCTGTGTATAAAGTCTACAGAAAAATGTCACTGTGATAACAGCTATCCCTTAAATCAGGCATGTTATAATGAAAAGACAGTGCCATTCCTTTATCCATATGACAGTAAGAGAGCAAGGTAGGTATCATGTCCCATAGCCAACACGCTGTAATATAGGTGCAGTTTGCCATATACCATGCTGAAATTTGTCCTGTTCTGCTGCAAAATATGGGGAATTCTGCTGCTATTTGACTTCACCTGTTCCTTGTTACTGAAGTATGCAAACGTATATTGCACGTTCATCACTTTGAGGTGAAATAACATGGAATTTCAGCTCTTGCCCATTTAGCTTGACAACCACGAGACATAGTGCTGATAACGGCTAACATGCAGCCAATACCTAACTGCCCAGGCTTCATCTTGTAGGTTGTTCCCATTTTCTTCCTGTTTGGCCTCTGTCTTCTCATGTAGTAAGGCAACGCTGACTCCCACCTCCTCTTTGTCAAAGTTTCTGACCTTCACTACCTGTTATGCTTCAAGCAAGTACTCTGTGCTTTCACTGCTGCTGTTTCACTCTGTAAACACACCATTATTGGTGCTAACTCTTCCTTGGAGCCAGCGCATGACACTGATGCTTATTGAGCTGATCCCTGTGACCCTAATGTGTTGCTGTGCTCTTTGGCAGCAGTGACCCATTGCAGTCCCAAAGGCAGCGATTCCATTGCACTGGCAGGTCTCAGGCTGAAGCATCAACTGCTCATAGGATGCTGTTTGCCCTCCCATTGGGTTTGCTGATCCAGCTCCCCTCAAGGTTACGCTCCAGCCTCAAAAAGTGAAATAATCCAAGTTAAATGCCCTACCCCACCTTGCACTAAAAATAGTGGTGGTGTTTTTTAAATGGGATCACTTCTTCGATGGTAGAAAGAAACAGCTGAGATGAAAGAAGATGGACATCTCTTAAAACTGTTTCCCTGGAGAAATCTTAAGTAAACCCTTATGCTCATTTATTTTCTGTTGGTATTTACATGCTGACTCCAGTCATAATTAAACTGCAAGCTCCTTAGGGCAGACACTAGCCTTTTGTTCTGTGTTAATTAGCAGTTTATGCAACAAGGCCTCTGTGACTCGACTTCTGAGTGATACAAAAATCGATGTGTTATATTTTTCAGGTTTGAGGGAGGTTTTCATGGTCTTCACACAGAGAAGACTGACAGCTGGTTTAGAATCATAATGCAAGCACATTAGTTGAATGCTGCTGCTAAAATGAGAAACATAATTCAGTTGAAGCTTAGCCCTGAATGATCACATTAAGGATTTTGAGTTAGTAGTCTACTGTAGTCTAGTCACTCCCATCTCTCCAGGCTTTATTCAGGCTGTCTGCACCGTCAGTAAAGGAACAATGCATTGATTTACTCCCAGTTTGTATTTTCAGTGTTTTCTGGAGTGGTTAGGGTTGGAAACGTATTTGTTTTCCTAAGTTAAACCTTGGATTCCTGGGGGATTCCAATGGGCTGCTAAATTTGTAATGGCTGCCAGGAGCAGCTACTGACCAAGTGTCTTTGCTTTACTGGCTCAAGTCTCCAGGTCAGTTAGAAAACAGTACATATTTTCCACAGAATTTTACAAAAGAGCTAGAAACACTTCCCTAAGGAGAAAAAAAATCAGGTATATTTCAAATTTTCTGTGCAATACTAAAATTGATTCTGAACACTGGAGATGTTTCAGTTGCTTAACTGTTCGGTAAGAAAAAGTGAAAGAAGGAAATATGCTATGTGAAAATTTCCTTTTCAAAGTAATTTCTTCATTACAACTTTTAAATCATCTGTATTTGTGACAAATAGAAACCACATGGGGATTTAAGTTATTGTTTGTATAATGTGTCAGAGAAAGAAATTTAGAGCTTTTTCCAAGCATCAGAGAAACATTAGGAGTTCAAAAACTGTCACCAGTCTCATTAATCACCCTGGATTTTTAAGTATGTAATTCTAACCATGCTAAACAATTAAATCAAAGTTAAAGCCAAAGTTTTCCTTTGAATATGCATACGCAGTATCCATTTAAGTCAATGTGAGGACAAAATTTAGCTCTTAAGCTTTTTAACTGATAAAGTCCTAAAATAGCTTTACAGGCAAGAATTTCCTGGCAAGACTAGAGTTTTGTAAATCTAAAAGCATGCAATCATATTTCAATGTAAAATAGCATATAAATATGAAGCTACATCTTGAATTGTAGCCAAATGCAACACTATATCAAGCATGGCTCAGAAGTGCTATATAAAAAATTAATGCTTTGTCAAGTTTCTGTATAGGTATATAACAAATAGAAATTTGCACATACATATATATCCTTGTACAGAATTGGAAGCTGCCATTGTCCATTTTGCCTCAGTTATAAGCTGTTTTGTTAAAAGGAATATAAAATTTAGCTTTTAAAGTCAGAGCAGGATGTAAGTGGAGAGTATTTCAAGGGGAGTTTAAATCTAAGGCCAGGTTCTGATAAACTACTGCTACTGCGCAGTGCCATACCCCTCCATCAGCCACACGCAGCTCAGGCAGTGGCTTCCTCCAAGAGTCAAGTAAAGTACTTCTGAGTTTAAATATCACGAAAGTTTTGATAAAAGCCTTTTAAACCACCCACTCATTTGGGTAAATCTCAAAAGCCAGTGAGAAATTTTAACATGTCAGAAAGTAATAACACAATTAATCTTTTTCAGAACATTTTCAGTTCCTATTTGACTATTATACTCAGCCTATATAGAACCACCCTTATTTAACATTGTATAGACTACAACTTTTTATTTCCTTTCCTAAACCTGATGTTTAGTGTTGTGCATTGCTGGAGCTCCATCCCAGAGGAAACTGCAGTTCAGCAGTGGAGCAAGTGATTTCTCTGTAGATGGTATTTGAAGTCAAGTGTTTAGTGACTGAAGCAATGGGGAAAGCAGAAGCCATGTTGGGATGCAGCACTGAGGATTGATGTTGTCATAGTGATAAATCAAAGCCATCTCTGCAGCAACATTATGAACAAATGTTAGTGGCTCTTGTCAAGGCCAGAGAAGAGGACTTTGAGGCAGTTGGTAATAAGAGCCCAGACTACTGCTTTAGTTGTATGAATGGAAAACAACAGGAGGCACAAGACCAAATAGGAAAAAGCTCTGAGGCTAAAGAGAGTGATGATGGTAGAGTACCTAGGGACAAGTAAGCTTTCTTTCCTTGACACAGGTTATCTGGGTATATGTTCACATTGTAGGTCTGTATGTAAGGACACTGAAAATAAATTTTTCTCTCTATGTCAGTAATACCTATAATGTCCACAGTTCAGCAGTGAAGAGTCCTGGAGTGAGAAGGAGACAAAGACAAGAGACATCAGTGGGACCTTTCTGAGATGTAACCAACTAGGAAAGGGAAGCTGTGGAGACCTAAAGTGGTTACTTCAACTCTGATGCCCAGCCGGTTCCTTCAGCCTGAGCCCATCCATCAGCCAGGTGCTGAACTGCCTCAGTTACCTGTCTAGACATCTCAAGTAAATCATATCTAGTGACAGCTACCTAGCACCACCAGTAGTACTTCCAGGGTGGTTGCACAAATGGATCTGCTGTCTGAACAGAATCAGAGCATAGAGAATGGGGCAGACCGCTGGAGGCAGTCTCCCAACTCACCTGCTCAAAGCAAGATCAGGGCTTTTCTTAGTCAAGCTTTGCCTATCTCCACATATGGATTGTCCACAGCTTCCCTGGGCTCCTGTTCCAGTGTCTGACCACCCTCATGGTGAAAATATTTTTCTTGTATGAAGTTGGTAATTGCCAGTGTTACAGCTTGTGCTCATCGCCTCTCCTTCTTTCTACTATGCCTCCCTGAGAAGAGGCTGGCTCCGTCTTCTTTATACCCTTCCGTGAAGCAGCTGCAGACAGCACTAAGGTACCCCCTTGGCCTTCTCATATGAATGAGCAAACTCAGTTCTTGGAAGAGGCAGGACAGAAGACTGAGTCTGATCATTTGAGCCACCCTCAGCTGTGCCGTCCCCACTACTAAATCGGAGCCCATAATGCTGTCAGTGTGGAAGTAGCATCTTGTTGCCTCCACTCTGTTCACTGAAACAGGACTTCTTCTGAGCCCTCTTTGTAAACTAACAGTTTCTTATGTTAAAGAAAGGCCGTTGTATCTATGATCAAGTTCTTATTTTACAGACAACAGTTCTCAAGACACGTGTTACAGGAAAACTGCTAGCCTTTCCATCAAATGGTAGAAAAAGAAAATATCGATTCTCATAATTCCTGCTGTTTGATTTCTAAAAGCAGCAGAATGAAAAAAAATAATGTTTTTCAGGGAAAAGTAAGTTAAAGCAGGATTTAATTTGTGAATGTCTTAGCTTTTTCTCTGGTACCGTTGAAGTTTTCAGAGGAGAGGGGTTTTTGCATTCCTGCTTTCATAAAATATGCAGCAACACACCAAGAGCCCTAAACCACATAAAACCGTAGTGGATTTTCCCCCTGTTTTTCTCCCAGATAAATTAACTCATCTTGAAGAAGCAATATCTTCTTGAAAAAACTTCTATCAAAACACTGGTCATGGTTGCCTTCCATCTTCCCCACACATGCATCTATTCTAGCATTCAGTATTCGGAACACCATAAATTTCTTAAGCTAATTGAATTAATTTTATGGAACAAATGAGAGTACTTCTGTATTGATTAGTAAGTCGGTTACATTGGAAATTTGTCTGCCAACTGACCTTATTTTAAATATCAACGCAAGGAGGCTTTGCTTCATCTTTCACCAGTGCTTATTTAAGAATGGCTTAATTCTGTCAGTTCCACTGAGGCTTTCTTCTTATTCCAGTGAAGGTGAGAAAGAACCCCCACAGGTTTATTGAGTCTGAATGCTTGTATGAACAATGCAAACATAGATGAGGATTCATACCATTTATTAGTGTGTGTGTATCTACATATATATACACACACAGAATATACACAGAGAGCGTTTAAAAAGGGCTAGCATAAAATTACATTTCAGTAGAGTCCAGGTTAAAAAACATCTTAACTTAATGTGTTTTGATAACATTCAGTTTTACTATTTTTATTATTATACATCTTTTAAAGAGACTTTTTAGAAGGTCTAATAATTAAAGAACCTATAGAGTCCCTGCATGCTGGTCTCAGCTCAGCTCATACATCTCTGCCACTTATTGGCTTGGGACATTCATAGGTTTGTCAATTTTATGCAGACATGTTATCGTATAGCTACTGTTTTTCTTTACTGTTTAAAAACCATGGAAATGTTTCTGAGAGGGACACTTTCTGGTTACATGCTCCATTACATCCCTGTTCATGCTGTTCTTTCAGAATCCAGCTTGATCAATCTGCTGTCTCTGATTGCAAAGGTGGTTTAAGAGCTCTTACCCTCCCCACCTTCGTCTGCTCATTCCTACGACTGAGCAGGAGGTCATTGCCTCCTCAGCAGTGCTGGAGCGAGTTACATCACTGAAATAACCCAAGGTTTTTCTTCAAGCAACTTTCAAGAAGTATTGGTGGGGTTTTGTTTGTTGTTTTGGGTTTTTTTAAACCCAGTATGGTGGCTGGCACAGCTCCATAGAATTAAACTAGCACAACCGAGGAAGTGATCAATTATAGCTACGGGGCAGGAATAAGCAGCAAATGGAGGAACCTCTTAAATCAGCTGCCACCTGAAAAAAAGTTCCTGTAACTACATCATTATGTGATGTGCTGGGGGAGTAGAAGAGTATTTTTATGAATATAACTGCAGTGATTCATGTGTTTAGTGTTCTGGAATGTGTTGAGCATATGGTATTGCAGGCTTTATGTAAGTGACCTTGCAAGTTTGTATTTTTAAATCTATTATGGAACAACTAATGAATAGGTTCTGATTTCTCCTTCCTAGTAGTGTAAATCTTGAGGTTTTGTTAAGTACACTGCTTGGGGCAGACCCCGCAACCATTCCTGTAGGACAAGCATTTCTTTCATCCCAGTGGAATGAGGAGTCCTCCACAACAAGATCTCTCGGGAGATTTTTGCTCCTTGAATACGCTACCTTGGGTTTTTTCCATGGGAAAAATTATGTGAGCCATGAAAGCAATTCAGAGATATACTGTAGGCAAAGCCTTATTCTCCAGGAGCACAAATAAGCTAGGAATCATCCTACTGTTCTTATTACTTGACAGAGATATAAAGATGTGACCATACTAGTGAGTGACAAAGGAGCATTGCTGGGCCCAGAAAGCCCCTCACCCTTGGTGCTGTGCTGGTGGACATTTCCCCCGTGGGCTTTTGGCCTGGCATCCTGTGGGTGCTGTACTGAAGAAAAGAACTTGGTCTGGACTTCTTAGTTAGCTCGTTGACCACCTCAATGAAAACCTGGCACCTACACATCAGGGCCAGCTGAATCTTTCTTCCAGTTTTTATAGTTTATGAGTGAATACCCAGTGCGTCATAGCACAAAGCATTTTCCATGGGGACATCAAGGCCCTAACGGCATATTGTAGGCAAATACATTTCCTTTGTGTTGCGCTTGAGTTCCCACACTAGGCATTTAATGATTGCATACTGTGTTTTGCTGGCTTATGAATAGTGCCCGAAAGCCGTGATAACTGTATTTTTTTACTATAAATAGTTAATTCTGAATATTAGATCAAATAGTGTCGAAGCCTTTTAAGTCAAAGGCCTCAATTAGTACTTTGTGGAGTTCTGGACTGCCTTTGGTAACACATATGGTCTGCAGGGCCTCAGATGCCGAAATCGATCAGAATAGCTCTTCCAAAATAATTACTCCTCTGAGCCATTCTGCAGGCACTAATCCAAAATGTAAATGAGCACGTTCCAGAATAATTACTCTACTTACAAAGCAGCGTAAATATCCTAAAATGTAATAATTTATATTCCAAATTAGATGCTTTTTATAGAGGAGCCATTCTAGAATATAGGAATAGCAAGAAAATACGTAGACTGTGTTAGGATTTTGATTACTCATATAATCCCGGTATCAGTAATTTTACCAAGAATTCTTATATTTCAGCATTCCTAAAGCCATTTAGAGTGTGCACGGTTGTTTCAAGCACATCTACAAAGCTAGATGATTATGTCAGATGTATTTGTACCAAGCAAAAAATAAATTGAATTTGAGTTCCCAGGTTTGCATATTTACTATGGAGATAAGGATTTTTTTATAGTTTGAGTACAGCACATCCAATGTAATGAACTAGTTTACTTGCTTGAATGATAAATCGACTGAGGCCCCATTTAGATGAACATTTATTTTTGTGGCAGAGCGAGTTCACATGTCATATCTCCCCATCCGTATGCTCTCCCATTGCACAGCTGCACGGTGAACCAGGCTGAGAAACTGATAACCCAGAAAAACACCCAGAAAAAGTATATCTTTTGGTCTGTCTTAATTCCTTACTCCACTTTGGGGTCCTTATTTGGCACCACACACAGTTGTACTGCACATAATGTACATGAACAGGGAAATGAATGGTAGGCTGGCAACAACAATCTACTTTCCTTTTATTTCCTTGTAACCTTCCATTGCTTTATCTAAATGTAGAGAACTTTCTGCTATTAAAAGTGACAATGAATAATTTCCAAAGCAAAAATGAGTGTGTGTGTGTGTATCCAGTTGCTGTCAATCAGTCCAGAGGCACAGAGTTGTGAAAGAGGATCATATTCCTTCATCATCTTTCAGTAACTATATTAATTAATGTTGTGTTTAAAACTACGTTAACTTTTATCTTTTCTTATAAGACGCTGTACTGCTTTGTCAGTGTTTTAGCTTCTTTTCTTTTCCCAGTGGCCTGTAAGAGTTTGGTTCAGGTCTCTACAAGTAGCATGACCTGCCTGAAATTGTAACACCCCAGTTCTAATTATTTGCATGCAAAATTAAAATGCAAGAGAGTAATTATGCCAAAAATGTTGTCTTGTCTAGACAAAGCCTTTTACGGTTTTGGGGATGGCAGAAGGCTTCTGTACTTGTGTCTAAGAAATTCTGCATGCCTACTGTGCAGAACAAGCACCCTGAGGACAACACCTCTGGGACATGTCAGACCTGATGATTATCCATACATATGCACCAAGACTATTAGTTTTTGATAGTGTCAGACTCACTACTCACAGGCTACTCACTGCATACTACATGGATTAAGGCCAACATGTTCTGGCTGTGTTGGCTTTACTTCATACCTGACTTCTGCATCAAAAATGACCATTGGTTAATAGGGTCTTCTTCAACCTAGACAAAAATTCTGAGTGGTAAAAGGCAACTAGTCTAGAAATTCATGGATATATCAGGTCACGTTCCACAGGAAATCTAATCTTAGGAGAAGCCTTTCAGATAGAAGAGTCAACTGTGAAAAGAACCCTGAAAATGTCTTCTGGAAGGCGTCCTGATAATTAAGGAGCTGAAATTCAAGCAACTACAACCTTAGGAAATGTTCTGTGAATGTCAGTGCACATCTTTGTGCATGTGCCAGATTTTTGAATGTATAGCTTTTCCATTGCCAGGGCTACAAACGTGAAAATGTCTAATAAGTAAGCCTTGAGCCAAGCAGAAATGAGACAGCCAGAAAAATCTGGCTAACCCAAGCCACTTTTTGATATTTCTCTCCAGAAGACAACTATAAAGCACTAAATTTTAGGACCAAGGCTTTTTACTGTTCCTAAAGTGTTAGCAGGAAGAGCACAGTAAAAAGCCGGGGCCAATAAATTGTTATGAAAAATCATTACTGAGCAGACACAGAAGCCAAATTAAAAATAGGACTATCATCACTTTATTAAGAATCATATTTTTTAAAATGCCTTCAGGGTAGTGCTTCTCTTACTTTTGCCCTAAGACCAAATCCTGGTTCTGCATGCAGTTATCCCCAGACAAGCACACACAAACACTTATAGACAGCTTTATTTTAATATATACATATACCCTAAACAGGAGAAATTATACATGCCATATCTTGTGAAATGCATTCTGTCCACAAGCTTAAGCAGTCTTCACAAGAATGTGAGTACAAGCTGTGCAGTTACTTCCATGACTGTGTATGAGATAGCATGAACTGGGTCAAGTGATGGGTGGCAGCAGTCCAGGGTGCGGGAGTCATGCGTCTGATGTGCGTGCATGTGGCTGTGTGATGGGGGCATCTCAGGGCGCTGCACATCACATGCTGGGAGGGTGGGAGAGAAGGGAAGGCTGTACTGCTGGTCTGTGAGATCCCCTGTGGAGACACGCTGATAACTGGGTAACTAAATAACTGGCTCCTTTCCAGCTGACAAATGCCAAACACCAGCTGTAGCCTGAAGTGGGAGAGTAATCATGGCACTGCTCTCTATGTGCATCATGTTGGCTTGTCCAGGCAAGAAAGCATCCATGTACAAACACAGGGCTGATAGTTTCTGACCTTTAAATCGTACCAGAAAACTCTGTTCCTGCTCTGTCCTTATGTGGGGAGTTTTTGAAGAGAAAAGACAACCTTCTGGCCGCGTGGCACTTGGAGAGCATGGGCTTTGTAACAGCTGCCTGAACATGACCCAAAGTGAGAAGGGCATTGATCTATCTAACAGAAAGGACTCGGTCCTGGAGGGATTAAGAGGTAGAATTTCAAGTTGCCTTCCTCCTATGAGGATGAGATGTCAGTAAGTGACAGTAGAGAAAAAGGCTGAGATTGTATATGGCAACCAAGGACTTCCTGGACAGATGCTAGGGCTGGATGACAGGGGTTTTATCGGTCTTGTTTATTTGATGGCCATCTGACCTGTTTCTTAGAGTGAGAAGTGGGTCTTACGACTGTTTCATATTTGCTCTGTCATTCATTATCACACTTTCACAAAACTGATCAGCAGTAAACATGATAGAACCTTTCTGTTCTTATGATAGGAGTCATAAGAAGGCATTATTACAAGTTGGGCTAGGATGTAAGACAGGACTTAAGGATCAGAACCCATAAAAAGTCAAATGCATATGACCAAACCTGCAATTTAAGATTCCCATTTAGGTACTGCCTTGACTTGCAAGCTCCTTGATGGGAACTGTGTGCATTTCCCACTCACCCTTTGTGAAGACTTCAGTTCTCACAAGTCTGATTGGAATCTAGCTGCTCAGCTTCACTGTGCATAATTGCCGAGGGGATCCTAAGCTATTAAACATTATCAGAGCACACTGACAACATACCCACAGGACTGGGCTCTTCAAGCAGTGTTATTGTTTCCACTTCTTAAAAAACTGGATAAAGCAGTGTTCTTCTTTCACAATTTCGTGGTCAGAGTGTCTACTCCAGAAATGGAAAACCCAATTCAGTGCCCTCAGATCAACACCTCCTGTCTGACCGTGGCATTGTCTACCATGTTTTCCTCTCCACTAGTTAAAATTAAAAGTTACTGTACAGAAGAGATTCCAGCCTTACTGGAAAATGAGATGGAGAGAGATATAATACTGCATCTCAATGGGCATAGCACAGAGCTGAGAGCACGGAGTCCATTGCTCCTCTTTCCGAGACAATTTCTGTGTATCACCCAATGGCTATTTTACTTAAAACACAAAACAAAGATGAGAGAAGGGACTGGAATTCAGATAGGCTCTGTTGTGCCTTCAACAATAAGCCAAGGAGTAATTTTTTTGTCAGTATCACATGCTTGGTCTCTAGCCCTGACAGTTATGTGATAGCCCCCCTTCTCTGTTCACTGCAAGGTGAAGGAAAGGTAGATGATGGCTTTCATGGAAACCAATAGCAACAAACTCTGAAAAAAACCTGAATTAATCTGATAGCTTCACCACTTGGCCTAGTGGAAGGGGTTTTTTCTTGGCTTTTTTTCTCAGAGGGAGCTGAGAAAGGGTAGGGCATGTTCTTCCACCCAATGCTCACACACATTTGGTAGGGCAAAAGTCTTCTAGCCTGAACCACAAGCAACTAGTGGAAAAAGCTAGGGAAGGAGTTGGGCTGAGAAAATGCTTGCAGTTGCCCACACAGAAAAATGAAATGGGAGAGACAGCCTGTGCTGATGGAGAGGCTGTAGAGAAATCCAGAAATACCAGTATGATAGCAGTTTTTTCCCAGAGTTAGCTGTCCCCAAGCAGGTTTGCCAGAAGAGAAATAAGGTGAAAGTTACACTCCATCAAAAGCTGAAGAAAGGGAAAAGTCCCGTGATGCAGTCATCTCAGAAGAAATTCTCCCTACCGATGGTTTGACTGAAAAAACTAAAGGACAGAAATGAGCTTAACATGCTGTGACCCAAAGAGACGCCATCATTTGACTCACTTTCAGTTTGCTTTATGCTTTCACTGCTATCCTGCTGGAGAAGGTGAGGCAAACCCTTCCTTGAGAAAAGAGGATATCAGAAGTGTTTGCACTGCTTGCATGGGGGAACATATGGCGAGGTGGAAAGATGGAGCACAGCCAGCTGGGGAGTACATTTCCGGGGGCTGTACAAGCAGTATCACATCACTGCCAGAGTGGCACATGGCTCAGGGCAGTCGAGTTCAGGCCCTTTGCCCACATTGCCTGCCACCAACTTTCTTCCCTTTTGAAATCATGGGCAATGAAGAGCCCCGGGTCTGCAGAGGTGACTTGAAGGGGCAGCCTGGAGAAGATATCAAATTGTGTTGCTTCTGCTTTCTCTCACAGCTGTCGTGGCTTGTTCCTCTGTTTGCTTCCAAGCCAACAGCAGCCTCACCTGTTGTCAGTATTCAGGCTCTCAAGCTCTTTAAGCCCTTTGCTGAAAGATGCTCCCCAAGTGTCAGCTCCAATCATGCCTAAGCCACACCAGTGAAGATGCAACCCCTATAATAGTATGCAGAAATTATACTGAAGTGATAAATACTTGAATGATTAATCATTAGTCATATGATTTGCTCTGATAAGCTAAGCTAGAACAGCACTGCTGTCTTGATTCAGGCTCTGAAAGGAAGTTGGTTGCTGCAGCACCTAAAGGCAAGCAGCTGCTCCATGGCCAGCCCCTCTTTGGATTCCAGGAGACTCTGTCAGTTTGGTCTGCTTTCTGACTATGTTGGTGACACCTAGGCACAACCATTACTTGGGCTATCCTGGAGGTAGATCCTAGGGTCTGTCTTTTCTAGATTGCAAGGTAACCTGTTGCCCAATGAAACCTGGAGCCCATCTTACTCTCAGTAGTAATGTAATAGTTTTGTTCGCTGACAGTCTTCCAAACAACATTACTGAAAGTATTTTTTCTGTATACTGTGCTGTTAGCAGGTACCTCCTACAAAGCCAACAGAGACCTGGTAAATACAGTGACTGTGTTAATGACTGATTAACGAAAGTGAAAGCCAAGTTATAATGTCATCAGCTTTGAGAAAATAGCAGAGGCAAACCCAACTATTGCTTTCTTACACTTTAGTGCGTAAGTCCTGCTGACTTCTGAGATCGGTAGAGAACCGAATCTCATGGTCAGCTGGACTACATGGTCACCTCTCCTCACTAGCTGCAGCAACCCCAAGTTTCAAACTTCTGTAAAAACAAGGGAGGGTCCTTGAAGGCCAAATAGTGAGTGCTTCCTTAAAGCAGTTAAAATGCTGCAGAGTATGTGTGCATTTAAATGTACGTGTGTGTGTGTATATGTGACTGTAATAGAGACAATTGTGTCAGCACTGTAACAGGAAGGTAGATGGCCTTTCTTGTTTTGAGTACAAGTAGTCCTTTAAGTAATATCACGGTTGCGTAACAGCATGGAAATTTAAAGCTGATCTCTGTTTGCTCTAACAAATGTAAGGCTGGCACCCTGTCAGTTATGACTCAAGTAACACATTGTAACACTTCAACCATATTGAACTGTGTCACTAGAAGAGTTATTTCGTACTCTTATTTTCTTACTTATGGAGGAAGAGAAAGTAGCAGAATGGATATTATTTTTTCTGGTGAGCTGTGGGTTCCCATTCCTTTTGAACGGGATGCATTCTAATGTGATATGACTGCAAGACTGGCTTTATTACAAAAACGCCTTACCCGAGTTAACAGTGCTGCTTCTAGAGAGCAACTATGTTTTACACAGTACTCTTTAGTGTAAGGTGAGGTAACAAGGTCATAAAAATCAGAAAAAAGAAAAAGATTTAAGGGTTTTAACTTCACTGCTGACCAATGTGAGGAAAATAATTCCCTCTGTTTCGTCCCCTGCTTTTCTGCAGAGAGGTCTGCAGTCGCTGTTACTGAAGACCACTGACCAAGCGATGGAACTGGAACAGCTGTGATTTCATCCTCACTTTACCTCTGTGCATTAATGTTGCCCCATCCTTCATAACGTTTTGTGGAAGTCCAAAACATCTAACACTTGCAGTTTTCTTTACTGTGTTGTCGTGGCAGTTTTTTATCAGACTCTATTTTAATCTTTATTTTCAGAATTAGGCAGCTTCTCTTGGTAGTCATTTTATATTTTGTTCTGAGTAGCAAATCTTTTTCATTCATTCCCCTATTGCCACCATTTTAAAGTCACTTTTCCTCTTTTATGTTGCAGGATACAATACTCGTGTGTCATAACTTAATCTGGTGTTCAGTTCAATACACAGTTAACTCTTTTTTTCCAAGAGTAGCTGAGTACATACCCTCCTTTCTTCCTTTGTTCTGACAAAAGCTGCTTCTCTGTCTCCTTCTCTATATATTTGCTATAACGTAGCTCCCTGATCTGCTGCAAAAAGATGAGAATGAAAGAAAAACTTTGTGATTTCTCCTTCACTTAAGTACTTCAAGCAGCATTCTGTCAGCAGTGATTTTCTCTGTCATCCTGTATAGTCAGGTTCCTCTTTACCTATGGAAATCTTACAAGCAGCAACAGAAGTTGATAAAACTACAGAGCTTGTCATGGGTATTAAGAAACAAGTAGCCTTACCCAAAAGTGTTTTTAACTAAATTGTTGTCTCCTTTTGTTTTTAAACTCATTAGGCATAATTGCCTACATTCATACACAAATCTCATTCTCTGAAGTGTCTTGAAGGCTTGGAATCTTAAACCTCATTAAATTAGACCTAGACACAAAAGGGGCAGGTGTTACCTTTGACAGTGGAATTTCTGGATCATTTAGGTACTTTGGATATTTTTCTGTAACCTTAAGCGATAAAGGAGGCTACACTCTATTTCATGTTGTCAACAATACAGAACAAACACAGGTCTAAGATAACAAGCTTAGTTTTCACTACTTTGGAAACCAGTGAAAGAATTGGATGGTTGCAGTACACCACACTGTTTTCAAATACTTTTCTGATGCACTCCTTTACGGTCCCAGGTAAATGATGCTACTGTAGGTACATGATGCTAGAAATAAAAGTCAGGTTCCACACGGGAATGTTTGATGCAGAATAAGCATGGATTCTTCACACTACCAGTCCCAAGGAGTTGTGTTTCAGATGATGTTTTAAAAACTGACTTCAATTCATTTGTAAGTCGTTGTTGCCATTGCTGGTAATATGCAACAGAGTCTCCTAGCCACAAAACAGCCTGCCTGAAACTTATTAAGATCTCAGTATTATTGACTTCAGCTGAAGACTGTTTAAAGCTGGGTTTTGACTCATGTTTAGAAAAAGATTTAGCTGGGAAGTGGCCATTGTCCCAGCTGCCCACCCTGCTCAAAGTTTCAACCACAATAAAAAAGAAGCTTAAATAGGATTGACATCCAATCCTTCATTGCTGTAATTTCCAGCATGACATATTAATGTATGATCAGCATTAACATAAAACCACTACCAGTTTCTGTTTATGACTACAGGACAAACTGTAAACAGAGGTAATTAAGATATCTGTCCTGCTCAGCCACTGCTGGGGGAGGCAGAGAATAGTTGTGGGTGCAAGCTGCCTCAGCTATCCCAGCTGAATTGGCCAGTGAATACAAGCCTGAATCTCTTTAGGAATTGTAAGTTTATTCTACCAGAGCTGGAGGTGTTCATGTGTCTACCTAGAAGATCCATTCAAAGAGATCATGAGTTCCCAGACAAGCAAGTAAATAAGTCCTAATTAGACTAGAATTAAGGCTGACAGTATGTTTCTGAGGCTTAATTGTTACAATCCTTTCATAAAAGATGCAGATGTTAAAAACCAAAAACCAGAGAGAACGAAAAAAAGCAGTGACAGTTTTGACAACAACTGATCTTGCAGGTGACTCAGGTGTTTCTCCTGCTTCTTTTTATCTTTTCCTGGGGAGTCTTGTTAAGGTTATAAGACAGCAACTCTGGGCTATGCCCTTTCAAATCACACCTACCACTCATTCTTTCCTTACATATTCATTGTCCCATCACTCATCTGCTTCCATCTGTCCATTCGCTAAGCTCATTCACTACCTACTTCAAAATTATCTCCCCATCCACTGAATGAGGGATTTACATAGCTCAAGGAGTTTATTTTCTGTTTCAAACTTCTTTTTCCTGCACTCCAGAGAGTTTCCTCTCAGAGATGGAGCTGCAGAAACCCCTGAAACTTGAGAGACGCTTGCTCCTGGCACAGTCCTGACTCCCCAGAAAGCCCTCAGGAGAGCTTTTGACCCTCTCCATTTCCCTTCCTGTTCCCATTGAACATCAGAAACTCCATAGGAGCAGGGTGAACTTCTCTGCTCCCATGAAATTTTTCAGTCACTGCACTTATAAAGCTAGTGCTGGGCTCTGAAATGCTCCAGACTAAATTACTGACTAAGGTTAGTTATAAAGATAAATCACAATGCTTTTTATTAATCATAATGTTTGAACTTGAACATTTTCTGCAATGTACCCCCCTCAAAATGATTTTGTAGACAAAACCCAAAAACCTTGAAAATTAAGCTTTTTTTTTTACTTTAAAACCCAACATCACCATTTTTGGTGATGAAAGGTTGAAAGTATCTCTTATCCCAGCATTTTGTAGTCCTGAACTTACTCCACAATTCCAAAATTTTAGATAATACTTCAGTTTACAGAGCTTTGTAAGATTATGCTTTTCTTTAACACCATTTCCCTGAGCTATAGACCTTTCTTTATTTTTTAATAGAAGTTTTCTAGACATCATTGTTATAAAGAATGCCCAAGTCTTAAAACCAGACATAAATACAAAGAACTCCAAATCTATCACATGTAAAATTTGATGTTTAAGCCAATTTCTTTGATTTTTCCTTGACTCATGGTTCTTGACTGCTGTGATTGGCAACATTCAATAAAAACTCATTAAAACTTTGCATTTTTCTTCTAACGGCCTTGAAATCTAACTTTATATTCTTTTCTTCATTTCCAAACACAAAAATCCTTTCAGGGTTGTGAAAATCTGAGCTGTAGCCCACCCCTTGCCACCTCATTTCCTAGCTAGACCCAAAATGATTTTTTATATCCCACTTCCAAAGGACTTACCTGTATAAAATGAACACGACAGTAAAAATATCATCTGGCAGCATATACGCACTTGAGAAAAATTTTTCTGGAGACTGAAGAAAATAAGAGCAAAAATCAAATTTAGAAGAAACAAAAGAGGAGTGCTAATTATGGACTTGCTGCCACCATTTCATCTTCCACTTGCAAAATGCAAATATAATCCTACTGAGTTGTTTAAAGATCACACGTCTGAATTACAAAACGGCATGTGCCATAGCCTTCTGAATAATCATGTTTGCTTAGGATCAATGTATTGAGTGACTGAAGGAGATATGTCCGTCACTGTGAATGTCATGACACACTGTACATCTGCTGATAAAGCACATGTTTACAGAACTGGACCTTGGGTGCTTTATAATTCTAGGTATAACGTATATCTGTGTTTACAATTGCTTCAGTTCGTAAATATGCTAGTGAATCACATTATGTGACTGTGGGTAACATCTAAACATGACTTACATGTAGATAAAAGCAAGTTTTTTCTAAAATGCCATGGGAAAGGAAGAGGTAGATTCATTTGCACCTTTCCGTTAGTGCAGCGGCTAGGCTGTTGCTGGAATTGGGCTCTGGTCAACAGGCTTTTGCTTGCTGTGGAAGTTTCCTCACTGGTACTACACATCACATAGCTGCCTTGGGTGGCCTAAGGGCAGAGAAAAAGCTTGTCTTTTCCAGCTTCATTCCCCACGCTCAATGGAAGGCCTCTTCTACATCTATTTTCCCTTATCCCCTGCTGACCCTGTGGCAATTGTGGGACCACACTATGTGCTCCCCTCCACAACCCACATGTGGGTGAGTACAGCAAAGCTTGCATCCAGCAACTCCCTCTCCCTCACTGGAAGGAAATAAATAAAAGCAAACTGCCCTGTGGAGTCACTGCACCAGGTGGACTGAGATGAGCATCTTTTCCTTCAGGTACCACCACCTCTCTGCTTCTGCTACAGCTTTGCAAGAAAGGGTTTTTGACTTTGCCCTAGGTCAAAGGCTCCACCAGATTTTCAGATTTGTGGTTGGAGGCTGTTTTTTCTTCTGGATAAACAGCAGGAGGAGACAAGGAGACACTCTTTCAATATCTTTATTTTGCTTTACATATCAGGACTGCAGTAATACACCAAAAGCTTGTAAATCATAGGCTGAAACTTTGAGGCAGTGAGAAGTTTCACGTGAAATCTATTAGATTTTGTCAAAGAGCCGCTAGCAGACCGTATGCTGGCAGTTACAGGAGCCACATGGTGGGCTGTGCAGGAGTGGTGTCCATCTGAGCAGACCCAAGATCAGCACCTTTCTGGGCTCGGCCAGCAGGTAGGGAGGTCATTTTTAGCTTGCGAAGGGGAGCTACTGCTTCTGGCTGCTGGGGAGAGCCCGAGAGGGAGTCTTGGCTCTGCTCCCTGGCCGGACTCGCACACAATGAGCCCATAAGGGCTCTGCCAAGTCCCTGCTGGTGTCTGGCTGCTGGCTGGCAGATGTAAATGGCTCCTTAGCTGGAGGGTGACCATGGTATTCAAAGCCAACACACATACACATACAATGAATATTTTTATTCCCTCATATAAATTGTTAGACATTTGCTGCCAATTATTTGCTAGAAGTTAAGGCTTAAAAGCCTTCTGCACTTCTTTTCTAGCTCTTTCCCCTCTCCCCCCCCCAAAAAAAAAAAATAAAATACAGCATTAATCTTGTTTTGGCTCTGAGCATTTCACATTTTATTGTTTTGATTTAAGGTGATATCTGGCCACTAGTACTTCGTCTATATGATAGAAAGAAAATTTTTGTTTTCCCCAGAAAATTTCTTACCTCTCATACAATATAATGACCTGTTAGCAAAGAGGGCCTGGTCCCCCAAAGAGCAGAGGAGCTCAGACCCAGCTTTGCCTGGGCTCAGAGTGAGTGTGGTTGTCATTTTGGCACTACCAGAAGTCTTGCCAGAGTCAAAGACTGCAGGAATAGGCCAACGTTTGTCCAAAAAGTGCAGAGAGCAATACTGTCCTTCTTAGGCATCTCTTTTGAGGCCTAAGGGCATTAAGCATTACATAAAAGCTAAAGTTCTGGTTAATATTTTTCTGCATACAAAATCAGACATTCATCTCCCTCTTTCCGCTTTCTACAGAAAATGAGGAAGAAACCTTTAATTTAATAAGGCATTTCTCATTGCAGGCAACATGACTGCTGTGTTGTTTCTCTGGTTAGAAGACTCTCTTACACTTTGTATTCAAAGTACCTTTCTCTCTAAAATCTAAGTTATGATATTTTGACAGAGCTTCTACATATTTCAGAAATTCATTGACTTCAAATTGTTCTTGTTCTTCTTGGCATCCTTATACCATTACAATTACAGACACCTTTTAAATTTTGTTTTCTTCCCTAGTTTTCCTGTCAACACATCAGAATGAGGATGGCAGCTTCAGAAAGTATGCTCACTTAGTATTTTGACATATTAAAGATACTCACTCTTTGAAGTTAAGGGGAATGGGTTGTTGAATCCCCAGGTAACTTTTAATTTCATACAAATGGTACCTTCATGGTCTGCAGAATTTATTTCAGCTCATATTCAGCTTGATTTTTAGCTGGTTTTTTTTTTTTGCTGAGATAGAAGGTGGCCTTCTCAATTTGTTTCTAATGCTCCTACCACTGTGAACTTACTACCAGCCAAGTACTTAAAATTAAAACAATACACAAAACGTACAAAAAACTCATTGCAAGTATTTGATTCCAAGTCTGCACAGATGTGGAGAGGAAAAGGAACTAAAAATTGCCAAGTAACTTAGTGTTGTGGAATAAAGCTGTACAGGTGTGTTCCCTAAATGCAGCCTCCTTGAAGATATGTTCTGTTGTCAGTAGTCCAAGTGCATATTTTCTACAAGCAATACACTATTTGGCTTGCATCTATGGCTTTTGACAAATGTATTTAATATTTATCACCTTGTGGTTGGGTTATAGATAAAACTTATTGCCAAAACGGTCTTCCTACTGCTCCAGCATAAATCCATACATGTACCTCGTGACTATTCCTGATTTTTATGCTATGATGCCACTCATTTTAAACCTGCAGATGCAAACAGTACAGAAACTTAGTGTCTGCTCAGTTTTTCTGCTGAAGAAACAAGGAGCCCCATGAATTCACTTTGAAAAGAGGGGCTTAATTCAATGGAATGATTTATTAATTTGAGCTCCTATGTCTGTGTTCTGTGCCTTTTATACTGCTTTGGCTTTTGCTGCCCACCAACTGTATCTCAATTTGAGGCTTTGAAACATCAGAAGGGATGTCCGTAACCTCAGCAGCATTACTCTCTGCTGGTATGAGTGGAATGTTGGCCTTGCACAGGGAAACCACATCTTTCCTTGTTGACTCCTACTGATAAAGCAGTGCATGAAAGCCATGGATACATCTCATACGTAAATGCATTTGGTTTGTTTGAACTGGAAACTACCACAGCTCATTGACCTTTTATTAGTTTACCAACAAAAATGTAAATGGTGGAATTTGTGAGCCAATGCACAGCAGAGGTGGTACACCCTGGTAAAAAATGTGTTGTAGAAACTTTTATTTGCATTCTCTTGTGTTGTCTAATGGAAATTAATAAATAAAATAAACTTTTGTTTTGTTTTTTTCACCAGCTGGCTTTCAAAGCACCTCCATATTTAAATGTGAACTGCAGATCTTTAAGTAAAATATAAAATTCTAAGCTACAATAGCAAGAAATTTAAGAAAATATATTCCGGATTGGTGATAAACTCTGTGTAAACTCATTTACATTCTACATATACTGGGTCATATTTTGACTTCAATGCAAGATCATTCCATCATGTCCAGTGGGTCTGGGTGCTTCTAGGTGGTAAGTACCATTGAAAAATAGTCCACTGACCTCTTTCCATTCATAACATGAAAATACAACAGGGTTTTTTTGCAAAATGTGGGATTTATTGCACTTCAGAGATTGTCCCAAAATCATGTAGATTATATTATAACTAAGTAGTGGAAAGATCTTTGAGTTCAAAAGATAAATAGACTTGTTGGAGCTGAAGAAACAAACTGTATGATCTGACTGGCAATACTCAATAATTTATTACTTTATATGGTGATTTTGTTTCAGATTTCAAACTCTTTTTTGTATGCCAAAAGTCTTTCAAGATCATTATGTGTCCAGAAGTCTCTTAAATATCTGGATATTTCCAGGGGGAGGGGAGTGTCAATTTACAGAAAAGATAAATATATTTTTTATTATTATTAAGCCACAGTTCGGTACAAAATATATAAGGCAAGTAAGACAACATATCTACAGGGTTTAAGTTTAATAAAAGTAGTATACAAAAAGATTTAGCTATTCTAACATGGGTAGAAAGAAATCTATAGGCAAGGGACAACCTGTAACGGAATAAGTAATTGACTTACTATGGAATAATTCAGGTCTCAACTGTATGTGAAGTACAGATAGTAGATATTTCAAAGCACAGCACACATGCACTGTACCCTGGACTGTAAAATAGCAAAAGTCCTTAGGTGAGAAAGAGGTTATGAGATAGGCACAAATGCTTTAAACAGCGTTACAAATGTGGAGAACAACCATTCTGGATTTCAGCTTGCTGTAATAGTACCCCCCTTGCTCAATGGAAGCTGATGCCTCTCATGAGATGAGAGGTAACCTTGAAGTTGCTGACACATGCCAGGTGACTAGATGCAGAATGTAACACGTCCCCTACCAGCTCCTCTGCATGGCCTGATGTTGGTACCCTTCAGCTGAATTTCAGTGATACATTTTGTTTTGCCATTTCTCAAATCCGTGCATTTTTCCCTTCTAAAATCTACTTCAGAATGATTAAATTAAGGATATAGAATTAGTTTTTCTACCAAATGTGAAGTGAAATATTGATATCACAAAATAGAAATGCTCATCAGAATTCAATTTACCTCTTAATAATTTTTGTCAGTTTTTAGCAAAGAAGCAAGAGAGATAAAGCGTTCTTTGATGGACTCATCTGGTGGGTAGCTAAGGCACTTTTTAAAGAATAATTGAGTAAACTGCTATTTAAAATTATTAAGAATATAAGCAATAGTATTAAAATAGCTGCTCAGCTCCAAAGACAGCAAATAAAATTCTCAGCTACAAATTTGGTGGTGATCAGGAGGAGGGGGGTTACAAAGACATCTCTAGGCTTCCTTGTAGAGATAGTCCTTATCATGTAAACCATTATTTGTGACTTTGACCCTGAGCCATCAATTTTATTTCAGGACAATTCAAAGTAGTCCAGTAAGGTCTTTGCAAAATAAAACATTTTTACTATGGTAATCAGCAGTAGATGAAAATTATGCCATTCCCAGACTATTTAATGAAAGACTGTGGGAAGTTGCCCCCATCTGGTCCTCAAACCATTGAAACTGCTTGCCATGAACCTTCATAAGCAAAAGGCCATGAGGCAGTCTGCAAATAAAATCAAGGGAGTAAGAATACAACAGACATATCTGATCATAAAAGTTTGGGACCACTGTTGTCAGACTCTTCTTGCTATTTTTTTCTGTTTCCAGAGATGATAGTTTGAGAGCACAAAATGTAAGCACTCTCATGTTTCAGATCAATTTAGCTTTCTCTCTCCTCCACCGCTGAAGCTGCCAGCTCCTGAGGCCCTCCTGAAGTGACCTCATGTATGAAACGTACTTTGAAATATATTAATTTCTTAACAGTTCAGCCTATCCTTCTCATTATTCTGTGTCACAAGCTATTTCAGACATGAAGCTAGTCTTGCTTCTACCAGCTGCCATACAGGATTTACTGGTGAGGAATTAGTCTTTGGCGAAATACATGAGCACTATCTCCTTTCAGATATATTTGTAAAAACCGTAAAAAACTACTTGCTTTTCTATAAGCTCACTGTTTATCTGGACTTACAGTTTGTTGGTCTGGCACCTTTCAGAAGAGAATTCATTGTCCATGGACAAGTGAGCATGGTGGTTTGCTTTCTGAGGGTTACTATGTACACAGTAGTAGTGATGTCACTGCTGTCAGGGGACTCTAGCCAAAGTACTGCTTTTCAGAAAGAAACCTTCAAGCTCCTACTTGAAGACTAGAAGTCCTCAAGTGCCACAAAACAACAAATCAAAACAACAAAACAAAAAATTCCTTTTCCAAAGTTCCAGGTCTCTGATTCTGGTTAATATACGACTTTGTTTTCCCCGCTCTTGATCACATTGGGTAGGTTCTGAATGTGCAGGTAGTTGTGAGTGAGAACGGCTGGGATGAGCAGGAATCTGGATGAGCAGGAATCTGTATGTAGACCCTCAGGGGAAAAATCAATTCACTAAAGTGTTGTCTGCATCTGTGTACTTACAGAATGAAGTCTTTAGCAGATACAGATTAATATACGTTCTTTGAAATCTAGGAACTATTCTAATTTGCACTAGCCAGGAATCTTGTTCTTGAGCATCTTGTTTTCTTTGTTCTCCTGGACGCTTATTAGTTTTTAGCAATTTACTTCTAATAAATTTTAATAATATGCACCAATCTACCTATAAAATTTATCAGCATAACTTCTAGCAAAACAAGCCCTAATTTTGAGATACAGACAACCCTTAATACCTACTGAAGCTGTTGGGAGCAAACAACATAGCACTTCATAAAATGGTCCTAAGTTTTTATAACTAAAATGACCCATTTTATGTCATTCCATACTTACCAAAAGCTGACTGACATTAACTGCCTACTCAGCTTCATGATTCATGCTGGGGAAACTCAAATCACTGTTCTTAAGCATTAATAAACTGTGTTAAAATTTTCACTGATACCTGAACAGGGGTTATGGTGGTCCCCATTCAGTATGCTGAAGTTTTTAAATGTAGCTTTTAATCTGAATCTAAGGAAGTTGTATTACTTTGCGGCTAAGTTTTGAAGCAAAACGTATGTATTTGGACAGTCTTGCTGATTTTTTTCTAGTTAGAAACAAATATTATTAGTTATGAAGTTGCTGGAAAACTGGCTTAAATCCACAGCTTCTAGGTATTTTAGAAATAGTTCTCACTCTGGTTTTGCATGTATAAGGGAATATATTTCTGCAAGTGTTCTTCACAAAACACTTTATTTCATAGTAACTTCAGCCTGCTGTCTGCAGTGACTTTAGCTATAACTTTAAAAACTACCTGGTCAGGTTTGCCAATAATGTTTTGCAGATTTTAATTCCTTTGTTTTATTTATGGAACCCACCACTTTCCTACAGAGTTTTTCAATGCCTACAAGAAGAAATTGATATCTGTACATCAGAAGAGTTAATTAAAACAAAATTTCTTGCCTGAGACAAACTAAAATCCATAAAGAATAATCTTTGTACTCCTTACTCCTTTGGCATACCTTACCTTTGAGAATTAGATATATAACTCCTAGAGCTAAATATGATTTTTTTTTAATTTTTTTTTTTGAGTGACTGATAAATTTCCACAGGCCAATCTTTGGCAGCTTAGTGTGAACTGTTATTAAAAGGTCCTAATTTTCTAGAAGAGCTTGAGTTTTCTAGTCTTTTGATTTGCCTAATGTGAGCATCTGAAAATTAATACATTCAAGATGTGGTTAATGGCATAAAATGCTCAGTGAGAACACTGGCTTTAGATACTCTTTTCCCTTTTTCCTCCTGCCACCCTGTACTGTGGCACGTGGCTGAAAGCAGACCCTCAACTCTGCTGAAAAATTGTTTGTGGCACCGTGCAGTGAGGTTGAACATAGAGCTGAAAATCTTGCAGATAAACTCTTTGTAATGTGAAACCATGGCCCAGAAATCAGTTGTGACACTAGACACTGCAAACTCTTTGTAATGTGAAACCATGGCCCAGAAATCAGTTGTGACACTAGACACTGCGGGTCTTCCTGTTCCAGAATTTGGAAAATCATCTTGCTCTGTTTCTTCCATTTCTAAGAGTCAGTTAAATCATAGACTTTGAACTCTGTGTCTCCTCATACGCACACTTACAGAGATATTGTTCACAGGGTCTTCTTTTCTATTATGACCACATTGTTTAGATGTTATAAAAAAGCAGAGGCATTTGCAGGTAGGCAAAGACTATCATTCCCTTCGCAACTCTTCTTTGAGGCAAAGAGTGTAGATTCATTCCTCCAAAATGATACAGGTTGCATCCAATTAGAATCTGGCAATCACTTTTGTGAAAAAAAAAAAAAAAAAAAAAAAAAAAAACAAGAAAATTTGCAGTGTGAGTTTTGTATTGTGAATTCTGTTGTTTTTATTTACCTGTCTCATGCTTGTGGGTGAAATTGGAATAATATGAGAAAAGTGATTATTTTTCTTGACAGGATAAAGACATTCATGATCAGAAGGAGGAGCTGCACAGTCACTTTGCACACTCCTCTGATATAGGAGGCAAAAGCTTACACATCATGGTGTCCTGTGCTAGAAGGAAACTGGTAAATTCAGGCCTGATTAAATATTTCTGGACGGTCATTCACTGTCAAATGTTCCCTATGGGAGCCACAGTACATGAAGAATTACATAGTATTTTTGGCAAAAGATAACACACAGGGCACCAATTGGTCTACAACAGTGATAATCATAACCTTGTTGAAAAATAACCTTTGCTTAAGCAGAATTAAGTAAGAGCATTTGAATGTCTCTCCTCACAAACATTACCCACTACTCTATCAATAGCGTTCACAGGCATTACATTCAGAGAAATCATAAATTTTGACTTCTTTTCCTCCCTCAAACATTACTTTGATATGTTAACTTAGATACTGTACTTAGTTGTATCCTAGTACAGAACAGGCTAGATTGCAAATCGCAACTACTTATGGGTCTACGGCTACTAAAAGAATAATTAATAGAAAATTAGGAAATGCTAATATGTCTGTGCTGATTTTCTTAACAAGAGGACATAAGGTCATATCTTTTTCTGTTAGAGTCACTTTGCTTCTAGCCATAATCCCAAGGGTGTTTTGATAACAAAAACTTAACTGTATCCCCACTGTTACAAGTTAGCATATTGCTTAAGCTTTTTATTTATGTGGATTGATAGGGCATCCGGGAAATGATTGTTTATTAGGAGAAAGCTGACATAAATACATGAAATAATATTTTAAGATATGACAAAAGCATTATACAAGCTGATGACATATTAGCAATTATTTTAGCAGCCATTTGATTAACCTATGGCAAATAAGCTAGTATATTTAATTACTATTTTATGTAGTGTTGATACTTGTGCTATAAATAACGGAATTACATATGGGTCACTCCAGTGTTTCATTGTGGAATTGTTTACTTGACATACTGATGTCATTAAATTATTATTTCAGATCACTGGGTAATCACAGTGACTTTTTACAAGAAGGAATCATCTTTTCATTGAGTCAGTTTCTAATTCAGTCCCTGAATTCCTTTAGTCCCAGATCTATTTTAAGCAAAATATACAGAGGGGCTACAAGTGTATTTGTATTGCTTACGTCTCTTTGTGTGAAATTCAAGTCTGAATAACTTGTTTGGGCTTTCCAGTTTCTGGGTGCTGACCTAAAGCCTGCTGAAAGCAAAGGAAGGGCTGTCAGATCTCTCAGTATTGCATGACAGAAGTGGGATAGAAATGAGTAACTGGCTTGAAGTCCACATGTTTGTGCTGACCTGTACCCACACTGCTTCAGGTCAGTCCTTATATAAGAATTGCCCTGAATGAGCAAGATGTGACAGGCCAGTGCTGAGCTGGGCAGTGAGTTAACAAACTATCTGTGGTGATGATTAAGACCAGGGCCAGAGTTCATTCCCTGTCTCTTGCTTATTTAGCAAGATATACCTTCACTGACCTCCCTGAAGTCTGAGTTAGACATTGGCAGTAGCGTTGTTTGCTACTTACTCATTTGGTATAGTAGGAACAATACGTAGAATGGATCTAGTCTTGACTAAATTCATAAGCTCTTCATGGAATTTATCCCCTTGTTTGCACTAAATACAATGGGAATGAGAGTTCAGTGTGTCTAATTTGACTAATACTAGGTGAAAAGCATGGCTGTGCTAGCTAAAAGGTGAGTATGAATTCACAGTTTCATAATAGCTCAACTTCAGTGGTAATACTAGCTTAATGAGTGCCCATCCTTTCTCCTCTCCCTATCTCATTCAGCCCTTTTCTGCCCCCAGTTGCTCATTCCCACACCCTGTCCCCTCCAAAGCAAATGTTATTTTAATCCAAATCAGTTCAGTGATCCAGTTTAGATTGCAGTTCCACAAACAGTCGTGTTGACACAACTGTGGAGGTGGTACAATATGGGGAGGCAGGAATGAGTGGTTAGGGAGAGCACATTGTGAAATGGCAGCTTGAAAGTGATACCTGGAAATGAAAGACTTTTTACATTATGCCTATGGAACCACTATCATAATTATACATCAGCAAATCAGAACATAAAGCTCAGTAAAGAAAGCCAACAAAATAAATCACCTTGTCTTCATATAAACCCTAAAGCTGGGGAGTTCTCGTAATCTGCCTTTTTCTGGCTTCAGTTCTGCCAAGCTGAAGCAATAGCTGAAGTGTTCGAGACTGTCCTGAATTATAAAATGGGTTGCATATGTTATTGTTTTCCTCCCCTCCACTCCTGGCTGAGTTTATTTTTCATTTTGAATGTCTATGTCAAACTCTCTGTCGTTCTACTGCCCATCTAATTCCTCATTCAGTTTTATAGTTAAGCAGTAATTAGAACTATTGCTGGGGAAAAAGCACGTTTTAGTTATTTGATCCAGCTTCATATAAAATATAAATTCTCCAAAAGTAACAGTAATAGAATTGCAGAGGACCCATTCTGACCTCAAATTCAAAATAAAAAGGTCAAATCCTGTAGCTTAGAACATGTGTATCTTCTCATAACCATCTCCAAACAAAGGACAGTGCGGTTTATAATGGAGAAAAGCAAGACTGTTTTCTTTTATTAAAGAATTTGAATGAAGAGAACTCAGAAGAAAGCACAGTAACAGGTACAACAGATCCCTCCCACATCTCCATGCTTCTGTGGACCATGTCCTCCCATTTAGAGGTTTGTAGATGGACAGATTTGTTAGGGACAAGCTGATGTAACAGTGTGAGTAAGTGTCTCTACTTCCTCTATCTCCTTTACCACAGGGACTGAGGTGTGGTGGGACAAGAGGGGAGCAGGCAGTGGGGGGAGAAGGGCAGGCACGCCTGCCTGAACACCCAGGCGCTGCCCCTGTGAAACCCACTGCCCATCCCTCTGCTGTGAAAGGTGTAGAGAGCTTTTAAGTCCTTCAGAAAATCTTCTAGTAAAAATGAGGAATTATTTTTTCAAGGCATGAAAAAAACCCCAAACAAACCCTGATAGACTCTTTATTTGCCTTTAAAAATAAAACCCAAAACCCCTCAAACAAACAACAAAAAACAACCAGCTTTACATATTCATAAAATAAGGCAGAAAGGGGCAAAATATTTATCTTCCCCTTGGGTGCTAATAGCCCACAGGGACCCATGAGATAAGAGGAAAAGTCAAGCAATGAGAGAGCGACATAGCAAACCCTGCATTTTTTAATCAGGAATGTAGCGTGAGCAGGAAGGAGGCAGGATCAGGCAGGCTTGAATGAAAACATATTTGCCAGAAATTTTGTCTCTAAAATCTTTTCTGTGACATTTTTTAACAATAGAGCAGATTCCCCTTCTCTCACATACAGGGCAAGACGAGGCCTTAAAAAATTACTTCACATTTCTGTTTCCATTGTGGTGTGTTTACTGGTTGCAGTAATTTTATGATTGCTTTTCAGTGGCTTAGAGGCATAGACTATGTTTTATTTCTATATCAATATCAATACCATAACAAATTGCGTTCAGCAAACTGCTAAATCTGCTTGGGTTTTTTCATTGTCATTTCTCACCTAACCCATGGCAAATGAGTTCTGGCAGATTTATCGTGTGACATTATCCTCCCCCACCCCATCACTCCTTGACCTGACTCTTGGCCTGTCATGACCTGAAGGGCATGGAGGACCTTCCTACCCGGCCCACCCCTGTGGCTCCCCCCACCCTGTCCACCACCCCGGACGCCGGGCCAGCCCCCGGGGCCGTCAGCCCCCCTAGCGACATGGCAGCAGGGCCAGTTTCCAGCTCCCCACAGCCCCACCTGCCCGGCCGTGGGCCCCACCACACTGGGCCAGCCCCTGGGCCCATGGCCTGGCCTGGGCCTGTCCCCATCCCCACAGTGTGCCTGGTCATCCCAGGAGTGTCTGACCCTGGTCCCCTGACTGGGGCTGGTCCTGACCCCACCTGCGGGCTGACATCCCAGCTTGTCACCTCCTTGGCCTCGCCTTCCTCTTTGTTTCTACTCGTGTGATGCATGGGCTAAAATAGTGCCTATTTTTCACCATTTCCTTCAACAATTTTGCCAGACTTCTACCCTTCCTCAGAGACTGTGAGCCTGTAGTGCACTGGTTTATCTTGAGCTACCCAGATACTTCTTTGCAAAGTAACCACTACCAAAGCTATCCGTACTTCAATGTGAGCCTAAAAATATCACCGCCCCAACTGGGTAGGTATGCCCTGCATGCCTATTGCCTGTGCCTAAAAGGCGAGGTGTCTCCAGGATTTTCACTGCTTCTTGGGAAATCAGCCATGGACTGAACAACTTCTTTTTGGCTATTCCTATGAACAGTGTGCAGAAATACTGTGTGTTTGACAATGTCACTGGTTATGTATTCAAGCTTCTGTCTGTTCTGTGTCAGTTATCTCACACTCTTAGGCTAAAAAGGAGCCAGGCCAACAAAAGTTGTGTGTGATGGTGGAACAAAACCCTCTTCTGAATCAGAAAAATAGTTTCTCAAATGGAAAGTGCAAAGTCAGCTCTTACAGAGCTGCAAATTCAGGAGCTAGTCAGAAAGCTGAGTACACAATAGAATTAGGAACCAAATAACAATTTTCCCTTCTGAATAAGATTTCCAAAATATCCTGTGGATTTTTAGAGCTCTGTGATATTACTAAATTTGTTTTCAAGATTTCTTTGTACTGCAGGGTTTCTGTATCACAGAAAACAGAAATTCTGGTCCTCCAGAGGATAAACCAAAACTTACAGCATCTATGGATGGAGGTCCATGAACAGTTTTCCTTCTGATAATGTTTTCTTCTCGAGCGGCTTGCTTCCATTCCCTTACTGATATTTATCTCCTCAGTTCTGCCAGTGGAGTCACTGATAAGATTTTACTCAATAGAATCATCAAAATGTTCTACTATAAGAAAAATCCTCTAGAAAAAAAAAAAAGTCTTTTCAACCCAGATTATTTCATTAGTCTATTTTAGACCATGGCACTGAACACACATTGTCCTGCAACACAGACATGGTTAAGGAGGTGATAAATTGTGGTACAAGGGGGAGAATGAGTAACTGCGGTGAGAAAGGATGGAAATACATTGAATTGGTTTTGCCACCAGAGAAAATGAAGTCTGGAACTACACTACAGCCCTTGCCTGAGTAGGACTGGACAATACAAAGATTAAAAAGCATCGATAGCTGCCAGGAGCTTGTCTACTTGAGCATCCCACAGGATATGCTGCAGATGCTGTACAATAGTAGGGAATTTAAATAAACAAAAAAGTGCTGCTAAAACAAGGCTTCTAGGATTAAGCACAGTTTGGTTACAAAATTAAAATAAGTCTATCCTTCAATAGTAAATCAGCCTTTTATTTTTCTAGAGGGAAACTGGAACAAATATTTTTAAAGAGGTGCATATTTGCACATCTAGGCTGGTTTTACCAGAAACCTGTGAGAAAATCACAAAGGAATAAGAATTAAGACCAGTTGTGAGATTTTGAAGCTTTACAGGGAAAGTATTACCTGGGCTTGGTGAAGAAAAGTTTTGTTTTATATGTGTAAGCATATGCTCTTCATGTATTAGCTGACTACTCTAAGTCTATGGTGTTTTCAGCGTAGGTGCTGATTAAGAGCTTACACATGATTACTTGATAAACAGTCATGGCAGTTTAAGATGTTTACACCTGACATGTGGTTTGATGGTGGAACCATCCTCCAGCACAGGTGTTGTAAGGGATCTTGAGAGGGTTTCCTAGTGACAGGTCTGGTTGGGTTAGTGTCCGTGTGGGTGCCTGTGGCAAAGCAGGGGGAAACACACTCCTGGGTTATCCCAGATGTTAGCTGAGCTCTGGGAGCAAAGACCTTTTGCTGAGAATTAGTAACAAAGCTCAGAGTCACTAACTGTAAGCCCCAGTTAGATCCAGAAATTATCACCTCTAGCACCTTTAGTTAATAGAGCCTTTGTGTTTCCCCCCATTCTGCTCCTCCCTGGATTACACCGAAGTGAAATGTGATGGGGTCTGGCTCTCATCAGAGTTTAGGAAATTAGCCTACTGAATGCTAGGCTTGAACTCAAAAACTTCCAGATGTATCTGCGATGACTATACATAAACCAGAAAGAAATTCTGTGAAATAGTAATATTATTATTAGCTTTGCCATGGGTAAAGTGCATTCATTTCTCAACACTTACACTGAGCAACCACAGCCTCTAATAGACCATAAAATTGTTGACTGCTAGCTGAAAAGGAGCTTAAAATGCATACTGATTTGCAGTAATTTATTATTGGTCATTCTAGGAAAAAGCATGGAATTAGCTGAATACTTCTGTTGCTAATAAAGTTATACCAAAATGGGATTCCATGGGATTCTGCTATCATTCAAATATTATTAAACATGCTCTTAATAACCTTGCACTGTTTAATAACCTTCTACTGTTAATCTCTGTATAATGTGAAACTACGAATTAAGAAGTCTTTTCATGTACATGGGCAGAACTTAATTTAAAGACCTTGATGGTGCAATAAGCAGACTGAAATAAATTCATATTGCAAACAGTCAGCTAATGAATGCGAAGATAAAGAAGGACTTGTGAAGACAGAAGCAGTACAATGTCAAATCTATTTTTTGCACGATTTCCTACAGAAAATATTCCCATTAAACACAGGAATGTAGCAATACATGAGTGGTTTGTGCAAACTAAAAAATGTAAATGGTAAAAATGATCAATGAGGCTGATAAAATAAAATTTCTTTATATATATTCAGATGGAAAATGAAGATTAATGGACTCTAATTAATCCCATATTTAACTTTAGAAATCTACTAGCTTGGCAATACTGAATATCCTATTCATTTTTATTTTTGTATCAATTTACAAGCCAAGACTTACGCTCATTTTATAAACACTGTTTGTTCTTATCTTAATTTACCATTTGTGCTTATTTTGATTTAACTTTGATTAAATTAAAATCAGACCATGGCACTGATGTCTTTTGTTCTAAATTTTTCCTATAAGTTTTTTTCTTCCATTCTTAAGTGAACAGTCTGCTTTATTTTAATAGAGTAATTGAAATTCACTGAAATAATAAAGCTTACTCAGCTAGCATATCCAGTTGGTGTACCCCTGCCACACAGCCTGGACAGATCGCAGCATTAGCAAAAACATTTTTCTGGCAGTGATCCTTTCAGAAAAAAAAAGGCTTTCTTTTGTTATTTTTTAGAGGTTGGGGCTGTTTAACACAGAAAAAAGGCCTGGTTTTGAAATACAAGCATGATTTACAGAGTGAGGTGATTTTAAAAATATTTGTAATTATTTCCTAATTAATAGAAGATAGAATTGCTTCCTGAAAACCCTGCTGCTCTTGTGCCTTGAGCCCATCCCAGCTATAACGCTACCACCAGTGTTTTCATAACAAAGTAGTAGAAGAGCATGTACTGTTCAATGCATTTATTTCAAGCCTGACACTATGCAAGCAGAGCTGCGGAAAGAGGAGAGTCACACCCTTCAGCCAAACGCTGGCAGGTCATTCTGTCTTACAGCACCGCCTGCTCTCACTGCACAGCCCTGGAGGAGTATCTCTGCTAAACATGAGGATCAAGGACCATCTCCTGCTGCTGAAACCAAGTGGCGCTGACAGGTTTATGCCTGCACTGCTTAGGCACAGCTCCTCAAGCAGGATGGGTGTCCATGCTGTGAAGTACATTGTCCTGTGATCTCTGTGACGCCCCAGAGATCCAGGATGTAATTACTCCTGTTCATGTGGGAATATCTTTTAGGAAAAGAAGAGCCAGCAATGTTTGTTGCCTTTTCGTTGCTAAAATGGAGCTGTGAGAGCTTACCTCTGTATTATGAGGACCAGTCCCTTATGGCTTCTGAGGTCTGGGCTTCTGGTTTTGAAATTACAAGTAACTAGCCTGGATTGAAATATTTTTTTTTGGTTTTCATGAAAACATTTCTGAGCTCAAATCCAGTTGTATTATACTTGCTATTTGTTCTTTCATTTTTCCAGCACTGCTATTATAAGGCATCTTTTGTGAATGAAGATCATGTCCATATTTTTTGAAGGTTAAATTTGAAAACTTACTTTGAAGGGACATTTCAGATTCCGTAGGAAAATACAGAATAAAGAGGTTAATTAACAGAATGCTCAACAATCAATCATCTTCAATTAAAATTTGGCTATGGTTAATGCAGTCACAAGTCTGTGTCAGTCTCTGTGCTCCAGGGACAAGTCAAATACATAATGCAAATCCACCCTACTTCTCTTCATAACATTAATATTCATTCTATAAAATTTTCATGGTAGGTGAAGTTCTGCATTTTATTTTCTAACAGCAACTCAAGATAGCAGTTTTATGCTGGTCTTTTCATTGGTTTTCTTCATTCACTAAACAGTTTTCTTGTAGTCCTGATCAGGCAAATACTTTACCACCTGCTTACAGGTCTACTGCATCTACTGCATCCTATCTAATCAGTGCTGAAAACAAATCCATAAATAAAAGAGCTGACCAAAGAGGACACTATCAAAGTTAACTCCTTGGTGCTCCACATTCAACATGGCTTTAGAAGCCACCTCAATATAAGGCTGTCACCTCTGGTATCTGTAAAAGTAGAGGTGGAACTGCCAAAGATGTTCATTCCCTACTTTTAGCTATTGCTAAGACATTGCTGGTTTTTACACTTCTGCAGCGACCTGCAGGAAGTGATTGTTTGTAAACTGGATAACCAGTACTGAATTTCAGGGGACAGAAGTTGCCACTTTCGGTTGTCAAAAAGCTTTACTGGAGATTGTGTTCAGTGATGTTAGAACTGACTACACAAATATGCCTCATTTGCTTCAGTGAAAAACTATCTTCAATCAGTTTATCTGGCTTTGCACTGCAGTGGATGAAGCATATTCACACAGTTTGTTCTGCCATGAAAGTGATATCCCACAGAGAGGTGATGCTAAGCAGCTAGAAAGTGAAAAAGTCCATGTGTTCTGCAGTGAACACCTCTCCATGTCCCACTGGGCCCAACCACATCAGACAGTCTGCTGAAGAAACACTTTCTAAATGCTGGAATTTGTTTTATACCTTTCTGAAGGTCTGTGAGGTAAGTTCTAGCTGTTCAATGTCCAAAACCTGTAATGGCACTCTCTGCATTCTCATCTATTCACAGGTTTCAAATACAAAGACAACAGCTTCCGCACAATCCTTCCCTCAGCCATTATCTACCTGTATTTACATTACTTTGCCAATTTATTAATATATTAATTTGATCCCAAATGCACAACACCATCTTCAGCCTATAAACAGACAGCTCCTGGGTTTCACCGTGACAGAGTTGGCAGGGCCCTGACTTACCACCATTGTAACAATGTCTGCAGAAGGACTTGTGTGAGCGCTTTTTGATTTCTGTCCAAGTCAGTCTGGATACTGCAAACCCCCCGAGCTACTTCTGTGGGTAAAATATTTCTGTGGGTAGAAGGCAGAATAATGAGCTGAGGAAGGACCATGCCTGGCCAGAACAGCTGCTTGAACAACTATCTGTGGGTGCAGAGCAGTTTAACATGGAATGGTCGCAAGAAACTAAAGAGCTCTCAGATGCTGGTACCTGATGATACTAGTTAGGATTCAACATGTTTTCCATGTCTGATAGCATCCAGGAAAGTTAATGGTCAGTCACCTCACTTGCCATCAATAAGCAAGTAATTTGATTGTGACTTACGAACATGAGACAAAGCCTGGAGCTATATAATGTTTTGGGTTTTTTAAACTTTGCTTTCTTAAATGTGTTTTTAGTCAGTTCATTTTTTATTTCTGCTTTTGAGAGTGTTAACAATGAACTAAATGACTATTAGACTTAGGGAGTACATTAGACTGCTTTTAATAACAATATAGTTACTCATCAGTCTTATGTTACCTAATACTCTCTTTCTGAAAGGCTTTTGAAAATCAGATACTTTCATTTACTGGCAAGGTCTGGATTGAAGAGGAATGTTGTCTTATGCAGCTAACTGTAACGGAAATTAATGATGCAGCAGCCATAATTCAAAACCAAGTAAACAATTTTGTTTAGTGCATAGACATTTTTCTCCATGCTTCAGGGCCTTAATACTGATTTCTTTTATACTGACCTTTGCTTTTGTCAATTGACTCTTCTGTCACTATCTGCCAGTTTTCTGTAAATGTTCATGCCACATATACTATCCTTTCTGCTATATTTTCCAGTTATTCCACAGTATGTTTCTCCTACTCAGCTCTCCTTCTCTGAAAACCTTGAGGAAACACGTGAATAAAACTCCAAGCTACGAATAAGTTAACTGCACCTTTTTTTGTGTGTTTTCTGAAAAGATTTAGAATTTAACTTGCTTCCTTTGTTTTGTTCCTCCCCCTCCCCCCACTTCTTGTTTTCCTCTTTCAAACTAGTCCATGCTAAGCTGCATTACTTTTTGCTTAAGGAGCTAAAATGTTGGGGCAGATATTTTGAGGACTTTAATAACTTTGTACTGAATTTTATGCATAGGTTAATTATGCTTTTTGAGTGAAAACCAGGTGAAAGACAGCAGCCTGATTTAATTTGATAGGCATCTCTCCTGAAACAGTCAGAAAATGTTGCAGTTTTCACCATGCTCCCTAACAGAACTAAGTGAAGTACCTTTTATTTTCCTGTTTTGAGCCAAAGTATGTTCTGAGTTGCCAAACAGGAGAATCAGCGTACAACTAATATTATTCCAAAGTAGATTGCTGAATGACATTTTGAATTATGTATTCCCACTATTGTGCCTAACCTCCTTGCAGTCTCTAATTGTGGGTCCTTTTTTGTGCATGTTAAGTAGTTTTTCATCTTGACTGAATTCTAATTTTATCTGAACCTTTGCTAGTATGCATGCAAATTATATAAAAAATCATTTTGCATTCATTTTGAAACTAGAACATGTTTTCAACAAAATGTTTCCATTTATAAATGTGAAATTGCAACTACTCCTAGCTTTGTCACTCAAAAAGATTTTTTTTCCGTGTTATATTTTTGAATGTATTTTTGAATATATTTATGAGATACACCTTAAATTCTGTAGTTTACAGTAGCATTCTTGTTAATAAGACAAAAATAACCTAAGAAATAGAGGTATATATTTACAACACAAGCTATATTAACACTATTAAACACAAGAATAAAATACTAGACAAAATGAATATAAGTTTTTTATTCTAGAGTAATGTTAAGGTATCTTTTTGCAAAAAAAGTCATAGTGTTCCTTATATTAATTTATGTGAGCTAAAAGATGTAATTCCATTTTGATTTTCTATATTTAAATTGATCCCACTCCACTTCTGATTACACACGTAATAATAGCTATTATTTTAAAATGAAAGGAACTGCAAAGATGATAGCTTTCTAATTATTTCTTACCTAGTACTGAAAAGGAAGGACAATGAAATACAAATGATCACTTGAAAATCTAAGTGCTTAGTTATTAAATGATTGAAAGTGTAAAGGAAATAACTAATTTTAAAGTCAATTTGAAATGTAATTCCCCATTATGCCATCAGTGATCCAGGCATACTATGATTTACCAATGCAAAATTCAGCCTCGTACTAAGAAAGGGAACTATGTCATTAGTTGATACACCTCATTTGCATTGGTTTTCAATAGAGATAAATTGATGCAAGCTCGATGGAGTGCACTGTTTTGAACAATTCACGAGTTGTTTAACTTTATTACAGAGGTGTAACAGTAAAAAAAAAGCTGTTGATGAATACATTACCTTTCAACCCTAAGAAATCTTGCTGTTGCCACAGTTCTTTTGTAACTAAACTTCACCTAAAATTCTCTTGTAACTAGAATTCACTGTGTTCATCACAGAAAACATAGATACTGCAATGTCTTCCCAGTGAAATGGGACAATGTGCTGCAACTGGCCATGAAAATCAAACAATTACCAGGACTATTGAAAAAATAAGGCTCTGGAACAATAATCTAGTAAGGATAAGTTGGACTAATAACTTAAACTGTTTTGAAGAAGAACACTGATGTAAAATGGGTGACACTGTTTTCTGAGAATTGTGATGAGGGTTTTGTGATGGCAGAGGATCCTGACAAGAAGACACAAGCAGGTTCTTCACTCCCACGACTATACTGCCAGCTTTTACAGCAAGAGAAATTAACTCAAACACATGTACTCAAGTAGACTGTATGTTATAGAAGTTTCCAAGACACAGAACAAACAGTATAAAGTGCAACAATGACTAATAGATGAGAATCTGAACAGTGTTCAGACAGTAAAACAGTAATTAAAACCTATTTAAACATTTTCCTTGTGAAGTAATGGTACCTTTGAGCTATATATTATTGATTTAATATATTTTTGCCAGCCTTATTCAGGGTCAAAAGGTCAAGCCTAGCTCCTAACTTGGCTACTCCTGTCCTGAAGTTCTGATCTATCAGTGCTAAAGAAATACTGTCCTGGCACCAGATATGCTAGACAGAAGAAGTACCAATGTAATTCGGAACTCAATATTGATCTAAGAGTAGTTCAACAATTGGCAATTGTGTAAGCTAATTGCCAACAATTAGCATAAAGCCAGCACACATGCATAAAAATCAGTCAGAATCCATTTTTTTTTTGTTTTTGTTGTCGGTTTTTTTTTCCTGAGTGGTTCAACAGTTATGATCATGAGTCCAAAACTGATTTAAATCACATCTCCTTCACTGAGTGATATAATAAAGAGAAGGTATAGTATTTATTGTTGTAGAACAATGTCATAAATATTCCAAGACCTAGAATATTTAGAATTCTAGTAATTTTTGGAAAATCTTACAAGTTCTCTAATTGTTATATTAGAAATATATCTATCTAATTTTTATATTATAAAACGTAACTTGAATACACAGAACTTTTTTTCAAAAAAGTGTTCCAAAGAATTTTTAGCCACAGACAGACCAGATTGCTTTGAATACAAAGTCACTAATCAGTCATTTTGTTGGGGCAGTGATCTAAGACTGCACTATTCACCAAAGAGGTGATTTTTATCCTGACAATGCATTCCCATCTCCTCCTCTGATCCAGCTAAAGCACAACCTTTTAGTTTTGGTAAGATCAGTACTTAGTGAGATCAGCAAACTGACCCATGTCACCTTGTGTGCCAGCATGGCAGGGGCAACAGGCACGTGTGGCTGAGGGTGAGAGGGAAGAACTTGCTCCTTTAGTGGCCCTGACTTTTCAAACTGGCTTAAACTGGCTATGACATCATGCCTTTGATGTGGTAAGGGCGACTTTCTCTAACTGTGTGAGGAGCTTCAAACCTGAGTTTTGGTTCCTCAGTGAGCCCTTCTCCTGAAGGCAATAAATAGGACCTCTGCCAGAAGAGTCTTTTATTCATCTTCACAGACTGGCAATCCATTGGACTGAATTGAATTAATTAATTGATTGATTACCTGATAGTTTTAAGAAAGTTTGAGGAGTTCTTTTTTTTGTCTGCTTGTGTTTTAAGGAATGCCGCCACTGATTTCTCTGAAGCAGTACCTGGTAAGGAGCCCCAGATAAAAATTTCCCCTCTCCTAAATGTGAAGAGAAGAAATATGTGATGCTCCTATGCAGGGAACTGGGGGTGGGGATGGCGTGAGGGGTGGGGTGTGGGGAGCACTCAGTCTTCATAATGAAGAAAGAAGAAACCACCTGAAACATGTTAAATAAGTCAGCTCAGAGGTGGCCACTATGTAGCCATCAGAGTAACCATGGATGGTCTACAGAAACATTTTTTTTCATAGCAGTGGTCATTTCCCTAGTGTTTCCCACTGAAAACATGCTGTGTAATGGACACAAAGCTTGTTGTACTTCACCTTGTATCAACTGACTCCTTGGGAAGATACTAACATATGTTCTGCTAAGTCTCGGATGCACAGCTTCACACTGCTATGGTTACACTGAGAGCGGAGCATCAGACAGTTCTGGCTTGGATATGGACACACCAACTGCAATAGCAGTAGCCGTGCTTACAGGGTATCACTTGGAAAAAGTATGTGATACCAGCTGAAAATGCAAAATAGCTGCCTATAAAAGAAAACTTTAAAAAGAGCATGGTTGGGGCAACTTAGAATAGTATGTTGCTCCTGCTGGCTGGAGCTCTGCTCTTGTGGAAGAAATTGTTGCCCCTTTGTAAACCTGAGCTCTCTAGCTGCCACAGCCTCAAGCTTGGCATCTTTAAAGGGCCATCAGTCCCAGTTAAACCTAATGTGTTGGACTGTGCTGGTGTGGTTGGGAAGCAAGCACACTGGTTTTGCTGTAGGGGTGGTAACCTCCAGAGAGGTGCAGCAGATGGCTAGGGGCACTACCTGCTTAAATTGTTCCAGCATGAATCACCACAGGTTTCCTGGTGGCACCCTACCTTACAGCAGCACCTTTATGCAGTTCATTTGCTGTAGTTCATGAGGAAAACAGCCTTTTGCTTAACTCTCTTCTGAGGATTAAGTTAACATTAAAGAGCCTGAGACTTGGTCTCCAACATCTCATGTGGCAAGCAAACGGTATGTGTGATGACCTGGACAATCAGATCGCTTTCACACAGTGATCACATGTATTTTCTTACCTCTGTCTTTCTCTTTCAGGGCCTTAATAGCACAATAGCTCTAATGAATTCTAGAATCCTATAATTAAATCATAGAATCACTTAGGTTGGAAAGGACCTTTAAGATCATTAGGTCCAACCAGTAACCCAACACTGACAAATCCACCACTTAAACCATGTCCCTAAGCACCACATCTACATGTCTTTTGAATACCTCCAGGGATGGTGACTCAACCATTTCCCTGGGCATCCTGTCCCAATGCTTGACAACCCTTTCAGTGAAGAAATTTTCCCTGATATCCAATCTAAACCTCCCCTGGCACAACTTAAGGCCATTTCCTCTTGTCCCATTGCTTGTTACTTTGGGGAAGAGACTGACACCCATCTCGCTACAACCTCCTTCCAACCTTCTTGATAAAGTTGTTATGTTCCCATAAGAAGACCAGTAGTGTAAAAGGTGTATTTCTTAGTAAATTGTTGGAAAACAAAGCACAGAACAAAATTAATATTGACATTTTCTAGAGGTTCCTATCTAGTTCACCTTCCTTGGCAATTTAATACGTCCTGTTCATATATTGCCTTTCCCAGTAAGAAGTGTCACCTGAGTTGCCAATTTACTCTTAACTCTAGACTGTACAAATCCATTCTGACTTGTCTAAGGTTACACTTAGAGCCAAAACGTATACCTAATAAATGTGGCCAAAAGATCTCTCATTGTTTCAGTGGGTGTCAGCCCTTAAGACAAGTTAATTCAAACTGATTTATCTGCACCAGTATAAGTGTGTCCTACATACAAGCTCCACTCTCTAGCAAAAGCAGAGGTTTGAGCTTGCACACTAACTGTGAAATGTGATTTGGGACCTCTACACAGTCACGTGATGTCCATTTGATCCTGTTCTTGCCATTGAAAATGTAGGGGGATGACAAGTGAACTGTAGCGTTTAAAGAGATTGTCTCCTGTTTAGTCCTCCATCCCTCCTTTTTTTCCCTGACCAAGGTTACAAACACCTCATGAAAATGTCAGTACAGAACATGTGAATGATCGTTAACCAGTTTACAGCAGCCAGCGAGCTCAGCATAAATTTTTGATATAGGTGAACTGAAACTGTCAGGTTTTGGACTGACATGGTAACATGTGGGCTTGCATTTGATCCACCTAACTTCTGGCTGGGAACTGGTTCTCTGGCTAAGCAGTTGTTGCACAGGTGACAACACTGCTTATAATGGACTTTGTTTTGCGAACAGCAGCACACTCTGATAATGTTTTAATCTACTAGATCCTCAGTGTTCTCTCAGGAGAGGCACCCCTCTGTTTTCTCCCATTACCTCCTTTAATCTTTCTTAGGTAAAGCTAACTTGGTTAACACAACCTGCCAATACATGGCTATGGGTGATAGTAATTTCAGGTGCCACAGACAGACCTTGAAGACGATGCATGTCCACAAGGTAAGGTCTTAAACTGGAGAGCAAGGGTGACCAATACTGGGCAAGACAGCATTTCCCAGATGCAGTTCTCTGTTCCCACCTTTACTGTGGGGTGACTAAGTTATGAAAGAAGTTGTTAATGGCCATGAATTAAAGAACTGCATATCAATGCTGGCTTTATTTTGACAAGCCTGAAAACTTCGGGGTTATGGCTACTAGCCCATCTTGCAGTGGAGTAAGTGAACTCAAAAGAGGGGAGAAAGCTAGACCAAAATACATGACTGTGAACAGGAAACATCACAACCATGCCAGCATAAGCCATTCTTGCTCCTGAGTCAGTCCTGTGTGAGCATGAGTCAAATCCCTTAATTGTGGCAGCACAACCATAGAAGATTTCTAGCTATAGCACCTTATTGGGGCTCCTAAGCAAAGCCTAAAGTATGGAAAAAAACCCTTGTATTTAAACATTAAACAGCTGAAAGAACTGAACCTTTTCAAACAGGAGTAAAACCAGGTTAACATCTAGAAAATCTGTTGTCTTACAGGTATACTTTAGGAGGAAAACTATCTGGACATTTGTTTAAAAACAGTCACCTTTCTGTATGTACCATTTTTTACTTTCCCATACTCAGTGCTGCTGGAAAATTCCTGAAGTTCTTTCTTTAAAAAAAAAAAATATCAAAATGTGCCTGGATGAGTTTGTCACTCAATGATAGTAGTCATTTCAGACATACGCACACACAGAGAATTGCATATGCAAAATCTACTCAAGCTAGTATGACGAGCAGGAAACCAAAAAGAACTGGTGTGAAAAAAAAAGGGAAGGAAGAAATGTAGTGATTTAGTAGTCATGCACTGACTGTGTAGTTTCTGTAAAATATTAGGGGATAACCAGCCAATTAGTTTTGGTGACTGTGGGTCACCTAAACTTGAATGAGTTTTTCAGATTCTTGTGATTCTGTTTTCCACATGCAAAACTGACTGTTCTTAAAATATATGTAAATAAGTGTTATACACAAAGACAGTCCAGTCATAGATGTAATGAATCCAAATAGATTTAGCCTTAGCTCAGTTCAGTGTTATTTTCCAAACTCCTCTCTTCACATGCAACAGTCTTGCATTTAGAACAGGCTGCCTGAGGTCATAGACAGGATTTAACGAGTGCAAGCCTGCTTAAGGAGGCTGATTTGAACTGAGTGGATACAGAGCCTTATTTATGACACAAACATAATCTGAATGAAATTGGTTTATGTCTTGTTCGTGTTTAAGAGTACTGTGCTACCCTTATGCAATATTTGCATTGGAAAATAAGAGATTTGCAGGGGAGTGAATTGCTAAAATTATTCATGAGGCATTACAGGATTTTACAGCAGATCTTTCATAAAGGAATCAGGAGGGATACTGTGGCATTGCCTTAAAAATAAAATTTGGATGCTATGTGTGAAACTTTGTTAATTTATTTTATCAAAAAGACTGTCTCAACATCATTTTGGGTTCAAAATACAAAATCTCATACCTTCTAAATAATGCCTTTTGCTCCAGAACACTTGCAGCCTATCTATCTATGGTGTTAGTGCAGGCATTGAACATGGAGAAACGATTTAGGCAGAATGAGAAAGCAGCGTTTGGAGCACATAAGGTCATCTCTTGAATAGGAGGATTTTCTGCTAGCAGCTGCCACTGCTGAATCTGACCAGTGACTGGAAGGCATCATGCCAGAAGCTAGGACATAAAAAGATCTTCAGGCTGGGGAGCATAAAATTGAAACGGAGAGGAGCTGATCAGCTTTTTTTCTAGTTTTAAAGATAGGTCAGGGAGGTGGGTGAGGCAATGATTGATGGGGTTGGCACTTCTGGGTTTGTCTACGGGGGAAAACTGCACTGAGGTAAATTTAATTAGCTTTGAAGCCAGTATAGTTACTGTAGTGCCTGTCCATATTATGTACCTTCTTGGTATGGGAGGTAATTTTTCATTTTCAACCTGTCAGTAATATATTCAAGATAAATAGGAAAAATCTTTCTTACTCTGTCATAGAAGTGTACACATGAAAGTTTGCTCTGGTACAAAGTTAGGGCCAAATCCATGCCACAAAAGATTTGTCAGAACAGCCTTCTCAGCAAGTCCTCTTAAGACAGGGAGAACCTGTATGAGCAAGAAAAGCGCTTTACCTATGTAACATACAACAGTACAAAAGTGAAAAATAACCTGTACCACCTTTGTGCCACAGTAAGTGGGTTTCCCCTTGGGCTTTTACCAGTATGAAAAGGATGCAAGACAAAGCACATCAGCAGCCATTTGTACAGCTGCCAAGGGTACTTGTTACACCAAACTCTATATCTACTTAAATTCATATCTACCTTATTTTATACTATGCCATTCTCAAGACTAGTCCTGCATAAAGCCACCACCAGCCACACTAATGCAATATTGTGTCTGTGCCATGGTTACTAAGCATGTTTTATGCAATAGTGAACACACAGAAAAACATAGGTAACACATGGTTTTGCAGAGATACTATAATGGAGATGACTATTGATTTGGACTTGACTGCTAAAAAGATGAACTAATTTACTTTTTTTTTTAACCTCAGAAAAACCAACATGTGAGCCCTCCTGTGCTAAAAACATAGTCAAGATAAGGTGCTTTAATTTTGTATTGAGGTGAATTTTCCAAGGTCAGTCCTAGCAAGAGGATAGGGCTGACCCTGCTGAACTAACCTTGTGGTAAAATTAAAGTATCCAGTGCTTGGCTGTGCTTTCAGTTTGGCATATCTGATGTATATTAGTGATTTCTATGCAAAAATAGTGTATTTTTTTTTTAGCAGCAAAGACTAATAATCATTATAATCCGCTTTTGTGTTACCTCAGAAGCAGTTCTGTAGTCTACCCTCCACACACGACAAAGCTTCTCAAAGAAGAGACCTACATTCTACATATGACTGAAATTTGCTGTGGACATCTGTATCTACGACAAGTTCTCTGAAACAGGAAGCCATATGTCCAAAGTGTTTCATTATCCTTGGTGATGCAATTTGTGTTTGGAATAATCATGTCTACATAGTGCTCTGGAATTGCTGTGTCTACACAGCTGTTACAACACTGCTGCTTTGCATTCTTGGAAGATTCCACAGTTTATTGCTTTGCCCCTCTGGTTTTTTCCATGCTGCTTATTGTGAAAGATCCCTCCAGAAGGTAGTGGATTATTTCCCACGATTTCTTTAATTTCATCGCAACATTCGAAGTGAGCTCCATTTTCAAAGGACTGTTGGGCATCCGGCAAGAAGCACTGAAGACCACTGGGAGATTCCTGGTGCTATTTGTATCTTTTTAGGGACAGGAACAATGTGTACAGATGAAACTGAGCACAGACAACTAACTAAACTAATGCATGAAATGGTCAGGCTTATTATTGATACAGAACAGAGACAGCCAGCAATTTCAGCAGGGTTTGGGAATATTAACTTTCAAGAGCCTTAAATAGAGAAATTGCCCCACAGCTGTAAGAATGGAACATGTCATAAGAATTTCTCTTGGCACAGTGAAATATATTCATCCATTTTCATCTGAAGGCTTGCCATTCTCGTTTGGTGACCATTTCTGCAGACAGAAATCCACAGGAAAAATGGTCAAGATTATTGTGAAGGAGGTATGTGCAACAACCAAAAAACTGTCTGCCTTATATGAACAGGTGATGCACAGGCATTTATTGATGAGCTTAAGTATTTCAAGGTAGCCAGTTGTGTTTAGGCCATTAATGTAACCGATAAGGCTATTCTCACTTCAGATCACACCTAACAAGGCAGCATTTTTCTGTGATGTAGCAAAGACAGAATGATCACCATGGTAGATTTACTAATATTAGAATGATGTGATGGGTAGGTCCAAGAAACCTACATTTTTAGAAATGCTGGTGTATTTAATGTGCTTTTTTTTTTTTTTGTTAAAGGGCAAATATAGAAAGCAATAGTGCTCTGATTATTCTTGCCTGCCTGAAAGACTTAGCATACCCAAACACTCATGTTTCCCCGATTTATGAAGCCTTCCTCTGGATGCTTAACTAAAGAAAGGCTCATTTACACCCAAGTGGAATGATTTTAGGTTGTGCATTAAAAATACTCAAAAACTTGATGCTTGATTGGCAATATCTGCCTCATGTGAGAATTATTTCCTCTGTGTTTAAGATTCTTTCACAGCAAAGTGAACAGAGAAACACTGAGATGTTTAGAGTAGTAAAAAAACGTAGTGATGGTGTACACCTCCCTCTGATCAGGAAGACAACAGTCAGGGATGCCCTACAATAAAAATGTGAAACGAGGGCTGATTTGTGAACAAAATGGATAGTCTCTTAGGGCAGGAGTAGGGAAATTTGTATACATGGAGGGTTTAGATATACACAGGATTATTATTGATTTCTGAAAAGCTTTTTATATAATCAAGCAATGCTATGAAAATAATTTTGAAAGATATATGTTAGTTAAGGCAAGAAAGCAGAGGAAAATAGTCTGTGGAACTGTAGAAATGCGCTATCCCTTGGGAAGATGAATGAGTTTACAGGGTTTCATGCTATGCACACTTGTTGATCTGCAAGGTGGAATGTTGAAGGACAAACCTGTACCTGCAAACTGCTGTTAAAAGGTGCTGCCTCAGTAGGTGCATTGTTAAGGAAAGGCTGACAGACAAAGAAAGTGGGGTTTTTGTCTTTGAAGAAAGCATATTTAGAATTACCTTCTATTTCCTGCAAAGTCTGTTTCTGAAGGGTCATGACCATTTTCCTCTACTCTCTCTCCTCTTAATCATGCTGAATTTAAACTTATTTCCATTTCTCCATCTTTTTACCACTCTGTTGTGTTGTGTACACAAAACTGGTAAACATGGATCCCTTGACTTCCTTTCCTTCTTGTCTATATTGGACAGGTGTTCATCCAGTGTAGGCACCTGAGGCCGTGGTTGCTGCAATGTGGCAGTGGTGGGAAAGATTAAAAAGAACAGGTAGTCATTGCCCAAGAAATAGCCTCTGTGCCAAGAATAATAAAATACTGTATTTTCCTTAATTGCACAATATCCATTCTAAAGTAGAGTACTATCTTTGCATTAGACTTCTTTTCTAATACCTGTATTCTAATACCTGTACATCAGTATAATCCGTTAAATAAACAAGATTCTGCAGTCATCAAAAATGAAAAATGCTGAGAGTCTCTGTAGTTATTAAAATATTTGTTTTGTCAGAATTGGGTGATTTATTTTTTAACAACTCACTCCAAAGCTGATGGCATAATGAAAATAAGCCAGAAAATGTATTCTACCATTTTTTTCTATCCTGTACCTGTTGTTACAATAAACTTGCCTTCTACTCATTAAGCCACACAGGGCTTCCCCACTGGATATGTATCACTGCAGTACATGGTAGAATGGGAAAGGTAACCGTGATGAAGGGCTGTTCAGCAGACTTCATCTGAGAGTTGTTTTACATTCACAAGAAGTGGGACTGAAGATCTTGTACATTGAGACACGTAAGTGTTCAACTCCAAAGTGAAGTGTTTTGCTTCTACTGTGGGTACTTCAGAAAAGAAAATTCAGCATCAACTTTCATTAACCAGTGGTGAAGTTAAACACTAGCTATTCAAGGAAGATTACATTAGCATTAGTATGGAGGCCATATGTGCTACAGAGTCAGAGACAGGTGGGCACCTTGCCATCCATTAGAAGACATAAATTCAAGAACTGTTGTGAACTTGTGGTGAAGTCTACCCACAGTCAACTCAGTTAGGAATATGTCATTTGGGTCAAGGAACCAAAGGTGATCAGATACCATGATGTGCATAATATCCCTTGAATGCTCCTAACTATGAAAGGTAGGAGAACTCCAGCTAATTCTGGAGGCCATGTAGATGTGCAAAGGTCTTCTCGAAGACTGTGTGTATGATGGCGATGCATATGTATTTTGTAACCTTTGACAAAGTGTCTATTATGGTATATTAGACTGTATTAGCTGTATATTAGATATAAAGAAATGTGTCTTTATAAGACATGCCCATAAGTTAATTCTTAAATGTATTAGTTTTTACCATACTCACTGCAAGAAGCAGTATGATCACAACCAGATTAGCACATGAAGGTGCCAGTGTAAGTATAGCTAATACCAGGAGACTCAGTAGTCAGTAGCTAGCTGTATGAACAAAAGAATTCTGTACTTTCTAAGTGCATCAACAAATTTAATTACTTTTGAGATCTACATCACTCAGATAGGTGGGTAGTCCTTGGCATAATGCTTTATGCTTCAAAAGATATCAGAGGTATTCAAGCATTTGCATAGCTGCATATTTTGTAATATGTCTTAAGACTTGTTGCTTGCTTCAAGTCCTTGGTTGTTACAGATACATGCACAACAAGAACCTCTGATGCTGTGCATGGTTAAGCCTTTGGAGCATTCACTTAAAGACCTGCATGCTGTGATTTCCTCTCTAGGGTGATAGGTAGTAAGAAAGTTCTGGCTTGTCCGCAGGTTTTTTTGTCATAGCCTGTATAAAAAGAGGGAAACTGGTCAATATTGCAAATGCCTTAAATAATTTTATCTGAAGTGGTTTTCAGTCCCTAGAGAAGACAAGCGAATATCAATCTGACATCGGAACTTCACTGAAACATTGTTTGTAAATGTATAGTCATTTCTAGAGGTCTCCTGCTTGATGATCCGGGAAGAGTATTTGTTAAAATTACAGGTTTACTACCTGCACTGATGATTATCCAAAGTATTTCAGTGAGTCCAAGAGTGAACTTAAAAACCTGTGTTGCAAAAACCAGTTTATTTTGAGGATTTCCTGTCTCTTCATCTCTAGAGCAGAATTCTCAAATGCAAAAGAAATTCTTCACCCAGTAGCCAAAGTCTTCTTGAAGCAATATGTGTACCCAGCTAGCTATTTGCACCAAGTCAGCATGTTGAAATTTTTTGCCAAATTGATTGGCAGGTTAAGATGAGTTACTTGAAAACAGCTTCATCATAGTCCTTCAGATAACTCACTTATGGATCATTCATGCCACTATGGTTTTATTGTAGAAGGAAACACATTAATTTTAAACTTTAAGCTTTGAACACATTTTAAATCCTTAAAAACTTAAAGATCAACATTTTCAAGTGTAGCAAAAATAAAAAATAATATTTAGGTAAAGCAAATTAAAAAAGATTAATTTAATTAACAGTTACCTGAATTAGAGAATGCTGTCTTGGTATATTCAGTCTGATTTGACACAACTTAAATATCTACTTATAATCTTTATTTCCAATGTAAAGCTGTTTGGTTAAGAACCTTAAGTTTTTCATCAAATTTAGCTAAAAATTTTAAACCCCTCATAGAATCATAGTCTAGCTTGCAATTTTGGTAAAAAAAGAAGAATGGCTTTAAATAATTTTTGTGTCTTCAAGATTTAGAGGCTCAGCTGCCTCTTTTCCTCATGATTATATAACCAACCCTTTTTTGGTTTCGTTTTTTTTTTCCCCCCTCAGATAGGAAAGAAAAATGCAGTATGGATAGCCAGATGTAGAAGTCTGCAGTGCAAAGAACTGGATCAGGACTAATCACCCCGGGCTCCTTTTATTGTTGGGGGGTGGGGAGGTTGGGGGGCGAGGAGAAAAAAAGAGAGAAAAAGCACTTTAAGGCATGATTCATACCATCCTAATGTAGGCATCTAAAATAGGTCAGATTCATTGAGCTCTAAAATGTCTGGTTTTCTCTATAGACAGAGACATGGTCACGCTAGGGAATCACTAGCTTAGATGTGGATATCTATGTTATCAAGGAAGGTGAGATGATTTCCACCCCATGTAACTTTTGTGACCAAGAACAAATAGCTATGAAGAAAGAAACATTGCCTCTATAAAAAGGCTTCTAATAAAGTGATATGTGCTCAAGCTCTTGTCCCATGTTCCCTACAATGCCTTAGATCCTCTAAAACTTAAAAGATTGACATTTCTATCACAAAGGGAAACGTTCTTATACTGCATTATCCTTCATTCTGAGTCGTGAAAGTGATTGCTCACTAAACTTAAAACTAACACATGCCAAGTAGTACATAGCAGTGATCTAATTAAAGAAATGCACGCAGAATTTAGTGTTGATTAGTATATGTATTATAATTAGCGCATACAGCAGTACTTCAGAGTATTAGTGTATATATACATATATGTGTATAGACACATATTAATAGAATGCTTAAAAGACAATTACAGATAATAAATACGGTTAAGAAAAAATGAAAGCCCACAGAATCATATAAATAATAAAGTTCACACAATAATAAATGCAGTATATTGCCTGCAAATGAAATGTATCTACGAAAATGTAGTGATAGACAAGAATACGTCTTTGTTTTATTCTGAATTTCTGTAGGACTATGCAGGAAAATAGAAATCCTACTGATGACATAGTTCCATTGCTAGCTGTGGAAAACAAAAAGCATTCTGGATTTCTGTTTTGCATTTAGAAAGGAAAATAGAGTCTGCATTGCCAAAGTATCATCTATTCTGACATCCTCCTAAGTGGATAGTAAAGAGGATCTATTAATTTTTTTTAATTGACAGGACCAGATAACTTGATTTAAAGCCTGTAAAAGGAATCTTGCACTGCTGCTCATTGGCAAAATCTCTGGCATACTGGAGAAGTCCAAGAGGCCTGGAAAAATCTAATGCCATGTTGATATTTCAACAGCGTAAACAGGATGGCCAGGGTAACTGTAGATGAGTTAGCTTGACCTTGGTTCTGTGTGAAAGAATGGAACAGCTGATATGGGACCCTGTCCATAAGGAAATAAAAAATGGTAACATAATTACTGCCAGTCAACGTGACTTTATAAAAAAGAGGTTAAGTAAAACAAACTGCATAATGATTTTATGAGATAAGAATTTTGATTATTTGATTTGTTTAATAAAGGTAACTATGTTGAAAAAACAATGTCTTTCAGACTTCTTTTAAGCATTGACACCACATGACACCCTGAATAAAATATTAGCACCACAACAAAAACAAGAAAACATATATTAAATGAGACTAAATGTATAACCCAGGAATCCAACATGTAACTGTTAACTAAAACTTGCCATATATTGCCAGCGTGGCATTACAGAGGTCCTTTCATGTCTGAGACACCATTATTCAATGGTTTTACCTATAGCATGAGAAAAAGAACATAAACTAAGTTCTAGTAATACCTCTAAGTTATGCAAGTGACATAGAAGGAGAGAAATTTTGAGGACAGATTACAAGCAGGAAGTGATTTAAACTTTCTCAGCAGAAACAATATGGGTATTAACACTGCAAATTAAAGGCTATCTATTTTGGGAGGAGGACATATAGATTACACTTGCAGGACTGAGGAGTGTAATGACTGAAAAAATGGGAAGGCAATAGTTGATGGTTGATTTTTTAGGGTAAAATAGGCTAAAGTTGGCTAATGTGATTCACAGTTTTACACTGGAAGGTGTCAGAGATGGTCTTCTAATGGGTATGGTGGTAGGATCATGTTAAACTTTCCACAGAGAAAGGCAGAAACAATGAAAGCTACCACCCTACAAACACACATTACTCTGTTTTGGGCTATATGAACAGAGCAATTTCTCTGGGATATATTGCAAATGCAGTGGATGGAGAAATGGTTAGCAGGGGTTATGTACATCTGCGTAAGTAAGGCACAGAAGAACAACAGGGAGTTTTTCCTTGCTGTGTGTGGGGAAACAAGACTTTGGCTGTGTTATTTGTAAATAACATTGCACAACTTTGCTAGTCTTTGTGGTATTTTTGGTTTTGGTTTGGGTTTTTCGATTTTAGGAAGCACAAAGCAAGTCTCAGAGTGAATCAAGAAGCTTGAGACTGCTGAAACTTTTGAGATGTTTAATGGGAGACCCATCCTGACAGTGTTCTGCTTATTTTCCTGTCTCCTGGTCCCCAGGGGTTTGCTGTGTAAGAGGTGGAATGCTCCCTGGTCCCCTCCAGGGCAGTCATCATTGGCATGGGAGGGCAGAACCACCTGTCCACCCCACACCCAATCTCCCCCTCTCCTTCTGGTCTCCCTTCCGCAGAGCATCAGAGAAAGACACTAGCTTTCCACATCCCTTCCTGGAATGCTTTAAAATGGAAAGGTGATAAAGAATCTCTGTAGGTCTCACCCTACTCTTTTAGTCTGGAAAGGAAAAAGCATATACAAAAGCAGTTTGATGCTGACTTGAGAAGCTGTACCAGATTGCACGCAGCCAGTCCTGGGACTCTGGTCTCTTAGCCTTCTCCAGTCTCCAGGGCTTGGGTTTCAGATGGAAACCAGGAGCAAGAAAAGGGGTCACTCAATGTTTAAGTTTCATTTCTGTGTGGAGTCAAACCTGAAGTTTGAAGAAACTGCTTGGGGTTTGCTAACCTGGTAGGACTAGGTAAGCTGTTGCAGGGAAGCAGAGATTAAGCTGAAGAGAAATAAGCAGGGAGATGCGTATCTCTTGGTATTACTTGGTGCCTATGGATGAAAGAGTAGTAACGGCTGATAATGTGATGAGGAATCAAGGTCACGTTGTGAAGCAGCAGCCCTCCTGCTGCTCTGCAACACAGGCATATACTCCACACTCTAAGAGTGCAAAGTACCTTTGGTGATTCACTACTTTGCAGCCCTGCAGCTTTTCCTGCACCTAATCTCACCCATGATCCTATATCTGATTAGTAAAACCAGGGAGGTGTCAATCAGCTGCATCTAGTACATCAGTTCATGAAGCAGGAAAGCCTGCAGCAAAAATGGGTGAGATGTGGGCCAAAGGGAGAGCAAGTGTACAAATTTCATGCTTAAGGGATGAGATTCAGCAGACTGGGAACTGAGAGGCAAATGTGGGGCAGGACTGATATTGGGGCTGGGAGACTGCAGGAGTCAAAAAAATCACCTAATCTAATAATCACTGACATTTGTATGGAATGTGCATATCAATATTGATGAAAAGGGATAAAACAGATGGATAGGTTACAATTAAAGCAACTGATGAATAACATACCTGCCCCTCAGCATCTTCACCACCACATGAAGGATATTGTGGGCTTCTGTTTTTAATCTCTCTTCTAAATAGCCTATAATTCTGCCCTTTCTAAAACAATGACCCAACAGCTGGTGTCTTTCTTTTTTCTTTACCATCACCAACAGACTGTCTGTGAGGAAGGAGAAGGAAAATATGAAATGTCTCCATTTTGCTCCCACCCTGGCTTCCCTAGCTGGCTAAGTGGCTGTCACCCAGGTGCCACACAGCACTTGGAGAGCAATGAGCAACTTTAAACTACAAATGTCTTCCAGTTTTCTGATTTTCAGCAAAACCATCAAGGTTTTGCCCCATAATGCCCAAAATGTTTCCTGAAGTTTCCCAATACATTCCAAAGGTCACATCGTATCCAGAGAGGCAAGCAACCAAATGCATATACCCATCCTGGCCATCTAAAGGGGAGGGTGCAAGAGTAAGCTAGTGCTCTAGAGTCCCTTGACAGCAAATGGAGAGGGACAGTGATTTTCTAATGGAAAAATGTCATAGCTTTTTTAGGCCACTGTTTTGTGATCATTAATACCTGAGCCGAACACAAATGAACATAAGACATACTGAACATACCTTGAACACTTTTTTTAGAGTAAGTTGAATGTTCTTGTTAAACGAGCAGAGCACACAATATTGAGCCCATTCTGGCACTGGGGTTTTATGCTGCCTACATAAGCTCTAAAGATGCCCTACTTGGCGCGAAGGTGAGTGATGAGAGTGGATGGTATCTGACGAGGCATAAACTTCCTGGTACAAAGTTAATGTCTTAAGTCTTTGTAAAAAAATTGAATTAGTTTTGTTGCAATCACATGAATCAACACCTACGTCACATGGCTATGTATTATCTCCTCCACTATTAAGAGGAACATAAACCCAGATTCACTATATTGTGAATATATTCACGTTAGACTTCAGATCTACCTGAAGAAAGAATGAATAACTCCCTTCATCTCTGTGGAGGAACTCTGGAGGCTAAAATGCATTAGTCATCCAACTTTTAGATAGCTGTGGTTCACTGAGACGAACACCACCTCACCAAATATACAGGGAGAGTCAATCCAGCTGAGTTTACAGCATCTCTTCACTTATCCCATGACTTACGGATATAACTTGAGGCCTGCATAGGAAGACTTAAATATTATAATCTAGTTCAATCACAAGTTGTTTGTGCTGCAGAGGACATCAGATCACTGAACTCTCTACGGTTTGCTTTAAAGTCCATGCTGCTATAACAATTACAATTTGAATTGTGAATATCTATTCTTAAGTGACTCATTAAGCCTGAGAAATAGTATAAAATTTATCCAAGAAAACCAATAAAATAGATGTGCTTGTTGAGAGAAAATAGATCTTGGGGATTGTGATGGTTTTCTGCAGATATAACATCACTTCTGGAACTGCAGAGTACAGTTGCTGGATTTATGTAAAATAACCCTGATCTATACAGCACTAAAAAATGTGTAATGAGGGACAGACATTAATTTACTGAAACTAATGAACTTGAGACAAAACATTCTCAGTTCTGTGGGGTTGGTTTCAAAAGGAAGGGAGCCTCCTCAATTGTGTGTTCCCGAGTCTTGCTGAAACAATTCAGAGGCAATAGTTTGTAAGATTTTAAGATACTTTAAATTATTGAAATTCAACTGGAGGCAAGATATCTGTTTAAAGCAATACGTTAATTTGATGTGTGTGTGCAGCGTGGATACAAAGTTGAACCTGCAGATGGAAAAAGCAAATCAAAATTAATTATACCCAGCCTTTGAAAGTGAGAAACTGAACAACCTACTTTCTCTTCCCCAACTGAAAGTAAAAAAACAACTAAAATCAACAAGTCATTAAATTGGGTTGTAAAATCGTTTCAATATTACCAGGCTAAAGGACTGGTAATGTAAGGATGTTTGGGTGTGAGTGTTTTGGGGGGTGTGATTTTTAACTTGTTGGTATTTCTTTAAATATAGTCAACACGGGAGGGTGGCAGACAACTGTTGTTTTTAAACTTGATTATCCTGTAAGAACATCTAGATCACTTACCCATAGGCATTTTTCACCAAATGTTCAATTAACAACTTGATAGCCAACCATTGACTATAAAACTATATGATCTTTCCACAATCCATAAATCTCATCTGCATCATTTATACCGCTGCGATAGTGATGTGTTTAGCACATTTGTGGTGCTTATGCATTTCTAAACAAAGCAAAGAAGGTAATTTTGTCACAAAGAGGGACACCTCAGGAAATCGTTGCAGAGGAACCTGTTGGGTTGATACATCAGCTGGGAAAGGTAAACCGAAGGCCAAACTACGGTGCAGCCCAGTGATCTCTCACCAGGTCCAAGTTACTTAGGACAGAAGTTTCTGCTATCAAACAAACTTAGAATGCTTTGTACCAGAAATGAAAGGCTCTTCCAGCTCACTGGAGGGCGTAAGAAAAAGATACTCCTAGGAGGCTTAATTCCTGAGGCTTCCTCCTTACACAACTCCAGCTGAAGAAATGGTTTGCTTTGGTTTGGTCACCACAAGGCAGTGGACTGAATCTTAGCTCATTGATCCACTTCCATGACAGCTGCTTTCAAGAGATGACAGCAGCTCTTAGTTCACCTTTAAAAAAATCTACTTCCATAGCCTCAAAAGATTTTACAAGTCAGCAAAAGGTCTCTTAAAAGACAAGCGTGTTAGGAATGAAGTGATGGGCCCAGAAACATTCCCTTATTGTATGATTAAATGCAACAGATGAAATTAAAAACATGTTCACGTGCCATGATTACCTCATTCTCCTCTGTTACATATGCTGTTCCTTTGCTTAATCAGCAGTTTAACTGAAAGCACACTCTTCACTTGTATTTGATTTTGTGGTCTCCTGGTTCAGGAATGAAAATGCAATGTTCACATGAATATTTTACTAACATTAAGTGACCATTTTGTTTTGTGTCCATGAGCACTCATCAGAACATGCATGATTATTTTTTTTTTTGTGGAAATTACTTGACAGTTTTTTAGCAAGTTATTATTATTTACACATATAAATTGCTTCCAACCACAGTAGTGCTTGCTGCAAGAAGGATCTTGGAGATAGCCACTCCTTCTTCTGCCCCACAATCCAGCCATCCGTGACAGAATCTGTACCAGTGTGTGCGGTGTTTGACCCATGATGCTCATCAGCTGAGAGGTTTTATTCAACCTGTTTTGTAGGCACATGGATCTGCAGAAATTTCTAGTGCCAACAGTTTTGCACTCATCTTGTTGTGATGCCTAATCTTCCTGAAATGAATAATTTCACCTAAGCTGTACATCTGAAAAATACACTTCCAAAAATATATTGAAAAAGATACTCCACCTTTTCCATCAGCACACTTGTTGCCTTTTATGCTTTCACCACCCGTGCATATGAGCCCACCAAAATATGGAATGTTGACACTTTTCAGTTCTTCTTTAAATGCTGAGCATGCCTGCAGTGTCCATCAGTTAGACAACTGGCAAGCTGAAGCCGCTGCTTGTCAGCCACACTGTTCACAGGACTGCAGAATCGCCTTTCTCCCATTTGACTCCCTACATCAGCAATCTTCCTCAATTCATTGTATATGTACAATATATACATTACACAAAACAGAAGGAGGCCCACCATTAATTACTCCTCTACACAATGTCTAGCACAATGGGAGCCTGAGGCTCCAGTGAGTTTCCCAGACGCCGTCTAAATAATGCAGATAGATGATAATTCTCCTTGAAAGCAGTCAGACCATTCCGAGGGCAAGCCTTCCTCATTTTATTCACATAAAACTTCCACTGAAGAGGTACATTGAAAAAAGTAGGCAAGATTCCCCTCTGTAGTGACTATATTTCCCCAAATGTCTCTTTATCTCCCTGGTGGTCTTGTGTGCACACAAATTAGACCAGCAAATGTTTTGCATGAGTAAGAATTGCACCAACAGCTTATCCTGAACAGTAAGAGTAAGCAATGGCTCATAATCATAGTTTTAAACTCTTTATTTTGTATAATTAAATAAGTAGACGGGGGAGGGGGGGGGAGAAGACTGGTTTTTCCCTTTCAGCAGTAATGGTTCTGGGGCTATTTATAAGGTATATATATCACAGAAATCTAGTAAAACAGGACTGGAAGTAAACATGAGATCATCTAGACTATCACACTGCCCTGAGTCAGGACAACTGTACTTGTGTCATTCCCGATAAATATTTGTGCAGCTTAAAATGCTCCAGTGATGGGGACTCTATAAAAATCTCTTGACGATCTACTCCAGGACTGCATTACCCCTGCTGTTAGGAAAATTATCCTGATGTCAAGATAAATGACAGAGGAAGTTTGGCTCCCTTCTGAAGTTTTAAAAAAAAAGAGGTTTAGAGGAAAAAGAGTTACTACCTAAAGCAGATGCAAAGGCCATCTGAAACAAAGACAAATAGCCACATGAATTGTAGGGCAGAGGGGAATGAATGCCTGGGATTGTTTTGCTGGGGAACAGCCTCCAAGAGCAGTAAGAAACAAACAGAGAGAGGATGGAGTAACCTGCCTAGGGAAAAAAAAGAAAAAAGAAACTAATAGATTTTCAAACAGAATGCTATCTGGAAAGAAACACAGTTGGGAAAAGCAGACCACAAAAAGACCTTCCTCTGTGTAGAGTCCTATTGCGTTTGGGCTAATAGGCCAGTGTAAATTTTCTGTAAATATTGCATCAAAGAAATATTGAATTCTATCATCAGTCTCTTCTTGAACAGAAATGCCCCGAAGGACCCTAGATCTTGGCTATCCATGCAGGTCAGAAAGATACATTAAAAAAAAAAAAAAAAAAAAAAAAAAGAAAGAAAGAAAGAAAACCAGGGCATTGTTTTCAATGGTTCTTAGGTATTTACATTTTCTCCTAGAAGAGAGATCTATACCAAGAGAGGTATAGATTTCAGCTATTGCTTGAAACTATTTGGCTTTATTGCTACATGAACATCTTTTTTCTTTAAGGAGATCAGTTATTCTATCAGGCTTTTTTCTTTAAATAAACAACAATAATTTTTAGATCCATGGTCACTCCAGAAGGAATGAAAGATAGCATTCCCCCCCCACACACACACAAACAAACAAAAAGAAATATTAAAACCGATGTGTTGGTCCCTGCGCCTCAGGGGAGCGCCTAAGGGACGGCGGGAACTGTGGCCGGCCCCGCTCCCAGCCTCAGTCCCGCTTTCCCGCCGGAGCTCCGGGGCCGCGGGGCGGGGCGGGGCGGGGCGGGGCGGGGCGGGGCGGGGCGGGGCGGGGCGGGGCCGGGCCGGCGGCGCTGCCGGCGGGGGGCAGCAGGCACCAGCCCCAGCGCCGCGACCGGGCTCCCTGCGCCGCCGCCGCCTTTCGGAATGGGGGGGAGGGGGGGGCGCAAACAAAACACGCCCCCCACCCCCCATTGTAAACCCCGCAATCAACAAAAGCAGAGCTGTTCCGGGAAGACAGTCCCGGTGACGCACCTCAGCCCTCAGTGCGTAATTTTCGCACCGTCAGCGGAGGGGGGGGCGCGGGGCAGGAGCTGGTGCCCCGCCGGCCCCGCCCGGGGTCGCCCTCAGAGGTTCGGCACCGGCAGCGATTCCCACGGGAGACGGCCAACGCGCGGGGCCCAGCGGGCGGTGCTATCGGCGAGTCCCCCCTCCTCCGCCCTGCCGGGGGAAGGTGGGGGGGTGCTGGCCCGAGGACCCCCCCGCCTGGCCCGAGCCAGCACCCCGGAGCACCGGCCCGCCTTGGGATACGCTGCCGAATCGAGGCGCTTTCCCCAAACCGGCCCGTTTTGGGGACACCTGTCACATGAAGAAGACTGTCCCCCTGTTTAGGCCACAGGAACTTTGCTCAGTGTCAGCTCCGAAATACCCCCAACGCATCGGGCTGCGCACGGACTGACTGCGAGGCCCTGAACTTGCCACTTGAAATACAAACTTTGAGGCAGAAATGATCTGAACTCAGAAAAAGATCCAAGTCTTTGTCAAAAAATAGTAATGCACTGGAAATCAGGCATGCTCCAGAATTTCCTCAGCTTTATTCCCCTCCCATATAAGAATGTACAGGCTAATAACATCGTTTTGGCATATATTTAAAACAATACATGTATTACTAGCTTCAAGAATTAATGAATATGCACAAAGTTGCATAACCATAACCCCTATTTATTTAAGCTGGAATCCTCTGGAAATCTGTGGGTGCAATATTCAGGCAAGTAATCTTTACTTAAGAAAGAAGTATTTTCAGAGTCTATGAGTTCTGAGTATCTTTCCCCCATGTACAAAGCCACCCATAATGGTTTTCACAGGACAGGGGGGCAAGGGGAATGGCATAGGATTGGCAGCCCCAGTTCAAGGGGGCAGGGCAACTGCATCCCTTAGCGTTATTCTGGCTGTGGAGGGATAAAGCATGCTGTTTGGAGTCACTAAATGAGTGGTTTCAAAAAAATCTCTATAAAACTATCTGGAAAGATGGCCTGTCATCCCTTCCAAATAACACAAAATTCACAACTAAGTAGCAGCACAGTCACGGTACATTAGCACTCAAAGGAGCTGAGAAAGGTTAGAGAGAAAGTAGCTGATGGGAGTTCATGTCCTCTTACAGTAAGGTTATGAAATGACACTGTATCAGAAGTATGCAAATAAATGTACAAGGGAATAAACCGACTTCACCTGTTTATGTAGAGGTTCAAGGACATCAAAATATAAATCACTCTATTTTGTTGGAACAGATAACTGTACTCTTGATAGTATAAGAAGGTGTTGCTGACGCACATAATCTTTCTCTACACATTTTTCCCATGGCTCCGCTACCATCAGCTCTGTGATCCTGGCAACAGGTAGAAGGCAACAGCCAAGTCAAACATCAAGCACATCCCTTTCAACTGTTACTCCTTATCCCGAAATTGAAAGATATTTCAAAATGAGATTTAGACTAAGAACAAACAAAAAGGTATTTTTAAAGGATGTGACAAATTTTGAAATTAAACCTGCTTGTGCATGCAGTCTCTCAGAAAGTCTTTTGTGAGTAGCCTGGCTGTGACTTTGGGCAGTCATTTAAATACAGCTACATAGTCACAGGGCCTGGTGCTCCAATTCCCTTAACGGGGGGGTGGGCGGGAGGTGAGGAACAAACAAAATATAACTGGATCCTTTTGTGTGTTGGGCTCGTAGCACTAAGCTTCCACATGTAACTAAAACCAGCTGCATGCCCCTAGAGGTAATACTTTTATCTGACCATTAAGCTACTATTCAGGCAAACAGTCTTCCTAGCTAAAATTCACTGATGGCTTGAGAAGTTCGTAACCTGCAGAACAGTGTTGCTGTGCACTGTAGATCATCCATCCATACAGCTCAATAACCAAAACATGGAGCTTAAATACATTTATACATAAACAAAATAATCACACTTTCCCCACCTCTTTTTTAACATATAGCTAAGGAACCCCAAGTATTTGAAGCACGGAAACATGAAATCAGTAAGGCTCTGTGCCGGCAAAACTGTATCCAGACTAAATTTCATCATTTTCATAAGCAAGGTCTATAATTTTCTAGGCATGTCTCTGCCAGTTTAGGGTGGATAGAGGTAACTTTTTATGACTGCCATCACTGGCATCAAAGCAAATGCCCCTCACATAGGTAGTATATTTTGATAAATCTGACCATTACCTGGCATGGCTTATTATTCTTGGAGGAAAAAGGAGATGGCTGAAGCAAGCAAGGTATGCTGGCAAAATCATAGTTTAGCAGGCAGGAAAGATGCTAATATTAGCACTATTTTGTTGGTCTGCTTTGTACATTAGCAAAGCATTTCCAGCAGAGAGCTCAAACTAGAAGATAAATGTGGGAAATAGGGATGGGGCAGGGTGATATGACATAAGAAAAGGAACAGGAGAGGTAAAGCGAGTTCATTTTTTCTTTCATCATGATGGAATTATTCTACAGTGATGATTTAAACAAATATCCTCTGGCAAATCTATCACAGTTACTGAAGATGCTGCTGCCCCTATTTGTCCACCCCTACATTCTGCCTGAAATTACTTGGTGGAACAAGAGAGCATGTGCTATGCTTCAACCGTCCAAATTCACAACCTGTTGTATCACTGAAAACCCACTTATTTCAGAAATTAAAGCTACTGTGCAACATGACACACAGGAACAGCTGAAGTGTAAGACATGCCAGCCTGCAGAAACAGAGACCTGTAGCTGAGAGGTGGGATGGACGAGTGGTGGTACTGCATTTATTTTATTAAATGCCTCTGTAATAACATTGAAATGACTGGGAAGTTTTTCCAGAAGGGATATAGTTTTGAAAAGCAATTCAGAGTGGTTCAGAGGAACCTCTGAATAAGACAGATCACTTGTGTAAGCTGTGGTCATTCATTCTAGTGTCGGTCATGAAACAATAGTACTTTTTAACCTGAATTTCACGCACACCTGAGTCCCACTTGTGTTCTGTACTCCAGTTACGCATTAAAAAGCAAAATCCAGCCATAATTATGGAAAAAATAATACTTGTTATGAATCGTCCACTGCTAAAAATGAACTGAAAAAAAGATGTTCCTTATATCAATGCCAATATAGAAATGAAAAGTATAAATTCAACCTTGAATTCTAGTCTATCCTACTGCCTTTGTCACAGAAATTGTTCGCAAAACTTAGTTCTGATGCTATAACCAGTACATCAAATGTGTATTGCCCACACAGTCAAGAATAACATATATGGAAATACGAAATAGATGAATTAATATTAATCTTTTTTACATGTCAAACCTATGAATGCTTGGTCAAGGTCACCAAACATATTTCACAAAGGTCTGGAAAAATCTTTTGAAATTTCCAAGAGGTTTCTAGACAAAAGGCTCCTCTCGGTGTTTATGGGCCCAGATTGCTCACAGCGGCAAGAAATTGTTCAGATAACAAAATCCCCTTAGGTCTTCGGTAGTGTGAGTACAGCAGATAGTCTGGCCCATCACAGTCATAGGCAGAAAATCAACTATTCCTGAGTTTTCCTATGAAACTTCCCTCACTGAGATCAGTTATGCAATCATTACATATAATCTAAATTTACAATTACCAGATCTATGCATTTTTCCAGATACAGAAATCAAGGAATGTTACCAGGAGAGTAAGGACTGTAAGCATCGTTTTCTGTGGGGAGCCGCACAGGTACAGAAAGGTCACCGGTACCTTGCCCAAGGTTACGAACTGAAGCAGTCGCATGTCGCGGGAGCGCATTTCTTGCTTCTTCGGAGAGGTCGGTGCCTCAGATCTCCAATTACTTCTCTCTCTCTGCCCCCCCTTAACAAAAAAACACAATGAACAAACCCAGGTAACCAGTACTACTTTGTATGTAAACGTTCATATTTCCCTACAAGAGGAAGGGAGAGGTCTTTCTTCAAAAGCTGCGTTATTGCAGCGTACCGGTATTTACAGTGAAGTGGTCTTTTCCAATCACACACACACACCGGGTTACAGCTGTTGATTTCTAAATGGGTTATTATGACCCAAACCGCGGAGAATTCCTGGCAGGAGGGCGCGGAGCAGGGCCGTGCGGCGGCAGCGGTACGTGCGGGCTGCGGGCTCCCGCCGCCTCCGCCGGCAACGTGGGGAGCGCCCGCCCCCGCCCCCGGCCCCGCACGGCGGCAGCTTGGAGGCACCGCATCACTTTCGTCTTTTTTTCCCTTTTTTTTTTTTTTTTTTTTTGGGGGGGGGGGTGGGTGGGCGTGGGTAGGTGGTGGTGGTAGGTGGGGTTTTTTTCTCGGTTTTACGCGCAAACCCGCTGCTTCAGCTTCATCGCAAGCGCACAAACGAAAGCGCGTCCCGACGGCGTTCGGGAGAGAGACTGGGAAGCAGGGATGGATGTCAGTGTGACCCCAGCCTCACTTTAACTCCCGGGCATGTGCAAAAGCAGGCTTCACCCGCCGCTCGGGGCCGCGACGAGGAGCAAGCTGGGCCATGCGCTCCCGGCACAGCCTTTTCTCTTCATCCCCCGACTTTTGTTATCACCGCCCGCCCCGCCGCGGGCTGCGCGCTGCCTGAGGAGCTGCGGCTGCCCTCCCCGGCAGGCGGTAGCCGGGCATCCCCTGCCGGGCCCCCTGCGCCCCCCCTTCCTTCCCCCGCTCCCGCCTCACACAGGCAAATGGGGACTGTCGGCTCCGCCGCCCACCCCGGCCGGGGCCCCTTCCCCGCCGTCCCCCCGCCCGGCCCGGAGTCGCGCCCCCTCCCCGCCGCCATTCACCTCCCTCCGGCGGCAGGGGGAGGCGGGCGGGCGCCTATCCATCCCCGGGCGCGGCGGCCACGCTCACTAACGTGCGGGTCCCCGGTAAACAAGCGAGGGAGGGCCCCGCGGGGCCCCGCACGCCCCATACAGGAGCGCGGGTGGCGGCGGGGGCAGCAGGCAGCCTTGCTGGGGGGGGGCTCACCGCGGCCACGCTCCTCTCCCCGCCGCTCGCTCGTTCCTTTATTGCCGCGTGGCGAGCGAGCCCCGCCGGGGCCGGCTTCGCCCGGGGGGGCGCGGGCGCTGCCCCTACTCGCCGCTAACGCCAAACGCCCGGATCAATTAATTTATTTAACTAAAACCGGGTAACAGTGCGCCTCTCCGCCCGCCCTGGGTGGCATTTCCTCGCCGCACGCGAATAGCCGCTGCGGGGGCCGGGAGCAGCCGGGCACGGGGGAGCGGCGGCTCCCGCGTGTTTCGGGGCTGGGGGGGCGCGATGGGGGCGCGTGAGGCGGGGGGAGCGTGGGGGCGGCCGTGCGCGTGGGCGCGGGCTGACACACCAGGTGGAGGAGTGCGCGTGCGGCGCGAGGCGGGGGGAGTCGCCGTGCGTGCGTGTGCGAGAAGGGCTGACGCACACACGCGTGTGTGTGGGTGTGCGGGGGGGAGCCTGGCGCACACGCACGCCCGGAAGCTCCGCTCCGGGGGCGGAGGGCCCCACGCCAGGCGGGTCGGCAGCACCTGATGGCCGCGGCCAGCGACGCCGATGTCCACCCGTGTCCCGCCCGCCGGGCTGCCATGGACGGCGGGGGGCGGCACAGGGGCTCAAGCCGGGTGCACCGGCTCGCCCCGCCGTTCCCGCGGCCCGGCGCGCTCCGGGCTGTATGCGCGGAAGGCGGGGAGGGGGGGGCGGGTCCCGCTGTGCCTGAGGGGGGCCGGAGGCTGTGGGCGGGAACACGCCCGCCGCGGAGGGGACGGAAAGGGGTGGGGGACGAGGCTCCCGCCACCCAATGGCGTGACGCTGCCTCGCGTTCGAGGGCCTGCCCCACCGTTCCATTGGCGGTCGGTGCCGTCTTTCGCGCGGCGCGGCGGCCAATGCGGGGCGGTGCCGGCGGCGGCCGAGCCCCGCCCTGTCTCGGTGTGTGAGCGTCTCGGTAAGGCGGCGGTCACGTGTTGTTTTGCTCTTTAGTTGGGGCACTCGGTGCGCGATGTGTTACTTACGGCGAAACTCCCGCCGGCGCCGGCAGCAGCAGCGGCAGCAGCAGCGGCCGGAGAGCGGCAGCGGCGCCGCCGGTAGCCGAGCCGGGGAGGACGCCGGGCGGCCGCCGGCAGCACCCGCTGCCTAGAGGCGACGGCGGAGGACCCCGCCGCGGCTTCGGGCTGCCGCGCTCTTCCCGCGGAGGAATAACTTTATTTTACTCGCTTCACTCCCCGCCCCCCGTTCCCGTTTTCCCGCGGCGCTCGGCCCCCCGGGTCCCGCTCGGCAGCGGCAGCAGCGAGAGGAGCGGGGCGGCTCTCCTGCCGCGGGGTCGGGGATGGCGAGCCCCGCCGTGCTGGGGCTGCTGCCCCCCCTGAGCTCCCCGCCCGGCCCCAACCTGAACAACAACAACAACAACAACCAGGGCGTGAGGAAGTGCGGGTACCTGCGCAAGCAGAAGCACGGCCACAAGCGCTTCTTCGTGCTGCGTGGCCCGAGCGGCGGGGAGGAGGCGGGGGGCGCCCGGCTGGAGTACTACGAGAGCGAGAAGAAATGGAGGAACAAGTCCGGGGCGCCCAAGCGGGTGATCGCCCTGGACTCCTGCCTCAACATCAACAAGCGGGCGGACGCCAAGCACAAGTACCTCATCGCCCTCTACACCAAGGACGAGTACTTCGCCGTGGCGGCCGAGAACGAGCAGGAGCAGGAGGGCTGGTACCGGGCGCTCACCGACCTGCTCAACGAGGGCAAGGCTGCCTGCCAGGGGTCCCCCCACCGCCACCTCGCCTCCCCCTTCTCCGCCTCCTGCGGCGCGGCCGCCGCCTCCCTGGCCGCCGCCGGCGAGGACCTCAACTACGGGCTGATCACCCCGGCCGCCGCTGCCTACCGGGAGGTCTGGCAGGTGACGCTGAAGCCCAAGGGCTTGGGGCAGAGCAAAAACCTCACCGGCGTCCACCGGCTGTGCCTCTCGGCCCGCACCATCGGGTTCGTGCGCCTCAACTGCGAGCTGCCCACGGTCACGCTGCAGCTGATGAACATCCGCCGCTGCGGCCACTCCGACAGCTTCTTCTTCATCGAGGTGGGGCGCTCGGCGGCCACCGGCCCCGGCGAGCTCTGGATGCAGGCGGACGACTCGGTGGTGGCCCAGAACATCCACGAGACCATCCTGGAGGCCATGAAGGCGCTGAAGGAGCTGTCCGAGTTCCGGCCCCGCAGCAAGAGCCAGTCCTCCTCCTCCTCCTCCTCCGGAGGGGCCGCCGGGCCCGGCGGCAGCGGCGCCTCTGCCACCCACCCCATCACTGTGCCCGGTCGCCGGCACCACCATCTGGTCAACCTGCCTCCCAGCCAGACCGGTCTCCTCCGCCGCTCCCGCACCGACAGCCTCGCCGCCGGCACCGGCACCAAGTGCACGCCGTGCCGGGTGCGGACGGCCAGCGAGGGCGACGGCTGCCGGGTGGGCTCGGTGGCCGGCAGCCCCATGAGCCCGGGCCCCGTGCGGACCCCCCTCAGCCGCTCGCACACGCTTAGCAGCGGCGGCGGCGGGGGCCGGCAGGCGGGGAAGCTGCTGCCGGTGCTGGCCGGCGGCGGCCTGCAGAGCAGCCGCTCCATGTCCATGCCCGCCTCCCACTCGCCCCCCTCCGCCACCAGCCCCATTAGCCTCTCGTCCAGCAGCGGCCTCGGCTCCGAGCCTGCCCACCCGCATCACCCGCAGCGCCCGTCTAGCGGCAGCGCCTCCGTCTCCGGCTCCCCCAGCGACGCCGGCTTCATGTCCTTCGACGAGTACGGCTCCAGCCCGGGCGGCGACCTGCGGCCCTTCTCTTCCTCCTCCACTGCCAGCAACCGCAGCAACACCCCCGAGTCGGTGGCCGAGACCCCCCCGGTGCGGGACCCCGGGGGCGGCACCGACCTTTACGGCTATATGGCGATGGAGCGGCCCCCGAGCGGCCGCCTCTGCTACCGGCCGTGCCCCGACGCCGCGGCCGAGCGGGGCCATCGGAAGCGGACCTACTCGCTGACCACCCCGTGCCGGCAGAGGCCCGCCCCGCCGCAGGTCTCCTCCGCCTCCCTCGACGAGTACACGCTGATGCGCGCCACCTTCGCCGGCAGCGCCGGCCGCCTCTTCCCCTCCTGCCAGGCCGGGGCTTCCCCCAAAGTCACCTACACCCCCTACCCCGAGGACTACGGGGACATCGAGATCGGCTCCCACCGTAGCTCCGGCAGCAGCAGCACCAACCTGGGGCCGCCGGCAGGGGGGGGAGGCGGAGGAGGAGGGGGAGATGACGGCTACATGCCCATGACCCCTGGCGTGGCCGCAGCCTTAGGGCAGGGAAGCCGGGGGAGCGACGACTATATGCCCATGAGCCCCACCAGCGTATCGGCCCCCAAGCAGATCCTGCAGCCCCGGGCGGGGGTGGGTGGCGGGTCCCCCGGGAACGGGAGCAGCTACAAGAACAGCTCGCCCGGGGAGAGCTCCCCTGACGACAGCGGGTACATGCGGATGTGGTGTGGCTCCAAGCTGTCCGTGGAGAGCTCGGACGGGAGGCTGAGTAATGGCGACTATATCAATATGTCCCCTCGGGACCCCCAGCACGGGCCCCAGGCTCCCTCCCTCACCCCCCCGGACTTCTTTTTTGCTCCTTCAGGGCACGGTTCCAGCGAGCCCCCCAAGCCTGGCTGCTACTCGTACAGCTCCTTGCCCCGTTCCTACAAGAGCCAGGGCCTGGCAAAGGACAGCGACCAGTACGTCTTCATGAACTCCCCGGGGAGGACGATCCCAGAGGAGGTGGCGTGTGGAGCGGGCCAGTCGCCTGCGGGCTCCTTTGCCCCCTCCAGCCACACGGTGCCTTCTCCCCTGCGGCACAGCCGGACCGAGAGCTTCCTGAGCCAGCGGTGCCAGCGGGTGGCCCGGCCCAGCCGCCTCTCTTTGGAGACCTTGCGGACGATGCTACCCTGCATGAACGAGCACCCTCTGCCGCCCGAGCCCAAGAGCCCCGGTGAATACATCAACATTGACTTTGGGGATGCTGCTGTCTATTCTCCCCCCTCACTGCCCGCTGACAGCCCAGCCTCCTCCCTGGGCTCGGGCACTGGGCAGAGGCGCTCCCCTCTCTCTGACTACATGAACATTGACTTTGGGTCACAGTCGCCCTCCCAGTCGGGCACGGTCTCGGTGGGCTCCCTGGAAGCGCTTTCTCCAGGCTCTTCCTCCAGCACCAGCCAGCCCGATGGGCGCTACCTGAAGGCAGCTGTGGGGGTGGCTTGTTCGTCCAGCCCATCCGACGGTGGGGATTACACAGAGATGACCTTTGGCATGGCCACTACCCCACCGCAACCCATCGTTCAGAAGTCAGAAAGTGCCCGGGTCACCAGCCCCACGGCTGGGGTGAAGAGGCTCACCCTCTCTGGGGTTGAGGCTTTCATTCTCTCCAGCCCTCCCCCAGACCCCAACCGGGGGGCCAAGGTCATCCGGGCAGATCCCCAGGGGCGCAGGAGGCACAGCTCGGAAACTTTCTCCTCCACCACCACTGTGACCCCCGTGTCCCCCTCCTTCGCACACAACCCCAAACGGCACAACTCGGCCTCAGTGGAGAACGTGTCCCTCAGGAAAAACGAAGGCCTGGAGGAGGAGCAGGGTAGCAGCCCCATGTGCCGGGAGACCTCGGCCGGCTTCCAGAACGGCCTCAACTACATCGCCATTGACGTCGTGGACGGGACCCTGGCAAGCTGTGACAAAGCCAGGTCGAAAGCCAGGCATGTCCTGAACGGGGGAATCAACAGATTGGAGATGAGCGCCTATGCCAGCATAGACTTTCTGTCTCACAACCTGAAAGAAGCGAGTGCTGTGAAAGGTGAGTAGCTACGTCTGACAGTGCCTGCCATGCGTGTTTGTGCTTGGTGTTTGTTGCTCACCGCGGGGTTGTGTTTTGTCAGGTAGAGCACTATCCCTCCTTGCTTTCTTAAAAATCTCTTTTACCCCCAATGTGTCCTGTAATAAACAGTCCTGGAGGAACTCGCTGGCTCTTTGTATAAGAAAAAGTTTAATTTTGGGGTATTTCTTCATATTTTAATTCAACTGTGCTATTATTATGAGCGTGTACTTTCGGGTCGTGTCTCCCCACCCCCACCCCCCCCAGAAGCTAATGTTTACACGGTTACTATGTTTGGGCTGTACTTCAGAGTTTTCTGATGTAAGATTTTGGAAAATGTGACCAGAATAGTTTGTGTTAATGCGGCTTCTAAATACTATTTAAAAATGTAAAATGACTGAGTTAAAAAACTCAGGATTGTTAGACTGGGGACATCAGGTTACAAAAAAATTCTTGGCTCTCTAGCTGGGAAGGTCAATCATATCAAAATGAGAAAGATAAATTTAATATCTTGGTTTTGAAATATCTTCTCTCTTGCAAAAGTTTAACAGTAAATCGCGCTGAGCATGGAATGTGAATTTAAAAAGAAAATAATAATTCTTTCCAGAAGTCACTGTATGCACGCGCTATTGCATGTTGTATCGCACATTTCACTTAAAGGCCCACCCTATGGTGGCGTGTAACTATGTCCCAGCTGGCGGCTCAGTCCCAGCATGAATGACCAGTTGGTTGGCTTGCTTTTACACGGATTGCAAACGCTGGGTGTTCAAAGGCAAAAGCAAACTGAAGAAATCTGAAACTTGGGGTGAGAGAGAATTCAGGTTTCAATTATGTAGCTGTTCCTTTCTTGAGGTGCTAGTTATGCTGTTTGAAAGAAGAAAAAAAAGAAACAAAGAAATACACACACATTTACACAACATCCCAAAATAGCAACCCGCCTCCTCGTAGGGAGTGAGAATTTTTACACAACTGGGGGCTGGTTGGGGAGCACACAGAACAGCCGGTCTGTCAGGGATTAAAAGTCAATGATGAGACACTGTAGGGATTTTCTTTGCTCTTGAATATATGCAAGATGTGGTACTTTAAACCCGTATGCATATATGGCTGTGCTATCTACGTTTATGGGTGTAGCTAGGTGAAACAACATACCACCTAATAGTAGTTGCTTGGAGGGGAGTAGGTACTGCTCCTGTATTCACAGTGCTGATAGAGGTCACCAATAATAGGCAAACAGCGACAGTTTGCAAGAGCCACTTGCAGGGTTGGTTTTTTTTTTTTCTGTTTTCTTAGTAGTTAGTGGATTTTGAAGAAGAAAATATTTTCTCTTTTGATAGGAAGTACAGGAAGATGGAAAAGATGAGAGATCCACCGTTTGCAGAGCAAGCTTTGAACCTAATTAAGACGAGAGGATTGTTGAATGAAATGTCAGAGTTTGAAAGCATGAACTCTTATTCTAAGCGACTGGAAGGGTTGAGGGCAGAGTGTTACTTGTTTGTTGCTTCTAGTTTTACTGGGGTCGTTTTCAGGATCCCTGTGGCTTGACTTAGAGCGGTGGGGATGCTGCAGCTCCCCCTGTCCTTGTCCACCCTTGGGATTGTTTTCCCGGCCACCAAAAAATCGTCACGCCCTTTGCTTTGCAATCTGATTTTTCACAGAAACGAGTTTTTCTTGAGCCACCTACAGCCCCAACCGCAAAGCAAGCCCCATGTTGGGAAAGAGCTATTTCCACAACGTTCCCCAAACTGCTGACCCTAAAGCAGGGTGGGGGTGGAGGTGGCGGGAAGCGGGCACCAGTTACCGGGAAAACCTGGAGTGGATGGCAGCCTGGTCACCATCCAGGCGAAAAGCAGGATAAATGGGGAACCCGCTGTTGCCCTTCCCATCCAGTAAACAAAAGGCTAATGCAATAAACATAACCCTGTTAATTTGGTACACAGTGTACAGAGGAGGGGGGGGGTGTTGGTTCTGCCATATATTTGTCAAAAGGGTGGTTATAGGCTTGGCTTATTTTAATATTTAATCTGCATGCGTGTTTATTTTTCCTCTTTTCCGTAAGCTTGTAAATGCAGACCGCAGCGAGAAGTGGTGCGGGGAAGCCAGTTGAGGTTTACTCTCTCTGTAGGAGGCAAGGCTGTCTTCACCACCCTGCTTCCCTGAGAAGCGTGCACGCCTGCTGGGCTCAGGGATTAATGTAGCCAGTATCAGCAGGCCAAGGCGGTAAGGAAAAACCTTACACAAGCATCAGCAGGCAGCAGCACGCAGGGTTAGGTACCAAAAAACAGGGCTTCGGGTTAATTGCAGGCAAGCTGGGGAAGTCATAGCACAAAGAAGGAGAAATCTTATCACAAAGGACTTCATCAGCGTAAGTTGAATCAAGTCATTAGCTTTTGCAAATTTCCTAGTTTTCCTTCTGGTTTTCGTTGGGATTTTACACTGAAGTTTGTTTAAAAAAGATCACCAAGTATTGTGCCAGTGTATGTGAATTTCAAACACTGTAATTTGGGAGACTACTAAGAATTTAGTGTTTTCCAGAGAAATACATGCAATTTAAGGAAACTGTATTTTGAGCATAGGCAAGATTATTTTAACACAGTAATTCAGGTAGAGTTGAGAGAATCTAATTTTCTAAAAATTAATGGTTTGCACAAAAGATAGCTTATATATAATCAGCATTGTTTACTTAGTAGTTTGCACTTTTTTCAAATTTTGTTTTTAACTATATTAGCAAAGTTAAGAAGCTGTACTTCTTCAAAAACCAAGAGAGGTTTCTAACAATTTTAAAACAGTGGATAATCCACATATATTTAGTGTTTAGAACAGGAGAATCTCAAGAGATACAGGGTATACAAAGAAGCTCCTTGTAATTACCTTCCCAGTAAATTAATAATTTGGTTTGTGTAAAATACATGTTAAAAACCAGTTTGAATTCTCCCTGAATGTCTGTAGCAGTAGATGTGTTTTCTTGTGGATAAGTGTTTTAAGGGAAATTATTTGTATATTTTAAAGGTGGCTGGTTTTCACATGTAGCTTGTCTCTCTGCTATCAGTAACTTGCCTCTGCTGTAGGGAGTGCTGTGCTTTTGGAAATCTCTGTTCATGTTATCCTGTTGTGGCAAGAGAAGTCAGTGCATCCACAGCTGCTGTCAAAACAGAAAAATTAAAAAGGTTGCTTGAAATTATTGGCTCATTTAGTTTTACTGTGTTCTGAAAGTGTGCAAATATTTAAGAATTGGAGAAACACTTGCCTTCATCTGATGTGTAAATAAAATACTGTTGCTGGTTGGTTGAAACTTGTTACTTGCTGACAATTAGCCTTTGTTCTTAAATTATGACCTTTTTTTTTTGGCTTAAAAACATATGAACTGTGTATGGTTTTCATTATTTATAGAGACATTTACATTCATTTTTCTCATATAGTGTAATTTATTTATTCCAGTATATTTATGACAGTTTACATCCAATAATGATGTGACTTTTTATGGTGGATCTTAGCTCCATTGAAATCAAATGGGAGTTTTGTTTCTATTTTGGTGGGGTTAATATGTGTAATCGTGAAAATCTTAAGTAAAATTCCTGTTAAATTTAGTGGGTGTATAACAGGGAATTTTGCTTAATTGAAAACACCGAGCTTTGGTGGCTTATCTTTTAATTTGTTTTCTTTTCCGTTAACAAAATGCTTTGTAACTTGTACATGTTTCTAGTAGTTGGTCTAGTTTTCTGAAACTGAACAAATACTGTGTGTAATAGTGCAAAAAAACCCTGAGGGTTGTTCTCCTCCTATGTTAGTTTCCTTTGTCTTGATTTATTTAAAGAAGTAATCATCTGTAATGCATCAACTTAAGATCATAACAAGGTGATTTTTGATAATAATGACCCCCCTGCCTTGTCAATTAGCTCTTACTTTTGTGAGGGTTTTATGATTGCACCTAAACAATAAAAAGCCTATCTTGAGAAATCTCTTCCTGTGTCTTTCTAATGGCATTTGAGATTATTGAAGACATAACCCTTGCTTCCTTTTTCCTTGGGATTGCTTTGCACAGTGAATTATATTACTAATTTTTTTCTCCTCTGATATGCTAACTGCCATTAAGTTTTGGTTCTTAGAGCAGCATGAGAACGTTTGTCTCTAACAAAACTTGTATTCATTTTAAAATGACTTGTTAAAAGTATTAAAAGAACTATATGCTGTGTTAGAAATCTATACATCTTTTTAAATTTTTTTTTAATAAATCAGTTGTAGTAGTTTTTTATTGCAAGTTCTGCGGGAACATCAAAATTAACAGCAGAAATAACTACATTTAATACCTTACGTAGTTTTATTTTTTAAATCTCTTATGATTAGAATTAAAAATCTGAGGTTTTATTTTAAAACCTCTAGAAATTCATTTCTTGTCTTCCAGACTGCATTTTACAGCCGGCCAAACCAAAATGGTTAGGTCTGAACCCAGCAGTGCCACTTGTGAAACACAAAATGTAAACTGAAGTTATCTGAGATTAAATGAAGCCTTTGATATTTTAAATCATGTTTATTATACGGATGTCAGCTTTTTACAAGCAGATAGAATATTAAAATGCGTAACATCTATTAGACTTTTATTTTGCTTTTTATACTTTATGTTTAGCTATACTGCTCTTAGAAAGAATGTCATGGTTACTTTGAGTCATTTAAGATAAATTGTTATAGACCAAGTTGAATGGTGGATTTGTTCTAAAATGAACCAGTACAGTCATTGCTCAAGGCAGAGGAAATGCTTAGGTTGATGATTGCTTCTGATTACATGATTTCTTTCAAGATAGCTACAGAGACTAACATTTGCTTCTAAGTAAAATGGATAAAGGAATGTGTGAACAGAAAGAGTATTAGGACATGTTTTATACGGTGGTTTGTTTGTTTTTAATAAGGAGAAAGTAACATAGGTTTCTTTACGGTTGATTTACTATTATTTTAAATAGCGTTAATTACACTGGAATGTTGAAGTGGTTTAAAGGTTGAAACGCAGCAAGCATCCAAGGAAAAATTAAGCTAGAGTTCGTGTGTGTAATCTAACTTTCCTTCCTATTAGGCAGTTAAATGACAACATAGGTACATCCAGGTGTTTTTTGTTTATATCAGATTTTCTCTAAAGCACTATTTATGTTAATATGTTTCTTTCTAAAGTAATAAACACATAAAGAAATGCCTATATCTGGGGTCTTTTCTTTTTCCCAATTTGTTGAGGTATAGTATGCTTTTATACTGGTTGTCTGTATGTTTTCTCTTTGTGCCTAGGTGTGTTGTGTATTAGTTATGATACACTTCAGCAGAGTTTGTGGAAGTTTTAATGTTATGTCGGTGCAGTGTGTGTAATGGCAATTTGAAGTGAGTATATTGACTGATGTGATAAATTGGGGTGTGTAGTTATGAGGGTTTCACAACACTGTTTTTTGTTGTAGTTTCTTACAGTGTTTACTTAGAAGTGGTCTGTGTATACACAGAGATCAGGAGCACCCGTTGAGTTTTTAGAAGATGGTATGGTGACCCCAAAGTTCATACACGATTTGTTTGTGTGTCTGTTGTCTGGCATGTGGTTGTTTTTAAAGTTTTTGTGCGTATGTATGCAGAATGTCAAGAGTGACAGCCTTGAAAAGCCAAGTTCTGCTCAGGGGTCCCCTTGCTGCTGGTTGTTGAAAAGGCTGGTTTTCCTCCTTCAGCCTTTCCAAAGGCTTTCTTGTTTTGTTTTTTACACTTGTGTTTGTCTGAACTGCCTTTAGCTGTCCAGCATGTGGGCATCTTGGGTTAGTCAGATTGCCAGGCGCTCACAAGAAGCAGCCGCAGTAAACAGAGCCAGCAAGGGTGACTGCTCCCATGTCTTTTAAATGCAAGTTACAAAGTAGCCCAACTTCTCCCCTGCACCTCTGTCAGCTGTAGAAGAAACCAGGAATACTGGTTTACATTGTATTTGCAGTTTCCACACTTATATAGGTAGGACGAATCCCTTTGTTGCAGGGTTGTAGGTGTTTATATTTAAAGCAAGCTTTTAAGGTTTACGTATTATAAGCCTGATCCAAACCACAGAAAAATCACTGTAAAGATTACATCTTTACAGAACCTCACCTAAAAAATACACTTAATGGAGCGTTAAAGCGTTAGCATTTGAGGCGCACCTAAAGACAGCAGTAGTGTGTAAACTCCTGTGTGTTGCCAGTTAGACAGTAATGAGTAACTTTCCTGAACAAGTATGATTGCAGCGACTAGTCTGGTAAGTGTGTGCACATTTGCATGGAGTTGTGCTATTGCTTGGTAGCTGAGGTGAAAAATGGGCCACTAAACTAGCACTGTTGAGAAATCCCTTTGGAAATGGATTTAAAAGACCAAAGACTATACTCAGAGTTCTGTTACTATCCAGGGATTTTTTACTCTCAATTTTTAATTTTTTTTTTCAAAACAGATGTTCTGAAATTTTTAATGAATTGATGGTGGCCCAAAATTGTGTATAGATGTATCAAAAATAGTGATTGAAAAAATCTAGTTCCTGCGCACAGTGAAGGGCAATATGCTCTGGAAAGACGTATGTTACAAGTTAACAGCAGGGAAATACTTTCCAAAATAAACATCTTTGATACTAGGGTATTTGTTTGTTTGTTTTCAAATCAAGGCTTGCCTGTCCAGTTAAATAAAAGTTATTTTAGAGGTTGTTTTTTATCTCAGTAAATCAACCACAGAAATAGTTAAGTGGGGGGAAAAAAAACAACCCAAGACCCAAACCTAAGCCCCCACCTCTGTTGGTAACATCTACATTGCAGAAGAGTAATGCAATAGCTTGATTCCATAGATTAGGAATGATTCAGTGTTTTGTTTACATGATTTGTCAATCCCTTCAGCATCCTAGAGGAGAACACTTCCTTCCTGGCAGATGGCAGCCCCAGGGCCATGCACCTGCCATTACAAGCAGTACGCACTAGTAATCTACCCCAGCATCGCTGTTGACAAGAGGCTAATGATTGGAGAGTGTCTGCCTGACAGCCTAAACAAAATAGGAACATATTTGTCCTTCAGCGAGGGTCTGAGGGATCTTAGGAAGGACAGTCAGGACGGTATACTGAAGAATTACAATGGAATTTAATTTAGACCTCTTTGGTAGTATCTGCAGTGTGAGCCACTTTTGGGATAGTGATGCTGCAGGAAGCAGACGATGTCTGAAAGAAGGGATTTTCTGTTTCTCTGGCGGAGCGGTAGCTGACTTTGTATTAATTGCTCTGTGTGGATGGGAGGAAGGCTTGCATGATTTAGCTGGCCATGCCACAGTCCTCTGCAGCAGAGTCTGCCCTCGCTGGAAGCAGGGGGAGAGGTGTGCCTGCACAGGGTTCTGTCTTGTACTGGTAAATGTGGCCAAAGCAGCGTCGAGAGTCGGAATGTCTCTTTAGTTGTTTGAGTGGTGTGTTTGGTGCTCACATCATCTTCATGTTTCCATTTCAATAGTTTGATTTGTAATAGCGTATGTTTTTATTATGTTATTAGACCAGGATCTCTTATTTCATCTTTTGTTCATTTCTCTTATGCATTTATGTGTGTTTGCTTTTCTTCTTTGAAATGAGTGTGGGTGACGTTTCTAAGGGACGCTACCCAAGGCGAGGGTATCTTTGAAGTAGGCCAGGATGTTCTTTGCTAAATTTAAAAACTACCCAAATATTACCCAGAGTTTGTAGAGTATTAAGCAGGATTACATGACGCACGGATTAGACATTGTTGAGCAGCTTGTTTTTGTTTGAAGGGGTCAGAAATGGAGGCACCAGGGCTTTAGTGTGATGCCAAAATAGCAAACTTGCTGATACCAGTAACAGCAGAAGTTTCTTAGAAACCGTAAGGCATGGTGGAGAATTTTCCAAGCTTTTCCAAGTGATGCTTTAGTAAAATCTGTTCGATACATGCCATGATGATGAGTGTACGGTATGAAACTCATTGTTCCATTGGGTCTCAATTTCCATATCTGTTTCACAGATACTTTAAAGCAGACTAAGAACAAGTGCTGTAAGTGCAGCTTGAGGGAGAGGATTTTGCTTCTCTTCAGTCAAAGACAAATCAATAAATCATTCCAGTAACGGTGGGAAAATCATGTCAATGAAATAAGATCTAAGCAGTTTTAGGTTTGCCTCATGTTGTGTCCTAGGCAGTATATTATTTAAAAACAGTATTTAAGACAGTCCTAATGTCCAGTTTAACCCCTTATTAAATTGGATAGCATTGTCAAAGTAATGTATGGAATGAGAATTTGGAAGATTTTGTTTTTTCTTTGGATCTAGGCTTTTGCTCACCAGAAGTCACAAGATGATTGAACAAGACATCTGACAGCCTTTTTGGGGGAGAGTTAGGTTTAACTCTTATGTAGGAGACAGTAATGTTTAACAGTTGCTCAAGACAAGAAAACAAGAATGATGCTGGCTTAGTCTGCCTTCACTGATGGAGATAATTCAGGCTATAGAAAGTTATTTGCAATAACTGGTAATGTTGTATTTTAGCATTATTTAAAAGAGATAAGACTAGGATTGACAAATGGATGCAAACCTCATCAGTTTTGTAGTTAATGCAGAACCCTTCTACATCACCAAGTTGACTGCTTCAACTACAGTGGTCTCTCCAGTGCTTGAATTATTGAGAAGTCATGGTATGAATTTCCTCTGTAGTCTTTTTACCATGTTCTCTGATACTGATTTTTTTTTTTTTTTTTTTTTTTTTTCAAAAACTCAGTGAGTGTTTTTAGTTTACTTTAAAAGGCAGACGAATGTCAGGTGATGTATCTAACCAAAATTTTCACCGATTCCCACACAAGAAGTCTTTTTTTGTGTAAATGAGATTTGGATCAGGAAGGTGGAGGTAAAATTTTTCTGTAAGGCAGTTGCACTCTTTTGTGTTGTAACATCATTTGATTTTGTGATGTAAACATTTGGTAAAGTTTATAGGAGGGTGGACTTCCACCTTTTACAGGATAGGAGGGTAGACTTCCACCTTTTACAGGTTTCAGTCCTGAGTAATTATTTCTGCCAAAAGTAATGAAATATAACTATAATATTGACTCTTTAACACAACAAAAAGTTATGCTTTTGTTGTAACAATCTTGTACAGAAACTCTTGATAAAGATTTGTGATGTTGATTAAAGTTGTTTGTGAACTACAAAAATTCACTTCATAGTGAAATTATTTACAACTGATTACTTGTGGTCTAGTATAAAACTTTGATTATATATCTTTGGATTTGGAATCGAACTTGTATAACGTAATGCAAGGGTACATAATCCCCTCGGTGGTGAAGTTACAGAATTAGTGCTCATGGCTTTAACAGTAGTTAGAGAAGTGGTTATGTGGAGGAGAATTGGAAATAAACACACACACACACACATGATCCTGAGGCACAGAATAGTTGAGAGAATTGGTCATAAACTTAAAATGGTTAGTACTTACAATGTTATAATCCCAATAGTTTAGCAGTTACTCTCACAAATACCAGCAAGAGTTTCTAATGTGCACCAAGGAGTGCTAGGATAATATAGCTTTCTCTTGGACGTCTATGGAAAGGTAACTTATTACACTGTTCTGTTTTAATCTTTAAATGTCAAATAGAAATCTTGTCAAGATAACCTTTTTAACTTTAACCATAGCTGGTGTATTTTAAAATAAATAGCAGATTGTGTGGTTCTAAATAAATAAATGGGTAGTACTGAGTTTTTGAATGTTAGCCAATAGGATGATTTCCAGATACAAATGCACCAGTGTAATTTCAGCACTGTAAGTTTAGATTTCTAGTCCAGGCCCTCTCTTAATTTTTTTTTTTTTTTCCTGTTAGTATGAATGTTCAAGTGACAGTAATCTAAAAGCTTTGTAAGATACGGTAACATGAGATTTCATCCATTTGTTTTTTTAAAAAAAAAAGTCTGAACTTCATAGTAGTGAAATAGGTGGACATTTTTATTATTGATTTTAAGTAGAACTATAATTCAGCCCTCAGGAAATAAATTGATGGACTTTCATTTTAATAAAAGTACACTTGACTGTGCTAGGAAGTTGAAACAATAGACTTGGATCTTGCAGCTTGAGTGAGCACAGTCAAGCTGGTGTGCCTGAACACGGAGGGAGCTGGTCTGTGCTGGGAATGAGCTGTGTAGGATGTTTGGATACCATGCTGCTGTTTGACAGAGTCGTTGCAAGAGGTCATTTGTAGTGTTCTGCCAGTCTGAAATTATTCCCTCAGTCCTGAGTCTGCCTCATAGGTCACAAACATGGCAAGCTTTAACTTGCCATACTGGCCATGTGGATGCTGTGTTGTCAATATATTAAGAGAAAATACTGTGGCATTTTGTATTCTTCTCACTCCTCAGTAGATCTTTTCCATTTTCTTTGTATTCATAGATTGGCTGTTGTCACTTCTACAGTGTGATAACATTTCAACCATACTATTTTAAAAACCATATTGAGAGTTATTTTTGGTCGTGTAGACTCAGGCTTGTATTCTCCTTATTTTTACTTTGCCAAAGAGTATAATTGTATTGATTTTTACTAGTGATTTCCATGTCGTTATAGTTCAGCTTGCTCTGTTTCCTTAATTAAGCATAGAAGAAGAAGAACGCTGAAGTTTTAAACAAACTAACAAAAAAAAGAGGTGCTGGTACTTGAGAGCATGTACCTGAGGAATAGCGAGCTCTTTTGAGAACTGATGCGTAGGAGTTAACTTTAGACTCTCCACCGCAAGCGGATTGAAGCATATACATCTTGTCCTTAGTCAGGTATCTGAACTCTGAAGGTATTCTTAGCATTTCCTATTAGTTTGCTTTAGATCCCAGCCCCTTTATCTGATTTTCCACTTGTCGTCTTGAGGCTTTTTCCCATATATTTTGTAAAGGGCCACCTGAACAGCCAACTCTTCTTCTTTCCACTATGGCGGCAAAATTCTGTTAAGTTCTGCTGAAGATGGCAAAACAGTAGACAAATAAGTCTTTTACTTGAACTGTATGTTAAACTTCTCTGCAATCTTTTTTATCATGTAAACCCATTTTTTATTGGGCTGTGAAGTGTCTCTATGTTACTCATTAGTTGGGCTGTGTTTTTGTGTGTGTGTACCTGCAAATGATCTTCATTTTGCTTCTGTAGTTAAAGAAATGTTTCACATTTTGGTATGTCTGAGAATGCCGTAACTCATTATTTGCATCAGATACAAACAAAGCAAATTTTTATCTGGAAGAAGGGAATAAAGTGTATTTGATACATAAAAGCCTGTGGTCTCATTGGTTAAAAAGAGCACCATGCTAAAAATAATTATATTGGGTAATTGTCATTTAATCTGGGAGCAGGAAACACTCATCCAAATTCTGTGATTTACTTTTGGAAAACCACTGGAAATAAGTGGTACCCATATTGGTACAGGATATAGCATAGTGAGGCTATGGCTCTAACTGTTGGAATGAAGAGCATTGCCATCTGTGTCTCCAGTCTGAAATTCTGTTTCTTCATTGGATCAGATGCTACTGCAGGGTTGTTTTTTTTTTTTCTTAGTATGTGTCTTTGTGTACATGGTGGCACCTTTCTTAAAATTCTCTGCTGCTGCTGTAGTAACTTTTAATTTGACAGAGGTTTTCAAGATTTTTCATAGCAGTGATGAGAGATTAATAGGGAGGCTTGGAACCATTTCTCTTCTTTCTCATGGATTGTCTGAAGTCCCTTTTTGGGCCATTGGTGACCACAGAATATCTTTCTGGAACAGTAATAATTAATTACTTCAATTAATTTTTTCAATGTACTTTAAAAATAGCTACTGGAAATAAGGACCTCTGATACAGTATAAAGTAGTCCATGGACTACAATTTGGAAAGCTGTGATGTGGAGGAACCAGTCATTTACAGCCTGTTCAGAGTTTTTACATGTGTTTGATGGAAATGGTGAAGTGATTTTGCTCAAGTGTTATTCCTGCTGTATAGGAAAGTGTATCTGTGGTCTCTTGTCTCAAACAGAAATTGAATCTGGTTGTTGTCTTTTTTTTTTAACTTAAGAGATTTTTTTTAACAACAATTGGAGATGCTGAGGCATCAAAGTGGAAGGTGCTCAAAATTGTTGTGCCCTTTGTTAGGCCCCCAGCTTGGTTGGTTGGCTTTTCCTCCTTGTAAACAGGCGTCTTATAATTGCTGCAGAAAAGTTTCAGTAGGATTGTTTAGCAGACAGGATGGGATTATTTGCAAGCTGAGGAAGGATATTCCAGAGAAGGCCACTTATCCATGTTTTTCCTAACAGGTTTTTTGGAATTTGCCTGTGCTGGGCTCCTGTTTTAGTCTGATGACAAAAGCATAATTAAAAGGCAGAAATATTTTCATTTAAACCACGGGATGACCACAGGACTTTAGAATCATAGGGAACTTAATGCAGGTGTTCTGAGTTCCGCTTAATGCCTTCTGTGTTGCAGAGTCCAGCTCAAGTGTTCCCAGTATGTCCCAAGGGTCCATATTCCTGTTTTAGATTTCCACATATATGGTGGGTTTTTTCATCTAGTCAGTGTTCATGCACTTTACATAGAAGTGAGAGGTTTGGCGCAGTCTGTAGACACCTCATTCGCACCTGAGTAGGAGCCTACCAAAACAGTCCTTGTAAAATAAGGTTCTGGCTTCCTTAAGTAGTCACTGGAAGGTTACAGGTACCTTGTAAGTATTGAAGAGGCTGATCAAGGCCAGACTTAGGAGATCAGCACAAACCTGTCTTCCCTGACTATAGAAGGAGCCTATATGCTTGGTGTAAATGGAACATCTACCTTCCAGAGGTCTGAGGCTTGTGAGATCAAAATTGCTGTGTGGTGTCTATTTTAAGCAGAAGGACTTGAAATGAGGCTGATATTTGTATGTGGATCAGCTGGCGTAGCTAAGTATTCCTGCCTGACCTGGGCTGTGCTCTAGTTAGTTGATGATGTATTGTACTTGTTCGGTAAATGTGAAATTAAAAGGGATTTGTGTTTTCTTTAGCTATGCAGCTGCTGCACTGTTGGCTGAACACTTTTCAATGTATTTCCTGGTCAATCACAGTATGTGAAATATGCAGTGGTATCAGGGCCTTAGCATCTGGAAGCAAACTTGGGCTCTAAAGGCACAGACATCTTGGGGGAAATACTTTTGCAAAGTATTTCTTCATGTGCGTTGTCTGTGATCTTTCCTTTTCTTCACAGAGCATCCTTCTAGAACAGCTTTTTAGCTTTACAAAGTCTCACTCACTGCGTGGTATCCTGCAGGAAACTATAGTTCCTTAATATGATGTCCCGAAGTGTTCATCACACCTATTTGACATGTCCTAAGCAGCTTTAAAGAGCTGGGATGCTGGCAGTAGGAGAAGATACATGCAGGTCTTTATGTACTGGAAAGCCTCCCTGAAGTCTAGGGGAATTCTTTGCTAAACATTGTGGGACTAGAGCCAAACTCTTAAGTATCCCATCTTAAGTGACAAAGATGGGGTTTAATCTGTTTTATAGAAACAGTCCCAGCAATATAATACAATTTCAAAACTATGACAGTGTCATTTATATAGTCGTGTGGTCAGATATATTGCTATAAGTAAAAAGTATTTTTCAAAAATGTTATGAGGTACCAGTGAGCCTCTTCAAGAAAATTAAGTGTCTTTGGTTGCTTATAAAAATGTTTACTGGCCAAAAAAACAGGGGAGCCATAAAACAAAAAAAAGACACCTGTGTGAAAGCACTTGGGAGGAGATAAAAATGGAACTGGTGAAACAGTAGAGTACAGCTCTGTTTGTGTAAATATTTACTGAGAGCCCTTGTAATTTCAGGAAAAAAGTGCATCTTGCTCTGGAGTTAGCAATAGTGTATTTAAATGATACTAATTTTTTTGTATTTTTTTTAAACTGAAGTTTTGAGAAAGTGAAAAAATGAGCACATTGAAAAAGTTCTGTGAAAACACACTGTGGTCTGACAGCGTAGTATTTCTCATGTTTTAACAAAGACTTTGGGGGGTAACATTTTGTACTGTAGGTCTTGGCTGAAAAACAGTGAAATAAGCGCTGTTTTCTGAGATGAGATTTACTGCATGTCTCAGGTACTCTTGTTCCTTAGGGTAGGTAAAATTTGGCATTTTGCATTCACCTTCTTTAGCTGCCTTTTTAAAAAGTGGAGCTTTAGCATCTGTTTGGTCTTGCAGAGCTATTGAAGGTGGACTTCACTTTATTTCTGCAGTAAGCTATTAGATGTGGAGGATTCAAGACACATCCAGTGGAGTTGGGAACGATCTCATTCATTCAGTACAATCTGTGTTTCTTGCTTGAGAAAGAAAGTAAAATATGAATAAAACAGAGACGGTAATTACTGTATATGCTTTCTGCTATCACAAGTTATTTTATGATCAGCTTTGAGTTTTGAAACTGGTGTCTCGGAAGATAAATTTTAACCACCAAAATTACTTTTCTAAACAGTCTACTAAGCCTTTTGCCTCTGCTTCCCAACAGAGCACTAGTTAGCCTCCAGGAGTGATATGCAGATGCTATTTATGATGCCCATGTGACAAAAACACATCCTCTCCTTTCATGTCCTAACAGAATACTAGCTTCTGTATGCAATACAGTCCACATCAGCTTCAGAAAGAAAAGCTAATTCATCTCAAGATGAAATTCAGAGAAGGAAATTACAGGTGCCTCTGTTGGTTTTAAAAATGCAACATTAAAATGGTTTTTATTTTGTTTTTCTAGCACTTCTCAGAAATGCATTTGATGCAAGGGAGAATACGATCCCATCTGTAAATAAGAAATATACAAATTTTTTGAGACTTAGTTTTGCTTTGATTACTAGGGTGGGTGTTGGTTTGTTTATTGAAGGAATAATAGGAACTGTCTGCTGGGGGATTGTGTTAGAGGAAGAGTGGCTGTTTTCAAGGGGACTTACTGGATTGCTGCGGACTGGTAATTACTAAGGCTCAAGCAGACGAAGGTGTTGAAATCAACAGGGACAGGGCACCTTGCTAGATTTGTGAATCTGGCATTCAGACAGCATCCAATGTGCCTAGCTTAGCTGTGGGTTGCAAGCCTACAGTCCCAAGGAAGTTGATGAGGGTTCAGCTCGTGGTCGTTAACAAGCTGCCTAGGAGTACTTTCATAAACATTATCTGGAGAGATTATCATAGCCCCATTGTGCACCTGAGAAAAGGGTAAGACGTTTTGATCATTCTCTGTGGAGGTACTGTAAAGCATTTGCTTAAACTCAACTCTTTCGGTTCTGGGCAGGATCTGTCTCCCAAATCCCATGTCTGAATTGTGGGACCAGGACATTTTCCAGGCCCTGGGTTCACGGCATGGACTCCTCAGTCAACTTCTGACTGCATGGGAAGTGACAGAAAAAGGTTTAGATTTGCATCATCTTCCAACCCCCATCCTGTCCCCTGATACTCATCTAGGGGGGAAACCCAGCCTCAGGCAGGGAGGGAGCCCCTGAGCCCTGCAGTGGGTTCCCTGGTGGCTTCCCATAATAATCTTGCTTACAGCTCAGGACTTCAGGGCTGTTGGTCTAGCCTACTTGCCTCGTTTCAGGTGTAGCCATCATCACTTCTGGTTATCTTAAATTGTGACTGTCTCCTCTCTTCCTAAATCTATTTCTAAGACTGAATTAATGTATTTTCATTTTGTGTTACATAAATTACATTTAACAGATGCCCCAGGGGTAAGGAGTATAGCTGAATACAGCAAGACGCACAGATGATTATGAAATACCAGCTGTAATACTGTAATGAGCAGAAATAAATCTGTAAATGTTTTTGACCAGCGATAAGCTAAACTTGTAATTCAGAGTCAAGTCAGAAATAATGTTCCTGCGGAAATATTTTTTTTTAAGGCTTAAAAAAGTAAGTTACTCACAAAGAATAGGTAGTTTCTCATCTTTGTGTAGTATGTCTGGGACAGCATACTGAACCTGGGACTGCTGGTGGCTGGGTATCCCAAGCAGAGTCAGTACCAAGGTGTGTCACAAATGAAGCGAAGGAAGGTGCTCAGCGGTGATGCAATGAGGAACAGCTTGCTCTGCTTGGAGGAAAACATGCTGGTTAGAGCTTGAGCAGCAGCTGGGAGCTGTGTCCCTAACATGTGATGAATTAGTAAGGCTGTGCTTTGGTGCCGGCTCCCACTCACCATGAAAGTTTTGTCAGTGGTCTGGTAGTATGAGGAAATTTGCTTTCTCACAAGGTGGTGGTGTAATGGCTTTGTCTCATAAATTCAGTCTTCCAAATTCTTTTTGCAAGCTTGTTTCCAAGCACTTTTCTGGAGTGCTTGGGTTTTTTTAGTTCTTTTATGTGTTGCTAACAGGAACAATACATTTGATAAGTCATAATCACAATTCTATTCAGTTAATTTTCTGTGGTTAGTAGAAAAGTATATTGTGCCTATATGCATGTGCAGTGCCTGGAACTATAGACTCCATTAACAGAGGTTTCTAACAACAGCAATATAACCCCCCAAAAGTTTACAGAACAAAAAGCAGCCTTTAAAATAAGGAGACTCTGGCTTTATTCACATAATTTTTTTTTTTCTCCATACATTTGTATATAGAAGCTTGAATTCCTGTTTAAATAGAATGAATAAAGCAAAAATGTTGAGGGCTTAACCTGTTTTGTGGTGCTGTAGTAACAACTCCGAACTCGAAGACATAATTTTAAAAGATCAGGGGTAATAATATATGCAACAGTAGCTGAAGTGAAATATGTAGTTGTTTAATGACTCAGTAATGACACTTCAAAAGATACAAAATTGAGAAAGTAAACTTGTTACATTTTCTAAGCAATATTGCCTAAAATACATCAGGTCATTCTTCTTTCAATGTAAGAAAGGGGTCCAGACCTGGTCTCATGAAAAAATACTCTTTAAATCTGGATGAAGCAAACCTAAAAACCAAAAAATGGGTGGGTGGGTGGGGTGGAAATCTTTGTGTAAACCTACTGAGAAAGGTTTGGTTAAAATGAAAATCAATTGTAGGAGCTATCTTTGTCAAATATTGGGACCTATTAGGAAATTATGTAAAAAGAATAATGTCTTGTCCTAAAGAGCAGACATTAAGTAAATGGCCAAAATAAAGTAGTTACCTATGTTGAGAAACACTGTACATCTGTGAATACTTTTCTCTTTTCTCACACAGAATTTGTTTTCCTTCCCTCTACCATAGTCCACATACACGGTGCAGCTGATTTCCCATCAAAGTGTTAGAACACTTTGCAGGTTAACGTATAGCATAGTCTTTCTTCTCCCAGGAATTCTGCAGAAAACGTTGGCCAGCTGTATGGGGCTTTTCTTCTCAGTTTTGCAGGGTTGTATAGAAATGCTTGGGCACCGTTTTTTTGAGCCTTTCCATTGTGCTCTCAGGTTGTAGATGGGAAACATCCGTATGGGGGAACTGCAGTTCCTGTTGCTGCCTGTCTCGATGTATAAAGGAAGGACAACTTGTGATGATATATGGACTCATGGGAAGTAAGACTTCAGCTTTAATGGAGGCATGAAACTAACCTGTGGCAAGTTCAGAACAAGCAGAAGGAAATCATCTTCTTGCAGTTCAGGTGTAAACTGCAGGCTATAGGGTACTAAAGGTTTCCATGAAGGAAAGTGAAATGCAGGAGGTCCTTGATAGGTAAATCATTAGAAGCTAGATGAGAATTTGGGACAGTATTTCCACATGCTTGTCTTGGTTTTTATAGTCTTGCTTAAGCAGCTGCTTTTGGCCCAGTGTCAGAGAAAGAGGATCAGAGGATTCTTCAGCCTGCTTCAGTGCTGCTGTTCTGTGCTGTTTTTCTCATTTCACTGAATGATTTTGTGGAGGTTAGGGGGTGGTGATGTCTTTTCATCATGGAACGTGAAGTCTGCAACCTCTTGCCTAGCTTCGTCTTTCCCTCACTCCTCCTGCTGACTGATTCACACTGATAACACTGAGAACACAAAAGGTTTCTAGAAAGGCATCGATAGAGATTGAAAAGCATCCTTTAAAATCTTTGTCTATCCTACTACAAGATGCTCAGAGTTTTAAGTGAGGGTGTGACAAGAGAAAGCAGTAGTGACAAGATTGTTCCTCTTAGCTCTTCCCTGCTTTCTTCTCTGCCCTCACTCCCCATGGATTTCTTCTGTGAGAAGAAACATCTCTGTGGACATACCTCCTAACTTGAAAGTCCAAAAGCTGCAGCAGCCAGCCTAATGAGCATGTTGCCATTCAGTGCATTTAGATGTCAGGTTAGATGCATTAATTAATGTATGTAATGCCAGGGGTGTGTCAGTCTCCTTGGTAAGCAGTCTGAAAGTCAGTTTACAAAACCTGTGAAAGTTGAGGAAGGCCTTGTGTTTTCAAACATGCTGCGCTCTGGAAGATTAATGTATCCCTGTAGGATGGAGGAATGCTCCAGTCTCCATGAAGGCTTTGTAAATATGAAACTTCTTTTGATATTAGCTGCCTAAACTATCCAGCGATGAAGGCAGGGATCAGTCTTTCAAAGAGTGCCTGGATGAAGTGTTTCTGTTCCCCTGCCACAATATTTATGTGGCTAGAGCACTCGCCCAGGACTGACCAGTGTCCGGTACCTTTCTGACTGAAGAAAAAAAATCTCAGTCCTGCCTCCACCTTCCCATCCCGAGCACATCTCAGCCACATATTCTTTGGCAGAGGGCTCTTTAATTTCTTTACTGAAGCTTTTTTCATGGAATAATTAGATATTCACTGTAATGGAAAGGGAGAGTGAACATGACTTCCACAACTTACATGAGCCCTTATCCCTGTTCCCATGAATATTTAAACTTTTAATATGAATAATTCTTCAGTTTAATCACTGGAAAAGATTGCTTTTTCTCCCAAGTGAGAGAGAGAAAAAGTGTGCTTTTAAGCTTTTTGAAAGCACTCTTAACACTGTGTGTTCAGGCATGTGGATGGAGGCAAGTAGTGGCTGAGAATAAGCTGTTGGACTTTGGTATTGGCCATTGATATGTAGAAGGGCAGTCAGGTTCTTGCTTGTGGATCTAACCAGAAGTCTAATTATATTTTAGATCCCCCCTACCCCTGCTGCCATTCCCTGCCTGAAATGGGTCCACTCAGCTTGAGAATATCAAGCTCTACTTAAAAGAGCTCTTCTTGTCAGACCTTGTTGCCCTCGTTAATGACTACTGATACATGTTAGAAGAGGAACAGGCCTTTGACATTCCAGCTGAGCAAACTTCCCAGCAATTGTAAAGGTGTGTAAAAGGATATGGTCTCTGCTCCTAAAATGAATACCAAGTCATATACCTCACAGACCTGGAGATCTTTCATAACTCTTATTCATCTGATCCTAATATGAAATAGGGGAGGAGAATTGTTGCTTCAAAGTGCCAGTTTCTTCTCCTTGACTATAAGGAGCTAGAATGACTAGCACCTTCTAGGCTGAATAGGTTAGAGATGTGGAGGTATACATTGGGAATGGCAGAGGCTGGCTGAGTATTGCCTGGTGTATGCTGTCAGGGCAGACGTGCTAATTCAGTTGTTTTTGTTGTGTCTCCAAAGATGGGGTTGGTAGGTAGTTTGGTGTATTAGTCACTAATTCCTTCCTCCCTCGCTCTTCAGCACTTGTAAGGTGAGCATGTTGTTTTGCAAAAATTCTCTCTCTTAAGAAACTTCCAGCCTCGTTTTGTATGCAAAGTGGTGTCGCTGGACTTTGTGCATTGCTGTCTGGGTCTGTACCTGGGAAGAGCTGTGTGCTCTTGTTGGTGTGGTGGAAGGAGCTGTGAAAATCAAGCCAACCACCTGAGACCATGTTTGCAGTGTTGGGTTTTGAATCTGCACTGATAAAGGAATGGCGTGATGGTTGTAAGGTGGGGGGCAATTCCAGTTGCATGCAAATGGTCATCAGCTGAGAGCATGACTTCTTGTTCCGTGATGGTTAAATCCTGTGCATGTGAACTGTTGAGTGGCTCTTTGGATGGCTGCCATGGACTAATCTTTTCAGTGGCAAATTTTCTATAGTTTCCACATCTGCTTCTGTATGTGTGTTTCTGTCCCTCTTACAAATTCCCAGTGGAAGGCCAAAAGGACTAAACATTTTTTTCCTAGCTTTTTTTTTTTTTTTTGCTTGGAGAAAGCAGCTTGATTTTGTTTAATTTCATGTAATATTTTTAAATGATTTTATACGCAAACTGGAAGGGAGAGGATAATTGAACACATTTCAGATAGTACTATGCTGAGATTTTTTTACTGATCTTATTTTATCCCCAATCATGGGATTAAATCACATCTATACAAACTTGTTTAATAGTACACAGTGGCTGTAGCTCTGAAATTAAGAGATACAATAGCAACTATATTAAATTAATCCTGGAAAAATGAGCATGTCTAGTTTCTTAATTTTAAATTTGAAGTGCTTATTTTTACTATAATTGATATGGCAAATGTATTGCTGGACCAGCGCTTCAGCTATAAATTCATTATAATGACATTCGTAAGTTTAATCCTTTATTTTCCACATGATTATGTTTTAAATTTAGTTATTCATACTACAAAAAGTATAAGAACCTTAACAAAATGATACGAAACACAAATTATATCAAATTCTGAAACCACCTAAGCATAACCCTCATCATCATCTGTACTTCTACTGTAGACTCATGTGCTCTAAACTCTAGTGTAAGATTGCAGGTAAAATAAGTGTTAGTCATGTAAATATATGGTGTCAAATACAGATTACTTTGATTTTTAGTACATTTGGATAAAAGTTGACACTCATAAGTTGTGGGGCCATGCCAGCAGATGAACATTTTAGCCTTTTGTGCATATGCCAGGCGAAAAAAATAAGAAGTACTTGCAGGTGCTGACATGCATCATCTTTTTCCAGATAATCTAGTGCTGTGTTTCCCACTTTAGAAGATAGTATCTTTCCCCATGATTATCTTAACACAATTCAAGATGTTATGATTTTTAACTATTTGACACAAGAGTTAAAAGTACTATAAAGCTCCTTGTAATACAAATAACTGGCTGCAAAATCCCTACTTTAAAGAAATTCAGTGATTTTTATATTATTTTTTTTTGTAATTACCGGTCATGAAGAATTTATGTTGACCCAATGCTTGCTTTTCTAAATTCATACAACAACAGAGACATATCTAAATAACATCATGTACTGTTTCTTAGTGGAATAACATACCAAAAGAGCGTAGTTACTTGGGGCAGCATGTCTCCAATTATGATCAACCATGGTTTGTTTAAAAAAAAAATAACAACGTGTTTTTTTCATTTCATGGTTTGACTTGTTTTTCCTCTGAAATGTGGAAACATTTTACTTTGGATGGATATTATTCATGAGCTTTGTAAACTGCTAGATCACACTATGTTTTCCTGCGAAGTGCTTGTGAGGCAAATGTTTAAGCTCTGATTGAAACCTTTTCCTATGACGATGGCCAAACTTGCCTTTATTTGGTATGAACAGTCCCACTGAGTGGAGCTCAGATTCCCTGGAATTACTTGTGAAGAGCCATAGCTCCGCACATGAGTTATTCTGTTATCTTTAGCAGGTTTACCTATGTACTTAATATTAAGTATAGTGTTCATTAAATTACTTAATGAGAGTCAGAGCCAGGTCAGGATTTGGCTCCTAATGTGCACCTCTCTGGTAGCATCCCAGGGAGCAGGCAGGCTGCATTCTCATTGGGGTGCTTGACCAAATTTGTGACCTTACAATGTGTGTGCATGCATCATACAACTCCTCCCATAAGGAAGCCCTCAGGGACTGTGGTTCAGACCGTCTGCCCTCGCCATCGGTGCCAGGCCAGCACGGCTTCATCTCCATCGGGATCCAGGCTGTCCATCCCCACCCTCAGCCTCTGCAGCTCACCTCCCTGCTGTGCTCGCTGGCTGATGCTGACAGGTCTGGGTGCAGGGAAGGTGGTGCGGAGGTGCAAGGCTACAAGCCGTGCTGGTGCCCGTGAGCCCACCTCCTGCGGGGCACCCGGCTGGGTACAGTGCAAGGTGCTGGAGGGTAGGGAGGGCACTGCAGCTTGCTGGGGGGACACACACCAGCCTTTTCTGACCAGCCAGCTGCCTCACCCAGGGCCATGCACCGCTTCCTCAGTGTCAGGGGGGCTGAAGACATCTCCCTGTGGGTGGGATTCAGTTCCTTGGGCTGTGCTGTCTAATGGCCTGGCCCGATGCCCACAGACGTATGTGGTGTTAACCTCTAGATTCAGTTGTATCAATAGGATTGCTCTTCCAGGAAAAGTTAGTTAGTGGGATCAGAGCCTGAATCGATTTGGCAGGCAGCATGGGGAGGGGAAACAAAGGGACAAAGCCACCAAGCGATTTGCCTGCAGTCAGGGCAGAAGCCCGTGGCGGAGCTGGGCTTCTGTGCCTGATGCCTGATCTGCTCTGGCAGTCGTGCTGCCAGTGGAATAAATTTACTGGTTATGAAAAACCAGCAACGTGTTTTGCCATGAGCCACATGAATAGCTGTTTGCGTGCTTGTTAGTAGATGAGAATTATTTTTAGGAATTAAGAAAATTTTTATTCATTGCTTACTGACTTTGAAAATTAATAAGCAGAGTAGATCATCTTTAATTGACTAACCATTGTATTCTCTTCACAGTGTATTTAACAAGTCTTTGAGTATTTGGTAGTCTCCTAGCAATTTGTGTGTGTGTTTATTATCTGATTTATTCCCCAAGAAGCACTGGTGGAATCAAATGACTTTTAAGTAGTTTTGGAAACTCAACAGTGATCATGAATACTTTCCTTAATAAAGCCCAAACCCAAGAGGAAACTTCAGCATTGACATAGTGCTGGACTTTGAATTTGGATTTGTGTACGTCCATGGGGAATGAAGTTACCGAAGAATAAATTCATGCCCTGTAGGAATTTTGTTTAGTTCCTGGGTAAAGACAATGTATGCTGATGTGACTTGCTGTGTAAGTGGAATATTGACCTGAGGCTAAGTAAAAGATACTAATCACTCAAGTAAAAATCAACACTGATACTGATGTAATTTATTTTTTTTCACTTCAGCATGCAACTTGCAACTTCTTGCAAGTAAGCTTCCTCTGAAGCTGACATTGCTGTTGTGTGGATCAAGTGGTAACATTGTTAGTTTTTCTTTCTTGATTCAAAGCTTCTTCTGAAGTCAGAGGAAGTTGTTTCATGATTGAAGACTCTGTTTGGGTTAGTTTTTTGTTATAGGTCAGCATTATAGACTCATTGGATGACATGGTTATTGCATCATAGGCTCTTAGGCTTGTGCTCACAGTCCCGTTGTCCACCTACAAAACCCTATGAACCAAGTCTGGAAGTGCTTTGAAGCATCAGCCACTTCGCCTGCTCCAGTTTAATTCTGGCTGGAAAGTACCTGTTGTGCCGTAAGAACAACGGCAGGTTTACTCAATTGCTAATAATCCTCCCTGATGACCGCCCTAGGCTGACATACTTCTGGAAGCACACTTTTTTGTGTTTTTGCATGTACAAAAATATCTTCCTCTGATTTACCTATTGGAACGAATGTTTTTTGTTTGGCTTTGTAACTTTTATTTGGCTTTCACTATCATAGCCACTTTTGGGAACCTAAACTTAGTTGTCAGGTTGGTTTCTGTTAGGAGGAGGAAGGCAATAAAACAGAGTTGGCATGTATCGTTAAACACTCACTTGTTTGCCTGCGTGATGCATTTGTCCTGCTTTCCTGAATGAAAGTCGGAACAAAGTGGTTTGTTAGGCGGCTCTTCCTCCAGTGAGGGATCTCTATACCCTTCTGAGAGCCATCCATCCTGCTACAAAAGCTCTAGTTTTGAAGGTTGAATTGGTTGATTTGGCTTTAGTTTCCGATCAAAAAAGTGGCAACAAATAAATGGCAATGGGTGGGGGCAATGAGTTGCTCTCCTTTTGGTCTTGGCAAGCTATTAATTAATCTCAAGCTGTGTCATGAAATAAAATCCAAAGTAATATCCTAAGTAGCTGATCATATAGTGGCTCCGATTGACTCCAGCAGGACTAATCCTTAAGTAAACCTTAGCTCTGAGAGATTCAATAGCAATTTAGCAATTCTCACATATATGCCAAGATATGTCAACCTTTGTTTTTGTGTAGACTTGAAGGAAAAGCCTTTGTACTGGTTTATCAGAGGCTTGTATGGATTGAAACTTGCACAGACATCCACTATGTATACTTTGACATCCAGGTTTCATATACAATTTATTTTGGCTTTTTAGTCCCAAAGGAATTAAAAATGTACAGAAATACTGACTTGTATCAATACAGGCAAAATTAATGAGTTATGTCCTTTATTGACTTTTCTACGTATCAACATTAGTTCCCAAAGTGTTCCAAAATAACTTCATTTTTCAGGAAAACTTGTGTAATACATATTCAAACTAAATTTTTCATCTAGCTTGTAAACTTGGAGACAACAACATAGAACAAAAAAATCACTGTAAACTATTGAATGAATTAGGCTATTAATAGCACTCATGGATGTAATGTTGCAGCCTGACGTATTAAGATTTACCACTTAGACGGCACCTTTTGAAATGGGGTGTTAATGTTCTGTCATGTAAAGTGTACAGTCTTGGTGTTTTACTCACTACTGTTTGTGCATTGCTGCTTTCCAAATATTGCATAGATTTTTCCTGTTTGTGATAATAAGCAACATACTAAGGAAATTTTGATATTTTTTTTTAATGACCATGTGAACAAATCATCTTAATGTTGTAAGTTAATCAATATAATGATGTCCCTTTATGATTGTGGCACCTACTATCCATTAATTCTTTGCAGTGAAAAAAACCACAAAAGGAGTCAGCTGCATTCTTTAAAATAGGATGGGTTACTTTGTCGTCAGTTTCTGGTTTACTGCATAATTCACCTTGAGTGTGTAAAGCAGCTTTGTAAATCAAATAACTCAATTCGAACATGGTTCTTTCTATACTTTGCTTACGGTTTTGGAAGACTCTTTCCCTAAAGACAACGTAGACTCAAGAAACTTGTTTTTAATGTCTGGAAATGCACAGCTTTTGATAACACCCAGCTGACTGGAGAAAAAAAAAAAAAAAAACCACAACCAAAAAAACAGTTGAGTTCGTATCTACTTTCTGCCACCCTTTTCCCTTTCCACTGATGCAAACAGTGATGGTTACAACTTGAACTGGGGGGAATTTTGTGTCAGGTTTTCTAACTGGTTCTGTCTCCCATGGTTTGCTGGTCTGAAGAGCCACAGATGAAAAGTTCTAAATAAAGGAGGGGGTATTGGGTTGGGGAGTACTCCCTTTATTGCCTCTGCAGTACCTTATGATGTATACAAATATAAAAGCAGTTATTGCATAGCTTTGTTGTGGGTTGTGGGGTTTTTTTTTTCCATGAAAACCCATTCTGAAAAATCTCCCTATGGTATTTTTGTGTTGTTTAAAGTCATAGATACGATTTTTTTTCACAGATTTTATTGACTTTCTTTCATTTGTTTCTTTTCAGAGTGAAGGAGTTAGTTTTCTCACCATGACCTCAAACAACAGCGTACAACATTCAAAGAAGCTGCTCGGCATATACCTTTTTGTTTGTTTGGTTTAGGTTTTTTGTTGGGGTTTTTTTTTGTTTGTTTTTGTAACTGAAGCTGCTTAAGGTTTACTTTTTGTTGTTGTTGATATTATTTGTCCTGACAGTTACTTAACTGTTGTGGACTAAACCATGCAACAAACCTGGGAGGAAGGGAAAGCAACCTGCCTAACTCATTACCTATTCATGGCATCTACGGTATCATTTTGCTGCTGTTTCAACAGAAGTTGGAGATGCTCTTTAGATCGTAGGAACTTTTCTGCCGGCCTCTTTAACTAACGGCCAATGCCTTCATTCCCTTTTTCTTCAGTGACAAACTGTATTTATTCTTTGGCATATTAGGGGATTCTGTAACACCTGCTGAAGCAGTAAGATCTGGTATTTACTGGCATAAGTTCAAGCCTACCACAGTACTACCTCAGTTCAAAGTAAAGCCAGATTTGTGGTGTTGGTGTACAACAGGACCTCCTTTTTCTCTATGCTGAGTCTCTCAAGAACGGTCCTCAGCCTTACTGAACTTGCAACGCGTACAGCTGCTGCTGCTGGGTTGTGAATCACTAGCCGCAGGGTTTACTTCTCAGACAAAGCCTAACCAGGGCACTGAAAAGTCTAAAATGAGATGAAACTCTGTGAATCGGACTTGGACAAAGGATTCAGAGTATTTAAAAAATATAAAATGTGTAACTGAAGCAACGTAAGTTAAAAACATCAAACTATATTGGGGGTATCTCTCTGTACCTTTGACACACTTGTTTAATCCTCTCTATGTAGGTGTTTATATAGGTACTTCAGATTGCAAAAGCCTTTTCTCCTATTTACAAGCTCACTTTTGTCAGCTAACCCTGTTCTTAGCTGCGTTTCTTGTAACCAAAAATCCACGTAGGCATGCTAGGAATGCAGGGATGATAATGGGTATCGGGCAGATTCAAGCGCTAATATTAACACAGTATTATCTTGCCATCTAGAAAGTCCTGATATTTGCCTTTTACCCAGAAAGCACCATTGTAGCTGCAGGCATTATTACAGGGAAGAAGAACCATTGCAGTCATTTATCCTGAGTTCTTTTCAAGGCTACCTGTGCATCACATTTCCAGTAGCCTGAAAATCTGAGTGATGTGGTGGCTACCGTCACAAACATCACATACAACTGTTTCACCAGACTAGCAGAATGTCATGCCACCTTGTTTCTCCTTTGGTAAATTTGTTGAAGAGTTCGTATACATTGTAAGGGTACCTCCCCAGTGCCTGCTCTGATAGACATGTACGTATTAGTAAGTTATGAATTACATGAGGCGTTTTTTCCTTTTTTTTTTTTTTTTTAAATCATTGTGCTAGGTGGAACCTGTACTTCACTGTTAACAATGCATTATCTTTTGGGATTTTTTTTTTTCTGAGGAAGACGAAAGTCAATGTCTTACAAATGTAGTGAATGGCAATGCAGTCTTCCTGCTTACATGCTGAATTTTTAGAACTGAGGATTGTATTACAAGACAAAGATGAATGTAAACTAATTCCTTCCCTACCCCATGACACACTTTATTTTTCAGTGTAACTTTTGGGGTCTTAAATCACAGCAATGCATAGGTTGATACAATATTAGATCTAAAATTAGTTTAAATATCTGATCTATCTGAGGGGTTTTTTTTAGATAATAATGCTATAAACGGTTCTAAGACATTCTAAAATGCTGCTTGTTCAAGTCTGGAACTAAAAAAACAAATACTTTTGATATTTTCTGTCTGAACTTCCCCCCCCCCCCCCCCCCCCCCCAGCACTGAGTGTGGTACCTGCTGAATTCGATGCTTTGAACTTCTATTTTGAAGTAGCCTTCTACCAATTAAGAAATCACGCCACTAAAACAAATGGTTAAAATGCATACATCAACTTCAAAACAAAAACTTGACAATATAGTAAATTCTTCTCTATCCTGTATATTTCACAAAGGCATATGCAATACTTACATTCTTAATTTAGTTTACAGAATGGAACCAAAATGTATAAATGTTATGTTTGCTAAAACTTCACAATGTATATTGGGTCTTTGTACATTTTGCCTGACTTACCTTAAATTTAAAATATTTTTTGCTATATAACCTTAACAGTTATTAAGCAGTGTTTTCTTTTTGGGTACGTATTGTTTCTGGATATCAAGATGTTAAATATATTTCTTGCTATTGTGATATGACAAGAGACTTAACTTATCTTGCTGTGTCTTCCAATGTACACGCTGTATATAAGGATAAATGTGATGCTGCTGGAGACCAGAATAAATGGAACTAGAGTAGTGTATTGTATTTAGTCTGTATTGATCATGGATGCTCTCCTTAATAGCCATATGCAATAAAATACATTATTTATGAAAGGAGTAAAGTATTTGTGTGCCTTTTTTCTCTGGGGGTGGGGTGGTTTTTCTGGTTGTTTAAATAAAATCAGTTTATTCTCTCTTTTAAATGGAAACACACTTGCTCTGAATAAATCTTACTGTTGTGCACATACTTACCTGCTTTTACTGAGCATATAACGCTTCTGAAAAACTATGAAATAATTTTAATTTTGTTTAAGAGTAAAATGATCAGTATTGGGAAGGTGAAGCTTGTACACTTGAGGAAATAACTAGGAACAGAATTTGGTCTTAATTTTTAATTCCAGTTCTAAAAGTGAGTGGAAGACTGGCAGTCCTTCTGGTAGTCTGTTTAGTGGGAATGGATTTGACCTATACATGCTGTATAGTCACACTGTTACAAAGTGAACAGGAACATAATGCTCTGCGTAGGTGTCTTCATCTGCTGGCAGGAGCTCCGGGGGGCAGCCATAGACAGCATGGTCTGCTCCTGGGCAGTAGGAATGTCCTTTACACCTGTGCAAATGACCCTTTTTCAGTGTTCCTTGTGCCCAAGTAAATGATGTGCGTGAGGGTCACTGACTCATGATGGGGATTGTAGTGATGCGGGGCAGGGGATGACAACAGCAGGTTCATAAGAAGCTTGACGTCCATTTCACAGCAGGGTCTTGCTGAGATCTCTTTTGCATAAGCTGAGGAGTGTCGAAGTGACATGTCTTTGTTGCTCACATGCAAGGCCTGCTGGTGCAGGAAGGGACGTGATCTCTATACATACCACATTTGAAGTAATTTGGAGTGAAATCCTGTCTTGGGACACATATGTTACATTTTCCTGGCCATGTCTACCACTGAGTGGGGTGCTGCTTTCATGATTACATTATGTTTTGGAGACGGTTGAAGGACCATACTCATACAGCTTTGTCTTAAAAGGACAAAACCTCGCTCATTGTGGCAAGCTCAAGTTCTTTCTCTGAAAGTGGCTTGAATGGAAAAGAGCAGTTCTGTCTGTTGCTGGAGTAGGATCATCCTGTGGCTGTTGGAGTGTCCACATAAGCCACAGAATGTGGACGTAAATCACAGACAATTTATGTACTGCCCAAGACAGAACATCCCGTTCCTTCTCTCATCTGTCTTGACCATCTTAGCTGCAGGTTTTGCTAGGGGAAACAAAATGGAACATTGTGGATATTATGGTGCCTACATCCTTGAAGAGAAAGAGCAATTGCTTTAGTCTTTGAAATTGCTTTGGGGAAATACAGCTCTCCAAAAGTATCTTCTTTTCTGCTTTCAACAGGATATGTGAGTGGTACCTTACAATCCCGCAGAAGAAGAATGTGTTTGATAAGACCTCTGGAAATCCAGTGTCAAATGATTCTCTGATGGGTTCAATTTCTGGTAATCAGAGCTTTAGGAAAGCTTTGGATACCCAGCCCACCCACAGCACAGTTTGGTTTGACGTAGGCTGCTTCCAGAGCAACATTTGCACTGACCTGAGTGGTGCTCTGAAGTCCTTGTCCAGTGGCTACTTCTTAAGGACCTCAACTGCCTTCCAGCCTCCTTGGGAACCTTTGTTTACTTTTTGTGGTACAGAGGTCAGGGAAGGGGTGATACATATCTAGGTGTCACCCCAGCATGGAATGAGTTTACTGTGAGCACTTACCTGTGCCCTGGAGCATCGAAGCATTCCCAAATTCTCTAGTTTGGAGTGGCCCCGGAGACCACAATAAAAGCATCTTTCAGTAGCCTTTAAATAATAAACAAGGGACAAGCAAGTTGCTTCCTTCAACACCTATTCCTACCATTCAACCTGCTTTCTGTTCTCAAAGAAGATGGGAAGAAGAAAGTCTTCAGGTCTTTGCTATGCTAATTCTGAACCCATCTGTGAGTATTCTGAGTGTGGAAATGCAGCTTGGAGTCTGCTCTTGGGAGAGCCGTTGCTGAAGAGTGCAAAGGAACAGACTGGGCCGGAGGTGTAAGCCTTCATGCTCTGTGGGAGGCAAACCACCTACCAAATCTTTCAGTACATTACTGCTGCTTCAGTTGTTCCCACATGGCTTTTCCACCTTGAGGAACTTCAGCCAGCTCTTGCAGAGACATCGAGATGCACTGCAAGACTCACCTGACTTGCACCTGGCTTTTCCAGAGTCTCTGATAGGATCTGCAAGGAGAGATTATATTTAATGAATGGAGGTTTTGCTTTTTAGGAGCCCCAAATATTTAACTTACAACTTATGGTAGATAATCCTTATTTAAGGGTACAATTTGTGCCATTTAGTGGGAGTGACTTCTTAAAAAAGGACTTCTTTGAAGTATTTCGGTGGCCTACCAAAGTAATAGGGACAGAAAATGTCACCAACATGTCACCAGATCCCCAGGTTGGGTTTTTTTGTTTATTTGTTTATTATTGTGGTGTGTCCAATCTATATATCAGACTAAATATATGTTTTTCAATGTTCAAACTAGGAATGGGGAAACTGGCCTGTAGGATAGATTCGACACATAACATTGCTTTGTATGAGCCATGGCATCGCAATTTTTTTCATATTGTTAAGCAAAGTTGTGTCATGTGTTGAATGTGTGGCTGCCAAAAGTTTTTGAAAAGTCTGCTTGATCCTCAGTATTTCTTTACAGGGCCTCTTTACATCTTCTCTTTTCCCCTCTGCTTAAAGTGAGCATATAATATTCATATATATATATACACACATATACATATAATATACATATACACATAATGAAAATAATCATAAAAATGCATCAGTAAGTGCTAAACTGAATGTAGAAGGTATGTCTAGAAGGTGAGGAACACTAGTGCCAAAATACTTGCTCTTACAGAAGGAACAGGATATAAACATCAGGCTTTGTTTAAATATTGTAAAGGGAGGAAGCAGAAGGTGGAATTAGACACACCTTGAAACATCCATTAATAACGAATGCAAGGAAGGTCTAAATAAAGGAACAGGACTCTCTGACTTGGAAGCATGCGTGTTGCAGATGGACCAGTTGAACTGAACTCCCACATTTGACAGGAATTAAACATTAATGTATTATTCTGTCTGAACCTTTGAAATTTCTGTTGCTGCTCCTAAAAATAGTTTCCTTTCTCATTAAGAATCCTGTCTGAAAATGTGGGTGTACCCAGCAATGCAGTTATTACTTCCCTGTTCATTCATTAGTGTAAGCAAGCTGTACTGCAGAGGTGAACATCCAGGCCTACCATTCTACCTCAGACAAACTCCAATGTGGAATTTTTGCCCAAGCAAAAGGTTCCAAGCTTAGATCTTGTGATATGACTTAGATTTTCCCAAAAAAAGGGAACTGAAGTGTACCCTTAAGTCAAAATTTTGGTTACAATGATGAAACCTGTCTATGAAGGGATGAATTTGCTACATCTCCACTAGAATATTTTTGTGTGAGAAGTCTGACCTTAAAACAGTAGAGTTAATATATGCTCCTAATTCCTTTAAAAAGTTTTCTTTCACCCAGGCATAATGGCTTTTTGGACAAATTTATACACTGAATGACTGTGGAGAGGTCTCCCAGGTACCCCCTATGAAGTCTCCAAGGAAAGCATAGTCTAAATTTATGGTGCTATGGTACATTACGACCCTATTTGACAGGACAGTTACTCTTGGAAAAAAATAATGATAATTTCTGTAACGTCGTCCCTTTACTGGCAATTGACCTGATTTAGATGCAGATGCTGAAGAGAAAAGAACTGGTGAGACTAGTTACTGTCAGTTAAAACTCAGTTCATTTGCTTGAGTGCTCTTATCTGACCGCAGATGAAACTGCTTCAACATGATGAATCCAAAAAACCAAAGCAACACGGTGATCAACTTCTCTGACACTTGTGGGCAGTATAATTTCGTACCAGGAGACACCAATGCTTTCCTCGTATCAGGAGAGGAACTGTCCCGCTGAAGGCAGAGCGGTGTGTTATGGTGTACTATGCCATTACTACAGCTGTGTGATAAACCTAGGTGAAGCTGTCATGGTTCATGTAAATGTGTGTATGCTTAAACAAGCTATGGAGATAAGGGAGGAATAAGTGATACAGCAGCTACATCACTATTATCTATCATTTTACTTAATCTGACCCAGAGGTAATGGTGAGGTGGTTACCTCTTCCCTATGGAGCAGTGATTACTCCAGATTATCTCGCACTTGCCATGGGATCAGGGTATAAACACAGAGACTGGGGAGTCAGTTCACACCGAACTCACCCTTAGTAGGGTCACCCAGGTCACCTACAACATACCCACCAATCGCCCTTTCACTGCTGCCAATTTGCAGTCTAAATATCACAAGCTGTTGCACACAGATAAACCCTGGGGCCCTGGTCTCGGTGGCCACAGATTAGGAACATGTCACTGTTGCATTCATGGTGATTTACTGGAATGGAAGCTCTGACTCAGAGTCGTTTGAGAGGTTGTTTATACATTTTTGATATTTTGGTTTTTTAAACCTTATGTCCTTGGAAGGCTTTTCCGTGTTGGGATATAAGATTGCCTTTAAGCGGTCCCTCAAAAAAATGTAATTATAGCCAGTTACTTATCATGTCTTATCAAGCTGTTCCATAGAAATACCTTGATTCTTAAGTGGGGTACAGGAAGAATGTGGGTTTTTTTTAGAATGCCAAACCTCACAATGACTGCCCATTTTCTCAAGGCTAAACTGCTTTTAAATGCCTTTTTTTTTGTTCCTGTTCAATGTGTCAATACAAGCAGAAAGGAATTTTCATGGCTAGTCTGTGCCTTTGGCCAATGGATCAATAAAGCAATCCAATATTAATTTCAGCTGAAGATAAGCGAATGTTTCTCTAAGGGTTTCAGAAGAGTAAAGGTTAAAATTTAATCTTATTTATCTAAAGAACAAATATTGAAGTGTTTCACTTTGAGTAGAATCTTTTCTTAGTAACAGACAACAAAAGAGGAATAATATTTTCCTTCTCTGCCTTTGGTACAGCGTGATTAATATCCCAGTGCTGGATTCTATATTATTTTAATCAAATAATGATTTTACTATTTCACAGGAAATACTTGGACAATATAAACATTTCATTACTTTGTTGAATTTGTCTGCATTTCTCAGAAGGTAACGTACCCTGGGATTTTTCTGTTCTAAAGGAATAAAGAAAATCAGACTTCTAATTGAGCAGCTGTAGTCCAATGCCTTCAAAACCAGAAAAGTGGTACTGCAAAGAAATTCAAGCCAGCATAATTTTCATATCGGAAACCTGATCTTTTGTTTGTACAAGTGTTTGTTTACAAGCACACTTGTTATGTGATGCACCTGGAGAACTGCATTGCTGGGTTGTATCTGTGATCTTTGCTCTTTGTTTACAGACATGCAGATTATGAGAAAGCATCCGGGGGTCATGGTCAGGGGAACCTCATTTATGTTTGGACTTGTCTGTACACTCTTCAGCCATTGAACTGCCTGTCCCATGACAAATTATAAGCTCCAATAGTTCTGTTATTTTACGCTGTGATCATCCTCAACTTGATGTGTAAGGCAGCGATACACCTTCTTGGTGTGTCAGGTGCATCATTGCTCTGTGGGTGAAGTTCTCCCATGCTATTCAGCAAAATGCTCTGGTTCTCCTCTTCTGCAGAAGCAGCACTGTTTTTATCAGTGGATACCGTGATAAAGGCCTAGTCATGCTTGTTACTACACAAGAAATTTCACGTTTTGTGTACATTCAAATATAGCTTGACAGATGTCAGTGTATCGATTGACATGTATTTGGGGGATGTTTGTCTGTTTGCTTTGTTTTGCTAATGAGCAGGTGACTATTTTATTCTTCCTCTAGGACAGAAGATCCACAAGGCAAAAATCAATTGTCCCCTGATTGAAAACAGAAATTTCAAATGGGCCTCCAACTTTCATCAGCCACGACTTCACCTTCCTGCCTCAGTGCCTGAACCGCTGGCTGTGCACCTCTCTCGGTGCATCCATTTCAGTGGTCACATTAACCCGTGTGACTGAGGCGCGGTGAGGGTGAGGGCTCTGCAAAGCTCTTTCTGAACCCCTGTCTCACTGCATTAATCAGCAAGGTAGCTCTGGAAGATGACTGGCTGGAGGAAAAGTGAAACTTTTCATATTTCCTTTTGTATTTCAAGGTTTTTCAGGAGCCTTTCAAGGGAAGAAATAAAAACTTCCAGCTAAGCACGGAGCAGCGTGCATCACTGTACAGGAAACACCATAGCCTGTATGGTGGTGGGCACAGAGGCAGTGTAGACGTGGATGCTGACCTTTCTGGCCACTGGGACGGGGAGAGCTAATGGGATGGACACATCATCTGCCGGGCTCTGCCCAAACTGCTCCCACTCAGTCAGACCAGTGGGGAACGTCACAAAACTCGGCTGATTCTTTTGCCATTGCATTCTCCTCACCGAGAAGGCAAGAGCGGGACCCTTGAGGTATTTTAGTGCCTTCCTCAAAGGCAGCTGCTGGAAGGAAAGCAGCCCCCGAGAGCCCCCCGGCCGGGCTGCACACACAGCTTCCCTGCAGCGTGGCAGACCTCTCGCCCCTCCGCTCTGTGTGCCTGTGTGCGTGGGGCAGCCATCTCTCAGATTGTGCCTGCCTCGTTTACAGCACTAAAGAGGCTTTATCCGCTGCTTTGCTGTGCTTTCTGGGATCCCCTGCTTGATTTCGATGCATGCCTCCTTGGCAAGAAGCCAGCATTTTGTTTACCTCTTAAAAGAAGATTCATTAATATGTTTTTCCTATTCTAGCTTATTTGTGTGTCATTTACCCTGCGCAGGCAATTTTGCTTTCCTAGTCCTTTTTATTTTTTTGTTGGCTGGGGAATGGGGGAGGTTTGTTTTTATCATCGATATACTGGTGAGTTAAGTAATTGTTTGCAAAATGAGCCACATATTGTTTGTGGTTAAAGAATTTCTTTTCTTCTTTCTTTTCTTTTTTTTTTTTTTTTTAAAGTTCCTGAGCCAAGTTTTACTAGCAGTTATTTTTATGCAGCCCCACTGAAGTCAATAGAATTGCTTAGTTATGACTGAGCATCATACTAAGCCCACTGTAATGTTTTCTCAAGCCTTGTTTAGAAGAGTGTTTTTATGTGATATATCCACCACTGCTAGCACCAATGGCCTCACAAAAGGACTAGAAGCAGTGTGAACGTTAGCAAATGAAGCCCTGTATTTCTAAACTGCCAGCATAAGATAACCTGAGAAATGTAAAAGAAACAATGCTGAAGATCTCAGTGTGTGTTAATATTACACTGCTGCCAAAAGCGGTGGTGCTATTTTAGCAGAGCAATCAAATTCAGGTTTTTGACGCTGTAGACAGGCTGATAAAACAAAGTGGTGAGAAAGTAATAATTTCACAACTTTCACTGCACTATCCTGCAGAAGGTGTAACTTTTTTCTGTATTTTAAAATGATGAGATGACAACGAAATTAGTAGAATTCCTTTCCTTTTTGTTACATGCACCAAATGATTTTTCAAGCTCTGCATGGCCAGTTTGCATATTTGGGGGGGGGGCAGCAGGGGTGGGGAGCTGTGGAATGAGGAGATGCTAACAAGTGACCCTGCTCACAGTGCAGGCAGGGGGAAGGGAAGGGACCGGTGGCTGGGGCAGTGCAGCAGTAACCTGTCACTGCCTGGGCATCAGGTGCAGAGAATTCAGGGAGGCCAGATGCCCGACATATTGCAGGGGCTTACAATGGCCCTCATGTGGTTATTTAAGTATAGGAGCTCATACAAAGCAAGAAGCGTAGGACACGATTTTCCATTCCTCAATCCCAGAGCTTAATTAAGTTTGTCCTACAAACTGTCATTTTGGGATGGAATTATTTTAATCATTTAATCAAATGTGTTCAAGGACAAGTTGAAAAAAGGAACTAATGAATATATTCTGGAAGAAAGACACTTTATGTTCAGTACAACTCTGTTGGGGAACGGCTGAGATCAATTTCCTCTTCCTATAAAGCCATAGCACCGAGGCTTAAAAGATTTATGTTAAAAAAAAAAAAAAATAATCCTCATTTCAGGACAGAAAAACTGTGATTGATTGGCTCCTTCAAAGAAAGGAAGTCATTGTCTAATTAAAACCCCCATTTGCTTTCTGTAAGGTAAAGCATTAGGCGATGCAGTGTAATGATCTTTTGTTACATATTCTGTTGCCTCTTCTGCCAGACCAACAAGTCAGGGTCAACAATGCGACAGCATTTTCCAGCAGCCCCGTGACCACAGGGAGGAGGATTTTGAAATCCAGCTTCCACATTCTCTCCTCAGAAGAGAGAAACGTTCCAAAAAAGTGTAAGATCTCTTTGTCAACCTGACTACCTATGTTTCAAGTTTAAAACCTGTTTCCTTGGTAACTAGGCTCACTAGGCTAGTCTGCTCACACCACGCATGCAGAGGCCACCACATACCGTACAAATCAGCCATTTAGCAAAAACATTTAATGCATTAGATTTTTTGTGCTAGTTTGAAAGGGCTTCTGAGAGACAAAGATAAACTTTCTCTGCTGCTTGCCTTGCTCTGTATAAAATCTCCTGTGATGCCAGAAGGTATCGTGACGGGGGATGGTGACAGTCCCTTCATCAGAGGAAAGCTGTTCTTCCATTGGACTCGTCTCTCCATCACAATCTCTTCCTGGATTCCTCCCAAGTATGGTCAGCTGCAACGCCACTTTACTGTACTTTTTCTGTCCGTGATTGCTGCTGTTACGGAAGATGTTCAAACTTGGCTGTTCACGGCATATCTCTGCGCTGTCGTCACATAGCTGTGTGACGGGCAGCTACTTGGATATTCCTGACTGGCAGTTTGACTCTCCACACCCAGACAATGCACATTCATAGCATCTTGGTTTCCTGCCACCCAGCCCATCTGTTGGATTGACTCTTTGCCCATTTAAAAGTCAGTCAGACAGGGGTGTAGGTGCCAAGAAAATGTGAATTGAGGAGGGGAGTCTGCATAACGCTGCTGGCAGAGCATCTTCAGCAAGAGCCTCCTCCTTTGTGGCAGCCATCACTGCCAGATGCCTCCCTGCAGTGGGTTACAACTGCTGACATTTGTGTACCAAGAAAAGGATACACGAAGCAGAGAAACGGAGGGAAGAGGTTTTGGGGTAGCCTTGGCAACTTGTAAGGCAAGCTGTGCTGCTGCAGGTACTCAGCTCACAGCACAACTGAGAGACACATGGAGCTTGCAATATATTAAAGATTTACTCAGTAGGAAGGAGAAGACATCGTCAGTGTACTAGGGTGAACCTGAGGGAACCCATTACACTTGAGAAGAGAGCCATTGACCCAACTGAGATAGCTGCAAGAGGCCAGTAAAGTTATTCTCCTCCCTTTCTGTGTAGATCTATACAAGATTGTTAGCCCTGCCTGTGGAGCTCCTGAGTGCAGAGTAGACATTCAAAGATAAGATCCCTTAAGACAGATCATCTTTCTCTTGGCCACAGCCGGGCTCTGCAGCAAAGCGGGTTAACTCATCTGTGTATAACCTTTATAATCCAAATCTGGAGAGTGTCAGGCACAGGCATGCTTGCAATACCATCCATAAACGTGTGTTTCACTTCCAAGTCTGGCTGACCAGGATTACTTTATCTGCGATGCCAACTTGTGTATCTGTCTTTGCCTGGATAGCCCTTCATTTCTTCTGAATAGGCATTACTGCTGCTGCCCTTTACACCAGAGGAATAGGTAGCCTCTTCCCATCACCAGTGCTATACTTGAATACAGGAGAGGAATACCTTCACAGCTGGTAGTGGATTTGCCGTATCAGTGACTATAGATCAGCAATAGACTACAACCTAACTAGTATTTCATGGATGATTTTATTTTCTGCTCAAACTTAAAACATAAATAGATATGTGTGGCCAGTTTGAACTCCAGAATGTGTTAAATCATTCTTTATAAACTAAAGAAAGCAACTATCTCAATCTGGGTGAATAGTTCTCTGTGATCTGAATTACTTTCTCATGTTTCCAGACTATTTTTGCTTGTTTGTTTTGGTGTTGGTTGTTGTTTTTTTTTTTCTGTTATAACGAAGATGTGGCTTTCCTAGCTACCTCATGAAATGTAGCATGGCACCAGGAGCCCTTAACTAGTGCAGAGATGATAGCTCTCTTCTCGTGAACCTAAGAAAGGAGTTTGTGGAAGGCACCGAAAGCACAGAATTGCCCAGTCTTTTTGAGGACTTGCTGCAGTGACAAGATGAGCTTTCAGGTACTGGGCAAGACTGTTTTTGTGATCAACCAACTCCTCTTCCATCTTCTGTTATTTTGTCTTCTGTCTTTTGGCCAATGTCTAATCCCAAGCAGAGAACCCCAACTTCCAGCAGCCTGGGATAGTGTACTGAAGAAGTAACACACAGCAAGTGATGTCTGGTGCTATACTCGGCTTTCCCAGATAGCTGCAACTAACGCTGAGGAATCTGGTGCTCAGCATGTTGTCCCTGAGCCAAGAGTTAGGGACCACTGCCTGAGGGGACAAGAAGCAGATTCAGTGTGCTTACTTGTCAGTTAATAGTCAGCCTTATGTTGTACAGTAACCACCCTACTTGCTCACTACAAGGGAAAATAAAAAACAGAAGACAGTAAAAATCCCAAACAATAGCAACAGTTCTCTCCCACTGCCCTATTTCCAGAAGTGTTAGGAAGTATGCTGCAGCTCTAAACACACATGGTATCAAGTAGTACCAAAATTATTAGGTGCTGATTCTTGCCTAGCCTTTGCAACGCCGGTCTGCTGCTCTGTAATGTGCTAGCCACACGGCCCACCTTCGGTGCCCCTCTCCCCACCCTTATCCCCTTCGGTCTCACACCTCTCAGCCTGTAAGATGTATCCTGCACAGTCCTCTACCTTGTCAGCACGATGGAGACTGACTGGAAGAGGGTGCCTTTGCTTGTCCCCCAACCGTGCCACTGATCCACTCTCCAGGAGGGTGTTGTGGGGGCTAGGATGAGTCTTGATGGGGACTAGGGCTGTAGGGACAGAGGGACTGGTGGGGGTAAGGTGGGCCTTGTTTCCAGAAGAAGGAGAAAAGCAGAAAGCCAAGTTGGAAGAGGGGAGTTCAGTAAGCCATGGGCTGTGAAAGTGAAAGAAAGAGGTGTGGGGAGAGAAGAGGAGGAGACAGAAAGAAGAGAAAGCACTGAAGTTGCAGGTCATCTGGTACTGCTTTCCTGTCCTGAAGTCTCTTCTCCAGACTGAAGTCTGCCAGGGAAGTCCCATATTCTGGAAAACAGAGGTGTTAATGAGGAGCAACCATACCCTTGTTCTCACCTGGAGCCACCTGCAACATGGCATTTGGTAGTATCTGTATCATGTAAGATTCAAACGGTAATGTGTAAACCCAAGCATATGCCCAGGTAGTGGGTTGTCAACAGATCAGTTTGTCCTGGACAGAGGAAGAAGCACAGAAGAACAATCACCATTCCGGAGGAAATACTTAATATTTAGTCTGACCGGTACTAGGAAATACGAAAGTTCTAACAACTGCAAAGAAAGTCAAATACTCTCCTGGTGTTAATGTGCTGCACTCCAGTGAATAGAGTTCCAGTCAATGAAAGCAGCTTTTTAAAATAGCACAGCCTAATTCCTTGCTCCTCTTCCATGTACTCTACAGGGACTCTTGCCAGCAGCCAAACTGCTGCTTTTTGGTCCCAGAAAAATATTGCTTCCCGCCCCCCGCCCCCCCTCTTATTAAAGACTATCCAGAACTTAGCTGAAAAAACAAATATTCTTTATTTAAACTTTAAATTTGTTAAAATAAGATGGATTATTTTGGCACGTATTTTTCACTAGGTCTTTTTCAACATCGGTTCCGCTGTATCTATTGGTAGCCATAGGTTATGAGAGACCTACATGATCAGTCCTAACCTAGGTCCATTTCCCATACTGGATCACACGTCGTTATGCAAGTGTTTGTAAAACGCAGCCTTTTGAGTTCCAGATTCAGATATTCAGGATTAACACAGTTAAAACCACAAAACCCATAGTTAAAAACATAACCTGTGTAATATATGTATGCTGCATACTCTCTGCATGTTCTGTGTGTTTTCTGTGTGTAAGTTCTATGCAGTCACTTCAATAAATACCCTGTATCAGTAACATCCTCTTACCCATTTACAGCATGGCACTGTGGAGGATGCATTTCCAAAACAGGTCAGTGAATTTGGAATCTACAGCAAGAAAGAACTACTCTGATACCACGGTCATTTAGAGCTAGCCAAATTAAGCTAGCGGGCAGCACTGCCACTGGAATAATCAAGCAGTCCTGCTTTCTCCTTGTCCCCATGCATTTTCCCCCTCAACCCTATGCCATGGCACACCTGCTGCCACCGCAAAGTTTCATGCAACTGCACAATGCGCTGGGTAGGGAATCCCATCCAGGAGAAAGCTAAGCCAGGAGAAGGAGCTTGGCTTGCCCATACGTATGTCCGTTCCCCACTCCAGCCCACTGCATCAGCGTGCACCTTCTGATGCCAGAACAAGGCAGAGAGCAATGTTGAGTCAGAAAAAAATTATGGTGATGGAAGAATGGGACTGCTTCTTTTGGCCTCAGTGCCGGACCAAAGTGTTTGTGGAACTAAAAGCTCTGAATGCCAAGTATGGATCTCTTGATTTAATGTAGTTAAACCATGAATAAAATCTTATTCTGGTGGAGAATTTACTCTGGCCTACAGTAAGCAACATCCATTGCTTATTTGGTCAGGTTCCTGGAATACAGGCAATAAATATATTTCTTTTTGATTGTTTTTGTAGAAGTTTGTATAATAATGCTGGACTGCATCAAGTTTTTTCTAGTCTGAGTCAGACTGCACTCCCCTTTCTTGAACAACTGAGATATTAAGGACTGGCACATATATTTTGGCACATTTTTGGGGACCTTCGTTGTCTCCATGAGTTGGCAGTGCCCTGCAGTGGTCACTGCTGGGGTCTGAGTATTTCCCAGCATGAAGCCTATGGCGTGGTCCACTTGCATGTGTGTAGTGTGCAGGAGACAGCCAGGGAGTGGCAGAACTGACTGCCTTTCTAAAAGGTGCTCTCACTGCTGCCCTTCTCTGAGCCGTTCTTCCACCGTCTTCCACTCTGAAAGGAAAATGAGGTTAGTGTAAGGGTCTGCAGTAAAAGATGTTTTATCAGGTACTTGGATGGTTGTGATTCAGGCGCTCCCTGGCTTTAGCAGAGGCAGTTATGCGCGGGTAAGCACAGCTCCTGCTCCATGTTGTTAGACCAGAGCTGTTTGCACAATGTCTCTGGGTGAGGTAACCATGTATGAGGCAAGGTCCAGGATGGACTGTCCTCAGTGGAAATATGTGCAGCTCGGCACAGAAATGGAAGTCTTCCAAAAGTTGCACAATCACTCACTAAGAAATCCCAAAGGAAAAAAAAACCAAACCAATCCAGATGCCCTACATGTAGGGATGGACCATGGGTTTTACAGGCTGGGTAAGGGCTTAAGAAACTAACAAAGAAGTGAGTCCCTGCTCACAAAAGCACGTAGCATAGGTGGCAGGCAGCCCCCAGCAAAAAGAGGCTGAAAGATGGGTAGGAGGGTTGCCCAGCACAGCTCAGTTGAAGTGCAGGCATCTCAGGTGGGCAGAGGGGATGTGTTTTGAAGACTTTGCAAATGGTCTGGCTTTCTGTAGACAGCTCTGGGTGGACTGTACAGCAATGGGAGACTGGTTTTGTCCTCTGGCTTTATTCCATAAAAAGAGCATATGGATATCTTAGGTTGGAGGAAAACAACTCTATTGATATGCAAAATAGCAGCAGTAGAACGACAACACAAGTTCTCTTAAAAACCACAACAGTCAATATTGGGGTTGTGAAACATTGAGCATATAGATGTACCACTGAAACAACAAGAAATGACATTGCTTTCCCATCTTTACAGCTGTTCCCATCCCTCTAAAAAAATCTATTTCTTTTCTTTTATAGAGTCACGCATTCTTCCCCCCCTACAACTCCCCCCACCCCACCCCACCCCCACCCCCACCCACCCCCGACCTTTTGTTTTACTGTATTTGAGTTGGGAAACATCTCCTTTGGTTGTCAGAGTGTTGTTTTGATTTGCAGTTCTACTTTGTTTTGCAAAATCATTCAGGAATTCTTGATCCAAAGGCAATTGTTTGAAAGCATTTCAGTAAAGCCTGTAAGAAGAAAGACATCTATTCTTCCATTATTCACTTTTTGTATCGTTCTTCTTGCTCTTTCCTTGCCTTTGCCAATGACCATTAATTTGTCCATTTAGAATCCAAGGAAAAGCCTGCTTTTATATTTTCCAGAAAAGCCAGTGTTATTTTCTGTCCTTCGCAAGATGCCACATGTGCAATTTCCTTCCTGCCTTGAGGTCTGAAATCACCACAACAATGCCTTCTGCCATCAAGGTCTCAGAGGCTCCTCTGCAGCAAAACACTTGAACAAACACTTAAAGTTAAGCCTCTGCATAGCCTTATTGAAGGAGGTGAGCAACTATGAATGTACCTTGAAATGCACAGAATTTTTGTATAAACATTCCGAAGATTTGCATTCGAAAGGGAACCGATAATTTTTTTACACTAAAAGTTGCTTTTCACTTGAAATGGCTTTTCAATTGATAGCAAGATTTCACATCATTCAACATTCCACAAGAAGAAAAACAATAAACTCCTCAAAGCCAAAGCTTCCAACTGGAATTATGGTGTTGTTTTTTTTCACTGTCACAGAAAATGAAAAAATAAGCAAATTGTAACTGTATTCTTTTTTTCACCCAGAAAGAAAACATTAAGACCATTGACCCTAGGTCTAAACTAAAAAATGACATGAAATGAAGAGAAAAAAAATATCTGTTGACCTTTTGTTTGTTTGTTATTCCTGCTTTGTGATTTATAAACCAGCCTGAAAGGTTTGTAGATTAGATACAGTGACTCCTGAGACAGAGTCCAGTTCCCCATGTTCAGTGTGGTTGAGTTCAATATTCAGGTTTGTTCAGACGGTTCTCTTCTTCTGAAGGACAGTTTGCAATCCCTGCTTTCTGGAGCTGTAAATAACTGCTTAAGCTTGAAAGTATTGGAAAGACCACCTGAAAATCTGTTACTTTTACCTTAGCATAATCAGATAGATGTCAAGGATTGCTGTATACCCCTACAGGTGTTTACAGTATCACTGTGTGGGCACGGTATCATGAAATCAGTTGAGAGACCCAAGGACTGGAGCTGCTTAATAAAGAACTGTAAATATTTGCATCAGACGAATGCACTTAGAAATAGATGGGTAACCTGTTTCTGACACAGGGGATTCATCAGGAAGTCTTCACACAAAGAGTCTGAAAGATCAGGCCCCATGTAATTTGGATTAAGATGTTGCTATGTTGTTATCTGGGATTAATTGTTGGATTTATATAAACATCTTTGCCTTGCTGAGGATCAGCCAATTCAAACAACTTGTATAAGTGGCTTCCATGCTAAAGAAGACTGTGTTTACATCTTGAGCAGCTGTTCCTGTATTTTGGTCCTGCACAAAACCAAACTAAACCAAAAAACCTATTTAATTTCACATTTGTTACCCTGTTTCCAAACCTCTTGGACATAGTGGCTGCTTTGTTCATCTGGCAGCAGGTTTTTAACCTAGGCAATTTGGCCAGAGAAGGAATATTCCCACTTAGTGGGATCCCCAGGTTTTGCAAAGTGCTGTTGTGCTTCCTGTGCCACCTCCTTCCAGAGATGAGAAAGGAAAGAAAAGATAAGGGGAAGGGATATTTTTTTCCTTCTAGACTGCTTTACTTGAGCTGTATAGAGACATCTAACTTAGTAATTGCAGCTCATTTTCTGCCTCTCTCAGTGATATGGAGGAAGGATCTGGCAGCCTTGGATAACAGGGCTCTGGACTGATCATCACTCTTGTGATATTAAATGCTGGAGTGGCCGTCCCAGCTTCCTTAGGCACCTCCAGTACCATGACTTGGAGAGTGCCTTTGAGAATGGGGACCTGGGATTGGGGGTTCATAATCGACAATTTAATACCAGTTTCTGGCCGCTCTGATAAACTGCACTGAGTTTCCTGAGAGAAGATCAGGGTCCTTATTTCTCCCCTAAAAATGAAATGTAAAGTCCTGTTCTTCAGTGTTTTTTCTTTCCGTGTACAAAAGTACAAATCCCTCCTTTTGTAGCTCTGGTATAGCCAGAGTACTTTAAACAGATACAAACGCAAGCAATAGCCTAGCTCTTTATATCTTATTCATTTTGCAATTCATATGGCCCTGACAGGAATTTTTTCTTTAAAATTTGTAACCTGTGTATTAATGAACCTCATCTTGCCTGGTTAGTTAAGTCAGGTCTGATGAAAGCCACCTTTGATTTAATTTTTTGTTTGCATTAAATGTCTTTTTGAACTTTGGTGTGGGTGGCTGACCTTTAGAATAAAAAACTATACTGGTGCAATGCAGCTAGAAGCATTAAACAAGCGTACTGACAGTTAAATGAAAAGTGACTGGCTGGGCTGAGGTACACCTGTCACATTAATGCTGCCAGGGGAACTTGGTGCTCACATGTTTGGGTTCCCCCCTCCTCCCCTATAAATCTCAGTTATATAAATTTGCTAGGGAGATTTACGTCTACAGCTCTGGCTTCAGAGGCACCTCACATGATATTTAAAGGAACTCTGGTTCCTTTTCTCTGGAATGCAGGATCAAGAGAGGGCTTACACATTAAAAATGAAAAACTAAATCAAACAGCAGTGGCTTATTCTTTAAAGTAAACAGAGCAAAGGCTATTGGTGTCAGCCACAGCAGCAGTCAGATGTGTGCTGACAAAAGAGAGTGAAGAAATTTTTCCTAACAGACAAAATTATTGGGGTTTGTTTACATTTTCCAGGGAGAAAATGATCTTTTTAAAGGATGCAGAGTAACAACAGCAACAGCAGCAGCAACAACAACAACAACAATAATAATATTAATAATAATAATCCACCAGAAGGCAGACTTGTTTGCAGTAAACCCACTGAATATTATCCAGCTTATTGGCTCTGCTCAGAAAAGTGCTGAGCACCCCAAGTTCAAAGAGGTCAGTAAAAAATTAGGTGATGCTCTCAGAATCAAGCCCAATGGCAGGATGAGGCAGTGCTTTAGGGAATTACTTCTGGATTTACCATTAATAAGCTGAAGGCAAGGAACTCCAGGCCCATGCACAATTGTGCCAGTAGGTAAAGCTGTTTTGCACAGTCATACTAAAGGACATGGTAATTTGCTGGCCCTGCTGCTGTTTACCTTGTTTCTTTGTGGATACAAAGCTTCAGTTTCATTTGTCTGGCTGCCTAGATTCTTTCATCTGTTTTGGAATTCTTAACCCCATGCTAAATTACTGTTTGACTACTGTTTGATCCATCAGCAGTTAACTCCAATGCAACAGAATACAAAAATGGAGCATGCCAATGAAAAACAAAGCCTATCCTACAAAACCCGCAAAAGTCAGAAAAAACTGTATTTTCATATGTAATGGCAGGTATGTATCAGACAGGAATTTTGGGTACTTATCAATGATAACATCATCTTATCAGTAAGAAGTCAGTGATTTCAGGCTTCTGACCCCTTTTTCCTATGCAAGGCTGTTACTGTTGCAAAGGAAAGAGACTGGTCTACCCTTACTTTGAATCAAGTAGGTAACGCAAAGGAGACAAAACCTGTCTGAACAGCAGCATTGCAGTGATTTCTGGCAGTTGCATCCTGCTATTTTCTCTTGCTTTGGAGCCACATGCAACAAATACTGCTGGCTTAAATGAAGGTTAGGAGGAGTTGAGGGCAATGCAGGTCATATGCTGGGAAGTTCTGGAAGGAAGATGAGTCCCTGAAGGATGGCTCAATATCATAAAGTTGCCTCTTATATTTTAAAATTATGTTGGACAACAGACACATTTACAGCTCTGTTGCATCCCTTGCTCCAAAGTCCGGCCAAGCCGGGGTGCAGCCACTTGTCCCCACCTGCTGAAGTGCCAGCAGTGTGAATACACACATCTGTGAAAATAACATCACACAGAGGAGGTTTGCTTAGTCACGACATCATTTCTGTCTTTATAACAAGAAGCCTGACTGCAAGTGAATAATTTGTATTGGTTGCAGTGGTTATCTTCTTGTTAGTGCTGCTATTTTTTCAAAAAGTAATGGCAAATTTCCCTGACACAGTTGAGCCAAATGAATAACTGCTGCCCCTGAAGGAGCAGACTGCATTTCACCCTTTTACTTCTCCACTTCTTTCTTTTCCTGCCCTGACTCTTTCCGACATCTCATTTCTTTTACCCTGCACAGGCATAATTCCTTTCCCTTCCTCTTTAAGGTAACTCCCTCAGTTGCTGGGGACACCACCCCGCCACCCCTAATTCAACAACTCTACTTTTTTTGTTTCACTGAATTTTAGTAGAATTTTAGTGAACTGAATTCACTGAACTTCTTGGTTGTCCCTCTGTGCTGTGAGACATGCAGCACAGCTGGCACAAGCTAAGCAACAGGCACGGCTGTCCAGGCACAGTGAGGGAGCACAAGCTTTCTCTTTTCCTGCAGTGAAACAGGTATTTGGCTTACCCTGCTGAACAAAGTCATACCCCAGAAACTTCATCCCAGTAACATTTTCCCATCGGCGAAGACAGTTTAAGAGGTTCTGATTTTTTCTGTTCCTCTACCTGTTCCCATTCTCTGCAATGTTTCCCCTACTACTTTCTTAGCTGTGCTGGTATGACTGTTTGTAGAGATGTGTTGCAAACCGGATCATTGAAATTATCAAAATCCCTCTTCAAAAGTAGTTTAAGAAAAGAGAATCCCTCTGATCCTTCTAGTGATTGCGATCAAAGCACAGCCCAAAGCAGCCCTGCAGCCCTCTCAGTCGGCAGAGCTGGGAGGGCACCCAGCTGCGGCTGTGAGCCAGGTGAGTTTGCAAAGAAGGGAACCAAGGGTCGGCGGACAGGGGAGCGACAAACTATTTTACACTGCTTTGCCATTAGAGAAAAGGAATGTCTAAATTACATGGATTTAGTTTTTGTTTTCAGTAAAGGCTGCACTGAACACAACTGGGTTGCGTTCAGCAACAGATGAAGCAGAACTTCTAACCACTGATGTAAATACAAATTTTTACAGTGACAACAAAAGGCTAAGGACATCAAGGTGACAGCTGTGTTTTCAGCTTTGATCATATGAATTGAGAACTGGTGCCAGCTGGGAACACTTCAGCCTTACCTGGGATCCAACTTTAACAAAGAAGCAATTTTGCTGTGGGAGCTTGTGGGCCTTATTTGTTACACCTGACTGCTCTGTACTTAGAAAATGTATAATAAAGAGCATTTTCTAGGTTTGGAATGAAAGAAGTGCTCATCATCATAGCTGTGATTGCTTGGCATAGGAGAATGTGAAGTACAGTAAGATACTCTTCAAAATGCAGATTAAGAAAGCCTTCAAACCTACTATCCCCTAATAGTTCTCTGTCTAGTGTTACGTCCACCCTCAATCGGCAACACGTAATGAGCCACCTCACACTGTAATTTATGTACTTGTACAAAATGCAATTGTCAGCTTAGATGTTTACATGAGATACAGGTATTTGTCTGTAAAGGATATGTACACTGAGAGCTGAATTCTTTGAACACCAGGCAGGAGGGAATGTTTTCTCCCCAGGGGGTTAATGACTTGTTTATATTAAATACATAAATAGTGTCTAGCAAGTTTCTGTTTATGGGGAGATGACTCCACCTGAAAGGGATGTTAATAAGCCTCAAAGTTAGATGGAGAGGGTCAATAACCCATCAGAAGTGTCAAATTTATCACTGATTAAATTGCAGATCATGGGTATCTGTGGTGGAGTAAAAGTTTGAGTGTGAATATGACCTCAAGAGGAGTCTTTGCCTTCAACAACATTTTCTTCCGAGAATGAAAGATGAGAGTTTCATCCTAAGAATAGTGTGCATGGGAGTAGTATTTGAAGCAAAGAAGAAAAATGTCTTTGAGTGCATCTAAAGTACAAATATATATAATCATTATTCCCTTTTGTTTATTTAAATTTGAGTTTAAACTGAGTATCAGTCCATAACTATTTGAACCACAGTAAGTAGTTATTTTCCATAACTGTTTCTGCATTAACTTCTGTACCTATTTCTTAATGTCTGTCTTGGGATAAAGTTGATTTGAGGTTAACTCAAACACCAAGCCTTTTTTCCCTCTGGATGTGGTGACCCTTAAATCTTGGGTTGTTTATCACTTTTCTGTGCCATCACCACAGTGAACATGTTTTGGAGGACTGAAGAGTTAGTGCTCCTTCTTTAATTTTTAAAATTATTTGAAATACAGAGCAACTGCAAATAACATCTCTTTCAATAAGCAGTGTTAGCCAGAGTTTCAAAGTCTTGTACTGATACAAGACAGTGCTTCTGCTGAACCCTAGATATAACTGAAGACAAAGATGTTTCAAAGAACTGGTTGTAGATGAACCATGTTCTCATAGTAAGAGATTAAAATAAATTTAAAATCTCAAACGCATGGTTAAGTAAACAAATAAAGAGCAATGCAGTGCAAGCTAGTTGTTATTAGCATATGTAGCAGTAATATGGAACATATTAGATCTGTAATTGTGTGAATAATAAAAAGGAAGATTATTCGTGAAATTGCTGCAGGTGTATGATGTTTAGGATGCATTCTACCTAACAACCTCGGTTCAGCATTTGAGTTTCAAGAAGCTTTTAGGACCTATGCAGATCTAATGAGGGATACAGGTTCAATGCCAGATTTCTGTAAAGAAATCCCCTTTCTTTACAGAGCTGCTTTCTGACCTTCATCCATTGAAAGCTCTCATTCAACTTTAAAAATCTGAATTTTCTCACTACTGATGTTTTCCAGACATCTTATTTCTTGTTACCATGACTAAAGCTAAGCTAAGCACACGCTCTTTACAATTGCTACTCATGCTTTGCTAAGCTGGTATTGATATTGTTATCTCAGACTATTTCTAATGCTATCTTACACTATTCCATATACTAAGGTCTATTAAAAGACTTAAGATTAAATTTTTGATCTGTACCTGAATCTTAGCAAAATCCTTTTGGAAAGCATCTGTGGAGGTTAGAATTAATTTTCTCTCTGTTTGAACAGGTCTGTCTAGCTCTTTCTTGTAGAAGCCAAGAAGTCATAATAAGGTTTGTAATTTTTATGAATAATAGAAACATGGTAGTGCCATTTTAAAGGCTCAAAAAAGATCAAAGATACACACCCTAATGCTTTAGGATCACTGTTATCTACTTGGAATAAAAAAAAAAAAATCAGTGTCTGCAAGGTTATTTTATCTATCATAGAAGTTATTGGAAGAATTTCCTTGGATATTTCCAAAGATGTGTATGGTCTGCCACTTTGAACTATTGTAGACATTCTTGGGCTATGAAGACTTATTTTTCAAGCCCCAAGAATCATGCAAGTCATCACCAAAAGCTAGCAAAGATGTAAAGTATGTGCTATCAAAACTTCAAAGCAAGGGGAAAAAAACACAGCTGCAACTGTGTGGTTAGCAGGAGATTTATTTTCCTAATGTGGCTGATTTGACAAGGAGAGTGCTCAGATGCTGCTGTGATGGGAAACAGTGTAAAACACTAAAGCTGTTGCCACTGACAGTTGTGTTTTTACTACAGAATTTTCAGGTCTTGTTAGCCAACCCCATGCAGAAGCGTAACAGAATCAACATTTTGTTGTACTGCAAGTGAGGTATTAACCATGTGGGGACACATGAATATCACCTAGTTACTCTGGGCGATACCTAGTTTACTGTCAGATTTTAGTGAGGTGTGTAACTGGAGGTAGTTTTGTAGGGGTGGAGGTGCTATAAAGCTGTTCTAGTGGTTACTGGGAGGGATGCTTTGCTGATGACTGGCCAAAACAGGTTCAACTACTGCTTTCTGGTTTGTTCTAGCTGAGATCTTCCTGTGTTTATAAATATTCCACGTCAGCCACGTTGTTATACTGAAAGCTTTTGTGTTTGTGAATATAAATCACCAGATGAGATAGGGATAAAAAGATTTAACAAATAGAGATAAGACTGAACATGCAGGAAATAAGAGCTGATGAAGTTGTGAGAGCAGGAACACAGGAAAAAGGTAGCCCATTTAGACATCTTCTTGCAGAAGTTGTTCAGGAGAGAGGAGAAAATTACAATATTACTAGGAAATTTTTAAAACAAGTAAAAAAAATTAATGGATTTTGAAACTGAGTTCTGTGTGGTTTTGAATTAACATCTAGAGGATCCTGCTGGCGTAATCCAGGGATGTAAAGAATGAGTGAAATCAATCCTTCATATTTGTCCTTTAAATAATAAGCCTGATTTCTCAGCTTGCATAATATCCTTTGCTTTCATTCTTTTTTTTTGTTGTTATTTTTTTTGTTTGTTTTTTTTTTTTCCCCCTCCCAGGGTCTTAAGACCATATTTGAAACAGTTTTCTATCTGTTGCTAGGCCTTTGTCCTTTTTCCCTTTCCCATAACTCACAATCGACCCTGAATCAGGTTCCAAGAACAATTGGGACTGTTTTACAAAATCAATAGGAACATTTTATTGCTTGTTTTCCTTGCAGGGCTGCTTTATTTCCTTCTTTCTTACTGTGCTGTTGTCATATGATTTTATTTATTATTGTTTTTTTAAATTAAGAGACTGGTGATGAATGATGTAAATTGTCGTTTTGGTGCCTTTTTCACTTAGTCAAAGGAAAATTCAAAATATAGGTTCTTAGGAAAATTGCTTTGTGCATGTAACAAAAAGAACTTCTTTCATTTCTCCTGTGTAGACAAGGGTGGGATGGAAGAAATGCATGCAGGAGATTTTCCTTCCTTTGAGGCTCCATACCTCTCTCTGGCTACCTAAACAATACCCTGATAAGGAAGAGAGGCTTCACTGCAAGTTTATGAAGGACTTGTTCCCACATTCGCAGAGCATCTCCTCTCCTATAAGGCATGAAGGATTGTATCAGATATGCCTGAACTGAAATCAAGTCATAACTCTGGCAGTCATTGTGAATAGTCATTACTTCTGAGTGTTTACCATCTTACAAAGTTGGGCTCAAAGGTACTTATGATGAGATAAAGGAAAATCTTGGCCTTTAGTAGTCTAAGGGAGTTCTGCTGCTGACTTGATGAGTCAGGATTTCACCTTGAATATTTAGCCTGTTGAATGTCCTGAATTCCACTATAGAGCAGCTGCTGTCCAGTCTTTCTTTAGTGGATGAGGTCCCCAGATCATGTAGCTGCCCGCAAGGTTTTAATTCCCTATCCCTCTTTGTCACATGTCCTATAAACTACTTTCTTTGAAAACTACTTTGAAAATAGGTGTACTTTGCACACAGGTGTTAGACTGATGCAGTCTGAGCTGGCAGCCTTCTCGTGATAGAGGCTGTTTATTTATTACTGATTAAATCAAACATCAGACCTGACAGCAAAGTCTATTTATCATTTTAGCCTCCAAAAAAAGAAACTGGAATTTAATTTTATTATGAGTTTTCCTTAGAATCATTTAATTCAGATTCATGACCCCGCACTCATGTATTGATATTCAAGAGATTAATCTCATTATAAATGACAGGTGAAAGTCTTCAGATCAGGCATATGGTACATATCTATCTGTGCAGCAAGTCTCCAAATGGATCCTTCCTAGATAATTAACAGATTTCAAGGCAGTGACACAGTGATAATAATTCATTCTAGAGTTCAGAGATATACTTGATTGACTTCAATTTAAATATGTTAAGATAATAATAATAATAAATTCTATAATTCAGGCATTGTAAGAGCTTAAAGGCAAGTGTCAGTTTGTTCCACACCTCCTAGCAGATTAGTTTTCTAATATATCTGTTTTCTAATGAAATAGCTGTGGCAAAGCTGTAATTTGGGTTTTCTGCCAAACGTTCTTATGCCTATTTACATTATAAGCTTCAGCTGAAACTGACACACATTAGGTATTTCCAAACTACATGCTAGATTTATACAGCACATGGAGAATGAGGCATTTGTAGTCTGAGGTGGAGACTCCTGCTCATTGTAAGACTTTCTCTGTCATTTTATCACAATGAGCTTCTTTTAAGAAGTATGAATAATTGTATTGATTAAGTGGGATTTGAGAATACCAAATCTACCACAAGGCTGAATGGTCTAACTGCTTGACTATTAAAAGGAAAACAAACCTGGGGACCATAATTTCTTCCTCTGAGTAGTCAAGGAGGGACATGTGGGCAGGGGTTGGATTAGGTCCCACATAAGACTTTGGTTCTTAGTCAAGTGATCTCCAAACAGCCTTTGGGAGGGTGCCAGGCATCACCACAATGGTGGCCCCTCTAGACATATGGAACAGCAGCATTTCAGGTATTTGACTAGTTTTACCAGCAAAAGTGGATGATCTCAGCACTTGTCTTAGGTGCACAGTGGGTCACTATGTTGACCATCAAAGCACAACTTTCTTACTTGCTTTTTAGGCATAATCCGCAATTTTATGCTCCACTTCACCTGCAGTATGACCAGCAACAGGCAATTCTTCTGCATATGCACTTCTCACTGGTTTTGCCATTTTGTGTTCTGCCCTTTATGCAACAGCAAAGAAAGAGGTGCTACTTCTGGTGCAATAATGTGGAACTCAGCTCTGTGCCACCAGCTGGTGCTGAATGTGGTGTTGATAGTGACCACAGCTAGGGTTCCTGGAGCCGTGTCTCCCTTGGAATATCAGCATATACATTCACAGGAATGAAACAGTGAGCTGCTCTGTTGCCATCTCCCTTACTTATCCATTGCCATCTCTTTACCCTGTACCCACTCCTACCTACTAGTCCCAGGGCATCTTTTGCAAGTATGCATTTTCCTATATTTATGTGGTGGACACCCTTTGATAAATTCGAGGAATCATGAGCAAATGCCCTAGAAAGCCATTGGAAAGTATTTTAGTTATTAACAAGAGTAAAGGCAGGATATATAGCTGAGGTGGGGAAAACCTCCAAAATATAGCCTAAGAAAAAAACACCTCATGACAAGAAGACATCAGAATGTGATTCGTGCTTCTTTCAGACTTCATGCATTTAGACAGTCTTGAATCTGAATAGTCAAAACTGTATAATGGAAAAGAAATCCAAACTATTATTCACATTAATAATGATAATATATGAATCTTATATATGGTTATATAGCTCTGGGGATTTAGCGAGGACTGTGTCTTAGGGTTTCACTTTGTGCCTCCCGCTATGGCCCTAAATAATTAATGAAAGAAGTTTGGTCACAAAAATATTGGTTAAAAAAAGATTTCTGCCATTATGAAAAGCCAGGTATTTTTTCCTCAGAATGTTGAATAAACAACTCTGTTTCTGGTCTTACTGATGCTGGGGTAAATGTGGGGAAACTCTAGCAAGGCCAGAGAATTACATTTACATTCATGCAAAACCAGGGAGAGATCAGAATCAATAATATTATACTTTACTATTTTAGGAAAGGTTGCCAATATTGTCAATATCTACATCAGTCATAGTTTTAAGGAACTGTGCCTTGATCTATCTTTAGTGATTAGTCCAATGAGCTCAATTAAAGCAAAGAAAGTTATTTAGCATTATGTTTACTAAAAATAGATCTGATCCTTATGGCCTTAGACAGATTAAACTATGCTTCAGGTGGTGAAAGGACAGAGTTCTCTGGCATGATGTCATTATTGAGCTATTTCTCCCTGAAAATCAACTTACATGGGGGAAAAGAAAAAAGGATTTATTTTATACCGCTCAGGACCTTAAACCAAATCATTATTGTCACCTACCTGTGTTTTTCTGTGTTTCTGTCCACCTTTCTACCTGCCTACAACACGGAAAGGATTAGAAGTGAATATTCTTTATTTCCCAGACTTAAAATAAATGATACAGTTTTGTTCTTTTTGCCTTTCTTCTGATTGCAATTCAGCAAGTGATTGCAATTGTTTCAGTGTAGATCCTATAGTCAAATTAAGCAACTTTGACTCTTTCTTTTTTTGTTAAGAAAAACCTCTGTATAATTTTCTTCTTGTTTTATATTTCTAGAAATACTTTCCCTAACCTTTTCTGAAAAATATTAGTGTCTATAATGCTAGAGCTAAAAGCATCAGCTTTCTCATTGTGGCAATTAAGCTGCTCTGTGATTATCAGCAGGTTAGGCAACAGAATAACAGACATTGCATCTACCATTTTGCTTTTTCTCTAAGGGCTGGTAAAGTAACCTTTTATGTCATCAAGGACAGGAGCATCTTAACAGATATAGATCTGTGGCCTAGAGAAAATACAATTGCTATAAATACCATTTTTTGCAGTAACTCATGTGTATGTAACTTGTTACTCAATCCAAAGCTTTTGCAAGTAAAAATCTTTTTCACTGGAAAACATTCTTGATAGCTCCTGTTCATAAGTATCTATTATTAATGTGCTACTAGTGCTGTGAAACAAAATAAACAGTCAGAAACTGGATGAAGCCTCATTAGGAGAAAATAGGTAAAGCATTGTCAAATTTATGATATTAGTGAACTAGAACTCAAGCCCTTGAGGACATTTAAGTGCTTAACTCCTACTGGTTTCAGTAGGAATCAGACATTCAAATACAGTTTTTGAATTTGGGACTGTGCAGGTACTGTAATGACTAGAAAGGAAGTGTAATAAATTAGTACCTATTTTTACTTTGACAGGTTTATTTCTTCAGTAGGTATTTATTTTTCAGCAGTTTCATCAAACAATGTTGCCTAGCATGATATATCAGTAGGATACGGCTTGTACGCTAGACCAGATACATTTGAATCAATGTGGGTTTTTTTGGTTTGTTGATGTTTTTTGTTTTTTTTTTTTTTTGAGGGTTTTCATAACTTTATTGTCAGACCTTTCCTTGGGCTAAGGGCTAAGCCTTGGGTGAAGTAAACCTCAACCCAGGAACTGCATTTAATTTTTAAAATACATTCTTAAGTATGTGGGTGTCCCCTTTCTTTTAGATCAACAGGTGACAAGGTGGCATCAATGACATCGCTCTGCTAATACCAGAATAAAATTTCTCCAGCTGTGTTACTTCCTCTCCTTACTCTGACAACCCCTCCTCCTTCTCCCACCACCCCCTGATCTGTCCCTCTGGCTAAATGTTTGCAGGGTAGGCAATGAATGAGGTAGCATTTGCTTTCTATGTGCTCTGGGATCTGATGCCACAAATAGTTTCCCAGGCACAGAGTCCAGCTAAGATCAATGAGATCATTCACATAAGCAAATAAAGATTTGTAGGATCAGGCCCTTGATCACCTCCTCTCTTCTCTTGGGACTAATGTCCTTTCCCAGCACCATCATAACAAAACTCTTTGGCATCTTTCTTTTATTGTTTTCCTGCCAGTTTGCCCATTCAGTCTCTATTTCATCCCTTAACTTCCTTGAAAACCTCATCTGTCCTTTTACTTCCCAAAAGGCTGGGGATTTTTAAACAGTGGAAACTCAGGTAAAATGAATTTAAATGGTTTGATTCCTCCTATGTTTAGTTGCTGGAACATGATCTCTTCTCTGAAGCCTGATTGATGTGTTAGTACATGCTTTCTCCAGAGGCTTTCTGTCCTGCAATGATTCAGCTCCCATGATCACTGTGCCACAGACAATTATCATTATCACTGAAAAATCTCTCCTCCATTTCTGTACATCTATACACACCAAGAGCATCATTTGTATAGTGGGTTGCATCATGTGATGTCAGAGCTTTAAAGAAAACAATTTCTTAGCGGGAAATATAGAGAAAACACCAAAGAGCCCAGAGCTTCTTCATTTAAAATCAATAGAGATTCGTCCGCTGACTTCAGTGGGAACAGAATTAGGTCCCAAGACTACAACCATATGGCCCCACAGGGGCTGATTTACACATACACTTCTTATTAAAAGAAATAATAAATTCCCCAAAGCAGTAGGGAGAAAAGCATACAAATACTTAAATGGTTCCCCCTGTGCCACCAGTACCTTTATGCTTTGGTGATCCCACTTAGCCCCTTTTATGGTGAGCTGGGGAAAAGAGAGACTTTTCAAGCCCAGAAAATCCTCTCTTTCTAGTAATAGAGGTGTTTTCAGATGAGAACCCTGGGAGATCAGTGACAAGCAGGTCACATAGGAGAGGGCTCTAGGAGAATTTGAAGGAAAAGGTGCGGAGCCAGAGGCTGTGGGGAGGGTCACAGAGGAAAAGTGCTTCCATGCTTCCTTTCTAATTTGCTGATTGGAAGTTAGTTCTTTTTGTATTCTTGTTCCTTTGGAAAAGCCTGCAAATGATGCTCAGCTGTCATATAGGCACCTGTAAACACACAGAGTTTCTCACAAAGGCCCTGTGAGGACCCCAAAGACCTCCCACACTTGCTCTAGAAGACTTCTGAAAGGGAGAAATTTCTTTTGCAAGACCAGGTGTTTTGCAGAGATTGAAGAGGGCTGTGAGCCGATTTCCTTCCTCTCGTGCCATGTGCCATGCCTGAGTACATGCTGTGTATGTGGGTTGTTAAGGGCTGGTGTGGGGCTTTGCATGCAGACTATCTGCTGCATTGTCAGCTATCTTAATCTGGCTATATGGTCAGACAGACAACCATCTAGACCAATATATCTTCAGTTAGAAAAAAACAGCAAGTACCTCTATAGACCTTGGCCACGGGTATTTTTGTAGACAAGCCATAAAGATGTCCTATTAATCCTGAGATCCTTTATATTGAAAAATAAGAAGAGCTGCCTCCTGAACAGTCTATCGTACTTTCAGGCCAGTACCCCATCCTTGCTCTTGTTATTGTCTGTGACACCTCCTTGTGAGCTGTCCTTTCCTCTTGTGAATGGAGATGGGATTGGATTCCATGAATGCCAATCCAATGGGGCTAAATACCATGACAGATAGAAAATCATCAGATGTAATCCACAAGAAAGGTACTCAAATCTAGTCCTGACATTTACCTTAATGTATTATATTTTATTCTGTTGCATGACCCATGGCATTATTTGTTACTGGCAAATTATTGGCTACATGGCTGTGTTTCAGTATGGAGAAGTCAAAAAAATATGTAAAAATTGGGAACTAGTGGTTCCTGGGCATACAACATTATATTCCCTATGGACATGTTGACAAAGATCTTAATGGTTGTGACCAGCTATTTCGGTGCTCATGGCTATTAGAAAGTCTCCACTGAGAAGCCAAAGGAGTTTCTAATGGTCATGAACCAGCTATTTCTGAGTTCACGGCTATTACAGATTCCAAAGCAATGCCAGTGAAGTTTATCATGTTCATGAGCTCCGTGTTTCTGTCTCACAGTAACTATAAACTCTGCTGAGAAAGTGAAAGAGTTTGTAATGGTCACACATGAGCTATTTCTAGGCTATTACTAACTCAGATAAGAAGCCAAAAGTTCACTAAGTGGTATTTCTTTTGCCCCTGGCAAACTCCATGTGGAAACTGATAAAGCTACTAATGTTTCTCAGAAAACCACACTCTAATTCGCAATAACACCTCTCAGAGCACTACAGTCATGCAAAGTCTCTGCTCTGCTCAAAGCCACTGTGGCAACTTGCCAGGAGCCTGAGGGCTGCAACTCATTTATATACACATTTACATAAATTTACATGAATTTCGTGTCAATTTGTATTCTGTTAATGTTGCAATGTAACCTATACTGAAGAGAATAAATAACATATAGCTAACTGACACTAGTACTGTTTTTCTATTTTTCATTGTATTTCTTTCACTCTTATTTTCTTTGCAGCTTTCTAATACCTGTTTCTTAGCTTGACTGACTTCCAGTCTTGGAAAGAGTCTGTTTTCCAAGGTAAAGAAAAACCCTGTTTCATCTGCATTCAATGGCAGGGATGCAGAGAGTTGTGGTTCGGCAGATTGCTTATGCTGTGCATTTAGCAATCTCCCCAACCACCAGTGGCTAATATACATATTTAAGAGGGCAGAGCTAACACAGTCCCTTGCTGACCTCCACGTGTGAAGCCCTCAGAACATTCATGAGATTTTAAATATACACATTAAAAAAATCCTGAAAATCAGAAGTAATACGTCTTTTTGTATGAAAATGACTGCTAAGGTAGAGTTTTAGAGATAAAAACAACTCGGTGGACTTAGCCATCTAATAGCAAAGGTCTCCTTTGTGACAGGATCTATTAGGAATTAATGGACTTTAATGCCATTATGTACCTTTGCCTTCTCTTAAGGATGCACAGTTTATATAATACTTCTTTATTCTTCAGTGCAGCTTTCAACAAAGGTCACCATGACTTCAGATATTATCTGTAGGAACTGCAACCTCATAGTCCACTTTCTGCTATCCTCAGGAAACCACGAGCTTTGAGATGAGAAGAGTTCCCCGCTTATTGCTTGAAGGCACAACAATGTTTTAAAGAGGAGATGGATTTAAATCTTGTGTGGTTTTGCTGTGGTCAGGCATCAACAAATAGCTCTGAAGACTCCAGATCCCTCTGCAATTACCTAGCACGCAAATGGCTGATAACACTTACTTGAGAGGCTTTGCTTAGGGTAGGAGAAAGTGGTGGAAGAGGCTGCAGGAAACGTGCAGCAAAAGCAGTTTACATAGGCTATTTAAAACTGTTAAAAGTTTTCTGCAAGTGTGTAGCTTGTGTTGGTAAACAGCTACAGCAGTAAAAGCATTTCTTAACTGCCTTGCTCACTTGACCAGGCATTCACATCTAGGCCTGTGACACTGGAGTGACTTTCACCAAAAGTGGAAGCTTTAAGACTTATGCTTTAAGGTGCAGAGAAAAAGCATTAGACGTACTGGGTAAGAATTTACTGGGCTGGCGCAAAAGCCTTTTATTCCAGGATCTTGCCTGGTGGTGTGGAAGTCTTTCAGATCTATTATTCTTCAGTGTAGGCCAACAAGAATGGTGACCGGGCACAGATGCACAAGGAAAAGAAAAGCAATGTGGTTACCATATTGTGAGGTTTCCTCGTTTGGCATCTGACTATCTGGCAATCCTTGGAATAAGGACTGTCTGTATCAGGTGGTGGTGTCAGTGTCTCAGCATGGAACAGTCCTGATGGTTTTTTATTCCATGACTTCGTTTAATTGCTTTTTTGAACCCATTCACAGCTCTGTCCTCCCAATTTTACATTAGAAGGAATTGTGAAGAAACACTTGTCACCTTTCTCTGTAGAGTTTGCGGGAGTGAAACACAAAGGAGGATATTGACAGGGAGCCTTTAAGCCAATTGGACATACACAAGTCCATGGGACCAGATGGGAAGCACCCAAGGGTGCTCATGGAGATGTTTGGTGTCATTGTCTGTCATCTTTGAGAGATCGTGGCAGTTGGGGGAGGCTCCTGATGGCTGGAAAATCTTCCTTGGAGATGTCCAAAACTCAGGGGTTTGGACTGGATGATCTGCAGAAATCCCTTCCTGTGTGTGCCATTCGGTGATTCTATGCACCTGTACATAGGTATGCATCGGGGAGTCTGTCAGTTTTTCAGAAGATTTTATAGTGTATGTCTGATTTACCAGCTGAGTGAAAGAAATTCCAGAGGCAGACAAAACTGAATTGTTTAATTGTAAGCTCCACGAACACTTTAAATAAACACATAAACACTTTAAATAAACACATTTAAATAGAAAATCTAAATAAAACAATATGCAGCATTAAAGCTTTGTGTAGACACACTGTTAGGCTTAAACTATACTTTGCTCTTTGTGAACTCAAAACTATTTGCAGACATTAAATGAGCCTCACGGTCATTCTGTGGGGCAGTGTCCTGTTTGCAGAGACAGGTAAGGAGAAGCACCACATGGCTGTGTGACTGGGCCAGGCCACAGAAGTAGGACAGTTAGTCTGGGTCAGTGGGGATACCACCATGTACAGGGAAGACAGGAGAAGGCAGCAGATTGCCTTGTGTGCCTCTGTGCAAAGTGGAAGCCATGACAGGGTCTTTTGCTGCAGTAGATGCTAGCATCTTCAAGACAAGAATGAGAAGGCAGGGTGAGAGGTCTCTCCCACTAACTCTCTTCCTGACCACCAGCAGAGGTTTGCAGGCTGCCCAGGAACAGAGCCTGTAGAGGCGGTAGCTGTTCTGCTTATGGTATGGAGGACGTTGTGCCTTTTTCAGGTGGGGTGCCCACCAGAGCTCCAGCTGAGTTGCTCAAGGGTGGCTTCCAGTCTTGTATAATAAGAAACTGGCCTCCTCTCCTGAACCAGGCCCTTCAGGGGACTAGCCTTCCACCGTTTTAAAATATGTCCCTCATTTTGGTGTTGCACAGGGAAAGAGAAGATTGGATTACTCAGCCAAACGATTGGACATTCACAGGGCAACACAAGTGTTGATTAAATGTTGCTCTAAGTGCAAAATTCAGCCTGGAGACATCCTTTAACAAAAAGTAACTACCAAGCTGAGAAGAAATAAGGTTCTTCTTTTTGTGTTGTCTGAAGATTACACTGAATTCAATGCTTTGAAAAAAATAATCATGGATTTGGCTTCATGTTTCAGATTGCTGCTTAAAACACAATATTGCTTCACAGTTCTGCTTGGTAATCCATACAAGAAATTTCATGCAAGCAAGGAAACTTCTGAAAAAAAATTGTTCATAGCTATATAAAGAGCAAATGGTTGACACAGCCAGGTAGCTGAGCGTCAGTTGTGAAGCAAGGTAGGGTTTTGACATGTGGTGTCCAGACAGCTCTGTCAGAGCCAGGATGTTTTAAGAAAGGATCTTTACTGGAGCTCTCTGGAAACCTTGACCTGGCTCAATACCTCATGGCTGGAGCAGAACTGCAGCTCCTTGCTGGGTCTGGAGCTCCGGGTGCAGCTGGAGAGAGAAATGGGCTCCCCTGCATCTCCAGACAATGACATGGGGAGGGTGACAGAAGACAGGGGTAAAATATTCATTGTAAAAACAAAATGTGCTCAGTCTCCCTGTTTCCATGCTGACATGCTGCTCAAAGGCCGAAGGATCTGGCTAGAGTGAGGTGGGGAACAGGGAGTAAGCCAGGGACGTACCAGGAGCACCTGCTCAGTCAGAGCAACATTTGAGTGATGTGATCTAAGCTGCCTTTGCTAAGTGCCATTTCATTTATCAAAGCCACATTATAGCTTGCATCAAGGTACTTGATAACAGCCAAGAGCAGTTTACATTTTATATAACTCCTTTAAATCCCAAAATGATTACATTTCTTTGCAGACTTTATACAAAAATTATCAAGTCATTGCCAAAACATGAAAAGCTAAACTAGAAATGTATTGCCCAGGAGAACTGTAACTAGATTCCCCTCTATGCTCCACTTCTTCTTGTACGTGGAGATTGCCACTTTCCATATGTCTAACACAGGCTAATAACTTGCAGTATGGGAACAATACTCACTGCTTGCTGTGTATGTAGTGTCTGGGATAAACAGATACTGGGCAATGCAAAACAGATAGAAGTGACAAGCAACTGAGACTGGGCTGAGGCACAACTTCTGGATTTTCAGTTGGCTGACTTCTTACAGTCTCTTGTAGATGGACTGACCACTGTCTCAGTGGCTGCATTCTGATGAGAAGCCAGGGTATACCCACTAAAAGGCAGAAGCTGTCACTTTATGGAAGAAGCAGAGAAATGATTTTGCATGGATCAGATAGCAGTGATTACCATAAGATGTATCACAATATATACAGAAGTGTCTCTGTTGGTTACAGCAGACTGTCAGATGGAGGCCTGCATACAAATGGAGGAGATGATTAAAATAAGTCTAATGTGACTCCAAAAGAAAGGTTAAGAAAAATTTGTAGTAGGAAATGTGAGAATACAGTAAGTAACATTTTTTTTTCTGCAAAGACAACAAAAATATTTTTGTCCACTGTCATGCCAATAGATCACTTGATTGTGATGGGAAATAAGCAGCACCATCTTCCTAGCTTCATGCATAACTAGAATGATACATCTTTTTGGGATGAGGCTTTATGTACTGCAAACACAATATTAGTATTCTTTCAACTAAAAAAATAGAAGTAAAGACTTACTTGAAATATTTTTTTCCTTTTTTTTTTTTTCTTTTTCCTGTGGCAATGGATGCCTCAAGCCATGGAAATACATGACTGTTGCTGATAGCTCTTGCCCTTATGCTACTGATGCTGTACGGGGTCTTCACAGAAACAGATGTGCAGACAAGATCAGGGAATAATGAGCCTTAGTGCAAGGCTGGGAACTATGGTCTGGGCCAGGGAAGGTGGGAACTTGCCAATTTTAGCAAGGCTGAAAGATTTCAAGGGCTATTTCAACTTGCTGTCATGACTGCATAGAAATGTTAAGGCTTGTACCCATATATGCTGCAGCTGAAAGGATCTCAGAAATATTTTTCATTTCAGTCTTTTGTTCCTTAGCAGAGAATTGCCAGGTTCTCTGTTCTTTATGAATGATGCAAAATAGAAGTGTAACTGCTACTTTTATTTATATCATAAAATGCTCAAAGTTGTTATAACTTTAAGTTGGAACTATATGTTTTGTATGTGCCAAAGTCTATGACAGGAAGTATAAGTAAAGAGTGGCTGATAGATTATTTGTTAGAAAGGTTGCTCTTATCTAAAGAAAAACAATGACAAAGCATAACAAATGGAAAAGGATTTCTCTCCTGTGTGTATTATTAACTCTTAAGTTCCTGATTTCACATTTAATTACAGCAAAAGTTGTGTTATTCTGTCTTGCCCATGTTCCTTGAAACGCTTTTCAATCAACATAAGCATTACTGAAGGATTAGAAATAATAGAAGACTTGGTATGGATTTCTGGATTTTAGGATAAATGTTTTATATTGAGATATTCTGCAAACTGTATAAGTGCTTCAGGAGCCAGTCCAATATTCTACCTTAAAATTTTATTAACATTTATTTTAAACCACTAGAATGTTTCTTCCAATTTCTGCAGCAGAAGAATTTTTTTTTTTGAGAGACATAGAGTCAGATCTACTACAAATGGTGAACGCTGAGCCCAAAGTAGAGCAAACTATTTGCACATTGAAAGAATTTTTATGAATCAGTTAAAGTGAGGTATTGAAATGTATTCATACTGACCATAAATCCTACTTGAAATAACATGCTGAAACTCAGGGTAATTGAACTGTATATCTGAAGGCAACTGAAATGTACGCTAAAGACAAGAGTATCTTTTAAAATAACACACTGTTTTGGTGGTGGATTTTCAATTCATGTGTTTGCTTTTTAGTTATTTTTCAGAAGTGTGATTTCCTAAGTAACTATTTTTGGTTGACTGGATATTGCAGGCATATTTCTTCTTTTCCCCTAGAAAATACTGTATGTTCTCTCTAACAAGAATTTACAGCATTCAGTATTTTACAGGATAAAGCCCTACTGGCAGAGTACAACAACCAGGATAGCTCTCTACAGTTCATTACCGATAGTGCAATGAAGTGCTCTGTTTATTTTAGACCTCACATCACACTTGTCTCCAAAGTATCTCAGCAGCTCAGTGTTTGAACTTATCTCCCTGAGAAAAGCAAGATTGTTTCTTCTTATGCATGTGCTAGTGCTTTAGCCGGGGTAGCTTGTGATGTGTCAAGATATGAAATTTCCACTGCTTCCCTTAGGAGACTGTTTTACCTTAGTAGATCTCCCTGGCAAGTAGTTTTTGCCTGAGACACACATTGACTGATTTCAAGCTGATAGTCTGATTTGTTTCTTCACTATTAGAAAGCTTTCTGGAAACCTCCCTGTACACACCCTGAACGCAAAAATTCATTTATTGGGAAGAAAAAACATCTTAAGCAGCATCTTCTGCTGACTGCCCCAACAACATTACTAGGTCACGAGAGTATGGAAATTCATGAGTGGTGATTCATGTGCCTCTGAGCTCCCATTCTGTCAGCAGTTTCCATTCTTCTGCTTAGCTGATGTAAACAACAATGAATCTGTGCTGATTTACCAAAGCAGAATTTGGCACTGCAGTGTTTTTGTCTTCCTGGATTTAATATTAATTTTTGTTTGTTTTCTTCCCCTTGTGTTACATCTTTTGTCTGTTGTCGCTAAGATAAGAGCCAGGATGCAGCTACTCAACAGTAACTCCGAGGCAGGAGAGCTGTTGATTTACTTATTCTGAGGCACAGAAACACAAAAAATATAAACACTGAGGACTGGACATTCAGAGTTTTCTTCCCACATCGCAAATCCAAGAGCAATGTCCCAGCTTCGCACCAAGGGAAGACATGAATGAGTAGCATCTCCCACACATTGTTAGCCGAGGAAGGGAAACAAGGTGGGCGGCTGAGGACCAGAGACTCAGGGAGCTCTGAGTCCCCTTTCTCCCTGCCCCAGGTAGCTCTGGAGCAGCCTCACAGTCTGTCTTGCCCCTGTGGAAAGTCAGAAGCAGCAAATACTAGACTGGCCTGTGATTCTAGACATAAAGAAATCAAAATAAAAAATGGGTAAGCAAGCTGCGTCGTTCCTATGATTGCATGTTTGAAAATATTCAAATGAGAGTATCGCTGCCCTGGCAATGCTGCTAAGAAGAGATCAGAGAGGATTACAAAGTATTTTGACATAATAATAGCTAATCAGCTGGGCAGACTCAGACTGCCCTGATCAGTAGAAAAGGTAATGGGATTACTATCAGAAAAATAAATAAATAAATAAAAAGAGCAGGCTACTCACAGGGCCTGCAAAAGCAGACATCAGGCTTTGGGAATGTATGATAACATTTCTCACACAGATTGTTTTTTAGAAATTTCACCAGCTGTTTCCCTGTAAAATCTGTGGAATGTGGGGATCAAACTTGGGAAGTTCTTGGGAACCAATAATCTGTGCTCGTGACTAAATAAATCCAGTGAGGACAGAGTACAGGAAACTGGTTTCTGTCTTTCCTCTTAGTGCTTGAGCAAAACAGGAGGTATGAGTGTTAAATATTTGGTATTGATCACCAGGACTCAATCTGCTAAAAGTAATCTGAGTGGTCAGTGCCAGCGCTGGCTAGATTGGCTGTCACTTGGCAATGTTGCTGGCAGATGAGGATGTTATTGATCATAGGTCATGTTGTTTATACATTTCTCTGAAACAGTTAATTTTATCACAGTGGGAAAGAATGTCTTGCTACATGTGGGACAGTCAGAATGAATGGCTTCATGGAATTTTTAATTACTTTCTTTTACACTGCCATCAATTAATAAATGGAGGAGCAGTTTTGCTACTGTCAGAAAACACTTTCAATGTTGTTTGAAGAGGATGACTACAAAAAGCCAATTAAAATGAATACTTCTGTGATGAAGGTTCTCTTCACAATAGTGTACACATCTTTTCTTCCTTGTCCTTCACCAGGGAATGAAATCTCTTCAGTGGTGCACTGCATGGGGTATTCCCTTTGTGATCTGAATGCACTGTGGCTCCTTAGAGATGCATTCCTGCATCCTCATGCAAGTTAAAGCATGCTGATGCTTTTCACTAAACTACCAAGAAGCTATAAGCTGACAGTATTGCTCTTCTCAATTACTCTTACAAAGCATAGTGTGTCTATTGTCAGTGTGGAAAAGCGTCTTATTTTTTTTGGTACTTATTTGCCCCTGCTGTCTCTTCCCATTACTACTGCATTTGAGTACCTTACGATCTTCATTATCTGGAGGTTCAAAATGTTCCACTGAAGTAGCACAATCCCTGCCTGACAGAGAGCCGAGGCGCAAGCTCAGAAGCAACAGAGGTTCATGTCTTTATTAGCAGTGTGGAGCCTGCTTGTCCTGGTGAGTTGCGAGGGTGCTTCCTGCCCTGGTTCTGGCTCAAACCAGCTGGCAGGCTCCCCGTGTCTGGGAATGGCTTGGGAGCTTTGTGGGGCTGGGATGATTTCCCATAGGCAGTCTGGGTGTGAGCAAGCTCTTCTGGAGGCCAAGAGTGTTCAGGTATATGAACACAATTTGTTGTAGGTTAGTTGGTCTCGATGCCAGGGTACAGCTCATGGCATGCTTAATTCCCTAGTATGGATGCGGTGCCCTGTCGAACCTCTCAGAACCCTGCTCACACAACGATTTATGTCACTACTGGTGTAAAGGAATGCTTGTTTCCTTACTTTGTAAGGAAAGTAAATAAAAACTACTTTAAAGGTCAAAATACTGTCATAAATTAGGAGATAACTATTGACATGTCTAACAATGACAAGTGCCATAATGGTGTCTACAGAATAGGAAAGTAATGTAATAATATTACTAATGTAAAGTCATCTAGGTTACTAAACTTCTTGCCCTGAGGAAATGCAAACAAATGTCCTTGCGCTTACTGAGTTACCTAAAGACAATGCGGGCTGTGGCAAGACAGATGAATGACAGATACATTTCAGTAATGTCTCTGTTCATGCATCTGATCCCACCAAGGAAGAGCAGAGATGAATCCTTTCTAAAGTGCATAAGAAACCAAGAGAGTTAGGCTGCTGTGATTTAGTATGTTTTCTGCAGAACAAAGAGACTTTCTGAAGCTTCAGTGAAGTATCACTTAGACTTCTAAGCTCTCTGGTGGCAATTTGCAGTAGGCACTCGGCTCGTGTTCATAAAAGTGATTAAGTGGAATGGAAGATATCAGCGGTGTAGTATAAACCTCTTGTGAATAAGATCCAATAAAGCATTTTAGTCCTACTGTGCTGACTTAGTTATGAAGTCCAATATTATTCACAGGGTTTAGTCCTCATAAACTCCCTGTCCTTAGTACAAAGGTTCATTAAAGATGGATAACATTAACACTCTGTTTTGTAGGTGATCCACATAAATAAAATGTAAACAAAGTACAACTAGCCAGAGCTTGTTTTCTCAGCTGTATTCTGGTGCTTCTTAATTTCAGAGAAAATTCAGCTGAACAGGGAAATTACTAAGCTATTTTTTATGTTAAGTCTATGAAAGTATTTATTTGGACAAAATAAAGCACATACTCTTTTCTAAAGTTCTGAATATTCTTCTTTCTTAATTATTTTACACTTGCATGGAGCTTCTTTCAATGCTGATAAACACAATAAATCTCAAAATTATTTGGAACAGATAGGAGCTGAGCAGGATGATGTCACAGTGAGGTATAATTCTTTCATTTTTGCAGATGGGGTAATTGATGAAGACAGATGTTAACAGAACTTACATTCGTCAATGTTTTGGTGATAAATTCCATGTTCTTAGGATTTGGTCCTGTTTTGTTAGTGATAGTACTATCAATACTGACTGAAAAGTTAGTAATTCAACAAACTGAACTCCTCAACTCATATAAACGGATTAGTTAATGACATTATTTACAATCTCCAAGCTGTAGCTCCCTCTCTTGCTGCAAAACCTCAAACTCTCATCAAATATCTGCCTTCCTTGAAATGTAGTTCCATAGCTCCTACACAAATCCTTCCCCTTGCTTTTCTGTGACTATACCACAGAATCATAGAATCATTTATGCTGGAAAAGACCTTTGAGATCATGAAATCCAACCATTAACCCAGGACTGCCAAGTCCACCACTAAACCATGTCCCTAAGCACTGTGTCTATATGTTTTTAGATACTTCTAGGGATGGTGAGTCCACTACCTCCTCCACTACCTCCTGGGCAGCCTGTTCCAATGCTCAATCACCCTTTCAGTGAAGAAATTGTTCACAATATGCAATCTAAGCCTCCCACAGCACAATGTGATGTGTTTCCTCTTGTCCTATCACTTGTTATCTGGGAGAAGAGACCAACCTCCACCTTGCAGTGAGATATCCGCCACACACACACACACCCCACACCCCCCCCGAGTCTCCTCCAAGCTAAACCACCCCAATTCCCTCAGCCACTTCTCGTAAGACTTGTGCTCCAGACCCTTCACCAGCTCCGTTGCCCTTCTTGACATGCTTCAGCACCTTCACGTCTGTCTTGCAATGAGAGGCCCAAACCTGAACACAGGATTCAAGGTGCGGCCTCACCAGTGCTGACGGGTACAGGGGGACACTCACTGCCCTGGCCCTGCTGGCCACACCGTTTCTGACACAAGCCAGGATGCTGCTGGCCTTCTTGGCCACCTGGGCACACTGCTGGCTCATGTTCAGCTGGCTGTTGACCAGCACCCCCAGGCCCTTTCCCACCAGGCAGCTTTCCAGCCGCTCTGCCCCAAGCCTGTAGTGTTGGAAGGAGCTGTTGTCACCCAAGTGCAGGACCCAGCATTTAGTCACATAAGACCAGTAAAAAGGATAAGGAAAAGGTTTAAATGGTATGGAGGAAAGGACTATTGTTCTCTCCCTTCATGTCTATTATTCTTCTCTTCCAACCTGTATCTCTTTTTTTTTACCTTTTTTTTTTTTTTCAATAGATTTTTCTATGGATGTAATGCGACAGATACACATTTAAATAAAAAGCTGATCTATCCTGCTCTGTGGAGAACCTACAGCAAGCTGGCCCCTAAAAATACTACTGAAAGCTGTGACTCATGCTCACAAGCATTGGTTGACCAATGGAAACTTTGAGGAGTCTTTTGTAGGTGTTTGTGTCTGTGAACATGCACATAAGAGAGACAAAGAGCAGGAATGTGTTGCTATTAGATACCTCACTGTGTCCTGATGAATGTGATAGGTGAAGGTAGCACTTATTCTGCACTCCAGAAGGCATGCTGTGTTATTCCTCTGGTACAATTGTTTTGGTCCTCTTATCAGAGCATATGTTAATAGCTTTATGCTACTTACATTGAGAACTGGAAATTGCTAAGAATTTCAAAGCTCTGTCAGGGAGGAAGTAAGAATGGTAGGTGCCCCAGAAACACTCTCCAGAGAGATTTAACTCCTGGCTGCATTTTTAGCTTTAGACTGTTTTTTCAGGCACTTACTATTTTCCCTCAACATGCAGAGACACCTATTTTCAGTAACATCTCCCAGTGCAGGAAAGAAATGCCATTCATATTCACTTACATTAATTAACCGAGTAAAATCTGCTTCTAAAATAACATCAAATTAGTAGAGCAGAATAGCATATTAGCCTGGACACATCAAAGTGCTGAAAGAAACTGCTCAGCTTCTGTAGTAAAGCAACTTATATGCGTGCTTTGTAAATCAATAAAGAAAAAAGTGATTTTCAACAGTACTTTTGGCAGCTTTTGCATTTTGTCTCATATATGTCACCTCCTGATTCCTCAGTCACAGAATTCTCTATTTACATTATTGAAGCCTTTAGAATAATGAAACATGTTTCAGGAAATATCAATAAATCAATTAAAGACTACACAGTTGCATTAGAGCACTTTCTCAGAGAAATAATGAAATAATGTGATCTGCAAAGGCATATTTATTTCTGCCTTTTCTTTTCAGCATTTCATGCTTCTTGATGCACTGCAAAAATTGTCCCCAGAAGGAAAAACAAAAAGTAAAAAGCTTCTTCAAAAGTGATGAATTTGTGAGGCATTATAACCTATTATGTTATGGGTAATGTTAATGTGGAATCTGAGAGATTTCACAGACGTGTTTAGAAACACAGTACAGGCTAATAATGTCACCCAATGTGATATGGAAAAAAATAGTTAATGATCACAATTCTCCCAGGTTTTCCAAAAAACTGGGAGGTGTATGACTGCTGTACAACAGCAATACCTGTGACTGCAGTGAACAAAACAACCTCACATGCAGCTTCCTTGCATGGATTACTTCTCAGTGCAGAATAGACTTTGTTAGATCAGGAAAACAGTTCTCCAGTAGCATTCAGTCTCTGCTCCCATAGCTGTCCTACAGTTCCTGGTTTGGCTTCAGTTTTGAGGGCATGGAGGAGGGGAGCAGGGTTGGTGGATCCACCCTGCTGAAAGGCAAAAAACCCAGGGTGAATTGCTATCTCTGCTGAGGTTATGCTATTTCACCAGAAATCTTCTTTGACCAGGGTCAGCAGCAGAAGCAATTTGCCCTCTTTTAGTAAATGCCTACATAAACTACCAAAGGAACCCTACTGGGGCCAGATTCATACAGTTGTGGCTTTGATTCACTGTCCTTATTATCTGGCACAAGAAAGCAAATGCCACATCAGGAAGTGCTACAGCAGAGGGATGGGTAATAAGCAAAATGAAAGGGGTTGCAGACATGCCCTCAGGTAAATCTGCACCTGATGATTGATCTCCACCTATAAAAAACCATATGGCCTCCCTGCTCAACAGCATGAATTCATGACACTACTGTATTTTGGAAGCTCCATGCAGTTCCAGGTCATCCCCCTGGGAAACAATGAGGTGGCCCAGGAAAGGCTTGCAGAAGGGTGCCAGGGTCTGGCCAGGGTGTGGAAGGGCTGCTCAGCAAGAGGGAATTAAGTTGCCTGTGACCTCTCAGCCTGGGAAGGAGGCAGAAGAACATGACAGGAGCCTTAGGAGACAAAAGTGACATAAAGGATTGAAGAGGGAATGTTATAGCACAAAAGTACAAAAGCTATTGTTTCTTCAAAGCAAGTGGGTTTCTTTTTTTTGTCCCCCTTCATGTGGCTCACAATTAAACTATGGAACTTTTGGCTGCTGCAGGATGGTAGAAAGCCAAAAATGTACATAGATTTAAAGCTAATTTGCAGACGTGCAGAAGGAAAATCTATTGTGAGCTACTAAGAGGCAAGATATCACCTTTGTGCCAGGTGGACCCTAGCCCACTGCTGTTGAAAGGCAAAGCTAAGGAGCATTCATTATACTCTGCTTGTTCTTACACCCTTCCCTCATCATTAGTTACTGAACTGTGTCAGAGATAGGATAGGGAGCCTATCAGACCCTTATGGTCTGTCTCAGTACAGCTTGTTCCTTATATCCTTACACATGCTATATTTAGAATGCATGAACTCAGATCCAGCAAGAACCTGTATCAGTAAAAATCAGTTGTTGCTTTGCACAGTAAATGACCAAGAGGCACAGCTACATCTACAAAGCCAGTTGTTGGCTCCCATAGCACCAGAAATTTCTACTACTGAGAAACATCTGTATATATATCACATATATTTGGTATATATTTATACCAGTTACATCATTGGCTCAGAGCAGCCAGCCAGTGTGTATGCAGCTCCAAGATAAGCTCTGACACCTCTGGTCCACCAAGAAGCAAGCTATGTCATGTAAGCAAGCACTGAGAATGAGAAGACAGTAGGTGACTGGTGAGGTCGCACCTCAAATCCTGTGTTCAGGTTTGGGCCCCTCACTGCAGGAGGGACACTGAGGTGCTGGAGTGTGTCCAGAGAAGGGCAACGGAGCTGGTGAAGGGTCTGGAGAACAAGTCCTGTGAGGAGCGGCTGAGGGAACTGGGGTTGTTTAGCCTGGAGAAAAGGAGGCTCAGGGGAGACCTTATTGCTCTCTGCAACTACCTGAAAGGAGGGTGTAGCAAGGTGGTGGTCAGTCTTCTGTCAGATAACTAGTGACAGGACAAGAAGAAACAGCCTCAAGTTGTGCTGTGGGAGGTTTAGATTGCATGTTATGAAAAATTTCTTCACTGAAAGGATGGTCAAGCACTGGAACAGGCTGCCCAGGAAGTGGGGGAGTCACCACCCCTGGAAATGTTTAAAAGACATGTGAATGTGGTACTTAGCGACATGGTTTGGTAGTGGACTTGGCAATGTTAGGTTAACAGTTGGGCTTGATATCTTAAATGTCTTTTCCAACCTAACCAATTCTATGATTCTATAGCCTGGACTGTGACAAGAGGTTTTCTACTTTTCCTTCTGCCAGTCTTTCTGTGTTCCAAATATTCCTCAATATCTCTTTCAATCAACATATTTCCTTAGCCTTTTGATTCCTTTCCCTGAGCTTTGGCTGCTGTGTGTGCTTTCAGGGCCAAAAGATGCATTCCTTTGAGTGTTCTCCTTCTCACAAGCTGGGAGAGTTTATACACCCTTTGATGAGGAAAACGGGGATGACAGTAGTTGTATTGCAGCTTTCTGGGTGTTCTCCATCTTCAGATAGAAGGCATTAGTATGGCTGTTCTCCTATTCTTAAGCCAGGTAACACAATGGACTCCAGCCAGATAACTGTAGCAGCAACAAGCGTTATTATACCTGATGGATACAGCTCTGCCAGGAAAAGCCCAAAGCCTCAGTGTATGCATAATGATCCTAGCTAAACTGTCTCTACCCCAGCTTCAGGGTGTAGGTCTACTCTTCCAGTAGCACTCCCCCAGTTACATTTGCTACTACATCAGTGTTACAGCAAGTGTATATTGATGCAATGTACTGGTTTTTATGTACCAATGGCACTTTGTACTTTGCTTCATGCACTTTGTCTCAGGGTAAATGTGAGGTATATCCACTTCTAGATGGCAGGAAATTGTAAATTGGGAATGGGTAAAAACCTCCCAAACCTGACTGCCTTGGTGGTGACCCGGACCCTGTTTGTAGGGTTCAGGCCCCACTTTGCTGGGACAGGGAAACTGTTTTCTTTGTGTGCAGAGAGTGCTTGGCTACGCATGAGGGACCTCATGCAGAACAGTTTAACCAGACATCTAATCTTGCCTGGAGGGAAGAGTGTTTTTTACAGTGTGAGTATTCATTTAGCTCTGTGTTTCTGCACTAGTGGGTAGGAATAAATCTTTATATTGTATTCTTTGAATAATACTAGAAATGCTGTCACCCGAGTCTATCATGTCCCTTGTAACTCAATAAACATAAGAAATTTCAAACCCAGACATACAACTTGTAATAATTTGGGTGTATATGTGCAAATAGGTCACTGAATACACTGCACTGCAGAACTTGATTTTTTAATTTATATTCTGTTTGTCAATGATTTCTTAGACTTTTTAATGTTATCTTTCGTTTTTTGTGGGAAATGTGGCAAGTCATAACTACACTAGCACTAATATTTCTCACATATGATGCCTGGCATAACCCTCTATATTCAAGCACCCCCTCATAAATATATGTACCTCAGTAGGACTAACAAAAGGTGTAAATCTTCAGCCTAGTGGTGGACTAAGCAAGCAAGAGAAGTGGCTATGTTGTCTTTCCCAGACTAAGTATCTCTGGAGCAGCCCTGTTGGCTCAGTGTTTGTGGAAAGGGTTATCAGCTTTACGTGTGGAGATGCCCGATGGTGTGAAAAACATAACCTTTCCTTCTGCCCACAAACTCAGACTGCAATCTCTGCCTCCAGATCCAAACTTTCTCAGCATTTGTGAAGCTGGGATAAGGCTTGGGCCTTGTTTCTGTTTCAGACTTTAGAGGTTTTTCATCCTTTCCTTTGAACTCTGCTAACCCCATCAGTTCAAAGTGGACGCTTTGAACATGAAAGCCTTAAAATTCTAATTAAACTGGCTGGCAAAGGAATGTGAAAAATCTCAGCAAGTCTGTGAGGCAGAGATTGATAAAACTTGGATTTGGTTTGTAATTTAAAAGGCGGGTTGTGTTAGGATTAAAAACGGAATCAAATTCTTATTCCCTCAGAGCCTGCGTTTTTACTTGCTTTAGTTGTAAGGACCAAGATAACTGGACAGCAGAAGGGAAGCTTTCCGCCGTCCTTGTTTGGGCAAACACAAACACCTTCCTGCTTATCTTACTTGCTCAGCAACATGTCACAGCTTGCTCACAATTACTTGACCATCCTAGAGACCAGGCAAGATCACTCCTTTTGTGACTCTCCTCTCTGACGGAGGCAGACTTAGAGCAATCCTCTTCACCCGGACAGGGAATTGCTCTGTTGCACACCGTGACTCAGGGCAGACCTACCTTACTTCTTGACATAGACCAGCCTGGCTGCATTGCTAAGGCTTACCCAGGTTAAATTACAGGTTAAAATCCTGTATGCCTTAGTGGGCCAATAATGCAGGATTTCAAGATGCAACCTCACTTCCCTCTGGGAGAGAACAGGGGAAGGGCACGGCTGCTCACCCCAGTCCTGCTCCGAGGCTCCCGTTCTGCTCTGTGGGATGGAGAGAAGCAGGCAGAGGCACCTGCCCTCCTGCCCTCCAGGGGATCCTGCTTTCCATGCCACCCTTGCAGGCAGCAGGCTGAGGGCACCTCTCGTTCTGAGAGGTAAATCTCAAATAAGTGTTTTCATTTGTTTTGGTGGGGAACCTCAGGGAGCAGGGCTGTGTATGTAAGTAAAAGATTTCTGGCACTTGCAAAACACTGTTCAGTATTCCTCCCAGTGTGACCCACATGGAAATGAAAGCTATCTCTGATTTCTTGTCTGCCCTCACTTACCAAAGCCCCTAAATATGCTTAGTTTACATTTGAAAAGTAACCCCCAAAATCCCTTTTGATGATAACTTCCTGACACATTAGTGACTCACTCAAGACCTTCCAGAAGGCGTTGGACACCCCAGGAACCCAGTCCAGATCGTTGGGTAGTATGAACTGGCATGGGTAAATAATCTTACTATGTCAGTGAATTTGCAACTGATCTATGGTAACTGTGCCAGCAAACACTATTTACCTCTTTTTTTTTTTTTTTTTCCTTTCCTTTCCTAGATATGACTTGGACAAGGAAAAGCTGCATTTTTCTGGAGATGGTAACGTTTGGATCCTGAATTAGGCTAGCTGCTGATTCCCCATGAGAAACCCTGGGTGACTGGCACTTTTGGTCTACTGAACAGTTTGAAACCCTGGGTCAGTGTTTGGTTCTGACACTGTTACATTTAATCTTTAGTTTCACAGCGTGATAGTGCTAAGGGCACAGTATTTGCCTCTGCTGACTGCAGATAATAGACTCAGCACTGAAGTCTTACATGCTGCAAAGTGCTCTAGTCCCCCTGTCTGATGCTGTACATTACACTCCTGACTCTCAAAAGAGTTTGCATTTGTCTTCCTTGCCTTTTTTAGAGGTGGCTTGAGACATTTCAGAAAACTACATTTTAGGTGACTTATTTCCACTGATTCACATTCCACTCCAGCTCTGATTCATTTGCCACAAGAGATCAGCAAAATCTGCAATTGCCTGGCCAAGCTTTCATGACTAAATCATACAGGCTGGGCACACAAAGTGCATGAGGCATGTCTGGGGCTTCAGGGCTGGGGCAGCTGGGGACTGCAGGAGCAGAAGGGAGAGACTAATAAACAAGAAAGCACCTGAGACTGTAGCCATGAAGGTGCTCCTCTGGGAGAAGGGAGGGCCTGCGTTCTTGCCCCTGCTCCTGTTGCTCTTAATCTGATGACACTTAATTAAGACATGCATAAGCAGCGCTGGGAACAGTGCCTCCTTTACTCTTTCACTGGCCCCTGCCACTCTCATTGCTGGGCACCAGGCTTAGGTGGGATGAATGGAAAATAACTGCACTCTTGCCTTGCCTCTCTGGGAGATGGGGGTGGGGGCAGTCTGTTGGGAATGGGGCAGTGATGGAAAGAAGATGAAGTTGATTCCAGTCCCAGTTTAAGAGGTCTGGATCCTACCCTGGAGCTGGCTTAGGTGGGGAGGGTGACTCAGAGCCCCTCTAAGTGAGACAGGGAGGCCTCACCACCGAACCTCAGTGGTGGCAAGCAGGGAGCATCTCTGGAGGGTTAGTGGCATTCCTGAGAGTGAGATTTGATTTACTTGCTTGGCTTTACATACATCAAAGTCCAGTTTCCCTGATGATGTGGCTCCAACCTGTGTTTCCTTCACCTGAGTGCAGGCTGGTGTCACTGTGAGGTGGGCATTACTCAGAGCTGAGGTGCAGGCATAGCCAAGGCGTGCCCTTACACCTGGGCACGCAGAACCTCACCTGCGTGTGGATGGACAGTAAACCTGAATGAGGCTGTCTGGGCATTGAAGCTGCACATATACCTTAGAGGAAGACTATGTGCCTTCATCAGCTGTGGGAAGTCAGCTTAGAAGGAGTGTTTTTAAACAGGACAGAGGATTTTGTGCTGTTATCCTCCGGCATTTAGCGACACTGTTTTTTCCTCCTAAGGATAGGCAGCCAACAGAACAGCAGACAGCAGCGTAAGCAACTGCAATCTCAGCTTTCCTCAGCCAGAAAGGGAGATGGTTGTTACTCCCTAGAAAATGTCTGGTTTTATTTTTCTGTATTATTTTGATGTTAACATCCAGAAAGCAGAGGCTAGTAGCCTGGTTTTACCCTTTCCCACTGAAATTCAGCCTCACCCTTGACTGCTATGCCTTGGGTCTTACTTTCTTGGCTACTGTATGGCCCAGAATTCCATTCCCAAGGAAGTTTCAGTGTGCTTTGGGTCTTCTTATAACGCCCTGGTGGGATGTGGGACCCCAAGAAGGGGAGAGCTCAGTGTCCTACAGTGCTTCAAAGTATGCCAAATACAGTAACCCACACCATCTACTGCGTTTGTTCAGTGCTCTGATCTGCTAACTGTCATCACAACTCTATTTGTCCATCATTCACCCTTCATTGACTTGATTGAATCTGATGAGCAGTGAGCTTCTGAGGTAGACAAAGAGCTGTTTGGATAGTTCTGTTTAGAAAGAGGCAGAGAAAATGCTTGCTCTTGAAGACTGGCTTTGGGTGTTTGGTGTCACAGGTGTGATGGCTCAGGAGAACTAACCATTTGATGCAAGATCACCGGGGCATAGCAAAATTTGATCTCATGCTGTTAAGACTTCTATGAGTCAACATTTTAGGGCCGCAAGCAGTCGTTCCTTGTCTTTTCATTTAAAAAGCAATCAGTGCCTCTGGACACCACAAAGCCAGTCACCACAAAGCAACATCTCTAACAACTCTTGTGCTGTTATCAGATGTGGAGTTGCCAATTGATGATCTGGATGATCCTGATCCTGCGTGTCCACCACATGTATATTTAAACTGTGTATTAAGTTCCTGCACGTGTGCCCTGTATTATATAAATTCTTAATTAAAAAAAAAAAGAAGAAAAAAAGAATTTGCTATCTGTCACAACTCTAACCGCTGCTCTTTCCAGGGATGCATCTGTGCCTCACAGAGGGATATATGCCTGTACTAGGTGGAGGAGGAAGAGACACTGACCTGCTTATTTAGAAAGGACAGATCTGAGTGCTGATCCCTGGATAAGGTGAAAAGGCCTCAAAGGGAGGCAGGTAACTTGTCCCATTGTTCTACCTTATAACCAGCAGCAAGAAGTCAGTGGTTAACATAGGCAGATTGTATCTCCCTTTGGTGCTCTACAGAAGCACTTGCTGATCCTTCCTTGGCTGTAGGGAATGTTTAAGTCCTGGTGTCCTGCCCAAAGAGCAGGTGAAATGATGCCTTGGTGGGGAGAGCAGGCTGGGTGCACTGGGCCGCTGGAAAGTGCACATATTAGTGTACCTGAAGGCTTCAGTCTAAATCATTCCCCTAGGAAATGAATGATGTGAATGGGTGCCTCGTTTACTTCAAAGTGCTTCAAAGTAAGTTGGGCACTGAACTGCTGTGACTACCTAACATATTTAGGAGCTTTAAAAAAGTTAAAGCAATTTAAGTACTTGGAATTTCTTACTGCTTATATGGAGTAAGTTTATTGTACAGGTATTACAACAGGGTACAAAATCCCTGTTTTTATCCAGTTTTCTGCTTGTGTGAGTGAATGTGTATGTGTGTTCAGAATCTGAAGAAAATTCAAGCTGAACTGACTGCAATTATCTGCTGTTTGAAGCAAAGCATTACTTTTTTCTGAAGCAGTGGTACAGTTTTATCGTAGTCCCTTTACAGTCTATGGCAAGAAAGGGCACTGATAAGTTAAATTTACATTACATATTGTTCCCCAGGAACATCACAATGCTCTTATCATCTTCAAATACTATCTTTTGTCTGAAACTTCAATTAAAAATGGGTTTTAGGCCAAAATCTCAATCTCATTAGCAACAGCAATCACTCCCAGTTATGAAACTTGATACTAGTACTCATTGCATAAATGAAGCTTTACAGGACCATCTTTATCGTCATATTCTTTCTGCACTAGTGACTAAACATGAGCGGTATGGTTGCCTGTGTATTTTAAGGTCTGTGTATTTAGTAGTTTGCGGTTTTTTTAAAGAGCAAGGTATTATAACCCTGCTAAATTCCTTGAATATGAACATCCAGACTAGGTTTTATATTAAATCTTTTTTTGCTTTTTTTCTATGACGATTTTGTGGCATGGAAATGCAGGAGTTAACTAGTTTAAATTTTGCCTGAAGTCTAATAAGCGATCTGACTTAAAGTAAACAACAGTCCGAGCTACATAGTTTTCTTTTTATTAGCTGACCTTGCGAGCTAATAAATCCATCCTGTATTTTTCTGCTACTGCCAGTTTGCAGCATACAGGAAACTAATCTTGTACAATAACTACCTTCCTGTACTCAGTTCTTAAATGGAGCCAAATGGATTGGTGGCGGAAGAGCTCCCCAGCAGTTCCTGTGAAACAGTGCTGAGCACAGCAAGACCTGACAGAGGCTGCTTGCTATTATTGACTTTGACAATGTAATTATGTACTCATTTACCTCCCTAGCACTTAAGGAAAAAAACAAAACCAAAACCCTCAGTACGACTACAACAATTTTAATGTCAAATTAGATGTGAGATATGTATTTGTAACATGCTAAATATATAGCAATAGCTCTGATTTTTGAGAGGGTAAAACACACTAGCAGTGGTCATTACAGCACAAAGGTCTTTCATATGTATCTGGATGCTGCAGCAGCACTTTGTTCCAGACACAAAGGCTCGTGCTCACTAGTGAGTTAATAAAGGATCTGTATTCTGATTAGAAACTTGTATGTGCTCTTTAGCATTAAAGTCAGGCTCCCATTAACATAGTATACTGCAGTATACTACAAATTAATCTAGGATCACTTATTTAGGGGCTGAGCTCTTTCTTTCAAGTTTAGAGGTGTTCATGGGTATCTTGCATACTTACGAGTGGTTTCCTTTTGCATGCACGGCAGTCAGTTGCGAGAGCTGCCGAAGATTTCACTGCTGCAAGGCCAACTGCAGGAGCAGAACCCCAGCGTGCTGTATCACTGTGGACACATGTAGGTGGAGGGCATGTGCTTGTATAAATCCAGTATTCTTACTTTGCTGCATGTGGAGAAAAGACCTTCCAAAAGGAGGTCCCTGATTCAGTCAAGTGAGGTAACTGTCTGGTCAATATGGAAATGAATGTGTGAAAGCTATTTTTTTGGATCTGTCATGAAATGTTTTTACAGCTAGCATATGTCTCTCCAGCCCCCCTGCCCACCACCAAAACCAAGAAAAGGACTCACTGAAACAAAGCAGAATGAACTATTTGAATGGCTTTTTTGAAAAACATGTTTGATGAGATAGCTCCCCCCCCCCCCAAGTTCTTGATTATGCCTGACTCCTGCTGCATTTGCCCTCTCAGAAAAGGTTAAACACCAAGTATGGTTCACATATTGCTCTCCAGGGAAAAAGACCATGATAGCTTCCGAGCTTTGGCTGTCATTATTGTAAAGCATTTATGAGAAATCACACTAGCTACTCCACTAAAATGGCTACATTTCTCTGCAGCAACTTTTATTTGGGCTCTGTACCAGCTGTGGTTGTGAATACAGCTGGGTGAATAGAAAGGGACAGAAAATATAAATGAGTTTCTGTGTTCTTTCTGAGTCTTCTTGTAACTTGTGATTTCTTGTAATTTTTTTTTTTTTAAACATAACTGGAAGCTTAACTCAGCTCCTGGAGTTCAGTATTCTGTTTCAAATGAAAATATATTTTATACACACAGGTCTTGGGTAAAGGTTTCTGGATCTGTTAGGTAAGATAGTTCATTCAAGAGAAATGAACGATTTGGACAGAGGTCTTCTCAATTAGTGACTTAATGGACGTTTGCTATTGTGTATAATGGGGTATCCTCTTAAAAGTTCTCCACAGGAACAATTGTTGGCATGACTCTGGAAATAAGACATTTAATGATGGTTAGGAAGGCAGCCTGTAGATAAAACTGAAACATACACCATTAATTTAATTCAAATATCAGAATATTTGCTGTTAAGTAAAGGTATCTACTGTACATTCCTGGCTTGATCCTCACCCTTTAACCTTTATCACTGAGTATCTTTAAGCTCCCAGAGCAAACGTCTTAAATGCACGTACTTTGCTTTGAAATCAGGGTGGCCTGAATCCACATTCAAGACACTAATGACACTATAACTCACACCATAACTCAGTCCCCACACAGCCCAGCTCATCTAGGTCCATCCTTACTGAGACAAGGGCTCTGTAGAAGATGGTATGTGATCCTGTAATTAAAAATACTGTACTATTGTAGTTAAAAAAGAATTACTTTAAAAGCTTGATATTATTTAAAAAGTTTAAGTTTTTTTACTGTTGTTTTTTTTTGTAACCTAAAAATAAGCAGGTAAGAGATCCATAGGAAAAAAATCAACCCCTTTCCCATAGATATCTAATCAGACAGACTAATACTGCGTTCTGATCTGGGATCTGCTAAGCAGGGATTGGACTCCTGGCTCCCTAGGTTTCTGCTATATCTAACAAAAAAGCCTGTGGCAGCTCTGAGCCCTCAATGGCTGTTTAGGCAGCTGATTAGACTAGCATAGAATAGGACAATGTATTTTGCTACATGCTGCACAGACATGTCCTCTGGGCTCAGTTTCTAGTTCTGAAAAAGAGCACACTATAGGCAATCTTCCCTGTGCAGCATGTCTCCATCCCTGTACTCCTCCTATCCACTGGTTATTCAACCCAGCTCCTGTTCTCTGCCTGTTTCCTTCTCTCCAAATCAGACTCCCTGCTGGCCCATCTTTTGCCACCTTCTTCGACTCTTCCTCCCTGCCTGTCTCTCCAGCTCTGTTTCCCACCCCAGGCTCCCACCTCCAGGTGCAGATCTCCTGGTCTGTGACTCCCACTTGCTGCTTGTCTACCCCTCATCTGGCACCATCTTCCCCCACACTTGGAGGCCATCAAGAGAAGAAGTAATGGGAGCTTACTCTTCATACTAGGGACTACCTCTTGCAGCTAAGTGCAGCAGCCCTCTTGCAGGTGAAATTCTTGTAGTGATCCCAGAAGTTACATCACTCTGCAAAATAGTGCAAACACGGTTTGACCATGTGGAGGACCTGCTATGAAAAGCTCAGTGAAAATGGACTCTTCAGTCCATCCAAAGCTGCTGAACTCTACCACAGTCCTCTCAACTCAGTGCCGTCCTCATAAGAGCAAAATTTCCCAGATCCTTTTATGACACTGAGTTTTCTTGGGGATAGCAGAAAACAGCAGAAGAACTCAACTCAAATGCATTTCAAGCCTTCACTCTCAAGTACATGAAAGAGACTAGAGATTGACAGTAAAATGACTTTTAAATTATTTTCTAAATAGGGAAAAATGTGTATTTCCATGATATCGTTCTTGGAAACTGTCAAACCCTTAGCAGAAATGTGCCCTGATACTTTCATAGGGCAAGTATATAATGTGTATCTGAAAAATAAAAGCTATAAACCTGTATATCTGAACAACTTATTTAGTAATTCACTAAAACCATTATCTTGTAATGGGTATTTGGGCAGTCTTAAACATAATTTGTATTCAGTTTCTGTCTATATTTATAGAACACTGTTATGGACGGGTACATTTGCACATGGCTACAGGAGCTGTGTTGTCACACCTGTCAGATTTATTGTACACATGCTCAAGATGTTATCTATTTAGCTTTCCCTGAACCTCTAAGACACACATGTTTACTTGTTTTTGTACAATTCTCTCTTCATAGTTCACTGCACTTTCCCTCTATACTCCTCAAATCCTACAATGTCTTGTTTAATCTGAATAGACAAGAACAGAACACTGTGTTCGAAGTAGAACCCTACCAGGGAAATGTATTACTCTCATCATTATCACCGTCTTAGACACAGAGAAAACCTGCTGTGAATGCTGTTCTAGGGGCTTATTTAACTTTTTAGAGTCAGGAACAGAAAGGCACTCCCTTCCCTTTCTATCAAACCAAATTCTGGGTCTCTGTTTCATCCAAAACCACACCTGGGTGCACGAGTTTCTAATAAGTTATTTTCAAAGAAATAAGAGTTCAATTGTCTGCTGGTTTGAGTCAACCTTGTTAGGTTCAATTAACAGTTTTACAGTGCTGTAGGTAGATTTCTTGCAGCATTTCTGAATTTCTTAAGAAAACCTATGTCTGCTTTGACTAAAAATGTGATCTAACTCCTAATTATTCACGGAATATTTTACATCCACCCTGAAACTCACTACCATTTACCCAACAGTATGGATATTTATTACTCCAAATAGTCCCTAATTTATTCATAGTCATTGATGGCAGATAATTCCATTAACTTTCCTTATTTTATTCTGTTAACATCCTACCACATGAAAACTATTTCAGCTCCTGGAAGACCCTCAAACACAGGGGACTTTATGGGAAACAGTCAAAAGGCTATTCATAACAGTGAGTTAAGAATAACTAAGAAGTTCTGAGAATCCATACAAATGATTTCAGGCATTTAGATAAATATCTTGGACAAAAACCTTTATTTTTTTGTGCTTTGTTTTGGCACCAGTGCAAAAATAGCATGAAATTCTGCAACTCCAATTTAGTTGCATTTTATTCTCCTTTTGCTGAGTTGTACATGATTCAGCAAAATGCAAATAATCTGGCCTCTGTACTTTTTCCATTGACCCTGATTTGCAGGTACTGGGGCAGAAGGACAAAGAGATGTTTCTTCCTCTATGTGCAATTAAAAACAAGTCTTCTTTGAATGCTGAAAGCTGACTCTGTCACTCTCAGACTTCTGAGACCTACTGTGAACTTAGCAAGTCGTCTGTGGTAGGGAACTGATCTGTCACAACACATGAGGATAAGCCCCATCTGTGCTCTCTGAAGCCATCAGTTTGGAGTTGCTCTAAGTTAGTACATTTCTGCTTCCCTACTTTGGGAGTTGTCCAGGATATTGGATAAGTAAGTATTGTCAGGGTGCACATTTCTAGGGTTCTCTCTTTGGTCTGTAGCTACATTTAACAAGTTTTCATTTCACACATGTTCTGTGACGATGCTTCCTGTCCTGTCCTGCACTAATCTAATCTCCCTCTGCCCTGGAACAGCATGGATTTTCTGTATCTCACAAAGGAAGGCTTAGAGATGTTTGATTATTTGAAGATCTGTTCCTTACTAGCTCAGACCATCACTATCAGAGATAAAATTCTGGTCTTCCCAGTGACAGAACTTCCACTTCAGGACCATTTTCTCTCGTGATTTACGCTGCCTTCTTGCTTGGGTGTCTTGTTCTCTGTTGATGTTTGCAAGGAAAGGCGACAGCAATATTTTTTTAAGTTCAATTTAGTTTCACATGAGATCTGCAAAATCTACTTTATCTACAACAGTGCCTATTTGGTGCCCTGAAGGCAAAATTCTGATAACTCAAAAAAATGGATGAAATGCCATTGAAATGTACAACAGGTATGAAATCCTGGGCACAAGCCATGGAGTAGCTTCAGACTGGGTGCTGTGGTTAAAAAAAATGTTTATCTGTGGGTTATACGGAAGATTAGAGGGAAGAAAATGCACGTAAGCACACAAGAATTTTTATTAATGTTTAGCTGAACTACACTTACTCTCCAAGATATCACAACACTTTCTAGAAACAAAACAATATTCCCTTCAGTGTTGAGCACTGATATGAATGTATGATAAGGTGTTATGACTTTCTGGAATCACTGCAGTGAGCTGTGAATTATTCATGAAATTAAAAATCCCAACTAATTCACAGCATCAAACAGTTCTGGCAAGTGGCATATAATGCTGGAAGAAAAAACATACACTACATATTAATCCAGAAAAACCTTTTTTATCCCTTAAATCACTGGACCCATATTGTTTTCCTCACCCTCAGGCATGATGGTACTTTAAAGCTTTTAGAAGTCATTTTTTTCACATATCAGGATTTAGATATTGTGATTCTGTGCTGTGAATAGGTTACGCTATAAATGACTCAGAAACTAGCAACTAAAAATTCTTAAGCAAAAACAAAAAGTAGCCAGTAGAGATTCACAGCTGCTTTTGTATTGTTTTTTCTATAAATACATACAGATACAATGGGTTTTTTTCTTTGTAGCGGAAAAAAAGTGTTAGCAAGTGCAAGGAAGGAGTAGGGAAATAATGTAAACAGTTTGATCAGTAAACATGCGCATTTTGCAGGAAAGTACTTGCTCAGATTCAGTTTCAAAACCCTCAAATATAAAGAATACAGGCATTTGTTGCAAATTGCAAATGAGTTCCACTCTTGCATAGTTTTCGCGTTAAAAGTGGATAATTTCCAGTTAAATCATTATAACTGATCTTTTTGACCTCTCAGGGATTTGCAGGCAGTTTACTATTTTGTGAATGCTTGCTCAAATATGAAAATCCTGAAAGATGAGAAGCAAAACTGGGAAATGTTATGAAAACTATTCAAATCTTTACAGAGCCCCACTCTCTTAAAGGAGGTATATACTTCCATTTACAGTCCCTTATGGATAATAAATAATACATATTCTGGGTCTGGTCCTCAAGCGTTTTACTCAAGGGCGTTACTTGAAAAATCAGTAGCAGTATATTATTGTAAAACCCTGCAGCAGGGATTCAGGTTTGTTTTCTATCTGACACATGAAAGTAAGGTATACAGATGTGTGCTTCCATTATATCAAGTCTTTTTATTCTTTATGGAAAACATGAAACACCAATATTCCAAGTAAAAGAACAGTTACATTTACTTAATTACTCCTTTCTCTAGTTTTCTGAGCATCTCAGGAACTTAAACCCAAATCCCGAAATAACCCTTTTGCAGCTCAGTCCACTGTATTTAATTTTCATTTTTCTTCTTTTAGCCTCTTCCTCCAGAAAGAGGCACTTCTCTGGAGTAGCTCTTGTCTATTCAGCATTAGGAGAGTGGACAAATGAAAAATTGTAATTGATTTGATGACAATGTCCTCATCAAAAGTCACATCTCTGGGGAGAGCTTCAGAAGGCTAATACCAGTTCTTGAACCTTCAAGGTTTGCTATTTCAAGTGTCTTCCTACTCTTCAGGGTGCTCAGTTTTGAATAGAGATAGGAAAAATCTGCACAATGTACCAACTGGTGAAAAAGAAAAGAACTCAGAAGGACTCACAGATAACAGTGTACAACTGCCAACAGCTTCCCTGAAACCCATTTTTTTTTGATAGAATGTGTTAATGAATTCCCATGTGCTTTGACCTAGGCTATTTTGGAAGTCCTGGGCTTCTGAGAATTGCTCATTCAGTCCTATCTAGGCCAGAGTCAGTAGGATATGGATGCTGGTATATCAAAGCAAATCTAGAGGCAGAAGCATCCCTGGAACTAGGCACTACTTGAAAGGAGAGCAAGGAAAGGCCAAAAAAGTATTGGGAAAGAAGAGGGCAGAGAAGGAGTTCTGATAACATCCCTCTTATGAGGAACTGGAGACCTTTCTTTAGCAAAAACTGCCATCTGCAAAGCAGAGTGCTGTGATAGGGACACAAAGACTGCAGTCAACACCCCATTCAAAATGCCTGGCTTCAACAAGCTGCCCAGAGCTTTCTCAATGTTGTTTATTTCATATGGGGAACTAACAGGAAAGAATTTGTCAGGGCAATCAAAAACTGCATCTCCAGCAATTAAGGAAATATTGCATACAGGCAATCACACCCTACCCAGAGCAAAATTCTCCTTGCACCTCAGTTCCCATAGCTTCATATTGGTCTCGCTTCTTTCATTCTCTTCTTCTAGAAGACATTTGTAACACAGAATTCTCACACTTCTTTTCAACAGTAGGCTACTGGACAAATGCTATCTGGCTCCTGGTTTTTCTATAATGTGAATATGAAAATACAAATTTCTGTAGAAACTGGTGCAAAGGAAAACTTTGAACATTATTTATGTGCTATTTCACACTATAACTGCAAGGAAAGCTACTTCTGTTAAGCATTCAGACTATTTTGGGAAGAGTTGAAAGCCTTGTTTGAATCTTTTTATATTTTCTGGGTAATAAATATATCCCTGCAGAAAGACAACTTACGTGTTTATGTATGCAATTACTGTCTTGCTGCTTCCCAACTATCTCATCTACCTAAAATCAACAGAACTTTCCAAATGTTTAATCTATCCTGGGAGAATTAATATGGAAATTATCTCATCTGGAGTCATAGGAAATAGCATTCCAAAGCTATAGAAATGAAAACTGTCATCACAGCAAAAAGATGAGGGAGATGTCTGCACTGGAGCAGTACCTAGCGTAACCTAGCTAATGCAGGCATGGCTAAGGCTAACAGTACACGGTGCAGCAGGACATAGCTCAGCTGAAAATCTCACCTGCACCCTAACTAAAAGTCAGTCTTCTTCCTGAAGTGACCACTGGGTTGAAGTGTTTCAGTGAAATTGGTACCTGTGTTAACTGTTTTCATGTGTATTTGTAAATGCATCTTTAAAGTGTAATGCAAATGTTCCGTAGGGACAGGAGTTAGAAGGGGTACTTGTTTTTCCAATTTCCTTGCCGTTTTACTTGCCGTTCCCCAGCAAGTGCAAGAGGAGAGTCATCATGAAGAGATGATCTAAAACATCAGGAACTGTAGGGGAGAGAAGGAAGAGCTGTTTTAGGAACTTGGTTGGCCATGTTTGCAGATAACTGTGAAAGCAGGGTTGTGAAGAGGTGCTTTTCCAATGAATTTGGAAAAGGTGAAAAATTCCTGCATCACTCTGGAGGCAGAAGAGACTTACATAAACAACTTGTTTGGAACACTTTTCTTGCATCAGACAAACCCCATTGTTAATTTTCTTTTAACCTGCATGGTACAGAGATCACACCTTACAGTATTTTCCTATAGGATGTCTATTTTAATATCAACCCTAAACACTAACCCTGTGGATAATGGGAAAGATGCATTATATATAGGAGTTTGCAAGTACATGGGTTTTTTTCCCATAGTCATCCTATGCTTTAAACCTTGGATACCACTGTTCTTTAATTGTTTAGGCTATCATTGAGAAAGCAATACTTTACCTCTGCTTCTCATTTAAATTGTTTAGGCTAGTATTGAGAAACCAATACTTCACCTCTCCTTTTTGTTAACAAAAAAATCTGCTTTCAGCAGACCTAAATGCTCTATCCAGCTCTCAATGATTATGCTGATGATGCCATTCAGCAGTGTAGTTTTCCACTATGGTTTAGTAGTTCAGAAATGATACTGGCAAAACTAATTGTGATCAGGCAGTTTGCTAGCCTAACTTTCTGCCTCAGATTTGGCACAATCTTAGGTACCCACGCTACAGCTAATGGCAAGAAAAATCAGAACAGTGATTTCTGGCAGAACCAAATAGTTTCACTGTTATTTTTTTAGCAAAGGCCTTACAATTAAGAGGCATAATCACAAAGCTTCATTGACACTGTGATTAACAAGGAAATTAGATTAAGTTAAGTAGCAAAGTGAAGTGAACAGTTTATTAGACTTGATCTGCCACAACTAGGTTGAAATAAATAGATCAGCACAATATTTCTGTGTAGATAGAGCCTAAAACATTACAGATACCAGGCAAAAGAAGCCAGGCAAGATGCAGGGGTGGTAGGCTGAGAGGATGCAATGTACCCCTCCTTCCCCAGTGGCTGTAGACCTCCATAGTAGTTGGTGGCAGCTTTTTCTCATCTTGGTATTCAATGTCTTCTCTTATCCACAAATTTGATTTGACTTATAATTTAATTTTTGAGTCCTGGAAAAAAAATATGCAAACTTTCTTAATATTTCTCTCCACAAACAACATCAACTTTTGCCTTTGCAATATAATCCTTAGAACCGCACAACTTGTTTATTAGCAAGGTCTTTATGTAGTGAAGATAACTGTTGACCCTGGTCCAACCGCAATTACTCAACATGTTCCTCTCTTCTCTTTCAGGGCTTTACATCTACTACAGATAAGTGTAAGAAATGAACAGAAAGATGCAGAATATGTGATTCGGAATTAATCTTTTTACAGATTTATAGATGCACTAAACCTTTTTGGCACAAACACAGTATTACTCACCAGAGTGTGCCAATTTGAATTGACACGATGTGTGACATACCCTGAACAGGACTGGGTTGTGTTTAACAGAAAGCAGACATGGGCTACCATGGTGTGTAATCTGCACGTCTAATTTCTGCTGTCAATCAGACTGTTCACCAGGAAATTGAGCCATGCCATGGAAGCCTTTTTTTACATACTTGGAGAGATTTCAGGTGCTTGATGTGTAGGGAGATGTTAAAATTGGGTATTTTATTAAGTACTTCTCTTTCCTTCTATTCTTGATTCGTTAGTGCCAAAACCTCATCTAAAGAAGGTTTTCTCTCTTCTTTTTTTAAAAAAAATATTTATCATTTTGAAAGTTAATCCAGCTCTGAGCAGGAATAGTCAGCATATACCCTTAACCATAGGCTCAGATGTTCTGCATTGACTGCTGTTTTGACATTCTTGGATGGAAATCTATTGCTTAATACTCAAACGTGATGCACATACTGGTTCTCTGGCATGCCTTTGCTTACGACCATCTGTTGAGGTGGCACTATGCCCATTCAAAAAACTCCTTGCCAGTTTCAAGAGGGCATAGGTACCAACCAAATATAGATTTAAAAAGATAGATAGCAAACTGCTAGGGATGTCGTTTTATCTGCAAGACTATTCCTCTTGCTGTTAGGCAATCCCAGACTGGCCCCATACATTTCAGAATAAGCCTTGCAGGCATGTTGTAAGCTTATCTCAAATATGTCTGTTTGTACACATATATACAAAGGTTAAAAAGTATAATTAACTAGAAGATGTCTACATATCCATTCTTCTCAGTGAGACTATCCTGGTCTTGGGGAAAATTCCTTTTCAAAAACCAGTAATGGTAAACAAAAAATTACTGTCTTTGTAAATAGAAGTAGCTATTTCTCATATCTACCTTTCAAATTTAACACATTGACATTAGATAGATACTGTAAAAAAGGATTTGGGAATTTTTTTCTTGAATGGTAATTAGGGATCATTTGAAAGATATCTGTTGCTGGGTTGCTCAGAAAAGCCTCATTCTTTGGATGAATTTAGAACACAAAAATGTTCATGACAAGTGAAACGAGTCAGGTTGTGTATGAATGCAATTATGGTTTGAACTTTGCAGAGCTCGTATCAAAAGGTAGAGTGTCATTTTAGGACAAAATCAGAAGTTAAGATTTTCAGGGCTTGTGGAACAAAAATAGTGATCAGAGTCTAGTTTTATTTGCAGCTTGTAAGAGGAACAAAACTCACTGGTATTGCTAATATAGAAGACTTTTGTCATGCACATGATGAATAAATAACAGCTAGTATTAATAAATATTTAAACTGCAATTGTATAGAGAAGTTTACAATGATAGGAAGACAATATACCTACACAGATGAATTTAAAATACATTGTAACACATGAGAAGATAATAAGATCAAGCTCAAAAGCAGGTGGGAAGGAGACCAAGAAAGTGAAATAGCAGGAAAGGGAGAGAAATGTGAAACCAGGCTTGCCAGAGGACAGAATGACATGACTTCAAAGACAGAAGCAAAGAACCTGAATATTACGTGGAAGGAAGGAAGGTAGGTTGCAAAAAGGTTGGGAAAGCAACCTTCATGTTAGTATGGAAAAATAGGTGAATGGGCTCTTCCATGACACCAGCAACAGGACGTAAATGGGAAGGTGAGGTGCAAGAGTCTGGGACAAAATGATTGCAGAAGTACAAAAGTTGTGTGAGAGAAATTACTTCCCCCCCCGCCCCCCCCCCCCCCCCCATCCCGTTGGAAAGAAGATACGCTCTATAAAGCTTATAAAAGAGCTGAAGGGAGAAGAATGTGAGAGAGATCATTGCAAAGAGAAAATTTATTCAAAATAATAGACATTTCCCAACACGATGAGTCTGAAAGCTTCCTACCCAACCAGAAAGTTCCCAAGAAAGTGAAAAAGTTTGCTTTTGTAAATCCAGATATTCACCAGAGGTGGATATGAGAACATTTCCAGCCAGCTGCTGTAAAAGTTAAATTTAAAAATTAGCTGAGGATTCCTTTAAGCAGCAGCCATTGCTTGGTCTGTGAGCACTTCTCTGGAAACATTTACATGCATGCCACTTTGTTACAATACTGTGCTAACTCTATGGTCATCATACCTGCATTTACATGCAGAGCAGGCTTGTAAAAACCAAGGCCAAGATATGATCTTTACCTGCTCTTTCAATTGGCCCGTGTACCTCCTTTTACGCACTTCTCTTGGATGAGGTTTGGGCTTCCTTCCACAAGTGCTGACTACCCTTGACACCATCCCTTCCAAAAGGCTGGAGCAGCATATCTTCTGCATATTTGCTCTGCGGAAGATCAATGGGACAATTCAGGCAGTTGTCATTAAGACAGTAATTACTTGCCTATTGTAACAGATTATACTTCTACAGGGTCCTGTTATGGGCTAGGACTTTGCTGTGGCTGAAAGCCTTAAGAACCCAGAACAAAGAGATGGTCCTTGTAGCACAGCAGTTATAATCTAAATGCCTCTTAAAAACAAGTATGTGTTCCAGTATTTCACCAATTGCTGAACTGGAATCTAATTCTGAGTTTCAATATTTTGCTTTTCTTGACAAGAGACTGAAACCTGTATTCTTTCTTTGGGATGTAGCTTCCCTCTGACAGAGGCCTGGAAAAGAGGGTCAGGATTTGTTGCAAGCTGTAAAGCACCCCATGTCTTTGAGTTAAAAGCAGATGCCCAATGTGGACACTTCTGATGGATCTCTTGAGCATGGCAGGGTGTGGGAAAGGGTACACTAGGTTATGAGGGTATCTGGCTATTTAGTGGCATGACAGAGAGAAGCCCCACAAGGGCACAGTGTCTGTTGTCCGTGGGTCAAAGAATAAAGGTAATAAAGAGTTTTGCTAAAGCAGCAGGTACAAGCGCTTTTGCTGTGCTTACAACTCTCCCACTACACAGTCTTCACAGAGGAAAATATCCACCAATGGTGAAACAATTAAGTATCAACAAATGCTGACTCTCGTCTTCTCTTGAAAAGAACAAGTAGAAATGTCTAAAAGGTGTAAGAGGTGATTAATTTATCTTGATCCCTAAGAAGCAAACATGAAATTCATCTATGAAAACCAGTGCCATTAATCCAATATTACTTCTTGTTATAATCTATTTGTCTTGACCTATCACATCCTTATCAACCTATATTGAAATAAGTGTCTGTTTTAAATTCTTGTAGGAGATATTTGACAATAGGGTTTACCAACAGAGGGAATTAAAAGCTGCAGCTGAGTTGGAAAAATAACAAGTGTAACAAAGTTAGAATGTGTAATTTTTTCCTTTGATGGTGCCTGGAAATGTTTATGAAAAGATTTGCGGCTTTTGAAAAAATTATTTCTTTCTAAAGAGTACAGAGTCAATACGAACTCAGTGCCTTAGGATGATTATAAAGACAAAATGACTTCTTAAAACATATGTATATGTATCAATACCTATCTATATCTTTGCATAGCTCTGCATAAATGTGTTTATGATTAGTGTGTGTATATATATATATGATTGACATGTGTTTCTAATTTATAATTTAAAGTAAAATAATTTTATATTTTCTTAAATCTTGCAAGGGAAAACATCCTTAAGGTGAAATTCTCTCTCTGTTTTTGAGACAAAACCACTTTCCAGATAAAAAGGAAAGAAAAAGGAGAGTCAGTTTTGTCTCTAAATTACAGCTCTGTGCCTTCTAACGTCTGCATAAATTCAATTCCCACTTGTAACTTACCATTGTTTATTCTATGTCAGAAGTAAAGTATTAGCTACAGCTCTAGAAACATACACTGACAAAGTCAGCAAACTATAAGTAATTCAATTCATTATGGTATTCCCATCTATATCAACGTATGTGTTTCAATGTTTCATAGCGTTACAATGGTACAGTTTTTCATGCCATATGAGAGGGCCATAACCTTTTGCAATCTCGGTCCATTGAAGGTTGGGAAAAGCAGGATATAAAGTTCTCTCTAAATGAGCACTCATGTGTTACACAACCATCCCTTAATATTTAAAAACAACTCAGAAAAACAGATCAAGAAAAAGCGGTTGCATTGCAGAGCAAGTGCAATTATAAAGCCCAGAAATATTTCACATGGGTATTTATGGTGGGCTCAGCACAGTGGTGAGCTATACTTCAGACTCTGGGAACATGAAGAAGGATATATATTCCTAAAATCATCATAAAATTTAAGAGCACTTGGACTCCTGTAGGAATGTTGTCAGGGAATGGTATGTTTTTTACTAGAAGGTGGCTGCCAAGCAGGATCACTGAGTGCTTAATCACCCTTATATTAAAGCTGAGAAACATGAACTGAAACAGTTATTATAGGGAATAATTAGAGATCAAATTAAAAGCATTAGAACTGGCAATAAGATCAAAGCAAAGCATTCCCTGTGAGAAACGGACACGATGTTGCTCAGAACAGTTAGAATTGAAGATTTGTCTTGAAGATTATATTCTTTAAAGTGAAAGTGCTTAAGAACAGTTAAGGTGCAGCTAATGAAAACTACACACAGAGAGTCAGATAACAAGGGCAAATACCTGCTTGCAGCAAATGTGACAGCAGGTGCACAACACCATCAAGGGAAAGCGATGCCATTAAAAATAAACCATGAAATTTGGCAAAGCAAAAACCAGCAAATACTGAGCAAGTGTTGCAGACTCAATTCAACAACTGAAAAGACACAGCAAAGTACCAGAGCACCATACACAGAATATCACAAAGATCATCAGTTCAGAGACTTGTTATCTGAAAAGAGAAAATATGTGATGATCCCCCACCCTGTGAGGAAAGTGGTTGCAAAAGCTGGTGATGTAAGGAAATCAGAAATCAAGGAATATCCAGACAAGTTGGTTGCCCTTCATGCTAGAACTAATAGTTCTAGATCATCTAGAAACAAAATTAATTTTCAAAGACAGAGTAATTGCCAATCTATTTATTTTAATTTATTTTAATATTTAATATTAATAATATTAAGAGGTATTATTTTATACCTCTCTCAGCTGTACCACAAATGTGTGTATAACTGCTGTGTTGTTCTCCTTTTATAGATACAATAATGAGAAGACAATAAAATATCCAAAAGCTGAGAGTTTGTTTGTTGGCACTATCCAGAATGCTGTGCAAGTGCCTGTGAAAATTACATCTCCCTCCCCAGTCCCTGAGAAGGCAAAGGGACGTGAGTAAACAAGACATGGACATGTAGGTGCAGGGGACAGAATCCCTGGCTATAGTCAGGCTGGGAAGGGGGACATTTTGAAGAAGACCAGAGAACTTGGATTTTGAAGTGTTAGTCACCTGACGTGTCCTACAATAGGAAGAGAACACTCCTTTTTGAGATCACCAAGTTGTCTTCCCCGCTCTATCAAATTGTATTAACTGGCTGTATCAGGTCGTAATGAATGTGTGTTTTCCATTTGATTTTCAACAATAATAGGAATTTGGTGTAGCAGTGGATGCTGACTGCCACGGTATAGAACAGTAAAAAACACAACATCTGGTAACCCTGACCCATGTCAAATCATTGGCTCAGGAAATAAAGACCAATATATTGTGCTTGCATGTGCCATGCCCATATCAAAATGACTGATACTATGAAAATAGTAAAAATTCAAACTCTCTCTCTCTCTCTCCATATATACATACATATATATATATAAACAAATTATTTCAGGGAAACGATAACTGCAGTGGCACATATCGTGCTCAATACCTAAATCAATGTTATTGAGCTGAGCTAACAATAAATCAAATCTGCAGAATCAATTCTTCTACTGGAAATGAAATCGTTAACATTCAAATACAAAAGCATGTGCCATTTATATGATTTCTTCTGGCAATTTTTGTTTATTTGACTGTAGGACATTCATTATCTGGTATTTAAGGACACCATCCCCTTATTTATATGTAATGTGGCATGTGAAGCAAAGTATTGTGAATGAGGTGCATCCCATAGCACTTCTGGAAGAGATTATGTTGCTGTTGTGTAGATCTGGGTTTAAGAAAGATTAATAATGCTGCAGTATGTTTAGGGCTTCTGGGGTCAGAAGACATGATGGTAGGGTAGGCAAGAATAGCCTAAAAGGTAACCCTGAACTGAGTATAAATAAATAGTCAGGTTTTTGGGTGCTGAGTTTTTCCTGAAGCGTCATTTATTATTTCTACTTCACAGTTCTCTGCACAACAAAAGATGCAGCAAAGAGAGCACAGACGGGCTGGAAGGTGGCATGGAGGGATCTTCTCACCACAGTGCTCAGGGGCCAGGCACAAAAGCTTCACAGTCAAGGACCCAATATCTATGGCAAGACAGGAGAGCGAAGGCTATGAATGAAGGTAGGGTCAAACCCACATGGGCAACAAGAAAGTATTAGCAGTAAACAAACTCTGGCACTTGCTGCACAGCCTTTTACCTTATGAAAAGTCTCTCTCAGACTCATTGTACTGCTCATGGGGTAATGAAGTGCTCCAGCAATTCTGAAATGTTTCTGGTAGGGACACACAGAGAAAATTGATCATCTGGCACAGCCTCCAGACCCCGGCGTAACTGTTGGATGAAACATCCCGTGTGATTCTTGCTGCCTTCCAAACTGCTATGATCCCGTTTAGGACTGCTGTCTTGTCCTGTGAGAGGAAATGGAAGATGAGGGACACATTTCAGGAGGGACTACAGTGTGCAGTCAAATATCTCAGGAATACAAGAGAGCTTCATGAGGCTTTTGCACATCTCTCTTTCCTGAAACTCTTTCTTCCTACAAAATCAATTGTTTCTAATGAAATGTATAGGTATGAATAGTAATACTGCAGTCAGATCTTGTGCAACTGTTTTAAATCAAAGCTGTACTTCAGAAAACAGCCTCCTCTCTCTTAATCTCTGTTCAAAAATGACTGCACTACCTGGTTTTTAAAAGTGATGGGTCTCTTTTAGCAAACTAAAAATTTGGTTTATAGTCTAGTGAGACTTTTCTACTATTTCTTTAATCAGTAGAGAGATATGAATTGCCTCTTGGACATGCTTTTTTTCACCCCATGACTGTAGAGTGAGTTGATTCAACTAGCTTAGATTAAATGTCTAGCTTTTAGACAGCTAAAATTAAGCTTTTGAAGCCATTTAACTACAAAAGTAGCAGGATTTACCAAAGACACATGTGCTTTAGACTTCCTAAAATAAACTACTAGACATGGTCACACTTCTAAAACTGAACCAGTAAACCTCTTCAGGTAAAAACAAGTAGGTTAAATAAAAATTACTATTAAAAATGTTAAAGAGACACTTAAACTTTAGCTAACAGAAAATAAAAAGAAAAAAGAAAACAATAATGCCTTAGTTTTATTTGCAACAAAGCAAGCTAAAGGGTGTTTTTCATTTCTTCACTGTCAGAATAAATAAAGCAATAGAATGAAATGATAAACTGGATCAAAAAAAGGGAGGCTTGGTGTGTTTTATCTTGTACAGAAGTGAAGAGGAATTCAACACCGGTAAATATGCCAACAGCTGTATGAAACCTAGCTGTTTTAAGCCTAGCCTAGAATTATACACAAGAGTGACCTACAGTAGGCATCTCTGGATAGCAGGCTGTAGGAACTGCACACTGCTGTCTTGAATTTATATGCTGCAGCAGTCTTGACGCATAAGGTAGGTAGGTGGTCTGAGTACGACTCCTGCAGCTTTTCCGGATGCCACCCATATCTGCACTGCTGTTTGCTCCCAACTGCGTTTGACCTAGTACACTCACTGCTTTCAATCTTCACTTTAGAAAAGAACAAAGAAAAATAAATAGATATATTAAGACAGAGTTGTAATACAATACAAGCCAAGAAGCAGGTATGAGGAAAAGAACATTACCATGTCTTGTGTCTTTTGCTAAGGGACAACAGAAATGAGGGGGAGATGCAGTTCTACCTGAGCAGGGGAATGAAGCTGGAAAAGGTTGTTGTTGGTGTGCAAAATTAACTCTGTGGAGAACAGAACCAAACACACAGAGAAATGCATGCAGATTCTCTCTTTCCTTCTCTCCTTTCCCCCACATCCCCCAGCTGACTGCATCTTGCTTTGGCCTCTCTCCAGCTGCAGCAGAAGGGAGCAGAAACAAGGGAGTCCCAAACCTGTCTGCACTGCCTGGTAAGTCCATATTTGCTGAAACTGGTTGGACAAATTCCCCTGAATTTCAAGTGCCCTTTGAGCAATAAGTCTTCAGACACATGCAGGAAAAGCCAAGCTGATACAGGGATTGATGTTGCTGTTGCCTAGCATAGAGCTTCTCCTCTGTAAGCATCCCTGTCACAGCTGAGCCACCCTGTTCTTTATCGGAGAGTTGTCTGTGAGGAATGATCTTGTCTCAGAAGCAATCCAGCTTGGATAGCTAAGGAATTTGAGTTTAAGCAAAAAAACCAAAACCCAACCAAACCCAAAAAACTGATATAGGAAGACCAGAAAAATTTAAATAGAAACACTCAAAATATTTCTGTTTCCATGTAAGTAACCTTTGGTAACAAAATAAAATAGGGGGGAAAATATGGAAAATATATAAAAAAATTAATTACAAAAGAATGCATTAGCAGAAGTGTTTCCAGAGACAGAATAAATCTCTGGTGAGCAAGCAGCAGAAAAAAGGCTACATCATTTAGCCATAACTTTTTGCCTGCATTCTTGAGATGTGGATTCCAAATGCTCCCACCTGCCTGCCAATGAAGAGCCCTTCTGCCTTCCGCATTTAGCATTATAATCATTAAATGTTATTTGGTATATAGTTCCCTACTACATATAGCTCTTTACTGAATAAAGTAAATTTCCTGAATAAAAGCAGGCTAAGCAGTGTGCCAGAGCACAAGCCTTTTAAACATCCAGATGGCTTCATTGTCAGCTCACCCTCTGGCTGTGATTTGGACCACTCCACCTAGCTCTCCCAAGACACCAGTGACGGTGCGCTCTCAGGGTTGCTTAAAAAAGACATTGTGGATCAGTCTGCCCCTCAACGCTACCCCAGAAGATCAAACGACTCTATATGCCCTCCTGTCGCACCCTCCATCATGCAACACCTACCCTGAACTTCCTTAACCTTGGCAGGCTGCAACAGAGCCCTCACACCATTTTAGAAACCTTGGAATTAATAGACACATTTAGAACATTATGCATGCCTTAGAGTCCCAGGGACACCACTTGGGAGCCAGGGGGGATGCTGCACCAGTTACTGTGCCATATGAAGTCAGTCTGATATGCAGAGAGGGAGCCTTACACAGCAAGAGCATGAGTCAGCCCACACTGTTTGCTTTTAGTGCTCTGGATTTCTCCCTCTTTCATTTGACAGCATGGACACAGCCACAGAAGAAAATTACCATTTCCTTTTTTCCAGTCTGAAGTCTATTATTGACTCTTCTATGTCCACAAGATTTGATAGGATGATTTGTCTGAGTCTTGTCAGAAGAGGGGAGAAGCAATCAGCAGGTTATATTAAGTGAAGCCAGCACCGCAGCCAGGTAGCACAGCCCTAATTCATGACAGTGGTTGAGTACTTGCTTTGGTCAGGTTTTAAATCCGTTCACTCCAGGCAAATTTCTTAGGCTCTGCTGGAATGCTGAATTGCTTCCTCAGTTCAGGTCCAATGGCACAAAAAGGTTCAGCTGTTTGTAGGATATTCAGATATTTCACCTCCATCTCTACTGAAATCAGTAGATATTAGAAGAGATCACCCTGACTGAAAAATCAAGCCTGCTTGCTGGTGAGTATATCTGCACTTCTTTCAAACACACCAACCTCCTACATAATATCCTCCTCCATCTCAAATTGCATAAAGTACTGGAAAATTGGTATTTGCCATTTTTTTTCCTAGCTCAGAAATAAGAACACATGAAAAATATGCTCTTTCCAGGAAAGATGTCACCATTTTTCTGGCTCTTTTTTTTTTTTTTTTTTTTTACATTTTAATGATAGCGGAATGTATTACATCTTGTCCCAGAATGTTTTGTTGTTCTTTAGCATTGCTGGTTGTATGGTTGATTCCTGCACCATGATAAAATGAGGAATTAATCTCTTGCATTCATGTTACCCTGCTGCACTAGCAGGTGTCCAGTTACAGCTGTGTATCCCCTCTGCATTCCCTCTTTAAAAACACCCCAAGTCTTTCTGTTGCTGTTACACTTCTCTCCAAACAGAGCAGCATCAAGAAACATGTGTCAGTAGAAGCTCTGACAAAGATTTCACTATAGTCAGCTGTGAAGGTTGTTACTGTGAGAAAAGTTAGTGACAGCTCTCTAGCAAGTGTGCCAAAAGTGCTGGAAAGTGAGAAAACTGGTTAAATGCACTCATATATTCTGGCTATGCCAGGCTTTACATTCTACTGCACTTTAGTAATCAACAATTTCCTGTAATATTTGAAATACTACTCATTTTGAGTATTTGAATATGACTTTGCAACTTTGTGGGCAAATGGATGTGTTTCTGGAAAGGCAAAAATATGTACCAAAAAATATCAAAAAAGGAATGTTAATTTAGTTAGGTAGTTCAAACATCTTCTGGTACCCAAGTTCCCTCAAGGTGATCTCTTTGTATCTTCTTGAAATATTTTTTAAAAATGTCAGTGAAATGTGATAAAATAATTGTTGGTGTCTCCATTTGTTTATTGAAATCAACAAAAAAATTCATAGTCTTTGGAAGTGGGGTTTGAATATATTTATTTTATGGGCATTAATACAAAAAACTCACTCATATCCAGGTGTGAACAATGTATTTCTTGTACAAGAAAAGGCTAAAGCAAAAAGGGGTGGAGTTCTGCAGTCTAAATATCCATGCATGCGCATATTCTGATACCTGTTCTGTTCGTGTAATGCCAGAGTAATTCAACATATTAATGAGAGGCAAGAATTTGCTCTGTGCTGTGTTGATTCTTTGTCTACCTGTGTTTGAAGCTTCACATGAAAAGCTCAGCATCACTTTTAGCACCCACAGACCCCACTGAAATCAATGTATTGCTGCCTGTCCACATGAGGTCTGAATCTGGATATCACAATCAACTTTTATTAGGCTTTTGACAGTGCATTTAGGTGATCCAGTGGGTTAGTATAAGGGCTAACGCATACAGTAGACACATTCCAAACCACATGTGCTCTATTTACTGTACAGCACAAAATATGCAGTCCTGGATTGTACAATATAGATAATCTAAGCCACATGTAGCTCAGTGAATGTAAAGCTTGGTGTATTTGATCTCAAAACCCAATTAGAGCAGTTTGTTTGCTTTGATCTGTGTGGAATGCTGTAGTATACACGTTGTAAAACTGACTTCCAAAAGTTATTGGGGTAATAAACACTAATAATCTGGATATTTTGTATTCCTGAGTTCCAAAAAGAAATTGTGCATAAGAGTTGCAATAGGTTATTAAGGGTGTGACTTTTAAAATCAACGTAATTCTCACAGAAACCCCTGAAGAGACAAAGTGGTTGGAGGGAAGAAGACATGAGCACTCACAGCACTGACACATTTGGAGATGAGCCCGCTTTCCCTCGAATTCCTCTGTGACTGTCAAGACATCCAGTCTGCAGCCTTACTTTTTAATACACTTCATAAGAAGTTACATGTTGAGGCTGTAATGATGCAGAGCAATACAGAGCTTGATTTTGGGGGTGTTTAAAAGGGGAGGAAACAAAGGCACGCAAGTGGCTTAGGCTGACCTAGGAGCCAACATCTACATCACTCAGAAGTCTAGTTTTGGGGCTTGGATCGTAAGACTACCTCTCTCTGAAAAGGAAGAAAGCTTCTTTTGGTTCTCAAAGCACAAATCTGAGTTGCCAAACTATCTCATAAAAACCACTGGAAAAGGTAACCCTCAGCTCCTTCCGAATCAAGGCATTTTTCAGGGCTGCTGCTGGTAGTGCAGCAGCTCTAGCACAGGTAAAAGAAGAAAACCTCTTGCCTTCTTGCCTGATTCGGGGAGACAGCACATTGGCTGGGCGAAGTGGAGCAGATTGAGTGGAGCCGCTGTTGATAACCCAATAGGCAGCAGCAATCTCTCAATCCCTGTAGATTCTTTCCTCAGTCCTAATTGCATTTAAAAAAAAGGAAAAGGACAGTAACAAGCCAGTACTCTTAGGTGATCTGCTTTCTTGGGTTTTGGTGTGCTTTTTTTTTCTTTTCTTTTTTTCCTCACTAGGAATGGCTTCCCTCTGGAAAAAACCAAACCCTTAATGTATATAATCCTAGATGAAGCAGCTTGGAGAGCACAGATACAACTGAGATGCAGATCTGCTTAAAGTACTGTCATAAAAATGATGACAGTTAAATGTGACAGCCTCCACAATTTTTGGAGGGGTGTCTTATCCAGGGAAAGATTTACAAGTCTGTGTGGTAGCAAGCATTCTTTGTGTGGTTTTTCTATAGCTGATTCATATAGTACTTACATACCTGTGATATCTATATTATAAAAATGGTTCTGTGTATATGCTTGGCACTTACAAATTGTAATGGAGAAAAGATGATTAATTGCACAGCAGAACTCTTTGACAATTTGCTGAACCTGTGTATCACTGACATAAATCTTTCTCCCAAGTGCCTTGACTATCATTAACTTGAAAAATCAGCCAAGCAAAACCCTTTACGAGTGGGTTCATGGAAATAGAGACACATATTTTGTAGCTATGGTATGCAGCAGACATGTGGGAACAGGAGAATACCTGCAGCAAAATAATATGTCTTGCATATTTTTCAGTAATACTCCATTTCTTAGGGCTGGTATTTATCTGGACCCTTGTACTATATTTAGTATATCTTGTTTTGCTGGGCTATGCTGGCCTGCTGTGTGGAATTTTTTTCTCTCATTTGCAAGTATCCTCAAAAGAAGCAGATGAATAAATTTCTTTCTGTGGTCTCAGAGAGGCCTGTGCTCTCTCTGCTGCTCCTCAGGAATTCAGCATCCACAAGCTGCATTCACTTAACCACACTTCCCTCTGAACAGCAAATGAAAATTGCATTTATTTCCAGGCTTTTCCTCACTTGAGATCCTCTGTTACACAAGAGGTTGGGAACCTTCAGCCAGATTGCTGAAATATACATTGAAAGGTCTTGAAGGAAGGGTTCATGTTTTAAACCTGTTTAAGTCCTGAAATAGAACTCATTCTCTAAAAAAATGGCCAATTCAGTAATGGATGTCTTAGTGTTGGAAACATGATTTGATATTTGGGAAGACTTGTCTGGGTCAAACCTGACTGAAATGAAAAGGACATTTAACATTGATAATCTTTGCATGAAAATTGACTAATTCAAATGAGTGAAATTACATTAATAATTCAGGTGAAAAAAATCTAGCTGTAATTGCAGTCTGTGCACCATTCAGAGAGACTCAAAATATGGTTTATTCATTGTGTTTCTCCATTTTTATGTTCATGTGCAAGGACATTGGTATTCACGAAAAATCTAAATCTTGATTCATTTCTGTTTTCATGTCTCCTCCTGAACCACCTTACTTGGGAACAGAAAATATTTTGTTTAAGAAATGGTTTGCTGAGACGTGGAACAGAAATTATAGTATGTTTTAAGTATTTCCAGAAAATACGGAGTATTTTTGGAAAGACCTAAATGAACTTTCATCCTATCTGCTTGAGCTGAAAACTCAAAATCAGGACCCAAGTGTTCTTTTGGCATTGACTTGCTTACTTTTGATACAGCTCCATTAATGCACTTCTGTAACATCCTATTTCCCTTTATTACACTCAGCTCAAGATCAGCTCCTTGAGCAAAGATTACTTGGTCTACGGCTGCTTGTGGAAGGCAAACATTGCACAAAGATCAATGCAAGTCCGTTAAAATATCTTCATATGTAAATGGAAAGACTAAAAGCTATCACATTTTCTCTTTTCCATATAAATCCCCTGGATTCAGGACCACTTGCTTCCAGGGTGAGAAGAGGCTGTCATTTACAACAACCAGCACATGTAGCTAGTACAGAATATCAATGTGCTGTTGCCAAGGCTTAAGAATGTCATTGTTTTGAGATATCATCCTTCTATCATGTACACAGCTCGTTAAAAAGTGAGTGACTTCTAAGTTTGGGTATTACAGTGTCTGCTCACTTCTCATACACACTGAACAGTTGAGGTTTACTTATTTTTAGGTTTACTGGCATATCATGAGCAGAAACCTGGTAAAGGGGTTGGGTATCATTTGTGTAATACAGAGCATTAAGTAATTAGGGGTATCTGATGGAAAAAACAGCATTACTTTAGTGACTTTCACTTTATAATAAGTGAGAGATTAATTAGATACTTTTATTTTTCATTAGGTGTATTTCCTGACACTGTGAATTAGATTTAAATTTAAAAAATCAAGTATAGCAGAAAAGCATTATGAACATGAATACACTTCCATTATTTCCACTGAAATTATTAAAAAATTAATTAAAACTAAGAATTTGGGGCAACTGCACCAGTTTATCATCAGGGACAGTCATGTACCACAGCTGTATTAGTGTAGAATTTTTTTGACTTTTTTGTCAAGATTCAGGTAGCAACTTTGTACTCTTTTTCATGTGATCATGAACTGTGAACAAACATTTACTTCAGTATTCAGCCAGCTGTACTTGTGAGTCCCTGGTTTGTAATCAGTAATAGTCTGATTTTATAGTGAGAGGGGCCCTTGGTGTGGATGTGCCAGCATGCAAGGATCAAAACCCTGCCGTGGGGACCAGACTCCTAACCTTTTTCCTACCAGCCGGCACCTATCACTTCCTAATGCACAGCATGAACTTCACTTGCATCTGAGGCTGGTCTGCTCTGAGCTCCAGCATCCTGCTGCAGGTTACAACATGCCTGTAGGTTGTAGTCACAAACACACTATTTACTCTGTAGAATAAAATATTGAGACCCGTCAGACAAGTACTGCTGCAGATAGGCTGTTACTAAAGGTTAGGTATGATCTCATGAGCATCTTCAAGGTCATAGCTGAGACATTTTAGAGCCTGGGAGATGCTGGCTTTTCTTCCTACCCATTTTCTTACACCACACACTAGGACTTCTGTCAGGTGACTTTATAGTTTATGCACAGGTGACTAACAGGAGAGTGGGATGGGACACCAACATCACCTTTTGATTTTGTTCCCCCTCCGGTCAGACACCCTTTTCATTCCACCTGCCATGTGTCTTGAGCTTCTGTGCCTATAAGTTGCCTCTCAGCTTTGAGGCACCTTCTCTAAATAAGTACTGGACAGTAAAAGTGCATTCTGGGTGCAACTCATCTGACCAGAGGTAGGTATCAGCATCTGGTGAGAGGGACTGTGGCTTTAGGGATGCCTGCAGAATTCACTGCATTTCTTTGCATAGAAGGGGAGCCTAGGTTGTCTATCTCAGGTACAGATGTTGACAATGCAGATGTCTAAAGTTCCCCACTTGATGCAACCATTAACAGAGGAGTGAAATCACAAGCTCATATTTACTGAGGAAATCCCTTAAGCTGAGATGTCTTGCTTTCCTCTAACGCCCTTAGTATCAACATTAATGCATAACATACTCCTCTGACTGTGTCTTAGCCAGTCGCATCTGGGTTGTCCCTGTACAGAATAGCAGGTAATAAAAAAATTTCCTCGTTCCCCATCTGTGCTTCTGCCAGAGGCATATGCTTGCTCAGGAAAGCAAATTCTGTGTATTCAAGCCTGCCTACTCTGATGGAGACAAGAAACGTTTGTTTTACTCTTGACTACTCATCCCCCTCCTCTGCCTGTCTGAAAGTCTTCTCCTTTTGTTGCTGCTGAGACTGAGAACAAGACGTGCAGCACAGTAGCTGCTGCTGTATGGGGTGGCTGTCAGCAGCATCACTAGCACTCATTGCCTCCTCCCCTCTTCCCAACGTGATTAGTGGAAAAAAGCTTTGCTTTTCAAGGATTTCCTCTGGCTCTTTGTCCCTGTGACAGCAAGAAAACCCAAGCTTTCCCTCCAGTATACAGGCACATTGGAGCAGGCTGTCTATATGTGAAAAATAGACATAGAATGAAAAATGAAGTTATTTCCCTGAGGAAAGGCAGAGCGCAGTGCAGCTGCTCATTTCCAAGTACAGATATGTGTAGAGACATAAACCTAAAAAATACTAAACCATACACCTAACTTCAGGCGTAGCCATAATTCCACCATTGTATACCTGGCCCTAAACAGGCCATAGCCTTAAGTTAGGTCTCTAAATCATGTGACTGGCTCATGCACTGGGTGACGAAGAAAGGAAAGAACTCAGAGATGTCTTTTAATTTTATTTTGTGTTGGATTAGGGATTCTAAAAGTCATGGGAAATGTTTCCATCATTGTACCTGCCTTTGCAACTTTGTGTCAGAAATGAAAGCTGAAATGCCTGTTTAGTCCTTTGATTTCAGGAGTTTAGGCTTCAAGAACATGTGATACGAAGAAGCTATGTTATACGTACACCTACATGGATATGCGTGTGTGCATGCACATGCGTGTGTACAGAACATGAGATGGTGGTCAAGATGCCATGATTCATGTGGAGTTGCTCCTTCTTTAGAGATTAAACATGGGATTGTTTTCAGAAATTTCATTACCTGAGTTATACAGCTAAGGTCTATGATGTTAAGAAAGGCCTCAGAATAGCATTTTGTGGTGCATAAATGATGTAAATGATTACTGCTGATAAAATATCACCATCATACTGTTGGACTCATGACAAAACAGATCCACCAAGTTGCTAGTGCTGGTTTACTAACAGCTAGAATACAGGAGGTCAGCACTCATCTCTATTTTTTGTGAGTTTCTAACTCACATAGAGGATAAAGAAAGAATGAGCCTGATGAAAACGCCCCCACACAATATAATAGATGTCTGTAGCATCTGCTCTCTGGGTTTTAGAGGTCAAGGAACATGATATGCAAGAAGGTCTATTAAAAGCTATTGATTTTGGAAAGCACCTAGGACTTAAGAGTGACTTCAAACAGACAGATTTGGAGCAGCTGAGTTCAGGTGAGGTGGCAAATTCCAGGTTGTAGGAAACTGGAATTTCTGAACAGCAGCGGCTGTTGATGATGAGATGGGAAAAGCAGATGATGAAGAAAATACTTGAGTTTTAATTTCCGCAATAAAAATGTTCTCTGCGGAATCACTTGTTATACACTCACTAAAAGAATATTATTTGGAACATATACTCACAAAAAAAAAAATAATTAAAAAAATATACACACACACATATAAAGTCCTTGTTTGACTAAAATATATTGGCATTTTGAAGAGTGGATAATATACAAATCATTTACTCTATTGAAGTCCTTTAAGATTTCAGAAAAGCAAACACTTAAACAAAGTAAATGAATTAGAAAACATAAGGCAACCCTGTTCTTTTGATCTAAGTTACAATTTATTGACAGAAAAGCCTGTGGTAATGAAATAAAGCAGTTTGTTTCAATAGAGTTGATGCACAATGCAAGTGTACTTTTAACACAGATAACTAGAAATACATATTGTTATTGGTATCTGCATGTATTTCAGTAAAAAGAATAAAGCAGAAGGATGCTGCATGTTGAAACTCATAATCCTCATTGCCCACAAGACAGGCACAGTTAAAACTCATGTAGCGGAGGTCAGCGAGTGACTTAGCCTGCAACCACCATTAGTGCACGGGACAGAAAACACTCCAGCTGAAGTTTTCTCTCTGTCTTTAACATCCCCCTGCAAGTACCCTCAGCGGTAAGTGGGTTTAGCAGCTGGAGGTCATGCATGACTCTGGCGTGGCCCCAGGCGTTGTGTGCCAATTTAAACTTTGTCAGTTCTCTGTAAAACTTCCAACACATGCTGCTGTACACCAGGTACAAAGGGCCTAATGTCCTAGGTAAATTATTAATCCTCATCTTTCATAAACAAAAATGTTCCATATTTTTAGTAAACAGATCTGTAAAATGCAGAGGTAGTAGGGTCAAAAGGCTTACGAACCCTTTGAACTTTGTCATCTTGGGTGTGGTATTTCCTTTTCCTGCCCAATGTCCTCATGTGCAAAATGGAGGTAATAATACTTAACACAATTACTTAAGGCATACACAGTGTTTTGAGCATGATAATCTCTGTGTAGGCGCTTATTTGTTTACTGATATGTTGCAATTAAATAGTCCTTACTATGCAAAAGGTTTTATGTTTACTACAGATTTGATATCTGGAGAACAAACCCCAGCCCTCTGAATGGATCAGCCTGCAGTTCCAGGGAGCAAGCTGCGAAGCAGAGCAAGAAATTTTGAATTGTTTGAATCACCTAAATCTGACAGCGGACTTAAAATAATTCCTTGAAACTTGGTCAGTCACTTTTTTCCCCTTCTTTCTCTTTTTTTTTAACCTTTTCCAGCTTCAATTACTTAAATAAAAGCAGTCGCCCTTACTCCCAGCTCCCTTCTGTGCTCTCATAGCTGGCTCATCTCCATAGTCCCCTGATCTTTCTGCTTTTCTTTGTTGCATATTTTATCTCCCCCTTTCTTTCTTCCCTTTCTTTCTCTCTCCAGGCTGGTCCCTTCAAAGGGGAGCTGCTCTTGCTCCTCAGGTTACTGGAGCACCAGTGGGATGTATCTGGGTCACTTAACATGGCAGCAGCCCTGTGGCCTGTCTGCATCTAACTATCTTCTGTCTCAGTGGTGTCTGTTCCTGTTGCCACAGGAACCCTAGGCTTGGACATCCCCCCAGTGTATAATGTGGTGTTTATAATTCTTCCAGTGAAAGGGATTCTGCAGCTCAGTTGTGTTTGCTTTTTTTTTGATTGATGTGTTAAAGAGGTTCCCAGTGACCTACTCACAGCTGTGCCTCAATCTCTTCCTAGAGCAGTTATTAATTTAGGTTCAGGTGCAAATACCTGAAGTTTGGGATTTTTCATGTTCAGGATGTCAGCTTGTTTCTTTCCTGAGAAGCAGTTCACAGATGGAGTTGTGAAGTTAGCTTCTGCTGAACTTTGACGTCTCAGAAGGATTTTCATTAGCTGTTTGGTTTTCTGTTTGCAAAGGCCTTGCAAAACTAGGCTAAACAAACCATTAATTAAGGTGTTACGGGAAGAGAGAGAAAACACGGAAAAAAATAAAAGCTGAGATCATGAGAACTGTTTCCTTGCAATAGGACAAGACATGACAGAGTTCAGAATCTTGGTTTTTCTTAACAATGTTTCAAAAAAACTAAATTTAGTGCCAATGAAAACCGCTGCTTTGGCAATACAGTATGTCATTCAGGGGCTAACAAACTCAGCTAGTTATAAACCAGTAACCCAGCTGTCAAAGGATACATCAACCTTTCCTTAGCAATCATCCCTTCCAAACCTGTTTGTTGATTCAGGCGTAGGGTGTTTGCCTGGGAACTAGTGAACAGATATTCCTTGACAGGATAATATCTGGAAAGAGAGAGGTTTCAGTTTCATAATTAAATAAGAAAGCTGAAAAGACTCTACTGAAAGATAAATTACTTCACCTTTTGTGAAAGAGAATTTTCTAGAATGAATTACTCAATACTAACAATGTAGACTTTGAAAATGGGATAATTTCCACAAAGGTCATGCCTATCTAAATCTCTTTACACACATGGAGAAGTGCACACATATAGATGCAGGTGCACAATCATGCATGCACACACATATATATGTGTCTGTGTAAAGATATATATTAACTACTTTGTCCTTCTGAAAAATGAAGTGTTCATACTTAAGTGAGTAACAAAAGGGAAAAACTAAAAAAAAAAAATATCAGTGAAATTCTGTTTAATATTAACATGGCTTTTAACCTTTGCTTGTGTTTTCTTATGCCTTCTGTGTGTTACAGTTTGCCAAGATGTGTGTGCAGGTAAATAGCAAATTTAAATGAATCTGCTTTGGTATGAAATATATGAAAAAACTTGTACAAAGTAGTTGTAAGAACAAAATTATCTCCTCTGGTTCCAAAACAGAATGACATGCGTATGCAGAGTCATGCTGCAGAGGAAGATATTATCAGTTTTAATTAAAAATGGGTCAGGATGGCCAAGTTTTTTTCTGGGTTGACCTCATTTACCTTTTCCTTGGCAAAATCAAAGCCACTTCAGTTTTTTCTAGGATGCAGTATGGTCTGCTTTGCATTTCCCAACTACCTCTTATGTGTTTGTAACAACTTGTAACAATTTCAGACAAAATTAACGATCCCCATCCCTTTCCCCTTCTTTCTGCAGATAATCTGACCCTATTTGTAGGAATACAAGTGGAATGACATGCTGACAAGCAGGCAGACAAATGAGCAGAAGGACCACCCATGCCCTGGGGCCAGCAGAGCCTGCCTATGTACTGTCAAGTGCTTGCAGAGTGAGCAGCAAGGGGGTGAGAGGTCTGTGATGCCTCACATGCAGGGAAGAAGCTGGATGTTTCCTGAGTGGGGAGAGGGTGAGAGAAGGAAATAGGCGCCTGTGAGGTCAGTGAAGTGGCTTAAAGGAGGTGGGTGGTGTTGAGAAAGAGTTTCTAGGGGAAAGGAAAAGGTAACTAGCTGAGAGAGATTTGAAGGGTAGAGTGAATAACAGGGAAGGAGGATATAGGAGACCTGAGGAAAGAAGTGAAGGACAGTGGTGGTGGGTGGGAACTGGGGTGACAACTGCTGCAGGGGCAGAATGAAAAAAGCTGTAAGCTGTTTGATGCAGTTTTTCTTACATTAGGTCCTCTCTGAATTCTAACAGCATCTTACCCTAAAATCAGAACAAGGTATAAAGCTGAGCTGTACTGAGCTCTGTGCTCTGGAGCCAAACAGCCCCTAACGTGAGGGGCAAGCATAGCTTTTGAATTTGGAGCTTCGATCGGACCCATAGCCTGTACTACTACTGCTATTTTAACTGTCCTACTTGTTTTTAACCGGGTAATTGAGACAGGGCTTAGGAAGAAGCTTCTCTACTCCATTACCAATTTGTCTGGCATAAGGTACCTCTTCCGGATTCAGATCCTGACCTACCTTTAGGACCTGGGGAAATGACTTATCCTTTTATGTCCTGACTTCCACATCTTTTGAAATAGGGTTAATTATACTTGCCTACCTCATGGGAATGTTGCAAGGATTAGCTGTACGGAGCTTTAGGAATGCTAAGTATGGTAGTTATATTCTTTTCATGGAATGAAAGCAAAGCAGAAACAAAGCAGTTTCCTTGCTACAATCCCACACTTGAAACCACCACCCACCAACAAAAAGTGACTCACAAGCACCATGAGCCAAGGATATAGTGTTTAGTCCTGCAGGTTTGTTTGCACAGAAAGAACAATCTATGCTTCCGAGTATGCCTGGCTCACCCACCCTCCCCATACAGGTGAACGAAACATGGCAGAGTCCAGAGGTGCGGCCCATGGCTGGCAGGCAGCCCGTATTGTACCGAGCCCTCTCACTAGGGAGTGGAGCTGAGTGGGAAACAGAACCGTGGCAAACCATAGCAGGCGACTGCAGCAATGCCAGTTGGAAACTGTCAGTGCTGGAGCTGTGGTGAGGTCTGAGTCACAAAAGAACACGATTTTTTAAGTTTTGAAAGGGAAATAGCTATAGATGAAAGATGATGTACAACTGTTACACACACATGTATTGGTGGACTAGAGTAGACATCAGAGATCCCGGATGACTGCTGAGAAACTAGAAGAGAAACCTCCAGACGTCGCATGATGCAGTCCTGGCAGCCATGGTCTGGGCAAGCCTTATGACTGGCATGCTGGCAGGGCCAGCTACCACCATGAGCGGTGGTGGTGGGGCAGGTGCTGCTGTCGGGAATAGCTGCTGGAATGTGCTGCTGCCGGGGGTAGTGGCCCTGGGGAAGGTGTGTGATCACTGTAGCAGCCTCATCTTTTTGTGCAGGCTGTGTGCACACCTAGACTCCCACTAATTCTCTAATCACGATCCCTTATTTCATAGAGTCTAACCCACAACCAGATCTCTGGCCTTGGGTCACCTGCCACCTCAGTACCTGCCCATCTCTACAACTATGTCCTCAGCCTCCTAGTGAGGAACTCCATACTGCTTCTAAGAACTAGCACCTTAGCACCATTTATTCAGCTATCTAATAAGCTCCTTTATCCCCCAGTACTTCACCCCTTTCCCTCTTTTGCTCTATTTTTGATTGCTGAGATGATGCCAGAGCCTGGTGTGGCCTTGGCTTGAGCACACACTGGGGAGCAAACACAGGAGCAGACCTCAACTGTATTCATCAAGAAGACATTGCTATTGCAGCTTCTCCAGACCCATACCATCCAGATATAGAGGGGCTCACCTTGGTACAGGTGAGGTCCCATGCGCATATCTGCATATCTGGCACCAAAAGTTTCCAGACTCAGGTCTCCGAGCAGCTCCCCCCCATGCAGAAATGACAGCTGACACTGCTTACTTCTGTAGTATGCATTCAGCCAAGTATGTTTGAACTAGTGGTTTGCTCTAATGCCCTTGGTCAAAATGTTCCTACTACATTCACATCCACATTAGTCAAGGCTTAAAGAAGTCAGCAAACTCATGTGTTCTGGCCTCCTGCTTAATGCAGGTCTCAGACACAGACTGACTTTTTTTGTTGTTTGTTGTTGCTGTTTGTTGACCGCTCAAAGAAATGGTGTCAGCATGAGACTGGCTTGTTTTAGTAGCTAAATTCAAGCTGCTCAGGGCTTCTCATGCATCCTTGAAGAGCACAATGAACTCTGTACTTGAGAGCCTGTTAAAGGTATAAATGTCCACCAGAACAACACCTCTCCTGCCTGCATTATAACCCAGACACACCAATACCACACAAAAATTGCTATCACTGAAATATAGGGAGTAGTACAATTATTTTCTTTTGCCAACATATTACTCCCCACTATATTCTTTATTTGATATCTCTTACACATATTATGAATTTCTCTTTTAGTAAACATGTTGATTAAGATCACTAAACAAATATGAAAGATCAATACTAATTTTTAATGAGTGATCTTTGTTCTTGTATATCCTTCAGTTAGGACACGAGAGCCAAGAGCCAGTACCCTCACCCTGCTCTGCCACCTTGTTTTTTCTAATTCTGACTCCCTAGTTTCTACAGGTCAATGGAAATAATTTACAAAGATTAACATATGATGACAACTTGATCATGCTTGTCGCAATAAAGGTGGTCATTGTAGTTAACCTCATCAATATATGGTAACAAGAATGTTTTGCTTTCTTTGTTCTTAATTTATAACAAAAGAAAGCTTTTGTCTCCAGATGGAGAATTATCACATTATCTATTGGTATACCCACTTTTCCCATTTAAAACCACATTTTCCACACTATTCTTATAGTTTTAAAGCAAAACATAGGTAAGTTGTAAAGCCTAGTCACTCTTGGACTGGTCTTTATTAGGCCTAAACCAATCTGACTGCCTTGAAAAGCAAGGCTGTGTTTGCTAGCTGGAGGCTTTATGTAGAGGTTGCACATCAGAATGTTTCCTTCAGTCTTACTGTGTGCACATTTGCAGTACATGCATGTGTGAATAGAAAACTCAGCATGCAGAAGTTTGAACATAATACCTGTGTTTTGGTCTAAGCCTCCCAGTCTTCTAAATGAAAAAACAGTAAGAATTCCATATTTAATTTAATTGTCAAAAGTATTTTTTCTTAACCAAAACGGTGTTTTCAAGTCTTCTATTTATACTGTTCTAATTAAAATCTGTTTATATGGTGAGTTTGTTGTTGTTGTTTGGTTTTTTGTAGTTGAACTGCAGTGGCAACACCGATCTATAATTATTTTACATTATTGAGAAATATAACATACAAAATATAAGCCCCACAGTTTACAGTACAGTTCTTTTAATCAACAAATGTACAAAAAGCTCCTTTTAATGTAGACCAGAAAATGCAGTGCATCCTAAGAGAAGGCCACCTTATTTTACTAGTAAAACAAGGTTAGTATAATTGCTGGAATGGCTGTTTTTGCAATCTTAAATCTTGCAGGAGTTCTGTTTGGATGCTCTGTTCACATGCAAACATAAAAATATGCTCTCAAGGCCTGTGGTGACCTCATTATAACGTTTTAGTAGTTAATGGTATGACTCTAGTGTGAATTCAGCATCAGCTTTGTCCTATAGAAGGTAGATATTTATAAATATGATTTTACTTTCAAATTAATGAAAAGAATTGTTAATTATAGTTATTAAGGATCTGGGCCCTATGACATTTAATGCATTTATTCCTAAGAGAAAAAAAGTAGCCCTAGGGGAACTGGAAAATCTTGGGAGTTCTAGGAAAAGGAATTATTCCTCTGAGTACTCTTTCATTGCTCCTTTCTGAAAATGTGAAGTAAAATGGAAGAACATTTACGTGCTGCTTAATGGACTATGCTGTGTCACTAGATAAACACTTGCTGTTCTAAAATGGGGTGAGCTGGTGCACTGAAAATGGATTATCTTTCACCCTTGCTATTTAAAAAGAGGACAGTGCTTTCTAATTAAAGTTTGCACTATGAAACATAGAAAGATATGAATGAATAGTGAAAAGAAAGTCAAAGCAATGTGCTGCTTTGTAGCCCATGTTGAAGGAAAGGAAGAAGAAAGACACTCCAGGCAGTCAGTACAATAGAAACTGTAAAGACAATGGCAAAAGGGGAAATAATAATAGTGCTCCCTTAGCCTAGGGGAAGATGAATGCAAGAGGAAGGGGGGAAATAATAATAGGATCTTTATTATGCGTAAGAAAAGAGGATTTTACGTAGGCTGCACAACCTAAGGACATTTGGTGGTGGTGATTAGGTCCTGCTCAGTGTCAGCACATGACTGCAGGTTTCGTAAGACAGGATTTCAGCTTAACCTCTTTTTCCATTGAGGTTGTTCACTGCAGTCTGCAAAAACAACTGTCCTGAATTAAAACCTGTAGGCCTCCTGGCATGAGGAGGGGATATTCACTGGAAATCATCAGGCCCCTTGTTTCTCAGGCCAACCTTACATTCCTTTTCAGCAATATTTTCATCATTTTCTCCCTTGTCACTATAACTGATGAGAAATACATCATGGAAAAAGGTTAATTTGCATTAATCCATTTGCAAGCAGGAAATTTTAGATTATCAAGTGAGGTAAAAAGCCCACTGAGGAAAAAAAACCCCAAACAATGCCTCCAAACTCTACCGGTTATGCAGAGAACTGTAACTGGAAAACATTGTCTGACTTTTAGTTCTACCAATGCTGTACATGAGGACAAGGGTATTCATTAGTTGAATAAGATGCTTTCCAATTTAAAAGTACACTCTCATTCAATAGGTGGACATCAATCTTCAACAAAGCAGAAAAAGTGACATCTCTGGTCTTCCAAAGACTAGTTGTTATCCATAAAGAATATATCACTTGCCAGGTGGTATTTTTCTGTGTTCTCTGTCTGGACACAGCTGTTCTGTGTCAAGTCAGTGATGTGTAACACATTTTTTAAAAAGCCTATTAACACAGTTGTCAGTTGGGTGTCGATGGCTGCGTACTATTGTCTGCCAAGCCTCCCCCCTCCTGCCCAATTAGCTTCCTTATTGAGAAGACGGAAATAAAAATACAGAATCATGCAAAACATGTTTTAGTATTTACCTGGAAGTATAGGGGCAGGACGTTCTCAAAGACGGGTGCAGTCCTAGAAACTAAGATGCACTGCCTCACACAAACATGACACAGAGGAAGACCAGCGTTACAGAGGAATTGTGTGCCCCCAAACACATGAACTTTTTGAAAACAGGTGCGAAGTAGGGTGTTATTTAGAGGTAGCCTTCACCAGTTCTCAGGAAGCCTGTGTAAACAGTATTAGCAACCTTCATTTGGAATAGTGTCAAACACAACAGGAAGCAGAAAGACAAAATGGATTTACATATTTAATGTCTATTGATTTTTTTTGTTGAGTTGGTTTTAAGATGAATTGCTTCAAGATGAACCTACAGATTTGAAAGAATTACTTAGGAAGCCCACTTATGTCACTTTAGCCCCCTGCTTTTATCCATTAGGCTGTGTACCCCCTAATTTTAAACAAACAAATGTCTGAAAAGCAACTTCATCTGAAACCAAAATGCCGTAGATATAACTGATGCAGTAATGAGCATATTTTTCATAAACAAACCTGTTTATCCACAAGTCTGTCTGGAAGAGATCTGAGGATCCAAGTGAATATAAAAACAAACAGCTTAGCTGTTGCTTTCTTTGGGGAAGTCTTTGTTTTTATTTAACATGAAAATACAGGGAACTACATTTTATTGATTTGAAATGGCAATTACTTCCTTCAGTTCAACATTATTATTTTTTCACAGAATGTGCTGTCTTTGATTATTTATTTGTTACTGGAAAATGACTGCAGATTTAGCAAATGTAATCACTGCCTGGCTTCTTGGAAAAGCATATTTTTTCCGTGTACATTTAACACCTTCTTACATAACTGGATTAGCTTTTGTCTGAACAGGAAGTTTCTAACACACACACAGATTTTTAAATCTCACAGAGCCTTCTTGTAACACAAGCAGAGCATGTCCTGGACACTGGGGTCTGCGCCTGCCCATGCCAGTGCCCTGATCTGCCTCTTTGACCCTCCCAACTAACCTGAAATGCACCCTGGGGCCAGCATAATCCAAAATGCAAAGTGATTTCTCCACTATCATGCAGGAACCTGTGAGACAGTCAGACCTGGCAGCTTTAAAAGGGGGCAGCCAGACTCTTGGCTGAATATCTAAAAGGAGGTCAGGGCTATGAGAGGAGACAGGACTTGTTAGCTTCTCTCTCAGGAAGGGGAGCCAGGTATGTTGTGCGAAGGGATGTAGTTTGAAGGGGAATATCACTCTTGGTAGGCTTCAGAGAGATGTCCAGCTGTTTGAATACATACCCAAATTGCACATAAAGACCAGAGAGAAGATAGTTTTGTAGTTAAATTCCAGACTATGACCATAGATTTGAATCCCACCCCTGGCTCATTGCCATAGACTTTCTACATGGCCCCATGTAAGTTACTTTCCATTTATATAGCTTGATTTCCCATTTTTCAAATGTGAATAATAAAGCTTTTGATTCATACTCTTTATTTCTCCTAGTGTATTTACTGTATCAAAGGAGTACAGAAGTCAAAATGATCTCAACAAGTATTTTAGCATCTTCCTTTGGAGCAGCAAATACCCAAACACTCCCTGAAAGATGTTTGTGTAACTAGTCATTAAACTCAAGAGTAAGAGCTGTCTTTTCTACAAGTGTCATAAATTTGATTTATGAATCATTTTTTTTCTTCCTTTTTGCAACATGGCAATTAAACATATATCTTACTTTGTATTTGTAGAACAGAGTTATGTTTCCTCAGAGCAGTCTGTGAACTTATATCTATTGAATGTGATTTGAAGTAATTTCTGTAATTAATTTAGATCATTCAAATTCTATTCCTCCAACTGCTTTGTAACTCTCAGTTTTAAAAATATCTAAGAAATCTAGAAGTGTACTCATTTTCATTATCAAGGGATTGAATCCAGCTATCTTGATTCTGCAGTTTAGATGCTTAGTGAAGTTGTCCTTAAAATAAGTGCCTATATTTCCACTAGTCAATGATGAAAAACAGCTGCCTTTGAAAATATCTGGAAGACGATCCTCTGTAGTGAACTGGCCAGAGTCTTGTTCTTGAGACCTTTCAAGCAGCTGACCTCTTTTTTTCCTTTTTTTTTTTTTTTTCTGGTGAGACAGCATATATGTTGGTACTACTTTATACACAGTAAAAATGATGACACAAGAAACTCGGGCACCTGCCCAAAGCAGTACATTAAAATACTGAATTTTTCTGAATAGGCTCAGAACATATAGAGGGAGGACACTACTTCAGTGTCCTCCAGACAACTGTTTGAACTAGGAAGCAATTCATAACTACTTGAAAGTCTGTTTTCTCCTCAGGTGGTGTGCATCAGTCTTAAGACATGGGTTTAATCAAAGCCGTATTTCCCAGTTTTCTTCATGTAGGGTAGTCTGAAATTACAGACAAGATAAATCACATATAACATGTTCTCTAATTAATTCTGAATTAATTACTTATCCAACAGGCTGGTTTTCCTGATAAAGAAGAAAATTAGACTAGTGTGTTACAGTTTGTACTGACAAACCCCTGTTGGTTTATCACTTGATTATTTTTCAATCCTTACAAATAATTTGACTTCTATGTGTTCTGTCTGTCTAAAGTGCCTTCTGCTCTCTGTGAGTTCTTGAGGACTTTGCTAACAGTTCGGAGATGGCTTTTCCTAGTTTATTCAACATTCTTGGGTCAGACTCAACACGGATACAGCCAGTGCATTTGCTAACTTGTTATTTCTCTGTTCCAGCCTCTGCTCCTATCCCTTCATTAAAATTAAATATTTTTATTATTTGTTTACTATCTCCTCTTTTTTGTGATAAGGGATAAATTCAGCTGCTATTTGGTCCATTAACAGTGATGTGTTCCTTTGTCTTCTCAAGAGCCTAACTGAAGTTTTTGCCTTGCCTCATATTTACTGCTGCTTGTTGTGCCCTCAGCTTTAGTAAGGGTTTCTGTGAAGACTATTTATACCTCTATTATTCCTTTATACTGATCCTCTTTTTCGCTTATATTTGTATTTAATGTCTGTAAAAGTCCTTGAAGAGCACTTAGTGAATCCCTAACAGCATGTTATATGACTTGACTTCATCTCAGAGTATCAGTCTTCTACGATGGGAAACTCTTCCCTTTGTGATTCAGAATTTCTGGATGTTACCATAATATAAACAACAACCTTGTGAAATTTAACCATCTTTACCTGAATCTTTGCCATGAGAAATCAATTAGTTTTTTTCCAATAGCGATTCCTTCGACTTCACTCGAAGTATCATAAGGAATTTGCAGTTTGACAGGGTTCAACTTCTCTGATTTCCTACTTTGGATTTTAATCTTTTCTACATCCACACCTATCTTTTCCTGTACCCAGTCTTTTGGAGTGAGTGGATATTGCTCATTAAAATGTTATATGGCAGGGAAGAGAACATAGCCCCAGAGACATGGTGGAGGGAGAAGGAATGCAACAAAGGTCTAATCTGAATTAAAGAAGGGTATACCGATTTGCAGGACACCTTGATGCAAACTTGAGGCTTTTTTTTTACATAGTAAGTAGGAAATTGGAGATAAACAGATTTTTAACCTTCTTTTGAAACTTTGGTAAGCTGTACTGTCTCTTTAAACTAGAAACCTCTGAGGAAAAAAATAATGTCCTGTATTTCTGGCCCTTCTTACTCTTTTTTACTGAACCAGCTCAAAGCTGTAGTCATGCTTTCAGTTCAAATCAGGTTTCAGGATTTAAAAATAAAAACAAAACTAAAAAAACATGCATAACACTTTCCTTCTGTTGCACAATTTAATATTAAATTCAGATACTAAACCTTCATTTATAGCAGACTGTGCTTCTTCAGCGTAGGAGATGGTTAACTTGAAAAGCCTCACAGAATGATCGCCCAGCCCTTCCCTTACATATTTATGTGTGCATTTATTATATAGTTAAAAGACATAAACAATGACATGCTGTGTGTGCAAGTTTCTGGAATCTCTTGTTTTCCTTCCATAGTGCACAAACACGTCATTTAGGTGAACAAAGTCTGAAAGTGAATCATAAACTGGTGTTGTTGTTGTTTTTCTAAGAGAACTTTCTCTGGTGGCTGCAAGAACAGAGATACCCTGTGTCAGGCCAAGGTACTGGCTTAGCCCCTAGAATTCAATGGTATTGCAGAGCTAATTTTTGTGGACAGGCTGACAAAATTTTCTAGTATTTCTGTGCCAAGGGTAATGACATTATGGCTTGGAGTATAACAGAAAGCAATATTAGACTGTTTTGAGGGGCATAAGTAAACAGCTTTATTTATCGCTATATTAAGAAATTTGATATGCGCAAACACTTACATGCTACCGGAAAGCGACACCAATTAAACCTCAGGTAAACTAGTGGTTTGTCTTAACACATATGAGCTATTATGTTTCAAAGAATAATTTCTTTGTTAAAAAAAAAAAAAAAGAAAAAAGTTTTGGTTGTATTTCAATTTCACACAGACCAGGTCCTTGAGAAGTTTTTACTTTTCAGGGACAGTTCTTGGACAACTTGAGCTTTGGTGCTCATCCCTATATGTTTACATCTGTATTACACTCTTCAGCTCCTTGGCCTGGGTGTGTGCCTCAACCATGTTGTAAATGAGACCCAAGGAAAGAAAAGGCAGGCATATGAATCAGACAGGCATTTCAGCATGCCCCACCTGGGAAGTCTAGACTCAGCCCATGTGCCTGATGGTGCTAAGATGCAGCTAACAGATAAAAGCAGCCCTGTAATCGGAGCTGTTTTCATTTGGACTCAAACTTTGATTTGATGTTTAAAATATAGTCTTCAAAGAAGACTTATTTTATGAGTCTGTTGAGTCATGGAGACCTAAAATCAATTCACCTTTCTGCCACAGAATTTCTGCATGGCCTTGGGCGAATTACCTAATTTTTCTGTCCTTATCTACCATTACCAAATGTTAAGTCCTCTTCTTGCTCAGCATTTTTTAAAATGGAAATAAATATGGATCGGAAAAAAAGATGGCAGCTTAGAACAGATACAGAAGCCAGAAAGATGAAGAAGGGAAATAAAAGGAAGAGACAGGGGCATGTATGGGATATGGGAAGTGCACAAGGATGAAAACATACAGTAGGAAGAAGTGGACAGACAGAGAGCCTCAAAGGTGGCTAGCTCATACTGCGCAGATGTGGTTCTGCAAGTCACTTGAGAAGGAAAGTGGCAGATGCGCTAGCTAACATCTGCTTGGAATAAACTGCATGTGTGGGAGAGGTGATGTGGGAGAGGGGGAGGATGGCCAGCGCTGCCTGAGAAAAACAGCTCTCAAGTGATCAAAGGGTGTCAATTTTCTCGGAGTACAATGACCCTTTGATCTGTGACTCTTCCCATAGGTAACTACTTGGATGGAGGATGGAGGGGTTAAAAGTGAATAAAGTGACAGAACAGCACAGGAGTGTCCTAAGGCTTCAGTGTTTTCAGACTAGTCTGGAAAATCTAGATACAAATCTCACATGTAAATTAATAGCAAAAGCAGGAATTTTGCCAAGGTAACCCAGAGACAAAAAACCAGTTGAGACTGAATGTGTATAAGTGCAGTGCCTAAGTAACTTCTGATATTCAAAACTCTGGTTTTGAAAATAAATGTTACTAATTGTGTAAGTTAAAAATCATAAGTCGCTCTTGCAAAAGTAATAGGGAGGATTGAATATCTTAAGATTTAAACAAATGAATGCCTCATTCTTTGCATTTCCTTCTGTTTTTTTAACATGGTCCCAGTTTCACAATTTTTCTGTAATCATGATTGCTAGGAAGTCACTTATTTAAAATGAAAGGTGAAATTCTTGTGCATTCCTATAGTTCTTAATTCCAGCAGCTGGGATGTTGGAAAAAAAAATGTCATTTGCTGTGACCCTTGCAATAAAATATTCTCGGGGTTAGCCTTCCTGGAAAATTCCATCCAAAACCCATGCCTCTTCTCTAAGTGGCCCAGCCTAGATTCCTTACATATTCTGAAAACTGTGATGAAACTGTGTCCCTAAAAAAGCAAGAAAAAGTTCTTTCCACGTGGATTCCTAAACTGAATTGTTTATGGTCATAAAAATCCCGTAATAGTAAATAGGAAAGTTAGAAAGTACACTAGACCACTTGGTAGTATAAGAATCTCACTCAAATGATTCAAACATGGGTCCTCACCCATATTTAAACACAAGAATCACTTTAGCCTTGCAAATGGTCTGGAAGTCAAAATACCAAACTTTTTAATGACATTCCCAGAATTAAGCTACATCTCCAGAGATCCATTGGTTGGACTGTAACTCCATTGTACAAATTAAATTATAACATAATATAACCTGGAACTGTTGAGAAGAAACCAGTCTAATAGCTTATAAAGGATTGAATCAAGGTAATAGAAATAGATGTACATTTAAACAAAGGTCACTGTCAAAGATATGTTGTTTAGGTATGGGAAGCACTAATAAACCCCCTTGCCTGGAATGTCACATCCACTATTCTGAGGACAGTGATAACAATCCAAACGCCAGCTTCCACTTTTGAACAGGCAGTTCCTTGCCTCAAACCTCACATCTTTCCATTGCCACTGAGTGTGTGGACATAGGCGTTCCTGGCACAAAGAACTACGCTTGTGCCTGGTCCCTGAGATTGTCTCTTGGGCTTGAGAACATAACCTTTTAGAAGTCTTCTGCTGCTGGGCAGTCCTCTGAATTCCTCATGTTGTAAAAAGGAGCATTTGAGTCAGAATTCAAGAAAATGGCACTGACTAATGTGCAAAATCCCACAGACATGAATCCTCTAGACTTTCATAAATCAGATGCTATGCCTCCTTCCATGGTGTCATGAAGCCTCTGGTGAATTCACAAAGGGCATCCCTTTTGAGGGAACATATAGAAAAGGTTAATAGAACTGCAAGAGCAGCACTTTTTTTCTCCTCAAACTCCCACAAAACTAAGGAAATGGCAAATGGGTTCAGAAAGAGAGTTAATCGATCATATTCAAACTTAAGTGGATTCAGGAAATATTCAGTTATTTTATTGGTAGAATTTACCAACTTGACAGCTCTGTGGAATTTAATTTCTTATTTATCTGAAGACAAGCTAATACTCTGGAGAAATAAGTCAAATTTTCAGTGCTTCTATCTTATCATGTGTCAAGCTGGACTAGCAAGTATAATCAGTAGGAGATGGGAGAGAGAATGTGAGTTACCATATTCAAGAAGTCCTTAATCTAAAAAGTCCAGATGTTGGCAATGACACACAGAAACAATTTTTACTGATTAGTGTGCTGGCTTTTTTCCTTGTTTATGTCTGGTTTGTGTATACCAGGGATGCCTACAACAACAGAAAAACAATTGATGCCATTTGTTCTGCAAGTCAATGAGAGGCTAAGGGTAGGCACAGCTTTGGTCCCAAGGCAATCTGAAGCTGTTCTGTAGGAGAGAAGCATGACTAGCAAGCAAATCAAGTGATTTTAGAGCATGTGTGTAACATGAGACAGTGTTCATGGAGGACCACAGGCCTCTTTCTTCCCTTCTCCTGGGAAATACACATTTGGGATAGTAAAGATCAAATACTTCGATGTGGTGGGTAACTTGGCTGGACCATCTGGTAAGTTACATCTGGTACTATGTCCCAAACCACCATATGCAGAAGCTAATGAATATCTATAATATGGTCAAAATTTTTAAAGGCATCCCTCATTCACATCCAAATAATTGAACAAATGCTAATAGTAAATTATAGAATGGAAATGCCATTAACTGCATTAATGTAGTTTTACTGTCATCAGCTTTTCCAGCGTTTAGGGGGTGGTAATGTGTCTGAAGGATTTTGGTAGCATCAGAGTTATGTGATGCTTGCAAGTGCTTCCAGAGAATGGGCCACTTTTTACATTTCATAACTGGAATAAGTGATTTTAATTGCTCAGTGTGCGTGTGGCCTGGATTCAGGTGCTACTTTCTTTTCATATACAAGCTAAGAAATAGTAAACAGGGCACCAAGGGACTGGTGTGTATGTTATAGATTCATAGAATCATTTAGGTTGGAAAAGACCTTTAAGATCATCAAGTGCAGTTAACCCAGGACTGCCAAATACACCTGTGTTGTTATGTTTGAACTCAGGATTTTTTGAGGAAAATTTAGACAATTTTTCCTTGAAATTTTCTATCTAAATTACAAAGGAATCCTCTGGGAAGAAGTACTCAGTGGCTCCTCTGTGTATGAAGGGAGCTCTACAAGAGTTTGGAAACCTGCCTGACACTTGAGCCATAGATAGATTGCCAAATTATTCATTCTCCTTCTTGTGTTGCTTCTAGGACATGAGGCAGATGGTGTTTTTATGATACGCTTACCAAATTAAACTTCATTCAAAGAAGCAAGTACCTTCATTGTATTCCCCATCTTGCGTGTTCCTCAGACCACTAGTTGCATTCTCCAAACTGGGAGATGACTTTAAAATCTGTGGTGAAACTATAGAAACTAACTGCTGGCCCCACGTACTGGGTGGCTGGGGGGGTACCTGTGACAACCAGGCATATGGTTCAAATAGTGCCACTATTACAGTGTTTTAAACACATGTTCTCACCACTCAGCTCTTGGCACAAGTCTCTGCTGCAAAGATATTTGCCATAAAAATATGGCCATGGTTCCTTAACACCCCTTGATTTTGACTGTTTGCCTATGAATTCCTTGTGGACTATCTTGCCTTCTGTGACCTTAAATGATACTTCAATTAAATCCCATTGTTTTTGTTACAAAAACCTGCCTACCACTTTTCCTTTTCTGTCCAGTTTTGAACTTTTATTTAGTTTTTGTCTAGCTCAGTGGATCTTTTAAACATCCTCATTTCAACACTTTGAGGAAGGAGCTTTCTTTCCCAAAGTTATTTCTCTCTCAGTAGGCCACCATTAAAGATTTAATATACACCTTTTGTTTGCAGTCTGTGGTGTATGTGCTGAATTGCCATGAACAAAGCAGAAAGTGAGTTAAAGGAGGTGGAATTTCAGAACTACAGTTCTGCAGTTTTTATCATCAGATCCAACGCTGAAGTCATGCTCGCAGCTCCTTCAGTTGTCATATTTGATTCTTTCGCACTCCCTGCAAATGCAACACCCTTGCCATGATGTCTTGAAATACTGAGTCTGAGCCCTTTTCATGGATTCACTGAGTGCTGACTTTTTAAACCATGTGTTTATTACCAGAAATAATACATCTATTCCCCTCTCTCTCTCAAAAAAAAAAAAAAAAAAAAAAAAAAAAAAAAAAAAAAAGAAACAAAAAAAGAGAAAGAAATGCTACTTCTTACTGGCAGAATATAGTATACATAGTATAAACACATCTGGAAATAGGGAATCAGTTGAAACTGACTTGTCTAGAAACTGAAAATAAATTTGTCCTATAAAAGAATACATCGGTTTAAAATACTAAATTTCTTTCCCTAACATTTGTGTACACTCATGTAATAAATTAAAAAGAAGCATTTGGAAAGGACTTAAGGAAAATAAGCTACTCTACAAAAAAGTTTATCTGAAGCACCACACACACAATGCATTATACTATTTGGTAATCAGGCATAAAAGTCAATATTTCTGTTTTCTGCAGTCAAAGACAAGTTAATGAGAATTCCTGATTACCAGTGAATGATTTCCTAAAGTTTAAAATTCCAGAAGAGCTAATGATGTAGGGCCAGAGTCACGTCTGACCAGCAGCAGTGCATTACAGTGGGGATAATTCTACTGAAGTAAATGGGGTTTGGCTTACTGTCAGGTCTTCATCTCATTCGATTTATTCCAGCATAATTAGCAACAGTGGGACTGAGATCTCCACCAAAACAAGGATGAAGAGCTTTTCAGGTTGCTACTCAAAAGAGAATGAAAAGTCGAAGTGTGGAGGGAGACACAGTAGAAAATTGAGAGAGGATCAACAGTCTAGGTGGGTGGAAGAATTATTACGTAAAAAACCTATTTTGAGACCTAGTGCAGGTGGTGATTAGGTGGATGGCCTGCTACCTTGGGTGAAGAAACAAATTTCAGACTATCTTCTTCCTCTGTTATTGGTAATTTTTTGCACACATGATTATTATTGTTATTTTTAAACAGCATAGTTTGCTGTGTCTGGCTGGGATGATGTTAATTTTCCTCACAGTAGCCCATATGGTGCTGTGTTTTCGATTTGTGACTAAAAAGTTTGGATAATACATCAGCGTTTATGCTGTTCCTGAGCAGTACTTACACAGCATCGAGGGGAGGGTGGTTGGTGTAGGATATAGCCATCGCTCAGAGACTGGCTGAGCATTTATCTACTTGGGAAGGCAGTGAGTGATTGCCTTTACACCACTTTTATTTTTTTCCCCTCTTTCTTTGATTATATCTTCTTCTTGACCAACAAGCTTTCTTGCTTTTGTTCTTCCTGTTCTCTCCCTCATCCCACCAGGGAAAAGGAGGAGTGAACAAGTGGCTGTGTGGGGCTTAGCTGCTGGCTGTGGTCAACTCACCACAGGTTTGAAAAATAACCTTGATCTTGCACAGAAAGAAATCTCCTACTTATTTTTGTGACAATTTTACATTTGCAAACACTAGGGTGCTAGGTTTGTTACAAGCTCCATACCTATATGAGGAGTGATTCTCCATCACAAGAAATTGCCATGTGGAGTCTGATCGTGCCATGCACATTTCGCATCATCAGTCACAGTGGATGGGCTTGGGTGTTAGCTGATGCCTTAAGATGGCTCTAAGCAGGTTAATTCTTGTGCTATAGTGATGATACAAGCTGAACTGACCTGTCATCCTTTCTCTTGTTGAAGCAGTATCTTTTTATGACATGGTGAGTCTATTCATTTACGAAGGAAAGAGCTGTGAAGGAAATAGTGTTGCATTTTCAAAAGCTGCTGGCTTTGACACCAGGTCAGGTGAAATCATCGTGCTTAAGGGGAAACTGGGGACTGTGCTCACAGCTGACAGACAATGTTTCCACAACTAGCATTAGTGCAAGCTTTGGTCCTGCATGTCTGTCAGTGTTCATTTAATATAGGTGAGCATGGTTAGAGAATTACTCTGTCTTCATGTCTTTAGGTTGACAAGGACCATGATTCTTATGTGAATGACGCTGTTGTTAGCCAGAGAGAGATCACATCTTCAGATGTTGTGGATACTGTCTGGGAGGTAACAGAAAAATAAGGGAAGAATGCAAATGGCATAGATAGGGATGATAGGAGTTAGGCCTAAAAGAAAGACATTAAAAAAAAGTCCTAGACTGTATTTCTTTGGGGCTGCTTCTCATCTATTTATGTGTCGTATTCTCATGTGCACAGTAAGGGAGCACATCACCAATGTTTGTTGTTTAAAGATAGAAAAGCTAAATATGAGAATCCAGAATGCCTTTTTACTGCTCCTTAAACCACACCAACTGGCAACAAAGACACCCATTCCATTTCTGAGCTTGAGAGAGAAAGCAATATATCACATCAATCAATAAACCCAAATCCGCTGTAACCTTCAATAGATGACAAATAACAGTAGCAGTAATCCTTACTAAATAGACTTCTTGCAAAGTATCATCCATTAGTCTTCATAAAGTGCATTGAGATCCTCAAATTTAAAAGTACTACATGCTATGTGTGCAAAACATAAGTCTGCAGAAAAATGACTAGTACAGATTAAGTCCCATATATCTGCATGCACTGAACATGTGTTGGTCTGATTTTTATTTAATTTGTATTGGTGTTAATCAAAAACTATTTGAGTCACAGAAGTTACAGTGCTGCGATATATGTGAGATTACAATTAAATGTGATATATTTTTCAATGTTTTAAATATATAATACCTATTTCAAGATGCTATAAATCTATACCTAGTTCTTCTATAGGACATTTACAAATCTAATATAGACATAGGTCTGATCCTTCAACAGAATTGTACGAACTGGCATAAGCTGAGGATCTGTCATGAAAGGAAATTGGGTACAGAGTATAATGAGATTATTCATTGTGATATGGATAGAGACTGGGATGAGATATCATGACTATATTTCATTCTGCTGAGAAAAGGCTTGAGCTATAAGGAAATTAATCTAGTGGAGTAATTACAATCTGCTTACTTAAACCCCCTTCCCCATCTAAGCACTTTCAGCCTGATTAGGGAAAAAAAAAAGATGAAATCCAGCTAGGGTGTGTCAGAAACAATTTCAAAAGAGTTTTAAATGTTTAAGAATGAAAAAAAATATATATATATATTCTGCCAATTGCTTATTTAGATGACAGCAATAAGTCAATGTACAATTAGTCAAATGAAAATCACACTTAGTACTTTATGCTATTTTTTAATTTGTTTCTCCAACCCTCCTCCCTATCTTTTTGTTTTTCCTCATTCTCCTGTGACAACTCTTCTCTTTCATGCACAGCTTTCTCTCTTGCCCATTTGCTCCCCCTTCACAGCTTCTGTAGAAAAAGCAAGAGAATATCCCAGGAAAAGCACGAGCAGGTTAGGGATTTTCTGAATAGAATGACCCTGAGCTTGAACCTGTGCTGTTTAGGACTGCAAGATATTCCCATTGGCTTAGAAAGCAGAAACACCAGCCCTTGGAAAGGCAGACAGGGCCTGTTTCCATCAGACTGTCTATTACTCTCTTCTCTGTTCTAAAAAATTAAGGATTTAATGAACACTAGTGACTGGCAAATCTAATGCATTGAAGAGGACAGGAAACTTAACCTGAAGATTTTGCCACCAAAGCATGCCCTGGTTTGAGAGTAAGTCCAGCAAACAATGCTCTCGTACAAAGCTGAGCATCATTTACTGAGCTCAAACTAAACATTTTATTTTCAAAGTTGGCTACCAAATACTTGGCAAAGTACACTGGTTTAATTGACTAGATATTCCTCTCTAAAACAATTTGTACAGACCTGTGAAATCATTAAGTCTGTTTTCTGCAAGTACAAATAATGAATGTGTTGTAAGAACATCTAGAAATGAACCTGTGACAGCAATTTAATGAACAGACATCTAGATCCTGATGTTTTGAAATACAAAATAGGTGTCGGTAACATTTAATTTTCTTTCTATCTTTTTCTTCAGACATGAGTTTCAACCTTACATGATTTTTTTGTCCCCAGTATACAGTTGTAAAGAGCCCTAGCTGAACTTTTGGATTTAAATGACTTTATAAGTAACTGAACAATGCTATTGTTTGGATCATGCTTCATGCTTGACCTTCACCATGTAGGTGTTGGTGTTCAGAGTAGGAAGCTTTTTCCACGTAAGAGAGAAAAATAAATTTCACATAATTTTTCTCTTTCATAGGCCAAAACATTTCATCTCTATCTTATTGTCTTACTAATTATGACAGTGATTCCATGAGCAACTCCCTAATAAACCTGTGAAAGTATGACTGTGTTGATATTTAGTATTTTGGAGTAATCTTGCACAGAACACTAGGAAAATATATTGAGTCTTTATTTTCAAAACACATCAGAACTTTGATCTCTAAGTAAGAAAGAAAATGTGTGTAACTTCTGGACTTAAATGTTCATCATTGAATACTGTTTTGTTTTCCAATAGAATTAGCAGACATAGTTTACATATCACACTAAATATCTATTTACATGCACATAAGTATAATAACTAATTACCTCCCCTTTAATTTCTTTTCCCTAGGGCAACTGAGATAATAATAGCAATTTTTAGATATTTTTTTTCAGGCTTTGTTGAGAGTTGAAAGGCCCTTGGGCTACATGAAAATTAGAGAATTACATTAATCTATTTCTGTCAAATTAAGAGCATTTGAAAAGACCCAAGCATGACATTTAAGATCACCCTCACTGTATCTTTGTTTTAATAAATGAGGCCTTAATTTGTCCTCCCTCATCAAATACATTAAAAAAGTTTATACTAGTGTCATATATCTCCTGAGATATAGCTGTGAAAGCTCATGATTCTCAACTGAGTTTTTGTTGTAACAGGGACAAGGCTTTCCTTACTGGTAGGTGAAGACAGGGAAGCAATCACATTCAGCTTGCTTATGGAAGGAAATGGTTGGCCCATTGCTCTCTGTTTCCAGAAGGAAAAGAGAAATTGCTGCTGTGGAAGGACCGTTGGAGGAAAAGCCAGCATAGCCAGTCAGGGGGTCTGTGAAGGTGCTTCTGTGATCTTCCCGTGGTCTGTGTGGTGATTTCTTGTACAAATGCAAGGACTGGCATGTGGAGAGATGAAAAAACCCGAAACGGTTTCTTCCTCTCTGCAGTCTGATTAATCTTATTACACGCAAGATGCAAGATGAGTCTCAAACCAAGCAGGTCTTTCACTAAGGCCTCAGCATTTTGTCTGGAATTACAATTCTAGGGTGTTGCTACAGGTGTCTAGTTCAAACCACACATCTCCCATGTGCCCTTCCTCATGGAAAAACAAGGTCCTTTCTGGTGTCCTAAGTAAATTTATATTCCTTAGAAAATGATGAACTGCACCTCAAAATTTTAATGGAGTTTTCCAGATGAAAATGAACACAACGAATTCATTTTGCCCATAACTTTTATCTGGTTTCCCAAGCAGCTGTAGCCAGTGGTGCTATTGTCTTGGAGCTGGGGGAAAAAAGTGTGCTCGGGGCAATGTGATCCTGACTGTGTGTGCTGTTGCTTCAGTCAGGTAACTGTGGTTTGAACTTGTTCCTGCCCTTTTAAATCACTTGTCTGCTAGCTGGGCACGGAGAATAACAACACATGCAGTTCTTAAAAGCACAAGTCCATGGCTTTCATCTTCATGACACATAGGTATATGGAGGGAGAAGAATGAGCCGTACATGAAAAATAGTTTCTTGAGTTAATCGCTTACCATCTGGGAGTGCTGAGGAGTCCTGGTCCACTCTGTGAGAATGCTGACATAGAGAAATACATGCAATATTGCATGGACAAGCTAATATTTGTACGTAAGACTTATAAAATCAGGATCAATTCCTTCTTCCAGGGAAGCGGATAGCAAAGCTTCCAGTGACTTCCCTGAGCATGGGCTTGTGCCCCATGTGCTTTTTTTCAGCTCAGTTCAGCATGTTCAAACACATATTACACTAACCTAATTGCAGTGTAATTCCTTCCAGCCACCAAGTGTTACTTTAATCGCATAGCTCATATTTACTGTATGCTACAAGGCCTTAATTTATTTTAGATCGGTGACTTTCAGAGTGACAAGGCTATTGTTTTGGTGTGCTGGTACATGAGAGAAACGTCCCTTTGCATTTCTGGCAAAATGGCAATGCTTTGCCAGACCAGCAATTTAAAAGAGAAATTGTAAGATGGCAGAGGAGCTACTGGCATATATTCTTGTTGAAGGAAAATTAATCTTCCTGTTCTGATTTGGGAGACGTTGGCTTAACAAACAGCTTGAAACAGCGAAAGTCCATTCACTGCTGATCCTAGCAGATGAAAATAATAAAAATACTCAAAATAAACCAGGCACTCAATCTCTAGAAATAACCTTTTGTATTCAAAGATAAAAGCTTAAGGAACTGGCTAGTTGCCAAAGAAAAACCCAGAACGGCAGCTGAAAATGCATATACTCCTTTCAAGCTCTGTAGTCAGGGTCATACCATTAATTATAGATGACAGTATGAGGTTTAAAAACAAATGGTTTCAACCTCACCTTTAGGCTGAAGTGAAGCAAATGTTTCATTCTCTGGGAGCATTACTCTGGCATGTTCTAGAATGATTAAAACAATTGAAAACTGAAAGCAGGTGGCCTTTCAGGGCAAAGGTGGTTCTTGAAACTGACTTTAGTAGCATCAGAAATAGTCTTCAGGCTTAATGACACTCTATTGGCAGCATCATTTCTGCTGTTATTGGCTCTTTATTTAATGGTAAGCAAGGTGGATAGTAGTGCTTTCCTGAAAAATTAAATACAATACACATTCTGACCATGTTTCTTCTCTACCCTATTTCCTTATGTAGCTATTTATGTTGAAATTATGAATAGCAGACTAAATAAAAAGATCTGAATTTTGTGTTATATACCTTCTTTTTCTAAACCTAGGAGTCTTACTCAGTTGCCTAAACATAGGACATAGTGCTCTTTGATGTAAGGTATCTGCATGGGGCTGGAAGACACAAGACCTATGGAAGTCCCATCTCAATCTGATCTGGCAGACCATGCAGGAAGGTAGGCAGGACTGCCCTGAACATCCCAAGTGCCACTAGATGCTTGTGATTAGATCACCGAATCAAGCTCTAGCAGTCTACACAAGGTACAAAGAAGTGCAAAATCAGGTCCACTGTGGGTACTTTCTGGAAACTATGATTCTTCTCTCATACTCTCATAATCCACTTTTTTCTGGAAACTGTATTTTAGTATCTCTGAACAATTCACGTGTAAACCGTCTGCGTTCTCAACTTTGTCACGAGGTATGTTCAGTAACTGCAGCATCTCCACTCACTATTGAGACATTAATTCTCCATGTGGAATCTTGCAGCCCTAGATACTAATCAAGGACTGGTTCAGATGAGCATGTGCAGCATTATTAAAAAGGCTTTAAAGTTTACAAATCCCCAGGGAATCCTTGGTGGCTTTACAAGACTAGTGTTTCTCACTATGTGAAATGAAATGCAAGGACTTAACTTTGGCTTTCCACAGAGTGCAGAAAAAAGGATTTCTTCCCTGTTGTTCTGTAAGACCAGGTACCTTAGTAGACTTATCAATGTGAAGACATGATACACAGGAAAGCTTCCTAACAGTACGATAGTGGACTTTCTAGGAATCCAATGAGAACAGGATGATTTGCCTTGTGTGGTTAAAGAGGTGAACATAACTGACATCATCATTCTTTTCTTTCTTTATCTAAGACACCCTCTTACATCTACAAACTTTATGTGCAGAACTTCTTACTGAGAATGTTTTTCTTAGGAAAGAATTGCTTCCATCTGCAGTCTAGGCAGAGGTGGCATGAGACTGGAGTGTGCCTTTGAGAAATTCAGAAGTAGATGGCAGACATTACCTTTGAGATAGCTGAACAACACCAGCTTCAAATGATTACTGTTTGTTTTCTACACAACATCTGTGAGAATAAGGGAAGGAAAAGCTGCCAAAGATTTGCAAGCAGGGAGATAGAAGCTATCAAGACATCCTAAGCTCTGTTTTGGTTGCCATGACACAGTGTGAAGGACATCTTTTTTACCTGCTTTAAAGAAGATGGGGATTTTTGTTTTTTGCTGTGCTCTGAGGATATTTTTGGCTGCAGAACAGGGTATCAGTCTATAGGAGGCATTATACATAGTCTGTGTGCTCTCACAAATTCTAGAGGTAGTGGATCTTTAGACTGAAAAGCACAGACAATTTCAGCACCTGCAACTGTAGGAGTGAATGGTTTGCCTGCCATCGGGTAAGTATTTGCTGTGTATGGTTTGTGGGTACCGCAGCAGGGCTTTAGCTGATAGGGAAAAATTAAAATGTTCTGTAATTTCACAAAACATGACTTTATTGTCCTTAAAGTGAAATCAGTACAAAGAGTGCCAAAACTGCAAACACTGAGAACATTTAGAACACTGAGAACTGCAAACAATAGGACTTTAAATTAAAGGACGGGGGAGATTTAACTCAATAGCTCGTAGCCAAAAAATGGTTCAGAGCTGCAGTGAACAACATATTTTCTCCTGGTAGGCTACTTGAAAACTAGGATGGTAAAACACAGTGTGGCACTGAGGTCTGCAGGGTCCTAAGGGCTCTCCCAAGAATCTAATTGGAAAACATTTTGCTCTAGCCAGGTGATTTCTCCACCATGTATAAGATAGAGCTGGTGAATCTTGTGTCTGTTGAAGCAGATTTAAAATGGTATTGAAGGAAGCAAGAAAGGAATGACAAATCCAAGAAAGTACTTGCTGTCTGTTTTCATTTTCTTTTTCTTCAAATACTGGCTGTTCATTTTCATATTTCTTTTTATTTGACCTCTTTTTCATTGAAAATCTCATTCTGTTAATTCTTGGGTCAGGAAGTTTTTTACCCCTGAGCCACCTAGTCATGTTTTACAGAAGTCTTTAGAAATACCACAAATGTTTCTTTTTTTTTTTTTTTTTTTTAAACTCTCATGTTGCAGGTATTCGACAAAGGCTGACTCTGGTGTTTTGAATGGACTGAACATTTTAAGCAAAGACCACATAACACAGGAAAATCAACAGAAATTTATTCTTATTTGTACTGTTTTCATGTTAGCAAACACATCTTCATTTGACAGTTCAGCATGTCTTCAGAGTCTCCTAGTCTTGGAAGACTCTGGAGATGGGTCATTCATCTTGTATTCCTTATGTCTTTCCATTGCAATCTGAGTTTGCTATCAGAATATCCAAGTTACTAGTGATTTGCTGCTGCATCTCATTTCTTTCAGTGGGGTCTGAGGCCTTGTGACCATATGTCTACAAATAGCATCTTCCTTAAAGAGGTGAAGCTGTAGAGGGAGTTCTGATGAAACCAGGCAATAAACTTCCTCAAGGAGCCCTGATGTTTGAGAGTAACCTCTCAATGTGACAATATAGCAAGCTAATGCCTAAAACCAATCCAACAAGATGTGTGCTGTTGCTATGGATTAAAATAATCTGGAAGAATGCAGCCACCTTTTTGGGAATCAGAGAGGAGACTGCGGTAGCTCTGTTTGCAATACCGAAGTCCTACCAGAGAGCTTTCTATGTGTCATTCCTTTCTGTGTCAACTATTCTCAGCCCAGAGTTATTGACAGTGGAGTCAATAATACTGCTTTGTAATTAGTTTTAGGCAGTGTGCCTCTGTGTGTGTGTACGTCTGTATGGGTGTGTGTGTAATTACAATGTTTGTGCCCTGCAAATTGCGCTAGGCAATATATTGCCTAACTTCTACTTTGCATATTCTGCAATATTTTTTTTAGAGAATGTGAAAACCATATTGATATAAGTTTTACTGGTAATAAAAAAGAACCTAACTAAGATTTATGGTAAATATAAGCAGATCAGCTAAGACTACTGAAATATGCTTTGACAGGATTTCTACTGAAAAGAAAATACTATTGTAAGATCCATCCTGGTAGCAAGCTCACACTGACTTTCTGAATTAATTCCCTTGGTGAACAAACCACAGTGTGTGTTTTGTACATCGTACAGAGTCAGAGATTCTCAGCTCACAAATGTCCCCCTCCGATAAGGGTTTAAAAACTCCTGCAATGTGCAAGTGAACAAATGGGATGGCTCCAGGAGGGGAGGGACACTTGGAGTTAGAGAAAAAAGGGTAAGGAGCTCAATGGCAAGACTGAGAACTCAACAACATACAACATGCATATTTTGCAATTGTGCTGAAGTACTCCAAATAGACAGCCCATGATCATTATGCAGAGAGTAAGATTTACTCTTGAAAAAGCAGAGCGAATCTCAGAGGAATCCACATGAAAGAACAGCTATTAGGCTCATGCACACAGGAGAAATAACCCATCTATATCCCCTCTTGTATCAAATGGCAACGTGCAGTCAAGTCTGAACTGCTGAACAAATAAAGTGTTAGAGCAATTACCACAAGGGACAATGAATATGCCAAAAACAGTTTGGGGAAATGTCTTAATGAACCAGCAAAGCATGTGGAAGAATGAGAAAAATAAGATGAAACCAAAGTATCTCAGTGAGAGCTAACAGGGACTATGCCTGTACTGAGGGACCTGGGAATGAACCCCAGCTCCAAGGTCATCTCTTGGCTGCATCCTCAGTTCTTGTCATGGTAAGATTTGAGTGCATGTCAGTCCCCCCCAGCACCCTGGCTTCCATGTCAGGCAAGCCCTGGGATGCAGGCAGCAAAGGAGACACAAAGCACGGTCGGAAAGAAAAGGAGAACGGAGGTGTGGGCCCACTGCTCTGCTGCTTCAGTCCAATTCAATGGCATTTGAGATACGTGCCACTAAGTTTCTGATTCACTTCATGAAAACCTCAATCTCTCTGTCAGCTGGACTTGTTAACGAAGTTATTAATAGCAAGCTATCAATAAAGGGTGTGATCTATTGCTGGTGGGCTTGATTACAACATTTGCCTTGTATACGAATGACATTTGTTACAGATAGGTGATTTTTATATATTGATTGGAAAATAAGATGAAGTAAATATGGACAGCTTATAGCTTTGAGATAATCCTTAAATTATGACTGGACAGGGTAATATACTTAAAAAATGGCCAAAATTATGTCAACACAGAACATGTGATACATAATCTCACCGATGTGTGTAAGCTTAGTGAACGGAATTGGGTATTCTAACATCTCTTGCATTCACTTCCATCAGTTTTTGGCCCCAAACATTTTCTTTGTCTTTCTGAAGATTTCAAAATAATTACCCAAAATTGGTCTGTTAGGAAATATTTGACCTGTTTCTTCATTACATCATAGTTTTGGTGCTGGATGGTACCTGTCAAAATTGCTTGTGACATGTTCCTATTCTAAGTAACATTCCACATAGCAAACTTGAGTACATCTAAGTCTTGTACAAAGAAAAGCATCCAACTTCCTTCCAGATTCCAGCAGGGACCGTAGCATTACACCAGTTCTGTGAAAAATAAGAGTGCCAGGCTTTAAATAAATGATTTAAGAATAATGGTTACATACTTCAGTAAAGTCACTTGATGTGGAGGCATGGTTCTCTTTATTTGCTGGTAAAAACAAATGGTACATTGAGTTTCTGTTTTACATATTGCAACAAATACAATTCCTATAGAGGTGTTCATTATTTAAATTCTGATTTTGAATAGAGAATCGAGAGTCAGTGAGAACTGTAGATTTCTGCAGACAGATCTTTTGTGCTGCAGCAGTTTTTTTACAGCAAGAAGAACACCATGAAGCAAAATCCACTGCAGTCACTGGCAACTAAGATTAACAGCTCAGGTGTCAATTGCACTGCTGACACATTTTCACTTGGAGCTTGGCTGAATGCCCCAGCTCATTTCACAAAACCCTCTTGAACAGTAACATTCAGACTGTAACAGCTTTCACCTTCTATCCATCTGGTTGAGATGATGAATAAGCAACCGGGAAGGTAAAAGTCCCCAAAACTTCAAGAACCACTTTTGACCCTCAAGGCTGTTTGCCCCACTAAGGGCCTCTTGCTGGGTGAGCGAGGACACCCCCGGCAGGCACAGCCCACTTACCATTTTACAAAGAGAGACGCATTTTCTCACATGATCACTCTGCCATCCAACCGCTGCATGTCTGTTTTAAGTCAGCCTGTTTCCAGACACACCAGATGGGAATAATGCTGGAGAACACTCAAAAGGAGCTGTGCATGGAATAAAATGGGGAAATGCTTCCATGGGTATGCTCTAGACAGCCCTATGCGAATACCATGCAGCTGTGCAAATTGCTAGCAGATTAAGATATTGGGTGTTGAAATGCATGAGAAAAAATAAAATCCTTGGGCTGAGGCACAGCATGCTGTATTTGGCAAATCTTAAACACTTGTAGTTTAGTTGCTCAGCTTCTTTCTCCCACCTCCTCCCTGTGAATATTCATGTGTAGTTTTAGGCTTGCTTACTGCCTTTTCACATTCTTCATGGTGGGTGCTGTGACTCATGTTGCTTGCCTCAGACTCCTTTCTCCTTGTTCCCCCACAGCTCCTCACATAACCTCCCACGCACCAAACACACCTCCCTCCATTCATTTCCTATAGACTCCTGTGAGGAGTTGCTAGGCTTTTTCTTTCGCAGAAGATGCAACACCCCACAGAACCGTCAAAACTTGCTGTCCTCATTCCCTGCTGAGCCATCTGCAACAGGGAGCTCCTCCCCTCCTCACCTTAGTCATCCTCTATTACAACACACAGCCATCTCTGACCTCACTTCTCTCTCTGTAACAACTCCTACGACACCTACACAGCGAAGCTGACGCAGCGCTCCTGACTCTTCTTCCTGTGACATAATCACCCAGTGCTTCATCCTTCTGATTTAATTTTGTTCTTCAGTGTTGCTAGTGCTGCTTACACAGAGAAAAAAAAGCCCTCTTCCTGAAACAAGGCTCGTGCTTCTTGTTTGATCTCCATGTTTGTGGAGGGCTCGTTCCTGGCTGAGGTGTGGTAGTGCTCAGAGCAATGCTGAGCTCCTGACCATGAGCAGAACTCAGAAGCAGTGTCGGAGCATCTGCTACCAGATCCTTTTCAGACAGTGTCAACATGTGCCAACAGCAATATGGTCACTGATCAGAGGATCGTAAAATGGCACTAAACGTGATCTGTGCTGAAGTTTAGTATAGGAGAACATAGGTTAAAAAAACAACAACTTACCTTAAAAAAACCTAGTGTGGTTATAAAAGCATTCATTCAGTCAGTGTAGTTTTGTGAGTGCTTTCTAGAACATATAAAAGGCTGAGCTCAAAGCTCTGTGAATCAAAAGTAACTTGCAGAAGAAAAGTGAGCTATTCCAATGTCAGTGAGGTCAGGAATAACCACTGGTCTTTGCCTTAAAGAGAAATGATCCAAGCTTGTACAAAAAGAGACAAGCAGTTAAAAGACGAGACTGGGAGAAAGCAATGAAAAGGTGGAACTGATCCAGTGGATCTAGCATGACCTATTGTGGCTATGACATGTTTGGAGTTATTTAAAAAATAGGGTGGATTTTTGCTACACTGATTTCAAGAACTTCAGATACCTTTAATTTAGTTAATACCTTGTGTATGGAACAGTCTCAATATCTCAGCACTAGAATGGTCCTTGTGTGTATCAAATGCTTCCTTTACATTTCATTCCGCTAGGTAAAATCACTCTTGCTTTCAAAAAAAACCCAACAAAACAAACCAACAAAAACCCCAAAACAAAACAACAAAAACCCAACAGCTCACTTTTTTCAGAAATATTAACTGAAAATAGCCACATTTCTGTGAGGTCTAGTTTATGACACCAGTGCAAAAGAGACCAGTTAGTAAAATGGTAAACTTGCACCCCTATTTTTTATGCTACACTTATATGTGCATGTAGCTAATTGTATTTGTACTAGGAGTCAGTGCATGAGCATCTTGGAGAGACGAATGACATAAATATTTTTTAAAGCATGACTTCTTGAAGCAGTTTTATTCTGGTTGATTCCTAGCTCTGTGGTACAGTATTTCTTCCTGGGAACGGGCTACTAAAAGCATACATATTCCATAACTCCTACACTCCATGCTATAAAAAGCTACAGAACAGCATCCATGTGATGCTTTCCATAGGGATACTACAAGTGCTTGCTGAAATCTTATATCCTATTTTTATTTTGAAATCTCCAGTAGGAAAGATTTGTACATTTTATCTTCATTTTGATATAACTTCAGTTGACCTTGCACTAACAAAAATTGCACCTCTTGTCCACGAGAAAGAAAACAGAAAGAGCCACTGGCATAATAAGACCATATTTCTTCTGATTAAGTCAATAGACTTTTATTGTCTGTCTCATCCGAGACAGGTGCCTCTTTCTTCTGCATGGCAAGAGAGCTATGCTCTGAATGAGGGGTTTCTGCAAGACGCCTATGGTTACCCAGGGAGGTTTGGGCATTTCAGAATGGAAATTAAAAAAAAATAAAAATGCTTTGAATAGTAACTGCTTAAAGTGAACACTATGCTTCCATCAGAAGTTAAAAATCATGATAATGTGAAAAGGCATGGAAAAAACATAAATCCTTCGGCTGTCAGTATAACCAGTGATAGAGTTTAGGATCGGATAAAGTAGGACTTAGAAAAATTTATCACATGAACAAGATATAAATTGCTGAAGCAGTCTAACCACTGAAGAAATGTTTGCAAAGCTACTACTCTGTAAGAGTTGCAAAAGAAGCTATTCCAGTCCTCTGAGTCCATTTACAGTCAAAACCAGTTATTTAACTATGTACTCCCTTAAAGGGTTGGCTATATTCCATGTTTCAGGTAAATTTATGCTTTATTATAGCTGTGTGGCAAAGTCTACAAACATCAAATCAGCTTATATGGATGTTCTCAAGTAGTAGCCTTCCCCACCGCCCCCCCAACAACTTTATTTTAAACACTTGGTAAAATATTTATGTGTGAAAAAGAAAAGTTTAAGCAGTGCCTCTCCAATGGATTGTATAAACCCAGTCAAGTAAAAATGTTCTTATATGATCACATTATGTGGTTTTTCCTTATAAGCTGACCCAGTCAAGGGTGTGTATGATGACTGTTTGAGCTGTTTGTTCAGTTCACCCAGTGTTCATCTGTTTAGGGATCCTTGATGCTGTTGGCTTGCCAGTAAGCTATTACATGCATGTATCTGAATGCCATTTATGGGAGGATGAACAGCACAAAATATGAATTGTGTTTTTACACAGAAAATATTTAGTCTATTCCTATTCAAATACAGCCATCCCCCTAGCTTCTGCCACTACCGTCCTAAAGACTCAGCTAATACAATCAGGAGGGTAAAGGAAGCTTTGGTACCAATTAGCTTGTGCTTTAAAAGCAAAACGATTCACTCCAATTTGTCACACACAGAGATGCACCAAGGGTCCAAAAAGCTTCTTATGAAGACAATAACTTTTCAGGCTAGAAAAAGAATTTTAGGGAAAGATGTAATAAAGGTTTAAAGACCTTCAGGGTTTGGCATAAAAGAAGTGTTGTCTAAGCCTTGGAGAATATTTCAGAGAAAATTTGTGAGTAACTGAGGAGCTAAGGGCATCTTATTCTTAGAAAGCTCTGGAAGCACCTTCCAGTAAGTGAGAAATGAGTATTAAATCTTGCTTCTCCAATGGTCTCTACCTGTGTAGCTGAGAACAGAGGACCCTAGCCATGGAGCTTCTTCCAACACTCAAGCTAAGGTCTTCAACACTCAAGCTAAGGTCTTTCTCTTCTGTCAGAACACACCTCATGAGGCAGCAGTGATACAAAAAATGCATACCTTGGTAACTGTGGGATCAGGCAGAAGTTGCAAGAGAGAGTATTTGCCAGGGCCACGCAGGGAGAAGGTCTGATCCGTGTACAGTTGTAGCAGGCCTGCTCCAAGACATCTGCTGAGTCTATGCCCTCAAGGGAGGTGAGAGAAGTTGTAGCACTGCAGCCCCCAGCTCCAGCCTGGGCTCCCAAGTTCTCGACAGTGGTTTTAAATTCCAACCAGTCTCACTTCTGGAGCCTAAGCTTCTGTCTTTGTTGTTAAAAAACACCAGATTAACTTGTTCAAAGCTCAATGGTACTGCAAGAAAATAGATATAGGTATGCAAGCTAGTTTGTCTGAGCTAGCTGAGACAGTGCTTCAGTCACTGCAGTGGCTGCAGTGAAGGTGTGTTTTGAGGTGTCATTTAAATTAGAGTTAATAAGACGTTACTAGAGTGAACAAGGGGTGTTTGCATCTATGTGTGTAAGGGACTGTTGAAATAAGACACCCTTTACTGCGTGACACATTCATACCAAAAGAAAGTGTGCAATTTTCACAGAATATCTGTTTTTTCTTGTTTCTTAATTTTTTGGGTCTTTGCCATGCAATCAAAATGTTTCTTTAATTCAGCTTTTGACGGATTAGCAAGTGGTTTGTTATCCTACTAGCATATGCTTAGGTCAGCAGTAGTAAGCAACATTTAAGAATAGTGATCTAGATTTATCTATTCTTTAGATTCCATTTATATTACTTTTGGGCTTTGAAAATAAAGTATTTCTTTATGTATCAATTACAGGAAAAGCAGAGGCTCTGTGCTTTTATCTGGACATCACATGACTGCATGAAAGAAATGATAACAGTCTCCACTCCCAAAATTAACTAGAAATGGCTCTGAGTCACACATTTGGCATAAGCAAAAATGTTCCCCAAATTAGGAAATATTCAAACTCTGAGTTTTTGTTCAGCTTGTTATAAAGCTGTGAGCTGGCTGTGAATCTCAGATGTGGATCCAAATTTTATCAAGTTCCAGGAATGTTCAACCCCAAGATGCGGGTGTTCTGTTCAGGTTCATATCTAGAATTATTAAATATCTAATCTGGTTTCCTAAGGAAACAGATCTTATGTGGTTAAACTACCTGTACAGTGCCTACATAATACATTTTGAATGAATTGGCCGATGGCAATCAATCTGGAAAGAGTGGTAGACATCTCAGAAATAAGTTTATAATCTACAAGCATTGAGAATGCTGGATTCTTCGTAGAACATTTCCTACATTCTGTGTGAAATAGGTATCTTTCCTTGCTTAAAGTGCCAAGAGTCCTGGATGTCTAGCTACATACATTAAGCAATTTAGGGTATTGAGGCACCTAGATAATTTTTCTACTAAACCCCTACATGATTAGAAGTGTGAGCACAACTAGAGTGAGGAGGCAGCACAGGAGGAGCTAAAAGTAAGTTCTGAACACAAGTTGCTCTCAGGTGGAAATCTGATGTACATTCAGTGGATATAGTCCAAAGGTTTGCAGCTAAGGATTAAAAAAAACCCCCAAAACAGTCCAGTCAACTGCTTCTTACGGAAAAGGAAACAATTTCTACATTACCACTAGTTGGCTTGTGCAAAGTTACATATGTTCAGAGTTGAATATAGGTCTTTGAAGATATACAGGTATGAGTTTGTCTCATACTGGATTCCCAGAAGCTGTGAGCCTGGACAAGAACTCAGGAATTCAATGAGATCATCGTTTCTGCCTCTGATCAGCCTGTACCCTCAGCACGTAAGTATTGTAACTCATACGTTGCATGTACAGACAGACTTTCTTCAGTTACGCCATTACCATTATTACACCTGAGAGCACTGTAACTTGTTCCAGTGACAGAAAACCCACAAATATATTACTCCTGGAGAAATACAAGATAAATGGGAAAGGAGAAAGTCCTATCAGTAGTAATATTTGCAGAAGAAGCTCCAGGAAGGTAACAGTGAGCAAGGCATGTTCAGGGACAAAGATCTACTTATCAAAATAACAAATTACCACATTTTGAAACAATAGGTGATATAGGAATATTTTAGCATACCACTGACTTTACTAAAGCTCCATCTTAATTCTCATAGTCTATAGCACAGGTTACTGGCCTTGCAGACAGCTTCTGGCTGCCCAAACAACTTATCCAGCCTCTAAGTAGCTGTGCAGTTATTGGGAGGGATAGGTTAGGAATAGTAGATGGTTTATAGATATTCTTTCTCAGAAGTTCTTTATCCATATTCCTTATTTGTATCTAGATACTTTCCCAGGAAAGAACAAGTTAGCTTGGCATGTTACAGTGGTCATACATCTTAGGTAGTACAGGCCTGAGGAACATATTTTGGGAGAAATTTTCTACCTGGCAAGAACAACCTTCTTATACACTCAAAAGCTTTCTCATCAAGCTCATGATTCTCTGAAGGATTTCTCTATTAATCCTTTCAGACAGATCTGATTTTGGAAGCAGCACCAGCAGCAATATTTGGTTTCTAGAACTGTCTCCTCTGGAGTTCTCAGTAATATCAACGTTACAGTAGATTCGTGAATTAAATAGTTGAATAATTGTCTCTGAGGAGCCTCATTACAGGAAATGAACAGCAGCACAGGGGTTTTCCAAAACATGTCAGAACCATTCCCATTCATAATTTACCCAAACCTTTGGTCCAATCTTTCCAAAACCTAACAAAACATCAACATTGCTTTCTTTTTCACTTTCTAAGGAGGTGTGTAAGTGGCACAAAAAGCTGTTACCTCAAACAGATGTGTGTCTAATAGGGTATACTTGATGACTGACAGAAAAGCCTTCAGGCAGGCAAACATTATGGACTAACTAACACATCTGAGATGCAGAAGGTAGGATTGATTCAGTTGCCAAAGTGCAGGTACATGGTGTCGTTTGTGACATCTGAGGATATTCAAGACAGTTTCATGGAGCTGGATGATCCAGGATATGAGGAAGATTCACATCTTTTAGAAGTGACATATCTACCTATAGGCACTTACTTCTGGGCAATTAAGCTTCATTCCAGATGTTCCTTTAGTACTATAGGAAGGTTCTGGATGGCACGTACTGGTAAATGTGTACAGTCTGAATATAGTGCTGAATCTTAACTGCGTAGGTCTGTTGTAGATACCTACGCTGTAGCTACCTAAGGAACCTTCATTTCAGCTTAACCAGCTGCTTTCTGGAACCCTGTCTGGGCTCCAGTGGTTTCTTCAGAAAGGCACAAGACTCATCTGGGTCTTTTGTCACACTTGCAGCTCCATATGGATGTTTTGCGCACTGTAGTGCATTTCTGATGACACAGCCTCAATGTTTAGCTGAATGAATTGAGAGATGACACCTAAATATGAGTATGCTGCTAGTTATCTTTGTACTGAATGCCCTTCTCCTTTTGTAATGTGTCTTTTTTCAATGGTATATGAAATAAAAATCCAGAAACATTTAATAGCGCAGAAGCAATGCTATTAATACATCCATTTTTTGTGTGCCCCAAAATGCAATGACTCATGTCTCACATATCTTGTATTTTCTTTTTTCCTCATAAAAAAGAATTAGGAGTTATTCTCCATTGGATCAGTTGAAAAATCTAACTGGTGTAAAAATTAACATATATAAATGGTAATTCATTATGTTTGATAAAACCTTTCACAATCAAATATTCAGATCTCCAGCTAATTAAATTTGTCTGAGAATAGGTTGAACCAGGTCAATTTGCCAGCAAGGGATCCAACTATATGATTATAAACTAAGAAAAACTTTGGTTACTCAAATCTGTTGAACTTGAGAGGTAGTGGGCTAGAACTGGAGCTGTTCAACCAAACCGCAGCAATGACCAGTGGACTACATTTTGAGAAGCTGGTGTCCTAACCACCAGGATATCTGCCTCTCCATCCAATTTTACACTGTTTTGAGTATTGCCAGGAGAAGTCTTCTGCTCATGGTGGCATAAGAAGCCATTATCAGGTTGTCCAGAGCCATTCAGTCAACATCTGTATAGCTTATCTAATGGACAATATTGTCAGCAATTAGGTAATTTTGCAAATGCAAACCTGCAGAAGTTTCAACAGTTATTTTAATAAGTGATAAATGACTGGTAATTTTTAGTACAACAGTGATGCTACACTAGTAGATGCGATAGAGGGCTAGGCCATAGAGTCCTATTGAATGTACTTTCAAAACTGAAAGTGTCTAATTACACTTTCCAATTGGTTAGTGGCTTATGAGGGTTTATCAAGATTAATTATCATGATTGTAAACAATTTGTCTTTGAATAACGTGAATATAAAGTGACTTCCTGAAATTCACACACTAATAAATAGAGGGGGTCAGCGCCAGTTTTTGTTTGTATATTTGGAGCATTCATCAGTCACGTTACTGACATGTAGTCAGTCCTCTCAAACACAACACAGCAAGTTCAGTTAAATTCAGATTGACAGCGTGAAAAGAAAGTTGGCAGAACACAGGGTCCCGTTGCTAAGCAAGGCTTGGCAATACAACACACGCACATTATGGTGCTTGTGATGACACCATGAGGAGAGGAGATGTTTTCAATTTAATGAAAATCCATCATTTCAGAGGAGATGGGGCGGAGCAGTAGCAAACAGGGTGAATGGATGGGAGATGTGTCCACAGGGAACAAAATTTTGCTATTAGTTACATCAGCGTGAATACATTAACTTCATCAGAGATACTCTGGATTAACTGTGGAGTCACTGCAAAATATTCCAAGCGTTATGCTGAAACTGTTTGTAAGGTTTTGTTAAAAAACAGTACACATCTTTCACAGTGCTTCCATCGTGCTTCTTTGTCACTTCAAGTCAGTGTGAAAATTACAGATAGTTCCACCTGGCTGTGGACTTCACAGTCACATTCCTTCAGGGAACTGCAGCTCTCAGTGTGCCCCGTCCTTGAGCTGGGCCCAGAATGGTGGCATTGTGCCACATTCTCCTTCCCATTCACAAGTGCTCATTGCCCCTTGGGCCTGAGCGGGAACTGTCCACAGAGCTGGGGAAGTCCTGGGGCTCATGAGGTGGTGCAGGAGAAAGTGGAGGAGACCTTTCTACCCACTGGGGAGTCCCCCCCGCAGCCTGAGTTGGATGGATGTCTTCTGACTGTCCTGTCTTCCACCTTCCTTCTATGGTCGATCCTTGGCTAGGTATCTTCCCTGAGTTTCCAAGTCCAGCCCTGCCACCACACTTCCTGCTATAGCCCTAAATAGCTTTTTAGCATTTGAGACTTTGCCTGCTTCTCCCCTCTTCCCTATCCTACTAGTCTAGTGGGATGTTTTCATTCAAGTTTTTTTAAGGTATCATTACCACTCTGAGCCTACTAACTATTTCAGCTTTCATAACAGGGCAAACCAAATTTACTTCAGCTCTGCAATTTTCAGAGTTAACTGTAACCATTCCCTGTTTAGTTACATATAAATGAAACTGAGTGAAATCTTGTCTTTTATCAAGTCAATGACAAAAATTACATTGACTTCATGTCTATTGTTAAAATACGGAAACCAAGAGTCCTTTATAGTTGTGGACTCTTGTATATCTTCTTGGTATATCCTGACAATAATGCCTAGTGCACTATCCTCATCCTTTCTTTGCCGTTGCTTTCACTGGGAGCAAAGCCAAACATCAGAACTGGAAGGGGTCAGTGATCTGGATGGAAGGGGACTGCTCTACTGTTAAGAGACGACAGAGAAGGCCAAGTTTTCATCTACATCTCCCACTTAGAGTATCACAAAATGGACAGGGGGGGTAGCCAGGAGGGAAAGATCTGCCAGCCATCAATTCTGTGTTTCCAAATGGTAGATGGCATGTCTATTGTGAAGCCATTACTTGAAATACAGCCAAATCACTTTGAAGATTTCAAAACCAGCTATTGTTCTGTGTTCTAATGGCTGTGGGAGGAGCCATTTTAAGTTCACCCAAGGTTTGCTGTTGTGGGTGCTGAAAGCTCTGGAACGAGTCAAACAAGTGTCAAAGAGTGTAACTTAAGTACAAAAGAGAACCCAGTGAAGCCTAGGAATGCACGCGAGTGCTTTGCTGGATCAATTCTGTGTGTCTAGTATGTCACGAGATAAAGCCAGATGTCTATATTTTTAAATACTCCAAAACCTGTGTTTCCGTAAGAGGTGTCACTAACTGTAGGAGAAGTCGCTTGGTATTAGAGAGACAGGTTTTTAGTCAGCCATATTTGTTGTCTTCGCTTCATGTTGGTTTGTTTTAGAGATATTTTCCAAGGAACCTATTGCCTCTCCCTCTGTACTACACCATCTCTACCAGGATAGAATACCCTTTCTCATACAGTATTCAAGTATCTTTCTAAATATGCACTTATTTCAATGAGAAAGCATAGACTTTCAGGCTGTGGGCTGGTTGTGTAAGCTGTTAAATTGCTGGTGGAATGAGTGTGCTCTTGCAGGAGTGAGGACACGTGTGCATAGATGCACCATCACCACTCCTCCCCCTAAATTCTCTCCCTTTCAATTCATGGCTCTTCTTTACCTGCAACAGGTTAATCAAGGGAATTTGGGGGCTGATAGGTCTGCCTGTTGTATTTTTAGAGAGATAATAAAAGTCAGCGTGGATCAGGGAGCAAGTATTCCTACTAGGGAAAAAATATTTTTAAAAAGTGAGGGTGATGTGGCTCTTCGCTAAGTAATCTGAAGATCAGCTAAGCCTGAAATCCTTCTTGTGATAATAATGTAATATCATAACAAATCTGATATTAAGAGTCACTGTGATGATTTTCAAACCAAGCTAAGAAAATACCTTACTTTCTATTTGGGACTATTTGAATTAGTCATTTAACAACATTAATTTTTCCTGCATTTCTGTGGAAGAACATACCTCAGAAATAAAATTCTATTCAAAGTCATCTTTAAATAAATCAATAGTGTATTTTTCCTTTTGACAGCTAAATAAAGAACGCAGTACAATTAATCTAATATGCCTGCATTTTTTATTCCTCTTTAGCTTGTTATAAGATAGAGGAAAGATTTGATTCGGTAATTTTATAATTAATTACTTGTGATTAATTAATTGTGATTACTGTCTTTAAAGTACATCTTAGAGGAATAGTGGAAAGCCTCTGTGGTCACACATTTCATAGTAAGATCTCACTGGAAAGAAAGTCATAGTTCAAAGGTAGTAAGTTTCGGTCTGAATGGTCAAACACTGTTGTAGGGTTCTGTTTTTTTTTCAGAGGCAAATGTGTTATTTCTTCACTTCTAGCCACTCTTCCCTTATCTCTTTCAGTCTACCTTTCTGTTTCTTTTCTTTCATTAGACTCCTTTATGTGTCTTCTGCCATAGCCTTTCCCCCACACCACTTACCTTAACATACTGTGCTGCTATCTTCTATTCATTCCTTTAAAACTTGATACAGCCTGTAGTCAATAATTAGCATATTGTTAAAATGAAACAGAAAAAAAAAAAAAAAAGGAGAGAAGAACAAGACATTAATCTCTGAATAAAACTGGAAAACCTGTGGAAGTTATTTGCCTGCCTGTGTTAATTATAAGCAAATTAAGAGGGATTTTTTTTTTATATCCTGGATAGTACTTTATGCTCTTGGTGATGACCAAATGAATGATTTATGTTTTCACAGAAATAAATCGGTTTTATTTTTTCAAGAAGCTTGTTCACTAAAAACTTAAACTAAATGTAAAGAAATCCTAGTTCTATAGGAGTCCTTCTGTGGAGGACCAGATCCAGATGTGCTTAGCTTAGCCATCTGGTGAAACTGTGTGTAAGTTCACAATGCTGTTAGCAAAGAGATAAAGGTGCCCTCATTTAACCAGTTAATTAAAACCAAAACTCAAAGGTGAGAGTTAGAGAAAGATATTTACTCATGGTTAGATACACACTCGCATTAGCTGAAGAAGATGTCCTTCTGGATGCAGTTGAAGTTACCACCATTGAAATAAACTGACACTTCCTTGTTAAGGTATGTGTTGTAAGGCACTTAAAAAGAAGATGAGAGTGAACCATCTCAGTCAGGGGAGCTGCATGTCCTTCTTTATGCATGGCACAGTTATGCACCTTTTCATGAAGAAGTGATACTAGAATTATAATAATTTTTCATGTACATATCCTTTACTCCAGGCTTATGGGAGACAGTCAGAAATGGTCAAAAAAAAAAGGTAAGCAATGATCCGCACTGCTGCTCACTGTCTGACCTATCTCATCCCTTGAAAAATCCTGTTTTCACTAAAGACATCTTGTATCAGTCTTTACAGATGGAAAATGCATCTGCATTGTAAGTAGAGTACAAAGTCCAGTACAAGCAGAGCAATAGATCGATAGTGAGCTAGTTGCAGGATTGCCTGAAAAAAAAAAACAAAAACCAAAACAAACCCAACAGCACTATATAGCTATATTAAACAAAACTATTGCTCAAAAAGGACATTGATATTTCATAACAGTAGCAAGCAGACTTACAGACTCAAAAAATTTAGGGCTAATTCCATTTTAAAAAAAATCACATCCATTAATCAAGCAACAAACTAACTACAAAAAAATCACAGACAAGAAGTGAAATAGTTCAGGATCATGGTTAACCATTCCACAGCACTAAACCAAATAATTATTTTAAGTCAAAAAACAGAAGCAATAAACCAGGAGTAAGAAAAGTAAATACACACTGAAAATCAAAAAGCAGTTGATCTCAGAACACAATTGCACCTTTTTATCTTTACACATAATTTATTAAATTCTACATCATTTTTAGGTAGAATCTGATTTCAAGAATATACAAAATACATCTTCAAGCTTCTCTAAGACTGCCATTGCAAGGAATCTGTGCATTAAACATTGAGTAATAAGGATACAGGTTCTCCAGACACTTGATTTTAGTAGCTAATGAGTCTGACCTGAGGCATACAGGTGGTGAACCAAGATACTGAATAACCTCCCGCCCCCCCCCCCCCCCCTTCTGAGTTTTTAGGCGGTATTGCTAAGAGGTTATGTAAATGCCATGGCTTTTGTATGGCTCTTCAAGGCAGATTGCATTCTTTCAGCACTAAAGTGAAAAGAACAAGAAAGTGATCAGATAAACAGTTACTGTAAAGACAAACACTATTTTTCCTTTATCATATTTATACTAAATCAAGACACAGGTAAACTCAGTTTCTATCTTTCCTTCTACTTAGCGGATGGAAATGCTAATATTGTTATCCAAGCCCATTCTGTAGCAGACTAAGAATATTATGCATAGTCCAGATCCTTAAAAGAGGTGAGTTTACTTGATGTGCTGAAGTTTCCAGGAGTGCAAGCTGAGCTTGTTGATGGAAAAATAAAACACTTTGTTATAAAAGGCAAACATTTCTACCCAATGCTTCCTCTGTGAGTGAAGGTGGCAGGAATCATGTTCATTGAACATTTCTGATGGTGAGGAATGCATGCTTCCTGGAATACATTAGGAGAAGGGCCAGAATTCAATATCACTAGTGAGAAAGTGCCTACACTTCTCTTTAGATCAATAACACACAAAGAAGTAGGTGTAAGTCCATCCTAGAGACAGAAGGCAAGACTGATAATGATAAAGACATTCAATAAATCTCTGTAAATAGAAAGATCACCACCAAGTATCATCATCACCTTAGTTAAACCAGCAAATCAAAAACCTATGTGGGGCAAACTGTAACACCTAGACCCCTTCTGAACCTCTCTGAGTACTGACAGATGTCACAGCCCTCTCCAAACTATCAAGCTGCAACAAGGTCTCTCACCACCTCATACCAGCACACTCTTCATACAATCCCTCTACTGCCTTCACTTCATTCAGGGCATATATTCTCTTTCCTCCCTGCTTCTTCCTCTCTCACCATCTCTTCCTCAGCTGCTCTCTCTTCATTGACTCTCAACCACTTAACAGAACCAGCCACACCTGCACCTTACCTACACTGGCCAACCCGCTGCCCCTGAAGCCAACCCACAGTTTTATATTATCAATGCTAACTAACCCAGCTTCATTCCACTACAGATGGGGACCTTTCTTGCTACCACTTAGACTAGCAGATGGGCAGCACTGCCAAAGAACTGTATGGAAGTCTAATATATTTATGTGTGTCATACATCATGAAGAGCTAAGGAAAATTAGCAATAAGGACCAGGTTTTTCATCTGATGACCTTAGTGTCTTGTTCTTTTACCATTATTTGGGCTGGGGGAGGGGGATACCTCTAACTAGTAATAATAATGCAGCGAAGCATCTGAGTAACAGATGTTTCATCATCAAAAAGGGTAGATGCAACAGAGGTGCCAGGTAAGGCCAGGTGAAGAATCAAACCCCAATATAACTGGCTTTTATGGGAGATGAAGTGGAAAGCCACATGAAAGCAGCAACTGGTTCAGCCTGCAGCAACTTGCCTCCTAAGAGGATTAGATGGTAGACAGAACTTCACACCAAAGCTCTGCTCCTTTCCCTGGCTCCTGCTGGTAGCTCAAAACTGCTTCAAGACATTGAAAGCATTCCATAAAACTTTAAGGAATCCTTTCCTGTGCCCCTCAAGGCAGCTGGGATTAATGGGGATGCTGCAGCTGAAGGAGCCCCCAGGGCAAGCTCTCTGCCACACATGGCACAGCACCCTTATCTGTGGCACAGCTTAATCACAGAGCTCAAGGCAAATTTGCAGTTTGCCACCATTCACACAAAATGTCAGGTTCACATCTTTGTGCAAGCGCCTTGTAATAGCTGTGTTTGTTTATAGGAGGGCTTGGCACTACTTTGCCCAGAGGTAATCCAAGGCATAAACTGGTATAAACAAATGAGGGAGTGGAAGGCAGAGAATGCCAGAGTTCTTACATGTGGTGTTGAGAACCCATCTTGAAGAAACTGTTATGAATGCCAAGTGAACTAGACTAGCTAAACCACTAAGCTTTGATTGCAGAGTTAGAACATCCCAGCCATGCCTGCATGCTAACAAACAGGTGGGCACTGCACATCTTGACTCCTCCTTGTGCTTCAGAGCTGGTGCATGTCAAGGAAAGGGGACATCTACACTTTTCTACTATCTCTGGACTTGAGCTTCAAGGGAGGCAGAATGATGTCTGTCCTGGTCAGCTTGGAGTGAGTTGTGAAGAGTGTCCCTTCAGAATATCAGCACAGACCAAGAATTTGGAGGGTGGGATGAAAAAAAGAAAAAAAAAAAGGTTTCTTTAGCATATTTCTCCAGTATTGTAACAAACCCCCTCACTGCCAGCAGGGAAGGATTAAAATGCTGTGTTAGTGCGGGTGGAATGGAATTTGGAAGGAATAAACAAAAATAATCCTGGGCACATTTCCAAGAGAGTTCATAAGAAGAATGCCACAGGAATAAGTGTCTGTCAAAAGACAAGAGTCTAAAAACAAATTGATTCAGCTTCATGTGCCAAGAAGATTTGACTGTACAGAAGAGTCTTCATCTTCTTGAGTGAAGTTACGACCATAGATTGTAAATAGTGAACAAGACTTTTAAAGAGCCTCTCTCTGGTAGTGAAAGAAGTGAGAATACCTCTGCACCTAGTAGAACATGTTCTATTTTGGGCTAGTTAAAAAGAAGAAAGTATTGAACTCCCTTCCCCATGACATTTTTAAGTGCCCAAAAGCAAAGCCCTCAGGCTAATCCATTAGGTCAATGTTATAAAAAAATTAAAACTAAACCCCAAGGAAACAGTCTACCACAGAGCCAAGGGGAGCAGACACTGTCAAGCTGGCTAAAAGCTGGAGGAGATCATTATGGATGAAGATTTTAATATTTAAGATATATAAGTGGCTGTAAAGAATCAAATAACTCAGTGCTAGGAAACTCAATGCTAGGATGATTTTTTCTGTGCCTTTCCAGAAAGATGGGTTTCCTGTAGAAATTAAAAAAAAATAATCAAATACCCAAACCAACAGAATTCCCAAAAGAAAACAAAAAAATTGTCAATATGTAAGTCATTAGAGCTGAATAATAAAAAAAACCCAAACAAATACAATATGTGCTTTATTTTATTAGGAACTCAACAACTATTAACTATAAATTTTAAAGAGAGACAGATGTGGCAGCAATTAACAGATAAAAGCTTTCTATGAGAATACACAAAAGTGTGGATTGGGGTGTGATCCAATGGACTTGGATGAGGCCCCAAATATCTGCAGGAAAAAACATGAGAATTTTCCTCCAGCCCTCAAGGGCATCGAATGCTCAAAACAGCCTTCAGCAAAATGGGGGAATTCTAATACCATTAGTGAAATAACATTGAATACAAGGAGGATCAGCTTTCCAGAAAGTATTTTCTTTAGTAAATATAAGATACCAAGGGCATCTGATGGTGCCTACAGCCCTAGTTGTCACACTGAAGAAATAATGGTCAAGATATGGAAAAGCAGCTCAGATCACTGCTAAATTTTGCCTGTGATCCATTTTGTTGAAGTGTTCTTGCATGGCTAAGTAGACCAGTTGTGCGCCTCAAAGTTAAAGCAGGATAAAAATAATTGCTTGTTTCAATATATATGTGTCCTGAAAAGGAGAATTCTGGAGAACTTTACTGTGTAACTGGGGGAGTGTCCCAGGGTATTAGTCAAAGAGGTGGATTAAATTGTTATCTTTCTATATGATATTATGTTACGTTTCAACTTGTTGCATCTCCATTCCCTATATGCAAATATGTATACTACCATGACATAGAATTTTTGAGGATGAAAATTAGGAATGATTATGAACTGCTTCAGTTCTGCGATAGTGAAGAATACTCAAGGTTCACAAGATCATGTCAAAAATAGGTCAGATTTTTTGCTGATACCTAAAATTAAAACTACAAAAAAATAAGGACTTTAGACACATCAGTGCACCAATTCTAAACAACAGTAATGATGACAGTGGTGGATAAAACAGTACACTCACGAGTTGCCCTTCTGCCACCTTGAGAATAATGCTGCAGGGAAAAAAAAATCTACTCCTTTATAATGCTGATTCTTTGAAGATAGCAAAGTGATAAGATGCAGAATACAAGCAATTGTATAACCTTAGAGAAGCAGAAAGCCCAGATGGTGTTTTAAATGAAACCTTGAAACTTGTCTGGATCTTGGCCATCAGTTCAAAACTTAATGTAAGGGTTCAAGGACCACTGATTGCAGCATTGTTTCCTTCAACTTGTTCTTTTATCTTACGCCACTTGAAAATAAACATTAACAGATTAAAATCCTGAGATCCTATTATGGTTCCTCAGTTCCTGTACCTCATGCTGAGATGTTGATGTGTTTTGAGTACAAATTTCATGGCAAAGGATTGTAGAATTACAGAGTGCTTCTGCATCATCCACAGTATATAGAGCAAAGATGAAGGATGTCTTGTTCTTAGACATCCAGTTTACTATCACTCACCACGTGTTGTTTGGTTAAATCCATGGAAATCCTTTTTAGCACTGGTGTATTAAGCCACAGAGCCTCTTTCATGGGATGTCTTCAGGATTAAAGAATATGTTAAGTGCAGTCTATTCTTGTCACCTGTCTCCAAAACCATCTCAGCTTTGACCACTTCTTGCCAGTGTGCAGAGCCTGGGGAAGATCTCTCATCCTTCAGCATTCACAGCCACCTCCACTTGCAGCACCCACGTTTCTGCTTTGCCACCAGTGGCGTGTGGGCAGGCAATTAGTATGTGGCTTGCGATCTCCATCTATGGAGTGGGTTTCTAAAGCTTCATGTCTTATCTACTTCATTCTGCAATCCACCCCAAACCTCCCACCAGCCAAAAATCAAACAGCTTTACTTAATTCTTTCCACACACCTCCTTTAGGCAGACTAATGATCTGGTGCTGCTTATTTCTTTGTAGGAGGGAGCAGCTCCTCCAACACAGTAACCATTTGATTATAGTGAGTAGTGCCTTTCGGATCCCAAACCTTTCACTGACTTTTCTGCAACTCCCTGTGAATTTCTCTTCATTGCTTGTAAGACAACCTATCAATGTAAAAGCTGAAAAAAACCCCCAAGCCTTCATTTTCTCTGTACCTGTTTATGTCAGGTCTCTCTTCAGTGAGAAGAGTATTTTGCTTTACAAAGGATCTTGGAGTCAAGAAAGTTTTGGGTGTAAACAGATAAGATATATTAAAAGTACCTCACTGAGATTATAGGTGCCTTGTATATCAAGTCTGACCAAAGTATGTTTTGATATGTCCAGGACATTGCATTCTGTAAAAAGTGATTGTGAGTGGAAACTTTGAGCAACTTGTAATAATAATAGTGCTGCTGAGCACCATTATGTACCAGTATATTTTCAAAATCAGTCCTTCATGTGTCTATTATTTTTATCATGGTTTCTTTGTTTCCTGTTTCTTCAAGAACTTAAAATTTCTGAAATGATAGTGTGAAAACCAATGCAAACATTATTTTACAAGGGATTGTTTCCAAGGACAACTATAAACATTTTTATCCATGCTGGGAGTACTCCCTGGGTAAAACTGGAGTGTTACCAAACCCAGCACATCTGTGTGGAAAAAGACCACTCCTTTGCAGAGGGCTAGCACAGGTCCCGACCACCAGCCAAGTAACCCTCTTACTGTCGGTGTATGCAGCTTCATGTCTGTCTGTGCACATGCACCATTGTGACAATGATCAGCTGGTATCACGCAAGATTGTGGGAAGGGACACAGTATCAAAATAAGCTGGAAATAGTGGAGAAGTAGCTGAAATGAGCCCGGCAGAGGGGACCCCCATACTAAGACTGGAGGAGGAAAGCATCTGAGCCGGCCAAATCAAAAAACGGGGCAGTGGGCACAGATCCGACACAATAACGTCTCCTTACAGCTCTGCATATAAACACATGTATATGCATGTATAAAACAGAACTGTGTAGGCAGAAAGTTTCATAAATAAAATAATAGTTGTAATATTTACAGATGGGAAACATTTTCAGGTGCAGATGATTCACACAAAACTATATCAGGCTCGCTCCCCACCCCATCCTTGGTCATTACTCTATGCATCTTTGCAGCAGCACACATATTAGCAATGCGTTGGAGGTCTGAACGGGATCAGTCGATTTTGTTGTTGGCTATTTAAACATACACTCAGGGTATATTCTGTCCATAAGACTTCTGACAGTAATCCAGAAATCTAAAAATATGGCTGGTAAGAAATATGGAGGGTTTTTACTGTGCTGTAGTGTCTAAAACTAAATATTTGATGTCTTACAATCAAGAAAGGTAATTACATAAAATAGATGATGACTGTACTTTAGTGGCAGTTGCGATTGACTCACCCATGGGCTGTGTGTGTGTGCTGCTTAGCTGGAAAGATTCCTTTCCCATACATGAAATATGGATGTCAAAGGACCAGAGCATGAAAATTCTGCTCACACTCATCAACAATTTTTTGCCTAAGACCACTGCTGTTGTCCAAATGTGGGTGGACTATTATATAGTAATAGGATTACTAAGGTGAACAATTACTCAGTGATTACAGTAAAGAGTTCACTACTGGCCTGGAGGGACTGATTGGCACAGTCCTCTGACTAAACAAAAGCTGACATCTTCTTTTGGGGGCAAATTTAAATGCAGTCATTTACTTAATTTGTTCCATGACACAGTCATGTCATTGGAAATTAACATGTCTGTCTTCATTAATAAGAAAGTATTTGCTTATATTAACAAGGTTTCTTTGCAGCTGAAGAAATCTACTCTGCTTATTGCCTTACTAGAGATTCAGAATAGAGTAGTGGTGGGTTTGTATGATTAGAATCCAAATGTGATAAAAAGCACTAATAACAATATTTGATAGTTGATGTAAAGTTGAGGGCTTGGCTGCATGGTCCACTCATACTTTTGCAGAATTAGGACTCTTTGATCATGGCCAAAATACAGTTTGGAGCTATTCAAATGGATTACTGTATATTGCTACTTGAAATGTCCTCTGCAGTTATAAATTGATATACTTTTCTACACTTCTTGGACTGAACTGTTGGAGTGAGTTCCTGGGTGCTGCTCTGCAGTTACTGGTTTTCATCGCTGCAAGAGATGAATTTGAGTCTGGGCCAAAAATTGTATGGATGAACATATGGCCAAATTCCAAGGCTGTTTTGCAGCCTTATGTTTCTTCTCACATAATATATACAGATAGGTTCAAAGTTATGTGCCATCTTGTCTTGTATGGGTAAATGAAAATTCCCTCCTTTCTCCAATAGTCCACATAAAACCCTAGCTGATAGAAAGTGTCATCTCAGCATGAAGTGAAAACCTGGGGGAGGAGAGAGTGAGTCAGTTCTTGAAGGCTCTGGTAGAATCAGAAGGAAGGAAGGAACAAGGTTCAGGCCCCTGGGCAGCACCATGTCCTACAAAAGCAACTGCAGGGTGGCACTTACTTGTTGTACAACTTAAAGTTGTTGCGGTCTCATTGATGTGGTGGTCCCCTGGAATAGCGAAGGTCACATTCATCTGTCCTTTTGGGCATATGCTCACCATCCCTGTGGCCTTTTGCCAGTGGATCTCAGTGTCTCCCTAAGCATGTGCATGGAGCTATAGGGAACTACAGGGAGTGATCAGGCTGAGTGAAAACCGTACTCCAGTTTTGATTCACATACTGAACACACAATGAAAATTGGAATAAAAGTATCTTGGAAATTGAGTTAATTTTGTGTATGGATAGGAGTGAAACCAACAATAACAGCAAATTCTGAGATAGTTCTGTGTGGATGCCTACCTGCAGAATTTGATCAAGAAATGAAGACATCTGTATCGTAATTCAAAATAATCTTCTCAGTTCTGAAGTCTGCCATTGATCTTATTCTTCTCTAAAAAGACATTTCCTACTAGTCTGAGTGCAGGGCCAGAAATCAGAATGCTCAAATTCTAGTGGGTTTTTTGCCACCTATGGTATCTACCAAATATCTGAAAGCATCTTGGTTTTGCCACAAGGTAATGAGTGTGGGAAAGGGTAATCAAAAGTATTGAATAGTAAGAATACATAGGTGCTTTGCAACTGGACAGCTTCTTGTAGTTGCTAAGCACAGTGTTCACATTTTTGCAAGCAGGTAGTGAAATCCAGGCACCTTGAGACTCTTGAGCAAAAATGGCTTGGTATTTCCAGAGGTGCAGAGACCTCTCAGCTCCTGTTCTCTCCAGCAGGAGATTTGGTTGTTGAACACAACTGGAAATCAGTCAAGCATATAAAGAGATAGCTTGGAAATGGGAATAATGAAAATATGGATATCTAATTATAATCTAATTAAATAATAAACATGATCATTTAGTTTTTACTGGATTGAAATGACATGTACTTTTTTGCTCTTTGTATTTGAAAACAGTCCAATACCAATAGTAGTGGACAAAATTAATGGCTGAATTAAAGGGAAAGATGATTCTTCACTAGTCATCTGAAGAAAAGCCTAAAGAGTTGCTATGTCTGCACTCTTCCTGGCATAAGAACAGGAACCTTAGGATGATTACACAGATCAGTGTCATGTCCCTATTGTATATTTTACCCTAGGCACAAACTAAGTTAATATTTTATTAGGTACTCATCAGATTGAAGAAAAGTAATGGTGGAGGCAAAGTGATGGAACCATTTGCATTCCTATGAGAATCTTACATGTAAATAAAGTTGCTTCAAAAGGAAAGAAAAAAAAGGTGAGAGTGAAGCTCTGCATTCCTGGAGTTATTCCCAGGATACTCTATCTACCAAAGCACATGCTGTTATTAGCTAAATTTAATAGACATGTAGCTTTTTGCCAGCGACTGGGTGCTCATTTCGTAGAACAGAAAGACATACCTTTCCTCTGGTCATAAAAAAGGTAAATTAGTGGAAAGGTGTTAAAATCATACCCTCCAAATGCACATTAAAAAAAAATTACGCAATTAGCAAACTGAAGTGCATGTTTTCATTGCAAAAAATATTACATTTCTGTAAAAATTTTAAACAGCTATTTTCTTAACATGGCTTTTCTTGGTTTTCAGATATCATATGGAGTCTTCTGTGACAGACTTCCACCCAATTGTAGTTTTAGGTGAATTTCTTCAACTAGACAAACAGCAACCTACTTAGGCTTTTAGAGTTGGAAATGCGCCTGTTTTTTGTTGGTTTTTTTTCTCTTTTTTTTTCTTTTTTTTTTTTTTTTTTCCCTGTAAGAGTTAGATCCATTCTGATCTAATTTTGCATAGTATTTGCTGTGCTGAAATGGACAGGGCTTTAAACAATGTATTTTGGTGAAAGGTGCCCCCATCCCTGGCTGGCTTGTTAAACTAGATGATCTTTGAAGGTCCGTTTCAACCCAAACCCTTCTGTAATTCTATGACGTTAGGTATGAAATACAAGATTGGCTTTCATTGTGTCCATCTTAATCTCTCATCACATGCATTCCATTACCTTCCATTTGGACAGCATCATCTGCAGTTGGTGTGAATTTGGTGGGAAACCTGTTTGTCAGAAAATAAAGATATCCGTGCTGTCACAGTCAATGTATGACCTTTTAAGTGGTTGCAGCTTTATGGTACTAATTTTAGCCCAAGTGGCTTTCAAACCACAAAGCCTGAACAACCATAATAATTTTAAAATCATATGCAGCAACGGAATGTCAGAGTGCTCTGACAAAAATATAGTTGAATAACAGCAAGGAAACTTGTATTTGATGACACAGAATATATATGAGATCAAGCCTAGCTGTACAAGCCTAACTGCAACAGGTAATAAATGTATTCCATTGTAATATTTGGCATGGAGATTGTACGGAATTTATAGGCTTTATAAACTGTTTTGAAGTTTCTGGTCAGCTTAACAGAGGGGTGATACTTTTACCCTAGGGCATCAGTTGTACAACCACTGTGCTTGTCTAGCTTGGGATGTAAAAATTAGAAGGAGGAGGATGTAATTTACTCAGTGATTTTTACCAGTCAACTCAGTTCTGAAGTTTCAGTGACAGGCAACCTTAACTTTACAAATTCCCAACTGGAATTTGGTTGCATCCTAAGTAACTGGTCAACCTACTTGTAGCTCTTGGCCTCTTCATCACTTCTGTGAGGGCAGGTCTCTTTCACATCAGGCAGTTGGGTTTTAGCATCTAACATGACAAGACAAGTGTGCTGTTTGATGACACAGTTTCTACTTATTTTCCTCTGCATCCTGTGATGACAGTGGCATCAATTATCTTGACATCCTTCTTGGCCTCGACCAGGATTTCACAGAGAAGTTGAGTTGCTGAAGGACTGTGTTGGCAATTGTGATTTCTTCATGACCTAAACTGCCACAATTCTACTCTTCCTTCATGGTCCCTGTGTGCCTTAGAGGATGGTAGGAATCCTTCAGTGCCAGTTTTTACAACGAAATGGCTTCCTGCCTACAAAATCCCAGTAAGGGCTTCTGAGCCAAGGCAGAGGCCAGAGCTGATTCATGCACCATGCATGCAAATGTGAGCCTCAAACATATGTCGAATTTTCATGTTCACTTTACAGATGACCTGTTGGAGGATGAGAAGGGGAAAGAGCAAGTAAAACACCTTCCCATATATTTGGATCCTCGTTGGTCTCAGCTCTGAATTAAACTCTCCAAGACCATCTCCCATATCATTTATATGCCTGATTCAGCTACCATTGAAGCCAATAGAGAATCTCCCATTGAGTTTGATGGAATGTAGATCAAGCTCTCATGCAACCATAAATCAAAAGTGCAAGGCTTATTTACTGCTGTTGTGAGCACCATAGCAAAAGGCTATGTCAGCAGACCTGCTAAAACCTAACATATTACATAGCTTATAAATTTGCCATAAAGCTTGACTGGACTGTAAAACTTGGCAACAAAGCATATGGCCTTTGTAAGCATTCAGTTTTTCTTTTTTTTTTGTTTTAGAAAAGATTTTTTGCGAAATAAAAAATATTTAGGTGTGACTATTTGTTAAATTTAAAGCTGCAACAAAATAAACAGTGGGTGTTGGTGAGTTCTTTTATTTTTCCATTTTCTCCTTTGTTTGAATTTGAACCAAGATGTTTTCTTAGTTTTTAACCCTGCAGACTTGTAGCACCATTTTACTTTCAAATGTTTTAACAGAAATGAGATGATGATTTGCAAGAAAATGTGCTTGCCTGAAGAAACCATTTTGGTTCCTCATAAAAGAGTTTGTGAGATTAGTTGACCTGCAGTTATGGAAATAATTTCCCTGAGTTCTCAACACTGCTTATGTGTTTGCGCGCATAAATATAGCCACTGCACTCTTAACATTCAGTTTACCTTGTTGTCCACAAAAATGTGCTCATGAGCTAACAGACTGTGCCAAAGATGTTTCAGCTGTGGCTGGGACTGTATAGTTACGCCCTGAGCATGTGCACTGATTAGACACTCTGGAACACTAATAGCAACCTGTCGGTGTATTGGTTTAATATTCCTTTTCATTTTTGAGAATATGCTTCATTCCTTTGTCTCTTAATATTTGCTTATATCTCAGTCTGAGGTAACATATTGACAGGGTATATTTATTTCTCTTTTTGAGGTCCTCTGTGAAAGATTTTGTCATTTTTGGTTTGTTTCTTGCACAGAGGCTTGTGTCTTATAGTAAATTAATAGGCAACATGCATAAAGAAAGGCAAATCAAGTCTTCTGCCCAGGCTTATATAAAATTATCTTGGGTTTATGTATGGCTTTATATACTATTTTAGGTATTTAGCACTTCACAACAACATTCTCCTTTCAGGAGAATGCCAGCAGGTTAAGAGGTACAGAATGGACACTGTCCCTGAGGGATCATCAGGAGATATTGCTCATGAGGGAAGCACAATGCCCCTTCAGATTTCCCATATGTGTTGGGAGTTTCTTTCCTAGAGTCTCCTAATGAACGTGGGATACCCTCCCTTCCTCAGCAAAGCAGGCACAGTGCCTGCTGAAAGGTAGAAGCAAAAGAGCAATCACTTTTCCTATTGCACTCCCTCCCCACACTATTTTTCTGGTGAGGCACTCCACAGGGGAAACAATCTTTCCTTTCTTGAAGGCAAGGACTGTTCTCATTATCCTCTTTTATGCCAACCGTGTAATAGGATGAAGGGACTGTTTAGTTCTTCCTTCCCTGCATGTCCAGGATGCTGGCCCTCAACCTACCTCTGCATAAAGCTATTTTCATTTAAATTGAAATGTAGTTGATCATCCATCCAAACATAAGCCAGACTTGCTGAAGGCTGTAAGAGGTCAGTTTTTTCCTGGCAGCTAAAACCAAAACAATAGTAAAAGCTCAGCTCACACTGAAACTCTTTTCTGGTCACTATAAATACTATGGGAAAGAACACTAGCCCCAGCAAGAAACAAATGTTAAAAAATGCAGTCTGCTATATAATGGTTAAAATCTGCTTCCAATTTTCACCATGCAGCCACCTGAAAACCCAGTGACACCACGTGGATGTAGCAGGCAGTCACTATTGCAAAACTTGCAGCCTGTTTCAGGGGACGTCAGACTTTCACTCTGAATGTCCCTAAGAATGCTTTGCATGGCAATGTGTTCCTGTTCTCTGACTTGTCTCTTTCCAAAGGTCTTTGTCCCCTTCCTTTTCCCCCCCTCTAGTTTTTTAAGGGCCTCAGTCCATTTCTTTTTCTCCCCCCGACCCCTCCAAAGATGGTTGTGTGAATTTGCTTCATTCTGACATTTAAAATCAAATGATGAATGCTCTCATTATTACCAAGAATAACTGAGTAAGGAGTTCTCCACTAGCTATCTAGCCTTTGTGTTCCTGGGCCTTTTTGTATCATTTGATTAAAATTTACCATTATGAATATGAATGCTATTATTCCTTTCTAAAAAGATTATTGTTGTGTCTATTTTTCATCTGTATTGACCTTGTCTTTTCTATGTGATAGGGACTTCATTCATATATAATCACACTGAGATGTAAAGGTGGCCCATGAAATTAGGTCCTGGAAAAAAAAAAAAAAAGAATAAGGACTGAGACCTAGATGTTAAAAAAAAAGCAGTTTAAAGGTTTTCTTGGCTTTTTGTTTGTTTCTGATTACTGCAGCATAATGAACAGGTTGACAAATTTATCACTCCTCCTGAAAATCTGAAAAAAATACCCAACCAAAACCCTGGTGGGAAAGTTGTTATTTGTAGCAATGGTTTTGACTTCCTCACTGTTCCAGTTTGCTTCTGATCTGCAGACAGTAGGGATCTATTTGTGACTTATAAGAGGAGTTCATTTCTGTGCTAATTCGGTCTTTGCCTCAACAGAAAACCCACCTGTAAGAACAGAGACTTTTTTCTCAGAGAAATCTGTACCTATGTTTTTTTACAGTTTCTCCAGTAAGCTGTTTTTCTTTTCTTTCTTGCATCTCTGACTTGTTTCATATAATGCAAAGAAGTAATAGAAGAAAAGTGATATAAGGGTAGAATCTCACTTGCTAAAACTTTATAATATCTTGATGACCAGAATAACTGAGAGAGCTACTGCTGGGTCTTTGAATTTCTACATTCATTCATAGATTCACAGAGAAAGTGTTTCTCAGCTGTTCTCATGATCATTGAACAGCGCATACACATGTCCTCCTACTATTTCATAACCTGTGTTTGCCAGCTAGTCAAAGCATGAACCAAGCTTATTGCAATTTTAGCAAGCCTCAAAAGAGGGCAAGATTTTCTCCAAGATATTTCTGTTTTGGAATAGATTTGCCTCACTGGATGTGGGATATTTTAAGTAGAAGTCCAATATCAACTCGTCTTTCAAAACAGACATAAAAAGAGCTTTTGTTAGTGGAGATGGTAATTAACATGTAATCCACATAAAAATTGTCCAATTTTATTTTATGTTTGCACAGTCTTACATGGCTAGCTGAGAAGCTGTGTTTGGAAGAAAATCAAATATGGACTTTTTACACTGATGATTCATCAGCTCTCTGCTATTGGTTATTTTAAGTGTCATCTTCACAGCTTTCAAGTAAAAATTGGAAAGAACAAAAAAAGGGAAGGAGGAAAGGAAGGAAGGGAGGGAGGGAGGAAGGAAGGAAGGAAGGGAGGGAGGAAGGAAGGAAAGGAAGAAAACTATAACTCTCTAGAGGAACGTTTAGTCCTTTTTGCTTGGATGTTTTTCATTTCACAAGCCATCCAGCACTATTTTATACAAGAACTGACACAAATTCCAGTGTTACACTTTGAAATGGATCATGTTGAACGATTCCCATTTACCAAATGATGTAGTTGTACATCATTAATATATGTTGTATGCTAAATATATATCCATACTCATAGCAGAGCACATAATTAACACACTGAAGATGCTGATCAGTTACGCAACCCATTAGACCTTCCTAGAATCTCAAGAAAGCTCTATTATGTGGATGGGAGGACTACACTTTTGAGCAGTGAAAAGTCAGCAAATGCCAAAAAAAAGGCACCTGATACAAATGTAAGTGAAACAAAATGGAAAGCCTACTGTGGATGCCAGTATGTGTATGCTATTTTCAGAACCTGCTTCATCAATGTCTTACCACGTTTAAGAGACTTATTCTTCAAGTCTTCAGTATGAAAAAGTTGAACTCACAATGGTCCACAGCCTTTTATTGTGTAGATCTGCTTGATTTTATTTGTTTAATTAGAAAAGTCTATATTTCTTTCTTACCTGCACAACACACAACATTTTTCTTTCTTGAAAGATAAATGTCAAATGATCTTCAAGGAGACAACAGGCCTGGAAGATACAGCTTCCAAAAGACATGACTTCTGGAGTGATATAAATGGTTTATAATAGGGGATTAGAATGGAAGTAATTATGAAAACCCAAATGCATGCAGCTTGGATGGTTTGGTTTTTTTTCATTATGGAAGATAAGCTAGTTAGGTGGCAGGTAGCTCCTTTGCATTAATTATGTACATGAACTAATGGGGGGCCAAGAGACACTGTTCAATCAGGTATTCAGAGTCCACAGATAGCATTGTTCATCCACTATGTGTATAATACAGAAGCCTTATGAATTCTAAAAGTCTTTTTTACACTTGTAAGTCTGTTTTTTTAAAATGCGTAAATGTAATACAACTGCATCTCACTCATCCAAGTTCACCGGAACTACATTTATACCAAGAAATTAAACAGTATCAGTGAATTTTTCCAGGCACTGAAATGCAGTCCACTATACTGTTAAATTGTTTGAACAGCCCTCGGCATTGTTTTTGTCTAAGCCAACTAATATTCTTCCAAAAAGTTTCTGGGAACAACTGAGTCTTTGTATGGGCCTGAAACAATTACCAGGAGGCAGTTTGGTTGTTCTTAGGTGTGCTAAATATACTAGTAGAAGTGTAAGCCATGGGGATGCTCTGCTGTAGAGTATTACGAAATCAGAGGTGGGATCTCAGAAAACATTTCTTAAAAGATAAAACCAAAAATAGCCACTGCTACCAACAGAAGTAAAATTCAGCTATTGGTTACACTTCAGCATCCAAAACTTTATTAAGAACAATTGAGTTTATCCATCTAATACAGTATCTACAAAAGATTATTTTTTTATTTTGGCTACAGAGTGATGGTAATTTGACAACTATTACTGTTAAAATAATACATAAACGTTAAAATTACTTTGATGACTGAAACCTCCTATGTCTTGATCTCTTTTATGTGAATTTAAATGAGGAGTGCCTCATTAGAAGCTAACGAAGTTACACAACTGTGAAAGCAGGATGTGAGGATCTAAGTTGTTCGGGTACCTTTATGTTGCTAAACAAACTGCCTGAAGGTGACTGCAAGTATTGGACCACTGATCTTTCACACTGTTGATTTATTTGTTGGCTTTTCCCCTTGCTCTGTTCTGCTCCCAGTGGCTCCAACCAGCTGCTCATGGTCTTCAGCACTGTTGACTTCCAAGACTGCTCCTGGAAACAAGTGTGGACAAGACAGTCACGGGTTTGTCTTCCTTGCCTTACAACATCTTCTAACAATGTTGGGCTTTTTGTATTCTCATGTGCTCTCACACATCCCAAAGACGGAACACATACTTTTGGTTTCATGCTATAAAAACACCGTTCCAGTGGTCTACAGTATAACCCTTGCACTATTTTAATGAGTTTGAACAGAACCTCCTTCCCCTCAATTGTAAAAGATAACAATTGTCTCGCAGGCCAGAGGGGCAAAAGAAGACCAAGGGATAAGCCATATGTTGAAGATGTGGCTGCTGTCGCTGGATGAGATAATCCTAATTCATAGAGAACTGAGCCTGTCCATTTGATAAACCTCTGTAACTTAGTGATGTGGACAGTTCAGCCAGAAGAATAAACATTCAAGATACTAGCACTGGGACACACAAAACATGGCACCTGACAAACTGAGAGCAAGAGGGATCAAGGGTAAAGAAGTGAAGAAGAGATTCATAAAAATGGAAATTATATGTTTATAGCAGAGGGAAACTTTTTACATTAGCTCAGGAGAAAGGAAACAGATTGCAAAGTGGAGGCAGATACACGCCATAATTAAGGAAAGGAGTCATGGAAAGGAAGAGGGTTTATAAATTCCTGACTGATCACAGGATTTGTGTAAATTATTTTTAAGAAGACTGAGGAAACTGGGATAAGCAAACACATTTTACTGCATTGTGTAGATCAACATATTTCTTGTAGTAGCTTAGCAAAATGTAGATTTTCTGGATCTTTGCATGTTTAGTGACTGTATGCATCTGCTGCCACATGATTCTTGATCCCACAGGTCTGGGAGTGGGTGGGCTTAAAGTATTTGTAAATCAGCCACTCAAAACTATTGTGATGGTCTAGGGCAACTGTGCTGTGGCATCCCATTTATGTGAAAGGCTGAGAAAAAAAGAAAGGGTACCAGAATATGTGCCAGAGAGACCAATGGTTCAGAGAGAGGTGCAGCCAAAGGAGGCTTCAGAGCACATACTTCAAAAGCCGAGGACAGACAATTAGCATGAATGTATCAAATGAACTGTTCTTTTTTAGGATTTTTAAAAAGAGTATTAATCATTAGCTCTTGAAAGCTGTGTTTATTATGAAGTTCTATTATTTATTGCAATAACCTCAAATAAATGCAAATATTTGCAACGTGCAACAAAAGTATCAATAGTCTTTTTTTTTTTTGTTTAAAGAGGAAATGAAACTAGAGGAGATAAAACAATTTGAGATAAAGAGCTTTGTAGAGTCAAATTCTCAAGATTTGCATGGAAAGAGATAATTTACAGTTTCTGTGTAGATCAAATCCCACAGATTCAATAGAAATAAAGTATCTGTTGAAAATCTTGTAAGGCATCTCTCTGCATCCTTACCAATATAAATACCTCAAGCATGTGGTGCCTAGTAAGCATACATGCAACAAGGGAGTCCAACAGAAGCAAGAGGCTCTGAAAGTCACTGTCTCTCACCTTCACCAGAAGGATGTCAATAAATTAAGACTTTGGATTCTCAGACTTGTGAGCAATACAAAGGGCATTTTGTGTCTAATGCAAACCGCACACACTCCTCAATGCCAACACAACCTTACAACAGTTACCTTTGTGTAGATGTAATCGAGTTACCTTTGTGTAGATGTAATCAGAATTTACCGGAAGATGCCAGAATATTCCCCACTGATTATTGTTAGCTATATTAATGCAATTACAATGGCTTGAACACTTTGGTACTTTCCAAGGACCTATTTTTATAGCAGTCTATTACTAAACTCTGACAACAACAGCCCAAATTATGATGCACTTACTCACTCTGGAGAGTACTTTGTACCACGAGCAGTCTCACTTTGAATAAGGCATTCACGGTCTGGCCCATCACCCTTTAATTATAGATGTTTCAGAGAAGAGTGAGCATCAGGGTTTACTGCACTATTTATAACACAAGCTAACAGCCAAATGTTGTAGGGCTTCTATCGCTTCAAAAGCAACAACTTTCCTTCCTTTTATGAGCTCTTCTGCTGTGCACTTTAAGCTCATTTGAATGTATCAAGAACATCATTGTAGGAAAAGAGGCATTCACAGATGAGAAATAATCCCACCCTTGGAAAAATCCAGCAGTTAATTCAAACAGCTGATTTACAGTGTGTGTTTTGGAAATTAAATACAATGGGTTTATTAATACTAGCAACAAAGCATTCTGCAATCATAGCGTGTCATCCTACTGTAAAGCATTTTAGGTTGCACTATAATAGCTATCATTGTGTGAGCTGAATACTCTCTGAAACACAAAGAAATCTGTCTTCATTATCCCTTATACAAATATGACTACACCAAAACACTAATCTACAGAAACCAGCCTCTCGCTGGCAAAAACTAGGAGGAAGCGCTTTATCCCTGTCTTTCCAAAAATGGAGTGTTAGGGCTTGCCTTTGAAGTCTCTGCCACTAAACATCGTGTGAAGTAGGACGTGAACCTGAAAGAAGCAGTGCCTGGATTTAGTAGCATAGGTGGGCTTTTCTCAGTGTGTTAGGGAAACATCCGTGGCATACCTGGGCACCACTGGGAGGATACAGGAGGAGTTTCCATATCCCGCATACAGGTGGAAGCAAAGGAAAGGTGGCAGAAGTCAGCTTTCACTCAGGTGAGGTTCAAACACCACGTCTTTCTTTTTCTGTACCGCTGTTCTGGCCTTACTTGGCAGCTCTCGATTCTCCGCTGCTATATCATAATGTAACTTTTGCTAGTTTCCCTAGCGGTGCACAGTACTAGGAAGGATGTGCCTTCCCTCTTAAACTTATTCTTCATGGTACAGAACTAGTAATGGTTTTGCTGGATTGTCAGTGCTTTTGTGTGTTGTATAGTGGCTGCCAGATTATATAGTTATTAAAATACATGCATATCCCATACAGTTTTGTCTCCATAAAAGCTAATTTCAGCTTTTACCCACTAAGCATTCCTCTCTTCGATAGAACCTGCTTTTTAGATACCTGTATGGCCCTGTTCACTACGGTTTCTGAGTGTCTCATTAACTAAAATGTTCCCCTTATTTTTATTTAGACTTACAATAGTCTATCAGGCTAAAAATGATTACCTTCCATCAAGCAGAGAAGCCATGGAGGGCTTGTCAGTACTTCCTAAGATTTTCATGGCATAACTTTCCTAACCATTACCTTCCTCTCCCACTCCTGGAGGAAGCTGTTCACAGAGGCAAGAGGATTCTTCTGCAGAGGGAGCTTTAACAGTCCCCTCTCAATGGAAGAACCTATCTTTGCTAAAGGAATTTTTACTGGTGTAATTGCTTCTATATGAGTATTTTACCCTAGAGCCATGTCAGTAAAGGACTTTTTTTTTTTTTTCCACCCCATGCTTCTAATCAGTAGAATTAAACTGGCAAAACTTCTAAGTGTACAAACAACAAAGTCAGAGAGATTTGTCCCTGGATGTAAACACAGGGCATGCCAAAACAGAGGACTGTTTCTCTGGGTACAAAACATGTTTTCTTTGTGTTCTAAAGCAAAGCAGTGGATCAGCTCAGTTGTTGCTGTCAGCCTTTATCAGATGCTACTAACAGGAGCTTGGGAACGTGAGAATTTCTTGGAGAAATAGCTGGAGAACTCCACAGTGAAGGGAAAGGGGAGAATCACACTTCTAGTCAATAAGTTCGCACCACCTATAAGGACAGGTGCATGAAAATAATTGCTCTGGCTTGTGCCAAGGTTTCATCTTAAATTGAAGTAGTTCTTTTGCTCCAGGTACTCTCTGTGGAGCAGAGCAGACTGCTCTACAAGGTTACAATATAGGAATCAGAGACCCTACAATAAATGGTAAATATCCTTTTATGTCAAAGATGAGAGTCCCAGCTGCAGTGCTGTGCTTTCTGGCCTCTGTACGTAAGGAGACATTGCACTGTAATATGAAGTGGAGTTCAGAAAGCCTAAGTAAGGTGCTGAATGAGTATCAGCCTGGTGTCATCTAACACGAAATATTAGGCACAGGGGCTTAAAGGAATTTAGGTCATCTGACTCCATCAATTTAGATCACTGAGTCCATCATAAATGCTGCCTTTTAAACACCCTGTTTTGGAGAAGAACTTGGAGTGTGTAATAGAAATGACTTGATTTCTAATAATAGTCAATTAGAACTTCTCCTCTGTAATTGTATTTGGAAATGCAACATAAGTGCTTCTGCTGGAAAAAGTAATTTGTCCTCATTTTCCTACTATTTCTAAAAATAGATTAGAATTGAATGTCATGTACCTTTGGAATGTGTATGTTTGGTAACTAACAAACTCACTTTGTCACTGTTTATGATCTAAGAATTCTTTCCATGGAAACTATTATAAGGTCACTATTATCATCAAGCAGCGATGAATGCTGTTCATATTTTAGAGAGTCATTAGGGAAAGGGCAGTCCTAAGGCCTTAAAACCCATTTGTGCGTTCAGCAGGAAAGTATAGTATTTTCCTTGTGTATATATGGTTTTATGTGTTCGTAGACAGACATTTTTGGTTTGAAGATTCAAAGCCTTCTTTGAACTACCTCTTACAGAAAGCTCCTTGCCAGTCAGAGAAAATTTATTTGGTCCCTAAACTACATCTTCATAAATGGTATGCATTTAAATGAAGACAAAACCTATAAGGTACTACATGGCCTCAGTTTCCATTAGCAACTTTTAAGGGTATTCATAACCTTGCAGAACTGAGGTGTTCATTCACTGAAAGCCAGATTCTGAATTGTCCCCTCCAGGAGTACGAAGCGTTTTTAAAGTGAATGAACCTGTACTTTACTTCCACTGGAAGATTTCATTGCACTGGCAAGATGGTGTAAAGAAGTCCTCAAATAAAAAAGATGTTGCAGGACTCATTTATTAATTTAAGCTGTCCCTGTGCAAAGCTCTGATGTTTACTCAAAACCAAACAAAAACCCCCACCAACTCCACAATATTTTTTCAATATTTCATGGTGGAAGTCACTCTTGCTTATTTCAATATGTCTCATAGCATTTGCCTTACCGTAACAGGAGACTCCTTAGCATAAGACTTCACCAGCACACTGGAAATGTAAGCTTATGAGAATTACTTAAAAAGCTTTATTGCATATGCATGATTATATGTATATTTCAGCTGATGAGTCTAACTTAGACTTTTGCTGAAGAACTGCCATTGATTGACAGGAGCAGCCCTGGAAGCAAAGGAGAAAGCATTGTCAATAGAGAACGTTACTCACACATACACAGATATATATCATAGCAGAAGAAGATGACAGTCATCAGTCAAGGCATTTGTTCACACTTTTCTACTATTAATTTGCTAGCAGTTTTCACGTTAGTTCAAACTCTTCTCTAGCTTTTGAGAAGATTTAATTAGAATAAGTAGCAAACTGTGAATTTCAAGATCTGTATAACGCAGAAAAAATATAAACACAGAGATGAGTTTGTGATAACAACCTGAACTTGAAGTTTAAAATTGTTTTACTCAGAGTTAGAAAACTGAAAAATAGTGGATCAACAAAGGTGCCTAAAACCTTGATTTGTTAATCTAATAGATAAAAATAAATGTAAATACTTGCAGCTATTTGCTAATACAGACTTAGGTAATATTGGTTGGCAAAGATAATAGTTTTTATAAATAGGTATGATAGAATATTCACCTTAGAGTGCTACAGTACCTCAGCTGAGTTTATAGCGAAAAGTGTGAATAATTTCTTTTTTTCTCCCCCTTGCCTATCTCATGTTTATCCCAAACAGATTTCTGTAGTCTTACAAAACTTACCTAATGATAGTGATTTTTGATGGCTTATATTCTAAATAAGACTCTCTCTTTACTAACTTCTTTTTCTATAAACCCTCAGAGGCATATGAATTTTATGTATGAAGCACTTCATATTACAAATCTGTGTGTCTATGAAGTATGGCTAGTTTCCTGAAGATGAATTTATCTCAGCAATTTAACCCCTTTAATGTTTCTTACGCACGTCATCTTTTAAATTGTATTTTTTTTAAAAAAAAGTTTTCCCTTTTTTTAAAGTAAGTGACAATGAAAAATTGTACTTATGTGTCTCATTTCACACACACATGTATATATGAGAAAACTTGAAGGGAAACATTTTTATATATCTTAAATGGCAACCAAGAAGTTCTATCTAGTCTCATGCAGAAATGAGTGGTGCTGTTTGTGAAGTGACTATCTGGACTACCTTGTTTGCTACATAGGAAATCTTCTATCAGACAAAACTAGAAGAAGGAGCACCTTGGTAGTAACACAACCTTCAGTAGTCCTACAGCTCCACAAATTACTATGGTTGCCTGTGGTATCAGTTGGATGACATTGTTTAATCGCCAATGTATTGTCAATCTCATTAAAATGTTCCTTCCTTTTTTTGCTGCCAATCATGAATTTACAGTTAGTTTTATTATTTATCCTGCTATTTAATTTATTCCAGGTTTCCAGACATCTTTGTGGCAGCAGTAGCTGTGTTCCTGAGGAAGTAATTTGTACCTGTGGCATTACTCAGAGATGATCACAAGTTACATAGGTTTCCAGACTTCTTGAACAGTCTGACATAGTCAGAAAGGGGCAGGACATCTTGAACTTTGTGGCAAGATTGAAAAAAACCCCAGGTAATGACAGTCTGTGTGCTCTCCGTAGGAGTTACTGTAACAGTGAGGAAATACCTTACTCACACTGTATTATATTTAGCACCCAGTGCCTGGATTTATCAGATTTGGCACAGAGATAAAGATCTCAAAGACAAATGTTTTTCTAGAGGCATCATTAAAAAACAAGAAAAGACAATTTGAAGATTGATGCCTTACATACCAGTTTAGCTTAATTGCAGACACCCTCATTTGGGAGCTTGCAATATATATTGTGTGTTTGTCTGCCAGTCACCACCTCAGACTGCAGGCAATGACAATCTGAAGTAGTAGTCACCTGTCTAGATATAGGCAACTAGTGCCACATGAGATGCCCTAATGCATTTCTCCTAGCCTCCAGCTGCCACTTCAGAAGACCATGCAGTAGGCCTTTATCATACCATGAGGATGGTTCAAATACCTTACAAATTATGAAGGGCAACTAAATCAAGCTCTGATTCTCCACTGACTATAGGGGGGACTCTGATGGCTCAGCCTGACAGTCTGAATTTGTACTAAATCCCAGGTCAAGCGAGGAATGCAGTTGCCTCGTGTCAGTGCCGTTGTAGACATTGTCTCCTCACTGCTCCTAGCGGCTCTGGAAGGGTTTAGGTCCTATAAATCCTGTGTACTGGTCCTGTTCCCTTTCATTTGGCTTCTTTACTGAAGGAAAGCTGCAATGTAATTTCATAGGCTTTGAAATCCAAGACTAAAAGAAGAATTATAAATGTTTCAACTCTGAAGAAAGTACCGATGGAAGTTTTCAGCCACCAGGGGGGCTCCCATGCAGAGGGTGCTGGGATTTGCTGATCCCAGAGCTCACCAAGCAGCTTTTCTCATGAAAGCTGAGGTTCTGGAGACAGAGCAAAGGCACTGCAGGAAGCCACTGCATCCCCCCCAAATGAGTCCTTTTTAAAAAAAATTTAGGTGTAAAATAAGAAGACAAGGAGTACATTCGTGGTTAGTCAGCAAGAGCAGACTTTTCTTTATAGGTTTGGCTGTCACCCTGTCTTCAAGCTTTATTTATTTGAGCCTTAGTTTTGAATTTCCCCCCCAACTCACTGGATAAACTGCACATTCAGACTGTTCAGTCAGAACAATCAACATGTGAGGGGCAATGACATTCTTCTGGGCTTGGACTTTCTGTTTGAATTTACCCTTCAGAGTGTGTCCCCAGCCCCTAGCCAACAGCTAAGGGCTTGCTCTTTTAGCAGCTATTGGGAAGTCACTGCAGCAAGCACCAGAGCTGTGCGTGAGGCTGGCTGCCTCAATGAAGCTGAACTGGCTGCTAACAAGTTCTATCTAACTATCGTTTGCCTTTTGCAAAAGTATTATGAAGACTTGCCTCTAGCAAGTACCAGCCCCCTCCTGCCTGTCTTCACTTCACCTTTGTCCTCCTCTCCAGGCCTGAGTCTCACCAGGGCTTCGAGCTGAAAGCCCTGCTCCTGATCTGCCTCCTCACTGCCATTCCCTCAGACCTGGGTGTTATTTCTTGATAGCACACCCGTGGCGAGGGGAGGTGGTCGGTGATTACTTTGCTTACATGGCAATCAGACAGCCTGCTTTACTGGAAGCTACATTTTCATTTCATAGTAATGGCAAATACGGGTCTCTTTGAAATCTCTCTAGTGTGCCTCGCCAGAGCTGCCAGAGCTGTTGATTGAATTTCATGCCATGCTACTGTTCCCTTCCAGCCAATTTTCATTTGTAGCTTTCAACTACTTTCAATTGTTTCAACAGTTTTGTGGGAAAAGTAGGCACTGGCACACGACCCTTCTGCTTCCAGCCTGATTTCCCTTCATTAGTGTCTCCTAAGTGACAGGCACCACGACAATTATGTGGACACTTATGCTTTTGAGACAGACTGTAATTCCAAGGTGTGTGCTGTGCTGTGATCAGAGCAGGCTGCATATGTGGGACATGGGACAAATGAGGGAACATCTAATACATGAATCCTGCCAAAAACTAGGGAAAAATAGGTTGCGTTTCTGGTGATATTTGAACATCCCTGGTTATTCACATGACCTCATGTGACCTTGCCAGTATACATATGGTCTTGAAAGAACACCAAACAGTGCTCCCATACACGCCTACTGCTACAAGAAGATAGTTTGACTTCTCTGAAAGTTAGCGGAGCTAATGGGCATTTTGCAGATGTGATTCATCTGACTTATTTTAATTTTTTTTTTAAAAAATGAGATTAATGTCCTTCTAGAAATATGTGTTTTCTCTGTTAACTATGGAGGGTGCTGACCAACCCAGATGTTAATGTCTCCATCACAGATGTCTTTGTCCAGATGAATGCCCCCTCCATTGTTTTTACAGGTGAGGTGAATGAGTTTTTTGTGAGTGTCCTGGTGGGTACTGAAATATGGGACAGCACAAAAGGAGAACATCAGGAAACACTTTTTCACTGTGAGGGTGACCAAGCACTGGCAGAAGTTGCCCAGTGAGGTTGTGGAGTATCCATCCTTGGAAATAATCAAAAGCTGCCTCGACATTGTCCTGGGCAATGGGTCTAGGTGGCCCTCCTGGAGCAGGGTGTTGGACAAAATGACCTCAAGAGATCCCTTCCAACTGCAACCATTCTGTGATTCTGTGATTCTGTGAACTGTCTGTTTAGACATCTCAGTCCCCTTTGTAAATCTAATTTCAATGGTTTTTAGTTCTACTGGGGAGAAAGTGTCCAAGAAAATCTAGTGTAAACCCACCAATATTGTTTCAAATAAATTAATAGCAAAATTATGTGTTATTGTGTGGCCAACTTTTTATAACTTCCCCTAAAAAAAAAAATATGAAAAAAAAGACAAAAAAGACAGAGCAGCTGAAAAGGTCAAGCCTTCTGATTTTTCCATATTTTAGTGAATTAGTACCCCTGAGTGACCTTGATTGGCACTTTATGAACATTAACAGCCTTGATAGTCCTTACTAATTGCCATGCTTCTCAACTCTGGGAATACTGGAGACCCTTATCCGCCTTTATTAATTTATATATTTATTATGGTGTTGTTTCCTACACTATAATGTAGTGAGAACATTCCTGAAACTGTCCTGTGGGATCGGCTTTTAAGAATAGTTTTTCTCACTGAGGAAACACTGTTCTGTGCTACACATTGGACTTTATGGCTTCACTGAGAAAATGCTGCAGGGGAGGTGGGTGTAGGGAGAGAAGGGGTACCTTGCATTCATCTAAGAAAACCCCCCAAACCAACAACCTTTGAACATGCTTTGTTTTAATTGTTTTATGTGAGTAAGGTTAGTTCAGTATGTAATAACAGGCTGTCTTGACAACAAAAGGCTGAATCAACACAGAACATGATTGGAATTATGCATGTCAATTATAATGAATCTCATTATGCAACATGAAAGTCTAATTCTATTGTAAAGGTCTGCAGTCTGCAGTTTTAAAGTTGATGTCAATGCTGAACAATAACTGCCCTCTCCTCCACCTCATAGCCATAAAGAATAAATAAAACCCTCATTTCTGTAGCTTTTTAATATGCAAATTTCCTTGGGGTAGGGGAAAATAGAGATTTCCTTTTTTAATTAAAAACAAAACTGCCCTGGTCTTAAAGCAGTCCATCATGTCCATGGCTTCTTTAGCTTTAACATTTTGCTTCCCACAGGAAAAAACAAAGCAGTGATATTAAATTCTCTCCCTGTATCAAAATAAAACCCAAGAATGATAATTTCCTATACTGTACCAGCCCAGTGTTGTGTTTATCAAAATAAAATAAAAATTTACATAGCTGTAGTGATTAAGCTCTAATTTCTAGCAAGAAGGTTACAGTAATAAATGTGATTAGCAACACTTTTATGGAATTACAGGGTACTAGGGGTGTTGCTCTGTGTTTTGTTACAATTTGCTGTTTCCTCCATTACTTATTGCAAGTATTTTGACACTTGCTGTTGAAATGTCTAGATTTGGGAGTTTATGTTGCAGCAATAAGTACAAAGGTGGATTGTCCTTTGTGAACACGTGATTGGAATGCCACTTGAGCTCTTAAGTATGGTTCCATAATTCATTGTTGAATAGTGGATAACTTCAGCTGGAAGCAGGCATGTAACAGGCATTTTTACTTGCTGAAAGAAAACACTGTTGCGACACTATGTAACTCCAGTGGATGGGGGTATGTCAGCAAATGGTGGCCAAACAAAATTCAAAACCTAGGAGTCTTCAGACTACCGTGTAGCAGGATTGGGTGAGCACATTGCAGTGAAGAAGGAATGTCTGCATGTCTTGCACTGAAACTGGCCTGTAGCCATCAAAAAATACTTTGCAGAATGCAGTAGGACTAGTCAGTAACCTCTCGTGTTATTGGTTATTTTCAACAGATATTGTGAAGAGGTGCTGCAGTTGACAGCAAAGCTTATAGGCATGAATACCTGTACTCCACTGGACAGGACTTTTGAATGCAAAACAGTTACCAGGTCTGCACTTCAGTTCTCCATGAGAATTCATGGCTCAGGGCTAGTTTACAAACAGACTCGCAGCAAAATATCCATTTGTAGCTGCTGCAAAATGAGTTTTGAAGTTCGTCATTTAAAGGAAAATTGACACAAGACATGTTGATTTCAAAAGAGTTGGCCAGAATTTGCTTTGAACTCACACATTCCACACAGATCATGGTTATTTACTCTCCCTTTTAAAAGGCAGAAGATAAACAAATTTTCAGGATCTTGAAAGAAACTTGCAGTTATTAGACCTAGGACAGTTATTCAATACGCAATTAGAACAATGTGCTGAACTTTCCTTGTTTAGAATTTCTAGCAGCTTGCATAGGAAAAATATGATTCAGACAGATTTAGCAGCCTGAGAATAAGAAGTTCCTGAAGCTGGCCATCAAATTTATTGTTCTTTCTGGCTATTTCTGAAAACCAACTTTGCATTTGTACCAGCAGAATGTTACTGTAACCGTGGACAGCACAAGAAATAGTAGACTCAGCTGGAGAAAGGATTAAAGATAATAATTTGACAAATATATATATAAAAACTTTCTTTTAGGTAAAAGGAAGGTTATCCTTCTTATTGTTGCTGTTATTGTTATTGTCATCTTTATAGGTGCATTTCTTCTGACCCAGTAGAAGGAAAAGATAAAAAACAGACGAACCAGCATCCAGGCCATTTCCTCAGAGTTTGTGATTCCCTTTCAACTACTTGCAAAGATCTACGGGATCCTGGTTTGACACCAACCTTTTTGAGTTAGCTTTGCGCTGTTTTCTTCAGGAAGAAGAGGATAAGGCAGGAAACAACAGAAAAAAAGGCTAGCTGCTTTGCAAGATTGGGTGCAAGACTTCCTATTAGAGAAGGAAAGGGGAGGGGAAGGTTTTACAGTGCCAGAGGCACAAGGAGAAAGCGGGCAGCTGGAATTCATCATAGCCAGCTCCCAACATAAAATGTTCGTGCCTGGGCTTGTAGAAAGAGGCATAAGGGAACGGGAGGGGTGTGGAGGATAGTGAACTTTGGGTCCATTTGGCACCTCACCCTCACAACTGTTTATACACCGCTATGATATGTGCAGAGTACTTCAAAACTCAGGCAGACTCTGTTCACATGGGAATTTGCACAACCGTTGCCCAGTGTATAGGTCAGGAGCCAACAGTGCACTCACAACAGTGATATCTGGAGACTGGTAACTAGTCATGTACCCCAGGGGTCAATACTGGGTCTAGTCTTGTTTAATATCTCCATTAATTCTGGATGATGGGGCACAGTGTACCCTCAGCAAGTTTGCAGATTGTACAAATGTGAAAGGAGTGGCTCATACCTGAGAGGGTGGTGCCGCCATCCAGAGGGATCTTGACAGGCTGGAGAAATGGGCTGACAGGAACCTCATGAAGTTCAACAAGGGGAAGTGCAAAGTCCTGTACCTGGGGAGGAACAAGCCCAGGCACCACCCAGCTGCAAAGCAGCTCTGCAGAAAAGGCCCTGGGAGTCCTGGGGGACAGCTAGTTGAATGTGAGCCAGCAGTGTGCCCTTCCTTGCTGCGAAGAAGACAAACGATATTGTGGGTTGCATTAGAAAAAGCACTGTCAGCAGGTGGAGGGCAGTGATCCTTCCCCTCTGCTCAGCATTGGTGAGGCCACAGCTGGAGTACTGTGTCCAGTTCCGGGCTTCACAGTGCAAGAGAGACATGGACATGCTGGGGACAGTCCAGTGAAGTGCCATGAAGATGATTATGGGATTGAAGCTTCTTTCTTATGAGGAAGGTTGGTGAAAGTCTGAAGAACAAGTCTTATGAGGAGCAGCTGAGGGAACTGGGCTTGATTAGCCTGAAGAGGAGGAGACTCAGTGAGGACCTTATTGGGGGCTACAGCTACCTGAAAGGAGGTTGTAGGCCAGTGGGATAGGTCTTTTCTCCCAGATAACAAGCAGCAGGACAAGAGGAAATGGCCTCAAGTTGCACCAGGGGAGATTTAGAATGGTTATTAGGAAAAAATTTCTTCGCTGAAAGGACGGTCAAGCATTGGAGCAGGCTGCCCAGGAAAACGGTGGAATCACCATCCCTGGAAGTATTTAAAAACCGCGTAGATGTGGTGCTTAGCGACATGGTTTAGTGGTGGAATTGGCAGTCCTGGGTTAATGGTTGGGCTTGATGATCTCAAAGATCTTTTCCAACCTAAATGATTCTATGATTCTATGAAAGGCTGAGAGGGCTGGGACTGTTCAGCCTGGAGAAGAGAAGGCTTTGAGGGAATCTTATCAAGTTATACAAATACCTTTTCGGAGGTATAAAGAGGTACCCTTTTTCAGAGGGTACAAAGAGGATGGAGACAGGCGTTTTTCAGTGGTGCCCAGTAACAGGACCAGAAGCAATGGTACCACCTGAAACTCAGGGCATTCCCTCTGAAAGTCAAGAAACACTTTTTCACTGTGAAGGTGACCAAGCACTGCACAGGTTGCCCAAAGAGGTTGTGGTGTGCTTGGAGATAATAAAAACCTGTCTGGACATGGCCCTGGGCAACGGGCTCAAGGTGGCCCTGCTTGAGCACAGTGGTTGGGTAAGATGTCCTCCAGAGGTCCCTTCCAGCCTCAACCCTTCTGTGATTCTGTGATTCTTTTACTGAATCAGCCAGGAGCTCTTCCTAACTCAGCTGCTTCAGCTGGTTTTCTTTGTGCCTATGGGGATCATTGTCAGCATCCTGCCACTGACTGTTTTCATGATACTCAGAAGTTACAAAAATTACTCAAAGTCTAGATTTATTTGGGGAAGAGGGCATAGAGGTGGGTAACAGTATGCTTTTTCTGATGCTATTATCAGCTTTATATTTCTGAAATATTGTTTGTGTATGTAGTAGTGCACATGCTTTCTTTTCTAAGCTCTGCCTTATTTTTCCACTCTCTTCCCATGGGGAGCTGCTGGACTGCAATGCTGCCTGTCTGTCCTAAATGTAACTCTGTGCACACCATATCACTCTCTTTGAATGCAGACATGGAAAAAATGAGCCAATCTGTTTACTGGTAATGTCGTTAATAGATCTGTGGCATAGTGTGGGTGAGAACTCTACCTCACAGCTGGCACCGATGTGTGACACAGTCTATTGCAGACTGTAGTGAGTGTGCATGGAGCCTGCACTTGGTGGGAAGAGGCAGTCAAGGACAGCAGCAATCACCTCCCTTCTTCTCATGTTTTGCCTTTATATATAATACAGAATCCAGAAATATCAGAGACACTTACCGTGTCATTTCCTCTTATAGCTAATAGGCAGCAGTGCTAGAAAACCAATTTGAGTTCAGCATGCTCCCAGGTGCAGTGCCGGAGACCAGCATTGCCCAACAGACTCTGAAATTGTGACAGCTCCCAAAAGTAGGAGCACGGAAGAATACTCGGAAAGCACTGGAAGGTCCTGCTGCTCCATGTGCCAAGTAGGTTCATGCTTAAAGACTGTTGTCTTAAGCATTAAGCAACAAACACACCATGGTCTCATTACAATGCACAAACCCTTAAGAAGCCGTGTCTCTTCTATTCTTTACATACCTTCCTTGTTAACTACACTCCTGAAAATTTTCTCAAAGTGTACATTCCCAGAAAACATGATGTCAAAAGTCCTGAGATGTCCTTAGCTGGATGATCTGAATGTTGCCTTAAGACCTGGTTGGGTTTGCCACCAAACAGCACCACTGCATGCCCGGTTGGGCTCATGCCCAGGTTTGAAGTGCAAGTAAAGATCTAGGCAGAGTATGGGGAATGGATTGGAGTGTTGGAAGGGCATTCTTGGATTCATTCCCCTCCCACCCACCCGGCATTTCTGTAGATTGAAAACCAGCTAAAAAAATATATGTCTGCATAGGATTACTATACTGTGATATCTTGCTTTGGAATCTGGAATGCTATTGTTAGCACACAAATCTTTAAGGAACTGTAACAGGCACCTGGAGACATAAGTGCTCTCCTAGAAAGGGTAGCTACTACCTGAAAAAGTCATTATAATTTTCTGCCAAATGGAAAAATAAATAATGATATAAATTAATATCAACCAGTGAATGCTTGCATTGTCAGCAGCAGGTGTCAGGTACTGTACACCCAGATCTTTGGTTGTTTTCCCAATGCTGTCTTCTCCTAAGCAATATTTTATTTTCACACACACATTGTACTAGAAATAAAACTAGACTGCAGGTTTCTGTGGTCTGTGAAGCTTTTCTTCTGCTGCATAGACAAAGCAATGTGTAAGCCAGGTAAATGACTGTAGACTAACCAGAGGATTCCCCAGGGAATACCTTGTGCTTGCGGACTGTCTCCCAAAGTCGGGCTCCCAAGGCTCATGGTTTCCTGTACACAAGTTGTAAAAACAAGTCAAAGGCATAATGGTACCTGTAGTGACAAAGAGTGAAGAAAGGATGGCAGTACAGGGTGCAAAGAGCCATCAGACTTTTGGGTAAAATAAACTAACTATCCCTGTAGGAAGCAGGATGCTCCAGTAATTAGGGAGCCCCACACTCTGGAGAACTACGTGTTCTTGTGTACTTGTTCTGTCACAGACAACCTCTGTGACCTCTCGTGTGTCATTTAAGGCCAAAACCCTCCAAGTTTTTTTATACTTTACCTTCGCTGAACTCCAGTTCTGGCTGGCCCATCAGGTAAACAGAGTTGATATTTTAGAAGTCTGGCAGCTCGCATGTGTGGCCTTAGCTCTAATAAAAGAACTTGGCCAGTCAATAGGGAAGCAAAAGATGTCTGTCACTGGCTAAAGAGGCAGCACTTTAATGCAGAGCGGGATGCAGCCTTGAAGAGGAGGGATGGGTGGGGATGGACTGTGGGGCAGCTCCACTGCTCCTTCCCCTAGCACTGCAGACCCCAAAGTGGGCAGTGGTAATGGGGAGGAGAGAGGGAAAGGGAAGGAGTACATCTGCTTCCTTCTCCAAGAATGCCTAACTCAGTTTAATAGACTTTAAAATATTGTCCACATGAGGATGAGAAATATATTTGCCTCCACTAGTGTGCTCTTAGTTTATAGTGAGCTAACTATGTTCATTGGTCACATTTTTCTATCGGATGTGTGGTACATTGCATTGCTATTCAGAAAGACCTATTACTTCTATTACAATATATATATATACACGTCAGTGGGCTCCTCGATGTGCAATGAACTTTTTCAGTTTAATAAATAGCAACACAAGAATTATCTGCCCTTTTGGTTTTAATCTGTGAAATGCAGTTGGCAGAAGTGCTTAGCACAGGATTTTATTTTCAGTTTTATGGATATTTGATTATAGGCAAATGAAGACCATGCACATCAAGGATGTATGTATTATAATTACGGGGATGAAAGATTTTAATTCAAGAAAATAATCTCCTGTTATAAAAAAATTGCATTTTTAACATTCTGATCAGGCAAAACATCTGTGTGATGAAGCTTTTGGTGTCCATTTCATATAGATGGAACAAAGTATATGTAGGTACTTAAGAAACAGTAATTTTGAAGACTTTGAGCTGAAACATCAGATCCAGCCCTGCAACAAAGCAAAGACTTTAGGGCATGCTCTGTATTAACCTCTTATCGGGCAAACCAATGAGTTCTAGCCCACCTTTGAGTCTTGCTTTTCAAAAATTATGGAACATATTTTGACAATTATTTTTAAGAAAAAATCTTTTCGGAAAACAAAATTGTTCTCACAGAAATAGTCACAACATAGCTGTAAAACTGCAGATGGGAATGTTTGTGGAGAAAGAGAATAGTGGATGAGCAAAACACCCTTCCATACAGGTAAAATGCATATGCATTCTTTCAATATATAAATAATTTCTATTACTGACAGCTGTGCTGTTCATAATTTCTCAAAGGTACTTCTCAAATCAGCAATTATTTTAAACCAAAGTGTTTACTAATTGTGATCTACCCTCACAATTTCTGTGTTAGGTTATGATTTGCAAGCAAATAATACAGTACAATATATGAAAGTGTAAAGAAAAGAAAAAAATCCTACATAACTGCTGTGTGAACACAAAGCTATTGAATGATGATTTATGCCTGGAATAATCACTGCCATGAGCCCCTTTGGAGCGTGCAGCTGGAATTAGAATTCCTGAGCAGGAATCCTAACTGAAGGGCTGCAGCAAGGTCTGTCTTTTTTTTTTTTTTCTTCCATTTTTTTTCTAAAGAACAAAAAAACCCGTCTCTCCCTGTCTGGGCAGAATGGTACTGTCCCAGACAGAAAGGTCCCCATAGGCCAAGCTATTCATGTAGCACCAGGCTGCTGGAAGTACCAAGCTATGGCAGGGACGGGGAGCAAAACCAGGGAAACAACTGCAGTGCCCGCATGACAATTAGCATGATACAGATTGGCTTTGCTTACTGGTCCTGAAGGAAGAAAGGGAGAAAGGAGGGAAGAAAGAAGAGAAAGAGAAAGGGAGGAAAGAGAAAGAAGAAAAAGAGAGAAAGGCAAAGAAAGAATAGGGAAAAAAGAAAGAAAAATTAGGACTACGTAAGGCAATATTTCAAGACTTGAAAATTAATCACAATTAAAAAAGACGAGGCAGCATATCAGTCTTTATCCCAAGTTATTTTGTGAAGTAATAAAAATGTTGTTCGTTATTTTGTTTTATAGAATATTCAAAATAATTTTTAAATAAACTTGTGAATCAATTCGCTGAGCATATGCAAGGTTTCCTGCCTGACTGTCTCTGAGTGCTTTTTTCTTTTTTCAGGCCTTTTGTGACTGTTTCTCCATACTGTTTATGAAGACCGCAATTGCACCTGTGCTACTTTGACAAAAGGATTCATTTTAATGTTTTCATTAAAAATCCCTATAAATGAGGACACCACCAAAGAAAGCAGGTATACGTGAATTCACTGAATATTCTCCAGTATGTCAATAATAAAAACGTTTTTCAGGGTAACATTGCAGAGTGATGTATGGGGGTTTATGCACATCACTGCTAGTAAAACCAGTAGGAATAATCAATGTATATATCTGCATGCTGAAGGAGAATAGGAATGACTAGTAACCATCTTTTTATCATCTTCCCTGAAAAAGCACATAATTTTTCCGACAAGGGAAAGATCATGAAAAATCATGTATATAAGAAGTGGGTCCTTAATTCTAATTTGGATTATTTTAGTGGTATTCCAGTCTGCAAAGCAGTAATCATTCCCCTGTTTCTCCCCACCCCCTCACACTCTGCTATTCATGATTTTCCTGTCATGCAGACATCCCAGCTGTGTTCTCTCCTTTATTATTTTATTCCACGTTTTATAGAGCACTGTATTTTCACTTTTGGTTAATGTAAACAAAGAAATCAGCTTAAATTTCCTGTGACCAACAATAGTTTAAAATATCCTTATGATGGGTTTCTTAGTCTTTAAAAGCTTTCACCTTTTATAATCTTTAAGCCTCACTAACCATTATTACCCTACATATACAATCACAGTAAAAGCTTTGCAGAAAGAAGAGTGCCAAAATGCTTGGCAAACCGAACCAACTTAAGAAAATAATCCTACTAAACTTTATATGTGCTAAATACATGCATACAGATTTATATGCATTCATATAGAGATGCATCTATACATGCATATATAGAAATTTATATAGACATTTCTATATAAAGGCTTTTCATTTTTTGTGATTGATACCTTAAACCGCTGTTGGTCTCCTTGATATCCAACGATACCTGGCAGCTCTCTGAATATGGCCAGTCATGACATTTCAGAACGCGTCTCCTGCTGTCCTTGGTCTCTTTGCTCCATGTGGAGTGAGTTGCTCCAACTGATCTGATTAACTTAGTATTTACCCCAGCTAAGGCTTGGCATCCATCACCTTCAGTGGGGAGGCAAAAGGGGAAGTTTTTTTGAAAAATCCATCAGACTGATACTCAGAAGCCAAATGTCTTGGTGTAACATGGCATTATGCTGCATAAGGGCAGGTTCACATGGTTAAGCTGACAGGACTGGCTGACTCACTGAACCTGGGCTCCTCTTCTCCTCCATCCCAGGTACACGCTGATGTCCCTTCACTCACATTGGCTCTGCAGCTTGTTTGATGCTGCACTGAGATCACTCTGCTGGCAGGAAAATCCCCAGATGTAATGGTCTGGCTCAGAGGGTCATGGCCAATGGGTCATGCTCTGCCTGGGTGGTGCAACTAGGTAGGTACTGCAGGGGTCTGTCCTTGGACTTGTGCTGCTTTACTTCATTATCAGTGACCTGAAGGAGGTGACAAAGGACACCCTTGTTAAGTCTGCAGATCACATGAAATTGAGGGAAGCATTCAATATGGCCAGTAGCAGGGGGTAGGGCTGCCATCCAGAGAGACCTAGACAGACTGGAGGGAGGGACCAACAGGAACCTTGTGCAAGGACGGGTTGTGCACTTGGCAAGGAAGAGTCTCATGAAATGATAAAGGTTGGGGAAGAGACTACCTCAGGAGCAACTCTGGGAAAAGGGCCCCATGGGCCCTGGAAGCTGGGTAGGAGCCTAGGAAAGATCCCATTACTCCACTACACCTACCAGGTGCCTACATTTATCAGTCTTCTTACCAAGGGACAGGGAATAATGACTGGATGCTTCCCTGGAGTTCTTTTTCACTTTATGAATGTAGGTACGAAGAAGGAAGATCTTAGCCCCTCTGTTCTGTAGTCTTTGAAGACTGTTGAAGTCCTCACTGTTTGTTTGTCTCCATCTCATAAGCAAAACAGGCTGTTCTGTAACTGTAACCTGATTAGTAATTATAAATTAGTATTTAATCAACTAGTAGTCCACCTGCATATTTTTTTTTCACAGGTTACAATTTAATGTCTGATTCCAAGTCATTCATAAAATTTTTAAAAGAGAAACTAGGCTGAAAATTGACCAGCAAAAGATAAGAAATTCTGCTCATTAATATTTTCCCCTATGTTCTGTGATGTCTCAGCTGGTTTTTAATTCATTTCATACATATATATTTTATGAAGTGCTAATTTTAAATCAGAGTATTGTGTAATACTAAGTCTAAATCAGACTCCCAAGAAACTAGAGAAATTATATTATACCCATTCAGTCACCCGTACCAGCTAAACTGTCAATGAATAATACCTTGTTGATAACAGGCGTATCATGTGGTGATGAATACCACTTATACTAAATTGGACTTTCAATTTTAGACTACACCTTTTCCCCCAAACATACACACCCACAAAGAACAGATTTTTTCCTTCTTCACAATATCTACTCTGGATACTTGAAGCCAAATCCCTCTCTGTAAAGCTGATGGATGGGTAGCTCAACTCAGGATCTAAATGGAATCTCTTTAGCTACAAGATTGCCACACCAGCCTCCTGCCACCTCTACTCCCAGTAAGTATTTCTGCACAAGAACATTTTCTTCCATCTCAACATCTTGCAAGAAATTAAGTCAATTAGAGTAGCAGAAAGAGATGGGTTAGATGTTAAGCTTGTGGAGGAAATATTTTGATATGGCTCCCCTCTTCCAAATTACCTCTCATCTTCCTCTTTTCTTTTCATCCTCCTCCAAGCAATGTGATATGCAATAGATGAAATAGATGAGTAGGTTCTTTGTGACTCAGAACCTCCCTAAGAGAAAAGGGAAAATGTCTGTTTTAATTTGCTGTGGGAATATACTGACTCAGCACAACCTCATGCCACTTCTCACTTCTTTCCTGGCCTATGATCCTCATCTAGACACTCCTCCACTCCTTCCCTCCTGGACTGAGTTAGAAGCCGTTAGCACTGCATTTCCTAATTAGAGGTTTTGTGGCACAGCCTACAGTGACAGAAATTGGCTCGTATTTACTCGTGCTATATGTAACATATCTGCAAAAGAATCTGAGAGACAATTTGTCATAGCCAGCCTGCTTAAACACGGGCACTTTCAAGGCAGCCTCATCCATCTTCCATGAAGACTTGATGGTCATAAAACACATCGACTACTGTGGGATACAATATATATTGAGAAAGCTTTCTCTTGTAACCAAATAATATCCCTTTAGCTGAAAACAAAAATTTACATCTTGTAACAGTCAAAAGTCCACAGGCATGTTTTCCTATGTACTATCTGGAAATAGCTCTATTGGAAAATGGCAGTGTGGGTTAGATTCAGTATCTGAGATGCCATTTTCACTAATGGTGAACATAAGTGTAAATAAAAATACCTTTCTTAAAGTTTTGACAAAATATTATTTATGCATTTCCCACTGTCCAGCACAGGACATCAGGGATGGGTTCACTCTTTATTTTATTCATCACTGTACCACTGATTGCCAGAGGCACCATTTCCTAGTAAGACAACTTCAGAAAGCTAATTATGGGTGATATGACAAAGACTAAACCCCTAGCAACTTGGATGCCTCCCCGGGGAAATAGTTATTTAGTACTATAGCAGACTATTCTGTGCTAATTGTCTTGGATCTAACTACAGTTAGAGGCAATGTGATGTCCGTGATTCCTGAAAAGTCATACTCTTTTTCCTCTTTCAGATTTTGCAGCAGGTTGATCTAAGACTCCTCTCTTACGGCTGTTTAGTGAAATCCCTTGCTGTTGTGGTCTCAGTCCAGCCAGCATTTGAAAATTGCTGCAGAATTAGCACCCTGGATGCTTTTAGAGTCAAGTAACACCAATCACTTGAAAAACTGTTCTTCTGACTTCCTTTGAAGACTCCTATCAGCACAGAAACAACTGTAGCTTAATCATCGTTTTATTTGAAAAAGAAGAACACATATTTACTTTGATTACATTTTCCAGTTCCTGAAGGCCAGATCCTGTTCCCACTGGTGTCTGTGGCAAAACTCCCATTAACTTCAATGGCAACAAAAGCAGCCACTTAGTTTGCATAATCTGCAGAAAGTAAGTATTTTAACATTTCTTATCTGTGATATTTAAGTAGCTAATAAAAATGTGCATCTAACACTGGTTCATATTTATTTAAGCTGGTAAAAAAGTGACTTTCAAATAGGACAAAATATAGGATGAAAACATTCTGTAAATGAAGACTCAATAAATAAAGCAAATTTTTCCCTCTTTTCCTCTCCCATAGAAGAGCATATACTCTTTAATAATGTCACAGAAATATTGCTGTGAACTCTGAAAACAAATAAAATGTACTTATTATGGAGATAGAATGACACATAATGCCTTCAAGTCCTGAATTCTGCCACTATGACACATGCATATATATTTATGTAAGGAGAAGGTAAATTGACAAACTATTCGACTTCAGCATATTTCTGCAAAAGCCATCTCAGCCCAGTTGCTAATATGCTATTTATCCATTAAAGAATGTTGCTATAGTTACAATATCTATTGCAAAAATAGTCTGGTAATGTGAGAGAGTAGATGAAGAATGCAGAACAAACAAGCTTTCATATTTCTAGTGCTTGTATTTTTTTACTTGTACATGAAAGTTAAAAACTTGTAGTTAAAAACCATTTTACTGTTGGCTCTGTTTTGAATTAAAGCTTTAGAACAGTCCTTTGTACTCAGTGGACCTATTTTCCTCTACATCTGGTATTACAGGAGCTAATGTCTTTTACTCAAATAAAGACTCCAGTATAAGGGTTTCACTAAAATTTTCACTATAGGAATTTTATGAGTGATTACATAGGAAAAGTAAAATGTCAAGATCTGACTTAGTCGCCCTAGATCTCATCTGGAAAATCAGAAGGTGTAAACACCATTTTTTACTGATAAACTGAGCAAAACTGCTATATTTCAGTCCAGAGCTACACCTTCACTGCGTTCCACATGAAAGCATACTAGAGCTGTTTGATCTCCCCACCCTAAACTAGCTTTGGTGATATCCTTTAACTGTATAGGAGAGTACCTACGCCACAACCTGACTGCTTTGTCTTGTGGTAGTTTTGCACCAGAATTACAATGTGCAGCATAGCTATGTCTAAGCAATGTGTAGATAGATACAGTGGTTTGCCAGACACTTGCTAACCTTAAAAACCTCTGCTGTCTAAAGGGTATTTTTTAAAAAAGGGAAAAATCCGAAAGCAATATGTCCTTTATTAGTAGAATACTAATAAAGTAGTTACATCAGTCTTAAACCCAATTTGGTATCAAAGATGTTTTTCCTCTGTGAGGTTTTTTGCACTCATTCTGTTTATCAGGCAAAGAGAAGTGGTTGAGACAATGTTGCTCTCAAAGTAATCTTGAATACTTTGACCCTTCCCAGCTGAAGAGAGAAACTGGAAGGCATGTAGGTAACATCTCACTTGGATAACCTTAATAAAATTTAATCCAGACAAGTTTATGGTACTTTCTGTTGGAATGTGACCCATGTAAATAGGCATTGAGGATATATATACTGAGGGTTTTAAACACTAATGCTTATCACCCTACATAGCGAAGAAAAAGAAGTCCTAAAGTGAGGTTATGTCTATGTTATCAGATGATTTAGCTGCTCATTTCATCCCCTGGTGCTTGATCATAACACTGCACAAATGTCATTCCCACTATGGTCTCTGTCTTGGAAAGACCCAACTTAGTTCCCTCACAAATAAAGTCCAGGCTGGGTTTGTGTTCTCCTCAGGCTCCTACCACTGGGCACTAGGAACAAGAGCGTTGCACGTCCAGGGCAAACGCTAGGCAGTGAGAATGCAGCAGTCTGCTCTACAGAAGGACACGGTTGCTCTAGTTTCTAGAATACATGTTTCTTTGCAGCCCTTGTTTTAGAGATACAATCATTTGCTGGGGCAGATGCATTTAACAGTGTAAATTTAAGCTGTTGATTAGTCAGAATTTACTCTCTCAGGGCTAGAAGACTTATGCAGACTGCTACCTTAGCACCTGCACCTGCTCCTTTTGCCAGTAGTTGTATCTGAAGTTTGGCTGTTGTGACTATCCCAAGGTACCAGCTCAGCTGAATGCAGTATCTTTTGCCCAGATCCTGCTCAAGCCTGGCTGAAATTCACAGGCCCCTGCCTGCATCACCAGAGACGCCCAAATCATAGAACTATGCCACATGAAATGGCTTTGGCAGAAAGAACAGCAGCTGCTCTCATTGGGAAATTAACTGGTTGTGCCTGTCTCTCATAGCTCTGTAGCCAGAGGACTTAGAGTGGAAGAAAGGAATTTTATGCCTTTGGTTTCTTATGCAGATGCCCTAACCATGAAGCAGCGAACAAGGTGTAGGTGCATAAATGCTCCACCGCTGTTACGGAGGGTGTGTCCATCATGTCCCTGAGACAGGGACACAGCAAGCCAGAAGCAGCATGGTTAGATCTCAAGACATGCATTTAACAGAGCCTGACATAATATATTTTAGCAGCGGGCTGTATAATGCAAAACACATAAGCAGACTTGAGGACAAGGCTTAGAGCACAAACAGAGAATAAACAGCTTTGGAGGCATTTTGTGTAGGAGAAAACTTGTGTGCAGAAGGGGATGGACAGTTGTTTCCTCACTAGTAAAGACATTGAAAGACACTGAAAGAATAGTATTGTGTAGGATGGTGAACCATTAGCCAAAGATGTTGCTAAGTTTAAGTTTGTATTTGGCTCCAGGGACTGGAAAAGTTTGGGTTTGTTTTATCTAAGGAAGTCAGCATAACCTATAACCCTCCAATTAATCAGTTAGCATGATCCTGTATTTACCCTACTGCATTCACAGTTTAGATCATGCAATCCAGTTCTGTATGGGCATCCTTCAGCTATCCCCAGTGGAACTGAGGGACAGTCTGCTTAGCTTAAACATACTACTCTGCCAATATATCTGCACAGCTTTTGGAAATGATGCAGATGCCTCTGGATGGTACTGTATGGCTTTCCTCCACTGACCACTTTCTCCATTGTGCCCACTTTGTGGTATTTTGAAGTTGCTGGATGGAAGGAGAAAATTGTGCGATAAAGTGAAACCAGCTATGCATGCCCTTAGGTATCTGCTATTGGGGGACTGGTGGTGTGCGAGGTAAGTCTCTCCTCAGGTATGACAGCTTTTGTGTTCCATCCCTTCATTCTGAATTCATCGAAGTCAAATCAACAACAAACCCGAACGTTGGCACACCTCCGTTGTCGAGCTTTGCAGGCTGAACTTCAAGGCTCCTGTCAGGCTTTGTCCCCTGTATGACATCAACTAAATATATATGAATGTTCCCTCACCACCCACCTGTTAACTGCCTCACCTCCTACTAATCCAGAAACTACAAAAGGACACTTCGTTCTCTCTTGATATATTAGTCATTTATTATTAGTTTAACCTGTGCTTACAGCATTTCAACATATCTAAAACCCACATGCCAGAACTTCTAAGTAATTTCAAATTATTTTTTTCCAAATAATAGCCAATGTTAGACGAAGTACTAACAATTCTGTCAGCTTCATATGCCATGTGTTCCTACATTAATTGATTACTTAATGTGAATAAAGCAATAAATGCCAATACAATAATTCCTCTCAAATCCTTATAATTCTTTTGTCTTAGTCAGATTTACAAGATTTTTCTTGTAGTATTTGCTGATCTTGACAGGGAAGCCTGTAAATGCAGTGAATGAAAAATACAAACCCCTCCTATTTTAATACAAAATTCTTTTATAAAAATATTGATACTATTTTTAATTATTCTGAATCACCTATTTCATATGAACTGAATACACTCTACTGTTTCACATTAACATTCAGGAATTGTGACCTGTATTGTTTAAATGTTCTTAGTAGCTACTTATCTGCTTTAAATCTCAGATTTTCCCAAACCAGCAGGGTTTCATTATTATCACAGTCTACTATTTACATACTGCTTTATTATCACTGCCAGACCTCACCAGCTGTGTTTTCTCATTTGGTTCCTTTCCTTGATCTCCGGTTTCAGTACCATCTGAGGTGGAACCGAACTACCAGGAAGCGCTACTCTGCAAGCGGTTATGATGTCTGATATCTGGGCCTGAGGCACCTCTGACCACTGGTCAGCTCAGAGCCACCTTTCCATGCTTAGTACCTCTGACAGCTATTTCTCACAGAAATGCCACTGTACTGTGGATGGCTACAAACCCCCCCTGGAGCGATGTGTATTAAACCTCCTCCACCTGAGAGGGTCTGTTTGGGAGAGAGGAAATACGTCCTTGCTACTGCAGCAGATTGGTGGACTGCAGTGTTTCATCATTATCTAACAAAGACTGTATTCTGATGATAATCACTGTTGGAAAAACATGGGAAGTGGCCGAAAAGAGATACTTATTGGGGGTCTGGGAAATGTACTTCGAGGTAGCTGGTGGCAGGAGAATGAACACAAATTACTCAAGAGGTAGATCTACATTAGGCACCTTTTACGTAGCAGTGTAGCCACAGACAAAGAGCCACTTGGTCAAAGAAAGTGAACAAAAAATTCATTGGAAACATAACAGGAATTTATGTGCCTGACAGGAGATGGAAATCCTGGCTTTCTCTCAAAGCAATTTATCATACCAAAATGCACACTGCAACCCAGTCTTTTATGTGGATGAACTTCCTTCCCAGAGAGTCTGGGAAAAACTTTGCCTGTCTGACCACGGACAGGTTCTTGCTCCTTTATTGATACCATGTATTGCAAGTAACAAACAGCAGGCTGCTGTGCTAAGTAACTCCTATTCCCCGCTCCTGGGAGGAACAGTGGCAGCAGTGGCAGCTAGCACTGATGCTGCTAAGCTACTGTGTGACCCAGCTCATCTCCAGTCCCCGTCCTTCAGCCTTCAGCCTTTGCTGTGCCAATGGGATAGTTGAGGGGCTGGTGCTATCTCCTATGCTCAACTATTTCCAGAGCTCCAGTATTGGAACATGTGCTTTTTGGCTCTCAGCGCTATGATGATTCTGGCGCACTGCTAATAGTGTTAGAAAGTAGTCTCACATGCTGCCTTTCCCTTCAGCTCAAGAAGCATTTAATTATACTGTTTAACAAGCTTGAAGAAAAGTATTTAAGAACAGTCAGAGAAATTAAGCTTATATTACAGAAAACAGGCAGAAATAAAAATGAAAAGCTAATGCTTGAAAGCTTCCTGAAATCAGAACAGGCTATCTATGTACTTTACTTCCATTCCTCTAAAAGGGGTAAGAAGAATAGAAAAAAGATTTCCAATCTATGAACATGTAGTTTTCCATTTGGCTGCTGTCATTAGTTTCCTGCAGACCAATAGAGCCTTTTGTTTGTTTATGAGAGCTAAGTAAAAAAGGTATTTGAACATTGGCATACGGATAGACTAGGGTTTGACACCATCCTTTCAGACAAGTGTTCACACTAACATCCTCCCAAATCTTTTCAAATATATCTATTATTTAAATATAGAGCAATTCATCCTTTAGGGGTTGGATCCTTGAGGAATCTGCCTAGTGATTTTCATTAGGTGGTCTCTTCTGTTGCCCATGTAACCAAGCATCCTTGCTGGCATTCATTCTGCATCAGGTCCCTGATGCTAGCTGTTCCCTCCAAGAGTCCGAGACCTACTGCAGAGGTATAAAGGTTTACTTCTATCCAGCAACAGCCAGTGACAAGGTTGTTTTCTGACCCTTCAGAAACTGTAACTAACACATGGGGATCTGTTTATACCTTGACCTCATTGTGAATTTATTTTCAATTGTATCTAAAACAGTTCACCACACAGCATTATTGCTAAGTTTACCTGTGGGTGTGGTAATTAAACATCTATACGGCACTGCAATTCTTTTTGTAAGGATACTAAAAGGTTGAGAAAGCAGGTGATACTGGGCTTCTGAGTCCAATGAAAGGTTGGAGATTTCCCTGTCTATCCTATCATGGCTGTGTGGGCTACAAGTCTCTGATTTTTCTGGTAAATGATTTTATGAGATTAAAACTGCCATTGGTTTTTGAGTCGTTGTGTTACAACAGCACTGCAATTTAGCAGGAATTTGCAATTGCCATGAAAGTGTGGGAGCATCAGGAAGATCAGAACAAAGGCGGATTTGGAATAGACTGAGGATATAAAAATCTATTAAAGACCTCTCTCTTTTTTCCTTCAAGTGAAAAATCAATAAAGTGGTATAAGACAGATAGCATGAAATGTATAACTCCTAGACCTCCAATTTATGCAGAAAGTGACCTTGACCTATTCTGCAATTTCCTACATTAATTTATTATGTATCTCTCCTAAGCATATCACTACAAACCACAATGAAAAACAAAACTTAAGAGCTGGATGTGTTTCCTTTCTTTTGAAGAAGCAGACTTAGCATGGAGTAAAAGAACTTAAGTTATTGTTTACAGCAAAGGGGGGAATATATTTTTTTACTATTACAGTCTGACTAAAAAATGATTTATTATCTAGAAGCTAGCTGCAGAATACATTTAAGAATCATATCACTCTGAACTTTGTGAAATGTTATTGCTGTCTGTACTTTTCTACTTCTAGCCTCACACTGCTTTCTGCGATATTTTCATGAGTATATAATCATAATGAAAACAGGAAAAAGACAATGTGAAAACAGTTTTCCAACCACATTTAGTTCTTCTAAAAGAACTAAATACCTACATTATCAGTTGTAGATCAGTTTATTGTATAAACTGCAATCAGAGGAAGATAATAACTTCCTCTTATATTGGCCAGGTAAGACACAAAAGTTAACTGTGCAATTCAGGCTATACAGTGGGCAGTCAGTTGAGTTTTGAAGTAGACCTCATTGCTTCAGTGCCATTTATAATGAGGAGGCTTTGAATGAAAGTATGAGATAAAAACTGGGAAGTTCTGTTTTATAGAATCATAAAATGGTTTGGGTTGGAAAGGATCTTAAAGTTTCAACCCCCCACCATGGGCAGGGACACCTTCCACTAAACCAGGCTGCTCAAAGCCCCTTCCAGCCTGGCCTTGAACACTGCCAGGGACGGGGCATCCACAGCTGCTCTGGGCGACCTACTCCAGTGTCTCATCACCCTTATCATAAAACATGTCTTCCATCTGTCCAGTCTAAGCCTACCCTCTTTCAGTTTAAAACCATTACCACTAGTTCTATCACTACCCTCCCTGATAAAGAGTCCCCCCCAACTTTCTTGTAGGCCCTCTTCAGGTACTGTAAGACCTATAAGGTGTCCCCAGAGACTTCCCTTGTCTAAGCTAAACAATCCCAGCTCTCTCAGACTGTCCTCATAGGAGAGGTGCTCCAGCCCTCTGATCATCTTCGTAGCCCTCCTCTGGACTCACTCGAACAGGTCCATGTCTTTCTTATGATGGAGGTCCCAGAGCTGAATGCAGTGCTCAAAGTGCGGTCTCATGAGAGCAGACAAGAGGGGGAGAATCACCTCCCTCGACTTGCTGCAATGCTTCTTTTGATGTAGCCCAGGATGTGGTTGGTTTTCTGGGCTGCGAGCATATATCGCCGGCTCATATTCAGTTTTTCATCCACCAATACCCTCAAGTCCTTCTCACAGGGCTGCTTTCAATCCACTCATCATGTAGCTTGTATCCATACTTGGGATTGCCCTGACCCAAGTGCAGGACCTTGCACTTGGTCTTGTTGAAATTCATGGGGCTTGCACTGTTTCTCATACTTCCAGGCAAACCTTTCCTATGCTGTCTAAAACTCATCTAATGCCCAGGCAGTAGTCCATTGCTTTCCTTTCTAGGGCTGATTTAGCCCTTTGAGTGCCTCTTTTCCTGAGGATCTACCTTAATTTGCCCATTTTGGGCTGGTGAGTCCTGTCTTGTCAGTGACATTATTGTGGGCCAGATTTACCCAGCAATGTACCCTTTTTTTAATGAGGAACCCTCCAGGTGACTGAAGTCATCAGGAGGTACCACCTTTTTCAAGTGTTACTAGAACACAGGACAAAAACCAAGAGGAGGCAACGATTTAAACCTATTCTTATTCACAGCCAGACTTCCATAGCCACTGGGAAAAGGCCCTTGGTGATTTTTCTTTTTAGTTGCAAACCTGCCAGAACAGTGGCCAAGCTTCAAGAGAAGAGCTAAAAATAATTTTCATCCAGTACAAGCTCTTCACCAACAGAAAAAGCAGATGCCTGACAATGGGCTGGACCACCCCCTTGAGCTCCCTGAGTTGCCTGTGCAGATGGTACCAGGGATATGCTGAGGTGTCCACACTGTCGCTCTGCTGGTTTCCACCTCTCCCTTTTGACAGACCAGAGAATCTAGGCAATTCTGTTCAGGCAGATTAGATGCTTCCTCACCCTCCCCTCCAATACCCACCCTCTCCCAGGGGCACCTGCCTGAGATGAGGCAATGACTAAATGAGGTTGCCTGGATTATCAGCCTGTTCAGGTTATTCTGCTAAATACACTGTCATGATCTTACAACAGCTCCAGTTCAATTTGAATATGAAAAAGTCTTGACACTATTGTGCCTGAGGGTGACAGAAGCTGGTATTTATCAAACCCAAGTTTCTATTTTCAAGCATGAGCACTAAAAGTAACTGCTTGGGTTTTATTCTATAGCATTTCAATTTTTTCACCAAACTGAACAAGCAGGTAGTGTAAAACACAAGATACTTTTGCATGAAGAGCAACTACTTCCCAGAACAAGTTTTCAGAAGGAAATTCAAAATCACTAGTAAAGGGCATGTCCAAAAATAGTTGCCTGTTATCGATCCTCAGTGCTCTGCAGATGGGAGGCTGACAGGGAAAGTGTCCCCCTGTGTGGGTATGATGGGGTCTCAGATGCATGGGCGCAGAGCAATGTGAACTACAGCCAGCTTTGAATCTGTGCTGCATGAATACCCATCGCTTCTTAAAATCCCCAAATCTGCTCGGCGATTTGCCCTCGATTTCAACAGGAGCAGGATCATGCTCTCTGAGGGCGCCTGAGAGCTGCTCTGCACCTCCTGTACAAAGCCAGCACATTCATACTGGGAGCCCTGTCACTCCTATTCACTGCCCGCTGCACTAAACCCCAGGGAAGTTGTTTCTGGGTCAGTGTCTTGTGCAGTTGTTCCAAAGTCCTGGTCAGGATTACGGAAGGGACAGACTCAAGACTTTCCAACTGTTTTCCAATTCCCCACCTTTTGCATGCTGGTTGAAATCTAGCAGTTTTACCCCTCAACCCAGCCTTCTGCTGCAGTATTGATGGGTGCTCCCCTGGCATTTGGGGGATCTATAAATCACACACATCTTTCACTTTTTCTATTAAAATGTAACAAGCATGTGAAAAAGACGGCGTGTATTTTTGCCTGACCCAAATGGAGCTTCAGAAGAGCAGCATCAGGCCCGCACGGCTTACATTTTCATGCCAGCAGAACGAACGTCAAAACCCAGTTTTCTTCCAAGCTAACCACATGCAAAAGCAGGGCTGCTTCGGCTGGCTGGAAACAACAGGTATAAATAACCTCCTGTGCCCTACAAAGCAAGAGCCTGGAAAGGCTCCTTGGGTTGTTTTCTCCGCATCAGCCTATGAGCTCGGGGTGTTTTAATGCTCTGTTGATGCCACAGGAGCTGATAGAAGCAGGGACAGATTACACTGAGGAGGAGGTAAACAAGTTGTTTACAACTCAGCAGGGCTGCAGCGTATCCTCCCTACATCGGCTGAAAGGCAATGAGAGCATTGGACACTGGGCTGCTGATGGGAAAGAATCCCTGGAGCTGCCAAGCTCTGGCTCCAGAAATGTCTGTGGGGCTTCAATAACAGGAAATCACGTGTGCTGTCATTATCAGCTGCTGAGCGAGACAGATGCACCCAGATCAATATCAGTGTCCAATATCAAAGAGCTATTGTGACGGTACCCAGCGTTTTGAACTCAGAAGAACAACAAAACTATTTTAAATGATTAGGGCTGGCATAAATCCCCTGACTCTCTTCTCTGTTTTGATTTTGTTTTTCCTTTCTGAGGCAGTGGATTCATCACCATTAAAGGAACTGAAAGTCCTCTCTGCCCAAAGTAACTTTGATCATTATTGATCTAATTAAACTCTGTTTGCTTAAGGTTGCAGTGGGAAAGGGCTGCAAATCAGCAATCTTCCTGATCTCTTGTAGTTGTAGAAGGTATCTGTTCGCTCAGCTTGGGAATCAGCCTGCCCTTCAACACCGCTGAAACTGGAGTAAGCTTGCCTTACTGTACCACGTTTTATACTGTCTGCAATTCAGGAACAAAGCAAAACGTCTCCAGGGCTCTTGTTCCAAGCAGGGCTGGGGGAGTGGGGACATTCTGCACATAGGCAAGTGTCCTCCCTGCACTAACGTTAGAGCTGTGGGGGTCCCACTACCACTACTTGACACTGCTCATTTTTGCGATTGGCTTTTTGTTTCTTGTCATGTGTGTTGTCAAATAAAATACATTTGTAAACAAGCAATCCATTTTAGCTTTGTGCAAATTATAGACTGAGAGATGAACTCTGTTTTTATGTGGAAAATCTCTCTCCTGATATTTTAGCACCCCCACCCCCCTTTTTATTTAAACAGCTGGTAGGTTAAGATGTTTTTGAAGGATCTTTTTCTCTTGTGCCTTTAAAACCATTGCAAGCTGTTGCAGGTAATTCAGTAGTTTTCAGGCCTGGGATTTTGAAATCCACAGGTAGGAGGGAGCTTATTTCATAGCCCAAACAGAGATGCTTTTGTTATGCAAGGACAGCCCCTCCAGCAGGATTTCTGGGATACTTTGGCCCCTCTGTTTTCAGATAGGGAAGAATCTGTGACACATGAGAAATGCACGGAGGTGAATCACACATTTCTTTCCGTTGCTTCAGCTTGGTGACTGCTGTGCTATTGGTACTTCAGAAAACAGCCAACAGCTAAAACAGATATTTGCCTTCTGCCAGTTCTGCTGGTGGCTCATCTGCTTGCATTACACACTCTGGCTTGTAATTGCATCGCTGTGTGTTTGTGTGTGTAAACTGCTCACATAATATTACATATCCTGATAAAAACAGTGCATAAGGACGAAATGGTGCAGTCTGAACGCTGGCCTTTATACACATTTCTTTTAAGTTTAAGTCAGGTGCTTGAAGAGAGATAAGCAGCCTTACAGCAGGAGAAGGTCCAGCCTTGATTTTATTCTGGGCTGGGGAGTGGCATCAGACCGAGAGAGGTTTGCAGGTTTACACTCCCTTCGGGTTTGTACCAGCGATCAGAGCATGAAGGACTGTCTCCTTCCAAGGTGAGGGAGACTCAGGGTGGCAGCAGGGTCTGAGACATGGGCTCCTCTCCTCCAACAGCTGAACCGCTCCTCCACTGCTTTTTAAGACCGTCTTCATTCACCTGCCTTTAAATCAGTCCCGCTTGGTTTTCCCAGACGGCTACAGCCGGTAACTGGGGTGGGAAGGAGGGCTGTTGCTTCGTCTCCGGCCGAGGAGTCCCCCGCAAGGAAAGAGTTAAAGGGAGCGGAGCTGAGGCCGGCAGCGCCTCCCGCCCCGCCGGGGACCCGCGGCCAGAGCCGGGGGGAAGCGGGGCCGCGCTCCCGCGGTAAGAGAGAGGGGTCCTTAATTCGTTTCCTGGGATCCCCGGAGGGATCTCTATAAATGCTGCAGAATAAACAAACACGGGAAATAACGAATGAGAGCGAAGCAGCAAGGCAACAAAGCCGGGCAGCAGCCCGCTGTCGGTAGTAAACAAGCGCACACGCCGCGCACGGCGGGCCGGGGCTGCAGCCCCCAGCCCCGCTGCCTCACCGGGGGCGCAGCCTGCCCTGAATTCCTCCTTCCCGCTTGCTCCAAGCTGAGGCTGCGACGTGCTCGCTCACGTGCTCCGAATGAATGCATCGGTCTATTTTTACAGCTGTCTGACAGCCCTGGTTTCCTCTGGCAGATCCACCGCTAATACTATTACCTGGCAGAGGAGAAAAGAAACGAAGCTGCTAAAATAACCGTGCATCACTGAAATAGATGGAAAAGGCATTTTAGGTCATGCAACGCATGGCCTGGCCAGCAAAGGTTGCTCCCTACAGAATAAATCCAAGTGCCCTGTAGATCGGCTTTATACTGATGTATTAGACTCCCTGTCTAATGTAGATGGCTCTTTTTCAGCCCAAGTTTTGGTGCTGGTTTTTTTTCCATCATGAGAAGCCTTGAGCAAAGTCATAGTATGAACTGGCACAGCTTCTGTAGTAACTGTTGACCCCAGGCAAAACTTAGTCCCTTTTCCTTTGTTCCTCTTCTGACTGTTTTTATGACATAAAATCTTATTCTCTGCAATACGGAGGTGTTCTACAAGGTCACTTGCACAAAATGTAATAAAGCAAGCTTATTGTTTCCCAGAAAGATTATGTTTGAATTTCTCCTTCCTCTTCTTTTTATTTAAACTGCTGTCTGGTTCACTTTGGCAGGGTTCAACTGTGAAAGTCAAACAAGTCCTGACCTCCCTCTCACGATGTTGGGTTTCAGACTGTTAACATGTGTTTCAGCCTGTGAAGCAGATATTCCAGGGCTTCTCTGACCTTGTTTAAATGTTGTAATAACTGATGTTCATCAAGTGACCCAAACCATTCCCTGGGTGCTTAGATAATCAGGTATATCCAGGATGACCTTCAGTGTGTATCCTGCCCTGCTGACCATTTGTTCTCTTAACTCTTCAACTGGGAGCTTGGCGATCAGAAGGGAGCCAGCCAACCCCACCAAGAGGGAACACTCTCCAATGTGCAGCGTAGCTGGAACCCCCTTGAACTGGTGAAAGAAAATTGGAGGGAACATGGAAAATAACAGTTGAAATCCTGGGATTGTCAAGACTCCTTGCACCTCAGCTGAGACAATTTCATGGCCGTGGTTATACATGCATTCCCAGATCTGACAGCATTTCCATGTTTCTAAGCCAGGGTATGTGCTCCGGCCATATCCTAACTCCTAATTCTGCACCCAAACCTGGTCTGCACACCAGTGTTCTCCAGCCTGCTCCTGTGTGCCCATGGAAAAGAAACCTTGCAGGTGAGGGCTGGCCAGGGATGGTGGCACATTCCCCATGGCACTCATTCACCCCCATGGAGCATGGGTTTGCTAAGTGTAGATATGAGTCTTTCCTTCTATCCCTTCTGATCCAGTGGGAAGGCAAACAGATTACCTTAAATAATTGGCTCTTTAGAGCTGTTAGACTTCAAAACGGAATACAGAAATAGGGCTTACAGGCTCAGGAACAGGTAGGAGGTAGTTTTAAGAAGTTGCTGCTTATCAGCTCTCAGCTATTGGTTTCTATCTCCCAGCTGAGACAGTGCCTGACTGTGTCCTAATTTTGATAAGACTGGGCCAAACATGAAATCCAAATGATGTGCAAAAGCCATCAAGAGAAGAGCCTGCAATTTATTTATTTATTTATCTATTTATCTATCTATCTATTTATTTATTTATTTATTCATTCATTTATTTATTTGTACAAGGGTTTTTAAACCTGTATCATCAGCAGAGGAAGGTGTTTTGAGGAAAGAGCATGAATAGATTGCGAATTGCACACCTCTGCCATTTGAGATAAGGTGAACACCTTTTGTTGTTTGCAATTCAATGCTATAGTACCTGTGACAGGCAGCAGAACATTTCTGATTTATTCTAAGAGAGCAATGGTACATATATGGTATAGGTAGCACGTTAGAGTGTTTATTTGTGTGGTGAGTTTTGCAGTTCTGAAACAAAATAACTCTTTAAAAAATCTAATCAGGTTTGCAATAACCTGATGATTGAGCATATTTTACTATGGGGATAGACTATGAACTAAACATCTTTACAATTAGGTAAGGAACAGTACCCAAGAGACTAAATCTTAATGATAGTTCATAGTGTAAGCCCTATGAAGTACCAAGAGAAGATGGGAGGGAAGCAACAACATTTGAAATGATCAAAGAGAACCAGAAGAAGATAGCATGGGGGTCCAGAAGTCAAGAATACTATAATGAAGCAACTACTGAAAGCAGTAAGGTGTTTGAATATGCAGGTGATTCCTTCAGCTGGAGGCATCTTGGGACACACAGATATCGAGGCCGCTGCTGCAGGTAGAAGACAGAAGCCAGGGTAGCCTGAACCCTATTAGGAGGTGAAGAGCAGAAGACCAAAGCAAGAACTGTGAACAGCAAGGAGAAGCCAGGACACCAGAGCATGCAGAGCAAGAAGAGAGAAAAAAGAGTTGAAGAGAGGGAAAGCAGTGACAGCAGGTCTATGCTGAACTTCTTAATGAGAAATTACTAAGGTCCAACCAGAAAGAGAGCTAAGAATTAGAAGGCTGAGGAAGGCAAAGAAACCTACAGAGACTGGGACAAGGTAACGGGGGTTAGCTACTACTGTTGTAGATTAAATGGCCAAACAGCATTGGTACAGCAGAAAAGGAAGCACAAAGGCACTTCTACAGAGGAAGCTCTGGTGCTGAACTTTCCCCAGACTTTTCCCAGTGGCTCAGAATTGGCAGAGGAGGAAATTGAATATCACTGATATTTATTGTTGGTTTTGTTCTGGATTTCACTTTCACTTAAAAAAATGAAAGAATGGTACAGAGAAATGTATTTATATCTTTTTCAGCCACTATGTCTATTGAAAGTGTGACTATAGCCCTTTAAATTTCTGTTTGTAGCAGCACTCCAATGCCTCACATGGTCCTTCTAAGTAGCTACTATGTAATGGCTTTTTACAGGCATCTGCTCAAACTGTATCCAATTAAAAAAATAAATCTGGGAACAAACTGTTCCTGGTTTCAGCTGGCTGGCAGGTATGAATTCTGCTTTCATAAAAGTCTTATTCCTGTTCTCAACTCTATTTATGGCTATCAGGCCAAGAAAACTATATCATGTAACTTTTAAGTCATAGCCATTGAATTTATCTAGTGTTGTCATCTGCAAATAGCATCAAGTCAGTAAAGAAAACAAGCTCAGAAACCTAAAACGTGGTGACATACTTTGTTATGAAACGCTGCCAAGAGTTTTTGGGAGTTGCGTGTGTCACATTTCATTGGTTTTGGGGATAAATCTTATTGATTTTTTCCAAGGTTAACAGACTTCTTGTTTTCAGTAAACACAAAACAAATACAAAATCTCTGTCAGTGGTGATATACCTTCCACCTCATGAGATCTGGAAAAAAGCTTGCAAGCCTCCCTGGCTTAAGGCCTATTCAGCATGAGCACTATTAGCATCGGTGTAGAACGGTGCAAGGTGTGGAACTCTAATAACAGTATTATGGCAGAATTTTTGGCACCGTGTTGAGCATTTGCTCATAAATGTGCCACAGCACATTTTTACACTTGAACCTCCCTGTGGTTCCTGAGGGTAAACGCTGCTGGCAGTGCAGCAGCAGCAGCAGCAGCGGCACATGCAAGTGTTAGAATTTGCACTTGTAAAATTTATAGGGACCAACTGGTTTTGCAGGTGTACTGCCTAACACTTGTGTGCACCCAGTTGCTGGAGCAGAAAAAGCGCGCGCTGGGGGCTGGAATGCTGGTGGGGGACCGGGGAGCCGGTGCCCAGCCCGGGGATGCCTCGAGGGGCCTGCCTTGAGAGGGAGAGCTCTTGGCTCTGTCCGTAAAACAGACCCTTATATGGCATCAAGTTTGCACTCTGAGGTGTAGGTATCTCTAAACACTGCACTTTCTTAAAAGGTTAGTCAGAAAAAGATGTGGATGCTTAGAAAACGTAGGCATTTAGAATAGAAGCCTGGTCCGAGGTCTTTAGATAATGTAACTCATAATTACAAGTCAGACGCTTTTAATTGTCAGACATAATCTCCGGCTCTGTATTTACTACCCATCTGCTCAGAGGCTTGTACTTGCTACCAGATTTACTGGGGGAGAGGAGCAGGGAAGAACAGGAGTGGGAGAAGTGTTGGAAGGAAACAGGAGACGGTCCTGTGGCTGCTAGGATGCAGCAACCCCTGTCACTGTGCGGAGCTCCTTTCCCTCTTCAGGCTGCAGATGCATGGGAGCATGGCTCCTTTTCAAGATCACAAGACAAAACTTTAAAAATGAGATACTGTGTGGTCCCTAATTAATTATCCTTCATTTTTTTAATGTTCTCAGAAGCATAGGTGAGTAAATGTTTATATACAATAATCCACACATTTCCATTTTTAACGATGACCGCTATTAATCATGGTGCAAATTAATCATTGATATAACAATATTCCAAAGCACTATTTCATTAGACTTTACTGGCTGGTGACTTTGTTTCCATTTCTGCTCTGTTTTGCTAGTATTTTTTACCCATCATGGAATGGGTAAATCACTCACGAATTCCCCCTTTCAAAGGGTATTGGTGAGCATGGCTACATGTTATAAATATCTAATTATAAAATATTTTATTGTTGATTCTTAGAGCTGACTACATAATTTTACCCCATCTATCAGTGCCAAATAAGCTGCATAGTGCTGATAGCCTTTAGGTATCAGAATTAAAGAATTTTTGGTTAGGTACACCTTGTTTGATGAGTTATACCTTACAGTTTCTGATAAGCCATGTATCAAAAGTCATATAGCATAAGAATAAAGAGAAAGGCAGAAGTGCAATCATTTCAGATGCTTCTCTGCAAGACTGAACAGCTGAGGACACCAGCTATAACATACTAATTCTAATAGATCTGTATGAGAAAGAGCTACTTTAAGAATCATTGCAACCGAGCTTCCATGTGGAATATAGCTGTGAATACACTCATCCAAATCCAGGATATACAAACCCTGCTGCGTGGAATGCTTTGTCACTTGAACCTCTGTATGCTACAGAGCCAGTTTGGGGGTGGGAATATGTTATCTCTTTACATTCTAAATAGATACTGAGCTACTGGGAAGCTGAGCATAATGACTCCTTTTGCAATCAGACAAACAACTTTGAAACAAAACCTGTCTCTCTCCCAGCCCACTCTGAGCTGCCCGTCTCAGTGCCCATAGTGGCAAAGAGGCAGAGCTGGGCATGGCTGTGCCCTGGCCCCCATGCTCCTGGCCCTCCCTCCGTGTAAACACCATGGGGTCGGAATGCCACAGGAATTTGGGGTTGGGAGCCAGCCTCCAAGGGGAGCAGGAAGGAGCAGCTGCTTTGTGTGACGGGCTGTCATCCAGAGCTTACTTAGCTCATTTTGAAGCCAGGGAACCTTCTAAGGCTACGGAGAGGCGCGAGGCTTGAGGGGAGCTGCCTCCTCGATGCTGGAAGCAGCCATGTGTGCCACATGCTTGCAAGTAACACGATGCCGACACATCTCACGCTTGTCCTCGTGTGGGGAAAAGCAGACTCCAAACACATATGGCCTCTGTTCCTCCTTCAGAATGCAGCAATTCACATGCAGAAGCACCATGTGCTGCTAAACTCATGCTAATTTAATGTTTTTAAATCAATCTTAAAACCGTTATAAGTGCGTGGTGGTAACTCAAGTCCATGAGTTACCAGCTTAATTTGACACAAGAACCCAACCTAGGCTTTCATTTACACATTCATCCCCAAGTCAGCCATAAGGATTGAGTTGGTTTCTGGTGACCACGTTTTTCTCAGAGCACATTAATATACCCGTCGTTCCCAGCGATGTTCTGTGGACACCTCTATCCTCATATTCTCCAACAGATAAGAACTGAAAATAACTTTCTAGCTGAGTGCCCATGAGGACAAGTCAGAAAACTGGTCCATAAATCAAGTTAATACTTTCACCTTCTTTGCAGATTTATCTCATTTTAAGATACCCTGTACTGTACAAAGACTTCCTTAAATTGATCAGCGAGAACATCATATTCCTTTGGGACGACAGCAAGTGTCTCATCATTCCTTCACTACCGGTCTGTGTCATTTCATGAAAATGTAGTGTTAAATCTGAGTTTTCCTGAGCTCTATCACATAATGTTTGTCACACATTAGGGCTAAAGCTATGCACCTGCAAGCTCTACTTAAAATCAAGAGTTTTCTTTACCAAGGGAAAGTACAAGGAAGCCTATGTGACACACACATTAACCCGAGAGAAATAAATCTGGCTAAATTGCACCAAACTGTCATTCTTTTGTTACCAAATATATTTTGTGCCTGAAAACAGACCTAATTGTCAGCACTCCCTAAGCATGGCAAATAACTCTTTAAATAGCCACTGATCTTCATATCATTAGTTCCCTGTTCTGAAAACTGAAATGCCCTTTAATTATCCAGCTGTAGGAGCATATAAGATAGTACTAAATTTTGCTTAAGTACAGACTATTGCCAAAAAGGAAGCCAAAATACATAATTACGTTGGCATTAAAATTCTATAGCTGTGTGATATCAAACTGCACAATGGCTGGAACATTCTGTGAAGGGCAATGCTGTCTGGGTAATGTAGCAGAAACACTTATCTAATAGCATGCCCTCCTGTGCCCTCTGTCAGGGCGCCAGCACATTAGTCCTATTATCAGCCTGCAAATACTGGAGGCTTCCACATCGTGGCTGCTGCCAAAAGAAACAGTCTTCCCTGTTACAGGAGCAAATGTCTATGCACATAAATGAAACTGAAGAGTAATTAGATTACAGTATCTCCAACTGACCCCTGTGCCACAAAATATTTGGGCTTGCTTAATTTACATTAATAAAGATCCCACTATTTTTACAGCATGTTTGGTTTAGTTCACAGGTCAGGCATTTTCCATAATACATTCTAAACGGACTATTTCAGTCAAGTAAGGAAGAAATATCAAGGTGGATGCTCGTAAAATAATCTTTAAAAACACTGTTTGAATTTCCCTTCCAATATATTATGTTTTGTTTTTTTCACATGGGTTTAGTATTTTATAGGTTCAGGGTTTGTGTTGGTTTGTTTGTTTTGACAATTTGAACTGAATAGGTAAAAAAAGTGAGAAACAATAACAAATACCTGTCCAACAACAAATCCGTCAGAAAGTTATTTAATGTATTTAGCTTCTTCATTAGAAGCATATTGCAATAGTCTGTCATTGTGTGACAGGCATGTTTGAAACAATTTCATTTAGTACAAGAAAAAGGGAACCGGACTTTTACATGGGATCTAAACCACACAAACCAACAAACAAACCAACAAATCCCAAAATTAAAAGAAATGTCTTGCTTTAATTATTTTAAATAAAACAAATTTCAGAATGCAGTTTTCAGGAATAGATCTATCCATTTATTGATGAGCATTCTCATTAACATTGCAGAGTAAAAAACATCTGTTCATTGGAGCCCATGTAGTTGTATTAACTTGTATAAACAATCTCTGTACTATTAAGCCCATTATATTAAAAATAAATCAGTCAGTGATCAAAGAAGATAAGAGCTATAGGAAGGAAGTTTTCATATGGTTTAGATTTTGTGTTTATTAAATTCCAAAATATTTTCCTGAATATATACCTGTCATAATATTGATCCCTTCCTTCTTTTGGCTTAATTTAAATGACTCTTTCTAATTTTGAGAGTTTATAGGTGAGTAAAAACCAAAATATAATCCTGCTGTTTTACTATTTTAGATTAAACGTTGCCATTTGTGTAAGATGTTTCTGTCCTACAAACTATTCTTGGAACTGCTTATCTGGAACTACTCATAGGAAAAATGGATTCTGCTGCAAATAAAAGCTGTCAGGTATCATTCTGTAAATTCCTGTCATTTGTCAGAGGTCCTACGGAGTGCACTGTTTGGGGCAAGAAAGCCTGGACTTGTGCAAAGCATTTGACGCTGTCTCACATGATATCTTTGTCTCTATTTTCTGACATGAATTTGACAGGTGGGCCACCCAGTGGATAAGGAATTGGCTGGATGATTGCACTTAAAGGGTTGGGGTCAATGGCAAATGTTATGATAGCAAATGACAAGTGGTGTTCCTCGGGGGTCCGTACTGGAACTGGCACTATTCAACATCTTTGTTGGTGACATGGACACTGGGATTGAGTGCACCCTCAGCAAGTTTGCCAACAATGCCAAGCTCAGTGGTGCAGTTGACACACTGGAGGGAAGACGCACCATCCAGAGGGATCTTAACAGGCTTGAGAGGTGGGCCTGTGTGAACCTCGTGAAGTCCAACAAGGCCAAGTGCAAGGTCCTGCATTTACATCATGTCAATCCCAAGCACAAATACAGGATGGGCAGAGAACAGGTTGAGAGCAGCCCTAAGGAGAAGGACTTGGGGTGGATGAGAAGATCAACATGAGCTGGCAATGTGCATTTGCAGTCCAGAAGGCCAAACGAATTCTGGGTTGCATCAAAAGAAGTGTGGCCAGCAGGTCAAGGGAGGTGATTCTCCCTCTTATCTCTGCTCTCCTGAGACCCTACCTGGAGTACTGTGCTCATCTGGGTCCCCCAACACAAGAAGGACACAGACCTGTTCAAGTGAGTCCAGAGGAGGGCCATGAAGATGATCAGAGGGCTGGAGCACCTCTCCTGTGAAGACAGGCTGAGAGAGTTGGGGTTGTTCAGCCTGGAGAAAAGAAGGCTCTGGGAGGACCTTATAGTGGCCTTCCAGTACCTACAGGGGGCCTACAAGAAAGCTGGAGAGGGAGTTTTTACAAGGGCATGTAGTGATAGGACAAGGGGGGTGGCTTTAAACTGAAAGGGGGTAGATTTAGATTAGAGATAAGGAAGAAATTCTTCACTATGAAAGCAGTGAGGCCCTGGAGCAGGTTGTCCAGAGCAGTTGTGGATGCCCCATCCCTGGCAGTGTTTAAGGCCAGGCTGGATGGGGCTTTGAGCAACCTGGTCTAGTGCAGGGTGTCCCTGTCCATGGCAGGGGGATTGGAACTAGATGATCTTTAAGGTCCTTTCCAACCCAAACCATTCTATGATTCTTGGGATATTTGATGGATTCATTTCAAAATAACCAGGGATTCAGTGACTAATTTATTTAAAATGATAAATCCTCTTTCTGCAATTTTATGAAAAAATGCGATCAAAAATAGTGTAATATGATATTGCAACTTTTTACACACATAGTTATTTTGTGACTTTATTACAGTTCTTTTATACGGTTCTGAGTGTGTCATTATTGACAGTACAGGTTGCCAGTATTGCCTTGCATACATGTGGCTTCAAAGTGATGGAGAAACATATTTCTGACTTTTTTTCCCTAATCTGCTTCTATAGTGTGACCAAGCAGTGGGTATTGGAGAACACCTTATCCTTTAAAAAAAACTTCCTTTTTTTCAGTCACAGGAAGGACTAGTAAAGTAGCAGAAATAAATTAGTGATAGTTATCAGACCTAACTATAATCCAATGGTCTAATAAAGAAAAGGAAAATGCAGTGGTTTACAGGTTAAGGGCAAGCTCTTCCTTACCTGAGCAGCAGTGACTCTGGGGAAAGAAAGAAAAAAAAAAACCAACAACAAAGCCACACATTTATTTGCATTTAGAATATGTACCATCAGCTCTCTTTCCTCTTCACAGAAATAATGCATCAGCACCAGATCAGCACCCCCAGTTAATCAGTGTCTCAGAAGAGTGTGCAAGCACCTCACTTTCTAACAAATAGTTCTGTGTACACTGCAAGGGGTGAAGCCTGATTTTCAGTGATTCCTGCTTGTAGTAAACGGATATTTTAGTTTCTTGTACAAAGGCTGAACTTTCAGCGCAGTTCTACATCCCCTTCCCTCTCAGTTTCATTATGCCTGGCTGCTTCCATACAACCTCCAGCACTTAATTTTCAGGACGTCTTGCCTTCCTTGCAATATATGCAACATCTTCTGGTATTTCCTATGCACACCACAATATCTGAACACTTGTTCCTTGTGCATCCCAGTACAATAACTCTGACTTGCTGTCTCTGGAAAAAGACTGCTCAGCAGAAAACTCTAGAATTGATAAATTTGGTTTTGGTAGGCTAGCAAGCTACAAGTGTGCTTTATTTGTTTTCCCTTGGCAGAATAAAATGGTAGGGAGAAAGCTGAGGTCTTATTAAAGAAACTGGATACAATTAAAATTAATGGAGTTGTCCCTGATAGGGGGAGTGGGAGATTTGAGTTTAATTCCTTGTTCTGCTCCAGACATTCAGAACATCCTTCAACAAGTCATATAACATCAGTTTCCTGTATGAAATATGAGCATAGAAACAAGTTTATGTCTGCCATACTGCCAGTATTGCATGGCATAACACAGTGATGACCATGGTGATGGGGGACATGTCAATGGAAGTGCATAAAGGGAGTGTAAGGTAAGCAGATTTGTATTATACGAGAGAAAAAAGAGAGTGATGATTTTATCTTCTCAAGAGGAACTGGGTTAATACTTACGAAAATCTATTTGAAAACAAATATGTGCGATCCTGTTCCATATAGACTACTGTTTTTTCTTTGCCTATGAATATTCATGCAATCACTTTTAATTCACCTGGAAAAGTACTTTTATTGGAAGAAAGATGGAAATTCATGTTTGAATATGATATTTCTGAGCAAACAATGGAAAGCTGCACTCAGACTGTTCACCTAGACACCGTGTACTGCTCAGCTGTGTGAACTAAGGATGTGGATATTCTGAGATGAGAAAAAACGCCAGTGGCTTTCAAAGAACCTCAGATACATCACCCAGCACAGGCAGGAGTGGCAAAGACAGGTGGTGTAACGTAAGAACAATGCTGGTATAGTAGCAAACTCCCTGTCCCAGTGACACGTTTAGTGTGTTTCAGCCTCAAAAGGCAGCACGATCTGCCCTGCCCGTAGTGTGGGACAAAACCTGAGGAGAGGGATCAGTCTCAGAGCACAGCTGAAGGGGACATGGTGTGCTGAGGTCTTAACTGATCTTCACACTTCTGTGTCTCTCTGCCTGCGGGGTGAAATTGCGGCTAGCCCTGCATTATTAAAAGGCACAAGGTTCTGAATTCATCTTGTGTAATCCTGGGATTATCAAGGATGCCTAAATTAGGAATGGAGCCACTTCACACTCCCTCTGTGAGCCTCTCTAAGAGATACAGACACTGTTAGTAGGCAATTGGCATACATAGCTTTCTTTGCTGTATATTGTGTGGTGTTTTTGATAGACAGCCTCTTTTCATCTCACCCTTGCACAGTCCCCACTGAAGATGTCAGCTCTCGTACTGTCTCTTTTTGGCTGGTTTGAAAATTCTACCCTTTCTTCCACACCTGCCAAATCATAGTGCTTTCTCTGTGCTAACCAGACTCCCTAGTTTTCATTCTTGCAAACCCTACCCATCAGTATGTAAAATCCTGAAACAGCCTCATGTCCTCAATTTACCTACAAAAATGACCTATCTTGTAGTGTCCTGTATCTTACTGGTGTTTCTTCTGGTGTATTGTTTTGTCAAGCTCCACAGTTATATTCCCATCGGCAGGAATTACAACATTTATGCATGTCACATCTTTGTTAAAGTAGCTAATGATGTGACCAATCACACAGCAAGACACGGGGATGCTGCAGCTGAATGGTGAAGTGAGGAAAAATGCTCTGAGACCTGCATTTGCACAATAACATCCAGCTCAAATAAGTCCAGGGTTCTCATTTGTTAAGCAATTACTACAAATCCATAAAAATCATGATCAAAGTTCACCTATAAACCATAAAAAGAGTCATACCTGATGACTTCAGAAAAATTAGTCTGGCCAGCTGCGATCTGAAGTGTCTAGATGGGAAATCAAAGGTAATACTATGACCGTTTATAATGTCTTGAGATTTGTATTTAGAAGCTGAAATTATGCAAATTCAAATGAGAGTTAATACGTGGGTTGTGACAGTGTGGATAATCAATCATGAGGACAACTTGCCTGTGGATATACCTACTTGTCCATCACTGCTTGTTCTCAAACTGGCCACAGACCTTTTTTTTTTGAGAAATAAATCCTATAGTTCAAATCAGAATTTATGATTGAGGTAATTATGGATCATGCAATCTGTTTTATGTGGATGGCCAGACTAAATTATCATAATGATTTTTGCAGTCTGGAGAACTATTTTTGGATGTTTTTTCCCATTATGTTTAAAAGACAGTTGTTTCTTGTTCAATAGGTGAGCCTACCAGAAATCGGAAAACGTGAAGGGGAGACTAAAAATGTCTCACATTTTCACTACTGAGCTACACTTCATTATAAAAATATATCCTCTGCACATTCCACGAATAATAAGATATTCTCAACAAATGGTTGTAATGTTGAAATACTTAAAAGACAATCAATAGATAGTTTGTAAGATTTTTTTGATGGCTTCTCAAATACTACTGCCTGCAGGTCTGTGACTAAACTCTTATTACTTTGTTGCACTGTGCAGACTGAGTCTTGTAAATGTAAAATACTGCTTTCCCAATCTTTATCTTGGTTAACTATCTTTGATAACATAACATGATAATGATTTAATTTATATTGAAAATAAAGCTTAATACTACTCCATGCAAAAAGGACAGGTAAAAGAATTAAAAAAACCTATGTCTAAAATATCCATCAATGGGTTTCATTGTCTAACATTATTTTTATTAAATTCATAGTGTTTGAACTGGCAGAGTCTTACACATAGCAAGAAGCAATAACAGAAGTAACTTGTTTTTATTCAAGGACTTGAAATATATTAGCAAAATAATGAAAAGAGAAAAATGGTAACACGAGAGACATTTCAGTGCCTCCAGCCTTAGAACTGGAAGGTTTTTCCTGTAAATTGTCAGCTTTTTTTTTTTTTTTTTTTTTTTTCCCCAGATAACTGACATTATAATGTGTACCAATCACTGTTCCTAACATATTTTAATTATCTCTAAATTCCTACAGTTCCCTTTGTAAACTTGACATATGGAAGACAGTTTCCAATCTACATAGATTACCAGATACACTACTTGAGTTTTTTTCTTTTATGCTGGAAAGACCACAATGACATCTTATCTGGAGCTGGTATTTGATCTTCCAAGTACTTTCTACTTTAAAATTATTCACACAGAAGAATATTACACTTTTAAAACTTGAAAGTTTCTACATTATACCACTACCCAGAATGATCCAATGTGTTCTGGGCTAACGAAGGCTCGTCAATTTTGCTCAAACTGGCAGTGAAAAATCCAGCAACCTGAGTTTTAATTAATTTCATGAGAGATTAGTAAAGTTGACAGAACAACCTGGCATTCAATTTAAGAGTAGTTATTCCTATATTCTGTTAAAACAATTCTGTTCTCACCACTATCTAACTTAAAATTACAAACTTTGGACAAATAAATAACATTTGGGTTATTTATCTTTTATATTCATTGTAGGGTTTCTCTTACCAGGAAAAGTATAGCAGAAACATGTGAGTTTGCTAGCCAAAAATCTGCAACAACTTTGCCGAAACAACATACATATTTTTTAAATTCATATGGAATACTGGGAGGTATATATGACATAGCTGTAATCAAACCAATCTTCATTCTAATACACACATATTTAAAATTTTTGTTTTTCCTTAATTCATTCATCCATTCAAAGTCCATCAGAAGCAAGGAAACTTGTTTGCTGTATGCAAGCAAGGAGAACACCTCTTTGTTTGCTTAAAACAGAGAAACATTGCAGAAACACCAAAATATTGCAACCAGGATACTTCTTGCGTAGCAATTAGACCTTTCTAACAAGACCTTTTTCATTGGAGCTTGCTTCTCTTTTGCCTCACAGAACATTTCAGGCCTTTTGACATCAATATCCCCTTTTCTTCTTGAAAAGAAAACAGAAAACTATGTATCTTCCTTAACATTTTTAAAAATAAGACTGATTTTAAGGTGAAAAAAATGTTTCAAACTAGAACGATATGAGGCTCTTGTCACTGGAAATATTCAAAGCTGTAAGCTGTAGGTGTGTTGACAAATACCTACAGAATCATGACCTGATGTCATATATTACCTTCCCTTATTCAGGTAAATAGTTCTTATTAGTCACATGGAAAATAGTGGACTAAACCCTGAAGACATACTCCGTGCTTCACCAGTTGTCAGTCAGGCAAGCCTCCTGGAAAGTCGATGGAAGTTTCTCTGGGAAATGGCAGAGTAGAAGTTTATTAAGGCCCTTAAAATTGAAATATATTTATAAGATTTGCAGGATCAGGCGTCTAATTTAGCGTGAACTAAAAATGTTGATGGAAAGTTGGTCATTCAAAAAGCTGTAGAAAGGCTGAGCCGGGGCATGCACAATTCCAGGCAGTGCCTGCCGTGTCTCTGGATGTTGTGGGAGTAGTGCAATGAAAAGTGACTGATGTAAATTGACAGAACACTTTGAAATGACACGTTGAGCTAGATTCACTGAAAGGATAATGGACAGATGGTTTTAATTTCCAGAAATTTAATGGCTATTTGACGTACTTTGTCATTAGTGATCTTGTTTAAAACTTTATTGAACAGTGATAATTTTTGTTTCCTGTTTTAACAGAACAATACCTCTGCTATCACTACAGCCAACAAACCACACCCATTAAAACCACCTGCTTCTCAGCAGAATGACTGAAAGAATGATTCCTTGCATACAAAATGTTCATATTATCTTCGAGAAAGAAATTGTGTGAGGGGAGAATCGGTCTTTTTTTACTCCCTAGGTGTAAAACCAGGGAAAATGCATCCTGAAACCCATATCTGACAGTATGTTTACTTACCACTCTACAATAGCTGAATTTGATTAGTTCTTTGAATTGCTACTTTAAAGTTATTTTTAGAAGTAAGAAGTAAAATAAACATTCTATTTGTTCCTGAGGACTTCTATTATGAAGTTTGACATATGAAAAGAAACTCTGTTTTCAAGTAGACCTCTGGAAGTTAGATAAAATGTTATAAAATGCTTCCTACTTCTTCCAAAATGATGACCCCTCCCAAAGACAAATCTAGCTATTCTTTTTCAACAAAGATTTGCATCCAAATTTGTGTAATTTTCTGTCTCAAAGTTCAATCTACTAGGTAGCAGAAATATAAATTTGTGTTATTTATTTCAGCTGCCTTGCAATTAATGACATACTCCCAAAACTCTCCTAATTTAATTTATATTTTTGGTCTCTATAGTTAATCTGCAGATTCTGCTGCCCTTACAAACTGTCAGAATATCAACTCCACTGCACACAGTGCAATCACATTCAGAAGACAGCTAATGAAGGGTCTGTTTTTCATGAAGAAACAAAACCCCACTGCTTCTTTCAGGAATTAGAATCAGAATGGGCATGCGTATACATGGTTTAAAGTATGAAATTACAGTTTCAGTGAGTAACCTGTAGTCCATTTTCAAAACATACAAAGCTAATTTATTTGTACATTTTACAATATTCTATTAAAAATGTGGATATGATTTTTTTAATGTAATTTGCTGATTTATGCCTTATTTATTATTTTTGCAGGAATGCTAATACTGACTTATTTTTTTCTCTTTTTTTCCTTGCAAAACCAATGCTGCTTTATTTGCTGCAGAAAGATAAGGTTGGTCCAGCCATGTAAGTTGATATTATGAGATCTTTGTGCTCTTACAAAGGCAGACAAGAATAAAAGTTCAAATTTGTGGCCTATTGACTCTGGCAGTGTCCTTTTAAAACATTATTGTTTACTGATGGGTTCACGTTATTGGGCACATTCCATTTTCATTACTTATAAATGGTACAAGGCTTATTTCGTTATTTATTTATGAAGATCCCATGTTGTTTTTCAAGTTAGTGAGTTTCCAGGTAACTTCTGGAGTGTCACGCAAAAGGGCAGATGATCAGCCCCACTTAGCCATCTCATTTTCTCTGAAATGCATCAAAGCCCCTCTTGGGTGTGTGGCTGCTGCCTGGCTGCTGGCAGGAAACCCTTGATGCTGTAAAACTTGCCTCTGTGCCTTTGTACTGGACACAGCTCCGGTTATCTGTGTTGGTGAGGGGAGGGGGAATAAGGCAGAACAGCAGATCCAGCTCATGTGGGCAGCTTTGGGTGGTCCTGAGGCTGCTTCAGCTTGTGATGCAGAGAGAGCCAGGGGGTTGTGTGAATGGCTGCAGGGAAATCTTGGTCCTTTCCCACCCCCAGCATGACTGTGGCTCCCAGATCTTGAGCAGACTGCACCCACCTCCCTGCGCCATGGAGGATGACGACACAGGAGCGCGTTTTCTGGGAAGGAAATCTTTCCTCCAGACCAAGACATGGTGTTCACATTGAGAGTGCTTGCCGTTAGTTCCCTGGGGTGGCTTTTAGGTGGCAGGTGGTGCAAAGCCCAGGCACGTCGAACTGGCAGCTGTGAGAACCAGGTGCAGGATTGGTCCCAGCTCTGCAGAGGCTTGGCATATTGCCACAAGGATATCCAGGCTCCTGAGGGGTTGAGGGGCAGGTGGCAAGTGTCAGCTGTCCCTTTGCCCTGCACTGCTGCAATTGCAGCCTGACATTGGCCTCACCTTTAGGAAGAGGCTAGCAACTTTCTGTTCCTGCTACCAGGTGTCAAGATGGCAAAACAATGCATCCGGGCAGGAAGTTAAAATATGCACTGGAAATACTTGTTATAAAAGAAACAAAGTCTCCAGGTTTAATTTGAGGCATAAATCTGACAAAAAGGGCTTCCTGCTGCCTCGGCAGGTGCTATCAAGATTAGAATTTTCTCTAAGAGTAGAGACCCCTCTAGGTTAAAAACAGTCACACAATAAAGCTTGTCAGCATTATACTAACCTGATCACCTACATGACAGAAATCAGTCAGAGCTTGCTTGCCGCTGTACCTGGTTGAAATCAAAATATCAGTGCAGAACAAAGATGTTTTTCAAAGCAAGGAAGAAAACATTAAAATAGAGAGCGTCATTGCTAATCTTAGAGGTTTGTAAGTGCCTCTTTTTCAGTTCCAGTAATTCTTATTTTCCTTAACGATTTGTCACGGCTGACAAGTCACCATTTCTATTTATAAAATTTAATTTTAAAATAGATTGCATCTATAAACAAACAAGAATTTTGATTCATTATTAGTACATAGATTAACTCCTTCAATTTTGCAGTCAAAGGCATATTTATTTTCTTCCACAGTGCTTTTATAAAGGCATCACAATTCTCAGTCCTGGCATGGAGAGATCATCTCATACACCTCTTCAGTGGTGTCTCCAGTGAGGCTGGTAGGAAGGATGCCAAAGGAACTGCTGTTGTTTCCCTGCAGCATGACAAACTCTTCAACAGGAATAATTGGCTTGGGCCAAGAACCTGTTTCAGGTATACGGGAGAATTACTGACCCAAACTGGATTTGAACCAGCAGCCATATGATTTAAATAGGAGATGCAAATTGATCTCAAAATAACCTCAGCAATCTAAGCCAGGGAAGTGACAAAAGGAGGAATGCTTAGCATGGCAAAAAATAAATAAATATCCTGTTTTAGAAAACAGACCTTGTCACAAGAACTGAACGCTCATGTATCACCTAGTATCTTAAGCTGAAGAATATGTGCCTGCTGGTAAACACAAAGAAAACAGTAAGAGAAAACCTCTAATGAACCTTTGCTATAATAGTATGACCAAAATTACTGGAGTGAAAGGCACATCCTTTTTGTTGTCAGACTGATGAATAATGATTATGACAATGTCAAGGGTATCAATTTACATATTATGTTACAGAGAAAGACTAGCTGAGAAGGCCTAACAGAATCAAGGCCCTTAGCTGAGTCCTCTTTCTAGTTTACATTTATATATACACACACACATATACATATATATTTGTCTATATAGATTGATCTATCTATTGACATGAACGTGTAGCTTGGGAGATGTGGCTTACTGTGTGTATACATTAGCAGTATCATGTATGACGTATCATATACCACATATATAATGTGTCGTATCTCCCAAGTTTAGCAAGTATTCATTGTGATCTTTAACAAAACAGTAGTTTCCCAGAAATGCTGCTTTGTTTTCTTCATAGAAAGTTAGGGTTTCTTGCAAAATTTACCTACCAGATGGGTAAAATTCAGACTGTGGAAGTGGTCCCACATTCCAGCTAGACAAACAGAGTGGGTGAAAACCATGTCAGCTTGTTGCCTGCCTGTTTCCCTGCACTTTCTGGAGCATGCTGCTGAACACGCTATATTAGCACCAGGTGTTCAAATAGCCTGTTGCTGAAAATTCAGGGGAGAAGAGATTTTTCTCACAGAAAGGGTTCAAAATGGCTTTTGAGAAGTAGGCTCTTTCCAGAACATCTGCTTGTGTGACAAGCGTTTTACCTGTACAAGAGGATATTTTCTGCTCCTGGAATCCAGTACTTAAATTATAAAGAAAATAATAACTTCAGCCCAAAGCACCATCCACTAATCTACTTGTTTATATCACAGGTAATGTGTAAGTGCTTTTCAGAGCTAATCCTGTCAGCCATAGCATAAATGTGAAGGCCAATAAGATTACTTGGAGATGAAGCATTTTAATAGCATCACACAGTCAGGAAGTAAACAGATTATGAAAGGCAGCAACTGGCATTGATTTTATTTTGCAGCTTGGCCCAAATGTCCTAGACTTGATGAGTCTTGTAATCAATCTTGTTTGAATTTCACATCAGATTTTATCGCATCCAGAGGATAAGGAAATGTGCAGTTTCAAAAATCAGAACATTAAAACACAAATGACGAGAGGGAAGAAAACCACCATATAAAACCCAGTAGTGAAATCCTCTTTGCTTGGCCTCAAAGGTACCGGACAGGGTTCAAAGGATGAATCTGTGAAACAGCTATGCAGGAGAGAATGGTGATGGTGCCTACCTGGAAGCATGGGCTCTCCAGAGAGAAGTCAGATTCTGTAGGTGTGTTGCTAGACAGTCTCCAGGCTTCTCCATCTGCTGCTATCACTCTGGACCATTCTCGGTGAGGACTGCATTGTTCTGTCATGTTTTTAATATGAAGACATGCATCTAGAACAGAGATGCAAGCTTTAATTCTTCTGAAGGGAATCTCACTGCTGTAACAAAACTGCTTTGCAAATCAAACTGATAGAAAAGAACAATGAAGGATGTGGTCCTTCAAAACTGCATTGTTGCTTCAAATCGAAGCACTGATGTGGAGGAGGGAATTTGGCCTAAATTGCCAAGTCAGTGAAATTAATGCTCCGACTGTGAGCTGTGATGTCTTTCTGACAACCATCATGCTGTAAGAGCTGTTTTTCCTTGCTATAATACTATTGTGAGGGTTCTTTACAACCTGTGTAGAGACAAAGAAGTATTTATCTGCAAGTGTGACTTTTTTGGAGGCCATGGGGAAAGACTAGATCAACAGACTTCATACTAGCTCTGCCACATAAACCTTGAATACAGTGGAAGAAAGCACCATGTTTCGTGAAGTTGTCTAGCAGGACTGAATTAACAAGAAATTCATGTATGTTCTTTTCATAGAACAGAGCAGTTGACACATCTTTTTCCACAACATTTTTCTCCCCAAAGTGTTGAATCGTGTTCAGCATTTTGTCATAAACCACACAGAGTCTGTGTCTGAGATAAACCCATGCCTTTCTTCATGTGTAGTTACAACCCCATATTTCCACTGATGTTTGCAAATCCAGTAGATTTTAATACATTTTCAGTCTGTTCAATCTGAAACTCAACCCTTCCTCTCTGTCCCTGCGGCTAGGTAATTTGCTTCTGTGATAATCAGCTTTTATGCCAAATTTATTTATGCCAAATCTGCCAGTGCACTCATTTTGTGTGGTTATACTTCCATTTCATACTTCCAGGCTAAATGAGAGGACAATTACGTTCCCCTTAGGTTAAGAATAGCTGAAACAAAAGAAGCTACTGCTTAAGGGTGGGCAGGGACTAGCTAATGCAGTTCAACAAATAACCTTTGGTGTTCTGAAGTAAGAGGTATTGGTTGGACGTGAATGTGAAATATAAACAGCAGAAATAAGTTGAGTGCAGACAGAGAAATAACAGCATGCTAGGAGGAAAGCAAGAAGGAATACTGGGTGCTGGTGAGAGAGTCAGCACAGAGTGCAGAAACAGTGCAAAAGCAGTTCAATACACTCCTACTGATTTTGCTACAGAGTTTAGAGGGATTGGGCCATATGAACGTTTTCTGCCTATGCAAAGTATTGCATAAAACAAGTATCTGACTCCACCATTGGTTTCTCCTAACACAGGGAGCCCTGAAACACTGGCTAACTGCTGGGGACAGATAGACATTTCTGTATGCAAATGTTCTCAGGTTGCCCTGTAAGTCACCACTGTTTGCAGAGGTTAAGCTCTGTCTCTCAGGCCACTCTCTCCTTTGAGGGAACGGCTCAGATTTGGCATCATTCAAATTCATAAAGCATTTCAAAGCATAGCTTCCACTGAAGCTTTAGCTCTTAATTTCATAAATGCCTTTGGGATTTTCATCTTCCTCAAGTATCTGAATCAAAACATCTGTGTTTTTTGCAATGTACTACTTGCCTTAAAAACTCTCCCAGATCTGGTGTATAAGTTACTATGCACAACCCCTACAAATTATTCTCAAACTTTACTTTTCCAATAGATGTGTAAAAAGAAAATGAATGTTATTTTTGTGGGGAGGAAGGGTGGAGGAACAAGGTAAATCTGCTAGGGAAGGAGTGGAAATCCAAAGCTATATGAACAAACATTTTTTTTCTGTGGATTTGTAGTAGATACGTACCATCTGAGGGTCGGACTTTGTGAAAAGGGATGGAATAAAGGAAAAGAGCCTTCCATACCTTTAGAGTTTTGCAGAAGTGTTTCTCTTTTAAAGCTTCACCAGACTATTTCATGATAGGTGTGTAGTATGATTGAGCCCTAAAGATCACTTCATTCTTTGTGAGAATCTTCAGGCAGGGAATATGTGACATGTTATACATGAATATATGCAGAAAAATACTTTGACTAACGATTATTTCATAAATAAGTGGTTTCAACTGATGTTCCACTGGTTGTTAATTTAGTATATGATTTAGCCTGGAGACTTTCTGGTGTTTGCCTTCCCTTCATAGTCATCTCTTGCACAAATTTTCTGCCAAGTGTGTCAGTTCTTCGATTCATCCCTTTGACCCTGTGACCTAAGCCATCGACCAAGAACTGCATTGCATGCAAATTGCAGCTGAGCATTGAAGGGTAAGGCAAGGGTTTTCTCTCCTACTCTGCCAGCTGCTCTGTGGGCCTGTGGCCACACCTGAGTGACCCAGTACCCTCTGTTGTAAACATTGATGGGGAAATTTGGGACAGACCCCTGGCAGCTGTAACTGTCATTGCCATCTTGACTTTGGTGTTTTATCATTTCTCTACAAGGATTGTGAGTTTGTCCACTGAGGCAGATCAAAGCTGTAATTTTAGCACTGTGATTTTGTGGAAGATTTTCACCATCACTGCTTGATTTTCAAAGCTAGTTTTGAAAACTGAATAGAAAAAGGAAAACAGCTCTGAAAAATTAGCCTCAAAATTAACTTTTTACTTCTCCCTTATTCTAATTCTGAGGAATTATGGCATCACTCATCTTACGCTTACTTTAAGGAAGGCATCCTTCTTTTGAATCTTTTAGAGATTCTTCTGTCTGAAGTCTTACTTCCTCTCAGCAGCTTGTCTCCCCTACCATCTCTCTTCATCTTTTGGGAAAGGTTGTGGAAAAGCCTTTCCAGCTGACATGGACCCATATTAGCATCTGTGCACTCTAACAGCACAGGGCACCAGCTATTGTCCCTTCCCAAGAGCCTAAGCTGGTGCCCTGGCACCCAAAAGAGTGGGTCAGAGATTTTATGCATGTGTTAACCTGCTTGACAATGTCAAATGAGCTCTCAGCACTACTACAGAAAACTCGTCTCACTGTTTTCTTTTCCATAATGGAAAGCAGGGATAAGGTGGAAAACCTCCCCTGTAGCGTCCCGTTGCTGGCTGGAGGTTTCTTACTTGACTGGGTATTATCCAGTGGCACCCGCTGCCTAGTTTATTCCAGTTTATTCTGCTAAGCCTGTCTGGGTCGGTCTACTCAGCCCTCCTTCCCTCTGTGCTGAAGAACAATTCATCTGTTGTCATCTCTCAGCTCGAAACCTGCTTGCCTGTGCAGCCCACAGAAAGATGTTTAAGACTCATTCCAACACATTCATAATGACTTAAAGGGAAAAGAATGAGGAAATGCAAACTGTAATGTCTTCCAATCCACCATATTAATGGAGTAAAGATTGAAGCCTCCAAAATTAAAAACAGATAGGTAGCCACAGTACTATTAACCACTTCTTTGTAACACTTCTCATAGTCTAAAAATGTTATCAGTCTTTCAATATTTATATTATCTATGTTAATGTAAAAAAACCCAATAAAGCTATCAAAATAGAGAACCACCTCTCGAAAACATCCATAATAGCTAGTCCGTGCTCTGGACTATATAAATCATACCGTAAGAAAATATCCAGATGAAATATATTTGCTGGAAACTGGTTTAGTCCTTCTGAAATTACCCATCTTTCAAAGCAAAGCAATAATTTGCAGCACATACTGTTCTAAGCTGTGGATCTACCTGGGAAAATGCATGCCTCACATTGCAATTACAGGCCAAGACAATCACATAGCTGATTCTCTGTGTAAAATGATCGGCTGTCACTGTGATAGGGAAAGGGCTATTCTGAAAATGATGTAAATTGGCTCCTTTCTATCTATTAAACTTTCAGCACTGTACAGTTGCTGATGGAACTGCAAGTCTGCAACAAGGTAACAAGCTGTCTGTATTATCATTTATAATACTGGCAACGCTTTATGAAAATGTAGGTAAATTGTTTTAATCCTCCCCTAGTCCTGTCAGGTATGCTACTAATTATCCTGGCTTATGCTGTTTGCAAACGGGCTCATACATTCTTATGTCAGCTTGCTGAAACAGCAGATTTTACAATACAGAAAATCATCCATTGTTCCCTTTCATTTATTGAAGCATATATAAGGCATCTCACTGTAGCTACAATGAGAAAATAGGCACACTGTTTTAAATACGTTGGTATAAAAACTATGCTGTGTTCTGCTACCTTACTTTCAGCTGAATTGGAAAACTTTCTCAAAAAGCATTTCATGCTTCTTAAAATATTTCTGTGTCTACCTCCATCTTTTTGCAATGCAATACTCTGTGTATTATCTAGAAAGGAACAAAATTACACAGATCACGGGTCTGCAATCTTTTCTTTATTTTGTGTTATGATTATTTCTGAGTGTTTTATTTTTTGACTATTAGATTTATCTTAAGATAATAAACCATTTATGTAGTTAATTTTTGAGTTTGACTTTAAGCCACAAGCAATAATCTTTAAGTGTATTAAAAAAAAAAAGTGTTTTGAGAAAAATGGAAGCTTACAACATTTGATATGCATTTTCTCTCTCTTCCCTTTATTTTGCACATGCATGAAAGTATAAGAAATAAATAGTATTGAATATTAAGAGTATTAAGCACAGTGTAGGAAATATTTGCAGTGAATTGAAAAGCAAAGGAAATGATATAATTTTATTAGCATTTATATGACATGTGTATACCCAAAGTATTTGCTTGAAAACAGTTAGCATATGCAGAGTAATACTGGAAGCCCTATGAGTTTAAAAAACTCATGGGACACACAAGGAAAACGCAAAACATATGGGCTGTAAGTCCAAAGAATGTCAGGTCTCCTCACTTTAAAATGTATATGGAACAAGTTTTTCCAGCAAAACTTTTATTCATTTCTGAAGTCAAAAGTCATCCTGAAATGGACTCAAAATGCAACTACAAACAAAAATGAAATTTAGGATCAAGTGGTGACTTAAAAGAAAATGTGATTTCCATTGCATTGTATTACATATTTAGCAATAATTTGCCCTGAATGACAAGATCAATATTTACTGTTTAAGATACATGCATTTTACATTGTGAAAACATGAAATATCCTGGTCCACAAATTCTTCTGGGACTCCACAGGGTAGCAAGCTAGAATAAGCTTTTCTGTATAGATCTGTTTCTGAAAAAAAGTTGAATAAATCTTCTTATTCTAAGCATATTAATGATAGAATCATAGAAACATTTAGGTTGGAAAAGACCTTTAAGATCAACAAGTCCAACCATTAACCTAGCACTGCTGAGTCCACCACTAAATTATGTCCCTAAGCACCACATCTATGCATTTTTTAAACACTTCCAGGGAAGGTGGTGCTACCACCTCCCTGGGCAGCCTGCAAAAGCGCTTGACCATCCTTGCAGTCAAGAAATTTTTCCTATTAACCAATATAAACCTCCCCTGGGGTAACTTGAAGATGTTTTCTTTTGTCCTATCACTTGTTAACTGGGAGAAGAGACCGACCTCCGCCTGCCTAGAACTTTCAGGTAGTTGTAGAGAGTAATAAGGTCCCCCCTGATCCTCCTCCTCTTCAGGCTAAACCACCAGAATTCCCTCAGCAGTTCCTCACAGGACTTGTGTCCCAGACCCTTCACCAGCTCCATTGCCCTTCTCTGGACACGCTCCAGCACCTCAGTGTCCCTCTTGCAGTGAGGGGCCCAAACCTGAACACAGGATTCGAGGTGCGGCCTCACCAGTGCTGAGTGCAGGGGGACAATCACTGCCCTGGTCCTGCTGGCCACACTGTTTCTGATACAAGCCAGGATGCTGTTGGCTGCCTTGGCCACCTGGGCACACTGCTGGCTCATGTTCAGCTGGCTTTTGACCAGCACCCCCAGGCCCTTTCCCACCAGGCAGCTTTCCAGCCGCTCTGCCCCAGGTCTGTAGTGCTGCGTGGGGCTGGTGTGACCCAAGTGCAGGGCCCAGCACTGAGCCTTGTTGAACCTCATACAGTCGGCCTCAGCTCATAAATCCAGCTTGTCCAGATCCCTTTGCAGAGCCTTCATATTCTTAAGCAGATCAACACTTCTGCTGAACTTGTTGTCCTTTGCAAACCTATTGTGGGTACACTTGATCCAGAGTGTCAATAGAGATATTAAACAGAACTGGCTTCAATACTGAGCCCTGTGGAACACCACTTGTGACCTGCTGCCAACTGGATGTAACTCTGTTTACCACCATTCTTTGGGCCCAGCCAACCTGAGAGCTATTTACACAATGTAGAGTACACCCATTCGAGGCATGAGCAGCCAGTTCCTCTAGGAGAGTGCTGTGGGAGACAGTGTCAAAGGCTTTACTAAGGTCTAGGTAGACAACATCTACAACATGCCCTGGTTGTCCTGCATAGACACTCAGGATGATCTGTTCCATAACCTTCCCCAGCACCAAGGTCAGACAGACAGGCCTGTAGTTTCATGGATCCTCCTTACTGCCCTTCTTGTAGATGGGAGTCACACTGGCTAACCTGCAGTCTTCTAGGACCTCCCCAGTTAGCCAGGACTGTTGATAAATGATAGAGAATGGCTTGGTGAGCTCTTTCACCAGCTCCCTCAGTACCCTTAGGGGGATCCCATCCATCCCTGTAGACTTGTGTGTGTCCAAGTGGAGCAGCAGGTCACTGACAATTTTCCTGGACTGTGGGCACTTCATTCTGCTCCCTGTCCCTGTCTTCCATCTCAGGGTGCTGAGTACCTTGTGAGTAACTGGTCTTGCTATTAAAGACAAAGACAAAGAAGGCATTAAGTACCTCATCCTTTGTGGCAATGTTCCCCACTGCATCCGACAAAGGATGGAGATTATCCTTGGCCCTCCTTTTGTTTCTAATGTATTTGTAAAAACATTTTTTGTTATCTTTTACAGCAGTGGCCAGCCTGAGTTCTAGCTATTATTAAGAGTAATATCTTCCTCCTACTCCACCTAGTTCTTGGCCCAGGTGTAAGGACCAATTGGTATAAATCAGGAAGACCAGTTGCAAGACTATAAACTCATCTTGCAGACCAAATAGAAACTGTAAACAAATGTCTGCAAAAGAAATGCAATGCTTTGATTTTGAGATATTTCTTTTGGCCTGATTTCTGATGTATTTTCATCTACAAAATTTTAAAATAAACATCAGAACTCTTCATAAATATTGTTTTTCTAGAGAAACATAATTAAAATATTTTATTTCAGTTGTGATCACTATTGGTCTACAAATTGTTCTGTCTGTCTGTCTCTGGGTTTGCAAGGACAGTCTGGGACTGTTCAGTCTGGAGAACAAAGGGCTCAAGGGGATCTGTCAAAGTGTATAAGTACCTAATGGAGCAAATGAAGGTGAGAGAGCCAGGCTCTTTTCAGTGACACCCAGTGACAGTATAAGAGGCAATGGGCACAAATAAAACCCCATAAAATCTAGTAGGAACACAAAAAAAATCTTCTAGTGTGAGGATAGTCAAACACAGGAACAGGTTGCCCAGAGAGGCTGTAGAGCCTTTATCTGTGGAGATATTTCAAAGCTGTCTGGACACCATCCTGGTCAATGGGATCTATCTGACACTTGCTTGAGCAGTGGGGCTGGACTAGATGATCTAGAGAAGTCCCTCCCAACCTAAACATTTCTGTGATTGCAGCCTCCAGCCATGGGAGCTCTCCCATTATGTCTATTATGAGACTGTAGCTCTGCAATTGCATGCAGATCTCTAGTTTATCCTCTATAATTTTATAGCACTGCATGCTTCTGGATTATAGGTTTACTTTTGGACTGCCAGTAACTCATTGTAGGGAATCAGGGTTGCTCCTGTCTAATGAAAGTCTGGTGACTATTGTAAGATGGATTTTGAGTCTTGCATTTCCTTCTGTAATGCATCTCTAATAATTAAAATGAAAAAAATCCAAGAGATTTTTTTACAGCTGTGCATGTGATTTAATTACATTAGTCATACAGAAGAGATTCATATTGTCATAGCAACTAAACCAAGATTTTTTCCCTCTTATACTGCCATAGTCTATTACATAAATATGATATTTCATCTTGCTCTTGGAAAGGCGTGTCTGAACACTTAGGATATTTTTTGTTGGGACATACTTTCTACAGTTTGCTGTTCAGATGTAGTTCCTCATCTCACAAATGCTGTTGCTTGAACTTAGCTTCAAGCAAATGAATAAGCTGTAGGAACACAAGACTCTGCTCATCTGTGCAGAATTAAGTATGAGTGTAAAGATTCAGGTCACTAGAGCATTGAAATTCGTACATAACTTTAAGCTGGAATTCAGGCACATACTGGCATTAATCAAATGATGAACTGCTTCATCTGATTTAGGACCTTAGGATCGGGGTTGCAAACAAATCAACAGACCACCTTCTATGTCTTGAGGTTATTTCTTATAACCAGTTCTGTGGGGATGCACCTTTGCTGCAGAACAATCTATTGATACTGCAGTGCACTGCAATGCACTTTTAATTTGAACAATACATCTTTGTTCATCCTTAAATTTATAGAGTTACTCTGAAGTAATTAATTTTGCTAAGTGTTCCTTTATACTTACATTGTACCTTGTTCAAGAAAAAAAAGGTAAAAACTGATTATAAACCTAACAGACCATGTCTTGGATTTTGATTGGGTAGAAAATCGGTCATTAACCCAGGAAAATCAGTAATTTTCCTGCACAGCTGCTCAAACATGCTGGGGCATTTACTATGGATAAAAAGGGGGGAAAAAGACATTACCAGCACTGTAAATCATTGATTAGAGTTTATTATACAAAATAATTACATTTAATCAATTATCACAGTTAACAAGTGATTTTTTGTGGATTATTATTACCTAATTGTTATTAAAGATCTGACTACAGATGGCATATGCAATTCATTGCTTATTATTACTTTTACAAGCACAGATGGCACAGTACAACCAGTAAGACTAGCAGGCAGTGATCTTTTTTCTAATATAATAACAAATGAATGTGATGAGTGATTTTTTTTTTTTTTAGTTTTGCTAAAGTGCTGCAAAATAGCTAATGGACTCAACTCTTGAGATCATTTTGTCTCAATAGCAATTCCTACAGAGTGCATGTAGAGGCCTGTTCAAGAGATTTCCAAATTAATTTACAGAGTCAAAATATTTGCGTTATGATGTTCATTCCAACTTGCCTGAAACTACCCTTTGCATAAGAATCAGTTTAACTTGAACTCTCTGAACTCTACTGGCAAAACTTCTAAGGCATCAAAATATCAATAACAGTCATACAAAGACAGAAGTTAGCTCAAGAACATTTTAAGGCTATTTTTTTAAAAATAGAGTGGTAGGTCTTTAAAAAATAGAAGAAATAAAAAAGATACTTATATAAGAGCCAAAAAAAATATCCTTTTAAACTAGCAAGGAAGAATTGTTTCAGCAAAAGATCAAAAGTCTGCTCAGGAACAAAAACACAGCATGCATGTGATACTTTCCTACCTTCCTTTCCATCTTTGGGTCCTAAGCGAGCGGGTGGGAGGACAAGTGTGTGATTTTACTGACTGTTTAATTAGATTAATGGATCCCTAAAAGCAAGACAAGTGTGCTGTGATAACTACAGCTTAATTCTTTTGGCCAAGTCTATCCAGCAATTATGTCTTGGAGTTACATTTCCTCTCCAAGCCTTCATCTCTAGTAAGCAAGTCAATCATGTCATTCACGGCTGAATGGAAATATCAAAATATCTAGAAAGTGTTACACTCCCAAGACATAATTACAGTACTGCTGCCTGAGAGCTTTTATAGCCAGCAGTTGTACAAAGCTAGAACATGTTTTCACTGTGCATCTTAGGTCATATTAAAAAGGTATTGTTTGCTCTCCTTAAAATTATTCTGTTTGCCAGAAAAGGCAAACAACAACACTAAGTGTTAATATTAGAGAAATGTTATTGGAACACTTTACTTGTGAAAGAGAATGAGGAATATACCTCATTAAATGTACAACAAACATTACAGGATGTAAAGTATAGATAACACAAAATCAGAAAAAACCCACAAAGCTATACACTAACATTAAAAAAAATAATCACCTGATAATTAAGTCAAACATGAGAATAGAAAATGTGTGGGTTTTTTTGCAGAAGACATGTATCACAATAGCTATATCCCTAAGTATGTAGCAAATAAAAGGAGTAAAGGTAACACTATTTAATTTTTAGATACTTGTATGCGAGTTCTGCCATACACTAATTCTGCCATGCACTGATTATGTCTCTAATTTAAATTTATGGAATGGCACCTCTAATACTTAAGTTTGTTATTAAAACCCTCCAAAAATAACGTTCTCTACTTTCAGGCCCTTCTAAGCCTGATTCAGCATGCCAAGGCATCAGCAAAAACAATTCTATATGATCTGGATAAAGTTTTTATTGATGAGGTCAACATCTATCCTTATATATGGTATACTTGCAAGGTCAAAAATTATTTAATTACTTTGCCTCATTGAATTACTACTCAACAGCTGAGCTGTGGTAACTGGCAAAGTGCACACCCTAGTACAATCCATTTGGTAAGTAAAATCCATTAGCTTAAACCACTATGAAACTGTGCATAAGAAAATCACCATTAAGGAGCTGTGGTTTAACTGGTGGTTTGATCTAATGTGTTTCACTTATCACAGCTTGGCAGAGAAGCAGTTGCTTGTTTAGCCACAATAACATGATTGCTTCCATTCTAGGACTATTTTCTTACACATTTTCTATTAACGTCAACAAAGAAGGGCCTGGTTCTGCCAGTCTTATGTTAAAAGGGTCCTACTCAGAGTAGCCATGGCAAAAAAGCACCCACATGTAATTTCTTCCCCCATTGGCTTACTTTATCTGAGAGTAAAATAAACTTGCCTTTAAGGCTCTGAATAATGCAGGAAATAATACAGACTGTTAGGTGAGTTGAAAATGGCAGATATGTCAGGTTCAGAGGGCAATAATCAATGGTTTGATGTTTGGTTGATGGTCAGCAGCTAGCAGAGTACCCCAGAAGTTGTTACTGGGACCCTTTAAATTTAGCATAGTCAATCAAAGACCTGAATGATTTTGGAGCGTACCCTCAGCAAATCTAAATCAGAGGGTATGATTACCATAACAAAGAGCAGGCCCCGAGGAGGACTGGACCAGCAAAAACTTTATGAAATTCAGTAAGGAGAAGCATCAAGTTTTGCATGGCAGGTGCACAAGCTGTGTGCAGTGTTACAAGCTGACAGGGAGGTGACTGAGAAACAGTCATGCTGAAAGGGAACCTGAACTGAGTGTGAACCAACAGGTCACTCTTGCCATGAGTAAAGGCCAATTGTTTGCAGAGCTAGTGCATGGTCAAGGAATGTTGGTCTACTCTGTAGATCTTGCACTCTTGTACTCTGCTGGCTGGTGGTGTGATTGCATCTAGAATATTTTTTCTAGTTTTAGGCCTTTCCAAAGGACTAGTTTTGGGACCTTTTTGAGGTGAAGTGAAACTGAAGAGTGTCTCACTGAAGGCTGGTAAGTAGGACATGACATAGAAGAGGATGATGGAGCTTGGTTTCTTTAACCTGGTTAAAATGAACTAAAGATAATCTAAAGGAAGTGATTATAAATAACTGAAGGGTAACTACAAAGGTGGAAGATGAACTGTTCTGTAGTGGTAGATGATACAGAAGGAGCAACACCCAGAAGGAGTGACATGGGGGGTTCAGACTGGACAGCAGGAAAAACTTTTTCACCAAGAATGTATTACACCACTGAAGCAGGTTACCCAAACTGTTTGTGCAATACCCATTATGAGAGACTTTTATAACTTGGCTGAACAAAGACATGGCTGACCTGACCCAGTGGCAATCCACTTTGACTGTGGCTTTGGAGTGGAGTCTCTATAAGTCCTTTCCACCTAGAATTTCTATAGTGCTAGAATGCTATGGCTTCATGATATATCCAGCATAGAAACTGTGTATAATTCAGGCAAGTATTTTGGACATCAATATCAGTAACAGTATCAGTAACACAACAATTTTCAATGCATGAAACTCATGGTAGCCGAATGTCCAACACCACTGATGGAAGCGCAACCAGAAGGGATTGGAATGGATCACATACTCCATGGTCACAGTTCAAATATAAGAATGCCCTCTGAAAAGTAGCCCTGTAAGCATTAACTATCAAATTTTTCAAATTACAAAAAGTAAAAGAAAAATCCCCAAAGTGTTCTGCAGTTTGTCTTTTTTTTTTTTTTTTTAATTCTTCTTAGTACCAAGATCGCTGTGATGACAAAAATAGGAGTGCAAACATTTAATTAGATTTTCTGTGGTCTAAAGATATTAACTTTCTTTTCTTTTCGGTATGGATTTATTAGGATAAGAAAAACTATTTGATGGAATTTCCAAGAAAATGTTGATATAGGTGCACACAAAATACTTAAAAATCTTTGTTGCTTTCAAATAGGATGTGACTATAGAAGTATGTTCAAATGTCTTCTTGTTTCTGGGCGGTAATTGTCACAGTACAATGTTTTTCCCCCCTAGTTCCTGTTTTTTAGGTTTAAAGGAGCTGTGTAGCATAGAGGAAAAAAAATATGAGTTTATATCATAGAATCGTAGAATCGTTTGGGTTGGAAGGGATCTTTAAAGATCATCTGATTCAACCCAGATTATCTAGTCCAACTCTCATGTCTCTTTTAATGTGTTTTGTGAAGTGCTTTATTTTTAACTTTTTCTGGTCTTTACCATGTAATCGCTTCCCCACTTGGAAACTGCTCTGCCTGATCTTCTCTACACCTTGCTCAGAGAAGTGTTGCACTCATGGAAGCACCAAAACCTGGGTATAGACTCTGAGAATGATCCCTGTTGTTATCCCAGCCTGGGGGAAGCATTGATGGAGAAGGGAGAAAGCAGATCCTCACGTTTTCCTTCAGCATGCTCCCCCTGGTGTGTCATGTTACATTATTCTCCACTGCTGATGTGAGGAGGATTTATTGTACAGCTGCCATGAATTTCTATGGCATGGATCACTTTCCTGTCTTTCTTTTTCGCTAACCAGTTCAATGTTAGCTACAGTCATCCATCCTCTAGCCTCTCTATATCCTCCCATGCAGGCTATTTGAAGCTTACATACAAATGTATGGTGCAGCTTTGTCCTGAAACCATCAGCCATCTGGACAACAGAATGCAAACAGTAAGTTTCTATAAAGGTTAAGGTAGTACTGCCCTTAGTCAAAACATCTGCCATAGAGAGTAACCGTTGAATTAAAATTAGAACCAAAACTTCATTGCCTTGATCTAGCAGTGAATACCTCATTGGTCCTTCTGAGGAAAGTATTTTCATCTTTGGTGAGATCCTGCAAAATATCTTTTTATTGTTACAGATGTTGTGGCTCAGGGAAAAATCTAACCTTCATACAAGTAAAAAAGAAAATGTCAGTTTTTCAAAAAATGTTTGAAATTATGGAGGATTTGTGACAAACCAATATTTATTGGGAAGCCAGCACTCTTTATATGAGCTAAGATGTAAAGATTTCAATATTCAAATGTGATGAGAAATTAAGCCCATCTTTGTCTACGGTTCAAATCTTTCTGGAGTGAATGCTGTCTCCCTGTGCAATAGAAGCTTTCAGCACTTCAGAGAGAAGTGGCCAGAATCCTGCTGTAAGGCTTTGGGTCTCAAAACCTGGTATAGATTTATAATCATTAAAATAAAAATAATAATAATAAAAAAACCAAAACCCACCAACAAACCATGTAAAGTAAAGCAAACACAAAAGATCCCTTTGAAATACTTTTTCAAGAACAAAAGTAATGACCTGGATTCCCAGCACATGCACATGTTTAACAAGAAACAAAAGAACGTGCATGTGTATAGCTCCACAGGCAAGCATGGCAAGCAGTTTTATGTGATTGTTTGCTTAGGCTTTGTTTTCTTTTCAGCTGTGATTTTCTCCTTTTGTATTCATTTTCAAAAAAGGATGGTTTGTTACTGTGTATCTTGTGCTTGAAGCTGCCAGAGTAAGTATTAGCAAAACTACTTGACACATGAGAAATTATTTGTGTGCTCTTCTAATCTGAGAACAGAAACAGCACCATATGACTTGTCTGACCAGTCACAACTAATCAACACAACTAGAAAAACAAATATCAGGCATCGCATAAATACAGAAAATGGTTCACAAGCAGTCTCAGCATTTCTGTTGCATAACAAGCACTTACGATCTGCTCATGGATTGATCATAAGCATAAGGAAGAAAGAATTTTAGGCTGGTAAGAAACAGCATTACTTTCTTTCTATTTTCTGTGATTGTGACCATGTACACTGAAAGGAAAATTGCCTCCTTCCTGAAGTCTGCTACATTAGCAAAATAACAATTCTAAAATAAGCTTCATACCAAGCTTTCCATTTCATTTTGCTTAAATCCAATGTTCCTTGGATTGAAGATCACCTAGCCCTAAATCTAGTCCTTACTTTCCTCAAGTTCTGATTTTTTTCATATACCTGTGTGTACACAGCAACTGTGAGTCAGTATACTAGTCTTGGTGTGATGGTCAAAAATATAGTAGAGCCTCAGCTCTGCTACAGTCCACACAGGGAGTTCCCTTTTGGAGAAAGTGGCTTCTCCCAAGTACTCTAAAATCCACATGCTTCCTCAAGTCTTCCTTCTGGAGACAGTGAAAAGTAGGGGTAGAAAACCAACGACAAGAACATGCGAAAAAGAGCAACAAGGTAGGGAAACACAACTGTTTTAATGCATTGCAGATTTTCTGCTCTTTCCTTACCTTTGCTTTGATTTTCTGTATGGAGATTACAGTGCTATACTGATTGTTCCTAAAATGGTCTCACTTGTTGAATATTTACCTCATGCTTGGCATCACTTGCTCTGTTGGGGAAATCTATTAGAAAATGGTATTCAGTCATGTATTTTTCTACTAAAGGAAGCCTAAACCTAACTCTTCTGAACTGAATATTAATTTCAGAATAAAATTGCCCTTTTCTTGAGGTCTCTTCCCTTTTGAACTAGACGTATATCGCCTGTGGTTTAGGAACTGAGGACCACACATGAAATGAGAGAGATTACTCATCTCTGTTAAAGATGAAGAATAATCTACTGTTCTTAGCAGGTTTACACATTTGAAAGGAACAGGGGTAGATGCTTGGAAGGTCTGGGGACAATCTCCCTCTGAGGGCTTTGCAGCTGTAGTGCTCACTGTTCAGTAAAGAGAGGCACTTGTTATTTTCACCTTTCCTCAAGGTCCATGTGAGGTATTTTTACAGTGCTCCTGACTATCTTCCAAGACAGGGAGAAAATACCAAGACAAGAAGTCAAGTGGCTGTTGCTTTCTACACATACAAGAGAGGCATAATTGCTGACTCAGAGCCGCTTGTAGTCCAGGAAGCTGTCAGTAGCCCATTATCATTAAACAATTTAATATGACTTGTCAGCAACAGGATGCTGAATTTCACCTTCAGCAGCACATTTCTCAGATTCTACTTCTTTATACACTCAAATCCAGCTGGACAAGTTGCAATGTCCTATTTTTCAGGAGAAGACGATTACGTCTTTCCAGAAGCAAATAACTCAGGTTTCTGGGTGCCTCCAACAGATGAATGAAGCTGATAACCAACTCATGAGGACCAAAAAGTCAGTAGACAGGAACCAATATGAAAGAGCTTGTTTGCCAGCACTTCTGTCCATCACCTCATGTGAGCATATAAACCTAGACACCTAAATTTTCCACATGGAACTCACTTAAGTGTATGGCATTTACAAGGCTGCTACAAATGTCACCATCTTGACTAACTTTCCCTATGTGATCTCTTGGGATTCAAAATCTAGATATTCCTGTGTATGCATTTCCTCGTGTGCCTAGTACAATAGACAAGCTCAGATTGTCCCTAACTCTAACACAACTAATAAGAAACAGGTGCTTTGCTTTGAAAGCAGGAGTGTTCACTGCCCACATTTTTAATAAAAAAACTAATTAGAACACTTATCGATAGAAAACTTTGGACAGAGAAAACTAATACCTGTGCTTCCTGTTTGCAATAATCGCCAAGCCACAGAGCACTGATCATATGCAGCTAAAACCATAAAGGTCATGAGGTGACCTGGTAGAGACCAGGAAGCCTTCATAACCTTCAGTTAGGTGTGAAACTAAAGGCCTACTATTATATTGACACTCACATATCTGGATCTACTAATTGATGTAACTTTAAAAAAAATCATAAACTTAGACAAATTTATCTTGAAAATTGCTATGCTATCTGTTTTCTTCTTGAAATATCTTCTTGCAACTTACATAAAGTGTTTAAACTCAGACAATTTTGGTTAAGTCAGTACAACATATATTTGGCTTATTTTAAATGAGTTCTGTAAAACAAAATATGTTTTAATCACACATCTGATATTGAAGCATTATATTCTAAAAAAGGTATCAAACCCTCATTTGAAAGTAAAACATTTAATTTTGAGATAACTATTTAAGCTTTCTTGAACTTAAAAAAGGAGATTTGTTTCTAGTATGAATCGGTATACAAAAAATAATCCATCTTTTTCTGAGTTTTGTATATTGATTTACATTTCCTTTGTCAGAGCTGGTTCAAGATATTTGCAGTTTCACTTGTCTCTGGTGTTAGATGAATACTTTTTGAATAACTTACATAGAAAAAGATTAAGCTTATGATCACACTGACTGCAAAATGTATTCCTGCTGACACTTTCACACACTTCTTCCATTTGTATGGTTTTGCACAAGCTGAATTGGTTTCAAGTTGATAAACAATTTTGTTGGTAGTATGTTTGGTGAAGATACCAAGGAGTAAATTGAAATGACTTTATTCTCCCTGCCTGACCTGGCTCTACAATCTTTAAAGAGTAGAAAGGGAAAAAAACCAAGGTCAATGTTAATATTGTACTACCAATGACCTGAGGTAAACATAGTGAGAAGATCAGACATACAAGGAGGTGCTATTTTTGCATACTCACGGTTCAGAGCCGAACCACACTCCAGCAGCTTTAAAGAAAGCATTCACAACATCTTTGAAATGCAAGCTTGAATCACAGAACATACTGTGCATTGAAAGACATCCATCTAAAGAACAATGAGTAGGCATTCTATTTTTGAAAAATATGAGCAAATAAATGGCACCACAATACACTTATTTGTAACGTGTAACAACTAGTTCTAGAGATAATTACTAAGTGCTTGTTTACCAAAAATCTGTTTACTTGAATACATTTTGAAATGGGCTATTAACATTACTACATATGTGTCACTTATAGAAAGTTGTTGGTTGAAACTGTGTTCACTTATCTTCAGAAAACAAGCAAAACCCAAACATAACTATAATGTATCCATTTAAATTTAAATGTAAAAAATATTTGCTGACTTTTCCTGCAATGGATTTAGTCCATTATTTCAGAGAACTTAGTTGTGCACACAAAAGCATCTTGGGTTAAAAAAAGCAAGTGTTACAGAAAGCAGCGGGAAAGAGAAGCTTCCGATGCTACCCAACTCCATCACTAATACACATTTCCGCAGCAGTAATTTTTTTTCCTTCATGCACTACACAGTTTTGCACTTCATGATAAAAGAAAGCATTATTATCACTGAAAGCCAACATGCACTTGTAAACCACACCTAGACCTACAAAAACACATTAGTAAGCCTCTTCCCTGCATTACACTGCAGACACTGTAAAACAAAGACTGGGGTTTCTAATGGCCAGAGATCAGTGGAAGCATGTAAAATCCTCACAGGATTGCCCAGGACCAATTTCCTTGACAACACTGAGGAGTGTGTGTTTAGGTTTCAGAACAGAAGAAAGGCTTTGAACTCCATTTTAGGTAGTAGCAAGAGTTGTTAGTCATAACTTGGTCAAATAGGCATTTGACAAAGTAGGGCTTTGGCAAAAAAGCCAGAAAGACAATTCCCCTTTTCTCTCAAGCTCTTTTTCCTCTTTCATTTCAATTGCTTCTTTCTGTCTTTCTGCATGATTGGTGCATTCAGCTCTTATCATTCCCTCCATACCTTTTTTGCTCAGCCATCCACATTCCTGACCATCTAGATAGCGCTGACATTTATGTGGGCCTAATCAGCATTGCCTGCAAGACAATGCCCAGAAAGCAGCCCTCTGATATTGCAATCTAATTAAGTCCAAAGTGAAAATTTTGAAAAAAAACCTGGTTAACTGCCATTATAACTATAGATGTGTCTGATTTGGTAGACACCCAGCTTCAGGCCTTACATCTCCCTACAGATTAATAGCACTGAGTTTTCATATATCCAGAAATGGCTAGCTTATACCTGGAGTTAGGTATACCAATTCCTTTGTGGGTGCTGGTCTCAGCCCCCTTCCTCTTTCAACCTTCATAAAGTCTCTTCAGATCCTGGCAGGGGGCAGGATACCACCCTCTCTGTCAGCCAGAAAGGAGCTCCTCTCTATGGATGGTTCGTAGGGTGCAGAAGCTCCCTACACATTTTTTCTGCTCCTGAACAAAGATTTTGTCCTGTAACTGTCTACATATGGTAAAACTGGCTTACTTGATGTATGGAAGTTGCTGTATTGTTATGTCTTCATCTTTCCCCTCCTCTTTAGTATAATTATATGCCTTTATCTTGATATTCTCACGGCATATCTTCTAACTACTTGTTAGTGCCAATAGTCCGATATGTATTTAACTTAATTTGTTGGTTTGAACTGTAGCAAGCCTAGGGCAGTATTAATATGCTGCGTGTATGAACATAGAGAACATGACTCTCTGCAAAAAAATAATTCTTTAGTTAAGCTAGGTCTTAGCTAGGATATCACCACTCCATGAAAAAGAATATCTTTTTACTTTGAATAGTTCTTGAATGTCTTTTTTCTTTTCCATTCTAGAATGGAATAATGAAAATGGAAATTGTTATAGAATCATTCGCTGAAAATAGCTGAAGTAATAACATGGAGATGAATTCAAGTTCCATAGCAGGATAAACAAACAAAATCCCCAGGAAGCTAAACTTGACAAACACTAGTAACTTTATAGTACTTGTTATTAATATTAAAGCTTTCTTTATGTGTTATTAGCTGAGCTATGTGATTCACAGTTTAATTAGATAGGAAAACTGCACAGAACAGCAAAGCAAATTGTCTCTCCCATGAAATCTTTGAAATTTCAAAATATTTTCTATTCCACACCAGGATAAAAGCTATGACCTTTTGACAATTCTCATTTAGCAAACAACATGCCACCTCAGAGAGCACTCACACTGAGATGAAGGCACAAATCACTTCCCTTATTTAGGCTGACTTATCAGCTTTCAACTTAAAGACCCACAAAATTGCTCTAGGCATCAGGCTGTGCAACAGTCTTGTGTGGGAAGTCAGTAGATGTGCTCTTTCCTTTCCACTGACACCCCTAATTTGGACTTCTCATTAAAGTGTTTGCATACATGTAAACGCATATATATGTATTTAAATTTTGACCAGCTGTAAGGACGAACTTTGTAAAAGTTTTCTTTAGGCCTCATGATCTGTTCTTTTGCTAGGCTGTGAGAGGCAATGTTTGCTTTGGGGTGTTTTTGCCAGTGACTGTTGTAGATGGCATTCTTTTTGCAGCGATATCGGGGGCTTTTTTTGTACATTCATCTTTCTTACACAGTCACACTGGAAGTTTTCTAGCTCAGGCTCTTGTGTATAAACATTTGGATTCATTAAGCCAAAAGAAGAAATTATTTATAGAGGGTAAGATAGGGGGTGACAGTTACCTACTGGAAAGTGGGTTCATCTCGAAGAGAATAAATCTATTCAATTATGTACATTCTGAAAGAAATAACATTAGGTCATTGTACTCGTGTTATGCATCTCAACTACTGCTTAGTTATGGTTTTCCAAAATCTGTATTCCAATCTTGATGCAAGCACTTTAAACAATAACAGAAATAAGCCTCATTTACTCTTATCCCGTGCAAATCCACTTGGGATTTACAACACTGAGCAAATGACAAGTGAGACCTATTTCACTCTAGTACCTGTTTCTTTCCCGCTGTTTTATGACATTAAAACGAGTGTTAACACTGCAGGTGTGCATGCAACATGCAGCCTCTAAGGAGACAAAAAAGGATGTTGGTTACCAAATGCAGGGTCTGATCCAGTGCTCCAGGGAATGCTTGGGGAAACAGTGAGGGTAATGCTGGATGCTGAAACAGCCTCCCAAGTCTTTTAGGCTCAGAACTGGTAAAGGTAAAATGTTAGTGAGGCATTTCAGTCTGTGATTTAAATGTGAATAAACAGAGAAGAAAAGACGATGACTTCTCAACTTGGTGTGACAGATCTTTCCACCACTCTACCTAGGCTTAAATTTTTTCCTCCTGTGAAAACCTATTGCTTTCCCATCACCCTGCTTTTTTGTTTATTAGTACTATATTTATGTTTTTATATTCTGTGATGTCTGGGGATAGATTTTTACTAAAGCAAATGTCCAAACATAGCTGTGCAATGTGTTTAAAAATTCAGCATGATATCTATTAATGGAATGGTAGTTAGGCAAATAAATCTTCCATGAACACAAATTAGAAAATTATACCTCAAAGTATTCACCTACCAAAACAGGCCATAAGGAGAAAAGAGTTATAGATTATTGTCTTGCTTTTATTTAATATTTTAATCCAGCTGGCTTGATTCCCACAATTAAACAAACAACTCTCTCCCAAGGGATTTCTCAGAATGAACGAACTGCTAATATTACAGCAATATTTTATAACATCAGGTTTCAGGGTAATGAAATGGCTGCAGCCTTTGCTTTCTGAAAAAGGGAAGGGAAGGGAAGGGAAGGGAAGGGAAGGGAAGGGAAGGGAAGGGAAGGGAAGGGAAGGGAAGGGAAGGGAAGGGAAGGGAAGGGAAGAAGAAGGTCTTGGTTTCATAGTACAAAAACATTTTCACCATTGGATATAAGCTGATAATAATGAGTTGTTCAGTCAATACAGAAACTTCATTTTAAACTGCTGCTTTAAAATGGTTTGAGTTCCAATTACTTTCCACATGTATAAGTAACTTTAGGGGTTCATTTGAATTCTTAAAATCCCTTAGACCCACTATTTTCCATTTGCTGAATGTCTATGAAAGTTCTCTAGGACACTTATTGATTATAGCATAATATTGCAGCACAGAATTCTTTTGTGTGCTAAGAGGCTGGTTGGCAATGACTTCATGCCAGCTCTTTTTTTGTTGTTGGTTGGTTTGTTTGTTGCTTTTTTTTTTTACTGTAAAATAGAGCTGGCACTTTTCTGACTGCTTTCCAGGTTACAGTTGACACCTGAGCTGAGCCAAAACCCAATGGTTTGCTGGATGGACAATGCCATATGATTGAGACTATGTATGTGTTAAGTTGGACAATGCTACAGCTACTAGATCTTCAGTGGTAACAGATTATGAGGAGGCGAGTATTAGTTATAAGCTACATCTTCTGCAGGTAGAGAGATGGTTCCTATACAATTAATATGAAAAGTGTCCCACAAACCTGATACATTGGTAAGCTGATTTAGTCCAATCTATTTAATTGACAGAAAACATTTATTACAATAGCAGAGTTTCTACAGATTTATCATGTTCTTAAAAGCTGGATTCTAGGTAATTTTTTTTCATTATTCATAAATCTTCATGGTTTTGTTCACTTGCACTTTGGTTTAGCAAGGTTATTTGTTTGGTTTTTTTAAAATTTATTTTCTGGTGTTTCGGTCTATCTTTATATTACCTTCAGATTAACTGCACGGTATTCTGGAAGATACCTCATTTACATACACAGTAAAGGCATGCTTATTTTTCCACACTCACCTATATTTGAAATCTCTTTTGATAGAGTCTTCATGAATCGCAGAAACATGATTTAGACAAGCATCTTAAGGAGAAGATATTTACATTTCTGGAATGGAACTCCTGAGTCTGGGAATATTTTATTTATTAGCTCTTCTAGCTATGCATCTTTTTTAAGACACACCAAAAAACCTGCAAGCAAAGGGAAGTAAATTACAGATACTTGCAAAAGATGTCACCTGAAGCAATCTTGCATTCTCCAATTGCTGCACAGTGGCAGTGAAGCAGATGAATACTGCTTCCTGATGTATGTCTCACTTGTTGCAGGTTATATTTGTATTAGTATTGCAGACACTGAACACCAGTGTTTCCCCGTGTCTCCTGTTTCAGTCCTTTTTGTTTGGTGGTGTTTTCCAAGAAAGGAAGAAACACTTGGGGAGAACTGGTGAAGAAGAAACCCAAGGAATCTACACAGAAATGTCATATATTCCTGTGTTTATGCAAACAAGCTCATAAAGTATCTTACAGCAGAAAGTCAGAGTAGTTTGCCACATACAAGCCTGTCTGCAACTTCTACTGACATGGTAACTTCTGCTGACATGGTTAAAATAGCAAATAAAGAAAACGAAAGTATTTCTTATCAAAATAAAAGCTGCTTTATCATCTGTCAGGATGACATTTATCATTAGCAACCAAAAGAATCGATTAAAAACCCACCAATCTATTATATTAGCAAAGAACAGTGTCTACTGCGACTGTTTCCCCAAAATGACCCCTTTGCTTCATGCAATTCAAGCAGTTGCTTGCAAAGTCCAGCTTAGTAATTCAGATAAAATAGAATTGCAGACTTCTGGAAATATCAGTAACATTAAGGGCAATGTAATAATAAAAAAATAAGCTAATGAAAGTATGCAAAACGTGTGAAATTCATCACATGGATGAATGCTCAATGATTCTATAGTATCAAGAGTACACACATGCTGGAAATGCTTTAGGACACTTGTTTTTGTCATCTGTGTTCATTTAATCTCTGAACAAAGTGCTACCAACTTCAACAGCTGTACTGGATCTGGCTGGGATAGAATTAATTTACTTCATAGCAGGGGTTAAACCGTTGTTGGTAACACTCCAGTGTTTTGGCTACTGCTGAACAGTGATTACCCAACATCAAGGTTTCTTCCCTTTTCCCACACCTTCAAAAGCAAGTAGGCTGAGGGGTGGGCAATATGCTAAAAGGGGACACCGCCTAGAGAGCAGACCCACACTGACCAAATGGTATTGTATACCATATAGTGTCATACTCAGTAAGAAAAGCTAAGGGCAAGGAGGAGGAAGGGGGGACATTCGTGGTGATGGTGTTTGTCTTCCCAAGCAAGCATTACATACGCTGATGCCCAGCTTGCCAGGAAGTGTCGAGACACCTGGCAGCTGATGGGATGTAGTCGATGAATTCCTTATCTTGGTTTATGCGCACAGCTTTTGCTCTCCCTATTGAACTGTTAGTATCTCAATCCATGAGTCTCCTTGGCTTCCTTCTTTTTTCTTGCTGTCCTGTGGGAGAGGGGAGTGAGCAAACGGCTGGGTGGGTGTTTGGCTGCTAGCTGGGGTAAACCCACCACAACACTATTTCCAGGTCTTTATACAGAATCAATCAATCAATCAATCAATCAATCTCTCTCTCTCTCTCTTCATCTATCTATCTATCTAATCTAATTCTACAGGGAGTAGAATTACAGAACAAGTACTTGAATGACCTTCTGATTTAGCTGGCAAAACATGGCTATCCTTTAAGACATATTTTGATCTGAGCTAAATAAAAAGTATGTATTTTCTTAAGTCACATTTCTATGGCATTTTATTATATGAAAATACAAGAGACTTACATTAAAATCTTTTTTTTTTTTTTTTCTGACACACCTTTCATTAGAAATATGTTTGGTTATATTGGTCTTTTCAAAATTGTTTTTCACAACTGATCCAAAACTGAGCCAGGGTTTATGACTACTGTGAGTGTGGCATATCAAAGTTGGCTTTAAAGTTGGCAGTGTGCATACACGGTTGCAGTCTGAATCAGGGGTAGATGAGGACAGGCTAACCTCCCAACTGGTTCATTGACACCCCTGGGTTCATGGACAGAGCTGGCATCCTGCCCTGAGGTTCTCATCAGCATCGTTTGGCTGATCCTGTACCTCAGCTACTTAGGTTAAAAGTTTTGCAATACTTATGCACAGACATTCCTTATTGAGCACTAAGTATGCCAGTGATAAAATAAGAATTAAAAAATAATAACAATATTGACACAAAGTAGGCATGCTCAAAGTGTTTCTCACCAGAACAAAATGGTGTATTTAGATTCCAGCAGAGATAATGGAATTTTCCCTTTGTTCTAAAACGTAATGGCATATTGACAGACTTAGTGTTAACAATGTGTATACTCATAGTTAATCATTGACCACTGAGTCACAACAAAGAAGGTGGAAGCCATCACATAAGCAAGAGTGAATTTTGCTCTGTAATGATGCACAGTCAGAAGGCCCTTTTCTTACAGAAGATGGTAAAAAAGGTTTGGAGAGGCCCTGAACTTGAGCTCAATCAGAACTCAGCACCATTGAGTCTCTTCATGATTCACTACTGGTTGTTTCAGTCTTGCCAAAGGTTCTTACTTATTGCCTGTGCAGTAAGTAGTATGCCTGTGCATTCTTTGTGTGAATGAATTATACTGTCAGGAGAGGGGAATTAGAGATGTGCAAATTTACCTTTTTAGATGTAGGTGTGGGGATACCTTCTCTCAGATTCCAAAACTCATAGCTAAAGTTTGTTTCTTGAGCAAAAAGCAGATGTGTTTCCCTCTTTGTAACTTTTTCGTAAGGCTCTTTGGCTCTGATAATGAAATCCATGTTTAACTAACCTGACAGTTTGCCTAGGATTCCTCAGCCTGCCAAAAAAGTGTCAAATAGCATTGAGTGGTGAGGGGCTCTGGGATGTATCGTCTCATTCCTTCTCTGAACCTGATGGCAATACTGAGAGAATTGACTCTTCATTTATTGTTATTTGCTAAGTAATGGGATCCATGGGGCTCTGAAAAATTAAGTTAATTTTTTCTTCTATAGGTACAAAGGGAGCCATAAGTCTGTTTTTACAGGTTGTTATGCTGGTCCAGAACCCTGAGATCATTTAGAAAGCACAGACTGTTCTTTACCTTTCAACACAGGTATCTGAACTGGTTTTCATGCATAAGTTTATTTGAATTGTATTTCATCTGGCACAGTAACCGCTATTCATCTGGAGGTTCTTTTCATCTTTTGTGAACCAAATGGACATTTAGTACTAGTATCAAAGATAAGATCTGTGATACTGACATAAATCACTGTAGTTCTACTGAGCTGCTGCTAGATTACTTCTGTCAAAGTTCAGATCTTAAATTCTTCTTCTGCTTCCTTCTGCACAATGTTTATATATATATATATATATATATTTAACATAGCTATTTCCTGCTGCTGTTCCATAGAGGATCATATAACTAACCACAATCTACTCTGAAGCAACTAACCATGAAAGCTTCTTCACCATAACATGGAGTTTTCAGTTGTTGGTGCCTAGATATCAGCATGGCACCAAGATTTTTGTCTGATGGTGTCTGCTGTATGATCAGCTGTCAATGGGGAATAGTTTAGATAAGCCTATTAACCTGGATACATTTAACTAGAAGTTGCTGTTAACTTGCCCACAAGTTTCTGTAAGCAGAGCTAGAGCCACTGTAAAAAGGATCCGGTTTTTTGGGTAAATGGAATCTTGTGGTCAGTTTCTGTTAACTAGTTTGAGGCAAAGTATATTGAATTTTTCCACACAGGATGACTTAATTTAGGACAGCATTAACTTATAGGAGCGCCCGTGTCTGTGAACACTTCTGGTGCATGAACAGATATTTGCTTACAGTGTCATGGGCAAAAACAGAACTCCCATTTGTCCTGCAAATTCTCTCAGTCCATGCCTGGGAAAGAGCAAAGTCCCCTCAAAGAGCCTCCTTCTCCCAGCTGCTTCCAAGTTGGGTAAAACAACCATTAACACTTTCATTACAATTCATTTTTAGTTAATAAGGTTTTGCTGCCTCCAAATTGTTCAGACTATCCTAAGCAAAACCTGACAGATAAGCCATTGTAGTTCAGTGTTTGGAATTAGAAACAAGAACTTCATACCTAATTGGTCTATCTTTCCTTTAAATGACACTTGTAAGGTTCATATTTATGTCTTGTATGTGCAACTCTCAAGCACACTGTAATGATAACTTCAGGATCTCCGAAAGTTGGGAGTGAAGTGTATGTAAAGATGTGTCTAAACTGGAAAAAAAATCAGAGATGCTTGATAGTTGTAAGTAGTTATTATGAATGCTATAGCTGCAACACTAAGAGCATACTGGGCCTCAATATGCACCCTTCTTTTCTGTAGCTTTTGATGAACCTTGCATTGCTCTCACCAGAACATTTCTACCATGAGTAGTTATTTTAAATGTAACTCCAACTTCTTGATGCTGTGTTTCATTGACAGGAATGGCCGTACCACAGATGTGCATTAAGCTTTATACAGTGGGTCCGCAGTGACCCGTTCATAACACTGAGGAGACAAATGAGCAGCTCATGACTAGTATAGCTCCTCTTCTGAAGCGGGTGCTTCTATAACAGAAGGTCACTTCTAGCAGAGTGAAAATATGTAATAGAAATAGATCATCTTCATTCCAGCTCCTATCCACAGTGACCCTAGCCGCTTCATATTAGAGGTTTAGTCACCTTAAGGAGACCCTTAGGACACTGTAAAAAGTACTGCTCATATTGCTTTCTCTTTCCAGTGATAATTTCAGTCATTGAGAGTCACAGAACTGAAAGGGACTCCCCTTAGGTCCACGTATAATCTGCTGGATGTTGTGGATAATGCAGTGACTACTCCTGATACAGAGTGCTTTCCTTGCCTCTGCCTAGCTACGTTCACGGTGGCTGGAGTTCTGGCTTACTGTGTTTCCATATTTTTTGGTCCAGCTTGCTGAGCTAACTATGTACAGGGTCCTAGCAACAGCAACCAATGTAAAAGCTTCTTATCTTCTGCCCAGACAGACTCAAAACTGGGTGAACAGAATGATTTACGCTCTTTACCAATGACCACAGACTTGCTCTGAGTGTGCATTGTTACTTTGTCGGCAAAAATATTGCCCACAGGCTTTCAGCAGCAACAACAGATGGTCCTAAGGGCTCTAGCCACTTGAGGGTGTTTGCGACAGATAATTGTATGCTGAATAAGGCACAAGTATTTGCTGCTTTCATTTAATTGCTCATGTCTTTATCCACCTGCACAACATGGCAGAGTGTCAAAACAGGCACAAGTTCTTGTGGTTTTCTGTGAAGAGTGCTTTGGTGCTTGAATGTTTCTTTCATTTTGTTTTGTCTTTTTTTTTTTTTTTTTTTTCCTTCATCAGGCCAGCTTGGGAGGGATTACTATTTCAGTTTCTTCTGTTCTGCCCTTGGCAGTATTCTGAGCTCTCTTTTGCTCTTGGTAGAGGGGAAACTGTTGAAGTGAGGTAGTATTTATGAACAAGACTATGTTTTTCTCCTTCCATTTATGTTTGTGCCTATAACCTAGCAGATTTAACCTCCTGTGATTCACAACTTCCTGTGAATCTGAAATATTCTTATTAAATGGAAGCAAAATTTTTGATACCTTGGACTGTGCTTTTCAGGCTTAATTGCATGGGTTTTTTTTTGACGTGTCTGTTATTGTTAGCACTAGGAGTCTACATAATTCTTTCACAGACTGTCACCTCCGTGTGATCTGCGTAAGTTCTGTCAAGGATGCTGACCTTGTGCTGCCCTCATGCATCTGTGTCTGGCCAGGTCCGTGGTGACCCTTTACCTTCACATGAAAAGAAACAGAGTGATAACAGAATCTGTGACTTTTTTGTTCTGCTTAAAAATGGTCACAAGTAAGAAGATTAATTTATTTTAGTAGCACGAATTTTTCCTAAGATGGAGCAAAGTATTTTTTCTTATGGAGGTCAGGAAACTGCATAGAGAGTTTCATAGCCAAATTATTTGAGCAGCATTGCTTTCAGATTCCTTCCTAATCATTGTGATGTCAGGACTGGAAAATCCAAAAGGTCACTTTACACAGTCCTGGAAGCGATGCTTTCTCCCTGTCTTTCTTTCCCTGAGAAATACAGTGAACCGATCATGGATCTATTCATATATTTGCATCTCATTTGAATGTGTTGAATATTTGACTTGCATTTACTGAGTGGTCCAGTCACTGCAAATTAAACTAGACCATAAACAAATCAGCACACTGATCTAAGAAAACTAAACCGTAAGTCAAAATGAACATGCCAATAGTATCCTTGACAACTGGCAAAATATTTAATTCAGCCCCCTGCTACCTGCCTGTGTTAGGCACCAGGAATGCAGTACCCTTTCTTTTATGGACTCCCCTCCAGCGCCAGATATGCTTCTCTGTTTCAGAAAAAAACATCTTTGAGCATCTTGTCAGCCCATTAATGCTTAAGGCAGTCTGCATGGGACTGTACTATGAGCTTTCTGAAAATTGTCTGGAAATGATTTTATGAAAAATTTAGCTCAAAGTGTCAAAATGGTTAATATCTATGTAGCTAGAGATCTCAGAGAAAACTCATATATGAACATAAAAGTCTTCTTTGTGTTTTCAGGTATTTTGATATAGCAATAATATTGGTATTTTTCCGTATCTTTTCCATACATTTCTACAGTTTAAGGAAAAAGACACTGTACCCCTGGGGTTATCCAGTTGAGTAAGTGGAGGCTATTCTGAATAGCGTGTCTGCACTTCTCTAAAAATGCCTAAGGAAGCTTCAGAACAGTTCACTCAGGTAGTGGAATGGATCTAGTACAGGCTCTCAGACACCTTGTCTTCCAGGATGAGTTCAGATTCATTGAGGCAATCTTTTGGCACTGGGCTACCTGCTCTGCAGTTCCCAGTACTCCAGGTCCCCAGAGACCTCCCCAGGGAGGGGTGCCACACAGCATGTCCCTATGACCCCATACCAGTGCCGTATGGCTGTGGATGCAAGTGCAGGAGGCACTGCACTACCTCCTCCCAGCACAGCTTTGGCAGGGCTAAAGACTCAGATACTACCCTCATACACAGCTATGCTGCTTTGGGACCCAAAGCAATATTTGTGTGAAGCTGTATCTGAGACAATCAGTTCCTGCTGGAGCAAAACTGGCCCCATCTGTGACACAGCTGATGCATGGCCAGGCTGAGCAGGTAGATCACTTATGTGGGTGCTCTGGGAGGCCAGGCAAGCCTCACAAGCTGTACCCGATTATACACTGACAGTTGGTTGTACTTGGATACAGGATGCTGTATAGGAAAGCAAGAGTAAATGTGGGTCTGTATCACTTCAAACGGAGAAAAGGATGGAGAAAGTCTCTCCCCATGTTCTGAATCACTCAGCCCTATAAAGAGTTGTGTAGGAGAGAGTGCACAACCTTTTTTACAACTTTACAAGAAGAGTGCTCTGACCCATATGTCTTACGTGAACAGCGACACATTACTGATGCTTGCAAAGTAAGGATTTTAAGATTTCCTTCTACTCTTTGCAATTCTTTGTCTCTCCCTTGGCAGTTGCACATGGAGAAAGCTGTCAATTTTGAATCATCATTGAAGGGTACCTGCCATTTAGGTGCTGTAGAACATGCCCAAGTACCCCAGCTAGTGGTCTGGATGCCATTTAGGGACTGGATGTAACATTTTGTCACCCTGGTTCCCTTTTATGTTTCTCCAATTTTAGTTTCAGTTTTAAAGTAGTGGAAGAGGAAAATTTCAAACAGTAAGGGTAAAGCAGCACCTCCTAACTATAGCATGTGCTTGGAAGTCACTTTTCACCTCTACCATGAAGAAGTGAGTCTTTTCCCTTGTCCTTCCACATCTTAGGTGTACCTAATGGTAGGCAAGTGCAGCCTGGAGTGAAGGTCCCTGGCTGGCCATTAAAGTGTTCACCACACAGGCTGCACTGGGGAAGTTCACTGTACAAAACCTCTAAAGCGAGAATGTCAGAGGCACCAAAAGGATATGTAGATGTTTATCAAGAAGAAATTTTATCTTGTCAAGGTAATCTTAAATCATCAAGACTTTTCCTAGGGTAACTGCATATGTGTATTCTGCTAAACATTAGGAAGAATTGTTTTCACTATGTCCCAGTTCACTTTTCTGTTTTACTTTCCATCCTTCCCCCTGCTCCTTTTTTTTTTTTTTTTTTTTTTTTTTTCCTGTAGTGCACTAAAATAACTAAAATAGCTCATACATTGTTTTGGAACTTGTAGTACTTCTGTTACGCTGCAACTTGATTTTAAAAAGGGAAGCTTGACTGGCCCAGCTTTCAAGGAGCTGGAAAATAAGGACCTATGCAGTGTAGCATACAAAAGAGATCCAGGCTCAGCCTCGTAAAGAAAAACATCTAAACATTTATGTGATTACTAGGAACAGCATATTCTCCTGCACCCATGTGCTTCTGGACACATTCCAAGGTATTAATAGCAGTAGTGGCAGGGCTGTACATTATATTGTTATTTCCTCCTTGGAGAGAACAGAATGTTAGACTGTGAGAATATGACATGGAAACTATGTGAGTTGGCTGCCCTCTTCTACTTTATTTACTCCTTCTAAGATCCTTCTGACTTTGGGGCTTTTGCAATCACTTTAAAAGGGATTCACTTCTTGCCCAGGAAGACGAACGCTGGAATTTCCACTCTGGATCAGATTATGGACATTAATCCAGGCTTCTGTCTCTATCTGTCGGAAACAGAACAGACCTGAATAGTCAATAAAGTGTTAGACAAAGGCAAGATCTTAAATTTACTTCCCTCTTGAGTTACGACAGTGATCAATACTTGTCAATAGGCATAAACTTCAATAAGCCCCATTACTTTTCATCTTATTTGTACAGAGAAACGTCCTACATTTCATTGTCAGTCTCATTAAACTAATCAACAGCACTGTGTCTTCCACAAGTTTGATCTAGGACTCAGGTAAGAGCAGGCCAAATACTGCAAAGGGACAGGCCCAAGAAGCTGGGCAGAAAACAGTGATTCAGTTTTTCATTCCTCTTAGAGCAAGGGCTGGTCGCTTTCTGAAAAACTGCCGTATAATTGCTAAAGGGGAACCCAAGTGTCTCTTAAACTGCCTTAGTCTGGACTGAGTCTAGCTACATTTTCCAGGACTGGGTTTTAAATCAGCAGTTTCCCCAGCACCCTGGTGAGGATGAAGCTAACGGTGCTGCTGAAAGCTGCAGCTCCCTTATTTCTACACCTCCTTCCCTCTCCTGTGTGTTCCTGCCCTCTGCATCACGCTGGCAATTATGCCAAAGCAACTGTTCATGCAGTGGCATAGAAAAGCAGGTCAGGGAATCGATCTGGTTTGAACCTAGCTGTTTTACGAGGTCAGGCCTGTTTTCCCCTGCTGTTCACCATGCAGCCATACCAGCTGACACTGGTGCAGACACGGCGTGATGAGCAGTGCAGGGTGGAAGTGAGGAGGGCAAGGGAGGGGAGGGAGGGGGAGGGAGGTGGGCAGAACTGGCTCCACCATCGGTACTGCTGCTTTATGTGGTGTAAAGTATTTTTGTAATTATGTGCTAAGATGCTGTCAAGTTTGCATTTCTTAGCAGAGTTGGTGGTGTTTGGTTTTTTTTTTTCTGGAGAAGCAGGATTTTACCAGTTAATGTCCCTAGACTATGCAGGTTTGGGAAAAACATCCCTGTGTCTCAAGACAGTGGCGTATGTATAGTCTCTGTGGACAGCAGCCAGTGTAAGCTTGAAGGAAGTGGTAAAGCTAAAGTAAAACTGTTTTAAACTAGAGGCAACAGGGAAGGGTTAAAGGACGTTGAGAAATTGTAGATATATGGTAATAGCTAATAAATCTGAATTTTTACCCCAGACTTGAGGATTGCCTCTCTTGTTCTCCAGTTAAGAAGGAGAATCTGCAGATTAAGACAATGAAGCCTATTAAATGTTGAAGCAATGTTGCATTTCAGGGGTCAGGGATTCAATAATTTACATAATATCTTTCAGTTTTCCATGCATTATCTGTTAGTTAGAACACAGTAACTCTGAAGGGCAGATGCTCTCTCACCATAAATCAGAATGGAATGGTGGGGGAGAGGGAGGATGCAAAGTTTTGTAGCATTTCATTTCTCTCTGATGTAGAAAGGAAAGAACTAGCAGCTCCTGTTCTCTGAAGACTGTGTGGACTGTTCCCCATGGGACAGACAGTACAAGATAAGGCTTCATTTGACAGAAAGTTTCCCATAGAGGGATTTTGCTTTAGATAGAAGTATAGCCCACCTAGCAGAAAGTCTAAGGCACCAAACCTGATGCAGCTGTGTTCACTTTGCTTATTGGAGGTGGTGCTTTGCTTAACTTAACCCTTGAGCAACAGCTGGGGTTTGTTTCAGAGAGAATGAGATGGTTTGCTCCAGAGGAGTGAACAGTATTTATTCTATGTGAGTAGTCAGGGTTTGTGAACCAGGAAATTTGAATTGCCTGATAGTACAGGTGCTACAGGCATTTCAATGTTTTGGGGGCTTTTTAAGGTAAGGAGTGAGCTTAAGTGTTTGAAAACTGTGTATTCCCTGGTTTTGTGATACACGTACACAAAACTTCCCAACCTTTCTTACTGGGTTAGTCAATGTAAAGAGATAAGTGTATAACCTGGGTAGTCATCTCTGTGTCCTTTACAGATCTTCAGAGGTTCTTACCTGTCTATAGGTTCTGTGTAGGGACTGGAGGTTTTTATTTGTTCATAGTGGCCCACCTCCTGCCCTTTCTTCCTTCTGACCTTTCCTCATCATTCTAGATTTAAGGGCCTAACTTAGTCTTATATGGTCTAAAATGCTTTTATATTTTGATTTAGAAAGAGAAGATACTAATTTTTTGTGCATAGCAGAAAGTACCACAAATGCTAAATTTCTGTTTTCTGAAACCAGTTGAGGTTTTTTATTATTATCTAATTTTCTTCCAATGTGAAACCACCCTGAAAGTCCTGTTTACGATTTATTTGATGAAACAGCACTTCTGTGTTCCCTGTAAGATTGTTCCACTAGCAATACATTATTTTTCTTTTGGAATGAAAGTTGGACCCAGCTATACAATCAGATCTGAATTCTCTGATGAAGTTTCTGTTTGGGATCCTGCTTCAGATTGCTTTGCAGAGGCATGTCAGAGACCAGGATTTGAGTTTTGCATTGCTGATGAAGCGATTCAGATGCCTGGTACCACAGGACAGTTTTGAAAATGGCAAGTGATGTGCAGGTTTAACACCATATTAGATCTGTCTCAGAGCGTCAGGGGCTACAGAGCTAGTGTGCAGCACAGAGAATGGCAGCAGAGACTTCCCTGGCTCTGAAGCTTTCCAAAACAGGCTGACAAAGGTGCCCACTGAGAAGATTAACCCCAAAAGGCCATACTTTCTTGATAGATATGAAAGGAACATAATATCCTCATAAACCAGATACCCAAACACCAAGGAGGTTTGTGAAATGCTGCTACAAGATTTAGTTTTGTCCACAGCATTGTGAAATAAGCCCCATTGCTTGCTTTTTTTTTTTTTTTTTGCTTTCTTCCACTTCACACGTTGTCTGAACACCACAATGAAAATAAGGAAGCCTGTACGCAGGACTGTAAAGCCTCTTAATGGCATATATGAATTTTCAGTTTGTTCATTTCGGATTTTGGAAGCTTTTTGGTTTTGTTTTAAATGAAGTGATGAACTCCCAATACATTTTTATACTAATATCTCATTGCTCTGTGATAAAGATTTTGCCATGGTACCTTCCAGCAAATAAAGACACAACGTCTCAGCCTCACACAGTGAGCTCATCAGGAAGTTACTTGTGGAACAGCAGCTGCAGCAAGTGTTAATCTAGAGAACTGATAAGGAAATAGGATGAACTAACTCACTTTCCTGGAGTGCTTATCTGTCATTTAGGCTTATGTGAAATATTCTAATAATGTGCAGACCCCAGTAGCCAGAAGCTTTCACCGGAGTATCAGAGGAATCAGGGTTTGCATAACAACAGGAGAGGTTATCCTTGCTATGTTTCCTCCTCTTCTCTTGTTCCCAGTCCTCCCTGTGCCTGGAATGTAAATTCTAAACCATGGAACAAGGCAGCAAGCAAACCCATACAAGGCAGCTGGCAGGTGGGCAGCAAGTGGTCAAGACAGCAGGAGAGCACCAATACACTATATGACTTACACTCAATACAACTCTTAAGAGATTTCAAAGCATGCACAATCTGTACAGAAGACCATGCCTTAGATGTTCAGCCGCATGAAGAGTGAATCTGTAATCTCGTACCTGCACATTACTCCGGTTTCCTGGAGACTCTAGTACTGGGTACTTAAAGATACTGTTTAGTCAAGAGACACCTCAGCTTACAAGGTGTTTCTTTTTTCATATAAACGAAGTGTTCATTAAAGGCTTTTCTGTGATGGTGTTCATGGCTGAAATGACTGTAATCTTACTCAAGTAATCTTGGTGAAGTAAGATTCCAGTATGGTAGCATGCTATACAAAATACATTATAAGGGTGAAAATAAGCAACGAACCTGTGTAGTCACAGGGGAAGGCAGGAGGAAATTTCAATACAAATTAATTATTTTGGACACCAGGAACGCGTCCTAACTTGTTAGAAAGGTGTAACAATGGAAAAGGAAACCAGAGGTATAGCAGTATGTAACATATTGTCAGTGTGTAAAAGCAGGACACCTCACCTGTCAGTGATGATCTGCAGATAGTAGATCCTACTCGTTCTGGCTCAGTACATGAAAGGATGATTTGGTTTGCTGACCTCCAACCTCATGTATTAGAACATTGTGAAAAGCCTTAAACTTTGCATTTGAAGTATCTCTGAGCTCACACAAGATGCACATGTTAAGGTCCAGCCCTCTTTTATAATTCCCTATCAGTGCTGCAGAATAGACACTGTCTAGTTCCCATCTGCCAAGACTTGAGCAGGGCTGTGCCTGAACTGAGGTGTTACTCAACGTATTTGGAAAACTTTAAACTGAAATATTGAAATGGAATTTAGCAAAATTTGAGCAGCTGAGCAGGATCACAGCTTTGGACTTGGGTGTCTGTGTGTTCTGTACAAGTCCCAATTTTGGTAAGTCCCTTTGGCTCTGTGGATGTTGTGGGATGTGAAAGTGCCTGCCAGCTTCTGCATCCCTGAAACTGAATCTAGCCACATACCATCTGCCTTTCCTCCCCAGGCTATAGTCTTCAGCCAAAGAATATTCAGGCATGCAAGCAAGAGGACATTGACAGCAAGTTTCAACAAGTCCCCTAAATGAATGGGGAGAGGGAATGTCAGGACTGGGTGAAGTAGGGTGCCGTCAAGGACATGCAGTGTAGAATAAGTGATCCCTTAGGTCATATGAGTAGAGACAACATAATCATTCTTCCTGCGCAAGCTAGTAGTGGATATCAAGTGAGTGGTATTCTGCCCTTCAGTATAGACATGGTCTCTCTGAACGTGGCCCAGGCAGCTGCTCAAAATTAAACATTCAAATAAGTAAAGCTTCTGAGAAGAAGAAATCTAATCAATTTCCATTAGACAGAAAGATGCTATGGATAAGCAGGTGGTAAGCTTTACTGCCAATGAATTAATACACCTACTTCATGACCGTCGATTGTTGTCAGAAATCTGTGCTGGTCTGGAAGCCTTTTTTACAAATTGACAGTGACTGGCCAGGCTGAAAGCAGGTGTATCTGTTTGAATCCATTCTGACCTTTGGTTCATGGCATATGCTCATGTCATGTCACATTACCTCATCATATCACAAAAGCTAAATGTCGTACAGCGTCACATCTTAACCTAAGATTGCTCATCAGCCCCAGTTTTTTCAGGTTAGGTACCATGTAACAAGAGCACAGTAAATATATCATCTCAGAAGTTATTTTAGCAGTTAGCAGTCACATAAGTTGAAGGTGATATTCATGAAAATGAACAGATATAGCATAATTTATTTAGAACCTCTCTGGGGCTTATTTAATTAGTATTATTTCCATAAATCATTTTGCTGTGTGTTAACAAATCTTTTGAACAATTCTTTTCCATACTCAGAATGACAACCCCTTGGAAATCTGCTGCTTAAGGCTCCCTGAATTATTACCATGTTTGAGGTGAAAGAGCATGGCATGTGAGGGGCAACTGGCCAATAAAATTGTCCTTGCCTTCTGCATGGTTGTAGGATTGCCCTGCTTACTATGTTCCTAGCTTTCTACCAGCCTGTGAGTCAAAGCCTAGCAATTTAATCAAGCTTGTGTCTGTTTATAAACTTATGTCATCTGAGTGGGAAACTGAAGCAATCCCTTGTGACTTATGGGACCAGTCACATGCAGCCAAAAATGACTGACCACGGAGCTTGACTGCCACAGGATGGAATTTGTTTAGATAAATGGCTAACAAACAACTGTGAGTGATACACAGGTTTGGATAAATTATCATCAGTCCACGGGAAGCTCACAGACTGGAAAAGAAGGCACACAAAGGATACTTTTATCCTACTGAGCCCACAAAATGCTAGTCTTTGATAAGACTTGCATGCAATCGAAAAAGTAAAGGTTTAGTATTCTAAGGACAGGTAAGTTGCATGCAGCTGCAAAATGACACCTGGTGTCCCTTTGGGAGAGGAGCTATCCTTGGGAAGGAGGCTGCCATGCTTTCTTGAGGCAAGGTGGCGGGATGGGCAGGTGCACTTCCTTTCAGAAGGTATTTGCTGCTGGACATCTAGAAGTTGTGTAGACCTGGAAGTGAGAGGTTTTAAAATAAATGTTTCTGGTCATTCATCTAGCTACATATTTTTGTCCTGTTTTGTGAGCACATGCAGGTGCCATTCCAATGATCATGGTTATGTCAGGCCACATGACAGAAACCTCCTAATTTGCTTCCCTTCTCCTCCACCCGCTTCATGCTGGGCAAAGGAGGGAGCAAGGAACATGCAGAGCTGTGCCTTTCCTGCCAGCCTGCATGCTGGGATGTTCCCTTCCCTTGTCGCTGATACACTCACACCTTGCCTACTGTCTCACACATGTGATAAGGTGGTAGGGGCTTATGAAACAGTGGGAAGCATTAGACTTCTTGCATGCAGCTCACCTGTTTTGAAAGTCTGGGTGCCATGTGGCATTGACAGCAAGGCACGAAAGAGAAGTAAGAAATGAGCGACATGGGATTTAACAAGGGAAAGAGGCTGTGAGGCAGCAACAAGGACCAGCTCCAGCACATGTCAGAGCCTTCTGTGTGAAATGCTGAGCATCTGCAAGCTCCTCAGTGGCCCATGAAACCAAAAGGATTTGAGGGTTTCCAAAGAGTTCTTAGAGATACTCAGCTTCTTCCAAGATGAGCCTCCTATCACTCCCTTCTTTTGCCTTCCTGTTCCTCCTTCACTTGAAATGTCTAATACTTACTAACTAAATCATTAACTGAGTTAAGCATTTTAATAGGCTAAGTAATTATAGCCCATGGTCATAATAAATGATATGGAGAGGGGATTTTTTGATTAAGAAATATTTTTCCACCCCTGTAGAGCATATGACCTTCAATGTATAGGCCGTATTTCTCATTCAGTCTGCCACCCTGAGGGCACCACTTCCTTTTATATATATATATAAAAAAGTTAATGATGCACTTGTAATCACATGGCTGCATTTGAACAAATCTCATTCAAGACTTTCCCTGAAGGGTTTAATTATACAGGTTTGTGCAGAATTACACCCAGTTGTAATCCTGGGATCTGCTAGTGTAGCTGGTGGTTCATTTGAGCATCTATGCTCCTGACCAAGTGTGTTGCACAAAAAAATGTGAAGCAACATTCAAAAGAAAAGCTTAATGAACATAAATGCAAACTGAACCTCTTTAACAACAGCTATATGTACCTTTCTGCAGAACAGCAGAACATAGTTCTGAGCTCTCCCTTCAAGTGGGAAGAAAACATGATCTCAGTTATTTTTATTATGCAACTTAATGTAAATATATTGTTTTCAGTCACAAATGTTTAAAAAAAAATTCAAAAGGAGCTCTTTCCCTGATATCTTTTGATTGAAGGTCTGGGTCAAAGTCTGACATCTGCTACACTGCTATAAATCTAGTGATGATACCTGGATTCCAGTGGAGTAGCTCTGGATTTATACCATCTCCAATGAGAGCTAATTTGGCCTTCTAAATATATAATTGTTCTTAGCGCAAAAAAAATCTATTAATCCTTCACAGTCACTGATTGTGGCATTTTAACAATAACAGCCAGCATGGTTGAGTGTTTTCAGTGCTTGCTGACAGATGGTCATTGTGTTACAAAACAGCCTCCAGTAAATAATGACCATATCCACATGAGAGATGGAAAATAGTTCTCTATTGTACAATCCTTTTTTGCTGCACATAATGAAGTAGAAATGTGTCTTCGACTCCATTTTATACTGACACTGAAAGGCCAAAACTTCCATTTGAATGAAAAGTGATAAGAATATGAAAGCAGAAAGGTTCTAAGTTGCTTTTATTTACTTGTTTGCCTATTTGTTTTAATATAATAAACCAACAGGACTTTGTGGTTAATGTTCTTCTATCCTTATATCATAGTGTACAGTTCCCTTAGGGTGCTAATGGAGCTTCTTTTAAAAGACCACAAATAAACCGAAGGCAAGGATACGATTTAATAGTTACAAGATGACAGGGCTAAAACTCTGCTTTCTCCTAACATGATGAGTTTAAGTGCACGGTGGTCTGTGTGGCTGGGATCTCATTCTAACCACAATGCTTAGGACCGTAACGTCTACTAACGGTTTATTACATTAAAATATAACAGAGCTGTGAATTTACTAATGTTACTAATGTTGGTACAGAAATTATATCTGTTATACTGACAAAGAATCTGAAGCACCAAGTGTGTTCAATAGATGTCTCAAAAATGTTGTTAGTATACTGATGCCTTATTGTACACCAGGGACAGCACAGTAGGCATACTACTACTTAGCTAGGAGGTCAGAGTCAAATGGCGGAAACAAGTTGTCTTGTGTCAGATTATTGACAAATAAAAGGAGTGGTTTTCACAAGCACAGAAACAACTAAGTCACCTTACTGAACACGTGCAGAACTAATTTTTTGAAGAATAAATTGTTGATCAGTAACTGTCTTGATTCCCACTGCAAAAAGTCTCAACGATCCAACTAAGTTGAAGTGAAATGATAAAGCACAACTGCAAAAATTAATACACAGCTCTTCGTTTATATGCTGACTGTTCAGGAGTACAAAAAGTAGCAAAAACTGTTTTCTTGTCATTAAAAAGAGCAGGTAAAGCTAAATACATGGAATGAACAGATCTATCAAATAAAAATAGTTCTGTCAGCTCTCAAAACCAAAGTATTCTTCAAGTAGCAATTTTCAGCCCCAACTTGCACAACCTACAGCAAAAACACTCATGACTTCCACTGAACTTTTATCTGTGCTGAACCTGAACCATGACTCATTTGCATTTCACTACATTTTAATGTTTGATGTCTTAAACTGGATTATTTTACTGACTCTTATTTTGTAATCAGAGGAAAAAGCAAAACTTCTGAAACCACAAACATCTTAATCTACAAAAGTTTTCAGGACACACTTTGCACAAAGTTCACTACTATGGAGGTCAATGATCAGATTGAAATCAGAAACTTCCATGTGTCTGAGTGACCCCCTCCAGCTGCAAGTGCTCTTGGGTTGTAACTTGTGGGTTTTTAATCCCTGTATGTAGTTACATCTGTTTAAATTAGGAATTGTGCTGAACTAGGTTCTGCGATTAGAAGCAAGAGCTGTGCTTTTATTAGAGGCCATAATGAGTTCTCAGGGCTAGTCACTTGACCCTGACAAGCTGTGGGAAAAATTTTCTATGGCGGTTCCCACTTGTTTCTGATAGTGAAGTAGCCTCTTCAAGACCAACTAATCTCAGTAAAGGTGAGAGACATTCTCATACCTATTAAGTAACCGTTTATAATTCAGAAGAACATTTACGAAAGCAGCGGTGTGTCTTTTGTCTTCTAGATATGGGACAACATTCAATGCTTAAACTAAGTGAGCACTTTTGCTACAACTTGTTGGTAGTTTGAAATCCTGTGGGGAAATGAGTGCATGGCTTCATCACCTGCTAGAGAGCTATCACAGCTCACCCTTATCTAGCAATCTCAGAGACCTTGAAAGCTGAATGATTACAGAGGTTTGCCTTATCGTATTTTAAAGGCAGTATCTTCGTTTCAAGGCTGCAACAAAATAAAACAGATCTTGTAACAGCAGTATCTGGAGTAAAAAGATGAGTCTTGGCTCTTGGCAGTTTCAAGACCTCTTTCATTGTCATCATGAATTTAAGTATGTCGTTTGTAACTTAGATATATGAAAACAAAGTCTTGCTCCTCTTAAGAAAGGAACGCTGAAAAGGAGAGACAATTTTTTTCCTCCTTTTCAGCTCTCATGGTCTTGTGAAGCTAATTCCTTGTCCAGTGGTACCTTTGATATGTTCTTTGGCTGTACCCAAACACAGCTAAATCTTGCTTTATCTCCTCACAGAACTCACACCCACTTTTTATTTCCTTGTACAAAAAGCAGAGGGGGGCATGGGAAGCATTATTCTGCCAAATAAGAGGTTTCAGATCTATCATGCATGGGTTGTACAGGGAAAAGAGGACATTTCTAGCACCATGAACACATACAATGGAATAGCATCTGCACACTCTTTGTCAAGGTTGAATTGAGAATCCCAGTGTTCCTATAGGGGATTTATTTGTAGTCACACCTACTAAGGAGCACATATTAAATTTACACACACAGCAAAAGAGACCCGTGTGCACACACACATTCATGAAGTATATCTCCGTGTGAGCCACAATTATGACAATACAATTGTTCTTATGTTGAGTGTCGTGTGCCACAGCTCACCAACTCAGCATATTACACACAGACTCCACCAGTCTACTCAGTTCTAAACATGGTCTTTCAAACCTGCTCTTTCCTGTGCCTTTCTGGAGAGCTGAGTTTGGAAGCCCTGTTGTCTCTTAGACTGCGGGCATGCTTTTCCCCACTGAAGGAGAAATGGCATTTCTCATTTTCCTACACTATGGGAGAACTTTTGCAGTTTTGTATCATCACTCTGAATGCTGCCCCAGCATTCTTACAGGCTTGTTTGAGCTTGGTGCCATCCTTAATTTTATATATGTTATTCCTGCTCAGCCATCCACTCAGATAACAAATATTTGGAAAAGAAGTGTGCCTCATATGCCTTCTAAGAAGAGATCCTATGTGGAATCTCCCTTTCCTGCCAGTTTGCCAGTGATCACTTCCTAAGAATTTATTTTCAACCATCTATTTATCTATATTGTGAACCAAGGTCGTTGTCTACTATAGCATCCCACAGCCAAACTGATGAAGTATGATTTGGGTAGGTGGGCTTCAAGGTGGGTAAAAAATTGGCTCGATCATTGGGCTCAAAGCGTGTGACAGCACAAAATCCAATTGTCAGCCAAATAGTAGCATTCCTCCAGGATTAATACTGGGGAAAATTCTGCCTTTACTAATGGCTGAAAAATAATTATATTCATGGATAATGGACAGCAAATTCTCTGTATGTGCTGGGATGAAGAGGAGTCACAACTTCAGTGCAGCTCTGAAGTATGGGGCTGATGTTCAGTGGATGCTGGCAGCCTGAAGGAATGGGCCAGCAGAAATTTAACATTGCTCAAAAACAAATTTAAGTTTTACATCCTCACCGGAAAGCCCCAGATCAGGCTGAGGGCTGACTGGATAGGAAGCAGCTTTGCTGAAAGGACATGAGGGTCCATGGGGGTAAGAAGCTGAATATGATTCAACAGCATGTCTCTGTGGCAAAGAAACCAAGTCCCATATTGGCCTCTGTTAACAGAAATGCAGCCACACAGAAACTTAGAGAACTGATCCTCCAGATGTCCTTTCCAACCTACATTTCTCCATGACAGCTTTTATGTTCTCAGCTTGTTTAAAAGATGTGACAGAACACAGAAGAAAACCCCAACCCAGTAGCTGAGGTCTTTTTTAACATTAATAAGGCTTTATATGCTCTCTGCCAGTTCAGTTACCTTATTAAAGAAGAAAATGTGGTGGATGATACATATTGTTTCTGGGAACCCCGTATGAGCTGTTTGTTAATATTCTCATCTTCCAGGTACTTGTTACACATTTTGTCCTAATACTTGAATGGGATAAAACAAAACAAAACAAATAAAATAAAGCTGCCCAGCTTACTAGAAGTCTGGTTTCTCCCCACCCCCACCCCCCACCCCATCCCTGCCCCCAGTGTTTTTTATCTATAGCCTTTATATTCTTCCACATAATCCACAAGTTCTGGATAACAATTGCTAACTCAGTGTAATCCTGGGCAGCTGTTTGTTCAGCTCAAGGGTTCTTTTTGTCCTTGCTTAGGCCTTTACATTTATCTGGGAGCATTTTCAAGAACATTGACCTGGATACATGACTATACTCTTATATAAAAGTCATATAAAAGTCATGCATCATTTCTCTTAAACACAATGTCCCAGTGATTTAGCAGGTAAGGAGCATGGGGATCTGGGAACTTCAGGAAAATTTACTGTACTGGCTCAGAAATTCTTGAACTTTCTGGGCAGGTGGAGTCTCCATTCCCTCCACATCCTCCTGTGTGCAGAGATGTGCCCATTATAATGCAACAGTGGTTCCAGGCTGCTGAGGTCCTGTCAGAGGACCAGCAGAGAGGAAACAGTCTAGGAGGTTCCTGGAGTGTGTAGAGGTTAACCTCCTGACACAGCTGGTGAGGGAGCCAGCTAGGGAAGGCGCCCCGCTGGACCTGCTGTTTGTGAACAGAGAAGAACCGGTGGGTGATGTGATGGTTGGAGGTCATCTTGGGCACAGTGATCATGAAACGATAAAAAGCTTTTCATTCTTGGAGATATAAGGAGGAGTTCAGCTGCTGTGGATTTCCAGGGGGAAGACTTTGGCCTGTTCAGGAGACAGGTTGACAGTTTCCCTTGGGGGCCAGTCCTGAAGGACAGCGGGTCCAGGAAGGCTGGACATGCTTCAGGAGGTGCAGGAGCAGGTTGTCCCCATGTCCTGAAAGACGAGCCAGCAGGGAAGAAGACCAGCATGGCTGAACAGAGAGCTTTGGCTGGAACTCAGGAAACAATAGGAAAGCTTATGGCCTGTGGAAGAAGGGACAGGCAACTCAGAAGGGCTACAGGGATGTCGTGAGGTTATACAGGGAGAAAAAGAGAAGGGCCAAAGCACAACTAGAACTTAATCTGACTACTGCCACAACAGACAATAACAAAGTTTCTATAAATACATCAACAGCTACAGGAGTGCTAAGGAGAACCTCCATCATTTATTGGATGCGGGGGGAAACATAGTGACAAAGGATGAGCAAAAGGCTAATTTATTCAATGCCTTGTTTGCCTCAGTCTTTAATAGTAAAGACCAGTTATTCTTTGGGTACCCAGATCCCTGAACTGGAAGACAGGGACAGGGAGCAGAATGAAGCTCCCATAATCCAAGAGGAAAGGTTTAGTGACCTGCTACACCACTTGGACAAACACAAGTCTACAGGGATGGATGGGATCCACCTGAGGCTGCTGAGGGAGGTGGTGGCCCCAAGCCTCACTGAGCCACTTTTAATCATTTATCAGCAGTCCTGGCTAACTGGGGATGTTCCAGTTAACTGTGATGCCCATTCATGAGAAGGGCTGGAAGGAAGACTCATGCAACTACAGGCCTGTCCGTCTGACCTTGGTGCTGGTCACCCTGAGCACCATCACATGGCACCTGCAGGATGATCAAGGGATCAGGCCCAGACAGCATGGGTTTATGATAGGCAGGTCCTGCTTGACTGACCTGATCTCCTTCTGTGACAAGGTGGCCCACGTAGTGGATGAGGCAAAGGCCGTGGATGCTGTTTACCTAGGTATTAGTAAAGCCTTTGAGACGGTTTCTCACAGCATTCTCCTGGAGAAACTGGCTGTTCATGGCTTGGATGAGTGTACTGCTCACTGGGAAAAAAACCTGGCTGGCTGGCTGAGCCCAAAGAGTGGTGATGGAGTGACATCCAGCTGGCGGCTGGTCACAAGTGCTGTTCCACAGGCTCAGTATTAGGACCAGTTCTGTTTAATATCTTTGTCAATGATCTGGATGAGGGGATCTGGACAGGCTGGATCGATGGGCCAAGGCCAACTGTATGAGGTTCAACAAGGCTCAGTGCCAGGTCCTGCACTTAGGTCACAGCAGCCACGCGGCACTACAGGCTTGGGGAGAAGCAGTTGGAAAAGAACCTGGGGGTGCTGGTTGACAGCCAGCTGAAGGTGAGCCAGCAGTGTGCCCAGGTGGTCAAAAGGCCAACAGCATGTTTTTCAAGCTGCATGATGTCTGATGAGGACTCGAGGATTATATAGGACAAAAAATCAAGGCAGAAGAAAGCCTTTGAACTTTAACAGCTACTTTTGGGTTGCTGTCTTGATCTTTGATGATATGGGATCTAGCATGTTACTTACAGTATCTCTAAAGCTCAGGGAGCCCAGAACTCAGCATGGACCCAGAAGATATGCTAAGTTCATATTACAGGCATGGGAGCTATATCAGTAAATGTTAGACTTGAATAAATACTTTTAGTAATCAGGTTACTAAAATATAATAAAAGAAGATTATTAAAGGAGTTATTTCTATTTAAGGTATTCTTAACTGCACAAACTGATTATGACTAGATTCATAAAATAACGTTTTAGACAAAATCTAGCTTCAGGCTGTCTTCAGAACCATGAGGAATGTCACAACATCTGGAGATTTCCAAAGCACTTCCCCAAACTTACCCATCCACAGACAACCGTTCTCATATCCCAGTTCTCTCACACTTAAACAATAGACATCCCCTTGCCTATCTGATTTGTGAGGCTCAGACCACTCTGTTAGGGAGGACCTGCACTAAAAATAGCTAAGGATGGTTTAATTCAAATGATCCACATGGAGATGTCCTCCTGAAAGAATGTGAAATCAGCTCCCCTAGTTTTTGGAATATTTTCCTGACTGCCAAGTTATACTGTGTTGTGAGAGAGAGGAGCCGTACCTTCATAACTGTTCATTTAATAGCTGTGGTTATTTCATTGCCTCAGCTTTCTAGCCTAGTGGTTTGTTCACATCTGGACCGTGAGAAAGTCACATTCCAATTCCCATTTTCAGAAATATTTAAGTAATTTATATTAAGCAGTAATTAGAAAGAGCCTGGAGCACATTTCTCCCCTTTCTTTGGGAGTGCATGACAGATTCAGCACTTTTCTTTCTCTAATCTAATGAATATTGGGAAACAGGTGGCTACATATCTGTGTAGACTGAGAGGGGACTAAAGCCCAAATAAAAAACAGTGGGGGTACAAGCATTAGCTAATAGCTGTCACATGAACATTGCTGTGATGGCAATATACCTGTGCTTGTCAAATTTTCCCTGTTGATGTTTCTAAGAACCTCAGCAGTTCCCTGGCATCTCAAACTAAATATTCATTAGCATGGTCTTTTCAGAGAAGAGTGGATTTATGAAAAAGTATGTCTGTGAAGAGTTGAAATTATGTGTAAATTCAGACAGCATGCAACAAACAATTTCTGCTGGAAAACAAAGGGTGAAACACATTAAAAATATTGAAATATTCTATTTCAATATTTTTAAAGGAAAATGTTTAATTTCAAAAATTAAATCTAAAGGTTATGCCAGATTTCATTTACCCACTTCTTTTTTTCATCATAAAAGTCTCTTTGAAAATTAACCTAAATTGACAGAAAAGGAAATAAGAAATGGCTAAGAGGGGATTTTATTCACATATATGAGAACCAAAGCAAGCTACTTAAGGTTGAAGTAATTACTTCTGGCTAATTCAAGATTTTTTTTTTTGTTTACTGTAATAGATCAAAAATCCTTAAAAAGTCAAATCGTGGCTTGACAACTTGTTTACCTAAGACACTTCACAGAATAATGCGTGATTCAGCCAGATCCAGCATACATCCATGTGGTTGGGGAAAGGGCCAGACCACAGGTGGGAGGACAGACAGTCTTTGCTAATGATCTAGTTCTCACAGCCACAGTATAAGCCAGCACTGGGATTTATTTATTTCTTCTCAAAATGAAAATCCTGAAGGTACAGAGAACAGCGAAACTGGAAGAAAAGCATTTCCTTATACACCCATCTCTTTTGTTCAGATACTGTCAAATAGTTAAGCTCACATGGTGTTTTCCTTTTAAAACCTATATATTTAGAACACAAAGCCATGAAACTTTTAATACCATTCTGGAAAACTGACTTGTACAGAGTTTAATCACATTTATTATTTAACAAGCGAATGGCAAAACTTATTTTAAGTTCCTCAGAGCATTTCAGATATTAGCAGGCTTTATAGAGATAAGAATAACAGGATTACTAGGGAAGTCAATACTATAGAACAGAATTAAAAACTACAATGAATATGGCTATTACTATCACTTTAGAACTATGCTACAATCTATTACTCTTTCTTAGTAAGTTAATTAAATTCTTTGTTCCACACACAAAGGATCTGCAGTATAATAAAGTTATAAACGAAAATAAGTCAACCTTTTAGAAGGAATAGAAAAGGATCACTGGCAAAAAGGCAAATGTAACCCACTTATTCAACAATTATACTATTGTTTTGTAAACAATACAAATTTTTAAAAGGCGTATCACTTCATGTTGTACACAGGTCTTCTGTAAAATATTGGTGAAAGTATTTCTCTGGACATCTAAATTAGTTTTTAAAAGCAAAGTTTTGCTTATATTCTGCAATAGGGATGTAACTACAGCAACTAAAATATTCCAAGTGCTCTTGCAGGAGTAACAAGTAAGGTTTACAAGCTTTAAAAATTTCTCATGCCAGCAGCTGTTGTTTTCTTTTATTGTGGTTTAATACGGTTTCAGAATTCCCTTGGCTTTAAGACCAATGACTTTTTAAAGCGCAAAACATATCTGATTCTTCTTACCTTATACTGAAAGACAGGCTGATTTGTTAGAAGTTTTGTTTGTTTCACATATTACAAATTAAGCAATAAGGCACAATGTGGAGGAGGGATTATCTGATGGTAACCCCAGCTTCCTGAAATTGCTTTATTGCAAATATAAATATATTTTAGATTGTTCATTGGATATTAAGGGCATTAGCATGCTCATAGAGTTTAATCTTTCTCTTTAGAATTTTAAATTCATAAGGCTTTTTTTTTTTGTCTAAGCTTTTTTTTAATGTGCAAGAGAGGACTTCATATACTCAAGGAATACTGTAATTGGCTGGTGCGTACTCCACTGGGGAGATTAATTTACAAGCATTGTACAGTTCTGCTAAAACTACTTTTCAACATTTTAAAATGTCAATAGTATATTTTCCCAGCCCTGTAAACACATTTTGATACAGAATATAAACTTTAATGGTAGTTTTAAGACACCTCTGGGGGTATGGTTATTTAAGCAATAAGACACAGTAGGGTGTGAATTATGGTATAATAATTTCCTACCAACTGCATTGTTAGGCACGAGGCCAAAGGCCAGGGGACCAATGAGCACACTAGGTGTGAATTATGACATCATAAGTCACACTCTGGAGTGTCTTACTGCCATTACAGAAATATTTAAAACATTTTTTTAACACAAATTCTTTATTCGTATAGTACTATATTTTAATGGAATATCCTGAAAAATCTTCCCCAGTAAAAAGTTAGCCATTACATAACTTGGAATTAATAACAAAATCGAAAAAAAGTTCTCATATCTTCTGCTGTTTAGTTTGTTGGATTGCACTGTGGTAACATGCTTGAAGGAAGAGCCCCAGAAAATATATGTCTTAACCAAGTTTGCCAAAAAATAGAACAAAGGCCTTCTACACAGCAGGGAATAATCTGCTTTCTCATTGTCTGGTGAATCAGATTGCCTGAATCAGGCTTGCACTGGCTTCTCCTTTTAAGTGCATTGATGAAGCTGCTAGTAAATCTACATACCTTTTTTCCACACTTGGTTCATACTGCTGTAACAGGGCACAATACAGACTTTGAAAGAGTAGCAAAAAGGTTTGTTAGACCCCATTTGAGCTCCTGCAGCTAAGGCTGATCACGGCTGTAACACAACTTTTAGTAAAGATTGCAAATCGTATAATGTGCATTTGTACTATTTCCCATTGTAAACTCCATTTTAATTACATTTTAATATATTTTAAACTTGACAAATGTATTCTCTCCCCTCTGGATACTCCTGCATTACAAGTGCAGCAATGACAACAGTGTCATCTGGAGATACACAAGCTCACCTCACAAATAACTAGCCTGGTGACTGGTAGCAAGCTCACTGCCGCAGCAGAGATCTTGGCATGATCTAAACTGGCTTCTTAGTCAGTTTTTACAGCTTGCCCTAAACCCTCAGGCTGCTGTGGATTGATTGCGATCAGTCACCAAGCCAGCTAGTGGGCATTAGAGTTAGCAATATGACAGAGCTTAGGAGAGGGCTATTTGCCAGACCCGTCTGAGGAGCAATAAGCCTGAGGGCATGTCTGCATGTCTCAGTGCAGTAAGGTGTTCAGGATTGCTAAGCTAGCTGGGTAGATGGGTAGATGTTGTTATGGCTCTGTGTAGTGATGCTGCGCCGTGTAGGCATAATAATTTGCATCCTGGAAGCAATGTAGTTGCAAGGTCAGACTAATCAGCATCCTTGCATCCAGCTCTGGAGCCATCTCATTTCACTCTCACACAGGGATTTCTCTGTATCCCTGGTTACCTGAGCGAAAAGACAAGAAACTTCAATTCTTCCAGGCAAAGCCTTGCTCTGACATAATTGTTTAGTGGGTGAGAATTGTTTTCTGCATAACCTCACAGTGGTTAGCTGCTCCTCCTGGGTCAAGTAATGCTCTATGGCCACTTACATCAGCTGAAGGTAAGATTCAGAGCCTAGAGTGCCTGCTCCTCCATGAAACAGGAATGGGTAATCTCACAGAGAGGACTTCTGTGAAGTTAACTGGTAAAATTCTGAGCTAACCTGGTGTCTTCCTTTCCTTGCCCACTTGAAATGTTTATTTTAATGTCTAGCAAGAGAAGGTGCTTAATTCTGTCTACAGCTTGATGAGACTCATGGGAACGATTTGAATTTTGCTGCTTCCCTGTAAAAACAAACAAGCATGTGACTGTTTTTTACCATTCATCCTGCTTGAAGCTTCTATCATACATGATGGGAAAAGGTATGTCTCTAAGCAGGTTTTTCTTTGTTTTTGTCATTTTTTTGTTTCTTTTTTTTTTTTTTTCTTTCTCAACAACTTCCAACCAAGGGTGAGCTTGGTTTTTTAAACCTAGCTTACATTTGAAAATATTAGTCCTACATCCCCTTGCAAAACTACAAGTACTTTTTCCTGGATCCCAATAGGAATGGGGCAAACAGCCAAGAAAAGTTTTTCTCAGTGGCTCTGCGTACTCCAAAAACTTCAAATAAGCGGCTCCTGACAAAATACCTGTGTATATATATATAAATTACACTTTTTAGTGGCAAAGCTGTATTTCAAAGACTGCTGAGCAGTAGCTAACAAGTTGCCAGCAGTATGTTTTTCATAAATTAATATTACTCAGAACTCATGTTTGCCAGCTAGAATGCTCCAATTTCTGAAACCATTTTGTTACATGAAAGTTGAGGTATAAATGCATCACTGTACGACCGTAAGGACAAAATCCTTTGATATACCCATCTCCATAAAGCCTTCTGGCTTGTAACAGTAAATCACAGCCCTATTTTCATAACTCATTACCATTATGTATCTTTCCACTGACACCTGACCTTAAGCATAATCAGGTATGAATTTCAAACCATACCTAATCTAAATGAGTGCCTCATTATTTTACATAACCCAGAATGAAAATAAGATTTGAAATGTAACTGCAGAATTCACAGTTTACACATTCAGAAACACAAGTCCACTGAAAAGAAGTCATGCTCTCCAATTTGTGACTGTGAACAACATCAAATCACACCTGTATATAGGAGCTTTGCAAGAATTTCAGGATTGGATTTTAGAAAGGATATTGCCAGTTCTGAAGAAAGAACACAGTGTTGAAACTGTTTGGTATGTTGTTAAAGATAAAATATGAAAGAAAAATGTGAGTACTGAATTTATTACCTGTATTTTGAAGAAAGAACAACAGCACCAATTGCATAAAGTTATAAAACACCAGTAATAAACATGTAAATAATCTTCGGGTTTGCAACACCAATAGAACACAGACATCTACAAAGAAATATATATATGTTTACATGTAATATAATAAAACCATTCATTAGGGAACAAGAAACATCATATTTTTGTACTATATAAAACAGCTGTACAGTGTGCACACAGACTTTCCTGATCTCTCTAAAATGCCTGTCAGCCACTTCTCGCCATCATCATTTGCTTGACATAGTTTCTTCATTGTCCATAGGAGAGCTCCAAGTGACCGTCTCATACTTTTAAACTACTTATAGTGCAGTTTGTCTCCATATATATATACACACACACATATATATACTTACAGATGCACATGTATGTATATGTGTATATATATATATAAAAAGAACAAATGCACACATGTACACGCACACACGACAGATCTAAATAGCTCCTCCATCCTGTGCTCTTGAGCGAGTGCCTGTAAAAAATCCCTGCATGCTTTATGAAGGGAAGAAAACTTGCTGATTGTGCAGATTGAAGTCATTAGACGGTTTCATTCCTAACAGTCTGCAAACACACACATCTGAATCACATGGTGGTATCCCATATGCCTGAAGACAGTCTGTTGCAGGAGGTATCTTCGACCTTCTTCAGCAGCGTTGGCTTCTTACACGGGGGTGGAGGTGGGGCTGTGATTCTTTGCTCCGTGTTGTGCAAGATTTGCTGCCAGTCTTCTCTCTCTTCACACAGCTTTCTCCTCCAATCTAGAAGCTCTTGCAGAGCCACACTCTCATTCTCTGAAAGTCTAAGCTGGTGAATAACCTGTTAGTGAGAAGGAAATAATAAAAAAAATGGATGAAGTAAATTCTCCTGGCAGTGTAAAACTGCAACATCCATGTTGAAACTTCACACAGGATCCTCTGCCCCTTTTGTCATGGATGTAAACCTGTGGGCAGGGCAGATTCAGGTCCTGTTTTCCTATCTCCATTGTAAGGAGCTCAGTGACATTCATAATGATGTGTAAACAATAATGACTTTCAGCAAAAGAACTTTCCCTTGACCTCATGAGAGGTGTTCTACACTGCCAAGCCCCATGAGAGGAGTGAACCAGCTTCTGCTCTCCATCCATAATTTGCAAAGGGCACCACGGAGCATTATAAGCTTACCCACACATTCTAGTAGGATGATGAACAGAAATCCTGCAACTGCTACAGCGTGCCCTGGCTTAGCCATGTTAGATGGTGAGTGGCTGTGAACGCTGCCATTCTAACATTTACAATTAAAGAAATAAATAGATGTGTGTGGGTAAGCACTCAAGTCCTACCCTTGCTGAGGGAAAGCTGCTGTCATATGTACTACAGCTGAAAGAAAACAGATCAAAGAACCCTGTTAATAATTTGAAATTCCAAAAGGGTTAAACTGTGTGCTTAGCTCACTGACCCCTCTACCCATTTACCATTCTTTACACTGAAAATAAAGAAAATGAATTATTCAGAATTGCCTTATTTCAGTCTCATGTCTAAAAGTCATAGAAGCGAAGTTTATGAAACAGATGCTAAAAATGAAACAAATGGAAAAAACTCCCCTATATCAACAAAAGGTATATGAACACAGTCCTCTGAAAAACACAAAATGCACTGCCTATAGTAGTCCATGTTTCGAGCACCTTGGTCTTAAAACTGTTGTCATATAATATTTTTATACTCACAAAATACTCCTTTATACAGAGCAAATAGCAGCTGCAGAGGTAGGAGGGTTTTGCCCCTAAATGTAAATACCCAAACAGTCAGAACCAGAAATCACAGCCAGAACCAGGTAGTCACAGACAGGTGTTATCATTAGAACCAGGGGCTGGCCCTTGCCTTGCCCCAGAGAATACATTAACAACTTAAAATGTAGTTTCAGTTGGCCTGAAACTATCTCTAGATCTATCTTGAAGTAGCCAAACAGTTCGGTAATAGATCCATTAACCACTTAGAAGAAACTGTTCCCTCCCATTTTATTTTTCTGTTCCTATGATTGTCTACTTTTTTCAAGTCAGTTTGAAGCCCCTGTGACAAGTCCACGAAGCTATGAAGTCCATCTTACCAACCTTTAAGACCTACTCAGCACCTATGCAGCACAGCAGCACCTAGAGGAGGTACTGAGAGCTATTCACTTGCGGGTGTTCTGTAGCAGAGGAGGACTATCTAAGGGATATGAACCAAACCCAACACAACAGCTAATGGCCCATGGCCCTTACCCTGGTACCTTCCTTCTTAAGGACTCCACCAGGGGCACCTATAAGAGGTACCTATCACATTCTGAAAATGCTCATACTTCACACAACGGGCTCATGTGAGAAGTATGGCTATTCTTGTCAATGTTGCATTTATAAACCTTATCTTAATGAGGGATGGCTGCATATTAGTTACCATGAAAAAGGAATTGATGTGCAGTGCCCTTAAATGCTCATGAGACACTACGCATGTGGTCGGTTCCAGTTGCAAGGCGGGCTGAGCAACATGAAGGGCATTTTTGTCACTGATGAGCAATGAGGGTCCCTGGGGTAGAAGACTGCTATTGCCTGTGGCTCCTGATGTTCCTTCGTGGAACAGCAGGTACCTGGCCACGGAAGCTGACACAGGTTCTACATTGCTGCTTCAAATGTGTCCTGTGCAAGTCAAACCTTTCACACGTGCTGTCAGGGAAGGAATGGGCCCTTACATGGAGGTGCCTGAAGATCAATGGGGAATCTGCTTAACTTCTGGTTGGTTGAAATTTCAAAAAGAAACGCATTAACCATGTCTTAATAACATTTATTAATGCATGTCTTAATAAAAGGTATTATAATGTTGAGTACAATTGTAAATTCTGCATTTTTAAGAAAAAAGAAGAAAAATGGAAAGTGTTTGAAAGACTTCATTAAAGTGTATTTTGGTGCCATCCCAATTGCATAACACTATGAAATCAAAAACCTCTTTGCTTTTATGTTTACACAAAATGTAACAGGGCATCTCAGAGACTCAAAGGAAAATTAAATTTTCCACAGATATTGTTAGAGGGGTATCAGAGATTTCTTGTGTACCAAAACACATTAGCTTTTTTTTTTCCTTTCTTTTTTTTTTCCTCTCCAGTGTGAGTAGGAAAGATTAGATGACAAATAAAAACTTTGTAATTAGAAACAATTTATCAAGAAAGACAGGAGAGGTAGTTTTATCTTATAGAACAGATGTATAGTTTGGGACTTACTCTGGCCAATTTCTATAGATTTCCATGGCTTTAAATTGTGGGCATAACCCAGTTTACAAAACAGGCAGACTAGAATCCAATCTTCCCAATTTAGAAACTTTATTTGCATCTAAATTTTAGGCATTTCATGAACCTGTATTAGGCGTGCTTCTCAGAGAGGTGTTAGAACATACAAAAAGCAAGCTACGTTATATTGCTGTCGCAAGAGTTTCATACGAGTTTCAGAGTTCAATAATGAAAGACGTGCCTGAATACTGGTAGATAAGTATACTTATAAGAAAATAGATATTTTGAAACGCTGTGTTGTTGGATGTGCTCAAATGACAAAAGTTCGATAGCATGACTAATGAAGTATGGAGGAATTTTTGATTTTGAAAGATGGACAAAGTATTTGAATAGAGACAGTGCCACTGCTATTCTAAGAAACATAAAGGCACACAGGTGCAGGGTGAAAAGCGAATACATTTTGCCTGGGCAAGGCAATTGACAAATGCATCCTATTTATAGCTTATAGGCACTGAAGAAGCTTTATTATCCTGACCCTGCTTATGTAAGCTGTAAATGAATGTTGGGTCAGCAGTTTCACTATAGAGCTCATTTTCCAGTATACAGTGGACAAATGTTGGTGCAGTCCACAAATCAGTGTACATCTTTGACTGTATTTTTTTAAAAAGGATGGAAAAAGTTATAAAATCTTTACTTATTATGAGATTGATCTGGTAAGTAAGCCAGGAAAAGTTTATATTTGAACTTTGATGAAGGACGTGATAGAAATGCAGTGGAAATGAAATGGAGGAAAACACACAAGAAATGTCAGGGCTTTAAACGAATCAATGAATGTAATTAGATCTATTGGGATAACATGCTATCTTTTCTGTTTTCCATTCATGATTAGACCTGTGACAAGCTAAAGATTTGTTATACATATAATAATTTTACATGAAGCAGAATGTAAAACAGCAAGCTATGTTTCTTCATTACAGCTCCATATCCCAAACACGTATTTCGTGAAGACTACTGATCTCTTCAATGAACAATGAAAAAACAACTTCAACCATTAAAAGGTAGAGATGATACCAACTGTAAACCAGGATTTTCCTACTCAAATTCAATGGTCACTCAGACATGGGCAACATAGCATTTGGGCTAGACCCACAAAAACATATAGCATTTGAATACATAGCATTTAACAGCCCTGCCATCTGGTGGAAACACCATCCCTGTGTTTGGTATCTGGAGTCCTTACTGAACAAAAAAGAAAAGCTGAAATATCAAAGACAGTGACGCACAAGAGAAGAATATGTGGAATTACCAAAGCTATTCACTGGAAACTGCAATGTCGTTTTAGCACACAAGAGCTCGTGGAGACAGAGCACTTTGGTTGTATGCTGGCAACCATGAAAATGTCAGAGCACAATTTTGCCTACTGAGTTTTATGCATTTAAGTATTGCAGTCATTGGAGAATGAGCCAAGATCCTGAATCGCCTTGTGGATTTAGGCTTCTGAATTCTGCCTAAATTTCACTTCGTGGCCTAAAGCAGACATACTGGATTTCAACTTTGTCTTACAATCAAGATGAAATGCTGCAAGGTAAGTCAATAATTAATTTTAATTATAGTCTTATTTCTTAGGCTAGTTAAAAACTCCAGCAAGTTTTTAACTCTGGAAAGTTGAAGGTTTCACGTTAACAGGTCCATTTAAAATTAACATTAGTTTGAGTTATTTAGACATTTGAATCTAGAATCTCAGGAAATTCATTCTGCATTAAAAAATCAAATGCTGTAACTTTACAGAGGATATTTTGTAACATACAGAAGTAACAAAGAGCTTATATTGTCTATTTGTGTATCAAATGCAACAGTCTTATCATCAAGCTATTGCCAAAGGACTCATTAAACTGTCTGCCAGAGATTCATTAATTTTCATTAGTAGATTCTTTTGAGTGTTTCACCTCACTTTGCTCTCTCCCTGACCAAATGTAGAGTTTAATTTAAAAAAAAATGTGTATTGTACTCTAGTAGTTTGGGGTTTTTTTGGTTATTTGCAGTTACTTGGTATTTCTATAATTGGTATTTCTACTACTACTGACAAGAAATTGGAACAAAGTGTGCCCTTAGCAAATTTGCAGATGACACCAAGTTGGCGGGGAGTGTTGATCTGCTTGAGGGCAGGCAGGCTCTGCAGAGGGGTCTGAACAGGCTGGATCGATGGGCCAAGGCCAGCTGTATGAGGTTCAACAAGGCTCAGTGCCAGGTCCTGCACTTAGGTCACAGCAACCCCACGCAGCACTACAGACCTGGGGCAGAGCGGCTGGAAAGCTGCCTGGTGGGAAAGGGCCTGGGGGTCCTGGTTAACAGCCAGCTGAACATGACCCAGCAGTGTGCCCAGGTGGCCAAGGCAGCCAACAGCATCCTGGCTTGTATCAGGAACAGTGTGGCCAGCAGGGCCAGGGCAGTGATTGTCCCCCTGCACTCAGCACTGGTGAGGCTGCACCTCGAATCGTGTGTTCAGGTTTGGGCCCCTCACTGCAAGAGGGACACTGAGGTGCTGGAGCGTGTCCAGAGAAGGACAATGGAGCTGGTGAAGGGTCTGGAGAAGCATTATGAGAGGTGGCTGAGGGAACGGGGGTTGTTTAGCCTGGAGAAGAGAAGACTCAGGGGGACTTAATTGCTCTCTACAACTATTTGAAAGAAGGTTGCAGACAGGTGAGGGTCGGTCTCTTCTCCCAGATAACAAGCAACAAGAAGAAATGGCCTCAAGTTGTGCTGTAGTAGGTTTAGATTGGATATTAGGAACAATTTCTTCACTGAAAGGATGGTCAAGCATTGGAACAGGCTGCCTGGGGAGGTGGTGGCATCACCATCACTGGAAGCATTTAAAACATGCATAAATGTGGTGCTTAGGAAGATGCTTTAGTGGTGGGTTAACAGTTGGATTTGATGATCTTAAAAGTCTTTCCCAGCCTAAATGATTCTATTATTCCATTTAATTACATTCTTGGATGTTAGAACATACAATTATTTTTATTTTTTTTTCACAAAATGTAGTTCTGCATGCTTTATTACAGTTCTGTTTTTAGTTCCTTCTGTAAGTTTTAGTAAAATCCCTGAATATAGACTTACAAGCACAACATAAAACAGACTTTTAAATCACAAAACAGTTTAAGGACATGTACAGTATATTAGCATGTGTTCCTGAGACATTTGCATGAGGTAGCTAGTCCATATTTTCCCTTTAGAGAAATATTGCAATTATTTTCTTTAATAATTTGTCAATGTTGGTGCCTTAAAGTAACTGTCAGTAGATGTTCACAATTAATTATTACAGCATTATATTTCTCTTCCATTATTGCTCTAAATTGTTAGTAAAGTTGAGGTACCATCATGGAATCCATGGGGAGATTGAGTCTAGAAAAGCAATGATTGTGCCTTTCTAAAATTTGATCAGGATCTAAAATTAATTATGTAACATATGTAAAATGTTGATAATAAATTATCATAATTATCTTAGAAATGGAACTGCCTTGACAAACCCCACGCTTTTAATTTTTTCCAATTTGTAGGCTGCCTAAAACTGTAAGCAGAACAACTTTCAGCCAATAGGTGAGTCACAGTTATCTTTATTGAAGCCCTCAAAAGCAGTTCACAAACCCCAGCGGGTCTCCTGCAGATCATCAGTTTTAAAGACAGAAGTGATCAGGATGTTCTTACCTATCATTTCAAAATAAAAGATGCAATTTAATTCATTAATTCTGGAATTATGGCATGCATCTCCCTCACAGAAATGTTTATAACTCCTTCTAATGGCTTCATCTTTCTCTGTTTTCTTTTTGCATCTGATAAGCCCCTACACTGACTGCTTCCAAACATGCATGTCACATCTTTTTTCCAAACTACAGGACAGTCACATTGCAACCTCTCAAAAACTCCTGACCCTTCAGGTTCAAACACATACTTTGGTTTTATCTGCTTTACAAAAAAAGCATAAATTAGGAAAGGTTTGCTTTTCCACCAATTCTTGAATTAAGAAAAAAAAGAAAAAAAATCTGTCAGCCTACATGTTATTTAACAATACAATACTCATTTAAAGATAAAAGGGGAAAGCATACAGTAAACCAAGGGTGTGTTGAGAAGCCTAGGCAAGCATTCAACATAAATCAAATCAATATGTAAATTCGTGTTTGATTGGGAAATCTGCATTGCCCATGTAAGACCCCAGCAGGGAGTAGAGAGCAGCTATGATAAATGAGTTTACATGCTTCTAAATTCCAATTAAAAATCGTCAAATACAAATGTACCACTGGGATCCAAGCTGATTCATGTGATTGTCTTGTGAATGCTGGGACAGGCATTTTTTTTCCGAATGCAGACCCACTGGATGTCGTAACTTGATATGTGATATGCAACAATAAAGTGATTTTAGTTAATAGTTCTTTTAAACTGCTGATGATTTTTCTTTGTGTTGGAGCAACTTTACAATCTTCCAAAACAAAGCTCTCCAAATAGATGGCAAATGGGTTTATGGGAAAGGAGAAAATGGCAAAGATGACAACTGTTTTGTCTGGTGCAAATCTGGAATTGCTCTGGTGGAGATATGCCAGCTTAAATAGAGTTAAACATGATGATCCATAACTGATACATATATTATGTTTGCTTTTTTCTAAACAAGAAAATCTTTTTTCTCTCTCAGTGAAAATTTCTTATTACATCAAAAGAATAAACTACTTTTAGAACAGGTGTCATATAGATGAAATCAAAAGAAGTTATAAATTTGCTGAAATTTAAAACTTGGGGGAATCTCAAAAGTAACTGTATTTAATATAAAACTGAAAAGGGATTACAATTCTGAACAAAATCAGATCACCACAAGAGTCAGGAAGAAATGCTTTCCCTTCTGACAAGCATTTTTCAGCTATCCAGATTTTTTGAAGGCCAGATTTAATTTTCTTCCAAATATCAGTCATGGGGTGATGCTGGAAGGAGGATATTCTGGTGTCAGAGACCATGCAGGTACAGGCATCTTTGATTGCCCAGTCCAGCCCTCTCCTAGCACACAATATTTGGAAAACTCTCAAGCTTCATTCTAAAAATATTGCTTGTTTGCCTTCGTTTGGCTTTCTGAAAGGATTTTCTAAAAAAATCCATGAAAGAAAAGTCCACTAAGGATTACTAGCTACACAATAACTCTGCCTCCAGAAGGCCTTTCCCCACAGATAACTGGAAACAGAGAGATCACTCTGGCAAAAAAGGCACCCCACATCTCTCTGTTTTCCCTAGGCATCAGCATCTTCTCATTTTTGTCAGAAAGAGAAGAGATTCATGGGCTACAAATACCTTTGGTGTGCCTGAGACAGAAGATTTTATGTTCTTCATCTGACTACAATTCTATTTCTGGTATAAGTTGTCTGATTTTCTTCCATGCTCTTTGGGTTTTCTCTGTTTGTTTGTTTTCTGGGGGGAGGGTGTGGTGTGTGCTTAGTTTTAGGTGATTTTTTTTTTTTTTTTTTTTTTTCAGGAATATATTTTAGTTGCAAAAGCAGGGCTTGGTCTTCTGTATGTGTGTACCTTTCTCTCAGTGAAGGCTGGGACCACAATATTCTCAATTAATTAGCTTAATTGCCTTCCATACAGCTTGGAGGTATTTCAGCAATTAAATAAAGATACTATTTTGCAAAGATATAAAATCAGTACACAAATCCTATGTGTAGCTGTAATGTGTGACCTGGCCGACAGTATTAGAACAAGGTAGGTGATGTTCAGTAATACTTGACAGCATATGTCAGGCACTCTGATTACCTGAGCTGAGAATACAGTTGGACAAGCCTATACATTCAAAACAGGGGTGTATTTCATTTGCTTATTTGGATCTTGTGGGTTTCTATTATTAATCTATTTATTATTATTTATTTTGGCTGAGCTTCTTTCAACTCTAGACTTCTGATACCAGCTACACCTTCCCAGAATGACTGAAAGATCAATGAATATTGAAATATACAGGTGATTTTGGTTTTGGTTTGTTGTTGTTGTTGTTGTTGTTTTGGTTTGGTTTGTCTGGTTGGTTTTTTTTCTCTAAGGTAATACTTCTCTTTCCAGATAAACTGGAATGATCTTTTAAACCTTCAGACCATCCTCCTAATTCACCTCTGATGTTTGAGAAAAATATCATGTTCAGGACAGCAATTGTTCCTTTCTCAAGATGAGTTCTGAAAACAAACCATTATCATAGAGGTCTTCAGAACAGCTGACCTAACAATGGTGATACCACTTTGTACATAATCTAACAAGAAATATTTGAAAAACTGAATCATGTTGCTACTTAACCGATGACTGCTGCTTTGGTATTAATGGAGATACTTTACTTGACCAGTTAGAGACTAGGATTGCCACAATGCTTTTGAAGCAATTACAAAACAAACATCGACTCGTATTTGCTAATGTCATGTATCATCCCTTCTTGTATAAAAACACTACACTTATGGTCAAACAACATCAGAGGCAAACACCACTTAATTTATGGTTTGTTAGCAGTCTAAATCTCTGCTGATCTACACGTATGTGGCAGTGTGTGACAGCAATAAAATGAAGGGCAGAAAGACCAAATTATTCTCTCTCACACCAGGCACTTATGACTAAGTCAGACATGAAGTCACTCTCCACAGGTGCCAGCAGTGGGCTAGTGGACCATGCTCCATTGAATTAAAATTTGAAGCAGCAGCCCAAGGGAATAACGACACACTTCAGCCAAACACCTGAGCTTAGGGAGAGCACAGGACTGCTCAGGAAGTTTTGTTCCCTTCTCCTCAACAATCACAGCCTTCTACCAGGAGAAAATGTGATGAGGATGAAGCAGTGGAGACAAAAAAGGAGCATCAAATGTGCAGGGAACTGACTGTGGCACCTACTGGTTGAAAGAGGAGAACCTGTGTTTTCCCTTTTGGAGGTCAGTCAGATCTAGGACATGCTGAGGAGAGGGGCATCAGCCCTCCAAAAGCCCTTGATACAGAAACACAGGGTATTTGTACCTGTTGATGAATTTATACTATGCATTACCTCATACCATTTAATCTATAAGTCACATGTTTTTGACTGTAAGTCTTCTAAAAATAAAGCCACACTCCGTTATAAGACTTGATTTTTGTCTGTATGTGACATTACAAAGAGAACTCTTTGACATTACTGTCAAAACAATAAACAAACACAATTCAGGGGGATATACTGATTCAGATCAATGATAAATATGTAACGTTCTATGTTGTCTCTTGGATGTTATGTGTTTACAAAGGCATTAGTGATTTTTTTATTACACCAGACTTGTTTGGTTGCTACATTTTACTTCAAAGATGATCAAAGATTACTTCCAGCTAATAGGCAAGCACAACAGACATTAATGACTAATGTCAGAGCCCAGTGTTTAGAACTGTGACAATGGGTAAGGGATAGCAACACACTGCATTCTTGACTATACATTCTTTAAACTTCTGAACAGTCAAGAAAATAAGTGATTGGCAACAAATATTAAATCAAGTAGGAACAAAGGCGGCCCTTGAAACTATAATGAATATGCAGCTCTTTCTGAGGGAAGAGACTGCTGAAAGCAATGAGATTTCATGAAATAAGAGCTATGGCTTAAACTATAATGAAACAATAAATACATTCTTCACAAATATGGAAAGACATTTCCCTTTTTTCATTGTCAGATGTTGGCTCCTATATTAATGCAATCTCCCAACCTGCACTATGGGGTTTAAACAAAATAGAAGAGATAAGACTGAAGATTTTTTAATATAACAATATGCAGAAAAATAACCATCATTTTTTATCTTACCTTTTTCAACACATGACAGATAAAACATGTTTCAGAAGTGGGTAACCAAAATCTTATGCCAGAGTGTATTGTATTACTTAACCTACTAGGATGGCAAACTGCTTATTTGTGTCTTCTTCTGGGAGTATTTCCATAGGATGTTGAACGCATGTGACATCATCTGATTACAAATAAGCCAACATTCAACCATTAGAAAGCTAAACTGCACAAAGAAGCTCTGCAACTTTTGATGAAAATCTACCTTTCTTTTTGGATGGCTGAATCTTCAGGAGACTATGGTTGCAAACTAACTTGCATAGAAAGCAACCCTATAAATGTAGGTGGATTATTACAGTTGTTTTTATTTTTGTTCCATAAAATATCACATTGATATGTGCATGAAGATGAATATCATATCTGGAACATCACATAGACTTTCTACTTTTTTACTCCTTAGTCCTTCTCACATTATACTCCACCACCCTCTGCTCTGTACTTCGTTCTTTCCCCCTGTTTTTCTTACTTTCCTTTTAGTTGTTTTTCTCACTTCTCTGTTTTCTTTTTTCTTCTCTCTGGCTTTTCCTTCTTTCCTCTGTTCTAAAACCCCTATTCCATTTTATTATTTACTTTGTCTCTCAGTCATTTTACTCTTCTCTTCTCTTCTCTTCTCTTCTCTTCTCTTCTCTTCTCTTCTCTTCTCTTCTCTTCTCTTCTCTTCTCTTCTCTTCTCTTCTCTTCTCTTCTCTCTTCTCTTCTCTCTTCTCTTCTCTTCTCTCTTCTCTTCTCTTCTCTTCTCTTCCTCCCCTCCCCCCCACCTTACTTCTCTGAATCACCTTTTATATGGTGCCTGTTTTACTGCCCACCCCCAATTATTATCACTCTCATCTTTAATGTGTCCCTCATTTCCCATCTGTTCATTATCTCCAGGTTGTCCATCTCATCCTGTTACAGACAGACCATGTTGCTTCTTGCTGCCCACATAAGAAACAAGGAGTCTTTCAGCTGGCTTGCTTTTCTTGATTCCACTGTATCTTTCTCACACCACATCCCACTTGGTAGTGAATGTTAAGAACAACTTTAAAATATTTTTTACAAAAAAACCCCAAAAAAACCAAACCCAAAAAAACCCAACCAACAAACCCCAGTCCTGGATCTATGAAAAAGAAGACGACAGGGTCACTTAGCTTTTGTGTGAGGTGCCAAAGATACAGTCTTGCTTTTGTTGACTCTGTTTTATCTTGCTGCTGTTTCTGATATTCCAAAGAACTTAAATGTTTCGTCAGTCTTTATGCTCTATTTTTCAAACATACACACTCATAGGAGACATCGAGAACAGAGGAAGCAATAAACACAGTCTGGAGAAGAGAACCCATCAAACTGGCTGAAGAACTGAGAAATGCTTCGTGTAAAACCCAAAGAGCACAGAAGTAATATTTTATACAGCTTTTTTATTTTAGAGGAGGTTTGGTGTTTTAGACCCTGCTAAACAATTTCAACATCTGTAGAGTCTCCAGTGCACTTTGGAATCACTTCCTGGAGTGTGACGGAATAGAAATGACTCTTAGTCATAACAAAATTTTCTACCTAAGCAAGATTTTGGCACAGACAACCAGAAGAAACATCTCTTCCATTTTGGTGGGTTCTTTGCCTCTGGAAGGAAATTATGGGATAAGAATTCAAGACGACAGATCGAAGCACACTTGGAACGTCCAAATTGTTTAAACAAATCACTGAAGTAATTTGAAACAATAAGCATCTAAATAAATTTTAAATCAGTAATTTTAAATCAAGTTTGGAAAAGGAAGTTTTATGCTGTTAAGGGAGCAAGAGGCACAGCTACCAAAGGTTTTCTGTAGAAGCTAAGTTAATTGCAGTTCTTGCAGCTGATATATGTGGGCTTAGTTGCTAAGAGAAAAGTAGGTTTTCTTGTAAGGGTAGATTAGGATATTGTTTCTTGCAATACTATTTTCTATTTTATTTTTTGAAGATTTCCTTGGCTAGAATGCTTTGATTTACAAGGAAAGAACAAAATGCATGGAAAGTGGTGTGCCGGATTGGTGAAAAAAATACGCGTAGCTCTTCTTTAACAAATAGTTTCTTAAAGATTTACTATCTGAACAAATTAAAGTGCATGAAACTTCCTGATAACTGGTTTGACCCCCAAATTCATGGTTCCATTTTCACCTTCATTGAGGATGAAGATGAAGCTACAGCGTTATATCAGATGTTAGGTTATTTATGGTTTTACGTGGTACTTACTTACAACCTATAGATATAATCACTTGGACATTGTAGATTTCCAACTGTACAGCCACAGAACAATATGAAGGAAAAGGTACTAGTTTAAAAAAAACCTATACTTTGTTCATCTTTTAACATGCAAGGCTTTCGTTTCTTTTGATGTAAGTTCTTTCATTTTTGATGAGACAAAAATCAAACTTTACTTTTAATACACTTCTTTTTCTAGCAAAAGAAAGAAAAATTTTATTGATAACTTTCAAATGAGAAGTATTTTGTTAGTATTTTAACATTTTTTTTTCTATTTTTGTCCTTTTTCATTCTGATAAGAATTGACCTTTAAGTAACCATTGCCCTATAAAAGTAGCATTTATGGCCAACAGCCAACTTTTCTTTGTTTATTTTCAGCATGATCAATTAAGTTGCTGAGTTCACATCTACATGATATTTTATATCTTGGTAATTGCTTCCAAAAGTGTTTGTTAAAAGATTGATCATTATGATGCATGTCGACAGATATTGAGCTGAAGAATTTGCTCTCTGAAGTGTGTAGGTTTGCAGTGTGCAGGAAGCATTAGGCAGTGATGCAGGTAATTATCACCTGATGTGACAACATGATGGGTACTGTAAGCCACAATGCCTAAACTTTAGTTGGATGTATATGAGCCTTGAGATCCTGTAACAAAAATGAAATTAACTAACTCCTGTCACTTCAGTAAGGAACTCGCAGGGAGGTACTAAAACCCCCCCCCATAAATATTAGAAGTCCCTGAAAGCTAATGAACCAGTTTTCTATAGCTGAAATGACAGAGCATCTACCAAGAGATCCAAGGACCCAGTCTATGTTTCTCTCCCTAAAGCAATTAGTCAATCGGTACCTTCACAGATCTGTGAAACAATCTGTCCTATTTCATACATCTGTGCAAGTATTACTTTAAAGTGATAAGGTTACTGCAGTGAAGCCTGGCAAAGACTTTTACAACAGGGTTGTAGTCACCAGCAGCTAAGAAATGTCAACTGTAATTAAAACCAATCATTTTCAAATATATGCCATGATTTGGAAATGGTGAGGAATGTTTTTACAGTAAGAAATCTTAGCCCTGCGAGCACAGAGTTTTTTAAGATTCTTTTTTCTTTTTGTGGGAGGAAGATTTTTTTCTTTTTCTTTTGGCAACACCATTTTGAAGATGTTTATTCATTAAGGCAATTGTATCAAAAATCACAGAACTGCAGGTTTCTTCTCTAAACTTGTCACAGTTCTTATAGAGCTTGCATTTAGGAATTGTCCCTGCATGTAATTCTGAGTACATGGCATGGAATCTATTTTAAAGATTTGTGAAACACTTTGGCAAAGCATCTTTTTACTGAAAAGTGACATTTAAAAGTACTGAATTGAATTATGTTCAGCTTTTGGCAAGTAGTTTTGGAAAAATCAAAAAATACAAGTTTGTAAATGGTTAAAGACTTGCTTCTAAAATAAAGCATTTATATGATGCAAACTAATTTCACATAAGGATACAGCTTCCATTTGCAAAGATAATAAGATTATAATGGCTCCCCTATACCCAGTTCATTTAACTCTCTGTGTATTGCACCACTGTAGCAATTTAAATGTGATCCTCCTTGATGCCAGGCAATCTTTTTAGCAACAAAGGTGTAAAGTGCTCCAAGGCAAAAGTGTCTTACTGTGTTTTTTATAACTGGAGCAGTGTCTGGGACTCAAATTTTTCATTCACTAGAGAGGGCTCTTTGTCCACTCATGCCTAGTAAGTATTTGGTTGATCATTAAAATAAGGAGACAACTGAAAACATTGCCTCCGGTCATCTTCATAATCACATATCCCCATGTAGTATACTGCATGTGTATATATATATATAGAGAGAGAGTGTATATATACTATATATACAGTATACTGGAGATAGCAGAACTCTAAGGTTTACTGTAAGTAGACCTGTACTTCTTCACAATGTGGCTAAAGTACATTTTGGGAGTCTGAGAGGTATGGTGATGACAAAAATTTGTTATTGTGTGCAAGACAATATGCTTATGTGTGCCAGGGCAGCTCTGGCCAATCTCATTTATAGAGCTGAAGAGATTAGTGCAGTGCCAAGTGCTGTCTCGGCACAATTTTTCAACTCAGAATAGGCACTGTAGTTATGCCTGTGCTTTGGATATTGGGATAGAAAATTAAAAAATGAAGATTTTTGTACTAGTTTGCTCACATATTTACTCAGATAAAACCTATTGTTTTTCAAAGCTATGTTAAAGCCAAATAGGATGTTGAAGGCTGAATCCCACTCCTGCTGGAGTCAATGGTCAAACATCCATTTGTTTGGTTTAGGCCAGTATTTTGTTGTAATGACATGTCAGCTGCTCCCTGCAGACAACAAGTAGCTTTTAAATGTGATAAAGTACTTTCCTTACCTTCTGATAAAACAGTCCAGAAACTGTCCCACTGGTTAATGGGAGGTTTCTGTTGAGGAGATTCCTCTCAACTCCAACATATTTTCTCTTTGTACAATATTTGGCATTACTGTAAAATTCTTACAGTTATCTCAAATAATAATAAAAAAAATTACTTGGAACTACACTTTTAGAAAAGTGAAGTGTTCCATATTGTATATAAAATGTTGAGGAAAAGAATGAAGAAAACATATTATGACCAATTTTATTCCTTTTTGTTCACTTAATGCATGCCAAACTTAATTCTGTGTTAAAGTGACATTAACTACACAGAAATTTAAAAGAACCAAAGTGCAAGATTCATACTCCATCTGAATCTATTGCTGTTTTAATTGATAGATATTTTGATTTTAATTTTTACTTATTGATATTTGTATAAGACCAGTGAAAATTGCTTTTAAAGTCTTCACTGCTTTTATATACAAAAGGATGATAAAATTATGTATTTATTCCTATGAGTTTCATTATCGTGCAACTCTTTCTGGTATGAATGAATATCTTGTTAGAGATAACATCTTGGTCCTTTCAGGGTGAAGAAATATATTTCATGCCTGAAAACAGCGTCCCCACAACCAGCAACAGTAAGTTTCATAAACTGTGAACTCTGAGAACCTTTCAGGATGATTATCCTCCCAACAAAAGAAGTTAAAGAGTAGGTTCATTATTGTCCTTAGCTCAACACAAACCTGTAAAAGAAACCTGCATTTTTCAATGGCAATGCACAAATTTGAATAAAGATACCTTTCAGCATGCAGCTACTATGATTTTTTTTCTCTTTTACTGGTTCTCATAGACTGTCAATGAAATATTTACCTGGCTAGTGTGGCTTTCCCTATGTCTTTGAGTCGATGAGCCTGCCGTAGTGCTGGCTGACAGTCTTGAATATTCATTTTCCTCTGGTAAACCTAAAGCAGAACAACACTAATTTATAATCTGACACTTACGCATTGACTGATTTCAGCATGAGGTTCAAAAGACCTTGACATGTTTTACTAAACAAGAATGGGAAAAAAATCACACATTTGCCTGGATATTTACTATTTCCATGCTTACTGAAACTGGAACAATTATGGTTTACGAAGTATGAATAGCATCATAGGTATGCATGCTGGTTTAAAGAAGAGGCAATTGTACTGAAAGAGCCTGCAAATAGCACATTACCTATGTACTGGCCAGGGATTCCTCCTGCAATGCGGAAATCCCTGGCTCCTCTTCCCCTGGCTCCTTTTCATCACAGAAGCAATACAAAGGGAATGGACAACAGGCCTGCGGTTTGCTCTCAAATTAATGTCTCTAGGTCACACAGGAAGTCGATAGTAGGTCCAGGACTTACAACTTCATCTCCTCAGTATAGAGTTTTGTTTGTAATTCTTGTACTTATTGTGCAATCTCCATGTGGGAATTAGCTGCCCAAAATTTAGCTGTGTAAAAACCAGTCATCCAGTGTAAAAGAGGCAGGTGGTCTCCCTCTGGAGTCAAGAGAAACACCTCTGCACAGTGATCCTAGAGCGAGGCTCACTGCCGGCGCTTCCCCATCACTTCTGCCGGAGTGGGAAGACCAGTCACATAGCACTACAGAGGATCTGAAAGGTGGGATGAGGGGAAGCAAAGGCAGAAGCAGAAACACAATGAGTCTATGATAGGTGTTATTGAGCCCCTCACAAACTAGAATCACAGACACTGTGGTAGGTCTGGTATCCAGCAATTTTGGTATTGCTTTGTATAGCACATATTCCAAATTTTCATGCTACTATGGCATCCACAAACAGCATATCGCTACCCCTTCTTCAGTCAACAGAACACAGCTATCCACCACAAGAAAAGGATTCATCCTGGTGAGAGATATGCAAGTTGAATTGTTTTCAGTTAGATCACCTGAGATTTGCTAACTAGAAATTGATAACATCTAATCTGAAGTATTTGATTTGTCTAGGCATCTACCTTTTGTGTGGCTAAAACTGGGTAAAGTGCTTCTGGGCCTAGATATGTAACTCTTAGATAAGGAAATATGAGGTGAGTCCCACTCGTTGTATATTATGCACAAAATACACAGAATCATAATGGAAACAATTGAAAATTCAGATGCAATGAATCATAAACTACTTATGGGATTATGTACTACACTAGACATAGTTCTGTTTCGTGTTCATGTTCACTTGTTCAATCACAAAACTGGCATAGAAACAATGTGAAATATTCCTGTCTTACAACTTGCTATTTTCAGTACCAAAAATGCTTTTTATTTTTTTTTTGATAATTCAGCATGAACGCTTACATAGTTACTGATATATGATTAACTCATGAAAATGTAAATTGTACAAATAATGCCATAAAATAACCTGATTTTGTGAGAGAAATCGAACATGAATTTTAAAGAGAAGGAATGATCCTTATTCCTTTTTGTCCTCTACCCTGCTTTTAGCATTCCTCTTATAATGGTGCAACTCCACAGCTTCGTAACTAGGGACAGCTGGGGTTTTTTTGTTATTTGTTCTTTTGAATAAAGCCTGTGTAAAGTATTCATAAATATGGATTTTCTTCTGCAGCTTCAAATCATGTGGAATTCCTTTGGACACACACAAGCAGTGAAGAAGGTGGAACCCCTGCTTGCAGCTCAGGAGTAAGGTCAAATCTTGTCAGAATCCAGCATTTCAGTCCTTTCTTGCCTGGTGCAGAGAGTGAGGGAGTCTGACCCTGTTCTCACAGTGACTTGGACTATGTGCTGTTTTCGAGGTGGAGCTGTCACTTTTTGAAGCTGGTGCATGATATATTAGGTATGTACTGGGGTAAGGTCTGATGTTCAAGGTCTCCAGTTACTAGGCTTGTAAAATACATGTAAGTTACCACTATTCCTTTCTTACCGATATTAAATACCCTGTCCTGCAACTTAAAATTTTCCCTCAGCAAAATTACATATTTTTTGGTCAAATGAAATATTTGAAACAAATTTCCCTCCAAAAATCCAGGTTTTGTCCACACAAAACAAATCCTTTTTTTTTTTTTTTTTTCCAAATAATTTCCTGAAGTAATAATTTATTTTCACGGATCCAGTTTGGATACAACTCAAACAAAACAATAAAAAATTATCTAAATTTCAATGCCAATTGCCTTTTAAAAGTAGGTGTTATTTATTTCATTCAAATAAAAGATATAATGTAAAATATTTTCATGATTCTAAACCATCATAAGTGAATGAAAATACTTTCCTAGGCCAGCAGCACATTTTGAAAAGCTACTGCTTTTGCACTATATTCATACACTTCAGTATCTACTGTCCCTGACAGCCTTGAGCTAAGAATAAGGTTATCAATGATTTTCTGTTTATTTCTATGAAAAGCTATGATAAAGGTCTTATCAAATAAGTAAAGTTTCCATGTACAGCAACAGCACGTTGTCACAGACATGGCAAGCAGAGGCTTGGTGCATTTTGGAAAGATAAATGGAGTAGTTGATTACATTCTGAGAGTTTTCCTTTATGTACACCTAAATAAATATTAGGATACCACAGCTGTGCATTGAATAAGACCTTGCTTAATTCAGCACAAGGTTGGAAGCATCAGTTTAGCATGGGTCAGGGGCAGAACTACAGGAACATAAGTTAATCAGGGGTTCAGGCTGGAGCACAAATTACACCATCTGGACTGGGCTTTCTTGCAACTATTCTCAAGTTACCAAAAGTCAGTCTAATTTGGCAATTCTTTGGCAGGGTTATGCTTCCTAATATTATTACTGAAATTATATGTGGTGGTGAAAATGATACCAGGGAATACGATTCAATCAAAAATCTCTAACTGCAGAAGTTAAATGAAAGAAATGCATTCGATTTTTTTCACATAATCAAGAATATGGCCTTGTCCCAAGCAATATGTGTATTCAAACTAGAAACCCAATCCTTTACCCACTTGCTCCCTGTAATGCCTTTTCTATATTGCTTCAAAGGAAGATCCCACACTCAGTCCCTGATCTTCTTCCTATACTTGCTATTTCCCACTTCTGCCCTGTTCTCAGATCCTCCTCTTGGGATCCTTCAGATAAATAGCTTGCATCTCAAATATTGAAATCTAGTTCACAGGACATCTAGAAGCAGTCCTGTGGTTCCAGACAACCTCTGGCCTCATAGGCTTTGCTACCCCCAAACTGGAGACCCTGCATCTCCTGAACTCCAACATCCGTATTGGCAAAACAACAGCAACACCACAGAGTCTCTGCGTCTTCACAGCTGTGGCCACACATAATCCCCCAAACCTTCTACCTGCCTCCATGATTCTGCATTCACACACAGGCTGGATCTACTGATCAACTCCACTTGATACATGGGCTGCTGGAGTGTGAAAGAGGCATCACCAGGAAAGGCAAGACGTAAGGCTGTATGCTGAACGGTATGTAGCCTGTGTCATGGTGACATGCCCCTTTTCTGTCAGGTTATCTGCTGTGACACCTCTCCCATTCTGTGACTTGTTGCCTGATGTGCTTAGACCTGGTGGTAAGTTTCAAGAGGCTATATAGCAGAGTGTAGCCCACAGGTGACCTCCTTAGAATGGCTACCTTCTTGACAGCTAAAGCTAGACAAGACTAATCTCCTTACCTGAATAATGCATAAGGCTTCTGGTGAAACAGGCAGGTTCTTACAGTTACTCTTATGCCAATCTGCATAAACTATATAGTGAGTCCAGTCACATGGATCTCCATACACAAGCAGCGGACCTCAGTTATAAATGAAAAGGAATAACCAGAGAGGCATCCTTTGAGGGACAGCAGTGTGCCAACGAAGCTGGATGAACAGGTGCCTGTATGACCATTAGGCACAATGCAGCACAATGCTCCTTCGGCCCCATGGGCTGTCTCTATCTACTCTAATTTTCACTTGGGTTACAGAGAGTAAGTACCTCTACAACACACTCCACTGGGGGTAAAGAACTGTCAGATATCTGGGGAATTTCTCCCTTTCACTAACCGAAGGCTAGGTCACCTCAGTCACTTACTACAGTTGTCATATTTCAACATTCCACTTAATGATTACACACTCCTTTGTATCCTGTTTGGTACTAATGATAACTAATTTCTGTAAACTTTTATCTGCCGTGTCTGAGTGTCTCCCACCAGAAGATCTGTTGTTTTGGGTGATTTAGGATCACAACTTTCAGCATTGTAACGTAAAAGGTTATTATAGGCTTTCTGATTACTCTTTCTGTTTGGACAAGAAACAGCACAAAAGCTTGCTCTTTCAGACTAAAAACTCTTGGTGAGCGTGGAAGATTTGTGTCAGAAAAGTCACATTTGATAGCACAGACCTGTAGAAAGATATGACTCCTAATATTAAAAATCAACTAAAGAAGAGGATTACATTATATAAAATGAAAAAGCAACTTCTATTGAAATTCTGAACTAACAGCAGTACCAGAAACTAAACTCAGCTTCTGAAAGCAACACAGCATTAATCTGTGAATGAATTTCCCTTGACCTAATATTTTTTCCCTTTGATTTTTCCAGCATAGCTTTCAAACTACCAAGTGTATTATGCCTAGTTCTACCCTTAATGGTAAAGGCTATACAACTGTTCTGCTTACACAAACCATATTTAGCCTTAAGTTTTCAGGATGAAAATAACTTTACCCAGTGCCATGCAAGTATTTAGACATCTGTTTCTGCGTATTTGATCAAAATAAATACTTTCTATTTGTCTTGTGCCTGTTCATACTTGTGTATTTGTATTGTGTGATGCAATACAGCCATTATATCCTTAGGATTTATTCTTTCTGTCATTACTCTTGCACAATTTTGATCATCTTGTTGCAATGATAAACAATTTGTCATTCACTAGTAAGGCACCTGTAGCAAAGGGAGATCCTGATTTCCCATTTTTGGTCCCACTTGTGTTGATTATAGCATCAAAAATCTCAAATTTCAGTCCTCCATGACTCAGGATGCTTATAGACTGGGAGCTGAGCTAACTACAAATTCCTCAACAGAGGCTGTTTTATTTTCTTCACATTCAGCTTTTATTGGAGAGGGGTTTATAGTTCACACATATAAAGTTAAGCCAGTTCCAGAAACATAGATATTTCACATCTCAGAAGATTCCAGCTCGACTATATCTTACAAAGTTCATTCAAGGAAACACTTCAGTAATTTCATGTTAGAAGAGCTTTGGGATTAAAAATTGCTTACCATTTGATACTGAATTCCCATTTTCAGCAGTCACAGAACTGGACAGTGGATTAGATGACTGAGTTCCATGGTTATTTGCATTCTTATCCTGGGTTTCTGATCCAATACCTGATGTATTTGGATCTTCCCTGCTCCTTAAATTCAGATTAGTTTCAGCACCTGATGCAAACAGAGAAAAAGCTTGTCAGCTTCCTATTAACTAGTGGCTTTCACATATAAGTAGAAATAAACTAACACAGAGAAACCAAATTACTTTATCACATTAATTGAATTAATCACTAAATTCATGAGTCCAGTGATAAATGTGGAAGGTTTAAGCCAGTGATTTTTGCAGGGTTTTTCTTTTTTCATTGTTAATGTTCCACTTGCAGCCATCTAAAGTTTATGGAAGTGAAAGGCATTATAAAATGCCATTTGTACTGTTTCTTTTCACACAAAAATCAGATGATAAAGCTCAGCAAATGTTTGTATTTCCTCTATTTTAGATTACGTTCTATTTTGCATGCGTTCATATACCACTGCCATCACTGCAATGCTTTCACCATTGCATTAGGTGGTACTAGCAACAGCTATAACAGAGGTTTAGTTTTTCTGTCTCCTACCACAAGAAACAAAATGGCTTTTCATACGAAACTGTATGTAGCAGCGTTCCTCCCAGCAGAGCCTCCCCGTGGGCATTATTTACCCTGCCTCAGGGCTCTGCATCCATCAATCATAATTTTCTATAAAGTTCCAGGTTTTTCTGTCATAGCCTTTTAGTTACATTTCTTCAAGACATCAAGAGGAGGTCTGATCCTGTAGGAGTTCCCAAGCTATGTACAATGCACAGGCATTTCTTCAAAGAGAAGGGCAAAACCCTTCTCTTTCTTTCCTCTCTGACTGACAGCACATCCATGCAAAGCAGAACAGCTCAGCTCACATCAAAGTGCCTGGAGCTGGCTCTGAGCTTGCCTGGCTTTGTCAGCCCCAAGAAACAGGGCTCAGCCATCAGCTGTGCCCGAGTGGTGCTCCCCACTGGAGTTGAGGGGCTGAAGCCAGGTTTGTATCCCAGAGTCAAGACTGTGAATGCATGGGGATGGTAGGAGAGACCCACACTGCAGTTCTGGCATGCCAGGCTATCCCCACTCCACCCCCGTGTGGCAGGGCTGTTGAGGCTGCATGAAATGCTGCACTGGCAAGGCTATGGACATTTTAAATGGATTTTTCTCTCTTTACTGTGTTTCTCTTAATTTTGCAGTGAAAATATATGCATACTCTTTGCTTGCTGTAGTCGGGTTTGTTTCACAGAAGACAAAGCTGAATTCAGTTCTCTGTTTGGATCCATTTCAGATTTCCTAACTGCTTCCACCTGCTCTGAGAGCTGGCCTTAGCTGCGGGGCTGACATATTATGGCTGACCTGGGTGCAGAGGTCCTATTTAGCACTCTAAAATGGAAATTTTTCCTCTAGGACAGCTCTCAAAGAGGTAATCCTTGTTTTTGGGTGTGTCTGTCTAAGCTTTGTCATAATGACAGTAACAACCAATGGAGGTCAAAAGACTAGCTATTAAACCCAACATTACAGCGTTCACGCATACTGCCAATGACATCCTCAGCTCTCCCAAAGATAGAATACATTCTTACGAGTCTTGAGCACATGAACATTTTTCAAGGGGAAAGAAAAAACATTTTCTCACCAGGTAACAGATACCTCACCTGCAGATTTTCAAACTTGATGTTGACTGCACAGCTGATTTTTCATTTTTATGCCTGAACTGAAGAAAACCCACCTGGTTTATAAAGTACCAACATTTAAAAAGTGAATTCATTAAATGAAAACTATATATCCATTCTGTTTAACTTGAAATGTTTTGTTTCATTGAAAAGGTCTTTGTTATTTTTGCTTAGCTTTTAGTTATCTAACTCTGAATCTTTCCTAACATTTCCTCTTCTAACAAAAAAAGCTTTCTTGAAAAGTCAAGAAGTTTGTTTCCAAGCTGTCAGAATAAAACATTCCAATGGTTCTTTTGCTCCATCCCTTGCCCTCATTCCCTGATCATTTTTGCCCGATCTGACTGGAGTGTTTTAGTGGCACTGTTTCATAAACTGCATATTTAGGCAAAAGTGCTACGCATTGAAAAAATTAGGCCAGCTCTACGCACAGTATCTGACTTGGGAAAGGCAGTAGAATCAGAGTCTGAGCTGAAAAATGCATACAGTACAATTATGAGAGCATGCCTGATTTAGCTTTTGTACAAGCAAGTTGACTGCAAAATGCATCTTTGCAGCTCATATTAAATTTGTCTGAAAAGGAAATGTCACTTTCAGATGTTAATAGTCAGTGCAGTTGCCTATAGATCATAATCCACCTACATAATTATTGTGCCACCTTTTACATAAAGAGTCTCGGGGGAAGTGGCTGGGATCCTTATCTTTCTTGATATCCGAAAGATTTATTGATTTGCCTGACATCTGCAATTCATTTGAGAATGTGCAAGTGGAAAGACTTTTTCTTGCATTCCTGTTTGCAGAAGCCTTTGTTTCACAGGTACATTGATATCTTTTCATGGCATTCATGAAGGGTTCTCGGAAAATAAAAGGTTATATTTTCTCCTTTGTATCTCTAAAATGAAATACTACAAAGAATTGTGGATAGCTACTATTGAGCTAAAATATCATGCTAGATTGGCAGAAACAAGTAGTGGACAGAGATGCAACATATCTTTTGGGACAGCTATCTACAGATCTGTTATCCCATTTGCTTTATTCAGTCATTGTAAGAAATGCACCCTTTAGTTTCTAAACAGAAGACTATATAAAGAAAATATATGTCATAGTGCCTTATTTAATTAATCCTGAGGGTGGGAAAAAAGCCTATATTTTGTTTCAAAATAATCTGGATTATATAAAGATACTTGTACTAATTTCCTATATATAGGCATCTTCCAATCACCATTGGAGCAGTTTCATGTGAGTCCACAGAAAAAGTGTAGCTGCATATGTTGGCTGACGTCTAAAAGACTCCTGGTGTAGCCAGACTGTGTCCCTAGCAAACAAATACTGCTTATTTATTTTGGACTTTGTGTAAAATGGCTGAGTTTCATTTCATAAGAAAATATTTTCTATAAATAGGATAACAAGAGGATAACAAGGTGTAACTAGCAAACTGTCCCAGTGCTGCAAAACTTATCTGGGATCATTGGGCAATTCATGTTGGAAGACACCTCAGGAGGTCCCTCATGCACCCCTGCTCCAAGCAGGGCCAGCTGTGGGATCAGACCAGGTTGCTCAGGGCTTTGCCCAGGTGGGTCTTGAAACCCCCCAAGGATGGAGCCTGCCCACCCCCCCGGGCAGCCGGTCCCTCTGCCCACCCCCCGGCCTGCCTGCCCTCACGGGGGAGAGGTTTCACACCCAGCCTGAACCCCTCTCGTTTCAGTTCACGCCTGCTGTACCTTGTTGCCCTGCTGCCCCCTCCCCCTCCCCTCCCAGTAGGCACTGGGGTGGCTGTGAGGTGCCCCTGAAGCCATCTCTGCCCCAGGCTGGACAAGCCCCACTGCCCCAGCCGCTGCTCACAGGGACACCCTCCAGCCCTGAGCATCATGGGGGTGAACTCACCCCAGGTTGTCAGCATCTTTCTGTGTTGAAAGGTACCCAGTACCAGAAAGGTACGCCACAGTACCCAGATGTGGTCTAACAGGTCCTGGCCAGAGGAGACACCCCCTGGCCGGAGCTCCCAGCGGTGCTCCTGATGTTGCAGCCCTGGATGTTGCTGGCCATCTCTGCAGCCAGGGCTCGCTGCCAGCTCCTGCCCAGCTCCCAGAGCCCCCAGCATTCTTTCCCCAGACTGTCTGTCCCCAGCCTATATCATTATAAAAGGTAATTCCGTGCCAGGTGCAGGACATTGAGGTTTTTTTCCCCAATAAGTTTTAACATGCCAGAAGGCATTGACTTTATCTTCTGTGCTGGATTATGTCTCTCCATCCCATCTCCCCACTACTCAAAATATCCCTGAGCATAACAAAGATGTCTCATGACTTTGTATCACAATATTATTATTCCACACAATTTATAATTGTGCAGTGGTATCTTAGATGGACATACTGTGGACAATTACAAAAGATATAGGGAAGCCCTCTATTAATACTAAAGACTTAGAAAACCCCCACTGATTCCTATTTTATCCATCAAGTATCGGTCTGAAATTCACTTCACTTTCATGTTTTCCCAGTCACCTAATATAGAAGTTTGGACTTTTATCCACATTAATGTCAGCCTCCTCCTGCTGCCATGAATCTCTGCAGATACAAGTATGCACTGCTCTCCCATTACTCATCAACATTCTGAAACTATCAGAAATACTTTAGGATACAGAAAAAGAAAAAACTATGGTTCCTACAGCTGAACATCTTCACCAACGTGCTGAATGTTAGCTTTTTGTTCAGATTTGTGCTCTGCTGTTCTCACCAGATGGATGCATTATTTACCATGTTCTTTTTTTTTTTTTTTTTTTAAGTAACATCATCTTAACAATTTCCAGCTAGTAATAAATGTTATTTCAAAAGTCATCCATACCTACTTTTGAGACACTACCTACAGAGAGGTATCAGCTGTAAGAGCATGGTGGGAGTTCGTGTTTATAAAAGGAATACAAGCTTTAAGTGAAAACCCACAGACTTCGCAACAGTGAAGAGCATTTGGATTACTATTTTGGCAAAATGACTTTGCCAAAAAGATACCTGTGACAGTCAAATTCTGCTCTGACTAATCTTGCAGTTAGTGAGGATGTATGGACCACAAGGATGTACGGATGTCTGGATTGGGGACATAATTTGCCTCTCAATTGCAGCATAGTTAATAACTGGAATAGCATGTACAGTACTTTTAATCAGAGTATGACAAATCAAAGTGTAACAATAATTTCCTTACAAGCAAGCTTTGTATTCCAACAGATCCATAATTAATTACATCAACATTACTTGAAAAGTGTAAGAGGAAAGGTATGCAAAAGAGGCAGCTCACAGAATCCACATTTGCTAGTTATCCTCAGTGTTCCTGGAAGAGATTGAGTTTAAAACTCATGGCAAAGTCCTAAGGCACAGGATAGACTGAAATTTCACTTATTTTGGAAATAAAAGTGAGAGTATGGCAATCATGGAAATGATTTAATATATCTGCTTTTCATTTCCCTTTTTGAGTCATTATCTCACTCTTAAAAGAAACCCAGTGCACTGAGAGTCTAGATGACAGATTTTTTTTTTTTTTTTTTCAAAAGAATAACTTAAACTCTTTTAATTGAGCTATGGCTTCCAAATATCCTATTATAAAACTCTTCTTTCTGAAACATAAAATGAGGGATCCCAAACATCATAGTTATTTCATAAGCTGTATTTAGCCTGAATTAATGCTGTTATCACCAAATTAGAAGATGGGCCAGTATAGGCTCTATTCAGATGACAGATTAAAGTGCAATACTGAAACATTTTGAGAAACTATTAATTTTGTAAGGAAAATACGCATTTAGTCTATTTAATAAAGCCTAAAGCGAAGTATAAATCAATGACTGATATCAGCATTTAGGTGGAATCACCACAGACTTTTTGTGCAGCAAGACATGGAAAACCAGTATATTATTAAAAGCCTGACAGTAACTCACCTGGTTGGTTTGTATTTTTTCCCGTCCTTGTTTTTGCTCTCCTTTCTTTACAAGTAGGTATATCCATAGCCTATATCTGTCCCCATATGATCTTTTTTCAAATACTCCTTTTAACATTTAGTGCTCATTTACAGTCTGACTGAAAACTCATTAATGACAACAGAAGGGCTCCACTGCTTTCAGTGGGGTTTGGATCAGATTCATGCTTACCTTGGATGCTTTGTGCAGCACTGCCAAAGCACCGAGGGATTCATCACACAGGGTAAATACAGAGGGCCTCTTGCTTTGTCTATCCTGGTAACTCAGATGTGATTGTACCTGTTCTCTGGCCCTGAGGCAAATGATAGAGACCTTGTCTATACTGTTACACTTTCTTGCCCTTCACAGCAGAGAGGCTGCATCCAAGTTGTCTACTGGGAATAGTCCCTGGCCTGTGCCGATTCCTGAACCATGCCCAGATCTATCTGCAGGGCAGCCAGCCTGCCAGGTCCCAAACCATGCCAGGGACTGCTCTAGCACTGTGACCGCGCAGAGGATTGAGCTGCCATTCCCAGGACACTCCCCAGCACTGGCTCTCTACTAAAACAGACATAGCCTTTCACCTTGACAGCACCTGTTAGCACAGTCAGCAATCACTGGTCAATATTAAGTCCATCTCAGGTAAAAAAAGGAAAAATATGGAAGAAAAACAACCTCAAACCAGATGGGGCTAGTGGGGCACTGAACTGTTGTACAGTTTCTGCTAAGCTGCATTCAAAAGTTTCATCCTGACAGTAAGGGGAAAGCAGCTTCTTAGTTTTGCTGTAGTGTAAATGGAAATCATACACACACACACACACCCCAATCTGATCTGGCTTGTACCTGGACCATTCTTTCAAGGTGCATGCTCCTTTTCATCAGTTAAACAGAGAGTTAAGGCTGAGTTCTCAGCTGAGGAATTTCAGTGCCACAAGCTAGGCAGGATGTATCTAGGTCCTAAAATAGAAACAATCTCTGTCCTGATCAACAAAAAACATCAGCCCCGTGAAACAGAAACCACAAATATTATAGAAAAAACTTAAAAGCTTTTCCACAAAGGAACAAAACCTACAAAAATATGTAACACATATAATTATGCAAAGAAATATGAAAAAAGGGGGAAATAGTTCCCCTTCTTATCATTTAATGTCTTAAATAAATCCCACAATAATGTAAAATATTATTTCTTCGTTCATGGAAAACATTAATTTCTGTAACTAATAATCAATACATGGTTTTAGTTAACAAGATCCACAGGTGTTCATACTTCATTAACAACTATGAAATCTGGAAAACACAAACATTGTGGCAGATAAATTAATGTCTTACAGGAGGAGAAGCTTTCTGTACCTGGGCTGCTATGGAATCTAAAAGCTAAATAGCCTGATCTCCTTGAAACCCATGGCTGGCATCCAGCAAAATGGAAATTTCAAATCAAGCAGCTTGTCATTATACATGTGAATAAGAGAGAACTGATCGATCCTATTAACCAGCATATGAAAGACAAGTTGTTGCAGACAGAAGGAAATCCTGATCTGTGCTCTCACTCTTGGGAGAGTCAGGAATACACTGAATCCTAGTGGCCAACCCTGAATACTTGTTACATTTACTGTGGTAAGTGGATATGGTGAAGTGATGGGAAAAAAAAAAAAAAAAAGAAGATGGCAACTGCAGAAATCATGCAGATATTTTTTGGATGAAGGAAAGGGAGAGGAAGGTTAAATAAGAACAGGCCATTTCATTTTGGCATGAGTGTTTACCACTGCATTTTGTTGCACCTTGACAATTGCACTTGGCATTTTCTGTTTTGCTCTGACTTACTGTCGAGACATCCTTGTCCATGGCATTTTCTAGCTACCCTCAGCACATGTTGTCTTGGGTGTCCTTTCACCGGATAAATGCATATTGCTTCAGAGTAGTTCAGTTTACCCACACGAAGTCACACTGTGACCTGCTGTAGCATGACTGTTTACTTTGTCTACTGAGAGATGGAGGCAAGCAAATGCATCTTATTTGCTGAAAGAAATGGAGCAGGATGAAAACTGTCAAGACAGGATTCCCCCAGCCTATTAGCCTGTACTGCGTGTCTCACTCTCATGGCTGTGCTGCCGGCTGCTGCTGCCATCAGAGGCAATAATTATCCATTGATTTATTTCACCTCACAAAGCCTGCCCTTATAGCGGCAATTGTCCAGGATTTCCCCCTGCAACAATGCTCCTAGGATAGGCAGCAATGAATTTGTACTGCCACGTCCAGCACCCTTTATCTCTGAGCTGTGTAAGTGGAGTTATCAGAGAGTGCTACAAGCCACTCCAGAAGCCACATTCTTCAACGGAGCAGGCAAATATGGAAACGTAAACTACTTCTTTGCTCTGGGAAGCTGCATTTGTGGAAGCTTTGTATGAAGACTGGAAAGCAAAGAGAGGAGACAGATGCCATGAAGAACATCAGAAGTGACAAAACTCACTCTGCTAGAGGTAAAGACCTCCTCTGAAGAATATTGTGTTAGTGTGACCTCAACCCCAATCTGCCAGAGTTTGGAAGATAAGGCTGGTAGTGAGAAGGAAGTTGTTGAAGCAGCTGCAGGAACTCCTGGGTCTGGTTCGGCCTTTAAGAACCATCATCTCAATCACTTTTTTGTAAATCGCTTCACAGCTATGGAGAGTATGGACCTAGAACAGAAAGGTTTTTTCTGCTTGCTTCTCTGATGGACTTGTGCTCGTGGGAAGATAGTGGTCTTATTTTACATTTACTTCAGTGACAATCACTACAAGCTACAAACCTTTCCCTCTCTCCTGGAAGTAATGTTAGGGACATCTCTGGGTCAGGTAAACTTTCAGAGTTGGTGGGAGGGACAACGCAAGCGCCTTCATTCCCTGTCTAGAGGACTCTGGATTGTTCGAATTAGGCTTGTTCCCAACAGGAGAACAAAGACAGCTCTGCTGAAGTGGAGGAAACAGCCTTCTTAAATAGTGGTAATGGATATGTGGACAGGCTGCTTGATAGTATTTGGGCAAGAACTTGGAACACCTTTTTAATGCAGCAAGTGTGCTAGAGTCCAGCCAGTGCACGTGTTTCAGAGACTGGGGATTTCATTCACCAGTCTTCTCTAGAAACTATCTCTGCAGACCTTCCTGAGCTCCATTACTAACCACAGAGGGCAATAAAGAGGGCAGCACTGCTTGGGACAATTTCCTGCCTTAGGAGAAGCATTTCTTCCCTCCATATTCCTATGTTCCCCACCTTTTCATGTCTAATACGGAAAAAAGTAGCTGATTTTACTCTGTAATACTTATGTTTACTGTTAGGTGTGTTGACTGGCTGACCAAAGTCTATTTCTTGTGTTTGTTTGGTTAAAAAACTGCTCGTGTGCTGGAAAAGGAGGCGGCAACTCGGTAAGAAATGCAGCCACTCTTTTTAAACTGTTTTCTTTTAACTAATGTGGATGCAGCAGTTCTTTTTGAAGCCAAACGTTTATGTTTGTTTACATTTGTGTGTGGTATCTCAGTAACAGAACAGCCATTACTGCTGGGCTTTAGCTGCTGTGGGAAGGAATTATGTGATGAGACACTGTCTCAACCTTCCTCCCCCTCAAACACAGTTGCAAATATTGTAAAAATAAACAAACAAAAAAACCCCAAACAAACAAACAGACAGGGATTTGCTACTGCCAACAGCATCACATCAGTTCTATTTACTTTTCCTACAGAATACTTCTGCAGAGATTTTTCGGGATCTCTCTCATACCAGCTCTGGCATTGACTGCAATGCAGAAGTCAGCATAAGTGACTGTGTTCAGCAGAAAAATTGTTTGAGCGGATCCTGAGGGACGATCCAAGGAATATATTTGGATCATCTGTACTGTAATCCTGCCCACCAAACAGGGACAGCTATACTGGAAAACCTCTTTAACAACATTACCGATTTGTTCAAAGTGATCTTCTGAAATAAAAATTGAATTTAGATATTCTTTAGATTCTTTTTAAGTTAATTTTGAAGGGATACAGTGATGGACAATGACACCTCCGTAAACCTCAAAGCATAAACATATGGCTGTCATGGATGCAGTGTGATAAGCACCCATACTGTGCACAAATATAGCCAACCTGTGGCTAAAAACTGTCACTACATGCTACTAGTATGTCAGCATCATACTGCAACCAGCCCTTAAGGGATGAGCTAAAAGAAAAAATGACATGTGGAACTTCAGGTCTAATTTTTTCATGGTTTTTTTCTTGTAAAAAATGCACCACACAAATAATTTTCCTGATTTTCATTTTAAAATAGAAAACCTCAAGCCAAAAGGGCACTGAACTTGAAGGTCTCTTTATTTTCCCACTCACTAGTGGGCCCAGGGAGAACAAAGATGCCCCATATTGCTACTCCTACTTCCAGTGCTCCACTTCCAAACACTCTCGAACCCTCTCAACAGCAGAGTGCAGCGGTGTGGAGAGAGCATGAGGGTCAGGGCACCCTCATGTTTATGACCAACTCTTTTTCCCAGTCTCTTTCCAGCTATCTTCTCTTGCTTCTCCATCCAGCCCCACAAAATGCTGGTGCTGGAACTGGAACACAATCCACACATGTGGGTCGATAGAGTTTCGTGGTGAATGGCATGAGTCCTGTCAAGAACTTTGGGTCATCACTGAGGGGCTGGAGTTTGCGCAGTCACAAATGCATTGCTCTGGGATACCTCAGCCAGTGAGTTTAGAAGTAGCCTGGTTTATTTATAACGCATCTTTGGTTGCTGTGAAGACATACTTCTATATGACAACCTGACCAGTGTTGAAATGGCCAGTCTTGAACTTACCTAGGTCCAAAATAAAAAGTCAAAACATTTAATTAACATTACCAGTAAGAAAAAATTACTATGTTTGAGGCCATCCATTTCAATGCTTTCCAAACAGTTTTGAAAGACTGGACATGAAAGAATATTTATTTCTGCACAGAATTTCAGATAGCTTGATTTTCATTCCAGGGCAAAACAAAAATAAACATCACAATCTTGACATTTTCTGTGAAATGGAACTATTCTCTACTGAGGCTCTATGCAAAAGATGACTTAATGCTGAGGTGGATGTAAATAAGTTAAGAGCATCTGAACAGATTTCTTACTCGGTTGAGAATTTAATTAGAGACTTTCACTAAAATCTGTGTTCAAATTTCCCTCTCCACTATGTCCCAAATGCCTGTAGAACTGTAGAATCAAGTGACAGGACGTTTACTGCCAAATAGCCACATACATGGTTGGCATCAGGAATGGAAGTGTACTATGATTCAACTTCCTTGCTCTCTCAGATATGGCTAATTTCTCACATTAATGTATCTTTGGTTTACAATGACTGATGTAGTCATTCCTAAACAAAGTCCTTCATGGTTCTGCATCTTGGATCATAAATAAAGAATACTGAAGACTGTTTACTATTCAAAGAAGCACACAACACTGTCAGTAATGAGACAACTTCCTAAACCACTGCTGAATTTCAAACAATGATGTTCCATCAAGTGGTGAAGAAAAGACATTGTAATAAAAAAAATTCCTGTAAATGTCTACCTGAACGATCAGTCACTATTAAAGGTGGGATATTATTAAAAACTGTGGGCTTGAAATGCACTAAGCCGAACCAGTATGGTGTGTTTAATTTACTCCAGTATCAGCCAAGATGAAGGGGACACAAATTAAATCCAAATCAATGGAAAGAAAGCAAACAATAATTAGCGATTTAAAAGGAATGCCTGCAGGTCTCAGAAATGGAACATGAAAAAAGAACAGAAAAGTTAGTGCAATTACTTCTCCTCAGCTTCCTTCCTGTTCAGCACTGACTAGGTATGAACATAAGAGATCTTGCACCAGGTCAGACCAAGGGTCTGTCTGCTCCAGGATCCTTTTCTGACATCTGTAGATACTTACACTATGCGATTATGTCAAAAATACAGTGATATTTTCTGTGTGATCCTGGGGCTGCACAGTCTCCTGCAGCCTCTATTTTACTTTATTTTACTATAGGATTTGGAAACGTTTAGAGGAGTGCTAAGGATCTGATTTTATTTTCAATACAAGCATTTAAAAAGCAAAAAAAAAAAAAAAAAAGAAGGTTTATGACAATATCCATTCTTTTTTCACCTAAAAATGTGCCTTGATTTGTTCTTCTAATAATATTCAGGTTAACATTGTTTATGGTAATCACACACAAAGCCTCTTTTCCATGTCAGAACAGAAAACTAAAGCAAATTACACATTACATGATTTTAGGCTGTAAGAGCAAACCAGGAAGAGAAATGCTACAGTGAAAAAAAATGGTCATAACAGAAACCCCAAAAAACCTCTTCAGCAGTAAAATATACTAGTTTTCAGAGATTCTGAAATGGAAAATTATTCATGGTATATTGTGTTTGTCCTAAAACAGCAGATCTTTTTTGTGAGAAATTATCCAGATAATGGCAGGCACATAGATGAAAAGGCTGTGGTTTAAGGTGGCTTCTTTCAGGCTATAAAAAAGTTTATTCTGCAAACAGGAATAGAGGGTACTTTCTCTAAACTCTTCTAATCCCCTTTTCTACTGCAGTAATGCAAATCACAATTATTTCCTGAGACAAATCACCCAGCATGGGCTGGATGGCAACTGTATTGCCAGCAGCTCTGTCTCCTCCTTTGTAATTTTCTGCATAGGGCATCTTTGGCTAGCCAAGTATGGGCCTTTTCTTATGAGTCTCATTAAACTCCTACTAGCAGTGCTTTGGCTTCCTCCCACTTTTCTGTACCTACTGCAAGAGATTCAGATTGAGAGCTGCAAGTAGTCCACAGTGAATCAGAGAGTGATGACTGTCCTGTGTTTAGATATCTAATCTGAAAATTAGTCACAGAAAGTCACCCTCACTCCCTGATAATTAAGGCAATGATATAAACAGATACTAATCTTTTTCTAATAAATGTTATGAAGCTTCATTCATTAAAGTTTTAATGCTTTGAGAATTTTACTTGAAAGGTGTTATAGAAGTCCTATGTCTCATGTAATCATTTCTCCAGCATACTTTGGTAAAAGATAAAAGAGGAAAACAGTTTTCTGTATTACTCATGTTTTGTAAATTGTTGGTTTTTGCCACAAAGAAAGTAAAACTATTACATTGTATCAATAAAATGTAGGAATAATGAGATGCAGATATGAATATTATCTTTATTAAGTTGCTTAGGAGGAAAAGCTGAGTGGTTTAGAGCATAAGGGACTGGGATTTCATCTCAGAAAACCCAGTGGGGATTTAATTTGCAATCTACTGTTGAGACATTAGTTACACAATAGCTTGCTCTAATCTGCTGATAGAGGGAAATTATTTACTAGCTATCAAAGGGATACCTGCCTTTGACAGGACGGTACTCCCCATACATACACATTAAAACCCGTTATTTTCCGAGTTTGAGCCAATTTCAGCAAAGAGTATCTAGAAAGCTTTAGTCCCAACTAGGTATGTCTAAATTTCTGTATCATTTGACAGTTGTAAGTATCTTCCAGTGACTTCCAATGCTTAAATGGGAGAATGTGGAATAATTCACTGACATGTGAAGCTACCTGCCTTGGAAATACCTCACTTAGGAAGCAGGCAAAGAAGGGATTCTTATAGTTAATGGATGCCAAAGATATTGGTCAAACATTTGAACACTATCAGTGTTTTCTTAACAATCTAATGTTTGCATGCTTTTCCTGTTATATAAGTCACTGAACTGTTTTGGAAAGGAATAGGTCACTGAAGCATGCATAAACTCACATATACTGTTCCACTTGTATTGAAACGCCAACAATAATTCATGAAACTTGGAAGCCTATACATTGGTGAACTATGTAAATGAAAGGTCTTCCAAATTTTACTTCTTCGATGCTTAAATATGGGGTTGTAAGCTTGCACATTTTCTTTTGCATAGACACAGAAGTCAAGCATCCATGCCAACCTTTTCTCAGCAATCAGGAAGGAGAGAAGGTATCAGGTCTTTATCTCAATAGCCTGAAGGTAATCATCCAGGTTAAGCAAAAATCATATTTCCTTTGCTCCTTTCCCTTTAGAATCCACATGAACACTGACTTTGCCAGTCTGAGCATGGATGATGGGCTAGGAATTATTCCATCTTTTGTTCTGAAGCTGAAATGATTCTTCTTTGTATGGAGTAATTCAATATCAACGGTACCAATCAAGAGAAATAATACCACGACCTAGCATTCTGAGTATCATTCATCCACGATGAGGAAAAGAAAATTCTGTCCTTGCTCCACAAATATTTACTATGAAATGCATAAACATGTAATTGTCTCTTCCTTATATAAGAAATGTCTTCCATGTTGAATAGATAAAAACACCTGTACATTCTGCTAGAGAGTGTGGTTTTGTGATTAAAGAACTGAATTTGGTTTCACGACATCTAGTCTCAAAATCTAAGGTCCTGTCTAGAAATATCTGAGCAAGGGCTCTGCACATGACCATGCAGTTTCTGTCTTGCAAACTAAAGTTTCTACTTCTAGAAATTAGGCAAAATCAAAGAAAAATCTGTGTGTATTTTTGCTTATCTGCACTCAAGTCTCATTTTGTATGGAGTAAAAGGAAATCCCTGTCTAACAATACAGCTATAGCTTCAATGACTACTCTTTTCAACCTTGGAGAAATCACTTTATCTCAGTTCTCACCTGTTACAGTTTTGCTTATTTAAACTATAAGCTCTACAGAGCAGAAAACTTCTATTATCACATGTAAAGTATTTTGCAAGTAATTGCATACTCTATGATTCTGGTCATTGCTTGAACCAGTAGATATTACTGTTGTTTAAAAAAAATGGGCAGACCAGGACATCTGGTAACGAAAGCTGTTGCCATTTGATGATTTTATTTGTTGCCTTTGTGAAAGAAATTTGCCCTCAGTTCCGTTCACAATAAGTCCACAGCCCATCAGAAAACCACAAATCTGTTCTACTGCAATTCTGGACGACCATTTTCCACAAAGAGGTGAGGAGCCAAAAGGACATCAGTGTTCTCAGTCCTTAAAATTGCTCCTCCAGGCAAGAGGGAGGCGTATTGGGGGATCTGTCTGTATTGCACTTTTATTGGCAAGGAGGCTTTTATCTCCAAGGCTGATAATCCAATACAGAAACGTATTGATTCCCATAGGTAACTCTCCTTGACTTAAAAATGGCCCACAATTTTACTTTCTCTTTTTAGTTAAGGCAGTTGTTAGGTTATAACTTACGGAAATAAATGGAATTGCACATTACAGAGTGCTGCTCTAGGCCATGTCTTCAATTTTAATGAATGCCTGTTAAAATTAATTTAACTTTTTCTTAGCATAACATTTCCTATATATAAAATACTACAAATGACAAAGGAAGGGAGGACCCTTCTAGGAACTTAATATGCATTAGGCAATAAGTGATAAAAAGTCAGAAGGTAAGAGATGGACAACTTCTAGTTTTACATAAGAGAGTCCACTCTGCTGATTGCCATCTTATTACTTTGCACCAGAGGTTAAATTAATTTTTTTTTCCAGCTGTTAGCTTAGAAATTAACTGAACACATGAAGTACATGAAAAAAGGAAAATTGTAAAAACGTGCACATACATTCACCTGTATTTCTTCATTACTTTCAATCCATCTACTTATCATTGAACTATTCACATGTAACCACACTTAGTATACAGTAACTTCCTAGCTCATAAAATATTTATTCAGGTTTTTTATCGTGTATCTTTCTTGAACTTTGATCTTTCATACTTAGTGCTGCCTTGATGAAATATTTAGAAGTACATTTTCCATGCAAAAGGTAAATTTAGAGGTTTTATTATGGTAGCCTCTGCTAATGCACTAGCTTCAACCCACAGGAGACACGCACTGAATTCTGTCTTGGTCACATTATAGTTGAAAATTGTGTTTGCAAAAATCATTCATCCCAAAGCAACTTTTTTTTTTTTTAAGGTAAAAGTCAGTTTTGTGACTTGGCTGGAGTAGGCTTACCACACTTCCTCACCAGGTCCATTGAGAAAGCCTTGAGAAGATACATCCAAAGACCTGACTTTAATAGTTTCTTTGCAGCTGATAAAAACATATTATCTATACAACAAAACAAGACCCCAATTTAAAAAGAAAACAAACCAAACCAAACAAAAAACTTTCTACATATATTTATAGGCATTGAATGTTATCAAGTAATTTTCCCAAAGCAAACAAAACTACTGCAGTATCTCCTTTACCAATTTCATCAATTCATATACTCACAATAACAAACACATTGTTCTTTTGAGAATGAGAACTGATGAAGTCTCAGTTCATAGCTCATGGCTCACTGAACTCAGCATCTAGGAACATGCAAAGTCCAGCTAAAGCTTTTCAAGGTCCGGAGGACTCACAAGCGTTCTGTCCACCACAGTTTCTCTGATAGCCGATAGGAGTTTTTCTCCCAGTATAAGTCTCTCGTCTCCACCCAGCCACTGACTTTCATTAAACCTGTAAAAACTCAATTAGTTTTGAGACTTTTATCTCCTTGTTGTATTTGGTTGAAAGGGGTTTTGGCTGAAGGTTGTCAAGGTTCTTAGGGACAGAGAGGTAGGGCGGCAGATAGGCACACATATATCCAGAGTAGGCACAAACACCTACTTCTGTTATATTATAGCTGTCTTAAATCAGGATATGATACTAAAATCAATGGAGTGGTAAATATATTTTTAAGAAAATATACAACGAATAAGAAGATAATCTATCCCATCTTTTACTTTTTTGTTCCATATTTCAAAAATAGGATTTGAGCTTCCCCCCCAGAAAAGGTGGTGGGACCAACAGCCCAATTGTAGTGTATCTACACCAATGCATGAGGCATGGACAACAAACAGGAGCTGGAAGCCATTGTGCAGACAGAAAATTATGATATAGCTGCAATCACGGAAACATGATGGGGTGACTGACACAGCTGGAGTATTGCAATGGATGGCTATAAGGTTCAGAAGGGATAGGCAAATAAGGAGAGGAGGTGGAGTAGCCCTGTATGTTAGGGAGTGTTTTGACTGTCTACAGCTTGACAATTGTGGTGAAAGGGCTGAGTGTTTCTGAGTCAGAACCAGAGGGATGGCCCACAAGGCAGACATCATTGTGGGAGTCTGTTACAGACCACCCAACTAGGAAGAAGCAGATGAACTAATTTGTAAGCAGCTGGGAGAAGTCTTACAATTGCTGGTCCTTGTTCTCATGGGGAACTTCAAATTACCAGATGTCTGCTGGAAATATGATACAGTGGAGAGGAAACAGTCTAGGAGGTTCCTGGAGTGTGTAGAAGTTAACCTCCTGACACAGCTGGTGAGGGAGCCAGCTAGGGAAGGCGCCCCGCTGGACCTGCTGTTTGTGAACAGAGAAGAACCGGTGGGTGATGTGATGGTTGGAGGTCATCTTGGGCACAGTGATCATGAAACGATAAAAAGCTTTTCATTCTTGGAGATATAAGGAGGAGTTCAGCTGCTGTGGATTTCCAGGGGGAAGACTTTGGCCTGTTCAGGAGACAGGTTGACAGTTTCCCTTGGGGGCCAGTCCTGAAGGACAGCGGGTCCAGGAAGGCTGGACATGCTTCAGGAGGTGCAGGAGCAGGTTGTCCCCATGTCCTGAAAGACGAGCCAGCAGGGAAGAAGACCAGCATGGCTGAACAGAGAGCTTTGGCTGGAACTCAGGAAACAATAGGAAAGCTTATGGCCTGTGGAAGAAGGGACAGGCAACTCAGAAGGGCTACAGGGATGTCGTGAGGTTATACAGGGAGAAAAAGAGAAGGGCCAAAGCACAACTAGAACTTAATCTGACTCCTGCCACAACAGACAATAACAAAGTTTCTATAAATACATCAACAGCTACAGGAGTGCTAAGGAGAACCTCCATCATTTATTGGATGTGGGGGGAAACATAGTGACAAAGGATGAGCAAAAGGCTAATTTATTCAATGCCTTGTTTGCCTCAGTCTTTAATAGTAAAGACCAGTTATTCTTTGGGTACCCAGCCCCCTGAACTGGAAGACAGGGACAGGGGGCAGAATGAAGCTCCCATAATCCAAGAGGAAAGGTTTAGTGACCTGCTACACCACTTGGACAAACACAAGTCTACAGGGATGGATGGGATCCACCTAATTTTAACTGAGGGACCTGGAAGAAATGCTCACTGAGCCACTTTTAATCATTTATCAACAATCCTTGCTAACTGGGGAGGTCCCAGAAAACTGGGGGCTAGCCGGTGTGATGCCCATCTACAGGAAAGGCAGGTAGGAGGATCCAGGAAAGTACAGGCCTGTCCGTCTGACCTTGGTGCTGAGAAAGGTTATGGAGGGTCATCCTGAGCACCATCACATGGCACCTGTAGGATGATCAAGGGATCAGGCCCAGACAGCATGGGTTTATGATAGGCAGGTCCTGCTTGACTGACCTGATCTCCTTCTGTGACAAGGTGGCCCATGTAGTGGATGAGGCAAAGGCCGTGGATGCTGTTTACCTAGGTATTAGTAAAGCCTTTGAGACGGTTTCTCACAGCATTCTCCTGGAGAAACTGGCTGTTCACGGCTTGGATGAGTGTACTGCTCACTGGGAAAAAAATCTGGCTGGCTGGCCGAGCCCAAAGTGTGGTTGTGGAGTGACATCCATTTGGCAGCCAGTCACAAGTGGTGTTTTCCAGGGCTCCATATTAGGGCCAGTCCTGTATAATATCTTTATAAATTATCTGGATGAGGGGATCAAATGCACCCTCTGTAAATTTGCAGATAACACCAAGTTGGCGGGGAGTGTTGATCTTCTGGAGGGCAGGAAGGCTCTGCAGAGGGATCTGGACAGGCTGGATCGATGGGCCAAGGCCAGCTGTATGAGGTTCAACAAGGCTCAGTGTGGGGTCCCGCAGCTGGGTCATAACAGCCCCACGCAGCGCTGCAGCCTGGGGGAAGAGTGGCTGGAAAGCTGCCTGGTGGGAAAGGACCTGGGGGTCCTGGTTAACACCACCTGGGCACACTTCTGAAGATGACCCAGCAGTGTGCCCAGGTGGCCAAGAAGGCCAACAGCATCCTGGCTTGTATCAGAAACAGTGTGGCCAGCAGGACCAGGGAAGCGATCATTCCCATGGACTTGGCACTGGTGAGGCCGCACCTTGAATCCTGTGTTCAGGTTTGGGCCCCTCACTGCAAGAAAAAGACACTGAGGTGCTGGAGTGTGTCCAGAGAAGCTGGTGAAGGGTCAGCAGATGAAATTTTATGAGAAACAGCTGAGGGAACTGTGGTTATTTAGTCTGGAGAAAGGAAGGCTCAGGGGAGACCTTATCACTCTCTACAACTACCTGAAAGGAGGTTGTAGGCAGGTGGGGTTTGGCCTCTTCTCCCAGATAACAAATGGTAGGACAAGATGAAATGGCCTCAAATTGTACCAGGGGAGGTTTAGATTGGATATTAGGAACGATTTCTTCACTGAAAGTGTTGTCAAGCATGGGAACGGGCTGCCCGGGGAAGTGGTTGAGTCCCCGTCCCTGAAAAGTATTTGGAAGACATGTAGATGTGGCACTTAGGGACACGATTTAGTGACGGACTCAGCAGTGTTAGGTTAGTAGTTGGACTTGATCTCAAAGGTCTTTTCCAACTGAAAGGATTCTGTGATTCTATATAGCCCATTTTGAATATGCTGCACACAGCTCTTGATTAAGACAACCTGTTTCTACAGACAGAAGTGAAGAAGCAGAGAAGTGGCTCTACAGGTTTTTCACTCTGAATTTTAAATTCACAAAATTTTGTGTTTGGGAGATGCTACTAGGGAGAGAAATTTCTGTATACAGTACACTGACTATTTTCAATAGGAGACTCTCTTTAAATCAGAAAAGTAATGTAAAGACTGGAGTCAGTGTTGTAATTGATATGCAGAACTAGGATTTGCTTCAACTGTAGTCTCTTACTTAGAAGTTACAACTCCACTAGTTTAATCATCTAGGCTTTCCCCATATGCAATGGATGAAGATATATGGTAGGAATTAAACTCTCAAAATTACAGTCTCTTCATAGGTTAAGGATTTGATGCCTACATACCAAGCTTTTAGAGCAGGGGTCCTCAAACTACGGCCCACGGGCTGGATACGGCCCCCCAGGGTCCTCAATCCGGCCCCTGGTATTTACAGAACCCCCCCACCCCACCCACCCCCCTAGCTGGGAGTTGGGGGGGGAAACCAAGCAGCCACAGATGACTGCCTGCCACTTTATCCACGCGCCAGCCCCCTGGTTAAAAAGTGTGAGGACCCCTGCTTTAGAGGGACGCAATTAGGTCAGAAGCATCTCACCCTTACAGATGAGCCTATTGAATCTGCTAACATGAGGATGAATTTCAGTATTCATAAGATCCATAGACTTGTTCCAGTAATAACATTAAAACCTTTATTACCTGGAAAAGGCAAATAATTAGGTGATAATGTCTGAGGACTGTGATCTCAAAAACCTTCAGCAAAATGGTAAGCTTTGCTTCTTTTTATAGTTGGCTTTTGCCCTAGATACAAAAGATGTTCTCCAGATGCTGGAATCCTAGGTATCAAGTAATCTCTAGGTATGTACAAAGGTGTATGTAAATGACAGGAAAGGTAGGAATAAAAGGATAGAAAAGGGGAAAAAATATACTTTGCTGCATGACTCTCCATCTTAGCTTTACTTAGGAGAATAATAATGGCTGTATCACCAAATTCATAATTTTATGGAGATGAAATAATGAAACCTTAAAAGAAAGTCTTCAAGTTGAAGTATATGCTATCTACCAGACACCTAGCCATATATATTTCAAAGTATTTCTATAGACTGATACCATAAACTCATTTTCACATGATGTAACACCTGTGTTTATTTTAGTGAGACTGCTGGAATGCTAAAAAACATCCATTTAAATTTGTGTCATACAAACATTTTGCTAAAAGAAAAATTGACATCTCAGAGAAAACCTGAAGACCTGTAATCTTTATATTCAATGAATTTTTTGTATGTGTTTCTTATGACTACAACAGACCTTTCTTTAAAAATCACAAACTAACAATGGTTTCATTTTATATTTTTACCTACTCTATTAGCTTCCAATGTAAGAAAGTTTTGGCACAGAAGAAATAGTCCATACAGAAGCAGAGAGATCTGTCTTACCTTCTGGCTCCCTGATCTTACGTCCTGCTGCAGACTTTCGTAGCACACTCCGTCCTGAGTTGAACAAGCTAGTTAACTCATCAAGAGGACTGGTCAATGACCTTGAGTTTGTAGGGCTGTATGGAAATGAAGATGAAGAATTTGAGTTCAGTCTCCTGTGATCTGCTCTTGCCACCTTTGGGGAGTAAGGCAGTTTGGAGAATGGAGAAGATGAGCATCCAAGCTGAGCAGGATTTGGTCTCTGAGGTACTTTTGACAGATCTGAGTTTGTACCTATTTTCCCTGGATTAATCAGAAAACTAGCACAGGTCTCTGGAGGAAATGCAAAATGTGTGGAAGCCCGGTAGGAAATAGGAGGTGGTACAGGAGGAGGGGGTGGTGGGAGAGGCGGAGGCGGTGTGGAAGGAGGAGTCACTTTGCTGGAAACATTGAACACAACCAAGCCTGGAGACGCTGGTCTTTCACTCTCCCCTTTCTGGTTTTTGGAATACTGTGGTGATAATGGACTTGAGCCTTCTGACTGCACAGGGTATTTTAGATTAGTTTCCAAGACAGGAAGCTTTTTGACTTCTAGTGGTGTTAGAGGGGATTCATCAGAAGCAGGTGAACATGTGACAGGGGTTGGAGGAAACACAAGAAGTGGTGGTCTGTGTGGGAGTAAGTTAGGGAAAGGGGCTGGAATGTCACATGAGTCTTTATAGATCAAAACTGCTTGACTGTTTCCATCCAATGTTCCATCCTCAATGTTAACATTTTTTTTGCTTTCAAACAACAGAGGAGGAGATCCAGTCACTACTGTAATTATTCCATTACCATTGCTTCCTTCTTCTGGTAGAAAATACTTCATTTCTTCATATACAGATTCTCCTTGTTCTGGACTTTCTGCCTCAGCAGAACTGCTTTTCATTGCATTCCCTACCATTTCAATATAGACAGGTTCATTTTCCTCCTCTTCTTGTGACATATAGAGACTCAACACGCCATGTTGTGCCACATCAGCAGAAGCTGCTCTCTGTACTGTCACAGTGTCATAGGCACCTGGTTTAGCTGCTGTGCTTGCCTGTTTTACATCCCCAGGCTTTTGGCCAGGTATTTCTTCATAAGAGCCACTAAGTTTCGTATTGGGACTCCGTTTTGGTTTTCTGGGAGGTATTTTTTTCATGGTACTATAGTCATCACTGTGTGGTCTTGGACGGGTCAGTACTAGGAAAGTGAAAAAGGTGTGTGTTATTAACAGAACAAGGTCATTTTTTTCTTACACAGGTCTAAGTACTTTAAGCCTTCAAATGTTCCCCATCTAGTTTTACAACAAGAAGCAGTCACAAACACAGGGATTCAGTCAAAAGTATATATATTCCAAGGAACAAAAAGCAGAACTTTCAGCTCCCAAACCACAAACCTTTGCTACCTGGGCATATAATCTGTTTTGGTAATCTCTACTGCCACCAGAAGATGAGAACTAAGACCTGAGGAGATATCTTTTGAATCCAAATGTTCACTGCAAGATCTGTAACACATGGAAATATGTGTTTATTAGTCCTTTTGCCCCAAGGGAGAGAGGCATGCTTTTAACTAGGAGTTTCAACATGGTGCTACTTTGACACACACATGTTATTGACAGCAATTTAAGTATCCCCCTTTTATGTAATAGCTATAAAACTCTAATTATCGGTGGACATTATGCCTATCTCCTCTTCTTTTTTACTGCAGGTGTGGAAATAATTTATAAAGTTAGGGAATCCCATAGCCTAAGGGCAATTCCCCAACTGAGTATACAGTTAACTAAACTAGATGTCTTTTCATAGCCTCCAGGCATGCAGGGAGTGGAGATACCAGACACCTAGGTGACAGGTCTTTAAAGATCAAAATTAGATGGTGTAGATCAGAGGTGGTTTGGGACAAGGACTCAGGAAACTGACACAATTCTTGGAAAATGAGTATTCATCAGGGAAACTGGCCCTATTGTTTCATACATATGAGAAGAACTCCAAAGTTGTTTTGTGAGTGTATACAAGCATTAGTATTGAAACCACACATACATATATAAATTGTCATTTTTCTAAAAACCTCTTCTAGACCTTCTTGGTTAACCCAATCATCTCTTGCAGAGCTGGGCAAAGAAAGCCAAAAGCACTACAGACCTTCTTACAGAGCTCCTTAAACCATACTGGTTTAAAAATATATTGTATGCAGTTCATCTCATCTTAAACAGAGCCTGAATGAGCAAAGAAGAGGTTAAGAAAAATGGAATTGCATCTAATGTACTGGACATGAAAACAGTAATTATTTTGCAAGAAGGAGCTGCAAAGGTTCCCACCCATTGTATGCAGGATTACAGAATCTTTACACATAGATATAAACCCAACCTGAAGGATCTTTCCTGATAAGCCGAGAGGATCCTTTACACAAAGCATGACAAGTCAGACTTATCAAGGAAAAGCAGAATGCATTCCTTCATTTCACCTTCTACTCATTCATTTCAAGGGTGAAGGAGAATAGAACAACTGAACTCAAAACCATGCTATAGACACTATAATGCATTGAGACACTTTGGGACTTTCATAGCGCTTTCCTTCCACTGTAAACAAGTTATGGCACAAACATAAACCACTGAATGCATGTTTTTCATGTGAACATAGAGAAAAAGTAGGAGAAAGCTTAATGTTTAACTTGGTGAAATTCAAGAGTCTAGCATTCTTTTTTAGTGATGCAAGATACTCTAACATACAGTTTAAATAGTGAAATAAAATGGTCACTGGGGTAGAATAGCTTGAGCTGACAGATCATTTGTCTCTAGAGGAGTTCTGCAAATAGGTGTTGGTTGTTGACAAACTAGGCAATAAGAACACATGAGTATTATTTGCTGATTTGGAAAGAAATGACAAATTGGCTAATTTTATTTACTGCCACTGAAATATTTCAGGGAAGCAGGACTTTTCAAAGGCGCTTGACTGGATTTAAAAGGATCAGAGTGAAAAGAATAAATCAATAGCCTAGAGTAGCATTCGCGACTGTTTCTCTCTTTATGCCTAACCTTCATTAGCGGTTTCCTTAGAAGCTGCCGACAAGCAAGCACTAACAGCCTCGTATGAAGCACTGAGTCGTGTGTTGGGGTCCCTCTTTGGTTTGGGAGGAGGCTGTTTCCTTGGTGATGGCAGGCTATTGCTATCGTCCATGCTAAACACAGAGTGCAGGGAGGGGGATCTGATGGATGACCCAGCCACAGAATGTACCAAGCTGTCCACTGCCGTGGGGACAGGGACAGAGCTGGAGTGAAAGTGCTTAGGCGTTCGACAGCCGGTGAAGCTGTCCTCAGAGACCTTCCCACCCTTGTCTTCAGCTCTGAAAACACAGAAAAGAGGCCCAGATGCATTATTCAAGCAATAACAATGAACCTGTTCATGCAAACATAACAACAGCTTTTTGGTAAACAATCTCGCAACTCCCCTGCTGTGTCAAGAGGATGTGTGTAGTAATCTTGTGACAAACAAACCCAGATCAAGCTGCTAGCATTCTTCCATTTCCTGTTTCATGATAAATCAGGACACCGGCCCTTTTTCACGCAAATGCAGCCTTCCTTAAGCAGTTTCATATTGTTGGTCAGACATTCACTGAATGAATTGTTCACACTTTGATTGTTGCACACAATCAAAAGCTGGGTTTTCAATCTGAATGATAATTTCTGGGAAATCCATTTTAATAGAAAGTTACTGAGGCAGCAAATGCTGAGCCTTTATCATTATTTTCTAAAAAGACAACTATAAATTCTATTTAGGTAATGCAAATCTTTAAAATATTAGATGACCTTTTTAACTGTCTCCATTGGCTGCTTGAATAATTCCACCCAGATATCTATATATCTTACTGTTTAAGATTATTTGTTAGTATTTTAATAATATTAATTATGACATTATGTTTAGCTATTTCAATCACAGTTTTTGAGTTTTACTTATTTCAATCTTCTCCTTTTTTTATTATAGCCATACTTATTGAGAAATCATGTTTATCAGCTGCTTCCAACAGATTGATTTTTTTAAAAAAATCTTCTAACATTTAATTCCTCCAAAAACCAAAATATTGAAAACCTTTTAACTTAGAGTGGTAATGTATTAGGTAGAATATGTCTACACCATCATTTTACAGAGAAATCCCCGAGCATTTGGGTTTTTTTAAAATTGCATTTCTGCATGGCAAATCACTAGCAGAGCTGGAATTCATGCACAGGATACAGCCAGCTGCCCATGTAGTAAATGAAATAGCTAAAGATGAAAGCATGGTGCTCAGTGGATAATTTGTTTTCACTGTAATGTTTAATTACAGTCTTTCCTACAAAGGCATTTCCTCCAGTATGTAATCACTGGGATATTTGAAGCTAATTAAGCAGATGCACTGCCATTTTCACTTTAATAAAAGTCACTGACAAAAGCAATGAAAGCAAAGGGAGTTGTTCTGGATGAAAATTAAATTCCTATGGAAAAATAAACATTTATATGTCCAGCAAGTTATAGACACATTCCTGCTATAAAGACACACCTACTACCTGTAAATGCTACCTCTGCTCATTCAGCTGTCTGAGAGAAAAGAGATCAGGGACTCAGTTCCTAGAGAAAGGACCTCCAGCATTTGCTGGATTTGGAAAATAGGTACTCCTGAAAACTCTGATGGAATATAAACAAAAAACATTTGCCAGTTTCTAAATAAGATGGAAGAATTCTCCTCACAATCAATCTACCTAGTTCAATGCATAATTAGGATTTCTTGGTCAGGACCTCGTTGTGTTTCAGTGCCTTCCTAGCTGTTTTTCATTCTCTTGGCAATTTCCTAACATTGGAATTTTGTGAAAAAAATAGGTGATTTTTTTTTTTGGTTTGGTTTGATGAAAGTTCAGCTATAATCTATTTAATGTAGAATTAAAAAATATTGCTGTAAAAAAAATGCCTCAGAGACTTGAATAAATTCCTATCAAGCTCAGTGTCCCCTGAGTGGATATTAGGGGTGTCCTTAAAGTTCTAGTCTTAATTTCCTGATATACAGGAAAAAATAGAGCCTAACATTGATTTGGGTTGAATATATAGTTGAGAATTCTCTTGCAATTCCTCACTCATTTCTATGATTTTCTAAGTATGGAAGGAAATCACTAAAATGGAAGAAACACTTTAATTCTTCACAGTAGTTTTCTCATTTTACCTTTTGTGGCCTTCTTCTGGTCTGTTTCTAGCCTCTAGCTTTTCTCTGTGGTAAGCAGTGTTCATCTCATTGCGGAGCCGGTCATTTTCCCGAGCAATGTCAGAAGCATTCTGAATGACCAAGGCATCATATGTTTTCAGTCCTATGTCCTCAGCATTCTGCAAGAAGTTTTTGATTGAGGTGACCTCTTGCTGTTTGATGCTCATCTTCTGTAACAAGCGCTGGCGAGCTAGAAATCCTCTTACAACTACCATAACAGAAGGAGAAAATATGGACCAATGAAAGACAACAAATTAATTGATGAATATCTTAATATTACTGTGTGTTCTGCTGTAAACACAAGCAAATCAAGTTCAGTCAACATCTTATAAAAAGAATGAAAGAAATGTGATGGCATGTAAATAACATACTAAAATGGAACTCTTTCTGTTTTCTACTGCCAATGCTTAAAAGAATTGACAGTAAATTAATTCACACATTTGAGCTATCACAACTCAAAATGTTTCCTTTCATTGAACATTATTTTTTACTACATTACAACTGGAAACTTAGATGTATGCTACAGACTGTGAAAGCACACATTTACACCATAAAGATCAAAAGATCGTTTGTTTCATAATAAAACCCTGAATAAGTTATTGTTGCATCGAATGCAGTAGTAATTAAATGATCAATTCCTTTTGGTCAACTTTAAAAAATGCTTTTAATATTTCAGTGTACCTACAGAAAATCAAAATCAAAAAACAGACAGAAGATTTTTTAGTTTGACTTAAAGACTTTTTGTTGCTCATTTCCTTTCAGCAAAAAGAATTAATTTAATGCAAATTCCTCAACTGTATCTGTCACATCATGTCTGCATTTTCCAGTTTAAAATTTTCATCTGCATTGCGTCAGCTTTATGTATCTATTAGGACTATTTTTCACACTCTTTGTCAGCCTTATGTTGGGAGAAGATTTTGGTGTATCTTCTATAACAGCTTTCTGTACTACTTTCCTAAGTATGTATATTCATTACAACAAATTCTACCCAACCTAAAAGCCACCTAGTCCCCTGAATTTTCAGAAATACCCAGCTGAGCAGAAACACAAGGCAGAGGGAGCTGACCTCTGTGGCCACGATGAATTTGGCACCAATTTAATCACTCCAACTGCAACAGGGATATGAATATTCTCTGAGCATATGTTTTGGCTTAGAAGGAAGAAATATACTATCTAAAGCTGCTTTATTTGTGTGTGGGTTTTTAAGTTCCACAAAATCCTGATCCTTTTATGATCTAGAATCACTGCTCTGTATCTCAGAGGGCAGAACCTGTTTTAGAATTATTCGCCTGTTGCCTGAAATATTGTTGATTTTCAGTACATCAACTTACATGTATTAAAAACAGGTCAAACTTCATCATTGCTTATTATGGTTGCTCTCATTCTGGTCAACTGAAAGTTTTTCATAAGTGAAGTCAGCAGTCAATACCCTGTACAAGATGTTTGCTTGAGTTTTGGGGAAAATACTGAAAATGCTAATATTAAAAGACTGTAAAATAACAACAACAACAAAAAATGCTAAAATGCAGTATGCCTTTTTAACAATGGAATTAAGTTTCAGTCTTAGGAACACTGCAGTACAGCATTAAATGACAAAGAGTCAAGCTGAATTAATCTAACAGAAAAATGTAAACAGCGAAGTGAAAGATGCAATTAGTTATCTAATTGTTATTGAATAAAATAAACAGCTAAACCTGAAGGCAATGTGAAGTATTTTCTATCACCTTCTATGTCCGTGTTTAGATATTTAAAATGAGAATTTTTTTTAGAGATGCTCAGTGCCCAGCAGATGAAATATAGGCAAGGCTCATGTTAACATATTAATACTGCTCCTATCCAAAATTCACTGGGTTTGGAAATATTCAAGTTCAGGTACTTTAAGATTATTCATAATGGACAACTTTGAAGGTTTACATTTCTATAATCACAGCCAGCCATGACATTTTCATTCCCTCTAGTTGTATTCTGTAAAATCTGACTTCTTTAAGCTTTGAAGCATTAATGCACTTACGCAATTTAGTTGAAAATGAAATTAATAGTACAGTTATTGACAATTTTAGGAGAGTACTCACACTGGATATACATGTTACTGAGTCTGAATCCATAATGTTGCTATTGCAAAGGTAATGAATACATGCATAGAACATTATCAGAGTTCACTGCTCACAAATATGAAAAATTCAAAAGAGCTTAATAATAAAAAGTTGTTCCTTCACTTCTAGTATTTTCTGTAAAATTATCTGGTGCAGAGCAGATAAGGTATTTCACAAATGGTTAAGCACCAAATCCTGGTTGATTTTGTAAAATAGCCTGTATTTTAAAGTAACATTTTTACAAGCACATGTGTGTCTATGTATGTACTTTTACCTAAAAAAAAAAGAAAAAGAAAAAGTCTGTAACACCACTGAGATTGGTTAGGAAAAGGACAGAAGTCAATCTTTTGGTAGGACTGTCAGCAGGCATGAATGATGGAGAGTACCCTGCTAGGATGGCCCAGTAAAATGATATCCAGCACAGCTACCTATCCAGAGACTGTACAGCTACTCTGAACTATGCAATTTTATCAAAACTGAGATGTTTTGAAGAAATGTTCAGAAAGTTTTGTCAGAACGGTTGGCAGACAGACCCTCTTCTTTTCTTTTGCACACATTTTCATGAACTGAGTAGCTCAGATTTTCATGGACATTTCATCACATTTCCTTCTCATTGAGAACATTTGCAATAATTTGTCTTCAGTAAAACACAGACCAAAAGAAATATTTAATAACCTCAAAAAGGGCTGTAAAATGAAATGTCATCTCCTATACCTTTAGTGCTCAGTTTCATCTACTCCTGTATGGGTAGTAAGATTGTCTTCTGAACTTGCTCCTCATTTATGTACATCTAAAATAATTCTCACTTATGCAAATTAAAATAATTGAGGTTAGCCCTCATAGGGCAGAAAAATATCTACTTTGTTACAGTTAATCTAAGGATAAGGATCAGAATAATCAAAATTCAAGTAGATCATGGATCTGGGTTATGTGAGAAATTTATTAACTATTGTGTATACAATGTATTAAGGTTATTTCCTAATCTACATGAACTCTAATGGAAGAACTTCAGCATGATGGACTCTCCTAGAGATACAAACAATTTTCTTGGTAATTCAATAAGGTCAAAACTTCCCAGATGTTCTCATATCTGTAAAAAAATATGACAGTCCCTAAAATCACAAATCTGTTTTTAAATAAAAAGTGTTTCTACACATTCTTTCTCTTTAGCTTGACCTCTTTATTTGCCCGTGTAAGTTAACTTTTAGGATAACAGAAAAGGACATATCTGGTGTGTTTTGTTTGGGGTTTTTCCCCCTAAATTTATGGGAATGCTGAAGGGATTGCTGGTAAGACTGAGGTAAAGAGTTGATTAAAATTTGGGGCAAGACCTCTTTTCCCTTTAAGTCCTCATATGGATATATATGATATTACATTTTAAGCCTGATACAGAAATTATTGACTAGTTTAGCTATTTGTCAATATGCTATCAAGAGAGATTTAACTTCCAAAGTCACCTGGAGGCAAAGAGTGAGGGGAGAAAAATGTGGATATGCAGCAGGACAATACCATTACTCGCTAAGCATCACTATCCCACTGTGAAAGTCTATGGATGCCATTTTTAGGATTACATAAGAACAATGGACAAGTACCTACCCTATTCCCAACCTGCCAGAGCTCTTTGGCATGCTAATTGTGCAGGTTTGCAATTGTACCTGTTTGCAAAGGGCAGCTTATTTTATGAGCTAGCTTTGTGAAATGGCTGTCTAGCTACTCCTTACTCATGCAAGTTCCTAATTTTTCTCAGATTTCCAAGACTGTAAAGAAACATGCAGATGAGCCATAGCTCTGAAAAAAGCGTTGAACACATAGTTTTGGTGAAAATGACTTTTCAAGTTAGCCTAATTAAGGAGGGCTAGAAGAAAACCAAAGAAATATTCTTGTAAGGAGCCAAGAAGACTTATCATCTTAATTCTTCAGGCAGGGTTTGGAAGATGTCTTCTCTTCCTCTGCAAATTATGGACATTCCTGAAGACATTTTACATTTCAGTGTAGGGTTATGTTAAAGCACTCTGTTTGCAAATTGGACTCTGAAAGGTAAATATTTCCTTTCTTTGATAAGCCAGCATGAAAAGTGAAAGTGGATAAATCACTGTTGCTCTTCTGAACCTGTGAGAGCCACAGGGTGATTTGCACAAGACATCAGGCCCAAGTCATACGCTCAGCTGAAAACTGTCACTCTCCACACCCGTTCCTGAATTGCTGCTCTTTTGATTTCACTTGCTTCAAGTTCTCTCCCGGTTTCCTCTTTTTCACTATATGCTCACAGTGAAAAATAGGTAGTAAAAATGGAAGGGCTTTATATAATCTTAAATCTGCAATATTATGTATCTGACTAAAAAAACAACCCAAGATAAGTCTTTGTCTTTTTAATTTCCTTTAAAAAGGTGGTAATGGGAATTGTTGCAGACATCAGCCAATTAGATAAATGATGTATTGTGTGAAGGAAGCTTCTTCAAACAAAGCATTATTCACATTTGCAGCAGTTATTTGAGATTTTGATAGGAAACGGAACAGAAGTAACAGGGAATTAGGAGGCCTCCTTTTTAAAATGTGCCAAAAAATGTCAGTGTGACCTTAGTAAAAATGCAGGCAAAAAAGGGGGAGAAAAATGCCTAAACATAAAAAGTAGCAGTCAAATATGAAAGCTGTAAGAAAAGGGGGAAAGTAAAGACAACTAAACATATTAAGTTATGGCTTTGTATTTGCTGTCGATAAATTTGAACACGTTGCAATTTTGTATAATTGTTATGCTATTTGATTTGCAACACGAAGATAAAGGGGATATTAGTGCCTTGAAAAATCACTGAACACACTTTGAAAAGGAAATATTCAGGATCTCCTAAGTTTTAATTACAGTCAACAGTTTGTCATAAAATTCTGTTTTGACAGACAGAAAGTGCAAGCATCGCCAATGTTAATATCATTTTAAAAAATCTGTTTAAGCAGTTACCTGGAAATATGTCTGTAGGGAAATGTATAATATACAGCAACTATTCAAGGAGGAGAAAAATTTTTTGTTATGCAGTATTCTGCTCAGTGTACAAAGTGACAGCTCAGGAATACTTGTTCTGCAATTGTTACCTTTTTGACAGGTTATAATTTTCTTCTGAAGCTGAAGGCACAAGTCATTGAGATGGTCAGCTTGCCAGTACTTAAGAAACACTTTTCGGACTCCTATCTAGAATACAAACAGCAGGGAAATATTCACCATCAATAAAAAAGGCCAAAACGATGACAGGTAAATAATGATAGTATGCATGCAATCCAGCTAAGGGTTGAGATAAGATCTGCAATTTAAGAACAGTGCAATGCCAATACTTGTACAGAGAGGTAGTATCACCTGGTTGAATAAAAAATGTATTTGGAAAGGATAAGCAAGCTGCCAGACACATAGTCCCCCTTCAGTCCCAAAAGCATCCAGAAGAAATACTACAATCTTCAAGTTAAATACAGGTTAGGGGAAAAAAAAAGCATTCTGAATGTGATTACATTAATATGAAAGACAATGTAATAGAAAATACGCTTTGACTTTTATAAAACAGGGGGATGTGGGCAACGAGAAAGGTGACAAGCCATAAACCCACGTGGAGCAGAACATGGTCACAGATAGCTGCCATCTGTGGAAGAGGAATAATTTAGCCCAAGTTAGAGAATAGGAGAAACTACCATCAGTGAGAAGGATTCCTAATGTCCAATAAAATTATTAATCATAGTTCCCGGCCTTGCTTGCTAAAGCTGTGCTGCAGGTCTCATTTTAGAATCAAGACTAGAAGTCAGAGACAGAGGGAGTAATGTATGAAAAATAATCTCCTAAGTATTGATTGAATGTATGAACTTATTCTTGTACTGATTAGTTGCTTAGTTTAACTCATGTACTTCTTGAGGGTCTTAGATGCTCTTCCCCCTTCCCAGGAAAATTTGGCTAGTTAAACCAAAAGAAATCGCGTTCCATTTGATACCTTCTGAACATGGTGAACCAATCCTTAAAAATTATTTTCTGTACAATTTTCAAAAGCATTCCTTTCAAATAGCCGTTAAAAAATCCAAACCACACACAACCTAGCTACTCTAAAAAGAGAAAACTGGACAAATAATAACTTTTCTTAGACCATATTCTTCTCAGGAATTCTGTAGAAGAAACCTCCCTTAATTTCCTGGAAATAAAAGGACCGGTATCAGAGAACTGTGCTATCCAGTGAAGATTATAGCTTGTGCCTAGCTATTAATTTTGTATGGCTGATAGACATACTGATTAATTAATATAAGGCTGGCTGAAATGGCAGAAATTCATTCCAACTCTTGTTTGTCTGCAGCTCACAAGCTCATTCTTTTATCCTACCACCCTTCTCCACTGTTGGTTTGTTGGGTTTTTTTATTATAGATCTGGGAGACAGGTATCAGCAGGCATATTTGCACACCTTTGCGATGAATTGTTTTTAATCCAAATACTACTGTCAGATGTACATCACTAGTAGTGATGAACTGCAGAAAGCCAGGACATGTATATATCATGTCTAAACTCCACCAACAAAATTCAGAAATTACTGGGGCACATTTTTGTCCCTTGGCATCCCTTCTCTCTACCCTACAGAGTAGAATCAAATGTTTTAAAAGTCTCAGATTCTGAAGTTTGAGCTGACAGACAATGATGGTGCAACTGTTAGTCTTTTATTTAAAATCACTTGCACAGAAATGGAAAAAATAGAATGCTTTCTGATTATTTTTTTCCCCGTTAGTATGTCTTTTCCCAATAAAATGGGCCTTTTGTGTTATTGCGAAGTGTGTGAAGGCAAGGTGATAAAAAACACATTTTACTTGTCTTGCCATTGTAGAAACTCATAAATAGGGAATCGGCTTTCTTTGCATGGTGGAAAAGCCTGAACAGCTATTTTAGAAACTGTGGCAGTTACATAAATATACTAGGATAACAGCTACTCCAGAGTAGCTCCTCGATTCAGACCATCTATTCTGGAATAAACCTTCTTCTTACAGATCAATTATTATTCCAGAATGATACTACCTTTTCCTAGATCATGTTTCCACAACGGTAGCTACCTTGGAAAAATGATGTCTTCATATTTACTTAATAGATTATCTTGAGTGATTCCTTCCAGTTTTTAACTTCATGTTCACCTGAGGCAATCTGACTGAGCTCTCGTTGTGCTATCATACTCTGCTCTTAGGGACATACTCTCATCCTCGTTTTCTCGACCAGTGACTTCCAACAAAAGTTTTCACTTCTCTTCCTGTGCTTTCCAAACTTTCTCTTTGCCTGGCTATCTTAGCACTCTGACTTCCTTCTTCATCCATCATCTGTTCTGGAATCTTCTTTCCCAGGGCTTGCTAAATTTCCTCAGGAATCTTTCCTTTTGTCCCCACTTCTTTTCCTCATTTCATTAAAAGGTTCTAATAAAAAGAGGTCAACCCCTTTCTTCTTCAGTTTAAATTTGCTTCTCTTTTAGACATCTAATCCTGTATCATGAACAAGCAAACTTTTTACTGTTCTCCCAGCAAACCATGTCATTTTCCTCCTCTCTTCTCAAAAAGTATTTTATTTTCATTCATTCATTCAACTTTCTTCCAGGACACTAGGACTCCACCTTGAGTCCCTCCTACCACATCTACTCTGTCACTAAACCCTGCAAATTCTGTAATAACTGCTCATCAAACACTATTTTTTCCATCCATCTTGTTGAAAACACCTATTGAACTTTCCGTATTAACAGCTTTGGCTACTAAACTCTCTATCTTCTTGCTCACATCACCTTAAAATCCAGAATTCTTCTATAAGAATAACGGAATTATTATTCATATGGTAACTTTAATTAAATTATCATGTAGTTATTATAATTACCATTTAATCTGAGTAGCTCTCAACACCAAAGCCTGGATACAAATACTTACTAAAATCATATTCTTTTACTCTGATTACATTTCTCTTTAGACTCCAATTTGCCTTTCCAAAAACCCTCTAAATCACATTGGAGCCTTTTTTCCCCTCTCTGTCTCAGGCCTATGCCAAATCATCTACTTTTTCTTCATTCCTGCCTCTTTTCCTCCATTCCTCAAAATCCTTGTTTCTTCTCCCTTTAAACCTCCTCATTAGAAGTCTCTAAAACACTCCGCTCTACTAGGGCAATACTATGGTACTCTGACAGAAAAGGGGATGAAAAGTTACACTCTGAAACCTTAAAAAAGCCCTGATTACTAGCAATGCCCATGGCAAAACTAACAACCCCATTCTCAATTAGTCTCAAAATCAACACACTGCTCACATCTAGGCTATATTTCAAATGCGTAACTTAACTAATCATTCAGCTGCAATTCATTTTGCGGTGTGCAGTCACAAAATCAGTGTCCAGACAATTGCTCAAGCTTATGGTCAGTTTAGCTACAAGTTTCTGGCATTGCAGAGTCACAGAGCTAGCTAGGGAACATGTTAAGCATTAGCACTACTTTCGCCTGTCCTACATCCTAGGAACAATATAAATGGAGTTGTTATGGCATCACTTATGCTATGTACTTCATTAGTAGAAGCCTGCTATCATTTTTAAGTGAATGAAGAAATACAAAATGTCAATACAAATACATTTTTACATTTGAATAAAAGCTATTTATAGTTTTTACATCATATGCCTGGTCTACTGAGAGCACAGCTCTAGACAGAAGCATGTATAGAAGAAACTGCTATAAGACATTTGATTACATTAGTATGGCTGGATATCTGTGTTGCTGTCTTGGAGCTAAATCTGACACCCTCTGAAGCTGACCAAGAACAAGCTAGTCTCACTGCCCTCTGTACAGTTCTGGTGTTCAGTGAAAGCAATAATGTTGAAAAATGATGGAATTCCATATGTCAGATATCAAAACAGTTTTTGAGGCTGCCACCTGTCTTCATTCTGCTTTTTTCTCTAATTACAAAATATTTCCTGCTTTCTTAGGGGAAAAAAAGGTTAAAATGTTCTTCCAGTAAAGCACTCACTTTTCAGTACTTTCTGGACTACAAAGTGCTCTCATCCGAGTCTGAAATTTTAATGTCATTCAGACTCCTGTAAAAGTAAACCATCTGTGAATTACAGTCATAGTTATTTTAATTAGAAAAGCATTAGGGTTTAAAATGTTATTTTTCAAAATGACACATTTTTAAAAGATTAAGTAAAATTGTCATTGATGACTACCAAAGCTTCCATTACTGCTACAGGCCTCCCTTTTTTTTCCTGGAAGGAAGAAGAAAGGATGGGAGGGAGCTGTTCTTTCTCTCTTTCTTCTTCTCTTTTTTTCTTTTTTCTTTTTTTAATTTTACAGAAAAGGTGTAGGATGTAGAAGTACAGACATTCAAAACTATGGAATGGATGCTGAGATGGTGAGTAGGTGGCATGGAGGCAGTATTAGCTCATACTTAATAGGTGTCAAGGGAATCTGTAAAGCTGTTCTTTAGTTTAAAAAAGGCAATTTGTGGGAGTGCTGTGTGTTTCTGGCAGTACTTTCAAAATAGCTACCTACAAAAGACAGAGAACTATAATCTAATGATATTTTACACAATGACACACATTTTCACAGTGCATTAATGAAATGTAGAAGAAAGCCTTAAAACTATTGTAAAATGTGTCTTTTTGCAGTGTACATGTCTGCAAAAATATAACGACAAACACACTTACAGGGTACTGATCTTTCACAAGGGCTGAAACGTTATTTTAAAAAGCTTACTTTCTCTTTGTTACCTTTTCTGCACACATTTTAAGTCTTCCTTCATCTCTGGCACACTAGTGACCTTGCACTATGGTACATACTGAATAAACCTACAGTTTAGCATAGAGTATATATGGCCTTAATATAAAGTATGTGAGTAGTCCAGTATTCACGCAAGTGACATTGAGCATTTATGTAAGCCCTTGTCAGGAGTTGGACATTAGAGACAAAATCTGTCATTCAGATCTCTGGGAAAGGGCAGAAAAATGGATGTTCCTTTTCCAAAAAACTGTACAAACCTCATAGCTCTTTGCACTTGTTAGGTGACAGAAAGGACTGTTTTACAGGAAAAGAAGTGATCAGGAAATATAAGATGCATGTAAAAAATACTCCATGGAGGAAACCCTACCCCATGGGATCTCTGTACTTACTGGACATATCATTCTAGTCTTTCAAAATTCTAGAAATAGACATAGCACCAAAAGAGACAATATGAAAGTGTCTCCATGAACTATAGGCAATAAAATGTTGCATAAAATATAGGCAACAGGGACAACAACGGCAAAGAAGGTTAATCCTGAGGTAGGAGACTGGAAAACTAAACCCAGACAAATAAGTGATGTACACTGGTACCAAATATGAAACAAGGTCACTAGAAAAGAGAAAAAGAGAAGAAAAAAATAGAAAAGTGTCAAGAGAGATACAAGGAGGTGAAGAGAGAGAGACAAATAGAGATGGAATCCAGATTTGAGAGATCTGGATGTAAAAGATATCAGAGAGGAAAAAAAAGAATTTGCAATACTAGTAATCATAAGCAAACCCTGAAAAAAGTGGACAGAGAGAGGGAGGTATATATTATAGAGGGAAAAAAAGAAATAGGAACCAAAAATAGAGGTCTGTGTTGAAAGACAGAGAGCTTGTGAGCATTCTGAGGTCAAAGTGAATGACCCATACTATTCTCTGGCCAAGGGATAAGGTGGATTTGTATTGTGTGGCACAAAATAGCTGTTGAGAAAGCTTGGAGTTGGTGGCTGGCACAGGCCAGCCTTTTGGTAGCACTGGTGAGGTCCAAACTCACTCTGTGGTGATTTCTGCTACTAACAAATTATTTTCAAAATATAATGGGATGATATAATGGGACAATGCAATTTTGCTGACATAATTCGAAGTATGAGGGAAACATAGACACTGGTGTTTTAATCATTTACCATTAGTCTAGAAACTCCTTCTGTTTTTGTTTTTTTTTTTAATGTGATTTTCATAATTTACTTAATTTTAAACTGCCCAAAATTGCATTCAAGGTTTTCCTACTTGAGGAGAAAAAAAAAAAAAAGCATTCCTATTTCAATATAGCATTACCACATTAATTTTAAGCCAAAATAATCACTTCTGTTTTAAAAAAAACCTTAAAAGTCTCTCTGAACTAAGCACAAAATTTACATATGTATGATTTCATATACTTACGCTCATTTCTCTGACCTAATCATATGCCACTTATGTTCTATACTCTTCTATTTATTCATAAATGTGCTTTTCCCAAAAAGGACTCTGGTAAGCTAATGTTGTGTATAAATATATTTAAATAAATAAAAAAAAAATACTTAAATACAGCTGTATCAATGCCTATAAATGACACACCTGTAGATCCGTAAGGAAATATGTGGGGGTTTTTGTCACTGGTAAGAACTGTGGATCAGACTTCATTTTCCTTCTTCAGTTCTAGAAATGCCAGCAGAATCTAAAATCTCTAGATGGACTTCTGGGAGTTCTCTTTATTGAGGACTTGTTCTCTGCTTTAGCATTCTTTTTGAGTGGAAGTTTAAAAATACAGCTCCACACTAGCAAGGATCATTTCTCCAGAAACACTGCAGGTTCCTGAAAAAACTTTAGCAGTGTATGTAGTTGTGAAAAAGAGAACCAGCACTATCAAATTATCTGCCTCGTGCGATTACCTGATGCTGACTTGGAGCTCCATAAAAACATCCTGACTGACTTTCCTGTACTGCTTATTCCTCACCTGATGAGTCTTTGGATCATCCCATTCAAACTTAAAGACATGTCTTACTCTTTCCGAAATGAGTGACCTTTTGTGTTCAGAATTCAAGGCTACTGATAAGAAGGAATCGTTGCGGATTAGAAGAAGCAGGCTAAAAATTGAAAAGGCAAAGTAAGACAAAACTTTTATTAGACATTTTTAAAGACTGCTATCTTTTAACCAGACAAGTGTTTCTAGCAGTCAAAGGCTGATAGATTCACTTTTAGTGGTCTGGCCTTTGCAGTGCTTGTATTTAATAGCTGCACTGTATAGCAAAAGCAAATTAAATTGATTTTTTTGTTGTACTTCTGGTATAATACCAATTGTTTGCATTTCAGCAAGCTCCATCTGAAGTAACTGACAAGTGTTAATTGCAGACCACTGACCTTAGTTAAATAAAATGTAGAGCTCCAAGTTTTGATGAGAAAACTCAGTAAGCTATGAGCTAACTCTACTGAATTTATATTTGCATGCTTAACAGTGTGAGGAATAATAATCCAAACAAATGAAAGTTTCCTTATGTCAGTAAAAAGAGCCATGAACTATCTGTGTCCTGTACTTCTCCCAAAGCACGATAATGTTTGCAAGCTAGTCATACTATTGGGATTGTAGGCTTTGCTTAGCTAATACATCACTGCATGACAATAAACGAACACAGCACTGAAAATGTGGGTTTCCTAATGTAAAGGCCTTTTGATGTTCTGGAGGGCAGGAGATTCTTCTGCTTTACATGGAGCAGCCAGTACTTCCATTCAATTTAACTCTAAAGTTACAACCTATCATCTTGCTCCTTCTAACATTAATAGCAAAACTCTCACTGACTTCTCCAGGGGTTAAACAAGTCTATTACTTTCACTCTGTCTGGAGTAAAAATGGTTTGTTTTGATATAGAAATCTGATTTTCTCTTACATCGGGTGCTTAAAAATCGTAGCAAGTAGCTAAGCTTGTCATGATCAAGTATATACTAAAGCAGAAAGAACACCTTATCTAGGCTGCACACAGAGTCAGGATGCATAAATTGCCTTTCATTAGTAGCTCTGCACTTTTATAATTCTAGTAGTTAAGCTATGTGCATGACTGAAACTGCATGGTATGCCAGCTTCATGAAACAGCTATTTTATTGTCCTAGTTTAGTTATCTCCAGCTCAGCTTACCCAAGGAACAACAACATTTCATAAACCTATCAACGCTTCCCTAATGAATACTTTGCTTTAACACAGAAGTTGCTGAATCAAGCATCAGACTTTGGCTAGCTGATAATGTTTACTCTTATGCTTACTAAACAGTAGAAAATAAACCAAAATTGGATTCTGGATTGGATCTTCTGCACTTGTCCTCCATTTTTAAATAGACTGTAGTATTTACAAGAGGAGAAAGAACTTTTTCAGTGATAGGCTCTGGGGTTTGATGTTTTGTTGGTTAATAAAACACTCTCCAAACACAACTTACATGAGAAGGAAAAGATTAATTGTCAAGTGGGAAATAAATACAATGAAACCATTTTTCTACTCCTTTTGGGGATCTCACTTCAGAACACAGATTTACTTTCCCCTCCTCCAAGTTGGTATCACCTTTCACAAAATGGGATGGTGAGGTACATTATCAGAAGGAAGTTAAATAAAGTATCATCCCGATTCACTCAGCTATAAAGTCCAGGTCTTCCTTCCCCCCCCCCCTCTGCTGGGGAGTTTATTGGCAACCTCATCCTCTGGTGATGACACATAAACAAGAGGTTGATTTCAGATGTGTGTTGCTTCCTCCCAGACTTCGTCATCTTTGATGAGGATATTTCAGTTATCTATTTTTTCGGTCAATTTATCTACCTGACTCTGCAACAGCTTTTCTGGGAAGTAGAGGTAACAGTGTTGGGGAAGACATTTTTTGACTTATTCATGAACTCCTGCATCAAACAGATTTTCAGTTCCAGCAGTGACTCATTTGAAGTAGTTACTGCTGGCAACAGTGGCTGAATAAACTGGTTATATGTGTAACCCCCTACTTCTTGGATGATTTTTAGTGATGCACTACAGATGACTCCTTTCCTCTGGTTTTGCCAGCTGACATCATCCTGGGTTCCTAATTCCTTTTTTCCTTCCCTTTGTTCCCCCTCTTTCTCCCTTTTAAATTTTTTTCTTCTTTTTTCAGGGTCCCTTACTGTAAAAGGATAGAGGAGAGCACCCATGACAACTGCAGATTGTATAAGCTTCCTCATTTAGATTGTTATTTAAAGTTCAACTTTCATGATTAGTCAAATGAATCAAAAAGATAATTGAGAAAGAGAGATTATGTGACACAGATATTAGTCACTACTGCTGATAGTTGGGTATATGGTTCTGTATCACCTATACAAAACTTGGTGTCAAGCTTGTATTCACTGGGCATTCATCATCAAGAAATTGGACTTAAAGTGAATTTTCTTCTAGGTTTTTCTTCTGTGATTAGCATTTTTCCATCTGTTTGTCATAGCTCTCTGTTGCTTGAAAAAGGTGTAAGGAGAAGGTCACTCATTTTTTCAGACCTTGCAGCTTAGTTGGTTGCCATGTGCTTCTTAGTCACTTAGTATAACTCTCACTCCCAAACTCTCCTATTCCATTAACTTATCAGCATCACTTAAGACTTTTGTTTGTTTCTGGTTTTAAGGAAAATGCATTCTGCGCTGCTGTAGTTTTGAAGACCTGACTTCTGGTGTTAATGAGATTCTGGAGTCAGAAGCTCTAAAACCTGTTTGAGATCACAAGCTTCAGTCCTTTGCATGATGGAGGGATTCTGTTTTGCAATTTCCTTTTTAGATTTTTGTCTTTCCAGGTTTCAGGCTTGTTCTCAAACGCTAGTCACTACAGAGTCACTAGTCTTGAGTTGTAGGCTTTCACTGATGGCCATTTTTTTTGTGCTGTAGTGTTGTTACTGGCTCCTGGGGAAATAAACTCTACAGGCATCCTGCTCTGTGTTTCGTGACTGGAGCACAGTACACAATAACTGTAACACAGCTTTTGCCCAGTGTCAAGTTTGTAGCCCCACACAAGTTCTGAAGGTTAGTGGTACTTGTGGCTACAGGTGCTTGTAAGTGAAGGTACAGCTTCTAGATATTATGGGATATTTTTTATAGGGAAACTTGTGGCAAGGATGCAGAATATGCCCCGGAGCTGACTTAAGAAACCTGACTACAGAAAGCAAGTCTATTGTAATATTATCTTTTCCAGGGTTCATCCTTTTGGTTTTTGCTATTAAGAGGGGCTATACAGGCCCACTACTTTAGTGACTAAAAGGAGACTCAAACCGTATTTTCACCGAAGAAAAATCTTCTTCTATGTCCAAGTGCAAGTGATCATGCATGTGTGCTCCTAACCTAGTGGGAGGGCCTACTTTTTTTCCTCTTATACGTAAGGAAAATGGGCCACTGTCAAACACTCATAGCAGAAAGTCCAAAACAATTCTTATCCTTCAAAGAGCTGCAGGAACTTTTTCTGGGCATCTTAATGCTTACAGGTCAGACATGAATTAGAAGACCTATGTTCACCCCATACTTTAAACAAATATTCCCAAAGAAGCCTATAGGAGGACCCTAACCACTGCCCAGTCCCTAAACTTCATAGCTGTCCCTGAAACTGGTCTGGATGCTCTCTTGTGGAACAGAATTCACCTCATGCTGGTGAGAATTAATTAGTATATAAATAGGGTAAGGAGATGGGATAGGAAGTTGAGAACTTCCTGTTCAGTGTTTGGCTTTGGTCTACCTCTGAATCACCATGCTGACACCTATAAAGGCATTGTCTAGCTGAGAAGTCCTAAGTAGTTGGTTTGGGTCCCCCTATTATGACAGTATAGCATTTAGGATAGGATTTCATGTAAAGAAAATGTGCAGGGCTTTTTGCAATTCAGAAACCATTGAACCACTAAAATGTGTACACCAGATACCTTTAAAAACCTGGATGCAAATTTGCAGTATACATGCTTAATTGAAATCTTTTCCTTCCCACAAGAATACACTAATTTTTTGACACAATGATCACAGCTACTCATATGCTAGAAAACTCAGAAAATCAATTTGATTCTATCCCAAAGCATTTATTAAATGTCAAAAGAATATACTACTGCAAAGGATCTGGTGGCTTGCCACAATGGAAATGACTCAGCCAGCTTGTTTAAAGAATGATATTTTAATTGCTTTGTAGATCACAAACCTGCCAGCCTTGTAATTTACACTGCTGAAGAACAAGACGACATCTCTCCTTGGCAGACAACTTCTTCTCTCCTGCTGCTGTATCAGCCAGATCTTTATACCTAGAAAAATCAGCACAAGTAGAGTTACTCTCATGTTGGTCTGGCTCACATCTTTGCAGAAACTGTCAGTTTTCCTTTGCCTCTCAAACCTTTGATATCCAAACTTGAAGCTTAGGATTCTGCTAAGGGTGAAGAAAACAAGAAGGCAAATCACTTTAAATCTTGTACATTATTAGGCATGACCTTGGTTAATAAGGGTGTGGGAAAAGTGATGTCTAAACCAAAGATTTGCTTCCTGCCTGTTCTTTGGATGCCTCACTGAAAATCAATGCAGAAGGAATGCAAAGCCTCACCAAACTGATTTCATCAGTACTGAATTGGGTCACTGAAAGGAGGAAAATATTTTTTCAGTATGTGTCATATGACATATACCTATTAAAGAGTAATTTTTAAGAGTGACATTGATAAGAATTTGTTCCATCAGCCCGAAATATTTTTTTCTTCACTTTGAACAAAAAGTCTTACAGCAAAGAGACTTTAAGGAACTTGATCAGTTTATACTATTGGAAAGAAGATCAAGAGGAAATTTGATTACAGCATCCAGTACCTTCAAAGACAGAAAATGCTAGATATTAAGGGGTCTTTGATGTACCAGATAAAAGAACTAATGTAGGAAACTTAAATCATACGAAGTCAAATAAAGTATAAAATTCAAATTTTAACTGTGGACTTATTACAACATATTACTAAAGAAACTGATTAATTTTGTACATCTTGATGCTTCATATTATTAATATACTTTCTTGAAGATATTCCTCAGCCTAGGTATGACTGCATGTATAGAGCTGGAATGCTTTTTCATTATTAAAAAGCCAGTTTTTGAAAAGGAAAGATTTTGAAAATGTGTAACTTTTGATTAAACTCCCAATAAAACAGTGGTAAGTTTTGAAGTCTGTGTGCTAACTACATTTCCTGACATTTTGTTTATTTGGTTCCTTAACAGCTGAATTCACCTATAGCTCTGGTGCAACCCAAAACCGTGCTGTCCTGGGACCACTCACATAGACCGCGCAGGCAAAGCTGCAGGGCTGGAATGACTCCAAGGACATCAGTGATCCCAGGAGCTGCGGCGACTCTGGAGCTACAGCTGCAGACAAACTGTCCTAAGGCAAAATTTCACCTACAGTTCTAGTGCTCTGGAGCTGCACAGACCCTTGGGTATTTCCTCACCTTCCGCATTGTGGAAATGTTCTCTGGTCTGGTAGCAGTCCTGTTGAGGACTCCATGGCTAAGTCTACAGTAGTAAATGAAATGTGAGAGGGATTATTTCTCTGGCATAGAAACCATCTGGCAAAAAACCTAGCCTGTCTATTAAGTACTCTGCTATGTTCTATTAAACTTTCGTCACCTTCCAACAAAGTGTAGCCATACTTCAGCTGTTTTCTGGGACTGGAGAGACTAGCCCGTCTTAATTCACAAATTGTGCCCAGGAACTGTATGGACCAATGCTGGTTGGAAGGGGCCAAACCTACACCAGAGACCCTTTTAGTTAGTCTAACGCTCCAGATGAGCAGTACAAAGCTCTGGATCCTACTTTCCCAATAGCTCAACTAGCTGTACAGTCACAAAGACATTTGTTTCATGGACTGCTATTAAGGCTGGGGTCACTTCATTTCCAGCTGTATTTTCTTAGAAATCATGGAGAATCAGAGATGTTAAAGAGACAACCGCTGGAAAGCTTAGCAACTGCTGACAGAAGCAAAGACAATTCAGCATTGACTCACAAGGCATGAAGAAGTAACTGTGACAGTGGTCACCCTGAAACTCACAGCAGAAACCCAAATAAATGTACCTCATTCCTGAAACAGAGTCAACTTAAAATCTAAAAGGTTGATATTCTATGTTTGGATCTAAATATTTACTTTAGATCCATGCAAATCACATGCAAATCAAAACAAGGATAACCAAACCAAGGATAATATAATCTGTATTATACATGAAGCCAGATGAAAATGATCCACTTTTCTCCCCAGCTTTAAAAGTCTCTGAAATTTCATTGCACTATCCTGGAAGTCTAATCGGAATTCACAATTCCCTTCTATAGATTAAAACAAGCTCTTTCTTAGAAAAAGAGGACAGGTTAATGGTTGTGATAGCAAAGAAAGAGCTAACTATGGAAATTTAATTCTGCCACAAACTTCCCCTGTGAATATAGCAAGTCGTTTGGAAGATGATCTACTTTCCCTTAAGTTAGACACTGAAAAGCTACACTCCTCGCCTGAGTAAGTAATCTTGTTCTCAAGGCAGTCTGTGAAGATAGGTACTTTCATAGGGTGACTTGTTCTAGGCATTCTAGATATCTCGGTTAAAATGAGAAAAGATTGCCCTCTGGAGGTGCCTTTCTCTACTGACCATAGACGACTCGGCAGAGAAGTCCAGGCTGGGTGCTTGCATTCTGGATGGCTGAGAGTAATCTCACCTTCAGGTCTACTTGTCTGACTTACTCATCTGCAGGGTACTAACAGAAGGACTAACAGAACTTTCTTATTTTTACTATCTATCTTGTTCAAGCACACTGCCTATGTAAGCACCTAGGATAAAAAAGCACCTTTAGACACGGTGTCATCATCTGCTATCTCAGATCAATAATTTTTATCTTGTATAAGGCTGCTTAAACAAAAACAACACAAAATTTGTAGGTTTTTTGCAGCCAGAATGGTTCCCTGATTTAATTCTCAGCCTAGTTGTGCAAATACCAGTGTTAACCTCAGGGAAATAAAGGGAATGGGTAAGTGGGAATGAGCAGACCACACCTGTTGGTAGCAGCCCAGATTTTTCCTGAACAAAAGTGGTGGTCTAATCATAAGTTAATTTATTTTTTTTACTTAATTCTAAATGAATTAAAATATTTAAACTTTCATAATTATTTCTTTTTCCTTTTGGGGAGATAGCCAAACACTATAGCTTTGGCTTAGGGATTTGTATTTTAAACTTGCTATTACCCTTAGTAAAAAATTATGTTAAAAAGAAAGCAAAACAAAATTGAAAATGAATGAAGATATAAAGAAGGAATAAAAAGTTACAAATGAGACATTATTATTAAAATGCAAATTGACATATCTTTAGTGTATCAGATACTTTCTATTGTGAACTGAACTGGTGTTACCATGTAGACACAATAATTTAGTGTTCTTTTAAATGTCATGAGTTTTATAAATTTCTTGAGACCCTTTCATGGTCTCAAGAATAGCAAAAGAACCTGTTATTTTTCAAATTTACTATATCACAGAAAACAGTAATTAAAAATACTGAATTTATGATGCAGGCTTGTATAGATAAACTTGAGTTAATTGCAAACAACAGGGCTTGATTCTGGAGAAATGTAATCTGGAGAGTCTGAAACCTTCCCTTACCAGAGAATTCTTCCCCTGCCACTGCAGCCTTAGTTCACTCTGAAGTGAATGAACAAACCCGGTTAAATATCAGGCTTCTTCTCACTGAAGAAGGTCATACATTTTGCCCCAAGTAAATAATGCAGAGTGTATTTGTAAGGCTTTAGAGAGGATCCCGAGGAATCCAGTGAGCACACTCAGTGCTACCTTGCTAAAAGCAGTCTGTAATCAGGTGTAATACACTTCAGCTAAACTTGGATTGATGAGTTGTCTAGACTTCTTTAAGAGCAGTAGAAGACACTATTCAGGTGTCATATACCCTACTGTAATATTGGTGCTTTAAACAGGTCAGATGAATTGTGCACTGTAAGTCTTCAGTTTCTTTCCATTGAGTAGAAAAGATAGTCTATGCTCTTGACTCCAACATAGAAATCTAATATTAAACAAAGTGAATCTTCCTCCTAGCCAAGTCAGTAAACTGATGAAAAACAGTATTTCACGGCCTAGCCAGAGCAACTTATTCACTAAGGGATCCAAAACAAAATACAAAACAGGGAGATTTAAAGAATTAAGTTGAATCAACCCCCCTCCACCACGATGCCAAGACTAATGTAGTGTTGATTAGGAAATAAAGGCAAGACCTTCTCCAGTTACAAGCTGAGACAGGGAAAACTACCATCCGGGGGGCTCTCCCTAATGCCCCTCCACAGGAAATCAGTGTAAGAGAAGCTCCATTTTCCATTGCTTTGTTCTTAGCACCCTCCTTGTCCTAACTTGTAATTTTTACACACCTAAACAGAAGAAAGACCTTTGGCTAGACAAGCTAGCACTGTAAGCATGTACAGAGTGGCTGGGATTCTCTGGTGTTGCAGAAGCTGTGCTCTGACCTCTCTTCCTTTGCTTCTGAAGGATGCTCTTTGTCAGGGAGACTTTTTGTTTGTTTGCTGCCAATACCTTCAGATAGCTTGTGAATATGGAAAACTCAGTTCTCTTGGGTCTTCACAGATAAGGATGTTATCTGATCATTTTCTCCCTCACTTCCCTAAGTGCACAGCTGACAAGATCCAGCAGGCTGTTTTTCCCTGAGACAGAATATTCTCTAGTTCAGGTTATGGCACAGTAACCCACAGTAATATTCTAAGGCTCAACACACTATTTGATTTACACAGAGTGTGCACAAATAGGCTGTAGGTCTGTACTACCAGTTCTGTATGCAGGGCAAATCTTTAAGCATTGGAATAAACACCACAGCATTCAAGTTCAACAGCACATCAACATGATAAAAAGATACTAATGGAAAGAACGTGGCAAGTACAAAGTGCACAAAAACAAGCAGCTCCAAATCAACAGCTTAAATAAACCACATAGATGTCTTTGAGCTGAAGTCTCAAAACTAGGGGTTTTGTTTGTCTGGGGCTTTTTTGCTATTCTTTTCTCAGAACTCTCTCTTGCCTAGCTAGGAAAGAAAGATAAAATTGACAAAGTCAGAGGCAGCTTCTGACTGCAACCCAATGTCCTCAGCAAGAGAACAGCTTCTAACGCCGGAACTCCTATCTTTCCTGAAAGCAACTCCTTCTCTCCATGTCTTTGTATTGTTATTTAAAAAATAAAAGTCATTTATGGCTGGCATGTATCTGTTTTATAAGAGTGCTAGGTAATGCAGTTTTAAGTTTTAAATATCCAAACACAGCTTATGCAAGGGAAAATAATCAGTCCTGCCAGTGTAATTCATTGTGTTCCAGTTTCATTTTCTCTTTCTTTTGTTTACCACAATGTATTCTCTTTGCCAAGGTAAAATGGCATGATTTAGTTAAGATCCATTGAATAGGTAGTAAATAAAAGGTGGCAATCAAAATTAACTTGCATCCTATATTTCTGCCAGAAGAAATGTAAAAATTGTCATCACAAAGGAATAAACCCAGGTTGTGCTGCATTGCTAAAATTCTCTTTTTTCCCTTTATAAACTTCCCCTTTTCTTTCTTTGACAACCAGTAACAAACTGATGTATTATCATGTCTGCAAAGTATGTGAAAGAGATGGACTTTGTTTGAAAAACTTGTCATTATGTGTTCATAACTCAAGACTTTTAGTTTTGTTTGTTTGGATTTGGGTAGGATGGGGAGAGTGTTAGGCATGGTTTGTATTTGAAAAATCTATCAAGTGAGAGCTGAAATATCTAGAGGAACTATCTACTGAAGAGAGAAACTTAATAACTTGTAGGGGAAAAAAGGATGTCTAGAAAATTTTCAAGTAATAGAAACCTTATAAAAGCAGTCAGGAGTAAAGAATAGGATGGAATTTTGATTAATGTTATGTGTATATAAAGGATATATACTCATTCCACTTCCCAGTGTTATAACGTGGGGGTTTTTTTCTTGAAGGGATAACCTAATTATTTTTGAAATATGAGGAACATGGGAAATTCCAGATAATTAGAAAAGGAGAAATAGATTATTATAGTTTCCAAGAAAAGAAAAGAAAAGTGATTCTGCCAATCTCTGTACAATATATCTGACATAAATATCTCATTATACAGTATAAATATTAACAACCAAAGCAATTATTAAAAAATTTGGAGAGAATAAATCTTTGGATGTGGAGAAGAAAAAGATGCCTTTATAAATAACATAATATAGCAAAGAAACAGACTGCATTTTGCGTTTCTTTTACAGGAGTTCAAAAATATAGTATAAGTCTATAAGGTTCACCTTTATATGAAACACACTTTGCACTGAGGCTGCTTCATAGGGACATACAGAATTAATTCAGATTGGTGTAGAGATGAGCATGAGGTGCAGTGTGCTTGACAGATTTGAAACAATGAATAAGTATATATGGCAGTGAACCAAAACTTTAGAGTACCTGCCCATGATACTAGTGTCAGTTTCTTAAATATCCTAATTGGTATCAAGCAACATAGCATTAAATGCCTATACCTGCACACAGTAAGTTAAGGGAGAAAATAAAATCAGTAATTTTGGAAGAACTGCAAGCACTTTTAATCTCTCTGGGTTAATATGGCACATTTGCTGTCAGAAAGAATCCTGGAAAGCGGTAACACTGAAATTGACCTTACAGCAAACTGACCAGGCATCATAGTTTTATAACAATATTTTTATATATGCCAATGAAAGCCAGAAACTTTTCTGCTGGTGAAACATTCTGATTTTCTACTTCAATAATTAAAAATTCACTTCCTGTACAAAAAGGTATGGGGGCATGTATAGCATGCTTTAACATGTCTATGGAAAAAGGAAAATGCATGACATAGTGACATAAAAGGTATGTAACAGGGATAAAAGAGCAAAACTAAGAACTAAGAAATAAAAGTGGAAAAGACTCAGAAAAAAAACAGAAAAAAATTTATAGTGATGCACATGTGGGTCAGCCACTGGCCCCATGTAGAGCTCAGTACAACTTTTGAAGGAGAATCAGGGCCATGAAATCCACTGGATCAGAATACCCTTGCATAAGAAGTGGCCATTTGAGATATTTTAATTTAGACTGAATAAAAAGCAAAATAAATTTCTCAGATAAAGATATCAATTTGTAATGGGTGATAGATAAATTACTTGGAAGTATTGATTTTTTTCTTTACTAAATTTTATGGTTTTGCATTAGGTTTTGTTATCCTTAATCTTTTCTAGACATCTGAATTTCAGTTTCTGGAGAGTAGGAATAACAAAGATATGTATGACTTAATCCTAGAATATTTATTCATATACTTCATGTAATTAAGCAGGGGCTTCCTCATCTCAGACAATGTGTCAGCAGAATAATAAATGGAATATAAATTATAGTTCAGCTCTTGGGATTAGTGGATTCAGCTATGCAAATAAAAAATGAATTCACAACATCTGCTAATGATTTGCATTACAATACTTTTGCATCATCTTACTTAAAGTTGACATTCCCATTCCATCTTGATAAAGCAGTATAAAAAAATATTTATTCAAGAAATTGGTAAAAATGACACATTAACTCAGAAATATGCTAGCATCAAACAGATAAGCCACCCTATTACATGAACACTTGCCTCCAACTCTGTAAATGTTTACATTTATGTCTCTATAGGTAGGTCTTCTCCACACCTAACTGCCCCTTCATGCTTGGGCACTCCACAAACATACACACAGAGCAGTAAAATGCTTCAAAGTAAGCAGAATATATGGACTGTAGAACAAATTTGACTTTCTTTATCAACCTGCCAATTTGAATCTGTATAATACAGAGGTGATGCAGGACTGCTGTGTAATGAAGCTAGTTTCCCTTCTCCACAAACATAACTATAAAATAGGGTGTCAAAATTAAAAGTCCTCCTGCAAAACCAGAAGGTCTGAAATGACAGAAAATTAAAGCATACCAGCAGGTCAGCTTTGAGTAGGTCTAGGTACTAAGTCACCCCTCGAGGGGCATAGGACGAGGTTGTGACTGCTGGTCTACAGATCTGCTGGCACAGTGATGGGCATGATATTACAAGGGGGTAGAATTATGAGAAGACTTTGAAACGGTATTCAGAGAAGGCTGTGCTTAGGCCCCAGCTCTTGTCCCAGTGTTTGGAAGCTGGGATCACATGGTTGAAATAACTGTAAACAAGTTGTGTAAAGCAAAGTGACTTATGACTTTTCCTGAAAAATACACAAGGCCTTTTCAGGGATGTGATACTGAGTTGAAACACCAAAGTGGACTTACACACACTTTCCCATTTGCTGTCCTGGTGAGATTGCTACTTCAATGGCTCATTGTTTGCCAAGAAATCTGTTCCCAGATCATTTGGAAATGTACTGCGATAGACACATATTGCAGAAGCAGAAAGCAAAACCATAGTCAAACAAAAAGTTTTACATTAGAGGGAAATAGGAATGAATTTGATGTTCCACCTACATGACGCTTTATTTCTTCCTTGCTTTTGTTTCTCCTCTTCTGCACAATCTTGACTGACTCAGCCAAAGAACCATGGAAATGCACAAAATCCTTCCCGCAACGCTCACTGGTAGTTCAGACAAGGTGCATTGGGATTATGGGGAAGGTTTTTAGGACCTTCTTAAACCATACAGGCAAAATAGCTTCTCTGGAAGACCATCTCTACCTCTGCTTTCTTCTGTGGGAGCTTCCCTTTTGTTCTCTGAACCCTGTGAGTAGTATCAGTCTGGGTAACAGGGATTCTCCTGCTCTGAACTGTATAATGGTTAGACAAACTGTACACAAGCAACACTTTTAAAGATAGGCTAAGGCTGTTGCCTTGGCATACAGCATCAATACTGGACCAGATTCTGCTCTCATTTACTGTGCAGTACAGCAGGAGTAATTCTGCTAAAACTAATGATGTTAAATTAATGCCACATGGGTCTAAGCAAAAAAGCAAAGTAAGATCCAGTGATTAAGATACATAAAAGGATTTTACATGCACGCTTGCATAGGATTTTGTGTTTGCTCTCAGATGTCACCAGTATTAACTGCCTACCATTATTCAGTCTGACTAGGAAATCTAGCTTTAGAAAGTCTCATTCCAGGTTCTTCTGCTGGAGATTAAATCATTGTAAAGAGTATCAAGATGTGGATAAGGAGAAAAAGGGTGCCATGAATGTATGAGTTGAGTGGAAAGAATTTAACAGCTGCAGAGCCACAGAAAGAAAAAACAGCAGGAGTGTCACAGTTGCTTTTGAGTGTTGGGCAGCTGGACTGCATTTATACAAGTCTTATGAGCAGGGGAAAAAAAGCAGTCAAGAGCAACTAAAATTTTTCTAGGCACTGAAAGCACATAGTTATATTTAATTAATCAATGAATACAAAGGAATTATTTTAAAACTATACAGTAAAATTAATCCATGTGACAATTTGCACCTTAATTAGATAATTCAGAGTTCCTGCATAGTACCATTAGCATAAGCTAATGTGTTGCATACTTACTTCTTTAATATGTTTATTTTAAAGATATGCTGTTTGTATCAACTTAAGAGGTATATTATTTTAACAGGCATTGCCTTAGAAGGGTTTAGTGAAGATATTAGTGATTGATAATATTTTCTTCTAACAGGTTTATTTCTTTGGCAGGCAGTTGACTGAACTTCTTATTACCATATATAAATCTACATCCATTATCTTTGTCATTATGTGATGCCAACAAATTTTGAAGTACTCAATAACTATTTTCATTGAAACATCAAGGTTCTGAAATAATTTAGTGTTACTAGCTTAGCCGTTGGTTATAGGCACACAGAACTCAGTCAGCTTGTGAGATACAGGCCAAGAACTTTCAATATTCTTATTTGCACACAAATATAATTTTATTTATTTTTACAGTCCAGGTTTTTAGATGGAATCCAGTAGTGTGGTAGGTTTTTTAATACTCTGTGGGAACATTTCTCCATGTTTAGAAACAGTATAAGCTTTTAAATTTGTGAATGTGAAATATGCATAGATATTGTAAGGATATCATAGAGTAACAGGCTTGTTTAGTAATTTAATAAATTTTAACCCTGAGGGATAAGAAATGTCAGATGCTAGTGGAAACTGAATGTCACTTCAGAGGTATCAAGGGTCGCACTTAACTCTGGAAATGAAATAAAATTTTTAAAATTTCACAGGTCCTTCCTTAAGTTAAAATAAAGAAAACCACTGGAACTGCTGAAACAGCTTAGCCAGCATTATGTTTGAGTGTGCCCAATAGATTTATCATTGTCTAAGAAAATGAACATAGCTAGGGAAAAAAAAAGGCAGAAGCAAAAAAGAGACAGAAAAATACCTTGCATACCAGTACCTTGAGACTCTCTTTGAAACAGCTTAAAAGCCAGGACATTCTCTATGGCAGAGAACAATAAACTCCCTTGTAAGAAGCTCCACTAAGTTTTATACATACAATACTAAATGTAATATAAATAATGCTGGAAGATTATTTAGATTGCACACCAAACATTGGGAATTTAGGAAGTGCCAGACTTAAAACCGATCATGCCACTTTTATTTCCCTGTATCTGTCTACTTTATTATCTACATACAAACCCCAACTCAAGGGAGGACCCCTTTGCATGTTGATCCTGCAGAACTCTTAAGTACATTACAGACATGAATAATTAACTGAATTCTGTGGAATAATACAATAGTTTACACCAATTTGTAATTGCTTCAGCAAATTATAGTTGTATTATAAAACTCAGAAGATGCCCAGCAAACTATGCTGATACTTGTCTTTGCCTTCTAAATATAGAATAAAGCTAGATGTCTGACCTACCACTGAAAAGTCCAGTCAAAACAGAAACTTTGTTTTCTCTTATATGCATTTGTGCACTGTCAGTAAGTCCCAGAAACACCAGCAACTTTATCATTCTCACAGTCCAACTCCATGGCATGTAACATAAAGATCGATATTTTGCATACTACTTATTCTGTGAGCTAGAGAACCGATGACACCATGGTATATCTTCAAAAGCTGCTTCTGTTTCAACTCCAGTATGTTGCTCTCTTAAGTTTTTGGTTACAAACCATTAATTCTGTCCTTTGCCATAGATGGGAGCTAGAGTGAGACTGTGAAACACCTTCAAAAACGGATAATTGTAAAAAAAGTCAGTTGAATCATATCCTAAAAGTGACCATTTTTCTCTATACACTATAAATTAAGTCAAGGCTAATTAGGGAGTCACCATAGACATCTGAAGTTATCTAGTACATTTCTGGTCTTTCAAGTATTAAAGAGAAACTAATGGGGAAAATGGAGAAAACAAACCAAACAGCTCTAAAGAAACAACTCCAAAGGGAGTAAAACAGAATAGTCTACTTACACTTAAGAGTACGTGTAACATATAGAGCTATTTAGTTTATTCATAATATGAATAGGTCAGATATTATCACTCCACTATCACATTGTACAAATACATTTCACATGGCCTATAGCCTCTAAACCAGTCCCAAACTCCTACTTACATCTATCTAGGCAACTCCCCGGGTGATGTACATACAACAATACACGTGGCTCGCCAGGGAGAATGCCAGTGCACTCTGGGTTCTGGTCACCTCTTACAGTATAATCAATCCCCTATTAGCAAGCTTTCACAAGAGATTAATAATTTAGAATAATTCTGAGACTGCTGTGAATTAACCCAAACTGGGCCCCGCTATCAGAAAGGATGACAGAGGGAAAAAAATACAAAAAACTGGAGGCAGAAGGAAGAAGGGATGCTTGGAAGTGATGGTGTTTGTCTTCCCAAGTAACCATTACATCTGAAGGAGCCCTGCTTTCCTGGAGATGGGTAAACACTCGCCTGCTTATCGGAAGTAGCGAATGAATTCTTTATTTTTCACTCCTTGCATGCACATCTTTTGCTTTCCCTATTAAACTGTCCTTATCTCAACCCACAGGCTTTCTAACTTTTGTCCTTCCAATTCTCTCCACCATGACACTTGGGAGGAATAAGCAAGTGATTGTGTGGGGCTGAGCTACCCACTGGGGTTAACCCATGACACTTCTTTATAGAATGTGATGGTTGCCAAAGACATAGTGGTTTTAAACTTTGTGGATGACCTTCATTCTTCACAGGATATTATTCATTATCACGTTTATGAATTTGGGTTTAAGGTGCCCTCAAAACTGAGGACTTCAAAATATTTCATTTAGTCACTTTTTCTTGCATTCTAAAAGAAAAACAAGCAAAAGTGATTACCCTCAATCAGAAATATCACTTCCAACTCTAGGTCTGAACCAACACAATGGCGAGATTGCCTTTTGGTATAAATTGATATCATTACATCTACTTTAATGGAATATTGCTTTTTAATACCAGTCAGATTACAACTTGCTCTCCTTGCAAGGATTTCAGGTATCATGGCACTTATCAATGCAGTACTCTATCAGAAGGCTGATGATATTATTGCATAGCAGACAATAAAGCTAAAAGGGCCAGTGCGATGACCTATCACTTTGCAATCTACTTAGTACATCATTCTCACTAATGCCCTAACCTGCTCATGAAGCTCTGAAATGTATTGCTGCACTTTCTTAATTCACAAATTATATGTTATAAAATATTGTAACTTCCCTGCTTGCAAGAGGAAAAAAGGGAGAAAGGAAAAACAGAGAGAAAAAAAATGAACACCAAAAAGTTTCTGGACAAAGGTTGTTCAGATATGCAATGGTGAGTCCCGTACAAGATTCACAAACACAAACACAGCAGTGCAATACAGCATCAGCTAATAGTACTGATCTAAAGATAACAATAGTTATTAATAACGGCTTTATGCCAGTTGCAGAAGGACAGATCTTATTTGACAAAGCAATGATAATAGCATGAACATAAACTTTCCTGAGAAAAAAGGTATCTCTTCTGAATGATCTCTAAACAAAGTCAATTGTCTGGACGAGTTAGGAACAATTCAGTGCTCTGAAGCTGTTTCTGATTTAAAGTCCACTACTAGAGCATTTCAGTATCAATACACACTGCCCTAAGTAGAACTGCAGATTTCAGAATGTACAGTTAAGTGTAACCTCTAAGAATTTAATCTAAGAAGAACTTCATACTGAAATCAGAGGGAAACCTGTAATTAGAACAGGCTTCAAATATACTCACTGCTGTGATTACCACAAGAATCCATTATCACTGTTCCATATCTTTCTTCCCAGTATTTCATCCAAAAAGGGATGTTTTCCCATCTTTTCAAGTTACTTTAAAACAAAAATTCATTAAAACATTAAAAACCCAGAGATTCTTTATTTTTAACTGACTCCATACAGCTTAAGTGTTGTAATTTAGATATTTTAACATAGTCTGTTCATATAGGAGAATAAGGTTAGCCAATGAAAAAGAGGGAGAAGAAAGAGAAGAGGGGAAGAAGGGGAAGAGGAAGAAGAAAGAAGAAGACAAAAGAAGAAGAAGAAAGAAGAAGGAAGAGAAAGGTGAGAGTTGCGGTCTGATACTGTGCCTCCAAACTTGCACTTGACATTGTCTAACCAGTTAACACAAAAAAACTACTTATAATCTTAAAAATTGTGTCTGCATATGAATAGCTAAAACTAAAGGTTAGATTGATGCTATTTAAGCCATTTTTAAAGAGAACTGGAAATGGCAAATCATAACATTCTAGTGACTTATTGCTTCTTGCAACAACACTGTAAGAGATGTCTCTACGTACAGCTTTTGTGTTCTCCCTCACAATATGAAATTTTCTCTGCTGTTCCTTGAGTACAACACAAGACAGAATGGGAGCTCCATGATGGAAAACACAAGACTGGGTTGAAAGAGTTAAACCCAGAAAAGACAGTCTAGAAACCTGAGAGACAGTAACGAAATTCCAAGAAACACTCAATAAGTGCAGAAATAAAGATAGGGAATAGCACACTAGCAGATAATTGTTTGGGCTTTCTGAACAACATTTTTTTTTCTCATCAAAATCCTGCAATTCTCATCAGCTAAGTGGAAGGCTCAATTTGCTTATCAGCTCACATAATCCACAGAGGTTGTCCTGAGGTCCAGCAGCCCTGAAGGTTTGCCGCAAATTGGCAGGGAAGGCTAACACAGTTTTCTTATTTCAGGACCTGTGCAACTGGACCTTGCAGTCTCCACTGCTAAGCAGTATCCCAGACACAAGAAATATGTGTGATGTATGAACTTCAGTCTCTAATGCAGTAGTTCATAAATTCTTCCTTGGCCAAGGAAACTAAAACACAAGCAGAGCAAAGCACTGGGTACAGCTCAGCAATTTGGTGAACCACATTAAAGAAGAGAGAGGAAAAATTAATTTTAATTTCTAATCTAATTTACAAAACACTAATGGTAGAGGAGTGTTTGTAGAGGAGGATAGTTTGTAGAGGAGGATGGTACCAAAATAAAATTGTTCAGTATGAGTGAAACAGAGCATCTTACTGCCTCATTTTCACCTGAACATGCCTGAACAGCTGTATTCTTGTATTCACTGAGCAAGAAATATAAGCTCACCTCATTACTCTAGATGGGTCCTTGATCACTATCATTATTTTTAAAAATTTATATTCCAAATGGCTTTTACATGTCTTCCTTGAGCACCAAGTGAGGTGAATGACACGAAAGTCAGCCAGGATCCATTTTATTAATTGATGCAAAGAGATTAGGTTCTAGATATTAAGCTTGTACAACCAGGCTCTGTCTCTGCCCCAGGGAGTTTCTGAGCCCTATTATTCTACACTAGTAATAGAGCACACACTGATATTTACTTTTTTGCTGTTGCACTGAATAGCAAAAACATAACAATTCACTATGTTGCTACTAAAGTTCTTTTTGGTATTTTTTGTGAAATTATCCTATTCTCATTTTAAACAAAATGTCAAAATGTTAAATGCTGGAAATAAACAGCTATCTGGAGACAATTCCTAATTCCATGGTTATTTTACTGTTTTCTTTATTCCAGTTTTTCTGGATATCTGAGGATACTTTACCTATACGTATAATTTGGGATGCAAAATGAAAACTTTGAACTCTTCACAAAATCGTTCCTGCTGTTGCTTTGACTTAAAAGCAAAGCTAGAATTAAAAAATCTAGCCCACTAAGAACGATTCTGAAGATGTTAATGCAAAATATATGGGCAAAATTTTCTAGGAGTCTAAGATGCATGTTACTCAAGCCTTTCTATTTTAAAGATAAAGTAAAAACTGATTTCTGTCTCTCTACTCGAAGAGCTTTAGAAATTGAGCCAACACTGCAGGGATATTCAGCAGAAACACTGCAGCTGGAGTTGGCAAATCCATTGAAATCCCATATATCATTTAATAATTATATTGGTGCTGCCTGTTTTTACAGCATTTAATAGCATCTGACCTTATTAATTCCAATTTTTATTATGTATACTTTGACAGTAACTGTCACAGCTCCCACTTAAGAACCAGAATTTCTACAAGATTTCTCTTCTGATCGATGAACTTTGGTGATTGAAAGGTTCACCTACAGCTGTCAGCTTTCACTTTGATAATACAGAAGCAGAACCAGTAAATCCAAAAGGGACAGCAGTAGAAATAATGATAAAACTTTGTAGCCCAGGAAGAAGTGCTCCTGCAAAACATGACCTTTTCTTAGCTGCTATCTTTCTCTAGCCATCGTAAGAGTTCAAATGTGACTCATATGCTAAAGACCAGTTATATTAATCTCTAATTAGATATTAATAGAAATCTATTCAAATTCATCTAATTAAGATACTGTCTGTATTACTGATAAAACATCCAGGTTTTCTGATATTCTATATCTTCACCACAAAGGCCCCTAATTCAAACATTCTATCTTTTTATTAGCTAGCAAAAAACCCAGCTTTTTTTTTTTTTTTTTTTTTTAACCTTGGACCACATTACCTATATGATAAGGAAGACCCTAAAAGTAAATAAATGAAAACTACAGGGAAGGCAGAGGAGGGTAGCAATTCACTGTCTTTTGGGAATCCAAGTTGGGATCCAGGCCACAAATTCTCTTTGATTTTGCACAGTGCTTTCAGACCTACCATTAATACCCTTACTTCTCAAGCCAGGTGAGCCCTGGAGAACTGCATAGTACATTCAGCTGTAGAAAAACAAGATTTCCTTGCATCACTACTATAAAACACTTTGCAGCTGAGCCGAGCCAAGGTGCAAACTACACGGCTCCATTGACTGAAACAGCCCATCAGGACTCCAAGACACAAACTGAAGGTGAAAAGCTTACAGTTATGTGTAAAACTTAAAGACATCCATCTGGAGACACATTTTTCTACATAGGTCTTATCGTTCCTGGACTGATAGTTCACAGTGTCACACATCAACTATATCAGGATAGCAGGATATCTTTTGTTTTACATCTGTAGGCCTATTTTCCTCTCTTTGGGGCCACGCTGTCAAATTGGTAGTTAACATGACTCCAATGGGGAGGAAACTCTTTTCTTCAAAAGAGAAAACTGCACGAAAATCAAGAGTCCTCACTAGCATCTAGGATTTGCAAACAATGACACAGCAGAGCATGAAAGAATAAAGCAAAAATTACTTGTATTTCCATTCCTTAAAAAACATTCAAGAAAAAATTAAGCTACAGGCAAATTTAATTATTCTCATTAAGAGATGGAAATCCTCCACTTTTTCTTTCTTCCTCTGTGTTTCACTGTTGTCAGCTACAAAGGTTTTTCTCCCCAGAGTAATAGGGATTAATTCCTTTGCCCCTTGGGGCAAGCCATAGAAAGACTAAACTTTTTCAGCCCACTAAGAGCACTTAGTAAGACCATTCACTTGTTTACAGCTTCCTACAGTGAATAAAGAAGATTTCCTTCATCTTCCCTTATATTTTGTTCCTTGATTTTTCTCCCCCTCTCCCGCCTCAGTGTAATCAGTATAATATTAAACAAATACACTTATTACCTACTAAAATTAAAAAAAAAAAAAAAAGAAAAAAGACAATAAAAGAGTATCATCTTCATTCACTGCAATAGAGCTGTATTGTATCCCTGGACTTCTGAATATAAAGGCTCCTTCCAGATGTGAAAATACCACAAAAAGTAGAGGTCCTGTCAGTTGGTATATATTTCTGTACTCGAAGGTAATCAGCAAGTCTTCATCACCTTTCAGATCCTACTTCTGCTCATGATCCTGCCTTGATTACGAGGTTTTAACTAAGCTTCTAACTTTCCATCTCTATCTAGAGCAATACTTTCCTGTTTGCTTGTTTTCTTCCTTTCTTTTTGATTCCAGGACAGCTCAGAATGGAGTCTGTTCACACACACACCAGTATCATTGTGGCCTGTTGTGACCACTGCTTGTAATAATTGACATGTTACATGTTACATTTTACCTGTTTGTATGGTATTTGTATTGGTCTGGGACTGAAGGACCCTAAGTACGATCTAAGTTGATGCCATTTTTTCTCCCTTCAGCAACTTGAAGAATAATAACCAGTACCTCAGGGAGATAGGTTTATACTCTTGTGCAGCGTCCTGACTGTTTTGCAAGAAGCAGCTCTTGCAAAGCCATTGCACTCCAGCTCGGTGCCTATGCTCAGTCTTCCTGAATGCATACCAATGCAACCATTGCTGCCCACATAGGGGCTGGAAACCACAAACCATTCTGAACCATGCAAAAGAAGTAAAAGAGCCATGATGCAAGAAAAACAATTGCAGAAATAGAGAAGATACCATTTTTCCCACTAGAACACTAGAAATACCAGTTTGACACCAAAGGAAACAAAAAACTGAAATGTGAGAAAGTCTACTAACTTCAGCCCTATAAGCATATATGGAAATATGACAAAATCACTTCTCATTCCAGTCAATGAATAGCAGGACAAAACCAGAGGTAGGCTGAACAGCCAACAAAGCAAAGCCAGTTTACAAGGATATCACCAAAACTAATTATCCAGTTTCCAAACCCATTCTGTCCAGTCACTGAGGAAATATAGAAATGTAGTAAAAGTGACAGTTTTTTAGAAGACTTTTTGAAAAGGTAGTATATAATCTCGGAATTCAGTAATTCGTTACGCTTTTTTACCTATAGTTTATTGGCTAAAAAGTACAGTATTAAGAAATGATAGTACTTTTGAACTGCAATCTAATACTACCATTTCTGCTAAAAACTTTGTACTTTTTAGCCAATAACAGAACAAATAGCCACACGCTTACACTATTTGAAATGAAAAGAATTATCCAAATACACTGAATGTGAATATGAAGGTTAATTTGTCATGGTGAGTAAAGTGAAGAATTTACTGTTCAAAGATAAACTTTGGCCTCTGTGACAGGAATGGCTACTGTAAACAGCTTTGCAATGCTGATGGTTTCTTTCAGTATCGCTAGGCCAAGAGCTCTGTGTTCCTATTTGTACAGAAATCTAAAAATCAGTAGTGTCAAGAGAGGTACGCAGAGTGGTTATTGATAACTTCTGAGTAGGTTCACAATATATGCACAGAGAATATTATAAAATGAATTTCATTTTCAGTGCCACCATGCTAGCCCCACCATTGTTTCATTTTATGTATAATAATACAATTATTAGGACCTGGACCAAACAGGTAAAAAGACAGGGGCTCAGCTGCAAAGTACCTATAAAGAAAATTTATTGTGGAGGAAAAGGGATAAAGCTGGACAGTATCAGAACTAGAACATTTTAAAATAATACCATAAATGTTGCTGGCATCATATTGTTAAATTTTGTTGCTATTCTTGTTTTACTATCGTTACTCCAAATAAATATTTATTGTGAGACACCAGATGTCTTCTAGACTTTTAGGTAAAAATTTGTCTTTGGGACTTACTTGAAGGAGTGGAGGAAAAAGACTGAAATTACATTTGAATCTTCAGACATTTTTTTAATTATATTTTTAAGTAAAGTTTCTCAAAAAAAGACAACATGCCTATATGTTAGAGTGAACATGCATGGTGTCATCCTCTGGCACTGAAGCCAAGGGAATAAAATGACCTTTGAGATATGGTTACTCTCCTTTATCCTTCAAAAGAGAGCAGCTACCTTTACCCTGACCACCACAAATGGTCCCAGGCCTGTGCTAACTTTAAGCCTGTATCTAGGAAAGTGAGAAAACCTGGGTGGCAAGAACCAAATCCCTGCCAGGAACCATTGTAAGGATTTAACAGTAGAAAAGATTGTGGTTTTGTGCTCGTGTAATAGTCCCTTGAAGTGTTCAATTCAGTAATATAGAAATGCCCATATAAAGATTGCCTCTGCCACTTCTGAATATGAAAGCAACCTACTTTTTCGAATCTCCCATTATATGCAACTTCTCCTCAACCAGCCTGCACTTCTGGATTCATGCTGCAGGCAATGTGGGATGACACAGAGGGCTTACTTTTGAACCATGTGGAATTATAAACTCCTATACTCCTGCACTTTTGAAATATTTACAGAATTGCTAGAGAATATTATTCTGCCCAAGCAGTAATTTAACATCCACAACTTTTTCAAGAAGGCAGTTCAGATGTGTGTAAGCAGCTGACAATCCCATGTTGGTTTACAGAAGTAAAATAATACATAGGTCAGATCATGACTACTCAATGTATCAGTCAAGGAGTAGAACATGCAGAGAGGAAGAAAGTGTGTTGAGTGCATGAGACTGCTAACCGAACATCTCTTGTACAAGACGGCACTCTCTCTTTGCTGAAGTATTTGAGAAGATGAGTGAGCCAAAACCCCAAAACTGAACCGGTGATGGGGGAAAAGAGTTGGCCTTCAGCCAGAAGCAGTGACACACATCTTTTTGTCTTTTCACATTAATTCAAAATTTCACTCATTTCTAACAACAATAAAAATGGAGTTGTGGTATGAGCATTAACAACTCATCATCACCATGCAGAAACAAACCCTAGCATATGAAACACAAATACTGAACCCATGTCACCTACACTGATAAATTTGAAAAATTACACTATTTCTCCTTCTGCTATTTAATTACCTGGAGACAACATGCAATATTTTGTATTTTATAAATTGTATAAATAGGATAAATTATAAAAACTTAACTATTTTATGAAGTTATATTTTTTAAATTGATACATTTTGCTGATGATCTTGTTAAATATATTTCCACAAAGTTCATGGTTTCTCCAATTAAAAAATAATAAGCCTACACCCCTTCCTGGCAGACACGATTTTTCTCTGAAGAAAGTCTGAAAGACTCATCAGCAAAACACTGCAAGAACTACAGAACATGATGTGGCTTTGTACTGTATGTAATAAAAAGTTTTTATGCAACTTAAAAGAATTTACCTTGACAAGAAGTCTGTGAAAGAGAGACGTATTGGATATCCATGTCGTATGATTTTGACCATGTCTAGAACGCCAATATACTGCAGTTGAGCAGACACGTAAAAATTGTCAAAAGTATCTGGCAACTTGGAGTTATTAGGCTTTATACAATGAACAGAATGTGGCGTGCAGTTCTGCAGTTTTCCAATAATATCTGTGAGTGATTTCTGTGGGGGAAAAAATCAGTTATCAATTATTATTGTGAAGCAAGGTCAATTGCTCAACAAGTATGTTCTTCCTAACTTTTTAACTTTTTCTCAAAAAGCTTGACGTGGCCATGCAAGTGGCTTTCTCAAGCACACAATTTTTCTTTCTTCCATTGCAATCTGTAAAGACTAATCCTGCCTTTAATTTTTTTTTTTTTTTTGCTGTTGCTGTTATTGTAAATTTCTGTCCAGAAGATGTTCACTAACCCTGAGCTGTATTGCCACAGTGGTTGGGCCCCCTCGGTCCAGTCTTTGAAGAAATGAGGATGTTCCTTTCTTTTTCAAAAGCTGTGGGGAAGAAAAGCACAAACACAATACCTTTAGCTCAAGATGGGCAGTAAATCTTCATTTTCACTGTTACACAATTTACTAAAAAAGGCAAACATTTATACAAACAGTATGTCATAGACAATGTTTTGAGTTTCAGAAAGAATTGGGAAAGTGGGTAAATATCAGAGCCATGACTAGCAAGAAAGTTTTAATTTCAAAAGCAGATGTATACCATTGGGAAGTTAAAAGACCTTTTCCAAATAACTGGGCAAAGCAATGTGATCTGGAACTCTATAGCAGAAGCAGGACTCGTGAAGTTAAGTATCCCATACAGTCTGCCTATAAGTAGCATAATTCTGTAACTCTCTGAAAAGGTTTCTTATGTTTTTGGCAGATGTTTAACTGAGTAAATCTAAGCACAGATAATTTTAAAAAATCTTGAAGGCAAAACAACAATATGAATTTTAATATTAAAAACACCTTCCTTTTTCTTCCTGCACACAGGAATGCAGTTAACCTTTTTTTCTTTTCTTTTTTAGCCCATTTTCATGCATTATAGACATAAATTGTCAATAACTTTGTATCTCATTAGAACCGATGTCATCCTTTACATCAGAGTTAGTTAGGAGTGGGAAACAAATCTATTTTTTAATGTTCTTCCTATCTTTGAGATTAAAATGGCCTCATCCTAAAAGTGGTCCCAGAAATTAGGTGGTTTTGTTAAACTTTCTGCAGGAAGGCTGGCAAAATTATTGAATTCCATTATTTGGTCAAACTCTTAGATTCAAACCTCTGTATCAATGACAGCTTTTTTACCTCTGATTTTTCCATTGCCGTTCTCCAGTCCACTTACCCCATAAAACTCCCTTGCTATCAAGTCAGCATGTTCTGGCCTACTTGTGTCTTTTTCCAGTTGCATCAGAAAAGTGTACACTTCCTCAGCTTGGCCCCCTCAAGCCAAACTCCATTAAACACATTGCAGTGCAAGCAATTCTCTACTCACTATACTAAACTTTGGAGCTCTTTATTATTTCAAATCTTACTTACTAGGATGCAATAAGCTTTTAAGGGCAAATTCATCCCCAAATTCAAAACAGTAAAGTAAAAGAGATCGGCTTGCTTCAGGTGTTCTCATAAAAAGAACCACTAGCATGCCTATTGACACTTCTCAGTTCCAGTCTACAAAATGATTGAGGAATATAACCAAAATAGAGTTTCCTCCCCTTAACAGATAATGCTCTCAGTCCTTTCCTCTCAACAGATTAAGTCACTAGTTCAAGACCATTTCCTGAGTTAGTGCAAGAGCCAGGAACAACGCTTTGGATGCTCAAGTTCCTGCCTGCTCTCCTGTGTTAAATACTTCCTCCCATGGGAAAGAAGTGTTTGGTTCACAATGAGGGAAAGAGAAGAAAGGAAACAAGGCAAAGGCAAAGTATGAATTTAATTCAAACTCTCCAAACTTGTACATCTTCAGCTATGGGCTACGGAACACGACTATATCACTGAAGCTGCACTTCTCTACTAACCTCTAATATACAGCTTTATGTTGAAAAATCTTGTACCTCTAATTCACAGAAAAAAATACACATATATAACTTTGTAATCTCTGTTAGGAAGGTAAAACCTCCGCCTAAAAAATCTCTTTCCCAGCAGAATATTTTAAAGCTTCTATATCTAGAAGACATACCAAAAGCTTTGCAATAGATGAGTTCTTCAACTAAGACAATAAAGCAATGTGTTCATAAAAAGAAACAATGTAAAGTCAATGGAAAGAAAAGCCTTCCGTTAATGACGTGCGTTCACGTGACTAGACTTCTGCTGTATGAACCCTGAAACCCACTGATTCTTCCAAAGGAAGCAAGAGGAAGGCAACAGGACCAAACTATTTACTTAGAAAAGATTACAGAAAAACAAGGGAGCAAGAGAGAGAGTTGTGAAAGTATCAGTGAAGATATAGTCTACTTTACTTGAAAAGGGGACACAGTCTTCGTAAGTCACAGAGACCTGAGCTGACATTCCCAAATTCCTATGACCCCTTATATGCTCTAAAATACTAGTCAGCTATTAGATCTGTTCATGTCTCTCCTAGGATGGATGCACACCTCTCTTGGACCCTACTACAAGTAGAGTTGTGAGTTCACAGAGGTAGACCATACTTACCTGTGACAGAATGCTCAAAATAAGGAAAAAGTCATTTATGGAAAGGTAAACTGGTAGATACATGGCCATACACAGAGAAATCTATAATTATACAACCTAGCAAACAGCTAGAACTGCAGATGACAAGCTGAAAAGGGAGGGGAGTCACAAGAAACTCTTATCTGACCTCTAAAAGTGTCTACTTGTCTTTCCTGGATATGGTGGAGTCCAGATGACTACCCATACACAGCAACCATCCATTTTGCATTTCTCACTGCTTACAGTATGATGCATGTTACAACTCAAATTTCAGATATAAAAGGAATGCTAGTCTCTGGTGAATAATTCTTGTCTTAATATCCCTCTTTCTCCCCCTCCCCATTCCTTTTTTTTTTTTTTTTTCTCTTTTCCTTTTTATTGCCTTTACCCTCAGGATAAACTTCAAGAAATATTCAGTGATTATGATTTTCCAGCATGCAGTCATTTTGATTCTAAGCTGAAAAGAAAATGTCCCTTACATTGCATTTCCAATTACAATAACATCAAAATAACAAACCCAACATTATTCCAGCCCATGACAGTGGATTTTCAAGGCTATACTGGAAATAGGAAGAAATTACTTGGGACACTAAAGTTATAGATGTGAGCTTGATCCATGAAAGAATCTAGAGTACTTACCCACTTCCAGTTCCTGCATCAGGTACCTAGTCCAAAATAGCAAGTGCCTCTTTTTTGCCACTGGAACAACTTAGATACCTAAAGTTCTGCTTCCATCCCACAGGGAAGCACAGTACCTTCCTCAAATTAGGCCAGCTTAGTATCTACAGACTAAGTTCTGTCTCACCTGCACCGCTCTTCTCAAAGCCTACCTTTGAGAAGCCAAGCCATCCTTGTCTCTATGGCCAGATGAAGGATGAAGTTCTTCCCACCCTCCACCTAATACCTAAAAGTTTAGAGCATTCTCACTGAATCTGGAATTTCTGACTTAATTTATCACACTTCCCAAAGTAATTTGAATATGTTTTCTATCTCTCAAAAGAGTAACTTCAGGTTAAAAGCTATTCTAGACTTGTCAAAAACCTCATCGTTCCAGAGATCCCAGCTGTGTGGTGTTTCCCCCTGGCTTGATTAGGCTTCTAACTTAGATGTGCTTTTCATACTTCCTTCCATGTATGGGACTAGGATCTTTTTCACAGCCTTAGGAAGCTTCCTCTAGGAAGCTGTTACTATAGTGGAAAGGCACCTAAAGGCACCTTGTGATGCCTCAGCTGTTTGCTAAATATAGCCTTAAACCAACACTATTCATTTCAACTTAATTTTTTCCACTGAGATTACTGACAAGAACAGTAGACAGGAATTATGCTGCTATCAGCAGGGGGGCTATAGGGAAAGTCCCATTGCTGTTCTGTGGATGTACTTGCATAAAGCCTCCCACAATGACACATGAGAGCGGGCTCCTTAATCCCATGACAGAATCAATTTTATGCAGCTGTAAGCCAAAAATAGAGTTGTAAGATTCAAGAAGCCTGGTGAGGCAGCTGATGTATTGTGAGAACTGGTTGCTTCTTTTCCAGAAGAAGGAGGAATTCCAACACTCTGACAAGAATGGACTCAGGAAATCATGTTACTTCTCCTCAAAAGAGAGATGTTCTGTGTGACATGAACAATTAATTTTCTGATAGCGTCCCAAGTTTCTCTCCTTCTTTTGTTTTTAGTGGTTTTTTTCTTTTCTTTTCTTTTCTTTTCTTTTTTTTTTGTTTTTGTTTTGTTTTGTTTTGTTTTTTAACTTCTTTGGCTGACATAGCTAGCAGAAAAAGAGACAGGTTCAGAAATGGGGAGAGTTTGATTTGATTTCAAATTAACTGGGAAAATTTACATGCATGTGACCATTTAAAATAACAATGTTTGCCAAAATGTACGAGGCTGATCTTCACACCAAACCACACAAACTATCTTTTGCAAACCAGAAATCTTCTCGGGTTAACACAATAAAGACATTGGGGTTTAATTTTTGTGCTTCCTATGTCTTAATTTACTTAACTATTCATCATAAACTCAGCCAAGGAGACAAAATAAAGAAATGTTCCTATAGAGCAAAAAGTCAATAATATTCCATCCACTGCTAAGCCCTGGAACCAAAAAATCATGGACTGAATCTGGCTTGAAGGGACCTCATCATCTTGCCCAACCTTCTTCTCAGAGAGTCCAAGAAAGAGATTCCTGAGCCAGTATTATTAATGTTAGTAAATTATAACCTGTTAGCTCTCATTATTGCTTTAGTGTTTAAATTCAGTACTAAATTATTTTAATAGTTTAATGACTACAGGGAATGTACAAGCTCTACAAGGAGCTTTCAGAAATGACAAAGTGACTGAGAAAAATCTTAAAGGAGCAAAGAGCAGAAAGAGTCCTAAATTCTTACCTTGCTGAGCTCAACACATTTCTTTGCTTCTCCACTTGCACAGGCTACTGATGATTTTTTACTGAGAAAAGATGCTTTGCAGCCTTTAATTTTAAGGGCATGATATGGAGGAACAAGTGATCCAGTTTGTGTCAGCTTGGACTGGAATAACTGATTGACAACTACATTTTCACTGGCTGGGAAAAAAAGAAGAAACTAATTCATGAAGATGAAATACAAGTTAGAAAATTAAATGTATTTGGAAGTAAAAATACATACAATAGGAGATCGAATTAAATAAGTAAACTGAAAGCAAGTGGACAAACCAATAAACTATTAAGTTAGTTATTAAAGAGCATTCAATAGCTAAGGATCTGTTTTCAAACATATTCAGGTCCTGTGATGAACAAAACAGGGCAGAAAACATAACCTTTTGGACTGTGATCTGTCTAAACTTAATTGCTTATGTGATAATCACCTCTGATTTTTATTCCATTACAGATTCCAAATTTATCCATCTATCGAAGCAATACAAGAAATGCATATTGCACAACATTTACCTAACATGTAGCATTTACAAATGATCACGCACTTGACAGAAATAAATTACAGACACTCACTGCACCAAAAAAAGAGTTCTATAAAACACAATATGGGAAGGGATAAGAAAAAACAAAAGGCAAAGCGAAGGACAGAAGTGTAGCAAGCTGGGTTCACATTTCTCTACATCAAAACCACACTTACAAACATTTACAGAAAAAAATGCCATACATACGTTTGATGCAGTGGTGATAATTAGTACAAAAGAAATACACTTCCAAGAGGTGTTTTTAAAATTTAAGACAGATAGGATACTTTATATTAATTTCAATTAAATTTTCCCTTATGAGATAATGGTCATGGGCTTTTTAAGACGAACATGGTAATTACATGCTGCTTGTACTTCCACAGCACCAATAACCATTAAAAACCTGTTGTGTGATATATCCTTAACCATTCTTAATTTGTACTACTGTATTTTAAGAACTAGCAAACTGGCATTATGATCATACTCCTCATGCATAAAACAAACAAAACCCCAGAAAGATGAATGGGATAAACATCATAAATAACATCATTAAGTTTAGCACAGCAGGTAGAAATCCTCTGTTTGCTCTTTATTAGCTGTCTAAAGGTATATTACTAGATGCTTAAATGCAATAGATTTGTTTCCCTTTTTATGTGCAGATTACTATTCCTTACTTAAAAGGAAATATAAAATTATGAGGAAGACACTAAAGCTGATATTTGAAACAATTTCAGCACAATCAGTGGACATAGTAAACCTCCATATTTTTAAATTATGGATAAATGTTATAAGCAGCATTAGGAAAGGCATTAAAATTATGTTCTTCAAATTAAAACAGATAAAATCTACGTCAATAGATACTCCTGATTTATTTGTTGGACAGGTACATTCCACGTTCTTACATGTATATGCAAATACATGTTGTTAGCATATTCAAATTTTTTGATTAAGGAAATTAAAATCAATAAAAATCAAAGAAGGCATGCACTTAAGGTATATGCCTACATAACTTATGAAATTGACCTTAAAGGAAATATGTCACTGACAATCAATAGGTTTTAAGCCTATGTCACTTAAAACAGGACTGTAGCCCTTAAATTTGACTTACATGCTTGTAAATATCCTACCTTCAGATTTTTTCCATTATTTATAATCGTTGTTATTATTATGACTTGTTAATTGTATATACACTCACTTTTAGCATATAAAACATTTTATATACAGACCAGTCCTCCATTCTTCGCTTTTAACAGTTGCAAAGCTGATTACACAAAACAGCAATGAAAGCACAAAAGGAGACTATGGGAGAGAATGGAAGAATACTTCCTCTTGTAGAACATAATGGAAGTTGCCATACATTCTTACACTCTTTGGGAGATTATCATGTAAATTCCAAGTAGTAAGAACTGGAATGTCTCTAAAACTATAATCAGTAAGATTATATTCAAGATCAATTCTTCCATCTCTTTCTTCTCCTTAATGTACGTTCTTTGCCTTTAAAATGCATCAATTATTTTGCTAGGGAGTTTACCTAATTTAATGGTAAAATTGCTAAAAACCCAAAATATTGTAACAGTGGGGATGATTTAGAAGCCAAATATAAGGTTCAGAAGACCTCTGTTTCTATGGACAGAAATGTAAGTAGATAATATATTAAGTGAAAGACTCTGCAGTGGCTTGAGAAAAAACAAATTACATCTTGGGGTACACTGACATTTCCCCGAGGAAAATGTTTTAATTTTCTTCACAGAAAATGTAAATGATAGAGGTTTCTAATTATCTAATTATGAATCATTAATTAATAAACTGGGATGCATCATTATTAGGCATAATTATACAATATGCATATGGAAAGATATTTAATTTTGCATTCACTGTTCACTGAAAAACATAAGAACGCCCACAAGTTCCTGCTTTTAGAAAGGTCCTCAAGCAGTGAAGTGCATCCCACTGCAGACTCTATGATTTTGGAAGCTCTCTATTTTCTGGGATTTTTTTTTTTTAATTCATCCCCAATGTTTTTTTTAAGTCATACTCATCTATCAAACTATACTTTCTTGTTCTTTACATCACATCACATGATGAAGAAGCTTGATGTTCATGAATTTTAAAAGCTTTCTAAATTACAGCAAATTTCAAACAATGAGTACATACTCTAAAAAGATGAGGGTGACTTTTACTGGAAATAAAATGCATATACATTCCTCTGAAAATTAAAATTAAAATTAAATTCAAATCATAATATCTTGATTTCTAGCAACAACAGCAGCCACAAAACCATTTACTTACTTTTCATTACAAATAGGAGATTTTGTGAAAGGGAATCTTTATTTTTTTCTATGGCACCAGCAAACTCGTAAGTAACCTATAATAAAATATTGTGACATCATTAGTAATGATCAATGCATCTTTTAAAAATCCTACAGCAGCAGAGATGAATCTATGGTTTTTTCCACTCAACAGTTAAAGGCTGGCACCAGGTAGGGTCTTTTGCTCCTTTCTTAATGCCAACAATACTAACCAGAAGAACTAGTTGTTGAATAGTGTGTCTCTGCAAGTATACTGAAATTTCATCAGACCAATTCTGAAACAGTTCAACAATGTAAGACTGAGTCAAAAATGTAGTGCAGAGTAGAAGGCAGTGACTTAAACATCACTTTCGCTGTAGGATGAGCAAGTTACTTCCAGATCACAGATCTCCTTGTTAATGGGAACCTGTCTATGCTGACCACAACAAAACACTCGCGGAACAATCTGAGTCCCAGCTCACAGTCAAGACAAGTTCCAGACATTTATACATTCTTTGGAGGCAAGTTCAGTCTATAGGTTATGTACAAATCCCATTTACCTTTCTAACAACTATGCAAATAAGGATTTTGAATAAATTTATTTGCCTGATGTCATAATCTCAAGAACAGACAGCTGGATTATCATTCCATCTGTCATCTGACTGCAGATAAACTCTAACACATGTGGTGGGCACTCTGAAGAGTAAGCCAGACCCAAGGCTTTAGCCAGAGTTCCCAAGGGTATATCTGAAATGAAGAAATACAACCAAGTGGTCATTTTAACACTAAGCCCATCCCAGAAGATGCTGTATAGAAAAGCGACACTAAGACCAAAAATGCAGTCACTAAGCTCAGGTTTTGGTTGTTGTTTTTGTGGGGTTTTTTATGGGGATGGATGACAAGCAGCTAGTCAGTTAAAGGCTTTAGATATGAACAGCTCTGTCTTGCATGGTAGTATAAATTCCAAAAGGAATTTGTAAGTTAAAAAGGAAGAAAAAGATTGTATTACCTCCAGGATTAGGCAGACACTTAATAGGAACTTAGAATACAGTTTGGTTTTATTTATCTTGGGACCATGTTTCCATCTAAAGCCTTTTAAAGTTTTTTATTGGATCTTTATACTAAGCCCCTTAGATATTTGGTGAAATTTTCTCCTTGTATATTTAATAAAGCTGTAAATATATAATTAAGATTAGTAATACTAATCAGAGCATTAATTTTGTTTTCCATTGGGTCATTTGACAATTATGTAATGTTATCATACTCACAAAAGAGATTACATGACTTGGATGTGTATAATCTGTTATAGTTAGTAATTGTCAAATGATGTAATTAGTATGACATCTGACATAGAAAAGGTATAACAATAGAATTACGTTCTTTTCCATGACAGATGCAACGTTATATAATTTTCTAATTGCATCTCCTAAGAACATACAACATAGTTAGCAAACTATTAGAATAATTTAAGTATACTATTAAATGCTTTTAGTGTACTTAAAGTAAATGTTCTACCATACTGGTCCATAAAAGATAATTAACAGAACCTATTTGACAAATCCACAATGCCAGTTCCTAATTGAGTGTTTCAGGCTTTGACTAAATTAGAAGAAGAGAGTTAGCATTGGTGGGAAGAGTAGGTAAGTATAGCAGTGGGAGATACTATATTATGATTAAGTGCCTAGATTGCAACAGAGAGAAGTTTCAGTCCTGCTGCTGGTATAATACATCACCAACTTCTATAACTATATTCACAAGACACCTATCATATCACATAAAATGCATGAAAGTTAGCAGGACTCCCTTTTCTGAAGAAATTCGTAACTCTCTAGCAGTTTTCCCATAGTCTTGGTAAATCAATTCACTGCCTAAACACATGAAAACTGACCCAATGAAACGGCATTCTAGGGTTCCATATCCACTGCCAGTCCCACAAAAGAGAAAAAGAAAGAAGTCCTCTTCTAGCTGTCAATTTTGTTCATTTAATCCTGCCCTTATCCAAGATGCCAACCTACATAGCACTTTGCCTAAAGTACATATATTTTCCTCAGTCCTCTTCCACTGGGTTTCTAAAGTAAACCTGTCCAAAACTCTGCACTGATTGGAACTCAGGCACAGTGGATAGTTATTCTGAGGAGACAAAACCCAAACAAATATTACATGATTCAGAGAGGAAATGTGCACTTGCTTAGATGTAGTTCCTGTTTAATAAAACGTACTCCTTATTCTCACTTTATTTATTGCAGCTGTTTGTTCTATCTTACTTCATGTGATGAACTCTTTGGGGTAGACAGTATGTAATCCTATGTGTCTCTGTCAACAAGATCTTTAGATACTACCTGAACTAGTTGAACTATTACTAGAAAAGAAAATCGTATGCAGTTCCACACTGCATTTTATTTCACTAAAACAAGAAAGGGATTTAATTTGCTTTTCTTCTTGATTTAAGTTCAGAAAGGAAGAGAGCGTAACAGTGATAACTGGGAAGGCCAAGTCCTAGATATTTAGTGACAAATATTGAGGAATATTTCCACTGTGCCTCCTACCAGTTCCCCTCTCAGCTTCCGGGGATCTGACCATGAGGGAGTTCTTGATCTGTAGGCTGTATCTCATCTTTGTGTTAAATATATCTGTTGCCTGATGTTTCCTCCTCGAGTTTCCAGAATCATTACCATTTTCAGCACCTGTAACACTCTGTAGCAAGGAGTTTCACTAGTTACCAGCTATGCAAAAAAAATATATACTTAATTGTATTTGTTTTGAACCTTTGTTTTCTGGTCATTTAAGTTGGTATAACTGGTTTTATTATCATGAGAACTAGTAGATACAAGTAAGAGGTAAAAAAAAACAACACCCAGAAAACAGGAGGCTCACCCATCAAATGTGCACAGAACTACCTTTGGGAACTGCACATTCCTCTCTTCTTACATACTCTTGCCTCCTCATTAATTATCCTCAAGCCACTCCATTGCACATCTTCTCTTCTGAAGTATCTCACCTCATAACATCGGACTTCGGTAAAGGTTTTTATCTAAGTTTGTTGGGTTTCCCAACATACTTTATGGACAGGGCCACCTTTACACATAATTTTCATCAATTACATCAAATACTCCTTTTTGTTCTCATATCTTGCAATAGGCCAAATGCAGTCATGGTTAATGGCAGATCCAGTAGGAACCCTAAAACAAGCTAGGAAAATACCACCTGGAATGTTAAGGTTGATCTGACTGCATTCACAGTTAAAAGGGAAAATTTTACTATTTAATAACAAAATGTAACTCAGAAGGTCAGTTTTGCATGTGTTGTTTAGCTAATAAGAAAATAATCAGTTCAGATACTTCAAAGAGAAATTTTTGAAAACGTCCAAGGACAATTTCAGTGCACAGAGGGTCACTTGCAGTCGTTAATTTTCTGCCAGTAGTTAAATGTGAACGATATCATTTAAATGCTTGAATGTGCCATTATTTATTAGGATCACTGGGCTTATCACCCTCCCAAAACAAGTCTTAACAATGAGTGAGGTAAATAATTTTATATAGTCTGTAAAGTCTCATTTTAACACTGTGATAGAAATAGTAGCATATTGAAAGCAGCAGATATTTAGAAATAAAGTAGGAGGGTGGAAGAAAGTGCTCTGTTATTTTCTCCTGTAAGTGAAAGTCCAAATATAAAGTTTACTTAAAGAAAGAGAGAGAGAAAGGGAGGAAAAGCACAACTATCTTGTCTGTGTGAAAAAGAGAATCTTTGTCAAGTAACCTTTATAGGCCTTGGTTTAGCTTAGACTAGACTGATTTGATTGTTATGTCTGGGGATTCAGCCTGGGGAAAAAATAGAGAAAATGAAAGCATCCTTATTGATTAATCCATCTCCTTTTGTCTTTTGATTTAGAGGTTCAGTTTCAGAGTCTGCCTGGGATATATAAGGCATTTCAGTGAAGACTGCCTTGGTGAAGGTGAGCTGACAGCTGAGGGGTATTTCTGAAATGCACATAGCTGAGAAATGGAACAGACATTGATCTGCACTTAAAGGACATTATGTGCACTGGTTTATAGAGCAAAGAAGTTGGTCTTTAAGTCTGATCGGTTTATTACAGTCCTATAAATCAAAACAGTGACAAGACAAACAGTGACAAGGGACTTATCTGATTTGTAAATTCAAGTATAAAGTTAAACTGCAGAAAGATTAAATTATGACAACCTATTATTCAGATTTCATGAAAAACGGCGTAAATAGCTCATTGTCTTGAACACCAGTATATTAAATACCACTATTAGGTAAAGCTGTGTCTCTTGGCACTGTGCTAAGATAATATGTTTCTGATTTACTTATTGATACGTTAATTTTTCAATAAACTTTCAAAAAAGAACTTTGAGTCCTCGAGAAAGTTTGGTGATGGAATGTTATTCTTCAAAAATCACAGCCATCAGTACTCCTCACACTTCAGAAATATAATTCATGTGAAGCCCTTTGTTAAAATATTAATGTTATCAATAAAAGTACCTAGAAATTCAGTACTACACATTCTTAGTATAGTTTCAGCCGATAGTCAGATGCATTGATCAACTGCACCCGTAAAACACTTTGCTTCCCCAAGGCAAGCTTGCGGCATGCAGCATGGAACCTGCAGGCCCCTCCTCTCATGGTGCTGCCAGGCATGCAGGCTCTGTGAGAAGCAGCTGAGACATTCATGTTAGGCAGGCATCAGAAACAAAGCAATGCCCCAGATGAGCAGCATTTTTCCAGAAGAGATCAGACTGCCAGTATTCAGGGAAATGTGTCAAACAACCTTCAGATAAAGCCTTCCACTAGAATTTTTTTAGTCATACAAAATCTAAATCATTCTTTTCTACCTTCTGCCTGAACAGAACAGATAAGCTTTTTGTCTTAGAGCATTCAGATAGCAAGACATTAAATAGCTCTTAGAAGAGACTCATAATGTGTCAAGGCACTGTAGGATTCTGTTCAGCTGCATAATTAAAATAAAATACTTGATATGATAAAGTAGTAATGTTCACCGTGGCCTTTGCCAAGCATGTGTTCATGTATGTTCATGAGCAATGTATCATATTGCTCATGCAGAAAAAGACAGACTTGGTGTTGTGCAGGCATGATAGTAAAATTCAAGACAAATGAAGAAAAAGTTGTTTTCTTTCTTCCACAGGATCATTCTGTCACATTTGTGTAATACAGTATTCTTTCTCAGCTTCCACTGAGAAATCTCCCGCCGTGTTGATTTCTTCTGTGTGCAGAAGCTTACTTGTGCATATTATTTTCCTCTTTTATTCTACTTTCTTGATTCCAAAATAGTAAAGAAAATAAGAAGAAATCAATGGTCTCCAAGAATGATATTATACATACAGATTTCTTAAAGTTTTGCATCTGTCAGAAAATGAAGTATGGATTCCAAGTTCTTTGGGGTTTTTTCCCTTACACATTACTCTGAGGCTCATGTGCCTTCTTCCTCTCATTTCAACCTCATGCTTTCCTTTTTTCATTTCTGACACGTCATCTCTTCTCTTTTTCTCTTAGTACTGCTTTTTCTGGAATAGCCTGAGGTTTATTAGGCTTGGATTAATAATATGGCATATGTAGTCCTAAGAAAAGCTACTGACCATAAAACATAAGGGAATGGGTGATACCTGACAATGCAGGGCTACAATCAATCCCGAAGACTTGATAGTGGAAAAAAAGATAATTTTCCTGCAAGTATCCTGACACAAAATGTTAAGGTATGAACATGTTAGAGGTCTTGAAAACTGCATGGACACATCTGTATCAGCTGTAGTTCTCTCATGATATAATGTTAGAGATATCAATTTTGTCCACAAATGGTTGCCTTTCAATCTCAATTAAATATACAAAAGTAGGTCTCTTCAGCAAGGCAGTATTTTTAATAGCTGCGTTTTCCAGTACAACTGCACTTATGAGTTGCTAAAGTAGCTACTGTAGATGTCTGGATAAAGGTACAAATTCAATTCTTTATGGACTTTGAGCTACATACATAAACTACTGATGAAAAGAAGCCCAAATTGCAATAAGATTCATGCCAGGGCCAACACAGAATAATAGCTTTTTCTTTTGCTCTAGATGACTCGGAGTAGCAGCTGTTTCATGTTGGCTGTGACCTACATTGCAGTTACAACTTTTGTTACCTAGAGAAATCAGGATGTCTGCCTTGACCTTCTAACACAGAGCCTGCATTCACTGTGACTTCCTTCACAAACACCAACCCAGACACGACATCTGAATATAAATGATTAAGCCTAGAAGTGAAATATGTAATGTTCAATTACCTGTCACATTTTATTGGTAATTCTTTTTCTACCCTCTGGGTCTGATTTGTCTTTCAATTATACTCATGTAAATAATGAGAAGCTCTATGAAGTCAAAGAAGTTAAGATGAGTGAAAAATTGTTGTGAAAATAAAATCAAGGCCCCTTGTTTTAAATTTGAGGATCTCTGAAGGTAATGACACAGAGAAAGATTGTTTTATACTTCACTTACTTTAGACTCATTTAATTGATATTGGAGTATAAAAAAGGCTCTCAAAACCTGCCAAAATCTACTGTTACTTTATATATGAAATTCTTATTTTTGAGTGCCCATAAAACTTGATATATTTAAAAGCCTGATCCTTTAATAATATTCATAAAACATAAATCACAAATGACTTCTAAAGTCTACTAAATGCAGTAATAGCACAATCTAAAGAACAGCATCAGCATTTTTAAAATCCTAGTTTTTCATATTCAGTTTATCAACTTACGAAGACATACTAGTCTCAGAATAAACTCAGTTTGTGTCATTATTTAATACAGTAATGCTATCATCAGATTTGATGTAAATACATATCATAAATCACTGGAAATTTCAATCTGTGATAGTCAGATAACAGTCCCATGAGATATCAAAAATGCAGGTGTCTTTGAGGATTTTGCTCAATCATTATTAAAGTAAGAAGACTTAAGAACTTGCACAGGAACTTTTCTGTTTTGGCAGGGCCGAGCATTTTACTGTCATAAGGATGCAAAGAACAACCCGACTGTCTGGAATAGTTCCTTGGCCAATGTAAATCAAAGGATCTCCATTGACTTCAAAAGAATGTGTGAATTTACATAGAGAGCTGTCTGTTTGTTCATACTTTTAAATTAAATGGCATTACTATTATTAGGAAAAGGTCAAACCACATGTCTTTGTTATATATATATAAAAATAATCTAAACAACTATGCAAGGCTAAAACACACATTAATGAAAAGTGTACTCCTTGCCACTCACAGTTTGACTTTCAGAACTAGGCACCTGAAACTTTGATCTTAAGAAATCTTCCTACTGACTGCTTCTTCAGAGAATAAGGATTTTTTTTATTTTTTTTTTTATTTTGAAGAAATGTTCTTATTATTCTGCTTGTGATTTTAATGCAGCTGCCTTGCTGCTGCTTCCATGTCAGTTTTTTGGTGTGTGGAACCTTTTAGAACTACTGTGATAAATTTGTATAATCATAACAGAACTCCATGAAAAAATATTTACCTAACAAGTATAGAACAGATTTATAAATTAAATTAGACATCTGGAGTCCACAGTCAGTTCTTAACTCTATCACTTTTAAGTGCTAATAGGTTTCACAAAATCTTCATTGTGCTGTTATCTAACCACTGTGTGCCCGCATTCCTACTGAAAAGTCCCAGTAGTGGAGGTATTCAAACCATTTAACTTTGGCAAATAATTTGAGTCTAAGTAGAAGGCCTTATGATGAAAGAAGAGCCTCCAGGGAATTATTCAAAGTATTTAGGTTAGGAATTCAAGCACTGCTCAAACAGTTTTAATCCTTTCCATAATGACCATATTTCTCTTGTTGGGAAAGAAAAAATTTGTCTGCATCAGAACACCATTCAACACCTCCATCGACTTCATGTCCAAATGAGAAGCCACAAAATAGACCTTTTCCCATTTATATTGCTGTAATGGATCTTATCTAGTCAAGGAAGCCTAACCATGCACATTCTCATCTGTTCTGGAGAGCTCAGTGCATAGAATGTTACCTTGAGATATGACAGAGCCAGCAAGCCTTTTTTTGGTGACTTGGAGACGAGCCTTGAACACACCTCATATGAGTACCCACTACCAATAGTCAACTAACTGGATGTTCAACAGCATAGATCTGTCCCACCTAAAATATTCATCATAGCAGAAAGTGTGTCATCTAGTACCTTTAGCAGCATGGAGCAGAGTTATTTTTCTGGTGTTCTTACCCTAGCAAACATGTAGATCTCCATTCTGAATTGAAATTGATTATTTTTAGCAGCATACCAGATAAACCCCCTACGTTTGCTATTCAGAAAATCATGTGAGGGAAGGTTGCTCTAATTATCTCTCACAATAAGCAGCAGCAAAGTTGTTACATTTGTTTTAGAACTGCAATATGCATTCTAATCAAAAGACTTTACCATAGCTGCCCAATTTCTTGTTCATCGAACTCATCTCTTCTGTCGGTTGCTTAGGTAAAGGGAGGAGCGTCCAGGTGTCAGTTGTCTGGTTATACCGAAGCACCTGCAGTTTCCACGTGTCTTCCACAGACAATTCTGAAGTGATTAGGTATGTATCATGTGCTACCACTAAATCCTGAAAAAGCCAGGTTCTGCCTGACAGCGGGCTTTACTGAGGTCTCAGGCTTAAAGTAACCTGCTAGGTAAAGTTATCAACTAATAACACTTACAGTTATAAACAGTGCAGTGCATATGATCATGCTGTGGTCGTTCCCCAGCACAGTAGCTAAACAGTTTCTAAATGTGCTGTGCACAATACTTTTATGGGAGTCCATCAGTGGATAGATAGCTCGTGGGATCAGCTACGTGTGACTTAGAAAGCGTGAACAGACACGGAATAAATTGTTCAGGTGTAAAGACTGATCCCTGCAGCCTTCAGTCTATGTTCTCACCTGATTTCAGTGGAAATTTTGGAAAAGTGATAACTGAAAGCCCCCATTGTATTGTGCCCATACAATCTACATTCATTAGCTCATTTTAAATACCATGCTTTCAGCACAGAGAAATGGCAGCATGTCAGATTAATCAGAGTAGCTAATCTGTCAGTTTATATATATATATATAATTATATATATATAAATTATCCCTTTAAACACATACCAGTTTTGCTAGCTTTGAGTTGCGTATGGTTGTGGAGAAAATGGGAAAATGAGGGAGCATTGGAAAGAAAAAGGTAAGAGGCCTATTTAACAGAATCCATTATGCTTTTCCATGAACATTGCAGGAGGGGAAATGTGAAATATTCCTCTTGTTTTACAGATATATTTAGACACCCATAGCATGTTCTGAGATTTTGAAGAAAAAAGGAAAAAATGTATATTTTCATTATGACTATTAACAAAAAACTTGTTTACTTTTTTTACCAGATGCATGCTGGTATCCCAGGTATCTACATATATGGCAGAGGATCTACAGGGAATCTGTACTGTTCTGGAACAACATCTGAAAGCAAAGTGACAGCCAACTAAAATGGCATTAAAAATTTATACTGAGGTATCTGAATCACCCCCCTCTACATGAAATGCTTACAATGAAGATCCAATTTAGGAGCCAGAATTAGGTAGCCTGAATTCTGCACAATGTGATACAAACTACAGATTTTATAGACTAGATATTGCATTGAAATTCTAAGTTGTCCTCTGAAAATTAATCACTAGAAAGTGAGTTGTGTTTTATAGCCAGGAGTTGGAGAAGCCATGCAGAATTTTGTTTTGTTTACTCTTTTACATTAGCTGTGTGAAACCAATCATTGAGACAACTTACCCTCCCAGCATAATGCATAACAGTGAAGGTGGAGCCCTGATCCTTTGGGGCTAGGTTACCATTTCCATCTTTTGTGGAGGAATATACTGTATTTGTGTCTGATGTATCCAGGTAAGCCTGAATGCGTTTAGAAAGACTCTGTTCCACTGACCAAATAGATTGGCTTTCTTCATCCAGCATTGACAAAAAGCCTGATGGTTTCTGAAATGAAAACCAGATTTTTCTCGTTCTATACAGGAGGACTAGAATGTCAGTTTTTCCTTGTAGAGTAACACAGCTTGTCATTTAGTAAACAGCAACATATATCACCACAAAGAAAAGGAAAAAAAATGGTTAAAATATTCTGGTAAGTCTCCAAGGCTATGCACATCAGATAATTCTGCAAGAAATGTAGGGAATAATATTTCAGTTGCCAAAAATTGTAACTATTGATGATCTTTCAGGATACTGCTTGGGCTACTTCCTTCTTAGAAGTTATAGTCCAGAAACCAGCTTCAGGCACAAAAGAAGCTGTCAGGCTTACAACACAGACTTATCTGTCCCACAGCTGCATTAATGACACGGCGTGATACACAGATATTACACATTAATCAGTACAGGCAAGGAGTTTCTGTGACATCTTCTCCAACCCTGGACTGTTAGAAAGCTCGGTCAGCCCTCAGCCTATGAGGGCAGTTATGACAGCCCTCTCTATGGTCTCTTTGGACCCATAATCTTCTCTACAGATTGATTCATAAATCAGAAATTGCAGGCAAAAGTTTGTATCAGTCTAACATGCAGAGACTGTGTAAAAATACACATGGTGTAAAATAGATCTGAAAACTACCTGAAAGAAAAAATCCAAGGCTGCAGTGTGGTTACCAGGAGAATACACTGTTTCCATGGCAACTCCCTCTCGTACACATTCGGCTTGCTCTTGCAGGAAAAGCACTTCACTGATGTACTGGTGTATCTTCTCATTGGTCATGTTGACACATAGCTATTGTAAAACGAAGAAAAAATTAGTATTAGAAGCTCACTGGATAATTCATCGGTGTAGGTTTTACTGCACGTCTAATATTGAATTTGAAGAAATGTCAATCCACAATATGCTCCTCTCGGCAGATCATAGATTAGCAAGACCCTAGGGAAATTTACATTTTAACAGCTATTAGTATTAAATTAGGAATAAACAGTTTTCTGTCTGCACAGTTTATTGTGAATTCCACATAAGAATTATCAAACACCAGCATTATCAAATATAGTGCAAATTTACACTAATTCCACTGATTGAAGTGAGGTAGCTCTAAGTATAAATTGGTACACTTAATATTCTTCTGCCATTTATATTCAGGGAAACTACACAGATGCAATGTGCTTTCAGAAAAAATAACTACATATTTGGTTAAGATTCTGACTGTAGTTAGTTCAAAATTTACAAGGACATTAAAACTCTGCTTCCACATACAATGTCACTGAAGTCTAAAGCAGTGTCTGAATAACTCACTGTGTTTTGCCCAAATATATGTTATAAAACATCTAGGGACATTTTATTAGTTGATTCTCTCCATTTTATTGATATTGTAAGGGAAGGCTGGCAAGTTCAAAGTTTGAAAAGATAAATAATATAAAAGCCTCTCAAATATTTTCTTTGATTGTCTTATAAGAGGTGTAGTGCCACTTTTGCAAAATAAATAGTTTAATAGGAATCTGATTTTCAATTAAAAACAGGTGGGAGTTGTATCAGCTTCTTTTGGGACCTTTTGCATTTTATTCAAAGCTCACAATCTGCAAAAAAATAAATATTTAATAACTTTGTGGAAAACATGTTTTTAGTGTTTTATTTATGTTAAAAGTGGAAATTCTAATGGAAAATTCTAAAACGTCCTCAAAACGGTACTGTCACTAACAAATTAACAAAGCAGAAACTCCTAAAAGGGTGGAAGAACCCTTTATATAAGGAATGATGCAAAGTATGCTTGCATGCAGTCTCTTTTCAGGCTAAACTAGTCACATATTTTTTTTGGCATAAAGTATATCTTCAATGAATAAAGTGTGTAAAAGCAATTCCACCTGTAAGCCACATTAAAAAATATGAAATATTTAGAGCAATCCTATAATTACATGGCTTAACATCCAGATGAGGGAAAAGAACCCAAGTGATGTGTAATAGTTGCCTGAATTTTCCATTAATGCCTCATGCTACTACAGTCAACTTGCAGTTGCTACACAATGAAATAGTCTAGTGTGAATAACAGTAAGAAGAAACAAAACAAAACCACATTTTATAACCAAATGTCTGTTATTAACTGCCTTTACCAATGTATGATAATGCAGACAAAAGACAGCCTCTAATAAACCCACTAGTTTTTTTAAAGTGGGATTTCTAAAGATTCAGATTTTTATCTCATTTTATTTACAATGAAACTATAAAATTGACTTACACTACCTACTTATTTTATGGTAAAAGACAGCTTTTTAAATTTTGTGGCAGGCAAAATATTCTTCACTGATCACTTTTCAAATTCTAATTCTAATTACAAAATCTTTTCAGAATGTTATTTTCATAACATTATTTTAGAAGGCAACATACCCTTACAAGCTTATACTTCATAGGATATGTAAAGCTTTAAAATGATGCATGCTGCATATATCTTTATTTGCAAATGAGTTATTTAGAGAACCATGTCCTTTCACTTTACATAGGTATATTTTACCATAAGAAATGTTGACAAAATCACTATCAACTCAAGCTTACTTTTTATCCTGTGCCAATCTCCTAAAATACATAAAACCAATAAATGTACTTGAGGACCTGACTGCGCAGCAAAATTATTAAACTACACAATTTGAGCCAAAGGGCAAGACTGTCTTAGCCATATCTTGAAAAGATCTGACAAATACCATTGGTTTTAACTGCCAGAAGTAAAAGGCATAGTATTTTGTTAAAATATTCATACATAACATGCTGGATGAGTACAGAAAAAAACCCACACACATAAATTCTAGTGATCAGTATATTACGGCATACATTGGTGTGCTTTTTAGTAACATAAACAATACTGTCATTCAGATTGGCAGACTTGTCATAGTGACAGTAAGGTTCTGCAAACCAGACCAAAAAGTAAGCTCAAGTGCTTATACAAACTGCAAGCTTGACCAAAGCTGCTGTCTCTAGCAATGATTGTAACAGCCTTGCAGAATGAGAACCAGGAGACCAGCCAGAGACTGCTGAAAAGCAAGACATTCTGATCATATCTTTCTCCATTTCAGTGTTTTATAGAACCTGCTGGAAAAAGCTAATAAAATGAATGTCTGAAATTAAAAGTTCGACACAGGTTGACGTAATAATTAAAACAGCTGAAATGTAGAAATCAGATGAAAATGAAGTAAACTAGCTTTGCTAACTAAACTTCTTTTGCTCCATGTTATATGAAGTATTATATAAAACAATGACATTTTCTTCCAAAGATACGAAAAGTTCAGAAAACTACATGTTTTAAACACATATTTCATTGCACCCATGAAAATTAGATGGAAATATAGTACTAACAGCAAAAGACAACACAATTATTTTTCTACCTAAAACAAATGTTGTGGGAGAACCTTTGAATGTGGTATGTTTGCTTTATCTGGCAGCATTACTCAACATTACCTATGGTACTTGTTAAACTGTTCTTTACATGCCTCTTATTGACTCCACTGTATGCCTCTTTTTAAGAAATCCTCCTTTTTACCTGTCTTTCTTTCTAATCCTAGCTTACTACCATGTCTCAGTGAAAACAAATACACCATTTCTCCAAGTCTTCATTAAAAAGTACTTCCAGATTATTATTATTTAAAAAAAAATTCTTGTTCAAGTATTTAAGCAAAGAACTTGCAGTATTATCTAAATTGTAGAATTTGAAAAATAATATAGTGGCATTCAGTAAAAGCAATAAGTATTCATCACATTAAATAGTGTTAGCTTGAACTCTCTTTCTTTTACTGCATTTGACCAGTTAGTACTATTAAGTACACTTCAAATCCAAATTTAGGGAGAAGACCAATATTGTGGCATACTCCAAAGACAGAAAAGCATCTATGACTAATGAAATTTTCTTGCTCCTCACTTTATATAAATAACTGCTTGAAAAGGCATAGCCAAAAAAAAAAAAGGGGGGGGGGATTTATGAAAAGAAAACTTGGTGACAGTCAATCAGTGAGGGAACGATGGATGCAAACACCCTTTGTAAACCTCATTTACATCCTTTGGTCATGCAGAAGCATTAGCTCTCTCAAGGGATGTGTGTTCAGAGCATGGAGTAAAGCTTGCAGCTGTCATATCAACACATCTATCAGACTGTATGTGTATGAGCCAGGATGATGAAGCTACAATACCAAGTTTAATTTGCAAGGATGTGCATTTCTCAGACTTGTAATTCTAAGATAACGGAAGGCAGAATCATCTTCTATTTACTGAAGTTGGACTCAGAAAGTATTTTTAAACCTAAGCCTGATAATCAGTTATTTTTCAGAAGTGTCTTGATGACTGTTCCCCCTTGTATCTGGTATCCTAACATTTCCACATCCTTTTCTTAATGTAGAGTAGCAATCAGAATATTTTAATGAATATATTTAATGCATTCATTACAATAATTTAATGTATTTAATAAGGAATTCTATTTCTTCCTTAGCCATTTAAGGACAATATGATCTAATACAGATTTCTTGTTCTCCTTGCAGCTCCAACACAAACTCAAACATAGTCCTTCTGCCTTTCCATCAGAAGAACTTTATTTCACTGGGAATTCATGTCATCTCTGAGGTCAGTTGCCATTAGCTGATCTGTGTTCCTCGAATAAAGGAAAACAGTATGGGTAGCTGCCACCTGAAAATCCTTTCGCAAAGAAAGGTCTGAAAAACTTCTCCAAAAGGGACACAATTTCAGTAATGGCATAGTCCCCCACCTGAATTTGTACATATAGAAGTATTAAACAAACAAGCAAACAAACATGGTAAGGCAATCTCTCCTTAAAAGAATTTGGAATTAAAGACACTGAAATAGTTCTGAATTATTTTTTCTCTCATACTACTGGCCCGCAAGTACTGTAGGACAAAAAAGGGTGCTGCTGTGGAGAAGTAAAATATCAATTAATAAAGATCCTTGCACAGCATTTCACCAATCAATCACAAACTGAATCTAGCTGGGAATCTCAGTTTTAGGGAAATTACTTCATCTTTGGCCACAAAGTGACCATCATAAAAAATAAAGAAAAAATAAACATTTAATGTCAGGTACACAATTAACCAACTTTAAAAGTGAGTAACATTGGTTTTCCAGTGGCTGACTGGAACACTGGACAGACAACAGTGTCCTGCACAACTGGAAAAAAATGTGTGCAGACTGGAAAAAAAACCAAAGAAACTGAGAGGGAACAGGGGTACACCATGACAAAAGGCAGACAGAGCATAAAATCCATAGGAACTGTGTTGAGGAACAAATTAAAACACAGTATCACCAAGCCCCTGAGGACAGGAATAGGCTTTCGCAGCTCCACTCAGCCTTTCCTGGGACCCCCACCCCCACTTTGCCCCAGGCAACACCATGGCGGTGCCAGTTTCCAGCCCTGTCTCCCGCTGCTCCTGACAGGACCCCAGCCCCAGCTTGCTGCTTGCCATGTCAGGGCTGCTGATGGACGCCGTTACCGGCCCTGGCTCTGCCCACCGTGCTCAGGCCCTGCTGGATGGTGCCCATCAGGGAGGGCATGGCCAGCTTTGGGATCCTCCTCATGCCCAGCTCCCTGATGCCAGGGATCAGCTGGCTGTCGCTGCTCTGCAAGAAGGATATTAAAACCTTCCCATGCATGGAGGCTAGCAAAACTCTGACTTAAAAATACAATGTTATTTTAACTTGTTAAAGGCTGAATTAAGATAGTGAAGCACTGTCCCTCATCCTATGGGGAATAACGAATGCCCCAGCACTAGGAACTGCAGTGGGAGGTTCTGCATTCAAGTCCCTATGTAGTATCAGAGCTCAGCATGCACCAGCAGCTGCCTGCTCCACAGGCTAGTGCAGAGGCAAGCAGGACCATCATTCTATCCTCTGGACAGCCAAAACCAAAGAAGGCTGATTTCTTCTGCACAAAATAAAATATTGGATTACTCCTTCAGACTGTCCGAATGTAAAAACTGGAGTGCATGACCGTCTGCTAACACTGAGACTGCAATGACCACAGAAAAGTTAAATCATGTAACTTCTATCCAGTCATATTCATCCGTCTACAGAATGGGCAACATGAGCTTACATCTGGATAGCAAGGAGCGGTCTAATGGCTGAGGCAATGCAATTTAATAGAAAATAATCTGTTACACTCTTTTGGCTAGGAAAGGTCACATGACAAAAGTAAATGAAGTCTCAGCAGGGTTAACTAAAGAAATAACGTGTTGAAAAGTTAAAACCTACCACACCTAACAATAAACTTAGGTGAAAATTCCTGTGAACACAGCTGGGTTTTACAGGCTCTTCTGCTTCACCATGGTGACTCTGAAGTGCTGAGTGGGGCAGGCAATGCTCTGTGCTCTCGGAGCCAGCTGGCTCCTGTCAGAAGAGATGTGCTGCACAGAGCTGCTGCAGGAGCCATGCCTCTCCCAGCGCTCTACTGCATCACACAGATAGTGTGCACATACTTTAATGGGTATAGAGCTGAACGGGACTCAAGAGACACTTGACTGTTTCAGTGACCCACAGTCCTAATTCAGATAAATCACTGGTATTTCCTATAAAAAAGGAGGAGATTATATATATACTTTCTCCTGCAAAACTTAAGAGGTCTACAGGAGCAATGTGCCATGCAAGAGCTAAACAAGTTGTTTAGCAAGAGCTAAATATTTTTTCAGCTTGCCACCTGAATTTGACATCAGAGAGAAAACACTACTAGAGTCCATTTTATTTAGCTGCATTCTTGCTGTTTGTGATACTTTCACAATTACAGACCTCCACTTCTGCTGAAAGACCTGACTGAAGAAAAGCTACTTTTGCTACTCTAAGGTTTGGTACTTCTGCTGTAACAGTTTTCCTAAAAACAGCTTTAACAACCTTCCTTCCTGCCTATGTCACTCGTTATGTTCCTTGGCTATGAGTTCTTTCTGTTTGTGTGGCATGCTTTTGTGGTCAAAGAATATACTAGCATAAAGGTATAACGAAGATAGCAGCATTCCTTGATTGCAGTATTTTTAGTTGTGCTGTGAAGGAACCATGAATAAGACCTAACCAAGTTTTAAACTCTACTGGAAGAGAAGCAGAAGTTTTCTACTTTCAAAGGAGTGCAGATTAAACTGTAAACAAATATAGTCCCTCACAAACAAGAAAACCTGAGGAAACATTGAAAACTAACACTGAAAACCGCCATTGCTATTTTTGGTAGAGCATTCACATTTCCTGAAATAATCACAAAACAAAGGCTATTTCTGTACAGACTAGGACAGAGAAATCTGTGCTCACTTCTGACCATGTTCCAGTGTGGCAGTACACAAAGCTGTTCTGGCACACAGCAGGTATGCAGCTGCTCTAGGAAAATGCTGTTTCCGAGCTAATGACCACTACTAGGAAGTGACCGTAAATTGTAATTGGGGTGAGCTAGCAGTGTACTGTAGTCATTTACCATGACTTAGCTGATGAGTACTAACTCATTGAGTCCTGGTAATTCAGAACCTTCCACTCTTCATTGAGCAAGGCTCCCTCAGACTGTGGCTTCTAAAAACACTGTCTCCTGTCTTTCAGCTCTTAAACTTCACACCAGAAACCACAACTCCACTCACTGCCACTTATCCCATGTACTTATTTACTGTTATTTTCGATTTACATGTCCTATTTTTTCTAATATAAATTGAATGTATTACACACATTCTATAAAATGAAGGCTTACCAACGCTCACCAAGTACAAGGAAAACCATACACTTACTTAAGGCTGCTTTTAACTTCTAATGCCGCCTTCTTTGTAATTGGCTATAAAAATTTTCTCCTTAGAAGCTGTCAGTCACATCACGCTGCCTGCAGAAGTTACCATATTTTTGGTGTAGACACAATTAACCTTACTTTTCTAGTTCTTTGACATCTATTGTCCTATGCATTGTTCGTGAACCATTCCTAGACCAGTTCTTGGTTTGCTGTTGACATTTCAATTCCCTAATGCCTTGTCATTCCAACAGACTGCACTGAGCAAGTTATTCTACCTAGTTTATCCAGCTCTCTCTTCCTGAACCATCCTCAAACACAGTCTATTAAACTGAATTGCTTAAATTGACATGTGATTTAGTATCATATTGCTTTCTTAATTATGGTATTAAACTGTCTATCCACTGATCTGATTTGAAGTACCAGAAAGATTCACACAGAAGCTTGGAATGTCCCCAGATTTGGGCAATCAGGTTTTAATCTTTCTTGAAAACAGTTGTAATTTTTTTTTTCAAGAAAGCAAGCAAACAGATATCGGAAAGAACACCTTGTCTTACACTGATTTGAAGCAAAAGGTTAATTTTCCCCACATTACTTTTGTGATGCCATCTTAAATAAATGTGAAGAAAAAGTAATTTTTATGGCTTCTCCACTGTTTGGCTGTAACATTTAATGTTAATGTTCCGCAGTCACAGGGCTTGACACTGGGCATGTTTGCAGACATGATGCAATGTTTTGCACAAGGACCCTATCTGGGCTAACAAGCCTGTTTATCATCAGGGTTAATGAGCCCAGGCAGAATACTGAGCTAGGCTAGACTACTAGACAGCTTGAGCTTTTGAGTGCAGGCTGTTTTGTGTGTGTCTGCGTGATTACACTGTGCCATGTGGAGAAACAAACCGCTTCTGTTTATTGATACTGCAACCCATCACTTCAGGAATCAGATGTGTTTATCACATTACAGAGTTCATATAAAAATGATTATTTTTATTTGTAATTCCTTCACCTTTATTCTGCCTTTTCAGGAATGCAGTTTAGTATTTTCTGAGGTAATGACTCAGGGTATTACTCAATATTAGTCAACAAAATGCATGCAGTCCAGGTGGAGGGACATTAAGTATATCTTGAAATATATTTATTTAGAAAAAATAAAATAAAAATGCAAAATACACTTTGAAATTATCATGTTTGCTGTGCAGAAATCATAAAATAAGCTACTTTTTACTCCTTTTTCTTGAAGTCTCATATTTTCTCTTCATGCATTCTCTGCAGTCGCTGAGCTGAAAATTACTTACTCCAGAAACTGGAATTTGTGGTATTTAATTATGTCAGTTGCAGAACTTATATGAGTTTTATGACAAAAAACAATGCAGAACAGAATCAAAGGAAAATAACCAGTAAGTCACAAGATACACCCCGCTCTTTTGAGAGGCATTTAAAATGCATAGAATATTTTATCCTTATTAATCAGTAGGTTTTATAGATTTTTTTTGCATAGATTCAGTCTGTTAACATGTTTTTTCTTTTTCACTTGATATTTCCTCCCCAAAGTAGACATTCACACTGAGTAAATGTGAATACTGGCACACATTAATAGTCCTTAATCCAGCAAAAGTTTGAGCAAGGTAGAACTGTAACAGCACAAGGTTTTGTGAGGGGAAATGGATTGTGGTTTATTGCATTCTTATGTGCTCTTTTGAAGTAAGAGGTAAGCTCATCCTGTTTGTGCTTTCAAACATTTGCAAATTGGGTAGTGATGTAAACATGCTACACAAAGTGAACTAATGTGGCTCTATGACTTCTATTTCACTAGAAAGCTGAGCCATAAAACAATGGGTTGACTGGGATGAAGGGGCCAATTTTGATTCAAACAATAACATGTTCTTTGTTGTTGCTGATGCCATCTCTATTCTTTTCTATGCTTTGATTTTCTGTTCTATGCTTTGATTTTCTTCTGCTGCATTACAGATTGAATGAACAACTGAACAATAACTTAGACATCTCTTTCAGCACATTGTGTAGAGTTGCTAATGCTTTCTGAAACACATAATTCACAAGAGCTTTGGTGTTCAGAGACTAATGTTGGAGGCGGGCAAAGAGTTCCGTAATTTTCAAAAAATGTTTGATACTTAAATGGACTTTTAAGCATTCAGAGAGCTAAAGTTTAAATTATTTTCCACAGATGTAATTGAATTTTTTTTAAAAGTCACATGTTATAAAGTCACACAGAGGTGAATCTGCCAGTAATGACACTTAGCATAATGTAGGATTTTTGTTGTATTTTTTCTCCAAGGCATCCGAAGACCTTTTGATCTTTCTTCCAATCCAGTGTATTGTCCTCCTACTCACCGACCTAGTTGAAGTATCACTTCCACAAACATAAAAACAGACAACACAAAGTATTTTCCTCAGATTGTCTTTCAGTGCTGAGACTACCCCTCTTCCAAATTATTATGGTAGGTGTTTACTAGATTCTTTCATAATGATTAATAACTACACAGCCTGTGTCTTTAATTCACACCCATATAGGCAGAATGGGGAAAAAGAAATAAGAGCAAATTTTCACCTCCATGTATATTTATATTCTGAGCAAAACACTTTTGTCTAAAACCTTAATAGAAGAATTATCATTAACAGTAAATTCAGAAAAACTTAGCCACTTACCTGTTCAAAAGTATTCTTTTGAAATTCTTCAAATCCAAAAATATCCAGTACTCCAATTTCAAATACGTGGTCACTGGGGAAAAAAAGATTTTACAGTTAATAAAAATTCAAGCAAGTGAATAATCTAACTTGTTTCTGACAAAATAATTCTGTTCAAGGACAAAAGCAGGCTGTATTTCAAAAACATGGCATGAAATACACAAGCAGACCATGTATACAACAAAAGCAAAATTCTACCCACCAACCCGGTTATATCAAACATAAATAAAAAAGCAGGCTTCAAGACTGTTTTAGCAGCCACTTTAAAAACGAAATTTGTAAGAGAAGGAAACGATCTTAGCTTCTTTAAAGTCCAGTTTCTAAAGGTAAAGGTAGGTGTCTATTCACTCAGATGAGGGATAGCCATTTAGGGGAGGCATCAAAATTGCTTAGCTGACCCCAGTTACCCCCTCCAGTTTACATTTGTTTGACAGCCAGAACTGCTCCTACTAAATGTACTTCAAGGGAAATGTGTTAAGCCAAAGTCCTCTCTGTGCCAGCATGAAGCAGAGGCCATGAGCTCAGGCTGCACAAGAGGTTACATCTCTCAGGGGAAAGAACAGTCAGGATTTGGCCATGAAGAAGACTGATATTTCTTCTCTGTATACACAAAAGAATACTTGTTGCCAGTGCATCTATTTTGTCATGTGCCACTGTCTGCATTCAGGGAAGGGCTTTTATTTTGACCCAGTGGAGGGATTAGGGCAGGGCAGTCACCTAGGATTTGGACAGCAGAAATTGGAAAGGGACAGAGGTGTTTTTATGCTGTACTTACTTGGGACTGTTGTTGTAACCCTGGTCTGGAGAAGAAACTAAGCTCAATACCAGGAGAAAAATTAATGTCTTGGGATACCCTGCTGCCTGCTTTGGAAAGATTTGAGAAATATGAAATAGGAAGGGTCTGGGCTCACTGAGGCTGAGTTTTTCTTTATTTTCTTCATGGTATTATTAGACAGAGAACATGAAAAGAGGATTGCGGTCAAAAATTTGTTGTAGTTTGCCTATGTGAATGCAGTGAGACTTTCTCCAGAGTGAAATGATCTGCCAGCAGAATGAGAGACTGCACTACAGCCAACAGCTCTCTGGAACAGGAAAAATCACCAAAGGTAATATCATGCAGCTTTCTGAGAAAAGAGATGGACACTTTCTAAAGCAGATGATTTTTCCTTTCCCTTTGCTAACATAATTTGTAAATGTATGGGTTTATATGCATTAAAAATAATAACACAGCCTCCTGTTTCTAAAATCTACTTTTCCTTCCACAATTTTCTTCCATGTCCCTTGTTTCTTCTATGTCTAAATCTGTGTGCATATCCAGATATAGACATAAAGGGGAAAAATGTGATCCACTGTTGAAGTACTTTAGTATAGTTCTATTACAGTCATTGTAAACACTACATTTAATTAGGGGATGCTCCAGCCCTGAAAATAAATTCCTATTATAATAAACAAAAGAAAAAGTAAAAACATAAAATAATTGGGTACTGCAAAACAAGCTAGAAAAACCAAAATCCTCAGGGAAAAGCACAGCCTTCTTCAGAAGTGATACCCAAGAAGTTTGTCTTCATTTCTAAGGCATACTAGTTCAATGCACTACTGATTGTCACAAGACTGGCTGTGTGTGTAAATGTCAGACATAGAAAGTTGCATAATAAATCTAGTCTAAAATGACTTCGCTGGGCAGAGGAGGTTATCATGAGGTTGATTAGCCTCCAAGGGAATTTCTACAAGAAGCATAAAGATGTATCACCACCTCCATCACTAGCAATGAGTGCAATTTAAGTTGTGTTTTAAAATGTAAGCCTCATTCCCAAGTGTTCCTGATTAGACATGGGTGCACATTGCTTGTCACAATGTGTTTTCAACAAAACCGGTCCATTTCTATAAAGAAGAATTAGACATTTTAAAAATAAACTACCTCAGAATAATACTGAAAAGTCAGAATTATTATGTTATTTAACTTAAATTTTGGAAAAAAATAGTTTGAAAGTTCAGAATACTTAATAAATTTTCATTCTTATTTTTTGTCACTTATCTAGAGCCTTCCTTATAGGAAGGCAAAACATGAACTGCTACGTAATATTGCATAGCATCTGAAATATTACATTATATTTCACAGTTATTGAGAGCAACTTAACATGGACTGAACAGCTTATCAGATTCAATTAATAGATTTGAGGCTGTATTGCTTACATTCCAGTTGAGTGCCATGACTTATTTTGTCAAATTGGTGTCTCTTACTTTTTCAAGGAATATATAAATATTTGTATAAGGAAAGGACCAAACCAAACTAATGTAATGAATTATTACAAATAGGCAAAACAGGAACATGGCCCTAGTTTCTAAAACTCCAGGTAAAAGCCTTAGCAGCCAGCCTATTGACTACACCAAATAACATTCCTTATCAAAACTGTGGTATTTCGAAGAAATATCTTGATTTACTGGAGATTCACTTCTTGAGAGGAAAACATGTCACCCCAAACTTTTTTATGAATTCCACTTGATAATCTTAGTCTTGTACTATTAGATGATGCACACACTACATGAAAAGAGTTGAAGATTTTACATAATTAGTATCTCACCTACAGGGCAAGTATAACAGAACAAGGCTCTGTATCCTCTACAATAGTGACAATTTATTACTACATTGTGGCATTTATTTGCAAAATCTCACCCACCACAATCGTAACTTTCTGTATTAAACTATTGCTTCAGTTTTGAAAATTAAATAGGAACTGACAGCACATCAAAATTACAAGCATTGTTTTATATATGACTACAGATTATTTTGCGTTGGTTTTTGCTTTCTTCTTGTCTTCCTCTGTTTTATTTCACTTTTCTTCTCAGAGGAAGGGTCCATATATATTTGTGTTGGCCAGCTGTCAATCATATTAATTCCAGCAAAATTACTTTCCTTAATCATAGCAGAGAATCCCAAGGCAAAATATAGCATGAATGATCCCATGTTTACCAATGAAAGGGCATGTTACCAGTGTCTAAAGGAAAAAACATTAGAAAAGAGTACTTCTTGTTCTGAAAAATCCCCTTATTTTACTTTATTCTTTCATGGTTACTAAACATCACTGACACTTTTTCTCATGATGTTTCCGATACTCAATATCTTTTAGTTTCAGCTATAGTTTTAGTGGTGACTGAGACTTTGATTTCAAGTTTGACAATTCCTAGCATAGAATTAGAAAAACAATGATTTGCCAATGTTCAAAAAACATTTTTATCTCTTAGACCAGTACATAGCTGTGAATAGTTAAAACCAGGCACAGATGTTAACCACAACTCATTGATTTCTGTGATTTACAAAACAGCATTTAGCATTTCAACTGGTAATATTTTACAATGTCTCCAGTTTTGCCTTTTTCTCAGAATGACATCTCTGTAAGGAGGTCCTTATAGACTAGAAATACTTCTTGATCTTGTAGACTAAACAAGTGTGTTATAAAGAAACGACATAAAAATTCTTGGCAACTCCTAAAAACAATACACATATAGAAGACATCCTGTCTGATGATCTACTGTCTTGGCTGACATCCTGCCATTCATCAAGAGATGCTCCATCCATTAGCCATTCCTGGCAAGGTGAACAGAATTCTCTTTACAATACTTGTGTCCCATTCTTCAGAAAGGATGTTATTTGATCTTTTTTTTTTTTTTTTTTTTCCCATCCCAGATGGTTTTCAGCTCCAAAATCCATAGGGTCCATAGACATTTTTTGTAGTCTGCCTACATAAAGCCGTGAAATGAACCTGTTGAGGCAGGATGATCTAACATGCCTTTTCATCTATCCCAGATAAAACGTTTCTTGCTCTTCCTCCAACTTCTGCCAGTAACCAGGAAGGAAGCCAGTAGGCTTATGTCTGATCTGGATAAACTAGAAGTGATACTGTATAATGAGGAAATATTTCTAGGATTAGATGAAGTATATAACCTAGCCTTCAAATGAGGACCCTCAGAATCCTAATTAAGACTCCCTCAGTTCTCCCAGGGGACAGATTACACCTGTTGTCATAAATAATGGTTCTTGATGCGAACAGGCTGAATGCTACCAGTTGGAAATGGTTTTCATCTCAAACAATTACTAAAACAAACCAATTTATGATAATTTTTCCGAATTTTTTCTGAGATTTTTTTTAAGTTTCTGAGATTTTTGCTGAGACTTAGTGTTACTGCCACATCTATCAGTCAGCTTGCTCAACGACTGTAATTTTCCTTTTAATATTACCTTACCCAAGTGTGAGTGGTACAGATAGAGACAGTGGCTGGTCACAGTGGAAAGAAACATTAGCTCTGTATCTGACAAACATTTCTTTGAGTGACTTGAGAGGTATGGTAAGAAGGGAGAAATATGTTTGCTAATAGACTCAAACTCTGAGCCCTCTCATCAGTAGCACATATCTTCTCCAGCTCTTTGAAGAAAAAAATGTTCTATGCTTTAAAAAATTGTATTGTTTGTTTAATAAAACATTGGAAATGATGTAGACTGAAGCAGAACTCAAAATATGATATTATGCACCATATTGTATTGGATGCTTTGTATTGTTTGTCTGTTTTACAGATATCCCTATCTTCACATACAGAAACAATTCTCATTATGCTGTGGGTTCATGTTCTGAACAGGAACTCTCTTTTTGTCTTTCTTGCCATCTCAACACCCTTCTACTGCATTCAAGAATAGATAAATAACTGTTTTAGTTCATCTCTGATTTTTTTCCTAGGCTAGGAACATTTCTGTTTTAGAATATCTCATTCTGTAAACTGGATGATGTGTATTAAGAAGTCTGTAAATGAGACTCTGGAGATCTTTCTTTTGCTCAAATAAGTGTTGCCACTGATACTTTCTGGCAATATTTGAAATTTGCTGGAAATAAGATTACACAGTCAGAATACACAGGCTTTCAGAAAATACCTTTTTAGAAATATTCTACATGCTTAGTTTGAAACAGAAATCTATGGTTGACGTGGTGATAGCAGAAGGTATAACTGAATGCTAGCTTTCTTTGATTTTCTGCAATACAGCAGGCATATTGGCATGAGCCCCATCATCAGGCCACGTATGAGAAAGACGTTGCTAACTAGCTGATAAACCATCATGCCTTCTACTTACTAGCAAGTAGGGAAAGCAATATCGAGATTTTTTCAAGCACATATACCTAATTAGCTTGTTTTCCATCAGAAAAGGCAAACAAGATTTCACAGGCATTCTTCAATCTCCATAAATATAAAGTCCTCTTGCAGAATGAGTGAGGAGTTCATAAAACATCATCTTAAGACATTTTATTACCAACATTTGAATCATGAGAGCCAACGTTGGCCATGTGGAATCGTACCTTGAAACGCCACATTTAGGCAAAATAAACGCTCAAGTCTCTTTTATCTACAAAACTGAAAATGAGCATACGTCTTTGAATGGGAGTTAAACAGTAGTAAACTTTGAAGAGTTAAGAGTCTTGGGAAGAAGTTCACCTAGACGATTTTTATAATAAAAAAATCAGTAGAATAGGAAATCATTATAGAAATGAGTGAATATAAATATTAATAATTTTTTAAAAAAGAATTATAAGCGCCTGTGAGAAGTTGTAATACCTTGCTTCTAATCCCATTCTAGAGGCCAATTACAGAAAAGCAGTTTCTCCCCAGTGAATTTCTTTGAAACACATCAAGATGAATAAAGTAATAAACCTCAAAGTACCTTGCAACCAGTCCAAACTAGCATCCATGCTAAAGATTTACTTCTAACTAGAGAAAATCATAAGTAACTTTTTACGAAGGAGAACATTACAGAAGGTATCTCACTAAACACTGCCATTAAAACTTTTGCTTTATATTTATTGGATGGTATTATAAAGTAATGAATTTATTGGACTCTGGCAACACTTTTACCCCTTATACTTTATATCGCTAGAGCTTGGTCTTTGCAGCTGTACATAGAATCATCTCCCCTTCCCTTAGATCTAATGGTAATCATCACTTTTATTTTGCCTGAAACCAGTCACAAGCTATTTCGTGGTAAATATAAATCAGTATTAATGACCAAAATTGAAGAGCTTCACCATAAAAGTTAAACTCAGGTACCTAGTTTCATCAAAAATGCCAAGATCAAATGTTTCTTTTAGAGTTACTAAGCCAATAAATCTAATTTTATTGCTTCATAAATTCTTACTGAAGTGGAATGGAAGTACAGTTAAGCTACCTCACAACAAAAAAGAACTGAGTTAGAAACCTTATTCCAGATTTCTGATGAAAGCTTCCTCTCATCTGATGGATAGTAACTGTGTATGTTTCCAAATGGGGAGTGAAGTGTGACCTGAAATGTATCACCCTTATTTAGTCATATTAGATAATGTCTTTGGTGGATATTTATGCAGAGGTTTATTAAAACTGCACCAAACTGGAGATATAATGCTGCTAATTGAGAGAATTGCTCAGATGTATATGAAGTAAATCTGAACCACAAATCACAGATTGATGAAATGACTTCATTAATCCAGCTTGCATCTTGAACTGTACTGTGCTTTGATTTCCTACTACAGGTTGCACAGTGTGATTGGGCTGAACCAAAAAAAAGCTGGGGATGGGGGAAGTATTTTCTTATCTTAAGCTGGTTAACTCAGTTGAGGTTGAAATATCAAAGACGGTCAACTTAATTGTCACCCAAAATAAGCTATTTTCCTTCAAGTTTGGAAGGGGACCAGAGGCTGAATTTGGCCTGCTAAAATTTAATATGCCTTGTCAGCACTGCCAGTAAGTCCTGAGTTGGTTAGCTTCCTTCAGCCAGCCTAAATGAAAAACTCCTCTCTTTCAAACAAAGGTATAATACAAAACTATTGCAAATTCCTCATTTCTGACAACATCAAACAGTTGTCCTGTGTTAGCTAGGACTTAGAACATCACATAGTTTTCAAGGTACCACACAGGTAGAAATAGTTTCACTGAGAAGTATTTCCACAAGGTAGAAGTCTCCTCAGGCACATATGATTGCATAAAGGAGACTAGAAGATAAACAATATACAAACAGCTTTGACTTTCAATATTTGAAGATCTGATAATACCTAGAAATTATAGGTTCACATTACTAAACAACAGAGATACACAACACCCTATTCTGAAAGACTGTGAGATACCAAATTTCAAAACTACAAAATGATACATTAAAAAATTATTTCAAATAATTTTAATAGATTTTTAATATACTGATTCTGGATTCCTTCCTCAATGACCACTACAAATGAGCTCAGTGTAACTAGGAATACCTGAGCTGGATTGCTGTCACAGACATGCACTGGGCTAAGCCCATGTACCGTAAGACCCAGGAATAGATGGGGATGATTGGAATGTGACCACATGCCACTGTCCTCCCTTGTTACAAACACAGAGTTTCAAATTAGGACATGGATTGGAAAGTTGCTGTAGCTTGGTTGTCCAGGTGCCTGTAATTTTAAGGGGCTGTCTGATCAGAAACAGACAAGTAAAACAATTCTGTGTTACTGGCAAACCTTCCCTTTGCCTCCAGCAGGAAGCTAAACACTCTGGTGGTGTATATATGACAGAAAGGTTTTATGTGCAGAAAGTTCTGAGTTACTGAGGCATGTAGCTTTTCCTGTTAGCTATGCCTATAGAAAAGAAATGTGATTTATTACTAATTGGTTTACAAACTGGATAGGAATAAAAATAAGATTGTGAAGTTATCAAATTTTTAAAAAAGGCACATAATAAATATTTGTCCTATGAAGCCAATGCAGATATGATATAAGGGAAAAATACTTACTCTTGTTTGAAAGTTTCCTATCTTTGTGGACTTCCATTTACCAATAATGCCAAGAAATCTTGTACTTAGTGTTTGTAAGAAAGCTTATCTGAGCATGTGAGATTTTGAACCTTGGTTAAATCACGTTACGATCACCTAATTAGGTCTTCTGTCTTAGTTTGCTACTTTGATTATACTGAGAGTTGGTTTTGGTTTTATTTTTTGTTTGTTTCTTGACTGCTCCACTGACATACATTAATTAACATTCATTTTTTCTAAGAAACCATACTAGATAGCCACAGCATTGAGTTTAGCAAATGACAACCTACAGAGATCCAGAACATTCTTAGAACACTTGATTCAGTGAAGTTTAAATATTCATTTGAAGGCCTTTGAACAAAATTGTGTTTTTAATATCCTGTGCTAAGGTCATAGTTTTGGAGAGAAAGAACAAGTGTCTTCTGCACTAAAAGAACATCAAGCAGCTTTTTGCTTGTTGAAAGACTTAGCTCATGCTGTATTGTCAGCTCTTAAAAGGCTACTAGTTCCAACCGCTGATCTGGCGTACCATATAAAGTACCATGTTCACAAGCAAATAAATAAACAAGTATGTTTAAGGAAATTACTTGAAGGAATGGCCAGTGATTTAAAGATCCAGGCATCACTGTAATGCTATCATAAAATGCTTTAAATGATGGAATGATGTTTCTTTTATAGATCTGGGTTTGAACAGATAATGGCACACCTAATAGTTTGTAATGGCACTCCTACCTGTCAGTCTCATCTTGATTTTGAAGGTAGCAGTTGATTGTGTTGACTAAAAAGCTGAATAAACGACCATATAGAGATTTTGCCAAGAGATCCCGGTAAAATTCTGCAATCTCTATAGTATGCCTCCGTACAATCATGTCTCCTAAGACAGAAAACAGAAAATGGAGATGAAAGCATGTTGTAACTCTCGTCTTAAATAATTTCAGTTACAGTAAATTTAGTTACAGTTATTTCACCCTTGCCAAACCTATACATGGTATTAGTTTTTTTGCTGAAGTGTCCAGAGAAAGATGAGTATACTGCCAACACTTGCAAGATGTTCCGTTTGGAAACATGTACCTTTGCACTTTTTTCAATAGCAAAGGGTATGAGTACCACACAGAACTAGCATTTTACTCAAAAGAACTCTTTCAAAACTTCCTGCACCACCACCAACCCCCCCCCCCCATGACACTCCTGTTGACTTTAGTTCTTAGTATTAATATCTAATCTGTTACCTTGACACGCTTGTGTAAGATTAATCAAGTTAGGAGCCCATCAGTGTCAGACTGTAAAACTGCTTGCTCCATTTTACAAAGTCATTTCTAATTCAGTGGCCCAGTCTGATTTATTGCATGGCAGATAATACTACATATTCTTCAGAGGGAAAATTTACAAGACCATCCAAGAAATAAGAAAAAAATATTATATGCTTTTCAAATTCTTAAATCAGAAGGATCAAAATGCCACCAGGTCTGATCTATGAGAATGTCAGCTTGGAAAATATTACCTTTAAAATACTGAACATCAGTTGTTAAGGCTGAAGCAAATTCATCTGGTGAAACCTGCAGCATGCCTGCCACTGAAATGAAAAGAGAATTTAAAGAAAGCCTGATTTGTGCTCTACTGCATATTTTATTTTTTATAACAGATTTTCTTATGTAGATGCTATTTTTGAACACTGAAAGAACCCACACATTAAAGAAAAGAGTGCCGCCATAGGAGAAATCAAAATTAATGAACACATAAAATCGGATTACTATAATCAGCACTTTGTGAAGTTTGAACATATCTGTATATTACATTACAGCTTTCTTTCCCCTTTAAAGATTACTCAGGACTTTCCCCAGGACTTGGCAGACTTTCTCTTGTATTAGAGTTAAGGCATGCTACTTATTGACATTCTGTAGCCATAGGCCGCTTTGAGGAGATTTGTTAGTGACCCAGGAGGGCAAACTTCAAAGCATGGAAACAAGAGACCCTTTTAAGATATAGATTTTGAACGTATGGAGTTCAGTTCAATGCAAATTGTTCAGCTGTTGACAAGCAGCGCAAGAGCCTTTAAAAAGAAGACTGCACAAAGTGCAGTGTACAATTTCTTTCGGTGAATGACAGCATTAAATACGACACTGAAATAGATGATTTGCAATACTAGCATTTTATTTCATCTCACAAAAATCTGTAACTTATAAAACATCCAAGTCAATTGGATACTGTCTTCTCACAGTAATTTATGAATTTTCAGAAGCAATTTCTCTGTCTCCCTGGAATTGTGTTTCCATCTGTCGGTGGATCAGCGCAACTGTCCTGCTGTGGGACCAAGCATGTGATGCTTCAAGGTCACATCCCACTGACCTTGTTCCAGTAGCTGCAGGTCTGACACCAATGCTGTCTCAGCGTCTGTCAGAGCCGTAAACCGAATGTCTCCAAGATGCAGAATTGCTGAGAGAATTACAAACAGGTTCTCCACCTCCTGCACATATTTTATACAGAATTAAAGAAAAGATCTGTTGCACACACCAGTGAAAGGCAATGTTTTATAAAAATACAAATTCTATTATTGTGTATCATTGGCATTTGCAAAGTTAAAAAGTATTCATGTGTGAACTATTGACAGGAAATTTGGATTTAGAAATCAAACTGGGACCTATCTAGGACATAAACCAACACGATTACCTTTTTTTCTTTTGTTTTAATGTGAATCACACTAACTACTGAGTTAAAAAAGTTTTTCCAATGTGGTAAAAAATACTGAAATATCTTTAATGGATGAATTATTTCTGCAATAAATAAATGTATCTTGTCCATAGACTTTTTCCATCATGACAATTTCTGTATCTGGAAATAGCAAGGTTTGTTTTTTACTCAGCCAACTGCATTCACAAAGTGTTTAAATTATAACAGGTTCCTGGTAGTAAAAGCCACCATTAAGGTCTGAAAGAAACAAAAGCAACCTCCCTTATCCACACACTTTCCCCCCATGATTACATACAACGTTCTGATGCCTCTAAGGCTGAGAAGCACTTATCTTTAGGGCTAGATTTTTCCTGGCCTAATTTTTTTACCACAGCAAGAAAAGAACTAATTTTCTTGGGTTTTTTAAATGTTTTTAAATTCAAACAAAAAGTGACCCATGAAATATGAACCAAAATGCTAAAACATGGAAAACATAGCGGGTTTTGGAAGGTTTTTTTTTAAGGTCAGTTATATAACAATGGTGCTCCTTTAAAATTATAAAACAGGAAAACTGCTATCCACTAGAGCATTACATGGCATTATGCACAGCAAAGTTAGTTGATAATTCTTGAAATTTTTTTGAAAAATAATATTTGGAATCTGATTCTACTGAAACAGGAGAAGTATCAGTGAGAAGTCTCACTTACTGGAATTTGCAGAAAATTAAAAAGTACACTACAAATTAAATACTTAGCCAATCTATCCTCTTTATTCTCAAGTAACAACAATGAATTCAGAACACGCTGAAACCAAGCCTGGATGACTTTTCATCAGTTTTCAAAAGCAACAGGTAAAAAAAAAATAAAAAAATGCATTCTTCTTTTTCTTGTTCCTTTCTCTAGTAAGCATGCCCATCATCAGAGGACATTAAAAAAAGCTTACAGTCTTTCTGGGATACAGACTCCAGCACCTCCAATGCTGTTTAAGCAAGTTTGATTCTCTAAGAGAAGAACTTCAATCTCTTACTCTATGAGATAGATGTAAATAGGGCAACAGTATATTTTTCTATTACACAGTACCAAGGCTGAAGATCAAAAAAAGCAATATATACAGATGAATGCTGAATACGATAGCTATTACAACAGAAGAACTGTCATACTAATATGGCACTCAGACTAGGGTGCTATACCCTACTTCTTGGGAAGGCCTCTTACACAAGGCGGGTTGGCACAGTAGTACAGGACACTTCTTGCTTGTTAGCTTAAGAATTGGTTTGGGGATGACTGTAAGCACTGACTTGCAGCAGGCTGGGATAGCCATTTATTTCGGTGATTTTGGTAAGGTTTGATTAGCGTTCCAGATCCTCAAACACTTTCCCATTTTTTTCCAAGATGCATATTCCTCAACTTTAAAACATTTTTTTAAATAAACATTAACACAGCAAGATACCGTTAAAGACTGCTAAGGAATTTTTATGTAGTTCTTCAAAAAGATAATCTACTCTATCATTAAACGTGGCTAGGTGGTCAAGGAATAGTACATACAGACCTTTCCATGTACCTCAGAAGTAATGGGTAGAAATTATAGATGTGTTTTACCTACATATTCCCCTCTAACCTCCAGCACAGGAAATCAGCCTGCAGTACTCTGGAGCTCCACAGATTTCCAGCCTCCTAAATGATTATTCTATTGCTGCCTGGGTATAGAGGAGCCTTGAAGATGGTTTACACTTTTCTGAGTCAAATTGCTTCTTTTCAAGAACTCTGAGCAAAGTGAAGTGCGGGATCCAAAAGGATACTGTATGTAAAGTGTTCTCAGACAGTTTCTGTAGTCTTCTAAAACTTGATTCATTAGGCATTCAACTATTTATTTATAGACTGAACCCCTTCCTCAACAGAACAGAAAGGTTAATGAAAGAGCTAGAGAGATCCACCCATTTGTGAACACTGGGCTAAATGCAGAAGTGTCTACAGGTGCAGAGCTAGATCCACTAAGGCTAAGGAATAATTCTTTCAAATATAGCCAGCCATATGTGTTCAAATTTGTACATGGCCACATGAATATTCATGAAAAACCCACTCTTCTTTATATTAAAAGGTGGCATGTTACCAAAGAACATTTCTTACTACCTTAACAAGGGAATGCCAAACAACTACATGATGTACCATCACCACAGAAGTCTACCTCACACCTAAATAACAGCTTCAGCAGACTCACAATTTTTTTTGCTGATAGCACTTGATCCCTTTCCCATCTGTCATCTCTTATGATAAACTAGCATACTTAAACTTTTCCTCCACTTTTTTCTTATGATGCTAAATATCACAGAATCATAGAATAGTTTAGGTTGGAAAATGTGCTCAAGAATGTCAAGTCTAACCGTTAACCCAGCACTGCCAAGTCCATCACTAAACCATGTTCCTAAATGCCACATGTACACATCTTCTAAATACTTCCAGGGATGATCATGCAACCACTTCCCTGGGCAGCCTGTCCCAATGCTTGACAATCCTTTCAGTGAACAAATCTTTCGTACTATCCAATCTAAACCTCTCCTGGCACAACTTGAGGACATTTCTTCTTGTCCTATCATTTGTTTCCTGGGAGAAGAGATCGATGCCCACCTTGCTACAACCTTCTTTTACCTCCTTCTAGAACTACTGTTGATTATGCATTTATTTTGCAGAAGTGTCCCAGCTAAAGTGTGCTAGGTAGCATATACATATGTAAGAAATACGAGGATTTTGTTAAATATTCTAGTATCCTGAAGGGATTTAAGTATCTTGCATGAGTTCTTATGCTCAGCCCTTTATTTCTTCTGATTCCTGTCACCCCTCTGTCCTCCAGAACCATTTCTTGATTAATTATCCAAATTATCTTCTTCATTAGCTTTATAAGATTAAAGACAAACATCAGACCTATCTTCTTGTTGCTTTTTGGGGGTTAAGTCAGCTCTTTCAAGTTACCCAGCTCTAATTTAGTTTGTCTAGATATGTATTTACTTCTTTTCAGGTGCTGCTAGCAAAGGCATTTGGAATGTGTGCCTCACAAAATTGAAAGGGACAGAAAGATAATCAGGAAGAGAAAAAAAATCCTGTGGGTTTTATGAGTTTTCTGTCATATGGGATTTGATTGTTTCTTTTTATCTATGTAACTTAATTGTTCAGAGTATTATACCTTGAAGCTGTTTTGTGAATCTTTAAGAATGAAAAAGATTTACATTGTTGGTGCTGTGTCTATTTAAAAGTGATTACAGTAATTTCCCTGGAGTGAACTAGTACTGCATATTGTTTCAAGGTCTTAACCAACAGAAAAAAAGAAAGACAGAAAGGTACTTCTTTTCCCCACAAAAGGCCTGCTTTTAACTAAGTAATATGGTAACTTTAGCTGCAAGTAACATAAGCTTGTGGAACTTACCAGGCTATTGAATCCCATAGCACCTAGAGCTTGTTTTAGTATGGCTAATTTCTCCTTGTTTTGAGGGTTGGCTGCTGACATCGTCTCTTCGAGTACAGTCTGGCTTAGATACCTGCACAGAGGAAAAACAGCATATGTAGTATTTACAAGGCTGGTGCACAATCAAACTTTGAGGTTAAAAGCCAGCTCTGCCCTTCTAACCAGAGGTGTATTACAAATTTTTCTCAGCCTCTGGAGGGAATAGTACCAGTCACAAAATGCTTCTATTTTCTTTTGTTGCTTTTGCTTAAGGTTCCCCCCTGCCAACTTTAGCCCTACAGGTAAGCTAAAACTTCAGATTTAATTTATACCACTGACAGTTTTGCCATTCTTGCACTACCAGAGATTCTCCTTCAGAAGCAAGATTTGAAGAGATCTGATAACTCTGACTGTTAAAATTCCCCTCCTGCTGGCGAGGGCATAGATCGGCTCTTATCTGCCTGATCCCATGATGATAATTTGCTCCCTTAGCAGCTGAATGGGTGACAGGTATACTCAGAATCTCAGAACAAAGTAGTAACGAAGTACATAGAGTAGTAAGTGTACAGCCCTTAAGCTGTACTGCTTTGCACACTGTGAAGCAAAAGGAAATTCTACAAACCTTCCCAAAAATAATGATTAGGAGAGAGAAAGAGAGACGCCTAGTGCAGCAGCTAACTCAGGAAAGAAAAAAACAGAATCAATGTAAAGGGTAGTAACACAAATCAGAATAATCAAAAACTATAGTACAACAGACTATTGAAAAACGCAGCAATCAACCTTTTAGAACCATGTATTTTGACCCTCTTGAAATGTGTCTATGGGCCAGATATTAAAAAGTATTCAGGTATTTTCATACAGCTGAAATCACTAGTCATGAGGCTACTGAATATCTTGCGGGATCTGATTTTTAATTACATCATGCTGAGAGCATGAAAAGATGTTTTCTTTTATAATTATCATCAAATTATCATTATTATTAAAACACACATTCATCACACAATCTAAAATCTTCACAAATGTCACTTTACATCAACAAAAGAATTCCCCACACCTAAATCAAAATATCATCGCAACACTAACAAAGGTGAACAATTTACACACACTCCACCCCTCATCCCTTCACCACAATTACACCAACAAAAATTCCCCAGAGTTATTCTGCTTTCTACTAATGTTTGGTCTATGATCTGTCACATAAAGATGGGAAATAACACTGGCTTAATTTCTGCCAATTTTGTTCACAATCCTATTTTAATTGCACTATAGAAGAGACACGGTTTCAAAATAAAACTCCTTTTATTACAAGAAGTCTGGCAATGCTGTAGTAAGGGTGGTAGCTCTTGTAAATGTGGCCTTTTATATGAATGTGCGTAGCTTTATAGAAATGTGGAAGGATGACTTAGTATTTGCACTTTTCTAACTGATAATGAGGTTTACGAGGCACACACAATGAAATGCAGAGAACATTTTAGTGGATTGATATCAGCTTTACCAGTGTGGATTTCCCTTGGAGTGATAATGGCATAGCTACCACAGCAGGTGGGCAGAGGAAGAATAATGGGGAAAAACCCCATGTGCCTGGGTGCATAATCACTTTTTGCACCCACAGGAGATCTCAGTCAGCAGATATCTCAAGTACAAACAAGTCTCACATCAGTGGCTAAAGCTGGTGAATTAACAGTCTTTGAGAACATGGGTTTGTAAGAGCACCGCTGCCAGAGCTCTGTACTGTTTCCTTGAGGTTAATAACAACATTAATTTTGTCGAAATCAAGTAGATATAAATGATAGCACAGCTGTCAAATTAGCTAGAGCAGATGATACGAAGTATATGCCAGCTTTATATTTCTGTTCTGGCATTTTTTACATTGCCTGTAGGTGTCAAAAGGAGGCTAGAACGCATCTGATACTGAACCTGGCATAGAACCTACTGGTATAAAGGTTAATCCAGCAGAAAATTTTCCACTATTCCGAACTGCTGCATGAGCTTATACCAGTTTAGTGTTATGCATCATGTGTTGGTGGCATTTTTGATCTGTAATTAAGAGATTTGCAGCAGCAGCTACTCTGCTGTCAAAATATCCTATTGTTGAACGGTTGGATGAGTTGGAACCTTACATCCATTCCTGCAAAAAAAAGCCTCCTCACTGGTGTTCTCCCATCTCTCTCCCTGTGTACCAAGCAGGGAATACTCTTTCCTGTCCTGTGAAGAGAATATTGCATACTACTTTTATTTAAGCAACCCCACTTAACCAGCTCTTCTTAGCATAGCTAAAGTGCTAGTGGGTATAGTTGCAGCAAAAAGGTGTGTGAACACTACCAACATGTATCAAAGCAGGCCAGAGCATAGCAAAGTGACCCAGAATGCTCACTCCCTTGGAGGAAAGAGCTGAGCCGTGATATGAACCAACATGCATCAGTTCTTGCCTTCAGCACAAGCACTTCTTGCTGATACAGCAGGGGGCAAACTGGGTGCCCGCCAAACCAGGTGCCTGTGGCTCCAACCACCCGTCCATAAACTGCAGCATCTGCTGGGACATGCCTGCTGGAAGAGAATCTGACTTTCCCAGTATAAATCTCCCAAAGATTTAATCAACAGATGTGCTAGTGCCCTTGGAAAGGGCTGCAGTTGGACATCTTCTAAGGTGCACTTCAAATTAGAATCAGTTTCCCTAGTCTAAAAGCAATTAAATTCTTTTATAATATGTCATGAGGCCCACTAATTTTCCAAACTATTTAAGGACTAATGAAATATGAAAATTGCTTTGAAGATACGCACATTCAACTGTTATATGTTTATAATATAAAATATATGCATATTAGGGATGGATTAATTGTATAGAGTACTTGGAACTGTTGATGGAGGCCATACAACTCCCTGAAAATGCAGAAAATATACAGTATAGCAGAGCAGGGGTATAATATGTACTAGCTATACAAGGAATCACATTTTTCTTATTGTTAAGTTCATTCTACCTCAGAAACAGTGACATTTCCATAAAAATATAAACATTTTTTTGCCTATAAAACAGTTCCCTGGCACCTCCTTCTTTCCATCTTAAAGGCTCTGAGGATGAAAAGGGTTTGAGACAGCTTTTGTATTACTATTACTATCACTTATCTATACTTAAGAACCAGAGTCCAGAACAAATTTTAAATTGTTGCCTTTCCTACAAAAATAGAGAAAGGGGAAAGGGATGTGTCACAGTGCAAAAGTCCTAATAATAATGAAACGTTCTTTCACTGTAGATACATCATTAACCCATAAAATGTAAAGCTTTTTCATGACATGTAGCTTTCCTTATATATATAGTGGGTTTTTTGGTGGTGGTTTTTTTTGACATTCAAGTGGCCTGGATAAAACTGCATTGCTAATGGTGTAGAGGGATTAAATTGCTTAAAATTTCCATTGGGAATCTACCATAGAGCTTTTAGATATTATTTTTACTTAGATTTTTGTTATTGAAATTATAGTGTTATAGCCATCATATTTATGAAAACCTATGCTGTTACCAGAGTTTCCAGCAAGGTAGTCTGTGCTCAAATGCACATCAGACCTGATGACTTCTGAATTCTTTTCACTGAAAATTTTAGTAAAGAGGTACTACTGCTATGCAAGCCAGAGATGATGTTCTATAATATCTGATGATGCAGACCACTTGTGGACTTACTTATCATAGTTTTATTAGCTTTACTTGCATATCTCTACATGCTAATTCATTCTGCAAATGCACGTTCACATTATCTTACTGTACCTTTAGAAAAAGATTCTCAGATTTTGGCTGAAGTTGAGCCTTTTAGTTGAAGGTAGCTGCTGATACAAATGATATATCTCTGGTAAATGCCATGAACTAAACGGTGTATGCACTTCTAATAATTAACTCCTTTCTACTGACTGTCTAACCATTTGTTTAAATGCTACCATGTTGACATTTGTATCAGACTAGGATTCTTGAAGGTGCTTATCAGCATACAAAAAAGTTAAGCACATGTGGTCGGTGACTGTTTATTTCAACAAAGAGGAAACTTACTGATCCACAAAATGTTTTTTTAAGAAGATAAACAAACCAGTAATTGTAGTAGACTGTAGTCACTTTCAGGAAAACACAATGCCACATTAGACAATTTCTTGACAAATATAAAAAAATATTATCTACACAGTTTTTTCTTTCTGATTTTTTTTCTAAGTTCTAATTTGCAGCATTGTAGCAATCTTGTATCTTCGGTCTCTCAAAGGAAAAACAAATTACTATTTAGAAGAAAAAAATGAATAGTGGTAATTTTTCAGCATGTTGCTTACCATAATTACAATTTTTCAACCATCAATCAAATGACATGATAGATCAAATTTTCAGGTAGGGGTGTTACTGGTGTTTCCAAGAATACAAAACAGTGCTTAATGACATCAAATTCTTTACGTGTTAACTACCTATATAAGTCAACAATTACCTTACCCATTTACCTTATTCACATTGTAAATGTTACACATCATCATGATTTGTATTATTCAATTTATACCTGCAGTAAAGTTCATAATTTGGTACATATATCTCAAATATGAAGAAGAAATACATAGGAACAAATGTCAGCTTACCTGAACAACACTGAGTTTCTGTGGCATATGGATATTTCAAAAATTCTTACATAACCATACTGGTTAAAAACTTTCTTTAAAATAATATTGTCTGTTTAGATGATTGAGCAAATAACAGAAGCTAAGACTAAAAAGAAAAATTTTGACTATCAGTTTGCTATTCTGCCAAAACCTCAGCAACACAATATTTGATTTGGATTGAATTTAGGTTCATTTATTTTCTTTTGAACTGTAACCCAATAGCATTCAGTATCTGCCTCATTCTGCATAAACAAAACATGTCATTTCATTTCCTTACAAGAAAAGCAAAGGAAATAAAAAACAGGACTCACAAAATTACTACAGAAGGTTAAAGAGTCTTTTAATTCTGTTTTTCCTATTAGAACTGTTACATTTCTATAAAAACTGTGAAGAGAGAAAAATAAAGGTTCCAAATTTGATAATTAGGGGATTTAACCAAGAAGAGGGTACCCCTTTCTGGTTATAGTCTCATAGTCAGCATAACCCACAGGAAAGATCTGGAGCTTCCCCACTCACTGTGTCAGGCAGTCCATTTCAAAGTGAGTTCAAAGCATCTAGAGCATGAGGGGATGTTGAACCTTCATGTTTCACACCCCAGGTAAGCAAGGGCTGCAATGTCCCAGTTAGCTCATACCAAGGCAGAAAAGCTTAGCACAGTCCACTCAGGGAGTCTCACCTTCTTTCAGTGGGAAGCTCAAGAACATTGCAGGCTTTCAAAAATAAGTTTCCTTGGTATTTTGAAGCATAGTCAAAGCCAAGCTAGAAAACAATCACCATTTGGCCTTGGATTTACTTCCCAGTCTTGAAAAGCTGGCTCACACTCTGATTAGAATTCAATATATCTATCTTGGCTGGCTATAGTCTACAGACTGTGGCTATCAGCACTTGAAGGGAGATCTGAACTGTTGAAGTATGTCACATGGAAGTTTTCTGATCCCTAGCAAGTAAAGGCTGACAAATAAATGATGTTTTGCACTAATAAATTCTTCAGACAACTACAATCATAAAGTACTTCAAGATGTTTTGTTGTAGTTGTTAAGTGAGAAAGGAAGACCTTGGTACACAACGGTGGCCACAGAAATTCCAAGGCTTGGCAGAGAGATGGGACCCTGTAGTAGCAAGCCTTCCTAAGGATTGTTATAAACCAATATTTCACTAACAGAGTAAATAAGGCATATACCAAAAAACTATCTGAACACTTAACCACTTCACATTTGTAACATGTGACACTTGAAATATTCAAATATTCTTTATGCCACATAACTATGTATATTATTGCTGTTTATCATATATAAATATCTGGTTCATTACAGTGGTTCATCTTATATCTGACAGTGAAGCTTTCTGAAAGAGATTAGTAGGTCACATCCACTCCATCAGAAATTCCCTTTTGTCAAGACAGTTAAATTTGAGTTTTGATTAGAGGAGAAGAGGAAGCATGGTTTTATCAGATGGACACATCTTTTCAGAGGGCTTTCCTGAAGTAAATATCATGAATAATGAAGAGAGTTCTTGGTGGGATTATATCATTAAGTGGTTCTAAGTCACTATAAAAATTTAGGATAAAGCCCTATGATGAAAGAAAATAATTTATTTATTTTAAGTTAGCATCTAGCTGCTTGCTACTTGACTCCCTTCCTATTAGAGGATGGGTGCTGATGCATCTTCATTTTGTTGTAGAGCTTTCTGGGCTATAGCAGGTTTGATATAAGGGAAACAAAATACAAAATTAGTTGTTAGTCTTAAAAGCTTACTATACCTGAAACTCCTAAATAAATTTTGCTTATGATAATAAGGATTTTACCAGTCACAGTTAACCTCTTGAGAAAAAAAAGCTCTGGTTATAGGCAAAAAGCTTCATTTTCTAATTACTTATACTCAGAACAATTTATGCATTTGAGGTCTTAGTATTCTAAAGATTCTGTGCTCAGGCTAGAAACTGAGGACATATCTATAATACAAAAATACAGAAGCAATAAGGTTATTTATGCTGGTTTGTTGGTTAGAGAAGGTGTCAGAGACCAGATGAAAGCACATTTTGTCAAGGAATTAAGTCAAACATGAGTGGGTACTATAAAGATACAACTCAACTACGAACAATTATAAAATAAGACAAAGGACTACAGATTCAAGACAGGTAAAAATTAGGCCATGGATCATCAGAAAAGCATTTATCATAAACTAAATGAGAGTCAAGTATGCCTTGATATTGTAAAATATTAATCATCATACATAACATTCTTATTTACATATGCCAGTATAAAAGGCCTGAAATACTTAGCATGGTAAAGCTTCAATTGGAGTATTCTGTGTGATTTTGGGCATTCCATTTCAGGGAAGTCAGGATGAGGTAGAGCAAATCCAGAAGAAAGCAATAGAAAAATGTATCAGAAAAATGACTTGGAGCAAAAGAGTTCATTAAATGTAGGGTACAGAAGACTGAGAAAGATATTGCACAGAGGAAAAGTCCTACAGTCCTTTGGGCCCAAAACCATAGACATACCACTAGTCTGCACAGCTGACCTGAGGAACACAGAATAGCATGGTAGAGCATGAAACAGGTCTTACAGAAATAATCCAATTTCAAGGAGATGCAAAATGTGATGGTACTGTACTAGAACTAACATATGAAGAGAATTTGCAACACTTGCTTCTTCTGGATTTTGATACTGCATTCCTACCAAGTTTGTAGAGGACATTAAACTGAGGGAAACAGTCAATATGCTGGAGGGTAGGGCTGCCCTTTACAGGCTGAAGGAATGGTACAACAGAAACTTCATGAAATTCAATGAAATTCCCTACAGCTGGGAAGGAATAAACCCTTGCAATGATACATGCTGATGAGCTGCAGAGTCTCTGAGGAAAAGGCCCTGGGGCCCCAGGGGCACTGAGCGGGGCAGGAGCTGGCAATGAGCCTGGGCAGCAGCATCCAGGGCTGCATCACCAGCAGCATTGCCAGAAGACTGGGGGCTGTTTCCCCCTGCCCAGCACTCACCATTAGGTCACATTTACATATTGCATCCAGCTTTCTGTGTGCACATATACACACAATAGACAGAAGACATTGCTGAAGTGGGGTGAGATCAGTGGAGGGCCACCTCAATGGCCAGGGCTGGAGACATGATGTGGGAGGCTTGTCCAGTGAGCAAGGTTTCTTCAGTCCAGGGAAGGGAAAGCTCCAGAGGCAAACATCCTTGGAGGTTTTCAAGATTTGACTGGACAAATCTCTGAACAACCTGATATGATCTTACAGCTGGCCCTTCTTGGAGCAGGTGGTGCACTAGGGACCTCCTGAAGTCCCTAACAAACTGTATCATCCTATGATCCTACGAAAAACATTAAACTTATTTCTCAGAAATGTTGGGGAGTGTGTGGGGGTTATAACTTCACAAAACCCCAGTAATTTCGGCCCCAGAAAAGTGGGAGACCAAGAGAAGGTAGGTCTCAAGTTGTTGGGGACATTACCTTGACATTTGAACAGTCTCTAAAACACAAAAATTGATCATGGCTTTAAGAGCCATAAGATATCTGAGGGCAAGTAAGTTTTATTTAGAAATTTACAATGTTTAAAATCTGAAGTGATGAAAGTGTTTTAAAATCAGAACAATCTTAAACATCAGAGACCTACCAAAGGGTGAGTCAAAATAGGGAAAGAACATTTGTGCACTGCAACTCCTCTGCTTTGGTTAGCAACCCTTTTCACTAGTTTATCTAGTAGTTAAAATAGCAGAGTGTTATTATTTTATGAGGAGGAAAATGTCTTCTCACCTTGGAAATAAATACTTGGAGGTCAACTTCTAAATAGTCTTTCTTTTTAAAAAATTTAGAAAACTTAAAGAAATTAATTTTAAATTTTAAGAAAAACACAAAATTTCCAGACACTTTGATCACCTTCTATGAACTAGAAACCAAGGAAATTCCCTTTTAGGATTTTTTTATGTCCTCAAAATATCTGGAGAAATAGCATTATTGGTAAGTCAGAAGATTTCCATCAGCTGTTTTAGAAAGAGCTGGGGCATAGGGCTGAATCCTGAAATTTAGGAAGATAACCCACATGAGCTTTACCAAACTAATTGTCAGGATACATGCTGTGACCACCACCACCATCTCCAAGATAATTCAGCTTGTCTTGATTTTGTACCTAGACAATAAATGGTTTGTAGCTTTCACATGAAATTATTGATTCATAAGTCTAGCAGAATGACTGAAAAACAACCCTTTCTTGCACAAAAACACTCAAGGAGGGTAAGATTTTTATTCTGCTGGGCTTCCAGGTAAAGGCATACATTAAATGAGTTCAATATTACTTTATTTAGATCTTAGTTCTTATGCTGTATCAAGGGGAAAAAATACAGGACTAACAGAAACTTTGCTTATTCCAAATATAACAAGGCAGCAAATTACATGTTTAAAGATTCAGGAATGATAGAATCATCTTCCTGTTAAGAACTGGGATGTGAATGTGAACACAGCTAAAACAGTCCTGGCATTAGCTTACAAATCAAATCAGTTAAGTTTTGTCTTTCTTTTGTGTAGCTGTTGCAATAGATTTTCAAAGAACCTGTCTGTTTGCACAGTAGATCCTGTCTTGATACAAAGAGTTGGACCAGATCTCTGGAGGCCCCTTTCAAACCAAGGGCAAAGGAAAATATTATTTTTCTCTGTTTATATTCCTTTAGTTGGTGAAAGAAAAAGAAAGGGAAAAAAAAAACCAAAAAACACACGAGAAGTTCTGAATGTCATAATCTGATCTTTTCTGAGATACTTGGGTAACTGGTTCCTGTGAGGAATTAAAACTTTTGTTGTGTGCTTTCTTCTTCTGATCCACTTGCTCACATGCCATTTCTCTGCTACTGCTAGGATTTCTTTTAGCTAATCCCTACAGAAACAGAATAGTATCAACTCCTATTCTAGCACAATTGACCACACTATCTAGTACATTTATTTTGCTAAAAGGAGTTCAAGATTAGCAGGTAAAGAATTCACATGGAAGCAGCAAAGGATAAATATTTAACATAAATAACTAAATACAGAGCTCTGTAGCAATACTTAATCATGCAATCCAAGCTACTGCAGATCATGTTATGAATCAGAAATTCTGAGGTTTGTCTATAAACCCCTTGTTTCTTTTATAAAAGTGATGTACAAATAAAACTCTTAATATTCATTCAATAATTCAAAATAGCTATTAAGACTGAGATCCTGATTCTTCATATTTATTTATACAAGCCAGAACTTCTTTTTTCTCACTTAAAGGACAAAAAGCCACACTTATCATGCTGTATGCATGTGTGAACCTGTCATGCAGTAATTCTCCAAAACTATTACATGCTGTCCAGTTAAAGAAATTCAGGATAAAGAAATGAAATCAGGCTGTTTCAAAACAACATCTTCATCCTAGATATGATTTTCTCCATACCTCTCCCCTCACACAGAGGTATCCAAATTCTTTGTAATTGTGGTGACAGGCAGGAAGTAGAACTGACTTGTCACTTGCTTTGCATAAGCTGGTTGATAAGTCAGCTTTATATATGTGTTTATATCCTACAGGACAGCATGTCACTTAGACTGAATGGATGCAGATATGCCTATCAAAACCACTCATATACTTCTAGTGTTGTAAAGGCTTTTATTACAGTTTGATCTTAATTAAAATGTGTTATTAAAAAACAGACACAAATATTCTCTCAGTGCTAGCTTCTATAAAATGTTGCATCAACTATTCTAAAAACAAACACAGACCATGTGTGTCATGACATCATATTAGTCATTTAGTGATTTCAGGCCACTGGAACAACAAGAAAGAAAGAAAGATTTTATATTTTTTTTTCTTGCTAGGTTTACATGTACTGTGAAGAAAAACTAATGATTTATTTCATCCCTGTAGATCGTCCTAATTCAGCAAAACATCTATGTGTAACTAACTTCAAACCCACGCTTCATCCCACTGATTTCAGCTGAATCTTAGTATTGTAATAAATGTTAATATGAAGTACAATTGGAAGTTATGGGTTGACACTCTACATGAAAGAAAGGCAGGCAGATGAGGTGTTTAAACGAGACAGCAGGAGATAAGTAGTACTGGAGACCTAGATATCAAGCTGCCCTAACCATTACTTACACAATTTCTAGGCATATCACCTTATCATACATTTACTTCTATACAGTGCAGTGCAGTATTATACAAAGACTCCTGAACTACACCTATATGACACAGGTGTAGTACAGAAAACACAGTAAGTGAGGCTAATTACCTCAGACAGTCCACTGCCCCAACACAGCTATGGTCCTTTTTGCAGGGCACCACCTGAGGTGTCTCTGCTACACTCCACAACGAGCCACACAGACTTATCTTTTGCCTCTACCTGTTTTTATATAAAGTCTAAACCAAAGCCAGTTTTAATTGAACTTTTCATATTACAAGACTTTAATTAATTAATGCTTTGTTGCTGGAAAATTCTCAAGAGAGCCAACGTCACAGAAGGATGAAGCAGTATTTCATAATCAGGTTCCAGCTCTAACACAATCAATATGCATGTTGTGGGTGTCATTTAATGTGACATTGTATTAAGAAGCATGGATTAACAAGCTAAATCCCTTCCTTCCCCTTGTTAGTGCTGCCCAATGAACCATGTGCCTGCACAATCATGTGAAAAGTGTGTGGCTTTTGTCTTTGCAGTACCCATCCCTCCTTCCCATCCAGCTCAGAGTAGTAACCCTGATTAAGCACAACGGTCATCACTGAAAATTCAGTATTACCAGATCATTTAATTTTTATGTTAAAGGTGGAAATTATAGTATCAAACATCTCACATACGTTTTAGTTCCAGACAAAATATAACCATTTATAAACCGTTTTTCTTACAATTAAGTTAGTTTACTGCCCTCACATTAAATATTTGTGAAGTCTTTCTCTGAAATAAATCAAATTTTTCTAAAAGATTAGCTATTTCTGTGACTAATTCCTAAATCCCAAGACTTAATTTAGACATAAACATCAAACTTAAGGACTACTTTGCCAGACTGAGAATGAATTAATTGATAGCTTTACATGTTTTTTAAAATGTTTTCAAAACTGCTGGAATGAATGGTATTGAGTGTATAAAACCAAGATATTAGCTTTCAAAAATAAATTCCACTAAACTCTACTATATTTACAAAGTCACAGAATAAAAAAATTACAACAAATATTTTTGTTTCTTTAGATCTCATGTGAATGAGAGGACAATGTATTCTGCTTATAAGGTGAGGAAAAGCTGCCTCGTACTTAGCACTGTTTGATATGTAAACAGGAATAAGATAAAGACAAAGCAAAACAGTTGACATCAGTGAAGTAAATGGCACTTACAGAACATGATAATAACTTCTGGCTTTTGTCTCTGAAGGAAAATGGGCATATTTTAATGCCTTTTTTCTTTTGTCTCCAGCTTTTAAGACTATTCTAATCTGAACAAATTTTACATCCTTTGAACCATGTTGCACAGTAGCACTGAGCTGGAATTACTGCTAACCATTTCAGTGCGCAGACTTCTGCTCATAACTAGTATAATAAAGCACCAAAATCGGCATTTCAAAAATAGGAACAACTTTGTTAATGTCAAGAGGTAAAGTATCGGCATAATATTAATAAACTAAGCACTGCAAACAGATTTGGTGATAGCCAGAAGACAGCTCTTATTTTTATTTTTCTAAACTAAGAATGTCACATGTTAAAATATGCCTTTTGTAAACCGGTTTCAGCACCAAAAGTTTATATTAGCCTGTGTGTTGCTCAGTAAATAGTTTTGCCTTGACAGTTTCAAAAGAAAAGTATTTCAAATAATTCCGTAAGTGTACCTGTACTATGAATTACATAAATTTTTAAAGACAGTGGATATACTCAAAAGGACAATGAAGAAATACAGTTTGGTCTTTATTCTCAAAATACCAAATGTCTTTAGGCTACACTCAGATACATTTTCTTTCTTTTTTTTTTTTTTTTTGTGGGTTGGGGTTTTTTTTGTGGTTTTTGTTTTAATAACATTGATATTCCTGTGGAACAGGTTTAAATCAGAAGCTCAAGCCCTTTGTTCCTAAAATTACAGAAAAATGTAAATCTAGAATAATTCCATTAAAGAAAAAAAATTGAATGCACAACAGGAGTAACTTAAAAAAGAAGTTTTTACACCTCTGGTGACATTAAAAGAAATAATAAAGGCAGTATGCCTTGCAGTAGTGCTTCTCTGACTAATATAATTTAGTATTTTATAGGATAGAATTACTCAGGAGATCATAATTCTGTGAATTATCACTTCACAAGCATAATTTTGATGTTGCACATACATTAAATAAGGAGCATAATGATGATGAAGATGACTATTAAAAAGTAGAAAATACTGAGCATTGCTGAACATGTAAAAGAAAACAGTCAGTCTGTGCAAGTCCAAACCGGTCCAACCCATGTCCTGAAACGCTTCTGAAATTGTGTTTGAACTTTGCTCCTACAACCAAGAGTAATTTTGTATTCCTGTGTTCAGACTTACTTTGGCATTAGTTACCAGGTAGATGTCATTAAGTTTATGAGCCTCAAGGCATTTCTCCACCAGCATTTGCTACTTTAAAATGCTGATTCATTAAATACAGCTTACCTAGTTAAGAGCCACAGTATCAGATGTAAACTTTAAAAAGTGCATTGAGTACCTGCTTATAACTTTCACAAGTATCCTTTTAAAATGTTGACAATATACTTCAAAATTATTTCATATAACTGCTGATTGTAGTTCATGGATCAGTTTCAGATCAGCTGACTTACAAGAATTCCTCCTCTCCCCAAATACACAGGTATGACCATATGTATTCTGGTATGTATACAATACAAGTAATTCTGAACAGTAAGATCCCTTTAAAGCACTTTAGGTTAAGGCCCCTCAAGTCACTAGTCACTCTACTGACTTTTGAAATACTGGGAAATATACATTATTTGCACAAGAATGAGACATTTGGAAGAAGGATTAATATTGTTGTTTAATTAATCAATAAAAATTATTTGCCTATCATGGGCTAGGAAAGTCTCAGACAATACATGAATATGAGTTAGCGCAGTATCTAACTTTACCCGCTTGTTCTACAAAGCAAGAATATTCTCCTCTGGATGTTAAATGGAGTAAATATGTATGCATTTATGTATGTTATCTATTTAGCAATCAACTGTCCACAATCATCACCACCTTAACATAAGCAGAGGGTTCTACTTTTTGCACAGCCAGCAAGCCATGCAGCGCTGAACACAGGGTTCAGCTACGGAGAATTCGTGGCTGCTCTCCCACGCTCAGCAAGACCTGCCTTGCTTCCCCCTGCCCCAGGACCCATTTCTGTCCCAGGTGTGATCCAGGACTGCCAAAAATGGCAACAGGATGGATGTGTGTGTGTGTGTTCCTCTCACATCTTCTCAGCCCTCCCAGTAAAATCATGCCAGATGAAAGCTCACAAATTCACAAATAAACTACTTCTGATATTAAATCTCCCATGGAGTCTTCCATTACCTCTCATAAAAGACCCATAAGCTGTATCCTCAGCAAACCTGAAATAAACTTTACAGGTTGTACATTGAGAACTTGATTGAAGGGCTGCATCTAAGTAGGTTGCTTATGTGCTGAAGTTACACTGACTTTCCACTGTATAAAAGGAACTTGCCTTCCTAAAGCAAGAGAACTTGCAGATTTACTTCAGCTCTTTCACGGTTTGTGCATCCAAATAGGACAAAGAGACTCCCTGTTGAGTCTTATTTCTAAAGTCCATGCTGTGTTTACACACAAGGATTTGCAGTTTGTGCAAGTTAGTTCTGTAGGCAAGCTAGGCCTGTATCCAAATACATTGTTTTCTAAATGAAATGAAATAAAATAAAATAAAATTAAAATAAAATAAAATAAAATAAACTGAACACACAAGAAAGTTGATAGCAGAATAAATTATGCCTCAGAGTAGCCCATTTTTTCCCCCTAAGAGACATGGGACGCTGGAATGGGAAGACATTAGAGAGGATTTGAATTACATGTTTAAAACACAGGCTCTAGAATAAACTACAGAACCATAGAACTTAATAAGATATTCCCATTTGTTCCAGTTTGACTTAAGGACCAACCTAACTCCATAACATAGTCACTGAAGTTAAATTCAGCATGGCACATATTTTATCAGATGCTGCTCCATTCCTCTTTAATTACTACCTGATTGAGGAGTCCTGTTTAAACAGGGGGCTAGGTCTGGACATATGGCAAATATACATAATGGAGGTGAAAATATACTGGAAAGCAATCACTGAGAGTATGACGGAAATGGGGAAAGGACAGCAGGTACAAGGAAGTAGATGCATCTCTATTAGTGAATCTGATATATCTAGCTGCACCTGAAACCAAAGACATGACATACAGAAGCAAACACAAAGGAAAACTCAGAAATATTAGGATAAAAATATACAATCTCTAGCAGTAGCAGTTTTAACCCATCTGGATTTGGGACAAGAAAGTGACAGAAAATGAAGTCCAAGAGAACAATGATTTCAAGAGGAAAACATATTCAAAGAAGGGTCATATAGACTTTTTCTTTGTTTTATTCATTACTGGAAAGTTTTAATAACATGGGACAGTCTCCAATTGTTTTCCAATGAATTATTCCACTAAATAAATTATTTTCCTATTTAATAGCCACAGATTTTATTTTACAAGTGATTAGCACTGTTCTTAGTCTTTGTAATCCTCATCTTGAGTGAAAAAACAGATCACAAAACTGACATCAACGTGCCAGTGTCAAAATAAATATTACAGTTACTGCGTATGTTTAATAATAAGCTGCAATACCAGCTTGGTAAACTGATTTCTACTCATTTAATGATTTGGTTATGTTAAAATTGCACGAAGATTAAAGCAGAAATTAGAAGGTGCCAGTATTTGTAATAAACCATAAAATACACTTATCTGTAATTATGGTTACAAATGCGGTTTGTTTATCAAATGGTATTTCTACATTGTTGCAGTGCATTTTTTCATCATTTTAGTCAGCAAAAAAAATCTACTAAGTTTTTTTTTTATTTAAGAGGACTTCCTTGATATTCATAGTTCTTTGTGCAAAGTGGATTTGTTCTAACAATTTTTTTCATGCATATTACTACTATTCAAGAAATCTTAAAACTTCAAATCAGATAAGAAGAAGCCATATTAGCATAGATGGGTCACAGACGAAAATCTTAGAATCATAAAATCATTTAGGTTGGAAAAGACCTTTAAGATCATCGAGTCCAAAATGGCATGTTAGGAAGCACAGAACCTCATAGATGTTTCTTCCTTGAAACACTCTGAACTACTCCCATTCAGCTCTCCCCAGTGTGTCTCTTTGTCTTATCCAGAGTGCTGTTTCCACAGATCTGATAAAAATACAGCTTTTCCTGGTTAGATAAGCTAATATATGTGTGAAAATCATTACACATCCCCAACCCCCCTGTTCTACTTTACATCTGTTGGCTGCCAATCAAAGGTGACTTGAAACTTTTGAAACTATACTTGAACCTATTTTTGTTTACTTTTGATATCAACCACTGAGTACATCAAGTTTCATATGATTTATGTTGTACTGTACTAAGCTGCAGCAATAACACTTTGTGCCGTGATTCCAAGAGGTGTCATAAACTAACTGAAGATAAACAAGACCCATACATAGGATAAAGAAGTTCCAAAGATCATCTGGGTGATGGGTGATTCGGTTCAAGATATTCCTGCACCATTCTGTCCTGCATTATAATGCATAAATTAATTTTAGAAGCCAGAGTGATGGAGTTGCCAATTTTAGGAGCTGTATAAAATTGAGATGCTAACATGTTCTGGTCATTAGCACTCAATTAACATATTCAGAACGCTTTGGTTGCTTACTTGTAGCCTTTAGACAAAACTCAGTTTGGGCAGTTATATTTTAACTAAAAAAATTCTGTGTGCAAATCCAGCAGGCATCAAAGGAACCTGTGAATGCTACTAACCTGGCACAATCAAGTTAACTCAGTGAAGAGGTCATTTTGGGTTATGATTAATGACAGAATTATGGGGAAAAAACTGTGCTACACTTTGGGTTGACCTTGCCTGACTTTCCCAGAGAGAGCTGGCTGCAGTAACTGCAAAGTTACTCCAGTGCAGTGAAAAATTCAAGCCAGCTCAGGGAGTTCAAACAACTGTGACAGGTATCGTCTCTCAGATCTAACGTTAAGTTGAGATGAGCTGGGTTCAATGACTGGGGATTCTGTATGCCAGTAACAGTTTCCTAAATGACCCGTTCCTGACTGGAAATTCATCTACAGTATTTGTATCAGGAGGATTCTAAGAGTGACTTCTGAAATATAAATTGCAGAACTGTATTATCACTCTAGATTCATGCAACGCAATAGCTAAGTGGTTTCAGGAGCTGAATCCACTGAATCTCCCCCCACATACGAGACGATTAGCATCCTAGTAAAGTGCAGAGACATATTTTGTACTTAAACTAAAAGCCAAATGAGCTCCTCTACCATTTTTATAAGAGAGTAATCACATCTACTTTTAAGCTAGGGTTTCTACGGCAATTTTATCCCTTGGAGCTACATCCATTTTCAGTCTGACGTGAAATACTGGTGGGCTGTCTAAACAGTCAGCACTTAATTTCTTCAACAGAGGACAACCAAATTTAACCTCAATATATATTTAAGTTTCATGGATCTCTGGAGATTTCTTTTTTCTAACAAAAGGTTGAACTTGGCCCAGAAACTTTAAGGTGTTGTAAGACACTCATCAACAGAATTCATTAAAAATTGGGAAGTAATCTGGGTCATGGTTTTGGGGTGGGTTTTTTTCCATTTTCTTTCACTATTTTGAGCAACTTTTTTCCAAACAATGTTTTATTGTATGTTTAGTTTTCCATTAAAATGAAGGCAGATTTATGTTCTGTCTTCAACAGACTCTGTAGATCCCAGTGCTTTTAATTTCCAGGTTTATTTCCTTCTTTTGGATTAAACAGATTTCATTTCACTTTTTTCCTGCCTCCTACTCTTTATCTTTCATGCCACAGACAGATCATTCTCCTTGTGTTTTTTGCATGTATTTCCATATCATGCTTACCCCAAAGGAGACAAGAAAGACAAAGCCTCTCTCAATCAAAGAAATAGCAAATGGTATTATGCCAAGTCAAATGAAGTAAATGCAAGTTTGTGAATTAAAACTAAACATGCAGAAGTAAGCTGACTAGAGCTATAAAAAGGCAAAAGTCATAGTGGTTTTATATGGTCTGATGTTATTTTTTCTGTTCTGGACTGCTCACTGGCATCAAGAAAATGTAAAATACCACAGACGTGCGTGAGTTCCTTTAGGACAATACAGAAATACAAGGAGGAGTGCCCTGGCTCTACTGTACCACACTAAACATACAATTTATCCCTGAAAAAAACATCTAATTTGTTCATTTACATGTATTTAGTTCTACACCTTTGGCTTTTAGAATTATGATGGAGAGAAAAACAGTTGTTGAAAAGAGAGGTAATTGTAATGAATTATTTCTTTACCTCTGAGAGTCTGCCAATGGAGTGCTGTACAGCCTCTGCTGCTATTCAATCAATATGTATGAAGAATAATACAATGAAGAGGGGATTGTTAACATCACATAAAAAAAATACCCAGAGGAATATGAGTTTCAAATTTACACTCTCAAACAAAGCAGAATTTCTAAAGCATTTATTCTGAAAGCCAGCCAAATAACAAGTCCACTTGGGACCTAAGACAAAGACACTGAGCTACATCTCAGACTTATTTTACTACCTTTACTTTGTTAAATAAAAATTATTCTTGGATTTCATGTAAATTAATGATTATTAAGCATCATTGGAGCTATACATTCTTAAAGCATCCTTTGGGTATAAAGCAGCAATGTCAAAAGCAGCTAATGTCAAAACTGGAATAAATAAATTAAACATCAAAATCCAAAGCTAAGGTACCTCTGTTTTCAAGTAGAAAAATACTGTTTTGGATACCTTGACATGTAATTAGAATGCAAGTGTGCAGGCGGGTATGTAACTAACCTAGAATTTACAAGAACTGCATGGTCAGATACTCAAAACTTTTTATGAAATAAAATTAACATAGAGGTATACCTTGTGCATGAGGTGTAGGTATCTGCAAATATAAACCCAGCCATTTAATTTGCAAAATAAAGCAGATGACACAGAAGAGAATTTCAGTTTTGTTTTGAAAACCTAAGCTGTGATCCTGATTATATCTTCTGCAATTACAATGCTAACCTCCTAGTAATGTATCTTGTAGGACACAACTATCCACAAGTATTTCACAGAAGGAGGAGTTTTAAGGAAGACAAAATGTAGTCAATTTTCAGAAAGATACTGTATAATATTAACTTTAACACTGACACTATTAGCTATTTTCTAGAATATTAAGGTGCACAGTGATAGTCTTAGGGAGGAAGTTTTAGCTTACATGGTCTGTTCAACATACCTGCCCTGTTAAAAAACAATGAAAAATTTCTTAGCTTCTGTACACTAATAGACTACTCAGGGTTCCATCATATTTTCATTAAAATATAAGAGTCTAAGCCTAAAGTCTAAGCCTTAAAAGCTTAGCTGAACAAAGTGAAATACATGGGTAAGAAAAATGAGATTAATTAGACCACAGGGTAACACTTTAAAAAGTCAATATTGGATGCAAAAAGAACCTCAAACCTAGTTATACTTTTTTTGTCTTTTTCTCTCTCAGATATATCTGAAAACATGTATTGTAAAATGTTACATTAGAATGAGATAAAATCAGTTGTTATTAATCAATATAACTTTAAACCATGAAGATGTATCTCAATGCAATATATAATATATTTTCTGGTGTCCTTACTCAACAAAGCTGCATTAGTCATCATTATTACTATCCAGCATAACAAATCAGACACATCAGCCATGTACTGGTGTTGCATCTCAACTCTTTCTTCTTTGAAGTGTAAAGAACAACACTGATGTTTGAAGATTGTGGTCCAAGAGATTAATGAAGCCTGAATTTCAAAGAAAGAATAGGACAAGAAAAAGAGAGCTAAAGGGGGGAAAAAAAGTTCCTTTTGGTTCAATTCCTGTTCATTTCTGGGCAGGAAAAAGAACAAAACAAGTTGAATAATCTCATGAACCCTATTTACTCAGAAAACCTGCATGAAAGAGGAAGATAAATGAAAATTGAAGAAAGTAGGATTACTGGAGTAAAAGTGTTACCAGTTGAAATAAAAGGTAAGTGGAGGCTGAAGTTGTAAGAAGGCAGGGAAAAACACATGAAAGAGAACAATGTGAAAGCGCATTTTGCTGGAATATGCATATGATACACATGCAGTAAAGAAGGTTCAACTTAAAAAGAAACTCAGTAAAAAAATTCAGATATCAGTAAATGCAGGGTAAACAGGAAAAGAATAGATGGTGTGTAGCAAAAGTAAACAAAGCAAATCAAAACAGAAAAAAAAGTGAAAGACAACAGACAAAATTTAGACAATTCTTTTGATGTTGAAATTATTTCAGGTTACATAGATACAGAACTCACTGAAGCAAGTTCAAACCTGCTCCAGAATCTCAAATATATCTGCTTCTCCTCTCTCCATTACCTTCCTAATAACTAGCTGGTGTAATTTAGCTGTCAGACCTCACTGGAATTTAAGTAAATGGAATTACCTCATTCCATGTGGAATCTACAGATCTTGTCCTTAAAATAGTACTATTGGTTGTGAATCAGATTTTCATAGTAGTATTGTTTGAGGATAACCAAGAAACAAACGTTCACAGTTGAAGCTTTTCACTAAACAGCTGAAATATAAGTAAATCATGTCAGGAAGATGTAAACTGATGGAAGTGTATAATTTTTTTGTTTGTTTGTTTGCTACTATGTAGTTTTAAAAAAAAACAAAACCAAATCTAAACTACCTTCACTTTTACTTAGAGCTTCACCTATCTGTATTCCCTTATTGTACTGAAACAATTTCCAGCAAAATTAACTGAGAATTAATTCCCTCAGTTTTTGAAATCTGTGTTTGAAATTGCATCTTCATATTACCTCATTTAGAAAGTTTTTTACAGCGTGCTTGAAAAGTCTTTATATCCCAATGGTCCTTTGCTGTCTAGGCATGCTAATATACATAGTTTGCACTACATGTATTACTGCATTATCCTTTAAGTGTTAAAGTATTTAAAATGCAAGCTTTTTGGAGAAAAGCAATGTGCTGCATGAAGTCAGGTTAGGAGAGGAAAATCTGCACAGTACCAAAAAACCACGTATTTACTTGTTCAACCAGAACTTGAATGTTTGTTTCCAATTTAAGAGACCTTTGGAAGAGAAGAGAAGACATGAAAGAAGCAGAGAAATGGGGAAAAAAAGTTGAGTATAGATAAATTCGGTATGTCTATATATGTTCATGCACACACAAATTCAAGGTATATTACTTTGAGGCACCTGAAATATAAGAAAGTAAAGAAAATACATGTTGTCTTTGAACCTCTAAGATATTTTTTAAATTTCAAAATTAGTCCAGACAATGTATCACAAAACCTTATTTCACAATGATCTAAGCTTTACCTCTAAACCCCTCAACTGTTATGCAAAATATTTTTTCGGGGGGGGGGAGGGGGGCGGGGCGGGAAGATAATTCTATTTTATTAGATATGAAATTGAATTCAGCTTGGATACCCAAAGATAAACAACTTTTCTTAGAGCGCACCAGCATTACTTTTGGCAAAGTAAATATTTTTCTAAATAATTCAATACAATAACTTGAAAATTAACTTCTTACTCAGTATTCATTACAAAAAACATATGTGGGAATAGGATAACAGCAAGCTGATAAATTTCAGACACTCCCTTTGAGAATCACACAAACATAGTCATCCAGACTTTAAAGTTCCTTATCCTCTGTAAAATATCAAGTGCACTTCTAATTTTTGAAGGTCTCAGTTCATGGCTTAGTAAGGTGCTCAATGCCAAGTACAGGAAAATGAACATAAAGAAAGTAGAAAAGAGTGGTAAGGTATCTGTACGATTTAATGCAAAGTAAAAATTATGTTGGGAAAGGAAAAATAAGTGGGAGACTGGTTCATATTTTTCCTCTTCTTCACTCACATCTTTACTAAGAACTAAATGCCAAAAGATCCATGGCAAAAAAACGTAGGGGTGACAGATAAGCCACAAAACATTAGCTTAAAACTTTCCCCCAGGGCTACCATCTATTAAAAGTGTTAATCAAGTACAAGTTTACAGGCAGTATGCTAAAGAAACATACATATTGTAGAGAATATACATATGCAAAGGAGAGAAATTAATGGAGAACCTTGAATATTTAGCTGTTTATTGATAACATGGGACAATATTAGATATTCCTTAATTCTCATAAAAAATTAATGAGGATCTTCTATGTTTCTGCAGGTTCCTTGAATGTCCTCTGCACCTCTCAAGAGTTTAGCTGCCTGGGCTGTGCAAGAAGCTCTGCTGGGCACTGCTTCACCCAGGAGCAGCTTTTGAGCTCAGGCGCTGGGCCCTGGTGCTGGCCGAGGTGGGGCCAGTCATGCCTGTGCCCAGCCACCGAGCTCCTGTCTCCCGTGGCATGGGCCAGCATGCCAGCCTGGCCTCAGCCTGCCCCGGTTCCCATGGCCCTTCCCAGCCCTCCAGGGCTGTGTCTGACCCCAGTGACCATCCCTGGACATCCCTAGACCTGCTGGATGCTGCAGGGATGTGCCAGGAGGAGGGTGAGGATGCTGCATGCCTCCCTCCTCCAGCCTCCATCTCCTGCTTCCCGACTCTCCTGCCCGCATGGGGCAGCACCTGCTCCACGTTCTCTCGCCATTACTCAAAATTGCCTAAATTCTGGAAATGGTACTGGAAACTCAGAGTTCTAAGCAGACCTAGCAAAACTGTCGCTAGCATTCGAGAATGATTTCGAGGTTTGAAAGTCTCACCCAGTATGATTTCACCTAGTTCTGTGCAAACAGGGAACGGGTTTCAGCCAAGAAGTGTTAGGAGGACTTGGCCCTCATGGCCTTTCAGCTACAGGGATGGTAAGCCTAACATCTCCTGTCACAGCCTTTCTCTCCTCCTGTGCCTACACCTCCCACAACAGAAAAGTGAAACACAGCTGAGGAATCTCTGGGTCTGATCGTTACCTTCCTCCTAAATTTAGATACAATGAATGACACTTCCCTGGTTGCCTGGAGCTTTAGTCTGGCAACAGGATTTTAAAACAAAGTTGATCCTCAACAGTGAAGTTCATGGAGCCTCAATACTAGACTTTATTGGGTTGACACTGAGAATTTTGGTACAACTAATTTATGCTGAGTTTCAGCACACAAAGTCTAAGGGCAGTTTGATAAAGTGATGTAACTTGGCACGTCATATAGAAACTGTTATTACAGCAGGACTACCACCTGTGGGAAGATCTGATATAAGTCTTCCAGATCTAGTTATTTCATTCACAGTATTTAGATTGAATCATTTTTTTTAAGACAAGTCTAACACTTCTTTGGATTTTCCTCTAGTCATCAGACACAGGTATCAGCAACAGGCGATTTGTGAAGTAAAGGGATCAAAAGAGTAGTCTGTAACCACCTCTGTGAACTTTCACAGATGCATCTGGGCTTTATGGGGGTACTGAAAGTTTAAATCAAAGTGAATGTGCATGAGGAAAAGAGTGATCTATTAAGCTTGTATATACAAGGAAAGAGCATGGAATGTGAGAGGACTGGAACATCCCTAAAATGTCTATTTTTCAAATTATGTAGGACTAATTAACCCCCCACCAACTTTTCTCTATGAATTTACCTTGTATCATTAGACTGCTACAGCTGTATTTGTAGACAAATGGCACAGGTATAGAAAACTGTTAGATTACTTTCAAGATTTATATTTCTTTCTGTTGCATTTTAAATGAGAAAATAATCAAATGTTTGGAAAGAAAAATGGCATCCAAATGTGAAAGGAAAGAAAAAGAGAGGGCATGGAAACATGCAACATCTTCCTGGCTTTATACCTGTAACAGAAAACAAAGAGGCTGCCTCTTAAATTGGTTGAATTGGGGAGAGTTGTGGTAACTCGCCACTCACACAGTCTTGAAAATTCTCATCCTGAGCTCTTTGTGAAGGAAAGGAAGAGTGGGAATCAAAATGGATGATACTAGAATAATCACCATTTCCCATATATTGTCATAGTGCTTGTTAGAAAAAAATGATGACTGGAAACACATAAAAAGTCAGACATAAGGCTTTGCACTTAATGCCTCTCAAAATTGTCTACTGGGATCTTTTCTATGCCATTCACTTTCCTGTACTGTAATTTTTAAGCCCATTTTGAAGACTGACCTTATAATTTACAGTGGGGAATGATTTCCTCAGTGATCAAGCAAAGGGGTTCTGAAGAGTTTAGACTTCAATGAGAAATTCAATCACTTCACTAAAATTACTACTTTGTACATGAAATTAATGGAAAGTTTTCTTATTGACAGTGAAGAGGGCATCTGCTCTGAAAAACTGTAAAAGAAGATCCAGCAGTTCTGTGAACATCTGATCTACAGCTATTGTTGCAGAAGAGTTTCAATGCTTTTTAAGGGGTGGCAGAAACAGCACAGGCAGAGAGAGAGAGCACATACTGCAGTGCACATCATCGTTCTATGGGAGAAAGGAAAGTTTTACACATCTGAGAACAGCAGTCTGACAATGCAAACACAAAATGTACTCTCTGACCACAGCCCAGCTCCTGCATGAGTGTGTACACTAACATTTTCCCCAGCTTGAAGCTGTTTAGTTTTACTTATACAGGTTATTTACAAGCACTATATTTTAACCTATAAATGCTGGGTGACAGAGATCTGACATTACAAGGGAGGACTAAAAAACATCTGTCAGAATCACCTTGCAGTACTGAAAGCACTGTATCAGTTTGCCTACGCTACCAAAAGTCGCAACAATACAATCAATTAAGAGAACTAGCAACCTTGTTTAAACTCAAAACGGTGACATCAAGTTTAACAGATGCCAAACCCACCACCATTTCTGAAACCATTTTCTACAGTTAAGTAGCCTTAAGCTATATTTCTAATATACATACCTAGCTGTAATGACATGACTTTTAATGATAGTATGTTTGAGTATCTTACATACATATATTACACATTCTTATATTGTTATAGATATACTGCAGCTTTAGAATATCAATGCTAATATGAAGTGATTGGCCCAAAATAATAAAAGCAGGTCTTTCCAATTTTTTCTGTAAAAGTTTTTCCCACATTTTTTCTTTCCTGTCTTTCTGATATTCACCAGAGTTGAAGACCATTTACAAGCTGATCTATCACCATTGTCACCTCTCTTTACTCTCTGTTTCACTTTGTTTGCAAGATTTATCACTAAGGTAGTACCTACTGTAACTATGAGGCTAAACTTAATGTAGTAGAAAAGCTAGTACATCCTTTATTATGAGGCTAAATTTCAGATGCCAGAAAAGTGATGCTTACATTAATGGACTGTATCTGCACTCAGAAAAACAAAACAAAATAAAGCAAAGCAAAACAAAACAAAACAAACCCAAAATGTCAAGAGCATCAAGACCAAATTGAGACCATAACTTCAAATCTCTAACCTCTCTGTATTACACATCAACATTAAGATAAACAAAGTTCTCCAGTTCTTTTGAAACACACCAAGTTAATAGAAATTTTGGAAATTTCAGTCAAGGTTCTGCTAATAAAAATCAGCTTCTGAATGTAATGAACACATGGGAGTAGCTGTTGTCAATCAAAAAGCCTCGACTTGCCCTTTCAAGACTCTTATTTCTGACATGCCTCCCCTGCTCAATCTTGAAAAATGATCTTACCTTTCAGGAATTGCTTCTGTCTTTATCCATCATGATCCATACGCAGATACGGTGGGACATGTATTCATTCACATCCCTCCCTACACAGATTTAGATCGCTTGCTACTTTAAGATCCTAGTTGTGTATAGGTTCAACAGAAAGTGGCCAGCTATCTGTCTTCACACGTTGCCCTAGCAGTCATAATGGTTGCCAGAACATACATTTCAGTTTCTGAGCTCAAGCTCCCTCTCAGGACTACACCAAACACCACAGATTTACAACCTAACAACTCCCCCCACACATTGGGGTGAAACCCCAGCCTTACTGAAACTCAGTGACTCCAAAGGGGAGGGATTTCCCCTTTTAGTTATTTACATTAACTCTTAATCCAGGATTATATACTGCTTAATACCTGGACTGCCTCTCACCTTTTACAGCACCAGGTCTAACAATAACCACTATTGACAATACTACTTTGATTCTTTAAGGCACTTTGTTCTAAAATGAGAATAAAAGGACAATTCCATGCCTCATTTCTCCTATTGCAATGATTTAAGCAAACAGTGCAAAAATAGGGTTATCGTGTGATCTTAACAGCCATAATTCACTAAGGTTGTTCAATCTTCTACATAAAGGTGCAATATTAACACAAAGAGGAATCGAAAACTTATCAAAAAACCCAGGCGGGCATAAACTACATATAGTTTCAAAAGGGCTGCTATCTAATTAATTTTACTATTACACTTGCTTAAAGAAAACATGAAAAATTCACTTATTGATGTTACCAGAATGTATGATCTCATCAAAATTTGACTAAGCCAGAAATCATGAATTTAAAACATAGGACAAATCTTGCCTTCCTGATTCATGTATGAGTTTGATGCGGTAGAAATTCACCTCTAGTTTAACTCTCAACCAAGAAAGATCTAGCCCACTGAACTACTATATTCAGGAGTTTAAGGTAATAAATATTTGGCCCAAACTCTCTCTCAGTTATGCAAGATACAATCTACTCTATGTAGCCAAAGCAAAGCTTTATTGATAAAAGCAGCTTTATGCAAATATTTCGCTGTAAATTACTTCTAAAGCTTTGGCACTGCAATGTTCAGACATCTATTTAGGAATAGCATTTTGTTCTTTTTGGATGCTTATCAGATATCTTATCAGATAAAGCTTTGTTCATGTGAATCTAATTATTCAGGCTTTTGCTAAGTTCTTTCCTGTTGGAGCTTCTTGCAAAGTGACTTCAAACTGTTTCATTTTCTGAATAAACTGAGTGATACCAAACAACTTTTCCTAGAAGAGGAATAAATTAATTATTGGTAGCTCAGAAACCTTTCGGTCTTCAAAGACTTCAAAGGATTTAAAAAATAGAACTTAACTCTTCCCATCCCCACCTTTGAAGTTGGACATTTTTAGTAAAGCAACTCAACCTCAGGTTTCTTCAGAGCTAGTGCATTACACTATTCTGTATAATAACAGAAGTGCTAACAGCTTAAAACATTACCAAACAACAGTAGTCTGAACACTTGTGTTTAAGAAAAAATCAGAATCAAGTAAGTTTTTTTCTGCAAAAAATAATGTGGTATCTTTCTATTCACAGGTCCCAAACGTAGGACTACTACTTTATTCAAGTACTAGCCAGAATGGACAATAGAAAAGTTGAGAGAAAAATCCATGGGAAAAAGACTTAGAAATTAAAAACTCAAACCACTCATTTTGCATTATTTTAATTACTATTCATCTTTTTACAATTACTCACTATACTCATTATAAATTTAGCCCATTTAAGAGATCATTAATGCCAAACAGGCTTCTCTCATTTCAGTGACATTTCTTAGGAAAGGCTGAAGAAAGCAAGCCAAATGATCTAAAACAATAATATGTTTTAATTCCAAAATAATCCAAATTACTAATTTTTGAGATAGCCCCAACATTTCCTGAAAACAAACAAACAAACAAACAAAAACCCAATACTTACAGTTATATTAAACATTTGGAGTGTATTTAGCCTTAGACATACCACATTTAGATGTTTATATACAGCTCTTCATGTTTAAGCCCTTACTGTTAAAGGGGATGTAGTTAGCACAGTTTATGAAGGCACAAACGTGGTTCAGTTCACCCCAAAGCACACATCTACATGTAACTGTACAGAGTTGAGAAGAGACTCAAGCTCCTTTGATTGCAAATGGGAGTCAAGACAACCAGCTTATGTGGACACACACACAAAGACCTAATTTTAGGTGTTGGATGTTGAATCCTATCCTTGGTTTCAAAGCAGTGAAAGCTTTGTTTCTGTTTTTCATAATAATATGAAGTAAAGTAAGTATCAAAATAAAAATAGAAATATCAGTTACATATAGTGACATTTCATCAAAATTGACATATTCCATAAGAAAGCTCTAATTTTAATGAAACAGTTTTTCTTGAAGACAAAACATTTCATGAGGGGAGAGCGGGGAAGAACAGACTTACAGTCCACAGAAAATGGAAAAATAACGAAGAAGTTTCCTTCCTTTTTGTCCTTTAAGGCAATAATCCTAATGGATCTAATACTCTGATTTTCTTAAAAGGTGTACTTGTACTCAAGAATTAAATCCTCAAGAAAAGGTACTCAATAATAAATAATTTCAGAGTCATTGAAAACTTAGGACACAAATGTTAACTATTGATGGAAGTACCTCAAATAAAAATAATCAAAATATTAATACTAAATATAAAGTTGTTATCCTACCTGTGTGCAGACAAATTACTGAGGTACAGGGTGTATTTTTCTTCAGCAGACAGCCCATCCATCATCAAGTAAAAAACATGAAAATTATTCTGCTTGAGTGGCTGCATAATGACACGAGACTTCTCCAACATGTATGTATAAATCCTAGCTGATTGAGAAACAAACAAATTCATCATTATATTGATCACTCTAAACATATTTTAAACCATTCACCATTGCAACAGTGAAGAATAAACAGTGTTTCTCATAAAACCGTCTACAGTGAGCATGTGAAAAATATTACCATACATTCTATCATGGTTTTCTACATAAATGACATGTAAAGCCCTAATTCCATTAGAATGAGTGGAGCAAAATCTCCCTTACTGTCTTACATTATCTTTAAAAATTACTCACTTAATTTTAAAGATAATGATGTTGATTTGTACTCTGTTTTACTCATTTGAGGAACAAGTTGTCGTATTTGGCAAGACTTTCTAAAAGGCAAGTTATTAGTCAACTCACCAAAGTGTAGCCATCTGAGCACTGGCATCTATTGTTAACACCTTCTTAATGGAAAAAGGAAGACGCAAGAGATTCAAGACATCTTGGAAAAACTGCCCTTGGAACCATTTCCTGTTTCTCTGTTGAGAACACTTAAAGTAATAGTTTAGATTAACTACCTAACTTCTAGATGGCCTCTTCTAGATGGCTACAGAGACAAACCTGCAGAGCCAGTCATCAGCCAGCTCACTAGCCTGTGCCTGGGGAAAATGGGCATCTCAGGAGGGCTATGTTTAGTTGGTCAAAGGAGAAAACGTGTGGGTCAGCACATCTGGGAAGAAGGTGAAGGAGGATGAACCTGACTGCCATTTGCCTACAGAAATGCTGATTACAGGATCATACATAATCTCAGGCCCACTAGGATTCTGGAAGAGGCAAAGCACAGAAGCAAAGGAAATATTCGATCCTTAGATCCATTCACCTGCTCCACCAGACTACAGGCATTTTAGAGCATATGTGAAGAGGCAGAAGGAGATTCATCGTTTTGGGCAGATTATTCTTCAGCCTTCCGCTAAGTGTACATCACCGTGCAGTTCCACATGCAGCAGGCTAAAGGGAACATGGGAATGCCTAACTGCAGTCAGAGATCAGGGCCCCCCTTGTGAGCGGGGACCTGATTCCAGTTCCCACTTACCCCACTGTTCGTATACTTTATCTCATTATTGCTTAATTACTAGCTGTGGTGCAAAGACCAGAAGCGTGTCCGTTCACACACAACTGAGCACCCCCACCACTAGGATGCAGTACATTCTGTTGCAGCTTTATGTTTTTCAATCTTTGCAATATGGCAGAGCTTTCACAGGATCTTAGTGAGCTTCCTTACCCTGGAAAAGACTTGAGTTTAGAGGAGAAAGTGTGCTTCTTGGCAATGGGGGAGCTATATTTCTGAAACCTTGTAAGCAGAGGATATTAAACCATGGCTTCCCATAGCCTGAATGACAACCAACTCATCTAAGACTCATTTCTTTATGAACTGGAAGTAGTTCTTGAACATACAGTGATAAAAAAATACTAGTACATGCATTCTGTAGCACAGTAAGTATTCTCTAAACACATACCATTTTTGAGCCACACGGTTTTTTAGGTATTTCTATTTTTACTTTTTTGAAGCAAGCTGGGATTAAGCATAAAATAGCTCTGAGTTATTAAGTGAAGTCAAAACTGTTGCATTTCTAGGCATATTTAGAACCAAAACTTCAGATGCCTGAGACATCTGAAGTTTTAAGGCAGAGTGGGAGTTTGAAGACTTCTAAAGATGCAGATAGTTGAAACAGTATTTTCAGAATCAGTTTTGGGCTCGAAGATATTGCCCAATGCAATGCTGAGCAAAGTGATGCAAGTTAAATCCTGGGGTGTGACAGCCGGTATCAGAAGTACGGTAGTTGCATTAGCCTAACGGCTAGGCTAAAAGCCAGAATGTCATGCTCCTGTCACCCTGCAGCTGCTAATATCCACAGCAGCTCATTTGGAGATAGCTTGGTTATTGCTATACCATCTGTATTTGTCTGGTAATTATATTTCAAATTTCACCTAAGTATCTTCTTACCTTTCATAGAGCTCTAAGTTTCTGTCTATACTGTTAAAAAAAGCAAACCAGAAGTTAATTGAAGTTGTGTGCATGCATGAAGGAATGCAGCCTGTGCAAATGTTGTTTGAAAGACGGTGTAGAGTAGAGGGAAACAAAACCAGTGAATCTTGAACATACAGTTTTAAGAAAGTTCTCAGCAGTTAAGTGCTGTCCCTGATCTAAGTATAACTATGCACGATCTCCAAAAGCAGTACTCTGCACAGGCCAAACTATCCCAGGCACATACCAGTTAAGCAGTACGGAAGGTCACTGGTACACCACCCAGGGTCATCTGCCACCCTTTCTTTTATTTAACAGCACAGGCATGGCCTGACAAGTGCTGCCAACCAAAACTGTGCCTGGGATTCCAGCTACAGAAGAGACAGTAGGACTGACAGAGAAGAGTTGTACGGCTGACTTGCTGAACCAAGGAGACGTGATCTAGCCCACTTAATCATCCAACAAAAAGTGGAAGTGAATTCCTGCTTTTATGGAAACTATATTATGAGAAATTATGTATCAGCCATTTAGCCCTCTGTTGGTACACCACAGGAAAAAGGAACTGTGCTGGATATAGAAGAGCATGCTTGGGAAATCATTAAATTGGTAGCAGGATATGTTTCTGGCTCCAGAAACTTTGCAGCGCACTATACATTGGAGCAAGGCAGTCTTAATCTATCATGGCAGGACTGGCCCAGACACATGTTTTCATCAGAATCAATCATCACCTGGCTGCCACTCCTGCAGGATAAAACAGAATAGACAATCCTAGAGGATGATTTCCATCTTTCACTGTGCCTGTAACCTATTTCTCAGTAAAACTAACCCTACCATCAATTAATTCAAAAAGAGGCTATTACTAATCTTTAATCACATTTTTTTGTGTGCAATGATCTTCACTAAGGCTTTCATAACTATCACTCAGACGTTTTTAACATTCATTGATTAATAAAAGCAAGGAAAATGTTACAGGAGGTCATCTATCTGATTAATTAATACATTTAACTTTAATGACAAGTAACACCACTTATTTAGATGACACAAATTAATTCAGCCCTTTTCAGGTACTTCAAGTCACCCACTTTAATAAGGATAAATACAGTTCATCTCAGTAAGCATCTCCAGCAACGGGAAGAGCTGTTAAGCAAAGCAGAGCTTCTGGTCAGCAAGAATCAAATGCAGCACCATCTTAATGGAGCTAAATAACTCATAAAGAAAACTATCATAATAATATGCTCTTCTACAAAGTGAAGAATCTAAGAATTTAATCTACATGTGAAATAAGAGAGAATAATAGGGTTCTAGAGCAAATCCTGCCATTTTTATGCAATGTTAACTGTGCCTACAGGCATAAGGGAATTTGTACTTCTCTAACAGGTCACTTGACCTACTGAGCAGCTACAAAGTTAGCAAGAGGACTCTGTATTGAAAGTGTGGCCAGTGAAATCTTTCTTCCAGCAACGCATTCTTTGAAACTACATTGTTTTTTTTTCAAAAACCATGCTGTCCCAAACACAGTTATTGCTAAAGACATAATAACATTTGCAAGTTCAGAGCTGAAACACAGTACAAAAACACACCAGAGAGCTTAGCTGACTGCAGTCTGTCTTACTCCAAAAAAGGAAATTAATGTCTGAAACTTCTTAATTGACAAAAAAAGTTTGTAACACACATGAGCAAATATGCATTCTTCTTTTTACAAATCAAATTAGGTCCTTCCATTAAAGTGCAATCTAAAAAATCAGGCTGTGCTTTTCAAAAAGTGAAGACTGAGAAAAGCAAGGCCTGAAAAGCAAGGCAGGAATATCTGGAGAATACGTTTTTCAGGCTTGATTTTCTCTTCCTAAGCTTCTTTTTTAGTAATTTAAGAAAACTGACAGAAACATTACCTTTCATTTTAGGAATTGTGTCACTTACCTGAAAGACCTTTTACTTTCTCCCTTTCCAAATAAAAATAAATTTTACTTCTGGAAATAAATAAATAATCAGTCTCTTACTACTATGCAGTGGGTGTGAATCATCATCTATGAATGATCATGATATTTTGGCAGATCAGTCTTTGAGTTCTGTTAGGTATTAACTTATTTTAGAAACCTAATGAAATCACTGGCCTATAGTTTATTCTGTTTGTTCTGATGTAAGACTTTTTGGCAGTTCTCACTGCCTTATATCCAGTTACAAAGAACAATGATGTAGTCTGGGTTATACCTTCTCCACTTGTTTGATTGGACTAAAGCAATGAAAGGTACCTGACCACAAAGGCACTTGGCACAGAAAAGCTCCCATTTGAACCCAACATTGCAGCACACTTAATCAGAAACAACAGTCAGAGAAGACACAGAAAACTTCTACAGATATCTGTACTGGCTTTAAGCAGAACCACACACAATAGCTCCATCCTTGTTTTCAAAACTTCATGACAAAGATGCAGTTTATAAGAAAGACGGAACCAAGCTTGCAGATGAAAATTATGGCGAATGTTTCTGTTCTTCAGGTGTATTGGACTTTCTGCTATAAGAATAAACCTTATGTGACAAAAGTCAGAGCATTTCCAGGGTCTAGCATAAAAGAACTTCAGCATGGGTAGAAAGCTGTCACAAACTCCACTAATGTCCACTCAGACTGCAAGGAATGCTACCCTGAGCTTACCTTCTGTAATAAAAATGTTCACATGTACTTTGCACACCTCTTCCTTAGTAAATTGTTCTGGATCTCCACCCTTAAGAACTATCCATTACAGAGTTCAAACAACCTAACCCTTTGATGAAGGCAGTCTAGTGTCACTTGGATTTTTGTTTACAAACCAGACATATTTAGCCCAGTTTGTCTCAATGAGTTATAAAGTCATGTCTCAGCAGAATCAGGTGCTCTGAATATTTACATTTTTCACTCGTGTTTAAACAGTGCAAGACAGTAAATACTGCTGCAAATAGATCTTGCAAATAAATACAGAAAATCACTGGGTGGGATTTGAATCAGCCAAAGACAACATGCCTGCTTCTTTTCTCATTTATGGTTGTGTAAATCTGAGCAATTTCACTCAGAGGTGAAGCTTAGCAATAGCCTAGAAAAGGCAACATTTACAATGCAAATCAAACAGCACAAACAACTGCAGCTTTCAAAAATATAAAGAAAACACTTTTACTGTTGTACTAGGGCTTCTCACTCTTGACTGTAAATTAGAGAACTTTTGTCTACCTTCAATTTGGGAAGAGTAATTGATTCAATTCCTAGATATTCCCTACTGCCAGATATTCTCATTTAGTGCCTATGGTTTGAAGGTGATAAAACCAGAGCATTAGTGCACCAGAAAACTGACATGAGAGCCTGGTTAATTGATTCCATATTTATATTATTCACAGACAAGGGCTGTGAATTAAACTGGCAAGTCTAGGTAAAGCTGCTTCAAAACTCAAGTCCCTGCAATCTCAAGCAAGTCACCCAGAAACTGTGGGAACACATGGCCTCAAGGCTTCTATTCCTCACCTAAGGAACTGAATGATACAACCTCAGGTCAGAAGTACTGTGAAAATGAATCCATTTATGTTTCTGAAATGCTCATACAGTGGAAAATGTTGATGAACAACATAGAAAGTCGACAGAAAGACTAGCATTCTCTTTTTAGAGCAGAATAAAATAACACAAGTCATACATGAATCAATTAAGGGAAAACAAACTATTTAGTAGCAGATCGCTGAAGAAATATAGCCCATTCTCTGCACTGAATGCAGCTGGTGTGGGGTGGAAAATCAACAGCATTAAACTTGTATGTACAAGGCAACCCAAGAGTATCTCAGGCAACTTCAGTTCTGGTGTTCCCTAATGTTCATATACTTGACTTTTCAAATTAGTGTAATTTTCATCTATTTGCATTTGTGCTCTGTGTGTGGAACAAAAAGAGAAAAAGTATGCACACAATGTAATTGTGATAACGAAATATACTGAAATTAAATAGGTACAATACAAAGGATTTGTAAAATGTTAATTTTAGGGATTGAACTTTATTTTTACAAGGCCAATTCAGATGCTGTTTAGGCCATTCTAATGTTTACATCACTTTCTTCATATTACTCATACAACAGCTCATAAAGGAAAAAAAAAATCACACTTTTCAGTTTTACACTTTCTTTACAAATATTCTATATTTATTGTAAAACAAGCCAGAAAAAAGTGATAGTAATTTCCCATGCAGTGACATTTTCACTGAAGAAACTGTTGTATTTGCTAGGGTACAGTAAACTCTCTCAAGAAAATGAAATGTAGTTCCCAATATGAAATATTTCTAAAGAAAATTTCTAGGAAAGTCTTCTGAAAGCATAAACACATTTAAAATGATAGAAAGTAATTAGCTTTGGAAATGTTTATCCAATGGAATCTAATTTATTTGGATAGAAAGTGTGTCTCATCACACAGTTTTTCCATCCAGTTAATTAGTGCAAGTAGGAAACTGTCCGTGCACAGTTATTTCTGCACACACCTCTCGCTTTAGCACAGAGTAACTTTATGATGACCTATGCAAAGCCAAAATGAAACCTCTCCCTGACTGCCTCCGAAGACCACAGTCTTCAGAATCAAACTGAAGTTTTGCCCAGTATTTTTTTTTTTTTTCACTAATGAATGCTTACTGGGGATTAGCAGACTCCCACTTAACTCTGAAAGCTGGAACAAATTCCACATTCTTACCTGTAACAGAATAAATGTCAGTATAACTCCTACTTCCTTTAGAAGAAGCTCAAAGCTGTAATAAATTACTTCTCTTTTCAGTATTACAGAGTGCACTTATGTTTTGTTTGCCCTAACCAGATAAATGTATCACTTATGTAAGGGATACTTAAAATATCCAATACAATATTAGACACGAATGCAAAAATTAATCTCTTTGTTACTTTCATTTCACAGTAAAGTGATAAAAATCTGTCACAGTGTCTTAATCTCGGGCATAAAAGGGAAATGCCATTTCCCGGGACACAGGAGAGGACTCGGTGGTGTTCATCTTGTTTCTGGTCCGCCTCTGCCACCCGGTGGTTGCACACAACAAGTCTCTCCCTCTCGGTACTGGGCACTACGGGCGAGCTGAGAATTCCCATGCTATAAACATGTTCTGATATACCCTAACACCTCCCTGCCTTTTTCACATACTTGCAGGCCATTGATGCCTAACCGTGTATGGAAAGCTGGGACCCCTGATTTACTAGTCTGTGGGTGATATAAAAATAAATAGATTAAATTATACCTACCTGCAATTAATGTTTTTTTCTTCTCACAAAACTGTAGCTCAAAATATTTTATAAAACAGCTGGAAAAATCATTCAAAGGTGTCTTAGCATGTCCAAAGGCCTCCAAGATACAGTTTACCTGCAAGACAATGGTAAAGAATTAACAAGAGAGGAAATAAACAGGAAGTTATTTCAATAAACATCAGTGAGGTTGGCTTGTGATCAGTAAGGGGGGTGTGTGTGGTGTGGCAGAAGTCCATTTTTCAGCTTGGAATTTAACAAATTCCTTGCACCTTTTTTCTTTCTAAACAGAAATTACAGTAAGATAGCTCAAAAGAAAAAAAAAAAAAGTTGTAAATGGAAGGGGGAAGAAAATGGTTCACACGTGAGCTGTCTTTTTGCTGGTAGTTTGAATACAAGTGACTGGAGCCATATGCCCAGAACTGGCGCGCTATGGCAAAAAGATTAAATCTTTGAAGGCAGCTATGCTTGTAAAGTTACAGTCAGTTGATACTAATAACCAACCAAAGGAATTTACAAGCCTTATATGATGCCAGAAATGGCATAACTGATTGATTTAAAATAGAATTACTTCAGCATCATACTAGTGATAAAACTGAGGAAAATATAGTTTCAGATTTTTTTTATGGCACGTCTCACTAATGCAATTCCATGTTAAATCTTCATGGTCACAGCAATTACTTTTAAAAGATCATTTGTTTAAAAAAATCATTAAATAAGCCATATTTATTCCATATTTTCTCTGTATTTAGTTTTTTTGTGTATAATTGGTTTCTTACACCCTGAAAGATTCCCTTCAGCACTTCCCCCTTGCATCCCATGAAATCGATTGCAATGTGGCCCAAATACAGCGTTGTTCTGATATGACAGTGTTTTGCTGAAGCTGGATGACCTAGCTGGGGAGGGATGAGGGCTGTGGAGTGGCACAGATGACATGTGGTTCCAAGCACAAAAACAGAAGCTCTAAAAATCAGACCCCTCAGAATTATTAATTAAACCAGCTATTTGTGCAGTAGGTGGCAGCAGAAAACTATTCAGCCTAGTCTTGGTTCCACTCTATCAGTGTTGTTTAGGATGTATTTGCTCATTAGGCTAATTCAGCACTTGATGCAGAATTAGCTTAAATAAACCCCGTGCAGCTTTATTAACTTGGTGCTATGCATAACTGCTGCAGGAATTAATCCAGGTTATCGTGTTCATAAAAGCACTTTAAAAGGCAACTAAACCAGAATCTCTAGCTGATTCCCCATGGGTGGGATCTGCTACATCTGCCTTCACTGCATAAAGTCAGATGTCCTGTCTAAGCTAGTTACAAGGGATCTTTCTATAACCAAAAGGCAACCCTTATTTCTTAATACACGATGATTCTCTTCTGCCTGCATTGACTAAGACTCATTGACACATATGGCCACATCTATGTTATTAAACTAAACAAGACCAGGAGCAGAACTCTCTAACCTCGACGGCAAGCGGCATGATAAGGTTCACATTCAGACAGCTAATATCTCTTCTTTTGCAGACCGGGGTGGACATACTGTTGTGAAGTGTCCCTGGCACATGTCCTCTGAACTGTGGCCAGAGGACCCGCTGGGGATTTAAACTGTGTCAGAGAGCAGCGTAACTGCATGTTAGGGATTGTTGTTCAGTTTACCGCACAGATATAGAGTAGGTTAAAGCAGTCCACAAAGTGTACTAATTTTTAGGTGGACAAAGTTAGGCCTTGTCAGCTCCCCTTTGCTCCTCAATTCCTCTTTTTAACTGAGGACATCTTATTTCGTTTCCACTGGATCATGATGGCTGTCCCTAGGAATTTTCCAGGAGATAAGTTGCAGCAGAGGTGATACTACTTCCCACATCTCCTGATTCCCACTGCTGCCATATTTGTATCCAAAGCACAGTTTTCAGTTGCTTATTCAAAAAAGTTACTTATTTACTTAATTCTTCTACTCATTACTTAATCTGAACTTTAGGAGAGAAAAGGACTTGGAGGATCTCCTTGAATTTTGCAGTTCTACTTTAATAATAACTATGATCAAAATAATATCTATGATCAATGAACTGATCAGTTCAAAACTGTAAGTAAACCTGTGTAGGTTGTAAATAAAAAAAATACACAATGGAAATAGATAAGACTTGTAGATCTGGTTCCTGGGTTCAAAATAAAGTAAAAGTGTACTGTCCCTATTATAAAGGTATCATTGCAACACTGGACTTTAAAATTTAAATCAGAAAGTGAAAAAATAATAACATGGGTATTCTTAACATTGTCGTGTGAAACCTAGACTAAATATGTCAGTTTAGGAGCATCATCAATCAATCAGATAACAGTGTGAAAAACTCTTTAACATGGCAATTGTATGGCTACATAAAGTAAAGCAAAGCTACAGCTTATTCAGTGTCATCAGGGTTTTTAAATGTCTTCAAAAAACACAAATGCAACACTTTTTTCTAAATCCAACCAAGATCCATGGGAGTTTAATTACCTTATCAGCTGGAATGTACAAAATATGAACCAGTGTATCTGTAGCCTTCCCCACATCCAAATAATCCTGATTTGTATGTTGTCTGTTAGTGTCAGCTGCACTTCTGACACTATGTTATCTTTCTGGACTGAATCATGCATAATTCAGGATGAAAGGAGTGTGTTTTCAATGATGCATGTGATGCTATGAAAACCCCCCACAGTCAGCAATTCTAGGATTCTGCTGAATATCATGCATGTGGCAGGTGAAAGCTAAAAAAAAAAGGTATCTTGGGTTGACTGTAAGTGCTGTAGAACAAGGTCACTGGAGTGGATGAAAGTGGGTGAAAGGTGAAAGAGTAAACTTTTTTTAAGGCATGAAACTCAGAACTGAGCTATGACAATGCAGACTGTGCTAAAACATTCTATGTAAGTACATGTCTGAGCTGGGATGTCAGATGAGAAGTTTCATCAGGAAAGGCAATCTTAAAAAAGAATTTTAATTGGCAACCTAGGGTTCAACATAATTTAAAACATCAGTATGAACCTGTTACAGCTGTAACAATGAAACACGAGTTGCAATGTTCAGTCACATGAAAACTTCACATTTACAATGTACTAGCAAGGAGGTAAATTCATCTGATATGTGAAGCAGATTCTTATTTCATGATACGGACTGGGCAGGATTTAGTTCTGCTGTGGGAATCAAATGTGACTGAGCAAATATTCATAACTCTTGCCTATTTCATAAATATAGTTAGTATACAGATACTGGGCCATATAGCTTTGTTCAGTCCTTGGGGCTTCCCTGCAACTTCCCAGTTTCTGTCTTCCATACTATTACTTCAGATACCTCAGCACTTCTTACGCTGTCCAGAGAAGCACCACCACAACAAAAGAGATAAATTTATTTACTTCCTGAAGGAGACTTACATTTAGGAGACAGGAGCTTATCACACAAGTGTTTCCTATTGACTGAAACACTGCTTTGCAAAGTCACCAAAACATAAAGAAACAAAACTGGCCTCCACTTTTCAAGATTCCTCTCATCACATCAATGTAAACTCAATCCTCTTCCCATTCAGGTCACTTTAGGAAAAGAAAACTCCTTTGACTTCAAAGGTGAAAACAAACGCTTTATGAACTTCTGCATAGCAGATGCCTTTTCCTTACAGTTCAAATGTCTTTGCCTATCCAAGAGGCCAGATTTTTGCTTTGTGCTACTCAGTGGTCAGAATGCAACTTACGTGTTTTATCTTTGTATCAAAGGTGTTTCTGCTGGAGCTGGCTCTGCAAGTGAGGTGCTTCACTATGTGCTTGCAGGCTTCAGTCTTCCCAGAACCACTTTCTCCACTGGAAGACGACAGGCAAGAAAGAGAAGGTGGATTCATTGTTATTTTCACATTTGATATTTATATTCTCTGCTTGCTCTGTTTGAATGGATTTAAGATATCTCAGTCAAACTTTCATTGCAAATAACAGAAGGTTTACGGATGGCAAATAATAAAGAACAGCATGTAGGAGAGACTGGCTGACTATGTTCATGAGGGCTGTCAGAGTTGTCAAGCTATATTGCCTTGTACCACAAGCCAAGCCAATCAAATCTAAAGCTTTCAAGCCATTCTGAAAGTATTTATAGCAAAGATTTTATCTCCTCCTTTATCTTCTGTCCAGCAAAGGAATCTGCTTACGCTGCCTGGTTCTCTTTGCAGATGGGGAAATACTACTTTGGTAATAATGGGAATCAGAAGGAAAGGAAAGTGTAGAATAGAACAGAAAGAAGGAAAAGGAAACAGGAAAAGAACAGGAAGGAAAATAAAAAGATGATTGATTTTACAACTGCGAGTTTCTGCAGTGCAATACACTGACTTCAGTGATCCTGTTTCACTTAATTTCTTGTTCATGATGTGGAATAAATATTCCAAAGAATGAGAATCTCTGAGGGGGAAAATGAGCAAAGAAAACAAGGTAAAAGGCATAATGAACAACAAAAGTGGGAAGAAACAGAAAAGTGGATGGATGGAGGTGGGGAGCAAACTCAATGGTGCACTTTCAGCTTGGAGAAGGAAGGAAAAGAAACAAGAGATGGAAAGGATAAAGTCAGTGAAGCCTGATTAAAGAATTCATGTAAGAATTTCTTACTTGAGTTATAAGAAGTTGTTTTCTTTATAGACAACCGAATCAAAGTGTGAATTGATGCTCCTCCTTAATTTGCCTACTCGATCAAATTTAAAAGGTTGTTTCTACAACAGCCAGTTAGATTTTTCACAAGTATGATGGTCATGCTGGCTGGTCAGCCTGTTATCTATATAGTTTAGTTTCTGAATACAAGAGGGAAGGAAAATATTGTATCTGTCTGGACATTTCTTTATATATTCAAGTCTCTCAATAAAGGAGAAATCAATTAAATAAAAAAAAAAACAAAAGAGGAAAGGACAAAAAGACCTTCATTCTCAGACAGGGATGGGTTCTCTACACCATCTCATTCAACTCTTAAGGGAAATACATGCAGCTCTGGTGAATATCGTATTTGCTTGCCTAGTAAACTGTAGGATTAGGTAAGACAGATGTCTCATTACTATATGTCATATGTCAAACTGCTTTTACTTATGTTGTCCATGTTTCTGAAATGAGCTGGAATCTGACCCTGGACTTCAAACTCCTATGGGCATCAGTAGGAGGTTTGTGGTCCAAGACTGCAAAGGTTTGCACCTGGATATGTGTTATGCAAAAACCTCAAATAATAGGTCACAAAGCTGTATTTTTACCAGGTCTTAGAATGAAAGAAATCACGTGAAGCCAAGAAGGTCACTGTTACAACTAATATGAAACTAGTATCTCTACAGAATTGACAAGGTGCTCTGTAAGTGCACTATTCCTTGCTCAGATCTTCAGCTTCTGACTTTCTGAGTTTCAAAAGTCAGATGATACTTGGTGTCACCCTCTGAAATCTGCACACATCTCTACCCTCTTAATGATGACTTCACTCTCCAAATGCTAATTGTACTATGCTGCCTAAAGTCTTAAGAAGCAGTGTTTGTCTTCTGCCTTTATAACAGTGGTATCCAAATTCCATGTTCCTTTGCCTGTTATCACTAACAGGAACAGAAAAAAGTGAAACAGGGCATTAGTCCTGTGATACTCTTCCCCTAGAGACATTCTATATTCTTTCAAATTTCAGGTCTTATGCCTGTATTACCCAGAAAGCCAGTGAGCTTACAGGCAGATAAAAATCTCTCTTGCATCGCCGCTCCTACTACCCACTCACATTGGCCAGTCCACTGGCACCTGTGTGTCATGATGATGAAATATTTTTGTCCCTCCACAACAGACTCAATCCCAAATCACAGCTGCAACCTGCTATCGCTATACCGCAGGTTACACACAAGATTAGCGGCAGGACCTCTTTGGTTATTTCAGCTGTTAAAGAGCTTCTCTGAAGTTAAAACATCTCTGAATTTTAGTACAGTCACAGTTATGGATGATGACACTGAGCAGAAGTGTTCATGTATGTTTGAAAACCAGACCTGAAATAATTCATAGTCTGTAACAACTCACAGCTTGTCTAATATCTACCTTTATATCCAGCAGATAAATAGTTGTATCATTCCGAGGGCTGAACAAGACTTGATATTTACAAATTGTAGCATTTTATTATTTTGTTTGCTTAGGCCCAGCCTCATCTGCTAAAAATACCTTCTTTAACAGAAGGCTTTTCCAGGATTAACAGGGTGGAGTTATTTTTCAAAAAATCTTTCTCACACCTGAAGAAATTGCAGGGGGGGAGGGGGTAGAAGGGATGCTAAAACAACATTTGATGTGTGTGCCTTTGATTGTTTTCAAGTATTACAAAGCAGACATGCAAATTATAAATAAAAACAAAAACAGAAAAGTGCCTTAAACAAAGAAAGTGGAGTGTTCACCAGTTTTACCATTTAACAATTAATGTGTTTCACTTTTTAAATAAAGCTATGGGTTTTTTTCACTCCAATCCAGCTGTGGCCCAGACAACACAGGACTGTGCAAGCATGAACAAAGTGGACAGTTTCTGTCCCATCTTGAGTATTTCTTCTCAAGACTGCCATTTCCTAAACATTGCAGTGACACAGCTACGAAGATTTGACACTTCAGCTCAACTGTTAATTTTACAGTAATTGACATTTTGTCCAAGCAGTGTCACAGGAGCTTGTTGGCTAAAGCGGTTGCTAAAGTACAGTTTGGGGGTCAGAATCCACTAGAACGTAGTTGCTAAAAGAGAGTCACAATGTCACTTGGTTGTTTTCTGCATTTCGAAGGGTTATGTTTACTCTTTGTGAAATACATATTGAAGCACTGATAAAGGAATGTTATGTTAGGTAAAGTTTTAATTGTTGATGTCCTTGTTTGGAACATTTGAGCCAAAAAAATCATTTAACAATGAAAAAGTAATTTGGCACCTTGAACGGGATCTTGTTTATTCCAGTTACTTTGAGGTTGAGTACAAATTTTTGTAATGTCCCCCTTGTCCACAATACCTTTGTTTTAAAAGTTTAATTCTGCTTAGAGAACAATTCCTCCTCTCGGTTTTGAATTGTTTCATCGTTATATTTTTCAAAATGTCATTTACAATATAAATGTTGCTTTCTTATAACTTTTGCTTGGAATACCTTATAAGGGTGGAGGATAAGTTAGCATTGCAGCAGAAAAACATTCTTCTGCAGTAAAACATTCTTAGAAGGCATTATGAAACAGGCAAAGCAAGGAAAGCTTATTTCACAGACAGTTAAATTAGAGACAGTGTACTCCAAGGGAAAGGAAAATGGACAGAGAATTTGAAATCTTATGCTCACCATGGGCTTTAGGCAAGTTCCACTAAGCTTTCTCATCTTATTCCTCCTTTGGCTTTCTAGCTTTCCTACATAACTACCTGAGGGAGGGCCCGGTTCCTTCTATTTCTTTATTAATATTTTGTTAATACAACTTTAATCACAACCCTAGTGTCCATATCTTAAAATAATATGAATAATAAGAAAAAATAAACTCTATTTTGAAATAAAACATCCAAAACTAAAATTGTTAGGAAACACTGTGAAAATACAAAGACATGTGAAGCAATGCAAGATGCTCTACAACCAGGGGGACCAAAGGAGCTACACCCTGCAAATCCACTGCACTTGGATTATCATTCAGCTATTCTGCTAACTTGTGCCACTGGCATCACTCACGCCGGCAGGCTCAGTGCTAAGCATGTTCACATATTCACATAAATTGCCTGGCTGTTCCCTTTCAGAACAGCTGTGGTTGGAGCTATAACTACCTTTGTGACAACTCCCCAAACTCACCAAGCCTATGTGAACACCACAGCTCTGAGAGCACCATAGCTGTTAGCAGCCAACAGGTTCTAAAGCTATTGGGTGGAGGGGGACTTTGAGGTAGACAGACAGAACCATCTACATAGAAGTAGTTAACCAAGGCAGCCCAGATAAATAGTCAGGAAACAGCAAACCCTAGGCAAAATTTTAAGCATTAACTCCTGTAAGTACTGAGAAGTGCATCTTGCTTACCCTCAATTTCTGCACATTAGCCAGGTTTGTCTATATCTTTATGAATTCAGATAACTGGATCATTATTGTTTGGCAAGTGTCAATTCCAGTATAAATAAATCCTATAAATCTTCTGTTTAGGGAAAAATATGACAAAATATAAAACATGTAAGGAGGAATGTACCTCCCATTTCAGACCATATAAGTGACAGGGTTTTACTGTCTGCATTCAATTTTAAATCCTGAACAAAGGTATAATATTCAGGAATGCAGGAATACTTAACAAAAACAAAAAACCTACTCCTGCAGTACTTGAATTACAGTCAGAAATGCTGGAAAATTTCTGACAGAATTTGTTCACATAAGATTTCCACCAGTTTTAAAGGAAGATTTAGATCAGCATAGATATGCATGCAGCTTTGTATGAATTTGTGAAACCAACCTCTTACTGTAGCACGCTAAACTGTGAGCATTACTACTCCAAAGTACCATCCTGACAGTAAGATATATACAGTGAAGAAGTAGTAAACTTTGGAGGGTCAGAATAATTTCTTTCTTCTCAGTTTGCAGAGAACATAAGCGAAAAACTGGGTCTTGCTTCATGACTGAGGATTCTAGATTTGAAATAAATATGTGCAAGCAAGACTGCTAATTATATATTTTTTAAAAAGAAAAATTTAGAAAAATGTGTTTTCTACCATGAGTAGTGGTATCTCTAACTGAACAACCCTGCATGTTAGCTGGAAACTTTATTTCTAAAGTAATCTAAACCGGAAAGTGTATTTCTAAAAAAATTTTTACTATAAATAGGATGTGCAAATCCATAACTCTACTGCAGTAGCCCATTGCACTTATAATACATTGAATTATAATTTCAAGAATAAAGATTATTAACTTGAACAGAATGCCTGTGGTGTTGTTAAACTGAGGAAATCGAAAGCTTTCAAGGCATTTCACTTTAACAGACAAGAATTTCTCTCCATTCCAGATTATTTGGCTTAAAAATGCGATTTATATCACAACAAATCTATTGGATATTGACATTCTTGGCTGCTAACGCATACAAAATCATAACATTTCATTTTATATATTCATTACGATTTTTTGATTCACCAAATTAGCTATCAGCATCCCATAAAACATTGGCTTAATTGACTAAGGATCCTGAGCTTTTAACAAACCCATAAACTATACTTAGGCTTCCTAGACAGTTTCTCACTTATCTTGTCAGTGCTTAATGCATTTTCATATTCTGAACAGCACGAGCAAAATGCAGTCAGAAGGAAGTTAACTACAAAAAGTCCACCTATTGGCTATTTAAGAACATAACATCATGTTATTTTATTTTGTAACTTCCATATAAAGTTTATACAAAGCCAGTGTTAAGCATATGTGAGTGATGGTGGCTTGCTATAAACTAAAAGTAACTGGGAATAACTGGTAGTAAAATCTTCAATAATTTCTGCGAGTGAACACATGATCAGATGTAAAGTGATTGGGGGGGGGGGAGCGGAATTGTTACACGGTAACCCCATGCTTCAGAAGCTTCAGAAAACAAGAAAGGAAGTATGGAAAGACAGAGAAAACGGAAAGACTGATCTGGATCAACCTGAGAGCAATAAATTGATTTTAGTTTTATTTTTACCTCTTTTAAGCAATTCAGTAGCAAAGAGTTAACAGGATGTCTAGCGGAAGGGATAGCAGCAGGAAAAGACCAAAGTCACAAAGAAAATTGAAACATGCAACTTTAAAGTGAAATAGTAACAAGTTTTTTATTAAATTTGAAGATGAAAACATAGCTTCACATGGTTTAAATGGGACTTTATGAAAGTTCTGCAAAATAAAGTGCTTTAACTTTTCTGGGAATTGTGATAGTGTAAAGCACAATTTTAAAATTTCAAAACACGATGATGTATGTGTTTTTACCATGAAAACACAGAGTTTTGACACAGGACACAGAAGGGTGGCCACTGGGTTTGCAGAGGGTTCCTCTCCACTAGCAGTATGTAACAATGTTATACTAAAGACCCTATCGCAAATCTGTGTTAAATCTGCATTCTCCAAGTGTAAGGTTTTAATGCGATGCAGAGGTCAAACCAGAAAATGACAAACTTGTTTAATCTATAAATTAGGAGTTAGTAAGTATTTTTACAAGAAATATTTCTGATTACATGCAGTGTATAAAGAATGTAGCAATGACAGAAGTATAAGTGGAGCTCTGATTAGTCCACCTAACACTTTATAGGGCACTGTCTACTCCTCTGTCATTGCAGAGGGTGCTTCAGTGTTTGACTGCCTATTCTACCTTCTGTACATTCATACAGCATACCCAACCGCTGCAAAATGAATGATCTCCTTGCAGTTGCACAGTTACTGGAACATTTTGCCATTGATATTTACATATAATATTTTATGTAATGGGTGATTCATTTTACAAGACTAAAAAAGGTGGGTTTTTTTACATTGTCTGCTTTGTTGCTTGGGGAGAGCCAGTCAACCTGCATGATGTGAAGGGACCAGACAAAGCAGAGAGTTGATGTGTCAGAGATGTCCAACCAACAAGAGACAAAACTCAGCCTCATGTACTACAAAGCAGGTTTGGCAGTGCTAGGCTCCCATTTTCACTGAATCATAACAGAGGACAGAGGAATTCTAAACTAAACTGAGCAGTGAATTCCTTAACACTCTACACAATTTAAATTGTGAAACAATGAATTTCTTTAGATTGAAGAATAAACTTGAAAAGGATACTTTTAACACTTCATTTTCCCTGCAAAGGACTGGTCTGGTCCTAAGTTAACTCCAGGATATATACAGGGACAGAAGTATTCTTCCAGATCTGTAAGGAAATACCTTGGAGATAGGTATTTGTTGTCAGTGAATTGGTGTCTTCTGTTTTTTGAGCAACTCTTCAAAGCAGCCCCAAGAGGAAAATTAATTTTTTGCTAAATCTGTTTCCCGTGTGAGCAACACCTTACAATATGATCTCACTTCTAGGGAAGAATATTACATATTTGAGAAATCATTGGTCTTGGTCTTAAAGCTTGCTTTCTGCTACGCAGCCTTAAAGGTGATCTGATACACACCAGCTTCTTACGTTACAGAGAGATGGGAACAATTCCATTCCTATAGTGTCTCTATGCACAGAAAAATGACAAGGTAAATATTAGATGATGACACTACAGAAGGGAGAATTTTTCTTCATCTGAACAAGTTCACGCTGTTTCTGAAATATCAGGTAGTGTGGCACTCTGAGAACAGCCATACTCATGATAGAAGTACTGACTTTTTATTAGCTTGATTTTGGTGCTCAGGGGGAAGCCACAGTAGATCTGCAGCTGCAAACCCTTTCCCTGTGATCACAGGGGCACTCACTGCCAAATCTCTGTTGTTTATTCCCAGAGAAAAGGGTGCAATCTCTGCTTCCATATATTTAATAGCTATCGTTATCACCATCATTTGTGTGGAGTCAGGAGACTCCAACCATATGTGGCTAGGGATACAATATAGAAATGGTCTGGCCCTGAAGAGCTTTTACTCCAAACATATTCCTAGAGACAAGCAGCTAAAGAAACCCAGTAAAAATAAACAAAAATCAGATGGATGTTGTATGAGAAAGAACATTGCAATATCTATGAGCAGCATCATATATAATTAACACAACTGCTCATTGATGAATGTCTAGTTTATGAAGGTTCTGATCTCGGTGATGTGAATCAGCAATGCTTTGAGAAAGTTTGTTGTAAGGAGCTTGGGTACAGAAATGTCAAATCTCTGGATTCCAGTCAGGCTTAAGCATGAAATAAATAGTGCTTTAAGCCTCTGCCCTGCCAGAAACTATGAACCTCTCCTGAGCACACACATGGGCTGAAAATTGAAGTAGCACTTTAGGGTCAGAAAATAGAGTCTGGTAGTTTAGCAATGGTTTTCAGACAATAGCTGTGGGCTTAGGGAGCTAAATTCCAGCTCAGACAACTTCAGGTGCCTTCAACTCTTTTCACTATCATCTCCTGGGGAAACATGGGAGGCAGAACCAACTACACTAAGAAAAACAATATTACATTACGTTGCATGCAAAATTCACTGCCAACAGTGTGTCCAATAAAAGAGTAATTAATGAATGATTAGTAATGGCCACTAAGCTCTTTGGCAGACAAAAAAGTGAATTGAAAAACATTGTTAATAGAAAATACACTTTATCTCCACAAATTAAACAAGCTACAAGGTTTGATGAAGATGACAGGATTAACATGCATACAGGTTACATATTTACATGCATACAGGTACACTTTCTCCTTTTCCTTCCAGTCCTTTTGAAAAGATAGTGGGCAGCCTAATTTACTGAAAATGAAGTAAAAGTCTTCTGTAAAAAATTACTGTATATAACAAACTCAAGCTTTTCAGGAAGAATTTAGATGAGAGTTATGTATACCGCCAACACTTGGTTCTTCTCTAGCAAATAATAGTTAAACTAGAAATATTTTAAAAACTGCATATGAACAGTAAAATACTGGTATGGTACTAAATCTTACTGCTCCATTTCAAATCATAACATGTATATCAAGACAGTAGCCTTTTCTCATGGAAAATCTTTACTATAAAACTAAAGCATAACTATGTTTATAAATTATACTAACAAATGACTTTACTATAAGATATTATTATCAGTAAAAGTAAAGTAGACCTAAAAATAAACATAGATTTGAGAGTTTTATTTTATAATTGCATCATGTTTCCTTACTAATGATGACAACAGAAGGCAGAAGTGTACTCTTGACGTGCAATTCTAAGAGTGCTTGTATGCCAAAATGGCATATCTTGCAGATATCAAGGGAATTTAATCTTGAGATTAGTGCACACTCACAGAGATAATCTACTTTCACTGGATTTAGCACTAATAAAACCAAACAAAACTCACACCCTTCCAATTTGGTGTGGCTATTTTCCTATGTGGCATAATAATACTTCTCATTGTAAGAGCTCTGACTTGGACAGTGTCTCAGGCCAACCATTCCAATATTACAGCAGCAGCAAACATGGTACTAGGATTCTAGTAACTATGTAGTCTAAGCCAAAACTAGTACCAAAACCAGTGGATCCTGCCAGTCCTGCTCCAGCAACTCATTCCATTTTAGGGGAACTTGGCTTTGGAATGGATTCAGGTTAAAATAGGTCCTCAATATCACCACCACTCTCCCAAGTACAATTTTGACCTGTGAGGATTTCTCCAGTCCAGTTCACCACACCACTACCAGAACATCTGTGATGACACAAACGATGGAGTGGAAATGAGAAAATGAGCAGACAAAGATAGAAGGGCAGAAGCACTCCTAGCCAGCTTATTCCAGTGTAACACTCATGGATCTATGAGTCCTTTTCACTTGTTCATCCACTGTCTCCTTCCTTCTGAGCACTTATATGAAATGGCTCCTCTCTGAGTTCCCCCATCTTCATTCAGCCTGTGATTCCACATTAGAAGAAAGTATATTTTTTTTACTTAAAAAATTTACTAGGCGCACTTATCACACTATACGTGCATGCATAGAAATGTAACTACAATTCAGCTTTATAACTGGAGGTATTTCAAAATTACAGACCATAGGCCCAACATACACAATTTCTTACTCAGGAATGAAGAGCATGCTTGATAAGAGAGGCTGGAGAAAACAAAATAAAACACAAAAGCTTGGAGTATTTCAGAACTGCAGAATTGCAGTTATTTGGTTCTAATAGGAAATGAAACTGAGATCTTGAAAACCTCTCCACAAACCCCTCTTGAAGTGAAAAATTAAAGAAAAACTGACTGGAGGCTTTACTATGTGCCCTCAAGGCCAGAAAGTAAGCCTTGCTCTATGCTGTTCATTAGCATAAATGTAACAAGGAATCATCCCTCACAGTGATGAAAGAACCTCCTCTTGCTGATAGCTAATGTTGCTTTACAGCTGAAATAGCAAGAAAGAAGAAAACCATTTTGACAACACACAAGTGCATGCACACACAGAGGATCAGGTGATAGCAAGGGGGTAGATTAATAACTTGTGTTCCATCATGAATATTATTCATATTATTATTATTGTTGTTGTTGTTGTTCTTGTTGTTATTATTGTTTTCAGAAAACCAATGGAAATTTCCTATATTACCTTTACTTTCCAGACATCAATTATTTAGATTCTACCAACAGACCAACATAATGAGAATATCCCATTTTTAATACCTCTTTATGAACTTCTAGAAGATCTCAGTTCCCTTCTGTTGTCTCATTTAGTGGTCGGAGAAAGGTATTTACAAATAACTGTTTCTAGCTGTTTCTGTTAAGTTGCAGCTATACTTATCTCTTATTCCAAATTACCAGATGCTTTCCTTTCAGCTTCCATTTTCACAAGTGACCTTTAGGTCCAATTTCTTATCCACATAAAGGAAACTTAAGGATGGCATATCTATAGGTTGCCTTTGTGTGATACGGAGATGTCTTGCCAAATGCTGATGCTATCAACAGAGCGCTCTCATGTCACATTCTCCATCAGGTCACTGATTTATAATAAGGTAAGGTGGGCTGGGCAGGGATCAAGATAGCGGGGCTTAACACGTGCCTTGACATCCTTATACAAAATCATCAGTAGCATCCTTGATAGCAAAGCCATTTATTATTAAGTAAAATATATTTTGTGTACTACTACACAATACTTGGCAGTTAGCCTTTTTCTTTAAGGCTTAGTAAATATTATTATCTGCTTCTTCTCTGTCTACATTTACAGACAACTTCACAAAGATAGTAATAAATTAGCAGTGTCCCAAGTTCCTACTTTGACAAAAATGCTGAAAACTGTGCCTTAGGATATTTCTTATTTGTTATCAAAATTATTATACCTAAACAGGAGTTAATATTTATGAGAAGATAATATGAACATACATTAAATATTTCCTAATACTGCTTGTACCTCTGCTTAAATGTCATTCCTCACTGGATAAATACAGAACTATTCCAGTCTGATTAGGTTATAAAAAGGTGAACATTTCTTTCAACCAATCAACACTCACTTCCACATATAGTTAATTTATATATTTATGATTTAGAAACTTAAAAACTATGCTTTTAAAAGAAACATTTAATTACAATATTCAGATGCATTTGAAGACTTAATATACAGAACTTCAAACACTCACAGGAGTCTGTATTTACACAAACAGAATGAAACATAAATAGATATGTATGATTGTATTTATGTGTTCATTTTAGCTCTTATAACATCTAAACAGCATTATTAGCTGCTTTTGAGTATCATATGCTCCCCATTTCATAATATTCAATTTTCTTATAATTAAGAGGTAATTCAAGAGCAATTACAGGATTTATCCAATGGATCAGCCTTTATTCCTGGCCAAATCAAAATCAACCTTTTTAATTTTTTCCCCATTTTTTCATAATCTTGAAAGTTATTTATTATTGAAACAACACTGTGAATAAAGGAAACAGTTAAAGTTTGTTTTGAAGCTGGAGAGCAAAATAACAAGCTCATGGCCACACAAACATGTGAGGCAGGGTGGAAGGTCCAATAGAAGTGCCCCAGCTCAGATGTTTATAATTTAGTCAAGGAATTCCCATTTTTATTGTCATTAGATTCTATTCCTAATCCTGATCCACATAATATTAGCAACACACAGAGCAGTTTTGAATTCTTTACCATTAACTCTTTGTTCCTAATTAGATGCATCTAGATGGAGTGGTAATTCCCCAAGAGAATTTAGGAACTTGAGATGTAATTAAACCTTTTTCAGTTCTATCTTGCTCTCATGTATGATACAGAGATCAGTACACAGAAAGAAATCAGTTGGAGGAAAAAATAAAATGGAAATTCCAACTGCTGAGTCCTGGGGGAAACAGTTGAAAGGCAAGAGTTACAAATTAGTTAATAGAAAAATTAATTTTCACCTGAGGATAAAGCACTGGGGATGCTGCTCCTGGAATAGCATGTGGTAAGCTCTTTCGGCACAGGAAAATATATGTGGGGGAAGTGAGGAACACAGTTTTCCAGAGTTACTTAAATAAAGCTGGGTGACCTGAAAAATTGTAGAAAATTAATATGATCAATACATTTCAAACTAATTATGTTTCACCCTCCTAATCCTGAGTCTCTAACCATTATGAACTGAAACTCTGTATGTATATAAGCGGTACAATTACAGTATCTATGAAGATTTTAATTAAAGAAAACAAGAGCTGTAAGCATAGAAGATTTAATTAAGATACAAAATCAAATACAACTAGCGGACTCAATAATACTGGTTTGTTCACTGAGTAAAACAAAACTTAGCAATTTACTTTTTTATACCTCATGTTTATAGTTCTTCAATGTCTTGACTTAAAAATCTTAGAAAATTAAATATTATCATCCCATGAAAAGTTAAAATTGAAATTGAAGGCTAAAGTTATAACCTAATTCATTTATTACATGACAGAGCGGTCTCCCACAAATATGCTCTATGCAACATAGAATAACTTCTGTGATACACATAGCTGGCAACATGTACTATCCTTAAAGCTTAAATACGAGTAGAACCAGTTATCTGCTACTGAAAGGTCAATGTTTTTTGGAGAACATCCTGATGTTCTTTCAGGTAATATCAAGCAGATTTTAGAAAAACTAAGACAGTCTGCTAATATCTACAATTCTGTTCTTTCAGTTTTAGGTAAGACTGTGAAACACCATGCCATTTAACAAATATCCTTAAAGAAACAATTTTACCTACTTTTTATATAGCTTTTGCCAGATCTTCTCATGGTTTTTTTAGAACATTAACACAGACTCTACAGAAACTCACGGCAGCTAGGGGACAACTGGAACACTGTGGAGCATCTAGAATGATACTGGATGCTATCACTTCAACAACCAAACCCCTTCCTTTGCATCATATCCTGTTTTCTCCAACTATCTCTAGCAGCCTCTCCCTCACAGTGCCATTTTGGATTTATTCCTTTCTCCAAACCAATCAGGTTCTTATCAACCCTTCCTGTCCCATGCCTGTCTTACACATTTAGATATTAAACTATTGAATTTTGGGGCATCTACAACGCTGTCACTGAATGTGGCTCCATGACACAGCTCTACTTTTTTTCAGGACTTTTGATCTATCGGATTAAATAAGATTAAATCCATACTGATACTCAAAAAAATCATTTCAGCATGTCACAAAGCAGAAGGAAAAATCTTCACACACTTATGCTCATTGCATAATGTTGCAAGTGCTTTGTAACTTTATATATTTTTCTAACACATGAACTTCAAGAATATATTTCCCCTAATCCAACACAAGTAAATTCTGCACAAATGTAACACAGCAGGATGACCGTAGCACATGCACTTCTACAAACAGTTACGATACCTTTGAAGTGGTGTCTGCATGTTCCTAGTAGTATAGCTCTACTATAATACATAATGTCATAGTACAGTGTATTTCCATGTAAAAATGCATTGATATTATAATCTACAAATTGCATTGCATTGCACTGCATATAAAGCAATGTGTATCAGTGTCTATTGATGTATGATTCTTCATGTCATCTCAGAGTGAATAATTGCTTATATAAAGATTTATTTTAGTAGTATTCCATTGGAAGTACGTGTGGGATGTCAGTGTAGGTTAACAAAATAATGATTGCTGAGAAGTTATGAGAAGTGGTTTTAAAAAAGAGAAGAAAAACTAAAGTGTTGCTGCTGTTGTAGAATGTACATGATAATCTTTTCATTGCTTCATCCTGGTTTTAAAAATAGTATCATGCCTGATGCATCTTTGCATTCTCTTTTTTTGACAGCTAACAAAACACACACCTGAAACAAAAATGCTAACTAATGAACCACATTATACAGCATGTCAGTGTCTACTGAGGATAGACCGTCTAACGCTTACAGACTTCAATATAATACCAGCTAAGCTGCTGCAGCATATATGAGCATTTCAAACACAGAGAAAACAAATCTATATTACAGCCATGGGTTGGGTTTTTGATCATCTGGGAAATACCCACCCACAATACCAAACAGATAATAATGACAGAGTAAAAGCAATGATCATCCAAGGTGACCCAAACAATTAAAGGACAAAAAGTGTCTTATGGTAACTTCTAAAATAGATCTGTCACAGAGAGGTCAAGAGAACATGCAGCAGATCTCCAGGAAACATTTTAATATGTAAGCCTGCTACGTAAATTCATTTTCTTTACAGTTCTCTCTTGGTGCACAAAATCACGTATCTAATGTAAAATACACAATGACAGGAAAAAATACCACCATCTAAAACCTGGGGGATGATGGATGATTTCCATTTCTAGAAGCTCAATTTAGACTCCCAACTTAGAATCTGCTGCTTCTGCCATTGAATGTCACAGCATTTCTTTCTCTCAAATTCACTACTGATAGACACAAAGCCACATGACATAGCAAACAGCCACAGACTACAATTTTCTTACAGAATTTTAAATCCTTTATAGTTCTTGTAAGCTAAATAAACATATTTGAACACTCCCTAACATAACATTGAGCCTGACCAGTGAGCAGTAATGTGATGCCAGTGCATCAACGACAAAATATCGGGGGGGGGGGGGGGATAAATTAACAGTTATAATAACACCATGTCTCAAAAATGGCTGAGTGAGGATGAAGGAAAGATCAAAGATCAAGTAATTTGCATTTCTGTTACTCCCACTGATCTACAAAGTCCACTTCAGTTAGTATCGATGTCTAGGTACTGAAAAAATAAGCCTCTTGTAAATAACTAGGCTGCCTCATAAATGAAATATTAGAAAGGTAAGGGCACTACAATTCAAAAGAGAAACATGTGAAGTGCTTTTTAAGTGGCCTTGTGCATACGACGGTAGACACATGGGCTCAGGTCTCCTTTGCCCATACACTGCCTGTGCCCAACACAAGCCTGAGCACTTTGCACTCATTGCCTGTATGGTGTCTGAACTGAGCACCTTTGTGTGGAGCACAGCCACTTGCAGCCCTTCTGCACCATTCAAGGTTATTATCTCTGTAATTGTGTTTTGGACAGGGGAGGTGTGAACCCAACCAACCACTGCATGAAGTATGCATCTATTTTTGCAAGTTTGGCTGTGGCAGAGACCACCATCATGTTATACAACAGAAACTATATTTAAAGAATCAAAAGTGCTACTGTTCATACAAAATGTTAGCTAGATAGCTATTTTACAAATAAGACACAGCCAAAATTGTAGTATCTTGAATGAAATAATAATAATAAAAAAGCTAAAATGTTTAAACTAAGATGCTCCCAACATTAAAAAAGGGCATATATGTTAATTAATTCTAGGGGTTTGGCCTGCCAAATCAACTATATGAATCCACTGAAAAAGATCCACACTGTTACGTTTTAGAGAATGCTTACCATGGTAGAATAAATAGGAAGTTCTTTAAATGGGTTAACAAGCAACAGTATATCACCAATGTAGGTCTGAAAAAAGAAAATATAATTGCCTTATTAAGTAATACATTAAATCTTCTAGGATGCTAATGGTTTTCTTCTAGAATGGACTTTTGCCAAACCCTCTTAAATCTAGCTATCAACATACCAAACACAATTCACAAATTCAGAGCTTTTAACTTCATAACTTTAAAATGAGATCCAAATTTACAATTCAGACAGCATTAATTATTCTTTTTGTAATAAAACTGAGTTCTTCATAAGGGAAAATTATGCAAAGAAGAATTGCACTGCATATATTATTGGTAGACTATTTGAAAGTTAATTTGTAATTTACTGTTTGTTAAACTACAAAAATGTGACACGCCTACCACATAAACAAGTTCCTTAAGCAATTTTTAATGCAATAGATGACATAACTCAGAAATGCTATATTGTTTACCCAGAACTGATACATTAAAATATGTTGCTTGTGCGATAAGACCGAGCAATTGATACATATAAGTATTTATGCATGGTTATATGGATATGAACATACATACATGCATATAGAAAAAAAATCCTGTCTATATTAAAAATAGCAAACCATCCACTGATTGCAAATGTGCCAGGATTTTACTATTTCATATTTAAACACCCAGATGTGAAAGATGTATAAGACTATATAGGTCACCCTTGTTGCTATACTTCTCACCACACATGAGCAGCTGCTGCTGTATTATGCTCTTAGAATGCAAAAATGTCAGACCTCTGTCCCTGAAGAGGTCAGACAGAAAACCATCATGTGAACAGTCCCAGTCATGCTGCCTTTTTCAAAATGAAGTATATTGATTTGAAGAGGTGGAAAATATTGCCTTTCATAGTAAATTTACTATTTTTCTTCTGAAATGCAGTAATTTATTTCCTCTCTCTCACTCATCCTGATTTCACTGTTGGGTTTTCCTGCAGAATGGAACTTCATTAAGTTTCATAAAACATGAAACAGGAAGCATTCAGTGCTAAGGAGGATTTTCATTTGAAACTGGAGTCCAAGGACTTTTCCTTGTAAGTCTGAGAAGCAAATCACCCAAAGATGCAAAGGTTTTCAGCATTGATGCTGACACTCTACCAAAGCACAACGGCTGCTGTTGAGAAGAATATTAATGATCACTGCCTATAAATTTCCATTATGCTAAGAAGCATGCCAGAGCAGGGTACAAGATCCTCTTAAGTGAAATCTTCAGTATTTTAAAATAAAAGAAGGCTTCCTTTTTATAAATACTAAATATCTGTGGATACTCCTGAATTCAGTTAGCTAACTATGTTTGGCACCTTTGAAAATCAGATAAAGGAAAAGAAATATTCATCATTAAATAAGATTTGATCCGTGATTCTAGAAACCAGAATTCTTTTTATCATTGAATGCCATAACACTTAGAACTGATTTTCTCATCATTTCAAAGGTATTCACAGCAACATGCCAATTCCCCATGTTCCTTTAGTCTAAACAGTGCAATCAACTTATACATTTAAAAACAAATTGAACGTTTCACATTAACATGCTACTCGGCTGTTCAGTAAGTTAGAAATGTTATGAAGATACAAAAACAATTCAAGTATAGATTTTTCTCCAGAAGTAATCTACGCCTAATCAGATACCTCCTGAGTTTATTATCGCATAACCAGGAAAACCTGCTTTAAAAAAATCTTGCTATAATTATTTCATTTGGTATCTAGGTGATTAACATTACAATATAGAGAATGATTTCTGTAATACAGAAAGAGATAATGATCAATTAATTCTCCCATACTGAATTCTAAGCTTTGATAATTTAAATTTTGTTTAAATTTCCAGTAATCATGTGCTCTCTTAAAATTAACATAATGTTAAAGATGGAAGGATCTTTTGGTGGTTTGAGAAGGAAGTTTACATGTGCCCATAAATTTTTACCAATACATTTCCTCTGTGAAAGAAACACACATAAATTGTATCCAAACCTATCTGAGGTGTTATTCCATTTTTTATTTATTTTTTTATATATAAAAGCTTGAGAAATTGCAGGGCTTACACATGCATATGTCCTGATCCATTTAAATATTAGTCATGAGACTGGGGCAAGTTGTCCAATACAAGTACTGTCCAATAATTATAATAGTAATCCCATTTTTCCTATTCTCTCATTTGCTCTTTTTTGAAATCTCACTGTTGATAGATGAATAGCAACTCACATATATCTGATTATTATTGAAACGCTTCTGAATCTCATAAAGCAGGCTGCTGTCTGTTAGCTCACTCAAAGAAGCCAGGTCATCATTTGGAGCTGGAGGCATTAGCTTGATCTAGAAAACACAATTTAGAGAAATAAAGTAATTTATTTCTTTCATCTTGTACTGCAATATTCTGACCTGAAGTATAAACCCGGATCACCAGAATTTATGGACAAAAATGTACTAGGAAATCGGAAAGCTGTCACTCCTCCCAGACAATTACACATCAATTATCTTAAGCAAGAGAAGAACATAAAAAATTATTATCAGTGTTAAGGTGTAAAACTGCAGGAGTCTGACGGGCTCTTAAGAACATAGACCCCTATTAGAGTGCAGTTGGCTGTCCCTGAACCCATACAGATTCTCAACTGAAACGCAGTTCTTCTGTGGTCTTCATTAAATGTTTATGGCAAAAGAAATCAAGACTATAAAAGTTTAGTAACCTATTTATTGCCCAGTATTCAACAAAGATCTCATACTACTTTTCATCATACAGGATTTAAAATTCTATTAGATTTTTTCCTGCACATTAGAACAAAGTTAATAAGAAGTGGGAATCATGTTGTCAAGGACATCAGAAGGGGTTCAGAAGCAGCTACTTTAGCCAAAATTGGTGAATGAAATGAGCTTAATATTTTTGACGCTTTGAAGGAATAATATAAGCTCTGCAAGGCAAAGCACATGCTAAGGAAAAAAAAACCCCGCAAATTCAAAACGTAGAATAGGACAGAAGGAAAAAGAATCAGTGATAATGGAAATTGGATTACAGACAAAATAAACATTGATACATTAAGCAGTGTGATTATAAATTATGATCTACACTTAAAATGTAGGTTGATTCCTTTTTTATGTCAGCTTGAAGAAAAACATTTTTGCATGTCAGCAGAATACCTAGAAACAGAAAATTCTCATGTGAACAATGGTGGAATTATTTAAATTGTTCAGAGTTTACTAAAATATTCTCTCAGTGTCAATTTTGACGATGGACAATGAAGAAGACACTCCATTGTTCTACATTGTTCTATTGTTCTGCTTAAGATGAAGGCTCAGGAGAAAAGCAGACGCTGTCCTTTCTTGGAGAGCAACTCAGCATCTTCAGCCTCTGGCAGTGGCATGTGGCAGGAAATCAGTGACAGAAGCAGAGAACAGACTGGGAGATTTTGGATGAGATATGGTGTGTGCTTCTGGCAAGGAGAAGACCCCAAAGGCTACAGGTAGTGGTGTTTAATACTGGGGATCTGATCCTGAACTACTGAACTTCCATTGTTTCCATGGTTTCATGGTCTAGGTGAGAAATCACAACACTCTGGGGTTGTCTTCCTACATTTCCCAGAACTGTATGGTATGATACTGCTAAGTAACTTATCGTAATGAAATAAGACTAACAAGTGCTCTTTATCTCAGTGTTTCACGATTCTTGAAACATATACACAACACACTCATTCACGTGCAATTTTTAGGCAACCATGAGCAAACACTGGGAAGTTTGCAGTCATAAACAATCAGGATGAATTAGATCTGTGTCCTGGTTTCAGCTGGAATAGAGTTAGTTTTGTTCTTATTATCTGGTGCAGTGCTGTGTTTTGGCTCTGATGTGAGAACAATGCTGACAGGACACTGTTGATTTTTAGTTGTTGCTGGGTGATGTTTATACTAAATGAAGGACTTTTCAGTTCCTTGGGCCCCGCCAGCAGGAGGGCTGGAGGGGCACAGGAAACTGGGGGAGGACACAGCCAGGACAGGAGACCCAAGTTACCCAAAGAGGTATTCCATACCATATGACGTCATGCCAAGTATATAAACTGGGGGAAGAAGAAGGAAGGTGGGGACATTTGGCATTATGGCGTTTGTCTTCCCAAGTAACTGTTACGTGTGACAGAGCCCGGCTTTCCTGGGGATGGCTGAACACCTGCCTGCCGGTGGGAAGTGGTGAATGAATTCCTTGCTTTGCTTTGCTTGTGTGCATGGCTTTTGCTTTACCTATTAAACTGTTCTTATCTCAACCCTTGAGTTCTACATTCCTTTCTGATTCTCCTTCCCATCCCTCTGAGTGAAGGGCAGTGAGCAAGTAACTTTGTGGTACTCTGTTACTGGACAGGGTTAAACCACGACAATCTGACTTTGTACCTTCTCTAATTCCTAGATCTTTGACCCTATGAATATTTTTCTTCTAAAAAGAAGTACTGAATACCAGTATGAAAATATTCAATGAACAGTCATAAAAGAGATGGCATTTCTTATTCGTCTATTCTACCAAGAAGAAAGAAATGATGCACACCAGACATCACAATCACAGAACCACTAGACCTTATAACATAAACCAAAATCTTCCTTCTTCTGTTGAAATATTTCACCAGCTTTACTCAGACTCATATGCTGGCATGGTACAAATGAAGTTACAAAAACTTCAAACCTTCTCTAGTCTACAAATAGAGAAATACAAATACGAATTCTGGAATATCAACTTCCCACTTCATTTTACACTAAATATTCTTGCAGAATCAAGGTGTCTGTCAAAAAGAGGACTGCTTTCACATCAGCACAAACAAAACGCAAGAGACACCCTTTTTATCTGTACTTATTGCATGTTTGACTTATGCCATGCTACTATGAACATTTTATCTTAGATTCCAAGTTTCTTTATAGCCTTAGCTATCCTAACATTATGCAGCTGCTTACAGTCCAAAGAGTCAAGTACTGTACTTGTTTTCAGTCACTTGCCCAACTCAACCTAATCTTGTCTTTCTCTAAGTCCAGTACTGAATAATGAGATACAAGCTTAATTACTAAAGAAACTGCAAAATAAAGCAAAATTAATTTGAAAGTATTACATAAAATGTAATAAATTAAATTAAGGAGGTAAAGGGTCTAGAAAACAAGCCTTATGAGGAATGGCTGAGGGAACTGGAGTTGTTTAGCCTGGAGAAAAGGAGGCTGAGGGGACACCTTACTGCTCTCTCCAACTACCTGGAAGGAGGTTGTAGCGAGGTGGGTGTAGGTCTCTTCTCCCAGATAACTAGTGACAGGACAAGAGGAAACGGCCTCAAGTTTTGCCAGCGGAGGTTTAGATTGGATATTAGGAAAAATGTCTTCACGGAAAGGGTTATCAAGCATTGGAACAGGCTTCCCAGGGAAGTGGTGGAGTCACCGTCCCCAGAAGTACTTAAAAGACATGTACACATCATGGTTTAGTGGTAGATTTTGCAGAGTTAGTTAACAGTTGGACTTGATGATCTTACGGGTCTTTTCCAATCTAAATGATTCTATGATTCTGTGTATGAAGCCATACTTCCCCACTGAGGAAAAATACACGTAAGAAGGGCTTGCAAGGTCCCAGGTTCTACTGAGTCCCAAAGCCTTGCAATACCTTTTATCTGTGGAGGGTATGCTTCTATTCTTTTCTCTACTCCAAGCACTGTAGCTAGTACTGCATTGTTGTCTCTTGTAATAGCTCTGGCTTAGAAATTTTCATAATAATATTGGGAACTTCAAAATACTTCCATTTTGGGACTGACACAGTGACTGGAAAAATGTTGGGACCCCTGCTTTAGTCTTTCATAATTTCCTTACTATTCGCCTAAGGACAAATCCATTCAGTAGAAAATGATGCTCAAAACAAGTATATGAGGAAACAGGCAAAGTCCTCACAGAAAGTTGCCTCATTTTTTTATCAGCTCTACAGGCAACAATGTTGACATCTAAAATGGTATATGTAAACCCCATATGCATATAACAGCATGAAAACTAGCAAGAGATTTTTCAATGTTTTTCCACTCACCCACTAAAACAGGAAAGGCGGGCACTAACATGCATTCAATCTGCAACACACGTTGAACTGGACTGATAAAGTAGCAACCCATAAAAAATGTAAGGAAAGCATACCTTACAACAGTAGCTCTAGATGTACTAGCTGCACAGATGTAAAGGGGCAAGAAGGCAGTAGTGTCCAATCAAACTTTAATGATGCATTCTATTTCCTTATTTCCCCATAAAAAATGTGGGAAAACACCTCTCATTCCATTAAGCCCAAAAAGCAATAAATGTATAACTGCAAAAGAGTATCTTAAGAAGATTATTTACTAGACTTAGCTAATTTAGTGATTATGTTTTAAATGTACATGTAAAATCTACTTGCTCCAACATGTAAACTGTGAAATAGGCCAGCTGAAAATTTTAGAACGTATCTTCCCACAGTCTTCATCTCACTAATTCATTTATTTCAGAAGAGATGTACTCTAAAATGGTGGAGTCTATCAAAATACTACTGTGACTATTCTCCTTTTTTCTGTCTATTTAAAACACATTCCTCTTAAAATATTTCTATTTTCAGAACAAGACAAACATACACAAGTTGCCTGCTATATCTGTGTCTTTCTGTCTACCTATTCTACAGGTTTATTCCTCATCCCACTGAAGTGAATGTGGATTTTTCTGTCACACAGAAGATAACATATCTTGCTCTTTTTATTTTTGATCATGGAAGTTGGATGCAAGGCTGGTTAGAAAACAAGAATTCCACTTGGCAAAAAAAAGTAAATTACATTTTGACATTTGGTTTTGATGATGCACATTGGAATAGAACAAAGCGAACAAAAGAATTCCAAGAACTTTTTAAAATGCCTTGTAGAGGGAAAGCAGATGAAAGTCAGAAGCCTGTGGACTCCCTTCCTTATTAGTGTGCTTACTTGGCTTGCAGGAACAAAGCAGGTGTGGGTCTTTGCTAAACTCCCTTATGTGCTATCAAAACTCCTAACACCTGTGCCAGAGAGTGAGCTTCTCTTAATCTATCTCTATAAAGATTAAACTTATTCTAGGATAGAGGCAAATGTCTTAATTTGTAAATAAAAGAAGGGTTTGGATTCAAGCACTACCGTGGGATTCTCCATATTTTCTGAACTGTTAGCACATTTCCTTGTATGTTCTTGGTTCATGTCAGCTAGCACTCAGGCAGATAATGCCTAGATATCATTCAGGTCAAACATCAATGGTCATTCCTCATAGGATGTTAAGGCATAGCCCCATCTTTTGAGGGAGAAAAGAGTTTTGTCCTACGGATGAACACTGACATGTCCCATATAGCCCTAGGCCATAGAACAGGCCCTGGCTTGTTTTTATTTCATAATGTAAGTATAATAAAAAATGCTGACTCTATAGGTAGATGGTTAGAAAGGTGAAGTACTCAGTTAAATTCCACGTAAGGGAATAAAAATCTTTTTCCATCAACTTCTTTTTTTCCACAAAGTTTAGGATGTGGTAATTCAACATTTTCTAACAGACTCTTTCCATCAAAATTTGCAGGTCAATGAGGAAATAAATCACATAGAAATAGGAAACCAAATGCCTTAAACTCACAAGTGATTTTAGTTGGTACTAAACTATTTACATTATTAATAAGTTATTTGTGGACACCTTCAAATTCTGTTCTCACCTACTTTTATGAGCACATAGATTAGTTTTCTCTATTTTTTCACCTTGATGCATGTATCTGGCTATTATACTCATTGCATGATGCATATTTTACAAGACATAAATGAAAAATAACTGTAAAACCAGCATAAGTTCCAATATAACTATGCCTCTGGAAGTTACTAGTTTTTGAGATTTTTGTAATGCTAATAATGAAGGTTCTTATTTATTCATGTAAATTATGTACACTTAACAGCATTCACATCTGTTTAAATAAAAACATCTAATGTTTTTTAATTTTTTACATACTCGGTCACTGAAATAAGTATGCAATCTAGCTCTTTGTGTAATACTACAATATACACAGTTGTCCCTTGTGTATGTAGTGATACTAGAACAATCAAAAGGGCATCAGGGGATAGTCTATCACACAGTTCATATGGCCAACAATATGTAAACAAGAATTATAAGACAAAGACAAAAGATTTTTTTTTAAAAAACACCCAATTAAGAATCAGAAAAAAATTAATCTATATTTGTTTATAGCATGAAGCACGTAACTCAATTCCAGGCCAGTAATTTCAGTCTGCTATCGAAAAAATATCCTTCCCAGCTGAGAGGAAGAGAAATTGCCAGCTATAATAAAATTCTGGAAATTATTCATACTGCTTGCTTTGTTTGGCAGCACAGACTCTGTCATTACAGATGATCAAAGAACATCTTTTACCTAGGAAAAAGCAAAAACTAATACAAGACAAGAGAGACCCAAAATGCTTTATCAATGTAGTCATTTGATTCCTATCTCCTATGCTTCATGTAATAAAAATCTTACTTCATGAGAAATAATATTTTTGTAAGGCTCTTTTTCATCATTTCTGCAATTAAAAAATCTGGAGGCTACATATAAATTTGAGCTGTTAGTTTTCTGAAAGCCAAAAAAGTTACGAGCTTTCTCTATTAAAAATGCATGTTTCAGATGTAATAAATGATTTTCTTTCTCTCTGATCACCCAGTAAAGGCCTAATGTGCATGCCATATTGCCTAAGAACGCATGATATTTCTGACACAAAGCACACCAAATATCATGCTGATCTATTTCAATAATATATGTACATAAACCCCAAGTATTCTATTGAAAAATTACACAGAACATGATTACTCTGAGTGTAGTTTGGAATGCAACCGGTAAGAATAAAAGATAGTGAAACTCATTAGACTTTGTTTCAATTCCTGCCCAAGAGGCAGGGATAGTGGGAAGGGGTTAAAAGGCTTCCTTTGGTATCAGCACTAAATAAAAAAATTAATTTCCAAGTTGTGGAATAATAAAAGAAGTTAATAAAATGTGTTGCTTGGAAATATCATCTCTGAAAATGAAGATCTACATATTATGTACACAAATATGGATATGATATACATGTACCTACAGTTCATAATGCATGGCAAGTAGTACAGTATACAATCATTGTATTTCCAGCACCACAATTATGTCACTTCAAAAAGAAAACACTCATCTATTCATTCAACAAAATATGGGAATTCTTTTGTTTACTAACATTAAACTATTTCCTGAAGTGATTAAACTGTTTTATTCTCTTTTGCCCATAAGAGCTAAAGCTTATTAAGCCCTTGCCAGCTGAAAAATTCTGTTAATCTATGATTTTTTTTTAATGTAATCAGTCATTCAAAAACACACTGAAACAGCACAGTTTCTAATCTATCCCCTGTTAGTGCTGATTTCCTGGATAGGACTGTTCCTGCTTATTCCTTTCCAAGGGAGCATCACTTACTAAGCAAGTGCAGATACTGGGCAAGGTTTGTAGTTTTTACTGCTTCTAAAAGACCACAAAATACACATACCTTCTAGCTCATTTAGACCAGAATTTCACAGAGTGTTTTCTGCAGAAATTTCTCAGCTAATGGAGCTAAAAGAGATTCACCTTTAATTCTTCTGTATTGTCTCTGAATTTTAACTAGTGTGGGAAGTTCCACTGAAACAGCAGGAGTAAAGATTCGAAAATCTGCCCTGGGACCCTGAAGTGACTCTAGATCATGGTGGAGGACAAAACTAACAGCACGAAGACCTCTAGTTGCTCTTTCTCACCTGGAATATTAGCTGTTCTTCCAACCAGTTTCTGTATCTGTTTTACTGCATAAACTATAAAGCAGAAGTTTAGCCTGGAGATAATGACAACCCAGAATAATTTTAGCTCGGTCCGCACCAAAACAGAATCAGGCAGAAGGAAGTACATATGTTCTTGTCCACATTCCCCTTGAACATCTAGAAGCAAGTGATAGCCTCAGCAAGATCCTAAGCTAAACACCTCCTTCTCTTTTCTTACAATTATAGGAGGGTTCCTTGTAATAGTGTTGCAAGCATTTACTTTTGTGACCAGTAGTGCTCCTCTTTTGGATTGACTGTGTTTTCATCCCACCACTGCACAGTCAGCAAGGCCAGAAATTCTATGACATGAAAACAAGATGTAAGCCAAGTGCAAAACATTTTTTGGTATCTTCTGACTGAGTAGGGAACTGAGTGCTCTATGGGATTCCAAAGTTGGGGACTTTCAGAGACAGACTCATATGATTGACATATGAGCTCACTGATTGATCTCATATGACCAACTCCTCTGAAACACATTTTTTAAAAGCAAGCAGTGGAGTGTGCATGCTTCTGCCAAGGCATTTATGCAGTTTTATCGAACTGAATGTGGTTTAAATATATTCAGTATCTCGCTCTTTGTTACGCTTCAAATTCACAGTAAATTATTTTAAACGGAAATTCTCCCTTCTACCCACCCCAGCCCTATCCCCCCAGTTCTGAAGTATTTTTTTTTTAAGTGGTTAAATGCTTCTGGAACATGTTTCCCAAATGCATGTAAAAGAAAATAAAACCACTTGTACAGAAGAAATAAAAAAAAGCCCACCCCACCCCAAACAATATTTGAATCTTAAACATTCAAAGTTAGGACATGCTGTATTTACAAGCAATAGATAATTGCCTCCTTTTGCAGTTACCCTATACACTGAATGCGACTATAATCCAGTGGAGAAAACTGTAAATGGTATCCAAATAACCAGTGCCTATATTCTAATGAATTAGCATAAGAAAGGGAGTTAACACTGCAGCTGTAAACCTGGCAATTCCTATCTTTAAATTACAGTCACTTCTTTTGCAACTTAATATTCCTTAGACATTCTCTTTGTTTTTGCAGTCTCCCAGAGTGTATTTCTTTCCTTTGTAAAAGGAAGCTGGAGAGGAGGACACTTTGGGGAGTGCTAACAGTTGTCTCTCCGCCGTGCGAACCATGGATCGTGAGGAGCTCTGAGCCCCTCGACTACCACCGCCCTGACCTGCCACCGTGGCTGGCTGGAAGCAGCTGTTCCGTTAGCAGGGAGGGAAGGCTTTGCAGGGATGGCAGGGACTGACTGAGGAGACAAGGCTCCACAGTGCAAAAGATACCACTGTGTGGTGACGGGGGGGAAATTAGGGTGGTCTTTGGCTTCATTAAGTTTACAATTTCCAGACCTAGGCACTAACAAACATTTCAAGAAACTGCATGCTGTTACCTGTTCAAGTTTGGCTGTAGTATTCACAGTGACATTTTCAGATACACTGTCTTGAGATTGCTGCTTACATAAGCCTTTAGCTGCATCTTTAAACATGGCGTCTTTCTCCAGCAAACTGTCTTGCTTGGCAATCGGTAAAGCCAGGGGATTGCTACAAAGAGAATCAATAAAACAATTAGGCTTCTCCTGAAGATGTCAGACAAACAAAAGATTGCCAAATGTGGGTGGCACAAACGCAGAACTGAGACAAAATTCAGTGCTGAGACAAGTTCCTGGTCCAAGTACAAAAAAGAAAATGGTGAGAAATAAACTGTTCACACAGGTTAGTATGTTCTCAAAGACACAGAGCAAAACACTTTGATTTAAAATTCACCTTTATGCATATCTTTTGTGAAGCATGACTGCATAAGCCAAAAAGAATATGCATGAATCTGCTTTTAACAGCACTAGGCTAGCAAATCAATAGCCAATTTTGAAATGGAATTTAAAATACCCAATTAACCTACACAATACTGTTTTGAAAAACAATGTTTTAAAATAATTCAATACAGATATTGCCATTGCGGTTAATAAAGTTAAATTCCACTACTTTTTAATTTACTTTTAATCAGGCAATATCCAAGATATATTTTATGACCAAAAGCTGCTCTGAATTTGGGATATGCTAAAGAAATGCCCAAGCAAACAGCAGACTCCTGAAATAACTGCAACTTTACACATTAATCCTCATTCACATAAATTAAACTTGTTTACACACATGGAGATGTTTTCCCTACTGTCACTCCAGACCATATCACACTCCTCAAAAACAAAAAAGCCAAAATTGTGGATAATTTTGGCAGTGTTGTATATCCAGAGGAATTAGTGAGGAATCAGACCCAGGAGTTGAAAAGACAAACATCTTAATCATCTGGACTCTGACAATACAAATGAGACAAGCTCCTTGCCAGAATGTGGGCGCAATTTCTTCAAAAGGAAATGTGGACTGAATGTGGAAATGCAGGAATAGTGCATTCCACTATGGGATAAAGCTCAGATGTCAAACTTATCAAATAAAAATCTAATTTTTATTCTAAGTTACTTGGATTTGATCACGGATTATAACAAACACAGGATTTTACAAGGTTAACTCAAATGAAATGCAGAAGGACCAATAGCTAACACTAATTTCAATACCGAATAAGATATGCTTTTGGAAACAGAACTGAAACACAGACATAGTTTTAGAAAGGTACAGTTCTAGGCAGAGGCAAAGCACCTTCTAAGCAGAATTCATTGAAAAACAAGTCAAAGTAGTTTCTTATTGAACAAAAGATACATGAACAAAACCTTTCTTTTGATGAAGTTCTCAGACTGCAAACACTGATAGAATTAGTTTCAACATTTTGTAAAGAAATATACATAATTTCCTTTCTAATGATTTTTTGCTTCAAATATTTTATTGTAAAATTTCGAGAGGAACACGAGTGAAAATAAAAAATTCTATATTGACCTAAGATAATTTTCTCATAAATTTATTTACCAAATGTCATGTGGACAAAAGATCCAAGAGCTAACTGGTTTTGCCTTTTTTCCTGATTTGGTCTGCAGAACAGAAAAGCCATTACCCAACTATTTTTGTGAACTTTGCAATTAGATGTCATAGAATAAGATATTTCAGTGATTAGACTGTACAAGAAATAAAATAGCTGTGACACCCACAAGCAGGAATGACTAATAATAAATCACATTTTACCCAGACTCGGAATTGAACAAAACATAATTAAATACAAAGTTTTCAAGTAGTCTTTTGCTATTGTCTAAAAATGCTCAAATTCCTTTTGTCTGAATTATTTGTAAGATTTAATCACAAAGAGACAATTTAGAGAAAAGCATAAGCCAAATACATTTCAATATTAAAACCTAAAGCACTACCACTTATAACTTTTTATTATTCATGCTGTGTTTCTTTTAAATTGTGAAGATGCAGGACTTTTTTGCCATAAAGTTGAACCTTACCCATTTAATCTTACCACTTTTGCGATAACTATACAACACACATTGTAAACACTTCTTAAAATTCAGCTGTAGACTCCTTGCAATCAAATGAAATTTTCAGGTGTCACAAAAGAGAAGTAGGTTGTAAATCATAGCAAAGAGTGAGGAAACAAGGTGACTACTGTTTCCACAGGTGCATTTTGAACTCAAGAGGACAATAATAACATGACTTAACAGGTGTGTTCCATGTATTGATGTACAGAAGGATAGTCTATAAATGATGCGCATTTGTGAGATGTTAATAGGACTTTACATGATGGAAATGCTGACATATAATTCATATTATAACAAAAATGTGAATGATTACAAGAAAGAAAAACATATTAAAATTATTCCAACAGTTCATTATGACTCAGGTTCAAGAAGACACTGTGAAAAATAAAACAAACTGAAACAAAAGGTTTCCAGAAAACTGTCTTTTTAGAAAAATATTTCCATTAACATTCACATGTATTTCTATTAGTGACAAGATGAAGTCAATCAATGCCATTGAAAACTGAACTATAGGGCAGCGCAAGGGAAGATTTTATGTTAATGTAGAAAAGTAGATTAGCATGAACTGTCATCTTTTATGAAAATTAATGGATAATTAATAGATAATTAACCACAAAGGGAGACTTAAGCCAAAATAATGTTGTGTAATAAACAAGAAGGAGAGTTACCTAGGGTAATCTTATTTCAACAAGATGGGACTGTTGCTACTAGCATATCTAACCAGGAAAAAAATCTTGCTTGCTGTATGAAAGAATAGTCATTTTAATTTTTAGGTGTGTAAGCCCTCATACATGGACTTAATTTGAAGTTTTGTGTAGGGTTTTACTTTAGATAAACTGAGATGGTTTTCTTTAAGCTGCCATCTCCTTACATGTCCTTGTTTTTGTAAGAAAAAGGAAATCATACAAAAAACTGGGAGCTGACAATCAAGTAATCAGTATTTGAATCACTGCTGCAGCTTCTAACTTGATAGAAAGATGTTATAAAAATAATCATATCAAGGCAGATTCTGCAATGACACTTTCATGGGCTCTTTAAGCCTATAGCTTTTGTTGGAGAGAACTTCTGTTACTGTAATCCTTCCACAGGCAATTCTGAGATCCTCCAAACAGTTTCTAAGCTAGTTAACGTCCGTAAACTGCATCATCTCTGAAATTTCAGTCTAAAAAACTTCTTAAAATTACATAACAGAAAATTCAGGATGGATTAAACACTAGAAGAGCATTTGAAAAAATGAGTAATTGAGATGCAAGTTGCTACATAATTGATTGAGATGCAAGTTGCTACGTAATTGGTGAAATGGAAATGCTCTGTAAGAAGAAAAATATAATGTCTTTCTGCTTTGCTTTCTCAAACACATTTATGCATATTTTATTTCACATTCTTAGGCTCATTTTGAAACACATCCATTACTATAATTAATATTTACTTACTTAAATATGTATCAGAGAATATATATTCTATGATACTGTGAATAACTTATCATTGCTTTCAGAATAAGCTCCTAATTTTTCAGTATTTAATACTACCTAGATGATTGTACTATCTGTGTGTTCAGGGACTATTTCACCATGAAATGTTCTACAAGTACATGTACTAAACTAGAAGTGCAGTGGTAATCATTGCAGTCATATCACGAGCCTAAGGTCACCCTTAAACAGATATAGCCCATTTAATTTCCTGAACTATAAGCTATGTCAATTAACATGTTCTGGTGCATGTATTTTTGCCAGTGGAGTAACAGAATTTCTTCTGATTGTACTTAGAATTAAATAATTAATTGTAATTAATTAGAATTAAAACTGGCAAAACTTTCCAGCATAGCCCTTAGGTCTGCTGCACTGATCAACCTTCAGAAAAACTCATGACACTGGTAAAATTTTGTCCTTTAGCTAATCTACTTGGTCAACCTTCAGAAAAACTCATACTGGTAATAGCAAGGAAAGACAAATGATTATATGACGATGTGGTCTCCAATATGAAACCAGCTTCCTACTTGTTGGCCTCTACTTCCACTCATTTTCACAGGCCAAGTTCCACCAGTTTATTCACAAATAGTTTTGCAGAACAGTAAGAAACACCCACATAAGGTGGCAATTAGCGGTACATCACAAACACATTTTTAAATCCTTACAATAAGATGTTGTTAAAACTTTTATAATGCAATGAGCAAAGTGCATTTCCAGCAAATTACTATACTGGGCACAAGTTCCAAGATTTTGGTAGCAGATGGGTTGCAGGGGGGGGTCTCTGTGGGAAGAAGCCACACACTGCCCCATGCTGGACACAGCCAGTTTCAACCAGCTCCACGACGGACCCACCACAGGACACAGCTGAGCCCATTGGTGAAACTGGTGGCACATCTGTGAAAACATTTTAAGAAAGGGCAGAAAACACCACTGGGAGAGAGGAAGAAGGAACAAAAAGGCCGAGAAACAAAAGAGTGGCCACACAGGTCAGAGGAGTAGGAGGTGCTCCATGGCAAAGCAGGCACCACCACCCCCTGGGGGGACTTCAGTTACTTCTCTTTGCTGCTGCTTACTTCTTCCTCTTTTCCTGTGTGGCATTTGGAGGAGCCACGCTGGAGCAGCTGTCCTCCAAGAAGGACTGCAGCCTGTGGATAGAGCCACACCAGAGCAAATATTTCCTTGAAGGAACTGTGGCCCCTGGAGGAGTTATGCTGGAGCAGGTAGATCCTCGAAGGTACTGCAGCTTGTGGAGGACCCATGCTGAAGCACAGAAAAGAGCAAGAGGGAAGGAGTGGCAGAAATTGCAACACTACCTTGTGCCACCCATACCTCACTGAAGATATTAAGTGTAACTTGCAGCAATAACAAGGAAGAAAGGAAGAGATGCTCAGAAGGTGAGCTTCAGAAAGGAGGAGGAAAGGTGCTTTCCCTAAGTATATAAATGTTTTATTGCTTTTTTTGGTTTTGTTTCCTGATGTCCAAGTTGGTACTCAAATATTTATACCAACTGACAATAAATTAAATTCAATTCCCAAGCTGAGTCTGTTTTGCCCTGTTCTTTCTATTTTCTTTTTCATCCTGCTGGGTGTGGGGGGGAGCAGCGTTTGAGAGTAAGCAAGGGAACTCAGTGAGTGTCAGCTAAGGCCAGCCCAACACAGGTGCCTTCTTAGTCCACTTCTCCTAAATCAGATAGACAAAAGTACTCAGTAGCTCGGTAGAAGAACTAGGAAAAAATACTGCAATACAATTAGTGCTTTACAATAACAGGAATGCATGTGGAATAACCTAATGCTTGACTAAAGGAAACCAGATCTGCTTGGTAAGCTAGCATAATGCAAACATACTGGCTGCTAAACTTTTTTCTACCTGAGTAAAGATACTGACCTTCAATTCATATCTTCGTAGTGTCCTTCCAGAAATACATAGCATAATCTAGAACCAGCCAAACCAGATTTGTTGACAGAGCACATGCTATTCATAATTGTTCATTGGTTTTGAGTTTGCTTTTGAATATTGTTCTCTTCTGAGAGATGGCCACAAAACAATATGGATACAATATAGAGTTATATGAATTCTTGTAAGACTTATCACCTCAGTTTAAAAATACTCCCTTATGTCAGGAGAGTTGACGGAGAATGGACACAATATAGAATAAAGCAATGGTAAATGTGGGTTATTATTGTGCACTCCTCTTTGCAGCACTAAAACATTTGGTTTGGTACACAAGAATAGCACAGAAATTCACCATCCCAGAATATTACGTATTTCTCTATAGACTCCTTTAAAAGAACACGAAGGATGAAAATCTTAGCTTTCAATATTAGCCATTGAAAAGGTAAAAATTTGGTTGAAATTAGTCATCTAGGCTGGCTCTCTAATAGGCATGGAGGCACCCTCGAGGATAATTCTGTATATCTTAAGAATATGTCTACTATAATTTGGAAGAGTAACCCTCTGTAAAGTTTTGTTTTTCACTGTTGAACAAGCATGCTACTACAGAGCTGAGGTAACTAGCTTTGAAATTACACCTGATTTTCAGGTGAATATAAACTAAGATTAATGGATTTCTAAGCAAAAGGGAACTCTGCAAACAATGTGGTATGGTTCATTCAGAATTTTCCACATTTTCAGTAGTGATAGCAGAGTCATGCATGGGCAAAATAGATCAGTATTTTTGCCTTCCAAGAGCTCTCCCATCTGAATTGCTGGTGGGCCAGCAAGTTTGCCAATACTGTCCTGCACTGACAGCAGACCTGATAGCGCATTAGTGCAAAGCTCTGGCTTAAGAAGTCTCTAAACCTAAGACTGCTGAAAGTCTCAAGAATGGGCCAAAGCTTACCATATCCCTATAATTGTTCCCTAGGTATTTGCAGTGGACCACTGTCAAAGTCAGTGAACAGGGCTAAACAGATCTTCGGTTTGACCAAGTACTGTGTTCTCATGTAGGCACCACCAAACTAGCTGCAGTCACACACTGGGACTTAGCTGCCAATAGAAGCTAAAGAGGTTGCTCAGTCCAATTCCACATGTAAATGCATTTTCTTTGTTTTTCCAAAACTTCCAGTGAAGTTCTTCATCTACGGCAGGTTTGTATTATTGTCATATAAACTGTCACTATATAGAAAACTCTCAAAAAGTAGCTCTCATCATCCATTTATTTCAGGAAGGAAAGAGTAGAGAAAGAAGATTTTTCGGGCCACTTCTACTGTGTGCAAGTCATGTATTCCAGAGGTTCATGGGTTTTTCCACCAAAGAACAGTATCCGGTATAATACATGCACCACAGCATAAACTTCTAGAATATAAAGCACATAGAAATGCATCACCTAGATGCAAGAACAATGAAAAAGTTCTCAAAGTCTCTAAAACTTGTAAGAATAACTCTTTTGCTAAGCATCACTACAGAGTTACAGGGCTAACCTACCTTCCACTCCTGGTATTATAACTTTTATCAATGATTACAAACAAAAGTTTTCTTTATGTTTGAGAATATAAAGCCTTAGTTTCCTACTGCAAAATTCAATTATTTTCACTTAAAAGTCAGTTGAAGGCCACATAGATTTCAGGAGTATGACTGAAGTTATTGAAACAGTGGGTTATACTAGTGGACTGCTTATTTCTTAAGGAATTAACAAGCATAAGAAATAAGTAGTTCCACAAGCATTACTGTCCTAAACCCAGCTATGTACATTAATAACTACAAATCATGAAGTAGAAACAATATACTGTGTTTAATATCCATGAAATATACAATCTTTAATAAATATAAATATATCCCACAGAATTCTATATTTAACAGATTGTTCATTACATGACAATCGCTCATTTCTTCCAAATTTTAATGTATCCAAATACACTCTGCAGATCATAAATTATAACTATTATGAAACGGAAGCTTATATATCTTCTCTGTCTCTTTATAAGAGGCTTTATTTATTTTTTCTTCTTCCATACTCTCAAGTGATTGTTACAGAAAATTAATGAAGGAATTCCATGAGCTTATGCCACCAACATGCTTCAAATATACAGCAACTGCATACTGTTTATAAGACGTGAGCCGTACCTTTTAACATTCTCATGTATCAGAGTATCTGGAAATGAGAATCTCAGAAATCAATGTCTTGCACTACCATAAACCTGCCATTTATGCTTCATACCTGTTTTATGCCTCTTTTCACATACCTCTGACAGCCTTCTCTAAGTTTCACAAGAAAATAAAAAAGATCAATATTTACAATTTAAGACACAAATTGAATCTTCAACTCAATACCAGATTTTAAGTTCACGCTGCTAAATTCTAGTTAATTCCATTTTAATTTTAAGTGGTACAAATATAAGTACAAATTTGTAACTACCTGGAGTTGTATCATTTTATCTGCGATTGCACATACTATTTTCATTTTCAGGACTTGTCACTGCTTCTCTCACAGGCAATGGCAGTTTTACTACACTATTCCCATCTATGTTAGTGAAAATATGTTTGGGTCTACAGTATTAACCCCTAATAATTCTGCTAAGGTAACCCCAGATCATTTTACTGGCAATTATAACAATGTATTTTACTACTCATAGTCTATATTTATAGAATTAAAGTTTACAAAAAGAAATGAGAGATAAAAATGCAAAAGATGATTCAAGAGATTTCCAAAATGAAAAAGTTACTTGGCCCATCAAATTGCATAGAATCACAGAATGGTTGAGGTTGGACAGGACCTCTAGAAGGCATGTGGTCCAACCCCTCTGCTCAAGCAGCGACACATAGAGCTGGTTGCTTAGGACCATGTCCAGGTGGGTTTTGAATATCTTCAGATACACACAGACAGGATTCACAGATTGACTAATATAGTTCAAGTGATAATCTGGCCTCAGTGCACCACTCTTTAACAACAGAAACACTTACAGTTTATTGGAAATTACGGGCAGATCATGGATGATCTCTTCATATGGCTCTTCTTGAGACAAAGCAGAAACAGCTAAAGGGTCTTTCATTTTTTCCTCCCAAACAATTTCAGCCTTCAGAAGCATTTCCTCAATAAACTCAGAAGCTGCAACATCTAAGAAATTGGAACACCAAGATATCAGACAAAGAAAACAGTGCAGAACAGCTCCTTTAAGTCCAAATCTCTAAATCAGGTTAAGATTAAGCATCTGGATAGATACAATGAAAAGAATTGCTCATATGTTGATCATAAAACAATACTTGAAATTACTGGGAAAACAAAAGCAAAGTAAATTCAGTATGGAATTAAGCTGTCATTTACAAAACTTCAAGACCATTCTCACTGTGTAGCAAATTGAAGTATTATTCACAGGACTCCAGGAAAAACAATGCAACCATTTTCAACTCTGTATTTCAATGAAAACATGTCCTTAAACAATTTTCAAACCTTTTATATTTCCACAAACTAGACTGATATATCTTGCACATACAGAAGTGCTGAAATCAGTTGTGTTTGCAGACCAGAAATACAGTTAACTGTCTTAAATATATACTAAATGTGGTTAGCTAGCTGTATTTTTAGATGATCTATTTGGCCTTTTATACAAATACAAACTGGCATGTATCTAACCACAAACAACTTTTCTGAGGTTAAGTGTCATGAAGTTCCAAGTGAATGTATTTGTAGGTGGTACATTACTTGAAGCATAACGTGTATTGCTTTATTTTGCGATAGAAGTTTCTCCTCATAACCTGATGGAAAGGTTCTATTTTCTGCATTACTGGGTTCCTTCTTCATTTTATCCTAACCATAGAAGGCTGAACCGCCATATGTTTCTTTTCAACACTATCTAGCATTACTGACATTAGCTCTGCCTTGATCACTGTGTTAGACCAGTTGAAGTCCCTTCCAATCTAATATGGTCTATGATTCTATTATCTTCAGAGCCAGTGCTTCAGCTCCCTGTTGCTATCTAGTCTAAGAAGGTGCCTTCTTGTGTGGGAAACAACAGGTATTACACTTCAAAACGTGATGGTGAATTTGTTTTCAGTCAACAGCTATGAAGATTCCAGTTCACGAGGCTACGTACTATCATCAGTTGAGACACAGAAAGGAACTTAGTAAGAAATCACCAAGGAAGTGTAAATGCACCTACCACCAAGGCACTGAAGAACTTACAAGGAAGAAACATAGCGAAAAATAAAGAGGGAATGCAATAAGTGGATGGACATGCTATCATTAGATACAACATCCTGCATGATCATGACTAGCAGTTCTCAGCAATACATGAAAAAACATATATACACACAGGCATATGTGTATATAACTCTACATACTGTATAAACTACATGTATACACACATATGTGTCCCTTTGTGTGTATAACTAAGAAAGCAAGAAGGAAAGAAAACAGTGTCACAGTAACTAGTATGTACATAATATACATGGATTTTCACCTACCTGAAGGCTTTTCATTATTGCAGTTAAGAAGATTGGGATTTGCCCAGTGCATCAAAAGTAGCTTCACAAGGCTAGTCTAAAATGGGCAAAAACAGAAGTGTTTGAAATGGCAGAAGCAGGACAGGGGCAGAATGCCTATCATTCAGTTTATTAATTCCTTCCTGCACTAGCTGAAATCATATTGATAAAACCATAGCCAACATCTCCAAAATGCCACCATTTGCAACTACTACACACATTCATATAAATCACAAGAGGCAGAATAAAACACACTTCTTTCATAATTGCTATGATTTCAATGTACCCCCAGCATAACTCCACCCTCCAAGGTCTCCCTCCATCCTTAAACGTGTAAACAAATCCACATCAGTAAGGAAAAAAACTAACCCTCCATCACCACCTGTCATGACTTAGATCACAAATGTTTCTTTATGCCTAAATAATTCAACAACTGTGTACCATCACTGCCAAAGGGGTCTGACTCACAGCCACCATAGAAGTAAATCTGTTCTCTGTAAATAGTAGAAACTGGCACATTTATCTAATATTTATCAAATCCATTTAACGTGTTAGTAATGGTCACAATTATAGTACAGTCGAGTAGGGTAGAGTATCATATAATGAAGGAGTCTAAAACATATATTTTAAATTCCTGCAAGAATGCTGCAAGCAACTGTTTTAGTGAGCTCTTCTATCGCTGAACTGAAGTCTTTAGAGATATTTCTCCATCAAAGGCTGTAGTAATGTCTATCCTGATAAATTAGTTGGTCAGAAAGGACTAAGAAACTGCACAAGGAGCAAGAAATACATTTAGAATGTGAATATAGAGCTCAACTAAATGAGCTAACTGTTTGCACTTTTGGATATCTGCTAAAGCAAATAGAATATAATATAAATTTAACCAACAGGGGAGGCCAGGATGAGCACAGGGGAAAATAAGCTGTGCAGAAAGGATTCATCAGAGCAGAAGGGAGTTACAGACAAATGAGACCTGAACTGGAAGGCAGCTAAGGGGAAGGATAGTAATTTTGCATAAAAACATCACTAAATAAATAAATGAATAAACAAAGGCTGAACAGGAAAGAAATCTTTGCAATAAAAATAATAAAATTCAGTACGGTTTCAGTACACAGCGGGCAATTTACTACAAAAGACGATGAAAAAGAGGAATCATTTAAATGCAAAAAAACCCCACCCATGTTTCTAATCACAGAAAAGCAGGAAAATATTGCTGCAAATTTCTATGAAAATTGAAAGATCTTTCTCTCCTCAGCTTTCTAATGCTGGCTTTCCATTCTGGCAGTAACAGCAGAAAATTCGGCAAACTGTGGAAGCAGGGAGGAAGCTGTAACAGGTTTATTTCCAAATCCAATTAGCCCTGCTTTCAACCGAGACCTCTCAACACACATATATCTGTGTTTTTTCATTATGAAAAAATGGAACGTGCTTAGTCACTGAGCTTACTAAGTCAGCAGCAGTTGCATAATCTTGTTAACAGCCATTCTGAAAAGTGGTAGTGTTTGTATAGAAGGAGGAGGGTTTAAAATGCACTTTCAGTTTAGTAATAATACACAGCTTTTTGGGGTTCCCAAAGTTTTGGATTTATGCCGCAAGAAATCCCATGCTCCTATATCAATGCTTCCTGCCGCCAATCAAATATCTCCAACTGGGAATCCTTGACACACATCACCAAGACTAAGGTATTCAGGTCACTGGCAATTTCAATTACCTGCTCTTGGATACACAAAATTGTCTGTGTTAGTTTTAACCTCATTCACTTAGGCTTTAGAAGGAGTATTTTAAAGTTCATTGCTGTATCTTCAGAACTGTGCCTAACAGTGGAAATATTTTTACAATAGTAAAATAGATTCTACTTCAGAAAGTAGAATAATTTCAGCAAATTACCAGAGTCTAAAGGTATTTAAATTTCAGTTACAAATAAAGTAGATATGACTATGTTAAGAGAAACTGCAATGCCTAATGAAATATTGTAGACCCTAAAAATAAAATGACTATATATATTCTTATTTCCCAGTGATGTCTTTGCCAATTAATATAAATGGGAAAGAAAAAACAATGTGATGACTCACTGTGCACAAAACTACTAGTAATGGCAATTACTTAAAACATCTGCTTGCAAAATATGACTTGCCTTGTTTCTCCTCTTATGCCCTTGATTATCTATTCAGTGCCTTTTGACAGGACACCAGGAAACCCTTTAGACCTTACTTTTCTGCTTTGAGAACTTATCTTTGAGTACCTTCCTTCATGAAACACACAGTTACCTTTTTTTGGTACAAATAAAGAATAGTGCTCTCTCTATTCTTGGTGTTTTGTCCAAATTATAGTTTGTCTACGTCTCTCTGACATCTCTTACTGGATATCTTGCCCTTTGACAGTTGACAACGCTGCTGCAAAAAAATATTTTCCTATCTTACCCCTTTAATCTGAAAGTCCTACATATGGATTCCCCCCGGGGCTGCTGCTTTTCCCACCAAGCCAGAAACTGCTTGCCTTCATTTTCAAAGGTTTTCATAGACACTCCATGCTTTACCTGTTCCCACTCATTCAGCATTCAGATTCCAGTTCCCACCTCACATCAGTCTGTGACTTTGGCCATCACTAATATGTTTTCAGATAGCTATTTCTGTGTTTTTTCTAAGATACTATAGTAGTAAGGAAGTCTTCAAATTAACTGCAAAGTTCCACTGTAAACCTTCATTCAAGCCTGTTCTGATCTAATGCTTGCCAAGCAGAGAAACAGGTAATGCACTGCCATTCCACCATTCAGGTGTATTGAAAAATGGTTCAGTCTCTGGGCCCAGAGGGTGGTGACCAGTAGCAAGAAGTCTAGGTGGAGGCCAGTAACTAGTGGTGTACCCCAGGGATCAGTGCTGGGTCCTAGTCTGTTAAACATCTTCACTAATGATCTGGATGACCTGGTGGATTGTACCCTCAGCAATTTTGCAGATGACACCAAGTGGGAGGAGTGGCTGATATGCCAAAGGCTCATGCCATCCAGAGTGTCTTTGACAGGCTGGAGAAATGGGCTGACAGGAACCTCATGAAGTTCCACAAGGGGAAGTGCGAAATCCTGCACCTGAGGAGGAACAACCCCAGGCACCAGCACATGCTGGGGATTGCCTGGCTGGAAAGGAGCTTTGCAGGAAAGGACCTGCAGGTTCAAGTAGATACCAAGTTGAATGTGAGCAAAAAATGTGCTTTGGCTACAGAGAAAGTAAATGGTATCCCGAGCTGCATATAGGAGGAGTGTTGCCAGTAGGTGGAGGGAGGTGATCCTTCTCCTCTACTTAACGCTGGTGAGTCTGCATCTGGAGTGCTGTGTCCACTTCTGGACACCTCAACACTAAAGAGACATGGAGAGAGTCTAGAAAAAGGCCATTAAGATGATTAGGAGACCGGGGTACCTCACATATGAGGAAAGGCTGCGAGAGCTGGAGTTGTCCAACCTGGAGAAGACAAGGCTCAGGGGAATCTCATCCATGTGGGTATATACCTGAAGGGAGGATGCAAAGAAAACAGAGCCAGGCTCTTTTCAGTGGTGCCCAGTGACAGGACCAGAGACAATGGGCACAAACCGAAATGCAGGAGATTCCCTCTGAACATCAGGAAACACTGTTTCACTGTGATGGTGACCTAGCACTGGCACAGGTTGTCCAGAGAGGTGTGAAGTCTCCATCCCTGGAGACATTCAAAAGCTGACTAGACATGGTTCTGGCCAACTTGCTGTAGGTGTCCCTACTTGACCAGACTAGATGACCTCCATGGATCCCTTCCAATCTCAAACATTCTGTGAGTCTGCATAATGTGGTAAAGGTCATCTATGACTTTTGCAGAAAATACCAATATTTTTTTTTTCCATTAGAATCAATCTGTTAGCAAACTTATAACAGTTTGAATATTTATGGACAAGGGAAATTCTTAATTAAAATATATAAAGAAAGATTATACTAATTATAGCTTTACATAGGCAAAATTAAATAAAAAGGAGGTTTGTACATGTAGAAACTGAGCTTGAGAAACAAAACAGAATGCACGATCAGATATGCAGGCAGGCCACAACAGTTACATCAAAAGAGCTATGTGCTTTTTTTCCAAAACAGCAAGTGGGAAAAAAATGCAGCCTGCCTACTGTGAACCTAAGCTTTAGTCCTCAAAGGAAATACTACAAGGAAATAAAGTGCAACTCATACTAATGGGAGAAACACTTATGATCTAAGTAGCTAGAAAAACATGCACAGATGAACAGGGAAAACACTGACTGGACAGGGAAGCGTTGGACTTGAACAGTTCTTTAAACCTAGTGAAACATGAAGTGCAACACTGAAAATAAAAAACTCTAAGAGGCCAAAAGGCAGCATAAATAAATTTACTGCAATAGGCACATTATAAAACCAAATACAATTTCCCCATGCCAAAAAAGGAGCTAAGTTTTACCACACATTAAATGTTAGCTAAGAAAGCCCATTGCTCAGTTTCATAAACCACAGGCTTAGGAGCACCAGTGTTGGCCAGCTGACAGGCTGTGAGGCCTGCTGCCACAGATAAGTGACTGTAGTGACCGGGTAGGAAATGCGGGGCATGAAGGGGTGAAAGACATTACTCAAGAATCTCCCTACGCACTTGAGGCTGCAAAGGAAGCTCCAAACTGCTCTCAAGCCATGTTAGTTTTACCGTTAGTAAATTAGCTGCAGAGCAGAATCAATTCTCCTGAAAGGCGTCTTTCTCTCCTGTCTGGTCGGGTATTTTCCTCTGCGGCTATGCACAGGATGCTAGATCTGTGCAGCCCCTGCAAAGGATAAGCTGCTGGCTCTGGCTGAGCTTTGAACTCTTATTATCCAAGCCCCAGTGTCACTACCTCAGATTGTGTATTCCCTTTTCTTTACCATTGGAGAGATACCTGCTTAAGTTGTAAATTCAGAAAGCTGGAGGTTTTATGTAAATGTCCTGCTGTGCTATTTTGCACAGCAATGAATATGCATCATCCAATTCCCATGTACCCCCAACAGTAAATTCCTTCAGTCTTTCACTTTTCTTCCCTGTCAAAACCAACGTTTCTCTCCACTCCTCCACTCCTCTCTTTGTGTTTCAACATTGGACATTTCCTACCATCCTGAATTACCTGTTTCACCATCAACTGTTTGTTCATCCCCCTCCCCATCATTTTTTATTCCTCAGGCCCTTTTTCTCTGTTCCCTGTATATGAAACTCACAGCTTTTCACATGTATCTCCCCATCTTGTTTTCTTCTGCTCTTTTATTGATGTTTTACCCTTTTCTTGGGACAATGTTACTTTTCCTTCTTGACATCCAGTCTCTTTGACTAAGGCCTTCCTACTCTCTTTCTGCAATTTCCTTCCACCTGCTTTCACTTCTCAGGTTCCCACTCCATTTTCTCTGGATACCGTCCCCAGCATGCTCTCATCCACAGTGAGACAAAGCCATATAATAGCAGACTAGTGGATCAACAACCTTAGATCAAAATCAGTATTATTTCAGACCATCAATCTCACACTAGTGTGTGAAACACAGTGAAATTCCCAAGTATTAACACCTAAGGTGTTGATTCACTAAACACTATGAAACCTCTAGGCAGAACACATGAAATACCACTAGTTACACTATTATAATCTGCAGTCTTTACCACTGAGTAAGATGGGCTACAGCTGCACTTAAAAGAACCAGTTTTCAAATGCTTACAAGGCCAAACTTCACTGGGTTGGAACAGTGCATGTTTACTTCACTGTATGATTTTTGTTAGGCAGTTTGCTAGGACCGATGCCCATGAGAGCTTGTTATTTTTTTTACTTTTTTTTAAATTAGGCAGAAAGATACATGAACCAAAAATGAAGCTCTTCTGGGAGCAGGGTGCTACAAAATATATTGCTCAACCCTTGCGAACTCCAACATTTGTACGATTTGAAGACTTTGTATTAAGCAGAAGATTAATTCTGTGGGCTGAGAATATTGCTTCTGTTACCTGTTTGGAAAATTGTCAAAACTTAGCCAAGTTTCAAACCTTTGAAAAAATCAGCCACCAGATGCTTACAAGACAGTTTTTTTATTATAATGGATAAATCAAAGAGCCCACTTTTGCTAGCATGGTCCACTGTAGGCCTAAATGTTAGTCTAATCAGTATCAGTGTCTCTGTTTAAACACCCACTTGGATGTTTAAAAGATTTGCAATAAAAAATGTAAATCAGGGAAGTAGTTTCACTTTTTATTATTACTATTATTATTATCATTACTAAGGTTCTTTGATAGAATTGCTGTAATGCCATGCTAGCCATATATTCAGCAGATGGAATAAAATAAGATCAGATAAGTCACAGAATAAAAAAACCCGATCAGATAAATCACGGAATAATTAAACTGCTTAAAATAACACTGAAGACTATTTAACTAATGGAATGGGGTGATAATAGGTACTTTACTAAGCATCAAGGGAATTAAGAAGTGAAGGTTACGAACCTTAAGCTACTAGGGAGTGAAACAAACAAAACAAACCCCAAGAGAGAAGCTCCCAACATTAGGGAGCAAGGTAATTATTAAACTATTAGATTTACTGTGAAGTGAGTTTTGAAGATTATATATTTGTTCTTGATTAAATAATAGCACGCCTTAGAAGACTGAGTCTCCCTTAAAGCCAAAGTCTCATATGTAAACCTCTAAATAAGAGCAGTATCATTCAGAGGCTAAATAGCATTTTCTCTGTGATTACAAATCTGAACCACAGTACTGATGTAGACACAGGAAATTATGCCTGAAACTCATTAAAGATCTCCCTTCTTAATGCAATATAGATGAGGAAGATATTTTTCTATTTAAGTGCAGAAAAATGGGGACCATAACCACCTGTGGTTAGCAAAGTGGAACAGATTAGAAAAAGTAGGTTGTGGGAATGAGACTAGCAGCAGGGTAGGAGAGTGGAGGTGAAAAAATAGAACAGAGCATGGATAAAACGCTGGACTTTGGAACTAACAGCATGAAATAAATTGAATGAAAGGGAAAAAGGGAAACATGCAAGGAGCCAGGATGTAGGTAGAGACAGACTAAGCAGAAAAAGAAAATGAAAGAAGAAAGTGACATGGTGAGGAAAAAACACTGAGATTGAACAAGAGAGATTGGGACTGTGAGCAAGTAGGAAAAAAGGGTAAGTACAACAGAAGGGCAGGAAGGTTGGCGTGAAGCCAAAGCAAAGAAAAGAGAAAGCTTGGATGAGAACCAGGGAGAGGAGGAGGGGCAGAAACTGGCTGTGCAAGGAAATTAGGATTGGAATAAGACGCATAAGGAAAGGACATGAAGCCAGTCAAATGAATGGGACAATAAGGCAACAGAATAGACAAGAATGGAACAGACCGGAGTCAATGGAACAAATAAGGTTATGTGTGGGAGGAATGAACTGTAAAGACTGTGTCTGTTCATACACAGAGCCTGGAATGGAACCCAGGTTCCCCAAGTCACCACTACTTTTCTGCAGTCAGCATGTTTAACCTACATGGCCTAAGAGTATGCCCTTTAAATCTCTGGAATATATTGTTCAAATAAAGGACAACGGAATACTATTTTCAGCTATCTAAGCAAGTGACAAAGGTTACTTAGAAGTTTTTTGTACAGCTGAAGTAAAGACTTTAACAATCTTGACTTCAAGACTGATAAGCTACTTTTCTATTTTTTAATCCACCAGGAAGCTAAACCAAGAAAAAATAAAATAAATTGGGGAGAAATATCATGTGATCTTGTGATGAAAGATGCTTATAAGTTATGTTCCTACTAGTTGCATATTAATACTACACAGAGGATCATTTTGAGGCACTTCTCAAAGTCTGTGCCTGAACAGTCTTATTAGACTTCTTTTTCATATATAAGAGAAAGTCACTATAGCTGCTATTTCAAGGAAAATGAAATTCATATTGCTTGCTAAGATCCCACAATAATCAGATAAGTATATAGTATAGTCTGTGCACATCTCAGCTTTAAAAACATACATGCAAACACTGCAAATTTTATCACAATTTTGTAAATTGAGGTTGCCCCGGTCTGTATATGAAGTTCAAACTTGTAAATCTATTTTCTTATTATTCGGTATTGTGTGAGTCTAGCTTTTATTGCCTTACTCTTCTGCACCCACAATTAGCATTTGCATCATTTTTAGAAACCTTCTGAATATATTGAAAGAAGAATATCACAGGCAGAAATCCCAGAGTGGTCTCTCTGTTTGAAGAAAATGAGTGTCATTTGGTCTGAAGGGAAATGCTGCTCTTCTACCTGAGTACAATTACACATGCCAAAGATGAACAAAAAGACTAAAGAAAACAGGGTGAGATATGTCTGGAGAAAACATTCTCTAGAGGATTTTCTGACCACAAATGAAAGATTCCAACTGCTTGACAGGGAAAATATATGTTCCCTGAGTATTTTAAATTAATTATTTTTTAATTTTTTTAATTTTTTAATTTTTTTTTAATTTAATTTTTTTTTACTTAATAAATTTTAAAATACTGAACAAGCACCCCCTTTTTTAGGCTCCGCTCATTTGAAAACATTTGTGGAATGTGTTTGCAGAAGTCCAGAAACTGTATTCAAAGGAACTGCTTCAGCAATGATTAAACTTGAATGAGATTAAATATCATTTCCTACAATGAGTTGAGATATCCCACCTGCATTGAAGCATATTGTAATGATGGATGTGAGGTTGGTTTTTTTTATTATTTTGAGGTCTACATGCACTTACAAGAAAAGAAAATGAATCTACAGTTCATAGCTGAGTCAAATGACTAATGTGTTTTTTGTAATGATGAGCAAATTAGGTCACATAGTAATAAGGTGTGTTCTCTCAGACTTCAGCGAGTAGCACAGAGTCCCTTCTATGGTCTGAAAGAAATGCTGTGTTTGGATGAACTACCTAGATAAAGGTGCATGATTCAGTCCGAGCAAACAAGCCAACCAAATATCTGTTGAGAATATACTTACAGAATAGCAATTTCACACATAAATTTTGAAAGTAACACAGGATGTATATAACATGCTAGGAAACATGAGGTAGGCATCTCACCTCTCTAAACAATTTTTATTTATTTGGCATATTTCAAATTTATTGATGGGAAGAAAACCTTGCTAGAGTAGGAGTTACTCTTGGAGAGGTACAGTCAGCAGTTCCACAATTCTTTTATCCTTTTTTCTGACATCATGAAACTGCTAAACCTCGAAGCCAGAGGCTAAATCTGTCTCACTAAGTAAGAGAGTGCAATGGAGCAACCTTAAGTGTCTCTTATAATCCACACTGCTTAACTGTTTGCTCTGTACCTGACTCTGCTTTGGACCACTTCAACCAGCTCTCTATAAAAAAGACTAATATTCTATAGTGGAAACTATCTCTAAACAATATGAATGTGAGCCAGACTGTTGACTGGTTTAATCCCTAGCCTTCTTTTATTTAGCAATTTAGCAGTTTAGACATAGGCAGCATCCCCTAAGGACGAAATTTTGTGAGAGGTAGTGTTTAAGCTACTGGGGAGTCAGCTCTGACCTGCATGCCTCTGATAGCTGGTTTGAAAGGTGACATTTCTGTGATAAACAACAAAGAAACAGCTTGTGCCTGGGAATTGTGCCAAAGTACCCAAGGCAAATGTCAGAGCTGCAGCCTATTCCCACCATGGGGAGGGGGAGCGTGTGCTCTCCTGATCACAGCAGTCTGGAAGATGTCCAGCAGGGACAACACTACCAGTGCCAGATTACTAGCTGTTCACAAAGTGATTGCTGTGCTAAATGCAAATTAGGGGGCCAGCCTGAGAAATACAAGTCACCTTTCCATAGCTGGTATCAGTGCCAGCATGGGGGGTGTGGAACCCAAGTGACAATGTGTGCCCCACTCTGGCGTGCCCCAATCTGTTGTGCACAGGCAGCAGACACACACACACACATATAGATACAGATATATATACACACACAACAGTACTCCCCATGCTGAATGTGAATGAGACAAGGGAGTTCAAACTGCCATCAATAACAGCACTAAGAATGTATATGTCTAAAAAGGGGCTGTTAAATTTACACAGGCAACCCTGGCATATTCTAATTTCTTGAGGCTAGTTTTGTTGCCTGCACAGTTTATTTTGAAGACGTTTTTGTGTGTCACTGATGGAGTTTTGCATGTGTGTCAAACAGGTGATTGTATTCCATCATTTTATTAAGGTAAAACTATTAAGGTAAGCAACTCTGACCTTAATTTTTTGGTAAAATGTTAGAATCTCAACATGCATTAAAAATAAAAACTTGCTTTTAGCCCTAATAGTTACAGGGAGAAAAATGACAACAGTCTTAGAAACTCAGAATAGCCTTTCTTAAAAATATGCCCATTTTTAAATGCTATTACCATTATTTTCTAATGTGTGCAGCTGGTAGTATTTCAGTTAGTAGCCTGTTGCACTCACTAGTAACCTAATCTGTTCCTGCAAAGCACATCCTCATCTTACAAACAGAGAGACTGAGGTCCAGGCAGTAGCCTCAGTTTCCTTATTCTATACTTGGTAGCCATATCCTGTACGTATCCTTCAAACTCGCTAGTAATATCCTGTACTCCTATACAAGAAGGATGTTCTACTCCGGATCTACAGACTGGCACTAATAGGACAATTCATTTATCATTCACCCATGCTTTTTTTCAGTATTTGCACTAATACTGTTGCAGCAAATTTTAGATGGTAAATTTATTTGTGAGACTGCTTTTCTTTACAAATATATGTGAAGATAGGTACAGATTTATATTTTTTAACATCAGCTAATACACGGTGACACTTACAACTCTTACTCAATCCCTGTTTGGAAATAACGCAACAACCTACTCATAGGTTTGCTTTTGATAAGATCATTATTCGAAGTATTTAGCTCCACTCCCTCTGTAGGATTCACTCTGTGCAGCTTTACGCACATCCAGTGGGCAATTGACCCATCCTTTGGCCCATTTGCCCCATGCTTCTGTCTGGATTCCTCCTGTAAATATTTAAAATGTTCAGGTTACACCTCTAACATATATTAATTGCCTGTGACCTCTATAATCTTGGAGGGTCAGATGTCCAAGTAATAATTCATCCCACCTATTTTAAATGCACCTCCTAGATTTGTCTGAATTGCACTCTAGATGTGATCCTTCACATTACACAAGACAAAGCTTTGACTTCGTATTTAAGTTGTAGCTGGCTAAATTTGGTTGAGAAGAACCCATCCTAAATAAAACTGGTTTTGCCATTACCCAGGTGTCTCTGCAAGCCAGGTTTTCATTATAAGGTGTGGGTGTTTTGTCTTTCACATGCTTAGCTCACTCAGGATAATGTGTCTTTGCTCTACTAATTTCTCATATAATTTAATGTGGAAGATGGAGCAATGAGGTTTCTGCAATCCACTTATATTGTGTATTAATTTACAAATTGAGATTTGTAATAAGAAGCTTGCAGTACCTTTATTCTTTTCAAGTTTCCTCCTGTACAGATGAAAATTAAATTTTCTCATTATAAATTTAAAACTTAGATTCTTCTCTTTTTTTTTTTCAGATAAAGTAAATTAGTAACATATCTATTATTGTTATGGTCTTATAAATAGCCAAATTTTCTCACTTTTTGTATTTTGTGTATTTGCAAACATAAAATTGTATGTTTAGAGCTCAGGTCCTTCAACTGAGTCTGGATGTCACTTTAAAACTATGTAACAATTTCTTCATTAGAATATCCCTACTCAATTTTTTTCATAAGTTAGTATGCAAAATGTATGTATGTAAGGTCCAAAATATTTGAAAAACCGTTTAATTTGTGTAACTAATCCAATTGCATTTTATTAAAGTAATCAGCTTCTCCAAACAAAAAATGTATCTGAATTACTATGAATTTTGTAGGCATTTTATAAACAAGGAAAACTACCAGTCCTTATGGAATATAATATTAATTATCTATTGGATGGGGTTTGGCTGCAGGTATTGCAGCAGCAGTGCTAGTAAACTACTAAACAACAATGGTTTAGAACAGGGTTTTTGAAACTTCTGTGACTTGTCATTAAAGAACCATTGTTTATTAGAAAAGCTACAAGACAAGAAAAGGCTATTTTTCTGTTCAGACACATTCCTGGAAGGAAAGAAATCCTCTTAAAGAACTGAAAAGAACATCAAACTAAAATGAAATAGATTTTTTTTAGTCTTTTAGTAGAACGTACAGATTTATCACTGTAGTGCGTTTTTCAAGAGAGAATTTTTAAAAAAACCTGCCACAATTATGTGTTACAAGAGGGTGAAACCATAAGGGATACAGTCCAGAATTTATATTAAAGACTTTCTCAGGGAACATTATTTTTGGCTAGAAAATAACTATTCCCTCATAAATATATTTTCATTTAAAACAGACTATCCAAATCATATCTTGACTAAGGTTATTTCCATTTGTCATGCTACTTTTTCCCAAAGTAGTAGTAATGCTTACATTTATCTATAATTAATTACTCAAAATGAAATTATAAATATGATATGCACATGAATTCATACTAAAGCTAAAAGGTGTTTCAAAACTATCATCATAAGAAAGGAAAATTTTAAAACACCTGATGATTTAGCTTCCAGATGAAATACTTTCCCTGACATCCAATAAATCCCTCTTATGAAGGAATTCAAATTATTTACTTGTTTCTTACAAAGAGAATCTACATAAAAGCCATATTTATCTCCATATTCATCTTTAATGATAATGAAGTATCTCCAAATTGTATTATTCATTAACAGTACAAAGGGAAGATATTCGCTCTATATTTTCTTATTTTTAGTGAGGAAGAGCACAATGTTAATTCCTCTGTCTTCCACCACATGTATGTACCCATAGTGCTTGTACATTGACTAGCACAACTATTCTTGCTGAAAACACCTAGAATAGTTAGAATCACTGACATCGTCATCTGGACTATAAAGGGAGACAAAGGTCCACAAAAGAGTCAGCAAAAAGGATCATCTCATAAAATAGCAATCTGAGCTCTCAGAACACTTCAAAAGGAAAGACATTTTTTCTGTTAGCCACTTTCAATTACAAACTTTACATGCACAGGACTGTTTCAAAAACAAAAATACCTAACTTCATGACAAAGAAAGCAGTTCAAGTCATCCAGGGTTAGTTTTGCAATCATGTATGTGTTACACATACGTAACAAAAGAGAAGTTCTTCCCCTGCCCTTTCAAGTCAGTTCTTCCAAGTCATTTTCAATGAAACCAGTGGCTTCACACTGGAAAAGATTTACAGCCATTGTATAACTACAATAATACAGTACAAAGCCTGAACTCATAAGCCATCCTGACATGCAAGAAATAGTAGCTCCAGCTCAAGATTACATCGCTGCAATAACCTGACTTCTGAATAAGAGTTTTCTTGCCCTACTGGAGTCTGAACACAGGTAGAGTGTATGTGTGCCAGCCTGCAGTATCACATGAGGATCCAGAGGGATCAGTGAGGGCAGTAGAACTGCAGGACAGCACAGGACAAGATGGGATGAGAAAAATAGAACTACAGCACATGCAAAATGTCACTGATGCCTCACTTGCTAACAAAACTTCAGTTTAGTATATTTTTGCTGAAAAAAATTTCTCTGTAAATTTAACCTTCCAGAAATTATTGAGGGTATACTTCAGGCCATACATACATAAACCAATAACTTACTCTATTATGAAAATATACTGAGCTTTCATACACTGTAAAAGAGCAGATACAGGGTATCTCAGTAGGAGAAATCTATATCCCAGCAGAACTAACTAGCTTCAAAGACTTTTATTTTTACTATTGTTTTGACTCCATTTTTACTATCTTATTGCTATAAAGCGTATTATTCATTTTCTGAAGTCTGAAAAGAGGTTGAAAGCTAATTATTCAATGAAAATAAGAACACATGTGATAAGGAAATACATATAAGCCATTTTGGGACATGAATCAATATATAATGTTAAGCATTGAATTGTATCCTTAAATGGTTTTACAAATCTAAAAATATGTATGTATCAGTTTTCTAAAGAAGACAGTTTAACAGGTGAATTATAATATATATGCATGAGTATTTCAGTTACATCTGTCTACCAATATATATGTCTTTTTTGCTTTTCATTAGACATTTTGGCTTGCTTAGAATCTACTCCTTGAATCTTAACACATGGAGCACCTGCAGTGAAAGACTCAAAAGATAAAAATAAAACCCCACAAAAAAAGCCATCTTGACTTCATATTCAGATCATTAAGGGTGTAGTAACATCAGTTACATCCAGCCTCTTGTACCTCAGCACCTTCATCTTGTAACTCACAGGTTTACTCACATAAGTACCAAAAAGTAACTGAGATACCAGAAACAGACATGAACAAAAATCCCAATTCTCCTTTAATCGTTGGCTACAGTTTCATCTAAATGAAAGGGACTGTCTCCACTGAGATCAGAATTATCTGTCTATGAAGTTCAAACTCCAGAAGTCTGTGAGGATTTTAATTTATATTTTTTAGAAAAAGAAAAAAAACCCACACCGACAAACAAACAAAAAACCCCACAAAAAAAATAAAACCCAAAAAAACAGACTTCTGTTTAGAATCAACAACTTTTCGCCATTCTGAGCTATGTTTAAAAGCATGGTTGATGGCGATAGAAATAGGCACTTCAAGATGGGAAAATACCAAAGAAACAGGGGAATGGCTTGACAGCTACAATTCATAGCATTTTTTTACTAACTCAGTACACCCACAATCACAGCATCAGGAAGGATAGCCCTGCCATCAGTAGGAATCTGAACAGAAGAAAGCAATTTGTATTTAGAGTTCAAAGCAACATTGGGAAGCTCAGTCTTGTGTCCATGGCAGAGCAGGTCCAACCCCTCCTGATGGAGGACAAAGATAGGAAGGGAGGAGTTTTCCAGGAGGTGCAGCAGAGACCTGACAGGAGAAAGGCCAGGACCACAGAAGGCTGAGCTAGGATGTATCAGAGAGGTTTTTGGAAGGTACCTGTGGGTAAGTGGTGATTTGTGAGCCATGAGGTGAGTCAGTGGGAGCAGTGGGGAGCTCTCCTAAAGTGGTCAGACTGTAAAAAAGGCTCACTGAGCATGTCTGGGGAAAGTGAGGATGAAGGAAAAGTGAAAAGGTAGGTTATTAAGAGGCACAAGTCATGTTTAGGCACGGCCTCCAAATTGCAAACCCAGGGCACCCTTCCGCTTAGTGACTAGAAAACTTTGACTACAATTTCTGTGATAAGTGAATCCTGGACATTCATCCACAGAAATATAGACAGCAAAAAAGTTAGCTATAAATAAGAGTTTGGCATCAGAATATAAGAAAATAACTGAAAAAAGTGCTTTTTTTGTCTCCCTTTCAAATGTCAGTGCATATTTGATTTTTGCTGGAGACAAACTACTGTTGATGGTAGATTGATTTTCATTAGCTGTAATGGATTGATAGCTTTACAATGTTTATTCTCAAATGATCTCTGTCATTTGAGATGCCACCTATAGTACAGGAAAGTGTAAGCTTTCCATACTAAAACTAGAATAGTCTTCCTGACTTGCAAAATTTGCTATTGCTACAGAAGACTACCACAGAGAAGAGAGAAGTAGGTAAAAAAAATCATGCTTTACCTGTCCGTACTTTGCAGCTAAATGCAGGGGTGTCCAGTACTGATTATCCACTACATTGAGATCAGCCCCATGATCCACTATCAGAGATGCAACATTCTTGTATCCATTAGCGCAGGCCACGTGCAGCTGCAATATGAAAGTTTCTTAATATTTTAAAGAACTCAGAAAAACCCATGATGGGCTATTGTGTATCTTGGCTGCCCCACAGACCTAACTGGCTAAATCACCATAACAACACATACAAAATATACGTGCAAGAACAACAGACTAGAAAACCACTGCAGAATCTTTTTAATCATTTATTAAAAGAATCTGCCAAAACAAAAAAAGAATGTTAACTTATTGAGAACTAAAACAATCTATTCTCACTAGATACTTTTCATACTATTTCAAGCAAACATCCTTTCAAACACGTGCACAAACTTCATGAGCCCAGGTAGATTCATACATTTCAACAGAGTTTGGCCTAGACATAACTTTCTTTTGTGGCAGTTCAAATATCCCAGATGTAAGCTGACTTTATTTTACTCTAAAATAAATTCATTAATACGTAATCAAACCATGCCCATTGAGTTTGCAGCTCCAAATCAGTCACAAAAAATACTTTCTCAGTTTTGAACCAGAGATTTTATTTCTTTTACTTGTATTACTTCCCTAGATACTTGATTATTTTAAGTGCATTTGTTTTAATGGTTTTGGTTGATTTTTCGTATCGGTAAACTTCAGAGTCAAAGTGGAACAGAGAGTGGGTGGAAAATGAAATAACGGAATGACAGAAATTCAGGTCAGCAGAAAACTCAGGATGTCAAGTAGTACAACTTGCTGCTAAAGCAGGGACAACTTCAAATGTAGCTGTGTTTGCTCATGGCTTGTCATTCTGGGTAGCAAATACAATATGAGTGATAAAGTACTGAAAACTGTAGTGGGAAGAAGAGGAAAGAAAAAACTTGAAAATACCTTTGTTAATGGCTGATTTGAGAAAACAGACATTAACTTTTTCAACATATTACTATATATATTACTATAAGGCTCTATTTGTGTTTGGCGTTTATATCAGCTATCAATTCCACTACAAATGGTATTTATAGAATGAAACAAAAACAAGATAGATTTTATTTTTTATTTAATTAATACAAATAGCAAGTATGTAAAATAAATACAAAAGCAATATAATACCAAGCGGGACTTGTGAGGAGAGAAGGAGAGAAAGTGATCACAGAGAAAGATATAGTAGGGCAATACAAATTATTTACTCTGGTAATAATCAAATAAAGGAGGAAAATGCAATAAGAAATCCTACATCAGGAAAAAATTGTCATTTACAGGTTTTGGTGGAAATTGTTTATTATGCTTGGTGAGTAACTCTGTTGAGGCACATACTTCACATTATGAGATTGAGCCAGGTTACAGTTTAGCGGTCTTTATTTTCTCATGGTTCTCAGCTATGGTTTCAACCATTCCCTCCACTTTTGGGACTAAGCAGGACAAAATTTGCATTTGGAAATTGGCACAAGATGATTGCTTATCCCTGGTCAGGAGGAGTCAATTGTCAATAGTCAGTAAGAACAGGGCTGAGGAAGATTGCAGAAATGGAGAACTGAGATTATTGGTGGCAACCTGTATCCCCAAACCACATAGCCTAACTACAACATGATTTTTTTCCCCTGGAAGTAATGTTAGCCAAAGAGACCAGAACACCCCTGCCCTGGGGGCAGAACACCAATTCTATATGCTAGAAATGCTCTCATTTCAAATGTACAAAACCTTCAAAATTTCCCCATAATTTGTCATAGCTTCAGGTTTTCTTCTGTTTTAACAGCAGAAAATACTTTTTCTATTCAGGTATCAATTTGACATCTATTTCAGATGTATTTTAGAGTAGTTCAAAAGCTCACAGGACAAAGGAAATATTTTATGACAGAAATGTTTCAAAGCAAAAATTATTACCAGAGAATTTAGCAGAAAAATTAATTTTACCATATATCATCCTGTGTCTGTGTTGCATGTGCACATATGTAGGTGTTAGGAATCTACGAGAATGTGTGCATTGATACATTTAAGGCATCATTTTTTTGCCTGATTCATCTTAACTTACACATGGGCTTAGATATATTCTATCAAGAGAAAACAAATTTCATTTGCTAGTTACAGTTGAGATACTTGTTTTCTCTGTACAGATAGATGTAGAGCAACAAAAAACTATTCCCAGAACCCTCTGATACACTTAAAGCTAGCACAGACTGGCTGACTCCACACCCATGAATAGAGACAGAGTAGTTCAACAAATTCTGGATTTCCCATCAGTTCATCAGACAAAAGTTTCACATAATAGAAATCTCAAACAAAAGCAAAATAATCCACTCTGTAGCTACTTGTTGCAAGACTATGAAAGAAGTTCAAAAAATCAAAGTTCAACATAAAAACTGTTGATGCAAAAAATGTCCCCTTTGTCAACATCCCATCAAGCAAATAACAGAAACATAACTATCCACAATGATTTTGTCCTAGTATTTTGCAGTACTGTTAAACATATTTCAGACATGCATTTCAAGTGTTCCAGCTAACTACAGAAAAGGTTTTATACAGGATAGATAAGTTCATAACTCAGTTTAACTAAACCAATTCAGACTAAAGTAGCCATAAGAGCAAAGGACAATAGGAACAACTTTGTATTTTACTGTGATTTAGCAGCTTAGCTTAATGTATCAGAAAACTGGAGTTCAGCTTAAATGTATCAGAAAACTGGAAGTTAAATTAATGCTTTTGTATGTCAAACTAAAAGCTGTGTGGTTTCTTCTCACCCCTCCCCTGCTTCCTTCTTGTTTTTAAATACAGTTAACTACCTTAGGGTGGCCACCACAAAAGTCACAGCTTTTATATAGACAGAGCCAGTGGCTGGATTCAACAACCTCAACATGAGCTGCAATATGAGGCTGCTCGCCTTTTCAGTTATAGTTTAAACACTCCACAGGTATTAAAATATGGAATTAAATACTAATGATTCAGTGTACTAATTCAGTATCAGGCAATCTAATTCAGCATAAATGCTGAAATAATAATAAGAAAATAATAAGATTAATGTTCAGTAACATGTGTGTTTCTAATTATTTTAGTACATTTTTTGAAAAAAAACCAGAAGAATTTTTAAAAGTTATTCAATAGCTTAACGTTCACAGAATCACAGAATCATAGAATCATTCTACAATTCCATATCTTAATGTTGCTGGTAAATATTTATTGATTGATAATGATATTGAAGATTTTATATGCAAAGGGAACATTCCACAGACATGCTATCTAGGGAAAAATACATTATTTTTAAGATTATTTAATTACATTAATATTAAAATTATTTGAGAGCTGAAGAAGTAGTGATCCTGAAAAAACAAATGGATAGATCTATTAGCAGAAAAAAGTATAATGAAACATGGTGACTACAAATAACATGCAAATTTGGGAGAAGGAATACTTATCCACTAATATTGTGGATGTTTCTTTACATTGCATCAAGATGGGATAGCGTCATGAAACAGTGTTTTAGCCTGGCTCTGCCAGAAAAGAAGAGCAAAAAACAGGACTCACTGAGTGATGTTTCAGGCCCTTTCTTAGAGAGAATGTCAGAGACCACAAGTATCTGCTGCAGTTCTAAACTACAACGCTAATAATATTTTTTGCTAGTAATTTTTGTATTGCATATTCAGTGGCTCAGAGAATGAAAGTTGTCATTATGACACAGATGTTGCACTAGGCTATTTTAAAATCTGTATGATGCAAGGCACTGGTATATTATCTATTTTCAAAAGGCCAGATGAGAACGAAAATCTTGCATAACATCATTTTGCTTCTTAAGAGAGCTGCCTTGCAAATGTGCTCACCAGTATAGAGCTGCGGTACACGCATATTCTCAGGGTGATGATTACATATTCCCACTCACCAGGGTAACTCCTTCATCATTCTTTTGATTCACAGTTCCTCCACTTGATATGAGCTGTCGGACATCTGTAAGCATTGTCATAGGTCTCTGTATCTTCATTTGGCGCAATGAATTCAGCTCTACGCCTGGAAAAAAGAAAAGGTTAAAACCTTCTGCTATTTCATTCTTTAATAAAGAACTGGTATATGCTTTTGTGTTCTGGCTTTGTAAAAGCTTAATCAACATTTAATCAGACTTCAGTATATATTTATAGAACATGTTTATTTATATTTATCAACAAGTTTACTCATATCTTTGTTTATCAGTCATTACTGATGGATTAATTTAATGTCAGTAAGAAACATCAAATAAACAGGCCTGTTCTCCTACTGACTGGCAAGAGAAGTTGTAAGTAAAGCAGTTGTAATATCATTAAATCCACTGGGACTGTGAATGGGAAAAGGATTAAACACTCTAAGGAAACCGCTCAAGCATTTGAGACTTATTTAATGAAAATTATTTTTGGCTGTATTCTTTTAACCCTGTGTGTACATCACAGTGCCCAGACCAGTTCCCTCAAATCTGTCAGCTCAGCTGCTTGAGAGATTGTGAAGTGAAGCAAGTGACATTAAAACTCAACACTTTTTTATCTGCCTGAGTTATTTTTAACTGGGATTAGTTCTCCAGCTGAGCCTAGACCATTGCAAGGCTCCATAAGCCACAAGAAAACGTAGTATGGAAGCAAGAACAAATAGAAGGGAGTGCTTGTGTCAGCATTGCTAGTGAAAGAAACAGTTGTCAAAGTGCAGTTTTAAAAGGAAGATAAGCAAGGCAGTCTATAACCAAAAGGAAGAGTGGCCTCCAGTCTGAAGAGATTTAAAATTAGAAACACAGGATACAACAAAATTGCTAAGTGGTTAAATTAGCAACTGGCTGTGGCTTGATTGGAATATCTAACCAGAATTCAGGGTTGCTTCCTCTGCTCCTAGCCTCACATTGTCACTTATATCCATATATAGAAAATGTAATTTGAGTATAAAAATCTTTCCTCTCTGCCCTGGCCATGACATAACAAAACCCACATGAATAAATGATTTAACTATTCTCTTCCACATTTCTCAGTGAGCTGAAAAGTAACAAAATAATACATTAAGTTAAATCATACTTATTTAACTTAACATTTTATATACAACAATTCTTGCCGATTTTTACATTACTAAAAAAACTGAAGCATGTTTGAGGGTAAAAGCATATTTTAAGTTTCTTAGTTTTAATCTACCCTGGATCTTCTATAAATTGATGTACCATATGTAGTGCAAAAAAGAATCACTTTCTTTCTCTTTGCTACTATACATGCTGCTTTATGTTCTGAATCTTACTTGCCTGCAGCGCTTTGAAAAATATCCAGTGTGAGCACTGAGTTGCTGGTCACATTTACTTATTCTCATATTTTCACACCTGTCACCTACATGATACTAAATGATGCCAAATGTAAAACACAAACCTAAACCTAAGCTGGAGAAAATGAGATGTTATTGTATCTGGATTAAAACCTGTGATCTTTCACATAAATGTAATTCAAACAAATACATGTATACATATATATATATATACACACACAGAATACTGATAGCTTCAAGTAGATAACCATGCAAAACCAAAATGTGCTAGCATCCTGTTGCTAGACTACAACGGACATTGTATCTCCTATCAACATATTCATTTTGTCAGAACTGAAGTTCTCATGCCTACCTCACATTTCACAGTAATAATTTAAAAGTACCTGATGACATTTACACATTACTGATGTCACATGATATCAATTAAATCTCTCTCTCTTTTCCCCCCCCCCCCCCCCCCTTTATTTTCTGTTTCTGGCTATCTCCTGCTTTTGTACACTAGTAGGATTTTGTACACTAGTAGTTTTAACATTCTTGTCCCAGAGATGGAACTCTCTCAAATGCACACAAAACACTATGTGGTGTGAAGGGCTACATACACCTAAAATCTGGCTTTTGCAGCGCTGACTTCACTTTTTAAACGTTTCACAGACAGACTGAGCAGCTGAAATGAAACTTCACTGGTCATGATAAAGTTCTTTATAATATTGTCAAGTAAGAAAGATAAAAGTTTTAAAATATATGTATTATTTTTACCTGATGAAGGCAGCCATTTTTAAGTAGAATCATAGAATCATCAAACCATTTAGGTTGGAAAACACATTTAAGATCATCAATTCCAACCATTAACCCAGGACTGCCAAGTCCATCACTAAACCATGTCCCTAAGCACCATATCTACATGTCTTTCAAATATGTTCCAGGGATGGGGACTCAACCATTTCCTTGGGCACCCTGTTCCAATGCTTGACAACCCTTTCAGTGAAGAAATTGCTCCTAATATCCAATCTAAACCTTCCCTGGCACAATTTGAGGACATTTCCTCTTGTCCTACCATTTGTTATCTGGGAGAAGAGACCGACCACCACCTGCCTACAACCTCCTTTCAGGTAGTTCTAGAGAGCAATAAGATCCCCCTGGAGTCTCCTCTTCTCAGACTAAACAACTCCAGTTCCCTCAGCTGCTCCTCACAGGACTTGTGTCCCAGACCCTTCACCAGCTCCGTTGCCCTTCTCTGGACACGCTCCAGCACCTCAGTGTCCCTCTTGCAGTGAGGGGCCCAAACCTGAACACAGGATTCGAGGTGCGGCCTCACCAGTGCTGAGTGCAGGGGGACAATCACTGCCCTGGCCCTGCTGGCCACACTGTTCCTGATACAAGCCAGGATGCTGTTGGCTGCCTTGGCCACCTGGGCACACTGCTGGCTCATCTTCAGCTGACTGTCAACCAGCACCCCCAGATCCTTTCCACCAGGCAGCTTTCCAGACATTCTTCCCCAAGCCCAGTAGCACTGCATGGGGTAGTTGTGATCCAAGTGCAGTACCTGGCAATTCTCACTGTTGAACTTCACACAATTGGCCTCAGCCCATCAATCCAGCCTTTCCAGATTCCTCTGCAGAGCCTTCCTGCCCTCAAGCAGATCAACACTCCCTTCCAGCTTGGTGTCATCTGCAAACTTACTGAGGGTGCACTCAATCAATCCCCTTGTCCAGATCATCAGTAAAGATACTAAAGAGAACTGGTGCCAATACTGAGCCCTGTGGAACACCACTTGTGACCAGCTGCCAACTGGATGTAACTCTTTACCAGCACTCTTTGGGCCCAGCCAACCTGAGACCTATTTACACAATGTAGAGTACACCCATTCAAGGCATGAGCAGCCAGTTCCTCCAGGAGAGTGCTGTGGGAGACAGTGTTAAAGGCTTTACTAAGGTCCAGGTAGACAACATCCACAGCCTTTCCCTCCTCCACTACATGGGTCGTCTTGGAGGTGACAAAGGCGATCAGGTCAGTAAAGCAGGACCCGACTTTCATAAACCCATGCTGGCTGGGCCTGATCCCCTGGTTGTCCTGCACATGTCATGTGATGGTGCTCAGGATGACCTGCTCCATAACTTTTCCCAGCACCAAGGTCAGACTGATAGGCCTGTACATTCCTGGTTTCTCCTTCCTGCCCTTCTTGTAGATGGGCATCACACTGGCTAACCTCCAGTCTTCTGGGACCTCCTCAGTCAGCCAGGGTTGTTGATAAATGATGGAGAGTGGCTTGGCAAGTTCTTCCACCAGCTCCCTCAGTACCCTCGGGTGGATCCCACCCGGCTCCATAGACTTGTATGTGTCCAAGTGGAGCAGCAGGTCACTGACTGTCTCCAGTTGGACTATGGAGAATTCATTCTGCTGTACTACTGACACAAGTACTACTGACAGAACTGATGTTAATTTTTTATTCCTTTTGATCTTCCCAGTAAACAATTAGAACAAGTTTTGTTTTTCAAGGAGAGAGGCAACAGGAGGAAATTAATGTACTGCCCTCTTTTCTGTATGGATATTATCTCAAACACTCACTAATGAAAAATAAGTTCACAATCCCCAAAGTGGGAGTACCAGTTTCTAGCTTTCCCCAGGTAGAAGAAAAAAAAACAAACCAAAAATAAAAACAAAAACAAAACAAACCTGAGAATGAAACAATTATTATCAGGTTGTTTGGTTCATCATGTTTCATGTAAATTACAGGCTGAGGGCAGAGGCCAGCTGAGTCCACTCAGCCTTTTCCAGCAATTTACTACTGACTTACACTCAGCATGATTAGAGAATTAACTTATCAGTATATTTACTAACAGTTAAATATTGATTCTTACACCTTGTAAACTGCATTTTACAGAACCTTGGTGTGTCCTGTCAGGGGCTGCAAAAAAACTGATTGTTGAAAGATTAACTTTGCTCATGCTGAAGGAGAAATGAAGAAAAGAGTTCATCTGCATCAATTGCTATGTACATTCTATCAGAAATGTAATTAGACCCATCAGCTCAGACAAAAAGCATAAACAGTGGTACATAGCAACAAAAGGCACAGTCTCTGTGAATCTCAAGACAGCCTTACTGGCTTCAAACTAACAGTTGTATAAATGAATGATACACATTTCATTAAACAAATAGCAGTAAACAGCCTGGCAAGTGAGCTATCATAGTGACATTAGTTCCATAGCCTTTATTTGTTAAATATCCAAAGGAGTCTTGAAAATGCTAAAGAAACAACAGAAGCAACAGAGATGCCCTTCCTCTGCCTTTATAGAAAATAGAATGAAAACATGAAAAAAAATAATCTAAATTGCAATCTTAGAATTGCAGGCTTTTGAATTCCAAGACCTTGGGAACTGTTAGGCTTAAGAGTGAAGGCTTCTCTGGCAGGGAGCTGGGAAGCAGACTTACCAAGCATGCACATGTATCATTCTCTGAGTCTCAAACAAGGAGACCTGGTCAGTAACTGCCTTCCCTTAATCAAGTCTGTAATTCTGGAGAGTCCGCTCTCCCTCCCCAGGGCGTGATACTTTTCATGACTTTAGACAGAACAACAATATGTTACTCATACAGTAAGTAACTCTTGCTGCCTGAATCAAAGAATGACCTTCATGTTGCTTTTCAAAGGGGAAATGTGGTTTAGATATTCAGCTCAAATGGGACAACAGCCAGCATGAATAAATAGAGGAAGAAAACCAAACTGGCATGTACTATGGGAATGGATTCACATTTCAAAAGACGGAAAGTCAAAAAGAAAGGCATAGGATGGAAAATACTCTCCAAATACCCTGTAAAATCAGAACAAGAGCTACACACTCACAAAACGGTTAAAACAGTAGTGACCCTGCAGGGCACAGCATTTGTGGATGGCTATCGGTGCTGATGACAGACAGGAGCATAACCTAGAAGCTACAAAATGTATTACTTCTCACTGCTTCAGAAAAAACACCTGACAAGGTCATTTCATGTGCTTTGGCTGTCTCACCTTCTCTGGCATAGGGTTATAGAACTGACAACCCAAAGGAATGCAAAAGCCTCAGATAAAGAGGGAAAGTAACTTTTGGGAAGTTGCAGTGGTAAAGAAATACATGGCAAACATACCTGAAAATTGCTATAAAAAGTATTTTCCTCATAAATGTCCAGTACTAAGTCTCTCCATCTGTGAGGAGAACACCCATTCCTGTGATGACTACAAAGCAAAACAATCAGGCTCTGGGAAATACCCACTGTAGCTACTCTTTCTGCAATTTGCACATCTCATTCTCCAATGGGCTTAATAGTCCAGAAGCAAGGTCAATATCATTTTGTCTTGCAAACACAAATGTATATTAAAAACTCGCAACAAATTTGAGAAGCCAGTCTCTCCCTTCCTCTTACTTCAGTCTTCTGACACCCTATCTATATCTGCCCTTCCTGCACAGAGCTGTAAACACAGCAAGGCTCTTTTCACCTCAGGTGTGATGAGCCTGTCTGTATTCTTCTATAATTCTGGGGACACTGTGGTTTAAAATGTCTATTTTTCTCCTGTACAACGTAGTATTGGATAGACATGCTGACAAAAATTTATAAGAAAAAAAAAAAAAAAGACATGGTACCATTCTTGAAATGTTTATTTTCATTCATGAAAATATTCAGGTGTAGCAGTTACTTTATCCAGCTTTATTTGCTTAAAGTTTAGAAGGACTTTTCTGGCTGCTTACTAAATAGCTTTGTAAAGAGCATTATTTTGTTAAATGACATTGTTCAGTAGTTCTTGTGCATATTGTTTGGCATTATGTGCATCTGATTTTCAAAGGTCAGCATATGAACAGATACATTTTAGCAATATTAATTATGTGAGAAGGGAAGCCAATATTTTCAGTATCTGCAAAAGTATGCTTATTTGCAAAACTACTGCGACCTATAGCTCTAATTCACTGCAGAAGTACTGACTGACTGCTGGAGGTGGGTTTTACCTCTTTGCCTTTAAAAATATCATTACATATGCTTAGTGAAGGATGTTTAATTTATTTCCTTCTAGTCTGAAAATGCTATCAGAAATGAAATTCCCATCTCTTCCTCATGTAGACACCAGTGACAATTCTCTCACTCTAGCAAAACATGCTTTTTTTCTTCTCTTTTCTACAATATGGATGTTGATGACCCTTCCAGCTAAAATTAAGTTAAACGAACTGTCTCTTCTTAACTTGTATGAAAACAAAACTATTTCTTGTAATTTATTTTAACAGACTGGCACAATCTCAAGATTTAATACTAAAGCATTCATCTGTGAATGTCTTGCACATTTACTATTTTATTTGCAATATTAATACCAGAACACAGAAGCAAAACAAGTGTATCATTGTCTCTGGTTACTTGCAATAAGTATCATGGCTGAAATGAGCTCTTCACATATGGTATTTCTATACTCAGGATTTATCTGTAATGTCTTAATATGTTATGGTTACATGTTTTTGTGAGAGAGCAGTAAAAGCAGGCACACATGTCAGGGAGCCAGGAGCTGAGGGTGAACACAGGGCAGGCAGGGTGGTGGTCTTGCTGACTAGAGCACTGCCCCACAGTACTCAAACAGGAAAATTGAGCAGGTCTGGTGATGGGAATCAGGGCCAACCAATAGTCTTGGGATTGCCAGGAAAGACCTAGCAACAAATCCAGACAAATCAGGTGACGCCAGGAAGTCAAGTCAGTGATTCAGGGTTGGGATCAGGCAAGGTTCATTGCTGGGCACAAGAATGCCTCAAGGGCAAGAACCTGAGCCTAAATGTGTCCCCCAAGACAAAGCATGGGTGAAAGATAATGATAAGGCTTCTCCCAGATCTGCCTCACAATTTTACTCTTTTCTCAGCTGACTGCTCCCAGGTTACACAGCTGTACCTTATCAGAGTTGGCTTTGAGCACAGGCAGCCAAGCCCCTGCAAACAAGGGGGGCAGGTTTCAGGACCTCTGGGCGCACTCAGGGCACTGAATATTTTTTTTTCTAACTTGCTAAAGGTTATAGTTTTAGGAATTCTATAAAAAATGATAATTTATTTCTGATGGTAACAGATTATTCATCAGTAAATTGTTTGAAAGGAAGCTAAAAGAGCATCCCCAGTTTCTGATATTCTTCACAATCTTTTTTCAAATCTTTGCAAAGCCTATTTATTAGTCAAGGATATGTCTGTTTTCCTTCTAGCATCAGTAACAATGTAGATCATAAACTACTCACTGTAACTTAAAACGTTAATTCAAGTGCCAAAAGTCTGCACAGTGAGTTTAAAGGTTTTCCCTTTGATAGAAACATATGGGTAACATGCTGGAAACACACAAACATTAAAAGGAGTCTAAGACTTTAAGGTCAGCTCCTCAAGAGTTAGAAAATACAAAAATTAATGTAGCTTGTTCAAGTTTATATTAGAAAACAGAAAGGCCAAAGGAAGACAGATGAGCATTCTCAACTATGACATTTTCAATGTGTCATGTTTTCTGTGTGCTTCATTTTTAGGACTTGAAGGGATCTACTGAAACATCTCATTTGGTCCCCTGTTCTCACTTGCAAAACTATCACCTAACTCCTATCAATTAATCAAGCTCACCACAGAAAATTTTTGTGTGTGATGATGTTATGGGTAGGTGGATCCCAATCAGCAAGAATCAGAGTGAAAAGACTTTGAACCACTCCAAGGCTGTTTGGTTTTGGTTGCCTGTTTTTCTGTCAACGTACTGCATCAATATTATTAACAGAAAATTTGAAACCAGAAATCTAGATGACATTGCATATAGTTCTAAAATAGACAATATATCAGGGGATTGTTTTAGCTTGACTTCACTGATCTTTAGGTGTTGACAGTTGTGGGGCTGCTGGGGTGGCTTCTGTGGGGCTGTTCCATGTGGACCACGAACAGCTCTAGTCAGGTACAGCAGACCCACCGCAGGACACAGCTGAGCTTGTCAACCAAGTCTGGCACCTCTGTGAAAATGTATTTAAGGAATGGCATAAACAGTGGACAGAAAGACAAAGGGAGAAACAGTTGAGGGAACACCAAAGTCAGAGAAGTAGGGAGAGGAGGTGCTCTCTTCAGGTGTCAAAGCAGAGATTCCCTGTAGCCCATGGAGGACCCACAATGAAGCAGATGGACATTCCTGAAAGAACAGCATACCTGAACCGCAGTGGAGCAGAGGAAAAGTGTAGAGAGAAGTGGCAGAGAGAAACTGCTGTGTAGTGACTGTAGCTCCTCCACCCCCTTGCACCACTTGTGGGGGTAGAGGAGTCAGGAGTGAAGTCAAGCCTGGGAAAGGGGCTGGAAAGGTGTTGTTTCAATGTTTGTCTTTCCGTTTCTCACTACCTGAATCTATTCCAATTGACAATTTTCCCCAAGCCAAGCCTGTTTTGCCTGTGACAGTAACTGGTAAGCAATCTCCCCATCTTTATCTTGACCCATGAGCTTTCTCATCCTATTTTCTCCCTCTGTCCAGCTCAGGAGGGGGAATGAGTGAGCAGCTGGGTGACAGTTTGGCTTTTAGCTCTACCACACTAGATTTTATGAATAATTTCAAAGTACTTTAAATTTTAAATTAAAATATTTTTGAATGCATTTTTCTATCACATCCTAGATTACTGTATAGTGTCAGTCTTTTTTTCCTTGATCCTTTTGCCCACTACTTTTCTGAATCAGCTTTTCCTGAACGTCTTATTCCCTCTATGTTGTTAAACAGCTGACTTCAGGGAAATTGTCCTTATGCAGTAATTTATGACTTGACTGTTTCTGGCTAATGTTAAACACTGTCTTCAGTGAAGGATCTTGTACTAACCTGCAGCTTCTATTTTTTTTATTTTGTTCTACCTACTGTTGCAAGGCAGAAACAGAAATTTATTCCTTCTACTTTGCACCTGAAAATTAAGGGTTAATCCATTTGCTAGTAAGAATTTAATAAACCATGGCTTATTTTTGTGAAATCTGCACAGTATTGTAACTAATTTACAATGACAAAAGACTACCTAAATGGATAGGACTTGCACGTGATTTTGGCTCTATATACACCTGAATATGATTCCCTTAATATTCTAAAACAAAACAGATCCATTATTCACACAGTTTGGAATACTATAAAAGATTTTGATTAAGTAAGTGAAATCTCTATTACTATCAAAGGTCAATAAGCTTTAACCAGCTATTTTAAATACCCCACAGAAAATGAATTGTTAAAACCCAAGAATAATACCTTGTAGAAAAGGAATAACCAATTTTTTTCTGTACCTGTATCCTAGTAGAAAAAGAAAAGCCATCTATACCTTCAGGTAGATATATTATTTAAGTATTCTCATTCTTGTGAACAAAAAAGTTCACAATAGATGGTTTTATTTTGGTTTTGTAATAATCTGATAGTGAATAAACTTTCACTATACAATAGACAAGAAAGATACTGGTTTGCTTTCAGATGTGTTGGATACTTAGACAGCTCTTAAAAAAAACAACAACCAGAAGTAAAATACCCAGAGACTGTTTTCTCAGATTAAATAACCAGGCTGAAGTTCTTGTAATGCATGGTTATTCTTTTGAAAGCTGAAGCCTGGGATCTTGGAAGACAAAAGGGGCCACTTCATTTCTGGAAACAAATTACACAGTGAACATATTAACTCCTGTCACTTATCAAATCTGGAATCAAGAAATATCTGTCACTCGTTTGTAGTTTATATCTGAGTCATCAAACACAATATGCATCTAAATATCAAGAAAGAAAACAAAAATGTTGCATTCTTCAAAGCATTAGATTCAAAACAGCCTAACGGAAAAGGACGCAACGTTAAGAGTCATATGTCATAACCAGAGTTTCACTGACACACTTCTACAGTAGAACATTCTGCCTCTAAAAGCAAAGAGAAAACGCTAGCTGTTACTTGAATTTTGACATTTTAAAAATGGGATTAATACAACAAAAGCTTTGCCTTAAAACATAAAGCTGATATTAATATAAATAAAGGTTACAGAAGGTGCCAGGTGGACTTTCTCAATGATTCCAATAATCAACCAGGTTCAGAATAAAACAGGGTAAATAGCGGGGGGAAAACAAAACATTTTACACTTCCTAATATTTTCATTTCACCTCTGGAGGGAGACACTTCCTGGAAATAAACAATTAAAGGATAAGAGACTACAGGTATAAGTTGCAAGAAAGAAAATTTCAACTGAAAATAATATGGAAAAAAATTACATGATGATGGCTCAGCACTGGAATGGGAGCCCAGAAAGGTCATAGAATCTCCAGCCCAGCATGGCCCTGAGTAATTTGGGCTACTCTCAGTTGGCCGTGCCTTGGCAGGATGTTGGAGCAGATGGTATCCCCATCTTATTTTTCAAAGTCATTAAGTGTCATGACTTTCTTCTCATAGCAAAACAAGAAGACCAGTAACATGCAAAGCCAATGATATCTTGGTGCAGAACAAATTTAATAGTGTTTAAGAGTGTTCTCCTAGTGGCCAGTCAAATGGTAAGTCTTCTGCTCTCCAGTGACGGTATTTCCTAGAACTCCACTAAAGGTAATAGGAATTTAGATACTAAAGCTAGTGTATAGGTATCTACATACAGACCTCTAAATCTAAATACCATCACCTTAAACCAAATCCCATCCTATGTAGCAGACTTCTATGCCTCAACTAGCCAATCTGGGCTCCCTTCAGGGTACTTGGAAAGAGGCATGTTGTTCAGATCATAATTCAGATGACCCGTTACAAATACCTAACTTTGAAGCACCTTTTTTGCTCTAAGGAGGGCTTGCTAGAGAGTTATTACCAGACACTTGATTTAGATAGATCAGCCCCAATAAATTCCTGGAATTCAGGAGAACACCAGGCTTCTGAGTGCTCCTAGGACATGACCAAATATCATACAGTTAAGCTATTTCCACCATTTTCCTAAATGTGAATTTGGATGCTGTATTTTCCATTCCATCCTTGATTAGTGAGATCTTAAATTAAGCTCATAGTATACTAGAATTATTCTCCAACACAAAGGATGCTTTTAATATATAAAACATATTGTAAGGTATACTTAGGTATAGGTAAAATTTGCTTATTGCTTTCTTCAGTCAGTAATTATTTTCAGTATACAATGTAACATAGGTTACATAACAATGTAATGTCAGAGAAAGGTGATATCTGTACAAGAAAAGAGAATATTTTAATGAAATACACAGAATTTTATGTAGACTTCAGTAATATAATCTCCATATAATGTCCTGATGAGATATATTCCATTGCAACAACGAGGTACCTATGAAACCTGTCAGGCAGTACCTAGACGATTAACTTTACTTTGCACTTGTGATACTCCTGTGCCCTATAAGATCATTTACAAACAGAACTCAAAGAATTAACCTCAGTAAATATGAAAAAAAATATTTTAAAATATATAAATCATTACATGCATCTAAGACTATTGTTATCACCTATGGCTCCAGGCCTTCCACAGAGTAAATTAGGTTATCCATGACAGTGAACAGGGAGTTCACTCATTACGATCTGTAGTACAGTTAAACAGATACAGTAAAGTACCACAGTGATGAAAACTGTAAGAAATTATAAACACACAAGACTTCTAAGAACTTTAATGTCCCAAATTAACAAAGTTTCTGTAGCATCAAAGCTACTTGTTCCAATCTTAATTTGTTTCATCAAAGTACACTGATAGTTTCTTATTTTCTTTTTAGCTGAGCCATACGGCACTTGATTTTATTTTTCCCTGTGAATTTTGCAATTAGAGATAATGATTAGAGTATAGTCTATTTTATGCAGCAATTTCTTCTTAAGATTGTAAACCAGGCTGCACAACTGAATGGAGACTATTAAGGAAAGCTTTTAGGAACGCAGGGAAGTACAGAGAATGGGGAAATGTACCTTATACATCATATTTAAAGGGTGAGGCTATAGCTGGGTGTTTCACAGCACTACCGGCTGAAGTTGGTATTTACCATAGGATCAGCTAACGCTCCTGTATAACAAGATTTTTGGCTGTGACATTGTTCTGTGTTGGGATATGCATATGCAGGTGCAATGATGAGGGCTTCATGGGAACAGTCCATAGAGAATCATTTAGTCTGGGCAATTCAAAGTAAATCATACTTAACCAGACAGTTTTATTTCCTTCAAGGATTCCCTCCTCAATTACTATTAGCCAGGGTAGATCATATAAGTAATTCAGAAGATACAAATTAAATTTTTAAAACTTAAAATAAGGGTACTTTGAATTGTCTATTATTACAAGGAGAATGGTAGCAGACCAAGCAAAGTTGATGGGCATTTTGTCATTGGTCACCCAAAGGCCAGGATTTCAGACAGTACTGCAATTAAGGGATAGAATTGATCTACCCTAACAGTCTAAAACTAAGACTGATAAACTACTACTTGCCAGCTTAAGTTCCTATTAGTCAAGAGAAAGAAACTGGAAAAAAACAGAAAGTTCTGGAAATCAGTCCTCCTCACCCAGCCAGGTTAGGAAGAGCTGAAACAATACATGCATTTCCTATTTCTCTCCATTGACCAAAAGAAAAGGTCTGGATGATTAGCACAGGCTTAGCTATCTCAAGTTAGTAGAGTTAGATCTCACCTTTATAATGTTTAAGGTTTTTTTTTCTTTGGAAACTTCCACATTCATAGAATCATTGTTAAATGAGGAATGGTGCCTCTCCTATCTACTGTAAAAGAAAAATCCACCGTTCCTTCAATGTAGACAGTTTGCCAAGAAACTAGTGAATCTTTTAAATATTTTTTTTCTCCAGCTCTATTTCATTTTGCAACCAAACAAAAAGAGAGACAAACCAAGGAAAGAGGAAGCTTTTTCTGATAGATCTGCATTAGTAATTGCCAGTAAGCAGACTATATCTTGTTGTATGCTACCTGTTATATACCACATGAGCACTTAGACTGCAAATACCTGCATTTTGCATGGCAATTAAGTTTTTAGAAGCTAATACCTGTCTTGCCAGGAGAAAAAAAGAAAACCAGAATTCATGAGCTGTGAAGACATTGCCAGGCACTAAGGAAGCAAAATTATAGAATATACCTGTGTAATACACTGGATGTGCTATGGACTAACAGTATTGGGCTTGAACACTGAGTGTGATTTCCTTGCCAATCTTTGTTAACTTCTCTTGGAAGTGTTCGTTAACAGGATACAACTTAACTTTATGTTACGTTAAAACAGATTTTATATCTGAAGTCATTGTTGAAATTACATGTATTTATATTACTGCCCATTATTTCCACTTAGTACATTTTCCTCAGTGTTAATGATGAGCCACATACAATGTTAATAAAACCTATTACAGCCATAAGCAATGCTAGAAACTCACTTCAGAAGCCTTACAAACCCTTTTTTTTCAATATAGGTCCTGCCATCTATAATGTATTAAGCATATTTCACAACAGAAATCCAACTACAGTATTTTCTCAATACAAAACAGAAACAATACTAATATTTTTGAAAAAATATAAAAATTCATATAAATTATCATTCAGATGATTAGCAGAGATTTATTTATTTAACAGTCTGTCACTGGAAAAAATACACTTTGAGGCTATACACAACTCACATGCAAAATGAAACAAAATGTGAAACCTGGTCCTCACACTGTTAGTTTTTTTAAAAGCTTCTGCATTACTGTAGTTTTTTCTGCTTTGAATTGGCATTCTAGCACCTCCATATGAATGGGCAAAAGTAGATCTGACAATGACCACTGCCACGAAGCTCTGTTAGTTGTTCCAGTTTAAACATACTGAAAACTTTTGTGACTCCAAATAGTCTTCCTCCCCTTCATCTCCAAACTAGTATCGTTCCACTGGCTTCAGTGTTCTCTTATGTCAAATTAATATCCATAATTTTGGGGTTTATGTCATGTTCACTGAAAACATTCCAGAAGCTGAAGGGCTGACTTACCATTTTCTTCCAAGTACATCAGAAGGATGCTGCTAGATTCAGTCCCTTCTATGGCATAATCAAGTGCAATGTTTCCATTAACATCTTGCAGAAGCACGTTTGCTCCAGCCTACAGACAAAAATTAAAAACATTTTAGGATTTTGTAGTGAAATCTCAAAACACTACTGGGGTTTTTATACATTCCCATTCAGAAACATTTCAAAGCTAGGTTTCTTAGACAGCAGGCTGGTTATAATCTGAAGCAAAACAAATCAAAACACTCAAAAAAGCAAATACTGCAGGAGCGGGCTGCAAACTAGGACCATGCATGGCAATCAGTTAGCCGAGGGGAGTGTGCTCGAGCTTGTCTAGACAGCAATTAACATGATGAGGCATGTTTGCAGAGCACAGGGGAGTGGGAGATGGATGGCGCCAAGGAAAGGTAACACCTTGCTGTTAATTGCTGGTAGTTAACCACCAATCAGGGATTGCCTAGTATGCAAGGCTTAGCCTCGAGAACCAATTAGTTTAAAACGCGCAGCTTCTGAAAGTGTATAAAAACGCGTGCTCCTGTACAATAAACCGATATTTGCTTGCATCAAGCTGCGTTCCGTCTCCTCATTCGCCGCAAATTGGTGACCCCGACGTGATCCGTTTAAGGATCTAACGTGAAGGGCTTTCGAATCGCCTATCTGAGTGACATGCAGCGAATCCCACAGAACTTTGAATGATCTGCTGAAAGGAAGCAGGAGCCGGCCAGAAATCCCTCCGGAGGTGAGCTGTGGGAAATCCGTAATGGGGAATCAGGCTTCGTCCCCAGAAGGAGACGTTTATGAGCTTATGAAAGGTCTTCTTAATAAACATAAGAAAAATATCTCTGGACAAGACCTTAAAGCAATGCTCAAGTGGGTGCAAGTAAATATGCCCGCAGTGACTGCATCTACAATTTTTACGCGGGAACTTTGGGACGACACAGGGGTGAAATTATGGGATTCTGCGACAAAAGGCAATATTGAGTCCCACCGTCTGCTTTCTTCATGGAGAGTTATTTTTGAGACTATGAAAGCAGAGGAAGGAGAGGAGGAGGAATCGCAAGCTCCTATAGCTCTTTCCTCATCAGCCTCTAAGTCACAGTGCTCTAGACCCCTGGGTGTCAATGCAGTGGGGTATCCGCCAGAAGAAGATCCTTTTGACCCAGGACCGATGGACCGTGAAAAAGAACCTGATTTATACCCTCCTGATCTACGTGATGTGTGGACAAAAATAAAGAAACAAGCCTTAAAGGAGGGGGATTTGGACATGGCTAAAACTATAGTTGCGCCGGTCTTGTATTCTCAGGGTCGAGCAGGGGGAGCACGATGCGAGGCTCTTTCTTTTTCGGTTGTTAAAGAACTGCGCCGCACAGTTACAGAACACGGTATTTCTTCTCCCTATTTTATAAGCCTGTTATCTTCTGTGTTTGATACTTATATCATGACTCCTCATGATTTGAAATCTTTAGCACGATTGTTACTAACCCCGACTCAGTATACGTTGTGGGAGTCGCATTGGAGAGGGGGACTGCAAGCACTCCTGCTCACGTATGTTAATCATAATGATGCTGCATTAGCTGCACTGACAATAGAGCATCTTACGGGCACCGGGGCACATGCTGATCCGGTAACACAGGCTCAACACTGCCCCCGTGCGGCTCTCGAGGCAATTAGAGAAGAGGCAAAAAAGGCTTTTTTCCAGGTTCCTGGTGTACAAAAGCCACAAAAAGCTTTTACTAACATCACTCAGGAGTCTCGAGAACCTTATATGCAGTTTATTGATAGGCTAAAACAGGCTTTGGAACGTCAAGTAGATAATGCGGAAGCTCGGGATATATTGCTAACAAAACTAGCTGTTGAAAATGCTAATGCTGATTGTAAAAGGCTATTGAAGTCTCTTCCCAACCCAAACCCCACTCTGGTGGAAATGGTGGAAGCATGTAACCGAATCGGTACGGTTGACCATAAGTTTGAAGCTATGGCTGCTGCTTTTGCAACAATGAGTGGTGTGGGGAATTGCTATGGTTGTGGTAAGCCTGGTCATCTAAAGAGAAATTGTCTTGCGCGGGCTGCGGGGAATAAACAACAACCTCCTGGTCCTGGAGTTTGTCCGACATGTCGGAAAGGGCGTCATTATGCTAATCAATGTCGATCTAAGTATGATTTCCAGGGACAACTGATACAGGGAAACCGACCGCGGAGCGCGGGGCAGCGATGCACGCAGACACAAATGCCACAGCTGACATTTCAACAAGCTCGGAGAGAAGTACCGACGCCTCAAGTCTCTGTCCAGCAACCTCAGGCAGCGCAGGATTGGACCTGGCAACCTCACACACAGCGCTTACTGTCTTTACAGATGGATCAGGCAAATCACATAAATCTGTTCTTCTATGGTGGGATGATCAACGGAGACAATGGGATTCGGATATAGAGACAGTCTCCGGTTCACCTCAAATAGTAGACCTGAATGCAGTTGTTCGTGTTTTCTGAAAATGGAATGTACCACTCAACCTTGTTACTGATTCTGCTTATGTTGCAGGTATTGTTACACGAGCTGAAGCTTCTGTGCTGCGGAATGTTTCACATTCACAACTTTTTACCCTGTTACAGGAACTTATTTTCCTTTTGGACTCTCGATCTGCACCTTATTTTGTTATGCATATTAGGTCTCATACCTCATTACCTGGTTTTCTTGCAGAAGGCAATCGACGAGCTGATCTATTGACATTACCAGTTCAAGTACTGCCAGACCGTATTGCACAAGCTAAACTAAGTCACTCTTTTTTTCCATCAAAATGCTGGAGCTCTTAAGCGACAGTTTGACCTTACTTCTCAACAAGCATCAAATATTATTGCTGTCTGTCCTGATTGTCAAAAACATTCTTTCCCATCAATTGCTACAGGAGTTAATCCTAGAGGATTACAAAGCCTACAATTATGGCAAACAGATGTCACACATTATTCTGAATTTGGTAACCTTAAATATATCCACTCTTCCATTGATACATTTTCAGGTGCCTTGTTTGCCTCTTGTCACACAGGAGAAAAGGCACGAGATGTTCGTAGACATTTAATGTGTGCTTTTGCTACATTGGGTATTCCCTTAAAGATAAAGACAGATAATGGGTCCAGCTTATGTTTCAACCACTATAAAAACCTTTCTTGCCCTATGGGGTATAACTCATATTACTGGCATTCCTCATTCCCCCACCGGTCAATCTCTCATTGAACGGTCTCATCAGTCTCTAAAGCGTTTATTACAACAACAAAAAGGGGGAATGGGAATGGCTATTCCGGAGGAACGGTTACAGAAAGCATTGTATGTTTTTAATTTTTTGAATTGTTCTTTAATAGATAACAACCCACCGATAGTTCGACATTTCACTGCAAATGCCTCCTTCGAGGCACGGGTTAAAGCCCCAGTATTGGTCCGAGATCCAGAAACAGGTAAAATTATGGGACCATATCCTCTTGTTACATGGGGGAAAGGTTATGCTTGTGTCTCTACAGAAAAAGGACCTATATGGGTCCCAGCGAAGAATGTAAGACCTTTCCGTGAACCTTTACTGCAGACAACTGATACCGACACCGACCCTACAGAATGAAATAAAAACTGTGTGAGGATTACTGTTTTGCATTAATGTTAGATACCCAAAATCAGGACATAGAATATAGATTTTGCCTTTTACAGCGCCTAGAACGAAAACTATCACCCTGGCTCAAACCACTTAACAAAGGTAATACGTTTGGACTAAGCACGGGACAGGACAACTCGGACAATGATTCCATTGACACTGATAAGGGGAATGAAGGATTCATAATGAGAGAATAACTAGGTATTGTGAAGGAGAATAGGAAAGATAAACATGGTTATTTAGTGTTTAATAGGTGTCTGCACGCTTGTAGAGATATATAGTTATGTAACTACAGGAATGGTTTCTGCCCTGAGCCTGGTGGCGCATACAGCTGCGGTTTGTGTCCGGGCTCAGAGATGTAAATAGGGGCTTCTCTGTTATGGTAAAGTGTCTCCCTTTGCATGAAAAAGAGGGAATGAAGGGAATGACCCCAGAGGTATGTTCAGAGAAGGCATGCTATGTTTCGAACTTTTTGACTGGTGCAGTTCTTGGTTGGTGTGCCCTTCCACCTATGTATAATATTAATCCAAAAGAAGATGATATTGTTTGCACTTTGTCGATAATTGTTTTTCTGTAGATGTTAATGTAGTAGGAGGCTATGATGGGAACGTGTCGCAGCGGTTCTTATCTTACCCAGAGTAACAGCAGGGAAAGCATTAAAGAGTTAAATCACCTTGTTTGATAAGCAGTTAAGAATGTGAGTCAAAATTGCCACTGCTTTTGTTGTTGGTTCAGGGACATGGCTGTGAGGATTTTGATGGTATGTGCTGCGTGGATTTTAGGTGCCCCACTGCAGCAACATGTTACCAAAATCTGAGAAAATTTCAGCCTTTTTAGCATTCATTCACTCAATTGGCAGTATTGTTTGTTTGCTATTACCTTGGTTGTTGTAATGTTTGCAAGGGCCCTGCAGAACATGGCAAACCTGGTACTAGCTGTTCTAAAAGCAAAAAGGGGAAAATTGTAAAACTGTACGGAACAAAGACAGTGGGTTATTTTGACATTGATAATGTCTTAGCTGGTTTTTTATTTGTTCTATTACTTGTGCCTTGTTTTTGCTTGGTTTCAGGGGTTCTTTTGTGCAACAGGAAGGGGGAGATGCAGGAGCGGGCTGCAAACTAGGACCATGCATGGCAATCGGTTAGCTGAGGGGAGTGTGCTCGAGCTTGTCTAGACAGCAATTAACATGATGAGGCATGTTTGCAGAGCACAGGGGAGTGGGAGATGGATGGCACCAAGGAAAGGTAACACCTTGCTGTTAAAGGTGTTAATTGCTGGTAGTTAACTGGCAATCCCTGATTGGTGGTTTAGTGTGCAAGGCTTAGCCTCAAGAACCAATTAGTTTAAAAGGTGCAGCTTTTGAAAGTGTATATAAAGTTGTGCTCCTGTAGAATAAACCGACATTTGCTTGCATCAAGCTGCGTCCTGGCTCCTCATTCGCCACAAAATAAAGGACTCTTGAATGTCAAAAAGCTGGCTTTGTTTGGGACAGCTGACACTGTTGCCACCCTAGCCGTCCAGCCTGCCCTTACTGCACAGATGTCTGAGCTGCTGATGAGTGAGTTTTGGAACCACCACCATTGGCAGCACAGCATTTTAAAGTGAAGTAAGCTGTCACTGATTACAGTCTGTGTTAAAACACTACACAGCAAACAGCAGTCGTTCAACAGCTGACTGACAAGCAGCACAGACACCCATGCAGTAGAGAGGGGTAGACAGCTGGTAAGGGTAACCTTGTCAGCTGGCCCAACCTCTTATGGTCTCATCCATCAATCCAATCTCAAAGAGAACCATCCCTTGCTAAATAAAATTGCCATTTGTCACCAACTGGAGACAATGAAAGTGAGCTCGATGATTTCAGCTGTAGTCCCTAAAGAAGCAGGCTGACATTTCTATAACTTTAATTTAAAATTCAATATAAAGGACAGACAAACTAAAGAGTCATTGGGGGGGGGAGGGATGGGAATAGATTCATGAGAAGCTTGAAAAGAAATCACCAGCATAAGAAAACTCATATTTTCTATATTAAATATTGTTAGTGAAAGAATTTGCACTATAAAGGGCAATGTTAATTTTTTTTTTTTTTAAATAAGAAATCTCTTATCCTTGAAAATATTATAAATATCTGGTGGGCATAAAAGTTTACATAACAGTGAAATGTCATGTATCTTCTTTAAGAGGTCATAATTTTAATTCATTTCAAGTTTTCTCTCTATGGCTTTTAATGTCAAGGAATTATGAAGTAAGAGTGACCTCTGGTAAATTTAATCACTTTTCTTACCAGCTTGTATGATAAAAAGTTTATCTAATACAAATGAGGGGTACCAAGGACAACCTTGCTTAAAGCCACAATAGTAGAGGTCAACTGTAATAAGGAATTATTAATAGAAGGTATGACTGTTTCTTTCAGGAGCTTACTCTGTAAGTACTGTATCAAAGAAAAACTCCTAACGGGCTCAACTCCTGGCTCAGAGTGAAATATGACATGAAAAACTAGCAAATTAATATAGGCTTCATGTCATCAAACATAAGGTGTTGAAGCTGGACTGCTAGTCTGAGGTGTTCTGGGTTCCCACCATAATGACAAGGGAACAGACAATCATCAAAGAATGACTAACCTCCAGCTATCTCAAACACCTCAGATATCCTACTAGAACAATGTCACCAAACTGTGTGGTGCAGTTGACATGCTGTAGGGAAGGGATGCTGTCCAGAGTGACCTTGACAAGGTTGAGAGGTGGGCCTGTGTGAACCTCATGAAGTTCAACAAGGCCAAGTGCAAGGTCCTGCATGTGTGTCAAGGGCAATCCCAAGTACAAACACAGGTTGGACTGAAAATGGATTGAGAGCAGCCCTGAGGAGAAGGACTTGGGGGTGCTAAAGGATGAGAAGCTCAACATGGCCCCTCAAAGCACGCTTGCAGCCCAAAAAGCCCATGTTGGAGGCTCCAGAGCTGAACCCATTTACTCCAGGTGGGGTCTCATGAGAGCAGAGTTGAGGGGAAGAAACTTCCCTTGACCTGCTAGCCATACTTCTTTTGGTACAGCCCAGGATTCAGTTTGAAGGTACCTATCCTTTCCTGCATGTAAATAATCTCCAGGCAGTGTCAGAAGAGGTGTCAGAGGATAATAATAAAACAAACATATATTTTCTTCCTCATTGAGTTAAGAAACTGAAAGACCTTTGACATTAAATTCAGGAAAAGCCAGATAAATTAACCTGGCTAGCAGCACACTATTCTTTCCTCTCTGAGATGTAAAGTCATTGAAAGAAGAGTATAACATAGAATTACTCAGCTTCAAGTAATTTTTATTGAGTAGTTCTATATGAATGAATTTCTTAAGGAATGTTCATAATGCTCCCAAAAAGAAGGTCAAGTTTGGTGAAAGCTTTGGCAGAAGAAGTTGGAGAAGCTCTCAGAACTCAGGTGAAGCAGCAGTTCTGGACAATGGTGCACATTTAAAGGTAGTATATTGCTTGTGGGGGGAAAAAAAAGTAGTTTTTAATAATAAGCATTTTTAGTATGGTGTATCATCTCTGCCTCCCAGTTTTGTATCATCAGTAAACTTACTGAGGGTGTGCTCTGTCTCACTGTCTAGGTCATTAATAAAGACCTTGAACAGGACCGGGCCCACCATTAGCCCATGGGGAATATCACTAGTGAATTGCCTCTAGCTGGACTTTGCGATGCTGATCACAACCCTCTGGGCCAGGCTGCTCAGCCAGTTTTCAGTCCACCTTACTGTCTGCTTACCTAACCCATACTTTGTCTATGAGGATGCTATGGGAGACAGTGTAAAAAGTCTTACTAAAATAAAGTAAATGACATCTACTGCTCAGCCTTCACCCACCAAGTTAGCCACATCGTTGGAGAAGGCTGTTTGACCCATCTGACTTGAGCAAATCTAATTTTAAGAACTGTACCAAAAGTTTTGAGAATAGCTGTAAACACTAATTTGTAAAGCCTGTCACTGGCTATAAAACAAGTTTCAACTTGGGGAATTTTACTTAATTTGTTGGCCAACTAGCAAACTTTTAATTACTGATTCTGCTACTGAAAAATGGAAACAGGCAAACAGACAAACACTTAAGAGAACTACATTTGGACGCCTCTACAGACACCACTCCTGCCCCTTCCCATCTCCAATTCCCTTGCCACCTGCATGCTACACCTGCAGTAGTGCAGTGCAGGAGATTGGGGTCAGCACATTGTGGTTTCTTTCCTTTGGTGGCTCCTTGTTTCTTCCTCCACTGCTTTGGCATGGTCTCCTTCAGTGGCCACAGTCCTGCCAGAGACATAACTTCCCACAGGTCCTCTGCTCGGCTCCTGCTTGGGCAATATTTTCACTCCAGCCCTGCTTGCAGCCCCCCTCTGTCAGCGTCATGCAAGTTATGCCCAGTACCAAACTCCAGTGTACTTTAGAAAGAAAGCCATTCTAGGTATAGAAAGGTAGGAAATTCCACTGTATTTCCCTTCCTTAGTGTATTGCACGATACCCTGGCAAAAAGATGTGTGGCAGACTATTGGTATAACGCAAATTGTACACAGCAATATTTTGAAGTACTTGTAGTATGGACATTTCCTCCTGTTTGCTCTGACTACACATTTGCCTGCAATACTATTGGAAATTACTCACTGTTAAATGTGACACAGACTTTTCAGCTGCTCAGGATTTCTTTTTTTCCCTGGCATCTCTAAGATAGTTATGGCCAGTCTTAAAAGCTGATGTGAAATCTCATTTTCTAATTATGCAAACTTCCCACTTAGCTACTTGTATAAGTAAAGACAAGATGGCAAACCCACAGGTGGCAGAAGTTACAACAGAAACTCACACAGGTAACTGGTAGGGGTCAAAGTGAAATAAAGGAAGGAGAGAGGCAAACTAAGCAGCAAAAAACCAACAGGCTCAAGCAAAATTACAGACAGAACATGACAAAAATGTGGAACATTGCAGGTAGCAAATGTCACAAATACTGTACCTTTAGTTCAAATTCAGATGGCCAAAATTGTGCTAAAGAACTTAAGTGCTATTGTTACATATATGGCCTTGTAGATTAAACAATAAGAAACCCCAATATGACTAGAGATGCAGATGAAATTCAGATTATCTGAATATAGTCCTACTTTGTTTTTAGGTTTCTGTACATAGCGCTTGGAGAAAACATGAGGGATACCATCCCCAGCCTGCTGATATTAGTTTCCAAATTTATATGCATAACTTGTTTATATTCAAAATGCAATTCTGTATTTATTCCATTTCAGTTCAAAGTTTTATCCACCTGCTTAAATTTTGCATGCAGCACTCAATGTACATGAAAAATTAATAGGTTACCCATTCTCAACACATCTGCATTCTCAAGTAATTTCTCAATAAAAAGATAAATGTGTTGTAAAACTTTATCCAATATATTCCATAAATATGAAAAGTATTTTTGAGAGAAGTATTTGTCCGCAACGATAAATTGCTTCTACTTTAGAAAGACTGTAGGAAGGACATCTTTAAAGATATTATTAAAAAATATTCCCAAAGACACCTAGTCAAGATGCAGAATGCAAAATGCAACTGAAGTGCATGCTCTTCTACGCAGAACAACATCTGTATGTAGACAGAGAATATGCGAGTGAACTCTGGTGATCAATAATAACCGAGTAGATGGTGCCAGGTTTGCACACTATCCCCATGTGACCAGAAATCAGAGACCTCTGCCAAAGAGAAAATATCTTTGGCTCGTGAAAGGAGATAAATTTCCCTTCTGGTTCTAGAAATGATGATTCAAAAGACTTCAATTTATCTTAGGATCACTTTACTGTACACTTTTTACTCCTTTTTTTAATTTCTGCCTATTTACTTACTTGTAGAATCTCTGATACATTTTCATTTCAGACAAACTGCGTAGAATAGCTTTATTCTGCATATATGCAAAACTGGTGGCCTAAAGATAAGGTACTGAGCTCAGAAGCAATATAGCATGAGGTAGGTTACATATGAACAGTTTCACAGTACTTATCTATGCGCACATACCCCCATTTTTGGCCAAGCTGTAGTTTCAGATGACTTCCCATTAAGTGGAAAAAAGATGAACAACTTCAGGTTCATTGTGGAGTACACGATACAATGTACATTCCCACTATAATTTATCTCATGATCACATCTTTGTACAGCTAAACTTGTAGCTAATTTAGGATAGTACAGGGAAGAACACCACTTTGCACACCAGGATGCAGCAGGAGCTGAATTCTTCCTTCCCAAATAGTGTTCCAGAAGGTGGGGAAAGAACCAAACAGGTTCTGAAGTCCAAGCACTATTGGAAATGTTGATTTGCAAGAACTTACGAAAAATAGTAACTTCATCACATAATCACATGAACAGATTGTGAGCATAGCCAGAGTACTCTAAAGGACTATCCTTTGCCACTTAGCCCAAGCACAAAAGTATAAACGCAGTCACAAACTCTTAAGACTATGTTCTTGTAGCTATATGCCAGTGGATCAATGTCCAAATTCCCAGTGGTAAAAAAAGATTTGAGTTTAGTCCATAGTGTACATTTGGGAAGTCTAATTAGTGAAATTTTTAACTCATAAGCAAACTATTTTTTATTTTCTCCATAAATCTCTCTTTTTTTTAATAATTAATTGAAATTGAAAAATCAATCTAACATGCACAGAGGCAGACCTTTAATTAAATATTTGACTTTTTTTTAAAAAGTCTTCAAAATTCCTTCTTCTATTCAACAGATGTAGGTTTCTCAACGCTATTTACTAGCTAGCTAATCATCCTTGCAACTCTTTCTTATTCCTGGTGTTTATTACATATCTTATCTCATGATTCCTAAATAAGAAATACATCTACCTACCATTAATTGAGAAAGAACAAGGACCCAGGAGTCTCCATTCTGAGGAACGTATCCTTCTTTACAGATTTAAAATTATTTCTTTCCTTCTGTCTCTCTGAATTCCACAATATTTTGTGTATCAGCAGCCTAACTTCATCAGGATAGGTGAAAAACACATTCTCACAGCACTTTACGGACATAATTAAATGCAGTTTTGTGTGAAAAAGGTCTGTGGGTTTACACCTTCTCGAGCCATCTCCAACTGTTTCCTATATTTAAGGACAGAGTTCTAGCCACTAGGTTGTAAGTCCAGAAGCATAAAACCATCACAACTATTTGGACTGCAGTCTAGGCATTCACAGAAGATGCCTGACTTACTGAGGTTCCCCAGGGACTTGGGAAGGATTTGTGCCTGTCTCTGCTTAGCTCCCCAGCTAGGATGCTACAGCTTATGCACCCAGGGAACTCTGTGATCACAAGGGTTAGCTGGTTGAACTGCTCTCCAAACCAGGGTCAGCATCCATCCATTTTAGGTGGAAGCCAGGTAAACTCCAGAAAATCTGAGCATGATCCACTGAATTTCAAGCTTAAATTCCTGCATTCTGTTGTATGCCTTAAATTATGCTTTCAAATTTGTGTTCCATGCAGGTTATTTAAAGATTTGAAATAAGTAAGCAATTTAGCTTTATTGGTATAGTAGAAAGTTGGAGGTGTTGTATAAAATATTTTTCAATACAGAAATCAGGACCCAGCCACTGCCTCTTTTACCTAGGATTACCAGCTTTGGCTTCATGAGGCTTTATGAAGACAATCAGCAATAAAATATAGCCAAAGGAATATGTGTGGATATAAAAACCTGTTTTGTTAATGTACCTGTTACTATGCAAAAAGTTTTCTCCTAGTAACAGGCTTCCGCACAGTTGTTACTATGATTCGAGTGCTCCACAGTACGCTAGCCACAGGCAATTTGTGCAGTCACCTGTCAACCTCCCCACAAAACCTGACTTTTTGCTATCTATTTATATGTTTATTTATATTAGTGATTTATTTTTATTCCATACCATGTCCTCTCTCTCTCTAAAAATGTATATACATCTATATGTGTAAACATACCAAAATTTAGTATTTCTCTCTTCTATGTTAACCACTGTTTCCAAAAGGGAAAGGGTAGCATTTTTTCAGTAACAGCTTGGACAATTCCCTTTCTCTTCATGCTCATTTTTTTTAAAAAAGAACCACCTGGTTTAAAACCAGTTCCTTTTTATAAGATTATGTTAACCATGTAAGCAGACCAAGACTAAACGTAGCTCTTCACAAAACGTTTGTGGCCTTTCACTTCCTGTAACATGAGTAATTAAGTTTTCCCTCCTTTATTGACCTAAACCTTCACATTAATTCCATTAAAAGGTTTTGCTCATTGAAGGTTTACATGCACAAATATGCATGCTGTCATGTATACTATGGCTACTGTGCAAATGGTACATCCTTCTAAAAACCCTTAGTATCCTATCAGTTAAAAAGAAAGCAATTGTAATCAGGAAATAATGCTCTATTTCCTTGCGAACTAGGAAACATACAGGAAAACCACATGCTCACAGGCTCCATGGTACCATGTGATCTAGCTCTGGGACCTCAAACGCTTGCATAAATTTTCATTCAAGATACCAAATACCAGAAATCTAGCTGGCTCCTCTTTTTGTGGCTCCTGTTGGACTTGCTTGACTCTCATTCATTAAAAAAGCAAAAGGGATAATGTTGCTCTACACAGTACCGTGTTTTATGTCATTAGCTCTGGATCTCACTTTTCACAAATTCATGATGCTAAGCAGAACAGGAACAGTTCTCAAGGCAGGGCTCAAAAAAAGTCAAAGACTTATCCACATTAGTAAACCACAGACAATAAAATAAAAGATTAAATGAGACTGAGCAGCTGCTCTTAGTTCAAAAGCATGTTTTCCTTCCAACTCATTTCAACAACAGATTTTCTGTGGGCAGTAAATTATTTCACAGAAATAACAATTTAGTTAGTAGAAGAGCTGGGGAGGGGGAGAAATTACATTTTTAGTGCTTACAATTATAGATCTGCTGTTATCAGTTCCCATACCTTTTCCTATTGTAAGCCATGTTTACCTGCTTGTTAAGATGAAAGCTGACACAAATGAGCTGACTTACCACTTCTTTTTTTTCCCCCTCTTTTTGGGTATAGAACAATCTAGAGACTATATTACTGAATCTACATATTGCTTCTCAGGATGCTGATTGCAGTCTTAATACTTTAACTTTTTCCACATAAATCTTTAAGGAAGAATCTTCTCCAAGACACCACAGATTCTAAAGTTATTTAGGTTATAGTTAATTTTTTTATATGAACTCCAGAGTAAAGCAAAGATTCCTGTTCCAGAACAAAAAGTCAAAAGAAGCCCATGAGGAAGCCATCTGTCCCCTGAGCAAATTCAGGACTAGGAGTCTACAATGCAGCTTTCCTATTTTTAAATTTTTAGTTTTATTCCTCCTCTCTCCAGGCTTGACAGAGAATGAAAGAGGAATCGCAAATATTTATACTATCTATAAAGACATGTAAGTTCCTGTATAACCCAAGACAAACAGCATGATCACCTCAAAGCTGCTCAAGCTTCTGTTTTGGCTTTAATGGCCCTCAACATAGCCTGCCAAAAGAAAAGAAAAGAAAAAAAGACAACATACTGTCCAGAAGACAGGAGTGGGACTGAGAAAACCATTCCCCAAACAGGGGTATCTGCTATACAGTTAATCCTAGCAGCCTCTTTTCTTTCATACATCTTAAAGGAAAACGACTATAAATTAAAACTTCATCTGTACAAAAGCAACTTTTCACAAGCCTGTTCTTCATCCTTTTTAGAGCAATTTCCATCACTGCAGCCTGAGGGGACACACCTGACCTTTGGTTAAATAGAAATTTCAGGAAGTCAAGACTGATGACTTTAGCTTGAAAGTACTATGTTTTATAAATAATTAACTATAACTTCTCTCGGGCAGTTAAGTTACTTGTCGGTATTTAAGTTCCCCATCCAAACACCATCGCCCACAACTGTAATGGATACCAGACCTAGGCATAATTTAAAAAAAATAATAGGTTTACCTCAGTAAATTTTTAGTGTATTTATTGAAACCCAAACTTCTAAAAGTATTGAAGAAATGCAAACAGCAATCTCCTCATGTAGGAGTCTGCAAAATGAAAATATTTCCTTCCTTTCTTTTCAGAGTGTCTCTTAGCAAAATAATCTGAACAAGTACCCCAAAACCATACAGCAATTCGGAAGTAAAATCTGTGGATCAAAAATCAAAATAACAACTGAAAAGACCTGACTTCATCTATCATGCTTGCAATCTGATACACTAACAAATGTTCTGTAAATGCCTTACATGGGCTTGTGTAGCTACAGAAAAAATTCAGGGAGCAAACTATCCTGCTCAGCTGACATCCTCCATAGCAGGGCATCATGTTAAGGCATATTCATGAGAACAAATTCTCCATTAATATAAATGGAAAAAACCTCTCACGTCCATTTAAATGGACTTGCAGAGAGCACAGCTCTGTAAACTGGGCTGGCCCAGTGCACCAGATAAAGGGCTTCTTCCATAACCTTGACTCAATGGTTACCTGCAGCTCATTCGAAGCACGAGTTCCCACCTCTCACAGAGGAAAGATAATGATGTCTGCAGCTGTTTGCAGTCTTTGTTCTATTTCAGGGCTTTAAACTCTGTGAGAGTTGCTACTGTCTACAAACTCGTGCCTGCCACATTGCCAAAACTATTCTTTCACAAGAAGCAGGAACTGTCTGCCATCTGGGCAAGCTCAATTTGAGATATAAGTAAAGGTCTGAATTCATTTTCAGCATGCCTGATCCCACATCATAAAAACACAAACATAAAGATTAATCCCTTATGTCTGTGACAACGTAGCCTACAGAATCAACGTTGAATTCAGAGCCTTGTTAGTGCCCTCTGGGCACATAAACTGAAGAGGAGTGATTGCATATTTCCAAAAAGACACTTTAAAGGAAATCAGGAGATAAGTCAGTGTCAAAAATTTTATGCCAGCACCGTTATATAATTGCTGAAATATATACCTTTGTATTAATATAAATTTATGCTATGCCATTATGACTTTTTTCCCCCTCATAGCTGCATGCTAGGCCAGGCAAGGAAGCTTCATACAAATGCAGCTGAAAATTCACTCATCCTTGTGTAAGTAAAGTATTTCAGCTGCCACATGGATAGAAGTTCTTTAATTCACAGCACTTCTGGGTTCCATGTTGCAGAAAAAAGCCCTTGAATCTGAATATGGAACATAACTCTTGGTCAAAACAGACTTTTTTGTTATAATCTAGAAATTAGGATTTATGGATGTATGTCAATGTGTATAAAGAACTTTACAGTGCTCCAAAAATTCCAGGCATCTTAACTTCTGTGACACATTGGTTACGAATGGGTAAAGAAACGTGCCGATACAGTGGCTATGTATAAAAAACATCATATAGATGTACATGTATAAGATCACCAATGCCTACAGGAATAGCCAATTTAATTTGAAAAATAGTTCTTGGTTGTTGAATTGCTTCACACAAATAATAAAAATAGTAATCATTTAATTCATTAATAAGGCATTTTTTCCTTAAACTAAGAGAATGTGGGCAATATCAAGTCACAGAAAAGATTTTCAGTAGAGTTAAAAAAAAAAAGGCTGTCACGGCACATATTACGGATTCCTTGACAGGCATAGTGTGTTTGACTAATGCATTCCGAAGATAAAAGAATTAGCATTGATGACTGGAAACTAAAGACCAACATTTTCCCATCTGTTTGTGCACCGTGGGGACTTAAATTCTGCCCATCAGCTGGAAGGCATGTAAAAGGCAAATAAAATCCCACTCTGTTCCAGTACTGAACATTTCTGATAACACTGCAGATGTATAGTATGTTTTCAATAACATCTTTCAAAGTAAAATAAAAATAATCACACAGTTAGAAGATGAAAAGTTAAAATCTACTGACCCAGAAGCTATCAAACAAAAAATAATGTACATTTCTCAAGTTACCACTATTTCCATGCCCTAGTACTACAACATTAATGAGGATTTGGGATTCTATTAATTCTAAATGCATACAGATATTTACTTGGATCTTAATTAGTTGGCAAGTCAGGTTTCATGGTTGTTCTTCATGTCCTAACTACTAGGATACATTGCCAAGTTTTTTTGGAAATTAAGATCTTAGTTTCTAAGCTAAATAAAGTCTGGTTTCCTTGACTTAGCTTTACCTCAAGTAATTGTTTTTATTTCCTCTCTCCTCCCACCTAAATATGTGGGAACATGCAGAACGATTCAGCTTGTTTGACTAGAAATTGGAAGGACAGAATTATTTTTGTTATATCCATTTGTTTCTTTACTTCCATACTTCATTCTGTATTTTTCCAACAACTTCAACTAATCATTCTTAACAATCAAAATCTGTAGCTTGAATGCATGACCAATTTTTGCCATATAATTTGAACACTAATTTTATCAGCCTTGGTATGTCTTCTTCATATGTAATTGCCTGGGTTTAAATCTATGAGGAAAAGAGGCCAGAAGAATATCTTTTCTCTTGCTCTTGTTGGCTAGATGTGAGGTCAGCGATGGGACACTTTAGCTTAGCCACAGTATAGGGCAAATGAAGCTGATTTCCATCAACAAGCTTGGACCATGGGAAGAACATGTTCAAGTCCAGTACCAGGGCTCCTACATAGCCCTAAGTTTAAACATCCTATTCTCCAGTCTCTGCACATACTTTATTCAAATAGAAATTAGAATAACCAATCTTGCTGTCAAGATATGCGCTTGTCTTAATGTAAATCGATATTTCAATATTCTACCTGCCAAAAAATTGCCTTTTTAAAAAAAAATAATAAGTAAATGTGGTATTAAAGAGCAGCTAGTGAACAATTATATATCCATGATTCTCACCTACAAAGCCAAGCATGACAAAAAGAAAACAGTATCCATGTCTGTTTGTTTGTTTCTTTGTCAGGTCAAAATACCTGTTGCAGTTTTAGGGAGAGCTTCTCAGAAAAGAAACAAAAAGACAAGTCATTAGGGTATCAGGAGGGTGTTAAAAGCATGGAGAAGCTCCTTCTTTTTGCTTAGTATGCAAGAAAAAGTTTAATTGGGATAATTATATGAATTGGATGGACCAGTCTGAATGTCACAAAAATAAGCTGAGACATACTTTTAACTCTTTTAATCAAACCATTTTCTTTGAGTGCAAGAAAAAATTGAGAAGAATTCTCAGAATATATTTTCTCTCTGTGTAATTTAATATTTATATTGGAAACTGAGGTAGATTAAAGAAGTTACAATAAAGAAATTTGAGCAAAATATATTTGTGTGATATTATATCACAAAGAAAACTTCTCTTTGCCTAGAACAGCATTCAGTTCTATTTTTAAAACACTGCAGCAAGAATGCAAAAGATCAGAATGAAGTCAATAAAAAGGGTTGAAGAACAGGATGAGTATTTGTCTTGAAATTGCCAGCTCTCAAATTATTTGGCAAGAAAATGGAATTAGAAGGGAACCTTCAAAGAGCATTGATGACTAAAGACTAAAATTTCCCCATCTGCTTGTGCACATGGGACTTGCATGCTTCTCATCAGTAGCAGAGCTTATGGAAAAAATGAAATTATTCAAGCACTGAATGTCTCTGATAACAGTATATGAGCATATTTTCATTTTTATTTTAATTGTAATCATTAAAAATTATGACAGGCACAAAGAAAAATGATTGCTCCCTGTTTCATAATACTGCAACAAAAGGTCACTTTATGAAATTATTGCCTTTTATTTTTAGAACAAATAGAAGGAAATTCTCCTTCACACAGTAAGGAATGAGCCTTTGGAATTCTCTGTCAAAAAGTCTTTAAATCTGACACTACAGATTGAGTTAAAAGTTTCTTTACATCATCAATAAAGCTTGTAATTACAAAAGGTCAACCAAATCTCATAGTTTAGGAAATAGAAAGATCAGTCCCTGGGGTTAGTAAGAACTGTCATTTGTGTACAGTATTGGACAGTTAGTAAGGCACAGCTTATTGTAGGCAAAATGGGGACAGGAAACATCCTCTGAATAGGAACTATAGTACTGATAAGTACAGGCACAAATAGGAAAATAGGACAGCAAGTTTTATGTTTTATAATGTGTTTCCTACTAAGTTCCATATGTGTGTGTATATATATATGCATGCATATATATGTGTGTATATATATGGGGAAGTAGTCATACATACATATACACAAACACACACACACACTCCCAAACAAAACAGCTGGGGAAAATTCTGCCTAGTAGCTTCACTCAAAGGGTTTCTGACCCTGACACACCGATACTGAAATGCAGAATAAACAAAACAACCACATGGAGCAGCAAAGAAAGGAAGCTGATTTTCATGGCTCAGCAATGACTGGAAGCAGATTTTGAGAAGCTGGTGGCTTCCAGGCTCAGTGTAAATAACACAAATGGTGGAAAACTTAACTAGGAGCAAAAATGAAGACCCTGTTTTACATGATCATCTTCTCTTCAGCCCCTCTCTGTGGGAAGCTAGTCTTTTCTTCCCATCTATGCACACTGTCATATCCATGACTGTATTTATGCAGCTTGCGAAATACAGATGCTGAATGTTCTGATTTTTGTTCTCCAGTCTATCTTGAGATTACACATACATACATAAATATATATATATACATACATATATATATAATGTAAATTAAGTATGATTCAAATGGCAAATGGAAATAAATAGCACTACTGCAGGCAGGCATGACATTAGATATTACTATTTTTCTAATGGAGAGAAAAAATCAAGGTCTACATTAATGTATATACATGTACAGTAAAAATAAATTCTGTACTACATGTGTCTGGTATAAAAAGCAAGAGATTAAACAGTACATAATAAATGATAGCTGTGTACAGTCTACAGGTTTTGCAAAGATAAACGCATTCATTTCATGTAAGGTACTAAGGGTACAAAACTGCTAATTTAACTCAGTTTATTTGCTTTTTTGTTATGAGACAGATTCATTGTGTTGATTGATAACATCAACATATTCCCAGTGTACAGGGAAAGGACTGTATAGAAGCTTAATCTGCACTCAGGTTGATACTATCCTGCTGGTTAGTAATTAAATCTGTGCACTCTACAAACAAGTCATTGTGTGAAATACCAAAGGTATTTAGGAAGTTTAGTATGCCAGTCATCTTAATACAGAACTGGCTTCTCAGAACACCAGTGTGTAATTAAAGAACTCACTAGACAAGCAGATTACCCTATTATTTTCCTGTGCGTGGGTAGTGGATGAAGTGCAGCAGATACCAAAAACTTCCAGCCATAAAAAGTAGTAACTTGCTGTGTAGGACTACAGCAAGTTACTCCCTACAACAACCATGAGGGAAATACACATCCCATCCCAAATTTTCTTATTGATTATATGAAAAAGGAATCATACACTTATAAATCCTACCAGTACAGGCATAATCACAGCTGACATTTATATATGAATCAAATATAAAATTCCAGGTTTATTTGCACAAAATGCTCTCAATGACTTGGAAAAGTGTCAGAATTTTACACAAAATCTAAAAAAAGACTTTAAAGACATAATGCTATGTAACCCATCAAGGATTTATGTGTTTTATGCGACAGATTTTTTTACTCATGTTCATATAGCATAATCTTAGCAGCAAAAGATGAGGTGATAGGCACCTATCATCTTCCTATCACCCTGTCCAACAACATGTGTCCATAATCATTCCTTTATCATTCTCTGGTCTTCATTCCAAAAAATAATTTTTCCCAACTTCCTGTATTCTCATAATTTTAATGAACATCCTTCTTCCCAAGAAATGCAATATCAGTAATCTTGCAACATTTATTTTAATTCAACAATTACTTCCCACCTTTTAACATTTTCAAAAAACGTTAATTACTGTGCTTTAAAAGTTTGCAACATATCATGGTTTCTAATGAGTCATTTGAAATGAAGGCAAGTGTGATTTGATAAACTCTGGTTTTTACATAGCTGAAGATGCAGCTGTTATTCAGAAATCATATAAAAAGACACTTTTTTCCTGTGCTTTCATATTCCAGCTTTTACACACTTTTCTCAACATCCTTCTAGCCTTTTGTCCTTGCAGACAGCAATCACATCTTGCTCAAGCTCATTACCAAAAGCAAACAATAACCCCAAAACTACATTCCACTTCCCACTATCTTTCAATTCACATCTAAGTCCTACACTTCACTACACATCCCAGTATCATTATATTACATTGCTCCACACTAAACAGAATTAACAACTTTTTGCACAGTCTAATTATCCTAGATTTGGGAAGTCAATGTTTTTCTCCACTTTTCCTACCTTAATTGAAGGGTCTTCAAACCATTTGCAAACATGAGCCTTTTACTGGTCCTCATGTCACCTCATTTATTACCTCCACTAACCCTGCACTGCTATAATTTACCTAAACCATTGGTTTTCAATATATAGGCTAGGTTTCAGCAGTTTTCTTTTCAATTACTTTACACATCAGTCTTTATGATGGCATACCAAGATAAGTTGCCCTTGAATTTTTTATAAATTGTATCAGTGCTGCATTATCCTCTACTAGCTCTCTCAGAAATTCAAGAATTCATGAAGATTCATTTGATGATGCTTTTTTTCATAGGTTCATGCTCCCAAACCCTTCTAAATTATGCATTAGAAACTATGCCACAGTGATATTTCATTCCAATGTTTCCCAAATGAAAACACACAAAAAGCCATACAGACTGAGGGGGGAGGCTGTTGGTTTGGGGTTGCTTGTTTGGTTTTTTTTTTAGCATTGCAAGACAGCTCTATCCAAACAAATAACAAGGTATCAACTTACCTGAAAGAATACTCCTATCTCTCATTTGTTTGTTGTTTGGTTTTGGTTTTGGTTTTATTTTTCCAAAGACAGAAGCTGACAAGATTACTCTAAAGTCTGGGAATCACATCTACCATCTTTGTCATAGTTTACTAGAAATTTGAAGATGCTGCAAGGTTCAGTTTCTGTGACATACTCATTTTCCTTAGGATCAAGAAAAGGGTGATGGTGAAAGATCTCAAAAGATACCTCAAAAGTTGTATGTTTCTGGCTTAATATGGTTGTTGTGAATAACATGATTAATTATGGAAAGAAGTTTAGAGAAAGAAGACACTGAAATAGTCTTATCTGTGTTGAACATTTTATAGTTTTCAGGAGTGACTAAATAAAAGGACAAATACAACCTTTCCTTACTACTGGGAGAGTGGGGTGATATAGATCTGGGTAGGTAAATGTCCCCGTAAGAGGAAACAGAGTATACACTTATGTCCTGCTCCATTAGATCTAACACCAACGGCACACTGAAAATTACTGCAAACAAGTTGTTCAACCCACTAAGCTGCCAAAACCACTTCTTTCATTGCAGACTTCCCTTTTCTAGACTTCAAGAGAAACAGCAATATGCATTCTCTAGCAATTTACAGCTGGCTGACCTTCATGATAGGTTGATAGTAGTGCCCCAGTAAGTACAAACATTACACAATGCTACTCTAAGTCTTCCACATTTCCAGGTTACTGTTATAACCATCAGACACTGACCTCCAAAATGTTCTTGTTGAGCACCTCATCCATAAAAAAATTTTGAGCATACACCCCCAATATATGTACATTTGTTTGTAAATTATACACATGTACCACTGTACTAATATAATACATACATTATAAAACATACACACAAAAAGAAATTAAACAATGATGAAATAAAGATGAAATAAGGCATGTTTTAAAATATTTTTTTATTAATGGTACAAAAATAATTTGCTTTATTATTATTAATACTAATATTTTTAACGAGAACAATGTGATTGAATATGTTTTGTTATCCTTTACATTTTTTTGGTTTAACACTTTGTGATACAGTGATTCAAAGGTCTGGTTCTAAGCTCAGTTCATTACAGTACTTGGTTTTTATGTCTGTCATAGCTCACAAATATATTTATAGATCCAAATGGAAGAAGTGCATCTCTGGTAGTGCTTACTAAACCATGTTATTGATTTTTCAACCCCATCTATATAATTAAACAAAGGCTTTTTATTGAAATTTGGCTAGGAAATGTCCATCTTTCCTGATGCCCATCACTTGCTTTTACAAACTAATGTGAAGTTGTTGCATTTTTACTTTTAACAAATGGGTTCAAAAGCAACCGAAACTCTTTGTCTCGAACCTTTTAAAACAGGTTAGGAAATTCTGTTTCCAAGTTTTTTCAATGTACAGATATGAGAGACTTTATAGGTGACGTGTCATTTTTGGCAACAAAATCATATAACAATGGAAATACTTACAAATATCTCTTTTCAAAATGCTCTCCCCATCACATGAGTTTCTCTTGAAAAGCAGATACTTTCCAATGGTTTCCCATTGTTAAACCATCACCTTTACTTTGAAAGGACAGATTAATTGTTGCTGCTTTTTTTTTCCCCAAATCTGCTACATAGCACACTAGTGACAGTGACATTTCACTACAGAAAATGTTAGCAAATTTGCAAAATTTGTCTTTTAAAACAAAACTCAGAATTCATCTGTAAGTTCAACAACTCTTTTAAGTGCTTTGCCACAAGATATCCAGTGAATGTGCAGTACAAGGCAATTTCACAGTCATTCCCCATCTCATTACAAAGTATTGTGAAGAATAAATTATTTAAAGGTCTTGTTTTTTATAAAATTAACCAAACTGATGACATCCTGTAGCACTTTGTGCACTTCTGGGTCCAATAGCCTGGCTGCAATAGCTTGCTTATGAATGACGCAGCGAGTGAATTTCAGGTGTAGTGCAAGCTCTGTAATTTTACCCCAGAATTCATTTGTACTCCAGTCACAGCAGCTGCTCCATTAATGGTTACACTAGCACAGTTTTTCCATAAAACATCGTTTCTATTAAAAAGTCCTTGACTGTTGAGATTGTATCTCCTTTGGCACGTATTTCTTTTAGTGGCTCATAAGAAAGTATTTTTTCATGTATTTTGTTACCGAAACAGAATATAGGAAATCACAGAATGACAGAATGGTTGGGATTGGAAGGGACCTCTGGAGATCTTCTAGTTAAACCCCTTGCTACAGCAGGTTCTTCTAGAGCAGGTTGCAGAGTTGCATCCAGGTGGGTTTTGAATGTCTCCACAGGAGACTCCAAAGCCTCTCTGGGCAGCCTGTTCCAGGGCTTTGTCACCCTCAAGGTAACGAAGGTCTTCCTCATATTCAGGTGGAACTTTTTGTGTTGCCATTGGTGCCCGTTACCCGTTGTCCTGTCACAGGGCACCACTGAAAAAAGCCTGGCACCATCCTCTTGACACTTGCCCTGAAGATATTTATATGTATTGAAAAAATCCCCTCTCAGTCTTCTCCAAGCCAGGCCCAGCTCTCTCAGCCTTTCCTCATAAGGGAGATGCTCCAGACCTCGAATCATTTTCACAGCCCTCCACTGCACCCTCTCCAGTAGTTTCCTGTCTCTCTTCAACTGGGAAGCCCAGAACTGGACACAGCACTCCAGGTGCAGCTTCACCAGGGCAGAGAAGAGGGGCAGGATCACCTACCTCAACCTGCCGGTCACGCTCCTCCTGATGCACCCCAGGATCCCACTGACAACATTCCTATATCCCTCCCAAGCAGCCTACCCCTTTTTCCACATCCCATAAACTTCCTTCTTCCGATTGAGATTTGCCAGAAGCTCCTTGCTCATCCACGCAGGTCTCCTATCCCCTTTGCTTGATTTCTTATCATAGGGATGCACCGATCTTCAGTTTGGAGGAAGTGATGCTTGAATATCAGCCAGCTCTCCTGGACTCCCCTACCCTCTAGAGCCCTAACCCATGGGATTCCTCCAAGTAGGTCCTTGAAGAGTCCAAAGTTAGAACCCTTAAGTCCAGGGATGCAATCCTATTTGTTGCCCTGCTTCCTCCACACAGAATCCTGAACTCCACTGTCTCATGGTCAAATACCATAAGCGGAGACATGGACTTGTTAGAAACACCTGTACTTCCAGCCAAGTGCATAGCAAACCACCCACATTGTGTAATTCATCCTAATACTTGTTTCTTCAAATTTTCAGTGATGTTTTCTACGTGTCTTCCAACTGTATTTGCTAACAAAGGACTGCATTTCATTTTGTCAACGTACTATTTTTCATTTATTATTTCAGCCATTTTTATGGCAGCAGGAAGAACAAGTGTGTTCCCACTAGTATGTGGCTTTTTGTCTCACTATTAAACCTCAGAAGAGGCTTCTGAAGATTTATCGTTAAGTTTAGTGAAATTTTGTAAAATACCATATTGAGTATTGCATGACTTCAAACATCACTAATTAGATCTGAACAGATTGGCAGTGATTTTGCCTGGTAATGATGAAAGCTCATACTAGGACTAGGAGAAGTGTTTGCTCTGCCATTTTGCTGTTCTTTTGTGCTGTCATTATCATCCTTATTATCTTGGATCTGCATTTTCTCTTCAGGAATCTTTTTAAGCTACTTGTCCATTTTGTAAGGGTTCGTTTAGTTAAAACTAGATAACACAACCTGTAAATCCATGTAACCAGACATACACAAACTGCAATACATTGCAATACGCTGCAAGCAGATGAACAAGTGAGAGCACCACTACCAACAACTCTGCATTGTGGAGCACCCACTCTTTCCCCAGGACACCTCGTCTACTGTTCGTAACATGGGACCCTCTGACCTATGGATAGAATGACGGTGCCAGCATCAATATGTATGTTACATATTAGTAAGGCTTCAATTTTTTTTAAGACAAAAAATAAATAAAAATAGAAGTTCTCATACCCCCAATGAATCATCTTGCACACCTCCTAGGGTGTGCATCCACTTTGAAGACCACTGCACTAGACCACACAAATTCAAATTTTCTCATTTCTTGTTTATATAGCTCCTGGCAAAACCTGGAAGACAGAGAGAATGACGAACTCAACAGGAACTGTTAAATAAGTTCAAGCAAATGTCTCCAAAAAATTGTCTTACAGCACTTTTATTTTCTTTTTGTAATTCTTCTATTTCCCTGATTAATCAAGCTTCTTCACTGGCATATTTTTCGTATATCAGCCTTTTCATATCCCTCATTAAGATAATATTCAGGTTTATGAACCAGTCTGCAGTTTCACTTACAAATACTGCTGAGGCACACAATTAATTACAGATCTAAATACCATTTTGAATTTAGTACCAGTGATCATACATGTGATTTTTTTTGTGGCCTTGGGGCTTCTTTTCTTGAGGAATAAAAGCCTTTTCTTAATTTTTTTCCTATTGATTTCACACTACTTGCCTGTTATGCAATTTGTTTTTCAAAGATCTGAAAATAGTATGTTTAAAAAAAATTCAAATACTTTAAAACACTACAAAAATATTTCAATACTTTAAAAACACTAATGTTTTCCGTGTAGTTAATATGTCTAACTACTCTTTCTGAAATATCTTCTTCCATGAACTTTTCTCCTGCCTTTTTTCATATTGTAGAAATTTACCCATAATCTGACAGGCATCAAATATGCACCACGTAACTGTATTTGCTGTTGTTCACAAAAGTATAATATCCTCCGTATGTGACTTTATTATTTTAAGCACACAACCAGGATAATTACATCTACACAGCCCTCTGAACAGATGTCGTGTAGGAATATAATACTAGAATGGATCTCCTGAGACATTACTTTAATAATGCAGGTAAACACATAACATATAATCCCATTCACAACTTTAAGATCAATATTAAGGCCAGTTAGGGTTTTTTCTTTGTCCTCTATTACTCCTTCATGGAACGTTGTTTTCCAACCTATGTCTATATCGCCTAACATTCAGAAAAGCTAGTTTAACTTCTGTCTTAAATTTAATCCTGGACATTTTATAATCATCTGTTTTCATGCCAGTAGTAACTTCAGGCTTTTATAGCTCTTTTTACCTCCTCCTCTATCCTGATATATTTACAAAATTTTTATACCCTCTCTGTTTTGATCTTTGTTTTCCTTTTTTTTTAAAGTTAAACATACACTTTTAAGCTCCTTCTCATAAGGTAAGCTTTCTATTCTCCTGTTTATCTTTGGAATTTTCTTTGGTACAATTTACCATCCTCAAACCCAGCTGTGTATAGTTGATTGCACGCTGTCATTCCTTGTCAGTGGCAATAACACTTTTCCCCTTTTACTGGAAACATCTTAATTCTGACAAATCCAAGAATTTCTTTTCCCTGCTGGCAGCTACATGTTTTAGCGTATAATCACCTTACAATTGACTAAAGCTCTGAGGTCCTTTTCTTTGTTTCCGACTGATTATTCCTGAGTGTATCACAGAAATGCCTGTTATTCATAGCTCAGAACATGACCTTGTACTTTGTACACTTAAATTTCAACCCATTTTTATTACTTAGGTCTTCAAAGATACCCTATTCTTTCTGCATAACATCCTCACCCAAACTGACAAGGCATTGCAGCTTTGCATCAGCATATTTCATTATCATGTCCTATTTTTCTTCCCAAGGCTAACACTGAAAACTCTAAATAAAATAGCATTGTAGGGTCAATCCTAAAGAAACCCCAGTAACTCCCAGGCCCATAGTTTCTTTCTTAATAGCTAGGCTGTTGTCTTCTTGTTACCAAGTTCTTGACTACCAGGCAGCTTTTCACTTCTCTATTTTATCATTTTTCCTTGTATTTCCTAGCTACTCGCTAAGAGTGACTCACAGGGTAATTGTGTCACTGATTCAAGCAGAGGCCACCCAGCATAAAGAATGAGTCTCACCTACAAATATCCTGCAGTAGTGGAACATCCCCAAACCATCTTCTTCACAGCACAGAACTATGTTTACTTCAGATCAAAAGCCAGATGTTGATTTCCATTGATTTGTTATTCCTTCATCCTCTTTGTCTGGGGATCAAGATAATTACAGCGAAGCTGACCCAAAATTCCCCATCTTTGTGCCTGTAGTTTACCTCTTGGCATACTTGTCCTGATATGCTCCAGCCAAAAGTGGTGTGTTATTTTTCCCAGCAGGTCTAACTCTCTTTTACCTCCAGGAATTTTAATTTTCTGGAAATGTTCTGATACTAAAGACTTCAAATTACACAAATCTGCTGGTTACTAGCGCTGGTATAAGTCTCCCCCCATGTTTTCCAAAATCAAAATCCAGGTACTTTCTGCCACCACCTGGAGGTGTGTGTGTACACAGGTTTTTTTGCTATAAACCTTGTCTCTTCTTAGACTGATTCCTTGTTCCCACCTGTGAAATATATTAAAGAATAGCCAGGGCCCCAGCTCATAGTCTAGGCTAACAACCTCTTATTTTTACTTACTAAGTTTTACCGGCAACTAAATCTCTTGACTGTTGTTTATGTTCTCTTTCCCCCTTTTTAATAAGGTATATCTTTTAAGTTCTATCTTCTTCTTGTAAATATGCTATATTCTATATAATCTGAAATTAATATAGAGTAGTGTTACTCTTGGCCAGTTCCTGCAGTTCATGATGTTTCTGCTAGCAAGCAGTACTTTGCAAGGTTTTGGCCAGAAAGATTCACGGTTGTCCACAGAGTTCTCAGTGATTTCCAGCCATTCAGTAAGTATTTACAGGCTCGTCAGACAAAATCAGTCTTATGTCTGAAGACAGGTTTTACTTTCTGTGACTACTTCCTGTGTAAAAACACTTTAATGCATTCCATGATTTAGCATTCTTTGTGCTGTGACCTGCAGACTCTATTTTACTGGTTATTTCATCTGTCAATTGAAGTTTCTGATGCTTTTTCTTTTCTCTTCATATTATCCTTATTTCTTTACTAGGCTACCTCATTACTCTCATGATACTTCTCAAAGAGAAAATGCTTTCCAAAGCTGCTGTACCCAGCTAGGCTTAACTCTTCTTGGACCACCTTTGGTGCTACATCACTAGTTGGCGTCATCCTTTTTCCCCAGTGTTAAAAGACTAGTATTTCTCAATTCTCCACTGAGTGTCGCCATCTGGTGTTCGGCAACTTATTAATAACCTTCACCTAGATTAGTTCTATCTTAGCTTAGTCAGCGATGATGAAAGGCTGTAAGCCAGTAGTACATACTTTCTGTAATGTCCCTCTTACACTCATCGCACATCCACCAGCCTCTGCAAACCGCGAGTGAATTCAAATAGATACCCACAGCTTTCACAGAAAAAGCTTTGATTTAAAGTTTCTTACAACTACCAGATATTGATAGCTGCCCCTAGAAGGAGAGAAGAAATATTTTTATTTTAGGCCACAGGTTCCTTTATACTTTAAAAATATTACCCGCTGTCCCCTCCTGACCTCTAACTGCTCTTCATTCTTTCCCCTTTACTGTTTCCTCTTATATTAACTCAAAAGAGGAAGAAGTCATATTGAGCAAAAGTGAGCAGGAGGGCAGAATTACTTTATTTGAGGAAGCAATTGCTTATTCTGCTTTAAATTTTCCTGAAACTATGAAAGATAAAGATCTTTGATTAAATTTTAAAGATAATGACATTTTGATCATTCATCTCTGCTTGCTAATATAGGTTGATGCAGTTGCAAAGAACAAGGGCAAAATAACTATGCCACTGCTGTGTGATTACATGACTTCAGATACATGCCACACCAAGCATATGGGGAAGGGGAAAAGAGACTTACATCCCCATAAGACTTCCTTTCCACTCCCATCAGTAAACCTGTTCCTATAATTTTTTCCAGTAAAACTATACCTGATTCTGGAAAAGTAGGCATCCCATAGAAAATATTAAAAAAATCTGTCAAAAAGTTGAGACTCAACCAGGAAAGGATGAAATAACTAACAGATTCCATAAGTGAAAAAACAGTCACATCTAAAACATTCAACTAATACTAGTACCGAAATCAAATTTGGATCATTGAATACACTCAGGTTTTATCCTGTTAGACAAAATACAGCAGTGCTGGTGGAAGGTTTTAAATAAATGTTTCCAAAAACCTCACACAAAAATAAAATCCTACCAGACTTCATGACCTGAATGGCATTAGGGCACTTCATGGCACTAGGACAGATGACTTTCAAGCATACTCAGAAAAAAATCTGAGGATAATGTTCTGCCATCACCAACAGACTAGCACCACACTTAAGTTGCTGAGCTTTTGGATGAGAGCTATGAAATGTTACATAGCACTTCCTTTACTCTGTATTTTGTAAGAGAGTGGAAATGTTGAGATGGCCAAATTTGAACTTGCAAAATCATATTGTATTTAATGGCATATTCTCTGCAATTTTTTCTGTATTCTTTCCTTTATGCAGCATTTTCATAGAATCATTGTTTCAATACAAAGAAAGCTAAATTCCCATAACAGCTCAATTCTACTGATTGTTTGATTTGCACTGAAAATCTAAACAGCTCTTCAGTACTCTGATGAATGAGAAGATTTAGAAATAAAATTGACAATTTGCAAATGTAATGTATTTCTTATCACACTAAGATGAGGACAAGCACAGGCAAATATTAAGAAACTCTGTCCTTCCAAGACAACCTCACATACCTTTGGAGGTCACAAGAATACAGACACAGCTGTACTGCTCCCATATAAATGAGATTTGTGCTTAGCAACCAGTTAGTAGTGTGATAAAAACTGCCTCCACCCACACAGCTAATGCACAACTTCACCAGATTCTCCACCACACGGCCTGTAATGCACAGGCATCAAGCAGAAGCTGAGGAAGCAGAAACCACTGTATACCCTTGCAGAACCTTAAACAGTACTTTTCTAGTACCTTGGCTTCTTGTGGAGACTGTGAAATCCACCTTTCATCCCATCTCTTCCCTAGTAAGCTCCACATTCCACATACTCTGGTTTTGTCATGCTGACCTAGAAGACCCAGCACCTCCTAGGAACACCATCTTTGCACCAAAATCCTTCTCAATGTCTCTGGCAACAATTTAAGACCCCAAGAAAATTAGGGCAAAGGAAGACAGAAGTTTCTAGATAACACAGGCATCCTAGCAATCACAAGAGCTTGAATGAGTATATCACAGACCTACACTTTAAGCAACAGGCCAGGTTACAAAAAGACAGAACAGGAACAGACACAGCTGATAAAGAGATAGCTATGTGGCTTATAAGAAAAAACAGAATTCAAGTCCCAAGCTGGAATGTCAGCACAGGACTTGATCATACTTCACATTTTAACATCATGAACATTTTGGCTAAAATGTTTATGCAGTGTTTTGTGATACTTTTTCACTGTCTTCTACCAAGAATTCTTGTAAGTGTGGTCTAGTTCTCAGTAAGAAGTTGGCCATGTAGTTATTTGATAGGTTCTAAAATTACATCCAGTCAACTTAGTTACAAAATACAGCATAAATGAAATACTGTTTTCAATTTCAGTCCAAAAAGTTGACACTCATGAATTCAAATAAATTAATTGGGTCCAACACTTCTAAAACTAACTCAAAAATCACAGAAACATTAGAGGTGGCCTTTTAATGTTAGGCAAAAAAAATTTCCTTTACTAAGCTCCTCCCACCCCGTCCCCGTCCCCATCTCTCTCTATGAAATAGAAGAGAGATCTGTACTGTGATGTTATCATTTCTGTAAAAGTTATCCTTGGAACTGAGGAAATACTAAGTAATAATATATTAAGGTCTTCCCTTTGAAGGACAAATATTTCAGTCTTATGGAAAGTATCCAGTGTTCTCTATATTCCTCCTATGTGATTTTTAACGTTCCATGAGTGTCATGTCATATGGTTCATTCTCATGGCATAAAGAATTTTGCAGAGGTGGATCAGCAAATTTGGATTACACATACAGTGGATAGTGTTACACTGTTCAAATACTCTAACACCACTCACCTACTGTTTGTAACTGTAAATCTAATGAAAGATTCAAGCATAAGTCCCCTTTTGCACACTGCTGAGCACAGATACAGGTTCTTAAAAAGAAGAGAGAGGGGAAAAAATTCAGCCTCTATTTTTTTTTTAACAATTGTACTTTTAGCCTTCTATGCCAGAATTGCATTTCAAGCTTCAGTTCTAGGTTCCAAAAAGCACATGATGGAACACATTTAATTGGTTGGCAGACAGTAGTTACATTTGGTTTTCCTAGTGAGTAAAAAGAATGTATTAAGAATGTCTTTCTACTCCCCAATTTTCCGTTATCTACATGAAAAAAATCCTGAGAATGTAGTACTGCTCTCTGCCATTCCAGTTAATTAACTGCCATGTTTATTACAGTAATGCCTTCAGGTCGTTGAAAGAATAAATCTCCACCGTGCAAAGTGCTGTACAAACACTAGAACACTGTCTCTGCCTTCGTAGTTTCATTTGACAAGATCGACATTGCAGATGGTGAAAACATTACATTCATGTTGCCCAGTAAAAGGTGCCTCCTGAAGATGATAAAGTGAATTACACTATCAAAATGCATTCTCTCCTGCTTTCTTTTTCTCTGCTGCTCTCAACCTTAGGTCAGTCAACAGCAAAACATTCCATAACTATTTGAGAATGGGGAGGAGCCAAAAGAACCATCCTCCACAACAAAACCAATGATAAATTAAAAAAGAAAACTTGTAACTATCAACTTGTTATGTGTGAGCCCAACAGTACAGCTCAATGATGAATTACCTGTGACATGCTCTGAAATTAAAGTGTAACAGCAAGTCATAAAGAAACTTGTAGTTCATAACACACTCACAGTTATTCTGAGAAAAGGAACTAAACACAGGAGCTCAATATGACTGTGAACCTTTTAATAAGTACCTAAACACCATGTTTCAAAAACAGAGAAAACTATTTTCTCCATTTAATTTTCAAATGCTTTGGTGTGGAGGAACAGAGGAGAAGAGGTGGGGCAGCTAAACAGCTTGACCTCCTTTGCCTTTTTAATGGTCTAGCACTAGCACTGATTTTTAGAGAAGAGAATTTATGATAACAAATAATACTGTCAGACTGAAGAAAAATGAAGAGAAAAAGAAAAAGCAAGGTTCTACAAAACGGTATTTTTACCTATATACCCTACTGTCTGAGTAGCTAAGGTTAATTTACTCAACTGCAACAGTATCAATGTTGCTAAATCAGATGGTGGTTTGAAATCGTCCCAAGTGAAAGTTAACCACTCTTACGTATCAATTAAAAGCATGTGAAGCTATAAAGCGTCTACTGTGGAGGAAAAACTGGACTGCAAGCAATGGGTACCAGTTTAAAGCTACAGTCATTTAAAGTGATACAGAGTGGACTAAACACTTCTGCAGCTACCAAAGCATGAGCAGTATCCACATACAGGTGCTCGGACATTCCGTAACTGGGGTAGTATTTTCAATGGAACAGAGCACATTGGATATTAAGTTACGAAGCTTAGCTAGTGTTTCAATTCAATATAAAAATAAGTACAGGAAATTAATGTAAAATACAGTGTTGCAATGTGTCCAGGACTGATGGAAAAGAAACACACCCCAATCAGACCGCACTTGCTGTCAGCCTCCCTGGTCCTGAGCCTTCAAAAGGCGATGAGGCAAGACAGAGCAGATATTTCTAATAAATCTGATTGCTTTTCATACTCTATTGAGGATTTCATTTGGGCGTAAGTGTATACAAGCCTATGCATCTTTGCTCTTAAATGAAAGGCACTTCAGCACTCTCTTCAACCTGCTACAGGAGCCTCCTTCACACAACATCTACATATGTTGTACCCTATCCCAAGGGGAAAGTGCCCAACACTGATGCGGTCAGGTAATGACTGATGAATCTGACCTTTACCACCTCATTTGCATATATGGCAACCAGACCTGTATGGATTACTTTTGATCTCTACATTTCTTCATGTTCTAGCTGCTGCCTCGGGGGAAAGTTCTTCATTGGCTGACTGCTTAGCAGCCATAGGATGTATTTCCTGGCTGTACTGCCCAATGCCCTACCCCCTGCTGATGGCTACAAACTGGAGAAGACTTATCTATGTTCCTGGAAAGCTATACCGCTTTGGGTAAAATTCTGAGATGGAAAGAAATAGCTTCAAGCATTTCATTCTGCATTTGTTCCAAAAACAGTGCCTACAATTCCAATAGTCTTCCAACAGGACACAATAGCAGATTATCACTTTACAAACAGCTACAGTCCCCGCTAGCTCTCAGTGAAAAATATTTCAGCTTTGGTCTTTGCTATCTACCAGAGAACAGAAATAATGAGTTACCACAGCTAAACTGATGAATGGCAAGTCACTATCTTCTTTCAGCCAGAGAAACATGAAGGCCATCAAAAGTGGGATAACATCAGAAACTGGGCATGCTTAATTAAGTCTTCATTAAAAGTCCTACATTCCTTTTCTTTTTTTTTTTTTTTTTTTAATTTTCCCTTCAGGAAACATTTTTAAATAAGTCCTCACTGAGGAAACCTCCACTGGCCTCTACGAGAGTTTTCCAGGAATCAGAATTTGCACAGGTCTCAATTAAAGGACAATGCTGTTACCTTTTAGCTCACATCTTTAAAACAGATAATACAGCATTGTCTATGTTGAAAGAAGAAATCCAGAAGAAATATTTATCTAAAAGCAATTCATAACAGTACATGAAGTGTTATTTTCTCTTCCAGTCAAAAACTGCAGCATAATAGAAGCTGCCTGCAGCTCACATTAGCATTATCCAGGCTCATGCTACACATTAGACATGGCCCATGAAACACTCTAACCTCAAGGCAAAGTAATTCCTAATATCAAATGCTCACACAAAGACAGTTCAGAGTTGTGAAAAAATACTTCCCGACAAACTCAATTTCCATCTTCACTTTGTCAAATGTTATTAAAGATAGCATTAATGTCATGGTTCAAAAACTATTGCTTTCCTAAGAACATTTCCTTTTCTCTGCCACAACACACTTATTTATTATTCCCACTCCAGAAGAAAGAGCATGAAGTGATTATTTAAGTAGTCAAGGAAATTCTGTCTTTAAAAGTGCTGACCACCTAAAATGTGGGCAAATTTATCATAATTTATTGCAAATAGTATAGACAATTCAAATACTACCTGCAAAAATCCACATGAATATACCCCTGCTTACTGAAACTTTAATATATGAGATGACCTACTTACCCCAAGTTATCAGAAGATACTTAGAACCTTCAGAAAAGACAGCTTGTCATAAAAAGGGACTAAATCAAACAACATTCAATGATGGGGGCTGAAAAAGTATTTTGGATATAACCCTGGCTAGAAATACTTAATGAGTTTTTATTAGATTGGGCTTCTTGCAAAAACAGGCAGGGAAAATTTTAGAAGAGCCCTGTATAACCCCAGCTGCTCCTGTTAATGTCAACAACAGCACAGCATTCAGTACTTCTGAAAATTCCCTACATAAGTTTCCCACAATACAAGGGTCTTTATAGATAAGCTTCTCTGTTCTAATTTGTGTATCATTTTAGGAGTACACACAGAATCTAAAGGATACACAGGCTTCAAAAGTATATAGATTGAACAGATCAAGGTAATACAAGAGATAAATTATCACCTTCTGGAAATTTTATCCTTTGTTTGCCAAGAGTAGTGACAATGTTTAGAAGGGAATACTCCTACCAAATGTATCTGATGATGGTGGTTAGGTAAGCAGTATTATTTTAAGCACTAAGAACAGTCACTCAGACTTATACACATTGCATTGTACATTTACTGGACCTAATTATAATTGTAATAGAAAAGATGAGGAAACAACATTCCAAGCATGACAAAGGCTGTATCTCTACTACTAAATCAAATGGAGCTGGGAAAAATCTGGGTGCTGAAGCCAGCTAGCATGGAAGAGAGCTTGTTTAGTCCAGTAAAGTCTCTTAGCCTGTACAATGTAACAGCTGAATACAAACTGGTACCTGGGACTTGCCAGCCTCAAAACCTGGTGCCTGGGACTTTCCAGCTTCAAAACCATGCTGGTGAATTGTCTGGAAGGAATCTAGATGGCACATGCCAAAAACAAGCCAGAGGATATTCTAACAGTTTGCTAGTACAGATTATTGCTGTCCAGCACCCAGGAAGACACCTGCACACCTCTTTTTGGTTTTCTAGAGCAGGCATAACCTCAGAGTCCAGCAGAATCCTAAGAGATTACCAAAGAAGATCTGGTACAGATCAATGTTAAAACCAAAATTACAGATTGGAAGAAGTAACCACAGGACAGAGTGAAAGCAATTCCAGGTCCCAAACACAGGTTTTGGTGAAGCCCATGCCATTTACAGAAGGTCAGACAGTAGCCACAGTACTTTCAGCTACAGGGCATTATATTCTAGCTAGCATAGTCATTAACTCAAAATCATACTACTGCAACTCCCTATGCTGCAGATAAGATTATCCCCTCTACTACTGAAAACTATTTGCTTGTGGTGCCACTCTAACTGAATACAGCACACTCATCTATTCCATGAAGTCAACATGATAGTTTTGATGTGTTAAATTCTAAATGCAATGAGTCATAAGTAATTAAAAAACAAAACAAAACAAAACAAACCCCCACAAAACAACTGAGAAAAACTTTGTTTCATTACAGTTGTCATAGTAATTCAAAAGCACAACACACATTTATGAGGCACACAACATTTTTGGGGAAGAATCTCTCCATTCAGAAATTCTTCCTTATTTGGTGTGATGGAACTGAAGTCTATACAGGGAAACCTTCAACAGTTACCTGTTCCGATTTCAAATAAAGGTTGAAACTTAGGAATTTAGAACTGAGATGCAGAGAAGAAAGGTATCGCTAATTCTGAACTGAATATAGATTTTATTTTTAATTTATTTTCCAATTTAGTATCAGATATTTTTATCCTGTTTTCTATAACATGAACTATATGTGCTAGAAGGAAGAACATCTGTGTATTTCAGAAAAAGCTCACATGTAACCAAGAATGCCTGAAACAGCAGTTCTAAGGTGTAAACTACCACATTAATCTCTGTGGATGCTATTTAATCTGCTGATTATGCTTTAGCATTAGCAATTAGGCACCAGAGCATTCCTAAGAAAGTAAGTTCATTGTGAAATCTAACAGTCTAGTGAAACACACTTCCGGGAGAAGACAGACATTGATCTGACTTTTCTCTAGAAGAGGAGACATTTGGACTCAAGTTCTCAAAAGCCCAAGAGGGCTCTTATCAGTATCACACTGGTTAAAAGCCTCCCTATCACTGACCTAGTGTAGATCTACAGATCCAGAACAGTGTTCCCAGCTATTACATTCAAGCAGAGACAGATATTTCCCCACCAGATGATCATGAGTGATAATGGAGTGAGTTCTGCAAGGGGGATACAAAGATGATGAAGGGACTGGAACATCTGTCACACAAGGAGAGGTTGAGTGAACTGGGACTCTTCAGCCTTGAGAAGGAAGGGAAGGCTTAGGTGGGTCTTACCAATGTGTGTAAATACCCAACAGGGGGAGTAAAGAAGATGGAGCAAGAATCTTCTCAGTGGTGCTCAGTGAAAGTACGAAAGAAAATAGCCACAAACTGAAATACAGGAAAACTTTATTTTCTGGGCAGGTTGCCCAGCAAGTTTGTGGACTTTCATGGTGCTGGATAAGCTGCTGTAGCTGTCCTGGTTTCAGCTGGGATAGAATTAGTTTTCTTAGTAGCTTGTACAGTGCTGTGGCTCGGCTCTGATGTGAGAACAATGTTTGATAGGACACTGATGTTTTCAGTTGTTGCTGGGTAATATTTATACTAGCTCAAGGATTTTTCGGTTCCTTGGGCCCTGCCAGCAGAAGGGCTGGAGGGGCACGGGACATTGGGAGGGGTCACAGCCAGGGCAGCTGACCTGAACTAGCAAAAGAGGTATTCCAAACCATATGGCATCATGCTGAGTATATAAACTGGGGGAAGAAGAAGGAAGGGGGGGACATCCAACATTATGGCGTTTATCTTCCCAAGTAGCCATTACATGTGATGGAGTCCGGCTTTCATGGGGATGGCTGAACAGCTGCCTGCCAGTGGGAAGTGGTGTTTTGCTTTGCTTGCCTGTGCAGTTTTTGCTTTACTTATTAAACTGTATTTATCTCAACCCACAAGTTTTCTCACTTTTACTGTTCTGATTCTCTCCCCCATCCCTCTGGGTGAGGGGCAGTGAGCAAGTGGCTGTGTGGTGCTTGGTTGCCAGATGAGGTTAAACCACAACACTGGCTCTGATCTCAGCAGGGGGATTGGACTAGAAAATCTCTGAAAGTGATTTCATTAAAGTAATTATCAAGTATACAGTCTTTAAAAAAAATTTTACCTTATTTTACCTGTAACATTGAAATACCATTATAACTATGCTATACTTAATATAAGCTATATTATAAAAATATAAGCCATAATATAATATCAGCTATAAGAAATGCTGATCTACTTGCAATGACATATTAAACCAGAAATTTTAAAATTGTACAACTGTATTAGAAAACCGCAAGTCAGATTAGGAACTCTTTCTGAACTACTGTTCTAAAGAGCAATATAAAACAAACTGGGAGAAAGAACTGCATTAATATAATGGTGTAAAAGTAGAGGCTGTGATCCTAAGAATGGAGGCACAACATGAACAAAGCTCTACAAAAGCTTTGTTCTCTACAAAGGCCGAATGCCATATCTATTACTATATTAGGTAAACTCTATTCCAAAAAGTCAAAGTTGTTTAGATAAATATTAAATTGGTCTCATTTTAACCTTGTCCAAAAACACTTCTTAATGAATACAGAGCAATTTAGTGAATACTTGCTATATATATATGTATATATATATAAAATATTGACTGCAAACTCAACCAGAAAGTTGAAACAGTTTTAAAACAGAAAGTGCCAAGAAGAAGAGAAAAGAAATTTTCCACATATCCCTTTTGGGACTGAGTGCTTTTTAGATACAAGCTCCTGACCACAGGGAAGAGGTAAAAGATAGTTGACATTGACATTTATATTCTATTCTCACTGAAGGCCTAAAAATGCCTTCTAAAAATCCTGAGCATTAAAATAATGCCAAGAAACACACACACATAATATATGTTTTCACTGATATGATTAGTAGTAATATATTGCATTCATGCAGTAGTTTCAGACCTTACGGTGTTACATTCTGTTTCTTTTTCAAGTACGCAGTGCATTGGAATGCTTTACTTACTAGTAGCAGTAGCAGGACAATATCAGGATTATCACAGGCACAGGCTACATGCATTGATGTCCAAAAATCCTCATCTTGATGATTTACATTTACACCTCTGTCAATTAGAATTTCTGCAGCAAATGCATTATCATAACGGGCACACTAGAAGAAAGAAAAGCAGATTAGGGATGGTGTTTTACTCAGTGTACAACTAAACTTATTACATACAATTTTTGCTCCATTTAACATTTAAATTGAGCAGATGACTCACTGTAGTTAAACCGCTGTGTTTGTATGGACCAACTGCTGATGAATCTATAGAAACAGTTTTGTGAAGACTACAAATTCCATGTGCATGACTCACAGAATCCCTTATTCCCTGCAAAAAAGCACTATATGAAATCTCCTGAAATCTACAGTAAAGATGAAGCTTACTTTCTGTGCAATATTGTCATTCCAAATCAGTACACAGGCATCAGTGCATAATGATCATGAGTAGTGGCATCTAAGTATATGTACACCCACATGTACATATGTCCACATACACATGAACTTCCACTTTTGATGCAGTTCATAGCAATAATCATGTCTCTCCATACCCACTCCTACTTCCAATTCATTAACTATACTGATTCCTATTCAAGTCTTTCTGACAGATAAATACTCTGCATATTAAGGGTGTGTTGGGGGTAGGGGCAGGGGGTGTTGCACACTTGTGTGTGTTTCTATACTTTGAGGATGGAAGTCATTAATTTTGGCATAGAAGAAGAAACTGGCTTAGCTATTGTTTTGAGCTTACTCCCCTGTCATATCTGTGACTTTTTATGGGTGCACTTATGTATAATACTTTGAAAGACAGTCAGGGTACCTAAGTCAAGACCATAACTCTGGCCTAACAGACAATCTCAGTAACTCTTTAGAGAAGGATCCTCTCTCTTTCCCCATTGGAGAGAGGTTACAGGGAGCCTGATTTTCTGCATTAGACACTTAGATGCTTTGAATACAATCCTTAATATCTGTGCCTCTTCCAATATTTAAAGTTGTATAATATCTCCCTCTCCCAGAAAGCACACATATACACTGAGAGGACAAATATAGTGAAAACTGCAGATAATTTGCAAGAGATGGTTAAGTAATTATGTTGTTATGTCTTTATTGCATATGGAACCACACGATGTCATCCAGTTTGCTGATCTGTATTAATTTGACCTGGAAGCCAGGACACTGGAGGAAAAGGGGAAGAAGGAAAAGAGCTTAACTGGATTCCGCTGTAAAGTCACGACATAGCTGAAATATCCAATTGAATGTAGGAGTTGCATGTACTACTGTGATCATAAATACAGATAACTGAGAAGATGAAAATTAAACTCTATCAGGCTAAAAAGCAGTCCTGCTTTAAATGATTTCTAAGCATACTGACCATTAACTTATAGAACAGAAAGGAAGTTCTGATGTATTTCCTTTAGCTTGTAACTTATCTGACAGCTCTAGAAACAGAAGTTTTGGTTTGTTGCATCAGTATTATTCATTGTAGCAATAGTATAACTTACACTGAGCTGTTCAATGTTCAAATTTTAACAAATCAGATATAAGACATTTCGTAATGCAGACCAACATAATCTTATACTGATCACACTTTCAAGGCATTGTTAAGCAAAAAATTTTCTAGAGAGCTTCCATACAAAACAAATGACAGATGCCACTGAGCTATTTTTTGTATTAATAATATAGAGCCTTTTGTGATTAGTTACTAGCCTGAAAACAGCTTAGATTTGTAGCAGCAATTTAATTGCCACTGCTCCTTGATTCTTGTTTAATGGTTTTTGTGAAGCAATTGGGCAATCTCAGTCAAAGTTCCAGGAGAAAACTGGCACTCATATATTGTGTTACTAGGGTGGGTTGGGTGACTGCCTGCATGAATTGATATGACACTATGTGCTTCCCACGGAATGGGGAACTCAGGCAAGCACTCTTCTTCTGTACTTCTCTCATGGAATCTAATGAGAGTTCATTGAATACCTTTGAAGCTCCCACGGCTTCCCTGAGATTCAACCACATTGTGATACTGTCTAGAGAGATAGCAACAGAATATTTATGAAGTGGCACATTCGATATCTTAATTTTTTTTAGAAAAAACATATTTTGGAAGTTAACAGAAATGGAGAAAGAAAAATTAATTACATAATGAATCAGATTTTAAGTAAAATGTGAAGATAGATATATATATTTCATTCATTATGGAATAAAACCAATTATTTTGCAACTGGAAAGAATAAACACTGATTAGGCTCCTTTTGGAGAAAGCAGCTTACATGGAATTATAGTGGTAAAACTAGCACTTAGAATGCCTCTGAGTGGGCTTTAAAAATACAATAAAGATGCATGCTCAATTACTATTTTCAGCTCTTGCAAGAAAATAAACTTGGCTTATCTCTTTCCCTGTATCATGACTCTCCTTTCCTGTCTGTACTGATCCCAAATAAGGGTCAAATCCAATTGTCATTGGAATCAAAACTATCTCATGTTTTCCTGTAAATGAATTATGAGTACTTACAAGTAACCCTGACTAAACTGAAGCAGTAGGTTATACACAGTTGTCTATTGCAAATTTCTTACGGTAGCAAGCTTTCCCGCCTTTTGAGGCATATGTGTGCCTGTGAAGCAGCAGGCACCAGTGGAGAGAGAATGATTGTGACAGTGAATTAGGGTGTGATGCAGAAGATCACAAAACCTAAAAAGGCACAGTTCAACCGCAGATTTTATCTGCAGTTAAAAAGTCTGCATCAGCTGAAATAGACAAAGCAATATAAAATCCCTAAAAATGGTTTTTTCTTTCTTATATTTTTAAATGCCAGTGATATAGATGTCACGTTAGCCACACTGAAGATAAAGATTGTCTTCTAGGGCTTTCAGCACAGGATAAGATTTGGGATGCCTCAATTTTGGGAATCCCAAAGGTAACATTTCATAAGGGATGCATCTTTTAAAAGTGATTGAGCACCTTTGCAGCAGGCAAATAGTTGGAGGAGAGAAAAGAGAACTTAAATCTTCTCTATTCCAACTCACTAATACACCCTCCCCTTACCTAGACCTTTATTTCCCAAAGTCCTTGGTAAGCAGCATGGCCATGGAAGACGGAAAATTCAGATTAATTACATAAGGGAAACACTACATCCTGCAAAAGCACAGTTGCAGGGGTGCTAGAGTACAGAACTATTATAGGATCCCTTTTTCGTCAAGAAATTGTTCTGCTTTGTGTACATACTATGAGAAACTTAATCCAACTGTTCTAAAATGAAACACTCTGTCAACAGACTTTTAAGTAGATCTGTTATACCCTTACATTTGAGACATCACATTTATTTTAGCAGCGCTGTGCAACAAAGTTGGATCCAAATATCTTAAAATCATTTCACATTAAATAGAAAGCATGTCTGCAACTGAAGCATCGCAGACCAAAATAAAGCATAAGACTTAGGAATTTATGATGAGTTTTGCCATTGGCTTCAGCAAAGTCAACATTTTACCTCTGAATTATTTCCCTTCTATCTGCCTCAGTCTTTCCTCCACATGCCCTTACATCTTGCTTCTCCTTCGGTCATTGTATACAAACTGTTTTCCTTTTATATTCCCATTACTTAATCGAAATTGTTATGCAAACAATGATAAACTAAATGCAGATGATGTGTTAAATATCCCCATGTAGGAAACTGGTGCAAGAAAATATGCACAAAAACAAAAGGAAAAATGCTACATCACAGTGCTTTTCATACAGGACCTGTGAATCTCTGAACCATATAATTCTGTCTTTGGAATCAAGCAATATTTCCTTTGTTCTTTCTTACTCCACAGACAATTTATAAATAAAACTTCATTCTGCTTTGTTAGTTACCATACCTGTGACACGATCCATCCTTCCATAAGCAATTTGAAAACAACCATTTATTACACACGCATAGCTGGATGGAATCACAACCACCGTGGAGGGCAGTGTAGATAAAAATTATTGCTAAGCCTTTCTCTCTGTTAATATGCCAAATCTGCTACTCAGTATCCCACCATATTTATCCACAGTCACTAACACTAATCTTCAATCACTCTTACCAGATGGAGCAAGGAGCCTCCTGAGGAAACAAGCATATGAGGGTCAGCACCATCCTTCAACAGACGTAGCACTGAAATATCAAAGAAAAGAGGAACAAGAATTAATGCAGCAATATACCTAATTCTGAGCTGTTAACAGGCTGATTCTTCATCATCTTCATTAAGAGATTTAATAATATATGCAAACCTCTCAGATAACATTTGCAAAACTATCATGTCAGCGTTTCCCATCTCATCTATTTTAATGGCTAAGCCTGGAAGCAAAGGACCTTTGCTAATGATGTTAAATATGAACAGTACCAAGGACTTCTCAAGCGAAGAAATGAGCATGTCAGTTCTGTGCTTAGGAGCGGGGAGGGAAGAGCTGGAGGAAAGACCCTGTCTCAAGGTCACAGTCACCTGATTAGTTCATTTGTGAGCAAAATCACAGTCAACTGGTTTTATTTTACTTTGTAGAGTTCCCATGAGACTCGTTGGCTTTTTCAGTAAATAATTGAAACTAGTGTTCATAACTTATATCACTTGAAATTAATCATCATACTAAAGCTAAAGGATCTGCACTCAATTTAACCTTTCCAGTGCATTGTCAGATTACTGACGCAGCACAATTCTTAAAGTGGTATTAGGAGTCAAACTCCACTCCCTGTTATATGTATCAAACCCCTCTGAAATGAAAGTAGGCTTATAAACACAAGCAAAACCACAAGCCTTCATATTGGTGCTCACTCAAGTGTGAAAATTCAGCACTTTCCCCCCATGATCTTGATTGCCTTTATAACCTTTTTACTCAGAATCAAAGCATTGACTAACTCATGCTGCCAGTGTTCATTCCTGGAACAGAATTGTACAGTGATAATGCCAGACTTTATCAGGGGAATCCACATCTGCATTGCAACCCTGTCTTCACCAAACTGGTATGTAGAACCCTTTTAAAAGGCCTCCCTCCAGGAGAGTAACTGCCAATAATGTTTCCTGTGTCGGAAGGAACACAGGTGGTTCTGCCTTCCTCATCTGGAAATTCCTGTTTTAAATCCTAGTTAAGATTCCAGGAAGGAGTTGTGCAAAGGTCTGCAAAGGGATTTTAAGCTCTGAGTACCCCAGAAATCTGTTCTACTGCAGTGTCTGTCCTATAGGAGGGCCATAAATTTGTCTCAAGGCTCTTCTAACTTCAGTGAATCTCTCAAGAGACCCATGTACACGATCTCCCTTTTATCCATGCATTTTTTGTACGTATTTTCTTTTTCTCTAGAATATCTTGCTACTCCATTTTCACTATACATTTTAACTTCCTACAACAGTCAAACATCCGGTTGACCTATTTGAAAGGCATCAGTGTCCTTTTCAAATATTGTCAGTTTCTGATTATTTTTTTTTTTTAATTTTCTGAATGTGTTGAATGACTTTTGACCAGGTACCCTGGAAGAATTCAGCCTAAGAAAGTCTGAATTTGGCTAAATGGTTGCAAGACTGTAAAATTAATGTGAAAGACTTGTTGCCATCATTACTAAATACCTCACACAGAGTAAACTCACTGGTATATTGGACAAATATTTATATAAGTTATACAAATCCATTTAATATTTTGCTCTTTTTTAAACTTTGAAAATCAAACATCAACCCAAACCATTGTATAAATTCATACTTCATGAATAGTTCCACGGTATCTATGTCTCCTCACCAAAGGTTTTGCTTCATTTAATTCACTTAACTATAAAGGACTTTTATGTTCTGGCATATGCCACCTTTAAAGTTAACTACTACCAGAAGTCACTGTTGTCCCCAGCACATCTGCCAAAAGTAGAAGTGGAACATTAAGTAACATGGAATAAATGGGTTGTACAACAACTGCCAAGCAAGATGAAAAGCACTGAAGCAGTGTGAGGGTGGAGAAATATTTACAGATTTTCATAACCTTGGGAAAAATGGATGAATGACAAAAAGCGAAGTATTTCATTCTGCTCTCAGATCCACAAATACAATACTAAAGTACACAATTGTCCTTATCTAGAGAGAGACCATTAAAAATAAAGGTTCAGAACTAAGTTCCTTCCTTTAATACCTAAATTGCTGACCACATATGGAGATGCTTCCTGTACCTCAGGTTTTAGTAAGTAAAGACTTTATTGTAAATCCTCCCTCCTTAAATATGTGTGCAACTACATCATCCTCAAAAGTTAATATTTCCAATGTTCTTATGTTACGTCCTTTCTTTAGCAGGCCAGAAAACACTAATTCTGTATCACAGAAGCTTTTTTAAGGCTCTGAAAGTAACTCCATTCTGTCAAGCCCATCAGGATTTCACCTTGAAAAAATCAACAGTCCAAGTTGTCCCACTTCATCCATCCCTGCTTTTTGGGGAGAGGGGCAGGAAATCCACCCATTTCAATATCTCAGCCATTTAATATAGTGGTTTTATGTAGCATTCTTTCTTATGAACTCTCTATGTAGGTTAAAAATCTGAATCATGGCTTGGTTCACCTTCAATGATAGTCTTATTTATGAAAATGGGAATTAAGGCACATAGTCCTTAAAAGTGTGATTTGCAAAAGTAATTAAACTGCCATAATTCTGTTCCTAAGGAGGCTTTAACTGATGATGTCAGTGAGAGTATATAATTCCTTGAAGATGCCATCTTTATGGTGCATTCTCACAGACTGCACTGCTGCCAAAAGGGGGAAGGCATTTATCCACTGCATGGCCCACTCTTCCATTGTGCCAGCTCTCCCCATCTATGAAGTTGCACATTCAGTTGGACCAGTTTTGGTTTTTGTTTTGTTTTTTTTCTTTTTTCTCTCTCCTGGCAGGATTAGTTTTCAGCCGCATCAATGTGGTTGACTGCATAGCTACATAAGCACCAGCACAGAGGATACAAATGCACACATGTGGAAGCAGAGCAAGAACAATGTGTTTTGGTGGCAGAAGTCTTACATTGAGTAAGGCTGATAATGGAATAACATCCTCAGTTTGTGTTTCTACAAGATGAGATGAGATGATTAAGGAGTCAGCCAAAAGGATCTGTTGTCTTCCCCCATTCACAAAAGGATTTACACATCATTTACCTCTGGATACTTCTCATCCAGAAACTGACTCTAATTGGACAAAATAACACCAGCAAAAATAAAATGCAGAGTTTCTTGTTGGGCCATTGAGATTAACTCAATCATTAAGAGTCTTGGGATCACCAAAACTGCCTTTTAGGTAGGTCCTTCTAAGCAGATAGAGGATGAAGACATGTTTTTTGGCAGGAGCAGGACACATGGGAAGGTCAGAGTGTTGAGAAACAGCAGTTCTAAAACCATTCCACAAGAATTTAATCTGGAGCCTAAAACAATAACCAAGTAACAGAAAGAGCCTGTGGCTACTTGAGTAAAGAAAATACATGCAATTTATTGAATCTCTTCCTTCCATCAAACCCTCAAAGACTTGGTTCATTATAGAGAAGCTATGCAACATGAAGTAATGCCTTTCCAGATCGATTTAGCAACACCTTGCTGTAGAAACCAAAAAATTACAGACCATTTCTATATCCGAGATTGAAATTCATATGAATGAATGGTTTTGCCTTGCTTTTTTTCACCCCACCTGAAATACAGACCAAGATTAGAGCATAAAGAATACATAAACTGTGATCTTAAAGTAGAATACTGAGTAATTATAACTATAAAAATATTATCATAACAAACAAAAAAATACGGTACTGGATAAAAGCTCAGTAGGTCTTTTCTTTGTCTGGTTTATGTTTCCTTATTATTGTAGGTAGCTTGATCAGTGCCTCAGGAAATGCACGTTAAAAAAGACTACCAGGGCAAGATATGCAAACTATCCTTTCAACTGGGCAAGAGTCTTTGTTCTGAGTCAGAATTACATGCTACATTCCTCTGTATAAAAGACAAGCAAAAAACATTCCTCCTTCCTTGAATTCATCCCCACACAATAAAAAACCACAATAAAAAAGAGAACACAATAAAACACCATAAAAAAAGAAAATCAAGAAAAGAAGATCACAGAAGCAAAATCCCCCTCTGTCCTATACAACTAATTTAGGTCATTCACTTAAGACTTTACTAGTCAGTAGGAAAACCTTCACCTTATGTTCATCTTTTCCTTTCGATAGAACTACTCCAGTTACTGCTAGCAATTTGTAATGACTTAACCTAATGAGGAAAGAAAGTTATGGATAACTATATTCCAGAAATGCTATACATCTCTTGATTAATGTGGTTTTTAAGGAAGTTTTCACAAGACCTTGTTTTAAAACTTGTTTTATTTATAATCTTGCATGGAAAAGAAGGAAAAGATGAAAGATGAGACTGAAAACAGTCTTTAAGAGAGGAAACTGACATTTACTTTAAAAAACCCTGAAAGTAAAATTTTCAGTAAACCCTCAAGGCCTTTCTTTGTGTATATAAACAGGTCCATCCATCCCATGATGTCTTTTAGATTATCAAAATTATCAGCTACTTAAAGCAGAATTTCACACGTAATTTCATATCTAAATGAGGTGTTTTAAAAAGCATTGAAGGTATAAAAGTAAAGAAAGGTATCACCAGTAAAGAAAGATAATAAAAGTAGCTTTTCACATATGCCTGATGTTACAATTTTAACTAAATTATTCCAGTAAAATGAACAGATTTCCACACTCCATTGACTCTATTGACTAGATTACAATTTATTATGTAGTTTTATAATCCAGTAAAGACAGTATAGCCATGACTGTTAGCAGCCACAGATCTTGCACTAACTTCCCTCGTGGGACTAGGGCTGTAAGGCTTACTTTGTCTGGGCTTGTCTTGGCTAGCTTGGAGCTTTGTTTTAACTTTTTTAGCTGTTGCAGCAACAGGCTAACGACAAGATGACAATTACCTAACTTGTTTTAGTTTTGTTTAGCTTTGTATAACTGTGCTGTGTAATGTGTTAAGAATTTTGATATATATGGCAATAACTAGTACTTACACTGTGCTATGTTGAATAACATCCAGCTACTCTGGCACGTAGAACTATCTATGACCTTATATGCTGCAAACAAAAGGAGTACAGATCTGAAGCAACAGCAAAGCCTGGAAGGTGAATGACGAGGGTCCAGGGCTATCAATAACTCACCAGTGATCAGCTACTGATGGTAATGCAAACTTAGGAGCTGGACAAAGTGGTATTCACAGCAAACCCAGTTTTCATAGTAACAGAAAAAAAAAAAAAAACCACCAAAAAACAAAAAACAAACAACAAAAAGAAGTGCCTAACATACATAAAACTTAAAAAATATTGGCCACCTGCTGTGCTGGATATAAAGTACCAGTATATGTTTCTATTGATTGTTTCTCTGAGAAGTACAGCTAGCTAGTGAAAACTTTGTTCCTGCTAACATCTATTTTTGTACTCTTCAGTTTATCAGGAATATCTCTAGCTGGAAGGCTTTACTTGCTCATTAGGCACAAAAACATGAGTGACTGCAGAAGCCTAGCTAAAACCATGCTGTTGCTGGAATGGATTATCCAGTTCTCCTCCTGCCTCAGGCTGCATGTTTCTGCTGCTTGCCTCTCACTGGCACAAGGCAAAAGATTAGTTTTTAACTAGATCAACGATCTGGCAATATGGCACTAGGTAAAGAGTATGAATAGGGAGAATGGGGTAGCCACCACTTCCAGCAACAGCTGAAAGCAGTTTGGGCATAAAGTGACCATGAAATTGAACCACTGGGCAATAGAAGTGATACTGAAGGATGGAGAAATGGCATACTTCCACCAGTTAAGGAAGTGCCATATTTTGCCCTTTATTTCCTCTATAGTCAGACCTTGGGTCTAATGTTGTCATCTTAAAGTCTGTATAGATGCACCACTTAGAAATCTTGCCACCTTCATGCCTCTTTAGTACTCTTCTTACTCCTCAGTTGTCACTCTGTAGTTTCAGCTTGTATCAAAGGTGCTTGTGAGGAATACGCAATACAACTCAGCTGTGTATGAGGACAGATGAATGCCAGTTTCAATAAATTATTCTTAATCAGAACAGCAAATAAAATCAAGCAAGATGTCATAAATTTTTTGTTAATGCAGTCTTAGAAAAATATTTACCTCACACCTTTGCTATGATTATTTTAAAATTAAATTTTAAAATCCAAGTACCACTGTTGGTAATCTATTAATTCCTTGAAATTGTCTTGCTTACCTAAAACCCACATTTATAGTAGCAATACTGTCACCACACCATTACTAGTGCAATAGCTGATGATTTCTTTCAAAGCAAGCTCTACCCATGGGTTGACAGGGGTTATTCAGAGCAGTCATGCCCTTAATGGGCTTTTCAAACAACTGATTTGTAATCCTACTGCTTTCACCATCCCTGAAATATTTCCAGCAATCACTGGCAACATTTATCAAACTTGTTCAAAACTCATCTCATTTTCTAAAGAAATCTTGGAAATAAATTCCCATCTATGCTGCATAAAGATTAAAGACAACAAACCACAAAAGAAATGGCACAACATTTGTACAGCTAAGTCTTATGCCATTCACAGAATGCAGAAATGAAGAGAGGAAAATTACTTTTTCTATACTGGCTGAAAGCACTGATGAAGATAGGGATGAACCTTCCATCCTCCCTGGCAGAGCTCCTGTAGTTTATAATTTTTTTAGGCAGTCAGGAATCAGATTGCCATGACCCTAAAGCAACTGGGCTATTGATTCTCTGCTGCATTCAAAAGCATGATGTGAACTGCCAGGCTGATTCCTAAGCTCCATTCAACACAGCATTACCTTTGAGAGAAACAAAGCCAGCCACCAATGAAACAGATGGAGAGAGGTAGTCCTACAGCTCCAGATGACATCTCTCCCAGCTTTAATGTTAGGCCCAGATCAAAATACAATTGGTTCTATCCCATGCCCTCTTTGTGGAAAAATCAGTCAGACCCCAGGCTTGGCAGCACCTGAGGGGCTCGATCACTCCACTTCGTGAATGAACTCCAAGCAGCACAGGTAGGCACATGACAATATGCGTCCCTTCCTTTCTGCCTAGTCTCTGCTACTCGCCCGCCAGGCCTTGCACCCTCCACTATTACACGTCCGTTCCCAGGCATTCAGCAACCCTGACAGCTTCCTGCCAATGCACTGTGGCTCTGGATGTCGAGGGCACAAAGCTCCTGTTATCTGGGGTACCCTGAACTGGAAAACCACTAAAAAAATAATGTTTATGTCTCTGGGCCACACAGACACCAAGTCAAACTCCAATGAGATTCTTGAGGTGGATCACAGTTCCCTCAGTGGGGCAGATATTTCTGTCATTGTAGATGTAGCCAGAACAATTTATGAGTTTAGGGACTACAATTATTTCGTAACTGCTAAACTTAAAACTTCTATTTCAGACAAATTCCTCCCCTTTCATTTTATTATGTACATGAAATTTAATGCATCCTGTGCCTCCAGTGGAAAATATTAAGGCCACAAATCTAATGGTCTAAGAAGTGCTAGTGTGTGCCTCTTACAGTGCCCAAGCACAGTGATACAAATTAACATGTCTCCTTACACCAAAGTGACAATGGGCCGCGGTCAAATGTGACATGCCTGAGTTAAGTTGTGATATGGCAGGCAAAGCATTTTCTGTTTTTTAAGACCCTGAAAAGACCAATATTCATATGGAAAAGCAGTGTAGACTCTGAATTAATTTCAGAGAAACAAGATTTAAAAATAAGTGGGTCACATTACCTAGTACCTACATCTGATTTCTCTTTCTTTGTTTTGTAGAATATTTATTCCTAAAGCCTTCTTTTCTTTATTTTCCTAAAGCCACCTTTTTTTTATTTTTCAGTTCACAGTATTCAACTCCTTCCTGCTTTATAGTTACTCTTTCAAACAGAAGGACCCTAATTTACACCATTTACTTGCAAATACATGCACTGGCTATATCTAGAGTGATATGGAAACACAGTGGTGTAAATCACGGTACTTTAGAGAAGACTAGAAGTAGCCATTCAGTTCTATGGCCTGAAGATATTGCTGCAGAGGACACACCCAGGGTCCCTAGGCAATGGTGGCATCCCTTGTTCTGCCTCCGTTTTGAATTAACTCTTCCAAAGCCAGAGCTTTGGCCAGGTTACAGGGAGAAAACTGTTGCGGTAAGGTCTGTCTGCCTTCTTTATAGAGCTGTGATTTTACCTCACTGTAACTAAGACTTCTATATATTACAGAGCTGTTGCTAAAATGATTCAACACCACCTCACAAAATAGCACATGCTTAGCTAAAAATATTGCTGCTATCATCATTGCTGATAGCACAGCAGAGGTTTTGCATGCATAGCCAATTCTCAGGTCAAAATAGCTGTGTCATCAAAAACCGGTAGCACAGACCTGACTGAATTCTGAATTTCTGTTAGTGAGATAAAATTACAATAAAAACAAAGCTTTTTAAAATTTACTGTAAGTTGAACACTCTAAAACTAACCTTACAGGAAAGTAGTTGATCATATAGCAAACTTAAATATGGCTTTTCTCAAAGCTTTCACTTCCAACGAGTTATTTATTTCAAGGTTAAAAAGACCAAAACAAAAGGAACCTAATATCTGAGCATTTAGGTCACCTATTGCATTCTGTATACATATTTTATCTGTCTCCCATGTGTAGGTTCTCCTGGAGGTCCTGACAAAGTGACTATAAACAGCAAGAACATCATTAGCAGGCTACAGTCAGTTATTACAAAAACTCAGACCCCACTGGGTTCACCTTAGAAGCATGTGTCAATTTGAAAGCTCTTAAAATTACCAGTGTAATTTTCAGGCTAACTCTTCTACTATAGACACACCTGATTGTATGTTCAAATGTTTGTAGAATTGATGTAAAGTTTCAGATCTTTACAATATTTTACTAAATATGTTAAATTTATTTTGGACTTTGCAACTTTCCAATCCTATAGTCATTAAAGAATAAATACTAAAACACACATCAGCAAAATAACTTGTTCTGTGGTCAGTAGTTTAATTTGAAAACCATTGCCATCCCATGCTTTTCCCTAGTGTAACAATAAAAGTTAAAGAATTTGCATACAACAGAAATTTTCTGCTGAACAAACTGTACACTCCCTCTGTTTCACTCATCATTTATGTTGATCCTATGCCAACGTTACTTAATTGGCATAAATCAAATTACTGCTGACTTATATTCCATATGAAGCAAGACTCAGTCCCTCTTTTAACTCTCACACCATGCAGAGCAAGTTTATGCCAGCTGGTTTAGAAGCATAAGCAAGTCATTATGAGATCTGCAAGGATAACACGCTATTATCCTGCTTTGCAGCTGCTAAATGGTACTAATTACCAGCTGTAGACCACTGGCTGTTAGATTCTGTGTGTATAGTGGAATTCCCAGAGTGTGCACAAGGAAGCAAACTTACATCAAGCTGTATTGAACAAACTAGGGACATATGCATTAATCCAAAATAATCGTGAATGTGACATATGAGTGAGCAGAGCTATGAAGGAAATGTCTGGTTCCAGGAATATCTCACCACTTGACAAATGCAGCTCAGGCACACCTTTCTCAAGGTGTAATCTGTGACAGGTTACATTGTCAAAATCTGAGCTACTTCCTTCTTGTTCATGCTTCCATTCACACGCTCCTGCCCTCAACCTTGCATACCAGTGCCATATGTCACTCTACCATGACCTGGTATGGGGAGCTAAACCAGCTGAAGGCTAAACTTATGAAAGATAGTTTCCAGTTGGTTTAGCTCCCTGGCTCACTTCAAGATGAACATACAGATAGGAGGACAGAAGGATAGGACAAAGGCAGAGCAGCATAGAAAGGAGAGCAACCAATGGCAACCTCAATTTTAGCTTAGTTTTAAACTGTTAGAAACATACATTTCAATTGTCAGTTAACATTGTATGTATCCTTAGGCTAATGTCAAAATCATGTCAGTGGCTCTAAGATGCCTGTGTATTCCCTTTCTTTTCTTTGCATCAGCCTCATCAGCTGTGCAACAGGTAGGTGAATTGGTTCAGAGAGCTGACAAAGAATTCAACTATTGATTTTAGGGGGTGATTCATTCTCTCTTGGATCAGTTTGCTGAATTGATTTCCTCTGCAGCCACACAATTGCTAAATCTGATACAAAGAACATGCAGTGAGAATAGAAGTAGGAAAAGGATCATAAAAATATGAATGAAAATTTCTGAATTGGAAAATACAGCATTGGCATAACATCCAGTGAGCATAGAGGTATACCAGTGTAAGCAAACGTTTTACTGATATAGCTTGATTCTTTGATATGAAATGCACTGAACTCACAGAAGTACCTCCCTACTGGTGTAAATACACCCCTGGTGAGAGTGAGGAGTTTCAATTAAAACAGTGTGACTGGAGTGATACAGTTCTTTTTTAAGGCAAGTCATGACACATACAGAGCCACTACAGGGTGCAACCAATATAAGATCCCCAAACCTCTAATATACAGAGAACTATAACTACATAAACAAATGATATAGAACTGGCACTTTAAAAAAAAACAAAAAAAACAAAAAAACAAAAAACCAAAAAAAACCCCCAAAAAAACCCAACACATAATTTTAAGTGTTCCAAATAAGGAATACTGCATATTTCATTTAGCACATATCACTATCCAAAAGTTTTTCTTCATCATTGAAATATAACCTACATCTCTATTTGATTTTATTTATACCTCTCTCACTGCATCCACTGCTGATTTCATTTACACTTGCTTGGCTGTGTCTACTAAATCCAAGCCAATTCCTTCCCAAATTTAGTATTTATGTGTTACAGATACTCATCAATCTTATGTAGGGTGAACCTACACTGGGTTACCATTGAAGCATTTGAGGATCTTGGGAACCTAGAATGAGAAACAGATCCTCTGCATCCTATTTAATACTGTTCTTTGACACTGGTAAGGCTCTAGAATGGCCAAATGATCATGCCAAAGCTGGAGTACCAGTAAACCACAAAGAAAACTTTGCTTTACTTATGCTTTAGTTAAATTTTTACAGGTATAGATTGTCACAGTATGGACTGCAGTTATAGGCCAGCATGGAGAGGACAAAATTATACTCACACAGCACCTGGTATAATCATGTCTTTTTTATAGCTTATGGAAAGCAAAATTCTGACATACAAGTTTACGGTTTAATTTGGCTTTGAAGTAGAATAATCAGTTGTTCCCCACAGGAATCTCTCTGCTTTGCTTAATCTGTTGCACTACAGTAATAAGAGCTGCCCTAGTTAGCTCAATCCTTTCCCAAATTCAGCATAATGTTAGACTACCCACGTCCTCAGGTCCTTTCTAGCCTGACTGATTTTACAACTCTATGAATTCATCAGTCTTTATATGAACAAGGGAAGGGAGCAACCAACATCACAACACCTGACAGAAGAGTGCCTCTCAGTTCTGAGTCATACCACTGAGTCCATGTCCATATGGAGCCAAATGGTGGGTTTGGGCTGCAGTGATAAACTACAACAACAGAAGCTGAAGCTTCCCAAGTGATATGCAATGCCACACTTTCCCATTTGCTCAGTCTATGCACCTGACATGTATCTGGCACATAAAGCTGATAAATCAGGGAGAAGCCAGGGACAGCCCTGCACTAGGAGTGCCTGCATTACTAATAGGGAAAGAAATGAGGACTAATCCATGGGGATCTGCATGTATATAATCAAAATTACATATATAGGGAAACAGTGGGATAATAAACGAATGGCCATGTAAGCATCAGTAGAGCTATATACATTTGGACTTTACATCTGTCCTTTTCTATCCAACTTGTATCATTCTACATATTTGTACCACAGGATTTTTAGGGAGAGGCTTAAAAACAAACCCTGTATATGAACCTGGTGAAGCCAGTGAAGTTCAGATGTTGATTATTAAAAAGTTTGATAACTGGTGTCCTCTTATAGGATGCCCCCTTAGCAGACTAAGAAACAAAGCTACAGTTCAAATTTCACAGAGGTGCTTCCAGCCTTAAGAACATTTCAAGTCATATTTTCTGTACTATCAATCGGTAAATGTGGAAGTCTAGGAAAAACTACCACTACATGCCAACAATAGTTGTGATTGCTAAAATCTGGAGCACAGACCCTAGCTCAATGATTTAATACTGCAGCTGTCATGTTTGCCTTTGGAATCTGAATGTAATCAAAACACTTAACAGGGCATGGTGTGAGAGATTACCTCCTGCAACCATCTCATTGCCCTGTGAAATGACAGCATGTACTGCTTCAAGGTCACATATAGACTACATTGTAATAGAGAGTCATCAGAAAGAAACATGGTAAGAAAGCAGTACGCAGCCCCAGGCTGACTGTCTGACTTCTACCTTGAACCTTTTACATATGCTTAAAATCCTTGTTTGAAGCTGGACATTTACAAATATTGCCAAATTCACCTTAACTGCTCACCTTCCCACCTCCATTCTTGGATGCAATTCACACAGAAACATAAGCTAAAATATCCATTCCCTTAGATTCATTGATTGTATTCTTACAAGCTTCAGTTCCTCCACTGTAATAACCTGTTACCGTGATGGCTGCAAATAACAAATAATCAAGAAAAAGCAGCTGTCTATTCATTTTGCCATATAACCTTTTTACTCATTTATCTCTCATAGCTATAGAGCTTGTTCTCTGTCAGTCTGAGGTGCAAAAGGTTTTAACAGCTAAAAAGCCTTGCAGATTGAGTTAAAACAATACTTCAGTGTACTGAGAAAAAATATTCCTCCAATTCATGTATCTGAGACTAGAAAGATGACTGAAATAATAAGCAGTATATATACTTTGTGTTTAGAATATTTATTGAGGAAGAAAAAACACTAGGCACTATACAAATAAATCTGGCTCCGCCTCTGATATGTTTGTGTTTTTACTGGGAATGGTAGTACAATTCAGGCAGAAGGAAAGAGCAGAGTAACAGAAGAAGCCTAAAGACACAGGATGTAGCAATTAAAAAAAAAAAATGCTGCATTTAATAGCTCTGGCTATACTAATTTAGTTCTACCTTCAAAGCTTCTAGGGGAAGTTACTCCACTTAGTTATTCCACTTCATGAAACCTCCAATCAAACTCCACTTTCCAAAAGCTCTGAACAAATGTTCTTCTCAATCTGGCAATTAATATGACAGTGATAAATTGAAGCCCGTATGTTGCAGGATCCCAAAATAAGGTCTTTTCCCAGACTTAAGTATTCCATTTTGTCAACATTCCTCCAGCGTAACAATGTAAATGTATACCCTTCTGGAAAAAGGCTTCTAAAATTGAACTGAAAAATCAAAAACATTTTAAAGGAATTCTTAAAAGCACAGTTGATTTTTTGTAAAGAATTGTATTATTGCTTTAAAGGTTTGCTTTTTTTTTTTTTTTTAAAAAAAAAAGGAAATAGAAAAGGTTATTCTCTATTGATTTTTGTAGTTTCCCAGCTTAATTTCTATCATAATCTGTGATTGAAATGAAAACATAAATATTTTAAAGTGATATTGAAGGATGAATATAGAAAAGTCATCCCTTTGTACTAAAACTTTATTGGAAATCAATCTGAAGCACAATAAAAGAAATTGAAGAAGAAATCAACTGCAAATTGCATAGAAAGAATTCTATTCTTATTATCTTTTTATTTTGCAAGTATAGACTAGGGTCTTCTGCCATGACTGCAATCTTTCTTTTTTAATCAGTGTGACTTATGACAACATCCAGGGATTGTCAGCAGTACCTGTCACCCAGCAGATACCATCTTTCATTGAGAGAATAGGCTTCTGAATGCTGCCAATTTATAGCCTTGCATCCTACTGTGGCTCCCCCTTGAAATGAACAGGAAGAATGCCAGGTGCCAATTTGTTGGTTGTTAATGGCTTAACGACCCTTTATTGGCATGACAGTGAATTTGTGAGTGATTAGTTCTCTGTGTTTCTTGCCGCTTTTGGGTGCCAGAGCATGCAGAAGTGGAAAATTTTTTATTATTACAGGGAAAAAAAAGATCTTACAGAGAAAAACACCAACATGGAACTATAAATGAGCTTGATAGGCTTAAAATGAAAAAAGGACAGATATATTTAGTAGGGCATGTAGTGATAGGTCCGGGGGTAATTAGTTATTTTAAACTGAAAGAGGGTAGATTTAGATTGGATCTTAGGAAGAAATTCTTCACTGTGAGGGTGCTGAGACACTGGCACAGGTTGCCCAGGAAGCTGTGGGTGCCCCATCCCTGGCGGTGCTCAAGGCCAGGCTGGATGGGGCTTTGAGCAACCTGGTCTAGTGGAGGGTCCCTGCCCATGGCAGGGGGGTTGGAACTAGATGATCTCTAAGGTTGGAACTAGATGATCTTTAAGGTCCCTTCCAACCCAAACCATTTTATGATTCTATGATATGTCTATAAAGGTTTTCTGTTAAACCAGATTATGATCTTAAAAAGCTGGATTCATGTGTAGGGGTAATGGTCTTCTGAATATTTTTTCTTGACATTTTAGTTTGTGAAAGCCTTTTGAATTAGCTCCTGATCATGCAAAGTCATGAATAATTTACATACTGGCTTGTCCCACTGAAAAAATTCTTTATGTCATAGTCCACCAAAATAAATAATTGATAATTTTGCAAATGTGTTCAAAGGTAAATAAATAAAATTCTTGGAAAAATTGTGTATTTTTACAAAGGTTTCCTCATAAATACTATGTTTTACACTTGTAATTGAGGTAACATTTAAAACTATGTTTTCTAGTTAACAAAGTGTGGTTTTGTTTGGATTTATAGGGTTAAGGTTCAAGAATGGGTTTATCTACATACAAGGCAAGCAATTCAGTGCCTATATTTTAGAAATCTCTTATTCAAAGAAAAATCCAAAAGTTAAGGTTCTAGAAACTCTGTAAATTAGTAAGAAAAAGGCATACTTTTCAGAGACACAATCATTGAATCCTTTAGGATGACCTTAGAGACACTCAAAAACATCAAACGGGAATCGCTAATATGCCAGTCTTGATTTAGTCAGAGCTTAAATATGTGAAACGGGGCTGCACATAGTTCAGTATATATCCCTGTTTTCAAAACACAGTTAGTAGCAGAGATCATGACAACATCAAGGTTTTTGTACAACAGCTTACAAGCGGTCAACTTCCTACAGTTTATTATACTATAAGCAAGACCACCTTGATTCAATTTGCCTCTCAGGCCCATTCCCCACGAGAAAGCCATGCCAGGCTGGACACTGCTTGAGAGACTTAAGGTGTTGCTCTTGAAGCAACCCACAGGCAAAACCTGTAGGCTAGCAAAAATGGGTGAGTGACAGCTCCAGCCTCAGTTCTGTGGAGAAAAGGAGGAAGCTATAACTCCATTTGATGATAATGCAGACTAATTACATTTGGTGTGAATTCCCCCTACTAGAGGGGGACCCAAAAAGGAGAGATGCTTTGTCTTTTGTTCCCTACTTGGTATGGGCAGAGGATAGCTGTTCAAATCAAAGTAGTTCTGGGCATATGCAGAAACAAAAACTGCAGCTGAAAGAACCCAGGGAGATTTCAGGGCTAAAAGAAAAGTAGCCAGGGAGCAGAAGCACTCCTGTGGTTAGGTGGTCCACAGGGAGAAAAAGGGCTAGATAAAATTCACACCATCAAACCTATCCTTCAGTTTTTTGGTACGTTATACCTTCTGTGTTTTAGTTTTTCCAATTAAATAAGTGTTGTATATTAGGAATCATGCATATTTTTATCAACAAAAAATAGTTTAACATTCAGTTTTTATCTCAGCTTTACCAAATTACTAAAAATGTAAACACATGGACAAAAAACCAAAAAGCACATATGGAATCCTGTAGGAATTCAAATGTATTCAAATTTCATCTCCCTGTGATTTTATGATTGCTTTTCAAATGGGCTGCTTTAATTACTTAACATCTGTTACCCAATAACTAAAGGCATTATGTTTCCCTGTGTCATAACAAAAAGATGCCTTGTGTTGCTGAATTCAGGGCACATGATGCTAAACAAGATTAACAACCATGCTGAACCTATAGGACTGAAGCCTTGCTCTGGTTTGAAATGTGCCTCTACCTTCTGGGCCTTTGAAACAGCTTCTTGATCAATAGGTGGATTAAGATGGTTGCTTGATGCTTCATTTTTCTATACACAGAACTGATTAAATCACTAGCATGTCTGAAAATCAGCTAGCTTAGTGTCTTCCAAAGTTACAGACAAAACGAGTTCCCAATACAGAATGCATGCATTTGTTTGTCTTGTGGATGTATTCATTTCCAGTATACATTTTTCTTTCTTTGCAAGAGCCCTGATTGGGCAGAATTTTGTGTACTTCATTAATTTTATATGCTCTGAATAGTCTCTTGACTTCACTATTCAGTGTCTAGTGTTCATGTCTCTTAAGGATTGTACAATAAATATTAAATTGTATAAATTACCATACATATGTATTGTGATTTCTTCTACAATAGTTCCTACTAAATCAACATTTGGCAATAGTCACTTCTAGATTATCATCTAATGTACATATTTCTCCTCTGATTCAAAGGAAACTAGCTGCAAAATCCAAAATAGCTCTGTATGGGCAAACCACCCTGTTATTTTATATATAGTGAATTCCATATGCTTTCCCAGTAGGGGAAAAAAAAAAAAAAAAAAGAAAAGAAAAAGAAAGAAGTCTAGATGAAATTTAGAGTGAGAGCAAATAGTAATCTAAAATTAAAATATATTAAATGATAGCACAATCCTGAAACAAAGCACCATAAAACCTGAGAAATCTATTTGTGCTTTATATTTCCAAAAGGATTGATCATGCTAAAGGAAATTGAGTATGTAATCCCTCAAATACATTTTAGCTGCCCGGTAGTTCTGTTTCAAATGTTCTTGAATATGCTATATTTTAAATTTCTCAAACTAAGATTAGATTAAATTGATTTTTTTCCCTCTTCATGATATCACCATACAGCAAATTATTAATCAGTGTCATTCATCTAATTTAGGATGATATTATATAGGTTTTGAGCCAAGATTTCAATTTTTTATTTTGGAGGCTTCCTTTTCTCATGAAGGCATGTGCATACTAAACACACTACAACTGTTTGCCATTTTATCCTGCTCAGGGTTGGAATGATTGGTGAAAGTGAGGTTTCCCAAAAGAGAGTGTAAAGTCAAAAGCACACAGAAAACTGGGAAAAACAGCCTAATACTAATTCACCAATCATGTTTGTATTTCTGGCCTTTATGCTTTTGGTGTAATAAACAGGGGTTTATATACTTAGTAAAATATCGCATGCATTTAATATTTCCCATAATATCACTTCTATAATTTTACCCCTGCCTCTTCAGAAGGTTGTAGCTGAGACAAACAGTATACAAAAGAAATGCTAATTAAAGTACCTTGGGGAGGAGAAGGGAATGAAAAAACCTGATATTAAATATTAATCATAAGAAACAAGGCAGGAAGATTTTTAAAGGTGGAAGTAAACAAAAATGGGTTGTTGTAATTTGTGATGGCATAGATTGATCTGCACTTTCACGCAGAGGTCCTATTTTCAAGAGTCACATTTTTAACTCAACATGATGAGGGGGGTGTGCCTAGTTTAGGGAAACTCTGGCTTAGTGATAAAAACCCAATTTGTCAGATTTAATGCTACACCTATTACACCTCTTTCCTAAATGTTAAGCATAATAATGTGCTTTATTGCTTTGTCTTTCTGTTAATCTGTTCTATTATGGCAATACTCTGTCCTCAGTAAACATATTCTTTTATCTTTGGGTCTGGTCTAGAGCAAAGATGCCTCTGAACTACTGACACAGAGAAAATCAATCCTCATCCAAAGCTCTGGTGAGTTTTAAAGACCAGGCATCGCCATGCCTCACTTTCTAACTACTCATCCCAGCACATGCAACAGGTAAAAACAGAAAAGCTGCCTGCAATCAGTTTGAGAAGAGGTGTCTTCAAATGTCTAAAAATGTAGGCTGAAAGTCAGAATCCCAAGGGCAGACAGGTTAACTGAATATATTCCCACTCTTCTTAATTATAAAAATGTTTGCGATAAATAGTCAATGTTACACACTCTCAGTGGTCTTCACTCCTCAGCCTCTTTCTCCAGCTTCCTGCTACCTGACAACAGGCTTCACCTAATGGAGTCTTACATTCACAAACCTGTCATTACTGCCCGTGTCCTGGCTCTTCCAGCTTTTTAAAAAGACTGCTGGCTGGCAACCCTTAAACTTGATCTCTGAGGATCAGTAAGTTTGCCGACATATGTTTGCCAGACACAGGGAGTGCAACCCACTGTTTTCCAGAACAACTTCTCTGTAACCAACCAAGCTGTTTGTACCGCAGATAGAACAGTAAAGCATAAGCAAGCCTACTGTAATAAGATGCAAAAATAAGAAATCAGTTAGTAGATTTGGAAACGATACAAGAAGTAATAAAAAATGTACTTTAGTTCAGCTCAGTTTCAGCCTCGGTTTTCTGTTTCAAATTATTTGTATACTTTTTTCTGTGTCTAGGAACGGTCACTATAACATCTTTGACACATTCTCCTAACTGCTGAAGGCTAATGGTCAGCTCATATGCCACCACAAATTAAAGATTCATTCTTCTTTTGAACAGATTTTGCTTTCCCTTCCCCTGAGCCCTTTTTATAACCTAAAGTAGTTAAGATACAAATTACACTCCAGCACCATCCGCACCTGTACCCATTTTATGCTTCCTTACACACACTTTTAATGAATGCAACTGAAATTTATCATAATATTGCACATTATACAGTGCTTATGAAAAATAACAAATAATACTAAAACCTTCCATTATATTGATGTTCCAGTCCTCTCAAATATCACAATACCACCAAATCTCACAATAGCATTACCTCTTTCAAATTACTAGAGATACTGGCATTAAGGAGAGGAAGTGAAATGGGATTCCTGTTTTCTTCCCTGCACTAAGCAACTACTCTGCAGCCAACCTGCTGGGGTGAGGACCCAGTCCTGGAAGGTCTCCCCCAGCAGTGGACACTACAGAAAAAGTAGGGTATTAGTGTCTTCTGCTTTTTAGACCACCTTTTCCAGGCATCCTGTGGTGAGAGAAGGGAGAGTAAGGCTGTCCCCAGCCACTGCAGCCTACTGCTAAAGGCAAAGAGCCACGCTGGTAGCTCTGCAGGTTCAGGAAGAAGCTCAGGTGGAGTTGAGGTCTGAGTAAAACACAGTATCAGGCTCAACCTCCATGGAAAGGAGCAAGAATCATTATTACAGATGCAGCACTAGTGCTAACACTGGCTTTCTTTGGTGTTGTGGCCACTCAGAACCAAGGCTGCTACAGAATCAGCATATTGGCCATTAAAAGGATTAAATGGGATTTAATTAGGTTTAGGGAATTGCATTTCCCTTTTGAAATGCTGATTTTCACAGGAGTACCTCTTTTGTCTCAAGACTGAGTTGATGGCTCTCTGGACTTCCTACCCTGACCTTCCATGCCCTGCCAGCATGCAGACCTTATGGCATATATCATGACTACATTACAACTTAAGAGTTTTCATAACAAAAGATACGACATACACAGAATTTGTGACAGCCCTATGATTTGGGTAATGTTGCAGAATGTCTGAAAGGCTGGGTTACAGAATATACCGAAAGATGACCGAAACTAAACCAGTGCTTTAGTTTCCCCTCTTTGTGAGATTTTGGGTACAGGGCTGTCACATTCACTTTTAGCTACTGTTTTCATTATGGCAAGTTTACCAGTTCATGCTCAAAAAAGTCACCTTTTTCAAAGCAGCCACTGTTTACCATTTTGGTCAGTGGCAATAACTCCACCATTGCTTCAGGAAGGATGTATATCCCTTATTCTCAAGAAGCCAAAATACTAAGACATGTTCAGAATGACTACCTTGTATGTGAAGTAGAAACTTAGGCTTTGACTCACTCAGAGTATTTCCTGACTGTTCAGTCCATTTCCTAATCACCTGTACGTGAGTCTAAGCTGATGTGTGGGCTCAACAAATACTGGAGTATGTGTATCAGAGAAGAAAATTTGAGTGTACACTAATGCTCAGTGCAGGCACAAGCATGACTGTTTCACAGTGAGAAGGAATGGGATGCAGAAGCCTGCTCTAGCTACTACATTTTCCAGTTTGCAGTAAAATTATATGACTGATATCAGCAGGACAAAAGTCCTGCTTTCCATTATTAATAGAGGTTTAACATCTCACAGAACAAAGCTATATAGGATTTAAAGGTGAATGAACTACAGGTATTCCCTTGCCAGCAGTAGACATGGAAAGAACCAGTGTTAGAAAACAGTGCACTCACTCATTCACCAGCTTCTGCTTCTACACGTCTTCACTGAGAATGATAGATGCAGAATCTCTCAAAATGCTCACTGTTAGTAGTGTGGGTGAATGTGGCCCACCAACAGCACTAAAAAGCGTATTACTTTAAAAAAGAGAAATTGCAGGAAGCTGCAAGGTGAAAGAAAAGAAGGATTTCCTTTCAATCTCCCAGGGTCAGATAAAAGCCTAAATATCAGTTAGCAATAACTTTATTTTTTTAATATATATATAAATGTAAAATAATACATATTTTATTTATTATTTAAATAAAACCAATAATTTAAAAATATAATTAATAATTTTAAATACCTCCGAACAGAACAAAGATACACCATTTTGATATTTATTAACTTTTAGAAAAATATAATAAGCCTATATTTAATTTCTAAACTTGAGATGAAGCAGGTCACTGGTAAGAATTTCTAAAAACCCAATTAAAAGTAATTTTAATGCAAACTAATGATCATATCTATTAGCATGGAGTATCAGAGATTCATTTTGTGTCCAGTAGCAGCTGCTACAGTAATTTTGGAAAAGATATATTGCATTCTTCATGAATAACAAAACCAATGAATTCTTAAGAGTGAAATTCTGATTAGACTCAGGTGTTAAGTGTCTCTGTACTGGTCACATTATAATTAATCATTATATATATTCATAGTATCCAATTTATCTCACCTACCAAACCAGACTACTTCTCACCATTTCATAATGCGCTGTCCAGTCTATATAATTTATGATATAAATGATATAGAAAATAAGAAATGAGTCCCTGGACTTCAATTGGGAAGCTACTTCTATTCTACTGTTGTGTCCTCTTTCTACTTTCTGTACTACACTTTCTGCATTCCTTTCATAGAACTGTAAAACAACCCTCTCTAGCTGTCTCGTACATCTATAGAATGGGTGTTCTTTCTTGCTGAATTACTACTAGTTGCATTCAAACCCGTCCAAATGTGGGCATTGCTTTATCACTCTCATAGGTCTTCATCTCCTTTGTAGTCATTCTCTTCAATTCCTCCTGGTTGTTGTCCTTCCATGGTCTCCATGCAATGTAGCTGCATTTTCTACTTAATCCGTACGTGTAAGTGACATAGATTTTTCACACCCAGACCCTAAACCAAGTTAAACTACTCTGGGATTCATCAAGAAATAGGATTTTGATTAACAGTCTCAGAGGAGTGCAAAACAGTCAAGCTGACTTCAGAATTGCTTCTATTTAAAGAATGGTGGGAGCACATAGATGTGGGTAAAGCATTTAAGAGCCCAAGATTTGCAAACAATTCCTAAATACATCTAAAATTTGAAGAAAATAGGCCTAGCTGCCATTCTGTGTGGATGATTCTACTTTTTTGTAATTCTGTTGTTGTATACTCTCTTGCAAAGGTAAACTGGAAGAAAACTGTATGAATCACAGAATTTTAGCCTCTGGATTTTCAGTTTCATTTTACAAAAACTCGATACCCTGAAACCTGTGAAGCTTGAGGATTCATAAGCACTTTGAACCCAAGGATCACAAAACCAGTACCAAACCATTTACAGCAGGGGTCCTCAAACTACGGCCCGCGGGCTGGATACGGCCCCCCAGGGTCCTCAATCCGGCCCCTGGTATTTACAGACACACACACCCCACCCCGCCAGGGGTTGGTGGGGAAACCAAGCAGCCGCAGATGACTGCCTGCCACTTCATCCGCGCGCCGGCCCCCTGGTTAAAAAGTTTGAGGACCCCTGGTTTACAGTCTCATCACAAAATTGATTCCATCTATGTGTACCCAGTTATTTAAAGTATCCAAATTGCACAGTCCTCTTCTTGGCCACCACAGTCTGCCCATACATCCTGAAAGGCAGAATCAGGCTTATTTACAGCCAGGTAAGTTATACCTTGAGTGGAATTAATCTCTTCAAAGTCACTGCAGTTCAAGCTCACAAAATTAATTTCCTATAAGGAAAGGTGTTGCCTGATAGAATTTAGTTGACTAAAGCTGAATACTGGTTATGTTGTACCACACATTTACACTTGTTATTAAATATCTCATTATAAACAAAATGTCTAGTCTGAAAATTGTCTCTGAAAAAGATCTTCAAACTGCATTAAAATACCCTGCTGCCAATGATTAATATTGAGTAAACAAAACAAAATTTTTGAAGATTTGCTGAGCTCTTATCTTGATTACTTTCAGCATTTATTCCCAAAATATATAATATTCGGATCAGTCTGAATCCCATTTTTTCACAGGATAACAGCTTATATTCATACAGCAGAAGGAGTTTTATTTTAAGTCATTAAATTATTACTAATTCATGTTAAGGTATTTCTCTGCTACTTACTTGCATTGAGCTACTTTTTTAAAAAAATGCTTGTTCAATGCCCACCTTTTCCAATGAGAAGTAATTTTTAAATACTTATTACTGAATTTGTTTCCCTATATTTGAATTGAACGTAACTGTGGATGTTGTTCGTTACTGAGCACAATGTGCAATAAAAGCCAGATCCTGGAGACCAGACATGAATTTATAGGAAGAAGAGAAAGCTGACAGGTTGTTAAAACCTGTCTCCCGTGTTTGTTTACTTAACTCAGTATTACAACCTTTTTCTCAGTCCCTCAGGCCATTTCACCAAAAGCAAGGAGCTGAAGACATGGCGTGACATTTGAAGAGCCAGGAAATGTGTGCTTGTTCCCTTCTGCAGTCTTATATTACAGTCATTTCTGCCTTAGGACCAGTGAAGGGGAGAGTTGAGATCTTTTCACACCAGAGCTGTATTTACTCCAGCTGTGCAGGTAAAGTTGATGTGAAACTGCAGTGAGGTGGAGGATACTCCATACTATTAACAGGACCCGACACAACCAGCTTACTGGCTATGTATAACCATTAGTAAACAGTGATGGGCAATATGAATGATGAATGTTGAATGACTGACTGAAATATGAATAACCAGACAAGAGAAGCAGGTGGTGCCAAAAGCACAGCTTCCCCAGCTATCCCTGTTTCAGTGGAATTACTTCAGCCTATGTCTCGACTGGCCTTTTGGATGGGAAACCCATTACTCTTTGGAGGCACTAGGTGTGCTTCCAGACCACACCTTCCAGTTCAGTTTTATCTGAATGGAATCTAGTTTGCATGTTCCATAAAACAAGATCAAACACAGTAAATGGATATGATATTTGCCACAAAAGCATATGCCTAATTTGAAATGAAATCCTAATGTAGATATACTCCCTAAAGAGTCACGGTTGGATGTTCCACTCAGCAACAACAGTAGGAGAGCAGCTTTTATGTATATGAGTTAATATAATTTTTTTAAATTGGCTCACATGATAACAGTTCTCAGTATAGCCTTATTCACCTCAAAGCAAACATTTGGCTAAAATCACAAGACAGGTACTTGCAGGTCCGCAAGCTTCTTAAAGACAAAAATCACATTTTTTCATAGTCCTGGGAAAGGTCCACAGGCATCAAATTCAGCATAGTGTTGTTAGTTATACTGGGGTTATCTGAAGACTATTTGAGCTCCTTCCTTCTGGGGATCTATTTCATCTGTTTCAAGCGTAGGATACCATTCCTCTTCTTCCCTCACCTTACTTTCCTCTGCCTAAGTACCTTCCCTTTATGCTCATGCTATTCAGTCTCAGCATTTGCTGAACTTTCCATTCTGATTCAGGTGCAGCTCAAGGCCAAGTATGGGCAACATAACAGACGGTTGATGCCCCATCAACACTCCCATAAGCAAGCTACATTACTTCAGCATAAATGTCAAAAATAGCTTCAAGTATCTGGCTTTTACAAAATGCTGACAGTCATATCTAGCATTCTGCTTTGTTTTTTAGAGAAGCTGGGAGCTATGGAAACATGGAGGAAGAAGATCTTCACTTATAATCCCTGCACTTTTACACACTAGGAGACCGGAATGAAAGGTTGTAAATTTTATTTGTAACTTAGTTGTAAATTATACCCAGGGCACTCACTTGAAAAGTTCTTTGATTACTTTCCTGTATAGATTTAAATGTGTAAGACTATACTTCAGTGATAGGCAATGATAGTTACAAATGCCCATTAAAATGAAGATTCAGGAGTGAGTAAAAAACCTATACCTAATCAAACTGATATAAATTAGGAGACACTTGCCAATTTGTTTGTGTGATGTGACCCTATTTCAAAGCCTTCCACATTCAGGTAGTTTTGTGCTAATGTGATTACAAAAGCTGCCATAAAATCTGTTTGAAAGGGGTTGTTAAAAGCATTGCATCGGTTCTTTTCTTCTGTGCCTCCCACACAATAATGTGGGGTTTCCTGGGGACTTTGATTCATGGGGACTTCTAAAACTTGAGAGATCCTTACTGCAAGCTTTGGTTCCCTTTTGAGGTGTAAATCACAAAATTTCTCAGATTACTACTGGTGGGACCAGGGTTTCAAACAACACCAGGAAACTAAAAACAGAACACCTAAAATGTGTTTAAGTACTGCAAAAGGACACAGACATAATTTCACAACCAGAAAGATGACCCACTGTCTGCTGTGAGTATGGTCCAACACCATCTCATTGCTCTAGCCAGGCCAGTGTCATTAATAGCACAATTCGTTACTCCAGACTATGGCTAAAATCAAGAAATTAATTTTCAAAGTAACTTGTGTTAAATTCTATGGCTCATATAGGTAAGTAAAAGGCCACACATAATAATGATTATAGTCTTTACTGGTTTTGAAGGACATTATTTTACACATATCTTAACCTCAGAATAAATTAATTTGGTTTCTGAAGGTTTATTATCTATACCTTATTAATTTCAGTAACCAGGTATATAATATGCTGTATGCAATACGTGTCTGTGTATTCTATTACAACAGTCATTTTATGATTACTGTCATGCAAAATTGTATTTTTCCTAATGACAGGTAAGTAGAACAGGGAAGCTTTTCCTCTGAAACTTTTAGCTATACAAAAAGAAAAAAGTAGCTTTTTCTACATTAATAAGTACCTTCTTTATCATCATGACGTATGATTGCATCTTGTATCATATCAGCAAGATCAAAATGAACTCGATGATTCTTTCCATGTTTCAGTTTTTTCACGTAGCCCTCCCGTTTCTGGAAAGCTTTTTCTCGTTCATAATATGCCTTTATTTGGTCACAGCGCATCCGCTTCACCAGCCGCTGCCGCTGGCCGAGAGGGAGGGACTCCAGCAAGCACTGCTCAATTTCCATCTCATGGGACCGAAAAACATTACATAGCTGGAAACAGCCTGTAAGAAATTAAAGACAAACACATTTAGAGCATGCAACACTGTGTTTTCAAATATACCATGAAACCACCACCAATATTCTTGTTGTTCTTTCTAACCGTGCGTAAATCTGTCACTTGAGCTCCTCCTACTTGACCAACACTGACTACAGAGAGTACATATGATTATCATTTACTTTTTGGAAACAAAAGATAACTCATTCCATGAAATCACTGATGCTTTTTTTAAAAGTTAACTCATTTCATGTAAACAAATGTGAATAGAAAGAGGCCTAAAGGTTCAAATGGGAGGTGGGCAAAATATCTAAATAATTCAATATAATTCAAGTGGCTTGCATTTGCTTACAAACAGGAGACTGTTATGCAGAGAAATGCCAGTCTGATGTCCATGCTTCTTTTTTATTCATTTTTGCCTTGCTTTAGGTTAGCAAATTCCTGTTATTCAGTGAGAACAAAAGTCATCATATCATAATTATAATAAGTTAATTAGCATGCAGTCAGTACTCAGGCAACTATCTATTAAAAACATCAGTCATTTCAGATTCCTAACTATGTGTATGACTGAGGGGGGGGGGGCGTTGGCATCCACATGTAATCTTTTAATGACACCCTCAGATATGAAATCTTCACGTGGAAACTGATCACAAATGTGTCTTTGATTCAGTTAATCCTAAAGTTCATAGCATTACCTTTAAGTCAGATTCCTCTTTTGTTGTTACTGTAAAATCTGGTACTTTTACTGATATTGCAGTAACAGTGATGTTCTTTTTCAGTATGTTCTCTTTTCCACTGAGAGTGAAGACCACAAGAGGCTACTTGCTGCTAGTTGCTTTTCAGGGCACAGCTCTGTTGCAAAAGGAGACTAGTGGATCGTCAGATTATTTTATTGCCTGAGCCCTTGGATGTGAATTAATGTTCATCAACTATGTACCCACTAACCTACCCTAAGACCCTTTGATGTGGTGGCTGGACACCACCCAATCACTCTGATTCTCATTTTCTGCTTTACATACAGATTTTCTTCATATGGGAGCTAGTTGCCCAAATTTGTTTTCTAAGGACTGTCAGCAGCCCAGATGAGAGAAAATTTTCTCTCCTTAGTTTTATGGAAGAGCTTTTAAAGGAGATGTAGACTCAAGTCACCTTGGGCAGTTAAGACTACCAAAATTAAGCATTACTGTGCAACTCTAATTAGGCCTGCTTTTGTCTACCCATTTTGCTAAATCTGTAATTACATCATCAAAGGACCCCTACCGCATGCAGGGCAATAGTTGAGTAGTGCTGACTAAATGACAACTTTGTTTTCTCCTTGTTGCTTGATATATGTCTAATTTACTGAATACCATCCAAACCGTGCCCTGAAGGCATAATTAATAATTTGCTGACAGGCTTTTGTGAAGCTCACATCATTAGAGCATATAAACGCTTTACAAATATTTATTTATTTTAATTTAGAAATAAGAGGGATAAGGGGGCATTCTTATCTATATTCTCTACTGAAGAACTGAAAGACAATAATTTTCTTTTTAAGTCACTAATTTTGGGTGTCCAAGTCAAGAATTCTATATTCTTTTCTTGAAGTTTTGTGTTTTGCTTTAAAGGCATAGCATTCTGTAAACTACTACATATCATACTACCATAATAAAATACTATCAAAGTGATAGTCCTAGGTCTGTATGCCAATCACTCTATAAATTATATCTATTACATTATATATTTATTTGTATACTATTATTATATTATAAGTTATTTATTTTGTTTATTATATATTCTGTGTACTCACTGTGTATTAGAAACCAAGGTCTTAAACCAGACTTGCCTAAACTGGGGAGCATACATTTAAACAAAAAGTTCCCAGAATGTCTTGCTGAGAAACTCCGTAACAGAAGCAGACACAGAATACAATTCTACAGGTCAAGTACAGTCAACTTCTTTTAGCGCAGACTACCCTTTCCCTCCCTATAATTTTTGTTCCTTTCTTAGCATGGCCTTCTAGTTAGAAGAAAATGAGTTGTCAAACTAAAAACTGGAAAAAAGTATTGGCTTGCATTAAGCCAAAACAGACCCTTTTTTATTGCATGTCAAAAGTCAGCAACTCCTCCTGTATAAAACAATTTTTTCCATTTGACCTTAAATGATATGTTTCATTTCTGAGCACATGTCGGAAAAAACAAGGAAATGAAAGGGTAGCTCCATAAAGCTGCAGAAGATGTAACTTTATTCCCTGCTTCAGTCCCAGTGTTCAGAGCATTCAATCAAATAGAAGATCTGCACTCATTCCACCCTCAGCCCGAGGTAGTTTGTGACTGCATCTCCTTTCTGTCATGATAGTACTGGGGAATGAGCAAACCTCAAATTTTCCCTATTAGAATTGTTCTGCTTTGTATAAAATATTTCAGTACCCATGCCTTAAGTCTACACAGTATTTTTGGCTTGTAAGACTCTAAGCTTATACTCTAACACTTCTAAATCTGGGTATAGAGCCTGCCAGCCAGGCTCTCGCCTCAGAGGGAAAACCAGCCTGCTGTGTTAAACCATGTTTGACCATGCAGCCAAGAGTCCTGATGTACAAGAGTTTTATCTTTGCTCTGTTCCTTCCTTCTCTTTTATGAAAGGAAGAAGGAGCAGCCACACACTTGGGCTACTACTGAAGTTGCTGTCAATATCTGGAAAACTCCAGTGAGGAAAATAATGTTGCTGCTGTTTTACTTTTAGCTATAAATCAGCATTGTCTGCTGACAGCAGACTTTAACAGTATCTTTGCTTTTCCTCAGCTTAGGTCATGTGCAGCCTCTGCTCTTAAGAAGAACCGGTAGCGTTCACTGCCACATCACAACTGAGACCGGTGCAAGCTCTAGGACACCTCTGGTGTCACAGTGCTCTGCTTCTCCAGAGTGAGAAATCAAACAAATTAGCTTAATGTCTTGGTCAAGCTGAGCACAGCAAAGATGAGCTCATACTGCCAGATTCCAGTTTTGAGAAGAGCATGTCTGGCTTAGTGTCCTCTGCCCCTCCACTGGGATGACTTTCAGCCTGCATGAATGCCAGTCTACTTGCTCCATGAAGAACAGTGCTTCACTGCCAGATCTGGCCTCACAGTGGTTTCCAGTGTGTGGTCAGAGTCAAACATTCAGGCACATTGAGAAGAGGGCTCTTAATCCACTTGGGCGCTGGTGTCAGCTCAAAAGTAATCAGTCACATATGGGATTTTTTTCTCTCAGCATATCTGGAACCTGATACATCCCAGATGAGATCAGTATCTGATGGGATATAATAGCTGCAGGTCAGCAGCCTTGTTAGGTTAAACCTGGATTAAACAACATAGTAAAGATGCAGACAAGGCAAACTCTCCAAATTAATCTTTCAGAAGGTCATCTTCAAGGCGTGCAATGTACAGTCCCAGTTTTAAAACCAGGCAGATCTCTGCTCTGATTCTGGTAGCCTACTGAGCATGGGGAACTGCTGACAGCACAAGAGGCAGACAGAGCTTTCTGGCTATCACCCTGAGAGAGCTGGACTCAATCAAATCCAGGAGGGTTATAGACATGCTTCTGGAGGAAATCCTTTGGATTGCTTAGTGCCACTTTGAGCAGTGGGTGGTTAATCACCAACATCAGATCAAGTAACTGTCTTGTCTAGCAAAGTCTTGAAAATCTCTGTTAATGGATTCTCCAAGTTCTCTTGGTAACCTGTTCCAGTGCTGCACCTGCCTTCTATCAAAAATGCCTTAGGTTTTTATGGTGGCCACTATCCCTTGTTACTACTGTCACTACTGAATTGAGTTCATTTTGTAACTTGTTTAATCATCCTGGTAGCCTTCTTCTGCCCTCACTCCGCTTTCTTAATGTCCATCTTACACTGGAGGGACCAAGACTACACATATACTTGCAGGCGCAGCTTCACTAGCCCCAAGTAGAAGCAGACAACAGCTTCCCTTAGTCTGCTGGCTGTACTCCTCCTAATATAACTTGCTATGTGGTTTGCCTTATTTACACCCAGCATGCAGGGCTGGCTCCCATTCAACTTTGTGTCCACTGCAAATCCTTGCATCCTCTTTAGCAGGGCTGCAGCTCAAGTCAGTCAGTTCCCAGCCTGTATCAACGCATAGGGTTAGCCCATCTCATGCATGAAAATACACATTTCCCTTGCTGAACTGCACAAAGTTTCTCTCAGCCCAATTCTCAGGATTAATCATAGAATCATTTGGGTTGGAAAAGATCTTTGAGATCATCAAGTCCAGCTGTTAACCCAGGACTGCCAAGTCCACACTAAACCGTGACCAAAAGCACCACATCTGTGCGTCTTTTAAACATTTAGGCAGCCTGTTCCAACACTTGACTGTCCTTTCAGTGAAGAAATTGTTCCTAATATCCAATCTAAACCTCTCGTAGTGTAACTTAAGGCTATTGCCTCTTGTCCTGTTGCTAATTATCTGGGAGAAAAGACCTACCCCCACTTCACTCCAACCTCCTTTCAGGTAGTTGTAGAGGGCAATAAGGTCCCCCTGAGTCTCTTCTCCAGACTAAACAACCTCAATTCTCTCAGCCGGTACTCCTAAGACTTGCACTCCAGACCCTTCACCAGCTTTGTTGCCCTTCTCTGGACATGCTCCAGCACCTCCATGTCCCTCTTGCAGTGAGGGGCCCAAAACTGGACACAGTATTCACGTTGTCGTCTCGCCAGCACCAAGTACAGGGGGACAATCACAATCACTTCCCTTGTCCTGCTGCCACACTGTTTCTGATACAAGCCAGGATGCTTTGGCTGCCTTGGCCACCTGGGCACACTGCTGGCTCATCTTCAGCTGGCTGCTGACCAGCACCCCCAGGCCCTTTCCCACCAGGCAGCTTTCCAGCCGCTCTGCCCCAAGCCTGTAGCGCTGCGTGGGGTTGCTGTGACCCAAGTGCAGGGCCCAGCACTGAGCCTTGTTGAACCTCATACAGCTGGCCTTGGCCCATCAATCCAGCCTGTCCAGACCTTTCTGCAAGGCTTTCCTACTGTCAAGCAGATCAACACTCTCCCCTCAACTTGGTGTCGTCTGGAAACTTAGTGAGCGTACACTTGATCGCCTCGTCCAGATCATCAATAAAGATACGAAACAGCACTGACTCCAGTACTGAGCCCTGTGGAACACCTCTTGCACCCAGCTGCCAGCTGGATGTAATTCCATTTACTACCACTCTTTGTGCTTGGCTGTCCAGCTAGCTTTTTACCCAGCACAGAGTACACCCATTCAAGCCATGAGCAGCCAGTTTCTCCAGAATAATCCTGGTAAGCTCTACCATTCAAAGTATGCCAAGCAGTCTGTCCTAATTGAGCATTGCCAACAGCAGCAACAGCTTCAGCTGTGAAGAAAGTCTCCAGGAAAAAATAGCTGCTAAAATCCACAATTTTATTAGATGGATGTGAACTGTTACTAATTAAAACCTGACAGCTACAGCCAGGCTCAAAAGCAAAGCTATTAGAGCCTCCTAAAGGGTAACATGTGCATCAGGTCTGTCCATCTTTTTCCATATATGAGAAAAATAGCACAAACTGGTACACTGAACTGGTACAAGAACTTTGTATGGGACCCATTCAAATATCAGAAGATATATTTCAACCAGAGCTGTCTTTGAGTAAGCTTGTCAGGAGGCAGTGTGGTAACATGAGGAAAGGTTTGTGGGTAGGAAGAAAGGTTGCCTTCTGAATCTATTTGCATAAGAATTTGTATCTTATTACATAAGATATCATATCTGAAGATTAATTCATGTGGTTCTTGCCTCCGTGTATGACAAATTAAAGTTATGTACAGTGATTTGATAAGGTCACTGTGACTGTCATGGTATATTGCACTGAATAACTCATTAGCAGTGTCTCCATCAAAACACTGAAAAAGCTTACCAGGGTATTATTTATTTAATGAGATGCCCTGGACCAAAACAACTAGAATATACATGATTATTGATATGTTTTTGGTTTTAAGCTCTGCATCTTCTGTAACAGCACACAATATAAAAGCCTTTATGAAACACTGAAATATTATATCACATTGGTTCTTAACTAGCACAGGGCAAAGGAAGTCACTACCACTGTAACTAACAGGGGAAAAAAACCCAAAAAAGTTTCAAGGATGCTTGCTTATGTAGAGCTTTCACTGACTGGGTCCACCCAAAACCACTAGAAAGAGAAGAACCATTGCTACAAAACAACCCATTCATAAAATTGTAGCAATTTACTCAGAATTGGACAGAGTGCCAGTTGCATTACAACACAAATTACAAGCTTGATCCTGCCTGTATGAACAAGGGATTTCTGAGGAAAGAGGAACTGCTTGCTTTGAATTGTCACTGGTTCTCACTGTGAAGGTGAGAGAAGGAATATTTTGTGGCACTACAGGCACCAGCTCCTGAATTGTTTGGGAAGGGTGATGAAATGTAACATCAGAGGAACACCGTAAACAGAGAGGAAGAATGTGATTGCTACAGACATTTTCTTCCATTGCCTGCAGGTGATATGAGCCCAACTAACTTTATGGTCTGCAGGAACATTTTTGCCATACATCTTTTCAGAAACCATATGGATACAGCTTTCCTTTATATCTCCATTTCTTAGGGCTTTATGTCACTTAACTTTAGTCAATTGCTCTGGCATTTAAATTGGGAGTCTAGTCATCCTAAAAAAAATGCACCTTATATAGTAATTCACATCACCTGGAGGTAATTATGTTCCTATCTAATCTGAATCACATGTCATCAGGAGGCATTTCCAGAATGTGAAGCTGAATGCCTATATACAAGTTCACACAGGCACTACAAAAAAGTTTGCCACTGTACACATACGTATTGTATTTTGACATTTCATATGATATAAATATTTGCAGTTGTGATTCAGAGAACTAAGTACTCCTGGACCCTGATGATTGTGTGTTTTCAAAAGTATGGTAACATAAAAAAAACCCAAAACTTGACTCTTCATTAAAGGCATACAACCAACCAAACTGCTGACGCTGCTTAATGCAGCGAGCATCTCAAATATGGCGACACAGAATTACAGCGCAAAATGCTTAAAACTACAAATTTGTGAATACTAAGACACATGCTTACTTTTATTTATGTAAACATGTTGATTTTGATGATATTTTAAACAATGAGTAATTAAGCTTCTGGATGTTTGTGAGACTACGGTCTTTACAGTATAGAAACAAAAGGTAGAAGGCTTAAATTAACATGGAAAATGGCAATCTGAGATTCTGAGAACGTATCTACTCGATACTGCTACCTAAACAATATTCTTTAAACATCTTGATCTCATTAAAGGAAAAATGGTAAAAAATAAAAACCCCTGTGAAACATACACTGTGTTTAGCTTGGGTCCTCTGACACTTCAGGCCCAATATTGGTCTGTTCTTGCTAAAGGTACCACATCAGGCCCTCGTCATAACTACAGTTTAAACCCTACATTTTAATTGTCCTGTGCTTCAGAAAGGCAAAATGTTTGAAAATTTCAATAACTTCAGTGAAGTGTTAAATAGAATAGCGTTCATTAAATAACAAAAGAAAAAAGTCATTTTTTAAATAAAAACTGTACTATTACACGACACTTTTAAAATTGTCTAACTAAACATATTCATTAACAAAGATATGTGGGAAAAGTATGCAGTGAGCGGCAAGTGCTTTATCACTTACAGACCCAGACACATGGATGGTATAAATCAATGCCGCTTCATCCAGTTGCAAATGCTGCATTAATTTACACCCCATGCTTGATAACAGAAATGAGACCAGAAACTAGAGCAGTGACCCTTTGAGTAATGCACTTTGCCTTTATACATGACTTTACTATACATGATGATTTTCTACCAACAATGCATATTATTTAAATGTATTAAATTAGAAATAATACTTTATTAGTATTTATGCAGCTGAACTGAATTCCATATGAAATCAGTGATACAAATACATCTAACTGAAGTTAAAGTATCTGGACAACAGATCAATGTATTTTTTAGAGGTGTTTTTTTCAGAAATCAAAAGTTACTATGTATCATCTACTGATCTTCCAGTTTGAAAAAGAAATATTTCTTACCCACAGAAGAGGCTAGATTAGTTTAAATCCATCCCAAATTGCAATGTTAAGGTCAGTATCAAAATACTTGGATTTGAAAATCCTTTGTTCGGTGCAGGGAAAATTACTTACCATTTGAACAGCCTCTCCATTACGTTTATTAAGCTGTAACTGAAGCACAGCACGGTGCTTGTAACCACCCAGCCTGATTTTAATGGCTAAAGCGTTTGCATCAGGTCAGCGGTGCTCTGCTTACTGTAGTGATGGATTTACTCCTTTTCTCCCCTCCCCACCCCACAAGCAGATAATCATGAGGGAGCAGTATAAATGTAAACTATTTACCTTGTAAAGAATGCAAGGAATTCAATTAATGCCATGTCTTCTGAGAATAAATTACATCGCAGTAAAGGAGCTGATGTGCTGCTCCTGTTCTTGGCTCCACAGAGATTCTTTTGGGTGTAATTACAAAGTTAGGGCTCTTAAATAACATGATATACAAAGCTTCCTCGTTTTCTGCTTAGCACCCAACTCTGTCTTTGCTGAAGAGCAATCCTGAGCACATTCAAGCAACCATCCTCTTATAAAACCTACTCCTGTATGCTGCTCTTCAAGAGCCTTTTGATGTGACTAGACTGGTAAGCAGGAACTGCAATCAATTTCCAGCTTGATACCAAGGAAAAGTTACTTCTCAGATAATATTAATCAACTTTTCAGACTTTCTAACAAACTATTATCTATGTATCAGCAACTCAGTGAAGTTACAGTGATATTCTCTAAAAATTTACTTTATTTAAATCAAATAATCATCCAGTTTGAGATCTTGCCTTCATAGTGATAGAAGATATCCTGAATAATAACGAATTAAATATAGCAATGCTCTGCATTGTCATTTATGATTTATGTCATGTAGCAGTCTGTAACATACCAATATTTTATGTTCTAGGTGAAAGTCATTAAGTGTTGCCAGCCTATTCAATAAATGCAGCCAAACTGCCTGCCCATGCATTGGCCTTCAGTGTAATAAAAAACAGGTTTCAACTACATACATAAAGGGTTCTTCCCATTTTTCAGAAAAAAATATTATTATTTTCTTTTGCCTGTCTTGAAGCACAGCGAACTTGCAGATCTCAATGGTCTGAGAGAAACTGTGTATATCCCAGAGCAGTAGTCCCCGTCCTCATTTGTGGATCACATCCACAAACTACATGAATGCAAGCAAAATGAACAGATGCAATATGCTCCAGCTCATACTGTTTCTTTCGGTAAAGCAGCTGTCTCTATATCCTCTCTACTGCTGTCATTCTTCTGTAGTCCCTTGGAGACTGAGACAAAGGTGCAGTCTGGGTTCCCACGAACCACAGCATATCTGAAGCAGGTTCACCTGCAAACATCAGAACCTTTTGTAAAACAAACCAAACCACCATTGTCTGCCCTGGAGCACTGGAGTTTCCAACTGAAAAACTGCATACTCTAAGAGATGAGTAAAACACATTAACCTGTTCATCACTTCTCATATAATCTACCTACAGCTCTTCTGGATATTAAGGAAGGGTTTTGAGCAATTGGTCCATGAAACTTGGGATCCAGTATCCCCTTACCAAAAAGAAGAAAAAAAAGTTGATTTTGGATACCTCTATACGTAAAAGAAGGGGAGAGGGTAATCTCTGGCTTGCCAGTTAAGTAAGTGTTATTTACTGGCTCATGTTCACATGGTGAAGGTTCATGTAGAACAAATGAAATGTATCTTGAATGCATAGCACGTGGTCGTGATTCTCCTGTGATTATCATGCTGCGTTGTTCTGCTGTAAGACATAATTATCTTTTTTTGTGGCTTCTTAATTTCACAGTGTCTAAAGTGGAAACTGCATTGCAACATATCAGAAAGGGATTTTACAACATAAAAGCAAAGGTGTTTGTATACGTTCTAGTAAGTAGTGGATGAGTATGTGTAGGCAGGGAACCATATTTGAGGCTACAAAGCCTTTTGAAATAGACAGCAGATTGGTCAGGGCATAGAGCACATAATCTGGGGGAGTTTCATCCACCCTGTCTATGGGAGTGGTCTCTAGGTACCATCCATAGCCTTTGCCACAGAAAGGACTAGTTGGAACTGTTCAAAACTGAGCCAGCAAGATAAATAACAAACCTGTAGACTACTGGAGGTCCAATGCCTTTCCCTCTTTTTTATAGTGTAAACAGACCCTTTGAAGTTTTCCCTGTGAATGTTGTCTAGCCACCTTTTCTTTCTTTCTGCTTGCACCAAGGTAAGTGGTGCAAAGGGCAATTCTGCATGGCAATGCCTTTCCCCCAGGGAAGAAGTAACTTACTTGCAGCAGGCTTAAATTTCCTGCAACATACTTGAGACTACTTGGTACCTTCTGTGACAAAAGCTTCAACGGTTATTAAGCTAACCCTGATAGCCATGTAGCAGAAATGCAACATTATAATTTCTAACTACAATGAAATAGTTTTACAACATTCCTAGGCAATGTAGTACCAAACACTGCTGCCTTGTCTGTATAAATTGTGTCATGATTAACCTGTTTTTGAAACATTTTCTTGAAACTGGGTAACAGGTTTGGAAATTATAATGGGAAGAAAAATTAAAAGATGCACACACACACACACAAGTTAAATAATCACACAGACTTTCTTTCCTTAGTAAAATCGAAGCAAAATATGCTTATATGTTTCCCAAAGATTAACAATACCATTGCTAAAGCAGTCAATTTTACATTTTCTTAAAGAAATATTGTTAAATCCCCATGTCAGGATCATGAGAGAGTTAGAAGTAACCAGAAAGAAATAGTCATCTCATTCAAACTGACTGCACTAACACGTTTTTTAAAGATATATCTATATATATACACAAGTTAAAATAGAAACTAAATTGGCTGTTTGAGCTAACCCCTACAATCTTTTGCTCACTTTTGAAACTATGAATTTATGTCACTCATTATTTGGGACTTCCAGAAGCAGCCAATGTATAGTTGTTAGATTAATGTTAAACACTTAATAAGGCTTGTCACTCACAAAGCCTTTGAGCAAATAGCAGCAGCATCTTTGGTCATATTTTAATAATCTAAATTGCTATAAATCACACCAACACTAAGTAAAATTCAAGAAGTTCCAAAACAGAAGGCACAATGACGGCAAAGAAGATCTGGGCTTGCCAAATGACAATTAAAAAAAAAAAAAAAGAAAAGAAAAGAAAGAAAAGATGAGAAGTGCTCTAGAAAAACATATCTCCTTTTAGTCCTTGCACAGACCTGGCTGTCTTTATTTGCTTGTGATGCAAAACTTACGAAGTTGCAGGTAAGATGCGAAGACAGGAGTTACTTCCTTACAGTCCAGTAAATGGAGATGTAATAATACATTCATCTCTAGTCCACACTTACAGATATAAGACAGAGAGGAGGGGAGGACCTGCATCTGGGAATATATGCACTGGAAAATTCTTCCTGCCATCACAGTATAACATAAAGGGCTTGTTACGCAGACCAAGGACACTCAGATCACAGTAAGTGATGAAAAACACTAAGGCTGTTGTCAATTACTTCTAAATCTGCAACTTTGAAGCGTGAATTAACACATAGGTGCACAGTGAGAGGAAGCCAAAAATTGCAGTTGCTATGTGTCAAATGTGCTGAGAAAGTTGAGCAGCAGCAGAAACAATCAACTATTTTACTGTAATGCCTGAACAAAGAAACAAAAAATCAAATTGTTTCAAAACCTGGGGCAGTTCTTTCATTACAGACATTCTCAGATATCACTATTTAGGCTGCAAATATGCCAGGGACCAAGAGGCAAACAGCATATGAGAATTACAGAAAACACAGAAGAAAAACACATAAATCAAATTTTGCAAAAGCCTGCATGCAGAAAATTTAGAAGAAAGAAAGAGAGAAAGAGAGAAAAAGAGAGAAAAAGAGAGAAAGAGAAAAAGAGAGAAAGAGAGAAAGAGAGAAAGAAAGAGAGAAAGAAAGGAAAAGCTATATGTGGATCAAGAGAAACAGGATATTCAGTTCATACATCACAGACAGTCAAAAGCCAAAAGGGAAACAGTGGTTCAGAGACCTAGCCATAAGGGTTGGCAAGCACACAGGAAAGGAAATCCTCTGCCAAGTGGACTGTGGTTCTACATGCAATCTAATCATTTACAGAGATTACTGTAAAATAAAAGCAGATGGAAAACTAGTTTACAGTAACAAAAACTCCGCAGCAGAGCTAATATGTAGGCCTTTGGTCACTGTTCAGTGTACATCAAGGGACTGCCATCTCAGTTTCCAAATAGCAAAAGGATTGAAAACAGGCCCTCCTCCTTTCTGCAGAAAAGCACCTTATCTGGAATATTGCATTCAATTCTAGACAGTCAAATTGGAAAGTTCAAAAGAAACTACCACAAATGTTTCTGGGGCCTGAGGGCCTGAGGGACTGATTTATGAGGAAAGATGAAAAGAATTAAATATGCATAGTTTAGCTGAGCAGTGACTAAGGAGACACAAGTTAACAGAAATTTGAAGGGTGAAAGGGAAAAAGAAAGGTTATACAGCATAAAAAAGAAGAAAATTTGGAACAATAAAATGAATTTAATATAGTGCAAATTTAGGCAGAATACCAAGATAAAAATAACACACATGGATGAGATTAACAGGTAAACCCACAATATTCCTTGTTTGGCATACTATATATACATATACCCAGTGGTGTACAGCCATATGAAAGCACAAATGTGGGCTCAGCAGTCCAACATTTCTGGCACTCAGGACAGCCCACTCACTTGGCTCTGGCACCTCCAGATGGACCTGCAAAGTTCTGTAAAGACAGTCCTCCAGAAAAGTGGAGAAGCAGCCCTGGACAATCTCTGGTATGTAGAGCTACACCATTGCCATCTGAAAGATTTGTCCCCCTTGCGCTAGGAGGATAGTTATTGGGTATGTCCTAGGTGAGCCTGGACTATGGTTAGAATAGCAAGAATGATTGCTGGTCTGAGCTGGTTCTTCATGGGTAAGTGAAAATGAAAGCAGGTTGAGCAGCTGTCCTGACAACAGAGTTTACAACAGTCTGCTAATGTCACCTTCCACATCTACCATCTAGCATTATACTTGTGATCACATAATACCATAGTACAGCTCTATGGCACACATAATGTAAGTGCAGAGAGAATCACTGTCACACTTGCTTGTGAACATGCCTAGCAATATCACTTCTGGGTTAAGTTAAAATGGGGAAATCCGCCTGATCATCTGTCTGAAGAAGAGGAAGAAGAAGCAGAAAAAGAAGAGGAGGAAGAAGAAACTGAACAGCTTGATCTCATTTGACAAACTGAAAAAAGAAAGCAGAGCATCAATGGATATACCCCCAGTCTACAGGAAACTTCCAAGTTCCTTCACTGAGGAAGTAGTAACTAGACAAACATAAAAAATGCTTCAAAGCCATTGAAGGAACTGAAGTAGGAAGTCAAACAAATTATTATTGCAGCTCCAACTTTAGCTCTTACATGACAGAAAAAGTGTCTCTCGGACACAACATATCTGTATATTCATTGCTGATTAGGAGGAATTAAGTATGCCATTTAAATTGCCTTAAGAACTTTACTTTTCACAACTGTCTGTATGATTTACACATGCCACTACTATACCTAACATTATTAAGTTCTGCAGTTAACAAAATCAAGCAATTGTGTCCAAAGTAAAGCATCTGAAAAGCAAGGTATTTGTTTCATCTGCAACCTGTGATTTCTCCTGTTTCACATAAACTGAATGCCGAGTAAGGGATATACTGTTTTCACATGTTTTCTTAGAGCCTTCTGCAATAAGCTACCTAAAGACAACAATACTACCCTTTCCACAAAGATTGAAAAGAAGGGGAAATTTCTACATACCTGCCTGTCTCCTTCCTTCTCCTCAGCTTAGATACCAACATTTACAAAACTTTTACAGGAGAAAGCTTTGATTCCTTATATAGTAAAAGGACTACACTTGAAAGCCATCAATTAGCTTTCAAAATATAACCTTAGTAAAACACTTCATTTTCTGGAAATGTCTGTACAACATCCCATATATATTGTATATGTCATACTTCATAACATGATTTGTGCCGAATCAGACCACAGCAGGATTCCACCAGCCATAGGTAGTATGGCCCAGATCTATTGCCTGTCTACGTGCTCTGAATACCACTTTGATCTCTGAAAAGTCATACTGCATAGAGAGACATTCATAATAGGATTTACAGCCAAAGATATCAGCCTCCATGTTTTCCTTCTTCCCAAGAAGAACGTTTTCTGTTTTAAAATCAACTATGAAGTAAAAGAGAGCAAGGCACACTTCCACGTAGAAACCTCACAGGAACGTCTCTATTCTAGCTGGGTAAAAACCTAGTAATAAAGGACCAAATGCTCTTCCACATCTGCGCGGTGCCCTCCTGTCCACACTCCTTGCCAGTTCCCATTCTTACTGGCCAAAAAGACATGAAGATAACTGCATCCTGGCTCTCTGAATCACCATGCAGAGGGGAGGAACTTGTCAGGGACAGCTGTCTTTCAGTGTAAAAGAATGGCACTGGCAAGGGAAACAGATTTGGCAAAACTAGTTGCATTTCTGTTTCTGCAGGTTACAACAGACTGACCATGTCATCTGTTCCCTGAGGGTACGTGCAGTAGTTAAAATACTAGAACTTGAAGATTCCTTTTAGTAGGTCTTATTTTGCTGCGGTTTGCACTGAAAGCAGTTGCTTGAAAGCACACAAATGGAAAATACATCTTTTAATAAACCATCAGTTGTTTGTTTTGTTTTGTTTTTAATTGTTGGTGCTCCTTTATGTTATATTAAAATTTTGCATTAGGACAACTCCTTGTTTGTTCCCAATTAAACTAAATGTCTGTTGACTTAATTGATTTCCATTTGTTTAAGAACAAATTAGAATCACTTCAATTCAAAATTTGACTTCCTTTAAAATAACCATGTTTATACTGTGGTAATTTTAATGCAGGTCTAAATGTCTCTTGACTTAATTGATTTCCATTTGTTTAAGAACAAATTAGAATCACTTCAATTCAAAATTTGACTTCCTTTAAAATAACCATGTTTATACTGTGGTAATTTTGATGCAGGTATCAATTTAAATTACCTACAAATATTTTGTCTTTGGCTTTACGACTTACCAACTGTGCAAAATATACCATGATATGATATATTAATTTGTCTGAAATGAGAAAGAAAAGGAATTGTGATTATTTGGAGAAAGAAGTTATTTCAGGAGTAAAATTATATCCCTTAGACACAACATTTTCACAAACTTTGTGAGAAGTGACTATTTTGCTACAATTTCACATGTGGATATACAGAGGTTTGGGGGGGTTTTATGTTCTGTGTTCTTGCAACAATCTTATAAAAAATGTAATATCAGAATTCTGAAGCTTCATGCTGTGTCAATATGGTGAGAAAATATGATATTTTGACCTTCACAATCTTCTTCTATCTTATTTACAGGGTGGCCAGATTTTTTTGCTGTTGGCAGAATCACTGTATTAGAAGAAAAAAGCACTTCAAATGTCAAAATTTTAAGCAATTTCTTTATAATTTCCTTAAAAGTTCACAGTAAAGTTTTCCACAGAAACTGTTGATCCTTCTTTCTCATGACTGATTTTTCACAGTGGGAAACAAAATGTTGACATAAAAATTATTTTTGGGATGACTGTAATTTCCCTCAAAAACATTATGAATAGAAGCTATTTTTAGTTGAATACAAAGTTGGAAATCTTATAGCCTTCAATTGTCCAAGTTAATATTGCTCCTCCTGTTGTTATGTCAAAATGTATTTTTCCAAATACCAATTTAATACAAATCCTCATCTTAATATAATTTCCAAATGCTATTATAAGCACTTGCTATTGTTAGGAAAGTTGTCATCTGTTGTTACTATTAGGAAAGTTCTATTTACTTGGAGACACACTCGACAAATTATTAGATGATCAGTATTACAAAAGCGCAAAGATAATTGGGTTACTGCCAGCTCAAAATATATTTTTCTAAATATTGCTTTGTATGTCTAAATACAGATATTAAATTAAAGGTTGTTTTTACGTCTTTCCTGGCATCCAATGTAATGATTATTGATATTTAGGAAAGGTAGAAAATTAGTTCAAATGAAAAAAAAAAACCAACCCCAAACATTGAGTTTCTCTCATTGTCACATGACCCCAGGAACTGGAGAATAAAAATAAATAAATATATCTAGTACTATAAGCTGGGACAGAAGTGCTAGTGTTAATAGGTTATAAAAAATTTCCTTTTTTTTCTCTTATCCTGCACCGATCCTGTTATTACATTGAAAGAGACAGAGACAAAACGGAAGTAAAAATATTCTACCTGTGGCTCTACTCATATCAAGGTTTGTAAGCTAAAAATCATTTGTTCTTGACTTCAGAATTAAAGAGCAGTTTTACCTAATTTTTCAGATACCCTTCTTGACATCCAAATTATCATACTGACTAAACTTTTTTAAAGAAAGTCTGCATTGTATATCACTGATGCATCAGATTCAGATTCAGTCTGTCAAAATGGAATAAGAAGCACAGTATATTTTATTTCCTTTTCTGTATTTCAGGGTAGAAATCTCTCAAAAAAATACCTTTCATCAAAATCTCTTTATTCCCCCAGAATTGCTTTATGCATCTTCACAAGATGTGAAGAACACTCCCAAGTAGTGGCTCGTCACACAGAGCTGCTCCTCTTGCTGTATCAGGACTACTGGGAAAGACGACTCCTGCCTCTTCCTCCCAGCCCCATTTTCAGCAGGCAGGGTCTCTCAGTCATGCTAGGCATCTCATTTCAGTAATAACCTTATGCCACAGGTCACAGTGTCATAAGCATGTACAAGGAAAAAGAAGTTTCCCCTGCAGCCGTGTTGTACTTAGCTCTCCTTATTGCAGAAATAAACCATGACACACAAGTTAGCTGACACCATCATGAAATATCAACCTAAACTAAAGGGACGGCTGTTGAATAAGGACTGGTACAAACGTCCTTCTTCTGTTGACAGCTCTCCTTCCTACCACCTGCATAATTTTACAGGTTTTGTGCCTTGAGTTCTGGCTCATTGGTAGCAGAGGACACGTCCAGGACGACATGGGAATTCTCTGGGACACCATAAAATGGACTAAATAAATACCACCTTCTGCCCAACCCTGGAATAGAAGAAATCCTGTTCATTGGAAGAAGAAAACACACTGAAGACTTTGCTAGTTCTCTCACATCACTAACTGCCCAGCATGACAGAGCACCTATGTGTCACTGTTACTTGGGTTACCACACATCCTGCACAAGCCACTATAGAGGTAAAAGGTTCATCTACCACAGACCAACTAGGAGTCTCCAATTTTTCTTTTCAGGCTCCTTTTCTCTTCTTATTCAGTCTAAGCTACAGCAACTCACCCTATTGAAACACAGATGAAATTTTCACAGGCTGTTACAGTAAGAAAGCTGACACAAAGGTATCATATGTTTCACCCACAGTATTGCCTCTTCATCCATGGAAGATTCTAGTTCAAGTCCCCATCCTCTGTAAACTAAAACTAATGTATCATATAACATCTTCTGCTACCCCTTCCAAGCTGCATAAGGTTCAGGTGGAGCTGTCGCTTGGCACATGTCTGGAGCCTCAGGAGACTCTGGGTGATCTGGGAATGGCTGAATCCCTTAGGAAAAGTGCACAGACTGAATTTAAAGTGCTAAATGAGAGTCTGGGATGATACGCTTCTTGCCTCCAAAGTATCCTAGAACGTGCTAATGCAATCTGTCCCATAACCCTGGTGAAAAGGGACAGGCACCACCACAGGTGAAACACTCATCCAAGTATGTTGAGAGTTGCAGCGGTTAATAATATTACTGAAACAGAAAGTTCATTGAAATGGCAAGCTATGGAAAAGTGAGGTAAAATTAAATAAAATGGAAATCATAACAATAACCCACCAAATTTACTTTTCTTTCATTCATAACTGACAGTAAGTCTGTTATCAAATCTGTGAATTAGTGTGAAAAATACTCAAGATGACATTTTTAAGTACATTACTGCTGGCTTTGGCCTTTCAAGACAATGTATATGATTAAGGTCTCTGGCATTGCAGACTAAAGTCAAGACTAAATGTTTTTAATGTAAGGAAGAACCCCTGTAGTAAATGTTTTTTTGAAATACAATGATTAGGAGGCAGTAAAAAGAAGGAATAAATCAGTACAGACTACAAGATATCTGAAGAGGATGTAGCAAAATTTAAAGGCCAAATCTTCAGTGCATCTTCTACTCTAATTAATTTTCATTGTGGACAAGCTGTGCCATGTATTCAGATGCTGAAGGTAATAAGGCCTAGCTATTGCAGAGAATTATGTTTCTTTTATATCTTGTTTCAAATCATGAATCAAATTCACCAATAAACATCTAATTAGTATGTCCATCCCAGATCTCTGTAAGCATTGGTTTGTAACAAAGCACAATTCAGTGTTTCATAACTCATACGAAGGAGATAAAGGAATAGGAAACAGATAATCCAGAAAGAATGGAAGTAGACTCTGATATTCAGATTTGATGATCTTAATATTTGGATAAATTCACTTGGTTTAGGCTTTCAGCTGGCATGATTACAACTCCTTAGCAAGGTTTTAATTCTGCATTTATGCACCTCTACAGAATTTGCAGCAGAAATCAGATTCTCGAGTACTGAATTTAAGCCCCCTTACTAAAGTACTGTTTTTCTTAGTTACCTTTGCAGATCCCTCAGAGGAGGTCTAGAGCATAGGTGCGAAACCACAGTCATAACATGTAAATGATGTTATTTATGTCATAACCAGATATACAAGGGAAAGAAGATAGCAGCAAAGTGCTGCATAATTTGCAAAATCACATTCATTTGTACAGACTATCACACCAAACACTGAGACAAAATGGTACCCAGCAGCTGGCAAATAACATGGTACTCTCCTATGTACCACTGTTCTCTCTTCTAAACAGCTTATGCTAGCTGATGGCCAAGGAGAAGCTACTAGCAAAGACAGGGACAGCTCTCGGCAGCCAAGGTACTTGGCTGCAAAAAGGAGATGGGCACTAGTTGTGACAACATGAGCTGCTCAAACAGGCAGACACGCCTACAGCTTGTGTTTTAAACGCTGCAGGTGCCAGCTGAAGACAACACGATGGCTGCAGAAGTCCTTATTCCAGAGTATTACTAGGATAAAGACCTCACTGGGCACAGCCCCAGACAACCTGGTCTGACCGTGCAGCTGCCTCTGCTTAGAGCAGGACGATGGACTGGAGACCTCCAAAGGTTGGATTTTTCCAACCTGAAAGATCCTATGACAAGATAGTGATGGTAGGTCTCATTTTCACAGCCTCCTAATGGGAGCAGTGCACTGAGAAAATGAAAGAATATAAGTAAAATTGTACTAATGCCATAGGAGAACAGCTATAGTCCTTCTCAGCTCACATCGCCATACTTAATCCCTGCAGAGATTAAAAAAAAAAAGTGCAAACACATGCAATAGCCAGGCACGTAGCACTACAGTTCATAAAATACTCACTTTAAAGTGCCATTAATTTACATCTTGTAGATACTTCCCCTCTCCCCAAAGCATACTAAGAGACAGTGCTCTGCAAGCATGCTTCCTCTGGCTCAATGTATTTTCTTTCCCATACAGAAACCATCAGTGAAATGGATTAAAACCGAAGTGGGATCTGAAGAGTCACATCCCAACCTCTGTGAGGTTCAGCTGCTCTCAGCAGATCTCAGAACACTGGTGGTGCCGCCACCCTGCACGTAGGCCTGGCCCATATTTGATCCCAGCTGCCTGCCAAACACAAACGTCAGCAACACTATTGGCATGTTCAGTCAAATGGCAACGCTCAGGGGAACGTCCTCAGATAATCAGATCACAGAGACAGTGTTTCTCCTTCAGAAATTACAGGTGGAGATGGAAGCACTTTGCCTGCACTTCTCCAAGCGCAGGCAGTAAAAAGCCCTTCTGGCAGGCTCCAGCCAGCACCCATTGCCTTCTGAAGCACACTATTTGGAAAGAAAAGTGCTATGTGGTGAAATACCCTGATTTAGTGAGAAATCACTAATTACAACATTTCAGATTTGGCAAAGAAGGAACAAATAATATTGCCCAAACTAATGCTGTACGTTCACCTTCCCCTCTGCTGTGTTTTAGTCTTTCATGCCTGCCCTCTACGCAATGCAATGAACACCCCAAGTAGTCATCCTTTGCTTCTTTTAAATGGGAGAACCTCACAGTCATCCTCATCTCTTTCCAATTAAGAAACCTGTATTTTTATTGTAGAGTTACATATTTATAATGCTATTGAACACACATATGCCCATATACATGCACTATAGTTTCACTTTAAGAAAGTAATTCCAAAGTGAATACAGACTGAACAATACCTTTCTGACATCTTCAAAATAGTTATTATGCCACAATTCCTCATCTGCATTTATCAAATCTCATGACAAGCTCAAGGACTTATTCTTGGAATGCACTTTTAAAACTATGCAGTAAAACTAACCTGTACCTCTCTGCATGAGCAGGGAATTTAGGCTTGTAACTTCCACCAGCGTTAAAAGCAGTTCCATACACAGGTCCCATTGAACCCAGACAAGAGGAAATCCTCATAAATAATATTCCCTTGAATTACTAAAATACTTCCAGGGCACTTGTATTTCATATTAAAACATCAAAGAACCACACCACTTGTTTCTTAACTGTAATACAGTATTTTAAAAATAGTTTCAGAAATGTCCTTGGTACACTTAAAGCCATCAAAGACCACAATCTGGAGAGAAACCCTTTTACAGCAATCTGCTATTTGTCATGTAAAAACGGTGACATAATCACGAGAAGTCTGAAGTTTTCCAAGTCCTGCAGTAAAAAATATCCAAGGCTAACATACTACTACTGCCTGTCCAAAACAAGTACTTAAACAATAATTCATTTATCTGATGTAAAACCAGCAATTTCCACTCAGACCCTGGGTGCTTTAAAAGGCAAACCCAAAAAGCTCGAAAAATGTGCAGCTAGGAAGACAAGCAGCCTTGATAAGCAGACTAAAAAAAAAAAAATGCTGCTAGGAATTTGCTCTGCATTGAATCAATACATTTAGCATAGAACCTTATTTCAGTCTTTAAGAAGGTACCCTGCATGATTCAAGGTTAAAAGTTCATTAGTATTTTTCAAGTCTGTCACACCAAATAGCTAAATATTGTGATAAGGAGGGGATACAAGCCTTTGATCTACAATAGATGATGAGATGTGTTTGTAATTATGAAGCTATTCTCATTTATGTATTACCCTTGTAAAGTCTAAGAGCCATGTCTGAGGTTGTCCTTACAGGCGTCTTTAACATAATGCTGTGAATGACATGTTACTTCTTTTTGGATATTATTATCTTGATTAATTTAAACAAAAGTTTTAGAAGCTGATCAGTACGAACTTCAGAATGAGAGCTTTATCACACACACAATGAAGTTGCCTCTGAACAGAGGAAAAGAACACTGTGCTCTGCCTGCATATTCACATGCAAAGTAACAACTCCCCTTCCCGACTACCACGTTGACATCATGCAGCATCTGCCTTCGACTTTTTGCATATGCATTGAAAAGACACACCTCTGAAAATAAAAATACAGCTTTAAAAACAAAATAACCATTTTGTTACTTACAGCACTTGATAAAATGGTAATGAGACATTCTTTCATCTCAGGCTGTACTCTTGCTACAGGTTTCAGCATTCTCTTCTGCTACAACTGTCATGCCCAGAAAATGCATTATTTAGAGCCCTTCCCCAGGTATCCAGTATACCTCAGAATACATTATTTAATGTAGTTTCTGTTCCAGGATCTTGCAGAGGCTTCCGAGTCATCCTCACCCGACTGCTGGAGTTACGATAAACCTCTGTGCGTCTTGAACCATGACTACTGCACGTGCTATTGTAGCACAATTGATTGACACCGCTCCTAATCCCACATCCCCAGGAATAGAAAGATTTAATTGGTGTGCACTTGCAGCCACATTCTTCCAGCACTGAGGTGTGCTGCTGCACTGCGGCTCTCACAGTCCTGCCAGTTAATGGCTTTTCAATAGCTTTCAAATGGCAGCAAACTAAGCTTGATGAGTGGGCTCGAATGAAACAGCAGAACAAGGGATCTTAAATTTTATTTGTGCACATTGTTCGTGTGCCAAATGTGACCAGATTCTTAGCTAGTACTGAAACAGGATTATTTTTAGTTCCCACCAGTTGCTGTGTGAATAGGATATTGATATAGGTTGCCAAAAATAACCACCTTTTAGCATCTCAGATCATTTTTCAGTATGCTTTAAGGTAAAAATCAGGATAGAGCTCACAGCCATCTTCAGACTCCCTGGTTTATGCATGGGTTCATTTAATTTGAGCTAAGAAACATGCTTATATGTGCATTCCTCAATATGTTCTTGTTTTGTCATTTCTTTGTATTACACTGCATCTTTTCCACACATGGAATACTTATGTCAGAAGACAAAACCTGCAAGCTCTGCATGGTTTATATCATGATTATGTGCATTTTATCTAATGGTATTTTAATCATTGATGGTGAGACAAAAAGCCTAAGAAAATGCATCACTAAGAACAAGTCCATACAATTATTTATCAGACCGCAGAATAACAAGTCAATGTATACTGACGCATTGCCCGCTTTCAGATTAAGGGCACACAAAAGGCAGACCTGCATTGTATTTTAAACACCCAGGCTGCATCATCCTCTGAGCACAATTCCTGCATTACTTTTCCAAGAACAGTAACCCAGGAATTTGGTTACTACTTCTTTGAGAAACCTGCAGCAGAACTATAATAAAGTATTCTTATAAAATCAAAAAATAATTTAAGAAAACTGTGCTCAGAGAAGATATATATTTGCTTACCATGTGTCATGCTTACCACAGTCATCACTTCACTGAATAAGAGCTGTTGTAAAGGGAAACTGATAGTCCAGCCATGTTTAAATCTTTTATTCATCTGAAAGGTTCTTACCTACTATTTTGTATACACATCATTTTTAACAGCTACAAAGTGTTAAAGGGACTACAAAGGGAAAAGGGTCTAACTCATTAGTGAGGATTACTGATTCAGATTCTATTAACTGTTCTGCAAAGTTCCCACAAGAGCAGAAAGATATATATTCACAGGCTTCCAGTTATCCATTAACAAAACCCTTAGGTGAAATCGCTCAGCTCCTAACAGCCACATATTTAAAATCTGGTTTTAGGAATAATATGCACAACAACAGTTTTGCAGAACTAATTATTTAGGTGGGTTTTTTTTTTCCCCTGAAAACATGATTTTTCAAAAGAAAATGAAAAAAAAGTATTTAGAAAAAAACAGGGGAAATAGGGATAAATTATATAAAACACAATACAGTAATTACATTACCATGGAAACTTTCTGCTGTAAAGCTCAGAAGTCCAAAGTAATTAAATCTATCCAGACTTTCTTTCACACCTATACAACACTAGGCCATTTTGGGCCATATGGCTTATAAAATAAACATAGAGAGTGTTTTAGGAGGCAATGTTAGTCATAGTTCATGAGCAAGTGTCAAGTAATCTGACAAAAAGCCCTTTGAGCAATACTTTTTGGTGGAGACATACCTGACAGGTTCATCTCTGGTGGTACTGTCAGGCAGACAGACTGCCGTGTCTAATAACATCACACTTCCACCAACCCACACTGGTTTAAACCAGAAGGACTCTCAGTAAACACTGGTGAATGGGAGCAATGGACAAAGGATGCTTTGCTGAAGGCAGAGATAAAAGGAAGAGGAAGCATTTCTGATTTTGGCTTGAACAAAATGTGGAGAAAAAGTATTTGGATCTGCCTCATTTCAGATCATAATATATGTTTATCTACTGAATTGATATAGTGAATTTTTAGGATGATGGAAATTGGTAGCATTTATATGAAAGGCTAGACTGCATAATCCATCCTGCAAAAATGAAAGAGAATTTAAAAAGTCCAAGTACAACCCCCAGTATCAATACAGGCTGGGGGACGAAGGGGTTGAAAGCAGCCCTGCAGAGAAGGACTTGGGGGTACCAGTGGATGAAAAACTGGACATGAGCAGGCCATGTGCACTCTCAGTCCAGAAAGGCAATCAGATCCTGGGCTGCATGAAAAAACTGTGACCAGCAGGCCAAGGGAAGTGATTCTGCCTTCTGCTCCACTCCGGTGAGACCTTTACCTGGAGTACTGCATTCAGCTCTGGAGTCCTCAAGAAAGACATGGACCTGTGGGAGCAGGTCTAGAGGAGGGCCAGAAAGATGATGAGAAGGCTGGAACACCCCTCCTATGAGGAAAGGCTGAGAGAGTTGGGGTCGTTTGGCTTGAAGTAGAGAAGGCTCCGCGGAGACCTTATTGAGGCCCTTCTATACTTAAAGTGGGCTTATAATGGTTTTAAACTAATTAATGGTTTTAAACTAAAACAGGATACATTTAGGCTAGGTATAAGGAAGAAATTTTTTACGAGGGTGGTGAGACACTGGAACAGGTTGCCCAGTGAGTTGGTAGATGCCTTATCCATGGAAACGTTTGAAGTCAGGTTAGACAGGTCTCTGAGCAACCTGATCTAGTTGAAGACGTCCCTGCTCACTGTAGGGGAGTTGGACTACATGACCTTTATGGGTCCCTTCCAACCCAAACTACTCCCATGAATCTATGGTCCGTTACAAAGAGTATTAAGGTACAGGACAGACTCTTGAATGCTGCAATCTGTTGACTTTGTATTTACATCAGACTAACTGGGAACATAGCTGCTGTCTGTACGGCCAGCATGACTCTGATCTCTTCTAACATGCACTAGTTCACACAAGCAGGGAAACATGTGGGGTTCTTTGAGGGTCTGCAGCGCTACACAGTAGCTGGGGATCGTGCCTTCCAGCTGGATATGTGGACTGTGCAAGTCCGTGGGGTGGCATATGTGCACATACAGCAGGGCACTGTGCCCTCTCCCTTTCTCCAGGAGCCCGGGTACCAAAAAATGTGTGGTCAGCTGCCCAAGCAGGAATGACAGCCTGCAGGTGAATTAAAGAAAGACACCAACTTTTCAAGAAGTGATACCTGGCAGATGGCTACTCCAAAAGGCCTTTCATTTTAGAATATCACATGTACTTTTTAAAAAAATAATAACAATAATTTTTTAGTTTTATAACATGGGTAATTATCATTAGTGAGCTTTGCAAAAGAAGTGGAAATTTAAATGGAAAGAAAACAGCGTTGTATATTGCTGTCAGCAGGAAGCTGTGACACATGCTGAAGGGCAGCACTAAAGCAGCACAAAAATGAGGAGGGAGGAAAGGTCCTAGAGAAATGGTAGCATGAAAACATTAGCCAGAGTAAGTGGCATGAAATTGAGGATGAGGAGAAATGAGAACAAGGGATAACAGAGTGCAGAGACAGGATGAACCTTTAGGAGAAGTGGCAGTTAAACTTGAGGCAAAAGGAAGCCAGAACAGGAATACTGAAAGGGAACAAATCTGGCCCACCTGTTGGGAAGACACATGATTTCTACTGCAACCTTTTGCCAAGCTGGAAAGTAGAGAAAGAACAAAGAGAGAACAAATTGCAGTGCCCATGCTAGTAGACATCCATGTGATAAACAAAGATTTTAAGTGTGAGAACAAGATGATAGACTTAGATTTCTCAGATGAGCCCAAAGGAGGGAATATTTTGTTGTCACTGCTTTTACAAAATAAATTGTACAATTTGCTTATTCACAAGAAAAGTGGTATTAGTCATGTTAGGTTTTTTCCCCTGACTGAACTCCAGCAATAAAAAAGGAATTCTGAAGAAAAAAACCCCAAAATATATAAACAGCATTTAAAATCCAACCATGTCAATTATGGAAGTATACCTGGGCAAGCTCTAAGTGCATTGTAAAACTGCTTTCTCTGAACACTAGGGGACACAGGTACATTTTCACTCACAGCCCCACTGATTTCAAGAAGACTATGCCAGCCTTTAAGTCTTAGAAGAGGCACAAGTGTACTTGGACTGGGGTTAAAGACTGAGCTGGTATTAAACCTGGTGACAAAACATTTAACATTAATGTATTTGATTTTGTCCAGCTTAACAGAAATAGAGGTAAAAAAGAATCTAGGTCAGAAAACAAGATAGATTTAGCCCTTCTAGAAAAATTCCTTGCCACCTCTCCCTATAAAAGGAAAACAGCCACTTTCATGCTATGTATGAATCCAGTATTCAATGAAATTACAGATTTTTTATAAATTTTGGAACTGGTCTGCCATCACTAGGATAGCTCTTTGTTTTAAGATGAACACACAATTAGAAATCGTCATCTCAGTGTAGACACTGCTTCTGCATCTCAATTCCCAAGGCTCAAAGTGTGTCTTAGAAAAAGCACCTATGAATTGTTTTCTACAGTAACTTAGGAAACAAAAACACTGTTTAAAATAAGGTCTTGCTGGCAAGAAATTATATGCTGTATTGTATTCATATCATGTAAATATTTTGTTACTTTTCCAGTGTCTTCTGGTATCACAAACAACGGAACATTAATATTTTCATCCTCTTAGTATATTGTAATTTATATATAACTGTAAGATTTGATAAAGGAATGCACTATCTGAAAGCAATTTGAATAATGAGAAAAACGTCATAACTACTGGGTTTAAAAACATGACAGACGCTCCCTTTTTATGGTATTTTCATTCAGTGCAACAAAACTTGCTATATTCCTTCATATGTTACAATTTCATTGCATTACTTACAGGTTTAAGCCTTCAGACACAAAAAAATGGAATGCAGAGTAACATTCACATTGCTCATATATTTTGATAAGTGATACTTAGCAATCAATCCCTGGCCATGCTATCCAGCTGCCAATGAGCCACTCTTCAGATAACATCTGGTAGTTGTATGCTCAAGAAGCTAGGAATGAGCCATAGCAGATCTGGACGCTTAGTATGAAGGACTCTATACTAATTTTCTCTATATGCAGCACAACAGAACTAAACACAGCAGTTTTTTCAAACAAATTTTCAGATTAACTGGCCTGTGAGATGGATGCCAGGTTTGCTCCATAGCTAGCAGCAACAGCCCAAATCTCATAACTCAGTCAATCACTGAAGGTGTGGTTGACCCCTGGAGAACCAGTTCACTTTTCCTCTTTTCTTCCTCCAACCTTTGCACACTTCCCTCCTTTCCCACTTCACTGAGAATACCTTGATTTTTCAGGAAGTAGATGATTTTCCTCCCATTCTTCTACAACTGGATCAAACCCTTACAGAACAATAAAAACAAAAAAATCCTTTTTCTTCTTCCCCATTTACTGTTATAACTGAATGCACCATGGGTGGACTAATCCATAATTATTTTTTAATGGCTTGGAAATAGTAGATTAAAATCACAGGTCATTATTACCCAGTACTGATGGGGTTTGCAAAATTACCAGTAGAAGTTATGTGCCATTTGAGAGTACTGCTTGCTTCCGCCCACACCTAAAATTACCATTTTTAGGATGTGTGTAGACCTCTCTAGCAGATCCTTAACTGGACAAGATGAAGAAGCTATCACTTGTGGTGGTACAGCCCAGAGCAGGGTAATAACAAAGCCAAATACGAGAAAGAAATCCCATTAGTGGCATATATAGTTAGTTCTATCTTTGGCACTGGTGGTGGCTTGATAATGAATTTCTTCATTACAATCTGTGTATACAGTTTTTAGAACTAGATTTCTTACAAGGTTTGATGTAAGGATGTTACAGAGAGGAGCTGCATAATTTTTATATAGAAAGTCCCTTATGAGACTGAAAAGAAGCTATCAAGACACATGTTAAAATTATAAGCAGAAAAACATGACAGCCATCAGAATGACCAGACACAAGAAAAAATGAAAAAAAACCCTATGAATTTCCATGTAAGGAGTTATAGGTTCAGACAGATTTTTTAAAAAGTTTACAATATTCAGGAAAGAAACAGACAAAGATAAGAATTCAGTCCAAATGCCATGACTCACTGTATTGTAACTTCACTTCTTTTTCTTTTTGAATTGGTTTAACCATTTTAAAACCAGGAGACAAATAATGACCACAGTGAAGGATGGAAGAAAAGCCAAAAGTAGAACTGAGGAATCTGTGTATCCTTTATCAGGACAAATGTTACTACAACATCAGTCTTGAAGTATAAGTAGAGATAACTTGAAAGGACTGCAGAAGGAGTTAAGATAGAAAGTGTTCTTAATTTATGAAAAAATAATTTGGACAGCTGAAAAAGCTGAAGAAGGAAGTGACAGAATCTGACTTGTGGGACTGTAAAACAGCACAGAGGATGGTGGGGCAATTGGTAATCTCAGAGATAACTCTAATACTAGGTATTCAAAGAAAAAAAAAAAGAAAAAAAGATTTGATGTTGAAGATTTGTAAGAGGTGGTGAAGTGACAGTTTTTTAAATTAGCCAATCACGACATCCAAAAAAAAAAAATCAAAACCAAAAAACTTGCACCATATGGAAGCGCTATAGACCAAGAACAGAATAAATATTAGATCTAAGTTTTAATTGAAATTACAAGATACTGTGGGGAGTTCTGTAGACACAGAATGAATACTGGACAGCTTTTATTGTAGTGACAACTGTGATATACATAATAGTTTCAATATAAACACTATAATCAAAATAGAATATTATCAAATTATACAAAAGACAATCTGAAAAGCAAAGCCTAAAGTTAGGCATAAAGGTCTACGTGAGACCTATTTAATTTTCTGATGTTTCTACTGTCCCTTTCATCTCATCCTAAATACAGTGTTGCTTCTTTTTCAGAGCCTTTCTGCATTCCATTCTTCATGTAACTCAGTACAACTTGTTAATGCACACATGGCTCCCAGTTTTTATTTATGAATGAAGTACAGAGCAGAAATGGGACTTAGGGAGGGGTACAAGGGGTGGAAAAATAAATGTCACTTTTAATATATCTACAATGCTGCCAGATGTGCACAGTGCAGCAGCTGGGGTGGTCACACTGACTTTGCACCTTCTCTAGTCTCTGATGGTCATATTTATTTATTTATTTCCTATTTTCACTTTGCATCAGCGCTTAAGGAATTTGTCATTCTGACCACAGAGACTAGGTGAGAGTCTGAATTGATGAGAATGATAATCAAAGCAAGGTTTATGATGATAAGAACTTTTGAAATTATATAAGATATTACGATACTACTTGAAGATGATATGGACAAGTAGATAAACCCAGCAATCGAGTGAGATGCACAATTTACTGCCCTCCGCATGAACACGGTAGAATTACATCTCATTCTCAAATTAGCAGAGAATAAATTAGGACCTGACAAGAATTAGGCAGCTGTTAGGGGAAGGACAGGGGGAATGAGAGAGAAGCTAAGAAATAAAGGCATGGTAAGATGGCTAATAAAGGCACCAATTTATAGGAATGCCCAGGCAACACTGAGAAAGCAGTAAACCAATATGATTTTAATAAAATGATTTGAGGTCAAATTAAGGGCAGTCAGTGAGGGTATAAACAAAGGCAGTCAGAAAGATGATGGAAAAGAATTTCTCCCATGTGGGCAGTGGACATGTCACAGCTGAGATAGCAGTAAAAACAGAAAAAGGCAGGATTCCCCAAACACAGACAGAATGGTGTGGAGAGTGCTGAGGATTAATCAATATATGTAAGATGCCTCGATAGTCAGTTCCTCCAAACAGAAAGAACTTAAATATTCAGGTCAGATTCCTGTTTTGTAAGAACATCAAAAATAAAGACAAATTTCCTCAACTCAGTGAGCAGCTGATTTACACATGAACAAGCAAAGAGTAAGGCAGCTTTGTACAGTTACTACACAATACCACTAGAGCAGTAATAAATGTCAGCACACTATCTAAATTTAGTTGAAATTTCAGATAGCTGGAACCCAGATTTTCTATTTTATAATAGTATGCTTCATGTTATATTTCATTCCCCAATGATCTGAAAACCTGTGGAACCTATTCTTTCAGAATAATGCATTTCTTTTCTTACTGGAATGGCTGGCTGTTAGTAACAAATAGAAGATTCATTCCTTTGCTCTCAAATGAATACTTCTTTCAATCAAACACTGTATTATAAACATAGTTACTATTCTAATATTCTTTTCTTTGAAATACAATAGTAATTACCTTTTATTTCAAATAGCAAGGGACACCTGAGACAGTAACAAAAAAGAAATGCACAAACATAATGGGGTAAAACAAGTCTATAAAGAAGAATTATCCAGTGGGGTAAATCACGTCACTCCAACCAATTTATAAGGCTTTGTTTGCTCTCATTTATAGCAGAGTTTTCCTTGAGAAAGAAAGGAAGTATTCAGCACCTTACCATCCTGGCAGAGGGCAAACTGTATGAGAAATTATTTCCTTCCCCATTCAGCCAAAACACATTACGTTGAAATCTCCAAGGTTTGCCACTCAACATTGTAAATTCTTAGAAGAGAAAGCCACACAAGTTGGTGCTGACTATAAACCATTATTTCAGAATTCTTAGATTTTAACCTCAAAATCAGTAGGGTTTTTTTTCATTTCCTTCACAGGCAGCAAAGCTAAACCCTTTAACGTGAATGACCTAAGATTATTGAAAAATGACATAAATGAGCTATCTTGGAAAAAAGCATTAGCAAGTATAGCACACCAAGACTAATCTGCATAACATCTTTCAAATGCTCCTGTTGAAACTGGTGTTAACTGGAGACTGCATTTATTCATTTCTCAATGTATTTGTCATTTCAAAAGCACTTTTTTCTTATCATTGCCAACACATTTTTGTCAGATTCAAGGACAACATAGCAGTAGTTAACGCTGATTTGACTAGAGAAATTAGAGGGTTTTTTTCACCAACTCTAGGCTTAATCTTATGGCCTTAGCTGAAGTCAAGAGTGAATGGGGCTCCGCACATTTTATTAGCAGTTCTTCTGGGTCTTCCATCTATGTAAATCAATGTTGCGTTAAATGGGTTTACTAAGTTCAGTTCCTTATGTTTTAAGGAAAAAAATAATCACATCTGCTAAAAAATGTTGGCATTTGCTGAACCTAATTATAGTGCCTGAAACTAACACATATTTCGAGCATTTGCTAAAGACAGTTTCATATTAGGATGCATTTAATCACCAAAAGCGAATTTCAAATATGGATTTTAAACGTATGAAAAAAGCTATAAAGGCTTAGCACACAGACATATCAATAATAATAACATGGAAAGGTCCAAACACTGTGATATTAAGAATTTGTGTCTGTGTCTGTGTGTCTGTGTGTGTGTGCGCGCGCGCTTTTTTCTCATTTTGATCAGGGTACCATAGGTAGTACAGAAGACAAGTTATAGGTGGTTTTCTGGGTGTGTAAGTGAGTAAACAGGGTCCTTCAAAGGCTAGCTTAGGAGACTGGTTAACCTGTAGGTATTCTCTTCTCTGAGTGGTTAAACATCTTTGTACCTGGTCTCAGTCAACACCTGGTAATCAGCTGCATGCAAAAATCCCACTTAAATGTTGGCATGTAATGTGTTCAGCAATTTAAAAGGTCACAGATATGATTCAGTAGATGCAGACATTTCACAGTGAGACTTGGGATGACAAGGCTGGCAAGATTTTCCCCACTGAGTTAAGCTGTTGATAATAGACCTATGGAGTAAAGTGGACAGCTCCTGATGTGCCAAAGAGACACTGTCTCTGGAGGGTTCAAGACCTACATCCTGAATAAGTGACATATTAATATATTCCAAAGAGGTACAAATGTGACTGCGACCCCTGCAGACCTAAAAAAAAAAAAAAAAAAAGGGGGGGGGGGAAGAACGAAAGAAAAAATATAAGGGTACTAAAAGGTCATATGGTGGTATTCCTCACCAAGAAGGGTGCAATCTAATGAATGCAATCTGAGACATAAGGCCAAAAAGCAGTGCCCTCGACCATGCAGCTCAGGAAATCTTCTGTAGCAAGTCAGCTGGATAGACGAAGGATGTTTTTCAGATTTCAGCTTTTTAGCAACAGATGAATAGCTATTCTTGCTTGTGCTGTTGTTCTTTCTTGTTGTTTCCTTCTTTTACATAAATATTTTAAACTGTAACCTATTTTGTATGTTGTAAATAAATATTTTTGTTTACAATTATCTTAAACTACAAGTGATTTCAAGGTAGTTAGCCAACATCAAAGCATTTTACATTAGTAAAAACAATTATGATCTTAACAGAGGAGGTAAAAGGACTCTGTAGTGAGCATCTAGGTTACCAGCATAAGCGAACATACTACTACAAGCCATAGCTGTCTGATAGCTACCTCACGTTATTTTTCAGATGAGCTGGCAGCCTCTGGCTCCCCGGCGATCCTCCACCTGTAAACTGGGAGCCCTGCAGCTCACCAAGATGCTCTCTGAGATGCTGCAAACAATGACATTGAGTGGAAAACAGACTGAATAGTTAAAAAATACTGTCCTTGAAACAGTTACGTGAAGGGAGCAAGTTGCACTCAGATTATCTCAGCTATTAAAAGCAGAGTTACGAGCTACTCTTCTGTAAAAAATAATCAATAGCCCACTGCCAGATATAAACAGTTGGAAGCTACCACCCTATTCACAGACCTTTTCCTTTCCCTTGATTCTTTCTCATACTCGCCAAGGTACACAGTGGACAAAGAAATGCCTTGCTCCTCAAAAGCAGCTTTTAAAAGTCCAGGTTTTAAACAACAAATGTTTGGGGTTTTAGCTGCTCTCTGATCTGAGGCAATTTGTATTGTACTCTTATGGCTCTCCTTCACAATATGATCTTGTCCTAGAGATTTCATGGTACTTTTTTTCCCCCTATTTTATCAGCAGGATGACAAGAAACGGTGCTGGAGAAGAACACTGTCAGCGGTGAGGATGACAGTATCAGAGGAGTGAAGGCAACAGCGAGCGCACTCAAGGTGTACTGCTCCAGTTCTGCTCTGATGAATACACCCTGAGCTGGTCACGATGGAAGAGAAAGGCAAATCTGCAGCTGTTCACCAGCTGCTCCAAACATATCAAGGGTAGAGAAGCCAGAGAGAAGGGTGAATGGCTGGTTGACAGCTGTAGGGCCCTCACAAGCACATCCATCAGTCCAGCTCCAGTTGGTCACCTCTCTGCAACTCATAGACTGGGGCAGCTGCTCCAGGGAGAGCAGAGCTGAGGACAGCAGCCCCGAGGTGTTGATTCAGCCCACAGGCAGTGTTTCTCAACACAGCAGCAGCGTAACAAGGGCAGGCAGAGAGGTAAAGCAGAGATCTGCAAGCCCTGGGCTCACAGTCCTGCTCAGTGTATTGTAGGCAGGTGATGGCTTATCAGTCCCTGCGATGACGTTTGATGGAAATCTTGCTGTAAGACACAGATGCAATCCTCCTACTCATTATCAGACACCTCCTAGGGCAATGGCAAGCTGGAGCATAGAAGGCAAGACCGAGCGACCATGAAAAATCTTGGTGGGTAAGGAGGGGCAGAGAGCTGTGCCTGGCTGAAATGAGATCGGAGCAAGACAAGAGTGCTACAGCCGGGGAGCTGCAGCAGCAGTGTCTATCCTGGTTGAAAAACTTTTTGTTTTCTCCAGTGAAATTCTGGCAGGGAGGAGACCAGAGGTTTGATAGCACTGAGGTGAAGGTAATGCTGCCTTGGCATGCATTAGCCTGAGACTAAGCCTCCACTTTGACTATTTGCATGATACTCTTTTACACATGGAAATGTGCTTTTTCTTGTCCACACTTAATTTTCTAACACATCTCTTAAAAATCTTCCAGAATCCCTGACCACAATGGCTCCACTCTGATCTTTTACTGGTTTGGTGCCTCTGAGTTGTATTTTAATTCACAACCTACTATACCTCTTAGTCAAGAGAAGGAGACAGCTCCTTCTTGGTAAGGAACATAGCCCTTCTGCTTAGTTATTTTGGCCTCTTACTGAGTGGTTGTGTACCAAGAAGGGCACTTGTGGAATATTCTTGCTGATTAGTACGTTAAGTTAATAACACACTCTTCTAACGATGAGCATCTCCACAGATGATTTCCTGTATCTCTCTGGGCCTTTTTATAAATATTCATACAAATAAATTAATTTCCTCAAGGAAACTTTTCAACAAAATCTGAGAACAAAATCTCTTGTGTAACTTGCTAAAACAGTAGGTTTGTTGTGCACAGAGAGGATTTGCTGGCAAACAGACAGAGGCTACTGTTTGAATAGGTAATGTCATGGTCCATCTACTGCTCTTGGATGACCCAATTGTACTTGTCCCCTTGTAGGAACACCACAAAGAACATCAGTGTTCGTTTTTATAGAGTATGAAGTATTCAAGAAGAAAAATCAGTGTGAGAACTAGACTATATTCCTTCCAGTTTCTGTTCAGATCTACATCTGAAAGGAATAATAACCCATCAAGAAAGACAATTTAACAATGTTAATGCTGAAGTTTTGAAAGGCAGCACAAAGACTGTCTAACTCTCTATGGTGTTGCAGCTCTTTGCTGATAAACTAGATAAGGAAAGCTTACTTATTTCAGATGATTCATGTTATTTAACTGCTGCTGAGAGACAAAGGACAGATGTTTCACAAGTCAGATTTACATATCAAGGGTTGGCAGTAAACTAGACAAATAAATGACACCAAAGTATCACATGAAAATAGTGTGAAGGTGTATGTTCACATGGAGATGTCAAGAAGAATACTGAAGAGTTAACATCACATTATACAGAGAACATATACTAGCAACATGACATTATTTTCAAGAAGCTGAAAGCAAGAAATGAATAGGGAGCTACTTCTGGCAGACTTAGTATACATAATCACAGAAATTAATACATATATCATAATTATGGAAAGGCGTGCAAAAAATGTGATGCTGCTAATCAACTAAGAACTTCCCTCCTAAAGCAGGCACGTGACTGGGGAAAAAAATGGTATTATAAATCTATTCAGAACTGAAGTGGAATTGTAAATTATTATTTGCCTGCTTTACCATGATGGGTATTTTCCATTTCATGGACATGATCTGATCCACAGGAAAAGCATATTGGGCTTGAAACACTCGATAGTATCATCTTCCTAGCTCTTGCTCTGAAGCATACACCTCTCTATGAGGGTGCACATCTTCCATGAAATTTATGATGAAATTTGTGGATTTCTATCCTTTCTTCCCTTAAGAAACACAATGCAAATGGCTGGGGGAATTGTACTGAGCACCTGGGGAGACTGTAGTGGGTACTGTCCCACTACATCCTTCTACCTTGCCCTGACACCAATACAGTTGTACATGTGCAGTCGAGTACGTGCAGCATCTGAAGAGCAAGGAAGAATGCGTTATGCTGCCATGTTGACAGAGCTTTAGCAGAGCTCTCAAGCTGCTGTTTTTTAAAGCATGACTTAATGCTGCAACCTGTCCCATCCTGGTGCCCCAAGAGCCTGCTAAATTCAGAGCCACATCAGATAGCACATTTCTGCCCTAAAACACAGCACCACAACCTTCCCTTTGATTCTGCACGTAGGTGCTATGACTGCAACAGGTCAACAAAGCAGCCACCCCACTAACCAGCCCAACTTGTCCCACACATTTCAGGCTGGAAAAGGCCATATGTAAAGTTACCTGAGACATACATCCATCTATGCATGAGTATGAGGCACCAGATGCATGCATTTTACAGTCCTTTCATTTCTTTGACCATGAAGGAAGCATACAGACCTAAAAGTTAATTATTATAAGTTTCTGCATAGAGAAAACTGCTGCGAACTGGGTATAGCTTCTCTTGCTGCAGCCGTGAACACTTACTGCAAAATGAGAAGTGTCATCAATGGGAATATACCTCTCCGATTCCACAGTAACCTTAGCACAAAACATGAAAATCATAAGCACAAGGACATTACCTGTACATTTGAAGAAAATGGGGTGCTGATCAGCTTCAACAGTATCTTTAAATCTCTGAACAACTTGAACAGATCTGGAGAAGTTTTAATTTCCTGAAAACTTACAGGCTGCTTTAACATCCAAGGGTTCTTAAGCAAAAAATCTTATGTGTAAAACAAAAGAAAACACCTGTAAATTGTTTCTTTTCAACTAAAAACTTGAGTTTCTAGCTTTATTTTTTCTTCTTTTTTCAAATGAAGAAAAAAACCATTACCTGTTCCAAAGTAATTTTATGAGTCCAACTTATGTTCTGTCCTACAAAATATATGAACAGCTCTGAGAGTGGATTACTACAGTCGCTTATTTGCTACCCATCTAAAATACTAGTTATGTTTTCTCTGTTACTGGAAAAATTAAACAATGTTAAAAGTACAGAATACACATTATTTGGCATGCTCTATCTATAGAGGAAGCACTAGGTGTGACTTCTATTTGTAACAGAAGCAATTTTGCTTTCAGTTTGACACTTTCAGCTCCGTCCTCCAAGTGTCCTCAGCCTGCTTCATATGCTCTTAACACTAAGAGCTGAAGCCACCTATTTTAAGAAACACCGCTCTTCCATTCAGGACTGTCTGCTTCTCTCTCAGATGCTTAGCTCTCTTCAGCTCACAAAGACTGGGAGAAAAATACAAAACACTATATAAACCAATAACATTTGCATTTCATGTCTTTTCACCTCCTGGCTGACAATGCTGATAACTTTAAACCTGCATAATTTAATTAGTTTTCATGAATTATTGTTGTTTACAGTGTTAAGAAAGAATGTTTTATCTGATGGGATAGAAGTCACTACTACATGAACAAAGGAAAGTTTCATAACCTAAGGCACAGGGCAATGATTTCAGAGAAACAATTTTCTCCCTGACTAGAAAATTATTCACAGTCTTTGATAAGCATCATCAGTGATGCTCAGAAAACATTAGGAGAGACATGGAAAAACATGAGAGTAAAGGAGAAAAAAGCATATGAGAGAGAAGTAGTCTTCAACACACTGCATCAGAATTGCAAGATCAGACCATTAAAGAGAAAGAAAGCAAAGACTAGAAAGAGACCTTCAGGAAAGTAAAAGGCTTTTGAGTAATCCTGTCTACAGCGTGTACGAGTGCTGGGAAAAAAATTTGTACCTCAGGTGATCAAATTCAGACTCTTTAGGATGCCATTTTTGTAAAATGGAAGAAGTTATTTTTAGGTTGTTCTGTGTAAGACAACCTTGACATTAGATCATATAATAATAACGATCATAATTTTAAAGAAAGGGAAATCTAATACACTGAAAATACATGGACAATTATTTCATTAGAGTATATTATCTTGGAAAGCATACTTGGAAGTATTAGATACAGTAGACTAGTGTTAGGATAACATTAAACCCAGTAAGTCATATCAGCAAACATGTCAAGAATGCTAACGTGTACTACTGAGGGGATTAGGTAGAACTTGTATTATATATAAGATATTGTGCAGTTTTTTTACAGATGAAATTAATCCTCAGTGTTTGCTCTTATAAAATCAGATTTATATTTATAAAATTGCTTTTTAAATCAAAGCTTTTTTATAACCAAAGTATTAGAATGAAATGTATATTCAAGAATGCCCTTATTTTATGAGGTCTCTTGTGTGAAATTCCCACAGATATAATAGGAGATCTGTGTGTGAGGACAGCAAGGTCAGGCTGCGTAACCAAAGGGGCAGAGATACCATCAGGACACCAGCTATGCTTTGTACAAGTTATATTAGATAATTGGTGTTGAAGTGGGAAAGTTACTTAACTTTGTGGTAAAACAAACAGCAACTCCTACAATATAACCTTGTGGCTTTTTGCATTTTCAAATAGACATTTAATTTTAAAAAATAATTACTAAAAGCCTAATTCAGTGCCAGCTGAAGTGCCATGAAAATGTTTCCACTGACTAGTGGGAACACTGACCGGTAGGTCCAGTGCAAGGTTTCTCAAAAGGCTTATTGAAGATAGTTCCATTCATAATATGTTATTCAAACCTAGTAAGCACAATGTCATTAAGAATATACAAAAAGTTATGTTAAGACCAAGGTGCTGAGAACTAACACAGAATAGGAGGACTACAAATTACGGGGAACGACATCCCTTGGATTGGGAAATTGGGGTCAAAGTAGGTAAATATAAGGTTTATGAGATGGAGAACCTATTAGCCTTGGTCTGAGAATATGGAAACACAAGACAGATCAGGAGGAGCTGGCTTGGCTATGGTCTGGATGTTATTTTGCAGAACCTTCTGGTGGCATTTAGTACCTCCTCCTCCCTCCAAGTCCTTCTACTATCACCTTTCTTGACCAGTAACATTGGCTCATTGATGGAGATAGAAATGATCATGCTAAATGACACAAAATGTGTTGCTAAAGGTGGTGTAACCTTGGAGGGAAAACCAAACTCTTCATCTTTCCAAGTAAATGAAGATATGTGCCCTGGGACCCCATGGAGATCAGTCATGGAAGGGCTAAGGTAGCAGTGACACACTTAATGTGTTCTACCTGGTGGCATCTGCCCTAAATCATAGCCTCTTCTCAGCTCTGGGATCCTGTGCACCAGGCAAATCTGGTAAATCGAACAGCATCAGCAAACTCTGGTAGAGGAAACCCATTCCTAGGACAGGAGGGACACTATGATGCTGCTGAAATCTGAAATGTAGGCGTCGCAGGAAGGAAGATGGACCGGGGACTAGGAATGTGACTCTTCTCTTCAAAGCAGGAGACTTGCCAAATCAGTAAAGAGCTGCTGCAGGAGGTTTAAGTATTTCTGGGCACATCGCAGGGTGCTCTGAAGGTTACTTCAGCATTCCTGAGGCAGCCCAAGACTGTCTTAGCAGACTGAAGCTGCTGGCAGGTGGGATCACACACCCTTGAGTCCCAGGGCACGAAGGATATGAATAAAAACAGTATGGGAAGAAACTTACACCATGTGGTCATTTTTCCAAGGAGCATGTCAGATGTGTTTCCTTAAGTCTGACAGGAGAAGCTGCAGCAAAGCTTTTTTATCTTACTGCACTGCACAGAAAGCGTACAATTTAAAGAAAAAAAAAAACCAAACCCAAACCTAAGAGGAACATGTTCAGTCACAGTTAAAGAAGCACTACAGAGATTTTAGAACACACTCAAACAAACTACTGGAAAAAAAAAAAATTAAATATAAGTATATAAGGGTGGAACAATAAGGTTCATCTGCCCAATTTCAAGACAGTTTATAAACTAGTTTACAAAACCGCACATTCAAATTTTTCCTGGCCATGTTGGCAAGAAAGTGATTATTGATCCTGGTAAGGTCTGCGTGTGGTTTAAAGGATAACAAGCAATGATTTCAAGGGAATATAGAAGTCAAGACAGAAACAAGACCTGTGTTTATACCCTTAGTATATCCCATATTCTCTAAATAAAGTAACAAAACATACTCGATGTCTCATTGCAAAGTATATATAAGGTAAGATTAAGAAGCAAGTAACAATAGATTTTATAGCTGCTACAACAAATGATAATTAAAATGTCTTAACATTAATCACTCTGGCATAGCAAAGACTAAAGAATCACATACTTACTCAGAGAAACAATCATTTTCTTTGTCAAATATTCATCCCTGATGTCATCTTTCTGAAGTTTGTTTAAAACATGTTGCCAATCACCATTTTTTGCAGCACAAGTTTTAGTCAAATGTCAGTTGGGTATTTTTTCCACCCATCAATCAACAAAATCCGTTTCCAACATCCATTCTGGCAAACCATCCCAGCACCACTAGAGCATCATAAATGGTTTGCTTTTGGACTAGAAGCCACCTCTATAAAGACAATTTCACAAAAGGAAACTACCATTCGCTGGCACCCTCATATTTCTTTGGACAAAACCCAAAGTTGCTAGACTACTATACCACCTTTAAAAATTTATTAGCATTCATGAAAATAAACAAAAAAACAAATCCATGAGTTTCCTGAAATCCGTGCCTTGAAGCCTGATTATACAAGTAGAGGTCTGACCTCTAACTTTAAAAGGAAGTAGTTTCATGTTTTAAAAATAAAAGAAAAGGGGAAGGGTAACTCCATAAATACAGAGAAGAGGGGGAAAAGTAGATATGAAAGTTAAATGAGGAAAACTGAGGGTTAGTTTTTGTATGAAAACTTAAGGTAGAGTAAGAAAGAAGCCATGCCTCTGCCTTACCGTGAAGGGCCAGAATTTTGATGTCACACAGATATAAGACTGTACAGAGAGCATAAGACCCAGCTTTTATCTCCTGATTAATTTCCAAATATATCAAAAGTGATTTTTTGGAACTGGCATTTCCCTGTGGAGAACTGTAGCTGTCAGCAGCCCATGCTAGGAATAGGATAGGAAGGAGACGGGTAGGGATTTGGGCACAATGATGATTCATTGAAATCAGAAATTTTTGTGGAAACTTCCATATTTAAGTGAACCTCTCTTTGGAAAGGTTTTCAGGTCCTAAAATAGAATTTCTGGTCAAAATACAGCAAAACAACAGAACAGACAACAGCACACTGATCAATATATGACTTGGCTGCAAGAGGAGCATGTCCTACCAAAAGCCTGCCAGGTTTCCTGCCAGCTTGGCTGGTGACCTGAAAGGGAACAAAGCTTGCAGTGTCTCCAGGCAGTCCTGCCATCTGGACTGCCTCCACATCATGAATCCTGAGGTCTCTAGGGACTGCAGTTCCAGGAAAGCCCTGCCACAGAGGCATCTTGCAGGTCACTGTCTCAAGAAGTTCCCTGTGCTGGAGGTCCTGGCTCCCAAGACTGCTTGACTCCTGCTAGAGATGACAGTGAGCAAGTGGCCTGGGAGAATCAGGAGACAAGGGCTGAGCCAAGAACCTTAGTCTTGAGTTTTCAGCTTTCTTCAGAAATTGAAAAAAATATTTTATTCCTAAATAATTTTCTCTGTTCTGTGGAGTACTTGCTTCTGAAAGATGTACCTTTTTTAGAAGAATTTCCTGCAAAATAGGAATCCCAATGGATTCTTTTAATTAGATCTGAAACAAGGTAAATATTACGTTAGCCATCTCTATTATAGCACTTCCAGTATCATTGTGAAAAAAATGGGGATGATGACAGACAGCCAAGGACATTTTATTTGCATGAATATTCTGCTCCTCATGCAATGTAACAATAGGAAATTATGCCAAGATCAAGAAAAAGTACATTTTAGAAAACTGTTTGCCAGACAAGTGCCTAGTTTTCACCGGAGTTCACTACAGCCTATGAATGCTACCACCATTCTTTACAGTCAAAGGCTCTTTTCCTGGGAGCAGTTTCTGCAGGATGGCTGCAGAAGGGACAGTTTCCACATTAGTGTGGCTTGGGTTTCTCTTTTTTTTTTTTTTTTTAATCTAGTCATAGTTTTTCCTAAAGCATCCCAGGCCCAGCTTTTTAGCTTTCATGTTTATTAAGGAAATGAAAAGCTGCAGTAGTCTCTGCTCTTACAAATTCTCTCCAGGCTGCTGATTTTTCCTGCTCTTCCTCACTTCCTGAGCAGGATTATCGGGGTGCGAAAGCCTACGGCATTCTCTCACACAATATAAAAGTCTGTTCAAACTGGAAGATGACATGCTTATTTTCTGATTTATATCACTTTCAGGGTCAAGTGAAATAACACATTCAAATGAAAATCTGCAAAATTGGAGGTAGGGTTTAATGGAAACCCGGGAGCATGCACATGTCCTGTTTGCAAGCTGCCTGAGGCTTTTTTCCCCCACTGTATCCCACCAGATGCTTAAGCTTGCAGTCTGTTTGCATATCCATTAAAGTTTGATTTTTGCCTGGTAATTATTTCCTTATACCTGTGAGCCTCCAACAGTACGTTGTAGGTTACAGAAAGATCCTACTGCTTCCAGTGAAAGAATAGTCATACAGGACAAACACAAAGCGGCAGGCGAATGAGACACATATACTTCAGCACTGCAGAAGCTGGTTATTATTAAACAACATTAATTGTATCCATTTTAAACAGGGCCTCAAGAGGTGATCAAAGCCTCACTCTGTCGGGGACTGTAGGCACCAAGGAGAGAGCAGTCTTTGCCCCAGGGTGCTGCGAGTCTAAGTGTCCAAAGACAGACAGTGGGCTGCACATCCTAATGAAATCAAACAAAAAAAGGCACAATGTCAGCATGACTAAACTGAACATACTAAGCTTCGACCTCAGCAGACCAGCTGCTTACAACTGCTAAGTGTCCAAATCCAATCAACTTTGGGCCTTTGCCTGTTCCTAAAATTTAACCTGCATTTTCCACATTCTTCAGCTAGCAGACAATGCAGCACCAAATGCTAACGACCACACAGCTATGAGAGTTTAGCACACGGGATCCTCCAAGCTGACATGGTCATTCCGCCTTGTTAGCTCATTTTCGCTGCCAGGACCTGCTGCCAACCTGCCAGAAGCCGGCTGTTTCATCCCTGCCACACAGCCAGTTTCCAAACAGCTGTCATGGCAGTGTTCAAAACTCTGCTGCCAGTGAGTTAACTATTCAAGCATTTTTAAAATGTGGGAGGAGTGACTTAAAACTATACATAACATAGACACACACATACACTTGTGTTTGCGGTGGAATTATCATGCTTCTCAGATGCTTGAAGGAACATTAGGTCAGCAGCTATATCAAGTCATGTCATTTGCTTTGCTGATTTTAATTCTCATGCAGTGATAGATCTTCCTTGTCAGATGCTTTCCATCTTGTATTTTGGTAAATTGCAATGCAATTCTCAATCCACATTAATACTATACCACAGTTAATGACAAATGAGTTAATCATGATGAAATCTTTCCAGAGGTTCCCTTGGGTTACCTGCTTAAGCCGCCATCAGTATTATAGTCATCACACTCAAATTAAGGATCATTATGGCATATATTGAATATTTGCCTTCACAGCAGGTAAGTTCTGTTCAACATATCTAGGATGCTTAGGAACAGCCTCCTTTGGTTCCCCTCTGCAAAATATCTCAAGCAGGAGAAAACCCAATGGGATTACCTTATGAAAATATTCCTAGTATGCCGTGCTTCATATTTACTTCTAAAGTGCTCTTGAGACTACTACTTATTTCACAGCAGTGTCTAGTAATAATATGTTCACTTAGTACCCAGTGATCATACAACTCTTACTATGCCACTCTTACCAACCCCTAATCCCCTGGCGCAAAAGGCATTACAGCCTGTACAGTAACAACCCCAAAACAAAAGACTGCAAGTGGTTTCTTTTCCCTATCATCACCACCATCCCTGTCCCGACACATCAGATAAATGAATGCTGCAGGAAACACCAACTCTGTTAATTCCTCTGCCAAGTGTCCTCTGCAAGGTGCTGTAAATTAGAGGTGCACTGAAAATTTTCCCTGAGACTTGGTAAATAATTTCCTTAAGCTCAGTTCCTAGGAGGCAGTTTACATACACAGGTGACTAGCCTCAAGGGCACCTGGGGAACACTATAGTAGCACAGAAATAAACCCTACAATCCTCACTTCTTGGGAAAAAGTCCTCCAATTATCTCAACCATCAGGGGATCACGGTGTAATGTAACCGTAAACTTCAATTCACTTCACCAAATACTTCTAGCTTCACTTAGTCTAGATTTTTACAAATAAAAAGGTAGAGTGAATTTGTTCCGCTCTTTTTATTCCTTAACAGTGTAAATGCCAAGACTTGGCCTCCTGCGCAGGTGGACCAAGCAGAAAACATGACAGTGACACAAACCAATGGAGGGAAGAATTGGGTTCATACTTATACCAACCAATTCCAAATTTGATGGCAGAAATACCCAGATGCATGTAAAAATAATTTCAGGCCTCTCAGGGCTCATATTTTTTGTGAGACTCATCCAAATGTTTTCTGCCTCACTACGTATGGGTGCAAGAAGATTGCTAAGGGGGCTTTAGCTGCCCACTACATCTTCAGCTGCCTTGGCACCTGCAGTGTTATCACTGCTGTCCACCCCTCCCCCAGGAGCAAACCTTGCACAGCTCATGCTCTTCCAGCACCCACTTCAAAAAAAACCCTGAAGCACTTCCCTCACCCCGTGCCGCATCATTTCCCTCACTGGGAAAGCAGACCCTGGGGACTGACCAACAGTCCTAAAGGTCTGAATGGTTACTCTGGAGATGAAGTAGAAAAAAAAATATCCACTGTGCTTCAAAGTCCAGGAATATCTTTCAACCCTACTAAATTTTCCTGCAATCATGGACAGCAATTAGCAACAGTGAAGGGCAATGAGTGGAAAAGGTGAGGAAAAAAAATAATAATCAGTGCTTTGTTTTTTTCTCACTATGGGATACTCCCCAAATTAGCAAAATTCTATCCTGACAACACCAAATGTGAAAGGGAAGGCCATACTGAATTAACAGCTTATAAATCAAGTGTTGCAGAAGTACTTGGCAGGAAGAAAACACCTAAGCTAAGCAACCAAGGTAAGAGATTTCTTCTTAAATATAATTTCAGCAGCAAGGTACAACTCTTATCAGAATGGGGCTGTTTGAGCATGGCGAGCTTCAATAGTTCCCCATTCTCTAACAAATGCTCGTGCCCTTAAAAATATATTATGGTTTTGTGGGTTTTAAAAATTTTATTTTGTTTTTTTTGAAGGCAATGTTGAAGAACTGGTATGAGCCTACTATGAACTTCTCAGCATTCTGAAAGAAATACTGGACTAGAAGTGACCCACTTACTGTGTTCTGGGTGAGTAGGTTTAAACAGAACACAAATATTCCCATTGGGAACCACTTTCCTGGCTTGGCTTGGAAGAGTCTCGTGCCTGGATCTTGTTTAAAAAAAATACAATATGCCAAAGTCAAAGAGTACTCAAAAGAAAAAAGAATTAAAACGGAACAAAAACAAAGCACAGAAACCCACCCTGACCCACAGACTACCCCAGTGACAGTTTCATAGCATTCTACAGTCACTCTGTGGCACATTTCTAACACTTCTCATTAACAAAGAGAAACTATTTTCTGTTCAATCATGACAAAAGAAGAAAAAGCAGTTTTGGCTTTGAAAACACTGCTGTGAGTTCTAAAGAGTGAGCTTTAGCACAAATAATACTGCTAACGCAATTATACCTGTATTTCTCAAAAAATAACTAAGTCACATTGAACCAGATGAACTGACTCTCTAAGGTAACTGAAATACATAAACCCTCATATTTTCTTTGAGAAGTGCCATCACAGAAAGATAAAACAACAGAACAGGAAAAAGAGTTTTGATTTAGGAAAAGACCCCAAATTCCCTCCCTCATTACAAATACTTCTGCAGAAACAGTATTTCTCCGAAGCTCTTCCGATTATATACCCATAAAAATCACATGTACTGTATCACTGGTTGACAGTTTCACAAATACCAAGAATACTCTTTTGTGAGCTTAAAAATCTGGTTATATACAAAAATAATCATCTAGATGCAACTTTATTAAATAGCAATGACTGAGTGAACATCATAAGCCAAAGTAACAAACGAAGTTTTTTAGCTTGCTAAGGCAAAGAAAAGGGAAGGAAGTGTTTTCCAAAGATGTGACAAATGGCTATTTTCTTTGCTATTTCACTAGAAGTACTATTGACACAGAAAGCAAATGCAAAACCTTGAAATATGTCAAACTGCATCTATGTAAGATAACTTTGCATTGTGTAGCATTTTTAAGACAAAATTCCAGCATAAGGCTGTCAAAATAATAGCTCCAAAGGGCCCATTTACATTTTCCTAGCAGCTAATGAATTGCCATGGAAAATGGCAGCAGGCAAGCTTATGGGAAGCATCTTTAAATCTGTTTTTCCTCTTTCTAAAGTATAAGCCTAAGCACTACATTTAGGAGTGAAACACTCCCTGTTGGCTCCAAGCAAAGATGGAAAGAATCCTAGTATATCTTTGAGAAAAATTCATGACAGTGGTATTCATTTGTCACAAGCAAAGGGAAAATGAAAGGATATAGTCCTGCTTAGCTAAAAAAGATATAAAACGGCAGGAAAATAATACATGGACAGCTTTAACCTGCATTTTGTAATATGTACTACAGGTGCTTAAAACTACATGTGACAGAAAAAGTATTTACTATCATTTTTTCTTTGCCAATAGTTGTTCTAAGACAGCAATCCTGATGGAGCTTAACTTCATGCAGTGCCTGGATTACAACTGACCTGCACTCAAAAGCCTCTGTACAATACAATAGCATATCCTAATTAGCTCTAATAAAAGCCTCTTTAAAGGCACAGCTCTTCATAGCCCTCTTTTGACCTTTGGGCAAACAGAAGAGAATATGAACACTTGAAACAAATTAATTACAAGACAAATAATTTACTTTCTATCCCAATAGTATAAACCAGCTTTGTCTTAATTGGGAAAATAGAGGTTGACCTTGTGTAATTAGAAAATGGGGTATAAAGTTTGACTGCTTTTTGGGTGGTGACACATGGTCTGGCTTTCAAAATTACTTAGTCCCAGACATTTTGATAAAATGATTGCAAAACAGTAATAGTGAAACCAAGGTATCATTAAACTGATTAAGCATAGTTGATTAAATGTTTAGCTAGCCAGAAGAACAGGCACATGAATGTTGGCGACACAGAAAAGCTTATGTAAAGTTGATGACCTGGAATATAACCTAGCTCGATGAGCAAGGAAACAGCCTAGCACTTTGACAGGCTCGCTAAAAAGAAAGTTGGAGGGAGCAACTTAAAGGTCCTCCTGCCTGAGAGTTTCCACTTTGTTTTAGCAGTACACAGTGTAACTCACCCCTTGCCCCCCCCCCGTTAGTTTCTACTGTGCAATTGTCCAAAACTCCAAAGAAAAACTTTCTCACAACTGCTCTGGAGAAGGAACCCAGTGAAGGAACAAGTATCTTACTGTCTGTGCCTCTGTTCCACAGTTACCATTTACTGTTCCTTTCTTAATCATAGCCAATAGACAAGATTCATATATTAATTAATGACTCATTTATTAAGGTAAATAGAGAGATTATGTCAGAACTGCAGAATATAGGAGCATGTCCAGGCACTTTGGTCTGGGTAAGCAATTCTGCTACATCCTTATTGTGCAATGGAATAAAACTTGAGTGTGCAATAACCCTTCCCCTGAGGAATAAACTCAAGGACATTGCCTACAAGGGAATGACAGTGCATTCTGGCCAGGTCACTAACCTAAATTAAGAGAGCAGGACTGTGGGAATGCCACAACACAAGATTATTCTGTCAAGCAAAATATCAACAGTTTGACAAGCCATGCCTCATTAAACCTCTGTACCCTTCCACCCAAGCCTTCCTCACTGCCAAAATGTTTGTGCAGATAGCTATGTCCAAAGGTATGTAGGAGCATCCAGGTGAGACAAAGGTAGAGTACTGAGACCAAGATGACTTAATGGCATCTCATAAAACGGTCCCAGTTTTGTAATTATGCATAGCATCATTTTGATTATCTGGTGTCAATGTCTGGGATTCCAAGCCACAGCCACGTTTTATTTTTCCTTTCTCTGCTTTTCACAAAAAAAAAAAAAACAAACCCAAAAAAACCCCCACCAATTTTCTAGGGACTGCAGCATCAATTTCTAATGGCACAGGCATCTTTGTCTTCAGCTGTCAAAAAAGATGTAATCAGCTGAGAATTTGTGCTTCACTGCTTCCATTCTGTTATTTAACAATGATAAATATGGATCAACATTTGACTCCACAGTCTGAGACCCTTATTATTGTCATGCTGTTTTCCACCGAACGATTCTGTTGCAAAGAGTAAGAATCTGAAGTGATACAAGTACACCTGAGCTTCCAAACTGCTTCATGTCTCATCTTAAGCCACATTTCAGTGGGCAGGAATTAAAGTAGTTTATGTATAAAATATTACATTCTTTTACGTCTCCACTGACAATTTTATAGAACATTACTTTGCTTCCAGGCTGATATTTGTCTTATACCCAACAAGCATGTATTTCTGGAGGAAGGACCGTACACTTACATCTTTCAGCAAAAGACTTCTCAAAGGAGCTCTCAAAATTAGTATAAGAAGAAAAAATAAAAAGGACGTTTTTGCACTCCTATACATTTGAATGCATCCTTTAAGGTCAGTCACTCTAGACAGTCTCTTAGGAATTGCCATCTTGGTGCTTTTAAATGAAGTCCTATTTGTTTGAGACCTCCTCTTTAAAGTAAGTTCAGGATCAGGGTGTATTTTCCACACTGCTTGCTTTTTCAGAAAACCTCGTCTAAAGGTCTAAATCTGTTACTTGCAATTCCTGTTTTGCCCGAGACTAAACTGGACATCTTTGCTTTATTCATCAGGGTTCCTTTCCAGAAGTATGCTTTAGCCAGCATCTACCAGCAACGTGCAGCAGAAGCACACACCACACACACAACGTGACTTCCAGCTAGTTTATATACTCCTAAATATCCTAATTCTTTCACTCTGTTACAGACTTCCAGCACGAGTGCAGATAAGTGTTTTCACTGTGCCTCAGTTGTCTTTCACAAAATTGAAATAATTACACAAGACTGTTATGTATGAGTTATACATGCAGGGGAAGCTCAGAGTGAAGTGCTCAGAGGCAGACAGAGTTGCAGAGATTATTCTAATAATGTTTCTGAGAAAGTTCTAGTGAAGAATAACTTCACTAGATAGATGGATGGATAATTTTCGTCAAAAATCTGCATTTTGAACAACCCACATAAGACAAAGCGTGCCTTATGGAACGAGAAGAGAAGCATCATTATCCCCTACCCTCTTGTAATTGTCCTTGCCTTTTTTGGGGACATGCAGGTATGTCACTGTCACTGCACTGAGCTATTTAGCCCCTCATCTGGCTAAATATCTATTCTTCCCCTTGTTACTTACCTAGTCTTCAGCTATTTTCATAGCATTTCCCAAGCCTTATATGGTCTCTCTACTGGTTAGTACCTAATGGATTCCTCTTCAGAGCACTTGGTCAGTCTCCCTTTGAACTCACATAATGCAAAGATGGAAAGGATATATACTCCCTTTACCTCCCCTACCCACCCCAAAGTGATTCCAAATGCATTGTACTAGCACACGTCCTGTCTCAGCAGACTGTTCAGAGCTCTTCCATGTAATAGCCAACATGTTATGGTCCTGTCTGTAGTTCTCTAGAGATAAAAATCAAGCCACAAGTACCCAGTCTTGGTCCCAAAAGCTCCTCAATAAAAGACAATAACGCTGTAGTTAAAACCATGGTAGGTCATTAGAAACACACCACCACTACTAAGAAAGAAAATTTGGCATAATATTAAAGTAAAATGAACAACCAACAGAAAAAATGCCCACAGCATTAAACACTGGGAACAAACACATATAGACAAATGACAGATCGCTTGTGAAGCCGATTGCAGTATTATTTATAATTACTATGTCACACCATTCTTTAAATGATCTTCCTAATGCTGCTTGCTGCTTGCCGCTGCATTTATAACAAACTTTTTTAAAGGTCAAATTGTACCAGAAAACTTTCTCAGTATTAATGGAAGTTTGTGTATGTGTTAAATGCTTCACATACGCCTCTGACCTACCAGAAGGAAGGTACCAATTAAGAGCAATCCACCACATGAGTTACTACTGATAATGTTGTTTTTATTATATATATATTTAAACTCAGTTAACCTAAGGCAAATGATCCTGGATCCAGCAGGGTCTGTATCTCAGTCTGTCCGTATGGTTAACTTTTCAACCTGTTTTCTTACCCAGCTCTGTTTTTATTTCTTAAACTTCTTACTGAAATTCAAGAAGTCTTAAGAAAGGCATTTCCATGGAAAACTGCTTTCTTTATGTTGTCAATTTGATATATGAGTTCTCTTTCTAGTGTGAGAACGACACAAATACACTCTCTGAGCCATCATACTGTATCTTGAGCTCTTCCTTGGAAATGGGACTCAAGAAAAATATGTAAGTCTGATTTGTATTTCATAATTGAACTAATTTAATGGAAATATAAAGAAAAATAAGCCATTTTATTCAGTCAAACAGAATTCAGGAAGCAAAACCTAGGAAGAGGAAAAAAAAGGTCTATCAAGTATAATAATGCATAATAAAATAACTTATTAAAGCATCACCAAGTAAGAACTCTTTTTAACATGTCAGCTAAGGTGAAGAATCTCAGAGATCTGAAAACCACTAAAACCACTTTATAGGAGAGTTGTAATACAATGTGAAGCAGCTATGGCTGATGAGCGCATGAGGGAAATGTAGGGGAAAAATATTTTTCTGTTTTAAAAAAAAAGTAGCTTTGCAGATATTAAAAAGCCTCTAGATCACAAGTGAATTTGAAATTAGGAATCATGAAAATTAATAAGAGTAGGACATACAGAAATAAAATGAAGAAACAGCAAAAATATACAGGGTTCACAACACAAGACTGCAGAAAATGCTAAAAGGAGCATATGAACAAAAAATGGTTGGGGTTGGGTTTTACTTTCAATTTACAGTACACTGCATGTTTTGTTTTGTTTTGTTTTTTTTGAAAAAAAAAGGACAAAGGAAAAAACCCCTACCCAAATCCTGAATATCTTTTTCTGATATATCCCTAATGTATTTGAGTTGCTGATGAGCTGCTTTGTATCTGTCTGGCCTTACCAAGACACAGCTGTCCATTACTACAGTGTCATAGGGTAACAGCCCATCGCCATGGTGCAACCTTGAGAGAAATACATGACAGGGAAATAAGATAGGTGATACCTGCATCACCTTGTCCAATTTCTGTTGGATAACGGGCTTTATATAATTTCAGATTACATCTTCAAACTATTTTTTGCTCCCACAATTCCAGTTTGACAGCCATTTCAGAGTGGCTCTATGAATACTCACTTTTTATGGTTAGAAATGGAGCCACTTAGAAATTCTCCGGCAAAGCAAGAGTCACACTGGAAACAACCATCAGCTAAATCCAATCTGATTTAACAAGCGACCTCAGATTTAGCTTTCAAAGAACTGAAGTGAAACTTTACCTGACTTCTCAGTAGGTGGCTAAAAGCCTGGAGTACCAACATTTCTGAAGTTCAGGTAGCTAGCCACGAGCAGGGAGTTTGGACACCCCAGCTACACATCCTGTACCAGTGCCATGGATCCTGAAGCTTTTAATTATCTTGACTGTGGTGTCCAGAGGCTTGACAGCTCTGGGAGCCCCACAGGTGGAGAGGAACCTGTTCTGGCTGCACAGTCTGAGCCACTTGAGGCTCCATTAACCAGGCAAACAGGTTTCACAGGCATTGGTGCCATTCTCAGTGTAGGGTTAAATGCTGCGACAGAGCAGTCCTGCCAAGGTGGCTCATACTGGAAGGGGGATATCCTGCTTTGCCTCATTTACCCCTGCTTTTCACACTCCCTGTTCCCTATCCCAGTAAAGTAACATCACCTCTCCTCTTGCACCAGCTCAGATCCTTACTGACCTCTCACTGATTTGACACGTTATCCGTTATCCTTATACCACAGAAAGCTGTTGTGGTTTTGTCTTGAGGGCAGGGGGCTAGGACCCGGTCAGTTCGGTGAGTTGAACTGACTCAGTAAGCAACCTCCCACATCCAGTCAAGCAGATGTCAGGACTCAACAGGGAAACACTCTGGTCAGCAACAACACAAAGCTTCTGTCCTCCTTTGCACACAGCAGTCCCCTCCTGCCCGTTCAGGTTAATTATGTTCTCTGCTACAGGATCTGCCCTCTGCCTGTCTTCTGGACTTTCTTCTCCCTACTTCCAGGGCAGGACTTCATCCAGGCTTTTTAAAATGAGTTGTTAAAAGCTACCATTTGTGTTTCATTTTCCCACAGAACTGCTCTTCTAAAATACCCATATCATTTCTGACACACATTCTGGTTTCTGAGGGGAGAGTCTCTGCTTAGGGCCCCACCATGCTCCTTGGCTCGGAAGTGGGGCACAGAGCAGAGCCCCTCCAGGGGTGCTTTTATCCTGAGCAGTGGCTATGGGAAAAAAGATTGCAACCACATGGGATCTCAGTAGGGTGTGTGCTTTCAAAATAAACCAAACCTCTGCATACCAGCATTTCCAAATTAGAACCGGGGTGACAGAAATGTGTATTTATTTTGTATAGTCTGTCTAGAATACAATCAGTTTTTCGCAAAATTAGAGTTTTTTTCACAGGCTGACAATATCAGCTTTCAACGACCTCAGTCTGGAAATCTTTAATTTCAGGCCTTTATATGTTAATGGGTAATTGCCATCTATTTGTTCTCATGTCAGCTTTATGCCTTATTTTAAAGACTCCTTCTGCCTTCTTTATTAGCTTTGCACAGCAAGGTGCTGGCAGCAGGGTAGGCTGCCAGGGTGGCACCATGGTCTGTTTTGCCCATGATTGTAATTGGTAAGTGATCTCCCTGTCCTTATCTGGATGCACAAGATTTTTGTCTTATTTTCTCATTTTCTCCCTCTTCTGTTGAAAAAGGCAAGAGAAAGAGCAGCTGGGTGGGCAACTGGCAGCCATACAAGGTCAACTCACCACACCTTCATTGTGTTCTTTCCCAGAAATCTATTTTTTAAGGAGATATGAAAGAATTGCAATGCCAAGAAAGACCTACAGCATCACCGAAATGATTATTTCCTCCCCCTTCCCAGCAAAACTTTACCAATTTCAAGATTCTTTTGATGAAAAAATAGTAACTTTATAATGGAAAACAGATATTTTACAGTTCTAGTAGTAGGAGTAGTACCAGTAGTAGTACTACTACAGCTACTAACAATAATACTTTTGTAACAAAAAAGAAGTGTTGGTTGGAAGTTATTAATCAGGAACAACACCACAATGAGAATTGTTTTTAACTATCAAATATCAAAACTGTCCTAGCTACTTTTCTATACTATGAAGTACAATTTACTTTTGCAGAATCCACAAGGTGGCCACAGTTGCTTGGGAAACCTGGTTTCTAATGCATACTTATAAAAAATCTAATGCATAAGCAACCTAACATGAATTATACACCTAATGCAATATGCTAGTTCATTTTGAAATAGACCCACACAAACATATCAAATCCGAGACTACTATATTTCTCTGTAAGCCGACTCTTAGATTTGCCCAGACTTAGCTATATAAACAGATTCAAAAGCCATAACTCACTTTGTTTGCTAGAGTAATTGCGTCCAGCTTCTGCCATCCACTGATTGAGAACCTCAAAGGCCTTCTTGGGGAGACTGTGTGGGCATAATCACAGACTGCAGCTTTACTCATACCTGTTTAGGCTCTTGTACCTAAGTCATTATATTTTATGCTAATATTTTAACTTAATATTATGTACTTCCATTTAAGTCATTCTGTTAAAATTGTGGGGTTTATTAGTACACACTCCACAAATCCAGAATATGTTCACACCTTGTATACTCTATGCGGTTTGGGTCACTTCAACCACAAAACATAGCATTACTACAGATGGTAAAGAAAAGGTATGTAGAGTCCAAGCTCAATGCAACTTCAAGTGACAATAAAATAGGATAAGATGCTTATTTTGAGAAAGACACAGTGAATATGGTAATAGTAGTAAATAGGAAAATATCTTTTATTGTGTATCATAATATATAAAAAGAAGAAAGGAGTGACCTTAAGTATCAGGCAGGAATTTCACAGTAAAACTGCATTGTTTCCATGGAACATCATTAAATTTTGGTACTTCTTGACAGAATGATTTTGTGCATGCTAAAAGTAAATAGAATTAAAGAAATAAGTCTATGAATTTTAGGTATCTAGGTACTATGACCTGGATGGAGCCCTAGAAAAGAAAAATAATCACTGTACACATGCCCTGGTTTTTATTCCCTTCCTAAGCATCAGCTTCATACCACTGCTGGAGATAGGAGCAGTGCTTAGAAAGTCTTATTCTGTATTCCACACGGCAGTTCTTCCACACATGTGGACACACACACAAACTCTGTTGGATATGTATATTAAAATTTCCTGATAAAAAATAAGTATTTTCAAAATTGGTCCTTTCTTTTCAGAAAAGTTACATGTATGTGTTAAATACCATGAGTAAGCACAGGCCAATAAAAAGCTAGGAAACCTACAGTGCACCTGAAAAATTGAACAACATGAAACTATGCAGCTATTCAATATAATCTCATAACCTTTTCAATTCCAAAATAACTTGATACAACAACATTCATATCAAAAAGATTTAATGAATCCTTGGAACTGTTACCAACTGAAACTCTCATCTCAATAAAGATGATAAACTCACGGACTATATGATTTGCAATTAAGTGCCATGCTGAGCTCCTACTTTAAAAACATATGTATATTGCATTGTTCAGAATTGAAAGATTTTTGCAGGGTGAGGTACTCTGGATCATTTGAGTCACAGTGATAATTTTCTCCAGTAAATCTATGTCACATTTAACCATGTTTTCCTCCAAATATCAGTTATTTCTGCAAGACAGAAACTAGAAATTCAGATGAACCACATAAAAAAAAAAGAATGAAAGAAATCTCGTTTAAGAAATTTCCATTTTGATATAACTGAAGCAAGGAGTTCAGAGGTTTGAAACAGAATAACAGGCAAGTCAGATCACTTGACCTACATGGAATTTTATACTGTAATTCTAGTAATTCTATGAATTTAAGGCTCCTGCTTGATGAAGAAATTCGATTCATCTTCTTATGACGAGGATTATGCTATGCTAAATCACAGTGCAAGGATGTGGCCACCTTGCAAGCACCGAAACCTATGACCAACAAATTTCATATCAATTTCTGGAAGTGCAGGAAGAGGCCTAAAACAAAACAAAAAAATAATTCACAAAACCTTCACTGTCCCTCCCCCAGTAACAGTGCTGCAGCTGCATGTTGTTTCTAACTTAAAGTCACTAAGTTGATAAGAGATGAAGAACAATAAACACACAGATTTTGAAAAATTCCTTTCCTTTTTAGCCTACATCATTTATGCTAAATGCGTTTATACAGGTCCTCCTTCAGAAAGACAGAGGATAGACAAAGGAAAGATAACTCTTTGTCTGTAACTAATATTTACAAAACAGTATTGGCTGCTTTTGCGATTTCATGTTAGGCAGAAAACAGGTGATAAATATTTAAATTCCAATCCTAACACACACCAAGTATTCTCCCGAACTTTATACGAAATTGCATAGCTCAGCTGAAGGCTCTGCGGCGAGGTAGTTATGACTTCCATTACTTGCGTAGCACAAGAGATGCACACAGCTGTCTAAAAGAATTTAGCCATTCTTTGTCGGCACAAAGTAAATAAAACAAGTTAATAGGTGGTTGGGAAACAGCGGGATACTATATGATCAGTATAGTATGACAATCTGCTCATAGAAAACATGGAATTTATTCTGCTGGTACCCTTGCTGGACAGTGTGAGCATTCCCCCCCCCCAGCTTCCACTGATGCTTTCCCAGATTCAAGGGGCTGCTGCTCTCCCAGATGTTCATTGTTACACCCTCTGGTCGTTGCCCCTCATTCCAAGTCTGTCAGAGTGAAGCAGTTCTATAAAGATTTTGAGGAAAAGTCACAAAACTGGTCTAGATCACCTTGACAGACTTCAGCAAACTGGCTACGTGCCTGTCGGCTGGCACTTTGGCAGCGAGCACTGGCTGGTGCAGCTGGGAAAGCAATGTCCCAAACTGTATGAACGGCAGGAGCGCATGCAGTCATTTCCCTATTCTGAAGGATAAAATCCACCTCCAGGACACACAGCAAAGAGATTTTACGCAGGTGAAAGGCAAAAGGAGGAACAATGGCACAGAGCTTCAGCAAGGTGCACATATGCAGGGAACACCACCAGCTGCGTGCAGCCTGGGCAAGCTGGGGCAGGGGGGGACCGAGACCCGGAGACAGGGGCTGCCAAGCGTCCAGCGCTTCCTTTGGCCAGCAGCTTGACCCCGACCTTGGAAAACTTGCTTTGTGGTAAAGTTCATTTAGCATGAAGGGACAAAGTCAGGAGAAAAACACAGCCATAAGCCCTAAGTCAGTCTTGGTCCACAGCTTTTCCCTACAGTCTCATAAAAAAACATCCTCCCCTTTCAAGCACATGGGACACTAGGACCTCCTCCTTCTCCCAGCTGAGATACATGCATAGTGGTGATATCGGAATATAACTGGAAGTCGACGGTGGTGAAAACTACTCATGCTATACTGAAATGAGCTTTATTTCCCCCTCAGTTACATTTATGTAGTCCTTACTGAAAACAGCAGCTTACTAGTTTTACACATCTCTCCTTTTCACAGTTTCCCATGAGAACTGCAGTCGCAGACCACTGCCATGTACTAACTACGCCCTGCTGTTTGGCACAGCAACCGCAATGTTCAAAAGTAGCCTTTTCTTAAGTGACAATCTGGTTTAGTTTTCAGCTCTTTCTTCGCATGAACATTGCATGCTTTCAGTTTTGTTCTTACATAATTCATGGCTTTCCTCCTGTACTTTCTTTTATTTTAAACAAGTTAAACAGAAACCAACACAGATACAGAAAGAAGCATGATTTTAAAATGGTCCTTTTCAAATCACAAATGGGGATTCTGTCTGTCTACAGCAGCAAAGTAATAATTTATTCATGAATATTTAAAGACAAGGGAAAGTTAGAAAACAATCATATTATACAAATCTCCACGAAAGCAAGCAGAGACCCTTACATCTCATTAGTCTTTCTGTAATGAGATATCAATGCAGTAAGTGAATGGCATCAGCATCAAAATTAGCTCTGTTTTCACATGGTTTAAAGCAGGTAGGTAAAGTTATAATCTCATTGTTCAGTGGATACTAGAGATTATATTCTTTTACTGTGTATGCAACCCAGGTGGATGGTTAATATCTTGAAACAGGTCCCAAAAGAGCAAGCAAAATGAAATTGTGAGGAACAGAATTACAGTTCTGTGTCCCACAAGTAAAATTGGTATTTATTTAGGTTTTTAAAGGTATATTTATTGTCTTTCATAAAAATTCAGAAGTAAAAATGAGATCTCACTAGACTCAAATGATCACATTGGGAAAATATCCAGATATTGCATACAACTATGATGTCATAATGGAACTTACTCTGTGTGTGCAAGAAGAACATAAAAAGGAGGCAGTAATAAAGAAATTTCCTTAGTGATACAAAGAAAATGGCTTCTTTTTAAGTGAATGAAGAGGAGGTTGGTTCTTTACTCCACATTTTATGCTGTACAGAAGCTCACAAACATGGATGGAGAAAGATGATCCCCAGTTTGTGATGACTCAGATCCCTGGGTTCTTCACATCACCCAACAAGCTTTGTCTTCCATACAGATAAGCTTTATTGACACCAGATTTCAAATTCATTGAACCACATTATGTTATACAGTAGATACCCACAGCTATCATCTTCACCCTAAAGGCTCAGTCTCTTGGATGGCCTGAGACCAAAACAAAAAGCAACCTTAGTATGAATATCCTAAGATGGTTGCAGAAGTCTCTGTGAACCAGAGAGGGTAGGTGCTGGCCTGAGACATTTCTAACAGCTTATTGTAATGAAGGCATATACTTCAGCCATCCATACTCAGTCATATTTCTGGAGATACATCTTCCACATGAAGGAATATACCATGAATGCAAATGCTGCAAAACTCCTTTTTTTCCTCCCACCCAAAACAACAGTGTATTTAGTTTCAGACAATTGTCCTCCATTTATGAAATATTTTTATCAATAATAGGATGCCAATAACACTGATTCAACCAAGCAAATGACTGTCATATCAGGTAGGGCAAAGAACCCTAGCATATTCTGGCATTAACATGTGATCAAAATTGTTAAATAAAGTTAAATAAAGTACTATAACCTGATGCCTGTCACCCAGTTAACTGTATGTGCAAGGTGTTACCCTTTCACACTGACTTCCACTGCATTTTGACTTGCTTTTAGAGAGCCTACAATCACATACAGTTATTTTGGCTGATAGTGTCTTTTTATACTACAGCAATTCAATCTTTTCAGACTACATGCTCCCTTAACTTCTAGAAGATAAATACATTTTTCTTTGTCTAACTTGCTCCCTGTGAACTTGCTCTGGAATGGAAGGTTTGATATTATGTAGTTATGTAGGCTACAGCTGTGAATCTAAGGTGAGTTTCTTCAGTGTCTGCAATACGGTATATTTCCAAGCAAAAGCACAATGTTGCACTACAAAAGGTAATGGCTGTTTTGGCCAAGAGTGGTATCAGTTGCTCATGATTTGGTTGTGTGAATCAGTAAAGAGTGTGAGTCAAACTGAAAGGTTTTAGGTTGAGATTCCCTAAGGATAAGTGGAATGTCAAATGCTCGTGATGCCTGTGAAAGCTTCCCAAATGCCTGTAATGAATGTTAGCTCTCTACAGCAATTAGGAAGTTCTGAATTTACAAAGTCTCTTCATCATCTTCATCAACCACTGAAGCAGGTTAGCAGCACAGGAAGCACCTAGACTTGGGCTTGGCATCTTCCTAGGCAGCCAAAAGGAGATCGCTTTGTCTTACAATATTCTCCCAGCGGCATTTACATTTCAAGCCTTTTCTTTTCATCCAGATAAGTTTATCAGAAAACTCTTGTGATCACTGTGAGCCAACGTAAAAAAAAATAAAAATAAAAAATTAAAAAAACCCAACTCAAAATGGTTCAGACCTCTAAAGTGCCTAGCACAACATTTTGTCTCTGTCCCTGACAACTGGAGGAGCTACTCAGGGAGAGAGCATGAGCCAATGCTTCCTGCCTACCCTTCTCCCACCTGCTTCAGTTTATTCCCTGAATAATTCCCTGCATTTGACCATCACAGAACCAGGGATGCCAGAGTGTGCTTTTGTCTATTCCCTTTAGTATCTAATGGGCCTATTGCCCGTGAATTTCTCTGTTGTTTGTTTTTTATTTTTGGTTTTGGTTTTTTTTTTTTTAAAGTTTGATAGTATCTCCGTTCACAAGCTTTTATAGCAAAAAAATCCAAATTTGTAACTCTGTTAGAAAGTTTTAATCCAGCCTTCTCCTGAGTTCAAATGTCACACAGTTCCAGTACTACAAGATTTGGTGAACAACAGCTTTGCCCTTATGATGTTAAAATTTTACTCATCCAGTAGTCTTCTGCTCAAAATGAGTAATCCCTGTGATGCTGGTCCTCAAAGGCAGCTGCTTCCCCTTCATCAATTCAGCAGCTCCTCTCTGTTCCTCTGCTATTCTTACTGGGGTGTGGAAAAAGGATCTGCACACAGCTTTCAAGATTTGGGCACACCAAAGTTGTACACCACAGCAAAATACAAAGCAGATATTCTCTGTCTTGTTCTCAGTACCCTTCCTGATGATGACCTTTTTTTTTTTTTTTTGCTGATGCTGCTACACACTAAGCTGATGATATCCAGGAACTGCTGCTGATAGGCCATGGCGTAGCAGTGGACTTCACAGTGCTAGGTTAACAGTTAGATTCAATGATCTTAAAGGTCTTTTCCAACCTAAATAGTTCTATGATTCTGTGACTCCAAGACCTGTACTAATGGAGCCATGGCAAAATTCATGTTGAACTCTCCCAGGGTGACATGCATAACAGATAGTTTGTGTCTGTAGTAGTATGAAAATGGAATTGCATTCTCTTTGGCTCCAGTTTCCCTCATCAGATGAACAAATTCAAATGAAAATAAGACACCTGATGCATTAATGTTATCATGGAAGTTGCTGCAGTGCCACCTGCTTTTGTGTCCTGCCTAAAATTAGAAAGATGCACGATACAAAAATTACAAAAAGATAAAACAAAATACTTCAGGACTGGCAGGTCTTGATGATGCAGGCTTAAGAATCTATGATAGACCTTTCATTAACTGGCATCAGCTTTCTGCACATTTTCATTTTTGAATTACTGAGCACAACTCATATAGTAATATATCACATAGTATATATTTTACTAGTTTTAAAGCTACGATCTGTAGAGATTTAGGATATAATACTATTTCAAATTTCAATATTGCAAAATCTTTTCAGTGTTTTATTTTGAAAATGAAATTAATAAAACTTAAGCAGTTATGTTTAAAAGATCTGTCTTCTGATTGTCTGTCAGGCTGACTGAGTATACTCACATTGGACCATTATAAAATCCCAATAACGTAGTATTCTCCCTTCCTTACACACTATTTAGTGTTACCTCCTTGCTTGCTGTTAGTCTTTTTTCATTATTTTGAACAGAATCTCAACAAAGCCTAATTCCTTTTATTAAATTAAAAAAAAAATCATGTTTTTGAAAGGTCACTGTTTATAGCACAAAGAAAACTTTTGACAATCCAAGCACTTAATAGCAAACTGAACCCATCTAAAAAATCTGATTCAAGGTATTTATATAGCATGTATTACCAAAGCATCAAACTATTTAACTTTTTCCAGAATAGTGCTGAATTTTATTACAAGGTGAGTCAGATCATTGTTCCAGCAATTATTGGAGGATTAGCTACCCCCTTCTTGAGGCTCACCAAAAAGTACTATGAGGTTGGAAAAGCCATCCAACAGCTAAGCTGAAATTACGAAAGTTGGTCTGTGTAAGAAGGTTAAGATGCTAAGGGGCATCGGCTACAGGAAGAAAGCTGACAATGAGGAGCAGGAGTGAATTCTAAGTTGAAAAGAACAGAATAGAAACCTCTAGATAGTACAGATGGGTCTTCAGCAGGAGAACCAAGGTTAGGAGAAAGTATTGACTGGTTTTGCACAGCCATGTGAAAGAAAGCTGAAGCCCTGAGAGAGTCTGGGCATGGTGCCATGCCTTCTTTTCTCAGAGGGCAGGCTGCCAGCCTATACTTCTAAGTCACAACAGATTTCTCATGACAGCATCTCTGTGAAAGAGGAATATTAATCCTCTCATTTTAAGAAGGCACAAGCTTACTGTCCCCAGGGTTAGAGGAAAGGCTGTAGGGAAATGTGATTAGGATCTTAAATTTTATTAAGTTCTGATTGAAGTTTCCTATTTGAACTAGGTCTCCCAGGACATAAGATCTGGAGGGGTTCACAGGGAGCATTTTTTAGTGGAGGGAGATGGAAGATGGAGGAAGAAGTCTCCTGAATGTTTTGCCATTCAATCTTGAGAGAGGAAAATTGGCATTGAATTGTCTATTTTGAAATAAAAATAAAAAGGTTGTGTTCTACTACAGTATTTCAGCTTCAGAACTAGATTGCCCATCTTCTTTATAAATACCTATCCTTTGATTTTTCACAGTATCTACAGATAGTTTGTGCAGAAAAAATAAACTCAACGTCCTAAGAAAATAAAAGGACAAGGGATAAGTAAAAAATGCACATATAAAAAGAGTGTTTTACAGAAGAAACTAGTATTATTCTTCAGCAGCAGCAATGACAAAAAGGTATCTTACAAAGTAACTTTATCTCTCTCATACGTACAGATCAACATAAAGTACTAATGAATAAACTCAGTAGGTAGTTGATCTCTGCAGCTGCCCTGATGTGGTATTGCCCCTTCCTCAGAGAGGCATTTCCCCCTCAGATGCACTGACCAATTTACATGGTAGCTGATTCAGCTGTCCCAATTTCTGAACTACACTCTGAATATCTTCCACAATAGACAGAAGTAACTTATTTGCTTTATCTATAGTTAAAATAATCAGGACCAAGGGTCACAGAATCACAGAATTATGGAACAGTTTGGGTTGGAAGGGACCTTTAAAAACCATCTAAAGCAAACCCCCTGCCATGGGCAGGGGCATCTTTCGCTAGGTCATGTTGTTCAAAGCCCCATCCAGCCTGGCCTTGAACAGGTCTAGGGATAGGATGTCCACAACTTCTCTGAGCAATCTGTTCCAGGATCTCACCACTGTCGTCATAACAAATGCCCTTCTTCTATCCAAACCAAAACTATCCTGTTTCAGTTTGAAACCATTGCCCCTTGTCCTGCCACTACAGGCCTTGGTAAATAGTCTCTCTCCATCTGGCTTATAAGCCCCCTTTATATATTGAAAGGCCACAATAAAGTCTGCTGGAGCCTTCTCTACTCCAGGCTAAACAATCCCAACTCTCTCAGCCTTTCTTCATAGGAGAGGTGTTCCATTCCTCTGATCATTTTTGTGGCCCTCCTCTAGACCCACTCAAATGTGTTCATGTCTGCCTTGTACTGGGGACCCCACAGCTGGATGCAGTGCTCCGAGGGGGCTCTCACAAGAGAGGAGTAGAGGGGGAGAATCACCTCCCTCAGTGTGCTGGCCATACTTCTTTTGATGCAGCCCAGGATAAAACAGGCTATCTGGGCTGCAAGTGCACATTGCTGGCTCATGTCCAAAATGGTAGGAAGAATGCATAGAATTTGGAAAAGTTTGTGCAGTTTTAGAAACAGCAGCAACAAAAAAATTCCATAAATACTTCTCTATGAAATGATTGTGTGTTTTCAAATCCTATTTAGGTGTGCAAGGAAGGGACTATATTGCCCAGCTGCGTCTGAAAGTATTACAGCATACTCAGAATTAAAATGCTCAAAGCAGCCACAACATTCTGTCCCTGCAGTCAAGTGCATATGACAATGAACATCTATGGACATCTCAGTTAACCTAAGGTTTAATTGCAATATTAGATGCTACAGTGAAACAGTCAATAGAAGAAGTTTACTGTGAAGCTTTATCTTCCAGAGATTTACAGCTCACTCAAAAGATATTTAATTGGATAAGACTTCATGTATAAGTTGTAAGCTCAGAAGTTATAGTAGACAGAAAGCAACCAGAAGTTCCTTTGTTAGAGGGAAATAACCCTAGCAATTCTGCTCAATATCACAAAGAAAACTACCTAATCAAAATAAAAAGAAATTCTGACTTACTCATTAGTACATGCCTCTGAGAAGTATATACATATTCTGTGGTGACAGCAACTTCTCACCAATGACCTACACTACAAGCAATTCTATTGAATAGAATACATTTCAGCTGACACAGCTGTGTTCACAGCCTGGTGTGTGTAATGTTTGTAAATATTAAGGCCTATATATGACACTCTGACTCTCTTAGAAAAACTTTGCCCACATACAAACACTTAATTTGCATGTAAGTCTTTGAGTCCTGTGTGATTTTTACTAGAGGGTGCAAGAGATTCAGCCAAGCAATTATGTGAAACACGGCAGGGTTTTAAGAGTAACAACAATATCTCACAGCACTTTACAAACAAGAAGTGAACTCTGTTATAGTTAATGGAAATAATAAAGGGAAAATGTAATCAGCAGGTACTCAAAGCAGTTGAAGTTCACACAGGATTAGAGTCAAGAGTCCTGATTTGGCAAAAGCATGTCCTGCAATTCTTCTAATGCCAAGTAATCCAGGTCACACCTACCCCACCATTCACCGAAACACAGAATCCTGTAATGTTCAGTTCAGTGAAGAGTCAGGAAAGCTGGAAAATCAGGTCATACACTAGCTTCTGCTCTGCTGAAGCACTCTCTAGGACCCTTCCACCCAGATCTTGGTGCACACTTGGGAAAGGTGTTGTGGCATCTACTCTCACCAGCCTTGAAAGGAAACTGACTCTCCCACAGATAACCAGGAGCTGACTGTTTATGTAAAGTGGAAAGGTTAAAACCTCAGCTTCACTGCTAACTATAGGCATTGTAAATGCATAAGAAAATACCCCTAAAGGAGAAAAGTTGGTTTAATGTTTGTAGTTTTTTTAAATCAAAGAATCAAAGTTATTGTAACACTGAACATAGGGACCAATTCATTTATCTCCTGCTTTTTGATCCACTGGAGTCCATCCCCCTTCATGTTTGCCATACACAATGTTCCCTCCATAGGAAAACAAAAAAAAAATCTGGTGCGTACTACAAATGTAGGTACTCAAAGGTCAGAAAATCGGTGCCCCTTTGGGAACTTATGCATTTGAGCCATTACTAATACAGATAAATTCACAAACTATCAGCAGGTGAGCTGACAATCTTCAGGTCAGCTGATTCGTAAAAGACAAGACCAGAAAGTAGGAGCAAATATCTCCTGTGTCCCCTCTGGTCTCAACAGGTAGGGAACCAGGACTGCAGGATGCAACATGGAGCACCAGGGACTGTAGGAAGAACAACCAAGTAGTGTCACAACTGTGATTCAGTCACAAGAGCAGTGATTCTGTGCTTTGACTCTCTTTAAACTGCCAGGGAGGAGCAAACTCATTGTTATATCTGCGCTTTCATCTCCACCACCTAATCTATCATGGGCCACTCTTCTGCTTTATTCATTGTACAGCAGTACAGTACAAAAAGACAGTATTTGACTAATAGATTTGTGGCACATATTGGCACGAAAGCTTTCGGAATACAGTTATATCAATTAATTAAATCAACTGCTGATGTGATCCATTGAGAAACAAGCATTAACTGCAGGCAACGCAGCTTGTCTGAAAAACTTATGAAAATATAGCCTTAACCAAACAGTTGCATGGAAGAATGATGGAGGAAACCAGCTGTCTCAAACCGGACTGACGCTAGACCATAGAAACCACTGGCAATTGTGCAGGAAAGAGTGGTGGCTGGCACCTAGGGCTGCAACGAGTGATTTACCAAATGGATAGCTTATGTTCCTGAAACCTACAGAGGCTGCCAAGGCAACTTCTATGCTTAAGGAAGAGCCATATGTCCCAAAAGGGCTGTGAAGAGACTGTCACTAACCCCAAAGAAGATACAAAGGGCATTAGTGACTAAAGACTCTCCCAGAACTGCTCAATGGATACCAGAAAACGCATTCCCCAGGTAAAGCCAAAAAGCTTCTCAGACGACTCCCTTTGTGCCCCTTGCCCACACCAGAAAGCTCTGACCAGATCACGAGTGACTAGGCAGATCCAAGAAAAAGAATGATGGAGACTGTGACACAGGTGCAGTTCTTATCCATGGTTCCAGCTGCCTGCCTCATCCTGTGCTTAGGAGTAAATTGAAAATTGCCTTCACCTAAGTGTCTTCTTTAATCCCAAAATCTGCTCTTGAGACTTTATAACACCAACAAGTTAGCTGAGATGCTCATATAAGATAATTTGTATTAAAATATTCCTAAAGAGATTAATTCACATTCCTAAGAAAGGAGGAAGTGAAACCAAAGAACAAGGATAATTTACTTCAGAAACTCAAGCAGCAGCAAGTCAGTGTCTCATCGAAACTAATTCAAAGGATATTGGCATATCTGAGCACTGGCAGTTATTGTAGGAAACTATGTATCAAATGCACAGAAGCAGTATACCAGACTGGAAAAAAAAACAACAAAAAAGACAAAAAAGGGAGAGAAACAAAGTCTGAGAATTTAATAAGAAACTGCTGACCCAAAACTGAAGAAGAAATATGAAAAAAACACCCACATGATGACAGAAGTTGGTAACTCAGCATAAATACAAAGTGACAGCACACTGTTACAATTCTAGAAATCAACAGGCTGAAATCAAAGGTTGAGATGGTACTCCTAAGAAAAAAATCTCATGGTCAGACTCTGTCTTTGCCTCCCTTCTTTGTATACCAAAAAATAAAATGGAAAATACATGGACTAAATGTATAAGAAACAATGACTTGTACATAAGAAAGGACTTCTAGCAAATGTGATGTTGCCCTATGACATAGAATAAAGTGTTTTGGTATTACACAGGTCTACATATGCAGTGAGGTCACAACTTTTTGAAAATATTTTGGCTTCTACAGCCATATTATTCAGTGGAATTAGCTCTGTAACACTCTGCCTGTACTGAATGTGCTTGCACCTTTTATCATTCCTGGACTGAGGGAAGCCATGGATGCTGCGGCAGCGTCTGGCTCTCCCTGCTGCTCCCAGGGGCCCTCTTGCTGGCACATGGGATTGTGTGGAGAAAGATGAGACCATCCTCAAACACAGCGTGGATAAGAAAAGAGACCACGACAAGACTACATCAGTACTGCATTCTGTATAAAACAAAGTAAATAGAAATTTACTCAAAATGCCACTTCCATCCTGTTCAATCTTGCAAGGTGTACAGGTCAGGATTTTCTGGATTGTATACTAGTTAGCTACTGAGGTAAAGACAGCATTTTCTTCCATACATTCATTATGTCCATACCTGGGAGTTTTATTGGGAGGACTGGCATGAAGAGAAGTTGCACAGTGCAGGGCATCACACACCTGAAAGCGGTCCAGAGAGAAGAAAATTCCCAGTGCCTTATGATGTGTAGCCCCACTGCCTACCTAGAGTGAATGTCGGTATGCATTTCTCTTAACCTAATCCTTTTGTTTCAGTGTGTACTGCTACAGGCACACCTCTGAGCACCGCGCTGTGATGGTGCGAGCTGCATAGAGCACTCATCACTTTAGGCAGCACTTACGAGGAGGATACAAGACTGGATACACACTTCTGCCAAAATGAACCCTTGCCACCAGCTGCTTCAGAGGGCAGGAAAAGGAGGTACCACAAGTTTGATACAGTTTTTTCCACTCAAGGGTGGGGATAGAAAACTATCTTAACTTGCCCAGTCAGGGTAGCTAACCTAAGTAATTTCATTTTACAGGAGATAAAAGCCGAAATAAAAAGCTGAAGGTTAAGCAGTGTGCATTGCTGAGAAAAGAAGCCCACTTGATTTGGGGGGTGCTTCTGGTCTGCTGAAGAGATACTTCTTCCTCCCCTGCCCCAAAGACTTGTTTCTTAGCCATGCCTGTCCTGCTAAGAATTTGGACTTTAAAAACTGCTTCCAAGGATTTTGGAAGTGAACCACTGTCTCCAGTGGCACAGCAGCTGCACACACACTGGGCTACTTACCAAGCCCTGCTAGCAAGCAGGCTTTCAAACACACACCCCTCGGAACAGATGTTCCTTTGCTTTCAAACCAGCACCAAACCTGCACATTCGGCACCAGATGCACAAAAAGTGAGAAAGTCAAAGCAGTAGGTGGAAAACCAAGCCTCTTCTGAACGTGCCTTTCCCTCAGAGAGAACACTTCCACTACTTGAGGTGCACGCCCAATCTCATCCAGGCCAGCCCCATGGCCGGCGTAGCACAAGGACGGCACACCGGTGGGGTGGCCCACACCGGGGGCAGAAGCTTCAATGCTGACAACTTTGCCTCTGTGCCGCCCGGCTCATAGGCTGTGTACAGCTACAATGGTCAGCGGCAAATGAAGAGAGACTCTTCACACTTACATGGTGTACAACGCAAACTAGCTCCTGGCCTAAATTATTTCTTTCTTGCATCCGTTTAGGCTTGACCTATCTAGGTTGGCTCAGTTAATTTGGGGAATCTGTTTACATCTGCAAACAACAGGAATGAACAACCTCTTGAGATGCAGCTGCTCACCATCACATGAACTGAGTTTAAGGAACATGATTTAGTCAAAGCTTAACACTTGCAGGGAAATGCAGGAAAATGTGTAACTGAAGGACTTCAAGATGTTATTGGGTCACAGAAGAGCTTTATTCCTGTCTTTAAAACTCCAAATCACAAAAGCTTCAGTGTTCAGCCAACACTCGCCCTATGTTTGTCTTCACCCTATCGTTCCATCCCAACGTAAAAACAATGTCAGCCACTTCTTTGCCAATAATTTGGCAAATGCTGTTCTCTAAAATCTAAGCCAAAAGGGTCAATGCGAACAAATACTGGTTTCTGTTCTGTAAATAAATTGAGCTATTCAGTTCTGCTTTGAACTAAAGAAACTGAAGCAGCAGCATAGTGGCTTTTATGTGACAGTAGTACTTTAGACAAACTACATTCTTCATTTTGCTGATTGTACTTGATAAGGCCATTCTGGCATGTTAAAAAATAAAATAAAATTTAACATATTGCTGTTTAATTTAGCATTGTTATCCACTTTTTTCTTCACAAACAAATAAAATAAAAAGAGCTTGGACATAAAAACACACTCACAGGGGGAGATGGAGGTGAAACAGAAAAGCATATGCAAGACATTTTTTTTAAGCTATAAATGAACAGCAAGTTTAGATCAAATGAATTGCATACAGACTACAAGCATCGGACCTCACAGAAGCACACCTCCTGCCCAAAACTAGCAGACAGCCTAAAAAATATTCTCAAAATAGATTTCTTTATGTCTTACAAAAACAAATATAAATTTGTAACATTTATAACTCACACAGAACAAAATAACCTTCTTGTCCTCTGCAACAGGACCTTTCCCAGGACAAAAACCTTTATCATTATTAGATCATCTACTGAACTGAGATGAATCAGTAGAACAGAAATCCTAATTAAAAACATGCCTGATATATATTTTCTTTTCCCTAGATAACAGAAATATACTGTTGATAACAAATTTTAGTATAATTCTTCTTTTCACAGAGTGTTTTAAAGTAATGGGGAAAAAAAGCAATAAGACATTCTAAATACTGGTCACATAAATCACAAAATAGGGCAATGAAGCATGATCAATGTTTGTGCAATCCATTTATAAGCACAGATATCTGTCTTTTGTTATATCAATGTGCTATCCAAAACATACACTGTTTCTAGGACATTTCTGTGGATTCTATCACTATACTGCAAATTTAGAAATAAACAACAAGTTTAAGCCTGATGTATTTTAAAACATGCTTTCAAATACAACTTCTACAATATTAGCTTACAGCTGATAACAGAACTTATACTCAAGTTAATTTATCTTACCTAGATTTTATATGACTACCAATTATTTTTTTTAAAATGTACTTTTTTGTATTTAGTTATATATATTATGCATGGATACATTTCTTAAATGCTTTAAATGTTGAAACACACACAGCAGCAGATGAAAAAAACATAAGAGTTTATGGTGAAAAAATATTTTAAGATTTCAATTTTTTAAAAAGTAATTATAATAAAATACTGAAAGTGTTGAGAAAAAAAATATATTTTCCTACCAGAAATTTTATCTTGACCAATTTGGCTCCCACATATTCTTGTGTTCCACTGAATCAATTTCACACTTACTCACCTCCCTGTCTGTGTGATGTGGTTTATTCATTGGTTTGATATTGCCATAGCAACTCTGCAACATGGTAACATGTTAGCCAAGCAGTGCTGCTCACCTCCCAGTATAGGGCGAATAGCTGCCTGGTACATATAGCATAATATTTTGTGTATATTGATCTCTGCTTCCTACTATTAAGCTACCAGTTTAACATCACCGTTTTTAACTCTATTCAACAATCTTCCATCATGACCTTCACAGTATCTAATCTGTAGTGGTCTTGGCTTTATTATAAAAATTTGCTACTACCTCAAATTTTAAACCAGGATATATTTTGATTATAACTTCCAACTAATGCATTTGGATATGTTTTTAAGAACCAGAAAAACCAACAGCACTACTCCCACCCCAAAAATTCAGGGCTTCTCCAGCATTCTTGCATTTTTACCCCATGCAAGCAAACATATGCAAATCAAAGATCAGAGTGTACTAGCATGGGAGCACATACATGCTCAATTTAAGATGCTTTCCCATCGGAGCATATGGCCTGGAGGAAGTGGAGACCCTCTACCCCCCAGCATGCCTCCCCAGGAACCCACCAGCAAACTGGCTGGGGGCCGGTAAGAGAGAGGGATGATGCTTTGTCCTCAGAAGGGATGCAGGGATGGCTCAGCCCATTGGATGGCAGGGAGGGATGCTCCAGCAGCTTTTGCTCCCACAACCTCCCCACAAACAGTGGGGGCTGGCAGCACTCTCTGAATTACTAACTGGAGGCAGTATCTCCTCCGTTTGTACAAAATGAAACCTGAAACAAAACATGTCAGAACAAAAGTAGGATCTCCGCTGCAGCAAGCACAGAGGCTTTTAAAGCTACAAAGTCTATCACATCAATTCTATGCAAATCAGGGCATCCCCAAACACAGATTTGGATCAGAGCAAGGAGACTAGGCAATCATCCAGGGCAATAGTATGAGTGGGAGCTGAAACTGTCTCATTGACTGAGTCTTATGTTCGCAAGTTGGCAACTGTTTCACAACCGTGCTTACTCACAGTGGAAACATCCTTAATTTTGAACCAGGTTGCACCAGGGCTTAACCCAAACGGGTTTTAAGAAAAGCAGTTTATTTGCCCTCGGACATGCTTGGAAAAGTCCCATAAAGCACAGAGGACCTGATCACATGTTATACAGAAGAGCAGAATGGAGACCAGTGATGCTTTAGGACTGAACAATCTCTCAATGAGGTAACGTACTCATTACCTTCTTTTACCTACTCAATAGCATCACCACTGTTTTAGACCACACTATGCTTAAGCTCAAAGGTTAAATGCTACTGTTTGCCTTAGATTAAGTGTAAAACACATCTGTGAGGCTGTATGAGCTTCATAGTCGAAATTCAAGTTACTGCCACGTTGCCGTAACACACTAAGGTTTGTGATCTGAGATGTACCACAAAAACATCTCTGCATGGACTAGCAAGCAAGGGTTTTCATTTCTTTCCCCAGCAGAGCTGAAACCAGCACTTGGGCCTGGGATTTCTTTAGATTATTTTATGGAAAAGTTATGGAGCCGAGGGGAGATGGAGAAAGTATTTTTGAGTAAAACTTGTCTCAATTCCTGATTATGCTCTCCAACAAGCAAGCACAAGAGTTATGAAACTGTTAAAAAGCAAATTCCACTGTGCTCCAGCACAGCAACAGCAGCATTAACCGTACAGAATGGGCAAAGGGGTTTCTATTAACACTTTCCTATAACTTGGCTTTGATTTGTTCTCAATCAAAAAAAGTTATCGCAGACTCCAGGAGATATAACTAATCTAGACTCAATAATGATCCTACAATAGTTGTTTCCACTCAGTGCACCAAGAGGCCAGCTTGTTGTTTGGGTTTTCTTTTGGGGGGTGGGGGGCAAGGGAAATAGGGCAGATGGCAGGGGGTAGGGGAGTACCAAAGAAGAAAACAATTCCTATCTTCTGCACACACTACTAGGGAATCACGCCTTTTTGCTTATTGACAACTCTTACAGTAGTGTAAAAAGCTACATGATTGTTCTCTTCTTTTAGCAAAATTCGTGATGGCTCTATACTTCTAGGAAATTTGCAATATTAATTCTCTTAACATATTTAGTTTTCTCTTTGAAAAATAAGGAGCTTTAAAAAGCAAGTTAAAAATTACATTCTGCCTAATGCAAGAGGTTATTTCACTTGAATTCACACTCAATTTATAGTAACATTTGCTGGAACTCTTACAGTTAGTACACTGCAAAGGCATCTGAGCAAAATTAGACAGTAGCAACTGCTCCACTGTCTGCCATCCCCTTCAGCCGCTCAGTAAAGGATTGGAATCTTCAAACCCCAATGCAATTATCTGCTTTCATCTGAAGGACTTCAAGTAGGGGCCAGATGGGAGCTATCTGTGCATACACAGGCTATGAACTCATGGCCAAAAATGGAGAATGAATACATGAAGATACTGAGCAATTGTTCCAATAGGTATGTGTCCTATGGACACATTCTGGAAAACAAGGAATAGCACAGTAGTAGTACAGTTTCCACATGAATACTTAACCTTTAAATAATCCCAAAATTATGAATCTGCAAACAAAATAAAATCCAACTCAACAACAATCAAATCTAAACATCACTAGCAGCCTAACCTAAATCTACATGAAGGTTCCGAAAGGACACTGAAATACCACCCGCATTTCCATTGTGCTCATCAGATCTCAGCAACTGCACAAACTGAATTCCTGAGCAAATCAAACATAAGCATTATTTCACTCCTAAGTATTATTATGAAAGTCAAACAAGGAAAATGCAACTGAATTATACCATAATTTCCTTACAGGTTCAAAGCAGTCCTCATTTCAGCAGGATAGAAACTGGGACAAAAAAAAATCTTGATAACCATCAAAGTTGCAGTCACATGAACTAAGGTCCAACTTCAGTTTGCGTAAGGCCCCACTAACTTTGACACTCACCAGCTCTTTCATCCTTAGATTTGCAGCCTTCGTATTATCTTTTGTGAAGATGTGCTTTCCATTCCTCCTCTGCTACCACCCGGATTTCTTATGCAGGTCTTAAAAAAATTGTAAGACTGTGTGGTGGGTTGACCCTGGCCGGACACCAGGTGTCCACCAAAGCTGATCTATCACTCCCCTTCTCAGCTGGACAAGGGACAGAAAATGGAATGGAAGGCTTGTGGATTGAGATAAGGACAGGGGGAGATCACTAACCAACTACCAGCATGGGCAAAACAGATTCAGCTCAGGGAAATTAGTTCAATTTATTGCCACTCAAATCAGAGCAGGGTAATGAGAGATAAACCCAAATCTTTAAATACCTTAATTGCACCCCTCCCTTCTTCCCAGGCTCAACTTCAAAGAATCACAGAACTGTTGGGGTTGGAAGGGACCTCTGGAGATCATCTAGTCCAACCCCCTGCTAGAGCAGGTTCATCTAGACACAGGAATGTATCCAGGTGGGTTCTGAATGTCTCCACAGAAGGAGTCTCCACAGCTTCTCCGCGCAGCCTGTCCCAGGGCTCTGTCACCCTCAAGGTAAAGAAGGTCTTCCTCATATTCAGGTGGAACTTCTTGTGTTGCAGTTGGTGCCCATTGCCCCTTGTCCTGTCTCTGGGCACCACTGAAAAGAGCCTGGCACCATCCTCTTGATGCTCACCCTTGAGATACTTGTAGACTTTGATAAGATCCCCTCTCAGTCTTGTCCAGGCTAAACAGGCTCAGCTCTCTCAGCCTTTCCTCACAAGGGAGATGCTCCAGTTCCCTCATACCTTCGCAAGCCCTCCGCTGCACCTTCTCCAGTAGTCCCCTGCCTCTCTTCAACTGGGGAGCCCAGAACTGGACCCAGCACTCCAGGTGGGGCCTCACCAGGGCAGAGCAGAGAGGCAGGATCACCTCCCTCCACCTGCTGGCCATGCTCCCCCTGATGCACCCCGGGATCCCCTTGGCCTTCTTGGCCACAAGGGCACACTGCTGGCTCATGGGCAAATTACTTTCACTCCTGTTTTCTCTACCTCCTCTACCTGAGCGGTACAGAGGGATGGGGAATAGGGGTTGGGATCAGTTCCTAACACTTTGTCTCTGCCGCTTCTTCCTTCTTTCACTTTTTCCCTTGCTCCAGCTTGGAGTCCGTCCCATGGGCTGCAGTATTTCACAAGCTGCTCCAGTGTGGGTCCTTTCTATAAGTGCGGGATAGAGTTAAATCTCCTTCTTAGTAGCTGGCAGAGTGCTGTGTTTTGCATTTAGTATGAGAATAATGTTGATAACACACCGATGTTTTAGCTGTTGCTAAGTAGTGCTTACCCTAAGTCAAGGACTTTTCAGGATTCCCATGCTCTGCCCGTGAGCGGGGGCACAGGGAGCTGGGAGGGAGCAGAGCTGACCCGAACCAGCCAAAGGGATACTCCACACCACAGAACATCATGCTGAGTATATATAAGCTGGGGGGAGCTGGCCGGGAGCCGCTGGTTGCTGCTTGTGGGCTGGCTGGGCATCGGTCAGCGGGTGGTGAGCAGTTGGACTGTGCATCACTCGGGGTTTGTGAGTGAGCAGTTGCGTAGTACTTGGTTGCTGACTGGGGTTAAGTCATGACAACACGGTGCGATCCTTCAGGCACTGCTGGCTCCAGCCTGGGCCCCCCTCCCCGACGTGGGGTCCCCCACGGGCTGCGGGGGCGAAACTGCTCAAACATTCACCCCCATGGGCCGGGGGCACAGCCTGCCCCAGCGGGGGCTTCACCAGGGGCTGCAGGGGCATCTCTGCTGGGCGCCTGGAGCCCCCCTGCCCCGGCCTGGGGGGCTGCAGGGTGCTGCTCTCACATGTTCTCGCTCCCCTCCCTGGCTGCTCTTCTGCAGCAGGCTCCCCCCACCCCACCTTAAATACATTGCCCCTGAGCTGGTGCCATCCCCGCTGATGGGCTCAGCCTGGGCCAGCAGTGGGTCCATCTGGGAGCTGGCTGGCACTGGCTTTGTCGGACACCAGGGAAGCTTCTAGCGGCTTCTCACAGAAGCCGCCCCCATAGCCTCCCCGCTACCAGAATCTTGCCATGCAAAACCAATGCAACTGCTAGAATAAAAGCAATATTTTAGTTACTTATCAGACTGTGACACTTCAAGTCACAGAGCCAAGACACACAGTTACTGAACTGCAGCAGCATAGCCTTGCTTTTGCTAAGGGTGAGATGTCACCTTAGCAGAACTATCATGGGCTCCTCTCCAGACTTGGCATTCCCCAGGGCCAGAAACCCACAGATACAGTGTGTATCAGAGACCTTTGTGTCAAGGCCTACACAGTCACACAAGGATGGTTTGACAGCTTTGGGCTTCGTGCAGTGCCAGGAATCATTTTTCTTTATCTCCATCGTCTGAGCAAGGCCATGTCTCAAAAAGCATTTTATATCCAGTCATATCTGCCACATGGGCTGCCAATCAGACTGTTCTGAATTAAAACAAAAGATCATGAAATTGGTTTCAATTTCAGTTATTTGTTAATTTAGAACAAATGAGAGGATTGACAGCTCTGACTTTACATAAAGATTCCAATCCCTATATAGAATTATAGAATTCCTTTAAAACACACCCATGGGCACCTTCATATTCTCCAGCAGAGGTGCAGCTCTGTACAAACAGAATTTTGACTTGCTGAACTCTCAGGAGTTTAGTCTCCAGCAAACATATATATATATAACCAGCAAATATACCTGGAGACTTTTAAAACATCCTGGATGAAAAGCACTCATATTTTGAGCAAAGTTTTGTTTATTTTTTTTAATCAGTAGACAATATTGCAACAACAGAAAATTAACTTGCTAAAATGGGTGCTTCAACAGACAAACTGAGTTGTCAGCAAATAAATTGATGCCAACATAAGCAATCACCAAGTCACACCAGGCAAGCTGTGCAAGCAGAAAATGAAGGGACTGCAAGTCAGTCCCTACCCAGTAAAACAGCTGGTGCTATCTTTATTTGTATTTAGAGATCTTTATCAGAGTTGCTATTTTAGTCTTGACATGTCTTGAGATGATATTATTTTTGATTGATTGCACCCTTCTCTGTTCATCAAGATGAACCAACACAGATATACAATGGACTTTCTTTAATGGCAAACAGGTATTTATGATATCATCAAAGATTACCATCACTGCATAATGTGGTCTTTTTTTAACATCTAATAACTTTGGTTTTTTAATGTAGTCTGTTAATGCAAACTTAAATCAGAGGGAATCTTCCATTAGAGAAGGTGCATTCTTACCTTTGTAAGAGTTGTTAGCATTTTGCTGAACTGAGCCTTACACAGACTTCTAATGACAACTATTAATAAAGGTCAATTAATCAAAATGCCAACATCCCTTACAAGGGTTTTAGCACCTTTAGCTTCTTCAGATTAGGAGGGTCCTATACTCATCACATTGTTAGTGTTAATGAGCACATTACACACATTTAGCCAGTTACATCATCATTGTCATCATCAAGAACAGCTTGTGTGGGACACAGTCAAAATAGTTATGTATCTGTATGAGCAGGTTAACAAATTTGAATTTGAGTGCACACTGCTTACTTCCGTATTTCAAATTACAATCATATTAGTTTTAGATATTACTATGTAAAGTCATGCTCATCATTCCTTGCCAGATTAGGTCCTTCAAAACTTTCATGTCTTTATTCCCTTCCCTGTGCATGCTGGTAGTAGGATAGTGCTATTAACAAAATACCTAAAGAAAAGCAAGTACTGTTTCACATTTATGTCTAGCAATTCACATTAAATAGGCCTTTAAAATTATAGACTACTTTTTCCTAAAATAAATTTGTAAAATTTATTTATATGCCAAATTAATGTAAAATGAGTCTGAGAAAATACACCTCATATATTTGAACGTGACAGGAATCATCATATGAGTACATTTTGCATCTAGTGCTGACTAAACACAGTTATCAGCTGCTACTACAATTATGAAGATGTTTATGAAAACCAAAAGCTATCACAATCAAGCTTAATCTTCTTCAGAAGCCTTAATACATGGCATTCAACAAGATAATGAAACAGATAATGTAATAGTATCTCTGGTTTGTGTTGTTACTGGTTTTCTCTATAGCTTTATTCCTTGTGTTTCTGTCAATGGCTCTATTTAGTAGTGTCTCTTATCAAATATACATTTTTATTTGTGCTTTGATGTAGCAAAGTCGTTACCTTGAGGTAGTAAAGTTGTTACCTCAATTCCAATACACTGAAATGAACTCATCCAGTTTTGCTATGGCAAAGTTAATGATTCGATTCACCATGCTAAACGTAAGGATTTTGATTGCATCTCATAACATGCTGAGTATGACCAGCATCTCTTTAACCCACCCAGGGCTTAATTAATATCTACAGATGAAATATGCTAAAAGTATTACTCAAATCAATTTGCAAAAATCACCACATCTCACACTGCCTCTGATTTCAAGCAACAGATCTGCTCTGAGCACTACTGTAAAAAATAAGGAATTTGTAGAGTGCCTACCCAATACGGGCAAGAGTAGAACTCAACTTTACTCCACAGACAAATTTAGCACATAAAGAAGATTCTACTAATACATACTCATGGTTTGGAAATAGCTATACCACCACTGAAAACGGATATTCTTTGCAGTTGCTTTAGGGAGATGAGCAAATTCTTATTCATACTTCATAACAGACCTATTTAGCCCTTGTGGCAGCAAACAGCTGAAAGATAGAGGACAACTGAAGCCAGGCAGAGAAACCACAAGATGAATAAGGGACATGGGCTAGGAAGCGATTGTTATATATGCAGTAGCAGCTGAGCAATTGGAGGGACTGATAAGAGTTCCAAGCAATCAAATTATATCAGATTAATTCCTGACTCAAAAGTTATTATCCTCTCTGCAGAAGTGAAGCTATAGATCCATTAATAAAAACAGAGACATTGTAATATATGAGCAGTTATATACCAATTCTCTGCTTTGCTAGCTGTTTGAGTGAGATGTCAATAAATAAGATATCACTATAATTGGCTTCTACTATGGTACAATACAAATTCTTTCCTAACAGAGAAAAAAGAACAAAAGCAATAGGACACATTTGCATATGCACTGTTTTCATTACAGTTTGATTTTGACAGCAGGGGGTTTTGACAATAGGGTCCAACAGTAACTTTGTGACTCCATTGCAACTCACATGAGCGACTTAAATCTTGTTTAGTTCTTTATTTAACATACACAGCTTTTTTTGTTTTCTATACAGCAGGAAGACCCCAACACCGGAGTCGGGAAGACTTACCAGGCCTGATTCCTTGCACTCATACAGTTTTTAGCATCTCACTGATACCAGCCTTCTTTAACTGATTCCTAAAAATACCTAAAATTGATTAGGTAGATTGATTCAAGTCCTTCCTGAAGACCAGCAAAAGAATCTGGCTGCTTTTACTGAAATGCCAGGTGCTGCGTAGAAGCATTAAACAGCATATCATATTCACAACACAGTGAATTGGTTGCAATTTGTACAGTCACTGAGATGTGGTTGTCAACTGGTGTATCTTATTTACATGGCATTAATTAAGGAAGAAATTTTCCTCTGTTGTCTTACCTCTATTTTCCATATAAGTGAAGACTTTTATTTTTCCGATTGTTTCCTTATCTTCTAATACCAAGAAGGGAATGTTGAAAAAAGAAACAAAATTCATACTGCCACAACTGTACAACTCTAATTTAAAGTGCAAACTTGGATTTAATTCATTTCTTTCCTTTTTGTGTATAGTTTCATTTATCCAGAAACCCTAGCCTGCTGTTAGCTCCAGCCAACTCTTTCTATTCCAACCTTATGACAGGAATAAACCTTTTAAAAAAGTTTTTAATGTTACACTCCACAACCTAACACAAAAGCAGATCCTTAATACATAATTATTTACAGGAAAGGAAGGGGAGAAATACCAGTTTTGAAGCCAGCTTCTTAACTTTTTGAATTACTAGGCTTCTCTAGAAGACAGAGAAATCTCTATAAAAGCCTTGTGTTTCTATCTGTCTTCCTAACAACCCATCACCAATGAAAAGCTTTTTCAGGAATCCATGCACACAAACTCTCCCAGGAAAAGTGCCCATGGAATGCTGCTAAATTAGAGCATACAGATGGTCATCACAAACTTAGTGATTTAATGTCCTACAAAATCCTAGGATTTTTTGCCATTGGTGAACCACTGATTCTTGTGCTTTAAACACACAGGGCTCCTCATAACAGAAAGAAGATACAGTAGAGCTACTGATACTCCTTTCTGCACCTCATCTACAGAGAAGAAATACTAGATCTTGAGTCTTGATCTGGCCCTTATATGGTAACAAAAGAGATCATATTTTTGCTGTATTTTTTTGTTCTAATTAGGGACAGATTTTGTTTTTGTCTGAAAGAAAAAAAAAAGCACCTCACTCCAAATGAGCTAGATCCAGCATCACCATAGTTTTTATCACACACTTCAGTGACAAAAACAAAAACAACCCTCCTGGAATTTGATGATACTACAAGTTCTCTGCAAGTTCTGTCCCTTTGACAAGCATGGACAGTTCTCTGCATACTGATTATTTTTCCATTTCTTTTTTTTTTCTTTTTTTTTTTTGTTGTTGTTCCTTAAGTCTTAAAGCTATGCATAACACCTTTGAGGCAGTAGGTTACCAAGGCAACCCATGCAGCTCATCATTATCTAGATCTCACTATTAAAATTTCATTTTGGATGAATAAGCTACTCTGTTCTTTCAAGGAATCTTGTAACAGGGTGTGCTGAAGGATCACCTTCTTTTAAGTTAAAGACCAAGCATATGACTATTGCAGGTAGAATGAATTGCAGAAACAGCTCCATGTCTTCCGGGTTTCCCTTAACCCTGTTCTACCTATATATGGCTTTCTGTTACCCAGGTCCTACCTTCTTGAAGCCAGTAACATCACTGATTCAAAGAATAAAGGGAAAAATCAAGAGCTTACAGATAGTGTCAATAGACCCCCTGGGATACAACCAAAGCTGAACTCAGATCTCTGAAGACCACAGCAAAGCAACTCCTGGTTTTACAGTCCAAACACTGCATCAACAGCATAACGGCTATGTAGCACAAATCACTAGGCTGCCATAACTTTATCCTGACAGATCAAATTTGGTTTAGTTATGCAGCGTATAAGTTAATGCTAATTCTAGAGACACTTGTCCACATTAGACTCTTGTTGTACCTTCTACAGCTTGTTCCCAAGCTTTTCTGCCAGTCTCCTCATAAATTGTTAGTACTGCTGATCTCCGGTCATACTTTCTGGTTTTCATTAACTTAGCTGAAGCGAAGACTTTGATCCCAGTGTTTGCACTTTTTCTTTAAGCACTATGTAGCTGAACTTTTATCTTGCTAAAGCATCCAGTACCTGAAAAGACAGCCTGGCCAGCCTCAGGCCACACAAAAACCTGGGAAGTTTGCTCAGTCTGGCCCTACATACTATAGCTCAAGACTCCGGCAGAGACCCTGCAGGCAGGCAGCGCCCAGCAGACTCCTATTAACAATGTGTATAATGCTGTAGTGTACAACAGCCGCATATTGATGCTTCATACTAATGGACCTGAAGCAGTTGTTCAAGATTACTAAAAAGGCTGAAAAAGGAAAGAACATGAGGCACTGGAAGCAGGATAAGCAAAGTGCTCTCCTAGGTGCTTGACTTCAGGGTACAAGCGGTGCAAGAGCTGCGCCCACACACCTCAACAGCAAGGACTGCTTGCTTCCTTTGAAGAAGAAAGAAGGTGTGCAGAAGAAATCCAGGCCACCAAAGGGAAGAGTGCCCTCAAGAGAGGGCTAACAGTGCTGCTTGCAGACCTTTCTGCTGCCCAGGTGCCAAGTGAAAGGCTCCAGAACTGAGCTAGGAAAAAGGTCACTACCAGCCCAGGTAGGATACTTGCTCTGTAAGCCTTCCTAATCTCCATTCACCTGTCCTTTCTGCACACGTGAACCAAGTTCAAGGCACTTTATTACCAAGGATGTCTTGAACAAGGGATCTTAATACAGAGAAAAACTTTGATTATGTGTAAACACATTATTCTTGGTTATAAAATATAGCAGTACAGACAAGTACAGTTGATAGATTTGGCACAGAAAAGACAAATGTATTTGTCAAGAAGTTAGTGTAGAACTCACACCAATATGACAACATTACTGTAAATGCTGCATAGTAGTCGAAGAAAAAGCCAGTTCCAAGTCCATCTAAGATTATTACAATTTTAAATCTGCATGAAGGCAAACTTACTTAATTGAAAATACTTGCAAAAGTGGAATAAATCTGCTTTTAAGAAAAAGGCAGACAATGGTGAGGTTTTTGATAAACATTTATCGCTTTGAGTGTAAATCAGCTATGATATATGACCTTTTGGAATAAGACAAATCTGCAAACCATTCACTAGTAGGTTATTAAGTTGATCAAACAGAACACTGTGAGTATGTTTGTGCGTTTTCATTCTTTATTTTTCAGCACATCAGTTTATCCTGGTAGTGCTGAAACCAGTAGGAGATTTAACATTGACTTTATAGGATTTCCTCAGGCTAAGAGTATATGAACTTAGACCTGTCACGAGGCTCTGTATTACTCTGAAAGCACAGTAAGATCTTCATGGAAAGATGTTTTTTAGTTCAGTTAGGTGAGAATGCAAAGCTGCTCTGTTTCTGGCAACAAATGTATCATTGCAATGCATTAAGAAAGGAAGCTAGCTGACAGTATGGTGTTTTGAGATCTGTGAAGAAGATGGAAGAAAGAGCTTATTCTAAAATAATAGCATAAAATCAGATCAAGATCCTGTAAGAGATCAGTGAGATACTTAAAACCAGAGTTCAAGTATAAACCTAGAGCAGTCATTAAGCAAAGAAGAATGGCCAAAGTTGGTAAATCTGGGGGAGGGTGGCGGGGGTCAGGAGGTTCCCATATGGTAAATATGGTGGTAGGTAGATTAGAGAAGCATTATGCCAGGAAATATGAGCTGTCCTACCTTGCCGCCTCCACACCATGTAAAAGGTGTTGTGAGGAAGAATGCTGAAAGGTGCTTAACATCATCATCATTTCCTTAAAAGATTACCTAGCACTAAGTTCAGTTCATCACCTCATAAGATTTACAGCCCTATGAGAAAAAGCTTTGTAATACAGACACTACAGTGAAACAGGACTATATATTACAATTCTCATGAGGGCTTCTCCTGTCTGTTCCTGCCCTCTTTTCTGGCTTTGTACACCTTTGTGCACCACTGGAGTGACCAAAAAATACACAAGAGTTCTTTTTGCTCTTCTGCTTTTCAAAATTTCTTTATGGCAGAACCACTTGAAACTCATTTTTCCACTTTTCCTCCTTATCCAGAAACTTTAAGGTAAGAGCAACACATTGAAAGGGCAGGAGGCAAATTTCTCAGTGTTAAAAACAAGCATCTTGGAATGGAAAAGAAGACAAATGTAACCATAATATTAGTGTATTAGTAGCACCTGCTTTGGCACCAATATGTGTAAGTTCAGTTATGTGAACATATATACCGGAAACAACAAAAAGGATTTGGTATTCAAACAATAAATAATTCTTGATGATCCAAGAGAGCATAAATTTTAAAATGCAAATGGCACAGGACCCCATAGTCAAATACTGTCTACCATAAGAGATTGGAAAAGCAAAAAAAATATCCTAAATTAATATAATTCTTCATATTCTGAGATGTAGCAGTCACAGAACTGGAAGGAAATTAATTCACTCAAAAAACAGCATGCAACTACAGTAACTTTTCCCTCTGAATACATGGAGATACTTAACTAAGCAGCAGAAGAGACGCCTTCAGAACTACTGATGATGAGCTGATGTGCTGATTTTGCATTGGTAATTCCCAAACCCCAAAATTTCAGGTTCTCGAGGTCATCCCACACACAGAACCTCATGCATGAACACAACCAAAGCAGAACTCACAGTTCTGGCATGGGGTCACAGGTAAGGCAAGGTGAGGCAAAGCAGATGTATGGGCTCCTTCCCTATTTGAGGGAGGCTGGGGGTAAGAGGCAAGAGAGGGATAGCATCACTTATCCTGTGGGAGACTTTTACCTAGGGATGGAGACAGTCACAGATGTACATACAGTCTGACACCAAGCTGATGGCAACTGCTGTTGATGCTAACTCTAAGCCCATTGCTAGCGACACCTGAAAACTTTACACAGGAACCTCCCACACAACAAATGCTAACAGTGAGTCAGAGCACCAGTTTGAAAACTAATCCACAGCATTATCTATCACATTTCTGCACTAGACCTGCTGCTAACTTTACACCATTCTTGCTGCTGTTTACTTAACAAGCGTTAACAAGAAGTTAACAGCTTCACAGCTACATCCTTCCCTTCGTAGCTTCTTCACAGCAGCTTGCTGGCTTATCTATTATGCAAGACAACTAAGTCTACTGCATTTTTTTGTTTCTTAAACTATAAGCAAAAAGGTTCAGACTAGCTATCAAAAGATCAACAGTGTAAGCAGGTGAAGCTTTCATGATAGGACGACTTTTGGCTGGATCTACAACTCGGGTGGCCCCTAATCATGCTGACAGAGAGCAGGGCAAGGACCAAAGTTCAGTCCTTGAGTGCTGTGGTTTAACCCCGGCCGGCAACTAAGCACCACACAGCTGCTCACTCACTCCCCACATAGCGAGACAGTGGGAAGATAATTGGAAGAGCAAAAGTAAGAAAATTCATGGGTTGGGATAAGAACAGATGGTGATGATGATGATGATGATGATTATATTATTATAATGAAAAGGAAAAGGAAAATAACAAAGAGAGGGGGGAAAAAAAAACAACAAGAAAGACAAGTAATGCAAATGAAAACAGTTTCTCACCACCACCAACAACCAACTGATGCCCAGCCAGTCCCTGAGCAGCAGGCCCCCCCAAGCCAATCTCCCACCTAGTTTATTGCTGAGCATGGCATTGTATGGTATGGAATATCCCTTGGGTCAGTTGGGGCCAGCTGTCCTGGCTGTGTCCTCTGCCAGCTCCTTGTGCCCCTCCAGCCTCCTCGCCGGTGGGGTGGGGTGAGGAGCAGAAAAGGCCTTGGCTCTGTGTAAGCACTGCTCAGCAATAACAAAAACATCTCGGCATTATCAACATTGTTACCAGCACCAATCCAGAACACAGTCCCACACTAGCTATTATGAAGTATAGTAACTCTACCCCAGCCAAAACCAGCACACTGAGCTCCCCCAGGGGTCCCTTAGTGGCCCCATTGGTTTCCCTTGGTCCATTTTTCCAAAGCACCACATGTAGTCACATCCGCCTACATTTGCAGTTTGGTTCAGTGAACTTCTGCTCCTAGAAGTCCTGCCTCTGGGGTTCACAGCCTCTGCACAATTGGATAAATATTGGCTGACAAAAAATAGGAAGAGATGATTTTTCCTTTGGGATAAACTACTTAAGTTCTCCGGGTTTTCCAGCCTTATTTCTCTATTATTCCATGTCTGAGAGATTCGGAAATGAAAGTTAGGACTCAGCACCCTTGTACTTCTCCCCAGTCACTCATAATCAGTCCTGGAAGGAAGCAACCAGTCAGCGAACAAAACACTGCCTTTCACAAGGCAGGTCTAACCTAAGAAACAGGTTGATATTTAGAGCTGAGGTCAGTGATGGTCAATTAGCTTGTGCAAAATGACTTTTAAAACTATTAGTCATACCATTTTCCAGCATGAAGAGCTGCTGTGGTTTGACTGAAGCCTAATTAATACACATACACTGTGTTACTCTATGTGGCACCTTGCTCTGGAACAGCTTTACTCTGGATTGAATTTGCATCTGAGCACTTCACAGCCATAAGAATATAGGCTGCTGCAGCTGCGCCCATCTCTGTTTGTCTGACGGCTGGCCAGGAGGCACAGACAAGGCAGCATGTTGTGCTTCAAAGATTTCTTACCCCTTACCAGCCTAGGCACCATAAAATATTTATAGACTATTTTGGGTGCCATTTCATTGCAAATTCCATATGCTTAGCTGAACTATTCAATGCTCAGAATGACAATAAAAAGAAGATTACATTTGAATGCACCATGTAGCAAGTATTTTCCCCTTTGCTGCTATAGCCCATTATCTCCTACAATAAACAACACACAGCCTGCTTGCTCCATCAGCTGAGTTCTGAAGTATTAGACACCTCTGTGCAGCATAAGGATTTATGTGGCTGAGATATCTACTCTGGGGTACAGTCTCATCTCCATTCACAGATATTTGCACATACTGCCCCGTACACCAAGAGAATAGAGACTGAACGGTACCAACTCTTTAATATGGTGTATAATGGAAAAGAGAAAGATGCAAGGCAGCTACAGATCCCTTCCCCAAGCAAACTGTATGGTTTTGCTCTTAGCTATTGGTATAACCACGCAATGATGTAGCACTTAAAATAAAAAAGAAAGTTCCTACTAATATATGAGGGAACCAAATAAGAACTGTGTCTGATTGCCAGAATAATTTAATGTATACTGAAGGGAAACAGCCACTATTGTGGAAAATCCCTCTAACTAATTTCTACTCATATGCCATCACAAATGAACAGGGAGACTGAAGTAAAATATGTAACTTCAGGGCATGTAGTGACTTATCTCTGCTGTGTCATCATACATTGTCCTTGTGTATATGGTCCAGTAAAGTGAGATATCAATGTTGTATATAAGGTTAGTTTTGTAGGGGAAGACAGCGCAGACAGACATGCAGGAGAACAGAAGAAGGTACCAGCTAACCGAACGGGCTTGAAGTCTCTCTTACCTTCCTTGCAGAAGAAACTGTGTCTACCATATTAAGCTACTACTATGGGTAACCAGCCTAGTGGAAAGCATGACCTTTGAGAGGCTACGACAATATTTAGGATGCTAAAGCAGCTCATTGGATCAGCTAACGAGTGACAAAGCAGTTCAGATAATCTCAGCTATATCCAACAATGAACTCTGGCCAAATATCAGAGCTTTTAGTCTGCTTTGACTAAAGCTGGCCAGGCACCAGCCTTGTGCAACAGCTCCAGCACAAACCAGGCTTCATGCAGTCCTCCAAACATTTCTTCCTATTTTCTCTCTGTCACTTGACTGGAAATGTTGCAATCTATGCAAGTTTAAAGGGCTTTTTGCCTAGGCTTTAAACACTAAATTGATCTCTCAGGATCTGTTTTTATATCACTTCATGCACCCTCCTTTTGTCCACTACATTCACAGCTCATAAAGTCTCCTAATGTTTACTTTAAATACAAGAGAACTGCATGTTTTTCTTCTCATTTCCCTTCCCACTTTCTGCCTGTTCAGAGCTAGAAAACAGCACCTTTTGCATTAAATCATGTCCAGGCCCATTAATGTTAGGGAACATTTGCCATTAAAAAGGCAACATATTGATATGCGAGCACTCCACTCCAAAAGCTTTTTTTTCAACACTTAATTAACATTTTTCACTGCTGAACCATTATATCCTCCCAAAGTGTGTCTTTATTGTCCCGTTTCCTCAGTATACCACTAACAACACAACAAAAGGAGAGCAGGCAATTGCGGATAAATCAGACTTCCCGTTGGGTTTCCCTTCCATGCTCCTGCCATCTGTGCTGGCTGCTGCAGTACTACATGTCTCAAGACAATACCACACGGGTCACACGCCACACTCCAGCCACTTGCGTCTGCTGCTGTGATTGTCACAGCCCAGTGCTTCTGTCTGCCTTCACGAATACAGCTGCGGGGACAGATTCCAGTCACCTAAATGGGGGGCAGGCAGCTTGGCTCCCAGCACTACGGATGCCCTGCCCTTCTCCTCAGGAAAGAGGGTGACCCATCCTTTGGTTCATACTGTGTAATTTATGAATCACAGACTTCAAGACTTGAGAGGCAACATGTTGTATTTTGAATGGCCTGTTTACTCCCAAGAAATTCCCTCTGATACAAAACTATCAGATTAAACTGTCTTTTTGTCAAAGAGTAATATTCTTGAAGAAATAAATAAGCAGGAAACTTAAAATCATAAACAAGGTTAGGAATATGTGAACACTTCTTTCTACTAAATTAACACTAGCAAAAGACAGAATGAAATATTGATCTATGTTTCTGAATTCACTTTCTGAGGTTTGCAACCACCTTTTCATAGCTATGAACATAGCGCAGCAAAATTGATCATCACTCACTTCGCAAGCTGAACTGCATGGATCGTTAATGGTTGACTTGTTAATTAAATACGGTAGCAGAATCCCAGATTAGTCCTGTCTGTATAAGGACACCATTAATAAACCTGTTTTTCAATTTAGGAAACATCATCTCTGCATACAGTAGCCATTGTAATATTCCTGCCTAAGTACAATCCCTCATTCATTACCTTGACAGGTCACATCACTTAGGCCGTCCATAGAAATGTATTTCAACAGCCTGCAAATGCTATCTCTCTTTCCATGTAGAAGCTCAAAATGCACAGCTCCACCTTTAAATCTCCCATTACCATTTTCATAAACCAGTGGGTACACAAAAGAAGCCCATAAACAAGAGAATTGCAATAGACTTTGCAATTTATTATTTGGCACTACAAAAAATGACCGCTTAGCTGAAGAATGCTCCTTTTCCTTTTTTTCCATTTTTTTCAGTCTCTTGCAGTGCATGCAAAATGGAAAAAATACTTTTCTAGAAATGTTTGGCAAGGAATCTATTGCATATTACAATATGAACACAAGCATGTACAACATAGTGCAACAGCTGTGGGCGTGTTATTTTTGATTTACCATGTGATACACCAGTAACATTAATACAATCTAGCCCTACCTTCCCTCCAGTATGGAATCCAAGGTCAACACGTGTTTTGTCAAAAGACAGACGGCAAGTACCCCTGGGAAAAATACTCAAGCAGTCCTCAAAAAATTCGTAGCTAAAAAGGAATTATTTTTTGAAAGTTTCTGTGAAACATATTTTGCAATCAAACTGAGCAGTTATATATACACATACATGTTTTTATATATATGTATATCACATGTATATACACAGAAGCGTCCTTCAGTATTTCAAATTATTAATTTAGGGACTGACTGCAAGACTCAACATATGATGATTAAACGACTAGCATTTTGAAATGCTGAGGTAGCAATACTGCTAAAATACATGCTGAGATTCAACCCTGCCTTCATTAGGCAGATAAAGTCATCATGGTGGAAGTACAAGGTTGTCTTTTTGGCTAGTACTTACATCAGGCTTCAAATACTTATTGCTAATAACTGTGAATAACAAATTAATTCAATGACTGGAGCATACATGCATGTAGAAGACTGATAAGTGATTGTTAAGAGGTCTGTTCCAGAGATACAAAATCTTTTCCACACTTTGACGGAGTGTATTTATTTATTTATTCTCAAATATACAAATCCTAGTAACTTCACTATTTTCTATTTTAAGTATACACGAAGGAAATTTGAAGAAATAGTTACTTATGAAACAAAGCAGAGACCAAATGAATAGACACGGTTCTTCTTTCGTACACTTTGTTTTTAAGGAGGTGCAACTGATCCACTCTCAGTGGAGTTTATGTGGGGGCGAAACTGCTCCCCCGTTCACCGCCGTGGGCCGGGGACACAGCCTTCCTCACCAGGGGCTGCCGGGGCATCTCTGCTGGGCGCCTGGAGCCCCCCTGCCCCTCCTGCCCCGGCCTGGGGGGCTGCAGGGTGCTGCTCTCACATGTTCTCGCTCCCCTCCCTGGCTGCTCTTCTGCAGCAGGCTCCCCCCACCCCACCTTAAATACATTGCCCCTGAGCTGGTGCCATCCCCGCTGATGGGCTCAGCCTGGGCCAGCAGTGGGTCCATCTGGGAGCTGGCTGGCACTGGCTTTGTCAGACACCAGGGAAGCTTCTAGCGGCTTCTCACAGAAGCCGCCCCTGTAGCCTCCCCGCTACCAGAATCTTGCCACGCAAACCCATTAGAGTATTTTAAGAGATTTATTTTCCCCCTATTTCTGAGGATAAAATTTCTCACCTACAAAAAGAGTATGACCAAATTGCTGTTTTTGAGGACTTCTGGTATGACAGCTTTGGTAGTGATCAGATATCTACAAATCCAATTCCTCCTGCTTCAGTACTAAGAGTACTTTGCCACTCTTACCCGAAACCCATCTTAAGTTAAGGTGTCTATCCTCTTTTCCCCCCAAAACATATCACAAAAACAAGAGACAGGTCTCTATGCATTGACTAATAATTTTCCCATTCAATGCTCTAAATGTGAATTATGTAATATGGTGAGTTACTTGGGATGCAGAAGGAAGAAACCCATCTTTGTTCTGCATGCATAAGACAGCTTCTTCTGCTCATAAATGGATCTTTATACTTTTAAACCGAACACCAGCTTTGAAAGTCTATAGCAAGAAAACATTTAGTCAAACATAGTACACTCACAAGATTTCTGACTATAGAGTATTACTATATTTATACTACATTTATGACTAATAATTATTACTATTTATTACATAAATAGTATTACAGTAAATGCACTTTTGAGATCATGCTTTTGCTTCTATGAACTGGTACAACAGCATTGATTTACACTGGAACTAAACCTAATTACACCAGGAAGAGCAAAATTCACTCTAGATTCTCAGAGCTGATACCAATTGTATTTACCTTGCATCCAAAATGAGAATGAATGGCTTAATCCCATCGCTAGCATAAAAAGAAAATCATGAACATAAACCTGTACAGCTTGCTGTATTGGCCACAAAACCCAGTCAAAATGGAGACTGCCGTCACTAAGAGCCAAAGCCATAATGTTGTGAAAGCCGGTTGCGTCTATGGTGTTTGCAACTGTTCTCCTAAATTTTTGTCAACTCTGCTTGTTTTAGTAGACATGATGCAATAGAGGGGAATTTTTTGCATGGAGGAAAAACAGGAAGAGGGAGCGATTTGGTGATTAAAATGTTAATATCTGCATTCTAGAATATTAATACCTACATGAAAAGGGATACACTTTCCCCTCAAATGAAGAGGTTTTGCCACAGAATTTAATTCTGCAGCTGATCCTACTGTTAATGGATTTTGCTTGCTATTTTCTATCCTATAGTAGTTTATAAAACAGTTCATATAGTCCTTTTGCAAAAATTAACAGCATTTATTGTGTTACAGTGGTTGCAATTAAAAAGGCAGTATTTCCACACTGCTACAAAATAAGGTATTAAATGATAAACTATACTCTTCTGTGTGCTTAGAGAACCAAGATTTTGCAGATATCTAATTTAATGAGGGAAGTCTTTAATTCTTTTGAATGATTTTAAATAAATACAATTTTCTTTGTTAAGAAGATACTGAATAAATTATACTAGTTAATGTGCTCTTTAGATGGACTCAATATCAGATACTCACAGACAACATAATAGACTAAATCAAGATCAGTATGATGTCCCTCAAAGGATGAATAATTAAATCTTAGCTGCCATATGTACCAAAACACAGGGTTGCAGAATATTTCTCGCTGAGCACATAGCCGAGGTTCCCATATATTCTGAACCCATTACAGATAATGCCCCAAAACTCAGCCTACACCAAGCAAAATGTATCTTTTTCCAGAACAATGTTTTAATGCTGCACATCAATTTCGCACACAGTTTGTATATGTAGTAACACATTCCTTCAAGGGAAAAACATGCATTAAACACATATGTCCATGAAGATGCAAGAGTATTTCAGCTGTGCCATCTCTGCTACTAGAGACTACAGCTTCTGCTTTGCCTGCAGAGGTTGCAAATTGGAGGCAAGATTCAGGATTGTCTTAATTGCAAAAACAGACATTAATCAGTTTCTGTTGCCAATTGATACATTTTTTTCTTCTCAAGCACTAAAACAGTCATTTTTGTCACATGATCATATGCCAAATGCATTTAGTTTTACTGTACTCTACATTCTTAAAATAAATTTATTCCTTTTGGAACTAAACATGTCACTTATAATCACAAATTAGTACAATTAATCCTTTAAAAGGTAAGTACAAGCACTGAATAATTACATACTGGCATTGGTCCAGTACTTTAATATTAAAGTCTGTGAAAATGAGAAAAAGAACAAACCTGTATTCATTTCAGTTTACTATTTTCTTAAATATTGTAAATCATGAACCATAGGATTTAATAATGATTCAAAATGTGACAGTTCAGTTTTAGATTACTGGGTTTTATATTTATGATTTGGTAGTTTATATGCAAATTATGGTATAGATTATTGTTGAAGGTTGATGTCAACCAGCTGCCAGGAACCCACCCAGCTGCTCTCTCATCTTCTGCCCTCAACAGGTCAGGGGGAGAAAAATAAGATAGAAAAGGCCACGGATCCCAATAAGGACAGGGACATCACTTACCAATTGCCAACATGGGCAAAATAAATTTGACTTAGGGAAAATTAATTTAATTCTTTGTCCATTAGAGTAGAATGGTGAGAAACAAAGACAAAAAACCTAAAACACCTCCCTCTATCCCTTCTTCCCAGTCTCCATTTCACTCCTTCATTACGACTCTTCTGTTATTGTGGCTGGTCCACAGCAATACCTCCGTGTGGCTCCTTCCTCCTAATTTTTTTGCCCGCTCCAGTGTGGGTCCTTCACAAACTGTGCCAACACGTGTCCTTCTCACAGGCTGAAGTCCTTTAGGATAAACCTGCCTCTGTGTGGGCCATCCACGGGCTGCAGTTCCTTGAGCCCGTGTCCACCTGCTCCAATGTGGCATCTGGTCCTCCATAGCTGCAGTGTGGGTATCTGCCCTGGCATGGTTCTACGTGGGCTGCAGGGAAACACCTGCTTCACCATCATCCCTCCCACAGGCTGCAGGGAAATGTCTGCTTTGGCACTGCACTCCTCCTTCTCCTCCTCCTCCAACCTGGGTGTTGGCAGGGTTGTTTCTCACACTTTTTCCCCCCCTCACTCTGTTGTGCAGCGTTGTTGCCCTTTCTTAAATACATCTTCATAGAGGCGCTACCAGCTTGGCTGAGGGGCTCGGCTGCGGGTGCAGCAGGTCCACAGGAGTCAGCTGGAACTGGCTGCGTTCAGCATGGGGCAGCCCCATGTTTCTTCCCATAGAGGTGATGTCTGCAGCCCCATCACCTAGATACTTACACCCAATACAATTATTTACCAACAAATAGGTTGTTTCTATATACTATACCAGAGTATCCAATTCCTCAGTCCCAGAGCAAGAGCTTAATGTCAAACAGCTACCATTTACTAGGAAAAACAAACTGAGTTCCAGTGTAATTGAGGACAGCTTTTCCCTTTCCAAACACTTAAAACAAGAAAAAGAGCCTCACAAGCTTTGATGTTGGCGAGGCCCATTCTAAGACAACTCTGCACCATGGTTAAACCAGGTTGTGTTCTTACAGGCAATCCATAGACTGGAATAAAGACCTTGAAGAAACGTTTTTATTTATTTAGAGAACAAAATGTACACAAAGTATAAAAATAGATTAACATAGTCATCAAGGAACTCTAAATTTAATACATAAATTCATTAGGGAAGCAATAAACATACTGTATAAATTAATTACTTTGTGGTTATCCTCATTAAATGCTACTTAATGAGTTAATAAGCCTGAAAAGCAATGACAAATTGCTAAAGTACATGCACAGGATTTTTTTCTTTTTAGTTTTTTAAAGCAACTTGTTTAACTTTATGCTGCAGCTTTGGATACAAGCTAATAACGTTTATGCAAAGTGGTCGCTTCACCTTCTAGACTGCATTAACAAGTACTTTTACCTAAAGAATGTGAGTTTGCCGGAAAATGCAGACTTTAGAAAGTTCAACAGCAGAAGGTACTCTTGCTAAGGGTTAAGAACCACCTGCTCCCTAAAATTAAGCAGAAAACTTATTTGTGTAATAGGATGGCTTCCAGCTTCTTGGGGAATACCAAGCAGAAACATACATACACATATATTTATACACACAGATACATACATTAAAATAAATATTGCTACATTTGAGAATTATATGCAGGCTTTTGTGGCCTCTCAGTGTTTGAGGATGATAAACACATAACCACATTGTCACAATTACCAACTGGCAATAGGCTGGGCAGCACTGGGGGAAGCTGTATCCAAAACCAGTAAATATTTTAACTTTTGTCATGGTGTATGAGCACTTCATCATTGACTGAGCTGTGTTATTAGCATGCTCTGGAAGATTGAAATGATGGCCCCATTTGTCATGTCACAGGTACGGAGACTGCTTATGCTCTCATTTTCTGGCTCAAACTGCCGTTGGTCTATGTTATGATTTAAACAAAACAACAAAAGTCACATACACATATTTTTCACCTGCTCTCTTCCCATGCCATAATGTATAATTGAGAGAAGACTACAAACTGCATCCTAGAGTACATTAGTCATATCAATACTATAAATATTTCTATTTATAGTAAAATATATATATAGTAAAATATAGTCTGAACATATCTTTGACTCCGATGGAGCCTCAGTGCGTTAACTAAGCATGTTTCAGTGAATGTATCAATACACAGTCCTCTCATCTTCCCACGACATACACAATTCACAGTGAAACTACCAGTGCTACCTTGACAGAAATATTTAAGGCAATCTTTGATTATTACATGCTCAAACAATACCTTAGATAACATCAGGATATTAATCCAAATTTTCACCCCCTTGATTTTTTATTAACTCCTTGAAACTTACTTTCAACAACAGAACCTAATTCCCCCTTGTAGGGACAAAAAGCAGATAAAGAAGTAGTATTTTGAACAAAGACTGCCAGTCCTTTTTAGGGATTCTCATTCCTTGAATTATGTTCCTTTTCCCCAAGAATACCTAGTCCAAGGAAATTAGTGTGCTTAAGTCCTGATTCTTTGAGAATTACGAGAAATATCTAGCAAATTTCAATGCCCATGACTACACACACACTAAAAAAAAAAAAAAAAAATCAAAGCAGTTTCCAGCATCTTCCAGCATGACCATTCCAAGCAGGTAGTATCTCAGTATAAGCTGTCAGCATGTGAACCCTTTTGAAACAAAATCCAGAAAAAAAATCAGCTACCAAAGTTGCATCAGAGAATGATATAGTATTAATATTGCATCACATAAGGTGCTCTGCACTGCTGTGACAGTAGCTTTAACTCCACAAATAAAAAATAAAAAAAGAGTACGCTTCACAAGCAGACATGTGCTGATAGAGAACAGCTACCAGAATTTTTTTCCTTAGAAGTAAATAACCCTGTAGCCTGCTGTTTAAGCAAACCTTGAACTCTTCAAAACTAGTCACTCTGTAAACAGGACCGTGTCCATCAATCACACAAAAGCCTTTAGACATTTTCAATTGATTTTGGTCATTTAAGACTAATTCACAAAGGATTTGAAAGCCAGAGCACAGTTAAACACTATCTCCACAATTGGATAAAAACGTTTATTAAACAAATCAAGACATACTCATGTTACAAACGGGTCCTCAAGAGCTTTGTGCTGACACTTCGGTAATAAGAAAGCTAATGAGAACAGCTATAGTCTGCTCAGCACTGTTTAGGACACTAACAAATTGACTTTAGATGACTTATCATCAAGACCTTGTAGGAAGAAGCCACACCATTTAAGGGGGTGGGAGGAAGGGGAAAGACAGGTCATAACATACTCATCTAAGGAAATCTTTGATCCCAGGTTAATTACTGGGATAAGAATAAAAATGAAACTAGAAATAACAATTAACGTGGAATAAGTTTAACCACTTATCTCAGTTACAATTATGTATTTTTGATGTCTTGATAGGCACTTTGTTCTTCATTCATGTCGTCATTTTCAGTAGTCATGATAGCACTTTAAAAGTACAGTTTTGAAAAGAAATTTAAATACATTTTGAAACAGAAGAACCACAATCCGTCACTCCCCACATTTTCACAAAAACAGCCAGTGGAGTCGCAAAATGAAGAATGGGTGACATTGGCTGGGATTGGTTTTCTTTCTGTTTTTCTTTAATACATCTTATCTCACTCCTGAACCATTGTGTCTGTGGAAGAGAAGAGGAAAGGTCACCAGTAGCCAGTGGCAGCACCAGCTGTGAGCTGGAAACAGCACTTGTAGTTTTCAGCTGTCAGACGCTGGCTGAAATTTAACAAGTGCCAGTATGAAATGATCTGCAAATCTGTAGCTTTTTTTTTTAAAACTAGCAAGAACAAATTAAGGGGTTTGAAAGCATTTTGAAGTCTGTTATTATACATAAAGTATTGCAAGTTGTTCAGTCTCACTTGTTCCTGGGTTAGCAGAACTCCCACTCACGTTCTGCTCTTAAACACCAAAGCAAAAGGGCATTCTGTATTATGCTTGATCCACTCCCTGTTACAATTCCCTCATCTTTTTTCTCTCTGATTGTGAGGTTTTTGTGAAAGTAGACATCATAATAAAATGAGACTTAATACTAGTCATCACTTACTTACTCTTACAAGTGTTATCCATGAATCGTCAATGTCTTACAACAATGAATACAGCCAAAAACGCAAAAACCATACAAGGAAGATGTACAAAAGCAGCAGAACTACATCAACATGGGGCTTTGGGTCCAACTTCAAGTTTTATATCCAAAACTGTGTCTCTTCTGTGAACTAGGTTTGCCACTTCTAAGCTTCATGTGAGAACCATGTGTGTGTTTGAATTGAGAAGGAATTCACATACTTGGACCCAGCCCACAAGCAGGATAAAAAAGAAAAAAAAAAAAAACAAACTGCTTCCTCCACAACTGTGAGTTCAGCAAACGTGCTGCAACAGCAGCCGCAACACTGCTGTCCTTCCTTTTTGAGAAGATCAGCTAACATTCAGGCATGGATATAGAAAGACACCCAGGTCCACCCTTAGCCATTCCAAAATGCCAGCTTCTTTATCGGCACAAACAACCCTTTTGGAATGTGCACAGCCAGCCTCTCAAAGCCACAGCACTCCACCACCTCACACTGGCCTCTCAAATATCCTCATATTTGAAGACACTGCATTGAATCAAGAGCCAAGGGTAGGTGACAAACAGGTCCACAGTGCTTGTCTTTGGCTGTGTGCACATTTCCTTGATTTCTAGACATGACAAACTGGTGCAAACAGCTACAGCACGCTACTGTAGCCCATCACCCTCATTGTGCATCATAAACCAGGGAGGAAAAATTTACCTGCCATGCAGGTCACTATTTCCTTAAAGGGTATGGCCATGCATGACTTGACAGATCTGCAGACAACCTGAACAGAATAATTAGCTTTGTCCCTTAAAAGCAGACCAACATTACCCCTCACTCCTCTGCTCCCAGGACGCATGTTCTGTGGCTCTTTCTCTTGGATGGCTGAGAAATTCCATCCTACTCACTGGCACTGAACTGACTTTTTAAAAATCCTATGTATTAAAACATGGTCCTTAAAATATTAAGATCTAGCTAGTCTAATAATGGCTTACTATATACAGCAGAATAACAGAAATGGAATGCATTCTTGCCTAATGAAACTCCTCTGACTTAAATTATATTTGCTAATTCATTTGTCCCTGTGGACACTACCTAATTTCCCCTTGCTCTTCTCTCATCTGATAGACAGAAAGATTTTTGGGAGCAAGGACTGTCATTCATTATATGTCTGTACAGGACCTAGGCCACCAAAGCCCGAAGGCTTTGAAAATGCTACTGCATTTCAACATCCTCATCAAATAATGAGGACATTTGACTGCTTTTCCTAGCAGACACGACTTGCAGTAGCTATATCTAAAACTAATAACGAGGACAAAGTTTGAAAGTGGTATTTTCCATTCTCAGAAAACTATATAAAGAACTTAGTAGAACCACCTCACGTTGTTGGTAACTAGATTAGTTACTGATCAGGCATTCAGGTCTACTGAAATATGACTTCCATCATGGAGAGAAACACAGGCATGACTGCAGCCCATGGACTTCTTCCGCAGCAGCGGCCGCCGCAGCCAGCACAACACTGCACAGTTGCTGTAGGCTCTCCGTCTGCATGTCAGGATTCCTCTTTCTCTAACAACCGCACAGTTACCCCAATTCAGCACCTTTTATTAATGCTTTGTAAGGGACATATAGGATCACCCTCAAACACCCTGTGTTCAACTAAAAGTTGAGGGAGTATGACAGGGGAGGGGGAGAAAAACCACCAGTGCAAAAGCTACCAATCCTATACCAAGGAATAAAATTTCACATTTTTGGAGGAAACAAAAAAAAAGCTCCTTAGCATTCCGGAAGGCAATAGGTGCAACAAAGACATATTAACACAAGCATAAATTCCAAAAGCCTGGCTAGTACTTACACCAACAGACAAACCATACAAATAAAAATTGCTTAGATTGTGAAGCTATAAAGTCTCTGTTGGTGAAAGTTACCATGAAACAGCTTGGCTTTCTCTGCCTTTACTCACTGAAATAAGATTCCCCACCCTGATGAATGGTTTTGGTCTCAAGACACTGGCTGTCTAATAGAGTACCCTGCAGCTCCTGCGCGTAGTTTGTGCCCACATTTCCATTTCCTTTCACAGGAGGATAAAGAATATGTCTGTAAGCATAGAAAAGATGATTAAATACCAAAATTTCACTGGATATGGAATTTGAGTAAAACCAATGAAGCTGTCACCATCCACTTACTCCTCTGCATAGTAAGGTACAGCCACCATCAGGGCTAAGGTCTCCTCACTGGCAGTGCTCATATTAAAACCCAGCTAGATCTGACACTCAGGAGTGCTTCCAAGCTCTTTCTATCACAGGCATGAGGGGGCAGTTAAGGGCAGAAGACCTCCTGGGAGAGTGCTAGAGAAACGTCCCAGGCAGAGGAAGCCAAACTTGGCAGGGTCTGTACGCATACTGTTTGTCCAGAGCAGACCTTGAAGCAAATTAGCCAGCCAACAATGTCTTTTTCCACCCCCCCACCCCCACCCCCCTCCTCTTCAGAAGGAACTACTTCTCTATCTCTGCTAGGGATACTGAATTAATTAGCATATATGCAGTGTGAAAAATCAGGAGACTTGTACCTGGGACTAAATCGAGAGCCAAATTATTTGACACTAAAATACATTCAGCGAAAAACAGTGAAAGGGGTCAAGGAAGTACTGGGACACTTAACATCAAAAACAGTATCTGTGGTAGGAAGTGGAAGCAGAGCAGAGCAGCTTGCAGTGTTTTTGTAGCCTTTCCTTTATATGGCTGTGTTGGCACGCTGGGATGTAGACGAGCATGTCCTGCTGGGAAAAGAAGAGATGTGACAGGACTGAGGAATCGTGAGCCCAGGGCACGATCTTGCATGCTGAAGCCACTCCATTTTTGCATTAAACACACATGCCCATGCTCAGTGCTCCCCATGCACACAGCAGCTCTCTGCCTACAGGTGAACCATTTTCTTTTACAAAGACAAACAAGCAAAAGATTAGTTTAAAAGCTTACTACAACTGTTGCGCAATAATAACAAGTGACAAGCTTTTAGGCTTAATTGCTTCATCAGTCCAATAAGGCAATAAGGTACTCTGAGCCTAACAGCTAGTTTGTTTCTTTCCCAGCTAGATCTATCAAACTAATAAACAGATCTCTCCCTACAGACCTTTTTTATATTATATTATTCTAGTCTGGCTACAAAGCTCCCCACCTTCCAAAACGTTAAAACACTAGCATTTAAAGAGAGCAAATTATTAGGTTTTAATTCTGCAAAGCATGAACTGCCCTCCAGAACTAAGGCTTAGTCAAATTTATCAATCTTTGGAAAAAGCAAGCCTGCTCTATCAAAATTAAGAGACCACTTGGGAGACCTTCTCTGAGAACAAAAACTCCATGACCACCTGCTTGATGGGCCAGGTTCTCTGTCCAACTGAAACATACCACATAGATTACCTGAAAACAAGCTACCAGAACAGCTTTATCCAAGGCAACGTTACATTTTCGAGCAGGCTTATGGCTGCTCCAAGTTGCACCTTACCATCTATATTTATACAAAGCTGCCTTGGCTGCTTATAAACCGCAAAAGCATGCAGCCAGTACCCCCTGGTTACACCCAGAGTTCCCCTCCTCACCCCCTGAAGGCCAAAGATAACTGTGGTATAAACTGATTCAAGCATGCCTTCTCCACTAGGTAACAACTGAGCAGAATCTGATCCTATAGATGCATGTTCTAAAGCCAGAGTCATTTGGGTTGCGGCAACTGACTGCAACAGGTTTTTGTAAACACTCGGCACATTATCTATCTTTGCCATCATGTAAACATAGAACAAAGAGTAATATTACCTTACAGACGTTGTCTACAGAACATTGTCATAGAAATAAAGCTCTCTATAAGCACTGGAAGTTAGTGGTTCTGACTTCCGTAAGGGTGTATATTCCATAAAAAGTCTTGCTCCAGTGTTAATTACAAAATTAGCAAGAAGCTTACGAGTAATTAGATCAGGGTGTTAAATCACTAATGTTCCTTAAATAAAACTCCTAATTAGGACACACTGCACATTTATCTACAAGCTAGATCTGACAAACTGCCCAAGCTTTCCCTTTCTAGCTGACATTCCAGACACCGCCAGGAAATGTGAAGCACCCACAGTACTCTCTCTCGTCAGGAAGGAGCCCTCGTTTGCCTTGTGCAGCTACAGGCAAGGACTCCTATGCCGATCCACTTTGACCTCAAAGTGGACAGGCATAGCAGAGAGAACCATGGCCATAGATGTAGATACCTGCCACCAGAAGGTCATTCATCTCTCTCTTCTGATTACATAGGGAGCCTGGGCACTAGCTCAGATTATGCTTCTGTGATTGGATTTAACTGCTGATACTGTAAAAATATAAAACTGTCAACACTATCTGTCTTGTTAGGTCTTCCCTCCTCCTACATGGTTTTCCTCAGACTCTAAGATAAATGCAGCTGGATAGATGCTTTTGTTTTATCACACCTAATAAAACAGCACCTGACACAAAGTCATCTCAATTGAGAATTGATCCACAGTAAACCGCTACAATACAAACATCAACAGTTACAATTCCTTTATGGCCTGCTTACCCAAGAGGTACTTAACTGCTTCAAAAAAAACCCCACAACTACATTGACATTGCATGCATCCTGCAGACAGTCTTTCCAAACATTTTGTATCTTATTCTAATCTCAAAATCATCCATGATATCAGAAAAGCAGATGCACAGATCTTTAGGTATCAAATGAAAAAAAAAAAATTTTTTTAAAAAAAGCTTTTCATCAGTTATTTCAAGTCCACTGAATAGTGCTTCATGTGACAAAAGACTTTCTATTTGTATGGAGCACTTCACTCCCTTTGACACGAACCATCACAAAAACTAATTATGCCTTCTGAACCACAATAAGTAGCTCTCAGTCACCTGGATTTTACTACATGAAGCAGTCCTGTTACATGCTTGTGCAGCAGTTGCAATGTACCTCAGATGCCTACAAGGAATACTTAACATGCACACCTCTGGGACAGAGCTAGCTGCCAGCATCTCACTATGGACTGAAATCACATTGTCCAGTTACCTTCAGACAAATCTTTGAGCAGCAGCCCCTTGTTGCCAGACTTATTCACTTGACAAACCCAGCTGTGCCATCTTAGCCATTTTCACTGAGGGAGGGGAAAAAAAAAAAAAGCTTTAAGTGACTCAGAGGGTAACTTCAAATACCATTCAGCTGCTAAAAGAAACATTGCATTTTGGACAAACGCATATCTCTCTAGAACTTACTCCTTCTGCCACCAGATCAGATGAAAGCACTTATGCCTAAAAGCACCAGAAAAATTATCTTCATTACCATAGTGGCTGTATCTCTGGAGTCAACACAGGTGTTGTTAGCCTTGCACTGCTGGGGATGCATTGTGCTCTTCCATCGTTTTGAGGCCACTGAAGTTAACATTTGATACCTGACCCCAAACACACATTCATTCCAGAGAGGAACAGGCTATTTTTAGCACATCTGGAAATAACCAGCTACTTTTCTACATATGATGCCAAAATCAGTTATTTCAGCCGCCCTGAAGCCATTTACCTGCACAGCCTCATTGTTGGGATTAACTTACTTTTAGTCTACCCTTTAATGACCCTTTTTGTGTAATACCACAGCACCTAGCCCAGCAATAACATACATATTTGCTACATCCATAAAAAAACAAAAGCTTCAGTCATACTCTTCCTACAGCACAACCCAACAAACTATTTTTTTAATACTGTTTTTCTCCTACTGCATCTTACAATAACCTCAACTCTTTTCCAGTGGATACACCCAACCCTCTGTATTCAAATATTCATTCATACAGGAGATAACCAGAGATGTTCTGACTAAAACCAGGTTGGGTGTTCTGTCAAGTAAGAGCAAGTTTTGCTGAAACAGAAGCCTTTCTCTAAATGGTATTGCAAATCAAGGATGTAATTTTGGGGAAAACCACAATGACCGCAGGCTGAGGGAACTGGGGTTGTTTAGCCTGGAGAGGAGGAGATTTAGGGAGGACCTTATCGCTCTCTACAACTACCTGAAAGGAGGTTGTAGTGAGGTGGGGGTCAGTCTCCCAGATAACAAACAACATGATGAGAGGAAACAGCCTCAAGTTACACCAGGGGAGGTTTAGGTTGGATATTAGGAAAAATGTCTTCACTGAAAGGGTGGTCAAGCATTGGAACAGGCTGTGCAGGGAGGTGGTGGAATCACCATCCCTGGAGGAGTTTAAAAAACACATAGATGTGGTGCTTAGTGACATGGTTTAGTGCGGACTTGGCAGTCTGGGTTAACGGTTGGACTTTATGATCTTAAAGCTCTTTTCCAACCTAAGTGATTCTAAGATCCTATGATCTCAGCTGTATTACCCAGTAGCCAATACCTAGCATCATCATAATCAAGATTTGAAACCTGGTCCCACACTTCAGGTTGCACACCTTACTTTCATGATCCCAGATATTTTAGGGAAGAAAAAAAAATATCTGACCAAACAGATGTAATGTTTGCATAACAGTTCCCAGAATTATGGAGAGTGGTAAAGTGAAACATGTAGAAAGAAGGAACAAAAACCAATATCCATAATCCAACCCTCCTCTTTGCATACGTAATAAGACAGTCCAGGAATATAAACACTTACAGGCATCAATCAGAACACGGTATATTAACAACTAGTCCACAAAAAGGCTGTGCAAATAGCTACATACATAAATACACACACGCTGATGCTTATTTGACTGCTGTGCCATGTCTTTGAGAAGCTAAATAAATTAATAGCTAGGCTTGGCACCACATGAAACACACACCTTAGGGAAAATTAACAAACCTAAGTGCAAAGGTTAGAGTTAGCTACTTGCCAGGAAGGTTCTTACATCTTATTGAGCCAAAAAAATATGTGTTGTCTTTTTGAGAAAGATGCAACAAACTGTATTTCACATGAACTTGGCAGAGCCTTAAGCCAGTGGATCTGGCCCACAAAATGGCAAGTATTTCCAGCAGCTGTTGTTGCTGACAACACGTGACAACATGATATTCCCAGGCATCATCAGCTGCATCCCCAATTATTGCTGATTTTATACAGGATTACAACGTTTTCCTATGTTCATTAGCTACAATTATCTTAATAACAGTAGCAGAAAAAAGATGAAGTGGCAAAAACACAGAGTATGCAAGTGAGGTTTGCTGGGCTACGATCAGAAAGACAATAACAATTCAATATGCAGGCTTAATTTGAGATAGAGTACTGACTGGCTGTACAAAGCAGCTTTGGACCATACTGCCTCTTCGGGGTTTTGAGTGGTTTTTTTTTAAGGCAGGTGAGAAATTGGCTATTTTGTCACTTTTTTAGAATTGGACCAAAAAAAAAAAAAATAGAAATCATGTTAATGAAAATCTGGATAAAAGCATTATTCAGATAGGAATAATATTTTTTTGTTGTATCTCACAATTGAAGAAGAGCACATTCTGTGTATGTACACATATTCAAACTGCATATTTGAGCACATCCTTTTGTGAAACAAACACACAGAAGTCACTCTGAAATAACCTGTTGGTTAGGACAATCAGGTGAGACAAGAGGTTTATGTTCAAATCTGTAATTCATCTCATTAAAGCATCCCGTTTATTACGGCCACTTACCTCATGATCACTTTGTCAGAGTTTCCATGTCTAAGCTAAGAAACCACTCCCCTTCAAAAGAGGAAAAATGTGGTTGAAACTGCCATTCTGACTGTCATTTCATGACAAAAATGTTTTAAGACAGCTTTAACCTAGATGGCTATTTTTCTTGGTATGATACCCTACATAAGCATGGTATTTTAGATACTTTCAAGCAAGGTAAATTCAATCTGAATTTAGCACTAAAACATTGTTTTACAGGACTGCATACTAAATGCCTTTCACCTCATTATGCTGGTTTGAAATAATGATATACTTAAAAGTAGTTCATGCTAGCATAAAATGTAAGAGCTATTCCAAAGCAGCGCAATAAACCACTGTTTCGTGATGGTCAGTTGCCTCAACCAGCACTACAAATACCGAGCAACTCAAGGTCCATTTAATTCCTACTGTACAATTACAGAATATATTATACCGTAGGTAGATTTATTCAAAAAATTTTGCACACTTCCAGTTGGAAGCATTTTGACCTCCCAGTTAGAAGATTTTCAACAGTTACTTTTCTCCACATTAAGTACACATTCTGCATACTATACATCAAACATTTTCACTAGTACTTGCAAAATTAATAGTCAGGAAAGATTCGGTTCATAATGAAAGCCTATTATGACAGAGACAGAATATATAAAGTCAGCTTCAGTCTGGAAACTTTCAGTTCTGGCCTAACCTATGTAACATTAGACAAATGGCTTCCCCTCTGTTCCTTCCTCTTACAAATTGCCTGCTGTACCTGTGTCACCCCTTGAGGCCAAGGACTGGCTTTCTCTTTATATAATGTGATTTACAGCTGGGATTTCTGAATACTGCTACAACATAAAATCACTGCAACGGTTCAGAGCTCTGCTCTACCAATCAGCCCAATCCCAGTCTTTACTGGTACTTTTAATGGCATCCCTGCTGTTCCATAACAATAGTCCAGTCAAGAGAACTTGTCCATTCATGTTGAACGTACTGTACACACACATATATATATGTACATAACATGCTTCCCCCCCCCCCCGCCCCTCAGGTCACATCTCCAATGCTGACAATGAAGTCTAAGTGTGTTCTAGTCTCAGCAAACAGGAATGGTTTTACACCTGCAAAATCACCCCCAAAGCAACACACCACCTAAAAATCACCCCCAAAGCAACACACCACCTAAAAATCACCCCCAAAGCAACACACCACCTAAAAATCACCCCCAAAGCAACACACCACCTAAAAATCACCCCCAAAGCAACACACCACCTAAAAATCACCCCCAAAGCAACACACCACCTAAAAATCACCCCCAAAGCAACACACCACCTAAAAAGCTACTACTTCAGCACTGCTTCCTTGTTTTGGGTATAACCTACTTAAAATAGCGAGTCTAGCCAGGGCTCTATGAGCAGAATACATGGAGAACACACAGCTCGACAGGAGAATGCTCTCTTACAGAGATGTGGGAACAGCAGACAAGGAACCACAACCTGCCTGAGACTGTGCCCAGAAACAACCCACGTCAGAAGACCCCCGCGCTGCTCCAGGGCTGGCACTTCTCTTGTGCAGGGCCAATGTTCCCACTCTTCCCGTTGGAACAACAATTCCAAGTTTAAAAGTTTCCTCCAGAAAGTTCATAAACTCACCGGGCAAACACCTAAATTAATGTGCCCCCCCCCTTCCTGAAACAAACGGGATTATCCTGGCATGCTACTCGGTGTCTTCCCGGAGGGAAGAAGGGAAAAGTAATTCTTTCTGGAGAAAGAGATTGCAAGGCCAGCAGGCTCCCGACGCCAGCAACCCCAGCCCTCGCAAGCCAGGGTTTCTGGCACCCAGCCTCACACATACCCGACCAGCTCCCCACGGGGTGTTGCGAAAGGACGGCGCGGGGAGCCCCCCAGCCCGGCGCGGGCTCCGCGGCCACCTGAGCAGGGCTGCTGGTAGCCAGCACGGCACAGCGCCGGGCTGCGACACCCTTCTAGCATCCGTTCCGTAGGCACGCTTCCCCTAGACATCGGGATAGAACCGACTGACGCCGCCGGTGAAAGAAAACGTTCAATCAGAGATGCCCCTCCAGTTGCTCGTCAGCACCGATTTACACCGGTGGGGTGGCAGGCTTGCATCAGCCTCTGCGCCCGACCGGGGGGCTCGGGAAGGGCAATAGCATGCCCGTGAAAAGGCTGTTTTAAGGGAAAACGCAAATCTGGCAGAGCCTAAGTTAGTTTTCTCACCTCCGCACACAATAAGAGCGGACCGAGGCGAGCACCTCAGTGACCCACTGGATCTCCCTCCCTCCCTGCCTGCCCCGTTTGCACCCCACCCGCAGCACGGGCAGCTGCCGCACGGGCAGCGCCTCACCAGGGCACGGACAAACAGAGAAGAGAAAAAAAATTAACAAAAAAAATAATAATTTAAAAATTTAACACACACACCCCGAAACCACGAAACCCCTCCGCAACACGAGCCTCCTCACCAGCACGCTGCCGACGCCGAGCGCGGCGGGGCAGCCCCCCGCGCAGCCGGCCCGCGGGCGGCACTCACCTCGGGGGGACGGGGCAGCCGCCTCTCCGCCGTGCCGGCCGGCCGCGGGGCGGGGGCGGCGGCGGGGCCCGGCGCCGCGCCGCACTTCCACTTTCTCCGGGGGTCTTTCTTCGCGGCACGGTGCGCCCGGCCCGGCCCGGCCCAGCCCCGCCGCGCCGCCCCTGCCTGCCTCCCCCGGCACTCCGCCCTGCCCGCCTCCTCCCGCGGCCGCCTCCCCGCGGTGCGGTGCCCAGCTGCCGGCCGTGCCGGGGCGGCCGGGGGGCGCCTCCCCCTGCACCGCCCCGCCCCGGTACCTGCCGGGCGGGCCCGCGGGGGCTCCGCGGCCCCGAGCGCCCGGCCGCCCCCCGCAGCCCCCCGGGCCCCGCTCGTTGCCCGCCGCCCCCCGCCGCGCTCGGGGCTCCCCCGGCCCCGCGGGGCGCGCCGCCAGCGGCTGCGGCTTTCCCGTGCCTTTCGGACTTCATTGTCCGCCCCTCGCCCTGGGTAACGCTGCCCGGAGGAGGCGGCCGGCGAGGCTGCGTACACTGGAGTAGTCTCGGTGTAGTTCAGCACAACAAAGACTCACTTGATTCCCTGCTGGCACACAATGCCCGACAAAAGGGAAACGCTGGGAATGTCATAATTACCACCCCGTGAGATGGAGGCAAAAGCAACACTTCTTACGAGGTTCGTAGCTACACGGCAGCTCAGATGCATCTATTTCTGTCCCGGTACAACAAGAAGCTTGCTCACACCCTGCTGCTTCGGCGCGGTGTTCACTGGCAGTGTAGGCAGGAATCCTACAAAAACACAAAGGCAGCAAAGCCACAAGTCCCCGTGACAGAGAAATCTCTTCTCGGCTTGTCAAGCAGGGAGACTGGCTCTTAAGATATTTTGCCCACAGGTGAAAACCCTGCTTAACTTTTAACTAAAGTATATACCCATTGATGCACATCAGCGCATCTGTTTTCCGGGATTAACTATAGAGTAGAAACACCTACGTATTACGTTACCCCTGACTTGGTCTTGAATGGTCTCTGCTTGCCCAATGGTGGCACCTGCACCGACTCAGGGCTGGTTGCAAGGGGTATAAGCAGCTGTCCTGCATTTAAAGCTCAGCTGTGATACACATGTAAGTGGCCCACTTTTTGAAATTCATTTCAGCTTTCTAGAGAAACCCAAGATGCGAGTCATGGATCTGACCACAACTAGCTTGACATGAAGATGCAGGAGTCCTGTACCCAATGCCTGAACATCTAGTGTCCCTGCAACCAGATTAAATGGGGGAAGGGAGCAAGGCATACTCTTCCCTGTGCCTGGGAGCTGAACCAGTACATGCCAGGGGCGAAGGAGCCACAAGTACTGAAGGACAGGAGAATCTAGTGTTTAGTTTTGTGATTGGGGTGCTCAGTTAGGAAATGTGCTCCCAGGATATTTTTTATCCTGATTGATGTACACTACAGGGAGCAGAATTTAGACCCTCAGTCAGTCTCCTGCTTGGATGATGTCTTCTTGACTTACAGTGCTGGCTGCCCTCTGGCCTAAGAGTGATGGAGCACCTCATTTCCTTCTTCCCCAAGCCTCAGCATGCCTTAGTGCCTCTCCAAAGCACTTTCTTAGAATGTGGATTGAAACTCTCTGGGGCTGAGGAAGGCCTGTAATGGCTCTTTGCTTGTTGGCCAAGCACTCCAGGTAATCAGTGGTTATGCAAAAGCCGGGTGACTTCCTCCTTGTGCTCTGTAAACAACTTTCATGTGTAAGATCTGTCATTTCCTAGTGATTTCTACTCAGTCCACAAAGGCTGATGTCTTGGGTGGAAAGGATCTCCTAGAAGCTTTTTGTGGTGCCTTTCCTATGACTTCTCACTTAATGTAGGCTTTTACTTTAAAGTCACCTTCCCTGGCTGAGGGACTAGAGGCCGGTCATCTAAAACAGAAATGAAGCAATAGCTGTGTAAAGTACCTCAGTTAAGGCAAACACAAGATCTCTGTCTGTTTACAGTTCATTTTGTTTTTCAAAACCATGAAGTATGTTAATGGTATACTATCTGGCACATTAGACTATTACTTAAAAGCAACCATTTCAAGTCAAATAGAAATTGTTGCCAGTAGTACTGAGGTAAGCCGCATTCTGGCAAACGCTGATATAGAAAAGTTTATTTACAAGGCTAATTGTGTTGCAAGTGACTCATGAGACAAAGCATAGGGAAAACGCCTGCAAGCTGAAAGACTTTCTCAAAAGTGAGAAAGCTGAAAAAGTTAAAAAAAAAAATCAGAACTACGTACTGTGAAATGAACACAATTCATTTTTTATTCTTGGAAGAATAGAAAGAAGAGCACCGGTATGAAAAGAGCCCCCATATCTTCACGTTTGCTGGTGCCTAGGTTCACGAAAACAAAGCACAGAAAGGTTTAGATGCCACAGGAGACTCCAGTGGTAAATTGGGTTGCTGCTTTCCCTGAGGGTATACTTTTACAATGCAGCTAAGCTGGTTTTGGAGCTCTCTGTTGTCCTAAAGGTGGCAGTCCTGCTCCTAATACTTCCTCTGTTGGAGAAAAAAGAAAGAAAAGTGAAACATTTTTTCATAGCAGTTTACTTGCTTGAACAGGCCGTCTGGGAGTCAAGGCTGGGTAGATGAGAAAGAAGTAAAGAGCAGCTGTAGTGCCAGGAGAGCAATAAGGACTGCCCCAGAACTGCAGCAAGCAGCCACTCACTGAACTGTCTCATGAAATTCGCCTTCATAGGAAGAGCTCAGAATAGAGGGTACCTTAAATCTGCTCTTCTTATGTATACTATTCTACTTTGCATGGCACAAACGCACTGTTAGAGAAAGAAAGATTCTCTTACTTCGTGGTTAGGACACCATCAGGCAGAGGGAAGGAAGACCTCGCTTCTAGGGCTTGCTTGAAGTTTGATACTAGCTGCTGGAGCAAGATATTAAACCAAGGCCTCTCTATTCCCCCACTGTCTCCAGTCATTTCTCCTGCACCAAATTCTCTAGCCTGAAACTTCAAGTGCTGGGGAGAAATGCATACCTAGTGCTCAGCATGTCAGTAACAATAACATGTGCAGCGTATATCTGCGTTACAGTGCAGTCTCAGTAGGAGTGCTGGGTCTGTGCTGGCTCCTGTGCACAAGCTAGATTTGGTGTCTTTGCAGGACACAGCACTGTTCTGTGTAGGCATACCATCTCCCACCAGGCAGTCCATGTTAAAATACAATTCAACAGTTTATAAAATATTAAATTATTGCACTAGAATGACAATATTTCATTAAAATAGCAATATTGTTTCTGGTTCCAAAGCTGATTCTTCCGCTGTTAAAAGACCTAAAAGGTCAGTTTACCATTATATACAATATACATAAAGCTACCCAGTTTTTTAGTGTTCATTAGTTTGTTCACATAGAAACACATACAAATCAGCTTTTGCAAAGCCACAGATTAGAAGGCAAAAATAAAATTATTGACCATAGATATCTGAAGTTAGTAATGACCACTGTAGAAAAAAATTGGTGTGACTTTGGAACAAAAAATATTAATTTTGAGTAAAACCTTTGTAAAAGTGAGCTAAGATCACCCACTGGTGTTGACTACATCTAATCAAACTCCAGTATGAGCAAAACGTGACTTAAGTATCATTTCCAATCTGTGTGCAGTCTACCAAGAACGCTATTGCAATTCATTCATTCATTCTTTTATTGATAGTTATGAATCTAAATTGTTATCACATTTGACACTAACCTGCAAACAAATGATTGCTCCTTGCTTCTCCAGAGCATGTCATAAATCAGTTCAGGGGATGAAATTCTGAATGAGAAGGAATTTGAAGTAATTTGGAGTTGTTGTCAATCAGCTCCTTTCTGTAACCTACTGTTGGGGTGTAAATTCTAGTGCAGTTATTCTTCAATCACCAATTATTCTCACAAGAAAAGCCATAAGAAGACATGGAAATTCCCCTGGCATGAGCTTTACAAAAATGCCAAGCATGCCATTGGAATAGCATGGGTATGAAGAACATTCCTGCTTGCAGCTCGGAAGTTTCTGTTTGATAGGAAAAGGAGCTGAACATCTGTGGTTGTCCTGAGGCTACCCCCCCATGTTCAAGTAGATTTACTTTCACTTTCTACCTTTTTTAAATTGAGTAATATTTTCCTTAGAACATTTGAAACTAAAGATCATGTTAACCCTACACTTCCCTCGGGATATATTCAACTTCTGTATTTCTTTTAGACTTAATGTTTTTCTTCAGAAACATAATTTCAGCTATGTACCTTGGAGATACAGGGGCATGACAGGGTGTCTGCTTGTCCCATGCAGCTACGACACATGCTATGTAGATGTGTTGGCTGCTTTTTAACGGAATAGTCAGTTGTGGAAGAAAAACTTCTGTAGTTTGACAGCTAAAAGCTTAGGTAGGAGGTGTGAATCATTGCCTGAAAGCTGGGAGACACTTTGTTCATGCAAATTACATGGGGTGAAGTGAGGAAAGTAAAAGGTTTCTAGACAGCCAGAACTGTAGTGATCTCAGAATGGAAAAGTGGGGAAGCTGTGTAGGGGAAGATTGGGGTCAAGGAAAGGGAGAGGGCATGTTTTTAATCATGCCAAACATACCTAGTTTTCTAACTTTGAAGGCACTTCAGTTTTGCTGCATAGACACAGCTGGACAGGTTATGTCAAAGAAAATAAATGGACAAATAAGTAAATAATCTACTGTGGCTATAGACATGGTAGGCGATGCAAAACTATGAAGTGAAAAGAAGTGACCTAGAATACACACATCAAATGATGTTCTCTCTTGCTTGCTGTAGAATACCCACACTAAAGACCATTATTTTTAAAGATGTCATGCAATATCACAGATAAATCAGGAAAAAAGAAAAGGGAACAGAGAAAGGGAAAAGGGTAAGGGAAAGGAATTGTCTTTTCAGATTGGAAAACATCTTTATTTATACATAGCCAATACTCAGCAGCCTGACTTGCTTCTAGTGAATAAATGTCTTTGCTGGAGTTTTCCACCAAGGTTAATGAAACATTATGAAAGTTAGTCAAGGAGAAAAATTTTGTATCCATTTGAGTGTGTATGAATTTCACAGTATTTTTGTGTCTGTCACTGCAAATTACACTCATCGATGTTTATTTGTTTTTCAGATAAGACAATGGCCTGATCAGATTGCTTTCTTTCTCCAGCTGTATTAGCTGAATTTATCAATAAGCACTCGTCTTCCTGTTAAAAATTCTATATCCTAACCTGAAGACTTATATATAATTTTCTATTCTGGCAGTGAACTAATTACAGTGTGGGGTATGTCATTTTAATACTGACATAAGCAAGGCAAATTAAAAAGAAAGCGTCAAAATTTATCTCGTGCCATATTCAAAGGTTTTCTTTGAGTCCATAATGCAAAGCACAGCACAAAGACACAGTACTTTTGCGCTATGGATTTTCTGTGTATCTAGATCCACTCTGCAGGGTGGATCAGATGCTAGGTTTGGGCAAATTGACAAAGCCATTGATTTCTATTCATGGGTTTGCATTGATCAAGGTCCATAGTATTTAAATATACCATATATCTTCTTGAAAATTAGTTTGGGGAAGTACAAGACTGGAAATACTGGAACAGCTACTAACCTCTGAATAGTACCACTGCTGATTTGAATTTATGGCTCCATAAGGTCCTATCACAATGATAAAATTACTAATTGTTGATGTGTTAATCGAGGATTGGGTTACCGAGAGTTTCAGCTGCTTGGTTATAGCTGCATTTTAAATATTGAATTAGATGCCATTGGCTTCTATACAGGGAAATACATTACATTGTCAGGAGTAATCATTCAGAAAACTTACATTTAGGCATTCTATAGACTCTGCCTGAAATACTGACTTTGGACACCTGCTCCATGGTTTCTTACCATTTTCATCACTATGTGAGTGATCTACATAGTAAGGGTGAGGTGCACAAGATTAGTTTTTGAGGTTGAAACCCATTAGCTTCGTGACTGTCTTGGCAATGTAAGGCAGAGGATATCTGCATTTAGCTTTAGTTCAGTTACAGTGTGGCTCCATTTATTTTGAATTCCTAGTGAATCATTTTTAGAAACTGGTATTTTGAGAGGAACTTCTTATTCATTGGAATCCAGTTCAAAACCACATTTTGTCAGGAAAGGTTTTATCAAGAGGAGTGCATGCAACAATGCAATCAGTGAACTGTAGTAAACAATAATATGCGTGTTCTTATCCTACCAGAGTTGCTAAAGGGACAGTGTAGCTGGTTAAAATGAAAGGATCTATCCCCCACAACTCCAGTAAGGATTAACCCCTAGCCCGAGTAAGGCAGACTCACAAACTGTATATGTGTTTCTGGCACACCAAGCAAATGCCCTATATACTCATTCTCCATGAGTCAGAGAGCTCATATTTTACTTCACTGCTCCCACTCTTTCCAAAGGTTTTATTTACATTCTGGTGAGGAAAAGGAGTATTTCTAGTGTCTCAAGAAGTCTGTAGGATAGAATTTTGACTTCCTGGGTCTCTCAGAAATTCTAAATCTTTAAAAATGAATTCATGATTTTCCTTTTATTACATCCTTTCATCAGTTTTGCTTTCAGACCAAAAAGGTCATGATCGTAATTTGCAGAGATTAAACTTGATCTCACTTGACACAGAAATTTCCATTTTATTACTAACAAGTATATTATTTTGTAATGAAAATATCATACTGTATTATAAACATGAGCCCTAATCAAGCAGTTTACTTAGCAAAATGAATCTATCTGAAATCACTGACTGTATCTGTGCTCTCCTGCTACATGGCATGTGGCAGCACTCTGCAGGTCACAATCCTGAAATGTTTACATTACTTAGTTTGAGGATTTTTCTGGGCCATGCTCTTGGAAAAACATGGGGAAAATGCCAAAAATATATAACCCTTACAATGCTCTTACATAGTCCAGGCGAACTACATCACCACCATGACCGAAGTACTGTAGCACAAACTCCCCAAAGCCATTTCAATGACTGTTCTGAGATAGCTGAGTAGACCAGCTGGAGAAAACTGAATCAGGGTACATGAAGCAAAACAAAAATGCGGGGAAAAATGTGGTAGTCTTGGCAAGAGTTGTATGAGATGTAGGTCTGTCAGAGGAACTTGACATCTTGTGCATGATCACAACTGAAGGTGGGAACAGAGAGGAGCAGGAGGAAGAAAGGGAGGAGGTGGACAGAAAAGAATTTTATCCCTGAAGATATCCCCACAGAAGATGATGACGACGATGAATTGTCCTATGTCTCTACATACCGTTAGGCCTACCCTCATTATCTTGGATAAACTGATGAGGACCTCATTATTCAGGGCCACAGCATCAACCCTGGCAAATCCTGCTTCTTCCACAAACAACCCACGTCCTATAGAGTCAGACCTGACAGTGCCTTCAGTCATCAGTGATATTCCTCTGCTCCAGAGGAGAATCAGCCTGGCTGTATCCACTGGTTGTTGATCAATATTTGTTAAGGAGACTGCCTGAACTTTGCCCCTAGTTTAACCAATAGCTCAATATCTGCTGGGTAGTCACAGTCTGGCAGTAGGCTGAAACTGGCTTAAAAAGAGTTTCAAGAAGTGACTAGTATGGAATGGAATAAAATGACTATATCCAACAAAAAAAAAAGTAAAATCCTTCTTCTGGATCCAGTGTCCCCTGGATTGGGCTGAAGGACTTGGAATGGAGGTATTTCTTGTAGAAACATCCTAGACTAATCTACCCATGCCACAGCCTTAGGAAGGTGTTTAGGTACCTCTATCCAAGTAAAGGGAAGGATTCTCAGCAGTGCCAGTAATCATTTAGTCAAATCAATCTCACCAGAAGTGTCCATTTTGTTTAGGAAAACTATTTTTTCAATAGACAGATAATCTGATTTTTGTCCAAATATGAAAGATGATTTTTTCTTAATTTCTGATAAATACTGGGGTTTTAATATTAATTGAAAGCTTCTTTCAAAAATAAATGGTTTGCTAACCACTTTTACATTCATTAGGAAAAAAATGAAGCAAAGGTGAATTGCTCATTTTTCTGGCAGGTTTTGGTTCCTGAAATTCTCTGGCTGTCACTAGCAAAACTGGTATTTTACCCATCATCCTAGATAAGGGAATGCTTTTAACATCAACTTTTACAGTATAATACAATTAGAACATACTCTTGTTTGAATTAGCATTTCAGTACAGAGAAGTTCAAACACAGGGAACTGACAGATTTCTCAGATGATTTAACCAACCGGTTAGGCATAATAAAAAATGACCTTTCTATTAGTTTTACTAGATCTCTGACTTTGCAGACAGCAAAATAATCCCCATTCAAATGTCTTAGCAGTGAAATTAAAACACTAGTGTTCAGACTGGGAAGTTCAGATATTGATTTATTTGTAGTTTTATACATGTACAAAATTCAGTAATTTTAAAGCAGCACAGACTGATAAAGATGGACACTATACTTCAGCATGGCAGTGTTGAAGTTTAAATCAGCAAATCAACATTCACTTGAATTTAGGATTCAAATTAAATGACCTTAATCTACAAATTTAGGAGGAGTTACTGGAATAAGCAAAGAGAACATTAATGAGAAAATATGGAGGCTAGTTATTTTAGCTCAACAGACTAATGACTACCTTCACCATGTACAGGGACCAAGCAAAGACTGATTTTATCAGTGATATTCATTGCAGATTCCAACACCACAGCTCAAGTATTCATGATCCCTTCAACTAAAAACCTCTTTACTAGCAGGCAACAAATATGGGATTTAGGCTGAGCCAGTTTGTCTTATGTGACATTATCTAAATATCCTTTAAATAAAAGGCAGAAGCTTTTGGCACTGTGTTTCCAGTCCTCTGCTTATTAAAGCCTTGACAAAACCACCCAGGAGCAGAGATCTATTGTGCTTCCCCTTGCATCAGCAGAGTAAAGGATGTCCACCTGAAATTACACAGCAGGTACACAGTAATACTAATGAACCTTCCCATTAATTTCATTGAGAAGCTATTTCAAATACATGATGCCATCATTATTATTTCAATGAAAAAGTACTGAGACATTATTTTTGTTATAGATAGTTATGCAACTTGTTGTGGTGCCTTGCTGTGTTTTTTGACGAGTTGTGCCTAAGACCAGATAGGTCTTTCCTCTACCAGAAGAGAACTGAGCATTAAGTAACCAACAAAATGTGTGAGTCTCATCAAAGATGACTGTAGGGAGCTCAAATGGTATGTTCAAACTCTGCGAGCCAGAAGTTACCCCAAACAGTGTGGTGGCATACTGTATGTCTTCACTCACCCCTAAAAGGAGGAATTATTATATGCAGAATATAATTTTTGTGTGTAGCTTGGAGAATTCTACCACCTTCCAAGTTAGCTTCTGAACAAACTTCATATGTTAAAGTGCTTTTGAGGATTTTCTTTCAAAATAACTTCAGTACAGCTTTTTAAATTTTACAGCAAGAGGTTCTTGGCATCCTTGACCCTAGCTGAAGGATCTGAGCTGGTGAATTCTCTGCTTGAGATGTAGGGTGGAGCCTCAGAGCAGAAGCATGTGGAATAAAATCAGAGAACAGAACATACCAACAGGTGAGAAATCAATATTTTAAATGGCAATCTATGCCTTCCAGAAATCCCACTTCTCTTTCAGGAAGATTTTGTTTGGTTACAGGAAATTTGTCAGACCTTATAGCTGGTGTTCCACTACTGACAGGTTTCTTAAAAGAAGATCAGAACGTGAAACAAGGGCACTGGAATGTAAAAGTCGCTCAGCTACTTTGAAAAAACTTGAGTCAGAAGTAGTCAGTGTCACTGTTTGCACTCCAGGATAATATTCTACTCCTTTTAATGCCAACTTGCACAAATGGCAATAGGACTGAAACTAGTTATAATGAAATTGAAAGACATAAGCTCAGTAGAAAATATGTGTGGAAAATGACAAATTCAGGTGCTACATTTAGACACCTCTGACTGGAAATAAACTAGACAGTAAGTCCATGTGTTTACATAGGAATTCTAAGAGGCTTTTTCAAAATTATGGGAGAAGTATGTGTTAGATTAAAGTTCACAGCCTTAATCCCTTTATCAGAGAGGTCTATTGGAATGAATTGTGGGAATGTCACAATCCACCATTTAGAGGTTTAGATGTAACCTCAAGCACAAAAAGAAAACAAGATTATGCAGCTTTTAAGAGGAGTAAGCTGTCTAGCCCCAAGTTTAAACAAAGGCCTCATTAGGACACCCTGGTTTGTAGGCTATGTCCATTAGTGACACCATATTATGCAGTCTGGATAGGTTAAAGCATGGACTAAAGTATCTACTTCTTTCAAGTCTGCCTAAGGGTTAATATGAGCAAAGTTAGTCATTAAGGTGAAGAACCAGCAAATGTTATACAGACCTAAAGAGGTAAGTATAGCAAAATTTATACATCTTCCAGTAAGGCTATGCTGGAGGGGATTTCAACAAATCCAGTGGAATCAGTCTCCAGCAGGTTCATTTTGACGCCACCTTTGTCTCCCTTTCCTGTAGTCATACCTCTGCACTCAGTGTGGCAAGGGAAGCTTGCTTTTGCTTCTATGCCCCCTCAGGCTTTGACACAGATATTCTTCTTCTTCCTATGTTTGTGTGTCCATAGGTATGGAAAGGGAAAGGAAAAAGTTTCAGGATCAAGTCCTGATGTCTCTCTGTCCTTGGCCTGGAACTGATTAAGAGTCCTTTGCCACCACACACATGCCTCCAGTACTGTACATGAGACATGAAGTTCATAGACAAAAGAATCATTACAGAAGGTATCAAGATTTCTAGGTTATATGTAACTCCAGGTAAGATTTGCCTTCTTCCTCAGCTTGATTCTGATCTCACCCCAGTCAAAAGCAAATGCCCAATTTTATGTTACCGCTTTAATAACAGAATGTCTGTAGAGTATGCACAATGAAAATCTTAACTTCAGATTTATTTAATAGTAGTTATAAAGATACTTAGAGAACAAACGGTTGATTTTTACAATACTATTGGTAATCAAGAAGAATGAAGTAACTTTAGGTGAATAGACAAATAGAAAAAAAGACTAAATTATTTTTTCTTAAATTAATTTATCTGTAATGCTGAGATACCATAGAATAAAAAGAGAGTGGCAGAGGACTCATGCCTTTACTCTCTACTCTAGAATTAGGCTAGACAAATGTGACATTCTAACCTTTTCCTTGGCAATACTAAAGAAACTAAATATGTGTACGTGTATCTATCAAATATATGTACCTATATATCTCTAGGGACCTGGTGAGGTGAAAGGGTTAAATCATGTTTAACCAGAATGTATACTTAGTATTCTTTATCTCCCTGGAACTTGCTAGCACTTTGAGGACCAATTCACTAAGAATGAATAATACCACGAATGACATCAGCTTCCGCCAACATGCAAAAGGTTACTATGGTAATGGAGAAAGTTTTTCACAGTACAAAACAAGTACCATACTTGATATATTAGCCAGCCAAAGAAAGCAGTCACATATAAACTACAGCATCTTTCTAATGAATAGCCATTTATGCAGCATGCATGTTAGCAATTCTGCTGAGTTCCTCTGAACATCAAACTGTTGGCAGTTATATTGAAAAACTTGGCAGATTTACAAAAGTGTTAACATTTTGTTTTCAGCAGCTTGTTTTTTTTTTTCTCTTGGAGCCCATATCTTCAGCATATTCACAGAGTCTTTAGCCAATGCCAACCAGGAAGGTCTCTGATGTGAGCTTAAACGTACTGTATATGCCCACTGAGAAGGCAGGATGTCCAAGCCATGCAAGTGACTCAAAATAGACCTTTTTTTTTTCCCCCTCCCAATTTGTGGCAGAAGAACAGATGGCTTCTTTGTTAGGTGGCACTTTCTTTTTTATTTGCTCACCACTTTTTCCATAAGAGTTTAATCCACAAAACAATGCAGTATATTTACTACAATGCGAAAGCCAGAAAATCTTGAAACCTTCAAATCATATCAGTGCACATATGTGTGTGTGTATATATATATATATATATATATGGATATTTGTTTACTGAATCAAAGCCAGCATCAAACCAAACCACATCAATATCCTCTCATAAAAAAATATATTTAAAGAAATCTAAAAATAAATAATTCAAAATGGAGACAAGATATTATTTCTTTGCCTCTGCCACTTCTCAAAAGAAAAGCAGTGAATTCTTATTTTGGATGTGGTCCTATCAACTCTCCTTTCTTTGTTGCAGGGGATGCTGAGAGATGGGGGAAAGAGAAAATCTGAGAGCAGTTACAGACCATGATTCTAAGAGTCTGCTGGCAGATAACTCTTGGATTTGCTGCTGATGTAGATTATTGCAAATCTTGTGCCAAAGGACTTGGGTAACAGCTGAAGAGACCTTCTTCACAGCACTTCTTCTATGTTTCTTCATTGCATTTCCCTTGCCAAGGATGAAGGAGTGAATAAAAAGCAAAAGAATATATGTAGAGTGAATGAACTTTCATGCAATAAAACATTCCTGCATTCCAGAAAAAAGGAGTAACTGATCTTGGATTCTATCTTCTGCCACCTATGTAGTACATTTTGGCTTTAGATGCTGCCAAATATATACATTTAAAATGCTGCTGAATTTAAACTTCACTTCCCAAGTCTTTCTGTGTATTATCATCCCATCATTCAGCCTGCTGTTGTTCTCATAGTCATGAAAGGTTGTTCCAATTCCACATCTGCATTTCTCAGCAACCTTTCAAGTAAGATTTTGAAATGGATTTTAAATATGAAACAACATTGATCTGGTGATTTTTTTTTTTGGTATAAATTGATGTCCCCCTAATGTCAGAATCAGAATATTTCCTATTCTGAAATTTGAAATCTGTCAGCTCTGTATTCTCTGCTACAGAATTTCTAAGGCACGCCCTATGAAGGACATCTGAACTACATATTTTGAGATTTTTTTTGGTAAAGTTTTCACAATTTATTGTCTTCTCTGTTATCTCATTTTTTACAATGTTAGTTGATATGTTGATTGTGATTTTTTATGTTTGTTTCAAATACTGGCAAAAGGTAAATGAGATGGAAAAACAGGAAAGACTTCCTTTTCATTTAAAATCCAGTGCCTTTTTTTTTCTTTTACAGCTTTGTTTTATCCTTTCTAAGATATTTCACACCTAATTGCTGTTCTGTAAGTGCAAAAGTGTGGCAGTTCAGGAACAGACAACCAGCCTTTGGAAATGGAGGTGGCAGCAGCGCACAGCATGTGTGTTGGCCTCAGCCCTGCAGGCTGGCTGGTCTCTGTGGGTTAGCAGATGCTGGGGGCAGAATGCCACCCATTTTCCAGAGCAGGAGTGCTCTCTGTTATATTGGGGGCATGCTTGCAGGCTAGAGCTGTGTATTTTTAGGCACTGCAATAAAAATCAGAGATGATCGTTTGGGAAGTACTTTTCCATATAGTTCATGCAACTTACCTGTACTCTGACAAACCTTTTTTGGTGAGATCTTTTGTGTCTCAGGCAGGAGCAAAACCAGGCTTTTGGTAGCAAGTTTTTTAATGTTCCTGTGCTAACGCTGTCTCAAAAGCATCAGTAGCTTTCTTTGAAGAAAATAACAAAACAGTGCTCTTTAAAGTACTGCCACCACACAATATTCCTGAGGACCTGATCTGCCCTTTATGAAAAGGAGCTTGTTAGGTCTGGACTCCTAAAGGTGTTTAGATACCCATCTTCTTTTAAGTGTACACTGGGCTTAGTACTGATATTCAGCTGCTGCTCCACAGGCATCTAACTAACTAGGAAGACTTAGACCCCTTTGAAACAACTCGCCACCTACATTAATCATTGAGGGTATTTCCTTCCCTTGGATGTACAGGGAAGCAACACCTGGCAGCCCTGGGGAGTAAGTACTGAACACTCATTCTGTGTCATACATGCCCTCCTGGTTGTGATGTTAAGAAACTGGAGCAGATGAACTGACCACAACCTTGGTTCTACAACTTCTTCACACAGATTTCAGTTTCAGGGGGACCTTTGTTGAGCTGCAAGCTGCATTTTACAGACACAACAGAATCAAGACACGGAATTTTATGCTCTGCTTCACAAATTTCAGTAGGTTAAGTACAAAGGTTTGGATAATGATGAATAGAGTACCTGGCACTGAAAACAGTCATTCACCACAGTTGCCACACAGTATTATGAAAGACAAGTTATTTTTGTCATTTTCCTATTCTTCAAAGAATGTTGACAATAATTTTAGTTTCATTTGGCAGCAGTTTGATTTCTTTGTTGTATTTATACAGAAAGAAACAAAGCTAACTAAAAAAAGTGACTCAAGCTTAAGGAGTGTTCCAATGAAGAATACAAAGAAGAATCCCTCACACTCCATCATTCTTGCCTGCCATGAGGGTTATTTATCATTGCCTCTATTTGCAATAGCTGGTTTTCTGGCTTAAAGCCTAAAACGCAGTTTTTCCTGCTTTGTTTAAAATCAAAGGCAGATCTCAATTTTTTTCAAATTTATGTTGTCTACTGCAAAAATGAAGTTGTTTCAGATTTTCTACATCCCATTGCTTAGGACTGCTATATTATTTTTTTTTTTTTTTTGTAAATAAATACAGGTAGCTGTATTTTTTTTAAAAAAAGTATGGAAATACTGTCTGATATATAGACAGTTGTAATTATACTACCAAGAGCTATCATAACAATTTATAGCATTTAACAAGACAAGTTCAAAACAGCATGACTCTACCACTATCTAACAGAATTAAAATGAATGAGCAGAGGAAGTAATAGTATCAAATACCACATCATTTTTTCTTGTTCTCTCATCAGCTTTGCCAACATGAATTATTTACATTGGCTGAGCAAGTAGAATCAGTCTCATTCTTAACTATGTGCAGGTGAAAAAAATGTAACTTTGATAATGATGAAAGCCTCTTATTGCCTGCAGTTATTTTTCTACTACTTCCAGTTATGAACCTGCATTTTTGAGTCTACTCCTGCTTAATTTCCATAGTATAAGACATCTAGAAGGGTGGCTTAATAGGGTTAGGGTTAAGGTTAAGGGTAATCTATGCCGTTCTGTAAGTGCAGTTTTTAGTTCAGCCAGTTGAAGCCACCACAGTTTTCTCATCCCTCTCTCTCACACCTACCAGAATAGTCCTTCAATGACTACAGAACTTGATGTCATGTAGTTTGTACACCACTCTAAGCTGACTAGGGAAGTGATTATCCTAGGACTGGAATTTCAGAGATTATTTTGAGCCATCTGCATCTCCCCTTACCCTTCTTTAGCCATTATCTTTTACTGCAAGCATCTGATTTACATCTACTGTTCAGATATTTATGACCCTACCATTGCATTAAAGACCTCACAATCACAATACATTCACATACTATTTCACCCACTCCCATTGTATTATCTCTGTATCTCATTCCTTCTGCTCACAGCCCCTTCTTTCCACCTTCACCCAAGAAATGCAACTGCACATTTGAGCCATACGCACAAACAGATACGGACCTCAGATGTTGTCTCACTTCTGAATCCACTTTTCTACCTGAAGCACTTCACAAATGAGATATCTTGACAATAGATGAACTGACATTACATGAACAAGATGTCACATAAGTGAATAGCTGGGGAGAAGGAGAGACAGAGACAGACACTGGCTCTGAAATCTCACTGTATTTCATACACAGTTTGTGCCTCCAGCAGAAGACAAATCGTTGTGTATTACAGCATCAGAGGGGAAAGCAAAGATGAATATGGGAATCAGTTTCTGAAGGTGACTTGAGACTGGTGCTTATCTTATAAGTAATGCACAGCAGGCTAGATGGATACACCCTGCAACTGCTAGGCAGACTGCAGAGATTTGAACGGACTCCAAAGAGGGAAGAACTTAATCTTGAAGGGTTGGCACTCAGGTATTCAACAGAGCAGAGTTTAAAGAAAAGGCAAAAGGCAGGCAAGAGAGGAAAAAAGAGATATGAGTGGTATAGAACTAACTGGTGGTGAGATGAGCTGGAGAAGAAATATGGCTGGGAAGAAGGGCACCTCCCCATCTCAGGAAAAATCAGGAGACAAATCCTGGTCTTTCCTATTCTGACTTTTAGTCAGACTTATTAATTTAAAAGTTTTATCCTAATACCACTTCAGGATGCCCTGTTGGAAGCTGCCATTTCTAATAAAAATTTCAGGAGAGATGTATCTTGTTTCTCTTTTTCCTCTTTACCTGAATTTTGAGATATTCTTAACCAGATTTCTCTTTTACTTGTAGAGTTCCCTTGGGCTGCTAAACAGCACCTTCAAAACAGGGATAGTGCTGTGCTGAAGTTTGTAAAGCATGCATTTTATTAGGGCTGTAGCAAAATGGCAGATTGTTCAGTCAGGAATAAAAAGCAGGTTTACTAAGCAAGTAACAGAGGACTTGCAAGCCACATTTCACATGGCTGACTGAGTGCCAGACTTGGAACCTCTGTCAAAGGGCTTACTGCCACACTGTACTGCATCTTTGCCCTAGTTTGAGTTTTAAACAGGAATTATCCACCGACTTCCAAGTTATAATGGAGCAAATAAGAAAGCAGTCTCATGCTTTAGTATTTGAGATTTAAGCTCAAGCAATAACAGAAAAGCCTAGTCTATGATTCTTTCCTCTCAGGTATGAGAAAGAAAGAGAGAAAAAGAAAGAGAACTGGCAAAACTGAAAAAATGTCCAGAAGGGACATAATTCTGGGTATGTCCCTGTTAGCTTATATCTCCAGATAAATCCCTCCAGTTAGCTAGCCTGACCTCCTGGATGGGAACTTTTTGAACATGTGTTTGCCAAAGCAGAATACGGGAGAAAAATTCAATTCTGACATGACCTTCCCACTCCCACCCCCCCCACCCCCCACTCCCCCTTGTTTTTGTACCCTTTAAAAATTGTAAAGTTTCATTTCTTGTGAATTTTCTCGTTCAAATGAAAGCAAGAATTTTGTGGTTTGAGGCCTCATCTCAGCTCTGGGAGACCCAGTTTCAATACTTACTCTGGCTGAGGGAATTTAGGTTTGTATTTGCAGTGGAGGATCCAAGCCATTAGACTCATTTGCATTCTTTCTAGGTTGAAACTGCTCTTCTTTCTTTTTTTCTCAGAGTGCTTCAGACTCACAAACCGCCCTGTTCTGCTGATCACCTCCAGCTACTGAAGAGTGCCTCAGGAATGGTGGTTCTTGTTAGAAATGGAAGGGTTAACGTGGCCTTCCTTTTCATAAGATGATTGAGCTTGACAACCTGGCTAGATCACACAGTCTAACCCCAGAAGTTAATCAACCACGTAACTAACTGCTGCCAAGTCCATGCCAGCTAGGACTGAACACATTCCTGTCAAGAGAGTATCTGTGTGCTCCCATCTGGACCAGTTTCTTACATACTTACACCTAATTCAGATGAACCTCAGCAATAACAGTATCAAGCATTTCTTAGGGGTTATAGGGGGAGTCTGCCATACATCATAGTTGAAGGAAAGGAAAGGAGGAAGCCAAACCGAACATCTCCCAAAGAGGGGGCAAAAATTACCAGGACAAAACATTTACTGAGTGTGATTTTTAGCAGCTGATTCTACTTTTGAAACAGCCTGAGGTACTGCTTGCAAGAACTCTAAAATGATAGTGGAACACTTTTATTCTGCTAATACATTTTTTTCAATATTTCACAGACTCATTCTAAGCTCTAGACCTACACAAACCTATACAGTCAGGTATCTGTGTTTAGCTACAAAAATCCAGCATCGTTGTATACTCTACATAGGTTTCACACACTTCCTGAGGTATATGCATTCACACAAGAAAGTGACAAGAATTACAATCACTTTGTGAAGGTCTGCACGTGAAGAACAAACAGCTTGGCTGTATTAAGGATGTTATAAAACACTGTGCTCATTACTGCTTCGTAGCTGTACAAAACAATTGAAAAATCCAACAAAGCTGGAAAAAAACGTTGCGTGCTTGGGTTGTGCAGGCTGGCTTTGGAAGCAGTGTGGTAAAGTAAATCTTAAAGTTTGTTTTGCATTTCAAGCTCTGCTACAGGTTTTGTAAGATCAAGTAATTTCACCGCTCTTCCTCATGTCTTCATGAGAGGTGTAAAAGTTAGAAAATGGAATATTCATTACAGAGCTTATTTTTTTGTAATACTGCTGAGCACTGCTACTATGTGTATAGCCACTACTATCTGCCTATAAAAAGGGATATACTTGTCTTACCAGAACATTAGTGTCTGATTAGACCCTCTGGGGCTACTGCATTCCAAACAATTAATCAGATACATAGTATCCAAATTGGTCAGGAAGGCTACAGACATTAAAAATGGGAGGTTTTTGGCCTGCAAACAAGCAGAGGTCAACATGAACTCAGGAGACCTGTCAGCAGGCCACCCATTAACAGGGATTTCACTATTAATTATTTCCTCTCAATACCAGATTGATGCAAGGAATAAAGAGCAGCTGACGGAGCTGAATGAGTTTATTGCATAAATGTAGAAAAACTATTTCAGTTTATGCTGTATTTGCATGTATTTTGAGTAATTAAAAAAATAAATAACAAATATCAGAGCTGGAAAAGATAAAGTTATATAGAAAAAATCATTTAAACATACATAGATGTGATAGAATTGTATCAGAGATTTAACACACTGACGTTCCATATTAACATGTCTTCATTGTATTAACAGTGCTAAAATGAATAGCTGTGCTATTTGCAGTGGCTTTAACGAAAAAGAATGATCATGTTAGCTCAGTCCCTGTGAATAATGTATGAGGCTGGATTGAACTTACTCACCTCATCTTGCATTCAGTCTAAAACCCCCACAAAATAGAGGGCTATATTTAGCATTAAGTAACAATTTCTTGTTTTAACTTCCATATCATTACTTCTGTGCAGTTAGAGATTGGTTGGAAAATTGCATATAGAGTAGTTTTCCATTTATTAGAATTTTCAGATGCCATCTCAGTGTCAGATGGGGGCCAGTCTGGGAGTTTTTCTGGTTTTCCCATTTGAATCTTTCAGGCCCTCAATGCGTTTTTAATAGGCCATAGAAGAATCAATTAAATCTTGTTATTTGGATGCATTACAGGGTTATGCTCTTGTGGATATCTAGCTAGTGTTAATTAACCAAGGATGAAAGTATTTTGTGCTTTAAACTGGTGTAAAATGCTGTGTTCATAAATCTCACAACAGTTTAGAATGGAAAAGACTTATTAATAATAGCAATGCATTGATGAGTTTATGACTTCCAGCTGAAGAAAGTTATGTGGAAAAGATGACTTCATTATCACCTCTATTTAAATCAACCTATTTTCAACATTTTATTCTCTTAAAAAAACCCTATACTTTAAAATCACTTTGAAAATCTTGACTACCTAGGACAGTAACGACTTTGAAGATATGAAGTCACCCACTCTCCCATAGCAGGCAGAAGGGTTCCTGAGGAAAATACCATGAAGCTGTGAGGAATCTTTCCAGTCCTGCTTATACGTGAAAAATCAACCTGCCCCTGCCCCAGCTGGGTGAATAAAGACAGTATTCAAAAGAAAACAGTGAAGATGGGCAGTAGCGGAACAAAAGACAGTCAGGTCATTTCGTTCTGTTGTTTTTTATAATTTTCCCGATCAACTGCAAATGGGGGCAACAGCAGAGTCCTGTCAATGGACAACACTGAGAAAACAGGGCTTGCAAGAACAGCTGACGGTCTGTGTTGGCTGCAATGAGATTTAGAAGTAATAAAAGAGCAGAAAGGCATTTTCATAGCAGCCAGGGAGGTACAGAAGTAGGAAGGAGAACAATAAGCAGGGCAAATGGAGCTGAAAGGTGATGGGAACAGACTTAAGGAAGAGAATCAGTGGTGACTGTGACAAGTATCTGTCCAGCAGAATTGCAGTATGACATCCCCACCCCACCTGCTTTCCCACTGCTGGGGAACAGCAACTTCTTACTCAATTATGCCTCCTGGAGAGGAACAGGCAGTTTACACATCTTTTATCAATCTGATTAATATCTTCCAGCCATAGTGCTTTAGATTTCCTGCGTGAAAGTCCCTGCATAGCCAGAGGCTATTTCCCTTAGTCCTGCTACACCAATGTCTGTCTAGAAAATGAAGATATTATCCCTCTTTCGCAGTGGCCATGACAAACAGCATTCTGGTGTTGTAACATTGGTCACAGGAGTACTGCAGGGCAATATATGCCTGAAGACCCAAATGAGAAGGGAAGTAAAAAAGTGCCAAGTAAAAGCCACTGTGATCTTTCCAAAGAAGAAGAACACTTGGTATATAGTTTAATATTTTTTGAAGACACTATAATGATTGACTAAGTCATAATTAAGTGTTGCACATGATGCATGGTAGCACTCCCTCGACATTGCACCAAGTGACACAGTCATTTTCAGTTTGCTGATGCTATTGTAATATTTTATGCAATTACTTACTTTTCTTGTTGTTTTAGGCAGGCTGTATTATACAAAAAATCAGTTCCTTCAAGGCAAGGTTTAAAGCAGTGAATAGCAGTAGAAATTAGTTCAGAAGGTATTAAAAAATAAGGTTTATTTCCTTGAAATTTATGCTTGGATTCAGTCTGCAGTCACTTGTGTTTCTCAGTACAACCTTTGGTAAGCCCAGGAAAGATCCATTTGGACCAAGTACTACCCTAAAAAAGCTTCCCTTCATGCTAATATGATTACTTTCTTCTTGTCCTGCTACTGAAGAAGAACAGTAGTTTCCTGGAACAACTAACATTCATTAAGGGATCCCATCATTCACCAAGCACAGACACAAGCACAAACAGTTTGCTAAGCCAAGCGCTGTCTATAAGAACAAATACATCCCCTGTATTTCTAAGGAGGCAGAACACAAGTTGTCATGTCTCAATAAGGAACTGGATAAATATTGTAAAATATTGTTTCAGTAGAGCAGATGTTCAGACCATATTGACACCTACTATGAAACTCAGGCCCCCTGGGGCAAGAAACTTTATTTACAATGGAATTAAATTATCTCTGAATGTGCGAGCAACATGTTACCTAAGGCAAAGAATAAGATTACTTCACATTTTCTAAAAAAAATAAACCAGACCCACAATTCCCATGTGCTTGAACATCAGTTTCAGAAAACCAGAAACCATCTACTAGTCATTTATATAATTTTTATTTTGTAAATAATAAGTTGATTAGGCACAGAAAAACAACACAAATTGCAAGGTTTTTTATTTTTTTAAAGCCATTGTTCTATTGCTAGATATGTGGATCAAGTCTGATCTCAGCATTTTGTTTCAATTACCGTATAGACTGTCATCTGAAAAGAAGCTCCAATGGAGGACAAAATGAGGCCTATGTAAATTAAATGGCATGTGTATTTCATTTTATAGTAGGGAGCAGCACAAAATAGCTCCAGGAGATCTCATGGGGCTTTTCTAAATGATGATTTCCTAAGAATAGTTACAGTACTGTTATGTTATAACCCCCATTTCAGTCTGCTGTCTTTTGAAAAAGGAGTCCTAGAATCACTCTGAAAGACTATTAGCATGAAACTGTTGGGATAGAGAAGGTGTAAGATTAATATCCAAAATTTTATATGAAATCCACCAGCACAGAGCCTACACTGTTGCTGAATCAGCATTAAATAATGATTTTTTTGTGGCTTTCTTTTCCAAATACACAGATAGCTTACAGATTGTGAAGATGAAAACAGGGAGTTATTTTATACAGAGACACAGCGATAGGGAGTTTGGACTTTCTTACAGCATAAATACAGCACAATTTTTAGTGAGATCTAATTATTACAAAAAGAAGCAGACAGTATACACGAAGTCATAAAACTAAAACCAATGAAGTGACAGGGAAGGGGTAAACTAAGGCTCAATCTAGAGAGCCAAAAGGAAAAGATCCAACATAAAGTCCCCTATACATTTTCTTTTTATGAAGTTAATAAAATCTAGAGAAAAAAAAAGACATAAAGTTTAGAGGCATCAGTTCCCTATTCAAAGTCTAAGGCAAACCCATGTACTGAAAATTAGTTTATTTTGCTGGGAAGTCTATCCTTGCTTTCTATATTGTACACACTTATCTGTTCAGCCTGACAGCGAACTACCAACAGCTATCACAATGGCTAAAGATCATCTGAATTTACTTCATTTTTGCATAACAGAAAAAAATGAAAATTCATGTCTTTGCAGTGAGTAAGTGCACTACTTATACCTCTTTAATCTTAAATTGAAATTCCTACAAAAGTTCAAACATAAGGCAGAAACTGTCTTTATAGAAAAACTCTCCAGAAGCTGTATTAATATGCATTTTGGCATATTAGATTTTACATTAAGAGCATTTACACTGTCATACAATCTCACTAGCATCAAATCTTCGGCTGTCAAAGAAAAAGATCCTCTGTAAGGTAGATAAGCTCCACCAAGGCCCTTATTTGTAAACACAGTACAGCTGCCAAGTGCCTCAGAATGCTCTTAAGTTACCTGATCACGTAGTTGGGAGCAGACTGTAGGACAGACTTTGTCAGCTTGCAAACAGGACGTGTGTCTTCCAATCTGCAATCGAACTTTCATGTATTAAAAATGGATAAAGATAAGGTGCTATGCAAATCCCACAGATGTCACATAACACATTTACTGGTTTACAACTTATAAAGCCAAATTATTGCTCAGGGCATCAGATTTCTTCCTCCCTCTCCTGCCCACTTCTATCTTTCATGTTAGACCATACATTATTAATCAGGTAAAGTTGCTTCCCATGTCCCCACCCCCACCTCCTGCCCTGGGCTTTTTTTAAAAGAAATTAAATAAATTTGAAATTTGTCAACTGGGGTACTGGAGAAACTTATTCTTGCTATTCATATTCTTTCTGCCAAATTAAAAAAATACAGAATACAGGCAGACAGAGAGAGAAATAAATATTTAAAAAAATGTTCAACACTTTTGCCCTGTAAAAAAAAGGGTAAGATACTAAAGAAAAGAGGACTAACAGCCAGGCATTTTCTGGAAATCAGAGAGGTAACATGAATTCAGGTATTTTTCTCTGTAAAAGTGTGTATATTAGGAAGTGGTACGTACTGTTGATCAGGACACTGGACCTCTAGATTAAAGACCTAGCAGTAATAAAAAGAGTGATACAGCTACCAAAAACTTCAGGAGAAAAGATTTTCACTATAACTTCACTGCTGATAGATCTTCCACTGGCTGGGCAGATAACTGTTCATACTCCTTCCCCTATACCCCAGCTTCCCTCCTTAATCAGAAAAGAAGTAAAAATTCCATTCTGGTAAATGTGTTCACTGAAGAAATGTCATTTTCAGCGACTTTTCTTTCAAGTGTGACAGCAAATTTCACATCTTTAGTGAGAATGACCACGTTTTCACACTAAGCCTTTGCAAACTGCCCTCAGCAGGCGTCAGCGTGAGGCATTCTGCTCCCACACTCCCAAGCACTGCCTCTCTAAGCACATTTTTTCTTTCTCCAACAGTGCTGTATGTTATCTTTAAAGCTGTGCGAAGTGTTTGTGAGAGGGACAAGCCCAGTGACAAACCACTAATTACGTGATCTAATGCCAAAATCTGTCAGTATGGTTTTAAGTTCTGGTTGAAAATGGGCAAACTATTAAATAAATTTAAGTATTTTTTTAGCATAGCTTTGTATGCCTTCAAAGTACAGTAAACCACATAAATATTGTTTACCAGGGAAGAACTGTCATCTATATGTGTGGTGGATTTACCCTAGCCAACACCCGCCCAGCCTTCCACTTCTCCCTTCTCCCACAGGATGGGGAAAAAATAGAAGAAAGGAAAGAAGACTGGGGGATCGTGTTACTGACAGTTTAATAGGGAAAGCAGAAGGTGTGCACATAAGCCAAGCAAAATTAGGAATTTATTCTCTACTTCCCATCAGCAGGCAGATGTCCAGCCACAGGACCTCAGCATATGTAACGTTCGCTTGCAGAGACAAATGCTGTCACCACGAACGTCCCCCTTTTTTCTTCCTTGCCCCAAGCTCTCTTGCTGAAGCGTGGCATCATGTGGGATGGAGCATCCCTCTGGGCAGTTTGGGTCTGTTGTCCAGGTGATGTCCCTTGCCAGTCTCTCGCCACCTGCAGCCTGCAGGCCTTTGGATGAGGTGTCGTGGACGGAGTGGCAAACTTCACTCCTAAGGGAAGAAACAATATACTTGATTGATATAAAGTTGTGAGTTTACAAAGTTTGACAGTAAGTGCAACAGTTTAACAAGATTCAATGGCAAGGTACACTCTATTATTTACTGCGTAGAGGACAGGGTCAGACAAAACTGTCAGGGAGACCCGCCGGTTGAATCATAAGGTTCAGAAAGGAGCCCCTTGCTTTCTAAACTCCTTCTCAGAGGGGAGTTTTGGTGTGGCTGGATCCAGACTTAGCCATTGGTTTATATCTAAAGGTTTATATACACAATCAATCTTTCATCTAAGATTTCAATGTTCAGCATGCTATTAATCACTTACCAAGAATCTGTTGCAGCAAGGAATCTCTCAACTCCAAGGAGTAACGTGGAGAGGCACCCCTACTTGAGGGGAGATGCTGGCATGCAGCCTACTGCTGTGCAGGAGAGCTCAGCGGGCCCTGGGCTGTCTTCTATTTGTCGAGTAAGGCAATTGACTTACAGTCATATTTGCCTACCAGCTGTATTTTGGTTGGCGCATGCTCAACTAGCCCTCAACTGTTGAGCAGGATTTATGACTCTCCGCTATTGTGTAGTTATCTGTCTCCCCGAATTTCAACTTAAGCCATCACAGCCACCACTGGTGGCTATTGCTCAGTCAGAAAGGGGTGCGGGGAAGCACGCAGCCACAGAAGAAGATGGAGAGGAAGCCTTGATGCTGTGCAAGCACTTTTCAGCAATAGCCAAAATGCTGCTCAGCAATAGACAAGGCCATTTTAGCCCCAAATGCAAAGCACAGTGGCATACGGGCTGCTATTAAGAATGTTAACTCCATCCCAGCCAGATCTAGTGCAATCTCTACTCCTTATTCCATATAATTGATGTAATACTCAGGTCCCATATTATCTGATACATCTAAGTATCGTCTGACCATCCCATTCCTATATTGTTTGATCTCTGTACCCCATTCAAAGTTTCCCACTCACTCAACTAACCAAGACTGCATCACAATATTTGATCCTTCTAAACCATACCTTTCTTTTTCCTTTCCATTTGATTTCTTATTTTTTAAATCCCCTCTTACCAACACTCACAACTTCCACTACATACTTAAAACATCTTTTCACCCAACAGTCAGGTTTACACATCCTTGTTAACTGTTATCTCCTGTTCCTTGACATAGACACTTCGTCATCCCATGCCATGATGTTACTCCCTCATTCCATGTCCCATGTCCATAACAAGATTTGATGACTTGGGCCCCATCTGTTAAGAGGGTCACTTAGGAGAAGAGAAGCAGCTTGTTGGATTGTTGGATGCCAAGATAAGCTTGGTTTGGGTCCCTGCCTCAGCCATGGTGTCCTCTTGCTCTTGCTCCTGTGATGGTGCTGAACAGAGGCTCAATAGGCAGAGGCTAAGCTCCAAAACAGTGGTAGGAGCTGCTGGGTCTCACTGGGGTATGCAAGGCACCCCTCTGTCAAGTCACACATCCATTCAACGAGATTACTTGAATATTCAGGAACATCCTGGTAAGTTTTACCCCTCCGCCCCAGGGGTCAAAGTTTTGTCTCTTCCCTCTGCCCCCAAAAGTGAGTAGGCTGGGGGTGGCAAGAGGCTGGCAGGGGACACTGCCTGATGGCAGACCCACATTCACCAAAGGGATTTTCCATACCATGTGATGTTGGGCTCAGCAAGAAAAGCTCAGGGCAAGCAGGAAGAAGGAGGTGTTTGGCAGTGGCATGGAAGGAGTGAAAGAAGGTAATTGGCATAACAAAAGTTAGTAACACACTAGCACACTAAAGCATACATTTCTCTGTTTGGACCACTAGATTTTGTTACTCATCTGTTTGTGTTCCTGGCAGCTTTTAGGTCTGTGAAAAGTTCCCTTGATAAATTTCATTAAAGCATCACCACAGAAATATGAAAGGTTATGTCCTGCCATCAGGATGAAAAATGCCTCTTCCTCCTCCTTAGCCTTTGAATCAATCTGTGTGGCACAAAATAAGTGTGTCAGCTTCATGCCTGTAAGCACTTCTCATCTTGCTGCTGTTTTGTAGCTAGGGAAAATCATAGCAGCTACCACATCTAATTTGGAAATCAATTTCAAAAGCTATTCTGTGTCTTCTTTGCAAGAGGAAGTCACATTTCCAACAGACTGAACTCATTAAAAGTGTTTCTTAAAGATATTTCGGTTTACTTCAACAAACTAGTTTTCTGGTTCCTAATGTTCTTCCTGGGTGACTGTGTTTGGGGAGCAAGGGGATTAGGAGGTTTTTTGACTCTTTTTAAATTTGATTTTGGACAATTAATATACAAAAAGGAAATCCATGGAAGTAGATACCTATTTTAGTATTCACAGGATAAGTCAGAACAACTGAAGTGCCATGAAGGTCATGATAAGAAGATTTTATCACACCAAACCTGCAATAGCATGCTCTAGGCACCCTCTGCAATATCCCTGAATTACATTCCTTTGGTTTCTGCTTTTTTCTTCTCCTTCTTTAACCACAGCTAGCAACCAAGAACCACACAGCTGCTCGCTCACTCCCCCTTGCCATCCTGGTGGAGTGGGGAGGAGAATTGGAAAAAGGTAAAATCTGTGTGTTGAGATAAGAACACTTTAATAATTAAAACGAAGTAATAATAATAACATCAATGATAGTAATAACAACCATAATAATTTTAGTGGAGAGGAGAGGGAGAGAGGAATGAAATCCAGCGGGGGGGGAAACCAAACCACCCAAGTGATGCACAGTCCAACTGCTCACCACCCGCTGACCGATGCCCAGCCAGCCCACAAGCAGCAACCAGCGGCTCCCGGCCAGCTCCCCCCAGCTTATATATACTCAGCATGATGTTCTGTGGTGTGGAGTATCCCTTTGGCTGGTTCGGGTCAGCTCTGCTCCCTCCCAGCTCCCTGTGCCCCCGCTCACGGGCAGAGCATGGGAATCCTGAAAAGTCCTTGACTTAGGGTAAGCACTACTTAGCAACAGCTAAAACATCGGTGTGTTATCAACATTATTCTCATACTAAATGCAAAACACAGCACTCTGCCAGCTACTAAGAAGATTAACTCTATCCCTGCTGAAGCCAGGACACCATTAAAATCACTAAATCAGGACTGGTGTAAAACAAAAATACTGTGAATTACTTGATTTAATTAAGGTCTGATCTATCAGTTACATGTACTGAGCTTTACATTCCAAAAAGGAAAGAAAGCTCAGCAGTGAAAAAGCTATCATTAAAACACCTTTTACATACATTTAATAGTAATATCATACAGAAATAAGTTCTAAAGTCAACAAAGTAGGTATGTTTTCCATGAAGTAATTAAATTTCCCTGAAATAATACAGTTTGTGTAATGTTGCATAATCACCAGCAGGAAAGAGTAAACTGCAGCCACGAAGTTCTGGTCTGGGGGAGTGAGCCAGTCTCACAGAGGAGAGGCAATGTGCGGTATGCAAAGTTCCCTCCAGGTTCTGCAATGGAAGAATGTCACAAACACAATGAGGATTGAATCTCATTCAGTGAAGAAATGTTGATATTCCCTCTTCTCTCAACCTTTAGGTTTTTATTTCCTGTAAAGTGTCTCTTTATTAGGAAGGTCACTCAAGAAAACAGTACATAAATAATCTGTCTTAATGATATATTTAATTAAATGTCTGTAAGAAAACTAGGGAGAAACAGTTATTGTAAATATTGTTTCACTTCTGTTTGGTAGCATTCGGTTTGACAGAGAGCAGTCAGTGCTGGGTCTGTGTGAAATATGATTTCCTTGTTACTGAGCATGAGAGGAAGGGTGATGGGCAGCTACAGATCTAGGACATTCTTTCAACTGAACGCACTTACAAAATACATTAAAATTTCCTAATTGCTCAAGTACCAACGTTTTCTTCAAAATTGCTGTCATTTAATAAAAGATCTGGGGATGTTATTTGGTAAAGTTACCAACTAACTCATCATAATGCTTTGCCCTACATGTCATCTAAACAGTGTCACTGGGATTTCTTCACCGATTACACATTAGGTTCTTGTGGGGAAGAAACTCTTCTTGAGCTGTAGTGCAATAACAGGGTTATTGTAGTTTTGTCATAACTGGTTTTCATACAACAGCTGTTCATTCAAACTACATAAAAAAATAAAGATATGAAAATAATACTAAAATATTTCTGCTATGGTTGATACTTTCAAATAGAAAAAAAAATCAGCCAGTGGTGCTCAATCTAAAAGAAAGAGTGCTTACATGGTAATATAGCATTCTAGATAAAGCCTTCACTTTGCTTTATCTTTTACACTGTGTAGCTGAGCACACAGTGTAGCTCAGCTGTGTGTTTTCTGCTGAAATCATGTAGCTGAACATAGCTGGCAATCAGTGAAAATTAAAAAAAAATAGATAAATGTTCCTCATGAAAGAAATAAGATAATCTCTGCAATGTATTTAAATGTAATAATCACTTTGTTCTTGGATTTAAGTAGGAGGACCTGTTAACCTGCTTCTTAGCAGTACAGAAAATTAATCTATCCAGTCTAAGGCAACCATACATGAAAGGCTTTCCTGTAGGTTTGTCACCCTCCCACATCCCTTCAGCAGGCAGACAGATACTTACATACAAATAACAAAGTGTGGAGGATGCCAACCAACAATGCTTGAACCGCAATTCATTTAGAAGCATATTAACCAGCAATCTATTTTCTGTTTAGTGAAAGCTATTATTTTTTCTGTAAGTTTCAGACAAACAAATGACAACATGAGCTTTGAGATTGTATTGATTAATTTTGTATGGAGGTCCTTTTGCACTTCTTGACCAAACACAAATATATGCATCTGATAATAAAACAGAAGAGGGAAAAAGGAAAAGGAAAATCCCTGAAAGGGGATTCACAGTCCACAAAGTACAGTGAGATTGTCTTTTGATAATGAACCAAACAGCTACAATAATACTTAACTCTGAAAGGCAGTATGAGAAGTCCTAGGAAGCAGGCATCAGGAGACCTGGCATGATGCTCTACCCAGAGAAGAAAATTACAACTTTCTTTTTAACTACAAAGGGGCCAAAATGTTGATCTGTTCTCTTTCTCCACAGCTCTATCATCAATCTCCTGTAAGACCGTGATAAAATTCTTTTTATTCTGTGCCCATTTCTTTACTTATTGGAATAGCTTAACAGAAAATATTTTTGTGAAAGAGTATTTCTTGCTTCCCAACCTTCAAACATTATCTATCTAAATCTCTAAAGATGTATTATCTAGCCATACTATATGAAATGAGCCCTTCCTGCTGAGTTTTATTAATTTTCAGTAAAACAGGAAAGATACTTGCCTGCCTTTGTAATATGATTTCAGATCTGTAAGTGAAAACTTTAATAACAAGCCTAATGAAAGTTAAATATTTTAGAAACAAATATAATTTGAGTATAAGTGCATGAAATCCATATTAAAAAAAAAGTTAAAGCATTTGCTATAGTTAATGTACACATATATTTAGATTTGTTTCATATGTGTTTTGACACATAAGAGATTTTTCCACACAAGGCATCCACACAGTTCACACACAACATATTGATGACCATAGGCAGTAGACAAAGGTAATATGTATTTGTTTCAATACAATACACTTCTGCTTCTAAGTTTTTTGCTAAAGTTTAAACTTAGTGGAAAACAAAGATTGGATCATATTTCATTACTAAAGTAAATATGGCTGATTGTTTTTTTAAAAATTCTGAAATTATGTGATGTTTATTTTTCATCAGAACAATTCAAAACTGTAAGATGAAATAGCATTTTTTTGGTAATACTTAGTAAATAAGTAACTATAATCTTGATAACCATAGCAATAACTGTGTTTGGTCTTGGAAAAAAATTAAATCAACAGAAAAGAACTCCCATAAGTGGCAACAACTTTAAGTATTTTAAGTATTTAACCTAGACCCCAAAGGTCACTGTCCCATTTGTCATCTAATTATGTGAATAGCAAAAATGGAGTAAGTATTTCTGACATGATCAGTTCACAGAAATGAGCTATGGAAACATACATAGGACTATTGGGTCAAATCATCACAGCAATCCATTCCTGGACAGAATACTCACGGAGGCTGAGCAACTATCCCAGTGCCTCACTAAAATATACAAAAATTGGGAAGAATGACAGACCTAAGTCTGGGTAAGGGTCAATTCAGATAGCAAGTTCTAGTAAGAGTTTGAGAGAAAAAACCCACTTTATCTGCATCTGTTAGTTGTTACACAGCCTGTGAAGGCTTGTCTATTTTGGAACATTCCATTTAGTAAGCAAGGGTGTGAATTTACAGGACCTTACTCCTTAAGAAACTTTTTTAATCTCACAAGGGTGAACTTGCACATTCAGTACACACTAAGGTGGGGATCAAGTGCCAGTTTACAGAGTACCTACACACAAATAAATGGAGATGCTGGAATTAGATGCTGTAACTTTGAGTAGAGACATCTTTGAAGAATCAGATGGAAGGCAGAAGAACACTTATGTGGGAGTCTACATAGGCTTTGTCATCCATCTGAATGAAACTCATTGCAAAAGTTGATTTACAGAAAAAAACCTCATGTGCCTTTAAATACTGGTAAGAGTCACAGAAAAATTAGAACTTAGATTGCCACAGTTTTACTTGACAGTGGTCTCAAACTACTTAAACTTTAGTCTTTGACTAGCTAACTATGTAATATTTTTTGTTTCTTTCTCTGACTCATAGTCCCACAATTTTCTTTTTTGTTTTCAATAGGTTCTGAATTTTAGTGCCTGAGACACTCCCTTTTGCTTCCTTCTTTCATAATTCCTCCTGAAAAAATAACTTTCTCTTTAAGATCCTCAACTATATGTCTTTAATACCAATAATAAAAATGCGTGACTGGAAAGTTTACTTCAAAAGATAGTTCTGTCAGCATCTGAACTAATCAGATTTGATTTCCCACATATCTCCCACTCACAGATTCTTTAGCATCTAACAAAGGATAAGATTAAAAGCCTTTCACTCTGTGTGGCTAGTAATAACCCAGCAGCCTGCTCCCTGTTTTCAAAAAACTTTGAAGTACTAAATGTGCTTGACATCTCTGTACTGTTTTTCATGACTGTTTGAAGTTGGCCAGCAGGTTCAGAATACAGAATAAACATGGTCAAAGAGCACAGTTGTATAAACCTCACTTCCTTTAAAGAGTATAATTAAAATATTCCTTTAATAGGAGTAGATTTTGCAGTTGTTCTGGATTTCCAGTTATGATTAAATCTTAGATGCAGAGATCAGTTCTTAGTTTCTCTCTCAGACATAGATGAGATTTTCACACTACATACACTCTGATTTTTATTTTTTGTAAAATTCATATAAATGCACACTGACACAGTAGTTCAATACAAACAGATGATTCCCCCTTCAGGCAAAACAAATACCTGAAATTTCAGTCTTCCATAAATGCACACATCAAATCAACCCAGGAAAGCGGACCATTGCAGATAAAATGGCACTATAACAAACTAATGTAGGAACTATGCAATTTCTAGCAAATTATGTTCAACATTGCAATTCCAGTATCATGTATGACATAGTACTTCAGAGAGAATGTGCATTGAATAGAAAATATCTGGAGCTCATTTTGCCTGGCAGACTTGCCAAGTCCTTGCCAACTTCATGCAGAGGAACACAAGGGCAAAAATTAACATGATGATTGTTCCAATTTAAAATCTAAATGTTGCTTTTTTTTTTTTCCTATGTGAGTCTCACTTCATATGTATCAACACAAATCATATCCCGTGGAATCATCTGGCATTTGTCCCGTTACCTCTTCACATGCATATTTAAAAATGTGGAGGAAGTATTTAGGCAAGGATTTACCATAAATAAATCATTATTCTTACAATATAAACAAGGTCTTTTTTGTGGGAGGCCAACAAGCTAATTTGTTAAGCTTGCTTGTTCTTGTCATATTAGTGTTAGATCCTAGTTTGAAGCTCTTGGAAAGCGTCAAGGAAAAAATGGCTGGGAGGTTAACTTGTAACATTAATGCTTCCTCTGTACCCAGGAAATACAGCTCGGCATACATTTTATTACCATGCCTCAGAAAAATACTGATTGAGGTTTTTGCTAGTCAAATCCGTCATTGTGCTGGATTCTATCCATGTTGATCAAGTGCCATACCATTTTCTTGTACTATATGGTGTAGGAATACATGATAAGGTCCCAAAATGAGACATTTGTCATCATATACTCTTGCCATCTGCACTGCCCGCTTGATGAAACCTTGCCTTTTGAGAAATATGTGCTTAATGGAAATGCAAGTTACTGTTAGGTGACAAGCCAGAGCAGGTACTGTATGTAGCTTTACTTGAATAGAAGTTTTAAAGGTATGCAATTAATTGCTACCTAGCTTCCTTCACAGCACATTGCTATAAGTGCTTATTTTAGGAGCTACTTTTTTCCTAGATCTCATATAGAAAACCTTCCTATATAATCTGGCTTCACAGGTGATACTGAAAATCAGGCCTCAGGAACACTGAGTATTACAGTACTGTAGTTACCTGTGAATTTACTCTCAGGCTATATTTTCCTCAATATTTCTGTAAAGTTTATGCCAATGTGAACTAGATACTTCATGTATTGTGGGTGCATCTCAATGTGAGAGTCTTACACAGGTTGTGCAGAAGATGATGGGGCTCTGGAAACCTGATCCTAACAGGAACTGCTTGAAGGCTTATCTTTCAGTTTCCACGGTCATCTATGAGACTGAGACTAAAGCCTTTGTCTGATCTCAGTTTTGGTTTTTTTTTTTCTGTTCATCTTCAAAAAGAGAACAAACAATATACACAGACTTAGTTTGTGTGCAATAGCATTTGGGACATTTTTACGTACTATTACAAAATCTATCATTGTATTCATTGTTTAGCACCATGAGTTGGGTGACCTGTAATCGTAAAGTGCATCTGCATTTCGAGGAGACAAAAAACGCCAGTGTTTGAATTTTGGGATGACTTTTTTTGTGGAATTCAGTATTAGATTCAAAACCTAAATTCAAGATGCTACACTTACAGGTAACTTCATCCAAATGAACCGTGTAAGCTACCGTTGTAGTCAATGAATATCTAATCAGTGAAAAAAGCAAACTGGGAGTTATTGAAATGACCACATGAACTTAGGGTGATCTAAGTAGCTCACTAGACTTAACTGACTGTAATGGACATCTATATACCCAACTTGTATGTACAGACCTGCATCGTACACATGTAAATGTAGACAGATATTTGGTCAGGATGCCAAATGCCACGCTTAGCTTGCACACAGAATGAACTATTTAAATTACTGATATGTTCCCTTCCTGAACTGGACCTTCTGGAATTTCAGTAGGAAGATTATTGAATTATATGAAAGTAATGAGAGCAGCAGGTGCTCCTGGTTTTGTATTAAGCCGTGCACAGGCACAGGACAAAGCGTCAGTCTACCTGCATCATCTTCTCACCCATAGAATTGACTGTGGCAGTAATTTCTGGTGGGGCTCTTCAGAGCCCTGCCACTCTGCCTGGTTCAGCAAAGACTATTCACAAATCTGTCTCCCATCTCTCCCAGCAAGAAGATGTTAGGATTGGATTTCTATTACTTATTGAACGGGGATCCTTGTGCTACCTAGGTGGGATTACTTATCACTGATTATTCTGTCACTCCAGGGAAAAACTGACCCTGATCAGGCTATTCAGATATGCCTGAAAAAGCCCTAAGTCTCTCAGGCCTACAAAAAGATGCTAGCAACTAACAACAAACTTTGGCTAAACAATATCTATGACAAATCTATGCTACCATAGCTCCATTCCTATTCCTAGCTGTGCAATAACTACAAGTTTGGAAATGCTTTGTAGTCTGTCTTTGATGTACATAGCAAAGTTTTCAACAGGGATCCTCACAGGCAGGTACAGTCTTCCTAACCCCTGAGCAGTCTAGCTAATAGTGCTGCATGTTAGAAATTATTCCCCTGCAAATGATATATGAGTTCTAGTGTGCTTTCCTGTACAAACGTTTAGGGTCACAGTGCAAGTCCACCATTTCTGTGGAGTCAGACAACTCCAACATCAGATTGTTTCTAAAGAGTATTTCCAGTCAAGCAGTTCAGAAAAAGAGAAGAGCTATGTTCAAGGGCACAAACCAATTATGACTAGATATTAGCCTCTGCTTACTACATATCCAGCTCAAAACAACTACCGTTTAGGACTGGGCTGTGAGATGCAACTCTACTTTGCTTAAGATTTCAAGGTTGTAAAGTATTTGTGTCCAAATGACACTCCAGGAAGTAAATTAAGAAAGAAAAATCAAAAAGGTGCTAAATTTTGAACCCTTCAAGCAATCTGCTTGTCAAAACATCCCCTAGCCCTCAACAGGCTGGCCAGAAGATTGGGTTGACTTCAGTGAAAACCTGTTTGTGCTCTTTCCAACACTTTGTAAGAAGCATATTTCCACAGGGTGATTCACTTCCTATGAGTTGGTATTTTCTGTGGGGGCAAGTGTCCTAATCAGACCTCTGACTAGGCTGAGTCAGCATTGTGTTAGCTACTGGCAGATTGATGCTGCCTTTAAAAGAGCACATTAGTTCAGCAAGTAGGCAGATCCATAGAGAGGATTATCATCATTGACAGCGGAACTCCAGCTCCTCCAGATGCTTCCCTATTATGGCAAGCAGACACTAGGGTGGAGCTGAGGGAAAATCATAAATTTGGGGTGGTGATCTTTGTGCATTTTAGCCTTCAAGTGCTACGGAAAGAACCATGAGGAAATACACCTCTCAGTTTTTTTGGGGGGAAATGTACTGATGAAAAACAAAGAGGATTTTGGGTCACCAGTACTGTAGAGTAGCCCAGAAGAAACCTGTGGAAGGTATTTCTTCTACTTTTTTCAGAACATTTCCTAAACGTGTTTAGAAAAAGCACACAGTGATGTTCAAAAATCCCATCCTGCAGTACAAGAAGAAGAGGAAAGTGAGGTAAGAACAGGTTTACAGCAGTGCCCAATAGCATTGGCACAGAAAGCCATGCTATTGGGACTGAAGGGCAAGCACTGGAGTAGATGAGGGCATAGCCTCCCACTACAGATTTAGGCAGTTATGACAAATAATTAACTCATTAGGAAAGACACTTTCTGGTGTGGACTTGCTGTTTCTGTGACATAGTGAATATGTTATCAGAAACTAAGTTACTTCTGATGCATTAATCCCTGTTTTCTGCTACCCGTCTTCTCCTTCTGTCTGAATCTCATTTGGTTAACTAATTTTGCTTCATTTTTTACTACAGAAACTTGCATTGCAGGGAAAGACATATTGCTGCAGAACTGCTGGTATAACTTTTCTCATAGAAATCTGACTTAGGAAGCAGCTACTCTCAAGAGAACACAGTTTAATTTATACACCAATTAACAGTGTAAATTAATGCTTTACTGTTCATCTTCTCTCCAAAGATTTTAGTGCCAGTGGAGATTTTCATTCTGAACAGAGCTGAAAGACTTCAGAGCAGAGCAGAGGAGACAACCTCAAAACCAAACCAAACCAAACCAAACCAAACCAAACAAACCCACATGAAATGCCCTGAGTGCAACTTGCTGTAGCTGGTTTGGATTCTCTCATGAATTGTCCCATTCCACATAGCTGGTAGACAAGGATAGAGCTAGCTAGAAAACAGTTTTTTCTTCAATTAAAAGTTTCATATTTCAAAATCTTGAGTTCCAAATCTGCCTGAAAAGCTAAATGGTTTCTACACACCTGAAATTCCAGTTTGACAACTTCAAACCCTTCTGTCTGATTTTTGGACCCAGAATAGGAAATCTAATCTAATGATTCATCTATATTAACGTCTTAGTTCAGTTAAGAAGTGATTTTGAAGCAAATCTCCCAGTTAATCCCACTTACTGTTCTTTGATTCACACCACAGAGCTCTGAAACAGAGCACACAAACGGAATTCCTTCTGGAAAATAACATTTTGAAATTAAATCAGAAGATATACTCTTAACATGTACCAAACGGTAGTGTGTACTTAGTCCCCAAGATCAGACTAGTGGTAATCTGAGGTAAATGTAGGGATATGAACTTCATTTTTCTTTCATGTCACATGTCTGCTTCTACTGTGCCACATAGAATCACAGAATCATAGAATTGTTTGGGTTGGAAGGGACCCTAAAGATCACCTAGTTCCAACCTCCCTGCCATGGGCAGGGACCCTCCATTAGACCAGGGTGCTCAAAGCCCCATCCAGCCTGGCCTTCAGCACTGCCAGGGATGGGGCATCCACAGCTTCTCTGGGCAAGCTGTGCCAGTGTCTCAGCACCCTCACAGTAAAGAATTTCTTCCTTATACCTAAGCTAAATCTACCCCCTTTCAGTTTAAAGCCATTCCCCCTTGTCCTGTCACTACCTGCCCTTGTCAGAAGTCCCTCCCCAGCTTTCTTGTAGGCCCCCTGTAGGTACTGGAAGGCTGCTGTAAGGTGTCCCCAGAGCCTTCTCTTCTCCAGGCTGAACAACTTTAACTCTCTCTTGCCTGTCTTTATAGGAGAGGTGCTGCAGCCCTCTGATCATCTTTGTGGCCCTCCTCTGGACTAGCTCCAATATGACTTCTTAATGTTGGCTCATCCCAATACAGGTGAATGACTGGTTTTCCATGCATTAGTGTTTCAGATAAACATAAGAGGAAAGTTTTTTTGAATACCAAAAAAGTCACCCAGGGTGCTTGGGAGGTCTCCCAGACAATGGCTGATTTGAGCTGGCGTACTGCTTGGTTCTCACCAACTCCACAACCAAATGTTTAGTCCCACAATCTCACCAGAACCTGATTTGGTAAAAAGGGATTATTTATTTTATGACAGTATGACAGAAGAATTGCAGGTATTGCCTCATGGTTCATCTTAATGTCTCCACTTCCTATAATAATTGCTACATACTTTTCTAGATTTGCAAAACATGGAAAGGATATACATGCATTTTTCTGTAATTGCCTAATACGTAAGGCCTCCCAAACTTCTTAAAATGAAATATCTGGAAGGTGCAAGAAGGAAGGAAGTGGAACAAAAGAACTACTGCAAATACAAGTTATTTGTAGTAATTCAAGAAGAAAATACATTAAAAGTAAACTTCAGTGTTTCTGGAGCTGCAGTTATAGCATATTGCTTTAAATCATTGCCTAAATCACAGTAAATATGGGAATCTGCTTCTGCTATATTACCTGACCTAGTAGCTTGCCTTAAGGGTGCATGTAAGGATTTATATCAGCAGCTGGAAAAATCTGATCTTAGACATAAATCACAGCGCCTGTCTTTATCTTTGCTAATGTGAGGTTTAGATAAAGTCACTCTATTACCTTTGTGCTAATAATTTAATAAAGCTTATCTCATATATTGACAGTTAAGGTATTTGAAAGCTATTACGATAAGTACTTTGCATCTGTATATAGGCTTCTTTCCTGTAATTCAGCAACAAGTTGTTAATGTTGGTTTATCACCATGTTTTGATCTGCACAGGGCTATTTCACTTTGCTTCACTGATAGCTCTGTGATAGCATACCTCTTTGTGTTGTCTTTCACAATCCAGCTTGACAGAGACGTGTTACAAGCTGCATATCTGTGTCACAAACATTTCTATTAATAGTATGCCAGAATTATATGAAAGATGTACTTACAAGATAGTCTTTGTAAAAGTTCTGTGCTTGATTGCCATTAACCTGAAATTATTTTGCAAAATAAACTTCCATCTATCATCATGAAAAACACTGAAACATGCACTATAAGACGTGCAAAAGTAAGCCCCAAAACAGTGTTTTTTGGTGTAAACCTCTGTAAAAACTGGTGTAATTTCTTGAACTTTGAGGGTTGATTTAAACAAATTTTTACCAATATTCTAGCAGTCATAATCTGTAACTTTTTCTCAGAATCTTCTAGATTTCCATATATTGCCTAAAGCTAATTTGAAGTCGTATCTGTTACGCAGAAGCAGTATCTAAATTCAGTGTGAGGAAGGAAATTAGATGTCCTCTTTTATATATTTCAAGCTTTCCCTGTAAATTGTTTTCCTTTTCATGCCTTTATCAGATCCTTTCTTCCCTGGCTTTGTGTTGATTTTAAGAATCTCAGAGGTTTTTAAACCTGTGTGCCGTTTGCTCCTTTACTATATTCAGAGCCTGATTTTTGTTTCCAATGCTTTTGACAGGCAAGCCACTGCCAAACATATTCCAAGTCTTCTCAGGGAAAATATTTTTGTTTTTTTTAAATGTCACTCTTTCAGAACATTTCTAGATACTATGATGTTTTTCTCAAGAATTCACTTAATAAAATTAACTTCTATCAAAGAAGCCTAATAATTAACTAAACCTATGTTTTCTATATCAAGACAGAACTTCCAACGTGCTGTGTAGACATGTAACATTGGAGAGTTTTCAAAACCCCAGAGCCTACTGGATAAAGAAATGCCAGCATTAGCCACAATAAATAAAAAAAAACAACAACCAATGCTCAAACCTGAATATGCTTTTAAATGCCAATCTTTGGAGAAATAAATGAAGACTCTTTTTATCATCTTTTGATCTGCTAGCTTGAAGTAAAAACTGCCTCAGGTACTGTCATGATGTTCTGAAAATAAAAATTAAATGCATCAGTGAATAACTGTATGTATCATTGGTCACTAGCCCACAGAACTCTACTTATTCTGTGATAGAAGACTAAAGATTATGCCTTTAAACAATAAATATTTCAAATAATTTTATTCTACTTGTGTTAACATATCTTGCAGTTCAGAATTATACTTAGCTATAATACCCCAGCTTGCCTTCAGTTATTATCTTCTCTATTTGGCAGTTTGACATTTATGCTATCAGTGCTAAGATTCATGTTTGAGCTGAGTGCACTCTAATATATATGCTGTGATAATTCACTTTTAACACCCTGAAAAGTGTATTTTTTTCATGATGCATTTTCATGCTTTATTAAGATTTTTGACACATGAATCTACAGTTTTTTAAAAAATTCTTCACTGATTTGTCCCACTGGGGTAAAAATGTGGATATCAGATAGAACATTGTGTTGGATTTAGGAAGCCATACTTAATCTTTGCTATTCATGAGAATGCCACAGTGACCATATTAAATCGGTCTCCACTACAATCTTGCATTCAAAACAAGTTCTGTATTATTTTTCTTAAAATTAGGAGCTTTGTATACCCATTCTAAGAGTCCCCAAAGGTTCCAGAAGTTAAGAATGTCACACCTACATTAATATTTCCTGGTCCATTGCCCAGACAGAGGTCCTCAACAGACTCCCACTATGAACAAAACACTCCTAACTATTTTCTACTCAACAACTGATAAAATTTAAAGCAGTTAATTTTGCTTTGTAACATATGCTAGAGACAGGCATTCCTTGATCAGAACTTTTTTCAGATGTGCCCAGTGGAGTTAGAGACAAGATTTTACTTATTCTAACAGATAAAATATACAATCCATTATTTATTTGTTCAAGGAATTTTGGTCTCTTTCAGTCAATTTTAATTTATTCATCTAACTTAACTGAAACTGCCAATTACACATATTCTACAATGTATTAAGAAATATACAGCTAGACTCAATTTGATTTATCTGGAGACAGATTTTAAGTTTAGTGGCAACTCTTTCAAAAGGGAGTTTCACCACATGGAATTCCCATCTCTGCCAGCGTTTCCTTGTTGATGCTCTTGTGCGTCTCATTTATTTGCTGTTGTCATACCTCTGAAATAGGGTGATAGGGGAAAAGATTTTCAAATCGACCTCAAGGATATTCTACTTCCTATATTATCCAGAACTTTTCAAGCAACTGACAAACCATATATAAACATAGGCTGGCAAATAACACACAACAGGATTGAGAAACTCAAAAGAACACCAATCCTGGTCTGTTCTCAGACTGATCATCTGTGCATTTAGGAAGTGTTTAGCATTGGTTGTTCAGGCTTCAAAATACAAATGCAGCTTTATAATCTTAATATGCCCATCTGACACTTTTCCTCTTCCTCCTTTATTCATATTTCTTATGCTTTCTGCTCTGGAGTTCAACATAACCAGTGGTCTGGCCACCTTAGTTTTACATAGAAATGGTACATAGAAATGGTGATCGAAACTTTGTTTTGAAAATACTTTAACTGGGATGAGAAAAATCTTGAGTCTACTTTTCCATTGCTAAATTCTCCTAATCTTGAGAATGGGTCAAATATATAGCTCATAGCACCTGGGGAAAGCCTTCTCCTTTTCTGGGAAAGGAGAACAATTTCTTTTAATGGCTGATCTACAGAGCTGGGGCTGCTGGTGAAGTGCCAGTTTCCCTGCCTCTGTTTAGCATTGGTTTTGCAAAAATCTTGTGTATTTTATGGTATTTTTATAATAGCAGAGTAAGGCTTTTTCTGCCTTTATTGATGAATCCTTTGGGGAAGGGTTGCTGAAGAATGGCTGGGAAATAATATCAGTTGTTTGATGTTTTTTCTTTGTCTTACCTCTTCTTGAAGAGTTAGTAAAACATCCACACTATTATTCCTTTAAATGCAAAGAGTGTTTTCTGCAAGACTGAAGTATACATGGGAACCTCCAGTATCATATAGAAAACATTCAACTCCTTTTACAATGTGAGTTTCTAAGAATAATAGTATGTGTTGTACTAGAATAACACATACTTGCTCTTTGATCCTTTTTGTGAACAAGACTGGCAAATACTTGTGCATCTCCTGTCAGGCAAGAATTGCTAAAATGTTTCCATACTTCTAATCTAAAGGGTACAATTTATTTCTGTGATTTGATTCCCCTACAAGAAATGGAAAGAGTAAAGTGAATTAGAGGTTTTCCACAGGTCTTCTACTGATTGCTAATGCATCTGACCAGGAGAAGGAAAAGAATTTTTCCAACACGCCTGGAGCATAGGTGTTAGCTGGGGCATTGGCTCATACCCCTGGCTGCCCTGTGGCACTGTAGCAGCTCTCCAGTATCCTGCATTGGGTACACAGCACCAGGGAAAAGAAAGCTAAAAGTTTTTTCGGTAGCAGGTAAATCTCCAGCACATCAAAGGGGAACAGGAGACAAGGCAAAGGTTTTTTTAACAACCTGCTTCTCAGTCTATTTTTTTAGCTTTACCTGTTAAATCAGAGTTTAATACCAATGGCTAAGATATGTAAGGAAAGATCTTCCAGAAGCTGCCTGAACCTAGGACAAGGAGCAAAACGGTTTTAAAAATGTCTAGCATTTATCTGAGGTTAATGGTAATAACTCACTGTGTCTCCTGAAAGTGTCATAAAGAGCCTTCTGTGTGTGTGTAACCCTACATGCACAACAGACATTGACTCAGGATATCACGTGAAAGGTTTACTAGACTTAAATAATATTCAAGATAACAGACTTTAAAGAAAACTAAAGCTCAAGTCAGACTGGCATTTTTCAACAGGAATATCCCCGGTCAGCATTTTCCAATAAAAGCAAGAAGCTTTTGTAGAATTAATTTATTCTCAAATAAAATTGGCAGTAATACCTATTGAGGCCCACAAGTGAGTGACTACCTCACCTTCCTTTTCCAATGCAGTGTGAGGGTCTTAATTGCTGTGCTGGTGTGCATGTATCTTAGCTAAACAACACTTTTGGATTCTAATTATTTTTCTGAAGAATGAAGATGAACCTAAAAGCACAAATGGTTTGTGAGGATGTAAAACACAGAAAGGAAATTGTTGCTGCAATGGCAAAGGCGGGATAAAAAGAAAAAAGCAATTACTACACAGAGTACTCTGAATTACCAGAGGTTTCAGTTATTTACTGTCTGGAGTACACCAGAAAAGGTGCTACAGAGTTTTAGGAAATGTAAAATAGTGACAGTGGGAAATTTAGCAAGATATATGAATTTACTGCGAAGTCCTTTCAGGAATTTTTTGTATCTTCAATGAAATGTTCATATACTTTGGTCTTCTTTCTCTTACCAACAATTTGTAATATGTAATACCAAAATGGATGACACCAAGTCCTCATAGTACAGGATATGACTGAGACCGAACTGCTGAACTATGACAACTTGCAAGTGTGTGGTTTGCCCTGTTTCTGAAATTAATTATTCTAAATGTGAAGTTTCAAGTGATTCTGAGTTTTGCAACCTCAATCTAAGTTCTGTTCCTCCTTGTATATGTGCTGCATACGCATTCTCCGTGAATACTGGAACTGTAACTAATGAAGCATGGCAGCATGAGACAGCCAGAGCTGGAATTGCTTTTTTTGATGACTTTGAGTTACTATGAAATTGTGTTGGAACTAGGCTGACATACAGTTTGACTGGTAAGTTTTAATTGTACAAGCAAAAAACCAGCAATCTTTTGCTGATGCTGAAAAAAATAGGTGGGCCAATTTAAATATTTTTAAGGGCCTCAAGGATTAAGTTACTGAATTACTTGCAAGCTCTTGAGATTCTGCAGAACAAAACCTGTTAAAGGTTGGTCTAATACAAAAAATCCCCACATTTCCTGTTCACACTGTAGGGAGTCTTGTATAATGCCTTACTTATGCTGAACTTCTTTATTTATAAGGTCACAGATTTTTTTTGTTGTAAACATCAAATAGAATATTCATTTTGCATCAAACATTGTTCTACCAAAAAGCAGGAAATAACATGCATCTAAAAGAGCTGCTTTTCTGCCTGAATTAATATTAGAAGGAAAAGTACAAAATGTAGACTCCAAAAATCAGCAAAGGTAGAAACAGTAGTCAGCTGTCAGCTCATCTGGGAACAGTCCTAGAACTAAATGAGGTCAGGGAGGAGGACTTCATTGGAGGGTTTCACTGCATTTTGGATCAAGGTTGTTTGTTCCTCTTACCAATGCATTTTCACCTTTTCTATTTGACTTCTTACTTTCAGCTCTCCATACTTTGCTTCTCTACATATAAAAAGTCCAAATAAGGTGATACTTGAATAGTAACATCTGCTGAAACATTTCCTGCTAGATGTGAAAAGATGCTTTTTGACTTCAATGACAATTTTATGCTCCAGGAAAGTAATCAATCTAATCCAACCTAATCTAAACTAAACTTTTCGATCTTGAGACAGACCACATTGCCTAAAATTCTGCTTCTGGCAACCCTGAAAGAGGCAAGCAACTGAGTGACTAGATCAAAAATTTGCCTAAAATTCTAGTAGAACACCAGAACTAGGGATGGGGTTTGTTTTTTCCTGACTATAGATGTGTACAAGGTAAATGTCCACAGCTGACCTAGAAATTTAAAATTCTTTCCACAGTTAATAGATATTTACATGGAGTATTTCATCTGAATCTGACACGTTTTTTATGTCTACTTCAAGATATTTGTCTACTTCATGCGATTCATCTATTTTTTTTCTACCGATTCCTAAAGGAGCCTTAGGTGACTAGCTCTGATATGTGCTATTACATATAAATATAAGTGAAATTAATTACGTGCTAAAAGTCTTTTCACTTTCCAAAATGAGAGGTTAATTATGGCAGGATACTTTGGAAATAGCTACCATTTGAATAGAATAGAATAGAACAGAACAGCAAAGTTTCAGTTGGAAGGGACCTGCAATAATCACCTAGTTCAACTGCCTGACCAGAAGTTAAAGCATATTGTGAAGGACAATGTCAAATGCCTCTTAAACACTGACAGGCATGGGGCATTGCCCACACCCTAGGAAGCCTGTTGCATGGTCAAACAGCTGGACTGCTTATTCAGTTAGCTGTTTACATGACTCTACTTGCTCTCTTTCCCAAAGGAAAGTTAAACTCATATTTTCTGCATCTCAGAATAATACTGTCAGCTGGACATAAATGTGATATATCTTTCTTTTAGAAAAGATTCTGTTTGATGAAATAGGACTCAAAACTCACTACTTAAAACAAAATGTGAATCTCTAACCTATGAGGAGATGGACTTTCTTTATTCTTTATTCTGATTTCTGGTTTGAAAACCTTTAATTTATATACACAAACAGCACATTCAAAACCCCTCAGATTCTCAAAGACTTTGGAGAAGGTCTAATGTAAACTTCCTCATTGTTACTCCTTTGACATTACCAGCTGCATTGCAGGGAAAAGAGTTGCTAAATATCTACTTCCACCTACTGGCACATAAAGATTGCTTTTATAAAGACTGTTTGTGTTCTGCACCTCTCAGCATTTTGACAAAAATATTCTAAAGACCATAGCATCTTCCTGCAACATAAAGCTTCCTTTGCATCATGTCATTGCTCCTAATTTCAAACAGTGCTCTAGATTGTTAGTCTCACTCAGAAGCCTTAACATGTAGTTCACCATTATGTACGTTACAATTTTCTTCTTAAATTTCTTACTAATATGAACTACCATCACTTCAGACTTACTTTCTACCAAGTAATTCACTGTGATTTTCTCTACATTCAATATTATAGGCTATTTTAGAATTTTGTGAGTAAGATTTTATGCCAGATGCTTTTCTTAGAAGTGCATACTCTTAGAAAGAGTCAGCATTTCACTAGGTTTCTTAATTCATGCTGTATCTATTCTAAAATTAACAACATAGAAATAACTTCTGAGTAGATCTATTTAAGGATGGTAGTGCAACTGGGGAGACAGAAAAACAACCAGCAGCCTCACTGGAAAGGATAAGTGAAAAAATTATGAACAAAATCAAACAGTCCTCCAGCCTGGACAAAAAATGGTTTCAGGGATGCAGGTTCAAGGAGGGTAGAGAATTACAACATTTCTGCACTTCCAAGCTTTGAGTAATTTGAGGCTAGTTCATTCACAGGTTTTCCTAATATAAGTTCATAAACAGTTTCAAGGTTGCTCAAGGTCAAGAAATACATATGTTCAAACACGGCTTTACACAAAATCTTAAATCTGATGGAGTGGGCTGACGGTTGTCAGAGTTCATGTATTTGAATATTTCCTATTTTGAAGCATATCAGAGCAAAAGAAGATCACAGCTTAAAAGTTCACAGTGATCAACTTCTTACATGGAGGGAGAAATTAACAAAAGAGTAATTTATTTGCTATGACTAAGAGGTTTTGTAGGATTTTTTTCTGGAATACCTTTATATTGATTCAAAACCACTGTGGAATGAGACAGAAATTAAAAATTACTTAAAAGACACAAAGGAAGGAGTAAAATAAAAGGCCAGTTTCTATACAGAAATGTTAATACATTAACTCCTAAACAGTATTCTGATTGTCTTAAATATCTTTTATGATGTATGATGTATGCTTATTTAGGAAAGTAAATAAGTTTGGGAAAATATGTTGACAATTTTACCTCTACTCAATACTAGAAAGTATTGTGGGGAATGCCAGCAAAATAAGGTAAATAGGTAACATCATTGCAAGTAAATGCACTGTAAACAAGAACAAAATATTCAGAAAGAAGGTCTGGTTAGTTGTAACATGTCATGAAAAGATTTAAGTTTGGTATCTTCTGTGGAACAAGGAAAAAGGCCACCTTATATACAATTACCATAAAATACGAAAGTGTGTTTAGATTAAATACAAAAAGTGATATCAGGATATGAGTCCCTGTAAGGACCAAACATACGATGTATTCATTTAGAGTTTAGCTATGATGCCCTTGCCTTGTACATCGATTTTCAGCTGTGACATCACTAAAGTTAATAAGATTGCCAACAAATACACACGTGTAATTTCTACTTACAGGATCTGAACTGACTTTGGAATTTTCAGTACCTGATGGGTAAGTAATCAAAACTTACAACTGAAGCTTGATTTGTTCTGATAGACTCTGCAAGTACCTTAGAGCCTTCTTTAATATGCACGTGAATACTTGCATCTGCAGAGCATGCATGCATGAGCAAGTGGATCTGGATACTTCAAGAGTTTATGCTTCCTCATCAAGATGTGTTGTGTGAAATGATGCTTGCTGATAGTTGTTCCATCTGTGTTTGTTACTTTATGTTGCTATGTTGCGGCCATTTCTGAATGCAGATGCATATCTGTAAAACACCTGAACCTGCCTGCACTTCGACTTGGCAAACATTCTTATTTCCAATAAAAGGTATAAAGCTGTAGGGTATGAAAACCCAACAGGAAGATTAAACATTGGTTATAATTTTGATTTCACTTTGACAACAGGCTTTATTTTGACCTGTAAGTCTCAACTGATACCCTTTTGCTACATTCAAGGCCATCTGCTGTTCCCTAGCAAAGCTTACAAAAAAATATACTGTATAGAAATAATGCAGCTGTGCATTATGCTTTTAACAGTGCATTTGAAAGTATGTAAGGTAAAAAATATACATAAGGAATAGTGTGACGCTAATAGTGTGGTAGTGGCACAAAAACTACTTTGCTTTATTTTAAAATTCAAAATAGCAAGAAGTAAGCATTACCACATGCTCGTATCATTTTTGTACATGGAATAGCTTTTGAAGTTTAAAGACGCATAAGCCAATAACTGTAATCAAATCTTTCTTTGTAAAGCTCACCATTATAACGTAACCAGAATTATACTAGGCAGCTTATTGTCCTATGGTTTCTTTATAGGAACTATACTATTAACAGAAAAGATTTGACTTCTCAAAAGAAAATTGCAGGATGAGAATGTTGTTTAGCAGCATGTCAATAGCATTGACATGGGAAGACAATGTACAGGAGTTATACCACAGTGAAACAGACAATCTTCAGTATACAGAAGCTGTCTTAATTTTGTATATATCCTCATTCTGAAGTCAGTGAAGTTTTTAGTCATATAGAAATATATACCCTATACAGTATATGCTGTTGGAATAGAGGGGAACACTTATCTGTTGTTAATCAAAACCACTTTGGGATATACCAGGTAATGGGTGACAAGCTGATTAAAAACCGCAGATGGAAACATTCTACACATCACCTTGGCATGTATTTTCAAGAGAGAAGAATTTTCTGTGTTAGAAAATACTTTTTTTAAGTTGCAACACACATTTGTTATTTCAGGTGATACTCTATTGGGCTAGCTATGCCTCTGCCTGAATATTTTGGAAAAGACATGCATTGAATAATTTCAAAATTAGATACAGCAATCAATTTTTTATATGGAAAGGCCTATTTCAGGTTCATGGTGGGTATCTAATTTAATGTAATAGTTTAATAATAGGCTGGTATTCATAATGATTTGGTATCTTTCTATCCCATTAGTTATATTTCCTGCTATAATCAAAACTTTTAATTGGAGCATGCTGTGGATACACAGTCATCCATTTAAATGCTTACCTTGATTAAGATAATTTCAGAGAGTATACAAACATACATTAATACAGTGTTATTCACTGCTTTCATCCATCTTTTTGTGGCAATTTTAACGCCAATATTATGAAAGGCTGAAACTAAAATCTACACCAACCTAACAAGAAGTTAAATATCACTTCACTCACTCATTAGTACCCAAATACAGTGCCACAAAATCTCTACTATGTTCTCCTTGTCAGTCAAGTTATTTTAGTTTGCTGTTAGTAACGATCACATTGTTATGGGCAATGATAACGGGAGACTTACTGAAACAAAGGCTGAGTAGAGGGTGGAAACAGTTAAGAAAAAAAACAAAGGAAGGAATAAAACAGAATATGTAAATTCTTCTATTTTAATAACAGAAACCTTATTCTTGGCTTTTCATAGAATTTCAGCTTGGCAAGTAACCTAGCTCAAGGTAAGTAGTATACCCCCCAACCTGGCACTCAACAGATTGTCTAGAGCACTGCATACTCTTTTTTGCCTCCAGTTCAGCAAAGCCATCAGCAAACTGGAGCAAGTTCAGCAGAGGCCATCAGAAGGGTGAGGGCTGGAGCATTGCCCTGAGAGCAGAGGCTGGGTAATGGGACCTGGCCAGCCTGGTACAGAGGCGGTTTTGGAAGCACCACACAGCCACCCAGGTAGCTACAGGGATGGGACTAAAAGGAGTTAGTCAGGTCCTTCACAGACATGCCTGGCAGAGGGATGACAGATAACAAGGAAAAGATGAAATAAGAGAGTTTCTTGCCAGATAGGAGGAGAAATTTTTCACTAGTACAACAGGCAGGCAGCAGGACAGGCTGCCAGGGAGGTTGTGTAGTCTCTGTCTTTGAAAGTTTTCCATTACCTGCCTGAGTAAAGCCCTGAGCAACCTGGTCTGATCTCACAGCTGTCCCTGAAGTGGTGAAAGAGAGAGTAAGGAGCTCTGCAGGGGGCCTTGAGGACTCTGTGGTGAGGATAACCATTAACTGTGAATCAGTCATACAGGAGTCAGCTCCAAGAAAAATAGAGATGCATCATGTTCACCACACTAACAGAACATGACTGGACAGTCTTGATTTACACCAGCTGGGGCCAGATCTGAAAAAGAACTTGTTTACATTTAAGTACAGCAGTAGAAACCCAAAATCTCTTGGTCAGCAGCCACCCAACACTGAAACTGCTTTAAACTTGGGGTTTGGTTTTGAAACTCATGTGTGAACATGCCTGGCACAGCAGCTCTCTGGGCAGAAGTGCCACGCAAGTGCCATTAGATCCCTAGCTAGAAGGTATCAGAACTCAGCTACCAGTTATTCAAATATCTCTTCCTAATGGGGTCATTTAAAACACAGAGATTAGATCATTCACAATATATACAGGTTCTGCCTGTTTTCCTATAAAATTAGCAATTATAATAGAATCCACCTTTTCCCATATAATACGATAGTACTTGAAAGGCTATGATAAACATTTCTTAGAAATTTGCCTGAAGTATAAAAGATTACATGCTAGACTGGATTTTTCTGGGGGTAAAGGAAGAAAGGGAGGAAAAGGAAAGTGGAGAGGCCCAAGAGTCTTCTTCGCAAAATTAGGAATTCAAAATTTATTATGCTGGAGACACTCAAAAGAGGAGGATCATGTAAACCAGTGATTAAAGCATTCACTGATGGTATGGGAAAGAGGGATTATTATTTTCTTACATCTTGTGATTACTTTTAAGGCTTTTAGGTAACAGCTGGTAAACGCAAAGTGAATAAACAACCCTTTTTATATACGAACTGGTTAATATAAGCCATGTTCAACATCCAAGTGTTGCTGGGAATTGCCCAGACTTTGAATTTGTTTTCCACTGCAAAGCTAGAGCTTGCCAGGGTCAACATTGTGCCATGTGCACTATCTTTGTCAGAGCCTGGAGTCTGCACCTAAAATTTTAAACCTTTTGGGGTCTGCTCAGTATTACAAGGCCCAACAGACTAAGATGGCCTATTTGCAGGTGTATAAATTAAAATACATTCTAAAAATACTACATTAAGAGAACTTTAAAATTACAAAAGTCAAGGACCTAGAAAAGTGTGATATGCTAGACATGAAGGTTATGTAACCTTAATCAGTCTTGTGAATGTACTTTAGGATGCTGCCCTTAATTACATCTGTCCCAATTGTCTCCATCTCTTTTCTCTGTTTTCTTTAGCTCCCTTAGGCCTTCTTGTGCTGATTCTTTGTCTTCACTCTTTGTCCCAAAAGGCCCTGCTCCACTCTCAGTGAAGCTACCCTTCCCCACTCACAGTCTTTCCATGTGTTGCTTATCCAGTTTCAGGCTCCTATTCTCTTCATGACTGGGAAGCAAAACATCCCTTCCACTTTGCTTGGGTTGGGGGTGGGTGGCAAGACTTAAAGAAAACACTTTCCACCTAGATTTTTAACTTTCTTTTGTAAAGGTGGTCTCATGTGCATATCAGGCAGTCCTCCACTCAGATATAGCTTCTGTACACCTTTATTTGTTTAACCAAGTTCCACAAGGGGGTAGAAGACTCAAGCGTATCAAGCTTCTACAATTTTCACAAAAACACAGTACAGGAGAGAGACCATCTTAATGGAGGTAAGAAAAAGAGGCTCAGCATTCATTCATTCAATGCTTATGAGAGGTCAGAGAATGTATTTGAGGTACAAACCCACTATACACATTTTCAGTGGTTTTACTGCTCACAGAGTAATGTATTTAACTTGGACAAAACAACTTATTTTTCTCGTTTCTCCCTCTTGGAAATGAAACTCAGCCTGGAGCAGACAGTCACTATGGAAAATTTCAGCCTAAATTGTTAAGATTTGGCAACATGGTAAACACTCAGAACAGGGACTTAATAATAGGCAGCACTAGAGTCCCAACTGTAATTATCACCAAGTGAGAAACCACAAAATGTTTCCTTGAGATGTAGGGAAAATAGTTGCAGCCAGACAATTTAGGTTTGGAGCTGAATCCAGTCTAAGGTAGTGTTTACAGATGAACACTGGTTAAAGGAGGATCTGAAAACTTTCCACAGTATAGGGATGGAATGTGCTAGCCATAAGACTGCGAGCAGAAGTCTCTCATCTCCAGTCGAGTAATGACACAAGCACTATTTCTGCTTTAATTGCATATGTGACAAGGTTGGTTTAGTGCAATAATTACATACCATTACAACGAATAATGCTTTACAAAAATAGAGAAGGAACCAATTCCCTTTTCACGGGAAGCTAGATTCCCAGTGGTTTTAGTAAAAGTAAGATGACATTGTGGATTCCAGAGAGTATCTGACTGCTCACAACTCCAGGTAGATCTTGGATATTCAAACCATTGTTTTTCACATAAGCTAAACAATGTTACAACAGTGCAATTTGATCTGCTGCTTTATATTTCTGGGTATCATTAAGGCATTGACCTTTTAAAATTTTGTAGATTGCCTTTTTTCTCTTTTTCATTAAGAATATTCTTAATATCCTTGCTGCAAACTTTCTTTGTGCCATACCATACTAATCTGCACATGTTCTTCTACCCTGTGCAATTACTTTTTCATTAGCATTATTTTTGTCCTCATGCCTTCTGTAACACACTCACTGAAAGATGTGTCCTGTTGCTTACAAGACAGGTTGCAATGCTCAGAATGGAACTTACTAACAGGATAAAAGCAATGTATTCATGCCAGGGCAGCAACTGGCAAGGAGAGGGAGTTGTAAGGGAGAAAAGAAGGTGACAGTGAGTAGTAAGAATGGCTGAGCCCTGCTGGTAGTTGCTGCAGAGTCAGAGGGCCTATGTGAAAGGAGTGTCACTAACACAAGCCTGAGGAGGTAGAATGTTCTTCAAGTGAATGGAGAAAAGCTGAAGTGCTCAGCTTTCAAAACACCAGGGTGCAGATGGGCCTCACTGCATAGAAAAAAAGAAAATATAATGGTTTTACCTCATTATCCTGGTAGGATTCTGACAACACTGCTGTCCCTGTGATTGTAGAACTTGCCACAGCTTGTCACAGCTTTTACCTTCCATTATCTCCTCCTCCTTCAGCTTGCCTGATGCAGTCCTAGTGCTTCGTTGGGTCCAATGCAGAGCTGTGCACAGAACCAAGATCAATGACGGGACCTAAGGCGGGTGCTACCAGCCCTCTGGCAAATCCACGTTTGCAATGTACCAGTTGATGCTTCAACAGCAAGGAGGTCTGTTTGGTGAAGGACACTAATACTTTCTTCCTCTCCATTTTCTAGAATGTGGATTTTTTTTTTTTTAATCTCCTCCCGCCCCCAGCATGGATACCAAAGTATAAGCTTTTATTCTTACTAGTTGAAAATTATTTTAAAGAAGGGCTTTAAAGCTTACCTCTAAGGAAGAGCTGAGGGAAATATCTATATCCTGTGGCTGTTGTTGAAAGCTGTCTTCCAAGCTACAGGGTTTTTAACTTTGTAAATCTTATTCTTGTTGAGTAGTATATGCTACAGCAAATGATGCTGGCAGGATGGAGAGCCTCCTTTTGAGTACGTACAGACCACCTGGTGCTAATTCTGTCTCCCTCACCTATTATTGGCGTTTCATAAAAAGCTGACTATGGATTGTGTTTGGGACATTACCATTGTCCTCTTTACACGCATCTAAGAAGTTTAAACTGGATCTTATTAAACTGTTGGCTCACTTTTTAATGCATTCCAATAGCTCCATGTGAGACTGGCCCACTCTTCACGAGAGATAGGGTATCTTGTGCAATCAATTGCTTCATTTCTGCTGCTAAGCATATTTGACTTTAAAACTGGACTCGGGCTTTAGTATCAAATTAAACGGCTCTGTCTCCTCATCTACCAGACTGCCACAGCTGGAGAGCTGAGCTATCCTATTCCTGTGGGCATGTCTAAATAAAACAAGAAATCCCACCTCTCTGGTACAGACAGATGATCTTTCTGCTTTGTGTTAAATGAATAACCTTTTCCAAAAGGGTAATTAACTATATATCTGTCTTGCCTTTTGCAGACAGTTTAGTTGTTCTGGCACTTGAACAGCATAAATGAAGGCAGCTTTTAAAAGAAGCCTCTGAGGAGGTTTTATTAGTTTGGGTAAATTACCAAACTTGAACACAATTGCATGGTTATGCATTTTGTTTAGAAGTGACTCAGATTCAGCTAGTCGCTGGTAGCGTGGTGCAAAATGAAGCCTTTTTCAAAACTCATTGATGTGTACTAAATGTTTTCTAGAATTAATATGTGGTCCCTTTCTGTACATTTCCTTCAGAACCATGTAGTAGCTACCCTGTCAATAATACACTGTAATGGTTTTCAGCCATCAGTCTGTGTTCTGCCTCTAAAGATTTACCTAGAAAAGCTTCAAAATTTTTCTATATGCTATGGAAAAGCCCATATAAAATTGTTACAGGCCCAGAAATTGTAAAAGATTTCAATCACTGCAGTACTAATGAAGATTTAAAGTTGGTTTTGTCAGACTTTTAATTCTTTTCTGTTTTCAAAGACTTATTTACATTTTCTTTCTCAATGACAAAGTAAGTTTATTCTGTTTCAGGTCCGTGACTTGCATTGTCCCACTCTGCAGTTGACTTTAAATATTTGCGTACAAATACTGCTATTTATTAGCATAGTTGGTACACCTGGGATAAATAAGGTGCAGCATGAATATTTAATTTGCTTCACCGGCTTCATTTATGCCACCTCAGACACTAAACCTGTGTAAAATCTCAGTTTCTTCTGCTGACAGATATAGAATACCAGTGGCAAAAACTAGTATTATGTCTAAGTCAAGTCTTGCTACCTTAGCGCTATCAGTTCTCCAATAAACTGCAAGGCTGTCTGGGTTTAGCTGTACTGCAGTCTTTACAGTCACCCTTCTAAGTGAAGCTGAGATGTTTTCAAATCCAACATTGAAAAATCTGCAACAAAAATACCTGTATTTTAACCACTTCAATTAGCAATTGTTTTGCTTTAGCCCCGTTCTCTGTTGCCAGTGAAAATCTTTACCTTATTTTTCATTTGGAGATAAGAAAATAACTGAAAAAAAAACCCCCAAAAACCCAACAAACCAAACCCAGAAATCTCTCTCCCCCAACCCCCTTTCTTTACAGCCAATTCAGCTAGGTAGCTATGTAGTTATTTATAGTATATCAGCCAGTATCCTGTGCTTTCCCGCTCAGCATGCATGCCCCAGCAACCCTGACATTACCTCCAAGAAAAACGAAGTAGGAAACAACTACGGTAGGCAACCAAGTCAGATTTCAACAGAGGACAAAGCACACATTGCCAACAAAGCTTTTTCTTTGTTGATGCTACCGCATCATCCATGTACTATTTGTGTATTGAGTTTCCAGTGAATAAGAGTCATGAAACGGTAATAATTATTCAGCTGTTTTCTCATTCTAAAGGTATAAACATGAGTTGAATGGTATAAAATCTTTAAAGACATAAGGAGGTCTATTTCAACCCATCAGCCACTCATACCCAGAAGTAGTAGTCCTCATAATGCTGCCTCCTACACTTCACTTCCCAAATCAAGGGCCTAAGAATAAGATATATAAATGTAAGTTATTATAAATTAGGTCAGTTACAAAACCAGCATGCTTTAAGAACTGTAAGAAAGTAATTAGAAAGACCTAAAAAGGAAAGTTTATTGCCTTATCCTTTGACAGTCTATGAACAATCCCACACACATACACAGAAATATAGGAAAGGCAAAACAGCAAAATTCACTTTAACACCCCTACATACCAAGCAGATGACTGTGGCATTTTACTAATATCTGGAATGTTTTAAATCAAAACTTTTCAGTTTCAGTTTATTGTTTTACACAGAAATCAAATAATGCACATTTTACACCAATGACAGCTTTAATATAAAATTTTCAGAAAGGTCAACATAAAAGAATGGGAAACCAAATAAAAGGTATTATGTGCAAACTTTTCAAGCACTTGGATGACATTTCAGATGTTAAAAAGCATTCAAGTATTTTAAATCTGAAGTGTTCATTTTTTTCAGTTAAAAGTATTACCTTCTAATAATTTAACATTTATTTAAAAAATTATTTATATGCTTCTTTTGATAAAAAATGACAGTATATACAAATTTATTGAAAGTAGAAGCAAAATATGTATAAAAATACAGTAACATGTGCATTAACTAAGTATGAACTTTTTTTTTTTAGCCATAAACTCTTTTTGATTTTGTCACACCTATTACTTGTATTATGAGAGATGATTTTACACAGCAAACACAATCCTTTCCTCAAGCTGGCTGCAGCATGATGTGGTAGAAGTACACCATCTTCTGGTAGTAAAAGATCATTTGTTAAAAGCATGTGAAAGAAAGTCTGTCACTCAAGAACCCCTCAGATCAGGATTTTTTGTTTTCACCCATGAAAACATCCTGAAGTATTTCCTTTTCTTAGAAAATTGTGTACAAAGAAAATAACCTGAGGCTTTCTAACAAAACACGTTGCCAATTAGCAGTATACTTTCAGCTGACAGGCTTAAAAAGATTAAACTCCTCATTGCTCAAATAACTGGAAGTCAGAATGGATGGGTGGTAGTTCTGTGCTGAAACTTTTGGTAGGAGGCTAGCATAGTGTTTTATTCGTTATTGGGTGGGTTTTTTGATCATATTATGAAGAGTAAGACTGAGCATGAAAGTTTGCAAACAGTTTTGCAAAGTTATTATTGACTTTATTCACCTTGAAAGAGAGAGAAATTATTCCAAAACTTAGAGCTAAACATTATATTTAGAGGATGGCAGAACTACGGTTAAACCATGGTAATCTGATGGTCTGCCGAGAATTTTAATGCAACAGAGGTAGCCCCTACAGCAGTCAGACAGCAGAGGCCACTGACAAACGCAGCTCATTTCTTCTAGCTCATTGTAGCATAAAGCTGCTACTGTCTGCTTTCTCTAACAGCAACAGGGCAAGGCTCCCAGTGATCCCACTAATCCCCAGAATTGGAACTATGGCCAGCAGGACATGCCATGCCCCAGCTCCATTTAGCTGGAGGCCCACATTTGTCCCAGCTATCCTTTGTAACCTGCGTGCTTGAACAATCACTTCCTAATTCCTTTGACATAATCCCACCAGATACAAATCCAGGCAGACTTTGACCTTCCTAACTTCATGCCTACACCTACATATTTGGACAGTATCTCTGTATTCCTCCTGTGCTGTCAACTGCTGCCAAAGGGATAGGTCAGGAAATGTGGCCTGGAGCTGGACAGAAGGGGCCTTGGAACAGGAAACAGGGTGCAGGAGGTGCATGTGCTAGGCCCTGGTTTGGAAGGTCACCACCCACAGGGAGCTGCAGAGCAGGGAAGAGGGTATATTGTGTCCAGGGGTGTAGGCAGAGGCACAAACCTGCCCATGGGGACACGGTGGTGGCGCAAGACACTGTCCCTGCAGATGTCGCCTGCAGCACGCATTGGGCAGCCCTGGCAAACTGAAGGATCGTGGACCAATCCAGGACTCCACAGCTTTCCTGTCCCAACAGAGGTGCCATGCTATGTCAGATAAGACACCTACAAAGTCACACAGGAGTTCTGTGAGGGCACACAGCCTATCTTATGCCATGTTAGGCTTTGGAGATGCCACTCTGTGCTTGTGGCCTCAAAGGCACAAGGCAGGTGGTGGCTTCAGCCAACAGGCAGCATGAGGCAAGTATGGGGGGCCTCCTCCCCCAGTCGATACCTGTTCCTCCTGGCAGCCCTGCCTGTCAGAGACAGATGGGCTGTTCCGTGAGCAGCACTACATCTAGGTAGGGTGAGCAACAGCAGAGGCACCAGCTCTGGAGTGGGTGGGAGGTAAGAGCCCCACAAGGAGGATTAATAGCCTTGCTTAGCACTAGAAGCTGAAGTTCACAAGCTGTGAACTTTCACCTAGTTAACAGAATCATAGAAGGGTTTGGGTTGGAAAGGACCTTAAAGATCAACTCATTCCTACCCTGCTGCCATGGGCAGGGACACCTTCCACAAGACCAGGTTGCCCAAAGCCCCATCTAGCCTAGCCTTGAACACTTCTAGGGATGGGGCATCTACAGCTTCTCTGGGCAACCTGTGCCAGTACCTTACCACCCTCACAGTGAAGAATTTCTTCCTGAGATTTAATCTAGATTTACCTTCTTTTAATGTAAAACAGTTATCCCTTGTCCTATTGCTACATGCCCTATGAAAAAGTCTGCCCCCATATTTCTTATAAGCTCCCTGTAGGTACTGGAAGGCTGCTATAAGGTCTCCCCAAAACCTTCTCTGTCACAGCACTCTCCAAACCATCAAACTGCAACAACATCTTTTACCATCTCATACCAGCACACTCTTCAGACAGTGCCTCTGCTGCCTTCTCCTCATCTTGCCCCATCTAGGACATTCATTCTCTCTCCTCTTGCTTCTTCCTTTCTCTCTTCCTTGGCTCCTCTCTTCATTGACTCTCAACTACTTAACTTAACCGGTCACACCTGCCCCTTATCTACATCGGCCAACCAGCTGCCCCTGAAGCCAACCCACAGCTGTATATTATCAATGATAATTAACCCACCTTTATTTTTCTACACTTCTCCAGGCTGAAGAACCGCAGCTCTCTCAGCCTGTCCTCATAGGAGAGGTGTTCCAGCCCTCTGAGGACCTTCATAACCCTCCTCTGGACTCACTCCAACAGGTTAATGCCCTTGCTATGCTGGGGGCCCCAGAGCTGAAAGCAGTGCTCCAGGTGGGGTCTCACGAGAGGGGAGCAGAAGGGCAGAATCACCTCCATTGACCTGCTGACCACACTTCTTTTGATGCAGCCCCAGGATTCATTTGGCTTTCTGGGCCGCAAGCCCACACTGTCAGGCCATGTTGAGCTTTTCATCCACCAGCAGCTCCAAGTCCTTCTCCTCAGGGCTGCCTTCAATCCATTTTCTGCCCAGCCTGTATTTGTGCTTGGGGTTGCCCCAACCCACATGCAGGACCTTGCACTTGGCCTTGTTGAACTTCATGAGGTTCACATGGGCCCACCTCTCAGCCTGACAAGGTCCCTCTGGATGGCATCCTTCCCTCCAGCATGTCAACAGCACCACTCAGCTTGGTGTCATTGACAAACTTGCCAAGGATGCACTTAATCCCACCGTCCATATCACCAACAAAGATGTTGAAGAGCACCAGTCCCAGTATGGACCCCTGAGGAACGCCACCTATCATGGGTCTCCACTTGGACATTGAGCCATTGACTGCAACTCTTTCAGTGTAACCACCCAGCCAAATCCTTACCCAGTGAATGGCCCACCTGTCAAATCAATGTCTCTCCAGTTTAGAGACAAGGATTCTGTGAGTATAACTTACTATATCCTGGTGATGTTCTGCCAGGTCAAAAAGCAGAGTAGGACCCGCTAGTAGCTCCACACACAATTGTTTTGTGCCAGTACAGCACCGCTGTAGGTCCCCATGAGTGTTTGGAGGACACTCAGGGGTAGAAGAGCCTGACAAGTGTTGGGTAGTAGTTACATGTTTGAATTGCATTTTTCTGCCAGTCAAAGCTGAATAGCTCTATGGGAATAGGGAATGGGAACTGTCTCATCTCCACTGAGCCTTCTTCCATTGTAGGGGTTTCTTGGTCAGTCCTATTTCACTCCTTTGCTCAGATGAATATTTAACTGGTGTGGCACAGTAAGCTTAATGCATTTGTTGCTTTAATGACCAGCTCTCCTGCCTATGCACCGGGAGGTTCACAATGTGGTTTGGTTAAAATCTCAACTGTGTGAAATGTTTGCTGCTAGTGACAAGTGCAATTAGTTTGTGAGGCAGTGTATCACAACATATAGTGGAAACCTTCTTTGCTTTTGTTTGGCTGCTGGCATGTCTGCAAGGTGATATTGATGCAGCTTCTCAACCTGATCACGTTCAGGTAATTGGGGAGATCCTGCTTTTTCTGCTTACTTAAAAGTACAAGTGTCTGGGTTTTTTTAGTGTTTTCTTTCTTTTCCTGTTGCCATTAAATCATGAGACTGGTTTAGAAACTTCAGTAAGCACTTTCCCCCAGACTTCGGAAAGCAACTACCAGCAGCCAAAGCAATTTGCATCTCTTCGGGATGCAGGTTGATGTGTGGAATGTAGAGCTGTGCCTAGGGTTGGGACCCTGCTGCACTGCCTCTGTCCTCTCCCTTTTCTGAGGGATAGGTCTGCCTCTCATGGGCAGGGAAAGGAATCATGTGGAAGGGGTGTCCTGGATTCAGCTGGGATAGAGTTAATTTTCTTCCTAGTAGCTGGCAGAGAGCGGTGTTTTGGATTTAGTATGAGAATAATGTTGATAACACACTGATGTTTTAGTTGTTGCTAAGTAATGCTTACCGTAAGTCAAGTACTTTTCAGTTTCCCATGCTCTGCCCATGAGCGGGGCACAAGAAGCAAGGAAGGAGCAGAGCAGGACAGCTGACTGAAACTAACCAAAGGGATATTCCATACGATATCAGGGGTCCTCAAACTACGGCCCGCAGGCTGGATACGCCCCCCCAGGGTCCTCAATCCGGCCCCCGGTATTTACAGACACACACACACACCCGCCGGGGGTTGGGGGGGGGAACCAAGCAGCCACAGATGACCTCCTGTCACTTCATCCATGCGCCAGCCCCCTGTTTAAAAAGTTTGAGGACCCCTGCCATAGAACATCAAGCTGACTATATAAACCGGGGGGAGCTGTCCAGGAACTGCCTATCTTTGCTCAAGGTCTGGCTGATCATCGGTCAGCAGGTGGTGAGCAATTAATTGTACGGTTCATCACTTGTTTCTCTTGGGTTTTATTTCTCTCTCCCTTTTTGTCATCTCTCTTTTCATTGCTATTAGTAGTACTAGTATTATATTCTACTTTATTTCAATTATTAAACTGTTCATATCTCAACCCATGGGTTTTACCTTTTACTGACTCTTCTCTGCATCCCACCAGGGCAGGGAGGGAGGGAGGGAGTGGTTGTGTGGTACTTCAGTTGCCAGATGGGATTAAACCACAACAGTCCTTTTTGGTGCCTAATGTAAGGCACGAAGAGTTGAGGTAATGACAGATCTGACCAGAGCGTGTTAGAACAAATTTGTTATAAGCATTCATTATGTTAGTTTAACAGTTGCTGGTCACAATGTTGATTTTTTTGTCCTCAGAGTTGCTTTATGTAACATCTTGCTTGCTCTATGTATTCCCTGTTGTGGTGTTTATCACCTTACTGGTTTATGATGCAATAGAATTGCTGGTCATGAAACTAATCTGGTATTTGCACTTAACATTGCCCTCACCTCTGTACTTCGGGAGCCATCTGTTGGGAACTATTAATAATGGCACCTTTTACTGTTTTCTCCTTGGAGAACCAACCTATGGAGGAGACATCTTCTCATATCTTCCTCTTCTTCTCTGTGTAATTACAATAACATTTGAGAATTTTGAAAATTTCAGTACCCTTTGGATGTTGAAAACAGCATGGTCCTATTGCTAGGAACCAAGAATGTGGTTCAGGTCTTGTTTAGGGTTAAACAACTATTTATGGCTACTCAAACCCTAGCAACAGGCGCTGCAGCTACTTTAACCCTTGTGACAAGCACTGCAGCTATTCAAACCTCGGAGATGGATGATGCGGCTGAACCAGATGACTAACCCATGCCAGTGTCAATTGCCCCTATACACAAGAAGAAATGGACACAGAAGACAGCTTGTTTAGTAAAAGAGGATGAAGCAGGGCCATCACAAGAACAGGACAGAGGCAGAACGACAGGTAACCACTTGATCCCTATCCCTGAGTGAGCTGCAAGATACACAAAAAGATTTCAGCCATCATCCATGTGAGCACATTATCACCTGGCTGCTCTGATGCAGGGATAATGGGGCCATTACTCTGGAATTAGAGCGTAGGGAAGCCAAAGAGCTGGGATCCCTTTCTAGGGAAGGAGGCATCGACGAGACAATTGTAAGAGGGATGCAAGTCCTCAGCCTCTGGAGGTGACTCCCATCAAGTGTGAAGGTAAGGTATCCCTCTGAGGAAGACATTATATGTCACCCAGGTAAGTGGACAACAATAGAGAGAGGTATCCAGTACCTCAGGGAATTAGCCATGCTAGAGATTATTTTTTATGACCTGAACAAAGTGCAGTTACCCATAGATTCAGACAAAATTCCAACGCATGACCCATGTGGCAGAAATTTGTGCAGAGCACACTGTCATTATATGCCAACTCACTCAGGGTAATGACCTGGTGAGATGAAGAGGCACCGATGATGGGTAAAATGGCTGGCCAGCTCTGGATATACAAAGAAAATCTCTCTTCCTCCCTATGGACTTGTGCTTCGGTTGTGGAAAAACTGTCCAAAGCTTGGGAAAACCTGTCTCAGGTGTTCCAGTAACTCAAAGAGGGTATGTCCTGATCCCCACCTGTATGGACCGATATCTCAGCTTTGAACAGTAAGCCTTCTTTTGCTCAAGAGAGAAGACACAGAAAGTACATGCCACAGAGTACCGTGTGGTTTTACCTGCGTGACCACAAAGAAGACATGAGGAACTGAGATGGAAAATTTAACTCAACCCTAGAGGCACAGGCATGTGAATTGCAATGAAAACCATCACGAATGGGGGTTCTTCCAGGAAAGCTGCTGCTCCTGTCTCCAGTGGGAGCAGTTCCCCAGACAGAGTGGAAGGGCTGATCTTCCTCCTGATCCTAGGGAAGGGAATTCTAATCCATTTTTTCAAGAAGTGAAGAATCTTATCATCGGGACTAGAGGGCCCCCCTTCTAACAAGGTGGAGGGGAGGGACAGCCAAGTTTACTGGACTGGGTGGATCAGATGGCCTGGGACATCAGACCCACAGGAGTATAAGGCTCTAGTGAACATTGGCACACAGTGTACTCTGATGCCATCAATCTATACAGAGGCAGAACCTATTTGTATTTCTGGAGTAACAGCAGGATCCCAACGGCTAACAGAGTGGAAGCTGAAATAAGCCTGACTAGAAATGAGTGGCAAAAGCTCCCCATTGTGACTAGTCCAGAGGCTCCATATATCTTTGGCATATTATATGTTACCTTATTTCAATTGTTAAACTGTTTATATCTCAACCCATGGGTTTGACTTTTTTTCTGACTCTCCTTCCTTTCCTACCAGGGGAGAAGGGGGACTGAGTGAGTGAGTGGCAGCTCAGGTTAAGCCACGACAGGGGGGTTTAACTGCTGCTGAGGTCTGAGTGCCTTTGTTGATTGAATCTCAGTCAGCTGGAGCAGTGAAGATGATTGCACCTGCTAAATGCAGCTGAGTTAATCTCAGCTTTAGCATTCTGTACTAAATATAGGGAGAGGTGTTCTCATGCATATGGGAAGGAAATGATTGGAGCCTGAAATGATTTTGTGCCATGCTTCCAAAATGTTTCTCTCAGCCTGGCTGTCAGTGCAGCTCCAGCAGCGGTCATGATTCTTCCTCATGTACAAAGGAAGGAAAGTAAAGCTGCGGAAAGACAGAAGAAAATAAGGGTGTTTGTTTTTCTTTCTTGCTTGTTTACTTTTTTGAAAAATTAGAGTCTTAATTCATATCAATGAGGATTCTTTTCTGAGATCCATTCTTATTGTTGCAGAGAAGCAGTACTGGGTAATACATGGTCTTGAAAAGTCCTAGCTAAAGATGAAGGCAGATCAACAGCAGCAAAAGAGAAAAAGACAGATGAAGTTGTGTGAGAGACTGGAGCTCTTGACAATAATTCCCATGCTTCCAGTGAATTTTACAGCAGAGCTGGTCCCATTATTGAGGGGGGTGGTGGTGGTGGTGGCAGTGGAGCCATGGAAGCTGGTAAGGGAAAGTGCAGGGGAAGAGAATGAGGGGAAACTGAAAATGGGAATAGATAAAGGTCTATGAAATATATAGTAATTAAACATAAAATATAAAATCTTATTAAATCCTTTCTTAACTAACAAGCCAAAGATGAGGAAGGGGGCATGGCTGTCTTTACTTGTGTTTTATGGGAGTTCTATAAACAGGTGCAGTTGAAGGCAGTGCCTTGTTTGTGGCAGTCTGTGTAGCTGGCTGCATCAGTGTGTGTGTGTCTGTTTGTGTGCCTGAGGGATACATTTTCAACTTTGCTTCTGGCTGAACCTGTCAAGGGTAAAGCAGCTGCTCCAACCCTCAGCCTGGGGCAGAGACCCAAGAGTTCCACACACACCAGGCTGGGCTCCGGGGGCCAGGCGGGAGGGAGTCCTGATGATCTTAAGGGTCTTTTCCAACTTAAATGATTCTATGATTCTATGTCTGACAGTGAATGTGTTGGTACCCATGCTAAAGAAAACAAAGAAAATACAGTTAACGATGAAAAGGATTTCTGGAATTTACCCAAAACAGGTTTTGCTGGAAAATATTCTTCCTTTGATGTTTTACTATCCAAAGACAAGATCAGGTTTTGAAAGAAACAAAAAAAGTCACAAGTGCAACTTAGCTAATAAACTATGACTCCCAGTGATAAATGTTTCCACTACCAGGTATGAGTTTTTTCATATAAAGAATGTAAACATGCTCTCTCCTTTCTTGTCTTTAACTATTAGCCAGTTGCAGCTGTACCAGTTCAAACACTTGGAGATTGAGAGGTCTGTGAATTTCGTTGAAAGAAACACCTTCCTGAATTTTACTTTGGTAAAATGAATAAATTTTACAAAATGTTTTGTTTCTAATGATTTTAATAAAACAAATCATACTGAAATTATCTTAAGACTCACCACCTGCACTTGAGAGAGGCTCAGCATCACCACAACAAAGCAATAGACAGAGGTAGGCACAGCACAGTGAGATTTAAAGTAGCTAGCAGTAAACGTTAAACTTGCCTCTAGGCATTACCCTAAAATTGGGAACTAACAACCAGGACTTCATTCACTCAGCTATTCAAGTAAGACTGAGTTTCACCATCCTAACTTCTGTCCTCACACCCACAGCTAAATTCTTCCACCAGTTGTCAGGGGTGTCTGGCTTTTTCTCTGCAGAGCAGGTGTGATTAGAGGGAACACTCAAGGTACACATCTGATTCCCCTCCCAGGCTCATGAGACCACTGGCCTCCAGGTGCCCTACTTCTTCAGCAGTGCACTAACCACCACCCTATTGTATATAATAAGGTCAGGCCACCGCTTCCTCCTCTTGTGGCCAGATTCTGGAATGAAACTGTGTCAATACTCTGGGCTTTCATCAAGAGGGGTGACTAGTTTATGAATGTCAAACAGATTTCGGCTTGAGATAAGTACTGAGACATGCCATTTAGCTGCCCTGGGGTATGTGCATTGTTGGAACGCTTGATATGAAGGAGCTTTACCCATGGAGATTTGAAAGCTTACAGACTGTTAATATTTAGGCTTTCTAAATAGTTATGTGGAGTTAAGATGAATTATGTGCTGGAGCTGGAATTACTTGCATTTTGTCTGAATCATGCTTTCGGTGGCTTTCTTGGCCTCATGTTCAGTTTTCATGATGCTTGTGGACCTCTCTACTTAGGAGTTCACAAAAAATGTTTTTTGGGGTAATGCAGCTAGTTCAGAGAGTGTACGGGTGCAGTTCCTAACTACCTGTTCAGAAGCACTGATCTGAGCCTGTTTCCAGGGAAGGTTTTTGCAACTGGGTGAGTGAGTAATTGAAGTTAGATCTGAGTCTGTGGGTTGAATTAAAGCATGACAGCTCAACTGAGTGAGATGCAGCTGGAGTCTTAATTTAGCAGGTGAAAGGGTTTTGTAACAGGATGGAGGGAGAGGGTTCTACTTTCTATGGCAGGGGCACTTAAATAGATGGGCACAGAGGAAAAGGTCAGTACTGCCACTGCTGGGGATATGCCCAAGCTGTACTTGGGACCTGTACCCTTCTTGCTAAGCAGAAGAAAATGCCCTGTTTTCTTACAAAGTCAAGGTAAAGCAATGCTGTAACTATTCATGTATGCCTGACATAATGGAGATTTGTGATTGCGCCCAGAAAAAGAAAAAAATAATTAATAAAATGAAATATAAACAAAAATGGAGAAAGAAAAAGAAGCTATTGCACCTGTGGAGTTGGTCTGGTATTTAAAAGGAATTGAGAGACTCAGATAAACTACTTTTCACATCTCAACTACTGCACAAGCAGTTGAGAGTGCTTGCATGCTTCCCCTCTTTACAAAACAGCTTGGATAACACCAGCTGATACAGTATGAGAGTGGATGTCAGCTGGGGGTGGGGAGAAGGAACATGGACAACAGCCAGATCCGTCCAATTGTGCTAAAGAGGAAAACAGTCACCAGCCAAATAAAAAAAAATGACCAGCAACTTCCAAAGAGGTTTTTGATGCAGCAGCAATCAGCTTGCAAAGCAATACTCAAGAAGCATGAAAATTTGTGGGAGGTGGGGGGGTGGGCAGAGCTGGAGAGAGGTAACAGGTTAGCTGTCCCACCAGTGTGGGTGGGCTCACAGCAGCTTTCTCACCAGTGCATGAGTCAGTGTGTCCAGGGTGCAGCACAGGGAACCACAGAACACTGGGGCACCCACCTGCCCCACGGAAGGGGTATATGCAAGGGGGAGCCACTCCTGGGGTGGGGGGTGAGCCTGTGGCCCCCCATGGCTGGTGGGGACTGTCACCTGGGAGAAGGGTTCTTGGAATGAGTTATACATGATATTTAGAAATTTGAAGGTATGAATTAACATTTTGTAAGTGTTTGCTACTGTGGATTGTCTATTGTATTGTTGATACTGATCCAGATAAAAAAGAAAAAAAGAATCAATGGCTAGTTAATTATGAGGTTTTAATAAATCAGTAAATTGCTTTGATCCTGACTTTATTTAAAGTACCTGAACTGAGCAGGTTTTTCCCCTGTGACATCTGAGAAAATTTTTGTTGGGAAAACAACCCTTAGAGCTGTGGTGGTTTTGGCAACTTGCTTTAGAGAAGTATCTTACTTTCAGTGTAATCGATATTACTTTAATATCAGGAACTTTAAATTCAGGAGCTGTCTGCAAAACTGAACATTATAGCATCTCCTGCAATTTATTCTTCCTAGGATGGTCGGTTACACCATAATCAGAGACAGCAGATATTCTGGAGGACCTTTGGGCGAATAAACTGTAGAAATCACAGTAAGATTCAATGGAAGGATTCAGTGCCTGACTTTAATAAACCATTAGCCTTCTAGAACTCTGCTTGGGTCAAAAATATATAAACATGTTTATTAATCAGTTCCCTTCCTGCAGTCTGAAAGAAAGACATGGAGATGGAGGGGGGCTCTTAGCCTTTTGTTATATTTGGCATGATCTAGAACAGAAAATATGATTATGTTTAGCAAGGTGCAGCAGATGCTATCTGATTTTAAATATTGCTGGGCACAAAATACAGATATGAAGGCACATTGTTTATATTAAGCATCAAGGTTAGGCAATCGCATGTCCCTCTCCCAACTGATTTCACAAGTCACATCACTTCATGCTCACCTGGCTGACAGAAGACTACCTCAACAACATCACAACAAAAAAGCAAGGCAGCAGTAATTACATTATTTTGTGTTAGTGATGAGAGATGGTCTCAGCAGCACCAGCCGCAGCACCAGCCACAGCACCAGAAAAGGGAGGGCAGCCCTGTGAGGTTTTCCCAGGCTGCCAAGATCCAGCCTTAGCATCTTCAGTTTCCTGACCTTCCGTTCAGTAGCCACTTAAAATAGCCTAGTCCAGAAGGTGTTAACAACGTGCAAAAGACACATAAGCACAGTAACTGCACTTAGTCTATTTCAAAGTTAATGCATGTATAGTCTTTCTCCATTCAAATTAACATCCAAATAATGGTACTTAAACAATTATTGAGTGTGTGCATTTAGATGTGAATTTTAAAAGTCAGGCCTGAAAACAATTATATGAGTTTACACAAGCAAAGCCAGCTACTGAAATCAAAATCTTACATTAATCAATCTTGTGTAGTTTTCTTCACCTTCCCCTTAGACATCTCTTTTCAGCTCTTTTTATTATGTGTACTTGCACCTGATTTTAGCCATTCATTAATTTATCATCTGGTACAAATATAACAGTATTTCATAAGCCCTTTCAAAAGGTTGTGGAGAATTATGCAAATGTGTCAATACTTCAAATTTTACATAAAACCCATATTTAAGTCATTATGACATCAGTCTCATTACACAAGACACTGAGAGAAGTGTTCTTCACTGAAGGTACAAGTTTAAGGCTCTGACATGTACTGTCCTAGACAAGGTGTGCACTTTTCTTTTGTGGTGATTTAATGCGGTACAATAAGTACAACAGGAGAGTGATGCTGTCTCCTTTCCTCCACCCATGCTCTGCATTTCTTAGACTGTAGACTGAGAGAGGGAAAAGGTTTCTCTTCAAGTGTATGTACAGAGAAGCAGAAACCCTGGATAGCAGTGAGGCCCCTTAATTAATATGAGTTTTATAATGGGCAAGGTGATAAGAGGGCCCTGTTCTGAAAGCTCCAGCCACACAAAGGGTTGTAACAGGGCACTGGTATTAGCCTCGAAGACTAGGTAGGAGACTTGTGCAACAGGTGTTCATTTTTGGAAATAAGATACAAAAATGATGGTCTGCATTGGCAGAGGTATTTTTCAGCTGTTAAGATATTGTAAAAGGGGGGAAAACGGACAAACGGACAGTGTGACTGAAATTCGTAACCAGGAAAACTTTCCAAACCAAATGACAGTTTAGAAAGCCAATGTTGGTTTATTGCAGCACTGGATGCATGGGGGACTTTTCCTCCTAACATTCACACCAAGTTACTCGAGGGTACATGTTATATACAGTAGAGTACTTGCATACTCATAGTACATTACATATTAATTTTCATTCATGCACAGGACTGGTTACAAGTTTCTCACTTCTAATGCAAATTACTGCGCATCCCTAGATAGCACTACTGAAGTTTGGTGGTTTTGTTATTGTTTTTTTTTTACCAGCTATGCACACTCCCCAAGACAGGGTTTGCCCTCCTTCGAGGGGGTTATTTGAGTTGGAGGTCACGATCTTCCACTGCCACAATTACCTTTGTCCTACTTTCAACTAATTTTCTGGGAATTGCAATACCTTATCAGCTTGCCTCCCCTTGCAGCCAGAACTTTCTCACTTGGAAGCTTCTTTCTGCATAAGTTAGATAACGGTGTTCTTATCATTATCTCTTCTTTGTTTCCCAAGGCTGACTCCCTTGATTAGAAGCCCTTTCGTTCATCTGTTTGGACAACTTGAGAGGGTGAGTCATTTGATCTAAACTTTGTGCACATACTTGTTTAACATCCAGTTAAACACTAAATCACAGGTAGGTGATTTGGGAGTTTAGGCAACTAAAATTGAAGTAATTTGTCCAAAGCATGGACTATAAACTTGAACTAATGCAGTTTGTTCCATACGATAGCATATAAATAGCATACATTATGTGGTATCGTAAAGACCATCATCTTTTCCCTGGGGAGAAGCAGAACAGGACACATCAGAGCAGGTGTCCCTGTAGGTGAAGGCACAAGGAGAGACCTGAAAGCTACACCCAGAGGTCTTCAGGAGGAAGGATTTCACAAGCTGGCTGCTTTAACTGGGTTCTAAAAGCAGAGGTAAGACAGGGGACACTGGAAGACAGGAGGTACTCTGTAAAACTATATTGCTTTTCCTGTATAGGCCTTAAGTTTCCACAAGCCTCACCATCCTCTTACAAAATAATGTGAGGTCTTTGATAATTTTTAAAAAAGAATCTACATGTTTTCCCACTTCATTTTTAGATGTCAGTGTATGTGTGTATATATGTATGTCTATGTTGAGTATATCTATATATATAAATATATATATGATTTTGAGACTTTCTGTTCACTAACATCATGCTGGATTAGGAACAATCTGTGAATACACTTACATTCTTAACAGGACTATTGATATATTCCAATTCAATATATTCCACTTCCACTCAGAATTTCTTTGGCTACTTTGCTTACCCAGTTTCTTAGCAAATATTGCCCAATAAACCTCTTTGGAAGTAGTCTTACATAATGGGGAAAGAGATCACCTTTAAAGATCCAATTTAATGCCAAGTTACAAATGATGCCGTAAAGACTATCCTCTTCCATTTGTTTTTATATGCCATTATCTGCTCATTTTGCAGCCTATTGTTGCTTTTGATTCCTGCAAAACTTGTCTCAACCCATTTAATCTCCAAGTTAGTAGTTTGATTTAACCCATTAATTCCAATTAAATCATACTTCTCCCTCTGCACCTCAGCATAATACAATAATTTTACTATACAAGTCTGACATTGGTGTATAATAAAATAGTCCTTCTTTTTCCTTTCTTAGCCTTCACCTTTCTTGCTGCAACAAGTAAAAATTTCAGCAACAGTCTTGTTCCCTACCTGTATGGGAAGCTATGTAATGAAATGACATGTTCCCTTTTGTGATCCCTGGCTGCTTCAGTAATCAAGAGTGAGACTGGGAATTAAATTTGCATAGGTACACTTTGTGAGGTGGTAACTCGAGGGTCTTATAGTCAAGGGGAAAAAAAAAAAAAAAGAAAAGAAAAAGGTAATTTGCAGTATGACAAATGAATCATTTGCTTTAGGAAGAGACAAACTGACACAGAAGTGCCTGTTTTTCCCCAAGGACTACTTCAGTGGGGTTCCAAATGGTTATCTCAAAACATGGAGACATCCTCATTACAGATGTCTTCACTAAGTCAGAATAACCTTATCCTGGGTGTTTAGAGAAAGCCAATGTGTTCTGTTACGTTCATAGCCAGCAGGGTAAGAAAATTGAGCACTAAGGCAATGGTTAGCCACAATGTGTGTAATGTTGCCATTCTGCTGGGCTCTTCTTCACAGACCAGCAGTTTGTGCATCCCAAGAGACCAGTTTCAGTACAATTCCTTTATGGAGAGAACTAATGATATGTGATCACCATTTCCAAAGAAGCAAATATTTGAGGACACTAAAACAAAATGTCCGCTCTAGAAGTTGTGAATTTGGGAGTACTAGAGAAGAGGTTTGCAGCTGAGATGAAATAGGTATTTGAAACAAATGGAAATGTGAGGGTACCTACAGGAACACAAGTAATGGCTTCAAGATGGTCAGATAATTATGGCAAAACAAGTACTGATTTTCTTATCACACCTATGTTGTTAAATTAAGGTGAGAAAAATGTATTTATTAAAAACATCTCAAAGCATTGGCTTCTAAATGACGGAAATTATATTCTTCTTTCTACCCTAGTTTTGCAACCTGGTTAACAAGCAAAACAAACAAAGCATTCAGTTGCTCAGAGTTTGCAGAAGGATCCATTCATACTAGGAATGTATGGTTGAATAAATGTATAAATCAGAATTTCTCATACCAAGGGAACCTGCTGTCAAACATATACATTGAGAGTGTATAGACTTGGGTATGCAAACAGAGGGAAGTGAGAGTTAATAAGGTGGGCCTGATCCATACTAGAATGTTGACCAAAATTCTTAAAAAGTTAAACCCCACAGCTTTTCTGACATTGGACCTATAATGGAAAACCCAGATCTGTGCTGTTCATGATTACTAGTTTTGTTTGGGCTTTGTATGTCAACTGCACTCTTTCAAACTCTTTCTCTCCAATAAATATTGCATGTTGAGAAATAAACCAGAAATGTTTCTCTTCCCTTAGACAAAACAAAGGAAGTTCAAGGAAGCAGTTTTGTTGGGTTTGGTTTTTGGTTTTTTTTTTTTTCTCAAAAGCAAATGCAATACATAAGAGACAGTTTTGTCTCACTGTTAAGTCACAGGCATAAAAGGTTACTTCATTGGCATTGGTGCTCCAGAAACTTTTTCTCTTTCTCTTTTACTTTTTACCTCTTCTTTTTAGTTTTTATCTTTTTCTCTTTTCCACTTGCAGTGTCAGAAGTGATATGCTCAGTTTAAAGGGGAGAGGATGTTCTACCACCAGCTTGTTTTGTGCTGAGTTGAAGGTGTACAAGACATGCCCTTTGGTGTGTGCACTGCTCTCCTCCGGCAGGGAAGGGGTGACTGTATACCATCAGGCTGTATGAGACTCCAGCTCCTTAAAAACAGTAATGATGATGATTGTATGAGGTTATCCACCAAAAATTAATGTGGGAGGCAATCCAAATTAGCTCCTTTTCTGCTTTAAAAACTCTTGGTTGTTCTAACTCTTTTCCCCCAGCATGTTCTGAGTATAGTTGTGATTAATGTGAGAGAGAACAAGGCCAAAGAAAGCTGGAAAAAAGGGTTCTGGAGAGAACAAGTAAAGAAAGAAAGGAAATAGTGATGGAAAAAGCAGCAGACTATGTGTGTCTCCTGTTTCCACTGCTCACTGCTTCTGCTGATGGTGAAAGATAAGTTTCTGGCAGCCTAAGAGGTAGGAGAGTGTACCATCACCATTTTACCGATGAAGAATGCTGGTCTCAACCTCATTTCTCATCAGCCTGCTCAGCTTGTTTGAATCAGCACTGACTCACACTTCCAATGTGGTATCTCAACGGAGCATCATCAGCATTCCCCTACAGGTTCTGCACTGGGCCTGGTAATTTTAGATGGCAATTGCAACTGATAATTGATCAGAGACATACGTATGACCCATCATGAACTTGCTCTCAAAAATACCACCAGTTGTGATTAAATGCCAGACTAGCACAGGACTGAAAGGTTGCATGGGGCAACTGAGACAGCAAGGGAAGACAAGCAGCAGCAGCAGCACGGCAGGATTCTTGCTGTTGCCTTGGCTTTACACCCCAGTCCCACACAACTACCTCTCACCTACCTCTCCCTCCTGCCACAGAATTGGACATGCTGCTTCACCCCACCCACTCTGGTTTTACTGTCCCATTCTTGGGGTGGGGGCAGGTGGCAAATCCCCTCTTTAAGAAAAGAAAAAATAATAAAATTATTATTGTGAAACAGGGTTCTCGAACTTTACAAATCTCTGTCGTCCTTGTGACCTTCTCATTCAGAGGACAAAAAAACCTAGGTAAAAAATCCTGAGCCAGCAGTCTGCCACCAGACACTGCTTATCAGCTGTCCTCTGGCAAAACTTTCCCCTTACTCTTCCTGCTTTAAAAGTGCTAGGTTTGCTCTCCAGTGGCGTCAGGAACTACAAAATGGTTGCTTTCTAGTTCCCTTAATGGGCAGGCAAAATGTCTAAGAACAGGTAGAACTGTCACCATCCCTTCCACAACTACAAGTATTAGTTTCTATGAGGTTTGTGTGGAGTGGAACTTCTCTTTCAGTGCAGGAGATAGGAATAGGCCCCTGGAGGTCCTCTGTCTCCAACTCCCACCAAATCTTCCAACGCAAAGTTAAACACTTAACATCAAGTGCCCATTTGATGGACAAAAATTTTATTTGTAATATCAGTTCTACTTCCTTACACCTGTAACAGAAGTTACTTTATATAAACTCAAATTGCTCTTCACATTGTTCCCTATCACACTGAATGCACACAAAAACGTCTAGCACCCAAGCAATGATTTAAGAACTTTTCCTCCCAATTTTTCCACAGCATAGCTCTTGGCTGACTGCACACTCCTAAATAAGGCTGCCTCCAGATCAGAATTTATTTCCCCCAGGACTTTTCCAGAATATTTGTTGCTATAGCATTTCTAAGCAGAATTATACAGCCCTTCATATATTCAAAGCATGGCTCCTGCTAATTTCAGTTGCAGCTGTGAGTTTCAACACTTCTGCAAATAAGACCACAAGGACATCAGTCAGTCAGCCAGAAAATGAGGAACATTCAATCAGTGACCACCTGTGAAAAATCCAATTTAGGGAACTCCGTGGTAAAGACTAGGTCAGCTTGGAAATTTTCAGACAAAATAGAGCTTCACCAAAAATGCCAGTTTGTGGACCCTAGCATGTTCTCTTTAAAATATTTCAGACTGGAGGAACTGTTATCAAATTGAAAATGATGTCTGGAGGGAACTTAGGTTATGCTTCTGAAATGGCTGTTGGGTACTAAGCCAGAGAAACTGAAATTGGCAGCCTCCAGATTCAAAGGAGCTCATCAAGATTCTCCTCTAGGCCAAGAAACTTTGGAAGGCAAATATCTGGAGCTCAGTCTGGAAGGGGAACTCATGTACACGTTGAGATACAGGACTTCCTGCAGCTATTGGAATAACATTCATCAGGATTAGAGGTAGGCTCTTAAGGACTCAAATCTGCCAAAAAGGTTTTGGAATAAATGGTTTTAAGTCAAAATTGAAACAACCCCAGATTTAAAGAACGGAAAAAATAAATCAAAACCTGTCAAAAGTAAACATGGCTTTCCAGCCAGCTCTCACAGACAGAAATACAATTCTGATTTAAGTAAGACATCTTAATTTCTCTTCCTGCACTTTCTGTCTCATTTACTATTTCTTTCCAATATTTCTGAAAATTAGCCTGGGTCCCAGCTTAAAACACTTTCCATCAATAATCCATTTTCCACAGGTTGAACTAAGCGTCTCCTACCCATTGAATGAAGCTGAGGGGAGGGAGGGGGTGGGGAGCAAGCACAGTGTGCAGGAAAAAAAGAGCCAGAGGAAACTGGCAACTGAATGAAGATTATTACTTGGCCACATGGTTTGTTCTAATTTACGCTCCTGAGTTTCAGGTCATGCAGTACCCAATGGCTGCTAGCAGCTTGTTGTGCTTAACTGGAACTTGCCCTGTGCATTACATGAATGTTTGCTCATACTGTTGAAGCACACACCATGGGACCCGTGTTTCATTTGCACTCAGGGAATGAACCCCCTTTCTTCCCCAGCAGGACCCTTTCTGACATATTCCCACCAGTCTTAGTCCTTTGCCTCCCACATCTGGTTTCTTACCATAGAATCAGCCAGAGGAAAGGGATCACATGGGAGGTCTGTACTCCAGCCTGCTCAAAGCAGGATCAAACCTGAATTCAGACCACGTTGCTCAGGGCTTTATCCATTAAGGTACTGGAAAAATATCTGTAGGAACAAATATTTCATAGCCCCTCTCAGCAACCTGCTTCAGTGGTTGACTGTCCCTGTGGTGTGACTTGTCACTCAGTTCCTGCTCAGATTTTGGCTAACACAGAGCTCATGCTAAGGCCTGAGCTATGCTGGGGTCAGCATCTTTAGGTCAAAGTGAAGGCAACACATAGGCAGCACATGGTGGCCAGAAAGGGCTAAAGGTCATTATGCAGCCACTGTTACCTGCAGCTTACTGTCTCATGCAGCCATGTTGCTTGTCTGGCAGTTTCTTCACAATCTGCTCATAGAAATGACGAAGACCAAACTTCCAAACTGGAAGACATCAATATGTCAGCTTACCCAAAAAGTTTTTGAAGTGGATCCAACTGCATTTGGACTGCTGATAATTCATGCTTCTCAGTGTGATACAGGGGACACCTGCACTGTGGCAGAGGAGGAAGGATGAGTGCTCTCTCCATTGGCTAGGTAACTGTTTTGCTTATAGGTGCACAATTTAGGAGTTGTGAGGTGCAAATTAGAAAGCTTGTGAGTTAGAAACCTCATGACTTAAGTGATGAATTAGTGAATTCACATGTTAGTCTGTACAAAGGGGACTGAACCCTTGTTTGTCATGTTTCCTAATGAGCTCGTAAAATGAAGTTTCATTTATAGAGTATGTTGACCTGTAAATTTGAGAGATCCAAATGGACTGTTACACCATAGTAGTAATTATTTTTACTTATGTCAAATACAAACTTCCCAGTTTGATTTGTGCCCACTGTCTCTTCTCACACCACTATAGACATCTCAAAGGGTATACTTCTGTTTTCTTAACAACCTCCTGACTGGTATTGAAAGGCTTCTATCAGGACCCCCCCAAGCCTCTTCTCCAGGCTGGACAAACCCATTTCCCTCAGTCCCTCCTCATAAGGCGTGTGTGTGTGCTTCACCCCAACCACCCCCTTTCATTACATATGGACTCTGTCAAGTTTCTCACTATCCTTCTTGTATTTGGGGTGTAGGGTGTCAAAACCTGGGTGCAGTATCCCAAATACACTCTGAAAGTTGCCAAGAAAAGGGGAATAATCCTTTCCCTTAATCTACTGGTGACACTCCTATTAATAAAGAGCAATATGCTGTTAGCCTTCATCTCTGTCAGGGCTCACTGCAGACGTGTGTTCAGCTTGCTTTCCCCCAGGAACCTTTGGCCCTTTTCCACATAGCTTCTGTCTTTGCCTAACCTTACTTAGTACCCAAGCTTTTCACAGCCAGTCCATTTCATGCCTTTGCATTTCTCCTCACTTCACAAGCAATCAAATCCTAGTTAGGGTCTTTCCAATTTCTGCAGTCCAGTTCCAAATCTGACTTGTTTCCCCCATCACCCCTAAGCTCTACGTAACCTGCAGACTCTGTTAGATCCTTTTTACATCAAATATTTAGCTTCCCTGTTGCCTGCATTTGCATCAGCTTCCTTCTCACTTTTGCTTGGATTGACCTTGAAAAGCAACCTTAGATTTCACAGATGGTAGCAATCCATGGACTCAGCCAAATGACAAAACTTCTGGGAACATTTTCCTCTCCTTTTTGAAAGTTCCATAGAGATAGACTATGCTTAACAGGAGAAAGCATAAGTTATTTTTCAAATGCATACACCTTGTCAAAACATAAGTGCACAGGAAAGAAAGGAAGAAAGAAAACCCTGATTAAAACAAAGCAAAACCCACATTACACACATTTCTTCTTTCAAAGCATAGAGTCTCTAGACCTTTCCAAAGAAAAAGTAGCCAAATTATTCCATCAAATCCAAACAACGCATTTTCCCTACCCTCATCTTTAGAAAAGTAGAGCTTTGGGGGCGGAAGTTATCCAGGACAATTTAACCTCAGACATAAACCAGAGACACAGAAAATCTCAACTCCAGCAGTGGAAGTTTGGCAAAACTATGGGACAACTGAAATTAAGGTCTTACAATGGCAAATTCTGAGCAATTTGAGAAGCAGTCAGAGGTGGGAGAGCCATGTAATGAGTATACTCTGTGGGTTGGTAGGGTGTGTAATGCACATTCTGTAACAGACACATTTTTCATTTTAAGATACAAATTGCATGTTTCAAAGCAGCTATTTATCTGCCCACCACACATCATCAAAAAGGAAAGAATGATACAAGCTCACACTTCCTGCAAAAAAGTACTGGAAAGAAAATGTTCAAGTCCCTCATGTTTGCCACGATGCTCCTCACCACCACACAAAAAAGAACCAGAGTATTCCCACAGTTTGTTGCATTTGCAGAAACCTACCTTAAACACTAGATGTCCTTGATAAGAATGTGAAATATGGTATGAACCAACTAGATACTACTTATTACCTACCACACTTACCTAAATAACACCTCTCAAATGCAGAAGATTTCAGTAATTCCCACTAACTGAAGCATAAGCATGATTGTGGTCTGGATGCACTTTGCTACCTCTTGTATCACCAGTTTGTTAGCAAAGCAATCAGCAATGAAGTATTATCCCTTTCTTCCTGCTTTGGTCAGAAAAAGCTGATCTGTTAAAACTCAACTTTGTGCAGAAGCAGATTAATTTTAAAAAGACAGGTTTTCTCACAAAGCCAACAGAAAACTAATTCAACAACTACAAAATTGCCAGCTTTGTCAGTAGAAATATCTGAATAGTCTGTCAACTTGCACTCTCCACACAAAAGTGTGAGTTCTCATGTTTCGCATTTTTTGTGAAGAAACTTGAGGTTAAGTTTCATCCTACTAAAGGAAGAAAACATTTTCAGAATCTTTTTTGCTCAGAAAAGAAAAGATTTCCTGCAAACCACACCATACCCCAAACACTTTCCAAAGATCTGCACTATCCACATTCACCAGCAGCAGAAGGAACAAATATGGCAAGGAAAAGGGGCAGTGACGACAAGTGATTCAGCTTCAGAGAATTTTTCTGTGATATATGTTTAAAATATCACACTGTGTCCGTGTATATCAAATCTACACCTTTTAAAGTGTCAAGCACCAGAATTGGCTTAAGCTAAGCACAGACAAGCCCACTGAAACCACTGTGGAAACTTTCATACGAGAGTTAAATTTGCAAGTTTAGCCATCAAGTCTCTGGGAAAGCAACAGTAACAACATTTTTTTCTATAATCAGACAATGCTAAAATCAACAAGGTTCTGAGTAGAGATTCTGAGCATCTCTTTAATGTATATCAATAATGACAGACAACTCACTACATGCTAACAATTATATTACCTACATGCAGCTTACATAACCTTTGGCTAAACTGAGTTCCTGTAGAGGATTTGAAATGCCTTTTTGGCAAACTTAGCACAACAAGGCTAATTAATAATTACAATAATAACAACAATCATCAGCAGCAGAAGCAACAGCAGCTTCACCTTCAGGACACGTAAATAAATAAGGAGAACTTCCACAGACATTTTGAAATTGTAGTTAAGACTCATAAAAGAACCCAGTGTGGTAATCCACACATGCTTATTGCTGAAATGTCTTCCTGAAGTCCAGAGATATTGAATTTTTTCATTAGTTTACCATAGACCATAATTCCTAGTTCCAAATCTCTTTTATTTATTGTCTATCACAATGAGAACTCAATCAAATCAGCACAATTTATAAAAACAGACAAGGAGACTGCAATATGCAAAGCATCTTTACTAAATGAGCTTATATGACACAATTTTCAACACCTAAAAAATATGTTCAAATTAAGTACACTTAATTACTGTGGGTTTTATTATTTTATCTATTCCACTAGCAGTTCAATACTTCATTGAAGATCAGTGGAATAAGTATTCAACTTCCATTTCTATTACAATAATTCCTAGAAGTCTTGACCATGTTATTACCTTGACCACCACTACACATGGATTCTTGGGGTAAAAAAAGCCATACACCTTATCTACTGAACAAACCAGACAGACAAAAGGAAAGAAAAAAAGATATCTGCTTAGACTTTCTACAGGACTGATTTTTTTAATTTTTTTTTTTTTTTTTTTTTTTTTGGTAAAACAGAATTGAGCAATATATTCATAACTGCAGAAAAAGCCTATAGTTAACCTAGGGTTTGAGCCCAGATTTCTGGGAAACAAATGTCTGTTCCAGGTTTATTGTTTTTTTTTTTTCTTTTTATTATACTGCCTAGAATGGATCACAGCAAAAAGCAAGAAAGATATGGAACATCAGTATGCAGTAACACTTCCATTGGATAAACTATTCAAAAGATTAAATTCTATTCCCAAATGCCAAAGGCTTATATACGTGTGTGTGCATACTTCCATATATATACATATACATAAATATATACTGTGTGTATATATACACAACATCTATATATGACTGCAGATATGAAGCCAGAAATCCAATTCCACCTACTGTATTGAGTCTGATCTCACTGTGTTTCTTTCTATCCTTGCCTTGCTTACAAAGAAGTATACACATATTCTTTGATGACTAGGAAAGCTTTGAAGATTGGAGCATCTTACATGTCCTTTTCCAAGTAAAATTAATTCTAATTAGCAAATGCTACAAAATTTTAGTAATTTATACACCTTGTGTTCACAGGGAAGAAGCAAGCCAATGGCTGCTAGTCTACATACTTCTGAGGAGTTTGTTTCAGTATCCCATATATTTAGACTTTTTTCTTCCCCAAAATCTTGGTATCAAAGAAAAACCAAAAACCCTCTACCCAGAACCCACCTGATACCTCTATTTTGTGATGAGGAATCTACTGTTTGATGTTTCTTCCTCATACTTTATACTTCATATATTTTATCGATGAAACAAAGTGAATCTAAGATGTACTTTTTAGTTTTCCTTTTTAATTATGGATAATAATTTGGTAGTCAATGGTTCTGTTTATGCTATACTTTCTGGACAACTCCTTTGATATGCTTTATGGACAAGATTTTATTTCAAAGCCAAAAGAACATTGCTTTACAGTTTTTATTTAGAGTCTCCCTTTGCCTAAAAGAAATTGGATTTCTGGTAATCACACGATGGTTATATCTCACAACTGTCTGGTGTGTTTCCTGTTTTGGGTTCACTTATTAAACGGAAGAAAAGTTCTCAGAAGCTGGTGGTGGATGGGGAGAGACTGAATTGGCAGCTTTATTACAATTCAATATTTTTCCTGACAAAGGCATAGGAAAAGAAGAAAACTGCATTAAGCATAATAACAGAAATTAAGGGCTTCAGAGGAGTCTAACTGCACCAAAAAAAGTACCATCTCCATCCAAGGATATTTTGGCCCTTCTTCGTGGTATTGTAAGTTGAAGTTCATCCCCTTCTTCTAATTTCGCAATGCCTGGGAAAAGATTTGGAATATTTCTAAGTTAATATTTGAAAACCATTATTTTCATAAACAGTATTAAAAGTAATTACACATCATCTTACAAATAGAAGCTTGGCTTATTACTTGTGAGGAGTGCTTTTTTATCTTTAGGCCCAATCTTACAAATTGCAGCCTGCCCAAAGCTGACACATCATCTTCTGTGGAGCTGGACCTGCTTTTCACTCTGTACTCAGCATATCACAGTTCACTGAAGAAAATGTGGCAAAAATTTGTAACAGTGGTGTACCCAGATTCCTCATGTTATGGTGATGTGAAAGGCAAGGTCAGCACTGGGTATTGCTGCTCTTAGACATCTCAGTTCCCACAGTTCTGGAGGAGGTCTCATGAGCTTTACCAGCCAAATGAAGCTACCAGACATCAGCTGATTCGCTGCAACTGCAGAGCGCATAGGTCTGCTTCCTGCCAGCCGCACATCAGCTGATGTGATACCCGAGTGCACCTTGCCTTCAAGTTGGAGTCACTGAGCTGAAAACACACCTAACACCTGCTGCGACACATGCTCGACAGCATGAGATATTGCAGTGAGATCTGGTTTTCCAGGTGAAAGCAAAAGGGTGGGAAGCAGGAACCATGAAGTGGCAGGATGGAGTAGAGATCCTAGTAAAGAAAGGGGGTGAGTAATACAAGGGTGAAATAAGAGGATAGATGTAACTGAAGGTGGTTATGATGCCAGAATGTGTGGGAGGGGCAGAAAGTTAAAAGAAATTGTTCAGACAGCCTCAATTGCCAGGAGGAAGTATCTAATGTATTTTAATTTTGAAAAAAAGAATTAGCTTCCTTCTCTATCTCATTTGTTTAATGTCATTACTTGCCAATAGGCAATTCCATCACTCAATGTCACCTACTTTAAAAAAAAGATTGTTTTCATTTACACAGATTTTGCTGGAAAGTAGCAAAAGAGAAAACCCTCAAATTCATCATTAAGGGGGAAAGGCAGACAGAGAAGAGCTACCAAATGAGGTTTAATAGTCCTTGACAGTAATTCTTTAAATGCTACTGCAGGAATATACATATATATTAAGCATTGATCTTGCTGGCCTTGCACTAAATACTTTAATTGGTCTTTCTGGTGCTGTTTCTAATTTGTGCAGTCAGAAAGAGCTCCTTACGGGAATTAACTATTTTTCATCTAAACAAAGAGTAAAACTGCATCAGCCAATATAAAGACTAGAAAATTAAGCTGATAAGAAATATTTTTGGAAATCCCACAGGAAGGTATGCAAAAATTGGGTGGCTAAAATTCATATATATGTTTTAAAGCAAAACATGGCTTCTGAATATTTTATCGGGATAACTAAATGAAGGGATTCAACCCCTAAGTTAAACGGAGTTCTTCAGTAAGGACAGTATGTCCTCCTTTTGTCTGCTTCAGGCATCCAACTGAAAGCACCAAAGCATCCAACCACATTAGATAGTCAGTGGAGAGAGGAGAATTGTTCAGATCACCTAAGTTAGAAGCATACCCTCCAGCTGCTGACACTTCATATAAAACTGTATTTTTTGAAAGTATTCTGTAATTTTGTAATTAACCAGATCCATGACTGCAGTCCTTGTTCTTTACAGCTGCCACAATACTTAATCACCCAACACTACAGATTCTATATGATACAGTTTATTTTCAAATGAGAAGGAAAATGTAGATGTTTACCAGCAGTATAGCAAGAATTATTTGGATAAGACTGTGGCATATTTTGGATGCAACGAAATAATGTCACCAAGCTGAGATCATCACCAAACACGTGGGCCTTCTTCCTCTGTATTAGATGTCCCATAGCAAATGTTGTATCTGTATACAAAACCTGCAGAATGAAGAGGTGCAGATTTCAAACATACTGTATGGAGACATCAAAAGACATTTAAAAAGTCAGATGCTGAAATGAATTGAGCTTTCTCACCTGGCCATATATGAAAAAATATCCTGTTTCTTTGATCACTATTTTATTTCCTTGTTCTTCCAGAGCTGTTCCACGTTTAAAGCTCAGAAGCCAAGGGACAATGCTTGAATCATCTAAAAGAAACAATAATTTTGGGGTAATCAGAAAGAAAAGTTACTTTCTTAATTTTCATCTGCCAAAAATTAACAAAGCTGACTTCTAGTCAAGACTTGCAGTCTCACTATCTGGATTTCCCCACTGAAAAGAGGATATTTGCAAGAGCTGCCCAGATGCAGGGACCTCTTTTTTTCTAACTTTTTTCCTCTCAATTTTTTTCTTTCTTTCTTTTTTTTTTTTTTTTTTTTTGTTTAAATATTTAGTGACATAGCTCAGTTACTGCTTTGATATTGGATGGAAGAGTTAATACACACAATAGTTAGCTATAAATAATGGAACATATTCTTACCTTTCTGCTGGATATCACTTTTGCTGTCAGCGATCAGTTGCAAGCAGGCCTGCAGCACTACAAAATGAAAGCATTTTCAAATCAAAGAAATGTAAATCAGTAACACAACAGAGTAAACTTTTGAAACTATTTTTTAAAAAAAAGAAAGGAGGACATAAAAACCCCACCTTCTCTCAGTCTCACCACTTATTTGAAAACATAATCTACTAATTTTAATGCAGATCTTACACAAACGTGTCAAAGCAAAATTAATACGGCAACACGTACTAAATAACATCCAGAGATGATGCAGCTAAGTAGGAGGGCTCAGCAGCACAAGTAATACTTGCTTGTTTTAATCTCTGGTCCTAATGTAATTGAAAAAATTTAGCACTATGTCAAATAAGCTAGGAATCATCAGATCAATTAGCCTTGTTAATTTTCTAAGCGAAAGCTCAAAAAACCTCCAACCCTGCCAGCTATGATAGATATCTTTTTTCTAATGATACCACACTATTTAAAGAAGTTAGTCTCCAGTCATAGCTGCTGTGAAATATTAGTCATATATATGGGTTACATGGTACTTTCAAAATAAATCCTCAAAATCCATATATATATATATATATATATTTTAAATATGTTTTCGGATATCCACACTGAATCAATGTATACTGAAATGAAGAGGGAAGATACAGAGATGACTTACCAAATTAATACACACATAACAAATATCTTAGTATCTGTCAAAACTGATGTGTTGCTCAAAACTAGAGACTGGTGACACTAATGAGAAACTAGGAGTTTGATCAGAGAAGATTATTGTGGCATGTTAACAATATTGGCTCACAAGTGAAACAAAGATTGTGTAAAAAAATCTGTTAAGCATAAATGTCACAGAACTAAGAAAAAAAAGGATAGTTGCATTTGCTTAGAGCAGATTTTAATGAAAACATCTGGTTCTAGTACTACTTTGAAGGTTGAAAAACAGAGTAGTAACATTTGTTGTGCTTGGCAGAGACCCAATGAATTTACTGAGACTCAAGAGAAGAAAATTCTGCTATAGGATGCTGAATCCCCATTTTCGTTTACCTCTTTTCAGGTAAGAAGGCTACGAGTCAGACTTGGCTGCTCTTGCTATTTTAGGCAGTGTTCTGCTCCATGGGATCCTTTTTTACATCTGTGAGCGGCACTCACTTGTGCAACCAAGTGCCCAGCAGCACAAACCCCTTGCTGCACGGCAGGTAGCGAGAGGATCTGAGTAGAAAGCAGCCTCTCCCTGTATCTATGTCTCCTTTCCAAGGGGACCAGCCTGAAAACACCAGAAGAGGGCTGGATGCTCACCAGCACTCAGCAGTGCCAACTGGCAGTGGACAAAGATTCAAGCACACGTCTGGGAAGGCTCCGATGTTACAATGATCACAGCACCTGAGCTGTGCTTAGGTTAACACTATCCTGCAAGGTCCTGTCTCCTACACTGGAACGTGTCCTTGATTTCTATCAATACTCATCATAATGTGCCAAAGTCTATAGATTTTCAAACCAAGAATTTACAGGCATCTGAATTCCCAGCCTGCTGATGAGGAATAGAAAAACCAAACCAACACAAAATCAAAAAGTATTACACTTCAGTCATTTTTGTATCACGCTTGTGGGTGACAGAATTTTCTGAAAAAGAAGCTTCCCAATAAAATTTTTTATTTTCTGGATTTTCTGGAGTCACACAACAAAACACATCAGGCTTTTTATTTCACAAGGTATCAAATCACTCTCCTTTGAGGCACAGTGCCTTCCTAGTGAACGGAGTTTGCAGATTCCCTAGTACTTCAGTAAGCTAAATCAAAGCTTTAATTCTTGCTTTTAAAAGAACTCACGAGCGTGGCCACTGGATTTTTCCACTAACCAAACAAGGGAAGATTTGTTATGATTCCCACTTAACAGCTGCTCTCCAGCTGTGTACCAACGAGCCGTGTCCACAGGCAGGGACAGTTACGGCCACTTTAGCAACCCTTGTTAAACCTGCTCTGCAAACTTGATTCACAGTTTGCAAGTTTGTATTTATGTTTTTGTTGTTTGCAGCATTGAAACACTAGTCATCACTGCTGAGAACGGCTACACAGTAATTAAAATCAGCAAGTCAGTATAGTCCAAGACCTTTTCCACTTTTTAAAACACATACCAACTCTCCTTTATTGTACAGATATCAAATCTACATATATTCTCTAAAAATATCTCAATGGGTCTTTCTTTAGCATATGTAGTAGAAATAAGGCTTCACAGAATATAGTAAGCTTGTTTTTCATGGAGAAATATGGATACAACAGTGTCATTCATGACAATAAAGAGGACAAACTAGCACAATGGCTATTTTACCTAAAGCCACAAAGGACAAATAATATCTAAAAAAGTGTTTAAAGGATTGAACAACAACATGCTTCAAAAAAATATTCAAAAGCCAAGACTGACACGTTACTATTTCTGGTACATGCTTCAAGCCAAAGTACTTCACTTTGACCTCAGTGGAAATACATGCATGCTTAAAATTAAGTCATTTATTGAAACAAATTCAGAGTGAACAACACTACTATTAAGAAGATATGGATATACAGAGTATATTTTTCTGGGTAAATTAACAGGATTTTTCAGTAAAAAGTTAACACTGTTAAGAAATGTTAGCAATTTTTTTTCCAAGAGGGACCCAAATCTTACCTGAAGTACAATATTAAGAATATATGCATCACAAGATACGGGTTGAAACGTCACTGTCAGTACTCAAACTGACAAATCAAAAGCTCTACCTGAATGGCCTTCAGCCCAGTGGAAATCAAACCTAAGCATCAGCTTTGTAGTCTAAAGGATTTTTTAATACTTAATAATGCAAACAACACAGGATTCATAAAATAAGTCTTAAAAATGCATAAAAATATCTAGTCTGTTTCACCATGAAGTCGAGCTGTATGAAACAGTATATCTAGAACAATAAAGTGTGCCCCATCCTCTTGTGACTTCATAGCTTTGCTTTGATAAGCTTTTTTTTTTTTTTTTTTTTTTTTCTCCCCTTTCCGATTTTCACGGCTCTGCATGATGTGGGTGGGGAGAAGAACATTTCAGTCTGTCTTCTTCCATTAACAGAACAGCCGATTCTGGAGAAGTTAGTGACTCCAGATGCCTTTAGAAACCACAGCCAGCACATGAAAGGATGTGATCTGCACCAGTTGAGCAATGTAACCACAAATTATTATTTTTTTTTAAAAAGCTAGCTTTTGCAGCAGGATAGGAACACAGCTTTCTGCGTATCTGCATGATTTAAGACTCAATATTGGTAAAATCCACTTTGCCCTCCCATGCACATTTTTGTAATATTTAAGTTGCATAATCATTTTAATATTGTGCAATCTAACTTCACAATCCTTTCAAACAAAATGTCAAGTTTATTCTGTGTGAACTCATGTATAAATTCTAAAGTTTCGATATCTGAGGCCCCAGACATTTACCTCAATTTTTGCTGAAACAAAAATAAGCAAAAAACCTGAACCTTGAAAAACAGACCTGCTCGTTTAGGTTTCTTCTTTGGCCTAGATCTGTTCTGTGTAGACTTCCCAAACATACTTACACACTAGATAATTAAATTTATAAATGATACGAGTGTTCTCAACAATTTGCAGTTCTTCTTCCTTAACTTCTTCATTTCTCACCACAAGAGATCTTTTACTTCTTGCTTGTGCATTTTTATAGACTGGTTAATTTTATGCTTTTTAATTAAGAACTCTTTATATGGCATTAATCATGGATTAAATCAGTCCCTGTATTAAAATAGCTTGGTCATAGCTATTAATATGACTCAGATCTAACAAATATCTTTGAAGTACTGGTAGCACTATTTTGACCTTAACAGAATTAACCACTAACGTGTTACAGTAAGAATAATAAGGAAATAATTCACTACAAATTAAGAATACTTCATGTAGACTTCTATTATACAGTATGAAGAAGAATATTGTTTTTAAAAATTACAGGCTGATTGCACAGTGTTCTGCATAATACACAGCACTGATTCATTCATTCAGTAGGTAGAATACTTCATGTAAAATTGCAGGCGTTGTATCAAGTAATTTTCTGTCCTTTCATATAGAAAGGCTTACTTCCTTTTGAGTTAGACTGATGTCAGCAGAAACAAAAAAGACAAGAAGTAGGCATTGTTTTGGTGGTGGATTTTTTTTTTTTTAATTAAGAGAAGTCTTGCATTTCCCTTCTTTGAACAATAAATAAGTATTTTGAGTACTTGGCAAGGGAATTTCATATGTGGCATTTGTTTAGATTAGTAACAAAAGGTTAGGTTTCTTGATTCAAAGATCACTAAAGTCAAGTTCCACTTGTAAAAGTTCTTTCTATCCCTATCAAAGAGATGTAAAACAACAACATAAAACACTTCTGACCAACAAATGTACCAATTTGCCAAAGCAAATGTATCAGTTTGCCAGTAAGGCAATTATACCAAGACGAATGGCAAAATTCTCACAACTCATACACCACACTTGCATGGCAATAGTTTCTTCCCATGGACACAACTGATACTGGAGTAGAACCCAGGAACCACCAGTAAAAAATAATTGTGCCAAGTCACATGTCAGGTTAGCCCGCCTCACTGCTCTGTGGAATTAGTTAGGCTTTCTCCTCAGTTCCTTCCATACATGCAATCAGACTGGCTCAGATGGATATCCTCAATACACCAAAGTCAATACAGTCCACAGGTGCTCCAGCCTGATTACAGCAGAATGTCACCTAAATCTGAGTTTACAGAAGACCTGATGCTCACCTCCCTAGCTGGCCATGGGAATCAGAATCCCACAATAGTGATCAGAACAAGGCATAGAGAGAGCATGTAAATGAAACTTGATATTCATACATTGAACTGGCTTACGTAATGGAACGTATATCTTGTTCCTGGACTCAAGCACACTTACAATTTAGAGAGAAACACGCAGGCAAGTCAATCAACAATTGTGAACAGGGTATAAAATTCAGGAGAGGCTTTTGTTGTGTAGTGTTTTTCCTCTACAGGCAAAATTGATAAAAAGAAAGAGAAATAAGAAAAATTGTATCTCTTCTTATGTGTCCTGACATGGCATTTGCCACAAGTGGTTAAATTATCTATCTGCCTACATATTAATAATACGTACCTTTCAAAATTACCCATTAACTCCTACTCACTGTATCAAGACCTCTGGTTCTGACTGCTAACTGTGCAGCTTTATTTGGAATTGATGCTTGAAACCCATTTCTTCAACCTACTTGAGCTGGAAATTTTCTCAAGGCACAAAATGTACAACTACTGGTGACTAACAGTTTTACGCATGAACACAAGCAAATGCCTTCCCCATAAATATACGAAAGAACAATACTGTGGTAGATCCACTTTCATCCAATAGTCATTTTAATTAAAATTCTAATTTTTGGCCACTTCTACACACACACACCATCAAGTAAATAGAAAAAAAAAAAAAAAAAAAGGAAATTCCTTATGTTTAGGAATGGCTGTGCTGGGCCTAAAAAGAATCATGGGGCATCCATTTCTGGAATTAAATAATTAAAGTTTAAAAAGAAAACAGAATTGAACCACAACCTTATTTATAAACGAAGTCATGGTTCTATATTTTACTTCTAGTCTCCGATGAAGCACAAGAGAAGCAATTGGGCATCAGTGACATTTTCAAGTATTCATTTTCTAAGTAATTGGTCTATGTTAAAGTGAAAGTGAAATTATAGGTCAACAATTAATTATGAGACCAGGCTCTACTCTGAGACCTTGTTGAAGCACACAGAAACAGGACAAGAACAAAGCACCTCACTCAATACCCTAATTTATCTGCTATTGTACCAAAATGAGTGCAGCGCATCCACAGCATGATTTGGAGGCTGTCAGAATTCTGGTTCCCAGAAATTGACGTGAGAAGATCAAAATGTAGGGCCAGTAATTCTGTGTACATGACCAAGCAACAGACAGGATTCAGCACCATGAACAACACCATATTCTCTTACTTCACTCTGCTAAAGCAAAATGTAACATTGACTAGTAGGTTCATGGTCATGAGTGAAATCTGATCTGAGAAAATGTAACGTCTTACTGAACTCTGACAAGCTTAATTTGTTGTAATTAGAGCAGGCAGAAAGGTAACCCTGTATAACAGATGACCTTTTATATAAATGCAAGATTTTTAATTTACTTTTTTCTTCTTTATACACAAAAATATGATTGTCGTGTTAGAAAACAGTTTGGTAGTAGGTCAGCCTAGGTAGCTTTCCCCTTTTAAATGAATGTTCATACTCTATGCTTTCTTCACCCTAAACTATTTTAAAGCCAGCTGTATCTTTAAAATAAAGCTTACAGAAATAAGTAGCTTAATTAGAATTTTATGTGAATAAGGGGAAATAGCTATAATCAGAGGTGGCTACCTGATGAGAAGAATCTTAAGTCTGCCAGAAGCACAGCTGAGGAGCCCAGAACCCCCTCATCTCCCCCATACATCCTCAAATAGCAATAAGAATAAACGTGTAAGCTACCATGAAGGGAACTGGATAACTAGTAGAGTACTAATGCTATAACATTCATTTTAAAAAAGACATGCCTTCTTATTTTTGGTGATGCTTATGTTTTACATCACTAGTGTTTATCTGGGAGTTGCTAGGATGGGGAAAGCAGAGAAGCTCTGTAGCTCCTGTGATAGGAAACAGGCTACAAGAAATACAATTTAAGCAATCTTGTCCTCTATCCTGTTTGCGAAATCACTCTTAGCCAAGATCATGAACCAAGGACTACTAATGAAATAGATGGAATAAATCCCATTTAAACCTATGGATTTTGGGTGATGTCCTAAATGAATATTCTCTTTTGAGAATATTTGTGGTAAGCAGAGTGATTATACTCTACGACTTAAATATCATTTAGCTTGCTGAAGCTTAAATGGAATATATTTCACATTAGTTAGTCATTCAAAAGCACATTTTAAGCGAAGTTTGATTTAGTCTTTGCCTGCAAATTACTCCATTTTAACTTCATCTATCAATAATTTAGGGTATCAGCTTTCATCAGTTATAACAATCTAAAAGTATCTGTAAGAGGATTTAGCAGCTCAGGAACATTTTTAGTTTGTCAGTGCAACTAGAGTATGTATGCAAATTGTTACAATAAAATGCTGTACTTCATCCTATCAGGCATCACTGTGTTTAGAAAAAGAAAAAAAAAATAGGCACTTTATCCCCAAAGGAAACAAATATATCCCATTAATACTCCAATATTGTAATACACATCAGAAGTCTTTTAAGGAGCAGTCTTCAGTGTTCTCTGCAGCACCTTTTAAAAAGGCCACGATAGAAAATAATTTATTGGATAGGCATGCTTTATTATTTTTCCTAATTATATTACAAGATTGTTTTAATGTAGAAATGATGCTAAACCACTGAATTCCTTGTAGCCTGCCTCTTTTGACAGGTACAAGCCAGACTTTCTCTTTGAAAGCTCCTACTTCCCTGAAGTTAAGGTCCTTTCTTTCTACTTCTCTTTTTTACAAGGAGCATATTTTCCCAGAAAAATGACTTGGCATTTTTAATTATAGCTTTCCCTCCCTACTATTGATCAGAGAGAAACACGCTAGGCATTACCCTGAGTTGAGACTGTTGGATTTAGAACTGAGCAATTCACAGCCTGAACGGTTTAAAGTTGCCTTACTCAAGTCTACTGCATCATCAAGAAATACTTGTTACAAGAAGCAGATTTGGGATTTAAGGATGAAAGTTCAACCTGCAGTAGCATTAACACCTGGTACCTTAAACAGTATGGTAACCAGTAAGAGAATGTGCCCATGGTTAACACCATTCATTCAGCAATAATTGTGAAAACTGTAATGGGCTCTGGGAGCACGGATGGGCTGACAGGAGAAGACACAAGTCAAGCACTGCTGCTTTTCTGAAGACAGTATCCAACTGCGGCACCCCAACCCATGCCACAGGATGCTATTTACCTTTTTCTTCTGTGTGGACAACAGACCGTCTCCCCCTGTTTCTGCTCCCGTTCCAGATTTCCTTTTGGAAGCTTTCAGTTGGGCCAGGACCTGGAAGCCTGTTCTCCTAATGAGGAGAAGCGACAGTCAGTAAAAGCAGCCTGACATTTGCTCATCCCCTGCAAGCCAAAACCCACCCCTGCAGCTTACCTGCCTGCCACCAGCTGCAGACACTTGCAGGAGGGAAGAGGCAGGGGCACCCACTTTATTTTCATCAGGGGACACGGGTGGCCGGTCTAGTGGAGACCTTGCCTGGACCCTGTAGATCAGCTCACTGCGCAGGGCTTCTAGTTCTGTTTTCAGGGTGATAACATGGTAAAGAGACACTGCTGCAAGACAAGAGGACAGGAGCATTGCAAGCCAAAGGAATGTGACAGAAAAAAGTCCCGTGGTGCCTGAAGCAGCACCAGGGGGGGCAGAGGGAGAGGAGGCGGTATCCTTCTGTTGGATGACGTGCGCACAGTCCACGGATTTCATCGCTGTTCTTTCCTCACTAAAGCCAGAGGGAGAGTTCAGCTGTCCCCTTCCGAGGTGCAATCCATGTTACCAGTTGCTCTCTGAAACTAAGGGCATCCAGAATAAGTGAACAAAACGCCCAGATCATTTCCTGTCATATGAAGCACTTGATAGAATCATTAATGTACAGAGTGAACATTTAAGATTCAGTCTCTGTTTAGTTTTCTTCTTTCTTTGCTGCATTTTGGAAATGAATACTTTCTCACAAGCTGCTTGCTGATTGTACCTTCCTCCTTTCACTTTCAACTATTTATTTATGTGGCAGCTTGCTATTACCATTTCCCATTATATTTAGGCACAGACAGTACCACTGGTAAAGTAGAGCCTTATCTAGAAGTGCAGAAACAATGTGAGGTTTCCCGGCAGCTTATCATCCAGGGCTACTTAAAAGACATACACAGATGACAATGTGTATGCCTGCGTGTGGGTGGGTATATAGATGTACTGTGTATATATATTATATCGTATATAGGAATACATATATTCATATCTAAAGTGCCTATATACCTACAAAGGGGCCAACCTATTCAAACAAAAATTTTGGTGGTTTTCTCAACACAATAGTGAAAATATTCCCAGGCGTGAGTAACAAATTACTCTTCTCTCAACTGTATGAAGCTGCAGATTCTGCAGTTCAATTTATCATACTAACCTGAAAAAGTATGACTTTTTATTAAACTTCTCTAATAAATATAGTTTCTCTACAGAATTCAAGGACCTGAATTAATGCAAAAGGGGACACAGAGAAGTGGGGAAATGAAACTTGTGGGGGATAGGGACAAGGACTAGAAGGGGTGGAAACTAGAGGACGGGAAGGAGTAAGAGAGGGGAAAATAAGAACAGAGAGGGGAAGAGGGCAGAGGGGTGTAGAAGGAAAATAACATCTACAGAATTAAAAAAAAATAATTAAACATGCACTCTTAGGTTTTTCAGGTGAATCCTGAGTGTCTGGTTTAAGCTCATCTTTTTAAGTTTTTACTAGTCCTTTCATCTGAAAACCCTGCATTAGGAATTCCTTTCTTCTCTGCAGCAAGGCTACCTAAATATCCCAAGCAGGTACATATCCTTTTTGTATTGCCTTCTCACACAAAATTAAGGTTTTACCACTTCGTTAAAAGTTTCAGTGGTCTGGGACAGAAAAAAAATAATCAAAAAGCATCACAATTCCAAATAAAATCAACAAGTCAACTCCACCACTGGATTCTAATTTTTTTTTTTTACCATGTCAAGTAAACTTTATCTTTGCGAGAGAGAGAACTTTACAGGTCTGTCTGAATACTGTGTAATGAAACCTCATAGCAACACCCTTCTGAATAGTTCAGATCAAGCTGATTCTGTTGAGAAGAAGGAAGAAGAAGCAACAATAGAGTAACAACTTCCGTAGCTTCTCCCACTCCTACTTAAGACTATGAGAAACTGAGGGTTATTATAAGCTTTATCATCTTCCATTGCGATGCAAGGCACACTTTCCCTTACTTTGCCACTGCTAGCAACCACCCAATACCCTGCAGAGACATGTAATTATTTTCCTAAATGCAGAGGGAAAAAAATTATACCATAACTCTTAACATGCCTCTAGAAAGCATACACATACTGTGAGAAATTACATAGAAATTAGTGCAGAGTGGAATATAGGCAGAATACCATATTGTGTCTGTACCTCTTCTCAAGGCTCAGTTAAGGTGTAAACAGGGCTGCATTTTGAAGGAAATTTAAGATGAACTAAGGTAGGTTTTTTGGAACAGAATAAACAACTTTTAGAACTAAGCAGGCATGCCTTGAAGTATCGCTAGACATCAGAACACTACCAGCCTAGTACTGACCGTGTTCCAAAAATAAAACAACATGACAGCTGGAAAAGAATTGCTATTTAAGAAAACTAAACCAAGTGAGAGAACGAAAGTTATAACTGGCTATCCAGGAATACTGAGAAACATTTGGCTGAGACCTCTGTGGTCATTAACATATAAGAAAACAACAGACAGGTATATAATTAGCATCACTCTAAACACTTCGAAAGAAAATAGGCTGTTCTCAGCCTCCACACCTTCTTCAAATGGGGTCAGTATTCAGGCTGATAAAATTACTGTGGTGACACAGAGGACTTCTGTAAGAAATTTGGCTTTCTCTTGCTTATCATTCTTATAAATGAGAAATCCAAAGGAGACATGAGGAAAATCAGAACAGCCCCCATACAGCAAATCGCTAAATTCAACAGGTATTTCTAGTTGAGTATCAAAGAGATCACTGTTTGCAATCTTGTTATTCTATAGCTTCATAAGAATTTAAGTGAATTGAAAGAAAAGATAATCTTAGACAGCTTTTGTGATGACAAAAACATAGTGGAACAATAAATAATGACAGTGAGAGATCAATCATGAAAACCAACATGAATAGCCTAGAAATTATTACATAAGGGGTTTACATAAAATACACAAATAATAAAACGGGAGTTGTTCAACTCCTTAAACACAATCAGATGAATTTTCAGTAAATTTCAGATACTAATTAAAGTAAAACCCCAGAAAAATGACTAAAAAAACCCCAAGAACAAACCCAAACCAAAAAAAAAAAACAAAACCCAATGCTAGTTGCGGAGCCTAGAGTGTGGAGATGTTGCCTTGATGCTTGCCACTATGTCTCATCATAACATATTGACCTTATGATCCCTTGTGTTGGCAGAGCTGCAAAGTATCCTTTATCTACTTGAAGCAAAGTCAGTTAGATGAACACATGTGCACTTTCTTCTTCATTTTAACCTAAGGTATGACTGAAGAGGGCTAAAGGAGTGCTCAGATTAGCCTTCCATTAGCAGATATGGGAGAGCGTTGACTCCAGCTGAACATGAGCTCTCAGAAAGAAGCGTAATATTTGGATATATACACTGGAGCATAATATTAAGCAAAAATAAGAGGCAGCAGTAATCATGCTTTTATATTGACAAAACTCTTTACACATCGTTATGACTGCCAAAACTGAATGGTGAAAAAGGGTTCAGAACAAAAAATGCAGAATGAAATAACAGGCCTAAAAAACTCATCACGGAAAGGAACGGGTATTCAGTTTGTGGTTAACAGCCTGTTTCTACTGCCAGCTTCGCTGAAAACCCTTTTGCAAAAGTTTGTACCATATTAGCTGGTTTTGGCTCAAGACACACGCACTATGCTACACATGCATCAGTGAAACTTTAGGGCAACAAGTGACTACCACCTCAAGCCCAGTTCACAGCAGTGTTTTCCAAACTGTTTCTGGAAAATGACACTGCCTTGAACTGCAGAAACCTAGTCCTGGCCTAGGTTTTCTAATTCTGAAAGCAAAAAGGAATAAACCCTTATAATAAAGGTATTCTGTAAATAAGGTCCTTTTTGCATGCACAGTACAGTTGATCCATACACACTCAGTGCCTCCTTAAGCCAAAGGATGAGCTACTCTGAACACTCAGGTTGAATGACTAAGAGACCTCTTTAATTTAGCTGCGGAAAATGACTAAGAAATGCCTTGGCTAGTCTAAGAACTTTACTTAACAAAGTCTTTTACTTTCGGGTAAAAAAAAACTTTTCACTTTTGAGCAAACTTTTAGTTAAAACTCTAAGAAGAAAAAAACCCAAACCCATTACCACTGAAGACTTAATGGTGAGAATGTTTCACTAGGGGAAATGGATTCCTGAACAAAATCAAGGCTGGTTAAACCTTCCAAGATGCTACAGCAGAAACAAACCCTATAATTTCTGCAAACAAGTTTTTTTCATTTCCGTTATGCAGAGTAGCAGATTAAATTATCAAGATGGGCCCTGGTAACCTGCAAATGTATAAAACTTTATCAGTACATCTGTGGGGAACCAAGGCAGAGATCGTAAGAAATCACACAGGAAATTCATGGCTGAATCAGAAACTGAACTTTTGGCTTCCTGAAATCCAGTACTGTAATTTAACCACAAAAGCATCTTCTTTGAGGGGGAGGAAAAATCCCATAATGAAGTTTAACGTACAAAAAAGAAGTAGATAATGTGAATACAAAGACCTGGGTAAAAACCCAGTTTACTGAAGAAATGTAAAAGTTTATTTAAAATAAATGTTCTGTTTTTAAAAGGGAGCTTGTGCAGATGCTGCAGCCCAGAGATCCAGGCAAATGTTGTCTGCCATACTAAAAGTATGCCTCCAGTGGCAAAGCTCCAATGCCACGTACTTCTGAAGTAGACACATGATGGAACTGGTCTCTGCAGTTACAACAAAAAGAAAGAGGCCACGACAGCTTGTCTTTCTGCACGAGACAGTGCAGGACAGATAAAGGAGCAAAGAATAAGCAAGGGTTCCATTTTAAACAATTTCAAGTCCATTCTGAAGATGGACAAAATGGATGGACTATTTTGGAGGAGATCAGAATAGAATCCTGGATGACAGTTTTCTGCTATTACAGCTACCCATATCAAGAGTATTCATAGATAGCCCTCTGAAACAGTACACATTCCCTTCAAAGACAATTAGTTCTTTCAGCCATTAACTGCAATCTATACAGTAGCAAAACCAGGTAAGTTCCTATGGATCCAAAAATCACTCTATTTGTGAATACTGTGCTCCTGTGGATGTGTATCTTACATCCTATTACCTTAAATTTTAGGTAGCTATTGAATACCTTGCAAGGATGTGTTATCCAAAGAGTTAAAGACTTATTTGATATATTACCTTGTTAAAAGGAAAAAAACCCAACAACCCAAAACAAACAAAAAACCACTATGAGAACTTTCTGAAGCACAAAATATATTCTTCTCTTTGCCTCCCAATTTCAAAATTGCCTAGAATAACGCAAGTGTCTCTGCACATTTCAGACACACCGTGCTAGATTTATTGCTTGCCTGATACTTTATTTCTCTAGAGATCTAGACAATTTAGGTTCAAATCTGGCATGCATACTACATAAAGTAAACATACAACTGACTTGCAGCCATCATTATTACGCGGTCATTACAGTTCTTTCAAAGAGGTAGGCAATGGCACAGGAAAAAAAAGCAATTATTATAGGTGTCTCCCAAAGTATGCAGCAGAACCAACAAGACATACAAATAATTTTAAAAAGACAACAATACAAAGAAAACACATGATTTATATGCTACAGCAGCTTAACGCCAGCCTCCCCCCCGCCCCCCTCCCCCAATGGTACAGCAATTCCTTCTTACTGCACAGGGGAAAAGCTCTGTCATACAGCTGTAGCTCACTTCTTTTATAGTCTCTCTGGCTTGGCTATCCAGCAACACGGAGTATTGCATTTCTCGACCTCTTCGATACTATGCAACTTGACAGATTTTGCACAGTTGGGCTAAAGAAGCATTTTTATGGTAGTAAAATAAACCAGGAGCTACAGCCTTTCACGTGGGAGTGACCACTCTGTTGCTGCTACAGGCTGTGGACCTTCATTAAAATACACAGGACAGGGTTCCAAGTATTTTCAAATCACAGGTTATTTCCTCGTAGCTCTATCTAATGCTACGCTGTTCCCAAATCCTCAAGGACTGAAACAGAAAGGTTCTCTGCCTGACCTTTCCCTTTGAATTTTTGTAAATAATTAGCCCACACCAGACGTAAGCATAATGCAGAACAGCTGTAGAACTTCCTTTCCTTCTTGTCTTCAAGCAGTAAATTCTGTTCCTTAGTTGCTCATCAAAACTAGCGGCAACATCTCTCCGAACTTGGTATGTGAACACACATTTTGTCAGCAACCTTGCACTTTTGCATCATTCACCTAATTCCTTAAGATTATTAAGGACATATCTCCAGTTATTATGAGTGAAACCATGTTCTGTAATACATTTAAACCAGGTCTACTCTTAAGCTGTACTGCCTTTCAGAGAAAGAACTGCTGTTTTTTCATGACACAGGAGAGTTATTCTGTCCCCACCCAAGCTGAAGCACAACAAATTAATCACATTATGGTTTTCAAAACATTTCCCAAGAACATGCAGTGTGTCTTCCTTATCTACTTAGAGATAGAACTCTGTCTAAAGTCTAAAATGACAACCCAGAATAGGGTCCAGCAAAGCATTTAAAGCTCAGGCATGTTCAATATTTTCAGAACAAATGATTTTTGTTTAGCTGATGGTTCAGTATTTTCTCAAAATCTTACCTATGTATACTTTACCTTTTTAATAAACAGCAAATCCCCTGCCTTTGGTTTAGGTTTCATTTCTAGGATTTCAATTTAGATGTGCATAGATGTACCCAAATCTGAGCTGCTCCTTTACTTTCACTGCTTCAAGAAGAAATACTTTCCCCCCCCATTCAAAATTAATAGGTATCTTGAACAAAATATCAAAAAGTACCACCGACCTCCCCTAGCCCTCTTTGCTAGGTATTGGGTTAAAACTGAACTATAAGCCTTGCAGTAATCCAAGAGAGGACACACATTTTGCAGCTTTAGAAAAGACAGCAGCAAATCCTTATTTTCCGGGTATTTCACATTAACATGCAGGATGGGAACAGAGATGATACAAGCTTAGTTATGCATGTCTCTGTAAGAAAGTAGAAATTGCTTCAGCCCAAGTATCCCACTGCAGCTACACGAATTAACTGTAAACCTGCTAGAATGGCCTTATAGCACGTAAGATTGACATTTAAATTATTTACCAGCAACAGATGGTAAAACTACTCAGAAATACTTAAAAATATTTCCTCATTGACACAATACTTAGACCATCCCTCAGTCTCCCAGATAACAGAGAAGTTTTGAAATGCAGAATGTGTTAAAAAGCGAAGTTACTGCCTATCAATTTTACTTACTAAAACTTCCTGAAGGTGAAAACACCTGACAAGGCTTAGGAACAGATATTTGTAATATCTGTTGTGTTTGTGGAAAGCTATTACATCTAACAGTGCAGATGTCTATTCCATGTGCTCTGGTTTTAGCAAGTAAGTGAAAACGACACCTTGAGGTTGGTCAGTTACCATGCCCACAAAAATACCCAAGCACACATATCAAGGCCAGGCCACAAACTAAAGCAAGACATTAACAGCATTTTTAATGTATCAATTTATTGCATATGTCAGTACATAAAAATAGAAAAGTGTTTTTTGTAAAATTAATTTTATTGTAAAAACCAGACTAGAATGAGAATGTAAAACTTTGCCACAATTCGCACATATACAGTAACATTTACGCTGCCTACAAAACTTAAGAATACTTTATGACATTTTTGCTTTAACTATATATTAAAGTCAAATAAAAAGCTTGCATCATATATTCAATGACTGTTTCTTAATTCAAAACACAAGTGTTATTCAGAACTTCAATACACTATCTTTATTTACACTTCTGCATGGTTCTACTCTAATTATACAAGCAGGATGGCATTGTAAATTATTCTTAATGGGATGCATCAGCCTGATCCCACTACATGCAAGAGGCACCAATTTTATATTTGGCAGAAGTGCCCCTAGCAAAATCACTTGTCAGTAACAAAATTAAAAACGTACTTATCAAGAATATGAGATACAAATGGAGGTATGTCTGCATCTTTTTGCTAACAGAAGAGACCATACCTTGGACTCTCAATTCAGCCTTGCATTCTTCACCGTGAACATCCAACGTGATGCAAATGATTAGCTTAGAGATGCTGATATGCATATTTTCTATTATTAGTTAATCCATCTGCCCTTCAACTGAGATTGTCCGTAGCCTACCAAATGTATTTGTGCTCTAATTTTACCTGAGAAATGGACATGAGGGCAGCTACGCCAGCTAACATTTCTTCAGACAAAAGCATAGCTTATCTCTCTCAGTTAAAAAACAAACACTGGGAATGTAAACTTGGGTTAGCAGGAAGCCTCAAGTACATCCACCAATTAAAACCACACATGTGTGTGCACACAAGGTCTTATACTGGATGCTTCCTTACAAGGACGCTACTGCTACAGCTGTTCCAGTTCAACTCCTGACCCCCCCATTTTTTTTTTTTTTTTAACTTACAAGTTCCTCTTATAAAAGAGGCAGTTCCTTTAATGAGCATATTTAAACCAAGAGGCTTTCTTACAAACCAGTGAAAATAACTCAACTTCCTCTTCCCAAACTAGAAATTTATATATATATATATATATATATATGTACACACACACAGGACACAGACTTGGGAAACATCAACACACAACTGGAGAATTGTTACTAGAAAACATATAACAGTATTAAGTGGAATAAATGCAACAATATCATAATATACCTTTTGGCAATTAAAAGTTATTACTACTACGTTGCTTGCAGTTCACTTTTTAGCAGCAGATAATGATGGGTTTCCATCACACAGATTGTAAAATAAAAACAAGTCTTGACTTGCCAGAACAAGTTTCTTCCCCCTTCTTTCCTGCCTTAAAAGATCGTCTGCACAGCAGTAGAATATTTGCATAAAAAAAAAAAAATTTCCTTCCTATTTTCTTTCAGTGGATTTCATAGCCAATGCAATGAAAGAGCATAGCAACATTCATTCACAAACATATGTGCCCAACCCGTTAAGGGAGAAGTAAAAATGTGCATACGTAGAAAGTGGAAGAAACCACATTATTGTAAAAGATGCATGTATGACAATTGTGTCCTTTCATACCCAATACTTGCAAAATCAGACAAAGTTTCATCTTTGTGTCTTGCAGACAATATTGTGAAAAGATATGGCTTGATAATCAAAAATAGTGTTTCGATATAGTCCACTGTGAACAGCTCCAGAATGCTATAATCTCATGCCACACATCTGGCTTTGCAACTGTATGCCCAAATAAGAATACTTAATTTGTATGCAAGTGCCCCACAATACTGGGGGCATTCTGGGTTGAGTGGTGGTAAGTGGGGGGAAAAAAAAGTCACGTTACCTCACAAATCAACATTTTATATACTGAAAAGTTATTTAACAGCAAATTATGACAACTTCTGAAATGTTTACCTTCTCTTCAGTCTCCAACAAGTAATCTATTCCTTTGTGTTTATTAACGTATTTTTAGAGAAGCAGTATTTGCACACTTATTTATCTCCCTCCACCTTAATTCTAAAGCAACGTGAAACAGCTGAAACAACCTATGCAAGCAGCTCACATTGTCATTTTAGACTACACCTGGGAAAGGGAATGCTGTCTATTAATTCCCTTCTGCTATATAAACACCACCCTCCCTAGCCAAACTTCATCAATATACCTTCCCCACCCGCTTCCCTTCAAAAAATATTGCCAACGGAAGGCTGAGGAAACAATTTTGGTTTCACTCAGATTTAAAACTATGCTCTATCTATAATGATTTTAGATCTATAGATCTGAAGAGGTCTATAGCTTTTTCAGTCAACTCTTAAAACCTTAGTGGTAGTATGATAAAAGATACTTACCAAAGAAAACAGCAACTTCTGGTGTATATATATATAGCTATTTATTTAAAAATAAATATATTTTTTTAAAAAAATCACATTTAAGTAAAGATGCATTACTCTATCTATAAATTGCTGACAACTATTACCAATGGGTACACAAGACCTGTAATTCCATGTAGTAAATATTAGGAGGCATAACCATTAAGGCACCAGTTCAGGAAAGCAGTTTTATTCAACCAGAGAACTTAAGCACAAGCTTAAAATATCACTGTCCATCAGGAAACAGATTTTAAGTGTGTGCTGAGATGCTTTTCTGAATCAGGACAACATGGCAGAAAAGTTTATTTTAAAATTTCAATCCAAAGGGCAATTTTACAGATTGTGTGGAAGATTTTTCCACAGTTTGTTCTTTCCATAAAAAAAAATATTTCGAAGAGGCAAACTATCAGCTGCAGCAAATGAGAAATTAAACCTGCAGAAGAGATTTAAACAACCACATAACCCAATACAGACTGAGCTAACAGCATACAACTTTGATATGACCACCTAGGATAAGGACTATTAAAACTGAAAACCAGCGAGCCAACCCAACAACAAAAACCACCCCAACATTCAGTCTGAATCAAACTCTCTCAGTTTAAGTACTGCAGACTCTGAAACTGTGATACTGGCTTTAAAAATCTCAGCAGAGCTGAAGAGCCTAATTTCTGCTGATGCTTAGGCTACTTCCATATGGTGCAACAGAACTGCAAAAGACATTTTGCAAGCAAATGAGTAAGAGTTTTAAAATAAATGTGTCTTTCAGACTAACTAAGCTTAGGTCTATGAAATTTAATGCACTGCTCATTTTTATTATCCTTACTGTAACAACTGTATACACCAAGCTCTAATCATGTGATCACTGGTAATTATTTGGATTTGTTTCTTTTGGAGGTATAAATAAAAGGGCACAGACATTTAACTACACCAGCCTAAAAAAAAATAATAAAATTGAACACAAATATGTACTTTCACCTTATATGACACTCCTTTATCACACCACCCACCCTGCCCTGGGAAATCCCACCTCAAATGCACAAGCAGACTAATACCAACAAATAGTTGGCCTGTCCATTAGTGAGGAGAGCTTGGGGTGGAAAGGAGCTTAGACCACAGTTGCTCTTTTTGAAGGTTACTTCTGTTTCCTACGAAGAAGTTGCCTGGGCAAAATCCTGAAGCCATGATGTTTAGGCACATACAACTTTCCAGGCACTATTAAAACACAAACAGTAAAATGAAAACATGGAAAGTGTCTTTTCCTCTTCAGTTGTAGTTTGAAAAATATATATATATGTGCATAACCATAAAAAACAGTAATAACCCAGGATAGTATACCTGTAAGTATACTCTACCATTAATGTTATTTTATATTATTTAGCACATTGAAGACTTCCCACCTTGCATAATATCAAATTTCAAGGAATAGAACACTAATCTCATGCATGGCACACTTTAAATAAACTCTAAGAGAAGCAACAAATCATTGTGCTAACCATGACTGTCCAAAAAGCTCACACATACAGCAGCAAATACTGAAGAGCCTCCTCTTGTTCTAAACTAATACATTCTGTACTACTTTTGTAGCAAGTTCCTTTAATGGCATCCGTTGCACATATCAAACAAATGGAATATATGGACAGAGGTACCAAAAAAGTACAAGAAAGATGGAAAATGGATCATTTACAATGCTACAAATGTAAAAGTTATCTGGAACTTTTTAATAAAGCATCAGACCTTTCCAAGTTTAATTTCACCCTTTAGGCAAGTACAGACATGACATACATTTAAAAATGGACATTCTTTTACCACTTTACACAAATCAAGGTACAGTGCAGGAACTCCCCCCACCCCACTCCAACGAAGAATATCAATTATATTATTGTTACATTAGATGAAGTTTTCGCCATTTCTTCAGGGGAGTGACTCTTTATTACTTCTTTGATGAACTGTTCAAGGGCAGTGAAATAACCCTGGCACTGCCAAGTGTCATTATGAGTTCCATCAGGAAATATCGCCAATCTCTTAGTCCGAGCTGGGGATAATTCATAAAGTTGCTTCATCATAACTGGTGGAATTAACTGGTCAGATAACCCAGAGATGAAAAGAGAAGGCATTCTGCACTGAGAGATTTTTCTGTAGGACAGAAATTTATTTTTGTAGCACCATAAAGGAAGATACCTCATTGGAAAGAAAGAAAACAAAGTGCTGGCCATGTAAGGGATGCTAAGAAAGGTGTTCTCCACCACGATGGCAGAAATCCTATGGGAATTTTCAGAAGCTAAGTGAATAGCTACTGCTCCCCCCAAGGAACGGCCAAAAAGAAAAATTTTTGTTTTATCAAGATCAGATCGAGTCATCACATAGTCTAACACAGCCTCAGAATCTAAGTACAAACCTTCTTCACTTGCTTCTCCTTCACTTTTTCCATACCCTCTATAATCGACAAGAATTAAGTTTACTTTCAGGTTTACCAGCATTAACAAAGCATTTGGCAACCTGTGGCCGATGTTGCCTGCATTCCCATGAAAGTAAATGATGGTTGGAGAATATGCTGCATTGTCCCCTGTGTATCTCAGCAGAATAAGATTGAGAAGAACTCCATCTTTGGTTTTGATGAAGATATTTTCATGTGGTATACCAGTAGGCATAGGAACATAAAGGCGTGATGAAGAGGGCTGTTCAGGAAAGTAAAGCAGCACATCCTGGAATTTATATAATATACCCGCTATTGATACAAATATTAATATAAGTAGTATAATGCCTCCATACAAGTGAAAAGTTACTATCAAGGGTAGAAGACAAATGCGGCAGAGACTCCAAGACCAGGAAGCCAAAGCTAGTAGCCATCTTTTAACAAAGGTCCAAAGTATCCATGACTTTTCCATTGTAGAAGTCAGTGATCTTTTACTCCAAGCAAATCCTGAAAAAAACCCCAAACATACATGTATAAATATAGGAGAAAGAAAAAGGAAGCGATTTAAGCATTCATACTTGCAGAATATTAGTGGCAAGTCAATACATTAAAGCAAAAACATCAATCTTAGTGGTAAACTCCCTCTGATTTTTTGGAAACCATCCAACTCTGTAGAACAAGCAGAAAGGCAATCATAAGGAAAAGGCTTTAGAGCTCTTCAAAATCCCATTTACATTACTTCAGCAGGCAAGGTTCACCAGCAGCACTAGAAATTTTTTTATTGGGACCATATGCTTTCCCCCAGTCTTCACTACCAACCAACAGAACAACCACACAGAGTGTTATCACCAGTTTGTCAAAACTTCTCATGTACGTATTTCTAGAATCCAGAGAACACAAACAAAAATAGCCCTTACTTTTAAGTTACTCCTGATTAAGACCATGAGGAGCACTCAATAAGCCTATGCACTTCACTCTGCAGCCAGTGAAGGCTCACAATGCATACCAGATCTGCTGTATCTTGGCCGTCTTTCAGAATCTTTATCAACCACGATTACAGAGCATCACAAACAGGTCAGAAGAAGACTTCTCTAGAGTAAGATACCACAGTGCAGTTACACTCACGACAGCTGTTTTTCTATATTTGGATTGGTTCTTATTTATACTGATAGTTTTCCACTATCAGATTGGTAATCCTTATTAAATCTTCAGCTGAACGAAAGATTGCACCATCATAGAAGACCACTGAAAACAGTCAGCTAACTGCATTATCCTCTGATCAATGAAAATCACAACTGCTGAAAAGTCCAAACACGAAAACAGACTCATGACATACATGCAGCATAAGATGAGGAGAGTGATGTTACTGACAATGGGTTAAATCTTCTTTCACACCATAAGAAATAGTTATGTCTGACAGCACACACAAAATATCTCATTATTCACTGCTGGGTTCAAGTGTTGTATAGAAATAGGCAAAAACTGTCAAATCTACATGAGAACTACAGTAAACATTCAGTCAACGCCAAGTTGAATAACCATACCGCCTGGAAGTGACAACACAAGCTCACTTGTTTAAGAATACTCTAAATTATATAGCAGATGATAATTACGGTTTAGACATACTCAAAGTTATAACCTCCTAAAATGATGGAGTGCAGTAAGAAGCACCCAAGCATTCAGTTAAGTCACAGGACCCACACCAAACTAAGCTCTATGGCCTAATACTACCGGAGAGGGCTGTAACTGCAGCAACCATCTTTGTAGGATCGAGTGATAGAAGGTAACCTCTGCACTCTACAAATATGATAAGCCCCTAAGATGACCAGGAAAAGTTGCCATCTCCAATTATTTTATGCAACAATTAGATATTAATCAGAAATCTGTTAAACCTTGTCACATATTAACCAAAGGCAATACGAAAATAAGCTATTATATAGTGCATCTACTCCAAAATATGTATTTCACTAGTTTTACAAAGGAGTCTAAACAGCAGGTATCCCAATAGTGTTCTCTCGTATTATTTATGAGCTCATGTTCCATATCCACATTCAAGTAGGCACAAATATTGTCTACATGAAAATTTAATTATTTTAATCCATTTCTCTAGTAAAGAAGTCACAGTAATTAAGAGACAGATAAAGCAGGTACTTTAATTTGTAAGAGAACTTCCTAACGAAGCTGACAAACATTTCCTGCATTACATTTCCAGAGTGTAAGAACACTGGGTTTTACTGTGTTATTATGCCTCTTGTTATCTATGCTATTCAAAACTTTGCTGAGACTCCAGAAATGCTTTCTAAACAAGACATTCATAAGAGACCCATCATTAAAAACAATTACTAAAACCCAAAGTAGTAATAAAAATCTTAAGGTGATTAAGTTTTGCAGATGGCTATCCCATATACGCTAAGGATTACTATTTGAAGGCTGATACTTACAGCTGAATTCATAAGCCCCGTTAGTTTCACTTATGCACTGCTTTTATTTTTGTTTCAGTAGGGTAATATCAAAATGCTATATGATGAGATACTTCTGCTGCATGATTACTTTAATATACACACAGGTACATAAAACCCCTTTGCTACTGGAGTGGCAGGCTCAATGCATCCTACAACTAGAACTCAACATATGGTAGTTAGCAGGAATGGTAAACTACACAGCCACAAACGTTTCATACTCACCTACATATATGAGTAAAGCTGACTACTTGGCACTAATGAACAACTACATAACTATTAATGTTTTCTTCACAGCTACATGAAACTTCACTAGTTCTGTCCATCTCCAGGCTGGAATCAGACCATGTCTCTTACTTGCATCTTACTGCAAGATTTGTTAGCTAGAGAACGAACATATGAGTTTCTCCTATGTTCTTCCCCACTTGCTTCCAATACTAACTGAAAAATCACTAGAAAGAAAAATAACGGTTTCTCAAACACACAGGCCTAGAAGAAACTCTAAACCAAGTCAGTACCAGCTCATCCTCAATAAAGCTACAAACCATGCTTTCTGTGGAGCCCAAAGTAGCAGGCCTTCCAAACATTATCTTGTTTGATGCGAACAATGGAAACCGATATAAACAGAACCAAATTCCCATGTAAAGGTTATAAATAAAAAGGGTAAGTTAATACAGTAATTTTCAGTAAACGATAAAGTGCCCCTCAACACTTTTTAAAGGGTATGAGATTTGAGACTGCTCAACATACTGCAAGACTAAACACACACACACAAAAAAATCTCTTATTGGTATTCATTTCCCATTACTGTTCTGCTGGAACCTTAAAAACCTTTCAAACACTTTACAATATAACGTGATGATGCAAAACCCCTATGTTGAATTACGAAGAGCATGCATTGAAATCCTCCTGTATCTTTAATTTTTGTGATTAATAGGGTGTGAGAATAATCAGGGAAAGGGGGAGAGGATAGGGAAGGAACAGGAGAACAACATATTTAAGACTTTGATGTCTGAGCTGGTCAACCTGAGAAACAGACTGGACCCACCACCTGGAAAAACTTGTTTCTCTTTCTAGACAAGACTACAAGAATCACTTACAGACTTGCTCCGTAACTGCTTGATGTTCCAGTTAAGGCAACAAGTGTGAACCTCTTTACATCTTCTAAAAGACAGTATTTTAATTAATTTGTCATATGACTAGTTACTACTACTTTTTTAAATGGTTGACTGTTCAACAGTATTATCTGTTATATTGCCTTCTACTGTCAGAAGTATCACAGCTCTACAGAGAGATGGCATGAAGCATCACCCATATATTAGATGGGGACAACTGGAACCAAGGGAACTCAGCAAGCTGGCCAGTGCCAGGCTAGTGGAAATTCTGTTTCAGCCAGGGAAATAAGGTTTCTCTACAAATTTCCTTTTCAAAACTCCTAGATAACACATTAACCCAGGGGTCCTGAAACTACGGCCCACCGGCCAGATACGGCCCCCAAGGGTCCTCAATCTGGCCCCCAGTATTTACAGAAACCCCTCACCCACCCACCCCTGCTGGGGTGGGGGCGGGGAACCAAGCAGCCGCAGATGACTGCCTGCCACTGCATCCGCTCACCGGCCCCCTGGTTAAGAAGTTTGAGGAGCCCTGCATTAACCCCTTGAAAATCATCCTTGCTTTACTAAAAACCCCCTTTTTTTGAAAGAACATTATATTGCAGCACTATATTTCAAACAGTCATCATAACTTCGCCAATGACAAAGTATTCCTATAACAAGAAGTGACAATCCATTTTACAGCATAAACATAACGGTATTTATAACCGCTGATTATTGAAACTAAGTTAGAGGGTTTGAAAACAAGCATAAGGGATATTTTGGGGTTTTGGTTTGTTGGTTTTTTAACTTGTCATGAAAGCCAATGTCCGTGACAAATACACAAGTCATTAAGAGCAGAAGCATATAGTTTTATCTTGTAGATGTTTTCCTAAGTAACTTACATTAATGGAAACTCCTACATAAGCTGTTCTTGTTCTTAGCTACTCTTAGTACTAGAAAATGTTTTCTAATACTTAACAGGAAGGGAGACTTAGTAAATTAAATTCTTCACTTCTACGTCAATGCTTATTAACTTTCAAATATGTAACCTACCTTCAATTTCTCCAGACTATATAAACTCAGTTCCTCTGTATTCTCCTTACAGATGATGTTTTCTTAGTCACATATATGATCAGAGGTTTTTCCTCTAGCATCTACCTGCTTCACATTTCCTCCTGTCCCTCTGATAAATGCTGTATTATTAAGGTTAGCCTTTGTGAATGCTGGTGGTTCTCACAAGTGCCTTGTTGATGATGCTTGTGAACATTAGAAATAAGTAGAAGACAATGTTGAAATACAAAGTTCTGTTGTGGAAACCATTAACACAGAACAACAATGCATCCCAATTCAACAGTAAGACCTAACAAAAGTCAGGTTTAGACAGACTGCTGCTGTACCCTTGGCTTAAAGGCCATTAAAGACCAGTTCAGTTTACACAGCCACAGCACTGTACTGCCTCTCAAAACAGAAATTTAATTAGGAAGTGATGAGTTTTACTTTTACGCCACAGGGATATACACATGTGTAGATCTGTCCACACGTATCTGTATCTATACATTTTACATCTCCCACTGCTGAATCCACAGTGCAGGAATTATTGCAGAGCTCTATGTTTTATCAGGTGAGTGACAAATCTCACAATAAAGTAGCTACTGAAAAACGTAAATCACTCATAACAACAAAAATGCTGAGGGAAAAAGCTGAAGTCTTTATGATCAAGACATATAATAATATTTTGCTGTGCCCTAATGCTATTCTTAAACAGTTCACATCACTATCAACTGAAGATCATAAACCACGCAACTGCATACTTAAAGTAGTTGGGAACAATTTTTCATTCATTTTTAATGGCAGTTGAAATTACTCTTTTACTCGCCACAAATTCTGTCTTATTTTTTTGTCTTTGTCAAAATTTTTAATATTAAAAAGTGCTATTTTAATATACTAATACATTATAAAACATTTACCTTTGGATGTGATGATTTCCCAGGCTTCATCTCTGCCTGAAAGACAATTCCATTTATGAACTTTGAGTAAAACTGCTTTTGAATTACACACATAATTACTGTTTGTCTTCAGCTACCTACAAGAAAATTAAGAAGTGCTAACTGCCAACACCCTTGGAAATTACATCTACTTTACTGATGAAACCGTGCATACCAAGTTTGTGCTCCTCCTATCAAGCTCAGCTTGTTTGAAACATCTGTTAAACTTGAGAACAACATCTTCTAGTGAAGTTCAAGAATCACATCAAAGTGTCCTGGACTATACATAAAATACACAGTATAAAACATACACAGCACAAAGTTATGAGAGATTTACATTGCCTCCTTAAAGTTAACTTTTAGTGTATGAGCAGCCTTGAAGTTAGTGCCAAGAAACAGCTGCTTTCTCATTAGAAGAGCTTTGAAACACAAGAGTTAGTTTTAACACTTGCTGCTGTCCTTTGGATTTCACATTTTCAAACGAACAGAGGTATTTCTTAGGAACACAGAGAAACACGTTTCTTATTAAGACAGTTTCTTTCTTCTGCACTTCCTTCCCATAAACTCTACTGCCTTCAGACACAGACAAGGTTAACAGAAGCTTTACATTTACTCATATTTATTCAGAAGACTTCTGTAAGTATAAATATTAAGTCCTCAACTGTAAAAAAAGTAGTTTCAGACAGGGAACTAATCTGGAAGAAAGCCTTCAAGCTTAGGAAAGGCAGGAAAACACACACTTCCTCAGCACTAAAATCTTGCAGAGACTCTCATTAAAAATAAAATAAAACAGCAAAGTAGCTACTCCTAACCAAGGAAAAAGCAGGCTAAGAACAACTCAAGTGTCACACATTTAAGGGCTCTGGCTCAGCTGTCCTACTTATTTCAATCAGCAAACTTCCACAGTTCTCTGAATCAAGTAGTACATACTTGTAATTTAAAGTACTCTCCCCCTAACTTTGTACACTTCCTCTCCCAAATGAACAATCTTAATGAACCTTACAAGCACATCTCGAATTATGACAGTACTTTGCCAGAAAACCAAAACAACAACAAACCAAGAACGGTTATCACTTTAGAGCCTTAGCTTTCTAGCAAGCGTGGCCTCCTAAAACATACTAATTTCCAAGCACGTTAAATTTTTACGTAAAAAGAAACATCCCGCTCAGCTTTTTCGATATATTCACTTGTGACATTAAGCAACATTAAAGTTCACATCCACCCCATCTTCTACGAGCATCCTGGTTTGCAGAACTTGTTTCGCATGGCGGCGGAGACAAAGGAAACACCAGCGCAAGGTCTTGCTGGAAGGTGCAAAAGCTCTGCCGGGGCTTGGCAGGAAAGCACCTCAAGGAACTTTTGACGGCGCTGCCAATGCAGCGGTTCCTCGGGAGACGTGCCGGCAGGCCAGCACAGCAGCCGCCCCCCACCCGCGGCCACTCCTGCGCAGGGACGAGCCGCACTTAGGCACGGCGAGATCCCAAACACCGCAGCTAACCCACGCCTGCCGTCCGCCCCGCTCCGCTCCCGCCCGCCACGTCGCGGCCTTCCAGGGCCCGGGCCGGGCCGGCCCAGCAACCCCCTCGACCCCAGCACCCCACCGCGGGCCGGCGCCTGCCCGAAGCGGGGCGAGACGAGACCCACCCGCCGCATCCTCCCGCGGGGCTGGGGCCGCCGCCGGCAGCGCCTCAGGCCAGCGCACACCCCGACGCGCAACTTCAACCACCGCTCCTTCCGAGGCAGGAAGTCACGCCGGAGCGGCTTCCGCTTCCGGGTCAGGGCCGCCCGCCCTCCTCTTGCCTCCGCGCCTTCCCCCGACCCCGGCTCCGCCAGCGCTTCCCCGCCGCCGCCGCAACTGCGCAGGCGCGGCCGCCGCCGCCGCGATAGCCGGGGCCTCCCCGCACGGACGGAACCACCGTCCCCGCGGGGGAGCGGGGCCGCGCGTCACCGGGGCGCTTTTCCCCTTCCGGGGCGGAGGGCGGCCGGTGTCACCCCGGCCCCGCAGGCACCTTCGCTTCCTCGTAAGTCTCCTTTAGGGGTGCCCGTGCCCCCGCCGTCCCACCGGTCTCCCCCCCGTCTTCCCGTTTGTCCGCTCCAGGGAGGGGGCGACGGCCGCGGAGCGGAAGATGCCCGCCGGTGCTGTCTGTTGCACCCCGCCCCGTGTCCATGGCAATGCCGTAGCGGTGCGGGGGGGCGGCACCGGGAACGCCCGGCCGCTCTGCCCTCACCGGGAGCGGCGCCGGCCTCGTAGAGCCCCGCTCCCTCCGCGCTGCCCGTGGCGGGCCCCTCGGCAGCCGGGGTGCGGCGGGAGCCGGCGGGGGGGTGTCGGGGAGGGGCCGCGCTCCGGGGGAGGGAACTGTCACCCTCCGAGCGGTGGAACTGTCACCCTCCGAGCGGTGGAACTGTCACCCTCCGAGCGGTGGCGGAGGGGCGCGCGGTGCCGGCTCCCGCCCCCGAGCTGCCTGTGCTGCGGCCGGGCGGCGGAGCCTCACCCTTAACTGCGGGGAGTGGGACCAGCTGGCGGCCCCTAAGTAACGGTAACAGTTAAATCCTAATTAGAAAACAGAAAATCAATAAATCCTAATTAGAGATTTTTTTGTTTTGAGGTGGATTAGCATGCTGGCGGTTTCTTTCTCCACAACTGTGTACTTTTTTTGTTCTTAGTGAAAAACGCACTCATGGCTTCCGCACCTGCTTCGCAGCCCTCTCCTAAAAAAACGGTGGCTTCTCGAGTGCCTTTTGCGGATTTGTGTTCTACTCTAGAGCGAATACAGCAGTGTAAATCTCGCCCGGAGAAAACAAAATATTTCAAGGATTTCCTGGATTCCTGGAGAAAATTCCATGATGCTCTTCACCAAAATGAGAAAGATGTCACAGATTCTTTTTACCCAGCAATGCGACTTATTCTTCCACACTTGGAAAGAGAAAGGATGGCATACGGGATTAAAGAAACTATGCTTGCGAAGCTGTATATTGAACTGCTTAATTTACCAAAAGACGGAAAAGATGCTGCAAAGCTTTTAAATTACAGAGCACCTGCTGGCTCACGTGTAGATGCTGGAGATTTTGCAATGATTGCGTACTTCGTATTAAAACCTAGGAGCCCAAAACAAGGCAGACTGACAATAGAACAAGTCAATGAACACTTAGACACAATAGCTAACAATAATGCTGCTAAAAACAAGGGTCTGTTAAAGAAAAGTCTTCTTCAGTTAATTACCCAGAGCACAGCACTGGAACAAAAATGGCTCATCCGGATGATTATAAAGGATCTAAAGCTTGGTGTTAGTCAGCAAACTATATTTTCCATTTTTCATCCTGATGCTGCTGAATTACACAATGTCACAACTGATTTGGAAAAAGTTTGCAGACAACTGCATGATCCCTCTGTCTCACTTAGTGATGTTTCTATCACGTTGTTTTCTGCCTTTAAACCAATGCTTGCTGCGATTGCTGATGTCCAGCAAATTGAGAAACAAATGAATAACCAGCTGTTCTACATAGAAACTAAGCTGGATGGTGAACGTATGCAGATGCACAAAGATGGAGATGTGTATAAATATTTTTCCCGAAATGGGTTTGACTATACTCAGCAGTTTGGCGCCTCCCCCCTTGATGGTTCATTAACGCCGTTTATTCATAAGATATTTAAGAGCAATATACAGAATTGCATTCTCGATGGTGAAATGATGGCTTACAATCCTGAGACACAAACCTTTATGCAAAAAGGGAACAGGTTTGACATAAAAAGAATGATGGAGGACTCTGATCTGCAGACCTGCTTCTGTGTGTTTGATGTATTGATGGTTAATGATGAGAAGTTGGGGCATGAAGTACTAAGCAAAAGATATGAAATCTTAAGTAGCGTATTTACCCCAGTAACGGGCAGGATACATGTTGTACATAAAAAAAGTGCCAGAACAAGAAAAGAAGTAATTGATGCTTTAAATGAAGCAATAGATAACAGAGAGGAAGGGATTATGGTGAAAGATCCCATGTCCACCTACAAGCCTGACAAACGTGGGGAAGGCTGGTTAAAAATCAAGCCGGAATATGTCAATGGGTTGATGGATGAACTAGACCTTTTAATTGTTGGTGGTTACTGGGGGACGGGCGCACGTGGTGGAATGATGTCTCATTTTCTGTGCGCTATTGCAGAAACACCCCCTCCAAATGAAAAACCTTCCATTTTCCACTCTATTTGTCGTGTTGGCTCTGGCTATACTATGAAGGAATTGCATGATCTGGGTTTGAAACTGGCTAAACACTGGAAGCCCTACCATAGGAGGGATCCTCCCTGTAACATTTTGTGTGGAACTGAAAAACCTGAAATGTACATTGAACCTTGCAACTCTGTCATAGTTCAGATCAAGGCAGCCGAGATTGTTACCAGTGATATGTACAAAACTGAGTGCACTTTGAGATTCCCCCGGATTGAGAAGATAAGAGAGGACAAAGAATGGTACGAGTGCATGACTTCAGACATGTTAGAAGACCTCAGACGCAAAGCAGAAGGGAAGCTGGCATCTAAGCACCTTCATATAGATGATTATAGTAAGCCACAAGAGAAAAAAAGGAAAACTGTATCAAAGGTGAGGAAGATAATTGGAATAGCCGAGCAATTTAAAGCTCCTGATCTTTCTAGTGTAAACAAGGTTTCAAGTGTATTTGAAGATATTGAGTTTTGTGTTATGACAGGAACGGGAAAATACTCAAAGTCTGAACTGGAAAGCAGAATAGCCGAATGTGGTGGCAGTGTGGTACAGAACCCAGGGCTGGATACTTACTGTGTCATTGTAGGAACTGAGAATGTCAGAGTGAAAAATATCATTGCTTCCAACAAATACGATGTGGTGAGGGCAGAGTGGATCCTTCAGTGTTTACAACACAAAATGCTGGTGCCTTGGCAGCCAGCCTTTATGATTCACATGTCTCCTGACACAAAAGAAGATTTTGCTCGCGAGTATGATTGTTACGGAGACAGCTACACAGCAGACACAGATGTTGCACAACTGAAGGAAGTGTTCTCAAGAATGAAAGACAATAAGATGATGCTTTTGGAGAAGATTGCAGAGTTAGAAGAACGTTATTCATGGAACAGCTGTCAGCTCAGTATATTCAGAGGAAACACTATTTATGTGGACTTTTATGCTGTTGTTAATGAGCCCAGAACAAAAATCCATGGAACAACACTATCAATTAGAGCTTTGGAGCTCCGTTTTTATGGTGCAAAAGTAGTTCCTCACCTTGAAGAGGGTGTCTCGCATATTGTTATAGGAGAAGATCATTCCCGGGTAGAAGAGATGAAAGCACTCAGGAGAACATTTGGGAAAAAATTTAAAATTGTATCTGAGCTGTGGGTAATACAGTCAGTGGAGGAGGGAGTTCCAAAGAATGAAAACCAGTACTTGATTTAAAGTAGGTTTTTAAGCTTGGAGCAAAAGCGTTCTTGTTGGCATGACTGGATTTGGATATTATGAGGTTGCCTTAAATTTTTGTGTGTGTTTTCATGTCTGTTTAAAGCTGTCTCTGGCTGAAGAAAAACGCTATTGTGGAAATTAGAGGAAGGCTTTCAATTACAGTATTGCGGAAGCAAGAGCATGCTAAGCTATGTTGGAGGAGAAAAAACCCACAAATTAATAATGTAAGCCTTTTACTTCACAAACTCGTCTCAGGAGAGAGCTAATATTTTACATAAGAGAATTCCTAGCTATTAATAGTGCTTGCCTCCATTTTCAAAATGGAGGCAGTAATTTATTATTTTATGGAGATTCTACATTTAAGATATTGTTTATTTATCAATTTACAATCACATTCATGTTTTTATGGAATTGTTGTGTGTATATTCCATATGCTATAGAATTCAGTAATTTATAAACCTTGTACTGTTTTAATTTATTTACATTGTTTTTAGCATTGAGCCTCACACAGCCTCAGTAGCACTTTGGTTTTAGGATATTGCATTGATCCCATGGTTTTTTTTTATGTAAATAACTATTGTGAAATAGAACCTGAAGTTCTGATTGAGGTGCTAATGAATTAATAATGAGCTATATATATATATATGTAAAGTATTAATCACTTAAAAACTTAACAATCTCCTGTGCTCATTGCAGTTAAACTCTGAAGTGCTACAGGGCTAGGTTTTTACTCTTAACTATCAGTTTATCTTTCAAAATATATTTCATAAGCTATTTGAGCAATGCAGTATTAATTTCCAAATATCCACTTCAACGTATATTTTTTTCAATTACTAAATAAAATCTGTTTTTAAAGTCTGCCGGGTGTTTTTTTTAATGAGGGAGAACTGTTGAAAGCACAAAACTTAGTTCCTGATTTTTACTCTGTTAAATAATTTATGCATTAACCTTGAGGGAAGGAAGGTTGAGGCCTTTGTTGTTATGTCAATACTGGTTTCAAATAGAACTGCTGTTGGGCTGATCACACAGAAATAGGGTTTGGCTGACCTGTTTCTTCGATCATTTTTCTGGTTCTGTTCATATAAAAAAATTACTGTAAAAAGAACTGGAAAATGTTACATGAAAGGCTAATTGGAAAGAAGTTTATTCATATTTTTTATAGTTAGTGTAAACATTACATTAGAAACTCCCTTATTATTTGAAATATACTAAGTAGGTAAAATGTAATAACCAGTTTTCTTAAGCCACCATATACATTGTTAAAATGCAGAATACTTTTTACGTATATAGAATAGTATATAGTGAGAGAAACTGCATTATTTTTTCTCCAATAATTCAAATAGAAATGTATAGAAAGATATATGTGAAATATAATACTTCAGTTTTAACTTATTGGGCTGCTTCTCTGTAATGTCATATATATTATGATTTATAAATAGAAAATGAGAAGAGAGTTTGTCTTCATACATACACAGATTTCTCTTAAATGGGTTTTAGTAAAGTATATATTTTAGGTGATCCTGGTTAGAAAGGTTATGGAAACAAAGGCAAATTTGAATATGAAAGATGAATTAGGGCTAACTCTTGAGACATTGTCAAATATCTCACTTTGAGATCTAAATGTTCTTTACAGAGTATTTTTAAAATACTGCTTCCACATCTTTTTGTTCTCTCAAAACTATGCAAAGCTGAGGAATTAGAACTAGTAACTTATCAGCAAAATTGTTACTCCTTTACTGACTCCTCTGGACACAGTGTACTGAAGGTTTATTTTTTATATTTATTTAAACTGAAGATTTACCTTTTCATAAATTAAAAAAAAAAAGAAACCCCACCTTGCAGATGCAGTATACTGTTTTAGCTTGTTTGACTTTGTATTTTGCCTCAGTTCTAATTAGAACCAGAAATTAATTAACTATTATGCACAATGATTAGCAATCATGCGTATATGTATGTGGCATGATAATTAACATACTGGATCATCTCAAGTAATTTAGGTGATGTGTATTTCTTCTTTTGGTTATTGTTTCACAAATTTACACTTACTTTAAAATGCTGAATAAGAAGTGCTGTAAACTTCATATGTCAGTGTAAAAAGAGAATCATGCTGCTACACTAAAAACAGAGGCATTACAGGTGAGGTTTTCTTTTGAGATGTTTCTTTTACGTGGTGACTTAGGTGGATCCATGGATCCTCTAAGCAAAGACATTCTCATAGAAGAACAGTAGTGGCAGAAAATAGAAGTAGGGAAGAAGTTTGTGGAAATTCTAATTTGTTCTGAAGGAAAAAATTAAGGCTGGAAATCATTCAAAAAGTAAGAATATGTTGTCCAGACACAAAAGTTTTTCTTAAAAAGTCAAATTAATTTGGGAGGTACGCAGAGCATTTCAGGCATGATGTCTAAGGATGAATATAAGGCAAGATTTGTAGATAGCAGTGAGAGCTGATGTGGATCAACAGTGTCTGTGTATGAAAAATTGCCTTTTTTTGTTTGGTGCAATAAAAGAGTTTTGACATCTAAAACTAGCCTTTATAATTAGATAGTCATCATCCATTAAAAAGTGTTCAAGAAAGAGGGAAGACTGGAATCAAAATGCTGAAACATTAACCTGATGTTGGAACTTCCAGAGAGTCTCCTCTGACTACCAAACATCAGCCTATTGTATTTTTTACTGTAATAAATGCCTCCATTTTCTTAATTCTGTTTAGATCTTTGAAAATAAGGGGTTTGTAGGTGAACATTTCTTAGCTTATTTACATTTTGTATAAAGCTGATTTTTATTTTTTAATATGCACTGGGCTTGAGAATGAACCTTCCAATTTCCATTGTAATATAAAGTTTGAAGTTTATTTTAAGATTATGCTCCTGAAGAAATGGAGAAAGAAAGAAGAGAGGAAGGGACTGTAGACCTTGCAGTTTGGGAGAAGTAGAGAAAAGATTGGTATTGTTACTATTCACTGGCTTTTAACTGGTACTTTTCAAGAACACTGCCAGTGATAGAGAAGAGTGCAACTTTCAGGGCCTGCTGTAGCAGAAAATCTGGTAGGTACCCATCCTGTCTGCAACGTGTTGGTGAATGATGGTCTGGTTTCTTTACTAGTTACAAAGGCAGTTCTGCACAGGCAATAAACTCTGTGGTCCCTGGGAGAAGGTTCCACTTTGTTTATGGAATAATTCAATAAAATAGGTTCACATAAACTTTTTTCTTCTCTGAAAGGCATACATCCAAACTGATACAGTGCAATTTTGGAATTGCACAAAGCTTGCACAAAGTATGACAAATCTCACCAGGGAGCAATACTTACTTTTATTTCTTCATATGCTTTCTTTGACTTGTCAGTGGAAACAGTGTGTGTTGGCCATACAGAGCTGGTGAAATCTCAGATGTCCTCCTATATTAGAATATACAGCTCAGTTTCATATTTAATGATGTAAAATGAAAGACTGTGGCTTTCTAGTATTGTAGACATTTATGCCAGGCATAAAGCAAGTGCCAAGTACTGTTATGCTCTTTTATACTTTTTTCATACGTAGATGGATGAAAATATATCTGTTGCAAGGCAGTGTATGGCTCCTACCTCATACATGTTTCCTCTGCTATTGTTACATAGGAATGTAAGAAGCCATAGTTGTGATGATGAAGAGACAGGTGAAACATTCTACAAGGAACTGGGAAAAGTCTCAGGATTGCTAGACCTTGTTCTCATAGGGGACTTCAACCTACTGGATGTCTGCTGGAAATACACAGCAGACAGGAAAGGAGTCTAGGAGGTTCCAGGAGTGGGTGGAAGATAACCTCCTGACACAGCTGGTTAGTGAGTGCGTGGCAAGGGGAGATGCCTCACTGGACCTGCTGTTTACAAACAGGGAAGGACTGGTGGGTGATGTGGTAGTCAAAGGATAGCGATCATGAGATGCTAGAGTTTTCAATTCTCAGAAGACTAAGGAGGGGGATCACCAGAACCACTACCTTGGGCTTCTTGGAGGGCCAGCTTTGGCCTATTTAAAAGCCTGGTTGATAGAGTCCCTTGGCAAGATAGTTCTGAAGGGCCAAGGGGTCCAGGAAGGCTGGACATTCTTCAGGAAGGTAGTCTTACAACGGAGCAGGTTGTCCCTGTATGCCAAAAGATGAGCCAGTGGGGGAGAGGACTGGCCTGGCTGAGCAGGGAGATTGGCCGGAACTCAGGGAAAAAGGAGAGTTTACCACCTTTGGAAGAAGGGGCAGGCAACTCTGGAGGACTATAAGGATGTCATGAGGTTATGCAGGGTGAAGATTAGAGAGGTGAAAGCTCAGCTAGAACCCAGGCTGTCCACTCATAAAAAATAAAAAATGTTTTTACAGATATATTAGAAACAGTAGGAGGGCCAAGGATAATCTTCATCTTTTATTGGTTGTGGTGAGGAACATTGCCACAAAGGATGAGGAAAAGGCTGAGGTACTTAATGCCTTCTTTGCGTCAGCTTTTAATAGCAAGAACAATTTCCCTCTGGGTACTCTGTCCCCTGAGTTGGAAGACAGGGATGAGGAGGAGTAGAATAAAGACTCCACAGTCCAGGAGGAAACAGTCAGTGACCAGCTGCACCACTTATATATGCACAAGTCTGTGGGGCTGGATGGGATCCACCCAAGGGTGCTGAGGGAGCTGGTGGAAGAATTCAGCAAGCTGCTGTCCATCATTTGTCCTAGCTAATGGGAGGTCCCAGAAACCTGGAGGTTATTCAATGTGACGCCCATCTACAAGAAGGGCAGGAAGGAGGATCTGGGGAAATACAGACCTGTCAGCCTGACCTTGGTGCCAGGAAAGGTTATGGAGCAGATCATACTGAGTGCCATCATGTGGCACGTGCAGGACAATCAGGGGATCAGGCCCAGCGAGTGTCAGGTTATGAAAGGCAGGTCCTGCTTGACGAACCTGATCCCCTTCTATGACAAGGTGACCTATGTAGTGGACGAGGGAAAGGCTGTGGATGTTGTCTACCTGGACCTTAGTAAAACCTTTGAGACTGTCTCCCACAGCACTCTCCTGGAGGAACTCATGGCTTGGATGGGTGTACTTTATGCTGGGTAAAAATCTGGCTGGATGGCTGAACCCAGAGAGTGGTGGTGAGTAGAGTTACATCCAGCTGGCACCTGGTCACCGGTGGTGTTCCCCAGGGCTCAGTATTGGGGCCAGTGCTGTTTAATAACTTTATCGACAATCTGGATGAGGGGATCGCATGCACCCTCAGCAAGTTTGCAGATGACACCAAGCTTGGGGGAGTGTTGATGCTGGAGGGCAGGAGGGCTCTGCAGAGGAATCTGGACAGCCTGGATGGGCTGAGGCCAGCTGTATGAGGTTCAACAAGGCTCAGTGCTGGGTCCTGCACATGGGCCACAGCAACCCCACGCAGTGCTGCAGGCTGGGGGAAGAGTGGCTGGAAAGCTGCCTGGTGGGAAAGGAACATGGGGTTCTGGTCCACAGCCAGCTGAACATGAGGCAGTAGTGTGCTCAGGTGGCCAAGAAGACTAACAGCATCCTGGCCTGTATCAGAAACAGTGTGGCCAGCAGGACAAGGGAAGTGATTGTCCCTCTGCACTTGGTGCTGGCGAGACTGCAACTTGAATACTGTGTCCAGTTTTGGGCCACTCACTTCAGGAGGGACATTGAGGTGCTGGAGCATGTCCAGAGAAGGGCAATGAAGCTGGTGAAGGGTCTGGAGTGCAAGTCTTAGGACTACTGGCTGAGCAAATTGGGGTTCTTTAGCCTGGAGAAGAGGAGACTCAGGGGGACCTTATTACTCTCTACAACTACCTGAAAGGAAGCTGTAGGCAGGTGGGGGTCAGTCTCTTCTCCCAAGTAACAAGCAATAGGACAAGAAGAAATGGCCTCAGGTTGCACCAGGGGAGGCTTAGATTGGATATTTGGAACAATGTCTTCACTGAAAGGGTGGTCAAGCATTGGAACAGACTGTGCAGGGAGGTGGAGGAATCACCATCCCTGGAGGTGTTTAAAAAATGTGTAGATGCAGTGCTTAGGGACGTGGTTTAGTGGTGGACTTGGCGGTCCTGAGTTAATGGTTGGACTTGATGATCTTAAAGGTCTTTTCCAATCTAAATGATTCTATGATTCTGTAAGTAGTTGACATTCAGAAGGCATTGGAATATGATATTGTCAAGGTCTGATTATTCCTAGGATAATTTACTGAACTCTTCTAATTCCACTTGGAATGTGCCTGCCTTGTTAAGCAAGCCACTAGTACATGAATAAGCTGAAACCTAAACATATGAAGAAAAATTATTCACTGGGCTGGGGAGAGGTAGGGTTGCTTTCTAGAAAATGGGTAGTTTGTTCACCAATGGCAGAGTAAGAAAGCCTTGACTAGTAGTTAGGTGTTTGCACGTCAGCACAACTTTAATCAGCCGTCTTTTATTTCACGTTTCCTCTGCTTGTGCCTGTACACTGAAAAGAACTAATTGACATTCTTGCTATTTTAAGTGGCTTAAAAAGTTCCGACCCTTGCATCTTCAGACAGGATTTAAAATACAGTGCCTTGCAAAATATCATACTAACTGTTTAATTATCCTTTGAAGACCTGAAAGCTAATAACACTGAAAGTAACTGCATATACAATAGATTGCAACCTGCTGACTGTATGTTGGAAGACTTATTATGCTAACAATTTCACATTTAAAGTGTTGTAGGCAGTAACACTGGGGAAGCTCAATTGCGTAGATGAAAAAAGCTCCCCTCTCTTTTTGCTAGAACTGAGCTGTAGTATTATGGTAGCTTTGGGTCTCTTTAAGTGACTACTTTATTGTAAGTGTAGTGAATATCAGAACCACATTCCTTCAATTCCTTCTTGCTTTTAGGAAGATAAATTGCTGGAGAAAGAAGAGTCGAGAAGCTGTGGTGAGTCAACATGAGACACTACCTATTTTCATGTACAGTGGTCTTTATACATACTGCATGAAATGATCACTAACTAGCTAAATGAATACTTTAATTAGAAGGCTATAAATAGCTTTTTGCATAAAATATGATGAAAAATTATTCTAATTTAAAGTTATTGAAAACTACCCCCCTTAGTTAATAAGTTTATAGTTTCTTTGTTTTGAAGAACAAGAATTATTCACATATTTAACATGTCTAGATAAATTATATCATCAATTTATTTTGATATGTGGCATACACCAACAATGGTGACTTCCATTTCAGCCACACACAAGTAGGATTTCTAGCGTACGAGAACGTCATAGATGGGAAAGAGCTCTCAGAGCCCTCAATGCACCCACCTCCTCCTGGGGTATGACTGTCTGTGCTCAAGGCCAACTCTTTGGTGGTGTAGCTGTGTTACCTTGCTCGGACAATTGTGAAAATTGCTGTGTGCAAAAAGATTTGGACAAGCCTTGGTAGGCACCACCTTCAATGCAAGTTTGCATTTGGAAACTTAATGCGGAACTTAAATTTGGAACAAACTTGGAAGTTGCATTTAAGTTCAGGCCCCTGGTCTTAGTCCTCACCATAGCTATCTTGCAGCTGTGCTTGGCCACTTACCTAGCTGATCCCAATCCTCACCAGCTGATGACTTCATGGCTTGACATTGGACCTACTTCATCACTATGGGCTTACGTAGCTGTCACTGGCTGGCCAAGTTTACCATCAACAGGACCACTTTGCTCATCTTCTTGGGTGGGACTTGTATGGTGAGACTGTGCCATTTGTTGGTGAGGATGCTAGCTCATGCCTGCCTTGCTGTCCCCTCAGCCCCCAGCATGCTTCTCCTTGTGGAGCAGCCCACTTACAAATCTTCAATACTACAGGGAATTGAATGAATGAAGGAAACCTGGCTTCCTTGCTTCTCTCCTTTATAGAAATCCTCACCCCTCACAGAACCACCTTTCCTTGTTCTCTGATATTCATCTGATATTAAGTTTGGATGTGAATTTCTTTGCAAGACTGAATTAAAACATTTTGGAAATCTTATAAATTTTTACCATTGTATATATGTTTGTTGAAGCACTTAAAAACTATGCAGTCCCTGTTGCTCATTTTCCAGTTACCCTTCCCTGAAATAGTACATCTGTATGTTTTGAAAGAGTCTGCATGAATGTCTTTGAAAAGCAGAAGGTCCCTTTATTCAGGTGAAAATAAATCAGTCAAAATCTGTCAGCTATGGTAAATGACAGATAAGGAGTATTATTATGTTTACGACACCTCAATGTAATGATCTGGTGAGAGATTTTAAAAAGCTCTTTAGTTTGCTAGTGGTGTTGGCACACTATTTTTTATAATATTCTGTATCAAACTTTGTTAAAAAGAAAAAAAAAAAAACCACCAGTCATGTAATCTTTCCAATCTATATGTAATTACAGTTTGAATTCTTTTAAAAGAGGGACTTGAAGTAGTAAGTTATAAAATTTCTTGCAAAGAAGAAAAAAAATGTTCATCTGAAGGTGACTAGGGAAATGCCTTTTAACACAGTCAGTTTAACCAAGCATAAAGCATCTCCAGCTGATAACAGCTGTTGTACTACAAAACAGTAGATGGGCCTATAAAATTTTACTGTACTACTTTTTGCTGTGAGGGGATATGAATGAGGGAACAGTCTGTAAGTCTGAATTATTGTACAAACTTAACAATGAAGGTGGAGCTTATAGGTATAATTAAAATGTTTCCCCATGTTATTTTCTAGAAGTAAGCAAATTAAAAGGCACCCATATGGAAATTATTTTCTTTTGGATAAAATATATTTAGCATTTTATTGGGATGTTTTCAACATATGTAGCTTTTCCTTTCTTTGTAATTTTGGGGGAAATTATTTTGAAAGAACATATAAGGGAAAATTTCAAGTTCAAACTGCAAGCAGTAATGTTCTTCATTTTTCTCCTACACAGAACGTAAAAAGATGTAGGATATCTAAGCATGTGATTGTATTTGAAAACTGACGTAACAAGAATGTTTAGTTGTTATGTTAGTTATATTAGTGACAAAACATATTTAAATTAATTCTTCTGTTAATGCTGTGGATAGAGGAACTATGTAAAACTATGAAACCAGAGTTCAGTTTTCTCCTGTGTCATGTATCATAAAGTAAAATACAGTTTTCAGGACTGAAGTTGCCCGAAATAAGATACCAAGGAGAAATGAAGGATTGCTACACACAAGATTTGTGTGTATCGTGTGAGGGGCTGTGTATTCCACGCTCTTGTCCTCAGTCTTTCCCAAAACAGAACAAATTTACATATCCAGTTCCATGGAGAGTTGTGCTAGTCAGAAAAGGATAATTATGATATTACTATCCTTTTCTATAAAGTTCAAATTAGCCTTTTGAGATGCATTCAGGTAGTAGGTTTTTTTTTTGATAGAACCACTTGTGGTTCTGATTTATTTATTTATTTATTCTTTTTAATTTGCCTAACGTTATGGGGCTTGTTCTAGTATAAACTAGCTTGCTAGACAAGGGGAGAGCACTACATGTTGCTTTTCTCAACTGTAGGAAGGCTTTTGATGCTGTCTTCTGTAATATTCTCTTAGACAGCTGATGAAGTATGGGCTAGAGAAATGGACAGGGAGTTGGATGGAAAACTAGTTGAACTGCTAGGCTTGAAGAGTTGTCATCAATGGCCCAAGTACAGAACAAGAGGCAATGAGCACAAAACAAAATAGGGGAAATTTTGTTTAAAACTAAGAAAACACTTTCTTACTGTGAGGGTGGTCAATCACAGGAGCAGGTTGCCCAGAGAGGTTGTGGAGTATCCATCCTTGACAACACTGAAACCCCAACTAGATACCGTCCTGAGCAACCTGCTCTATCTGACCCTTCCAAGAGCAGAGGGGTTGGACTACATTATCTCCAGAGGTGCCATCCAGCCTCAGTTGTTCTGTGATTCTGTAAGTCAGGTCTGAACTGAAGTTCCCAGTCTAATTTCTGGTGTCTTGTGAATGGGCAAACTGTCAAATGGTGGCATATTATACACTGCAAACTTAATGGAATATTTTTTTTTCATTTGCTGTACAGCTGGTATTAATATACCTAGCACTCTTATCAGTGTGACTTCATCAGCTACACATTAAGGTGAAGGAAACCCACAGAATGTATGTAATCCTGTACTGTAAAATCGATAATAAACTAATGAGTCCATAGGTAAAAGAAAAAACAACAAAAACCCCACAAAACCCAACAACAAAAAAACCCCAAACAAACTACCCCACCAAAAAAACCCCCAAACCTGAAAATCCCAAATCACCAACCAAATTGAGTTATACTGAACGTGAACAGCAAGGTTGTGCAAAGTCTCATGATCAATGGAAAGAATTTTCTAAGCACTGCGTATAAATGTTTAGATAACAGCCATATCTGAGAGAACAGAAGAGCTGCTCTCAATTTGAGGTGATATATAGCTGTATCGGTTTTGAAAGTGAAAACAAGTTCCAGTAACCTAACCACTTTTATCTGATTGCCCAGCCTTGATGCAGGTGTGCTTAAGTAACAGCTTCTTTCTTGCAGTGGAAGACTTTACAAACATAAACACTACTCCAAACCACAGTTTGAGCCCCTGTGGGCAAGCAGGTATCAAAGGAAGATGTAGAATGCTTCCACATTCTTGTACATGGCAGTTTCCTCCTACAGCCGATGTGCTACAGCCCGCCTTCCTCAGCAGGTTTTGCTACAGCAGCAGCCAGAGGCAACATGTTCTTTCTGATCCGTGTTTTCAGCTTCCACATCATACACCTGCAGTTAATGAACTAATAGTCTGGTCAAAGGCAGGTGGATAAATGGGTCATGTGTTTGTGTCTGTGCATAGACACATGTATTCAAGTAAAAGACAGTAATAGATGTGTAACGTAGCTAGTCTCTGTTTAGTTTTTGTGGTTCCTTTTTTCCTCCCTGTTCTCCCACAGTTTCTTCCCAGACTTAGCCTCTTTTGACTAGTGTATTATGGATTTTAAATACCAGACCTGTGTGCTGCCAAAGCAGAGTGATTTTATTTATCCAGTTTAAAGCTAGTTTGTGTACCTCTGTGTTATGCTGCAATCTGTCCTATTAACATGCTCATGTATGATTATATCAGCCATAGTTAAATGTCTTGGATTTTTTTTTTTAATTTTAATTATAATCTTTGACTGCTATTGGAGTAATATTAAAAACTATTTGAGGCAAAAATAAATATGAAGATGACAGGTGTCACATTGTTCAGGTCTTTTAACATGGTCATACGAATGAAATAGAAATAAACAGGATAGCCAGTTTTGTTGCTCCCACCTAGCTATAACTGAAACAGAGCAGGTGCTGCGAGTAGACTGCCTGACAGAGTGCTGTACCAGCAACCAGGACGGAGCAGGGGGATCACATGCATTAATGACATTAACAAACAATAAATAAAACACAGTTAAGAGAATGAAAAGCATTATTTTACTGCTTCATTTTTTTTCCCTTTGACTTACGTGGTATCTCCAGAAGCATTTTTTTTCTATCCTGATGTATCTAAATTCTTATGCATGATGAAGAGCTTTATAAACACACCAGCTGCTGTATACAAATCTCATACAGATTCCTGGCATACACTCAGTAAATGTCATCTGAGCTGTGGTACCGGTAACATTAAATTTAAGACCAAAATATTTTAACTTTTTCTTAGTGATTGAGGGATATAAAGGGACATCTTACCACTAGGAAGAGAATTGGGTCTTAATAAACAATGGGACAGGAAAAATATTCTCCTGTACATGTTTTGGACAGCCTGTCTTCCTGACCTGCATTTTTTGGCAGAAATGGTCAATTCAACCTTTCCAAAAATAATGCTTACATTTTCTCTCATAATGCATAATTTTTTAATGTAAAATGCATTTAGAATGATATGGTATTTGTCTCTACATGCATGACTGCACTTGCTCTGTGGTAGGTTGTCTTTATTTATGAATTCTGGTCTACGCTAAAAAGGAGTGTTCCCAATTACAGCTCTTTAATCTGTAATGTCAGCCACCAGCTATTTGTCATTGATACAGTAAACGTTCTCATTTCTTAAAACAGGCTGGTCATGTAAAAGCTGCATCCTTAGCACTGGCCAGGCCCTTCTAGCTGGTGCTTTTTTACTGTTTTGGATAATGCTCTTTAATCCAGGCCAAACGCTCAGCTTTATGGACAACAGCGTGGTAGTGGCAGGCCTGGATCTGTCTAGCCAGGATGAAGTGTTGAGCCTGGGCTGAGCACCAAATGTGGAGAGGAGCCTTGGGACCATGGAAAATCTATGCTAAGCCCCGGGTTGTATTCAGGAGCAGAGTGGAAACATAGAGAAGTGTCTGGGTTTTGTGGTCCCTGGGCATGGGCAGAGCTCTGCTGGGGCATTTGAGCTCATGGGCAGACTTGTAAGTGGTCACTGTTGGCCACACAATTATAGGTAATGTGAAAACAGAATGAGTGCCCAGAGGCCAGAAAAAAAGCCTGTAGCTTCCTCTTTTGCAGGATGAAGAGAGATGAAGAATGCAATGTTTGTGCAACCAAAGTTATCGGGGTGAATGTCCAGCAAGGGCAGTGGCAGGACTTAGCTGCTGTTCAGTAAGCCTTCACCCACAGATGTATGCCCTTTGGCTAAATCCCAGAATTCTCATAGGGAATTTTAATATTCATTTGTTATCTCATGAAGGTTTTAACAATCAGACAATGCACAAATCACAAATTTTCTTTCACAATTATATTAAAAGCTAACAAGAAATAAAATAAAGATTAAAATCATTTAGCAGCATTCTGCAGTAACTGTTCCCCAAAGATCAGCGCAAGCAGTGAAACACGGTCAGGAACCAGTTAGGCAGGTGGCCAGCATAGATAACTTGGATCTTCAGTATTCAAGCGAAACAGTCTTTGCATTGATATCCAGCCTAATCTCTTCACTCCCTACCCCTGAACTCTTTTCTCCTCTACTTACTCCTTTTAGATGGGGTTGCACCCTGCAGAATCCTGTGCTAGGTCTGGTTTTAAATGCTGTTGAAAGTGGGAGACAGGCTGTTTCAATTATTATATTTGGCAGGATGACTTGAAAGTTAGTTAAATGCAAAAAAAGGAGTTCACTCACTGACATTAAGCAGCATGTGCTGAAAATGGTGTGAAATAATTTCTGTGTACAAGGATAACAGGCTAGATTGTCTGTATTACATCTGTGAATGTACTGTGAGCAGTTTCAAGACCATCTCAAGGAAGAAATAATTTCTACCCATAAATGTTGACTCATCAGCATTATATGTATCTAGCTTCAAATGGTGATCAGGCTGCTTAGCAGAACTGCTTAAGTTTGCCAGTCAGCCTCTGGAGAGCTGCAGAGGGAAAACAGGTCCACCTGTTTCCTGTTACCTATACAAAAGTTTTAAGCACTTCCATGGTATCGTGCAGTTTGCTGATTTGGATGTCCAGGCTGTTCAGTGTGACTGTAAACTCAGTGCTCTGTAAACACTTTCTAAGATAAAGTAGGCGTTCTTCCCAGAACAGCTTCCTAGTAAAATGGTCAACATAAACTCATGCCCCAGGAAGCCAGAAGTAGAAACCCAAAGAAGTTCCTCAAAGTGAAATCTGCTTCTCTTTGGCTCTTTGCATCTCTTGCCCCATGACTTTTATAATCCTGCATGGGTTCAAGCTTTGGGAGAACAATTAATAAAGCTTTCACCCTTCTTTATATTTCACCTACTTTATTTACAGTCTGTTATTTGAGTGTTCCCCAAGAGTGGGAAGGCTGTGCTAGTGTTGTATTGTACTGAACCCAAAACATCCTGCTGCCTGGGTAGCTACTCTGACAAATGGACTGGTATACCAAAAGGGGACTCTAGAAACCCCACAAACTGAATGGATCACTGTTAAGGGAAAAAACCCCCAAAACATCTCGTTAACCAGAAGTTAACTTCTTTTTTTTTTTCTCTTTTTTTTTTTCTCTTTTTCTTTTAAAATTTAGATATCTAAGGCAAGAGTGGCACAGAGCTTGGATTCTTTCTAAAGTTGGGTGAACATAAACTATTCATTGAAAAGGACTAGTTAACATCCAGATTTTAGAATGGCTTTATCACTTGGATTCATGGATGAAATACTTGCCAAGGGAACTTTCAGTCCCTGCTCTCAAAGCTGGTTGTTTCACATCATAGAGTCTTTTGTACAAAAGGACAAATCGTGGAACTGAGACAGTAATCCAGATAAATGCCCTAGCATCTAGTAAGAGGTCTGGGGCTGATGCAAAGACGACTATTTCCAGCAAAGGTCTCAGGTGGGAGAGGCAGACTTCACACATCACAGCTCTTCTGCTGAAGGCATGTATGTTTGCCAACAGTCAGCTCAGAGGTTGTTTGGGACAATAGCTTACCTGTCAGCTTCTGATTGATCAGGAAAGGTTAGAAGTTGCAGTGGTCCAGTTTGAAGAGGGGACATATACTGTGCCAGGTGGCAGACAGCAATGAGATGGGGTCAGGAGGATTCTGAGCCAGGTAAATTCACAAAGGTTGGCCTCTGCTGCTCTCTGGATCTCAGTTTTTCCTGAGTTGTTTACTTCCACCTCCCCCTTTTCCTTTAGGTTTGTTTTTTGGTGTGTTGGTTTTTTTTTTTTTTTTTCATTTCCATGTTGTAATTTTTTTCCCTTCTGAATCCTTGAGCTACTAACAGTCCCAGTATCAATAATCCTACCTCCACTGACAACTTTATCTTTCTTACCTTACACAGCTCCACTCTACAGATGTTGTCACAGCACTTTCTCACAATTTAGCAGTTTCCTCAGAAGTCTGAGCCAGATTGCCCTACCAGAGCTAAGCCTTGGATTCTTGAAACACAGACAGCAAAAAACCTGCAAGGAGGGAAGAGAAGTTGTAAGGAGGAGATAAAAAGGGGCTACATTCATAAAGCATATATATATATTTAATGGGACTTGAAAGGCAACCACTCTTTTTGGAACATATTCAGAGAAAAGATACATGCATTAAAGGTTGTGTGTAGTAAAATCAGGTTTCCAGGGACTTATTTCTTTCCTTCCCTCACTAGGAGAATTTTATGTTAACCATAAAGTGAGAAATCAGAGGCAAATTGAAGGGAGCTGCAACTTGTTAAGGGTCAGACCTCTTCAGAGAGAAAACAGATTATTTACTTGTTCCCTCTACCTCCCTTCACATTTTTAATCAAGCTGCCTGAAAAGAATGAGTATTGAGCAAAGTGTGAATGCCTGTGTCTGTGTCTATTCATATCTAATAACTTCTGAACCAACCAGCCGGTTCTAACCAGATTTCACACAGGAATAGCAATATCCCTCTCTCTGCCCATGCCTCTGCCCAAGCTGCAGTGCAGTAGGTGCCTGAGTAGAAGAGAAGGTGTTAATGGCCACTGTGAGAGAAAGAGTCTGTGAACCCATTCCGGGAAGAAGGAATTATAAAAATATTTTCAATGCTGAAAGAAATCCCTGCAGTTTTCTCATCTTCCCATGGAGTCAGTCCACCCAAGGCTCAGAGATATGGAAACATGTTTCTTTGGTTGTGACACTGCCTCCCTGCTCCAGTCTGCTGCTTATTGCTCATGTGAAGAGGGAGCTATGAATGAATGCCCAGCCACAGGAAAATCTCATACCTCATTAGGCATGAAAGTACCTAATCAGTAACTCACAAAACTCTTGAAACCACTCTCATCTGGTTCTGTTGCTTAGAGGACTATATGTGTTCAGCATTGCTGCAGCGCGTGATGTATCCTGATGTGCACTACTCTTGCAAATGCTATCATTTTTATTTGCTTTGTTTATGCAGACTTTCAGAACCTAGCACACTCCCGCTGTGTTATGGCCTGCTGTAACCTGGTGCTGTTTGTCTTTTTTATTTAGTAAGAAAGATACTAAAAATGCAAGGCTATCACATCCTTCTTATGAATATTCAGTGAATCCAAATCCTGTGGAAATGAAAGGAGAATACTCATATCAGAAGGCAATTTCTGATATGAAGGCAATGAATAGAAAGTGCCAAAGATGAGAAAAACAGACTGATAGGCTGAGAACTGTTCCAAATATTCTTCCTTTGAGTTCCATAAAACAAACAATTGTCAGGGCTACAGCACAGGAAGGGTGATTTCATCATCAAGAGACATTCCCATCAAAATCATATGATTCAATTACGGTTTGGTTTAGGTGGTATTCCAATGCTTCACTAGAGTTACTGGATATTGCGTTGGATGAAGGGATGATGCACTATCCGACCCTATCAAACTATTCATTTTATGTTTTTGCCGGTGATGCAGTTTCAGAGTGTTCATTTTTCTCAAGACAATGCAGTTTCTTCCTTAGAAACTTCAGGGCTTGGTTTCAGCCCCAGTCTTTGGCATTGCAGTGCTTTTCCTGAAATGGTCACAATATGTCACTGAAAAGCATTTTTTTTTTAAATATTGTTCTTCAGGATCCAGAATTAAGATAAGGGTAGGTATCATGATATCATTCCTTCTTTACCTTGTTCCTACATAATTTGATAATGTCAACAGTCTCATACTGTCAGTTTTAATAGCTCTGTGCTCAAGAGGTATATGTTTTCTCCCTGGTTCACCACTGTTATTTACACTAATAGCGGCAGCTTTCATTTAAGGAATAGTTAAAAGAGCTATAGGTCATAGATTTAAGAATTTTAAAAGTGAAAATAAAAATGTTTATTTCTACGAATACAGCAGGTTTCTAAAAGCTCTTCTCCTGATTAAAAAATGCCCCCTTTACTGTGCAAAACTCTAGTGTTGTGATCCAAAGGATAAACTAAAATTCCTAGATGGTATTGGAAACAGATGTAGTAGCCAATATAACATTTAATTGTCCCAGGAAAAGGAAACTCAAGAGGGAAAGAAACACTCCTGTGCTGGGAATGATTTAGAGATTAATGAGTCCATGTTCATTAACAGTGATGATAGCACTTAAGACAGCTAAAACATCATTGTCTCCTTTTAAAGACACTCATAAAGCAGACAAATTCTACAACAATCAAAGTTGAATGAAAGTACTTAAAAATGAATAACAATAAAATCAAGGAATGACTTTGGGTTGTTTTTTGGTTTGTTTTTTTTTTGCTGGCTGTTCTTGTGCTCTGTAACTCAGTATCACCGACAGCTGGCTCTTAATGCAGACAAAAGATTCCTTATGAATACTGAGTTGCCATTTAAAGTCTTCTGATAAATCAAGCTAGGGAATACATTTGTACATGAAAATTCAGCTGACATATAACTGCACAAAATCCACTGGAGCAACATAACTATAATTTCCTGAGCACAAAAATAAAGCAGAGCTACTAGCTTTTATGTTTTTTTGAAATTATAATAATTACCTAGGATCGGTAAAGATTAAACAAAAGAAGTATTGAATCCACAGTTCTTGAGTATCAGTCAGCATTCCCAAGTGCAGCAGTGACCAAGACCAGGGTACAACAAACTACAGCACTACAGGGGTGAAACATTTAATCAGAAGATCCATCTTTGAAAGACACCTATCAGTTTGTACAGGCTAGCCTTTAACTGCTAATTTGTAGTAGTTCTAATGATGTGGGAAGTTGCACCTTATTCGTGGTTTCTAAGTCCTTCAACATATGAGCACATTGTTATCCTCATTTTTTTTAAAAGTTGCAAAATGGGGTTTAACTATTATAAGCTCACCTTATGCAGATTTTAGGGACTTCTAGTTAGCACTACAATCCTGGAAGACCTGTTTAATTGCTATCAAAAGCTACAAAGCTTTGTAAGTTCCTTGGTACCTCATCTTATAAAGCATTTTGTCTCCTGCTACTGAATATGGAGAGCAGCATCTCAGTGTTCACAGCACTGAGCGTTGCTGTGATGAAGACAATAATAAAACATAGCTACTCCACCCAGGTCCTTGCAAGGACTCAACCCAGTTAGCACTTCACAGCAAGCCTACTGGTGTGGGTCCCGCCTGAAATGCAATGAAATTCAGTATTTCTTTAAATTGATGCTGATGGTTGTTATGACAAACGTTATCATGCAGGATGTGGGTGACCTGTGTTGAATATCCTGCGGTTGAGAGGCTGCAGGCTCACTTGTGCCAGCTTCTCAGAGGAAACCCAGGTGAGCGGGCTGGAGGCCACAGGCTGCTGTGGGCATTCCTCACCTGGTCATGGAAGCTGTGCAGGAGCATGGTGTTACTGGCTCTGCTTTGAGAGCTGTTTATACATTTGAACCAGTTACAAAAGCTTAATGCAGAATGCATAAACAGTCCTTTGCAAATGGATTGAAGTTTAGAACTTCTGCGTCCTAAACCATCATGAAGTTAATGGATTGAAGTGATACTGTACTTATATGTGTATAGCTTTGTATATACATATTAGCTTTGTATATATGTTTATACACATACATATATAAAACAGGTGTCCTCCTACAAAAGAGGTCCCAGCTGTAGTTTTTAATTAGATGGAAATGCCTCTGCATAGCCTAGAGTCCTGTGTTTAAGCCCTGCAGGCAGGTGACTTCTCAGGCACACCCATGTCCTTCATGTCTCATTAGCAGTCAAAACAGAAAGAGCAATCCTTTTTCCATATACACCTGTGTATAATTTTGTTTCCTTATGCCTGTATAAATACTAAGAGAAAGATTAGAGATACTCAGAGCTTCTGAGAGATATTCAGAGATAAACCACATCTGACTATTACTAATGTGTAGAAAGAATTGCAGAATATTTTCATATACATTGAGTTAAAATTTAAAATGACCTTACTGTCTTACAGAAAGCCAAATGGTTGCATTTATAGAAATGGCATCTTTATAAAAGAAAATTAAAAAAAGGTAAGAGTAACATATCTAGATACTCATCTTCTTTATATTTTTGCATATCTGTATTTTTTTCTAAATTAGAAGGACAGTGGTTTGTATCAAAATGCTGACTTTTGAGAAGAGCATCGCTTTTATTCTGATGGTATCATCAGTGAAGAAGCAATGTATCTGCAGCAATAATTGACCTTTTCTATTTTCTGCATTTTCAGAGCCTGAAGATATATTGCTCTTTCACTTCTGAAAACGTATATGCTAAGTCAAACCAACACAACCAAAAAAAACCCCCCATGTCGGTTAGTGCATCAAGAGCAAACAGTTTCGTTCATGTGTCATCCTTGTAGTAGATGAAACATAAGAGGCTATCAAAAGAGCCAAAGGGATTCAGTGCTTTGGCTTGTATCGTTTTTGATGCTTTCATCCTGCCAGCCACATCTGTGGTTAATCTTAAACATGGAAGCAGTTCATGTGTTTTTAAATTCTTTTTTAAAAGGCATGTATTTAAACATGTGTAGGATTGGATTAAAATTTAGTTTTCACATTTGATATGCACAAATTATTCTGGACACAGAATCTTTACACACAAGTGACATTTTGATCCAAGCCTTTAACTTAGGAAAGTCAGCCTGGTACAGCCATTGACTTTGATTGAATGGTACTGTTTTATGCTACCTGTGATCACACTATTTTGTTTAGTTTAGAACACAGACAATTTTTAGTGGGTTTAGTTGACAGGTGCAAGTCTGATAGGTGCAAGCACAAAAGGAAACAATTTCCTCGTCAGGCAGGTTTTTTAGAAACAGCCTGCAGAGTTCAGCAGAACAGAGACAACAGCAATAAAACTGAAATGCAGGTAATCTATTTTTCACTCTGTTTTGATGAAACCAAAGCAATAGGAAAACCAAACCAATAGGAAAAATAAAAAGGTTTGGACAGAAAGAATGTTATTGACTGATCTTGCATATGTATTTGTCTGACAATGAAAGAGGGTGTACTTTAAAAGAATATGTACCACCACTGAGGTGTTATCAAACATGTTTGATAACAAACCCATAAATATTAAAATATTTAATTTATGAGGCAGCTACATAAACATGCCTCATATATTATGAGACACCTATAAAAAGAGTAGAAAGGGAAGGAAAATGCTTCAAGATGAGACATGTCTCAACAAACATAATTATTAAGTGACAACAAGATGACAAGATATTTTAGGAGGTATGGCATCTCTCCAGAGAGACAGGGATTTTTTAGGGTAAGACAAAGATGATCACTAAAGCAGGAATGAGGTTTTCTTAACTTCCATCACCCAAAGAACACGTTAGGATTTCTGGGCTGTTGTTTTATGGTCATTCTCCCCTCTCTCTCTCTCTCTTTCTCTCTCTCTCTCCTCTCTCTCTCTGTCTCTCTCTGAAAAGGAAGGGCCTTATACCCAAATAGGTGGATCTTCCTTTTTCATGCTCAAAAAAAGTAAATGCATTTTAAAAAAATAATTGTTTGTTGTATTTGCTCCTTGTACAGTGCAGTTTCTAGCATTGTGCATCCTGGAACAACTCATGGTCCATTCCCAGTTTAAGCCAGTCAAAATATGGGACAGTCATTAAGGAAGAAGATAGTATTAGGATTCATGGTTAAGATAAGAAGGATCATTGGAAAACATGTGTTGTAAAGATGGATATGGAGAACAGAGTGGATGAAAGGAAGGAAATTAATTTACGGACAAAACCAGTATAACCAACAGATTGGGAGGAGACATATCAATAATGAAATGGAGAAAGATTGCACAAAAAGGAGATCAGAAAGCTGAGACAAGAATTGCCATCATTAATGTCTAGGAAAGGGAGGCATGGCCAGCAGCTCCGTTACATCTTATCCTATAAAGAAATTTCCTTAGCTCAGTTTGGCAGCTTAAAGTTTTCAGCCATAATTTCTTCTCTCACAGGAAAGTCTTATTGACAGCAGTACCTCCAAGGGTGACAAGGAGCAGAACTCACCTGGAGTCCCCCAGCAGCCTCTTTGCTTATAGTCTTTCCTGAATCTTTCCTTACTTCAGTTTAGTAAGGTGATTTTGACTCAAGGGTGACTCACAGTGCCACACTGAAAGAATCCTGGCTAAAGAGCGTACGCAAGTAAAGCCAGCCGAGATAACCTTTTCTTCCCCCATTCATCAAGGGATGGAAGGAGAGAGCTCCAGATTTCCTGGTGTGGTGGATCCCAGGCAGCATGTACAGTTTTCTGCAATGTTCAGGATAGGCAAGTCCCAAGTGAGGGGTGTGTTCCGACATCTTTCCAGGGATGATAGCTGCTGGTCCTACTGCTACTGGTGGTGGTGCTCCTGCAAAAAGTCTTGGGAAGCTCTGCTCTAAGGAGGAAGGCAATGGGCTTTTGAAAGTGATGTACGAACATATGGCAAAATGTTTTGACATTGTAAGAGGTAGAAAAGGGGAGCTTTGAGAGTTACTAAACCGTGAGGAAATCAATCAAGTCTAGCAAGATAATGGTTATGAGTGAAAGATTTGAAGTCTATAAATATAGTGGGGGAAAAAGAAGAAAAATAGAACAGAGATATTAAGAAATAAAAGAGAATGCATTCAGTTTTGGAGAGGCTGTGCCTGAAATGACATCTGAAATCACCAAGTGTCCAGAGCCCGCCTTAAACATTGAGAGTGAGAGGAGTATATTTGGTGGGGTTAGTGGGTAAAACAGTGGGAGCAAACGGAGTTGGTAAGGAAAAGATAAAGTGACAAAACCAGTGATCATAAGAACTAAATGTATTAGAAGAAAAAGGAATGATTTTCTACTTTTATTATTGTTTTTATTAAAAACAGCACTTGGAACTAAACAAATTTTTCATGTCTTTACCATGGGTAGCTAGTGAAAAGGCACACAATGGCCTGAGTGGTAGGTTATAGGGTGGGAAAACCTTTCCATGTTTTTGACCAAATGCTAGTTGTACCTTAGTTATGCTCTAACTGGTGCAACACCCTAACAGGTTACCTGCATTAGCAGGGAACAGGTGTCCTAGTCTTGCACTGTGGGGTTGCCTAGGTGATGAGATGAGGAGGTAGGAGAGTACCCAGCTCTAGCGTTACTGTTAAAACTGAAATCTTCTTGTGGGTGTGCTCACGCTATCCTTGGAAGGGGAGAACCATTTCCCTGCTGCCTCACCTACATCAGCCTCAGTGAAACATGTTGCAAGGTCAGCAGCATGGGAGAAAGTAGCTGGGTCTACATTGCACAGACTCGTGTTCCCACCAGTCTTTGGCTGCAGTTATGTCACCAAACATACCAGATGTTAGGAAAGAGTTTACTTTGCTGGACTTCACTCTTGGAGGGCTGCTACTGCCATGGAAAGGAGGAGAAGGGAGTCTCAGGAGAGCTGCCATTGTCTTCTGCTCTCCTTATGACTCCAATAGCTCCTGCTGCACCACAGGCTATGCTGTCCTACGCTGTGGAAACACTAAGAAGGGTGTTTCCTCAGCTCCAGACCACAGAATACAATAAGCCTACAGCCAGGTTCAGCTTGGCAAGGGGACGACTCTGCTTTGCATCGCTGCCTGGCAGCCTGTGGCTGGTGTGGAGCTGGGCTCCCTGTGTAGACTGATAAGAGAGAAAACTCTACACACTGCAAGAGAGCCGTGTGCTGGAAAGATTGGCAGCAGGGACAAGATAACTGGGATTGTTTCTCAATGAAAAGCAGCTTGTGGAAGCTGGAACAGAAACTGGATTTGCTGCAGGCCAATGTGCTTGGCTTTTCTTTCTAGCTTCTTTTGTACTTGCACTTTCTAATGTAGGGGTGAGTACTACATGTACACATGCACATTTATTGGTACAACACAAACCTCTTTCTGCCTTCTCTCTCTTCTCCCCTAGACTTCCTTTCCCCCCCCCCCTCCTCCAAAACCTTGAGTAGATGTAAGAAACCATCTTCCAGATTGTCACAAATAGCCTAAGCTACTGACTTGATAGCACTGACATGGATTTATCCCTGCTGAGGATTTGGCAAAAGAGATGCTTACATGTAATTCTTAACTGGAGACAGACAAACATACCAGGAAGAAAACAAGACACACACACACATCAGAACAGCCATATATAGAATGTGTTCTTTGCCCCACAGTATTCTTATTCTAACAAGTCATGAAGAGATATCTTGATATCCTGAACATTTCTTAGCTTTCCTTTGAGTCAAATGGGCAACTGGGAAGAAAAATAAATAATTTAATAATTTATATTCTGAATTTTTGATCCCTCATGGCTTGATCTATTAAAAGAATTCTGCTCACCTTGGAGCAATTTTTAATTTATTAACTGAATTTTCTGTATTTGCAAATGGTTAAGCTTCATAAATATTATTGAAATAATGTACTATCAATTTCATATCCACAACAGAACTGTTTCCTAAATTTCCATGCATCTTAGAGACAGTCAAGCTCCCGTTACTACAAATCATATATAATTAAGAAGCTTCTATGGTCAGAAAATATGTAGATTAGTAGATAATTAAATTAGCATCAGAGAGATGTCAACAATCTAGCTGTATTTTAAATTTAAGGCTGGCTGCCTTTTGCAGCTTTAAAAGCTCTAAAACTGCAAAGGCAATTTCAGTTGCTTACAGCAGGTGGTAGTATGTGCTATTAAAATAAATTATTTACTTCCAGGCAAGACTGTTGCTTAGTTAATAAGAACATGAGTAGAATGGGCAAGAAAAATGACTGCTATAGATGTGTTGAAAGCTTGTAGATTAGAAAATTGAGTACTTATAACTTCTCTATTTTTAAAGCTTCCTGTTTCTCTGCCATATGACTACAGCACTAATAACTTGGGGGCCAGTTATGGACAAGCCAGAGACATGCCTTTTATATAAAAGATAGAAATGAAGCTCTTTAGAACAAGATGTAAATGGAGTTTAGATAGGTAAAAGCAAACTGGTAATTCTGATAATGCTTTTTCAGTTGCTGCCTGAGACTGGGGTGAGCTGAATTTCCAGAGTCTCTGCTACAGAGTCCACTAGAGGCCTGAGAGTGCTGTGCCTCAACCATGCCCAAAGCTCAGGTCTAATCTGAAAATTACTGGGTCTAGATACTAGATTTTCCTACAGCAATATCCCTGAACCACTATGTGTGTACACATGATGCATACAGCCAACAAGATGAGGCTACTTACAAAGGACACTGCATGGATCTCGAGTAAAAAATACACCTTCTCGTAGTAGTGTTTGGGGATGGACTCATTGCATATCTTCTTTTTCACTTTTTTATATATAAGTGAATATATGCCATTATATATACCAACGTCAGACATATTTGTGTCTTTCTCTCCCTGTGCCCTCAGGAGGGAGCCTCCACAGGACCTCGAATTCCTGTCATGGGGACCATATCTGAAAACCGGGGACTGAGTACCCACTTCTATTGTTGGACCTGGTTTTATATGGGTATGAACATGGGTTTCCTACATGTGGTACGAGATGCTGTGATCAACAGCAACATCCCCTGCGCAGCTACTCTATACCATTGAGTAGGTGAATTCTGAAAGCATCTTCCAGACTGGATTCTAGAGATAAGATGAGGGGCAGTATGATTAAGGAGTAATTAAAATCAGCAAGATGTCTAGCAGCTTCCAGGTTGCAGTTGATTCGGGGTGAAGCTAGCAGCAGATATTTAGGGTAAGTTTATCCATACAATTATAGTTACCATGGCATTTCAGATGCCTACAGGAGTCGTAAAGCTATAAAGATAGTTGCCGAGCAGCAAACAGACACAGCTGATAACCTGACTTCTTTTGTGAATTTTTGTAGGTTAGCTTTCAGTCTCTAAAGGCCTTTTGCCCTCATTTACTACATTAATACAACATGTCTAAATGTTGTTCCCCTTGTGATATTAGTTTAGCGCAGAATGGTCTTTAGCTGAGCTATCTTCTTGGAGTCTGTACAGTCATTTGCAAAGACACAAAACCAGCAGTTAATTTAAGAAAGCAATTTTTCTTCTCATAGAAATATCTAATTAAGATATTGATAGTTCTCAAAATAATTTTTTGGCTATCAGTTCTGCTTAAACATGGCAAAGGTAGGACCCATAGGACCTTTGACTGAGTTTGTGTTGGGGTAGCAAATGATAAGAGTTGCAGGGGCACCTGAGAGCAAAGGTTCTTTATAAGCCATCTCTATCCTTATGTGCCATTGGTTTTGTACAACAGAAAAGTTTTTCCTCAGATAATGTGCTTCAATTGCTACGCACAGAACCATTTTTGTTGTCTTCCACCTTGGAGGCTCTTTTTTTAAACCCAAATGAATCCAAACCAAACTTCTGCAAATTGCAATCCCCAAAAGAGCAGGATTTCCCTTCACTGAACAGCATCTTAAGAATTTCAGTGTCCGCTATGGCTGAAGCTGGGCTATTACTCTGACATCCTCTCATTTCATACCGACCTACAATAACCCCATCATTCCCATACTCCCTTGAGCAAAAGGTAACATTTGTATCAAGCTGTGTTGTGGTACCTTGATTGAAAATACCCACGAGGAATTTAGATGAAACACTCCTGGCTTGTACATAAGGTAAAATTTCCATCCTGGAGCACAGTCAAATAAAAGAAACTATAATCAACTGTGAATTGTCTGTGGGTCATTTATCCAGTTGCTGATTAATCACTCCATTAATCGTTGCAAAGACAGTAAGCTAACTCAGCACAGAGCCAATTTCTCTGAGCTAGGCTTCTAAACTCAAATGCACTGCCACAGAAATTTGCAAAGTTTGGATCTTAAGTCAGTAAATGTGCCATTCAGGAGCTCCTGAACTGCTGCATGTAAACCCAACCCAGACCTCCCCACACTCATTCCCATTACTGGCAGCTCTGGGCAGGGACACAGAGCCACCAGACTGATGCTGCATAAAACCACTGCAGTCCAGCACAGTTGGGGCAGAGGGATGGTGTGTAAGGTCACAGGTATCTGAGAGAAAGTTTGCACAAACAATTCCCAACAGTCTTGGTGAAATGATTTTCCATTTTTGGTGCAGAGAGAGGAAAATGGATGGAGCCAACACAGATGCAGTGCTGTATCTGAACTAGTAAACCTGTGTGAAACCAGAAGCCTGATGCAAGGAAGCCACTGTGAGAGTAATTTTGGCTTCAGCCAGTGATTCAGACTGAACTGAGACTACGCAGAGTTATTTGGAAGCCTCTGCACAATATTTCCTAGCATCCTTGTCATCTGGAGTGGTTTACCTGCTTGCTTACCCATCTGTCCCAGTCCATTCCATTACCCCGGATGGAAGAGAGCTAGTGGTTCTCAGATGCATCATCTATTTGTTCAAATAAAATGTGAGTTTTACCTACAGCAGTCTGATAACAAGTCTCCTAAAAAGCTGGGAAGACTGCAAACTGAAACCAAGAAAACTGATGCAAAAACATTACTAAAAGTAAATATAACTGAAGATACTTCAGTTATATCCCAGTTTTTGAAGCTTTAGTATCAGAATGGATGACTTTTTGAAAGATGTGTCTGGGTCTAGCTGAAGGTACAGGCCTGAAGGAAACGGTAGAAGCCTAAGGACAAACTAGTTGATTATATTTGTTCTTTTCAGTTTAAAAAGTCAACATGGTGACGTCTGCAATAGAGATAAAGCATGGGGTAGGTTCTGCGAGTCAGATCTATCAATTTACAGGACTAATGAATCTCAGGTTTAAGGTTTAAACTTCTGATTTTTGTGTCTAGCTTCCACACAGCTATTTATTATGAAGAAATGATTGTAAGGAAAGTGAAAGGCTTTCCAAGCTCTCCCTTCCCAGCTGAAACACTCTGGTATGACAAAGGCAGGTAGGTGGCAGTAACAAGTGACTAATACCCTGCTGGATAATTACATCTGCCATAGGCTTATCTCTCAGCACCAAGTGCCTCAAAATGAAAAGCAAGGAGTATAAGACAGCTGCTAGAGATACTGAATTAAGTAGAAGGGGGTGGGGGGGTGGGGGGTGGAAAAAAAGCCTGTAGAGAGTCAAAGAAGCTGTGGGAGTTCAGATGGGTAATGAAGATTGTAATGCTGATAGAGACAGCAGCTTCAGTGTGGAAGCTGTCTGAGGGAAAATGTTCAAGACCAGAGTGTGCAGACATATTTTGGGCCCCTAAACCAGGTGTGGCAATGTACAAAAGCAAGGCTTTTTGCCGTAACAGGCTAAGTCAAGGTGAGATGCCCACGCTTTCAAAGAAAGGGGAGAGAGAGAGGTGCTTTCAGACATCTGAGCAAGGCACTTGCTCTTCGCTGTGTAAAGAGCCAAGGATTTCTGTAAAAGGGTTTGGTATTTCTTATATAGAAGTCTGTCCCTGATTCAGAACTTCACAGTAAGTTTCCCCATTTCATAAAGCTGAGTCTTTGTCTAAATGTCAACAAAAGAGAGAGGAAATCTTTTTGGCACAATTCATACAGCTGCAGCATGTAAATATGCAAGTGAGTAATTTGAGATAAAAACTCTCCATAGCTCGACACCTTCTGAAGTACCTGCTGACTTTTTTTTTAAAGTGTTTGAACCACAAGGCTATGCAGTATTCCAGGAGAAGGGTCACTGTGCATCTCTCCTGTTGAAGGAAGACCATTTTTCTGTGCTGAATGCAAAATTTAGGGCCTGTTTTTGTAACCATGGCTATTCTCTCAAAATAGATACCCACTTTCAAAAGGGCATTCCCCACAGTAGGTATCAAGTGGGTGAAGATATAGCACTGTAGCCCAAGAAAAACATGCTGGGGGTGGGACTGATCTCCAAAAGTTTTAGCACATTTTGTGATCTTTAGTCCTCTAACCATCAACAACAAATGCATCTTATAAGAAATTCAATAGCAGTTTCTTCTCATCTTGAAAAAATAAAAAAAATGGAAGGGTACGCCAAATTCACTACCTAAGTCCCAAATGCTGGTTCTTATCAGTCCTTTCTACCCCAGAAGATACAGTTAAAAAGTGCAAAGTACAGCCTATCCTGGCGGCCACTGATTTAAACATGTTTCTAAAGAAAAATATTCTGGCAAGTTCTAAACCTGAAATAAAATAACTTGTTGTAGTTTGAATATTTTATTTTTTAAATAGAGGGCTCTAACTTTTTTTGGTCTTTGCTGACCACAGCAATAAAGTACATAGAAAAGCGTTGCCTTGGGACAGGTACTCCTGCTACAGTTGTGTTTTACTAACTCTTATACTCTATTTGGGAAGTGATAAGCAACAAATCTTGTGGAATTGGTTTCACTAGTTCCCAAGGGATTCAGTACTCAATATTCCAGATCAGTGTTAACAGGGATGATTGAAGAAGCCAGCTTTCCATCCCAGCTGAACCCATTTGGCATATTCAGGCTTCATTTGCTGGTGAGGATTTAAACCTGTACAAGTGGTAAGGACAAGCAGACATATTTGGGATTTCCAGACAATATCCACACATTTGGATTTCCCGATGAAATGTTTGTTTTCCTTGTTAAGAAGATCTTGTAAAAAAAATAAATCACCGGTGATTTCAGATGTGTTAAGGTTGGCACTATTTGAAACATAATTAATTAGGACAAACTGGCTGATGAACTGTGGCTGTATGCAACCTGGCACTGAGTACAGAACACTCTTGAACCGTAGCAAGTAGCTTTACAGACAATGAGCCACAGAAGTACCAAAATTTAAGGAGGAATTTCAGCTATGGACTTGAACTGAGGAGCCTTCTGGTCTCAGAAGTCGATGGATGATGAGGGCAGACTTGAGTGATAGTGTTACTGAAAATCGTAATCAGGAAAACTTTCCAAACCAAATGACAGTTTAGAAAGCCAACATTGGCTTATTGCAGCACTGGATGCATGGGGGATTTTTCCTCCCAACATGCACACCAAATTACTTGAGGGTACACGTTATATGCACTAGAGTATTTGCATGTTCGAGGTACATTACATATTAATTTTCATTCATGCACAGGACTGGTTACAAGTTTCTCACTTCTAATGAAGATTAGTATGCATCCTCAGATAGCACTACTGAAGGGTTTTTACCAACTATGCATGCTCCCTGAGTGGGCGTTTACCCTCTTTTATGGGGGTACTTGAGTTGGAGGTCGAGATCTCCCATTACCACAACTACCTTTGGCCTACTTTCAACTGATTTTCTGGGCATTGCAATACCTTATCAGCTTGCCTCCCCTTGCAGCCAGAACTTTCTCACTTTGAGGCTTCTTTCTGCATAATTTGGATAACAGCTTCTTTTTCCCATCTGTTGTTTCCCAAGGCTGACTCCCTTGATTAGAAGTTCTTTCGTTCATCAGTTTGGAGAGCTTGAGAAGGTGGCCATTTGATCTATACTTTGTGCACATATTTGTTTAACATATAGTTAAACATTAAATCAGAGTTCGATTAATTCAGGCAGTTAGGCAACAATGGTAATGGTGGTAACACAGGTGTCTTGAAGGCTTCTCTCCTGTACCAGAGTGGCACACACATATGATCCCTGAGGAAATGGTGTTTGTGCATGCTTACCTCTAAACCTGTCCAAACCCCTGAAGATTCGTTACTGGAACAGTGCTATCCGTTCATGCAATTCACATACAGAAAAGAGCAATGATGCTGTTTACCTGCCTTTGAAAGGTTGTGGGCAGTTTACAAAAGTCAAAAGGCAAGACATGGAACTGAAAAGAATAATATAAGGAATGACCACAGCAGCTGTAAAGAAAGCTGAGCTTATCTCAACACAAAGGGGATAGAGAGTAGCCTTCATTTTGGATAAATATCTGTGTCATTTGAGTGGATCAACTGGTTGCGTAAATCGCCTTCCCTGAGTTAATCAAAAGGTGTAAATGCCTTCCTGAGCCAGCCAGACCAGCACTGTCTGCACTTTGATTCAAACACATATTTAATTCATGCTTGCATTTATTACTTTTCTTTCAGGTTCATATTGAAATTCTCAAAAGTTTTCATTTGTTTTTCAGCTGTCAGCCTCATTTTTTTCTGCTTTCTCCCCAGTTTGCTACCAAAGTTTCATATATGCATACTATAGTGTGGGAGGTAGATTAGACACTATCTAGTAAGATTTTGTTCTTGCCAAGAAATAAACAGGATATATTGATCACAATTTAACTGTGCATAGTTATACATATATTGAAATGTCTGCAGTTATTATTCTGTCAGCATTGTCCTACTGCAGTCGCAAAACTATCCATCACATAAAATTCAACACAAGAAGTCAGTTTGAATCGGCCAATCTCTCAATCATTTCCAATCAAGTGAAGAATGTTCATAACATCATTTCAAAAGTCTTGCTACCATTCCTGCCCTGGCAGAAATAATAATTCATTTTTCACCTTTGGGTGCAATGACAATTGTGAAAAATAATTGTTTATAGAATATCAAGGATGCTTGAAAGACTGATCTGGTTCTAAGCCTGTATGACAGTGAAGGAGACTGAGCTGTTGTCCTTGTACTATGTCTTAACATTTATGTAAGATTAGTCAGTAGTATTCAAGGTAAGTAAAGATATCAAATTTATTTTAACTTGTACAGAAATATGCTGGTTTACGAGTTTAGATTCAGAGGTAGCTAACCAAGCATATCAGTTTAGCATCATTTAAAGGACTACCTTATCTTAGTGGGGATCTTATTTGCAAGAATAATAGTCAATAATTTTCAACAAATCTTTAAGAATAAGAACCAGGAACACAAAGAGTTTTTACAATTTTCTGACCTTGTTTCCTTTCCTTTAAAGCAAAAGTTGTTTGTCAGCTTAATATAATAAACTGCTTTCAAGATGAACATGCCCTTCAGGTGAACACTGAAGATAAAAGAAATGTCTCTTTGCAGTTGAAAACTGGACGTGATATATGTGACAAAATGGCTTATATGGCCAGTTCTTAGATAATGTTTTAGTATTATTAATACCTGTATCTATGTAAATATAAGTAAAAATGTTAAGAACAGTTATTATTAAATCAAATCTACCTTCAGCCTATATTAGTATTATGTAATTATTAATAATCATTAGAATTTGCCTTAATTGTGTAAAAATTAATAAGCTGTATTAAAGCAAATAAATGTATCCTTTAAAAATACTAATTTAGAAATTAGAATTAAAAGTAGATAGATTCTTAGTTCTGTAATATTATACATTTTTAAATAATGATAAACTTTCACCATGTAGGTTCAGCCCTATAAAATTATTTTCTAGCCCTTCACTCCCTTATACCAGCAATTTTTAAACAGTCTTATGGAGAAATGTTTAGAGGTGTGAAATCTGCTGCAGAGGAATAAATATGGCTTATATCTATATTTTTCTTACGGGAATGTTTATGTTTCAGTATTCTTTATATCATAGCATGTTCATAGAATTAAAAAAACCTCTTCCAGGACAAAGATAGCAAGTGGGAATTTTGAATATTCTAGAAGTGCTAATGCAGATCCAGTAACTCATGGCCCTGGTGTCCACAGTGCGAAGCAGACAAATCGTAGCAGCTGGGGTCTGGCAGTTGAAGTTCTGGCACTTAAGAAAGTCCGTGGCCCTTGATTCCAAGGTCTGACATATTCTCAGTCCATCAGAAACCTTTTCCAGAGAGGGAAAGATGATGCCAATAAGATGGTGGGTAGCACATGTCTGATGCCTCTGAGCCTGTTTCGGCTCTAGTTTGAAGAAAGAAATGCAAGTTTTTACACAGCACGCAGCAAGCTGCTGACCTCTGTGCTAGTCACTGGTGCTTTCCTCCTTCAAGTGGCCACAAACTTTTCCAAAAGACTTGCTGTCCCAGTAACCTCTTTAATCACTTGGTTACATTTATAAAGGTTTGACTATCCAATGTTGGAACAAATAGGTAGAACACAATATTGGTCTTTCATGAAACTTCAAGTACACAGACCTTGTGCTCTTGTGTCCAGGTAGAAAAAGAATTTGATCTAGAGTGGCCAAACCTGGCTGTAGTAGTCTCACAGCAGCTAGAAAGAGTTCACAAACAACAGTGTGTTGATAAAAGTTGCCTAACAAATATGATAAAGCATTCACTTTTCCAAAAATTATTAACTGTAAGACACTTTTCAAACAAAATCCCCACAATAATAAGAATAAAATTATTTTGTTTGGCTTCACTTTATTTGGACTCACTTGTTACATTCTCTTTTCCCTTTCAATCCACCCTTAAAGCTAATTTCTATAATTTATTTTTTTAATTTGTATCTTGAAAGGGTCTAGTTTTTCTTTGTGGTTGGTTGTTTTTCTTTGATGCTGTCTCTTAAGTTCTGTAGAAGATGAAATTTCAGAAGGACACTAGCACATTTTTGTTTATTCCATTAATTCAATGGAACTGATTAGAACCCACCTTCATCTGCATTGGGTTATTCTACCTAAGAGAAATATGAATGTCTTAAACATACTACATTGGGTAGTTGTCTTCTATGTTTATTTCTAGGTGGTTTAATTAGTTTAGTGACTGTACATGCACGAGTTAAAACAAGTCTAAATTTATGCTGAGCCACGTTGTTTCTAAGAATTGAGAAGGTGGATTCACTTTCCTCTTTCTTTTGGGTTCCAAAATGACCTCAATGCCCTCACAACATTTCTTCTCTCACATACTTGTCTGCAGTTGCTGAGTTTTACTGCTGAAGGAGGGTAGCCAGGCACCTTTTTTCCCTTTATCCTTTTGCTTTAGCACAAAGAGTGTCAGAAGTGGACTCTCCTTTCTGGGTTTAGAGTTCTTCAGGAAATATTTTAAATCCTGCTTACTCCTACTGATTTACCACTTCAACATTTGTGATGCTTTCTAGAACTTTTACAGTTCCTTGTAGTTGTTCTGAAATCTTACTGTTGAAGAGGTTCCTTCTTCGTTAGGAGTCCACTACCATGAGCAAAAACCTTGGCAAGGAGGAGTAGAAGGGGAGAGACCTCACTTCAGAAGAACATTCTGAAATGTCAACCTGGACACCTTTCACATTTTAAAGTGAGTTTTTTGAGTTCCTTTTGTACCTCTTTCTGGTAGCCAAACGCTGAATGCTAAGTAGTTTTTCAATTCAACAACCAAGATCAAGACAATGATCATAAATTCTAAATGGTAATTAGAGGAAAATACATGTTTTTCACATGTTGAATAGGAAATGCAGACGATAAATAACATTTGCCTGGATAGTTACATTCTGATTTTACAAAATATCGTGACAGTGCACAAAGCTGATTGCGGCTGAAAGTTCTGGTGAACTGTAATTCACTTTCTATATTGATTTTGGTCTGAACAGCTCTCTTCAGATGGATCTTGTCAGAAGTTTTGTTTCTAAAGGGTTTTTATGTCAGAAAATGAATATTTCTCAAAAACATAACATATTTTGCTGGAATGTTTTATTTTTCACAAGAAAAAGATCAAATTCAGAAGCAGAAATACAGTTACTAACCTGGAACTTAATGATTTCATGGTCATGGAACACCTGTCAGGGTTGGATAAACAGTCCCAAGTCTCTGGTTTTTTACCAAATTATTTGGCTTATTGGGCCAATGGCTGTTTCAAGTTCACAAGACACTTTTTTTCTCTCCCTTATATCATAGGAACATCTTGAAATCTAGGATTTTTGCCCTTGCAGAATGGAAAAGATTTCTTTAAAGATGTGCCAAAATATATCACAGGCTAGGAAGCCATTTCTACTTTTTTCTTTCCTCTGACAGCCAGCAGTTGGGATTCCCCTTGGCATGCATGGCACTTTATATTTAATGCCTGGGTTCTAGGACAAGTAACACAGGTATAAATCAAAAATGTATTTGCTGATAGAGTCTTTATTGAAATTAATTGGCTTTTAAAGAGGTACACAGGGTCTCTGATGGTCCTTCTCTTCATGATCCAAAGATCATGTCTCGGTTCACACACACAGAGGAGGCTGCAGATTTGTTACTTAGCTTAGCTGTGTGACATATTGCCAACAGATTTGGACCAGACACTTCTCTTAGAAAGGCTAGAAAGCAATTTATTTTATTCTTGCAGGAAGTCAGTTCCTTGCTTTTGAGAAAAAGATGTTCTTGTTATAAGAGGGCAGCATGAAAGGCAGCATTTTTGGACACTTTTGGCTATATCAAATCCTATGAGGGGTTATAAGTAGAAAATTTATGTGCATTAATAGATACAGCTCTCAAAGGTGCCCTTCAACCTTCTGCCAGAAAGAGAAAATTAGTAGTTATTCACACGCCACCGTTTAGTAGAGGAAAAAGCTTTGATCAACAGGCAGAACCTCTGAGGATCTGTGTTTGCAAGATATTACTTAGGAACCACACTAAATCATTTCCCGTATGCATATGCCCATATGCTTTCATAAATTTTTCTGACAACTAGCACTTTCCTCTTCTGGGGAACGTACTTTGGGCCCTCTGGCTGAATGAAGAAAGTGATAACGGAGTGCCACAGTATGGACGCAGGTCTCTGCCTGACATTTGCTGGCATAATACAGCTGAGGAGCGGCCCACAGGTGACACAGCCTCACACCAGCCTGGCAGTTCTGCTCGGGGGTAAGGGAGGTGAACCTTTGTGAGGAGCACAGCCATAGATACTGCCTTGCTTTTCTGTGGAGGTTTGATGTGAATGCATGCCACATATTGTCTTTCACCTATTATTTCTCCGAGGCTGAGTGCTACTGCTAACAATAAAATTTCATAGGCTTACTATAGCAGAATATTAATGAAAATCTTCTAAATCTTTGCACATACACATGCAAGGCAGCAGCTGCTTTTGGTTCTCTGAGAGAGATTTCAAACATTTACTTACTGTCAAGCTTTATGCATATACATGCATGTGAAAGGTCAGAGATGGTCGTTCTATCATTTGGGATGAACACAGCTGAATTGAAATGTCACAGTAGTTGTACCTAGCAATTTAAAAGCTTTGGAGTGTTTCAAGCCTGTGGATTCTCCTGCCAAGCAAATAAAAATCAACTCTCTGACTGTACAAATTTACATGATTACAGATAATATATTTTACATCATGCTTGCGGAGTTTCTGAGCACTGGTAGAGCGCAGGAGGCTTTTGGAGTTGATTGGAGATGAGAAGCTCGCTGTGCAGCCCTGGAGCAGGGAAGCAGGCTGTTCATAGCAGACCGTGAAAGGCAACAGTCAGCCTGATATGTGGCTGATAGATGTTAACCTTTTTAGACCTCTCAGACATTACAAAGGAACTCTGCAGAAGTTGGAGGATGTCATGGCGTAATAAAAGAGCATGAAGAAAATTAATTTTAAATAATTAATTGGCAAAAAGACAGTGTCTCTGTAAGAAGGGCTATACTAAAAAGAAATCGTAATCCCTTTGCCAAGTGTTTGTGTCTGGTTCTTTCAGCACTTTCCTAGTTGAGAGTGAGCCCTGTGTAAACAGAGTGCAGGAACTTGCGGACTCAGCAGAAGGCGGATTGCTGGAGCACTTATAGGTCCCTTGGGAAGCACTTTGCTGAAGAATGCAGTGACTGGTTCAAATGGGGATGGGGAGGGTGAAGGTGGACACCTTATCAGTGGAAATGGGAAAGTGCCTGTTAAAAAAATATTAATCCAAATGTATAAACACTCCATAAGATGAAGTGTGTTGTAATTATGTGATTGTGTAAGGAAAATTAAATCAAAAAGGTAAAAACAAGCTACTTGGATGCCATCCTTTCACCTGAGATCCATCCTGAGAAGAAAGAAATCGAGGTTAATTTATTTAGTATCTGAAGGACAAACCATAATGAAATTCATCTCCGTGCAGAACTGCAAATTGTACTCCTGACTGTTGGTATAGTTAAGCATTTTTCTTGAACAGTTGTTCGGAAGAGGTGATAGCAATAAGGGTCTGTATAAGTTCTGTAGAAATTGTTTTGAAACCTATTGAATTTAATAAAAAATAGGATAATACCTATAAGATTTTAAATGAAGCGACAGATTTACAAAGCAGAAAAGCTTATCCATCTATTTAATTAGTTATAAACTATGTTATTATTGTCTAATTAAATTCTAGAAATTCTAGAAATATTTTTTTTAAAAAGTTTATATATTTTGTTTCTCCATTGAAGGCAGGTATTGTTTGATCAGGAAACTCAGCTATTATTCAAAAACAGGCTGTTGTCCTGTTGTCCACCTGCCTACTCTTAGCATACATTCTGCTTAACAAGTATAAAATTAGGCTGTATCTTGTACATCATCCACTAAGTGGGTGATTCATGACATCAGTGAATTTCAACATATGTGTTTAATGACCTGTAGCTGTCCCAATTTCCAGCGTAACTGTCTTTTATATTACTATTTGAAAACAGTACCTAGTTGAGCATAAACACAAAATATCCATAAAACCTCAAAAGAAGGGATGGTCAGACTCTCACAGATCTAATATTCCTTTCCTCAACCATTCCTCTGTCTTATTTGTTTGTATAATTATTTAGGACAAGAACTAGTTCTTCCTCTTCCCTTGCACATGAAGCTCTGACTTCCGCTGAAGACACTGGCGGTGCTAATTTTGTTTTTTGTAGTAAATAAATAATGCTTTTGAAAGAAGATGGTTTCTCTTCACTATGACTGCTTTTGGAAGCAGAGGGTATAATCTCCCAGCACATAGTTTAAAGGTCCTGCAAAGAGAACAGATATCAAGCAATTCACCCTCTCCGAGCAGCTCTTGCAGGCAGAGAAAGGCTGTTTTAAGCTCTCAGCCATTGCCAAAATCCCAGCAGCCTGGCTGCAGCTTTTATTGTTAGCACTCATCAGAGCTTCAGACAAGGCGGGTAGGATTTTGAAGTTGCTAATTTCATGAGGGAATGAAGGGAATAAACTTACAGATCATTTGAATGAAAAAGACTGAATAAAGGCAGCTGGCTGAGGAAAGATGGGCATAAAAATGTGAAGAATTTCATATGGTGTTTGGCCTTTGATAATAGTCAAGAATAATAGTCAGGAATTAATAATAAAAAAGCCTTGCTGGTAAGGTCAACTTAGAAACCAGAGGCACCCTGTGGGAAGGATTTGGAAAATCTAAGAAAAGCTCATTCTGCCTGAAGAACTCTGGCTGCAGCATTCGTGTTCCTGTGGCTGCAGATAACAGCAGATGGGGAAAAACAAGAAAAAAGCTTTTGTGGGATAGCCCACTAAATAACAGTCTGGTTTATGGACAGTGGGGAATGGGGTGTGTGACATGGCCCATGCCTGCCAACCAGCCTGGTTCTGGTGTGTTGTACTGCTGATGGCACAAGTATCCATGTTACGCTAATGCCTGTAACAGATGAGGGAATGGAGGTATAAGTAAAGCAACATCAGTATTTAGGCCATTATTCTTATGTATACGCACCACTTTCCCCCACCAAAAAATCCCTCAAAGACACTCCTTTTACCTGCCCCAGCAAACCCAAAATCAACGTCGTGAGAGAAACTGCAAGCACTTTATTTGAGCATTTGTGAGTTAGAAACATAGAAGCAGAAAGGTAAATGGTGCTCTGGGGCAGCTGACCTCACTCTTACAGAGGAATGAGAAGTTTAGACGCTCTTGGGTTGAAAAGGAGTATGTACACACTGTAAGACTAGATGTCTATGCTCAGTTGTAAAGAAAAGAAGGATAAGGGAAGAACTACCCTTTAGATTCGGTAAGGAAAACTAAGAGGATGTTTGGTGCTGGGACCCCTCCTTTGAGAAGAGGTGGTATAACCTTAGGATGGCTGGTTGTCCTATTAAACTCCAGAAAGCAAGAAGACACGGGGCTGCTGATGGGCCGTCATGCACCTGCCGAGTGGCCTGGGGGAACTGAAGCAGGGGGTGCTTTCTTCTCTCCTCCCCTTTGAGTGTACTGTGACAGACGGCATTTAGAATTGATTGGTGTATCTTATAGGATCTGTGCCAATTTAAATTTTCAGATTTATCGTATAAAACACTGAGGTAAACTTTGTGACTCGGTGAATCAACTCACTGAGGGAAAGAAAGAAAGAAGAAAACCCACTTTGAAAAAATCCCCAGATCTGACAGCAGAGAGTCTGAATGGGGTGGTGGTGGTGGTGGTGTATGTAAGACTCATCTGAAAGCAAGTGCACTACAGCTTGTGGATGAGTTGTTTAGCATTGTCAGTTTACAGCCTTACAAGGTGACTGCGTCAAAAGTCCTTCAGATTGTTATCAAAGACAAGTGGTATATTTAAACAGAGCTATTCTTATTCAGAATGAGGAGGGTAGTATACAGTATACAAAGCTGTTTCTTTGCTATCAAAATTTGTTGTATGCCTGAAATGAACTGGCTTAAATAAATCACTTATGAGGAAGAGGATTGGGGAGCATTGCCATCATCTATTTGTATTAAGTCTTAATTTTTGTGGGATGAATATTTTGCATAACATTCTGCACTTCTATTTTGCTAGAAGTCAGTTTGCTTCATGTTCAAACAGGTGCTGTAGATTTGCTCTTGCTCCTGGCTTATCGGGAAGAGGAGCCCACTCACCCAGGAGGCCGTAACACCATTTTAAAGGTCAGGGAGAAGGAATCAGGATGAAGCCTTATTGGAGCTGGTAATTAGAAGCACTGACAGCAGCACAAAGCTGCTTTACTCCGTTGGCTTCTAAATTCCGCCAAGGACTACACTTGAGAGAATAAAATACAAGTGCTTGTCAGGGATGTCAGTGAAGTTGCCCCATTCCTGCAGAGGTCTCGCAATGCAGAGCCAGAGCTATCCCAGCAAGGCTCCTGGCACCATCCCAGCCCTGCCGCTGGCATCCCTCCCCTGCTGTCAGTGCTGCAAGGCAGGTCACCGCCTCCTCTCCTCCTGCTCTTGGCTGCCAGCAGCAAAGGGACAATATTGCTCGGCCTGGCGCCAGTTGCCTGGTGTGACGGCGTTGGATCAGCTCCTCACCTGACATAAGCCAGGCAGAAGGAAAGTAGACAATGTTCTGAAAGGTGAGAAGAAGCAAGGAGAAGGTGACAGCAGCCTGGCGAATTGTCCAGGAAGGGAGGGAGGCGGGGTAGGTAGGTACATTTAGGAGGGTCACCTTGAGGCAAAGCACCCACTTCTCACAGCACAGTGAGAAGTGGTTATTTGTCCTTTGTGAGGACTGTACTTGGCCCAGAGAAAGGAAGAGAGAGGTTGGTCTTAAAAATATGTAATTTTCTGGTGATTAAACATTGTATAAAATAAATATTACCACTTTAAAGTAGATTCCGCCTTCACAGGAAAACAAGGTATGTGATTTTATCAGCACTCTGCTGCAATATCTATGTTGCAAACGTATCCCTAAAGCCACAGAGATGATCCTGAACTGAACTTTCTACTCAACGCTTTCATCTTTTATGATCTTCTTGACAGACAGACTGCCAGTTGTCAGAGTGTCTGTCAACTGTGAAAGCGAGCAGCATATGCTGAAACAAGCTGGGAAGGGCAGGGTAAGAGAGATGACTTCTCTGTTTATATAACAGGAGCTCAGCAGAGTGACTACAGCCACCCTCGGGAGGAGCAGATGCATCTGAAGGTATGAAAACCAGGCAGTCTGAAGTACTGCAGGGGAATTCATTTAATGCATGAAGTAAATTGTCCCAATTCATCTCTAGAACTGAACAGTGCTCTGTTTTCTTTCTGATGATTCACTGTTATGTACATTGTTGTTTACTGCTAATGAGTACTTAGCTTATCACTCTGTCAGGTTTCTACTGTGCAGGTGATATTATCAATGCTTAATGGACATTCCTGCTCAGAAGGGGGATTTACCCTTTCATATTTGCATCCTGGTATGTTAGAAAGCAAGGTGAAGCTTCTCGGTGTTGCTGAAGAGACGTGTACATCTAATGAGCCAGCTCATGCAGTTTGGAACAGGAAATGTCAAAGTTTGAAATGCTCTGTCTGAACCCTTGAAGCCTTTCTCTGTGGTCATTCCTGCACACCCCTCTTCAGCCCATTGGGCTCTTCAACAGATGCTTTATCTAAGTTGCCTTCTTAAAAGTGGAGAAGATCAAAATAATTAAGACCCGTGCCCTGCTCTCCCCCTCAACCACCTTTGGCAAACAGGTTATTTTGCAATGTTTGGATGCTACCTTGTATTCCAGGATTAATTTCGGCCACATCCAGACTGACCCATGGCCTTGCACCATTCAGCACACAGGTTCCTGATACCCTCGCCTTGCAGTCACTCACCAGGGGTTCTTTGCCCATGGACTGACAACATTCAGATCTGCCTCTAAAGAGTGGAATGATGTAGGAGTGGCCCCAGCTGTGATATAAGTGCAAAGATCATGTGGAGCCAACTTGAGACAATATCTGCACTCGATGTAGAGCATTACAGGTTGCTGCTGATGAGGACATTAGTATCCTGACCTAATGAGTAAATGCATGCCAGGTGTCTCCATTTGTGCATTCAGGTTAGAAGAATAAATCATGCAACACTTGAAATGTAGTACCAAAGTGGTCTATTGGGTAGTGTGCACATGCTGGTGGCCAAGTTATCATGGAGACTTTGCAACACTGATATGAAGCAATGCCTGCTCAGGGTAGCAAAGCTCCCCAAAGAGAAGGGAAATCTTGCCTCCCTCCCTACCTGGTCTAGAAGTTCAGTAATTGTTGTAATTTCTTAATACCTGACAACATATAACCAGGGAAGGGTTACAGATCTAATGGCATCAAAAGACAATTTACAACTATACGCTTGAGGAGGCTTATCAAAGCATACTTAGCAGGAAATTTTCAAATCTACTGCATTTGGGAATTTATCATTAGACAGCAGTGTCAAGTTTCAATAAGTGAAATGAGTTAATGCATGTACAGTGCTTTGAAGATACAAAATGCTATTTAAATTATGGGAAGTCAAATTAAGGTAATGTATACAGGCTGAGCAATGGAGAGAAAAAATATTTTAATGTAATGATACAGTGGTTTCATGTGCAATGAAATACTATGTACTCCTCATCAGTGGAGAGTCCTCTATCACCTTTCAGGTGGGAATCTTCTCATTTTGCAGTTGTAGCCTTGGACTGAAAAGCAAAGCATCAGCTTTTTTTTTTTTTTAGATGCAATCATTTCTACTCCATTTTATCAAAAGAAAAACAGCTTCTTCTGCTTTATCTTTTGTAATGGATGTTTCACTAAGGGAACTTTGGCACAATGATCTGACATTACAAAAAGTCAGCTGGGCTTCAGGGTGATTATTACCTTAGTTTTAACACTGATTTCTGCAGGTTTTTTTAATTAGTCAGTTCAGGGAAACACATATTTGTGTATTAAATGGTGCTTGGAATAAAACAGTGAATGTGCCATTAAAGACAACCGACAAATCTTAAGAACAAATGGGTAAAAATTACTATTTTTTAAAATCAAAGATGTTAACAAATGTTTGCATTTTCGGTTGGATTATCATTTTTTTAAGAAGTTAGACAATACAATGAGCTGGTGAAAAATCTGGAGAACGTCTTCTTAAAATTTTTCATATTTGCACAAATGAATTAAGCAGTTATTTTATGCAATACATTTCCCTTTTGTAAAAGAAAATGTATTTTACTGATATGAAACAGATTGATTCATAAAGCTTCTTTTCCGGTATTTATAATGCAGATTTTTAGTCATCATAGTTGACCTGGTGTAGGGCTCATGATAATCCTTCTCGAAATGAGAGGCTGAACTACAGGACTTTCAGAGCTCCCCTCCAGTCAACATTTCTATGATTTTAAGATACTTAGTCTTTGACTTAAAAATACAAATTAACACAAATCTATGCCAGGTATCATGCAAGGCATCTGCACAGGTATAGCCTGAGAACACTCCTTAGTGCTATAGATGAAGTTTTCTATTTATTGATCTTGCTAAAAGTAGTAATTCATTAATGCCCTCAAAGATAGTGATAGGTTTGTGTTCTGCTTCATGGAAACAGCATATATGTATATTTTGGTGCATTACTTGGCCTTTAAAAAAAAATATACTTCTGAGTTCTCAAACACTTTCCTATAGAGAGGGACACGAGCTCCACTAAAGGAAACAGACACCTGACAATCAATTGCTTATTCCTCAATTATCTTTCTTTGACCCTTTAGTGTCTCTAGTTTTTGAAGCCAAAGGAAATTCTAGGTGCTTAGACTCTCTAAAGAGAAAGAGTGCATTGTGTGCAAGCTATGATGAAGAAAATACAATGAAAGGCTCATGGGTCAAGAAAAGGACAGGGAGGTCATTCACCAGTTACCGTCACAGGCAAAACAGACTCTACTTGGGGGAAAAATTAATTAAATTTGTTACCAATTAAATCAGAGTAGGATAATGAAAAATAAGATCAAATCTTAAAAACGCCTTCCCCCCACCCTTCCCTCTTCCCAGGCTCAACTTCAGTTGTGATTTCTCTCCCTCCTCCCCTTGAGCGGCACAAGGGAATAGTAGGTGCTACTGTACTGTGATTTACACTATGTAATGTACAGAAGCTGAGATCCTGGAGGGCGATCGGATCCTGCACAAGGCAGTGCAGAGAACAGAGAGAGTCTGGCAGTAGGAAATGCTCACTTCTTGATGCCATCCAGAGCTTTGGTGCCTACTTGAGGTTGTAGGAAGATGACTCTTTTCTATTTGGCTCCATCCTTTAAATGATACTCTGATAACAGAGCGGAAATCACCTCTTGCTTTTTAAGGCATTAGCACTGGAAAGCCTGTGGTTGCCACTGTTTAGTAGTAGCCCAACAGGTAAATCACCCATCCAGCAGGCTTCTTATTTTCTGCCTTTGAAATCCTCTTTTCCTATAGCTTTACCATGCTCCCAGGCTAAAAAGGAAGAGATGCAGAGTACTTTCTACACATTTGGCTGAAGCTATTCCACTTGACAGTAACACTGGGCCACAGACAAGCAGTCAGTATGAACCTATGGACTAACATCCAGTGCAGCCACCTCTCACCCATAAGGAGAGGAGAGAAGCTCTGGAAGCTCTGGTCATCAAGACTTACACTGTACTTTACATTGAAACACATACTAAATACAATGTGTCAATATTTCTTTGCTCATGCTGAAGATGCTGGGGCCAGAATAGGGCTTGTTAGATGATTTGAAAGATATTGGCAAAGCTGTCAAGGGAAGCCAGTGTAATGACTCTCTGCAGTACATCTGCTTCTGCTGTGCATGAAAGCTGCAGCCATTACTTTTGTCTTACATGAGCACCACAACCATTCTTTTCAATATAGAGATATTGATCCTACCTCTGGGAGTGGCTGGGCAAGCACATTAAGGGAGCTGTATTGCTTGGAAAAACTGATAACTTGTCTCTTGGGCTCATGCTGTAAAATGGAGTGAAGTAAAGCCTACTGTAGGATGCTAAAGAGGAGCTTACCAGCAAAAAGGTGACAGAAGCAGCAATATTTCCTGTCTGTTTTTTCATATTAAAAGGCAGAAAACCTGAAATCTAACAGAATGTGGCAGCTGTGAGTGTAGTGTACACTGCAACATCTGAACACTAAAATTCACTGAATACTAAAAAATGTCAAGCTGATCTTTTAGCAAGTGACAATGCCTGATCCTTTCTAAAATGCTTCAGTTACTGTATGTGTTGTCCACCCTGTGCTTTGCATTGTATGTAGGTCTGGTGGTGGGTGGAGTAAAAAATTAGCGTGTCCGTAAATCCTCTGTCCAGCTCCTTTCTTATGTAGGTGATGTCAGGCAGTGGCTTTGGTTATTGAATTAATTGCATATTCTGGCTGAAAATTAATAAATAAAACCCAAAACCAAAACAAATAAGCAAACAAACAAACAAAAAGATAGGAAAAGTTAGAAAAAAAGTGGCTAGACATTCAGTTTGCAGCTGCAAGGAAAATCCATTATTGCATATATCATCCACGTTAGCAAGGTGTGGAGCAGAACACCAGAGTTAGAGTTCAGCTAAGAATTGTCTTCCACTATGAGGATGGCTTTAATAGTGTGTGCTAGCAGAAGACCCAAATCCTCATGTGTCGTGACCTGAAGTAGTCCTTTCGGAAAGGAGATGATGAACAGGAAAGCTCTGGGTGAGATGGCAGGAGAGAAAGTTCATTATCACCCAGCACTACAAATAACCTGGTCCTCATAGAGCAAACTTGTTTAGCTAAGAACAAAAGTAGATGAGTAGGACATAAGCAGGAAGGCTCAAATTAGTCAAGTTTGACCCTTAGTGGTACTACTTCCTACAGTTCCCTTCATAACTGGCTGATCACTCAACCCCTTCCCAATTAGAACATTAGATTAAATATTATACTATAAATGTAACAGTGAATAAAAAAATGCATGGAAATAATGTGCCAGAGCCTATGAAGTCCCCAAAAACTGAGTGAGAAGGAGATCTGCACGCTGCTTTTGTGAGAAAGCACCCAAACTGGCTGCAAACCTTACAGGAAGAAAACAAATTCTATCCATTACAGCCTCAGACACTGATCCATAATACAGGCTTAGAAAGCTCTTCTCCGTTACACCTGGAAAATCAGCTTGAAATGTGTTCAATCCAGCGTCAGTAGCTTTAATCCTGCATTTTATTATCAGTGGTGAAGACAGCTCTGCCCACCCTTCAAGGGCAGTTAGGATAGGGAACCTGCTGCACCAGGCTAGGTCATGCCAGGTGGTATTCTGTAGACTTAATTTGGAGCCCCAGTTTATGACAAAGACCTGGTTCAAATTTATTCTGACCCCCAGCCCTTCCCTGGATTAATCTATTATGCAGATCACACCTGAAAAATATACAAAATGAAATTGCTCTGAAATGCAGAGATCTTCTTTTTAAAAACTCGTTTTAGATTAGTTAGTAATGCTGGTAAGTATCTCTGTTAAGGACTTGAATAAATGATTCATGTAATTAACAGCGTATTCAAATACACATACCAGCTTCTACAGAATGAACAAAGAGAGGGACAATGGGTATATACTAATATAATTAACTAGCCAATGTTAATTAGGTAACTACATAATTAGATTTGGGACAAAGAGATTTCATTTGCTGTATTTGTTTTAATATTTGCTTCTTTCAGACCCAAGTCTGTGTGAAGTAGATGATCTCAGATTACTTGCTATGTTTTTCAGGGAACCCAATAAGAAATGTCAGATTTTCCAGTCTAACAGAAGAGGATATTCTCTGAGATACTTATGTAAATACTATAATAAAATTTTCCTTGACCTATGGACTTTTTCTAGAAATGTTTCCGTAGAGGACTGCAGGGTATTTGAAAGAACATAGGAGTGCTTGAATAATTAATTATATGTTTGATATAAAAGCAAGAGTATGATTGCTTTCAATAATGAATATATAGTAATGTAAGGTTTTGTCAATTCTGAAATTTTCAGAGCATGAACAGTAATAGTCAAATGGAGCTGGTGATTACTCCTTAACTGTTACAATATGCCCCTGTTCACATGAAATTAGTTTTATTAGATAACTGCATAAAGATGTTCAGAAATGTCAACAAGCTAGTGATTCAGACTGTTGAAATTAGTTTGCTTTATTAAGCTGATAACCTTTGTCTCTGATTTTCATTGTATCTTTATCTTCATATTTCATCAGTTCCTTTTCTCTTTTGCATTCACCATCTTTCTTTAGTGCCTAAACCTAACTGTAGAGAATAAAAGATGCTCATATTCAAAGGTGATGTTAGTATTGCTGTAATGATCTTTAAAAGATGAAGGAAAGACAGTAAGGAATGCAACAAGTAGTTTGCTTAGCTCCTCATGAGGACAGCATCTTTTTCCTGTTCTCATTTTGTCACCTATTCATCTCTACCTATATTAAGCTTTTTCATGCTGTTGTCATTTCCTGGACAGCTGGCAGCAACCATTTTCCTGGCATGCCTGATATTTCTCAGTTGGGTTTTACTCCAAAATCAACGTATTTCTACTCTTCGCAGAGCTTTACTTCTGCTGTATTTTCTTGCTCCTGTCAAAGATCCAGGAAGTGTATTACTGTTTCATGACTCAGGGAACAAATGACTCTATTTCAGCATTCTTCCTCAAAATTAATTTTACTTTTCAAATGATCCTTCTAGGACTCGGAAAAGTAAAAACTTACTGTGTTTGATGAGCATTTAAGTGAAACCCTCTGAATGAACCCAGGGTGCTTATTGTTGATGTAACAGGAGCATCCAGGAAGGAGAGCAAGGTGGAGTCACTTCCATTTGTGTGTGGTCACTTTCATGGGTGCTTCCTACTTGAGCAAAGGACAGCTAGCAGAAAGAGAAAACCTGGATGTATTGCCAGTATTTACAGTGCATGTCCAGGAGGTTTGATGACCCAGTAGGAAAAGTCAAGGGTTTTGGTCTTCTCTTATCGTTCAGTGAAGTGTTTTAGCTAATTGTAGACGTGGGTCTCACTTGTCTTAGGTAATATATAGTATATTGAAACCAATGCAGGTGGTTTCTCAAGGTTTTTCTTAAAATAGACACAGAACAACATTCTTAAAAAGTAGAAAAGCAAATTAATGATCCATAATATGAAAAAAAAAAAATCATCAAGTTTTGACAATAAGTGGTTTCTCAGTTTGTAGTTTGGCTGATGACAATCTGACTGATGAAAAATGGAGGGATGAAGCAGGATAACTCTTCAGAGTTACAAGAGCCACACCAGTTAGTATTTGTTATCAGTGGGTGCCCCCTTCTGTCTCACTGGGACACCCTCGTTTTGACCTTGTCTTCTGTTTACACTACGTATATACTAACTCTCACTTTAGCTCTGTTATGAAAAAGGCCAACTTAAGAGCAGATATGAGGTAGAGCAAACTCTCACTCCTAGGTGTAGTGTCTCCTGATTGTAGCTACAGATTAGCAGCAAACCACCCAGCTCTCCAGCTCTCGTCTTCCAGGGATATCCACAATACCTGTTTGCCTTTATAGGTGATTGCTGCAAACACTTGTGCTGAGCCCCAAGGCAGCTGTCTCATTTTTGTGCATAACTGTACAAAATAACACATTTGCAGAGGGAAGCAACTTGTTTGTCCAGAAGAGGATGGGCCGCTTGTCAATACATGCCAAGACCATTCTTTCCGAGACAGCTTTGCAGCTGGAGAACTGCCTGGCAGCAGTATGATGAAAAAGACCGATGCTGGCTCAGTCAATTAAACCAGCAAACAGCACTTAATCTTAAACAAGCATGCATTCAAATAAGCTGAGCTTCTGCATGTAGCTCACTGTAGTTAACTTCTTTTTTGCAGAACTTCACAAGATTTTTGGGCAGCAGGCTGTCAGGGCCCTGAGGGAACTAATGGGCATTTCAGTCTCTGCCCAGCCTGCCCTGGAGCTCCCCTAACCTCCTATCCATGGGTCCTGGAGCCCCGTTACAGCTCAGCCTTAATTCTCTTCCTGAGCTGTGTTGTGGGTGTTCTCTGGTCCTACCTCCCCGACGGACCTCAAACCTACTCTGTAGATAGGCTGCCTCCTGGATGGGATGGCCCCCTTAGTTCATACGTCTCTGACTCCCTGGCAGATTTTGGACTAACATTGCTGCCTTCTCTTCAGTTCTGTTTCTGGTCTGGTCACCTTTGCTCCTGACAGGACTGCCTGAATGGACCCTGGCCCTGGTTCATTGCTTGACATGTCAGGGGCTGCCAATGCACCTTGTGACCAGCAGCTGGTCCTGCCTTCAGATAATGAATGACACACTTCAGGATGTTTGGTCTTTTTTTGCACAGAAGAGGCTCTGCTCCTCTGATTCAGGGCTCGAATGAGAAAGTGAACACTTCAGTCAACCTCTTCAAAGCATCACTCAGTTTTCTGCCCAGCAGGTGTGGATCCACTTTGACTATGTGGTGTGGGCAAACTCATAAAGCAGATTTGAACTTACTACTGACTGTCCAAGGTGGAGTTTGACAATGCAACCCTGTGTATTGTGCTGATGGTTATTATTATATTTTTTTAAATCTATCCTTTTGTCAGCAGATTGCTCATACTAGACTGTTATCTGGGCGGAGGTTAAAGGAAGCAAAAGAACAGCTTGTTTTTGACTTGAAAATCTAGAGAGCTGAAATCCCAAGCTCAGACTTTCTGAGTTTGCATCACCTTCCTGGTGTGTTACTTCAAGGAGTCAAAGGGTAGTTCTCTCTCCATCTCTCCATGGTTCAAGTGCTGGCAGTCTCACTGGCAGCAACTACATTAAAAAAAAAGAAAAAAAAAGAAAAAAAAAAGAAAAATAAAAAGAAAAAGAAAAAGAAAAAAAAAGAAAAGCAACATGTCTGTGCAGATGAAGAGGTGGAAATTTCAGTGTCATGCTGCAGCGCAGGGAGGGTGCTGAGTTGTGAGCAAACTATGTAGGGCTAGATCACACTGCTTTGTTGGATACTGAGGGACTGCTGCCTAGTTCCTACCAAAGTACGCTGTGAATGTGACCTCTCCCTGAAGTTCCTCCTGTGTCAACAGAACAGACAAAAGCCTTTCTTCTGTATGTGACCCATAAGCTACAGGGAAACACTATGTAGGAAAGCACTACTGCACATGAGAGTTTTCCTAACTTGCTGCAGAAGTACTTGAAGTGTGTGGATTTTTGCTCGATTGTCAAAAGTACACATGATGGTTTGATAAGTATATAATGAAATGCTTGATTTGATACACCTGTATGAAAATATAAAAATCTTAAGTTTCAGGCAGTTCAATGTTTGCAGGTATAGTAAATTACCAAGTTACTCAGCTATAAATGTACATGTAAGCTGAAAGGAAAAATACCCAAGTCTTTGACATTTCTGTGGCTTGATTGGTACTTCATGTGTAAAGTAGACATATCCACCAAATTTAATGTTGTCAAATATTTGTGTTACAAGAATGTATTTAATTTGTAATGAAGGATAAAAAGTTCCCTGTGCTGAAATAGTGCATAAATGTAACTGAAAGATTCATTCTGGCCCTGGGAGATTTTAGTCTTTAATACTTGAATGTAGTTATAATACATATTATAATATCATGAGTCTTGGAATAATTTCCTAATACATCTTTTCTATGTTCTGTTTAGTGGAATATACGCTGTTTAGCTAGTCAAAACACATGTGTTGTTGCAGTCAACATGCATTTAGATTCAAACTACCACATTCAGTGCTCTCTCTTGCTCTGCGGGTGTTAGGGAGCTGTGCTTATTGTGGCAAGAAAGGCAGCAGGATGAAAGTCATAAATCAGTAGGAAATTGTCATTAGTGTCTGTAACCATTTGTCTTTATTAGCATTGGACCATATATTCAGAAAAAAGGAACTACCATATAAATTCTACTAACTCTGCTCCTTGTAATTGTTCTAGTTTGCTGTAACAAAGTCCTGGAATGTTTTTGGTTTGCAGTAAATAGAGACTGTGGCAGAGCTGTCCTATTAAGTCAGTTGGCATTTGCTATCAACGAATTCCACATTGCCCATATAGCTTATGTTTTTATTACATAAAATTGCAAAACCTTCAAGGTAGTTTTTGTATAGTTTAAACCCTGCATGCCAAATCTTTGCTACTGTGCAACAGAGGGTAAAAGGTGCCTGAAACTAGGGAGAATAAACAAGTGGGAGCATGACTGGCTTAAGAAACTAACATATTTTGGGGAATCTAGCCTTTTCATTTTAACTACATTTTTTTTTCTTTCTCTCAGATTCTAGGGAAATAAGTATGCAAAGCCTAAAAGGGAATATTTCTGTTTGCTAAGGAGAAAATTGGCTGGGGAACTCACCTTTCAAGAGATGAAAAAGGTACCAAGAATGATAATGAAAAAGGCCTATGGCTTTATCATAAGAGATATCATGAACAGTCCCACAAAATCATCTCTACAGTTTGAGGTAAGATGGGATATTGGGACTTGATTTTATAATCTTGTTTTCTGGGTTGTTGTTTTGTTTGTTTGTTTGGGGTTTTTTTTGTTTGTATTTTTTTTGTAATGGATTAGCAAATTCAGATTAGAATGGATAGCAGAGGTGCATTAAGTAGCGGAAGCCATTCCTAACCATTAGAAAGCATTAGACTAGGATGGTTATATTTTAGCAATCATTTCCATAGTTATCTTTAATTCAAACATGAAACAGACTCATGTCTCCTGTAACTAATCTACATTAGGAACAAAGTTGGCTTCTAATATTCAAATTTCAAATTAAATAAACAGAAACTAGCACTAAAAGTCATTAATCTTAGTATTATCCCACACAGACTGGCTATAGAAGTGAAAAATTGCTTAGTTTATTGTAGTCCTGTAGCAATTAACAGGTTTGGTAACAATCACTTTGTAAATCAAGTCATGCTACCAAAAGACGACAAAAATTCCACAGCACATAATTTTCAACATCCTTACAATAGTATTTACTAATTTTTTAATATTATACCAAAACCCAATATAGCACACTCAACAGAAATCAGAATTATTGAAAAATATACATGATCTTTTAAATACATGGAGATCAGACTCTGATACTGTTATTCAGCAGAACCACATCTGTGTTTCAAAGGAGCCCAAGTTTTCAAAGAAGTTACTTTGAAGGGTGAAATATGCCAAATCAAGATCATTAAACAAGCTTTAGGGTGATTCCTGAAGGGACATTTAGAATTAATTATCAAGACTATATAATAATCACAAGTTTAAATAGATTGATACATGCCTGATAATCAGCACAAATATTTTAACTCATTAATGAACAGTATCATTGGGTGTCAATATAATTATAATTTCCTTTTGAAATTAAGGTCTTATGCTTTTATCCAGTGACTGTTTACTATAAAATATATGTTTACTTTCTGTTCAGAGAGCACTGAGTAAAATCACAAACTGATGTAAGTACCTAACTGCTTCATTTAGCTCCCTCTTGTACCTGACTACATTACTTTTTTTCTGTCTTATAAAATGCTTTCATTTGTAGCAATCCAGGGTCTTTTACAAGAAGTAAAAGGCCACATTCTGAATTTAGGCCTGGGGATTATGAGACTCTCCTGGAAGTTTAGAGGTATGGGATTGGATCCTTGGATGAGGAAGAGTTTTGAAGTTGTGTTTCCCATTTTTTTCCTTGTCCGAGTGTTGTGTTAGGCTGCTAGGCAAAAGTCACCTCTGAGTTTTGGTTTTTTGGTTTTGTTTCGTTTTAAGATTACTACTGCTTTATTGGAACTGTCCTTAAGAGACCCTTCATCCTGGACCACAACGCAATTATTGAACCTAAACTCTGGAAGGAAGAGATTCAAGTGAAAGATATATTTCAGGTGTTCTCCGTTGTGTCCTTACTCTAAGTTTTAATTAGTTGTCACCAGTTCTTTACTGCCTCTTTTGTCACTAGAAATGTCTAGCTCTGGTGCTTGGAGTCATCATGATGGAGTCAGATATATACATTTTAACTGTTCATCTGCCAAATTTGCTTAGAATTTAGTTAAGCAAGTGGTCAATATACTGCAGTGCAGGATTGCTATTCAGAGATATTTCAACAGGCTGGAGAAATGGGCTGACAGGAGTCATGAGGTTCAGAAAAAGCAAATGCAAAGCTTTGTACCTGGGAAGGAATAAGCCCATACACCAGTACAGGCTGAGGACTGGGCTGGAAAGCAGCTTATCAGAAAAGACCTTGGGTGTCCTGATGGAAACCAAGATGAATATGAGTAGACAGTGTGCCCTTTCATCAAACAAAACTGACAGCATACTGTGCTGTGTGAGCAGGAGTGTAGGTAGCAGGTTGGTGGAAGTGGTTATTCCCCTCTGTTCAGCTCTTGTCAGCTTCAACTGGAGTACTGTGTCCAGTTTTGTGTTCCCCAGTGAAGGACCACTGAGTTGATCAGGATGTTTGAAAGTATTTGACATACAATGAGAAGCTGAGAGAGATGGACTTACTCAGTGTTGGGAACAGAAGGCAAAGGGGAGATGTTGCTGCCTTCAGGTACTTAATAGGAGGGAATGCTCAAGGACAAAAGTTACAACATGAGAAGTTTTGAAGCGATATTAAGGGAGGGGGTGGGGGAAATCACAACAGGGTAGTGAAACAATCAAAGAGGTTGTCAAGAAAGGCTGTGACCTTTCATCCTTGGGGATATTAAAAACTTGACAAGACCCTGAGCAGCCTGATCTAAGATGAACAGTGAGTTGGACCAGACAGATGGCCTCCAGATGTCACCTCCAACCTGAATAACTCTGTGTCTCTATGACTCTGTAATCTGTCCATTTGCAGATTTAGATCTGAATAGTCTGCTAAAATATGCCTCATTAATATGACTCACAATCTAAGAAGTTAGATGCCTTGGCTCTTTTTTAATAATTCCTGTGACTATTTGCCTGTTTAAGCTTCTAAGTAACTTTAAGACATGTTCCCAACCCTTTTCCCCAGCAAACTAACATGTCATGTGACTGTTATCCTTCCTTTCTTGAAACAGTTTCTAGTAGGAACCCTAATCGTCTCTGTGTAAATGCAGAGTAGCCAAAACTAAGAGGGTCCTCTCTGTGATTGTTGCAGGGAACACAGCACTGGTTTTTTTTCACAGTTAAATACCCAGATGAAAACTGGAGATTTATATCTGGATGCTTTTGGATATTAATCTCCAAGGAATTATATAAATTCTTTTACACAGAAAACCCAGTATTTCTGATTTGACTGGGCAGAATCCAGTGTTACACATGATGTGGAACAAAAGAAAGTCACTCTTCATAAAACCCGTTTGCTAAATTAAATTAAGCTCTGTAGAAAGGGTCTTAAAAAAGGGGTTCCAGAGGGTTTGGAAATGATCCCTCTTTCATAAAGAAATTTACTTGCTTTCCCTCGTTGTGGTACAGGAGACCTAGAAGATAAGGATCTGATGCCTCAACAAAATCTCAGTGTGGGGATGTTTCAAAAGAGATAACTCTCTGAATCTAAAGGCTAGGAATATGCAATTATTGTCATGTCCCTGGAACATTTCCAAGCCCCTTGACAGAGAAAAGATGCATGATTCGTCTGACACTGCAACTGTATGGAGTATAGATGTGTATATTTTAGCTAGTCACCCTTAGGTCCTCTTTACAATCAGTGCAGAGAAACCAGCACTTTGAGAACACTGTTCTTCTTATGTTAGAGCCATCATTTAAAGTGGGAGAGATGCCTGTGTTGTTACCCTCAAAAGTTAGGAGACACAGATTATACTTAAGATGACAACTCTCATTTTTAAAATCTTGTTTAATCATATTCTCCCAAAGCTACCCATGAGTAGAGAAATGTAAGGGCTACTCAGGAGTAAGCTTTCTTTTTGTACTCATAATGTATTAATGGGAATAAAAAGGCTTTCATGACATCTAATTTTCTCTGAAAAAGCTGCTTATTTTAGAACATAGACGAAATATTTTTGTCAAGTCATTCTGATCTGACCCAGATAAAGCCAGCTGGTGCCACTGAGCAATATTTTTCTGTTCACCTTTATTGATACTCAGTTTCTTTGGCTAGAACAGAAGCTAGGCACTAGTTCAAAGGCAGGCGTATTTGGCTGTAGTAGAGCATGTGGGCCACTTGATGGAGCCGTCAGAAGTAAGGTAGCTTGCCTCTTGCTGTGGCTCTGTGATTGTTCCGTTGAAACGTGAGCTTGTGCGGTAGCTTCTAAAACGTACACGTGAAATACAGCAACGCACTTAAAGAGCGGAAACAAAATCTCCCATTGCCTCTTCTACAAATTCATTTCCAGCCTTTACCAGCCCCAGTGGACCTTGTTATAGAGAAGCGACTGGCCATGCCTAATTGTCAAGCACACAGACGTTTCCTAAACTTCCCCCTAAAATCAAAAGCCACTCATGCAGGTGTTCACCAATGGTAAATAATAATAAAAATGAACGCTGCTGGATGAAGCACCTGTAGTTTGCATGATTCTGCATATATATCGTTTCTAACTTCCTTGACAAAATCTTGACAACAATATGCAGCTGGCTTACACAAAGGCATTTTTAATTCAATGGAATGGATATGGACTGAACCAAAACATGGAATAAGAGATACATCTTACAAAAAAGTGGCATCTTAGAAGACTGCAAATCGTATTGCCACGATACATTTTAAAACAAAAATGCTGTAAGTAATATTTACTACAATATTGTTCTGCTTTTGAGAATATTCATTTACAGGCAGACCAGATATAAATTTTGATTTTTGATTTCCTGGTTTGGGTTTGGAGTTTAATTTGGATTTAACTAGTCATATTACACTGAGACACAGTAGTGAATTACATGAGCTGATGAACAGTCTAACTTCTGTATTACCAAAGAAAAACTGCAAATTCTCTAAGACTGCAATGAAATATTGTGAAGACTGTCACTTTTGCTTTATAGTGCAGATGGTTATATAGAAAAACAAATGCTGATCCCTAATGTCGGCTCATTCTGTAATAATTATCTCTTAGTGCTGCACTACATTTTATGATCATCCTAAAATCTTTGTAATCATCATCAAGTCAACATATTAATACATACGATCTAATTGTTTCATACTTTATGTATTATCATTTGACAATTCATGTTGAAAGCAAAGATTCAGCTATTGAGGGAAAGCAGGCAAAATGTAAGCAAAACCATGTGTAAAATATCACCTAAATTACAATATTCCATACTGAGAACGTAAAGCTTTCTGAAAGGTTTTCTTATGCCTCGCAGTCAAGAGAAACATGATGTAAATAAATATGCATATGTAAAAAAGAATACATTAAGGGAAAGAACTTTTTGTAAATGCATAAATCTCAGTGAAATGAATTGAAAGGACCAGTGCCACTGTTGTTATGTTTTATCTGCTTTTCCAACCCTTCATCTGTTTTTTGTTGGGTTTTTTTTCCTCACAATTCATAAACCTGCCCACAAGCATAGTATTATTAGAGATTATTAGACAAATACACTGTCTACTCAGTTCTTTGAAAAACTTCTTGCCTTAACCTGATTTGTAAGTGCATATTTGCTTGAGATGCAGCTCTGTATTCTTAGTAAGAAATATTCTGTGACTTTCTATACATGCAAGATAAGGTTTTACAGCTATGATTTATGCTATAGTTAAAAAGTATGCAGACAAATCCCATAAAAAGTGTTTCATCACAATTTGGTTTCATAGCATCAGTATTTCTAATTATTCCATGGCTACAAAATTCAAAATGTTGTATGGTAATATTAAACAGTTATAGCCATTAAGTAAATACTTGATAAAATTGCTTAGACTGGAGGATGAACTTTAACAAAGTTTAATATCATAATGAGGTAGTTTAATTTTTAACCTCACGAAATTTCTCAACCCTACATGTAAGTCAAGAACATTCAAGAAGAAACACAGCAGAAACCATGAAATTTGTTTTAAAATATTCCATGCTGTCAATATGGCATTATTTTCTATTTCAGATATTTTTAAAACAGCTTGTTAGAATGTTTTTCTTTTCATTTCCTTGTTTTAGGATCCTTTGTTGCTATTTCTTGAGAATAACCAAGTATTTACTTTACCTGCTTTCTCTTTCATTTGAAAAATACCTTATCTTTCCTTTATGTTGACAGAATCAAAATAAGCAGAAAACTGTTTCAGGTTTGCTGTCTTTAAGTTCATCCCATGTGCAAAACAGTCACCCAAGAAATCCTGATGTAAGATCTGTTTTAAGTCTGAAGAGAACTGTGCAGAGCAAAGGACACTGGTAGCACAAAAGATTTTCAGTATTCTGGGCACAGCAATAAAGCCATTTGGGCTAAATAAACAGATGTAGAAAATTGTTTACATTACAATCAAAGTTTTATTTGTATCAGATGACTCACAAGATGTGATGTGCTCGTTTGCATGGTAACAACCAGAATAAACTTCCAGCTCAAAAGCTCTTCAAAGCTCTTTCAAAGAAGAATTTGGGTCTGTCTGGAAGCTCATTAAGTCTCCAGTAGTGTCCTTAAATTTGTACAGTGAAGCCTATTTTGGATAAAGACTAATAAATATTTTTAATAACAAAAGATTAACCTCCTTATATGATTTTGTAAAGGTTTGTTCGGTGCTTAGATAGCAGAGGGTATCATTGAGCTGAAGATATCCTTTCCCCACCACCACCACCCATCACTAGTAAGTTTTATAGGACACAGAAAATTCCCTTTCCATTGCTTTTGCCGACACTAGGTGAAGAAATTGTCCTCACAGATGTAAGGAACAGTTTTTTCTGGAATCCTATGAACAATTTCAGAATTCTTCATAATGGGAATGCTGGTCAGTTGTAAATAACCTGTTTTAAAAAGCCACTTTGTCTGTCAAAGAAATTAACTTTTCACCTCAATTTGTTGAAGCTGCTTTTGCTGAGCATCCTTTGTTTTTTTACTGAGACTACTCTCCGTTGTCTTTCTTCACTATCCACGATCCTGTCAATGGCTCCCACTTTTACTGCACTTCTACCTGCTCTGAAGCCTCCATTTTCCTGATCTCCAGACTACAGCACACAACATATGGTACACAAGTACATTTCTCAGATGCAAAAATGCAAGAGCTTTATATGTTCATGCAAATAGTTCTGTCCACTGCCTTTTCTCACAAAGTTAAATTCTGAATGTTGTTCCAGAAAGGATAGATTGTTCCAGTCTATATACCTTATGCTGGTGTTGACCTTACTGTCCCCCAGACTGTGTGAAGCATCAATCTCTTTAACACAGTAATCGGCACAAAAGAAGCTGTCTAATTTCTCTAACCCTTCAGTGTAATTTCTGGGTACAAAGCATAGAAGCTATTTCCCTCTCCTGATTTTACTACTTTTAAAATCAAATGCCTGAAGAATATCAGAAAATTATTTCCAAAGATCAGTGATTTTTCTTTAAGTAAAAATCCTGACTAAGGTTAGATTGCATAAACCACACACTTATTTGGATTTAAGAAGGATTCTCTAATTGGCTATTTATCTTAAAATAGTCAGTTAGAGAATCCTTCTTAAAACTGAGTACCTCTACTGGTGGCAAACTGTTTTGGTGAAATCCTGAAAAATCCTAGATGTGAAGCTGAGAACTAGAATGTACAATGTTTCAGTTTTCTTGGCTCATATTAGCTTTCCCCCTAACAAAACAACAGACTGATCCAGCTTACTGCTTTATTCCTAATAAAACTATAAAAAAATCCTTATAAAAACTGTAGAAAAACTGTACTTGTTGTTTCTTATTAGATTGACTTCCACTAAAGCATGCAACTCTATCATACTGTAGCATGATGGACACGTTAGCGTTGTTGTCTGGTGCCTTTTTAAAAAGTAATGAGTTCTCAGTCTTTTTCAGTTCACGCTGCACAGATAGAGGTTTGTGACAGCTTGGCAAACACGTAAATAATCTGGTCATTTGCCTGGCCATATGGCATGATGGATTTAGGATGATGCCCCAGCTCAATGAGAGGATGGGGCAAATAAACTTAAATTGTGCAATACTAATTGCAATGTCACTGGTGTTTTGCAACACTTCATTTGAACTAAAAGAAAATATTTGGGAAATGTACAGAAAGGTCTATTTCCTTCTAGTTTCTTAGGATATTTCCTCTTGCCCTGCCAGCTACATTGAACCTTCTAGGATACTCTCCTAAAAATAGATGCTCAGAATTCGTGTATAAGTACCTAGAATTGTAGATTAGTGCTTATTTCTCCCGAAGTAGCATATGCCTAAAATGACAATTTACTGAATCTTTTAAGCAAAGCAATCAAATGTTCTTTCTTTATTCTATCACTTCTTGCAGCAAAACTGGTATTGTTACTTTATTAAAATCCAAAAGACAAAACTGGCATTGACTGTATTGAGACAATTTGGCAGAAACAATGGACTTAAGGGTAGTTTAAATTATATGCATATCATAAACCCGAGTATAAAGAATTAGGAATTTAATGAGAACTGGTTTTCAAGAATGCATTACAAGGGTAAGTTTTAAGGAAGACATTCATAAAATAAGTACTGTGTGCTGTGAGCACAACTTCCTCTTTAATATTCATCTGACCCTCTCAAGAGATGAACATTTACTGTAATTAATTACATTTTCAGATAATTTTCTATAAACTACTGACATGAGGCAAAGCGTGTAGTATGCACTTGTTAAATTCTCTGTGATTTTACAGAGACAATTTGTACAGCTAACTTTAACAATTCACACTTACTCATTTAAGTTTTTATTAGAAGGGACTGTTTAATTAGAGAACCACTACCTAACACTGATATCAAGGAAATTAAATGCCATTCTTTGGTATAACTAAACTGCAGGTTTCAGAACACAGGACAAATGATCCCTGAAACACAGTTTAATTGGATGCTGCTGCTTCTCGTTTCAAAATATTAACACATGCTTCAGGCTATGAAGGATTTTCCTTCTATTAGTGTCTCTGTATGCAGCAGTTTAGAAATGAAATTAGTGTACACCCATTAGTTTTGAAGTCTCCCCATTTTTTTGTTACTCTCTGGGAAATCTCTCTGCTCAGCTTCTGGTCACTGATACAAAGCTGTAATAATTAAAATTTTCAGATTACTGAATCCCTGTTTATAGATATATGGTGGTTGAATAGAGCTGAACCAAGTATCCATCAGTCTAGAGTCAATAGGTAATAAATGAATTCTACTGACTGTCTATTCACAAGGTAGAATTATGGGCTAAAATGACAGAACAAACATAAAATCTTCTTATTTGGAGTTAGTAGAAGAACTGAAAAGAGTGAACACTTACTAGCAATGAATCAAAAAGGTGTGTGATAAATGAAGAAGAAGGAAAGAACTAAAAATTAAGACACTTTAACATGAGAGGAAAAGGTATGGTGTTTTTTCTTAACAATTAGTATTAGAGATGTACCTTGAAGCCTAACCAAAAGAAGAAGAACTCACTCCAAAGGAAAGGAAATCCCATCAGAAAGTTTATTTTATATATTTTTATATATTTTATAACTTAGGAGTTATCCTTTATGCGCCGTGTAGAGCCTTTCTATCTCAGGATGCTTAGAATTGCTGGGAAGCACCTAGTCTCAATGCCATTGGCAAGATTTAGTGAAGCAATGCTTAAAAACTTGGCAGATTTTGAGGGTGTGGTTGGGGGCATGGTATTCAGGCAAAGGGGCAGAAAGCAGGGAGTTCAGGCTGGGGGCTGGGCACTGATAGCTGAAATAATGACTCCAGCTTTTAAGATCGGGCACATGAAAGAGAGGTTTCACATTTCACATGCATGTGTGTACTCCAAAGCAAAGTCAGAATATGGATCTGGTCAGTGAACAAAAGCTCGAAGTGTTCTGGGAATTCGGCAGGTGCAGTTCCTTATAGCAATCTGTGCAACAGCCATGAAGGAGCAAAGAACAAAAACTGTCACATGGGGAAAAAACTTGATGATGTAATATAGGAGGAAGCCAAAATATTAAGCATATGCATTAAGAACACAGTAAAAACAAGGTGCAGAAACATCTATGACGAAATTCAGAAAATTTGCAGTTTGTAACAGGAAAAAATGCAGGGGTGCAAACAAATGCAGGAGGAGTTTGAAACAGTACAGAGCATCAAATTAAGCAATTACAGTCAGATATATATGCAATATTCTGAACAAGCAGAAGTGAAAAACAGTGTTACAATGGGAGGATAGCTTTAAAGCTTTTCATAGAATCCCAAGGGGGGGAAAAAGAAGATTAAGAAAAGGGAAGTTGTGTCCTGAAGAAATGAAATAAAAATATAGATTTTGAGGAGGTGGTTTTTATTCTGTTTCAGATATTTCATAATAATGGCTATAGACATTGTAGGGAAACATGAGAAAGAATGCTTCAGATTGTGTTATAGGAAATGTAAAATGCCAGCTCAGTTTGTGTCACGTGCAGTGTTTACATGCTTCTCTGAATTATGATGTGTTGAGGTGCTAGGCCTATATAATGAGCAATGACAGGCCTTTAAAGAGATTCTGGCTGCATGGTAGCTTTGGAATCACAGTACAGTGTTTTCATTAATATCATACTTGTGTCTATGTACCACAAGTTTATGTACCTGCTTTGTAATAACCCCACCCCCAAAACAGTTTCTGAAAAGAAATCATTTTTTTGAAGAAACTGATTTGCTTATTTGCCACTGAAGATGGTTATACACTTTAAGTAAAAAGAAGCAAACACAAATATTCAAGAGGATTACAAAACAGAAGAAACTAAGAAAATAAGGCTCCCAAGACTGTAATTACTACAAGGCACTACTGATAAATCTCTGACTGTATCCATTTGGCATTTTTGCTGACATTTTATATATGTCTTAAGAAAAAAACCCCAAACCTCTAGTCATTGTTTATATACACTAAGGTAAAATTAACAAGGGGTTGTCAAAGATCTGAAGCTCTAAGTCTAACTAATTACACTAATTATATGTATTCATACACATTTTTAAAGACAATGGGCATAGGAATTTTATTAAAAATATATTAAGGTGACATGTTATTTAATGAGTATTTTGAATACTGAGTATACACTTGTGTTATGCTCTTGTAACAGCTGAATAGAGTCAGTGCTGTGATAGCTGAAAGTTTGGACTTCATGTGGAGTGAACTGAGTGAAAATGTTTGCAGACATACTAGTGAGAATCACTTCTATCTGGGAAGTCTTGTTTGCAACAGTAAAGTGGAGATAAGGGAGAAACCTAACTTCTTCAAATTTCACATAAAATAAATAAATTTATTTCCTACTGCTCAAGACCAAGGATATTTTGAGTGTAGCAGGCTGGAGAAAGCATGCTAATATTGGATACCTTAGTCAGTGTAATCAACAAACAGAGTATAGTGGAGATGATCCAGAGAAAGAAGCAAAAAGAGTGAAAAGATGAGGAACTCCAGGACTGTCCCTGAAATTTTGGGAAATGTCTCCTTTTGTGGTCTGACACTACACTGATGATTTGGAAGGACCATATATTTGTACACGAGCATAAAAAAATTTCAGATGTAGCAACCATCACCTTTCCCTGAGTTCTGGAATGAAGAAAAGATGTAAGAAGAAAAATAAAAAAGGTGGTTCACGCAACAGTTATACTTTCGCAAGTTGACTGCTACCTGTAAATACAATGTTAGCTGTGTAGTAATAAATTCTTGGGTTTTTTAAATTTTTTTTCTTTCTTTTATCTTTTCTCCTGGCTTTAAAAACAAAGACGAAAAGGCCAGAAAGGTCAATATAGAGAGAGCTACAATAAGTTCTCTATATAAGAGGGTCATTCAAAACATCTAAACTAGAAACTATAAAGGACTGGAAATACTACCAAATGAAGTTAAGCCACTGTGAAATAAAGGAGAAGGAAGCAAAGTCAGAGAATGACAGGAAGATTGCACCAGAGGTTAAGATAAATTGTAAGAAATGTTTCAAGTAAATAGAGAACAAAAGGTCAGCAAAGGAGATGACAGGAACTCTAACAGATAAGGATAATTTATTGGCATAAGGGTAGACAGTGCTGGGAAGAAACAGATGAATCCTTGTTGCAGTTTTCACTGAGAGGCCAGGGAGCAGAAACTGGCAGAGGTGATAGACGTGCTTCCACCTCTCTCCTGCTGGGAAAGAAGAAATGCAGACAGAAATCAGGATCCCTTCAGAACAGGTAACCAAATTACAGCTGCCACCTCCCTGGCCACTATCTCTCCAGCATTTGTATAAAGTTCTTCTTTGTAGCTCCTGCCATGTGATAGACTCTCACAATGTTTTTCTTATCTCTTTGTTGGCACAAGTCAGCTCTAGCACACGCTAAAAATTTGCTACAGAAGCTCAAATTCCTTTAATTTGTAGCTGCAGTAGCTTTCTCCATCTGCCTGTGTCTTACTTCTGTAGTACAGAGTAGTGACTACTTCCACAAATTACAATCTGTCTTCATAGTAGCTGTGGTCTGCTTTCAATTAATTTAGCGGACCACGTTACAAGGCACTGAAGAAAGATGCCACCAGAAAAAATGATACAAACTGACAAAGATTACAGGCTAGAAGAGGTCTATACTGTTGTTTAGAGGGAGGATTGAAGAACAACCCCTGAAGCCAATGGTGATGATATCAAATATATTTCAATACATGTATCAGGAATTGTTTATGATGGATTTCAATTTAGAAAGATGTAAAGAAAATGTCTGCATTTCTTTGGTTTTTTAGTATCAGACAATCAGAATTTTGAATATTTACAAAACTCTTATGGCAATGTTGCCTAAGATATAGAAAAGCCACTGAAATAGGTGCAATGCAATTGCATTAAATGATATATTTTTCTCACTAAGGATTCTGGGGCATATTGTATTCTATTATCAAAAAAGATGGTAAACTAATGGTTTATAACATCAGGCAAATTAATTACCAGGTCAATAAAATTCTGAACTGAATCTCAACATGCTGCTATAAATAAGAGTTGTAGGCCTATTTCAAGACTAAAAATCAGACAGAAAACAGATTATTTTAAATAGAGCACATTCAGTATAATGAAAAGTCACTTGCAATTATTTAGTGTAAACATGAAATCACATTTTTCCCCCTGGGTTTTTAATAAGGGAAATTGTACTTTAATATTAGAGCTACCTTAAAAAAAAAGTTAACAGAATCAGTACAGTATATATAATTTGCATTTTAAAAAATATTTTTTAATTTTTTCTTTTAGTTTAATAATTCCTTGAACTGAAAAGCTATAAATTATCATACAAGTTAACACTAAGAATTTAGTTTTCAATAAATACTAAAAAGTAGCTTTAGTGAAAAGCATGGAGGATACATACATTATTCAACTATTTCAAAGCTATTGGCATACTTAATTTTTCACTGGATATGTACACATTTCTTTTTGCTTGTTATTGTTTAGTTCCAACCCCACTTCTCTCAGCTATCCTTCCTTTTTTTACTTATTTATTATGTCACCAATGTTTGCTATAACATCTAGGTTGCCTATTAGATCTCAGAAGTATGACATTTGACTTCCAGGTAAATTTCACCTTCACTGTGAAGTAACTCTTGGGCTTTGTGCTGTCTTCTGAACTTTTCTGTTGTGTATTGTACAGGATTACTGAAAACCTGTTACAATAACACAGAAACTGACATGTCATACTGGTACAACTGACAAAAGCTGAGGTGTACTAAAAAATATCTATCTCAACTTTATTTTAGATATTAAAAACTTTTTTTTTTTTAAAGTAGGTGCAGGCTGATCAACATGGCACTATGTTTCAGTTATTTTTTTTTTAATCTTATTTAGATACCTTCAGAAATAGTGAACCTTGCAGTTGTCTTTAGTGTAATTAAGAATTTTGGAAGTTTGTCTATAGCTTGGCATTTGCATAGTGTCTTACAAATGGAAAACAGTACATGTATAAGTATCAGTGATCATGGATTTAGCCTTCCAAAGACAGTCCTTTGTGTCTTCAAAGTGATTATGTTGCTAGATTTAAGACACTGCAAAAGTTTGTTTATATGTTAACTTGAGTCAGTGCTCAGTGTTTTGGAGGGCAAAAAACCCACAGAGGGGTTGCTTTCAGAAGATAAAAAAAAAAAACCCAAACAAACCACAACTACAAAAAGATTCAGGAAAAAAGGGCAACTCTTTGTAAATATTTTCCAATCTGTACTTAATACATTACTTGTGGGCATCATGGAAAAAGTGACTGCTGAACGTGACTTCATACTAAAAGTCTATCTGCCACAGGGTTGCTGGTTGTCTTCTGTGTTGCAGTTAATCTTACTGCCGTTATGCCATGGAGAATGACAGAACAGATTGCAGCCCACCAGAAGAAGGGTTTTAGAGGGTCCTATACTGAACGTCAGTCAAAACTATTCAAGTTGTCACAAAAACGCGTACTTTAACCTCAGACGTACCACCATCTCTCATCCCTTTGAGAAGCATGGAATGATATTTTTTTTCCTCTCCTGCATTAGAACTGAGCTGAAAAGCCTGCTCTGTTTTAGGCACCCCATTGCAGGAAAGTTGTGGGCTAATAAGAAAGCTCAGTAGAGAGAAGCAGGATTAATCCAATTTTTAACACAAAGGGAAAACATGCACTAGGGCTTTTCAGTCTTGAGAAAACTATGGCAGGTTGCAGAGTCACGGTGAGGGGTAGCAGAAGAGTAGTTGTTTTAAACATTGGGCTCAGAGTTAAGCCACAGAAGAGCTATAGCACCTGTAAACAACTCATACGGGAGACAAGGTCTCAGTAGCAACTTCTGGTACCCTGCATACTTGGAAATCAGTGGATATGGAAGACACAGGGGTTAGAGACAGGATGCTTACTGCTGAGGACCACAGAAGTGGGAGCAAGAGCTTCACTGGGGCAACCAGCGAACCACAGGCAAAATGTCTTATATTCTAACATCCTGCAAAGTTTGTAGAAACTTTTTACATGTTGAATGGAAATAAATGGTTCTCCAAATCCACCAGGGATAAGATACAAAACTGGGTTAAAATTGCCAAAAAGGTGTGTTATGACTCAACATAAACAAATAGCATTAGTTATGTGTAGACTAGCAGATGTCCAACTAGACAGTAATAATGTTTTCTAAGGAAAAGAATGTACTGCTTGGAATTTCCTTCCAAGAATATTTTTAAAAAAGAATAATTCAGAGAAAATTCCCTAATACATATATTACTAATATAAAATTAGTAATAGCTGTTGCTTTGGGACAGAGAAGTAGATTTAATGGCTTATTTTGATTAGAGTAGGTGTTCTATTGTATATACCCTGGGAATCATTCTATTACTGCAAGGAAAGTGGGGAGAATTGATCCACCATTCTTTAAAAGTATTCTTCATTAAACATATCATTGTATGTTCAAGAAATGACAAGATTTTTATTAACTACTTAGACGTACTTTCATAGTGGTACAGTTTATAAAGTGGGTTAGGTAGTGTCATGCATAGCAAACCACCTATGGTAAGTATTTTTTTTAAAAATGTCCACATTCATTCCAGTTGTAAACACCATCAACTCTTGTTATTGAGTGGGATCAGTGAAGATGTAATATCAGTCTATAATGCAACAATCACCCAGAAAAATACTACCTGATTACTCATCCTACACATTTTAAAGCAGGGAGTTTATATATGTATGCTTACACAAGAATTATGACCCTTATTATTTAATAATGCTTTTTTGATAGTGTACTTACATGCACCTTCAGAGTCAAATTGTAACATATGGTTTGCATGTGATCTCATGGCCCATCCTTTCATTAGCATGCCTTGTTTGATAACACAGCCACCAGAGTTACATACATGAATCAACTCTGTGGTCAGACGTAACATTATTGTTGCAGTTGTTCATTAGGGACACACAGTCCATGTACTTCTGATGCAAATTACATGTAAACACTGCTGCACAAATTGCACATCTGCTTCTGTTAGTAGTCTACCCAAATTTTAACCACAGAAAATCTATATTTGTGTTTAACTAAAAGCAAGAGACTTGGATGCTACAGAACTGTTTTGGCTAAACTAGCTCTCAGAAGGAGATCAGAAGGCGGCTGTGGTTAAAAGATTGGCTGTTTTCCAGTTTCTCCCATCCACTTACTGTGAGTAGGCACTCTGCCTCTGTCGGGATGTAGGTAATGACCTCCATGCACTTGGGTCCCTAAATCTCCCTTCCAGTTGTACTTGTGCACATCAGAGAGCTGTCTGGCCTGAGTTCTGGGGTCATAAGTTAGGCCTCTTAATTAAAAAAAACCACAAACAACAACAAACAAACACAAAGAGAGAAAAAAGAAAAAATATACTAATAATAAACCAAGATGAGTCAGAAGTCTAAGAGGTTGGAAAAGGAGACTATAGTAAATGAGGTTTCTGACTTGAATGTGGCAATTCAGGCATGAATTTTCTGCCTAGTTGTACACCTTGAAGGATCAGGTTTTGCACATCAGTTAGCCATTTTCCTGCTAGTATGCGATAATATTATAACTCTTACTCTGTTCTTTCAGAGATTCAAAGATTACAAGCACTGTCCATATATGAGCAAACAAATGTTCAGCCATGCTAGCATTTATGAAAACAGTTACATTCACATTTCACAGATGGGTAAATTGGAAAAATTCAGCCACTTCTTAGGATTATCCATTAAGTTCATGGCAGAATTGCAAAGTGAATCTGATTTTTTCAGTCTTTAGCCTTGCATAATGTTTTCTGGTTAAAGTTTTGGCATACTGAGTAAAAAATGTTGTCATCATATGGATGGACAGAAATGTCCAAAGAACAGGTTGCTTATGTTACTATCACATAGGGGTAAATATTTATAGGAGATGCACAGCTTTGAACAGTTACAGCCTCACCTTTCTTGATTTTTTTGCTTTGTCCAATCATTTCTTTTCAAATGTGTTACTAGACCTAAAGGACCAATTAAAATATACAGAGTAAAAAGGTGAATTTACATGATGAAAACTCTTATTTTCTGTGTTGCTGTGCTCTGACAGATATTTATCCTGAGGGGGGGAAAAAAAATTAAAATGCAAACTATTAAGAAAGTCTTTGCAGTTTGAGAAAATGCTGTTTCTTGGATAAATAATCTCAGGTGCCAATATTCATAAATGGAGAAATCGAAGGGTAGAATTTTCATTTAACATTTCCAGGGATGGAGGGCTTACTGCTTCTGGATGTTCCTCTCCAGAAAATTAGAAGCTTCATCTATTAATGGGCCTCCTGCGTTACCCAAGCAAACTCCATGAGTTTTGATGAGGACTTCATTGCTGCTGTCACCATGCTGTAACAGCAGAACTTTTGAAAGTGTCCAAAAGCTGAGGGCAAACCGGGCTGATAGGATGACTCTGTGTGCACGGCTCGATCCTACAGGCAAAGCTGTCTGCAGTTATCAATGTACTCATTTTCACTCCTATTTACTGTATGTATGTAGGAGGCATTAGCTATTGGATTAGCTATTTCTGTATTACTGCCAGTAACAACTTACTTAAGTGGATACTTGACTTCTAGCATGCCAATAAACAGCAAGCATTGCAGGTGAAACAAAATACTCTGGCTGAAACAGGATTGCTCATACAGCAACCTTTCTTTACTTGACTACAGTCTTTATGAAAGCTCTACCCCAAAGCTGTCAGGGTACTCATCCCACATACATGTTAAAAGGCAGCAAGTGGTGGTACATACAACTGCCAGACGTGTCTGAAGCCTGCATTTGCAGCATGTGTACAGCACAAATTCAGCTGCACTACTGGAGACAGAGTTCCTACTCCACTATCAAAACAAGGAGAAAACTAACATCAATTTGGTTTTTCAGGAGTGACATAGAATCCACTTGATGGGAGACCTATTTTTGAAGTAGAACCACTATGCTCAATTACATTAGTACTTTCAAAATGAAATTCAGATATGAAGTTTGCAAATCTTAATTTTTCAATCAGAAAACACTGAAATTGGTGGATTGTCCATGGATTTCTGTTTCATGCTTTGTAAGTTTGTATTGTGTCATGAGACGTTTATAAATCATGTTGATGCCAGGTATGTAGTCATGTTTGAAGGGTCATGGTTTAGCCTTCCTTTTAGGAAAAGCATTAATAAACTCTTCTACCTTCTTCCCTGTTTCCTGAAACACATAGCATCTTTGCTTTGAGATCGTTGGTTTTCATCAATTAGTATGGAAATCAGTCGACAGATTCAAAAGTTACTGGAGAGTAGGGAGGGTTTGCAGATGGACATGGCTACAAGCAGTGAAACAGAACAAGGTCTAAAAAAAAAGATTAGTCAGGATGAGTTTGGTACAATGCTCTGGGTGATGCTCCGTTTACGTTGAGAAAGGAATGTACTCTGGATAATTAGAAAAAGTTCCACTGAATGTACTCTGAAAAATTAGAAAAGATAAGGTGGGCACCTGAAGGAGATAAGGAGACCATCAAGTCAGGAAATCACTGAACAAAGAAAATTGAAAGGTCTACTCCACCTAGATCCCACCTATTGTGAATGGAATGAATAGGTGTCAAAATCAAATGAGTATGTATGTAAAGATGTTGTGTAACCTCTCATGGAAAACTGTATAAAATACATAACTTTTCACTGAAAACTTTGGAGCTAGTTTGTCCAGTGTGAATCAGCTAGCTCCCCAACATTGCACAAAATAAATACCTTTGCTGCTTAAAGACAAAATTGTTCTCTGAGTGGTTACTCTGTGCCGTTCTGGCATCAGCAGAATGACCACAAATATATAATTTCTATAGCTAGCTGGTCTGAAAGTTGCTTAAATTTCCGACAAACTAGAATTAGCCACTTCATATTTGTTGTAGAGACATGTATTTGGAAGAAATGTTGACTTTTTTTTTCTTTACTACACACTCCTGCCGGGACATAACTACTATTGACAGCAATGTAGAAGTAAATCTAAGGATATGCTGAATTAGGTGTTAAATCAATACGAGACAGAACAATACAGAAGTTAGAAACAGGTATTTGCTGCAACACAGATCCTCAAAATTACATAGGATTTTAAGTCACTATGAAATTGACAGTAATTTTTGAAGATTGTGCATACCACTTGAATTAAGATCTCAATCCCTGTGGCTTTCTTCCCATTTATACATCTATTTAGTCATATATTCACTATGCTAAATTCAGGACAGTTTACTAGCAGTAACCACACATTTGAATCTTTGCATACATAGATCTTATTCGCAAATTTATTTTTGCTAAAGTTACAATCAATGCTTTCTTTTGCAATGACCTTTTGTCAGACCTCATGGGTCACCATCATTCAGGCCTCTACCACAAAGTGATGGATGTAGCTGGTCAATCTCCATTACCTGGCAGCTCGTGGGCTCAGTATAATAAAAAAGGATAGCTTTCTCAAGCTTTTCTGCAGGATTTGTGTCTCCTCTGTATCACACTTCCTGAAACAGCTGGTTGTTATTTTAAGATTGTTTACAGACTAGGAACACAGGAATAATCTATTTCTGCACCTGATCTCTTCATGCCACATTGGTTAATGTATTACTCAATATTTACTTTACCAAACTACACTTTTTTTGTGAACATAGTTAATACACCATTGCTGCTTACACAGAACAGGATTTACTCAGGTCTACATTATATCTGGCAATGTAGCCTACCTTCAGATGCATATACCAATCAGATGTACAGTATGTGATAAAGTGAAAGGAGAGTCTAAGTTAGACACCTTTGAGTATCACAAAGGAATCAAAAATCTAGGATGGGATGCTTAAACTCCTTCTGCAATGCCTGAAGAGAGTTGCATGCCTGAGAAGACATTTATGAGCTGCTGAGAGAGGACACTCCTAGAAACAAGGCAAAGGGGAAATGTTAAGCCTGAGGTGTTTCTGAAATTCCATCTTCTCTGGAAATGAGATAATGGAGGCAAGGCTGCAGATAGATTTTTCTCTTCCCTAGGGCTTGAAACCTGAAGGTATGTATCTAGACCTATTCATTTAGAGAATAAACTGAAGTTGCTTCTGTTCTTTAAAATGCAGTTATTGATGTTTACAGCTTTTAAACAGCAAATGGGAGATCTGGATTTAATATATCTTTGGATCTAGATTTAATATATACTTAGCCTTGTAAGTATTCCAAGCTGTATCTTCCAGCACTAAATGCTCCGCAAGGCTTGGACTGTTGCCAGTGACGTTAACGAAGTATTTTAACCAGGCAGCACAGAATAAGAAGTTTATTAGGCTAAGAAAGAAGACTAGAAGAGAAGTGAAGGGAACCTAAATGTCAGGCTTTGTAATGAGTGATCTTGCCTACGTGCCAGTGGAATAGGGAGGGAGTCTTGGGGATCAGAGTCCAGGATTCCCCAGATACAGCTCAGGATTAAAGGGACATCAGCTTCACCTGACAGGATGGAAAGTGCCACTCCACTTAGCTCAACAACTAAGGAACTCTCTTGTGAGTAGTAGTTTTGATTTGAATGCCTAATTCAAAGAGAATACTGTGGCAAATCTGGCCATATAGAGAGGCAGACACTTAAAGAAAATCATATGAATTTAGGTAACTCTTGAATGTTAGATTTCACTCTTCTGGTTGTCTTGGTGCTTTTTTTGTACCTGGCCTTCATTCTGTTCAAGTATCTGGTTGTCAGGCATTTTAAAGTAGGGACCAAATATAACCTTATTTTGGGATCCCGCTGTTTGTCCTAATTTTCAAAATTAAAAACTAATATTAACTAAAACCATTAGATCCTTGATCAAAATTATCAAAACAGATGTGATTGATTTCTATTCTGTATTTCACATCCTTGTTCTTAGCCATATCCATATGTAGGTGTTCCCAATTATGAACCAGGACATTCTACAATTTGAAGATTGTATCGTTGCTACATTTTCTCAATGGTGCTAGGGTATAGTTTAACTTTTCAGTTGATGGTTATACTAATATTTTTGTTATGCTGGAGTAGAATTTTCTTTTTTTCTTTCCTTCAGCACAGAACAACTAAATAACATATTGAAGCCCTTCAATTAATTTGACAATTACTCTGATTCTTCTCCTCATCTCTGTTATTTTCAGCACATATTCAGTAAATTTATAAAATGGATTTGGGGAATCTGTATTTTTTTTTAGCTGCTCATGCTTTTCAGGAATGATTTGGTAAGTGAACAACTTAAATGAGTCTGCATGCTCTCTTTTGAAAAGCAGGGGAAAATCCTGAAATAGCTTGGACTTCTACTAATTAGAGCAGGAAGAATTTGAAACTTAGAAGACTTTGTTTGCAAATTTGATTAGGTATCAAGTGATGCAGAGGGGCACCATATTGACAACTAAGATCTCAGTATGACTTAGACAATTAAGTTGGTTAGATGATTATTGTATACTTTTTTTTATTCACAGGTGCATAAACAGCCTGCAGTCTGTCCCATTATATGGACATGTGAAGCCATTACTGTGAAGTAAATTTGGATATGGGGGGCATCGTCTGCTGCACAGGTCCTGTTTGCATGTGTGTAGATTTGCCATGTGACATGCGAAGTGTCTTAAGACCTTTTTTGCTAAAGTTTGTAAGGAAATCTTTAACCCAGATTGATAGTGGACTTTGCCACCCCAGAGATTGTGTAAGTGGTCTGTTTCAGTGGAATACAGGAAACTGGTTGCTAAGAGGCTGGAGACATATTCAGCTTGATAGTTGGAACAGTCCATTAGTGACATTTGAAAGAGCCAGTTTGATTGTCTCTCACCATCCTCACTTCTGTTCAGAATTTGCTACCACTTAGGGCGCTGTAAGAGAGGACTTACGTAAGACTTTTAAGATCAGACAGACCTGGGGTATTGGAATGTAGCATGCTGAGAGGAAATGATGAAATCTGTATATCTCATGCAGCATCAAACAGTACCTGATGTTCTGAAAGTGCAGCTGGATATATCTAATGTGATGTGACAGCAAATATGGAGAAAGAGTGTTAGGAAAATCACCAAAACCACCTGAAATATTTCTGCCTCTGGAAATACATGGAAGATCTCAGGTCATGCTTTCTGGAACCAGAAGTTAGAATAAAAAGATGATGCAGATCAACATTCCTAGAGAAATGTTGTGTATAACACTGAAGCACAGGAACAGTTAGCAGACTCTATTATACAAACTAACCACAGAGTAATAAACAGGAATGGAAGATTAAGCAGTGTGGCAAAATCTATTCCAGTATCCAGTGACAGGTGATACAGCTGAACGAGATGCTTTTTCTTTCCACAGAATTAGTGTATTTTACTACTCTTCAATGGAAGCCAAAATAGGTATCATCTTAAACAAAGCTATAGTACAATTAAATTAGAATAAAAGGGTTATTTTATCAACATGATGTTTTGTCATGAAAGGAAGCAGTCTTGAATCACAGGTGGCATGCTCCCAACTATATCGAACCAAAAGATCTTGACAGCAGAACAATGTTGTTTATGAAAACACAAAACCAAGGGAGGTGTGATTAATTATGCTTGTTCTTGGAGGATGTCAGAATTGATTAACAGATAAATGGCTGAATGATTCACCTCCTGCAGGTCAAAGTGATTGCACAGAGCTGAAATTAACATACTTAATACAGGGGTTGCCTCAGCAGAAGAAAGCATGGGAAGGTGATATAAACTACTAGCAATCCCTCTTGCCTGGCTCATGCCAGCCCTTGATTTCACAGGATATTGCAGTTCAAGGAGCATTATGCCACTCATTCTTCATGCAAAAAGATATAGATATTTTTCTAATTTCAAGAATAAATGTATTTTTGGTGACTTCTTTTACATCTTTGTTATTCTTTCTAACCTGAGTCTTTTTCAAAAAACTAAAAAGGAAATGTTGCTTAAGTTAAAAAAAAATGTGGAAAAAGCTATTGGAGTTAAAGAAGCAATAGGTTATTTGGGAAGTTCAACTGCATATAGATGAGAATATATGGAGACTACTCATTCTAGTATATGGTAAATAGTATCTAATATATGCATAAGAAATAATGAATGTTTTGAATACTAAGAGTTTTGGAAAACCCTTAGATATATGGAAAGATACACAAATCCTACAGAAAGATCAAGCACTGTACCAATCTCCCCCCATACCCCTATTTCAGGCAATTGCTTTAAATATTATTAGTACGTATCATAATTTGTAACTTATGGAATCAGCCATGATATAAAAAGCATAACTTGAAAACCACTATAGTTATATCTGGTTATTTCTACTCACTTTTTTCCCATGTAAATTAATGTGAAAATTATTCTATTTTCCCTGATATTGCCTGCCCTTCTCACAACTAATACACTTCAACACTCCACCCTGTTCAAGATACCTTGCCTCCTGAGGAAGCTGTGAAAAATGCTTTTTGGTAAAATGCTGAGATACTTTTGGTGTTGAACACCTTAATAAAATGCAGGATGGCAGGTCATAAGTCTATATTGAGTTCAGTGTTTAATATATAAAATATAAGACCAGGTATTTTACCATGAAGATTTAGAGACACAACAAGCAGGTTCTCATTAAGGTTAGATTAGCCTGTTGCTATCCATGGAAAGCCTCTCAGAGCTGCAAGCCTGCTTTGGGCACCAGCTGTGACTGTGTTTGAATGAGGAACAGGAGAAAAGAGGGAATATATTAAATGTACAGGAAAACAGAACTCTGATGTTTCCAAATTTTTAATTAGTTACCTTAGCAGATTAACAGTGCTTTTGGATTGCAAGCAGAAAGCATCCCCATACACACACACTCTACAAAACCTTGGCTGAAATCAAGAAAACTATGGCACTGCCATTAACCTGTGTGTGAAATTTAGGTGCTTTCATCTCTGAACAATTTACTAATGTGTTTTTGAAACAGGATAAAAATTAGGAGGCCAAAAAAACCCACCAAAAAAATCCAAAAACCAACCCCCTCCAAAAAAGAAAAGGAAATAAAACATTTATAAGACAATACTTTCAGATGAGGCAAAATATGTTTAAAATTTACTCTCGATTATAGACCAGAGGAAATCTTTATAGACTGTATTAACATCAATCTGAACTATGGTGGTATAAGTTGCAATAAAAAGCCATAATGTGAGCTGTTCTTCCTGATTTTCTTTCCTCATCAGGATAGTGGGCTAATATTTGCAATGCATTGCTCAGCAGAAGTCCAGCACATTCATAGCTGTCCAACACAGAGGCAATAGAAATGTCAGGTGATAATTAAACATCAAGCCTATCATTTTCAGTTCTGTTAAAAGAAAAGATTGGTAGAGATTTCAGGTGAACAGAGAGCATTTAGGGACATCACAGTAAAGGCACAGTCAGCAGCTCAACCAGCTCAGTAAGAAGCTCAGAAGCAGTATTTCAAGAGGGGTTTTTTGTTTGGTTGGTTTTGTTTGTTTGTTTCACTTGGAGGAATTGCTTTTTTGTCTGTTTTTCCTATTTATTTGACACATATCTCTCTCCTCCCCCATTCTCACAGCTTTGCACATTTTCCTTTACAACTTACTTTTCCCCTTCAATGAACATTTATCAAGGCAACACTGAAATCCACAAAGTTTGCTGAAGGGACAAATCTCTACAGCTGCCTTCATCAGACTGGCAGCTCAGTGGAAACCTATACTGTAAATTAGAGGGTTTCTTCTCAGGTGCCAATCAAGCACTGTTTCTAAACACTAAAAATTAAATGAAAAAAAAACCACCCCACAACCCAAACAGTCTTCAAGAAGTGAAAACAAAATACAATAAAGGTTATTTGCACATTATTTTGTTTTGCTGCGTATGCTGTTACTTCCAGTTGTTACTGAGGTTCTTTCCCCTGCAGCAAGTGTTGCTGATTCACGAGCACTGATAGCCGTACAGCACAGGCAGTATTCAGAGCTGATTCTACCACCACATGCCTATTCACAAAAGAGTCTGATGAGTCCCTTTTTTATGACACCCTCCTACAGGACACAGAATCCACTACAGACTTTTCCTGTTACTTTCCCCTCTCAATCTAAGTAACCTGCAGCCATCATCTGGAAATAAAGCTTTCTTCTTAGTGTTAATAGCTAAAGTACACCAAAAAATTATTTTCATTTCCACTTTAGTAGCATTGTCAACCTTAGCGACTCTAATCTATCACTTAATATGAAGGCTGTAGTAAGGCTTACCCACCACTTCTATGGGAAGACAAGTTTTTCCTCATGCAAAAAATCTGGACAAAAGTTTTTCAGATTAACATTGGAGGGATGTTTTTTTTCTGTGGCTAATATCACCTAATTCTGGGCCATATCCTTTTGTTTCTGACAACTGCAGTTGTTGAGTACATTTGAGTATTCACACATTCCTTTGCTTCTTAGACCTGGCAAAATTGCTACATGTCTACTTTTAAGCCTGTTTTGAACTCAGGTTTGTAAAATAAACAGGCTACAAAAGCCAGAAATCTTGTATAGTGACTTTGTAATATAGCTCAAAGTGTAGTAATTAAAAAGACCCCACCTTTTTAATTTCATTTTATTTATCTGACTTATTTAAGCCAGCTTTGAATTAAACTTAATATATATACATACACTTGTAATTATGCCCAAGAATATTAATTACTTTTGTCACATTTTCTTTCCAGTTATGATGTCTGCAATGAGGTAGTATTGAGTCCTACTCAGCACTGAGTTACTCATTCTCAAAATTCTTGCTTTTGCAGAAGGTGTTTCCAGAATAAGCAGTTCAGATCAGTAAGAAACATGGGAACCTAAATTTCAAATAATATATTTTCTTTACTAGTGAGATAACAGGGTGATAAACAGGTTTTTCTTTGGAAAGGCTTTATAATGAACATTTACAGTTACAATCATAAGTTACAGCTTCCATACAGAAACTCAAGCACAAAGATAACCAGGGGAGGAATTTTTTTGGGGTGTTTTTTTGGTTGGTTTTTTGTTTGGTTGGGGTTTTTTTCCTTGCTGTTTTGTTAATGCTGCTTCCTGGAAATTGCTTTTTAGGATGAAAAATTGCATTATTTGGTAAGATAATCATAGGCTCTATAAATAAAGATTCTCTGCAGAGTACAGACTTGTTGGCTGCAGTTATACCTTGTTTAGTTTTTAAGTTAATGTCAGGAAAGTACAGTGCTTGCTTGAGAAATTATCTTAAACATAGGTTCTTCACTTTGTCAGTCTCCTGCAGTGAACGCTACAGAACAACAGCGGGTTGCAGAATGCAGACAAATGCAGAAATCAAATGCACTTTGTACTGTTCTGCCCTAGTCCTATTAAGAGCAAACAGCAGAGCAGAACAGTGTAGGTGTCATTATTCCAGATGCTTTTGTTCCCTGCTGGAAGACCGCAACTTTACAATGTATTTCCTATAAATTTAATAAAAGAAATATTTTTTTCTGTCCAGAAATAAAACAGTTTTAGTGTTGCAAACCAATATTTTAGCTTTCTTAGTAATACCACAGTTTTCCAGAATATGCATGGAAGGAAAATATAATTTTGCTTTTTAGAATTGTTAATGAACTTAGTCATTCCATCAAGTCAACAGGGATCCTCTGAGTCCGAGTACTATGCTCGGCTCAGTGCTGAGACTAAAGAGCATTGTGCACAAACACCTTTACACCATGAGCTGGTTAGCTAAAACATTGCTAATGATAGGCTTTCTCTGTAGATCCAGAAGGTGGTGAGTAACTGCAGGGTTAAAACTGTTCTTATCTCTGTGGGTCTGTGTTTCTGCAGCGAAACTACACCATGATGCTATTGCAACATGTTGTTAAAAGAGGTAAGTTCAAAGTTAAATATAGCCAGATTTATAAGTGCATTGCAGTTTTGAAACACCTGCATCAGGTGCTAACAGAGAGAGACTGGGAGCCAGCAGGACTAAGAGGACAAAGGTTTGGAAGACAATCAGGGACGTGAAGCCTGCTGGAAGTTCCAGCTTCAAAAATACTACCCTTAGATCCATACATACCTGAGGGCTTTTCACTATTACATTGAACCTGAGGAGCATATATAACTGTACTGGAATAGTAACTTTTGCCTCCTCCGAGCTCCAGAGGCAGAAGCCGGCAGTCAATAGGGTGAAAGACTGTCTGCTTTGAGGGTCCAGCTGGAAGGGGAAAAGACACAGTGGTCGTGCACTTACTCCTGGGGTGTTCCGATGGTGTCCTGTGCACAATGAACAAAGGCAGTTCAGTGTGATGCTAAGAAAGGGCTCAAAACCGCTGAAACCATTTTGATCTGGAAAAAGCTTGCCACATGTCTGCTGCATCTTGTGTCTGACTTTCAGACGATAGCGCTGTGCATTAAGTCTTTATGTAGCTGGAGCCAGTCTGTCATTTGGAAATTGGCTTGTAATTTAAGGCTTACAGGGCACAGAGGCATCATGCAAGATACAGGCTGAGCAGAGGGAGTGAGCACAATGCACCCACTGGCATAATGCAATTACCAAAATTTCAGTAACATTTGAAATAGTGGGTTTAGGCACCATCTTGTCACATTTAAGGTCTTCAGTCACAAGTATGTGTACACAAAGAAGCAAGAAAAGCCATTGGATAAGTTTCATTAAATTAAAAACAAACAAAAAAGGAGTAAAGAAAGTTGGAAACACTTTCATCAGGGTTTTATTATATCATCCCTGGAGATGAGCAATAATTAGGAGCAAAAGAAAACAAGCAGATTATTGTGACAGCATACTGGAAAGGAGGGAGGCAATTCAGTCAGATCACTGACTCAACGCTTAGCAGCTCAAGTCCTTTATCAGTTTAAATCAGTGTGTAAACGTCTGCTGTATTGGGCATCAGGAAGAAATTTCATACAATTTCTTTACTAGCAAGAAAAAGCTGGACCATTACTGGCTGTTAGCAGTAACTCACACAGAAACCGCAAGGCAAATTTCTTCAGTGATGGTGTCAAGAATGTGATGCTAGCACAATAATAGCAGAATAATTCAAAAGCTATGCAGTTTTGACTCTCTAGTCTGACTCACCCTTGAAAAAGCTGTTTAAACCTGATCACCATGTTACAGAACTCTCCTATTGATGCAACGGTTATTTGTGCTTGATTTCTAAATGTCTTTAGCAAGCTGACAGCTAGGGCGAATACAGAGGCTGGCTATAAGATTTGAAAATGCATCTTTCGTTGCATACATCACCTTTACAGAGGAAAATATGGCTCATTCCATTCTAATTCTTCCAGAGAAAAGGCCACGTCACTACAGTTCTTAGGCAAAAAGCTTTTCCAGGAATGATTTAGCTGCATTTGTATCAGGCAGCGAATCCTGTCTGGAAATCTACAGTCCCCCCTGCTTATGAAAGTCTGTGAGAATTGACAAGGAGTTTCAGTTAGATGCATATTGCTACTGTTGGAAAGATTGAGGCTTGCCTTGGAAGAAAAGACGCTGCTTCCTACAGACGTGAAAGTATGCTGAATTAAATTTTCTCACATTAGAGAAGTTGAGAAATAACAACACTAAAGCTTTCATAATCTGACTGCTGCCCATAGCATGTGGTATTATCACACAACCCTTGGTAAGCATTCTCATGCCATTTATAAAACTGTGATAACATCAGATAACACTGTACACAGATGTATTGATCCATAAGTATTTAACTAGCATGTCTTTACCTGAACACTGCTCAAAAATATGAAAACTTTACTGATAAAATACCTACAAAACAGTGAGGTCTGCCAGTCTCCAGATTTTATTGTGGGTATCAGAATGTTTATTGCTTCTTTTAAATATCTAGTATTACAAGACCTGTGAGCAGAAGGGTAACTTCCTTCCCCTTTAAATTAAATAATAGCAAGTAGTTTGATTCATTTGCAAGCAATTCTATCAGCTAGTTGAAGAAAATGAATCATCACCAAAGTCTACACTACAGAAATGCAGAAACCAAGGAATTACTTGTAAAAAAAATTTTTCTTTTGCATTGGCCAAAGTGAATCTTTCAAGTGAGAAGCTGATTGGACTACTGAAAGTTTTCAGTGGCAATAATGCACTACTTTATTTCCCTTTTATACAAGTACACCCTGCGTAAGACTCCTATGGACATCTCTATATTGCATGATAGGACTTGGTACAGGTCTCTGGGTTAAATAAAACCTGCTGGTAAGCTCAAATGTGCCAAATTTTGTACCAAATTAAGAAACAGCAGAGCTTGTGGTGAATGTTGAGAATGGGACTTCAAGGTCAAACAGTATCACAAAAATGGACTTTACAGCTTTCTGAGCCCAAAAGGGGAACCAGCTCAGACATTGTTGCGCCATGTACTCCAGAGCTTCCTATTCTGGGGTCAAGGGCTGTGCAGCCCTACCACAGGATAAAGTTATGTTTGTAAAGTATTTTGGAATAGGATTGTGAGTAATATCACAGAAATATAAAAACATTTTCTTAAAATTTCTGTCTGCTTTTAGATCTGTCTTATGCTTTTGTACACTGGAATTCACTTGTTGGGGAATCACAACTAATTATTTTGGGGAGCCGAAACTCCTATTATCTATGTTTTTCCCCTTCCCTGCCAGCCTCAGTGAGTGTGATGCCCAGGGTCTTGTTTGAAGCATCAAAGCAATGGGCCCCAGGTAAAGAAAGAGCTTAACCTAGATGGAATGGAAGAATCTTCCACTGGTCCATCATATCTAGCCATCTCAAGCAAAGTGTGATGCTTTTTGGTCTGGCAATGGCATTACCACTTCACCAGCAATTTATGACCTAGTTCTAATAAAAAAGTACACCTGTGAGTCAGTTCACTGTCTCAATAAGGACAGTCACGTTTGTACAGTAACTCTGTTTGCAGAAATAACTCTATTGTAAGGGACTCCAGGGTTTGGGCCACTATTTTCCCCTGTTAGTCTGCATACCTTGCTCTCTTTTTGAAGGTGTAGGTATATGTATTCCTATATCTAAAGCTCCTAAAGCACAAACAAGATTGACCTGGGTCAAATACTCTTTAACTGACACTTCATAACTAAATAAAGAAATAAATGTGTAACATTGTTCAGCTGTTGATTCGTTATGATAGCAAGAAACAAACTGCCAAATTTGTATGCCATCAACAAAACATCTAGTTTGTATGAAGGAACCAATTAAGCAATATCAATGACTGCACAACTAAATACTATTGAGCATGTTCCACACTGCTTCTCCTTTACATATTAGAAGATTAATGGTCTTTGGTAGTTTTATCCCCCATGCTTGGCTAGTTTATGCACAAGACAGGAGTTTACACTGATTCAAAACAGTATTAGTTTAAAATATTACAGATTCCATGTATAGAAAGATTCATTTTTGTTTCAAATTGCCTTATTTGAATTTGATTCCTAGGGAACTTCAGCTAAACTAAAAGTCCAATTTAAAATGATGAGTTTTCAAGCTTCACTGATTTAGTGAAATTGTTCAAAATCATATGTCAAATTGATCACTACTATTCTTTTCCATAAACAAACACTCAAGCTAGATTTTCATGTGCCCTACATCTAGCTTGGATAAATTAGCTTGGTACTTGAAGCACTGGCATTCAGTGCTGCCAGTAATTTACAAGTGAATGTTCACTTTGTGTGGATGTAAATGCCCACTTAAAGTGCAGATCCAGCCTTTTCACCATCTGTGATCAGATTCACAAGTCAGGGCCTGGCCTTGCTTACACCATAGGGAGTTCCACTAAAATTGGTAGACAGGGGTTCTAAAGCACAATAAAAGCGGTCACAAAAATTAAAGGCAGAGCTACTCTGTCAATTATAATGAAAGATGGCTGTATATAAGCTAGTTTAAGAAGCAGAGTCATTTAGGTATCACAAAGTAGGCTAATTTGTCCTCCTTCTTGATGATTTCTATGTAAAACCACTTTATCATGTCTATTGGAAACCATTGCTGGATCAAATCCTGTATAAATTCATTGAATGGTTTGTGTGCATTACAAATGTTTGTTCAGTTCAATTTGTATCACAAATAGAAAACAATATTTTCACATATTTACAGAAGCAATTAGGTTGTAAGGGACCTCTTGAGATCATCTAGTCCAACTCCCATGCTCAAGCAGGATCAGATAAAGCCAACAGTCCAGGAGCTTGTCCAGTCAGGTTTTGAGTACCTCCAAGGCTGGTAACTCCACAACCTATCCAGACAGCCTATTTTGGTGTTTGACCCTCCTCACAGTAAAAAATTTTTTTTCTTGTTTCAGATGGAATTTCTTGTGTTCATTTTCTCTTGTCCTGTCAGTGAGCACCATTGAGAAGAGCCTGGCTCCCTCACAGCAGGCATTTACACATCTTGAGAAGATCTCCTCTGAGCCTTCTCTTCTCCAGGCTGAAAAGTCCCACCTTCCCAGTTTGTTTAAATACTTCCTATCCTGGTCCTCCTCCACCAAAGATACGTTTTGTTCCAGAACTTCCCACTGGCCTCAGGGGCCTGGGATCCCTAAAGACCAGTTTTAATGGTGGAGAATTCTTTTAACTAGGAGTGAATTTTCCTCTCACATCTAGGTTGATCAAGGCAGAAATATGTGTGGGATCCTCCCTCTATCATCTCCAGGAATCACTTACATGGTTCAGGAACTAGGTTCAGTCTACTGTGGTTTAACAGGGCCTTACTACAGGCTTAGTTCGTTAAAGAATAGTAAAGAGGCAGACTCCTACTGGAGCTGCAACTGTGTGGTATGGACTACACTGGAACCAGTTTATTTGCCTTTTCAGATTTCATGCAAAGAGCTGATAGCGGTGTCCAGAAAAGCCTGGGCACTGGATCTGAAGTCGATGATAGCTAGATGTACAAACAAATAAGTAAAGGAGTGATGACCAATGCAACATGAATTACTAGTGGACAGCTTCCAAATGAAGCAAAGTTAAGAAAAATATGGGCTAATGAAGTCATGCTCCCTGTGTCTTATCTCTACCTGCATGCCCAACACAATGGCTTTCATTAGTCATTCAGGTAACCTGTCTGGAAAGCACAATGGAAGAGTGGGTAGGTTTTTTGTCTCTACTGGAAGCAATTAGGTAGGAAAATGGATCAGAGGAAACTCTACTGGGAATGTGGTATTTTGTGATCTCTATGGAAAAAAATGAACAATGACATACTTTGTATTAAAAGCTTTTTGGGTATAGAACTGCTGAAGATACGCGAGACACTGCACTTTGTGTCCCAGAATATCCGAGACTATGATTCCTTTTACAGTATGTGTTCCAGCCTGTTAAAATCTGTAATCACCATCTTGAGAAGGGGCTCCAGTAATTTTGCTAACGTAAATGCTGAGTGCTAGATTGAGGCTGACAGTGAGTTCCCAGATCGGGGGAACCTGAGCAAGAGCTGAGAACCCCACCAGGAGCTGGCAGCTCTTGTGAGCAAGGCTGACATGGCTTGAGTCTCGCTAAGAAGAACTACAGGAGATTTAAACAGCCCTGAGGAGTGCAAACAACCAGGATTGCTGCCAACAGGGCATGGTGTGGTGTGGCAGTTTGCATAGGGAGGACATGTAAAGAGGGTCGTGCACCCCACTTGTAGGTTTATGACCCAGGGGAACACTCTAGGTCTTTGCCAGGATGGTGGGCACTCACCTCAGAGTTAAAGCCAGTGCAGTCACAAAGAAAGCTCCCATAACATCTGGTGCTTCAGCCCAGATGGAAATAGTAAGGAAGGAGGCATCAGTACAGGTGGTAGGCTGCCATGAGTGACCTCTTCTTCTGGAAAAAGAGTATGTATTTGCCTTAGGTGTGTGTGGGCTGATGATCTGTTTTGACAGGTGGATGAGTTGCAGGAAACAGTTAAAAGGCTATACAGTATTAGAGGGTTCCAGGTGGAGATAGGCAGGTGGTTTCAGGACCTGAAATGGACAACACAGAGAATGAGGCACTTTGGACCCTACTGACCTGTTGCTGCAGCTTAATAGTTTGGAGAGTGCTGCAAGGCCTTTTACGATCTCATACCAGCACACTCTTCATATAGTCCCTCTGCTGCCTTCTCCTTGTCTGGCCTCATCCAGGGCCCACTCTCTCTTCTCTTGCTTCTTCCTCTCCTCTTTTCTTCCTCAGCTGCTCTCTCTTCATTGACTCTCAACATCTGCCAACCAGCTGCCCCTGAAGCCAGCCCACAGCTGTATATTATCAATGATAATTAACCCACCTTCATTCCACTATGCTTCCCCTCCCTTTTTTCCCTTAACATTAACATTTCATACCTTATGTTTTTAAACAATCATTACAACCTTTTTACAAATAAATTTTGCATACAGCCCTCTATAATTCCTCTAGACTTCCCCCTTTTTTTCTTTTTAACATTTCATACTTTGTTTTTACCAACCATCATATCCTTTTTACAAATAAACTTTTCATACAATCCAGACAACTTGTGCCTGAACTCATACTCATATTCCTTCTTCACTTTTACCTTGGGCTTTTCATCTTCTGCAAGTTGATTCCCTTTCTCCTTGTCTGCTTTCTTAGCATATGGAATTTTGATTTCTTCAGAGGGGGGTTGTGATGAACTTATAGTGCCTTGTCCTTTCACCTCTTGGATCACTCAGGTTACTTTCCAGTATGAGCTTTCAGCAGCAGCAGATCTAGAATACAACACTAACACATAATTCCATGTCCTGAAAAACTTCTTAACGTCCTTGTGGTCACCTATTTCTTCTTCAACTTGAGACACCTTCAATAAGCACATAAATGCTGGCAAGAATACCACCAGGCCAAGCAGCAGTAGCAACAGCAGGAGCCGCTCGCAGCACCACACTGCTCCCACACCTTTCCCCGGCACAGCCATGACCGCTGTCTAGCTGAACCTGCTCTGGACCTGCCACCACTGTGGGCTACTGCCATGTTTGGCCATGTACTCTGCCGCTATTGCCCATTACCCTCAGTCTCTTAACACCACGGCTGTCAGGCTTCCTTCTCTTTAATCCCAACGGCTCACCTTTACCCATGTCTGATCCGGATCCCCAGGCTCTTCCCACCTATCTCAACATGATCTGGATTGCAGGCTACCCCCACCTGTCTCTACTACATGGGGTCACTGCCATTACTTTTTCAAACATCCACCAGCACAGCCATCACCACTGTCACCGCTCATTACACTCAGTCTCATAATCTGAAGGCCTCACATGGGGCACCAACTGTCACAGCCCTCTCCAAACTATCAAGCTGCAACAAGGCCTTTTACCATCCCATCCAGCACACTCTTCATATAGTCCCTCTGCTGCCCTCACCTCATCCAGGACCCACTCTCTCTTCTCTTACTTCTTCCTCTCCTCTATTCTTCCTTGGCTGCTCTCGCTTCATTGGCTCTCAACCACTTCACTTAACCAGCCACACCTGCACCTTACCTACATCAGCCAACCCACCGCCCCTGAAGCCAACCCACAGCTGTGTATTATCAATGCTAACTAACCCAGCTTCATTCCACTACACTGACCCACAAAAGTAGGACACTGCTTCAGTCTCTATCCTTCTGCATCACAATGAGGAGCAGATATGAAGCTTTAGCAGCTACAGACACTCATGAACAAGGTTTGCATGGAGGTACTTCCCCAGCAGCACACCTTGGTTACTGCAAAAAGAAACATCAGGTACTTGTGGTGGGTAACTGTGTTAGGGGGCACTGAGGCATCCATCAGCCAGCCTGATAGGGGGTCACAAGAAGTATGCTACCTTCCAGGAGCTAAAATCTGAGATATTGCTGAGAGGGTGCCACAACTTGTCAAGAGCAGAGACTACTATCCTCTGGTAGTCTTTCATGTGGGCTCAAATGACACTACAAGCCAAAACCTGGCTAGAATCAAGGAATACTATAAAGCCCTGGGGGTGCAGCTGAAAAATGTCGGTGCCCCAGTTATTTTCTCATCCATTTTACCAGTAAGAGGAAAGGGTGCATCCAGTAATAGGCTTATAGTACACATCAACTTCTGGCTTTGCAGCTAATGCTGTTGTGAGTGTTTTGGCTTCAGCAAAAATGGGATATTCAAGGATGTGTGTCACTATGGTGAACTCCCTTACATCCTTCCTGGGAAACCATGTGCTCAATTACCTCTCTGAAATGTCTATACATAAACACATGTAGTATGGGTAATAAACAGGAAGAATCAGAGATGTGTGTGTGGTCACAAGACTGCAATCTCATTGCAATTACAGAGACTTGATGGGATATCCCACATGACTGGGAGTTCTGGTGGGCAGCAAGTTGCCCGTGAGCCAGCAGTGTGCCCTGGTGGCCAAGGCGGCCAAGGGGATCCTGGGGTGCATCAGGGGGAGCATGGCCAGCAGGTCGAGGGAGGTGATCCTCCCCCTCTACTCTGCCCTGGTGAGGCCCCACCTGGAGTGCTGGGTCCAGTTCTGGGCTCCCCAGTTCAGGAAAGACGGGGAACTACTGGAGAGGGTCCAGCACAGGGCTACAAAGATGATGAAGGAACTGGAGCATTTCCCTAATGAGGAAAGGCTGAGGGAGCTGGGCCTGTTTAGCCTGGAGAAGAGAAGATAGAAAGGGTATATTATCAAGGTCTACAAATAACTTAAGGGTGAGTGTCAAGAGGACAGGGCCAGAAACTTTTCAGTGGTGCCCAGTGACAGGATAAGGGGCAACAGGCACAAACTGCAATGCAAGAAGTTCCACCTGAATACGAGGAAGAACTTCTTTACATTGAGGGTGACAGAGCCCTGGAACAGGCTGCCCAGAGAGGCTGTGCAGTCTCCTTCTGTGAAGACATTCAGAACCCATGTGGGTGGGATCCTGTCCAACCTGCTCTGAAGAACCTGCTTTAGCACAGGGAGCTGGACCAGATGATCTCCAGAGGTCACTTCCAACCCCAACCATTCTGTGATGCTGTAAAATCCTTCCTGAGTTGTTGACTGGGGGTGCTCATTGAAGCAGTAGTCTGAAGATGGCACAAGAAGGCTTTCTTGTGTAGAAAGGTAGAACTCTTTCTACCACCACTGTTTTTTGAAGACAAAAAATATTCAGGGAATGGGTACCGCTTTTACATAGACAAAATACTGAAATAAATATAGACCTTTGCTAGGTAAAGCCTTATTACTTAATAGTAAGAATAATTTAATTTATACATAGCTGTGGGATAAGTTTTCAGGTTTTTGACAGTAATAATATAATTTATTATTTGTTTTGAATTATTTCTGTTAGGAAAAAAATGTATGTGCTTAATTTTTCAGAAATTTTCTGTCAGCCATTCATAAAAATGAAATCTGTCCTTGCACCTCTCCTCCTGCATTTATTCTTTTTGCTTTTGGTCTTTATAGCAAAATTTTTAAAGTGGACTACAGGCATAGGTTTACCAAGCAGAAAGAGAGAAGCTAGCAAAATGGGTGTCTCTCCACTGACACAGTGCATGATGTCCTCTCTCCTTATATCTCCAAAACATCACCCTCGAGATGGTGCTTAATAAAGAAGTATTAAAGGAGCTTTGTTATAGTTTTTCTGAAACACTTCAATTTTTAACTTACAATCCTTTATTTCTATTTGTTCTAATGCTTCTATTGTTGAAATACTGTTGAAACTCCCAGAAAAGGAAGGATATTTTTCCTATTCAGAAAGTATATATTCTGTGAATAATGTGGCTGACTAAAGATTTTTTTATTGTCCTTTTCATTACCAAAAAGATATGGAGAATATGAGAATGTGGAGGAGATGAAATATATTCTATGTATTATTCTATATTGTATATTTTAATGTGAGGATCTATATGCCTCTCTTTTAATTGATCAGAAGGGTTTATATTTGTCTTGCCGTGAGACAAGATGAGGAATCTTACAAAAGCACTTCAGCACTCAGTGTCAATGTGTTGACTACATAATTAAAGAGAAAAATTTTCTATGGAAAGTGAAGTTTCTGCCAGATGTTTGCTTTTAAAAAAGAATCCTCAGAAGCAGCTGTCGAAGAAACTTTTAAGCATAAGATTGTCTAGCAATATCTTGGAGGGAATTGAAATGAAGAACCATCACTTCATGGATTAAAAGTATGGTGGCCTATTACTTTGTTATGTGACTGAGAAAAACTTTCCATGAGTGACATGATTAAAGGAATACCCCTATAAATAGTGCCAGAACTTCCCATCAAATGGTTAAATCTTTTTTTTTTTTTTTTAAACCAAACAAACAGATTTGAGTGTATCTGATGGAGCCAGGAAATTTAACTGTTCTGCTATGACTTCTGCAATTTGCCACAGAGCTGTAGAAAAATATCTGTACAACCTCTATGACATAAGTTTATATTTGAAAATTCTTCTCTGCTGATAAATTTTAACTTCTGAGGATATTTAGGATGTGACTGTAGGAAACTGTAACCCACATTTGTCCCAAGGGTTTGCAGACCTGGGTGAGTTTGTCATGTTACCTTACAACAGATTTTTTCTATTGTACCATTATTGAATGGTAGACTCGGAGGCTCTGCTGTTGCATCCGTTATCCAATAATGAAAAATTTCACTTAATAGTGGTCTCTACCCAGTTTGAGCTCATTTAACTTGAGCATAGTCAAGTGGCTTTTGTGCAAATGTATTAGTATCCTGCTGATGCATATAAAAGGATTGAGAATTATACTTTCAGTTGATTTCTTCCTTGACAAGCATTTTTAAATTACCACTTGGCCTGTTTTCAATCAGCTTTGAATTTCTGTCAGGCTGAGATACATTCTGTGTTTAATGAAGCAAATTGTTGATTAAGGCCTTTGCTATCATTAAAATTATTTGGCCCTTATTTTTAATTCTTTCTACCTCTGTTATTAGACAGTTATGCTGATTTGGAATGATGAGGTCAACAGTGATATTGGCTGCATTCTTACCCTTTATTGCACTGTTTACACAGTCTTTATTACACTAAAACAATACACTCTTTATTACACTAGTGCAAATATTTCTTTTAGGGCATGACAAAGTGATCCATACATTCCCTTCATTGTCTTAACTGTCAATCCTTGCAAACAAACAAACAAAAAAAAAAACCCCAACAAAACAAAACAAAAAGGTAGGAAGAAGGGGAAATATTTTGTTGCAATCAGTGTCCACAAAATTATATTTCATCATTTGTCATTCTTATACAAAAGATAAAGCGGTTGCAGTTTGATCCACTCTATCTAAATCAAGTGCAGGCTAGCTGCTTATTTATGAATGCGTTGTCATTCTTGCTTTTGGTAAAGTTATTTCCACCTATTCTACCTTTTTGCCTTTGCCTATCATTTAGATTGGGACCTTAAATGTAATTGGATATCACCCTAAATTTAAATGGAAGTGACTTTCTGGTGTCCAGTCCAGTTCCTACTGCAGGAAAAAGTAATGTACCATTCATGTTCTAAATTTATCAAAAAATGTCTTGACATTAAAAGATTAAAAATTGAAAAAACCCCACCCCCAAGCCCCCAGTCTACTGCTACTTTTGCTATTATGCTTGCCATTGATGTTTACTAACTTTTTCTTTCAGTAGTTTTAAGTATTTGCTGGGTATATGGCCAAGTTACACTCTTTCACTTTTTAGTTCATATTCTTCCTTATTAAAGAGTTATTTTCTCACTGCAGTGATTATCTCCTGTGTTATGCACAGACAGTAGTACTGTCCTACACTTCCTTTGACTAGGATAAGGAGATGTTATTTGCTCTTTGTGAGATAGTGTCTCCATGCCTTTGCTCTGCTTTCTCTGTGTTTGTTCTAGTATGTTCTCATATCTCCTGAGTACAGGTGATAGGGATTGTACTCACCATTCCACACGACCTTTAGTACCATGACATTAATAGTTCTCCATCTCCACAGGACATAACAACTGGTACATTCTGGACTTAGTGTTTATCATTATGCCATGCTGTCGAATCATACCTATTCCACGAATACCTAATGCCACTGAATATAATTTTTTTTCTCATTTCCAACTGATAAATTCCATTTCACTGCAGAAATTCTCAGTATTAAGTGTATGATCTTGCACCTTATTCTCCTAAACAACATTTTTAGAACATAGGGCCTTAAAGACAGACAATGTTTTCCTTACTTTGAATCTTCTGATCTTCTGTAATATGGAGACTATCACTCAGCTTTCCCTCATTGCCAGATACCATCAGACTTCCATTCCTTGTGCCAGGACCATTTAGCAGAATTTGTAAGTGGCCTCAAGCTCTACTCAGAAGCTCTGCTGATAAACTCTTTATATTTGTATATTTTGTATATTTACTGTATATTTACAATATATTGTAATATTGTATATTTAAAGCTTGTATATTGTATATTAATTTATTGTATATTTAAAGATTGTATATTTAAAGCTACCCATTTTTGTTCCCCCCCTAAGTCAGTCTCTTCTCTGACAGGATTTTATTAATCCCTGCCCTCTTCAGCTGCACTAATAAAATTTCTTACGTGTCATACCATCAAGTGATTTATAGTAATTCAGAGAGATTAGATCAATTGCTTCTCGTTTGTCTAAAAATGTATATAGCTCTTCATGTGAACAATAAATAAAAGTATGTGAACAATAAATAAAAGTAAGATTTATTTAGACAAATATCTGAATAATAACAAAGAATTGCATATTAATGAAACCCCCTCAACCAGAATACACAACTGTTCATTTCTTTTTAAGTCTTTGATAAAAAAAAATAATGCAACAAAACATTCTTCTGCCAGAATCCTTCATTCTTTAATTTGTTGAATACATTGGAGTAGAGCTGAAAGGGGGTGGGCGGTGGCGGGTATCATTCCCTTTTGTGGCTTATTTTGATGTTTGGAAAACTGTTCTCAGTCTGACTTGGATCAAAATCCAGGAATATTTGCATTTGCTAGGAAATAGTATGGAGTTTTGGCACTAGGAACATCCACCTGTCTGTCTGTCCTGTGGCCCATGGAAGACCTGGAGCTTGTGGTCATGGTACCCAGCAGGTGCTTTATTGAGGAACTCAGAGATGAGCTGGCAGGACACCAAGAAAAGTTTCAAAGCTTGTCTGGTGGCAGATTTCCAGTGGAATTTTATCACAATTGGACTATTTTAGTGAAAATTTTGCATTCTGAGGAAGTAAAAATTTCAAAAAGAAAATATTTTCTCTGAATTTTCTGACCAGCTTTAATATTAATTATTCTTGCTATGGGAGTAGGCAGATAATCTCTATGCAGGACACAGAGTGCTAAGTATTTATTGTTTTGAGATTTCTGATATGTCCTGTTAGGACCTTGAGGGCAATAAGGACCTTCCTGTTTCCATAGCTGGCAACGAACTAGGATGTTCATTTAACCCCATGTAAATGTCTGGAAAAAAGTTTACTTGCAAATTTGAGAAGAGCTATGAAATCTAATATTCAGTGTTTAGAAAAACGTCATGCTATGGATTTGATCCAGCTAAAACCAGTAGGCTAGGTAGCTTTTTTAAAAAAAATATGTATATTTTTTTTTCTTCAGTTCACATCAGTTTCCCAGTTCAATTTAATGTGAGGCCAAATTTACAAACTGGAACAATGGGATGAGAAGGAAGACAGAAATTCCGCAGTGTTGGAAAACAGACAAGGATATAATGAGACAGACTGTATTTAAGCTGGTATTGCCTGCAGAAAAGACATAAACTGATGAGTAACTAAGTAGGTTAAGTGTAGCTTTCTTCTTTTTCTTATGTTTACAGACCTTTCTAAATGTGTTACCTGTTTCTATTTGCCTTTAAGCTGGTGGTGACTCAAGGGTATATCTCTAACACAGAATGTAATCTGCTCCCAGGTTTGTGGTAGTTCCTTCAGTTGGAGCTTTAGAATATTTATAGCCAGCTTAGACCTTCAACATATTTCTCCATGATATCCCAAAAGTTGCCCTTTCAAGGCTTCAGGAATCAGTTTGAGAATCTAAGAAACCAAGTATCATTTTTTAGATGCTCCGTAAAATGTTACAGTTATTTAGTAAACACACATTAACATCCATTATAGCCCAGAATGTAAAGTTTCTAAACTGAAAGCTGCAAGTAAAACAGTATGCAGTGCTTCGTCTCAGTTTCAGATCAAATTCACATTTCAGAATATTGATGTTTCCTTGTGCAAATAAATTCATATTGTAATTCACAGTTGCAAAAATATCTTTTTATCCTGCTTAATATACATGGTATTTAAAGCTTATGCTCCAAGGCACAAACCAGCCATTAAGTCAGAGGAGGTATGAAGAAATATGTCCTATCAGTAATTTATTCTGTGCTTGTCAATGCTGGAATTTCTTGGTCCTTTCTAAATCATCTGGTACTAACCACAGCGAGACAGGATACTGAGTAAAACAGACTAATGATCTGATCCAACCTGGCAGCTTTTGTGAAGTTAAGTCACAAATGGAGGTAGGTTTATCCTGTAGATAACAATGGCAATTATATGCTTGTTAGTACAGCTTGACCTACTTTTCCTTTGATTTATGCAGCAAATGACAATTAAAGCTAATCTATGACAACTATTGTTTAAGCGCAAGTATTGCAGAGTTCTAGAACCATGTAAGATCAAACATTGTCTTTTCTGCTGTCTCCCAAAATCTTTGTAAGCCTCCATACATGTGTAAATTTTCTTTTGTCTTTGTATCTCCCGAAGTATGGCAATGCTCACTGTCTTGAGATTCAGTATATTGTCACAGAATATATACTGACTTTTTATTGCCCTGTCTGCCTCTCTAATGTATTTGTAAAGGGTATACTCAAATAACTACTGTACTGTGAGCAACATTGCATCTTAGAAATTGTAACTTCAAATGGACTAAAGCCTGCTATCAAATGGACTAAACCCTGCTATTATTTTTCTGTTTCTGTTTACCTGTTTTGGTTTGGTTTTTGTTTTTGTTTTTTTCTCTGAAAAATACCCTATTCACCTCCATTTGGTTTTCATAGCTGAGAAAAAAAGTGAATGAATAGTTCGGGAGCTGGCTTACCAGTATTATTTCGTAGCAGTACTGTGAGGTCTGAAACTGTATTTCTTGGACCAGCCGTACTGTGCTTTCATTCAGTATTTTTGATCAGTTGGTGTGACCTGCAGAGATGCTATGTTACTCTAGTGACTCGCACTCCTGAAAATATGGAAGTCAATAATATTAAATAAACTTCTAGTATTCACCTCCTATAGACTTCAACTTCTTCCTGTCTGCCTGAAATATATTTTTTGTTAAAATGTAAGCTCTCCTGGCTATAAACTGCGATGCTTTATGACTTAGAAAGTCCTGGATGCATTTATTTGTCTTTAAGAAAAAGTAGCTAGGCAATGTGCTCGTTGGCTAACGCCGCAGTGTATGGGGAGAGGCAGCACTGGCAGCCGGAGCGCAGCGGTGCAGGGCACCGAGCACAGAGCTGCCCAGGCTGCTGGTGGGGGCTGCGCAGGAGGCAACTTGCTTTTTGCTCCTCTGTTGACTACCCAGCTGGGACTGAATGGAGAGATCTACATTATCCTGCGGTCCTTAACCTGGCCGGTAGAGTTCCTCTGAAAAATAAGGAGGGATAAGACATGCCTTTGTTTCAAAAAAGCTGCCAGTGGAAATTATTTTTGAGTAGGATGAGTTTAACAGTTTGTGGAGGTGGGAGGCCTAGGTTCAATGCCTTCTTTTGCCTGAGGAGATGTATTTCACACTTAACTGAAGTTTCCTTAACCACCAGCTGTTCTGGGTTGACCTCTTTTTGAACTTCTTTCATTTTGCAAAAAACAATAAAAGATTAATTGCCTCAGAGACACAGATAAAGGAGGAATGCCTGGATCACAGAGCAGTACCCAGCGAACCCAGAGAGAGGTAAGCACGGCAGAACGGCCAAATCAAAGAAATAAAAATCGGAATGTTAAGGCTCTGCCTACATTAGCATTTTGGTTTGGGGCAGCAATGCAGTCTAAGACATATCCCTTGATTGCACCTAAGAGTGGCTTAGTTCACAGAGAGGTTTTGCTACACACAAATGAGACTCCTTTCAGGGATACTGATGTTAGAAACTCTGCTTCAGTTGCTCACCAAATGCACTGTAGCCTCTAACGGGACAATAATGGTCCAAGGCAAAGATTGCTGCTTCTAGCAGATTCAAATCACACGTGGTGGGATGCCAGGGCTTGAATTAAACTAGCTTGAATTAAACCCCCAAATTACATTTATTATACATGTAGAACTCGCAATTGCTTTGATCTACTTCTACTCTTGTTTGGATCAGCAAAGAAATAAATTCAGATTATATTGGACCATGAATTAAAAGTTAGCTTTTTGAAATACATAGGAAGAAAGAATTCAGCCAGAAAAATGGATGCTGCCTAGACACCCCTAATACTAGACTCATTTTAAAGCAATAAGCAGAAAACATTTGTTGAGATAGAAGTTATTGAACTGAGAGGTAACAGGAAACAAGAAAAGTTTAAAGTATCATTAACTCATTTTAATGTATTTTTTTTTAGTTGAGTTGGTATTTGAACTAGCAGGTCTGAATACAAAATAACACATAGCTTTTTCATTGAAGATATATAGGCTACATATATGCTCTTATGTTCTGGCTATTGAAAGTATTGCTAATAGAATTTCTGATTGCCTTTTGATTTTTCCTTTTGATATGTACAGTGTCATTTGGGGAAACTACAGTAATGTATTTTTAAAATGCCTGAATGGCCACTTGTAAATTGTTTCTGTTGTTAAATGTAGTTCTGTATGCAAATGCAAGTGAATTATTTAATAGGATATATTTCAATAAAATTGCTCTTTTACTTTTACAATTACTGTTTTACCTTTACAGATACCCTTATAAAAAAAACCAAAACAACTGGCAATTTCAAGTAACACTGAAAAGTAGATTCTGGACTAAAAACTATCAATTGTTAAACAGAACTGTGTTTCAATTGCATTAAAATTAAAACCCATCTGCTGATAAAAACAGTATCATTAAAAGTATTGTACTGTGTTTTAGAAAACTCTAAATCAGATAGTATAATCTAAAATTGCATCTCTAATAATCTCTTTTATGTCCTGGCATGGTTTCAGCAGTTATTAAGACAAGAAATATGTAGAAACTTGATGCTTAGAAATTCATAACTTCTTGGAAATCTGGATTTTTAATGTTCATACAATTCGACTATCTGACAGTCTCAGAGACTTGTTGAAATATTTAGTTGATAAAGGCTTTGGAAAATGAGGGTGTGTTCAGCAGTACAAAGTAGTAGTTTCCAGGATGACTAGAGCCTTGACAGAGGCTTGTAGAGGCTTGTGTTCACAATATTTTCATCCACAAACAAGGAGTTTAACCCAATAAGGAGAACTGTAGCTCCTTATTTGAAAGCAGTGCTTGACTTGGAGATACCTTGCTCCTACAATGACATGAAAATTTTGAATTTAGAGGCATGGGAGGAAGCGGCATTCAAAGATATCAGAAATCCAGCTACTGAGCAAGGAAGGCACCAGCTAAACCTGGCTCATAGAAAATTCTGGGAACAGCCAAATTTTGCCACAAGGCAGAACATAGCGCTTGGCTCTGGGCAGCAGGCTGATATCTCTGTCTAAGCACAAAGCACATAAAAATACATTTTCCAACATCCACGTACCTTGACCTTAATTCTCCACCCAGTAGAATGGGCAGACATCTTTTATGTGAGGCTAATGGAGCAGTTGCTCAGGAAGCATTAAATCTGCCTGTGGTAAGGAGCTGAGCAGTGATTGCAAGATGATTACATAGGTTTGTCCTGGTTTTGCCTGGGATAGAGCTAATTTTCTTAGTGGCTGGTACAGTGCTGTGATTTGGATTTAGTATGAGAATAATGTTGAACAACACACCGATGTTTTAGTTGTTCCTATGTAGTGCTTACCCTAAGTCAAGGACTTTTCAGTTTCCCATGCTCTGCCTGTGAGCGGGGGCACAGGGAGCTGGGAGGGAGCAGAGCCAGGACAGCTGACCTGAACTAGCCAAGGGCATATTCTATACCACAGAATGTCATGATGCATATAAATATTATATTTATATATAATAAAACCAAATAATATAATTTTATGTATCTCTGTGTGTATATATACACATATATAAATAAAAGGGGGAGTTGAGGCCTGCCAATCACTGCTTGGGGACTGGCTGGGCATCGGTCAGCCAGGTCCTGCACTTGGGTCACAGCAACCCCACACAACACTACAGGCTTGGGGAAGAGTGGCTGGAAAGCTTTGGCTGCCCAGGGAGGTGGTGGAGTTACCATCCCTGGAAACGTTCAAAAAATGCGTAGATACAATGCATAGCGACATGGTTTAGTGATGGACTTGGCAGTCCTGGGTTAACGGTTAGACTTGATCTTAAAAATCTTTTCGAACCTAAACAATTCTATCATTCTGTGACAAGGAATTGTATTGTGCATTACGTATTTTTTTTCCTTTCAGTTTTATTCCTCTCTCCCCCCCTCTCCTTTTCATTACAATTATTTATTATTTTACATTATTTGAATTATTAATTTGTTCTTAGCCCATGAGTTTTAGCTTTCTCCTGATGCTCTTCCCCACCCTGTGGGACAGGGGGGAGGGAGGAGGGAGGGAGCTGTTGTGTGGTACTTAGTTGCTGGCTGGGGTTAAACCACGACACGTTGAAGTATTTAAGTCATAATACATGTGGAAGAATAATAAGCTAAAATTTGTCATGAAAATGGGCATATCCACATTTACATGTAAGGTATCTTGTAATTAACACTGACATTTGGTATTCAGCTACTGGAAAGTGCAAATTTTCAAATTCTGGACCAATTACTTCCAGTAAGGAACAACAAATACAGTCTTAGCTCTTTGAGGAATGTGGATTAAATCTTTGGGGAGGACTTGCTACTGGCTAACCATGTCACTAAATAGGAAATGTAATGAATACTTACATGTTATTTTATGTGTGGTCAAATCAGGCCACAGCTGCTAGTAAGCTGAACAACATCAGAAATGAAGTCATACTTAGAATCAGATAATAATATGCCAAGCAGTTCAGATACACACCATATCACCCAATTTCAATCTAATATTTCATGAGATTAAAGAAGATTGAGATGAGCAGGAAAGTTTTCCTTCTGATGCAGCAGCTCAACAGTAAAACAACAAACTTTCTTGCTCTCTAAGAGAGGCCGTGTGGTCAAGAAACCTTAGATGGAGAATGGTGAGCACAAGCTACTTTGGTTAGAACCATCTTGAAATGTTTGATCTAATTTCAGAAAATCTGAAACATTTAATGAATAATATTTTACATAGTGTTTTCAATAAAACTTTCCTTTCGCCACCAACCTTAGTAACAAATTACATTTTGCATAATGGTGACATTTGAAGGTCACCTCTCTGTGTTAGATAGAATCCTATCATTCAGTAAGACCACTTCTGTTCTGAAGAAATTACAATGTAAGTGTACAAGCACAGCTGACTAATAAATGAAACAAAAGGTGGGGACGGATAAGAAAAGAAGGGTCACAGGAAAGTCATACAATACCATTCAACATAAGTCTGTTACAAATAAATAAATTCATATCTTTTGTATCTCTGCTCAAGCTAGGACATAACTGGTAATGAAAGACATTTTCAGGAGGCAAGGCTACTGTTCAGGTTCTGAGATACTGGCCCAATTTCAGAATTCAAGAGTCATCATACTGTGTTTTCTCTCCTGTATGACTTTCCCTTAATAAATCTATGGCTGACTTAAAAATAAAATGTCAGCATGTTGTAAGAAGTGGCTAGTTAACCGATTGAGGTTAGTGTTTTGTAGCATTTCTCTTAGAAAGAACATGTAGTTCAAGTAAGTCACAGATAGACCTAGCAGAAGAATCTGGGGTATTGTTAGTTAGGAATTTGCATTACAAGTGGGCCATTGATGAATGACAGGAGGTGTCTCTGTTAAAGGTAATGTAATGATTAGTATGCATTGTGCAATCTACAAGTTCAATTTTGGAAACAAAGAGGCCTGGACAATTTTTCTGCATGATTAGCTAAAATTAAACTCGGTATATGAAACTTTAGTAGGTCATCCATTCTTAGAATGGTCATCCATTCAATGCACTTTTTTTGTGGTTAGATGCTGAAATTTTATAATCCAAGCTATGTACTTTTTCTTATATATATATATATATATATGTATATATATATATTAAGGAAATTAATGTGTATATTCCCTCAGATTAACTTTTTTGAAAATTTCTCACAGTTGTTTATACTTTTTATTCTGAAATAAGTGTGGCTGGTTTGACTGCCTGAGAATACTCGTCACCTCATACATTAACTACCCTGCCTTGTATGCACTGGTTTTCCAGCCTCTGAAGCCCTCCAGCCAGCTATTAGAAAACAGTAAGCACAAGATCTGCACTACAATTTAGCGTGTTTGAATGGTGACTAATGTGCGTATGAGTTAATTTAGGTAAAGAAACGTCACATTTATTGCAACAGCAGTTACAGGGATTCCTTTTGCCCCAGCCCTCGAAGTTTGAAACTGAGAACTCCACAGTGGAGAATGCTGATGTCTTTAGACTGCTGTCTTGTGGTAGCATCCACTGGTACCTCTCTACAAAGAACATAACCTGTATTGTCTTAATGTGGCTCTTTGATGAGGGTGACTGATCACACCCACGTTGCCACCTCTCCCTTTATAAATGCCATATTGTCAACTTGCTTTTATTGGAGACTAGGCAAAATTAGCTCTTTAGAAAATTAGATCGTCTAAAGTTACCAGCTCATTTTTTTTAACAATAAACAATTTTAGAATGAAACTGTCTTTTCCCTGCTTTATGTAAATCTTTCTCCCATCAAGATGTATATCTTGAGCACCAGAAGCAAAAAGAGATGTAAAAATCTGCAACATATCATCTGTATTTCCTAATTCTGGAAATGGATCCTTTTGAATTTAGCTCCCAAAATGTTTCAGCTAGGCAAAGTCCAAATGAACTAGTTCAATGATTGATTTTTTCCACTTGTTTCTTTCAAAACCCTTCATTGAGTTTTATATCAGTGCATAAATATTTTTGGTCACTCAAAATCATTTTTTCAGAAATAATTAATTAAAAAAGTCATTAACCTCTAATGCTAGGGAATATGTGCAAGAGAACCAATTAGTGGCATTGCACAATGGTAGTCATTCCAGTATTTTCTAACTTTTTTGTTTCTGACTTCTTTGCTTTAATAATATTCTTCCAATATAGATTTTGTATGTGTAATATATTTTAATATTTCTTCTTCCTTTCCCTAATATTTATTCAGCTACAGTCTGCAAACTGGCTTTGTATGCTTTTGTGTCTTTAAATATTTGCTCTTATAGGAAGACTCCTACATGTACATTTCTGGTGATGGTTCTAATGAGGTACCCCAGCCTTCAGGGCACAGTTCTGTCAGCAGGTGCTCCATACAAAGCAATGTTCAAAGTTGCAGGTTATCTTCACAACAGTATAATTTTCTGGAATGATTCAGCATGCAGTGGGGGAAATACTGGCATAGGGCCCAGAGCACTTAAGCATCTCTTTTTCTTCTTAGCTAATATTTACAAGTTAAATATCACATGCTTCATAACATAAGTAAAAAGTTAACATTACTAATACTGGTGGCATTGTACTGCCACCTTTTTCATGATGGCAAATTTTCCTTGTTAAAAAAACACCACGAACTCAAAACCCTACTCCTCAACCCCCAAAAGCTGAAGTTGTTATTAGACTTGTGATTACAAAAGCAAAGATGTTTAACCTCACTTTTAATCTAGCTAGATTTACTTGCAGGCCTCTCTTTTCACTCTATTTTATAGTTACAAAACAAGAAATAAAACTGGCATTATTCACCCTTTTGAGTTATTCAGTGACTATGCACAGTGGTCATCCATTTAACAAAGACCTTTTCTTGCACCTACGTCAAAACATATACTGTACAAAACCAGCATGTATTTCATAAACATCATATAATTTTTTACTTACGATGATAAGTTATCAAAATACTGAAAAAATGAAACATTATTAATTCATTTGGTGTTAGAAATCCTTTATGGTTATAGCATTGTTTACAAAATAGAGTATGAATTAAAAAAGCTCTTTAGAGACTTTGAATTTTAAACAGGTTTAAAGAGAATGATGTATATTCTTTTTCCAAACTTCCCACGTTTATACCAGAAGAGATTGTAAAATTATATTAAAAAAAATAATTGCCTGGTTTAAAAAGTCAATATGCCAAAGAAAATTTTAGTTAAAATGATGCAACCTTTCTTTAATCTGTGTTTTGAAAACTTCTGTAACTTTTCTCAGAGTAGGCATAGTCATCTTAAGACTACAGCAGAAATCACAAATTGTTGTCATCTCTGTATGCTGGTCCTTAGAATAATTGCAGCCCTGAGTCCAAAAGTGAGTTCTGAAAATGGTCTTTGCTGGAAAGCATTTTTAAATGAACTTCCAGCAGTTAAGGGTATCAATCTACTTTTTGACAGTAGCTTGACTCAGTGTTCATCCTGGTAAAATCGATATTAAGTCATACAGGTAGTACACACTTGGACAGATTCCCACTTCATAGTGACTGCCAGGAGTTACTGCCAGGGAGCAGCCAGGGGAGCTGGGTGGTGGGAGCTAGGGGCAGCAGTGGGGAGGCAGGCGTGGCAGGTGTGGTGTAGAACGTGGTTGTACTTACATGATACAGCTTACCTCACTTTTAGTTTCAACATCAACCACATGATAGTCAGCTCAGTAAGGAGCTGAATTTCAGGCTAAAGTGCCATTGGTGGTGTTGAATGGGAACTGATGTCCTGCTGGAGCGCTGGGTGTGCGCAGGATCCTCTACTGCATAGTGCGCTCCAGAAGCCATAGGCAAGGGCAGACCAGAACTGAGAGTGTCAGTCAAACTGAGGTGTGAGGGCATTCACTCTCATCACGGTTTAGCCCCGACCGGCAACCAAGCACCACGCAGCTGCTTGCTCACTCTCCCCGCACCCAGAGGGATGAGGAGGAGAATCAGAAAGGGATGTAAAACTCAAGGGCTGAGATAAGAACAATTTAATAGGTAAAGCAAAAGCCACAGATGCAAGGAAAGCAAAGCAAGGAATTCATTCACCACTTCCCACTGGCAGGCAGGTGTTCAGCCATCCCCAGGAAAGCTGGGCTCTGTCATGCATAACGGTTACTCGGAAAGACAAACACCATAAAGCCAGATGTCTCCCACTTCTTTCTTCCCCCAGTTATACTCAGCATGATGCCATATGGTATAGAATACCTCCCTGGTTAGTTCAGTTCACCTGCCCCAGCTGTGTCACCTCCCAGCCTTCGTGCCCTCCAGCCCTCTCGCTGGCAGGGCCCAAGAAACTGAAAAGTCCTTGACTTAGTATAAACATCACCCAGCAACAACCAAACCCACCAGTGCATCATCACATTGTTCTCACATCAGAGCCAAAACACAGCACTGTCCGAGCTGCTAAGAAGAAAATTAACTCCATCCCAGCTGAAACCAGAACAACCCTGTAAAAGATTTACGGACACCTGTTGTGTAGCTTTGGGAAGCTTATGGTGGAACAAATAGTTAAGCATACTTCCCCTATACTTCAAAATCCTTCTAAATTAAAGATCCAAGAGAAGACCTAATGGCCTAATTAAAGACCAGCACACCATGAATAAAAACCCGCAGATGATCAAGTGGATTGAAAATTTTGACCAAGTGGATTAAATCTTTGCAACTAGTTGATAAACATCTCCAGTGACAAAGCAAGAGTCAATTGGTTCCAGTCATTTATTATAAAAGGGGGACATTGATAATGAAGATTATCAAAATGGAATGTTTCAAACAAGTCTGAATAGCATATTCACAATAGGTTAAATGTAGACTTTATCATAAGCCTTCATTTAGTAGACAAGATCTTTCACTAGTTCATTTGAAAAGGGTCATTTAAAGTCAGTAGAGGTATGCTTGGAAGGACCACATGAGAACCTGATCCATTGTCTTTTTTCCCATTGTATGTACTCAGGAGACTGAGCCAGGTAAGGGTATGTAGACAATATAGTGAAAAATATAATTGTTACATACAGCTAGTAAATTATAATTGCAGAGTATCTGTACTGAAAAGTCTCAGATTAATCATGTTTTTACAGATTTCTTTCATGAGGTATTTTCAATTTTTTAAAATGTATGTGTTTGGAGGCCATATGAACACCTACTATTTATGAAATACATATTTAACAACTTCTTTAAAAAGCTTTTCCAGGTTCAAAATTTTCTCTGGAACCATATTCTGCATGAAGAGCAAATGGTGATTAAGAATTCTCTTTGAAGATGAACACTTGTGGAGAAACAAATGAAACATTTTATGCACTTTTCTCTATGCTTTCAGCTAGCCAAAAGTAAAGAATTTGCAGATGGTTTTGAAGAAGGTGGGAGGGAAGGAATCGGATATTTATCTCATTTAGAAATAAAATTGTGCCATAATGGTGAGCTTTTCATGATGGATTTTGTTTTGAAATACAACAGAAATAAATATTACTTGGGGCATGAAAAATCCTAGGTTTCAGGAAATTTGATGTGAGTTTGAAATCAATAACCAAGATAAACAGCTGCTGCATGTGAATGAACTAAGTATTTATTTTGGTGCTTGTCATAGGGGAGTTTAGAGTGCCATAACCACGAGAACAGAACTGTACCACGCAGTGGCACAAAATATAATTTATTTGCACAGAAGATGGGATAGTGATTTCCATGCCCAAATCTTGATTCTAAGATGTCTGTTCCTCAACACATGCACACTACACACTCACACCAACACAAGCTCTGGGTTTACCCTGACTTTGGTGCAGCTCAGACCTGCATCATGGACCTGGGGAAAGAGGATGCTCACACCAGCTGACTGCATCCTGGCCGGCAGCCCCAGCCCCTGTGTTTAGCTGCACCTCAAGCCCAGACAGATATAGGGTACCAGACAGCCAGATACCAAGCATCCTCTGAGGGGCAGCTGTTTTCACTTTTTATTGCTGCTTAAAAACAGATTGCCAGAATAAGCTGCCAAAGGCCTTGCTACTTGTGTAGCCCCAGGCTGATGTCTGTGATATTTCCCATATCCAGAGCCAATTACTATTCATTACCTGTGATACCATCATCTTCCAGCCTTCTGCCCCAAACAAGCTACAGAGATATCAGGTTGCTAATAGCTCACCTGTGTTTCCTTATTTCTTTCCTGCAGGTACCTAAACCACTAGAAAAGGACAGATTAGCCCATGCCTCTTTCAGCGTGCTCTTGGTTGGGCATCCCCATGACACTTACCTGTGCATCTCTGCTCTGAGCACACACCAAAATCTCCTCATCGGTTAGGGCTGGGCAGCTATGGTCAAGATCCCACCCACCTGAGTGAAGCTGCAGGCTTTGTCCTGGCACAAATGTCACTCAAGGAAAGAAGACTTACTAGAAAAATCAGTTGTAGGTGCTGCTTTGGGAGACTAAGATTTGTTGACCATGTTGTCAGCTGACAGCTTTGCTGTGGAATTGCCTGAACTTTTGTGACTGCTGGTGTATTGTACAAATGGTTGTACAGTCATATATCCGAGTTAAATATGTCTGTTACCAGAACAAGTTATTTCCTGAAGCCAGAATACCACATCAGTTAGTGCATAATTAAAGAAGTTATTTAAAAGACAAACCCTTGTCCCTTACAAAAAGCATGGCAGCCTAGGAGGTGGTCTAAGGCTGCTTAGCAATTTTCATAGTAGTATTTTTACATTTCCTTTGAAATCACTTCAGACAAATAACATCATATTTAGATACTTTGTGAACTTTGGTTTTGGATAATGTATTATGAGAAAAGAATAAATGGCTTTCAAACTTCAGACATAAGAAGAAATATTCTGATTTGTAGCATAAGAAGTCATTACGCTTGCTAGGTTTTCTGAGGATTTCTGTGAAAATAATTTCAACTACAGCCAACCTGAGAAGATTGATTTTAGTGATCTGAAAACAGAGGGTAATTATATTCTCATTTTCATGTTTATGATGTGCACAATTCTCCTATTAAACTTTAATGGGTGTTGCAAGTGAAAAAACGTATGCAACAAGATAGGGGAAACACCGCAAAGCTGTTAGCTTTGAAACTCATTGTCAGATAGCAAATATTATTGCTATAAATCTTAACTTTCACAGGCAGTGAGAGCTGCAGGCTAGACTACAGAAAGAGACAGGCATGGAACTGTAGCTGTGCATTAAAAGTAGCACACTGTACATTGCTAAAATATGTACTGTGATTAACTTAATATTGAATAGTGAATTTCATAACCTTTTCTGATTTTCTTTTCCCCAGGCAAAAATCAACACTTTTCTAACTGCAGTACCCTTCACAATTCATTTTCTGTAGTGTCAAAAGAGGTGTATTAAACTCTCCGAGAGAAAACACACTCTCTGAGATGGTGGCAGCAGGGTGCATATGGTCTCATAACAACATTAAAAGCTCATCTTTCATCCTCTCTCTTTCCAGGAGCTGTTGTGGGAAGGGTGACATAGAAATGAGAGTGCACTACCTGCAGTCAATTCTCAGAGAGCTGTGAAAAAAGAAGACATGGAGGAGCGCAGGGTATACTCAGTAACATCTGTTCCTAAATGGATGCAATAAGATCCAACCTGCTTAGCATAAACAGAAACATGTCAAGTTAAATAGGGTAGCAGCAGGACTCAAGGTACAGCATGGGGAAATTGTGAAAATAAACAAGTGGAGCACTAACATTTGTGACACCAGTCAACTGCTTAACCAGGCTGGTGCATTCCCGCTGACATGCGCATTTATTAAAAACATGGGGAAAAAGTGGAATTCCAGCCATTTGACATAATGCACAAAAGAAGCATCAGAAATTGTGATTTACAATATGTCTTTATAAGAAGTCTGGAAGGCAGGCATAGTGTTTTCTCTTGGCTTTTCACCCAATCAAGACTTTTTGGGTGAAGCTGGACAGTTACAAACCATGAAAATAAAAGTAGGGCAAAGTTTACAACCAAACAGAGAGTTGGAACAGAATTTGAAGGGGTAGCCAGAAAGAAATGCTTGCTTGTGTTTTCACAGGGTTTCTTTCAGGAGTTTTTTGGCTTATGGGCTTTTTTTTTTCTTTTTGTTTGTTTGTTTGTTTTAATTTGTTTTTCTGATATCTGGGGCTTTGTTAAGATTGTAATGATTTTTTTTCCTTGTTTTCCCTCCAGCCTCTTCTGCCACCTTTGTTCAAGTTCAGCAAATACTGTGTATACATTTTTGTCTTTTTAAAAAATAATCTAGATATAAATATGCATCAATGTTCTTTCCTTTCTAAGAGGAAAAGCTGCCCTGTTTTAAAAAAGCTCCATCTGAAAGCTATCTAATGAAGCCACAGTGAGGGAGGGAATTGAAAAGGAACAGTCAAAGTAAAAATAGATGTTTCAAGATAAAAATTAAAGAAAGCATGTGACACAAGTGCAAAGAAGTACTGGGAGGCTGATTGAAATCAGATGTAGCAGAAAAGTTACATTTACAGGTAATTTGATGAGTTACTTGAGATGACATTTGCGACTGTGATGATTTTAGCCCACAGCTTTGCTCTGTGGCATGGCACCACCAGCATGCCCTCGCCCATATGAGTGCTCCATACTAAATGCTCCCTGCAGGAAACTTCTCAAACCCATCTCCTGCTTCAGCCTTTAAATGAAAATTTTCCTTTTCCCAGATCACACTTTTCAGAAGAAAAAAATACAAGATTTTTTTTTTTTTTGGCTTCCTGGAGACACTACAGAGATTGCAAGATGTTAGATAATTAAATAACATTTTTTTCATCAGTAGGAAAACAGAGTGAGGACACAAAAAAGAAAAATTTCCAGTTCTTCTAAGAAAGGGCAAGTCTGCCTCTATCAGAAATTAGATGAGGTTTTGGGGAGGTAGTTTTATACCTCCCTGCAGAGGGAAGTAGTTCTATACTGCCTTTCCACCAAGTACACTAAACATAAGTCTAGCAGCTTCATCTTGCTTTCCAGTCATTCTTCACTCAGTGCCACACACTGAGCAAAATTTGACTCGCTTTATGCTGGTAGTGCTTTTAGTGAGTTACGGCGAAAAACAGCATGGCATTTTAACCTAACAGCATGACAGCTAATACATTAATGCTCCACTGGAAACAATATAAAATAGGAAGTAGATAATATTACCAATGCTATATGCATGATACTGCCAGCATCCTGTGTCATTAACCAAGTACTTGTAAACATCGCAAAATACAGGCAATAAACCACAGATTTTTCTTTTTTTAAAGTTTGATTTTGTGAAGCCCCTGTGGCTGGCAGCAAACTCTGCAACATCTGAAGTGCAAGCTGCCAGCTTGTTTTGTTTTGCTTTTCGGTTTACAGTTGGATATTACTACGTGGATGCAGACTATCAGGTTTATTCCTTTGTCTCTTTAGTTATTTGCTTTATTTGTTTTCATGCACAGGTAATAAACAGCTCTCTGGACTGGAGTGTATGAATCTCTGGACTGGAGTGTATGGTATGGCAGTCTTTAGTCTGAATTAATTAAGAGGCAAAATTAGATCAAAGAGCTCTCACAGTGGCAGTGGAAGAAGGGGAATCTATTTGCACTTAGGAGACTGCCTATGAGAGTAGGTCCGTTACTGGGAGGGGGTGGGGGGGCCAGGGCGTGGGGGAGGGTATGTGCATGTGTGTGTGTGTGGTGTGTGGAAAGCAGTAAAGGAGATCTGTGTTAGGGAAAAGCAAACTAGGCAAAGCATCCTTTCCAAAGTTCTTTGATAAAACAAGCTCCATGCTTTATGATGGGGAGGGAAATTGGGAAAAGTACCCTCATGCATTTCAGATAACCTAAAGTGTTTGATCTCATTTTGGAACTATGTGACATGCTTTTATATTTTTAAGATCAGTTTTGAAATTAAAGTCATCTTGAAGCAACTACTTTTGTTCTGAAAAAAATACAGTAATTCCTTTGGCTAAAGCCAGAAATTAACTGTTGTTGTTTTTGAGGAGAAAACTAAGTGAAATAGAAAAAACTGAAGTAAAAAAAAAAAAAAAAGATCATGGAAGTGGAATATTTTTATATAAATTCAGAAGCGTCGCAGTAAAAAATAGCTATATTTGTAAAGTTCTTCTAAGAGGTAGCACATCATCTTGCTAATGTAAAATTCCATCTGTCTGGAAAGACTGGATTATAAAACAAATTACTCTGCTGAGGCTAATGGTGTATATAGTTTTAAACTTTATTTTGAAAAAGGAATAGAAAGTGGTTCACAGTCAATGGCAGGTCTTGAATAGGGAGGACTGAAGTCTGAACTCTACCGGCAAGCTTGTCTCAAAGCAAATAGAGTAGGCTTCATCTTGAATTACTTTCAACTTCTACAGTGTAGATAGTTACATCTGAATTAGACTCACTTCCCTTTATAGGCAGGACAGAGATAAGCACAATTCATCTCACCCTGAGACAAAAACGTGAAATGATTATGTGAACCGTTAACCAACAATGGCTGCTTCCTTGCCAGCTCCTTACAGCATTAATGGTCAGGTGTAGACATTTACATTATAGACATATGAAATTCAGTTTAATAAATCCTTGTGTGATTTTTCTGGTGTTTCTCAAAGGCAACACAGTCTTTTCTGTGTTCTGGGCTGCTTCAGGAGTATCCACAGTCCATTGCTGCTGTGGTGGGAGGATATTGAGCCCAGCTGGCTGGCAGAGCTGTAGACAGAGCTGGTTTTGGCTGAATACACCTTTATAAGAATTACTCAGCTGACCCTGGTAGACCTAAAATAGAGTAAATTTTGTAGGATAGAGTACTATCTCTTTAAATACTTTGTAAATCTGCTACTGATGATTACCAGATCTCAGTTTTAAGGAGACTCCAAGCTTCAAGTGGTTTACAGGTGATTAGGCCTTGTGTTTTGCATATTTTCAATAAGCACTGTGTAATTCTGGTCCCAGCATGAGCCTTATATTAAGTTTGCTTAAGGAGTATAAAAAAATAACACCTATGATGTTTGCACTAGCTGGCCCCCATCCCCACCCCCAAGTCTTCAAGTGAAGTGACAGTGGTACATCTTTCAGGTTTAGTCACTGACCTGGCAAAAACATTGGCATGGCTGAAAAATTTTTGTTTCAATATAACAAGAGTTATATTTTCCTTAATAAATTCTTTGGGTCCAATAGAAAGAAAACCTTGGTTGATGATGTTTATGAAAGTTTTGTAAGTTTATACGGTTTGGAAGTAGAAGCTGGTTTCATTGGTCTCCAGAATTCCTCTAGCCTGACCTCCAAATGGTTTATACTACTATACTAGTTAGGTTTCATTCTGCATCTTAAATTATTTCCATTCCATATCGCACTATATTAAAGCATGCTGGAAGAAAATCCCACAGGTTAGGACAAATAAAAGCATTCTTTGGAAAGTACAGGAATGGCATTTCATACTTGCCTGAAGAATGGAGAGTTGGGACAAGTTGCAACATGGTCAAATGTAATAGCTGATGGGGAGCAAAAGAAACTGCTGCTGTAGAAAAGAACAGGCTGAGCAGAGCAGCAGCGAAGAGAATTTCCTTGCCAATAATGATGTAGATAATGTGTTACAGTAAAGAAGAATGAAGGACAGAGGAGAGCAAAGATTGACTGACAAACAGTATATGGTCTTTTTATCAGGGACCACTACAGTGAAAGCAGAGACCCTGGATTAGGGCTTTCAGCAGCAGTCTAGAAAGAGTTTTTCAAGGAGTTACTGTTGCCAGAAGGGCAAATGACAGCTTCATTTGTTTCTCTAGATGCTAAAATGCCCTTAAATGCAAAATGATCTTTTCACTACTGGAAAATTAAGCATTTTGTTTGTGAGATACATGTCTTACTTTTACAAATTATTTTGTGAAATTAATGGTTTAATTAAAAAAAAAGTTATGGGAATTTTGCATACAATTGCTACTGTACAGACTTTATTTTAATTTACCAGTTAACCTTTGATTTTTGTGATCATATAAATTATATTAAATGTAATTATGCTTAAATTCTAACAATGATGATATTAAATATTCTATTCTAGTTTTAACAGACCTGATCATTGATCAGATTTCATAGCCATATTAACTGTTCTTTTGGCTTAGTATCCTTACAAATAGATATTGGGTACAATTTTCTAAACTAGATCTCCCTTGCTGCAAATTAGGCAGATTACATAATTAAGAAATATTAATTATCCCTTTCTTTTTACAGTAATACAATACTCTGTAATAAAATTTGAAACTGAACTGAACTTGCTGTTTTACATTTCAGAGCTCAGAGGTTTGAAGGAAGAGAAGTTAATTTTCGGAGTCATTGAAAGGTAAAGGTAAAATACGTGACCTGGAAGGTTTGTTTTCCGTTTTTTATTATTTTGCTTATTTTTAAAGTAAAATTTACTATATTTTTCCTTGTAAGGTTTGTCCACACAGACATAAAAGTACAGGGTGTCATATGAAATGCAGGAGTGAAAATCAGGCAAATAATTTTTTTAGTAAAATGCAAGTTTTACTAGCTGATGCCAGAATCCTGAATCAAGTTACTGATTCAGCTGGAAAATACTTGATTGTAAAGCATGGTAGTAAAAACCTACAGAATTAGCGCACTGAAACTGGTCTTGACACAGTCTAACCATGATCAATCACAATTGAATGAGGAAGGAAAAGAGGCTCTTAAATCCTATAACAATACCATAAAACATAAAAAAAAAAATAATTGGAAAAGGGATTGACTTTTAAGTAACAAACATAATGCCATGATGATATACAGGAGGGCAGGAAGAATAAGTAAATGTTTTATCTCTGTTGAAGAATCAGTTTGGTTACAACAGTGCTGAGGAATGTTGATCCAATTTATTTGTAGAACTGTTTGATCATTTAATGGACAGGCCTAATCATTGATCAGGCTTCATAGCTTCAATAGCTGTTCCTTTGGCTACTATTGTTATAAATACATATTGGGTACAATTTTCTAAACTAAATCTTCCTTACTGCAAATTAGGCAGATTACATAACCAAGAAATATTAATCATCCATCTCTTTTTACAATAATTTAATATGTACCTGGAGAAACCTATTACATACCCTTTCATTCCTATCTAAGCAAATCCAATTTACTTTTAAAACTTCTTCTGGGTTATGTTTTCAAAATGTTGTATTTCTGCTGTTCTTTCAATTTGTTTCAATTTGTTGGCATCTTTCCTAGTGTGACATCTAAAACTGGACACAGTGTTCCAGCTTAGGCTTACCTTGCCGTAAGATAACAATGGCAGTCAATTATGGTATTTTTTTTTTACATAGCAAAAAGAACACTGAATTTTTTTGAGTCATCTCTCATTTGTTTGCTGCCCAGTAAGAGAATCCCTGCTCTCCTCATTTGTCTGTCTTGCTTGTAAAAGCTTTCCTAACTGTGTCCCTTACCAAGTGTTATTTCTTTCAGTCTTCTCATTTTCTGTTTTATATCTTTGTATGGTTACACACTTTAAGTGGGATTGGGTCTTAGAGGCAGTGACCGGTTACATACAAATCTTTTTAGTTTCAAGATTTTGTAGCGTAATGGCATGCAATGGCACATCTTTTCTCTGTATTGAAACAGTTTGTTCTTTTAACTTAATAGTGATGTTTGTCAAAACTAAAGCTTTTTTTCTGAACTTTTTTCCCCTGTCTGGGGTTTATTCTAGCAATTCTTTATGCTGAAATTTGCATTTATTTTAAGATTTTTTATTGTTCCATTGCTCTCACTTGTTCCTCACCTTAAAATCACAAACTATTGTTTTGTGATCAGTTTTATCCATTGTGCTTTTCTACATTGTGAGATAATGCCTTTTTATTCAAAATGTACTGTAAAAGAGCTGCTCTTAATTGTTGCTTCAAACTTTTTCAAACCTATTTTTTCAAACATATACTGCTACATTTTTCCTCCAAAAGTATAGTGGCAAAGACTTCCATTACTGGTTTTTGTTTCATCTGATAGTTCATGAAAAAGTTTGTTTCAGCCCATTCATCCTTTTAATTTCATTATTTATGAAATACTTACAATCAAATCAAACTTGGTTTATTCTGTTTTATTTTAAACCAGGTATCTTCAACAAATATTGGTCTCAATTCTTTGTAAATTTCAAAAAGCCTTAGAGGACAGAGGTTGTTTGACAAATGCTGGAACAGAAGAAAAAAAGCAGATGGTACTCTCATGTGTGTAACTCTCTTCATTTTTTAAAAATAAAGCTCTATTTCTACACTGATTTCAGTCAGTTTATCTTTTATTTTTTTTTTCTCTGGTTCTGATGAAACCATGGTATGGTTTTCATAAGTATACATATTTTTCCTGCTTGATTCCTGTACTCAGAATACAAACACCTAATGTTATCTTACTCAAGACTCCATTTTGATAACCTGCTATCCTACCTCACTTCTATAAAAAAATATTTTTTTTAAAAAATTTTTTTTTGTAACCTACTTTGTGGACTTTTTACTAAGTTGGCAAGTCTCCATTTAATACCAGATATCTGTTGCTAAGGAATGTTTCTTTCACTTGATTTCTTCCAGGTGTCATAGAATCATAGAACAGTTTGGATTGGAAGGGACCTTCAAAAGTCATCTAGTCCAACACCCCTGCAATGAGCAGGGACATCTTCCACTAGATTGGGTTCCTCAGAGGCCTGTTCAACCTGACCCTGAATGTTTCCAAGGATGGAGCATCTATAACCTCTCTGGACAATCTGTTCCAGTGTTTCAGCACAGTCATTATAAACATTTTCTTCCTTATATCTAGTCTGAATCTACTCTCATGGAGTTTAAAACCATTACTCCTTGTCCTATCACAACAGGCCCTGCTAAAAAGTTTGAACCCATCTTTCTTATAGGCCCCCTTTAAGTACTGGAAGGCTGCTATAAGGTCTCCCCAAAGCCTTTTTTTCTCCACACTGAACAATCTCAGCTTCCCCAGCCTTTACAGGAGAGGTGCTCCAGCCCTCTGATCATCTTTGTGGCCCTGCTATGAACCTGCTCCGACAGTTTCATGTCCTTTTTATGCTGGGGGCTGTAGAGCTGGATGCAGTACTTCAGGTGAGGTCCATGAGAGGAGAGTAGAGGGGGAGAATCACATCCCTCAGCCTGCTGGCCATGTTTCTTTTGATGCAGTACAGGAAATGGTTGATTTATGGGGCTACAAGTGCACATTGCCAGCTCATGTCCAGCTTTTTGTCTGCCAGCACCTCCAACTTTTTCTCTGCAGGGCTGCTCTCAGTCCCTTAATTGTCTAGCCTGTATTGATACTGGGAGTTGCCCTGACCTAGATCTGGATCTTGTATTTAGGCTGGCTTTCTGGCTTCTTTATATAACTGGACCATGTCAAAGATGTGTGTTTGTGTTAATCATGTGTATTGGCTAAAGAGGTGAAGGCTTAGGTCTGGGCTAAGCAACCATTTCCACCTAAACTGCACCTAATTCTTTAGCATTCCAAAGTTAGCCTTCACCATTATGTTCCTTAGGCTTATCAAAGAAGAGTAAAGGTTGGAGGGAATCTCTGGAGGTCATCTTTTCCAACCACCCTACTCAAGCAGAATCACCTAGAACTGATTTCCCAGAACCACGTCCAGATGGATTTTTATTATCACCAAGGAAGGAGACTTCGCACCTTTCCGTGGGCAGAGTGTGACCATGCTCAGTTACCTCCACAGTCAAAAAAGAAAAGGTTTTCTTTATGTTTAGACAGAGCCTCCTGTGCTTCGGTTTATACCCATTACATCTTTTGTCCCTGTACTGAGGAGTCCAGAGATGGACCCAGAACTCCAGGTGTAGTCTCACCAATGCTGAAGAGAAAGAACATCAACATGCTAGCAATGCTCTGCTTCACGCAGCCCAGGAGGCTGTTGGCCTTCTTTGACACAAGGACAGGCTGCTGGCTTATGTTCAACTTGTCCATTAGAAACAGCAGGTACTTTTCCAGAAAGCTGCTTTCCAGCTGGTCAGCCCCCAGTACAGGTTACTAGAGTTATTTCTTCCCAGATGCAGGACTTTCCACTTCCCTTTGTTGAACTTCATAAGATTTCTATCTTGCCTGATTCTCCAGGTCCCTCTGGATGGCAGCACAACCCTCTGGTGTATCAACCACTCCTCCCAGTTTGGTTTAATCTGAAAACTTGCTGAGGATACACTGTCCCGTCATTCAGACCTTTAATGAAGATATTGAACCTGACTGGATTCAGTACTGACCCTTGTGGTACACTGCTGTTTATTGGCCTCCAGCTACAATTCGTGCTAGTGAAAACCACCCTCTAGGCCTGGCTATTGAGCCAGTTTTCAATCCACTTTATCATCTACTCATCGTGGCCATGCTTCATCAACTTCTTTATGAGGATCTTATGGGAGACAGTGTCAAAAGCCTTGCTGAAATCTTGACAGACGGTATCCACTGATTTACCCTCATTTACATGCTGGCCTTACTCTTCTTCTAGAGACAGACTCTGCCTGTGTCTCCACTGCAGTTGGTGTCTGGGGCTCTTCAGGCTACTGAATGTCCGAGAAGACCCTGCATATCTCTCTTTCTCCCTCTTGGATGCTGTGCAGCCTGCTGGCTTCCTCCTGTGACTCCTCTGGTTGGTAACACAGGTTCTTAACACCAGCACATGTCCTTCAGGAAAGGAGACCATCTCTCCCAGTCTCACTGAGAGGCCCCAGCAAAATCTGCAGCCTGGGACTCGGAGGGCTCTGTCCACCACCCAAAGCCTTGTCTGGATCAAAGCATCCACTCTGGCTGGGACAGCTGCTCCAGTTTCTGCTGGGAATTGTGCACTGTGGCATCTTACAGCCTTACCTGAGAATGTTTCTGCTGGTCTGAACTGACATGAGGACCCTGTCTTTGTACCCTGCTGTGCCAGCTTCTGTACACACTGCTGCATCTGTGAGCTGTACTTTAGACCTAGCTCTTTTATAAACCTCTCCCTAGCACCACGTAAACCTGACCACCTGTAACCAGGGAACAGCTTCCACAAAGGCTCCAGACACCTTTAGGTCAAGGGCATCTGACTGAGTTCTTAGAAGCTGTCATCCTTACCTGGCAGCAGTAGGTGCTCTCAGGTTTCTCAGACTTGAAATCTAGGCATTCTCAGCAATCCTGGGCCTTGTCCCCAGAAGATCCAGAAGCTCCTAAAGTAGAACCCAGAGAGTGCTTCACCAACTGCTGCGCCTGTTAGCCTCCTCTTTTAGAGGCACTCGTCAATGAGGGTCATGTACGGTATGTATATAACACTCCAAAGTAAGAAATGCTGGCCTTCTCATTGAAAAGGCTGTAGCGCAGATCACCAGGTCACACATTGCAAGCATTTAAGGGTTGTCTTTCTTCAATAGCTGTTGTCTGTTGCAGCTCATGTAAAGTGGTCTCTGGAGAGGGCAAGAGAGAATTCAAAATCCCCAGCTCCTGACTATCCTTCTGCATTAGCAGAACATCTCAGGGAAGGCAACGGTGTAATTGTCAAACCATCTCTCTGTGGATATGTGAAGGACTTAAGTTCTTGGGTTGGCACACTGGTCCTTCATATATTCCTTCCATATATTATGTTAGAGGTGACGAGAGTGCGCTGAGAAGACTGCCTTCCAAAGCTGAGAATCTTCTTTTTTTTGTGAGGAATCTTATGCTCATTTCCAATCCTCTCATCACACTTTTGGTCAAATAGCACATCCTTACTTTCACTGTAGTACAACATCGTTGCCTCCAGTAAAGTTTAATGTTTGCGGCATTCATGCCGACTACTTTCTTGCTTTAATATTATTCGTTCTAAGATAAAGAGTCTTTTCTCTTCATAGAAAGAGCCAAATTTTGTCAACTCAAGGGTCCATCTGGTCCAATATCCTTGCTCTAATACTGGCAAGTAGCAGATGCTTGAACAAAGTGGATAACTAAAAGGAATCTATTAAATATTCTTCCTTGAAATGCCCTGCTGGTTTCTGGCAATCAGCAGTTTAGGGATTCCTGCTGACCTATTCCTAATTGCTTTAGATGATATATATAGATAACTTTCCTACCACTGCAAATTCTACAACTTCTAGTGCAACTGCGTGAAGTAGTGTGAAAAAGGGAAGATTATAGATTCACTGAGGTGGTATATTTCACATAGCGTAATATCACTTAGGAATTGAGTGTAATTACGTGTATGGCTCATTTCTTTCCTTGGTTGAAGTATAATACAATAGTAGAAACATCTGCAATAAAACTTTAGAATTATGGTTACGTTTAATAAGATCATAACCAGAAAAGAGTGAACAATGGACAGGACAAATGAATCCAAAGAAGATTAATGATAAAAAAAGGCTTTTTTAGTTTTAGCTGCATTAAAATAAACCCAGCTTTGTAATGTATGTGTACTTTACATTTTCAGCCAGAAATTAGTGCAAAGCCAAGAAGTTATAGAACGCATGCAACTCAACTTGAGACTCTTCAGGGGAAGGTTATTTCAGGCACTGAGAACAGCCTGTGAAAGTAAATATTTTTAAATTTATAAAGCACCCTAATACTATAGAGATAGGAGAATGTAATTAATTCAATTCATGATGTGCTGAGCACATTCTGCCAAACTGATGTAGGTTTGCTGAATTAGACTGTAAACTACAAGATCCTCTGGAAAAAAGTTTTGGGGAAAAAAATCAAGCAACAACAACAAAAAGAACAACATATGCAATTGGAAATGAAATGGAACTGAGAACTAAAGTTAGGCCAGATTCTGTGAGAGGCTGTGTATTTTTTAGCTGGTGCTGAGCATTCTTGACTCCCACTACAGCCATTGAGTTCCTAATGAGCTTACATCCTAGTTTAAATACTTCACTATGGAAGCGTTCATCACTATATAATCTCATTCCTGTAATGACTGCCAGTACAGCCATTATGCTAATGAGAGAGCTAGAAATGAAAGGAGATAAAAGGAAAAAAAAATTATAACTAAAATCCAGTTTTAATGCTTCTAGTTTTAGTTTAATTATGTTCTTCCAAAGAATTATGGCAGGATTAGGAAGAAAAGAGAGTAAATATTGTAGATTAAAGAAAAAAAAATGCTTTAGCTCTTTTCGTAGATTCAGGGGCCATTCAATATTCTCACTTATATTTTAACACTGAACTTATGTAGAGCCTCATCTCGAAAGATGTCCCTGCAGAGATGTTTTTGGACTTCAGAGTACTTTGGCACACTAGATGTCATTATGTTGGTTAATGGGGAGAACAAAATAATAGGGCTAAGAGAATCCTGAAGAGTTGAACTGGCAGAACAGCACAAGAAACAGAAAAAAATAAAGTGAAACAGAGTTCAAACCATTTGCTTGAAAGATAAAATTAAATACTGAAACAGAATAAATAGTAAAGTATTCTTCAACATAGAGAAAAGTGAAAAGAATAGAATAGTTCTAGGATGTGTACATGGCCAGTTTCTGTGGCTGAATACTTTAGAGCAGATCCTTGTGAATCCTTTGGGCACTGATAGAGCAAAAAGTCCAGTCTTAAAACTATCTTGGGAGAACAACTGGTGTTTGTTTTGGGGTTTTTTTATGCCCTAAAGACTGCAGAAAATACTACAGTGACTTGAGAGTGATTTTACCTTAATTAGAGTTGCTTTGTTATCAGGAATGTTGTTATCCAGCACAATTTGGATTATCAGATGCTGCTTCACTTCCTGCAATAGACTGCACCACTTAGAGGGAAGTGAGGTAATGCAGAGGAAGTTTGAAGCCCAATTTTGACCTCATCCTGAAAACTCATTCTAGAGGTCAAGTGACTTTAGAAGGTCTTTCTCTTTAAGACAAAACTTTTGCCCAGAAGAAAAACCACATACATAAACCTTCCGAACCTGATTCTTGTTTGTTAACATGCCTTCCAGAAACTTTGCAAGACTCAGAACTGTATGTTGAATTCTAACTTTTTTTTTTTTTTTTTTTTTTTTTTTTAATGACAGCTTTCCAGGTGGTGATGACTAGTCCTGAGTCATATTCCCATGATGTTTTTCATTCCATGACTTCAACCATTTCCAACATCCTATCCTGTCACATTCAGAAAAGTTGGAAAGCTTTTGAATACCTCTCAGGAGTAATTCTTTGTCATGATGACTGCACAAAGCCGTGCAAGTAAAATGATAGCAATAAATAGAACTTATCAAGTGCATGAAAATTGATGAAACAAACATAGGCTGCAGGAAGGAAAACCCTAAACAATGTGCCATTAAATTAGTTTAGGTCTACTTAAATGGCAAGTTAGAGGTAGTTGCCACATTACAGAACTCTCCAGTGAATCAATCTGAGTTTCTCTCTCATGTTACTACCCTGCATGAGGCAGAGGTGGCACAGGGACAGTGACAAATCTGGTGTCACCCACAGGAAAAAGAAAAAAGCTTGAGGCAGAAAAGAAGTATCTAAATATGAAACAAGAAATATATCTGGAAAGGACATACACTTGACCTGGTTTGGTTTTTTTCTTCTTTGTTTAATGAAAATATGAATGCCACATTACCAAAAAATGAAGTAACTTTTTTCTTTTTCAGTGCTTCAATAATATTGACCAAAACACTAGAAAAGTGTGTGTTAAAAAGAGCCAGACAAAATGAAACTGCTTTGTTTTCACCTGAAACTAAATATTAGAAGATGCAGTCTATGTTACCATTGTGCATTTCATCAAGATCTGGTTCATGATCTATGTTCATGATGATATGCAGGATATATATCAGTAGTATTGCACAAGTTGCAAAGGGGAAAACCCATAAATCTTGTGAGTCTCACCAGTATAAGAATTAGGATTTCTCATAAGAGAAAGGGGACAGCTTTCAAGAACGTAATAGCTTGTTAGCAAGGAAAAAATCTGATTCTTCTGTCTGTGTGAGATAGTAGAGGAAATAATGAGCTTAAAGTGCAGCAAGAAACTGTTGTAGATTAGGAGAAGATGAGCGAAAAAAGAACCAGATATTTTGTTGCAATAAACACCCTGAACTGCTGTCATTAGGAAGACTGTAGAGGTCTCCATTGGAGGCCTTAAAGAACTGGTTAGATAAGCATCATCAAAACAGTATGCAGGCATTGAGCATAACTGTAGCAAAAGTGAAATTCACAGAGAAAGATGCAGACTCTTTTGTCCTTATATTCTTTCTAGATGTACTTTTAATTACTTGCAATCTCAGATGTGAAAAATTTTAGAACATGCATTTTTAGTTGAATTATATGTTTCAGGTAACAAAACACAGTTTCTGTAATAGGATATTTAAAAATAATAGCTCAAACAAGAAAAAAAAAAAACAACCCCACAATAGCTGTTGAAGCTTAGGAAAGTTCTTGCTTCTTGCATTTACACTTTTTTTCCTCCACTAGACTGAAATAAGAACTAAACAAGCCCTGAGCAAGATTTGAACAAATTTTAATCAAAATTTAATTTCTCACATTTAGAGTGGAAAAGACAACAACGGCCAGTGGGGGACAAAGATGTGAATTAGGATGTGTAACAGGGGAAAGAAATCAGATTTAATGAGAGAATACTTCTGTGCAAGCAAAAGGAAGTCTAACAATGCTGGCAAACTAGAACAGTGAACAGAAACAAAATAAGATTGCTCTGATTTGGGCATCAAGCAGAGAGAAGTAAAACTGTATCTTTTTATGCCAAAGAAATTAATTTAATCCAAGTCACAGAACAGTTTTTAACCTTTTTTGCAGAAACAAATTCTTCAGCTTGGAAATGCCAGTGAAGACTGAACAAATGTGTCTCCTGATGTTATACAGTCTTCAGCCCCCTCTAGTCCACCCCCACAATCCTTCATTTGGGAGAAATTCGAGGCAACCCCTCCTACTGCCCTTTCCCTTCCAATCAGTAAGAAACAGATTCCCAGATAGGTATTAAGCAGTCTTGAGATACTGAGTTCATTTTGTTTGCTTGTTGTTGTGGGTTTTTTTCTACAGTGAGAATACATTTGTTTTCAGTAAAGAAATTCCCTTCCCCAACCACCTCCAGTTTTCCTTAACTGAGGCCATTTGTTTTCAGCAGTACTGAGTTTTCTTCCCTCCTGCAAACATGTTCAGTTTTTGCAGCTAGAGTACAAACAGCAAATGCTCACCAGAATCACTCACCTCTACTTTTTCCCTCCTTCCCCCATACCCTCAGCCCAACTCCTTGAACAAACCCAGCAGCAGCACGCATATGTTATATGTTAAACACAGTCAGAGAGGTTAATATTCATTTGCATGCTGCCTACATTGACAGAAATTGCAGATTCAGAAAAAAAAGGTGTTTATTTAGCTTGAAATCTTCTGAATTTCTCAACAGATAATAACACTTTGAGAAACTGCATAGCTGAATTTATTAACAATTTTTTTCCTCACGCCTTCCAACAATTATTGCTGTGTGTAACTAAGGGGAATGCATCTGCCTTTTCCTCCAAAAGGAAATAATTTTTTTCTTTTTCTTCTATACATACATTTTCATGTATACTTTATTCTTCTTATTTAACCAACATTGCCATAAGTAATCAGTTCTGAAAGAAGCACCCTTCTAGCAACAGATAATGAGCAATGCACCTATTGTCTAAGAAAGATGCCAGAGACCTCCTGACAGAAATACGTAACCTTTATTTTGTGTTTGAGTGTTATATTCCTGCAGTGCTGTATAACCTTTGGCTTACAAAAAGACTGTATCTGTGCTCTTTATGCAAAAGCTTTTCTTTGTATTTTTAAAATTGGCAGCAGTGGGAGTTTTGCTTTTGCAGGATCTGGTTTAAGGAATACAATAACTAGGTTCTTAGAACGGAGCAAGATAGGAGAAACAAATATGAATACATACAGATATTCAAAAGTCATCTGCATTGGCCAAATTCTTCTTCTATAGAAGTCCAATGAGAGTTTTATTGCTCTCTTTAATGGAATCAGTGTTATCCATTTTGCAGTGCTTCTTCTGACTATTTGATATCTGAAAACATCCTTCCATAGCTGAGTGAATATTGAGCAGAAAAGGACAATGAAGATGAGATGTGGGATGCCTTCTCTGTGGTACAGACTATCTCTGGACAGGTCTTTGTACTCAGACTATTCAAAATTGACTTTTAAATAACAATGGAAAATTGTTGCTTCTTTACATAACTTTCATAGTGAGCTTTGAATGAGCCAGGAGACAACCAGTTGTGCAAACATCAGTGTCACTGAAAACATCACTTGTCTCCAAGATTAGATCAGTAGTCTGATTTCTCACTGTCTATTGTGACAGGTACAATATGCCTTAGCTAATAATAGAAACAGCAGAAGTCCAGAGGTCAATTTATTCTGAAAAATCTATATTTAATTGAAAAATATCTTTAATATCTATATAAATGCTAAAAATTGAGGTGAATTCACTCAATCCAAGATACTGAGTTTAACAATAACTAATGGCAGTGAGTTCCATGGGTTGTTTGTGTAAAAATTAAAGGGCTTTTTTTCCTGAAACATGTTGGTTTTAATTCTAATGTGTTTCCTCCTTTCTTTTTCAAGATGCTAAGCCAAGTGAGAGCCTGATTATCTGAACTGGTTTTGTTTTTATGTAGCAGCTTATGTTCTTCTTCTTTGAAACCAATCCACCTTCTTAAAAGCCTTCTGCCTGCACCACCACTATACTACTGTTTTCCATACAATTTCACAAGATGTTACTCTGATATTCCTCACCCCCACACCCCAAATCTCTTCATTCAGCTAGTTTGTTTTTATCCAGTCTATCATCTGCTGAACTCAACATCCCAGGGTGGGGATGGCAGGTGGGGAGATGTGCTTATTTTTACAGGGGACAGCCTAGTCCAGATTTCTTAAATTCTTCATAAGATCTGAGCATCAGCTCAAGCTCAACATGGAAACTATGTCAGCATTTATCATATGCACGTTTAAAGTCCTTTTGAAAGTTAAATCCTAACAGGCAAATTCTTCACCAAGTAGGTTATATTAGAAGTTCAGGACAGAACAGATGATTTGGGGGTGGGGACACTACAGTCCAGACACTGGTTCCCACCATTACTTTAAAAATAGTTCTTCCTAAGATTTTGCAGCCGTTCCCTGGTTCCCTTTTACTGTAACCTAAACTGTTCTGTTATGAAAGAAATTTAATTTAAAATAAGTGAAATTGATTGTCTGAGCAATCTGCCTCCCACTAACCTCTCAAGTAAAGCCTTCAGGAGGAATCTGAAGCTCCTAATGACCTCAATGGCTAATGTTTATATTACCATGCAGATACAGCCCCTTGTTAAAACACCAAGTAAATTAAATTGCAGGCCACACAAGCTTTTAAGCTGTGTTAAAGATGAGAGGATAGCCTGTGCTAACTGATTTTGAAGAACCTGATTTATTTTACTCAATACTGTCAACATGCACTGACTATATACTATGATTTAAATGCTGATTTAGAATTGTCAAAGTTGAGTGTGAGGTTGTGTCAAGATGACAAAAGTTTATATGAGCAATGCATTCTGTGGGTGAGTACTTAGTGACCGCAACTTCACTAATCTTTTCAAATCGTTTAGAAGGGACAACTTGTCCACTGTTATCACAAAGTGATACATTAAAATTTAATTGAGTCATGATTTCCCAAATAACCTTCTTGAAAAACACTCTTTAGGCCTGAACTGTATCAAATGAATGCAAGACATGCAACATAGTTTTTTATTAAAGTTTTTGGGTTTTTACCAGATGTTTTTTTTAGCTAATCAGGAAAGCCATTAACTGTAAATGAGGAATGGTTCCCCCTTGATGTTTGTGTGTGTGTTTAGGTTCCAGCATTGACTGTAGTCTTGCATGTAATGACGAAAGCATAAAATGATACCTTGAAAGATGTTCAGGAAATTCCGGAGACTAATAGTCCATTGGGAAGTTCAGGCAAGCAACTTCTGAGAAGCACATGACGGTGAGGACTGAAAGTAATGTTTTTCAAGAAGAAATGGGAAACATTTCTGAGGCAGTTTACTAGATCTCTTTGTAATGATTTCAAAAGCTTCCCTTTGCTTGGAGGTACTGGGAGCCTGGAGCATTTGAGCAAGGATGTTGATATGCTTCCAAGCATGCTTATACATGTCCTGAGCAGCTAGATAACCAGCTTCTGCATTAGTTTTTAGGCAAAACAGTGTCTTACTTCCCATAAAACTTCAATTGTTGTATGCAGGCAGGCTGTACTGGACCTCCTAGAAAATGTGGTTGTGATTTTTTTTCTTTTTAAAATTATTATGGTGCCTCCACCAACCTGTTGCTCATTCTTTTACTCTAGGGGGCTAGAGCACTTGCAGAGCCTACAGAAACAGAAAATTCAATCTTTATTCCACAAGTATCGAACCGATTTCTCTCTCTCTAGGTATCTGTCAAGTGCCAGTCTGTATGTAGCCTCAGTAGGGTGGGGAGTTTGCAAATTTCTTGCTGAATCTGGGCCATGGTGCATCCCTTAATGCACGATTTCTAGGACTAGGAAAAGAGAGGTCAGAAAGTAGCTTAACTGTACCTTTATAGGAGGAGAAAAATGATGTCCACACCCAGGGTTATTTTGTATGAATCAGGTGTTTGGTAGAAAACAGAGGTGTCTCTCAACATGGGAGAGGTGTTCAGATCTCCCTGAATGGTTTATCCATTAAGGTCTTACATGAAGAATTAACAGCCACCATCAGTGAAGGAAAACATGCTTTACTTAGCTCTTCGCAAGAACAGTTTGTAGTCACCTACCATCAGTGTTCCTTTCTCCAGATGTTGATCAGACATAGAGGCATCTGTTTGCCGCCTTTAATGAGATGCTCAAACCCCAGATATGAGTGGAATTATAGACACTGTCTGTAGCATTTACTGTTGGGTTGGCACCTCCCCACTCTCTCCAGAGGAACTTTAATTAATCTTTCTGAGGTACTTAAATATCATGTATATCATGTAGAGATTACAGGTATCTAACTTTGGGTTTTGGAGGCAGAGTCCTGAAAGGCAGTTTGCACAACTATCCTTCAATAGCTCTGATTCTCAGTCACTTGCTCTCTCATCAGCCCAGTCTGATTAAATAGGGAGTTAAATACAGGCTTCACTTGTTCTAATGACTGGAGCTCTTGAACTCTGCTTCATTTGAGCTATTTGTCAAGACATGACTTCCTTGCTGAACATAGGGCATAGGGAAGTGTACCTGTAGATTTACATTGGAGATAAGCTATTTATTTCCTGTTGGTGTATTATCTGATTCTGTGATATGCAAATCTCTCTCTTGCTGAGACAGTTTTTAATAAAAGTTGGTAACCGATGCCTGGAATTACTTTAATACTGATCTTATAGCAGCATTTTCTACTCCTTCAAGAGGACCTTCAAAAAATCTGGGGGAACAAGGGAGGCTGCCATGATCATTTTACTTGCTGTAGTAGCTAGTTCCAAATGATTAAAAATCCCACAAGTACTCCAAAACCAAGAAAAAAATTATCTTCGATTAAATCACCTTGTGAAAGTAAGCTGGTGTCATTGGTGTGGTAGTGCAGCTAACCCAGGATAATATTTCTTATGAATAGGGACCATAGTGTTAGGCCCCTGGGAAATATGCACAGTAGATAAAATAAAAAAATAAATAATAATAATAAAATAATAAAAAAAAAACACCACAAAAACCCCTTGGCAACTATGAAAGCACATTTCTAGAATTTGGCATAATCTACTTAGACTGTAGTTACCTCTTTCTTGAATAAAGGCTGGTGCTATTCATTTGATGTTGAGACAAATCAGAAACCCTGCTGAGAACTTTAATAAGATGCCTAACAAGGGAAATTCTCCACATTAGGCAGTCTGGCTAGCTGACAGTCACTGCTGGGCTATCTCAAGATGCTGTAATATTCCCCAAGTTAATATAATGGACATCTAGAATGGTTCAGTGAATTTCAGTTTTGTATAACTTTTATTGAGATATTATATATGTACACATCTATGCATATAAACACACACACACACACATATGGCTGTACTCCACAAGATGAAATAGGACAGCTGGATAAAGTTATATCACCACGTAAAATGTTGACCATGGTACTAATCCTTCCACTCCAACATATAAAAACAAGCTCTAAAGGCTTGTGTTTTAGAGACAGGAATCTGAGATTTAAATGTTGCTGCTGTATGCTAAGAATTTAATTGAAAATATAACTTGAAGTGAATTTCTTTAGGACTCAAACTGAATCAACTTGAAATTTAACAAAGAAAGAAAAAAGGAATGAGTTTGTATTTTTTTATTTGAACTCTTTATACTCTTTCCCATTTTTGAATACATATCAATACTTTTAAAACTAAAAGTATCTATGAAAAAACCAGAATCTTACAGTTTAAATATATTAATGACATTCCACAGGTTATTTTCAATGGAAATTGGTTGAAACTTTAAGTACAAACAAGCAGTTTCTATTGAATGACTACAAATCTGAAGCATTTCCAACAAAGCCCATTGACATTAAAGATAGCTTTTGTTTTGTGAATGTATATATTTGCTACAAAGATGGATGGGGAGGGTTGAAGTAATTCCTTGCAAAGAGGCCAGAAGGATTATGATATATGAAACATATCTGCTGGAAGGGACTTTGATAGGAAGGAAAGAAGTGCTGGAGAACATAGACTTTAACCTTAAAAAAATAGTTTCTCTTAATATCCAGCTTAAACATGCATGAAACTTTGGAACACATTGTTTAATGAGAGGGAGGTGCTGAAGCAGTTTGACAAAGTCAACTATTTAAAATTTTCACCTGTTTTTTTACATACTTCTCACTTTCTCAAAATTCATACATCTGATCTTTGTCTTGCTGGGTAATTCGTATTTCTCCGTGCCCACCTAGATTTGACCCACAGATATCTTTGCTGCAGCCTCTATGCTTGTCAAGTCATCTCCTAGGATTTGTTCATGTTAGTTTGCTAGCAAACCCCTGCGTAGTTTTCCTTACCAGATATCTGTAAAGACAACTTAGGCATGCTTGACTTTACCATGGGTGTCATTCGTGGACTTACCTTCCTAAAATGCCATTGTCTACTTGAAGCAGGTCCTGACAACTTTCCTCTTACAAGTGGGATATTGTTTGAAAATTTAAAATCTATATTCACTTGCCTGGATCCTTGTAATTTTACCTATTAAACCAGTTCTTGTTGTTTAAAACAAAATGCTGCTGGACATGATTACATTTTCTCTAATATAAATAAAGTAAGCAGTTATAAATAGTTGATGGGAAGCTGTGCATGCATAGTGATTTTTAATTGCTGAGAAGTTTCAACTACATTCAGCTTGCAGCTGGCTGTATTGTTATTGTGTTGGTCACATTGTAGTTGGCTAACTTATTTATTGCCTTCCTAAATATATTTTGAGCTTTGGACTATGCTTTAATAAAACCAGATGGATTTCAGCCTAAGTAATACATTTAAATCCTTAAACTAAATATAAAATATAGATTTAACTCATTAAAAACATTGCTGCAGCTGTTGATGGTTACATTTATTATGTGACCTTCCTGTAAATAGGTAAAATGATGCACATTGGTTTGGGGCAAACTATATTGTAATCCTTAGATGCAATTTTGTATGTAAAATGTTGGATCATACAAAGTTCGCAATGATGGTTTTGTTCATCTCAACAAAGTTCTGGGTTTATGCTTAACACACCCATATTCAGCAAAATACTTAAGTATGTGCTGAATTTGAGCAACTGCTTAACTTAAAATGCTACTATATAGCAGACAATATTACAAGCAGATTTGAATAATTTGGTGTTTTGTTATGCAACATTTATTCTAGTTTGAGCATAACTCCGAGAGTTAATCAGATAGTCTGTATCTCAAGCTCCTCTGAAAGTGCTGGTAATGCGGTGGAGTCTATCCCTACTGAAATCAGTAGAAGGTTGGTCCATTGACACAAGAAAGAGCTGCACTCCACATAAAGGAGGAGAAGATATGAATATTTTACATATATAAATGAAGCATACTCCTTATTTACTTGATAGCATCTTATTGCCAGTTAATGACTGGCTAATATCTGTGACCTCTACCTGTCACACACCATACTCATATCTCCCAGCGTGACATGTTGCTGGCTGTTATGGTGGTGTGTTAGTTGTGCAGCTGCATGAGACTCCAGCCAGACTGCAGCTGTACTCTCTACCTTGATCAACATGAGATCTTACTTGACACTCACAGTGAGGATGCTACTTCATGCTCATGGTACCGGGAGCTTCTGTGAAAATTCTGCAGTTAAAAGAGAACTGCAGCGATTAGTCAAAGCCCCTGAGACAGTTAATTATTTATTGAATAAGAAAATACAATTTTACACATTTTTTCCTCCAAACACATGGTAGAAAAAGAAGTCAGTGCTTCTGAGTCCTGGTAGTTGTGTTTCTCAACAGAAACTGCCACTTTATTGCTATTGTTAGCAGGTGGTCCGGTGGCAAAGATTTTTAATAACTGTTATTTATTAAGTAGTACTATACAGCTGAAAAGTTGTACAATGTGGAAGGCATGTTTAAGAAGGCACAGGACACATACATAACAAACAGCATTAGTTTTATTCCAATGCTGTAAACATTTCAGAAAAGTTTTCCCTTTAAAAAAGAAGAAGGAAAAATTAATCAGCCATGAGGGTAAGTAGGGAACTGAGAGAATTATATAATACATATTCACCAAGTCCATCATGCTGTTCTTATCTGATATTTTCTTTGATAAGGTATGTAATTTTCTAGATAAAGGACATACAACATTAATGGTTAAAATAAATAAGATAATGGAATAGTCTAAGAAATGTAGGGTACATAAAAAGCTAGTATAAAGATTATGTTTAACGTTGAATTGAAAGGAATTTAGTAATGGTACTAAAGAACTGTCACAGAGGTAAGTTGTAGCACAGAAACTAACAGTGTTCTGGTATTTTTTTTTTTTCATAAAAAAAGGCGATGTTGTAAATATGTGTATAACGTAAATTTCTTAAAAAGACAAAATGCAATGAAATTTCTTGTTATGAAACATGATAACATTCAGTTCAGGATTGTGTTAATGGTTTCTGCTGTAAGACAGGAATGTGGGCTGAATAATGGAGGGGGAGGAAAAAACAAGGGGTATTATTCAGCCATGAAGGATAGTCAGCGTAATGTGGTTGTGAAAATGGCAGAGCATCTTAAGATTTACCAGCTGTGATATTTCATTGAAAAGAGGAAGGAGTAATGCCATTGCAATATTCATGTGAAAACAGAGGTGTTTTGTTTACACAGCTGTAAAAAACCCACCAAATTCTAGGTGGAATAGGTTTGGAAAATATTAATCAGATGACCAGGTAAAAAGAGAGCCTGTATTTTGGCAATCCAAAATACATGGCTTTTTTGGTGAAGAAAAACAAAGGTTGAGAATGTCTGTGATTAAATCCAAGAAGCAAGCACCAACAGGGGAAAGCCTTCATTAAAGGATGACATTGAAAAAGTGACAAGAGAAAAAGGAATAGACTCAGGCCTGAATTTTCAAATTTCCAACCATGTTTGGAAGAAGTTTTTGAGGAAAACTTCCGATAGGAATGGCAAGGCACAGAATTAAACTTGTTTTTTAATGGTCCTCCGTTAGTTCAAGAAATAGGTCATATGATTATGCATCACATATTTTGCTCTACCAAGAGGCGTGGTGGCATTTTTATGGCTGATGAAGGAAATCAGAGATGGGAAATAGTCTTCTGGTTTTGCTGCAAAGAGTTGTAAGTAAGTGCAGCTAGGTTAGAAGTCACATACAGTTCACCTAAGTGTGTAGCAAGAATCAATTTCAATTGTCTTAACATGATTAAAAGCATGATTATTATATGTTCAGATCAGGTTTTGACTGGTATTTCCTACTGATTTTAGTGAACTCACATCACTTTTCAGTAGCCAAATGCTGTATACCTGCACACTTATTTTTCAGGAGTTGCATCCAAGAACTAAAACTTCTCAAAGGTTTCTGTATCAAAATAAGACAGATATGGGAAAATAATTACCTTAAAGTGACATAAATTGATTATATGCATTTTAAACATGAATGTAAATTAATCCTCAACATTAGTGACTAGATTTAGGAATAATTAGTTTCATTAACATTCAAATTATGAAAGATTATTATTAATTTCCTTTTATCTGAGAGAAATTATTGATCTATCATATCTGCTTGTTTCTTCTTCTGTAAAAATTTTTGTTCCTTCACATAGACAGCTGAGGTTTTTTTATCTTCTCTTCCTTTATGACACTACTCAGTCCACAACAGTTTGGATAACTGCTCTCTCTACTTTCTTTCTGTTATGTCCATTCCATATTGAAGCATTGTTCTCTTTTTCTTGTGTTTAGAACAAGATGAATAACCCAAAATAAATAATAATAAAATGAATCCTTCACAATATCTTTCCTGACAAGGAAAATGGATGTTCAAATATGGAAACTAAGACAAATCTTCCTAACACCATATCATCACATATTCATCATTGTTATATGAGAATGAAAGAAATTTTTACTTGGCAGCTCGGTATTTCTTCAAACATAAATCATTTTATCTTTGGAAAGGGAAAAGCCATCTCTCTTTTTTGTATAGTGCTATTCTTCCTTTAAAATATTAGGGTGATCATTGATAAGCTTTATATAGTTTGGTCAGATGTGGAAAACATAAAGACATAAAGAATCAAGTAAAATGAACCATCAACAGTGTGAGTCTATATTAGTACAAAGATTTTCATTGTAATAGGAAGTACTAATGATAATGCAGGCTTGCCTACTTTGATCCAGATTATGTGAGCACTTTAGCTATAGATTGATTTTTAACCACGAGTAAATGAGATTAATTATAAGGCACCCAAATAAGTCCTCCCCAAGCATTACAGAAGGAAAGAATGTTCTGCAGCTTAGTACCCAAAAGGCATAATATAGCAAATGAACCAGGTGGGACGGTTGATGCTCCCTCCCTGAGACCTAACCAACACATTTGCAGCACTTGAAACCTATACTTGAAAATAAACAAAATGTGAAGTTGATGAGAGTTTAATGAAAACAATACCTATCTTCAATTAGTTACAGTGGAAACTCACTAATTTTCACTTGGCTAACTCCCAAACTCCGCAATTTTAAAGGAAATGATATTTTCCCCTTCTTAACAAAGATTTAAGAAACAGAGAGTCATAGGAATAACCTTATCAGTAAAAAATTACTACCTTTCTAAAATATATAGTCTTATACAACAGAGTATGTACACCTATCTTGCTCCATCATCAGAAAAGGTAACTTGTAATACTTTGGACATATTATTTGTTATAACTCAATGTATTCAGAAGTTTTATTTCTAACACAGTTAAACTGGGACACATTTCTTAAAGCAGAAATGTGAAAATCTCTTTGTTCTGGCTGTTCACATTGTTAGGAAGGACTAGGAACAAAGCTCCTTTGACAGTGTCAAAAATTTAATTGAGCCCTTTAGTGGTCTATTGTTCTTGAAGGACTGAGATATTTAATATAAGTTTCCTAGGTCTTAATTTTTGGTCTTGGGAGTGCACTCATTCTTGAGATAACTGGACTGAAACTAGCTCATAGCAGATTTTACTTTTATTGCACTAAAACTGGATTAATCTCTAAAATCATTTGTATCAGGTTGCTTATAGTGTCTGACTGGGTGCACATATAAGCAAGAAGCACTTTGTACAAATCAGAAGCAGTGCTCAGACCTAAAATAACTCTTAGCTATTTCTTCTTTTCCTAGAAATGATCAAAGAGAAAATGTGGGATCTAAACTAAACTATAGTTGAGTTCACACAGCAGGATTAAACAGGTACAAAATAGGTAGCTCATTCTGATGAAAAGATGATTCAAGTTGCTTTTTATTGAGAGAGCAGTCCCTATGTATGTTAGATATAATTTCAAGCACGTATTGGTTAATTTAAAAAAAAAACAACAACCAAAAGCCAACAACCAAACAACTACAACACAATGCTAACATCTTTAAATTATATCTAATGGAGCATGCTTTTACCTTAACAAATATGCATTTATTACTCACTGGTACTTTAAAAAATAAAACCAGAAATATCTTCCAGTGGAGCAAAAGATCTTTTCAAAATAGGAAGTTTCACTAGCAGTGACAGAGAGAATTTAAGACAGAAGATTTTCCTAATCATTGATCTTCTTTTGAAAATGAAATCAACAGCTCTGCATGGAATCACTTAGCTTAATTGTCACAAAGGATTTAATTTTTTCAGTGTTTTTATCCAGGATACTGTCTTCAGTTTTATGAAATTAGTTGTTCGCTTAGGGTAACATTCTGGACTAATCTGTGCCTTTTTCATCTTTTTTGCAAGAATTAGCCTTCAATGTGCAGGCGGTTGATAGCTGCTGCAATTTATACGGCACATTTCCTTTCTTTCTTTCTTTCTTTCTTTCTTTCTTTCTTTCTTTCTTTCTTTTTCTTTCTTTCTTTCTTTCTTTCTTCCTTTCTTTCTTTCTTCCTTTCTTCCTTTCTTCCTTTCTTTCTTCCTTTCTTCCTTTCCTCCTTTTCCTACACATAGATTCAAGAATACTTTCATTGTGCTATCTGCATAGCTGAAGCCATCATTGTTTACTCAGAAGTTGAAAACCATATTCAGTGCTTATTCGTACTCTTTATGGGCTCTCCACAATGGTTGGGAGTCGTCCCACCTGCCCCCTGAATGAGAACAATCAGTCATTTGGAGTCCCAAGCGTCTTAGAAAACAACATTTTGTGATTTAATTTACAGTCTTTGTTTATTTAGTAGTGGCCAATCCTGAAAATCTTTTTCAATATAGGAAGTCTTTACTGAGAGTAAGTCTCCCACTAATTTCAAATACATGAAATGGTACAGTGTATTATAGAGGACAGTATGGATATATATCTGTCAGGATATCTCCCTGTCCTTAATATTTACCCTAAGCTTTGCGAAGTGTGGTTACTTCTCCTGACAGTTTTACTGAGACGTAAGGGTTAGTAATCTAAAAAATTGCTGCTTTGAACTGGTCTTGTATGGTATTCAGCAGAGAAGGAGACAACAGTTCCCTACACAGATTCCGTGTGAGAATGACATCTTTACTTCTAGTGGACTCCACATAGGGTGGTTGCTTTTTCATTTGTCATTAGCACATAATACAAGTGTTGTGGTTTAACCCCAGTGAGCAACTAAGTACCACACAGCTGCTTGCTCACTCCCTGCTCCCTGCCCCCCTGCCCCCCACTGTGGTGGGGTGGGGAGGAGAATCAAGAAAAGGTAAAACCCATGTGCTGAGCAAAGAACAGTTTAATAATTGAAATAAAGTAAAATATACTAATACTAATACTAATAATGATAATAATAGCAATGAAAAGGGAGATAATGAAAATATAGAGGGGAATAAAACCAAATAGAAACAAGTGATGCACAGTACAATTGCTCACCACCCACTGACTGATCCCCAGCCAGCCCCTGAGCAGCAATTGGTGGTTCCTGGCCAACTCCTCCCAGTTTATATGCTCAGCATGATGTTTTATGGTTTCCTTTGGCTAGTTTGGGTTAGCTGTCCCGGCTTTGCTCCCTTCTGTCTTCTTGTGCCCCTGCTCACTGACAGAGCATGAGAAACTGAAAAGACTTAGGGTAAGCACTACTTAGCAACAGGTAAAACACTGTGTTATCAACATTATTCTCTTACTAAATCCAAAACACAGCACTGTACCAGCTAGGAAGAAGAAAATCAACTCTAGCCCAGCTGCCAGTATCCACCCCTTATTCTATGCCATTTATGTCATGCCCAGGTCCCACACTTTCTAATACACCATCACCTTTCCTGTCTTTTGACATAGACACACAGATATCATTCGCTTAGCCTATGGTCTATCCCTATAAAATGCTCATTGAGTTAATTTAGTCCATGACTTTGGGCTCCATCTGTTGTAATAGCCTTTCAGGGCAGGGAACATGGAGTGTGGTGTTGAATTGTTGCATGATGAAGCGAATGTGATTCCATCACCACTACACTGGTCTGATTTCATCAGAGTTCATTCTTCATTAATCTGGGTGATTTTTGTTACTGTAATAGACTTCATATGGTGATCAAAAGGGAGTGGGGTTCAGAACCCCAAATCCAGAGTGGTGGAGACAGATGGGCATATATCCCATCACCAGTGCAATGATGGGCATATAACCACCACGGAAATTATAATATATAGTGTTGTATAGCAATTAACATCATACAATTCAAATCATCAACTATTCTCACCCAAAATCAAATCCCCTTGAGATACACACTGGACTTCCCCATCCTCCCACATTGCTCAACAAGTGTATCCAGGTCCTTGAGCAAAAACAATTCCATGGATGCATTTGCCTTTGCCTGAAGCAGGAGTGACCCGGACTGTTTTCCCTAGCATATTTTTTAATGTGCACTACATGAGCTTCATCCCCTTATACAGTACATAAAACTTTTGACTGGGCAGCACTAGCCCAACTGGAAAATCCTCTGGTGTTTAGTAACCAGATGGCTTTTGCTAAATGTGTCCCAATGTTTGAAGTTCCCACCACCCATTGCACTCAGTTTAGTCTTTAACAATCTATTGTATTGTTTGATCCTCCCAGAGGCTGGTGCATGATAGGGGATGTGAAATACCCATTCAGTGCCACACTTTTCTGGACCAGGCATCTATGAAGCTGTTTTGGAAGTGAGTCCTATTGCCTGACCGAATTCTTTCTGAGGTACAGTGTTGCCATAAGACTTGTTTTTCAAGGCCCAGGATAGTGTTCCTGGCAGTGGGATGAGGCACAGGATATGTTTCTAGCCATCCGGTCATTGCTTCCTTCACTGTAAGCACATGGTGCTTGGCTTGGTGGGTCTGTGGGAGTGTGATATAGTCAGTCTGCAAGCCTCCCCATATTTGTATTTCAGCCATCGTCCCCCATACCAAAGAGGCTTTAACCACTTGGCTTGCTTAATTGCAGAGCATGTTTTCCATTCATCAATAACTTGTATGACAGTGTCCATGGTCAAGTCCACCTCTCAGTCATGAGCCCATCTATACATTGCATGTCTTCCTTGGTAGTCTGAGGTGCCATGAGCCTGCTAAGCTATAAATAGTTCACCCTTATGTTGCCAATCCAGATCCACCTCAGCCACTTCAGTCTTAGCAGTCTGATCCACCTACTGGTTGTTTTGATGTTCTTCAGTGGCCTGACTTTTTGGTACATGAGCATCTGTGTTATGTACCTTCACAACCAGGTTCTCCACCTGGGCAGAAATATTTTGCCACAATATGGCAGCCCAGATGGGTTTGCCTCTGTGCTGCCAGTTGTTCTGCTTCCGTCACTACAAGTAGCCCCACAGGGCATTTGCCACCATCCATGAATCGGTATAGAGGTAGAGTATTGGCCATATTTCTCGTTCAGCAATGTCTAAAGCTGGCTGGATAGCTTTCACCTCTGCAAACTGACTCGATTCACCTTCTGTTTCTGCAACTTGTCATAAGGGTGCTCCATAAAGCTGTCATGATCACTTTCAAGATTCCTGGATGATTGGGGTTTCCTGTCTGAGTCCTTTGTGTGATCAGTGCCACACACTTACTTCATGTAGCATCAGCTGCTTGATGCATAGAGAAAACCCTCCCTTTGAACATCCAGCCCAGCACCAGCAACCCGGGTGCCAGGAGGAGCTTCTGCTCAGTACCAGTCTCTGCCGAAGCAGCTTGAACCCCTTCATAATCTGCCAGTATCTTTTTTTTCAGTTGGAGTACAACAGACCTTGGATGCTCTGTATCCTTGACTCCAAAAGTCTAGGAGTCAGCCTTGTGTCTCCCCTGGTGCTTTCTGCCAGAGGCTCCAGGTAGGGCCATTCTCCCTGGCTGCGGTGGTAGAGCACATTTTTTACATCTTGCTCTGTCTGGACTGGCTCAGGGGCTACTGCATGACCTATCTCCTGCTTAATTTGTTCAAGGCTTGTTGTTGCTCAGGGCTCCATTTAGGATTGTTCTTCCAGGTCACTTGATAGAGAGAGCTTACAATCAGACTGTAGTTTTGAATATGCATTCTCCCAAAACCCACAATGCCTGAGGAAAGCTTGTGTTTTTTTCTTACTAGTTGGCAGAGACATTACTGTTATTTTGTTGATCACATGCATTGGGATCTGATGAGTTCCATCTTGCCATTTTATTCCTAAAAACTGGGTCTTTTGTGCAGGTCCCTTGACCTTGCTTTGTTTTATGGCAAAACTGGCTTTCAGAAGGATTTGGACTCTTTTCTTCCCTTTCTCAAAAACTTCTACTGTATTGCCACACATGATGATATCATGAATGCATTGCAAGTGTTCCAGAGCTTCACTCTATTCCAGTGCAGCCTGGATCAGTCCATGACAGATGGTAGGGCTGTGTTTCTGCCCCTGGGGTGCTTGATTCCAGGTGTACTGGATGTCTCTCCAAGTGAAAGTGAACTGTGGCCTGCACTCTGTTGCTAAAAGGATTGAGAAAAATTCATTAGTAATATCAATTGTGGCATACCACTTGGCTGCCTTTGACTACAGTTCATATTGAAGTTGCAGCATGTCCGGCATGGTAGCATTCAGCAGTGACATGACTTCATTCAGGGCACTATAGTCTACTGTTAGTCTCCACTCCCCATTAAACAGTGGCCATATCTGGTTAATGAAAGGTGAGCAGGTCCCGCTGATCGCCTCTTGGCTCTCCAGTTGATGAATCAGCTCATGGGTGGGAATCAGGGAGTCACAGCTGGTGCGATATTGCTGCTTGTGCAAACAGAGCATGAGAGACTGACAAGTCCTTGACTTTGTGTAAGCACTACTTAGCAACAACTAAAACGTTAGTGTGTTATCAACATTATTCTCATATGAAATCCAAAACACAGCACTGTACCAGCAATTAACTCTACCCCAGCTGAAACCAGGACAACAGGATAGATAGCAATTAACAATTTTGGTTGTGCTTTCTCTCATTTCTAATGTGGTAAAGTAAAACTACAGTAGAGCAGAAACTTACTGTAATGTCAGCTGACAGATTATTTGATAAACATTTTCAGAAGGTTGTATCTATAGCTACATTTTGGAATTACCCTGATGTTCACTATACTTCAAATCTGCCTTCTTTTGTAAGACAATCTTCTGTTTTGCTGTAGGCTATCAAAAATTTCAACTAAGAACTCTAATACTCTTGGTATTGGAAAATTATTTTCTAAGAGGAAAAATGCCTTTAATTTAGCACAGTATGCTGTAAAAGACTAAAATGCTTTCATGTTTCTTCCTCCTCAGAAACACCAGATTCTGCTGCTGAGTAAGCGTATACAAAATAGTCTTTCTAGTGTAGCGGTTGCTGTTAACCAAGGGTAGAATTCTTCACTGAGCACTGAAGCGTGAATATACTCCAAGGTGTTCAGTAGTTATTTCAGTTTGCATGGCCTCTTAATTAGAAGTGTTAGAATGCCTGAAGCGCTTGCAATGCATTTATCTTTGGGACAATTTGAAGGAAGCTTACTGGAAGGTTTCATAAGCTGATGCAATACCATCAAAGACCTTTTTCTTTTCTAGTTGATTGAAGATAAAGAAAAGGCTCTTTGGTCTGTTGTCTGAATTTCTTAATATGAAGGACTTGATTATGTTTTCAAGAGCCATGTAAATCAGTTTTCTTTAAGTAGTTACCTTGATTTACACCAAATGAAAATTCGGCTTATTCTTTTCCTTAAATAATTTACCTGAATAATTTTGGTTTATCTTAAGGCTTTGCTTTACCTAAGGCTTCTTTTAAATCATTTGCATTGCATTAATAAAGATGTATTATTGAAAAGGACTTTGCACATTTGTTGCTTTTTTTGTGTTTACTTATCCTGTGATCTGTGTGCACATGTGTTTGCTTCTCTTTTCTGGTATGGTATCACTGTTTATTTTTGTACCCTCTCTTCTTTTCAACCTACCCTATAATCAAGTATCTTATACTGCCAGCTTGAAAGTAAATGTCATGGTATTGTTCAGAGGGTGGGCTCAAATGAAAACACAGGACTGGACAGGTTCTTCTCTGTCCTACTGACATTTTTTACTCTAAATGTGAACTTCACAATGTACTCTTATTTTTTTAAAGACGAGTTTAAACACTAAATTGAAACTTCCTGCAGTTTAGAGGTTTTCTTATAAATTCAGCTATGATTCTGGACATAAATGTTGTTACTCCAGCATTGTTTCAGCTTAGTATTAGTGTTTCTCAAAGGATGACTTCTTGACAGATTTTTTTTTCCTTATAAACAATGTTATTTTGTTTCAAGCTGGAGTTTCATTTACACTATTTAGAATTTTCTCAATATATTATAACGAAGTGTTCATTAAAAAGTACACTTTCCAGAACTGTTAATTAAAAGGGCATGCTGGGATAAATAAACCCATATGCTGTTGATTAACCACCTTTTAGGGGTCAACAGTTGGGTTCTCCTGCTGTGCTTATGTTAATTGTTGTCCAGAATTTTACCAGGAACTGTTTTGTCCATATGGCACTTGCTGAAAATGTAAAGTCTATAGAGGAAATGGACAACTCCCCCCCAAAAAGGTATCTTAGACTGTACTGTATGTGTGGCAAATTCATGGTGGTACTTAACCTGCCCTATTACATAAGACACAGAAAAAAATTAAAAAGTGATAGAGAATTTATGTGGGTGTATGTGTGTATCCATCATTATCATGTCTATGAATATCTACCACTAGTTATAGAGAGAATATCCACCTGCATGTAAGGAAATATAAATGTAAATTTGTAAGAACGAATTTTTCCAAATACTGAAAAATAAAAAGGGATGGCAATATGTGTAAAGCCCAAAACTAAACAGCAAAGAGCTGTTACTGTTGACTCTGGACATGTTGCTTTTCAGCTGAACAGAAATCACTTTTCCTTGTAAAACTCAATATATACTGACATTTCTTTTTCTTAGTTAATTATCCCCTGAAGACATCTGTCTTCATGGAAGGTGAATCACAAAGATGTCTGTAAGAGTGGAAGATTTGCCCTTTGATTCTCCTTTTTGAAGTCTAAACCCACCCTCATCTTTACTGAAAACTCCTTTATTTGGATTTTTTTTTTTTATTTTAAGCATACAAATTTTTTACTTTCCTCTGATGATGTAAAGGATTTATAAAATTACTTGCAGATGAGTTAAAAAAAAAAAAAAAGCCTAATAAACCCTATACCATGATATTTTATGCAGAGGTTTAAATTAGACTCAAAGTTTTAGGCTGTTAAGATTCGCTATCTATTTCACCACACTTCTGCTGAAATTATGAAAAACTGCTGGCCAAGTATGAAGATCAGTGATAACATCAGTTGGGTCACAAGTTGGAAAAAAAAAAACAACCTAAAAAAATGTTTCTATTGATCATTTCTTTTACTTACTATGTCTTCTCTTTTTTAAGAGGAAAAATCGATCACTATTGAGAAAACCTCAAACCTTCAAAGTAACGTTAATTTCAAAAAGGAACAGAGAAAGGGAATAATTGAGGTGTGGATCAGTTTAATTTAGTTTGGCAGTTCAGAAGGAGATGGTGAGTGACATACCTAAATACCTGGATCACAGTACTTCCAAGCACAGATAAGGCACACCATTGTTTTCAATGTGGTATTGGCTGCCCAACAGTTTCTATGTGTTGAGCATTTAAATGCTGGTTCTTATTGAAGATAAGTCTGCATACAGTCCTGCCCACCAAAGAATGAGAAAAATCTTGAAAAAAATCTCCTTTAGTCAAGTAGGACAAATTAACCATCCTGTGTTTCACAGACAATCAAAATGGTGCTAACCATATGGCTGCCTCCACTCACACTGAAATGACGGTACTTCAGTTCAAGAAGAGCTGGAGAAGGTGATGGGCTGTGTGATGACAACACGGAGTGCATGACTAGGCTGAACGCTCTGTGATGCCACAATTTGACAGAAGAAAGCCAAGTGCTTCTGCTCCAGGCCATGTTCATATTTCATATAGTATGACAAAGCAACCTTGTCTGGGGAGAAAAAGTAATGAGTTTTTTGGGGTTTAGGAAAAAAAAATTGCAAATTATTTTAAACAAAATATTGCATTGACGCAGCTTTGCTCTATGCAGAGGCAGCATTATGTCTCATTCTCCTCAGGCTTTTCAGATTTTGCTGTCCTCTGAGGTAATACCGTATACATATTGTTTATCGTGTCAGTTCACAACCTCCTTTGGTTCTTTACTGGACAGAGGAACTCATCCAGAAACCCCAAATCTCAGTCTGCTTCCTCAGACTTCTCTCCCTTCCTATTAGGTTAGTTCCCATCTTGTTTTCTGTGCATATGATCTTACTTAAGGAGTATTTTTAGTCTGTGAAATAGTTATTTGATTCAACTCATCTCTGTGAAGAGCAATTACAAACCACAGACAAGTCATTGTGGATGTTTCATGCCTCCGAAGCTATTCAACCTTGAACCAGCATCAGCTATGGCACAGTAAAACTAAGGAAATAAAGTTGAAAATGGATTTCTTTCTTGCTTTCTTGCTGTCTCTCTCCTTTTGTACTTGTCATTTGCCTAGCTCCCAGTTCCCCAGCTGCACGGCTGGTTTCTTACTCCTCATGGTGTCCCTCTGCATACTTTTCATGGTTATTGTCAGGGAGGAGCCAGCGCAAAGCGTGCTCTGCTATCCAGCACAGGGCCAGGGCTTGGGTAATAAGAGGTTCCTTGGACAGAGAAGGTGAAACAATGAGTCAAGTCCAAGGTCAGCCTGGGAAGTCCAGTGAGCAAGTCAGGGTTGTCAGGGACAGAGCTGAAGACCAGCGCTCCTATGGCATTACTGGTGTAGGGAATGACAGCCCCAGAATGGGCTGAAATGGAGTCCTGGGACACGGACAGAGTGGAGGAAGGCACCAGGGGAGGCTAGGCAGTGACAGGTAAGCACCTCAGTGTTTTCAGGGCCATGGTAAGTTATAAAAATAGCTTGTGAGTTTCCTCTTTTACTAGATATCATTCTAATTATCTTAAATTTAATATTTCACCAGCATAAGTAATCATGCAGGGCTCCCCCACCCTCAAATTCTTCTCAATTATTTAATTCATCAGTGTTTCCCCCTCAATACAAAGTTCTGCTTCCTTTTTGCCTGTTAACTGAGGATAACTAAGCAAGTCATCCTGCTAGAACTGCCAGTTTCAGGATGATAAGAAAACAATTTAGGTGGAAGGAAAAGAGAAAATTGGAAATTAGTCATCTTTGGAGAGAAATAGAGAAATGTTTTTTTAATTCATATTTCACCAGGCTTCCTTTTTTTTTTTTTTTTTCTTTTTTTTTTTTTCTGGGAGATCTCTTACTTATCAAGCATATTTTCTAACAGTCAGTACTCCAAAATATGCTTCAGATTTCCTGGAAGTAACCTTATCAGATGCTGCCAATATATCAGAACCACCTCAAGCTTCTTGAAGAACTCCAGGTCAAATGTTTTACAGGATTCCCACTACATTTGTTGAACAATTCCAAAGGTGAGGCAAAATCTGATTCTCAGCAATGGCTGATGATTGCTGAAGGTATACTTTTCTGTCATTTCTAGTACACTGTCAGAGACCTACTGCATACTATTGCTGGACTTTTCCAACTAAATTAGGTTTATTGTGCCCTTGGCTTTTTGGTAAACAATAACTTCATGTACCACAGAACAGATTTGTAGCAATGAAATGGAAATTTAATATCTTACAATAGCAGCTCCATGCCTACGTAAAATATTTTCTGCAAATCTGCCATTGAATGTTAAGTAATTCAGACTATAAGAAAAAAAATTTAAAAAAAACTTCAAAGAAAGATAGCACTTTTAAAAATTAATTAATTTATGGGTAGTGGCTATGAATAAGGTATGGCCAAAAAATCCTCCCCCCCAGCCCAATTCCAAAATGTAAAAATAAAACAATCAACAGCCCAAATATGCCTTCCAAACACTTGTAACATTTCTTTTGAAATACAGGAATTCTGCAAGTAGGTTTTGACCAAACTCAGGTTTTGTTCATTAAAATATCAGCTGTTTTGGTGGTTTTGAAATGAGAATTGGCGCTCTGCTTTACTTCTGTAAGAAATGTATTATGCTGAAATAATTTGCCTTAATGAAATGCAATTGCACTATGGCACAAGGAATAGTATTATTACAGAATTGAATTGAAGAGGTTTAGATATTGGGGTTTATGATATTACCTTGTTATGAATGAAAACTTTGATGTTTTTGAGTAGATTCTCAGCTGGTTCTGAGTTAGCGCTGTTACTCTCATGCCATGTAAGGATGACTTGCACTCTGTTCATTTGTACTAAAGGTGTCTTCCTCAGTATAATTCATTTAAAAAACAGTTTAAACAAAACCTGGAAGAAAAATGTGTCTATAAATAAGAAACCTTGCAGATAGCACCTTGCTTAATTTAGTATATATGCACACTCACATGCTAAAGTAGTTTATGATAATAGATGCACTGTCTAATGCTCAGAAATCTGCTTTCAAATTTCAAAGTAATCTACCTTTGGGTTAGGTAGTTCTGTAGGAGAGAATATAACCAGCCAGAGTGACTGTGATGGGTATTCTTTACAGCTTAATACACTGCTGATCACTTATAAATATTCTGCCATAACATATTATTAAATTTTAATTTCATTATCACTTTTTCTTCCTTTGGTTTCCACTAGAAATGCCTGCCTGAGGCTTTTGGAGATGTTATTTTGCATAATGAAAGCAGATCAACATGAACGTAGATTTCCAACAATTTTTTCTTTCTTTTAGAGGCAAATTCTTATGAAATTGTCCCATGAAATTCTACCCTTTTGGCAGTTTTGTTATGTACTTCTGGAAATTATTTTTTTCCTCATTTTCAAGGGCAAATTCAAGCTCTTGATTCAGATAATTTAATTTTAATTTTAAAAAGTGAATTAAAATAATTAGTTGAAGTGGTTTACAGTACCTCCAGATGAATGGGAATAAGGAATATAGAATTTTCCCATTTCCCATTACTCATCCTAGAATGCTAAACTGGAGCATTTACCCAAAGTACTTACTGCTGCACTGCTGACAAGGGTCCGCTAATAAGAAATCGAATTGGGTTTTTTTGGCATGGTACAAATAGGGTGCAGCTGAATATTAAGAAATACAACTCTTCAGTAACTAATAGGGAAAAATCAGAAAATAAAAGTTCAGTTCTCCCTAGGCAAGTATGCATGCTGCAAACCTTACTAACACCAGCTGATTGTTCAGCAGTACCTTTGAAAACAAGTGCTTCCATTTATGTGCTTCTTTATGTTTACAAAACTAATTTGAGAAAATGTCCAGATTAGTCATCCTCCTGTGACTAAGTTATCATTAAAGGAAACTGAAAATATTAAGCAAAAGGAAAAGATGAAGGAAATAAAGAAGATAGGTCAGACATACATAGGAGTAAATAATCCGGTTCAAACCCCTGCTACTTCAGGCAAGGATGCTTCATGAACATTTCAGAGATTTCAGCATCACTGATATTACCTTCACCCCCAAGTCCCACATCTTTGTGTCTTGAATACAGATGCAAATGATTACTTCAGTTTTGGTACTATACAATGATTAATGTCATAAATATGAAGATGATCACAGGGGGGGATCCACTTACACCTCATTCTCCCTTTATTTCCATATATAAAATAACTTTTATCATTCAACTTTTGGCATGTTTGCCTGCATTCTTACACTTATTTTCCAGTTCCATGTTGTCTCTTAGCTAATCCATGTCTTTCTTTGAGTGATTTCATGCACCGTCTCTGGAGCATTTCTACAACTTTTTCCCATTGCTTGAAATACAGACTTTAGCTAGTTCAATGCTTTTAACTTGGTATTCAAAGCTGGTTCTACATCTGAGGGCTAGAAAGTACCTTGTCCCTCAGGACTTCTAACTACAGTAGAATCTGCATGGATGTACGGAACATTGTTCTAAAACTGCCTGCAGATTAATTCTTTTGCAGTCATTCCCCAAGTGGTTTTAACCTAATTATTCAATTTTTTTAAAAAAGTTATTTTTTTAACCAATATTTCATACCATTAATTTACAACACTGTCTCAACATTTTTACTGTTATCTTTCCTTATCAATGCATACTTTTCCACTCCTCTATTTTAGTCATACTTGTCTTTGATTTTCAACTCTGGCACCGTTTCTTGTAGCACTAGTTCTTCTTTCTGCATTTTGTTGATCCTATCCTTCATTCTCCTGCAATTTACATTCACTGAGAATCTCAGAGAATTAGGGAATTAATAGCAAGAGAGAGCTAATTTATGAAAACAAAATGCAGAGAACTGAATGTTGACAAAAATAAACAAAAATTCATCCAATTGTTTCTGAACACATGCCCATTTTTATCTGGCTTGTCAAACCTGGTAACTACCTGTTCCAGTTTCTGTGCAGGAGAAAACCATGACCATCAGGCTTTCGACAGTGGCTGTCATGTGCACTGTACACACAGGTGTGCATTTCAGCTCCTGAATGCAACTGCATCTCCCATCTGCGACTCTCCTATGCTGGGCTAGAGCTGGGCCACCCCTGCTTTCCTTCCCCATTAGGGATGTGTGAAGGGTGTGTTCGGAGGGAAACACAGTGTTACAGTGGGTTTACTGAGCACATAAGGAGTCTGTGAGCTCTGGCCTCTAGAGAACAGCTGTCTTTGTATTATACAGAATAATTTGCCTTTAAAATGGGGTGGAAAATTATATTCAAGGTCAATTTGTTCCTTTTTGGGTTGGTTGGTTTGTTGTTTTTGTTTTTGTTTTTTCCTACTCAGTTGCAAGTAATTTGCAACTGGTGGCAGACCAGGAAAGTTATTTTGCCTGTTGTCTTCTCATTAAGAATAATAGACTATTTAACTAGCTTTATGGAAGAAATAAAAACTTCTAATAAGCTTGTCTGCTGTAATTATATTAATGCATGTCAGGCTGTTTTCCTTACTCACATGAATCAAATATTTTTCCAACAGAAATGAAGAAAACTTTTCATTGACTTTTTTTAGACACTAGTTTTAATACTGACTCCTTCTTCTTTAATAAGATCAGTCAGCATGGTGGGCTTTTTTCCTTTCTGATTTCTAATATACGTGGTTTCCTGCTTAGAAAAGCAACAACATAATTGAGTACTGTTTTAATTGTTATTAATTTCAAATTTGTCTCCAGGTAATGTTTAAAATACATTTTTAGCAATCTGTGTGGAATTATTCCTATAAACTCACATTCTTTGTTGTTCTAAGAAACTATAACCTATGAGGCTGATATTCCTTTGTATAGCATTTGACTACGGTGTTAGCAAACACATCAGTTCCTGTTTTCATTCTGGCAGTGGCTGAAAGACTTTGGTTCATTCTTTCCATATGTTTAGATATGCTGATAAATATTTGTCAACAGTTATATTTATTGCACCAACTCAGGAACAGAAGGAAAACTTAAAAAAAAAATTGCTGTGACTTCCGTGCCGTACATATGAACATCTTCTCTTCCACGGAAACATTCACTAACATATCATTGTCAACATCTCATCTTCCCTCAGCCGTCAAAATATGCTTTGAAAATAAGTGCCACCTACCCTTAACATACTCCAGTGTAACATGCAAACATGCACGCTATTTTTTGTACTCCACCCATGCTGGGTGATTCCAAGTGAAATATGGGTAGATAGCTCACTTTCTCTTGCAATCACATAGTGTGTTGCTGTGAAAACAAAACCAATATTAGTATCAGGGGATATTTTTGAGCTTTTTTTTTTTTTCTTATGTTTTTCCTACCCTGAGTCTGCTGCTAGATTCTTCAGTTGCCATGGTGAGCAGGGGTGTAGACAGTTCTTCCAGCCACGGGAAAAAATAAAAATCATGAAATGAATGCTAATGTGACGGGAAACTGGCAATACTCTGTTTTATAACCCAGTCTGGTTCATAAATAAAGAGCTTTCCACCTCAGGCTTTCATGGGGCAGCACAGGAAAAGGTCATAAAATGAAACGCCCATCCTGAAATAAATTCCTCACATTTTTTTGTAATCAAAAAAGACCATACAGAAGAGAATGAGTCCAGTGACTCAAGTAAGACAGTAGGAAATTAAAAGTCCTGGATCCTACCCTGGCTCTAGTACTGCTAACTGTTACTGAATTTGATATGTGAATGTTAGGCACTGCGATGAGTGGTGATGATCTTTAGACCCAGTGGCCTCTTTGGCAACCAAGTGCCTGGTCTCCTTTGTGCTTGCAGAAAGTTGAGAAGCTATGTCCACAGTCTTTTTCTTAGGGCAACGTTAATTTGATACATCAGTGTGTAACAAACCTTCATAAATAGTGTAGATTAGGAAACATGCAAAGTTTTTACACACACTTATACTTTTTAATTTCAAAATGTTTATCAGCCTTCAAAATATGACAGTTCTCTATGAATAACATGAAGTTCTCCACCTACATGTAAAATACTGTTTTCCATTCTTTGCTCTTCTTTCCATGCTGCCTTTCTCTCCTCTGCCTTTTCTTATTTTGTTTTTATTTTCTTATTTTTTTAAAAGAAAGATGTGGAAGGAGAAAGCATCAAAGAAAAATACTAGTTTCTTTAAAGAAAGCATGATTTTGAGAACTTAAAAACTTTTCACAAAACATCTCTTTTTTCCCCTCTGGAAATCATTTCTTTAGGAGTGCAGTTTATTGACCTACCCAGTGAAAGTGGTCAGTACTTCTCTGTATAGACAAACAAAGGTTTGCTTTAATTTTCTGCTGGTTAGCAACCTCTGTCTTTCATGTTTGAGACTTTCTGCAGCCTTTGGGTTTCCGACTAGAAGAGGTGGCAACAGATCTGGGGGCAGTCAATATGCCAATTCCTTGCAGCTGCCCATCCTGTCTGGACAGTGGAGCAAGGACCAAATCTTTGCTAAATTACTGCTGTTTTCAGACATGTTAAGCTAAGCTGCTCTCCACTTTTGCTTCTCTTAGAGGTGTTGCATTGTGAGCTCTGATAATTTGGTAACCTCCCAGCTGTCTGGGTGCGCTCAACTGTAGCCTCTGGGCAGCATGGAGCCAGAGCAAAGGTGGCCCAGCTGGGGAAGGAGAAGCACCTCTCACTCCAGATGGACCTTGTATTTTAACTCAAGAGTTATTAAAACAGGTCCTACCAGGTCTACTATACTTGTGGTACAATGACAGAGTTACTATCAGGTACACAATTAGTCTGATATCATGGTCACCTTCTGTATGCAATATTCGTGCCAATGCGACTAGCAAGTAAAAAAATACTTTATGAACCATGGAGTGCCAGAAAAAAAGCCGATGTTGTTGACTTTCAGATAGTGAAGGTGATGCATGATTTGTTACTCGCTACAAGTGTTATTATGAGGTATAATTAACATTTAAAAGGTATCTCAAAATCTTGTGGTATACAAATGTCCATCACTACTGTTATTGACTTGGAATTCCTTAAGAGGTATATGAAACTAGTGACTCTCTTAGGTTTAATTTAGAGATGGTGATCCTGTAGATTACTAATATTAAATCACTATCTCATTGGAGGAACAGGAGTATGTTCTCTCCCAACATATTACTCATGTTCTTAATAATGGAAATGTACTCTCTTAGTCCAGAACTGGATGAAATTTTACTGCTATAGAAGGTTATGGAAAGAGAATTTCAAGTTGTGCTTGAAAAATATCCATAAAAACACTTGTTTGTTTGTTTGGTTTTTTTCAATTGGAAAAGCCAAAACTTTGCTGAAGACCCGATGACAAATGAATAAAAAAGGGCTTTTTTTATTGGTGACAGGCTTTGAAAAGATTTAGAAACTTAGATTTGTGACAGAGTAAAAAAGCTATTTACATTATGTTTATAATGGAAATAGCTTTTTATTTAGGGTAAAATTTGGTGTCATTAATTTTAAAATTTTCTGAAAATGGAAAATTTTTGCTAGAAATAACTACTTTTACCTGCTTAGCTTTAAGCTTTTTGTAAGATAAAAGTATGAAGATAATCTTCAAGGCAATAAAATAAATTAGTTTGCCTTTTGTGTGTCTATGTGTGAGATTAAGGGATGGCAAAGCACAATAGTTTCTGGCCAAATCTAACCTAGGATTTGCAGAGTCTTAGACATGGGAAGTTTCAAATCTTCTTGCCAGGGGCAGGGAAATGAGCCACAGAAGGCCATTAAGGCACCTTCTGCATGCAAAACTTTCTTTAAATCTGAGGATGAGACATAAGAATTTCTCACTGCACTTATCCCTATAAATCTCGTTATAAATGATATTGTAGGAACAATGCTCTAGGCGATGTCTAGATGGTCTGAAAATAAAGATTTTACTCTTTTCTAAGTTTTAAGATACATTTCCCAACAGTGTCTTTCATATGCTTGGAGACAGGAAACAATTTCACTTGGCAGATATATCCTATGTCAGGTAAACTGAACCATTCAGCTGTTAAACACTAAGAATATTCCAAGTTATCTGTTAACAATGATTATATTCTGAAGGCTTTAAAATAAAAAAAAATCAAAAAATCAAGCCAAACTAATTGGAATAATATCTACATCTACAAACAAATCTTGTTTTCTTTCACCCATAAACAATAAGCTGCACAAGCAAGATAAGTTTGCTTCAAATGTACTTTGTCATTACAATCTCGAGAGTATTAAACTTTTTTCTGCTTGAAAAAGAAGTCTAAGGAATCATAATCTTCCAGTAAAGCTCATGGCGTGTTGCCTGAATAAATTATTCTTCTTGCCCTAATCATTTAAACAGTAACTCTTTGGGATGTTATAGAAGGCATGCCAGTTTGCTTCAGTAAGTAACAGGTTAAAGTTAATCCAAGTGTTTCAGATAACCATCTTGTATTCTTTTAATCAGAGTAATTGGTACTACCATTACACAGAAAAGATGACTAAGAATAGTTTATTCACTGTAGAGCACCGTAAATGTCGAAGGCAAATTAAGTGTCTCCAAGCATTCTTAGAAACAGAATAAACAGTGACTCACTGTGTCATAATCCTCATGACCCCCCTTTGTTTCATTTATACAGCTACTCATGATCTACGGGTGCCTGATAAAGCAAAAACAAGTACACAAATATAAGTCCCCATTAAAAAAGTAATAAATAAATAAATGTGGTAAAGAATGAATGTATCAGATATTCCTACTGTCATGAACAGGGCTGGATGCAGCTCAGGTGTGGATTTGAAGCCCCCGTGGCAGTGTGCTATCCTATTTGTCTTCATCCCAGAGCACCCGACAATCTGGGCTGTGCTAACATGGGGGTAGACAGCACAGCCAGCACTCCTATACATCCTTCTCTTTGTCATGAAAAAGAAAGCATGATGGAAGGGGAGAAAACATTGTTACAGAAGCTTAGTGACAAGTAGGCTTTATGGATTGAGAGCCAAAATTTAGATAAAGGAAAAGTTAAGCATTAACCATATTAAAGGAAGGTGGAGTTAGGGAGCTTTTAATCTGCTTGAACATATAAAAGACCATGGGGTCAGGCAGGATGTTGGTAGAGCCAGCTCTCTATCATCTTTGAAAGCTTATACCAGCAGGGGCAGCTTCTTGATAGCTCAAAAAAGACAAACATCACATCCATCTCCAAGGAAGGAAGATCCAGAGGATTACAGGCAAGTCACCCTTATGTTAGTCCTGCTGCAGGTTATGGAGTTAAACCTCCACAAAGCCATTTCCAGGCCAAAGAAGAACAAGAAGGTAATTGAGAACAAGCAGCAAAAATTAATCAAAGGGCAAATCATGCTTGACCAGTCTGGTAGCTTTCTATGATGAGATGACTAAGCAGACAAGAGTAGTGAATTGTTGACATTACCAAGACTTTCACCATCATTTCTGATAGTAGCCCTTACAAGCAAATTAGTGAACATGGACTGAATAAGCAGACAATGAGTGAAAACTGGCTGGACAGCTGGGCTCAAAGGGAGGTCATCAGAAGTATGAAATCTAACTGGCAGCTGATTACTAGTGGTGTCTCTCAGGGACAAGATAGGGACCAATACTGGTTAACATTTCTATTAATGGTGTGGACAATGTGGGCAGAAGCTACTACGAGCAAGTTGCAGATGATACCAATCTGTGAGGATATGGATGAAATACTAGAAAATAGAGCTGCTATTCAGAGAGATCTGAGGAAAAGAGTAGAAATGGGCAGAGAAGAGGTTTCTGTAGTCCAGCAAATGCAAGAACTTGACTCTGGGATTGAAGAATCACATGCAAAAGTAGAGGCTGGCAGCTGATGGGCTGGGAAGCAGCTTTGCAGAAAAGGACTTGAGCTTCCAGGTGAACAAGAAGTGGGTGATCCAGCAGTGTGCTCTTGCAGCAAAGAAAACTAACTATATACTGAACTGTATTAGCAAGAGTACAATCAGAAGCAGCAGGTAGTGCTTTTCTCTTTCGGCGCTTGTAAGACTGTGTCTGTTGCACTGTTCAGTGCTCCTCAGCACAAGACATTCATTGACATGTTGTTGTGGTTTAACCCCAGCCAGAAACTAAGCCCCACACAGCTGCTTGTTCAATCCCCCCTGGTGGGATGGGGGAGAGAACTGGAAAAGTAAAAGTGAGAAAAATCATGGGTTGAGATAAAGACCATTTAATAGGTAAAGCAAAAGCTGTGCACGAAAACAAAGCAGAACAAGGAGTTCATTCACTACTTCCCATCAGCAGGCAGGTGTTCAGCCAGCCCCAGAAAATCACAACTCCATCATTGTAATCGTTACTTAGGAAGGCAAAATGTCATCACTCCAAACACACACACTCCATCCCACCCCCTTCCTTCTTCTCCGCCCAGCTTTTATTGCTCAGCATGAAATCATATGGTATGGAATATCCCTTTGGTCAGTTTGGATCAGCTGTTCCAGCTGTTTCCTCTCCTAACTTCTTGTGCACCTCCAGCCTGTTCACTGGTACAGTGGTGTAAGAAGCAGAAAAGGCCTTGACTTTGTGTAAGCACTGCTCAACAGTAACAAAAACATCCCCCTCTATCAACACTGTTTTCAGCACAAACCCAAAGTGTAGCCATACTAGCTACTATAAAGAAAATTTACTCTATCTCAATCAAAACCAGCATACATGTCCATCTCCATCCTTGGAGATATTTAAAAGCTGTCTGGACATGGTCCTGGGCAACTGTTTCTAGGTGGCCCTGGCTGGGAAGCGACGGTGGAGCAGATGGTCTCCAGAGATTCCTTCCAACCCCAACCATTTTGTGATTCTGTGACATGCAGGAGTGTGTCCAACAAAGGGCTGCTAAGGTGATTAGGAGGCTGAACCACCTGATAGCTGAGGAGAAGCTGAAAGAACTGCTTTTGTTCAGCCTAGAGAAGAGAAAACTAAAAGTGAGATCATATCAATGTCTTAAACTACTTAGCTGGAGAGTACAGAAAGAGGAAAACATACACTTTTGGAGGTGCACAATGATAGGATAAAAGGTAACAGACACAAGCTGCAATGCAATAAATTCCTCTTAAGTACAAGAAAAAAATAATCACCACTAAGTTGTTCAGAGAGTTTGTGGAATCTCCAGCCTTGGAGATACTCAGAACTTGAAGGAACAAGATCCCCGGCAAGGTCTGAGACCAGATGATTTCCTGCCTATCTAACTTATTCTGTGATTCTGTGAAACTATGGTTCAGTGAATAAAGAGGTCAAGAATGAAAGCATTGCCATTCTTACTCATCAAAACAACACTGCCATGTTGATTGAACTTAGTTATTGCTTAAATCTTACTGGCTAAGTTCAGGACAAAACAATAGTCCTCCCCAAGACGTACTCAAGATCACTTGCAATGTACTCATCGTCCATACTATAGGTTGAATATACTTTTTAGAAGTATATAGATTATATATGTCTCTGCATAGACAGGGATATCAAATGAAGCATTAACTTCACTAGCATGTGGTATTTGTGGTATCTGAGATAACTTTAATATCTTTTCTTGCTTTCTTCCATGTGTTTTCACCCTTGGCAGCCCTGAACTACTTTACACTCATCTGACTGGAAAACTTGGTTGAAATCTACCTAATCTCACCTAGAAATACTGAATCCATTGGCAATTGGCAGAAGATGACTGTAGGTTAGGCCTTGTGTAAAATGCAAGATGAAAGACAGCAGCATAGTCTTCTCCAGTTTCCCCCTTACCTAGGGTGGAGTAGCTCTGTAAAAGGCTCCAGTTAGGTAATTTATGTGGCTGTTCCCATGGAGTAGCTCACTCAAGAGAGTATCCTGACAGGAATGGAGAAAATATTCTGAAGTAAGGCATTTCTTTTATTAATTTTTGTTTTAGCTGTTGCAACATAAATAATTACATATACAGTGATCCACAAAAAGACAGAGAATGACCATTCTGTGGTAACTGAGATACTAATATGGTACACTAAGGAGTAAAGTTTAAATCTCTTTTCTTGGTTGCGTGTTGTGTAAAAGCAAGTTCATCTAACTCTAGGAGAGGCTTCATGGGGTTAGGAATTATAAATTGTAATACATACTTTTCCTACAAGAATGATCGAACTGTGGGAGTTTAGAGGGAGAGGGAGCCTCTAATAAGCAAACTTAAGCAGCTTGCAGCTCTGGTAGCTGACTTCTATGCATCTCAGCCTTCAGAACCTAATTCTTATGGTGTACTGAGGAAGGCTAGCTGCTTAAATTGGATTTTGAGTTATTCCAGGTAGGTACTGATGTATTGAGCTTATGTATCTCATGTGGATTCGGTTCAAAAAAGTTGGTTTTTGTTATGCTCTATTTATATTTAACATGAATTAGTTTGCTCATTTAATTCTTATTTCAACACAGTATGCACTGCTTTCCTAGAAAAAAACCTGAAGACTTGCATAGCACAGAAAATGTAAAAGCTACTCTGAAAAAGAATCTGCTTTTACAGGCTTCTGGCATGCCTCCTCATTAAGTATCTAAGACAGGAGAAGTCTTGCATGGCAAAGAATCTTAGGTCAACCATTTTTATTTTTTCTCAGTAAGAGATGAGCTTATACTGAAACTGTACCAGAATGCCATATAACATGGGCCAGTCTCTGTTCACAGCTTAAGAAGGCATAATCTGTGTGTCAAATCAATTTATGCTCTTTGCAAACAAGATCAAGAGTAATCAGTAAAAACCAGACGAGTTAGTTTCTGTCCTAGCTTAAGATGGATTCTTTAATTTTGATTTTATCACTAAAGAAAATCCTAGAGGTACTTAAATGTCAGTTACTACTTATTTGACATTGGAAGAGAGGTTTTGTATTGGGTTTGCTTGACAAGGTTTTGGTAGCAGAGGGCCTACAGAGGGCAGCTACAGAAGCTGCCAGAAGCTTTCCCCATGTCTGAGAGAGCCAAAGACAACCATTCCAAGATGAATCCACTACTGGCCAAGGCCAAGACCATCAGTGATGGTGGTCTGCTAACATATCTAAGGTGGGGTGGGGGGAGGTGGGAACTGCAATTGCAGCCAGAGAAAAGAGTGAGAATATGTGAGAGAAACAACTATAGAGACAGCTAGGTCAGTGAAGGAGGGGAAGGAGGTGCCTCAAGGTGCCGGAGCAGAAATTTGATGAACAGAGGGTTGGAGCACCCCTCCTATGAAGACAGGCTGAGATGACTGAGGTTGTTCAGCCTGGAGAAGAGAAGGCTCTGGGGAGACCTTATAGCAGCCTTTCAGTACCTAAAGGGGGCCTGCAAGAAAGCTGGGGAGGGACTTCTGACAAGGGCATGTAGTGATAGGATGAGTGGGAATGGCTTTAAACCGAAAGATTTAGCTTAGGTATAAAGAAGAAATTCTTTACTGTGAGGGTGCTGGGACACTGGCACAGGTTGCCCAGAGAAGCTGTGGATGCCCCATCCCTGGAAGTGTTTAGGGGGGAGAGAAATCATGCGTGAAGTTAAGCCTGGAAAGAAAGGAGGGGTGGGTGGAAGGTGTTTTTAATATTTGGTTTTATTTCTCATTATCCTACTCTGATTCAATTGTTAATAAATTAAACTAATTTCCCCAAGCAGAGTCTGTTTTGCCCATGACAGTAATAGGTGAGTGATCCTTTCCTGTCTTTATCTCAAGCCATGAGTTTCATTATATTTTCTCTCCCCTGCCTGGCTGAGGAGGGGAGTAATAGAGCAGCTTTGGTGGACATCCAGCCAGGGTCAACCTACCACAGGTTTTCAGTAGGTGGTGGCCAGAAGTTTTAGAAAGAACTGGTATCTTGGAAGCCTCCATTTTTTTCAAATGGTTGGAACAACTAAGGTGCCTAGTTTTCCAGAACTGGAAATATTGGATTTTGGCAGCCCAACTTTTGAAAATGTTAGAACTCCAAGTGTCATACACAAAAGAGAAGCACACAAAATCAATACTATTTCTGTCACAAGATTTTACAAATGTCAAGACTTCAGTTTTTAATGTATATAAAAGATGACACTTTTAAAAGTACATTGCCCTCTAGCACTGTGCTGTATATTGATTTAGATTTTCTAAGAAGCCTAGATACTCCCAGGAGGTGTCTGCTCCAAGTCTTAATCCATCCTGACCTGACATAGCTTATGAGATCTGATGGGATCCTAGTATAAGATGGTATGTCTAAATGCAGTTTTCCTTTAACCTATTAAAAAAATAGAATAGATTAAAGAAAATATAAAATAAAAATGGAGATCAAATGGCCAAAGGTCACAATAAATGAGGCGTGTTTTTTTTAGATAAAACACAAATAAAGATCCTACAGTCATCTCAAATTTAGTAAATTATCTAGACTTCCAAAGAGGGCAACCAGAAAGGATAGGGATAGTAGAAGGAAACTGAATGCTTCCTCATAAAATGTTCTTCACAGTAACTCATGACTTAAAGAGGCTTTTCGTATGGCTTCTCTGAACCTGTATAAAAATTCAATTTTATTAGGAACACTTGTGTAACAGGAAATGCCAATAAATTTTAAGTAAAATATTTATATTTATACATCCTAGAATTTAAGGAAGTGCTGTAAGCAGACAAGTAATTTAATAACTTAATACATACTGCTAGACAAGGACAATTAGGTAGCTTATTAATTTAGGTATTTTGAAAATGACACTAGGCAGCTAAGCTTAGGTACCTGAAGATTTCCACATACTCTGGTGTTGCAAATAGGTACTATAGAACATTTTCACCAATTAACTGCAACAAATTATTTGAACTACAGCTAGTCTGACTCAGAAATTGTCTTGCTAGTTCTGACAGGGCAAGCAAGTGCTGGAAGAACTTTCAAAGAGTAAGAAATATCTATTCTATTTCAAAATCAGAATAGAATAGACTAGAATAGACTAGACTAGACTAGACTAGAAGATACTGTACTTACTTAAGTTTCACGTAAGACAGTAGGACTTTGCTGGTTTACTTTGAGATTGCCATGTAGTCTCCCCTGGCAAGATATAATATGTGTAAACCTCAAGCATTAATGATCAGGCTGAGATAAGAAAGTCAGCTAAGAACTCACTTTTTTTAAAAAAAATCTCAGTTCCTGAAATGTTTGGTGTCAGGGGTGGTGTGTTCAAATTCACATATCTTATTAACTGTAGAAAACCTTCCAAGAAACTGATTTCAACAGACCAAACAAATATAATCGCTGATTTTTGATCTTTTATCCTCTACTTTATAATTCATAAAAGTAGGAATATCTTGAGGCATTCCCCACAACTATTTTTTGGGAGTAAATGTTCCTAAAACTGAATCTTCAGTTAGATAAGTGAAGCTTAAAACAGGACGTCAACTGTTTACACTTGACAAAGTATAAGCCATATCTTCTTTGGAAAGAAGATTTTTGATTCTTAGCCTTATATTTTAGAATATGTGATGTAGGGGCTTAGATTTCCTAGAACTTCAGTGAAGAAGCAGATGTAAGCTTGACACATCTGGCTGTAAAATGTGCTGCCATTTTAGCTGGTTGGCAATTACAGGATACATGACAATGTGCCACAGATGTTAGAGTATTAATCACCATGTTTTACTTTCTGTGGTGAAGTATTTAGGAGTTATTCGAAAGATAAGGCTTGACAGCTCACATAAGTTGTTTTCATTGTGCTGAAGCTAGAGAAATAATGTTGCCAAGCTGCTCAAAAGAGAATAAATTGTCAGAGTTTGTGTGAGGTCTTGCTGTTTAGAAAAAAAAAAAAGGCCTAGCAGCTACTTATAGGTCATTATGTAAAGGCTACCTGGATAATAACGGGACTAAAATGTCTAAGACTCTGTCCATCAGGGATGGCTTTCCTCTAAGGGGGGGCATTAAGCTTATCACAACTGCTGATTAGCAGGTAGTGACTTTTGAATTAAGATAGATTTTCCTGGTGAAGATTAAAATGGAAGTCTCAAGCCTGCAGAGAAGTGTCTTGTTGAAAATGTCAAACCTAGAAGACTTTCAGGATTCAGGAAATTAGTTATTTCTCCTGGGCTTTGAAAGTACATTTTGGATTCCTACTAGAGATAAGAACTAACTCTTGCCTCCAAGTCATCTTCACAAATTGTAATATTAGAAAGAATAATTATTCTTCAATTCTTATTGAAATTATTCATTGCACTGTTTTGATTAGTGTTATTCTTCTTTTACTCTGTTTCTATTACATATTTTCAAAATACTCTTTTCCATAGAAGGTGCAAATGAAGATGTAGGATTTTCAAAACCAGTAACACCAGTTTGGCATATGGTATGATATCACACACAAATGGCAGTTACAAGGCTTTGAAAATCCCCTCTGTGACCTGTCATCCCAAGAAACAAGCTCACTAGTCCCTTTCAAAACCAAATTATACTCAAGAGCATTCTTCTATTAAGGTTGGAATACCTTACCAAAGAGTGTTAAATCATCGCAAGTCCCTTCTGAACTCCCAGGGTCCTAAATTTCCTAGGGGGAATATTTTAAGTTTTGGGATATGAAATTGAACTTTTTCTCTTGTCTTAGCTACTCCTCTTTTTTTTTTTTTTTTTTTTTTTTTTAATTAATTCCAATTGGATGGGCAGTTTCCAGCAATAGCTTTCATATCAGCCACTCTGGAAATACAGGCAGGGTAATATCTGTATTTTGAACGATGTTGGAATATGGGCTTGCAGTGGAGCCTGAACAGGTATGTGATGACAAGACTGAGGAAGTTCTGTACCTTCCCATAAAAAGAATCATTGATACTAAGGGGACTTTAGCGGCATAAGTCTAGGTACTGATAACTGTTCAGGATGTAGTCATTACTTCCCTGCTCCTGGGCTGAACAATAGATAATACACTGCTGACAAGTGGGGTTCCAGCCTTCCAGACACCTCAGAACATGATCATTTATACATTAAGAAAAAAAACTGAAGGTCTATCAGTAAGATAAGCATCTGCCTGAGCCTTTTCAGGTCTCCAGACTTTAATTTGGCTGCAAATCCATTTTTATGAATAGTTAAATAATCGAAGCAAAAAATCTACCTGTATTACTCAGATTCCAGACTTAGGACTGGTTGTTACAAGAGACACAGTTCAATGTTAGGCAGCTGCATTGTTGCTTCTGTCATATCATCCTATGTGTCCAAACAATTTTAATGTAAATCAACTTTGGATAGAATCAGATCACTTAAACCAGACTGGATTTTAACACATGGAAGAGAAATACTGGGGTGGGGTGGTGTTTCAAGATCCTTTAAAGATTGCATCTTATCAGAGTTTTTTGGAAAACAAAAAGGAATTTATTATTTTGCTGCCACTTTATTCAACATTGATTGACTATGAAGAAGACTGAAAATTTTCAGCTGAATTTTGAGAACAAAACCCCACCATGCAATATTTTTACTAAATGCCATCTTACTTTGTCTGTCACATACTGTCAGTCTCCCTTATACTTCCTGTGCTTTGCAAGCCTAGTTTCTACATATCCTAAACAGAATAATGTATACTGTTTAAAGAGACAGTACCAGGAAATCTTCTGAAATTTACTGGAAACAGGTAACTGCCGAAGCAAAAGGAATTTGGACCTGAAAACCTGTAGTTGCCACATCACTTAAAGACAGGATTTTTATTGTTTATAGCATAAAAGTTTTGCAAATATTTAAATACTGATCCTGAAATTAAATTGGAAAATGAAACTAGGACTTATAATTTACTGAGACATTCTGGAAATTTTATGCCAAACAAAATAATTGGTCTGACTCATCATGACAACTTATGTGGAATCTGAAGAGTATTCAGTTTGCTAACAGAAATCTTTACTTCACCATCTCCCAAGATTAGGGTAAAAATATGTTAGGCCATCTATAATCTTGATATTTTTAAGATATTGAAACCAGAATGTTAAATCTAGTCCAGTTAATCAAAATGACTGCAGCCAGAAATTTTACATATTGAAAAAATAAACTCATAGGAATTAAGAAGTTGTGTTTTGTAAAGCAAGACCATTTTAAACAAATGAAAATGCACAAAACTTCACTTTAATTTCATTTTAAAATTTAATTCTGTAGTATATTCCCCTCCACATATTTTAATATTGACCATATTGATTTTCATATAATTTTTCATATCTGAAAATATTTCATACTTAATGAAAAAAACTCACCAAAAAAAGCAATGCACATAACTGCAAAAAGGTGATTATATTGTGCAGTGAAGTTAAGGCTTTGCTTATTATTACATCTTTATTACTGTCTTTTGCCACCAGTTTCCTTTAAAATTGCACACAGCACAAAACACACACAAAAATTCCCAAATCCTACAGACAGTGGAAGCTGGACAGAACATATACTTTTCAGTTGGCATTTTGTTCCTTAAAGGTGGCATTCTCTCTATTTTTCATTGTGACTGACACCATTAGTTTTACCTCTATCGTTTCATAATACAATTATTCTAAGGAGTGATTTTGCGCATTCCTTAGTTAAAATTTATTTGTGCTCTATCTGAATGTTTTCTGTATTAAAGAACACAGAAACCTTCAATAAGTATGTTCTGCTTTTATTGCTAATATTGGCTATACTGATAGTGTGAATGAATGTACAAAACTAAACAGATTAAGATTAAAATCAGTTTAATTTAATTTTTTTCATGTCACTGTATAACATCTGCATCCATACAAGTCACTGAAGACTAACGTACAGTCAATGGGGAGAAATAAACACTGCCAAAATGAGATTCATCCAAGTTGATGTAGATAACTACTTCAAGAAAAGATAAATTTTGCTGTCAAAGTGCCTGTTTCTCTGCAGTGACTATGGAGAGACCAAAGGTGACCAGCTCAGATATAAATATGTGCAAGGAAATTATCTGCATTTAATCAGATGAATCATAACTCAGTACTCAACCCGAACAAATGTAAGTGTTACATGTCTAGGCAAAAACCATCTAGTTGCCTGTTTTGACAAAAAACCAGAAATCATAATGACTTTTAAATTATTTAAACTGGTTAAAATGCCGGCTTGACTTCTGTATTTGGCATCATTTGGTTTTCATGATATTACTTTTGCTTTGTTTTCTATGCATATGATTGGGAAAAAAAGGAAGATATGCATATATCTCTTCTTATGGAATACAAGAGTGAATGAAGATCTTAGGTATATCTTTCTCTCTAATAATTACTGTGTTTAATTATCACTCCAAAACATGAACTTTTGCAAGACTAACTTTACTTAAGCATATTAAGTATCAATTAAAAAATTTAAAACACCCTTAGAAAATTCAGTAGAAATTATGTCAAACATGATTCTTAGCAATAGCTAAAGACAATCATCTAGTCCCTTTCAACAAATGTGCATCATCCATCAAATTCATGAGCAGATGTCTCAAACAGTTAAGCTTAACTAACAAAAACAAATATAGCCATGTCATTCATGACATCTCTCTGATTCCAGCTCAATTTTCCCCCATCATACTATAGATTGCTAGAACCCTTTTTTTGGTTAAACTGCTTGTAAGATCCTGATTTATTATAAAAAGCATTGTGCTAGTTTCTTAGTCTGTTTTTTCCTTTTTTGTTTTCTTTTTTTTCCAATATGTATTTTCATTTTTGCTTCATAAAATCAGTGCAGTATTCTCTGCTTGAGATTTTAGTCAGACTGAAAACTAGCTGTCACAAATGCCATAATGCTGAACAGTTACTTTCCTTTACTACTTTTTCCCTTTAGAAAATCAGTCATCTGTAAAAACTGGGGAGATTTTTCACCTGTGTAAAATTTTAATTTCAGAGAAAGAACCAGCAAAAATAGAAAGTTTTTTAACATGATTGAAGACATATTTGAAGGTATTATTAGAAGAGTTCCAGAAGTTAAATGAAACCAAAATGAGAGCTAATACTTGGCAAGTAGAGATGCTGTACATTCTCCAAATAATTAGGTGTGCAGAAAAAGAGATAAATCAATCTAGCTAATGACCTCGTAAAATAAAATGTAAGGAAGTTATAGGATGTTTGGTACAATCATGTTATGGACAAGTTATGAGTTTCAGGGGTTCACTTTAAAAAAAAATATATCCTGTGATAAGAGTTGAGCACAACTGGAAAAAATAAATAAAAAAATTACTTTATAAATCCTGAACAGATTATATTTGCAGAGGTTAAATAATGAGGAAAGACAATTTTTTTAATAAAACAGGGGAAAAAGAAAAAAAAAAAAAAAGAAACAACTAATTCTATAGAAAGGGTAGAAATTTTTCCTCCACCAGGACTGCGCAGAGGTAAAGCCCTTCATGGAAGTGACCTTTCTTCCTTCCTTCTATATTTGTAAATTGTGTGTCCATTCCACCCTTCAGGCAGTGCTCAGAAATTAGGAGTTCACAGAGGAAACACCTGTTTTGAATGTTCAGAAAACTATAAAGAAAGAATGTGTCTTTTTGTATGTTTTCGGTGAACAGTCACTTGGAATGAATTAAATAAGCTTTGTAAAATAAACTTTGCTCAGTCAGATGGATGCTAAATAATACGGGTTTTATATAACTTCACATATATATTTTTAACATTTTGGGGTTAAGCTAATTTTCTCCTCTCCAAATGCATAGGTTCTGGTGATTGGTACAAGAAGTCTTCAGCCTGGTTAGGAGACTGTAAACTAATTGAAAACAATTGAGTATCAGTTTCCTGTGTCCTGCTGAGATGCCAATAGACAAACCTGCTATGGAGTTATTGCATCTTCAATCTTAGTTAGATTCCAGCTGGTCATAAGTATTTGTTCATCTGTTGTAAGCTGCATGAAGTGATCAATTCTCTTTGTGCATAAGCACAGCTGTAGCAAATGTTAGAATATTCTTGTCTTTATTTTCACCAACACATGTTTTACAGTATAAGTCATATCTTCTTTTCATTGTTGGTGCTGGCCTTCAAGCTTTCATTATGTTTGTCAAAGTGATAAACTTGTATAGGACAGTCAGGACCAAAGAAAATCACAATAAATTCTGAGGATATAAACTACCTACTTGAACAAGGTAGAAAGTTTATATTTTTTCAGTAGCAATATTAAATTGCTATTTAACGTAACTCATGCAAAATAATGTACCTTGGATATGAAAAAAAAATATTCAAATTCTTCAAGGATTGAAAACTTAAGTGCATCAAAATGAGAAATCTACCAGGTTATCACTGCAGACAACTCAGTGTGCATCTGTGGTGAAAAAAAACCAAGATGGTAGAGGTTGCATAAGCAAGGAAACAATGAATAAGGTAACGAATATTATAATTCCCTGATACAAGTCAGTGCTGCAATTTCATCTCAAATACATTGTCTTGTACTGGTCTCATCAGTCCAAAAGAAAAGCAGCAAGAAAGCTGTTTGAGAAGGGTGAGAAGAATAGCAAAGGCCTCCCATCGACTGTTATATGGAGATAAGCTGCAAAACCTTGGGCTTGATTGGCAAGTTGTTTGAAAAAAAGTGAAAGTTGCGTATGGCAGGGCCCACAGTCATAACCACTGACCTGATACTGTTTCATATAACTGTCATAATTACCCTCTGCCTGGGCTTGAGCTGAGGAGCCCAAAAGAAGCAGTGGGGAGTGATACTTGTTTTCTATACTTGTTAGAGAGGAACTTTTGACTCGGGAGACTAGTACAATGTCTGTTGACACCAGGCAGCAAACACAATGACAGACACTGTACCTGAAGGAGAAAAGGCAGTCTCCTCAACGGACGTTCTGCCAGCCAAACTGAAGTCAAGTGTTTTCTTGGTAGTCAAGTAGCCAGTCCACATCTTAGCAGCTACACCCCACATCATCAGCACATGTGTTGAGATCACAGCTAATGTTTTCCTGTGCACAGGTCTCCTGAATAAGACTGGCCTTGGCAGCACCCAAACATGGCAGCAGACAACCCAACTGAGTGCTCCACCTCATTGAAGACATGGCAACATCTTTAAAAACAACACTGTGCATCACAGCTAGACAGCAACACATTTCTTCCGCACGCTCCTAGAAGTGCCCCTAGAAAAAACAGTCTTACCTGAATATGTCTCTACCTGGAGAATGTTGCTGCTGCTGCAACCTATTCTCAGTGTCTACCCTCTCCCCTCATACATGTTGTAAGACCTCATCCCATGGTCTTAGCACAGCCACAGGGTTACTCTAGAGATCATCCTGAAAGGGCCAGAAATGGCTCCAAGCAAACAGCTCAAAGTGAGAGCTGCAGCCTGTATGAAGTGACCCACTGGACAATCTGGACTGTCTTCCTCTTTAAGAAGGTGATCATGGCAGGGAGTGGAGTGGCTCAAGGCATCATCAGATCAAGAAAGGGAGTACCTTCATGGTATACTAGATTATGCTCCTGACTAAGCATTCTTGCCCCTCAAAAAGGGCCTCACCTGACCGGGCAGGGTGCCAGAAGCACATCCTCAGTGACTTCCCCCAGGCAAGTGCCTACCACAATGCTGGTGCCACTCCTAGACCATTTGCCTTGACTGAGATAAAATACACCATACATTGCTCCTCACACTCCTTTTTACTGATTTTCCAAAGTCTGGATGGCATTCGTGTATGCTTTTTCCTCTTCCCAAATACTTATTTTTTTCAAAAACAAAGTTTATACATAGTTCAGATTTGAGTCAAACTTTTGTTAAAATAGAAACTGTTGTCTACTGGTATGAGCAAATGTCTTGGTAGGGGTAGTTTAGGTACAGAGATCAAAGGCATAATGTTATTGATGGGAGGAGAACAGAGAGAATAACCAAGAGTCTTGGTCACGACAGTGCCCTGCATGTCAAGCACCTCTAGCAGGGGAAGGGTAGAAACTATTATTTCTGTCTGTGTAAAATGTGGAGGAAAGCAGAGACAAGGAAATGTTGTGGATAAAGAACAATAATCAAGGGAACAGAGGTAAGCAGGCCATCACCCTGTAGCTCTTAGGAAAGGAGGGTGGGTGGGTGGGGGGTAGGAAGGATGCAAGCAGGAAGGCTCTTTGAAGAAAAGACCATGGAAAGACCAGTGATGAAGCAGAGAACTCGCAATGATTGCCAATGTGAGAAGTGTGGGAGGGGAAGAGGAGCCAGATCCACTTTTTGACAGCTGTTGGGGGAGACTGAAAGGCCTCATTGCATTGCTCCTGAGACCTTCGGTGAAGCCATACCCTGCTCAAATGACTACATGCACATTCCCATACCCCTGTCACTCACTTCTGGGATGGACATAAAAGAGCTGAAGGATCTTGTCCAGCTAAGATGCCTCCTGTCAGAATGGCTTGAAAGCATCCTTGAACATAAAAGCAAGAGTTGACAATACAGTTAGCATTGAGGACCATGTTGTCCAACCTGTCCCCAAGACTAGTCTTTCTTCAGTCAGGTGTCTGAATGCACACTTCTTCAAGACCTATCAGGACTGAAGTGAGCAGAGTCTGTGATTGTCCTGAAGAAATTTCAGAACTCACAGCTGTAATGAGTAGGTAACATTGCCATGATGAAGAATGGAATAAGGAACACATGCAGGCCAACACCTTTAACCAAGGTTTGCCTTTTTGCCTTACCTGTGAAGAGCAGACTATGTTGAAGTATCTGGTGTGGTGGGATTCCCCAGCATAACTGGTGAATGGCCATAACAACTTCTAGAGAAGACTTTGGATAGTCAGCAGCAGCAAGGATTCAGAAGATGATGGCAACTCATTTGTCAACTAGAATGGACTTAAGTATGGCCAGAGCTCCCTGCAGAGAACGACTGTTGGAACATGTATGTTCTGCACCCACTACTGATCATCCTGTTTGCTGCCCCATATATACCACTGCATCTGGAATGCCAAATGTCCATTCTGGGGACAGGTATTACATGTAAGGTGACATGTGCACCCTGCACATAGAGGCAGCACAGGCCGCTGATTTGGGCATGTGGGTGAAAATTCTCTGCCATGCATGGGCCAAAGGACAGCATGTAAGTCTTGCAGAATACATTCTGTGAGATTGCAGGGCCTGTGCCAGCTGATTAGTGGTTGGAACAAAGATACTTCTTTTTGGGAGGTGATGAATGCAATAGGAAGGATGATTAGTGAACAAACTTTCATATTCTTAGCACAGAATTAGTCAGTGACACTACACATGTATATTGTGTAGTTAGTACTTATAGTCCAAGCAGAGACAATTATAGTAATAGGGCTGGTGAATTCTTGGAATAAGTGGAACATGTGAATCATATAAAAGATGTTTTCCAAAACAGGTAATCTCTTACAGTGGTTCCAGGTTAATAGAAATGAAAAAAGGAGCTGTTAACATGGTGATGGCAACTACTCCTGATTGATACAGACTTGGCTTGGTAATTTATACTCCTTAAAATAGTGCACTGCAAGGTGTTCTACTCAGAAGCCTTACAGAGCATTTCGGTTCTGCTCGCACAAAAACTCAGGCAAGCCATCTTTATGAGCATATAATGAAGTGCCCAGTTGTTCAATCAGCAGTGCTGTTATAGCCTGTCCTTAGAAAGAGAAAAGGGTTGGAGCAAGGTGACATATAACATATTTGCATCATAATGAGGAAAAAGGTGAATTTATACAGAAGTAGCAAAACCAGACACGATGTCTGGAAAATCCCTACAAAGTGCTAATATATAATTAGGTCTGCATGGATAATACCACACTATTTACTTGATTTGGTTTTCATGTCTGAGATTTTTTTAACTGGTCACAGGGTCCTGAAATGTTTATTGTTCATATTTATTTCATAACTAATTTCCACATTTGATAGCTTATTCAGAAATTCTATATTGTCAAAACATTTATTCAGACAAGACATGGGATGTGGCTTTTCTTCCTGGGTTAGAAAGCCCTTCCAATTAATGTTTCTCTATATTTCCTCTTTGATCATTTATTTCCTGTGAATGTTTGTGCTGAAAAACAAGTTAGCTAAAAAATCTTTAGGAAGGGTGCATACACTCATAGAAAGCTGTTACTTAAGTATTAAAACTGATTATTGGCTTTGTTTTGCAATATATATTTACACAGGTAAAGTGAAATACTGGCAAAACCAGTAAAGATGGAACAATAATAGCAGAGAAAATGAGCCAACAGCTTCCAGTGCAGTGAATTAATCAGGCTACTTACCAGAACTGTAAATCAAAGTATTATTTCTAGAAAATAAACAAATTGATGAAAAAAATAATTAGAAGTAAGCCAAAGAATAAAAAAACTTGTTCCAAATTTTTCAGAAAGCAAAAAACCCCAGGAATTTAGTTTTCCACCTCATTTTATATCCTTTCGATCTCTTCCACTTCAAGTAACCTTTCACTTCTGGATTAATTTCATATTCTGAGAACTTCATTTAAAAAAAACCCATAGTGGTTTTGTTACATGTTGCTAGGTTTGAGGGCCCTTCATGCATTTTTGATAAATCGTATTTGAAACAAACTTGCATTTCTGTTTTCCACAAGAAAACTCGCTTTCTCTTTCAGGGTAAGTTTGAAAACACAGCCCCCCAACAACAAAACTGTTTAAATAAATGACTGTCACTGTGTTGTAGTTTGCCTTGTGTTGCACTGAGCTGTACCAGCTGGTTGTTGAATGAGACAATAAACTGCACTATGGAAATGCTTTGGGTTTACTATCATCATTTCACTAGTCTGGTTTGCAGAATAGCTGTTGCATTGGCCCAGAGGAACAAAGCAATGAACCAAGTGAGGGGACAGGAAAAAGCACCTGGAGGAGGAAATGATGGGATGATATTAAACCAGAATTGCCACCAGGGAACACCACACATGAAACTTTTTTTTTTTTTTTTTAAAGGTGCACTATGGTGTCCAGCACAGTAAAATGAAGATATCCCGATGGCAACTGTAGTCCCAATAAGCACTGTTTTCATCCCACTTTTTACTCATCACTTTCATGACTCACTTATACTATTACATGATAAAAACATAATAATAAAAATATGTTGGCATTTCAGTGAATTGTCTATTTTTTAAATATATTTTAGTAATATTCACTATTAATTTCCCCAGATCTAACCTGTAACTTTCATAGCCACACACTTTATTTATTCCTGGAGAGCAAAAAACAAATGGATTTATGAAGGAAAAAACCCAAATATCATGGCAAACTTATTTATGAAATTATTTTTTATACCTTTTTTACCTGTATTTTGCAGCTTTCTGAAAAATGTCCATCAGTAGTTTAAGTCTTGAGTCTGATACTCAGATGGTATAAATCTGCAGATAAAATTGCAATGAATGCATGCCAACAATGATTCCGTGGAGGTGCAGGTCTTTGCAATATGATAGAGACTTTAGCACTGTATTTCTGATTCATCTTTCTAAATGTATCTATTTTCTAGGAGAAAAATAGTTTAAAAAGAAAGAGGCAGAAATACAGTTAGCTTATGTAAGGGAATGCAAGACAAAAAGAAATTCAGGCTTTATAGAGTCAGAGGAATTAGCTTTTTGTAAATTAATGCAGATAGTGTTAATATCACAGCTTATACTCTGCCCACCTTGCCAGCTTAGATTTAAAGGAAAGCTTTCAGAAATATTTATCTGGGCAGATGTCTCACCAAGATATTTGTACAGAAATGCATCCAAGAATTATGCAGTCCTTTCAAAATTAATGATGTTTAGTTTGTTTTGTAATTAAGAACATAATTGAAAATACAATTGTTTTCATTATTAATAAGGCCCAAACTGTCTCTGTGTTACTTATTCTGAATAACTCTTTCATGTTTAGAATGAGATCAGAGACACTAATTAGGAAATTCCTATAGCTGCACTGAGGGAAACAGTCTAGTAAGAGTATCAAAGTTCGTATCTACAACACCTTATTTCTCCCATAATTTTTTTGTGTGTTTATGTATTAAAACTGTATTGTATGTTTGCCTGTTATAACATTTGAATAATGACAGAACCACTTTTTGCTGCACAAATTTCTTGTCCCCCTCCTTCGTGCACAAGCATTTATTAATTTAGGAACTGAAGAACTACTAATCTAGGAACAATTGAGGAAGCTTAACTCCATATGAGAACGTCTGCTGTGAACCCTAGATGTTTTTACATTCCCTTGCTTTTCCTGCTGCCTAAAATTAAGTATGTTTGGAGAATATATGCATACTATCTATGGAAATATTTCCACGAGACTAAGTTCCTTCATCAAACCCTCAAAGCAGAAGATGGGCAAAGCTAGATCCTCTGCTGTGAAGGTAGCCTGGGATGGTTACATGTGTGGAAAAGAAGTGAAGTGGAAGGGAAGGAAATTCCTAAATTTACCTTAGATTTGTGGGTTTTGCTTTTCAATGCCACAAAAGTCTTATAATTCATGGTATCAATAACTAAAGGTAGATGACTGGCATAAGCTGTGACAGTTGCTCATAGTCAAGAACATGTTACCTTTCCCATCTCTTCTCAAGAAGAAATGTCTGTATATGCTTATGATGAACCTATATTTTTTGTCCTTCATAGTGCAAAATTAGTAATAGATACAGTTAATGCCTAAAAAACCAAGTTTTCATTAGGTTCTTGTTTGCATTGGTGCCTCAGGAAAAAAAGGTTGTGCGAGTACAATTTTGTACATTAAACTAGGAGTAGCATTCTTAGATGCATCTGTGAAACTAAAATCTTTACTTTTCATATCCAAAATTATTTTGGCACTACAGAGCTAAACTTACGTGCTCTGAATCACCCTGAAAGAGCTTTTCCCTTTTTTTCTTGGCAAGTAGCAGAAAAGTCTTCATTTGGCTAAAATTAGCTAATATAAAATAACTCCGGCTTCCCCCAAGAATCACCAGTGTATATGCTTCTGCTGTCACAGCACCTAAAGACCGAGAAAGTTGCCTAGGAAATATGACAAAGCCTCTAAAGAAGTTATGTAAAGTACATAGACTGGTTTTCTGCCTCAGTAGAAAACCATAAACATTTCAGTCACCTACATACTGTCTAAATATCTGTCAGAAAGCTACCTAAAATTATGATTTTTACAAGTCCTAGCTCTACATCTTTTGATGGAGTTTCTCCATCAAGAATTTCAAGTTCTCTATATCACTGCATATATAAAGCAAAGTAAATTCTCTACTACTCCTGTTCTTTCTATGTGTCGCTTCTTAACCTACCCATGTTGGTTTTGCTTGTAAAGTATCTTCAGACAAGAGTATATTCCCTCTACCAGAAAACTTAAAACCTGAAGGCCAAAGCATCATTTAATTTCATCTGCCCTGACACCTTTCATGGGCAGCACAAGTTTCACTGTTTTGAACACCCAAATCTGTCCTGTTTACTCACTTCAGAAAGTTCAGACTGAGAAAAGAGCACAGTTTTCACAGCAGTTGATAAATAAGGAAGCCAGAGACATTTATTTTAATTAAAGAACAGGGAAAAAGAAAACCAACAGCTTTCCATTTCAGAAGAGTGTCTCCAAGTTTCAGTAATGTCAGTATGAATTATGGTCTCCCCGCTGGCTGCTCCTTAACTATGTCTTTACTGCCATAACACTCTCACCCTTCCTGATCCTGCAAGTCTATTAAGTACCTGTTGCATCTTCTTTTTGTGATTTTAACTCATGTGCCCTGCACATCAGAGATTCTGAGAGTAGTCTTAAACCTCGCTTGAGGCACCAAACTAAACCAGCTCCCTCCTGAGGCTTGGTGGACAGAGAAGAAACAGGTTCTTTTGTGGCATAATGCAGAGAAAGGGTCTAATTAAAATTGTTCCCTGCAAGGGAACCTCTCTACACCGACTAAGGAAGCACTTCAGAGAAATTAACTATCTTTAGTGAATTCCCTCTCTGCCACTGTTAAGTTGGGTACCTAAAGTACAGCCGTGACTCTCCCTCCGTTTTTGCATTTTTCTTTGTGAACTAAAAGGGATTCTGTTCTATAATTCAAGCTTTCAAGGTGTTCTTTCCTGTAAGTAATTATAAGAAAAGAAAAAAAAAGAAAAAGAAAAAAGTAATGCTCCATTGAAATTGCACTTTTTTAGAGAAATACCAGAAAGAAGCTGAAGAATCATTGCCCTTCTGAAATGTTTTATCTCTTATTTTTCTATGAAGCCATTATGTAGCAAAGCCAGCCAATGCTGTGTGAAATAATGATCTGTAAACTCTTGAGGGCACACAGCCTCTTCAGCAACACACAGGGCACTTCCACTGGCCCTGGGCCAGCTGTATTTGTGGCTTCAAGCAAATTATAGCCATAATGATGGTGCTTAAGAAGCAGAGTCTGTCTGCCTACCCCTAGCAAGACTCTGAATGATCTAGGTAACAGGCTGGAAGCTGTGTTTGCTTTGGTGCTATGGCCGGCTATCAGGAGCTGTCTCCAGAAGCAAAAAAGAGAGCAAGATGAAAGGAAAGAGAAGAAAACTGAACTTCAACACTATCTAAGAGTTAAATTTAAGACCCAGTGAAACTAATCAAGAGACTAAAGTAAGAAGTGTAATTACGTTTCCTTTCACTGTCTTGCTCCTCCCAATAAAAAAGCATGAAAATAAAGCTCTGCTTTCCCAGAAATGTAATGCAATAAAGATTTAATAAATTGCCAAATATCAAGTAATGTACTTTACTGGAAAATTAGAAAAGCAATACTGTTCATTTACCCTAAGATTCAGAATGATCTCAATGAGATCCCTTTTTGTAGAAAAATTTTGTTTGTTTATTCGCAAAGGTATGTGCACCACTTAGAAAGGGAGAGTAGCCTGATTCAAAACAATAACAAATATTCACTCTTTAGGAGCCACATGAGATAAGAAATAACATGATATGCTAACCTATATAGTAGCCCATTCAAGAGGTGAATTCATTATTTTTATTATTTAAAAGAGCACTTTGCAGGCATTACCTAGTTTTCCCAGCCTCCCCTGTTTATAGATAGAGATGCTGAGGAAGAGGGAACGGATGATTTGCCAGAACTATGCCCTATCTAACGAGGGGAAATAGAACAAATTCTCAGGAACTCTTCACTTGCAGCCTGCACTCAGTTCTCTGAATCTCACAAGGCATATGGAACAGAAGCCAAAGCTTTAGAGAATTGTTGGTGATGTCGAAGACAAAAGGAGATGTTTGCCTTTAGGTCAGATAAATTGCTTGTGGGATGACTCCAAGAAGACCACAAGAGCTTAAGTCACCCTACAGCTTGAGTCATATGCCTCCTTCACAGGAATACCCTGGAAAGCAGGGGAGGCAGAGAGAAAAACCCCACCCTCTCTCTCCGTTGCTGGCAGATGGCATTGCAGCCACCAGGCAGAAAGGGGGATATTATAGTTCCATGGGAAAGGATGTGTCCTGGGTCAAAAAATAAGGAGTGTCAACGTATGGTTCATTCATGTCTGCTTTTTTAGTAAACAAGACTAAAGCTGATATGAAAGAGAAAAAATTCTCAAATACGTACCTCCACGCTCCTTTACAGCTTTTTCCTCAGGAAGAATCTTTTGTAGGACACAGAGGCAAAGCTGGGAACCTGGCTGATTACCTTAAAACGATTGCCTATCTTTATAGAAAATTAAAGCTAGGTTTGATGGCAACGATTTAAAGTTAATCAGGGAGATTTCTTCCAAAATCAGTGGAAAGAGATGGTAGAAGATGACTTGCCATACAAGAGTGCCCATCTTAGACACCTATTTAAGGATGGAATAAGCTGTGCTCTGGAGGTAACTGTATCTTTTTATTAGCAAGGTGATGAAGGGATAAGCTTTGACTGCTTAAGTCTACATAACTAAGTCTAGATGAGATGTAAAGTGCCATAAAATTGTTTATATTTTTGAGGAGATATACATACACACATATATAACAATGTTAATTATTCAAACTATGGTCAAGCTCTATATCAAAACTATACATAATTACATGTGTCTTCGTAGTAGGGGTATTTCTTCTGGTCAAAGGAAGAAACTCTCACACGTGGTAACCTCAGGGCAGAATGTGACAGATCTCCTCCTGCATGTCCACACTCTCAAATGCGTCTAAAACTCACACTGCAGCCTTAAGTACTCAAAATAGAAAGTAATTACCAAACTTTCATATGATCAGTCTGAAAAGAGTTTGCTAGCATGGTATATTCTCCAGGAAAGCAGAATAAAACATGGGGTAATAAGCAAGGAGAAGTTTACTTGGTAACTTCTGGTATTATTTCTGAATTAATTCTTTCTTGTTTTCCACATGCTTCATACCACAGACACAAGTGGAAACAGCGTTACAAATACAAATTAGTGTGAATTCTGGAGTAACATCATCACTATCAGTACACGACGAAGAAAACCTACCTAATGTAGGCATTGTAACTTAAACTGATAAAAAATATTTTACAGTAACATGCTTAAATAGAAAATCAGACTTTTTCATTGAGGCGAATTAAAACTATTTGGCTGATCAACTAAAACTTAAAGACTTTTTACATAGTGTAGGCATTTTAAAAATTTTATTTAATAAAAAAAAAGACTATAAGAAAGTATTTCTGAGAAGAAAAATCCAGTATTATCTCTTTCCTATCAGATGAATTTTGACACAAGGAAGGGCTGGGTTATCTATAAGGCAAACAAGCAGAAAGAGAAAAAGATGTCTTTGTTGTCTGTAAAAACATAATCAGACTATAACATTTATTAGAAGACAATAAATGTATACAATTAATAAGTGAGGGAAAGGAGGAAAAAACACTTGATAAGCTGTAATCAACCTTTTTGTGGTTCTTTCAACCCTTTTTCTTCCATGTCCATTTGGAGAGAACATTCTATTTCCTTTCTACAAGCCTGGTTTAAAAATGTATTTCAGTCTCTCCCCTGATCTCAGCATGCTTTGGATCAGACCTTACTCTAACAAGCATAGGCTAATTTGTGAGAGACATTTATATTATCTCCTTCCTGCTGCAGTCATGTGCAAAAGTTATATTTCACTTCTTTGATGGATTCAGTTAATGTGGAATAGCCTCAGTTCATTTCATCTCATGCCAAAATATACCAGCCGGATGTAATATTATGACTGAGCTCTCATTATAAAGATGTCATGATAAAGATGACCTACAATTTTTGGAGAAAGCTTACCGGACTTCCAGATCCCATGTTATCCATTCACTGTTCCATGGCTGAAAATGTCAACAGACAAAAACGTTCTCGTTCTCTAACAAGAAGTCTCATAGGATACAGAGCAAACATCTGCAAGACAATTCAATCAACTTAACGACATTAATGTCTTACAAATTTGTACTGCACAGCCTTTGAAAGTCCAGTCTAACAAACTTTTAAAATTTACTGGTTGATAGTTAATCCCCTAATTTTGTAAGAAAAGCTTAAAAAAACCACAAAGCCAAAGGGACAAAATTGAAGGTAATTTGGAAAGTGGGAACAATGGAAAGTGCAAGAATCTTAAAATCTGAATTAGAGCTGTTCAAACAGGGATTAGTAGCTTCAGTGCCTGCTAATATTAACATAAATTTCCCATTGCTTTGTGGTAATCAGGCCCAGGTGCCTCAAGCTTTCTCACAATAATTCAACTTTATGAAAAATACTGAAAGGGAAACTAAAACATTAGGAATGTGGTGGGAAATAAAATGAATTCCTCAGATTTCTTAACTTGCTTGTGTCTCAACAATCATTATGGCTATTATTCTTAGCAAATAGATAATTGAATCTCTGACTCCCTTCCAAGGTAATGGGTAAAATGATATTACAATCTGGTGTAAGAAGCCAAAATAAAACAAAAACTATACAACTCTGAGGATGCTAAAGCACATACTTGACATATTTTGCCCACAAAGAATATATAGATATTCCTATAGAATGGAAATTGTTTAACCTGTAAAAAATAATTAATATAAGAGGAACTAGTAAATGGCCTGATAATGTTTGCTTGTTATTAAAAGTGCTGGATGACACTCCGATGCAAGGGTTTACTGAGTATTTCTGTTAATAATTGTTGCAACAATTGCTTCTATCAGTAGAATCAGTCAACCCAAAAATAAAATGAAATAGATTATTTTAAGAATAGCCTGCTGCAAGATTTTACAAAAAGAAGTGCTGCTTAGCAATTAGAAAATACATTTTTCTTATAGAAAGAATATACATTACAAAGACAAGACACATCTCTCAAACCTGCTAAAATTATCTGAAAGACCCATATAGAGCTCTTCAGACCTAACAATCTTGTATTAAAAAAGGTCACAGAAAAGCAAGAGACTAAAGCAGGAAATTACTGTGTGCATGATATTAGGCAAAAATATAAGACTATTTGCTTTGAACAGTAAAGCTTTCTATTATGGTAAGTGTTTATTATCATTAATGTGTCAAGAATTATTTCTGCTTCATAACCTAAACTACTTTCACAATAAAAACATATAGTATATAGGTGAAGCAGTAGCTTCAAGTCTCTCAAACATTGTGCATGCTCTTTCTGTTAGACTGTGTCCTCAGTGCTCGATAAATTGGCTATCTTGCATATTATGAGTAAAAGAACTAAAGAATATCCACTCTGGTTATATTGATTGAAGCAATATATGGCAGAGCTGACTCTGAGTTACATTATTTTAAGAATATCTCTGTGTGAAACATCTGGTGACTCCACCAGCTAGGGAGACAGGCTTCCATGAGTTCCTCACACTCGCCAAGCTTTGGAACATGAGTAATAAATAATCCCAATGAAAAGTGTGATTTCAAAGCAAAGTCAGTATTTTGCACCACTAGAGTTATTTAGGAAGAATGATGAATATGGGGACATACTTCTTTATTGGTATGTGTCAGGAAAGTCTGGCCCTTTTCCTCACATTCATATAATTCATTAACCCAGTTTAAATACAATTCTGTTACTTAGATTAGATTTATGATAACAAAACTTTGAAGGAGCTTTGAGAGAAAGAAGCTACATATTTATATGCATACATACTTCAGATTCTTTCCCCCACCATGTGCAATCATCTGCTTGATTTTCAGATATTATTTTATAGCATTATTTTTTTTCCCTTGAGCTCCAAGACCTAACACTAAGGGGCACCAGAGAACTGAACTGCATCTGTTCAGATCCATCAGGAACCAGCTGCTGCAACTAACGGGTTATTCACTGTGCTAGGTGGAGAGGGAATGGGGCTTTGGGGGAAACATAACAGGTGAAACAACATTTCTGCATGACACATTCTCTGTTACAGAAAACTGTCACTGAAAAAGGACGTGCTCATTTTGGGAATGCTGATTGTCTTATTATAGTTTATTGCTAGGTGTTGAAAAAGAACTCTCACTCTATTTTTCTGGGCAAAAGTTAGGAAATGTGAGAAAATGGATTTTTTGGAGAAGCCAAGTATATCTAAAAAATCCTGGCAGATTGAGTATATTCCCTTTGTTCCTAGACAAGTGTAACCAGAGAGGCACAGATTTAGGAATTAATTCTGACATTAAGTTTTGGATGAGGTCTGGATACCACCATTTCTTCATTACCACGTCTTAAAATTCCACTATGGAATAAAGAACATTTCTACTTTCCCCATGGATTGCAAAATTGCCTGTTACCCTATTACCCTCTCATTTTCCCAACAGGACAAAGGGAAACAATATTTGGGGTGGGGTGTGTGTGTGTGCGTGTGTGTGTGTGTGTGGTAGGTAATCAAGCCTGTTTTCCAGGTGTGGACTCCAAAATAGACTTCCTTCACCCAGAATTTGGCTGTCAAACTGTCAAATACAGGATAATTATGCAGCCAGTGCCACATATCTTAATAAAAGACATTCTGAAAATCTCAGACCTGATGGCAGGAACTTGTTGCTTATTCCAGTTGGGTTTGGGTTTGTTTGTTTCTTTTTCCATGTGTGTGTGTGTCCTCTATTTTTGTTTCAGTCCACCACAAGATACATAACCAAATAAGCAAAACGTAATTAAACAAATAACATGTTAGAGAAGTAGTTATTCTGATTCCCTTTTAAAAGCTCAGTCAAAGTCTTATCCCAGAACAGAAAACTCTACAAAAATGCAGAAACAGTTCAGGGCCCAATAAGTCAAATCATTGCAATCAAAGCTCTAAGGCCAAAATTAATAATGTACCATTAACAGATGGTGTAAGCTGACTGACTGAGAATTGCAAAGATGCATTCTGATTTGAATACTGTAGACTTTTTTTCTTATAATATTAGCACATATTTCTGTGTCTTTAAATAGTCTATCAAAATAAAATGCACAGATAACTTCTGCTCAGTGTAGACTTTGACTCATAGATCTTTTAAGGCCAGATGAGACCATTATGATAATGTGCTTTGACCTCCAGCATAACACAGGGCATAGAACCTCACTCAGCAATTCCTCCCTCAGGTCTGCATCTTCTGTTTGAGGTATACCATCTCCTTTTCAAAGACATCCAGCCTTGATTTATAACTCAAAGTGATGGAAATTCCAGCACATTCCTTGGTAAGCTCACCCCTCAGTTAACTGCTGCAGTCAGAAAAGATCCAAGTTCTGTCGTCCTCTGGTATGGTTCAGTTTCAGAATTCTTTCCACTACGCTTTTCAAAGCTGAATTAGAGAGCTGTCAGCAATCTGTATCAGCTTATAGACCACAGCCATATTTTTTAACAAATAAAGCTTCTGTTAACAAAATAATGAGGAAAAGCCACCTTTTGGGGTACATTGTGCACCTCGTTCAAGGGCCATAAGCATTTCTAAATGGTCCTGTACTGCAGGATGGAGAAAGCCTCCAGAACAAGGAAAGGTAAGGCCTCTTAACCTTCCCGTAGTCCAGTGGAGAAATGAAAGCAGACGTCTTGGTTATGCTATGGACAGATAGCACCCCTGGTATCTAGAGAGGAAGACCTTGTAACTCCAGGTCTTCATCTCATAATGTTCAACTTGTAGCTGGCACCTTCTCTTGTCTTGTGCAAGATCCCGTTTTTTCTGTTGCTGTTACATTAAGGTGCATCAGCAAGCAAGGTGTAGGTAACTTAGGAGTGACTAAAGAGCATGTTTAATTAAGCAAGAGATCCTGCTGTTTGGGGCCAGAACATGGTGGTGGGACCTCTGCCGTGGAGATCATCAGTGATTCATGGGATAATAGGAGAGCCGAGCCTGCTGTCTCTGTCTCTCTTTCCAGGCAGTGACACGTAAAAGGCGAAAAACAAGGACTGGTGCCATTTACCCAGCTTGCGTGCTGCACCAGGGTTTTGCAAAACTTCTCTTGGGGAACAGCTTGGGGTTTAAGGGCATTACGCTTTCCAGCTCGCTGACTGAAAGTCAGGCAGCTGTGCTCAGGCTGCCTGCTACTGTGGGGCCAAAACCTGCCAAGATCCAGCGCCCGAAGTTCCCTATGTCATTTGCGATTTGCTGTGACAAGGACAGACAGGCGGCAGACCTCTCCGGCCACCATCTGCATGGACTTGGTGTCTCAGGGCCACAAAGGGAAGGAGACCCTGCAGAAGAGAGGGCTGGAGGGTGGTACCGAGCAGTCCCTTCGGTGAGACGAGTAGAGAGAGTTGCATCGAGGAAGCCCTTCGGAGGGGCCATGTGGTCCCCAGTGCCTCACCTACCTCCTCCTCCTCCTCCTCAGGCAGGAGGAGGCAGAGTTGCTGCTGCTGCCAATGCGCCAGGATAGAGAGATCTCGGCGCGGGAGGAGATGACGCAAAAGGCAGAGCTCCCCCCAAAAAAGTGTTTCTCCAGGACGAAGATGGCGGCAACTTAGCCCAGGGGCCCAAGATGCCTGTGCCCATCGGGGCCCCCCAGCCAGGCAGTTCCGCCCCGTGCGCCCGGGGACACCGCGCCCGGCGGCAGCAGCGGCGGCAGCCGCAGCCCATTGTCACCAGCGGCGGCGGCGGCCCCGGCAGCCTCCTCCTCCTCTTCCTCTTCCTCCTCCTCCTCTTCAGCATCCTCGGCAGTGCTCCGGGAGCCCTGCAGCAGCGTCTCTCCAGTTAGAGCGGAGGGGGGAGAGAAGAAACAGGAGACGGAGACAGCGGTGCAGGCATCTGTGCCGCGGCTTGGGGCTGAGGAAGAGGAGCAGCGGCGGCGGCAGGGAGGAAGGGGAGGCGAGGAGCCCCCCGGAGCGTCCGTCGGCAGCGGGGGACGCGGCATGCAGCTGTCCGGGGGCAGCGGGCTTTTCTCAGGAGGGAGATGGGGAGCTGCGATCTGACCATGCCTGGGTGAGAGGGGGAAAGGACCAGTCGCGCAGCCCCGTCACCACCAACTATCACCACTACCACCACCATCTCCTCTCCTCCTCCTCTTTCTGCGTTATTGCTCTTATCTTCTCCACGGCACTCGGCGTTGGATGGACTGGGGCTGCTTCATGTGGTGAGACCAAGGCAGAGCCACCGGCGAAACCCAACAGTATCTCAGAGGAAGAAAAAGAAGAAAGAAAGAAGAGGGAGAAAGAGAAAGGGGGGAAGAGTGGAGGGGGGGCGGGGGGGGCGGGGGGGAGCGAGCGAGCGAGCGAGAGAAGGGAAGGCAGGCAAGAAAATCCCCCCAATCTTTTAAGTCAATGCATATTGTGGTGACACCGGCAAAGGAGCCCTCACGGTGGAGTCGGCCAGGGCTGTGCGTTCCCAAAATATGACCAGGGGTGCTTGGATGTGCAGTCGGCAGTATGATGACGGCTTAAAAATCTGGTTCGCACCCCGGGAGAACGAAAAACCCTTCACGGATTCAGAGAGGGCTCAGAAATGGCGACTGTCCCTGGCATCGCTCTTGTTTTTCACAGTCCTGCTCTCTGATCACTTGTGGTTCTGCGCCGAGGCCAAATTCACGGGGACCGGAGAGAAGGAGCAGCCGCCGCCCGAGAAGCCCGAGCCCGCGGAGCCGGAGCTGCTGGCGGGCATGGGGGAGCCGGCGCCCCCCGCGCCCCGGCTCCTCGCCCCCCCCTCGCCCTCCCTCCCGCCCTCCCCCGGCAGCAGCGGCGGCGGCGGCGGCCGCACCAACGGCACCGAGCCCCGGCACGGCAAGGCTGCTTTCCTGGGGAACTCCACCGCCAGGCCCCTGGAGACGTGCTCCCCCCCGAGCTCCTCGTCCGGGCAGTGCTTTAGCGTGGGGGACGCGGAGGCGGTGTGCCGGCGGCGGGGGGGGCCGGGGCGGCCGCGGGGCGCGGGGCAGAGCCCGGCGCCCGGCTGGGACCTGACGGATTTTTACCTTTCCTTTTGTAATTCCTACACACTTTGGGAGTTGTTCGCCGGATTGTCCAATCCGGACACTTTGAACTGCAGTCTGGATGTGGTGCTGAGGGGGGGAGGCTCCTGCAGCCAGTGCGTCCAGGCTTACCAGCGCTACGACCAGCACGCTCAGGAGAAATACGAAGAGTTTGAGGTTATGCTCCAGAAATATTTACAGTCGGATGAGTACTCGGTGAAATCGTGTCCTGAGGATTGTAAGGTAGGAGCCCCTGCTGTGTTTCCTGTCCCTGGCTGGCGGGCTGGCGTGCCTCCCTCGGCTGTTGTGGCTGCCGTGGTCCCTGTTGTGCCTGCTGCGGTCCCTGCCCCTGGCGCCGGCGGCCGTGGGTTCCGGGGTGCAGTCGGCGCTGCGGAGGGTATCGGCGGGGAGCCCCCCCGAGCGCACTGCTGAAAGGGAGGCAGAGCGAGGGGGAAGCTGCGGGGGAGGGGGGGAGAAGAAAGAAGAAGTGATCCTCGATCCTCTGGGAGTGTAGTGCTGGATTTCCCCCTCCTCATGAATATGCGATTGGCTCCGGCTCGGCTGCCGGCTTCCAGCGGGCTGGGATGCGGCTTGGCGGCAGGCAGCGACAGGGTCTGCATGCCAATGAGCGGGGCTGGGGACGGCAGCCGGGGCTGGGGACGGCAGCCGGCGCCGGGGCCGCCCGACGGCGCTGCCCTGCCCGCGGGCCCCCGGGGCGGGCCGGGGCCGGGGGGCGGGGGGCCGCGGTGCCCGGGAGGACGGGCGCCTCGTCCCCCGGTGGCGGCGGGGGCGCGCACCGGCAGCTGCGGGCGGGTTCCGTCGGGCGCTTGGCCCCGGGGCGGCGGGCAGCGGCGGGGCGCGGGGCGGCGGAGCGGGCGGCGGGACCGTGTCTCCGGGCGCTCAGCTGAAACCTGCGGAGCGGGGAAAAGCTGGAAGGCGAGGGAGGATGTCAACGGGCATCGCGGTGGCCCTTGGTTGGGAAGTGACGGTGACAGCGTTTCAGTAAGCCGCGACCGTTTTCTTTGGTGCCACCGGTGACTGCTCGGAGAGATGCAGAGGCTTTTCTTTTCCTTTGTTAGAAGGCAGGGTCCCACTTGGGCTCTTTGCTGTTGTTGTCTTCTCTCTACTTTTGCACAAGAATAGTTGGCCTAGCTCTCAAGACAGGAAAGCCCCCCCCCTCCCCCCCCCCCCCCCCCCCGAAAATGTTGTCCTTGGCGCCTGAATTAACTAACTGCATGCTTTTTTCCCCCTGTTTGAGTGTTTGTTGAGACCTGAGCCAGGTGAAAGGTTTCTGCCCTGAAATGGATTATCTCGACTACTATAGCACTACATTAACCAGTCTGAACCAAATCCTGTTTTAGCAGTGGAACACAACAGTGCATACAAATCACTGCTCTGAACAGGCAGCCTAGCAGTACCTCGGTGCCGTGTAACTTCATCAGGGCCTTCTGAAATCATTTCATGGGAACAGTCCATGCCTAAAGAATCCCTTTCACCAATAAGTTAGTGTAATTTGCTCATATCTTTGCCACAAAAATCAATCCACAGCCCCTCCAGAAGCTAAAATATCCTGTTACCTAATTGGATAAAGTAGGAAAGTTGCCTTTTTTTTCTTTGTTATATCTGACAAAAGTAAAGTAGTCTCATCAGTAATGTTGGCTCCACTGTTTCTAGGTTATATATAAGCTCTGTGTGTACACACTCGGTGTATATATGTTATGTACTCGGTTACTGAAATCGTAAATGGATTCTATTTCCATAGTGAATTGGATAAGTAAAAAGCGTATTAGATGTAAATAGATGTCCACTGTCCTAAGGACATCTTTGCCATTTCACTGACTCTTTTAACTAGAAATTGACCTACTGCTCTGTGCTGCCAAACAATCAACATCTACATGCTTAATTTTTTGTATCTCAGTTTAGTTTGACTAAACTTTAGCACAAAGCGTGAAGTTGCTCTACAGTGTATCATGGTGTAAAAGGTGTTGAAAATGAACAGAACAGCAAATGCACACTGTATAATGATTTCCCCTTAAAGAGAAATACTTGTCCAATTATGGGAAAAAGCTGTTGACATTAAAATGATTATGTGAAACATATAAATGAATTAGACAAATGCAGTGCCAATGACCTACAGGTTCTGAGTGCCAGATGTATTGCTCTATGTTTTGAGAATTTGGCCAACCAGTAGGAGAAAGGAAAAAAAACAACAAAACAAAACTCAACAACAAAACCCAACAACACAAACAAACCCAAACCAAGGGTGCAGCTTAGTGTTTTCTTCCTCTTACTGGGGAAGCGGGCGGGTGGTGCAGACCTGGTAAGGGGGGCAGTGGGGTGACCCTGTGAGCATGGGCTTGGGCTTGGGCTGGACTGGGCTGGGCTGGGTTGAGCTGGGCTGGGCTGGGCTGGGCTGTGCTGGGCTGGGCCGTGCTGGGCTGGGGGCCGACGCTGCCGGAGATGCTGCTGTCCAAGGTGCTGCAGAGCAGAGTACGCAGCCGGCGGTCAGGCTGGGGAGCCCCCGCGCTCTTTCCCCCGAGCCTGCCTGGCTGCTGCTGGGTCCCTCTGGAGCATTTTGATTCATTGTGGTGGCTGAGAAAGCCAAGCGTTTAGCAGGTCCAGCGGTCTGATAGCCGTATCGATGGGTATTGATGTGCTTGTACGTGGTCTACCCTGAAGTGCCAACAGGTGAAACTAGAAACTTGTCATGAATACTTTATGACTATTGCAATATTCTGCTGGACTTTCTGGTGTTTTATACATATTTTATTTACCCTCAATCAGGAAATAGCCTTTTTTGTGTGTGTGTGTGTCAGTAAATATTAATATTTTGAGCTTTGGACATCTAAATAATTCTTAACTTAAGAATCAGAACAGAAAATAACTTGTCATCTAACTGTGTTTTACATACACACCATTTGGTTGGTTTATGTGGTGAGCTGCATTTTCTTTTAAGCAAAATCCTAAAAATACTGTCTTTACTAAATTATCCTGTATGTAAGCAATGGCTTAATGCAACGAATGGCTTGTTAAATAATCTATTTATATTTAAGACATCTTTATTATTCTGAGAGGGCTGCTTCATTCACAGAAAGACAGCGCTTCATCCAGTGAACCAATTATAGCTGATGACAAAATCAATAAAATTTACACTGAATAACAGTCAACCTAGAACTTGTAATTGGGTATTACATCCCCCTTCCCAACTTTCCCTGCCACCATCCCCCACCCTTGACACCCTTGACAGTCAGTTCTCACAGTAACAAGTGAAAATCATGGGGATTTCTCAGTCCAGCAAGTGATGCTTTTCCAAACAGTACTGCTGGTTGTAACAAAAAGTGCATATCAAAATACTCTTGACATATAAGCCTAAATCTCAGACTTTATATTTTCATTCCCTTATCTGAAACTGGAAGAAAACAAACTTCGTTTTCACAATAGTGTTTTACTACATGTCTCCTGGTCTCTGAATAATATTATAAATAAAGTGCTTTGTATTGCAGAAGTTTGCAAGCAGGAATTGTTTGCATTATCAGTTCACATTTAGCTGTTCTACATGGTGAGTTTTAGTTTCAGTTTTAATATGTAAGTATATTCATTTTATTGAAAAGAAAGCTGTCCTGTAATTAAGGTTTTACTATTAAACTTCTTGTTGAGTTGCATTAGGATTTTTGAAAATTTTGTACCAAATGCTGAGAATTATGAATTATAGAACATTTGTAAAAGTCACTATTTTTTATGGTATCATTGAACATGCATATGCATTTTATATTGTTAGGATGTCAGTATACTTTGTGTGTTGTTTAGAAGTTTGGGTTATCAGTCTCAACTTATTTCTTAAAAAATATCCTGGAAGTCTGATGTTTTTATATATTGTTTTCTTGTCTCGATAGTCACATATTAGTAAAAGCTAAACAATAAATATAAGAAAAATATTTGAATGTATTACATATTCAACAAGGTGACATAATACATTGTTGTGGCTTTATTGAATCACCAGAGTAACAGAACAGCTGAAAATCTGGATCTACAGTTCTGCTTTTCTGTTTAAATTTACTTTAGATTTTTTTTTAATATTTATGAAATTTTGCTTTTGTACATTATAAATTAATAGTTTATTTTCAGATTGTTCTTGGTAATACCTATAATTTTTTGGTTTCCAGAATACCATCTTTATATGCAGTGTGACACAGTACTGTATTCAGACAATTAACAGAGAACTGAATTGGCTTGATGTTGGAAGACACAGTTCCCCATAATGACTTGTCAGCTTTCAATCAGGGGAAATACTCAAGTTCTTATTCTTAAGACAGCAGGCAATCGCTTTGTGGAATAAAAGAAAATTCTGGCTACTTCTGATTAAGAACTGGGTCAAATAACTAAGTAGGACATATAAATGTAAAGGGTTTTAATTCTTTTATTTTTTCCCCACCAAGAATGAATTTATGTTTTTGTAAAAAGTATTGGAGGCTAGGACTTCCTTGGCAACTATATTTATTAATGTTTGAACAAAACATCAGTTACAATCATTTGACACGTTTCTTTAACCCAGTGAAAGCTGAAAGTGTTTAAAATGTGGCTTTCCTTAGTGCTAGTTGAAATATTGAAATGTGTAATTCAGGTAAGTGCATTATAATTAAAATAACATTCAAGGAATTAAGGTTTTCTCCTAGAATATCAAAGGGTAAAAATGAGAATATTTAATTTTTATATAAACATTGCTAAAAAACAAACTTCATCTGACATCCTAGGTGCTCAACATGTACAGAGAGACCTTTTTTTTCCTTATTTTCAGAAATTAAATACAAATTAATAACTTCTGATTTGAGGTTTATGATCCTGGTATCAGAAAAATGTGAGAAAATAGTGGAATTGTAATGCTACCTAGCTGAAAAACATGCATATCAATACAGGGTTTCATCATTAAACATAGATGGTATCACTATAGGAATATATTCATCGTAGGAATATAAAGCTGTTGCTTCTGTTACTAGTTTGTTTGTTTTTTATCAAAGAAATGTGTTCAACTACTTTTATTTGAGTGAGAGGATGACTGAAATTTTTTTAAAGCAAATAAAATCACATTTGTGCTAATTTATCTGGAAATAGCAAAGCTTAGATGAATCATGACTTTTCTAAGAACTTTTTCCTAAACAGCATATGTAGTCTAATTAGGTTTTGATTCAAACTCTCAGTTAAGCTGGCAGAAAAGAGCAGATGAGAAATATGAAACCAAAAGCTCAAGTGATAAAAGAACTCTTCTGTTCCAAAAGGTCACATAGACCAGCATCTGCTGCAAAGTTAGGCACTTAAATTGCACATCTTAATCACACAGTATTTATATCATATCCAAGAGTGATACCTAAGCTAATCAGAAGAAACTCTTACAAATCAAGCCTTCAGAAATCTGCACTGGTGGTCAGCATTAATACAAACCGGAAACAATAAACATTAATTACTGATGTAATGCCTTTTCAGAATGTCTTGAAATTTAAATATTTATTTTAAAGCTCTTTTTAAAATTAATAATATGCTGTATTAATAAAGCCATGAAACATAAATGTATAAATTTCTTTAAAATGCTGTGAAAGTAATGTGACTGTATAAATTGATGTTTGCACATGCTATTTGTTCAGTTGATTTTAAAAAAACCCAACAATTAGCAAGTTGAATTATTTTTTGAAACTAATTTATGATAAATATGTGGATGAATTTAGTGTAACTATTCATATAATAGTGCACTGGTATATTAATATAAGGAACAACACTGACTATGTGTTAATGGACTTTGTATTTTGGCCTAAAATCATGATCCAGCAATCTGCCTTAGTCTCCTGTTTTGAGCTAGATGAATGGCACTGCACTCAGGGAAGGCTTTGCACATGCTGTAGTTTCAATTGCTTAAATGCTGTGCTGGATCAGGATCAGATGTCTTCACTACTGAAAGAGCAAATTTCCCAGTGTTCTTTCAGAGGTGAGCTCACCTCACCTAACTTTTAAAAAGTTTGCATCTAGTTGATCACTTAGATGTCCATCCCATTCACAGTGCCGATGGGTACTTTATTCCTGATTTAGGAAAAAAAGGGCGGCAGATGACTAGCACAGCGTAGCTGAAGTGGATTCCACCCTAGTTTAGCAGTCACCGTTTAACACTTGATGGTGTTAGCTTCACATGTCTAGGGACGTCATGACTCTGCCCTCAGTTTTACTTTGTTCACTGGTTCTCTTTGCATCGAGCAGTATGCTTCTCATGCACCTTGCAGAGAATGCAGTGGTCTGGCTTCTTCACTTCATGTTCTTCTAGGAAAAGTAATCAAAATGCAGACTGTAGTTCTATCACTTATCCTGCCTAAAAATCATTTGGTCTATACTTAGTAATTTATTAATTCAGCCCTACACAAAGATCCACAATGTATTTAGAACTGTGAATTGCCTAAAAGTGAAAAAGTAACTTAGAAGCTGAATTTGTAAATATTACTTTTTGGTAAGTATCACTCATAACACCCCAGAAGGTAGAAAGCTGAAATAATTCATTTGACAAGAAAAAAAATACAGAAAAAAAAGAAAAAAATGACCCTTTTTGTAGTCACTGGAGATATATAGGCAATTCTAGAGTCTGCATCAGTTCACAATAAACTGGTCAGCTGAATTATGTCAGATAGATTATGCCCTTAAAAGCACCTATTTTCTCTTTATTGTCTCTGAAGAGAACATACTGTCATTTTATCTCAAACTTCTCCACCATTGACCTCTAAAGTCATATTAGATGAATCCTAACAAGATATTAAAAAAATAGTATAAAAAAATAAGTTTTTATGAAATTGTGGTCATATGCAAAATTTAACTGCCAGAAAGTCTGTAAAGTCCTGCTACTTGTGCTGTCCCACACCAAGCTAGTGAAATCAGAAGCCTCCTTCACTTCTCTGATGACTGTATTGTGTCACTGAAGAATGTGTGAGCTATGCAGTCTGCTTCTTAGAGATGCGAACAGGAAAGGGCCTTGTTTGACATAACTATATTTTTATAACTTTTTTGAAAGATTGGAGGCCAAGAGCTCCTACATACTGTTTTTCCAGTTTTACTGTTACTTCTACTGAGAAACTATACCATAACAATTGTAGGTCATCTTCTTATTAGCAGTTTCTTGCAGGTTGATCTGCTGGGGATTTTTCTCTTATTCTCCCTTCTTTCTTTACAAAGTAGGTGGGTTTTTGGGGGGTGGAAGTGTCTATATGTGTGAGAATTCCTGTAGATTGTGCTGGGTTTCACTTTCTTCCCTCAGACCAAATCAGAGGGAACCCCCCTAAGCCTACCCAATCTTTCTCACTCAGGAGGCACATAGTCTTAGACGTTTATGCCACTTTACTAAAATAACCATACTGTACTTTTCTATTTGCTTTTCACTGTACTTTTCTCTTGTCAGAACTGTAGAGCAAACATCGTGAAGTGAGAGCATGTGGCAGTTTGATTTAGTTTACAGCACCAATCAGTTAGATGAATACAAATTTAGTGAGGCACTAGAGACATATTCTGGCTTGTAGAGAGATTTCATTAATTTGAAGGTATTTGAAAAGACCAGGTTTACTTTTGGATTTGTGGTGTGACCTTGTTTGCAAACGGCAGATATATGAAAGACACAGATTGCTCCTTTAGAACATGCATATTGAAGAGCTGTATCCAACGAGCTCCCAGTCCATAATGACAAAGATAACAGGGCATGATGTAAGCTGCTTTGAAGGGAAGTTGATCAACGCTTGATATTCTCCCATCCTTTATCTCATCTCTTTAATCCAAACTGATGGACACGTCTCGAAAGCTGTGTTTGAAATAACAGTGTCCTAAAGCCTTAATGGAAGAACCTAGTAGGACCCTTTGAAGCACTGGTCAAATACCACCAAATAATTGGAACAAATGGTGATGATAAATGTTGAACTGATAAACTTCGGCAGTTCTATATGAATATCTTGGTCCTTTGAAGTGTCTTGGAGACCCTGATGGGAATGTTCACCTTTCCTATAGATTGATGTTGACAGATCATTCAGATATTTCATCAGTAGAAGAAAACTTGCTGATTAAAAACAGTAGCAAAGGTGACCTGAAGTTACCAAAAGACAATATGTTTAGGTCTAGGTTTTTAGAAGTCCTGCAGCAGTTTGGAAATCATTGTGGATGTTTTAAATGATTTAAATGAAATTAGGGAGAAACTGTAACTGAGAGATTACAAATTAAAAAAGTCCAAATTTTCACTTTTGGGATATGACAGTGACAGTGACCCTTTTTTAAATTTTATTTTATTTTTTATTTTTTTTTTAAAGTTACATTTTAGGCAAGATCCTTAGTCAAGCCATTACATTTTCCAATACATACATTATAAAATTTGAAAAAGAACAAAAAGTAATTTTATTATTTTTTTATTTTAGAATGTGCAATGTATTGTAATTTTCAGGAGATATTTTCCAGGGAGCAAATATGATATCTGAAATGCTTTTTAAATGCATGTTTAAATCTTGTTGATCCTCTGCACGTTAGATTAGATGCTGCCTTTACTTTGCCTGACCGCTTATGTAAATGGTATTTTGGGCCTGTCAACACACTTCATCTCTGTAAAACATCATAATGAAGTATCTTTATTACATTTTAAAGATATTAGCAACCCAGAACCAGAAGGCATTCTTAATTAAAGGGAAGGGGAAAAAACGGATTGTCTGTGATATTTAGAAAAAGAGTTTTTCTCATTTCATTCATTCTTTTGGGAGAATAAGAGAGTTTCTGTAGTTCATTGATTGATGATTTGCTGATCATTGCTGTACATTGGCTAGCTTGCTCTCCGTATTTGAGGGGTTACACTTGCAGGTTCTCAGAAAAAACAACTTTGTATGAGATGTATTAATTTAGATAAATTATTGGATTTAAAGATCTGTTAAGGAAGAATTTAGGCAACCCTTAAATGCTTCAAAATCTGTATTAACACTTAATTACACATCTTGCAGCTTTCTGGGTTTAGTAATAGGCAACTAAATAGAAGACCATAAATATAAAAATTTATTCATGCATACATGTTATTCATGAGGAATAGTATACCAGACATAACATTTTTTGCTAGTGTGGAAATTTTATTCTTAACTCATATTAGTTCATTTAATATGCTCATGATTCAGGAAAAAATGTATTTTTATATCAGTATAACTTCATCATTTAGAGGAGTATCTTTATTTCTGTTAGAGGTAAAGATGTGTTTTCAAAGGCACTTAAAATGATCTCTGCCGAGACAAATACTTGTATTTGTATGTGCACACTGGTTTAAAAACCAGACATTCTTTAAAATAAAGCCCAGGAGGTAGAAGGACAACAAAAATTAGCAAATAAACAATAAAATGTATTTTTAGGCTTAATTTGTTGTGTAATAAAGAATACAAGTATATATTTAAAAAAAATGTGCTTACAAAAATTACATGTACATTTCCCATAAGCAGTGTTAACATTGCCTTCACATGATATTCTTTGAAACCAGATTTCTGTATAGAAGAGCTTCAGGGTAATAAGGATATCTTATTTATTCACAGTTGCAAGTAAGAATTCTTGTGTATTCAAAGGCATAACTTACTTTTAAAAGAAGATTACCTTGTGATGAAATCTGGTATAGCACATCTCACTTTATTCTTTTTAAAATGTAAGAAAACTATATCTTTAAGTTTCAACGTATAACATGAAAATGATAAAAATAAAGTTATGTATGTCAGACATAAACTTTTCAATTAAAACCAGCTACAAATAATCCAACAGCTGCTTTGGTAAAGACTAAAACCTCTGGAAATTTTCAAGAGAAGTATTACCATAATATCTATTTAGAATACTGATCATTAATAAATTCCTTAAGCAAGTTTCTGGTGGTTTTCCAGTGGGATGTGGCTTTACTGATTCTCATGTTAAGTCAGGCAAATAGTGTAATCAGTGGAGAAGGATGCACATCATCCGAGCCTAATTCATTGACCAATTTTTTATTAAGTAAAATATTCAAAATGCATCTATTTTTGGAATATTGCAAATTTTATACCCCTGTATGTACAAAAACATCCTTTCATGTTTTTCCTTTCATGCTGTGTTCCAGCTGTTAATACTGCAGTACGGTGCTTGAAAGCAAGACTGGGCAGTTCTGGTGAGAAGAAAGTTTTTTTAAAGAAGGGAGCAAGTATGGGAAGTGCCCAGCACCCTGCACACGTGGGTCCCTCAGCATGTGCTGCCAGGAGCACAGAGGCTCTGTCCCTTCAGTCACACAGCTGGGGCAGGGCCGGGGCTGAGGATATAACTGGATTAGATTCCACTGGTTTGAGGTTCTGCACTTAATGAAGCAAACCAAAACCATAGCCAAGGTCCCGTGGGATGGCTTTTTAAATTCTTCATGGATTCAGAGATGAGAGATGTTGGTTTCCAGTCCCATTCTGCTGTGGAGTTAAAAGTCTTCCTCTAAACATTTCCGCACAGAACCTGACAGAACTTGGACCAGTATTATAAAGAAGTCGGAGTTTCTGAACAAGGTACATTTGAAATATTGGCCAGATTATCTTAAAAGCAGAATTATTTTTTGTATTTTTATTTTTCTTTTATGCTTTCTGATATAACAGTCCTTGGGGAAATGACCTCTATTATAAGCTAAGTTTAGCTAACAAGATATGATACATTATAATATGATGTTCAGGAAATGAGGCTTGCTGTTTTATATCCCAATTCGGTTAGAAGTGCATTATGGTTTCTTTTGTCTCTAATTTAAATCTTATAAATGTTAAAGCTGAATCTTATAAATATTACATTTTTTTGCAACCTCACTGTATTAATGAAATTAAATCATTACTGTAATGATAGCTTTTTAAATTTTAGCATTGAGATTGATTCCTGGCGTGAGACCTGAGTATATATACTCTGTATGACAAATGTGAATTTAAAGTATTGTTTTATTTTCATTTGAACATATAGACTGATTTTCTTTAGTCGGGAATCTACAATGACATATAAACCAGGACTAACTCCATTGAAACCAATGGCTTTACTTAAATGTAATACTCTTTTGAGAGCAGGAGGCACATGTTATACTTTAAGACTCAAATACATGAAGTCAAAGGGACAGATTTGATTCAGACTGATTTCCTTTGCAGACCTTGCTAGAAAAAGCAATATGCAGGAGTGCTTTAAATGCTCATTTTCTTGTCTTTGACTGACAATACTATATTTGTTGTTGTCAGATTAATGTTTTTTTCCCTTTTCTTTGTTGTTGGACTTGGTCTTGATCCCATTCTCTTATTCTATTGATTTTTCAGGCACACTGTAGAAAAGTATTATGAGCTTAACTTGTTCTGTCTGGGGGGCCGGGGGGAACCTTGAAGAAAACAAAGCAGAATTAATTTGCCTTTCCAAGAGTGTAGGTCATCCACCTGGGTTAAGAGGAGACATGCTGATCTGTAGTATTACTAGTTTAAAGCCAGAGAAACTGCTTTGACTGCTGTAAAGACACTCTGTATTTACACTGGTATAAATACAGCAAGAATTTAAGCATAATATGAGGAATTCATCAGGTAATGGAAGTTTTGCTCTGTGGTACATTTCAACACTCATAAAAAAGGTAGTAATTTTAGCAATGACTCATCTTAAATAAAAATTACAGGTATTATACAGATGTGTATGTGTATTTATGTGTGTGAGACAGAGGGAGATATGTATGTCTTACAAGAGATGCAACAAGCTGATTACTGAAGTAGGATCAAGCATCTTGGAGACTCCAGGACAGTCCTGAAGTACAGTCCTATGGAAGTCTTTGAAATGTCCTGGATTCTTTAAAACTAAGAAGTAGTTTAAGAAGTACAGGAAAAATGTAATAATTGTTTCTGCATGATCTTTTCCTTTTTTCAGTCACATACTGTTTTCTGATTGATCTGGAAATGTAAATTACTTAGAGTATTTTCTTTCTTTTGTTAAGACTTCTGAAAGGCTCCACAGTAAAACGTGGAATACACAGGTTCAGCTGCCGATGTCGTAGCCAGGAAGTGCACTAACCCTGTTCTGTGTCGGCCTTTGCAACTCCTTTGTAGATACCCTTAGTGTGTTTGGACTGAAATTTGGATCACTGGTTGGAAGAAAACCACCTAAAACTCCATGTATTTCTGCTACTAAATATTAATAGATTATGGAAGAAGTTACCTTAAATGTTCTTTTTTCCTAATTGGAATATTTGAAATTATTTTTGCTTCTGCTTCTTTATTTGCACATTACATAACAAAGGTTTTTGTTTGTTTATGTGGGGTACTTTTAAAGAGTAGAATATTTCTATTTCTGTGATTATCTGGGAAGTCAGGTTTCTTTAGTGTTTTAGCATCTGTTATATTTTTTCTGAAATCTTTTAAACGACAGAATTATGTTAGCTTGTGCAATATGAACATAAATTACAGTCACTTCCCAAATATGTATTTAAATCCTTTTTTGCAGTTTTCTGTCTACTTGTGATTGTTTCTTTTTGATTACTGGATAAATATTCCTCCTTAAATTTTGTTATGAATGTAAATATTTATAGCATGATTTTTTTCCTCATAGTTTTTAATACAGGCTTGAGTTGAAGAGAGATAATATTTGGGATGGAAGACATCTTTCTATCCTTTTATCATTGTTTAGATCTGCAGGAGAAGGAGATTATAAGTTTTGCAGCTTGCAGGAAATACATCTCAGGGAACGCTTCTGGCGGGGTAGATCTGTAGGCTCACAGGGAGGAATAAGAGATTGTGAATATCAATAAGCTGGTTTTGGGCTACTCTAAATCTGTGATCCTGTGTGCAGGATAGAAAACAGAGCTTAAAGTATATCTTTATAAAGAGATGTTTGAAATAATTTGATTATACATTTGAAAGAGAAGCAAAAGACCTGAAACTTTTCTTGGTTCTTTTCCTGCAAGTAATGGTACTATAGGGGAACAGAAATATTACAGTAATTCAGCAATGCAGGGATCCCATAGGATGTGGTGCACCATGAGGTGCACCTGTTATATTCCTCAAAGGGCTAGCCCTGCTTCTTTTCTTCACTTTGTGTCTTAGTAGAGTTCCAAGGCAACTATTTATTTCTTACCGAGTCCATATGCACTTGAGCACACAGCTCACAAATCTCAGGTGTTTGAACTGTGTACAGGCATCTGCCCTGAGCCTGTTTCTCCATCAGCATTTTAGTTTAGGTCAGGGGTGTGCTTTTGAAATAAATCTCCCACTCACTCCTGTTGCCACTCTTAACTGCGTCTTGGTTCACATCATGGAGCAATCTGGGAGCACAGAAACTGGTGCTTTCTGCTGGAAGTAAAGGTGAAGAAGTGCCCCAGTAGTGTGTCTTATGAGTTTCAGTCACTAAGGGACATGCAGTCTATAGGGCCAGGGTTAGCCTGAAGTAAAACTGATGAAACATATCATGTGGATGCCAGGCTCCCTGCACTGTTTCAGTCTACAGAGTGTTCCTACAGAGCCGCACACAGCATCCCCCCCACCCCACCCACCCACCCCCTTGTTAGTATTCACATAGCCATAGTTACAGAGACTGACATTCAATCCTCACCTGCAGATAATTCCCAAAGTATCTCAGCAATTTCTTCAGGACTGCAGCTCAAGACCCAGAGCCGGAGCTCTGAAATGATTCACTGCATCTGGTTCCATATAATAATGGCATTAGTGATCATCTCTGATCCTTTTTTTTTTTTTTTTTTTTTTTTTTTTTAAGTTTTGAAGTTTTTTTCCTCCATCTTTTGCTGGCACGCCTATGGAGGTGATGCATAAGGTGATGCAGAGCATGGTGCAGATTTTTGCTCTATGCCTTCCCTGCAGCTGCCAAGCCTCTGTGCAGCAGAACCACTGCAGCTCTGCTGCGTTTCAGGCTCTGGGCTGCCTCTGTCCTCACTGTGAGACTCACAGCGCCTTCCCAGCACACGGACACAAGGGCAAACAGAACCATCAGTGCCTCTTTATGGCAACTTTCGAGTTTTTAGTTTCAGAGTGGTGCAAAACTACCTAAGCAATCATGAAAATGAAAAATTTGTGTGGGGAAGGAGGGAAATGGGCAGCAATGGAACAAGTTTGACCTTCCTTCATAAAATGCTGCCCTCTCTATCTTCTAACTTATTTTCTTATTTCCAACTAGAAGAAGAAAAGATTATGGGGCAGTGTTTAGCCTGGATGTTAGGTAGACACTGAACTGAAAACTAGATATACAGGAACACCTAAGTAACTGCTTTTCTTTTTAAATTGTTTCATTTTCTATACAGCTGTGAAGACTTAATTTTCTTTGGATTTTTCAGGAAAGAGGACAAAACTGCATTGATATTATTTTTCTTCACAGGGTAAAGCTTTTTTCTTTGAAAGATTAAAAAATACTGCGTAGTTCTTTAGAAAATATATCACTGGACGAATATTGCCTTGCTGATAGAATATTTGTTGTTAGTATGGGGAACTACTACCATTCTAATTTTTATTATTTAGGCATTTTTATTGCAATCATCCCAGTAATTACAGGTGGTCATTACTTTTGAACCCTGAGAATTCATGCAATATTGAATTGATTTTAAATACATTTACTGTGCTTCTGGGAAGAAAATTTATTCTAGAGGTCACAATCAACCCTGTTCTAATAGCAACAATGTTCCTGAAGAACTGTGGGGCTTAATGTTTTTAGCCTTTCATAACCACCAGGAAGCTTTTTTATCTTTTCGCCAACCCAAAACTTGAGTGGGGCTAAGAAAAAGCAAGAAAAGTGATTCACTGGCCTAGCAAAAATGGATAAAGAAATAATTTGGTGAAATAGCATCAGTGTGTGTGATTGATTGAAACATCAGGGGGAGACCTGCAGGCGATCAGCACTTACTTCACCACCAGATGCTACTGAGCTGACCAGGAACTGCAAGGGAGACCAACCAGCAGAGGCAGGGCAATGCCCTGCCAGCAGGAAAAGCCGTCAGAGTGGCAGGTGGCCAAAACTGCAGATGTTTAACTTAGGTCATCATAAGAGTTGATAGACAACATATTTGTATAAGGCTTTGATTGGATGTACCTCAGATTATACTTGTATTGCTTTATCCTGAAGCCTGAAGGAGGTGATACTGAAGAATCAGAAAACTAAAGAGAGTGTATTTTTACTAAGCAGGATATAAGGACTGACATACTCATAGACTGCTCAGGGATCTGTTTGGTGTCATGTCCTGTCTCTGGGAATAAGCTTGAGAGGTAAAATGAATGCTACATCAGACAGTTAGAAAATAGTCTGCTTGTTGGCAAAGTTTCTTCTTAATTCATATTAGACAGTAGTCAATTTATCATGCTTATGATTCAATAAAATACTTTTTCATACACTTTTTTATTAGTATAATTTCATACATGAAAGGATATCTTATTGGTAGAGATAGGTTTCATTTTCAAAGGCACTCGGAATGGCATTCAAAATCCTGATTTTCTCTAAATATGTGGCAAAACAACCAAAATTTCATCAAAATTTGGTTCTTGCTATGTTTCATGCATTAGCTCTGTTCATTCTTTGTAATAAGTAAGACAGGATTGCTTTTACTATAGTTCTTACTGATTTTTTTCTATACCTTCTACAGAATTTTTTTTCTGATACCTAGTGGCAAATTGTTGTATGAAAGTGGAGACTAGTGTAGAAGGAGGGATTATTATCATATTATAGCCAAACCAGTAATCAGACCCAGAAAAAAAAAAAAAAGTAATTTTTAATTTATTGAAATAGCAGTGGAGAAATTTGGTGCTTATATAGCCCTTGCACATGCAGGTTTTGGGCTGTATTAATGGCCACTGACTGACAAAGGCATTTAAGTGCAGGTTTTTGCATGACAGAGAAGGATTTTGTCTATTGTACATGTAAATGAGAAGGTTGTACATCTGCTGTAATGAAGAGTTTCTCTGCAGCTGTGACACATTACAGTGTAGGCTTTTACCTGTGATTCTTGGTAAAAAGGGCACCTGCAACAAGTCCTCGTGCATTAAGCTGTTGCTGTTAGCAGTTTCTCATGGACACACTTCCATGTGTTACTGGTTACCTGCTTTAACACTTTAAAGGACATAGGTACACAGCACACTTTGCTATGGTGCCCTCAGGGTTATGCTAAATACAACATTTCCAGTTTATGCCTGCAAGTGGTAAAGATGACAATTTAAAATGTCTTTTAGGATATAGGTATTCTTTTCCCTTTATTGTTCACTACTACCTAGCCTCTTTGCTTTCCCCCTCCTCAGGCTCTCTACCAAACTAACCTCTCCTGACATGTTTTACTGTGGGCCTTTGGTATAGTACTATGCTGTACTAAGAAGGACAATTTTCTGAACGGGGAAGTAAAAGATCAGTATCCATGGCAGCGGACCTGCAGCTTAAGAGTGTAGTTTACAGTATACACAACTTGGGATAAGAATAAGCTGTGTGGCCACAAAAAAGAAGAGGGTGACTGCAGGGGCAGCTTGACTTTTTGTTTATGGTTTGTGTTGACTTGGTTTTGGCTTTGCTTTCCGTACCAAACAGAACACTTCACTGTGAAGAACTTTTATGAATATATCCACAGAAAAATCAATCTCTTTCATTAAAATGGTGTTACCTTTGGGCTTGGTAATACCAAATAGGAAGTTTTATCTGTTTGGCTTAAATGAAAAATAAAAAAATATTTGTCTGTTTTAAATATGCAGTTTTCGGTTTTGCTGAATTCCTCATTTGTTTTATGAAGAGAGATAAGTAATTATATAGTTTAACTGTGATTTAGCTTTACTTAGTCATTATGGTTTTTTAGCATCTTCCTTTAGAGGTGTCAGACTTCCCCTCTAAATAAATAAATCTTAGCCTTCGTAATCTCTGTAGCAGTACTCCTTCCTTTTCACTTCTCTCTCAACAATATCTTTATTTAGATTGTGGTTGGTGTCAGAGGAGTGTTTTCGTTGATCTATGTATATCAAAAGGGAAGAAAGTTGCTCCCCATCTCCAGTGATCAAACTGAGTTTTTAATTCTAGATGAAGTATTTCGTATGTTTCTTTCCAGAGTGCATGTATTAGGCTTGACAGTGCTGGATTCCATCTGCCATTGCTTCCCCTTTCACTGAGTTCTTCTAAGCAACCCAAAAGCTCCTTGGCCTTGATTAAGCTAAGACTTGTTGTGTCACTTATAAACAATTCCATATTATTGTTAGTCTAATTTCCAGATGATTAATAAATAGATTAAACACTCTCATTCCTAGTAAGGAACCTGGGGGCACCCTGCTGTTAAGCTTTAGCCACCTGGAGCAGTGACTGGTAGTAAATGTATTCTGCTTTTGTATTCTGCTTTTTGTAGTTGGTTTCTAATCAATGATCCTTTACTTCTTACCTGTGATGACTTAGTTTCTCTAATAGCCTTTTGTGGGAAGCATTCTCAAAGGTTCTTTGGAAGTCCAGAAAACTTGTATTGGCCAGTTCTCTCTTATCTGCTATATATTAAAAAGGAATTCTAATAGGTTAAGGAGATGTACAAGGCATTAAGGCTTCTAAGTTTAATCCAGATATTTAACATCTTTATTTTTTATTGGTTAATGTGTTTATTATTGCAGTAATACGTGTGTGGAGCTGTTTGAATTCTTCCTATGCTTCTCTCAGTAGTTACATGAATATGACCGCTCTCCTGCGTGATTCAATATACAAACTTACTTCAGCGTGTGACTGCATAATTGTGGATTTTTTTTTTTTTGGTTAATCTTAAATTGCTTTGGGACCCTTGAATAAACAGAATCCCATTCCTGGGATACATTGATCTTTTATTTGTTAATTTGTTTCAGCCATTCTTCTTATGATATCTGAATTGTTGAAAGCTCCTTATCTTTACTTGAAAAAGCTTGTATTTCCTCAGTGCTCTCTGAGACAAAAAGTAATGTAAAAAATCATTTGGTTTCACTTCTATGTTCTTATCTTGTCCAGTTTCTCCTTTAGTTTCTTGGGAGGGAATCATGATCTCTCTTGGTCATATTTTTTATACCTAGTTACTCCATATATTCTCATGTAGCCATCCCACTTCCCTATGAAGATGTGCCCGTCACTGTTTCTGCACCTTGAAGATCAGAAGTGTTCTGTGCCAGGTATAGTGGAAATACACGAAAAGCTTACATGTTGCAGTCCCCAAAGCAACCTGGATATTCCTTGCTCAAAGATCTGGTTGGGTTATTGGTATTTTATTTTAACTCTGTATCACTTAGAAGGGAGAGAGATGTGTATTTCTCAAAGAAAGGGTGCAGAAGTTGAGCTGTGCTGGCTCATGCAGAGGGTCATAGCTTGAAAGGGAATAACAGGGTAAACTTGTATTCTGATGAGAAATCTAGGACAACAGAGAGTCCTGGAAATTTTTATTGAGATACTGCTTCTAAGTTTTTTCCCGCTTGGATCTGTTGCAGCATCAACACATACACACTTCATTTTCTGAGGTGCTGCTTTTTAAAACCACTGTAATATGCATGGGTTCTGTACCTGTTCCTTCAGAGAAACAAGCAGCATTTTTTTTTAAAGCCCTTCCCCCCAAAAAAAAACAGACTTGAGGATACCATTCTCCACCATTTGTGTAGTTGTCTGGTAGCCGGAGAATGCAGCTAAGCTGTAGGGAATCTGCTGGTGTATATTCAGTGCCCTCCACAGCCTGAAGATATTCAAAGTCACTTGAACATAGTGAAGCAGTATGAATAGCGTCAAGTAGTAGTTGATGGGGTTTGGATGAGAATTATTTAGTGATAAGTTGCTTTATCTTCATAATTATTTGGGTGTTGTTGTTGTGTCCTGTCCCGTCCTCCCACCCCATTTCCAAATTTCCATTTAGATTTTGCTGGGAACTATTTTTAATATTACTAATACTAGTAATAATCCTCAAAGTATTTTGATAGAAATCCTCCAATTGCATGTATTGAATTATTTTTGATCACATATGCCCAGCTCTTTTGTCTCATACAAAAGTCTTCAGCTGCTGCTGCAGAAGACCCCTCAGCCTCTCAGAAAAGTGTTGTTATGCTACAAGAAGTGTGAAGTAACTCCTGAAACTTTCCTAGCTATGATCTCATTAATTATTTTAGGCTTTGGCCAGAGCAGCAGTGGAACAGCTAGACTGTTGAAGTAATTGTCATCTGAGCATACCTACCACAAGATATGCACTCCAGGGAATGTTTCAAACCATTAAAGGTTACAAGGTTTGAAATTTTACCAAAGTTATATATATACAGCAAAAGACCCAGAGGAACTTTTGCCTCAGTAATAGCTTCTTCTGAGACTTCCAGCATACACAAGGGCTTATAACAAACATCAACATATGCTCAGTGGGTACAGGGGACGTCCCATTTCCCTCTAGGGGTGTTTTATAGTGATGGAAATAGTATCCCCTCTCTATTCTACTCTCAGAGGCATCCAAGTAGGAAGTACTTAGGAGGATCCTCTCAGGAAATAGTGTCCAAGGGAAATTAAGAGCAATGACCTGGCTTTCAGAGGCATTAAGCACTCATATCCTGAGTTAGGATACTAATTAGGATCTAATTTCTATCACATGAAAAAAGTTAAAGCGGGAAGAAGTGCTTTTTAATGCACACAAGCCAGATCAGTGTACTTGGTAGGAAAGAATGTAGTACTTTTTGAATACAGATGGCTAAAATGAAGCAGAATATGAAATACTTATTCAGATATTTTTGTGTTTGTTGCTTATAACTCTGGATACTTCTGTGACATCTTCTTACTGCCACAATAAAGAATAAAGTAGTTCATAGTAGGATTAAGGTGGTTTTTTTGTGGGGTGTGGGGTTTTTGTTGGGTTTGTTAGGTTTCTTTTCCAATGTACAACACAAGTAGATGATGAAGGCAGCCTACAGGAAAATCACTGTCTTTACTACAAGTGGCTAATATAAAGATGCTGATAACACTAAACTTACCATTCACAGCCAGGTGCAATGTTGGCCTCTCTTTACCTGAGAAAGAACTTGCTGTCTAAAGACTGGCAGGAGATGAGGTCCTTAGAGGGAAGAGAAATCCAGACAACATGGTGTGTAGATCCCTTTAACATGAACCTAGGCTGCTTATCTGACTTAGTAGGAGGAGTTTTGTGCCTGTGAACAGCTCACGTCAAGTTCACAACATACAGGTTTTGCATTCTGTTTGGATGTGGTCAGTCATACACACAGGGGCTAGGGATTTTGTGATGAAGTATTTCTGCTTTCTGTTTAGCTGGCAAAAACGGAGTGATGGGTAGCTGCAAAGATATAATGAAAAGTCTGTGATGTTTGATTTGCTTTCCTGGTTAAGTGACACATTAAAAGAAGTTATTGCACTCAACTGTGTAAAATAGTGACAATGGAAACAGTTTGAAGAAATCCTTCTTTACACATTACTTTTTGAAGACCTACTGAAGGTCAAAAGCTTTATCACACAGTTTTCCTTCTCATGAACAAGTTCTATATTGTTTTCTTCCTTCCTGTAATTAGAAACATATCCACTTACCATCTACCTAATTATGCTGTGTTAATGAAAACTCTCATACCCAAACGTCTTCCAAAAGACTATTGCAGACAAGGTGAGCCCAAAAGTTTTAAGGCAATATTTCAGTCAAAAGAGCCTCTCTTCTAAAATGCCCCCACAAAGGTGGTTTGTTTTTTTTTTTACTTCTACTCCTTCTTCTTCTAACAGTCACCTCCACGAAAAGAATAATTGTTTTCCAGGACTACTCCCCTCTTGCAGAAGGTCTCTGTTTGAAGGCTGAGAGGGCCTATGCACCCTATGTGCAGAGCAAGGGCACTTGCCATGCTGCAGGCTTGTGAAACAGCTGCAGCACCAGCTGTTACCTTGCAGGTGACACCCTGTAGAGGAATGAAGCTGTGTTAATTAGCATTGATAATATACAACTGTGGGCTGGCTTCAAGGGCGGTGGGTTGGTCGATGTTGATAAGGTGTGGCTGGTTCTGTTAAGGGGTTGAGAGTCAATGAAGAGAGAGCAGCTGAGGAAGAAGCAGAGAGAGGGGAGGGAATGGAATACATGTTCTGAATGAGGCAAGATGAGGAGAAGGTAGCAGAGGGACTGGCATGAAGAGTGTACTGGTATGAGATGGTAAAAGACCTTATTGCAGCTGAATAGTTTGGAGAGTGCTGTGACAACACCCTATGGCCTTAGCACTACAGGTGAGATCTTCCAGGGTGTACTACAGGGTGTGTACATTTAGTGATCTCTGCCATCATTCCTCAGGAAAGCAATCAACTGGCTTAAAATAGTCTCTTGTGGTTTCCCACCATAAAGACTGATACATTTGGCTTGGTCTGGTTTGGCAGTAGGATGTTTCCATGTACAAGATGTTCCTGTGTGCTGGCAGTCACTGGTGGCTGAAGCAGTTTCCTTAGAGCATTGGCAACAAGAATAAATAGCAGCGGCTCATAGTTTTGCTAGTGGTTGGCAGTAAGATCAAGCTCAAACAGAATTTTGTATGAGTGTTAGAGAAAAGGGTTAACTTGCTTTTTAAGCAGCATAACTGTTTTCTGTACAGAACACCTACTTTTTTAAGTTCTTTTCCACTAAATCAACGCAATTAGCATTAAAAGCACAAGATGAGCTCCCTGTGTCCAGAAGGGAAAGTCAGTTAAGTCTCCCTAGGGATTGGCTGTTTTTACTACAGGCTTTGGTTTTTGTTTGTTTGGTTTTTTGTTTTTACAAAGAGAAGTATGTTTTCATACACCTTTAACTTCTAAAATGCATAAACTGCACTGCACTTGGGGACATTAAAAGTGCATCTGGGTTGAGAATCTGCATAAAAAGTCAGAATTCAATGCACATTAAAATATCAATGTTACGGACCTTGCAAATATTTTTAAACTGGAAACTTGTCAGGCCATTACAGTACTTTAGGCTGACTACAATTTGATGCTTTCTGTCTGTGATATCTGTAATATTCTATTTGTGGAATGGAGCTTCCAAGAAAATCCTGAAAAAAAACCTGGATAGCTTTACGGAATAAAAAACATTATGCATGGTATATGGTGAAGCCTGTCTTCTGTCTTATTAATTCAGGGATCAAATATGGGATCCCAGTATTTCTCAGCTCTATAGGATCAAGTGTGTTTATTTCAACCTTTATGAGGGTTAGTGTGGATCTGTTATTTTTTTAGGCTTCCATTAACCACCAGGGAATAATTTCTCAGGCCAGTTTTCTCCAAAAAGGCAAAATAGTTTGCTTATAGTGAAACATTATCTTTATTTTTGAGGTACCAATTGCATGCTGACAGGAAAAGTTAAGAGCACCTTCTCAAAAATTAATTTTTCTATATCATAGGAAAGAGTTTTTCCTGCAGATGAATGATGTTCTCTACCTCTAATTTGTATTTAAGGCTACTACATGCTTTAGGCTGATAACCAGCCATTATTCAGCTAATAAAAACATAAAATTACTTATGTTTTCTTAATCTAAAAGAGCAATAGGGCAGTGTCCTTTTGAAAGGCCTGAGTGCTATAAAACATAAGAATACCAGTGTTGTTGGTTAAAAAACGTTTGAATTCCACTTATGAATGGCATTTACAAGCAAATAATGGGTTCCTTCAGCACTTTGCACTTCAAACTAAAAGATGCTGACTGCTTATGGGCAATTAGGTTTGCTAACATGAAAGTGGGTTGAAGTATGGGCCTTTGATAAGAGGTTTGTGTTACCTTTTTTCCCATACTGAGATTTTTTATGAGGAGGGATTGTTTCAAAGCTGACCTTCACAACTGTATTCTAGCTATGTATTGATCCAGGAGCTGAAGATGACCTAGTACATTAAAAGTGATATTTAGCTTGGAGGTGTTTTCCCTTGTCCACCACTGCCTCCACTTCCCCCGCCCCGCCCCCCCCCCCAAAAAAAAAAAAAAAAAATAGTAGAAAGAAAGAAAAGTAGAAAATCCTTGAATTATATTTGTTGCACTGTCAGAGAGCTAAATCATGACCACTGTATAAAGTCTGAATAAACAAGCTTTAAGAGTGTTGGGTTTTTTTTTTCTTCCTGGGATTTGAAGGGATTGGAAAAAATCCCCTTACAGGCTGAAGAATGGTTGGGATACAATTGTTTTTAGTAACTTTTACTGTCCAAAACCTAAGTATCTAGTTAAGCAAGTTAACTCGGCTCCCTGCATAGTTAATGGAGAGAAAATGGTTTCCTCTCTTCTCTAAATAGGCATTTAAAATAGATGGGTTGAATTACTCTCTGGAGTTTCTGCACTCTCTCCATTAATTAGAGAGAGATTCATCAGCTCTAACTTTAATGTCTAAAAGTTAGATTTCGAAGTCTTGGTTAAACTCAGTATATCAAATGGGGGGAAATAGCATTTCCAATGAGTCATTCATCTTTGTCTAACATAGGCATTTGTGACAAGGCAAATGAATCTATGAAGGGAGCCTAAGGTGACAAATATCTAAAAGATGACAGGTAGCTAAAATTAAATGAGATTAATTTATCTCTGGTTACTTGGACAGCAAGTTAGCCACAATAACTGCAGATCAGCTGCTTCTGCTCTCTGAGGAAAGTAGGGCTGTGAATCCAGCATGTTATAGATGTTCCTCTGGTCTCCCATTGCCTTTTCTCCTGATTTTGTGTGTTAGGAGAAAAGCTATATAGTACTTCAAAATACATTGGAGAAGTGAAATGCCTCTGTAGGATGTCTCTGCATCAGATCCTTCTACACAGCGGAGACTCTTGAGTGTTAGTGCCTTTGGAGGTTTTCCACAGACATTCTACAGGATTAGACATCTAAAGGAGGTGGGGTTGTTACTGCAACAAGGCTTTATAAAAGAAAATACTACATTTGCTAAGTGCCAAGTGATGTAGCTTCAAATTATTTTCCATGCAAAAGCAAGGATTAGGGGATCTAATGAACTGGATTGCTCAAGATGTACATGATTCCCCTTATTAGCAAATGATGTTGTTCTGAATAATGTTCTTTGTACTTCTCTACCATCCAGTGATTTCCTTGTAATCCACACTTAAAAACAAGCTTATCTTTAGCAGCACTCTGTATTTCACTATTTCTTTTTGGTATGTGTGTGGAATTCTTAACTATTTATGATCAATGAGTCCTTGCTGCCTAGTTTGACTGCAAACCTATTTCTTTAGGCTTTGGTTTCATGATTAAATTACTACAGTGTCAATTAGAATGCAGATGTGCAGGGTGCCAGCTACTACCCTTTCATTGCCTGTGTGCATATGCTTTTACTCTGACAGTTTTGAGAGTAGTTCAGCACTACTTATTCTTCCCCTTCTGTCAGCATTATTAAGCAAACACATGAAGATACTGGAGGATATATTAAGAGGTGGGTTTTTTTCATCTCTTCTGTCTCTACCTTTTCCCCGCCTCTTCATTCAGGATCACCCACAGAGAAGTGTGGGACACAAAAAGACAAAACAAATACTTCTCTGGTTGTCTCCAGTCAATTGCTGATAAAAGAGGGACAGTTAAAAGTTGGATAGTAACAATAGAATGGGGAAACCCAAATAAAAATTAGAGCTGTAACGGTGAACTTAAGGTCTTCCATCTACCGACTTTTTCTCACCAAGGCAACTGTAATATGTAGGTTATCCTCAAAAGTAATCCTGGTGATCATGGAAGTGTATTTTGTTGGCTTTATTCTATAGCTTTATTCAGTCCTGGACTTGATCTTTTTATTTTCAGCCTCCATATATCTCTTTCCATGACTGTATCATCATCTCTCTTGGGACTATTCTAGTCGAAACCCGAACCAAGGAAGGCACAGAGACTAGCAATCTAGCTAACCCTCTGAATTAAAGATTAGTATGCCTCTCAAAGACACAAGATAAGCAAAAACATTTAAAGGATGTGAAAGTTTGCAAAAATTACATTATTTTTATTTACTGGGTTGTTTTTGCTTTAGAAAAAATTGTATTTTCTTGTGTTCTTCAGAAAGAATGAGGATGAGTACTTGCCTCTTTCTAGCATGAAAATTATGACCAAATTGCCTCTAAAGAACACAACTTCAGGATGTGACACTTTCAGAAAGAAAAATGCAATCCTAAGAATTAGCCTTAATTCAATGTGGCTGATATTACTTAGCATTAATCTGTGTTAGGGAATCTTCAATGAAACATGTTTGTATTAGATTTCCTTTCTTTGCTTATACCCTGGTTGCTAAGCAGAGGGAATGATAAACGTAAGGTACATGCCCGATTGGCACTGCAAATGTAGGCAGCAGGGAGATCAGGCTGAGAACTGTGCAGAGCTCTCTGAAAGGCAGGAAAATTTCTTCTATATTGTACTGATATCACGAGAGATTTCAGGTTCTAAGCATCACAGATGGGATATTTATAAGTAAGATTTCTCGAGGTGATTTCTGTGTTTCTTTGACAATATTTTTCTGGGTTTTGTCATTTTCTTAATGATCCAATGTTCTACATGTCTCCAGCTTTGTGGCTTACCATGTGGGATATCTGAATTTTGCCTGAACGACAATCTGTCCCTGACAGAGACTGACATCATCTCTTGTCCCATCAAATGAATGTTAAACTTCAGCATATGGTGGGGGGAAGTATAAGGCATATTTATGCATAATTGTGGCATAATGGGGAATTACAGTAGAGACTGCTGGAAAGTGGTCACTGTTGCTGTATGCTCCAGGTGAAAAAGAATAGGGAATGAAAAGAACTGACATGCTAGAAGATGGAAAAAAAAAGGAGTAGTGATTTTTAAAATGATAAACGGAGATGTAGCATATGGTGCAGGTTTACAGGAGTATTGCAGTGCTTAGGAAACAGCTAATGAACCTAGGGAGAGGTTTATGTCCATGTTGACACATTTGTGTACATTTATTCCAGTGGCCTATTACACTTCTGGATGCGTTCTTGTCATAGGCAGGTGGGATGGAGAAGGAGGATAGAGAGAAGGGAAATTAAGAAGGAAATCAGGGAGAATATAAGGAAGTCTTTATCTGTTGCCAGGCTGAAAGAAATTGAAGGCAGCCTTCACATCTCCCAGAGGTAATTTGAAACCCAGGTAGAGTTTTATGCTATCTATAGTAATTTTATCCAGATCAAGCAAATTTCACAATAAACTAGGTGAACCTCTGTCTACATAGAGCTGATGAAACACTTGAAACAATACTTTGTGGTTATATGACTTGTAGAAATGGAAGAAGCAACATAAATATAACAGTAAGTGACAAATACTAGATTGCTTTATGAAACTTTCTGAACAACACTATACAGTTCATGGAAATAATTACAATCAGCAGAATTGAGTATTGTAATGTTGTACAAAATACAAAGAATGGACTTCACATTTTAAAGAGCAGCTAGAGTGAGTTGAATAGAAAAAATGAGTGATATCACAACTGAACGAAAGCTTGAACTTTGTATTCTTAAATCTCAAAGTTTACATGTTATCCTTTTATTTATACACTGAGCTCCAAGCAGAAACAGGACCTCTGCTCTTGAGTTCAGAGGAAAAAGAGCGTTAGTCACAGGATTTTTTTTTATGATTCTGCGAAAATATTGCAGGATGCAGACTGTTCAGAAATACTATATTCCAAGAGAGTTTTCTTTGTAAGAATTAAATAAATAAATTTAAAAGAACTCCATAGTCTGGTTTTGAAGATAAGCTTGAATCTGAACCAGCCATAAACAAATGTTATTTGAAGTCTGTAAACACAGCATATGAAATTATTAACTTGCATTACTAGAATGTTTATGGCTTCTTGTTCAGTAACTCTAAAATCTAACAATGTATGTTCCAATAGTTTAACACTGATCATTTGTAACAGAAGCAGTTTAATATTTTGGTCAAAAATAATATTAAAAATCCCTTAAGCAGACCTTTCAGATGCAAGCAAACACCTGAACTCAAGTTGCTTTATCTCTGGTTTGTTGTCTTCTCAAAAGCAGACAGTGAGCTACTGTTCACTGAACATGATAGGGAAATAGGATAGAAATTTCTATATTACTCCATTTTTAAACTCCTGTGGTCCCTTTGCTATCAACGACGTTATATCACTAGACTGGTGGGCTGACATAGGGCAGATTTAAGGCCTGCAGGTTTCAATTGTACTTCTGAGGTGTCATTTCCTGATTTTAGCTTTGATTTCTCTTCTGCCAAGAACAGAAGATGCGCATATTTTGTGAATACAACAGATTAGAAAAGAACATGCCAGCCCACTATATCAGTCACAATAGAAAAAATCAATACACTCTAGATAGTCTGTGCTTTATTTTACTCTCTGTAAATCCAGATAATATATGACTGCAGAATAGAAAGCCAAAAGGAATGTCAGATTTTATGATTCCATTTCAGGCAAAAAAACCCTGCTTCAGAATGTATTTGATGCTAGAGCAGAAACAGCAGTTATCGCACAGAATCACCCTAAAAATGCTATGTAAACCCATGGGATTTAGCAAGGAATTTGACTTCTGTTTTCCACGAGGTACAACACGGTAACAAACTTGAATATATCGATACACCTTATCTATAGAAAGAACCTTTTTATGGGTTAGTCACTCCCTTCAAAAGAACTTAACCACGTTGAGACAGTCTAGGAAATATGTGCGTGGACAACTGGATATATTCAGTTAAATAGCTGAATACCCTGAGTATATGCACGTGGGAGTCACTGTCTGCTGTCAGGATTGTGTCTCACCTCTCCGAAGGACACTGGGGAGTCCCATTGACATGAAAGCATATCAGGCTACCAGGACAACAGCATCCTACATGAAGAATTTTTTTCCTTCCGTTTATAAGCAGTATAGTGTGGGGCATGGAAAGCACAGGTAAATAATAGTGCACGATCTTAAAAACCAACTTCCTCCTCCTCCTCTCCACTCCCCAAGAAAAAAATGAGGGAAGAGGTGTGAAGACTAACTTGCAGAAGAGAAATTCAAAGTTCTATTCAAAAGGAGAAGGAAAGCAAATGCAGAAGGGTTATGATTGTATAGCAGAGAGACAAGGTTAAATTAAGGACTTTGCTAGATGTGAAGAAAGGGAGATACACTCCAAAGTTCGGCAGGAGAGCCATATCTAGAAATAAAGGCATCCTAAACTATTCATATGTCTATGAATTATAGTAGAGCTAAGGTAGGAAAACAGTGAGGTTTAGATATTTCAAATTTAGTTAACTGTGTAGACTGTATTAGTTAAATGGAGAACTCATGAGTCTGTGTCTGTTTTCTTTTTTTGGCTCTTCTTGAAGAATGGAATGGTAAACCGACAGGGTTGAACTCTGGGAAAGGACAAACTACAGCTACCCTAGAAGTGGCAATGGATGGTGCTGGTCAGGGAAATTCTGTAGTCTCATTGCTGGGAAAAGATCTCCTTGTTTTCAGGAAATCTTCCAACGAACCCACGTTAACCAAGGGGAGCTTAAGTAGAGGCGGGCCTATACTAGAGTAAAATATATCAACCTGATAAATATTCAGCTGGAGCTGTGATATGTGTTTAATTTTATGCACAGTGAGTTCTTCCTGGAAAGACAAACCAAGACAGTGCAGATGTCTTTGCGAGACTGAATCCTGCATTTAATGTGTCACTGAGCTAGAACCTTGAAAGCATCTCTGCCCATCAGATGTCAGTAAAATACTCGTGTCTGTCAGCATCTTCTTGATTTACAGCTTCAGATATGTTCACTGCTCTAGACAGAGGCTAACGGTGGCAATGGGATGCTCTGTTGGTAGAAATAAATAAATAAATAAATCTGATAGATAAATCTGGTCATCACAATGGCCGTCAGAATGGTGCAGATCGTGGTAGTCACTTCCACCTGAAAGCACTATCCGTTAACACATCTGTCTGTACATATATACATGTCCCTAATAATTGTAAATTGCTGAGAAAATGTTTGAAAAAAATGCTTGGATGAACAGCTGATGCACAGATGTAGCTTTAGAGAACAGTGAAGGACAAGTGAGTTTCACATCTGAGTTGTTTAGGTTATTGCTAGAGGATGGAAATTCAGTTCATATAAGCCAATGAGGCTTTTGTCAATGTGGCGTTCCAACCAGCTATTCACAGGTGGCCTGCTATTGTAACTGCACTCAAAATAACATTGGCTTTTTTGTAAGCCATAACGATAGTTGGAAGTTTGGCACTCAAATACTTCAGCTCATTCAACTTTCAGCTTGCTTGGTGGAGTTAGTTAAAGGAAGCACAATACACTGATTCTCTGGCAATTGCACAGGAGCAGCTTTTGTGGCTGAGGGTAGGCTTTAAAAAGGACAGCTATACATAGCATAAGCGCGTATCCTTTGGAACATCACTTTCCTTACCGTGTACGACAATTGCAGATGAGATTAGCTGGAGTGCCTGTGCTATCAGAATATCACTAAGAACATTTCTTAGCAAGGGTCTATGGCACTGCTGAGGTAATACAACGCAGGCTGTCGACTCCAAGAACCTGTCTTCCCAGGAAGGTGTCTTGTTGAGGCTAGGTAAGGGGAATCACATCAAGTCACTTGTGTGAAGATGTTACTGAAGTCTGCTTGCTTTAAAAAAACTACTTATGTCATATACCTCGGGGAATGTAATAGTTTGTGTCTTTTGTCAACTACTTACATTGTTCTAAAATATTGTTTTTATATTGCATTGGATGAACTTTAACAGTATTTAGATAGAAATACATTAAAAAGATAGTATTTAATTTAGAATGGGATTTTTTTCTCCATTGAAATCAGTATTGGGGTTTTTATCTTTGGGAGCAAAACTGGGCCACAGAGAAACCATTTTTTTCCCAGAAAATGTGAGACAACACTTTTTAGCAGCTGTAGCCTAGCCATTCATCTTAGAAAGATTTTTCTAAAAAAACTTGAAACTTTTTAGAAAGAGAAATAGACTTCCAAATCTGACTCTCTACACCACTGAACCTTGTCTATTAATATGTTTCAGTTTATAGGTGGATAGATATCGTTACCAAATTAGATTGTGTTAGTTTTGTGAACTGACTTTGAATTAGTGCAAATGAGCACATAATAATCAGGGCAGTGAGAATTCATGCTGTTGAAAAATGGGTTAGCTAGTGCTACAAATCTGCTTCCTAGGAAAATGGCCAAGTGGAACCTTCAGAAGTTCTTATTTTTGCCTGCCTTCAATTGGGAGATGGAATAAACTTAATGTGTGAATCAGACAATGTTTAGGTTAGTGAAAAAAGTAAACAAATCTGTATCTAGGAGCCAAAGTTCGTGGCTGAAACCTGAAAGACCATCTGAAATGAGATCATTCTGGCTTCACTTTGAGGTTTGTCTTTTGAGTACAGTTCACAGAGACAAGTATTTTTTTTCCTAAAATCTTGCTTCCAAATATTTACCAGGGCAGGAGGAGAGGGCCATATTCTTAAATCAAGAATAATTCAAATAAACTGGAATTAGGACATTTGGCTAATTGTTCTGGGTGAAGCAAAAGTGTAACCTGAGACTTTGAAGAAAGTGGAAAACTTTGTGTGACTTCTGTTAAAAGGTGTTGGATTATTCTGTCCTGTATATATCTGTAGTTCAGGTCTAACACAGTTGAAATCACTGAAGTTATGCTAGGATAAAAGATAAGGAAAAAGTGGGAAACCTGAGAATAAAGCCAGAAATAAAATAAGATTTTGACTATAAATTTAGAGAAAGCTGTAAAAGAGGAAATATCCACAACCCATGTTTTTATCAGGGACACATAAGAATCAGGACAAAGGGGGTAGAAAATTAACATCTAAATAATTTATCTTTAAAAATCCTAAAAACATCTTGTCTTTAAAAATGGTTCTCTGCTACAATATCTACATTTCCAAAGCAGTAAGCGTGCCTCTGGGAACCTCTGTGTTTCCCTCCCCCCTGTTGTACTCTTGAGAAAAAGTCTGTTCTTTTAAAGGTCAAGCTCCTTTTCTATAACCAATATGAAGTACTCTCTTAAGCATGGGATTTTGTTCAAACAGAGAAAATTTCAAGCTTTGCTGAAAACCACTTTAGCTTCATTGTAGCTACTCTATAGTTAGCCATCAATTTTATGGTATTTGGATAAATTTCTGCTCTCAGAGAGATTGACTAGAAAGATCTCAATGCAGAATGTAGGCTGAAATTCATCTTTTCTACACTCTGTATAGAAAAAAAACCTCAAACTAAAAAAGTCTAAATATCATTATCAGTCTCTTTCTATGAATATTCTTACCAACAGCTTCTCTTGACTACTTAAATTGCTCTTGAAAAAAATATATATTCTAGATGTCTTTTTTGAGTCTTTAGAGATTTTGTATCATTCAATTTATCTCTCTAGTAGTCCAAAGGAATGGAAATTGAATTTGAGAATTCAGCCTCAGGCTCTTCCGGATGTATCAGCTTTTTCCTATTCGCTCATTCCAGCACCCATGAGTCAGGGCACCAAATGTTCCCAGCGAGGCTGCTTCCAGTGCCTAGCTCAAGTTGCAAGCAGTTAGTCACAGATGAAAGACGAATGGATGAGTATCTATGTGGCATCAGAAAAAATACCATGGAAATATCTCTTTCAGCTGAATAACACCTGGCTGAGATATTTACAGGCATTAGCAGCCTTATTGTGTGTGCAAATGGGAAGGAACTTTCCACCATAAGGCATTGGGAGGGGGGGCAATGTCAAGATGGCAAGCATGGTCTGTATGCAGAAGCTAGACTGAAGTAAATGAAGAATGGAGAGCAATATTAAACCACTTGTATTCTTTGAAAGTATATTTATTCCACTGTCAAATTATGAGTAGTTGCTGTATTTCTTTAAATCAAAGTATGATTCATATAATTAATGTATTATGATCTTTATTAAAGGACTCAACATTTTATAAAGGTTGCTGACAAATAAAAGGGGAAATAAACATGAAAAAAATAAAAGGGACTGCTACATTCAATATTTCAATGAATTCAGTCATTGTTTGGCATTCTCTTTCTGAAGATTATGTCTGAATGGAAGATATGCATTCTGAATTTTTCAATTTAGTTGAAACTTTTTGTAAACGTAAGCTGTAAAACAGAATCCATCAAGACCCAAGATGCAAAGACTCAGAGAAAGGAAGTATTTGCTATTGAAAAAAATAAAATCCAATGTATTCTAATTACTGAGATAATTAGAATATTCTTACAGTGATTTTATTTGGTTGATTTGTTTTACTTAGTTCAATTTCTTTCATGAAAACATCGAAAATATTTGGGTTTGTCAGCTTTAAAAAATCACTTGCTATATGTATCTTTTTATCTAGCAAAGCAATTTAACATTTAAAATCATATGTAATAAACATTTGTTAAATATGTATATGAATGATGCTCAAGCCAACAAAAGAAATGAAGCAGAGAAAGGAAAAAGAGCTATCATTTTTTAGATCAATGAATAGCAGAGCTGGTAACATTAAGTACATCTTGCTTCTGCACAGGTAGTCTATGCTACAACTACTTTGGCAGAGAATTAAGAAATGGAGAAATGTTGTTGTTTAGGAAGATTAATTGGCAATATCACATTACAAATAGTTTAAAACCCAGCTGTGTCTCCTGAGTAATGTCTGTATTTTACATTTCTTAACTGGTCTGTTAAGCCAGTTTTACTTACTACTGGGAGTGTTCAGGACACAGCTATACTTTTCTCTCTATTTGGCTCAAGAGTGGCTTTATTTAGGTCACTTAAGAAGGCTGAAGCCCCCCACTCAAGTGCAGCCTACTCAGTCATGTGCTTTCCCTCATCATGGGATGCAGTTGCACTTAGGGAGTCTCTACAAAACTGCTTCACTCCTCCATGTCCTATTCAGTTGAAGAGTGTGTCCACTCTGTTCCACATTTTATATTGGAAGAAAATAAAATGTCAAAAGGGTCAGATTCTGCATTATAACCTCTAGTGATAGAGGTTTATTTGAAGAAGACCCAGAAAGCAGAGGCAACACTAGTAGCTCACATCCTTAAACCTGAAAATAGTTACAAAGACTCTGTACAGCAAATCAGACAGCTGAACTAAGGATGGAGTTAACCATGTTGGTGTAGAAAAGTGTTAGCTAACCAGGTTGTGGTTTGCACCAGCCACAGTGCTGAATTCTGGTGTGTTCAAGTCAGACAAGTTTGACAGAGGTATGGCTGAATCTCCTTGGCATGTTGGGGCTGTCCGTATCTGTGGAAAAGGAATTCTGAACCCAAAAGCCATGCCCTGAGTTTTATGGCATATGGCCTCTTTTCTTCAGCAGTGAGACTGCTCTCCACTCAGGAAGCAGAGGTTCTAGGCTTACTTCATCCTGAGTGGTCTTCCATGACTTAATCACCAAGGTAATGATTTCTGTAGATGAGTATTTCTTAGCCCTTCTGTTAGTTCTAGACTACAGTGCAGGTAGAAATGCAAAATTCCTGGACCCATATGACAACAAGCCAAGAGATCTTTACCCTGAAGTCTGCATTTTAAGCCTTGATTTGCACTTCCTTCTGGTCTCTCTCCTTTTGGTCTCATGGGGTTTCCATTTTTGACTGTACTGTGTTCTGTAGGATACTACTTGGCGCTGACCTGGGAAATAATTGCCAGAAGTTCAACTTCCTCAAAATTCCATGAGGTTAGGCACCAGTCTCCATTTTGTCAGCAAATCCTGTCACCAGAAGGCTGTACTGTAATAAAGGGGTAGCAAGACCATGGTGTCTTTCACCTGAGGTCTGTGCAATCTTACTGATTTACTTTGATATGAGCTACACTAGCAAAGCTGGTTGTTTAGAGTACTTGGGTGGATTCCTGCTTTCAGGAAGATGGGAACTTTATTGAGTTTATGTAATAGCACAACTTTAGCCAAGTGGAGAAATTTTCCAGAAAACTGCAGGTTCTGAATCTTTTGCAAACTTAAGTAGGGATTCTCCAATTAATTTTCTAAACACAAACATCTGAGTTGCATGAAACTTGTAGCTTGGGTTAGCCTTTCCACTGGGAGGTGCTGGGAGTGGTTAGAGACAACAGTTAAAATAAATGACTATAAAGTTCTTTATAATAACCTAAATTCAGTTTAAAGCATGCAATTCTATAAAAGGCAGAGTTTATTGATTTTGACTATGTTATTTAGTTCATATTTATAATCAAATAGCCATTTTCTTATCATCTATATAAAGATTATTTTTGTTATTCATAGAGTAATACATTAAATGATGTAACCGTACTACCCAATTCTGAATTTATAATTATTTAATACTTTCTTTCTTTAATTTACTCTTAATAAAAACCTTAGCTTTAGTAGTACATTTATAGATTTTTATTTAAATTGACATTTGGTGAAAGTAAATAAGTCAAATCCTTTTCAGCATACAACATTGAAGAATCTTTCAGAACTTCAACAGATGTTAAACCTCACTGACTTAAAGGCCTGACCAAATGTCTCTTATGAGTCTTTGTTTTCATGTAAATTACATGGATTAGAGAGACATGACTTGTCAGATATCTAAAATAAATTTGTGTTTTCACTGGATGAAAAGTTAGGAGCAAAGGTGATCTTAATTTACTGCTCGTATCTGTCAGACTTTAGGATATGCCTTAATGTGAGAGTGAAAACAGATCTGTATTTGCTCCCTCTAAGCTTAATAATTATTTAAAATATAAACCATATTTTATTGAGAAAGCGAAAATTAGCATGAGTACCAATATCTTTTGAGTTGTTAATATGGACAATGAGAAAACTCACTGAGGTCCTCTGGCTGTTGTAAACATCTCTTATGTTAACGCTTAATCTGAACTTTAATGTCAGTGAGGGAAAACAGGAACAGGAAGGTGGGTTTTATCTGATCTGTGGGGAATATTTCAGTGGGAACTTTCTGTAGGTCTTTATTTCTTAAACCTCTAATAGAAGTTAGTCTAAATGTCTGGCTTAAATTAGATCAATTAAAAAGACATAAATTGTTGACATACAAAAATAAATTAGATCAATCCTTCTCAAAAGGTGAGGGGTTTTGTTTGTTTTTGTTTTTGTTTACGTCAATAGACTTGGGACTTGCCTTTCACAAATATTTTAGTGTTTTAGTTCTCACCCAGGTTACTCTTTTGAAGTGAATCTCCTGATCGATCTTGGTTTTGAGCTTTGGTTCACATTACTAGGTGGCCTCAGAGCATGTGAACTGGATTTCTTTGAGTTGAAATTCAACTGGAAGGTGGGCTTCAACTGCTAATAGACATTCAGTCTGTGCAACCAGGCTGAACCTACTCTGAAATCCTTGGCCCCCAAAACATATATACAGTGTGCATCAGAACATCAGCACCATGTGCTTCAATCCATAAATTCCCCCATATTGAGCTGCACTACTTATTGCTAGAGAAAACCACAAAGATCACATCTTGTTGATAGTACAGACAGTACAGATAGAGCAGATAAACTATGAAGGCAAAGAGGCGTGATGGTAATATGCCAGTGAAAAAACCCAAATTTAACAATTTTTACTATGGCACCACAAAACTGAGTGCTGAAAAGGGAGTTAGGGCAAGAAGAGACTGAGCTGGCAAAATAAATAAGCAAACCAAAAATAACCCCCTTGGGTTTATTTTATTTTATTTTATTTTATTTTTTTTTTAAAAAAAAGCCAACTGCATTTTTGGTATTTTTTTCTGGAATTTTAAAATAAAATTAAACTGCCTTTAAAATTTAAGCTGATACCTAAAAAACCCACAACTCCATAAGTTCTCACTAAACTAGTGTTCATTATGTCAGTAATTTAAGTTTTGTTCCCAAAAGAGTGTGAAAAGTATCAGTTGAATCTGCTTCACTGGAAGTTCGTGAAGACGCTGATCCTCCTGTTAAAACAGAAGTAGAGAGGCAATAATGTAAATATAATGAAATTACAGAGATAGACCTGTGTGAGTTATATTTATGAGTAATGTATAACATACCTGTAATTTAAAGCTGGTGGCACCCCATTTATAACTACAGTTTTTCAAGCCCTTTTATATAGAAAGGGCATAAAGGAAATTAAATGCAGAAAAGGAAAAACTGTATCAATTAGAAGGGCACAACTTAACTTTCTTGATGTCCATTTGAGTTTTGAAGTTTTTAAGTGGTCTTATACTAAAAAATTAGTTGCCAGTGTTAGGACTGTGAATATGGCTGTGATAACTCTGCTTTTGGTGGGCTGAACTCAACTGAGAGCACCTCCCACCATTGGGACTCACATCTGTTTTGATTAGAACCCCCATCTTTGCCTGGTGTCTGGGTTCAGTCTCCTATGGATACTCTCCTTAACCAGACAGACCCAACAGCTATTGCTACCTGTAAGCTCATTTCCTCTCGAGATCTGTGGTGACACAGGTATGCTTTCAATGACAATCCATTATTTATTTTTTCTTCCGCCCATAGGCTGCAAAAATGCGAAGCAGACAGGATAAAATTTATCAAAAGACCAAGATATATATTAAATAAATTTAACTTAACTTACTTATGATTTGCTTTCTGCTTTGGTTTGGAAGATACAGTCTACTTCATGAAGTCCATGTGTGTGATTATGTCTGCCCGGTATTTTAGTTCAGGTCTATGCCTGCACAAAAACAAACAAAAAAGGAAGAAAACACAAAACAAACAAACACCCCACTCACTCTAGAAAGCATATTAATTTTGAACTAGGGCAAGACTAAAAAGCCACAGGTCCACAGGAGCACAGTTTATAACAGAAAGAAGGCAATAGTGGGCAAAACATTGACTGCACATCGAATGGTTACTGACCTGAGAAAGTCAGGTACTTTTCCCCTTCCATGAAGCTGATGGAGTTTTAGAGGCAACTTCCATTTTCACCCCTAATGCCTTCTTCCCAACACCAGTCATCTGTTGGAAATGGCCTATCAGGTACACCCCAGCAGCAAGGCAGTACTAGCTTTTGAAAACACATGAGATTGACCAGAATGCTTTTTGAATTCTCAGGTGTAAGCATGCTTCTTTGAGTTCATCTTTGTATAATGGTCCGGTTTGCTACATTTGTTCAAAGAGTTTTTAACTGTTGAGAAGAATATTGATGAAGAAATGAGAAAAGGGGCTTTGAAGGAAAACAGGTACCGTAAAACCTGTCAAGTAAAGTTAATGCAGCAGGGTTTCCTCCATTATATTACCTTTATTTAGTATTCTTATATAACTACAAAAGTAAATCCGTTGAAAGTTGTATTCCCACTGACAGCTTCCCTGCTATTTTATGGTGGCATCCACTACAGTTAATGGTCTATCACAGCTTCCATTATAAGTTCTGATTTTCAAGGCTTTATTGTAGCCACAAAATTGTTAGAAAGGGATTTCATCCTGTGAGAGTCTGGAAAACTTGGTTTAGCCATTTCTCAATTAGAGGCAAGGAGATTTTGTTTCATTTTCCAGATTTTATCCATCTTTTTCTTTAATAGTCCAATTTCTTTTCAATTGTAAACTCGCATCTTTCCTCTGAGTTTGGAAAAAAGAGCCAGGAGTTTGGCTTCTGTCTAGAATATCTGTCTCAATAATCAAACAAGGAACTATTTTACTGCTTTCAATACACTGCAGATTGAATCCACAGATATGCACTTGTGCAGTTTTTCAACAGATACCCAACAGTGGGAGAAGTTTATGATATGTGAAGGAGATGTATAGATGCTCTGCATGGTAAAGCCGGTACCCAGTTCCTGATTTACAGAGTTACTGTGGTACTTGCTCTTCAATTTACCTCTGTAGCACCTAAATGCTACTAAAACTTCTTTCCTACTTTTTCAAATCTAAGAAACTATCATTGAAGAAATTGGCTTTTTTCCTTCCTGCACAGACAAAAAATCCAATGAAAAGACCAGATGTTGTGCTGAATCCCTCATGCATGTGCCACTGGAGACAGTAGATACGAAGCTCTATCCTGGGTACCATGTTGCAATATCAGGCTCCAACTTCCTTGACTACAACAAGTGGTGGTGTGGCAAACTTTCAACACAACCTTTGATAAAATGCCACCAGTAACTCTCCCTTTTTTTTGCATAAACAATACAAAAAGGAAATGTGACAATATGACACCTACACAGTCAGTGCTCATCTGCTCTTCAAGAAAGAGAAACAGCAGCATCTGACTATGCTGTATGTAGCAAGACAATCTCAGATTTTCAAAAGTCACTAGAATAAGCCTGAGCTGCTGCTTTTGACATATTGTTGCATGTATAAATCCATAATTTAGACACAGCCATTAATGCAATTAATATTTTTCACATGTAAATAATTTCTACCACTCAAACCAATATTTTTTCACTCAGCAAGTCTGAATAATTGATTTTAAAATGTACAAGATTTGTTGTATAATTTTAAAGAACATCAAATGGATAGGCAGAATCAATGTTCATATTCAATATTAGAGAATAAAATAGTGGTTTAGGTAGATTATTCACCAACGTGAAATTACCAGACTGCGACATTCCTAAGTTACTTATTTGTTTCTTTACTAACAGAGGTGTCTGATGGAAATACATTTTCCTTCAAAGTCCACCTTCTAACTGTGTGGCACTGTGATAAATAGGGTTTTACAGAATGCAATGACCTGTAGCAACTTGTTCCTGCAAGTGATATTGCCTTTCAGCCTGTTGAGATATGGTGGGCTTCTGAAAGGTAAAGATGTTAGTACAGATTGTTTCATGAAACCTTTAAAAGAAGTAAAACTTTTTTTGGGTGCTTACCCATTCTTTTTTAACATAAGCATATAGGTTTTGTACATATCTTCTGAAAATGTTTTGAGTGTCCTGCAGTGAAGTGAGATTACAGGAATCCTCTTTGTAAAAGGATGTAGAGTAAAAAAACCCCAACCAACAACCAACAAAACCCCAAAAATCTAAGACTGAATTTGTGAATTTACAAAGATATGGCTAGGTATAGTATGCAGACATTTTTCTCAAATGTGTGTATATACAGTAATTTTCTTATCTTTTAGTAGCATTCTTTCATTTCCAAGTAGTACTGATCTTCATGGTACATTATGATCTACAGTATTGCTTATGGTCTAACACTGCTGGCATTTTATTTTAAGAGTTAGTTTTCTTATTGCAGAAAATGTGTAGTTACAAATTGTCGCAATAAAACAAAGGTACCCAAAACACTTTCTGACTGGATCCTCTTGAATCAATCTATCGCATTACAGTTAGGTTTTTATCTGTCTTTCACCTCCTTCTAGTACAACAGTCTGAGGAAAGCAATTACCTGGCTGTGAAGCATATTTCTTGAACAGCAGGATCTGGCTCAGTGGCTTGCTCCTTATATCTACAGAACTATTTTGGCAAAGAGCAAGAAGGAAAATAGGTGACCCTTTAGCATCTGCCTTTAGTAGTTGAACTGTTGATTGTTTTTGCCTAAAGGGTTTTTTAGGGAGGAGGTGTAGCACTTTGTTTATGATTTACATTAATTACTCCTCTCTTGTGTCCATATGATGTTAAATCATATCAACACAATCAACACAAATCAACACCATTCATTCAATGTGTGTCTGTATATATGTTTGTGAAAGGGAGAAAAAATATGGTTTTCAAAAGGACAAATGTGTATTAAAAAGTCTTTAAATGATGTACCTTTTACTTTAAGATCAGACATAAATCTTCATGGTTTGATTTGTTGACAAGAAAATAGGTAATTTCCTTATTCAGCAGAATCCAAATAAACGTTTCTTTTACAGATGGGTTGATAAGCAGGGATTTCTTTTTGGTAAGTTCAGAGAGGGAGATGCTTGCTTTTGTTTTGTTTTGTTTCCCGGGGCAAAAATACAAAAGACTTCTTCTCACCAAAAGTTTTCATCTGTGACAGCAAAGTGTGTTATGTTTCCTGCTTTAGAGACTGTCATGTTCAGGTTAAGGGTACATCATCTCTGTTTATAAGGGCATATTTAAGACCCTGCAGGTGGTTGCACCTGAAGCATTTAGGGTTTTCCTACCTGCATAAAGAAATTCCTGGAACAATCTGTTGAGCATAAAAGATAACCTGATATTTTTGTTCATAAAATAATTTTACTTCCAAATGGGTTCCAGCATGGATCTAAAATCTCAAAAATAATAGGTTGCTAATCAAACACACCACTGGATAAGGAAAGCAAAAATCTGTCTGTGATTAGTAAGTGAATGTTTCCAGGAGATGTAGTGAGACAACCCTATTATTCTATTCCATTTGCATTCATGGTATGTGATAAAATACTTCATAAATGAAATAATTTGTCCAATATTTTTGCATTTATCTCTTTAGAGTAATCCAAAGGACATGTGCCTGAAGCTGCATATGGCATGTTACATCCCGGTGGCTTACAATATGATAAAGATATCCAAGCAGTGGTAAATAAAATAATATATACAATTTATGATGAGAGAAGAGCTGTGTAATATTGTAAATCAAAGATCCGTGTGCTCTTAAGATATTAATAATGATATTAGGAATGATTTTGATGCATCGTACTAGTTTAAAGCTGTCCAAGTAAGCAAATCAGGTGTTAAAGTTAGAAAGAGTCCTGTGACTTGAACTTGAAATACAGCTAGCTACTTGTGTCCTAGCAAAATAAAGACGAAAGTCATATAAAAAGCAATGTACTTGTATTAATCATGGGACAATCTATTGAAAATAAATCCAAAGACTGTCTCCTGAATAAACAGAGTACTTAATATTTGGTTATCTAGATCCCATCAATAGGGGCCTGGACTCTGAAATATCTTTGGAAAAATGTAAAGCTAGAAAAGGATACAATACGATATGATGTGATACAATTGATATGGTATGATGAAGCTAGGTTATACCTATGGAACCAGAGAGATCTTCCCAGTTATTAAGATCAGTAAGGTATACCCCAAGGTATTATTTTACTTGGAAGTAGAGTATATACTACCACAGTCCTCCCCAATGCCGCACCTTGGTTTCAACTGGAGGAAAGCCTGGGAGGTGGGTGGAAAGTGAGTTGCCTTGCACTGCAGGTGATCTCCCATCTGGCCTGTAATCTGGATGTAATTGTAGGTGCCCTAGGGAATATTTGCAGCCCCCAGAAGTGTGACTTTTCCCAAGAATATGAGGCGATCTAATGCAAGGTATTAATTCTGCCTGGAAAACTCGCCTCTCATGTAATCACAAACATTTACATCAGTTGTTCTCTTTTCCATTAGTAAGAGATGCTCAGTTTGGAGCACAGAGTCTTTTTATTATTCACGGTTAGCACCTGCCATGGTAAAGCTGTGTACAGTCACCTGTAGTCAGTCTCAGCAAGTATGACTGCACTTGTCCGTTCTGCCTGCCTCCATCTAGAGGAAAAACTCATGCCTCCAGCCTGATTATCTTCTTTTTTTTTAAAGATGTTGCATCTGCACCCTAAACAGTGCCCCACATTGCTTGATCTGCCCCCTCCCTCTGGTCTCTTACACATTAAGGCAGCAGTTCAGCTCTGCTGAGGAAGAAAGCAAGGAGCAGCCTTTGCAGAGAAATATTTAACTTAAGACATTCAAGGCTGTACTGAATTTTGAAAAATCAAAAATCCAGACCTGCCCTCTCCCCTTTTCTCTCTTTGTGAGTCTGATTTTTAACAGTGTTCAGGCTGGATGTGCTTTGTCCACGAAAAAAGTTTCCCATCTGGTTTACTTACATGCAGTTTCTGTCTCCTTTGGCCATATTTTTGGGTGACCGTAGTCAAACCATGAAAGCATCTGTCATTACTGCAGTGCTGAAATTCTTCCCACTTCACTTGCTTTGCCCATTCCAAAAGTGTTTGTCATTAATCTGCATTTTCCTTTTCTCACCTTCCTTCAGTTACATTTGGATTTTGCCAAATAAGCTGTCTCCCACATGCTGCTGTTCACATTCATGTGCATGTTCCTGTTCATGTGCTGGATACCTCTTTTTGCTTAACCTAGTAAGATGTCTCAAGTAGGAAACAGAAAATTCTATAACAGAGTCCGTATTTAAACCTAGATTTATCTTTATTCACATTTACAGCATTTTCCCTTGAAAATTCTCTTCCAGCTCTCCTTGTGTGGCATTCACTGTCATATAAAACCTGATATTAGTTTGGTGTGCTTGCCTGGTTTCCTTAGAAACCTTTCTGAGTGATTTCCTGTAAAGGAAATTATCATCCCACATTTAGGAAGGTACAGTTACAACTGAATAATGTTTTGACAGAATTATCAAAATTAAATTGCACACCTTACTTTAGCACCACATCTGAATTAGCCTAATATCTTCAAATCCTAAATGTCTTCTCTTCAATTTTGAGCCACAGATCAATGTCCATCATGTTTAGAAAGTCATCAGATGGAGAAAGGTCATGGCTAATCTAGGCACTGAGGCATTATATGCAGTAATTTCATTTTGTAAATCTGATTGTTTTAGAGTCTTTTAAAGTGACAAACCAGGCATTTGCATCAGATCCAGGAGGCGTTATTACATCATCTGTGAATTTTGCTACCAGCCTTTACTTCAGTAGCACGCAATGAGCCAAAAGTTACAATCTTCGGTGCAATGTCAAGAATTACTTGAGGGTGTTAAGGCTTTGATTCTGATTCGTAATCAGTGGGTTCGTTTGTACTGACTGACAGTAGCGTGAGACTTAAGATACCATGGGTCTTGCAGGGAACTGGAACATGAGGAGGAACCATTTGTTTTATCCAGCTTGCTCATGAGCATCTGTGACAGATTTATACCTATTGCTCTGTTACTGCTTTTGCACCCTTGAGTACAGGAATGCCTGTGCCTTGAGCACAAGGAATGCTTGTGTTTTACTGACACCATGGTGTTACAGGACTGGCTATAGCTGGTTGTTCTTAGTTTGCTTGCAAAAATGTAAACAAAATTTTAAAAATCCCTTAGATACGCAGTTATTAATAATGAATATGATACATGATCTATCGTAAGATAAATAATATCCTATTATGTATATTACATAATGATACTATATATGATAAATTGAATGCCATTTGTTGCAATTGCCCACAACCATGAACTTGTCACTCAAAATAAACCAAGCCATTGTGAATCTTTCAAAATCAACAATCTCTAAGGCACTGCTTTCCACAAGACTGTAGCATAAATATTTCTTTTTTACCCAGGTATTATAAATGTATGTAATGAAAAGTAATGTTCTTGGATTTTCTGCTGCAAATTAAATGAGCTGAGCATTTCTAGTTTCAGATAAAATCTGAAACTATTCATATTAAAAATCTGCTACTATAATGTTAACATATAATTATTTTATTTTTTTTCTCTTCCGTACTTTATTTGTAAGGAAAATGCACTAATGATCACGCTTATGTATACTTCAGCACTATGGAGGCTAGTGCTTGCTTTGGTAGTGTGTGTGTCCCTTGTTGTTAAAGTATATGAGATGAAAATATAGTGGTTCATTGCTGTCTCCTTCCTAATACACACTATTATTCCTTGCCCGTGATGCCAACTGATTTTTTCCTTTACTTGTAAAGTTGTTGCTCTGAAATTTTGTGAGTATTCTACTAAAACCCAAGATTCCCAGCTCTGTTTAATTTAAGATTAAATGCTGGGTATTATAACCATGAATGCAAAACATACAGAGGTCTCTGTAGAAAGTCACATATCAGAACAATCCTGCCCTCCCAAGTTTAATGGTGCATCATAAATTCTTTAAGAGAGCAAGCTGGATGGTATTTTTGAAGTAAGAAAAATGGATTTTGTACTGAAGATAAGTTACATGTATGTATACATAGTGTTACATTAAAATTTTATACAGGTAAAACCTTACAAGTTAAATGCTTAACTCCATAGTTAGTAGTAGGCTGATGTAGTGAGGTAATAGGATTAATTAGTTCTGGGCTTTTATATGATGCAGTATAAAACCCCCAAGTTAAAAGCTAGGGCTGCTGGGCAATAAAACTTGGATGCAGCTTTTTGTTAGTCATTGATCACTTTGCTGCTGTTAACTTTTAAGAACTAATTAGTGCTTTAGAAAAGTGTATATAAATGCTGGAAAAAATCTTATTACATTTGTAATTTGCTGGCTGGCGTAGGCGTTTTATAAAATAAAGAACTATTCTGCCATTGCTATTAATTTGGATTTGTGAGCATAAGGCAAATCATGTGGTCAAAACCAGCTGAGCGGTAGCCCTTAGAATTCTGATATTTCATATAGGGACAGGATTGAAACAGATTTTTTTCTAAAGCCATTGTAAAAGAAGTGTTTTTGATTTTGCTCACATAAAATTAGAGAGTTCTTATGCAAACCATATCTGCCTTTCAGGTGAGATTAAAATCCAGGTCACTGTCAGCTCTGTCATCATTAAGGTAACTGATCTGATGTCACGCAGAATTATTGAATGAAAACTGGGAAATTTGAGAGTTCTTGGTATTCTACTGGGAGATACCTTCTCGATAGGTGATCCAAGTTGAGATGTCACACATAACACCATTTTGATGCATCCCTCTGCTAGTATACACATTCACAAATGCATTTTCACCTATCTCGATATCCAATGCATAACGTTCTATAAAAACTGCAAACATAGAGAGGCATGTTGCAAGGTTTATAGAGTATTTTATAAAGCATATTTTTAAAAATCTGAAAATTTCTGCTACTGCTTTTTTTTCCTTTTATCAACTGGAAAGCTTCTTAGACACATTCTTTTAAGAAGTCCTGTTTTAAGGGCAGAGATATAGCTCAAATAAAATGTTAAATCTGTAAATCTGCAACATAAAATAGGAAATGCATGATTTCAGTTTGTGGATATAAAGCTTTTATTAGCATTTCCTAGACACTGGCTAGCGATTCCATCTGTATAGCTCAGCATTTTGTTATGACTAACATGTAGATTGCTGAGTCCTTTATATAATGTATCTGCTGTATCGTTTACTTTAAGCAATGGTGAAGCGCTTTTTCACAACAAAATAGGTAAAAGCAGTGCCATTAATTAGTCACGTTCTGTTGTATTTTGCTGTGCTGTTGTGAACTGTGTGCTGATCTAAACTGTAAAAGCCAAAATCTTTCTGACTATTTATTAGGAACATCTTAAATACAACATTCATCTGTCCTCATAGTTTTCACATCACAGTTCTAGTAACTGTAGCTCCAGCTATCCTCTTTCTCAGGATGTTTCATGCTCTTAATGAACCTTAATCATTGGTTCTTTTACTGCAAAACATGCAAGAACTAAGGACTTGCTAGAAATACACTCTCTCTTAAGTGTTATTCTTTAAACTAAGTGGGATAGAATGTACCTTAGGTGTAAGGGTTTGTGGTGAAGACAGAGGTTTGTTTATTACTGAAAGGAATAGGGAAAAATGATGCAAAGATAGCATTGGAGTCTAAACCACCCTGTTTATCCAAAGAAATGGTTAAACAGGCTAAATATTGTCATGACTATCTATCCTTTGGTTATATGTGAGTCTGTAATTCCCTTATGCAAAGTAATATGAATCAGAATGCATCATGCCTTTTAGTCTCTCTCAACCTTTTATTTTAAAAATTCTAGAAGGATTAATCTGAGGTATATCTCTATGAATATTTGATTTTCATATTCTTCAGTTAAATTATAAAAGATTATAAAATTTTTTGAATCATCCCCAAAGCGATGTTTGCAGTTATAAAACAAACAAGGGGAAAGTAACATAATTCAGACGATTCAAAATGTTTAATTTAATTTTCAGTGTTTTTTAACATTTTCTGAGTTAAACTGAGGTATTTGTAACAACTTACAGCAAAATGAAAATATACATAAACACACAACTGGACAGGTTTTTTAGCATTGATTTTTCAAATTTTCAATTGAATTCACTGCATGAATTTGAGAAAAGTTTCTTAAATGTTTTGATAAATCTAGAGCAGAACTTCCTTTTTCTTTTTGATAGAAGAGCCTGGTACTTGGGAAACCTATTTTCTTCAGAAGTACAGTCCATGCATACGAGCCGACAGGCGAATACAGAACTCTAGTGAAGAATCTCTGTATATTTTTGTATCTGCAGGAATGCTTTTCAGTGTTTTACTGCATTGGTCCACTCCAGGTCCACTTACGCAAGGGTGAAAAGCTAAAAAATTAATAGCAACAGTGTGTCCATAAGCTTTATCGCTGATAGTTGTTGATAACCAACCATAACCACCTCTATATTTGCACTTTATTTAGTTCATATTAACATACCTCAGGTACTGAATTAGAATAAGCTATGTAAATAAATGTGGAAAAATTGCTATATGCCATCTATTTAAAAACTGTTTTCATTTGCTGCATTTAAGCAGTGCAGTCAAAGCCCTGTTTTGCCTGGTTGGTGCTGGGAACGGAGACAAAGACGTCAGGTTAGGTAACTAGTGACCCCTCATTGCTCGCTCATCTCTTAAGTGCTTTTCCGCCCTAAGATCTGATGTCTTCCCAGAAAACTGTCATGGTAGGCAATGGTAGGCTGCCGTTGCACCGCTATCCATCAGCCTGCTGCTAGTCATGTCATGTCATTAACAACTACTGTTTCAAAGATTCAAAGATGCTTGTGCTGTAGTGCATAATAAGCTCCTGACATCTTTCAGCCTGTTCAACCCTAATTATATTTGGTTTGTTCTTCCTAGCATATAGGAATAATGCTAATAATGATTAAAAGAAAAAGAAAAAAAGGCTAACCTTTGTCAGCAACCAAAGATCAGCTGTTAGCTGAAGTGTACATCACTTTCATAGAATCACAGAGTTACAGAACGGTTTGGTTGAAAAAGACTTTAAAGGTCATCTAGAGCAACCCCCCTGCCATGGGCAGGGACACCCTGCACCAGACCAGGTTGCCCAAAGCCCCATCCAGCCTGGCCTGGAACAGGTCCAGGGATGGGGCATCCACAGCTCCTATGGGCAACCTATTCCAGATTGTCAGTCTGATCACTTTCTATGTGATCTATTACATCTAGACATTTTTTTTAATGTATTTTGTTTGAGTACTTCTTGCAGCAGCTGTATGTAGAGTAGAAGGGATATTTCGGGTATGTGTGAAATCATTACTACTCATGACAATGACTTCCTATCAAGGTCTATAGACAGAGGTTTGCAAATCAGAACACAAACTGGGAGAAGAGAATGTTAGTTATAATTACTGATAAGTAACCTGGAAAAAAACAAAAAACACACAAAAAAGGAGAAAAAATATTTTTAATGTGCTGTCAGCTTCTTAAGATTAAATGGAAATTTTCCCAAATAAGAGATGACATAAAATGGTAATTCAAATACCTTTTTTGTTTATTCAGATGCTTTAAGGCCTTTACCACCGGCTGAGTGCCTGGAAGGACGAATACACATTGGAGTGGCAGGTTTCATACTGCTGCATTGTAGGTTTGCAACAGCAGGCCTGAGTGGTTTGTGACACTATTGACTGATCTGTTTTTCAAATAAACCTGTTGAGTAAAAAAGGTTCTTTTCATCTTTTCCGTTCATAGAAGAAATTAATTTTTACCTAATCCTTCCTGAAGATTGTAAGTTTCTTCAAAAACAAAACATTAAAGGAGTATTATACTAGTCAATACCCTGAAGAAAGGAACATAATTTAGGAGCTCAAACTCAGAAGGAGAACATATAAATTTATATTTGTGAAAATTACTAGAAATTGTTATTCTGTGTAAATTGTCTCCTCTCAAAACTGTTTTAAGACCCACACAGATACCAGTTGGTGGAAAAAGGCAAAAGGCACAAAGTAATTTCTTTGTAATTCAATTATACTGGACCACAGCAGTGTTCTGACAGTGGCAGCCTGACACATCAAGTTCAAGGAGTAAGTGCTGAGACATTGGAATAATTCCTTTGATTGTGGCCAAGCTGGACTTAGAGCTTTTTTATTTAGGCTGTTGGTGCTCAGCCTTGGTAAGCAGCAGGGCTTGCTTGCCATTCTTTCCAGTGACTTGCCTGTGGGTTGTAAAAAAGTAAAATTCAGTCTTATTCAAAGATTGGATAATTGTTTGGAAAGTCTCTAGAGAAGTCCGTGTACAAGAAGTGAAATAAGTAGGCATTTAAATTGTTCATTAGTTTCCAACAATAATCTCACAGTCATTGTTAATAAATAAGAAAGGAAAGAAACACTTAAACCAGCAAGATTAAAAGAAAATATTCTTCATGTATAGCACATTTAATTTTAGGACCTCAGAACTCTTCTCAGACAGTGATTAAGACTGAGCAAACCTTGGGAATAGAGGCAGCTATTCGAATTGTTTTTCTAGATAAAAATATTGAGACAAGGATTGATGTAAGTTTTTGATCACAGACAGTCCATCCTGGAATTCATCAGCAGAACGTAACAGTTTGTTCTTTCATATTTTTATATATGTAAGGACAGCCATAGAATTAAAAAGCAAATATTTAGAGTGTATTGTTCACCACAGCAAAATACCATGGCAACCAAGATGCTATGAGTAACAGAGTGAAATAAAAAACTGTGTGTGTAGAAGAAACCAAAAAATTGTTGAGATTACAAAGGGGTGGTTGTCTCCTAGATTCAAAGCTGCCCTTGCTGTCCTCTTCAGAACAGAAGAAATAAAATCTCATCAGGATACAAGCAACAAGGATTAATTTCAAAAAGGAGTATTTTGTGGAGGGAAAAATCAATATGGTCCTTCTTAAAATTACTGAAACTGAAAAAAAGTTAATTGTCATGGAACACAGAGGACATGGGTTCAATTTCTTATTTCAACTTTTTCAGAAGATCTTGAAGCCAAGTACAGCCCAGCCCAACTGTGTACCTACTGGGTATTTTCTAAACTGACTGTGGAATATTCTATATTTATGTTGTTGAAGCTCTACCATTTTATGTGAATAAACAGCTAATTGTGTGGGAAATTGAACCTGAGTCTCTTCCTCTGAGGTGAGTAAATTTATCACTAAATAGAATCAATTGCTTATGTAGCTTCTCAGCCTTTTTTGGAAATAGATTTATTGTGGTGGCTACCACCTGCTAAAGCCTATGCTAGTTTTTCTCTACTACTATTGCAGAAGAATGTAGCATAAGCTACAATTACACCTTCATTTTGGTAGCCGACATACTATGTTGCCTTCATCACTGTAGTAACTTGGTGCCTCCTACTCATCATGTATTTATCCTCACAGTACTCCTGTGATGTTGAGCAGATGGTAAAGTGAGTCACTGGGTACAGAGCTTGACTCCTCGAGATTGGAGAAGACGACTGTGATGAAACCAGTCCTGGGTTTCCTTCATCTTTCTGCTATTACCCTCATGCTCTGCTGGGAACCGTGAGAGTCTCCCACCAAGGGACAGTTGACACCAGAGTCCCCTCCTTTCTCTGCACCCTCAGGAAGAAGGAAAAGAGGAGGTTCTCTGGTGGCCCTTGTCTTATGTAAGCATCCAAAAGTAATGGTTCAGGCTTGGCATAGCTGAACAGTATTACTGAGTTCTCAAATTATGTTGACTATGAGACTGTCAAAGACAATGTTGAAGAAGATAAGAAGTGTGACTCTCTTGTGTTTCCTCTGACTCTAGCACACATTAGCTCCTGCTGAGTTCAGCCAGCAGATGATTAATTTCAGTCTATTGATTCTACTGGCAACTGCTACAAGTGTCTCTTCTTGGATAAGCTGGATGGGTTTATAAGGACACTGGAGTTGTGAGCAATGCATTACACTGTTCCTGTGTCGTCCTCTGCACAAGGTAATCATCTGGCAGCACTTCTGTGAGACGCGGAGGATATGGCTGAATGAGGCAGCCTCTTTTCTGGGAATCTTCTTGTCCTCCTAGTGTGAGACACTGTTGTTTCCTAGTCGACTCATTTGGAAAGTATGTTGTCTCTGACGTGCCACTGGCAGCCTTTTTGGCAGGGGAGGTGATGGTACCTTATTTAATACACTTAAGTGATTTTGAGCTTTCACATTATTAAACATGTATTCCATTGGCCATCCAGTCTAGCAGTCACATGTTACTTTCTGTAAAAAGTGAGTACATCAGCATGATATGGGAAAGATTCCCAGAAACTAAAAATATTGACCTTTGCTATTTAGTGCTAACCTGACACAATGGGAGCAGAATACGTTTTTTTCAAAGCACATCAGGTGCTACCTCTTCCGAACAGCCCCCTAGATTCTGATTTCTTTTTCTTTTCTCACTGTCTTTTCTCACTGTATCCCCCCTCTCATTTTACCTGTTATGTTATCAGGGGAAATAATAAAATTATGGAAGTTAGTTTGTTTTGGATTTTTACTATAGGTGGACAGATTTTTTCAATTAAATATATTTGGTTTGGGTTTTATTTTGGTTTTCTTATATTTAAAGCATTTGTAGGGAAGTGGAAAGTTCAGAGAATGTGCTAGTTTCAATACTTTTGGTATGAATTGCAACTGATATTTAGCATGCCTCTAATGATCAAAAGATTTTAAAATGAAATATTGATACTTTGCATGCTAAGAGTTTCAAAGTTAAAAAAAATATTCATGTCACAAGCCTAAAATTAAAGGGAAAAATCTAGAATATCTAAGTCAGGATAAATTATTAAAGTATTTTGCTTAACTTGATTTATTTTTGTCTTTGATTTGGATTCATGAAAAACTGATTTTGATTTATCATACCATTTGGAGTGGAAACATTAATTAAAATATTGATGTTTTTATGAGTAAAAAACCTGTTTTTTCTATAATTTATCTCACGATCTAGCCAATAATTAATTGGAGTAAATTATAGCATTGATGCATATCAACTACTAAAGCTTTAAAGAAGTTCTTTCCTGGAAACGTAATGTTGCAGCGGATGCTGTGATAAGGAAGATGTTTACTGCTTCCACCTGGAAAGCCTGGCAAAGGAACACGAAGGAGGGATCGAGATGAGGAAGATATGCCATAACCTTGTGGCTGAACTTTACAGAAAAATGTGATACATTAGATTTATAATTCAGGTATTCTGAAAATAAAGTTTCTCTCTTTTGTTTTCAAACAATCTTCCGTTTTGAAAGAGTTCACATGAAATCAGCTTTAAGCAGCAATAGTTGATGTATATTATTAAAGAATTACCAGAATACTTTTGCGGATTCCTTTTTGATTTAAATCTGTTATTTTAGTTTGTGTTCACTTGCGAAATTGCTGAGAACTAGAATCAATTTTATATTTATTAATATACTAAATTAGTCAGAGAGAAAGAATTTATTAGTCATAGAGATAAACTCACACGTCCAAGTTATCTGTAAACCTTCTGCCATTCTTGCAATGCAGGAGTAGTTCAGGGAGTAATACTGAAGGAATAAGAAGGAAATTTTACCAAAATACCTTCTGCCTATAGCATCTTTGCCTGTGCTACTCCATAACATTTAATTTTCCCTATTAATGTCCTCTTCATCAGCCTTTTTTCTCCACCCTGATAGTTGTCAGGCTTTCCTCTGGCCTTTAATGCTAGGATAGTCATCTAAGGGTACGGAGAACATCAAAGGCTTCTAGTTTTCTATGATTTTATTTTCAAGTGCTGATTTTTTTTTTAGGGTTGCAGAATACCTGTGTGTGAATTAATGCATTTCAAAATGTTATTACTATGCATGCCAAATTTGCCAGTCCCCTCTGCAGCTTACAAGCTTCTGTTTCTCTTTAGTTTTAAAGTCTCAGGTCAGCTGCTGTAGTGGGAATAAGTAAAAGTCTCCTTAGGAGGAAGTCAACCCCTATAATATGGAAGAAGGGCAGCTTTTGGATGCCACACTCCAGCTTTGGGGCTAGGAGCTGAGCTCTCTGCATCCTGAGGAAGGCAGCTCAGGAAAAGCGCAGGTCTTGGCCCTCTGGGAGGTCCCACTCAGCAGGAACAAGGCTCCACTGGCAAATGCATTTAAGATTATGTCAATAAAGTGACTGGCAATAAACATAATCCTGGGTTTCAGAAATAAACCTGCAGTACAGCAAACTGTTCTAGTCAGGTCACTGGCATCTGCCCTAGGGAGTCTGCGCTGAAGTATCAAACATTTGATGCAATGGTGCAGGGCAAATTACATTTAAAACAAACAGAGGAAAGGACGTCAGAATGCCCAGACACATCAAGCCTGGTAGCAAAATAATCACAGGGGATGAGCTGAGTTAACATTGGTAAGCTAATGAGCACGGTATCCATTCTTCAAGTAAGTGACATGTTACTACAGGAAAAAAGGGAATATCCAGTTCTCCATGGCCACTGGAGATTAGGCAAGATTGGTGTAGGTACCATTACTCTTGCTTTTGGACAGATCTGTTGGCCAGCTGACTCTCACATCCCTTTCCACCATACTTTTTGTGAGGCTGTGAATCCAAATCACATCATCAAAAGGAAGGAGCACTGGCAAAGTGAGGAGTTTGGTGTTCTAAAACTTCCAGTGTGTTGAGAGACATGTCACATTAAAACTAAAAAGAAAAATACCAAACCATTGAAGCCTGTTATTAAGCAGGTCACTAGCAGGGGACGTGAGCTAGATGGCAGGTGGCAGGCAGCTCTGTAGTGTCTTGCCAGGGAAGAGCTGACGATGGTATTCTAGTTTCCAAAATGATCTTGAAGGATGCATTTTGAGGAAAAGATCCTTGAAATCATTTGCCTCAGCTGCTTGCTAAAAAGATCTGCAATCTAAACCTGAAGGGAATACTTTGTAATGTAGAGGGTCCAAGGATGAAAAAAAATTAAATTATATCCTTAAAGTATTAGGTTCTGGGGAACCTAATTCTGTCATCTTTTGCTATAGGAAGCCAATAACGAAAATAAACTTGTATTGATTTCATTATTTTGCATGCAAAGAAGGATGTGCGGCAGGCTCTGTGCAGGAGCTTTAGTGAGATATAGCTTTGTTCCAAGAGATCTTACCGTCTAAATTTTAAATATGACATGATGAATGAGGATGACATGTAGCAAGAAAGATGCTGGGGTAAAGAGGGACAAAGAGCACAGTGATGAAATGTTACAGGGCTCAGGTTAGGCATAGGAATAAATTGCATAAGGTAATAAAGAAAAATAGAACGGAGAGTATGTTGGTTTTGGCTACTCTGGTCAATAAATAATTTCAATAATGTTGTGAATATCATCCATCTCCATATACTACATCAAGTGACACCAAAGACCTAAGATCTGTTGCTACCTGATTTCCTTCAGAGCCTCTCCTCACCCACGTGCATGGCATCTCTTGCTTCCTTCACCCAGTGCCACCCTGGCTTTACCAGGCTGTTGTGTCCTTCCCCATCACCACCACAGAGCTAGAAGCCTGGCTCTGCTGAAGAAGATGGGCACCGTGCCACGGGTTTCAGCAAAGCCAAGATTTCACTTGAACTAGGAGTGGAGTTTTTCCACGTTGGGCAGGTGAGCCCTGCTCAGTCCTTCTGCCAGAGTGGCAAAGAGGGAAGCATCTGGAAATAGACTCGGCGCTTCCACCTTCCCCATGCTGTGTGAAACTCACTCGGCTGGCTGTGGGGCTGTAGTGGGCACAGAAATAGTACAGAGATGAGTTTAGGATTCTAGGTAGACAAACAGATAGCTTTTGGCCAGAGGAATAATAATAGTAATTCCTGGTAATAGAAATTGTCACAGTAGTGCCTGCTAAAGTATGCAAACAGTTAGCAGGCACCAAAATTCCTAAAGGGAAAGAGAGAAGACAGCAAGATAAAACTAAAGATTGAAGCGTGTTCTGTGGATACACTGGGGTATCTCATGGTCAAATGAGAATCATTTAGTTTGTTTTTCCCACATAAAGTGGCAGATTCTGCATTGTCATTCTTGATGATGTTCATGATATCAGAGAACATGACATTAAAAAATAATGTAATTTAATTTCTTGAACTGCTTACAGTCTTCCATCTACTTATTATTAGGAATACAAATGTATGCTTCATGTTTTAAATTAAAAATGGCAAGCTTATTAATCACAATGAAACTACAAAATTACTCATTTTGAAACATTAACATTGCAAACCTTTTCCCAGCAGCATACAAAGCAAACACTTCACAATGACATTTTGATGCCAGATTTTGGGTTTTGATTAAGGCAGGCTTATGAGCTGATGTTGTTCTACCAAACTAGTAATTCTCTTTTGAGTACTGCTAAGCTTTAGACTTTAAATTGCAATTAAATATAAACTGAGGCTTCAGTTGTTGTAACAGAATACCAAAAACACATGTAACAATTTTTTTTTGTTTTGTTAAAAATGCCGTTATTTGGCAACTTAGAAAAATTGCTTCTATGTCAAATTTGAGTAGACTATTTTGGCTTGCATATGTTGGAAATGAGCATTCACTGTTCTAAAAAGAAGTTGAGCTTTATGCCACTGTAGTATTGAAGACAAAACTTATGTGTACTAAATGTTTCATAAATTTAAACCACCTCATCCGATTGTGAAATTATGAAATTTTTGTTTAGAAATATTTTTCCCCTAAAACTTTACTTTTAACTACAAACTAATGGAAATCAGAAGTCATGAAATGTACATCTATTACACACTCTAAAATTGTTCCTGCATGGAATTTCTGTCGCATCCATGTGCTCAGGTTTTCTCACAGTTAAAAGCAAAGCTGCCTACTCTGCCTAATCCTGATCTTTTTATAGCCCACTCCTCCACGGGTTAAGAGCACTAAAAATGTACTTCAGGTACTAGGTGGAGCAATGAGCTGCACTGTAGATACTCCATGCTCTGCTTCAAGTTCATGTCACTTGAAGCTTATCCTAGTACAGGGCAAAGAAACAAGTTGCCTTGAGTAAACCCTTTTTTAACTTTGAAGGCCAGATCGTTGGGAGATAGATTTTGGGCAGGACTCCGAGTAGGAGACATGGGAGGTGGTGCAGGGATTGTGGATGAGCTTTGGGTTTTGTCTTTATAGCAGAAAGGCTGCTTGGGCAGCAGAAGGTGCTTTTGCCTGAGTATCTTGGACTTATGAAAGTGTGGACAACTCCTCCCCCCCCCCCCCCCCCCCGCTGCCTGGACTTTCGTCCCCATTGCCAAACAGCAGCCCCCTGTTCTCTCCTTTCTAATTCACCTCCCTCTGCCTGCCTTCTCACCCTTGCCCTGCCAGAACTTCAGGTAAGTATTTGTGAGAAATTTGTATAGTATGTGCCTAAACTGAGCTTATCTCCACTGGAAAACTGATGTAAAACTCTTGCACTTTTATATTGAGAAATACGGCCTTACAGGGGAGTTTGAAGCTGGTCACTCTAGGCACTTTCTTAATTTAGGACAGCAGGCTACAATACCAGGGATCTACTGAGTAGTAAACTGGTTGTACAATTGATGTCAATACATTTTAATCCTGTATCATATTAAGTTCAATTATTCATATCGTATTTTGATATTAATTGACCTGTGAACAATCTGGCCTAATGAAAGTTCTGCAAGCAAGTCCATATGCTGAAACATTGGCATTTGCTTAGATCTACTTTATTTCCCATTTCAGCTGTATAATTACCTTGTGGATAACACGGGGCTGGGCAGAGTTAGTTTGGAAGCAGTGTCCGTCTGCCCCACTTCTTGTGCAGAGCAGGCATCATTGATACCTGGGCTGTACAGTACAAACATGAGTGACATTAATCTTTATGCTTGCACACTCCTAATGCCATTTTAAGAAGAATTGTAGACTGAAACTTCATATAGAATGGAGAATATGGTATATTAATGCCAACCTGAAATGATTTAATATTTACAGCATAAAAGCAGAATATGTATATTATAAAGGCCTCAGGCTTAGCTCAGATCACATTATTTTTACAGGAGTATATTTACATAATTAACCCTATACATATTTTAAAGAATGTAACCTAGAGTTTATGGTGAAACACTGAATTTCTCAGAGAGTAACTGTCTGAATTGAACATTTTTAATACAACCTGCTAGTATTTGGAATGGCACTTTAAAAATCAGTGTAATCAGTCAGTTAAATAGATGATTTGCTTTTAACTTAACAGAAAATTTATTCCATACTGAAAGATTAAATTTTCTAATTTCTGGAAGGATGCTGTGACTAAAATGCTACAATTCCCCTTACCCATTGCAAAGTAACTCAGACTTTCCTCTAAAGCTGTGCATATCACTTCTATAATGCCACAGGAATTCTTATTTTCTGTTAGAGATACTGTTTTATGTTAGGATGACAGTGGTTTCACCTAGAACTGTTTGAAAAATTAATCTAATCAAATTCTGGTATATATTTTTTCTCCACAGCTGAAGCTGTATATTAAATAGGTTTGCTAAATACATTTAAACAGCCTTTGCCTGGAAGTAGGAAATACCTGTGAAGCTATATATATCAACTGTGCAAGATACAGAGATTCAATCCATTCAAAATAGAAAGGAGAAAGATAAATCATCTTAGGAAGTATAAGTAAACAAAATTATATCTGAAATCCCCAGCTGTAAAATCACTGTTTTTTACTGCCTAGCACAGGAAAAAAGGCAATAAACGTGAGACACCTGTGCCAACAGAGAGTGATTTTCTTGATCAGTAGACCAACATTTCCCTCCTTTTTTGTTCCACCTGCTGTTCAGCTAAAGATGGGATGGGGAGAAAATTTTGCAGTAAATGGCACAGAAGGGGAACATTATTTGTAAAATATTTTAAACCACGTTAGATTTATTTTTTTTCTCTCTGTCTGCATCTCTTATATATATATATCTCACCTTCTGAAAGAACTTTCTTCGTTTCTGTGAATGAAAGCAGGAAAATGATAGTGCAGCATCCTCCTAAGGATAGCAAAAGGTTTAGTTTATTACCCTGAGACCTGTAGGCAATCAGGAAAGGACTGTGCTTCAGCAGGCGTTCGTCCCTCTTTGTCATTTCAGGATCCTGGGTTGACTGAGTTGGGCTTCTCTGCATCTCACTCTGGATTTTGACTGAAAGTAAATTTTGTGATACCACAGTCCAGTGTCCACTGGGTCTGCAGAGAGTCAGCAGGCTCCTCAAGCATGACGATACTTGGAACTTCTCATTTTCGTCTTACTTTGGCCTTAGTTTGCAAGGACCAAAAAGTCTACAAAACCAGTTTAGCCCTTGATAAACTAGGAAGGAATAGAGACATGCAGTTGTAGACAGTATCTTTTTAGGTTAGTCCAGTTGAAGTCAAGCTGGGGTGGTACTTCCAAATGGACTAATAAAGATCTGTTCAGATTCTTCACCTCACACAACCAACTTGCATGTCTTACTGCAAAGAGTACACCTTTTCCTACACGTTTAAGTGTTTAACATATACTGATTCAACATAGCTTAATCACTTCTTATCATAATCCTGCTTTGCACTTTATGGAAATGCTTATGCTGCTGAATATATACATAAATTAAAGAGGGCAAGGGCACTGCAGCCATGGTGGTCCACAACTGCATAGTTTATGGTTAGCTCAGTTCCTGGGTCTGTTTAGGACAACTACATCTGACTTTTTCCAGCACAGTCCCTCTTGAGAAGGGTCTAGCTTTAGGCAGATTCCATGTAAGCCGTTTGCCTTAAAGGTCAAGGATCAGTCCCAGAAGTCTCAGATTCTCCCATTTAGCACAGAGAAATATCTTCTCTTACCACTAATATGTCATTTCTTTCTTTTTTCAAGTCAGCATCCAGGAATTCTTCATTGACCACAATGTAACCTGTTCTTTCCAACTTGTCTGACTGCCCAAAGTGATTAAGGGGGCAACTTGAATCTTCATGTTATCTGTCAAGTCTCCCCCCATTCTTCACATTTATAACATCTTTCAACTTCCTGCATCTACCTTTAGAAGCCTCCTCCATCCAAAGGCTTCCTTTTTTTTTTTTTTCACTTTCAATTCTAGGGACCACCAGAATGTTCTATTTCTTTACTTATGTACAATATTTTCTTAACAAAATATTTTGTAGGTCTTGAGACCATTGCCTTTTGGGCTGGAAGGAAAGGGAAAGATGGAACAACATCAAAGGACTTACTTCAAATGCATGTTTGGCCAAGCAATACTAGCAGACCAGGTTCTTCTGGACTGGAGTTTTTTGGTTCTTTGTTTGTTGTATTCTTTTCTTATCCAGCCTTTACTTAGGTTGCAGCAAGAATCTGAAGGCAGTAATTTTCTTCTCGCTGCCATGATATTCTCAAGCAGAGTCCTCCAGCGTCAATTTTCAGGGTGTTTTCTTTGACCAAAGGTTTCTGTCAGAAGTCAGGACAATCAGTTTTAGATATGTTCTTGAGTCTTAGATCTTTAATAGTCCTTTCCATTCTCAGGAATGGAAAGAAAATAATTGTTGAAGATCAAAAAGATTTAAGAGTAGTTAAAAGAGGGAGAGTTGTAGTTAATAATTGGTAAAGTTTTTTTTTTGTTGTTTTTTTTTTATTTTGTTGATGTATCTATTCAGAAGCCTGTTCTACTTGCTGCAGCTTGACATCTATATCTGTTATTTATCCGTTCTGAGCCTGTTTAGACCATTTTTCTCTTTGGGTGTCTTTAAATGTGAATGGATTTGTATAGCTCAGTCTTCACACATAAAGAGGCACATGGATTATATACATGGATAAGTTGCTTGCCTGGAGTTACCCAAGCCACGAATGAGGTTGAGACTATAGTTCAGATTGCTTTGATTAAAATTAGTCTGAGTTACTTGTATTCCACTTCTGTCACTGAAGTAGTTCAGCCAAAAAATACAGTGAAAGTAGGAAGCAAAACTTCAAGGACAGAAGTAATCACTCTGGCACTGAGAGTTTGGGGAGTATCAAAAGCAATTTGGAGGTTAGCATTTCTTTGTTTTCTCTCAGGGAAAAAAAAAAAAAAAAAAAAAAAAAAAAAGATTGTTTGCATCTGGGTGGAAGACATTGAACTGTGTGACCCAATGATCTACCAGAGACAGTTGTTTTCAAAGTGAAGGTAGTATCAGAAGTATGCTAACTTGGAAATTTACCACATGGAGTATGAGTTGCCAGTACCTGAGGAAGGTGAAATGAAATCTGTTAAGGAAAATGATAAGTAGCACTGCATGGAAAAGCTTAAAGATGGAGATCAAAATTATGGCAAGATGGCAAAGAAAAATTTGCAATCATATTTATTCCCCTGAGTTCTATCAGAACATAGACTGCATTTGCCTAGGATGAAACTTTCAGTTGTCAGTTCCATGGAAAATGCTTCTGTCCCAAGTTTCCAAAAAGGTTCCTCTCCTTCTGTCTCTGGTTAGCTTATTGCTTCCCTCCACATTGAAATGCATTAGTCTGTAAGCTGCAATATGCTGTTCTTGGAAAGGCTTTTAAATATGGAACAATCACTAGCAGTGACGTACATTTCCCAGTTTTAACCCTGAACAATGCATAATAAATTATTTTGGTGTACTATGAGGCAGTGTGTCCAATATATTTTTTGTTACACACAAGCTGGTAAAGCAGAACTCACATTTTTGCTAAATGTTTGCTATAAAATAAGACAACGTAATTCCTAAATTGGTTCATTAAATTGTGTACTCTGTTTACAGAGGTAAGGCTGTGGGTGTAAATGCATCTTAACATTTGCAATCTTTTCCTGATATTATGTATTCCAAAATGTTCTCTTTATGTGAAATATATTTCAATGTATTCATTCTATTTGGCACAATCATTAACTTTTGACAAATATTCAGTGAAAGCAAGGCATATATCCGTCACTTGGTTAATTTTTACTTGTAAATCCAGAAACAGGCTGGAGTTGAGTTTCTCTTTGTTACCTTGGAAACAAATGGAGGCTTGAATTCAAGTAGCTCTACACTTGAAATGAGGGGTGGAGCTTTGATGTTGCAGTTCTTATTAGGATGCAGAAAGGGAAGGCAATTCCAGTTGAGATATTGCTTTACTTCATTTACAAGAATATGGAGTCTAGCTGATACGATAGAAACCAGGTAGTTTCATGTAACAGGATGAAAGGGAAATGGGAAAATGGCAGTTGCACCGAGTCGGTAGCCTTCAGCTTCTGAAGTTGGGTTAAGTAGCTCATTCTGCTGCAAAGATGGCTAGCAAAAGAGGAAAATTGTTGCTGTCAGTTTATTTATCTTCCAAATAATGGAAAAAAGCTCTGCATTTTTCCTTGCTAGTACTTTCCAGCATTGACCGTATAGATGTGCACCATTTTAACTTACAGTAGGAATTTATTTACGTTTTTCCAATCAGTTCATGGACTGAGTTAAGTAAAGTCTCAGATGTTTCTGGGAATATCTAGTAGACAATTTTTTGTTCCCACTGAGGCAAGGTTTCCAATAACAATTTGACCAAGAATTCTTCTCTAACAAGTCATTTGGATAAGAAGGTGTTTTGAATTGTCCTTTGGATAATCAAGGTATCGGAATAAAATACATTATCTAGATTTTTTAGTCTAGTTTCTACTGTTATGTTTTGCTTATGCAGTGTGAACAATAATATTGACATTTCCTGTCAAGACAATTTCAAAGTAGAAAAAAAAAAGTTCTGCAATATTACCACTTTGCTGAATTTTCCACAATAGAATAAGATAAAGGGCCTCTGTGATTTACAGGGATTTGAATTAATCCTCTCTATTCTCTGGCTATGGTGAGAACTATTAATATACCCATTTTACAGTGAATGTAATTAGGCTTTCATTCCGCAATTGTTAACACCTGATCTGTGTGCTGCTGAGCGACCCATGAGTGCTGCTCTCATCTGGATGAGGAATGGACACACAATTGCTATTCTGGCAAATTAACCCGAACACGTATGCAGAACTCATGTTGGCCTCAGGCTTTCCTGCTGGTTTTATATGGGCAGCAGTGGACAGACAGTATTTGAGCAGTCCTCAAGCTTGCCAGTTTAAAGCTAATTTGTCAAAAAAAACCCCCTTTGAACACTTTTGAACCAGTAGCTGGCATTTGCACATGATCAATGGTTTGCATCATGAATTTGTAATGTCTTTGGTCTGACGAGATATTTCAAGGCTGGGTTCGCTTTAGTATCGATTCAATGCTTAAGCATAGCTTTTGGCAACTAGTTCATCATTTGGAGGAATTCTGTAGGAATAGGGAAGACTAATACCCTGATTCAGTTTTCTGTCTCTAAACATTTGTTCACCAAGCTTGTAAGCATCCACACTGAGCATGTGGATAAGACTTAAGCAAATGTTATCCTGAGCCAAACAGTGCAAATTTGCTCCCAGCTGTGTGATTGATGAAAAGTAATTGACTGGATCATTTTGGATGGATTTTTCTGTTAGTATCCTCCTTCCTAAAATTTCTAATGACCTTCCTTGATTTTATTTAGATAATTAAATTAAATGTAGTATGTTCTTGGGATAATGCATATTAGAATCATAGATCATTAGTGTTTTCCCTAAAATTTGTATTCAATGTAAAAAAGTATGTTCTCAGGAAAAACACAATAGGGGGAAAAAGGGAAAAAAACCACAATAAGCTAGACAATAGTAATACTTTAATAGACCAAATGCAATAATTAGATACACTATAAAAATCTTGCTTTTTGTTGCTAATAGCACCTTAGATTCCTTTTTTTTAATTAACTTTGTTTGAAATCTCTTGTACTGATCCTGAAAACCCTTATTCGTGAGTACTTTGTATTTGATTGTTGTTTATATATGAAGACTAGCAGGCTGCTTACAGGGATTTATAAAATCAGGTCCAAATTTACTTTTCACTTTTTATTCTTGCTTCTCAGTGTTTTAGTTTTGCTTAGGGTGGATAATGAAAGTAGCCTGCTGTCTGTTTCACTTAGTTAGAGCTATTGTCCACAGCCAATGGACTTAAAATTACACGTATTAGTGCAGCACCGGCATGCTCATGTTTCCGTTTCTGCAGGAACAAGAAAACCAAATAAGTAAACTGTTTCAATTGATTTCCTCTGTAAAAAACATCATGACAATGTTACAGCTGAGATAAATCTGTACATTAAATAAAAATCAAGTGCATGTTCCCTCCAGCCAAGCCCAAACCACCACAACTAACGGCAGGACTCAATTATGTGAAATGGTTTTTATAGGTTTTTTAGATTACAGCTTGGTAGAATGAACTTCTGAGTTTTCCCATCTTGTTTCCTAACTCTATTACTAATAATCAGGTGGCTGCTAATTAACGAGCAATTTCATTCAGGAAAGTTACTGCCCTTGGAAAGGGTATTTTGGGATGGTGTGTTCCTCGGTCGCATGCGAGGCAGGAACTTAGCAGTGACTCCTCTTTCACACATCCCCGGCACTAAGGCTCCATCTTGTATGCCTGTGTACTGTGGTGGCAGTGGTGTTCTCGCATCCCTGCCAGAGCCAGGTGTTAAGCCATCCATGCATCCATTGCCAGGCAGAGTGAGACACCACCAAGCCCTGATGGTGCTCCTGCCTACAACTATCTGGAAGAGACCCAGGGGGAAGAACATCACATTTTGGGGATGCTTGTGGGGCAGGGAGAACTTGATCTTGTTCCAGCTGCTGCTTACACTTCCACAACGTGTTCACTGGGTACCACCAGCTAAGGATTTCTGTTGCATCCATGTTACTGCATGTTGCATGCTTGCAATTAATCTAAATTAACAGACCAGTCATTTGTTTCTTGTCATTTCTGGATGCTAAGTTACAATTTACATAGCAGTGACATTATCCTGTGGCTTTTGTAGACGTGCTGCTTTCCCTGCACAATGCAGCCTTTTTAATGGGATGATCCAGGTGACGTGTGGGGCTTCCCTGTGTCAGGGGAGCTGGCTGGATCGTCAGACACATACATTTAGATACATATAGTGGCACACGGTCATTTTTAAGAGCTTTTTATTTTTTCCTGATCAGTTCCAAACTTTGACCTTTTAACTACTACTGATTTACTTACACAGTATGTTCTATTGATCTACTTACATCTGAGCTCATTAAACACATAAAATGAGCTACAAGCAGAGTAAAATATGGCATTAGTGAAACGAAGAAAGAGATCAAATTATTATATGCTCCATACCGCTGTTTTATCTAGCTCCCTGGAAGGAGAAGCACTTTGGTAGCAGACCTCTTCCAGCACTACTGCCCTGGATTATCTCCCACTCCACACATATTTTTGGTAAATGAAGACACAGTTTCGTCTTCTAAGTTGATGAAGATGTTCACAGAAATGCTCAAGGATTGTCCAAGCACTAAAATGGCAAAAGCATTTTTGAAAATTCCCAGCATGTGTGGTCTTCTATGCATAGAATGCCAGTAGTCTAGTGGATAAATATTCATGCATAAAGTGTTTTACAGTACTAATACATGCTTTCCTCTTAGATTAAAATAAAACACAATGGTTTTTATTGTGGTCATAGTTATTAATCCGATGTTAAGAGGTGAGAACATCCCACACTAAGGGTGTTTTAGTTTATATAATTCCTGTACAAAGGTGGGTGCATTTTTTTCCCATTCATTTTCCTCCATATTTCCAGCTACTTATTGGCTTAGCTACTCCTGTCAAACTGAGGGATAATTCCTCTGAGTTAGGTGATCCCATATTATCTGCAGCTGTTACGAGGAAACCAAGCATTTAGCATAGGAAAGAGATGAATAGGCTAATTTTCTTGCTTGCTTGCTTGCTTGCTTTCTCCCTCTCCCTCCTTCCTTATTTCAGTGTAGCCATAACTAACAGGTATACTGGAAAAAAGTATCAAAACCAGATAAACAAATCCTTGTCTTCAGATCAGCTCTCTTTTGACTGTTTTAAATGTAAACCTTGCAGAGCCTAGCCAGCGTTCTCCAAACAATTAGTTATATAGCTGTCTAATGACAAGAAAGACATTTTATCTGAGCAGTCATGTGTGATTTGTATAAATGATCTTCAATATCAGCAAGTCTGCTTTCCCTACTGTGTTTTGTTTCATGGAGATCCAATATTTTTCATACTAGATATATGTAAATATTGTTATAGTAGATATATAGGTATATTAAAATTTATATTTGTAAATAAATAATTTAGATATTCATATTAATTGAATATATCCATCCACTATTAAAAATGGCTTTAAACCATGCATTAGTTATTGTGCATTGGCTAAGGTTTGGAAAAGAGACTAAGAAATACTGCCAACACCAAATATCGTTCATTGCTGACTCCAGAATTCATTTCTTGAAGCATTTCCTATTTTCATTCATGTTTTCGGTGACTACATAAAGTTATAGATAGAGATGAGCAAATCATGGTGGTGACGCTTCCTGTTGCATGGTCAGATCCTCAGGAATAATACCACTCCCTTTAGATGGATGTGCTCCAAAGCCACAGATCTGCTGTGTCCTGGGTTTGCACGCTGTAGTGACTGCAAGGAACCGTTCTGTGCTTGCAGGATAGGAAGCTTTTGGGGCAAAATTCGAATGGGTTGTTAAGAAACCTGTATATAATGTGAACTGACTAGCCAAATCTTATAAGAAGACAAAAGTAAGCCAAAACTGGTAGTAGAAGTCTGTAGGAGCTTGCTTTATGGCATGGAAGAAGGGATTTGTATCTGCTACATGTAGATTCTGGGGCCCTGGCACAATGTCCTTATCCTCAGGTTTTGTGTGAAGTTATGGAGGTGTCTGAAAGCGCTGTTGCCAAATGCCAAACACCACATCCATGAGAGCTGCACTTTTAGCTACAATCTTTGATTTTGAAAAGGTTTACCTCCTTTCTTAGATTCAGTTTTTCTTTAAGGAAGATCCTGAGCAAGGACATACCTGGGCAAAAATTACGGAATTTGACCATTAGCCCTTTCTGCCTTGCTTTTCCTATCTCTGGTGTTGTATACCCAATTCTCTTGAGTAGTGAAAATTGTGATGAATTAGGTCATATTTACAAAGCACTTTGAAGTTGGAAAGCAGTGAACAATTATTCAGTATTATAACTTTATTTTTCGCTAGTGTGAGATGCTTGCTATAAAGCAATGAGTGCAATTTAAAGTTACCATCAAAGACTACAAAGGACATGTGCTCCTTTTTGCTCTGAAAATGTAATTATCATGTGTTAATATAGGCTAGGAAGTAGGCTATCTTCTCATGCACAGATTCTTTTGAAAAATGGTGGAGAAAGCCAGAAGACCTAATTTCCTGTTTGGATTGCTCTGGGATGTATGTCGTATAACAACAGGGAAATGTAAGTGGTTACTGATGAGATATGGAAAAAAATACTCTTGTGCTTTAATTCTGCCTCTATATTTCCACCATGGTTATGCACATTTTAAAAGTATTTTTCTTATTCTACAAAGTAAAAATTAAGTATGAAATACGACATGAAAGTGCAGAGAGGAAGGCTTTTAAAGCTTTTTTTGGTGTAGTCACCATATTTTTGTCCTGCAGTTCTGGAGTGCATAGCACAATGAAATCATGGTCTGTTTCTCCTGTGTGCTCAGATACTCTAATATTATTATTCCTTGTATTAATATCTAAATACTTAGTGGTAAAATAATATTTATTGCTTGTGCAGATAGTACCAGTAACAATACCAACTAGTAATAAAGAGTCAAGAAACAGATATGTGCGAAAATCAACAGGTACACTTCCAGATGATAAAAAAAAAAGGGCAATATATGTGGTGTATATATATGTGCCAACAGTCCTTTGCACCTGATGCAGTAACATTTACCCAAAGAAATCTTAATTGTGACACCCAGTGTTTCAATGGCAAAGGTCTATCTGACTTTGCTTCCAAGACAATGAACAGCTGAATGCTGTGCTGGAACTCTGAAGCCTGATGGTTATAGTTTGCCCAGGTGGCTGAGTGGACTGGGATTAGTGCTTTCATGAACAGTGAGAGTATTCAAGAATTCCAATTCAATTACCTGTACTTCAGAAGAAATAAATAAATCATCTTTTTCATAAATAGAGTTGGAATAAATTTTTAATGGATTTTTTTCAAGATTATAAAGTTGAAATGGTAAATCAATGTAAACCTGCTAAAAAAACCATGAACCTACAACAAAATCCCCAAATCTAAAATATGATACTGGATTAGGTATGCTGATACCTTACTTCTCTTGGATGAGTTATTTAGACAGGGACACTCCAAAAAGAATTTATTACTTAGTGGGTGTAGAAGTAGCGCGCTGAAGAAACAGTTTGCACTGTTGAATATCTTTTGTTCATACCTTTTTCCACAGTTTTGTACCAAGTATATGAATATTTTAGAGAATCACAAAATCACAGAATGGCTGAGGTTGAAAGGGACCTCTGGAGGTCATCTGGTCCAACCCCCCTGCTCAAGCAGGGCCACCTAGAGTCAGTTGCCCAGGACCATGTCCAGGCAGCTTCTGAGTATCTCTAAGGATGGAGATACCACAGCCTCCCTGGGCAGTCTGTGCCAGTGTGTGGTCAACCTCACAGTAAGAAGTATTTTTTCCTGATGTTCAGAAGGAATGTCCTGTGTTTCAGTATGTGCCCATTGCCTCTGGTCCTGCATCAGTGAAAAAAGCCTGGCTCTGTCTTCTTTGCACCCTTTCTTCAGATATTTATACACATGAACACGATACCCCCTGAGCCTTCTCTTCTCCTGGCTAAACAATTCCAGCTCTCTCAGCCATTCCTCATAGAAGAGATGCTCCAGTCCTTCAAACATCTTAGTGGCCCTTTGTTGGACTCTCTCCATTATGTCCATGTCTTTCTTGCACTGAGCAGCCCAGAACTGGACACAGTACAGTTTCAGCTCATAGTTTTGTTTCATGTAGCTTTTAGTAACTAAGAACACCATTGTTCAAAATGTGAACTTTGGCAGTACTCTAGATAAAGCTTTTTTTGTTTGTTTGTTTGTTTGTTTGGGGTTTTGTTGTGGTTGTTTATCTTTAATAAAAACATTTGCCATATTTGTAGCATTTGAATACCATAAAAGACAATTACATTGATTCTACTAGCAAAACATGGGAGCACCTTGTATCATTGATTTTGCATGTAATGAGGTTACAATGGGTAATTGAAAGAAGAATTTGGTCCATTGCTTCTGAAACTTAATTTTCTTCCTCCCAAACCTGTCTAGGCAGACCAGCTGGCTCCAGGCAGGGCCTATTTAAGTGTAGAAATAGTATTAACCCACCTTAATGTGACAAATGGCAAAAAGCACTTTCTAAAAATTTCATTCAGAAACAAAAAAAGTGAATTGTTGAGTGAGCTTGCAGGCTTGTGGGGAAGAGAGGTCACAAGTGAGTAGATTTTTATATCATCTGCAAAGCTAACAAAAAAGAAGTTGGAGATCTGGGATAAGAAGAGAAAAAATGCAAAGATTTTCTAGTTAAAACTGCCCAAATGACTGCCTTTTAAGTGTTAATTAATATATAAATTAATTTTTGTTTTGATTCCAGTAAGTATTCTGCAGCCACTGTTGGTTATGCTTTCAGCTACCCTCTGACAAGATTAATTTTCCTCATCCTTCTTTAGGAGATCACTTGAAGAATGGAGTCCACTGAACTAATGCATGCACTTTCTTAGTGACAGCTGCCAAGGTGCTGTCAAACCCAGCTGTCTCATTTTCCTCTTTCATTACATTTTCTTGTTATTCCTTGTACATAGAAGAACCATATTAAAGCATTCCCTGTGACTCCGTTATAATTGCACCCTCTGTTAGTAATTGCTCATCCATTCAAAAGCTTTGCTGCAATATTTTGAAACAAATTGACATCATTCTAGTTCTGCAGTTAATCTGCTATTCAGAAAGGCATAGCAGGGGGATGTCTTATTGCTGTACTTTCTATGCATGGGTACTTTGGAAAGAAAATTAGCTTTGGAGACACTGTTTGAACATTTTAATGAAACCATTATACCTAAGAGACTCTAATTTCTAGATTTCAGTCTGATACCAGCTACCCCTGTTTATAGAATATTGTCATGCTCTGGTTGTGCATGTCTGGATTTTACATTACATATTGTACACTTTCGTCTTCAGTGTGCATAGGAAGTTTGTCATTTTATTACATGAAGTGATAAAGATGCATGAAGACATTTAACTGTCATACTGACAACTTGTATGGAAACACTAATGGAGATACATTATGCAAAGCAAGTTCTCTGAAACGTGATGGTCAGGTTTTTGTAGAATAGCATTCTTTGATGTTGTAGCATGTCAGAAAAATATATGTATGACTAAATTGAAAGATCAAAAGACATATACTGTCTCATTCATAAGAGAATATCCCATTCTCCTCCCAAATATAACTCTTTGCATGGAAATTATAAAGGATTAACCTGTAATGCATCACTGGAAAATGTGCAAGCGGCATTAAGAATTAGGAAAGGTTTGTCTAGTGGTATTATAGGAACAATAAATATCACTGACAAAAAACAACTTTGACTTGAATGATAAGATTCTTTTCATGCCTGGCTGTGAAGAGTGGGACAAGTACTGACAAATTAATACGAATGATAATTTTTCCAGACAGCATGTAAGCAGCATTTTGACAGTTAAGGATAACCACTATTTAAAAAAGCATTTTCTACCAAATTTTGTTTTGAAAGTGAATGCACTTTGAAAATTTAATATTTCCTTGCTCTGCTTCATACCCTGACAATAAATGTGTGGTGTGATTTGCTTGTAGTTTTGTCTTCTAAGCTAATGGGATATTATCAAGGCTGTAAAAAATTAAAATTATTCTTCACAGTTACATTTTAGGGTATTTTTCCCTCATGAAGATTCACTTGCATTTATAATCACTGCTTTCCATTTTGTGAAAAACTTTCTTCTTACAAGACCCAAGAAAATAGTGAAGGAAATGTGCTCTGTGTCAGGATTACGGGCATTTTCTCCCCTCTGTTCCATCTCCTGAAGGCAAAATGTCAAGAAACTCAAGCAAATTTGAAGGGTTTCCAAAACAAAATTGTGTATCACATAGTAATACAATCACATCATTCTTTACTCATACATCAGAATATGCATCTCTCTGAATATGTCTTTGCCATCCTGTAAAGAAGAGATAATAGAAGGTTTGTAAACTAGTATTTATTTTTTTTAAGTAAGAATTATCAATCTACTGTATTTAACCTTAGAAAAAGCTTTATTTATTACCATTGTTTGTCCCAGCTCAGATCCACATAGGAATGAGTATGCTGACTGTGGCGCCAGGGTGAATATTTAATCTGTTTTGATCAAAACTGAAATGGGAGTTTTGTACCCTGTGTTGTATTTTTCTTCCTAACTCTTCCTTTGCCAGTATGGTTTAGGCAGCCACTGGTTGTTGTTTACTCTCTCATTTTCCACAGCTTTATGTAACTTTTTAAATTATTGTAAATATCACCTAAAACTAAATTTCTCCTACAGGAGTTTTTTTATGGGTCAGTAAAATAAGAAAGGTATTCTAGGTTATCTGAGTAGTGATACTTCTAAACAATGTATGAAGCAAAGGCAGATTTTTAGATATTTAGATTGGCTTTTGAATTTTGTTATTTTAATTTTTGTTACTTTTAAAATATTTTCCTTTTTAGGTCTGTTTTCTTTAACTGTGTCTGTTTTACAGAATGTAACACTCTGTTTTCTGGAACCAAGTTATTTAAAAAATACAGAGATTTTAGTCTTTAATAGTTGCTCATAACTATTCAGCTTACCTTTTGTAGTGAATATACCAGATAGAAAAATGTTTCCTTGAGAAAAGATGTTAATAAAATAATCTTCAGACTATGTGATCTTTGATGAAAAGCTTTACTAATGTTTGGGGCTATTCTCCTACAGGACTAAGTGGATAGAGCACTAGATAATTTACATGGAGAACTAGGTAATGATCTCTGTCCATAAAAAAAAAATAAAAAAATAAGGCCAGTTTTCATTAATATCAGTGGAACAACGCAAATAAATTTCATTTTATTCAATATATCTGTATTTGGATTTATTTTCTTAAAATTGAAAAATACAATTCTGGGCTATTCTTCTAGAAAGCCTATTCCTAAAGATGTTTATACATCTGTGGAAGGGACTGTCTTTCACAATAGTCAAAATTACTGGGTTTCATTCAATTGTTTTCAGTGTACAATGAATTTGCAACCTTCTCATAATTGTTTTACAGAAAACAGAACTCAGATCAGGAACATTTCTGAAAACTGTATCTGCAATTTGCATAATTACTTTTTTAATTGAGATTGGTTTGGCTATCTGACTTTTTAAAAGGAGTGCATTTAGATGTTTAACTTTTTAAATTTTGAATATTTATAATAAGTACAAAAGTTTCTGTAGTGAAACATATGCTATAACTAAAATGTACACTCAGAGTTCACTCTTCAATTTTTCTTTCTTATGTTTGGCTATCTGAATTTGTAATACATTTCTTTAGGCATGAGTGACTTGAACTATAGCTCCAGTAGAAATTGATTCAGATTAACTATATGCACCTGAGATGTCTTTCTACTAGGAAAAAACTTTTTAACTAGAAAAAAAAACCTTTGAAGGAGTAGAGGAAAAAAGGGTGAGCACAGCACTGAAACTTTAATTTGCTCTGTTAAAGAAGACACAATAATTAAGACATAAAACCCAGACTGATCTGAGGATATTGACTATAAAGTCAACTAATTTAACCTTGTTGCAGTCACATAATTAGTATTGATAGAAATGACTTAGAATTCCACTTATGTCACTTTTTCTGGCAAACTGTTCTTTCTGGCTGTTAGCTTAGTCAAGGCCATATGACTTGAAATTACCACACTTAAAGCCCACCACACTGATCTTTAGGATGACAGTGTTTTGTACTGCATTTAAAATGGACCTGTTAAAAATTGCTTACAATATTTCACTGTTACTAAACATGGCTTTATATTTCCTAATATCTGGTGTACATTTAACAGTAGCATTGCTTTAAAGTTAGCATTAGCTATACATTTGCAAGAAATTTGCATGTGCTTTATATTTCAAAGAATTTTGTCTTCATTGTTTTTGCATATTTTACCAACTGCCTTAATTACAGAATATTAATTTTGTTTTCTTACTTATTACTGGAATATTAATATGATATTGAGAAAAAAAATCACAGGCTGAGGAGATTCTTACAATATCCTCTTCAGCCTTTTACCAAGAGTTTTTCCTTAATACAACTTCAGTAAAGTCTTAATATGTTCCTATGGAAAAATACCCTGTGTAGCGACTAGTGCAGCTGAATGTAGGGGCTTACTTAAATGACACATCTTAATTGGGCTTTGCCAAAACAAATATTTTAATTTGATTCACATAACAATGGAGTCCACCTCCGAACAGGGCCTCTACCTCCCTCCATCGTGGAAACAGAGGAGGTGCTTCCCAAAATGCTGCACATTTATAATTCCTATTAGTTCTGGGGTTACATAGGAACTCTGCAAATGAGGCCCAAATTCTTTACCACAGTCTTGAAGCAGATATAAATATTGAACTTCCCATGCAGTCCTTCTTGTATATCAGGATGCTTCCTGCAAATATTTATACGTTCACTTTTAATATTCATGTGAAAGAGAAAAGTTGTATGCATACATACATGCATACATATGTGCATGCATATGTACACACACACTCTAAAATAAAAGCTTCATGCCATGAAGTACTCTTGGCTCCACAAAAGGTAAATAATTGAGAAGAGAAAAAGCAGAGAAGAAAACTGTTTTCCATGTCCTCTGTAACTAGGGACAGAAAATTAGTCTAATTAGTCTAATCATTGGTACTGTCTTTTCATTGACAGCAGAATGCTCCCTGACCTGTCTTTGCTTATCCTCTGTGCAAATGGCAGCTCAGCTGCTGGTATCTGCACTGCGCTTTAGCAGGCTAAACTGAAGTGGCCTACAAATCCTATTTATCATTACTTTCTGGCAGGTAATGTCATAGTCTTTCATAGAAGGACTTTGAGATTATGTAATTTCATTCCAGAAGCAGATGGGACCCACAGGACTGGGCCTGGCACAGTACAAATCAAGTCTATCCTAAAAACCCATATGTGTGCTTGGATCTGTGGTATGTGGCAGTGTAAAATCAAATTTTCTGATCTGTAACTCCTTCAGAGGTATCTCAAATAAAACTTGAATTTAGGCTTTTACCCATATAAAAAGTTTTTGAGGAAAATATACATTTTTATGTGGGTACATTCTTTACTTTTCATAAACAACATATTTATTAATTATCCATACAACTCTTACACTGGGTAATAGATAATTCTTTCTGCTATACGGTCAGGTGCCCCAAACTCTTGCTGATTACATCCGAGACGTTTCAGAATATTTTGAAAGCTTCTTAGATCTACAGACACAAAGAACTCATGATACTATGAATCGAATGAATCTCATCTGGTTTTAGGATGCCTGTTATAATGCTTGTAGTTTCATAAGAATGAGGACCCAATTGTTTCTCTTTCTTTAATTATGATTAATTTATTGATGGTATTCCTACCTGCTCCTGGAATATTTTGAGCAAATGTGAAGGTTAGATATTGCACAATGGTTTATACTAGACAGAAGTTCCTGAAAAATACAGCAAGTTTCTCATATTATTTCTTGAAACCATTCTATTTTCTTTTCTGCTCAAAACAATGTCTTTACACTTAAATAATTGATGGGTAGTACTAGTGCTGTTTGGAGTGGCCATAAATCAACAACTAAACACAGTAAAGAAGATTGAAGCGTACTTAATCTTACCATTGAGGTCATTGAACATAAATTTCATAAGCATATGAATTTTCTATAGGGAGAAAGCAGAAATGTGGGAAGATATGTTGCAAAATTAGTGAACTAAGATATGACATCATGGGAAATTCAGAGGAAATGTTATGTGTGCTGTCAATATAAAAAATAATTTTGAGAGACTTCACATGGTGTGAAGTAATGAACAGGGAAAGATAGCTGACTTCATTGAACAGATGGCATCCAAGGCTGTAACAGAACAATAAGGAATTATGCTTCCTCGGAAGAGGGTCTTGTGATTGGTATGAGTTGTGCAATTGATTGGTCACCCGGAGCAACCTGCCCAGAGTTTGTATATTACTGAAATGAAGGCAAGCCTCCTCTCTGTTGACTGAATTAGGGAGAAAGCAGTGCGGAAGAATAATGAGAGTTAAGATATAGCTGAGCATCGGTAACATCATAAATAATGCAATCAATAAATTACTCTGTCAGATAAAGACCACTTAAGGCACCGGAACTTGAGATTCTAATTTGATAGTTTAAGGTATGGAGGAACAGTCCCAAAGGCAAGAGGTATGGCAAAGACAGATCCAACACAGTCTGCAAGTACAGGAAGAGCATAAAGTGATACCAGAGTCTAGTTCAAGTTGAACATGATTCTTCCATGTGTGTCAGATATATGGTGTATGTATGTCAGATACAGAGTCCCAGAGATGTTAATATGTAAATGATAGCAAGTAGACCTCTGGTATGGAAACCTTGTTAAGCTTACACTTTTAGATATGCTCAGTATCTGATAACAACACTGACAGTAGTTAGGATTCTGCATGCAATTTGTAAGAACAGTAGCATTACTGGCAGTACTGAAATCAGTAGATCTGCCATTGACATTAACGACTCCAAGTTAACACCGCTGCAGTCTGATTCAGTATTAAATCAGTTACCATGGATATGCATTTGGCAGTCAGGCTGTTTATATAAGCAGAACTAGCAATCTGAACAAAGGCAAGACAATAGTTCATTGCAAATCATAGAATCATAGAATCACAGAATCATAGAAAGGGTTGAGTTGGGAGGGACCTTAAATATCATCTAGTTCCAGACCCCCTGACATGGGCAGGGACACCTTCCGCTAGACCAGGGTGCTCAAAGCCCCATCCAGCTTGACCTTGAACACTTCTAGGGATGGGGCATCCACAGCTTCTCTGGGCAACCTCTTCCAGTGTCTCACCACCCTCACAGTAAAGAATTTATTCCTGATATCTAATCTAAATCTACCCTCTTTCAGTTTAAAGCCATTCCCCTTGTCCTGTTACTACATGCCCTTGTAAAAAGTCTCCAGCTTTCTTGTAGGCCCCCTGTAGGTATTGGAAGGCTGCTATGAGGTTTCGCTGGAGCCTTCTCTTCTCCAGGCTAAACAACCCCAGCTCTCTCAGCCTGTCTTCACAAGAGAGGTACTCCAGACAATAAAGCAAAAGCAAAAAGCAAAAGAACCATCTTATCTCCCCCAAATAAAGAAACAAAGCAATGTCTTCTAGTCTCAGGATGGATTTGCCTTTGTTACTACTAAAAGGATGCAGACTCAGATTAGAAAATGTAGGTGACTAACCTTTACCCAGTTAAGGATTTAAATGACTTCATAGATCTGAGTCAAATAAGCATTCAATTTGACACTTGAGGTCATTCTGTTGTGATTTTGTAAATCAACGATATAAGCAAACTATGGATTCCATCATCCTAGCTCAGTGAAAGCAGGGCAAGCAAAAAAGGGATAGGACAAGACTATTCTTGTTTTCCTGTACAATGAAGGGGCTAAGAGATGATGTGATATGATGATGACTGCGTAATAAGTTTTCTATGCGATGACTGCTATTGCAGCAACTCTTGCATTGCTCCACAGATTGCTGGTTCTGCCTTAACTACACAAGAGCCTTGAAATCCCCCACAATTCAAGACTGTTGCAGTCCTATTGTTGTGAAAGAAGTGGTTAGGTCAGGTCACTTAAAGAATTACCACCAAGGAGGTTAAGTGGAATAGGTTTAATATAATCTGTGGAAATGTGACTATACAAGATTTGATGGCAAAGTTTATTCTATTACTTATTACATGGAGTAAATACAGAGATAAATCAAGTCAGAATAGAGTTGGAAACAGTTTATAAGGTCAAAGGTATAAAAAGGTGAAGGAGATCCTCCTGTTGAGTCACAAGGTTTAGAGTAGACACCCTTGCTTTCTAAACTCTCACAGAATTTAGGTGTAGCTGGATCCAATCTTAGTCTCAGACTTGGTCAATGGTTTATGTCTAAAAGGGAAAGATATAGAAAGTGGGATAAAGAATAAGGTAGACCCTCCTGCTGAGTCACAAGGTTCAGAGGAGACCCCCTTGCTTTTTAAACTCTCACAGAGTTTAGGTGCAGCTGGATCAGTTCCTAGTCTCAGACTTGGACAACAGATTAGATCTAGAGACATATAAAAAGGGTAAGGGGAATGCTGCTGTTGAGTCATGAGGTTTAGAACAGACCCCCTTGCTTTCTAAATTTTCACAGAACTTATGTGCTGCTAGATCTATTCCTAGTCTCAGACTTGTGCAATGGGTTAGATCTAAGGGGTAGAGATAGAGAGAAAATTTGTTCACAGTTTAAGATTATTCATAGGATTTTAGCAGCAAATCAATAAAAATTGTTTTATATCACAAAATTGCATAATTAACCTAACTACTTCAAGCTTGCAATACATATTACAGCAAAAGTATACTGCTAAAAGTTTGCCCTCAAGTTCAGTGGAATAGTCACATCTTACACCTTTGCATTCCTCAATGGGTGAAAGGTTGAGCCTGGAGGAGCAGGGCTATCAGCCCAGGCCCCATTGTCAACTTTCTGTGACCGTCCCCTTAGTATTGCAGACTCAGTGGTTTGTGAGCTCTGAGCAGCAACCCACTCAGAGGTAGATGCTGGTCGCAGCCCACTGCAGTCCAGGAGAGTTCAAAGGGTGTCACTGTAGGACCACTGTTCATGAGGCTGTGAGATGATTGGCTTTAGTCATCAGCAAATTTCCATCTTGACTGCAACCTGAGTTGGTAATTTCTCAAAATTCCAATAACAGTGTATCGTTCCACTCAGTTACCACTCGGGCTATGGTCCAGCAGGAACATTCTGGGGTTGTCAAGGAGTAACTGATTTTTTCCATTCTTCTTCCCTGCTTTGACCAGTCAATGGGAGTTCCAGTATGGACAGTGCTGTTCTCTGCCTTAGCCAAGAAAGAGTTATTGGTACAGTCAAGGGGTGTTTAAGTGCCCTACTCATTACTCATGGCAGCAAGGCCTAGCCTATAGCTCCTGAGGTCACAGAAAGTCTGGAGAGGGGGGAGAAGTGCACCACCACACCTACACATTGCTATAGGAGGGTAAGACTGGAACTTCCGGTGGAAATCTCACACACTGTTCTTAAAAAAAACATTATATGCAGATCTTTAAAAATGCTTCTTTACTGAAAAATGTTAGTGGTTCATGTTTTGGAATGGGCAGACTCTGAAGTGATTCCTAATGTGTATAAAAACTTCTAATTGACAGAGAAATCAAGAAAAACACAGGGAAGAAATAGAAAAATAAATGTCAAAACCAATGATGATTGTAGACTGCTTATACAAATGATAATGGGGAAAATATTAACAAGAAAAAAAGAAAAAATATGTTCTGAAATACTTAACAATGATAGTCCTAATGAAAAGAAAACAGATTTATTAAAAAAAAACCACCCCAAAACAGCTTTACAATTTGGTTATTAATCAAATTGATTTTAGCTGCTATGAACCAAATAAGAGAGCGCAAACAGGGACACATATTCCCCTTCTGCTGCAGCTTCTTTCAAACCACAGGTGCACCTCATGCAGTGCTTCAAGTCAGGGAGTGGAGAAGGCCAGTGTATGGATTCAGCCTGTGTCCATGCAGGAGGGAGGGAAAACGAGGGGAGGTGACTGCAGCAAATGGCTTCACTGTCATTAGAGTGCATGGGGAGGCAGAGAGGGCAGGGTAGTCCTCCTCCTGTGCCGGTGCAGTAGTGTATAAGCCTACGGATAAAGCTCAGTTTTGTCTTGTAGTGTTGTTGATTAACACTTATGCCTAGGGTCTGAGCCTCATTTTCAAAGCAAAGGAAGTTTGGGAGGAAAAGGTTTTGCTGACAATCACCTTTTCTACATTGTTCTGTTTGCAGAGTTGCCACTAGCCAAGACGGTTGGGAGTCATTTGGAAGGGGAAAGTGATTTTTGGAAAACTGTAATTCTCCGCAGGGGAAAAAGAAATTATTTTACAAAATTCCTGCCTTATTCTGTTGTGTTAGGTATGATTTGTTACTATTCAGAGTCAATATTGGTTTATTCATGACTGATGTCCCTGGCTGGAGTGCATCCCCCAGCAGCACTCTCGTCTCTTTTCTGATACAACCCGTGAAAGCTACATGCAGGAGACACGTCAGGAACTGTTAAGAATAGGAGAACACAACTGAAGCTGAAGCTAATATGAAATACTTCAGTAGCTAGGCAGGTATTATATAATATTAAAACAAATGTAAAAGAAGTATTCTGATGAAGAACATAGAAAAACGTTCTTTGGGGTTATAGACAGTAAATATGCCACAAAGACATGCCATTGTTAATAATACTGGTTTTAGGAGCTGGTTCTTTTTTCTTTCTCTTTTCTGAGGGGAAGAAGTATCTGATTTAAAGTATGGAGACATTCTGAGGAACGAGATTTAAGATTAGTTTGCTTCCTTGCTCAAATATGAACATAGACGTAGACACAGACAAACACACACACACACACATACACTGTCATGCATCTTAATGGTGCAGCTCTGGGAAAACTGTGTTATTCAGACTAGACTCTTGGGTGATAGGGAAGAAAATGAGTATATACTGCTGTAATCGAAAGTCGATTACCCTGAATTGTAGAGTAAGGCAAGAAGGGAAGATTATTTTTCTGACTAGCCTTGCAGAGCTATTTCTTCCCTCTTAAGCAAGCACTAATTTTTGGCAGAGATTTTCATGAGGCCTTTTAGGAAATCCTTGTGGCATACAGTTTTAGCATCCAATTTGATTTGATTTGATTTTCCTTTGCCAGTGTTTACCTCTGAGTTACAGGGTTCACAAGAAGCCTTCTCAAGCCAGCACACTGGTCCTGAATTTTTTTTTTTTTTTTTTTTTTATGTGTCCTTTACTTTCAGGGTTAAACCAAACCCTAAAGAAGGTGCAAAGGTGTATTCAAAGATACATCCACATGTACAGTATCACAGGCTCACATATATCCACAGAGACAGAATAAATATTGCATTGTCAAAGAGCTGGTAATGAAGCTACCATATAGATTCATCTAACCGTACATGGTAATGTGCACTGGTCCAATATATTTAAAATGACGGAAGTTATTAATGTACTGTTATGTACTTGAAATGGATATACACTGACATGCAAATGGTGATCTAAGCCAGCCCATTGGGTGGAAGCTAAGGAAAATAATTTGCCATGCACAGTGCTTTGCCACTATACTTGTTGGCTTAATTTTAAGCACTTTCCAAGTATTTCAGTCTTTTAGAAATGCTTCTATGCTGTTTTTACTTTTGTACTGGTTTTTACTGGGATAGAATTATTTTTTGTCATAGTAGCTCGTAGAGTGCTATGTTTTGGATTTGTGACCAAAACAGTGTTTATAACACACCAATTCTTGTAAAGCTTTACCTATTAGACTGTCTTTATCTCAGCTGAGATTTCTCACTTTTACGCTTCCAATTCTCTCCCACACACAATGGGAGGGAGCCAGTGAGTGTCTCTGTGGGGCTGAGCAACCTACTGAGGGTAAACTATGACAACTTCGTAAATACTTTTTGGTATTTATTAGGCTGGTAGAACTAAATAAACTAAAGCAATATTTCAGACCAAGTTCAATATTACTTTCACTTGTAAGCAATGCAGTCAAGACATTCACCACTGCTTCTAAGAGCCAAAAAAGAAAAGGTATCCTTTCTTAATTATTTCATATTAACAGATACACAAAATAATGTAGAGTTCTTGCTCACATTTACTTTTACCTCTGTGTAATGGAAGTCTTTTAAAATTATACTTGCAAAAGCTAAATTAGCAAAACTGTCTTTGTTTTGATATTTTAAATTCCACTGTCTTGTTGGAACGACTTGGTGATTTAAGTGCTTTGCAGCATTTATTCATACAAGTTGTTTTGCCTTTCTACCTGATCAAATGTATATATCCTTTGCATAACTACAGTACCACAAGCACCTTGACCTACTGGAACTGGAAAAAAAATACGTGCAGGAGAATACTACAAGCTTGAAAATACTTTCATTGTGGTTATTTTTACAAAAGTGTGCTTTTTCAGTGTTATTTTGGGAGTGTCTACATTTTGTGGTGTGGTGAAAATCTGCAAATTCCAATTAACACAAAGGGAAAAAAAGATGAAAGATTTGAGAATAGAACTGTCTGTTTAATTCTGTCTTCTCAGCTAGTGAGTTTCCTGTAAATGTTGGCATATTGAGTTGATCTTAAAATGGACTGTAGACTATTTTTATGTCGTGCTGGCAGTATTATCAGTAAAGGTCTAGTACGCCTGCTGCAATATTATTCAGTGTTAAAGTGTGAGCAAATACTTGCATAACTGTGATCTGAAGTTTTGGGTTTAGGTTTCTATCCATGCAGCAAATGCTATTGTGGTAAAAACGACAGCTTTTCCATGTTTGCAGATTTTTGTGATTGCTCTGTTCTTCTTGTCCATATGTAAATGTTATGAATGCCAAGCAGGATTAACTGAGAAGTGCGTTAGAACTGGATAAAAGCCCAATTACCTGATGCCTCCATGAAGCTAAGACAACAAAATCAAACCAAATGAACAAGTGAAATGCTCAAGCCTATATTTCACATTAATTTCATTGGTCAGGCTCTTTCTTTTAAATCACTTTTTGGATATATGCTGTTATTTTTGATGAACAACTAAACAACATAAATTTAGAGGTTATTGATCAGCACTCATTTTACCTGGAAACTAATACACCTAAGTGACAGTGAAAACTTTACTTTGCAGGCATCATACTGGAGCAGAAGAGCACTTCTGTTGAAGTGTTCTTCTGTAGACTCTTGGCAGTATATAATGTATTGCCTTAAGTTAGCTTTAATTCATTAGGAAAGCATTTAAATAAATGCCTTGACTGTAGGCAGTCCTAGTCATTTCATAGTTTCCACTGAATCACTTGATGACTTCAACATTTAAGGAATATGTCTCCTAATTACGTGCCAAAGTAGAAAATTTATTAACACATTTTTAAAGGAGATTGGAGTTGGCTTTCTCACCTTCTAAAAAAATCTGATGTCCATATTTTCTTATTGATTAAAATGGTATTGATCTCACTGGATAAGACAGTTTAGACATAGCTAGTTTAAATTTCTGATAACATACAGGATTTGATCCCATGGTTGTTATATTCCTAATGTAGATTTATTGTCTTTCCATGATAAAGTGCCTGTAACATTCTCACTTTTGTACCAGACACCTAACAGTTCATTTCCAACTCCAGGCCATGGTGTGAGCAGCCATGCAGCGAATGCTGTGTTCACCCTTAAAGCAGGTACCTGCTGGGTAAAGGGAGGGTTGTCCAGCCATAAGCTGCAGGAGCCTGATGAAGTTTTGGTTGCCCTCTTATCCCCTGCCTTTCTTTCCACTCTTTCCAAAACACTTACCTATTTCTCAGAATTATCCCTCATGCACCTACAGCAGGCTGGATTGATTTTGAATGAGCTCATATGTCACCCTCGCTCCCATTAACAATAAGGGCACCACTCTCTGAATCAGGCTGTGGCAGATGTAAGAGCTGACAAGTGGCTGGGCAGACCTATCTACGGCAGACCGCTGGTCCCTGTCTCTTCTAGGAAACAGCTGCAAATCACACAGAAATGACCACAGAATGATTCTAGACTGCAGTCCCCTCGCTGGGAAATCTGACATAAAGTGTTGCAAGACTTATTTCTACTTTTCATTCTCATGGCTGTCTTCAGGAGCTTAAAAGCCATCCTCACTCATAAAGAACCTGCCTGACTTACATACAAATAAGAAGAAGTAATATGGGCCATACCAAGGAAATGTAAGAAGGGAGTGTCTGTTACTACAGTATTCCTTTTAGAGGTGACATCAGAATGTTTTTAGACAAAAATGAAATGTATAAGCAAATACTTTTGAATGTGTCTGCATATTCATTCCCCCAGGCAAGCTCATGCTTAATGGGTTCATTTGCAGCCTAAAAGGGCAGTTTCTCAGCTGAGGACATTCTACACAGACTCAAGTCCAGACTGGTGTTTCAGATCAGAGCTGCGGAGAACAGATCAGATCCAGGGAGAGCTTGTAGTCAACAGATCTTGAGAAGACACCTCCAGCCATACCTTTCCTTTAGAGGAAACACCCATCAGTTCTTACATTTTGGATAAGGATGTACCCAATCAATGACATTCACACTGGCTTTTCTCACACTGAACACACTGCTGTCCAGTTTTGTCCTTCTTTTCATGAATCTCCCTCTCTTTCCTTCTTTCCTTTAATTTAACAGGGAAGACGCTTGGTTTTTGTTGTTGTTGTTGTGGGGGTGTGTGTGTGTGTGTTTTTCCCCTCCCTCTGGGTGAGTTTGAGCTTTTCCATGCTGTTACAACCCAGAACTTCAGTTCCTGAGCCCTCAGAGGCGTACCTACAGCAGCTCTGGGGTGTTTGTGCCATTCCTCTGAATACACAGCAGGAGCACTGGAATAGAGGGGACTGTTGTTTCTGAGCTGCCACAGCCCTTATCCTCATCTTGCTGAAAACCCCCTCATCCTTTCCCCTAACATGGCAAATGTGTGCAGTCTCCAGAAGAGTTTGTGGAGCACATTTGGGAACAGCAACCTCTTTAGCTGCTATAGGTAGATCCAATCAAGTTTATGAATCAGAGTTCACAGTCTCATTTTCTAAGACTTGCCTGTACTTACTATTCACATTATCCTTTTCCTTGCATTCCTATCCTTTCCTTTTCTTTTGTCTATTACCTTCAGTTTCTGTGTTTATCCATTTCTTACAGTAGAACTTCAAGACAGGGATCACACCTTTTTATTCCCAGGGAATGCTATGCAGAGTTCCAGTGTTATAAAAACATTGATTTATCCTCTCCTTTTCTAAATATGTCTGTCTACTTATTGACGGTGATATTTCAGTGTCAGTGATACAGTTTCTTTCAGTTAGAGTATCTCATTTCACATTCAAGCACCTAAGGTATGTATAGCATCCATGACTGTGTAAGCATCCCATAAAAGTTAGGATAGTTATTATCATAAAACTCATTTGAGGTAGGGAAATGACAGAACCATTTAGTTGTAAAAGACTTAAAATGGTCTTTCCCCTGCCAGAACAGAGTGGAGCACTGATTAAACCCAGTTTATCATACATATTCTGTTACATTTCTTATAGACAGAATTTGGGTTTTTACAAACATCTGGCCAACAGAGTGCCGTGGGTGCACAGCAGTTTGTTTGAGTTTTGCGACCTCTAACAATTCTGAGAACTAAACTTTTGTCAGTTACAGTCTAGATCACTATGTGATAGTTGAGAGATCTATTCAAAGCTTGAATTTTTCAAACATCGGCTCTTTATTATTGAAACCATATATTGTTACCATTGTATAAGGAATATTGTAAGAATTTCAGGCAGTTGGTTTCTTGCCTCAAAAATCACTAATCTATGTGTAGTGGATCACTTTGCACCCCTTTGTTTGACATTCCTATGCATCTGCACATTGAATCACCATTTTGATTTTTTTCCAAGAAGTGGATAGGTATGAAGAGATCACTTTCCATCAGTGCGCATGGGTACCCAAGATTTCCTACTGAGCATATTTAATTGCTGGAGCAGCCCCATCTCCAATCAATAGAGACACTGTCCATGAAACGAAGCTGTTAAAGGCATTGCACTACTTGCACATTATGTGCATCATTGAGAGAAGCACAGGCACATCCTTGGAACTCTTTTGTTTAAGATTCTTGGTTTAACATTCTAAGGTCAGACTGTCCCTGTTATGCAGGTCTTCCTCTCCTAAATAACCCTGAAGTATTTTTTTTTTAATTAATGTTGGACAAGTCACACAAGTCACATTACCTGCTACTTGAGGAAAAAAAATCTCACTAATTTTTCAAAAGCATTTTAGGGCTCAGTCTCTCCCACATATCACTGAATTCTTGATACCTTTCCAGTTTCAGTAAGCTCTTACATTCTCTCTTGCTACGTCTCTTACTAGCAATAGCTCTTCAAAGAAAGCCAAATTTTGATACAAAGATTAGGTTGCAATGATAACAAGGAATATATTATCACTTAATCTTTGTCCATATCAGATATTTGCATTTTTCATCACAAAATAGCTTATTACTGCATTATTTGTGTTGTGTTCCTTAATGTACCTCTTCATAGATTTGGAAACTCTACTGCTAGGTGCTCTTGTGTATTGTCACTCTAAATCAAAAGCAGAGTAGTACTCCAATTGCCTGTTTTATCTGGAACAGTATGACCATTACAACACTTGAGAAAGTAAATTATTAAATGAGTAACAACTATCAACTATTAAATTGCTATCAGTTTGTATAGAATATCAACCTCCTATTTTGTGTATTTGTGTATAATGTCTATCAAACTTTTTAAAAGTACAAATAGATAACATAAACATTTACAGTACATTATTGGAATATTTTCAAATGCATTTTAAATACAAATTATTTTATAAGTATGATAAATTCTGAGGTTTGTAGGTCTTTGCATCGAAGTCTCAAAGTAAAATCTGATCAATTAGATTACAGATGTGCTGTAAGGTAGGTTATAGTAGGTAACAGAAGATAAATAATATGGAAAGCAACTACATTTTTTTAAACCAAAGAAGTAGGCCCATAGCTGTAGTGAAAGGAAAAAGGAGAAAGGAAGCTGTAGGAGGAACATGGTATAGACAAGCTGAATGATTTACCTGTATATCATGACAGCTATTTGGGTTTTAACAGGTTGTTTATGGTAGCCCAGAATGGAATCTGTGTCTTTTATGAGAAGTATCAACACCATTCTAGTTTCAGCATGCAAAACAATTCCCACCTTCAAATTTAGATGGGTACATATGTTAATTCATAACCATTAAAGTACACAGCAGTAATGAGGCTCCCTCTAGGTTAATTTGTGTCATATTCAGTGTAAACACTTGCTATCTGGTGGTAATCACTGTATAAAAGCCTGAACAACAGCATGATATTTCTCAGGAAAGTTCTTTAATTATCTAGGGAAAAGATGATCATTAACACCTTATTTGGTGATTCCTTGAAGTAAGCAGGATGCATTCCTAAAAAAGGAAGAAAATAAAACCAGTTCAGGAACATGTCTATTGCAATATCATTAAAAATGAGCCAGGAAGAGTCTTTAATAGCATGATGTGAGCTGCCTGAGACAGCTGGCTGTGCATCTAGATTGCATTCACATAGCTTATTACCTTGATTGTATCATATGGTAAGAAATAAGGCAAAAAATATCTAAGAGTCACTTTTTTAGATCAGTTTCTAAAAAGAAGTGTGCAAAGATGGCTTACCAATAGATGTAAATGCTAGCACCTAAATATGGATGAAAGCACTCTGTGAAAATGTATTTCCAGTTTAAATGGTTGCATATGCTTTCTGGGTTTGTAGTGGGTAGATGACATTCTCTTCAGACTTGACTTTTCCCCATTGAACTCAGTGAACATTTTCCTATTGATTTTAACTGGAAAATACTAGACTTTTAGCATGACTGCCCCTGTGGAACATTTGACTCAACAATTGAATTCTGTAAATTCAATTAAAAGGTTGTGTTGATAATATTGGGGGTTTTTTACCTTAACAGTCACACGGCGCTTTAAACAGAAAAACATATAAAATGCATGTGAGAGACTATTTCAGTGACATTATTATTGATATTTTGTTGTAAAAATACTATTGTTTACAACAGATTGTTACTGTCTGTGATGCAGTAGCTAGTGAAAGATTGCGATTCTAACTGCAATTCTCCATTTGGATTAGGGTAGAAAACCTGAACACAACTATATTACACTATTTGTAGAGAAAAACATAAATCTTTTGTAATTCTTAAATGAATTTAAATACCTGTACTTGAAGCACTTAGTTTTAAATTCACTTTTAAGAATGGTAATGTCATTCCTTGATAGAAAGTTTCTGAAAATATCTCAGAGCTCCATTTGTATTTAGTCATGCAGAAGTGATGAAACTGTCAACCAGTCCCAGAGTAGAGAGTGAACATTTACAAAGGACATGAGAAGCAGGAAATTATTTGCTGAGAAGAAAACAAACATGAGCCCGTTGTGGTAGAATGGAGGGTGCATAGGCAAGGGGAGAATTGGAAGAGGAAAAATTTAAAACTTTATTAGTTAATGAACAGTGATTTAATTCCATGATCATCCCAGCACTTAATCAAAAGTTGTAAATGATGTTATAAAGGTAGTGATAGTGCATTGACAGACACAGGTCCATCTCAAAAGCTGTTAAAACCATAATGATCACTTATGGTCCAGGGCTTTTTGGTATCCAGGGGAAATAAGGATCTTTTTGTGATTACTTTCTCCATATAGCAAAACAGGAAATACTAGAGGATGTCAGAGCCATCATCCTCACCATCTGAAAGAGGAAAAGATAAGATCAGACTGCAGAAACTACCGTGTAATGTTCTTGTTGACAGTTTCTGGCAAAATCTTGGCCGGATTTCCTTTTGATTGCTTTCTGTGCTACATCATCTCTTGAGTTCCGCCTGATGCCCATGCTGTGACTTCAGAACCAGTAATGTGCACATGAAGTGTTATTGGGCATCTTGTCAGCAGCAAAAAAAATGTAGGCAACATGCTAACAGAAGCACCCAATGCCGTGGGTAGACCTAGGCAAGATCATGTAAGTTTTATTGCCCATGGGACTTTACCAACGTCTTGAACTTGTTCTTTGCAATTGTACTGCTTGCTGGGGGTTATGCATCAAGGCTGGGAAGTCCTTAGAAGTCAGTGTAGCTTGTTTGAAAGAATATGTTGTTTAGAAGAACAGATGGACACCTATGAAATTGATATCAGCAGCTGGAAGACTGATGGTAGAGTAGTGCAAAGGATTTGGAACAGGAGTAGCTACATCTCAGAAGCAAGGTGAAGCTAATATTCAGCTGAGTCAAAAATATCGAGTGCAGCTGGCAGTAATTCCAGTCTCCTTCCACAACCTGCATAACCAGTGGAGAGACTTCTGTCTTTGAACTCTTTTAGCTCGAAGAATGATGCCACCGGCATCCTTATGAAATACGATGAGAGTTTGACAAAAAAACATACATGTCATTTAAAGAACGATTGAATGACATTCAGGGGATATGGTGAGTGGCTAGTATGGAAAGCAAAGAAAATAGAAGCTTGAGTCCTACAAAGCATCTGTTAAGTCTATGTGAATAGTTTCTTCCAATATAAGGGTCCGGTGGGGAAACTCATGGGAGCAAGGGACAAGGAATATTTCCAGAGAAACAATGCAAGTCTAGATAGTAGAAAGGTAGATAAAAGAATATATGTTATAGCACAATAGAATCAGATGTATAGTTGCAGATAATGGGGAAAACCCCCGATGCATTTAGAGGGCTGTTATTCTCAGAAAGACAAAAGAAACAAAGAAACGTGCATGTTTATCTGGTCTGTGGCGGTTGTACCTGTCAGCTGAAGATGTTACCTAACAAAGTTGTTTGTTTGAGAATGCCCTGCTAGTGATGAATCCTTTGTGAACGCTCCATAATCTCACTGCAGGAGGAGTAATTACAGCCTATGGACAGTATCCCATCAATGTTCCAGTCATGAGTACTGTTGTAAATGACTGGTAGCTTTGCACCTGGTAGTCTAGTTGAACTAGCATAGAACACCTTTTGGGCAGCCTCCTAAAAATGAGGAACAGTTGCTACCTGATTCTAGGTGCCTACAGTGTGAAAAGCAATGACTTATTAATGAAACACAGAATGAAATGGGGAGTAAACCTTATAAAAAAACCAGTTGTGAAACTGAAGCCTCCTCCTTCATGATTTTAGGGGAAAGTGTGCAGCTTCATTCTTGATTATACAATATTTTGTCTTGCTTTCAGAATATTCTTTCAAAATTCACTTCAGGATTAGTGGGAACATTGATTTTGCTTCAGGAATAGTGGGAACATTGATTTGAATTGTACTGAACTCACGTCAGGTTGGTGTGAAGTATCACTCCAGTTTTGTGTGTTTAAATACAGTTTCCAAAAAATTCCTAAATATTAAGGCCTTCAAGTCCACCTCACAGCCTATTTAAAGCTATTTATCTTACTTAAATGTATTTCTCACTCTTTGGACAGTGTAATTAAATTGAGTATAGATACAGGATATGATTATATCATAATTTTATAGACTCGCCTAATTGTAATGATACAATAATTTTTAGTAAGATGATGATATTACACAAATTGACATAGAAATAAATGTCTAAAAACATAGAATTACACAAAGCTTTTCCTATTATATATTTTCGATTGAAACTACATAGGTTTCCTGAGATCATTTGAGTTACAATGCAGTATTTTTCTGAGCTTGTTTTAAACAAGCATACAAGCAAAGAGCAGTTGATAATGTATGGATATTCCAAACAGACTTTAAAGCTTTTTACCTCAATCTCAGGATTAAATTTGATTGGAGATTCAGGCTGGTCTTTTCTTATGTCATTTGAGCCAGCTTGCCTATCTTTAACAGCATGATCATACATAGCAGCCGAGGGAGACATGTACTTGAATATTCATTTCTATTTCAAATTTAAGCCTAGATTTTTGTACTGAGGTATGCATATTCTGTTCCACAGAAGTATCTATAATCTAAAGGAGGAGCATTTGCTGTGAACTTTTCATTCTGCACCATCTGTCTCTGCCTACTTTCCTATTGCAGAAGATACAATAAACCTCTTTTGCCCCACACGGGTTTGCTACCAGATCTCTTACAATCCTCCATCACGTCTTCACCTTAATAGTGCTTGCCAGTAGTTTTCACTGAAATCACAACTAGAAATTCGGCAAATTTAACCATACTTCCAAGAGTTTTCCTTATAACCTCATGGCACTGTGGTTTTGGCAAGAATTCAACCCATTCATTCCTATCATCTTGTACAACAAAGTAAATATAAAACCCAGATAAATAATTTTTAGTCACTTTGGTAGAGTAAGATGCATGATTTTAAATGCTGTTGCTGTTGTTGTTGCTGTTTTATATCCCCATTTATTAAACCCAACTCTGAATTATTGCAACCACCATAAAAATGTAATGGGACACCAAGTAAACATAGTCATTCTGGCTCCTGGGACATTCAGATGGTTTCTAATTGATAAACAAGCTCTACTAAAAAGCAGACAAGCCAACCAACAAACAAACCCTACTTGGCAATTCAGTTCTGGTCTTGTAATACTCTGTTTTCCAAAAGACCCTGCACTCCCATGGAGTTCAGTGTAGGGTCAAGCCTTACACCCTCAACAGGACAAGGCAACAAATCCCTGCCACCCACCAAAATGCCAGGGCTTCCTCCTTCCTCCAAGACAAATGGTGCTGTGAGGCTGCAGAGGCAGCACAGCCAGGTTAACCTGCTGTCTGTGCAGCCCTCTGAGCCTGCGGATGGGCTCACAACACCCAAGGACAATGCACAGAATTGTATGGTGTTTTACGTAGAGTCTTATTAGTTCTGGCTAGTTCCTTTGGCTGAGGAAAAGTTCTAGTTCTGGAAACATGTACGATGTTTGCGCGGTGAGCAATCTGCATTACCAACTGGGACTCACACTGCACAGCTGGCTTCCGTATTTGGGAAGGGTGAAAAACTCCTGGGTGTTTCCTACAGTGTTAACAGATGTCTAAATCTCACACATCTGTGCAGCATATAGATGGGATTTGTGCCTGGGTCTACTATATATAGAAAGAAACTGACCTTTCAAAGCTCTAAGCGTATCCTCCAGCAACAAAGTGCCTGAGGATTTAAAATCTTTTAGGTTCCCACTGAAAGCAAAAAATTCTAATTCACTCTGATGAAAAGTGTTGTTTACAGGAATGTCCTTGCCATGTCCCATATCAGTTTTCTCATTGTATAAATACGGAATTAGGGAGGAGTGATAGAAAAGCCTAAACCTGCTTTTTTCCAAGGATCCACGGTCAGTATTGAAAATTAATTTGCAGAATGTCAGGTGCAATAGGAATAAAACAAAAAGTTTATCCCTCTCCCTTCCATGTTACCATTTAAATGTTAAGCTATCAAAGATAGAATAAAAAATCTTCTTAGCTGTTTAATGTCAAGAGGGCTTTTTTGGATTTTTTTTATTTTTATTTGTTATTGATCTGAATTAATATTTTTTTCTACACAAACTCATTCCCAGTCAGAAAATAAACAAAAGTTACAGGTTTCCATACCCCAAAATGTTTTTCCTTTCTAATAAAAAACCCCTATGTCTCTAGAAATTCAAGTTGTCATGTACATATTCCTAACAAGTTCAGAAAAGAAGTAAATTCCAACGAAATAACAATAGTTATATGCTTGAAATTAATAGTGGTACATGTCTTGCAGAAAAATTAAAAAAATGAAGAAAAGAATGTTTTTATAAGGGTACACCAGAAGCCTGGAATGCTGGTGACCTTGTCTGTTACCCAGTGGCTACTTAATGACCTGCCAATATGTGCTAAACAAGAGTAACACCTGGATTGGGGCTCTGGCTATTTCAGCACCTTTTTCAGCATCTCAGCCAAAATCTTAAGGCAATTTCTACCAAAAATGCATATTTTTTGCTTCTCAAATCTGGTTGTGCATATATGTTACATTATGTTGAATCCAGAGTGCAAACTCCTCTGTGCTGCCTTTCAAAAACTCATTTATAAACTCTTGCCTTCACAGTCAGGCTATATACTACCAGGCTGTCGGTATCTGAAACTGCTGCAGTAAAGTTTAGAGAGTAACAATCTTTCTTTTTCAAGGAAAAAAGGACAGGTTAGTGTTAATTAAGTGTCAGAAAGGGAAGAATGACATTAGCAACACTTCAGCATTCTTCAGTCTACAATGTCTATAACTTGTATATTTCCATCATTACACTCTGTCTTATCGATCATTTTGTTGCAGCTTTTTCTGTCAGGCGTTGTGCCAGGTTTGAACGTATACATCATGGGAAAACTCTCTTGCGCTATGGGAATGCCAAAAGTTATGGAAGCACATAAATAACCTCCTGAATTAGAATCATATGATGAACTTTTGTAGGTATCTGTGCATACAGTAGTAGTGAAGCACTGATAATTTTGCTAAGCATTTGCAGATACGTGTGCATAAAGCAGTCTAAGAATTCTTATGGTTTTGAAGCATCAAGGCCATTTTAACAGTAGAATCATCTCTGTGAAACTAAAGCTTTCAGCAATAGCATTTGACATCTCGTATTGGCAGGAAAAATAATCACTGAAGTAATTTGAAACTATAATAAAACAGATTTCATTCAAATTACTCAAAATATTATTCAAAGTATATCCTTAGAATTAAATTTGAGTGAACAGTTTCTTTTACAGAGATCCAGTGTACACTTCCAGAGAACTAAAACTGCAAATTTAGCCTAAGGGTGAAAGTTTCTTCTACTGATATGGCTTTTTTCCTGTTTCCCTTTCAGACATTAACTAACCCATGTTATATTTGTGAAATTGATATTCATAGTACACACCTCACAGATATGAATTAGGATAGTGTAACCTCTCCAGACATACTGAATATTCTTGAGTTGAGAATACTCATAAAACAGACAATCACTTATTTAAAATTTCAAAACAAAACAAACCATTCAGCTGAGTGTTCAACTTGCAGGTAACGCAAATAAGGCAATATATAAACATATCAATAATAGCTCTACATGCATATGCAGTATCACTCAACAGTTCACTCAACACTCAACAACTTTAAAAAACCATTTTTGCATCAAAATCTCTTAAAATGTTGCATGGATACTAAATATGCCAATCCCACCTCCTGTGTAAGTCATCCCCAAACTGTTTATGATTCTGTGATGATTTTATAGGAAAGCATCAAATGGAAACAATGAGAATAGGTGAGAAATGTGGGATGTGGGAGATGTGAGATAGCCATGAGATTTAAAGCCGTGTCTCCCATAAGGGAGGTCACTGTGCATATTTTACAGAGTATGCTAGCTACTAAAATAGTAGGTAAAAGGGAATCTCCTCTGCTAGGTATTTTCTGAATGTGATGCTCCATTTTCCTTTTTTTTTTTCCTTTCTTTTTCTCTTCCCCCCACACCCCCACACACCCCTTCATCATTTATTAGTTTGTTTGTAGTGTGCCCCAAAATACATTTTCTAAGAAACAATTTTGGAGAAGCTTGTTTTAGTGGAGCAAGGAGAATTCTGACTGAAATTTTTTCTTCTTGTCTTTGGATTAGCAGACAAATAAAAAAATATATGTTTGTGCAGCAAGCATGCTGCTTTATAATCTGATTTTTATATAGCTGTGCTCCTTCAGAAGCAAACAAGGGATGGAAAAAGACTGTGATTCATTTAATCAGTGCCAAGTGATCAAGAATCAAGCTTGTAGCACTGACTCTTTTGTAGGTGTACAGAACACAGAAAAACCCTTACTACATTGCCCCATTTTTATCAGACTGAAGATTGCCATGGCCACAGCATATGAGTGCTTCACAACTGCTAATTAATTTCTTTTCACAAGACTCTTGAGATAGCACAATTTCCTTGTCCTCATTTTCTAGAAATGGAACTGAGATATAGAGGAATTAGGTGCTTTGTTCAAGGTCACAGAGGAAGTTGGGACAGAACTTGGAATAGAGCCTAGCTCAAAAATTGTGCCTTAACTAATACATCACTTCCCTCCCCCTGAGGTATCTATGCAAAGGTAGTCACAACACAGTTCTTAGTGAATCAAAACTCCACAAATAGCAGGCAAACCTTGAAAAGTTTAGTTTTGGTAGGAGTATCAGTACTTCCTAAGTAGGTAAGATGCTTTAGAAATCACCTTAAAGCGTATTTTGACATTTCTACCTGAAGTAAATGAAGAAGGCCAGTTGGAATGATTTTTTTATTATTATTTATTTTTTAGGAATTTATATACACAGCCATATTTTTACTATCATTTTTATCATCATTAGTTTGTCTGCTGAAATATTTAACTGAATCCTGCTTTTTCTGAACCAATTCTACCCTCTTGCTTCATGCCATCCAAAAGCCACTGAAAATTTACAGGCAGATTTGTGGTTGGTCTCTTAAAAGCCAAAAGAATTCAGAGTAGGTTACCATAGGAAAATAATTTTTTTTATGTTCTTTTCTGTAAAACTAGCTGTGTTTTGTACAGTAACTAGATTTCAATAGTTTTAAACTGAAGTAAAAGAGAATCTTGTGATAGTATCATATTGTTTTTCAACAGTATGTAATTAATGAAGAAATTTCATTATCAGGGAATAACTGGTCCTGAAGCTGGAAGTCCATTTGTAGTGGATGAAGGTCTGCTATGTTACATTAAAGCAATAACCTGGTTCCTAAACAGATAATCTGAGATTAGAGATTAAAAATTAATTTTGATAAGGACAGAACATTCTTTCCCAGCTCCTGCTTTCATGTAAAAATCAGGTAAGATTAAATGAATGGAAATACTTTAATGCTGTAAAATATACTAACAGATGCACTATAAAGCTAGCAGCGGGGTCAGGATAACTTCTTGTGGACTACCTACATAACAACATGGCAAGTGATTTTTTTTGCCTTGCTCATTCAGTTCTTGGCATCTGCTGATGCCACTGCCATAGTAGTTTTAGACCCTTGCTACCATCTAGCTACTAACCAAGGGACTAAAAGTTGCGTATGCTGCTACCGGTCATTTGAATCTGTAAATGCCTGAGTCTGCATGATAATTTTTGCTAAAATAGCTCTGTTACTGTGTGCTTATCTAGCATCTCTCAAAAAAAATAATTACTGGCTGGATTGTGACATTACAGATATGATGTGTCTTGCCCAAGGTCTTGTCAAAAGTGAAATAACCTTTGAAAGACCATTTGTGCTGGAACTTTGGGAAATGACGAGAAAGTAAAACTGTATCTTTTTAACCAATAAGTCCTCGTGGCTATATTTTTTAACAGCTAGTTACCTTAGCCTCATTAAATATACTTTTTTTGTCCTATGTAACATGCTTGGCCCTCAATCCCTTCATACCCTGTTACTTTTCCTATTGATCAGGAGCTTCTCTGCAGTGGTTTGTACAGTAAATGCTGCGTGCTGGAGTCATCTTTGTGTTTTGGAGTAGATTGAAAGAGATAGGGCAGCCGCTGCAGGTCACATCTGATGGGAGATCTGAGTTGTCATAATAAGCCAGTCTCTCAGTAACTTACAGCGATGAAGTTCTGAAGCAGCCAGCTCTGGCAGCTGCTGTGCAGGCTAAATATTGATTGGAAGGGAAAAATGAGGGAGATGGTGACCTTCTATTCAGAGCCTGAAAAAAGTGTGTCCGGGATGATGTTATTGCTAATGCAGCACCTTCCCAGTTACCCCGCACAATAGCAGGAGGCAGCTGTGCTTTCTTCCTGCCTCAGATCCTCTGCTCCTGACTTCTGACACAGAGTCATTAACTTTGTTAGCCTCGCTCCTCCCTTGGTGCTTCCTGAAAGGAAAGTAAGAGGAATTCTTCTCAACCCAAGCCTCATCAAAGTCATGAGAGTTATTTTCAAGTACACTACATTTTTTATCTGTAAGTTACCTAAAAAAAAAAAAAAAAAAAAAGCATAGTTGAACTGAAACTCCCTCAAGCCTACCTGTATTTTCAGCAATTAATGGGGGAAGTATTTACCGTTCAAAAGGCTTTTGCTGTTTGGATTTCCTCCAGTTCAGAATCAGCTCTATCAAATTGGCGAATGCAATTTATTATGTCCTCAGGGACATTCAGCTGTCCCAAGTAACCTTTCTCAGAATAGATCCAGCTGTGTCCTTCTATACAAAATCTTTCCACTTCCCTAAAAATGCAGTCATTGTAAGGATGTCCTCGACAGAACTATTAAAGATACCCTTAGGCCCAGCTCTGCATTAATGACCTATAAGCTCATGACTTCCATTTCTGCTGTGTATATTTTGATGTGAGGGTTAAGAAGGATAGCACAGGTTCAAGCACACCAGCAAGATCCCCAGGGAAACAAAAGTGCAATTATTCTGTAAATGGCAATTCAGAATTAATGGTCCAGGAAAATGACTTTGCAGAGAACTTCAGCTCCCATGATTTTATTTAGAATTGACAGCACTTGGAAGACAGTCCATTATAAGACAACAATGTCTTGCATTTTTCTTAGCATATTTAATCAACAGATCTTGAAACAGTTCTTTGTCTTGTCTCAATTTTGTAAGTGCTGGTAGTGAGGTATCTGGAAATGAGACAGTGAGTTGAATTTGCTTGCTTGAAGTGATGTGCAGCTTATGGCTGACTAGGTCAAAAGGGAACAGTGGCATCCTAGTTCCTTAGTGTAGTATCAGTCAATTCTGACAGGTACTTCAATGATCCAGGTGTTGTGTCTTGACAATCAATGGAGGAAAATTAAATGGATTCAGGTTGAGGCTTGTTATGTGTTATCTGCTTGGAGAAAAATAATATACATGCACACAACTATGTATTTACAACATAGTCACTGTGAGTAAATTAATGACAGGTCTTTAGAAAGTGAATTAAATGAGTGTTTGCTTAAAAAAATGTATTTCAGTGCAATCTTACATTTTGTTTTTAGTGTCACCTGTTTTTCACAGTATATGGGCTCAGCCATTTCCTATCAAAAAAAAGAAAAGAAAAAAGGGTAGTTAGAAGGTAAGTAGGGTTTACATTGGGAACACATACTGACTTCAGGAATCAGCTCAGTAAAGCAGAGATAATTGTCTTGATTTCCCTTTTTTGCTCCGTTTCCTATAGCCTATGTAATCACGCTATTTGTCTGCCTGCTCTTCCTTCCACCCTTAAGTAACTTTTGAACCCATTGGCCAGTTTCTGCCATCTGTGACAAGCAGACTTCTCAAAGATTTGAGGTTTCTGAGAAATGTTTCCTACACAGAGGAGGAAGGCTATGGGAATGGCTGACATTCACGCTCAGCAGTTGCCTGCTGTGTGCCCACACATACCACCTTGGCAGCCAGCCCGTGGGAGCTGCTTGCCATCCTCTGCTGCTCCTCATTGCAGTGCGGGGTAGGGAGCCCAGGACTGCAAAGAAATGGGAGGACTGTAACCTGCAGAAAGAGGTGCAAAACACCAGGGGAGGTGTCCGGGTTAGCGCAACGAGGAAGTGTAGACTTGCAGGAAACACAGTTATGAAATTTAGCATCTTCACTTTGGCTGGTCGAAGAATGGTGTATTTAAATTTAATACAGAAAGTTCTCCAGTCAATATACAGAGAACATCTTGCCACAGGAGCAACTGTCATGGAGTCAAAAATCTTACTTATGCCACCTGATTTAAAATCTTAAACTAGGGAGTTAGTGTCTCAGTGCCCCTCAAAAATTTTCTCTCTTCCTGTAGACAGTATATGGAAGTTTGGTAGCCTGCTACCTGAACGGAGCTACTATATTTAGGTGGGGTTTCCTCAGATTTGCTTCTTGGTCCTGCTGTTTCCTAAGAAACACTAGTTCAGCACACTGACAAAAGAAAGCAGAGGGCTTCTGTGTTGCTGCATGCGTTTTTTCATAATGAAGATCTATGATGCCAGTAAGGTAGATATTAATACATCTTGACAGAAGCCAATGTATTTAAGTAGTGCATCTTTCCTGAAGTCATGTAGAGGTTCTTTATGGAAATATATATAAGAGAGAAAATAGCCTCACTGAAAGTGTATATTAGAAAACAAGACAGGAAGGGAAACTGATTTACCCAAGGCATAAAAATGGTCTTACCTAATAGAAACATTAATGTAATATTTAATGTAATTTTGCACATTGCATGTAGATATCTGCATTTATATGAACAACTTCAAGACAAACAAGGGGGAAAAGCTTGCTTTAAATGATTATTTTTCTGCACACAAAGCCAATGAAAGTCTTAAGTCCAACAGATTATTGTGTAAGTGAAAAAAAAAAAAAAAGAGAGATTGAAAAGAGAAGAAAGAGGCCTAATTGTACTGCTGAAGTGGAGGTGAATCTTCTGATGACAGGAGATGGAGTTAGTGCTTTGGACTGTTTGAAAACACAATCAGGTGAGCAGCGTGGCTCGCAAAGATTAATCTATTTCAGATATGTTTTATCACTCAGCCAACCTACGGCCTAAATTAGTCTTGCTACTTATTGGGTTTTTACTCAGGATCTCATGTCAGGTTGTTTTATGGTCATGATTTTAATGCTGCTTTGATTACTGTATTTGTTGAATTAAGATGTAGGCTTTTTTGTTTTTAAAGGACTGAAAAGCAAACACAGGTGTTATGTTTGAAATATGCTGCTGCTGTGTCTATTCTTTCTTGGGAGGAGAGTATTTATTTTTTTTTACTTGGGTGTTTATTTTCAAGGTGTTCATTTTCAGTGATCTCCATAATTTTATGAGGCACTATAGGTAGCTGTGTTACCGGAGAAGATGGAAAGGCTTATGCTAGAGCAATTTATCCTCTTTACTGTTCAATTCTGAGGTAGGTAGTTGGAGATTGGCCTATTATGACTACAATTTTACCAAAACACTGCCAATAAATGGTTAGAAATATTTTCTGGGGGTCTTTCTGCATGGTAAATTGCTTTGCATTAATGTTGGTAGCTACATGGACCCATGTGTATAATTTTGTCTTTAGAGGTTATGACTTTGGTTTGGATTTCAAATTCTATTTCAGCTTAGAGAGAGAGAAAAAAAAAGGTATCAAACAGTCAATGTGATAACCTCTTATACGTCTCCATGTTCATCTGTTGTCTTCATGAATTCATCATTTTGACCTTAATATGGCCTTAAAATGTCTTTACTTTTACGGGAATATGTAAAATGAAAGGCACTCATTACATATGAGTGGAGGGAGCGTAGAAGCTGAGGTCCCTAAAGCAGATCCCTGCTTTCCATTCTGTTTGCTTAACAGTTGGCCTAATAGGTAACCTGGGTGATTATGGAGATGGAGTCTTGCTCCCAACTAGGATTTCTGTGTGCTTTACAAAATAAATCATTAATATTAATGGGTGCTAACACCACAGACCGCATTTATGTAAGTGTGAACAAGCTGCATACACTTACATCTGTTGTCTGATCTGGATGGCTACTCCTATGAATTAGCTCAGTATCCTGTGTGGCCATTACTCATAAATATCTAGCTAAAGAGCAAGCATACAGACATGATTTGGGTGAAGAAAAAAAATACTTAAAACACATGTGGTGTGATATAATACTTGGAAATGTCATTCTGGTAGCATTTTTAAAAGAGATAAATAAGAACTGAAAAGAAAGCAATAAAATAAAAATGAAACTAACCCCCTTCTCTTACAGTAGTAACTTAAATTAAAATTTTAGCATTCGCATTCAGAGCGTAAGTTTGGGCAAAGGTTTATCTAATTGTGTTTTAGGCTGTGAAACATCCATGATATGGACATTAAACAGTAAGCAATTTCAGTTCTGGAGTTCCCAACACGCATACACACAAAAGTGCAGACATGCTCACAGACTGCAAGTTATTGAAGTGGGCTGATGTTGGAAGTTTTCTTGCAGAGACATAATTAACAGAGCATGGTTACCTTACTTCTGAGTTTGCATTTTCCAGTCCCAAGTTTTAATTTCTTTACCTTTTCATCTTTGCTTTGAATTTCCTGGCTTTTTGCTCATTTTTTTTCTAATGCTTTATTAGATGCTTAACCGCTTTTAAAAATTAATACAATTTGAAAACATTGTGAGCCTGATCTTCAGTGACGTTGAGTGCTCACAATTCTACATGTTGTTGATAAGCACTCCAAGGCCTCAGCAGCTTTTATGTCAGGTGGTTCATAGGTTCTGCCTAACTTCTAAGATCTCATAAGCCTGTAGGTATATGTAGCTCAGTAATTATATAGGTACATGAAGAAAAGCTTAGACTTTGTTTTGATGCAGTTTCAATGCATATAAAGGTCAAAGATGCATGAAAGAAGTCTAAAAGCTCAAAATTTACTCAAAGAAAAATCCCTTTAGCAATGAGGTAAGAAAGTAGAAGAGCTACTTTCCAAGAAATTCTTTAATCTTAGTTGCATACAGAAAATGTATGGAGAGCAGAGAGTTACAGAGAAGGTGTGCTGCAGCATTGCAGAAATTCTTAACAATGCTGCCATCTATTTGGTAATCTTATGAGATGGCTTTATGCAAACAGAATTTCAAAAGTACTTTAGTTATAACTATGGGAACCTCTGTTACCCTAAAGCAACTCAGACTGGAAATAAAAAGTGGAATCATCTCACCTAATTTTAGCATCCAAGAAAATCTGTGGTCAGCTGCGTATGAGCTGGCACCTGTGCCCCGTGCTGCCTGGAGACACTTGCACTCTAGATTCTGAGAAATCCCATACAAAGTGCAGTTAGCATTATTTCTTCTCTCCAGAAGCTACATATTATGTGCCATTTGTCTGAAAAAATGCAGAAACTTACATAATCGAGATTATGTTTCTCAAACAAACTGTATGATAGAAGAGAGGATGATACCATCCTTTTGTTTAATAATGAATAAAGCCTGTAAAAATATTGACAAGAAAGCTAAATTTTTTTGGTGATGATTACAGCTTGAAATAAAAAATAATGCAAGACTATAAGAAAAGTTTAAATTTAGCTTAACATTAGAAATCTTGAAACTGTCTTTGAATTCATTATATAATTTTACAGTATTATAAAAAGTAGCCTATATGTACACCTTCTCATTATTTCTTTAATGATACTCTTTCAGATCTTAACTTTTGATAATGAAATTTTTATTGTATAATAAACCACGAGAATGTCACATCTGACTTATGGAATGATTACATACAAAATATATTTTAATAACAACAATATTTTTATGAAACAGTGAAAAAAAAATAACCTTTAATATATTAAACCACAAACACGTAACTGAAGACCTAAGGAAAAAACCCAGACTTTCAGGATCTGAAGTACTTTCGATCATAATTGCATTGTGCTGGAAATGATTGTCTGGGAAATGGAATCCTGAAGTGACAACTATGTCATTCACTCTCTAGGTAATAATTGTCTATGTCCTCTAAACCTGAAACTCAGAAATTTCATATTTTATATAAGAAGTCAGACTAAATATGTTATTCCTCAAATGGGTGAAATAGAGAAGGATCATTGAGAATATGTTCATTTTCATAGTAGTATATTGAGTATCAGTGTTTATAAAGTAATTTTCATTTGATGAGAAAATGTTGATGAGGCTAATACATACATGGGAAATATATATGAAAACAGCTTTTCCTAGAAGCTGTCAGAAAATTCTTTCATTCGTCATTCTTCTTGAAATCTAGAGTAATACTTGTTTATCTTTCTGAGAACATCTGCATTAACTTTGATTTTAGACACATCCTTACTCCTTGTTAACCTACTTCTCATCTTGGATGAAATGCAGTTCCCACAAGGATTTTAAGCTCTGATTTTAGAAATTTAAGGTAATTTCTGAATGTAGGTTCCTGTTTTCTTTAGTTCTTTTAATTCTGCTGAGTAACCTTTCTCCATTTTCCCTTTTGAAATCAAACACATTGATTACTAATTTGTTTTATTATTTAATTTTTAAAAAATGACATAGGAAATCAATCATGACCACTTGAATCCGTTTTATTTTCTGTCACCAATTATTTTTAAAAGCCCTTGTTACTTAGGAAAACTAAGGACTGTCACAGATGGTGCACTGAAATGAATGGGTGCAGCTATGGCCACCTTTCATTATATGCCCTGCCTCTGAGGTATTTTGCCTATCTCCCTGGACTGAATCCTTTATTCCATTTTTGAGGTGCCTCCTGACTCAACATGATTTTCAATATGCATCAGAATTCCCTGTGTGTGGAGACACAATCAGCCATCAGTTTTTAATATAACTTAAAACTCTGCTAAAGCCCTTGCTTTCAAATGGTGTAAGTATCTCATCCACGAATAACTGAGATGGACAGAGCACTTAACTGCAAATGGCTGAAGATGTGGTTCCAGTTTCTGGGTGTTTCTGTCAGCTTGTGGCTACGACACTCTCAGTAGATCAGAGACAGGAATAGCATTAAATAGATATATCGTTAAATAGCACTACCATTGGAAAATTACCTAATGTAGAATGTGAGCAGGGCTGTCTCTTCTAGCTATATTCTGGACATAAGTGGCTCTGGCTGCTGCACTTTGTCTGGAGCTCAGTGGTTTGGGGAGCTGAAAGAACTGAACCCATTTGAACTGAACCCTCTGGTCATGATACTCCACACACAGAAATTTTATGGCAGTTGGAACATCTGCACTGAGGAAGCCCTCATGCCAAGAAGAGGTGCCAAGTGATTATAGGTATCTCTAGTCTGCAGTGACCTCCAGAACTTGGAGCCAGTGCACTGTTTTCTTGGAATTCAGTGTCTAGATTCTACTGAAGTATAATTTTAGACATCAAAAGAGTCTTGAAGAACCAGTTCACTCATTGGATATGCATTTATTTCCAGCCCTGGCCTGGTGTAAACATGTAGACCCAGATACTGTTATTGCAATTGATATAATTGACTGCTGCTATTCTAATTGATGAAATCAAGTTGGCTGAGGCAGTTTTAGATGACTTTACTGAGAGCAGGAGTGTAAGCCAACAGTTTCTTCAAGTAGGATTTAAAGGAAGACACAACCAAGGAATAGTATCACTAGGACATATATCAATGACAAAGACATGGTAACGGTATCGTATATTGCAGATACAATAAAGACCAGTTTCTCTGAATCATGATTATAAACTTACAGAAGGGTACCGCTGGCTTGTAGCTTATGTAGCCATGACAACAGTGGTTTTACACTACTGTGGAATAATGGTCTTATATATTTTCTGGGAAGTAGTGTATAAACAGGACTTAAAGAACTAAGGATGCTGTAATATATGTTATAGACCTGTGGGCTACTGCTGTAAGAGAGAATGTGTATACTTCTGCACACAGGTAGCAACTCTTGATTAGCATGGTATGGGGAAGAGACTTGAGAAAGAATATGCCTTGTGCTTGTAAAACTGTGGAGCAGTCCATAAGCACACTGAGGAGATTTGCTGTCACTTGTTAAAGAGGAAACTGTAGTACAAACGTACCGAGTGAGGAAGAATGTTAAAGAGTAAGAGCTTGGTAGCTAAAGTATACGATACTCATGGGCATTCTGGCTATGCACTCATTCTTAACTGCATTTCACTTTCTCTTACTGTCCATCTGCCTTTTCTATTTTCATCCTGTTTTGTGACGTACATCATTGTTCTCTTTTCTTTGATGCCAACTGACTTTGTTGCTGATGTAAACAACAGTGGACTCTAATAAGGCTGTCCTTGTGAGTCATAAGTACCTAAGGCATCCAGGATTGTATCAGCATCCTTCATTCTGTATGTGGGTATCAAACACTCCTTTAGGCATTGTTACCATTATCAAGAGAGAGTTTTATCATGGTCTTGAGTCAGGAAGAGGATCCAAAAGGGAAAACAGAATAATTGGAGGTGGTGATACACATATAGAGCTACACATCTGGAGGGTAAAGAAAGGTAGTATTGCTTAAAGAAAAAAAAAGACTTCCAAGCCAATGGGGAAAAAATAAAATCCATCATCGCTGTTTAGATATAAGGCTATCGTAATAAGTGATTCTCTTTCTCACCTCTTAATGACCACTAAAACCTATGACTTCTTTATACTCCAGCCACATCTCAAAGACAGACTATGCAGGCTTTCAGGGACTCAGGCTGGGAGCATACACAAATTTATACACAAACTTCCTATGTACAAAATGGATCTTCAGTTCATAATATGAAATAATTTTGAACTGACAGATTCCTATGCTGTAACACAATTAGCCAGATCAAAGTGCAGGTATCCCAGAGACTGTGATGCTATTAATTAGGTGTTTGTTGTTCTTTTTGAAACAACAGTTTGGTGTAGCAAATGCATTAAGAGAGAAAGTATACAAGAGACTTGTCAAACAATAAAAAGTCTAAAATCAGCCAACAGGGTGCTTGAATTCAACACCTTTAAGAATTGGAGAACTTTATCTTGGAGTTAAATTCATTATAATAAATTCCTTGTGTAACATAAATTTCAACATATGCACCAGCAGGCTAATGATGTTTGAATGGGCATTGCAAAATTACAGCTAAATAATAATTTTCAGTTGTAATATATGTACCAAAACCACACTTATACTTAAATCTAGGAGCTTAAATCTTTAAAACATATTATATGGACTTTGCAACTTGTAATATATGTGACACCTCTTAAAGCTTCTTTTATAGATAGAAAAACAGAAGCATATGAATCTTGGCCCCCGGTACCATTTGCAATATTGCTTTGAGAAATAGGTATTATCATTTCAGACTAGAGATGTGTATCTTTCAAGAACTACATATTTGCATACACAAATTCTGGAAAGCAGCTGTGAATTTGTGCTTTTTCCCAGTGTTCATATTTAAACCGTAATGCTCCTGTATTAGAGTTCTATAGTTTTCCATGTAAAAGAAACATTCTCAAACTTATTTTCTTTCTGAGACTGTAGCAAATATACACAGGAAAAAAAAGGTGATTCTTTTCTATGTAACATCCAGTACCTAATAAAATTCAGCCTATCTTAATAGTTTTATTGCCACTTCTTGTGATTTTTGTCTTATGACAGATAATTTTACTGAAAGCTGCAGATCCTAGATTCATGCTAGTTTGCCAGTATTTCAGTTTTTATTAAAAAAACCCAACATCATGGTGAATTACCACAACACCTTCAAGTCAACGTTAGCTTGCAATAAAAAGGAATCTTTATTTTTAAACCAGCCTTTTTTTTTGTTTACAGCATTTTACTTTTCCATTCCATTCACTAGTAAGTGAAAGAATTTTTTTTTCTTTTTAAAAGTGCTAGGATTGCAAATTAATCCTTTTTTGCATGAGTCACATCAAATCTTTGTGACATTGCTAACAAGACCCTTCTCTTTCCCACATCTAACCTCAGATCATTCTAAATTGATATTTAAATGTTTCAGCTGGAAGAACTCCAAATTTCATTCTGCACAATTTTTAATTTTTTTTTTCTTTTCTTTTTAATCTGCCAGGTCAACTACTTTATAGAAATTGTAATACATCTCAATATGCTTTTTGTTGCTTTGCATTACTTCTCTCTCTCAGAACAAATATTAGATTCATGAGTAATGTTCTGGGTCCTTATCTTTGGTGACAATTTCCCTTCTTGCATATTAATATTCCAAGCATGAATTACATTTTATCAGACAAACACATTCTAAGAAATGTGCTGTTGATTGTATACAGAAAAACAAATCAACAATAATTAAACATCATGTTAAGTTTCTTTGAAATGTCACTGGGGAGTAAGAAACATACTTTAAAATACTTTGAAAACAAAACCTGCCTTATATTATCAGGTTTAAATTACTTTATCAATAGGCAGATCTTTATTTTCATTTTTGTATGCTTTCTAAGTAATGCATGGAGTTTGCTGTGAGTGATGCAGCTAATTGAAAGACAGTCTTCATACTTTGAGCCAAGGTGCAGCAACTCTCATTCATTCCTGAAAGTTTGCTTTCAGTCTCATTCTTTGTTTTGACCTTCTGTAATAATGCTGGTTTTCACACTCTATTCTGTGTTACAATAATTTCAAATAAATTAATAAAAAATATGCATTCTCATATTAACTATATAACACATATAACTAACTGTATATATACTGGGGAGAGAAGGGAGCAGAATATTGCTCAGAGAGCCATGTTGGAGGTTCCTAGGGAGGGCTGAAGTTCCCTATAAGCCACCACAGGGAAGGCTGACCGATCATTATGAAATGAGAAATTTTCACTGGACAGAAATTATGAGTTTGCTTCCCCTCAGTAATGTATTAAGTGCTATGGACACTCGTTCTATTCCTTTCCTCAAACTGAAGACAAAAAGGAGGCTTACAGCATTTCCTGAAATCAAGTTCTTTTTCCAGACAGCTGGAAAAACTGTCTGACTTACATCCCATCCCTTCTTAGGCAAAGAGGCTGACCGAGAACACTCTGTGTCCCAAACCAGACATTTTATCAGAGTCTTTTTTGCAGCTTATGTGAGCTTTCACTCCTCAAACAGTAACAAATGTATTTTAACTATGTATATATAAAAAACACTGATTTTCAATGTATGAATTACAAATTCCATTATTCTAAAATTGAGGTGGGTAATTAGATTTTCATGCCTAATAAACAAAATAAACAGTGAAAAAGGTAAAATTTGTTTTGGTTTGAATTTTTAATGTCATGCAAAGGCTATAAAGCTCAGCAAGACAAGAAAGATTTCTGGGGTTTTGTTTGTTTCTTTCATTTTTTGGCTGGATTTCTAACACATTTGACTCCATCCATTATTCATGTTTCTATCCACACAGATATTGGTAATAATGATAGCAATGGAGGCCATCATTAGGGAGAACACTGTGGTTTAGAGAAGGAATCAGCTAGCAGTGTAAGCAAGTGCTAAAAGCAAGTGGATGAAAAGAATTTTGGACTATGTGAGGAACTTGAATTTGTAAGATTTTTTTTTTTTTTTAGGAATTTCTGGGTGGAGCATATGTCTTTGCAATCTATGTGAAAGTGGCCAGTTTCAATACTATATACTTTGTTTCACTTTCGCAGCCAAGGCAGATGTTTCACTGACTGCAATATGAGATATTTGTTGCTACTTATCACACTTGTATTTTGTGCACTTTTAGATACTGAAAGGTAGAGAAATCTTGGGAAATGTGTGAATGGATGAGCTAAAGATGTGCAACCAGATAGCAGAGGAGTTGGTTTTCATTCAGCAAAATCTGGACTCCTCTCCAGTTACTTTCAAGGAGAAAACTGTTGGTCTCTTTTCTTTATTTGCAAATTTTTTTTGGATAAGGAAAAAAAAGAAGTAAATCTACATATAGCAAGTTCACTGAAGTGTTGTATAAATGTGAGTGACGCTTTTAACTGTGCATGCTAACATTGCTGTAGTTTGTAGGACACAAAACCTATATTTTTTGAAGGAAATATTGCATTACAAGTAGGCATCCAGAGTCTACACCCACTGAGGTTTTGCATCTCCTCAGGAGCATGCATTAAAGTCATTCAGCCTTGATCACTTTGCAAGCAAATACTTTGGCATACTTAAGCTGATGTAAGTTTTCTGTTCTTGGCAAAAATTAGCTGCCATTGGTCTGGAGAACTCATATCATTTGCTTTTTTACAGATCCTGTTTCAATAAGTTGCAACTGTTCTATGAACACTGATAAAGCTTCAGTAGAAAAGTACAACTCAGACACTTCAGTGTCATTTCTAGTACTTTTTTTTTTTTTTTCACTAGAAGCGCAGAATCTATTAAGTTAAAATTCTTAACAGGAAAAAAACCCCACAGTTAAAAAACATATTCTTGAAAACACAGTTTCCCTGTATTTTCAAGTGAAGCGGGAAATGTGCAGGTCAGCCCCCCCTTATTGCCTGTAAAACAATGAGATGCAATGTAATGATTATTTTTTGCCACCAGAGAGCTCTTATTGCATTGTATTAACAATGCTATTCAAATATTTATTCATGGGCACCATATTTAATTCCTGTGAAATGAAAATACCTTCATATTTATATTCTCTCCTTTTCTTTATTCCCTGCTCTACTGGCAATTCCCACAGGGTTATTTCCTGTCATCAAACTGCATTAAGGGAAAAAAATGGCTGCATAACTGACTACATAGCCAGAAATAACATTTCTAAAATCACAAAAATTAATTGTTTACAGAAACTAGTTTAAATTGCTGACTGTTTTGACATTACAGTTTTAAAACCCTATGTTTCTTACCATCATATATCTTCAAAAAGTCCAAAACTCTGAAACTTGCAATATGTTTAAATTTTGTGTTTCATGGGAATAAGAGGTACCTAAACTTCAAAGAACTTGTGAAGAAAAAGGTCTATGAACAGAAGTAGAAAAAGTATTTTTCCAGGATTTGGAGTTTGACCTGATTCCATTCAAGTCAATATTAGTGATTCAGGGTTAATTTGTTTGTGGATAGACCCTGTTTCATCTAGTGGCTCATATGTGACTTTACTATATCAAAGGGCTGAGGAACTAAGGTTTTATTATATAGACCTTTGAAAAATAGAATGTATTACCTATGTATTTTTTCGATTAGTTGTGACATTCCTATGCCTTCTGTCAGTTTCTGGAACAATGAAATAAGGTTTCCTGTCTGGTATGGACAATAAAGTCATTTTCTGGTGTTTGAAGTTCAATGGGCTTTATAGGCAGCCCTCTGATAGATCAACATTAATCTTTTTTTCTGCTGTTAAGATTCAGACTTGTACTTAGCCAGTATTTTACTACTAGCCTGCACAGTTTCTGTACTTGATTCTACTTCACCTTTCACTTGTGTGTATCATATACAGTGTGGGGGCCAGAAACTACAAAATGGGAAGAGCAGCACTTCACAGCTGTTTTTGCACAGGTGCAGGTTTTTAGCCAAGGTTAAGGAGTCCTAGATCAGGCTTCTTGGGATAGGTTTGTTAACTTCACAAGCAACAATTGTGAAGATCTTTCTATACGTGACTTAAAATATTATTAAATTTTAATATAATTTTTTAAACAATATATTAAAATACAGTTCTACTTTTCTTTGTAAACTTTTTCCTGTATTTGTCCAAATTTATTTATGCATCCACATGTAATCCTGGGCTGATTAGTCACATTTTCAAACTATTCCAGGCTCCTAGTCATCAATCTGAATTTTGTGGACCAAATTTTGAAGGCTTCAAATTCAATAGCTTACTGCTAAAACCAAGTTAATCAGGTACAGATCCATACTACTGTGTTACTGTGGTCTGGGAGTTTCTGTCAATTATGCTCCAAAGGTATTATATCTATTTGCTCAGTTTGCCAGGTGGTCTGAGCAAAAATTGTAAATATCTAGCCTGAGTTTTGTTACAATAAATCTATGACAAACAAACTTTTCTGATAACTGTGTTATTTTTGGTAAAAGCAGCTAACAAGAAAAACACGTGAATAAACAAAATATGTTGTTCAGACTATCCTCCACGATGCTAAATACTTGTTTGCAAACCTTTAGCTATGGAAGGAAGGGGATTTTCAGAAGTGTCTTCCTCTCTCAGGGGAGTCCCCTCCGCAGAGCTGCTTTACCTCTGGAACCCCCTGCTCCCATCAGTGCTTCAAATGGTAACCTTAAATCTTCTAAGGTGATTCATGTCCTGGGTATAAGCAGCCATATGACAACTCTGAACCCCACTCCTCACGCCTCCTAACCAAGATCCTGAAACTACTGGTGGCATTTGCCTGGTCACAGTAAATGCCCAGACATGAGATAGTGTTCAAAACCTCTGTTTAGGCCAACAAGGAGACATAGAGAGATATAGGGAGGCTGGGTGACTAATTCAGGCCTCCACACCTACCTTTTGGGGAACAAGTTATGTGAGATGATCCTGCCTTGCCTCCCACTCTTGTGTACCCTCCTTTCCCACCTCCTTCCCACAGGTTTCATCCCTTCCCAGAGCATGTGTGCATGGGGAGGGGTGGTACAGAGGATAAACACACTACACGGAGTTGGAAGGAGCTTTCCCCAAGTCCCCAAACCCTGTCTCTGTATGAGTTGTGACACCCCTCAGAGCTGACAGTGTGCTTCCCAGACTGAAGAAAGTAGTACAGGAATATCAATTGTGATTTTTTTGAAGTCTGAATTAATTGCAGAATAAGCTAGCTAAATGATTAGGGAGGCTGGATTTGCTTTTATAGTCCTGAATAACCACCATGCATCGTGTGGACATATGCTGTAGTTATTTAACAAAAGGTAGTGCCTTCTTTCCTGCTCTTTTTCTTAATTCTATTGTCTAGCAGGATTTTGCACAGGGGACTTGCAGTAACCCACTCAAGGATTACTTGCCGCTTACGGCAATTTGTCTGTTGGATTTATCTGCTTTGAATTGGGATGAGCCACTTGGCTTCTTCATTTTCATCTCTTCTGCCAGGAAGAGTTTGGTAGAAGTCACAGAGTTACATACCAGATGTACCAAAGCACTCAGAGGTGTTGTCATATTCACTGATGTTTGAACTTGGAGAGGTTGGCTACAAATCCTCCATGCAGCCACGGCATTCTTGGTACTTTGTAAACTGTATTTGTTATTAACGAATCTGAAGGACTTTTCTTCTCTGCCTCTCTTCCCATCATACTCATGAACACTATACACTACAGAGGACAGAACCTTCCTTTAGTGAAACATTTCAGTCACATCTGTTTGATTTTGCATTGCTCTGCTCCATAGAGCAGTAAGGGCCATCAGGAAATATCTGCTGAGCTGCCAGTGATTTCATTGTCTTGGCTAGGATTGCTATGCACAAGCTTGACTGCTTGGCTATCCAAAGAAATGAAATACTGATTGTGTAGTAGTCTAACACTGAGAGGGTCAAGGCTCTCATCTTTCCCCAGAGCCATGTCTGTTTATGTGGTGGGTATTCTTCAGAAAATCCTCCAACTCCCCCAAACCAGTGTCTGAAATCCTGATATTTCAACACATGGCTAAAGCAAGATTTCTTCAGCTAAACTTTTGATCTCACTTGTAGTTCAGTTGTTCTTCATTTGCCTTTGGAGGTGTGACTGGAGAAACATTGCATGCTGCTCATTGCATGCTGCAGTTGCTGAAATACTGGGCTGCTTCAGGGTACGTGGGGTCTGCGGCACAGGTGATGGCACAGCAGCTGTGCTGCAAGCAATTCCCAAACCCATTTAAAGCTGAAAGTAAGCTACAGTCACGCTTCAGGCTGCAGTCGAGATTAGTCTTTTAACCAGTATTTATATATCCTCAATGCATCAAAAAGTAATCAGAGGGTGGGTTGCAAATGGCAAAATTAGCATCAGTTGTCTGAAAGGTAGGTACTTAATCACAACAAACCAAACAAATTCCTCTCCAGTTCAAAAGAGTAGCTAGATGAAATTAAAAAGAAACGGGACAGATGAGATGAATTCTGTGTAGAACCTGATAATCTAAATAAAAATAATAACTTTCCATTCAGAAAATAGAAATACTTTTTTTTAATTCATAATATATTTTCCATTTTTGCTAACTTTTCACAGTAAGTAAAGTCACAACACACATTCACAACTGATGGTGTATTTCTGGAAATAAAAAATGAATATTTGATTGATATAACAATTTAAGAAACTTGTTTCTTTAGTAAGATGCTAATTGGGTGGGGATGTCTAATTGTACTTAATGCAATATACATGGAAATCTTTAATATTGCTTAATCTCAGAATTATTTCTGGAAGTGGAAGAAAAACTTAACTTAGGCAAAACAGTTTTGCTGACAGTCTTAATTCTTGGATCCATTTTCATCATTAGCTATCAAAGAAATAGTTGCAACAGGTTGTGTAGAAGCAGAGATTTCATTCTTTTTCCCCCAGACTAATAATTAATTGTGTGCTCCCAAAGTGATGGAGCAGCTTGATGTGTTTCCACTTTCTGAGGGTTCTTGGGCAAAAAATTCCTCTCGTGCAATTTAATTCATATTAGTGACATGTATTTTATAAATTCACTTCAGTCCAACAGAAGAGCAGCTGCAAAGCTAGTTGAAAGAGAAGAAAATATTTTAAAAGGTATGTTATTTTTACTTCAGATAGTTTCCTACTCTGACACCAATGAAACAATCTGGGAAGACTTTTTTATCACTGCTATTTTCAAGTACAAATTGAAGTACAGAGGAAGGAAGGAGCCATTTTTCATCAGGGAGGCTTCAGCTTTTAATGAACTCACTTTTGCAAAACTGAGAGAAGAAGTCTCAAAAAAGTCTTGGAGAAAACTCAGTTGTCTTAAAACAATTCAGCATGTAGCCTGATGTTTCCCCTGTCCCACTCCAGTGGTAGCCACAGGCATGGTGCTACTGGGGAAGGGTACCGGCACTGATGAATAACGTCATCCCAGTTTGGGAGGCACTGCCCAGGGTCGCAGTGTTGTGTCAGCCCCACATTGCTGCTCCTGCGAGGTGGCTGTTGGCACAGCTGCCAGCTTAGTGTCACGCTAGTTGAACAGATCAGGATCAGCATTGTGCCATCGGGGACAAAAACTCAATAGGTCCCCTGCTACAGGCAGGCAGTGGGGAGCCTGCTGGAGGAAATCGCTGTCACAGGGAAAGCTGGTTTTGGGGTAACCTTGGCAATCCAGATTTTTTTTCTTCCCTCTTACTCCTCGTTTCTGCCTGGCTGACAATTTGGCAAAATAAATCTGTCACCATTCCTAAATCCCCAACGAATTTAAATTTAACAATTAATGTCCTGGGTGGCTGATTAGGTGTAGACCTCTAAAATACACAGATAAGTCAATCTCTTATTTCGTGTAATGGCACATAGCTGAAAAAAACAATTCACAAATATATGCAAGGGAAGTAAATTTTCTAAGTGATGAACTAGTTATTGTGAAGAACAAAAAAAAAAGGAAAATTAGCAGTATTTTTGAGGGCTAAATTAACTCACACATGATTTACAGCCCCCAGTAAAACAAAACCAGAAGGAACTTCAGATTGTCCTTTTTGTTCTCATCTATTTTGTCATCAAGAAAGAGTGAGCAAAGTTGTTTAATGCAGTTATGCTGAAATACTGTTATCTCATTTTTCCAGTAAATCTTGACAGAAAAGTACTTACAAACCTGCAAAATCCCAGATAGTGAATGCGTCTGTGAGAGGTTTTCAAGCAAAGGAGCAGGTGAATATATTTGCACCACTAAACTGATTTGCTGTGGAATTAATCTTACCCTTTAGAAATCAGATTCTTTAACTCAAATATGTATTTCAAGATCATAAACTTCAATACAGAAACTACAGAGAAACCAAATTATTCTCAAAAATGGATTGGATAAAAAAAAAAAAAATCCCTTCAAAATCAGTTATACTTAGGGTGTGGAGCAATAATGTGATTGCAATCAATGTGAATATAAGGGAGAAAAACTTAAATGCACTAAAAAGTTTCACAAAACACTATGTAGTTTTTATACAGCTAAAGTAGGTGAAGAAAAATATTATCTTTCCAAGTCTTTTTATACTGGTGAGTAGGTCTGCACAGTGCAAACTTTTTTCTTTGTCAGACATACTTATTAACTATCACGTCTGTCATACAGACTGCTTTAACTGGTTACTTTGGTTCCAAATGGTAAAACTTAGGCTTTGACTTCACCAAAATATTCATAGTCATCATATGTATAACTGTATATATTTTTTTAATCAATCCATTAGTTTCTAATGTAGTGCTGCATTCTTACCCCAGCTGGGGCAAGATTCAACCTCACAAAACAGAATTTTAGTTGAGTAAAATATCCCATGGTTTTAAGATCAGGCACCATAAGCTCTTTATGAACAAGAGAAGCTACACAACTCAATTAGATTCTCTTTTAATTTTTGATTTATTGACAAATAACTTTTTATTTGGATATGAATCACTGTTACTGATAGCAGAAATGAATGAACTGAAATCTCTTATTTAAAAATAATGGCTTTTTGTTGCTGTTGTGTCATATAATCTAATCTGGGTTTTATGTAAAAAGAATTTTGCTGTAGTGATTTACCTTGCTATAAGGAGCAAAAACATGCAATTAAGAGACATGTGAGTTGGACCAGTTGGAGAGCCAGTTAGAGAGCCAGTACAATTTCACCACAGTATGAAACTGGTAACCAGATCAAAACACATCTGAAAAAAAGAGAAAACAAATAGCTGTGTACTATATACATACATACTATATGTGTGTGCTTGTCTGTGTATATATATATGTAAATTTTGATACTGATTTTTAAGTCCCAAATGACATTTGCAACTGGATTTTTTTAGAGGTCTTTTACTGTACAGTCTTCAGAGTCATTGCACCCCCTGGATTGAAAAAAAAAAAAAGTCAATATATCGATCTAATCAGTTATTTTATACATATAAACAACATCTGGTTGCCATGTTACAAAAACCATCTGATAATCTAAACCAAAATAATGTTAAATAATCTTGACCGCTGTTTTTTTCATCAGTATGCACAAAGTGCTAAAACAACCATTAATAGCATGAGATTTTTTGTGGCAATTCATGATGATTTCAAGAAGTAAACCATCTAAGACTAAATAATCTTTTCTTATTCCTAATTCCTTCTGTGTGAGAAATACTAAAAAAAAATATATCACTTTTAACAGAGCTAGAGGATGCTGTTAGGAATACTCTTTCTCTGTTAAAAACTGTATAAACTGATGTCTTTACAGACAGCTTGTTAGTAGATAGATAAATTCAGGCTTCCAGCCCTTGTCTTTGTTTTTCAAATGAATATCAGAAACCACTATGTAAAATCATCAGCATCCGAGTTAAACAGAAGTAGCAGATGGGTGAATTTCACACAGTCTATTCAAAATTAATATAGATGGGTGTGGGGGGAAAGATAAGGAAGCATGGGAAATTATAGTGTTTTGTTGGTATAAAATGACAGAGTTGAAAAATATTAGCTGTTTCACAGGAATAGAAAATGTAGAAAATGGCAAAAGATTAAGGCCTAAATGAAATGATCTGAATAGTGGCTTTTACTTACTTTGGCAGATGGGAGGGAGAAACTTTCTGTGCTGCTACTATTTTTTACTTTTCTCTGTATTAGGAATAAAAGCATGGAAAGCTAAGATTCAAGCTCTCCTTCCATTACCATGTAAGAAAGACATAATAGACAAGTATTGTGTTTTAAGTATTTTTTAACAACTGCTGATAGAATGAGAATTGACCTTATTTGGTTACCATCTATCTTGCAAAGTCTTTTACTATGTGAAAGACTTGATAATTTACTTTTGTTAATAATATCAGCTGTCACTCAAATAGTTTGAACAGCATAATACACACACCAGGAGACAGGATTTTGCTTTATTAATATTTTTAAATACTCAATGCCTAAGAAACTGAGAATGCCTAAGAAACAGCTAGCTCAATCACCATGTGTATGCAGATAATAGGCAATATAGAATAATCTGTACATTTTCTCATGCATTGTTTTCTTTGCCAAAGGCAACCAGAGCAGCAGAATTGTCACTTCAACAAAATTGGCCCAAAGGTCTAAGTTTTCCAAAAATATTTTGTGACTCTGAAGACCGAGGTTCTTTCTTATTCAGATGACAGCTTCAACAATCTAGGAGACATGTGTTTGCATAATAAAAAAAACCCCTTGTGGTAGGTAATACAACTTTATAGTACACTGTATTTAGGTGAAGATGACAAAGTACAATAGCACAGAGAGGAGCAGATACTGTGTTTTCTGGATATCATTACTGAGTATTTAGAAGTACAAAATGGATCATTTAGAGAATTCACAGTTAAGTGTTTATAGCGTGATAACCGCATTGTAATGTTAGAGCATTGTCGTAGTGTCCACTGATGGCTTACTGCTGAACCAGGGAGCCATTCATACAACAGCACTGCTATTCCATGTGAAGCTATGCTTTGAGTACTGACCAAAAATTAGCTCTAGATTAAACTGCTGGCTTTGAACTTGCGGAGAATGAAAAACTTATTTGCCTTTGATATTGGCCCATAAGGTGTAAAGAGAATGAGACAAGAAGGGGAGAGAAAACCTGAACATTCAAGTTTCAAGATAATGCCAAGACACTATACTAACTACCACACTGCTATACTTCCCATGCCTGGAGTGAAAGAGTAAGTTCAGAGTTTGGCTGACTCCTAGTATTAAAAAATAAGGGCACTTTCAAAGAGTAATAATTCTCCAAAATTAGTGTACAGACTATTAAACAAGACTTCATGCAGCTGTTCTTCATGTCACCTTCAGCTTAATTGGGATTTGGGATAAATTACCGAGTTGTCTTTTGTGCTGTGACTAGAAAAGTACTAATAGTTAAATAAGAGCTGTATAAATTAATTGAGCTCAGAGTTTTATAACTTTATTCATATAAATAAAAATCTTGCTAGTCTTCTGTGAATGATGATACATGTATCTATATTAAATTGCATATTTTACTTAGAACCATGAAACTTTTTTTAGGTCTTTTTTCAGTTGCCACCACAGCTAATGTGAATTATGATCAATGAATTCCCTGAGTAAGGATGGACCGCCCTTGCTTTCAAGCTTATGGATTATTTTTTTTTTTTGAAAGGTTGAGCTGTCTTTAAATAAGAACTCTGATACTATTTCTACAACATTAGTTTTTCACCTATCCATCAGCTGCTGTTTTCAGAATTTTGCTTTACTGTGTGTTTGGTACCTGTAACTCTTTAAAAAAGCACATGTGAATAAGAATCATATTTTATGAGACTTGTGTGAGAATATTCTTAAAAAATATAAAATCACTATACTGCAACATCCTACTATGGAAGCCCCCCCCTCTCCTCCAAATACTGGTATTGAGGTGTTCTGCATTTCTGTTAAGTGTAGCTAATCAGTAACTTTCATTAGAATTTAAATGCTACAACAAAACACAGAAATAGGAAGCATAATCCATGCCTTTGATGTGTCTAGAAATAAAAGCAGAAAGTGAAAGTAGAAACCCAGGAAAATGGAAATGCTGTCAGAGTTAGTAACTGGAGCTCTCTGCAGAGATGAAAAGCATGTGAAAGTCCTATGTGAAAACCAATACTTTCTTGACTAAAACCAGGCTTCATAGCTCATTACAGTGTCTCTGGTTATTATGCAGATTCCTTAACCAAATGTATACCCTACAATATTTTCTGTGTTCAAAATCTAAAGTCAGACATAGGATACACATATGACTTGGGAATTCTGTGCAGGAAGGATGTGGCAGAATCAGTCCAACAATACATTTAATCATTTGCAATGGTGTGAGGAGTCTGCATATGGGTTATTCATTCTGTTTCGTATTGGTGAATTGCTGCATGTATCTGTCAGACAGAAAATTCTGTTCTGAATTTAAGGTTTGGTTGCCTTCACTTCTGTATTGTGTATCTATATTTTGCTGCAAAGTCAATAGGAAGTGACATGAAAAAATATTGCACCTGTCATGGGGAATCATAATGGAACATCATTAAATACACTTTTTCATTCAGTCAGAGATCTTATGAATAAATGGACAGCTATCATTCAGAGCAAACTGGATTCTTATATTTAAATGGCACGATTGTTATTGATGAGGAATTATATAAATCTGATAGGAGTCTCCTTTTAAAAGAATGTGCGTCTTACATGCACAGGTTGTCTTCCTCCTCATATTAGATAGAACTGGTGTGTGTGTGTGTGTGCGCGCGCATGTGCGTGCATGCATGTATGCATGTGTGTGTGTGTGAGAGAACTGGTGTGTGTGTGTGTGTGTGTAGGAAAAAGAAGTCTAAAACTGAGTAAAAGAGTAGGAAAAGCAGAAAGATTTTGAGAAGTCATGCACTTATGGAGATATATATTCAATGCTATAGAGGGCTATGTTCTAGGACCATGAAATGTTAAAGATTTTTGAGGGCAAATAGACATTTATTAGTCCTGTTTCCTCATAGTAACTAAGTGAGGCAGGAATGGGTCGCAGCGCCCTTGTGACGCTTTCCTGTCTATTTGCTTCAGTTGCCACATGTCGCCGAAGAGGTGAGCTGTAAATCCAGGATACTTCTCAAGGTTGAAGCTGTGGACAGGGGAATGTGCTTATGCTACTCGTTGCAGGGTGCCAAGTATCAGCACTGCTTCAGAGAGCTTGCTAATTTGTTTTGTAAAGAAGAAATGGACAGAGGACCTGTGTTCAGGACATGTGCCAGAAGGGAATAAAATAAATAAAAGTCTTCCAATTTGCCAGCATGAAAGGATATTTCAGAATATATTATATTTGCTGAGGGACAAGAGACTTAACCTCAGTGGATTTCTGGATGGCCAGCCTGGACAGCTTTGCCACAATTACACAGTCATTCTGTTGATTCACCTGCATCCTTTAATTTTGGTGAGAAAAACTGCATTTGTTTTCCTATTGAACTGCATAGTTTTTTTTAACTTTTCAGCTTAGGAATTCTGTATAATACATGAAGGTGTTGCTTACTGCCTCATTGTTAGTGGTGTGGGTGAGTGGAACAGCCAAATGAGCCTAGAATAAGTTAGTAACTTGCTCTTTAAATAAAAAAACTGACTGTTCATGTTTAAAATAATGTACTTTAAAATGATCTTTACAGAATGCCCCTTGTAAACCAGTTCAGATGCAATTTTCAGTTTAGATTACAAGATAACAGGGGTCATTTAACAGTGCAGATAATTCAGGTCATTGTCAGCACCATGAGGAAGGCACCTTCATACGTCTAAATGTTTCCTGTATCTTTCCATGTTTGAAGCTGGGTTTGTACTGGGTGTTTCTGTGCACTGTTTGTAAAGAAATGCTAGAGAAGCAGTGAAGATATCAAAGTTCAGGAAACCTTGAAACTTATTTATTTAAAGATTTGGAAAGATATTTCAAGTAGCATAAGAAACAAAGAAATAATAAGTTCCCAGACAGGATATAATATAGTATAAAAAGAAGAAAAAAACACCCACTAGTAAAGGGTTAAAAGCTTGTTAAACCATAGTAGCATAACTGTAATTTTTGTGTCATGGCATCAGATTCCATTACTGAATTTACTTTTGTTGACAAGTTAGTCTTGCAGACAAGAATTGCATCCATTTTTCACTAGGTTTTAGATGAGGTCTTCCACTATTGCAATGTCCTTCCAGACTAAAGCTGACTGGTGGAATGAACTGATGATAAACGAGAAAAAAGTAATATTGTCTGGCTGCTGGGAGAAATTTTACTGGCTTTAGGTAGGATTCCAGTGCAAAAACAGCAACAGGTGTCTAATTTCCACTGGTTATAATCAGGGCTAATAAGTGGGAGAAACTGCTTGTAGAAATCTTATTGATTTGCATTAGATGACTTCCTTCATGGAAAGAAAAATAATGTTTCTTAACAGTTACTAACAAAAATATTTTGTTGAATCAGACCCATAGTCCCCGATCCCACAGACCCTTACACTGATGCAGAGGAGTAACTAGGCCCTGAAATAATTTTCAGTACCTTTGTCCTTCTAAAATGTTTGTTCAGTTGGAAATGTAAGGATTGATTTAGCAGGCACACCACTGTTCTTTTTCTAGCCAGAAATAACGACTAAATTTTTGAGGTTTGAGGATAAGGTTGCCAGGGATTTGAGTTTTGAGGATCTGGTTTCCAGAAGTGTATCAGGGGCATCCTAGACTTCTCGTCACTTCAAGGCAGCATAGAGCAACATACCGTAGCAGAGGCAGTTGGCTCAGCATTGTAAGTGAAAATCTATGGAACGCAAATATTTTCCTGTGTTATTAATAAGAAGTGCAAGTCATTCAGATGCTACAAGAGTGAGCACAGGGCACTAGCTCATTAAATAATTATTAATTTAATTAAATTAATTAAATTAAATTAATTAAAACCTCATTGTAAATCCTCATGCAAGATCAAATAATACAAACATTGCTAGAAGACTCTGAAGAATGAGATCAAACTGAAAGACACAGTTAGGAAAAGTAACTTCACAGCCTTTTTATAAAGTTCGAGGAGTCAATGCCTGCATTGCTATACTGACTAAAAACCATAGATAAGATAGACTCAGTGTGCTTAGATCTGCACAAACCCAAAAACTTCTAAGGTCCCAGAACAAACAATTTACAAATTGCATTTCTGTTTCTTTAGCAGCCTCCCTAATAATAGCCTCTGGAAGGAATTTGTTGTGTCCATTTTCTTGAGAAATCATACTGCTTTTTTGTCAAGTGTAGTCATTCCTCTTCTGTTTATTTCTTTCCCAGATATCCTGGTTTCCTCCATGTAGACAGAGTTTAAATATTTTTACACAAGATCTCACCATGGCTCCAATAATGAAACAGTCAGCAATGTTGGTTTTATGGAGAAGGCTTGTGCCATTTTGTAAACACAGGCTGGAGATCCAAAAGGCTCAGCATTTTTCTTCCCAAACTCACATCTTTCTGTCATAAATAGAGCAGTGAAGAAAATTTTTGCAAAAGTTTTCAGATTTTAAAGAACTGCTTGCAGTGAAATATTTAGTGTAATGTTCACATATATATAGATCACAAACCCTGTGAAAAAATAAAAGAAAATTTGAATTCCTTTTTAATATTTCAAACCTTCATTTTGATAGCATCCAATATGTAACTTTGCATAATATAAAATGTTTCTTTACCAATACTATTTTTTAATAAAATCTTAAAATAGTTTATTTTGCATTACAGTTCAGGAACTATACTGTATATAATATGTGTTAAATGCAATATAATGTGCAAGTTGAACAGAAATAAAGTAAGATTGTGATGTTGATACAAGCACAGTTGCCATACATATAACATTACCAAAATAAAACATTTATACCGTATTGAAACAAATACTGACACATATGCTAAAGCAAACAAATATTGAAACAAATGAATCCACAATATTGAAGCATTTTGTAAATTCCAAATTGACGTCATTTTCAGGGAGGAATTACAATTTTCATTATTTTCATGTTCACTCAAAACTAAAAAAAAACCACCACAAAAACATCTGGCTTAGCTAGCTAGTGTGTCCACGAGTGCAAGGCCTTAACACAGCATGTCTTGACGCCCTTTCCTTTAAAATACTAATTTTATTGAAAGCAATCATTTGAGGAGTGTAAAGCTCGCACTGAATCTGAACCTGCTATGGAAACTATAGAACAGAATTAAAATAATTTTTAGGAAACCATTTTGAATGAAGGTCATTTGGGAGCTATTAATGTTCAGGAGAGGGATGTTGGACTTCAAGTACATGATGCCAGTCCCTGAATTCCTCAGACCCAAGGCAGGTTTGTCACATTTTTGACACCCTAGGTAGGAAAAAGTCACCTTACTACCAGTGATGCGCATTCATGGCTGCATCAAACCAACTACAAAAGCTGGCAAGGGGCACCAACAGACATCCTGGTTCAGAGCGTGATGACAGGCTCCTTACTGCTGTCCTCCCTCTGAACAGGGGTGCCTCGGTGCCAGCACATCATTTTCTGCCATCTTTGCTACAATATGAGAAACTCTGGTAAAAACATGGGGTGAGCATTGAAAAATATTGAGTTAGTGGTATTGACCAGATAATATCTGTCCAAGCTGATTTTTATACACCCTGATTTTTACTGACAGGGCTGTCCACCGCATCTTGGGTCAGGAGGCAGTGCCTGCATCAGATCTCACTCAGTTGCCTGTTGGAGACACTTTCAGTTGCAGTCATACCCTGAGATGCTAAACTGCAAAAACCTGCACAGTGTTTTTAAAAAGCACCTGCCAGCTGCAGTAACACTACAGGTCTGGATTCTTAATGGGTATAATGAAATGTAGCTTCACTCAAAGGATGGCTTCTGTGAAATACCTGCGTGTCCACTACTTGACGATCGACTCCTTAAATACATAAATAATGAACATGTGGTATGTCCCAAATGAAATCTGATGTTTACTAATAGAAGCTGAGATGAAAACAGATGTTTTCTCACTTTTGTTAAGAGGCAGAAGTTCCAAGTGTGTCTTAATTAAATCAGAACTTCTTGATATTTATTTTGAATATTTAGAGATAACATTCAACTTCCCCAATAATTTTCCTAGGAGTGCAGCAAATGTTTAATAGCAGGAAAAGAACCAAGGCCAAGTATTGCTTCCAGTCATCAAAGCTGAGCTGAGGATGCTGAAATAACAATAAAAATAGGAACACGGATCTGAAGGCTGGGTTTTGCTCCTTGGTTTCTTTCATTCATGACGTTGTACCAGCCTATATTCTAATGAAATGTTAACACAGAAATCACGTATGTGCAGAACCTTCTGTGGTTCCCTTGAGGCCAACTTTCGCTGTCAAATCGTTTGTGTGGGAGGCAATCATTTAATGAGGTGGTCTGATTTAACGTGGATTGTTCCTAACTGGCTGGATGCCACAAACCCCTAACAGAGTGCTTGTCAAGAGATGGCTAACAGAGACAGGCTAGACAGAGCTGAACAGCCCAGGAGCTCTGTGTGCTCAGATCAGATCAGGCTTAGTGAACCGATGGAAAATGAGCCCAGCCAAGACTGCCAGTCATGCTAAACTCCAGGGTCATATGCTCTCTAGTCTGTCTACTTTAGAAAAAAATGCACAAAATTGTTAGAGCTTTTCTGAGTTCTCTGGGTTTCTTTGCCTGCTTGAGAAGGAGTTGCTTTCCTAGGCAGGGAATAAAGTGTGCATTTTCATTGCTGTGGAATGTGCCAAGCAATTTCAATTTACAGTCTCCTGAGCAGGAGTGCAGTCCATGTAATCAGGACATTATCATGTTTGCTAGTCATTCTCTGTGAGTATGGTTTCTCATAGGTTAAATTGCACTTTTAAGCTCTGAGAGCTTCTTCAGCATATTAAGCCACTGTACTACATGCAGAGCTTCTTTTATTGTTGCTGTTTCTAACAGCCACGGTATGTATTGACTAGAACAGTAATTAGCCAATTCTTCTCCCACTACTGCAAATCCTCTACTCAAATATAACCATTTGCTGGAAGAAAATATAATTCCTGTCAAAAAAAAAACAAACCAAAAAGCCCAAGCCAGCAACAGTTTCTGAATTTGAGGCATTTGTTTAATTTGTATTCAGGATTGTGCTGTTGGTTTCCTGCTGCTAAATGAAGTCAACGGCTAGGTCCTGCACCGTGCCTCAGTACAGGAGGCAATCCTGAGCACATGGTCCTGAGCACTGAAACTGATCTACCTCCTTTCATACTCCTAATCTTCCTATGGTGCAGTACTGTGATGTTTACTCATAACTATGTTCTTCTGCTTATTTCCGATAGCTTCAAATTTTACAAGAAAATAAAAGATCTCTGTTTATGAAAGTATGGATCTTTAAACAGTGTTTAATTTTGTTTCAGGCTGAGGAAGCACCTGAAAACACAACCGTAACAAAGTCCATGAAGGCTGAATAGTTCGGTGTACTTTAGACGGAATATATTCACATGGGTTTCAGTTTAAGGAGATTGTGCAGTTGTTTGATAGGTTGTGTTAGCTTGATGTCCATTAAAGACAACATGAACTAAGCCATTAAAAAGCTTGCACATTGTACTGACATGTACTCTTTAGGTAGTGTATGTGTTAACATCTGTAATTTTGGGGAACTGTTTAAAATGGTAAAAATAAGATGTTTGGAAAACGAAGCCCATACTTCATTGTTTTCTATATCCCAATCCACACTGCTCTGTAACTCCCCATCATAATTAACATGTAGCATCATAATTTAATGTATTACATCTCTGCATTTGTTCAGTCCCTCTGCAGTGAAACTTCTCAAGTCTGGAAAACTTGAGAATAGCAATGTTTTCATGAACAGCAAAGGCAACAAACCCTTTATATGTAAAGGTGGAAAGTTTTGTTTTAGCCTCATTCGTCCTTCAGCAGAAAGTGGGGCAAGGAAGAGAATAATGGAACAGCCTTTCTTTGACTTGTTGTGGGTATATGGCCATATAGCTTTTTACTGTCAGTGATTTACTCAGAAATCACTCCAATACTTTTCAGTGTAGCACAGCATTAGCTACATCAGCCATTCTCTGTCCTCCCTTCTAACTGCATTAACCTGTTGTCCTTGAATTTCTCCTTCAAGTTGTAAACAAAGGGCTCGGCAGCTTGGGTGGAAGTGGGAAATGTGGTTATTGATTTAGTCATGAATAAATGAATGTGTGCTTGAATGTATGAACTGATAAATGGATGGATGTTATTAATATTGTATATTGCAGACAACTGTCTTCATTTTAAGGAAATATGCACAAGACTGCCAAGAGTCAGATACGCACATACATTACTTTTGAGTGTTTATAACCTTTTGAGACTATCTGTATTTATGTGCTGGAGTATGCTACAGCACATTTTAGAGCCAGCTACCTCTCAGAACACACCGCAGTCTTTTCTGGAGGAATACACAGGAGTGGAAACCAGATGCACTTGGGAAGAGACACACTGGTGAGGATGTTTCACCCTGAGAAAATCAGAATGCACGTGTAGAGCATATCCTGGGAAAGGTGTGGGCTGCGTGCGGTAGATATGGACTCAGAGGCCCCTTCTATACCAAGATCATAAACACATTTTTTGAAGTGGTCTATTTCAGTTTTTAGGTGAAATCCATGATTTATAGTTATGCCTTTACATAACAAACATATTTATCTAGGCCTGGTTGCATTTACTTGTCCTAACACATCTCCATTTCATTGAAATACGTGCTTTCTAGAGGCTTCTCTACACAGTGCTTCTAGTTATCCTACTAGTTATATAGTTAATACATTGCAGATGGTAAAAAACTACACTGTTATATTATTAATGCAACACAAAGAAAACCCTCTTTATATCAGGACAGCTTATTTTGATGCTAAATGGAAAGACATTTTGTCTTGTAAGAGACAATGTAATACTAGTTTGTTAAAAGCAAAATTGAAGGTTTATTTCTAAGGTTTATTTGTAAGGTTTGGTTTGGTAAAAGCAGCCTCCTGATAGTAAAATTAAACTGGTACAAATGTTACGTTTTGACCAGCCTCAAGGGGAAAAAAATGAATTACATCTTTGTACAGGCATGATTTTCTGATATTAACCATTACCCAAACCAAATGCCCAGTAGCTGAGAGTCAGGAATTATGTGTAAAGGGAGAAATGTCATTACATGGCCTACTGCAAGTTCCTTTTCCAAAGAGCCTAACAGCTATAATGGAATTAACAGCTATTTTAACAGCTGGACATTTTCCTTTGCTTTAGATGGTAAATTTTGAAGCCCAAAGAAAGGGAGACAGGAGGATATTTCCTCAGCATGGTTGAGTGAAACAGTGCTGTTAAACAACAGCAAGCAATTTGTGTTAGCTGTGGCAAAGAAGCCTGTTGCTGAGCCATGGCCATTGTTAATGTTACTGTGGCAGGGAGATGAGGGAAACCATACAGATTAAAGCTGATTATTACTTTTCACCAGAAATGCACAAAGGCTTCCAACAGGTACACTTCAGTGTTAAACAATGGTTTGCAAGGCAAACATATTGTAATCTGATCTGTGCTTCTTCCATCCTGATGCTTCACCAGTTACAGAGGAAAAATGCAGTTGCCATCACAGCTGGGGAAGACAAGCAGAGTGGATTTGGTAACTGAGGAGCCAGGGATCACAGTTGTATTGTTGCCTTGTCCATTGTTTGTCAGGAAAGTAAATTAAGCATCACTTTCCTGATTAAATTTCCAACAAATGAAGGACAGAATTAAAGGAATATAATGAAATCCGAAGCTGTTGTAATCCCTTTGGAAATTACAGTATTACAAATTGTAATAATCCAAAACCTTGATTGCAACCCCTCTCCCATTCTGTTCAATCAAATCAGCAAAGTACAGATAGTAGGCTGGTTTTCTTTGCCTCTTGATTCTTTAGACTTTCTGGGAGATATTTGCTCTGAAGTGTGTAAGAGATCACCATAAATCTTTTTTCAAGTTTCTTTCTGTTCAGAAGTGACGACAGCTCATCTTAATATATACAGTAATGGAGGAAAAGAATGTAACTTTTAAATAATTATATATGAAAATCTATTTCAAAGGAGTCTTTTTAAAGACTAGTATTTTAAGAGCAGTCATTTATTAAGCCAACCATAGAAAACTGTTGTTGTCTTTGAGCTGAATTTATGAGTCCTTATTTTTCCCTTACCGGGGATAACAGACATAGCTGAAGGACAAAAAGGATGATAGTATCTATATACGATATTTCTAAACAGATAACTGATAAGACAAACAGATAAATTAGAGTGCCTCAGACTCTTCTCTCTTTCCCTTTTGAGGTTTAGTCTATTGATTTGTTACATTTGTTTTCCTTTTCTCCTTCAAGGTATTGCATATGTATTGGTAATCTCTTACTAATTTTGTAGCAGAAGGTAGCAGTAACTGAAGGCATCCATCAGCTCAGTACACTGACTATATTTTGCGGGTCAGATCAACCTCCTCTGATACTCTTAAGGCTTGTAATTATTAATCTTTCTGTGTGTCATTCCCCTTTTTCTTCGTCAGAGATGTATCTTTCTTCTCTAAAGGGTGCCCAATGCAAATTTTGTTCTTAGGAGATTTTAGATTATTTGTTATTAAAGATGTTAGATTAAGATTTTAGTTTTGTAGTTATTAAAGATTCGATCATTTGCCACCTAGTACCGACTGATACACTGTCAGTTCCAAAGCATCCCTTATTTATGTTGTATTAGAAAACTTTGATAGTTTGACACATCCACTTATAAGCAAAATGAATTTTTTGCTATCTGATGCCATATAAGCACTACATTTAAATGCAAAATCTATTTCACTGGCAATCTGTGACATCCCCAACAGTGCTGAATTAAGGTGGTTTTGGTCCTCTCACTGGATTTCTGCCTTACAACATGCATGGCCTTCTTTCAACCTTCACTCAATGTCTTAGATTATAATGCAAGATTTAGGGATAATTATAAAATGCCTGCTTTGTAATTTACCTTAACCTACTAATACGCACTCTCAGTAGCAACTCCATTTTAATTTAGGTTTTGTCAGGGAATCATTATGCCTGCAGATAATTATCTAACATGTTTGCCAGGCTGTGTAACAGATACAGTCTTCACAGCATCTCCGCTTTGTTGTTCAGCGTCAGGTGAATTACATTTCTCTCCAAGGCAGTTACCGTTAAAGACCTTGAAATGAAGCTTTCATCATTTGCTGATTGCTTTCACTGTAACAAGATAAAACTTGAAGCATTTTATTTATTCTTTGTTGTCCACATACTAAAATTAAATAAAGTGATCTCTTTGCCATTCTGGTATAATGAACATTCATGTTTTAAAGGCAGTTAAGGCAATGATGCTTTAAAATATCTTCTAGGATCACCAGGTTAATCAGAGGAGTGATAGGGAAAATACAGACCAAATTTGGTGTGCCTTGATGTAATATTCAAAAACATAAAATTAATTCGAATTTAGCCTCTCTTGATATTTTGGAAGGTGTCATCTGTCAAATGCTCTTGTTTATGCATTCCTATCTGTCCTCCCTTTTGAGGCCATGCATGCCTCTGCTGTCAGAAGGCTGCAGATTTTACAAACTTGACCCATAGCAAAGGAAGCCCTTGCCTGTGATGCAGCGGCGGGTGCAGCAAGGTGGCCATCCCTCCCCAGAGCCTGGGGAACTCTTGGATGTTTGCACAGACATGAAGATGCCTTCCACTGTAAAGCTGACCCTACCCTTTATATTTGCCAAACCATATAAAGCGCATTTTGTCATTGGATCACTTAGGGATGCGTGGAAGTTTTATTCACTAGCAAATGGTAAGTAAATAAGTTACATTAACATTCTTCTCCTGAGCCTGTGCACTTGCCTTCCTGTGGGCTAAAGATCATTTTTCGCAGCTTACCAAGAATATTAAGAGGTCTTTGCACTGCAAATCCTTTTGCCTGCTTCACTAATATTACTTCAGATATGGACTTAGTTGCTACAGCTGTCTCCTGGGCAACATCAGTTAAAATCCTGCTTCTTCTAAGAGGGCTCCTGGGAATTGGTTTCCTGTCAAAGCCTGTTGATTTCTGAGCTCAGCCCTTTTCTTGTCAGCTAATGGGTACAAATTGAGGAAATGGGCAGCATGTTAGAGCAGTGTGAATAAAGGAAGTTTTGCTAAATGAGGTGGGTGGTGGAACCATCTGGACATTTGAAAACTTGCCTATTTCTCGTCTAGATAATTACCTAATTTCACTATTATTAGGCATGCAAAGTCCAAATGGCAACATCTTTTGCCTGTGACTTAAAATACAACATCAAAATGCCTCGGTTTTTTAGATGTTAAACTGGTTATTATTTTTCTCTGCTGCATTATTTTGTAGTTGTACTTTTTATTGATTCTTCTTGTGCTTTTATTTACTAATAGTTGTATGCAGGTTAGGACCCTTTCCTTCAATGATGTTTAAAGAAGCCTTTTACATCCACTTACAAATTAAGAATAGTTTTGAAGGCTTTCTGGAGAATATGCATTAGTGCTTGTTCACTATTTTAAATGTTGAGTAGTATGAAAAAAATCGTGAAACACTTTTATAATGGGATCCAGTCTGTAAACCCCACGCAAAATCAGGGGTAACTGCAGGATATACTGGACAAGAGCAGTGAAACAGAACAGCTTTTAGCTCTGTTGGTACAGCACACAAAATATATTCCTGGAATCAGCCTAAAAGACTACTCTTTGTTGCTGCTTCTATGTGAATTCATAGGGAGACAAATTTTCCAGCTGAATAATAAGTTGTAGGGCTTTTACTGGTTTGACCGCAGTTGTTTTTCATCTGAGAAACTTGATAACATTGAGAGAGAAGGCCAAATATAAAACATAGTGTAGATGCACTTTGCATCTTTAAAATCCTCGCATCATTTATGGGAAACATGATATTTAGATCCTGCCCATTGTTTATGTATTCACTGAACTTTACTAGAAACTTTGCAGTGAAAAACAGATTTTCCTTCAAAATGCATTTATGTAAACTTTTAGATTTATAGATTATTTTAGATTTATTAATGGAGAGCATCAAATGGAATATTTTAGACATCTTGTCCAGGAAGAGGAAAGAAGGACAGCAAAAGAAGGAAAACACCATAGGACAGCAAGAACAAAAAGTCAGAATCTGAGGTTACCAACACTGAAAATGGAAAAAAGAAAACTTTCTTTTCCTTTTTTTTTTAATTTATTTTATTTTCACCTTCAAGTAAAGAGTTCCTTCTCATTGCATCATTCATTGATGGTGTAATTCTTGGTAAAATAAATTGAAAATTAGCAATAAATACTCCAAATTTGATTATTAATCACCATTATTAACTAGATGCATGGATATTAAAAACAAGTATGTTCACTTTGGATTAAATTTGCAATCTGAGTATTAAAAAATGGTATGACTTCTATTCCATCAATTTATGGAACCTGATCAATCAGACACCTAAGAGATTCTCTTTTTTCAACAGAATGCCTTTTCTTCTGTTGAATACAGAAGTGTGCATGCAGACCCCCATGAGCAATATGGTGGGGTGTTCTCTGAAGATGCAGTTTATTCGTGTACAAGAAAGAAGGGAAGAAAGTTTTAGAATCATGTCTTCAGTAACAAATTTCTACCATGCCGTGCAAATTTAATGCTGCTTTAAATACTTTCCTCTTCCAGGTTGCTTGCTATCTGATTGTTTACTTCTAAAGTTGACATTCATTACTTAATGAAAAACAGAAAAAAAATGAATGAAGATATTAGAAGATACCGTCAGCTGGGATTCTGTGGAGTCTTTGCCTTGTTCTGGTGCCCCCATGTATATGTTGATGTAGTGCAAAGGGATAACAGCTACTAGAAGCTTATTGCCATCTATGAAGGCAGCACAATAGAAAAGTCTGGTTTACGCTGAATTTGAAATATGAGGAATCACACTGGCTTTAGAGGGAAGGAAGACATAGTTAATTTTTATCTAACTAATGGAAGCAAGCCATGTTTCTTTTTCTTTTTAAGAACAAATAAATATTAATTTCTGTTTCCTTTTCCCTCCCTCCCTTATGGGTCCAGAGAAGTCAGCATTTTCAGTGGTGCATTACTCAGAATTTTGCCAGTCCTGGTTCCTCAGAGACTTATATCTCTCATATCTCGTATCTCGGGGCAGTTCACCTAAAGAGCTATGTATGCCCAATTTGTGGATAATTAGTTTAATTAAGGCCTCACACTTTTGATAATAAACAACTGATGGCATGAAGTGACAGTCTAACTCTTTGAGGATCTAAAGGTGAAATTATCCAAATAATTTTGTTAATTGTTGTTATTGTTATTGTTATTATTAATGGTGTTGTGGTTTAACCCCAGCCAGCAGCTAAGCCCCACACAGCCATTCCCTCCCTCCCCATCCTCTGCTAGGATGAGGGAGAGAACTGGAGGAGTATAAGTGAGAAAACTCATGGGTTGAGATAAAGACCATTTAATAAGTAAAAAAAAAAGTCGCACATGCCAGCAAAGCAAAATAAGGAATTAATTCCCTGTTTCCCATCAGCAGGAAGATCTTAAGTCATCTCCAGGAAAGCAGGGCTGCATCACATGTAAAGGTTACTTGGGAAGACAAAAAGTCATCACTATGAATGTCCCCCACCTTTCTTCTTCTTCCCCCAGTTTTATATTGCTGAGCATGATGCTATATGGTATGGGATATCCCTTTGGTCATTGGGACCAGCTGTCTTGGCTGTGCCCCTTCCCGACCCCTTGCGCACCCCCAACCTGCTCGCTGGTGGGATGGGGTGAGAAGCAGAAAAGGCTGTGTAAGCGCTGCTCAGAAGTAACAAAAACATCCCTGTATTATCAGCACTGTTTTCATCACAAATCCAAAACATAGCCCCATAGTAGCTACTGTGAGGAAAACTAACTCTATCCCAGCCAAACACAGTACAAATGTGAAACATGAGACAGCAAAAGAGCTACTTCCAAGGGAGACATAACAAAAAAGCCATGCACATTTTCAGGAATTAAAAGCACATAGGAATTACACAAATTAAAAACACAAGAGCAAATAGCACACTGTTAGTTGTACACATTCTTTCTAATGAATAACAGAAGAAAACAAGAGGAACTTCTGTTCCTTCATCAGAAGAACTCCCAGAGGCAATAAATCATACAGGATTTGGCAGGAATTTTAGACTTTCTATATCCTCTCTGCAGTTCAGCTAAATCAACAAAGTTATTTATGAATGAGTTTGTCCCAGGAAGAGGACAAGGCAGGGTTTTTTTGGTTATTTGTGCTGTTACGGTCTTTGATTTCACCAAGCTGAACTTCTGCACCCACCAGCTGCCCAGAACAGCTTAAGCACTTGCCAAGAAGGTGGAGACCCCAGCTTAGTGCCTCTTCCCTACCCCCATCTATGTTCAATGACCAAAGCTCTCTTATCTCCTTCCTGTTTCGTGTTTTGCCCTCAGCGTATGGATGTGATTTCACTGCAAAGTGCACTTCCCTCACATGCTCCATAAAGAACTGCAGCAACAAATTCAGATCAGTTAGTCTTTTAGAGGACTGTCTAAACTGGCATAGGATCAGCCAAGTTTGCACTAGTGATTGCATGTCTTTTGTCAGGAGAATGTCAGAAAGCCTTTGTTCATAATCAGACAAAAATGCCAGCACACAAATGTAAAATTTTTCTAGGTTTCTCAGGCCAATTAACGAAGCTTAATTCAGTGTATTCTAAAACCAGGAAATACACAGCTGCGGTAAAAATGATTGTTAAGTATACAAACCCAGTACAGAGCATAAACCAGAACCTAGTACCCATCTAACAGATACATGCATTGTCATAACTGTGTCACATACAAAACACGAACTACCAAGGCATTACAGGCATTCAAAGTGTGCTACCAAGTCAATATTAATCTGAATGTTTGTATAGATAATGCTAGTAATTTGGGAAAACATTTTTTTTTTTACTATTTGGACCTCTCCTATGTATGTTCTGGTAAATCCAAATTTTCTTCAAAGCATCAGTATTCCCTTACCATCATGTCACTGGGCTTGCTAAATAATACAGAATTTGAGAATATACCCAAAGACACCTTTTTTTTTTCCTTAGAGTTACTTGTGCTTGACTGTCAGCTCTTATTCAATAGTCAAAAAGGGAAAACTTGATTTTTTTTCCCATTTTTGATTTATTTTCATACAACTTGGTGGTGTTCGTGGTAAATGACTTTGGGAATTCTGTTCAGGACTGTGCTAGTTCATAATCACACTATTAAAGATACAGTTGTATACAAGATTATCTTTGTAATGAAGTTTCCAATGAACCCAAGTGAATCAAGCAGGGGAGGAAGAAGAGGTCGAGAACGATAGGAGGCAAATAGCAATCTGTAAGAGGAGCAGTGGTGTCAGGGATATTGATAACCCAGTGGACTGTGACAGGTGTAGTTATGTTCAGTCTCTGTGGGAGATCTATAGATACAGCTGGATGCTCTGGAAGAAAAGATGGAGAACTAGCTGTACAGTGAGATTTGCAGAATCTCAAGTCAAAACTAGCTGATTTTCTTTTAACTGCAACTGTTTGGCAAGTCAGGACAGGTTAAACATGGAAGATAGGTTTAAGACATAGGAGATGCAAATCAATTCTTATTTGTATGAGCTCTGAATTCGGCTTTGAACAGGTTTGTGCTGAGCATTTGGGAATTTTAGACAGAAGGCTCCCTTAAGCTGCATATTTGAAACTCATATTTGCCTGTGTACAACAGCAAGGAATTGCATAGTTACCAATATTTTAACCCTCTAGTCTCACTTTTGAGTTCAACATAAATGCTATCAGAAACAGTTATGACAAATTACCAGAATGTGAGCCCCCAACTTCTACCTGGATCCACTTTTTTTGGTTTCCGCCCCTATCTGCCAATGTCCACAAGCAGTCACAGTTCTCATTTTTAAGGAGAACAATTGCTTCACCTGTCCAGTGAAACAAGATATGCCAGTGGAGTCACAAAGGGATCTAAGATTTTTGAACACTGTCCCTCTGTCTCTGCTTCCAGACAAAATTTCTTCCCCAAAATTTTTGCAATTTTTTTTTTTTCTACAAGTTTTTTTGTTCTGAGATCAGTGATGGAATGTTGCTACGTATTATATGCTATGGGCAGTGACCACAGATCATGACAGAAACAGGTAGTTTTTAAATAATCAAGTTTTGGAAGTTCAAACTATTATTTTTTATTATTAACATATACAGACAGCATATAGTATTTACAGATTAACATCTGGGCACATTTAAGATTTGGCCTCTAGGTAAAAGATTTTTAGTCCAAAAACAATGTATGTGAGCAAAGGACTATGAGGGAACACTTTTAGGGATGCATGTTAATAAGGTAAAAAAATTATTTATTGAAGTTAGTGCAGTAAGTAATTATTTTTGTTCAACAGGAAACATTTTAATGTCTCAATAGAAATAAAAATACTATTAAAAGCTAGTGAAACTTTTGGCTAAAAATATCTCATTAAAATACTGAGGTTTTGCTTCAGAAGGGACTTGGGCTTTCTCAGCCAAGCAGTGCTCAGTTTTCAAGCTGCAAAATTGAAGTCTAAGATACTTAGATAGGTACTGAGGGTCCTTTTTTTAGTGAGATTTTTTAAAGACTTTACCTCAAGGAAAGTAATTCCATGATCTAAACATTAGTATTTCAAGTCTAGTGTGGTCTTGATTTCTCCAGAGTGCTTTAGGTACCTGCACAGAGCTTTCAGGTATTGTCCAGGATTTGCAGGAGAGCTGACCCTCCCTGTAGCAGCAGCTGGAGACATGCTGAATGCACTGGATTGTTCAAACAGCATCACCCCCTTTGGCTTGACAACTGGATCTTAGGTTTCTTCTCCTTTCTTCCTGAATCCAGGCAGAGATAAGCCTTTCAAGAAGTAGAAATACTGCTCGTGTATTCCCTTTCTTTTCAAGGTTTTTGTGATTAAGATGCTCACTGATGGTTTCAGAGACCCAAGTTCTCTGATTAGGATACTCAGACACATCTTCAAGAGTCTCTTAATCACCCACCTGTCCTGGAGAGAAGAGGCAGGATTTGGCATGTTAAATTTATTCTTTCTTTTTTTTTTTTTTCAGAAATTAATTCAGGATTCTCTAAGAAAGAGAAAGAAAGAAGCACAATTCTATGTACAACTAGTTAGAACACTCCGTTGGGGTTTAAGAGACTTGGCTGCTGGTTTCCACATTTATTTATTTTTTTTTTTTTTTTGGTCATTGTTTACAGAGTGAGTGAAGAACAAATGAAAAGGAAGTGTTATACTAAGTACTATTAAAATGCAAAAGCAGCGTGAAATACATTCAAGGACTACTTATTTAGACAAATGCCACCACTTGAGTTTTATCTCATTAAAAGATACTTACAAGTTTGTTAAAATAATACTTCTTAATTCAGGCTATGCAATTACTAATGAAAACTAGCCTAAATTTGGCTAAAATGCTTTAAGCTTAATAGACAATTCAGACATAGCTCTTTCAGCTAGGAGTAAGGCTGAGCAAGAAGTGTTGGTAATTAAACAGAAATTAATAGAAGAGGAAGAACTCTCCCAGTGGCCATTGAAGCCTGCCTGTAAATATAGTAAAAAGCTATGTGCCTGCTGTAATTCAGTGGCTTCCTTGGAGTTATATCAAGGACCAAGCTGTGTAAATTGTTGATTCCAAACAGTCTTAATTTACAAGTAAACCTGGGTGCTTATAAAAAGAATATCTGTTCTCCTGAGAAAGAATGTAAACTTTTAGTGCTGCGTCCAATATCTCTTCAGTATCATTTCAGCTCACAATGGCTTTTGGTCTCCACATAATACTTTTCCTAGAAATCCCATTAATCCCAGATATAATTAAATCATTGAGTAATTGCCAGAATTCAAATGAACACTAAGTACAGCCAACAAGCTTTGAAGGAGCTCACTTTTCAGAGCCATTATCTGAGATACGAGTATCAGGGCCAGACTCTTACCTAGACAAAGCCAGCTGCGAGGAACAAGGTGTTAACTTCCCTGTCACAAGTAGCACAGAATCAGAGGGAGAAGAGGGGAGAAAGGAAGCAAGAGGTACCTAAGGAACTATAGTTCCCACTGTGTCTGTTGGTAGCATGTGTCCTGTAGTAATGTGTCACGTGGGTGTAGTGGTGCTATCCAAGTACTCTGGCTGAAGAATTGGGGAATGTGGTGAGTAAAGTCTATACTCTTCTTGTTTTGGAAAAGAGTATCTGCATTGGCATGCAAACAAGAAATATTAATCAAGTAGGTTGCTCTCCTTAGTATGTCCAGAATGAAAATTTGGGAAGGGTCAAGCACAGAAAAAGAGGTGGTCCCTCTAGTTAGGACAGCATCAGTAAACTCAGAAGAGCCAGGGCTCTGGTTTGAGCACTGTCACTCAATCATCTTCAATAGTCCTTCTCAGAGTTTGTTAACACACTCCTTGATTGAGCTTCTGGCTGTACTAAGACATTTCCAGATAGTGCCCATGCTTCCTTCAAAGATAACATGATCAGGACCAAGTTGCAACAAAAGGCATAGAAGAGACCATCCGTTTTGTGGTGTGAAAGGCTTCCACAAGCTCTGCTTACAACTTACTCCCAGGGCTAGAGGCCTTGCCCTTCTTATTTAGCAGAACAGTTGTCATTTCTTGGCCCAGGAACAGATGAACCTGCTCGCAGTGATTTCATGTTCCCACTTCTTAGCGATGGCAGGAATAAATAACACTGTAGGTTTCTGGTGGCATATACAGCTTATTATTTTATTTTGTTAACTCTAGTTCCATAGATTTTTGCTATTGTTTAATATCATAGCGAGATGTTGTGGTACACATAGCAGTGCATATCAAAAGAATCCCATTTATAACACTACTCTGCCTCCATCACTGAACTAGCGATAATATTTTGATGGCTCTTTCTGATAACTGTATTATTGTTTGTGGAATCATTCATCTAATTTCAAGGAACATTACTTCCAGAAGTAAACTCAATCATTTCAAATATGTTCCAAACTGTTTATTAAAGATTTCAAAATGTGCGACTTAAGCACAAGATTCAGACAGATTTTATTGTGTGCCATTAAAACAAGAAGCATTACATTGTGAGGCCTAAAATCATATATACTCAGGCAAAGTTCATCTTTTTTCTCTTTGTAGGTGTTCTGGTGTAGTGTGACACAGCTGCTTAAGCACTTTGTGGTTTATTTTTCCGTTTACTGTAACCTGCATATTTATGTCTCTGGAAATTGGAAAACCTAGTTACGATTTTTCTTTTGGTAGCTTTCAACAGTCAGTTGGCAGGTTGTATTTCTCTCTCTGCTGCCTCTTTTCTTCACCCTGGTCTTCATTCTCTCTACTCTGGCTTCTGGCTGATTCTTCTGGCCTCTTAGCTGGGTGATACAGCTCTTACAAGGAGATTTAAGCAGTTTGTAGCAGTGAGTGAACACTGCTTGATAAACCTGCTGCTACTCTGCTTCCTAGGATTTAATGCATGTCACAGACCTACAGGCTCTGCTGTAATAAGATCACTGAATAATTGAACATAACGCCCTGAATCCTGCAAACAGGAACTGTATTGCCACATCTTATGTCGTGAAATCTAACAGAATATAGGAATATGAGTTTCATATTTATTTGTGAAACCTTTTATGAGGCTGTATGTAATATTTTAACTAAAGTATAGGCTACAGCATGGGTTGTAAAACAGAGATCAAGGATGCAGCTCCTGTGTGAGTTCTGCAGTTTGTCTGGGGACTGGAAATGTGACCTACTCAATAACATGCATGGTCGTTATTAGCTCTTCCAACAGTATATGGGCAGCACAATCAGTGTGCAGTTAGTTTTTCAAGCAAGTGAAAGGGAAATCCAGAAAGTCAGTAATTTAAATAGATATAATACATCAGGTAGCCAAGAGTGACAAGGGTCACTGGAAGGACAGGTAGAATATTAAAGGACTAAAAGACAAGGGAACATAATTTGAGGAAATGAAATTGGAGCAGAAACTATAAGCATAAATTAATGTTAGCAGGCTGACAGAAGGAAGGGGTTTGTACGGATAGGAGCTGAAAGATGAAAATTATAGTGGGCTGTGTGATACACAGAGGATCGTTAGCTAAACAGAAGCTTTACAACATTAAATCATGTGCAGGAGAAAGAGACAAATCTCACTGTACACCTAGGAGTTTAGGGCATAATACTGCAGATGAGAAGATGTTGGATATGTAAGCACTGAAAGAACTTAAAAAATTGTTAGAACATAGAAAAGATTAAAATGTAACACCAAGTATAATGGTCCATGTTACCTAACACCCTTATTTTTACTGGCCAGTAGAACATGTTAAGGAAAGAGGATAAGAAATAGGAAAGTACAGAACAATCCTTCCTGTTGAAAGTCTAGAAATCAGTGCTTTAGAGACCTTCAGAGTTCAGGCTGAATTGAATCAGAAATCCAGGGCTAAATCTTTCATGACTTTTCCATGAAGTAAATGTCCCTGAAGTTCTGAAATTTTGAACATATATATTTTTTTTTTTCATGAATGAACAGTTCTTGATACTGTCTACACCTTGACTTCTTTCATTCACATCCTGTGGCAATTAGTTTCATAATTTGATTACTTGCCAAAAGAAAAAGTACTCCCTGATGTTTGTTTTTAACTTTTATGTTTTGCAAAATCTTGAATATCTACTAGACCTTGAATTATGAAAAAGACAAAATCCCTTCCCTGTTCTTCTTTTCTATATCATTATTTACTTTACGAATTCCTACATCTTCTGATTTCAAAGCAAAGCCATCCTGGTGATCTGTTTCTCCTCCATTTTGAGTGATGCTGTTCCTTACCTCTGATTATTCCAGTAAACTTTTTCTCAATTTACTTTATCCATTTTGAGATGGGGCAGCCCAAATTGCAAACTGCTAACCAATGTAAAGGCATTCCTTTTCTCATTCCATTTCTCTTTTAACAGTTCCTAGCATTCTATTTGTCTTTCTGATCACTAATGAGAACCACTTTGTCTTTAGAAAACCATCAAAAAAGTTTGCAACATCTCTTTCTTTTATGGCAACAGATACACCAATGCACTATGTACATATGGTTAGGGGTTTTTTCTCCATATATGTTGCTGCACATGCTTTTTTATTGGTCACTAAAATGAAAGACTTGATAACAAGGCTTCCTTCATTAACTTTTTAATGTCTGCTTTATTTTTAATTTTGTGCATATTAAAATGTGAATAATTTTGAAATTATTGATACTAATCATTTTTTCTTGGCCTCTGAAGCTTCTTCTGGTTTTAGTTGAAAGACATTACCAAGAACTCTTTGGAATTCCAGTTCCCTCTTTTAGCCATTTTACTTATCTCCTATGCTGAGTTTATCAAAATGCCCTATAATAATTTTGTGAACTCTGATAAAAAAAATAGTGCTGAATCTTCACCATGGCTACAATGTGTCTATGAATTTTATTCTGCATTATGCTATCAATGTGTTGGCTAGAAATGAGATATACTGGAGCGGTTTAGAAATTGCTATTATTATTATTATTATCATCTCATCATCATCATTCACCATCATCATCATCATCACTATCATTATTATCATCACTATCACTATTATCATCATCATTATTATTCCATTACCTGTTGTCCTCGGATACTGAGGCTGGTTTGAATGATAGCTTAGTGCTTTCCTACTTTAATTCCTAGAGAGACTGAGTGATGTATTCAGTTTGTGGTAGATTTTTACTGTTCTATTTCTGAGTCTGTCCAAAACCTTTTCTATAGATTTTTCAATTGAGCAAGTTCTTCTGATGCTTTCCCCTTTAAACTAAAATTTGAGTTTTAGAAGCTTTCTAAACTGTTTTGCAGTCAACACTGATAGAAGGAAGTAATTTAGTTTTTTCCTCTGACCTTATTATCAGTGAGTGTACTTTATATACCTTGCTTATCTGTCAGCCCCACTGCATCTTTGCCAGGTTTCCTGCTGGTGTTGAGGCCTTGACGAACATCTGGTACTTGATATGGAAAAAGATCAGAAGCTGGAACAGGGATGTAGACAGACAAGAAACACGGCTGTAATAAAAATAAAGGACATAACAATATTTTTTTATATCTTTGATGAGTGCTATGTACAAATTGCTGAAGCAAGAAAAAAGAAGGTTTTGGTAAACAAGAAAGGAGCTGGTGAGGTCCTAGAAACAATTGAGGCAAGATTTAAAGACTTACGGAGAAAGGACAGAGGCAGTGATTCTGAAAATGAATATATTTCATTATTAAAAAAAATGGGTCACTGTTTCCAAAGGTTTCACTTTCCTCACTCTGAACACTAGACCAAGCTAACTGGAGAGATGACTTTTGCTATTGTACCAGCTCATCTAATTGTCAGGTTCATGACACAGAACAAAAAAGTGATGCCTCCTGAGGGCCATGCTTGCACCCTAATAAGCTTCTACTTTTCTGTTGACAGTGATGGCAGACCCATGCGCAGCTGTTTGTCCCTGTTGGTTAGTATGAAAACAGTGAGATCAATTGGTATTTGACATCCCTGGTAGTCAAGCCTGGTGTCTTGCATCTAAGCCTGATGTGTCTAGCATCTAAGGGTGGATTTTAAGAAAGAAAAACTGTAGATATTTTAGTTTAAATATTTTTCTTAATATCTTTATTTCTTCATTTGCAGAATATGGGTGATAATATTGACTTATTTTCAAGGAACTGACAGTTTCTGCTCGGTTATTTTCAGTTGCATGCAAATGATTCCCTGCAGGAATGTTACTGTTCACAAAGTTTAAAATGGAGTAGCCTGTAAATGCTGAATACTCTTCTTTTTGATTTTATCACCAAGACAGAATATATGGTTTGGGAGTGCCCAGGCTTATATGGGGTTACTGTTCAGAACATTGCACTTTCAAGATATAATTGCTTGACTTTTCCTACCCTTTGCATTTCACTTCAAGTATGAATGTCAGCAAGGGTTTTAAAGAGCTTGTGAAAGTACAGAATAGTGAACTGCAATGTCAAACAGTGGAAGGTGAATACTTGCTGAACATTGTAAAAGAATGATAAGGGAGTGGTAGAAGATTAAAATCTAGTTGGCACTCTTAGCTAGTAATAATCTAGAGGGTATATAGACAGCTGAGCTTCTGAAAGTCTGATGTAAATGCATTCTTCGTACCTCAGCTTTCTGCTGAGTTTCTTATACTTCTGAGCTGTTCTCAAAGTAGCCCGTCTTCTTTACCTATGCAGTCTTACTGCATATAGATCTTGTTAGCCAGGGAAGATTTTTGCTGTAGAATTATGTTGGCAAAAAGACATGATTTTTTTTTTTCTAACTGCTGAATGTAAAGCTGTTCTACATGCCTACTGAAAGATATTGCTTGATTTTGTCAGGGTAAATAGCATTCTGGGCTCAAATCCCAAGAGTTTTGAGGCAGAAGACAAATGCATACAGTGTTTATAAATTATTAAATATTCTGATGTCTGTGACCTTTATTATTTCGATTCTCTTTTTTCCTGTTCTCCCTGCTACATCCACCCTTTTCCTTAAGTAGAGTTATGGAACAGTGCCATCTCTCAGAACTGTTAACTGTTAACCCAGGCTGTAAGTTCATAAACAAAATAAAATATAAAAGATCCATAGAGAATACAGATACTTTTTCCTGAATATTAAAATAATCCAAAATTCATAAATCATGTACTCTGCCTTTATTATTTTTTTGTTGCTGGACATAACTCACAGGCAAACACTGGGTTCATTCCTTTGTTGTATAGTCTGAGTTTTAGACAGGTTTTAGGGTAGGAACCTCTTTTTTTGTTCAGTATTTCATAAGCCAGGCTTGGATAAAGGTTAAACTTCATGAGAGCAGCATTTCTTTTTCTTTTCTGTATTACAATTTTAACATTAAAGATTAAGTCATCTGGCAATCTTCTGATCCTAAAACAAATCAATATAAATGTTATACATGCAAGCTATGAATATATATATATAAAGTAAACTATTGTTGTATTTATGTATCTGTACCTGCTGAGGTCCTGATCTTGTCAATAATTTTATTTGTGTGTTTACTCCATATCCACAGGTCAGGTTCCTGGAAGTACCAGTTCTGTTCTTCACAGTTAAAGAAATTAGTAAATGTTGGCAAAATGAGGGTGCAGATGCAGTGACTTGTTTTTTCTCTTAATATTTCTTTTTGTTAATATAGTACTTTATTTCTGGAGAGTGTTTATTGTTGTTTTAAAAATGAAATTGCTTGGCTTTTTACATTTCACTCCTCTGATACTATTTTGGTGGGAATTGTTTAGTGCTATAGGTGTCCATTAGTGCCAATCATTGCAGGGTGATGATTTCCAATTATTTTCTGTATTTGAATTAACTATCATTACATGAAACTTTAAAATAAATACTTTACTCATGCCATTCTGTCCTTAGTGTTGTTCTTTACAATAGGAGGGCTTAACTTGTCTTCAAAGTGTCCATATCATCAGATGTTTTTGTCCTGAGAATGTGGGCCTGAAGATGTGTTTCTGCACAAGAAAAAGGTGGTAGCCTTTTAGTGACTTTAACTGAGAACATATGGCCATGTCATTTTGAGAATTTAGTCCTAGTCCCTTTGCTGTCATTTGTAAAAATACTGAAAGCTACTGAAATGATGTGTGTTAGTGGAACCAAGATGGTAACTTTAGAGGCAAAGCACATAAATTGTGCCTCAGATCCCTCCTGTGGCTCATTTGATCTTTTCATGCCTTTATTACTGCCAAACTCTGAATGTCATTCAAACCTTCATATTTATAATGTACTAATTTAAAAAGCTCACAAAGCCAGGTGGTGTGCCGTCACTTTCTTTACCCTAAAGCAGATGAAGACAACACTCCCAAAGATTTAGATTCAGCCTCTTCACTTCAGCTACCAGTAAATTTAGGTGGCAGAAACATGTGCAACTTGCTTAAATTCAAAAGAGTATTTCAGCTACCAATAGTCATTGATTGCAAGATGCCTAAGTGTCTTAGGTACCTAGGGGAATCAGAACATCAACAGAAGGTAGCAGCATTTGGACCATAGGTTAGTTATGTTGCTCTCCATAGCTGAATACAGTCATCTCCTTTCTGTTAATAGGAGGCCTTCAGCTAGTTATTTTCAGCCTAGCATATAGACTGGTGTCAGTGAAAGAGCTGAAGATGGTTAATATCTCTGAAAATCAGGTGATATCATTATCAACTGTTGCAGCTTCTGGATTTCAAAGCTGAGCTTTGTTTTCTTAGTTGTTTTAATCCGGTTATAAAAATTTTATTTCATTTAAAGGAATTCAATGCAGCTGTGACAAATTAAAGCAAACAAATGACTCTCCTTAGCTTGATGTGGTGGTTGGGAGAGCTCAGAGGATCAAAAAGAGTAATGAAGGCCTCAGGAAACTTGCGAACTGTGTTTAGGTCCAGAGAAGTCTGTGCGAATGACTCCTTTACAGTAAAATAGCCTAATTTTGCAGCCTGAGAAGTCAATTGACCCTTGGCTGCAATCATACTGTGTAAAATGTTTATAGATAACTAAATACTTGAGATAATTTTGCAAATTATCTTTCACTGTGTGAAATTAGGGAAATGATTTTTCTTTTTTTTTGGTTCAGTCAGCCCAGCAGTAAGTTAAATACATTGTGGTTGCTGCTACAGCATAGAGGTGATTGAAATATTTCAGAAGCTTTACTTCTGCTGCTATTTTTACTTTCTTGTTTTTCAACTGCCTATAGATTTGACCTTTTTCAATTGACATTTTGATGACGGTTTCTGAAAATCAAAGATATGTTTGATCCTTTCACATATATGTTAACCAGTTTGATAAAAAAACCAGATGTGATTGCCAGGCTGATTGCTTTTAGGAAAATAAATTGCATTTACAAAGCCTATTTAATAGCTAATCTGATTTAGAAACTTGTTCTGGAAATGTTTCCTTTCTATTTAGAATAGAAAATTCTTGGAAGGATTTGGTGGTTGGTTTTTTTTTTTTTGGTTTTGTCCCTGTCTCCACTCACCCCCATCCCACACCCCACCCCCCGCAGTTAATCTATTTTTTTATTAATCTATTATATTATTCATGGACAGCAGAGAAAAAAATGATAGAACATCCCAGAAGGACAGTGAACTTGTGTTTATTACACTTACTAAAATTTAATTCTTTCAAGGTATACAACATAGTATCACAGTCTCTGGAACAGTCACTGATAGTTCTGATATTTTATTTGTACACTTAAGATTTATGGTGCTTTTCTGTCAGGTCCATTCATTCTCAGTGTTTGTCTTCATTTCATGCTTGTGTTGTCTGGCACTAGAAGGACCTGATATTGTCTGAAGCCTTTTGGGTCCTATCACATTGTCAAAAATAACAAGAAAAGTCTGTAATCACAGTTAAAGATCTCATTTAGCCATAATTACAATGTTGCAAACAATTGCTATGCATCTCACCTCTGTGAAATATGTTCAATAGTAAATCGTTTTGATAAGCTTTTTAAATGCAATGTACGCTGGGAATAAAAATGTTTCTGCCAGGATTCAGCTAAATAACTTTGAACTTCACTCAGAGCTTTACAAAACACATCTCTGTTGCTACCTGCTCAATGTTATAAGTCACAAACAGAGACCATACCCCAGGAACTGTATAATTGTGATTTTGCATGCCTCATTAGTGTCATTGATTAGTGTGCATTACTGTATTTTATTTCTACTCCTTCAGAAGTCATATCTTTTAATAATTTTCCTCTTACTGCATTTCTAATATTAATGCAGTTCTGTGTTAGTTTTGTGGTTTGGTTTTGGGTTTTTTTGGTGTAATTTTTTCTTTTTTCTTTTTTTTCTGAGTAGTAATTCTTCGAAATACTTTTAGGCATAGTTTTGTCATTATAAAACATCTTTAAAAATTATGTTAAGGTAAGTAAAAGGATAATAATTTACTAGTATGAAACCTGAGGCAACATATAGAAAGTTATAAAGGACAGTGCAGCTGAGCAAGCCTGAAAATATACAGGTGACTTAAACAGCGTGAACCACAAAAGCAGTTTTGCTGAAAGACTGGAAAGCTGCCACAGTCACATATAGGTACACCCTGGTTTTCAGCTGGAGAAGGTCAGAGGCAAACCAACCTTGAGCCTTAGATTTATGCATACGCAGATGACAGTTGTCTCCTGAAGGAGATGTTACAAAAGAGGGGACAAAGTCAAACTGCTATCAGCCCAACAGTGCAATCCTGGCCCAGCCAGTTGCTTTCTTTTTAAACTTGTCAGAGTGCCACAGCATGCAGGCAAATAGCAGCCCAGTCATACCAAAGAGTGAAATAAGGGGGTGGGCTCAGCCATAGAGTGAAAAGCATGCAGGATGCACACTCAGGTGAGAGCTGCATCGGTGTAGTGTGGGAAGCTGAGAGCATCACTCCCTTGCTCCTCTCCTCTGCCCTCCAACCAGAGCTGTATCCAAGGGTGAAATAATCTTGTGAATTAATTTTGTTTCAGCTCTTTAAAATTCAGGCAGCCTAGTCTGATCTAGCTGCATAGTTCCCTCTCTAAACAGTGAAAAATGAAACAGGCAAATACAAGGTGCAATTCGCTTCTCATACTTGGCCTTAGTGCAAGAAACAGAAATATTGGATGGAATCAAAAAAATCCCCCACAACAACAGTCTTCACAACCTGCAGAAGATAGGGAGCAAAAGATGACAAAAGAACTGTATATACCTGTAGTACAAAAAATAAAAAGAGAATGGAAATAATTAGGGGAGCAGCTGAAATTTTTCCTACTAATTTTAAATCCAGCCTAAACTGAGATTACATTTTCTCCCCCATTTTCCTCACAGAACAGCTCTAAATTGGGCAAACTGTGATGTGGTCAAAAGAATTTTCATTAATACATATGACAGAAACCTCTGAATTATTTACTGAGACTAACTTTAAAGGCCCTGGAGAAAGGATTTTGGGGGCTGAAAAACAAGTACTTCTGGCTTAGGAGAAAAAGAACCCTATCACCACCTGTAGTATTAGCATTTTAGTATGCCCGAATTCCTTGTAAAATAGGAAACTCTTTGTTTTCTCATTAATAATAAAAATATGTTGAACTTATTCTAGTGTCTCATGGGGGATTGTGTATAAAAGATGTAGCTGCAGTTTTCTTAAGGTTCTACTAGACTCATAAAAGGGCCTGAATTTGCTCATTAACAGATTTTCTTTGTTGTCAGGAGCAGACATAGCATGAGCCTTTGGAACTCACAGTTTAGGAATTAACACAGAATCCAATATTCTGTAGTTGAAGAAGAAACTCCTATCTAATACTGGTGAACATGACACTGTTACAGTAACTTGACCTGTTAATTATTTACACTAGTAAAAGTAATGATTTTAGGAGAATCTCCTTTCTCATCTGCATATCATCACAACTGATACAAAATTTGTTCTTGACACCGTTCTTGACTGGAAAACCACCACACATTAGTTGCCCCTGCTTTAACATTCTGCGGTGCCTTTGTGCACACTCTTAGCTAACTCTCCAACAAAGCACGTTTGCATTTGTGTCTCTGCATTGGTTGCATTCTTTCTTTCTGTTCTCAAGCTGTGATTTGGTACCCCCATAAAATGCATGGGGAGGAGATGCAGGTCTGGCCACACCAGGTCATAAGCAGACATGCCAATGTAGGAGTGTCCAGCAGTTGCCCTGACATCTATTTGACTCTTGCTGACCGACTAGGACTGTCTATGAATTTTAGTAAAGTTGATTGGTATATGCAGAGGGGTCATTTGGGAAGGATTTCTAGACAGCATGTGCCATGAGCAAATGGATATATGGAAATCTGCTAGTTTAATGCCTAAATTGCCCTGTAAAAGGCAAAACTTTAGCCATGGCTAAAAATAATTTCCTGAGAATCAGATCTTTTAGTATCGGGACATTCTTTCCAAGTCAGATGAAACCTCGAAGTATTTATCATCCTACTTCTAACACATATTTAATGTTTTAAATTAGTTTGTATTGATTGTATAATTGCAAGGTATTGTACTCCTTCTATCATGGAGCATTATTTCTGTCATATTCATTGGAGTTATATGTGGCTAAATACAGACCATAATGGTTATATTCCTAGCAGTGACTGAGGTTTAATATCAGTTTGTTTTGGTTTGGTTTATTTTTTGTTCAAGCAGATCAAGTGTGAGTTTCAGTGCCAGAATACACTATCTGTAGGAAGTTTAAGTTCCCCATGTGGTCAGTGGAGTCTAGAAAGTAATTCAGCCTATCTGTCTGAAGACACCCCGTGGTTAGTTATTTAATTGTTTTCTATGTTTCACTAACTGTAATAGGTTTGCATGCAAGCTCTGTTATAGGTATCTATTGTAGGTGTTTAAACGCTGCAGCAGGTCCCACCCACAGTCTGTCCACTTGTGACAATAATTTCACTGCAAATAGGAAAATTGGTTTGCTGTTCTAGCATTTCATATTGCAACGAATGCAAGCAAATAAGAAACAGTGGTAGCAGTAAAAAAAAAAATTACTACTTGACAGTTCTTATTACATAGTTAAGCATAATTAACTAAATGTGAACTGGCCTGTGGCATCTATGGTTTTTTTCCCCAATGATTAAACATGACAGGATGTTATCTCCAATGGTGAGATGGAAGGTAATTCAGTTTTCACAGAACTTTTATGTGATGCTGATAGAATTAATATTTAAGTTATGTCTTGTGTAGGGCATTATATGCTCACTGCTTTTATTTATGACTGAGATGCTTTACTACCTTCTAGTAATGTTCTATTCACAGGCATGACAGGTCCAAAGAGATGTCTGCCATGAACAGTGGAAAGTACACTGCAGTTTTGAGATTTTGGTATTACCTTCTGCATTTTCTTTAGTGTTTGTGGAGAACATTGGCTTCAAACCATAAACATAAATGATAAAAGTGTTTTGCCAACATAGAAAACCTGCAGTTCTATGTAGGTCATTTTGGAAAATACGAGAAAAGATGGACTTTATGAGATAGTATTTGTAAATGGAGGAGAATGAAGATTCAAAGCTGGCATTTTGCTGACAGATGCAGTAGGGGAAGAACTGCTTCATTGCTACATGAAATTACTAAGAGTTCAGAAATATGTGATAGCGTGTATAGAGAGGGAATAATTTTTAACATAATAGTTTAATCTCAGAAAAAGAAAACCTCAGTTTAAGTCTCCCCTCTGCTAAATTTATTTCTCAGCAGTTCATTAAGAACAATGAAGGAGAATAAAGGTTTCTGTTCTGTTTCATGTCCAGGGTGATTTTAGTGAAGTAAGGGTCTGTGGAAATAGCAATTTTCTGTGATTTAAACACCATCAAATAACACAGAATGTCTTCTCTTTTTTATTCTAAACTTTAATTTCATGGTGTTTTATATTTGTCATGTTTTCAGATGTTTGTTTATGAAACTTTCAGGCATTATTTATTTATTGACAGTTTAACCTACGGACATTATTAAAATTCCAATTAACGGTCCTTTATTCAGTGTCTGGCACATCACAACATTTACATGCTTCTAACATGACTGTCAGACCTATAAAACAGGAGGTGTTTTAGTATGTATCCCAGGAGAGTTCCACTGGAAACTTAGCAGACCACAGAGAAATCTTCCTTGCGGCTGTCTTAGCTTTGGAAGTGTTTTAAGTCTTTCAAGACATTCTTCATGTCTTATTTATTATTATTATGAAATCCCTATCCGTTTTCTAAACAAAGTCAAAATGTATTTGCCTATATATTGCGCTGAGAAACAGAGTTAAACCACATTTTTTGAATTCTTTACAGAAAGACTAAATGCCTCCATCTGATAGGACATGGGAGATTTTTCTGAAAAAGCTGGGCATGTGTGCACCTTTGCCTTTCCCATTCTTGAGACCCCCCATGAACTCTGTGACAGAAGCAAATAAGGGCTCAGCAAGGCTGTTGCTGTTGGTTTTCACTGACAGATCGACCAGCTGAGATGTATTGATGAAATTTCAAGTGGGTCACCACAGAGAATGAAAATCATGCACTAACTCAGTGCATGAGGGGACTTTGGTCCACTGGGGAGTCTGGAACGGATCAAAACAAGTTTCTCACTTCTTTCATAACATTAATCAATAAGAAGATGTGCTAGGAGGGTGAACTGCTTGATGTTTTTTCAACTGGGAGAACAGACTAATGCAAGTCCTACCAGACAAAGTCTGGTGCAATCAGATGGCAAATAAGGCATCTTCAGATATTAAAAATGGACTTTGGACTTTGAAGAAAGAGCTACAGTCAGTATATAGCTGGAAATACCAGGATCCTAACTGTCTTTTTTGTGCTTTGGAACAAAGATGGACAATACCTTCTCAAGAGCAGCAAGTCTGTATCTGACATTGTATTCTAGCACCTAATTACTGCCTGAACACTTATTCGGCACAGTTGAGATGGTTTCTTCATGACCGATTCTCAGAAAGCAGAGCATCTCCCTTTACATTTGGTTGTATTTCCTAGAATTTTGAAATATTCTTGTCCTCATGATAGAGGAAAAGAGACCACCATTTTAAGGTGTCTAAAGCCAATCATGCAAAAAATGACTCACTTGATTCCAAATTTTTAAAAGTGAGTCACGGTTTTATTTATAAGGAGTAGGTGGGAGGATATGAGAACTCCTCAGGTCCCCTTAGGCTTTAGGAAATCCAGAATGAAAACAACTTCTAGTTGTCTGATCTGGGCAAATATTGGCACTCTCCCTTTTTCCTGGTACCTCAATAAATACAATTTCAATCTTACTTCATGCTTTGTTAATTTGAATAAATAGGAGGGAAAGATGGGAAACTACCAAGTAGTAAAAGTGAGAAAAGAAGCATTTTGCTATCACTCAGCACCCCTTTTTCAGACTGTCTTGGAAACAGATTCATCTCTGATGAGAAGCTGAATTCCAAGCCATCTGTGAATCCTCAAACTTGCACACCCACAGTGGAAAATGGATATAATTTGTTTCTATAGCTGCTTATGGGATCTGCCAAACTTTTTTTTTCTCTTTCAGTTGCTTCTCTATCTACATCCGTCTTCATCCTTATTTTCTCTGAATTTTTGACCAGTAAGAAGAGGAAAGAAGCACCATCTGTTCTTAAAAAGCTCTAAGTTTGGCTGCTTCTGCTGTTAATCAGCAGCAAATCAGACTAAAGCACAGCATTTGGTATTCTTCAATTGTAATGTATCTAACAGCAAATGTGACCAAACCTAAATGGATCAATGTTTTGTTACTAAACTAAGTATAGCATGACTGCTGTGGGACTGTTGTTTAATTAATTCACAAATATATTCTCCAGTCCAGATCTTTTTCCCTGAGGACATCGTTAACTATAATCCACCTGTATTTGAATATTTTTCATTCTTTCTGTTATTTCATTCCAAGTTCTTACCTGAGTACAATTTTTATAACTATCTGTAGACCAGTAACGTCTTTCCCCAAGAAAAGTATCAAATATTATTTTGCATCAAGCAGAAATCACTGTTAAAACTCTGAAGATTCTTTTCTTTCTCTTTGTGTCTATTGGACAGACTGGTCCAAAGTAACATGCAACAGATTATACACTGTCTAATTATAAAAAGTATGTTTTGTTGTAAGACAACATTGCTGTTAAAATTCCACCTGATAAATTATACCAATAAACATGTTAGTCAGTTTTGTCTTCTGAGCGCTAGGAGTCCATAACTCATTACTGACCCTGGGTCATTAGATGCAAATGAGTCAAAATAATTCAGGAGTGTGCATGGCTTCATCAAGAAATCTGATGAAAATTGCTGTTTGAATCTGAGTAGTCTGCTGAGTTTTGTGCTATGACATTTGAAGACTGAAAATGTGTGTATATGGAATACACATTCCTCCCCTTGTGAAAATGGAGGAGTAAATCTTAGCAGTGTTTTGTCATGACTCAATCTTAATTTCTGATCCTCTGCTTTTTTCACTACAGCATATCCTACCTTTTTTTCAAACCAATACAAATAAAAGCCAATCCCTGGTTTCTGTTGTTATGACAAACTGCAGAGAAGGCCCATTATTCTGTCACCTTTCAGTGAGCAGTAGCCGAAGGAGGAATTTCACCCTAAGTGTTTTTTTTTTTCACTGGAATCTCCAGATGGTCTGGTGTTACAGTGCTGCATCTGAAGCACTGACAAATAGGCTGTCACGGAAGATTTTTCCTGTAATGTACACTGTGAAGCTAAACCATCTATTTGTTGATATACATTGTTTGAAGTGTGTGCAGTTTGCCATGAGACATCATGAGAAGGTGACACGTCTTTGCCTCTATATGAATGCAATACTTGATTGCAGTAAAACTGATGTTCTTGTTCTGTATATTGAGTTGTCAAATGAAGTGATGTGCCAGTGAAGTAGTTGTACAGAATTAAATCAAAAGTATTTCTTGTCTTTTGCAGGGTGACATTTGTTCTGTGTTGCCCCTCCATAGGTTTTGTTATGTGAGGGGTCTGACTAGATGTAACCAACTGAGCCCATCAGATATTGGTCACCTACCATAAACTAAAAAATATAGGTATGGTGATCTCCATAGATTGCAGAATCACAGAATCTTGAGGTTTAGAAAGGACCTCTGGAGATCATCTCGTCCAACCCCCTGCTACAGCAGGTTCATCTAGAGCAGGTGACACAGAATGACATCCAGGTGGGTTTTGAATGTCTCCAGAGAAGGACCCTCCCTGGTCAGCCTGTTCCAGGGCTCTGTCACCCTCAAGTTAAAGAAGTTCTTCCTCATATTTATGTGGAACTTCTTGTGCTGCAGTTTGTGCCCACTGTCCCTTGTCCTGTCACCGGGGACTACTGAAAAGAGCCTGGTCCTATCTTCCTGCCACTCACCCTTAAGATATTTGTATGCATTGATAAGATCCCCTCTCCATCTTCTCTTCTCCAGGCTACACAGGCCCAGCTCCCTCAGCCTTTCCTCATAAGGCAGATGCTCCAGTCTCCTCATCATCTTTGCAGCCCTGTGCTGGACACTCTCCAGCAGTTCCCTGTCTCTCTTCAACTGGGGAGCCAACAACTGGACACAGCGCTCCAGGTGGGGCCTCAGCAGGGCCGAGCAGAGGGAGAGGATCACCTCGCTTGACCGGCTGGCCACACTCCTCCTAATGGACCCCAGGATCCCCTTGGCCTTCTTGGCCACCAGGGCACACTGCTGACCCATGGGCAACTTGCTGCCCACCAGAACTCCCAGGTTCTGCTCCACAGAGCTGCCTTCCAGCAGGTCAGCCCCCAGCCTGTACTGGCGCATGGGGTTGTTCTCCCCCAGGTGCAGAACCTTACTTACATTTGCCTTTATTGAACCTCATTAGGTTTCTCTCTGCCCAACCCTCCAGCCTGTCCAGGTCCTGCTAAACGGCAGTGCAGCCTGCTGGTGTATCAAATATTGTATTGGTATATTAAATGTTCAGTAATGAAAGAGGAAAAGCCAAAAAAACAATTTCTTAGCTGGCTCGTAGAAATGTTATTCAGCTCCTCATTTGTTTAAAGGCTACTGCAACACTGTTCGTTCAGAATTATGATTTAGAAGCCAAAATGGAGGAACTAGGGTCTTAACCTGTTACAGTTTTCCACAGTTTAGCTTTAGTACATATATTGGTAGAATTTCACTTGAAATTATTTAATTGCCCTCACATTGCTACTGCTGTTGATTTTGACCACAGGAGTCCACATTACTGACTAATCTGCATGTTGGTGACTAATTAGTTTCAACAAAGCACATGCTTTTTTCTTGGCTGTGTTGGTTTAAAGTGAGTCCTAGTTCAGTGTGATCAGTATGGGGCTACATTTAATCACACAGAGATTAAGATTATATTTCTTGGTAGATAATTTGGCTTTCAGACTACCTCATTCTTAATCCACATGCATGTCATGGATACACTGCAGAAGATCATTCAGTAGGAAGAGGTGTATTTTTATTTCATGTGTGACATTCTTCAAGAAAGATGTGTTCCTTGAAAAGGCAACATAAAAAGTAACATGAAAAGCAGTTTTTCACTACCTCGTCTACCATTCTGTATATGGAGGATAGTTTATTGAGTTTTCAGGGTTAAGAGTAACAGACACACACTAAACGTAGCCAAACAAAACCTAAGTACTGCCACTACCTACCAACAGCTTCCCATGAAGCAATTCTATTGCTACATTTCACTCATCATACAAATAGAAGAAATGTCTGCTTTAATTTCTTACTGTGTTTTTCATTATGCTTGAAGCAATTAATGGATTTCAGAAGTTTGGAGTTCATTGTCCTGAACAGTTTTGAGATAAATCCTGGTTTTCTAGGTTAGTTTATAAAGCTGAGAATCTACATATTATGTTAGATTTAATTTCAGATCCTTCATTTTAGTCTATAATGAAGATGTATAAATAGGTAACTTACATGGCTCTGTACCCATAACACGAACTACTGCATGTTCATTATAGATTTTAAAAAGACTTCAGAGTATCACTGCTTTCAACATCACTTTTTGCCCTTTCTTTTTTCCCTCATCCCAGGGTGCTTAATTAATAATGAATTACTGCAGACAGATCCTGCTACAACTTGGCATACAATGGTTTGGTTGCCAGCTGCAGTGAATGCAACATATAGGCTAACAGCAAATAACTTAGTGCAACTTCTTGTGCTCTGCCTACAGAAATGACCAAATCATCCAGTACTCTGAGTACATAAACCAAGCAATTTCACTTCTAAGAAAACAGACAAGGAGATGAGTGGGAATGAGGTGGGCAAATATGGTCTGCATATAAATAGTGTTAATATTCTTGTGTTAGTATACAGTTACATTAGAAAAATAGAAAGTTACCAGTGGGGCTAGCAGCAGGTGACTTTCTGCTCCACATGTCAGTTGTTGACTGTGTGATCTGAAAGATTAGAGACTGGTAATTTATGCAGATTGACTGAATTTATAGGTGTTCTGTTCCTTCAATTTCAAGTAAAAGGCTAGGTTTCATAAATCTTTTTACAACCTTACAGATTTGGAACAGGATAATCGACATTATGGGGTGTTGAGACATGTCTGTGCTGGAGAGCTATCTTTTTTCTGCCTTTGTAAAATACAGTGCAGATTTGACCAAATGGCAAAAATCCTGGTTTGCATCTGCTCAGTGGCAATGTCTGGACTTCAGCTAGCTGATACCTCCCAGGAGACTGGGTTAATAATCTGAAATAACAGTGCTTAGTTTGTCCTGTCATCTCAGGAATGCTCTGCTCAGACAAAGCAGCACTGAACACATCTCTGAAGGCTTAAGTATTTTGAAATTAGATGTTAGGCACCTTGAGTTGGTTACTCGGTGTTGGTAGAAGTCTTTTATTTTGATACCTCTTTTTTGCCTGGATGGAAGTTCACTAAATCCTAACGTCACTGAATAGGTGCAGAAGGAAAAAAAAGTCTTTTCAAACACTCATGTTCTGCGCTCTACAATCCTGCAAGGAATGACCAATTGTGCCTTCAAAGTAAGTCTGAAAAATATGCCATAAATAAAGCCCTATATTAAGCAATTTAAGAAAAAGAAAGTACTGAAAAAGAAATTTAATGAGCAAAGTATGTATTGAATATATCAAGGTTTGTATCAGAGAAATATTTATGCATGATCGTAATACAAATGTACAGGACAGCACAATTAATGTTTCACTTTCCTGGCTCTATGAGGCATGACTTCTGACTTTAATAAAACTTAACATATTTTTCAGATCTGTAATATAGTGTAAGGTGTAGCCTTTAAGATCGTATTGTATTTCCTCAAATTTAATGCAAAGAAAGGCATCACATTAAAAATGGATTACAAATGTGTACTAGTATAGAGAAAAGTGTGAACATGCACAATAAGAGTTTTAAAATAAATTTGGAAATATGTAGATATTACAAGTTACTTTGTTATATATTTTAAAAGCATTAACAAGTTTCTGCTTCAGTTCTCCTTTGATTAGTTATCCAAGGGAAGTTAAGGTAGAAGAACATATTATTCCATATTTACATATGTATATTTTTAAAATGTGAGTATCTGAATATTCACAAATTATTTGAATGACTCATATTTTATTTTGGCCAACATTTAAAGACAGGATCAAAGATACTGATTCATTCTGGTAATTTCTGAATTACAACAACATGTATATCAAGGAGAGCTGAAAATCATCTTTCCTTGATAATGATTGGTTTGTGTATTATTTTCATTCGGGCTTAATGAAGAAAAGTCTTGTGAGAAGTGCAGCTTTTTCCAAGCAACAAAATTTCTCAAGAACTTTCACAGTTTTGCTTTAAATGTTTTGTTCAGATACCTCTGGAAAGGATCAAAAAAGATTACAGAGTTAAAATGCACCTAGAAACATCAGCCCTGCATTTTACTAACATTTCATCATCTGATTATGCAGTATGTGCTATATCTTTAATGCTTGCCTTTTAATCCACTTATTTTATACAGGAAATGGAAGACTGGAACATTAAGATTTAAGAAATGAGGAAAACACATGATATCAGGGAAGCTTAGAAAGCAATAAAAATGAATTCTGGAAAATAAATAATCTTATTGTAAAAATAGGTCATTTTTTTCATTTGTCATTACTATGAGAAAGAGATTAATTTGCTGTTCAGAACATCAATCAAAGTGTTCATACCCACAGAAGACATGAAAGGAAAATAAAGTTTTAATTACCTGTAATATAAGTAGGAGTATTACAAATAACATATACAAAATGTGTATGGACAGCACAAGAACATATATATGCAGATAAATTTAAACTCATGAACTATTGTGCAATAAGGATTTGGCCGGCTGGATTGCCATCATTGGAAAATTATCTAAAACTTTCTTTCTGACAAATTAGCATCACAGGGACCTAACTGTACTGCAATGTTACCTTTTAGAAACAAAGTGACGCCTGAATTTGTCAGGGGTGGGGGGAAGCGATTGGTTCAATTACTTGAAGGTAGGGCAAAACAGCTTCACTCTACTAAGAGTAAATTTTAAACTGTTGTTAAGTATTTTGCATGCTAGCCATATGGAGAGCTATGATATAAATTCATTGATAAATTCAGACTGTTTTGAAACTTCCTGAAGTACAATCTCAGTTATGCTTTTTGAGTTTGTTCTTTGTTTCTTGTCAAATTGTTTGAACAGGAGGAACTGTCCCATCACAAAGAGTTATTTATGAGAAGTTATGTCATCCACTTCAGGTGCCCAGAAGTTGTAGGTCCAGTCACTGAAAACAGGAGGGGATTCTCTTCAGGAGGGGTGTTCACAGCATCAGATTTAATCTATAAGTATACGACTGCTTTGAAGGTATCTGATGCCCTTGATTGACTGCATAGGGAGCTTACTACTCAACTAAGTCTCCTTAACTACATGCTTACATTTAGGTGGGGTAGGCTGTATCTAGATTAGGCCCTTTTCCTTTTGGCCCATATAAAATTCTCTTTTCCATGCCTTTTGCTTTTCAAAGTTCTTTTTGTCCTTATTTTGCTTCTGTTATCATTTTGCTTTTGCTCCCTTCCTGTCCTCCTAGCACCGACATTTCTTGTAAGCTGTGTCAACGCTTACAACCAGCAGGTAAGGTTACAAGCCAGACTAAGTAACCCAGTTGATTCTGCAACTTTTTCTCTGTCTGTAACCAGGTTTTTAAATAGCAAGAGCTGACTGTACTAGGATCTTACTCTCCTAAGTTTATTTTTTCCACCATTTGTGTTTAGCTGCTCTAGCTTCCTACGCAGTACTATCAGTCTCCTGAGTGTTCTCCTGATTCTGAGCTAAACAGCCATGAAAAGGAAAAGCAAAAGAAAAACGGGTTTTGAAACTTTCCTGCCTGTTTAGAGATCATAATCGTAATAGATGGGAAGGAGCCAGAGGGAAAAAAACATTGCTTGCTTTAACTTCATTAGCAAAGGTCCTTTTGTTCTAGGTTCTTGGAATATACTAAACAAGTATAAAGATGATCTTTAGCTTGAAATTTTCGCAGTGTGCCTTTTGAGGAGACCTGGTCTTCGAATTTAGCAGAGGCTGTCATTCAGAGTGGCTGTTTGGCAACTGCTGGTTGTTTCCCTGCCTTCTTTGAGGGAACATTCCTACTTCCAATGTATTGGCACTCTTACACCAATGTCTGTCTTCTGCACAGATCACTGTCAGTCAGGGGAAATCCATTCAGACCAAATGAGATCTCATTCTCTGCATTTACAGTCCATACTTCATACAGCAAGACCAATATTCACATAATTAATGCCCTCTGCCCCACTTTTGAGAGATACAACTTTAGTTTATTTTAGGTCCATCAAACAGTGTTTCATGATTTGGAGGGTAAGGGAATGCATATAAAGTTGATAAAGAATGAATAGACTTAAAATTTAGGGTGGAAAGGCTGATGGACTTGGCAAGGAGTTTACCTAGGTAGAGTCAGGTGGGTTGGCAGTAAGTAGAAACATATTTTATTTTTTGGCAGGAAAGCTGTTATGCTCAGGGAGTATCATATGTCTTGTTGACTGAGGTGGAAAATTTTGGATAGATTCTCTTGTAAAATTTCTGGAATTGTATCACAGCTTTTGTCAAGATGTAAATAATTCAGGATTGCAAAGTCACCTGGAGAAGAGTCAGGAAAAGCAGGGAGTTTTTGACAATGATGCTTCTCTTATATTCAGAAGAAAATAGTTCCTTGATGCATTTTATATAAGCATTGGGTTTGTTCCAGCCAATGAGGTGTTTGTTTTAAACCATGAAACAAAATGATATGCAAGAAAGAAGCCTGAATCATTATGAAGAAAAAGAAAAGTAAGCAAAAACCCCAACCCCCCCCCCCCCACACACACACATTTGACTTGCTGAAATAAGCACTAGTTTCTCACATGGTCTTTGCATTTAATTTGTCTTTAATAATGAATGGTGTCACTAAACTATGTCTCTTCAGTCTGTTCTTTTCCCGCTGACTTTTGTTTAGAAACAAGGTTTCAAGGAATTTTTAATCCATGATAGTGAAGTAGAACGCACAGCTGTGATACCTTTATATGATTCCTTTTTGGACATTTTTTTCATTTGAACTTTATAGTAAATGTAACAAACTTCTGTGATTGGATTATTACACACTAAAGGTATGTTTAAATAAAATTTCATTTTGAGTTTCATTTGACATCTTTAATGGAAAATTTATAAAATACTGCTTGCTTTAATCATTTTACCTTTTTTTAAAAAAAGAATTCTGGAGTGACTGCATTTTCTAGAATACTTACTATTTAATCAGTATTTCATTCACCTTTGCCTGTTTGATTAACCTACTGGTTAGAACATTTGTTGTTCAATACAATTGTGTTTAATTTCAACATGCAATTTGGGTAGACATGGCAGAGGGGAATATCAGGGTTCTTCCTTTAGCTGCAGACTGGTTCATCTCTTTCCTACCCTTCTGGATTGCCGTGAGTGGATCTGACTGGTCTTAAATACCAGCAGTGGGCTATGTAGCCTATACTCACCAGGTGATCATAGAACCCTAGAACAGTTTGACTGAAAGGGAACTTTTAAGGTCATCTAGTCCAACCCCCCTGCAGTGAGCAGGGACATCTTCAATTAGATCAGGTTGCTCAGAGCCCTGTCCAGCCTGACCTTGAATGTATCCAGGGATGAGGCATCTACCACCTCTCTGGGCAACCTGTGCCAGTGTTTCACTGCCCTCATCATAACAGATTTCTTCCTATATCTAGTCTGAATCTAACTTCCTTTAATTTAAAATAACTACCCCATGGATATTTTTTAGTGACAAAAAATATTTCTACGTAGTCACTGAAGATAGGACAGTTATTTAACTGTGGCAACGTGGCTCATCACATACCCACAGATGTTTCTATATGTATGTGTATATGTGCTTACATATGTGTACATGCATGTGGTTTTATACAGGCAAGATTATGTATATATATACGAAGTAACGTACACTTGTATAATGCATATTTCCTACCCTGAGTGGGTATTTAATCCTCTCTTTACACCCAAAACCAGCTGAGATCCTCTGATAAGGATAGTTTAAATATCTCCTCATTGGGAATATAGATATATGTGTATATCTATATATATATATATATATATATCTTTATTTATAAGTAGTCATGGTGTCCTGTTTGCGAGTGATCTGTGAGTAGGTTTCCATGTGTGTGTTTGTGAGAAAGCAATCTATGTGACTGGAATGAAAAGCCCCTTTCCTGCTCCCATTCCCAATGCTTCTGATACAATTAAACAGGCAGTAGAAATTTGGTTAAAGGTATTTAGGAAAGTGGAGTAAATGTAAATGAAAAAAAAGTTCAGATAAAAACATTTTTTTGAAGTTGAGTATCAAAGCACAGAAACTCAGAAGCATATTGTTTCTTTTAGAAATCGAAAATATTAACAGTGGTATATTTATTATGAATATAACTAATTTCTCTGAAAAAAATTGTACATTGAAATACTAAGATTAATCAAATAACAGCATAAGATTTTTCACACATGCACTACATACAAAGTAAAAGTTCTTTCCCCATTTTTTTTGTCAGAATTCTTATTATTTAGTGTAAAATTAGTTTCAGAATAGAATGAGTTCTGTTTAGTTGGCATTAAATAGGGAAAAGTTTGATTTGTTCCTGCAAAGTAATCTCTCTTGTCAATCAAACCAACAGATTTTTAATCTCATTTTACAGCTGCTTTCAAGGTATGTATTGTATGAACTTTGAGAATCATTGTATTTTGCTGACTTTAATATAACTTTTTATGTCATCCTGCATATTCAATATAGGTTTGAGACATGGTCTTTCAGAGTGGATTTTGGGATTTTTTTTTCCCCCAGGCTGCATTAGAAATCAATAGAGAAACGTAAGCAGCTTCTTGATACAAGCCCTATAAATTCTGATGTACTGGCTACAGCTGGTCATGAATGCTCAGTTCCACTACTTTTTGTAAAACAAAAAAGTGTTTTCTACACAAAACTGAAACCTTTTGAACCTTTTGATATAATCACTTTTTTATTTCTTCTTTTTAAAGGAAGACCAGGTTTTCTATTTTTTAGTTGTGTCTGACATAGTAAATGAAATATAATTTCTCTGTGCCTGCTGTGCCACAGTCATGTTTCCTTCTGATTACAATGATTTCAGTCTTGTGACTACACCAAAGTGCTGCCTAGTCAACTTTATTTTCTTCAAAGAGAACACGACATTGTGAAACCATTAGGCACATAAACTTCCTAAAATTTGTTGGGGATTCAGCTTTGTTCAGAGACTGCTAAGCAGAAAAAAGATTATGTGTGGTGATATTGTTTGAACTCTTTTATGGGAAGAAAACATATAGGTTTCTTAAAGAGGTCAAATTTAAATTGCAAGCAAGACATTTATTATTATATGAAATGTACAAACATGAGTCTTCATGACTCACAAACATTATAATGTTCATGAACATGATAATAAACATGATAAATGCTGAACTATAAAGGTTTCTTCTTAATATGCCTACACCAGTAGATTTTGTTTAAAAAATTAACAGCTTCAGTTGCTAAAACCAAAGATATTCATTTTAGTACAAACTAGTTAGTGTTTATGAACATTTTCTGTCTTTCATAACTGCCGTGGACGTTCCATGAAATGGTCTTGCAACTGAAAAAAGGATAAACTGAGTGAAATGTTCTGTAAATCAAAATGAAAGACCGTGAAACTGGGTTTTAATCTGATTTTTCTTCCCCCTTGTTTTCACTCCCTATGTGGGGAACTAGAATTTATATGGGTTTACCAATTCCAGAATCCCAAACCTATAATGCTGATTTAAATTTAGGGTTGTGTTTTTTTCTCTTGAAAGAAAACACCCCAAAGCTATAAACATGCTATTAACACTATTACATCTCTCACAACAAAGGCTTTACCTAAAAATACCTCTCTTTTCTATGTTTCTGTAAAATAATTAAATATCAATATTTATGGAATGTTACAACTACAACGTTTAAACAGGTGTGCTTTTGCTGAATGCATGTGACACTAATTTTTCAAAATAAAACATTTGAAAACTATGACTGAATGTCTTATGGTTCTACTGCAATTCCTTACAAGTATTACAGTAACACATGGCTCACCAAAGAGATGCTGAGCCAGCCTGAGAGCCCCTATACAACACACCTTTACATCCATCTGTTTTCAGATAAATAATTATTTTAATTTTTTAATTTTAGAAAGAGAATAAAAATGGTTTGAAAAAACAAAAGAAGTAGATTATTCTTTTATATACAGCTATTACAACACAGGCTTCTAGCTGCGTCTTTTTCTGAAGCCAAGTGTTGAGTGGAAGGTTTGGAAAAATATGTCAGGTGCAGCTAAGAGAAATATAAATATTGTTTTAAGTCATATACTGAAGTGAAAATATGACTTAAGTCAAGACTGGCCCTGCTAGGATGTGCTCCTTCATGACACATTTCTTCTACATCACCTTTTACTGCCTGGATCTGGTTCTGCAAGACCTTGCACACATGAGTGGTCTTGCTAAACATGACAGGACAGCTGGAATCGTTGGCAGACCTGGAGCTGCTAAGTGTCATAGATCCCTAGCACTGCAGTGAAACCAGCTGAGTGTCAAGGGATATCAGTAGTTCAGACCTTAAAGCTTCCTTCCAGGTTGCTTTCACACTGTTTTATGTGTTTTAAATATATTGCCTTATTTGCTGTCACCCTCAAAACCCATGAAAGTTGCTTTCCTCTCTGCCCACTTCAGCTTGCTTCTCCTGTCACCTTTCTTTGTTCAGGGGAATAAAAAATAGAAGAAAAAGTACGTTGAGTACAGCCTCTGATACTATATATACAGCAAATAAGGCAATAAAATAAACTGTAATTTTTGTTTATTTAATTGGCTAAGCTGTGCCAGGAACAGCTTTATCACAAGCGTTTCCAACATGGCTATGAAATAATTGTTTAGCAGTGCATGTTTAGTGAGCCTGTTCACTGTAATACACACCACCAGGGTGTGTTTGAGGGTGGGTAATAGAGATTAAAGATAATACCACAACATAATTGTTCCACAACTTTAAAGTTGTTATAAATAGAAGTCAATACTGATATTGTTTCATACATTATTAATATATGGTCAAGAATAGCCCCTACCCAGGATCTGGATCTGTAAGGTCAGAGCTCTGTCTCAAGAGTCTCAATAAAAGGCTCCAAGGAGTCTAATATTAAACAAACAGAAAGAAAAAAAAAGACAACAAACCAAAACACGAAGAAAGCAGCTGATTTGGTGGATAGGATCAATTCAGAAGATGAGTTATATTGGATATAAAATATTGAATTATTCTCTAATTTTGGTGTCAGATCAGTGTATGATTAATCTCATACTCAATAACATCTTACATGAGAAGACACAAGGGGAGAAAGCTATTAAGTATAATAATAATAATAGACAACACCTGGAAAGAAGTCATACTTCATTTTCCAGTTTGATCAGTACAATGGAATGAGAAAAAATATTTCTAGTAAGAAACTGTAAATTATTTCTTTTTCATTTAATCTTTTTTTTTTTTTTTTTTTTTTTTTTTAATGCTTCAGAAGAGATAGTCTGGTGTCATGTTAAGTCCAGTCAATAAGAATATCAGTTTAAATCTTCCTGTACTCTATAGGTGATAGTGATTTTGCAGTAGCAAAAATGCAGGAGGAAATGAACTTGCTCATTCACATAGACAGACTGATTTTCTTTTATTGTTTCCTTTTTCACATGGTACGCTGCTGCAACATCAGTAATTTTACAGCAATTATCTGAGGATCTGTCTAATATCCATTTACCAGGTCATGAACCCCAGCTTGCTTTGCTGGGATCAAGCTTTTAAGTAACAACACATTTAAGAACAGGGAAAAGCAAGTAATGTCATGGAGAGTTTTTGTTTAAACAGGTCTGTACTTTGAGAATGCCCTGATGAAGTACAAAGATGCAGTACAAAAAGGCTTTTGCTGCACAGTGTTAACCTTCAGAGAAATTTTGCTTTCTTCCCTTTCCTGTATGAGGAGTGGACTTCCCATCCTTTTTTTTTTCTTTTTTTTTTTTTTTTCTTATCCCCCCCCCAACCCCCCAACCTCCCCCCAAGATATTCTACAAATGTTTCCCAGAGTTTCTTAATGAAGTTGGTTTGGGGGACATTAAAAAAAATATGCACAAATGTAACAATATTAGAGGTGGAGTGTGAAATCAATGCAATCTCCTTTTAAGAAGCAATCAACAACTAAATTTGTACACTGCACAGAACTTCCTTTTGCTACACTTGCTGAAAAGCTTTTTCTATTGTGGTTTTGTATGGTTATGCATCAACATAACATTTGCAAATGTTTCTTGAAGAAACATTTATAGACTTTCTACAGACTTAAGTATCTCCGGTTTTCAGGTGAGAGCCATGCCTGGATGAGTTCTGGGGTTGATTTAGCTGTTTCTTTGGGTATTTAAATATTAACTGCATGATTGCCTTTGCATATTCCTCACACATTTTTCCTTATTATTTGTAGTCAGCAATCCAAAAGACACATCTTTGTCAGAAAAAACCCTAATGGTCTTAGCTTACATAAACTAACGTAAAAGTGAAATCTCAATCATGTTAAGTGATTTATTGTTTTCACATTCATTCAGTGCTAAAAAAGAAAGGTTATGGGAAGGTTAAAATTAACAACTATCATGTTTTTCACTTCAATTCCACTCCCCAAGACAAGGCCTTGGATCATGCTGTCTTCATTAGAGCTGCTCTTTTGTTATAGTCTGAACACTGATTACTGGAAACAATGAATCTAGGCAGCAGCCCAGGAAAAAAAGCAACTCAAATTAAAAAAAAAAAAAAAAAATACAACTATATAATAGTTTCTGTGTTCATTGTATGCAGAATCTGACTTTTAATAGTGAGGGAGTATAATAATAATGGACTTGGTTGAGCCAGTTTCAAGTAGAACTGTAATGTTTTTACTCACTTCACTGGCTTCCCTCCATAACATGAATGTAAGCTCACCACCATCGTTATAGACTGTTGGTTCATATGGAGGACAGTGGAAGTGTTTTGTATAAGAGTCAGTGGTTGAAATTCTCCCAAGACATAACCTTTCTTCAACTAATGGCTTAAAACCCTTGTCTTCTAGTGTGGGTTGTTTGGTGGTGGGTATTTTTTGGTAGAAATCTCTTTTTGAGCATACTTTTTTCTTTCCTGATTGCTGCCATCCTTTCAGTCATTTATTTCCACTCTTTTTCTCTTACATCTCTCTCCTTGAACAGAAAATTATGCTTTTCAAAATTTCTTGCAACTGGTTGTGATCCATTAGTATATTTCATTCCCCTTTCATTCCCTCCTCCAGAAAATGATAGCATTCGTGTATCCATCCCCTGTGCACCCTAATCTTCACACCAGTCATAATGAGAAAAAAAGTTAATGAGTAAAACTTACAAGACAATGGTAAAAAATAATAACCAAGTATATTAGCAAAGCATGGGTAATATCCTTTATTTCCTTACAGCACTATTCATGAGACTGTAGAATAATTTAAGACCATCATACCAATGTTTTTTTGCAAATTTTGTAGTATTTTGCTTTGTTGACAGTGAATTCTGATGTTATGGAAACTTTACTATGCAACTATGCATGGAGTGCAGAAGTGAAGAATTGGGTCATCTTGCTACTGCCCAAAGTCCCTTTGTACTAGTTTGGAGTTTTGCGTGAACAAGATGGGAGCACCATACTAAATTACTTTTATTTTCTTTACACATTGGCCACAAACTTTAAAATAGCATGTATATAAATGGAGAAAAAATAACACTTTGATATGAGTGTGGTAATCTTTGTTCCATTTATACCTGCATTGCATAAACAACTTTTAAATATGCTATTATAATATAGAAGAGTCTATTTCTGTCTGTGGTATTCCTATGAGAACACAGATATTCCTGTGAGAGGGAAAGACAGTTGGCTGAAAGGTGCAACTGAGTGGGAGAAGCAGTCATGCAAATTACTGTGGATAATGGGGATGTGAGAACCATGGTCTCACTGGTTAAAAAAAGCCTCTAGCACACTTCAGCATTTTGGCAGCATTAGAAACAATTGCCTCAGCTTTCCAGGGGTCTGGCAAGGCCATCTGTAGAGTTATGGATGTCCACGCCTATAGTCAGCTCCTCTCACTCTGTTGCCCATGTTATACATAGGCTAGACCTGAGTCAGCATTCGTTAGCACATCATATGCCATTGCACAGTGTTGGTATCCAAGCTAGACTGGTCTTTCAAACCATGTGACCACTTTTTTGACTGGCAACTTATGCGGAAATTTAACTTGTATCCTAATTGAAATTAACTTCCAACGTATGGACAGCTTCTTGTTGAACTGCTGTGCCCCTAAGAAGGTAAGGCACAGTCCACAACTGTCCATTACACAGCCTATATTTTTAGCATGGAAGTTGTATTCTCCGAGCTTAGTTGTTATGGGCACAACTCAAAAAGGATATCAGGTGTTTCTCCAAACTTTTGCCTTGGGCCACAGTATATTTATGGAAGGCCACTTAGGCCAGGTTTGTTCATGATACCCTGGGGCAAGGAGGCCTCCTAAGAGGAAGTCAATGTCATTCTCCATTTCATCCTTCTTTCCCCATTTCTGGATTAAATAAATAAATAAATAGATAGATAAATGCACAATCAATCTGTTCTGTATAGCTGGAGTCTATATACCTGTACTAGCCTGAATATCCATTATGTATGATGAGTACATATATATGTATCATACGTATATGAATACATACACATTACTAGAGAATATTCCATCTGAGAGGACACAGTGCTAGAACTGTCAGTTTATGGGAGTGCAGATTTATGGTAACACCAATGCAGACCAGCAATAAACTTGCATAAGCACAGGTACTGGTTAACCCTAGAAACTTTCTAGTTACATACCATTGTTTTGAGCTAATTGTAAGAATGGCATTTAAGATATATAATGTAAGGACAGACATTGACATATTGCTCAATTTTTGCTGTTTCTACAGCTATTCTGACTCATGAACCCATTCCAATGCTGCAGTCTTGCCATATTGCATCTTATTACGTGCCAAGAGCAATAACATAAACCCTTTGTTTTTCCTACATGCTCCATTTAATCTCTAAAAGGAGGACTCAGCTCAATGGAGTGTGCATATATACCAACATTACAACAGTCCCATTCTGGAACCACAAACAGTTCTTGGTCATAAATTTCTAGACCACAGCAACGCACAAGTTAGGTGTATAGGTGAAAACTATAACAAGTTTAGTATCTAGTAAATTTAACAGTCACTTTGTGTAACATTTGCAGTAAACTTCTTCTAGCTGATTATATATTAAAGCCACACGCTCTAAAGAGATTTTGCCTTGTCTTGGCAACAGCTGAAAGAATAGGATATAAAGTGTGCAGAAGTTTATATTGCATTTCAGTAAGCTGATTCATTTCTTATTAGTTTTGGGCCAGTGTGTGTGGGGGAGGAAGGAAAGGGGAGGATGCACTCAGTTCTAAGAATATAAAATAAAAAAAAGTCAAACTATAAACATGGTATTTGAGTATAAATATAGACTGTCATATTTTCAACGACACTCTTACAGTAATTAGCACATTTTGGAAGTATATTATTTGCCTCCAGAAGGGGAAAATATGGCTTTACTGGAGCTGCATGTAAACAGTCTCAAGTGCAAGTTGGTATGATTTTTCCAAATTATGAATTTTAGAATAGACTAATACCCAACAGTGCTTGACACAGAAAAGCTACTGTTGATGCATACATAATGTACTTTCTAGAAAGCTAGGAAAGCCAGTGTATAGTAAGCTAAGATAGGACCTTTGTTGCCTGACTTTAGAAAATTACAGAGCGGTGGGCTAGACTCTCCTGAAATAGTCAGTCCAGAGGAGCAGACACTTAGAAGGGGTCATTAATCACTTCCCAATGTACATGCCTGCTTTACAGGTAACTCAAGTTCAGTTAAATGTATACCGCTCCAAATGACCACCATTATCTATTTTCCACCCATTGCTAAAAACTTCTGGTAACCCAACTATAACTTTCTCATAGAAGTCCAGCTTCTCAGCACTTTGTATACCAAATTTATAAAAACAATCTCTTTCAACCATCTTTTCTCCCATGTCCCAGATATATACTACCAGGGGAAGTTTTATATAGTGATCTGAATGAGCTAGCAGGAAGGAGCTTGTAAAATGGGATACAGGATATCTGGCACTTCCAAATGAGTAGAATTCCAGGAAATAGTCATACTTCATGGTACCTGCAGCTTAAGTAACATGTAGCTGTCATGTAGAAGAACAGAATGTACTTGTTAAATTATTTGTTTAATTTTCTTAACCCTGTGTCACATCCATAGTTTTAAATTATTGTACTTGTTTATTTTCTTTTGCTTTTAAAAGAGTAAGCACTAATTACTATGGCGTATAAAATTCTGCATGCTTTCCATTTGTGATCTCTCAAACATTGAAGGGTGCTTTCAATAATGTCTGATAAATTTACTGTTGCTAATCAAAGCAGTAGTCCATCTTCAAAGGGCAGTTGTATGTTGTTTAGGCTTCTTGTGAACAATCCCAGTAAGTCATCTAACAACTCTGCCTGACAAAGAAAATCCAATTTCAGGCTCCCCCATCTCTAGTTTTGCTCATTATTGGTTGGCATTGTAGATGTGAGGAGAGCTGGAAGAATTGGAAAAATAAACAGAAAAAATACAAGAGTAGAAAGGAAATGCTTCAGTTGTTCAAATATCAGGCATGAGATAAAAATTAAGACCAGACTCAGGCTAACTGGTGCCTGTCATTTAGGTTTTTCAGCCTTTATAGAGACAGTTGTTAATTTCCTAACCACGTGTTCACTGTAATTCAAGCATTATTCAGTGTTTACATCCAGTAATAAAATGTGATCCTAGCAACCTCATGAAGAAAAAAGCCCTGCTTTTTCCTAAATCCTGTATTATAGGAGTTAGCATTTCTTTGGTTCATCAGAAAGCTGTAAAGGAAAGAAGTTGGGGAAAAAAAAAAAAAAAAAAAAAAAGCCCTTGGTGATTCCCAAAAGTTTGCCTCCTAAGATAAACTTCCAGGCTGGGTTTTCTGTGAGCCCATTATCTTTCCTGTGGCCTTACCAATTAAAAACTTGAGTTGACATTAATGAAGACATTGTAAAGAATAAAACAATTGAGACCTAAAACCAGAAAATAATTGAGCTCTGTCTTGGGTGATGATAATTCACTAAACCTGTACAAGAAACAAAGATGAAAGGAGGGAAAAATGTACTCAATAATCTCATTAAATTGAAAGTGTAAGAGAAAGAGATAAAGATTTCTCAAAGAACAGAATGATTTCTTCAAAGAAGTAGGCTATGTTGGAAACCTCTTCCTCTCAAAAATCTTTCACATATGCTTTTCTAAGTTATGAAACTTTTTTTCCACTGGAGTATTATGTATTCTTGTTTTTAACAATATTACTTAAATGGCAGGGCAGTATATAGATATTATTTTTCCATTTACTCAATATTGAGTCCATTTTTTTATAAATGTAAAAGTGGCATTATCAAGAAAGCTAAAAAGAACAAAACTTTGGCATGTCATTCAGTGAAAAATAAAATATGTAAACTTGGATTTACTTCAGTATTTTATGTATTACACACTGTGTTCCTGGTTAACATGTATTTTTTTTAATCTTTATGAAATGTAAAAAACCCATACCTTTCCAGACTCAACAATTCATTGCCTCAATTGATCATAGTCACAAGGATCAAAAATTCAGTGTTTATTGTCAAACTAGTCACTGTGGAGTGTGAGAAAGATAGCAGGGGAGTTGCAGGAAAGAAGGTGGAAAGAGAGTACAAACAAAAATCTGTTAAAAATAGTTGAGATGAAGCCTCCCTGTTTTTGAAGATTATGTACTGTACTTTCTGTTATATAATACAAAGAAAAATTATTATAGCAAATTGGCTGTAAAACCACAGACCAGTAACATTTTATTCTGGTTTTGTTGTGAGATAAAGTGTATTGTGGGCTTCAGGGAGTTGAAAGAAAGTACATTGGGGGAGAACTGCAGGAAGGAGTGGTTGAGATGAGTTTCCAACCTGCTAAAGGAAATAAAAAATGAGCAAACCTAAAAAAAGAAATGTGAAGAAAAGAGCAAGATGCACAACAGGAGAACCAAAGATGATGCAAAAACAGGCTTCTTTCAGAAGAAAAGAACAAGAAACAGTGACAGATTGGGATGATTATTCAAATCCATCTCTTTTCTCATATTTTGATTCTTCACATTACTAAGGGTGTTTCTTCTTCTCTTTTGGTCGAAATTGTAGGAAATAAAGTTTATGCTCCATTTTTAGGGTCTCTATATTTGACACCACACAGGAAACATGAAGTGTGAATAAACTCCTTTGTTATGCTGAAGCTGCTGAAAGAAAGAAATTTTGAAAGCAGCTGATGAAACAGAAAATTTATTACCATCTCCCCTTTAACTGGTAGGAGAAAAATGAGATTAATATTGGTCTCATTTTAGCAGCCTTATACTGAAAAAATATTTTAAAGCTTTAAAATAATAATGCCATAAAATAAGAAGCTACTGAGTGCACAATTTCACATAATATCACACATAGTCCTCTAAAAGCCTAGTCCATCTGCATGAAGAAACATGACAAGCAATCTTGTGCATCACAATGGTAAAATGGAGAATAAAGATTCAGGAATTTCAAATTTCAAATTTTCTGATCAAGTCCTTCATAATCTGCTGAAAAAAATGACTGTGAAAGAGTAACTAATTTTTTTTTTTTTCTTTGACTTAAAATCTTCAGCTTTGTGGAAAAGGAAAAGGACATAGGAGTCCTTGTGGACACCAAGTTGAACATGAGCCAGCAAAATGCCCTTGCTGCAAAGAAGTCTAATGGTACCCTGCGCTGCATTAGACAAAGTATTGGCAGAAGGTCAAGGGAGGTGGTCTACTCCCTCTCCTCAACACTGGCGAGCCCACACCTGCAGGGTTGTGTCTAGTTCTGGGCTTCCAGTACAAGAAAGACATGGACATAAGGAAGAGAGTCCAGTGAAGGGCTACTAACATGATTAAGGGGCTTGAGCATCTCTCCTCTGAAGAAAGGCTGAGAGCTGAGACTGTGCAGCCTGGTAAAGAGAAAGCTTGGGGAGAGGGTGCAAAGAAGACAGAGCCAGGGTCTTTTCAGTGGTGCCCAGTGGCAGGACTGGAGGCATTGGGCACAAACTGAAACACAGGAGGTTCTCTCTGAACATCACAAATATTTTTTTCACTGTGGGGGGGACCAAGCACTGGCACCAAGCACTGGCACAGGTTGCCAGGGAGGTAGTGGAGGCTCCATCCTCAGAGATACTCAAAAGCTGCCTGGACATGGCTCTGGACAACTGGCTTTAGGTGGCCCTTGGGCAGGGGTGTTGGACCAGATGACCTCCAGAGCTCACTTCTGTCCTCAACCATTTTGTGATTCTGTGATTCTTCAGCTGGTTTTATTAACCATATATGGTTAATAAAGATATGGTTGTCTTTCATGCATTGGTTCAGCAGCAAGTTTCTTTTCAAGGTGTTTCATAAAACAACCTTTTTTTTTTTTTTTAATCCTTTTCAAGGAACTCCTTCCTTCTTTCCTTGCATCTCAGGGTAATATCTTCTTCCTTTTAGATGTCACAGTTCCATTTGTATGCTTCCTGGTACTCATTGTATTGCACTGACAGGATTATGACAACAAACTGCTACGCTTCAAAGTGATTCTCTAAATTAAAAAAAAAGTTTGTTACAATGGGTAAAATTACAAAACTTCTTGATTAATAAAGAGAAAAAATGTTTCATATTCATCAATATGTTTCAAATCAAGAACTTGAATCAAGTTTATGCCCTGTAACAGAATGAATTATTGGTAAGTTAGCTCCCTTACAACCCTTTCACTGGAAAGCGAATGCAGTGAAATATTATGTAAATTCAAAGCAACAGAAGCACATGTAGATTAAATATACATGACTGAAATAGTATGCATGCTGTACTAAAATTATAAGAACATTTTTTCTCAATTAATTTTTTTACCAGTTTTGCAGAAATACAGAATTTGCCTTTTTATTTGCTGAAAAATTTAAGCTAAAATCCCTGGTTTTCCTCTTGAAAAGCAAAGGACAGATTTTTCAGACTATGAAATTAATCAGTTTATCATTGAAAGAGAAATATACTTATTCAAATTAATAATTCATAACATATAGCTAAAACCTTGTTTAATTTGAGGAGACAAAGAGGTAACAAGAAAAATTGCTGCAATATAGAAACAGGGGAAACATACATATTATATGAATAGCTTCTTCAAACATCTGTATATTTTAAGGACAAGAGTATCCAGCAAGGGACATAGTTTTCTTGTCTTAGTAGTTCAAAGTTATTTAACCATATACCAGGAAAAATTGTCAATAATATGATTACTTTCTTAGGAAATAGGTAATAAAAACTCTGCTAAAAGTTGATGGAATTATATTTATCATAATGAACTAGATTAATTATATCAATTTATTCTTCAAATATACAGAACTTTGTTTTTTTTTCCTTTTGAATGCAGCCTGCCACCAACCCTCTACGTAGAGTAAGCATCCAAAGTTTATTTGGCTGGCTAGTATAAAAAAAGAATAGTTAATACAGATTTTAAGGGTCAACATTTTAATAAATGATACGGAGTTAGGAAGAAATATCCATATTCCTATTCTCTCAAGCTTGTGGCTTTGTAAGGGTTTCCACATCTTTCCTTGGTCTTAATAGTTTTTGCTGTTGTCTAAGTTTGGACTTTAAAAAAGCCAACAGACAGATAATTATTTCCTGCTTTTTATATTATGTCTGCTTTAGAAATATATTTATTTATTAAATTATTTTATTTTAAAGTTATTAATTAAATCGACTGTTTATTAATAAATTACTATTTATTAAATTAATATGTTTGTTATTCAATAGATTTATATTATATATGCTTTAGGCACTACCCTCCTAGTGAAAAAGTTCCTCCTAAGGTGTGCTTTGAAAGTGCAAGTGACTTGTGCTTTTTTATACCACTTGCTATCACCTGGGACGAGTCTCTCATTTATGTAACCATTGTTCAAGCAGGCTGCTGTGACTATCTCCTGAGCTTTGTCAGAAAAAATGGTCTCACTTTATCCTCATAGGTCTCCTTACTAACTTGCTAACCCTTTCCTGAACTCTGATTTCTGGACAGCCTTCTTGAACTTGGATGGCCCAAAACTCAACATAGTATGTGCTGCTCAAGTAAACCAGAATCTTGACTTTTAACATTTAGGCTGACCTGAAGGAGAATATTTTATTTACAGACAAGTAATACAGTTTTACAAAGTACAGAACAGATGTAAAAGTCTTTGGTGAAATTAACATTTTAAAATTGCTCTGTAGAGTAATACTTAAAAGAAGCCAGATACTTTTTATTGTGAATGATTCAGGTAGACAAATTCAAAATTATGGGGCCTGTGATGTGCTGTCCCTAAGTACTGATAAGTGACTTATTTAGAAGTGCATTTTCATACACATTTCAGCTAAAGTACATTTGAATGTTCATACAGGATAATTAAACATTGCATGTCAGAATCTTATAGGAAAGGTGTTATTTTTAGTCATTTTAGAAGTACTTCACAGCATATCTCATCTTAACCACCTACTTTTATATTCTAGGTAAACATTAGCCTTCTTTTCATCCTTATTTTTAGCTAGTGTATTGCTTATGTGACCATGAGAGAGCGCTTGCTTTGATTTTTCATGAGACTGATTTCAAGCCATGTTGCTGGAATCTATTGCTCTAAGTTTGCTCATAGGCTGCTGAGATAATATTGCTTTATCATGAATGTATGCTATGAAAATTATATTAAAAAGTGAGACAGAGAGAGAAAGAGACCAGACCTCACTGTTGTGATTTTTTTTCCAAAATCTCCATCCATGGAATCCCTGCTGCTTTAGCAATATTCTCACTTGGACATTTCTTTACTGAGCAGAAAGTAAGAATCCAACACATGCTACAAATGGTCTAAAAGTGGTGGTTTTACTGAACTGAACCAGTTAATTCAGAACATAAAGCAGTGGTGTAAGGAATTTGCACAAGACAATGTTTTCATAATCCTATTTGCCCCAGGTACATTTTACTGATCCAAGAGACACCATGCATCAGTGATATGGTTGTATATTAGCATCATGCCCATTTTTATCCGTGTTACCAAACTAGAATCTGTGTGCTGAATCTTAAGCAGTGATTCATTGCTGCCTTGAACTTAACTACTTTTGTAGGTCCTGAGTTTGCTTTAAAGGCTGCAGTAGGCAATCTGAGTTTCGTTCAGATCACCTCTGTGGATTTGAAGCACTTGTGTGGGGGCCGTCAGTGATAGTAAGATTGATTGGCATCAGCTAACTTGACTAGTACAAGAGGACTTGGGGAATAAAAACATGTTTAGGAAACTTTGTTCTCCAAAGAAATATTTAGGAGAATTTTTAATAGGATTTTTCATCAAAGCAATTAGCATATAATTTTTTTCCTAGAACACATGATGGCCTTTTGAACAAGCAAATAGTTGTTATCTCTGGAAAACTGAACCTAGGCAGTCCTGGAGCAAAGGAAGCAAGTACTACATTTGTGACAATCCTTCCAGCAGTATAATTTTGCTGTTGGTAGTGGTGGTGTCACTTACTTTTAGTGAGTGATGCTACTTTGCAGGGATGCTATCTCAGAAATACTACTACTACTATTCAGGTGTTAGGTCAAAGCCTCTTGTTCTTGCTCCCTACAAGACACAGAGGGAGAGAAGAACATTGTATTATATGCAAGAAAGCATCAAGAAGAGATCAGTTCAGTGACCATCTGCTAAATTAATTACAAATTGTAAATATTAATAAAAATACATAAATTCAGAGTATATAATAAAAGCCTGTACCAAGTGGTAGGCTGTAAGTCAATCTATCTTTTTTCCTGTCTTCTGGAACAGGGTACTGTTAGGAAACACAGAACATGCATTTATTACAAATCTCTGGTGCTCACTGAAAGTTCTTAAAAGGGCATCAGTTTTATTTTTAAAGCCATCTTCAGCATCTGCCTTGGAGATGCTCTTTCCCCTTCTGTGTTCTCTGAAGTAGCCAGGCAGAGCGCATGATCCTGCTCCTTACTGGTGAAGACTTCTCCTGGCTTCAGAAGTAAGTTCAGTCTGTATCCAGCAAGAGGCATCCTTTATATAACTTTGTAAATACTAAATAAATAAACTAAAAAGTAACGCTATTGGATTTTATTGTCTAAAAAAATTGTTATTTGTTTTAATTTACAGGGTTCTTCATCTGCCGATTCTGTATCTGTCAGCAGACATTCTCCTGTAAGCCACAGAGTCGCATGCTGTCACTAGAGAGTCGCTGGACATTAAGGCTGCTTGAGCAGTTTGAAAGAAAAAGCATGAGGCGACAGCTATTCTTTGTAAAGTTCAGTAAAGCAGAGACAGCCTTGAAGCAGAAAACTCTGTTTGATCTCAAGTTATTTTCCCTCTTCAGCATCCACCAAGTTTATCTCAAGCAGAGGTGTATGTTGCTTCCAATTGTTTGAGACAAGCAGGTATTATATGCAGATGCTTAGAGGATGTGCACAAAGGAGAATATGCCCTGTCCACCGTAATGGACTTGAACTGATGAGAAAAGGACATATAAGTTCAACTTGCAGAGCAGAAGAAAAGCCAGTTCTGGACCCTGGAGCAAGTATGTGACTTTCTTCCATGTTATACTCACATCTAATCAAAATTTATCTCTGCAAGGAAATACTGAAAGAATATCAGTGAGAATGAAGCTCTCGGATGAGTATCTCAGGTCAGTGAAGAAACCAGTCAAACCCAATGAATTATCTTTCAAGTTAACTTCATGTTTTTACCTATGAATTTTGGGGGTCAGTGGTTTTAGCTAGTTTGGAAAAAGTTGAAAACAAAGGCGTTATTTATATCAGAGCATCTTGCATGTTCCAAGGGGAGTTATCTTCTCAGTTGGCCAATCTTAAGAGGACTGCTGCAAGTATGGTTCATAGCCGCCTCCTTTAAAAACAAAACAAGTAGCAAGGGACTCATGATCATGATCCATGTAATTTTGCACGTCTTACTCTGATACTCCTTTTGTAATGTGATTTCAAAAAGAAAAATAAAAGTTTTCTGTTAATTATGACTTCTGCGAGTTTTTTTTTCTATTGAAAACCCCCATAATTTGATAAAGTATCACTTCCCATTCTTTCAGTAACTCCAAGTTTTCACTTATTTGCTCTTTTTTTCATGTTCCTCTTTCCACCTTTCCTAGGCTATCCCAACAGGGAAATGTCTGTGTTTATACCACACTAAATAACAAATAGTACATAAAAATTAACAATCACAGGCTAATCTATTGAGAAGGTATATATATTGTGGAGGTAATTAATTGTATAAGCAATATGTGTGCAAATTACGTATACGCTGAAAGAGAAAGAAATTTTGCATGATTACCTGTTGGAAGGAAGATTCAGGATGATCTTTCAGTATCATAGTTAAACTTTTGTGTTCAAACCTCTAGCCTAGTGATAACGCCTCATACACAAAAATGTTACATAGCAAAAGTTTACTTCCAAGCTACTTACTAAAATCTGAACAACTATAATTGTGCTATTTGATTTAGTCAGTTTCATTTGTGTTGTATGACAGCATGGTTACACAGAAAAAACAGATAACATTATTGTGTGCTGTGGTGGGATTTTAATTTTTGGTTGTTTTGTTTCTACTAGTGTTCAAGAACCTAGGAAATCTACCTTTCATGACAATAAAAAAAGGTAAACAACATAGCCTTACTCCTTTTAGAAGTAACAAATACCCCTATTTTTCAGTCCTTCTCATATGTTAATGTAAAATACCAGTGATGAGAAAAATTGCATACAGTGGCAAAGTTAATTGCACTATCTAAAAATTCAAGATGCTTAATGGAATGTTGTCTCTCTAATAGAATAATTAACTTTGAACTTCTACTTTTTCTACAAAACCCCTTCATTGTCTGGGGTTTTTTTGGCTGAGCTTTCTGAAAATTAAAAGTCGGGCTACTGACTTATTCTGAGGGAATATAAATCTCGGGAAATACTGTCTTTGCACACAAACCTTTATGCAACCAATAAAAGGAAAAAAAAAAACACTCTAAAAATATAAATAAAAGAGATGCAAAACCTCATAGGTTTATTATTTATTTGAGAAGGAGAAAGCATTTTATGTTGAAAGTTTAGGATAAAACCCAAACTAATCTTTTAGATACAAAAATGCTAGGATAATATTTGAAGTTGTTAGAGGGGGAGGAATGTTCACTTACTGGAGCTTACTTTAGAGATAACATTTATTGAGAGTCACACAATTTTTGTAACTTTGTAAATTTGGGAAGACAGCAACTGTACTTCAAAACTCTTTAATAACAAAGGAATTCCCAAGATGATAGGTTGCTCTTACAGGAATGCAGTTCTGCAAGGTGGCAGAGCATTGCTTCTGTTCTGCTCAGGCTCCAAGCATAAAGGAGCCAGCATTGTACAACAGTGGTTTGGTTGGGGTTTTTTTTGGTTTGGTTTTTTTTTTAACTGATAACAATTGCAAAAAGGCAATAGACGAGATAGTAAGGTATATCATGGGTACTGTGGAAGAAATAAAGTGGAGATGAAAAAAGGGGAGGAGTGTGTAACAAAACAACCAGAGCAAAGACGAGCTTTTGAAAGACTTAGAAAAAAAATAATCAATAGTAACAGATGGTTTCAGATGTGTCAGAAAAAGGAAATACCAAGAAAGCTTAGGGTCAATGTTTTTTTCATATCTATTGCTAAACAATTACAGTATCTGTATTTAGGCAAACAATGTTTAGAATTTAAAAAGCCAAACAATACAACACCAAATTTTTGGATTGAGCTTATGTTTGATTGATAACTAAAAGTGTGGGTGAAATTTTTAACCTAGCTGCTTTTTTTATGTCCCTCACACACATAGGACCCGAATGCAGTCTGCAAAGGGTAAAATTTGATGTCAATTAATTCTAAAGGAGACTAAGCCAGCTGCAGTGTCCTAGAAAAGTGTTCCCATATTTCTTTATGTGGGTCTTGTCAGACTAGCTTAGAGCCAACACTTTACTTCAACCGTGTGGTCTAGTAAACATGCTTTTGTCTGTTCCTGGTGCATTTGGGAATTACAGCTGACTGAGCTCACTCTCAGCTAAAGAGAGAACATTCAGAACAAATGCTTGCTTCATGTTTTATTTGTGATCCATAACTTATTACTGCATTATTTAATAGAATGAAAGCATTGACATACGCTATGTGGAAAGTGATCTTGTTTCCTGTGTTTTGAGGAAAGGGTTGGTTCTTCATTTTAGAGGTGGTAAACTTACTCTTAACTGCAAGTTCAAGTCAGGTGTGCCTTGACTTGTGTAAGGCCTTTGACATGGTTCCACAGAATACCCATGTCACTACATTGGAAAGGTATGGGTTTGATGAATGGACTGTTCTAGGAACAAGGTATCGTCTGAGTGGCTGCTTCCAACAAATTACAGTCAATGCCTCCACGTCCAAATAGAGATCAGTAACAAACAGTGTCCCTCAGGGGTCCATACTGGGACCAGCACTGTTCACAGTCTTTATTAATGATACAGACAGTGGGATTAAGTGCACCCTCAGCAAGTTTGTGGATGACACCAAGCTGAGTGGTACAGTTGATATGCTTGAGGGAAGGGATGCAACCAGAAGGAGCTTGACAGGCTTGAGGTGTGGGCCCCTGGGAACCTTATGAAGTTCAACAAGGCCAAGTGTAAGGTCCTGCAACCGGGTTGGTACAATCCCCAGTATCAATGACCGACTGTGGGAATAAATGGATTGAAAGCAGTCCTGCAGAGAAGGACTAGGGGATATTGGGGGATGAAGAATTGGGTATGAGCTGACAACATGTGCTTGGAGCCCAGAAAGTCAATTGTATCCTGGGTTGCATAAAAAGAAGCAGGCCAAGGAAGGTGATTCTCCCCTTCTACTCAGTAGTCATGAGACCCCACCTGGAATAGTCCATCCAGTTCTGGGGTTCCCAGTACAAGACAGACATGACCTGTCAAAGCAGGTCCAGAGGAAGTCTAGAAAAATGGTCAAGAGCTGGAACACCTCTCCTGTGAAGAAAGGCTGAGAGAGTTGGCATTGTTCAGCCTGGAGAAGCGTCCAGGGAGACCTTATTGCAGACTTTCAATATATAAAGGGGGTTTATAAGTAAGATGGAGGAGACTTCTTACCAAGGGGGCAGGGGGACATGGGACAGTGATTTTAAACTGAAAGGGGGTAGATTTATATTGGACAGAAGGAGGGCTTTTGTTACCATGATGGTGGTGAGGCACTGGAACAGGTTGCTTATAGAAGTGGGCCCCTCGTTCCTGGATCTGTTCAAGGTTAGGCTGGATGGGGCTTTAAGCAACCTGATTTAGTGAAAGATATCCATGCCTATAGCAGGGGGGTTGCTCTAGATGGTTTTAAAAGGTCCCTTCCAACCTAAACTGTTCCATGATTCTGCAATTCTATATATTTTTAAAATGACTACCATGTATATACATTATACGGACAGGTTTTAAGGAAGGTTATGTTTTTTTCTAATTTTGTCTTCCTTCACCTAGCAAAATCGGCAGGATTCCAGCCTTTACTTTCTACTACCACATTTTGTTTCTTAGATTATTGTGCTTGTGAGTCTTAAGACATCTGGAAAAACTTCACATTTCAATTATCAGTAGATTTAGTAATATATCCTGTTGACAAAGGCTAAGAACTTCCTATTCCCTTTTGAAAATTAACTGCATTCTGTAGACAAGGAGTCATTTACAACCTATATCAGAAATTCGTCTTTAATGGAGAGGAAGACAAATATTTGGTACATCTGACATCTGATTAAAACCATCTAGTTTAAGGAACTCAAGAAAAGCCCTATTCTTCTTCCATGGACAATGTTTTCTTGCAAAAAAATTGCCAGAAAATATTTGACAAACAAATTGATTGTTTTATCTCTTAGCCAAAACAACAAGAAAAAGAACAAGAATAATATTTATTTATATTTTTACACTGCATTATTTTTTTTCTGTGGGCTCTTACTACCCACATCCTTTTTTTATCCTGGTATGAAGAAACCGATAAAATGATACTGCTAATACACCAAGACCCCAAGTATGAGCACTGTCTCCTAGGTGCCTAAAAATTCTTGCAGCATTTTCATAAACAGTGACACTGAATTACTCTGAAATCAGAGGATCCACAGAAAATCTGGGACTTTGTGCTGCAGATTTGTTTCGTGTATTCTATGGAAAGGAAAAAAAAACCCGTAAAAATCCAAAACTTTACACAGGGGAATGCACAATGGGGTGATGGAGAGGTAAAGTAGACTTCCTCAGCCTCTTTTAAGGTAACAGGTCAGGTCAATAATTCATACTGAATTTCCTTGTGCATTTTTAATGTTTCATTTTATTTATTTATTTATTTTTGCACAATAGTAGTCCTACTGCTGTAAATTTTAGTACACTAAACTAGACACAAAAAGAGTACTGCAAGGAAATATTGCAGTGAGTGTTGCATTGCGGGGACCTGTGGGTTTTTTGTTTGTTTATTTGGGAAAATATGTTCACCTGACCTAATATATGCATGAAATCCCCATATTTTCAACAGCCCACCTGTTTCTATATGGCTTCTGCATGCATCAAGAATGTTGAATTAATGGAAAAAGTTCTATAAATAGCCTTGATCAGTGATAATAAGAATAGTAAATATACATATGACACATTCTTAAGGGAAACAGGATGCTAGAGAGGGAATGTGTAATAATGTTTGAAATGGAAGGAAGTACACTTTTTTTCACTGCACCTCAGTTTCCACCCATGTTCTACAGACTTACAGTTATTCATGTTTCAGACCATAAAGAAATGGTGAATTTATGGCTAAGTACACATTATTTTCTTCAAACAAGTAATCCATTTTAAGTTAATGGAACTGATCTTTGAAAGGTAAAGAGGATTTGCCCCCAGAATGTGTGTTTAGGAAAGATCTATGAAAACATCAATACTTGTTACATTCCAATAGCTCTTACAGGATCACCAGTTTTGAAAGAAATGCTAAAGATAAAACCAATGTTTGCTTCAAAACTGCTTTTTCTTTTTACTAAACTTCATTTTATTCTTTCCTTATTTTCTATTAAAAATACTGTACTGGGTTAAATAAGATTTTTGGCTCTTTTGAGCATGAAAGGTTAAGTTGTCAAATTAGATAAATTTGTTTATTTTTAATAATAATTTGGAGGTGGGAAAAATGAAACAAACTTAATCTGATACAATCCACATGTGAAATGGAGTTTATCTTAATCACCTAGTAAATTTTAAAATATTTTTGCTGATTTATAGAATATTGGCTTTTTTAATGGGGTGTTTTCTTTGCTGTGATTAACATCATGTAGAAATGGAAATTCCTTCTTAGTTTGAGGAAGTTTCAGTAGAAACTTGGATGAGTTTAACAAATAATTAATACTCATGTCTGTATAGAGTTTACTGTCTGGGTGTCTTTCAGCTGTAATATTGCAGTGCTTATGAATGGGGACCTGATTAAAATCATCCAAAGAAAAAAAAATAGTATGAAGTTCATGAAGAAAATTAGGGTGATCTTAAAAAATCACATAGTCACATCCTAGTTCTACAAAACCATTGAGTCAGAACCTGAAGTATATTTCTAGTGTCAGGAATTAGAATGAAATACATTCTTAACATGTACTTGGATAGAGCTCTCCTTGATTGCCTTGCAAATTTTTTCTTCCCTCTCTATTCACAGTTGTACGTCCTTGGTGGATATTGACTCCTCCTAATATGTGCATGCATGGGTTTTGTATAATAAATGGCTATGACCAAGTTGCCAATTAAAATATGTGTATATTGTTATGAATGCAAATATTTTTTAATGAGAAAAATAACAGTCTTTAAACACTCAGACTAACAACTGAAATCCACAGAGTTTTACTGTGACTTACAAAACCCCCTATCTTGCGTCTTTATTTATATACTTTTACAACCTTTATAGCTTAATCACAAGTGACCTTTATTATGCTTCTTTCTGCTCTTTCATTGTTACCTTGGTAATACCACTCCCCACTAATGTGATTATAGACAGATTTAGTGTTTCCTTTTAAAATAATAAAAAATAATGAAAGAATTAACTATCACATACATCCGTTTTGATTTTTCGTCATCTTCTGGAAATTGTCAATTAAAAACAACAAAGGAAAGGTGAGACTTTTAGTCCAAAAATCTTTTAGTTTTTCCATTAGAAAAAATGGAAAAGTCCAATTTTAACAATCACACAGTTTAAATGTAGCCTAGAAAAGAAGAAAATGTAACACCACTGAAAAGTATAAAATGAAATGCTTAGATTAAATCTACTAGAAATAACTAATTTGGCTGCAGTGTCACTGCAGAAAACCTCTTTTTGCATGTAATGAATAAATGGGAAACCAATTTAGTAATTGTAGAATTCCCATTAATTTTCCTGTAAACATATTTTCATGTATACATCAGCTGTTTAAATAATAGTTGAAGATGGGATTTCTATTTATTTATTTATTTTTACAGCTTTTCAGTATTTTCTTGGTGACTTCTGAGGAGCACAGTCAGGCAAAACCTTAACTGAGGAACTGAGAAAAAGACAGTATTGCAGGCCTTTAGCCAGCAAGTGTATAAGTTTGTATTTAATTCTCTGCATGTGGGGAGCTCTTTTACACTGCAAATCCTGTTTAAGTGTAGAAAGCTAATCACAGCCATGTATGTGTGAAGAAACTAGACCTTGTTTTCCCACTGAGGTTAAATTCTACATTTTTCTTTGCTAACTCAAGTTTTATCAACTTTGAAATATTTTAGATTAATCTTTGCCTCAGGCATGTGGTAAGCAGGGTGATTTACCTTCTTTTATTTTTCATTGAAGTGGTGGAGGGAAGTAACATATGATCTAGAAGCTATCTTGCTGCTTAATAGCTTGGCAAGATTATGCAATATGTAAACTAGTGGAAAAAAGCCTAGTTTTTCCAAGCATCTGCAAGCAATATATAATATTTACTTTTTCTTGGCTCCATTTAGGAATTTAAACCTCTGAAAGGTTTTTTATCCTGTGCCTTTTTCCAAGTCTGAAATGACAAGTTTCAAGTAAAACTACTTCCCTGGGACAGCTGCAGCATCTCTGTTCACAACACAAGTGCTCTGCTCTACTCTGCTCAGAACTTCTTAGGTCTTGAGAAACCTGTCTCTTTCTTTTCTTCACTCCTTCATCCAAGGTTTGGTCTTTTAAAACAGAAATGAAGTAATCTGCATCCAGTGATGATTTTTCAGGCTTTTACTGATTTTCTTTAGAGATAAATTCTATCTATTAGAAAACAAACTTCTCTTCTGTCACCTGACAACTGATAAAAAAGAAGTTTGATCTTCCTTTGCTTCTATGCAGTCTGAGTTTTAATGTGATAACAAGACAGGGTGTCTGATATCAGTTTCTGTTGGATCCAGGTAAGCTAGACACTGGTTAGGTGATCTAGCTAATTTATGATCATATAGTTTCACCTGGAGATAGTGGGAAGGTTTCTGGGTCCTCCAATGTTTTCAAAGTTGATAAAGAAACTGAGTGTTAGAGCATCTCCACTCTATGAGAACAGTGTAGAAAATCTTGCTGCAAGCCTACAGGTTTGATGGGAGCTGTTGGATTGTTGCCATGACTTTCCCACACAACAGCCTCTGCTCTTATTTCCTTTGACATATCAGACAAAGCATACTTTAAATGGCAGCAAAGTGATTATCTAATTTGAAAATAGACTCTATTTACATTGGAGAATCTCCTTTGACTTATTCTGGCCTGAAATGCTTTATCTTTTTCTGTTGAAAAAGCTGACTGTCCCTCAGGTTTGTTCAAGGGAAATGTATTTAGTCGCCCATACTGATGAAGGCAGGGCGTGTTGCACAAGAAATGCAGAAGCCTCTAGATACAATTGTGTGAGCAAACATTTTCAGGGAAAGAGTGCCATACCTCTGCTACTGTTCAGCAACTTGTGGTGAAATGTTTCAGTAAATAAAGAAGTCTGCACTTTCCCAGTGGTTGTCGAAGCCCTGCAAACTGGAACTGATGAAAGGCTCTGTTAATTTCTGTAGTGTCAAAATGAAGGGGAATGAAGCAAGATTACTAACTCAGGGGAAAGTAACAACCTGAGAAAGCTGTGAATACCTTGGTTTTCTTCAGCAATGGCTGGCACTATGCTGGGTGGCAAAGAGGAAAGCAGGCTTTGCACAGTGTGTGCTTGACAGAAAGAGAGCAAACAGTCTTCAGGAGGAACAGTGCAATTTCTGAACAATGCAGGCAATGTCCTGTGGTTAAACTGAACTGGGAATTGAATAGCTGCTTCCCAGCCATACTGCCATTCCCAACAATTAATTTGTTTCTAACCTCAGATTTCCCACAAATCTTTGCACTCCTTTATCCATACAAATATCAAATTAATTACTCATATTACATAAAATTAGCTTCAGCATGGAATCAACCTTGTTAATTTTAGTTTCTTATAATTATGATTTTGACTCATAAATAGTATTGTGATCAGATTATAATGTACTGAATATTTTATATGTCAGAGTATCCTCTGCGTCTGCTCTGGTGACATTTTAATCAAGAAATTATCATAATTTGTTAGCAGAATAGCCAAGAGGTTGCTAGCAGTCCTCTAGAACCTTAAAAAGTCCCTGTCAGTTTGTGGGAGCACAGATATCAAATAAGCTTTCTTTTAAGAAAACCGGGAAGGATATGTAATAAAACTGATCAGAATACTTTCTTTGGAAAAATGTATTTTACTGAAAATTCATGGGTTTGTAGGATCATTCAGGCTGGAAGGGAGCTCAGGAGGTCCCTCATGCACCCCTGCTCCAAGCAGGGCCAGCTGTGAGATCAGACCAGGTTGCTCAGGGCTTTGCCCAGATGGGTCTTGAAACCCCCCAAGGATGGAGCCTGCCCACCCCCCCGGGCAGCCGGTCCCTCTGCCCACCCCCAGCCTGCCTGCCCTCACGGGGGAGAGGTTTCGCACCCAGCCTGAACCCCTCTCGTTTCAGTTCACGCCTGCTGTACCTTGTTGCCCTGCTGCCCCCTCCCCATCCCCTCCCAGTAGGCACTGGGGTGGCTGTGAGGTGCACCTGAAGCCATCTCTGCCCCAGGCTGGACAAGCCCCACTGCCCCAGCCGCTGCTCACAGGGACACCCTCCAGCCCTGAGCATCATGGGGGTGAACTCACCCCAGGTTGTCAGCATCTTTCTGTGTTGAAAGGTACCCAGTACCAGAAAGGTACGCCACAGTACCCAGATGTGGTCTAACAGGTCCTGGCCAGAGGAGACACCCCCTGGCCGGAGCTCCCAGAGGTGCTCCTGATGTTGCAGCCCTGGATGTGGCTGGCCATCTCTGCAGCCAGGGCTCGCTGCCAGCTCCTGCCCAGTTCTCAGGGCCCTCCAATATCAATAGCCTGGCTGAAGTGCAGGTAAATGCCATCCACTGCTCTCACTTTGTCCACAGATGTAGTCATTATATTGCATAAAGCAATCAGGTAGGTTATGCATGATTTATCTGTGGCAAATCCATCCAGACTGTTCCCAATCATTTTCTTCATGTGTCCAATCAGAAGCTCTGTCAAACCTGAATAAGGTATAAGAACAGAGAAAGGAAATTCTGTCTTTAATTAGATGGTTAAATTCTGACTTAGAGAAGTGAGTAGTTAACAGCTTTGTTCGACTGATCTGAAAAGAAAAATTCTGCTGTGATTAGGCAGCCTATGGACTTGCACTGGTGACTTTTACAAAGCCACCCTAAATGCTGAGGAGGACATAGTTTCCCCACAGTGCTCTGTTTTATGGAAAACTGTATCCTGCAAAATGCTGTTTTAATTAAAATGCTCAAAATGCATCTGTTTCACTAAGAAACAAAGATAATTCTGAAAACCTCAGAGGCTGCCCAGGAAAACAATTTCTGTCCTTAGTTCACTCTTGTAAATCCTAAATGAATTTGTTAACATGTCACCTAGTAGACAAAACTATAACACAAGGCAATTGTCACACAAAGTAATAATGACTTAAAAGGAGCCCACAACAGCATCGATTACTGGAAGCAGATATTTTTCTGTATGCATCTTTCAACAGGTTTCTACTGAAGAGGTTAAATAATCTTTAATGTCTGTTTGAGTTTGAGGGACATCACGCTTCATGTGGGATTTATATAGGCTTTTTGGCTGTTTAACCTACAAATTTCTCCAAAGACCTGAGTATATATACCTCCAAAGGAAGGTATTTGACAAACCTATACCAAGGCTACAGTAATGGGAAGAAAGGGAAAGAAATGTGAAAGGATAAAGTCTTATCAACTATATATTTTCAAGACACTAGTCATTAAAGAATTATTTCAATTTGAAAAACAAACTCCTTTCCTCAAAAAAATCAAACTAGACCCTTGCCATAATATAAGTGAGAAAATTATAAAGTGACTTTGACTGCCTGGGTAAAAAAAGGAAATTTAGAAAGAATAATTGTGTGGTGGTAGTTGACTCAGAAAAAAAGCAATGCTAGTCAACACAAATTACCATCATGAATGAAATACAATGTTTATTTTCATCTAAATTTTGTGGATCAGTGAAGCACTTTGAAGACCTGCTGTATATTTCATGGAAAAGGTTCTATGCTTTTAATTTGTGGTTTTTGTTAATGAAAAATGCTAAGGAAATAATTTTAAAGTTTTTATATGAAAAATAATAGGCACACCTCTGTAGATGCACACAAATGGTTTGGGTGCTTTAGTCACTGCTTGGACTGCATATTTTAGAAAATCTTGCAAACTGACAAGACAATTTTGGATAATAGTCATTCCCTAAATACGTTACCTTGATGGGATAATGAGGGTATTAAAGAAAAGTTGTTTAAAATTAATTTTTGGGATGTCCTTACATGAAGGAATTAAAATGCTGCATAAAAATCTCACATTTGAAAAGAACAAACAAAATTTCCTGAAGCAACTGCACAGTTCTATTACTTTTTTGATATGTAAAATACTTCTGCAAATTTATTTTAGCTCATTATCCCTTCAATTTGTCATATTCACATAAGAACATTTTTATTAGTACATATTTAAGAGTGAAACATATTTTACGGAGTGTTATAATGTTTTATCATTTCACAGCCCTTTCAAATGCAAAATAAGTTAGATAAAGGGCCATTTTGTTTAGAATAAAAAACCCTTAACAAATCATTAGTGGCCTAAGTTTCTAACTAACTGAGCTGCCACCGATTATTTACTGTGTCCACTTGACACAATGCTGATGGAAAAGGGAAAAATCATTTGGACCAAACCTGCCTGACCAGCCCTACACATATGCATGCATGCCTTTATGAGAGTAGTAGGAGATGCTCTGTGAAATACAGTTTAGAGTTAAGGTTGCCTGCAAATCAAGCGATAGACGTGCAAATTAAGTGATTTAAAACATCAAATGATTTATTAAGAAATTGACTTGTACATGAAGCCTGGTCTTTTGTCTTTTCTACTCTGTTGAAATGAGAATTTGTGCTAGATAAAAGCACCAGTATTCTGTAGACTCTTAATAGGCCTCCACCAATTACAGATGAAAAATAACCAGTCTGTGTTAGCAAAGCAGTTAGCATAGGTCATTGCCCCTATTTCCTTAAAAAAACCAACCAACCAAACAGACAAAAAAACCCCCTCTTTTGCATAGTTTTGAAATACAGGTTTTGCCTCTAGAACTGTTTTCAAGTGAGTAAGAAATCTATATGGATTGTCTGGCAAGATGTAATCTCCTATCTTTTATATGCAGTTTTTCCTACAAAGAAATATGCAGGCAGTGTGAATACCTCCAGGTATACAGGTGTTCTGTTACAGAGTCTTATCTATAGAGAAATATGCCTCGTGCTCAGCTGCCTCGCCAGACAGCAGACTTGATAATACTTCATGGCATGGACTAGAGCTGAGAACTTAAACATTGCTATAAGGTAAGAATAGGTGAACCATGTTTCAGTTTATATATGCACACAACAAATTCTGTCTTTTTCTTTCCCTGTTTTTTCACACCTCTGGCAGCTTTGGAAAATCTAGTCAATGTAGATTCATCAGGTAGTGCTGTGCAGGAGTCCATGAGGATAATATCTTGCTATTGTCCTGCTTGTTATACCTGAACATATGGGAGGTATAATTAATCATTTTATGCAGAAAAAGAAAAAGCACCTTGATTACTTTCATCAGTCCTCAGAAGATATTACTGCCCCAATTTTCTTTTTACGTGTCTGTGTGTATATGTATACAGTTTACTACAGTATAAACAAACACTTTAAAATATTTGATCTAACTTGCTGGCAGAAAATTGTGTTTATTAGTGAGACGGACAAGGGTACGAGAAAAAGGGAAATGTGAAAGGTGTTTTGGTTTGTCCTGTGGAGTCAATGGAAACATTAGAAACTGTCAGGAACAGCAGTTCTCAGGAAAGAGCATAGTTAGCACTGACCGTGACTGGCGAGGAATGAAAGTGGTCCTGCAACACAGCCAGTGTCATTACTCGGCCCTGCTTCTCCTTGCCTATCTAAACTGACACGAAGTTAAGAACCTCCTATCTCATGGGATGCTTGAGACTTTGTAGGTGGGCATCAATTAATAAAAGCTTCCACGCAACTGTGTACACTCTATAGAAATAAGTATACATACCTCAAATTCCTTTCTTCCCTTTACTCTTTCTGACCAAGTTTTTTCTTTTTCATGAAGCACATGAAGCTTCAAGAAATAGCTTTGCATTTTACACAGAATTGCTTCTGGCATCTTGCAACAAACATACAGTTCCTAGTGACTAATGAATTTTGACTAGACTTAATGCTAAACTCTGAGAAAAAAAAAAGAAATAATTGTAAATAACTTGACAAATAATAAGTCATCACACAAAGTCTTGAACTTCCTTATAAGCTCTTCTAATAAGTGTCATAGTAAGTATCATCATAAAAAAAAAAACCAACAAAAAACCGGACCCTGAGTATTCTGTTTCATTTTAATCAGACAGCAGGTGACAAATATATTGTAATGGAATCAGGCTGGTATCATACTTAATCTCTCAGTGTGCTCATTTCCTTTCATATCTTCTTAAACTCACTCTTTAAATTCCATATGCCAGAGGAAATATTCATATATTATCTATGTAATTAGAAAATTTCAGACCTCATTTGGTTGTATAAAGCATAGTAATTAGCTTAGTAAAGGATATTTCTTTTCTGCTGTTTTGATAGTTTTCTTTATGTGCTGCCTGAGTTTTTCTGAAACAATTCAATATGTTCTGAAAAATTGCAGACCATTTGATTTCAGAAAATGCCCACTTAGAAATGGGAAAAAATATATGTGCACATGTGTCTACAAAAGGAAGAACTATTGTGAAGTTTTGAAGAATTCCTAGAAGATTTTATTAATATATTTAAATTTATTCTGTATTGTCCTACTCTTGCTATAGATCACCTATCTTTTTGATAGAAATGTAATCAAAGAAGTGCCTAATGGGAAGTGTTCACCTCTGTATGTTTATCAACCTACTAAAACTGAAAATCCTTCTGCAATTGATTTCATGGTCATTGTTTTGGAAGCCCTTTGATAGGAAGTCATACAAATGAGTTGACAGAGCTTTCTGTAGCAGCCTTCATTGTGTTGCAGATGAGTGAGTTCAGTACCATTGAAAAGTGACTATTCCACAAAACAAATTACCTTAGTGAGAGTTTGTGACACTAAACCATATTCAGGGGATGCTGAGCATTGCAAAGATCAGGGATTTGTGTTTTTCTCTGGAGCTGACATCTCACCTTTCAGAGTCATCTGTTTTAGCACATGTGCACAGTGCTGAAGAATCTGAGTTTTTCCTTTGCACTTCTTAGATGTATTTGCATTTATGGTCTGGATAAAAAGAAGGCATTTTCTAATTGAGGGGAGACATCTCTTTTTGAGTTATATTGCTGGTAAGCTACAAGCAGAATCATTAGAAATCTAGAAATCATCGACTTGAAAAGAAACAGGAATAAGTAACTTCTAATGTACGTCTGGTGTGTGACTCATAATCCAATGTTTTCAGTATCTGTCTTAGCCAGTTCCTTCGTACCTAGATAAGTGAATCTATTAGTGTCAGATAGTTAAACAGAGTATTTAGGATTTAAATATTGAGACTGCATTTTCTCTCGCTAACTGAGAATAATGTCCACAAGGGAGAAAAAAAGAACCAGCAGGTGTTTCTATAAATGACAAATATGCCTAAAATACTACCTGTTAAAGCCTATAGGAGGGGAATGAAATAGATGGTATTTGTTTGGGACATATATAGTTACAACTTCTGCTTAAAGTTAGCTCAAACCAAACTCTACAATTTCCTTTCTTTCTTTCGGTTGAAGCTAGCTAACTTTCCTACATAGAAAAGTAACATGCTCTCAAGCTGGCAATCAGTGGTTTAAAAAAAAAAAAAAAAAGGAAAAAAGAAAGACCTAATTTATGTAATGAAGAAAGGTGTGTTTATATTCAATAATTCTTACCAGTGACCCAGGCAAAGCTGAACTTTCCTAAAGCATAAAATGTAGCTCGCTGTTTTTGCTGTGGCTTGGCAGACCTAGATTTTTGTGAAACTGCTAATGTGTTTTTCTCTATAAAGTATTTTGAAGCTGTGCAGAGGCAAAGGGTGGTCAATAACTTGGAACAATACCCTAAACATAAAGTTTTAATTTATTTTTTTATTCTTCCCACCACTCTCAATTCCTCACATAGATTATATTGATGTCTACTTAAAATGCAAGCAGCAGTTTTTTAAAAGGGTTTTGCACGTCTTGATAAATCTCTGCCTAACCACTCTTCTATAGATTGTGAATTGCTTATGGTCAGAAGACTTTTTCCTTTAGCCTGAAAAGTACAGTCTCATAATTAATACATCTGTGTTGCTGCCTCTGCTACCAGCTGTATTTTTCTTGTTTTACGGTTTAGTGGCATTCCATCACAAGCTTTACATTTTCCTTGTTTCAGTGATATTTAAGGTATCTGTGCTTCTCTGATTCAGAGTAAGATAGATGCACTGCCATCTTCTGTTTGAGAACCTAGTTCCTCATGTAACCTAAAACATCCGTAGACATCTTGGTGGTGAGGTTGGAATAAATATCTAGGTCAATACACGTGTACTGAATATAAATCAGCTTCCATGCCATGAGAAAGCCTCTGGAATGGTAGGTAACCCTGGGCAGATCATCTTGATTCACGCCTCTAGTTTTGTAGGCAAAATATTTCAGTTCTACGCTATGTACCAGATGTGCAGAAAATTGTGATTAAACCATTTTTTTTTTATTCCTATAAACTCCTCTTTGTTTGCTAACATTTTTATAGGCAGAGTGACATCTCTTTTTTCTTAGCACGTACTTAATTGAATCTAAATAAATCATGAATGGCCTCACTTCACATTTGTAAATGCATTCTGAAATCCAAATATAAGACATAAATTTTGTTAATGCAGGAAGCATAAATGCTGTGGAATTAATTTTAATGGCTAAGTGTTCATTTTCAATAACCTCTGTTTCATAAGTCTATAATAATTATAGAAATAACGTCCCTGGTTATTTGGCGATTAACACATTTTGATGATGAGAAGATTCATTCATTGAAAAGAAATGTGTGCTTTTCCTTATGCCATGATTCCTGTTCCTTCCTTGGTCAGAGTGGATAGTAAGAGTAACAAAATTTAGAGAAGTATACCACTGTTCAGCGGACCAGACAACATTAACCTGTTCTTCCCCACTCATACTCCTTTTAATGCCAAAGAAAAAAACCTCTGCCTCAGTAGTGTCTCAACTTGCTAATGCTACTTGGCCTCAGCTGTGCTTCCAGTCTGCAACTCCATAATTGTAACAAATACAGGGCCTTCCTATCTCGGTGGGTTTGCGGGAAGTTTCATATCAAATAGAGAGTGAAGCATGGAATCTGTGCCACTGATTCCATCACAGGCGACTGTGACACAGGCAGATCTTGATCAGCAGATTACAGCTTAATGAATCAGCTCATAGGAACCATTGTATGTTTTTTGACCACCATAATATTGTGGTTAGAGGATCCCAAACTTCTTTGATTTAGTTCTGGAATGCATTGGAAAGAGAAGGTTCATGTGGATCTGAATGTGTCTCCTTGTTAGTTTGATTTTTTAAAAGCTGAGAGTTTTCCAGTTTCTCGCTGGTTCTTATTTTTGTAATACAGGATCATGATAATTTTCTGTTTCCACCAACATGCTCCAACATCTGCTAAAGAGCTGTGTTCTAATATGGGCACTAAACCCAGAAATAAGTGGACCTTATGCCCTCAGACTTTGGTATGATATTACAGTGGAGAAGGTTCTTACCATTAGATTTAGAGAGTTAAACATACATTTATTCATATTCTAAATTATAAGGTTCTGGAGGACAAAGAGGTGGCATGAGTAAATGAAAAATCACTAACTAAACCCCTTTGATTTAAAATTAGAGTTTTGTAGACAGCTGTCCCCCAAACTGGACATAATGGCAATATTGAAGTTACAAGTATTAACAGAAACATCTATATTCATCACAATACCAGTCTTAAATCATTAATTCAATACCATTAGAACTTCCAGCTGTGGTAATACATTATTGATGTTAACATACTATTTTTTACCTGGTCTTCAGCATCCAAATTATCTCCCCACTCCTCAAATATAATGCACCTGGGATTTGACATATTATAAATAAAGATGAGGTCCCATTTTCGTTAAGCTGCAGCAAAGATTATGGAATTTGCAATAAGTAAAATTATCTGTCTCAGTTATTAAATGGTATCTTAAACTTTGTTTTATATACTTTGTATTATCGAGCTCAGAAATATTGTTAAAAAAAATTCTTGTTAAAAATGTATATGCGGGGGTTTTTACCTGAAAATTTAAATAAATTCAGGGTTAATGCTAAGCAGATAATCAATTTTTAATTCAATAGCTAAAACAAAATTAAGAAAAATAGGCAATGTCTTGAAATGGTGCATTTTGTTCTAAGATTTTGTTATAAAAATGTTACTACATTGTCAACAAAATAACTTTGGGTAAATGCAGAGCAGACGTTTCATTTCATTTTATGGCCTCTTAAAATATTTTTGCAATATCAAAAAATCTGTCTCAATTTAAAAAATAGGGATTCTTTTTGCTAATTTTGAAAGTAAACTTTTTACGGTAATGAAATCAAACATTTCACTTTGAACAAAGCTATTATGAAATGGTTTTAATGCTTTCAGAAATTCTTCTAATTCCTCCTTTTTATGGCTGAATCTTTACTTTTGCTATTGTGAATTAGTGCTAAATTTTTTAAAAATCATGCTGCATTAGATAATTTGTGTCTAAAGTACAGAGCTTATACTGAAAACACCTGTTTTGTTCTTTTGTATTTAGCCTATCCAAAAGTCATTCTTACTGCACAGCCCCTTCAAGTCCAGAGGAATGTTCTTACTCCCCAGTCATTCATTGTGTTTCTGCTGTACAACAAACACCCTGTTTTCAATGACTTGGTTTTCTAAAGTCTTAGAAAAAAATGTTATATAGACAAGAAAATTACTTACATTCACCTCTGCTGTCAGATGAACTACCTCATCGAGACGTTCTCATACCAGAAAATCAGATTTAACCTGACACTTAATAGTGCCATGTATTTTTTATAAAAATCTGACAGCTCCTGGATACATTTGTGAAAGTGTTATTTCAGACTTAGATGTTTCTGAAAATATATCAGGAAGGCAGGATTATTTGCTTATTTTACTTAAGACATATTGACTGTACTGCCTTCTCATCCACTAACAGATGCATCTTTATTCTTTCCACCACAGGAAATGAGAGCAGGCTAAGATGTATCCAAATCAGTTAACTGCATTTACTTGAGATGATTTTGCCAATGTGTGAAATGAAAAAAATGCGGAAGGAAAAAGGACTTCATAGTCAATATAAATAAAACTGGGCAAACGCAAAACTTATTTTCTTGTCTTCCTCATTGCTTTTTGAGACCTCACCACCATACTGCATATTCCTGATGCCTCTGACTGGGTTTTGAACTGGGTTATGTGTTCATTTCATAAAGGGAAGAAAGAAGAATAGCCAGTGCAATTGCCAGTGCAACTTCTGTTTGTCTGCCTCCTTTCTCTAAAGGGCATGAGCTGTCTGCTTTAGGCATAAGCTGCTTGTTATCTGAGTTCAGCAGCAGGTCAGTTCTTTTCTCAGTAGGTTTCACTACAGTCATTCAGCTACCACAGCTTTTTTTGCTTCCTTTCCCCAGAGGAGGAAGTAAAGAAACCTAAAAGCACAATTAAGGTTAAACAAAGGGATGGGGACCAAGGGAACAGTTCTGCAAAATGGCATCTTGGCCAATGTTTTTACAGTATTGTGGAAATACCCTCCACAGAAATGGAATTTTGAGATAACAGTACTGATGTATGCATATTTTGAAGAAATCAATGGCTTTTTCAAATCTTCTCGTCATACTCCAAAATATGTTTAAACATATCTTTGAGGCTTACACCATCTTATCTACTACAAAAAGCTCTGATTTACCCACGTTTACTATCCTAAGCTACTTCCCCAAGGAAGCAGGGTATACTTCCTCATTTTATACATACAACTTTTTATATATATTTATATATATGAAAAGTTTCAGACCTCTTCATGTCTGTATTTTAGGAAGGAAACTACCCTCCTCTGGCGGTTTTTTGTGAGCTTGCATGCTGGAGCTTTTTCTTCTTTTCCTCTTGTTCTTTTATGTTCATTACCAGGTTTTATCCCTCCAGTCCTGAAAGAAAAAATCACACAACACTTCTCCCATCTCTTCTGACACAAAGTCAAACAAAACAATCATTTCATCTTAATCAGGTACAAGACACTAGTGACTAAAAGGATTCCAGAGACTGAGCTCCCTTGTTCTCTCTGTTTTCCCTCCTGCTGATCTTTTTGAAGGTTTCCTTATTTCTGCTTCCCTGCCTTTTGTCCTTCCACCACATTTTTGCTTTTTGGCAGTCTTTTTGCTTTTGATACTGATTGTCTTTAAAATCTAGGGAGGAAACATCCTCACTGCAGTTAATGGGACCCCTACGCTAATTCTATTAAAGCAGCTTTACTGACTGGAGTCAGTGTTTTGTTTCATTAAACTTTGTCTTTCTTCTGTCATGTTCAGTACGAGGAGAATCTCTTTCCACTGTTCTTCTAGAGGCTGATAATGCCATAGCTTTCACTGGGAAGGAAACCGGGAGTAAGACTAAAAGTTAAGTACTTTATATCTGACTAACACCAGAAGATTCTATAATCAGTGTTAAGTCCCTCATGTTGTTTACCTGCAAGTAGCAATGTCAGCTCATTGCAGTCTCAGCCTTGCACAAACTGGAATTTCTGGCTATTATGGGAAAGTAAATAGCATAATGTGGACTTTTTTCATTGAATTCTTATCACCGCTAATAAGGAATTTTTCTGCATTTCTTATATATGTCTAATATGTATATTTTTTTTCTTATTCAAGATGACTTCAGGGCAAGGATTTTTATTGATTTTTTTTTAATAGCATGCTCAGAAAATGGCATAACTTAAAGAGAGACATTAGTTTGTATAAACATGGGATGAGTGTGTGCTGGTTTTGGCTGGGAAATAGTTGATTTTCTTCATATTAACTAGTATGGGGCTGTGTTTTGCATTTGTGCTGAAAACACAGGCATGTTTTAGTTATGGCTGAGCAGTGCTTACACAAAGTCAAGACCTTTTCTGCCTCTCACACCATCCCACAGGTGAGCAGTCTAGGGGTGCACAAGAAGTTGGGAGGGTACAGCACATCACTTGGCTAAATAAAGAATACCTCACTAATTTCACATACCTTATGGGAAGATTAAATCTTTTTTATTTCAGGTATTTAAATAGATTTCCCCAAAGTTTATGAGCCCATAGTTTATAAATTTATAGCTTCGATATATTTCTGTGGCCATTAATTACCGTCTGATCTAATAACCTTTATTCATATTGATGGGAACTTTGCCTGAGTGGTGACAACTCAATGGAGACCTGATTAAAAATATATAGTATAATTTTAAATGGCCACAAAATCCAGGAAAACAAAGCCAAAATCTATTTAAAGGAAATGATGTTGCTTAGAGTGGGCTGTTAGATCTCTTAACATCAGCAGGAGCTTTGTTATTCATATGGAAGGAACCTTTCCAGATGCTAGGCTAGTTATTCAAGCTTTAGGTCTGCATGGATGCAAAATAGAAGTGGGTTGGGATTTTGTGTTTACCAATACAACTATGTTGCATTGGTATGCAGTCTAATTATATTGTACAAATACATTGCACTTGTTTAGGAATATGTACAGAAGCATAAATTTGGAGGTTGCTTACAACCTAATCACTTCCATTAGCTATAAAAAAAAAAAAAAAAGGATATTAATTGTGCCAATACAAAAACAAATGAAAAACAATCCTTCAAGTGTGTGTTCAGGTGTCTTGTTTCTTTCTTTTAATGTAAGATGTTGTATTTGGGTAATTCTTTGACAGAGAAAACTATTTGCTATTGATGTACTATTACTTTTTAAAAGTTTCATTTTAAGACTTTTTGTGAAACAATTTTGGTGTTAGTCTGGCTAATTTGGATCTGATCATGACACTTGGAGTGTGAACAGTGTTGCAAAAAGTGATTTCCTTGCTCTTTAGGCTCATTAAAAACAGAGAACCCAGCAAGGGCAAGGGAAAATAGGTCTGCAAAGGATTGTTACATACTGGAATATGTGGCTAACATAGTCTCACAGAACACCAGCAGTTCATCTTTATTAAAATCAACCTATATTCATAAACCAATCCTTTCTCTAGAATGATTTTCTTTGCTCCCTTAGAATCAGAGAGAAGGGGAGATAGAACCGTCATGAAGAAAAATATATGAAAGGTATATGAAAGAAGGAGGACACTGAGGTTCCTATCAGAAGTTTTTGCCTTTTCTTTCTTTTGATGTTCAGTGACAGCTATTCAATGCTCATGTTGCCATCATGGAAACCTGATGAATTCCCCAAAATAAAAACATTTTGCTGGACATTCAAATGGATCTGCTACTGAGTTGCTGATCTAATACACATGTAAAAGTAATATAAATCTTAATATCTGCTCAGATGAATTAGATTACTACCAGAAAGCAACAGTTAACCCAGCAGAAACATCTCTGGCAACAAATCCAAAATCTTAAAACAAGAGGTCCAGCTTGCAAACAAGGTGAGTAATACTCTTGTCTTTGAGACAGATAACTACCTTACAACCTTAACTTGACCAAATACATTTTCTTACCAAAGAAACCCCCCCAAAAACTGCTTATTTCACCAGATCATCAGCCTCTCTAAGCAGACACTTTGGACCATGTTCTAGTGATAGGAATGCCATAACAAATAGTGGTTAGGTACATGGGAAAGAAAATATTATCATATTCTGCTCATGAGTTAGACTGTTACATAATTGTAGTGACATTATTTTAAAATAAATAACACTTAAAAAGGCTCACTGTCCTTATGAATGGATGTTCAGATGTCAATATAATAGCTGTTGTGTAAAAGGAATTTGTATATTATATTAGGGCATGAAAGTGCAGATAAACCCTCATTGCTGTTAGTGACTGTTAATGGGATTTACAAATTAGGAACATTTTGACTGAAGGAACTTAAAGGTTGGAGTTATCTTTTTCTCTTATTTCTAATAGCAACCATGAAGATGGTAAAATATGGAATATGGAAAGAAGGCAGACTACAGCTTGAACTTTTATTTCTTACTAGCCCTTAGAAAAATGACAGTAGTCTGGCATATAGACCATTTATAATTATAAGATAGTTAAAAGTGGGGAAATTGTCAGTAACTGCAGAGTGTTTGGACAAAACCCCTGCAATTTGAGATAATTATCTCTCCAGAGTTCTTGTTCTGACCATAACACATGTGTTTATGTAGTTCTATTGTATCAGGCCTTTATTTATACTTGCTTTTTACATAGCCTTATTAAAAATCAAAATAAAGAGATCTGGAAACAGTGTTTGAAAAGTTTTTTAAAATAGATCAACTGTCATTAAATAGATATCGGAATGCAAAGCATTTCTAACAGTCTGTTTTCAAGTAGCAAGGGCAAAACACAGAATCGAGGAGCGAGGGATGAGGTGTATTGCATAATCCTGACTGCATCCTAAAGCCATGCAAGAGCATGTAGCTGTGCTGAACCCAGTGATGCTCTACTACAGGGGTCCTCAAACTACGGCCTGCGGGCCGGATACGGCCCCCCAGGGTCCTCAATCTGGCCCCCAGTATTTACAGACACACGCACACCCCACCGGGGGTTGGGGGGGGGGAACCAAGCAGCCACAGACGACCTCCTGCCACTTAATCCGTGCGCCAGCCCCCTGTTTAAAAAGTTTGAGGACCCCTGCTCTACTAGCTCTAAACAGCTGAGCTTCTGGATAATTATGATTTAAAGCTGTGCTGTTGTCGCACCTTGGTTTTGTTTTCCCAGTCTTTTAAGAACTGTCTTGCTTCCAAAACTGTGGAAAGCTCAGGAGCTTTGAATCTTTGAGTTATGTAACTTTTGAACATAATCAGATGTTATTATTTTCTCCAGAAAATGCAAGAAAATTGGAGGAATCACTTGTCTTAATATAAATATAAGTAAGCAGACCTAAATATTGCATACTACAGTGATAAACCCAGTTAATTCCTTGTTTATGCTACGGTAGATAAAACTTCTAAAGTACACAGCAAACTTTAAAAAAATAAAGTTCAGTAAAAACCATGTAAAATGAGTGTTTGTGAATTTAACAGCTATCCATGATTGAAAAGCTGTTGTCTTCTGTTATGTGTAGGAACATTGGTATTTTGATGAACTGTAAACCGTAATTATAATCAATATGCACCAAGTATAACCAGAAAGTATAAAATTAAATCATAAAAAAATTTCTAAAAGATTTCTAGCTTTTATTTATGATCATAAATTAAGGAGTCCTCATTAGAAGCATGAAAAAAATAACATACCCCTGCCTGCAGACAATCAGACAAGCAAAAAGCCCTAGGCAGAAGAAGAGAACAATCTTTTTTTTTTGTCAGATCTTAACTGCAAAAGCAGTGGCAATTACCGAAGAAATTAGCTGAGAGATGTTTATTTTTTGCCCTATTGCCCTTCAATGCTATCTCTATATCTTTCAATAACTGAGGGCTGAACTCAAAAGGAGCAGCAGACTGTATGTCATAGGACTAAGCTATCCTTCTGCTAGAGCTGCTGGTGGCTAGTTGCACAGTATTTGGGCATGTTAGTAGCCTTATTTAATAGCCTTATTTAATTTTATTTTTTTTTATAGAGTGCAACAATCAGAACTCTATTTTACAGTCTCTATAGACCAATGTGTTATTCATTTATGTTTCAACATCACTGATACTCTCTCTGCTGCTTCTAGTGTAATCCTTCAACTGAACAAGACAATGTTCTTGTCCATGCCCTGATCTCCTGAGAGGGCCTTTAGCCTTTGAGTTTGTCCTCTCAGCCTGTACAATCCTACACAGGTCATAGCTTGTTCTTGTGATTATACTCTGTGGTCTGCCAACATTAGCACTTAGCTTCAGGTCAGATGTGCACTTTTGAAGGAATCTACCAGTACTTGCTGGCTGGTTTTGTGGTCTCACAGTGGGCTGTTTCCAAGTAAAACTAAACAACAAGATACACTCCAGCAGCTCTTCTAGTGCACTCCAATTGCTGATGGATGTTTCATGTACAGGACCACACCAGAACTATTAGAGAGTAAACTTCCCCTGAATCATGTGCAGTGTGGTGATCAGGTCCTCTGTACCAACTGTTCTACATTATGGATCCATTGCTGTTGCACCACATTTATTGGTAATGAAAATACAGTCTGCAAAGTCAACATCCAGAAGAAAGGTTTCAGCAAGAGGGGTTGGAATGACTTGAGGATTAGGGTGAATCTTTTATTTATCTGAGATGGTAGCAGAACTCTAGGCCAGGGACCTGATGAGAACTTCAAGAATCTTCAAGCTATTATAATGGCACAAGCGAAAAGCACTCTCCCCTTAACGGACAGAACCCTTATGTGAATGCCAACAATGAATTGTTGACGTGTTTCAAGCTTAGGTTATTTATGCTAGAAAAGCACTGCTTTTAGAGGGAAAAAAATACGTACTTCCATTATGGAAGACTTTTGGAATAGGGAATATTTTTCCTTGTTTTGCAAAGGAAACTCTAGCCATGCCACATATCAGGGAGGCCAAACAAATTAGTCTTACTGAGGGACAGAGAGTATAGCAGCATGGATGTGCACTCTTGGGTCCCAACCTGATAAATTCCTTTGTGCATTGATGTAATGTGCCAAGGAGGTACCTGGGATGGAGCTCATTTTATTTCTGTGTTGCTCTGATCCCTGAAGTGCCTATTGTACATCTACATATCTTGTATATTCAAATGTTGTTTGGCTCTTGCCATTGTGGATATTTCAACCTGTAGTATGTTAGATTTTCCATTTTGCCTTTGTATGGCCACACCTCCTTTCTTTCCTTACCATCTGCTGAGATCTGCTCAGGCTATTCTGGGTGAACTTTCAATGATGTAGTATTTCATCATCATGGTATTTCTCAAGCAATTAAGTTCTCTTTGGTATTTCTAAATTAATATGGTCGTATTGTTGGGACACTGCAGTTCGGAATGGGTGACTTGTTAGTGGCATTATTTACTACAAGGCAAATACAAGGCAAATTGAACTTATGCTTGTGTTGTTCAGATTAGTCTTCTTCACAATATACAAGTGGGAAAGTGCTGTGTAGGGGTTTCTTTATGTAGTGTATGAGTAGTTTGACATGCCATTATACCTGATTTTATATACGTTCTTGGGCTACTAACATAGGCACATCAGACCTGCTATAACATTGCTGCCAGATGGTAAGCAAAGACTTTTTGTGTCTATCAGGTTCAACCCAGACAACTTCCTTCATTTCTGGGTGTTGAACCCTGCAAACAAAATTACACAATAGCAAAAATGTTAGCCATCTCTCTCTCTCTCTCTCTCTCTCAAAAAAAAAAAAAAAAAAGAAGTAAGGTAGGCAAAGTCGAAGATTTTCTAGTTAAGTTCAGTCTCAAATGATTAATTCTGTTTGTACAGTTTCTTTGGGATGGGAGAAAGTATTTCTGATGTCCAGAAAAGAGAGCAGTGGAAACGTGCTAACCTTTACTTTAGTAAGTATAACTGAAGAGAACTGAAATTACACTTGAGCTGAAATGGTGATACTCATACTAGTGTGGATTTCTTCCTCAATGTCTGTCTGCTAGGAGTATTAGAATCCATCAGTCTATCTTAGGCTGTATGGCCGTGTAAATCAATGGTCTCTAAAGCTGAACAAAACAGGGTTTTTGAGCTAGAAGGGATGTGCAGAAGGAATACAGTGCAGCAAACATCACTTATATTTTGTTTAGAGATCTCTCTTTTTAAAAAATTCCATGTATAGATCTTGATTCCACTTTGGTTTATGACAATTAAATAATCTGCAAAATAAAGTCATAAACTGTTGCTACTGCTGAATACTTATAATGAAATTGCAAATGGTCTCAGAATGATAAACTTTTCCAGGTTGTTCCAGGTTTTAATGTATTATAAAAAAGTGCAAATACAGCACAAATACCAAGTACCAGTGGGCATGGATACAATTAATTGGGAAATAATTCTAGATAAACAACTAGTCATCTTAAATGACAGCTTATCGTAAACAGTAAGGTTTAAAAAGTATCACAAAGCATGTAAATAATCAGCACTGAATATTCACTAGCTCGGCAGAGAAGCAGGGCTTAAATGTTCATGTGTTGTATCACAAAGATGTGGCTCATATTTTTTAAACCTCAGATTTATCCTATGTGATCTTTCAATTACAGAAAAAAGGGGTTTCTACAGTATTTTCGTTGCATAGGGTAGAAAGCTTTACCCTGTTAGATGAAAGTGTCTGTGTCTCACCAGCAGAAACTGGTTTGTAGCAGTAGTTTGTAGTAAAAAAAAAAATGATATTAACATAAGCACATTTTTTACACTGCCTATAGTCCGCTATTTGGATGTTAGTGCTAAGCATATATGTTCCTGGTGTGATTTTACATTAAATTCTTCAGTAACATGACTAAAGAGAGTTTTGTTCATTAGCTAGGTTAGGACCTTCCTTTTCCTTCATTGGAAGAAAAGTAGAAACTTTGAAGTATCTTCTTCTGGCATTTTAGTGCAAAATAAATATTTTTTGCTGTCAAGCAAGGCTTCTGTCTATAAGGATTCCAAAAATCAGATTAAAGATCACTCAAACAATTTTTTTACCTCTTTTGTAAAGAAATGCTCCATAAAGATTTTTTTTCCATGTGACTTGAAATATTTTTGCAAAATATTTTTTTAGCTTCCTGTTCTTTATTTTTTCTTTTCTTTTTCCTGTTACCCCTACTGTAGTGAGTGGCTAGTGAACTGAAAAATTAGTTATTTGCCCAGCTGTAGGGATGAGTGAACAGCAGAAGTCTGGGTTCTTTTTCCTCTGGAGTCTGTAAAAGAAGAGTAAGAAGCTTGCTTCCCTCCAGCCCAGTTCATTTAATGTACTCCCTTAACAAATCTAATCAGGCATGGCATGGCAAAAAGCTTCCAAACTCTTTAGTTGATTTTGTGGTTTATCTTCTTTGAATTCCAAAGGTGGGTTATTTAAAACTTTATAAAATAATTTTCTTCTCTTATTTTACAATTAGATGTTCCTTCCCCTTTTTATATTAGTTTTAAAAAAGAAAAATTTAGGTTTTTAATGTAATATAGCTCAACATTGTTTTCCTACTGCTACTTATTTAATTCCATTTAGTTATGATGGATATTTACTCAGTTTCAGAATTTACATTGTTGCCATTGAATTTTCAAGCTTTTGAGTAAAAAAGATAGTTTGTATTTTCCACATTTACAGTAGAAATGCTGATAAAGTTCTTTTCCCTGAAATTCCTTTCAGATTTCTTTAATGCAAAAATTATATTCATATGTTGGCATGAATATTTCTTATTATTTTATTTCCTGGAAACCTGTATATATGATGTCTGTGATAGATGTTAGCAACACCTGTCCCTAACTTTCTTCTTTAATAAGATGGTTTTAAAAAGCTGAAGTAATTTATTTTTTCTCCCCACCATTCACAGTTTTGTCTACTGAATCCCCATAAAGCAGTAGTAAAGTCTTTCAATTAGATACTTACATTTATCAAAACCATGATGTTTTGAATATTTGCAAATTTTTAGCTTTTTTGTATCTGGTTGGGTTTTTTTTATTTCAGTTTGGAAGGATTTTTAATTTTCAATTTTTAAAACATTTTGAAACAATGTGAAGCTTATACTTCTAGACTTTTTGAGTCTTAGGAAACAAATTTAAAAATGTGTTTCAAGTTATCCCATTCCTTACATTGCTCCTTCACACTTACAAAAAAGCTTTTCATTCTGTTACTGGATGGCACTATGTTCCCTCCAAAAAGTGCATCAGTCATGTATGTTAACATTTAAACAAAATTTAGGTGTAAACCATTTTTACTTCAGCTTTGAATAAATACTAATATTTGATTTAAATGCAAGTGTTTGAGTTTCAAAAAATGCCTAAATAATTATCTTCAGCTTCAATCATCCTTTTATTTCAGAAAAAAACTTTGTGTCTTTAGGAAAATATTCCCACTTTTGTTTGAAAGGCTTTGCTTTCTAGTAAACTTTTCAATATAACATCTGCTGTTTTGTAAAGAATTTTTAGTGATTTCTTTCTTTAGATTCACGAACACTGAATTAAATTTCTTGCAACATTTCTTATTTGTTTTTAATCTTTTAAGCAAAATATTGGAAAGAATAATTTTGGTTACCTTTCTAGGGAAAGTGTCTCCATTAAGTGATAGCATCCATATAAATATTTGTCTTGATAGTGAGGAGAGGAAGGAGGAATATGTTAATGAACTGGGTTTGTGCATGCACATAGCAGGGATGTGTGTATATGTTTATCATTATGTGGTGTAGTACTTGACTTAGTAGTAGCATCCCAGTTAGATTCCAGCAGTAAATCCCTTCAGCTACTCTTTAAGTTTTTGCTAGAAATACCCATTATCCTTTTTCATTTTAATGTGTTCTGAGATGGCAGCACATTGTCTCATTTTACATATTTTGCACAAACCATTGCGGGTCAGGATGTTGTGTGACTGGTGTTTGTGTGCCCTTCCCTGGGCCACAGGTACAGTTTGCCAGCTTTTGGGTGTATTTCACACTTTCCGAGCTGTCCTTTCAGACACTCATTTTCCTTTAGATTTGGCACAATCCAAAATTTCCCATATATATGTATAATGTTGTTACATTCACCTATTTTTACAAAAACTTTAAGGTGCTTTAAGTTTTCATTGGCTTGAGACACATTATAGGGATCTTATTTTCTGAACTGAAAAACAATGATATCACAGAAATTTGTGTCTCACTAATTTTTGCCTTTCTAATTTGTATCAATTTGTATGTTATTGTATTTTTGCTGCCAGCATTCAGTTCTTGTAAATCTGACAGTCTCTGATCAGGTTATCATTTCTTACTCCATCTGGTTTTGAGTTTCATAACTCTTGTTAGTTTGTTTTTTCTTTTTTTTTTTTCCTTGTATGCCTCCCTCATAGTCCAATTACTGATATATAATTATTAATTATATCTAGCTGTTAGTTTGGCTACTGATCACCTGGAATCAAAACCGTGTTAAATTTATAATTTTCTAGAAATTATTGGTGCCACCTATTGGTTAAAATGTAGAAATGCAGCTGCAACTCAAAAGCCAAGTCGGCTGTGGAAATAACTATTGAAGCCGTGTATTAATTAGTTAATTACTAAAATTCTTATTTGTATACGAATCTATGTCAGACTCATTATTTAGAAACATATGGTAACGTTAATTATATGTTGATAATAGATACATTACTAAAGAGAACATATGTTACTAAGTTCTAGAAACTGTTTAAAGTTTTAGACTATTTTCTGTATTTAAAAGATTTAATTAAATATCAAAACTTCTCAATTGCAAACTTCACCTATTAAACATTGTGAAAGCTGTATATGGCAGCTTCTGACTCTTTCTGTTAATTCCTTCTCTTTTAATTTGGCATTTTTAAGAAGTGTGTATGAATTTTAAACACATTTCCTATAACAGCAGTTGTGTAGACTTATTTAATTATGAAATATAAACTCCATCTTAATCAGTTGTTTGAAATAGATTTTTTTAATGTGGCTATAAACATACATATAGACTTTTTTCTCTTTAATATATAGTCTTAACTGGAGAGATAAAATGTGCGGAAAGCTATTAAATTACTGGTTTAAGTGAGGAATGCAACTTCATGTATTTTACCAACCAGGTCAAAATAGATAGCAGCAAGGGTCTTGAGTGTAGCACACTTCCAAGCACGGGTTGTTTTACTTTACAGACCACAAAAATCGTGAATTTAAAGAGCTGCAAGTACAGATTCAGAAGTGGAGTTGGCCCATTCACTCTGATGCTAGATCACAGTGAGACAATGAGTCAGTCAGAAGTGACTATGGAGCAGATCTTGTGGGTGGTTCTGGAAACATAAAGATGCCTGGAAAATTAATGTATCCCAAAGAAACATTATTTCCCCAAGCAGCACCCCATGGCAAGAGGGATTTAGGAACAGCACAAAGTTGCTTCTGCTATTAGATTATTCTCTGCCTAGAGCTTTCATCAGTTATCAGTGTTTAGTTTTCATCAGTTATCAGAGTGATTCAAGGCTCACTTATTGAAGCTGAATGTAAAGCACTAAATCTTTCATAACCATACATACTGAAAACATCATGGGAATGAACAGTTGAGGGGTTGGGGTTTTTTTGGGGGGTTGTGTGGTTGTTATTTTTTGTTTGGTTCGGTTTGGTTGGTTTTTTTCCCTGCTGGTTTTATATTATGGGAGATTATTTTGGTTCATTTGTTTACTTGTGAGACACTTCTATTGGATTTACCATCTGGTGGCTATGCCATAATTATAAGTTAAGTTGGATTTGAGTTATTAAATGTATAATGAGAGGAATTTATGCATAATTATCATTGACAATTGAAGTCCTGGCAATGACGATAGATGATTAGTTACCATTAGGTACCTCCCTTGATATACCTACACTACAATATCAATTTTGTTTCAGAAATATGTAACACTTAATTAGGTGAATTACCTAATTCTTTCATTTTCATTTAAAGTAAGGTCTGACTTGATTCCTGAACTTGTTTGACCTCTTAGAAACATCTACATGTAGATACTACATCTGTCACATAGTACACTTCTTTTTAAGAGGTAGCATTGAAAAGTTAAGCTGAACAAGAAGTATTATTGGAAGTCTGAGATAAAGCACTGCATGAGTTGTTGCTTCTTCAGAGAAATCCATAAACAAAGCAAAGTTCAGAAAAGCCTTACTCTTTCATCTCCTGTGATTATCTATTCTCATTGTTTTCTAAGAGCAGAAAATTGTAGCACACTCAATTTTCCAATTTATTAGAATGACAAAAAAAAGTATCTAACTGGTGGACATTCTGTGCTTTACAGATATGAAAAATGCAGCCACTGCAGGTGGTTTGTAGTTTCAAATGCTCTACATTTTTGAATTTGTAAGTTCTTGAAGGCAGCATCCAGTGCAATGGCCTGTCCTTGGAAATGGGTATTAGGACCACATAACCTTTACACATACTCCATAACCACAACAGATTGGATTACACAGTAATGCTAGTGAAATGCAAAGCCTAGTGAAACGATATGTAGTCCTGACCTTCTCTTGGCCTAGATATATTTAATTCGGGAGTATTTCTTGTAATTGTCAACCTGTTGTCTCAACACCTGGGCTGCTCCATTTGCATTGCACATTTTGCCTCTGTATGATGGGTTCACAGAATTAATCTGGGAGATAAATAGGGTGTTGTGTGAATACTTATGCTTATTTTACTTGCATGCAAGAAGGCAGATTTTAGTTCTGAGTCACACAGTAACCTGCTTTTACTAAAAGGAACTATCCTAAAACTGGTTTTGTTCCCAAAATGAATCACAGGAACATGGCCTCTTCTCACATAACAGGCCTGTTCCTTATGTGTAGAATAGAAAAGGCAAATCTATTTATGTTAATGTCAGAAATAATTTTGCTTCTTTCCCTCCCTCAGCCCTCACAGCCAAATAAGGGAGGCCTGTCTGTTGTTCCTCCCTGACGCACAGGCCGAGAGTTAGGGTCAGCCGTACATGGGAGATCCCTCCCAAAAGGTTTGCAAGTGCCACGCAGGCTGCAGCTGAAACACAGGGAGGCCACCACAGGCATAAAGGCCTTACTGGAACCACAACATGCGTAGGACATAATGGAACCGAAGGAAAGGAGCTTAAAAAAAATAATTAAGGAGGAGGTAGCAAGAAGCAAGGCATCCACCTGCCTACATCACCGGCTCTGCAGCCTATGTGGGCTTCATGGAACAGGACCGTGATAGTGCAGGCCACCCCAGCCAGGCTGTCCCCTCTCCCCTGCAGAGTAAAAGCCCAGCTTGGAGGCCAGATTCTTGAAGAGCAATATCACTGAGAAATCGCAGACATAAAGCACCATGTACCATAAAGACATGGTTTATGTCTTCCAACCAGAATAATACTTCAACCTCTTTCCATGTGTTATATGAGGCTCAGGGTAATTACTTCCTTTCCTCACAAGGGTGTTGTGAGAATTAATTATTTAAGGTTTGTGTGGCGCTTCCAAGATACAAAGTGCTATACATGTGCTAATTAGTTTGATTATTATTAGCTGTATGTCATTTGCACTGTCAGGAAACTCACACATGAATAATCCAACCCAGCAGTTCAGTTTTATATACTGCATCCTAGCCAATGGATTAGAAATGCCTCTCATAAAAGAAGCAGTAGAAGAAATAAAGGTGTGCATTGTGTAGCTAAAGAGGTTTGCTGCGCAAGAGTGCCATTTTCATCTTGTAAACATTAACAAAATACTGCTGTAGTGGGTTCTAATTCTCAAAGCAAGCATGAAAACCATTTTGCCACATAGGCGTTCTGGACTCTGGATCTTGAATTACAGGGAAAATTCTAAAGTATGTAGAAAGATGGCCTTTGGATAGAAGGTAGTATCCCACCAGGTATGAATGCATCTATAATCAGGCTTTTGGATTTGGGTAGAATTAAGCAATCGGCAGTGAATGTCTCTGTTACTATGTGTTTCCAGTGGTATTGTTCATAAGGCTTGAGGCTAAAGCCTCTCTATAATGGCCTTACACACCTAAGAAGAGCAAGGGTTCTCTGAAGGTATGTCTCAGGGTAGCGCTTCTATGCTGTAGGAAAGAGAATGCATTAAAAGGGAAAGAATGAGCTTTTGTGAGAACTGTAACACATGAAAACATATTTCCTAGAGATGCATGATTTTATCTCGAAGTCAGTCAGAGCATCTTTTTAACAGGCAAAGACCAAAGCAATATTGTGGATATACTAAGCAGGGAAAAAAATAGAGAAATACCTTATCTAAATCTCTCAAAAAAGCAAGTCTGCCAAATGTAGTTCTTATAATAGGTGACGGACCCTATACTACCCTCTTTCATTAAATTTTCATAATCAGTAGTAAGTGCAACTCGATTCCTATATTCACTCTCTCTGGGAAGCCCAGTGTCTTATTCACTCCCCTCACCTAGTCTCATTACCTCTCTATAACCCTTCCATTGTTCTATTTTATGCTCATCCTGTCTTGATTCATCCTGTTTCCTGGTGTTACTACGCTTTTCCTTTTCTTCTCTAGAATGTCTTTTTCTGCCTACAATTCTCTGCTATTCATGCTTTCCTGAGACTGCTTTGTGGGCTTCTTCTCCATTTTTTTTATATTCTTTTCCCTGTCATGAATCTGAATCGTTTTTCTTTTTTTTCTTTTCTTTCCCCTTTTCACTCCTTTCCGTCTCTTCCCCCTTTTCCTTTTCCTTTTCCTTTTCCTTTTCCTTTTCCTTTTCCTTTTCCTTTTCCTTTGCCTTTGCCTTTGCCTTTTCCTTTCCTTTTCCTTTTCCTTCTCTCCCCTCCCCCTCCCCCTTCCCCCTCCCCCTTCCCCCTCCCCTTCCCCTTCCCCTTCCCCTTCCCCTTCCCCTTCCCCTTCCCCTTACCCTTACCCTTACCCTTACCCTTACCCTTACCCTTACCCTTCCTTTTTCCCTTTCCCTTGCTTTCCCGCACATCATAAATAAGATGACTCCTGTAATAATACTGTATTTCCTGGTATACTAATATCATTGTAGGTTATGTTTTTATGTGTTGAAAGCACTTAGACTTGTAGGAGGAGAACATTTATATAGTCTTAACCCCTCCGTAGCTGGAAATATAATTCCTGTCCCAGCTCTGTGCCTAAGCTGTCTCTGACTTCAGTCAGGGTAGCCACACACTTAAGGCTGATGTACATGCTATGGTGTTCTGCTGAAACAGCATTTCCCTAATAAGCCCATCTCCAACATTTTAAATCCCTAGGATGTTTGGATGATTTATGTACAACAGAAGGTAACTGAATAGTAAGAAAGCCTTTTTGGTTGTGAAGTTTTCTTCCCAAATAGTTCAGCTGAAACTATTACTACACAAACTGCTCACCCTCTAAGATATGATCTTCATTTCATAAATTGTGCTAGCAGCCACACCATTACTCAATCTCAGTTCATGAATTGCCCTTTTGAAAAAGAGGAGAGAGGATTGGGAAGGAACTGGTGACTTCTGTGGGCACTGTTAATAAAGTTGATTTACTACCAGTCATTCAATGCTAAGATGCTTCATCATCTGGAATGTGATACAGTGTGATGATCATGGTGGAAATCCATCACCTAGGGGTGGCTGCTGGCATGTGTACTGTAGCAAGCAAATAGCTGTGGAAGCTGGGAACTGGCTAGGTTGACTCTGCCTAAGAGATCTGTGGCTGTAATCTGACTTTTCAGTTGTTTCTTAAAAGGGTGTTGAGTGTTTTCTGACATGCTGATCATATCTCCTTTCCTCCTTCCTCATGTTTTTGTGTTCTTGCACTTCTGCAGGGCTGGAAAGAAGAGAAATAAAAGTAATACAGAGTGCGCGCTTGTCTGTCTGACTATTATGGTGTGCATCTTTGTGTATATATAAACATGTTTACATCTGGCTGGCAGAATGCAAGATGGGAGTCTGATTTTATATTCAGGTACTATTCACACAGTCCAATGGAGTAACTTTTTATTGTGAGTGCTATTAGAAATGCCCAGGCATTATACTCTCTCACATTTCTTCTTAGCTGAGGACTTTGCAATAAATCCTTTTGACTTTTGGCAAAATGGAAGAAGAATATGATAAAGTAGCTTCTTTAAAAATACAAAGAAAAGTGACCTCAGACTAGCTGCAAGTCAGTGAAAAGGAAACAAGTTATTTTTCCAATGGCTGGGTCCCTAGAAGATTTGTGATGAAATCTTTGTCCATGTGAGAAGCATTTTCAAGATACATTTTTTTTTTCTGATGTTGCACCCTAGTTACTGAGATTACTGGATCTGATCTTTTTAGTTTTTCAACTGGTGAGTCATAGTCTTTGGAATATCGATTTTCAGGCCAAATCCAGGATATTTATACAAAAACGGCAGAGGGTTTTTTTAATGAAATCATAGTGCTTTCTCATGCATAGAACCATATTAACTGCATATGTCAGTAATTTAAGTCACATTTAAGCAACTATGAATGTTAAATGGCCACTCTTTGTGTTCAGTTGCATGCCTTTTGGGGTATGTTTCTATGTCTAATTAGAAAAATAACCATCAATTTTCCCATCTTGTGAAGTAAATCTGAAATATCCTTATAATCAAATAGAACCATCAAGGAATATTGTGATTACTTTATTAAAAATAAAAATTAGTAGTGTTACAAAAGTTGATTAACAACAGTTGTCTTCCAAAGAACCTGCTCTTTACAGTGCCAGTATTAAGCACCTCCAAGAAATGTGGAAAGAAGTTCTCCTTTAGCAAGCGAAAGACTACCTGCATTTCAAAGGCAATATTTTTGCTGCAAAAACTTACTGGGCTCCTACTAAAAGGCTAATTCCTTTTACTTGGAATTACTAGAAAAGAATTATTAAATTCCTTTCTAGTGTTTACAGTTTTAAATCTCCATATATTTTTGTGTCTCCTTTCTTGATTAGTAGTTAATTTCCTATGGGTTTATGGTAATTTTACATATTTTACATTCTTTATCATCTTTTTGCGTTTCAGAAGTACACTTTAATGTATTGTGATTTAGACGGTAGCAGCCAGTTTGATTTTTATAGGAGGGCTACAGGAATTAGTTATACCTTTGGCCTCAACAGTGGGCAGACCACATAATTTCAACACCAGAAATACTGAAGTCTTATTCTGCAGGTTCCTATGTAGCGTTATAGCATTGCTGTTGATGGAGTTGACCTTTTCTAGTTATTAAATATGCAAATGTTTTCAAAACCTACTTCTGTAGAGAAAAGTTCTAAGCTACAATTTTGCCTTCATATATATACTTCACATGTTCCAACAGCTTTTGCATAAATAGCTGAGATTAGTTACTTTTGAACCCTCATCTGTACTGATTTGAATTATATTGAGCCATGGATAACAGGAAATGCTGCCAGAGCAGAGATGTAACTTAAAACCAAAGATAGCCTAACACTATGGATTCTCAGAATAAGAGAGAACACAGAAGAATTAAGAGAAAATGGTAGTTATTCTGTGCTTAATTATTTCATTACTACATTAGTAAAAACATAATTACTGTGATGTTACTGGACTTGGAGTAATAGTTCCAGTGAATAAATATATTATTATGGGGGGTTTTTTCACTTTATTCAAGGACTCAAGAATCTTGATCCTTTTTCTTGAAAGAAGAAAATAGCTTTAAAATTGAGGGAGACAGACTTCCTTTTCTGAGAAATATCTATACACAAAACCTTTATAAAAACAGATTTGGATTTGGATTGTTTCTCAGAGAACAGTCTTGCTTAATGTCACCTTCCCAGGGAAACTGGACAGTAATGAATTGCATTTGTAAGCAACAGTTGAACAATAGGAGAAAAAAGTGAACGAGAGAGAAAGCAATTAAAAAAAAAAAAGAAAACTAAGGAAAAAAGGCAAATCTAAAGAAAACATTTTCATGCCTGCTGAAAAATGCTAAAGCCAGGGCTTTTGTTGAAACCATAACCATGCACAAGAATGTTCTTCACTGAAATTAGTTTATATTCACTTACACAACAAATGATACATAAACAATGAAGACATATGATGAAAAGTTTTTTATAACTGGAGTGTATTATCTGCCTACTCATAGCAACCTTTCAAAAAAACCTACCTTCAACTTTGACCCTTTCCATAAGGTAGAATAAAATGCAAGTTATTTCACAAAATAATATTTATTTTTTTTTAAAAAAGTGACAGAACAGAACAGGAATTTTATCTAAAATTGATAAAACATAAAATAAAAATTACTAAGTAACTTTGATTAGTGTAGCGTTTATCCTGACTTTTGTATTTTGTAGGAGTTCTGCCTGGATTAAAAGGTGGGTACACAAACTTGGATTTACTGTAGAATTAATGCGTATAAAAGTCTGACTTCTAACAAGAGAATGCAAGCAATTAGAACCTGTGGATATTCTAATCTCAGTCATGGGAAAAGCAGTAATGGTAATTTTGAGGTATCATTCATCACACTTCCTTTATAAGTGATCAAGCATATTTTATTGATCATTGCCTTTAAAACAGTTTTAGGAAAGCATGCTAGAATTGAAAGGAGATATGTATTGCTTCTTTTTCACTGTACAATTTCAAAGTGAATATCTTGTTGAAAAACAGAAAAGTTCACATTTCAACCTATGAAGCTTTCTTCTGTTCTACATTTTGTGGCAAATGTACCTTTCTCCATTTCCAGTGGAAATTATGAAATATTAAGGAAACTTATTCCAACTGTTCTCTAGTCCTGAAGAAAAGTTAGCTAATTTGGAGAAATACTGTGATTATTTCACAGAGACAGCTTTTCATCTTTTGGGAGCCAGTTCTTCAGATTATCCATCAGTGGGCTATTATCTATTCCTCTTATAACACTTTTAGATTTTATTTACATTGTTTCAGATTTAAGAATCTCCTATAACTTTTGAAGTTTGCAGAAGGGAATCCTGTTCCTGTGGCTAAGTAGATGTTTCTCCTTAAGGAAGTTCCTTTGTTTAATTGTTTTTCTTATGTCACACTGCTGTAAATTAGTATAATGACTTTAACATGAATTCCGTGTGCCTTTGTCACTGAAGTCACATCCTCTAAACAAATTTAATCACTTTTATAGCATCCAGGATCATTATTTGCACCTTATTCCACTATTGATTAGCTATTTTACCTCCTCTGAACTGTCTAAATTAGACCAAGCAAAAATCAGTGAAACAATATGGAACGCCATATAGGAGGTTTAATTAATTTAATTTGCCATGCAGTGTGATAGCAGCTGATTTTAAGGACATGATATATGTTTCCATTCCTTACAATCTCAATATTTACATTCTTAATTCCTAACATCTGTGGGGTTTAATTACTCCAAGTGAGAAGTACAGTAATGAGAAGTGTATAAAAAGGAATAGAATAGGTAGCACCTGGAGCTGGTGGACACAGGAGAATCTGTTAGTGTGAAGTAATTTTCTTTCAAGCTGAAAGGCAGTTGTTGGGTTTTTTTCTTAGTGACACCTAATACATGGAAGGAACTTTGCTGTTCCCTAATGATGCTCCAGTTATATCCACAATACTCACAATACTTCAGATTTCATCCCACAGTGACATAGGAATGCAAGAAGTAAGCATCAGGCTGTGTTCAGTTTCTTTGGCTCCTGTGGGATTCCTTTGTAGCTGAGAGTTGGGCACACCTTCTCATCTGTGCTTCAGCAGCCTTCATGGGTATTTAAAAACTTTACAGGGAGAGCAGCTATCATTCTGTTTCTCCCCAACCAAGAGGATTTGAAGAAATCGCAATGGTATATTTCTACAATAATGGAGTTTCCTATTTTAAAAAATTATCAGCACTTTCCATAGTTTCACTATGAGGTTTGGTTTTTTGCTTGTTTGTTTGTTTGTTTTTTCTTCTAGTATTGTCAGAGTTCATTTTGACTTCTATTTGATGTATCTGAAGCCTTGTATGTATGCAGATTTTGTTTTATTTTTCTTGGGCAGAGGCCTTTAGTTCTTTCTGCTGTCCTCTCATATTTCTGCAGTTTTCTGGCTTTTACTATTGATTTCAGTCATAACATCATTATAAAAGCCTAGCACCTAACCTCTGAATTTCTCAACTGCTTAACAATTTTTAAAAATACCATTGTTTAAAACCAGGAAAACACTGTCTTTTGAATCATTTCATCTTTATTCTCTCCAGGAACTGCCTTAAGCCACTGTATTCTTCTTTAACTGGAAGACTGTTAAGTGTGTTTAATTCCTTTTCTTTCTACTGCTTTTAAATATTTATAAACAAAGAAATTGAAAATTTAAATCATTAGTTAAAAAGTTACAAGGGAGAGGGTGGGGGTGTGGGGAATAATGTATGGAGGTGTTTCCATAAAACAAGAATACCTGAATCATGCTTTGGGCTCTTTTGAGCAAGCTCTGACCAAAGGGAAGGTGTGAAACAAAAACCACAAGATTTTCTCATTCACACAAAATCCTTGTGTATCTGTACTGTCTTTCCTGAAGGACGGCAGAGAACAGCTCCCTTCACAGTGCATAAAAGGAACCAAACAGTAACTGGAGTAAAGTTTTTTTGCCATCTCCCACTGAAATACACACAAGGACCAGGACACTAGATGGGTTCTTGCAGTGCATAGGAGACAGTGTAACAGGATCGGCCATGCCTGCCACAGGAGCTCCTGCACACTGCTGGACAATTTCTAGTGCAGGCCACAAACAGTGAATAAAACAAGTAGATATTTAGTCAACTACTGCTGCTTGCCATAACTTTCTGCAATAGTGATAGCTTTGTTGCCCATACCCTGGAGCAATTTGTTTACCACATTTTAGTAACCACTTCATCCATAGCATATCCCCATGAAACATTGTCTCTAGACATGAAATCCTCCCTGGAGGTCACATACCTCTTTACTCTGCCACAGTCCAAGGGAATGTGCCTTAGGCCTTGCCAAGCAGTTGCAAATTTAGCATTTGAAGTTTCAACAATACCAGCAATAAGTGTACAGTGGGACTGACTTTTGCAGAGGCAAAATTCATCATACATGTTTAGCACAATCAAGAAATCTCTGAGACGCAGGGCTCTAGCTCTGCTATTCGCATATTGGCGCATTGTTGCTATGCTGCTGTTGCTGCTGTAAGATGGATATTATTTCTTCTTAGCAAACTGGCATAAGTGACTTCCCCCTATCCCCCTCCCCTCCGCTGCTGACAGATTGAACAACAGTCTTCCTGTACTCAGTAGAAGATATGGGAATTAGAAGTCATCTAGCTGTGCCATGAGGGAATGTGCTGTTGATACTTGAACTAGAGCATCAGTATTTTTGCTGTACTGAGTCTGTAACTAGCACTCTGTTTGCCAGCAGCTGTTTTTGTGTTTGTTGCTGAAATTTTAAATTCCTTCCAATCGCTCAGTTTCCTAAAGCAGCAGTAGTTGTTTTCACAGACTGCTGAGAAACCTGTCAGATCCTTGCAGGGCTGGTAAACTTTTCATTGGTGTCTTGGAGGTTTCACCTTCATTGATGCATGGAAATGTTCTAGAGGATGAAATACTGCACTACCTTATGGATGAAACTTTAAAATTCTACATGGTCTTTACAGTTTATAATATCTAAATAGAATTTGGAAGGAAAAGGCAGTATTTGCACCTGACACTTGAAGGTAATCTAATGCTTTGAACAGGCAAAACACATATGAATGGGTGTTTTCCCATTGAATTTCCTTGCTGGTTCAATTCACACTACTTCTGAGCATGAAGGTTCTCATAAAGGTAACTGCTTGCACAGTTTGAGCATCAGTCCTGCATACAGGTTTTTATTTGTGCATAGCATAGAGCCAGGACAAAACTGAAGTAATTTTGATGATTTTATTTTGTTTTCTACTTTAGGTTTGTGACTTCCAGGCAATTCTGGACATGATTTATATTTGCAGCCATGTCAGTGGCAGTTAAAAGAATTTAATGTCTTCATTTGTTCTCACAGAAGTCAGATTTTATGTGATGTGAGATCTGCAGTGATGCCGTGCATTAAAATGGAAGTGCAAGGAGATTCCTTGGGATGCAATTCCTTTACAGCCCACTGCCTCCGATTGATTTGAAAGGCTGCTTTACACATTAAAAATGGATTTTGACCATAGCAACATTGCATTCTCTTCTGCTAAAAGATGGATTGCCTGTACAATGGCAGCTTTGTGGCTTGCCAGAATAACTGGCCTTGGGTATGAATGCCTGTGTCAACCTATTACAAGATGATAAGATTCATAATGAAATAGCAGAAGCTAAGTCTCTTTTCAAAAAGTTCTTTTAGTAATACAGGACAGAGGGATGTACTCAGCTGTTCTTAACAGTCATTCCAGGAGGAATAATAAAAGACAGAGAGGGCTGACTGACCACTGAGGGGATGGAAATCAGCAATATTCTTTTGGGTGGGTACCTCTGTAGTCATCATTCACTTGTAATTCACAGTAGGACTTGTCTCATAAAATGCTGTGAAAACATAGACTTTCCACCAAATGTCTGCATTTTGGACTGAGATTTCACTTGCTTACATTGGTAATAGTATAAACATTGCAAGGGGGCAGGAAAAAAACCACAGAAACAAACAATTTCATATTGTAAAAAGGAGGTCCAAAACATCTTGGCAGTGACCAGTTTGTCATTTACTGCCTCAGGTTTCCTTGCCAGCATTTAAATTAAACTGGACTGGAATCAAATCAGTTCTGTCAGTACCCTGCTCTAACCTTTGGTTAAGCTGATAATTTTCAGCTTGTTAAAATGTTTAATCTATATCAAAACTGCATCACACTCTCACTCCTTGGCACGTTTGTGTGACTGGTGAATAGGATCCTACCCACCGTAATTTTCTTGCACAGTTACAGAATATTAATTCCATGGTCTCTTTACGAGCCACTTGGTTCTGCCAGTTGCCTAGTGTAGAGATGCAAAACATTTTTTCTCCTCCTGAGAAATGTGATTTATTAGATTATTATCCAAACAGAATACCATTTCAATAGTGCCAAATGTGCACCATTCAAGAGAAACAGACATTCACAGGGAAAGGTCTTCACCGCTACTGTCAAGCTCTATGAGTCTGTGGTCTGTGAAGTCACATTTAATTCAATTCCAAAACCTCCCTTCCAGATAGTTCAAGAAATCTCTGCTTGTGTTAATTCCCTTAGCTCAGTGTTGTCACTGGTGACATATTTGTCAATACCTGATGGGCACACTGAATCACAGAATAATGGCCACAAGCCAGGGAAAAAAAATCTCATAAGACCTTTCCTCAGCCATCTCTATAGGATGATCTGTGTCTTTAGATTTAAAAAAGAAATTTTGACTGTTCTTTTCAATTTTCATTTAAAATCAAGACAGATTCTCACTGAATGTATTACAAAATAAAATAAGGTTTCAGAGTGATCCCAGTTCTATAAAGTAAGGTATCCCACGAGTTATTTTTATTAGTGTTACACAGCTCAGGCAATCAAATAGGTAATAGAAGAAACCAGATTTTTTTGGGAAAGAATATTGCATCCTATGAATACACAGCAAAATTTTAAATAAGTTGCATTTTCTAATTTTTTTTAATATTTAAATTTGTGAAGTGCAGTCATAGCAGAACGTGTGTTAGTTTTCTTTAAAAAAAAAAAAAAGAGTACTCTTAGAGTTGTAAGCTCTTTCTTATCAGAGAAGAGCTGTCTAGAGAAGACATTTCTTTTGGTTGTTGGATGGCACTCAGTATTACTTGACCTCAAACCACCTCTTGGGGAGGAAAGCCAAAAAAACCTGGAAAGCACATTTCTCAACTCTCAAGAATTCCAAAAATATCTAGAATATAAAACATAATCTTGGGGCAGGATTGAAAAGGCTGAGAGAGGGATCATACTTCATACTAGGCAGTCTTTGAAAGAAGAGTTAAATCACCTTTACTCAGCCAAAGAAAAGAGTGAAGAAATTGGAAAAATCATCAAAGAGTTACAAGACATAAAATGTCAAAAATATAATCTGTATATTTCTGTGCCTATATCTCCAGCTCTTTCATTTGCTGTTATTTCAGCCTCCTTGCAGCTTGCTTCTCAGCAGATAGATTGGAAGCAGTTTCCAGTGTCTCTTCCTCTTCTCACTTCTCCAATTCATGTGTCCTTGTGCTGCTGCTTTCATACTTTATGCTGAATTTCATGTGCATTTACTAGGGGCATCAAGGAACTTCAGCATTTGCTGAAAATTTACTGGGGAAAATTACTCATTAAACAGAGGGCGTTCTTTGAGTATGTACTAGACACCCTTTCATAAAGTTCAGTTGGTGGACTTTAGAAGAATAGACCCTCCTAAGACATTTAGCCATGAAAAAAAAAAGAAAGAAGTGTAGAAGATTCTACTTCTGTGTAGATTGTACTTTTGCTGTGAATTGTGTCACTACCCAGCAGAAACATGAAGGTTTTATCAAACGCCATGTGGTTATTGTTGTAGTCTTTGCAATGACTATTTGTGGAAGAGAGAATAAATCAAAGGCAAAGACATCCAATTCATTATAGTAAGTATGCTTTCAATTTTACCATTGGGAAGTGGATCTGTGTCCTTTTTAGATAAGTCTTTGACTGCACAGCCTGCATTTATTTAAGTATATACCCAGATGATCTCTAAAATTGTTGCTATCTTGTTGTACAAAGCTCTTAACAAATTTCAGTTACTAGAATATGTATCTAGTGAGGACAGAGCCATTTGCAGTCCCAGATGGATTTTTAAATTTCCTTTTTTTGTGTGTGTTTTGTCTTAAAAATACATACATTTTTTATAATTTTATGTGGCCAATGATAGCCTAAAGACTTTTCCTCCAAGTATTCTGTCAGCTAGAACTCCTTTTGGATAGGGATACTTTTTAAAAAAAACCTTTCAACACTTTAATGGAAAAGTGAGGTTTTTGCTTTAAAAGTACTTCAGCTTAAGGTGGTGTTTTGTATGTACTTTTTTCCCTAGTGCAGTTCCTTTTCTGTTTTCATCAATGTTTTATGAGAAAGGATGGGAAAAAGACATGGAGAATACTTTTCTCAACACCTCCACAGCTTGACAAGGAATACATATTAGAGAAAGCGGCAAACAGCTTGTTAGGCATGAAACAACGCTAAGACGCACTTCTCTGCTCCAATCCTTTCAGGCTTGTCCAAGGATATTAATAGAACCTTCTCACATGTGTTATACACAATTTCTGCTTAAGAAAGCAAGAGATTCTATTGAAAACTGCCTTAGCTTTCCCTGTGATTCCCTCACCATTTCAGCTCATACCAGTGTGAAGCTGTTAGATGTCTTTACTCATATTGTGTTTGCATGAAAACAACTATTGCAGTTAAATTTTAGCAGTACTTCTAATTCTATTCTTATTAATTGAGTTTTACATTAAATGGTAATATTTGAGCTAGAAGTTTCCACAGACACTTTCCAATTAATTTGGCCTCCCTGGAAACTAAGAGCAAAAGTATAGGTCTGTTATTAAATAAGTGAAGACTCTTTTGTGCTGCATACCTGTTTCTGATGTATTCTGCTAGTAAGCGAAACAACAGAACACCTGGGGGTAGAAAGTAGAAATTTGGCTGGGAAATAGTCTTCAGTGGGAAGGATTTTTATCTGTTCTGCTGATAATCAAATCTTGTTTCACTTAATCAGATTCCCTCCATGTATTTGATTTGTGATGTGTTTGGTTGTATTATGCTTGTATGGCTGCATGTATCATAAACTGAATGGGAAGCTGAGCATATACTTAAGTGAACCACATAATAAAGCATCATGTGATGAGTGTTTATACTCTGATTTTCTTCTTTTTAAGGTACCTGATCATGGGCGTTAAGGTTGTGCTGGGATCATGCTTAGAAAATAGGCCCTGTGGCATCTTTGGATGTAGGCTGCCCTTTTCCTGGGGGCCCACAGCCAGCTGCAGCACAAGGGAAATGGGGAGAATTCACAGCATGAGGAGTTATGAGGAGTCAGCCATGTGCAATTCCACACTGGCAATTTGAGATTATCAGAAGCACAGACCAGATTAACAAATGGATACATAAATAGGATGGTGTTGGAAGATACTGAGGAACAATTCTGGGAGCAAAGAGTCTACAGGAAATTCCGAAACTTCAGTTATATTGTAATCCAAAAAGGTGCTTGTTGCTGTGCCTTGGGTGCGAAGGTTTAAGTGAAAAGGATGTATTTGGATATACATTGAATAGGGCGAACATCAGAATAGGTCCCATAGTGTAAATTTAAGCTTTGGATTTTCCTTTTTTCCCCTTCAAATACTCACCTCAGATTTTTAATAACACATACAACATGCTGAAGAGGTAAGAGACAAATTCATTTTGGAAGTTTCCAAATACTTGACAACTTTTCAAAAGAATGTGATTGAATTAATTATGGGCATAAAACACTTGTGTAGCTTTGCCTATTTTTGGTAAGGAAAAGCCAGGAGAAAGAAGACTGATAAAGGTGATGTTCTTCTGTCATCTTTTGATGACAAGAAAGCTGTCCTTCACGGTTACCCAAGAAGAGATGGCTGGGCCTGACAGTGAGGTTAATAGGGCCCTTCAAGCAAGGGGCAGGCTGCAATAAATAAATGATGGCTCCTCTCCCACAGTGGAAGGACAGTCCAGAAGGCTTTGGGAAAGCAAATAGAGACTGGGATAAAATACAATTTGAACAAACTCCTGAGTTCTGGGAAGGTTTGTTATGTTTTGTGTTATTTTTCTCCAAAGCATGGAATATTATTAGAATTTTTTTCTTCCAACCATATCTTGATTAGACAAATAACATTTGTTCCTTTTATTTGACATACCTACACAAGAGTAGTTAGAGGTTTGGTTAGAAAAATCAAATACCTTTATGTTTCAAATGTTTTCATTTTTTCATTTAAAGAGAAGGAAGGAGAAACTTCTGTTTGAATAAAGATCAAATAAAATCTCATGCAATCTAGATGTAAATGTATACTCTTCAAGAAGTAGGAAGTACTGTTTATCTATTCATTTTATTTCAGTAACTTTTCTGATGAGAATTAATAGAAAGTGTGTTTCACAGTTACCATTTTTTAGTGTATTCCACATCTCCATACTGTTGATACTGAAAATTTGTGTGTGCAGTGTTGACTCAGTTTAGTTTAGTTCATTAAATCAGAGCTTTTTATCATTTTAAATTGCAGAGCTGGAATATAGGTATGAAATGTATAGTCTAGTTTATTAAATGAAGTTTATTTAATGCCAAGGTCCAGAAATACAGGTCATACCTGAAGACTCCCAGAGCAAGCATACCTAGAAAATCAAACTTTAACATGTATAAGCCTGTTGAGCAAAGTCAGGAAAACCCTAAGCAAACTGGAGAAGTTTAAGTTAAAGAAAAGTAACATAAGTTTATTGAAAATTTTTTTCCAGTCCCAGATGACTATGGCTACATAGGAAACTAAATAAAGTTCTCAGTTGTTCTAATTTCACATAATTGTGTAGCAAGGTAAAAAATTAAAATAGCATCTTTTGTGTCATTAAAATATTATAGAAATATCACTACTAAAATTAAATTTAATTAAGATTTATTATTTTGGGGGTTGTTTTTAGACTTTGACTAATAGTATTTTTTCAGTATAGAGCTCTGTCTTTTCTTTTCCACCTGTTCATTCCACTAACTGTCCAAAAAGTTTAGAATAATATACCTCTACTTACATATATGGTAAACTGAAAACTTTCAAAAGCTTAAATTTAAGGGTTGCCCTTTTTCACCAAGAAATATTATGTTGCACAAAAGACTAAACTTTAAACCCAAAAGAGGAATGTTACTGGTGTAATAAGAGAATTAAGGCAATGTTAGTTATTCAGACTTATGTCACTGCTACAGTGACACCATTACTCTGTGGTACCTGGTATGATCTTTTCTGTTGCTTCACCTCTGAATAGAGCTGTTATAATTGTTGTAGCTGGTACATTTATAAAGCTGATTTCTTAGTATCAGAGATAGCAGTGGCTATAAGAGTTTGTAAGAGCAAGTTTGTATATTTTTGAGGCAGTATTTTTTACCCTCTAGGGTATGTCTTTTGCCACATCATTTTAAAGTTACTTTGAACTGTTCCAGGCTGGTCAACAGTTATGGTATAGTTTCACAAAAGGACCCTGCTGCCTGGGTAGCTTTCAGTTATGAGCAGATGTTTGCTTTGCCATTTCTCTTCTTCCTACAGCAAAAGGAAAGAAAAGTGCTACTGTATATATATATATATATATATATATATATATCAGATTTAAGCAATAAAGCCAGCATAAGCCTTTTATCATTTAGATAAGGACAGACAGGGTAGTCAAGGTCCCCTGGTACTTCAGACAGTTTGATTCTTATCTGACATTTAAAGAAAAAACAAAACCAAAAAAACCCCCAAACCTGCCGTAAAACTCTTCTTACTATTTCAAGCTAGCATTTTAAAGAGAAAATGATTGACACTTTTCCGTTTCGATTTTTCTGTGTTTTTTCACATCTAGTTTGCACTTAAAACAAGCTAGCAGTCACCATGCATGTAATGATTTAGAACGGAGGTAATCGGTACAGCAATTATCTGTTCCTAGAACAACTGGAGGGCAGGCTGGGGCTGTCATCCCTACCCAAAACATATTGAGAAATGAAGAATAAAATTAATGAGCAGAGTAGCTAATTTCTGTTTGAGTTAGTTTTATCAAGGAAGTATGAATTTGAATGGCATTCCAGTCACTTCTGCTCCCTTGTTTATATACAGTTATGCACCAAGTTTATTCTGAAATAAATGAGGCTTTAGATTTTCTTGCTAGGTACATTAATTATGCTGCTTTTATGTTTTTAACTAATGATGACTGTTTCTGTATTAGGTAATACATGTTAGAAATATGTCAGAAAATATGTTAGAAACCAGCATTCATAAATACCTCTATTAGGTGAGCACCTCACAATCATTAATAATGTGAAAACCATGATCATTTATTAGGAAGTGTCATCACCTGGTACAATCTGCAAGACTGGAAAGTGGAAGTATTGGATATTTCCTAGCAAACAAAATGAAATTGTGATGCATTCTGTTGCAGATGTAGGTTTACTGTTGCTCATCTATGCAAAGTACCAAATCTCTCCAAAAGTCTGTAGGAGTATGTTGCAGATATAATCACCTGTTTTTGAAGTTTATAAGATGAACCAGACATTTTCCCTTCTTTCTCATCACTCAAGACAAAACTCTCCATCTTTATCTCCCCTCTTGCAAGCAGATTGTCATGAAACATATATATATATATTATATATATAGAAATAGTTTGTCCTGCCTACAATTGTTAATTATTTTATTAATTTTTTATTTTAAAAGAAAAAAAATTAATTTGCTCTGACAGTAAATCAAGAGTAAAATTGTCTAGAATGACGTTAGGAAACTTTAAATTTCATTTTGGTCTGAAGGTCTATCAAGTAGAGGGCTGCAGATCCAGGACTCTCATTCATGGCTTGAGGACATGGTCACCCTACAGCTAAATAATACTCCAGTATCTATAGCTCAAGCTGGATCCAAATCAGACTCCCAGATAAGGAATTCCAGGACCTGAGCACTGCAAGCAGACATACTGGATGAACATCTTTGAACAGGGAAAGCCAGACCTATCAATTCCCAAGACAGTTCTCCAAAATGCGTGGCAGAATTTTGCTTGAAATACTGTTTGGATGCTGTCAGACTGAATTTTCCCAGCACCATTTCACATATTTTCTGACTAGATCTAATCTGTAGTGGCAAATATATAGTGTTTAGCTGGCTTTTGCTCCTGGAAAACGGTTCAGCTTGACACCTGACTGTAGCCATTTCTGCTCACAGCTAGATAATTGGATCATACAACTAATTGTGGATGCAGCATTACTACGAATAGACCTAACTGTTTATGTGTACTGTTAAAAAAATATTATGATTATGAGACAGACATAAAAGTGTCTTTTTTCCAATCAGTAGTTATTATTTAACTCAAATGTTATATTTAAGACATAAATGCTGGTTAAAGGAAGCATAATCTTGTGGGTTTGCTTTAAAACTCCTGATGGCACAGTTCACCCTGAACTCTATGTGAATTTAGAAAAGATTTGTCAATGGGTAAAAAAGGAAGTGGTGGAGATGTGTACATGGCTCTGGATGTTGTTCCTCCATAGGTGCCAAAGGAAGTAATGATCATTAGAGTGAAACAGTCACTTAGGTTATTTGTGCCACATCCATGAAGACTATGAAGATGACTTGTTTGTTTCTTACCTCTTAAGTGAAGTATAAATTGTAACCATTAAAGGGGGTTATACCTGTTTATGTGATTATTTTGTTGTTGTTGTTAAGGAAAGTGGTGGAGGTATGCTGTAGATAGCTTTTGCATACTCAGATTTAACAGTGAACTCTACATAAGTTCTAACATACTTCTTGCAGATGTCTTTTGTTTATCCATTGTCACTGGTATCATCCCTTAGGTACAAGAGAAATGAACCTTCTTCACAACAGGATGGTCTCGGGAAAGAAGGGTTCTTGCTACTTCCCTTTTCTAAGGACCTTTGTTAAACATGGCCAGAAGTCTAGTATTTTGGGTAAAAAGCTATGGTCCTGTCAGTCTGGTTCTTTCAAGGAATGGGCCTGGGAAACAAAGCATAGTTTTAAATCAATGTATTTTCAGTTTCTTGGTTCCTGTGTAATTTTTACTGGTTTCTTAGTTGAGACTAGTTCTCAGTCATATTGGAAACCTCCCTATACTCAGCAGTTGCTTTATTGGGAAGTTTATGACCCATTGTGTCTTCTGAAGGAACATTTCCTAAGTTAATAGGAATTGGAAAGAAAGGAAGGACAATACATATGAGATTAAGTAAAAGGTCAGAATTTTTTTTGACTGAATTTAATAGCACATTATTTTGTAGGAGGCTTGGTTTAGTCCCCTCCTTATTTCTATAGTATCTCAAGTATTGCAAATTCTAGTTAATGCTACCAACTTTTGTTACCACATATGCATATCCATCCCAAAAGGTTATCTTTCTTTCTCTTTCACTACTCTCCTTCCCAATCAGCACTTACCCAGCAATCTGTCCATTTAGTTCATGTCATAGTTAATGTCAATCTGTGCCTCTGTCCATTTAGTTCATGATGTATTCACCAACTGCATAATTAAGACAAGGATTCTTAGAGTGCAAGTTTTATTTGATCACAGAAAAACACATCCTTGGGAAAAAAACCCTCTTCTTTGTGATTTGGTCATCAGGTTCTATCAGCGTTTTTTTCCAATGTCTCCTTTGATCACATTATGGTTGATAAAGTATAATAATCTAGACATATGTCTTTGAATTTAAAAGGGTGATTTTACAAGCCAACTTTTAAGCAATATTTAAACAAGAAACTAATACATACAAATGATCAATGAGTTCTTCTTTTCCATAGCTGAGAAGCTGACTACAAATATTCATGCTTGAATTTTTGAAGAGACTGTTCTTACAGGTGTCACTGGAGTGTTGTTTTAATAATTCAAAATTAAAGGATTTCAACACCATTTGTGACTCCCTCTCCTCCCCCAAAACTTGATATGAGTTTATTGGTATTTATATCACTGTCAATTGTTTGAATCTAAACATACATAAGCAATAATCCCACTCCCAGAAAGAAATTGACTTGCTTTAGCAGTGATTGCATCAGATCCCAAGCTCTCAGTGCTCAGACTTAAGGATCAATATGATTGTTCAATTTCCCCATACAAGGAGCTGCTTTCCAAATTTCTAAGTTGTCGGTTAGTATTATTTGTTCCCATATTTACAAGCCAATTTATTGTAATTACCAGATATTACATGTCAGGAAATAGGAAATAATTTTCCTCTGGGCAGATGGACAGAGATCATTAAGGAAGTGACTGCTTTCACTTCTGGATAACAAATTCTCTGCACTTCAGCAATTCAGTGTATTACTGGCAATCGTCTTATCTCCTGCTCTTTTTCTGATACTTCAAGGCATCTGGTCCTTTGTATAGTAGTCTTAAATGCACCATGTTTTAGAGGTGTGTCATGCCTTTATTGTACGGAGAATAATAGGATAGATGTTCTGGAGAATATTTTTGAGATCAGTCCCTATTGCATTGCTTCCCACAGTTGCAGGAGACTGGATTTGGTAGCAGATACAGTCCCATCAAGCCCTGAGTTTTAAAGTCTCGAGGCATTAAGGAAGCTCGGCATAGAAAATAAGAATACCTGTGTATAGCTTTTGCCTATGCAACGTGGGAGGTTAAAAATATGTGATTTTAGTGGACCTTTATATGTCACTGAATGTGAACTTCAAGAACATGTAAAACTGCATAGTTTTGATCCTGGATCCCTTGAACATAGTATTGCTAAGTTTTCCTGTTGAGATTTCAAAATATTTTTCAGAGAAAAACAATTTTGTAGGTGTTGGTCTTCCTGTTAATGTTTTAGCTAGTGGAACATAGTAATGAGCATTTTTAGCCTCCAGAAATGTAAGCATTTAAAACATATATGGCAAGATATGAGCTATGTTTATTATTGTTCTGACATTGTTTATATACAACAAATTCAGTAAGAGCTAAGGTAAAAAGAGAGCTTTAGGGCACCGAATAATAATATTTAGAGAGCAAGATACATTAGAATGCAGATAACAGAATTCTGTACCTATACTTCCCAGCATAACATCCCAGGAAAGACACTGTGCAGTAACCTTCACAGGGATTGTTTGATAATGTTTATGAGTGTATAAACACACCAATAATACATAATTATGAATGTAAGCATGCAATGTAATTTAGGTATCACTTGGAGTGAAAAATCTGAAACGCTTTTCAACAAAGTCAATATTGCATCTGAATAGCTTTCTCTTTTTCCTTTTAACAATAAGGTTTGTTCACAAAAATTAAAACAAGATATTTGGACTTTGGGAATTTTGCAGAAACTGCCTGCAGGCCTAAAAGAAATTGTGATTTCTTGAGAGTAAAGGAGGGAGAAAATATGTCATCAACTGTTTCTTTTGGCAACTGAAACCTGAGTTGTTTCATTCAAGACGAGTTTTTCACGCATTCTTAAAGAAATAGAGTAAAGGAGTAATTATTTTCATTTGAAATTAAAAGCTTTTCTAGGCCAAGTCTAAAATGGCATAATTGCAGCAGAATTATACTCAGGGAGGCAAAGTAATTTTTTTTTTTTTAGTTTCATAGATCATGATTTAGACGTAAGCATGAGACACCAAATACTCGTCTGCAAAGAATCTCCCTGTAAAAACCTGGATCTTACTAAAGTGCCACACATGATTTAAAATGTTCTACTGTTATTATCTGACTCCCTTTCTGCAGTACTGATAAAAATCCACTAGAACTGTAAACAGGATGCAGGACTGGGTCGATCTGAGCCCATCTGGGATTGGAGTTATAAAAGGGGCTGGTCTACAAGAGGATTGCCTGAGTCTATGCCTCTGTGCTAGAGACCTTCCTCATTCCAATCATGCTGGTCAAATGCATACAATGAGAGGAAAAATTGGAAAGCCATGAAGTTTACTCTTTTTGTTTCTTACTTTTGTGGAAATGAGCAAATTTGGTCTGATTTAATCTATTAATGATTGGTGTTTCTTAGGTGACCTGCTGAGATGTCTTCATTTTTTTAAATAGCTTTATACATGGTGTGAAGATACTTTTAATGATGCAAAGGACGTCTCAAATTTTAAAGCATATAAAGAGATCATCAACTAACAAATTGTCTTAGCAGTTTGTACCAGTGAACATCTTCATGAAAATCACTCCTGAATAGTAAATTATATGTATTTCAAGGGTTTATAATTTCCAGCTATTTTAAACAGCAGTGGAATGCAATCTTAATGATGCACATTGAAAATATATATTTAAGATTTTCATGTTGTATTGAGGTATTCTACACCATATTTCATATCTATTGTAAATACTAGTGTGAAATACAAAATATAAAATATCAGTATTACAATAAACTAATGCCACCTATTGACTTGAAACTAAAATAAAACATCTGCTGTATTGTGGGAAATATTTAGAACTGATGTTCTACTTTGGTACTTTATTTAAGTTTATTTAAGATTGCATGGAATATGGAATTTCATATCTAACAATTTGCAGGATGTAGCTGAAGAATAAATTTCTAAAATGTAGTGTAGAATATAATGAATATGAGTGAAGACAAAGTAAAATATATTGTAAAATGTTTCCATAGTTAAAATGTTGATATTTGCAGCATAAGCTATATCACATTCTACTCTTTTGCTCTTCACCATTACTTTTGTTTATTTGGCATTATTTCTAGATATTTCCTTCTTTTTTTTTTTTTTGTTCTGTTCTTCTCCTATTCAATCTACCTTCCTTTTCTTTAGTTACAGACGTACAGAAGAAGGTATTCAAAAATCCTTTTTTTCTCCCTTAATTCTTTTCCCTTAACTTTTCTAAGCCTTTTTATTAATTATTATTTCAGTTTTCTCTTTTATTCTTGCATTTTCCTCATCTGTCTCAATAATATTCTCTGCCACTACCTTTCTCTGATTCCCCCTTTCCTTCTTTTTTTCCTGTTGTACTCTTGTCTTTTCCTATTTTTCATCATCCCTTAATCTATTATCTTTCTCTGCATTTTTCTTCTGTTTCCCATCATTTGATTATTTGTTTGCTACCAACAATTCAGCTTCCGAAGCACTGATTTTAGAAGAGCATTCTAAGTCTAGATCAATAGCAAAGTATTGGTTGAAAGTTATAACCCCATTGCTTTTATGTTACATTCATATTGGTTGTAAGCTATAACTCGACACTCCAGAATACTTTATTACCTTATATTCATATTGTAGCAAAGCACAAACACCTCATTCTTGGATAAGAAGCCTAGGACAAGTACTTGGACTACTAGGTATGCTAAAAGTCCAGTATGAGTAAAATAATAAATAAGAGTCAATAGCATGATTTTGCTTCAGAAACCCTTTCTTTTATATTTTGCCCTTAAATCTCTTGTTTCACTGTGCTCTGGTAGATCGTCTTACAGAGTGATTAAAAATAAATATTCAGGGAGATGGATGAAATATATTCAGATGCAATCACAGATTAAAGTGTGATTCAAGTTTTGAGCTTCTATTGTTGTCACTCAAGATGGTACTTGGTGTCAGCAATGGGCTGAGATCAAGATGAAGCTCTGTAGTTAACAGCAGGGATAAGAGCTTTTCGAGTCTCACTTTGTGTATAATTACGTCTAAATAGCAGCTTGCTTTTTTTTTTTTTTTCTTTTCATTCCTCTGATTTACTAATAGTACAGATAACCAAATGAAGAATGTGAACCCAGTGCTGTGTGGGGAAAAAAAGGACCAGGAAACCAGCAGACAATTTAAGAGAGCTGTCATTTACTGATTTTCTTTGCAGAGTCAACTATTTGAAAACCAGTACAGAAAGTAGAAAAGCAGTCTCCACCTAAAATGAGCACATTATCTATTTAAGTTAAGATTCAGGTTACTTAATACTGATTTTTAATTTTTTTTTCCCCTTAAGATTGTTTGCTATATTTTAGTGTGGTTTATTGACTGTCTTGTAAAAATAATTGTAAAAATTCATATAGTGAACCCCATTCCACAGGTGACATGGGATTTGGGGAACTCTTCAGAAGCAAAAGTTTACTTTTTAACCAGAATTATCATCTTCATCTTTAAGTCATCTCCTGCTTTTAGATGCTTGAAATGGCACTGAGTGTCAGAGGAAATCGAGTGATTCTGTGCTTTTGATCAATGATTTGGTGCTATATATAAAATGTCAAGAATTCTTGCTTGTAAAGTTCTTAACTTTATTGTAAAAGGGAAATAAAGTAGCTAACTTCTATGGCTTTGTGAAGTTGATATACACATTCTAGAGCCTTTGGAATTTTATTTTGATACATAACTTGACGAACAGAGTATGTTCTAATGAAAACAGATGCTGTTGCTGAATACTAAGCATACTGTAAGAAAGCTACAGGGATTGCATTTTAATGTTCATCTTCCCTTTTATATTGATGAACAGTTGACTGAGTGGATTCTTCCCATTTCATAGGTTTTGCATTGTATTTCTAGTACTGGCAGAAATTCATTGATCACTTAACTTAAAAAAAATAATCTCTTTTCATACCCTCCATATATAGTACATGCACTCTAAGATCAACTTTAGAACAGTATCCTTTCGGAGCAGTCTCTTATTTTGTTGCATTCATATTGATGTTTTTAGCTGGAATTTAGTTTAAAAGGCTTTGCGAGTTCTGATGTTCAAGGAAACAGTTCTTCTACTTATGCATCAAAAAATATTCCCTGCTCTGATCTTTCTACCCTCCTCTCAAGTTTATTTCTTTGTATGAGCAATCTCCGAAGTGGAGTTTTTAAGAAAAAAAAAGGAGGAGAAAAAAAAGAAAAAAAGAGAAGAAAGAAAAAGAGTGGTGTGTACACTACCTTGCAGTGAGTCCTGTCTTGTAGCAAGTATATTGCTTTACAGAAGCAAGGTGGCTCTGGGAACTTCTCTAGACTGAAAACGAAGGCTGAATTCCACCTTTGCAGTAAAGTGAATGCACACAGTCTGTGTAGTCAGAACATCTTACCATCTTCATAGCTCTCCCCAAATGTAAAACTTATACTTTACAGGAATTAAAGGGGACATGGGACTGCCTAGTTTTCCTGGGTCTTGAGGCAGCAAAGGTCATCAGGGCGATCCCTCCTGGCTTAGTGGGTTACCTGGATTTCACAGCACAACAAGCATAGCAGTTACTGGCCAAAAAGGGAATAGAGGTATTGCTGGTGCAGGCAGAAGACCAGGTGTGTTGTTATGATTCCTTATTTATCTGAAATGATATGCTGATAACTGAAAGCAGAATTCAGCCTGTCCAGAACTCAAGATTTAAAGGGGTCTTCCCCCAAGAAAGCTTCATAGTGAAACAGGTAGTAGTTCCTTTACCACTTAATTAAATGTTACCATTGCAGACATTGTGATGGTCTATGCAGTGTAATGTAAATTAAAATAACACTAATCTTTGCAGTACACTCGATTGCATAATTTTGCTTTCTTCCCAGGGTGTGTAGGGCAGCTAAGAGCCAACTTTAAAGAAGTGAGATAGCATGAGCGTGTAGACATGGCACTTAGGGACATGGTTTAGTGGTGGACTTGGCAGTGATATGTTTACGGTTGGACTTGATCTTAGATGTCTTTTCCAGCCTAAATGGTTCTATGGTTTTGTGATTCTATATTGATCCATCACTTCAAAATTTAAAAGGTTCTCCTACAGGGGAATTACAGACAGGCAATAATGAAGAGAGATATGAGTATGGATGAAGATCTGGCAGGTCCTTCCTACCAGCCGTTGCCCAAATAAACAGAGAGCAGAGAGGAATGCCTGTTAAGTAATGCTGCCCTGTCCTTGTAAGGAGATGGAGAGCAAGCCTGCCCTGCCAGCATTCTGCAAGTCTGTAGCTCTCATGGCAGAGTGAGGTTGCACCTCACCAGAGACAGCTGATTTTGGGGGTGTACAGGAAGTAGTAAGCTCCTCCTGTCCCAGGTCTAGCCCACTGCAAGGCTGAGCACATACTCCCAGCAAAGACATATGAACAGTACTAATGTGTCTCAATGCACAGAATGACAAGGACAGAAAAGCATGTTTTCCTCAGCACAGCTCCCATCACAGCATAACCAGCATGGACTGTTCCTTTGCTCCAGACTACCAGGATTGAAGTTCATTAGTGGAGCACATTCACACACATGCAATACAGAAGTCTTTTGTGTAGCTAGCACTACATGCTCAATTAACTTCATAGCTGGCCCCTAGACCACATCTTCCTTGACTTCCTAGCACCTGGATGCTCTGGACCCTCCAGCTTGTAGTCTCTTATTCTTGTTGCACTTGGCCAGCCCATGTTGTCACCTTTTCCCTCACACTTGTTCTCCTGGATCCACTTTGATCCCTTTCTTTCCCCACTTTTGACTCTTCTCCTTAACATCACTTAATGTGTCACATCTCTGAAAATATCTTCTGATAAGATTAATGCAGTCTCCCAAACTTCTGCTGCCAGTAAGTCTCGTGCTCATTGAGACAGCAAGCCCCTTCAATTGCATGCCATTACAGGGAGAAAGCTCCTTTCTGTGACTCCTCTTGACCAGGGACAATGGTCTAACCAGTCTTATCAGATGGTCTTAGAGATTAACCATTACTGTGTGCTCTCTCTGCAGTGATTACTAGTTTATAAGGGCCCTCTGTCTTTCATTGTTCCTCTGATTCTCCCCAGGTCTTTGTTTTTATTAGGATTAGCCTTTAATTGGATAACTTAAAAAAAAATACGCCCACATTTCCAGTAGGATTCATCATATTTAATAGACATAGATAAGCTGCACAGGTAGTTCAAGCCAGTGATATCTGAGGAGAATAAGAGACATTATCTGTCTCTTATATCTGACAAATACCTGTCTTGAGACATTTCTTATAGGATTTGGGTTTTGGCTTCTAGAGACTGTAGCTTTTCATTCACCGTAGAGGTAACTTGGATGACCAGTTTTATGCAGATGTCAGATGTTCAGATGGCTAAAGAAGGTGCTGTGACACACAGATGTATTAATATATGTGTATAAAAAATAGCAAATAATAAGTAAATAATTTACTGATTGATGAAAGGTAATTGAATGGAAGTCTAGTCTTATGAGGAGAACAAACTGATACTTCATGTTAATATAGCTTTGGTTATTTGAGACATGAATTCTACCACCAGCTATTTTGTAATAACATGTCAAATATTAGTAAAAACATTTAATTCATTTTTTCTAAAGAAGTTATCTCCATGAAATATTCAATATGGATTAATTTATACTTTTTATTTAGGACAGGATGAATAAAATAAATGGAATTGCAATTATATCAGTAAATTTGGTTTCAAGCCCTCTAGCAGCAGGAAACATCTTCATAACAAAATTACATAACAGCTGCTATCACTAGTGATCAGCATGACAATGTTTTCTTTCTCTTTCCCATGTAGAAGAAAAAGTTATCCAACAGTATTGTCTTTAATGGGTTCTGGGGGGGGGGGTGGGGGGTGGGGTGGCTGAAGAAAGGCAGATACCAGGGACACATGTAAATATGAAAGTGCTAAGACAGTCTATGTTCTTTCATTTTGACCTGGAAATGTCTTTGTTGTACAGTAAGTCAGTCTTTTTGCCTGTTCTTTTGTTTTATTTTTGATCACTAGAATGACAATTGATCATTCAGCTCCTAATGAAATAAACACTTGGTTTACATAGCATTCAATGCTTGTGAAAGACTGAAAATCCTGTCTGCAAACCAGAAGTAAGATGATTTTGACAGTTACATTTACATATGGATTGTAATGTAGCTATGTAGTTACAACCAGCATAGTTGCAAATGCTGGAAAGTGAAGGCAACTTTGTTTCTTTGGGTCAGTTCAGTTATGAACAAAACTGGAAATAAGTATTAGCCAAGAGAACAAGGTATGATGTTCCAAAGAAAAAAAGATCATGAGTACTGAGCAATACTGCAAGTATAATGTCATACAGTGAAGAGAGTATTAATGCAAATATTTAGAGACCTACATGCTAGCAAACACTGATGGGATACAGAGGAGAAAAAAAAATATTTTGCCCTCAAACTTCTATGTAAAATAAATTCTATAAATGAAACTACAAACAATTGTAAGCTTAGGATTAGTGGAATTAATTTTAGAAAAAAAAAAAATAATTCCATCCTAAGACTTGATATTTACCAGGTACACCAGGGTATTTATTACTCTTTGCCCAAGTAGTGGCTCCTCAGTCCATGGACAGGTCTGACTTGCTGAAGAAAGTCATTATGTTATAATACCTGTATTCATGCTTTAAACATGTTGCTATTAATAACATGTACACAGATCGTGTTGATTTTCAGGCAAGACATATCTCAGGCAACTTTTTAAGAGCTTAGATCAGTTACCTTGAATCTATTCTAGCCATAGCTACCAGAGGAATTTTATATTTCTAGACACCCTCCCATTAGAGCTAGGAGAAATGTGAGGTAACATTTTTGCAAAAAAAGGTTTTGTTCACATCCTTTTCCTTTAAAAATAAATTAAAAGACAGTAAAGTCTACGTGTCAACTTTTATTGAAAAGTCAGAAATCTGTCATCATTTTCAATATTTTGTTTGGCACTAACTTAGTGTTTTTCATAAAATTCCTGAGTAGCATGTTACCTTATTTCTGAGCAGTAATATTTGTGCACACTTACAGCCTGACTTCTCAGTGGAGAAGGAAACAGAGACAGTCTGTATATATTCTGAGTGAGTAGTTTCCCTTTATGTGTATTTTCAATCTAGAGTGAACAGAATTGAACAGAAAGGAAGGAAGTTATGTCTTATTTTATCTACAGTAGCAAGACCTGGACTACTAGGAGTAACTTTGGCCAAGAGTTCAAGGGCTGACTTAAGTTATAGATCAAGGCAAAAGATAAATTCTCCTCTGCCAGATCCTTTTTGCACTGGAATCCTAAATAAAAGCCTGCCACCCTAGTAACATTGCACCACATCTGGCACGACAAAAAATTCCATGTTCATTCCAAAATAGAACTTTTAATTCTTTGCAATTCAGCTACATGTCAGTAATTGCAATTGCATATATTTTGTTATTTAGGAGTTCTCTCTCATCCTCCTCTCTTCCATCACTTTCTTTTTTTTTTTAGTATATAGCAAATAGGCTATGATGTAAATAATAAACCCAAACAGTCCTACAGTTCCTTAAGGAACAGAGGCAATAGAAGACATTGCTTCTGACTCATGCAATTAAAAAAACAGTCTAAGAAAAAGTGTCCAGGTAGAGAAAGCAGTCTGAAATGCTGCACAGAGTTATAGTTACTAGAGACAATAGGAAATAATATATTTGGAAACCAAATCTACAAACACATTAAGAACTGCTTCACCTTTAACTAATAACAATCTTGTTGCTTGCATCAGAGCAACCTCCCCTAAAATATAACTTTCAGTTGTGACACAAAGTCCTGGCTAAAAGTTCAAGGATCCCATGCCTGAATCATGGTAGGATATTAACAGAATTGCAAGATATTTCAGGTTGTCAAGAGACCTCTGGTGTTCATCGAGCCCAGTCACCTGCTCAAAGCAGAGCTACCTTCAAAGTAGATAGGGTTGCTCAAGACTTCTAGTTCAGTTTTGAAAATCTCCAGGAGCCTCTCTGGATAATACAGCCTGGTATTTAAACACTTTCACCTGGATAAATTTTGTTTTCTCTCTCTTCTCTCCAGTCAGAACTTACCTTGCTACAGCCTAGTGCCTCTTTTTCTTTTCTTGTGAATTTCAGAGAAAAGTTTGGTTCTGTCTTTTCTAATACCCCACTTTCTATAGTGATTACAGTGCTTTATGAAGTCACAGGTTGTGCATGACTGTAGTTATATGCAAGTTTTATAGCCCTCCAGGGTAAGGGACAGTCTCAATCTAGCTGAAGGTCTCCCTGACAGTATGAAAGTTACACTTCTTTCTGAGCCTCACCACAGTCAGGATGGGATTTCTGCTGGATATTTCACAATGACCTTATATTAATTGCCAAGAACAAAATCTTAGACTCCTCTCCCAAAATGCCCTAGCATCCTCTACCTACCCTTTCCAGGTGACATAATTTCACTCACCACTGAAGAAATTATTATTTTTTCTCCCCCTCCCTTTCACTACGCAGCCATAGCATATAAAAATCTATCTTTTTTTCTCAAGAATTACAAAAGTGATATTTTATGAGTCTCTTTTGATCATGATTATTTGTACCTGAAGTCATTTCAGTACTGCCCTGGAGCACAGCTGCAGTTGGCACAAGTTTATCTCACAGTAAATTTCAAGATAGAGTTGGCTCTCGAGTCCCTGATATCCCAGCCTGCTTGTTTGAATAATTAGATGCTGGGCTCTGTAGATGGTTTTGAAGTTGTTTATTTCCTGTCTAAAGATCTTACATGTGCCACAGTAACTGGTAATGTGAGGTGCTCAGCTTAGCAAATATACAGGAGACAACTGGGGTTAGGCACTGCCAGTGTGCAGAGAGCTTTGTGTTTTTTATCCACTAAAAAACAACCTAGAAAAGGAGGGAAAGAAGGATAAAAAGCAGCAACATACTAATAGTCAAGTGTCCATTAAATATAAAGCTAGTATATATTCAGTGTCTCAGAGAGAGAGGAAACAAAGGCACTGCCTCTGGTTCTGACATCTTCACCTTTTATTAGTCCTGTAATTTCGGCTTGCAGCATTTTATTCAACTTTGGGCAATACCTACTTGTCTTCTAAGTTTCTAACAGATATTCTAGTAGACTGTAGCCAAAAATAAATGCATAGTTTTTTAAAAAAACAAATGAAAGCTTTGTCCTTTCCAGTGGATTCTGATTTATTTCATACCATCCTCCTAAAGTAGTTTCGTATTCCAAACGATCACATCTGGCAGCTGCCCAGGTAAAAGAGCCCTGCCAGCTCAAAGACAAGCAGCCAGGACATTAATATTCATGCTGTGTTTTGCCATTCTCATTTATGTACTTAAGTCTCTGAGACACAGCAAGATTCATGGGGAACACTGATGTGGGAGCTCCAGCCAGTTGTGAATCAGGACTTCATTAAAAAAACAGAGAAGACTACAAATTTTAGAAGCACAGGTCCTTACCTGCCCTTAGAGAGGTTTATTAAGTAATAGCTGGCAAACATCAGGTGGGACTGTATCCTGACTGAATCTCTGTTGCTGAATCTGTTGACTTTCCTAGATTTTCCTAGCTTTAATCCAAAAGAAAGCAATAGGTTTGTGCTAGTTTCTGGAAGATACTCGTGAAAATATAATCCAGTGCCTACAGACATCTATACCAAAGGAAGTTAAATATGCTGCCCTTTACAATTAACAGAAATCCACTGGAAAATCTGTTTTTAGCCATCAGAGGTTACATTTAATGATCATAGGGTATATGAGTTTATAAAAGAAGATTCCAATACATGTATTCTAACTGGAATTTATTAGAAAATATTTTATTGATTTTGTCAGAAATTCATTTAAAATACACTGATTATAATAAATGATAGAAACAATTACTGGAACTATTCCGTGAAAGTAAATTTATGTGTTATTATTAGAATTCCCAAAATTGATTCTTGCCTCCTTCATATATGCAGGAATCTCTTCTGTTATGCTTTCTGTGAAAAGCTAGTTACCCAGCCTATAACAGTTAGAGGGTGTTTAGAGGGATTTTTCAGGTTTCTGTATGAAAAGTAGTGGCCCAAGCATTCAAGGTGTTCCTAGAGCTCCAGTTAAAGCTAAAGGTGGTTCAAAAAGATCAACGCTGCAGAAACTCCTCTAGTAAAATAGTATTATAGGTATGGAGAAAGCTTATATTTTTGCTGTCCTTCATTCTAAATGGATTGTTTTTCAACACATACATAAAAACCTTCTACAGGTGGAGTGTGTTAGTGTGCAGTTTTCGTGCCAAAAGCAGCATGGTTTAGCATGGCCACACATAATGAGGGCAGGCAGGTACAGAGCGAGGGCCCAACTCGTTGCTTACTGATCACATTCAGCACAGTATTGTTCTTGTCTCCAGCAGTCTGCAGGTTTTCATCCAATCATTTTTTTCTCCATCAGGTGAAAGCACTTACCTTCCAGTTAAAGGTAGAATTCAGTACATTTTAGAATAGAACCACAAGACGGACCAAATAATTCCTGACTGTTGCTCCTGTAGTCTATTACTTTAACTCCTTATAGTTTGTCTCCTTTACATACATATAAAATATTTAACTACCCTATAATTTCTTTTTAGCTAAAGTTATTTTAAAAAAAGACAATAAAGTTACAAAAATCATCTTGTTGCATATAGGAAAGTTTGGAATATGTCTTTGATTCCAACCACGATTCACTTTAACTTAATTGCTCAATAGTAAACAAAAGTTCTGGGAATGGAACATGCCATGTTATCCAAAAAAATTTTGCGAAGATCTTAAACAGATTCTGCCAAAATACAGACAGCAGGGTGTAAATGGAATGGCATCTGCCCTGATGAAACTTCTTTGATTTCAGAATTTTGGACAGGTCTAGCTATTATTGACCAAGAGAATTATAGGAAGTATTGGTCCTTTATTCTAGCAGAGGGAAAAGGGTGGGCTACAGGAAGCTGCTAAGACAAGGTAACTCAACCCCTCTGACCTTGAGCACCTTTTCTCCCTAACACTACAGAGCAGGGGGTTTTATGGCAGCTTAAACACATGTCAACCTTTGTGAAGAGTCTACAGCAAGTAATCATGAACTTTTGGAGCTTATGCATCACAGAAAACCAAGTATTCTTTTAGCTGAATAAGCCTCTTCTAATAATTACAGATTTTCATCCAAAAATGCAGTGGATGAACAGCTAATAAGACATACACAAGAGCATAAAATTTTCCCACTATTGCTGTGGTAAATTCAGCTTGTGTTACAAAACTAAGATTTAAAGAATTAATTTTTGTCCACAATTGATTTGAAAAAGTGACTTGATAATTTCAGACTATGTGCAAAAATGTTTTTTCTTTATTCAATACTGAAAATGCAAGCACATTAGAACAAAGGTTAAACACCCATTTGCTCTTCTGCTATTTCAGTCAGTCACTAATGAACACTTTTCTATTGCACCCTAGTCCCAGATCAGAAATACGTTTTTTAAAATCAAGGAACTGGATGGTGTACTTTCATATTACATATCATAAATTGCATGGCATAACTTTTGACATCAACTACTAGAAGAGAGGCAGAAAAATCAAAGAAATTCTAATGCTAAACAGTCTTTTCTATATACATGCATACCCATATGCTGTGGAAGTATCTACAAAAACACCAGGATGATTTGACTTATCTCAGACATATATGCATATGCAATTACATATGTAATTTCAGATATTCATTACATTCTCTAGACCAATATCTCATTTTCTTATCCTAAAACTTTTTTCCAGAGGATAATCCAACTCTCGTTTTCCTGTATGTACTAGGTTGTGTTAAATGCGTTGACATTCTGCCATCGGCTACACAAAGTTGAACACTCACTTTATAGAGAACTGGTATTGTTCTGCTGCTGTAGCACTGTATGGGGGTACTCAGATGGGTGAATCATTAAATAATTATGTAATCAGCAATATGATCAATTGATTTGTCTAGTTGCCACCAAATGAGATAATTACAGTGTAGCAACCACCTTTTGAAATAAAGTGAATTTTTCAGCCCATTCCCAAGCTCTGTGTACCTTATTATTAAAACTTATTATTAAAACCCTGTTAATTACAGGTATCCTGTGACAGTGGCAGTTCAGGGTTTTCTTCTGAGTATTCGTATCTATGTATCATAATTCAGTGCCTCTGAAGCTCAATGCAGATAGTTGCCATTCCTTCTGTCAATACTGTAGCTGCATTCCTGCTCAGGTATTCCACACAAAGCTCTAAGGGTAAATTGAAATTCTGGCCTCCAGCTGCCTGATTTTGCATTCCAAAGGAATGAGGACCTCTACTTCACTCCACAAATGGCAATATTTTTCATTATCCCTTAACGTGACATACAGTCAGAAGGCGAGAAGCACAGTGGTGGACAACAAATATGAATGTGGTGTAACTACCAAAGCCCAGGCTACATCACAACTCCATTTCAAAACTTAAGTGTGTACAGGTAGCAGGGTTCATATGATGATACAGTAGACTACCATCTATCCTACTGCCAAAATCTTCTGAGTTTTGCAAAACAGTAAAAATTATGCAGTAGAAAATACATTTAATCAATTTTTTTAATTACTAACCTCTCCTGGCAGACATTTATTCACTCCTACTGCTCCATGTTGTACATCAAAGTGTGTGTCTTTTGGACTTAGTACATTACAGACCACATAAGACTTGCTGCAAGAAGCAACATGGTTGTACAGTACAAAGCAAGACATAAATACAATGTGGAGCTGAACTAATGGTAAAAATTATCTTGTAAAATTATAGCACATCTTTAATTTAGAATTCTATAAATTTGTGAAGTATGACATTTCATAGGACCAGCAATACTTCATAATTTTTATTAAACAAATGTTTTCCAAATAAAAGAAACAATTTTCTGGATTTATCCACTTTCTGCATTCTTTCATTAGAAAAACCTAAACTCTAACCTATAATACTTAAAATGAGTCTTGTAAAATTAAACCTAAAAATTCTTCCTCTTAACTAATCTTGAAAGTATTTGCATGACAAATGAAAAGAAATATTTGGGTTTTTTAAAAGACCTTTTCAGGTATCTTGGGAAATGGCAGTTTCATCTAGGCTTGCTATTTCTGCAGCTCAAATACTTACAATTTAAATATTAGTAAAGACTAAGAAAAACAACTCCATTTTCTATAGTTGGTTCTGAAAACCTTTGTTCCTTTTCTTTGAATAGGCATTGACAAACATGTAATTTTTCCTGGTTCTTGTCTAACTGCAAACAAAAGAATAGGTACAGCTGAACATGCAAGGGGAAAGACAAAAGCAAGCATTGTCAAGCACTTTCCATTAGCTGTATTTTTTTCTGAAAATGCCAGTGTGGCAAAGCTTTTCTTCCCTTTGTTTTAATAATCATATCCATATATAGCTATCTTGTTATCTCACCTTCAAGGAAACTGAAAGTTCAAGACACATGCACACTTATGGCTGAGGTTATGTCATATAGGTTTGTGCATCTGGAAGCAAGGCTTTTGGATCACAGCTAAGATGCAAAAAGCCTAATCGCTTTAGTCAAAGTCCAGGTGGTTTTGAGATACTATTTCCATCAGACCTGAAAAAGCCTTCTTTTGGTATATCAAAAGTGGAGTAATAGAGAGGAGGAGGAAATCATTCAGAAGACTCAAGAAGTTCCTGTGGGACAGAAAAAAAGAAAGTAAAAAAAAGCTATTTTTTTTTTTTTAAACATATTTTTCATGCCTGTGTGCAATAATTATTTCCCTGGCATATTCCTTTTTCTTACTCAAGTAAAACCTCCTGTTGCTTTTCTAGAGATTTTATGCACAACTTCCATTGCTTACATTTGTTCTTCTAGTATAACTTGATATTTGTTTTACTCTTCAGCACTTCCATTTCACAGTAACACCTGTTTTCTTTTCTTATCTGTCTGTACCCTTTCTGTTGTTATGCTGTACCATGCTGCACTCTAACTTTAATTCACTCATAAACAAATAGAACAAAAAACTCCATAGGAAAAAAAAATGCCCTCTTACAGTTGCAGTGCTAGCTTTTCTTGTCTGCTCTCTGTACTACAAATTTTATCAGAGTGCCTCCTGTGCCTGTTGATACAGATACACACTTTTATATTCTGACACATGTTGGTATAAAAGGCAGACACACATCAAAACTTAAATCTGGTGTTTTAAACTTGCTGTTTTAATAAATAGAAGTAGGTAATGTCATTCTAATTGTACTCATTACAGTTACTGTCTTTTGGTTCTGTTTTATTGAGAAAAGGTGGCCTAGCAAAGGAGGACCAAGTGCATTAATGGGTGGTTGGAATGGCACAGCAGTTGTGAGCATGGTAATACTGTAAATGGGTGTTTATTCCCAAATGATCTCACTTTTTTTATTATTATTATTTTGTGACTTTGCAGCAGACTTATTTGTGTATCCCCACCTGAGCACAAAAGACTTACTTTTCATATCTTAAAAAAATTCTCCAGCAAGAACAAAAAGGCTTAGGTAAGTCAAATAGGGAACAGCTGCAGCCCACAATACTTTTGTGTTGGTTAGTCTGCATAAAGGCTGCTTGTACTGTAATGGATAAGCATGAAAATAGAAAATAGTACTACAAGGTATATTTTATACAACCAAATCATACCTTGCAGCATCCCTCGTTGTGTAACTTCTGGTAGAGAATAACAGCTTTTCTTTACTGATCCCCAAGTATATAAATTACACTAGATTTACTTAAAATACACTTCTCCAACAGATTTCTTTATATCTTGGCCACATTTGTAATAAAGATCAGATGCTGTCCTTCGCAGTCTGATCCTTTTTTTGCCGATCAGACTGTAAGTTCACATACCTGCTATTAAGATGTCATGTGGGGGAAACAAATAGCTTAGTATAAAATTCAAGAAGCATAAATTGAAAACTGAAATATCATAGTAAAATACCACAAATACATATCTTAATTTGATACCCTTACCCTAAGGTTAACTTATTTGCTGCACTTTTACTATGTGGAAAAGTTTCTGATTCTTGGAAAACTTTGGGAAAATCCCATACTTTAGTTTAAAATAAAGCACACTAATTTCAACCATTTTTATTGAATGTCTGGATAAAAAAGTCATTCCCATTAAGTTGGGTAACTGATAATTAAAAAGTTCATCAACAACACAGGAAAGGACATTTCATTTCTCTCTTCTGTTCTTTGGAGACGTGAATTCAGCACTCCATAAAGTTAATGATCCTTCTTGTTGGAATTGTTATATTTCATATAAAACAGGTTTTTAATAAAACACTAATTGCAGAAACAAAGCATGTACTTTCCTACTCTGTAACCAGTCCCCACACACAAACTTTTGATTTTCTTAAATAAAATATTTAGCAGCTAGACAAGCAGATTTTTGCCTACTCTACTGTATGAACAAATAGTATAAAAAAAATCAGGCTTTTTACCAATTACTTTAGTTGAAAAAAAACCAAACCAAATTAAATCTAATTCTACTAGTTCTAATTTTAATAGCAGAATTCATTGGTAGGAAAAGATACTAAAAAATCTACTCCTAAGAATATTTCTTAGAAGGTTGCAATTGAAATGCTGTCAGGTAAGAGAGCAAAAATAAAGATTGCCTTTCACAGCAATGCTGAATGGCTCTAATTACTGATGTGCCAAGTGGAGAGGGTAACTTTTCTTCTCTGAACCTCACTGTGTCTGAGCATTTGCTTTTCCCCAAATGAAATTCTGTGATAATTTCAGTCAAATACGTATATGATTTTGTGATGTTGATGGCATGTTTTGGAAAAGACATACTTTGGTTGTTTTAATGTTTGTAAATACAGCCTTCTTCCAACTTTAGCACATCTACATACAGGTACATAAGCCAACAGCCAAAAATCTGCTCAGCTGTCAGTACCAGGCTCATGTTATGTGTCATCTGTAAAGGAATATTTTAAAAGTGTATACATGTACATTTGTTTTCATTTAGCAATTAAGCAATTTCGAAGAAAAATGTCATCTCTAGCTCTATTTAGTTGTCTTTAATAGTAGAATTCCTTGGTATGAAAGCATAAGCATGTTACTGTTTTGCTAAAACAGAACAGGCTATATGAAGATGAAAGATGATCATGAGATTAAATGATGTATTAAAAACAGATGAGCTTTGGCACACCAGTGGCTGTCCTGTGTTCTGATATCACTTTGATTCCTGTGCTTAGCAGAGCATGAACGAAATAAGGACTGCAATGCTGTGTTTCTTTTTGCAGTGAGCTTAACAGAAGTTAGGTTTTCCTTAGACAAATCTCCACCTCAATTAGAAACTGTACTGGAAAAATATAGATTCTGTTAATTAATATACGGTTTGATATAATCAAATCAGAAATGCTTTTAGAAATAAAAGGGTAGTTTGTCTGATAAGGTTCACTAGCAGAAAAGCAGTCAGTATGCAAAGTTTAAGTTCAGGTTTAAGCAGTAGATTTCTGTCTGAAGCTTGTCACCATCAAGTCCTGCTCATTTGTAAACACTAAAATAAGGGGGATTTCTTGAAAAACCTCTGAGGAAGGATGTAATTTTTTATATGCCATCAAATCCATTGTGAATCTCATTTTGGAAGATAGGTAGCTTGGAAACTGAAACAGTGAATAAATCATATTCTGCATGAGTGAGACTTAGTGAGACTCTGCCTTAGCAACCTAATCAGGTAGCAATCTAATATCAAGGATAGCTGGCGACATGGAACAGCTTGCTAGCAGCTGAGATCTGGTGGTTTGTAACGTGTAGGAGGTGGTTACTAATTCATAATAAGAAGCATTGGCATGTGCTTGTTTAAGACAGGGAAAACACAATGTTAGCACCAGAAACCATTACATTTCCTAGACTTGCATAGTAGCCTTGCCAGCTAGACTCACTGGATCCACTGTTGCCACTACAAGAAAACCAAATCCTACAGCAAGTGAAAGCATGAGTTGTGTAAAGTCAGTAAGAGTTTCTATGTCTAAGTACATATTGTGAGAGCCCTGTTCTGATTTTTTTCTGTTCCCCTCAGAATTAGTCAAGAAATTCCTATGCTGTTTTCCTGTAGGATTCTGTTAGAACCCATCATATGCAGTTAGTACCAAGCTTTGTCTCATATAAACCCGTCACACATACCCAACTGCTTTGACTGACTGCTGCTGCTCCTGAAAGGTGAGTGCTGGAAAAGAAAATGGCCTATAAAAATCCCTCATCTCTGCACCTGTCTGCTTCTGGTGAAGGAGAACATCAACACCCAGCAGCTCTTTCCTTCATACTTACCTCCATGACCTGTTTTTTATCCTGGCACTCAACTTCCATAGTTGGGGGCTGTTGTATAAATTAGATGACCTGTTTTCAGGCTGGGCTGTGTTGGGGTTAGGGAAGGAAGAAACAGGAAGATATCCCGAACAGGGATGGAAAATGAAACCCTAGTAGTTCTGCAGCTTTTGACTTTTTCTTCTGTGCCTACATGTCTCTGTTCCTTGGTGAAAATGTTTTGCTCTGTGGCAGCAAAGTTAACAGGCACAGGCTGACAAGAGATGAGCTGGGACAGCTGGGTAGAGCACAGATTGGCATGTACTCTTTGTATATAGTAGTAGCTGATTTGTTGGGACGTGAATTTCAAGAAAAGTTTGATCAATTTAAGGTATGAGATTCACCTATACAGAAATGCCAGAGCTAAATTGGTATGAGCTCTCTAGCAGTGACAGGATAGCCTCAGCTGTAGGCTATTATTCATCAGCTAACTTTCTCCTTTCTGTTGTTTTCTTGAAATAAACCTGAAAATCACAGTCTTCTCTGCTTAGAGAAAATGATTATTTAACTTGTATTGGGATGTGAGGTTAAACCATTTTGAGTTTGGGTTACCAAATAACAAAATTATTAGAGTACATCAATAATTTACAGAGCTGAACATCAGACATTCCTACTAATCCACATGCCTGCATGTTCCCAGATGTGCTGATTATTTTCTTCACTTTATTAATGATTAAAAAAAATCATACAAAATCATTTTCCCAATGAACATTATATTCAATTTTCTGCCCTTAATTCAGTCAATTAACTATGTTGTACCATCCATAATTGTTATACTAAAGATAGGAAAAGCAATATTTGAAATTATATTAAACTGTCTTAAGATATTTTCTAACTATTTAGGTTTGAAAGAGATTTTTAGCATAAGTGTGATTCAAATATTGCTGTGCTGATGAGTTTCTTGTACGTGCTTTTCAAACATTTTCTGCAGACCATTATTGCCTGTGATTTCTACCATAACTGGGAGTGTAAAGACAGCATCAATAAGCATGCTAGCACTCTTTTAAATCCATCTAGTTTAAAAAAAAACAAAAACAAAAAAAACACCACAAAAAAAAAAACCCACACCAAAACCCACACAAAATCCCAACAACAACAAAAAACAGGTGCAAAAATTCATCAGCACTATGATATTCACTGTAGACTAGTATTCCCAGTTTCTGACAGGTTTATATAAATCCATCTTGACACATTCTCACAGCACTTTTTTCTTAAACTAGACAGATTAAATTTACTGTTAGTACTTCCACAAGTGCAGCAAATAATCCTCCGACTGCAGTCTATACACATGGTCAGTGACAAGATACTAAACTCTCTGAACCTGCTGGTCTGATCCAGTGAGGTGTTAATTTTTCTGTTCTAATCTGCTTTGAGGAATGAGTGCTAGGTCTCCCAGTATAAATATACTACTCTGAGAAATATAGACATTACTGCAGTAAAGGAAACAATTTGGTTGTTTGGTTTGTTTTAGTAAGTTTTCCCCTGTTAAAATAAAGTTAAAAGTCTCCCAGAATTTTGGGAATTACAAATTGGCAATTACCTAGCTGTTAAAAGTAGGAGCTGCAGCCAGCGTCCCCTCATCTTGACTGTTATCCTTAGCGAAGTCACCCCAATTCACTTACAGGTAAGCTGGATAGTTCCTTGTCTCCTGTTACTACATGCCTGAGACTGTTGCCCTTTGCCAGAAGATGCTTTGCTAAACTGAGGAATATAGGAGGCTCCAAATACAGCAGAATGAGATTAAGCAATGAAGTGGCAGAGTTGAGATACCGCTGCAAGGAGAATGTCCTAAAACCACAAACCACAAAGAAGGCTGAAGGGTAAGACTGGTAAAGGCATATTGAGGCTTTATGTACAAAACTGCAGAGCAATACACCAGATATGGTGATGTTCAGCTTTGAAGAGGCTTTGGTAACACAGCAGCAACTGAAAGCTTTTAACTCCACAGATCAAATGGAATAATGATGTATTTAAGATTGCCTGGTCAGGTCCAAGTGCATTGGTTATGTAAGGAAGGATATGTATAAATACAAAGCAGAAAATGTGTACTAAAAATAATATTTGTGGGTTTCATGTTCAAAGACCCAATTAATCTCATTTAAAGCAGTAATTAAAATCTTTTGTGTCTATTCAATTTAAATTTATCTCCTGGCATATTTATTTTTTTTTAATAAAATGAATTCTTTTGTAGGTGTGTAATCGTAACATTAGTTTTTTAGCAACAATTCGTTTTATGGAAAACATATATCCAGGGGTGGCTGGAAGTTTTAATTGATTTTTCACACTTCAGTGCAGTCAGTTTTTGCAAATACTTCTTGCTCGTTCTCCGTAGTGTCCCAAACCCAGATTTAATTTTGATGTGGGAAGGGGGCTACTGTGCCTAGAATTGCAATACATTACTTGAAACATTTTTCAAGTTTAATGTCAAATCAAGTATATTTACTCATTTTGTGGATGTTAAACTTCAGCTTCTATGTTCCAAGCATCTCCTGAGTTTCAGGCTTTCTGTGTAGCATGAATGGTGGGCTAGATTCTGCATTCCTAGCCTGAGTAGCATCTTACTTTTCAAATCACCTCAATGAAAACAGAAAGACTGCTTAAAGAACCAGTCTTTGATCCTGAAACATCTAACCCCATTTGGTTTTAAGCAGGGGAATTCTCACTGAAATGACTTCTGATGGTTTATCCATACGACCAATATGTATATGAGGATTTACAGGATTTAGCGTAGTATATCCCTCAGAAGGAAAGCCTGATACAGTATCTGGCCAGCAGTTCATATTTAGTACATAATTTAAAAGGTAGTTCATATTTTCAACCGCCATTGTATAGCTGACTGTATACTGGACTAGAGTTTCCTGGGTTTAGCTGTTAAAGTTTACGAGAAATAGGGTACGTGAAAATAAAAATGTGCATTTTTCGTTAGCAGGTTTTCCTGTAGTTGTTGTGACATCAGTTGCTGCACTATTAATATTTAGGTATATTTTTACTCTTCCTTTCTATTATATTGTGTTGCAATACAATCAACACAATTTGCTTGCTCAAAGACAAAAACTGTGCATATTTACAAAATGAAGTTTGATATTATACATTAGCTGTGTTACAGGGTACAAGTCAATGTGCATCTCCCAGCAATATATCAGAAGGGTTTGGTGAGGGGTGGCTTAAGGGGAGATATGTCTTTCCTTTCAGGCCGATACTGTCACCGAGGAGAAAAAATTGCTCTTTAGACTGTGGCAAAGGCATATGTATTTCCTTCACCTCTGCCCATCCCACTCCAGCATCAAATTCAAGTAGAAACTCTAATCTTTATTGGGTTTATGTGTGCTGGGCAAATTTCAGGAGCATGGCTTTAAAACTGAGAACAAACTTGGAGAAGATATAAGATGTGGTGGAGTGACAGTGACGGGAAAAATAACATAAGTGTTATTTCTTCACAGGTCACACACAGGGGAGTCAGTAGCCTTTCGTACACACAGGATTCAGCAGTTTATCACAAGAACCAGAGAGGCAAGGGGGAGCCCAGCTTTTGCTGCCTGAGGAAATCTTCCTGCAGAAGAAGTTTAATTAAAATGTGTCCTCCACTGTATTTTATCATGTGAAAGGCTGGCCAGTGTTTCAGTTAATGCCCCTGTAAATTCCTTTGCCAAGTGTCATTAATTTGACAACAGCCTTGTGAAGCAAGGGGTCCTAAGGTCAAATATATTTTTGCCTCCCTGGGAATTTGGGAGTGCCCTCAATGGCAGAGGCTGGAAGGACAAGAGAGCAAACAGGACTTATACTGAGGATCTCTAGTGACAAATACTGAATAATAGTTTTTTTATAGGATTATTTTCAAAACATATTTTAATCTCTCTAAAGAAAATGCATTGTTCACCCTAAAAAGTCTTTTATGTCACCAAGTTTCTGTTTGGGAAACCAAATTCTGCTTACATCTGATATATACATATTTACAGCAATATTGAATTTTTTGTTAAAATAAATTATAAGTCTACAGAATTTTACATTCACTTTATTGAAGTTAAAACATACATCAAATGCCAAACATTAGCTCTCCAGAGCTAAGGAGCTTCTTTGTGCTGATGCATTCAGTGCCAGATCAGCTTATATTCACTGAAGTAAATGAAACTTCGGGATTATGTGCCAGTTGAGAAGCTGAGTTTATATATTTTCCTCTGCACTTGGACAGCTCTCATTTAGATTATAAAAGGAGAGAGACACTGTTGAAAATGCACACAGTTGAGTAATGTCCTGAACATGAAGCTCCTGTAATCGGGAATAGAATAACTTAAGCTAATTAACTCTAGTACTAAAAAAAGAAAAGAACAACTTTGCCAACGAAGAAAGCTCTTAGAAAGGAAAAGGACTCAGCCTGTTAACCGTATGGATCTGAGCCATGCCTAGGGAAAGAAAGCTTCCTTTTGCACAGAAATGACTTATCTTCTCTGGGCTTCTGCCCCATATTGGCCATTCTCTTCTGACAGTGTTCTTTATTCCTTAGGAAATCTGGGGAAAGGAACAGAGGATTAATTAAAGATTGCCATTACTCTAAAACTTAGTGAACATGATGTACTTTAATTGCTACAAGATTATTTATTTCACTGCTTATTACTATTTCACTTAATATCCAAAAATTCATGTTGCCTAGCAGATTGTCAGAGCAGTTGATTTTATTTAAGTAACTGAAGAAGTAACCTTAAAAAATAATATAGTTTCACAGTTCATTTTTACAGGAAAAAAAATATCCTCTTTCAACTTAATTCCCAATGTGTTACATTTGAAGAGTTTTTTCAAATTAAACAAACAAAACTCAATATTGAAATAAGAACAAGGAATAGAAAAAATAATCTGGAAAGAATAGTTTGTCATAATTAAATAAAAAAATAAAATAAATATGGAATTCCTCAAGTAGAGTAAGAAAATTTTAAAAGATAGTGCTTCAAAACAAGAAGCAGAAGGCTTTTCAAAATATAAAAATACTCTCATATTTCAAACTTCTGACTCCAATAATGTGAATTAATTTCAAAATTTGCAAGTATTTGTCATTTCCTAAAGATCTAATATCCATGAATTCTCATCAGAAATTTTCAAGGAATTCATAATTTGACCCAGATAATGGTAACTGTAAATTCAAACTAAATAGTATCTTAATTAATGGTTTGATATGTAAAAACATACACAGTTTAACACAGTGAATTAGCTAATACAGGAATACTCGGGGACTTTAAATTATTTAAATTGAATATAGTTTGTATGGCATTATTTCAATACATCAGTTGTACTGAAACTGTAAGATGAATTGCCTTTCAATCCTTTCCTTGGGACAAGGAGAGTTCAGTTCTTCAGACAGAGACCAGCAAAGCCAGCTGGCAGCTAGGCTAAGAAATAATTGCCCCAGAATGGACAAAATAACAACAGTAATTGTGGGCTTTACTAATAGTGAGATGCAGTATAAGTTACATACGAATCTTACACAGCTTGATCTTGAATCTAAAATACTGCTGACCTTATGGACTTGTCTGTCAAAAGACTGTATGAGCCTTTGAACTATAATATATGGACATTTACATATTTTGATTATGATTAGAAACTATTTCAGGTAGATATTCAAGCTACCTTAATGCTTCCTCCTGTCTTCATCTCTGATTCTTCAGCAAACCATTTCAGCATGTGCTTTAACTTTCTGCTAAATGAACACCCCTTGAAAGCAACAGAAAATATTCTTGTAATATCTATATGTTCCTCTTGAATATTGAGATTTAGTGGTACTTCGTCCTCAGAACATGCTGAAGTTATAAATGCATATCCTAAGCCATTAGTGAAGACTGTCCTACCAGGTAACATGAATTCTCATAAAGGTTTAATGTAGTTTTTAAAATTAGAAATCTTGATGGGTATGGAGTACATATGCAAAGAGATATTTCACAGAAATAATGTGAGTGTCTACTTGTCTAGATTAGAGAGCAAACTTGGTAAATGAAATAGCTTACTACAGTTATAAATCCACACGGAAATATGACTGTAAAGAATTCTTCCCACATTGTCCAAGTAGACATTGTGTTATGATGCTATTATTGCAACAGTTCTATTTTAATTTCTAAAAACTATTTTAAAGGCACCAATATTGGACTGCTACCAGATAAAACAGTTGGCAAAACTGTGCCATGGTCATTGCAAGGAAACAGGGCAGACGACTGAGTAGCACAATGAAATGTATCTCCTTTTCATGCCAATGATTTGCATTGTGTGTGAGTGACTGTGTCACTGCTTCCTGTGATCATGTTCAGTCAAATTAATGTAAAGTTATTAAAGTGGGTCATATATATATATATATATAGACTTCTGCACCAAGTACAGGGGAAGACCTCCATGCCAGTGTGAATGTTCTCACTAGCTGCTGATCTCCATGTTTTAGCTAATTCATTATCCCTTTTTTGTCTGCTTGGCACTCAAATTGAGAGATAATAACTATGATTGTAAAAAGACTGAGACAGGGGATATTGGAAGCAGCTTTTTCAGCACAGGAATACAGTTATTCTGCTGTTGTAGCTCAACTTAAAACAATTATTTATCTTGCAAGATTCCACACACACACCCCTGCATATTCAGACATTATATCCCATTTTTCTTTTAGCATGATGCATAGAATGATGAATAGTTTCCCACAGAAAATGGAATCATTATTAGACAATAAGATTCAGATTGCTTGTTTCAAAATATTTGTACCGCAGACAGAACAGAGGTAACGTAAAGCTGATACAGAATCCTGCTTTAAGCCATTTCACTTGTCATCCAAAGATTAGGTTCAAAGAGAAAAGCATGAGAAAAACAAGGCTTTTGGAAATGGGTTTCATACACATCAGGAGGATGAAAACAAGGTGATGTATTCAAGATCCATTTTGTTAAGGTATTCAAGGCTGCAGAGTTGTGGTTCAGCAAGTGTAAAGTTTCATGAGGGTTTAATGGTTTCATTTTGATTAAACATAAATAAATGTTTAAAAGCATGTTTAAAGCATGCTGTACAGATTCAGAAACATAAATTAGAACTGTGCTTCAGACTTAAAAAGCTGCTGTCAGTCATCCTAATTGTGAGTGTCTGCCTGGCCAAGAAATCAAATTCTTCTCCTGAATACCTTCAGCTGTAGAGACTAATCTGGTGATCTCTCCAGTTTTAGGTTTGGTTTAGGATTGAGGCTGGGTTGGATTTTTAAAGGCAGGATGAACAGTGTACTTCTGAGAGGACAAATATTCAGTTTCCTATGGTTTTGTGTCAGCTCATGTGGACAATCAGAGGAAATTGGTGCTGGAAAGGAATTTATGGGGTCATCTCGACTACGACAGTACTGTGCCTTCTTCATTTTGACATGAGCATGGTAGAGAGCCTAATGCGTTTCTGAGACATGTCAAGACAGATCCATATAGCTCTTGCAGGAGACCGAAATAGGGTTTTCACAAAAATATCTGCCTTGTGGCAGGCAGTATCCTAGCTCTGCCATGAAAGGTTGTAATTATCTCATCCTCCTACCAAGCTTTGTTCATGTGGCATCACCAATAGATGAGACTCTCCTAGATTGTCATCTAGAACTGGGTGATGTAACACCATGACCAGTCTAAGCAGTAAGCATACACTGCTGCTTTACTGAATCTTTTTCCCTGTGGGTATGCATCTTGTTCACCAAGAAGTAAACATTGTGTGCAGCCCTGGGAATAATCACTGTAAGCAGCCTATACATTTTCCCTGGAGCCTGTCTTCAAGACTGTTCTTGATCTAGAAGCAGCCTAAATCAATAGCCAATGTTTTGGGGATTAGATCCAAGTATGTGTCCAAATGCTGTATAGGACATATACATATAGGTTGCAAAGCTGGGCTCTTTGCAAAATGTATTTGCTTCACACAGCAGGACCACAGACAGGAGGGAGCCTATGAGCATTCCTATAAAAGCCTGCAAAGTGTTAGGTACTGAGCAACGAAAATATCATTAATCAAATAGTTGTTGTGCCTTCCTTTTGTTGCATGAAAACACAGTTAATGACAGAATCTAAACCCAGAAGAAAATTTTGTACGATTGTTTCCACATCATTCTTTCTCTTCCGTTTTTTTAAACTTGGCTTTTAACATCGCTACTAAAATTTGTAGAGTAGTAAGGCATCTAATAATCAGTGGAATGGCCTTGTTTGGACAAATGGCCTAATTTAATGCCACATTGCTACTGTGTTATTCTTTATATTAATCACTTCCAATAGATTGCAAAGCAATTTGACGTCTAAAATCTAGGGAATCACTTTTATTATATTCTATTATTCATGCTTTGAATATTTGTCTTTCAAATCAAAAAAAGGACACTCAGGAAGAAGGAAGTACTTATTACTATGAAATTCTGTTCTAAAATACCATTTAAGTAACATTCTAGCAATGATTCCAGCCACTGAATGCCAGAATGATGAGCTTTTATCATATGGAAAAGCTCCTTAATTATGTATTCCATAATGTTCTAAAATAAGTTGTATAGCCTCTTTTCTGATTATGTATTTTTTTTGAAAACTTGTTCTCTAGTATAATTCGTGGTGTCATAAATCATGACTACCTGTTTACAAAGAATGAGTGGAACAGCAGTTGCTGTCAGAATATATAGCATTTTCCCACAGCAGCAACTGAAATCTCAGCTTTACTTCTGTTACAGCAAACAGTGATGGCTAGGAGAGGTACAGAGAAATGTTGATTGTTGATAACAGTTGTGTGTACAATGACTTTATGATCTATAATGTGCAAAATTCTTTCTTTAGCATAGCTGGCATATGGAAAGGATACAATTATAGTCCTTCCTTCACTCCTGTTAGATATGTTGCTTTGATCTATCTATCTAGCCTATCTACTTCAACACAAACATGTCAAGTTGAAAGATTATTTTCAGAGGGAGAGAACTGTTCTTTGTATCCAGTGGGGGTGGGACAAGGAGTGGTGGCTTAACACTGAATGTCTTCTGAAATGTCAGCAAAGCCCTGCCAGAGACCAGGAAAGTTGTGGCACCATCATCATGATATCACAAGATATCTTAAGAATGGTGGAAATATTTCTGACCCTGTTCTTCTGAGGCTCTGTGTTTCTAAGTACAGATTTACATGAGAATAATCCCAAACTCACCTTGTTTGAATCAAGTTCAGCCTTTTATCTTTGTGATCAAGGTTCTAGGTTGCCACTTCTATGGGGCAGAATCTTATTCCTCCTATTTTTTCCTACAGCAAAATATTTGTCTGAAGATATGCCTCTATTTTTTTCCTGTTATTACTCTGTGTTTGTCCATATTCTTGAGGTGTCTAGAGCCCTCTGCCGGTGCCTGGCCACTTCAGCAACATCTACTGTGGTTTTGGCGTATCAAAAACATGCCTTTTGAGCCAGAGGTTGTCATGTGTGTGTAGCTGTTTGCATATTGTGCTGCATAGTTTGCTTCTCCTGCACGTGTAAATGTTTTTTGTTTTGGGTTTTTTTGGTTTGTTTTTTTTTTTTTTTTTTTTTTCAATAAGGTAAGGATCATACAACTTAAGAACAGTTGCTATAATACCTATCCATATAGTTTCTAGCAAGGGGGGTTTGGCTTTACTTCTGCAAGCACAGGGGAAGTGCTTCACTTTGTTTCTGCACTCACCAGGGATTCCCGGGCTGCCTGATTGCTCCAGTGCCTTTGATTTGATCAGAGCTGTGCCTTTCCTGCCTGGAAGTGTCCTTAATGAAAAGAATATTTTGGGATCTATGAAGGAACTCCTCAAGAAAAGAGACAGCATGAGGAGGGAGGAAAGAGTGAGGCGGCAGTCCTGCCAGGATGCCGAGAAGTGAAAGAGCACTGTTAGAAGAGGAGAGAAATATGATTATGCAGCACCAGAACTGCAGTAGCCTCTGCAGAACAGAGAATAATAGAAGCAACACAGGAAGACCAAATTTTCCCCTTGAAGTCACAGATGGGAGACTACCTACATGGCCATGTAGATTTTTCTCTATTTTATCTTTCACAGGTGAATAATTAATTGCAGTGCCTTTGAGAAAGCTTTTGAGGGAGGGAGTGTAAATACTGCTTGTCATTTTATTTATTGAAAAGGAATAATCAGTCTGTGTGTAATCGATTTAATTTTGTTGTTAATAACAGTGTCCAATTAAGAAATCCCTTAGAAGTCTATAATGCTAATTTAACTGGATAAATCTTGGGAATATTTTGTAAAAATGACTACTAGATTTTTATGGGTTTCCTTATCAGACATTTACACTGTCTACAATAGTTTTTTCACCATAGTTCTATGTCTCAAGTACAAATTCCTTGGCTGATCTAAATTCTGCTAGATCTAGAAAGCAATACATTTTGTTAATCTTCCTGGTATCATTAAAAGAAAAGTGATGGTTTGTGATAGCCACTTTTAGAACATTACAAGATCCTCCATTTATTTGATCAGGTCAATAATTCTCAAAGTAGAGAAATTGTATTGGCTGTTTTCCCCCAAAAAATATTGGAAAAACAAAAGTTCAGAGTGCTACTTCTGAAATAAAACATGTATTAAAGAAATAACTATTACAGCATATTGGGGTGAGGGCTTTGTCGTAGGCATATGCACAATTAATGAACATTACAAGTTTGATATTTTGAGCTCCTTCATCCTCTTCTGAAAACTGTAAAAATAAATATATTTAGATAGGATGTCTAAACCTATAGTTGGAAACAAATAATTTAATGGTAATCTAATATCCTGGCTAACTGGTATTATACATAAACTCCAGGACAGATGGTGGTTTGTTATCCAAATCTGGCCTAAGAACCATGGCATGGACACCACTCTGGCAGAGGCCCAGTAAGGCATTTTGCACCACGGGGATGCAAAAATGTGTCTTAATACAGGGGGTGCACATCCTATCCCTCCCTCACTGGAGATGTCCTCTTTCTTTTGCAAGGTGGTTATACCTTTAGCTCTGTGTAAAACAGGTAGGCTTTCCATCACTACATTGTTCCCCACTAGTTCTCAGAGACAGTAATTCTAAACTAATTCAGAAATTAAATAAGATTGATTTCTCCACCTTTATTTGGGAGTTGAGAGAAATGGATAAGAGAGAAACAACAGAGTTTTTGCTCACATGTCCCTACACAATCAATTCTTTCTGGCTCTTTCACCAAAGCTACATTATATACTGCAGTTCTGCACAGTGGGCAGTTTTTTACTGGAGTTTTTTTGCACAGTTTGTGCGCATAATAAATAACTTTTTATTTCATATATGAAGGAAGAAAACTCATGTGATGAGCTGATTTATTCATGGAAGAGTGTTTATACCAAATATATAGGTTGAACCAGTTCTGAGTATCCAAAAATAGGTCACAACCTCTTTTTGTAGTAGAAGTATGTTTTCTTCCTATTTATATAATCTGAAAAGGATTGAGACAATTTTGTTCAAGCATGATTTTAAAAACTTTCAGTACATGACTCAACAGGAAAATTTTAAGGACCTGTTCTCTCTTCAAGACATGTCTCTTTTTTTGGTCTGTTTTTTTCCCTTTTTCTGTTTTTAAATGGTGTGAGAAGTTAACAACCAGCACTAAAGTAGCTTTATGATATTCTAGTATTTCAGTTCATGTATGTCTGAAACTTGAGGGCATGTGATTATGCTAAGAATATGAAGACAGATAACACTGCAATTTCTGTACTCGTCTCCTGTGATGAGCAAGATTAGCTGGGATTTAGGACTTCTGGTGTAGCTCTTTACTCCAGAAAAAAGAAGCAAAAATGTATATCTTGCTATTTGTCTCAACTAATGTTGGCTTACGTTAGTTGTCTTCTGCAGAGACTGTTATCTAGTGTCTTTTCCAGCAACAGCTTTGACTTGCAATGCATTTGTTAGTCTTCCCTGTTACTGAATTTTCCGCTTCCATAAGCTTTGTCTAGCTTCCTCAGCACCTGCAGTGTTAAAGGCAAAATTACTGCACTTATCTGTCTGAAGCTGGGATTTCAGCTTCCATTTAAAATGGTCAAAAAGTGGATCCAGATACAGAAGTGTTCCAACTACTTACTGACGTCAATACCTATTGATGACTGCCACCTTTCCAGATATTTTTAGTGATCAGGGTGGGGTTTTTTTCTGAACTGTTTGAATAAACAATTAAATTTTATTCCAACTTAATATTAAACTCCCTTAATTTATTTCTTATGTGAGGAACAATGAATATGCCTATTTTGTGTATGTATTTGTGCATTTACTTGCACAGAATTACAGGGACAGATTCTTTAGTCTTCCCTTTACTATATCCCCACATCAAAATACAATGCCTTCCCATATTTTTTCCCAGTCATACAGATGTCTCTCACACACCCACAAATTCACTTTTTTGGTGGATTCTCCTAAGAAGAACATAAACGTATCTATTTTAGTTATATTTTTGTCAAGATGGTTAGACAAAACCAAGTTTTCTTTTCATTTCTAGCTGTGGAAAATAACTTGAAATGTCAGTGTGGTGCAACAATGTTACTTTAAAGACTGCATGATGAAACTATGCTCCTAAATGTGGAAAAAGCCCTACGTGAATTGCAATGAAGATACAGCAGGGAAGAAAGTTCTTAAGAATATCACCGATGTGGTGTGCACAGGTTGGCACTGGCACACAAGAAAACCACAGCGAAGAATGGCTGCAGCATGGCCATTTTTGTTATCTACAGCTGGTAGCTTATCTGAACTTTACTCTTATCACTATATATTAGGAGTGAAAGTTTCAATGCCCAGAAGGAGCTTTGGCTTTGCCACAAAACCTACCGTAGGCATTTATAACTTTCTAAATGTCATTATTCCCAGTTCTTTTTCAGAGAAATGGGAGGGAAAACATAACCACAGTTACCAATGTAAGGCAAGTAAACATATCTCAGCTACCTTCAATACAAGTTTCAGTATCAGATGTTCAGTTGATGGTCAGATATGTACTTGTCACTCCAGTTCTCAGAGCTGCTGCTTCTCTATGATTGACACCTACATTCATTTTATTAAGCCTAAACTGGATGTGATAAAGTAGCAGTGTAGACTAGTCCCCAGACCTGCATTATATAGTCTTATTCCTCACATTTTCTGCAGCTTCCTCACGTTTAGTGTTTTATTTCAGGAGTACTCCCAATTAAATTACTGAATAATGCCTCATGAAAACCCTGTAGACTGCCCACATGAGGAAGGACTATTTAGCTCAATTAAGAATGAAGGTGTTTGATCCATTTACTTTCTGGCTTATAGGGTAGTCCCATGGCAAACCTTCCAAAGCAGTCCATCTCATCCTCCCCCAGCTCTTCCTCTCACTCTCCCCCACTCACACATAGACATAGCATAAAGCTCTGAAAAATCATTTAAAGACCAGAAAAATAAGTTTCCTAATTGAATTTGTCTTACTGTACTACACCATACAGAAGTAAAACAATTTGTGAAACGTGTGTGCATAAATGTATATATAGGGATTTATATCTAAATGTATGCACACAAGTATGTGACTTCATTATAACATAGAGTGGTATGAAAATTTTACAATCCTATTTTGTTTAACATCTTCTGCTTAACATTTTCTGGAAATCTTTTAGCTCCATATTTTTCACTTCTTTTTCTCTGAGGTTCACATGAAATAATCCCTCCAAAACACTGCCATAGCTTTTAAATTTATTACTATTTTTACTAAATAGTGGATATATTTTTACAAAGTGATTTTGTTGATGAGTACAAGATACAAACAACAAGATCCCATGCAGTTTACAGGTAAGTTTCAAGATCTAAGAGTGTTCCTACTTCGACCCCATGATGAAATGAGACCTGTCAAAGATTTTTGTTTCTTTCAATGAAAAAAAAATCCAGTATGTTCAGCAGTCCTTGGTCCAGAGTATCCCTGAGATTCAAGGAGATGAGGATCAAATTTCAGCCTGAAACAGACTGTGTGAAAACTGTTATTCTCTTTGGTCTGCTAGGTGAGTAGCAGTGGATACTGGCTATTCAAGACCAGTTGCCTCTCAGCCAAGCCTTTCTTGACAAAATATTTCCAAGAGATTGTAGATTTCTATGAAAATTGCAGGTTAAACATATCATTAAGCCTTTGCTGACATCATCATTTCTATCAGGAATTTTCCAGATAACTCAGATCATTTTATACAATGATCAGCACCACAAAACTGCTGGTTTGATACATATTCAATTTATTATGAACATTTTACATGTTTTTTTTATTATTTTAGTGAAATATGATTGTTGAATGCTTCCAAGTGGTGGCAAGTATTTAAAGGAAGCAAAGTTTAACATTCTGACATATAAATTTGGCAACGACTTCATATTGGAGATGCTTAATCATTTGGTCATATCCAAGCATTAAAAAAGAACGCTAAAGTTCTCGGAATACAGTCCTTGCTTTATTTTGACCCTGTTTAGAACAGCAAGTCTGAATAAGTCAGTTTCAGTAACCTGTCTTAAACACCCATCTTTAAAAGGAATTTTTCTTACAGGTGTGTCTGTCCATTGATTAAAATGGCGACTCAGCTCAAACTTGGAGGCCTGACACTTGAATGCCTAATGTAGCATGAATTAAACCTACTAACATTTCTAGTTCTGCATCCTTTGTGGTTCAGATGATGTGGGTTAGACAGCAGAAGATAAATTTAAGATAAAAACAATAATTCAAAGGAAAAATACTGAGATCTAGGTTACAAGTCAAGTAGCCTGAATAATATTTTCATTGACTGATCTATTTCTCAAACTACTAAACACTGTTACAGTAACACTGCATGATTGGCTCTTAACCTTTCTGTTTGCATTCCTCACAAATACACTTGCAAAACCAGTCAGAGAGTAGAATTTAATTTTTCAAGATTACCACCACCACCACCCCTCCCCCACCTCCATTCACTAAAATTTAAAAGTGATGTTCAAAGCTGGTATGGAGCTATCAGGGTACACAAGTTATCTGACACTAAACTAAATGCATTCCCAAGCTGGGTCTTCAATGCCAGATCTAAGGCAGAAGGAAATTTTCACAGCTGAGTTTAAATCCTTAAAAAACTGGATTTACAATGGAAATTATGACAAACCCTTAAGTATCACAGTGCTACTGGGTACCTATAATTATTGCATAAAGTGTAAGAGCATTAGATTTATAGCTGTGAGCATTTTCATTAAAATGTCAAATCTCTCTTTCCAGATTTTCCCCTTTTCACAAGTTCAAAATTCTCAGCCTTCTCCATCAACAATGATTTAAGGAAATAATACTGCAATAATTAAAATAAAACTTAATTTAATGCTGATATTGTTTTTATTATTCTTATAAATGAGAATTAAAGTTGCTATGTAATATGAATTAACAGGAAAATTTCAGATAACAAATCAGGCAAGTTTCTGTCCTACTTGTGGGCTCCTGTCAGTCTCTGAGGACCTGAAACTTGGAATCAGTTCTGGTCCTAAAGTAGGTTAGGCAACACTTGCTCTCATTTTATCCAGGAAGTAACTATCTATCAAGCTGGTCTATGTAACTATTGAAAGTAATTCCTTAAGAAGTATTTTTTGACATATGGAAGCCTTTATTTATCCAATATTTTCAAGAATTTTCTTACTCCTAGCATTTTAATATCTCAAAAATAAACATATTTTCCAAGCTGGAAAACTAAAATTCTTGTGAAAATTTGTACGGCAAGTTAGTTGTGAGGATCTGATTTTCTAAGATAATTTGCTCAAACTATTAGCAACAGTAAAGCAACTGGATCCTTTAATTCAATTTAGTTGAAGTTGTAGATACTGCAAAATTCAGTGTGAAGCTGCAGGTGAGTACAGTTCATATCAGTCATACCATATTTAAAAGAAAATGTTCACAAAGGGTCTTGCTTTTATCTCTTTCTTGCTTAGCCAACCAACAGGCATTTTTGGTCCACATGCAAATTGTAAAAAAATACACTTGGCTTATTAGTTTAGGCCTTATTTTTCAATTAAAAGATGGTTTAGCCTAAGTTTGCCTTGGGGTAGGCTCTGTGTGAATTATGTTATTTTAATTGTCCAATGACAGTTAGAAAATTGTCTAATTGTCCCAAGCTATAAAATTCCTTAGATTTTAAGGTAATAGGATAAGTATACTGGTGAAAAGGTAAGAAGGAAAGAAGAGAGAGGGAGGGAAAGAGAAAAGGAGAACAGGAAGCCTTGACAGAGCTAATAAACCTGGCATTAGTTCTATATTCATCTTGGAAGGCATTACTTAATGTATAAGCATTATGCAAGAGCTCCTCTGTAGTCCTCTTGACCTACCCTTGGTCAAGTCACAACCTTCAACATAGAATGATCTCCTCCCTTATTTTTGTGACCTTCAGTAATTTCAGTCCTTCTGGAGATTTTCTGCTCCTGTCACAGACTGTCCATGATTATTCCTTCTGCTGACTTACCATTCACCTTTTAGCCAAGTGTTTTCTTGTTAGCTGGATCCTCTGGCTCAGTACATCATTACTTCAGCTCCTATTCTGAAGCATGGTAACGTCAGAGTTGTGCTATGGTCGGCATTAGTAGCAGTCTCATGTTGGAGTAGCCCTTCTCTCCCTGGACCTGAACGAGCTCCTGGGCACCTCTCCAAAAGCTCAAGATTCACTTTAGGTGGTAGGCAGCCAAAAGGTAATAATTATAGCACTTTATTCTACCATTTCTTTCCTTTATAACCTCTAAATTTTTCCTTGACCTCATTGTAGCATAGCAAAGACTTGCAAAAAAAGGTGTATGCTTTTGCATTAAGATCCTTACAGGTAGCGTTCTCTTCTGTCATAAAGCCTGTTTTCAGACACCCTGTGAGGCATCAGTATAAAGATACAAAGAGTATGCGGTTAAAACACTAATATTTTCATTGAAAGGTTGTTGGGACTGTTTGTGTTCAGTCTTCCCATTTCTCAAATGTAGCTGGAGATGCTCTGTGTCTTAGACTTTGACTCTAACATCATGAAGGTGGTCACATTGCTGGCCCTTGACAAAAAGGCCTCTATAACCACAGCTGATACAATGGGAAAGTGGGAGTAAGCCCTGTGTGCATCTGAGAGAGGTGGGGGGCAGCCAAAACTGTCCAAAAGGGCCTTTGCTCCACACTGATCACACTAAAGTGGAAGACAACCATCAGCAAAATCAAAGAGTGAACAGAGAATTGCCAAGAGATTTCTGACACAGCAGCAGTCACCCTGCTCGAGACCTAAGAGGTCAACCATCCCACCTGGGTATGGGGCTTTCTCACCAGGGCATGGGCCAGCGGGTGCAAGGTACAGCACAGGGACAACACAAGATCAGGGCCCACTTGTCCCACAGGAGGGGTGTGCACAAAGGGGAGCCACTCCTGTGCTGGGGGGTGAGCTTCTGACCCCCACAGCTGGGGAGACCCTCACTGGGGTGGTGTGGTGTAGAGCTTCTTGGGATATATAAACAGTATTTAGAAATCTGAAGGTATGTCTTAAGATTTTGCAAGTGTCTGTATTGTGTTTCTGATACTGATCCTGAGCATAGTGTTTGCTGGTTAATTACATGTCATTAGTAAATCAATAAATTCCTTTGATACTGATTTGATTTAAAGCGTGTGAATTGATCAGTTTTCCCCAGGGTCAACACCTAACACATTAAAAATCTAGTAGCACTGCTTTAGGCTGATGAGTGGGCTAGGTTAGTGAGAGGGTTTACTGAATCATCTGTGGGAAAAGGAAAGAGAAAGTAAATTGTTGTTCTGAGAATGAAACAGGTTATAGTTCCAAATAGATTATAATTCCAATTCAGTGGCAAAATTTAAATATTTAACAATTAATATTCCATAAAAGATGGTCCACGCAGTAGCTGTTCTTTCTTTTAAAAAAGTTTCTATATTTCTTATAAAAAACCTACAGATAAAACTCTGCACTCATACAAATTTTATGTACAAATTCCAAGACAAAAGTGCTTTCCCAGCCTCCTTAGGTAATGTTTCTCTAATGTCTGTCTTTAAAAAAGCAAGTTTGGTATCAATCTGATATTTCATTATCTCTGGACCGTTTTAATGATTAATCATTAGGAAAATGCCTTCTATTCAGAAAAAAATATTCCCCATTTAAAAGAGATCTGGAGTACCCTGGAGTTGGCTTAATAAAATGTTATAGTTTGAATACTGTAATACTATATTATGAAGATGAAGTACAGATAGCTATCACTAGTACTCTCAACAGTAGCATTTTTATTGGTTATATTGTTTTGCAGGTTTTATTAAAGCTCCTGAAGAACTTTGCTTTGACAGGTTATTTGGTGTACCATGCTGAATAACCTCACATAAAAGAGAGAGATGTCTCAGTATTTGTGGGAAAACAGTTGTATAGGTAATTAGAAATAAAGATATGTAAGGTGGGAGTGTTTGTGGAGAGTGTCAAAAGTTATGGTGGTCAATTACAGTTTTAAGCAACCAAAGTTTTAAGAACACCATATGTACCTGTGTCCTGTAGGCACCTCTGTTACATACATTTTTCTTTGAAGTGATTATTACTTTTTTAATATCATACCTGCAGCAGAGCCACAGCTATCTCAATATACACTCTTTTTTCTTACTTGGCTCAATACAGTATTAAACATTGGCTCAGACAGTAGCAGTATCTTTTTCATAGGAATTTACTTGACTACAGCTGATCAGCGGACACTGACTGTGTAATATAGCCTGTAACACATCGTGTTTCTACAACTTTAACAGTTAAAATGCATGCACACACACACACACAGAAACAGAGGTACAGCAACAAAAAATTTCACAGGCTGTCAGTATGTATCTGTGTTCCAATAAAAGTACTAGAGGTTTGATCGTTTCTTTGCTAGGGAAACCTTAGGTTAGATTTTTTCTCATTTTCTAAAAGGGTGGGGCTTTATTTATGTTTTCACATCACTGAAAAAAACACAGGGGGTGTCACTAGAAAAAACAAAGTGAGCTCAGCAGTCCAAAATGCAGATCACATGGTGGTTTCTGGGGCCTGTTATTACAGTCAGTTGAATTTTCCTTCTTCTAGTTTAAAATTATACAAGTTATCTTACTCTTAAAACTTTTTCTATTTTTCAGTGGTTGTCTTCCCTGTATATTACTATAAACCAGTTAGGAAAGACAGGAGAAACCATTTGCTCTCAGGAATACAGAAGAATGTTCTTGGTTTTCAAACAAAAGAATAAAAATTAAAAATAAGTAACAAAAGAACATAATGGAGACTAAAGGAAAAAAAAAAAAAGGTGATCATGAGATTCATAGTCTTCCCCTCCCCATCATGCTGTTTACACTTCTCCAGCTGATTTGAATATGACTAACACCTATTTCAGATACAGCTCCTTCTTCTTTCAGTGGCTACCTTTTCAAAATTAAAGTCAATTTTTTTCCTATGTAAATTTCCTACTATTAAAGTATGCCTTTGTTATATCAGTGAAAAATAAAGACTTTGCAGAAGTGCTTAGTGTCATGGTTTAACCCCAGCCAGCAACCCAGCACTATGCAGATGCTCGCTCACTCCCCCCACCTGAAGGGGTGGGGAGGAGAATCAGAAAGGAATGTAAAACTCGAGGGTTAAGATATGAACAATTCAATAATTTAAACAGAATAAAAATGAAAGAACAATAACAATAATAACAGTTATAATGGAAAGGTGGGGGAAAAGCCGAAATCCAAAGGGAAGGGAGAAAGGAAGTGATGCACAATACCACTACTCATCACCCACTGACCAATGCCCAGCCAGTCCCTGAGCAATGATCTGCAGGCCCCAGCCAACCCCCAAGTTTATATACCAAGCACGACGTCCCATGGTATAGAATACATCTTTGGCTAGTTCAGGTCAGCTGCCCTGGCTGTGTCCCCTCCCCATGTCCCATGCCCCTCCAGCCCTCTGGCTGGCAGGGCCTGAGGAACTGAAAAGTCCGTGACTTGGTATAAACACTACTCAGCAACAACCAGACCCATCAGTGTCCTGTCAGCATTGTTCTCACACCAAATCCAAAACACAGCACTGCACCAGCTACTAAGGAGAAAATTAACTCTATCCTAGATGACACCAGGACATAGCTAAAATGTTCATGTCCTTCAGTGAGTACTGTTGGTGTTACTCTAGCAGAAAAGTCATACTGAATACATGAAGTTACATTTTGCAGGGGAAGGGTAGGAGATAAAAAGGTCAGGTTTAGTACAACAAATAATGAGACAGGTGTGTGCAGACACAGGTAAAAGCTTACTCATGGTAAGAATAAGTGCTAGACATAAAGATTTAACAGTAAATAGTGACTGACTTTACCTTTCCACTGCTTGAAAACAACACTATAATGTTTTTACCTGCTATGCCTTTCCCCAACAGATCCTCAGTTTATATATACCTGCTGGCGGTAGAGTACAGGAGGTGCAAATTGACTGGAAAGCAGAGGCTCAAAGAAATTACAAGGAGTCTGTGTAAATTTCTGGGCAGCAAACAGCAGAGAACCTTACTTCAAGTAATGCAGTGCAGCATGCTGAATCCATGTCACTTGCTTCAGGCCAGTAAGAGTTCGTAAAATCAAGCCAGTTATACCTCTATAGATCCTCTATAATGTAACATTTATTTTTCTTTGCCATGGGCAATAGATTTACTATTACTGAAGGTGAACTAATGAACTAGCAGAACAAGTCCAAGTTATCAACACCTATTGAGTGTGTTCCCACACTGTAACAGATAGGAGAGCTCAGCCGATGGTGTATCATCTGCCTGACACTGAGTCAGGTTTCAGCTCCGAGGATGCTCTCTGTGTCTGTGCTGCTCGGTGCTGCTGCACGTCTCCTTTTGAAGCACATTGTAAACATGCCCAGTGTGCAAATCTTCTCAGCCCACACAGGGATGTGACAGCTACTTAACAAACTGAGTGGCATTACACAGCAATCCAGAAAATAAATTTGCAAACGATCTCGTTAGATATCTTTATAAACTGCCTTTCCACAAACAGAAAGCAGGTCTGACCACCAAAGCTGAAAGTCTGTGGGTGCCCTACCACTCTGAGCCTTGCACAATTTGTGCTGAGATGAAGTGAGTCAAAAAGGATGCAAAATCCAAACCTTCTGATGAGACAGCACCTGCTACTCACTTCTTATAGATGTCATAGATGTCAGGTTAGAGTTTCGACCTGTGAAACTGAAGAACCTGAATTAGGAGGGCAGGGGGGTTAGTTTGCTTATTCTCTCTCTTGAATGCATGCCCTAATTACTGGGTTGCTGGATATTCAGATATGGTTTGTTCTGGTTTCAACCAGAAATTTCCTCCTGGACTTTGATCATCAAGAAACTGCTGGATATATTCCCACATAAAATAGCTGGAAATACAGTGGTAAGATCCATGTGAAACAATCTCACACAGCAACGTTAATATTTCTGACCATAAGGAACCCTGATTTCTGACTAGTAACAGCAACATTTATTGCATTCTGTCTAAAAGAGGTGACATCAAATGCAGCTTCAAGTCGGACAGAGACAACTGTGCGGATAATTGCCTTGCTAACAGATCTTTGATTACACACAAATGTAGGACCTGAGGACATAAAAGCACCTCTTAAATCATAATCAGTGGAAAAATGCCTGCAATGGTCTCAGAAAGTATTTTGCATGTATTTTCATCCACAGAGGCTTTTAAAGAACTTTAATACGATAAGCTTAGATATTTTCATAATCCTTTACAAAATTTCTAACATACCTCTATTTCTTAAAGTACTTTGTGAAGATTCACACATGTTTAGGTGAATCAAAATTTACTGTGGTTCTTGAGAAAATGAGGCCTGTGCAAATTTGCTTTCATTATCTCTGACTTTCCTCCTCCCTTAATTTTAGAATCTACTGCAGATTTTAGTCAAATCAGATTAAAGCTTAAGTGCCTCAAAGGTAGTATTGTGCAAGTTGGTGGAAAGAGGGGAGCAATCCCACTGAATATTTCCATGGATGGAAAGATGAAAACTAAGCTTAGTAGAAAGTGAGCTGCCCTGCTGCTGTCTAGCTCTAATTAGGGGATAAAAGACGGAGGTGCTTACACTGCGGTATGTTTTAGGGGACATGGAAAAATCTGGATCAGGGATGTATGAAGGAACTACCAACTTTGTGGTGCAAAAGCAAGTGGGACGGAAAAGAGTATGGAGCTATTCTGGTAATGGGACTTAAAGGATTTTGGATATAAACCCAAATGAAAACAAGTTTCATTAGTTCCTGTGCATGGAAAGCACATTGTTTATTATATATCCAGTGTAATAAATTGCTATGAGTTCCAGTAATATATAATGTTTAGAAACAGACCCCAGTTTGCTTAAATTATGTTCAATGAATGTTTTTGTTGTCTACAGAATGGACAGGCTGATAAAATTTAATGTTAGAAGAGGAAATGCCTTAGGGATATAATTGCATTTGTTAAGAGATATTAAATACAATTCAGCTAGTGATGGGTATATATTGTTCTGCTTATATATCTGATGACATCAAAAACTAGGATTAAATATATATACCTCATTCACTAGATATATCTTGAGGCCTCAGATAGTAGCCATTACAGGTGGAGGGCACTGCATGCCAAGACTGTTGATCTATAGTAGCCTTAAAATATGAGAAGGAACATTTTGTAAAGTTTCTGTGTTGCAACTATCTGAAATGGAGCTGAAAAGCCTACTGTCTGGGCTAAATACTTTCTCTTCATTTGCTATTTGGGGCATTGTTGACCAAATGCCTGTCAGCAGTTAGTACTCTACAACTTCCAACTATTTTCAGTGTCCTGCATGACACAAACTTCAGCTGAACTACACAGTGATTTCCTGTCCCTCTATCTATTATGTATGAGCCAAGCCCAAAAAAGGAATCTGTGCTGTTCCAAATGCTCCATATGAGCTGGCAAAGTTATATGGTAGATTATATTCAGCTACATCAAATGTGGAAAACATGTGGCGCTTCTGGGTCTCCTCATTAGCCCAGCATCATAGCTTTATTGCAGATTGCAGGAGAGGAAAGCTCAATAAAAGAACAAACTAGACTATTTCTTCTTCAGGTGTCAATACAGGCACATGTAGTACTGATTCAGGGTCAGTTAATCCAATTGTAGTGATAGTCTTCCACAAGTTAATATGCAATTGAACAATGCAAATGAAAAGCAATATATAATTCTACCTTAATCTAAATCACATCATTCAGATCAAGACATTGGAATCTGATGTACTGTGATGCAGTGGGCCACCTTAACTATTAACTATGAGCTTGGATCCATCAATTTGTGAACAGCAGTGTATGTATTTTCGCTGCCTGTTTCAATATTTTGGGGGTGTATGGAATGTTTCTGCAGCAGTTCAGCTCTACTGGAATTAACTTTCAAGCATTATGCAAGAGGAACATAGAAATCTAGAGTTTTATAATCTATTTTTATAGATATCTATTTTGTAGTGCTTGGGTATATCTAGGCTTTCAACAGATAAATGTATGCCGTCATCTGCTCAGATGGGTATTCTCTTTTATGGATGTGTAATTTTTTGCTGTTTAATTTCACTGTCAGAATTGTTTGCTGTTTAATTTCACTATCACAAACAATCTGTACATGTCAACTTTCTCCTTTTAGGTTGTAAACAGGGTGATGTTCCATAACTTTCCCCCCCCCCCCAGGCTTATCTTCCAGCACAGAACCAGAGAAATTAAAGATAACAAACTTGACCTGTCTCTCCATTTCAGTAAGGGGTTGTGGTTTTTTCCTAATTCAGAGAATAATATTAATGAAAAGCACTGGGGAAAAATTTGTGGGGATTATTTTTCAGGTTGGGAAGCTGATATTTGGCAGAGTGTGGAGGGGGGGGTGTGTGTGGTGTTCTGTCAAAATGCAGTCAGATGCTCCTTTTAACCCTCATAGAGAGGTGGAAGGTGGTTTGGAAACACTAATACATATCTGACTCCCTGCAGTTGGGACCCATCACTTCCTTGAAACAGAGCTACTGCGGTTTTGCCCTCTGTTACAGGGATGGTATGTAACCTAGCATTCATGATGAAGCCTTGAATAAGGACATTCTTTGTTTGCTTGGAAATTATTTGCTTCCTCGGTGGAACAAGGAAGCAGTTCATTTAGACAAAAAGCACAGTAAATAGGATTTAAAAATTCCATTTACAGGATTCTGTATGACAACTATTTTTTTCCTAAAAATCTGAGGAGAAATGTTGTGACAAAATCTCTTACCAAAATACATGCCTATTAAAAAGTAGGTATGTGATACTGCAGAGTAAGAGCCTTTCATTCAAAAGCAGCCAATTAAGATGTCTTCAGCTTTATGAAATGCCATGAGGTGTTTTATATGAATTTTTATGCTTTGTGCCACAAAGAACATTGACTGGTTTGTATTATTCCTTTTCTAAAAGCCAAAACAAAGTACTTAAGAAAAATTTTATGCTTTCCTGACCTAATTTTTCCCCCTGATATCTTTTCACTCATTCCATTGTGGGAAAAAAGAAAATCTCTCAGTTCATTGAAATGGAAAATAAGCAAATATGAAAGCAGCTTCTTACCTTCATTATAGCCTTAAGACCTATTCAGTATTTCAATAAATGTCTCATTTGCTCACTAAGACCATAAATTAGTTATTTGCAGATGTTCCACCAAATATGACCCAAAAGCTCTTGAGGGTTATTTTGTCTTACAGTTTTACTGGATGCCCAAATTCTGAATGCACCTATCCTGTTCAAAGTCAATTAATCAGCTTAAAAATGCCCTACACAAAAGACATTTCATTAGATTTTTTAAGATTTCAGATACATGATTCAAGCACTTCCAATTTGATTCTGAATATGATTCAGCTGGTAAATTAGAAGGGTATAATGAAATGCCACTGAACCCGTGAGAAAAGGGAAAAAAAGATCAATCAAAATAAGACCTTTAATAACTTTGAAACCAATCTAGCTCTTAAATTACTATAAGAAAATGGATGACTGTCAGTATGATTTTCATTCCAAATTTCCCAAAATATGTATTTGATACACTTACTAAATTTGGAAATCTTCAACAGTATCTTGAGGGAACTGCTAGACTAACAAACAATAGCTTCAAATTAGGTAAACGTAAGTATACGTGGCCTTGGAGACAAATTTAAAATTCATTTAATGAGCATTCCATGAAAATATTGAATCTACAGATCAAATGTATAAAGAACCATTATGCATTTCTTTAGATGCATTTAAAAAGAAAAACTTTCAAAGCTCTATACATGATAACTTTTAATGCTATCACAGAAATAATCTCTTGCTTTTTCTGAAGTGTCTAGCTAGGTCAATACACTGACACATTTTTAAATAACAAAGGAAGAGAAGCAAATACATCTTTAAAATTCAGGGGTCATATTCAGTTAAAGCACTTTTGAAATAATATGTTAAATCTGGTTACAAGTGCATTAATTAAATTATTTAGTTACAGATCTACTGGTGTTTCAGTTGTGCCTCAGTTCAATGATAAGCGTGTTTTGTGTATAGAAGAGACATTTCTTGACCCAAAGTACTTGCAGTCTATGGAGACAATGAAAAACAAATAACAGGTGATTGTGATTTGTTTTATAAGATTCAGTCATTGCATTGCAATTGCTCATCCACTAGCAAATATTTTACAAGTGTCTCCTTTCATGGCAGTATGTGAGTGTGAAGCACTCATTCTGTGAAGCAGTGATTTCATCTTGAAGATGTCTCAGTGATTCTTCACATCTCATTGATTTCTCAATTAAAATGTTGTGTTTGCAAGACTAACAACACACTTTTTTTTCCCCAGTTGTCATACATAGAAATTCAGACTATGATTCAAAAAATCAAGATGGTTTTTTTATTTTTCTATATGAATTTATTAATAATTATTATTCAAGTTTAATTCATTTATACCAAAACAGATTCTTATGTGGATCATATAGACAAAATGAAATTGTTATCTACAGTAATCTGTTTCCCCTTATTATTCTTCAGTGTTGCTGCAATAACTGGAATGGTAAAAATACTTCTATTCTAATGAGGCTAACTTTTAATCATAATGTTGTTGTAAACTAAGTTCAAAGAAAGCCATCATTCTTAGTTTGCAGATATTTCCTGGCTAATATTGCTAGAACAAGCTGTGTAATACTGAGAAATTTCATTGGAGAAAGGTAATATAGACAAGGATCAAATCAATTAACAGTTTTACTAATGTGTGTGATAAGGAAAATTCTTTTCTCATTTCTCATTTCTCTATAGACACTACATTGCTACCGAGAGGATTAAAAAGCCAACTGCAATAAAAATAACATTTCTTGCAATTGCTGTAAGAGAAAAACACAACCCTAAGGATAAATAGATATTAGATTTACTTGGTTAAACAGAGTCATTTTTGCATAGTCACTTCTTTGCAATATCATGTATGGATTCCTTAAACTTCTTATTAAAACTATAGTTTATCATCAAAAATATTCTAAAATCCTAGCCATATAACTATAAAATTAAGAAGCTGGGGTTCACTGGAGCTTGTCTGAAAGTAGAAATATAGTAACCTAATGCAAGTAGAATATATCAAGAAACCTACAATGTTTCTTTTCTGAGGATGATCATATATAGAATGCTTGTAAGGTTGTTAGGTTTTTCTGTTATGACTAGAAGTAAAATAAACATGAATAAATATTTGAAATTTCAAACTATTTGAAATACAGTTAAAAAAACAGTTAAAAAAACCTTTTTTTTTTGATTGTTTGTTTGGGGTTTTTTTGGGGGGTGAGGGTTAGAAACACCTACATATATAAATAGGGGTGAGATATTTCTAAGGAAAAAGATAATACTAACTCTGCTGTGAAATGAGTGGCTAATATACTTGGTGCCAAATTTGTGATTGTCCTTTCCAGATATGAATATCATTGATGTCAAAGGAAATTGGGGAATATGGGCAAGAGGAAAGATGAAGAGTGAAGCAAAATTAAAGCTGATATTGTAAACTCAGCCTGACTAGGAAGACAAATCAAGCAGAACCATTGGACTTCTTTCAGAATCATACCCTTTCCTGCCCATTACTTCTCCATCGAATCCAGCATGCTATCTATAATCTATGCTTGCATACCATCCAAAACAGAATAGCTTCTATGTGAGAAGTTTCATCCTACTTTAGTAGTAAAATAGTGCAAACCATGCTCTTGTTTTCTGGAATAACACCCAGACACCCAGCTCTTGGCTGTGGAATCTGCCAAGCAATTAGAGGTAAAATGAAAAGGAAACATGAAAATTAGAACTAAATTTCTGTGCTGAGTGCCTCCTACACCCAAGTCTTAGGGACACTGCACACAGAAGTTATTTCAGATAATCAAGAAATATTTGTGTTTCTGTGTTTCTTACTTGTTACATATTTTATGCACATCTGATACATCCAGTGGAATTCCATGAGAATTCTTGGGTAAGATTAGATATCTACAATATACACAGCTGCATCTGAGCTAATTCTATAAAATCCCTTCATAGTCAACATAGACAAGTAGACACTATTTGAGTTCAACTCACTTGCAATATAGGATCAGATATGAAGTGATTTTGTCTCCTTAATGTCTACAAAAAAGTCTCAACAACTAACACAGATGTATGCATCTATTTTGTAGATGTGATATTTATTCCATCTGTCTTTTTTAGGATGCCAAAGTTTCAAAGTTTCACAAATACTAGCAGGGATTAAAAAAAAAAAAAAAAATCAGTTGTTTTTTAGAACTCAGATTAGGAGAAAAGAATATGCAGAGCAAAATAAAACCTTGGGCAGAATATTGCTGTTAAAAGGAATGTTAACTTCTGACAATTTTGATCAGTTCAATTACCTTTTTTTCCACAGGATAACAAATTGTGCATGTGCCTAACAGATTGTACAGAGTGCTGCTTGAGGAATTTAAGTGATAAACAATAGTTGTAGAAATACACAGAGTCCAAGGAAAATCAGATCAAACTACCTGCTTTGCTACGATTTCCAGGTTTGGAAACTGGAATCAGCCAACTGCTCTCATGACTCTGGTTTTTGATGCAGGACTCGAGCTGCACTGCAGAATGATGCTAAATGGGCTGTTAATTTGCCTACATAAGATGAAGCATAGATGGATCACTTCAGGTTTGTCTGAATGAAGTTATATTAGTTTTTCTGCAATTTTGCTTGTACCTAAGGTTCAACTTGTGCTGACAGAGTCTAAGGCACAGTCTAGAAAGTGGGAGGAATTTTTTTGTCATTGGCCTCTGTGAGTGGTATTACTTTATACCTCCTGCCCAGCAGCCTGCCAGATGCCTCTGTATCAGCCATGGGTGTGCTTCTTCTTGTACCCTCAAATGTGCTTGTGCAGAGGCTACAACTTAGTTTTAACTTCCCAGTTAGTACTGAAACACCTCATTGATGCAGGGAACAAGACAGGTTAATTATACATACTATACATGTTACTTATCAGCTATTTGAAATGTTTCCTTATGCATTCTGTTTACTTAATCAATAAAAACAGCCAGAAATGTTGCTGTTAAAGACATGCATGCTGTAACTCTACATGTTGGCTTCTGTCTCTCAGCATTCAAAAATATCTACCCTGGCTTTAGTGTCTGCTATGCTTCTAGTTGAGGAGGGGGAAAAGCAGACAGTGAAATCTGAAGCTGTTGTCAGGCAATAAAGTTATAGTCCACTGCCTATTATCGGTTTCTGTTGCTTCACATGGGCACCAGCGATGTAGCCAGTAGCAGTCTGAGGAGTATCAAGAAGGAGTACAGGTCCCTGGGAGCAGCGGTAGAGCGCTCTCCAGTGCAGGTAGTTTTTTCATCAATCCTCAAGGGAAGAGGTGTGAAACACCCAGTCAAATCTGGTAAATCAACAAGGGGTTACAGGACTGGTGCCACAGCCAGGGGTTTGGCTACTTAGACCATGGGACTCACTTTGAGAAACCTGGTCTACTGGGGGTTGGCGGGGTCCATCTGTCAGAGAAGGGAAAAAGCATCTTTGGTCATAGGCTTGCCAAGCTGGTGAAGAGGGCTTTAAACTAAAGTTGCTGGGGAAAAGGAACTTCAATCCATCCCACTCCTACCAGTCTGATGCCAGTGCTAGCAAGAAATGCCCAACCCTGGAGAGGGGTCACAGATCAGCAGGCGAACACCTAAAGAGCAGCCCAAAGGAATTCCAGCCACTCCAGCCAGTAAGTCAGCTTCATCAGGGTCCCAAATAAAATCCCTCTATGCAAATACATGTATCATGGGGAATAAACAAGAGGAGTTAGAGACATGTGCATGCCTACAGGGATATGATCTTATTGGCATCACAGAGACATGGTGGCATGGCTCCTGTGTCTGGAGTGTTGAAATGGAAGGATACAGGCTCTTTAGGAAGGGCAGGCAGGGAAGATGAGGCAAGGGGTGTCACCTTCTGTGTAAATGACCAGTTGAAGTGCATGGAGCTCCACCTGGGGATAGATGAGAAGCCAACCAAAAGCTTATGGTCAGCTTTAAAGGGAGAGCAGTAACAGGTGACAGTCTCACCTCTGTGCCCAGCAAGATCATGAAGCAGATCCTCCTGGCAACTTTCCTAAGGCACATGAAAAATAAGGTGATTGGTGACAACCAATATGGTTTCACTAAAGGCAAATCATGCCTGACAGCTGTGGTGGCCTTCTATGGCAGGGTTACAGTGCTGGTGGAAAAGGGAAGAACCATTGATGTCATCTACCTGGACTCTGTGCAAAGCATTTGACGTCCTGCATGACATCCTTGTCTATAAATTGGAGAGACATGAATATGATAGATGGACCACTCAGTGGTTAAGGAATTGACTGTATGGTAGCACTCAGAGAACTGTGGTCAACAGCTCAATGTCCAAGTGGAGATCAGTGATGTACACTGTTCCTCAGGAGTTGTCATTACAACCAGCACTGTTAAACATCTTTGATGGCGACATGGACACTGGGATTGATTGCACCCTCAACAAGTTTTCCAATGACACCAAGCTGTATGGTGCACTCAACACACTGGAGGGGAGGGATGCCATCCAGAGGGACCTTGACAGGCTTGAGGGATGGACATATGCAAACCTCATGAAGTTCAACAAGATCAAGTGCAAGGTTAAACATGTGGGTCAAGGGCAATCCCAAGAAGAAGCACAGGCTGGGCAGAGAATGAATTAAGAGCAGCCCTGAGGAGAAGGACTTGGGGCTGCTGGTGGACAAGAAGCTTAACATGAGCTGGCAATGTGCACTTGCAGCCCAGAAAGCCAACCGTATCCTGGGCTGCATCAGAAGCAGTGTGGCCAGCAGGTTGAGGGAGCTGATTCTCTCCCTCTACTCTGCTCTTGTGAGACCCCACCTGGAGCACTGCATTCAGCTCTGGGGCCCCCAACAGAAGGACTTGGACCTGTTGGAGCAAGTCCAGAGGAGGGCCATGAAGATAATCAGAGGGCTGGAGCACCTCTTCTGTGAAGACGGGCTGAGAGAGTTGGGATAGTTCAGCCTGGAGAAGAGAAGGCTCTGGGGACAACTTACAGCAGCCTTCCAGTACCTACAGGGGGCCTACAAGAAAGCTGGAGAGGGACTTTTTATGAGGTCACATAGTGATAGGACAAAGGGGAATGCGTTTAAACTGAAGGAGGGTAGGTTTAGATTAGATATTAGGAAGGATTCTATACTGTGAGGGTGGTTGAGGCGCTGGAAGAGGTTGCCCAGAGAGGCTGTGGATGCCCCATCCATGGCAGTGCTGAAGGCCAGGCTGGATGGGGCTTTGAGCTTCTAGTGGAAGTTGTCCCTGCCTGTGGCACAGGGGTTGGAACTAGATAATCTTTAAGGTCCCTTCCAACCCAGACTGTTCTATGATTCTATAAAGAAAATTGTGACAGGAAAAAGCCCATACATTCTTTAATGAAACCTTGACTAGTAGGCTCTGATCTGATCAAGTGGTTAGCTTTTGAATATTGAAGTACTGCAAACTGAGGAAGCACTAGTAGAGCCTGGGTGCTTGTTTATATGATGTCCTTTTCTGCTTGGCAGGCAGAAGAAAGATTTTCTGTGCCTGTGAACATGCTCACTTGCCCACAGTATAAGATGTGAAGAGGCTGAGGACAGAATTCTGCAGTTTCTGGAAACAGAAAAAAGACTGTAGGAGCCCACTGCAAGTTGTGCAGTGGGAAATCCAGCTCTGATCTTCTTTCCAGAGCTTTAGAGCTCTGAAGTTTGACAGCAGGAGGGCCCTAGGCAGCGGAGTCCAAGGGTGCCTTGGACTGAGTCCAGCCCCATGCTGCTCAGAAAACTCTGAAGCAGATGATGGTGCTTGATTTCAGTAGAGCTTTGGTAGCTTAGAGAGAGGAATCCTTCCATTCAAATGCTGTACCTTTTTTGTCTTTTCTCCAAACCCAACACATACAGAGAAATCCTTATACAGGAGCAGAATCCCTTCCTTCCTTAATAAAATAAAATAAGTAGCCTGTTCATGTAATTTCTTGTTTATACATGGCAAATGAGGTCAAAAGAGAGAAACCGAATTCCCCAAACAATACAGTACATAATGTGACTCCTAATTTTGATCACATTAGGGGTATATGTGCATTGATTTATGAGAACAAAATCCAAGAGAGAAAAATGACAGTAAATAAAAAGGAGATCTTTTACATGTAAATTTGAGGGTGGTTGTTTTGTTTGAGGGGGTTTTTTGGTGGGTTTTTTTTTACATAAAGCATAATTTCAACTTTTTTGGCAATAAAATTCTGCAGATAATATAGAAATCATTTAACATAATAGTCTAACAAGAACTGAGACAAATACAGAAAAATAGTAGCTACAAATAATTTATACCTAAGACTTCAGAATAAGAACAAAGTCCCAAAACCTCTGAGGTTACTTTGATCACTAATGTCATCAAGCCCAAGCTTGCCAGTTCTTTTAGTTAATTATAGCATTCTACAGTTCTCAATTTGCACACCAATTTCTGATTTCATTTGACAGTTCTTTTTATCACTTGAAAAACTCTGCCTAGGAACTGCTTTCATTCAGTACTAAATCAGACACAAGGTTCCCAATCTTCCTTGTGCCTGCAGCTCTATGCTTGATAAAAATCACCTTTGTTCTGGAATGCTTTATTTTACTAAAAAAAACCCTCTTTACACTTCAGTACTTCAAAGCTGGACCTCTAAATCTGTGAGGTGACATTCTTGCATTATTAAAAGTACTTAATAGATGAGTGTTTGTCTTTGCCCTGCACATAAGACAAACACTTAACTCTGCCTGCAAGCATATTTTATGTTCTTGTCTCCTTCCAATAACAGTCAATCATGGATGTTAATTTCAAGATTCATCTAAAAAGGGACCATCATTGCCTTTATTAAAATATTATCAAAAATTATCTCATCAGTAAATATAAAAAACCCACTATCATTCAGTGTAATGGTATTAATCAATTTGTAAATTATTTTTATAATTCTTTTTATTGGTTATAAGCAAAAGAGGATACCAAGATTAATGCCTGAGAACGTTTAGATTAACGGTACAAGTAGCGTAACAAGCATATTCAGTATATGAGGCCAAATTCACTCCTCCTGACAAGGGCAAAAAATGGTAGGCAAAAGCAAAACTATGATGAGCAATCCAAACTGGTCATATTTTCAAGCAGAGGGTGCTTGCATACAAAGGGAAGCATAACACTAAAACTTCAGTTAGCTATGGACACCTCTCATTAGCAGAATTGTAAAGTTGCTCTTTTAGGGAACTAACTAACTTCAAAGGCTTTCTGTAAAGTCACAGACTAGACCAGAGGACTTATATGGTCATGTATGCAAACAGAGCTTGTAGGACTTCACTCAGTCCATTACTATTAGAGCTAGTGAAAAGTGCATTTGGAAACAAAACTGAAGAGGTTCCCAAGAATTAAAATTGACCATTATTAACAGAAAGGTTAAGGAACCGCTAAAAATTTTACTGGAAGTTTATCATGATTTTTAAAAAGTGCTTTTTCAATCCTCAGAGTGAACCTACCAAACTTTTGCTTTCAGGCATTGGGTCTGGTTGTATTAATTTATAAATCAGATGTGATAAATTAACTACTTAATTTAAAAGTGATAAATTACACTGATTTTGGTGTGAATGTTGCTGAATGGACATTAACAACATGTTTTACAGTCCAATCATTATTCTGGATCCTTGTTTCTGAATACCAATTGTTTTTCATTACTCTCTTTAAACTATTTGTGAAATGTTCTTAGTACAGCTAAAAATAAATAGATAAAATAACTGATACATGCCTAATTTATATTTCCCTTGTTCATGTATCCAAGGACTATGACAGTCTTTTTGGTAATGGTGCCATATTATAATCTCTATTTCATTAATTACTCTCATGTCTATACATTACATGTAATTGAATTGAGTATCTGAAAAGCAGACCTAGACAAATATGAACTAGAAACAAAAGCTGTACAAATTTATATTCTGGTTTACACAGCAGTTATATTCCTAACTTGAAGACACCTATGAATAGTGTGTTGGGTCTCTAATCTCTAACCTAATTAGTCATTTTTGTGGTCTCATTAAAAATAAAAAGAAATATCAAAGAAGATGAGCAAGCTATATTTTCCATTATCCTATGTTGTCTGGCATAAATCGTATTTAACCCTTTTCAGAATCATAAACGAACAACCCAATTAACCTGGATTAGAAGAGGTTACCTCTGGTTTACTGTTTAGATCAAGCTATTCATGGCTTTCTGCAAGAAGTAATATTTCCACGATTTTGTGCTGTCAGAAGCTCTCAAAACCTAACAGTGAATTTGATTTAGAGACCTCTTCCATTTTAAATTCCATTTAATGAATTACAGTTAGGTTAACAACTTATTTCCAAAATTCCGTATGCCAGAACTAAAACTGGCATTAAATAAACATTAAAAGCCTTCAATATTTACTCCAAGAAGCTAGAAAACAAGACTGGGTAAGAATTTTATAAATATCATTCTCAATTTAATCTAAAGAGCATTAGCAGTATTTAGCAACAAGATTCTTGGAAATTCAGAGTGAACAATGAACAAGAAGAAAGAAATTCAATAAAAGAATAATATAACTGGGAAAGAAATTCTTTGGAGAAATAATCCAGACATGCTCTGAACATGTGTCAGTTTTGCTTATAGGATAACAGATAATCAGAAGGGAAAACCTTGTGATATGACAACTCATAATAGTATCTTCTTTAATTGACAGGTTTTTTGCAGTGGTCCCCAAGAAGTTTATATTTCGAATACACTGTTGCTGCTGTTTCTCATGTTCATATTTTAGACTCTCAGTATTACATTTCTGAGATTGGAGGCTGATGACTACGAAGACAAATGAAATTCTGTGAACAGGAATCCCATGACACTTGCAAATCTGAAAAGCTCAGACTTTCCTGATGAGAAGATCATTGAATAAAAAGGACATTTAAGTAACATCAAGCTGATACACAAAAGCAAGGGAAAAGAAAAAAGCAACAAAAATCATTCTTTCTTCCTCCTCATTATTATTATTCAGGTACTTAACACTGAGATACTTCTTCTGTTGGTTGGAACAATGACAGTGACTTCAGTTAGCCTTCAGGGATACCCTCTGGAGGAAGGAAGGAATGTTTTGGCACTCCTACACAGTTGTCTTCTCCTTCACATTTTATGTTAATAACTTGCACTTCATTCCATTTCTGTTCATGCGCTTGCTTCAAATACGATGAATTCTGGTCATAGTTGTGGTTGGAAAGGTCTTTAGAAATTGCTCCTTTGTTAGTATATAGATTTCAGGTAATGGAGAATTTAAAGCAGCTTCTGCAGTCTTGTTCCAGTGTTGATTTACCTTCTCTTATTCAATGTCAAGATTTGTGTATGCAATTGGTTTAAAAATACTTTAATACTGTACCTCAGCAATGTCAGATATTGCACAAAATCAAGATTATCTTGATACCTAACTAAGTCTGATTAAACAACTGAAGGGTTTTCAAAGAATGTCAGGGTTCCAAGACTTCTTTTCATTCAATATAAAATGAGATGCTTTGATTTCAAAATGCTCTGCCAAAATAGAAATCCACTAAACTGAGTCTTTTTGGAGGAATATTTGCATCACCCATTTAAGTTGCCCTACTATTTTTCACAGAGTGCCTGCTGTTGGGGAAAAATGGATGATAGAGACAGAGGAGTACACAAAGGACAGTTTGTAGTTCTCCACTCATATCACCTTCTTTTTTCACCCAATGGATTGCAAAGAGGACAGAAAGTTTTAGATGCTGATGCCAAAACGTCACAGAGTAACTGCTCAGAGACCATTTTGTCTTTAAGCAGCAAAGGTATTTATTTTGTGCAACACTGGGGAGCTAGCTGATTCGCACCAGACAAATTAGCTCCAAAGTTTTCAGTTAAAAGTTAGGTAATTTATACAGCTTTCATGAGAGATTACACAACAGCTTTTTACATACATACTCATTTGATTTTGACAGCTAATCATTCCATTCACAATAGGTGAGATCTAGGTGGAGTAGACCTTTCAATTTTCTTTGTTCAACGACTTCTGACTTGGTCTCCTTATATCCTTCAGGTGCCCACATAATCTTTTCTAATTATTCAGAGTACGTTCCTTTCTCAACACAAACAGAGCATCACCCAGAGCATTGTACCAAACTCATCCTGACTAATCTTTTTATTTTAAGACCTTTTTCTGTTTCAATGCTACATTAGCTCCCCACAGATAAGTGATATGCGTATTCCTCCTTCTTTCTGCTTCTGTTTCTGTAATTATGGAATGGAGTTCTCTGAGGCAGAAAAAAATTTTCTGAAGGCTCTAGCTGATGCTGGAGTCCAACAGATCATGTATATGGCTTTCTGCAAGCCTTGACCATATGACAATCAATCTCCACTGTAGATTTTAAAAGGATGTGACAAGGGTTGCAGCATATTTAATTAGTAATTCTTAAAGTAACTAGTTTTTAGAGAAAATAGGATTCCCTAAACACCCAGTTCCCTGGAAGATGGACAGTTTCAGAATTTACAGATTCAAGAAAAACATATCTAGGAGGCTAAGTGGGCTGCTGGGAAATGAATGATCTGATAGAAATGCTAACAAGGTGAGATTCAAAGAATATTCTATGAAAAGACATCCCAGATTATAGTGTCTTCAGTCTACTGATCTCTCAAATTTTGAGGTAAGATTTTAGAATATAGTAAGTTCCTTTCAACAGATCACTTGGATAGCAAACAAAGAAGAAATAAAAAAATCCTCAGAAAATGTCCTGTTGAAAGTATTTTTGTGTCCTGACAGACAGACCTACAGCTGACTAATGAAAAGTATGTCCATGAAATCAGTATGCTTGTGCTTGTTACTTGTTTAATAAAATGTAATTTCAAAGCAGAACTCCTCAGTGATTTTCAAATGCTGTGTTACTATAAAATTTATTCTGCGTTTTAAAGATTCTTATGTAGAGAGATGTGAAGGAGTGAAAGTAGGTGTGCTGTCAAATTAGCATTCTGTTCATAAAAACAGTGGTAGACCACTAAATGCTAATGTGGACTGTAGAAGGTCCTAAGAAAGATTCAACATGAAATCGATTTATGTTGATAATTTATAACTTCTGTCTTTTGCTAGATTATCTTCTTGAGATTGAATGTGAACATTACACTGGTTAGAACTTGGAGATCTTCACTGGAAAAATGTAACTTTATTTTCTTTTGACTGGTTTGTTTTACAAAGTCATTGCTGTCTCAGCAGCTTAGATTTTGGCAGCTTCACGAGGAGATGAGATGGTGTAAACTAGTGATAACATGAGTATTTACCAGAGAGAAAGTGAGAGACAGAGGAAAGCTCTGGCAGATTTAAAATGTTGGCATTATAGAGGGTTTTGGAGGGTGGTGGAAGTTGGGACTTTTGGTGGGGTTTTTGTTGGGTTTGGGTTTTGTTAGGTTGTTGGGTGTTTTGGGTTTTTTTTTTCTTTTTCTTGCAATACACTGTGAGTAGGAGGAGAGAACTGTGTAACCACTTATACATAGGAAAGTGTAGACTGGGATTGGGTTATGATTTTCCTGACATCCAAATATACTGTTCTGGCAGGATAAACAGCAAAGAAATCTGATGACTCAGTTCATAAGTTTTCTGAGGAGGAGTAGTAAAGAACTACTTTGTGTGTCTTTTCATTTTGCACTTCACACACTGAAATCAGAATAATCATGCCCCATGTGCCTTCCAGGAAGAAACCCAAGGAAAGATGTGTCAAAATGTCAACCACAGATAGAAGAAAGCAACTGGCAAAGTTTTCAAAGGTGCCTTTATTTCTGCACTTTCTCAGTTGGCCATTGGTTCTTAACATGATACATTCTTTAAAAGATAGCTCATCAAAAAGGAGTGTAACCACATTACATTAGCTGTTGTTCACATCGCTGTAGAACTTAGGAAAATTGTATGTACGTAGTTCAGGAAACATACAGAAGGTTGATTGGCTGGCAAGATAACTAGGCTGGTTCTTCTATTAATAGTTTGCATCATGAGAAATGGGATAAACTGTACTTTTGAAGAGAAGACCAATGCAATAAAAAGGAGTGTATAAGGCAAACCAGAGTAGTCAATACCTCTGTCATAGCAACCTATTGAACTGGTTTAATAAGGCTAGTACAAACAGAGATACATAGGAGATTCTATAGAACTGGAGATGGCTGCTTATTTTACTGGGGTTTTTGTGAAAGTCTCCAGTGATTTTGAGCAGTTTATGATACCATGGTGACAGGAATGTTTCAAATAGCAGGATGAATCAAGAAAGAAGGAAAGGATGAGTCTGAACCAACTGCAATATTTGTGCTGAAATAATTTGAGATGTCTTTTTCTGTCAATTTTACTCATACTAGAGAAAATACATAAGACTGAGAATTGACTGTAGTGGCCTGAATCCCAGGAGTGCTTGTGTGTATTTCCAAATCAGAACTCATTCTGATAAAGACTGCTAGATATCATAAACTTTGATTTATAAATCTTGACTTTTTTTCTAAAATATTACAATGTTTGCGTACATAGTTTTCCTTAGACAGCATCCAGTCTCAGAATGCTCCATCATATAAGCTCCACAACTAACTAAGGCTCAAAAGCAGAGGGCCAGGCAGACTTTATTAACTGCAGGTGGAAGGGTGTGATAAATCAGCCACAGGTTTCAAGCTGTTGAAAGGAGCACATTCCATTACTTCTGTGATCTAGTTACATGGCACTGACTCTTTAAATGCTAAATTCAATGAACAATTGGTTTTGCAACTGATTATTATATAACTAGTTTAAGATATTATTTTTAGTTGTGACAGCTTTGAGGAAACAATGAAGTGTTGCGGCACAATCTGCTTTCTGCCTCACAGGTATTTCCTGGTAGAAATGATCATGAGAAATTTAAAGTTTTTAAATTATTTTATATGCAGGAAGCAGGAAGGCCCTTTAATTATGCCCTTAAGTACAGAATATTTGCTTAATTGCTTGGTAGCCCTTGTATCCTGAAAATTTAATTAAGTGATGATTAACTATTCATTATAATATTTTCCTGTTATTATGCAGTACAAGCTGCACATTAACTTTTAAAGTCTTTATCATGTTTGGAATTAAGCAGCCCCAATTCTCATCAACCGCAAAGACCAACTGTGATACTACAGTAATTTACCTGCTTCCCTTACTCAATTAATAATACCTGATGCATCAGGCAAATCTGAACAGGCTGTGGAAAAAGGCTAGCGGCTTAAGCGGTGGCAGGGAATCCTGTCTACAACAGGCCTGTATTAGGCAATATGCTCTGTTGCCCTGGCCCAGCTGGTTCAGTCTGGAAAGCTATGGTATGAAATAGCCTGCTCAAGGTCCCAGAAGGAAATACTTAGTGTTTAAAGCCCTTTAATCTCCATCTGAGTGCGAACGTCCGTGCACAAAAAAGAGACAAAAAGATGGTGCTCTTTGCATACGATAACTGATGGATCCTGCTACCCGGGACATTGGAAACCAAGTTAAGTATCCACCACTATCCTGAAGTAATCCCAACTGACTTCTCCCTTAGCTCATCTTTGGAGCAGAGGTTAGCATATTGGACCCCTTGTTTTTGTTGTTACCACTAGATAAACTTGGAATTTTGTTCCAGATACCACCCTTGCTTTCTACCCCAATTAATTATAATTGCCATCTGAAGAGTGGAGTGGCATCAAAAGGGTTCCTCTCCTGGAATAATTTAATAATCTAGAAGAGGAGAGGTGAGTTTGACCCCATTCACTTCCTACCCACCCTCAAAAGCATTAGTTTCATTAGCTGATTTGCAGGAATCAAAGGAAGAGGAGAATACTTTTGTGGTGGCCAAAAGTTGTGCTTGACTGGTCAGCTGATGCATTATTTACGGTGATGATGCTATGTATCAGGTATTTTTAGAGCTAATGGACTGAATTTCTGGCAATCAGAATATTGAAAAGTTGAGGCATTATAGGAATAGGCAGTAACCAAATATGAGTTTTCAGTCATTATTTAAATCCTTGAGGCCCTTTTACAGACTTTAGACTTTATCTTCACCAGCCTTTTCAAGCAATGGGACACTCCCAAAAATATTTTGGAATTAAAAAAGAAAACTTCTGAGGACATTACTTTGCAATTTTAATGCTGTTACAAAGTCATATTCTGCATATAATAATGTGCACACGTTGAACGCAGCAATCCCCTAGTTATAGTACTAAAGTTGTGTGGTATGTGATATGTGTGGTAGGCAAGTGAAACCAGAAATAAGAGGAAAGTGAGGTAAAACTTAAAAGGGGAAGCATTGGAAACCGGTTCATTCAGAAGCTTTCCTGTGAATTGATGAAAAAAGAGATTTTCTTTGACAGAAAGCTTGATTCTTAAAATCTTACTAAACTTCTTATGTCTCGTTCTTATTTTAATGGGCATATTATTAACAGTACCACCTGAACCTGCAGGGTGCCTGGTCCAAAATTAGTGGGAGGCTTCTTTGGGGAAATTTCACATCTGACTCAAATAATTTTGAATGACAACTTCATTAGATAGAGTTAACATGATATATCTTATGTTATATATAATTTTATGATTGATGGTATCAATCATGAAGTTTAACACATACTCTATGCTGATACATTAAGTATATTCACAGAAATTTTATTTAGTATTTATATTAATATTTTATATTAATAATTTAAATAAAATAATATTAATATTAGTATCTTAATAATTAATGACATTATTATCATAAGTATATTCTGACAAAGGGAACCCTAGATATATCTCACACTGATGTCTACAGTCAGGACTGCCTAAGGGCAAATCTACATTCATCCTTGCCTGGATTTTACTGTAACATTAACTTATAAAGAAGGGTATCATTAAATACTTTGGTTTTGGCAAACACTATACAAAAAAGGCCATAACATTTTAGCTTAGTAATGGTTTCTAATCTGAGTACTTAACAGATATAAGATTTATATAATAAAAGAAATTGGAACTTATTTTTTCTGCTAAGGCTTTTTTAAGAGTTAGAAGTGACCTATCAAGTATACTGTTAGATTTATTTTTTTTTCAGTTGGTGCTTTATTTGACTTCTAAAGCCCACAACTCTTCTAAATGAATGGTTTAGGTGTCTCCTTTGTGTGCTAGTGCTTGGGACACAGTTCTCCAGACACTTACTAATCAAAGGAACTGCTCATTTGATGACAGTATTAATGTCTGTGCAGGCCACTAAAACAGCAACGATTTCATTCACAAGATGTGGCAAATGTGGTAAGCACAGTTCTTTAGAGGATAAAATGCCCCTGTAAAAAGCATGCTCTTTGTTAAAAAATTGCAGTACTAAACTCACTGAGCATAGCTCACCATAGCTCACATGTATTTTCAAGTGATATCTGAAGTATGAAAATATTCATAAGAAAAGTGTCTTAAAGTTGTAAGTAAATTAAGATCTGGTAGTAGTTAAACCAGCCAAGAGTTTTTCTTAATGATTGCTTCTTTATTCTACAAAATCGAATAAATGCTCTGCAGTAAAAAAAATAACAATTTATGGCTATGTCTTCTCAGGATTTGGCCAGGTTTGCTTTGTGTGGGTGTGTGTTTGTGTGGGTGTATATCATACTGCAAAGTACAAACTAATAAGATCCAATTACTGGGCTCGATGATGCTCTAGTCAAAGTGCTATTAAAGTGTCTAATTACTTTTTACTAATTTACAGTCACTAGGAGTGCTGAGATGCACTATTTTCAATGCTTCTAGGAAGGCAACCAGGCACAACACAATTGATGAAGTTTTAATTTCATATCGATGGCAATCATCCATAGACCATATTTAATAAAGCTACAAATATTATAGCTGAACATTTGGTTAACTCTTGCAGAAAACATGATGTTTACAGTATCATACTGAACAGATACTTAAAGAGACAATATTCTTATCCCGGGTAATATATGAACCAAAACATAATCTGCATTTTTAAACTCATCGTTCTTCTGAGAAATTCATCAAAGCTGAAAATACTCTGTATTTACATCTTTCCTTCTCACATTTATGCCAGGTCTGTAAAAATGCATCATATTTCTGTGGAATATTCCAGGCAAAAATAACTTACATACTTCATGCAGATTTCGCTTCTCTTAAGTACTTTCACTGTCTGCCTATGGAAACTCCAAGGTCTCATGCAATTTATCTTTCTAAGATGTTTAACTGGGACTGATCCCAGAGTTTAATTCCCAGCCCACTGACTCAAATCCCTGGCTAGCAGTGTGTTTTCCACTTTGTCAGGAGTCCCAGACTGGAACTGCTTGAGGCTGCATTTACATCTCTCAGGGAAAAAGCTATTGCCTGGTGGTTCTGTCCTTGTTAGTCACAGGTAAAAAAAAAAAAAAAAAAAATTAATGATATATGCTAGGAATGGATTACTTCAACATTGCTTTGCTCACATCTTGAAGGATCTATCTTTCATTGATTTTGTTATTTAGAGCTTTTCTTGCCAGAGCTCACTTTTGCCTTCTAGGCTTTCAGAGAGATCAGAGTGTCCTGAACTGAAAGTTTTTGTCTAGTTTCAGTCAGAAAACTGTGTATGCTTTTGACTTTATTTATTTATTCATCTTTTTATTGGCAAACATTTGTTCTGAAGGCTAATGATCCTCTATTTGCTTATGAGAGATACAGAAATTTGTATGTGTGTGGGAAAGGAGTTTAATGTGACAAGTGAAAGTCATTTAAAATTGTTTTCATCAGTCTGTATTTTTGTCTCTCATTGAAATGAAAATCCAGGATAAACTGTTGTAAATCAAATATTAATATTGAGAAAATGCATTTTCACAAATCAGGTTCTAGATACTGGGGAGAATCCTAAGTAATAGAATTTGGGGAAAATATTTCCTCAGATTGAAGTATATAGTTTCACTTAACTACAAGCCATTTTTTGCAGCAAAATTGGTATTTTTATATATATGTATACATACACATATATACATAATACCACTTGGGTAAAAAATTAAATTAAGTATGGTAAATGTTAAACTTATTTCTCATCTCAATATTTAGAGCAAAAATATATGTATTGGCAAATGTTTTACATTCTTCTTGATTACTTGATTATAAAACTGATTGACCAGGTCTATTTTACCATAACAGTCTAACTAATCTTCCTTTACATGATGCTTTCCTACCCCTTCTCTTGACTTTCATAGATGTTTTATACCACTAAAACCCAATGAGAATATAGACAAAAACATTCAACAACACAGCCTGTGCTGTCTTATCCGGTTAGTTTGAGACCAATCCAGCTGTATTTACATGACCGTAACCATCCTGTAATTATACTTTTGTAAGGCTAACTTTAGCTAACTATCCTTAAACTACTGAGAGGGAAAAAGGGAGTAATTTGCTATAGTAACATTTAATCACTTCCACCCATGTTCTCCCTAGGATCCAAGTTTAATTTCCTTGGCATTACACATAAGCATTCTGGATTTTGACTATGAAAGACTTAAAAGCTACACAGCAGTAGACAAAGCATGACCAGAAAGAGGTAGTGAGGGGGCATCACAACACTCCTGTCCATCCATCTGAAATCACTCACTCTTTAAAGGGCATGGCCTTGTTCAGATTGCCTGTTTGGACCAGTTACTAGCCATGCTGAGGAATTATTTGGGAAAGCAGTAGGTGCATGGGCCAAAGCCCCACACCAGAGACCATGACACTGCTTCTGCAGCCTGTGGAGCCGTGTCCAGATCTAAGCCCATGCACTGACATTGTTAAATTGGTATGCACAGATATAGCCTGAGCACTTCTGGGACTATAATCTCTCAAGCATGTAGCACTTTCGTTTAGGTTTCCAGATGTATACTGGATTTCTCAAAGCCAATTTTAGTACACAAAGTGTTTTCTTAAAATACCTGCTGTGCCTATCAACTACTGAGAAGTAACGGGCACATTTTAAAGTTTTCTGTATTAGGAGAGTGAAGTTTGTTGATTATATAAGATTTAATTTGGAAGAGGACCATTTTACTTGAATTAATTACTGTTTAACTACATTTTAGGTCACTAACAATTTAAACATATAACAAAATGTTTCTGTTTCCCCTGGAGACTCCTGAACTACCAAAAGCAAAAAAACCTGCAGAAACCACAAAAAAAAGCAGAGCTACAGTAGCAGTCCTGTTCCTTTCCATGGCTCTGCTTATGGACAATTTTCGCAAATGAATCCAAAGCAAGCTTTTATGTACTTGCTGTGTTTTATGTTGTTATGATTCTAATGCACATACTTTCAATAATGGATTATTTTCACTTTATGTCCTAAAGTTCACTTATCTATATGATCAACGTAAAGTGGTCTGCAAAAGAAAACATAAACCAAAAGAAGTGATATAGTGTTTTTCCAAGCTTTGAGGGAGTAGAAAGGATAATAATTATGCATTTTATTTTTCATTTTTTGTCATTACCCAGACAAATTTGTTTAACGGTTAGAAAGGATGAATATCACATATTTCATTTTTCATGGTCTGTGCCTGTTTAGTTTTAGTAGTATGGCAAAGAGAGTTTGCACCACTACATTATTTCAAAACTGGCAGCTGAAAAGAGAATTGCCACTGGGAAACTACTTCAAGTTAAGATTTTATTCAATAGGAATTCTAGGCTTGGAATATTTAAGTCTTACACAAGGAGCTAAGTCATGAAATTCATTCATTGAAAGGACATGTTTTGCTTACATTGTCCTCTTGATCACATATTAAAATGCAATTGTGCAGTGAAAAGATATTAAAATACTAATTATGCTTATCAGGAATTTAAGAGATAATCATATGGTAATGATTGTGCCAGACTAGCTTTGAAGTATGTGACAGCTTTTCAAATGCTGCTTTCCCTAAAGAGAAAAGGAAAAGCATTTTTTGACCTTGGTCTTTGTTAGCAGTGTCAAGGTGCTACTTTTCAGTACAGTCACTGAAGGCACACCAGCTAGAAATTATAAACAGATGCAAACACAGATATATAAATAGTTACTGAGATAGTGGATTTAGGTGTGGAAAGTGATTTTTTAGGTGAAAAATTTAGATGAGTTATTACATTGCTATTTAGTAAGAGTAATATCTTATTTTATATAGTTAGGAATTCTATCTAAGGGAAAATTACGATTATGGATTTTCTCCTTTAATGTTAACTCGTTTCCTCCAGGGAGTTTGTGCCATTCTGGGCTGCCCAGTTGGGCATAACATCACCGCAAATTGATAAGACACACAGATTCACCAGCAAATCAATGAACACCAGTTTACAGCATGGTACTTACACCAAAGAAAAGCATTTTAATGAATTAATAATCTTTTTTATGATAGCTACTATTAAGCTGGATAAAGATATATTCTTCAGAACAATTCCAGGTTTAAGGGAAAGGAGTATACATTGCCCCAAAGATACTATTTAAATAGCTCAAAGAGAAGAAAATACATGAGCTTTGAGAGCTTGTGTGAGAGTTAGTGAAAAATAATCTACTTCAAATATAAATAATGTATTACTTATGTTGTTATTTATTATTATTATTATTATTCAGATAATAATTATATGAATAATATTTGCATCTGTATTTGTGTTTGGATCATCGCTAATTATTTAAGCAAGGCTTGTCTTCTCAATGTGTACTGAAGTACCATCTGAAGGTTCTGTTTTGCTCTGTAAATGGCTTATCTGGGAAGAGCTCCTCTTCACAGCATTTCTTTCCAGTTTCCAAAACCTGTCTCAGTCATCTCTCCGCATTTACAGCTAGCACAGTTCAGATTCTTGTGTGACAGCTCCCAAACTGTTGTACATTACTTTATGGTAAATTAAGGAAAACTGAAAGTGAGGGGTTGTTTACTTTAGAAAGTAGGTCTGTAAATTGGTTCATGAGCCATTGAACTATCCCTATATGAAAGACACGACTCAGCAAGCACCTGGGAACAAAGCTGCAAGTGGGAGCCACCGGAATAACCACAGCTAAACTTTACTTATCTGTGAGACAGATATTTAAGATTTTCCCTGTAGGACTGCATGAATATAATTATGTGCACTTGGCATTCTTGGAAATTTTTAGCTCAGCTGTTATAAAAGGCTATAAAAAACAGTCACCCATACTTTATGATGGACAAAATTTCCATGAGACAATCATAGTTATTGTCTTTATTTTGGCTAATTCAAAGCTAAAAAGCAAGCATTACAATTTCTCTGATAAAGCTAAATAAGAACAATTTGGAACTTGTGGACATGGTTACTTTAATAAAATGCTACCTCCTCTCCTAGTTGTAAATACATTATAGTAAAAAAACCCACTCCAAACAAGATGAATATATGGCTTTTTGTTACACCAACTGTAAGAACAGGTTTTAAAAATACAAAAGAATTTGCCATTCAAGTAGCATAGGGTTAAATTGCTGGATTAAAATGGCATTCAATCTAAAACTTTTGGGTTTGGGTTTGGCATTTTTTAAATGCTTTTTCTTTGTAATTAACTTTATCTTTATTTCCAAATGAAATATTTACTTGCATAAAGAATTTATTTTTTTCAGTCAAAGTTACTTGCAAGTTTGACACAAACTTATGATTAATTTTGAATGTCCCAAAGTATCACATTTTTACACTATTTTTCAAGGCAAGACACTTTTTCATTAAGGCTGAATCCCGCAGATCCGTACTGAAAATGAAATATATTCTTGGTTTGGAATTCAATTTGAAGTATTTATTGTTTCACTAGTTAATATAGCTAGTAATGCAGTTCTACATCAAGTTCACAGAAAGATTATGCTTCCTAGTGTTTTAAATGTGCAAAGATTTAACGGCCTGAAGAATTTAGTCTTGGTTACTGATTTTCTTTATGTGTAAATTCAAGATCACTTAAGTGCAAAGCCAACTGTAAATAAAATCTTTATAGCTGGACAAATATTTTAAAGTATGCTGTAGAAATAACTCTAAGTAGCTATAAGCTATCTAAGCTCATAATAGGAAAACATTTTGTCTTTTCTTTCACATAAAGAAAAAGCCACAAAGATTTTTCAACTCATATTTTTGAAGAAAAAAGTGCTCAGGTCTTGATTTACTTTCTAAAATGTAAAAGGCTGTTGAATGGTGAATGTCAGATAATGTGGGTGGCATATTGTGTTGAAAAATGACAAGGAAGAGAATTTCATTCATCTTCATAATCTCATGCTTCAGGGAATAAACAGACCAGTGCTTGAATCAAGAAAAAATATTTGTCTCTTCATCCAGCATTACACAGTTGACTATGTATGTATTCTGCCTTTTTTCTTCTCTTTTTTGTCTTAAGGTAGAACCCACTAAAAACCCTTCAGTGCATTTGTATGCCTCACTAGTACATGGCCTTATGTCTTTCATGTCCTCAGCAAGCCAGTGTCCTAACCACAAGAGCGTGGAGCCAAGATGCTTCCTTTAAATGTATGTCTCCATTTAGAATTAAGCATTACAACATGGACAAATTTCTGTGAACATTCAGAAGGATGAGACTAGGTCCAATACAAAAATATGGACCCTAATTCCTGTGTTAAAGAGCTTGATTTTCAATCCCTGAATACATATTTAAATATTGTCTTTCAGCAGGAAATATTCCAATATAAAAAAAAAGGTTCTGAAACATTGGACATAGCTATGAAATGGGATTATTAACACACCATTAACTATGTTGACTTAATTGTAACTACCTAAAAACCTAAAGTTGTGACTACTGTGCTACAGCTACTTCTCTAATATTGTCTGTTTTTTCCTACAGATAACTGTAGAAAATGTAGACTTATTTTTACTTGTGATTTTAGTAACGAAGTAACCACCTGCTATGTTTGTTTGTTTCAACTCCACAGAGACTCTTCATTTAGGAATTAGCAAATTATTTCACATTAAAAAGAAAAAAACACAGCACAATGGAATTCTGAACTTGTCAGAGATTCACACTGATATAAATTTTAATACTAATAATTATTCATAGTATACTAATTACACAGAGTAGATATTGTAACTATACCATAAACCACTAGCTTTAAGAAATAAACCGAACATTTTTGTCATATTGTTTGGAACTTGCAAACATCTACATCATGCAATGAGAAGTGATCTAGTACTGAAACAGCTCTACACAGATTGACACAAGCTAGTCCACGCAGCAGTGTGGTAACCAAAATTACTGAACTTCGTCAGAAATCTGTTTATCTGCAGTACTTTAGGACTAATCTGGAATTAATTTCTATGTGACTGTAATCTGTCATTAAACAGGGCAGGTTTCTTCTGTTCCCTTCAATCTGGGTGTTCATGATGAGATCAATTCTCTGATCTGTCTCACTGCAAAGTTATACCACAGCTAATGCCAGCACAAAGGAGATGGCTCCAAGGTGAAGACTTCTTCCATCAGCAAACTACTTCTCTGTTGCTTTTGACTGTTAATGGAACTGAATCTCAAGTCTGAGAGAAGGGTTATTTTTCTACAGGGATATCCCTGTGGTCATATGATTGTAGTGCTATCTATTGCATACTGTGATAGCACCGTATTTCCTCTTCATGTTAGATCTGTCTTTTCCTAGTTAGGCATTTAAATATGGCCTTTGACCAAAACAGTTTTCTTCTCCCATAATGAAACAGAACATCCTTTTCCCAAACTACATATATTTTTTTGCCTGGCATTATTGTCTTGCAATGGACCTTTGATCAAAATGAAACCAAATAAAAATTATTCCATCATCTTCAGAAGGGAAGGATTTCACTCTGTGTATTTACTCTGAAACTAACAAAAAAAAAAATCAGTGTTGTTTTGTAAGCATTTGGGATACATATCCAACACACCAGCAGAGTGTTCTTGAACATTAGGACTCAGCATTTAATGAATGATGTATTTAATGTTCACATGCTCTTCTGAGAAGAGAGGGCCAATCTGGAACAAATTCTAAACAGGATTACTATGAATTGCATGTTGCTACTAGGTATGAAGGATGCCTGATTATAATACAGAGCAAGAAGTACCCAGTCTCTGTCCCACCATGTGTATGTGGTTCAGGTGGCTCCCACAGAGACTTCAAAGGTGAGACAAGCATATTGTTAGGTTTGGGCTCAAAAATAATCACTGGTATATTCATATGATATGGCTATACCAGTCAGTGGTAGACTGTAGGTTTTAGAGACTGCTTCTTTTTTTTGACTGGAAATATATATCTGACAGTAAGGTCAAGGAGCCTTTTTGCCATGATTATTGGCTGCTTTGTAAAGAGCATGAGCAGAGCTCTGCTACAGAACATGGAATTCAAATGAGTTTCAGTATTAACAGCAACCCTAGACTCCTGGAAAAGACCTGCCAGAGCTCTATAGCCTTTGTCATCACCATCAGTCCACACAAATTAATGAATCTGTGCCAGGGGACAGATTGCATACTGCCTAAAAAAACTTTGCTTTTTTTACAAATGTCCATCAGAAGATTGATGTCTAGGAATATTTTGTAGAAGCTGTACAGTATTGCTGCACACAGCACAGCATCTCTGGAAGATGCTAGAAGGAGCTCAATGTCTCCCCTGCTATTCACAGGCATTTCAAAACCTTAATTAATCTCTAAAAGCATATGAAAAGAGCTTATGGTTGTTCTTTATTCAACTGTCCTAGAAAACTGCCAAGAGATATTGGTGGAATGGAACTGTTAAACAAAAATACTTTACTCTTATTGGGTAAATTAATCAGGTGGAAAACATTATGTCACATGATGTCAGCAAAAGTAGGACCAAAAAGAATATCTATATGATTTAGTGTATAAGCACTTCTTCAAAGTTACATGCACAGTTGTAGATTCTCTTAATTGTTTCATGTCTATGAGGACCTGCAATGAAGACAAATGGACTCTGTGAGTTGTTGGAATGAGATTGCTGAGTGGAAAACCCCCTGAGCAGCTGAAAAAAGGCTGTCAGACCACTCTTATAGGGTAGTATTATCTTTCTCCTAACCAAGAAACTGTAGTGTTCATGCAGATTGTGAATCCAAGTTAATTATAAATGAATTTACAAAGCTTCCTTCCTACATCAGTAGTTACAAAAAATGAAGAGAAAGAGGTGTAGTTCTGCTTTATAGAAATATCCAGATTTTATTACTTTCTTTTTTCATTACATTTTCAGATGGGGTCTGCAAATTGTTCTTGGGCTCTGCACAGACCTATTTAATGAAGCAGAAATATCCACTGGAGAATGAAAAGCAAAAGAAAGAGTAATTGCTTTCTAAGATCTTTGAAATTAGGGTGACAAGCATTAACTCTACATGTTAGAAAACATTGCTTTTGTGTTCACAGTCATTCCTACTGGTTTGTGAATGCCCGAATAAGTGATCTGTTCTAATGGAATAAGTCATTCTTCTTCCTTTCAATTCCCGAGGACCCTGAGTAGCATGCTTAGGTGGAGAAAAACTCTTGATCTCCAAGCAAAGCAAGATACCTAACTGAATGAAGAGCATAACAGTGAATTTCAGGGTGAGAAAAATAAAGAATGGATTTTCCATTAGCTATAACTTTTAAAGCTCTGGTGCACCCAACTTGCAGTAAAACTAAGGAAGGGGGGTGGGGGGTGGGGGGGAAGGGGAGGACGTGTAAGGTTGGCTTTTGTTGGTTTTAGTCCTAATTGTAACAACCTCTATTTTGACAGTGATGCTTTGCATGATTGGTTCCATTATGTCTAGTGCTGAGAGGCTGAATACTTTCATCTGCATAATGCTGTGATCAAGTATAATTAGCAAAATGCTATTTTGAGTCTGAAGCAGCTTTCTGTTGCCCTACCTATCTCAAAACTATTGTCTCATTAAGGAGCTGAAAATGATACCGTGTCTTCTGTCAGCAGTTCAACTTTTGTTATATTTGTCCAAGGGAGCTAAAATTCAATGAATTAGAGTAGCATATTGATACACTTAAACACTCTTAATAAAGCCAAGACAGAGAGCATAGTCTCCTAAATAGCTCAGAAAGAGCAGTTTATATTTGCAGTTACAAAACAGCTGCAGCTCACTGAAACACTGCTCAAGTTCTTGTTGCATATGTGCGTTCTCAAGGACCTTACAAGAACAATCTGTTAGCTGACATTAGCTACTCTGTAATCGTTATTAGACTATTTCATTAGTCCAATGCTGGTTATGTGATCTTGTCAGGCAGAGCAAGTGATCGTCTGGCTTTCGTGAATGAGTTCCCATTTCATTCATAGCATGAGCTGCTGTATTCTTTATCCTCCCTAAGGGTTAGGGAACTCTCAGGATGTCACCTCCTCCACCTCTGTGCCTCAAAGGAGAGTACTTGTGGTGTAGCCTATAGGGTGAATATAGACACAGTGCAGATGGGAACAGCTGAACAACAACTCAAATGACAGTATCGCACTTGAAATACTGCATTGATATATTTACAAAAGAACTAGCCCTTCTGATAACCTTCTCAGGAAAATAAGGATCAGATGTCCTTATCTGATTACAGTAAATAACCTACAATCATCCCAGTTAAGCAAATTACTATCCCAATTAAGCAGCAGTTCTTGCTGATAAGTATCATTACATTTAATTCCATTCCTTGGGAAATGTCATGATTAAGGCTATTTCTCAATTTAGTGGTATGTAATCTAATAGTTAAAGAAAAAAAAAAGTGACATCTGAAGCAGAAATGAGGAAAAAAAAGTTGAATACACTGGGAATATGAACACAGATTTGGGTGAAAAGCATCCCAGCAAGCTCTAAAGAAACTAGAAGGAATATTGTCACAATTGCTTCAGTTAGTTTTGATATCTCACAGAGGATAAAAGAGTCAGTTCTATGAAATGTGGTTTTATTCTTTCCTTTAAGATAGTGTAAGTTTATTATAAGAAAAGCAAATGCTCGATCATAGAGAAAAATTTAGAAGATGGTTAGAAACTGAGAAGAAAAATATCAGCTACCTAAAAAAGAAACTTTTTATAGGGGCATATTATAGGAGAGATTTCTCATTGCTGAGGTAGAATTTCTTGTTAAAATAAGATTGTTATTGATAGGCTATGCAGATATCATGTTTGACCTGGTGAAAATGCGGGAAGCAAGAGAGCAAGTTCAAGTGAGTATATTGAGTTACAATGAAGCTGGGTCTCCCATATTTAACTCAACAGCACCTGTCTATTATGGCATTATACACTAACGTATAAGGGGTTGCAGGAGCAGGATGGGGAACGACTTTTCCTGAAACATTTCAGGAGTTCCCAAGCTGTTGGGTTGGTTTTTTTTTCCCTTCTAGTACTTCACAAACCAATTCTAACATAAAGTGTTACTATGTAAAACTCAGAGAAGTTTATTTCCTGAAAACAGGAAAAGGAAATAGAAGTGCAAGTAGGAAATGGAACGTGGTAGTAAGGAGAGACACAGAAGCAGAAGGAGAAATACCAGTCTAGAAGCAGGGTCTTGCCAAGAGGGGAGCAGAAGCCAGCTAAGTACATGAGGCCTCTCTTTAGGGAATAGTGCTCTTTGGGGAGTGGTGCTGGCCAGTAACTTCTAACCCTTTTCCTTAGCCTTTTTCAAGAACTGCAGTGTCATTACCAGTGGTTTAAAAGGAAATGCATTCAGTAGAGCTGACGTATTATACCCCTAAGAGCTCACTATTTATACCGAGGATGTTATAGATTAGCAGCTTGTAATTTTTAAAGCACCTAGCAAATTTCCTAGAAAACACTGCCACAAATCCTTTCTGTTGTGACAGTGTAGATTTAGGGACAGAGGGAGTTTTCCAATGTCTCCTGGTCCACACCCTGCTCTAAGCAGGGCTAATGACAAGTCAGGTTGCTCAGGCATGTGCCCTAGTACTTACAAACTGGGAAAGGGAGCTGATAGCGAAAAATCTGTGAAGATGCTTTACAGGTTATCAAACTCCACAATTCTCTCATATTATCAAAGGACATAAAATCAATGCTCCCTTTAATTTGTGTTCTTACTGAAACTCTAAAGTATGTAAGCAGGTGGTTTACTCCTGTCCAAGATTTGTCTATTCTAATAGGTATTTTAAGCTGGGTAGAGGCTTTCCTCAGTTTGGACAACTCTGGAAATGTCAAAAGATATGTATTAACATACAATTTAAGCATAGTCTGTCTTCTGTAACATGAAGCCTTTCTACATTCAAAATCTAACTGAAATAAATGCGACCATATTAAACAGCCTCTGGTTTATCTGAAACAAATTCTTAGTAAAATTGAGATTATAATTTTGCTAGTGGTTCAGTATGAATAGATTTGTTTTTTTATAGTGGTAAAAAAACAAAACAAAACAAAACCACCAAAAAACCCACCACCACACAAAAAAAAAACCCAAGAACCCAATGTATGCATACTCCCAATACCTGGTCAGTGTCTGTATCTTTCTGCAAGTACTCCAAAAGGGTTTTGAATATTTTGAAATGACATTATCTAATAAATTGGTGTTGCTGTGTGTTACTCACTGTCCTCCCTAAAGCCTTCCTGGAAAAGCAGAGTCCCTAAAAAATACACTGTACCACATAAAACTAGTGGCAAAATACATGGGCAAAAGCGTTCTTTGTCATTAGTTATACAAGCAGCAAAATACTTTACACTTCCAGAAATTTAAATGTAGCATATGAAGTATAAATTCCAATGTAGTGCTGGTAGTTTAAAAAAAAAATAATGAAAAGACTGACTGAACCAGAATCCAACTTCCCAGGCAATCTAAGGAATTGTTAAAAAAAAAAACAAAAACCAAAAGAACAAAACCCCCCAAAAAACTCCAGTAGAGAGTGGTACGGTCAGAGAGGAAAACATAATCTAATACATCACTGCACATAACTTTCTGCAGGATGTGACACACTACAAAGGTCATTATGTCCATCACTACAGCCTAACATTTTATAGCAGAGTGTGATCTTCTTTGTTTGTGAAGCATATGTTAAACAGAAAGGGAATGGGGAGCTGGTTGTTATTTAAAGCTGACAGCCAGAATAACCCTTGTGCTTTGCCTTCAACTCCAAGTGACTTGGAGTATGCTTGAGGGATCTGTAGCTGCATGGTTTGTGAAAAGATATCAAGGCTGATAACACCAGGTGCCATCCATCCTTGCGCTTTTTCACTTATTATCTTCTCAATTATAACTGCCTTTTTTTTTTTTTCTAACAATGTGGTTAAATAAACATCTTCAAAGTCCACTCCTTTTACAAAAATAAGACTTTTTATTCAAAAAAAAGAACTCTTCTCAAATTTCAGGCTGCCTTGAAACCCCATAGATCTCCCTCAAAATGAATGCAGTCTGAATTGTCTGTATCTGTGTACTTTCCATAACAGAAAATGAAGTGGCTTTCTACCCTTCAAAAAAACCCTGAATGCTGGTATCACCTCTGCTGCAATCAGGAAGCATTCATATAAACAAAGCTCAACTTAATTGCTGTTAACTTCTGAATGCTACATTTATTTATTTGTTTTTTAAGAAAGAAAGTGTTTTTGTTTTATCACTGATGCCAACTGATAAGCAATTTTTCAGTTTTAAGATAAAACCATCCCTAAACTGAGCTGAAAAATTTCTAAAGGTTTAAATAATAAAACATATCCTGGCTCTCTCAGAGAGCACTGGAACTAGATAAATAAGTAGCACAGGAGTAAGTATTACAAATCTGAAATAGCACAGCATTCCATAGATTAGGGAAGCACACTGAGAAAGTGCCTGAGATCCTTGGTACGAGCAATGGGGGGAAAAAAAAAAGAAAAAAAAAGCAAGTAATTTGAACAAACCTAACACATAATTTTCTAAAGCATGGAACCTACAGCATGTAGACCTTGAATATAATGTGCAAATCAGATTGTGTTTTTATATCCATCTAGGCCTCATTAATTTTTTGGAACTGGGTAATTGTTTGCCTCTGCCTTTCACAAGTACCAAATATCAATACAGTGGCCCTTGAGTACTCCAAAAGAATGCTTTGGGGAAACGATTGCTAACAATATTTAACCTAAATCATTAGGCAAATACTTACAATGAATGGATTGTCATTTAGAGTCAGGATCGAATAATGATTTGTTAAACAAGTTATGCTAAGGGACTTAGCCACCCAATTATTGCATGTGGAAATCATGTTTCTAATGTTAAATAAGCTTTTCTGCTGATATAAAACTGCTAGAGAAATACCGCAAATGTTGAGCTTGATATGTTTAAATTTTTCAAAATTAAGATTTTAAGTGTATGAAAAAGTAGCATAGAGTTATCTTTACAGTTCTAGTTAAAAAAATACCTCTTGAAGTTACAGCTTCAATTTGATGTGTCAAAATTCAGTAAGCATGTTGAACTCGGGGAAGCATAGTAAATTAAGATAAATGTGATAAATCAAGAAATCAGAAAACCTGCTTTCAAAAAAAAAAAAAAGACACTTCTGATTTCTGGTTGGGGTTTGAAATGAAAGTGGTAGCAATCCCTCAAGTCATTCCAGAACTAAAGCAACTCTCAGAACACTTTGAAGTAGAGCTTTCAGTTTTAAAATAAAAAAAATTAAATCTGAAATCTCAGTATCACTGGAATTTTTTTGACATGTATGATGCAATGTCTAATACATACGGTCACCATTCTCCAGTGCTGAGAAGGTTAATCCACAAGAACTCTTGTACTGAGCAGGGAGATTCAAGATAAATGAAGTTAGTCAACTTAAAACATTAACAAGAAGGGTGCCACTGAACTCTGGTCCTCTTTATGCTTATAGCTATCTGAGTTAATGTTAGGAGGGAAGTGCTCCTGAGATCCTTTCACAAGAGCTGACACCCATAATTATGTTTAAAGGACAGGGATAGGATCTACTCTTTGATTACAAAATAGAAATGAGAGGTGAAACTATCAACCTCTGATAAAACTAGTGAGACAATTGTCTAAGTAGAGGGTCTAGGTTCTATCTTTTTCTCAATTTGGAGAGTTCAGACCCACATTTAATCAGAAAAGGCTATTTATTGAACATACACAAAACTATATAAGTTCCTTTTCTGGGTTAAGTACAGGTGGTCCATCCACATAGGTAAGGACCAGTGGCAGGGGTCCTCAAACTATGGCCCGTGGGCTGGATATGGCCCCCCAGGGTCCTCAATCCGGCCCCCGGTATTTACAGACCCCCCCACCCCACCCCACCGAGCGTTGTGGGGGGAAACCAAGCAGCCGCAGATGACTGCCTGCCACTGCATCCGCGGGCCGGCCCCCTGGTTAAAAAGTTTGAGGACCCCTGGTTTATTGTTTCTTGGCAGAATAGATGACATGTAATGATTCCGAGCCCACTGTCATCCCTACATGCTATCAATACTCTACTTGCCCCCCGCGATGGCATTCCCAGGTCCTGTCTAGATAGATAGAAAGGATCAGTTTATTTACAATTCATCAGTTTGTCTTAAAATAGTTCATGCTTGACTAGCAAACATGTACAATATCTACTGAAGTACAAAGTGCTTGATTTGATAGGTGATGAGCAACCTTTTTCTGTCAGGAGCTAGATTCCTAGTCCAGCTAATAACTCATAGTTGCTTTGATGCCATTTTCCACGTGCTTCTAGAGCAGCAGTCCTCAAACTATGGCCCGCGGGCCAGATACGGCACCCCAGGGTCCTCAATCCGGCCCCTGATATTTACAGAACACCCCCCCCCCCCCCCGGGGGGTTGGGGGCGGAAACCAAGCAGCCACAGATGACTGCCTGCCACTTCACCCGCGTGCCGGCCCCCTGGTTAAAAAGTTTGAGGAGCCCTGTCCTAGAGTAAATCCTATAAATGTAATAGTAGTGGCATTCATCAGCTCTTGAACTTGATCTTTAAGATGTTGGCACTTCTGTACTTTCTACTCTGCTGCATCTGCCAGAATACATGAGTCTGGTGACTACTCTTCTCAAGCCGCTATTGCAAAATCAAAATGCAAGTGTGCAGTTTACATCTTAGAGGGCAAAGCACACAGCAATGATGGAATAACATCTGGTTTCCAGTCCCAGCTCTTGTCTTTAACCCAGCAACTGCTAAAAAATTCTCTCTGGGTGTTTTAATTGCACAAAATAGGCAACTTTGAAGCCAAAGATCCAAGCAAAAGTAATTTAATATTTTTTTTCTTTTTCTTGTTTAATGGTGAACTTTGAGGTAGTGATTTGTTAAAAACTGCCCAGTTGTTGCTTTTGTTGTTCTGCACTATGCTGAATTCCCATTTCTTTTAAGGCAGCAAACAATTACTCTCTGCTGCCAGAGAACATCTGAGAGTGGAGAATCCCTTTCTACTGTATCACCTGGCATGCAGAAATTTTCTGGTGTGGGTTTTCCTTCTAGTGCTACTAGATGAAAGTAATAGAAAGCTTTACACATTTCAGACAGTGACATGATGATAATTCACACATTTATATTCATTCTTTAGAGACATTAGCATGGGCACATGTATTACCAACTTATCCTCCCACAAATGATTTTCTTCAGCTTCCTTTCTATTAAAGGTAGTGTCATTTCAGAACTGTAATGACTCTGACAGCTAAATAAAGATTTATTGAATTTAAATAAGAGTAATTAAAAAGTCATTCTTTATCACTATCCCAAAATTTTTGGGGATTCATGACAAATTTGAAGATAGGAGTAAAATACCTTTTTTATCTCTCCTCAGCTTCTGAGCTGAGTTCAGTTGCCGCTTCCTTCTGTAGTCACTGGTGTAACTGTACATTGTGCCTTTCCATCTTCCACTTGCCCATCCTAGCCATTCATGCGTGGCTCCCCTTTTACCCTGTCTCACCCACAAAATCCTTCCCTTAGATAATAGATGAGTCCTTTATTATTATTTTTTTAATATTCAAAGGCATTCTCAAAATTTATTTTTATGGTTTATATTTTTAGAGTTTTACACAGCATAATAATAGAATTTTCCAAGCTCTTCACACACAAAACTGATGTGAAGTTTTTATTATATTTTACAGGTTTATGATGATTTCATTTTGCACTACCACAACTAATAAACGTGTGACACAAAACACTGTTGATAGAAACACATTCTATGTGGGGTTTTTTTTCCTTTTTCCTTAGTAATATTACAATCTTGTCTTAAGCCTTGCAACTTCTTACAGTCATTTTATATAATGCGTGAATCCGAATTGAAAATACTTATGGATGATCAAAAAATATGGCAAAATATGTTAAGTTTCCCTTGTATATTTTAATGGGAAACTTCCTGGAAAATCATGTATAAATGTGGTAACTTTTTAGCTTTTTTAAAAATCAGCTGGGGAGAAATTTCTATCCAGATATTAAATATAAATGATTCTCCTTTTTTCTCTGTTGTTTAACATTCATCTTCTTCACACCTTCTAGGGAACATCTGCTTCATGCAATGAACCCAATAAAACAGCCTGCAGAACAGTTAACAATACATTATGACTAAACCTGTTAGGTGTACTAATGAGGTTTTACTGCTTGCAAGTTTTTTACTGCTTGCAAGTTTTTTACTGCTTGCAAGATTTGAAAGAGCCCGGTCTAGGGGGCACAGAGCTAAAATACATGAACAAGCTAACTAAGATTGGTGTTAGCTCAGACATCTCAATCACACATAATTTCCCACTGCAGGCTTTGCTAATGCTTTTGAAAGAGTAGGTTACTTTCTATCTGATTCAGCACTTACTACTTTTCTTTATGCTTAGTTGCTCGGTGAATGTCAGAACCAGTTGAACCTTTCTTAGGTTAAATTGGGATGGTCAGGTATTTCTGCTCATAAGGGATCAGGGATTTTTACTGGTTTTATTATAACTTAAGAATAAGAAATAAAAATACATCTTTATTGTATGAAAGAGTTAACAAGGAAGCGTGACAGGTCAAAATGTAAAACTGAAGAAGATAAAAAAAGATGGCAAACTACAGCAAATAATGTAGGTCCCCTTCCCCAAACATTGTGCTAGTTCTTTTTGGTTGTTTTTTTGTTTTTCCTCTCTATCTGTCCATTTAATGTGTTTTCACACAGTCCACTTCTTTTTGTTAAAAGCAAGACTTTACCTACCTGCCTTAAGTCTAGTCCCACTAGCAGCTTTGGTGCTTATGAATGTTTTCCCTGCTCTCCCTGCTTCTTCTCTTGGCTGTGTCTGCTTCAATGTGTTTTACTTTGCCGTGTAATCATTACGGATGACAATAAGAAAACATTTGAACATAATTTGTATGTAGGCAAGTGTGTCTGGGAGAAATAAAGAGCATGGGAGAGAACATGAATTAGAGTAAACCAAGAGACAATGGACTTTACTTTTTGATTGTAAAAATATGACTATGTAAACAATTTACATTATTTGCTGGTCCTTCAGTAGATAAATACTTGGTGCAACAGTGGAAAGTTAAGACTTCTTCTAACTGAACTGCAGTTTTACAATTAAATGTATGCTAATATAGTCACAAATAGTCTGTGGGCTGCTAGCATACCTGTTACTAGCATTAGCAATCAATCAGCTTTAACGTTAGCCTTTGCATGCAGTCCCATTTCCCATTGCTACATACTAACACACATTTAGCCCCACTGGTGTAGAAGATTTCACTCTTCCTCCTGACTGTTGTGTAGTCCCGATACAGCTTTCATTAGACAGGAGGCATGGACAGAAATTCACACCTGTCATGTTTGTGTCCCTTTGGGTTTTCACCTGGGGACGGGCACATTAAAAGGGCTATCTCCATCACTTGGCAAAAAATTACTTAAATTTTGTTTTGTTCAGTATTTTCTAAACACAATTTTGTTTTCACCTTGCAAAGGCAGGAACTGAAATGCAGTTTTCAGAACACAGCACTCCCTGAAAGTGTGGTTATTTGCAAAATGATATGGGTGATACTATACTTAAGAACTGTATTTAAGTATATGGCTCTTAAGTAGATAGTCTAATTATTTTCTTTTTTGGTTAGTGTTTGTTTGTGGGGTTGTTTTTTTTGTTGTTTTTTGGTTGTTTTTTAATAATGTGATGCTGTAAACTAATGCTGTCAATAAAACCATAAAAAGATGAAATGTATTTGTTTAGTTTTATTTTCTGAGGTTTTCTATGATTCTACCAGTGAATATTTTTTTCTGGTTCTGTTATTGTAAGTATCAGATTCTTTAAGCCTGTCTTGTTTCTTTAAGAAGAAATTCTGAAGTATCCTTAAGATTAAATAAGTATGTAGTCCTCATTTAAGTAATACTGAGAAATACTGAACAGTTAAGTCACAAAGTTCCTAGCAAACAATTCTGTAGCTGAATGATCAAAAACTAGAGAACTAATGTATTACGTTGTTATAGCAACTGAATGTTAGGATTTCATTTTATGTAAGCAGAACTTCAAGGATTATCCTAGGCAAATACAGTAAACATATTTGCAAACAAATTAAATATTCCCATCCAGATAGTCTATCTCCAGTAATCATCAGTTATGTTTAGAGTAGAATTATCTAATGTTTTGGATTCCCAATGACTTTATCATTAATCTGGTTTTGTACAATTTTATTGTTTGTTGTGTGTTATTATTGTATGCTATATGTTTTTGGCAGATGACCACGCATAATTCTTTTTGTCCAATCCGATTTCAGCTAGCGCTGGTTTTATATTTTATTATTCTCTGCAGCAGATGAGTGTTCTTTTTTGCCTGCTTCAGCTGTTACTTTAAACAACAGCTATTTCCCTGTCATCTGTAGGCTAAGCTGCCCTGTCTTTTCATGGTCAGTGTATGATTCCTTTATTTCTACACATGTTTCTTACACCAGGGGCAATCTCTGTGCTGGCAACAATTTATGGCAGTGTGAACTGAGGACCTAGTTTAATGTGGTTAAGACTATTCTGTGCTCATGTAATATAGGAGCTTGTCTTTATAAGGTGATCCCTGGTGTTTACTTAGTTTCTGTTTAGATGCTCAAAGGAGGTTTTTTCCTCCAATGCCACAATGCAGTTGAGCAAATGCTGAATATACTTAGCAGGCAAAGAACATTGTTATTTTCAGTTCAAAAGGAAATCAGATATGTTTTTTATATGCCATTTTCAATACTGATTTTGTTTAATATCATATTTTTAACTGAGTTTGTAATTTCCAGTATCACATTTAATAAGAATTTCAGATGTAGTCAGTCACCAGATCATGAGAAAAATAGAATCTAGGTGAATTAACTGCTTTCTAATATATGTATTATCTTGTAATTAGTAACTTCATGTACTAATGTAACTGTGTTTTCTAGACAGTAATTGGCTCCTTTTTTAGTGGCTGGCTCAAAAGGAGCAAAATTTGACTGCCTTTGAGCATTGATCTTCACTACTGTATGCCAGATCTCATTCTTTCAATTAGTTTTTCATTCTCAGCTTCAATAGTGTTTCTGTTCCTCAGTTAAGTACCTTTTCCCCACTTGCAGAAGAAAAAAAATAATGGAAAAAATCTTGCAAGAGAAATCACATTGTTTTCCATGCACATTAAGAAATGTGATAAACAGAGTTATTAAATGTATTTGCAGATTTTCCTCTAGGGCAAAGTATACTTTAGCAGAATATTTTTTTTCAAATTTTTCTCTGCAGTAGGAGTCTGCCTTAGATCTGTAGAAGTGTGAGTCTGTCAATTAAACTCGTTTACAGATACACAGGGAAAAAGAAATAACTCACCAAAAACCAATTGAAGAAGTAATTGTTGAGTAAATAACTATCAGTACATCCAAGGTAGAGATTTCTGTAACTTCGTGACACCTTGTTTCAATCTCAAATAGACTGAAACAAATAGCTGCAATTCCTGTATAATAGGCTTGCTTACCTGATAAAACAACCCTCAATTGTCTTGCGACAGATTATTTTAAAATATAACACATGTAAATCATAAACATGAACCACCAGGGAGATAGCTGCTATATTAGCTATGCTATAATTTGAGAGAGAGAGAGAGAGAGAGAGAGATAAAGTTATAGTAACTCGAGCTGAAGCAGTGTCAAAATGATTTGTATCTGATAGTCATGAGACTTTTGACGTAAGATATAAGATAATTTCACACTGCATTATATAGCCTTTCAACGACATACTGATGTCTGGGTGTTGTGGTTTCCAGCCTGTGGCACACATAAAATGAAACACACTGCTGAAATATTTGGGTACTTTATATTACCAAAATGTTTATGTTTTCATTTGTAATTGCCTAATATTTTGACCAATTTCAGTAAGAGCATAGACCTATTTTCATGAGTTAAGAGATCAGAACATTGTGATAAAAGATTTTATGTAAAACCACAGAATTGAACACTGGCACTATGTTACCAAGGAGCTAATGAATCACTAAGTATAATCATAGTTGAAATGTTATGTTTGTAGATGTTTATTATTTTATTTCAAAATATCATATCCTTATTTCAACACTTTCTGATATATAATTTATTGGTAATAACTGCATTAGGTGAAATCAATGAACCATATAATCTGCCATGAAAGGTAGTCAGTGCTGGATGTTCATATTAAATAGGAGGAAAAGTTATAGTGGATAACTGTGACATAGCTACTGCATCTAAGAAGATTCTTCATATTCTCAACAATTAGTGAGTAGACTAAATAATGTGAACATATACTGCTTAAAATTTGGCTCATTTTCCATATCAAATTGCTACACATACATTGGCATCTTTTAGAAAGGAACTTCTGAATTTATAATAAGCATCAGTATCTTTCCAGTGTGTCTACAATTTAGACTAAGCGCCTCTGAAACTCAGCACTTAAGTAAAATTTTAGCTGATTTCTAAATTGAAATAATGAATAATGAAAGCTGTTCTTTTGGTATTTTTTTATTATTATTTATTATCATTGATATTGACAAAATAGGTTCTGTTTAACAGGGTGTTTTGCAGCCAGATGTTAATCAGTTTCTGATTTGAATAATGCAGTTTTAAGAGCATTTAAATGCAGACAATAGTGAAAACAATAGTGGTTTGCATAGCACCACTCATTTTAATGAACTCTGAGAATTTCTTAACAATAGCCTCTGTCTCACTACACATTTCAAGCAGATTTCAAGCATGTGCTCACAAATCATCAAATGATTTCTGTGGTTAGTAATGTACTTCCCCAGAAGCTCCATTTGAGATGGTATTAGACTATAAATGTTCAGAGATTGCTTTGAGTGGTTGAATCAACAGCTGTCAAAGTAGTTTATAAAAACAGTAATGAATCTTCAGTCTCAATAATATATTCTTTTGAATACTAAAAAGTAATTTATCCAAATCTTTGTAAACACAAGCACCCAAAATAGCACAGTAATTTTACTAAAATATCTCTTTGGCAAAACCTCCTATTAATTGCAACAGAATGTCTGTGGTCTTTGTATAAACTCCAACAATTGTTGTATTCATTGAGCTAGTCATCTTGACAGAGTACTAGTTGGATAAAATAATAATCTGGACCAAAACTGAAGGAAGCTTCATAATTTAAGACAAACATAACACATAATTGAAAGCATATTCAGAAACTATTTTCCAATACTTTCTTCAGTGTAGATCCATAATTACCTCTAATTTTAAATATTCTCAAATGAAGCCATTCAAATATATTTTTCTGAACTACCAACATTACCTCATGCCTAACTAGCAGCATGCCATCTGATTTTGTTCAATAGAGTTCCCTTTGCAGAGTGAAACTCTGATTGTTACCATCTTCTATTTCACTTATTTAAAAATTCCCCAAGAAAGAAAAATCAATTAAAAAATATGTTAAAGTGTCTGTGCATGTGTGTACCAACTGCTTGTTTTGGAAGAGGATAGAAAGTGTAATACTCATTGTTCAAAGATAAATTCTGTTGAAACTTCAGGTACAAGATTTCTAAGGCTCTAGTTTAGTGTCTAGTTTTTACTAGCAATAATCCTAATTCCGCGCACACATCTCTAGCTCCTGCTGTCATTTTTGTGGAGAATAACATCACTTTTCTTTCTCTTTCCAAGGCCCCACCCCCCCAATCCCCATATTTTTGTATATGGAACAGTCCCTTATCTCAATGGGAAAGAAAGAAAAAACATATCAGTATTTTGACTTTCCTATAACATGAAAAGATTTAGTGGTTTGAGTAGGTTTAACTTTGGCCTTCCTTCACTATTCCCAATAGCAAGTATTAATAAAACCTAGTCTATTCACTTTAATTCTTGGACATTCGTTTGCTTAAAAATTTAGAAGATGTAATCTTTTGATATTTTAATACTCTTGAAGCACTAGTGAATTTAGTAATATTTTGATCCTATGTTTGCTTTATTTTATTTTTGGTTGCTACAGGGGAGCAGTAGTTTGATTGCAGTAAACTATGTCCTCTATGGAAAACAGAGAAACCTCTGTACCATAGCAGGGTCTTATTCCACAGCACCCAGAATGAAAGGAAGGTCTCTTACTGATTTTAGTATTATTTGCTCATGCCATTACTGGTAAATACATGTGATCACAGATGTGCACAGATACAGTCTTGAAGGACCGATTTCAACAGAGTGGCTGCTGCAAAGCTCAGAGTTGGTCCCCAGTTCCAATCATCACTGCCGTCACAGTTGAACCTCTGAAGCCAATATCATATTCTTTTGTAATTATTAGTATTAAGTTTGTAACTACACTGATCATTATTTAAAAAAAAAAAAAAAAAAAAGGTAGTCAAATATTAAATGAAAGATTTTGTGAGGCTTCTCTTCTTCCATCACTTCTTAGCAGTAGCTCACTCTAATAGCCACTCTGAGTCAGGATATTTTGGGGAGTTCATATTTCAGCTTAAATCTCTTAAAAGAACCAGTCACCATTTTAGTCAGGAGATAAGAAATATTGACTGACTGTGCGTAAGATACTGAGTGAGTTGCATTCACACCCTAGGCTACTGGCCAAAACCAGATGTAGCAGCTGGTGTTGTTCGGTCCATCTGGAAATTGGCTATAATGCAATAACTTCTTTCCCTGAAATGGGCTGTAGCTGAATTGCCACAGCCTATAAAACTGAGTATTATGTTTTGGGGGGAAAAGGACAACGAAAGAACTTATAGAGTTTATCCAAAGTTATATAGGCTTTGATAATAACCACAATATTTTCAAGTCCTTCAGTAGTGTATTAAGTAAACTACACAACTAACACATTCCCAGAAAAAGCAGAATTGGATGAGATGTGTGGTGTAGTATACTCTTCAATAAATTGTTTTTATTTCTATTGATATTTTTTGTTCCTACATAGTACTGTGTGTTAAAGAAAGCAAGATTTTAAAACTGTGTCTTGTATTTTAAGAGAATTCTGTCTGTCTTCCTCTGCTGTGGATATCTGCTTCAGACATGGGTACTTAGGTGTATAATAGAGGCTGCACTTTCAATGTGTGTTTCTATTTACCTGCTTGAAATAACCAGACAGTGAGAAATATTGAGCCTTTGAGCTGTAATAAACCATAATCGGTATTTTTTTTATTGTATTTTTTAATTTTGTCAATATCTAGATATTCCAATTGTATAGGAAGGGCTAATGATTTATAGACATGATATATCATGGGAGGCAGTATACCCAGTTTTGCATACTATTATGTTAATATTTCTTTCCTTTTTTATAAAGGTTGCGTGAAAATTTGATAGTTGTTGGTTGTTTCCTTTCTCCTTAACCAGCCAAACATGGTTTTCTTTTTTTGTGATTGCTGTTATTTTTCATGAAGACTTCCTACACTAAAATATATATGGGTTAAAAATTTGTAATCATACATTTCTTTTACATATGACATCAAATATGTATGGTAACAGGTCATACGTATTTTCTGGAAGCTAATAACATGGCTTACTTCAAATCACTGATTAGAAGGAAAAACTTTCCATCCTATGCCATGACCAATCCTAAAGCCTGGCCTTTTTCTATTTGTACAATATAAAAAATCTGATCTTAAACCTTACTGCTTTGCCAAGTGGTCTATATAACACATTATTTCCACATGTTGTGCTTTTCCATTAATGACCTTAAGAACAAAGAAATTGTCATTAAAAAAATAATATTCTGGAATGTTTTATGTGTTGTTTCTATGTAATTTACTATTTTTAAAAGCATCTCCAAGCAAGCAAAATCTGCTAAGTAAAATTAAATTATATTGTTACTTCGTGCTGAATGCATGGAACAGTAAGAGAGTTAGACATAGACAACTCAATATATATATAGTAAGTGATTTAACTGCCAGATAGTTATATCTTCACACTTTTAGTGATCTTAGTAAGAACAGTATGAAGCAAATGTGATGATCCAGTGCAGCAAGACAATAGGTTCTGAAACCCCTGAAGTAAATAGACTGGTCACTTTTTTTGGAAGTAGGCTTACATAAGGTCCCGTTTCTGGGGTATTAGTTCTCAGTCCTTGAAGTCTGAAAGTCATGGCGTAGCAATATTTGCATTGTCATATTGATTTATTTTCTTTTTCACTCTCAGCAGAGAAGCTCTTGATTCCCTATATCTCCTTATCTGAATGCTGATATCCTTACCAACATGTTCATTATGGTTAATTTTTTTTATTGTGAGCTCCATGTTTTCTATATTTGTAAAAAATTGTTTAGATTAGACTGTCTCAATGGCACTGAATTTCAAAGAGATTCCATTTCTAAAAAATGCTACAAAGCTGGATGTGGAAAGGACAGAATTTTAGCATTATTCCTGAATTTGATTTTCCTACATACTGCTCAAGAAGTTACAAGTTTCATTTTTTAAGGAGAATTTTGACAATGTATTTTCTGCTATATAAAACATTTTGTGATAATTTACTTTGGTTTTATCTAACTTTCCCTTACCTTCAGTGATGTATGCATTTCTATTCTGTTTTGTTTTAAGTTTGGTTAACTTTGTGCATTTCTCAACAAGCCATATTAATCCAGTGAAGTCAATCTGTATGTACCACTGATGTTGCATCTTCACTAGTATTTTATGGAGGAGTGAAATATGTTCGGAAATATCTAACCTGAGATTGGATTTTGAACTAGTATGAACTTAAGGATTTCAAATTTTTTTTTTCTCAGTTTATTTTTATTATGGCAGATTTTGACTTTTCTTTCAAGGTTTTAGTCACATTCCTTCAAGAAAGTCATTATTTGGAACACTGCAACATGCAGCTACAGAATAGAAATCACTAGTAAATTGTGAGGAAACACATCTGTTAGACTAGTGAGTACAGTACCAACAGAAGAAGAGACACAAGGAGAAAATAAGATGACAGTGTAAGAAAATTTAAAAAATAACTCCCCCCCCCCCCCCAAAAAAAAACAACACCACCCCACCCCCCCCACCCCCGATGGTTTCAGTTTCTTGCAGCAGAGCACACTTAAAATGAAGGATAAACATTTTCAAGTCTCAGTTATATGGTGATGCATCTGCTTTCTAAATTAGCTGCTGGAAAGCTAAGCATATCAATGAGAAGCTGTGTTGTTTAGAAACAAACCTCTGATATTTCTAGGTCAATTATACATATTTAGGCTAGTCTTAATGATAGCTTGCCTTTATATATAATTTTTTGGTTTGAATTATAAGCAGACAAAAGAGAGTCAAAGGGGGGAAATATCACTATCTTCATTTTAGCAACAAGAAGTGACGCAAAGCTTTAAGTGGTATCTCAGTTATTTGCCTCCAGTCAACATAGCTACAAGATTGTGAAAGGCTTTTCCCTCTTCTAGGAATGGATATACTCTTGTCTTTGTCTCACAACCTTATGTTTAGGTTAGATCTGGGCATATATCCATCTCCCAGCTCCACAGCTGAGGAACCAAAGCTTTGGTTCTTACAGAACAAAAAATGATTTAACACAATGAAAGGCTCTCATGCAACACTCCAAATAGAACCCAGCTGGGAAATCCCAGTGATGGTGTACATTGTTAAACCTAGCTCCTGTGAATGAAATCAAGACTTAAGTTAAAGAAAATAGCATTTTTGTATGATGCAAGGGGAAAACAAGTTGTTTCTGATCAGGGTCCATGAATGCCAGGATCTGAAGTAGGGGTAAGTAATAGTAAGTTATGTTTGGGGCCGAAAGTCAAGCCCTGCCTTGTTCTACTTGTTCCTTTGACTATGTTTCAGACATGTATACTTCCTTAGCATCCTACTATCCTATTGTATTGCGTTCCTGTTGCCACAATCCTTATTACAGAGTCAGTGAGAGGGTGGAGATACTGATTTCTGCCTCTCCTGGGCTCTGCCCTGTACACAGAGATTGGGCTTCAGTATCCATTTTGGACTCTTACCACCTGTAAGCTCCATTTTAAGGGAAAATAACTTCTTGTTACCTATACCATCTACAGGATCATTTCAAATATTTATGAGCTTTCTTTGAAGGGAAAGCTAACTTCCTTTAAGAAGTCCAGTAGTATGTTAAGGAGGATATAAGACTGAAATGCTGCTTTTATTATCAGCTTGCTTTTGAAGTGCTATTGTTTAATTTTCTCTTTAGTCATCCTTATTCTCCTTGAGAGAATGCCTCAAGCTTGCTCTTTTCACAGAATGTCATGATTTCCTTGTTTCATCCACTGCTTGGGAAGAATGGATTTTATTCAGAGTACAGACTCCTGTGCAGTGTACTTTCCCAACTTGCAATATTGTTTGTTTACAAAGATCATGAGCTGCTGGAGAGTGGAACAGAATAGAGTTTTCTGTCAGCCTTGGATGTGCATAATCTGTAATTTCTTAGCGTTTGATAGCAAGCTATTGTACAGCACAGAGCTATGTTAATTATACAGGGTATAATTTCTTTTTTTCATTCATTGAAAAGTAAGTATGAAGTAAATATGACATCCATATTGGAATGACACATTTTCTGAATTTCTGAGCACATAGTATGTGTGCATCTTAAAAATGAAATCCTATCTTACCTAAAGGAAGTATATTGCAAAGAACTGAGAATTAGAAAGTTTTTGAGATTACAGAATAAACAAAAAAAAAACCCCAAGTTTCTCAGATCTAAAACTAATTCTTATAATGAGGCTAGGGAGGAAATTAAAGGGTTTGGGTTTTTTTTAGAAGAAATTGTTAATTTTTCTGAAACATTTTACAGAAAAAGTTTGACACTGATGATATTCCCAAAACCCCTGCCCAGCTTTCTAGACTGCTTTCATTAGCCCTTAAACTTAGCTTTTGGTAAACCCTAGATTTTTGGCCTTAACTGTTTCTAATACTGTTCAAGAATGATTTCATAGATTTGAATTTTATTTTTGACTCATAGAAGGCTGAAAATCAGTATCCAATGAAGCTGAAAAACACTGAGTGAAAAGTTTTTAGGAATGTCATAGTTATTTTCTTTGCATAAATAGTTGCTTGATAAGATGTCCATAAAAAAAATTCATTAAGTCTGAAAGAAGAAAACATTTCAGAGATAATTTGAAACCAGTATACCTCATCTGTGTGAGAATTCTGACATATCTCAGTTTTAGAATTGTGAATTAGAAAGAAAAATATGAATTAATTACTAACTTAATTGTAGACAAAACAGCATAAGATTGAAGTCATTTAGGAGAGAGAGAGAAAAGCCTTTGTTTAGAATCTATTGAATCAACTAATGCAACATGACTGAATAATGATGTATAATTTATTTGTAAAATACAAAGCAATCACGTGTGAATTTTAATTTGTCATTGTTAAGTTGTAATTTATACTCCTACAGGTACTCTTAAGTAATCTGCAATATATAGCAATGGAAGCAGTACTGGAAAATGAAAAATGATAGGCATACAAACCAGACGGTATTAACAGAAAGCAAAAAAATACAGGATGCTGGGCTTCTGGTAGCTTTTCCGCATTTGTTCACCTGCCAGGTAAGAAGATGACCTGCTGGATTGCCGTACCTCTTGAGAAACCACCCATCCAGGACCTGAAGCCTGCTCCTAGATATTCATTTACCTCTGGCCTGGCAAGGGGGAGACCTCCATATCCTCCAGGCAGGCAGTTAGCAAAGCTGTCTGAGATTTCTTTCCTGCTTTACCTGGGAAGATGGAGAGGAGACCTGGTCTGTCAGAAGGCAGAGTGGCCAATGGGGAATGGGTCAACAGCCCCCTGGGCACTCAGCTGACAACCCCCCTGTCTGCATTGCACAGAAAGTTTGATGCAACACTTGACAGACATATCTAGCTGTATATTTAAGTGTCATTGTTGAGGTTTTTTTCTGGTGGAAAACTGAAGATGAAATTATCTCATACAGCTTTGATTTAGAATTGGTCTATTATGGCAGCATCTTAGTAGTTTCCACCTTATAGCACTGGAGGGTGTAGTACAGGCAGCTGGCAGGTTCATAGCTTGCACGGTTTCCCTCCTAGGTGCTTTGGATCCAGAAATTACTGTATGGCCTGTAATGAAAGTAATCTTAATATAATGATTGCCTGAGCTTCCTAGTAACAGCCATTTCTTAGGGGTTTTCTCCCTGAAAATGCTCCTTCTAAGAACAACTACTGACTTATTCTGGATGCCACGTGTTCACATTGTTGAGAGAAATATTGGGAGTAATTAGTTTGCCATAATTATCTAAACCATTGCTAGGGTTGTTCCTCTTCCTTTCATTTAACAGTTTATATCTGAGAATATTTTTTCTTTTTGTTGAATATTAATCACTTGAACACATTTACTTTACACAGTATTCTCAAGTATTGCTTCTGACAGCTCCATTCCATAGAAACCCTTCTTTTTCCCCAGTTCCACTTAACTTGCTTTTCAGCTAATATATTTTATTTTTGTAACGATTGTAAACATTAATAATACATAGAAAAATTAAGTAAAAAACCAAAACCACAATCCTTTTCTTGAATAATAGATATATTACTTTTGTGTCAGTTCTTAGTAGGCCAGAATTTTATTCTAGCAAAACTGAAAATTTTCTAAACTATTTAATGAATCCCTGAAATCTAAGATCTTTTTTTTTACTTTATAGTTTTTAATTCATGGAATTGGAAATGGAAACTCCAGGGAAAAAAATCTCCGGAATACCATGCGAGTCTGATTGTAAATTAAAGACTTTCAAAATGAAAATTTTCTGATTTTTTTCCAGCTATACTACTTTGGCCTAATAAAAGATTTCTCCTTTATTACAGGCTTTGTTTGCTTGCACTGTGTATGTGACCTGGCACATGTAATAGTGAAGCTATACATATTGCAGTATAAAGTCAAAGGCAGTCCAGGTTATTATTACTTTTTACCAAGGTTGTTTCATATATTATTTTTTTTAATATAAGGATCACCCTTCCGTGAATGTTGTTATATTTTATTTACACCTCTTAAACTTTAGCAAATTGCGTTTCCAAATTATATAAGACTGAGGCTGCAGCAGGTAACAGATACCGTTAAAATGGTAACTTCTCTGCCTTCCCCATTTAGAAAAGTATCTAGCTTTGTTTCACGTTTGTTCTCTCAGACTGTTAGAAATCACAAGCGTCCTTTGTGTTCACCTGTCTGTGACTCCCTCCCTGCTCCCCTTTCTGTAGATCATTCTTTTCTTCTCCTTCTCAGGCTACAGGGGAGCTGTAAATTCCTGGAAAAAAAGGAGAAAGGAAGTGCTATAATTACCAGCACAAGTAGTTTATGTAAGCCAAGTAGCAACTACCTCCCTTTGATCACTAACAGCAGTGTGGCTGCTTTCAAATGGAGGAGGAATAACTTTCTGTCACTGTTAGCTGGAGGTATGGGCTCTCATTCACCAGATTAAATGAGCCAAGCAGGTGCCAAGGATAATGGGAGCTAAGCATTCCCTGGTCTGTGCAAGCGGTTTGTAGCCCTCTCTAACACTTGGGAAAGGTGCTTAGAAATACCCCTTTCAATAGGAATTTGCAAAAGGAAACAGTGCAATGCTAGAATTAGTTTGTGAAATTCACTGGTCTTACTGGTGGTTTTAAAAGACCCCTTTAACATTAAAAGTTTATAGTTTTCTGTAAACCTCAACCTCTTGCTCTTTTTTCTTTGAGCTGTTGTATGCAGTTTTAGTTGGTTGCTTTTGAGCAAATTATAGCTGACAAATAGATTGTTACAGTGGGCATGAGGAAATAAGGGACTATAAATGCCAGCCACCCATGAACACATAAAGATGACAAAGAAAACCAATGAACTAAGTCAGAAAATGTCACCTGTTTGATTCAGATGGGACCACAGCACTGCTGTATGAGGCTAGCTTTTACCTTATTCAAAATAGCAGTCTTCACTAAATATCATTGCCTTGTCTTACATCTGGGGGAAATAAAAAAAAAAAAAACAGAAAAATGAAGTATTCCCTGAAAGTAAAGAAGATTGGCTGTGGTTTTGAGATATTCTTATCTGTTTTGGTTTTTGTTGTTTGGTTGTTGGTTTTTCTTTGTTTCTTGCGGTCTATGAACAGGAAAATAGAAGAAACTTTTTGCATATTTGCAACTTAGTTGGTTCATCCTTTATTTTTCCCTTGGAGAGTTCGTAAAGAGTTTTACTCAAAATAACTAAATCCTTACTTTGGCATTTTCTTCCTTGGGAATGAGTTGTTTCAACACACAAGCAAAAAAAAAAAAAAAAAAAAAAAAAAACCAGAATGGCAAAGGCCGTTTTGACTTTGTTTTTATATAGGACAAGCTAACATTAAAAATATATAGAATATGAATGCCAGACATAATCTACATTTCCTGCTACACCTTGGTCCTTTGCTTTTAAGGAATATATGTAGACTACATGTAGATTATCCTTTCTCCACATCGCACATCTTGTGTTACTCCTCATATTCTATCATAGAGAAGACAATCTCGGATGTCTAAAATGAAGATGTATCTTATAGACTGAAGCTGCCTGCTGCTGTGCCTGCTGTCACTGCTCCTGTCACCAACATAAATGCTAGCAATCAGAGCAACAGTGAGGGAGACAGAGGTGGTGACAAAAGCAATAATGTCAGGAAAAGGAGCAGCAGTAGTGCCACATATCCAGCTGCCATAATTCACCTGTTTGGAGAAAGCTCAGTTTATGCACTGCTGTATTTTAAAGCCTGGAAAATAAGACTTTGCTCATCTTTTTAGTGCCTGATCTTATGAAGGTTTATGTGTATGTTCAGCTTCCTACACTTCAAGTAGCAGCTGACTTCAGAAAGACTGTTCACAGAGCATTAAGTTAAAAATCAATGTGTGTGCACAGACTCCCTCCTTTATGCACCAGAAAATAAACCAAATCTGATCACTTATCCTGCAGTTTTAGTGAACAACCTGAATGTTCAGTGAAGTGGTAACAACTTATTTTTCAAATTTTATGGGGGGAGGCAGAAAAAGCAACAGAGCTGTGTCGCAATGCTGTAATTACCCTTGAAGCTTGCAAATCAAACAAAAAGTGCCAACTGATGATTAGGGGTTCAAAGTACATTTATGAATGCAATTATCTCAGTTTCTTGTATTTTTTATGTTAAACTGTGCAGTTATAACTTTACAGCTAAATTTAAAAGATAAATAGATTTAGGAAAAGATTTTTTCTTTTTTTTTTTTTTAATACAAAGTCAAATAAACTAGGCAACTTAATTTCATACAGAAATTCTGTACTGTGCTAAAAGCTGATGAATAACCTAAAATTAGAAAACTGGACTGAAGACTTCTGTAAAAAAGGAAGTGTTTTAAAGATAATTTCCAAGTAATGAAAAATTAAATTTCAAAAAGTGCTTGTATAACAGTTAATTTGAATATTACAAGAGCACTTATTAGCTGACTGAAAAAGTTTTAAAGTTCACTCAGTTTTATAGTCCATATCCTGAACTGTTCTGTATTTCAGGCTAACCGCAATGGCACTTGATTCTTAGACTGTGCTGGATTCAAAATGTCTGAGTTCAGTTTCCAGATCTCCTGTGAAAATCTTCATTGCTTTCAGCAAGTCTGAACCTCAATTTATCATCATGAAGATGGAACATAATGCTTTTTCCAGTCTTGAAATAAGGGAAGACATTGTTTTTATTATGTGATGCACGATGCCTAGCAGAAAGGATTCCCAATATCCTTTAATATCTCTTGGCTGTGTTACAAAATAAAGAAATAACCTCATAACTATGTTGGGGGTTGTCCCAGATTTGCTGAACAGTTCCCAGAGTCACCCTGGAAGAGACTGATTCCTTTCCTGCTTAGCTAGCTGTTGTACCTCCCACAAGTCCCATATGAGCTGACAACCCACAGGTTATGAAGACAATAGAAGCAGGTCTTTGTGGAGTCTGCCTATTCCAGCTCACACTGAAAATGGGTGAAAAGTCAGTGCAAGGGGAATCCCCTTTACAGTTAAAATAAGCAAGATCAGCTTCCTTAGTAAAGATGTAACTGACTATACCAAGTAAGAAGCTGTTCCTATTTAGGCTAAAGAGTAACAGCATGAGTTATGTTCATAGTTATAGTCAACGTATGACTTACTTCCTGCTTACTCAGCCCTGGTCATGTTAACTGGAAAGCACTTTTCTCTTTAGACATAACAGTTCATGGTAATCTATAGTAATGCTTCCCTATTACTTTAGAAAATTACAGAAAATAACTGGTCATCACTTCAGTGACAAAGTTTGGACCTCAGCATTGCCAAGTGTGTAATCATGGAGCATGTTTTGCATTGATCCCACAACAGGCCAGCTATGTAGGGGAAACAACAGCACTTATGAGTACTATTGGTTAGTCATTTCAGGAAAGATCTAAGAGTGCTCCAGCTAACTTAACCACCTCTGAAGAAAAAAAATCAAGTAGGTGACATTTAGGAAGCTTCCTGAAAGTCACAATTTATGTACATCACAGGTCACCTCAAAACCAAGATATGTGAGAGTTGCTGTTCAGCCACAGAGCTTGAAAGATTGAAAGAGTAGGGACAGGAACTGGTGCTTAATTTATAGTGTTTATACCTCCACACTAATGTGTTTCGTCACATACTAGTATTCTCAAAGATAACTTATGAATAACAGGTAAAAGAAAGGTAATTACTGAAGCCCACAAATGATGCATTTTCCAAAAGCTTTTTTTTTTTTTTTCTTTTGGTCTGCGGTAACAATAGCAAATCTTATCACCTTCTTCTTTATAGCAGGAACCATAAATGTGCCAAAACCTCAGCAAATCAGATACATGTATTACTGGTATCCTGCCTAGTCTTAATGTGTGATCCATAATACCTGCAAACCATATAATTATTTAAATCTGCAGATCCCCTGGCTGAATCTAGGTGCTCAAAAGAGAATTCATCTGGCTACTTTCCACTTCTTTCTTTTTCCCTGTCATCCTACCTCTTCACTTGGAATGTGTTTATGCATGCATCAACATCCGGCATCATGCTGGATCAGTCATGCATCCATCAAAATCCACCATCATGCATCCAGACATCCAGAAAAATATTTTGATTTAGACCTTTTCTGTATTTTTCACAAAGAAATAATTCCTGCTTTAAGCAGAACATTGCCAGCATGTCAAATGAGGTGACCCTTCCACTCTGCTGAGCACTGACATGGCACATCAGGAGTGCTGGGTACAGTCACTCCTGTAGTACAGGAGACATGGACTTATTATAGCAAGTACAGCACAGGTCCACAAAGATGATAAAGGCACTGAAGCATCTGTCATACAAAAGGAGGCTGAAAACTCTGGGACTGCTCAGCCTGGAGCAGAGAAGGCAGAGGCAGATCTCATCAATTAGTATAAATTTCTGATAGGATGAGTAAAATAGATGGATCATTCTTCTCAGTGATACCAATGAAAGGAACAACAGGCAACAGGCACAAACTGACATACAACAAATTAAGCTTAAACATAAGAGAATATTTATTTACTTGTGAAGGTAGTTGAAAATTATTTGTCCAAAGGTGTTGTGGAGTCTCCATGCTTTGAGATATTTAAAATCCAGGTGGTTACAACTCTGAACAACCTGCTTTAGCTGACCTCTCTTTTGAGCAGTTTCATACTCAATTAAACAGCTTTAACAAAGTCAAACATTTTCTACCAATTAACCAACAGGGCATTTACTTGAAACAAAAAAGAATGGGGTTCCATTTGTTAGTGTGTATTATTATGAATTTGAAATTTGAACTCCTAAAAGCCACAGAGCTTGAAAGTGTCGAATTTATTGGCTGTCCAGGAGTTATATTTCTCCTGTGTGTTTCTTGCTGGAAATCCTATGGTTACCAAAAGCCTCACATGTGCACTTTTAGCCAATGTAGATTTTCTGGGGGAAAAAATATCAGAAGAATTGCAAACAGCTTTCCTCTGAAGTGCTATATAGGGAGGTCCTTATCACCATGAACTGCTTCTGACCACTTGTTTTTGCCTTTTCAACTGCTGGGTCCTCTTTCTGCTTTTCATTAAGGATGGACCTATGACCCTGGCAGAAGCTATCAAAACCTTTAATTCAGATCTCCCTGAAAATATTTTTGACAGCTTCTTGGCACTCAGTGAGCAAGAGCAACAAACAAACAAACAAATGAATTTACATTTAGGATATTACAGAATTTTCCTGAAATTCCTCTCCTTATCCCACTCACTGGTATTTCCCAGATCTCTCTTGATGTCCTCTTACATAGCAATATAAATATATGGTTTTTTAATTGTTATTACTTTACATTCATGCCATTTTTTTATTGTAAACAGAGAAATTTCCAAAAAGTAACCACCTGTTACATGACAACTTGAAGGTCTCCCCATGGCTTCCAGTATTACTTTACTTGACCTTTATTTAAAGATCCAACAGTTGTTAGGAACAGTTTTTTTAAGTCCTTTGGGTGATTGCTGACAAACATTTTATAGTGTGCTTTGTATTTATATTCCTTAACATCAGACTATAAAATACAGGGTTATGAAAGCCTAAAATTTACTAGGAGAAAACAAGTATTCATGTCTTTTATTCCTGGATTTACTTTGAATGCCATAAATCAAACCTGATACAAGATGAAGCAGCAGCTTATTCTAAGGTGTGTGTAGAAGGAGAATTAGCATGGAAGACTATAAATTTTCAGTATTTTACCACGGTGTTTTTTCTTTGTTTAGGTTTGTAGTGGGTTTTTTGTCTTGACAAGGACTGATTCAAATGCAGTGACCCAGGACAGACATGAATGACAAATGCACATCCAGATTTGTGATTCTAACATTAAGTATAATGTTTATTAATATATAATACATGGCAAATTTATAAACAAAATTTCTTCAAAGCCATATATATTAGAGTGATGTCCTTGTGCAGATTTTATTACCATTATGTGCAACAGTCTCTGAGATCTGTTATCCCTTACTGTCACAGAATGTGTTGCTCAATCCAGTTCAACTGGAGATACTCTTAGAAACTGAACTCAGTGACTGGTAGAGCAGAACTAGAGCAGAACCAAGTTCTTCAGTGCAATATGTTCAAAACCGAGTTATTCCAACATACCCCTAAACTTTGTGTAGGTACACAAAATCTAGTTTCAAGAAATTCTGCAGAGTCATTGATCCCTGTTCAAATTAATGAGTATTCACACTCCGGAAAATTCAAGTAATTTTTATCAATATTGGTTTATATTCATGTAGCTAAAGCCTTGAATAATGTTGTTAATGTAACTGATATGTTTTTTATGGTGATAGAATTTCAAGAGAGCTTTGCAGAAGGATAAGCCAATATGCTAATTTTTGTTGCTGGGTTGACTGTAGCTAATATAGCAATGACAACATGTGCAGATGGTGTTTTACCACGCTATCAGATATTTTTAAATTACTTCACACTACCATTCACAGGTCATTTTCAGGTGTCTTACCTGGTAACATGAATTTACTGATATACTCTGTCAATATTGCAGATCTAACTAGGTTTTTTAACTTTCTTGTGGCCAATCTGGTATCTGTTTCTACATTAGGTCAATTTCTCTAGTGCAAGTTTAAGTTTCTAATTTATGCACACAAAGCAAAATAACTTACTAGGAAACAGTTTGTTATGAGATGTATAGCTGCGAATGTTTAGTAAAGTAAAATGTGTAAAATACAATTTTCAAAAAAATCAGGAATAACATAGCTATCTTAAACTGTGTATCTTCTGTGAACATGTCTATAGTAGTACTACAGAGAAAACAGTCGACTGAGAACACATCCACATTGTCTGGTAAGAAAGATGGGAAAGAAGGAAAGCAAAAGCAAAAAAAAAAAAAAAAGAGGAAGAATGCTACTTCCTGAAAACTGCTTATAAATATTATATTTAAATTTGCCCTTCTAGTCTGTAATGCAATAAATACCACAAAATAAATGTTAATTTATAATGCTACAAGCTTCTTGTAGCTTCTAATAGTGTCAGACATTTGAGATGAGGTTTACACACTAATCACATAACTTGATCATTCAGCAGAGTGAGAATTTATGTCTATAAAACATAACATATTCAATGTGAACAGTAGTGTGCTGGTTTTATTGTATGGTAGATGTATATCACAAACATACAAATAACTGATGACAGGTTAAGAATTATTTTTTTTATTTTTTTTTTGCCTGATAGCAGAGTGAGACATATTGGGAGGAATAGATGAGATCTGGCTCCTTGCTGATTACCACCAAGTAACTCATCTTAGTGAAAAAAGCCTGATGTGTGTTCTATATGTAGAATGCAAATAAGTACTCCAATTCATTCTCTTTGGTGCTACAGAGCTGCTTTCTATTCCCCAGGCCCAAATAGTCACAGTATCTACTAACAACCTCTTAGAATACTTGATCTACCCAGGGATCTCACCCTCCTGTTCCTCTCTGATGATTTTGCTATCACCTGTTTAGCTAAAAGATTACTCCAAGATTTAGGTAGCCTTGAGCAAGTTTCACAGATTCCTACTTTAGCTTCCTCATAGGGACAGACCTGAAAGAGGTGAAGCTCATACTGGGTATCTGGTTGGAAAACTGAATCTAGAGAGACAGAATAAAAGAACTTGTAAGGAGGAATTACAGTTGATGTAAATGGATAAGTTTCCTTCTTGTAAGAGAGCCTCTTGGGAGGCTTCAAACAAAGGCCTTTGAAAGGCTTCAGATAGAGATAGAAGTCTTTGATTGTATCATTAACACATAAGTTTTTCTTGAAGTAATCAATTAGCAGAAACAGATGTTATTCCACAATAAAATTGCCTGAACTGGATTAGGACGATAGCATCACAAAATGTAGCTAACATTAAAATGGTCAGAATGCACATTAGATGCGTGTCAGACTTTTGTTCACTCCTTCCACCTGGGTGAGTGGATGTCACTGTCGTTTTAGGCTGCCATACTTACTACTCATCTATTGTCATTATATATTTCCTGTGCACTTGGCAGCTTGAAATAACATTCTGTATAAGCAGTTTTTCATTCTTTCTTTTTAGATTGTTACTTTCAAGTTGAGCAGATTGAAGAATCATTTCCTTTGTGATACAATCTAGAGTTGCTAGTAGCATCATAAAATTCTTCAGATTTGCAAACAAGTCTATAAATAGAAGAGAGATAACAGGAAAACAAAACACTTATAGAACACAGCAATAAATGGTTACAATAACAGCAATATATTTCCAGGCTTACACACTGTATGAAGTGGTCTGACTAGAGAAATACATCTCTATCACTCAGTTACAGAATTCAAGCATTCCATGTAGTACTCTGAGATTGAACTCTTTCTCCTGAGCTTGTCCCTGAATCTCTGATTCTTTCTGCCAGAAGAATGTCAGAAATGATTTCTTCCCTTAAGGGTCTCACCATCTCCCTACTTTTCTCTCTGTCCTAAAACCCTTGTCCTTTGTAAACTGTGATTTCTTTTTGTTATTTAAGGTATGACATTCATTATCATTATAAGTATATTAGAGCAAAGTTGCATCCAGAATTGAAGAATGCATTGTCTATTCAAGTGTACCTTCTGTCTGTGACCTTCACGCAGCAGATACTGTCCCACATATCAATGAGTTCACAGCTGGAGTAGATGAAAAGTGTGTAAAAGATAAGGATGGGAAAAGATTCAAAGCCACAACATTTTGAAACTGGATAAAATGCCCATTACTACAGTATATAGGGATTGATGAACATCAGAAGACTATTGACAGAAGACAGCTTGCTCAAAAAGAATGTGTTTTTTTTGTAAAGGAAAAGAACCTGCACTGGTTCTTGGTGTTTGAAATGATGCCCACAGAGCTTACTTTTCAGTGGGAGACATGCAGTATAAGCTTTCATCATATGCCTCACCTCTAAGCATTCTTCTAAGTATAGAAGCTCTGTTTTAAATTGGAAAGTAAGACAAGAGTAGACCGAAAAACACTTCAGAGGCTTTTTTTCTCCTCCCTGAAAGATAAATACATAATTTTGAATCCAGAATTAGAGGGGGGAAGCAGAACCAACCAGTTTCTGGGTAATTTTTCCTCTTTTGGGTATGAGCTATATACTAAGTGTATTGAGTTAGCATAGTATTGGTGTGCAGTTTTTTCAACCTGCTACTTTTGGTTTAGAAAATAAACTTTTGCTGTAGAGCAGAAGTTTTTGAGGAAATGTAACTCTTTCCATTGTCCTGAATGAAATTTCTGGTCATAACAAGGAAAAAATCTCCGCTGCTTACTTCCATCTCTAAAACAGCCAGGACAGCAAGCAAGCCAAGCATTCAGATGGCAGGCTGAGATTATTCTTGTTGTTCATCCTTATGTGTATAAAAAAGAGAGAAACAGATTTCTTATACCCCATCTGAATACTCTTAACAACTGGTACTGGTGCTGGACATGTGTTCAGTTTGAAACAGTCTCAGTTTCATCACAATATGGAATGGAAATAATTTTTAAAAAATAATTATTTCCTTAAAATGATAAAAAATATATATCCAGCTAGCTATATTTTGTATTTTCAAGTCAAAGTAAGAGAATAGGCTATTTAAGAAAATTTTGTAAAGCTCTTTAGAAATCATTTTCTGAGAACTGTATCATTTGGTGCCGTCTGGTTCATAAGAAGTGTAAGTATTTCCTCTTCAGAAGTACTATTTTGTATGACAGAGATGATAATTTAGCAGCTTCCTGAGTGAAAAGATGAGGTACATCAGAAGGAGGCAAATCACCCTAATTTAGCTGAAAACTTAAAAGCCAGGGTTTTCAGAATCCCTTCCATCTTCCCAGACTCATATGTAGGATGTTGTACATAGAGAATGACTATCTGGAGGAACAGATACAAGTGCAAACTGTGCTTCCCTAGTCTGGTGTGTCATGCCCAAGTACACTCAGAAATAACATGTAATGGATACTCTGTCTGAGGAAAAGGATGGGTATAGGAGATGCAGTTACTGAGAAAAAGCTGAAACATCTTTTTCTATCGAACAGCATAAGAGTGTCAGTTAAAACAATTCCTAAACCATTAATTTCTCCTTAAGTGCTTTTTTCTACTTTGTGAAGGAAATCCTAATAGGAACAAATGGCTCAAATTTGGTCTAGAAACTCAAGGGTGGCTTAAATGACGCTTATTGCTTACCTACACAGAGATTCACAGTTCAATAGTTTAACTTGGTTAAACTTCATATAGATGCAGTTCAAATTTACTCTTGAAAAGAATGAGGAAATAAATTGATCTTTTAACATCTTTTGATAGATGGTTCTTTTAGTTCATCTTAAATAGAAAGTTGGAGGAGTTTTCTTCAGAAGGAATGATGGGCTTTATTTTTTTTCACTTTTCTTGCATCACACAATAGTGCAAAAATAGTGTCTTTTAATGATATGTGTATGTAATCTTTAAAACAGCAATAAGCATATCCAATACTTTATGCTAGAGGACTTAAAAACGCAGAATAACAACTTATTCACTAAGAAGGAAAAATCAGGACATGGCTAACCTGCTTTCATAGATTCTCTCAGAATTTTAAATGTGTGTCTTTTTGTTGTGCATAATGGAAATATCTAGTGCTTGAAAATTGTCATGGTACCATTTATTACAGCACTGACTGTTTCCCTCGAAAGACTTGTACTTAGAGAAAATGACATCTGTTGGTATACTCCCACATTGAGTTTTGAATTAATTTTAAGTTTTGTCTTACTGCGGGCCTAAACGGATATTCTGCAGAGGTACTTCAAGCTCTTGATTCCCATTTAATGTAATGGCACTTGAAGGTGTCCAGCACCTTTCAGGATCAAAATTTTCATAGAAATTTGTAATGCTTGAACAGTTGTTAATGATAAAAAATCACCATCGGTATAGTGATCCTTGAGAACATTTCATTGCTACGGAAAACAGCCCTGTGGCAGAAATCCACAGATATCTAAATTCTGAAGTGTTTCCTTTCTTAGTGAGTGTATTAGCCCCTGAAGAGCTTAGTTACCAATTCAGACAAAATCTGTGAATTGTTAAATCAGTGGTAGTGTTTCCTAAGGTTAGGGTTTTGAGAAAAAGGCCATACAAGCACATTGAGAACATACTATTTACCACTTTGGTTGTGGAAACATTTTAATTCCCATTAAAGTGAATTTGGGGAATAAGAGCAGATGCTTCTTTTCTGCAGTCTAAACCATGCCATAGCAGATGATTCAGTAACTTGAATTGCAGATCTTCCATTTTCATCTGAGCTTTTATGTGTAAAAGCTTGGAAGTGTTTCAACTGTTCAAACCAATTACAGTTGCCACTGCTAAATTAAATTTGAATATAGCTTGTTTTACAGTCAGTTGCTTCCTATTTTTTTTCTTTTTGGAGTGTGTAACATTTCTGCAGTATTACTAAGGTGAATGAAGAAGAAAGTAAATGAATACACAGACACATTTATTGCACGGAACTCTGAAACATTCATCATTTAAAAAAAAAGAGAGAAGAAAAGGTAAAAGGATAAAAAGGGGAAAAAAGAAAAAAGAAAAAAAATCACCATTTACTGTTATACAAGGGTGTTAAAAATATCACAACAATTGCCCTTGAAAATATTAACCATGGATGAATCAAATGACAAATTCTCAACAGCATGTCAGCAATTATGTCAAATAATTGTTTTTCTTTCATGCAAATAAAAATGGAAATCAACATACTTAACAGAGGATTTTATGCAGTTTAAGAGAGGGAGAAATCACTTTGAAACAGCTCAGTGTATTTACCCCTAAACAGCAAGCAATTAAACAATAAATATTTGGACATTTTTGTTGATCCAGTCATTAGGGAAAAATGTCTTGCATAGTAAAAAGAAAAAAAAAAAAAAAAAAGATCTGTTATCTTGCTTGACTCCCCATTCAACATGATTTTTCCACTGCCTGGCAAACAGAGATTCGAAGTTACTGCCTTAGAAATTACAAACAGATGTCTGTGGTAGAACACAAGTACTCCACCCTACATACTTTTTTTCCCTATGCAGTCTTTCAGGAGCGTTTCCATAGAAGTTATGTCCTTTTAATTACTTGCTGCATAGATTTATAGCCAATTGACTAAAATGTCCATCAGTAGTGATTCCATCCTCATATGAAAGCTACCATATGATGTAGACAAAACCAGCATTAGCTTAAGGATGCATGTATATAATTATTTCATATATAATATGCACAACAAATAGTGAAATGGCTTTTTAAGATATTACAAATGCAATGATAGCATCTCTTATAGGAACGTTTTCTTTCATTTTATAAAAGCAGTTACGACTGCAGCCTCATTTTTTAGACAGTGGATTACTTGAAGCAGTTTCCCAATATGAATCAGCTTCTCAGTGGAAACTGAGAAAACATTCCACATCCTTTGTATTCCTCACTTTACTGCTACTCTAAAATAGTTTAGCATAGTCTAGACTTAAATTTTCTTTTTCTCCTGTGATTTCATTGAGTCTGCTACAGCTAGTACTAGTGATAGATTCTCTTTGAGATCTTGTAGCTACGCATCTGTAAGGAATTAAAGGCAGATGAAGATTTTTTCATTTCCTTGTCTAGTGTCCAAACAGATTATGGGCTACTTGAACTTGGTTTATATATTCAGAAATTATTGTAATTTGAAATTAGTAATTTTTATAGGAGATTATTTGGTATCTCCAGTGTAGCTTGAACTGGACAGAAACACATTGTTTCTGTTTTCTGCTGTCCAGAAGGAAAGATGGCTATTTGGATGATGGTTCTATTCAAACCTCGATTCCCAAAATCATTGACCTCTGGCAGCTTCCACTGACGTGAGTAGAAACTGAAGATGTTTACAGCCTGTCTCAATAAAGGTCACAGGTTGTTTATTTCCTCAGGTTTAGCATAATGTCTTTCTCAAAATATTACTTCCAGGGGGAGGTTATATTAAAGAAGGATGATGTGCTTACAGTTTTGAAATTAAACACTCACTTGTTCTTGGGTGGTACTGTAATTCCTGATTTAGAATATGCCACCAAAGGCTCAGCTAGTTTTGCCATGTTAAAATGGGATTGAAGCAAACCAGTATTTTTTTGCAGTTATGTTCACAAGTAGCCCACAATGTTTTAGTCAGAGCTGTGGGTTAAAGATGTTAAAAATAATGAAAAAATGAGTGAAAATCAACTAATGCAGGTCATGAGAACAGCTTCATTATCTAACACTTCATTTTTTCTGAACTCAATATTTCCCGAAAGCAGAATGCAAATAACTCTTGTTTTGGGTATATACTGTCCCCTCATAGTGTATGATCTCTATTTAAACAATTCATAACCATCTTTTCTATCTAAGAATCCTTAGAAGTATTTACTGACCATCACATTGCTTACCCATTCAAACGTCACTCAGAACTTTATTTATATTAACGTTACCCAAAAGACGAATGCACTTTTCATTCAAACAATAGGCCATCTTTGGCCATCCCTAGTACAGGCCTTCTAAGTACCTGGCATCTCTCATTAAGAGAACAGGCAACAAGTCTGAGGATCTTTACTGAATGTAGCATAATCAGACATTTCTTAACTGATCCAGGTCTTTGGGAACATACAAGCACCTTCCCAAACAGATGCCTTAACAAGCCAAACATATAAAAAGATACATTCTTCTGCACTATTTGCTTCTTACTGCACCAGGCCTTCTGATTCCATCAGACTGCATTTTATGTTTTTCAGGAACTTTTCACAACTGCCTTAAACCTAGGGATTAGTTTTAGTCCTCCTACTTTCTCATCAATTTATCCTTTGGCTTGATTGTAGCTTAATTTCAAACTTTTCTATCAAGGCAATGTTGTAGGCCTTCTGTCTTCAGGGGACTGAGGCTGTTTAGCCTGGTGAGATGGAGTGTCAGAAGGACCTTACTGCTCTTTATGACTACATGAAAGGAGGCTGTGAGCAGGTGGGGTTTGGTCTTTTCTCCCAAGTAACAAGTGACAGGACAAGATGACAGGGCCTTAAGTTGCACAGGGAGATTGGATATTAGGAAAAGTATTAGATTGGATATTAGGAACAATTTCTTCACTGAAAGGGTGGTCAAGCATTGGAACAGGCTGCCCAGGGAGGTGGTGGAATCACCATCCCTGGATGTGTTTAAAAAACATAGATACGGTGCCTGGGGACATGGTTTACTGGTGGACTTGGCAGTCCTGTTAATGGTTGGACTTGATGATATTGAAGGTCTTTTCCAACGTAAATGATTCTATAGTTCCATGATTCTTTAGTCTCTCCATGTCACTTTGTGGAACAAATGAATTGTCTTAGATGTTGTGCCAAGGAAATGTTTAAAATAGCAGCATTCTTTTCTGCTCACAGATTTAATAAATTTTTAATTGAATGTTAGCCTGCAAATTCTGTTTTACATGTCAGTTGTTGGTCTGAACAAAAATTGTTTCAGCTACATCATGTTATGTGTGAAATAATTTGATCTAAATCAGCATACCAACATGTTTTGAAATGTACATTGGGCAACCAAGATAGGAATACATCCCAATTTCTTTTTATCCTTGTTCAGACGTAGTACCAAAGGATATCGTTCAACAGTGTGTTTTCTTTGGTGTAAAAGCCACTTTAAAAACAGCTGGTCACGCATTCTTGCATCCATGTAACAAGCTATTGTCTCCTCTGCTCTGCTGTTAGTGAAACTCTGCAGTAAACCAATTATCTGAAATAATTCAGCTAAAAATCAAAATTAAAATAAATGTCAAATCTTTTGCTACTCAAATTCATATAGTGGTAAAATAAAAAAATATCCTTTTTTATAGGGAAGGCAAGGGAAAAGGACAGGGAACTCCAAAGCAAAGTAATTTTGGTTTTATTTAATTAAAGAATAAATATGCATTAATTCTTTTAAGATCTGAATTGATATACTTTCTCTCCTTATAAACAAAAATGGCCAGTTAATTCATTTTTTTCCTTAGTACTACTTTTTCACTTTTTTTTCTTAATCAAAATGAAAAGCAAGTTAATTTTCTTTTCTAAATCTAATTGAACAACATGATTTCTATTTGATTCATGTAGTTATGTTTCTTTCAGAAAAAAACCCACCAAAAAATGTGAAGTAGATATGTGGACACCCTCCCCCACCCCACTCCCCAAAATGTATCTAGGGGTCTTACAGCTTCATTACTAAATTATTTCAGGGCAAATTCTACTTATTTGGAATGACATCTGTGTGATGTTAATTTCGTGTATGTGTTTCTTAGAAAGAGACACACTCCTAACGCTTGAGATGAACAGGAAGTAGTTTTCTCCTACTTTAATCTTTTGTCGTTTTATCGTGATTGATAACTGGGCAGCCCATTTATAATCAAGAAAGTATTAGCATTATATTTCACCTCATTTTTTCACAGCTTGTTCTTATTACTCCAATCAAAAGAAGCCAGGAAAACATTCCACATCCCACAGAAAAATAAAGATGAAAACAAACTGTTTCATTGAAAGTCAACCAGGAATCCAGTATGGACCGAAGTATGTCATTCAGCCAACATATGCTTTATGCAATAGTATTAGGAATGAAAAAGAGAAGGAGGAAGGAAGGAAGGAAGGAAGGAAGGAAGGAAGGAAGGGAGGGAGGGAGGGAGGGAGGGAGGGAGGAAGGAAGGAAGGAAGGAAGGAAGGGAGGGAGGTTAGGTTTGTGTGTATGTGTAGTCTAGTGGTATCTATTGTGTACTGTGAAAATACTGAAGAGGATGTGAACATCTTTTTATTCCTGATGCAGCAATATCATTCTTTAAGAACTGCTCTACATGCAACATCTCATTAAAATCAGAGAAAATCTTTAGAAAATTTAGTTACCTGATCAGTTATGCTAAACATTCTTACTCTCCTGTATCACAGCAGATCATTACTATTTTCCTCAGTTTAAAACCTAAACATGGATCTTGAGCAAATATAACTGTTCTTTCATCTGTTTCTTCTCCATGTCATTTCTGCAAAGTATTTCCACGGCAAGGATAAATGGTTGCTGTGGTGTTGATGGATGTGGTTTCAAGACTGAAATCATGCTGTAGCGGACTACCTTGCACTTGTAGCAAATCTCAATAGTCAGTTGATTTGGAAGTGAATGGAGAATCATTTTCCTACCCATAAAACTTCCATATTTCAAAAATATTCTTGTTCTGCACCATGGTGATAAAGGAAACTTTCAAAGTATGAAAGAAAAATGCATAGGACTCAACTGGGCTACAGACTATCCTTTTCAGGTCCCTCATCAGAGACAATGAGAGGAAAGACTTATGCCTGGGTCTTCTGTTTATTTTGTTTCTAGCATACAGCGTGAAAAAGAATGTCTTAGCCTATAAAAGATGTTTGCTATGGAGCTAAGAAGCATATTCCAATGATTTTTTTTTTTCTTAAAACTGATGAGTTTTCATAGAATTATTTGATTTTCATGAACAGGCATTTTCCAAAAAGTACCAAAATTGGAAAAATCCCATACGGTTAGGCAGCTGGTGTGAATGGCATCATTGCCACATAGCTGTTTGATGCACTTATATACATTTAGGTGTTAAATGTAGCATAATCAAGTTTAAGCCATTTACTTTATGCAGTGAAGAGCTTTTTTGATCACTGCATTGATACAGCAAAGGATATTCTGTAAGTTAAGACAAAAATTAATCATTTCATGCATGAATAATCAGACTTCATGTCCTAATGTAATCATGCAGGAGAGAGTCAGAAAGGTCTAATACATTCAGGGTTTGCAAGAGAGACAAAGAGGTAGAATAATGATTAATTATTGCTTCTGTTCCATTTATTTAAGAGAGCACGCTAAAACATTGTCAACTAAATGGGTCATCTGACTTCTCACTGCAGACTAATTTTTTCCTCTGATTTCTTTTTGCTGAGGTTTCTCATCAGTGCTTATTGTACCTCATCTTCTCACAGCCCTGCAGCTGAGGGATTGTTAATGGGATTTCTTAGCTATCTCAAGAAGGTGTTTTCACGTGCTGCAAGCTCTGCCTGTTCACCTGCATAAGCATATGTCACTTTCCCCATCCTGTCACCTTCAATTCAGAGTATTTCTCAGAGTCTGCACAGACTTCCTGCTTAGCTGTTCACTGTGCTGTTGGCTCACACTCTTTACTACACAGCCTTTTTTCTCCACTGCTCTTTTGGGCTTTTTTGCAACATCTCTAACTAGCAATGAAAAAATGACTATAGTATTTCATTTTAAGTGTCATTTTTACACTAAATGATAGCACATTACTGTGCAAATTTGAAAAAACATAATGGCAGGTATTTCATGATCAAATACGTTGGCTGACTTTAGAAAGCAGTATATACTTACTATATTTGCAAATAATTAGCTATATTATAAAAAATAAATGCTATAAGTCTTAGGTGAAAATGGGCTAGTATATAATGAATCATAATTTTTCACTTTTTTGCGTAGCATAACAAATACAGAAACAAAAACATATAAATAAGTACACATAAGTATTTACATTACTTAAAGATCTACCCAGGATTTGACATCATACCTAGAGAAAACCTTTTTGCTTCTGTGTGCTTAAAGGGAAAAATGGATTGTTTGAAAGAGGTTAAGTAATTCTGGGACCAGTAATAGCTTTCTTCAGCTGCCAGCCTGTCCATTGACCACTGTCTAGGCAGGAACTAAATCTGTCTCTCTGAAGGCAATGCCTATCACAGCTAGTCTCCAATTCTAAAGCAGGGTCTGCAGGTGCTTTTAAAATAGAACTATTAAGTAATAATAGCTTTTACACTAGAAAATAAAATTGTAGTTCTCATGTTATAAAATAGCCATCATAGGTATTAAGAGGATTCTGGCTTTATCACAGGCGCCATGCTTTGATGCGATCTCACTGTCCTCTTTGCGGCGAAGGAATGAAGCAGGCAAGCGTCAGCTGTGGTGACACAGCCATGAGATGAGGAAAAAGTATTTTATTAATGGAGGATGGATGAGTCTGTTCCCTTCCTGGTTCCGCTGCTGACTCCCAAACACTCTAAGGTCTTTCCCCAGTCAGAAAACAGTCCCCAGAAGCTGTATGCACTAGCTGCCCCCTTGGGCCTCATTGTCTCCACAGTTGCTGGCGTGTGGGCATGCCAGCCACCGAAGCATGCAGCCCTTCTTGTGTTGGTAGAACTCAGACCTGCACACATGCCTGTGTGCACACACATATACACCCTCCTATGCACTATAGATCACTACAGTCACCCAATCTGTACCTGGACCCTCTCATCCCTTCCTACACAGGGACCAAGTTTACAGAAGAGTCTTGCCAGTAGCTGGACCAGACCTCTGGCCTTACCAGTAAATGACTCTCTATCTCTATAGTCTCCCCATTAGCTGACTTGGACCTCCTAGCCTCTCCAGTAGCTCACTTGTTCGTCCTTTTGTCTCGCCATCATCTGGCCCAGACTTATGGCCATGCCAGTACTCGGCTTCCAAACCTCTTGTCTTGCCAGCTAGTCCAGCTTGATTTTCACTAGCAATCCCATGCTGGTGCACACACATGCCAACTCAACACGCAGGCTCATTGTCCTCTCTAGTTGCTGGCACCACAGACAGACAAACAAACAAACAGACAGACAGATCTCCTGATCTGACTCCAGTTCCTGGAATGCAGACTTCCATGCACACTGAACAGAGTCCTCTCATCCAGGAAAGGAATTGGAAATGTAGTTCAGTGGGAAGACAGGACAAACTGCACTGATTAGGTGCAGTGCATGGCCTGACCAGTCACATTTTTGCATGGATTGCATGTGACAAATGCTTTTTAATGCTTATACCCCCCCTTTCATATTTTTGTTCCATATTGATCCCACTCTTTTCCTATATTTGGTTCCTCCCAAACATCCCATAATTTCTTGTGCAATCCTGAAATGCTCTTTCTCTGCATCCCATAATGGGTGTCACACCTGTAGACAGTGAGCCCTTTCAGTCCAAAAGGTAATCGAGGAAAGCATCTCCCATGGATTCATTATGAGTATCCCACCATCCCATGGGGCTGGAGGCTGGAGGGCTCGTGTCTCTGACCTGGTTAATGGGCTCCCCATCTGCTGACATGCCTCATTGCTCCATCATGTGTGTAGAGAAGCCTGACACCTTCCACAAAAATACTATAGGATTTATCAGAACATATTTTGGAGTAATATATATATACTAAATAAACCTTGTGTGACTAAGGCTGCAACATGGTAGAAATACTCAATAATAAAATGCATAACCACACAAGTCAGCTAAATTAGCATAGTGGAGCTAGCTAAATTAAATAGCAGTCTTGAGTTTTAACTTCAACAAAGAGGACATATATGTTTCATATAAAAAATTAAGTCAGTTTAAAAAAACTTCAACTTTTATCTTAAAGGAAGAAAAAATCCCTCTGCTTTGGCTAGCAGGAGGTACATATCTCTCACTGATAAACTACTATGTCGTTCATCTGCATTCTGCTCCTTTCCCAGTAAGAAACAGATTATGACATTTTGATCTGAATAGTCTCTATTCAGCTTTGTATCCTGTCTAATCAATACAGTAAAGTTTTTGAAATACCTCCAACTAATTTACTGGCACAGAGTTGCTAATGTGACTTTATGTTTTCAAGCTCAAGTAATTTGCCTAAAGAGAAGGCCAAACTGCAGTCAAACTTCCAGTACTACTGAGGGGTTGTGTGTGTGTGTGTTGTTGGTTTTGGTGGGTTTTTTTTTGTTTTCCTAATGACTCTTAAAAAGTGATAAACTGTTAGCATTCTCTGGCCATCACCTTCAAAACTGCCTGCTTTTTTGTATTCCCTAAAACTACTTTTTCCTTCCTGAATCCAACATAGGAGACTTACTTAATATCTTATATTACTCAGTAAGGAAGGATCTTCAAGTGAATAATTTTTTTTCTTTCTGTCCTTCTTTGACAGTTTATTATCAGCAGTTGCAGTGCTTCTAACATGACTTGATGAAAGTAACTATTTTTAGGAAATGGGATTTTTTTTTTTCAGGAAAAGGACATAATTATTTCTTTAATCAGTGCACCACAAAATTTATGGATCTGACATCCAACAGTGAGAATTGTGGCACAGGAACAATGGAAATAGTAGTAGTAGTAGTAGTCGTAGTAGTAGTAGTAGTAGTAATAAGCATTCATAATAACTCACAATGAATAATTCATCTGATAAATTTAGCCATTCTTTCTGCTCCCAAAATATTTGCAAGCAGAATAAGATTTCCCTGGATATGCTACTTTCATCAGTTTATCTTTCAGCACCCAGAGAATTTTGAGTTAGGCAATGGGAAAAAGTAGTCCTCAGAAGACAAACCATATGATACTGGGTTTTCACCTATTTGAAGGGTATTAGTGATTAAGCCACAGCAATAAAAAGAGGATTCAATTTTCTTTGCTTACAGGAGCAGAATTAGTTTTCCATTCATACATGTGAATGCAAAAATTTTAAACTAACGTTCTACAAGTACCCATTGCCCAAATATCTGTAGGAGGTTGAAACAAAAAATGCACACTTTTCTATGAAAAAAAAATCAAATTCATGTTTGCATATATGTTTTTTTATATTTACTCTTACCTTAACATTCTTTTTGAGAAAAGGGAGAAAAAAGTGACTAGGGAAGCGGGAGGCAGAGATGGTGTCATGACCATTCAGGCTGGAAGGGTGCTGTAGTGCACCCCAGTTTGAATCAGGACCAACTGTGAGATCAGACCAGACTGTTCAGGTCTTTGTTCAATTGGGTCTTGAAAACCTGCAAGGATGGAGTCTGAACAACGTCTCTGAGCAGCTCAAGTCATCCAGCCTTGTGATCCACCCCTAATATGTATTTCACAGCTTCTAAACTAGCCTTTTTTGCTGAATACCTTATACCATAGTTGTCTTCATCATGGTGAAACACTCATTTATATTTCAAGAATATGTTGTTCTGCTTCTCTGCTTCTATTTCACCTTGAACAAACACACCTCACATAAGCCACATGGAGCATATGCAGAATTTTCTCCATTCCTATTACTGAACCTCCTCAGCTGATCTATGTATAGTGAGAGGAAAAGGTGCAATAGGTATTCTAATGTGCAACCACCTTTGAGTTATTATATATCCTGAGCTGATCATCCCACAATAACATAATGTATTAGCTAGGTTATTATATATCTCAAGTTGATGGTTCTACAGTAACATAATTGATACTGAAAAGAGAGCAGCTATATAATGTCATTAAAAGGTACTGGACTGACAAAGCTGATTTTTCGCCTGCCCTGGAAGCTCACACAGCACAGATTTTACCATCCAGGCAGAATTCTCTGCCAAACCCATTCTAATTTATTTTTCTACAAAGAAGAAAATAGATATTTTATCTTTTATTCTCATTTACCTGTCACTAGCGAAGTTCTTGATCATGGATGCTAATTTCACAACAATGGCTGGTTGTGGTAGGACTGAACTGTATGGGTTGCACTCTGTGACTGGTGATTTCAAAGTCAAACAACCTTATTAGGAGAACTGCTGTAGTTTAACCCATTACTTTGGGGAGATTATGTAATCAGCAATGTGAAAATTGTCCAGGGCGTGTGAAATGTGCTCTTTCTTACTTTTCATTTTGCTAGTGTTGATGCTGGAGACCACAATAAACCTGTACAGTGAATGAGTAAATAATGTTCTTGTCTCCTTTAATTTACAAGGGCTACAAATACAGTAGATAATAGTACTCAAATATTTTTCTCTGCAAGTCCTATCTAGTTTACTTTCTACTGAATGTAGTTTCTCAGCTCAAGGATAAATTCAAAATGAAATGTGTCTCTTGAGCTGTGTGAACTGTGGCTGCATAGGACATGGCTTTGTAGAGCAGTAATAAAAGTAACATTACCCAGCACTTTATTTGAAGTTATTGAATTCCTCGTCGCTTATCAGTAATAGAAGTGCCAAGGTCTGATTTCCAAATCCCTGACTGCTGAAAGCTAGGGGTTTTTACTGTAGTCAGTGGAACTTTCTACTTCTTATTTTTCTAAGTGTACTCTTTATTCACACAAAGAAAAGATGTATATGTTAAGGGCCAGACCTATTACATCCAATCTTATATGACTGTGTGTAAACCAGGAATCTAGCATTGTCTGATGCAGAAGAGATACCCTACCTAAAATTAGTCTCTCAAACACTCTACTTCTTTTCAATAGCTATGATGAGAGTTTCCACTCAGCACAGGCACTTAAAGATGTCTCCATTTAAAACTTGATGAACTCAAACATCACTGCTTGACAACATTTGTGACAAATGATGAAAAAAAAAATTAATCAGAATTTCATTAAAATAAGAAATTGAAACTGAATAGCTTACCTGAAAAAATGTTATTTTCCAGCTTAAGAAATCAAAGTGTCAAACAACAGAAGTCAAAGTTATATTTGCTTGCCTAAGTTCACTCCTGAGGAAAAATGAAGGACCTGAAAGACTTATATTTCATGGATTATTGGAAGATGGTTTAACCTGGGGTTTCTCAAACTTTTTTGTCTGCTCTCCAGTTTGAGTTAAAATAATACACTCTCCTCTATATTTTTTAAAAATATAAAATAGTGGAAAAAAATAAGTCTAGTTTACCCCCCACCCTCACGCCCCTCCATTCTCTTCTCTGCCCTTCCGGACCATGGATACATATTTTTAACATATCTTTCTTGTTTATGGGAGGGCCTCTTCTCTTCTTCTATCTTGAAAGATAGCATTTTGACAGGTCAATATTTTAAAAGTGCTAAGAAACTGTAATGAAAATACTATGACTTTTTTTTCAGAATGTTTGAAACAGCTGAGTAATCAGGAAAGACTATAACCTAAGAACTATGTTGCTGCAAATGGGAGTCAGTTTTAATAACATCACAATACCTTGTAATTTTGTGATTCATACATTATCCCTTGTTAAGTGCTGGAAGAAATCCTCTTTTTGCGATCTATATGCCAAAAGTAGTTTTTGAGTGTTTAACAAAGCTTAAAGCCAAGCTAGTTCTTCCTCATTTTGGTTCTGTGCATTAAAGAGACATATGAAATAACACCAAGGAACTATTATAACCCATCTTTCCACAAAGTATGTGGTATGTCACGTTCTTGGTCTGTTTACTCAGAGCTCAGTGACAGTCTTGTTGCTATTTTAGTTTTGCAGGTTTTTTGGGTTTTTTTTAATCAGTCTTGCTCCTTCGATTCACTATCAGTTTACCAAATATCTCGGTGTAAACAGTGGTGCTGACTGGGGATGCTGATGGGTTACAAGGAATTAAACTCTATATGACAGCTGTGTCTTGTATATAAGGTTTATATTCCCAACCTCTGCATATTGCAAGGTTTTAATTGTAGATATACATACATATCTTGTCAGGAATGTTCTCTGAAGATCATCAAAACTTTTGAGGTAATCAGAAGTAAATTTGCAAACATTTATGGATCTATTTATCTGCTCTGTTAGTTTCGTTCTTTTATACAGAAAAGCTTCATTATTCTTATGCCCAGCTGGAAAGGGATTTTGTGATGAGTACTCAGGTAATGTGGCACAGTTTAGCATGAGCAAGGTATTTAGCAATTCACAACATAAAATATGACAGAACTTCCACCTTCTAATAAGATTTTAATGAATGTTATGTATGTTTTAATGATTTTAATGCAAGTAAATTTTTAATTTTAATTTAAGTGACTTTAATAACATTTATTATCTTGAACTATCTCATATTCAGCATTTATGGTGGTGTCACAACTTTTCTTTTGTTTAGTGTACACAGTGCTAAGAAAGTTTACCTGTTTCAGCTACAGACATTTCTGATGAAAACTTACACATGGAATACAGAACATCTCTGTTTTGTTTCATCTGTAAGTCATATCAAATTTGTCAAGTACAAGTACATCACTGCTTTAAAGTACAATTCTACCCTTTAAGAAAATATGCATCAGCACTCTTTCATTTTTCCTTAATGCTGTAGTTCCATGTTGCTGATAATTCCTTCACCATCCAGAAGTCAGGTCTAATTTCTGACATTAGGTGCATATTCAATATTTTGAAACAAATAGGTGATCCTTGAATTTTGAGTATCCATCATGAAAAATGTAACATTGTGTTGTTCTCTGGAAAGGTTATTTTGCCAAAAATATACAGTCATGTCTGGCAAAATAATCAGTAAGTAGGCAGAAATGAATACTTGAAGTCCATTCAAGTGCAAGAGTAGTTACACGGAGGAATAAAATTTCAACAAAATTGAAAAGATTCTCTTGTAAAAAAGCATGACTGTGAATGCAATGGTCTTTAGCCAGAATAAACTGTGCTGAGAAAAGTTTACAGTGGATGCCAAGCCATCTTTTAGGACAAGACTCTGCCAGCAGCAGGTGAAACAAAATAAAAAATTTCATGCCTTGATGGTGGCTTATTCTGCATTGTTTTCTGCTTCTTTTTCTTATATATGCCTCTTCCCACCCTTCATGATAGTGATGGTGTTATGCCGTTCAGTTCCAAAGATCTTGGCAAACAGAGCAAATTTCACTTCTCACAGCCTAATTAAGGAGTCTCACTGTTTTATATTCAACTAGGCAACAGTCCTATCATGCAGTCCTGGAAAAAAAGAATTTTGAAATTGGTCCTTCACCCTCATAATTTTTTTTCTTCTTTGGATGGGATCTATAAAGTTTGGTCATCTTGGAAGATGATTATTACAGGCTGCTCTGTTGTTTTCAGACATAGTAGTTGTGGAGTATATCTTTAAGGGTTTTCAGTGTAAAATTGTGAACCATTTTCTCAAATACCTTCCTGCATCCAAGAGCCTATGACATTGATAAATATTGTGTTACTTCTTTCACCATTCTCTCCTTAGGTGTTTTTTTGCCTTTTGTCATGGATGTGCCATAGTGCTGGTGGGAAAAGGAATTAATAAGGTTTTCTATTATACCAAATAAATCACCAGTTTCCTTTATCTTAATTCATGCTTGATTATGTGCTCTATTTAACCATTCATAAGTTCTGATTTCTTTTGCAAGGAAGGGAGGAAAATGGGCCGGGCAGGTGTGACACTATACTGACCATGTAGCTAGCAATATTTTATTTTTGTCCTTGTGATGAAAATAGTTGATTGACTTGTATCCTTACCTTCTGCTCCAAGGTAATTTCAATATTGAATTCCAAATTTCTTATGGCTTATAAGAAATTTCCCAAATGAAACAAGCATTAGGTGGAAACTAATTATTTGGGTGGAAACCATAAATATTTCTTTGCCATTTATCTACAAAGACAGGTTATAAATTTTCAGTTTTCATTTGATATACAGAAAAATCCTTTTTTAGTCAGAAAAAAAACCCCTACACTCACATTTGTTGGTATAAGAAAACATATTTTTATTTCTTTTCTTTTTAAAATATAAAACACATAAAAGACTACTCCTTCTTTGCTCAGTTGTCTCCTTAGAATACTTCTCTTCCTTAAAACCTTTAGAGAAAATAGCTAGCTAATGCTTTTATTTCTAATGGAAGGCTGAATGTAATGTTCTTCCTGCAACATGCTTTGTACTAATCCTACTAAATAATCATGTACTTTCATTGGTGTTTGTTTCATCTGACATTCTGTGTCCTAATATGTTGTTACTCCCCCTGTTGGACTGAATCCATACTTTATAAGCTTCTCAAATCTTTTTTTACCTCTATAGAGGAACATAATCTCCCCCAATACGTGTAAATTCACTCCTAAGGTTTTAGATGGATTAGGAAAAAAAGTATTGCTTTCACGTTATCTTTTCCTTTGGGGAGACTGGAAAGGAGGCAAAATACTTACACCAAACAAGTGGTTCTGCGGTTCTTTTTCCCCCTGTATGTATAAACATGAGTTAGATACTTAACATCTCTGTCAAGGTCTCTGCACAAAACACTAGTGTTACAGGATTTTTCCACTGAAATAATAAAAAAACCCACAACATATTGGGGATTTTTTAGGTGACTGACTCATCTGGGGAGAGCACAAGAGCAGTTGTGACAGAACTTTTGTCCCTTGTTTAAGCTCTGTAATTTCTTCTTTTCAAGTATTACCTAGTACTACAAGAACTTATTGCTATAATCATATGATAACTACATTTATAGTATGTAACACATCATTGAAAAATCACCGGATATAATTTTTTTTCTTTAGGCACGTGCAAACACAAAAATGCTAAGTGCAAATGTATGAATTACAATAATAGATGCAGTTCTGGATATTAATTTCTTTTCTTCTCCATTCCTACTTTTAATATTGATGGTTCATCCTAGCTGTAACTTTAATATTCCCTCCTGTTCACAATACTGTAGCTACTTTTGCCAATGAATAGAAAACTGAGCCAGATTTCCCGCCCCCCCCCCCCTTTTTTTTGCATATACTACACCAACTTTGATCATTTGATCCGGTAATATGCAAAGGACTGAGTATTTGTATTTATAACTTGAAAAATCAAGAATTTAAGATGGGCTAAGCAGCATGGTTGTACATTATGTTTTATCTCTGCTTCCTCTTATTGTTAAATCACAACTGAATCATAATTAAACAATTGTCTTGCCTAATTTATTTATTTTTTCCATACTTGAACAGAAAGTTTGTCAGTGCCTTTATTTGATTGAGGAACTTAATGGGTTTCCTTTTCTCTTTTTCTTGTTCTGCCTTTTGTTGAAGTACACCACATACTTTGGGTAGCCATAACTGTTGGTTTGAATGTATGAAGGTATCAAAAGTCAGGTAGTCTTATAATACAGATTTTCATGGAGATTGATTTGAGTAATATAATGAAAGTTCAAAAATTGCAAAAATGACTAAGACAAAAAAAATGCCCTGTCAACAACTTCAGCTTGCTTGCTTTTTTCTCATTACAAGGACTCTAGAAGGGTATTTCATTGTTAAATCTTAAACTTTTGTGGAGGTAGAGAAGCAAGAGAAAGCATCATAAGAAAAGAAAATATTGTTACATGTTCAAAATTACCATAAAGGCAATATATGGAGTAAAATCACACAATATGGTACAGAATGAAAAATCACATTCTAATGACCCTTAGGAAGTGACTGCAGAATTTAGGCGATAAATGATATTTTCACAGTGACTTATATTAATGCCAATGGTACTCAACAATTGCAATACAATTATTTTTAAAATAATTGCAAGACTTTATGGCTGCTTCACTTAAATTTCACAGTATAAATGCAGCTCTTTTCAAGACAATTCTTTTTCTTGGACGTCTGAAAGAATTTGTTTTTTCTGTCTTATGACTTTGGAGTTCTCCCATTATTGGGATATGCCCAAAAATTATACTGCTTGGGCAAGCAGATGTGGTGTCTTACTGATCTATTCAAAGATCTAGTATGAATTTGTGGAATTCTACTCTAAGACAATTCCAAATCTGGTTAGAAAATGTCTACAGAAGATATGGACAAAGACAGAGGCATCACAAGGAACGATTATGCTAAAATGTAAAATTATGTAAATATGCAAAACGCTCATGTAAGAAAGCAAATAGTAAATTCATAAGTATAGTCATGGGGAGGGGTGGGAGAAGAAGGAGGGAGGCAGGAAAAAGTCTTTCCAAAGAGAAAGTGTATATTTGAAAATGCCAAATATTAATCTGTCCCAGATAATTCTCATATAAACACAGGATGCTATTTGTGTGTGTAAAATAAAAATACATGGTAGGAACTGGAACAGTTAGGAGCACTAACCATCTTCATGGGATCCAGAAACAGACTACAAAATACTTCCACATGTCAGATTTAGACCTGCATGAGAACTGTTTACTTACTTTTAGCGGTTTTTGTTTGTCCACTAGGAAAAAAATCCTCTGTATACAATTTCATTTTGCACATATCTGCATTTCCTCAGAAGCAATACTTTGAGGATTCAGGTGCATTCCTTGAGATTTTTTTATGTCACAACTGTACCAGCTTAAGGACGCTACATAACACTTGCAGCATTAACTGATTTTTTTTTTAATATTTTCTATTTTCATAACATCTATCATAATGTAGTTCTCTGAATTCGCATGCATTCAAAGTCTCATATTTGTTAGAACACTATATTTTTGTGTATGTGTTCACTTTGCATTGACAGAAACTATTGCACGATAGGACAGTCATTCCTCAAATGTCTGAAATTAAACCTTCCACCGTTACGTTGTGTGTTGGGTTGGCTCTGGCTAGCAGCCAGACATCCATCCAGTCTCTGTCCTGCTCACCACAGGATGGTGAAGAAAATATGAAGACCAGCAGTGAAAAAAACTTATGGGTCAAAGGAAAGACAGAGAAAACACGCACCAGTTACTGTCACAGGTAAAACAGACTCAGCTTGGGGAAATTAGTTTAATTTATTGCCAAGTAACATAAACATTTAAATACCGATTGAGGTATTCAGAAACAAAGACAAATATTTAAATGATTGTGGAAAACACCTCTCCTCCCCACTTTTTAATCTCTACTCCCTTGTTACTACCACAGGTTACACTCAGTCCCTTCAGTGAAGCACAGGAGATTGGTGTCAGTATGTAGCAGTTCCTTTCTGCCATTCCTGTTTCCCACTCCTTTCTTCCACTGCTCTGGTATGGGTCCTCCACAGGCCGCACTCCCTTCATGGAAGTACCAATTCTAGCATGTGTCCACCACGGGCTACCATCCCTTCAGGGGTGTTACTAACTCTGCCCCAGAGCACCTCCTACCCATCCAGCTTTGGCATTCTCTCCCTCCCTCCTATTGTTTTGCCCTTTCTTAAATATGTTTCCCAGAGGCACTGCACACATGGCTGAGTGGCTCAGCTGTGCCTCACGATGGGTCCATTAGAGCTGCCTGGAGCTGGCTGTATCTGGCATGGGGCAGCCCTTGGCTTCTTCTCACAGAGACCATCCCTGCAGTCAAAACCTACGGCTAATGCATCTTGTTACAGGATCACATTCAGGAACACCCAAACCTGATTAAAACAAGCATTCAATTCCATCTATCTCTTCAGCAAGAGAGAGTTACTAAAGAACAAGAGGGTTTGGGGTTTTTGTTGGGTTTGTTGTTGTTGTTCTTTTGGGGGTTTTAATGGTTAAAATGTACCATGCATATGAAGAGCCACTCTCATTTAGGGAGCAAAGAAAAAAGGAAAACATCAGCTTAAAGGATTGATATCAGAGGCTAAATAATGGCACAATAATGAAAATGAAAAATGTTTCCAGTTAAACAAAATTTAATCAGCTTCAGATATTTTTTTTTAATCAGATACCACTATGTGTGCTTTAAAATGCTGGGGATACCTTTATTCTATTTACTCAATAAAAATCAAATTATTTTAGCTCCGCCAAGTACAGTAGAAGTTTCTTCATCATCTTCTCTTTCTTTGCTGAATAACAGTACCTTTGTGTCAGTTCATATGACACCTTATAAAATAAATGTCCTCTCTCTGGTAATCTTAGACAGTGTGCATACAAGTGAAATAAAGTATTTGCCTGCTTCTTTTTTCTTCCCCTCTCCCTTCCCACCCACCCACCCCCCGCCCTTTTTCCATTTGTGATACAAATAAGGGTTATGTCACAAATTTTATATTCAACCTTGTCAAAAGTTACAACATTGATTAACCTTTTCAGACACTGTTTTCACTAAATCTTGAGCCCCAAAGTAATAAAATTAGTCATTGTTTCCTTGGCTATAATCATATCTTACTTGGGAATTAGGACCTGTTACCATTGCATTGTTATGTGAATTCAGATATTTATTTCATGTTGAGTTCTCAATCCCCATCTATGTGTTGACCTTTTTCAGGGTTGTTTTTGTTTGCAAAAGAAAGCTGTGCTGCATACGCTGCAGCTGACAAAAATGGCCAGTTTCACCTCCGTGCAAATAAAGAAGTCTTTAAAGCAAGTATAAAGCTAATGCCCACTCTCACTGTTTAATAATATTTTACTTGTTTTTCAAATAGGTTACATTTTGCAACCCATTTTGAACATGTAACAACATTTTAATATGCTCACTGGATGTTCAAGTTCTTTATCGAAAATCTTTTTTAATTGCTTTTGAAATGTTTACTCAGTTCAGTTCTAACACTACTTATCTAAAAGAAGTGGGTATTAAGCTCCTCTCCTATAAGCTGGAAGATAAGCTTATTTTATATTTGCTTATGAGGGATTTATGCAGTTTGTGTTTACTGAAGTTTATGAAAACAAAATATCTCTCTATAAAACCATGATATTGTATCTTTAATTTTGAACAAGGAAAACTGTCATGTTGTGCAAAATTCAGTGTGAGAAGGAATTTTTTCTACTCAATATTTTTTTTCAAAAAGAAAAAAATGCCATGAGTGTCATGAGGTAACTCATGACTTAGCCTTTCTGTCGCTGTACTTAAGAAAAAGCTGTAACTGGGTTTTAGGTAAGAGGATTCCATAGGAATTGCAAAAGGACTGTAGCTTTAACTGCACTGTAAAACCATACCTGGGTTTTAATAGAAGTAATGGGTGTCCTCCATCTTGAAGGATAACAGTTGCATCAATAGCAAGAGGGGATGCAGCTAAGACGTGAACGGCAGTTAATCTCAGTGTAGAGATCCCAGATCTAGATTAAGGTCTTTCTGAGAGGCTGTTACTGACTTAGAGAATACAATGACACCTTGATCCAGAACCAAGATGTCTCACTGAATGTCTGGATTGAAACACAAGGAAAACCCGGGCTTTCTGGAGAGAAGTAACTAAAGATATCATTTATAAGGCACAGACATTCTGGTGTGGCCGTGTTTTATATATACTTTGAATGCAAATTGCATTGTATGGTAAAAAAAATCTAAAGTGTTGAGAATGGCTACTGCATTCACCCTTGTTTTGAAAAAGTGCTTTCCTTGTATAGTTTCTGTAAGTTTTTTCTTCTAGAAGAGTATGTTATGTCATTCATGACCACACATAAAAGGAGCAAAGATAAAACAATTTATTACTGTTTTTCTTTCTAAGCTTGTAAAAAATAGAGGTTTTCAATGATTTCTTAAATCTATACTTACTTTGTTGTGAGTTCAGGCACTGAAACCAGAATAAATGGCAAAAGGCAAGATCCACAAATGGATTTGGGTACCTACATTCTGCTTTAAAAACCAAAGTACAAGAGTAGTTCTCAGTGGTCTAGAAATGTCAACTTCTTTAAGTTATTTACAATTTTATTTATAAGTACATGAACAGCTACAGCTTGATTAACCATTTTAACACCCCTCTCATACTTCATTTCCTTTATCAGGGGTCCTCTTGGCTACCTGCTGGATGTTCCCAGAGCCTGTCTACAGGAACACATTTGAATCTGGTTTCATTGTTTTGGAAAAAAAATTATTAAATGTTAAATACCTTGCACAAAGAAGGCACTGATCCCAGTCCATGTCCTGCATGACATTCAAATGAACTGTAGTAGAACTAAGTCTGTGAAAGAGACCCAACTCCCTAAACCTTGTATATGCCAAGTCAGAGGTCTGGGTTGGAATACCTAGATGTAAATGCCTACTGCAAATATCAGAGGAGGGCAGCTTTGAACCAGGTTTTTCCCACATAAGTGATGAGTTCTCTGAGTGCTAACTACTGCATAGAAAGTAGACAAGGCACCCGTTTTTAACTCATTTCAGGGTGAGTTTATCAGTTTGCATGCCTGAATACAAAGGATATAGTCCATAGCTGAGAATCTTGAATTGAGCTAGACATTTTTTTCCAGACCATTATTAAATTCTCCCTGACAGGGAGAATGTTAGTCATACTTATTTCCAGTACTCATTGTTGAGTTCACTCACAGCTTGGTGGCTTTTGTAAATCTCATTTTTTGTGTTTGACCTTTCTTAGAACATCATTAAAATTGCATGGATTCCTGACCTTGAAACTGTGGATTTCATTAGGTAAGCCTAGTAAAGCTGGGTCTAACGTCTCCTGGAGACTGAGACTTGTTTGGATGCTAAATGGAAGAAACTAGAAGTCAGAGGTTCTCAAGATGACAGAATTGGAGAAATTAAACAGAAAAGTATAAGTTCCAGCATTGACCCGATGCCTCTTAAATTGCATGGGATTATAAAACAGACATAGTGATACAACAGGTAATCAGTTTTACAGAATTGTCTTGTCTACACAAGAGAGGGAGTTCTATAAGGTCAGCAAATTAAGCCATGTGAAAGCTTATTATTTCACTTACAGGGTCTACCTATAACTGGATGTTTCACTTGAGGTTTCCAGCACAATGTCATTCACCTACAGGGCTCTGCTGCCTGCAAGTGAGCATCAAATCCTTTGTGTTCTGTAGCATTTTCAACGTAAGTTTTCCATTAAAGGCGAATAACACAATAATAGAAAATGGACGTATCTTTTTATTCTTTGCAGTGCATCCTTCCCACAACTATTGATTCCTTATTGCACTAGAAATATTTTGGACTGAAATATCTCTAATTTTAGACTTCAGTGATAAACATTATTAAGAAATTGTTTTTAAAATGGTCTCTGTACCTTTGATCAGAAATACAGACCAGAGTAATGATACATATTTTTTTTATTTCCAGCAATACAAGTAGCTTCATAAAGAAAACATCTAACTGCTTCAAAGGCAATGGTTTTCTAGGTAGATTTTTTTTTTTTGTGGGAGCAATTAATGCTGATAGTAATACTCTATCAAATCATTCCCACTTGGATACTAGTGTAAATTACAAATTCACACATTGCATGTTCAAAAATGTTGTGAATTCTCTGCCCTCTGTTTTCTCTTTCTGCTCCTATTTTATTCCCCAAAGCCAACAGAAAAGACATGAGCTGTTTCCTGATTTATATCAAGAATGAGAGAACTTGTAATTCATACAGTGCAGTAAGAAGTGCCATTCATCATTAAGGTGATGAAGATAAATGTTGTTGGCCACAAAAAGTAACCTTATGAAAATTACTGTGGCTTGCAGAAAAAAGGAATATTAATACATCCTGACTGAACATAATCATCTGAGGATTCAGGAAGAAATAGAACATTGGTTATATTCATTCAAAAATATCTTTAAGTCAGTTTTCAAGTGCTACTGTTGGCATCCTTTAGGATCTATGAAAGTCTTTTAAAAAAAGGAAATCTGTAGTCCATGCCTTTTTTAAATTGCTGCATTCGGGATTTTCTCTGGAAGAGCATTAAAGGTCAGAAAGTTGTGAACAGTTGAGTGTTACTTCTTTGAAACAGGAAGATAAAAATTTTAGTAAGTTGGGTGCATGGAGTTGTATTTTGAAAAGCATGTCATAAATTAAAGAGGCCATCCCTATGTACACATATATTTTACACTTAGTCTATGATACTTTTCACAGATTTTGTCAGTTCACAGATTTTGGGGCATTTGTGTTGGGTGAGTCACTTGCTAGTTCAGGAGTGTTAAAGGAATACATTGTATGTTCTGAATCTCTGAAATCCATCAAAGAGGAGGTCTGGAAGAAGGTTTGGATTTCCAAGTGTATTTTAACAGGTGACTCCTTTTTCTAAATACCTAAATACATTCAAGTTTCTAACCACATGTAATTTGTGTGATGGTTTGCCTCATCTGAAAGGCATTTGCCCACTTAGCTGATGCGTAGTGATGTAAGATGCATCAACACTCTATCTCTGATGTGGTCTGGTCTTTAATAACCGCCAAACTCAAATAGTTGAGTTTGATTCAGATTAAGTAATGGTTGGTCAACATGAATTTCAATACTCTAACCTGCATGTGAGAAGCTCTGGACAGCGTGTTTGCCTCCTGACACAAATGCAGACGGTTCAAACAAACATAATATTACTGTATAGACTAACAGCAGGGAATTGGAAGTCAACCTGAATAAAAATCTCCTAGTAAAGACACACTTTAGCTCTTCTCTTTGAAAATTAGTATTTGATATCCACTCTTCAATTTCTTTGGCACTGTAAAAAATGTGTGTGTTCTTAAAGCATCTGTCACTGAGCTGAGGTTGGTTGGTGTGGGCTGAGCTGGACCCGGTTAGTTACATGCAGTTTCTATCACTACCATTGAATTGCCATGCCAATAACTAAACAGTTAAATTACTAAGATTTTTTTTGAGATATTTATCATTTATTTTGTTTGAATTAAAATCTTGGGCTTGGGCCTGGAAAGTTAATTACTGTATTTGTTTTTCTTATTTGCTACTAAGTATTATGGGCATCTTTTTCAGAACTGACAGAATTGGAGCCTTTTTAATTCTTTTACAATAATTAGTTTTAAGCAAAATTTGGCAAGTTGGGTCAAGACTGTTCCTAAAAAAAATTCACACTCAATTGTATGGTACATTCAGTTGTTGAAAGAAAGGATATTATTTCCAGTTTTGCAATATAATACAAATTCAGAGTTAGCTAATTTCTGTTTAAGAACTTAATCTCCCTCAAGAGAGAGGATATAAGTACGGGCACATTTTTTTTCTCAAATATATAGTGAAATTCCAAAAGATTGTGAGGTCTCATTTTAAAACTAGCCTGCAGTTGATAAAAGTTTATTTTTACAGCATTTAGCAGAGAATAATGTACTTCAATTTTAACCAGAACTCAGTATCATTTCTGCATATACAGCACTTCAATAAATCTAGCTAGCCTGGAATTAACTTTAACAAATGCTTTATTCTGAGAGAAAATAACTAGAAAAAATATTTTTAAATAGAATTAAGGCTTGTAAAACATGTAATAAAATCAAAAATGTGCTATATAATTTTTGAAAAGCATGTAATAAAAACTCCACAGACTGAAAGCTTGCATTTTTGACAAAGAATTGTTCAAGTTAATTAATATTGACATATGGAAGGTTTCTGAATTTAATGAAGGTGGATATGAGCTTCCTGTGAGGGACACAACAACTTTACAAGTAAATTGCAAAAATAAAAAAATATTTCACACTCTACCGAGCATGTCTGAATCTTTTACTTTTTTCTTTAGTTCTTTACGCTTCGTATTTTAATATATTTCTGCAAACTGCTAAACAGTTGCTAGCCTGCAATACTGATCAGTGATATTTTAAAAGTCAGAGTGAAAAGTATCTTTTTACGGTTTTATATCTTTCATGTAGTAGAACTCTTTCATCCTCCATTTGAAAGTCATAGGAACCTTAGAAGTTCCTGATAATACTTTTTTATAATACTTTTTTTGGGGGGGGGAGGGGGGCATAAATTGTTATACTAATAATACAGCAACAGTATTTTACCAATTGATTATGTCACATGGAAGATGATTATTGAAGGAAATGTCTTGATTTACAGCTACCTACATTACAAATATGGATGCAAAAGTGAATTGTGCAGACAAAGGACTGGTATGGCATGTTTTAAATGTTTTCCTTAAGTCTTTTGCCAAATTACATTGCTAATCTCAATGCTAAATGTTATTGAAACAATTACACTATTGATCAGGCTATTAGCTCTATTTGGATGATGAAGGGTTTTTTTCTGAATAAAAATTAAACCTTTTAATAAAAATTAACTTAAGAATTATGACAATGAATTACTTTATTTAATAGTAGGCATTCTCCATGGAAAATATTTATCCTTAAAAAACCAAAACAATACATTACAAATAATTTGAAAAGTAGTTTTAATTATGAACTTTCGGCAGTTCTTCTCAGCTGTGATTATTCATGCTTACAATGCATGAAACAAAGAAACCATGCAGGCCATGTGTGCCTGAAGCTGTAGCTTGTGTGGGCCATATACATCTTTGTTAGTGTCTTCACTTTTAGCAAAATGGTGGTGCAATGCTTAGTGCTGTCACTTATCAAGACTAAGGAACAGGAGATATATACTAGAAACCCCTAATTCAGAGTGTAGAAATGCTATTTATACTATAGTAACAGAAGGAAAGAGAAGTCCCAGTATGCATCTACTCCATTTCATTTTGAATCACCTCCTTCTGTTCACTGCTAATAAAATAAAAAAATATATAAATGATCTGTGCAGGTTCGAAGGGCAATTTAAGGTCAGTCAAATTGCCCTCCTCCTAAGATGCTGGATTATTTTTGTTATTAAAATACTCAAAGCCTTTTTAAAATTGTAAAACAATGGATTTTTATTTTTTATCTAAATTTCCAAATACAAATAGCATTAAAAATTCATCAATAACACATGTTAGACCACCTTCAAGCTCAGAAAGATCAGTTAAAGATACTTTTAAAATACTTGTTTCTCCCTGGAATATATTATAAATTCTGTAATTTTTACTGAAAGGAGTGGAAGATTCCCCCTTTCCTATATAGTTTGGAAATAATTAGCTGAGAAAAAATGCCATTTCTCTTTTGAACAACCCCCAGATTCATTTATTTCCTCCTGTGGTTCTTGTACCAGAACTGGCATGTGTTGGGTACCCTGAAAGAAACAAATGAGAAAGTATGGATGGGCTTAGAAACCTCTTAGTTTCTCAAGCCATACTGATAAGGAGTGATAATATGTGCAGCGGTGGTCTGCAAAAGGCTCTGAGCCCTCTCTGCTCTGTGAAAGGGGCTCCTTACCAGGGCTGGCTTAACCAGCTTGCTGGGTATGGGAGGATGGTGGCCAGCACAGGCTCCTCACTCACACATTGTCACCCAGCCTCCAAATCCTCCAGCATCTTGTCACAAAGCCAGTCTGAATTTTGCTATGGAACAAATACTCAGCAGAGGTTCTTTGTGTGAGAATACAGAACAGCACTCAGTGGGGATTTAAAAAAAAAAACAAAGGAAAACATGTTGGTTTCAGAAGTCATGACAGATATCTGGTGTCTGCTTAGTATTTATTCCTAAGCATTTTCAAGAAAGCGGGTATTAATGTACTTTTATTCTTTCACACCCATCAGATTTTAAAGTCTTGATTGCATTAATATATTCATGTCTGTGTTCATTAGCTGTCATTTACAGAACACCATTTTTTTTGTGCTGCCACATTTTACACAACTTATGCAATCTATACCCATGGTTTGCACACATGGCTTGACAACTGTTTCTATACTATGTTAACAGCTGGTCCATCATTTCTAGTCTTTCATGAAAAATGTAGCAATGTGGTTTACATTGCCAAATACTGCCTACACCAGTGACCTGATACTCCTTTACACCCCTTATTTCAGACTGCATGTTAAAATAGAAGAAATGGGGTACTCTGCACCTTCTGGCATCAAACATGCCTTTACTGGAAGCTTTTCCCTTTTTTTATTGAAATAATGATTAAATTAGTAGTCACAACTCAAGTGGAACCTTAGCAATTGTGAGAGAGATTGCCAGATTAACGAAAATTAACTTAAATTGATATTTTTGCTAATGTGGGGCAATAAGATTAATGAGGGTAAAAAGATGCCAGAGTGTTGGGTAGTTTCAGGGCCAGTATTTGACAAAAAATTACCTGCACAAACAGGGAGCAGAATAAGGCCTCCATAATCCAAGGGGAAATGGCCAGTGACGTGCTATGCCACTTAGATGTGCACACAAGTCTATGGGGCCAGATGGGATCCAACTAAGGCATCTGGTGGAAGTGCTCGCCAAACCACTTTCAACCATTTATCAGCAGCCCTAGCTAACTCGGGAGGTCCCAGCAGACTGGAAGTCAGCCAGAGTGACAAAGACCAGAAGGAGGACCCAGGGAACTACAGGCCCGTCAGCCTGACCTCAGTGACAGGGAAGGTTATGGAGCAGATCACCTTGAGTGCCATCACACTGCATGTACAGGACAACTGGGGGATCAGGCCCAGCTAGTGTGGGGTTATGAAAGGCAGGTCCTGCTTGACGAACCTGATCCCCTTCTATGACAAGGTGACCCACCTAATGCATGTGGCATGGACTGTGGGTGTTTTCTGCCTAGACTTTAGTATAAAGACTTTGACACTCTTTCCCACAGCATTCTCCTGGAGAAACTGGCTGCTCATGGCTTGGACAGGTGTGCTGTTCACTGGGTAAAAATCTGGCCTGATGGCTGAACCCAGAGAGTGGCAGTGCATGGAGTTACATCCAGCTGGCACCTGGTCACAAGTGGTGATCCCCAGGGCTCAGTATTGGGGCCAGTGCTGTTTAATAACTTTATCGACAGTCTGGATGAGGGGATCGAGTGCACCCTCAATAAGTTTGCAGATGACACCAAGTTGCGTGGGGAGCGTTGATCTTCTGGAGGGCAGGAAGGCTCTGCAGAGGGATCTGGACAGGCTGGATGGATGGGCCAAGGCCAGCTGTATGAGGTTCAACAAGGAGAAGTGCTTGGTCCTGCACTTGGGTCACAACGACCCCACGCAGTGCTACAGGCTTGGGGAAGAGTGGCTGGAAAGCTGCCTGGGGGAAAAGGACCTGGGGATGCTGAAGATGAGCCAGCAGTGTGCCCAGGTGGCCAAGAAGGCCAACAGCATCCTGGCTTGTGTCAGAAACAGTGTGGCCAGCAGGGCCAGGGCAGTGATTGTCCCTCTGTACTCAGCACTGGTGAGGCCGCACCTTGAATTCTGTGTTCAGTTTTGGTCCCCTCACTTCAAGAGGGGCATAGAGGTGCTGGAGTATGTCCAGAGAAGGGCAACAAAGCTGGTGAAGAGTCTAGAGCACAAGCCTTCTGAGGAATGGCTGGAGTTTTTTAGCCTGGAGAAAAGGAGGCTGAGGGAAGACCTTATCACTCTCTACAACTGATTGAAAAGAGGCTGTAGCAAGGTCGATATTGGTCTCTGCTCCTAAGTAGTAAGTGATAGGACAAGAGGAAATGGCCTCAAGTTGTTCCAGGGGAGGTTTAGATTAGATATTAGAAAAAATGTCTTCACCAAAAGTGTTGTCAAGCATTAGAGCTGCCTAGGGAAGTGGTGGAGTCACCGTCCCTGGGGCTATTTAAAAGATGTGTAGATGTGGCCCTTAGGGACATGGTTTAGTGGTGGACTCAGCAGCGCTAGGGTAACAGTTGGACTTTATGATCTTAAAGGTCTTTTCCAACCTAACCATTTTTATGATTCTGTGATACCTGTATGTCTCTGTGTTACTCCTACCAATCCTTGTCCATGCTTGCATACTGCTTTTTGCTTTATCTTGGCTGATAAAATTGTTGATAGCACTGGAAACAGCTATAACAAAAATAAGATATCCCATTACCAGGCTCATCTTCCAAAACATCACAGGAAACATATTCAGGGAAAGCAAAAGACCTAATTGGGTCACCTCTAGCTGTAGTGGGATAGCTATATTGAGGAAAAATGGTTGTATACATAGATCTTTTAAGGACTTCAGATGTAGCAGGTTATTAGTTTCATAAACTTTTCAATTTTGTTTTATGTTTATAAGAACTTTTGACCCAAAGTCTGGGAACTATCCTGGAGAAAAATGAATGTTTGGGTATTATGCCTTATCATCAGGCTGTTTAATCACTGTTGAGATATATACTGCCCTGTCTATGAAACAATTCGCAGAAGTCCAGCTCCTCAATGTCACACAAGATTGTGGGACCTGGTAAGTAATTCAGTTTCTTTGCACTCCTTCACACGGTGGAAGATTGCTATTCTCTGGGACAGCCTTACAGAGGAAAAGGAAGGCAGTACAGTGTTGGGCTTGGCACCAGGGTATTGAGTTTTAGGATAAAACTGTCTGCCCTACTCTATTGTGTTGACTCCTGGAAGCCAAAGGATTCATCCTAGATGAAAGAGTTCCTGGAGTTCAGGAGTTCCACTGTAACCACCATGGATTAAGTTCTAGAGTGCTTCGTTAACTGTCTGCTGGCAGATTTCAAGCACGGTGTGAAGATAGAACTGGCAGAAGACATACCAGTTCCAATCTGATACATTACAAAGCATGGCATAGGAAAACTATTTCATTATTGTTGGTATTGTAACTGAGAACTAGATGCTAGTTACTAGAGATTTAACAAAGCTTTAAAACAGTTGTTATAGCAGATGCATTTTCCCATTTTGTTAATCTTTTTGTGGGTCTTTTGTTAGTAATTGATTTTTGAAGGCAGGAGGTCTATTATGTTTTATGAATCAGGCAATTGCCAAAATCAGAAGATTAAGCAGGACAGCAAGAAACAGGTCTATATTTCAGACTTCCTTATTTTTGAAGTTGTTTCTATTTGAAACTTTTAATAACTTTGTGGACCCAAACATGGTCCACATCAATGCATTGTAGAGCTCTGTTAACTTTTTTTTTTTTTTTGAGATTATTGAATAATTCTTTGACAAACTGGTCCTCAGTCATGAAAGTGTCTCATTTTTAACAAGATTATTGTAATTTTTCTTAACCTCAGAAAACTTGGAATACTTTACTGAACTCTGTAAGACATAACTAATTTTGTTTCTAGAGATAACTTTGGAAAGAAAGGGAAGTAAACTGTACTTTTTACTTCCAAATCTTATTGGCTTATCTGCTTATGATGTGTAAACAGAGGCAATGATAACCACAAGGCTATGCCAGTATAGAGCTGCACATCATACAGACAATAACATTAACAACAGTGCTGGACTTTGCATAGAATGGATTTTCTCTTTTCTTCCTCCTTTATTTAATTTATAACAACGTTTAAGAATGCAAGCTTGAAAAGTAGCTGTTTCAAATAGTTTTGTAATCGGAGATAGCAACATGCAATCTTCCCTTGTGAATAACAGTGGAACAAACATGAAGGTTATCTTTACTTTTACAAACAGGCTGAAACAAAAAATAATACATATTTCTACAAGCTGATTTTGTTTGGTTATAGAAAATTTTTAAGAAAAAGAAATGAAAAGGTTTTGGAAGTTAGAGAGGAAAGTAGATACCAAATTTTTAATTTAAAAAGACTTCTAATCAGTTCATTTACTTTTAGATTTTTAATTCCAACTGAGAGTAAGATAATATATTTTTGATAATTTCCTACTTGCTAGAAATAGTTTGTTGTCTGTTTGTTTCCTAGTGTTCCTTAACTTTTCTATCAGGGATAGTTCCATGCACAAACTGTGAGGTCATCTTTATGTATTTCAGGGATATTAACGATCTGACTTTTTTCAGGTAAAATTATTTTTACAAGTCAGCAGATATATTCACAAATAAAAAACTACATTTGGATGATACATCTGCTGAAAACTGTGTGACTCAGAAGCATAAAACAAGTTTGCAGTGACTTCACAATTACTACAGTGTCACAGTGTCATGGTTTAACCCTGGCCGGCAACCCAGCACCATGCAGATTCTTGCTCACTCCCCCTCACCCAGAGGGATGGAGAAAAGAACTGGAAAGAATGTAAAACTCAAGGGCTGAGATAAGAGCAATTTAATAGGTAAAGCAGAAGCCATGCACGTAAGCAAAGCAAAACAAGGAATTCATTCACCACTTCCCACCAGCAGGCAGGTGTTCAGCCATCCCCAGGAAAGCCGGGCTCCATCACGCATAATGGTTACTTGGGAAGACAAACACCATAATGACAAATGCTCCCCGGTTCCTTCTTCTTCCCCCAGTTTATACGGCATGATGTCATATTGTACGGAATATCCCTTTGGCTAGTTCAGGTCAGCTGCCCTGGCTGTGTGCCCTAACAATGTCCTGTGCCCCTCCAGCCCTCTCACTGGCAGGGCCTGAGAAACTGGAAAGTACTTGACTTAGTATGAACATCACCCAGCAACAACCAGACCCATCAGTGTGCTGTCAGCATTGTTCTCACAACAGAGCCAAAACACAGCACTGCACCAGCTACTAAGAAAATTAACTCTGTCCCAGCTGAAACCAGGACATTCAGGCACAAATTGCTCACTAATGAATTAGGTAAACTGAGAACTCCTACTAGTCTGGTTATGAGCTTGTAGAGGTTTCTTCACTGTAAGCTATAATAAACTGCATAATTTTTATCCCCTGAATTAAATTTTAATTTTAGTATCAAACAAAAATACACAAAATTAAAATTGATGTTCAGAAGGCACATCCAAGTCCTCCAATGTCAATTCTGTACCAGGATTTATCATTAAACAAATTAACTCCATCAGCCTCTGCAGAACAGCACCGCCCTTAATTGGTACAGTATTTTAATAAAATGTAGACATTTAAAAAAAGATTTTGATGTCCATACAGAGTTAAACTTAAGCATTTATCTATATTCATATTTTCTGGGCTTATCTTGCATTCCTGTGATCTCTAAATGTGTAAACTTCTCTGAGATATTGTGAGATTGTGTTCACAGGAAATGAACAGCCAAGGACACAAAGGACAAAAGATGCTGCCCATTACTTAGCCAATGGCATTCCCATCCAGAGTTATTATATTGAGAGGTGAATGTATGTTAACCTACATATCTAGGACTGTATGTCTGTGTATGTGTTTATATGTATGCCTATATATATATATTTGTTTGTGGGGGGCTGGGTGTGGGTGGTGGTGGGGTGTGGGTGTAAGTGCAACAACATAATATTTGGACCCAGATTCTGCCAAGGAGTATTCTTATTCATACTCTGAAAGACATTTTTATTTGCAAAATCTTAGAAAACTAGTTATTACTAGCAAAACGTTAGTCCAATGTAAGTAATCCCACCTTCATAAAAGAAGGATTCAAGTTAAACAAACTGAAATCACCATTTGATATGACCAGAGTGGTATAAAGACAAAATCCTCACTCGTGTAGAGTACAACTGGTAAATAAGCCTCCAAATCCTTTCATCTTTTATACCAATATGGTATGAACTGAGCTAGTATTAAACTGTGGGGGTTTTATTGATGAACGCTCCATCAGTAAAAAACTGGGAGAAAACATCTCCAATTTCCATTTCATTTTATTGATACTTAGGAAAAATTGAAATTGCTATGTCATTTTCCTGACCATGTACTGTCATATGACATAAAAAGGAAAGAGAAATCTTTATTGTGGACTTTATATATTAAAATAATAAATTATTAAAAACAAACAAACAAAAAAACCCTAAAAACCCAGAAATAAAATGCAACCAAGACATAAATCTTATAGTAGAAATAACATTTCCAGTTAGGAAACATTTTAGTTCTTAGTGTATATATTCCATTGAGTAACTTTGCTGCTAATATAAGATGATTAACAGTTCCCATTTACACAGTGAGAATGAAATTGTAATTTTACCCTCGTAGCTTCAGATCAGGCAGGATTGCATATATATCAAAATTAACTGTTAACATATTTGTCAGGAGTTCCATTTTAAAGGACTATGCTTTGTCTAAAGATTTGTTTCACATTTTTATAAAACTACTGGATCATAAAAAATTTATATTGGCAAGGTTCCATGCCTATTAATGTCATTTTTTAATGCACCTCTTTTTTGTTTCTCTGCCTATCTGCATATGTTTTGGGGTTTTTACTATGTGATCCTTTTGAAGCTGGAATCCTCTCAATTTATGTGTTAATTATCATAATGATAGCCACTTCCCATCAGAAATAAACAGTAAATAAAATTATTAGGCTTCACAGTGGGAGCTATTTGACCTACACACACACCTTTCCAAACCAACCACCAGACTCCACAATCACGTGTTCAGTGTATGCCACTGGATTTACAAGAAAGAATATTAATGAGTTATTAAACTGTATGGTATTTCAATTCATGCATTCATTCTTTCACCTGAAAAACTGTCTGTGAATACCATGATAGATTCAGCTCATTACTTCAGACAGCCTCTATTTTTCTATTACTTAATAGTCCAGTATTGATAGTGCTCTAGAGACTTTTCTTCTCACAACCTCTGCAGGACCAGTAGAAAATGACTAACATTTGTGAGAAAGAGTGTAAATCTTTGCATACACTTCAGTTGTGCTGCTTCATTAAAGATTTCCTGAAGTCTAAATGAATAATGAATATTTAAGGTTTTGTTTGTTAGGGGTTTTTTAAGCAATATAAATAAATAAATAAATAAATTCTAGACCTATGTTTGTAATTTTCTTCAACGACATTTCCAGAGGATTTTATTTGCTCAAAGAAATTGCATCCACAGTTCCTACTGAACTTGGTAACGTGAAGCCACACCTCAGGGACTGCAGGCTGGGAAACCACACTTGTGAATTGGCGAAGATGTTTTGACATACTCTGAAATAAAGCATTGATGTGAATAATAGTTGGTGCACATGTTTAGCTTTCTCCATGATGCTTGTTGCCTGGTAACTAGCAAAAGGCATATGTCAGAGAAGAGTTCAAATGAAACAGCTGACATCAATCTCAGCAGAGTAAGGAAAGGGAAAACCACTGATTAGCTCACCCAGATTGGTGTATATAAGAATCCTGTCATGTTTTCATCGTTTAATATCTAAGCTGATTCCAAACCTTATTTTACCACAACATTTGTGGTGGTTCCTAATTCGGGATGGTATTTGTATTATCTTTTAAAAGATGATTTAAAATATGTATTAGCAGAAGGTGCATAGTGTCCCTGTTCAGTAAAATGCATTGGAAAAATCTTCCTTGCTTTGTTCTGCCACTGGCTGGATGGAAGCTTTTCATTTTTTCACTAAGTCATACTGTAGTTTCCTTGTGGAGTCACTGGACCTTCAAAGACAAAGGTCAGCTATGCTGCATGGGAAGTTACATGGCCACAAACAAAAAAATATTTTCAAATATTTCACTTCAGCAGTAGTTTTTTTGGTATATTCCTCCAGCTGAGCCTTTTATTCTAAACCAAAAATTACCCAAGAACCCTGGTAACATTTTTAGCCTTGTTTTTTCAAATATTCAGAAAACTATATTTATCTGTACCTAAACATTACAAGAAACTCCCTAATTACAGATAGATACTAATTTTTGCCTAAAAGCCACTTGGATTCACATTTTCTGTGATCGGTGTTCTTGTTTATTTCCATCATTCATATGCAAATATACAACTTCCACTGGGTTTTTGGGGCGGGGAGGTGGTGATAATTTTAGTTCAGTATCTTACTTATCTAAAAACTCTATCTTTTCAGGGTCTTTGTTAAAAGTAAATGATACTTTTTATATAGAAAATCAGACATCATTATTAGAAACAATGTTTGTAGAGTAATGAATTTATTCCAATGATTTTCCAAAATTATGAATCACTGTTGAATTAATCTGTTCTATAATATGTACCTAACTCATGTGTTTAGCTTAAGCTTGTCATCTCACTGCCCTCTATTGTCAATGGAGAGAGGCAGCACACCTTTCTTAGATTGTGACAAATTGCCATCTAAAGGGTGCTAATTGTTTCTATTAGCCATAAATGAAATGGGTAAGTATCACATGTTAAAAACCTATTCTTTAAGCATCAGATACCAGGTGGAACAAATTCACCATTTATGGTGGTCTTCTTTTCTTTTTTGACTAAATAACAATAATATGATAGGAGTAACCATTTCACATTCCAGTTGCTAATGTTCATTACTAAGCCAAAAATTTTTAACCCAGAAAACAAAAAAAGCTATTAGTAAACATTTCTAAAAATCTTCGGTTTAGGTGACTTGTTCATCACTGCAGCAATACTGTAATGAAAAAGATCCAGCCATGGTGTTCAGCTATCTCATACATGAAGTCAGCTACACGCACAATTATTTTCCTTTTTTTTCTTGAAATCATTGCCCCATACAAAATAGATTTCCAAGGCCTGTAATAAATGGGGATACACAATACTAATATGTTTCTAGAGAGGGGTCAATATCCCTTCCTTTTGCATATATGCCTTTTCCTTTATCTTTTTACATATCTTCCTCTTCACTGCCAAAGCATCCACAAGACTGTCAGCGAGAGCATGAAAGGAGGACCTCAGGTCTCATATCAGGGAGATAAGTTCCCTGATGGTTATGGAGCAGCTGGAATAACTAATTCTAAGGAAAGTCGCTTAAGTTGTTACATCCTGGGGATGAAACAGTTTTAAAGTGTCTGTGGGATGTAGCAGAGTTGCTGCTCTTGGCTTGCTTAAGGAATGTCTATTGCAGACTGATTCATGGGAGACTTAGTTAATCTATGTAATATAATTTTTTCTTTTTAGGTATTAATGACTTCAGCAAATGTGGATATATTTCAGGGCAAGACAAGAGGCATAATGATAATACAAAAGGCACCCTTTGTCACTGTGATGGAGCAGATTCCTGCTCTAAAGCAGTGATATCCTAAATGTCCTCAGTGAACTCAATAACCCACAACGGCATTCTGAGAAACGAATGAAGAATATAACTAGAATCAAAATAAAGGTTTCTTTTCAGTTATAGCTTACAAAGAATATTATAAAAACAGAAACAGAAGTTTATTGTTGTTAAAAGTGAGGGGGGGGATAACACTTTTTAAGGGAACTTTAAATAGCATCTGAGATTGCAGAAAGGGCAGGAAGAACCTTGGTGACTAAGCCTAATCCTCAGAAACTACAGTCAGCTATCAAATTAATGTGTTCTGAGAAAAGATTAATAACATGCTATTTCTACATATAGCATAATCCATACAGTGTATCTTTTGCCACTTAAGTAGTAAGCCTTGATCAGAATAGTTAGAAAAAATAGCTATATTATCGGTTTCTTATCATTGGTTTAAATAACAAAAATGCATAAAAAAATGTTTTAAATAGAAACTAACATGTTATTTGTCAGTGTATTTCAGACATGCTCTTCATTACATGTACAGTTCTGACACTCTGGGAAATTAAAATTTAAAAGGTTAGCTTGGTCTTTACTTAGAATCATTATCCAATGCTTTTCAAGTCCATACTGGAAATACAGAGTACTGCAACATATTGACTGCAAGCACCTGAGGAAAAAAATCTTGGGTTTTTTTTGTTTGAGTTTTGGGTTCCCCTCTCACTTTAGATGGTTGCTCACTGGATAAACAAAGAGCAAAAACAACAATAAAAAAAATATTATTGGCCTTTCATCTGCATTAAGTGGTCATCTTCTGAATAATTCCATAGACATGTGGCCACAACTCACATAAAAGCAGGATTCAGAATCAATCTCCTAACTTCTAATAATTCACTTGATAGAACTGATATCTTAATCCTGTTACACTAAAATCAGTAGAGGATATCCCCCTGGTTTCAGTTAAGGTAGGAACAAACCAGTGTGTTTTTCCCAAATTTACCAACAATATCTTCTTAACTGTAACAAATCTCTCTTGTATTCTTAATACCACAAGGAGAGATTGCCACTGGAAAAAATAACCTCTTTCCTGCCAAAGGCTGATAAATTTATTATTTTTTCTTTACAGAGAAAACTTGGTGGGAGCAGTCTAGGTTTTTAACTCTTAACTTTATTTAATTTCAGAAGTTCTCTTAAATATATCTTTAGAAATGACCTACCTATTTTCTTTTATTTATTCCATTATTTCTCCTAGGCATTATTTGATGATACCAGCTTTCTCTGAACTCTCTCTCAGAGCTCTTTGAGAGTGCAAAGGGATTCCTTCTGCTCTCCAGATCCAGACACTTTTTCTTCCCTGAAACTTTGATAGCTGGGAGAAGTCTCTGTCTCACATATGTTCACTTTTGTACTTAACACAAAGGGCACCTTGAACAGAAAAGCACAAATAAAAAAATCAAGTTTTGACAGACATAGCTGTTTCCGCATTTAATATAAAATACTGTTTATCATTAAAACACGTCATCCTATTTCTTTTCTGCAAGAAGTTAGATTCCTTCACTGAGAACATAGTTATTTACTTACGTTTTGGTATTTTTTTGTATTATTCACTTCAAATACTGATATATCTATCTAACATATTATTATTGAAAAAAGACATTTATTACATTGTTCAAATTTACTGAAGCACTCTTAACATTTGTCTGATTCTTTTTCCCACTTGCAGAACTGATAAGCAGAGGGCAATAACCCGTCATGCAAACTGCCACTATTATCACAACAGCCCCCACTTGAATTGTAAAAATATTAGTTGGAGCTTTGCAGTGTAAGAAAGTGGCAGCCAATTTTATTGGAAGATCTAAAATGGTAAGAGGTAGAACTGTAAAAGCTCTGCTTGATCACCTAACTCATCTTTCTGATAAAACGTTCATTGCCTACCATTGCTCTCTTCAAACTCAATTTGACTAGAAAAGCTAACTACTTACTTCATCATTTTTATGTTGTAAAAATTATTTCTGAGGATAGGAGATTAATATGTCTCTGGAGTTGGATTTGAAGCTTAAGGAGCCTGTTTTTTATTTTCTCTTCATGATTTTTGCCTCAAAATTCATTTATTTCTGTAGGATTTAAATGGAAGTTGCCAGAATTTTAACAGTGACTTTTCATTGTGAGCAATCAGCAACTTGACAAGACCGATAGTTTATTAGCGTTAGCTATATAGTATCAAAATCTTGGGTTGTAAGTCTTATTTTCTTCACAGAAACTAGTTTAGTCAAAATATACATCTGATAAAAAATAACATTACTTGCTCTGTCCTCAAGTAGTCTACAGAGAGAACACGTAAATTCTCATTTAAATTCATTGCACTCTGATTCATTGTAAATTAGCAGTACTTTGAGACCACAGGTTTCATTCAGGATTGAAGAGCAATTTAGTGTTTTCCAACTAAGGATCTGGTGATTCCCAATTAAAGAACAACTAAACTTTGTGGGAAAGAGTTACAGTAGACTTGGATATGTACCCCCTTTGCTAACGATACCGCTGATTTGCCTTTTTAAATCCAAAATATTTTCTTAGTACTTCCACCTAAGTTCCCTGATTATTTGCTGTCCACACTCTCTGGTTTTTGATCTTGTCAAAATCCAAACAGATGTCCTTCCCTTTTCCATGCATCACATCCTCAGTTCACATTTCTGCATGACAGAATCTTGGGGCTTCTGGACAGAGCAAATTAGAGATTCTGTTCTGCTTCCTGGACTGTGCCATGATTTCATAACCATGATATAATAATGAATTTAACAGTCTCAGACTTACAAAATTGCTCCCAGTGCTCTTCCTTCACCACTACTAGGAATGATTGTATAGGTTAGGAGTTGCCTGTGCTGCCTAATATGAAAAAAAATTGCTTGTGTCCTGGTTAAGACACTTGTCTTGCTGTGCTTCATTCATACATGGTGGCAAGAGATGATTCTTTAAAAGGTGATTCTGAGAAGTATCCTGCATCTTAGTTCACTGCATTAATTTCTGGATGGAAAAGCCTCTTCTGAAGAGCTCTGTTGGGAGTATCAACAAACTTTTGACTTGCACACCTAACCTAACTTCTTAAAGGGAGGTAATATGAAACTCTTCTTTCAGCATGCTTATGTCTGATCAGGATTTGGTGTCCCCCTGTGCTCCTATGACACAATGGATTCCTGGCAGATAGGAGACAAATGTGGCAGCTGAAACAGGATATAGTATTAAACCAAGATAGAACTTAATGGCTATATTCTTGCTGTTTTAAAAAATGTATTACCTTTTATTGCAATTGAATTTTTAATGTGTCCAGCTCCTGTAAATGTTCTAGCAAATTAGTTTATCTCCAGAAACTATCAGTTGCATGCCAGAGATCTTTATAGGAAAGCAAAGATTATTTTTCAAAACATAGACATTTTCTCTGTTGTACATGTGAATATCATTCTGCTGTTTATGTCCAGTAAGAACTATCCATTGCAGTGTGTACTTGAATTTTCATCTCCTGCCTCAATTACCCTATGAAACTATTATGTAAAAGATTTTGATAGAAAACTAAGAAAAAATGTAAATCATTTGCAAATAGCTCAGGTGAAATCAGACTTTCATTTAATTTCATTTAATTATGATAGAAGTAAATATTACTGAATTCTACAAATAGTAGTATTAATTTAACTATGCTTATTCATACTTGTATAGGTATATAAAACTTCTTGGTTTTCTGCAAATTTTATAGCAAAACTTTGCTTTTAATCTATTCTGGATATGTTCACCTGAGAATCTTCTGCATTCAATATTAAATCACATTACAAACAGAGAATTGAAAACCTTGAACAACAACCTTAAATTAAGGCAAAAAAGGAAGCAAAGACCTTTCTTTGAGTAAAATTTTGGAATTACAAATCAAGGTAGCATATGGGCAAGTGTGTGAGTGAATTTTATGAGTTTGCACACATCATTTCCGTAATTGCATACACATATGATAGCAGTCCTTGAAGCAATGATTGTATAAGCAAATTGTCAGATCCATACATTTTTTCCTGGCTTAAAGGCTAATTTCTAGGTGTTAAATCTGAATGATTAGCACCTTGGTGCTTGTACTGTTGAGTTCTTCAGCTTGGATTATGGTAAGTTTTACTATACCACCTTATTTTAGGATTGTGTTTTTAATGAAACTCCACAGACCCATGTACTGCTTTTTATCTTGAAGCATGTATGTCACTTGAAGAAAGCCGTAGCAGACAGGCAGGCAGTGAAACACAGTCAGATGAAGTTGACAATGACCTATTGAAATACTAAAGATAAATTATGTGCAATTCTGAAGCTTTTGGCACTGCTGAGTAACAAAAATACCAATACCCAGCTTTGACTGAAGATGTTGTACACATGCATAAAACCTCCCTTTCGTTCCCTGAGCTTGCCAGCCACGAAGAACCCTGGCAACTGCCATGCGCATGTATTTTTGAAAAGCAAAATAAAACCGATTTACTACTTATCTCTTTCATTGTCATAAGAATATCACATTTTTGCATAGTCCTTATGTCTTTGTTGAATTTTTCTTAAAATAGAAGAGTGTTTTAGACATCTCCAGCAAGCAATAGGTACTCTTGTGTTTTGTATTGTGTTTGTAAAGTGGATACAATCGGAAACTGGCATCTTATGGCAGGATAGGTTCTCAAAAAACAAATTCTCAGGTCTCTTTTCAGTAGCCAGATGCTAGCTCTTCACAGGAGAGATCTAGAGGCCTACGACATTTTCTTTTAAGTTAATAGAAAAATTCCGTTTCTTAAAGATTTCAGAGGGTTTTGCATCCAGTCTATTTCTACTGTTAAGGCCATGAATAAATTGCAGGGTGCATTTGCAATACTTCAATCCATCAGGGCTTCATACTTTCTGTATTACAACAGACAAAAGCTAAAACAATTTTGGAACTCACAGAGATTGAGTCTTAGGTAAGATTTAACTTGCTCAAAGATACACCAAGTGCAAGTGAATCCATCCTACAAAGTATTGGCATTGTCACCTCACTTTGAAAGGTATCCTGCAATGTTTCTTCAGGTGGAGCTAAGTCTATTAAATTTAAAAAAAAGTTCTCCATTGCATTTACCCACAGCTTTGTACATGGGTTGAATGGTGTGTCAGCAATAAATATGTAGCTGCATATTTATGGCCACTAACTACTAATGTTCAGTTTTCAGGAAGGAATACCTCAATGCCAGTCTGGAGATTAAAGTTCATGTTCTTTTCAGCATACATTTTATTATGACAAAAAAAACAGGAAAGAGTTCAGAGAATGGCAGTTGAATATATGTTTATTTATGTAGGTAAAAGTTACGGAGTACAAGATTCTTCAATTGTGTAAACAAAATTAAAATCAACAGAGTAACAGTGAGATATATAGATACATATAGATATATATGGCTAAATTACCTTGTGACAAATTTTCTACTGTTTGATCTCTTCAAAACCAGATTGAAAATCTTTCCCTGTACAGTCATAAACCATTACTAGGTGCAGTAATTCCTGTGTATTATGCCTTTACCACATAGGACATTGCTCTGATTGATTTTTCTGTTCTAAATATAAATTAGTAGGTGTTTTGAATAAGTTAGAGAATTAAACAGCCAGTTTGCATTGTGAAGTAATTTTGAAACTTAGCCTACTTAGATGCATGCAAGGTACAGCTGCAATCCATAGAGATATCACAGATCTCTTATTGACAAGTTGGAAGCACAGATTAGCCTTATCTTTTTTTTTTTCCCTAGGTGCCAACTTATTTACGTACGACAACAGTTATTCATATATACCTAGGTATACTGACATATGCATATATAATACATATATATATATTTACACAACTGAACATTTCTAAAATTTTTGCTTTCTTAAAAGAATGATTTGCTTTTTTTCCTGTCCTTATCCAAAAAATATGTGTATTTTGTTGTAACAGTTAGTTACTCTTATCTTATTACACTCCACACCTCTGTGCTTTGATGGTATGTTACAGTCAAAGTGTTCTGAGTTTTAAGGAACTTTGAAGTAGTTCAAAGTATTATGAAAAGGGCAATTAAAAAATTGCCTACAAGGAAGCATGAAATACAATAATGATACAGCTGGCCCTTTTTCTTTCTTTTAAAAAATACAGGTTTAATTTTTTTTGCAGTGTTCAAAGAGAGAAGCAAACACAATACACTTCAGCTCTCATAATCCCAGCATAGCTGGGTATACTAGATAAACTTCTTTTAATATCATTACTGATAGATTTCATATTTGATTTGCAAAGTATAAAACAAGAAACCAGTTGTAGTGGCAAACCTATACCTAAGCATGATATTTTGTATGCAAATAAACCTGTAAAAAGGAAGTAAGAGAATTCTCTTTCACACTAACTTCCTTCTCTTGTTTGTTTTATTTTTTCATACCGTCCCCACAAGACTGTAACAAATATAGTATTGCAGTTTGTCTATTCAACCCAGTATTTTTCATTCTCTAAGTGTTTAAATCTCATTTCTTGGTGATGTCCCTCCATTACCCGCACCACTACTTGCGTTTCTCATGCTGCTTAAGAGAAGGAATAAAAATAAATTATGCAAGCTGTTCTTTTTTTGTTGAACTCACTCTCTCCTTAATATCTGCAGACAGAACTCTCTGCTATGTAAGTGAGTAAAACTTTTCTGGGGACCAAGTAAAGCTCATTTATATCAGCAGAGTTCAGTCCTGCCCACAAGGGAGGGTAAGAGGGTGTCCTGTGAAAGTCAATACACTTAAGCCACATTACTAAAAGTAGCAATTTCTGATCAGATAGGAAGAAAGGAAACCTTTCTCCTTGGAAGTCTTATCGCTCAGGAAGGAAGGGGAAACAAATCAGTTCCATGGTGCCAGAATTTCAAGGCTTTTGCACAGATCCAGGCACATTTTCCTAGCTATTCTTACATTTTAGAAAAAAAGAATGTTATTACATATTTTTTAAAAGTAATGATATGTTTGTACTAGTCCCAATACTTTAATTTCTGTAACTGGTTATCCTTTGCAAATATTGTAGACGTGGCATTTTGTTTCCCACATACAAAATCTGTCATTGATGAAAATGTTACAGAAGTAGAGCTTACATGGCTCTGCTCTCAAGGAAAATATAAATAATCCGTTCTGGAAATCTTGTAAGTGGCACTTGAGGATAATTTAAAGGCCCAGTTAGCAGATGCTTATAAATTTGATACCAGTGTACCGTAGTGTGAAGGGTCGTCTCCACAAGTTACTGAAAGTCAACTTAAATGGAGACTTCTTTCATGTTACAATTGTTCAAGAAGAAATATGTAATCTTTACTAGGGTTGGTTATAGAAAAGAAGACCTGTCTGTGATAGTCTTATTCCTTACAGGTTTTGGTCTGCTAATACGTGTTTGATAGTGACAATTTTTTTGTTTTGTCATAAAAAGTAGTGCTACTTCAGAGTTTTCTTTGGTAAAAAGTCTTCTTCGAAAAAAGGACAAGGTTTTCTTAACAAAAGAACAGGATACCTGTGAAATTGTGCAGCAGCACATGCAGATCTGTTTTCAGAGAGGATACCTGTATCAAATGGTGCAGTGAAGCAATGCTGCACTGGAGGGTTGACGTTGTAAAGTAAATCGGTATGTCACCAGAGAGAATCACAGACAAACCACCTGTTAATGGAAATGTTGCTTCATTATCACAGATGCAGATTTATAAAGGCACTTAAACTGATAAGATATCAAATTTATCAGTCCAAGTCCCAAACTATAATCTTAAAAACACATATCTAACTTCTGGCTGCCTAAGATTCTACCACTAAATTCACTGTATTCTTAAGGTTCATCAGTTATTGTATAGAAATAACTGTTCTGAAATCACTGAGCAGCTCCATACTTCTTTTGTTTTAAGATCCTCTAACTAGATGTGCATTGTTATTTCTTATATATCCAGAGGGATATAATGTAACTGATGTGCTTAGAATTTCCTTAATAGTCATTGACATGACTCAGTGTGGTACAAGGTGCAGTTGGCATGGTCATATTCATTCACGTGTGCTTTTAGATGGAGCACTTCTATTGGAGTTTGTCCAATAACTCTGCAATTACTGCAGTAATCCAGTATTTGTGAGAAGTGAGTTCTCTATCTTCCTACCTGTGAGGTGATTCTCATATACTTTTCTTAAAGCAGTGCCTTAACTCTTTGCCTTTAGCTGGGCTGGGGTGTATACATGCATGTTGAATGCTCACTGCTCTTTGTGCCTCTTTGAGGAATAAATGCTATTGATAGTAACAGTATTAACCCAGATTCAGACAAAAGGGAAATGCGTCTGTAATTTGGTAGTTAGTGCACAACAGGAAAAGAGAAGAGGGGTCTAGGTCATTGTCTTCACTGCAAGGCTTGCCTTTGTGTTTTATGCAGTGTAAACAAACCTCAGAGGACAGATTTGAAACTGCATAGACACAAAGCAAATTCTCTATGAAAAGAGCATTTGCAAACTGCTTGTGTTTCCCTGTACTTCACTGTGCTTGAATTTATTCATTATACTGTGGTGTTTGGACAACAGAAATTTAACCAGTTGCATTTTTGTGTGAATTTCTTTTTTGTAATTGAGACTTATGGAACTTATTTTACCTCAGGTTCTGTGTGTCTCTTGAAAACAAGTTGAATAAGATCATGGGTAGACACATTTAGAAAGAACTGTCTCTTCAGCGTGCTGCTTGTTTCATCTGCCTGCAGCGCAACAAATAGGTCACATAGCAATTTTATCCTCTGACAGTGTGGCAGTCAGAATACAAAGGCTGATACTGACAAACGTTAATCACATCTCAGCTTCTTTTTCCTCTTAATTTTGAGATCATCAGTTTTATATAGACCCTGGAATGAGGATTAAAAAGGTGCTCTAAATCATTCATATTAACTGAACATTAATCCTTTCTGGGTTTCCTCAGAACGTTTTTCTTTATTACTTCCTTTATACTTTCTTAATGATGTCTCTTCTTCGGGAATATTTTCTCTAAAGATGCTATCAAAGTATCTGTGTTCTTTGTGCTCACTTTCATTTTTTTCGTTGCCATTTAGCAGAACATTTGCTATGTATTGGTTACCCGTGCTCCAGAAACCTTCAAAGAGATCCCAGAGAGACTGCAGTAGGAGATGTTCCCTGGTCTGAAACCCATAGGTTCTAAGTAGACAAGAGAGAGAAGGTATAAAGGAATCATTACTAGCTATATTTTTATGAAAAGGGAATTGAGACTCAGGTAGGCTTAGAAACTTGCCCAAGCAATACAGAATGTTATTCAGAACAGACTGTAAAATGACCTCTTACATTCCCTACTTACCCCAGTTAATAAAAACCAAAAAGATCAGTTCTGATTTTTCAGCTAGTTTCATATGACCACAATTTGAAAGATGATGAGCAACTTCTCACAAAACTAATTGCAACACTTTCCCACTGCTTCCTACTTTTCTAAAAGTTAAGAGCATAATATGTAACTGCTATGTAAATACTGTGGCATAATAGGGATATCACTTTTTAGCATCTATAGGTTGGTCAGTCTATAAGTATGCATAGACTTGCTTTTTATGAATGAAAAAATATATATTCCCAAGAAAATGAAGGTTTCCCATAGTTGTTTTTGTTTTAAAGTTTGAAGACTTATTTGCCCTCATTCTCCCATATCTTGAAAAGTCTATTTCTTTTCCTGAAATTTCTGTTAGTTATCCCAAATGCAATGTTTTCTCTGACTGCAGAGAAGGTATAATAAAACAAAGGCCAAAACCAGAATTAGGAAAATAGCAAAAGTGAATACCCTGTGACTTTACACCATCTAGTGCAACGGCAAAGAATGATAATATAAAGCATAAAAATGCATTCTCTTCCCTTTCTTCTTTTTCACTTCATTCCACCTAGAAACTTCAGGTAGTTTTGAGGAAACAGTCACTGGTATTTACTACTGCATTGCAGATTTTATCTTAGGATATTTTAAGGTGGGGGGTTTTGTTGTTTTGGGTTTTTTGGTGGGTTTTTTTTTTGGTTTTGGTTTTTCCTTCAATATATCAGATACTGCCATTTCCAAGGAGGTTATCATCATGGTTATTTTCTGGTTATCACTCAGTATATTTACTTTATGGCATTTAGTAAGCTGTCATGGCTTTCAAACAAATTGTGTATACACCTCTTCACTTAAGCACGTTAAAAATCCCCAAACCTAGCTAAAGCATATAGCACAGAGTATAGTGGGCTACTACATACTGGCTTGATTCCAGTGGGGCAGTACTTTCAAACATGAGTGACCTCGTTGACTTTTATAGGTTTACATATTTTCATAAATTTATGGAGGAATTAATTTCTAGGGCTGAGATCTAAAACAGTGAAAGGTCTTCTGGTGTATATTGAAGCTGTCCAAGTGTTGCAAAAATCCGTTGGGAATACTTACTATATACATGGTCTCTTTTTCAAACTCCAGTTTGCTGAAAATGTGAACCAGATTTTCAATCTTTGCTCACTGAGATTGCTGTACCAGCACTGGAAACTAGTTTTGTGCCTTGTAAACTTAAAAATATCAGGATTCAAAATCTGATCACAACAGTCTCTTACTCATATGGTATTCATTAAAAAACCCAACCCAAACCAAAGGCTTGGAAGATTAAGTGGTGTAAAAATACTCTACCAGCTGTCTGTCCTTTTGTACCTGCTTCACCTCAGCTCCCAGGCTTACTCCAGCTCTTCTATTTCTTCTGATCTGTTGATTTTATGTAGCTTTATATATGTGAACAAATGTTTCCTCACCTGATCTTCAAAGCAGAAGTTATCTTTAGTCTCTGTGGACAGATGTATAAATTCCCTGTCAATGAATAAATAGGTTGTCATTTATTTTCCTCTTGAGTTCATATAAGCTCCAGTGTGATTGGGGACACAGAAAGCTTTCTGCTCATGTATGGGTTTTTTGAACATCAGAAAACTTTATGACACTTTGCAACTCTGGTATGTTATTAGACACTTTTGCACACTCAGTGTGAAATTATCTAAGATAATAAGGAACAGGAAGAAATTAATATAGATGAATTAGAAAATCTGATTGATTGAAATTAATGAAATGACAAGTTTAGGAGTTAGCTGTGTTGCACCTTTTTTTTTTTTCCCCTCTCTGCTTTTCTGCAGAGTGTTTAGTTAAGATTAGTGCAACACTGCTCCCGTCAGTAAAGTAAAAATATCTCTGATGTTTAATGCACAATGAGCTATCTAGCACAGACACTTTGACGGCACTTGAAAATGTAAAGGATGCGGCTTGCTCATGCAGATCAGGAATTCAGAATTGCGTAAGAGATGCCATTGTTTATATGGAAATCATAAAACCTGTGGTCATGTACTAGATTTCATAAACATTTAGGTTAGCCAGTACATATTCAGTTGTTTCTTCTTTACCTCACAGCTTTTTAATTTTTGTTTGTTAATATTTGAAAAAATAGATCATATATGAAAAAGCATATTAATAATTTATTTTTCATTCTAGTGATTATTCATTCTATTTTGCTGGAATTTTTCAATGTAATCCATCACATCTCTGAAAGCCCTATAGCAGTGGTTTTATACTAAAGCAGAGAATTTCTATATTGCCTCAGTCCTATAGACATTATATGATGGTGATCACACATATTTCAGCTACACAGTCAATTTTTCTTCATAGAATATTTGTCACAAACTTGACATAAAGTAGCTGTATGGGAAGACCTGATTTACAAAAAAATTAAAGCATGATTTTTATTTCAACAATTAACGTAGTTGCTAATAGGTAGTTTTAATTATGTAAAAAATGTGTTTAGATTAGTTCTAAATTTACCAGAATGTCTCACACGGGAAGAAGAATAGAGTTGCAAAAGTTGTTTTTCATTCCTGTTCTGTTTTACTTATCAATAATGTGGAAAACTTTCAGTATGATGACTGAGGAAGCCTGACACTCCTCGTTCCAGTTCTAAATTTTAAGATTAGACCTTAATCTGCAAGTCAGGAAACATCTTTTGGGATGGCAGAGAATATATTTAAAACTATCAACTGTTTAATTTGGCCCAGAAAGTTGAATGAATTGCTACATTTCCCATCTGAAACTCCTTGTTTGTGGTTATGAAGTAGTCTGATATGGGTCTTCTTGTTTTGTCCCTGCTGGAGCTCTTTCATGTCTATAAAACTCTGAAGTGTTTATGCAGTGCAAAAGCAGAAAAGGGTAGCTCAGTTAGCACAACTTGGTTTTGAAAGACAGCTAAGACTGAAAGCATTCCCCTCTCAAAAATAATTTGAAGCTTGATATCTAGAATATTCTTGTAGAAGATGGGAGATGTAAGTTCAGGCAGAAGAAGAAACTGAACCTTTGAACGATTTGAATACCCCTAGATCAGACTGTAAGTGTGCTTATGTTCTCATGATTTTCAGAATCCAGAAATCACTTGCCTTTGACATGCATCACAATCCATCTATTTTTATTTAAAAAATCACCTAGAAGCTTTTCTAATACTAATGTAACTATGTTGCATAAAAGCTACAACATGAATGCAAATTTTGAAAATCCACAAAACAAACCTAAAGTTATCAGTTTGCCTTCTGATGTTATTTAAAGGTTAAAACAATGTAGGGTAAAAAGAGAGCAAATAAGAAAAGAAATTCAAATAATTTCAAAGCAGGTGAGCTTTTTCGATTTGCTGTCTTCTGTATCAACTTCAATGAGATCCACATACACTAAAGGTGACAAAGCAAATTTAAATCAAGTGCTATCACACACTCATACACTAGTAGTATGTTTCAGAAAACTTCAGATTTCCTACCAAATAGAGAGGGAAGTTCCATTACAGTAAAACGTATTTTTTGTCTTCCAGTTTATCTACATTGTGAAACAATTGCAATTGCATGTTGTTAGGTATCACTGAAAACTTTTTGTTCATAAACTCCTTTTTAATTTATGCTTATCTTAATGTAATTTAAGTAAAACCTAACCTTATCATAAAAACACGAAGATTTCTTGCAGGAGAAGCTGAATTTTTATTAAGGTTTTTTTTTAATAAATGCTACATGGAATATAATTTTCCCTGGTAAAGGGTATCTTTGGAGAGAATAAAGATACAAAGTTTTATTTAATGATTGATATATGTCCAAAGTGATTATTTCCTCATTAATAGAGGGCATTAAATTGAAAGCAGTGATATGGGGCTGAAAGTGTGGTAGGAAGAAATAACAGGCCTAAAAACAGAGGTTTCCTAAAAACATGTACCTGTCTTGTAGAGTCTGCTTCTGTCCATGAATATATATGCTTCATGAGAAGAGTTTAGCTTTGTCATAGGAATGATTGCAGCAGAGACACGGTGGGTAGGAGGAGACCCACATTAAAGATCAGCTGTGTGGTGCTTAAATCCCAGCTGGGGTTAAACCACGACACAAGTCAGGAAAAAAAAAAAATTGAGATGGAGGGAAAAAGAGCAAGGTAAACCAAAGCACTATTTAATTTGAAAAATAAAACATTTTTAAATGAATGGAGAAAAGTCTTTCATTTGCATGAAAAACATAATTTATATGTCTTTATTTTAACTAGGGGAAAGATAAACTGGAGTTTTCGGCAACTGGAGTTTGTAAGGCAGTGGTATTAACTGCATTTTCAGTGCTTTGTTTTGAAAAAGAGGAAATCTCATCTGCTTTGTTATTCACTGATTTCACAGAAAATGGAAAATAATTTGAGATTATAATAATTTCAGTATCCCTGACTACCAATGTTCATAATGGTAATCTGCTACAGAATTTTAGAGGCATGTACATGAATATATGTGTAGACCCACTCACACATTTATCTACGTATACACAGGTAAATACATACTCTTTATTTATATATACATACTTAATTCACTCTAAAATACACACACGTATATGTGTTTTTATAAATGCATACACATTGTATATGGATAATCTATGTTTGAATACTGTCTAATTTTGAAAACCTGAAATTTATTCATTAATTAACTTCTGTATTTGTAAATAGATTGGGTACAAGATACAAATATGTATATGTTTGAAAAGGTTTGTGATGTAATGAAATATTATGGTTAAAATTAAATAGTATTTTTTTGGACATGAAAATAGGAAGAAAGTAGGCAAAGAAAAAGAGAGGTAAGAATTTGAATAAAGTTGAGATAGAGTGTGTCTAGGGGTGTGGATTCTGGTACCAATCTCCAAAGAACAAAGGGAACAAAAGGTTGCTTATTTGCCTGAATTTGGGAGTAAATAGCTCAAGGTTTCTGTGAGTAATGACTCTGCAGCTTAATTAAGATTACTTTCTTGTTTTTAGTGGAATTTCACGTTCAAAATATTAAGGTTATAGGTATTAAAATGCAAAAAAAAAAAAGTGTAATAGTTGATGGTTTAAGTGATATGAAAGGGTTAAAATGACCAGAAATATGAAATTAAATATAACTATGGAAATTCTGCAGTATGTCAGTCCTCTTCTGATCTGCTTCGAACACCTCACAAATTGCATCACCTCATCTAATTTCAGCATACCCTCTGCCAGGCTTGGGAGCAGAAGGAAGGAAGGCTGTTGCAGCTGAACAACAGCTTCTCATTACTCCCTTTATACATTCTTGCAAAGGTGATACTCTGAAGTAAGCACTTGGAGTAGTTTCTAGACAAAGCAGCATAAATGCAAGCTATTTTGCACTTTCAAATATCTTTGTTAGTGCTACTGAACAGATAATAAAGCAAGCCAAATCGATTGGTCCTCTCCATGCTTTTTCTGTTCCTTTCTGATGGACATTGTCCATCCTCCTTAATACTCCTTCCATTAATGCTCTTAGACCTCTGATGCTCCTTTGCCTCCATATTCAGCTTCCAAGGCACAGATCTGTGTTGGTGCTGAAAAGCTGAGATGGGAAGAAAGCCTCACAGAAATGTTCCAAGCAAGTGAGAAGTCCCTTAATCAAAGACTGTGGCTAAAACCAGAATCGTAGAATCATATAATGGTTTGGGTTGTAAGGGACCTTAAAGATCACCTTGTTCCAACACCCCTGCCATAGACAGGGACAATTTCCACTAGACCAGGTTGCTCAAAGTCCCATCCAGCCTGATCTTCAACACTTCCAGCAATGGGACATCAACAGCTTCTCTGGGCAACCTCTTCCAGTGCCTCATCGCCCGCACAGAAAATGATTTCTTCCTAATATCTAACCTAAATCTGCCCCCTTTCAGTTTAAAGCCATCCCCCCTTGTCCTATCACTACACGGCCTTGTCAAAAGTCCCTCCCCAGCTTTCTTGTAGGCCCCCTGTAGGTACTGGAAGGCTGCTGTAAGGTGTCCCCAGAGCCTTCTCTTCCCCAAGCTGAACAACCCCAACTCTCAGCCTGTCTTCACACAAGAGGTGCTCCAGCCCTCTGGTCATCTTCATAGGCCTCCTCTGGACTTGCTCCAACAGGTCCATGCCCTTCTTCTGTTGGGGGCCCCAGAGCTGAATGCAGTGCTCCAGGTGGGGTCTCACAAGGGCAGAGCAGAGGGGGAGAATCAGCTCCCTAGACCTGCTGGCCACACTTCTTTTGATGTGGCCCAGGATATGGTTGGCTTTCTGGGCTGCAAGTGCACATTGCCAGCTCATGTTGAGCTTCTTGTCCACCAGCAGCCCCAAGTCCTTCTCCTCAGGGCTCCTGTCAATCCATACTCTGCCCAGCCTAAGCCTGTCTATGCGGTCCAAATACCTCACTAGCGTAAATTATTAATTCAAATAATCAATCATTTTCTATGCTTTGCCACTACTCTTTAACACACACTGTGTATGGTTAATGAAGTACTCTCAACAAGCGGAAAAAATATCTTGCGCATCAGACACTGCTGCTGTGTTCTTAGATATACCTCATATCACCTTTCAGTTTTGTTTTTCAACAGAAGAAAACTTCTTTGCATGTTTGCTGTTTTGATTTTCCAAGATCAGCCAAGTTGGCAGATATGCAAACCAATTTAATTTTGCCTGGCATCACTGGTCTTCAAAGGCTATTCTTTGAAAGAATTGAACCACAAAAGCAAAGATTACTCTCTACTGGACAACATATGTCTTGTCTGGAAACAAATGTGAATGTGCCTGCCAGCTGTTAATCAACGTAACACACAAAAGTAAATGCTGAAAATACTTGAGACTTGAACATAAATGGTACCCTTCAGATCACAGCAAAATGTACAGCCCTCTTTGCAAATATGGCTCAATGCTCTTAACATTGTTTCTAATCTTATTTTCTTATTTCAAGTATGCATTTTTACAAATACATTCCTTAATCATATTCATTATAAATGTGAAAAGCTCCACTTGATATTTCTAAACCAGCGCAGACAAATTGAAAACCTTTATTACACTGTTCCCTTCTCAAGAGAGCCACTGTGGCAGCAATTGACATGATTTGAGTCATTGAAATGCTACTAGCTGGGGAAACAGAATTTGAGCAAAGAATGTTTTCTGCATGATATGGAACTACCACTGCCTGAATTCTAAATCTCTGTTGGTTCTCTCTATTACCATGAATTGACACTGTGTTTGATAACTTGTATTTAAAATTGAACAAATCAACATTTTATGAATTAAAAAAAAAAAAAAAATTAAAAAGCTTTGGAATGGGGCATCAACATTCCAAAAAAGCTGATCAACGACAGTTATTATGTGGCAATTGCTGCTAGTCACTAGATCTCAGATTTCCAGCAAGTACTATGAAATTAAATAAAAGAACTGAAAATTTAAGCAAATCTAATAGCAAAAAATTACCAGTTATATATAAATGTTATACTTACACCCAGATTCTGATACCATACTGTGCATAAGTGTAGAAGTATGAAGCTGTGTTAATTAGCATTGATAATATACAGCTGTGGGCTGGCTTCAGGAGTGGTGGGTTGGTCGATGTTGATAAGGTGTGGCTGGTTCTGTTAAGTGGTTGAGAGTCAATGACGAGAGAGCAGCTGAGGAAGAAGCAAAAGAGAGAGTGGGCCTTGGATGAGGTGAGACAAGGAGAAGGCAGCAGAAGAACTGTATGAAGAGTGTGCTGGTATGAGATGGTAAAAGACCTTGTCGCGGCTTGTTTGTTTGTGCTGTGACACGTAAGTAAACAAAACAAAGTTTAAAAAATAGGAAATTTCTTGCTATTTGTTTGCCTTTCTATAGTTTTTGGTCTAACATCTAACTACCTTAATAAATATTGGGTTAGAAAAGAAAAAAAATGGTATGTCCAGATTTTAACTTAAATATTTAGTGGGATACTACTGAACTGGGATGGAAGGGTTGCAAACTGCTATTTATAGAAATCTACCAGTTCTCAACTGGGTGTTAGGGAAGTCTGTTCATAGGATAAGGGTAAATAAGGAGCCAGAGTTGATTCAGTCCTTACAAAAAACGGAAGGTAGGAAATGCTTCAGGCTACTTACAGTCTCAGTTTGTAAAATGTCCTTCAGAAGTTCTATTTGGGCATCAATTAAGTTTTCCTGACCGCAAATGAAGTATGCGCATGTACTCAACTTACACCTTTTTACTTCTTCCTAATCATGCCTAGCTGTAGGTGACACAAGTCCCAGGTTTATGGGATTTGTGTAAGGACTGGGAGTTTTGTTACTTCATTGGAATTTTGTAAGGCAAATTCATGTTATTTGGAAGGTACTGAGGGCTGCATTAATAAGCTGAGGGGTTTCCCGTTCTTGCCCTACCTCTTGCTCAGCTGTGGCAATGAAGCTGTTTTCTGAACCTACTGGTCATGATAAGTTGTAGATATAATGACGTCGAGGTTAGGTAGGTACTGAAAAAAGTTGGATGAAAAAAGTATAGCATGTTATTCTGCCATAAAAGAAGCTGGCAAAAACATATATCTCTTTTTCTGCTCAACTTCTTTCCACCATAGGTACAGCTACAGGGAATGTTAAGGATGATGCCTGTGCCACTAGGAAAGTGTATCACTCACTCAGCATAATGATGAATTTATGAAGGTGAAGCTACAGATTTAGGTTCTGTAAATAAGTTTTAGTCCTTCCAGGTAAGGAAAAAATAAGTGAGAGAGCTTGGTGAAAGACTTGTATGTGATGTGTAGGAAGTTATATGCTCTTCCCCTCATATTCTGAAGTTAACACAAATTTGTCAATTGACAATAGAAAAAGGAAACCAGCAAGTGTTCTATGAAGGGGAAAACAAAGTGAGATTTAATATAATTTTTCTACTTTCACAGAATACCTGAAAAATTAGGACTTAAAAGATTCCTAAGGATGTGGACAAATGAAATTTAATGCCTTCATTCATAGACATTGAAAAAAAATCTCAGTTGAGAGAGTGATACCTATATAATAAAAATGCAAAAGGACAATTTAGCAAAACATCTCAGGCTTTCTGGGATTAACTAATCTCATGTTAAAATATACTTTTTTATCTTGTGTAGCTAAAAAAAAAAAATCCTTTTTTCTTCCTTCAGACAAAACAGTAAAAGTAAAGTAAATCTCAAGAATCAAAATATGTGCTGTTGATGTTTCATCAATGGCACAGCCTATTAATTTCATCCATTCTAGCTCAGTACAGCAGTAATTGCTGTAGACACACCTCTAATTACACTTTCCCTTTTCATAATGCTACAACCAATGTGTAAATTCTCAAAACCAAGCAGTATGTAAAAACAGCATTTGTGGTTGTCATCTCAAAATCAATTTTCCCCATGTGCCCATAGTGAAACTAATTATAGGTTATATAAATGCAAGTTTTATCATAGTAGCAGAACAGCATAATAATTTATTCATTAAAGTGCAAATGAACAAATTATAAGAGGTAGTTGCATAGTTTGCTCCTGCTACGCTTGTAAATATAGTGTGTGTATTCAAAACTGATGGCTGTCCAAGAAAAATCTTTTCAGTTTAATCTGTCCTGACTTCCTTACAACAATGGCTACAATATGTTGTTAAAAAGACATCAGTCTCCTGTGGTCATCATAGGGTGAGAGCTCATTAAAGGCTATCTGAGTGGGAAAGGAACCGGGAGTAGGGGAAAAACAGGGTGAGAATAAAACTGCGGATCTGATGGATTACTTGTGCTAAAATTCATATGAAACTTAGTGATTGCAATGGGTTTTACCCACAATATTTATTAGTAGCCAGCTCAAAACACATTAATTTTTTTTAAAAAAATTATTTATAGAAACAATGTAAAAATAAATGTAGCATATACATCAGCATTTTCTTTTAGTTTGAGCTTTAAGATATTTAATGTATTTTTTTCTTAGGGAGATACAATATTCCTAAACTAACTTGCAAATAAGTTTCTATTGTGTTTTGTCCCTATTAAATAAACATATAAAATCTATTCAATAGATAATCTCGAAGCTAATATCAGGCCAAGTTCTAGGGGTTGAGTTAGCAAAATTTAAAATAAATTACTCATGAGATATATCAGTAATAACAAAGAAAAGAAGCTAACAAAGGCAGGCACTGTTTCCATTTGCCAAAGATTTTACAGAGATTCTCTGTTGATGTTTCATCGATGTCCCTACCCATGTTTGGCACATGAGAGTAACAGACTGAACAAAGGGAGTTATTTGTTTCCTGGTTCTTATACCATCCCCTGGAATTTTCCTAGGTTTCCCGGTGTTAATATAAGAAATTACCTCCAGGAGAAGCCCTATAAACCTGTATGGAGTGACAAATATGATCACACACAGAGAAATCCAGCATTTTATCACTGCATCTTAAGAGAAACCCCACTTATTTTCCTGAAGGGCAAAGCAATTTCATAATGTTTTTTAAGTCTCAGTAGTGGGGGGTGGAGCAAAACTGAAGAAAAAAAAAATAACAAAAATAACCCCAAAACCCCTAGGTGAATTAATTCTTCATAATCCTTCAAGAAGCAATGGGAACAACCTGAAACAAGGGAAGTTCCATCTAAACATTAGGAAATACCTTTTCACTGTGATGTTGACCAATCACTGGCACAGGTTTCCTAGACAGGCTGTGGAATTTCCATCCTTTGAGTTAGTCAAAAGCCATCTGGGCATGGTCCCAGACAAGCAGTTCTAGGTGGTCGTGCTTGACCAGGGGAGTTGGATTAGATGTCCTCCAGAGGTGCCTTCCAACCTCAGCCATTCTCTGATTCTTGATTCTGTGATAATGGGAGTTCTGTTTGTAAAATAGGACTAAAAGTATTGTTCACATTCATTTAAGAAGGTATTGTTAGTACATGAAAAACATCCAGCTTCTTGCATTTGATGCCTGGACTTAACTGGCAGAGTTGTGGGGTGAGACTGTAAGTACCAGAGATATTTCACTGGCAGCACCACAGGTTTATAATATTAAACACAAAAGCAAAATCTTCTGCAATGTGTATTCAAGCAGGAATTCAAGCTGCTCTTTGAAATGTTCTTTGGACCAGTAAAAAAAATATTTTCCTTTTTGGTGTGATGGTCATATAAAGAAGGACAGAATGAAAGTCCTGTAACATTCCAATTTACACACTTGATTAATGCATAAACAGTTGGCTGTGCCTCAGTGCTTGAGTTTTTTCTGCAGCATGTTACATTTCATTACATTCACCAGTGTAACAACTTGGTCAGTGTTTAAGTGTACTTTACATTTGTACTTTTAATGGAGCAACAATTTTTCTAAAGACAACAGTGACACAAAAGCTTTTGTTTGACTGCAGATAAATCTTTAGCACCCCATTACAGTATTAAAACAGAGCCACTCCAAGCTTGATTCCATCTGGTTTCAGAAAGCAGCAGTTCTGCATGTTTGAGATGGTCTGCAGGCATGGAACAGCCAGGAGAGCCACTACTCCATGGTGACATTTTCAGATACAGAAATCACTCTAAATTTGGAGTCAACCTACTGGGGGAGAAGATGCAGATAAATCAGTCATTTGGGAGATCACTTATATCTTAGATCAAGCTGATCAAATGAGAAGAACACTTAATCTCATTGAATTAAACCAAAAATCAAATTAAAACAAAGGTAGATCATGTCATACTAAGCTTGCATTTATTTTTGATAACTGATCTTCCAAATACTCTTAGTGATTAGTGTAATCTACAGAGACTTCAGTAAAGCATTGATATAGTACCACATGGGGAACCACTAACTGGGCTGAGAAAGCAGAGCAGTAGCACAAGAATTACGAAGCAATGATCAGAGTATGATCAAACAAAGTTTCAGACTATGCAGCTCTGTATTTTCCTGTTTTCCAAATCTTGTTCAAAACCACATCTGCCCACCTTGGAGCAAACACTGATAAATTGTGTGGAGCCATGAAGTAGAAGACTGGAGAGGTGCCACTACTGGAATTACTCATAGACCAAAGTTGAGAAGTATAGTGATTTTGTTAATGACATCAAGCCATGGAAATGTTACGCTAAAGGGTGTGGATAGTCAGAAACGAATCAAATACCATGTAGGAAGAACTGAGTGTCCTCAAGCAGCGTAGCTGAACTAGGGTGAAATTTTATAGTTACAGGTGTGCCGTAAAAGACTAGTAACAATAATTTTATTATTAGATCATTTCTTGGTAATGGCTATGGGTAGAAAGGCTTGATTACACTAGTTGGACACAGTATCTTAAGTATTATTTGGCCTGTAAAAAGGCAAAATTAACCTGAAGACTTGGGAGATTATTAATAATCTTTTTATAAGGCACAGAGAAGTTGGTATCTTTGCTGCAGTGTTGTCAATGTTGAAGAAAGATAATGAAAGAAAAGCAGAGGTGCTTCCATTCAACCTCTCCAAGTTCTTTAGACACTGAAGATGTACTGAGGAGCCTAATGCCCACTGAAGTAATTGGTTTCAGTGGGAATGTGAGGCCTAAATAGGAGTTAGGCACAGATACCTTAGAGGATCCTATCCTAAGTTTTGTACTTGAGCAAAAAAACTATGCTCAACATGAGCTGGCAACGTGCACTTGCAGCCCAGAAAGCCAACCATATCCTGGGCCACATCAAAAGAAGTGTGGCCAGCAGGTCTAGGGAGCTGATTCTCCCCCTCTGCTCTGCTCTTGTGAGACCCCACCTGGAGCACTGCATTCAGCTGTGGGGCCCCCAACAGAAGAAGGGCATGGACCTGTTGGAGCAAGTCCAGAGGAGGCCTATGAAGATGACCAGAGGGCTGGAGCACCTCTTGTGTGAAGACAGGCTGAGAGTTGGGGTTGTTCAGCTTGGGGAAGAGAAGGCTCTGGGGACACCTTACAGCAGCCTTCCAGTACCTACAGGGGGCCTACAAGAAAGCTGGGGAGGGACTTTTGACAAGGCCGTGTAGTGATAGGACAAGGGGGGATGGCTTTAAACTGAAAGGGGGCAGATTTAGGTTAGATATTAGGAAGAAATCATTTTCTGTGCGGGCGATGAGGCACTGGAAGAGGTTGCCCAGAGAAGCTGTTGATGTCCCATTGCTGGAAGTGTTGAAGATCAGGCTGGATGGGACTTTGAGCAACCTGGTCTAGTGGAAATTGTCCCTGTCTATGGCAGGGGTGTTGGAACAAGGTGATCTTTAAGGTCCCTTACAACCCAAACCATTCTGTGAATGTATGATTCTATGAATAGCTGAAAATGGATACAGCTGTTCTTGGTAAATCCTTCAGGGACATAAACACTTGTGAGTGAGAAGAAACACATGCACAAGTAATACTGCTACTAAAAGAAATAAGTACACACAGGTCCTGAATAAATCTAGGCTAGAAACAGGTTTCTAACAACCAGAATAACAAGGGGGGAGGGGGGGATAACAACCTTCTGATTTTAATAAGGACTAACACAATTTGCTACATTTATGAACAGGGTTGTGAAATATACTGGCTCATCACCACAGGGCTTCAGATTAAACCTATTTATGGGCTATTTACTTTGGTCTAAAAACCTCTAGAGAATGGTTGTGAATGTCACTAGTCCTAAATATGTTATGAAATATGACTATGTTTAAACTTGATCCTTGCTTGGAGCCGAGAGAAGGATGGAAAGAGATTTCATTCACATCTTGGTAATGTCCTAAGTCTCCAGATCCATATAAAGATGAATTGAACCTTAAATGAAAGCAGTAAACTGAGGTCAGGGTTTCTAAGGATATGTATTGTTTCTTTTTGATACGAGAAATTACTCTTAGCAATTATTGAAAACATTATCAAAAAACCCTCTATGTCAGCAAATTATAATTATTGTGCATCTGGAAATATTTCTGAATTGACTGCAGAATTTCTTCTGTATTTTATTTTCACTTTCTTGATCAACTGCAGCATAATTAAATAATTATTCAACTGTGACTTGTTTTTTTAAAACATAAAATAGTGTTGAATTTAATTAAAGAGTCCCTAAATACATCTATTTAACTTTGCTGCCACTGCAGATGTTATTCTTGTCCCTTCATACAGCTTCTGTAGGGGCTACAGAATTGCTAATGCCTCACTCCTGGAATAGGTCTTGTAGACATCTCAACATTTTGCCTTGGTGTAAAGCAGTAAAATGCTTCCTAATCCAGATCAGTGACAAAAACACTTCTGCTGCTCTGGGTCAGGTAAGATAAGAGTCCATCTCTTTTACATCTTTTTCTTGGCTGTCTGAAGAAAGTGCCTTAACACTGTCACTTTTTGTCCTGTGCTAACTTGGTCTGTGAGGTATGAGCCAGATAGAAGGAATGTGCAACTCTGGATCTTCTTAAAGTGCTTTCTGTTTCTGTGGAAAACCATGGTAAATAACTAAGTAGAAAGAAGGATGGAAGGAAGAAAACCTGGTCACTGTGATATGTTTCTGTCAAGATTATTTGTTTGATGCTGAGGTCTTCAGTGCTTCAAGGGCAAGCTCATGCAGACACGCTATTACAAAACCAACTCCAAACACTTTTGCAGCTTTGTGGTACAGTGCCACTGTGGGGATCATGAAAGTTTCAGAAAAAAGGCAATTAAAAAGGAATTTGAGGTATTTAGAAGCGCATTGATTGGGACTGAGTTTGGGATGAGTAATAACTCATCCTTTTCTGCTAAAATTAATGTCCCACTGTGCTGTGAAAAACCCTTGGCTAAATAGAAGTCCAGCCTCAGGGAATTTCTCAGTCTGACTGTTGAAACAGTACCACTGTTTCAGGTGTATACTGTTCTTTATGGGCCACACAGCATCATTTCAAACAGGAGCTGAGGTATTCTTACTCTAAATGTTATAGCTCAATAGCATTTTGCAAAAATATATCAGAAGCATGTTAATAGGAAAAAGTCAACTTGTTTATCTGAACAAGTTTCAGTTATATAATTTTTGATTTACAAAAGCAGATCAAAACATAAGTTTTGATCAAAGTGCACTGCCTTCTCCTGTATAAACCACATGCACGTCCTTTTACCCCCAAGATAAAGCTAGTATGACCTTCCAAACTAATTTCTTTACAACAGGGCACTGTAGTTGTCTCTAACTCTATCTTGGATTCTGAGATATTTTAGCTGAGATATTTGGATAAGACAAAACTATTTAAGGATCGAGCGAGCTACACGATATCCTTAAAACAGTATCTCTTTTTACTGCTGTCTCACAAAAAATACTGCTTTCATTACTGTGCATTTTATAGGTTTGACTTAGCGATTCATGAAATAAAAATTGCAGGGTCTGTTACAAAAACTCTTTTTGTTTTTTTAAGGTTCTGACAGTATTGCCCTTACATGAGCCCTTCATTGTGGCCATTAACATTTGACATTGGAGCAACAGTATTTTGATCAATTTAACCAAAGCATTAGTTTTAAATTAACACAACATCTAACATGATTTAAATTAAATGATAGGACCTGGATCATTTACAGAAGCATTGCTTCAGAAGAAAAGAAAAAGAATGACATGAATATAAATTTCCAACAGCATTCAACTGCTGCACTTAATGCATATTTACTCAGATAAATGGACAACACTTCATCCAAACAATTAGAATTATTAGGTTATTAGAAATATTTCCCCACAGACTGAATATAGTTCTGGAAAACAAAACATCATTGCTTCAAAATAAGTTTAGCTCCAGATATTCCCTCCATACACAATAGAAAAGCAGTTCAGAGGCCCTACAGTCAAACATGACCCTGATTTAAAGGAGTTTGTTTCAACCGAAAGTCAGTTTGAAGCATCTGTTCTCACTGAAAGCAGATGATTTTTCTAAGAGGAAGTTTTGCTTCAGCCACAGTAATGCAAAGCCATTTGCATTACAGAAGCCATTGAGGTCTGCAAAACTTAATCTTAAACCTGATGTTGGACTTTTTTAGAAACTTTGTTTTAAGAAAAAGTAAAACGGCAGTTAAATACAGATCTATGGACTTCAGACTGAATATTGGAGTATTTTGTAGTCAAGAAACTTTCTAATAATGAAAAGAAAAGGATTACTGGTTCTGCTTGTATGGCAATGGGATGACCCTATGCTTCTGCAGAGGGTATTTGCTATCTATAAAAGGAACTTCCTGGAAAGAAAAAGCGGCTCCCCCATTTCAGAGGTGAGTTCTCAAGGGATGAGCATGTTGCCTACAGCAGTATCATATTTCCTGTTAAATTCTCTTTAAAATATGGGTTTTTCAAAAGATTTTAACCCAAATTTCTCAGGCTGTCCCAGGGCATCTGAGCCAAGAGCTGTTGAGTCCACAGAAAATCAAGACTTTTGGGAGATTGCATTTGAGATGTAATTGAGAACTGGCAAACACGCCCTCAACACAGTGATAAGGCACCCTCTTCAGAGAGCATTGTTTTCCTGTGAACATTTGCAGAAGTAAAATAACCTTTTAAAGTTAGGGTGTGCTAGTACTGTTTTCTGACATGAGAATGCTTATAATTAACATCATATATAAGAATATATAGGTACTGTCCAATGTAGTCATATTGTACTCACCAGACTGAAATATTGGATGGGGCAGCCAGGACCACTGTTGTCATAGATTTAGAACTTATTTCTAGAGTTGTAGCGGGGTCCCTGAACCACTTTGTGAGCACCTTACAGAGAAAGTTGTTGCTGTAAAAGACCAATTCATCCACAAAAGTACTCCAGTTCGTTTCTGTACGGTTTCCATTATGAAACCAGATGAAGTCCAGACATACAGCCAACCTTTCCCCACCCCCACCCCCCATAGTTTTTTGAGTAAAGTCAGGTGTATTCTAAACATGATAGGAACAATGACAGGGCGGCACTGTGAGGGGGGGGGGGGCAGACATGGGCTGCAGCCTGCCCTGCTCACTACTAAAGTGATGTAGCTTCAGGGGAATATACCAAGTTTGCAAGATGTTGTATATAAAATATAGGATGCTTCCAACAAGGAAAACATGGAACATGGAAATACTGGGACTCTGGATGCATTTTGAAAATCATTTAATACAAAGGTGACCAGTCTTCCTGATCCAGGTGTCATATATCAAAATCCTGCATGAAGACATCTGTCTCAGCTAAGGAGGCTGGGGAGTGTGGGAGTATTTGACTGGTGGGAGATAAAGAGCCAAATATTCAAACTACCCAGAGGTCTCTGTGCCAGCTCAGCTCTGTTGTTGACTGTGTCACCATGTCAGCAGAGGAGAAACCCGAGGGTCCTGTAAGCAAGCTATTTGTGAGCTGTTTAAAAACTCATCGGCTGATGGCTCCTGCCATGAAGAATCTGATATCCACTGTTCTGATGGAGAATGAGATGATTAAAAAAAAACCACAAACCACCACCCAAAAGACCCTAAAGGCTTGTTTGCGTCTTCCTGTCCTTAAATGCTCTTAAAAATCTAGTGCTTGGCTAGCTAGCTGTTTTGATGACTGTTTCAGTAAAATAGTACATTCTTTAAATAAATCTATTTAGGTGACGTAATCTGCTATATTAGTGAATTTCAGAAGACAGTGAAGCCTCTGCTGTTAAAACATCTGGTAGGAGATAAATTCATATTACTTATTAGTATCTAACAGAAACTCTCCTTGAACTTTATTAGCAATTATGCTGTAGTGGTGGTTGAGTCGCTGAGCAACAAGAAAGTGCTTGTTATACCCTTAGAGAGATGACTGTGCCAAGATTTAAAGATAATCCCAACTTTTTAATAAAAACAATGGAAAGACAATAGCCTCAAAAAATATGCTGCATAATTTCATGTGTGAATAAATCTGTGTATAAATCCTGAATATTATAGCATACAAAGGCAACTACATAGCCCTTTTACCAATATATTTGAGTTTTTCCTCCTTAGTATTATACATATTGTTTAATGACATAAGCTCCCAGCAGATATTTAATGTATCATCACCCTCCAACAGGCCCTACAGCAGCAAGAAAGACAAAGGCCACCTCTGACAGCTGTAATCTATGCTGTCAGTCTGCTTCTTTAATACAAAACATTAGTAAAACTATCTGGAGGCTGGCAGGCAGAGAATGGTATTCCAAGAAACACCTGTGCTGCCACTGTAGCATCTGCCTGTTTCTACCAACGCCCTCTCCAAATCCTGTTCACCATACCTTCCCAGAAACAGCTTGTACTTACAACACCTCTTTCACTTGTTTTGGGAGTCTGGAAAATCCCTGAATCCTGCTAAATCCCAATAACTTTTCTCTACGTTCACTAGATGGTTTTCCTAGATTTTGTAAGAAAACTGTTCTAAAGACAGTAATTTCAGTGAATGCTTTGCCTGCAAGACTTCCTCTTTTGACTTCTTTCTTGCCTGGGTTTTAAGAACATTTGAGGTTTTCCTGTGATTTATGCATCTAAACCACTCATTAAAAGGTTTCTAGCTGAAATAGCCTTTAAAATGCTAGTAGCTCAATAATAAAGAATTTCAAACAATGCAGAATCTACCACATGCTTTGTTACAGTGTTTCAATGATAAATTATTCCCTTAGTTAAAATATTATGCTCATTACAACTGCATTTTTCTATTATTATTTTGATTGTTGCAGGTCAGTACTAAGTGAATTGTGAGCTTTTATGCACGTTATTCTTTGATTTGTTTTATTGTCCATGGTTAACGTTCAATTTTGCAAGGGCTCTGAAAGCCTGGGATTAACACTTTTAGCTCTTATTGTCATCTTGTCAAAAACTGAAATGAAATAATTAAACTATGTCTTTACATCTCTAAATAAGTCAGCTATTATAGAAAAAGTGTTTTTGATGGAGATATGGAGGTGAAAATGTAGCAGATTAGAAACATAAGACAAATGTGGAAATTATAAAGAATAAATGTATAAAAGTATAAGAAAAAATAATGTCAGATAAAAACCCGAGATGTTTCTATAGGAACATCTGATGACTGGTTAAAAGAAGAATACAGGAGGCAAGTAATGGAGGAAAAAAAAAAAAAAAAGGTTTCAAATAATGAAGAAGATGAGAAGCAGCAACACACCAGGGAAACAAGCAGCTTCATTAATGAGGGCTTAAATGAAGTTCCATTGCTGCTAAAGCAAGCATGCCTGGATTTGTATTCTATTTCATACAACTTTCTATTTACATTGTACATATTAAAGGAAAAAAGATTGGAGGTTTGGAAACTACTTGCTGAGAAGATAATTATTACTGGCCTATAGAAGCCACATAAATTACTGTTCGGTGATGTTTTGCTTTGTACTTTTGATACAGACTAGCTTAAAATTGCCAATCTTTCCTATTGTATCTAGCTGCTGATACATTCTCCTGAAACTGTACTGACAAAAATGTTCACAGAGGTAGTGTATCATGAGACAAAGCATATTTATGTACAGAATCTGAAGATTTGATAGGTGCAAATACTTATACAAACATCATTTAAAACATCTGCATTTTTTAAAAAAATTTCCCAAGGCTACCCAGGAACAGAAAAAAGAGCTGGATTCTTACTGCAGCAGGTTTTCTTTTATAAGATCTTCATCAACAGTATTGATTAGGACTTTAAATTGTACATCTTGAGTGCAAAGAGATGTTTATGTATACCTGGCTTGGCTATTTATTGGTTATTTTTGACTGTTAATTAAAATTAAAATTACCAAGCAACATTTGTACTGTATCCATATGATGTTTGTCTCGTGATCTTTATAGTGATAAAGCAAGATACTCAGCTACTCAGGTTGCATAAGCAACAAAAAGGAATAATTGCATTTTTCATTATATTAAAATGGAAGGAAGAAAATATATTCCTGTGTAGACAATCCTAAATACTCTGATTTCTTGAAGAAAGGAAGAGTTTTATTAGGATTTTTTAATCATCTGAATTTTTTTTTATTTTAAATAAAGTATGCTTCTGCCAGTTTCTTGTTGTCATATACAACATAGACATTGTGGGAAGGATACATGAATCATGCCCTTCTGTAATATAGGTATGAAAATGCCTAAGACAAAAGTGTTCAGGAAGTCTGGAGTCTTTTTTTCTCTAACTAGAGTAATCTAGTAGAAAAATGAAGAGGCTGATCTTGCACAGCTCTTATTTCTTCATAATTCACTGTGATGTAAATGCAGACAGCTAACTGAAGCATGTTAGCTTGGGCTAGGCTGTTTCCTCTACTGTTTGTTTTCCAATTATACCAGGGCACTCTCATCGCTTCAAATGAGGTCCTTCCTCCAGAAGGAACTTCCAGCTCCACCCAGGCCCTGTGTGCCAACATCATACCTAATTAACCCTAGGATTAGGAGATAATACTCAACTAGAAATGCATGTAACTTCTTTACAGGGTCCCAGCAAAACAGAATTGACACTTTGACATGGATTTGGTCCTTCATTTGGTTAGGCTGAGATGTATGAATGGAAAATCATCTGCTCTAGCTTCTGGTTGTATTTGACATTCACAGTGAGCATCTGAATGACATGAAATTAACAGAACAGAAATGTTTTAAGCTCAAGAAGCTGAACAGAAGGTTTAGAGCAACCTTGCCTACATTATCTTTTTCTCCCCTTCCTGCAAATATTGCTTCAATTGCCTGGTCACAGTCCAAAACAGAGAATCATAAATTTCTTAAATAATTGGGTTTGTTGCCAGTTAAGAGCTACTCAGGTTTAATAATGTTTCCTGTTGCTTGTTACTTTTTTTCCATGGCAATAATTTTGCATCCAAGGACTCAGACTCTGTTGTGTTCTGAGCTCCAGAACCACATCTGCATCATCCAGAACAAACACACTGCAAAGCAATTCCTCCATTTAGGAAGTTGTACTTAAGAGGATAATTCTGTTACTCTTGTAATCAAGGGCCAAATGACAGTTAACCGACAGAAATAATCTGAGACATGAAAGCAGTCAGAAATTGTTGGTCCAATGATATCAGCTGGTTTAAATTGGCACATTTATTTCTAATGCTTTTAGTTTGCTGAAGAAAATCAGTAGAAAGAGGTAAGCCTTCTAAAGTTTTCCTTGCCAGATTCAACTCTGAGAATCTGAAAATGGAGCTTCTGGATTTTTTGGTAGCTCTTAGGGAACAGCAGCAATTAGTTTTGGAAAAGTTCAAATGCAGGTGGTATCTGCATTGCATCTGGAGCCTGATTTCAGTGTTCCTTGGCTAATATTAAGCTTTGGTGAATGCAAAGGGGTGTTCAGATATTTTGAGTTCAGTAAACATTCAAAACACAACTGAATAGGTAGACAGGGTCCTAGGCAGTCTTACATGGCTCCTGCAGAAGCCATACTGCTTCAGTTTCACTGCTTTCAACAGATGTGATAGCCGCATTAAAGCTAATTCAAGTATCCTGCACCTGTTGTGATTGCATTTCATAACTGCAGCATACACAAACCTAAGTGATGCTTTAGTTTCGTTCTACCTGGCTTTTTTGGGGCAGCAGTTGGATAGAAGTGTTGGTGGCTATAGATAGTAGCACAGTGGGATGCAGCATGTTAGATCGAAGCGGTGGAAAACCCCAGCAATCTGCTGTGTTAATGGCTAACTCTAATGTAATCTGAATACTGGATAACCCTAGGCAGCACACTAATTCTAGCAGATTGTGCTGTGGTTGTCTTATCATCCACGAGCATGTTTTCTTTCTCTTTGGTGACAGTAACTATCCACCACAGATGGTGTATGAGGCAAGTTCTCCATTTCCACTCCACAGGAGTGAATATGAATAAGCCAATCTAATAACTCTTTGCACTAAAGGGAGCAGTCAGACCTTCTTTGCTCACTTGCAGGCAGTTTTCTTTCCTCTGAGCCACCTATACTACTAGGCATCCATTTCTTTTTTAATTTTGTTAGACTTCTGTTGGTTAAACAAGTTGAACTGTCTTATTTTGAGGTCAGATGAGTGCCAAAGTCAGCAGCAGGGATGATGTGGGAGCAGGCATCTAGGATGAGAGGACATGGGAGAAAGGGACAGCCAATTTTACTGGAAGTGAGCCATTAAATCGGTTCAGCTTTATCACAAACTCTCACCCTCAGAGATGTAAATGTAAAGCTGGAAGTCTCGGTTTAGGCTGCCAGCGAAGGACTTTGTGCTGAAGCAGCTGACAAGCAGGCCAGCATTATCTCTGCTGACTCTGTTGTTGACCTCTGTCAGAAGGGCAGAGTCACCAGCTGGGGGCTGTCGCAAGATTTGTCATCACTTGCCGGTCCGTGTCCTCACACTGTGCTCCCTCCTGCTGAGCTAGGGACTAACTATGGTGCATTCGTTTGGCCTTATTGTTGCACTGAAGCAAAGGTATTTGGCAGAAGCCTACAGGATCCCAAAGTTATTTCCGTATGAGGAAAAGTTTAACAGAATGGTTGTTGCTGTTGTCACCTTTTTTACTGTTTGGAAAGCAAGACCAAGGTATTATTTGTTTTCTACTCCCACGAATAAAAGAGTCACAGAGGAGGAGGGAAAATTATGATTATTTTTTTTTTTAATTCAACTTCTGTGTAAAATGGAACTAGAGATCTAGTTCTAGTCCACTGACCTGTAATTTTCCAGCTAAAATTCATTCTGCGGTCTATACAATACTAGTGAGTTTCAAGGGCAAAACAGTATGATAGCATATGAAACCTGAAGTCTTAATGATTCAAGCAAGGTTTGATCTCAGAGTAACGACTATTAACTCCTATTAATGGCAACTGTGAAAGCTAACTTTCAGTCAGTTATAACTTGCTTTATTAAAATTAGATTGAAAACCTAGTCATGCTCCATCCATTTTCTGTTTTTATATGTTCCAGTTTGCATTAACATATATATGCCTTTATATAAATATATATATAAATGTAGTTTCTCTCATTAAATGGCAGTAGAAAAGTAAAATGTTTTATCCAAATTCTGACCAGTAAATCTTTTGTAGCGATGATGAGAAATGCTAACAAAATACAGATCTAAAAGTTGCTAAACTCAGTAGTATTGTAGATTACAAACACTGACTATGCATAGGCCTTTCCATAAAGAGAAAATGCACAGCATTATTTTCATTCTCCCTTCTGATATCTGGGACAGAAGATGAGCAGAGGATGAAAATCCATGAGTGTTTTGTTAACATGGTGTGCCACAGTCATTTTAGCTCATCATATAAAAGTAGCTTAGAGAGACGAAAGTGCCTAGAGATTTTTGCAAAGAGATTATCTGTATCTCATATAATTTTCTGTCCCAGGAGGACTCCCTATGCCAGTGAACTCAATAGTTCCACTGGGAGAAAAAAAATGTATCAAGTCCAAATAAGTTTATTGGATGTGATGATTTGAATAATTGTCTATACACAATTTACAGATTCTGTTTCATGAGGTAGCTATTACAAAATTATCTGCTTTTTCCTTTTTTCAATTCTTCCACATTAAAGTGCATGTAGTATTGCTGGCAAGGGCTACACTGTGTCCCTCCACACCAGAGAGAGTAATTAAAAACAACTTGGGATGATGGGTTAGCAGAAGCCCAGAAGAGGCAGCGTTTCCTTCTCTGTCTGTAGGGGAGAGTTTATTTTGAAACAATGGAATGTTACCCAAAACTTAACAGCAAAGTCTGTGATCCTCTGGGTGTGGTATGCTGGTGGAAGCCTCATCAAAAAAATGCAGGTAGGGAGGAAAACCAAGTAAGAATCTTTAAGAGGCAAGCACTGTTCAGAACATGGGGAGCTTAGGCCAAAGTCAGAAACAGCCTGACCTAGGTAGATGGGTGAACTCACAAAACAATTAGATGTAATAAAAAGGTTCCACAAATCAGGAAAGAAGCCACAAATTTCATAAGGCATTTAAACAACTTGAGAGGTTCCTGCTGCAGGCTGACAACTGCTAAGACAGGTAGAAAATCAAGACAGAAAGATGAATATGAAAATTATTCTACTCTTATTCTACTAAGTGTTTCTTATCTTACTAAGCAATAAGTAAAGATGAGGGGAAACTATGTATTGATGTGCATGTTTGATTATACATATTTTGTTCATGTACTATAGTCTAGAATGCTCCTATGGTGGGATTTTTTTTTTTTTTTTTTTTCTTTTTTGCTAAATGTATGTTTAAGACTGCAAAGTTAGGCAGCAATCTTTATAAGCCCCCCACCCCCGCACACATTTGATTGAAATATCTTTACATCCTGCCTTCAACCAGGGGAGGGACCTGCACTGTCCTAGCAAGCTAGAAGCTAACAACACAGGCGAGGATGTGACTAGGCTGAGGAGTATCAAGGGAGTGCAAGAGAGAGACAGACTGCTGAGATCATCCTCTACCTTCCCTGAGACAAGCCCGACAGGCAGACAGGACACATGATGCAAAGGATTCCCTGTCCTCTCTCCACCTGGCTGAACACAGTGATTTCAGGGATAGAGGGCAGTGGGAACAAGTTCCTGGCACAGCAGGCACATCTCCTCTCTGAGTACCAATGTTTCACCTAGCTTGCCTAACCAAGGTTAAGTTGGCCTATGCCCTGTGTCAAAACTGCTTCCATAAAGAGAAAAAGACAGGCCCTTGTCACAGGAGACTCCCTTCTGAAGGGAACAGAGGGCCCAATATGCAGACCTGACACACTTAGGAAAGTCTGCTAACTCCCTGGGACCTGGGTTAAAGACGATAAAGCTTCCTACACTGGTACAGCCCTCAGATTATTATCCATTCCTGATTTTTCAGGTAGGCAGCGATGAAGTTGCAGCAAGAAGTCTGAGAGACTTCAGGGCCTTGGGATGACTAGTTAAGGGATCAGGAGCACAAGTAGTGTTCTCCTCCATTCTTCCAATTGCAGGGAATGACGAGGGAAGACAGGAAGAGCCAGAAGATTGATACCTGGCCTGAGCCTGGTGTCACTGACAGAATGTTGGGGTTTTGATCATGGGTGGGTTTACATGACACCAGGCCTGCTGGCAACAGATGGGGTACCCCATCACAATGGGGGGAAAGGGTCTTTGCACAGGAGTTAGCAGGGTGCATTGAAAGAGCTTTAAACTGGATTAGAAGGGGGAAAGGGATAAAACCAGGCTCGCTGGAGACTGGCCTGGGGGCAGTATGCCAGTGTTTGAGGAAAGGTGTGCAAACAAGGTCCTTCAGCCTGTTTCAGTGGAGACAGGAGATGGAGATCCATGTGGCAGCAAAGACACAAGTGTTATTGATGCGTTAGAAACCACAGAAGTGCCGGAGAATGGTCACATAGGAATTAGGGCTTCTCCTGCCAAAAAGGTGGCAGGATCAATAGTCCAACTGAAGTGCATCTACACAAGTGCATGAAGCATGGGCAACAAACAGGAGGAGCTGGAAGCCATTACCCAGCAGGAAAACTATGACATAGCTGGCCATCACCTGGTGAGATGACTCACACAACTGGAGTGCTGCAATGGATGTCTATAAACTCTTCAGAAGGGACAGGCAAGGAAGGAGAGGTGGTGGGGTAGCCCTGTGTGTTGGGAAGTGTTTTGATTGTCTAGAGCTTAATGACAGTGATGATAGGATTGAGTAGTTACTGGTAAGAATCAGGGAGAAGGCCAACAAGGCAGATTCATGGTGTGAGTCTGCTATAGACCATCCAACTAGGAAGAAGCAGCAGATGAACTATTTTATAAGCAGCTGGGAGAAGTCTCACATGTTCATTTTACCAGCATAAAAATGAAGGAGAAATAATTTTTTTAAATACTTTTTAAAAGGTTCTGTGTCTCTGAAAAGGTGCTCCATGGTGCAACATAAAAGCAAAATAATTTAATTCAGAAAGTCTGTTGGAAAAAATTATGGTAACTGCATGTGGTAAAGGCACTGTGCCCACCACTTCTATGAAAGGAAATAAGTTAGTCCTTATGAAGAGACCTGAACATCCCTATTTCTTCTGATGTTGTTGTCCAGCTGTACATCGGTGTGTTTCTTGAGATGCTGCTCACCACAGTGCTCAGCTTTTTAACACCACCTCACAATAGCAAAAGAGAAAAAATCTACACGTTCCACGATGAGTATTTTTAACTTTTGTTTCACTTGCAAACTTTCTGGAGACATCATCATTCACCCCTTAGTCTTGTCACTGTCGTGATTACCATGAATGACAGCATCAACATTCGTATTCCAGAGAGACAGACCAAATACCCTCCAGCAGTGAAAAGGCCTTTTTTTTTCATAACTCTGGTGCTGTGGGGGATGCAATCTGCTAGAGCAGGTGAAAGGAAAGTGGTAGGTGGTAATGGGAGAGGGAGGAGAGGAGTGCCAGCTATAATTTTTTTTCCCCCGTGTTGTTCCTTTTCTGTTGATTTTTTATCTGAACCATATTAACTTATTTCTCTTTAATGTCTGTCTGTTTTTTAAACACTGCTAAGAATAATTTTCTCTGTGGCTGGTAATGACTTTTTATGGCCTTTCAGGTCAGATTAGTTGAGGATCATGAACATTTTTGCTTACAGGTCCTTTTACATCCTGGCTTAACTAAATTAGGATCATATTGTCAGTCAGTCTTCCCAGGGAGGTCTTTGAAAGCCCTACATGAACAAGCATCTTAGAACCAGGCACAAATGTTGGGCATAAAACTAGTTTTTATATATTTTCCTTACCTTGAGCAGAAGTTTTGTGGTTTTATTATTTGTGAGAGCTTTTTGACATACTCTCAATTCAAGGGTTAAGGGGAGGTGTTGGTTATAAGTACAGTTTTGTAAAGAGAGTCATGCAAGTAAAGTCAGTGCACCTATAGGTTTTGAATAAGAAAAAAAGTCTTTTCATGCAGGTACAGGAGTTCCTGGCTTAATATTTGGACCTGGGGTGCAAGGATAGGTGTGCAAAATCAGTTGTGGTTTTACACATCGTAGTTGGTGTGGTGGAGAGAGGTTTATGGAATAGTTTGTTCGGTAGCGGCTCTAGTGCTTTTTAGCTGGTGAGGATGTTAATTTATTAGTAGATTTGTTTGCTTTTTGTGTGTATGTGTCTGTGCACTTGTATGCATTCACATATAACAGGAGGAAAATTAAGAGTACAGTATCATATAAAACCAGAATGGTATAGATTTATTATTTTTAAGATGATTTTACTAACATAAAAATATTTATCTGTTATATACCGGAAAAGAGAAAAAAATGTTAATGACTTTGTAAAGGACCTTGCAACTTTATCCTGTGCCTCTGTTCCTGCTCAGCCCCAGCTGCTACATGCTTATCTCTGCAGGTCTGAGTAGTTACAGAAATCACCACTGAGGGCTGCTTCAGTGGGACGTTTTTGTGTACTTTGAAAACATAAGCTTGCAGGTGAAGGGGATGACCAAGACCCACTTCCAAGAAATGTGCTTTTTCAGTTCACTTTTGCACCAGTTTGGACATAACACAGGAGATAAATGAAATGAGCATGGTCCTTAACCTTCAATAGCAACTTCATGAAATGGGATATAGAACAAAATAACAACGTCCTTTGGAAAACCGTGTCCATTTTTCACCTTATAACAATTAAACATTTAGGTCTTATTATTATTACCTTAGAACAATTAATAACCTACACAGTTCTTATTTGTATGATCTGTCTCTTAGGACCTCCATGGCACTCTGCTGCTACTGGATGTCACTGTTAAGCCATAACCTCAAAGATTTTACTGAGGTCTATAAAACTCCATTGAGACTGAACCCCACTATCTTAGATAAGAGTCATGCCTGATTATATGCAGCTGCAATATCTGCTCCTTTCATAGGCTTTATTAACAAGGATTTAACCATCCCAGTTCTGAGAGTGAAGGAGTCAATAGGATATATGATTGAAGAAAACATCCAGAAAGCTGAGAAGAGTTTTAGGGGCAGCAAAATTATTTTTAAACTCAGGCTTTAAACAATAATTATTGTCTCAGAACATCTGGAAAAATGTAAAAGTATTAGGACCTTTTGCCATGTAAAAGTAGTTTTATTTATAAAATTTCCTAAATTAAATCAATGAAAAGAAAGAACCTGAGCTTTTTTTCTCCTTGATTTTAATGAAATAAAAGGGCATTTTGTTCATCAAAAATGCATGGCTTAGCTCTCTATACTTGATCTATTCCACTACTTTGCAATCTCATTCTGTTCTCAGCTACTGAAAGACAGCTACTGAAGCATGTTGACACCATCTGTGCTTTCAGGAAATAAACTCTTTGATAATAAAAGTAATTATTATTTTTGAGACAATTGATGTACCATTTTCGATTCCACAGGTAACCTTATCTTAGAACTCCCCTCACAGACATGTCAAAAATAGCTGGAAAATAGGATCCCCGCTTCAGACACATCACTGGTTTTAGAACTACCACCAACTTGATATATGAATTTGTTATAGTTCTGTTTTATAACTTATTTTGTATTTAGCAATTTTGGAAAAAGTTGGATGAGTGGAACCCACAAGACACAGCACTGCACTATTTACTTTTTGCAATAAAGTGGTGTTATAGTTCAACAGAATTATTAGTCCACGAATTACAGTACTCTGAGCCTAGTAATATGATAGAAGCAGTGAGTGTGAAATGATCATTTTGTATGGATTCTGTTGCAGAACAGGGGCTTAAGAAAGCTTGTTTAACTTCAGATACAGGCACATTAGTTCATCTATATGTGTAATCTATGAAAGATTACAGTGCCTCAGTAAATCTTTCTGTAGTAGTTGGGAAGATTGTATTTTAAAATGCAAATAGAATTAAACAAACAACTCTGGAAGTTTTCTATCATCTTCTAGCAAAGATTAGCAAAGAATTCAACTTAAAACTCCATTAGTTTTTCCCAGTATTACCCAAATTTATTGGGAAGATCAATTGCAAACAATTTGATCTTACCAGCTAGTTGCTCAGTTCTGTCACTGATTTCTTGTAGAGTTTCCAACAAAAGTTACTTATTTGATAAACTGCATTTCACAATACCATTGCTCATTACAGTAAATAATTGTGATATAGGGATTATATTAAGCATCATCTTTCTTCCTAAATTGTAAAAGTGCTTATTTTACTTAGGCTTTTCTCCCTTTGTAAACAGTATGTAATTTTATTGGTTTTCTATGGAATCAGAATACACATTGTAATGAAAGTCACAGTTGCAACTCCATTCAATGGAGAGGCAGAATAATGAACAGATGGCACATAAGATCAAGCTCTTCATACAAGCCTTTTTGTATATTTGGGAGAATTATGTTAACATAATTTATTTCCCCCCCTCCCTCTTGTTTTAAGCATTATATTTGTTCCTTGTCATAGGATTTGAATTCAGAACAGTCTCATATTCACTGTGAAAGATGACGTTCAGTAGTTTTTATACAAATATCCAGAAGTTATTCAGAAAGCAAATACATTCTCAAATAGTAGTGTTAGTATAGTTACTGAAAAATCCTATACTTAAGTGAAAATATGAAGAATGATCCAGACAGGAAAGGGAATATAATTATCACATAGATTTTTAGATAATTTTGAGTCGATGAAAAACTTCTAATAGATTTCAGAAGTATTGATGCTTATTTTATGTTTGCTAATTGAATCAAGGTTTTATTTTCAGATTTCTGATGATCTCTAGATAATCCAGAAATTCTTTGCCTTCACAAGACTTCATTTGCAACACTTCTCAAGTATGAAGCTCCTTTTCAGTACAGTTCAGGTAAACAGAAAATTAAAGGTGCTTAGTCCTATTTTTCCGAAACTCTGAAGATTCCATGCACTAAAACATGAATATAAGCTCTATCTTGTCTCAGCCATACAAAACATATTATCATTATTTTTTAACTATCATACCATTGCAACACAAAGTCCTGCTATCTAGCAGAAAAGTGCCATCCACACAGGTGTAGTGAAAGATGTAAAGGGGTAGAAAAACTGGAACAACAACTTAGGTGAACTATAAAAGCAGAATTGCAGGATAAAGAATTTTCATTTTGGATGTTCCCAAATGTCTTTCTTTTAATGGTTTTCAGTATTGAAGACACGAACAGAGAAATAGTCTAGCTTTACATTTGGGTAATTAAACCAGCTTTCAATATCATATTGAGGTACATTCATTCAATAAGCTAACAGAAATGTATTTGAGTGTATACTATAACTCATACAAATATTTTCTAGTATATTTTTTTAAGAACACACCATATTTCTCAGATGCACTTCTTCTGAGAGATCTACGGAACATGAACACTTGACTGTTTCTTTTAACAAAATCCTAATTTCTCCAGATTTATTTCAATTTATACATTGAACATTTATTACCTGTGTTGTAATGGGGGACTAAAAGTCGGAGCTGAATCTTCTAGGAAGAAAAGGGAGGTGTTGCAATGTTGATTCTAAGTTTCATCTCTGTTTAACACTTCAGTAATACTGTAGGGCTGGATGAAAGTATATTAGTTCAGAGAACTTCATCAATTTCTGTGATGGGTTTATTGGGCTTAGACATACTGACAGATCCAGTCCTGATTCTGGACTGACTCCAGATTCTAACGTGGAAGTCCATCTAAATTCAACTATGTTTTTTGCTATGTTCCTGATTCATAAATCAATACATTTCAACTATAAAAAAATAGCAAAGTTATCTGATTAATTTAGAACAGGGAAGAGATTATCAAAGTAGACCTCCTTTGGAAGTTACTCTTTCAAAATTTATAATCTTTCATAATTTTGTAGTGTTTCATATTTATTCAGCTTTCAGCTTTTTGTAAGACTTCTACTTTCATTTTGCATCATTCTTGAGTTCATGCTACAGACAAAAGTACTTTTCCTTACTACCTTTTCATGTAAGTGAAGAAAAAGAATGAAAGTTTCCTACTTTCAGTGACAAATAACTTTGGCACAGTTTGAAATCCTCATTTACTAAAGGACTTCCATAAGGGTCAGTGAATGTCTTTCAAGCAGCTTAAATCCATCAACCTTTGGTATCCAAATTTCAATTTCTAACCCTACAAACTATTTTCTTGGCCATGGAGAGACCTACTTGAATGGGTACCACAACAATCTTTGTTTTGTGACAATACAAATATTGTACTGTGTCATGTTTTATTTGCTGCTCTTGAATACAATAGCACAGTGAGCACAACAGAGAAAAACAGAAAGAAAAGCATGCTCTTCCTTTTCTAAGACACCTATCAATGCTGGGTTTTGTGTCTGTGAAACAGTGAGAGGAAATGAATATTTTTTTTACATAATCAACTCTATTTAAATTAAGATCAAACCAGTTGAGCAATTCTGCTTCTCAGAAATGTTGTGCGGTTGCTATCAGTGTTGCAAATCCTGCAGATGTTACTCTTCTGACTCAATTTTACTTGGACAACCTCATATTAAATTCAAAGGATGTGTAATTGAGGAAAAAATAACTATAAATAGGATAAAATTTCAGCATTTGGTCCAGCAAGACTATGTGACATAAGTGTTAATTGACTCCATGTAATAACAAATGTATTGAGATTTATGGATTTTTTTATTGCAAGGCACTTAGACACAAATCTATCTAATCCATCTTCAGAGTCATACATATCTTAAGTGGGCTGAACTAATTTATCTATGTGTCTTTTAATTTCTTTCTCTTCACCTAAGGAATGTTACTTAGATGTCTCATTTAAAGTCCTAGTTCAAACGAATCTAGATCTTAGGATTTTGAGAATCCAGCCATGAAGTCCTGTTTTCATAATATTCCTGCTCTCACATTGACAGTAACGGCCACCTAGATTATGTTATGCTTAAGGCAAGGAGCACTTTGCCACAGAAAAAAAATAATATTATAGCAGTTAAATTATCTGTTAAATTAATCCTGTAGATTTTCCTGTGTTTTTATCCACTCCATGGATATAGTGTTTTCCCTACAGGCAGGAAAAAAAGAGTACAAGATTCACAGGACAAAATAAAGCTAAATGGATGCCTTATATCTTACAATACTCCTTTTAGCAATATTCTGTTACAACATTCAGAAAATGCTTGAACGGTGCTACTGTTTGGATAAAGCACACTTAAGATATGCTCAAAAGCAAGTCAAATCTACATATTGACCATAAGCAGTCATTAGTCTATGCTTTTTCTGTGCCTGCTACCTTTTTGGATTGTTTATCCATCAACATTCATATGATAGATTTATTGGTAGAAATTTTCATAAGCCATAATATCCAAATATTAAAACAGAAAAATGCAGGATGTAATTATGTATTTATTCCTTTTGGAAATATAAATAGTACTATAAAACCTGTCTGATCAGAAATCCTAAGTTGTCAAGCATGATATTTTTGTATTTTTCCCATAGCAATAATACAATATTTTAAATTATTGATTAATTTGGTAACAGGTATTCCAACTAGAACTATATATCATAAAATGTTTTAAAGTTGGATCCTGTTTCTTCTGAAATCAACAGGATCTTATCAATAATTTTAAAGGAAAGTTGGAAGTTCTAATATCCTAAAGATCTGTTGCATATTGATGCATACAGGACAGAGACCTAATGAACTTTCAGTGGAGAGCATGAGGAATTGTGAAGGAGAAACTGAAAGGCCTTGTTTACTAACACAAGTCATTTGATATTGATTTGATCTAGCACAATTGTGTCATGACACTACTTGCCACCCATAAATATTTCTTTAGGGTTTTAGGTTTTTGCTTCCCCAACCCCCCACCCCCCGCCCCCAAAGAAAGAGTCAAATGAAAGTTAATAGGATAATAATTTTATATTCTACTTTCTGCTTGTCCTATAGCACAGGGTTATTTTCCCTAATTGGTTATTTTTTTTCTAACAGCTGCTTGGGATATTACAGTAACAGCAGTTTAAAGTAGATACATAATTATCACAGCCACCTCCATGTGCCACTTCTATGGTGTTTGTTTTTCAAAGATGATTAACAATTCGCATGAAACATTTGTGACTTATACATGAACAGCAACGGTAGAGGTATCTTTGTCGAAATGCTCCCATTACAGTAATTTTGTGTTTGTTTGTTTTCTACTGCAAATAATATCTTCAGAGAAGGTTAGTATAAGGACAACAAAAATTAATTTTATCAGGTTCACCCACTTTCTGTACCTCACAGTTACTTTTTGAGTTACTTATTGATATCATTTGTACCAATGACACTTCATGCCCACCTGTTCCCAGGCTACTTACATTATTATTTGAATTTTTTCTACATTATATGCTTCTTTCAAGTGCTTCCATGACTTCTGTCATCCTTCTCTATGTTTTCTAATTATTTCCTTCAGTTCAGAGGTAAAATGAATGATACAATTGCATACATGTCAGTGCTGGTTTCCTATTTTTACCTCTGTATGTGTATGTCTGATTTATAGCAGCTAAATTTATTTGAGTATTAGGGGGTTTGACCTTCAGAATGCTGAAGACTTGTTTCTCTATTTCAAAAATACAAGTAAGCAAAGAGCTTTATACATTCACCTCTTTCTCCTTTTATTCTTTCTTGTTCTCGTTGCAGAATTACCAGTAAAGTATATAGATTAATAAGTGGTATAAATTCTTCTTTATTCTCCTAATAAGTATATTACCCTAACGTTAACAAGTGAAATTTGAAATGTATGTGATGGATGTGGATCTACAGGCATGCAGAAATAGTGGATTCTCATGAAGCCCGACAAAAAATGCCCTAAAGCATTTCTCAATTATTTTTTTTTTCCACAGAATTCACACCAATAGAAAACTTGAGGATTCTTCTAGTCTTAGCAGAAATCTTACCTTTTAACCAAAGAGATTAGACCAATGAGATAATAGGAAGCTATGCAGTGCAGTAGCTGGTGTTTTGTTTTCTTCATCTTTGGGAATACCAGAAGTAGGTCTTTCTGTGTATGGGGAGAGGCAGAATAAGGACATGTATTAAACAGCAAAACAGAGCTGTTGCCTTACATTTCTTTAAACAAATTATTATTAAACATGTTTTTTTCACAAACAATATTCATAGTATATATCGGTTCCTCTTTCAGACAGTTTTTCTTTAATCTTTTTTGGAAGGATTTTCACTGTTCAGTGTAGTAAAACAATTAAATAAGTTACAGAGCTTTCAGATAATGCCTTCATAATTCAAGAGGATTTATTAATAATAACGTTTCTGTGAGGAAAATAGTTCAGGCAATAAAGAAAAATGATTACTGAGTTCTTCAAAGTACATAAATATCAATATTTCTGTATTGATCAGTTCATGATTTAACAGAATCTGAACTGGAAAGCAGAGAAGACTTACATGGATTCCGTGAAGAGCTGTCCTTTGTCTTAGAAGACACTTAACCTTATTGGGTATTATGTAGAAAATTTTGTATAGGAAAAACTTCAGGGTACTTATTTTCTCCATGGCAAATAAGTCTGAGGAAAAGTTTAAAATCAAGCTACTTTGCATGTCTTGAGTAGATGTATGTCAAGATCATGATATGGAAATATTCCTATACAGAAATAAATATCCTCAGCAAAGCTTCTGAAAACAACATAAATGTGGGTCCCAGTCACGAAGCTCTGTTTTTGCCTCACCTTTTCTTTTCAGAGATTAGAAGCCCTTCTTGGTATTCTGAGTGAAAGAAAAGCTTGAAGTAAACATAATTTAATGCTGAGCTGTCTTGCACATGTAAGGGATCCGAGAGCAAAAAGTAGTTTTAAGATTCCATTAACACAATGTAGGCACTTGATAACCCTCAGAAGACTTAGTGATGAGAGGGACATGCTTGTCTTTCTGATTATCAACATCAGCTGCTGGGTGCAGACATTCCTGCAAATTCTCCAGCATTTACAGGACACTGTAAAAGACACTTGGGAAGACTTCTTTTGGTTCATAAATTTACTACTTGTTCTAAATAAATTCCTCAAAAAAAAGAAAAACAAAAACAAAACATTTAGAAGACTAATAAGCTTACCTTTAGAGGAATATTCATGAAAAATGAGATTGCTTTTGCCCAAAGCTGGTGAATAATTTTAATTGTAACACAATGGAAAATAAAACATACTTTTAAAATATATATAAAAAATGAAAGTTTTGTTAAGTTTCCAGCTGGTGAGATACCAAATTGGTACGATATGACTCCTTGCAATGGCAAATTTCTTTGATGGAGAGCAGAAGTACTGCAAATGTTAAGTATGACAGATAGGTCTCTCAAAAAGTACTTTTAAAATCCTCATACCCTTGCATTTATTTAAACAAAAGAAATAAAGTAACTTTAATAATTATTATCAATGCAATAACTATTTAAAATAAATAATATTTTATAGTTGTATTATAATAATTATTAACATATTAGAATAAAATTCCTTTTATTTAAACAGAAAAGTTTTCAAATTCGGGCAAAACTGTTATGAAAAAACATTTATTAGAATTAATCTAGAAACTAAATGCAATAATTCTTAAAATGCTGTATTTTGTCAGACTTGCATTTTCATCTGTGTAACTTGGTCTTTCCAGTTTACAGAAGTAATACTATTGGTTGACTGAGTCTAACCAGGGAATAAACCATCTATGAACACTGGTCTGTCAGTTTGGACTCCAAAGGTCCTAATATTGGACCCAAGCTTTGAAAAATATTATTATAGAATCATAAAACCATTTAGAAAAGACCTTTTATGATCATCAAGTCCAACCATTAACACAGGACTGCCAAGTCCACCACTCAACCATGTCCCTAAGGGCCACATCTACACATCTTTTAAATAGCCCCAGGGATGGTACTCCAACACTTCCTTAGGCAGTTCTAATGTTTGACAACCCTTTCAGTGAAGAAATTGTTCTTAACATCTATTCTAAACCTCTCCTGCATAACTTGAGGCCATTTCCTCTTGTTCTGTCGCTAGTTATCTGGGAGAAGAGACCTACTCCTACCTGCCTACAGACTCCTTTCAATCAGTTGTGGAGAGAGAGTGATAAGGTCTTCCCTCAGCCTCCTTTTCTCCAGGCTAAACTCCAGTTCCCTCAATCATTTCTCATAAGACTTGTGCTCTAGACCCTCCACCAGCTTTGTTGCCTTTCTCTGGACATACTGAGCACCTCTATGCCCCTCTTGAAGTGAGGGGACCAAAACTGAACACAGAATTCAAGGTGCGGCCTCACCAGTGCTGAGTACAGAGGGACAATCACTGCCCTGGCCCTGCTGGCCACACTGTTTCTGACACAAGCCAGGATGCTGTTGGCCTTCTTGGCCACCTGGGCACACTGCTGGCTCATGTTCAGCATCCCCAGGTCCTTTTCCCCCAGGCAGCTTTCCAGCCACTCTTCCCCAAGCCCGTAGCACTGCGTGGGGTCGTTGTGACCCAAGTGCAGGACCAAGCACTTCTCCTTGTTGAACCTCATACAGCTGGCCTTGGCCCATCCATCCAGCCTGTCCAGATCCCTCTGCAGAGCCTTCCTGCCCTCCAGAAGATCAACGCTCCCCACGCAACTTGGTGTCATCTGCAAACTTATTGAGGGTGCACTCGATCCCCTCATCCAGATTGTCGATAAAGTTATTAAACAGCACTGGCCCCAGTACTGAGCCCTGGGGATCACCACTTGTGACCAGGTGCCAGCTGGATGTAACTCCATGCACTGCCACTCTCTGGGTTCAGCCATCAGGCCAGATTTTTACCCAGTGAACAGCACACCTGTCCAAGCCATGAGCAGCCAGTTTCTCCAGGAGAATGCTGTGGGAAAGAGTGTCAAAGTCTTTATACTAAAGTCTAGGCAGAAAACACCCACAGTCCATGCCACATGCATTAGGTGGGTCACCTTGTCATAGAAGGGGATCAGGTTCGTCAAGCAGGACCTGCCTTTCATAACCCCACACTAGCTGGGCCTGATCCCCCAGTTGTCCTGTACATGCAGTGTGATGGCACTCAAGGTGATCTGCTCCATAACCTTCCCTGTCACTGAGGTCAGGCTGACGGGCCTGTAGTTCCCTGGGTCCTCCTTCTGGCCCTCTTTGTCAATGGGTGTCACTCTGGCTGACCTCCAGTATGCTGGCATCTCCCCGGTTTGCCAGGACTGTTGATAAATGATGGCGAGCAACCTGGCAACTGCCTTCACTAGCGGTCTCCATACCATCAGGTGGATCCCTTCCAGCCCCACAGACTTGTGCACATCTAAGTGGTGCAGCTGGTCACTGACTGTTTCCTTCTGTGGGGTCTTCTTTCTGCTGCTCCTCATCTCTGTCTTCCACCTCAAGGGGCTGAGTACCCAGAGGGAAGTTGGTCTTGCTATTAAAAGCTGAAGAAAAGAAGGCATTAAGTACCTCAGCCTTTTCCTCATCCTTTGTGGCAATGTTCCCCACTGCATCCAATAAAGGATGAAGATTATCCTTGGCCCTTCTTTTGTTTCTAATGTATCTGTGAAAACAGGTTTTGTTGTCTTTTACAGCAGAGGCCAGCCGGAGTTCTAGCTGGGCTTTTGCCTCTCTAAGCTTCACTCTGCATAACCTCACAACATCCTTATAGTCCTCCAGAGTTGCCTGGCCCTTCTCCCAAAGGTGGTACACTCTCCTTTTTCCCTGAGTTATGATTATTATTATAGTTAGAAACAAAGTGAATTAAGCCAGATTTTCTCATATTAGAGCTGCTCCTCTGTCAGAAGAAACAATAAGGGCATGATAACTGCTGTGAGCAGTAGGATACCACAGAAGAGCCAACGCAGGCTCTAAAGCTTAAAAAGCATAAGCCATGCACATATTTCTAAATTTAAGGACACGGTAGCAAAAAAAAAAAAAAAAAAATTACACTACCAATCAAAAGAAGCTGTGGACAAAAAGAATTGTTTATAGCCAGTATACAGTGACAAGTGATTTTGCCTTTTGGCTCCCCTTGAGTAAGGTTACTTCCAAAGGAGACATGGATGGCCCAAAGTACATAATTGCCTGGAAGAAGGAATAAGGAATTTCAGACAGCCAATTAAGTGTTTAGAAAAAATAAAACTAAGACCCTAGATAATATTTTGGGGTGCATGCTAAAAATTTTGTAACATTTTCTCATAAGCAACATTTCTCTCAACCTCCCATTTAACAAATTTATCTAGTATTTATCTGAATAGATCTGACACTTACAGATGATCACTTCTTTTCACATGTCAGATTTCTGCGAAGCAGCATTACACTTTATGTGATCTCTTACTAAGGGAATCAGTAGTGTGCCATTGGGCAGCTGCATGCCTCAACAACTTGTGGACTATTTATAAAATTTTTCAGGGTGTGAGCTGATTTAATAACTGGTCTGAAGTAGAACAAGTGTCTAGCAGAACTGTAGTAAATTCCAGGTAGTATTCTTATTTCTATGGACCTGTTCCAATGGTCCTTGAATGCATTTTCCAATGGGTTTTATACCTGAGCAACTCTTTTTTGCCCACACTGTAAACAAGATCTACATAGTGAGAAATTTCTTCTGTTTTATATAGCCTTCCCTAATAACTACTTAGCATTGTGCTTATTATGGAATAGAAGAAAATGCAAAACAAACAACTTAACTAATTGGACTCCACAAGGGGAATTATGGACTCACATAGTGAATAAAAATTCCAATTTATTTGTACTTTGATTACATGCTTAGACTTGCATACTGCAGTTTAGAGTGGCAGAATAATATTAGTACTATCTGGAAGAAAATGCTGTTAATTTGACTGAAAGTAGTAGTGCTTTAAGGTTATATTTATACAGAGAATTATCACTATATTTTATCTTCATCCAGTTAATCGAAGGTCTGTGATTGTAAGTATTCTGCCTATAAAGTGATAATGGTTATACGAACCATTAACAGTGAAAAGTTATGAGCAGTTTTTGTCAGCACTCAGAGGAAGGCTGACCTTCAAGAACTTGCTTTAGTTTCAGATAAATTAAGAATGTGTAGCCCAACATCCTTTTTCCAATAGTTAACAGTGAATGTCCACAAAGGAGTCCTCCAGAAGACACCAATAGCTTCCAGCAATTTGTGGGTACAGTTTTCTGGAGCTAGAAAGCGTATCTTTGGTGTATTTTTCTGCATAAATTTGCCCTTATAAAATTTGACTTATTGCCTTTCTATATAAGAACATTGATTATGCAAATGTAATTTTTTCAAAATAATAACTTCTAAATTGCCTGTTGGTCAGCTAGGAACTAATTCTACAGAGCAGCATATTTTTAACCATTCCTCCTTTATCATGTAAGGGAGGGATTAAAATATACAGCTTACACAGGCTATGCACAAACATATTTTTGCCAAGCTGGCCAGAGTGATGTAAAACATTACTGTCCCCATCTGTTCAATTAGTATTTCTGCATACTGAACACTACATTATTAAGGAAGCTTTCCTTAGTCATAAAACAAATCAACTTAAATCACTCTTCTGTAGTGATTAGACTGAACTTTTTTATGATGTGAGACTATATATTTTGCTCACACTACCAGTTATGGGATTTCAATTGTGATACCCAAAATCTCCTGTGTGGGAGAGGTTGTAAAAAATTTGACTAAAACTGCAAAAAGTGTCTGTCTGCAAACACATTCTTCCCTGCTTTTGTTTATACTTTCAAAAAATAAACTTACACAGTAATAAAGGACAGAGAGTTCTTTGCTTTTGAAGCTGCTTATGTGTGACCAAGATCTGAAATGTGGAGTATTAATGCAGGAAACAGAATGACTCTTCCAAAACATTTTATGTTTCTTCTATCTCAAGTATATGTGTCCTTTTATCATTATTTCAAGTATACCTGCAGCCCAAGAAAAAAAGCAAGATAGCTCTACAAATTTTATGGTCTCATCCTGACTTTTTCTTTGCCTTCGGAGTGATTTCAAATGTTTATCTACTTTAGGGGTTTAGAACAGAACTGTTACAATGGGTTCTCACTAGGAAAAGGAGATACTTTTTGTGAGATTTTTCATGGATTTCATAAAGTTTCAGGGGTTTTCTTGCTTTTAAACAGTTTAGGATTCATTATTAGTGATAGTTGTGAGGTGTAAATGTTAGCTGTTGGGATGGATTGACTTGTGGTAAAAAAATCTTCATTGGTAAATTTGAACACACAAGTGAGAGAAATTCCTGCTCTGACTTCATATGTGACGTCAATAGCTGGTACGGTTGAAGACAAGAGGCTACTGCAGATTCTTTTATTTTAGGATTATAGATTTTTAACAAGTTCTAACTTTTGAGATTTATAGACAATATATATATTTACACAAAATGTGCACAATTTGACAATATTATCATGAAAACATGAGCAGATAAACTGCAGTTCTACTAATTGAGTAATGTAAAAAGAAAATCGTCACTCCCAAGAAGCTTTGCCAACTCAATAACAGCAACAAAGATAGGGGATGAATAAAAACAACACCATCAGAAATTTCTCTGTATTCTTACTGTAAAAAAAGGACTGAGGTATAAAACTTGATACTAGAACCATTCTTCATAAAAGAAATCCAAATATATGCAATTAAATGGGCAATGGGAATTACATTAACCTAGACAGCTAATCCTTTAATCTTTCTGGACTGACCATATAATAAGACTAAGAATTTTGTTTTCAGTTCCAAAGCAAATTAGCATTAATCATACCTTAAAAATCACAGGAATTAAATTTTTCTTTGACTAGTGCAATTCTTGAATTCTTGATTGCATGAACAGTCGGATTTTTGTAGTTATTTGCTGGTAAGTATATGTTTATTTTTGTATAAAAAGAAGTGTGTGTCTAAATACACACAGGCTTACCTATCACCAATTTATTGCAATTTTCATGTACCTTTTAAACTCCATTTGTGTTTCTGCTTTGCCTTTTTTCCTAGATGTTAAACTTAAAAATTAAATTAAAAGAAAAAAAAAAAAAAACAAAACTAAAAAAAAACCACTTTGTTACTAACATATCAAAATACCTTAAATATCTGTTTAATAATTTTAATTTTTCTGTTAGTACTTTGTAGGCTATTACTGCAGCAAATTTCTTACTCATTTCTGTCTGCAACTAATCTTATTGATCTCTCCACTTAACCAACATTTCAGTTAATTCATTTCTACTTTACATTCCTTCTTGTTTGGCATGATTTGCTTCCTTCATCTGTACAAATGATTAAATTAATTTCTGCTCTGTAATATCTTTATTAGGTAGAAGTCTGATTATTCCTAACATACTGGCCATTAAAAAAAAATGTACGGGTTCAATGGTTAAAGTTCTCATTCCCTTTAAATTTGGGTGCATTAAAAAAAAAAAGTTATGGTTTAAATTAAATAGGAATTTGGCTTGTAAATATGTTGTCTTTAAAGGAAAAATATTAGAGGAAAATTAGAATGGTCTTTCTTACTGTACCATTTCTCTTACCTTTTTTTTATATACAGTTGAAAAATATTTAAGACAATTTTTTTCATTTAAGAATCTGCTTAGTACTGAAAAAGGTTAACTCCACTTTTCTCTATAACTTTTCCATATAATACATGTCTTTTTAAAATCTATTTATTTTCTAATGCTGATGGTGGTCTGACCTGAGTAACTGAGTTTGGAAGAATGGTCACAGTTATTACAGATTGTGTGAACCTGTGTTAGGCTGTCATTGTCTATATCTAGGAGTGTACAGTCATCTTCAATAAAAATAGAAAAGTTGATGAGTTTGGTGGGCATGTATAAACTTTCCTCCCACATCAAACCCCCAGCTACAGTATGAACAGGGAGCTTACACAACCAAATGAAAAAAACATAATTCTTTACTATTTCAGAATGAAAGAACATTTCCATGTATTTTTTCCATTAGTAGTAATAATTGAACAGATGCTTTAAAAAACTGTTTTTAAAGAGAAAATGCTATTATGTGTAAGTAACAAAGTCGATATGTCTAGTGAAAAAAGAAAGAAACTGCATTGGGCAAGAGTGCAAAAAGTCAAGGTAGTGAGGCTGCAGTAGAGATTTTTTAATTTTTCTGATTGTATCCCCGTATTTTATTACACATCCTTTTGGAGTCAGAGTTTTGAATTGTCTCAAATGACTGAATTTCAGCACAGCCTTCTGGCATCTCCTGCTTCTAGCTGGAATCATAAGAGTTGTTCAGAACCTCCTCTTACATGAAAAAAAAACCAGAATGGTAGTTCAGTATAGCATCTTTTACTGAGTGACCATTGATTGAAGACCTGTTAGATAATCAATTGAAGTCCATAGCATTTATGAAATAAATTATGATCACTGTGTCCTGAACAGTGTGCCAGGAAACATCACACCCCATCAGTGCTACTGTTGCTTCCCTAAGTAGTTTTGATTTAAGAATACAGACATTTGTCTATCTGTTTGTTCCTACATAATCTAACACCTCATGTGAAGAAGGATATTTTTAAACAAAGACATTTGAATTTTGTCACTTAAAAGAGATACTTCATTCCTCTAAGTTGGTTCCCAAATCAAATAAGATGCAAAGGAATGTTTAGGGTTTACTTGCCTCAACAACTAATTAAAAGCATGGAAGTACAGTGGGACACAATGGGTGGCTAAGCTCACCTAAGGTTTGGGTTGGCCTTTGGAGATGAGTAATTTTGTAAATATGTGGAATGAATCCATGTATCTATCACTGATAGTGCGTATCCTTCTTTTTGGATGAGCATACTTCTGTCCGGAAAATGTAAAGAATGGTCTTTTGAAATCCCTCTAAATCACAGGATTATTTTATCAGCAACATAAAATTTTTAGAGGGGACAAAGACTTACAAATTAAGCATTTATATCCCTGTTTATCTTACCTAAACTTTTACACCCGTTCACTAAGGTCCTAGCAGCTACATCTAAACCAGTAATTAGAGTAGTCCAAGCATAATTTTCTTGTTCTAAGGACAAATGGCTTAGCTTGGATAGTGTTCATACAGCTGACTTCCCATCCACTGCACAGAGTGGCCTCATGCATACTGGGAACAGTTCTTCATCACTCAACAACTCAATTCTTAGGCATTGCCTGAAAGAATTCGTGTTGCCATTAATCAGATATATACTAGGGATTTTACCAGCAACTAGTGGGCACAGATGTTCTTGCCTCTGGCATTGTATTATTTATTCCACCAGCAGAGATATAGCCATAGCATAGCTTCTCTAGGCAGTGTTCATGGGTTCTGTCTTACTCTGTAAACTCCATTCTATACCAAGAGAACCAAGAAAGCCTCTCCCAGTATTTTTGGTGTCGCCTATTATGAGAAGTGTCTTTGTTCGGTTATTTGGCTATTAATTAATGTACACCAATAAGCAAGGAGGCTCGTCATTGTACCTGCTGTATTCAAAATGTTCAGACTGTAACTTCTACGTATGCGGTAGCTTATGTGATCTGACAGTGTGTGACTTTACAAGGGCATTACAACCACAGTCTAGGCTGATGTGGAGACCAGCCTGCTGTTTCACTTCAATAGCTTATGAGCCAAAAATCTTTGTTTGAGATGAAGGTAATTGTTTTGGGTAGCATCTGATAGAAGCCCATAGTCCCAAGGTCAGAGAAATGAAAAGCATGTAAAATGGAGCCCATCATTATACCATCATTATATTATTTTTAGATGATCCATTAAGGTTATTAAAAAAACCAACCAAACAAACCCCACCCCCCAAAAAAACCCCAAAAAACCCCAACCAAACACCACCAGCAAAACAACCAGGAGGAACATTCCTGCTCTCCCATCCATCTTCCTTAGTTCCTTTACAGCAGAAAAGTAAAGGGGACAACTTAGGCCTCTTGTAAAAGAAGAGAAGGAAATAACGTGAGTTTGCTTACTCCATTTAAAGGTTCAAGTGAACTTTTAAAGTTGAAGATTGCAATTATCTACTAATTTTGCTTCTCTGAAACCAACAGGTTTTGCTCTGCCCAAATTGCCACTCCTTCATTTGAGAGCAACTATTACTGATTTCAGCCTAATAAAGCTTTCTATCCCCACCTGTCATTCACAGAGAGGGAGGAGGGAAAAAAAAGTTCAGACCATCTCTCAGCCAGAGCCGTATTAATTACAATTATAACATGTTGAGAAGAGGGAATGAAAGCCGCTTGCTAAATTCATAATCTGATTCAGATGTATGTGAATTAAGATTCATCTAAGAATAATTTTTTGCCCTTCTCTGATGGAACATTGAGTTCTTTCACTTACTCAAATGTGAACTGCCTCTTTTTAACAGTGATAAACCACAGTATGGATATGTGCTCTCTATTTATAACCTTGGTGTCATTCATCTGTTGATCAGGATAAAAGCCATCAGCCATAAAGTCTGTCTGTTCATTATATCAGATACTCTTGAATTTGAAAAGATGGGTTATGTCTTACTTTATCAGTCAAAGAAAAAGAAATAACAAATCAGGTTAGATTTTTCTATTAGTCATTCTCATTATGATGTGATAAAGCCAAATACTGTTTTCATGAAATCTCATTTTGATTTTGATTACAATGTGAACAGAATTATATTACTATCTAAGCAATCTTTTACTTTTGAACAACCAAATTAAATGACAAAGCACCTTGAAAGAAAAGGATAGAAATCCCTTTTCCAAGTATTGATAATGTCCAAGTGATATAGTCATAAATATAGAGTCATGAACTGGAAAGGTATCCCATCCCCAGTGATTGCACATATTCAGTTATAGTAGTTATTTAGTAGTACTCTGATCAGTACAGACAATATGAAGTGTCAGTAAAGTCTAGTAACAGACAGAAACAACAGTAGTTTGGAAAAAGCCTGTTCATTGACTTGCACACTCACCAACTTTATTTATACACCAAATAAAAATTCTTTGCTTATAAAGAGCATGTTCTTGCAATGTAGTTCTCAATTCATTTCTATACATTCATCTCTATAAGTCTTGGGAGATATTTACAGAGTTTCATTCACTTCAGTTGTAATTATTAACTGGTAGAAAAGCAACGGAATTGTCATTTGGATGTGCTGTTGTGGAAATTGTACTTGATGTCTACCTGCATCCCCAGGTGTTTAAATATCTTGGTTTAGGCAGCTATTAAATGTTTGTTTAAAGCCTAATTGGTTCAAGGCCTAACTGGTTTAAAGCACAAATATAATTTTACATAGAAATACAAAACTATGAAGATACTTTTAACTTAGACAAATGATTGCCCCCTAAGACCTTGTGCTAATATATGTAAGACTAAGATATCTGTTTCAGAAGAGTGAATGGTAAAACAGCATGCCAGGTCTTCATAGGCAAACAGTATCAGGCACGCCTAAATATTTCATGGCAGTTACCCAGAGCTTCCAAGCTGACATTACAGTGAAATTCAAGGGCCTTACTTCTAAATCTGGTAAAGTACTTTCTGATGGAATTTCTTTTTCCTGGATTTAGTCCATCAGAACCTGAACTTCTCATGGAAGCATGTCAGTTGTGGTAAAACCTTTAATAGGTCAAGTAAACACCAATTAAAGCAGGGACATAAATTAGGAATAATTCTATTAGGAGAAAATGAACAGAGCACTATAAAATTCAACTATTTTAGTCTTTAGGGGGTTGGATAAAAATTGGCTTTGCTTTTGATCCACAGATATTTTCACTTGTCAGTACAATTTCTTCAGTTTCAGCTCTGAAAAAAAGAACCACACCAGGATCACAAAGCACACAGTGTAAATCATTTATCTGTATCTTTTGAGAGAAAAATATTGGAACACCAGATAACAGGGACATAAGGCCCCCAATATGACTTTGAATGAACATATCCAGTATTCTGCAAGATAATTTGAAATGAAACCTTCAGAAAAAGCTATTCCAGCCATTGTTTGATCATTTGCAAGTTTTCCCACATGATAATATACATTCATAGAATAATATAAATGTATACATGGAATATTTTATATTTATGGATCTGAACAGTTCAGCTTTCCCTAGTTCTGAAAGGATTTGTTTTAAGATTCTTGACTTGTCAGTATGAAAACTGAAGAAGATAATAACGTTTCTTATTAATGAGAATATACAATTTTAATTAATGCACTTTCTAGGTGGCAGCTGAATAGGCTTTTATAATCACTGTGCATATAAGTATTGTATCAAGATAATGGCTAAGTCATTTTACCAATTTTTTTATGTGATAGCATGGCACTGAAATTATCTTAGTTGTAAATTTCAGAAACATGATACCGCTTTTAAAAGCAATAAAATTTATTCAGGGAAGACTTTCTCAATAATTTAGTTTTTCTCTTAGTAAATCGGCAGAAATTTTTCAAGGCAGCTTCTTCAAACTGCAAGAAAATGGAAAAGAAAATATTTGTACCAATTTGTGCGTGCAGACAATTCTGTATTGGTAATTTCAGCAAGCTGATTACAAAAATTAAGAAAAAAATACTATAAACTGAAGAATTATGTATGTAAAAAATAATAAAGTAAAATTGAGTTATAAACATTCATATTGAAAGTTTTCTGCAGAACTCTTATGTAAGTTGTCAGTTACTTTTGCTAGTTACCATTCAACAGCTAAATACATCTTTCAGTATTTCTCTGTAAAAGCAGACATAGAAGACAGAAGTCCTACAGAAGCTCTATCATTAGGCATTACAGAAAGTAAGTTGTGGAAGTCTGCTGATATTTTTGATAGACAGAAAATTCACGCAAGTATTACAGAACCCACATCCTTATATCTGTTTTGATGTTCTTAAATGTATGCACTTAAATATACACTTTGATATTCATAAAAGAGAAATATATTTACTTATTTTTCTTTATGGCTTGCACATAATCCCATTGAAGTAATTGAGTTACTTGATTGACCCGGGTATGCTGCCTGGGAGATTTCAAAATCATTGCCATAAGTTAAAATGGACAAGGCAGTTAAATAAGAAGTAATGTGAAATACATTTGTGTTAAATAGTCAATAGCACAACAACCCCCTGACTAGTCTGGCAGTTTTTTGACTGAGTGTGTGAATTTTCAGTAAATAAGAAAAAGTCACTAAGACATTCGATCCTGAGACTCTGAATCTTGGTTAATTTTAAAATAGAAACAAGCAGAAAAATAATTCTCTGGTACTGGATAAAAACATTTTGTTGAAGTTTTGGTATTCTTTACATGTTTTCAAAATCTTAACCTATTTTTCTTTCACATATACGATGAAGCACCTGATTTCCAAAATCAGCAAGAAATCAGCTACCAGTGCTAAATACAGCATTTTCCTTTGATGTCAAATACTCAGATGAAACACATCTTGCTATATTCTGTTTGTAAATGACAAGTCAGGCATAAATTTGAGATAAAAATACTCAGTTTGGAAGTCCTGAATCATTTACATGGTAAGGACATTTACAATATTTTTTGTTCTTTCTAAAACAAATACATTTCAACAGGTTTGTTTGGGTTTTTTCTAAGTATGTAACTACTTAGTGATTTTTGCTACTAAAAAGTCCCTTGCTTAATTAGCAGGTAAGTGTTTCTGAGATTTCTCTGATTTCTGAGAAAATATGTTTTCTGGAAAAATATCAAGGTTGTTGCTGTTCTTATTTTTTAGAACTAATTACAGGAACATCTGAAACATGCTATGGACCAGGAAGTGCCTACCCTGACTTGATAATTAAAGTATTATATTCATTTTTTCAACCATATTGTGTATCAGGTATATATACATAAAAGAGAGAAGAAAATGAAAAAATAATTTATCCTTCATATATTCCAATGTCATCACCAGTAAAACTGGATTAGGTACACTTGTAAAAAGGATGTTAAACTATTAAAATTTATAATTTTGGACCGCATTAAAATAATCAGCTAAAAGATGTAGCACTTTTATAACTGTTGGGTTTTTCATGGTTTACACTGACAAACCAGACTATTGGAAGTTGACAATCACTTAATGACTTGAAAACTGCTACTTAAACTTTGGGAGGGCAATAATGTAGTTTCTTAGTCTATGTCCTCTCAAGATCAGAGTGCCTTTCAGCAATCAAACCATTTATAGATATATTTCCAGAGTCTTACAAATTTCTTCAATATCATGTTGACATTTCCCTGGACCTCTAGAGTAAGTCAGTATCAATAAGCCAGCCGTATACTTTTTGGTGGGGGTGGGTGGTGGTGATGGTAATTTTATCAGAAAAACAAAATATGACTTAGATAGAAATAGACATTTCTTATTACATTACAGAAAACTCATGTTCCGTAAGAATGTAAGTGCAGATATCACAAAAAAAAAAAAAAAAAAAAAAAAAAAGGCAGCAAAATACAACTGTACTCTAAGATAAAGAAGATACAATATTGCAGAACACAAACCTCTGAATGCCAACTCAATCTAGTAAAAAAAATACATCTTTAACAGAAAAGAACTGGAGGAAATCTTATGAGAGCAACTGAAGTTATCTAGGGTCTTAGAATCCAAAGAGTAGTGAAAATAATGGATGCTCTGCTGTTGGCTGAGCCTGTGTGTGTAATGAGTTTAGCACCTCTGTCCTGCTTGAGCTAGTCCCTGAGAATAAACATAGAGAGTCAGGCATGTGGTAATAGTCAGAATGATGTAGAATTTGTGAAAAACCTAGGGAGAATGGTGGAACTGTAGAAAGGCTGTTTGATAAACATAGGCTGTGTAGTATTGGACTGAATCCTTCAATTATTAATGTGGTGACATGTATGTTAGATTGCTTCTGAATAACCTCATTGATTCTGCAGACACTAGATTAGTATTTACAGTACTTCATTAAGGTGGTTGGTGCATCTGTCCTGTGCACAGAAGCTAAGTCCAAGAGACCAGATTGGTTGCTAGAGTATGTCAAGGCCTGGAGAGGACAGTTCATTCAAATCTCACATTTTCCAAATGACATGAGACATCAAACATTTGAAATCAATGTGTGTTCTGCTAAGCTGCCAGCAGCTGGTGTGTACAGATTGTTATTTTTGCCACTTCTGCTGTAAAAATCATGTCAATTGTATATATATTATATGCTGTGCTTTTAAAAAGTTGTGCAAATGGAGCATTAATCCTATTTTTGATAGAACAAGCTGATGTTTTTCATCAGTGCTATTTGAATTAATAAGCACTAAAGATAAGTTTTGCAGGAACACACAGATGCTAGGCATCTAACACCCATAGACATAATAAGAATTATGTGCTTTGGGGGTTTACAATTCTAAGAATCTGATTCAAGAGTTAATGGAAAGACTCCCACTGACTAACAATCAATGACGATCTCAAAAGCCATTCAGATATTCAGAATATAACTTCTTAAATTAAAGCCGGGTCTCGTCTGTTTTCCCTCCCTCAGTGAACTAAAACTTTTCTAATCAGAATCAAATTAATATAAAGCAGTTGAAACAAACTGCTCAATCTTTTTCATAGTACTGTTTTTCACTGATGAACAAGGGTTGAAATATTATTTTTTTATATATATACCATGAGCAGGATTGTGGTGTCTTGCAAGAGATAGATGAAACACTGAGAAATGACGCTGCAGCTCAGATACAGCTGGGTCTGTCCTTCTGAGGCTGAAAATGACAAGGGAAGAAAGGGTCATAATTTTAGATGTTCAGAAATACTCAACAATTTAGAAAAAATAAGTCTGTTGGTGGCATAAGAAGGGTTTTCACAGAAGGAAGCTTGATGAAAAGATAAAGGTAAAACCTTTCCTATACCTCCTGGTATAAAAGAAATAATGAGTTTAAACTGCAGTAAAGAATATGTTTAAATTACACACAGGGGAAAACTTCCTAATTTTAAGGATGATTAAGAATTTGAATGGCTTGCCTAGCCAGAATGCTAGAATCCTTAGGGATTTAAGAATGGATAAAACAAACATCTGTCAAGAATGTTAGGAAGAGCTGATCCTATCTTGGGAAAAGAAGTTTATTAAACTCTCAAAAACCTCTTTCAGCCTGACTTTTTCTCATCCAGAAGGACGACTGTTCAGGACATACTGCGCCAAGTTCTCATAAAACTGCTCATGAAGTGTGCATTGAGATAGACAGACTGACAGTAGAACACACTTAAACAAATGCTAAATACAACACTTCTCTGAAAATAGGAATTCAAGGTCATATCCTTCCAAAACTCACCATTGTTCCCCAGTTTCGGTGAGGAATATCTTTATTTAGTTGGGTGAAATGTATTCTTCCATATTGTTATCTTTTTTCTACTTTGGTTGAGCTCAGAAACAAAACTTTTCAGAATAGATATAGTGGGGATATCTCGTAACGACAAGAAAAAATACAGCTTTCATTGGTTGGAATTTAACTTTTCTGTAGCATTTTATTTTGCATATAATAATTGCAATAATTGATTGTATTAGAAATTCCATTTTATTCTGCCTGAAGAACTTTCTACAGTTTGGCTTTGAATGACAAGGTTGTTCATATATTTGTGCAATTGATAATAAAGAAAATATGAAGTTAGTGGGCCACAGTAAGTGAATGATATGGTCTGAAAGCCTTGTGACCAAGCAGACTGTAATTCATTATGGCAGAGCTCCTTAGACAACCAAGAATGTTTTCACTGAGCTATAAGGGAAATGGTCAGTTACTGTCAATGCAGTTAGTTGCAAAAGTTCAGTAAGTCACAATATTTTGGGGTATAGGTCTCAGGTCTTCCCTATTAAGTGTTGTCTTTCTGTTATGAAAAAAAGCATGAGCACGATATTTGCACTGAACAGTCAAAATTATCATGTGTACAATTTTGTTTTGCTGAGGGAGGGAGAATTCTTTACTGAGCACAACAGCTCTATAAATTTACTCTCTATATCCACACTCCCATTTCAAAGTTGCCCTTCCCAACAAGGCCTGTTCCCTGTAAGACAGAACTTCTTGTTAGTTTTACTCATCTCCTCCAGATGAGATTTGTTATTTGTTAAAGTTAGTAGTATGTTATCAGGTCAATTAGTATTATAGTTTTATAAAAGCATCCTGGAATTGATTAAACATGGGAGTCACAGTAATTGAAAATGATGAGATGAAGACTGGTTGCTTGACAACAGATGGTCTTTCAATCCTCAATATGCCTAGTGTCTAAGAATATCTGATATTACAGGTCGCTTGTTCCTTTGTGATGGTAAATTCTGGTTTTAACGTATTTTATTTGGTACTTCTTGTTTTTCTAGAAATTTGATGTTATATCTAGCAATAGAATGCGTGAAAGTATTGCAGATAAGATCTGAATGTAATTCCTCTTCATTTTACCAGTTTTAAATACTCTCTTATTACTTTGCCATAGCAGACTGAGTCCTTGGGGTATTTCAGGGGTCCTCAAACTACAGCCCACGGGCTGGATACAGCCCCCCAGGGTCCTCAATCCAGCCCCCGGTATTTACAGAACACTACCACCACCACCACCACCCCCCCGCCGGGCGTTGGGGGGGGAAACCAAGCAGCCGCAGATGACTGCCTGCTACTTAATCCATGTGCCGGCCCCCTGGTTAAAAAAGTTTGAGGACCCCTGGGGTATTTCATCAGCTGAGCAAATCTTGTATTGCCCATCCCATGGACCGAATGAGACTTAGTGGGACATAATATCATATTTAACCTTATCAGAATGTTGTCTAATCAACTTCAGATCTTGTAATTTGTAACTTTTGTGTATTTTAATACTATTATTATTGTTTTGATTCAAGGTCACTCTTGCTATGTTACTTATTACTTCCTTCTAATGACTAGATTTTTTAAAAGAGAACAGGAAATCCAATTCCAAACAGCAAAATTATGTTCACACAGCAATTTTAACTCAGTGTCCTTTTAAATCCAGCATATTCTGGAAGGAAACGTCTTTTTCTTCCTCTCCTGTACCTTTAGATATTTGATCCTCCTCTTTGCTTGCACTGGTATGTTCATTTCCTCATTAAGGCATCAAAATACAGATGCGAAAAAACAAACAAACAAACCCCCATTCATTTTTGCTAGGTGACACATCAGTTTCCTGGTCTGAGTCTTCTGTGCATGTGCACAGACAGAGGTGGCAGCAAAGCAGAATGAGCAGGAAAGATGGACCATTTGTCTCAGTGACAGTACAGATTTGTAAAGGAATAAAGTAGCTGTATAGACACAGCTGACACCCACATGCATCTTTGGTAAGGCTTGCATCTCTAGGATCAATTTGATCCAGATGAGAGGGTGACCTCAGACCTGGTGAAGGAGCTGGGAAAGAAGAAACAATATAGATTGCCATTAGACTACAAAACTGTTCATCAGACAGAAGCAAAGATTCAGGACCTAGGGAATTCTGTAGGGAAGAGCAAGGCTGGCTGGTAAAAACACATTAATTAGATGAAAGTCACTAGGTGAAAGTTCAAATATCTCAGTAGACTGTGGTTACAACAGCAAAATGTTCACCTTCTGTTGTGAATGAACTGAATTAAACTTTTGGGTAGCAGAAACAAGATGTCTGTATATTCTTATTTTATCTTGATCACAGGTCTCATACAAACCTTATTATTAGCTCCTACAGAGTTTTGGATATCATCAAGAAAATTAGACACACTTTAATTTTCTGTGATTTCATGTCCATCTATGAATTTAATTTATTTTTTATTTCCAAATTTATGTAAAAATTCTCCTGCTACATTTTTCCTTCCATTTGCAACATCCTTCCTAGAAATTCAGCTAATCTGTTGTAAATACTCCTACACTTCTTGCTTGCTTTGTATCCATTATTTACTGCAGTAGCTTATTAATCATATTTTCTTCTTTGTCAAGCAAAAGAAGTTAAGAAGGGTGTGAAAGAACTTTCTAATTGCATTTTCCACTCCGACTTCATTTCCTGTAAACAAGATAGGAACATGAAAGTAATCCATGACTTTAAAACTGAACTTCCTCTTTTTTTAAGGGAACTATTTCAAGAAATGCCACTATCTCTGACAGTGCCTCAAACATATGTTCAGAGACTACTGGAAGATCGTCTTCAGATTATGCTAACAATCATAAAAAGATGCTGCAAAGTACCCACTTGTGTTTAAACATGCAAAAAGTCATTATACATACTTTCTGACTGTGGTTCATAATATCTTTTGGTTTCTGAGGAAAACTGTAGCCAGTTTCTTTATAATATGAAAACCCAGATGGGAGAAGGTTTCTCTCAGTGATGGTTGCCATTGTGTGCTTATTAACTATAGCAGAAAAAAATCCATTAATCAGAACATAATTTGACAAATTCTTGATTATACCAATATGACTAATGGGAAAAACACAGTCATTGAGGAAAAAAGGGTACACATTTAGAATATGACTTTGCATATTTGATTATGGTTAATAACAAGCTCAATATAAAAACAAAATACAGGCTTTGAAAAGCCAGATAATCGTGTTAGTCTGCATAAAAAGTAAAGGTATGTTATGGTAAACAGTGATAATGTATTAGTCAACACTGAACAATCAGAATTTGTTGTCTTGGATCAGAACTCAAGTGTTTGAGCAAAAGACTTTGCAAGTGTGGTGGGTTGGCCCTGGCTGGACACCAGGTGCCCACCAAAGCTGCTCTATCACTCCCCTCCTCAGCAGGGCAGGGGAGAGGAAATATAACAAAAGGCTCGTGGGTCAGGATAAGGGCAGGGAGAGATCGCTCAGCAATTACAGTCACGGGCAGAATAGACTCGACTTCAGGAAAATAATTTTAATTTTTTACCAATCAAGTCAGAGTAGGATAATGAGAAATAAAACCAAGTCTTAGAATCACCTTCCCCCCACCCCTCCCTTCTTCCTGGGCTCAACTTCGCTCCAGATTTCTCTCCCTCCTCCGCCAAGCAGCACAGGGAGATGGCGAATGGGGCTGGGGTCAGTCCCTCGCACCGTCCCTGCCGCTCCTGCCCCTCAGGGGAGGCTCCCCACGCTCTGCCCTGCTCCAGCCCGGGGTCCCTCCCCCGGGAGCGGCTCCTCCGCGACCTTCCCCCGCGGGAGCCCTTCCCCCGGGCTGCAGCTCTTCACGCACCGCCCCGGCCGGGCCCCCCCGCGGTGCCGCCCTTCAGGCCCAGCCGGCTCCAGCCCGGGCCCCCCGCGGGGTCACAGGCCCCGAACCCGCCCCGGCCCGGGCTCCCCCCCGCGGGGCCACAGGCCCTGCCAGGAGCCGCTCCGGCCGGGTGCCCGCGGGTCGCAGCCTCCCTCGGGCACCCGCTGCCCCGGCCTGGGGTCCCCCGCGGGCTGCGGGGGGGGATCTGCTCCCCCGTTCGCCGCCACGGGCCGGGGGCACAGCCTGCCCCACCGGGGGCATCACCGGGGGCTGCCGGGGCATCTCTGCTGGGCGCCTGGAGCCCCTCCTGCCCCGGCCTGGGGGGCTGCAGGGCTCTTTCTCTCATATCTTCTCACTCTTCTTTTCCACCTGCTGTTGTACAGCAGTTTTGTCCCTCTTCTTAAATATGATATCCCGGAGGCACTGCCACCATTGCTGATGGGCTTGGCCTTGGCCAGCAGAGGATCCATCTTGAGCTGGCTGGCATTGGACCTATTGGACATGAGGAAGCTTCTGGCAGCTTCTCACAGAAGCCGCTCCTGTAGCCCCCCAGCTACCAAAACCTTGCCATGCAAACCCAATACAGCCATATATTGCTTCATAGGTTAATTGCTTTCCAGCAGTTATTCACAGTGACATTACTTCTGCATGTCCCTATTGATACAGATTGTTAATTTTTTTTTCATTAAATTTTTAGAGATAAAATTGTCTACATTTTCCATTGAAGTGTTTTCATTATTGTCTACAGATTCGAAAAAAAACACTATTTCAATGTACTTTAAAGTAATAGGTGAGGTACCCAGTGCCATGCATTACTTTTACTCTCAGAGAACTTTGACTGTGGTGGTAAAAGTGTCTTTTTTGAAGGATATGGGGAAGAAATTATTTAAAGCACTCTAAATAACAAAATTGTTAATTGAATGGTGTACAAAAATTGTCAACAGAATTGTATCAATTCTATTGAAATAGTAACTACCTTCTGCCATCTTTAACTAATATTTTAAGGAAAACATCCTAGAGAAAAGAAATAGACACATTCTCAGAGGTGTACTTTTGGATTTAAGTCTGTTTTGTAGTGTGATAACAAAACATTTCTGGGAAAAGAAATTAAGCAGAAAACCAGAGGAAAAAAGGTAAAAAATATTCTGCTTCCTTTCACTTTTTTATGATGTACGTGCTCTCACAAATATGATCTCATTTAATACTTTCCTACATTTCATCAATTTTAATAGTGATTATTTCCAGTCGTAGATGATGATATTCATTAAATTAACATATGTTTAATTGTTGGGCATATTGTCTGTAATTCATTAAAACACTTTATTCTCAAGTGTTGTTTGGTATCCGTTGGAAAAATTGCAGCTTAATTTCTTCACACTTTTCAGTGCTTTGCAAAGCATTTCCAATGAGGAAACCTGAAAGGATTAAAGGCTGATGTCAAACACACTTCGTTAAAATTTTCTAGTTTACATTTTATTGTATTTTTATGAATATTATACGAGGTTCAGGAGCCTGGTTGGCCTGACTTTTGACAATAAGCACTACAGCAGCCTGAAATTAAAAAAAAAAAATAAAAGTCTCAAACCCAACATTTTGATTTGGCAACAGTGCCACAGCAGCCTGTAAGAGCTGTAGGGCAGATGACTCCTGTCTCCACTGTTGTCCCCAGGAAGGGTGGCCTTACCCTCTGTGAAAGTGAAAACCTGGTCCCAAGGTAAAAAGGAAGCAGGAGGCATAATGGCAATGGAGCCCAAAGAATGCTGTCAGGATTTTGTTGCTTCATTACAAAAATTAGAATGCTTTTCCTAACTTTTCACTGTATCACTTGACTTTCTGCACCACTTTTTTTTTTTTTTTTAATTTCTTTTTTAATATATTTCTACATACACACATAGAGGAACGCTTAATACAGAAAATAATTGTTAAAGTGTATCAACTGTCTCAATATGCTGCACAGTTTGTTGTAGGTTGGCCTATGTCTTAGAATGACTTGGTTCAAAAAATGTCAGAAAACATAAGGTTTGAACTGGTAAATTCTTCAGCAACCAAAAAATGACTAAATTATTCCATGTAGCAACTTGAAAAGAGCTAGGTCTGTATTTCATATGGCACTACCAAAGGCAGTCATCACATCCTCAGCTTTTTGGTTAAGTATGGGACCTACAAATATTCTTCAGAAATCCAATTTATTTTACATCTTTACTGTAAACTTGATTTTAGACAAAATGTTACCTAAGAAAAGATTTGTTGCAAAAGGCCAGTCTGAGGTATGTGCACAAAAAATCACTGTTGTATGAAAAATCTGTCATTTCCATTAATAAATTGGATTAATGTGAATATTTAGGACCTATATACTTGTTTGTTCCTATAATGAATATGGATCTTCTAACAAATAGGCACAATGAATCTGGTGTACGAGAGCTGTGAGCATTGGAGAGCACATGTAGATGAACTATGTATGTGTTAACAGACACACTTGTCCCATGTACATACAATAGCCCAGTTTTGGGGCTTTGGGGTTTTTTTTGTGGTTTTATTTTTACTTTATAATTTGTAGTTGTCTGTATGAACAGACTTCACCCTGGGCATTAAAAAAGCCTGCCTCTTAAGATGCTAAAATCTGTTGGACAGTACTTCTATATCCAACATGCATGCTAGCCTTATGTAAATTATTTTATAATGAATAGTGCTTTGGAGAAGGTTATGTAGAAGAGCTTTTCAGTTGAACATCCAGAGACAGGAAATCTGATTTCCACAGAATTTATGCATGTAGAAATAATTTGGTCATGATATTTTCCCTATGTCACATTTAGATTGTGTACTTTTCCCCTTGACTGCCAGAGACTTTTGAGAGACATGCCGGCCCTTGCTATGTATCAAATTAATTGCTTGGATGACTACACAAAACATATTAAAAAGTGTAAAGGAAAGTATCCTTAATTAAAAGGATTAAAGTTTCAGAGGAGTTGAGTGCATTTCTGTGGATTATCAAAGGCTTTCTTTTACTTTGAAAAGGGTTTTCATTCTCCACTGGAAAATAGAACTTGTGATACTTCCCTACTTCATTTAGTAATTTTTAAAATAAAAAAGGATTGTAGGTCACATAAGTTTTTGATACTATTAATTGAAGTTTTAGGAGGTACATAAAATTTACAAAACTAAACAAGTACATTTAGTCTGGAAACCTAACAGATATAAAAAATTAGCATGCAGTTTTACAAATAATTTTAAAACCATAATATTGTTATTTCTTTAGAAAAAAACATACTAATGGATGAAGAATGTTTAGAAGGATGTTGTAAAATCTCTGGGCCAAAGGTGACCAGTTCTTGCAGCTATAATAATGTTACACTGTTTGTGTGATTAACACAAACAGTAGTTTTGTCAAGAATTTGATTTATTAATTTATGTATTTATTCATTCATTCATTCACCAGATTAAAACCAGAGGGCATAAATTACTATATCAAAAATATTTTACAAATTATTAAGGTTTTACTTTTTTTATTTCCAAATCCATCACTTTTCAGTAGATGAAAGGAGGTGATTAAATTTTTAAATTTATTTTAATAAAGTCCTGAAAAGAAATAATTAAATTTACATAATTTTTTTTCGACCGAATCCTTTTCTTCAGATTTTTCTTTTTTTTCCCCAATACATTGTTTGTCAAAAGAAGCTGTGGTATAGGTCCTTCACTTACTTTACCTACCATCATAATATTGAAAATTAAAGCCCTCTTTTCCAGGAATTAGGGCAGGTTAAGTTGGCAGCAGCTGTGGAGTGTCTTGGCTTGGCCCTGAAGAACTGACTGAAGGCGCACTGAGAGAAAAACAAATAATATTGTTGATACTCATTCCATAGCTACAGGGGAGGACAAGATGCTTGGTTTGTTTGTAGTTTTCCACCTTTTTGTTTCTGAAAATCTACAGATCTACAAAAATGATTGCCTATTAATGATTAGGTTATTATTGTAATGGTTATAGTCTTAATGTTGACCCAGTTACTTACTAAAATTGGGAAATTTTAATTATTTACAGGAATAATCTGACTTACAGAATGGAAATTTCTTTCTGAGTAATTTTTTTGTCATTTTTATTTCTTAAGAAAATCATGCTCTTGATTATCCTACACAGAATTGCGTAGTTTAATGCATCTTTTTTCTTTGAAAGAAAGTATGAAAAAAATCAATAGAAACCAAAAAATTAATTCAAAGTGAAAGATAAAGAACTTTTTGAACAAGGGAGCAGAACACAGAAAACCAAGTAGCTGGGGCCCAATAACAATTAATAACCTTCTTTAAAAAGTATTTTAGTTCTATTCTGTTCTCTACTGAGGAAAGGGAACATCTTTCCACATTCACATAAAAAGCAGGTAATTTCTTTTCCTCCTGACAGTTATTACACTTTTCATTGGAAAACCTGCATAGAAATAGATGAACCTGACACTTTTTATTTATGCCAGTACTCCATTACATAGCTAGTTAATATGAAGGAGTGATAAAGTTAACAAAAATTAAGACCTAAATTCTAGCCTCAGAGCTTTGTCTATGTATGATCGGTTAAACAATATAGCACTGACACTAATTTAGTTGTTATCTTGCAGCAAGTCTGAGCTTGAATATTAAAAGTCATAATTAGCAGTTTACATAGTGAGCTTGTTACTGATTTCAGTTACTTTTAATTTACTGGCCTTTCTTTTCCAGACCAGAATTATTTTTGATTTTGTTGCAATCCTAGTCTTGGAGTGCTGACATTTTGTTTTGCACAGGGGAGATGATAATTCTTCCAGGATCTCTGTTAAGAAAGGCACTGACACTCAAGGTTGGTTAACTATTTTATTGAGTAAAGGGTAAAAAATATAGAAAAGATGTTAGCAATCTTACATCCCTTCTGGTGGAGGGATCTCTGGGTATCATAACATCAGGCAAGCCCCTCATCACAGATTGCAGCATGCTGCTCAGACCCCATCTGTAGTGAGGTTCTCCATCCTCAATGTTTTTCACATCTTTATAACATTCTGACAAGTGAACAGAGCTATCATTTACCTGACAGTACTGGACATTCTAGATGTAGAACAAGGTTCACGGAGAGTTTTACAGTCTTACAGAGCTCCATAGGAACAGCTTTTATAAGTATGTACAGGTGTATTGTTAAAAGGCAGCACATGCTCATGTCACAGTATGGGCTCAGGTTATCTAGCAGTCACTCACGCTAACATACGGATCTCCGCAATCAATGCCTATCGTTAAACCTGCCCAGATTCTGCTCGAAATCACTGTCTTCTATTGCAGTGTCTTCTGCTGTGGTCCACTACACATTTGCTGACAACAAAATCTCTAGTCAGTGAAAACCCTTTAACGACACATTTTAGAACCTTTTACCTGGCTTAGCTTTACTCTGATTCTTTCCTTTTCTTGACAGTTTCTAATAAAAGTTTTTTACTACTGTCTTTGAAAATTCCAAACTGTTGTCTGGAATACTCTGTGGTCTAAGGCATTATCTGAAATGCTCTTAGTTTAAGATCACTTTCATCTCTGACCTGTAGCTAAAGGAAACACTTTTTCTGTGGGAGTTTAAGTTCGTCATTCGCTTAGCTTGCATGCATCCATAAATAACAGGTGTTAACAAGGCCATGTAATATATGTACTGCAGTTGTCATATCACCCAGCACTTTTTTGAATTTCCAGATCATCTCCTCCCTTGTTTCCTGTTACATGACGTCCATAACTTCTTCTGTCATTTCAATGATGAATTTGTTCATCCAGCCATACCATCAGTTAATTTTCTCTGGAAGACTTTCAGTGACATAGATCTGTTAAGTATTATTTGTAAGGAGAACTTTTGAGTAAAGGCACAGCTAGTGAAAGCACAAAAAAAAAGGTTCTTTTATGCAATTGGGAAAGAGTGAGCTAGAACCCAGATATTTTTATTTCTGGAAATAAGTATGGGTTACTTCTAGTGCTTTAACTTCATGCCCTTGTATATATGCTTGGTTTCTTCCATAAACAAAACTGTTTTATGAGAACCTCTGAAGTGCAGGTGCTCCTCCAAAGCCAGCATCTAAATTGGAACATTCATAATTTCTTCCTGCTGAACTCCAGAGGAACTTTGGAGAAATAATTAATTTGAGGTTATGGAGACACTCCTTTGACATCTTATGACAGATATTGCAAGCAGTCCTGAGGATGTAGTTGTTTTTATCCATTCCTTTTTACGGTAAGATCACAGCAAACATCCTCTTTTGTATCTGTTATCCCCAAGCAGTAGCTGAAGTGTCAGTGTTTTCCTCCCTCTCAGCTATGCACAGAAGCACACTGCTTGTGTGATCACTTCAAGTCAAAGCAGATCCAGTTACAGAAGGAATTTAATCTGTATTTATTGGCAAATCTGACTAACTTTGTTTAAAACAGAGTAGAAACAGAATATACAAGTAGTCTAGCCAGCAGTTCAAAGGAAACTGGTTGCTATATGTCAACCTTTCAAGCAAAGATATCGAGCAAAGATTATATCTCTGCATGGTACTTCATGGAGGTTAATAATGCCTTCTAATTCCACTTCTAAAATCCAGATTGTTTCTCATTTCCCATGCATCAAAACTACAGAAGCCGGGAAAAGGCTTCTGTTAGCACCAAAGTGCTTCAAGTCCTCTGATGCTACTGGGATACCAGTTTTACTGGTAGGTGTCTGAGCAGGAACTAAGCAGAAAAAATCCAAGTTTAGATGATGACAATAGTGCCTCAAGACCCTGAGAGCTGTAAAAATAGCAGGTCCTGTACCCTAGCATAAAGCAAGCAGCTTGTTTAGTCATATAATTTTCAAAAAGTGTTTTACAGAGCAGCTTCAAAGGTATATTCTTCTGCTATTCCAGACCACAGAAGCAGGGAGGAATGGAAAGTAGAGTTCCTGCCTAGTAACCTGTATTATTAGCTATAATCTTCTTTAGATGTCTATTAGGTAACAAATACCTTGCTACATACCAGCTTGCTCTTATATTGTGCCACTAGGCTGCAATATGTCAAATACCCAATTTGATTTTCACATTTTGAGGGTGGCAGACGCAAATTAATCTAGTCTGACTTAATTGGAAGTTCATACACTTTTCCAGGCAAAGCTGTCAGACAGGTAGTATAGATGAAGCTGTTTAAGGATTTTTCTGTCTGTAAAATGGAAGGAGGGGGAAAAAAAAAGATGATAATTTTAGTAAGTTACATAATGTTATTAAATAATAAAAAATGAACTGTCATCGCCTCATTCTTGTTATATTTTAATTCATAGTCAAAATGATCCCAGACTGTCTCATTTATACCAATCAAGCTCCTCCACTTCATTCCTGAGCAGAGTGGTTCAGGAAAACAAGACCCAAGTCTAACCAACCACAGAGAAAATAAAGCATGTGAGCAAAAAGTAAGCAAACTGATCAAACTGATCAAAGTTACCCTCCAGCTATGTGGAGCAAGTACTGTCAAACTTGTCTTCAGAGGACTATTTACCATGCAGGACAGCAAGGTGGGAGCTACTTAAAAGATTTAACTCCATCCATTGTGATGCAGGATACAACACTTAGAGAAACCTGTTCAAAGTTTCCTTGAGCCTTTGGTGGCCAACAGGATGTGCTTTGGGAAATTCAGATGTGATGAATTCATTAGTGACCCATTCCATGTTGTAAAATGTCATACTGTTTCTCTTTTCTGACCTAAACATAGTGTTTACTGTTGACAGTGAGAGGCAGTAGACAGTGAGAGGTAGTAGACGTCTCTTAATAGAGTTTAGGAAAGTAAAGAACCGCCAAGTAGGATCAAATATGCATTTAGTTTAGTATTCAGAAGCCACAATTAGCACATGCCCAGGGAAAAGTCAGAAAAGGGTGAGAATAAGCAAGAGTTCTTGCTAATACTAGAAATAAACTTTCCTGCTATTTTTAGCTCAGGAACTTTCTGGTACAGAAATGGCAAGCCTGGGGTAGGGTCGATGATCACAATTCTTGTGGCTTTCAGTAGTTCTCTTTCTAGATTACACAGGAAAGGTATCTGATGATCCCAGTGGGAGATGATAAGAACATTGGTGTCATTTAACACTTGAAAAAAAAAAAATCATACTATGTTCTATGCATAAATCCAGAGCCTGTCCATTGTGCGACATAACTAAAATGAAAGACAGAGATAAAATATTACTTTGATATGAAATTAAGACATTAACAAAAATTCTTATTCAGATGGGAAATGTTTTTATTCTGCATCCACCTCAAAACTATTTTAAAAGACAATGAAAAACCATTGCAACTAAAACATTAAACTTTCAGCAGTCAGATAACTTTCATACTATCAAAGGTGCAGTAAATTACATGAGCAAAGGGGTTGTACCACTAAGCAGTAAAAAGTATTTTGAAGTTGTCAGATTCTGATGTTCAATATTAAAAAAGAAAAATAAATTTCAAACACAATTATTTCTCTCAAATGTCAAATAAGTTAAATTAATTTTTTTCTGGCAAACATTACTTTCAGTAATTCAGATCATTATTACCAAAATTATGTATAAATCCAAATGCCTTTGTAGCAGTCTTTGCAAGGGATAATCAATGACCATGAAAAACCTGAAATTTTAATATGGTTTCTAAAAGAAAAGAAAAAACCAAGCTATAACCAAGTTATAAATGAAACTGTGTTTTGCCTTGTATTGGGAATGATTTGAAATTATCAATACCTCTTGTTATTTTTATCATAGTAAAATTGTGAAAACAATAAGATAAAAGTCTATCAGGTAGAAGTGTAAAAGGCTTATAGCAATTCAAAGGGGCAGGGACCCAAAAGTTCTCTACCTAATAAAAAGAGATTTCTCCCACACCTTCCCCTGCCACCAGCAGTTCAAGGATATTTAAGGTGTCTTTCCAAACTTTAAACAAATATATATATATATATGTAAATGTAAATATAAATATTAATATATGGTATATATATAGAAATATATATAAATAAATATATATAGAAATAAATAGGATATCCAGGTCAAAAGTTTATTCCAACACTGCTGAAACTTCTGTCACAGAAGGTGGGGAATAACCAGCAGTTAACCAAATTTAATTTCATTTGAACTTCATTTATTGATATTTCTGGTGAAATCATTTTAGTATGTCTAATCTGATGGAAACTTCACAGGGGGTAAATAAGCAAGACAATCAAGTTCTGCAAAGCTTTATTGCCATTAGTGGTGACATCGTTCCATAATTACATAATAGAATTCAAAAAACAGGGGCCCCCATACTGAACTGTTAGAGTGTCACTTTTTTTTATGTAAGTAGTCAAAACTAGGGTGGGGGGGGATCCTCCTTCAAAAATAATGCATATATTAAAGTAATTAACTGAGTTTGTTGTATTTTTATCTGCAATAAATTCTAAAAATAATTGCATAATATATCAGTCCAAGGCATTTTTTAACTGTTTTGTGTTTGTTTTGGACATTCTATATAGCTTTAATTCACTAAGTTCTAGAAAAATATATATTACCAATTGTCTTTTTACTGAAGTGATTATAAATGGAAAACAGAGGTTTAGTGGAAAGTCGCTCAAATACCCTCAGGAAAAGGTTCAAAGAAGGAAGGAAAGAAGGAAGGGTACAGATCAGACACAGCTGCAAAGTCTGCTGGCTTTTCTACTCTCAGCGTGAGATTCAATGCACTGAATGCATTTTTATGTTTTAAAAAGTTTACTTCAGTTTACCTTTAGGTGGATAGAAAGATATTTAAGAAAAAAATACCATGCATAGTTTGAAAATAAAAAAATAGGGGCGGGGGGGAGGGGGGGGAGGTATTTTTAAATTGCTGCTGAAAACATTGGAGATTGATACAATATTTGCACCTGTTATACATGATAGTATTTTATTTGAAGTTATCTGAAACAAACATTTCAAATTACAGATTTTCTGAATTTTGAGGTTTTCTTTTAAAATATTGTCTCCTTCTCTCTTTTTCTATTATTTTCTGAGTTCCTTTACTTCCACTGGGGCAGCAAAATTGACCCCTTAGTGTGGGTTTGTTTTCTAATTAGCACAGAAAACAAGAAAAAAAATCCCCTGGAGTAGTCTGAGACAAAGTAGAATAAAGAACTTATTAGACAATTCCATTTAAAAATCAGATTGAATCATTAATAATTTTAAATAACTTGGTACATATTTGCCTTTCTCAGGTATATTTTGCAAAAGGGTTCGTTTATTGCTCTGTGCTACATAGGTGTTTCCAGCAGCTAAACAAAACCATTTAATTCCTTCTAATCTTTTTAATGCTGGAAACACTAAACTGGCCAAACAAAGCCATTTACTTCCTATTAATCTTTTTCATGTTAAAAGCCTGTATCCATACTTTCAATACCAGTTAAAAAAAAAAAAAGTATCAATATTTATGGATGGTTTTCTTCTAGACAAATGTTTATGCCTGTGGTTCTTCTATGGCTCAGTGAGAGGGTTTGGAAGATCAGCTAGGATCTCATCCCATATACTTAATAGGTGTCTGCAACAAGAGGGATGAATTTTTCTTGGAAAGTATCTTTCTGTCTCTGTTGGCTTCAGAGGAAACCTAGATGACTAGGTTAGATGCCTCAGCCTCAGCCATTCAGTTTTAACAGTTTGAGAAGGGGTGAGCTTAATATTAATTGTATCTATGTATGAAAAGAAAATGACAGCATTTTCATTTAATCATGCATGGAAGAACCTTGGAAGGGGTAGCAAGATATCCTCTAGTCCACCTGCCTGCTCCAGCTCCTACTCAATAACCTGTCCTGGTATAAAGTGTCAGGTATCCCAGTGCAGTTCCTAACTGTATGGATATTCACTCGTGCTGTAGGTGTCCTGAGTCCAGTGTCAGCTGGGGCTCTGGCTGGACCTGATAAAAACTTCTGTGCCTGTGCTTTGACCAAGAGTCTGTAGAACATTTCAACAGGTCTCTCTCTCCATCTTGTGTGTTAATTAGCCTTTGTTCTATGACAAGCTGCTTCCACTGCTTAAAGTTATCATAAGCCTAAAGAGAATAAAAATGCTAGCAGTAAAGAGAGGCCAGGGATGCCCAAAGATGCATTTAAGTTCCATAAAACCATGAGGAAGGACTCACAATAAAAGCTCTGTCAATGCGGCTTTATCACCACAATCTGTCACTGATCCTGGTATAAGACAAAGTTGAGCTTTTGCAAAAACAGGATAACAATTTGAAAAGAGTAAACAGTTTCACTTCCATCTGAAAATAATTGTATTTTGTCACAGAACAAGCTTGGGTGGACTTGAAATTCATCAGACTTTCACAGGAACAGTTGTTATTCCTGAAAAGTGGACACAGAAAGGCAAAGATGCTGCAACATATAACTCCCTCTTTAATTTATCAGAATGTTTGCAAATAATTTTCTATGCACACTGCATAGATATAGGCTGAATAAGGACGCATGACATCAGAGGCTTGCCTGTGTTATCGCATATAATTATCTCTAATATAATACTGCATCATAAAAATATGAGTATATGAATAAAAAATACAATATGGTAACAATAGTTATCATAGTTACTTTATTTTTTGGTTGAAAGGGAGAATGACTAACATATTTAATTACAACTATAGAATGTAATTAATAATGAAGTGTTGCAAATCACTGTGAGAATATGGCTCGCTAAAAGAGGATATTATAAAAGAGGTTTTACATATGTAAGGGAATGTGACAGGAAACAGACTAATGGGTTTGGATGAAAGAAAAAATTCTGATGCTAGTTAGAAACATAATAGCATATCTTTTGTATTTTAAACATAAAAATGTTAGGAAAAACATTAATTTTAATAAAAACACATTATGAAACACTGTGCCTTATCTAGGCACAGTGCCATATCTAGGTGACAAGAACTGAAAATAAAAATTTACAGTGGTATTCAGAACACCTAATTTTAGGTAACTAAGTTCTAGATTAAGAAGCTAGTCACACATGCTGCATATAGTGAAGTACAGAGACACAGTACTGCAGAGGAAAATCTTGGTTCTGTATTGCCATCTGTCACAGTCTGTCATTCTTTCTCTTTCTATTTAATATAATGGGGACATAAAGATTATGCTTCTAATGTCATTACTTCAGTAATTAAAATTATGTAGAAGAGCATAAATCCTTGAGGTTCAAAGTATTCTCCAAAACAGCATTGAAAAGCTCTTGTTTTCATTCTTCTGAAGAAAAGAAGATTGTTTCTTGTAAGATTTAATCTCATTTATACAAATAATGATCTTTTCTACTTGACTCCATTCAGAAAGAGAAATGCAGAATAAAACAAGTAAAATATTTATTATACCAGCATAGACATTTATGGCTGTAATGACATACGGAAGCAGACTACTCAAGGAAAAATGTGGCCTGCATATTCACAGAATATAACAGAATAACAGAAAAGTTAAAATATTCTTATGAATGACACATGAGACTACAGCAGAGGTTGAACAGTGAGTTAAGTGAGTTAATACTGAAGTCTCAATGACATATGTCATTGCTGAGGCCCAGCAAAGAAGGATGAGTTATATAAATTATATTTTAAAATAGAATAATAATTTGTAAACATGATAAGCTCCTTAAGGTTTTGAGTGAGAGGAAATAAATAATAGACTGTGTCTAAATGCCAGAAGCAATTTCTAAATAGTAAGATGTGTTCAATGAAGAAATGTGACACTGAAATTCTTTGCTATCCAGGTGTGAAGTAAGGGATCTCAAGGTTGTATATATCAGTGGATATGCAGTTGCATAGGTAGAGCAATGGAGCTAAGGAAACAAGGGAGAATGGAGCATGGGGAAGGAGACCTCATATTGTATTTCTACTCAGTATTTTTTTACTATTCTTTTCGGGTTGTTTCTTACCTGTAAAATGTCTATGTTTTTTTTCTGCACTCATCAGTATAGGTAAGTAGTATATGACAGTGGAGTGGTTTTTAAATCTAAGTTTCTCCTAAATCTGGAGAGGTTGGTACTTAAAATAGAAAAAACAATTCAGACATGGACTTGTAAAATTTTACATTTAATGTATGACTGTTTGGTATTACTGAAGTTCAAGGAGTTGATCACTGGTAATCAGCTCTCCTGTTTCCTTCCAAAGAGAGCTTACATTTTCCTTAGTCTTCCTTCTGTCACTGATGTACCTGTAGAAGGTGGGGGTTTTTTTGTTCTCTTTGATGTCCCTGGCCAGATTTAATTCTGTCAGGGCTTTAGCTTTCCTAACCTGATCCCTGGCTGCTTGGACAGTTTCTCTGTATTCTTCTCAGGCTATCTGTCCTTGCTTCCACCCTCTGTAGACTTCCTTTTTGTGACAGTTTGTCCAGAAGCCCCTTTTTCATCCATACATTCACGTTCATCCACCTTGGTTTGCCCAGCTTCCTCTGTTGGGATGAGTTGCTTCTGGGCTTGGAGGAGGCGATCCTTGAATATTAATCAGCTTTCTTAGGTCCCCCTTCCCTTTAGGGCTTTATCCTATGGTACTTTACCAAGCAGATCCCTGAAGAGGCCAAAGCCTGCTCTCCTGAAGTCCAGGGTGGTGATCTTGCTGTGCGCCCTCCTTGCTGCCCTAAGGATCTTGAACTCCACCATTTTATGGTCACTGCAGCAAAGGCTGTGCTTAAGCTTCATGTTCCCCACCAGCCCCTCCTTGCTGATGAGAACAAGGTCTCCAATAGCCTTTTCGATCACTGTTGAAATATAAATATGCAGAATTCTAGATAATTTCTTGGTGTCCAGTTTGATTTCTTGTCTTTTTAGTTTTTAAAAATACCAGTTGACCAATCTAACATAAAACAGGAATTGCCTTTATGAACACACATTTATAAAGAGATGTGATTCATGTCATATCCAAAAAAGCAACAGGATTAGTGATTATCAGTCTTTAAGGACAGCATATTGCAGAGATAAGTGCCTTTCAGTACAAAGAACCTCCACAAGATATTCCAATTTTTCAATAATGATCATGATTCCCCATCTCATTCTGCACAGATACAGTCATTTACTTTTGTACAGGGAAAAAATTCTTCATTTTGAGGTAATTTTAAAGCATTTTATGCATTTGGTTGGCAGAAGAATAGTTCACTAGATGTCAAAGAATGGAGAATTAAATTCAAATCTATTAAGTATTTCCATTTTTCTCAATCATTGTGACAATAGATCTTACTTTTCCAGACTTTGTGCTTGATTCTAGGGAATATGAGAATATTTCATATCTAGAATTCACTGCATGAAGTTTCCTCAGCAGACTGAAAACTTTCATGGATGAAATGAGACCAACAGAGTGAGAAACAACCAGGTATTTTCCCACTGCATTTTATGTCTTAGGGAAGAAATCACTCCAGCCTTCCTCCTTTTAATATGAGCCATTCATTTGTCAGGAAATGTCATCCCAGCTTTATTTAGCTTTCCATTTTGTATTAATGATCAAAGACACTGATCAGAATAAATCATTAGCATGGCAAGAGAATGACCTATTTATGCACTGAGTAAAGTTTTCCTTCAGAGAAGTCTGCAGCTCATCTGGGTATTAATGACATAACAGAAATGGAATGAAGGTAAAGACCAAATTTTATAAAATACATACAGAAAGCTTGTATTTTGTAAGATGAGGAAGGCAGGATAGGAGCTGTGCTCACTGCTCTGTTGATTAATTTACCCCCAATACTTTAGGATTTACTAAAACAGTGTATTAGTTATTGGTTTTACCTTGTTTACCTGTCTTATTGGGGTTTTTTGCCTTTTAGTGGGCAACTGCCTTGGGGCAGGGCTTTGCGGTCTCTGTATGTATCTTTCTGCAGTGCTTAGCAGAATGAGTGTCCAAGCACTCAGAGCTTCCAAACCGTGACTGCTATTATAAAGAATCAGCCAACTCAAGCTTCTCAGCAGAATACACGACACTGATTTACAAACAGCACCACCACTACACCACACACCCGCTTTTCCTGGAGTGAGGAGAGGAAGCCGAAAGCTGATACGGAATAAAGAAACCGGAGGACCGGTTGGATATGCCACTCCTGCTCTCCTTCAGGGAAAGCTGAAGGTTGTGTTTATAGCATCCTGGGCAGGTCTTGCTGCTGAGCAGTGGTTGCCCTTCCTGTGCAGCAGTTTTCTCCCTGACAGCTGAATAGCAAACCTGTCTGTTTAGATCTCTGTTTTGGCCAAGTAGACAATGAGACATGAATGCTCTAAGACTGTGAATTACTCAGTGTCTCTGTAAATAGTAAATAAAATGATGTGTCATATCACATTATCCTGAAATTTCAGGAGCGGCAGGCTTGCAATATGCATGTTTCAAAATTCCCTTTGAAAAAAATATTACACAAAGGTGTTTGATATTTTCTGCCCAGTCATTGGAATACCATATCAAAATTTCATAACATTAATACTTTTAGACTGTTCCGAACTCTTGTATGATCTTAGGAAGGACAGGGTAGGAAGTCTTTTCTGTGTTTTATACCTCACTCTTCAAGAGCATGTAAATTACAGGGAGAGCTCTGTTTATGATTTTTAAAATGACTGTGAGGAGAAAAACTGGGAAAGTGTTGAGCCAATGCACAGTGTCCTTTAGTAAAATGCCTGAAGATAAACGGGCACCAGGGATCTTGCAGGAAGGATTTACTTCCTTAGATTAGTTTTCCCAGTTTCCTTACTGTGGTGTTCCCCTCTGTTACGATGACTATTTTATTTGTAAAGAAAGTACCCAGTACTTCTAAATCTGAAATAAGCTTTTTTATTTAACAAGAGATTGTAAAAATAATTAACACTTAATGAAATAATGTCCGCTATCCAGTTAGGGCAGTATATCCCCACTACATTTCAAGACAATATATTTTTATTATGATGAGGATTACTGTTATCTATTACATACACAATATTTTTTTTCCTGTGGTTACCTATCGGTTTCATATGAGAAATTAACTTGACCTATACACTATGCTATGTTTTAGTATATTAATTTTCATATAGGCCTACTGGGAAACCTTTCCTTAATATTTTTCATAGAAAATACATAAATAGATTGATGAAATATAAACACAAAAATTTTAGTTAGAAGAAAATTAAGCTTAATGATAGGAACATTTTCTTAACTTCACTTATCTTTATCATTGGATAAATGGAGTTTGCTGAATATATAGAGTAGATATAAGCAATCATAATGAAAGAAAAATTGTTTTCGACTAATGCATCCAACTTAGCCATATTCTTTTCCTTTTTTAGAGATTATCAAAATTGATATTTTCTCCCACAGGCCAAGAAGTAGTTAATAATGTATATGGAAAAAAATAATTCTTTTTTAATTATTAGCATTATTTTAATTCATATTGGTACTGTGGAAAAAAGAAAGTAGGTAACTTTTGTAACACTTCTGTAGGTAAATTAAGGATTAATGTCATTTATACATAATTTATTTATATCTTAGGTAGTAATATTGAACTAAATTACTAATTGCTAGGTTCAACATGTCCTTTAACATTTTCAATTGTGGACCTTAAATGTGAATAAAATCCATACACAAACTAAGTATGGTAAGTTTTATACTAATAGACAACATCATATACTTTGTAAAATTATTTTTTAATGTTTTAGAGTTGTATCCTATAACCTTGGAAAATTATTACTGTAGAGGAACATAATTTTATTTCTTAAAGACCAAAGTTTAATCTCCTTTGTTTGGAGTTGAATTTTATACCCACCCTTAGGGCATCTCAGATTAAAACCGGCATTGGACCTTTATGTGGAAATAGAGCTACACAAAGCTAGATTTGTAAAAGTAAACAAGCATTGTTAAAGTACACATAATTCCTATTTGTAGATATGTAATACATAAGTATTTATAATGCATATTTCCCATATATCTGAATTATTTAAAATACAAAATTGCTTAGTTCTACATTTTGTCATCAGTGGAAAATCCTTTGTTTATATATATATATATATTACTGAAATGTAACAGACATCAATATTAATAATTTATGACAGTGTTTAGGGTTTTTATTTGTACACATACACACGTATAGCCATGTCTACATGTGCCTGCTGAAATCACATTGAAGATCAACATAAAGTGTCCACAAATTTAAGGACTTCTTTGTGTTTGCATCCTTATTCACCTTACTTCAATTTTCTATTTAATATGAGCTGACCTTAAGAAAAAGCTAAGTGCCACTCAAGTGAGCATGCTACTCAGAATAGAATTTTAATTATGCACTTATTTAGACATGCTGATACTTTGCTCCTAAACTAATGTTTGTGCACATTGTTAATCAGAAAGGTGAGGGCTTTGCTGTCTTACATTGTTTTCCAAAGGAATTTAGATTTCTTGCAGGTAAATTTTACAAGGTGTTCTAGAGAAATATTGTAAGAATGTCAGTCCCATGTCCAAACCTTAGCTAGATGAACATCTGGATTAGCTATGATATACACTCTGATATACAAAAGGTAAGCTGTAAACTGACAGAAATTACTGATATCAAGAGCCAGGTGATAGGCGTAATATCTTGATATCCAGTAACAGGCAGTTTTAAAAAAAATTTTGCTACCATGTTGAAAATTAACTAAAATTAGGGAGTTTTATCAAATCACAGAATACTAGCCAACTTGCAATTTTTAATTTTCCATTTTCTTATACCAACTAGAAAGAAACAGCATCCTTATAAAACTTAACCTCATGTCAGGCACTATACTTACTAAGCATTAAGGAGATTTAAATAAATCCATATTATAACTAAACTTAGTTCATATTTCAGAGATAATATCTTACTACATTCTTCTCTCATGTTGAACAAATTGAACAGACCTTCAATTAGAAGTGTTCCTGGCACTAAACCAGAATATTAATAATTACTGAAACAATTGAACACAGAAGGATTAACATTTGGGGAAAAAAAGTAAAGAAAAGGAAAAAAACTATGGTGTCCTTCTATGTGATTTTATCTCATTTTTGCTTTTAATTTTCACTAAAGACATCGTGTCATTAATTGTTTCATTCACAGCAAAATATATAAATCAACTTAACAAACACACTTTATTTTTTTTAACATATAGAGCACTTCAGGAAAATCAATGGCATGAGTGTTTTATGAAATTTCATGGTCAGTAGGAGATAACTTTCTTATATTTTCTTTCTTTCAATCAGTGGCATTATTCAGTGTTAACACAGTATTGAACATACTACTGCAACTTGATTAAGCTGGTATAGCAGCATATCAGTGGAAAATTCCACTTGTTGAGCATTTTCCTAATTTTCTGTGATATCAAAAAGAACCTTAGCATGCAATTTGATGATATAGCTCTGCAACCTAAAGGCTACCTATTGCAGAAAAGGGCAGTCCCCTGCCCACTCTTCATGCTAGCCACACATTTCCCCCTTTCTTTTATATTTTATACCAGAACTTGCCTGAATGATTGTTTCAGGGTGTTAAATGGCATAAAGTGGTTTTCTATCTTTTTTGAGTCATAGTAATTTTGTATGAGCTTAACTCCCTAAATAGTCTCGCTGAAAGTTTAGATCAGAGAAGAATTAGGGGTTAGGAGAGGGGAGAGAAGAAACTGTCTCTTTTGGAAATAGAAACATAATAAAAATGGTTGGAAGAGACCATTGACCATCATCTAACCCAGCCTCCCACTCACAGCAACAGGTTGGGAGTAGCTAGTCAGTGTAACGTCAGTCAACACTTTTTGTTAAAACAGCACAAAACGGTTGTATCAGTGGTAGATTGTCCATCATTAAATTATAAAGCTGCAAATCCTGATTATGCAGCGGTTCTGTATCAGGCATAGCCTTGTTGCAACTGTACATATACAACTGCAGATTTTAATCTATGCATTATTGCATCTGGTCACTTAATGCAAATGCAGCTGTACAAACAGAGAATAAGCAAGAATATTGAGAGGGAGACAGAGAATATGTTGAAGAAAGAGCTAAAAAAACTACAAAGGAGTCCTAACAGAGTTACATCCCATCAGTTCTCTCTGTTCAGCCTTAGTGCTTATCCTCCTCTCAAGACGACTTTTGTGGGACTGGGCAGGGGATGCCTCTGGTTAGCTTATCTTCTTGCTTCAGGGCATTTGTATGACAGCTATGTAACAGGATCAAAAAACATGGCCAGTATACTGTCCTACTGAAAGTGGTTATCATATATCTAACATTATTGTCAGATAAAGTTTCCTTTTTTCATGACTCAGAATAAGCTGTGAAGCTTAGCTCATGCATGAGTCTTCCTTGTAAATTATATCTGAGATAATTTTGGTGTTAATCACTATGTCTGATTTTCCTTTTCTTCTACATTTATACAAAACTACACACTAGTGATTATCCTAACTTCCTCCCTGAAGAAATACACATATATAAATTGAAATAAATTGTATTAAAAAATTTTGTAGCAGATGGAATATATGGAAATAATTTCTAGTGATAATTAATCTTTATGCTATTATACTGGTACAGTGTATGGCCTCTGTGAATATACATAATATATCTTTAAGTCATAGATCACTGCTTCATTTTATTTATGTTTCTCTCAGCCTGACCGCACATTACAAGCACTATTTCTTGCTAATTAACTCCAGTGATCCCTTTAGGTCCTGATTAAGTTCTATTATTAAATTATTAAGACCTTTCCCTAGTGTTCTAGGTTTTTTCCCCTCTAATTTTAGATGACTTTTTTAAGCAATAAATATTCTTATGAAATCATTTTTGTCATTTTTTCCTATGCCCATATTTCAGGACTGTCAGGCTAGCAAGGTATTAGAGTTAGAGCTTATAAAATGAGGGATTTCACCTAGAATAACTGTGAAAGATATTTATGGTGGTATTTTTATATTCTGTTACCTAACATTACCCAATGGATTGCAGCAAGTTTTAATTCCTGGACACAGAAGCAAAAATAATAGAACAACAAATACCCCACAAAGAATCCCTGGACTTTCTTCCAGATGCATGAAACACTTAATGCTCTAGAACTATTTGCTGCAAAAGAAGTTTTTGAAAGAGAAGTGTTATTACACTATGCTTTCCTTTAGTTCTTCATGCTTTGTTTCTTTGTAGAAAGGAAAGGTTTGCATATATATAAAGGAGGAATAAAAGACACAATCATGGTGTGAGAGTACTCTCTCACACACACGTATATGTACACATGCACACACACTCGTACTCATCGCCGCTCATATATGCTATCTCCTATATATTCCTCTGTCCACTTAAAAAAATGACGTTAGCAGGGAATGAACAGGTCATCAGAATTGTAACATTAGTTAAAGATGAAGAATGGAATCACAGACACTTGACAAAGTTTTAAAATTCAAAACAATGTTATTTTAGTGCAGAATAGATATGGTATATAAAAATCAGTGTTTTATTTTTTCATTTTGCCTAAGCCTCTGCAAAAAGCAGCTGTTCTGATTGACTACATCAAAAAAATGAGGGGGGAATTATCAAAGTTAGGGGATAAAAAACATAAGCATCAAATTATTTTTTTCTTTAAAAATTTCATCTTAACACCTTCAAAGTATACCTGTTCTAAGCACACTAATTCTAAATGGATATTCAAGCTTTTTGCAAGCAAATGAAACAAAACAATTATTACAGAAGACTTCTTTATAGGAAATGCAACATGGGGCTGTTTTATTTAATATGTAGGCACCACATATGCAACTTAGAATAACCATGAGATAATATTTAAGAAAGATTTCATAAGAAAGTAGACAGAAAAGAAAAATAATTAACAGAGATTAAGATCCATTGAAGAAAATTCTTTAATGACCTTTTAGACATTTGTGGGTCCCTGTCAGCTGGGTGGCACTTAATAACTTCCCAGGTTTGAAAACAAACAGCAAAGATCTATAGTGTTTTAAATTATCTTTTGTAGTACAGAGTTAATCATGAAAGAATGCTGTGGAAGAAGGAGCTGATCTATAAATACACAATTTGTTTGTGACACCAGAGAAAGAGGGTGTGAGAGAAAACATATATGCAAATGCTTTGGAAAGTTTTAAATTCCAGTAATAGGAAATGTGTATAATGCTTACTTTTAGTACTTTATTTTCTTTAACTTACTGTTTATGAGTATAACAAATTAGGTAATGAGTTGTTTTAACTTTTGATGTACCTGTCCTGACTTAGAACTACATAAACTGTAAATTGAAGAAAAAATTAATTCTGAATCAATGAAAATATTTTGGTCAAACGTAAGCAGAATATAGTTGTTAAAATTTTGATTTCTTTTCTCCTTTACAGTTGTATCCAACAGTCAATTTATTTAATATTCTAAATAAAATCACCATTTGAAAGGGAAAATCAAAACACTTTTTCAAAAAAATATCCATACAAAGCTTTTGATTTTAATAATAAACCCCCTTTTTTCCTGGCTGATACTATTTACTAATTGAAAGTATCCCACTGTGAATGTTTTCAGTTAAGGCAAAGTATTTTTTATGAAAACTTAATCCCTTTCCAAAGATATTGTCCAATTTATTTCTGAGTCGCTGGATTCAGAACTGCTTGTAAGTATCAGTACAGTTCCACAGTAGTTTTCAAAGCAGTCTGGGTAGTCTTTGATGAGTTGAGCTAAAAATTGACCAGGAGGATAATCTGGTGACAAGAACCGCTCTGGAGAGTGAATTCTGTTGTTCTATTCAATGAGATGCACAAGCAGTAAAACACCTTTCAGAAAACAGGGTCAAAGAGAGATTTGGGAGAGGATCAATGGATAGTGATAAGGGAGTCAACTAAATTTTAGATTAATAGCACAGATCCTTTCATAAAACAAGACTCTGATGAAAGGTTCCTTTTGATTTTTAAGGGTTGCTTTTTAGTATTTGGACTTCCTGCAGCATCTTTATTATACTGAATAATCTGTCTTAAAACATCAGCTTAAACTTGTATGTTATTTTTACATCACATCAAAAAGACTGAGCAAATTCCTTTAAGAATTGCCGCTTTTCTGGCTCTTCTGCCTTAAAATCTTGTTTCAGCTCCATTAGATGACCTGCTGTAAACTTTGGGGTTTTTGAAGTCCAAGTTAGCCTTTCTAAAGTAAGCACAAATGAAACGACATGTACACATTTAAAACAGTAATAGTATGTGACAGCACAACATGATTCAATCATTTAAGAAGATGAGAGCTGTATAGAAGGATCAGTCTTTCATTTTCTTATCTTTCTGAGTGGCTGTTGCTTTTAGCAGTTCTTCGTTGAAGGAGGTGACCTCTTTAGCCTCATACAAGATGGGAAGTTGGAAGTAATATCCAGAAAAAATGAATTCTGGTCTATTGAAATAACTGGGTCTTAGAGAAGGCTAAATATTAGTAGTCTTAAAAGGTATAATATCTACTTTAAGGAGTAAGTTTCTAATTATATAATTCATAAAATCTGGTGCATTACAACACCCAAATATTTATCTCTGTCTCTTGCTTCTCTCTGGCTCTTTCCCAGTTTTTATTTTACGTTTCGTTATGCTCTTTAACTTTGGCCTAACAGTGATGCAATGCATTTAATCAGGCTTAACAGTCATCATTATGTTTAATAATTCATGCTGAGAGTTCAAGTGACCAAGGCTATAAAAGCTGAAATACACCAGAAATAACCACAGGAAACATTTCATTCCCTCCATAATAGCTCCCTGGTTTACACTACAGTGGAACTTTCCTGCTGGTCCACACCACCAGGTGATACCTCTCACTGTTTAGCAGCGAACTGTGGATATGGGAAACAAAGTTTCATATGGGCACCTGAAGGGTGATGGGCTTCCTTCCAGGAAGGAAAGATTAAGCAGGTGATGGTTTATTCATTATCCTGTCATTAGCCCTCCCAGCCCAGGAAAATTCACAATGTGATTTGCAGCCCAGACATTATTCATGGTACAAACATGAATTAATTGCGTTTGAATGATCATTGAAACCCAAGCTGATTGTGAATGAGTAAAGATACTTCAAAAAGTTATGTATCTAAACACACCAGATCCAGAGATCACACTGAGGATCAAAATGGCATAATATGCTTAATTTACATAAGAGATCATTTATTTTCCTAGATACTGCTGGGGGGGGTGGGGGTGGGAAAGAGTGGTTTCTTGTAAATATGTTGAGCTGATAAAAAATCTGATAAAAAACAATTTTCATTTGCAGAAATACCAAGTTTTATGTTAATGCGTTGCAAAGTGCTTCACAGTGATTGTAAAATTTTAGTCATAAAAAACCCTGTCATCTGTTATTAAAAAATAACAACGATAAAGTTAAGTAAGCAAATTACAGGAAATTAAATCAAAGAATAAAAGCATTTTATTTTGAGAAGGTTTTGGGAAAGAGGTTAGAAGCATAAATAATAAAAGTAAGCAAGTTGTAAGCTTTTTAACTAGTGAATAATCTATTCAACTTAGTTGATGGTTTTATGTGTGTGAAGTGTGACTTGTGGAAAGCAATTTTTCTGCATTTTTTTACTTTTAACACACAAAATCAATGAATTAAACTATTCCATGTCACAGGCAGATTGCATTGGCTTCAGTAAAGTTCTACTGGGAGTCAACTGCCTTGTAATATTGCAGAATGAATAAACCTCCCTGGATCTATAATTGCTAACATCCTTCTCTGCAAATCCCTCTTTTGGGTTTAGTTTAACTTTAAAATTATTTTATCTTTTGTGAAAGTTAACACTATGTTGAACTTCCTTCCAGACACTGAAGAACATGGATGATTGTTTTTCTTTTTTCCCTTTCTGATTATAAGTTTAAAACATACTCTTTGCAAATATTATTGCCTTTTGTTAAAACCTTTTTTATATTCCTACAGAACACAGAAAGTTCATTACTAGCTCTTCAAAATGTCTATAAAATGAAATCTGCTTAAAAAAAAAACCAACAAACAGAATAAAAAGAAAGCCATCTTTATCATTTATAACAATAAGTAAAGTTGGTAACAGTTTTCATTTAGGATAGTCTGTTGTACTTATGTCTTCATAGAACTTCTGCTGGAAGCAGCAGAAACTAGTTCTCAGTAGAAGCAGTTATTTTCAGCTTTGTTTGGTTGAGAGAAATATGGGATGCCACACATGTGAGAACATACTGCATTCTGTTGGCAGTTTGTTCTTTCAAAAGGATTTCTTCCCATAGGTGTCAACTAGATGATTAAGCTCCCATATTTTCATAAGTAAGAGTGAAAATTCCAGTTCTGAGCCTGGATTGAAGAATTCTGAAGAGGAAAGCAGTTCCTACAGACTTTCTAATACAATCTTTGAAATTTTCTCTTTTACAAAGTATTTTGCTTTGAGAGAGGTAAGATTTTATTTTATGCTTCAGTTTCCATTACTACATCATATAATGTCCCCATATTTGTAACATATTTAAATTTAGGGCTGGGCTTATGAAGAAAATTTTATAAAGTATTGCAGTTTCAAAACTTTTTCAACCAAACTGAAGTGCTTAAATTATATCTAGCAGGAACTTTAGCCTTGAAAGTGTCTGAACTGTCCTTCTGAGCAGTATACCTGTCTCTGGTGATCATAAAATGGTTCTAAGCCAAGTATCTGTACTGGGAACCTAAATTTTGAGGTTTGCTGTGATAACTGAGGTTTTGGCACATGCAATTGTAAAGGATGAGTGCAAAATTTTAGGGAGGTTTTAAGGATTGCTTAAGATAAGAAGTTTGATAAGGATTGTATTAATGTACTCACTGTATGGCACTGACCTTATCTGCTCACAGAGAATTATAGCAATAATACTGTGTATCGTGCTGATAAGGAAAACCTTTTATCTTCCAGAGGGTTTTGTGCTAGCTCTAGGATAAAGCTCTAAAACAAAGCAGAATTTTTCTAGTTTGCCCAAACTGTGAACAAGATGCCCCGTATTACATAAAGGTTACCCCCAAGGCAGCATATAAATTCATTCTAAAGCATAAAATGAATCAGTTTTGCTGAATTTAGAGTTAATAGCGAACATCTGTTTTCCCACAGTTGAATGCTAACACATGCTGGCTGAACATAATCATGAAGCAAAACCACGTAAGACATCTACAAGCAAAACTGCAGAGGTTTTAAAATTCATGCAAGCAAGTAGTCTCATAAGCCAAACACAGCTAAGTGCTTTATTATGTCATTTTCATTAATTTATGTAATCCAGTACCCTATCTTAAGTTTTGCTTGTGGAAATCATGAAATTATATGTTTGACTTTGAGAAATGTAGAATCTAATGAGGACGACTGTAAAAATCATATAATTCAGAAGCACAACAGCATTGGGGATGCTTAGTAATCACTTTTTATTACCCTTTACTTTAACAATCATTATAGCAGTAGAGATATTCTAGCATAATATATTCCAAATTTTCCAACTTGTAAAAGCTATATAAAAAGTTGCAGTTATACTGAAAATTTCTCTTCCAGGGAACATAGCTTCCTTTTAGGCAGCGCATCCCAGGAAAAAAAATAAACTACTAGTATTTGCAACTACTTGATTTTTGGAGGAGGGTTTGGATAAGAAGACATAGTTTGACTTTCATTCTTGCTGTTTAATAAGCCAGAATAATACATGTTCTGTAGATGTCTATAGTTCTAAGGGTACTGGTAAGAAAAGAGTTGTTGAAAAATAAGTTTTCATTGACAGAATAGTTTGCTTAAAACCCCCTCGTGAGCAAAACCCCTCAGTTTTCCTTCAACTTCCTCCATTACAGATTCAAGGGTTCCATAAAATTTCAGAAGAGCAAAGAGAAATTGCTTTCCAGGTTTATCTCCTGTAGAATACATTTGCACTGAGGTTAGGGACAAGGAGAAGCACACTGTAAGCCATCCTATGTGCATTTCTTTCTTTGGAGGGAAGCCAGAATGTCTTAGGCGATAAACTGGAGATTTTTCCTTGCCCACGTCCTACTAGAATACAAAGTCAGGACATAATTTCAGTGTGTGAGGAATATTGAATCCAGAAAAGTTTATCAGTCTGGGGTTTTAGGTATATTTTTCCATTGAAGGAATGGTATTTGAAACTAGTTCTCACATGGAACATAAGGGAGATTACTACGCTGGAACCTCTTTTACAAAAAGACCCTGCAGACAGCTAAATAGCTATGTGCATAGATGTAAATATATATAGTATTAATAAGATCAGAATCACACATTCTTTACCTTCAACATAATGGAACATCTTTTCATTTTATGTATCTCTGGCTGCCGTAGGTCTTGTTGTATCTTGTGCATCAACTGCAAAAAAAAAAAAAAAAAAAAAAAGTGGTGTGTTTGACCAATAGGTCCACTGTTACACATCTAAACTCCAAGTTTGTACTGATCCTATTGGATGTGCACATTGGCTGATACAATAGTTGTGAATTAGAGGAACTCATCCAAAAAAGATTCAGGGCCAAAGACATCTACATCTTACCTCTTTTATACTTCTTACATAATAGGAGATGAATCGTATTTCACAAACACATATTTCTTTTAATTGGTTGTAACAGGAAGCCTAAAAATTTTTGCTTATTTATTAGTGTTTACACTGACAGAGGAATTTTAGTTTAGGATGTAGCCTGACAGCATTAGTCATAAAACTTGCTGGTGATCACCCAAGCTACTTTCCCACCTATTAAATAAAAAAATTGTTTTTTTTACTAGTCCTAGAATTTTGATCAATATCAATTTGCTGAGATTTCCTGGTTAAATTAAATTTCTGTCTTCTTAGTTTTGTTAAAGCAACATATCAATGTCTCCTGGGGTTTTTTTAGGGAATAAACTATTTACTTTGGTTTTCTTCAGTTATATGATATTATATCCTGATCAGAGCTTCTGTTTCAATATTTTTCAAGTTTCAAAGCATATAAAGTCTTCTCCTGCTTTCATTCTCATTGGAGGACTTCTCTTATACTGGACTTATCTAGGATAACACCTCATTGGGATAATATTTCAAGATAAATATGTGAGTTGGGAACTCTCTAGGGGAACTAGAGATTATTTTTCCTTCAGTGGTACTTCTGTACAAGTTAGTTACAAGACTCAAATGTAAAATTCTTGGGTTTCTTTGGCCTTTTTTACTGGGCACTTTGAAGTCTCTTGGATTCCATAATCTATCCAAGCACAATATTCTTTCATGGCTGCTTTCTCTTTTTCTTCTTACACATCATGTATGAAATAAAGTAAATTGATTCTCACCTGATTTTGAGCATTTTCCTGTTGACAGATTAACATCATAGCCTATTTATTGTTTCAGCAAATTAATTTCATACACTCTGTACTGTGAAGTTTACTACTCCTTTTTACTATTAATTTCAGCTAACTAGGTCTCACACACCAAGAGGAGCAAAGATATCTCAACTCTTAAATTTAAACAGACAATAATAACTTAAGAAAAAACATAAGAATAATATCAAGGTGTGATGCCATGATGAAAGTTATTACATCAGATGAAGTTTTTATGAAAATATTTATTTTAAATATTTCGAAACCAGTGTCAAATCTTCTAGTTACTCACAGTTACATGAAGTAACCTGCTGATTCTGTCAGTGCTAAAACATGGAAACAAACAAAGAAAAAACAAGTGAGGAATATGCGAACAGATAATTTTCTTGCTGCTTCTTAGAAGCCCCAGTATAGGTTAAATGGTCTGTGGCTTGGATGCTTCATTATTCAACAAGAGTGTTGATCTGGGTCATCTTGTGCTAGACCACACCACTGATGTAGCATCTTTTGTAAACATCAGTGCTTTGGGAAACATTAATATTCCAGTTCTTCTATAATGTCACTCATGGTCTGAATTCTAGTTTCACTTATGTTCCAAGGTTGCAAGGCATCAACAAGGCTTTTCTTTTTAAGATGCCTAGATAAATTATAATACCAGAGCCTCAGTAGATTTATATAGTTCTACTACTTCAACTGATGAGCAAATTCAACTGTCTCATGTTTTACATTAATGAAAGTCAGTGAGTGTCCCAGGGTGCACAGAAATAGTTGAAATAATTAGAAAGCTATTTCCACATGTTTCTCCTCTGGTCCATGGAGCATTCAATAGAATTTCCTTAAAGCATGCATTTGGAAAAGAGAACATTACTCTGTTACGATTACAAAAATTGCTAGCTTTCCCAAAATTCTAGAAATCATAATATTATCAATTTAAAATTTATTTGGATAACGTATCAGTCATAGAGAGAGACTAGATGTATTTTCCCATCTTTCTTTTCCCCTATACATATAATTTTCACAAAACTGTAATAAATACACTCAAATGCTTGCTTATATAATAGACATTATTAGTTCTAAAACTATTCCCTTTTTTCCCGTTTTTTTTTTTTCTTTCTCAAAGCTGCAGATTATTTCAGAAGGAAAAGTAGATCAACAAGTTCTATGACTAAATATTTTTAGACCTGCTTTTGGTCTTGAAGAGAACAGGCAATTGTCCCAGTTTCCCCATCAATGCTCCTCAAGCCTGTATAGGATGCCACCAAATATGCAAGTACAGAGGAGTGAAGATCTACCTTACCTCCATCTTAAATCTCCACGAGTCTATTGCAGGCCGTGGTCATTGTATATCATTTAATTAAAGTTAATATGAAAAACTAATGCTTTTGTAAAAATAGAAAAATAGAAGAAGTTACAAAATAGCAAGAAATTGCTGGGGGTTTTTGTGAGAAAAACACTAGCATAAGGTTCACTACAAGAACTGTGTCTTCTGTTCTCATTGTCCTTGTTCTTATAGAACTTGGGTATTCATTTATGGTTTCAGTTCATGAACTTGAATTGTTTTTCCTTTGCGTTATACAAAACAATGTGGTAAAAAGTACTTGTGCAAATTCTTCACTGACACGGTAATAGGCTTTGATCATATTTATGTCAAGAAGTGACTGTCCCGTAAGTGTCCCTGAATTTCTAACAACTTGTTTTTCTTTTTCTACTGTAACATTTTTTTTTCAATGGCTGTTTATTGGAGTAATTTTCTGAATATGTATATATATTTAGAGTGCTTGCTTTCAAGTGCTCTGCTATTTATATTGTCCTGAGCTTCTGCAACGTTATATGAAGATATCCTTGATTTTTTGTCATTTCCCTGGGTGTCTCCTATTTTAACTCACTGAGTACTGCAGAAGCCAAGGACAACTGTGTTTTACTCTGGAGCTGAATCTAGAGTGCAAGTGCATTTCAGCAAGGTATGAGATGTCTCACATACTGACTATATGCATGCTACCAAGTTATGCCCAGACATGGAATGTCACACCTGCAAATCACAAGGGTCAGACATTTCCTAAGATCATAAGAAATGTGCAGAATAGCTGATACTTATAAAAGAAAGCCAGAGAAGAAAAAAAGCAATAGAGAAAGCTCTGAATCCTAATTATCCACACTCTAATGGTTAGTTGTTTCCTCAGCTCTGCCTTTGAACTGCTGCAAATGCTTATATCTACTATAAGGGTTAAATAAGCTCTGAGCAGCATGGATGTGAGCCAGTTGGTGTTTTTTGGTCTTGATCTTTTACTTAGCAGAACAGAGGCTATCTTTTGTAATATCGGCATTGTTTATGTTGTCATCAGGCTTGCTTTCTTGCTTAGCCTATTGAGACAATGAACGAAGAAAAAAGATGAATCCGAAAAACTGCAGGGAATAGGACTATTTCATACAAAGCACAAGCAAACTTCTGTGAGACACTGTTCCCATCCACAGTGTGTACCTCAGCCTTGGTTTAGAAAGACCCTCAGGTACATGAAGTCAATATATTTACATGTGCGTAATGTCTGTGGCTGTTATTTGGCAAAGTGTTTTTCAGTGTACATGAAGGAGGCATGCTAGACAAAAACAGAGCAGTATCCACAGAAACCTTAACAGTCAGGTCTGCCTCAGATCGGCAACAACAACGCAGCACAGAAGACATTTGCAGATGGCACATTGTCTCCTACGGGTTATTGCCTGGAGAGCTAATGTCCCATTCTATCCCAGAGGCTGCAGCATGTGCCTGAGTGCTATCTCCCAGGAGCAATTCATGCCATGGCAAAATCCTATCCCCGATCATGTGCTCCCAAGCTTAGTGCGACATAAGGAGGCAGATGCAACAGCATGGTTCCTTTCTCACTGCACTTCATGGAGCTCATGCTTTGCCAGGCATGACATGCTGTAGCCTGTGTGTCCTCAGTAAATCCCTATCTCAAAATCTAATTTTTTTCTGAAGTGTTTGACTCTATAGGTGCTCTAATCAGATCTCTCGGTTTTTGTACCCAATCTTTAAATCACCTTAAACCTGTTAAAGCTCAAGTTAGAGACCTGGACTTTACCACATCTTTCCACTGGCCCGGTACTTGTCTCAGGCACGGCTGTGTGAGTGTATGGTAAAGGCACCAGAGCACCCTGTGACTCTGTCATGCTTTGATATGCAAGCCATTCTTATTAATAACAGGAGGATATTACATCTGGTGAATCTCTGTTAATGGCATTAGTGAGGGGTTAACTTGGCATTGTAATTTTCGCTGGGGACCTGTTGAAATCAGCGCAGAAGAGAGTCCTGTTGTTTAGCGCTGCTTTGAATGTCTTTGCTGAAGAATTAAGGCAAAGCCTTTCCTTCCTGCCCTGATTTGTTTTTGCTGTGGGAGGAGTAGGGACATTTATTGTGATCCATGAAGGTTACTGCTCTAGAAAGCTACAAAACAACAGTTCATCAGAGAAAACAAAGATACTTGCAGAAGCAACAGTGAAATTAGATACCCTTTTAATCTATTTATCAAAGCACCCACAGTTCCATTTCCAGGCAGGTGAAGGAATACTTATTGAACCCAGAAAATGAATCTACCTCCAGAACTGAGATAACCAAAAAAGGAGAAAGAAATCAGCACAAACCCGTTAACACCTGCCAACTCTTATTAAGAGATTAGAGTGCTTAAAAAGACATAGAGCGGCTCAATATTTCCTTTTAAGTTTCTCTTGGCTGATTTCTCATGCGAGCTGCTGTGCACCGCAGTGAAACAAACAGGTCACATTTCAGCTCCTCAGAGCTGAAAAAGCACTTTATGGCATAAATAGAAAGTAGCTTCTCTTCAGATTTTATGAGATTTCTTTAAGCAAACTACCTATGGCTAAATGACTGACACTTGGGAAACTGAGTGAAGCTAAGCATCAGCAAGAAACTTACTTTCTCAGTGTGACAGTAGAGTTACTTTATACATTAATGCCAAGTGATTTATTAATTGTTCTGGGTTATACTGCAATATCCTACAATTTCAACAAGTTTCCTTTTTAATCAGTGGAAAACATGGTTTACAAACAGGCTTCCAGTGAAACAGTGATAAAAGCAGCACTGCTAGCCATACAGATCAGAGAACATAAAACCCTGTGAAGCTGACAGGAATACAAGCCCATGTTATAAAATGGACTGAGCCATTTCTGACAGAAATGGGTAGCCCAGTCCATCTGTGAAATGCTAAAACTTGCAGAGGAAAAGCAAGAGGTCTGCAGCTGCCAGAGTGTGGGCCACATGCCACCTGCAAAGAGACACTCAGGTGGTCAGTTGCTCCATCACCTTTCAGTTTAATCAGAAGCTAGAACAAACAGGGTTCGGGGGATATACAGCTTGGGGAAAACTGCTGGATGAACAAAAGAAGGGGGTTAGTGCTCTGAGCTGCCTGTGGGCATGCAGTTTATCCCTGGTGGGAAGCAGAGGGGAGGGTTAAGGGGAGAGGTGCCACCAAATAACAAAGCAGTGGAGTTTGCAGCCCTCTGGTAACACCTATGGCTGGGGCAGGACTGGGAAAACCTGCAAGACTGTCATCCTCAGATGGGCAGGAAACGGGAACCCTTTTTTCCCCTAATTTCTTCCCCTTCCCAGAAGCCAGGCACGCAGGAACACCTCCAAGCTCCTGCTGGCTGAGCTGCCATGACCAGTCCTAACTTCTATTGCATTTGGCCCATTTAGAAAATAAATAGTGAACCAAAGTGAATAGTAATATCCCTGGACAGCTCTGCCCTCCACTTCCTGATATTTTTATGGTGTTTATATATTTTTTATCTCTTAAACTATGCAAGTTGTTCTATTTTACTTGGAAGCACAGATAATAAATATAGAATATGTAAGACTCCCACCAACCAGGGGTCATGTCCAGGTATAAAATGTGCTTGCACAGAAAATGTAGTTGAAAGAAAAAAAAATTGGCTGCAGTGCAAACAGAAGAACTCTGGTTTTGAAGCATCTTAACAGTACTGGGGGTTGAAAGTAATCCAATATGGTCAAATTAAGAAACCAGTGTGAAAACAGTTTTGGTATAGATGGCATATATGACACAGATTAACTTCAGTTTGTTTCCCCAGTTTCTGCTCTATACTTGCATATATTTTGTACTTGTTTATATACTGTACTACAAAAGAAGATCTAACTCTCAGCTTTCTCGCTGATCCTTTAGGGCTGAGAATAAGCCAAAGTACAGGCAACTTTAGGAGAAGAAATGGACATGATCTTCTTCAGAATGAAGACAGCACAAGGGACTAGGCAAAACATTTAGTAACTGCATAAGCCTCCTGAATGCATTTACAAAAATGTCCCTTTGCACACTCTGAAAAATGATTTGAAGACATTGCATAATTACACTGCATATTCCTTGTAGGAATGTAAAAGCTTCTCTACAAACATGAGAATCAGCCTCTTTCGTTCAGGGCTGTTCAATGAGAAGGTATCAATCAGGACCTGGACGTGTGTTGCTCCCCTATGACTGGATAATGGCCAGAACACAATGCAGTCATCAAAGCCACACAATAATACCTTATTTATTTCCTGGCATGTCTCATTCTTTATTTAAAGCAAACCCATATTTTACCACAGGAACAATTTATAATTAAGCATTAATTTAGCATACATTATTGATCTAAGCTCCAATAGGATTTAGTGAATTTCTCTAAATTTGCTTTCAATCACCTTGTGCTCATTTTAATTAATTACACTGTGAGCCCTTCAGCACTTTTGTCTTTAATTAGAATACAGCAGAGAAAGATTCTGCTTTAAAATCTTGCCTTACCTCATACCTGCTTATTTATGGAAAAGCGTTTGTGAGGGGTTGTGGAACAGTTCAGCCACTGTGAATGAAGTAGAAATAGGACCCTCCTTTCTGTGTATGTGTATTACTTTAAAGGATTAATATTAGGCTCCCATATTCACATTCGTTGACCTTTTACTCTCTACCACTGTTTGCATATTTGTCAGACATTTTTCATGTCTCCCTGTGACTGGGAGTTACCCAGTGTTGACAGTGACTTTCAGAACTGTGAATTTACAAGTATAAAGTATCTATACTGAGCTGTACTGGGATGCAAATTATTAAACAGTTATCGTTAATTTATGTGATGGAATTGTGCTTTAAAATAACAGTATGATACAACTCATGATTGTTAGTAACAAACCATCCTTACTTGTCTTTTGCCACTGCTGGTTTCTCTGCTCTTTAGAAACTTTCTCAAATTGAAAATTTTTCTTCCTCTTTTCAACAGAAACAGAGAAGGAACAACTTTTGGAAAGCCCATATAAATCCAGCACATCTTGTAGCAGTTGCCATGTCTTACAATTTCTATCAAAAGTCACAGTGTAATGCTTTATTTGAAATCTAAAGTTATACTGATGTAAGATTGATCACATTCTTTGACTAGATAAAAATCTCCTGTTTTGTTAAAAAGCAGTTTATTCATAGGTTACACAAGAGTTTGGTGAATTTGTTTAAGATTGCTTTCTGTCACCTCAAATTCTTTTTCAGTAATTACCTTATATGAATTCAGCCCTTTTCTTATCAGTATGTAAAGAAGGAAAAATACTATCATTTTTACATTTCTGAAAAATGTAAGAAGAAAACTGATGGATCGAACTAAATGTTTATCAAGCCTCAAGTACCTTCTCTGAGTGTGACTGCTAATTAATATGTAGAAAAGAATAAACATCAGTGATAGCACCTCTGAAGTTTAGAGGGTCTGGTAACAACCTAACAGTATCTACAGGAAAGTCAGTAAGTAGACAAATCCAGGCTTTTCACAGCAAGAAGATAACAGAAAACTCAAAACATAAGATGTTCCAAAAAATTATTAGAAAATACTTTTTCCCACATGAGGACCATCAGCAGTGGGCCAGGGAGGTTGTGCAGGCTCCATTGTTGGGGCAGGGTTCAAGACAGCCTTCAGCAACCTGCTTTCATCTCACAGTGCCCCTGCTTTGAGTAGAGGGATGCTCTAGAGATCTCCTGAGACTCTTTCCCACCTGGATTATCCAGTGATCCTATTCCATGACCCTGTGGACATGCTTCAGCATCACCATATCATAGAGCCTTTAGCGATCATGTCTTCAATAAAAGAATCTTTTCATTCAGTAACTGCCTTATACCTTTTGCTCACAAACATTGTTGAAACCAGAACCTCAGTTTGATTCTTCATTTTGTGGAGATGAATCCTGAATACACTGTTTTATCATCTACTCATAATTAATCTAGCTTTGTGTTTTGTCAGTCTCAATCCTGGGTTTCAAGTCTTTGGAATATGTAACGTTATAACATGACCTTGCATGTGCTTAAAAACACACCAGTGCATGATAGCACTGTCTTTTGTTAGCCAAAGGAAATACAAATCAATCAATCAAGCCAGTGATTTGTTCTGTAGTCCAGTAAACAAAGACATTAAATGATGTCTGTAGAACCTTTGAGAAATGTAAAACAATTTAAAATTAGCAAAAATTTGATGAATACAGGTGAAGCAATTAATCCTAATATAAAACAATTAATCATAGGTATCAAAGTACATAAACATAAAAACATTGTTCTTGGCTTTTCTTTAACATTTCCCAGCAATTTTTCTTACATGACTAGTTCCCATCTCTCCTTCCTTGTGTCTTTGCTTAATGACTATTTCACCATGAATAAGAACAGAATGTATGAATGAATTTCCCAATAAAATAATGAGATATGTACATCATTGCATTGAAGTTCGTGCTTGTCTTTGCCTGCCCTTCAGGAAAAAAAATATATTAATCAACTGTCTTCATTATAAGATTTACCAGCATGATAGAGCTAATATTAATGCATTTTAAATTGAAAATAAATAGCAGGGTTGACATTTATATACAACACTAGAATGTGACAGCATACTGTATGCTGTGATGTGTGTCATTGGCTGATGTAGACTGAACACATTATCCCCAGCATTCTTTTTGTGCATAAATCAGTGTAATTATTTAATCTTTAATTTAACACAACTGCCACTTTGGTCTATCTCCAGCATTTCATTGTACAGGAGTAAGATGGGTATTAGAATTTTTTTCTACATCTTACAAAGAGGACTTCCTGAGGGGGGAAATTATATAGCAAATTTTGACAAGAAATTGCTTTGCACAGTTTGTCGCAAAGTCCTTGGCCTGTCTTTTAACAGGTCATGTACAATTCAAAACCAGAAAAGCAGGATTGGCTGCCAAAAAGGTTGTTCCTGGTTTTGTGTCTACAACACTTTTTGGAACTGGAGTTTACCAGTAATATTAGTACTAACCAAATTTTAAGATGTTTTTGAGCTATTTAAGCAGAAGGTTAAATTTACAGACAAAAAGTACATATCCACTTCTCTCCTCTGTGTATAGACCTAAATCCACAAAAATAAAGTCTACTTGCTTCTACAGATGCATATTCCTTAATAGAACAACCATATTTTAAAAATGAAAATAATTTTTAAAAAATTCATAATGACTATTTTTCCCTATCATAATCTTCTTTTTGTAGGGAGAATGCCATAATTCCAAAATACAGGCATCTTCTTGCATTCTGTGATTCATTCGTTCCATGATCTGTGGATGCAAGTCAAGGCTTCCCAGTAAAATCAATGTTAATAAACTTCCTTTACTTGTTTGGGTCTAGTTCCTGTCTTTAGAATTAGTAGCAGTTTATCAATAGAATGTGAATTACTTATATCCCCTGATGCAGGAGTTCAGAATGGGAGAGGATAATCTCTCTAAATCTCTGTGTCCCTAGGGTAGATAGGCAGACTTTTACAGCAAGTGAGTCATAGTAGGAGTCATTGTGTCTCCATTGATTATACAGAAACTGCAGAAAAAGATGACCCTGGCACCTGAAGTGCCTAGTTGGTAATGCTTCATTAACATTTAAACAGATATAATCTTCACCTGTGCAATACAGGTACAGCCTTGCTTGAGCTAAGAGTAAGACTTCCTTTTAGAAACTGGAGACATGAATTCCATTTGCACTTCCCTTTCCCACAGCTAAACTACAGCCTAGAATATTTGGTGCTGGTAAGTGTTTGAGACAGTGAGCTTTTGCAAAGTGTATCAAAAAAGAGTCACAAAAAATAATTTAATCATATTTTACAAAAGAGATCCAAAATGAGAGAGTAAAAAATTGTGTGGAGACTTAAATAACTAATGCTTTAAATTATCATACCAAAAAAGACAAAGTGTGTTTGTTGTTTTATTTCTGGTTGGGGTATTTTAGACAACAGAAGTAGGTGACGTCAAACTGGATAGAATGGAGGTAGGAAAATATAACTTCAAAATATAGAGGTATGTCTGCAAGACATTGAGTATAGCTGCAGGGAGAGAAAGAGATGTCATCATATATGCTGCTATATTTCTTAGGTCTCCTCAGCCCTTTCTTTCTCCTTCTCTCTTGTACCCCTCTGTCTAATTCTATTAACAGAACATACCTTCAAACAATAAAATTAACTCCTGGTCTTGACAACTACATGTTTGGATTCCATTCATGAAAGACCATTTGCAAACCAGATCCTAGAGGATTTGCAAATCTACTTATTATTCAATTTGTAACAGCTCATACAGACTCCTGGCACCAGAGACTGTTTTACTGACATAGCCAACAGTGGTCATAACAGTGGGGTTAACCAATATTTACTTTCTGATGTGTATCCAGGGATCCTTAATGTACACCCAGACAGCTGAGGTATCCTACTGGTAGTAGGCTTCAGAACTTTCCATCTCGTATTTCCTACCGCACTGAGTGGCAAAGGTAGAGTGTTTTAGTATTCACACCAGACAGAAAGCCATATGGAAGGACGTTGGGAGTCTTTAACTTTGACTGACCCTCTTACCAGGTCCTGTGGTCCACCTCTGTTCTGCAGACTTGGAGTTTCCCACAGAGACACATTTCCAATTTCTTCAAGCTGGTTTGAATCGTGACTCTTTCCTTCCACTCTGCTCATGTTCTGAGCTTTTTCTCTACCTTAAAAACACATGGATCTACTTCTTCATCCTTTGATATTACAAACCAAACTTTCCCATAAACAAGGTTTTCATGAAGGTCGATTAATGCAGAAGCTAGTTCCTTAAGTATTGTTCCTGTTATTGCTGGTCCAAAGAGCAAGGAGATACAACATTGGACAGAAGTGCTTTATGAAAGTCATAAGAAACCAGTACATAAATACCTTTAATCCAGATAACGCAGGAGTGGCAGGGAAGAGTGTAGTTCCTGTTCTGGTAACCTCCAAGTAAATGGTGTACTGAGAAATCTCAGAATAGTTTGTCACAGCTCTCCAAAATGAGGCTGAACCTCACAACTGTTCACAATCAACTCTGATTACAACACAGCGTAAACCCCAAAACATTGCATAATGTGGCTGCATGTGATGGAACCACTTGTTTATTTGAAGAATAATAGTTCTTGAAACAAATACAGTGGAAAGGATTTTTATTCAGCATCCCAAGGGCTGTTTTCCACTACAAAGTTGAGACCACAGGTATATTCATGAACAGAATTATTGAAGCTTAACTTCATGTATTAGGTTAAACTTGTGGGTGGCATTTTTTTAATGTTTAGTAAGGATTGAGTTTGTATTTTGACCTCTCAGTTGTTTCTTTACTGTATTTAGCCATCTACCTTTACAAACTTGTGGAACTCAGTATCTTCGGGGCTTCTGCCTTAGTGACCAATTTTCCTGCATCATTTTAACAATGTAAATGCTGTGTTCTATCTAAGAATTGAATCATCATTCAATTGCAGTCAATGAGATCTTGGATGTTTTAACACCTATGAAGACTAGATGACTGAAGACAGATTTTATTTTTAAAACTTCAGCTCTAGACTCGCTAGTAGTCTCCTTTAGTATTGGATTTTGCCTGTTGCAGTTAATCCCCAAGTAGTGTGACTGGGCCCTCATTCTGACCAGGAACTGTGGACCCTACACAAGGTTGTGAATAAAGAGTAATTAAATATGAGTGTATTTAGAGACAGTGAACGAGCAAAAGAAATTAAAAGAAATTAAAGGAAAATATGAAATAAAAAAAAATAAAATTCAGGTAACACAGCATGGTTGGGAACTAATTTAGTATAAATAAGTAATTAAAATAGAAAAAGTAGGCAGAGGAGATTTCCTGAGTTTTCAGGCAGCTTGTTAGCATTCATGAGAGTGGGTCTTTAGGAATTATCATGTCACACAGCTAGTTCATAGCCTAGATGAAGGATTCAGTATGTCAGTCAGTGGAACTGTAATCAAACAAAATAGGAGATGACTGAGGCTGGTTTCTGAGATTAACCAACTCTGAAGGAATTTAGAACTTTAAAGTCAAAGGAGCACAGGAGTTTAAGGTATTATTTTCTCATTCTGCTAAAGAGAAGACCTTTTAAAGAAGATATGCAGGCTTGCCATTGTGAAGATCCTTTTTAGCAAGGGTACGATTCCCAGCATGAAGAAAAGCAGCTGATCACAAAAAAATTGGTTTTCTGCTCTTTGCCCATTCTGTATTTCACAAAATACTATTGTATATAGCTCAGGTTGACAGACTATGCTGCCAGTGCTGACTTTCCAAGATGTCTTTGATATTTATAAAGACAACATCTTTAAAAGAATAAAACCTGTCAATATGAGAAGAAATACAGCTTCGTAAAAGGATAATTAACTAGGTCACAGGCTAGCAAAGAAACATCTGCAATTGTTATTCCGAGTGCATTTAGGAAAGAGACATTTTGACAGAGTCACAGCAGAGCTTCCAGACATAACAGGGTTTGATTAAGGAACAAAAGTAATCACAAAATGACTGTGAAAATTTAAAAATAGCTGTACATTCAAAAGTTTTAAAACATCTAAAGTTCCAAACAGAAATTTAAAGATCAAAAATAACCTTTGGCCTAATTTTAACTAAAGAGGTGTTAATGCCTCCAGTTAAAAAAAAATAAAAATATTGCTTGTTGCTATGAAACCATTTTGATTACATTTTCTGGGTTTTTTCTGCATTTTTTTCTTCTTTAGTCATTGCTGGGTTAATGTCACACAGGAAATATGGTTTGTACTTCTGGTGCTCCAGCTGCTCACAAGTCAACTAAAGGTGCAGGTTTAGACTCCACATTCACCTTAAGACTATAAATGAACAGGACTGAACAAAAGGACACAGGGCTTCCTTACTCATTCCCAGTTAGTCTCTTCTCCCATGCTTGTCATCACAGGGCCGGATCACAGGTCTGATTCAGCTGAGAATTAAGTTACTAAAGAAGACCTTGTCTGCCTTAACACAGCTGTGCTAATATTGCCAGTACCAGAGTGGTAGCAGGAATGTGCCTCTAGTGTAAAGATGTGCAGAAGTTCAGCTATTTTAACAGCCTGTATTTATGTTGACTTGCAGTCATCACAGAAACAATGTGTAAGAACCAGGGTAATTGGAGAACTTGGGTCTAAATTAAGGACTTGCTTTATAAAAAAGATAATCTGTTTTCTTTTGGAATTTACCCTTCAAGATTATTTTTTACTAAACATTTAACATTTCCTTTCAGTATAGTAAACACATATCTTTTTACCTTTTATCATTTTATTAAACAATATGGGTAAAACACACCATGCATTTCCACAGACTACTTTTGTACAGTTCCCGTTGCTTTTGGAGACAAATATGAGTGTCCAGTTCTTGGTCAACAAGGAGCAGAAGCTCATGAAGCCTTCTGAACCTGTCATGTGTTTCAAGCACACATCAGTGAAACTGACACATGATTTATTGTCACCCACTGAAATTAGGAGTAATTCCCTAACGACAACTGTCCACAGGACAGCTATCACTTGTAGGAATTTATCAATAAGCCATCCCCTCCACAATCTTCTTTCCATAGGAGTCAGCAACAGACCTTGTATAGAAACAGGCCAGAAATTTCAGACTAAGGAACAACACAGATAACTCCTAATCATCATATCTGAAAGTAAGACATTTTCTTAAAGACTGTTTATATTTATACTAGCGCTCTTTCTGTTAGCACTATAAAATATCCAAGCCACCTTGTGTACACCTTCATTTTAAGTGTCTAGTGCTTAAAATGTAGCTGAAGTATAAATAACCTTACATATGAAGTGAGAAATCATAGAATGATAAAATCATAGAATGGTTTGGGTTGGCAGGAACCTTAAAGATCACCTTGTTCCACCCCTGCTGCCATGGGCAGGGACACCTTCCACTAGATGAGGTTGCTCAAAGCCCCATCCAGCCTGGCCTTCAGCACTGCCAGGGATGGGGCATCCACAGCTTCTCTGGGCAACCTGTGCCAGTGTCTTGCCACCCTCACAGTGAAAAATTTCTTCCTAATATCTCTAAACCTACCCTGCTTCAGTTTAAACCCATTCCCTCTCGTCCTGTCACTACCTGCCCTTGTCAAAACTCCCTCTCCAGCTTTCTTGTAGGCCCGCTGTATGTACTGGAAGGCTGCTGTAAGGTGTCCCCAGAGCCTTCTCTTCCCCAAGCTGAACAACCCCAACTCTCTCAGCCTGTCTTCACACAAGAGGTGCTCCAGCCCTCTGATCATCTTCGTGGGCCTCCTCTGGACTAGCTTTAACAGATCCATGTCCTTCTTCTGTTGGGGGCCCCAGAGCTGAATGCAGTGCTCCAGGTGGGGTCTCACAGAAGCAGAGTAGAGGGGGAGAATCAGCTCCCTTGACCTGCTGGCCACACTTCTTTTGATGCAGCCCTGGATACGGTTGGCTTTTTGTGTTGCAAGTGCACATTGCCAGCTCATGTTGAGCTTCTTGTCCACCAGCAGCCCCAAGTCCTTCTCCTCAGGGCCGCTCTTAGTCCATTTTCTGCCCAGCCTGTGTTTGTACTTGGGACTGACCTGGCCCACATGTGGGACCTTGCACTTGGCCTTGAACTTCATGAAATGCTTACTGATTCTTCAAAAAACGATCCAGTACACCTATACAAAGCATCTAAGGTGAGCACAGTTTTGCTCCCTGAATGTCTTAAAAAATATTTTTCCCCTTATTAATTACACAAAGGAACATATGGCCTTATCTTAGGAAGATCATTTTCTTGATCTTAGTTTCTTGTTCTTGAGAAAATGTTCTTGTATTACTGCCAAGTATAAGTACTATATGGAAAAATATTTCCATTATTTCAAAAATGAGACTTTTCAGTTTTATGAGTTCTTTGCCTCTTGGTTCTGGGGCATAAACCAAGGAAATCAGAAAATCGTCCCTCTTATTCTACAATACACATAATTTTATAGATCTTTCCCTGGCACCATCTCCTTTCTGAAGTTTCATAACTCAGTCTTTCTTCAGAGGTCCCAGTGATGGGAATGCTGTCCACTTTTCTCTAATTTTGTGCCTCCATTTTGAAGTGGGATTATCTGTTTCTGGGTAGAGTATTCCAGGGGAGTGTGTGCCATTGGCTATGCAAGAGACTGTTTCTACCTCATTTCCCAGCATTTGTGCACCCAATTCTTGTTTCTTCTGGCCATAACTGCACAGAGCTCACTGAAACGCAAGACTTAAATTATTTTCCTGGGCTCACATACTAAACGTAAAATCCCGTATAGTATACAAGTACTTCAAATTTCCTTCACAAAGTTTCATTTCTTTCAATCCTTCAGCACTGAACTTCACTCTCTATTCATTAAGTTTTCAGTTCAGTTGAACTTTGATATCTTTTCCTTTTGGACTTGTTTAACATTTTTTTTTCTTTCTGTACACTTGCTATCTTGTTGTTTAGCCCTATTTCTAATGCATTAATATATTGCTAAGCAAAACATAGCATATATGAAAACCTGAGACACCCTGCTTTCAACCTTTTGTACTGATGAAAACTGATTGGGTTTCTTTCATTTCCCCTTACCCAGTTCATATACGTGACTGTATACTACTCTCAAGTAATAATAATTTAATTTGTTTACTACCTTTCTTAGAGACCTCATTAATAGATTTTTGAAGGGCTAAATACATTGTCAGCAGGATCACATTTTCATTTTTATGCTTTGAAAGAATTCTAATTCATTAGAGAGAGAACTTACCTTTGCAGAAATCAGTCTGGTTAGCCTTTCTCATATCACCATTTACAGGTTTTATTATTATTCTACCTTGAAATATTATTTTAACCAACTTATTGGCTTCCAGATATGTCTGTGGTTTATTTGTCGGTCTCTGGATGACTAAGGGAATCATTCTGAAATATAAAGTAGAATATTTTCTGTTCTCATCCCATCTAACCTATTAGCTTTTCTTAATGACAGGCTATATAATTTTTGGTAGTAGGTCTGGTGTTTTATTCTCAAGTTTTTTTGTAGTCTTCCAGCATTGTCTTCTATTTGCTGAACAAGCTGTAGCAACAACAAATGAAAGTAAATTCAAAGGGCAAAACCCTGCATCTCAATATTTTTTCTGATGTTACTGACCTATGCAAATTGTTAGATGTGTCAGCAGATAGTTACATTCCAATTTGATCCCAGGTAGCACATGAAATCACCTAAGAAAAACTGCAGTGAGGTAAATTTTTGAAAATCTGAGAGCAAAGAACATTTTTGTTCAGCGAGAGAGTTCCTTTTACAACATCTTGCAGAAATATCAGTTTTGCATAACTCAGGCAATCCTTTATGAAAAGGAGGAGAGGACAAACATGTTATCGTGATGGAAAAATTAAATACCTATAATGCCATAAAAATAATGTGGTACTGATTTAGTGCATTTCTTACAAGGTCATCTTTTTTCATTTGTGCATAACTATTCCAGAATATTGCTGTGGAAGACACAGTATCTTTTTGGATATCATTATTGCATACCCATCAGGAAAGGAATACAAATGTAATATGAAAGATGCTGAGCACAAAATCACCTGATTCTCCGTAAGATAGCAGTTAACAGGTTGCCTCTAAGGCACGTTTTAACTGTAAGTAAATTGATATCAATGTCTAATATATAATAATAATATAGACATTTGGGCAAAATGCCTGAAAATTGAGATAGCATCATACAATCCAACAGGATCAAATAGAAATAAATTTATAGCAAACACTGTACATTATGATGCAATGTTTTATTCAGTTTCCCACCAAAGCACTGCATCAAGCAGTGAAAGCATTATGGTATTTCAGATAAAAACATATATTTTAGATTTGATAGTATTAAAGGTGGTGGAAATCTGGCAAAGGAAAAACAAGCATTATTACCCTTTATGGAGATAATTGCTAGTGCAGCCACTCACAGAGTAGTATCACACTCATCATACAATTAGATGTCTTTTTTTTTATTAGCTGAAAATGGTACATAATGTGACCTGTCTTGTAATTTCCATCTCAGCTAGCCCCAAGAGTCTGCCATAAAACAAAAGCTTTTTCCCTGGACTAGGCATACAGAACTGATCCCAATATTAGGCACTTTGAAGATAAGAAGCATCATATACATTGGGCATATTATTAAAATTAGCTATTTCTTAAGCAGAAACTTATAGTAATGCTGAAAGCTGGCCCTTTCATGCTGGAATCACTGAGACATTCCTGGAACTTCTTTGGAAACTCTGGAAGAACAACAAGGTCTGGAAGAACAACAAGGTTTGAAGGAATTAGACCTATTTTTTCGTGCCAAGAACCGTGAGGCATCCAGGCATGAGAATGTTAGACCACTGCTAACACAGGAAAGGACTGGGGAAAATAAACAAGCTTTTGCATTTCAGAAAAGCAGGTTAAGAAATGAGGGAAAAAAAAGAATGGAAATAGATAAGAAGTTAAAAGAACTGTATTATTCACATCTTCTTACAACTGAGTGAAGGAAACATGCTCCACATGAGCAAAATAAAAGCTTTTATACATTCTATCAGATATCCTAGTAAGATTCTTTGTTTCAGAGATACTGAAAGTTAATGTTTTTATTTGCCTGTTTAACAGCTTTAAATTCTGCACCCATGATTTGCTTGTGATCTCACCGTTCTCACTGTTGAACAGTGAACAACTGTGCAGTCTATGAGCTCCTCAAGACTGCAGACCATCATTACCAGTAGCTGATTACTGTGCACTAATCCCATCATCCAAAAGCCCTTGAGGCTTGTTTTCTACTACCAAGTCTCAAATCTCATGCCCTGAGACTAAAGGTTTCTCTGGTTGATATCTATCTCATACTGCTCTGATAAGAGCCATATGGAGCCCCTCTTGCACTCTGTAGGAGACATCACCACTGGTCTGGCACACAAAATCAGGTAGAAGACACAGATCTGTCTTGTCTTCAGAAGAATCACAAATCAATATCTCATCTTTTTATTTGTTCCCTGTAATCGACCAATAATCAAGATCAAGTGGATTAAACTGGTAAAGAGCCAAAACAAGTTCAGGGGATATAAAAGATGTGTTAGATTTTAAGTGGCAAAACCTGATAAATCTAAGTATTTGAATTAGCAGTTCTAGTATTGACAGTGCTTGAAAAATTCTACTTTATGCTCTGAATGTCAGCAAGGGTATCTGGCAATAATGTGTGCTTCCAACATTGCTCTTAATAGTAGAATTTACCTGAAAAAAGATTTAATTTAGTGTTCACCTGAATCAGCCATCTCTGTCTACATGTATGACACAGCACATGACTATAGTGCTTGAATAATTGCATAGGGTCTTATATATCTTAAATTTGGTTTACTGATCTTTATACATGAGTAAATGTAGTAGAAAGTATCAAGAATACACCTCAATTTCTCTCCAAAGTGAACCCAGTAGTGGGAGGGTTAATATATAAAAAGAAAAGTTCAAAGACAGCCAGCAAACTGTAAGTCTGCTGATGAAGTATAAACTTCAGAGGCATGATGGGATTTGTATGCTGGTAAACAACATATACACTAGCTTTCAAAAGACTTCTCAAACTATATTATGGGGAGATTATACAGAGAAAACAGAAAACACAGAACAAAAAGAAAAAAAAAAAGGGAAAAAAGTAACACAGGTTTCCTAAAGTGGTTAAAAGATTGAATCCTCATGAATACTGTATTATATGGTGTAAGAGCCCTGAACGCCGAACTTATAGACATGAGCTGTCACTGCGGGCCTAACCGCAGACAGTTTGCCCAGATCTTTATGTAAACTCTGCCTCCAACTCCTCTGGGAATTCAGAGGTGAGAAGATTGTGTTGCAGTCTCTGTGCTGGTGATTAGCAGACTGGCAGGTGAAACGGCCAAAGGTATGTGCAAGTTGTCCTGTTGCTCTGTAATCACTTGTGACAGCAAGCTTCATTCTGCTGCAGCAAATGTCTCATCACTTGCAGAGCCACACCAGAGTGGGGAAACTCCTCACTTGGGACATCTGCTCTTGGGTGAGCTTATTATTGAGCCTATAGGTGAGCTCTTTGGAGACCTTATTGTGCTCTCCCAGAAAATAGGATTTATTAAATGCATGATCACAAGCCATCATGGCTCCAACTGCAATGTCATATAAATATTCCCATATATTTCCCCGCCTCCCCGCCCCTCACCCCTGCATATACACCCATCCAGGCAAGGTTTGGCTACCTGGGATCAAGCCAGCTTTTGGTGCAGCTGTGTGGCCTCAAACCAGAGCTGTGTGAGAAAAAAACTGTGAGAATGGAAAATTTGTCTCCTTTCCCCGGGAGCTGCTTTTAAGCTCAGGCACTCACCGTCTTTGGATATCAGGATGTCTCACTCCAACACCATAAGAGAACACAACTCTGGGGTTTTAATGTCAATCCATACATTAAATGTATGGGGAAAAGGTAGCACAACTTGAGGAAATTGAGTGTAACAACGAAGAATAGTGCAGTGGTTTCTCCAGCTCTGTTCCTGCATTCAGAAATGTCTAGAGAAAAGAGTAAGGCCAATCTACTTTGCCTCTAGATAGTTTACAACATGAAAAAGTTCTTCTAATTAATTTCAAATGACCATGATTAAGGTAAACTTGCGTCAGTGATACAAATAATATCATTAATAGAGCCTACACTGTGACAGGCTCCCTCCATTGTTATGAGTTCTGGGTTGTTGGGGTTTTTTTTCTTTTTGAATAGATTTCAGATTCTAAAGCAGGGGTCCTCAAACTTTTTAAACAGGGTGCCGGCGCGCAGATGAAGTGGCAGGCAGTCATCTGCAGATGCTTGGTTTCCCCCCCGCAACCCCCGGTGGGGGTTGGGGGAGGGTGGGGGGGATGTGTCTGTAAATACCAGGGGCTGGATTGAGGACCCTGGGGGGCTGTATCTGGCCTGCGAGCCTGTTCTAAAGTCTTTGTGTTGTCTCTAGTGCCTTAATTTTCTTATTTGTTCTGGATTCATTGGCTCCTTGTCTTTAGTTTTTGTAATCTTATTTACTGAATCTTCAGATGCTTGCTTGGATATAGGCAGAGAACTTCTCAGCCTGCATGATCAAGATGAAAATTCAGCACCAAAGTTGAATAAGTCTTATGTTTAAAGAGGTTATAATTCCAAATGGGAAGAGACATTTGAGGCACAGAAAACCATTTCTCTGTGTTTGTTTATATCAGCCTATGACAAGTCCCTTCATCTGCCAGGAATCTGCAGCAGCTGTTGCAAGTTGATTGAAGACTCTCTGGGCCCACAAGGGATTGTTTCTTCTGAACAACAGATAGAACTGCCTTGTAGGCAGAAAATATCAGGTCCTTAATTTGAGGAAGCGGAGAATGTAAAGAGAGAGACTCTCCTGGACTCCTGCATACACTGGTAGTCAGCAGTATCAATCTTTGAATAATGTCATGTTGAACTGATTTATACAGACTACCATCACTTTAAAAGTGATGGAGAACAGAGTTGTACACAAAGACTTTCCAGCCTTGACAGGTTGCTCGGTTCATGAATTCAGATGTATTTTTGGAACAGACTGTAATACTTTAAAACAGGCCCCAGCCCATTGCAAACTGACTGGAAGTCAGTGGTCTTAAGACCTTCCAAGGAAGCTGATCAGGCACTTTAAAGATTATTAATTTATTGTGTTTTCATAGTTTGAACACTTTAATATAGTATCTGACTAAGTGGAGTATTATTAAACTCACAAAATCAAAAGCTAGTGACCCCTTTTTACTTTTTACCAGACTACTTATTTCTGTAATGAGATATTTAATTTTCAATTTCCTTTAAGCTCACCCAAAGGGATGTTTATCATCTTCAAAATAAAGTTTCTTTGCAATACTAAGTAAGAACTAAAGCTGAATTCTGATACAGATGAGTTCAGGTTTAGGTTATTATAAAACAACAGTGAAGTTAATTATTGTGGTGACCCCAGTTGAATAGATGTCTAATCACCAGAAAGATAGGACTGGTGGACCTGCTTTTTGCACATCTGTTCCTTGCAGAAGCTTAATTTATGTTGGCAGACAGGAACATTACAGACCTCTTCCATATCTGTGTCTAATTTCTCTTTAAGATTACCAAAGTGACAGTGAGACATTGATGCTATCTCCTTTGCAGTAACTTCTCCGTAATCAAAGAAATATATTTGTATTAGAAGCTGGCATAGCTGCATATTTCTGGTTGTCTTTTTCAATATAAGCAACAAAGATGTGATCAGAGCAGCTTGTCATTTCTCTCATTTGTATTTGTTTAAAAGAAATCTTGTTATGTAGTATATGAACTGAAGCTAAGATCGACAATGTTCTAGCAAATGAATTTCAACCTTGGTTTACCATTCCTCTATCTTCAAATAAAATAACGTGTGTCTTTCAAATTGAATTATTCATATAATAGGTAAAATAGGGAAGGAAACAAGTTAACATATTTAATTTATCATCATTTAGGAAACACAAAAAAGTTTTTGTCTCTTAATACAATAGTTTGCATTCACTAGCCTCAAGAACTTCTTCAAAAATATTAAAATATTTATTTTATGATCTTCCATCCATGCAGATACAGAAAGTATTCATTATAATAAAATATAAATAAAATAAAAGGTTAAAATAGCCACCAGACAGATGTTTGTTCCCAAATTACAGTAATTTTCAAGCATAAGTTTCCATAATATGAAACAGACATTCTCATTTCCTGGTGCAGTCTTTTAACACTAGGAATTTAAAAAACACATGTAGAATAGAAAAAATGGAAAATATGATGTCTGTTCTACAGGAAGGTCAGATTTTTAATTTGCATTCTATCTGCATCAGACTTAAAAGAAAAAAAAAAAAAAAAAGACTCACAAAAATCAAAAGCAAAACCAGACTTCTCCAGGGGAAAAAAATAATGGTGGGTATGTGTGCAGGTACGAAGCAACTTCTTTAAAAAGCAGAGCAGCTTTGAGCCAATATTGCTGTAATAAAATAGAAAAGTGTGATATGTATTTCAATGAATATTTTATGATCTATCTTTGGCTGTATAAACAGAATGACAATAGTTTATCTGGAAATAAATGTTTGAACCTTATTGAATAATATTTCCCCACCAAAACTGCTTGATTTTTATAGTGTTGAAATAAAATGAAAATTATATCTTTTTTAAAAAAACTTGCATCCACTGAAAATCTGTTTCTGTGAAATAACTTATCAGCAACCCACATATTTGAAAGCCACTTGTTATATGTTTTCTACTGAATGTACTGAAGAACATTAATCACCTGATGGTACCACTGACTCATTGGCAAAGATATGTTATGGAGGATTGATCCCTCCTATTTAGTCACTATTGCCGTGCTATGTGTGTGCTTAGCTAGTCCTGTCCTGAGGCAGCCCACAGTCTCAGAACGGGAATGGGAATGAAGGCCAGCAGAAGGGAAACACCACCAGCTCTCATGGGTAGAAGGTTCTCTGTAAGAGCTGATTTTTATTCCATAGTACACATGCAAAAATGCAGCCTTCCTGAAGTCAGACAGCCCTTACTGCTCAAACTGACAAAGTTCCTGGGGGAGTTCACATATGTAACGCTACTTGTCAGACTTAATCAGGTCTTGTACCAGTTAGCCATCTTTATTTTAGTTGTATAGTCTATATAAAATACACTTGTAAGCTATCTAAAAGACATCTCTGCTTGTTCAACATGATATCTCAGGTTCTGATGCACAAAGCAGACACTGAGATTGACCCAAGTGTTTCTTAAAGAAGATGCGCTGTCACTCAGACCAACACATAATACCCTGGTGATCCAAATACAAAAAGCCTTTTAGAGACTGCACTGCACAGACAGTACATTAGTTGGTAGGTGACAGTAGCTATTACTTCTCTGCCGTACAGCATGCATAAGATTTAAAGTGAATTTTACAGCAAAAGCTTTGTCACAGGAGGACACAGGCATGCTTTTCTGGGGTCGCCTCATCACTGGCATGTGTTATGTTAAAAGTCTGACAAGGGGCCATGGGAGGTGGGGGGCAGACAGCCCTCCCATTGAGTCACGAGGTTCAGAAAGGGTCTCCTTGCTTTCAGAAAGGAGTGTAAGGGTGGCTAGAACCAGTCCTAGTCTCAGACTTGGTCAATTGTTTTAGATCTAAAGGATTGTATGTCCAGGGTTCGGGGTGGGGTGGAGGACAACGACATGGGAGTATAGAGACACAGCCCTCCCACTGAGTCACAAGGTTTGGAAGGGATCCCCTTGCTTTCTAAACTCCTTCTCAGAAAGGAGTCTAGGTGCAACTAAATCAAATCTTTGTCTCGGACTGGGGCAGTGGTTTTAGGTCCAAAGATTTATACATACAGCCACTCATCAGAGTCAATGTTTACCTTTCAGAGCCCAGCTTCATGACTTTCACTGAAACACTTTCACAAAGTTGAAAAAATAGATGATTTATTAAGGCAACATATAACAAGTTCAGAATTGCCATTGGTAAATGCGCTTACTGAAAAAATCAAGCTTGAGTTAAGAGTTCAGCATTTTTATTAAAAATACGGTCCTGGGTAACATCTGACGTAGTCGGAGGCACAAATCTTACCAAAAAGGTGTCCCTGCCTGGGGAGGAGGGACGTTCTGGCCCGTAAAACCATCCAGTAGTTCAAGATCACGTACTCAAAATAAGAGCATTCTAAAATGTCAGATTTTATACACATGGTGAGGTGGGACTAAGTAAATTATTGTGTGCCAGTTGGCCCTTAGCAAGGTATCAATTCTGGAAGGTCAGTGGGGACCGATGGTTCACCATGGAGCAGGGAGGATTCATTACAGACAGATCCATGATCACAGATGTGCGGCGGTCTTCCCGGCCTTCCCTGAAGCAGCACCAGGTCGTGAGGCCCCCGCCTCACCCAGGGCAGCACTCAGCTGGTTTGCTTGTTAGACCATAGGTGTGCTGCGCAAGTCAAACTCCCGAATCCACTTTGAGCCAAATACAGTTGTTCGTTGCTAGGTCAAGATGGAGGGAGGGGAGCACACCACCACAGCATGAAACCTGTAATTACATTAAGATCTCATCCCCTTATTTCCTGTATATATTGTTTGATATATTCCTCTTTGCCTGACTAATGCTCAGGTACAGTTCTGAGTGATGAGTAGTTATCTTTATTTGGGTAAGCAAAGGCTTAGAAGTTTTCCAGCCTTCACAAGTAGCTTTTCTACAACTCTGTTATTGAAAACATGAAGACAACTACTAGTATTTTTAAGTCCCTGGTATACCTGGTGATCCTACCCTTTACGGCTGTAGAATACTAAAACAGACTAAAATGGAATAAAGGACGTTAGGCTGAAGTAGATGCTTTAAAAATGTTTCATAGAAAGGTTGAGATGGAAACCCTAGAAGAGACAACGTCATTGATTACAGTAATGTCACAGAATACCACACAGAAACAACAATTCACCGAGAGTAGAAAAAATGCAAAACATGGGACATAAACATATGCTCTAATTTTAAATGCACTTATAATGCTTTTACATAGTTCATACATTCATAACTATGAATCAGAAGGAGATTAGGCGTGTAGTAGACATCACCCATTGCATATAGGCAGTATGTTGCATACTAGAAACTTTAAGGTTGTTTTTGGTTACAGAAAATCATATGCTAAAGCTGAGGCTGACAGGAAAAGAAGGTTTTTGCTCTCCAGACATAGCTTATTCACAGCGTATTCAATGATTCAGGGTGGGCTGGGGACCACTGGGGTAGAACGCAGCAAAACTTGAAGGCCACATCACTATTCTACAACCCAGATTTTTTTTTAATGAATTATGTATCTGCATCCAGTTCTGCTGAAATAACTCAGTTTACGTAATAAGTGATTCCACGAATATTCTTGGAAAAATCAATTGATTATTCAGTCACAGCCTGAGGTACTCCTCAGTATACATAAAGACTGCAGAATTAACTCAAAATACACAGGCTTTGGGAGAAGCTGAGCTGGAATCATATCACACTGTCTCAGAGCAATACTGTTAACTCCTTTATCTCAATAATGTACGATTTCCTGATGTGGTTGAAAATTTCAGCGTACAGAATGCCTCTGAAGTTCATGAGGGGACTCTTCCTTTTCAACTGGTAGATGAAATTAAGTTGTTCTCGGAAGACTTAATTTTCATACCAAGGAATGAATATGGTTGCAAAGCATCAGAGCAATGCAATTAAAATTTATTTTGATTCAGAAAATTTACTATTTTGAGAGATGGTTTCTGTTGTGACTTCTCTCTGCCTACTTTCTTTCCCTCCCACCATCCTCCACAGCTACACAGTAAGAGCTATTTGATATTTTCTAGGTTTCCTTTTGTATTACTATTTTGACAACCTAGCCAGTAATCAAATTTTTGTTCAGTGAGAAAAAAAAAAAATCATTTTCATGCAGAATAGCTAAAGTAAGTACCTCCTGAAAATTTCACACTGTTCATTAAGAACTGTGATGGCAACAGCAGTCAGAAATGGTGGGGGAAGGGGCAGAAGAGAGCTGAATTCACCTCTTGAAAGCTATGAAGAATTGGCGGACGTAGAGAATGAAACTGACTGAACTTTTCTATTCTGCTTTACTGATACATCTTTTGCAGTGTGACTCAGATGATTAAAGCGACACAGTCTGTTTTGATAGAAATTAGGTGATGTAGAAATACATGTATTGTGCATGTATGAGTGAGCAAGAATAAGAGGGGGAGGGAGAGAGAATGAGGGCATATATGCATAGTAAATACAACTTTCATCTTCCCATCATTTTTGCAGTCTTAATAAATACTGGTCATACAATAAAAAATAATTTTGTGCAGTTGCACAGCCAATTGCAAGTCACCTAATGTAATGACCAGGGCTGTGGTCAGCCAATGCACTGTTCTACCTGGAAATACTGCACATGTTGTGGGCAGCAACTGCTGGCCCCTCTCTAGGCAAATAATGCAACCATATTACCTAATAATTCTTCCTGATTGCATTTCAAGACCAGAAAGAATAACTCTGAGACACTACCTAACCTCACATGTGATATGAGACACAGAACGTCCTAAAAAGAGACAATATCTGGGCTGCTATTCCCCACAAAAAAAGACAAAAATAAGTGTTCTTCCTGAATATCCTGAGAAAAAAAGCACACACTGTGCTCTTTTAGTTTCTCAAAATTCTCCACACGCAACCTTTCTTTCTTTCTTTTAACTCTGAATCCATTTATCTGTAATGATTTGACAAGCAAATGCAGTTTAGTGTCTGTTTTGCTTGTGAAGTGTTGATTCCTTGAAACGTTGAAGCTGGTTATTTGTGTTGGGTGCTTGGTCATTGAAGTCATAAAATACATTTTTCTGCTTCCAGACATTGGCTTGAAAATAGTAGAGCTGTGGAGGCAGTGGGCTAACAGCTAGGCACTGTGGGCGAACCTTTTCTAGTGCTCCAATCTGGCTCTATTTTGTTTTCCTTATCCAGATGTGACTTTAAATTCCACTACAGATGCACTATAAGTACTCAAGTGTTAAAACAAAGCCTAAAAAATTAAAGTGTTAAAGTTTCTCATAATGTTCACTCCTCCAGCTACTCAGGCTCATTCATGACAGTTCTCAGGCCTGAAAAAGACCTGGAAAAATAGACAGACTTTGTGGGAAGGGCTGAAGACCAGCATCTCCTGCCTTCTAGGCTAGTTTTCAGTATACCCTGAGGGTTTCGCTTACTATTTCTTGGACATTTCACAGTATTCTGCAGATGTATCTTGTCAGGATGGGGGTAGGAAGGCTGATAAGTAACAGCATCTCACCAAAAGTAGGATATGACCTAAGTTCATATCCAGACAGAACTCTGAAAATCTTAGTTTCTATGTAACCTTACTGGCCAAAACAGTGCAAAATGGGACCAGCATATTAAAAATCTCAATATAGACTGCAGGCAAGGTTGAAAGGGGCTGCAGTAAAAAGGATACAGAATGGAAGGCATTTATCTGAGAAATAGATCTCAGGAACAGGTATACTCATGCATTCTTTAAAAATATGGACAGGAGTTCAAGTGCAATTTTAAGCCAAAACTGAGGAGCTGTGAATCAGAGCAAAAAGGTGGTGTGTACAAACCGAGACTGGATACACAAAAATGTTCACAGAAGCCTATGATCACATTTTTTACTTCTGCTCTTGAATAAACATTTATTTCCTGTTTTACTTAAGTAGACACATGGATTTAGACATTTTCTTGTTACCATGTATGGTGTGCTGTTCAATACACCGCCTATAATCTGATATACATTTCCAAACATGATTCATAAACCAGCTGGCTACTGTTAGATCTATTCTATGAAGAGAAAACTAAACAGGTCTATAGTGTTAGTGATCAGGAAGGAACATCTGTGAATATTTATCTGTTATCAGACCCAGCATTCCTGTCTCCAACCAATAGACTATGCTTACTGACTAAATCGAAGTAAAAAACCGTTTACTTTATTTCTTTTATTGTTGTAAATGCCAATGTAGCACCTGAAGCATTAAAAATGCGGTTGAGTATATATTCAACACTGGGAAAACCTCTTGTTGTTTAGAAGTTTATTTAAAAACAAAAAGTACACACACAACCTAATCTTCCTTCTCATTAATCTTTTAGTGTGGATAAGAAACCTTTGTAAGCAATTAAAATTGAATTTGTAATGAAAAGAGCTTGTTTTACAGAATGCAGTACGGGAAAGCTGCTGTAAAGAGATGATCACAAACCATATGTTAGTGATAAAGGCTTCACTTTATCACCTAGCAAGCTTACCCATACCTGTCACCACTGTAAACAAGCTAAAATAAAAGTTGTGATTCTGGGACTAATACATTGAAATTAACTATACAATTTAAGCTGCTACTGACACTAATAACATTATAACTGATGAGATGAAACATGCTGAAACCAAACCAAACCCTCAGCTAGATTGCTCTTTTCAGGTGTCAGTTTTTGAACTTTCTGTGCTTAAAAATGTAATCTGAGTTCAAAAAAAAACAAAAAACCACAAAACTGGTGTAAGAAAAAAGAAAATAATCAGTTGCCTATATTGCTTTTCAGCCTGTGATAAAGGAAAGGTAGTTACTAAGATTTTCAGATATCCTGAATGAATACAAAGAAGAAAAATGTGTTATATAACAACCCAGATAGCATGTATCTAGCTACTAAATAATGTACTTCAAAACAGATAAGTTGAAAATAAAATGGGAAACACGCAAACCTCTCCATACTCAGTCACACAGGTTTTTCATCACCTTCGTAGCCTGGTGTCCAATATATTTTTGTATGACTGATCACATGTGAAACTTTTCTGTTTCCAAAAAGCTATCTTAATTCTTATGACAAAGACCACTGCTCAGAAGATAATAGGCAAAAGAAACTAAAATCAGTATGTTTAATTTGCTTTTCTGTTTAAATGATTATAATAATTGTAATAATCATAGGTCCTGCATCAGATGACAGCATCTTTGATGTGTTCCTTTTAGGTCCTGAATGTAGAACTTGGTCCTCATTATTGCAGATTTATCCCCTGGTCTACAGCTGTTAGTGCTCAGGCACCCTAAGCGGACTGGATAAGGTTTTATTTGAAGGGAAGCAGCACCATCTATTGCAACCTGATAGCTCAGCTCTAGATGATACAAATGGCAGAGCTGGCCTAAGACCAGTTTTAAACTCTTTCTTGCACTTACTGTCATAAGTTTTCCCCAGACCAGCTTCAAATGAGGTTAGGATCTCAGTTTGTATACAATAAGGTACAGAGACAAGGGTGTGTGGTGTGTGGATGTATCTAATAAAAAAGCACATCTAAGAGACATATCTGTTTACTCTGATAAAATAATAGCATATGCCTAGCCCTGAGTAACTGCTGCTTTTAAATGACTTGGCCAGAGTTTTTATTTCTGAAGTGGGAGGATAATGAAAAGTTAAGAGCATGTTTTATCCAAGTGATAGTCTCTCAAAATTTTCTTTCAGAAGCAGCATTAATGTAGGTGTGCAGTGCAGTATGTTCAAATAATGGCAGTGCTATTGTCATCCATCTATACTTTTGGTTCTTCTCTTTTTCCAGACTGTCTACAAAGCCTGGCTCTGTTCCCAGTATTTTGAAGTCACACAGTTTCACTGCAGCAACAGAATTCCTTGCAAGCAATACTGTTTGGAGGTTCAGACAAGGTGTCCCTTTATATTACCAGACAATGATGATGTCATCTATGGAGGACTATCAAGTTTCATCTGTACAGGTATAGTATAGAAAAGCTAATTTCACTTGTTTTCATAAGTCTAAATGTGAAGGGAGAGTATGAGTAATGTTTCTTTCATTAGCTCTAACTATGAGAGCCTAAAGGTGTTCTTCATCACAAAGAATTTTTGGATGTGCTAGGATTTGAGCCCAGATTTAGTAATGCACATTTATACTACAGCTTGCCACAGCCATTAACTTTACAAAACCAAATTACTAGAATAAATTTGTTCTGGTTATTTTGTACACTCAGTAATTTGGTGGAGGGTTGTTGTTGCTCTGTGTCATGCAGTAGTCAGAGAGAAAAGGCTCTGCTATGCAATATGCAGAAGAAAAGAAAGGCAAAACTAGTTTTTAGTATACTCACCTTTGATCTCCTTCATTCTTATGTCAGATAGATGAAGAATCTGGGGCATAGTATTCAAAACTGTGCAGCAGCTCTTGGAAAGTAAATGTCTAAGGAAAGGTCTTTCACTACTGAAGAATTTTAAGAATCAGTTGTTCACCTGTGAAGAACTGATCTGTTGGTTTCTTCTTGAGCCTTGTTACAATTTGTGAGTATTTTAATTTTAAAAGGCACTGGTCATATAGGTCTATGCATTGATTGATAAAATAGTTTGGTTCCTTTGATGTTCCACCCTGCTTCAAACACTATCCCAGAATGATCCAACCAGAGAGGATATGGTAGACAAGAAATACCTTTAGTACATCTCAGGTACCTCAGATACTATTCTGGGGACTGGCTTCGACTCATCCACACAGAATTTCGGCTTATATCAATGTTATCTGCAGATTTCTGATGCCTAAAGTATCATCCGAGAATCTTGAAGATATTTAGGCAACTTATTCCCACTAAATCAGTAGAAAAACATTTCAACACTTAGATCATTTGACAGCCTGGTCCAAATATCTGAAATTAAACAGTCTTTACCTTAAATTAGGGGTGCACTGGAAATACTGATATTAAATTAATTGCCCAAGGTAAGCTACTCAAAACCACAATAAAATATAAAACCCCATTAATGCTCTATACTATCTCAGAGGCAGATATAATGTTTGTGGCAACTCACTTCACCTTGCACCCTGTGTTTAGATTTAGCGGGATTCTAGTAGCAAGGTATTTCCTGTATTTCTTGAAGATTAAGCCTATTGTACACAATCGAGCAATATGAAAAAGACAGTATAATAAAATGTAAGCTGAGTTACAATTTGGTAGTCATCAATAAGGTGCTTAGCACTTCAATGCATTTTTAAAGTATTAGTAGCCTTCCAATATGCATATGCAGTAAGCAAATGAGCATTATTGTCCAGTTTAAGATAGGACAGTAAAAGCTGAAGTGAGAGACTTAGAGGACATTTTTATCTACAACATGTATATGACATATGTGTGTGAGCATGTATGTACACATGTATGCACATTTGCACACAGACAGAATGGCAAAGAACAAAAAAACAATAACCAAAACCATCCTAGTAATTATTTCAGAAAACCTCTTAGGAAATATATATCTACCTCTACATTTTCCTACTATGTCCCGAAGTCCAAATTCATTCCTAAAACACACAAAATACCTGACTTTGCAAAGATTACTGAGAGTCAATATCTCTGAATTCGGGATGAAAAGCAGATTAAGGAGATTAAACTCATTTTACATACACATGTATATACATACACATGTGTATACAAACTCTACACATAAACTCTATGACTAAGCTCTCACTAGAGTCACTGTAGATCTGGTGTAGTCAGTAGAATTGAGAGCTATTTCATTCAACCTAAGCAGGCATCTGCACCTGATGAGCTGACTAGCTCCCTACGCCCTGCTAACAAGTGCTGGCTGCACTCTATTTGCTGTAGCCGCGGTTAGTTATGAAGGTCTTATTGCAGACACTTAAAATCAGGGTGCCCTGAACCACACCTCAGCAGTCCATAACTAATATCTGGTTGAACTTTTTGTCCTCTCAAGACAAGACCTTCAGCATCAGGAGAGTGGAGGTTGTATTCATGGACCCATAGGAGTCCGCATACTGACACCAGGCAGTTTTGTGCAAGAGGCGGTGCTGAGTGGTACAAGGCTGCAATTCAAACTGGAATACAGGCCCGTTGTCACCCTCTTACTAATCAGCAGCTCACTATAAGAGCACTAGTGTCACTAATGAGAAATCAGATTAATATCTGCTGTGGGACTAAAGAATTACACTTCTCTGCAGCTTAGAAAACAGAATTATTTCATGCAAAGTACAGTGAGTTCAGCAGCAGACAATACTCTACCTCAGCGTAGCTTGTGTCTTGACAGTTATCGCAAACTCCTTTTGCAGAAAAGCGACTGAAAGCAGGTCACTCACAGCTTGAGGCCCCTCTCTGCTGTGCTTTCTGTGAGCTGCTGTCTGGCAGACATGTTCTGGGATTTTGAGTACTGGTCCTGCTCTTTCTGGCATGGATGAAATTTGCTGATAAAACCAAAAGAGTCGCATCAACAGTATTTCTGTTTAAAATTTAGGTGCTATAGATGGTTGTCTGGTGTGTCCATTCAACCTAAGTTTACTGTGAAGCTGGTCACTGTTGAGCTCTGCTATAGGAAGCACAGCAGGACCGAAGTCTATGTTGAGGAATTCCTCAGGAATGGCAGTTTGCCACAGGCCGTCACTCATTTAAATTAGGCTTGGATACCTCTACTGTTCCTGTCTCCCACGGTATCCCATGGAGAGAAATGCTACATGTCCTGTTTTGAAACTTTTACTTACATTTTCAGAGTGATACAGCAAGAACTGAATTGTGTTATGTTGATATGATATTTTTTTTCCCCATGACACTAATGAAAGACTAGCTGTATCGCTAAGGAACACTGTTAATTATGAAATATTGTCTGGAGAAAAAAAGGAGTCCATCTGCTTATTGGATAATTTATCTCTGACAAACGTCAAGAATTTGTGGATTCTGATTTTCTTTAATAATATTTTAGAAGTAATAGTTTTATAGTAAGGGCTTCCCTTCCTCCTCTCCATGGTAACAGACTATTTCCTCTAAGGTCCAGTAGAGATTTAGGTTAATGGAAAGACAGAGGACTGATTTCTGTAACACATTTTAATACACTGTGGAAGGCAAGTAAGAGGGAAAGGTGTACCCATAATAGCTGGTTTTATTTGATGTTGACTACAGTACAGAGTGCAGGATGCACATAGATAGACTACACGCTAATTTCCCATGGCAGCTAAACAAGAGGCTGGTGTGGCTTCATGTCACCAGCAGTGCTGGGAGCTGCTGTGGTGATACTGCGCTGCTCCCTCCCCGTGCACCCCTGTACCACCGTAGCAGTGAGCTGGGGTGCAGAGACACCTCCTGGACGTGGGGCCAGCACAGCACTGGCTGACAGGGAAACCACATACTTGTTTTTTTCTTGCAGGGCACGGCAGGATTTTTTCAAGGTTGGAGGCTGTACAAAAAAAAAATAATCTGGAAGCTGTAAAAATAAATAATAATAAAGGTTTTATCCCTCCTTAGAAGGTCCATGAGAAAATAGCATAGGACTGGCTACTGCAAAAAAAAAGAAATTTTGCAGTCATTGTTATTCTTGACAATATTAAATGTATTTAAATAAAAAATAATGTTGTGGTTTATAATGTGGATTAATAATGACTTCTTGGAAATTCGTGAAGGACTGGTATAATGAGTAAGAAGTATTCTGCCCTAAGAATGCCTTCCTTGATATGTCTTCCTTGATTACCTCAAATGAAAGTAGATAGTGGGAAAGGAGAGGGGATGCTACACTAGTTGCATATCACTGGAACTTGTCTCGTAGAAATGCATGTGAGTATGTGAGACATCTGCAGTGCAAAAGAAAGTACTTCAGAGATTAATCAAAACAATCAGAATCACAGTGTGGTTCTGATTATGGAAACATGCAGTTGGCTAGAAAGAACTTTGTGTTCCCCTCTCCATCCTTCCTTCTAGGAAATAGAAGGAAAAAAGGCGGTCTTTCCATGAAACACTGTTCTGGAACATATTATTTTTTATATTAATTAAAATTGAATGGTTGCTTTCATTTTAGACCTTTGGAGTTTATATCCATATGATTACGGTTTCCAGTGATTTCATTTAATGTTTCTTTCTGCAGCTCAGATGTCTAGAATTGCCCACGCAAAACAGATTTTTATTTAAGGGAGATAATAATAGTGTTTAGACATACATACACATACACATGGCAGATTACAATTAGTGAGTCCCATGCAAAGTTCCAGGTCAGGGTTTTTAATTCTGACTCCTACAAAGACAGTGTGCATACCAGTGGGATTGTTTTCTTCCATAGACAGTTATCTTTCCTTTTTTTTTTCTCCAGTATGAATGGGAGATGTGGAAGATTTCTTTCACACATACTCTTTGAGTGTGGAAAGAGAGCTGAAAGATGTATGAATCTACATACAAAGCACTGGGAAGAGACTGGTTATAATTCACTTTTCTCGTGCCTTCAAAATTTATGTGGCTCATCATCTGGCCTGGGGACTGGTCCATCCCTTGAACTGTTTCTGTTTGGCTTGCTGCCATCTCCCAACAGCGACAGAGAGAGGATGCAGAAGCCATGAAATCTTTCTTCACAGGCAAAACTATCCATTCAGGCCTGAAGTTTGCTCAGCCCAGAAAACATGAAAGTTCAGTTTCCACCAAATGAGCAGTAGAGATGGCCAAAGAGTGGGGAGAAGAGATTACCTTTCCTCTGCACACACGACCTTTCCCTGAGCAGCCAGTATATGCCATCAGCACTAACTCTGCAGCTGATCTGCATTAGCAATCTGATTCAGGAGTGTACTTTTGAAGCAAATCTCCCATTCATGCTCCTTGCTGTTTGACTTGCACTTGGGAGAGGTCTTGGAGGATATGAACTGGGTTCCTTTGGATTAAACTGAAGTAGGAGATGTGTTAAGGGCTATACTACCTCCCAACCACTAATGCACATTTGGTCTACAGAATTAGATTAGAGCTGGAGTGAGGTAAAACTCTTTCAAATGCATTTAGGCTTGACACAAGATACTTAGCACCAGCTGTTCCATTATACAGATCTTCTTCTACCCAAAACTACTTGTTAATACAGATATAACCTATTCTGGCTGCTGGCAGACCAGTCCCAAAACTGCTGTCCATGTGCCAGGTCTGGACCACTTTAGAGTGCAGAATTAGAACTAGCTGTGTTGCTAAGGGCTTTCTTTCTATTGACCAAGACTTACGGTTTCTTTGTGCCTTGTGGCATAACAGGGCCATCACCCAGCAGCAAGTATCAGGCAGGAAATATCAGCCACATGCTCACAGCCTTTACCTGTACAACAGATATCATGGAATTTAATTGAGCACTTAAGTTCCTCTGTGAAGGAAAGGAAGGGAACGTAGTGATTAGCAATGAAGCAGAGATGTGTTGCATTAGCTTCTTCCAAAACCAGCATGACACCTTCAGGTACTTCATAAGAGCAGTGTCATCATAATGAGTCTTCTGCTACCAGGAGAATCAAATTTGTCTACTCTTCTGTGATGAACAGGCTTCTGATACTTTTCAATGTAGAAGGAGAAAGTAAGAGGAGAGAAAAGGTAGGTGATTCAGGAGCTTTGAATCACACATATCTTTCCTTTCAGTCCATATTAAATTAGGCTCCTAATTTCATGTGTTCCAATTAACATCTCAGTTGCTTGGAAACATAATGTGAATATTCTCCATACATCATTTTTTGCAAATATCAGTAGCGTCCTTAGGTGATCCATGTGAAATGATACTTTCTTAGAAATTCCTCCTCTTTTAGAGTAAAGAAGAGTATTCACCAGAAATGGAACTGCCAGTCACACTTCATAGCACACATAGAGACATAATGTTTCTAAGGACATAGTAAGAATTATTAGAGACAATTCTCACCAATCTGTAGAAGGAGTTTTTTGACTAACAAAGCTCAACAAGGGTATTGGGAGCAATTGGTTAAATTGCAGCATCCTCTCAAGGGGGAGATGTGTGTCTGGGTTTCACCAGCATGTTTAGCTATAGAGTGTGTTTCAAAACAGATGCCCTGATTTCAGCACAACTTGAAAAGCAATTTCTTCAAGAAAATGTTTTATATACAATGCAGCACAGTCTATCTTTTCCATGTAGAATGATTCAAGAAGAGAAAATTTCTGAAGTCAATCCACTTTATACTGTTCTTGGCAAACTAAGATGAAAAAAAAAATACATACTTGATCCAAATTCATACTTTAAAAATCACTCGTAATAATGTGTCATTTGCCTCCTGCCTACATTTCTTAGTAGGTCCTAAAATATCAAAATATTAAGCTAATATAGACAGCAGGACAAATCCCATTTATGTTTGACAAGCATGGTTTAAATTGTTACTAGCTATGAATCTGCCTACAAGGAAAATTTGACATGGTTTTTCAGCAGAACCTGTCAACTAAATAGCTCATATTTTAGAGTCTAATGTGCTTCTGGTCTTGAATATTGGGGCTTTCCCATGAATGTGGTCCAATACCATAAGTTTACTAGCTGCAAACATTTTCCTACAAAAACAACCAGGCAATTAACCTGCTGATATCCCTGAACTTTCTATTCTAACACAGTACTTAGATATGTATGACCCTTTCCTTCTGTGTCATATCACAGTAGTAAATCCTTCTGATCAAAAACTGTACAAAATAGAAGCAAAACAAAAAATGTTAGCTAGAAGCAAATTATCTCACCCTTATCTTGTATCTCAACATAGCAAAGCAAAAAAAGTTCATTGTATAGCCCTGAGAGTCAGGTATTTACTTATTTTTCTGGCTTTCAGCACTCAGTTTTACAGGGATAACACTGATTTACACCAGCAGGAAGAAATTGGTCCTGTACATATTTTAGGAGGAAAAAAATCCATGCATGGTGAAGAAACACAATGACTTTTTCTTGAATGTGGGCACACACAGAGGAAAATATTCCAGAGGCAACTATCTGAAATAGTCACCAACGTACATCAATAAAAGAAAATTAAAACACAGCAACCCAGATCTCCTCCAACAATTGGAACGGAGTCTGAAATGGAACTTAACTTTTTCAGAAGAGCTGAACAGCCTTATTCACCAGTTCAAGAATAATTTCTTTGACTGAAAGATAATCTATTGATCTTTAAGCCTTCTTCTACATTTCTTTTTATTACTTTTTGTAATATGAAGGGTATAAAATACATGTCTAAACAGAAACATCATAATCTGCCACAGACAGTAATTTAGAAATTGAGAGGACCATCTGGGAAAAATCAAAGAGTGTTGGCTATCAGATCAGATGTAAGCAAGCAGTGAAATCTAGTCATATAATATCTAATGTGTTCTCTTGCCTTCTGTAGTTGGGAAATGTGAATATTGAAAGATCAGAAACAATTTCTCAGAAAGAAATGCCGTGCATACTGCTGGTGTTCACTGACACAATGATGTCACTGCTGGATGGATCACTCTTGGCAGACATTATTTACTTTGGGCTTACAATAAAATGGAGCATTCAAAACTTCTGGTACACTACATCTACTTATCTCATTTCTTCTTCTAGTTCGTGGTCTTTTCTTCAAGCACAAGAAGCTTGGTATGCCTCTCAGGATCATCAGAAATCTATGTTAAAAAGGGCCACGGTTTAGAGTTCTGTAGAAGTAAAATGAGGAAAAACCATAACATATAAGATCTTGGTTTATTTCTGTGGTCTTGCAAAATACGTATCCAGCAATGACAACAAATATGTCAACCAGACCAGTTTCCTTCAGTGTCGAATAGTATGGGTCCATAGCTCTTTCTTTAGCAAAGAAACCATGTGGGTCAAGCCAGGTAACTGCTGCAGATATAGATCCAGCCACAAGCATGACACATCCTGACAGTGTTCAGGTGAGATGTAGAAATGTAACCACCTCTTTTGCATGCTGGTTCCTATGCAAAAGAAATGCAAGTGCTCAGGCAGAAACCACAGCATTCTCTGAGTCAGCTGGAGACCTGGCTGATCAGCAGACCATGGATGCAGAGACAGTCTTTGTGATTTTCATTCTTGAACAAGAACTTTTTTGCAGTTTGCTGCTTTTCTCCCAAAGCTGTTTCTGCACAAAGTGAATAATTCTCATGCTGTCACTCCTTTTTCTTCCAGTATGATTCAGCTGAGCAGGATGCATGGGATTTCTCTACAGTCATGTCTCCATTAACATAATCTCAGTCAAACGAGTAGCTTAATTCTTGCATCAGCCTTACTAACACACACCCTACAGGCATAACTGCTGCACTGGTCAACAAAATGTTATCTGCATGTAAAAAAACCTATCCAGTTACAAAGCAAAGAGATAGCTTTTACATGAACTTCATGAGCGGTAGTATATCTGTCTGGAGAGTGGTTTGATACCAAAAAATATCCTGCCAAATTCTAGATCCTTGATTAACATCAAGGTCCGAGAACCTCCATATGTACTAATCTTTCTGTTGGTGAAATACAGGTGAGTGCTGGGAAAAATTGGGAAATTGAGATTCAGAGCTGAGAATTTTAAATGAAAAGTGAAAAGCAAATTAGATTTCAAGTCAATAACAATTAGTAAATCAGTGTCAGAAATACATTTACTGAACATCCAGGTAATACATAGAGTATTGGTGTCTACAAACTGAACTATAAAGACAGAAGAGGAAAGGGGAAGACTTAGTGGTTTGGTGGGTAAAGATACCCTTTTTATTTCTTATCCCAAACTCTGTATCCATATAAAATGTTTTGATAAAAAAATGAACTAGTTTTTTCCTCCCTGGTTTTCCAAGGCTGATGTAGCCTGTTCCCAGGGTTTCTGGCAGGTCATGGGTTTGTAAATCTCTGAATAGACTGACTTCTTAGATCCAAGGGACCAAAACCGATAGTTAAGGCTACAAACAAGTATGTGGTGAAGCAAAATCATGAAGTTTTATTATTTCAGTGCAACAGCTCTGAGTTAATTTATCTGAATGTTCTGCAACTGTTAGATGAATAGTGATTCTGTAGTTAATTGATTATTGAATATATAACTGCAAATTCAAAATCTAAATTAAATTGCTGAATTGAAATAAAGACAAAATGTAATTTTGCATTAAGGAACAAGTTCAATGCAGCTTTGAATGTGGAGTTGCCTTCCATTTATGATTCAGTAAGTATATATGAACTATTTACATACCTTTTGATTGCCAACTTGTATACATAGGCTTTGATTTCAAAGGAGGTCTGAGTTTTCCTAAAATGAGAAAGACAGCAAATTTAGTTTGAATGGTAAACAAGTCCCAGTGGGATCAAAGCATTAACCATCCTCTGTGTCTTTTCAATTACCAGTAATCGTTTGAGCTACTGCAGTCACAGAACAGATTGTATAATTACCTGCTCTGGGAGAAATCTCCTGTATGTTACCATGTTTAAAAACACATGTATGCACACAAAAATCAAAATATTTGTCTCAGAAAATACGATGTTAGCAATAAGATGCTTTATTACACTTGCAAAAAACAACTGCCCACAAGTTCCAAAATGCAACAGAATCTCTTGAAAAACATGAAGTACATTCAGTGATGATCTGAGAGAGACAAAATAATTTTCAGCCTTTGGTACATTGCCTTAAGTATCTGACTGCACAGGTGCAAACATGCCTTGATTCCCTACAGGGTAAAAACTGACTTTATAGAAAATCAAATAAACTGTTCTCATTCCTGTATCTTTAAAAATTGTAATTATTCCAAAAATAGATGCAACTTTATTTGGATTCTTGTATAACATAATAGACTGTTGTGTCAGCTATGTGAAAAAGTGCTAGTCTAGGTTTAATCTGCATTTTAACATGCTCAGCATGCCTAGTGCACTTTTTATTTAGTTGCAGATCAATATTATGGAAGTAGGAAGTTCAATTTTATCTTAATTTAAGGCATGCTGGTTTTCTTTACAGGTTATTCACAAAATACAAGCAGTCTGGTGCCTGGACCTAGCAATCTTACACCTAAATTTGTATGCATTGCTTTTTGAAAGTAATATCATTGTTGTGATACTTCAAACAAAATGCAATTCTTCTTCTGAGAAATCAAGTTAATTTATAAATTATAGTAATTGTGTAGCTGCTTTCAAAATCTTTATATTAATATTTCAACACAGAAAGTTTTTTTCCTATTAAAACCCAGCACTACCATAGAGTAATTATTTACTGCAAAATGAAAACACTTTATTTTTGTGTGTCTCACCTATGGAAAGGTATTGTCCACTATGTTAGACATTCTTGTATTTCACCGTTAGTTAAACAGCCTAGTCAGGTTCTTTTAGTTTATCAGAAAAGAAGACATATAAGAAGCAAACAGAACGCTCTGATTATGTTACTCTTCTATATAGCAATGCAGACAGCATTGACAATTTCCAAAAGGACAGTTGTACCTTTTGGAAAAGACAGAATTCCTCTAACTGTTAAAAAATTCATGATTGGATCAGGCTGAATAACTCAGTAAAGTTCCAAAGGCAGAAATAGCCTACATGTATAGTCAGAAATATCAAGAGAACCAATTATTGCATGGCAAAGAAAGATCATTCTCACCTCTGGGATATGCCGAAGAGAACATCCCTGCTAGAAGAACACAGCTGAGGTAGGGTAAACAAGTAGCCTCTGAACAGCTCTGTTTGGAAACTGTTCCTGTGAAGCTGTTAGGTCTGTACTGGGGTTTGACAATCAATATTGTCAATATTGTCAGTATATCAATTATTTGGCTTTTAATGCCTCTGTTTTCACGGACAATGTTATATACTCGTAGTGCTTGCAGACTGAGGAAGAATCTCAAAATCCTTTCAGATTTTGTGGAAATATCCATTGTGCTTAGTTGTTACTTCATCATTAGTTGTTAGTTCCCAAAAAATGAATAATTCAAATATCCATATCATTCAAACATCAGTCATTACTTTTTAATGCCATTTCTTTACACAACCATGCTGTGTCATACTTCTGTGGAATGATCTTTTCATGCTGCTTCATTAGACAACACATATCCCTTCAACATGCTCTAGTATACAAAATGGCAAGTGTTTTGAAGGCCTCAGGCTCACCCGAAGTGTGGATTCGATGGCTTAGACTAAGCTATCGACTGTTGCTTTGAGCTACCAACTTCTGCCAGTCTTCTTGTGCCTGACGCTTATTTTCCTTTGTGTTTCCCCTACAGGGCTCTATGAAAACTATCCAACCAATGCAGAACCAGAATGCTGTGATGTCAGATGGGGACTATTATCAGATCATCAATCCAAAGGGACTATAAAAACAAGTGGCTCAACAATGTGTCACAGGACATCGCTCACAGTTTCATCAGCATCAAGACTGTGTAACAGCAGACTTAAACTGTGTGTTCTTGTATTAATTCTCTTACATACAGTACTTACAGTCTCAGCAGCACAGAACTCAACAGGACTGGGTTTTGGAGGCATAACAACTTTAGAAGATAATTCAACTAATGAGGAATAAAAGGAAGGATTCATATGATAGAAATACAACAGGCCCAAATGACTACAGTCAAAACTAGCAAGGACTGAGTGCTTTAACCTCAGATCTCTTCTTGAATGACCTTTTGGGTAAAATGAAAAGAATGGGCCACTACCCAAACAAGGACACATGAACACAGCTTTTTATTGACTAAAAGGCTGTATGGTGACTTAAATTTCTCACACCATTTTATACACTGTGTTTTAATGTTTGGAGTTTCTTTTTTGTTTGTTTTTTGCACTTGTTAATACAGGATTTTATTTTTGGGACGGTTTCTCAAAGCTAAATTAAGTCTTTTCTCTGTCGATATATTTCTAGTCATTGTGTGTGTTCATCTGATAGTTCTGTCTTTTATGTCCTGTCAGTTTCTATTAGAGGAATGACTGCTATGATTCCATGACATAGCAAATAAATAAATAAATAAATTTTAAAAACCACAAAAAAAAACAAAAAAAAAAAACCAAAAAAACCCCAAAACCCATAAAAAGAACAACAAAACAAAATTTAACAAAAAAAAAAAAAAAAAAAAAAGAAAAAAGAAAAAAAAAAGCAACCAAAAAAATACCTAAACAAACCTAACTGTCCTCTTACCAATGGGAACCATTCATCTCCTTTCCCCTTCCCATCTCCCATCGCAGACAACATACATTTGCTTCTGTCTGTGTAATCACAATGAATGGGTACACAATTCCAGTGTGCCTCTGCCACTGTTGCACAAACCAGTTGACTGAGCAAACCCAAAAGGAGCATGAAGGGGGTTCCTTTTAGCTGAACAAACAAGTGCTCTCCTTATAAGGTGGGATCGGACAGTTAAAAAATGTAAAGAAATATATAACAAACTGTTGCTCCAATACCCGTTTTGAAGAAGTCCAGTCCTTTCTCACTGGTCAGTTGAACAGGAGCAGCCTTTTTTAGATATGCTATGTAAAACCAGTTATGCTCAGCAAGTTGAGTAGTTGGGAAGCCTTCATATTGGAGGTGAAGGATTGGCATTCATTGTGAATTACGTTTTGAGTTCTGCTGTCACATAACCAGCAGCTTTCCATAAGGAATGGGAGCAAAAAGCTTCCAAAATCCAAGTCTTTCTGTCTCAACAAAATTACACTAGAAGCCTTTGAGCATCTACAATACAAAGTATCTCTTTGGTTTTGATTCCATTGTTTTTCTAATATCTACATGTTGTTGAAAGTTACTCTAGTTATTAAGGGTGCACAAGAATGTGTTAGCACAGATAAAGAACTATTTTTTTTTAAATATATAGGACAACAGTTTTCATAAATGTGCAATAAAACCAGTAAAGATATACTAGGATATGAGTAGTCAAGAGAAAAGATTGTAATATGATTGCTGATTTTTCGTTGTTTGGGGTGATTTTTAATTTGTTTACTTTTATTTTTGTGGGAACATTTCACCTGCCGAGTGTATGAGAATTTGCTTTTTTTAAAGGCTTTTTAGAGTTTACAGTAGAATCTATGGAAGGAAAAGTTAATAAGGGCTGTTTTTAAAAACTTTACATTCCTTCCTATTCTCTAACTACACTTGGGAAGTGCACTTTAGAGATGTTTGCTGTGTAGCTGGGAGATGAAGGAAAACTATAGAAAATGTTCTCTTAGGAAATAAAATATAGTTACCTACTTTCTAGCTATGAAATACCCCTTGATAAATATTAATGTTGTAAGAACATTTAATCACTGGTGCATAATGCGTTTTTGTATACACTTTATGGTCTGTTAAATTCTGGAAAAAAAGCAGAAGGAAGATAACCATGCTGCTTAAGCGGTTCAAGATACACATGTTAAGCTGCGAAAGCTCAAATATTTTGCAAGATTATTTGTTTTGATAGTGTTTTACTACAACCTGGACTGAGGAGCCTAAAATGATCTGTGCAAATATGACAACAACAAAAAAGCACCAGCTAATGCAAAATTCTTCAGCACTGCTTTGTTTCTATAATTCCTCCCTTCCCTTCTTTGCACATGCTATATTTTGTTCAATAAAACATGGTGCTTTTTAGTTATTTTATTTTCTGTTAGAGGCACATGTATTAATTACATTGAATTAATGCAAAATTGGGGAAAAATGTAGAAACGCAAATGAAAAAGCCTTAACTAGTGGTAGAATGCAGACTTTTGAAAGGACACAGACGTTACTGAAAACGATGGAGCAATAACTGGGCAGTGCTCTGGTACTGTACAACAGCTGATGAGTCACACTACTGAGAAAGCTCTTACTAGGTGAGCTCTTGTTCAACTGACCTCTTAATTCTAGTAAGTGTACATGGTCAGTAAACAGTTTGTTATAACCTTTATCTACCTCTGCTGTGCAAAGGCCATCCAACATCCATTTCTGTGATGTTCCTCATGGTTTTTTGTTCACACCATTACTCACTGTCATCTATTTTTACACTGTACCAATACAGTAGCAAGTCTGGTTCATCCCAATTGAATTGACACATGAAGAGTTATTATTTCTGTTTTGCCTCATGGTGAATTAATGTAGAGAGCTACCTTTAAGGCATTTTCTTTCTTCTTTCCTGCTCTTCTTCATCCTTCATCCCTTATTTTTCTATAAAAATGTTTTTGAGTCGTGTCAGTGAAAAATATGACTCCTCCACTGCTTGGCTACACTCAGTCATGTGTAATACAATACGAGAGAGACATGAGGAAAAACAGTGACAACATCATCACATGCATAAAGTAGCCAAATTAAACTTGGGCAAAATGAAGCAGAAAACAATTACAGACTTTCAATTATTACAGAAGTACAAGATGTAATAAATTCCTCCCCCTCTCCCCACCTGGGGTTAGTGCCTGCAGTTCAACGGTCTGTGAATTTTGTCATCTTTTTGAGATCTATTTCTTTAATTTTTGAAACAAAGAGTCATGTTGCAGAGGTGACTACTGCTGGGGTATCTGTTGCAATTTTCACTCCAGCAGTGTGGTATGCAGCTTCTCTTGGTGGCACCTGGGACATCAGGAGTAGACAAAGACTCTTCTATGAAGTTAAGCAACACGTAATCATGTATGATGCAAAGTTTCATTCCATCCATTCCTCATTCGTAATAGTTTTCCTGGCACAAACTTAAGCATGCTTGAAATTGTGCACATATTACTTTTTTGCCAGAATAAATTTGCATCTTGCCACTGCTGTAACTGCCATCTTGTTCCATTTCTCCTTGTACTGTATGCCTAATACATACATGATAAAGAGCTGGCTTAACAAAGAAGTAATACTAACAAATTTCTGCAAATGACTGATGAGAAGAAAAAGGAAAAAATAGGGTACTATTTATTTTCTGATCATATGGAAGAGAGAAATTTCCCATGCCTTTTATCTTATTTTCTGCAATAGGGAAAATCCAGATTTTGTGCAATATGTTAATACTGCTAAGCCAAATGTCATATAACACAACCAGAGCTATATGTTATTCCTTATTGCATTTGCATTTGGTAATACATTATATTGACGCCTTTCTTTCATTAAAGACACAGTATCTTTTTTTTTTTTTTTTTTTAAATATATAGCAGGTGAAGGCTGTCCTTCTGCACGCCATAATTTAAAGACAAAAACCAATAAAGTTTTAGAATGAAATTTTAGTTCTATAAATGATGAAACCAAGCCATCAGCTGCCAAAGAATCTGTGCAACAATAGTTACAAACCAAACAAATTCTCAAGAAATTCCTTCTCGAGAGTTAAAAATAATGTTATTCGAAGTGATAAAAGAAGAAAGAATAAGAGCTGTATTTCAAAGAGCAGAGATGGCAGGTTTCATCTGGTACACGATGTGGCTCTCAGCTTATATAGTTACACTCTTCTATTAAAAAGTGAGGGACAAGAACATTGTCTTCTGCTCTCTCTGTATTTGTTATGATAACAAATATTCTTTTTATAAGCATTGCCTCTCTGCACAGAAGATACCTACTTATTGTGAGAGCTGAAGACAGCTTATGTCCATGCACTCAAATTTACACAGTGAAACCTGTCCTAAGTGACTACCCAAAGCACAAGCAAAAGTAATTTGCGTAGTAGAGGTAGCTTTATGAAACTGAAACAAATTTGTCTTAGGAAATTTTGAGATGCATTGAAACAGTAGCCTAAGCACGGGGTCTGTGTGAAGGTGCCTGGTCCTTACTGCAGCTTTCACTGTTTATCATAGAATCACAGAATCATTTAGGTTGGAAAAGATCTTTAAGAGCATCAAGTTCAACCATTAATGCAGGACTGCCAAGTTCACCACTAAACCATGCCTCTAAGCACCACATCTACACATCTTTTGAACACTTCCAGGGATGGTGATTCCACTACCTCCCTGGGCAGCCTGTTCTCATCAGTGCCCCAGCCCTGTGATGAGTCCTGCACAGGCAGGCTTCAAGCTGGGCTCAGAGTCTTGCTGACTTCAGTGGGTCTCAATACAGGTATAGGCATGCACCCACAAAGAATTCATTGTAGCACATAGGTTTCAATTTGTTGTCCCATCGTCTACTCAGGAATTGCTCGTGGGCATAGTGCATCAACAGAGGATCACTGGGTTCAGGCTTAGCCAACTGAGCCTTAACAAGAGACTGGCAATGACATATTAACAGTGAATATTTCTGCTTTATCATTATTGTCTACTATTATATTAGTTTGGTGAAGGAGTGGTTTCAAAATTTAGCTAGAAACACAGAGGACAAACACAGAAACTTCATCATTGTGGAGATGAAATTGAGAAGCCTTTCTGGGGTAAAAAGAGACTCTGTCACCTGTCAGTAGCTGCCAGGAAACTGCAGTATTTTAGAAAAGCTTGGGAAAAAATATGTTCAGTTCTGAATATAATAGTTCTCATTAAAGCTAAATTTTTGGATGGCAAATAGGACTGGAGTGTGTACCATCTCGACTGAGGGATTTAATTTGCCAATATATTCTGCAAAAACTCTGAGCCACCATGTTTACTGAACACCTCTAAGTTTTCCAGTATTTTCACGCTTTTTTTCAAATTCTAATAGGCTTGATCAGTCCATGAAGGGGGAAGAAGGGAGAGAGCTACTGTGAACGACAAAACAAAAACAAACAAGCTAAAAAGCTGGGGCAACTTGGAAAACGCATCTGAGAAACAAGATATACATCTTCAAAATGTAACAAAGATACAAATAAAATAAAAGATGCATATGTAGGTGTAGATCCATACAGAAATAGTTCTATTTCAATAGAGAGAGAGGAATTTATGTTCTCCACAATTATTACAAATGCAGCATATGTAAAGTAAAAAAAAAGAAGGATAAGACCTATAAAATAAATAGGGCAAAACTGTTATATTTATATTCCTTACTATGAAGTGTGAATTTCCAGGGAGAATTTCAGCAGCAGAAATATATTTTGTAACAAGAAAAGTAAAAACTTTGGGGGAAAGGGCATATTTGGTTATTCATTTTACCATCTTGCCTCCACTCCCGTAAGCTTAGTAGGGATTTGTCTGAACTTTACATTGAAATCCTTGACTTTTGCAGAAAGGTCCCAGCACAGACTCCATCTCAGAGGTTCCAGTGGGTGTCAGTAGTGCAGGAGGTCTCAGTCACGGGTCCTAAGGGAGAGCCTCCATTCAAAGTGCTGACTGTACTTCAGCCTCTTCAGTGCACTCTAGATTCTCATTCTTGTAAGACTAGATTCGTCTCTTGGACATACACGAAGTGGCTCAGTTTTCTCTTCAGAGGGGACTGTGCTTGTCCTGCTCACATCTTTTGTCTCAGTCAGGCCCCATTACAAAGGTCAGAGGAACCAGTACTGTGCTTTAAATGCAATATGGGCACTGAACTCCCCAACCTGAAATAGGATTAAAATGATAGGCGTGCATTGTAACCAGCCCTCTGAGTAAGGGCAAAGATTTTATCAGCTGTGTATGTCTTCAAATCCTTTTGCTATTCTCACACCAAGGACTATCTCAGCAGAAGGAAGAAGAGATTTTTCAATTAATTGCTGTCAAATGTCTCTGTGACAGTTCAGACATTACCCCTCCCAGCTGCCCCCCAGTATGATTTTGCCAGGATTTATCCTCCCAGAGTAGGATAAGAAGACGTGATGTCCCATTCCAGTGCAAAATGAGGGGCATCTGCATGAAGACCAGATTGCCAACTGGAACATCTCTAACACAGGCACACATATCTTTCCATTAAGTCTTCAGCAGTGGGGGAAACCAAAGAAAGGGTACTCTCTGTCAGAGGGATAAAGCAGGCAGCAGAAACGTCTTCATACACTGCTGCAAGATTTTTCTGAATGTATCTTTAGCCAGGATGACACTGAGCATTGCAACACCAAACTCCTTTGCATCTTGTAAGTGGTGAATATACGCCTCTGAATTGAGCTGGATGAAGCGTGATACACAATAGGAGTTGTTGATATAAAAAGAGAATGTACTGCGGAAGGTGCCACCTAAGCCAGTGGTCCACACTGAACAGGACAGTGTTATTTTAGCCCTGCCCCCTGAGTCATTCTCTGAGCATCCAGAAAGTGCTTGTCTCCACCAAGTATTCATATATCTGAAGTTTTTTACTAGACATAGGCTCCTACACCAGCTTTTTTTGCATGAAATATGGATGGAGGATGAGCTGATAACTCTATACCAACTAGATTGCAGTGACTGGGTCTCCTGTGAATGCGCATCAGTCCTCTCTAGTCAGCAGGCTAGTCTTTACTGAACAAGAAAGAAAAAGAAATCTGTTTCTTTCCTGGTATTGCTCCGGGACACAAATTGATGAACTATTAATTGGCCTAGTAAAAATATGCAAGGTCTGGTACTGCACACATGGAGAGAAATGCTCTTTTCCTCTTCTGAGGAATGTTGACAGTTTATATATTAAGCAGTCAATAACCTGACAGCATTACCTAATTTTGACAGCATTTATTATCATTTGCACAGGGAATACAGGTTCTCAACCATGTGTGTTGAGTTCTAGTTATTTCAGCTGATGGTGAAGAGCACCTAGCACTTTATAGGACCAGGTTCTTATGTGGTAGTGGTACTTAACTATTGTCAGCCACTAATCAGCTTTCCAGGAAAATCTGAAAAGAAAGCAGAGAAGCTACATCGGTTGGAAGATACCAAACCTGTGATCAATGGGAAAAATAGTCACTAGTTTTTGCGGGTTTTGGAGAAGACCAGTAAAACAAAACCAGAAGAAAAAAATCGTCTTTTCTTTCTCCCATTCCTTCCCTCCCTTCACCTTTCCCTTTCTCTGATAGTCTCACTGGTCTGACCTAGGACATATTTTTGCCTTAGTAGCCCTCTGAAAAATGAAATGCATTTGATAAAATGTAAAGCTCTCCTACTTTATATTTGCTACACATGCAGGAAAAAGAAAATAAAATTATTTTTTCATTCACAGAGAGATGTTCTCCCATCAATTTCCTATCCATCACTAGTCCACAGGTCCACTGAATTCAATGGGACTCATGCTTTTCATTTAGGTGGAACTAGAATTAATGCCATGGATGAAGACCTGCCAGTTTCAGTGTAAGTCCTTCCACTGACTTCAGGGAGGATTTGGAAAGCCCAAGGTCCCTTTGAGCACTTATAAACTCACATGGATAAGATAAATAAGCATGTCAACAGCTGAAGGATTGAAAAGTTCCAAAGGTTTGTCCAAGTGGTTGGTCAAATAATTAGCTGCAGCTCTATGCAAAAGTCATGTTGAGCCAAAGCTTTGAGCTTTGATTTGATAGACCTTTCTTTTTTCTGAAATCTAACAAGCTTCATTCAGGGTTTGAATATGCAAAAACTTACACAGGATTATAAATACAAGAAGAAATATTGGGGAAAAAATGACAATATTTTCACTCCTACAAGTGAAAATTAAATTGAAGAATACTGAAAATTGCATTTTTTATTATTAACCCTTAAAGACAATTTATTTATGTAGTTCTTCAGAAGCTGCTTGGTTATATTTGTTTGTTTTCCTTCAGTTTGTTCAAAACCAGATTTTTGGCTTTTTAAAGATTCAGATTGAACTATGCAGCTACAAATTACATGCTTATGTTAACAGATTTGCAATTAACATTATTCTACTATTCTTTTATTCCCAAATTGTATGAACAGAAAGCTCATGTTAAAAACAGATTTAATTAACTGTGTTTAATCTTGTTTCCTTTTTCTTTTCCTTCTATTTTTTGTTTTTTCTTTCTTCAGAATTAAGGACTGGATTTTATTTGAAATGGGCTAAACTGGCATCAGTGTTTTTTAACTATATGGAATGTCCTATGATTCTTAGCATTGAAAAGAGGGCTATGTGGTCCTGTCAGGAAAAAAAAAAAAAAAAAAAAAAAAAAGAAAAAAAAGAAGCTGTAAATTGTAATAATATATTAAATATTGTATTATTATAGCAACTTTAGTTAATCAACTAATACTATCTTTAATTTTTTACAGAGAACTTTGATGAAATAATTTATTACAATGACTCACAGAAAAACTTGTTTTCAAAATGACAGGATAAACTGTTGAAGATTGTGAAAAAATACTAAAAATAATGCTCTACTAAGAATAAATTTAAAGATGCAAACAGTGAGTCTGACTTTTTGGGTACTAGGGATTTGTGAATGAAATTAAACCCAAGGGGAGGAGGGAGGAAGGGGGATAATGATTTTAAATAATGATTAAATTTAACCAACTTTCCTTTTTCCTCAAAAGAAAACCAAGCAACCAAAAAAAAAAAAAAAAAAACCCAAACCAAAACCAATCAACCCATCAAACAAACAAAAAAAGCCCCACAAAAAAAACAAATCAAAAAGAAAAGAACATGTGTTCTGACCTGGACCTGGACGGCAGCTACCTATTCCATAAAATGTTTCTGACAAAAGTATAAAAATTCAGGTAATTTCCTCATATTCAACTGGTTTTCCAGATTTCCAGATGGTACTGTACAACATAGCATCAATACTTTACAGCTGTTCATCTCAGATTTCTTATGAAGGAAATAAAATTAGAAGAAATAAAAAATAATACCCACAAAAGAAAAGCATTTAATTTTTAGATCATGTGTATGTCAAATTTCAATGGTGCAACATCTTCAAAAATACATGTTCATTTTTTATCTATGGGATATTCTGTAGTTTACAGATCTGAATTAATAAGTGGTATTAGATATTTTTCTGTCTGGTCACACAAGGATTGGTTATTGTCAAATGGGATTGATAACAAAACAACAGTTCAAAGAGGTACGTACAGACTCATTTACAACTCGGATTCCGAATGTTTTAGGAACTTTTAGGTGACAGTAAATGATGGCAACACATCTGTGGAAATCAGTGCTGACCATCCTGATAAAATGAATCGAAACAGGGTGAAGCTGGCAGAGGTACTGCAGCAAACAACACATGAAAATGAAAACCCATTTGTAACAGTCTGAGCCATAAATATGGTGAGGAATAAGTCCTGCAGTTTTCTCAAAGCCCTGTAACCTACCTGAGATCTTTACTCACACCTTCACAGCAACCCACCTTTTTGACCTAACCACCTGCTCACACAGGTAGGTACATGCAATGGGTGAATGAAGTCTACCACAACTGTTTTATTTCAACATACAGATTTATTGCAAACTCCTTTTGCATGCCAGAATGGTTTGAAGCCAGATCATCCCTGCCATGAATGAATAGTTTCAGACATTGTGAATGGGAGTAATTTTATTGACTCAGTAGATTAAAACTGGTGGACAAGCAATGCCTGTTCATCATTAGGCCACTGGCTTACTAGGAGGAATAAGTCCTCAACTTTATTTCAAACCTATGGTCAAATTCTCCCCAGCTGCAAAAAGACCAAGTTTTCACTTTATCTCTGCAACATCATCAGGCATAAAGTAAATGCCAGTGTGGTTCCTGTTTTAAGAAAATCATTTGGAACACAGAATGAAATATTTTCTCTGGCTGGCCGTTATTCGTGTGGGGATGAGAAGAGCATGAGTAAACAAAAGCAGAACTCATTAAGCCTTTGATATATAGGTAATGTTATTTCAATAACCCTGGTTTTCTTTTATTTATAGCATGTTTTCTATCTTTTTTAGTTTAAGGTTGAGTTGTTACACCTTTTTTAATAAAGCTTCATGAGACTACACTAGTCTATACTCTAGGATGAAAGTGACAATGTTCTTCAAAAGTAAATACATCTACTAGACCAAGCAAGCAAATATTTTTTTCAAGCACAGGCTCATCACTTCTACCCACTTAGCTTATCCAGCCGTCTTCCGTGCCCTCTTGCTTACTATGGCCTCCTACTTAATATCCCCTGAGCATTTCATAGGATCACAGAATGGTTTGGGTTGGAAGGGACCTTTAGAGATTATCTAGTGCAACCTCCTGTCATGGGCAGTGGCATCCTTCCCTAGGTCAGGTTGCTCAAAGTCATGTCCAACATGACCTTGAACACTTCCAGTAACGGAGCATCCACAACTTCTCCGTTTCAACCTGTTTCAGTGTCTTACCACCTTCATTGTATTTTTTTTCCTTCTGTCCAACCTAAATCTATCCTGTTTCAGTTTAAAACCATTGCCCCTTGTCCTGTCACTACAGGCCTTGGTAAATAGTCTCTCTCCATCTTGTTTATAAGCCTCTGTTATATATTGAAAGGCCACAGTAAGATCTCCCCGAAGCCTTCTTTTCTCCAGGCTGAACAACCCCAACTCTCTCAGCCTGTCTTCACAGGAGAGGTGCTCCAGCCCTCTGATCATTTTCATGGGCCTCCTCTGGACCCACTGTAACAGGTCCGTGTCTTTCCTGTACTGGGAACTCCAGAGCTGGATGCAGTGCTCCAGGTGGGGTCTCATGAGAGGGGAAGAGTGGCAGAAGAATCACCTCCCTTGACTTGCTGGCTACACTTGTTTTTATGTTGCCCAGGAAAAGACTGGCTTTCTGGGTTGCAAGCACACATTGCTGGCTCATGTCTAGTTTTTCATTCATCGGTATCCATAAGTGTTTCTCTGAAGAGCTGCTCTCAATTTGTTCATCCCCAGCCTGTATTGATACTGAGGATTGCCCCCATCCAGGTGCAGGACCTTGCACTTGGTCCTGTTTAAATTAATGAGTTTCACATAGACCCATCCCTCAAGGGTGTTAGGGTCTCTCTGTATGACATCCCTTCCTTCAGGCATACTGTACCACTCAGCCTGGTGTCAGCCACAAACAAGTTGAGGATGCATTCAGTCCCACTGTGTCTAAATAAATTCAGTCCCAGTACAGAGCCCTGAGGAACACTACTCATTACTGCTTTCCATTTGGACATTGAATCATTGGCTGTAACTTTGGAAGTGATCATCCAGCCAAATCCTTATCCATTTACCCATCCATAAAACCCATATCTCTCCACCTTAGTAGCAAGAGTGTTGTGTGAGACCATATCAAAGACCTTACGGGAGTCCAGGTAGATGACATCTGTAACTCTTCCCTCATCCACTGATGCAGTCACTCCATCATAAAATGCCACTAGATTAGTAAGGCATGAACTGCCCTTCGTGAAACCATGTTGGCTGTCTTGAATCACCTCCTTGTCTTTTACATGTTTTGACAAAAATCTGTTCCGTGACCTTACCATCGGGGAGATGAAGTTTACTGGTTGGTAGTTCTTAGGGTCCTCCTTTTTGCCCTTCTTAAAAATGGGTGTGACATTTCCCTTTTTCCAGACACTGGGGACTTCACCTGACTGCCATGATTTTTCAAATATCATGAAGAGTGGCTTGGCAACTACAGCAGCCAATTGCCTCAGGACCCTGGGGTGCATCTGGTTGGGTCCCATGGACCTATGTACATTCAGGTTCCTCATGTGGTCTTGAATCTGATCTTCACTCCCACATGGTTTCACTCTCACATGGGTGGGACTTTGTTCCCCTAGTCCCTGCCTTGAGGTTCAGGGGCTTGAGAGATTTACACTCTTAGAAGTCTTTATCTTTCCAGAACAGGAGTATATCTCTTCTCATCAAATGCATAGATGCCTTCATCTCAACATTATTTTAATCTGACAATGGTTTAATAGAGATCATTAGGTAATTTTTGTCAATTAATTAGGACAATTAAACCAGAATAATATGCATAATTAGACATTTTGCTTTACTTATGCTGTTCCTCAGACACTTCAGAGAAGCCTTGGCTTCCTTGGAAGATTTTAGAAGGCTACCAGGAGCAAAGCTGCACTCCTATGTACCATCTTTCATGTCCTGCTAAGAGGAGACTAAATTCTTCCTGGTTATGAAGATTCATAGAAAATAGAAGGTTTTTACAGGTTTTGTATGATCTGTATTTCAATTTCCTATGCAGTAGTAGGGTTGGAAAAAATCCTTAGGCAAATATTTTATGCCTTACATTTTCTCCTGTTATGGAACTCTTCTCTGGGTTGTCTGTGGGCTTTTGAGTAGAGGCTTTCCCCCCTCCCAGTAAACATGAGTCCCATGTAAACATAGGGTCCCCATCAGGGACTCTAAGAAAGCTTGAATTTAGAAGAACATGCAGTTTTCAGAAATAGCTAAAACTGGAGGTACAGCTGAACGCAGTAAAGGGATATGTTGTCAGAGACCAGGAGAAGGACTACTAGGCATAGGCACACAGTCTTGTATGAAATTTAATAACACAGTTTGTTTAGCAATGAAAAGGCAAGTGGAAGCCTGTGTCTGGCCCATTAGTAAGTGACAGTCTAGAATATATAAACAAAATTAAGAGTGACAAATAACATTTCCCAAACAACTCAAGAAGCTGGTTCAAGAATTTTTTGTCATGAAAAACGTTAATTGTAATGTTGAGGGTTTATTTTTTAAGCATTGTTTTTCTTTCTTTACTGTTTTAGAGGCATCCTTTGCTACTACTAAAACTTATTTCCAGACTACTCTGGAAAACCACTTCTTTTCATAAGGTGACCAATCCTCTTGTCCTTGATAACACACTGCTCTGAGATTATGTTCCTGATTAAGGAAAAAAAGAATCAAATAGCAGCTTATTAACTTAAAAAGATATAATTCCTATCACACCTCTGCTGCAAATTAATGTACTAGCTTTTTTTCCTGACCCAGCAAGAATTCCATATTTGGCAAATAAAAAGAACCCCAACACTCTGTTATATTAAATAGATTGAAGAATACAGCAAACTTATTGCAGTGCTACAGTAAGAACTGGGTGTAGCTGATAGCATGAAATCATAATAAAGTTACATATGAATGATTCAAATTATATGAGATAGGAAATACGCTTTTCTTGTCAATATTAACTTTATTATACATACCATTATATTCACAAGGGGAAACAATCAGTCAGCTTTAAATCAAATATGCCTTCTTTTTATATCAGTTAGTGCCGCACTGTGTACTCCTATACTATGAAAATATATGTAATTATATTTTTTCAAGGTGTCTTATGATTGTGATGGCATTATAAAAATTCAAGTTTTCCACACCAAGCTGTAAAAATCAGTCTTGTAAAACAACAGAATGTGTATTACAAACTGCATCCAAACCCCAAGTGTTTTGAAATATCAAAAGATACATGGAAGCTATATCACAGTCAGTTGATACTGTGTTGATACTCACAGACTCATGTGAGTTAAAAACTCTGGAAGTTCTTCTCGTGTTTTACAAAAATGGAAAGAAACTGGCACTATGGCTGGTTGGGTACTGAGGCATCCATGCAGCTGAAGTCCTCTAGGTCCTAAATCCAACGGTACACTTACTCCCACCCCTTTTGAGAGAACACAGAAGGATCAAAGTGACTATGACTTGTCTGCAATAAACCATTCTGGAACTTTTTGCCCTCATAATCCCACTAGGGTGGTTCTTGGCTTCATTAACATATTTGATTTCTACTCATAGATGTAGGCAATTTTTGTTTGCTCAAGGGGCTGTTATACTGAGCAGGAGGAATCCTGCTACAGTCAAGTAGTTCCAAAGCTGCTCTATGGAGGCTTTGCAGATTGCATTAGTTTCATGGGGTTTGGAGTGGGGTTTTTTTTCTGTTTGTCATTATCACATGAGGTGTCATGTATGTTGATACTATATCTTGCAGAAGCATAGAATTTGGAGGCAAAATTTACCCATAGAAAAGCAGTTTTTAATTGTTTCTTCATCTTCAGCCAGAGCACTAAGTTCAGCAGTAACACGAATCCATCCTGCCTTTGAAATTACACAATATTTTGTTTAAAGCAAAGATGGACATGAAACAATTATTCCATAGGGTCTGAACAGTCTCTCTTTTAATAATACTTAGTGTTTAGAAACTTGGAACTGAATTTCTGTGCTGGGTCCTGTATTGTGTGCAATTGAATCACAGACCTCAAACTGAATGACCTCTACTTCTCTGATCTTCTGGTAATCAAAATTCTTATTTAGGTGTTGATGCTCTGATTTATAATTCAGATATCATTTCACCCCTTAAGAGATGTTCCTGAAGTGCCAGATTTTAAAACTGGATAAATAAATTTCTACCCTAAATAAAATGCATGAATAAATCCATTATAAGCATAATGGATTTAATTAAAAAAATACATTTAATGCAGACTGAGGGTTGCAGTGCCTAGCTGACATCTCCTACCAGTTCTACAGAAATCTACAGCTCTGAGTCACGTAAACAGGGTCAATAAAATATGTGGGAAAATAAAGTTCTTCGTTGAATATAAGCATACTCAGAAAACTGTTTAAACTAGTCAGAGGAAATATAAACCTCCCTTATTCTCCATTTCCATAAGATTTCCACATTTTTTAAATAATTTTCTCCCCAGGATTTGGACACCATATTCAACACTGCAGGAAGAATAGATGCAAGAATATCAAATATAATTCCTCTCCTTATGTGAGGTATCCCTACTTTTTCTCCAAATGCCTAAGGGATGAATTGAAATTAGGGAGAAGAGATATAGCAGTCATTATAATATTAGTAGGGGGAAAGATAATTCTCTTTCTCACCTTTTTTTTCTCTTGCCCTCCTTTTATTACTGCACACTCTCTTTTTTTTTTTTTTTTCCCAATAAAGTTGTTTAAATTTATGTAACGTGGGGGTGATGGTTCAATTTCTTCCTGTGACTGAAATCTGCATCCTTCATGCAAGTGCCCTCACTTTCAGCCTAGTGAGCACTGTCCACCTGCTTTTTTTGTTCTTTTGCTACTATGTGTAACGTTTCCAGTTCTAAATTAACAGGGACAGAAAAGGAGAGCCTGGAAACAAGAATGAAATAGTCAAGAGGGCAGATAAATTTGCTTGCTTCATATCCTTTTTTGTCTCCAAGTCTCAGTGTCTTGCTGCAATACATTTCACATCATACATCACAACCAGGGACTTCATGACTCATTACCTCCTCTTTCCGAAACACGATCCTCCAGGGATGTGCCTGCTCAGGACACCTGGCCCAGTGAAGAGTAAGACAGTCAGATGTTCCATCCACCATGAAGCACAAGATTTCCAAATCCCAATATTTTACTTTGCATTCGCAATTTTTCTTTATTCAAATACTTCTTTTTTTTAATCACAGGGAGAAAAAAAAAAATCTAATCAGTTCTATTTTCAAATGGCATAGTGATCCCAGAGTCATGAATTTAAGTTAAAGTATCATTACCCTGCTATTTGAAACAGCTGGGCATTTGCTGGTGAATTAATAATTCAATTTCCTTTATTTCTTAATTACAGTAAACCTGAACAGTCAATGATACTGAGTTCATCATAAATTAGAAGGGAGATTTGTGACCCAGCATTTTAAATCTTGACAACATATGTTCCTTGCTTGCTCTGATTGTTATTTCCATAACAGAAGTTCCCTTAGAATCTAATTTTAAGTGTAGGACAAACAACAAACCCATAAAATTAACTTTGCAGGGGTTTTGTTGTTGGTTTTGTTTGTAAATAAGTTGCACTCAAAAAAAATTACAGCTGTTAAGAAAAAAATGTCCACATATGTTGCTGGAAGTTAGTTCAGAGACCCCCTCATGAATGACATATTGACTGGATCCTGGATCCTGTTTTCAATGTATTGATTTCTCTAAAAACATATAAATATTCTTTTTTAAAAAATAAAATATAAGGCAAAGAATGAATGAAAAATTTGCATGTATTTCTCTGCATAATCTCAGCCGGTTTTACCACAGCATGCCACCTGAATCTCCAGAAATGTGAGATTGTTTTTTTTTTTCACTAAAGCACCATCAGTACTGTTATTTCTTAACAATCCTGGAGAATCTATAAACTAATGGATTTTCTTTAGTAGCCACCAGGTGGCAATCATAAACTTAGTCTGCTCCATCAACTTCTCTGAAGCAGCTGCTGCAGGCTGAGAATACGCTGTAAGCATAAGCAGAAAAAGGTATCTCCATGGTGACTATTTTACTGTGTTGTTTGTCATGGGTGAAACTAGATGAAACCCTGTTCATGCTTCTAAATTACATACTTCATCTCATTAAGTCCAGAGCAGCTAACCTTGAAAAAATGTGTTCTGCTGAAAGTTGCACTTTGTCTCACAAAAGGCCTGTAGATAACTTATTATCCATGTGGTATTTTCAGCCTTCTGGACAGTGACCATAGTGAACATTCCTGCAAAACTTCTATATGGATTTTTAAATTTCCTTTTCTACCCAAGTGAAATACCTAATTTAATAATAATTCAGCCTAAAGTACTTGTTATTCTCTGTCTTCTATCATGGCTTTGAGTGAGACATTGCAGAGCTATGCCAGGCAGAGAAAGAGGTTCTGCACTTTCTGTTTTGTGTCATTTGGCTTTTAAAGGGCTGAGAGCCCTGCAACAGCAGCTTGCCTTTCAACATCATCATAATGCTCTGAAAAGTAAAGATGGAAAGCTCTGGTCCATATATGTGTTCCATTTTTAATATTCCTGTTGAGATGTAGCTAAAGATAATCATACTTATTATTGTTGTTGTTATTATTATTTTTTTATTTTTATTACTTCTATTTTGACTTACTTTCCCCAAAAGTGTTTTAAGATCCAAAGCCTCACTGACTTCTAGGAGGAGAAGTTCTTTGGACCCAAAGAAAAATTTACCTCACTTTTGTTTCACTTTGTGTTACTTACAGGTCTAGACCTTTTTCTTTAGATCTTTCAGTCTTAGCTCTCATCCCTTTGGATTCACTTGAGACTGTCCCATGCTTAGTTCCGTTTCAGCTAACTGGAAAATAAGACAACAGAACAGAGTTGTAAAGGGGATACCACTGATTTTACCTGATCTGATGGAATTATGTATTTTGATTATGCCACATTTTTTTCTTAAAAAAAAAAGAAAAAAGAAAAAGAAAGAGCAGAAACCAAAAGAATTTTAAAACAGATTATGAAAATAACGAAAGATACAATAAGAATGTCTGGAAAAGTTGAATAATTAGAAATAATAAGAGAACTCACCATAAGCAGAATAAGAATTGTTGGAAGCCCCTGATATAGGAAAAAATCCACCCTCCAATAGGCTTCAAGGACATCAGGTTTAGAGCATGGAAACAGGAAACTTTGGTACTCAGTGTCCTGCTTGCTGGCTTGTTGCACCCTCAGAAGAAGCAGTGTTAACAGGATGTGAAAAAATAGTGATAATGACACCACATCTATATGCTACCTAATGTAGCTTGAGGAGACAGAACCTTATAGACTGACACCAACTGTGACTTAGTTATTTACCATTTTCTGTTTTAAACGTTCTTCAGTGTCCTTCTGGGTCATTTGTTAGTTGCAAGGTAGCCAACTAGTAGCCCAATTGTGTGATTCGACGTAGAAATTCCTATGATCATGCAGTCTGTTGTCTCCTTTGGCTTTTCACCGCCCTCCAGCATACACACTGCCTTTACCTTGTCCCTGGGCAAAGCCAAATTTCCAGTGTCAAGCATATTTCCAGTACAGTTTTCACTTCCCCTCTGACATTCAATGATTAACTAAATTTCACTGCTTACAATCAAATTCAGAACAAGTACAAAAGTTTAATATTACTCCTTTAAAAATCCAAATCATGTAATTTCTGAATTTTAAAATATATATATATAAAGAAAGACTACCTTCATACAGTCACCATAAAAAATACATGGACTCTAGATTTGTTAATTTGATGTATTTTTCTCTGCTGGTAACTTGTGATTCTCTGCTGAAGCAGTTAGATGGCAGTGTTGTTACACTAGTTGAACCAACCATTCTTTCATTTCTGGTTTTGTCAGAAACCATCACTTCAATCCAACATTACAAAGTCAAAGCATAATTACCACTAATGCTCCCCCTCTCTTGAGCAATGCCATCAGGGTATATCTTGCAAATGAATGGAAACTGTTAATTATAATTATATTAGACACCCATATTGTATGTTTCAGCAGTGCTGGTGTTGTCTTTGGATCTTTGTTTATCATTACACAGGAGATATTAAAGTAAAAGGATGAAGACCACAGTGACAACACTCTTTTATAGTATGAAAATTATGCATTCTATTTCACTAACAGCTCAGCCCAATAATTTTAAAATGCTTGTAATTGGATTATTCTGTACCCATATTTTACATATACGTCACCAAAAAGAGGGGTTTTTTTAAACTGTTTGCAATTAATTAATATGTTTTCTTTCATTCACAAAGCAATAATATTTCATATTCATCCTGCCTTGAAACATATATCTTCATTTTCAACCCAGCCTCCAGGGAACTGTTTCAAGTAGAGCTACGATATGTGTACAGCACAAAATCCTGTCTCTGAGGAAACTGGGAAATAGCATGTACTTTCTTAGCTCTTCATCCTCTCTTCTTCACACCAATTTCCCTAGCTCTGTTTTACTCTTCACAAAAACCCTGGTTTATTCTTGGCTTCCTGACCTTTCCAGAAAAGACCTGTCATCTTTCGCTTAGCATTTCATTTAGCCAATCTTCCACAATCTGCCTGGTGCACCTCCCTGAAGTTTTTCAACTATGCTCCCTACTGATTGCTCCACTGATTCTGCACATGTGTTACTTTATTCAAACTTCTACTAATTCTTTCCAGAACTAGCCTAAACTTAGTATCAGTAAAGTATCACTTTAAGTGCCCACGAACACATACATTCATGGCACTTTAACTGTGCCAGTTTGACTAACTCACTGCAATGCCACTCTCTACTGTGGTGATGCAATTGTACCTTCTGCTCGTCATAAACATACATCTTCCAGCTATAGCAGGGCTGAGTTAGCCACTACTGTCTGCAGCAGATCCTTACTTAGGTCCTAGGAACTATCTCTACCGGTTTTATCTCCATCTGAAGAGTCAGCTGAGAAGCTCATCCAATTACTAAAATGTTTCATTGAAAATGAGCCAAATCTGCAATGAATTGCTCATCAGTTCAAACTGATTAAACCACTAAGCATGCAACTTTTCCCTAATCAGACCACAGTCATAAACTGGTAAAGAGCTATCTCACAGAAGCGCAAAATACAGGTGCCAGGTCTTAGTTTTTGCCTTAGTATAAGCATCGCAAGGCCTCTCTTCAATAAGCCTTTTACCATCCTCAATCATACTGCTTAATAGTTGTCTACTTGTGTTCATTTCAAAAGGCCATCTGAGCAGCACAGGGATACTTCTCCTTGAAAGGCAATTCCCGGCTACCATTCTTTCAGGAAAAATAGTTTGCTTCAGGTTTCTTTCCCAGCAGAACTTTCCTCAAATCTAAGCTGCCCTGCTGCCAGGATTTCTGCCATGCGGCCAGCAGTCTGGAAGCTCTGGGAGCTGTGAGGCAAGCCCAGGTCCTCAGGGCTCCCGGTGGCCTGGGTGCACAGCAGGGAACCTGGAAGCTTTCATTGGAGTCAGCGTTCCTTGTTCCTCGGCCTCCCCAGGTTACCAGCACTGCAGAAGCTTGCCATGGGGACTGTCAAGGAAGCAGAAAGCTGGCTGTTAATCAAACAGATTTTTCCTGAGAAACCTTCCTGGATCCAATTGGGAAATTAGAAGAATTTGACATGTTTTGGTGGAACATTTGAAATGTTGTTGAATGTGCATTTCCCAGTGGAAGGTTTCCAGACAGCTGTCATAAATTCAGGCCAAGAGAGATAAACAAACTGAAGACACCATAACCATTCTCTTCTCTTCTTTGCCTTAATGCCTCAGAAGCTCATTTGCAATAAAATCCTTTGAGTGCGTTCAGTTTGTCTGAACTCAGAGACAATTATGTTGACATTTTACCACCCTGCAGACAGAAAATATCTTTCAGAAGAACTGATAGAGATTCTGCATGAATATATGATGAATTTCACTTAGTTCATCTGCAGCATCCAGGCAGATAATACCAGTTCTCCAACTTAGCAATTACTCACAAGCAATTACTAGATCAATGTTCACATTGCTCTGTATTCAGTCAGCTCCCACGTCCTGCCTATGTCTCAGAGGTATATACATGTAAATCTTCATCCATGAAACTCATGAGAAACCAAATTATGGAACAGAAATAACAACAGTATGTTTATGACTGATCATTATGGAGGATTTTACTCTGGCATCTTAAAGGTAGGATCATGAACTGACAGAGTCATCTGAGGTTCCCTATGGAGAGCACTAGAATTTTCTTGAGTGACTTAATAGGAAAGATAGCACATCTGTATTCCCAAGGTAGAAACTTCTAAGAGAGGTCAGACAAACTGCAGTCTAAGAATGCCTACTACTCTTTGCTGATTATAAACAAATCTTGAGTGAGTAGGTCAAACCTGAACATCTAACTTCAGGAGATTTAAAGTTAGTTGAAGTGTGCCCCAGTCTGTAGTCCTCATACAGACAATAAAGTTCCATCTCGTCCAAAGGCATTTAATCCAATCTATTAGGAGGACCTGCTGGCTGTATCTAAACCTGTCAAACATAATGTTGTTATTTACCTCTTCGACCTCAACTGAACCTCTTTACCAAAAGCTAGTAACATAGTGTCCCATGAACATACTACTTCACAAATCCATTCTACAGTTGTTCCAATTTAAAGTCAAGTTTCAGTTCAAAGGTTTTTGTTCTCTTTTTCAAAGCTGTCCAGGAAAGAATGACCTAAGGTATTTGCATTTAATTAGGGTTACCATTTTTCACTTGACCATGAAAACCTCAGTCAGTAGGGAGACAACTGAAAGTAAGAAATAAGTTCACACTTAATTCTTCATAGGAAAGATAGCACATCTGTACAGTACCTTGAGGGCCAGATGAGGAGGTTATTGGAGCTCCACGTCAATCCCACATGTCCATACAGCTTTGCTGCAACATTTTATCTGACTCCCTGTGGTATGTATGTATATATCACAAATCTGTATTTGAAAGTCAAGGCAAGTAGATATAACTAAATGTAATTAATTTTGGTACACACACAAATCTTGTGTTCTTTTTGTTCCCAGTAAGGTCATATACTGAAAAATAGGCATTCCAAATTTTTATTTATTTCCACACACAGATAATTTTAAAATAATCCATATTTGTCTTCACTTGTATAGGAACCAGAGAGACTATAATTAATGATATGTGCATTAAAATCTTATGACTTAACTTTTCAGACTATGTGGTGCATGGGGTTGGGTGGACAGAAAGATACATGGTGGGGGAGGGGGCGTGGAGAGAGATAGAGAGAGAGCATACATTATTATAATTTTGTTTTTAAGAAATAGCAGGAAAAATGTAAATTAATGGACAATCATCACTCCAAGGACTCAAAGTACAGAAAGCCACATATGAGCACACTGCAAATGATTTGATAGACATCTGCTTAGATCAGATCTGTGTTTAGGTCATATGATTTCTCTACTCTAATCCAACAGAAAAAGAATGATTCCGTATAAAGACCTAGGGTAAGTAGATGCAATGTCATCAAAGATCTTGAAACTGAAGAGCTGAATTTGCAGTGATTATTAGATGTTTTTCCTTTATGCTTTTCCTTACCACATTGTTTTGTGTAATTCATCTGTCATTTTTAAATGGGAAAACATAGCTTTTAATGCTTTTTTTTTTTTCATTTAGCAATGCACATTTGAAAGGCAAAATAATAAGCAGAAAGATACACTTTTTATTTTCTTTATTCAAAAGCTTCTCAGTACTTCCTCATGTTACTTTATGTCCTAGTTACTCCCCTGTAAGGCTAGTACAAATCTGTTGCAAAGAGGTATATTTCACTGTCAAAATAAGAGCTTAAGTTCAGAGAAGGCAGGGATTTAAGGTACTCCAGAGTTCAGGTCTTGGAAGCTAATAAAGGGTCCTACTAAAGAAGCCATATTTGTGAATTCCTTTGTGATGCATATAAGGACACAGATCTACCAGAGATGGTCCAACATGCCTTGGTCCTGCTCTAGCTCTCTTACAGCCTAAAGATCCCACAATTACAGGGGTAATCCAATTCAAAACACACAGAAAATACCCTCCCTTCCCCTGTAAATGGTGCATTTTGAGTTCATCAGCCCCTTTAGTCAGTTCAGTGTGAGCTGTACTTAGTTATTAAAGTAATTTGGATACTGAACCTGAACACCAAAACTCTCCTAGATACTGTAAAAGTCAGGTGTTTCAATTTACAACAATCCAACTAGAAACTTTTCCCAGTGGATCTGGTCTTCCATATTTAAGATGAATAAGAAAAAAAGTCTTACACATCACCAAGAAAGTCAAATAAATTGGCTTATAAAAGAGGTTTCAAATCTCTTTGGAGATTAGTTGTGATTAGGCAATCAAAGAGTGCCTGTGTGTATGTGCGTTTAATTAGCAGGCTCCACAACAGTTTAAAACTCCTCTCCAAGTAGATCCTATCACCACTGTGAACAAGAGCAAGGATGAATATGCTAAACACATTTAATAAAGCCCTGTCTCTTCTTGTTTCAAAGCTTCTCTTTTTACTCAGGAGTCTCCCATTCCTCTTAATTTCTAATTTGCCCATGGCTGCTACAGTTGATCAGCCTCTCTACAGTCCAGATTACCTCTCTTGCCGCAAGACCTCTCAAGAAACCCTCTTTTCTACTGCCCTGTGTGTTTGTATTAAACAATGTAATGAGGTATATTGTAGTAAACAATATAACCAGAATAACAGAGTAATTGGGGATGGAGTTAGGAGAAAAGCTTGCTTTAGTGTTCTTACATTTTAAACAGACAGGGGGGTTATTTTTTTTTTTTAATCACTCCCCTGAATTTCCAGAGCCTTCCTCTCTTCATCTGATCAGCTGGGTAATTTAATCTAATGGTGGGAAAAAAAAAATTCCAATTGGATGCTGCTTTGTTCACCTGATTGTATTTCTCAATGCAAAATGAAGCTAACCAACTGAAGAACTGTAGGAGAGAGTGTAGGGCAGAATTTTAAAAGAAGCCTTTATTTTTTTCATTCTTCCACTTCAGACGCTAAGTAGCTCCCAGTTGTGTTTGTCAAGATAAAATAAAACTGACAAGATGGTAGCATGAGAGAAATAAGGCTGTACATATGTGAAGAAGATAACATAATCAAAGAGAGAATTCAGAATGGACAAAAAAGTGATCATGGAATAAAAAGGGACTTATAAATATTATCCCTTTTTATAATAATAATAATATTCTATAATAATAATAAATATTATATATATAATATATAAGAAGAAGAAAAAAACACCGCCTTACAAATGCATTTAACTTTGCAAGTTAGTGTTTAATAAAACTCTCTCAAGACTAAAAATCAGAGCGAAAAATTCTTCAAAATCTTTTGTATCACTAGTAGCAACTGATTTCTGGATTTGAACTTCAGTGCTTTATGGACTCTACAATAATGAAAAAAGTGGAAACATCCAAGGTTTGCCCATCCAACAGCCAAGTATAGGCAGAGACAGCAGATCAGCATACAGACAACAACCGATACTCACTGTATGTCAGGTTTGGTTCGGTGTCTGAGTCAGGGACAATTCTTCATCACCAGCTAAATGGAAGCAGCTGATGTCAGAGGCTGAGGAGTAGTGAAGACCAGCTGCCTTACCATAAAACTTACCCTCCCACTTAAACCAGAAAATTAGCCAACCCATCCTGCCAAGCTCTGAGCCTAGAGTCTTTCAAGAAGAAGGGTTGAGGCCTTTGCACCTATAAGAAACTGACAGTTTAAAGGTAGGGAAAGTTAACTCCTTTTGCAAGTGTAATGCCTGATAGAAATGTGCTTGGTCACACAACAGAGGTATGAAGCAAGCAAAGGTGCATGTTAATCAATGCCGTTGCAATGGCTGCTTAAACCAAACCCTAGACCAGGGGTCCTCAAACTTTTTAACCAGGGGGCCGGCACATGGATGAAGTGGCAGGCAGTCATCTGCGGCTGCTTGGTTTCCCCCCCCAACCCCCGGCAGGGGTGTCTGTAAATACTGGGGGCCGTATTGAGGACCCTGGGGGCCGTATCCGGCCCACGGGCCATAGTTTGAGGACCCCTGCCCTAGAGCATGGAGTTTTCTTGAAACAGGGTTTCAAGGAACAAGATGTCAAATGGCTGGCACCACAGGTATGTGGGAAAGGATGTTTTACCTTTGCTTTTTGTGACCCAATGTTTTTACTGCTGTTATGCAAGGAAAGTTGTCATTTACTTCCTAACATCCCCTAGTACTGTATCTATTCATCTGGGAGCAATCAGCAGGAAAAGACTTTGCCCCATATTGCACAGTGAGCTCAAAAAGCAAGGAGGTCACATTAATTTCTGGAAGAAATGTCTGTGAAGACCTGTCAGGCCCAATTCTCCGTCTGTCTTGAGAATTTCTTTAGCAAAAAATTGCCAGAAATGGACAAGGCATACAAAGGGAACATCACCACATGATTACCTTATTCTTTCTGCTGTTGGCAACAGCCAGAGACTGAATTCTGGCGTTGCTGAAATTTTGGTCTGAATCAAGGTGTCCATCCTTATATATTCATACGATAGCAAAGGTCTCAAGATAGCATGACACTTTAAGCCTAGGAATATTTCCAACAACTTCAGAGGTGTCTGCCCTCTTGCCTCGATATTATATCTAGTGAGTCAGGCAGCCAAGTATTCCACCTCTAGAGATACTGCATATGGGAATACAGAATTTAAAAACACTATTCCTTGAAAAGCAGAAAGATAAAATCAAGTATGAGTTTTTTGAGTAATTGATTTTTGCAACCTTAAATAGTTGTTCTTTGGTTGGTGGTTTTTTTCATATCAGTCCCTTTATAGTGGAGAGAGTCACTACTTACCAATTAAGTTCTGTTATCATGAAACACGCAGGTATCTGCTGATCCACACTGAAGATGGGGATTAAATCACTGTCACTGTTTGTCTGAAGAGGCATATTTTACGCCTCTGCTGCTTATCCCAGCAAAGAATTCTTCCAGAAAAAGAAAGTAACAGTAGAAACACAGTACTATAATTTGTGGAAGAAAACTTCCGGAAGGAAACTCCAGAATTTGCATTCTGACAAATGTAAGGATAATGGGCAAGTATTAGAGCAGTTCAGAAGATAGGTATTCCTTATGAACAGCTACAAATACTGAGTAACGCATACCACCTGTTGTATCCTTGAATAATTGCATAATATCTAATTGAGCACTGTTTTTCATTTCACATGGATGCTGCAAACTCCTTAGTTAGCTTCATCAGGCTATGACAATTAAATACTTGTAAATAAAGGCAGTAGGTTCCAATTCTCATTTCTTAACCTCTCATAACACTCATTTAGATTCTAGCTGAAGACTTCTCCATTAGTCTTGAGAAGTAATAGGCTTATAAATTCATTAATTTTGGACAGGCTTTTTTTCCCTAGTAAGTTAATAAACACAGTTTCCAGTTAGTTTCCTGTCTTTCTTAAGCAGATAGGAATGAGCTGGTTCCATTACATTTTGTCTCAGTTTAATCCCTCGCTGTTACGAGAAGTGGAAAATGCAATTAAATCTACTTCTGAAACCTTTCCCTAGAGTGCTGTTTACAATATTGCCTGTGTTAAGCAGTCCGTGTGAGGTGATGTGTGATGTGTCTGCTCTACCATGCCCACGTTAGCCTTAAGAAAGTTCAAAAAAAATTTTCTTTTAGTCAAAGTACACCCCCCTAAACAAACAAACAAAAAATAATAAAAACAGCCCCCTCCCACTTTTAGTATAAAAAGATATTTATTGTGAAGTGGTAATGTCATACATGGATTCCAAACAGGGTTATAAGCAGACCATTGTCAAATGAGCCTGAATTTTTGTTGTCCCATGGTTTTCTCCCTCCTACAATACCAGGAGGGCTTTAAATTTCCAGAAGACTTCAGTTGACCACACACAAATTTCACATGCTTGCAATTTTTCCTATCTGTTTATTCATTCTAAGCAACAAAAAGAAAGCTGATAGCTTTGACATAGATATGCCTCAAATATGTTATCTCTTCATGCAAACTCTGTCTAGATAAACAAGGTGAGATACATCTGTATCCCTTTACATCTATAGGCTTCCACATCCAAGGTCATCATCTAAGCTCTCTTTTTAGTTGGTGGGAGAAAAAAGAGGGATTTTTAATGATTGACTCATCTGACCTCTTCCAAGACTTAGGCTGAGATGAGTTACAAGTATTTGTTGAAGAGTTACCCTCTAAATTGTCCTCTGTTTGCAACCAGGTAGTTAAGGCTCCAAAATAACTAGTTGGTTTTTTAAAATCTTGGTCTTCTCATTGAAAAGTGACAGAAAACACAGGTTTGGCGTTCTATTAACTTCAATATCAGTCACTCAAATAACTTTTCTAACACCATAGGAAGTGAAATGATCACAATAGTAAAAGATTGCATACAATCTGTAAGATTAAAAAAGAAAAAAAAACTCAAGAAAGCATCACAAGTGGCCTATTATACTGCTGTTAACTTTCTAGAATAATCTTCATCAAAGGCTCTAAAAAAGAAAAAAATCCTGATTTTTTGTAGGATAAGAAGTGCTCTTACAAACTGGCAAGTGATCTGTAAATACAGAAAAAAGGACAGGAATACACATTCCATTTCCAGAACGATGGCTTATATAAGCAGCTTTACTCCAAACCCACCCTATCCTCTCTTCAACCTGAAATAATTTAATATATTCTGGAAAAAAAAAAATAATTGGGTGTAAATGTTGCAGATGACAAAAAGAAATTTCAAAACTTGGCTATAAGATTTAAAGTGAAAAGCCCAAGTTTTCATAATGTATGGGAATGTAGGTAGCAAAATAACACATGAAAATCATCAGATAGTGCCTCGTGGAAAAGTATAACCATAAAAACATCTGTGTAATTGCAAGCTCTAAGTTTGATATTACTACTCAGAAAAGCATACCAGTGTCACAGTATATCACTCCCAAAAATATCTACCCCGTAGTCAGGAGAACTGAGGAAAAAATGACAAAACATTAAGAGCTATGAAGCAAAGAATTGGAAACAAAGTAGAAGTTTTACTGCCATTGTGCTGTTGTATTAATCCACAAGAAGTCTCCATCAATGAATACTGCCTGAAAGTCTTGCTGTGCTCTCTCAGAAACTTACAGAGAAACTGGAAAAGAAACAGGTAATGGAGACAATATATTGGCAGAGGTTAGGAAAAGCAGGTGTATTCTCCTTAAAAATATCCAATACAGAAGTGATGAGTTAAACATATCAGTTAAGTCACGCAAGGCAAGGCAAAATTACTAAGGAATGTCTATTTACTGTTCTTTGCCATATAAAAGTAGAAGAACACCTACTTATACCATTATGCAGAGTTTAACATGAAAGAGAAACAACATTTCACAGAGCGGACAATTAAGCTGTAGAACTTATTACAGGAGAGGGTGGTGGAAGTCACAGTGTGAGAGCTTACCAAAAAAGAATGAGTACATAGGGGAAGGAGCCAAAACAGTGGTCAAAACTGAATTTCTGGCTTAGTCTCTGGCTTTATCTGGAAAGTTTATAAATACACAAAGGAAGAATATTTGCCATTTTCTTACATGTTATTCCCAATCATCTACTACTGGCCATCACTGGAGAGAAGATACTGGGCTTTCCAGACTCACATCCCAGTTGGTGCAGTCATTCTTGTGTCCTTAAAAATAAATCTAAAACATTTAGAACTTAAGTGATATCTAATAATAGTTAAGACCAACAGTTAAGAAATGGTATATTATTTAACAATTATCCTCTCAGTCTCCTCATCCAAGTTAAGTTCTTGCTTCATTCTGGTTGGCTGACTAGGGAAAATTCATTCCCAGAAAAAAATTGTTATAGCTTATGAATCAAAAATGTAATGGTTTTACTGGAAGAGAAAGGGCTTTCTTGAAAATACATTAGAACTACACGTCAGAACTACATTTTCAACAGGATTTTTTTACTTCAATCTAAATTGTTAGAGCCAGTATGTTTCTCCGACTGCAGCTTGGTTTGTAGCCAAAAGAGGAATAAGGAAAAAAGTAGGAAATTTAGAATTGTTCATATTTTGTACAGAGGGTTTCTAGTTTTGCTGACAAAACATGAAAGTTGGATGTTTTATCTATACAGTGACAACTAAATTTTCTGAAGGGGTAATTGTAAGGCACAACCAAAGGGTGCAAATCAATGTCTCTTGTGTTGCACTCCCTCCAACATAAATCTAATTAAGTAATATTAATTTATAAATTTAAATAAGTTCAAGTTGTAATCATGTGAGATCTCATACTGGCTTCCAGGAAAAGGGCTATGGTCAGTCTTTTTTTTTTTCTTTTTTTTTTCCTTTTTTCTTTTTCTTTTTTTTTTTATTTTTCTTTTTTTCTTTCATTTTTTACTTTCTTTTTTTTTTCCTTTTTTCCTTTTGCTTTTTGTTTTTTTTTTCTTTTTGCTTTTTTCTTCTTTCTTCTTTTTTAATTTTCTTTCTTTCTCCTTTCTCCTTTTCTCCTTTCTCCTTTTCTCCTTTCTCCTTTTCTCCTTTCTCCTTTTCTCCTTTCTCCTTTTCTCCTTTCTCCTTTTCTCCTTTTCTCCTTTTTTTTTCTTTCAATATAGGAATACATATGCCTGGTCTTCCAGACATTTATTATCTGTTCCTTAGCCTTGATCCTTGTTTGAGTTAGGTTGCCAAGCAACTTGTATAGTCTACCTGATAGACTTCTTATAGATTAAGGGTCACATAAAGATATTTAACCCCTGACTGTTAGAAGAAGTGAATAAAAGCTACCAAATTTATTTCTGAGGTCTTCCATATGTTTTTGGAACAAGATGGAGGATTTTTGAGAGTCTGACAGAGTGAAGCTTCTGATCTAGTAGTAGGTAAATATGAAATAACAGGAAAATCATAGTGTACATATTTTTTCCCTGAAGGGACCCATATGCACAGAAATTCTGCCTTGGAATAGCTGTATAAAGTCAATTTTTTGCTCTCTTTTCTAGCATATCATGTCCTTTGATCCATGAAATGTAACAGAGAATTAGGAATACTCTTCAGGAGAGGGATATCTGTGAATACTTAAGTGTGCTTTCAGGTTTTTCTGCTTTTCAGTCCAGACTTCCTATATGTGTGAGTCTTTTGGTGTTAAGAGAGAAGAAAAAAATTACCTGATATGACAACACCAATAAGTTTAAAGTTTTTTTTGTCTTCTAAATTTCAAATGTCCTTTCTGTGTTATAAATTGTTTCAATATTTTGAGAGGCTGGAATACAAGCCTTCACAACAGCAAGTATCATAAATTGGATGGGAAATGGCACCTCAGAAGACACCCCCACATGGAAAGGAAACTGTACAATTTTAAGCTATTGCAAGCATAAGATTGGTAGGAGGTTTTCAGAAAAAAATAATTTGGGGTGGGTAGAAAATGAAAGCACAGAGGGTCATCTATCCTCCCGACACTTGAGAAATACCTTGCAATATACAGTTCAATTCCCTTCCAATTGTTCAGCTGTCTATATCATTAACCCCACAGCCAAGAAAGTAAACAGACCAGCAGTTCCAAGACTGACATTCAAGATCACGAGGAATTCAGACTCATGTCCCTACAATTATCTCCACTGCTAATGATTTGGAAGAGGAATGTTTTTGCAAGTTTGGGTTGCTAGGACTTGAAGGGAGGAGAATTGGCAGTCTTTAGCTCGCTAAATTGGACTGGACTCAGTTTTGTCTCTTTGCTAGCAACACTTGCATTTACATTTGATGAGTTTGATTTTAGTTTTACTTTTTTAGCAGACTAAAAGCAGGCAGTTTGTTTTGCTTCTGTTTCTGTGTATCTTTTTGCAGTGAACCTTTTAGTGTTCTTTGGTTTCCCTGTTTTTATCACAAGGTAAAACGGTGATAAGACTGTGTTGATTGCTGTACAGAAAGAGGAAGCTTATAACAGAGCTTTTTCAACAGGAAACATTCGAGTAAGGATTAATTGACTTAATCTGTCAACATTTTGGCAAGTGAAGAAAAAAATATAAAAAAAGAGTAAATAACACCTCATCATTCCTATATAATAAGAGACCAGAAAGACTGGTTTGTTTGGGTCCAAGAGATCCTGGATACAGATATTTACTCTGCAGTTTGCAGTTGTCTATTGAACCAGAAATCATACAGCAATTGTCTCACTTCCTATTCTGGAATTATTCTCACAAATAAGGTTAAATATATTCTGGGGATATTTGTCAGATCATCACTTTGTCACTCAGTACAAATTATTCAAGCTGCTGTTAACAAATGAATTCTTTGTCTGGCTAATAGAAAATCATTAAAAGATTAGGTGGGAGGTAAGAAAAAAACAAAACAAAACAAAAACCCACCACAAACAACATCTTGCTAGGTAGACACACATTTTGCTTGGTTTGTGGATGTTTCCTTCTCCCTCTGCCTGCATTAGCCTGCAGCCTGACTGTTAAAATGACTGTTAAGGCAGTTTTCTGAAGCATGGAAGTGTCAGGCTTGAGACTACCTCTTTCCCCATTCCCAATGGGACTACTGTAACCCCTTCATACTCAAACTGAGAATAAATCAGATTTTTCTGCTGATGTTTTTAAGAATTGTGGCAACTGCAAACAGGTTCTGTGCAGAACTCATTCTCACACACCATACAACAGTCATTCCAAGAAAACCCCTGCAGACTACTTAAGCAGAATGGTGTCTTCTTTCTGGTTGTTTCTGGATTTCTGTCTTAGGCAGGAGTTCCAAATGCAGACACACATGTAGTGCTACATACCTGCCTTGAGTATTTTAATGCAAAAAGTAAGGTACCTCCATAATTAGTCCGGGGCTGAGACAGATTTTGAGGATCTGCAGTCTGGGTTTTGATGTGTTGTTCTTTTAGTCAAAGTTTAAAGTTTACATTCATTTTAACTAACATTGGCTGGCTAAATTGTTGGCATTTAGTTTCCACAATCAGTGGTGAAAGGTAGGCAAGTCCCTCCAGAAAAACAATTAATTTGATTCTAAATTAAGCAAGGACAAGTTATTTTCTGGAAGCACTTATTTCCCTCCACTAGCTAGAGTGGAAGCCAATACATGCTCTCAGCTACAAATCAGAGATGAGAACACATCAGAAAATGAAGTTCTATGGATTGGACTTGAGCCAGTAAGATGTAATTTTATCAGTATATTTTGTCAAGTACATAAATGTGATAAGAACATGAAAATTGTCACCATCTAAACATTTTGTGGGTTTGAGGGTTGAGCATACTGCGCTTGTTCTAGTCTGTGAACATCTAATGCAGATAAAAATTTAAATCTGGAAATATAATCAAAAAGCAAATTTCCATTCAATTTCTAGCCTAGGTAGAAAAAACAAAAGACTTTTTGACAATCTATTTAGAATTCAGTTGCCTTGATATTTTTATTTCTGTTTTATAGGTGTATCAAGCCCTAAGCTTTTCACATGAGCAGGTTGCATAGTTATTGAATGTAATTTCTGAATGTGGAGAAGTTCACCAGTGTGAAGGCTTTCTTAAAAATGGTCTTTTCTGCTCAGGTAATGAGAGAAGGAGGGTTGTGTGCCTGAGTGATATGCACTGTGGTAAACCTCAAGGTCCTGATTCAGTATGTGCTGAAGCTCTCTTCCCACCAAATCACTTTGGATTTCTTTGTCACAGTCAGGCCACATGGAAGTTGTTGGAGAGAAAACTGATCACAGAATATTTCACCTCAAATGGTAAATACATTGCATAAAGGGCTTTACAAGCACACCTGTGTGAATATGGGTGTTTAGATACAGCTATTTAAATATCACAAGGGATATTCCCATCTTATTTTCCAGGTTTTACGTACCTGTTTCACTTCTGCTTTTCATCTCTCTTTCTTCTTCCTTTGAATTTCTTAAAGCAATCCCCTTCCAGTTTCACCACCTTCCTTTCTTTGCTCTTTGTAAGGATCATCCTTTATACTGTTCTTTTGTGCTTTCACTTTTCTTCTGACTCGAGCATTTTTACAAACTGCTGCCCTCCGTAGAGGCTGCTATACAGACATTATTATTGCCAGGTGTCAGAATATTGAGGAATTATGTTAAATGCACAGAAACTATTATTTTATGCTGCCCATGATTTTCCAGTAATCTTGACTATAGCCTCAGCTAACAAATATGCAGCGATTACCGTTGATTTTTTATGGAAGGAGGATTTCTGGGGATCTGTAACATGATTTCTTTACTAAGTTATCACACACACCCTTAAAAATGTGAAAAATTCCCTCTCTGCCTAAGACTTGTGTGTTATGAGGATATAATTTTAGCATAGATAGGTTAATTTTCACTACCATTCTGAATCACCCAGTATGGATTACAAGGCATCAGAAGCTACTCCCTATCTGATGTCACTTTAAGTAGTCATTGCAAGTAGCTGTTCCATATTTATGTTCTTGATAGTGAAACTGTCTAATAGTATAGCACTCACATACTAAGGCAAAAGGGGGGGGGGGGGGGGGCGGGGCAGGCAGGGAGGGTACAAAAGAATAAGAACTTTCCTCAAAATCTGTATGAATGAGGATGAAAATATAAATATGCCACATCTTGCAGTACCTGACTTTTGGGTGTGTTTACAGAGTCTAACCTCATCTCTCACACTGAACTTCATTCAGCCACTGAAGGTCTATAAGGGGGATGCAATTTCACAGTTGATTTAAGTCAGCTTAAGAGCAAGTAGTCTCACCTTCCTACCCTTGGTTATGTCTTCCCACCTCATTTCTTATACTACTGCTAACACTCTTGAGACTACACTGTAGCTGAACAGGGATCTGATCCAGTGGCACATTTTCCATACTCATATGAAAGCAAACAGATACCTTTGGTAGGGATAATCTTCAGCTGGATCAGTTGTCTTATCTGGCTAACCACATAAAAATTAGGGCTCATTTAAGAAAAAGATCAAGTATAATGAAACAGAAGGAAACCCTCCGTGATCATCACAGGACGGAAGTGAACATTGCACGCTCAGTTATTCCATAAATATACAACAGTAATAACTATCACTGCTAGCTGCTTTGATAATAACTTATGTATGATCTTCTAGTATTGAATCCATTGTAGTATGTGTCCCTTAGATAAACTGGCAAACAATATCTTAGAACAAAAAGGTGATACTGTGCTCTTTCTTCTTATTTGCCAGCTTCAGTAAAGCTTTTTGTCACTATTATTATAATAATATTTGAGGAACAGTGGAAGCTTTGCAATCAAAGAATGCACAAAAAAGTGACAGCAAGGTAGGCTTTGCCCTAAAGATCCCTCAGTTCAGTGAAAGCACTACCATCCCTTTAGTGTGTATTTAAGAAAATAATAGAGAGTAATATCTGTGCATAAGAACCATTTTAATGAATCCAATTATTTCAGATTTTATTTCTATGAATAAGTGGTGTGACACATTAACACTAAATGGTAATTCAGTACATCATCAGTAACAGAAATTCTCTCTTCTTTTAGCATAAAATCGTAGAATTGTTTAGGTTGGAAAAGACCCTTAAAATCCTGTTAACCTAGCACTGCCAAGTCCACCCCTAAACCGTGTCCCTAAGAGCCTCACCTACACGTCTTTTAAATACCTCCAGGGATGAGAACTCCACTGCTTCCCAGGGCAGCCTGTTCCCATTATTGTCCACCCTTTTGGTGAAGAAATTTTCCCTAATATCTGATCTAAACCTCCCCTGGTGCACCTTGAGGACATTTCCTCTTGTTCTATCACTACTACTTGTGGGCAGAGACCAACACCTACCTTGCTACAACCTCCTTTCAAGTAGTTGTAGAGAGTGATAAGGTCTCCCCTGAGCCTTCTTTTCTCCAGGCTAAACAACTCCAGTTCCCTCAATTGCTTCTTATAAGACTTGTGCTCTAGACCCTTCACCAGCTTTGTTACCTTTCTCTGGACCCATTTAAGCACCGCAGTGTCTTTCTTGAAGCGAGGGGCCCAAAACTGAATACAGGATTCAAGGTGTGGCCTCACCAGTGCCAAGTACAGGGGGACGAACACTGCCTCGTCCTGCTGGCCACACTGTTTCTGATACAAGCCAGGATGCTGTTGGATTCCAGCCACTCTTCCCCCAGCCTGCAGCGCTGCGTGGAATTGCTGTGACCCAAGTGCAGGACCCAGCACTGAGCCTTGTTGAACCTCATACAATTGGCCTCAGCCCATCGATCCAGCCTGTCCAGATCCCTCTGCAGAGCCTTCCCACCCTCAAGCAGATCCAGGTCATTGATATATATTAAACAGAACTGGCCCCAATACTGAGCCCTGGGGAACACGGCTTGTGACCAACCACTGACTGGATTTAACTCCATTCACAACCCTTTGGGCCTGGCTGTCCAGCCAGATTTTTACCCAGTGAATAGCACACCTATCCAAGCCATGAGCAGCCAGTTTCTCCAGAAGAATGCTGTGGCTAAGTGTCAAAGGCTTTACTACAGTCTAGGCAGACAACACCCACAGCCTTTCTCTCATCCACTAGGCAGGTCACCTTGTCATAGAATGAGTCTAGCATGACCTGCCTTTCATAACCCCGTGCTGGCTGGGCCTGATCATCTGGTTGTCCTGTGTGATGGCGCTCAGGGTGATCTGCTCCTTGACTTCCCTATCACCAAGGTCAAGCTGACAGGCCTGTAGTTCCCTGGATCCTCCCTCCAGCCTTTTTGTAGATGTGTGTCACATTTGTTAACTTAAGCATGAGTGTATCATGATGAACTAAACTAATTTTTCTTTTGAGGAATGAACTTTTATACTTAGGAACAAATCCTAGAAGATCCACAAATATTCATGCTGATTACAGCTGATTCTGTACATATAGATGTGTATATATATACATGTACTTACACACACATGTATATGAGTTTTCAGTTCAATCAGCTTGGCTAAAATGCAATGTCCATCAGCCTTCAGGTCAAACATAGAGTTTGACTGGGTCAGTTTCAAAACAGGGTGCAAAGCAGGGTGTTTCTATTTCACTGTATTTCTTCATCCACTGATAAGTATTCCAAAACTTGCCCATCTATAACCTTATCTTTTATTTGCAGAACATGCTGTAAGTTCTGTAATTTATTACGGTATTATTTTCTAGACATAGTAAGTTATATTACTCATCTCATTCACCTGTGAAAGATCATCCAGAAGGTGAAAGACCTTAGAGATATGGCAAGCATTATTCTAACAAATGGTGATGAACAGCACAGTATAAATCATGTTTGTGGGCTGGGTGAAATGTTCAGTAGTGAGTCTAAACACCATATATCAGAAGGAAATTTTGTGAAACACTAAACTTCACTCCATAGGCAAAGTTTTCAGACAACCTTTTATGTCCACTCTTGTAACTGTCTGATCTATTCTTGACCAAACTAATGTCTTGGTGTTAACCAAATTTGAACATTAAATTATTTGTATCTTTGTGTGTATGTACTTAAAGTTCTACATGCCAAATCCTAATGCTTCTGGATTTCTTGCAGTTTAGTGATTATTGCCATAAAAAGAAAAAGAAAAGAAAATGTTTTAGTATGACAGATGGAGGGGTTGATTGTGTCTTCATGCCTTCTGATCACTTTCAGGAAAGAGTATTATTTTATAACAAAACTTACAAAGATAGTATCAATATTCTATATGCATAATATTACCAGTTAGCAAGGCACACAGCAGTGGCAATGGTAAATTTTGTGGCTGAGTGCTAGATCAAGGTGAACAGAGCAGGTCCCAGAGTCAGGAAAACCTGAGCAGGAGCCAAGAACCACACCAGCAGCTGGCAGATCTCATGAACCAAGGCTGATGTGGTTTGGGCCTTGCGAGGAACAACCACAGGAGATTTAATTGGCCCTGGGGAGCATGAGCAACCAGGAGCACTGCCAGCAAGGAGTGGCATGTCAGCTTGAACAGGAGGGTGTGCAGAGAGGGCCCTGTACCCTGCTTGTAGGTCCACAGCTCAGGGAAATGCTCTAAGTCTCTGCCAGGATGGTGGGCACTCACCTCAGAGTTAAAGTCAGTGTTTCTACAGAGAAAGTCCCTGAGATTTCTGATGTTTCCACCCAGACAGAACTGGTAAGGAAGGAGGCATCAGTACCAGCAGTAGGTTGTAACAAGTGCCCAGGCCCTTCTCCTGGAGAAGAGGTAAGTACCTGCCTAAAGTGGGCACCCACTGATGATCTGTTAGGACAGGTGGCTGAGTTGCCACACAGTATTAGAGGGACCAAGACATAGATATGTAGGTGGTTTCAGGACAATGCTTCTATAGCGGACACCACAGACAGAGAGTGAGGCACCTTGGACATTAGTGAACCACAAAAGCAGGACTCTGTTTCACTCTCCACCCTCCTGCATCACAACCAGAAACAGGTGTGAAGCTTTCACAACTGTAGATACCCACCAGCAAGGTCTGCATGGAGAAGCTACACTAGCAGCACACCATGGTTAGCACAAAAAGAAATACCGAGTGCTTGTAGCAGGTGACTCTCTGCTAATGGGCCCTCAAGTGCCCATCTGCCAGCCTGACAAAGAGTGACAAGAGGTATGCTGCCTTCTGGGAGCTAAGGTCCAAGGTGTTGCTTGGATGGTGCCACAACTTGTCAAGAGCAGAGACTACTATCCACTGCTACTCTTGCACAGTTTGGTGGATAGAGAAATGGCTGACTGGCAGAGCTCAGGGGGTTGTGATCAATGGTACAGTCTACCTGGAGGCCTGTAGCTAGAGGCGTCCCCCAGGGGCCAGTACTGGATCCAGTCCTGTTCAACTTATTCATCAGTGACCTGAAGGAAGGGACAGAGTGTGCCCTCAGCAAAGTTTCTGATGATACAAAACTGGGACCAGTGGCTGATGCACCAGCAGGCTGCGCTGCCATTCAGCGAGACCTGGACAGGCTGGAGAGTAGGAGGAGAGGTAATGAAGCTCAACAAAGGTAAGTGTGGGGTCCTGCACCTAGGAGAGAACAACCCCATGCACCAGTACAGGCTAAGGGTTGACCTGCTGGAAGGCAGCTCTGTGGAGAAGGACCTGGGAGTTCTGGTGGACAGCAACTTGCCCATGAGCCAGCAGTGTGTCCTGGTGGCCAAGAGGGCCAGTGGGATCCTGGGGTACATTAGGAGGACCATGGCCAACAGGCTGAGGGAGGTGATCCTCCCCCTCTCCTCTGCCCTGGTGAGGCCACACCTGGAGTGCTGTGCCCATTTCTGGGCTCCCCAGTTACAAAGAGACAGGGAACTACTGGAGACAGTCCAGCAAAGGTCTATGACGATGCTGAGGGGGCTGGAGCATTTCCCTTATGAGGAAACACTAAGACGGCTGTGCCTGTTTAGCCTGGACAAGACAGAGAGGGGATCTTGTCAATGTATACAAACTTATCTTCAGGGCAAGTGTCAAGAGGATGGGACCAGACACTTTTCAGTGGTGTCCAGTGACAGGACAAGGGGCAATAGGCACAAACTGCAGCACAAGAAATTCCATACGAATACGAGGAAAAACTTCTTTACTTTGAGGATGATGGAGTACTGGAACAAGCTGCACAGAGAGCTGGTGGAGTCTCCTTCTCTGGAGACTTTCAAAACCCACCTGGATGTGATTCTGTGCAACCTGCTCTAGGAGAACCTGCTTTAGCAGGGAGTTGGGCTGCATGATCTCCAGAAGTCCCTTCCAACACCTGACCATTCTTGTGTTTCTGTGACCTTGTAATTATAATATGAATATCCTGTATTCATGAAGTCATATATGTATTATATGAGATTTTTGTATATGAATATTCACTCTGGTGGAAATGCAGCTTCACCGAAATCAACCACCAGTTCAGATATGCATTTAGGGAAATATCTATTAACTGCAACTCAATAACCTAGTCAAAATACATGTTAAATGTCACAGGGAGATTTCTCTATAGAAGTTGTGTAGGTCCAGGTCCTATTGCACTTATCCTGGATATTATTTTGTGGATGTTTCTGACATCATTTAACTCCATGCTAGTCCTGTCATCATCTGGAGAATTCCCAATTTCACTTCAGCAAGGTAAAAAAATTGAAAAAGTAAGTGTAAATTTTTCATCGTTTTATCCATATACTTTAAGCTGAAATCAGAAGTTAAAAATTGCCAGAACAAGGTATTTTCATGACTTAATATATTTCTTTTGGTGCCAGATCTAGCTCAGGTGTTGGTTTCATCATGTTCTGTGTAGAAACAACCACAGATATTTAGTTTATTTTTATTTGTATCTAAAGGCTGTGATATCTGAAAAGTCTTGATTTTTACCTGTACTGTAAAATACGTTTATTTCTCTGTGGAGACTTCTAATTCTTTAATAGGAATTTAAAAACTGAAAATATTTATCTACAAACCAAACTGTTGCTTTTAAATGTCTTCTTGTAGGTTTACAAGACTGGTAGCTTGGAGCTGCATGCTTTTCTTCCTGGAAAACAACTACCTTCTTTATGATGAATTAGGGTCTTCTTTGTTTAATCTGTGTGTTGAAAGAATCCATGAACTAGAGTTCTGTGAGGTGTAAGTGTGATTCTAAATTAGTTTTCAAGTGATGTCAAAATATACAATGTTAAACATGTTTTTTTCCATGTCTTCTGGGAACAAGTCAATATTTTCCCCAAAGAATATATCCTTTATGAATAATGTAATTTTACCTAAACTAAAATTCCTTAAAATGTTGCTATTTTTGATGTGGTGATGAAGACGCTTTCTTTCTTGACTTTGGTGAGATCATTGATGAAAAGTAGAGTATAAAATGGAGTGGGAGAGAAACCAAGAGGAACTATTCTGAAGAAAATTTTTTTCCTCACAAATCTATGCTAAAAGAGTGTAGGTACTAAAGCTAATGAAACCTGGTTTTCTATGCTTTCCTGCCCCATGATTGATTAAATTTGATGCCTAAAAAGGTGCTAGCCTCATAAAAACCTTTCCCTTTTTTGATGCATTTATAAGGGCTCTCTTCCATCTCCTGATGTGATCTAGGCTCTTAGGTCCTGATGTATCTGCTCATACCGCTGTTTTTCCCTCAGTGAGGTACTTTCACTGCTACTGGTTTGCATATTTGCAGAAAACTTAAGATAATAAACTTGCCTGAGACCTCTATTCTTTTGTTAAATTTGGCTGAAAAGAGCTGCTTTTAAAAGCTCCTAGGCCAGGAAGGAACAGGATCTCTCAAAAACCACACTTAAATATGGACATAAACTCATTTCCATAGGAAATCATATAAGGAATATTATTAATCAAATGTGGTTTTATAAGTCAGATACATTACAAAATCCTGTGGAAGAGGAATCCTTAAGAATTGCTTGTATTTACTGAAAATTTATCAACACTAATTTCTATTAGTTACAAATTAATCTTTATTGTACTGTTTTCTTTTCCTGGAACCACACACTTTGGAGGATGAGGAGAGACAAACTCAAGGAAGTTCATATCCACAACATCTGTATCTGTTGTTGAAACTTACTGTTTGTCATTCACTGTCTTCCAGTGCTGGTGAGATCAAGGGGCTTTATTACTTGCATTACCTTGTTGATGAACTTGAAGCTTATTATTTACAAAGACTGTGCATTTTTGCTTATCTTGCTTTTGCTACTTGCAGAAAGCTTGGCGTCATTTTGAAAAATCCTAGTAATAATACTTTATTAAAGTAAAAGACTTCTGTGTAGGGATTTGCTCTTAGACGTTATTATGTTGTCATTTAATCACATCCCTATTTCATGTCATGTCATTTCATTTTGTTCATTAAAAAGTATTATAATAGAAGCAAATATTAAATGCATTCTGCATGTTTATAGTATTAGGCTTATACTTCTAAATCCTGAAGGCCTATTTCATGATCTGTGATATATACACTACTAATTAACTTGATTCATCTGCTTTCAAAGCAATCCTCCCTCACTTGGGAGAGCTTTCACTCTCCAACTTTGTAACACTAGAGTAAATTATTTCCTCGCAGTTCTGTTGTACTTCAAGCATCCTAAAGCCCGTTTCCACACAGAACCTGGATTCAATGAATGCTTACTGTTTTGAATGAGCTGAATCTTTTGTTCTTTTTTATCATTCACATACAGGCACGAAGGGGTCTCTCCCCATGAAGTAGGTTCTTCAATGCAGAGGTTTAGTTGAGATAACCCACGCATTCAAGGCTGTGCCCTTTGGAGAAGTCCTTCAGACTGTTTAATGAAGCAGAGAACTGGGAAAGTACTTTGTTCTTGCAGCTTCTTATCCATTCTTCAAAACCGCAGTGTTTAACAACACACTAATGAATCCAGTTTATTGGATGGAAATACAGTACTCTTCATTACAGATGCTTTAACAAATAGTATCAATTAGCAGAATGTTACAGCAACTCAGGAGTGTGAGAAAATTATTTCCAATTATAAAACTGCACTTGTGCAATTGTCTATTGGATGTTGATAAGTGTGTTGAGATAACCTTTAAAGAGAAATTCTACACTGGAAAAGTGTCTGTGTTAAAATGGCAGCTCTTAAGCGAACAGATTTCTTTTGCTGTGCTGAAGTGCAAACAATGCAATACAAATTAATGAAGATTGCTTTTCAGATCTCAGACTGAATTTTTCCAAGGGTGATATTTAGAAAGTATTTCTTTTCACTTTACATTTGCTATATATATGCATACATACATTTGTATATATGAGGAAACTGCTGATTCATGATACTTTCAGTCTCCCTCCATTTAATTTTTGCAATCCTTAATTAAAACTTCATTTAAAAATGAAATTAATTAGAAACAATAACACATTTAACTGAAAGGTTAAAGACTTTAAAACTGTTAGTCTTAAAGTCATACAGTTGAAACACTTCTGAAGTAAAGCAGCTTTGGCATCTATGAAACAGAAGAGAGACATGCTGAATGCATTTGAAAATCCTAGCATGAGCAAAAAGCATAAGGATCTCCAAGTCAACATTTCTTTTTTCAATATTTGGAAAAGGTTGTGAAGAAAAACACTAGTCAAGTGAAAATACAGCAGTTAGATTCTAACATATTAACTAGATAATATTGGTAGTTGTTGCATATTTCACTTCAGGAGTTCATTCTGACCGTGTGTTTTTAGCAAAAGGGATGTAGTCACATCAAGTGTATCACTTCCATGTCAGAGACTACTTTTCTTTCCCACTTTAGGAAAAAAAACAACAACAGCAACAACAACAACAAAACCCTGGAATATCATAAAGAAACTCTTTTCCGTAAAGATTAATAGTATGATATTTGTATTTATAAACCAGTTTTATTTTAATATTTGGCAATGCTTCCATTTAAGGATCCTTATAGGTATTTGTATGCCTATGCATGTGTGTGTAACTATGCATGCACATCAGATTTTTCTCAGCAGACTGTAGCAGCTTCGTCACTGTCTCTGGCTGTTGGTCAATTTGACCATTATCCTCTTTTGCTCATGTTATTTCACTTCTTATCTACCACTGATATGCATGAAGATGGCTTTGAGGTGTTAATCAATAACTGTGAAATGATTAAATATATCTTGTGGGCCTTGTTTTTGGGGTTTTTTTTTCTTCAAATGGAAATACCATAGCTTAGTTACCAGGAAGGAAACTTGCAGGTTGTGATAGTATATCTAGAACAGTATCTTCTTTCTGATCATCAGAAATCTGCAGAAAGTTTACAATACAATTTATTTAAAGGAGCATTACTTTTTAATATGGCCACAGTAGCTAGATTATCTGTCAAGCCTTATGTAGAATTGTCTGCTGTAATGTCTGTCCAAAGAAAGGATCACATTTTCAGTTTTTTAACAGGTGTTTGGATTAAATTATATCATATAGGAGTGAGTGAATTCTGCATGTTGCTTATTAAAACTGAAACAGTAAAAGTAACAAGAATTTTTTTTAACATTCTGCATTATAATATAAAAATATGCAAACATTATCTAAAAAAATATCAAAATTGCATTTCCACTATAAAAAAGGGAAGAATGCTGACTACACTTTAAAATAACAGTTTCTCAAGAAGACAAAACTACAGCACACCCCATTTCTTGGGTGTCTTCTGTTTGTATAGCACATTTCTGGACTGCCTATGCAAGCTTGCTCCAAGGAGCAGACAATAATATACTACCTACCTAGAAAATCTCTAAAGAGCTTAAATGCTGTTTGCTTTCCCAAGATTGTTTCTGAAGCTTTCTTTATTAACATTACACAAAAACAGCAAGGCTATACTAGCTACCTTTTAAGTTTCTTAGTCTGCCTTATAAGCCATCCTAAGATTTGTCCCTGCCTAAACAGTTTGTCACTTCAGGAGCTGAGTAAAGCAGATGTAATCCTCTGTGCTTGCAGATACTCTAAAAACCGTGCAGACTAGTGAAGAGTTTTTTTATTTTGTTTAGAGAGGCAGGAATCATCTCAGTTCAAAAAGCAAAATGTCCTATATTTGTAAAGGACAGCTTTGTCAGTAGAATTCTGTTTTTCCTGGAATAACTGTGTTGTCCCCAGTGCTGGATTACTGCATCACCACACATATAAATGCCTTCTACCAGTGCATGTAGGCCAGACAGATAATAAGTGTTCAATGTAATTTTGTTACCTGCCTGCTGTACCTTTTTAGAGGACCGTTAAAATTCCTTACCAGTACTGGTTAAGAGCTCCTGATATGTTAACCTTCACCTTGTTGAATAATAATAATTAATTCCTACTTTGTTTTCCACTTCTTAGCTAGCTTCTGATCCATGACTGTTTTTTACTTCTCATCAAAAGAGTACTCAATTCCTCAAAAAAAACATCTCAGGGGAAACTTTGTCATTATCTTTAGAAAGTATAAATCAATTACAAGTGTTGCATTTTACTTCAGTGTATCTGACTAATTTGTGTGCAGAAACTTTTTAAGCTAAAAAGCTTGGTAATATGTTTCCATTAACAATGACAAACTGAATAAAAATAAACCAAAACCAAAATCCATCAGGCATTACCTCAGCACAAGTATAATGTCAACAAGAGCTTTACTGTCTGCTCTTTCGAAAGCATAAATATACTCTTGGAAGCTGAAACAGCATGGAGTAAATAAGGAGAGATATTCTCATTTTCCCTTCTTCCCTGGGTCCTTATGAAAATCTCCTGTCATTGTTTATGTGGTTTTGCCTCTATTTAGATTTATAGGTGACTTTGTAAAAATTCTACAATTCTGTAAATGAAGAATGAACCCTCTCTGAGGAATATTATTCTGTTATGGATGATATGCATGGAAGTTACTGTAGAGTCTTGGTGAACTGCAGAGTCCTGGTGAACTGTAGACAGTGACTGGATAAAACTCAACTCAGTGTCATGGCAGAAATGTTAGCCCACAGACCTGCACAGGTTTATTTTCTATTTTCAGGCATCTCAATGGTTAAATTTTTAGATGAATGAGTCATTGAAGATGCGATCCATATCAATAAAATGTTTATATATGAAACATAGATACTTCTGAACTAGTCATCCAGACTCTCTTTACAGCTGATGGAGGAAAAAAAAGACTACTTTGAGAGAATTCTTCCTCATTTAAAAGTAAATATTTAAAGTACAACACATAAGTCATGCCCTAAAAACCCCTCTTCATTTTCTTTGGCTATAGTAGAGGCCCAGAAAACTAGCTTAGATGTAGATATTTAAACAGTAGATCTCTAGAAATATAACAAATGAAATCTCTAAATTTCACTTTCACACTGAAAGTCTCATAACACTGAAGAGTGGGCAAATAATTTCTTCTCTCCATGAGGCAATCCTGAGAAAACAGTGACGGGTAAATAAGAAAATAAAGCTTATTTTATTTAAAGCGGTTTGGGATTCTGAAACAACCATCAAAAAATATTTAATGATGGAATATGAGATATACATGTACTCGATTTTCTACATATAAGATAAAGAAAATAAGAAAAAAGGAAAATTTCAGATAGTCTGTTGCTACATGATCTGCATTCTGTGAGTTGTTATTGCTCTGTCCTAAATATTTTCAATTCTCATACTAACAAATGCTACTCTCAGTGAAAGTAATCTTTATTCAGCATTTAGTAAATGCACATATTTGACCCTCAGTCAGTCTGAGATAGTCACTCATCTATCTCATATTATATATGAGATATAACAAATAAATTTATTTATAAATACAATAAATAAATATTCATGTATTTTCTGGAAAGTGTTTCATAGAAAAAACACTGTGCACACAGAACTGATGATATACGCCGTCTCCGTAGAAGGGCCAAAGAACTAAAGCAGTTTGTACATCTTTGCATCCACTAATTAAATTCATTTCACATTGTCACCCGCCATAACTCAGATCAGAGGTTTTTACATTGGGTTTTTCCCTGATAATTATTAACTTTATGCTTTAATTTTGTCTAAGTATTTTTTCTTGTATGATATCTTATGACTGTCAAGCTCTAGTGCACCTTTCAACACTATCAGCTAGACAGTGAGCTGTCTAAAATGTCAAAGTATCAGAAATGTTCTGCCCTGATGATACTTCTTTGATTTAGAGCACAAAACCTCACTAAAAGTCTGTAATCATGTCACCAAGTCATAGCTTGAGTGTTCCTTCTTTATCACTCTTGGTAATGTTAATAAGTAAATTCACTACAACGTGTCTTTTACTTTTTTCATTTTTTTTTATTTTCTGAGCTTTTGTAGAGCTACAAAATGTTTCTGCCCAGATAAGGATGTTGAGATATGATTTGGCTGGCAGTTACAGCACCTCTGTCTGCCAAAAGTGAGGCATCTGGTCCAAGTTGGTAATCAAAGCTCCTTCTTTTGCCATTGGAGAGAGAAATTACTTCCCAACCTAGATTATTCCCATCTATCTTAGGTACTTATTGGATGGACTATGTCTTTCACCTGGAAGTGCCTCTCTTCCTCTGTTGATAACAGAGTCTAGATGACTAGCTCAGACTTAAAAAAAATGATGATTCCAACTCCATGCAATTATTTAAACTGTACTTTAAACAAAAGATGTTTTGTTTGTTACTTTCTCATATCTTTTCCCCCCAGTTCTCCTTCACTGTTCCAAACTGACAGACTATAAAATTCTTTAACACCAGATCTAAGCCCATCTCACTGATAATTATGCAATGCAACTCTAATTAAGCTATATTGATCAACAGTATAACATTACAAAAATTACAAAATATGTATGTGAAAAATATTTTTAGACTAAACTATGCATTCCAGTACTAATGAAGTTTAAACCACCTTTTCAATCTATTTTACCTGATTTTTTAGTCAACCTAGTTTTCATCGTTCTTCTCCTCACTTGAACATAAATGTTTCATAAACCAGAGTGATGTTAAATTGTACTAAGGAACTGTTAACATAAATTTTCAGCAACCACCTTAAAAGTACAGCACTCGAAAATCTAAGTGTTATTTCACTTAAGAAAAAGTATTTGAGTTTTCAATTTTTCATGACATTTTGCAATACTGGTGTTAAGTGATTGCTTCTAAAATGTGTGTTTTGACAAAAGTAATTAAAGTGTGGACATTTTGAGTTATTCTGATATTTGAAACTAAAGATTGTCTGTGTTATTACTTCTCATCTATCAACTCTTTCATTCACAGTGACCTTAAAGTTACTCCGGCATAGTCACCTTGAACATGAATTCTAAAATTTGATTAGAAGCTTGTGCTTTTTTGTTGTTGTTGTTTCGTTTTTTCTCTGCTACTCTTTTGACAGGTAAATCAACATGGAGACATTACTCTTGTAGAGGTTGTTAGAAGAATCTGGCAGAGATTTAATTCTTTAATGAAAGGTAACATCCTGAAGGGTAAAAAGGAAACAAACTAAGAAAAATAGAGAATCTATACATCTAGATGCATTCTCAAATGAAAAAAAATATATTAGACTAACAAAATCTGAGTACTATAACTTTCTTCAGGTCATGTTGTATGTTAATTGCTTATTTTTATTCATTTTTTGATTTTTCCATCAAAATATCATTCCAGTGCCAAGCATTTATTTATTACCTGGTCTTCTTTCCTTTCTGTTCCAATTTCTTAGCTTTTTTCTCTTATGTTCTGTTTATTTTTGCTCTGTTATGGGAATGTCTTCTAAAAATAAGTACATTTTTTTATTTTTCTTCATGCATGTTAAGTTTGTAGGATAATTCATTCCTGTGGGAACTAATTCAATAATTGAGAGCTTGATGTAGAAAACTATCTGGTACTTTTTTTCACCTGAAGTCTCCACCTAGTATCTGTCAGCTTTAGGTTTCTTTTGACCACATAGCCCTTATGGGTCCTTGGTGAAGCCTTATTCAGAAAGGATTTTGAAGTTCCGAAACATCAGCATGACCTGTTAGTGTTCTTTTATGGATGGGCAGCCCATCAAAAGTGCAAAATGCCTGTTAGTAAATGTGTTAACATTTTCCCCCTACGTTTCAATATGCTGCAGTTTACATAGACGGTATATACTGCACCAGCTCAACTTGAAGGAAATAAAGGATGGTTCATTAGACAGATTCATTCTTCAGTTTGGTCTTCCCTGCCCCTTCTTCCCAATAGTCTCTCCATGCCTATATGTATATAATTTCCCCTGCTTACAATGTCTTGGAGGGGAAGTTATGCTGACATGGCCACTTTTGTTAAATGAGTGGAAATCTGTGTGTTGGAGGATGTGGTGTGAACCATTAGTTTGAATGGAAATACTTGTAGAGATACTCTGTATGAGGAAAGTACATTTAACTCTATTAGCAAAAAAATCATTGGATTAAAATGTATGTCTCCTGGTTTTTGCTGAAGTTGTTTTGAACTTTGTAGACCAGTTGTAACATCAGTATATGCCATTTCAGATGAAAGAGATCATGATCCATTTATTAATATATATCTCTATAACACAAGGCAAAGTGTGATGAAACCCATATATTTTCACAATCCTACTTGAAATGTCATTATAGGTGGAATTTTGGGCAAACATGTAGAGAAAGAAATATAAAAAAAAGTCTTGAAAAAAGTTTTGTTCTGTCTTTGTAAAGTCATAGATTAATGGGGTGAGAAACAGGTTTCCTTCTTAGGTAGCCCATGCATTAAACTGGAGTTTGCTTTATTAAAACATTTTGAAACAGGATGAATCATGGTATGATTGAGAAGTCTGAAATTATGCATTTATACTGAAAAGATAATTTTCCCAGTATTGGAGTTACATAACACAAATTCTAAGAAAAATCTCTAGTATTTATATTTCAAAAACCCCTGCTTCTAGAGATTGTGTTTGAATTTGTTGACTTTGACAGCCTGTGACCTTGAAAGATGCTTGTCTTATCCTCCACCATGCTATTTCTGTTCCACAAGTCCTCTTCTAAAATGATATGTTCTTTCTGAATGAAAAGTAATTCTAAGCACATCACATCTTCAACAGAGATCTGGTATTTTGTCATTTCGGCATGTCACATCGTTAAGCTACCTAATGCAATGGATCAAAATGATTCAACACTAGCTTCTGGACTTACATTTATTGCGATGTACAAGACAGTGAAGATAAATGGCAATTAAAACAAAACTCTCAGCCAATAGCTACACTTCTTGCTAATGATTATAAATATGAATATAAGTCTCAGTTATGTAGGGATGGATTATCTGTGTACTGTATCAGCAGAACAATGCATGGTAGGCAGTATAAATTGGTTCAGGTCTGACAAGACTTATTTGTATAGCACCATTCAAACCTAGTTATGTTTCTTTCAGGTGCCTGTGCATCTTAATGTAGTATAGCCATTCTTTGCATGACAAGCTTCAGTGTTTCTGGTAGTCTGGAACTCGAAGAATGGGGAACAGCACACTTACCTGATAAGAGGAAATGAAGGTGATGGAGCCAGACTCTTCTCATAGAGTCTTGTAATAGGCCAAGAAGCAAACAGCACAAACTAAAGCACATGGCATTCAATCTGAACACAAGAAAACATATTTTTACTGTATTGGTGGTCAAAAGCAGGAACAGGTTGCCCAGAGTGGTTATGGAATCTGCATCCTTCTAGATATCCAAAGCCTGACTGGGCAACCTATTGTAGCTGACCCTGCTTGAACAGGGGGCAGTGAACTAGAGGATCTAAAGAGGTTTCTTCTAATTTAATCAATTCTGTGTTTCTGTGATTCTATGTAAATAACCCAAAAGGTGACAATTTGGCAAAGCACATGTACACTGGTAAATAATCTAAGACATGAGAACACAGCTGAGCTGAGCTGGCTTGAGTCAACAGTCTTCTTCCTCACCTCCACCACTAGTACAAGTTCCAGGATTCATAGAAGGGCTGTGCAGAGCTCATCAGCCTCTAGTTTCTAAACAGAAACCTGCTCATAATACCTTCATTTTTTTCCTAAAAATCCTATTGTCAGAGTGTTTCCAATACTGAGGATCTCCCAGTCTGTTACCTTAACAAACTAAGAGACAGTTCTGAACACATTATATGCATATTGGCATTGATTAATGTCTAAGGATCTGCCAACTTGCAGGAAAATCTCTCTCTTCAGGTCATCTTTTCATATCTGTATTCAATTCAAAGCAAGACCAACTAACCACCCTCTTTTCCCTGTGGGCCCATGATTTAGAATTCACATATACTCACCTGTTTCAGTAATTTCTTGAGAATCGCCAGCCAATTTAGCAATTAGAAGGTGAGATATTGTTTATATTAATGTAAAAGCCTTGTTTTATAGTATTTTCTTGGTGTATTTCTAAGGATGTCTAAGCTATTTCAAGATACATTCCTTAGGGCCTCTAGTGCTCTGTAAGTCTATGGTCTTGTCTGAAGTTTTTATAATACATCTTAACATGTTAAATAACATTTATTAAATATCTTTTCATATGCATTCTGATCAAGCTTTTCCAAAATGCTAGTCTTTAAATACACCTTTTAAATGTCCAGGGAGCGGAACTGAAATTAAACAAGTAAATTGTACTGTTCAATATTACTTTTGTGTGTGCACTTTCACTGTGCGATAGCTATGCATTTTCTTTCTCTGCTGGTTTATAGAATAAAACAAAATCAAATAATTCTCATGCCCTCTGGGCAAAGATGAATTTATTTATTAATTTATTGTGAGAGTTTTTTAGTCAGGCTTTTGCTTGAACTATGTATCTGCAGACATATTCACACCATAAATTGATGTTGCACAGCTGGACTTGGGGAGGGCATGGAGAACTAAACTAATGAAATATTCCTTAAAAAATTCATAGCTTTTTACTCCTTCATTCTCGGTGTGTTTCATATCAACTATATACCTTCATGTAAACTAGAACAGACTGAATAATTACCGTGAATTAAGAGCATTTGTTGTCAACTCTTTTAAAGAGTCATCTGCAGTTTTGAATTCACAGAAGTGAGAGGCTCACTGGCAACACCTCCTCTTAGCTGACCACACATGAAGGCACATAGGGAGAGGTACAGGCAGATGCTGCTGTGGACATCTGCAATCCCATGTCAGCTTGCAAACTGCTTTGGGCAAATAGTGATATGTAAAGCTGATATGATGGTGTGGAAGGTCTGGATGAAGCAGACATAATTTCTGCCTTGATTCACCATAAGAACCATTCCTGCTTTACCTTCCCACCCCAGAGGGAAAGGAACAACAAAACAGGACCTTTGGTCTGGAGAGGCAGCGGCTCTCACAGAAAGACTATTTCATATTGTAGACATAGCTTGTAAATAAATAGGTGGTTGGAAACAAATAGACTTTATAGATACCTGGGTTTTAATGTCGGTGGAGTACTGGCTTTTCATCAGTGCTTCTTGCAGTCTTCATTTAGAGGTATTGCATCACTTCTTCCATTGATTCAAAGAGATCTGAGAATTTAAGCAATGTTTACTTAGATTTTCCATTTTATTCCATTCATAAATGAGGTATAATGAAGTCCTGGTGTATTATTAGCCTTTTGGTTTTTATTAGTATATTATTAAGGTTCAAAACTATTTTTATTTATTGATCATTCTAGTAGTGTATCTAACTACATCATCTCTATATAATTTGTCAGAACTGCTAGCAAAGGTAGGACATAATTAAAGATAAACCAAAGAATTTGAATGGACATTTATAACATATACATACCGTCCTTAAGACAGTTCAGACTGTGAAATTATAAGCACTTCAAGCAAAATTGTTCAGTGTGTTTAGTCTTTTTTTGTTTTCTTTTGGAATCTACTACTTAATAGTTAAAATATAGTACATTTTTAATCTCATAGCTTGTGATCATAGTATTTACCTAGGAATATATATTTTAAAGCTTATAGTATAAGTAACTTTTCTTTATTTAGAAGCTTGTCATATCAAAGGAATTATTTTTTTACATTTGTATTTCACAAGTGACAATATGTATAATCACTTACATAAAAAAAGAGATTACATTGCAGAAAATATTCTTAATTTTGCTCATTTATGACCTGATCTAACACACACCTTAGTAGATGGGAGTCCTTCCAAGAGGTACTGCCAAGAAGCTCAACAGAGAAAAATTCCAAATGAAAACAAAGCGAATAATGTTAACAGGATAAAAACCTTAAGCAGCTTCTGAAGAAGGCTGATAGTTATTCCATCACTTGAAATTTACAGTAACTACAAGATTTTTCCTTTTCAGTACACGTTACCAAGTGCACTACAGAAGTGGCATGAGTAGTGGTGGATGAATAATGGTCCTTCTTGTCCCAAGGAATCAATAAGGGGTATTGCAAGGGAATGAAGGAGAAGAGAAAGACCTCCAGGACCAGTAAATTGGAGACCAGCAGTTCATCCAAGATGGGGGAAAGCTAGATGTAGTTGCCTACTAGCACAGAGTATAAAGGGAGTAGGAGTCTCATGCTTCGATTATATAACCACCATCAAACCACCATATTTTTGAATCATCAAAGTTATGGATGTTCAGGTTATTAGTAGTCCATCCTGTAAACCAGGATATGGAATTTCACTGAGTGAAAGATATAGAAAAAATATTGGTTGTGATTCTGTGGTCTGTATCAAAAGAAGATGTATGTAACAATGAAAAATATTTGCTTACTTGTGTTATCTTAATTGTGTTTAATATCTTATCTTTAATATCTTAAAGTCACAACAGTGACTTTCACAGTAGAAATAGATACTGATTATAAAACTGACTTTACTGATTATACTGATTTACTGGTTGAAAAGTTCAAGCCTATGTTACAGTAATTCTAGTACAGCAACGGAAACACTTTAAGTTGTAGGTTTGAGAGAGTAGTCATATAAGGCCTCCACATGTAGAAAAGTGGTGGAAAGACAGTTACACCAGATGTGGTATTCAGATGCAAAACAGGAAGGAAACCATTACCAGAATTTTTTCAAAGAACCTAGGAACTGGACTGTACACCTTAGGCTATAAAAGCTGAGCTTGAATTTATCATTTCTAATACTTACCCAATTGCTACTTCTATGAAGTACCCTAAGTAATATCTACAGAAAGTTTCTAAGACAAAACTTGAGTGATTCATTCTGACTGTTATCTGCATTCAGACACTTTTGCCCTTCTCCTGAAGGCCCTCCCAGGCTTCCAGGGTTCAGGCAGCATCTCTCTTGTTGAGATATCTTGTTGAGATATTTCAAAAAGAAGAAATTTCCATAAAGGTTTCTAACTCCAAACTAAACAATTTGGCCTGGGCCTGAAACCACCAGCTATGCCCACACCTGCTACTCATCACACATTTGTTGTTATGTCAAGAGAACCAAAAAGGTGCAAGGAAAGAATGAAAAAACTGAATTACAGGAGTATGAGGACAGTGGTCATCCAGAAACTGATACATGGTTTCAACCAGCAAGTAAGACTGCTCGGTGTAAACTACTAGCCTCTGAGACTGTTGAGAACAGTTTAGAACAGTTCAATATCAACCATCTATTTGTGACCTATGGAAATGCTTCTGACTCCATCGTACTACCAGGAAAGAATCCTAACTTCTTCATATTCTTCTTCCTTACTTCCTCATTTTGCAATGCTGCTAATTAACTTAGGCAGGAATAGGCAGTACATGTTTTTTGTAAGACAGTTAAGGACTTCTTCATTGGCAAGGTGATATCTTACAGGTTAGAGCAATCATATATGTGCATCAACAAATTTCATACCCCAATCCAGCTGATGAGCAGTGCCATATGCAGCAAAGGAAAATCAATTGCATACTGCACAGCCATGTGCAATCCTTTTTATGAATAGCTTTGAAGGGATGCGCCAAGATAAGACACAAAGACACATGCATGCCTCAATTCTAGATTAAATTAAGTACTGTTATCTGATACAAGTAGTTTAAACTTCAGCTTGAATGTTTTTATTTGTCAAATAAAAGCTTTAAAGTAATAATTACAGGAGTCAGAGTACAGGCAAACACAAGCATCCTGAAAAGCTATCTCAATCCACCTCCATCAGAAGCAGTTTGGGAGCCCTTGATGTTTCCTAGTGACTCTGGAAAATGAACTGCTGCTCTATACTTTCAGTCAAGCAAACTGAAGAAGGCTGTTGGAGATTCCTAAATCCTTCCTTTTTGTGGTCAGCAGATGCTTTATATACTACATTCATTGTCTCTGAACATCAGAAAAATAGTTGTCAAGGTAAGCAACAATTTTCTTTGTGGTACAGAAAAACAACTGATAACAAATGTTTTAATTAACATCATCCCTTACACCAACTGCAGGGTGCATCCATTCCACTTTTAACCACTAAAATGGAAAAACTTGAAATACTTATTGAAAAATGTCTCTTCAGTAAAGAAATAGTTTGTCCTTGAAAGAGTTTACTGCAATATTCTTGAACCATATTCAGCGTGTTCAGCAGTTTCTTTCCATACTCTCCCAGTATGCTCAACCTCTCAGAATCTTACCCGTGTGTAACCCTTTTCTATTTTCAGTTCCTTAATACATTAAAGGGGTTGCTCTGCCATCTGTAGTCCTTTACAAATCTAGCTAACTCCAGCTTTCTCGTAGAACCACTTTCCTTAGGATGATTGTGCCCATGAGTTCCACAGTTTACCAGATGTAGGTCTCTCTAACAATCACAATCTTAGGAAGTGGTAACAGGCAGATACATACCTGTGTCCTGCAAAAGAACAGAGAAAACCAACAGGTTTTACCTTCTCAATTCTGATTTTGTCTGCGTGGCTTTGCAATACTCCTGAACTCCTTCACATTCAGAAAATGTCTTTCAATTCTCTAACAATCTTAGGAAAAAAAAAAATTTCAAACTATGCCAGCCCAAAATCCCATCTCCTGTAACACAAGTTTCCTTGGATCATCAAGTGGTATCAAACTCCATAGATTTACAGCACAGAAATACATCTTGTCTAAAATGATCAAATGTGTCATTGACAAAAAAAAAAAAAAAAAAAGGTAGAAAAACCTCTTTCTTTGATTGAAATGTCTCAGAACGTGACCTTTTCTTTTTTAAATAAATGTCAACAGGTAAATAGAGGATAGTTGTTTGTCTGCTGGCCACAACAGCTAAACAATTAAAATCCTTATTAAAAAAAATAAACACCCAAAACCACTGTTGACAAACTGTCAGTAAAAAGAGAACAACTTCCTCCTTAAGGTGTGTAATATAAATGGTAATACTAAGGCCCTCTTTAACGTGTAGATTTGGTGCAACCCACAGAACATCCCATATCCTATGCTTACCATTGCCCAGTCCTACTAGAGAGTATTCTGGCTATCTCCTTCCCTACACAACTGACACATGAAATTCAAGCACAGACACCTTCTTTTCCAGGCCCCACAGTTTATAGGGGTATGCAGTTTTGCTTTATACATCAATAACCTGCTGCCTCAGAAAGAAATATAATCTATGTTAGTGGCAGCCAAAAAATGTAAGTAGGTTTAAAGAGAAGGGTTAGGAAAAGTTATGGACATTAGGCCCATCAGTAGCTGTTAAACACAATGAATGAAATGCAATCTGCCTCAGAAAGTTTCCTGGAAACTGGGAGGTTTTAAGGGGAATAAAATTACTCTACACCTGTTCTTACATTTTTTCCTTCAGCACAAGAAAGTGGAAAGTATTTGAGACAGGAGTTGGCTTGAATGGACTTTTGAATTGATGCGTTAGAGAAATTTTTATATGTCACATAAAAACCAGTTTTCAAAGCCCTATAATAAATACCAGATTGCATAAACCAAAAGAAATGATCCCTTGAACCCCCAAAAGGAGTACTATATTGTCTCATGATTCCTCTGGATCTTAATTCTTTCCTGCCAGAAAATGAAAAAAAACTATCTATAGAAGTCTATGTTAGGATAGGAAGGAAGTTCAAATGTGTCCCATATGATTCAAAGACTTGCCAGTTACCTTCCATTGCTATTACCCCAGAGTCCAGACATGGCTTCCATTTTAAGTTTTCCTGCACATACAATACTGCTCTTCAGCTGGGAAGTCTATCATGCTAATGAATATTCACCTGTGTTAACTAAAATTTCCATTGCTCATTTCTTTCTTTTAATTTCCTTTCCAATTTTCCTTTGATTTTAAAGCAGTAGATTCCCTAGTACCATGCTCAGTAATCTACCAGAAGTGGTCATGCTCCAACCTGGAGCATCATAATTACCTATTTCCCTTTTCTTCTAACTAACACACTCTCAAACCTGTATTACTGATTTATAGTCAGTCCTCCTTCTAGAGATAATGTCTGTTTCATTCAAAATGGGGTCATCATTGGTCGGGCTAAACTGCTACGAATCTTCTGATGCTGAGTTTTCTATGATTGTGCTAAAGATCCTGTGTCAAATCTTTCTTCTTCCCCCAACTTCCAAATTTATTTCCTGTCTCAGAGTAGACATCCCTCCCACCAAATCCAAAGTACCACAGGAACAAGATTCATAACCTCTATTTCAGGTCAACTTGGTCCAAATATGCCATATAAATATTTATTTATTCACATCGAGGGTGCTCAATGAAATCCTTTTTTCTGACTTGCTTCCTGAAACGGTAGCTATGTGAGAAGCAGGAGGAAATTACATCTTGACCTTAATAGCTTGAACCAGAATCCAGGACGTTAGACTGTAAATACCAAGTCTTGCAAGTAACACCACATACTATTCTTTGTTCCATCAAGGCAGCACTCAGTAATTCAGATCTTCACATAGCATATCTGTATGATTTCCTTAAAGACAGAATGTGATTTCCTCAGAGACAATATTTGCCTATATTCATGAAGAGAAACTATTTAGGTACATATTCAGAGGAAACAAAATCTGTCTTCTCTCCCCAGTATCCCTTATCCATCATTGTCCCACAGGAATTCAAACAAAGTTTCAAAGCAAGAAAAAAAATAAAAGAGCACAAAATATAATACTTAAAGTAATACACAGTCCATTACTCATTTACTTTTCTGTGTGTAGGAAGAATGTACATTTTGACAGTCCAGGTGAAGTTGCAAATCTAAATTTTTGTTTGAATAGCATTTTCTTTAATAAATAGATGCTTGCTGGTGGGAATTTAAGATAACCTGGAGGTTCTAAGCAAATATTTGGCAATTCTACTCTGCTTAAAGACTAATACAACAGACCTCTACATGGGCAGTGATCCTGAAGAAAGGCTGTTTGGGTCCAAAATATTATTAACCTACAGTTATAGATTTTTGTAAGTGCACATTATGTTGTTAAGCTTTTGAAAAAATGAGATCCAGGGAATTTATTTTGTTAAAAATTAATGCATTTTGTGAACCACCTGTTCACATATTGAGAAAAGATATTATGCAGCAATTGCCTTCAGAAATTCAGGTCATATGGTCAGCCCCTGAATTAATTATCTGATCAAGACTGATTGGGGTGAGACCAAATAATTACTCATTAACATTCAGCACCACTGTCAGGCTGCATTTTGCATGCTACAGTGTGTGCTGCCCTTTTTCATTTTACTCAGTCTCCTCTTTGGATTATACCACATTGTTCTGCATGATTGGGAAATGAAATTGGAAACAGGAAAAGAGAAGTTTGGAGAATAAAGCAGACATGGCTTTCTATAAAAAAAATGCCTCACAGTTTTGCTTATTGAACAATCAAACTGCCTGCAAACTATTTCTATAAATCTGCCATATACTGGTCTCTCTGGGAAGCCAGTAGGAATTCTGGACATAGAGAGTTTGCAGCAGTATACATTAATTTGTTCAAATTCTTCAAAAATAGTGTTCTAGGTTTAAGTGATCGAGTTTGTTAACTGGTTGAACTGTAAAGTAATATTTCCTCTTACCCTGTAGGCTTGTAACATTTTTCATCTGAGCAGCTCAGATTTGCATTTCAGTAGCCATGCCATTTAGAGCTGCATGGTGCAGCATTCACATTCTTGGACATGTGAAAGAGGAACAGACAGCTCTGGCTGCCTCCAGAACTGTTTTGGACACCACATTTCATAACACTGTGCTACACCACATTATAATAAGCACAATGGCATCTTACAAGAGCGATGCACAGAATCCGCTTCAAGGTCCTGTATGTTATGTAGAAAATACACTAGATTCAAGCTTCAATGTACTCCAAACCTCTATCCATATGGCTATGCCTAAACTAGTAAATTGAGTATACCCAGGACTCTGTTTCACAATGAAGTGGAACAGAGCAGCTGCATCCATGCTATTAAACTACCTGCTCTCCAAAACATGGTATCCACATTGGTAATGTGCCTAATGGCACACTAGGCCTCTGTCCTGTGGTAACTCCAAACCTTTGTTGAAGATTTGTTTTGAACAACACTGATTGGCATAAGCCACAACAATGCCAGGGGTCATTCAAAAAACTTAACTATATAGACACGAAAATTCCAGAGCCTGCAAAACTGGCCTTAACTCAGTAACACAGACATAACTGTGTTGCCTACAATAAGGAACCAGAAAATAGTAAGCATAGATCATCTAAATTACAGGGATAATGGTAAAATTTTGCCCTGCCTGACTTCCAAAAAATATTCTTTACCTATCAAAGTAGTTTCATAACCATGCTCTGCACTCTATAATCTACCACAGATGCCAAGAAATCACAGCCTTATTACTGATTTAAACTCTGACTGTAAAAGATGATTTATTCTCCTGTACGTTCCAAAAGAACTTATAGCAGGACCATACATGTCTGTGTTTTCAAAAGCAAAAGAGAAAATCCTCTAGACCATTACGTCCTTAAAATATTCCTTGCTTGATATGAAATGTGCCATCTGTAGCAATCCCCATACTTAAGTGACACTTGTAAAGGTAGAATACAAACCATTCAAAATCATTGATGTTGCTTCACAAGTCAAATAATAAAATAGTAGTTTTATTTTGGACAAGATTTCTTAAGGCATCTGGCTGAGTTTCTCCTCTTGGTAGCCATCACTGGCCAGGGGGATCCACTGCTAAATTCACCACATATTTCAAGCCCCTGAACCTGAAAATCCCTTCAGCATTCCCCACTTTAGGGATTCTAGACATTTTGGGTAAATTGTTCTTTTGATATGAATCATGCTTTTGAAGACTTCCCAATCCTCCTTTTGCTTTAGTTTGCACAGTTGTAAAATATTAGGGCACATGAACCATATTTGTGGCAGATGAAATCAAATGAGCAGTGGTACTCCAGGAGCTCACGTAACATCCTCTGTCTGGTCAGTCTGTGGGCACACTAGAGCCAGTCCAAAGAGACAAAACTTCTTAAATATGAATCACAAGAACATCAGGTCCTCAGCACCAATTATTTCAACTCTGAGACTGCTCTTACCTACTTCCTACTAAGTGCAATCCTACTTCTTACTAAGCACAGTCTTTCTTGCCCTTTAATTATTTTCTGTTTTTAAGTATGGAAACCTGTCTCCCATCTTCTAGTTATTTAGAATTTGTCAAACAGGATAAACAAGTCAGATTTTTCTGGTAGCTTAAATGCACATTTTCCAGGTTACCATCAATAGTAGACAACTTTGAATTTATAGTTTAATTTTTCAGGAGGTACATGAACAACATAATCAAATGGACCTGCACGTATTAGGGTACATTTGACTTGAAGTTTCTCAGTACAATAGCCCTTTTGTTTACAAGAACAGGAAGTACATAAGCAAGATCAAAATGATCAAATCTGCTTGCGCTCCTCTGTTTCTTTTAGTCAATCTGAAGCACTGTTGGCCCGGGGAGTCCTGCCTTCTGGAAAGAATCACGAGCCTCCACTTTGCTTTCCTCCACAGTACACAATCTTTCTGCATCAGCTTGTCTTCTCAGATCTTGCATATAAATCAGTCCCTCCTACCTTTGTCACAGAAGTCTGCTGATCTACTGCAAAACGCTACTGTGTCTTATGTGTACCCATGAGTCTCTGACGGTTTATGTCCCTCTCATAGATTTTTGTGGCTTCTGTGGGTTTTGGTAGCTTTCAGTTCTTTTGCAGCTTTGCAGGCAAATTTATTTGCAGAGATCTCATCTGAAAAGTACATGCAGGATCCTGTACTGATCATTATAGGCTGCCCAGCACCTCAGCCAGTGTTGCATGGTCCCCAGCTCTTGGTGACGCTAACAAGGTGGGCTCCTGCAGGGTCTGCCTCAGAGTCAGACAAACAGAATTGTGGTGCCTGTGGCCTGGCTGGAGCTATGGACCCCAAAACCCTTTGCAAAACTTTCAGGCTCTGAGTCCTAATTTTGCAGCAGTAAGTCTGAAAGTGCTGGAACTTCCCACCTAAACTAGGTTTCACAGAGACTTGCAGAAACCCTGCTGGTTTGTGGGGCATCATTTTTAATAATAAACCAAGGAAATTCCAGAGGATTAGAAGAATACTAATGCAGCACCATTGTCTTTGGCATTGCCTGACCAACTAGAGCTGAGTCATTCTGGCAGCATCCCAGTTCAAGTAGTGGGGGGAAAAAAATCTATTTGAACTTAACACAAATTAAGACAAGATGCATTAATAATAGCTGTCAACATAAGAAAAATAGACTGTGAGTCCTGGTATCAATTTTTAGTAAGATTAAAAGTTTGAGACATGAAGTTAGATAAATGAATGTAATATAACTAGTTTTGTAAAATAATTTATATAGTCTAAGATATTGTACTTCATAAAATAACCTGACTAAAAGTAGTGATATATAAATTGATTAAATAATATTTATCATAAAGCAGCTAGCAATAGTAAGCCATCATCAAACCAGGAAAGTTTTGTATTGCATATGCAGCTGGAAGCAGGCTTCGTGCTTTTCAGCATTTTCTTCAGTAGCATTAGCAGAATACATCATTTACTTTTCTTGTGAACTATGAGTCCAATTCAGGAACATATGCTGAGTTAAAGAGCATGAGCAGTCTTAGCAAAACCAACTGAATTCCCAATGATAGGCTAAAGGACATAACATTTAAACTGCTCAAACACCTAGAAGTAAATGCATGATTAAGAGTTTTGCAGAACTGGGGGCCTGCACACTTTTATCTTGGAGTATTTGTATATGAATGTTATGAGCAAAATGTTCTGACTAATCGTGTCTGATAATTTATTACAGCCTTACTGTTAGCTGAATATCTCTTTCCCCTTGACAAGTCTCCTGGGAAACTGAGATGAAGTTAGTCTTTTATCATTATTTCAAGTTTATCATTCCCAATGCCTTTATTACAGTGATTTTGGAAGCAAACATAGTAAGACAGAGATATTACAGAACTGTTGCATAAAACAGTATTGTCAAATACCTTGTAAGTGAATTTAGGTCTTATCACAAATATCTCCGTGATAATTTAGGACTAAATAAAAAGAAGTAAATCAGTTCTTGAGCCCTAAGGCACCTTTCAATAGTAATGGTAATAAATCAGAATGATAGCCTAAAACAGCCACTGATTTTTCCTCTTAGTCAAATAAGATCAGAACCAAGCTATCATTCCAGCAGAAAAAGCAAAATTGAATTAGCTTATCTAACAGTGTCATTTAGTGAATCAAAAGCTTTGAAAGGTCAATGAATTTTGCCCTTATCATCTCATTATCTTCCATCACTAACAAGATATCATTAAGCAACTTCATGAAAGTAGTTAATGTAGCAACAGCCAGCAGCACTGCTATAATTTAAAGGGAAATTCCAGGCTGTTTTTAAATATCGATTTTTATTACATTTTTCATTCACGGAAATCTCCTAAAGGCCATTTGAAGAAGGAAAACAAATACAGTCCTTTTACATTAGTTCCATATTTGTTTCTATTTCTGAAAAAGCCAGTAGAGCATTCTTCATTTATCCTTATTCAGACACACACACCACAAAAAGCGTCTGCAAGAATATACACAACAAGACGGCTGAAATGCTTCATTTTAATACCACTAATAGAAGTATAACCTCCATTTAATACCCAACATTATGAGCTGTCTCTCAACAAAACTAGTGGAGATCAGTGACAAGTGGTGCTCCTCAGGGGTCAGTAATGGGACTAGCAGTGTTTAACACCTTTGTCAGCAACATGGGCAGTGGGACTGAGTGCACCCTCAGCAAGTTTGCCAACACCAAGCTGTGTGGTGCAGTCGACATGCTGGAGGGGCAGAATGCCACCCAGAGGGAACTTGACAGTCTTGAGAGGTGGGCATCTGAGAACCAGCCTCATGAAGTTCAACAAGGTCAAATGCAAGGTTCTGCAGATGGGTTGGAGAAATCCCAAGTACAAACACAGGCTGGGCAGAGAATGGATTGAGAGCAGCACTGAGAAGAAGGACTTGGTGGTGTTGATGGATGAAAACCTCAACATGGCCTGGCAACGTGTACTTGCAGTCCACAAAACCAACCATATCCTGGGCCGCATCAAAAGAAGTGTGGCCAGCAGGTCGAGGAAGGTGATTCTCCCCCTCTACTCTGCTCTTGCAAGACCCCACCTGGAGCATTGCATTCAGCTGTGGGGCCCCCAACAGAAGAAGGACATGGGCCTGTTGGAGCAAGTCTAGAGGAAGCCCATGAAGATGATCAGAGGGCTGGAGCACCTCTCGTGTGAAGACAGGCTGAGAGAGTTGGGGTTCTTCAGCCTGGAGAAGAGAAGGCTCTGGGGACATCTTATAGCAGCCTTCCAATACCTACAGGGGGCCTACAAGAAAGCTGGGGAGGGACTTTTGACAAAAGCATGTAGTGATAGGAAGAGCAGGAATGGCTTTAAACTGGAAGATTTTGCTTAGTTATAAGGAAGAAATTCTTTACTGTGAGGGTGCTGAGGCACTGGAACAGGTTGCCCAGAGAAGCTGTGGATGCCCCATCCCTGGAAGTGTTCAACGCCAATTTGGATGGAGCTGTGAGCCACCTGGTCTAGTGGAAATTGTCCCTGTCCATGGCAGGGGGGTTGAAGCTACAAGATCTTTAAGATCCCTTCTAACCCAAACCATTCTATGAAAACCATTTTAGAGGCCCTTGTCCCACCCTTGAACAGGCAAACACACCTCCCTCTACGCATTTTCTTCCCATACAGCACTACATGGTCTGTTCTATAAATGGGACCAGTAAAAACAGCAAGGTTCAAAAAACAGCTACTGTGCACACCAAAGGTCATTTTACTGGTCTGCTTTAGGGCACAGATCCACAAACAGTTGAACGAGTACATCTGAGAGGGCAGCAACCTGTGGTGAGGCAAAAGGCTGTGGTGGGAATGCTTCACTAGAGATTTGCCTTCAGAGCAATTCTAATGAGGAACTGCATCCTGGAAAGTAATTTTGTGGAGTTATGCTGAGCACCGCTGCGAGGCAAATAGTAGTGCATTAGTTAAAATAATTTGTTTACATTCCCTAAAATCAATGGAAATTTAAGATTTTCTCTTCTGAAAGCACAGAGGGAAGGCAAATAAGATAATTTGCTGAGGTTATCTCCATCGGATTGCGATTATTCTAACATAAGTCAGATCTGGAGCCTAAACTACCTACTGCTGTCCCACTGAGAGGCTGTCATGATTTCTGAAATACATGCTTTTAGCTGGAAAACCACATATGCTCTCAGCTGAGATGCTTCCCCTCCCCCCCCCCCTTTTTTTTTTATTTATTGGGCCTATCTGTTTTAAATTGATTTTGCTATCTTTTTGTTCATAGAAAGCTGAAAAAAGGGCTAAGGGAATTCACATATCTTACACTATGCTGCAACAGAGTTTATATGGCAATCCTTCATTGTGAAGGGATGCAGACTTTACAAAATCAGAAGTCTTAGCTACAATGGAAGTTATCTCTTAAGAAAACAAGATCAGCAGTTTCAGACCAGATAAGAACTTCTCAGATAGGAAACCACATACCCTGGCTGATAGCAGGAAATGTCTGAGTCTCTGAGACAGGTGATGAGGCAGGAAGGGGCAAGTAAACTTTCCTCTTGATCCTGTTCCCTGCTGTTGTTGCCACAGCCATCTCTTCTCACTTCCCATGTCCATTCCTCTGGCAAATTTCTCCTTTTAACCAGCTTTTCACATCCCCACCCCTACCCCCTAAAAATGAGAACCATGCCTGTTTCTGCAGGTGTGGGAGCGTGTCTTTCTTGCTGGCTTTGTAATCTAAGCAACCACTGCTGCTTCACCATGTGCTGCTCCTCTTTCCTGTCTCAAATCAGCTGTAAGTAAAGCCACTGTATTCAGTTTACCTTCCAAGTTTTTCTTAGCAACCACTAAGGCTAAAAAAGAAAATCTTTTAATGAAAACTGAGATTCAGCAGTCACTGCATCAGTACTAGACATATGCTTTATTGAAACGACTTGGACCCATCCAAGGGTCGATCCAAACCATGATCAGAGTGAACTGAGCAAGAGGGAAAACAGGTGATTAGGAAATTTGTAACAGACTTTTTCTTTTGTTGAGAAATGTTGATTCGCTGAAACTGAAAGGAAAGTTTTCACAGGGAGGTAAGCAGCCAGCTCACTTCAGCTGTGTCCCAGCTGGGAATCTCAGCAACTTAAGAGACTTGGATTCAGTCCTTTTGCTACCTAGCAGCCTGGGAGATGTGGTACTCTGAGTCACTCTTCAGTCCACTGGTTTCCCACTCCAACCACCTATCACTAGAGTCCTACACAGAATAGGCAAGAATGTAAGCTATGAGGATTTATGAGGTGAGATTTAGCCATTTTATTACTCACAGGCCAGAAATAGCTAAATGCCACTGGGCTACAATAAGAACTCTTCTAGTAGTTAAACATTAAAAGGTTAATCTCAAGACTACAAATCCATAGGGCCTGGGTTGATAACTTCAGGAATTTTAATAGAGGAATTGTCTGAGAAAGTCCACTTAAAATTACCTATTACTGGCACGCATAAAAGATGTACAAAACATTTTTTTCATTAATGGTTTTACCATCTCTGCCACTTAAAATATAGTAGTATCTGTGCTTATAGATTACAGGACTCTCAGGGCTACACTTTCAAGCCAGATTTTGCCTGTGTCATTTTGTCCATAATCTCACAAATAATAGAAGTAAAAGCTAAAATCTGGTTTTACAAGGATGAATATAAAACTCTATTTGAAAATGTGAATTTGTTTGTTTACATAAGCAATTGATACTGCAGCAAAAGAAACATATGAAAATACCAGTCATTGAACTAAGGAATTAAAGAGTCTGGAAGAGCCTATAAGAGAGCTATCCCTCAACTGTGTGAGTTCTTCTGACAAAACAGATGAAAATACTGGTATCAATAATCTACCTATTAGCACTCGCTGAATATACATTAATGGGATAGACCATAGCAGCCCCAAAGGAAGTGTAAAGATCAATTGTGGCAATAAACCACAAATTACGGATCTCTAATAGTATGCATTCACTTGATAGACTGCAAGGGTTTTGAAAGAATGTTGCATTCTATCATACCAATGATCCATGGATTAAGGGCTCACATTTATATAGCACACTGTAATGGCTTTAGGGAGCCATTAGGGTCTATCATGTCAATGACCCATGAATAATGAGAGTTGTTGGAGAAGTATCTTTCAGTCCATGCTGCAGTGCTTCAAGGATGTATCAACATGGCTTAAGGTTTAGCAAGTGTAATACACTATGTAGAGCTTCTTACACTTGTATTTACACAATGAGTAATAACAGTATAGAAAGCGTATGAAGGCAAAAGGAAGAAGTGCTGCTTAAAGGGGAAAATAATATTTTATTTTCCTTCTGTGCCTGTATCAGTTTCTGGCAGCAATAATCTCTCACTCCCCACTTGGTGCTAATTCATGTGGTGTTCATAATATCACTATAATCAAAAGCATGTGAGCTACAGGCAGCCTTTGCAGCATGGCAGTAATCAAGGATGTCATCAAGGTGGAATCAACAGAATTGTGAGGGGTTAGGTAACCTCCTAATAATGACTTAAACAGGAACTGTTCAATGCTACGTGAACCCTGCTCTATTTTAGTTTGAAATATTCTGGTAGCACTTGATGATCATAGGCATATACTTAGCTGTAGGTGTGACAAGCTTTCTGACCCAGTCTTCCCCAAAATATCATGTCTGCACAAAGATTTAATAGTCATAATTAGCTTTAATATAAATCTTGATCAAGTACAAGCTCTTCCCATAGGTGTCCAAATCTTGAAAACCTCCAAAGTTCATAATTTTAAGCATGGCTGAAGGAATGTGAGAAAAAAATACTTTGTAAATTAAGAATATTTTCTGCAAATGCCTATATCAAAGTGGTTCAGCACACAGCTTATGAAGATGATCATCTTAAGATTCTTCCATCCATCCCAAGTTGCCTCTTCCTTAGCAATTACCTCCTCCTGCTCAGGACCTCCTCAAAGACAAAATGAAGTCTTGGCTCTGAGAACATGTAACAGGGGAGGAGGGACACATGCCTTGCCCATGCATGGCTTGGCAGCATCATCCCACTGTCATATTTCTCAGTGACTGCCTGTCCCAATGCTTATGATGCTTTTGGGAAGGAAGGGACATATTTTCTGCAGGATGCAGGTAGGGAGAGGAAAGGGGACAGGAGGAAAGAGCCATAAGCAGCATCCTCACCCCAGCTTGTTGCTACATCCAACTCTTCTGGCAGGAAGAGAAGCAGAGGAAATATTTCCTGCTGTAGGTAATGCTTTTACAGGTTACTGCAGTCTGGCTGCAGTCGCGTACAGACAACTGCAGCCCACTGAATCACAACACTGGTAGCCCAGCCACTGCAGCTGCTAAGTTTGGACTAGATTTGAGGGTAACTTCTTCAGATGGCATATAAGGAAATTTGAGTGGAGATCAAACAAGACGTAATGCAAGTGTTGGCCAATTCACCAGAACAGCATGTAGTGACTCCTACAGTCATTGAGTCTTAAGTTCAAGCTCCATTCAGAACAGTGGAAAACCTCCCGTTCCCATCAGAGTAGGGTTTTTTTCAGATGCAAAGTTATAGTTACATCTCCAGAGGAGTTCAGCCTCTCTTTGACAGTCAAGAATGAGAAAGATGAGATAACCAACTTCAGCCAGTCTTTCTGGTGGACATCCCATGTAGTCTCTGCCAATAGCTGCAAAAAAAAAATTTACCTCCGGCTAGCCAGCTGCCTCACTTTTCTCCCTTATCATTGTAGCTTGATTTCTCATTCCGTCTAAGGCAGATGGACCAGATGTAGTGGTATCACTATATGCTCTAAAGCGAATCAACTACACACAGAGCCAAGAATGTGGCCAGGTGGCAGAGCCTCATACTAGGATTTGCTTTCCCTCCACCCTACAACACACCTTTTTTTTTTTTTTTTTTCCCCTTCTTCTTCCTGTATCAGCCAATGCCTTGAAATGCTATTAAAATAAACCCTGGTTTAGTGCTACTCAAAGTAATTTAAATGAAGTATGCAATTGTTTATGGGTTAAAGAAAAAGAAAGACTTAAATAATTTCCCAGTATTTAGACTGGGGGGTTTATTATCATTTCACATATTCATTTTTCTTTTTGAATTTTTTTCTGCTGAAATAGCCATCTTTCTCTTCAGTTTTTCTCTGCTTTACCAGTTTGATCTTAAGCAAAGCCACAGCACTGAATTTGCACTACTACAGACCGTTTCCATGGTTAGACTGTGAAGTCATAAATACAGGATTGTGAGTTCACCGCACTACCAACCTGAGATGTGGGCAAATGAGGGGAAACAATCCTATTCAGACACCAATAACTTCAGCAATATCTGGTGTAATGTGGAATATTACAAGCAGAGAAAACTATTCTCTTTTCCAAGAAATTTGATATCTGTAATAGCAGAACATATACATTGGAGAAAACCTTGGAAAAGATACTGATCTTTGGCTACTGCCATCTGCATGAGGTTACACCCCAAAATACAGGAGACATGCATGAAGAGCATTGAAGTACAATTTCAAATGTAGTAAAAGCAAAGGAAGAGACAGGGAGTTCAGAGAAACCTCGGTCTTTATTACTGTCACCTGGCCTCCTGGTTCAGGTTAGAAGCTTGAGCTGGGCTTCTTAAAAAGCATGGGCTGGAATACGGTTTAGGTTCCAAGGTTGCTAGATGCAAAGCTTGAAGTTCGTGTCAGGTTGCCAGCTTTCTTATAGCTTCAGAACAGAATCCAAAGTGACTGGTTCACATGAGCATATAAAATGAAGGTATGACTGGATGAAATATAGACACCAGTCCACAGGGGAGAAAATGCCTTTAGGTCCTCAGGTTTTTTCTATTGAAGGGTCTTTACAACTAGGTTGGAATTAGACTTAATACATGTTCTGTAGACAGAGATAACATCAATTCAAAGTTAGGGAATCGTGCTTTTTTTCCCAGTAATTAGCAGGATTTTGCTGAAGAGAGGGAATGCTGTCAGACAGGTCAAAATATTTTGATACTGAAAAGTTGAAGCTAGGTCACCTACCGACTGGGTCAGTGTGCTGTGTTGCTGTGAAAAAGTTAAAAGGGGCATGAAATTTGTCCTGTGAATAACCTGCTCCTGTGGTCATGCTCAGAGCATGACAAATGAATCAGGGGATTTAGGCAGAGAAACAGTTACCGGATCTTGACTAAGCTTAGTCAACAGGATATTTGAACTAAAGTTTTGTCTGTATGCTTGAATACAAGATTGAGTGTGTCTGGAAGAATTAAGGTCCAAAGATACTTATCTGGTGAGACGAGAGAGCAAGAGACATGAGGTACAGGGATCATTCATTTGGATTCAGATGTGTTGGTATTTCACAAGTGACCAAACTGAATCAGTTGCTGGATCCTCTTTCACATTTCATCTTTCCAGTTATTTTCTTAGACAATAATGATACAAACACATTCTTGTTTCTTAAGTAGAATATCTTGAAAATTATTCAGAGAGAAAAAATAAGCTGAACTACTTACCAGCCAGAAACCCAAGATTCTGGTCTAGAAACACTTTAAAAATATAATCTTAAAAGTAATATAAAAGAAAGGAAAATACAAAAATTTCAGCAGAGTTTGCTCATTATTATTTTTAATAAACGAGAAAATGTTGATGAAAATAGAAATATGTCTTATATATTGATAAAGATCTGCCACCCTACCTAACTATTGAAGGTTATTATTTTTCAATGTACTTTAAAGGGTTTGATTTTATGTAAATGCAATTCCATGTTAATACCTGAAAGGCTTATGAACATATACTGTACTAACAACTTATTCCAGTCAGATTTTTTGCAGAAATAAGGCAAAAAATCTATGCAAATTATTGTGAATGAGGTTACCTGAACCAGTAAAGGGGAAGTCACTATGGTTATGTTCATGGTGGTCAACACATGGAAGACGTCATTCATGTCAGCTTTCTCTCACTTACCCTGCCCTGTAATTCCCTCTCATGCAGTTCTGAGATGTGAAAAAGTGCCACCAGAATCTGACAGAGGTTCTGTATGTGAGTCTGTATGTGGTGGGGGTGAAACTAGAAGGTGTACCTGGTCAAAGCACTCTATCCTGTTCCTTACCTCTGAAGTTTTACTGTGTCACCTGCAGTTACTATGGAAAGCTACAAGTAACAGGAAATGTGAGTTTGAGGAGAGTTGTTTGTAGGTAAGTGATATATAATAAATAGAGTATGGAGTCACCTTAAGATGAGAAATTTAAGATTTTGTTTACATTAAAAGGGAAAAGTCATGCTACATAACTCTCCACAAAAAAGTGAGGAGGCAATAGCAGTCACCTGTGGCCAGGTTTGCTATAGAGGAATGTAAGGCTAACAGCCATTTTCCTGTTGGATAAAAATGAAGAGTTGCAAAGGCACAGTTATAATCCTCCTTTATGTAGTGAAAGACTTCAATCCGACCACTCCTTCTGCTTCTGTACTCCAGGCTAAGCAAACTGTCCCTTCAGTGTCTCTTGTGTGTTGTGTGCTCTGGCACTCTAACCGTCTGTAAGTGTCGCTTCACCGGACTCTGTCCGGTTGGTTGATACCTGTTCTGTCCCAGAACTGGACAGAATATTGCAAGCATGCCAAGCAGAAACTAATTATCTTTTCCCTTAGCTTGCTGGCTCTTCCTAATGCAGTCCAGTACACAGATGGAATTTTCAGCTTCCTATTACACACACAAGGCTCTATGATTTGATAGAATGCTTTACCAGGCTTGGCTAAAAAAGGAAAAAAAAGCAATAGATGACAATTGACAAAAAACTTAGTCTCTTTGAGATAGTTTCATAGAATTGCTCAACTAAAAAGTTTCATTTGGGACAGGAGAGAAACTCTTGCTTTCTTAGTTGAAATAGAGGCAATAGATGTGACAGTTTTGTCCCCAAACTGTTTCTTTTTTCTCATCCTTACTGCAACCCTTTTCCAGCTGGAATTTTCTTGGTTTAATTTCTTAGTTGCATGGGTTATTTTTTGGTATTTAGGAGAAAAATCCATGTGTTGGAAATATGAGTTGTCAAGTGGATATACAAGCACTGTACAATATTGTAGCCTTTTATCATTTCTAGTATGTATTATTGTCATTATTCTGTCTAGAATATGGTTGGTTTGCTATGATATAATAAAAAGTCTGGAAAGTTTAACAAATAATTGCAATTAAAAATCTTAAAATACTATGCATGCAGATTCTGTCGGATCTTCCACTGAAATTTCTTTTAATTCATGATCAGTTAATGTTCCATAAAAATTAAAGGTTACCCAACAACAAAAGAATTATGGCTCACTGCATAGAAAAATGAGCAGGGAGTACAGTTTCTTGATTAGTTAATAATAGCAAAACATTAACTTTCCCAAGGTCTTTGTCAGCTCTGAAAGCACCTCCTATTGTAAAATATCCATTTGTAAAAATGTACTTTTAATATGTACTCTGAAAGAAAGTATATACAAAATGTGGATTTCCTGCTTTAACAAGGCTACCTAAGGTTCAATTGTACTGACAGAATGTATTGTGTCTCCTTCATATTATGTTCAACAAGTACAAGACAAACACAGAACCAAATTTGGCAACTGTTACACAAGTGTGCAATCCTTCTTCCTGGAGGAAGTTCAATGACATATAACTCCAAAGGATTACTTCTGTGAAAAATTAAATATTCCCCTGAGTAAATGCTGTAGAGGAGGCCATGTAGCCCTGAACATTTCCATCTGCAAAATAATTCCAGTAGTAAGTAAATGAGCATAAAGCTCTCAAAGTCACAACACAATCTGTCTGAATTTGGTATTTCGGAAAATAAAGGATTGTGGGGGGAACCAACTTTTTAAGTAAGAGACTACCATAATAAATCTCTCTTTCCTTTTGTTTCCTTCATGTGTCAGATGAACACCAAATTATTCACAGACTAGTTTCCTTGCTAAAAGAGTATTTGTGGTTTCACTGAAATTACTAACCAAATGGGACCATACCACACTGAACAGAAAAAAAAGCTTTTACTTGCAAAGTAGAGGAGAGGGTAGTGTAGGGAGGCCAGCCCTTCAATACCTCTACTACCCTAAATGCCCTACTAGTGACAGATTGGTGCAGGACACGGTTAGCTAAAGGGCTTGTTGATGGCCATGATTTTTCTAAAAAATACTTATGTCTTAAGTGAACCAGTTACTGAAAGAGGCATATCCCACTTCCACCATATCATTATGTTATTGAATAATTTTTCATTTCTCTATAGGTTAATTACTATGCTATTTACATGTTCTTCCAGATGAGCTGATGAAGCAGTAGTCATCACTCCTCCTCTCCTTGGGGAGAAAAAAAATATGAGAATGAAAGAAGAGAATAACGGTTCAATGCAACAGGGCAAAAGAAAGTAGGTGAGAACAAAGGAAGAAACACTGGTGAGGAAGAAGGTTTTGGTTCAATGTTTTATTTTTTATGGCTAATCCATACGCTTTTATAATCACGCATTTTCAGTGTTCTGTAAGTATGACTTCATCTTTTCTGCAAGGTATTGCCTTCTTAACCAAGTCCATCACCATGATAGGAGATTACTTCAGATGGCTTAAAGGTGACAGGGTGCAAGGAATAGATGATTGTGATGAGCTGTCACATACCCAGCAGAAGTTTCTCTCTGCTAAGTCTCAGCCTGGCCTGATCCACTGTGAGTGCTTAGAAAACAGTGGGCATCATTTCAAAAGAAAAGAACAAACTCCCCCAAATTATTTTACTGCAGATGATGGGGAACTTGGCCAGCATAGATGACAATGTCCTTTTTTCAATGCTGCACAAATATATCTGAATGCAGGCTTTAATGATAAAGAATCTGCATTAGAAGAAGGCTTAAATATTCTGGATATCTAAATATTCTGAACAATTTAATACCCTGGAATCTAAACTTTGTCTGCTATTTTGTTTGAACAAGCCATAGCACAGTGATGTTCAGGGACAGGCCAGGGCCCAGGTTGACAATTACTATGCCTCAGTAATCTGGGCCACAGGTTTCAAGAAATGAACATAAAACTGAAGTATATAACAGATAGTTTGGATATGAGCATCCTGCAGTGGAAATGTATGCCTGTAACTGTGAAAAGAAAGATGACTTGCTTATTTTTAAATGTATAAGGAGCTGTAGGGAAAAGTTTTGATGCAAGACTCTTGTTTCTTCAAATAAAATTTAATTTGGGATTGTTATGGATAGTAATGCATAAGCAACAAGCAAATACATTAATTTTTCCTTGCACCAATAGGGAAAAAGATCACAGCAGACTGGTAAATACAAAGCCCAGAGGTGAGAAAGAAGCATGTCAAGCATGAAATTGTGTTAATTCAATAATTAGAGTCTCAATTCCAATGTAAGCTCTGGTTGTGCAACAAATGTGACAAAAAATTTGGGAATGGCAGCACATTACACTCGTATTAATTGTCAGGAGAAAAGAGTTCCAGTAAATTGAACATTTTATGAACACTACAGTGCATTTAGCCCTGGACCTGATATAATCTCATTAATCAAAGCAATACGCAGGGAGTGAAATTTCCACCTGAGTTTAGTTTGAGAAAGAGGCAGAGAAAAGTGGGAGTGTCTTGTCTTTGTTCCCAGACACTACAGCAGAGCCAGGATTTCTAGTGCTCTTCCCAGCAAGAGAATGAAAACAGTGCTGTAGGGGGAAATTAATTATTACCAGGGACATTCCAGCTGGAAATCTGTGTAGTTGCAAAATGAACACGTTTCAAGGAGTTGAGTGTTTCCTGCTGATCCTGTTAGTTTCCCTTGTGCTTTAATGGTTTCAAAACTTACATGGGTAAGCAAGTTCCTATTAGTGCTGGTGAGGAATTTACTATTCGATTTTGCATTTTTAAATTTTCATTAGTTTTCCATGTGCCGTCCCAGAGACATCCAAGAAAGAGACTCCCAGATAAAATCAGCAGCCCAGTGGCTGGACTTTTCATTGAAAACCTGGAATTACCTGATGTCCCCACTTCCAATGTAAACACCCGCTTAAACAGGTGTCCTTTGTCTCAGTTACTATCATTTATAAAAAATCACCCATGGATGTTTTTGGGAGAGATTAGAGTAATCCACAGAGATACAATTAATGTTTTTCAATAAAATGTGTTGCAATGAAGGCAAAGTAGGGAGTGAACAGCCCAAGACAGTGCCTTGGCCATTTGGCTGCACTGTAATTAGTGTTTCTTGTCAACATAAATCCTCTTCTTCACATGAGAATGTGACCAAATGGAAGGCTTTTAGTCTCCACAACTCAAAGATATTCTGAGTAAGGAAATGTCTCATTAAGAAGTTCCCAGTCAGTTCCTGTTTCTAGTGTTCTCTGACAAAACTCTTCAAAATGTAATCAGCAATAACATTAGATCTGTGACTGCCTTATTGCAAGAATACTAAGACTGTAAACCCATGCCACTTTTCTTCTGTCTCTCAACAACCACTTTCACTATCAGCCATGAAATTAAACTGCTAGGTATCTAGGTATAGGTGAAGAAGTGCTTTATGTTCATTATTTGCATTTATTGTAAAAATCAAAGTAACTCTAGCATTTAAAAAACTTAAAGCAAACATATGGCCTTAGAATTACACACAGGTGGAAATTATTGTGGCTTGCTTTAAAATCTCCTTCAATATTTTTATACAACACTAGGCTCACAATTTGCAAAACGGCATTCAATATGAAAGCAGGTCTGACTTAATTTCACAATAACATACCTGAGAAATAAAAACTATATTACAGAAGGGGTAACTGAGGAATGGATACACAGAAATTTGGCCTGAACAATCAGTGAAACTTAATTCTAGACCTGGAACAGCAGTCTTTCATTTCCTGATACACTGCTTCCATAATTATATCCACCTTATATTATATTCCATTTTAAAATTTATGTTCATGAATATCTGCATTATTTATATATATTCACATTCTTGAATTTGTTTGAAAACAGAAATTCTTTTTAGAAGTACATATAAAACAGTAGTTGATGAAATGTATTTTTTGACTGATAACAAGTCAGATATTTTGACCAACTTAATAACTACTGAATTAATTATTGAAAATAGCTCCTTACCAAACCCTATGACGGTGAGATAATTTTCCATTCAAGGTTAAATCAAACTTCCATTAATTAGTTGAATACACTTTTTCAGAGCACAAATAATTTTCTCTGCTTTACCACTATACACAAATTTTCTTACTGATTTTAGAAAAAAATTTCCCTCAGAAGATGATAACTAGGGGCTCCAGTAAATTGTCATATACAGACTTGGATTTGCTAATTTAGAGCAAGCAGTTATGCTGAAAATACAAGAGCATATTTAAATAGCTGGTCATTTTCTCAAGGCAGGCTCTAACACTTGATGTTTTTCTTGATATATATTTCTTGGGAAAAATTGATGGGACATAGGTATGTACCCTTATAAAAACAATTCTACAGATTTAGCAAGATCAGTAGGAATCTATTTTTCTTTAAATATCATTTGTTAGTGGCTTGGCATTCCTTTTCTCTCTGTGCTTTCCCAGGACCTAACACACAGCAAATAAGCTGTTATTTGGTTTTGGTTTATTGAAAATATGCAGCACCAGACAACTTTATGCCATTTAGAATTAAGAAAATGTTTACTGTAAGGAGTTTTACTTTGTAATATGGGACTCTCAAAATGCCTGTGAAATATTTGCTAGAGGTCTAGCTGGTAAATACCATATCTAACATTCTGCCATTATCTCCTTGTTCTCCACAGAGAGTAACAGATCTGAAAGTAGAAAAGGTTAAACAAAAAGCCAGTTAAACAGCATGCTTGCACATTTTGAAAAATAAAATGTTCCTGGTTCCATCAAGAAATTGTCCCTTGCGATTTCTGATAAAACTTGATTTTAATCAAAATTACATTTTTGTAACTAAATAATTTTCAATATCAAAATGTCTTTATAGTAAGTCAACAAAACCATTTTATTATTAAAAACAACTAACAAAGCACCTCCTTAACAACTTTGCATATCATTATAAAAACATTTTTGTGCTTCATACTACTGTTTTATTATAATGAATAGGAATTCACAGATCTAGAGAATTCACTGAACATATTAGGCTTTTTCTTTATTTTAAAATATCAAGTAGCAAAATTGTATTACTGAAATAATTTTACTGACAAAGGATGAAATTGCAAGATATACCTTATATATAGAGAATGGGTAGAATATAACTGACTTTGCAGGACACAGTGAGAATTGATTTGCTGTAGTTTATATGAGCTGCAATTTACATTTCTTTTTCCAGAGCAGATGGAGAGTAAGGATATTAGAAAAGCACAGATTATTAGCAACAACTACAACAATAATATTCAGAACTTCAAAAACATGCACCTCTGCTTCACAGCAAATTAAGAAAAATACACAGGTTGCACATCTGATCAACTTTCTCGGGAAAAGCATATATATATATATATATATATATCCTGAAATAAGCAAAATCCCTGGTCTACAGTTTCAGACAAGACAGCTATGATTATGGAATTACCTTGTACAGATGGAACAGTAATACTTTTCTGTTCATTGCCATCACAGTCGTTATACTTCAAATAAGCAGTCTCCAGTTTTTAATGTCCAATAGGTTGGAACCTATTGCAATGTCAGATTTCTATGGTTTGTTGGCTTAGACAGTAAGAGAAGTGGTCTGCTGTGCCTCCGATGGCCTTGATAAGAATGTGTTTCAGGGTAAAAATTATTGAACTGCTGCCTGGTGTCACAACTTCAGACCTTTCTAATTTCTGAGTCACCAACAGGGACATTTCACTTACCATGGCCTTTTATACACAATAGCTAATTGACAAAGACATATATACATATGTCTGTGTATACATATACATACATACACAAATATATTTCTACATATATTTCTCAAGCCATTTCTACTTATAGCTGAAACCAAAAGCAATAAAACAATTAAGAGAAATACAGAAAAAAAAGGTTTCTGAAGCATTCCTAGCTTTCAGAAAAAAGAATAATTTCTGCATGTTTCATTTCAAATGTTGGTTGATGATTTAATGCAGCTTCTAAATTTCAGCCTACATGAGTGATAGAACCCTAAAGCAAGCCTGTGATCCTGTGACTGCCTCGTACCATTACAAAGTCCTTCTAGCTATTCTATAACTTAACATGTTATTCATTAAGGAATACATTACATAAATATTCTTATTGAGAATTATGGGGGATAATTTTAGGTTCTGTTTTTGTTAAAAGTTCTATCAATAAACATAAAGCAAAAATCAAGTATTAATTTGGGAATTAAATTAGAAAAACTTGTATTCCTATGTATATAGAAATCAAAGCCTTATGACAAGAAAAATACTTGGGTACTGCTTTTGATGTAGCTGATGGGGATTATGTCTGTAGTTCCCCTTAGATACACAGACAGACATGGCACTGCCACAAGGCTGAAGGCACTTTTTGCAGGGGGGTGATATCGTGGGAACTGAGATATTCTGGACATACCTTATAACATATCCATAAGATGTGCCTTTAATCTTCCACATACAAATTTATCAAATTTGAAGCATGTGGTTCTTCCTCAGACAAACATATTTGCCAATGATTAGTATCATAGCAGTTTTATTTTCAATAATTTCTTTTTTTTTTTTTTATCAGCTACAAGGATTAGAAAGCAAGTTTCTCATTCAAAAGCATAAGATGAGGTCAGATGAGATGAGATGAGATGAGATGAGACGAGATGAGATATCTTGAGGGGTGCAGGCATCAAGGAAGCATTTGAAAATCACTTCTGTAGGCAAATCTTGTATGGGACCAAGCTCCACAGGGCAACTAGAAAGTAATAGAGTTCTGTGCCTTTCAGACAGATGTCTCTCATGTGCAGAGGCTGTCAGTAAAGTCTGAGCCATTTTTTCATTTGGTTAACACTCATGCTTTCAGCTAGGCTCAACCTGGGGCTGCTATGGACTGCTGCTCTCCCTAACTGCTACAACTGTTGTACAGCAAATTGCATTGAACAGCAGGCACAAGCTATACAGCCTGCTTAAGGTTCCTTGAAACTCAGAAATGCCAGTATTTCTGCTTAAAATTAGAGACAAAAGCCAGGAAAACATCTTTCCTAGTTCTGCTCAGCGTTAGTATACCACTTTTTACCTAATCAGTAAACCTTTTTTTAATAAAACTAGGACACACAGAAAATCTCAGCTCTCATGGTTCATTATTCACCAGATATTGCCAGTCTGCCTGAATGATTATTACCTAACAAACTTTGTGATTGTTATCTGGATCTTGCCCCACCATAATACCTTAGAAAGATTTTTGAAAAACTTATGTCCCTAAAAATTCTTAACAAAAAATTACAGAAACATTCCAACTGACAAGGCAAGATTTACTTGATTTAGTTTTGGAAATTCCTATTTCTCTTTACATACATGCCAAAAGTTACTCAACACTACGTTCTGAAGCAATAATAACTTTCAAAAAAATATTTTTAACAAAAGAAAGCAGGAAACATTTTAATAACAATGATTTAAGCTACCTCTACTGCTCAGTTTTAGTTACATGAGAAATACTACAAAGCTATTAAAATCATCCAAGTGCTTAAAGGTAAATCTTCAGGAAACTATTTTGCCAGGTTTATATTTTAGTTACTTTTGTTTGTTAATTTCACCACAGGAAGTTAAGTTATTATTTCAGTTTCAGTGGGGATTTTGTCCCCACACACTTTTAAGGATACATCAGGGCAAGTCTTAAAGAAAAGTAATATTTTCCATAGACTCAAAACTTTTCTTAGGTCTCCTTCCTTATAACTTAAGATTAGTGGTACCTGAAATTGGTCCTTTTTTAATAACTCTATCAGTTAATCTGCTACCTTATCCTTATATATATTAACACATGCATTATGTCAGTTTTATATGTTTCCTCACTTAAAAAGACTTTTCTTGTCAAAAAAAAAAGTCATCAAAATCATATTTTCCTCAAACAGCACAATCATAACCTTTACTGCAAATGTTACAATAAATTATCTTTAGGTGGCATATTTTCACAAAAGCAAATGGCATTTAGTGTCAATACACATTAGTAACAGTTTCTGTTCCCACAAGAGAATACAAGAGTTCATCCCTAAGCATGACATAAATTAGTATGCTTAGTCATATTAAAATATATTTTTATCAACATCCCATGAGAGAATGTATCACATCAAGCAATATTATCTCATTTCAAGAATCAAAGTAACTTCATATACTTTTGCCAACCCTTACGACTGGAGGAGCAAAGTATGTTTCAGAATGCCTTTCTTCCTTCTGAGCGAAACAAAAGGGGCAAAAATAATTTTAAAAAAATCAGATCTAGGTCTTATCAAATTAAATGTGGATGAGCATTTTCAATCTTTTTCTCTGGGTACACTGTTTATACAAAAGGCTTGAACTCTGTGACTTGTTACAGGGGACACACTTTCTGTATCTTCTCATTTTACTGACCTGTGGAAGATGCATTTTGTGATGCCTGGTTGAAGCAGTACGCTTCAGAAGAGATGGACTACTCTTGGCTCTCATAAAACGTTTTGTGTTGCTTAACTAGATCGCTGTCAGTGGATCTGTTACTCTATTATAACTACTTGTTTGTACTGCCGCTGTGACTAAAGACCATAATCAAAGACTGAACAAAGTAACAGGGGGCTTAGCCTAGTTCTGTGCCCTATTGTTTGTCCACTCCTAGGTTTGAAAATGACTACCAGTCCTGACTGCTGGGATGTGTCTGGAATATAGGCATTTGGTTTATGGCAACTAAGGTAAATGCAGGCCATCTGAACAAATTACATGTGTATGTATGCACATATGTATGTATATTTGTGTTTGGCCTGCCAAATTCAATTTCTCCAGGGCATAATCACCTCTTCAAGTGACTTCATATGCAACAAACCACTTCCCTAAGTTGCTGTGCAAATTCTACATTCTTTTTCTGCAGCTCGTCTACAGTACTTTATACCTATGTATTTTGTAAAATGAAGTACATCAACCATGAAAATCTTTAAACATAAGATAAAAAAGTGTTTGGACTATGATGTGTAATAATATGTCACAGGCTTCCCATCCAGGATTAAACCATTGTTTGATTTCACAGAAGGTAAATTCCATCAATCAGCTTGTCCTTTGTTGTCAAAAAAGCAACTTGAGGTTTAATTCTATAAGAAGTACCCATAAAAGGAAGAAACGAGAAACTTAACTCATTAAATTAAGAAACAAGGAAAAATACATCAAGTTAAGATTTTCCCCACATAAAACACTGAGAAGTTTATGTGTGTGGATATAATTTTAAAGAAGAGATAAACAGAAGCCTAAAAATATGTGGGATAAAAATCTGACAAAAACATTTATTCATGCATCAATCACGTCTAAATTTCCCAGAATTTGTAATGGGTGTCTTTAACTGGTAATGTTCAAAAATAACACAGACTGAATTAAACCTCTGTAGATTTCCCAGGGTTTGGACTTACATAAATTCAATCCAAATTTGTGTTTGAAGCTTGATTTTGTGTGATTCTTTTAGATTAGAAACCCAAAATGAGAACCAATGATTCATGATGTGATCTCTGACTGCATGTTGTTTCTTTTCAATTTACACCAGCAAGACTGAAATCAGATCAGGAAATAGGGAACCTGCTTGAGAAAACAAAGAAAAAAAAGAACAAAATTTGCATACATTTCTCTGCCACCACCCTCGCTCCCTTCTTGAAAGGAAAAACAAAAAGAAAGGGTGGGGGCAGGGGCAGGGGAAGGAGGAGAAAAAAGAGAAAGGAGCTGGAGAGAGAGACAAAGAGGGAAGAAGAGGGGGGAGGAAGACATTAAGGAAAGGATAAGGGAAGATATGTAAGGGAAAGGGAAAGGGAAATGGTAATAGAAACGGAAACTGAAAGGAAGAGGGGAAGGGGAAGGGGAAGGGGAAGGGGAAGGGGAAGGGGAAGGGGAAGGGGAAGGGGGAGGGGAAGGGGGAGGGGAAGGGGGAGGGGAAGGGGGAGGGGAAGGGGAAGGGGGAGGGGGAGGGGAAGGGGGAGGGGAAGGGGAAGGGGAAGGGGAAGGGGAAGGGGAAGGGGAAGGGGAAGGGGAAGGGGAAGGGGAAGGGGAAGGGGAAGGGGAAGGGGAAGGGGAAAAAATAGTTCACAGCAAACCTTAGAAGCTCTCAGTATGCCTAAACTAAGTATAAAGTAATGACACTACATTTTAGAAATATAATTTGAATATTCATCAGATCACCAGAGATGATCATTCCCACACTATCAGTGGGAGTTTATAGAACCAGATACCAGACAAATGTTACACAACCTCTTTTCCTAGCAACACCCTGTGTCAGCTGAGATAAAGATTGTCATAGTATCCCATTTAAGGCTCACTTCAGGTTAATTTAAAATTATTTCTGAATATTTCACATCTCATTCTTAAAACTGGCAATTTCCAGTTGTGCTTCATAAGACATGACGCAACAATAAGGACCGGAAAATACGTATCTCTTTCAATGAAGAATTCATATTTATTGAATATTTGGCTATAACTATATCAGATTTTCATGAATAAAATTAAATGATGGGGGGAAAATCATCATGGGGAAAGTGAACACACAGCAGCATTAACCTCCAAAGTCATGCTCGTTCACTCTATCAGTGACCTTTGCTATGTAATTTGCCATAGGACACTCCTGAGCACATTCTTTGATGGATGTGGCCTCTTCTCAGGTAAGAGGACACACTTGGCTCGCTGCACCTTCTGTCTGGCAATGCACCGGAGCCTGCTGACTCTGACTGTGCGTAGTCTGTCACGTCACCTGGCTTAAGCAAAGCCGTACTAAAATGTTGCAGGCTCTGTATTTGTTGACCATTAGAGTTCAGCTAGGAGAGAATTTATCTTCCTTAAATACTTGTTATCTTTGTTAGCTAGCTCATCATCATTTAGGCAGCTTAAGTCCACACAAATGAAGGGCACAACAACTAATGCTGTCAGGTGGACTTTGAAATGATCCATGAAGGAGAATATATGGCTGCTGGTTTATAATCAGATACTAGAAGTGATTTACCTTTCAACACTTTTTACATCCATAGAACTCGAATGCTGCCAGTTCAAAATAGGGTAGTTGCTTCCCCAGGGAGACTCAGTTTAAGTCCTATATCTCTTCTACAGAGTGGGCATCCATTACCCACCTTTGCAAGCTAGTTTGACTGAAGTCAAGTGAGTCATCTGAGGTCTGAGTGAATGAATGACCCAGAAAGATGCTGAAACCAGGCCAGGACCTTTTCAAGTTCCCTGCTGCAACCAGTGAAGCACACTGTCTCCCTAGAATAAATCTGAAGCCTGTTGATCCCCACTGAATGTATACATTTCCTAGTGCCGCAGGAAATGAAAGTTTACACTCAAGCTGCTGTAAGAGCTAGCATACAGTGGGAACAAAACACTTTTTTTAACCCTATATCAATAATATTACTTCCATTCCTATACTTCAGGATAGTCTTACATCCTGAGAAAAGGTAGGAAAGAATACAAACCCATGTCCAAATCCATCCAGCTTCACACCACAAGTCAAGATACCAGATTTGCAGTTCTCAGACATTTGCCTTTTCTTTGAATGGATCAAGTCTGACAGTTTTGGTTTAGTTTTTTCCACAACCACGACAGTTTGAGACACTTTAATTTTCTTTCAAAAACAAAACATTGCTGTGTTTGTAAGAATCATAGTGAGTGTTACTGAAAAGCCCACAGCTAACCCTCTGGGCCAGAGACAGCAAGCACAGTGTCAGGTGTGTAACTCCATAAATTTCAGAGGAATTCTATGAAGATTTCACAAGTAAAAGCCAGCCTGGAGTCAGATGCAATGTCCTGCATTTGCTACACATCTTTCACACAGAAAAGTTGGGGTAAATAGCAAGCTGTTACAGCCCAGTGGCTAGGTTCTGTATGGCCTCCTAGAACCAAGGACACCAAAAAAAGCAGAAGAAACTACCTATCTGACTAAAATGGTAGGATCTCTATGTCACATTTCTGTATGGAGTCAGTTTAAGTGTACTTAAAATTAAATATTTTTATATATGCAATAAGAAGGGAGAGAATGAAACTAAAAATGCAATTAAAAGCAAAATTTTAAACATTTAGATCTCTACTTTTTAAAAACCCAGTGCCCAGCCTCACATTTAAATTTTCTTTGCCTCATACACAGTAACTCCAGATGTTTAGCTGGCATATAAGCAGGACCAGTAGTGTTTTCCTTCTACCTGTGGGGAGCCAATATGGCTCACATTCCATCACTTAAACACAGAACTAGTCCATTAGTTAAAATAATAGTGATGCCAAAACTCCTCACCTCCTGCAGGCACAGCAAGAGTGAGAGTTTAAAAAGGCCTATGTACCAACCATACCTTAAGGCTTGCACTCAGCTTGGGGCAGGTGACTTTCCCACCTTTCATCTCAGTCTGTGTTTTTGTTCAGCTTTTTCCTTTGTAGATTGTGTACTGCTTAACGTGATGTTCTACAAATTTTCATTGCTGGTAGCAAGTTTTTCTGGACATCTGCTCCAAATTTACTTTTAAAATAATATCTATATTGGAGGGGTGTTTGTAATGTTGGGGTTAGGCTGCAGAAGAGAAGGAAAAATCGGTACCATTTCTAATAATAACAACTATTTACAAGCTCAGGGACCTCCACAGGCGTCACTGTAACATGCAACTCTCTCAGAGCAGAATACCACAGCCATTTTATACCAGTAACAGTTTTAACTGTGCAACAGTTTAAAACAAAAGAAAGGAAATATATATTTATGCATGTCTAAAACTACAGGGCAATTCCAGGGATGCAGGGTGGAATTCACTTGGAACTGGGCCAGAACAGAGGCCAACTTCTCACCCTGGGAAAGGGGTGACATACATGTTTCTGTGATCACAGGTCATCAAGGCTTCAGCTTTGTGCCCAGCCATAGAGGCCTACAAATGTGGCATAGTTCAAATTTGGCACTGGAGAAAACATTAGAAAAAAGTGATCCACCTCTCCCTAAAACAAAGAGAAAACCTTTATGTAGGAGTTAAAGTACAGTGAATCACCAGCTGTTTCTTAAACACCCTGCTTTATCCCTGGGGCTCAAGTTGCCTTCTTTTAGTTATGAGATCTGATGGGATTTCAGCCTGAGTAGTATGGCTATGATCTTATATCCTATAATTCAACCTGCTCCAGAAAACCTCTGTTTATTGAGTGATGAATAATAGAATTGCTTAGCAGCTTCTTTCAGCTTTCAGAAAACACAGCACTATATGCACTGTTTCAAATGTTTTCCTTTATTTTCCCATGGGGATTTATTCAAAAAAAAAAAAAAAAAAAAAAAAACACCACCTCACTGAGAAGTACAGTAGTTAATTCAGACAGTTTCAAGTTGCCTAGAGCTATTGACTGATATATGCAAAACCTTGCCATTATGTTCTCAAAGCAGCGACAAATAGAATTAGGAGTGAAATTCCTTTGATGATACTTTGAATATTTTTTTTTTTAAATTACCTTCCATTATTGTCTGGGCTTGATCCTTCTCCCTCTGAAACTAGTGGGAGTTCTGCCACTGACTTCAGGGGAAGGAGAATTGGGTTGTTTTCAGCACAGATTTTAAAACAAAGGCTTGAAATTGGCAGGAACAAAACACTCCACCATGAATCAAGACAGCAGGTTGCCAGATGGCAACTTTTCAGTTCTGCAAACAAATTTGGTTTATTCAATGTAAATATTTGAAAGGAAATAGAAAGGAGATGATAATTCTCGCTTACCAAAGGGTCAGATTTGAATCTTTGAAATTTTACCTTGGTTCCAAGAGAAAAAGTGTCTCTACCAACACAAATCATTGCTCTAGAAAGCACCTGAGCCTGGCTTTCCATGACACTTTATACTGCTATAGATATAGTTTTGGATGAGTGAATTAAAATAAAGAGATTGGGAAAGGAAGGGATTCATGCTGTTACTTGCAGAAGGCAGTTTAGGAGCAATTGGTAGACTTCCAGTTGAGAAGCACATGTTCTCTATACAACCCAAAGAGACAAGGAGACACCCTGAGAGGGCGTTTTGGGCTTTCAAGTTAAGTTAGTTAGGTATTGTGAGTAGCCCCATAATTTGCGATTGAAATCTTCAACATACGGCTAACCATCCAGATCCAATCAGCAGGTAACAGCCAAGAGAAGAGGCGGGTCAGGAATTCCAGAAGAGCACTGCTGTGGGGCTTTTTGGTGTATTTTCTTTTGGTCTAAATCAAGTAACTCTCAGAAAAGTCAGAAAGTCAATGTAGTACAAACCGGAGGATTCTCTTTTTTCTTGAAAATTAACTTTGGATCTACTTAGAAGAATGACCTATGAGCAATAAAAAATTAATATTGCTTCACTCAGAAGCCTTGATCTTTTTCTTTTCAGTGAAAAGGTTAAACAAGAAGAGGTATGTATACACGTCAAGAGTAGGAGAGCTCTAAGAGCTTTACTCCAATGTCACAATCCTTTTCTTAACTACATCTAACATTAAAAAAAAAAAAAAAAAAAGCACACATCTGCCCTGAATTCTCTCTGTAGACAATTTCCTTCCGCCTGTGGTGAGGGGTGTGCTTTTGGAATGGCAGAAGGCTTCATCTTCTAACAAATAATGAAATCCACATTCCAGTCAAATGTGATCAGCCCTGCCAGTGAAGGATATTTTTGTTGTTCATGTTTGCCTTCAGAATGCCACTGCATGTTACTAAGCGTGCTGGCTTTTTGCCACCTCTATTTTAAGCTGTTCAAAAATCTAGGAACTGAAGAAACATCTGCCTTTGTTTTTTAAGGGGAAAAACATTATTTAAGTAAGCAAACATTTTAAATAATTTACACTAGAAGATGTATGTGTTCTTAGATGGACACGCTTATTTTAGTAAGACAGAATTGACCATATCTTTGAATTAACCTCTTGTCCCTTATACCCCACTCATATGCACTGTAGTAACCTCATGGGAAAGAAAATCGAATCAACTGTAAATTGCCTGAATAGATTTGTCTGAACTCATGGAGCAGTAAATCCTGCATTTACATTCCTAACTCAAGACAAGTTAGACTTGCCACACCTTCTACTCAAAAGGTCACACAGAATTTTTTATATTCGCTAAAAAAAAAAGCAGTGGGCTACATACTTGGATTAATTCCCTGTGTATGGTCCCCAGAACATGGAGGAAGGGAGAAGAGAATAAATGACTAGCAGAAAATGTCAGAGCAAGGCAAGAAAGTGGGAAGGAACACTTCCAGATTCTGATGAAAGAGTTTCGTTTCAGATGGATCCTTGTCTCAGCTTACTTCAGGGACTGGCATATGGCATATGCTACAGATGGATAGGCAGCGATACACATACAGCTGTAAGGTTCTGGCACTCCTGGTCCTGGCCCACGCTGCCAGCTGGCCAGCAGAAAGCAGGTTTGCAGGATGATTTGATTTTCCACAGCTGTTATACAAAGTATGAGGTCAGGGGAGGTGAGGAGGAGGAGGAGATGTTGGAGAGGGGTGGGGGTTGTAGCTGTCTGATCTTTGAATACAGCACAGAGCCGGAGTTCAACCCTGACAACTACCATACCCCAGGCAGCAACTTCCACCCTGTGCAAGCCTTTCATTTAAATTAGATTTAAGTCTTGATGAGTCTGAGCAACTCTGGAACAGCTTACTGACACACGCGGAGTACTGTGCTAAATAAGTGAATACCATGCAAGATGGGTGATTCTCATCTACTGCCCAGCAAATAGGCAAAGTAGGTTAGAGTACTCGTTTGTGAACCAAGGGCATCTTTTGTAGTTGTATTACAGAAAACTCACTGTTAAACAACCGTGTGTGTTGACAATCAATAGTTTTTTAAAAGAAAGGTAAATAAAAAGCCTTTGTTGCTGGAACCATAGTCAAATGCAGGGTCTTCTGCATACTTCCAAAAGGCTCACTTTTTTGTTAGTGTGATTTGAATAATTCACTGTTATTTTCCCAGAAACCTTCAGGTAAACATGTAGATCACTTGTGGTATATAGGCCAATAATCACTATACTCATTTTAATAGGATTACTAACTAGAAGTACATAATTATTACCAATTTTACTGAAATTTAGCTGTTTATTAATTATTTGCAAATGTTTGAAACCAGGCAATTTTATGATTAGATTAATTATGTCAAGCTATTTGAACAAAAAATTTCATGTGAAATAACCTGATAACACTACTTTATTCAAGACAACGAGAACAAGCGTGAGCTTGTTGTTGGAGCATGAGGAATTTCAGATTAATAGGGCTTAGTAATTGGATAACAAAATGTCAGAAAAGTATCAATATGGGAAAATCTCTGCTATGAAAACAAGCTGAGAGAGTTGGGGTTGTTCAGTCTGGAGAAGAGAAGGCTCCAGGGAGACATTATTGCAGCCTTTCAGTATATGAAGGGGGCTTAGAAGCAAGATGGAAAGAAACTTCTTACCAAGGCCTGTAGTGACAGGACAAAGGGCAGTGAAAAAGGGTAGATTTAGATTGGACAGAAGGAGGGCATTTGTTACAATGAGAGTGGTGAGACACTGCTACGGATTGCCTAGAGAAGTCCTGGATGCCCCATCTCTGGATCTGTTCAAGATCAGGTTGGATAGGACTTTGAGCAACCTGAAGTGAACCTTCAGAAACAACCTAGTGAAACATGTCCCTGTCCACGGCAGGGGAGTTGCACCAGATGATCTTTAAAGATCCCTTCCAACCGAAACCATTCTAAGATTCTATGCTTCTAGGTATTGTATGCATTGATAAGAATCCCCTCAGTCTTTTCTTCTCCAGGCTAAACAGGCCCAGCTCTTTCAGCCTTTCCTCATAAGGGAAATGCTCCAGTCCCCTCATCTTTATAGCCATCCACTGGATCCTCTCCAGTAGTTCCCTGCCCTTCTTGAACTGGGGAGCCCAGCACTGGACACAGCACTCCAGGTGCAGCCTCACCAGGGCAGAGCAGAGAGGCAGGATCAACCTCTCTCGACCTGCTGGCCATGCTCCTCCTGATGCACCCCAGGATCCCATTGGCCCTCTTGGCCACAAGGGCATGCTGCTGGCTCATGGGCAAGTTGCTGTCCACCAGAAATCCCAGGTCTTTCTCCACAGAGCTGCCTTCCAGCAGGTCAACCCTTAGCCTGTACTGGCGCATGGGGTTGTTCCTTCTTAGGTGCAGGAAGGAAGGAAGTTTACACTCACTCTTGTGGAACCTCGTTAAGTCCCTCTCTGCCCAACCCTCCAGCCTGTCCAGATCCTGCTGAATGGCAGCACAGTCTTCTGGGGCATCAGCCACTCATACCACTTGTGTATAATCAGCAAACTTGCTGACAGTACACTGTCCCTTCATCCAGGTCGTTGATGAATGAGCTGAACAAGTCTGGGCCCAGCACTGACCTAGTGGTAAGTTACGGGCCTCCAGGCAGACACTGTACCACTGATCACAACCCTCTGAGCTCTGCCATTCAGCCAGTTCTCAATCCACCTCACTGTCTACTCATCTAACCCATACTTCCTCAGCTTACCAGGGAGACAGTGTCAAAAGCCTTGCTGAAGTCAAGGTAGACATCATCCACTGCTCTGCCCTCATGTACCTGGACAGTTATTCCATCATAGAAGGCTATCAGATTCATCAAGTATTATTTCCCCTTGGTGAATCCATGTTGACTGCTGATAACCTTTCCCTCTACGTGCTTAGAGATGACATCCAGGATGAGCTGTTCCATCACCTTTCCAGGGATGGAGGTGAGGCTGACCAGCCTGTAGTTTCCTAGGTCCTCCTTCTTGCCCTTTTTGAAGACTGGAGTGACATTGGCTTTCCTCCAGTCCTCATGCACCCCTCCTGTCCTTCAGGAGCTTTCAAAGATTATAGAGAGTGGCTTAGCAATGACATTTTCCAGCTCCCTCAGCACGTGGGGGTGCATCCCATTGGGGCCCATGGGTTTGTAGGTGTCAGATTTTCTTAAATAATCTCTAACCTGATCCTTCTCAACCAAGTGAAGGTCTTCCTTTCTCCAGACTTTCTCTCTTGCCTCCAGGGTCTAGGAAACCAGAGGGCTGACCTTAGCAGCAAAGACTGAAGCAAAGAAGGCATTCAGTAACTCCACTTTCACCGTATCCTTCATCACCAGGGCGCAGATCTCATTTACCGATAAGCTCACATTTTCCCTAATGTTCCTTTTGCTACTGATGTACTTGAAGAAGCCTTTCTTGTTGCCCTTTGATATCCCTCACCAGGTTTAATTTCAAATGAACCTTAACCCTTTTCATCACCTCCCTGCATGTTCTGACAACATTCCTATATTCCTCCCAAGTGGCCTGTCCCTTTTTCTACATCCCATAAACTTCCCTCTTCTGTTTGTGTTTTTCCAGAAGCTCCTTGCTCATCTGTGCAGGTCTTTTGCCCTCTTTGCTTGATTTCTTACTCATAGGAATGCACCGATCTTCAGTTGGAGGAAGTGATGCTTGAATATCAGCCAGCTCTCTTGGACCCCCCTACACTCTAGAGCCCTAACCCATGAGATACCTCCAAGTAGGTCCTTGAAGAGGCTGAAGTTAAATCTCCTGAAGTCTGGGGCTGCAATCCTACTTATTGCCCAGCTTGCCCAGCTTCCTTCATGCGGGATCCTGAACTCCACCATCTTGTGGTCGCTGCAGCCAAGGCTGCCCCCAGCCTTCACATTCCCAGTCAGTTTTCCTTTGTGAGTACAAGGCCCAGCAGCACACCTCACCTGTTTGGCTTCTACACCACCTGTGTCAAAGTTATCATCAATGCTCTGCAAAAACCTCCTGAACTCTGTGTGTGTATTGGGTCTGGCTGAGCCCATAGCAGCCCTCACAGTGCCATGCTCGTATTGGGAGCTAGAAAGGTGGGGGTAACACAGCCGCATTCTGGTACTGCTGAGCAGTGCCTGTACGGCATCAAGGCTGGCTCTCCAACCCCCTATCCCACCTCAATAGGCTGGCAAGATCTGGTGAGGGGCATAGCTAGGACAGCTGATCCAAAGTGACCAGTGGAATATTGCATATCATACGATGTCTGCTCAGATATGAAATCTAAGAGAAAGGAGGAGGAGGAAAGAGGGACATTTATTATCTACATTTGCCTTCCAGAGCAACTGCTATGCATACTGATGCCCTGCTTCCCAGGGAGGGTTGAACATCATGTGGTGATGGCAAGTAGAGAATAACATCTTTTGTTTTCATTTCTGCATGTGCAACTTTCACTATTGCTTCATTAAACTGCCTTTATCTTGACCCACAGGTTTTTTCCCATCTTATTTTCTCCCTGCCCTGTTCTACTGAGAAGAGCATTGATACAGCGGCTTGGTGGGCACCTGGTGTCCACCACAGTGTGTCTAGCTGTGTTGTCTTTCCAGCAGATATTAGGGTAGTTGAAGTTCCCTATGCGAACCAGGACCTATGATCATGAGACTACTTCCAGCTGTTTGTAGAAGGCCCCATCAATTTCTTCTTCCTCATCGAGTGGCCTATAGTAAACACCCACAACAATGCCCCCCATGTTAACCTGCTCCTTAATGCTCACCCATAAGCTCTGGACTCGTTTGTCATCCAACCCTAAGACGACCTCAATACATTTGAGTTGCTCTGTCACATAAAGACCAACTATACAACCTCGCCTTGCTGGCCTCTCTTTCCTAAAAAGTACATAGCCATCCATGTCAGTATTCCAGTCATGCGAGATATCCCACCATGTGTCTGTAACTGTAATGAGATTATGGCCCTCCAACTGCATGCAGATCTCTTGATTCTTCCTGTTTATTCCCCATGCTGACTGTGTTTCTGTTCCAGCATGTCAGAGAGGTACTCAAGCACACAGGTTTCCCAAGAGGGGTACAAAGGGATCACCATAGTCCCACACACCCTTGAGGTGGCTGGCCTTCTGATTCTCATCTTGGGAGGCAGCTAAGGAACATGCATTGCTGCTCTGGATGGCTTGGCTGATTCCCCAGCTGGGTGCAATGGCATTGGCATTGCCACTTTGGACTCCTCCATCCAAGTCCGTCAGTTTAGAGACTGCCTCAGCAAGCTGGACAGCCCACTGCCAAAGATTCCCTTGCCTACTCTAGATAGATGGATCCCATCCCTCCTTAACAGGCTACAGTCATCAAAGAATATCCCATTGTCACAGAAGCCAAAACCTTCATGATGGCACCAGCCATGAAACCAGAAGTTGTTGTGCATTATATGTCTGTTTCTGGCTGCACCGTTTCCCCTTACTGGGAAAATGGAAGAAAATAAAACTTTGGCACCAAAAATTTTCACTTACATGCCCAGGGCTTTATAGTCTTCCTTGATTCTACCCAGGTTCTGGCTTGCAGTGTCATTTGAGCCCACATGAAAGACTACCAGAGGATAGTAGTCTCTGCTCTTGACAAGTTGTGGCACCCTGTCAGAAACATCTAGGACCTTAGCTCCCAGAAGGCAGCATTGATTTAGAAGGTGCTAGCCTTGATACTTGTGGTGAATCCTTTTTTTTTTTTTTTCTCCTTAATAAAATGGTGTAGATTTAACATAAAAGCAATATCTTGCTTCCTTTTCTGGCTGCATTTTAAGTGAACTTAGGCTTCTGAGCTTTCACTTAGGTCTGCATGTCTTGTAGAAAGTAGCTAATTTGTCCCTCAAGTATCTTTCTGATACAGTAATGCCTACAGGGAGAGAGCTACACTCTTAGCCAGTGTTGATACCTATAAAGTCATGGATTTGCACACTGGTCAAGGATCACTTGGAATGTTTGGCTGTAAATGTATTCCTTGATATAATTTTAATCCGTGTCAACTAACTCTCTCTCAAACAATGCAGGTGAAAATTCAGGATACAGCATATCCCAGAGACTTTCCTACAGACAGAATAGGGGTATAGCATTCTAGTTTGTGGAATGAAATAACGTGGGCATAGATGTATAAGCCTACATCAGTTTGCCTCTGAACCAGATCAGACTCTCTGGCCTTTTTCATTTACTAATGTAAATGAGTCTTGGGAAACCATCCTGCACTGGTAGCTAAGTCCCCCTAGGAGGTCCGGGAGGTCTTACACAGATGAGGTGCAGAGCAGGCTCCAGCATCTCTGGCCAACACAGAACACAAAGGATGTGCAGCTGCAGCATGTGCATAACTTGGAAAGCTTCATTAGTCAACAAATCAATGCAAGGGAATTAACCACCCCTCCACCCCTTTACTATTTGTGTCTTTTTTTTTTTCTTTTTTTGGTATGCACTTTGCTGATGGTGACTGTGCTTTGTATTTGCATAAGGATAACACATTGTGATGTGTTTCTATTCAGGTTTACTTTTACTTGTGCTGTTGTCTTATTCCCTTTTATAAAGAAAGAAAATGCTTTGGTCCTCTGAGAGTAACATCAATGAATCCCAGAAACTATTGTTCTATGTACATAATGCAGTTATGCATAGTTCTTTTGGAGTAACAATAAACGATTCCTCTGTCCTTGGAAAGGAAGACAAAACTTTTTGATGAACATCATTAACTGCTGTTAAAACTCGACAGCTTGTAAAATAAAACATTTGAAAAAGACTAACTTCGTTCAAATACCTTCTAAACTGCATGTGGAATCTATTGAGACCTCATGAGATGTTATTTCTCCAAGAATTGTGGAGAGATAGACTTTTCCCTTCTAGAATGAATCTGCAATGGCTTGTGCCAGCAAGAAAAAACTTTGATGATTCATTAACATGGCCATGACCCAGCTGGTTGGCACATACTGTCACTCCAAAATTCCATTAATAGGGTGCCTGAGGACATGAACTCAGTTTGACTTGAAAGCTTCATGTGTTTCAATTAAAAATGCATTTATTTAATTAATGTAGACATTAGAGAGAACACTGCTTTAGAAAGGAAGACCAAATTTGATAGACTAACTTTGTCCCCTTTTTCTAAGACATCTGGGAAATACTGCTTTTTTGCATATAGGAAAAGGAGGAACTGAAACCTTGCAAATTAATGGATAGGAGGCACTGAGCAAGATGCCAGGCCTACTGGACTCAAAACAGTGATGTCTGGAAGTTGACAGCGCTCTTTTTTTCTTTTTCTTTTCTTTTTTTCTTTTTTTATTACAACTGATAAGACAGTGCTAATTCATTTGAAGATGTTAGAAACAAGATATTTTTTTTGGCTACAGTGAAAGAAATGTTTACTTCAAGTGTGGAATTAATGTTTTATGTAATACAACAAATTGGACAAAATTCTACCCTTGCTTACACCTGAGCAATTTCATTGAAAGAGGAATGTTAAGAGTTGATGGAGAAATATAGCTAAGGGAAATTTCACCAGGGATGTTCTTATTGTACCTACTCATTGTGGACCGTGTTTTCAATTTTAATAAAATGTTCCATTACCCTGACCAACTTAACTCATTTTAAAGATCATTTGCACTCCATGGCAGAGTTAAGGGCCTTATTAAAATAAGATTCAGACTCCAAGTATGATTGCTAGTTCATAACTCCTGGAGGATCTCATGAAGATGCCACTTCTGTCCTGCTTTTATAGATGCAGTTTTCTGATGCAGTAACAGGAGAGTTCATTTTAAATAATTAACTGTCATGTGGATTGCAGTCACAAATGGATACATCTTTCCTAAGACACTCTGTATGGTATCCATTCTTATCAACCTAATGTAAACAGAGCTTTAGTTACCCACAGACACACCACATAGATCTTATCTAGCATAGGAATACCAAATTAGCACTGACTGATTCTTAGGTAGCTATCAGCTAGCTGGCAGCTGTGATTTTTCATATCCAGTACATCTGTTCAATACCATATGCCAACTTTAGATCTAGGGATTTTGGCACCTTGGTCTGGTTGGACAAGTTCTTTGACGTGTTTTCTCCCTGATGTGAGACGAAACAACTAATCGCTTCAATTGCATTTGCACTTAGTATTGTCTGGATTATTTATTTACTTTGAGCAGTTATACAAATGGGACAATTCTGCAATCTGATAAAAAGAGGGAAGCTTTGATATATACCACAGAATAATGATGTGTTAGAGAGTGGACACACAAGTATTGCTTTTTGAGCTGCTGTCACAAAGCTTAACCTTGCTTACTATAATGGAAATCTGGTAGTCTAAGAAGAAGGTTTTGTGACCTCTTGAAAGAGATTCAAAATCCTCAGAACATAATGAACGTACAGAATCTTAAAGATATCATGCAAATGGAGCCATAATACCTCACAGTTATCCTGACTTAGTGCAGTAAAGCAAAAGAACAGATCAATCATTTGAATTTTGCACATTACTCCTGCTTGTATCATACACAAATCCATCCCAGCACCAGGGACATGGTTCACTTTTCCTTCTTCTCAGCTGCTTTTTCCCCTCCACCTTTGCCATCTCCAGAGTTTGTGGAGATGCACAGTAGCCCAGAGAAGGAACTTAACCAGCTAAACTGCTCTTGGGGAGGTGGGAGGGAGCAGGAATCTTATTCTCAAAGACTGTTCCCAACAGGTTTCATTATACGGTGCCCCAGAGACGAGATCTGTCACTAGAGAGGTCATAGGGACAAGCATTGATGGCCAGCCACAAAGAAGAACCATTTTTAGCAGCACCCTGCTTTTTTCCTTATTAAAAAGACCAGGTAACCATAGCCAAAATGGTTTTAAGCAACAGCCACCAGATATCTCTTTCTGAGGGACAGAAATTAAATTAATTTTAAACTAGATTTAAAAAATGAAAAAAAATACAGTCCTATTTGTACTAGTTTTTCATACACGAGTCTTCACCTTCACTGGAAATGTTAAATGAAAATTCCAATTTTAATACATTAAAAGCCACTGATTTCTGGTGAATGATCTCAACTGTAGTTCTGAGTGCACCTATAATACAGCAGATTGTGCGTGTAAGATCAGCCAGCCTGGCAGCAGCTGTGTGGGACAGGAAAGGTCAAAACACTTATTCTGTGGGCTAAACCCCAAAGTGTAATGCTGCTGAAGAGCCCATTAGCCCAACTTGCTTATGTGGCCAGAAACGATACCTGCCAACGAACACTTGCAAGCAGCCTACAGGCACAGGGTGTGCTTTGGTTGCCTTTGCACAAGCTGCAGTCTGTTTTGCAGGCATTGATGAATGGTAAAGCTAGGTGAAGTATCTGAATGTGATGGGTTTGGGGTGCTTTTTTATAATTTATTCTCCACCTGTGGAACCAGCATCAAAATTCAGCAAACCCCAATCAATTCACTCGGGTTTTTTGCATAAGCCATTGCTGCAAGAAACATAGAACAACAAAGCAAGTATGAGCAGAACACCTCAGCTCTGAGGGCACCACATTTTCTTTCCCTCAGGAATACTTACCTTGGGAAAATTACGCGCTAAAGATTATAGATATTACTGCACACATTTATTTCTCTCCCATGTTTTGAGGGGATGAAATGTTACACGGCTTTTATCTTTTTTAAATTATAGCTCTCTTTATTTATAAAGACTTCAGCTTGAAAAGCTGTTAAAAGTAATAAACCACATCTTTCTAAGAATATAATTCCATTATTTAATCATGCCCAGAGGCAGCAAAGACACTGGGAAATAATTGTCTTTTTGTCACTCAAGCATGAAATGCCCAACATTGTTTGAAACCTCATTCTAACAAACCTTTAATATTCTAGTTCAGAAATCCCTTGACCATGGGCAAGTGCAATCTCATTTCTCAGTCCTTTAAAACAGTTTGATGAAGTATTCCAGAAGGCATAAATTGTGTTTTCTTCTCTAAATTATCTTTTTTTTTTTTCTTTTTTTTTTTTTTTTATTAAGATTTGGAAGGTTTCACTTTCTACATCCATCTACCAAATCACAATTCTACTAACAAGTTAACTTCTCCATAAGATATTCATTCATGTAATTTCTTATTGTAATCTAAAAAATCCTCTTTTAATTTTGGGGAAATCTCATATGAAGAAAATAGAACATGGGGAACAATGCATCCAGAGCTACTGTAAACAAGCACTGGAAGATGCTGTTACTGCAATGGCATTGTTTTGGCACAACTTGCCTTTCTCAGACTAATGCCAGTTTTTCTATGAATTGGTAAGTATTTGCAGAGCCTTTTAGTACCCTTTTCCACACCATGATCAAAAGATTTGTCATATATCACAAAATCACAAGATCCTGGCACTTAGAAATAGATTTGCTGGTTAATGTTAACATTGTACATCATAATAGGCCCCGTAAGTGAAGACACCACTAAGATGATGTTGTTATAGGACCAGATGACTCATTCTGACTCCATAAGCACAGAAAAGTAGAATAAAAACCCTGGATGTTGGGGACTGATATTTAGTACAGGTGGCCCGTAAGTAGTAGACATAGATTCAAATTCAGAGCTAAAGATCACAGTTTCACTCCTAGACTAAAAATAGCAATAAGCTTTTCCTTTAAAGTGACAATCTGGTCACAAACATGTCAGGGTACAGACAGCAGTAGACTAGGAAGAGGAAGGTGGCATTGGGCACAAAAGGAGAAAAGAAAATTGAAGAATTCTTCAATGTTTGATGTGATGGCAACATACATATAGTGAATTTACCTTTCAATTACTATCTAAGATCAATACAAAAAAGTCTAATCCTTTATCTTATAGTATTTTTCATATTTTTAAATAAAAAAAGAATACAGACGCTACAAGTTTACTTGTGTAAACTTGAATAGCTGAAGACATTGATATTTTACTGGTGTCTGCAGATTCCTTAAAAAACAAGTGACACACATGCAAGTACTGTGTTTTTAGTGGACTTTCTCCACAGGTGGTAACACCTATAAGGTGTTTCAAGTGCATTAATGAAAATGCTATCAAATCATAAAGACTTAAAAAAAAAAACTTTGGAATATAGGCTACACCCAGTGCTTTTTATAGACTGACTAAATTAGAAGTTGAGTATGGACAGAAACAGGAATGCACCTTAGGTTGCAATATGTGAGCTACTCCTCTTTTGCAGAGCTCCAGTGAAATAACTGGGCCATTTCATGTTGCAATGGAAAAGATCAGGGCCTAAAATAGTTCAGGTAGAACAGGGAATCCAAAATGACTTCTAACTCCTGCAAATACATGGTACCTAAATCAATCAATAAAACAAGTCACTGACTGCAGAAAAGGAAATGAAATAAAGACATGTTGGAAAACAGAGGTAGTTACTGCAGTGCAGTAGTTAGACAAGAATAATGCAGAAAAAAATCAGGAGACAACAACTTATATTTAAGTTTTTAAAGGTAGGGGGAAAGGTTTATTTCAGGCAAGTGCCACCAAAAAAAGAAATTGTTCCTAGCCTCAGTCTAAAATGTGGTGCAGTGCAGCGTCTGAGCACAGGGCCAGGTCTCTCATCTTAGGCAGGTCTTTCTAAAAACAAACAGAGGTGAGAGCACCAAACTGCTTGTAAAAAGCTTTGTTACTTTTTTATAGCCCAAACAGAGCAAACGTAAAAGAGACACAATATTTTTATATGTTTGAGCATATTACTTTTCATTATATTCATTAAAAATTCAACCTATCTGGTGTTCCCAAAAGGTACTGATTGGAACCCAGAGAATGCCCATCTCTCTGTACACTAAATTCCAAGCTTTTATTTGGAAATGTCTAAACATTCTCTGTGATTATTACTTTATGGAGGGTGTTCAGATCTATTCTAATTATGTATGTTTTTATATCTACGCATATACACTTCTCCAGAATGTTACATTTTAGCAGAAAAAAAAATATTACTATAAATATGTACTTTTCTCAAAGATTATGATGAATAACACTAAAAACTGTCCAGTTTTTACTACACAGCACAGAAAATAGCTAAACCCTCTATCCTCTGTCCTCTTTGTATGATATTTGCCTTGTCAAATATGCAGTGAAACTGTAATAAAGGGACTCAGTGAGTGGATTTTAAATTAACTGACAATTTGAACTTTGAATGATCACTGTTTTGTGACTATTTGAGGAACATGACTGCTGGATTTAAAGATGGATAAAGACAAAAACTATTCTCCTCTGACAGACCATTCTTCTAAAGAAATTGAATTGTGGGTTGTTGGTTGGTTTATTTTTTTCCTCAGCAGAGAAATTATACTTAATCCATCGAGATGTAAAAACTCTATAAAAGAGACTCTTTACAGGAGCACCTGGGTCACCAGGTTAAAGAAAGTGAATGGTATTCCTAATGGAAGATAAACGGTTGCCCTGTGGCGTTTTATCTGTCATACTAATGTCAAAAAACATCTCATATAAAAGTAGAGTTAAAAAGACTGTTAAAGGAAGCTTCGCCTCTGCAGTAAACTAATACCTGTGGCTTACCGCCTCTGCCCTATACATGTGAAGTGTTTAAAATGTTTGGCAGGAAGCTTTTTCCCACATTTAGCTAGGCGTACTCAGTGAACCCAATGTGAGATAATCCAAAACAATTCAGGTTCAACAAAGGTTGGGAAAATATTATAACGGACATAAAGCTTTGATGGAAAGCTTCTTTGATCTTGAGATTATAAAATACACAATTTCTAATCTGACAAATTTTTAGCTGCAAAGCAGAATATCTAAACATTCTTCTTTTGTCATAACAGTTTAATCCCTTAAGAATGTGATTTAAACCATTGGGGTGCAAAGGTTACCACAAGATTTGTATGAAAGAGGAAACCTGCCTCAGACACCTAGGTAGAAAAATGTGAAAGCCATTAAATTATATAACTAAATACTATCTGCAGATTGGCATTGCCAGGTCACCCTCAGTTCAAGCTTTACCAAATATCCGTTGTCCCAAACACACTTGTTCACTGCACAAATACTGAAGTAGTTAAGATGATTTTAAACTTCGGGTTTGAGTTTAAAATGACCCACTTTTCCATGCATGAAAAACAGTGTCAGTACAATAAGAGTTTAGGTATCAAGAGCTGAGGAGGTAGGAGGTTTTGTCCTGGGGTTGTTTTTGAGTGGGGAGGCCACTGATCATTTTTAATGTATTTCTAAATCTCATAAAAGATATTGCTTCTTCCTACTAATCTTTCTTAGGCCCATAGTCCATGACAACTCTACTACTAATGTAAAAATAATGATTTTAAAACTTAAACTATCCTTATAAAGCATTGGCTACCTGTTACACACAGCAATTCCTGTGAGGAAACATGATCAGCAAAAGCAAATATGAAGTTGATTTATCAATTATTCACACAACATGATTCAATACTGCAAGTCACACATGTAAATCTTTGAGACAGAGGTCATAAAATATGTTTTTCAGTGCTGATAAATCATAAATCATTTAACATTAATTTGAGTACCAAATCTAATAGAGCACTAAACAGCTTCTAAAGTCTTTAAAAGTCAGCTGGATCAGATTTCAAATTTTCTATTTAAAAAAAAATCCAAAAAACCAGCAAAACTCCTCTTTTTTTTCCTCCCTTAAGTTGAAAGCAAAGTTCATCCTTTTTACTTGAAAAGCCAACAAGTAGAAATTTAATTCCATGGTGACTTGATTTCCATGTATCTGCATATTAGTATTTGTCACTAATGTTTGTAACTAAATATCTTTATCCAAACTCCATTCATTTTTCAGCTTTTAAAACAAATTGTTCCCTACCCTATAATCATGCCTGATAAAAAGTATGGGTGAAGAAGACAGGGTTTGAAATAATGACTAAAATAGGGTTTTTACAGCCATTACACAAATGAATGTAAATAGTGATGATTAACACATAGAATGCCAATTTAGAAAGCATAACCCAGTACAATGTGGTACTACAAAATGAGGAAAACATCTTCTAAAGAAAAATGAGCTTTGGCTTGTATGGTGCTCCCATTTGAGAGGACAGAAAACTTCCCTTTTAAGTGGGGGAAAAAAGCATTCATAAGGCTGAATTTTCATACTGTCAACTTTAGAAGACATCATATCAGAAACAGTAAAAATATCAATACCTGACACACTGTTACTTCTTTTGTTTCTTGGTACTACAATCAATGATAAATCTTTGTTTCTTTATTGTCACAATGTGCAACTACCTTTCCTAATCACTCCAAACTTTTCACGAAAACTAATTTTTTTAAAAAATCACAAATTTTGATCTATCCTTATGTTAAATGTGGTGAAAATTGCCTCATAGGGGCAAAAGTTCCTAAGGAGTGTGCGATGGGAAGACACGTACTCTAATCGCACAAACCTTGTTCCTTTTGGAAACAAGTATATATTTGATAAGAAACAGCATTAAAAAAAAAAAATAGCTGCACATTTACCAGTCCTTCTGGAATCACAGCTGATCTTCTCCACATGCCCTCCAACCACAAAATGAGGTCCTTGATCCAGTGCAGGGAGGCAGGGCCATGGCTCCTAATATGCAAAGGATGAACTAAGGACTGGGTGTCCCTTGAGCTCCCTAGAATTTGCAGGATGAGACTACCTGGCTCCTCACCTGCTCAGGCACAGATTACATCTGGGGATTACCAGGTCTTTTCCAAATCATTTCCCTAGGGTTCCTTCAGTTTCTTGGCAGTGTACAGGTTGGACAATTAAACTACATAGACCTCTATATAAATCTAGGATAGTGTTATAATCGACACTGTTCATTTCAGAGGGCAGCACATTGACCATTAAATCCTCCCTTACCATCCTCTTTGTTTCTGAAATGCTATCCATATTTCAAGATTTCACCATGTTCTTGGGCAGAACAATTTCAGACATGCATTTGTGTGCTGATACAACACAATAAAAAAATCCCATAACATTAAAAAATGCTTTCAGTGCTTTTCCTTCACAAACCTTATCTACAGTTGAATGGAATTGACAGAATGAATGTTTTCTTCTAAAAATCAGAATGACTTTTTACACAATATATCCATTATGTTTACAACATCATCTCAGCCACAAAAAGTTATTTGCAGAGGTTACATAAAGTATTTATATACTGTTTGTGTTTGCATTAAATGTCCTATTATTCATATGCATCAGAATTGAAGAATAGGCACTGGGGAAAACCTGTGAGAGGGAAACAGGGAACTGAGAAAACACTTATGCTGAAACGAGCTGCGTATACCCATGTGACTGACCCAGAAACAATTCGGTTGCTGCCAGTACAGCTGTCTTTGAAGTCAGCCAAACAACCATACTTTCCTGCCAAAACAAAACAAACAAAAAACAAACAAAAAAACCCCCCAACATTCGTAGTTTGGCATCAGGGTTTTGCAATTAGTTTGTCACAGTTTCCGAGTGGTTATTTTAATTTCTAAAGTGATTCTTTTCTAATTTTCGGCTATTTATCCTACCTGTTTAACACAGTGCATTGAGTACTCATTACTTCCCTGACAGAAATGTCTGCTCTATGAATCTTCCTTCAAATCTGCCTTTGCCATCTGCAGTTTCTATTGCCCTTCCACTGATGTGGGTGTTTTCGTTGTTCAATTTCTGTCTTTGCTCCCAGGACAAAATAATAAAATAAAAGTGAAACCCCTTATTTTTTTTAAATTCTGTCCTATCTGCCATCTCAGTCTTCTAAAGATCCCTCAATGTCCCATCATTTTGCTTGTATTTTCTTGATATCATCAGATGAGTCTTGACTGCATTTCTGCTAAATATTTCAGTACAAGGTCATAAAATCTTCCTTCTTGCAGAACATGCCTTTCTACTCTCAGATGCAGACTATTATTCCCCTCATTTCAGTACTTATCATACCTACACTTTTATACCCTTGCTGCAGGGCTAATCTCAGAAATTTTAGGTATTTAGGCAGCATTTCTTATGCTATAACATTTTAGCTCCTTATAAGGGTCCAAAACGTCTTCCACAGGGCTGACAGAAATGATACAGCTACAGCATCTCTGAAAAATCTATGCCAGAGGAAATTCCTTTGAGTACCTAAATGGACACCACACATCTACATTTAAGCACCTGAATCATTCCCTATGTGTCCAGTCTGAATTTGTTTTCTAGGCTCCTCTGTAGTCCAGAAAAAGTGTTTGAAATAACTGGGCTAGAATGCCCTCCAGAGGTGCATATTTCTGCTCACTGACTAGAAAGGAACCTACCCATCTCACTCCCAGAGACATTTGTGCAGAGCATCTTTTCCTCAGTGACACATCCTTCTATTCCTGGGAACAATGGATATTACTTTCTTCTCTGTGTTTCCTATATGCCTGAAACTGCTCCTAATTATTGTTATATTCCTTTCATTTCAAATTTTAAATGAAAACTTTAACCTTCTGTCTAGCTCATGGCTAGCCCCTACTAGTATGGCAAATCTCAAAGAAAGAGATGAGGTTTCAGGAGCAGTCACAGAATATATCCTACCGGTTTTCCTCACTTCGAGTCTGTAGCAGAAATAGGAATGAACTCTAATACTTGCATTAGAACAGACTGAAAAAAGATTAGAGTCTTCTAGAAAAAGATCACCAAAAGAAAGTCATCTGAGATAGCTCAAAGGAAGCAAAACATATTCACTATAGGTAGGCTGACAGGAAGCTCTAAGGAGACAGCGCTGAATTATTACTTTTTTTTTTTTTTAATATAGAATGTTAAATGAAGTCAACAACATTAGCCAGAGGTCAAGAAAGCCTGAATTTCAATTTGATGAGGTTGACATTCAATCATCTGAAAGACCAATATTGCAGACCTTTGACTGCTCTCTCACAGGGAGAATCAGTAGCGTAAAAAGCTGAACATCATCCTTTCCCATAGACTTCAAATGGAAATAGAGGTGTCTGCACCTCAAGTACTGAGCACCTTTCAGGACCAGGACTTCATTTAAGAGAGGAGAAAATAAAACTAAATCTATAAGAGCAGCAGGCTGGAGGTACAGTTAAGCAGAATGGTCCAGGCAACAGAACACTAGGAAATGGATAATTTACACTGGATAGTACCTCTGTGGAGACCAGGGCTTTCAGGAAACCCTGAAAACAGTTTTCTTTATGCAATTATTTAATTATTAATTTATGTTATTAGCTAGATGTAATGATTTAAGCAGAGAATAAGATTCCTGGAATATGAAAATAATGTTTATTATTTCCTCTGCTGTAAGGACTTCAGACTCTTTTAAGATCATTTGAGCTGCATGTAAAACCCAGCAGAACAAAGTTCATTTTGGGGATATTAGGATGTTACTGACTCTTTGTTAGGGTATTTAAAAGATAAAAAGGGTTTATAATAATAATTATTGGGAAGGTGGGGGAGAGAGAGTTCCAGAGGATTTAGCTGTGATTTGTATATCCTCTGTCAACCTTACCTTTAACATACATATAAATACTTCATTGCCTGTAACACTTATGCAGATTGGGCCCAGAGAAAAATCTTTTTTGAACATAAAATGTCCTTCACACTTGTTTTGTTTTGTTTTTTTTTCTTTGCAGATGATGGCATCAGTGAAACTTGCCAGAGAAACTTCTAAAAATAATACTGAATCTAAATCTGTGACAAACTGCCCTACGTGAAAAAATAGTCTAGGGCTGTAGGAGGCTGGTCTCAAAGCTAGGCATGAGGAACGTGAACAGAAGAAAGCAGCCAAGTAGGACAGAAGCTTCGTGTGGAAGGGACAAAGGAATTGTGGAAATTAGTTAGAGCAAAAGGGTAGGAAACAGACTACACAGAACCACTTAGAAGGTCTAGTGTCAGAAAATAAGAAACTAATTTGATTAAGTAAGGCCAAGCAAGCATTGTTCATGAAGAGAAAGACAAAAATTCAATACTATTGCAGGCAAATCTGCAGAATGGGGGTGAAAATGACATGAAAATGAAGACAGACAAACAAATATCATGGTCAGAACAAAAGATGAAGGGGAGAGTGTACAAAAAGATCTAGTAGTTATCTACATTGTTCTTTGGTAAAGGTAGGGTCCTCCTACTCAGCCTTGGTGTGCCAAGAAGTTTAACAAAAGTTCATCCTCTTGAGAATTTAAGTTCCTGAAGCTTTAATCTTACCCTGCTAAAAGTTATAATGGAATATGGCTATCATTGACTTCTGAAAATATTTTCAACTGGAACCAGGCATAAGGACCAAGAAATTTAAAAAAAAAAAAAACAAAACCCAAACCAAAAAAACAACAACAGAAAGTCCACCTCTGGATAACTGTTAACATAAAACTGTTAACATGGGCTTCTGTCATGGTTTAACATGGTTTGAAGAATAGTGTGGATAATCAATCCACAAGTATAAAGAAGCAAAATTAATAAGGTCTATATACAAAGCCTTATTCCAAAATTAAGAGAGTTTTGTTTAAGTCAGAATAAAACCCTGCCCTATCCAAAAACAATGGAGGAAAATAGTGACTTCTGCTCAAAGTGTCCACTCCAAGGCAATTTTGTCTCAAAAAATAAACCAGTGGCCATTTCTTTTAGTTTGAAGCAGGTCACAACTGGAGAAGCTTATGATCATTAGGAGGACACAACTTATCTTTGAGCACTTTAAGATAAAGATAAAAATTATTAATAAACCTTATTTCCTTCTTTCACTAAATCCTAGATTCCCAGTAAATTTACTTTCAACTATGCTACTATTTTCAGAGTAGTATTTTCTTGACAGTGCTTTCTAGCAAGTGTTTCCTGGTGTTTAGTGTACCTTGCTAGAAGTGAGATGCTTCTTGTAGCTGCTCTTGTAAGAGATACTGTTAGTTGGCAGGAAACCTAAGACTTAGACACTGTAGTTCTGAATGTAAGTTCATTCCAGGAATGCAGTTTTTGGCTCTTTATCTTCTTTTTGTGCTGCTGATCAAGAGACTTTCAATTGCTATTTAAAAGTAATTTAATGAAACAATAATGTTTTATTTCAGCTTGTTATGCACTTGGTTGGTTTACTCGGGATACAGTTACCAAACATGACTCACCCCAGGATGATTATGTTTCACTTTCAGCCAGGTGCAGCTAGGACTTGGCAACCATCATCCTGAAGCTGGTGTCTGTGCTAATTCTGCACTTAGTGACCTTCACGATGTGGGTGTTTGGAATTATTCTGTTGGCACAAATACAAATTCTCTCATATAACCATCTGTTCCTTGTGGGGAGGAATTTTCAACAGGTATCTGGGATATTTCATATACAGAATTCAGTTTTCAACACATCTCCCATGTTTATGGTGAGAAAATAATGCCTTCACTGCCTTGAAGAAAGTAGGGCCCCTAGTGAAATTTAGAGATGGAATACTTTATCAGTCTTAGAGGTAAAGGGAATTTGCTGAGCACCTCCTCATGACACTTTAAACCGACCTCAAGTTTCAAGATCCAAAGGCTGGTCTTCGACCCCAAGGTCCTTGTTATTCCCATTCTCCTATCACATAACTCCACTTTCGCAAACTAATTCTTCCTTCTGTTTTTCATCTCCCTGATGCTACCCGCCCTGGCTGTGTCTGAACAATGAACACTAGTACATGGCAAGTTGATGGCAAAGAGCGTTGTCTAATCTAGGTGTTGTCTAACATGGCATACCTAATGATAGCCCTGACTGAGTCTCTTTCATGTCATGTTTCAGGAACTACAAATGTCATTCACAGAAATAACTATATTTCTTTTTCTTAATTTGACCTGCAACACACAGCCAGGGCTGGAATAAGATTTTCTGTTTTCCCATTTAACTGTTAAGCTTAATAACTACTTCTTAATATAAACCTTAGAGAACTCCTGTTTCGCTGAATCAAATACTGGCAGCTGTGTGGCATCTGTTTTAAGACAGATGTGTCAGTATAAGATGACATTTTTGCTTGCTATACGCAAGTTAGTTTCCTAGAGGTCATTACTGATTTTATATACTCTTTGGAGACTTCCTGCTCTTCAGAAATTCCAGCACAGTTTATCTGCCACTTCACTGTACTAAAAGGGGAAAGCAGTATTTTGTATATAGGACAAAGTTTTTGCAATCTTCAAGTTAAAAAAAAAAGGTGAGAAAAAAACCCTGTCATTTGTATATCAAAAATGGAGTGTTCTGTCTACAAGAAGTACTAACACATTATGAAGCATACATTTATGTACAGAAAATAAAGAGGTCCTATATGGGTGCTCAGAATTACAGGTTACATGACAATGATTTTGGAGCAAATGTCGTCATTTATGTGCTGCACAGGGTACTTTGCAGTAAGATTCAGTGATTACAGCAATTTCTCTTTTGGTACATCTGAAAGATCTTTTATTTTAAGAAGTTATCAGTTAGGGATAAGTAGGTCTTCCATTTTAATCTTTCCCAAGATTCCAAGGTTAAACCAGGCTTTCCTGGTGGAGCATAAGAGGCATTATACTGTTATATAGACATGACATTTTCCAAATAAATTCAGTGCTACGCATAGAAATATTTTTAATATTTAGCTCAAATTAACTCATCTCATTTTAATTTCTGTTTCAGGGTTTCTACCCTCCAGTTTATTGTGATACACTCTATACAATGTCATAAAATTTTCGGGCTCAATACACAGTGACCACCAATGTCAACTTCTGCTGCTGTCAGGCCACTTGCAGGTGCTCAGTGCTCTGCAGAAGCACAGTATCAGCCTCTTTGTACAGAATCTCTGCATTGTTCTTCTTCCTCAATAGAAACTTCATAGAATCACAGAATCAGATTGGAAAGGACCTTTAAGATGGTGAGTATAACCGTTAACCTAACACTGCCAAGTCCACCACTAAACCATGCCCCTAAGTGCCACATCTACATGTCTTTTAAATACCTCCAGAGATGGTGACTCCACCACTTCCCTGGGCAGCTGTTCCCATGCTTGACAACCCTTTCAGTGATGATATTTTCCTAATATCCAATCTAAACCTCCTTGGCACAACTTGAGTCCATTTCCTCTTGTCCTAAATTTCTTTCTTATTCATTTCCTATTAAAAATGTGCTGCCTTATGTGTAGTTTTTATGTATTCATTTATCATCTCATCTTTGAAGTGGCTAAATCCTGTACTGTATTATTTTTTGAGACAGCTGGCATACAGAATGATAAGCAATGTAAGAGCCCAAACCAGGGAAGTGTCTCCAAGCAGTCAAATTTTTTTTTACAGACAGATAGCAGTTCTTGCTGCTGCTTCTCCTAACCAGCTGAATGCAGAGCAGTTTCAAATAAAAAGCTGTGCAGCTATGTCAAACATGGTATTATGGTCAAACTATCAAAGCTTTTCAAAGTGTATGGCCCATTCAGAGCTTCTTATTTTCTTATGTTATTTAACCAGTTAGGATAAGCAGCGGTTTTAGAGCCAGAAAGGTGGGAGGAATCAAAATCATTGTAAGCTGCAAACCTGAGTAACTAATGATGCACATGCCCCTTATGTCCACAGCACTTCATTCCAAGTGCAACAGTTGGGATAAAAATGTGCTGACAATATCTTGTGCATACTGGTGCTTCATCAAAATTCCACAAGTGCTGGAATGTATTCTGTGAGTGGTACTCTACCAGTGTAGAAAGCTGGGAGGTCACTGATGTGCTCCTCTTGGAAGCTTTGGAGTTTTGAAAACATCTGCCTAAACTGTTTTTCTGCCAGATACTAAAATACTAGGTTTTGACTGTTTATATTTGGGCTTATTTCTTTTAGTGTTTAACAGTGCCTTCTAATGGCATCACATTTGTTGCAGAGAGACAGACGAGGGCCTTTCTTTTTTTATTATTTTGGTATGCAGAGAAAAAGATGTTGCAGAGCACTGAATAACAAGTGAGAGGACTGGGATGGATTTTCTCTGTCTGATCAGTGATCATACGGAGGACAGACTCCTAGGGTAACTACTATATAGCCAGAAAAGTCATGGCACCTCCTTCATGTTCCACAAATCTGCTTATCCTTTTGCTTAAGATTTTCGGGTCTATTTACTGTTTAGCCATACCTTGTTGTAGTGCTGTTTTGCAGCAACTGCTGCTTTTCAGTTCTTCTTTTCCATCCTTTATGCCTATTCCTTCCCCATTAAAGAATTAAAAATGAATATAAGAAGGGAAAATAATATAAACCATCAACACACAATAACAGAGACCCAGAGGCTAGTCTGTTCCACAAGATACACCACTATGCTGGTTACAGTCAGACACCCTGTTCTGAGCCCTTGCACTTCCAAATCCTACAGCTGTAGAAGCAAACGTGGAAGACAAATCCACAGTAAGATGGTAAAAAAGAAGAGAAAAAGGAAAGGAATTATTTATAATAAATAAATAAATAAACACTTTTAAAATTAAATAAAAAAATAAAAATCTGTGTAAGACAAAAGGATTACTTGAGAATGGTGTGCAAAACACAGAATGTAAAGAAAGGCTAAATTTACTAAGGTCCAGAAACATATAAACAAAGAGTGCTACCGTTCATAATTTCCTTTGCTACAGTACTGTTATTTCTAAAGTCTAATCTGTTTAGCAGAACTCACCTTAAAATGCATGACTCCAAACTACATGGAAAGCTTCCCATAGCATAATCAAGAAGATTAGGGAGGCAGGGGGGATGCAACTGGGGAGGATTCCAGTATAAATCATATTTATCCTACCTAAACTATAAGCCTGCAAATATAAACTCTTTAAGATAAACAAACTATCAGTGTGATCCTGATCTGTACATGGTTCAGGACAAACAGACAAAATTAATTCAGTCAAATTGGCAACAGCTGATTGCAAATAAACTGCATATTCTGAATTTGCACAATATAAAGATGAACTTGTAACATGAAGACAATGAAGTGCAATAGAAAGGGGAAAAAATTATGCAGTTACAGTAACTAATAACCTTGAAAATGGCACCAAAGACACTGTAGTTAAGATACCTAACTCTTGATTTGCCTTATTGGTGTTGTTGATCTTATACAGCTTACCTTACACGGGTATCCAAATATATCTACCCACAGAACCACAGACAGCAGAGGTGTCACTGCCTAGCAATTTGTCAAGATACAGCAAGGAAGAAATCTGGGTCATTTGGGTAATTATCATTTGAATAATCATTATCAGTCCAGACAACTCAGTCTGTTGCCTCAGGCATCTAAGCAATTTTATCCAGTCACCTCAGCTCTGTAAAGTACAGAAAAGCATTTTGTGAACTTAACAGAACTTACAGAAAAAAGAAGTGTGCAAAGGAGTGTTTTGACTCCAGATACTCTAAATTATCTATACATTTTCAGGACATACATAAGTTTTCTAAGGATGTCTTTCTAGTCATTACTCTTATGATTAGTAATAGCTAATAACCTTGCTGGAGATCCCATAATGTTAAACACATTCAGGTAATTATAGAAGGTTCTGCCTGAAAAGGGGAATGATCCAAATATGCAAATTTTGAACCAAGACAAAAGACAAGGAATGAAGCAGGGTCAGAGGAAAGTAGTCACTTTCCATGTTACCATTATTTCTAAGCCTACTAAGGCAAGAGGTACTAGAAGTTAAAAGAGAGGGTAGGAGGAAAAAAAGAAACAAAGTGACAGAGATGAGCAGCAGAACAAACAGGAAGACAGAAAAAGCAAGTTTCTCAGTGGTGCTTGGCAGCACATTTGAGCAGGAGGCAATTGCCAGTAGATAAAAAGAGCAAACTGGATGCCAAGAGAGAAAGGTATGATGGAGCACCACGCACCCTGGTCAATATATTTATAAATCTGCAGAAGGTCCCAGGAGGAAAAAAAGCTCATCCAGCTTTCTATTTCTTGAGACAGTAATCTTCCCATTATATACATTTTCACTAAATTTCCTGACAGAAAAGAAATGCAACCACTCCTAAAGGCTGCTAGACAAACAAAGAACTAGCTTGGTTTGTTTTGTTTTAAAACACACAAACAAATGTATGCCAATAAACAAGTAAATATATATATTAAAAAAAAAATGGCCAATTAAATTTCCTTCTCTGGTATGGTCAGTTAAAATTAATACTGTCACATGAGGCAGCCTGAAACCAAATGGTACATCCTCACTGTCCTTTGAAGTGAGAGCTTAGAAAACAATGTCTTCCAGGCTGACCAGGAGCTAACTAAACACTTGAATTTTCATTGTGGGAGACCTATATATTAGGGTGTTCTTGCCCTGGGAGTCATATATTAGACAAAACAATAGTCTGACTTCTATAGGAGCAGAAATGGGAAAATGGAAAGCTGTGCTCTGTTGGGTTTTACAGAGTTTTTTTTTAATTCCCCTGTTCAGCAGAGAATTATTAGCAAATAAAAAAATGCAGTTAACTTTCATTTAGAAAGAATTTGTATAGAGCAGTGATAAGTCTGACATGAACGCTACATTTTAACCAATTAATTTGTAGTATTTGACCATGAACTTTGCCAAAGTTTGTGTTATATACATAATCACTTAAGGTTTCAAAATATTTCCAGGCATATTTTTCTGGCAATCAGTTTTAAAAGGAACCCACTACTGAATTTGTAATACTTATTTGGTTCATCTGAAAAAGCATTTGCTGCTCTGTAACTGTTATTGTGGGTATCTTGGCAGGTAACTGAAAGCACCATGTTTTTTTCAGAATTGCAGCATGGTAGAGATGAGAAGGAACCTCTGGGGTCATGTAGTTCAACCAACCTGGTCAGAGTCTCTCAGGGCCATTTCCAGTCAGGCTTTTAACATATCTGTGAGTGGAGACTCCACAATCTCTCTGGGCAACCTGTTCCAGTTTGACCAGCTTCATGATAATAAAAGTGGTTTCCTGTGTTTAAACACAATTTCTTACATGCCAGTTTGCACAATGCTTGCAGTGCTCCTTGCCAAAACCTGAGAACACCAAAGAAAGCACCAGGACAACTGCAGCATGTTGGGTGGAGCTGAGGGTGCTCAAGCCAGCACTACCAGCAGCTTTCCCACCGTCTGAGCTGAAATCAACACACTTGGGAAACAGCAAAGCCCTGGCACATGGTATGACCTTGTAAGGTCAAGAACTGGAAACAGCCAAAATCTGATTCAGTCAGCCTTGACTCAAAAAAAGAAAGAAAACCATAAAAAAGAAAACCATGAGCAATGTGTTCTGAGGTGGAGAGCAGTGAGTAACCACCAGGACGAGGGGAGGACAGCGGGCTGGCCGCTATTGTGCGGCACATCCTGGAGGGCGCGGAGGGGGAGTCATGGCAGAAGGGAGTGAAAAGGGAAGGCAGCAGGAAAGCGTGATGACATAGTTTAATAGAACTGATTTATGAATCACTGACTTGGTGAGGTTAATTCCATATTCAACTTTCCCTCTGCTGCTCCCCCACTCCCAATAAAGTTGTCTCCGTTTTAAATCCTTGAACTCATTGTTTGTTAGTGGGGAAGTATTGCTCATGAGGGAGACACAGACAATGTTCATTTAATTTCCCAGCTTTCCCAAGAGATTTTTGTGGGTATTATTTAAGGAGTGTTTTCAAAGGAAGATATGTATATTGGCCCTCTTTACTACCCACAGCACCTCCACCTAGACAACTTAATACATCAGTCAACATTTGCAAGTCAACAGTTAGTCAACAGTGAGGAAAGGTAAATTGAAATGAAATATCCTAACTGAATAATGCCATTAGCTTTGCTCTAATACAAACAGACACCCTTAGAGATGCACATGCTCACCAGAGACCAGCAATAAATGTGTTAAGCGCCTGAAAAGAAAGTGATACAGTTGCGAAAGCACACATGCAGGTAAAATTTTCCCAAAGGCTGTGTGGGAGAGCATGTGGTAGGAGCAGCCATGATTTGGCTACCATGTGTGCTACCGTAGGTGCAAGGAAGGAAGTCTCCAAATGGTGGGTTTAACATGACTCTCCGCAGCCACATCACAAAGCGTCTGGGAGTGGCCTGTCCCTCCCGGCCCTTGTGGGAATCAATCTGAGGAAGCCTGATGCTATAGAGGTGTTTCCTGTATATTGTGTGGGAAACTCAACTAAGTGCAAACTACTGGCAACAATGAGACAATAAATTATAATAAACAGGAAAAATAGCATTGGCTCCTGAAATCAATGGCTGGAGCATATGAAACTTTCACAGCATTGATAAATGAGTAAACATAACAAAAAGCATTGGGCTTTGAAAGAATGGGCAGTTTTATCTGCACTGAAAGGCTCCTTTTCTATTCCTAAAAACATGTAAAAAATAAACACCACTAAAGGACTCTGACTGAGATTTTCAGCGCTGGAGAGGTGACTCAGAAAGCTGCACAAAATTCCAGACGCCGATTCCTTTGTTTGGCCCAGAAAACTACAGTCTGACAAACAACCACCTTCTAGCAACCACATTGCATCATCTATCCACGTCTGCTACTCAGCTCACATGAAATGACCACATCTGAAGCATAAGCCAGCCCTCTCCTCCCAAAAAACTATTTAAAAAAGCAACAAAAACTGAGCTAAATACTACTGGAAGCAACCTGCTGTCCAGTGAAGAAGACCTGGAATACTCTGAGGATTAAGTACTGTTCATCTTCTGCACATACACTATGTTATTGGATTCAAAGAACTGAGCACTGACAGCTGAAATGAGTGGGAGTAAAAAGTGTGCAGTACTTCAGAGGAGACACTGAAACACCTCACGAGCCCAAGGGAATTGCAGTATTAAGCACTTTTCATTTACTGTCCTTGCGATATTCAGGCTCTGAAAAAGAGCTTAAGAAAATGCTGAACTTCAGCTCAGGAAAGCAGTCCCATCTAAGGCAAAATTAAGTCCATCTCCAGATAGTCTCCAGAAGGCTCAGGACCTTGTGGGGCCAAGTTCTGAGGGACAATATATAGCTGGGATAAAGCAGCAAGGTTTAGCCAGCATTACAGGTCTCTGCTCTTCAGCAAAGATACCTGAGAGAATCCCAGCAAGGATTTTTGAGGGGGCATGAGTAAACTGTAGAGTGAAAAGTTATTCTTTCAATATCTTTGGGGAAAAAGAAAAAAAGAAGAGGGGAGAAGGCAACAGCAGCAGCATATAAACACACTCCAATTGTTCCTGAGTTAATTTATGTCAATTAGTTTTAGCTGAATCATATATCAATAGAACCCCGTGACACAGGAGCAATACAATGCACAGGCTTAGAAAGAATACGTGTTTTGCAGAGTGAACTGGATGGCTTGTTTTCTAGTATCCCAGAATGAATTGCTGAAGAGAATGCAAGAAAGTAATACACTAGGTTCTTAATACAGTACTTGAGGCTTTACCACTTGTAGTATACAATGAAGAAATAGTTTCTTTTATTCTAGACAGGAAAACTGCCTAATTTAATTGGAACTGACTGACATATAGAAAGCAATGCTAGATGGCAATGACTTGACTGTTGAACAGATGCTTGTGAGAAAGCACTCAACACTATGGTCATTTATGATTGGAAGGGGGAATACTCATTGTCTCAGTTAAATTAAAAAATTACAAGAAATTGTAGGCAATAAAAAGCACAAAAGGGTGCATAAAGTTTGGTTTCATAGAGAGAGACAGCCTTCAATGGGAAGGGAATCACACTGTTCTTGTCACAGCAGAGTGCTGTGTTCAGGTCTGGGTATCTCATCACTGATACTTGCAGCATAGTCTAAAAGAAGCATGAAAAACAGTTAAGGACATGCAAGGAATGATTTTAAAAAAATAACAGTTAAGTATGTCCAAGTTTGGCTAAGGCAGTAAAACACAATAGCAACCCCTAAATATTTCAACAACAAAGAAAGAAAACTTAGCGACAAGGGAAATAGCCAGATTGACTGCAAGATACAGAAAAGTGTTCTTACAGAAAAATCTATTAATGTCTGGGTTACAAATGATATAAAGCCTGTCATCAAGCACATTCAAAGTCAGATTAGACAAAATGTTAGTAAAAGTGTAATAAAAAGTTGTTCTGTGCTAACAGCTTTATCAGCTTGATGCATTAGTGTTTTCCATCTCTTTCAAAGCAGCTAAATAACAGAATAAACAAAAAAGTCACCTACCTTTTTACTTAAGAATAGCAAAGTTATTAATTTAATAAAATATTTCTGAGAAGTCTCCCTTTTAACATAAAGAATCTTCACTTGTTCACTATAAAAAAGTTGCTATAATGGAAGGGACATTAAGAGTCCAACAACTACCTTGAAAAGCTGTGAAGCTGCCTGCCATCTTCTGATTAACCATTATCCTGAATAGTTCATACATCTCCAAATGCTTCTTGTATTAAACCATACGACGAAAATATATTACCATATGAACAACATCCAACTGCAAATACAAAGGTAACCATTGCGGCCGTGAGACTGAGCATTAGAGGGCAGCATAGACTAGGAGTAACTGCGGATTTACAAGGTCCAGAAAATACCGTGGATTTATAGGAGGTGGGGAGGGGGATCTTTTAAGACTAAATGCATGCTGATCTCTCTTACGTGTGATGCCCAGTATATTTGAAACCACAGGAAGTTGTTACCAGCCCTTCATCAAAGAGTCTCCCCAGCCTCTGTTATGGCCAGTCTGCGCTGTGTTCCTTTTCCAAGGTGACCTCACCTGGTGTTGCAGCTTATGTTTGCACTGTAAAGACTGCAGCATGTACTTCACAGCTTCCCAGGTCACCTTCCCTTCCACCCCCAGCCTTCCCCCTCTACCCCTCACCTGACCTTAATACTTAGGCAAAAACACCTTAGGCAGGACTTACTAGGGCAAAATCTGAACATTGATTTTCTTGTGTGAAAGGTCAGGAAAAATGTGGATCTGAATAAAAAAAAGCATGTTTATTTGGTGACAGTCTAGTGCAGCTGCATTTTTTTAATGTGATCCTTCCTTCTGTTCCTTCAAGTCTTTCCACAGACTAAAGACACAGATCTGGAAAACATCCCCTCTGGAACTGCAGTAAAATCTTACCTCAGTGAGTAGCTGTATCCTCCTGCCATCTCCTCTTGGATAGCTTTCCTTTGACTGTCTGGGCCTTAGTTTTGCCTACCTTTTGTTTTATCCTCTGTAATGCATTTGGCTCGGAACACAGTCTGTGTCCTACAGACTTCAACTCTTTTCTTCCCAATCCATCTGGCTGGTTTTCAGTCATTTGCATCTTTACCTTTATAATATTTTTCTTTCCCTTCTAGAAATCAAAGTAAACATGTTTTAAGACAGCATTATTTCTCAAAAATTTTTCTGCAGCCCTGTATCCTAAACTTCTTTCTTCTATTGTTTCATTATGCTCTATACACATACAGGCACAAGCACGCACACATACAATGAAAGTGCTTAACTTAAACAGTTTCCTAGCATTACAGGATGAAAATTATCTCAGGCTGACCACCTATTTTCTGTGAATTTCTTATGTTTAGAAACAGATAGAAAAAAATATCAGTATTTTCACTACTAGACCTACTGGAAGCCTTTGTCATGAACCAGAACAATATAGCACTAGGACCTTTAAAAGCACAAGCAAAGATGACTAGCTCCCTGTTCCAAAACTGGAAAACCTTACCATGAAAGTATAATGTGAAGCACTAGGTGAATTAATTATTTGCATTTTTGTAAGGTATGGATAATTACACACAGTAAAAGTTAACAGGTCTCTGCTGTGAACCTCATACACTCTAAATAATTGGAGAAAACAAGGAAACCCAGAGGTATAAAGAAAAAACATAAAAGAAGTTACCAACACAAGAATAGAAAGAAGTTCCCTCTACTCCAAGACCAGTGTTCACTAAGGCTGGGGTTTTTTTTTGCACATTCCACAGTTTCATCTTTTTAGAGATAATAAAAATAATGACCTTTAGTCACCTTTATTTGCTGTAGCATATAGGATAGGAAAAAAGTCTTCCTTTTTGCTTGTTTTGTCTTGTACCCGTTACCACCGTGCACAGTCAGATGTGATTTAAAAGCAAATTTTAATTTTATCAGTGTGAGTTATTTAGTAACATTATTCTAGACAATTGAACTATTAACCAGTCATAATTGAAAGTGTCCCTGTCAATGGCAGGGTGGTTGGAATGAGATGATCTTTAAGGTGCCTTCTAACCCAAACCATTCTGTGATTCTATGATAATTGAGTCTAATTATTCTGCAAAACTTGGACTTATTTATGAGCATTAATTCATTTAATAACCCTAATACAAATACATATAATTGTATTTTTAAGAAAGCAAGTTCACACAGCCAAAAATACAAGCCTAAAGTATTCTAAAAATGAAGGCCTCAGGCATGCCAAATCTTTATCTTTTTCCTTTAAAAAAGTAATTGAGGATTCTTAAAAAAAACATAACCAAACAAACAACAAAACAAAAAAGAAACCCACAAAACTCCCCAGTCTTTTTATTCTGATTCCTTAGGAGGAAGGAATTATCAAGGCTACAAAAGTACCCACAGCCACATTTAAAGCAAGAATTCACTGCTTATTCTTAGTTGCATGATGAAAGGAGGAAAGCTTGTCTGAAAATGGAGTGTTAACCCATTTTTGCTGTAAAGCTGAAGAAAATCCATGCCTCTTTCTTTCAGCAGGAGTGATCAATTACATATGTATATGCGCGAGTGTCTGTATGTACACATGTAAGGGAAAAGTGCAAAAGTCTGCCATCCTCTCTCCTCTTACAGCTCCACTCTGCTGTAATCCAAGTTCTCTTACATGTAGTTAATCTGCAGAACCTTGTTAAATAATAAATGCACAGCGCTGGCAATTCAAAGTTTGCTGAGAAGAGTACACACCAGTTTCTGTAAAGTTTTGAAGACTGGCAGAACGCTGTTGATCCAAATTATTTGGGAGCCTCCGGTTTCAGAGCAAAAAGGCCATGCTGAAGAAGTTTAGAGTTCAGGTAGAAAGACAGCAAGAAGAGTGTAAATGGTCACCATGGGTATGAAGACATTCCTTAAACGCAGGTAGTGAACCTGCTGTGATATGAAGGCTTCACCTCCACCCAAGCAGAGCCCAGCTGCCTATTTCAGCCACTGCCTGTGAGTAAAGCTAAAAGGAGCTTACCCACCAGTCACATCTGAAGAAAAGAGGCCTCCTGTTATCCCAGGGGTGTTTGAGCAGGTGACATGGAAGCCTTCCTAAAACCTTCAAGGATTTCTGGCTGAGCTACCATTTAGCTAAGGGAAAGGTTCTGAGGAAGCATTACACAACCTACCTTCTTTTCCCTTTTCCAATAACTATGCTTTGGCCTGAGTTTTAGTGGGTACTGATGTTTCTCTGAGGGTTGGTTGCCCTTAACAGTCAGAAGCCTGAGGACACTATCTAGAAGTGGCATGGGATCGTGGACTTTTTCACTAGGGAAAGAGTCTGGAGGTGCAGAAGTAAATGACACCAAGTAAGAAATTTCCATTTTCTGTCACTGCATGAGAAGAATGTCCTGCTGCAAGTTTAAGTCAGGTGTCCATTTCTCCTAGATAATATCCACCATTCAAAATGGCCTACAATCTCAAAGCTGAGACACTCTTCTGAATTTGAGACTGCAAAGCCTGGGAAGAGGAAAAGCTAAAACCCAAGGAAGATAGAAGACCCGTAAGAGGCCCAATTCCAGCTGAAATTATTCCACTTACATACCATCCTTTCAGCATTACACTTAAGTAAATTAGCACCATCTAAACCGTGATAATGGAAGGACAATCAAGCAGCACTGTAGATGCTATTACAAGGTCTTCAAGGAGTGATAAATACAGCCAAGAGCTATTTGTCTGACATTTTGGACTGTGACCACTAGTAATTCCAACCAACATGCATATAACAAAGTACTATAGATGCCAGAATATGTCCCCGAGGGATACCAGATGACATGGAAGACACCAGATATCAAAGCAATAAATTTTACAAAATAACAAAAAAAGTACAATTATAGCAATTGGTCAAAAGAATCAAATGCCACATGAAAGTTCAAAACCAGGCAAATGTAGTAATAATCTGTTGTGTACAAATCCACATACACATTATCTGGATAGCTTTCAAAGGAGGAGAAAAATAAAACTCAAAATTGTATCTATAGTTTATCTGCAGAGCTGTTTGCGCTAACCTTTGACTGCAATGAAAATGTAAAGGCAAAGTTCTTGATTTCCAAGTGACATTGCTTTTGCTGCAATAGTTCCTTCCTACAGCAGCCAACTTTCTTAAAAGATAAAAAAATATTTCCCACATTTATTTGAGTAAGAAAGTAGATGTGAAGATCAGATAGACAATCAGGAGGGGGAAAAAAAACCTGGAAAAAAATCATGGAACAGACAAAACAATACAAGATGTTTGATGTAATCAAACCACACTGTTATTTTGCCAGTTACTCCTCCACTTTCCCTATCCTTCATCTGTGCACTGTCTTCTTAGCTTATAAAATCTTTAGCAAATGAAATTTGTTTTCATACTTGTCAAAAATGTCAGTACATATTCTGGACTGAGCGTAATAGACAAACATCATATTTATGACGGTCTAGAGATGCACCAAAAACCTCTGAAAACCTCAAGCAACTAGCTAGGAAAAAAAAAAAAAAAAAAAGAAAAATAAATTTCCCATAAATCAGCATTTGTAAAATTCTAGTTAAAATACATTAGAATATTAAAATTTTATTAAAAGATCCAAATATGGTGAGCAGAAGTGAAAATGGTAGTTCTGAAGCATAACTGCAGAAACTCCAGCATTCAGCTGACTCCTGCTTACAGTGGTCAGTTTTGGTCGGGGCCGCAAATGTATCATAATATCATAATTACAGAGACTGTTATGTCATTAAAGTCCCTTGTGATTTTGAATTTTGCCCAACATTGGAACAAACTGAGACCATTCTAAGCATTCTAGGCAACCACACATCAGACAGAGAAATCAGGATAGCTGACCAGCGGTCACACATGTTCAGACAGAGAGCACCTGCGTCTGCATCCCAGCACCTCCCAGGCATGGGAGGCCCAGATTTAATGGATTTTTTGGAATTGAGACCCAGCTTTGAATCTTTAGCATCTCAGCAGTGGCAGTGTCTCTCCACCAGACAATCTGCTCAGAACTTGAGAAATCCTTGTAATTGAAATTTTCTGGGGAGAAAAAAAGGTGTGTTTTCACAGGAAAGTTTTGTTTCCGGCAATTTAGCATTTTTATGAGAAAATGACCAGTTAAAAATTAGACCCCCAAAAGGCAGAATAAAATTATTCCATGGATACTATCTAATTAATATATGGCAAAATACTAATAACAATGCTGGCACTGAACACAGTATTTAAATTTGAGACAAAAAGTAATAACAGATGGAACAGAGATATATGCAGAGCTCTTACATTCATATATTCATCTACTTATGAATATATTAGCATCTGACTCACAAATAAAACATATTGAAATAGTCACAGCAACATTATCTACCAAAAAAGTCAATCACGAGAATTTTAACATGCTACCATTTAAAAACGTAAGCTCATTTGAAGATTGGGGGTTTCAGGAAATTATTTATTCTTTCTGTGCAATTAGGAAAAAGAAAATACTTTTCTAGTTAGCACAATCGGTCCTGCACCACTGCCATCAACAGTACTCTTGCCATCAACTTCAATGGGGAAAGAATTATACCCTGGGTTAGCTTTCAGCAATTACATTGACATTATCAGTGATTTACTGAGTGGTATTTCAAACATGATACCATATGTCAGTTGATACCAAGCAAGTCTGAGTGACAAAGTTCTGATCATAACCACTTGGTTAATAAATATCACAGCTATTGAGACTCTAGAGCATTTAAACTCTGACAGCCAGGGCATCACCATAAAAAAAAAACCAAACAAACAAACAAACAAAAAAAGTCTTGAAAAACCCTGGGAGACTCAGCTCTAAGTTCAAATTACTTCCTCTTAAGTCTTCCACTTCTCAAGTTGATTAAGATTCAGTACATAGCTCTGATTTGAAATCGAGCAGTTCAGCTAAGGGGGAGGCTGGAAATTTTTTCTCTTGTTGATAGGTAGAAGTGGGAAATAGTATTGCTAACACTTCGTGATGATTTTCAACCCTTTTGGATGCGCCGACATCCTTATAAATTTAGGCTGCTGAAATACGTTTGTTTTGCTGAGCTGTGTTTCAGAGACTTTTTAGAACTGCCCCACAGATCCAAGAGGGTTTTGTAGCCACAAGTTGCAAATCACTGCTGTCTAAACACTAGTTTAAGAAAATATATGGAAATGTTTTTGTTCATAGTAATTAAACTACATCTTTTAAAATAGCTATGTCATTTTTATCCTATGTTGGTCCAAAGAATCTCCATGGAATTACTTTTTCCTCTTGTTTTTACATCAGTTAAATGACATTGATTCCAGTTATTTCTAAATTGAAGACATTTGAGAGCCTAGTTGGGCCATCTGTGATTTGAAGAATATAGACTTTCTTTTCTTTTCTTGCTTTATTTTAGTTGCAAACTATGAACATCTAACTTTATTCTTATGGACTTTGTTTACAGACAGATCTTACAAGTTGTTTAACATTATAAAAGAGGTCTAGTTGGGGGTTTCTCCATCTCTACTTAATTTCCCCTAGATTTTAATTCCATGTCAATTTCCAAGAGTTCTCTTGCATCTTGACACTTTTTTCTGGTATCTGAAGATGTAATAACTCTTTACCAGTCAGGAAAGCAAGCTACAAAAAACCCAATATTCCTGTCTCTCTTAAATTCCCCAAATACCAAAGCCAAGCTCAAAACAGAAAAAAAAGGTAAAAAATATGAGAGGAAAACAGTATCAAAGGAAAACTTAGTCAGTGTCAGATTACTGGTAGCACACAAATAATACTAGCTATTAACTTTCATTTTTAAGCATCTTTTCTGAGTTAAAGATCTTTCAAAAGATAGAATTTCATCACATTTTGTGAGAAAAGGTTATATAGATAAGAACAACAATAAAAAAAATGAACAAGCCACTCAACCGACAGAAGTAGTGTAAGTAGTTATATTGTCTGTTTTGAATGATGTTCACAGAGAAGGACATCATTAAGTAAAGGGCAAGGTATATAATGAGTAGCTAACTATCAGCTGCAGATAAATGAAAAGGCAGGATTCTACAAGCCAGGGAGCCTGGTGCTGCATCACTCGTTATTGGGCTGAAAGAGCTTGAATTAATGTTAGAGTTCTGTACTGAGAGATCAGAAATGCAGGAAAATGAGAAACTGGAACATTGAGGGTAAAATCAGCTGCTGTGTATACAGGCCAGAGGATGTTATGTGGCTGCAGGGGAACTGGTGTGGATCATCAGTGTGTACATCAGCCCACTAGCCTCATGCTGGTTAACTGTATTTTTTCAGCTGGGAAGTATTTAAGGCCACATGTTAAAGCTATTTTTCCCCCTCCCTACTAGACTTGCAAGGAGGAACAGGAAGAAATTTAAAGTAAATTAAGAGTAATAGCAAGGTATTGACTTGCTAAACCAGCTTACTGAAGTCTTTTAGATCATATGGGGCTGGAAATCAGAGGAGCAGAAAGAGGGAAATGACAGACAAAGTACTGAAGATGAAAGATCAATTCAGAACATGAAAAGTTTGCATGGATTTTCAAGCCAGCAGTAAAACCTTTTAAGAGGAACAGGTGTTGCTTTCTTATTTAGCCATGGGCAATACTTGGACTCAAGTAAGGAAATCTCTAACGATTCGCTCATGTGGTCTGAAGAGGGATTCAGTGCTTGGTGGAGGTGAGGGTGCAGGTGAGCATACAGCTGTGTTAGTCCTTGCCAGCTGCTGGTGGAGTGACAGCTCTCTACACTGCCCTCCCCTTTCTCTTGCACAGGCTCTGGCATTCATCTGAGCTGGCAGTGAGATGGGTCAAAGAGCTAAACCAGCAGAATATCAACACCCCCTTCCCCTGCGGTGTGAATTGTACCAAAAAGCTGGAGCACCATATTGGAGGAATTTTGAAAGTTGCATGTGGGCAGTAACATTTTTTGAAATATGCCTCCCACACACACACTTGGAGTACACAAATGCCCCAACTTCCTTACAAGACAGCTTGCCATCCCACATTTTCGCCCCAAACCCTCCACGCTGCTGTGGTATGAAACTGGAATGTACGGACAGTGGGCAGAAAGCTGCTGAGCAGTGTGTGTGGACGGCTGCAGAGCTGAATTTTGCCCACCCTTCCCCTGGTCGGCTGCCTTTCCAAATCTTGCTCCCAGCCATTTAACCACCTGGTAATCTCACGTTCCTTTATGCTCCCCTTTTCTCATATATGGCTGCCATAAAAAATATTCCTCTTCTCTGAAAAACATAACACTGAACTGGTGCAGCCGGAGTCTGGAGGGAATCCAGCATCTTCTATAAACAGTTCAATTTCACCATATTTAACACAAGTGCCTCTAAATAATAGCAACATTTTGCTTTCAAATATTATTTTGGCCTTTGACCAATGTTCCATTTTATGTCCCGTCTCTGTTACAATGTTTTTGACCTGTTATGTACAGATCTTTTTTTCAGAAGAGATAAACTTCTAAAAATAGCTCTTTATCGTCCCAAGACTCATTTATAATTTTACAGCAGATTAAAATTTCACTGATGAATGGGAAACTGCAGATGGAGCTGAGCCAAAACTAAAATATCCAATCTCACTTTGGTATCTTCCAAGTATTTTCTTCTTCAGCACAACGTACTGATATTATTTTTGCTCAGTGACCTCTATGTCATGATTCTGCAGTTAAAGACAATGAAATATCCAACAGTTGCATGTAACTGAGGTCAAAGGGATGATTGATATGTCTTTTGGGAACAGAAGGCTGAATGTTGTGTGAAAAAAAGGAAAGAAGAGAGGAAAAAGAAGACAAAAATTAAAAAAAAAAAAAAAACACAACAAAACACACACATCCCAAAAATGGTGGTTTGTGGGCAAATAGCCTGTCAATTCAGACAGAATTAAACTAGACACTGAATGATCTTTACAAAATGTGCTGGAGAGGTTGTACCTTCCCCCTAGGAATTTCACAGTAACTTTGTAGTAAAGGCTGTAGTTTGTAATTACATTTACACTACTGTTTATTTGAAACAAACTACTATTATTACAGAGACTTCCTTGCCCCACAGATATCTTCACTGGTTCTTCATCTTCGTATTTACTTACAGGCATTTGTCTGCCACAAGATGTCTTGCTTAATGAGAGGTTAATTTATATCTGCTTGATAATAACTTAACAATACTGGTCTAGAAAATGATCAGTATCAAATGAACAATTTACCACAGGGTAAGCAAGGGTGTGAAGACAAATTATATTGGTTATTTTGATTTGGTACCTATCTCTCTGGCTGTCTTGCTGCACCTTGCCCTCCATGAAAGGGTATGATGGAGAAAAACCTACAGCAGAACAAACAATAAAGTGTAGCGCAGTGCTAGTTCACCCTCTGGTGACGTCTGCTCGCATAATTACAACAATACAATTCACTTCTCTTACTCATTGTGTGAAAGCAATCAGGGTTCTTTCATCATTTGATGTATAGAGGATTTTTCTAATTCAGCTCATCTTGATTGCACCGACATAGGAGCCAGTAACATGAACATCACGATTATCAGAGCTGACGGGGAAACGGCACATGGTGAGGAAAAGGCGAGCAGCAGTGGAAGGAAGGACAAGGTCTTCAACCAGGCTGGCTGCAGGCAGAAATGGATGAGGGACCTCAACCATAAACTCATGTAAAGGTTTCAGGAGAAATTTATCTTGATGCAGAAGGAAATTACATCCTCTTTGCTTACTGCAGTCTTCCTTTGAAAGTTACACAGTCTTATCAGTAATGCACTGCACTCAAGGTGAGGCTCCTCCTACCTTTTCCCTACCTGCTCATGCTCAGACAGGCAAATCCCTGCCTAGGGCCTCAAACCCAGGCTCTGCACCATGATCCTGGAAGTACTTACTAATCCTGCCGCACACCTTTGCCTGAATGCCTGAAAATCTCTCCATAATTGAGTGTGCCATATTTCCAGCCTCTCTTCTGAGCCCCTGTAAAACTTTCGCTTGAGACAGCATTCAGAAACGAATTATTCTCTTCTAAACTGAAAACCTAGCTAAGCTTAGGACTCCAGAGGTGAAACATCACTGTGCTTATGCACTGAATGATCTGTCTCCTAGAAATTGTACATGTGTAAAACATCTATAGAGTATACATACAGGGTTGAGAGAGAAGATTGTGAACCAAAATCTCATTTGACATCAGCAGGAACACGTCTATTGACTCCAATAGAACTAAACCAATTTACTTCAAGATATTTCGATTGTATTTTTTACATTCTCGGACTTAAAGTCGGGTGCCTGTCACCAACATTACTGGGGAACAATCGTCTCCTCTTCACCACCTCAAACAACTTTGCAACCATTTTTCCCCCTACGTAGACATTTTTGCTCTGTTAATGAGTAAAAAACTTCCAAAGACTTTTACTTCTTCTTCTTCTGAATTGGAACATTTTGACTGGAATTTATTGCATTTTTCCCCCAGAAAATTATATACTCCTCTCTTACCACAGTAAAAAACATATACATTTTGCAGGTAGTTGTCCAAAGGATAGATTTTCAAGATATGGAAAAAAGACTTAAAAAGACAAGTCATTCAAACATTTATTTTGGAGTCTTTTCATTAAATTATGAGATCTGTTGCCAAGATTATTGCCATGTTCCCTTCCCCCTGCCTTAACTGATAGAAATGCCTGAAGATAATTGGTTTCTAAAAGGTAAGAAGGTACTTGAAACTCGATCTATTGCCAGCAGAGGTAGGTCCTTCAGGTAGCTAGAGAGGCTTTGCTAATGAGATCCTAGTTCAATCATTTACATTTCTTTGGTGGTTATTTTCTTATGCAAATTAACAAACTTCCACCACATAGAAACAAGCAACAACTGACTGTTAAATGAATTGCCTCTCTCTTAATGAAAACATCCAGCTTCTTCTTTCTTATGAGTTTACAGAAGGTTATTTGTTTGCATTATTATAATACACACTACTTTGATGTTCACACCACATTGGGGTTTAGAAAACAACCCTATTATCTGTAATTGCAACTGCAAAGTTCCTCCCTTCAGAGAAATACTACTATGTTTTAATCAAAGGACATGAAGACAAATATATTATATGCAAGGTAATGAAGGCAGTCTAAGATATTCAATGTTTTTTTCTTCTTTTTTGTTTTGTTTTGTTTTTTTTTTTTTAAATAAGGAAGCAAGCCACCATTAATTTCTTTATAGATATTCAAAGCAAGGAGGTAAGAAGTGTCTAATAAAATTACAAGAGGAAATTTTTGCACATTTTCTATCATTCAGTTAACATGCTAACCCTCAAAGAAGTTAAGTGAAAGGGACAAGGTAAAGGTATTTTAAGCTCTGTATTTCCTTTTTTTTTTTTTTTTTTTTTTTTTTCCTTTTTTTGTTCTTTTTAACAGAAAACCAGCCTTCAGCCTGGGGAGGTGGTGATGGAGGGTATAAACCAAAGAAGTTAGATCGGTGGGAGCTTTCATCATCTCTCCCGGATTAAACATAGGAAAGCAAATAATATCCTTAATTCCCTTCTACATTTTACAAGAATGACAGAGACAGTGAAGGACTGTGAGGTAACTACTGTGTGATAAAAGCAAATGGTTAACTGCATGTAAATGTACTGTTAAACCTTAATTTCCTTCTTTATTTCTGTTTTCACATTATCTGAAAGCTGCTGCTACCGGGCATCAGGAACTTGATCCTATTTTGTTTGATGTCACAAAAGATCAAGCTGAACTTTCCTTAGCCTCTAGCTATGTTGAATTCTGTAACGAAGAGTTAATCTATGCAGAACAAGAAGGTTAAAATTATACTTTCTTCTGTTTTCAGTAAAGGTGTAAATCCTTGCAGATATTCTGAACCGCCCTGGGAGATCCTTCCTCATAACACATCATAGTTTGCTGGGGATTATTTTTAGATTTTTTTTTTTAAAGCAAAGGTCGTCAGAACTCTGTAAATATTTACTGGTTAAAACTCGAACAGAGACGTCGAATGCTTGAGAAAGGGTGATTTTTTTTCCAGTCAATTGTAAGGCGCTCACATGCCTGTAAAAATAACCGGACTTATTTTCTTCAAGTGTATTTATCATTTACCAATAACCATTTCTTTGGTGCTTGTAATGACATCAAGCAGGACCAATTCTCAACGTATTATGCACTGCATATTAGAAGTTAGCCTCCAGTCACAAGGCTATTTCAAACACTGTACTCTAGAATCTCATACATTTTCATCAGACACTGTTTGTACTTTCATAGCTCAGCATATTTTTAAATGTCTCTTCCACTTTGTCATCTCTCAACTTTATTACAAAGTGCTAAATATGCTTCTAACGCTACTAAGCACACATTCCCATCAGCTGAAGAAACAAGTGAGTAACTAGTCACCATGTTTTACTGACTGGATGGATATTGTGCAATATGTCAGATTTGACTCAGTTTTTAGCTATTTGCTTTACTTACTATTTACATGCTTAATTAAGATAGAAAACTTCTATGTATTATAAACATTCTGAGAAAGTAATGTATGCTTTTATCTCTGAAAGTACATAAAAAGACAACGAAGTAGAGACCACTTTCAGTAGCACAGAAAAAAATTCTGAACAACATTTACAAAATGTTATTGAAGAATAATTATAGGTTATCTCCTTCCAGGGCTATTTACTAACTTTCCATGGCATGAAATAAACACATTTCATTAATATTTCCACCCCAATTTGCATTACTAAGGGGGGACTTTTCCAGAGTCAGGAAGGAGTCCTTCTTTGGTTCTCCCTGTTAACAGTGGAGCATGAATAAGGAGCAAACAGATCTACAACTGTGTCTGTGCTGGCAAAAGTTATGGGTTTATATCACAGTCATTAGTTTGAGCTCGCCTTGTGAAGGATATTAAGTCCTATGTGAGAAGCATAACATTAACCTTGGCTGACAATGAGTACAAACTCTTATTGCTACTAGGGTTTTAAACAAAGAAAGCCAAATTAATTAGCAGCATTTAAAAAGTGAAATGCATTGAGAACATTGTGAAATACTGCACTGCAATAATGGGTAAATACTGGAGAATTAAAAGATAAGGTCAGATTTGTGCATTGATTCGTACAATGGAGTTCAAAGTTGCTGGGTTCCATCCAAATAACAACATTAAATAAGAATAATAATTAAAAGATTCATTCAGTAAGATACATATCTGTCTTTATCTGAACCTCTTGAACTCATTAAACTCTAATCAAAATAACAGTAAGGCCTGAGTTCATTTATTTCTTGCTTCTGATTGAACTAAAATACTTATGAAAGCTACCTTTCCACAGAAATTTCAGCAGATATTTTTTCAGTACTGCCCATAGCTTGGAAGTGAAAAAATCTCACTAAAATATCAATAAGAAGTGTAAGTAAAGATAAATTATAAATTAAAAGGTTAAATTTAGGCGCAGCCCAAATCTGGAACAAAATTTATGTTAGATTTTATACCTTGACTGAAATTGACCTGAATGCAGGCAACAATCAGCCACATGACAAAAATTGTTTCAGAACCCCTGAAATACAAACATACATACAGCTTCTCAAGTTGCTTCCATTTAGTGCATTTTTGAATAAAAACTGCACATATAGCATAAATTTCACACTCAAACTCAAAATACCATTGTACTCTTATGTTAATGGAAACCCATTGCCCAGGAGGAAATTCAACTGTAGTTAGTTTTCAGGTCATATATTTAGAGTGCAACGCTTCCGTACAGATGTTCATTGTAGATATATTAATGAACTAATATTTATGAAACAGCTGTAAAAATGCATGAGGCAAATTGCATTAAAATTAGAGGTGTTTCTGCTCTGCCATCAGGGCTACTCAGCTGACTATCCATAGCACAAGAGTCATTGCTCCATTGCATGTGGACAACTATTAGAGTAAGTGGAACTATACATAAAATCAGAAATTACTGAATATAGTAGAGTTACGTTTCTAGTTCTAGACGCATTTGCTTGCTCAGGAAAACTACACAAATATCTGCCCTCACTCTGCTCATGAATGTGTTATGGTCCAATTTAGCAGTGCATTCTCTGCTTTTCCCTGAAATGCTTCAATTTCCTCCAATGCTGATGCCATAACTCACTGCCACTGACGGCCCTGTATATTCCCAGGCACTTTGACATCCTGCCAAAGGAGGAGGGGGCAGCCTAGCTTCATGTAACGGGTCATATGAACACTCAGTGTGCTTTGAGTCTTACAAGGATTATCTTTCCCAGCCCAGGTGTGTGTCACGGACCTCTAACCGTCAGGGCCTGATACAAGCTTAAGACAAGGGAATTCAAATACAGCTGGAGAACGTGGGTTTCTGTGTGTTGGTGGAAGGAATGTGAATTTCCAAGAAATTATGATGGTGGGAGGAAAATACCAGGCATATTCACTCCTGACAGAAACCACACTTCTGCCAAAACTAAGGAAGAAATAGTCAAGAGCATGCATTCTTCTGAAGCTGTTACCCCTGTGAGACTGCCAGCTGAAAGAGAACGTGTGATATCTAGGACACTGTAAAGCAGTGTCTCTGTGGCACACAGCTTTCAGCAAATTAACCATCTTCAATTTAAGCTATCTGTATGCTATGGATCAACGCTTCATGTTTTTGCTCAGTTCTCCACTCTCTTTCAGGATTTATATATTGCATTCTCTTCCCTCTCCACAATTTAATAGCTTCATGTTGTGTGGTGATATATTTGGCAGATAGAAAGAAAGATAAACAAAAGAATGCTCTGTTTTGTTGCGGGGGGGGGGGGGGGGGGGGAGGAACAAAAAATTAATTCATTTATAAAATTAGGATTTTCTGGCTACACAATGATTCATCAAGTTAAAAAAAAACAGAGGCAGATTTTCAGACTGTGGCTGGATTCAGCCATAGAAGAAAATAATGTGTTAACAAAAAAAAAGCAAAATTGCATTATATGTTTTACATCTACACAGACGCATTTCTTGCTTTCTATCTTATCAGCTCTGGCATGGTTTGCTAAAATTTTACTATTTTAATCTGATATCACTGCTAAATATATAAGACAATGCTCTTACCCATGAACCAAGTCTGAGAAAAATCACAAATACTCAGAAATGTAGATGAGCGCTAAAAAAAAAAAAAAAATCCACACAAACCGGGAGGGAGAAAGAAGAGAGGAGGAGAAGGAATGAACTAACTATTGATTCAAACTCGCATATGCAAACGAAACATATGGTTGAGTCTGCTTATTCCACAAGCAATATACTCATTAAGGATGACTCATAAACACATGAAGTATCATACTTAGTACAATCTAAAATAACAAAAACAGCCCATAAAACTAGTTTAAATGTAAGATGTTTATACTGAAAAAAACAATCAAAAGCTTAAAAGTTTTTTGTATTTATCTTACGTATATGCTTTATACAAATATGCTAGCTCTTTTTCCTTCTTTCTTCCTTCTTTTGTAAGGAAAAGAAGAAGTAGCTGTAACCACACTGTGATACATGAACTCATCTCTTGTCTGCAGAAACTCCGCATTACACTTTTTGAATAAATGTTAAATTTTAAAATGGGACGATGTATGAGTTCATACACAAGTTCATGAAGTGGAAAGAGTTTTATATTGATAAAATCAGCATAACTGAGCTTGAAGAATATCAAAGATCTTTGCAGGGTTGTTTAATCTGTCCAAAAACCAAAACATCATGAAATTCTTTGGTGAAACAGTAAAGTTTGCAAAATCTTTCCCCCCAACGGAAAAATGCAAGCTCTCAGCTGAGTCTGAAATCTCTGGCCCATAACTGCCTATATAAATTCAACAAGATGGTGGGTATTAACTGCTGCATTTTAGCCAATAATTGTCATCCCAACATAACAACAGCACATGGTCAGGCCCTAAAACTGAAACTTAATATTGGGATATTTTCCTAGGCCTGACAGTGTAGACACACTTACACTGAAATCATCAGGAAGCTCCCCAAAACTCAGAGCAGAGAATAACACTTCCTACGTTACAACAAGAGGCACTGGTTGCCCAGAAAGGGCAGAAAGTTGCCCCCTGATTTCTGAGTGATACCTGGACCTTGGCCATGTCCTCTCTGTGGACCAGGTAAACGGGGTCCACTAGATGAACTCTTTTGGCAATGGACAGACTCTGGAGAATACCTGCCTCCAAGTCTTGACACACTCATCTCCCCATGGCCAGGGTGGAAGAGGCTGGGACAGCATCAGCTCTCCTCCCACCCCTTAGCAGGTACAGAGAGCAATCAGCTGGCTGCACTATTTGCTGATCAGGCAGCCATTCCCCATTTCCTCCAGGTGGAAGTGGCCCCTGGATTACATCTGGCCTATCAACTCTTAACTGGACTATCTGCTGGTTTGCATAATCTAATTAGCCACTCTTTTCACCTTCCCTGCTAAGGAAAGCAAAAACCTTTGCTTAACCTTTCACTTTCACAAATTAATTCATTATTAAAATACAGCTACAGAGTGACTTCTCTATCCTTTCCTAGTCTTTTCCCTCCCTCCTCAAATCTTAATTTTATTCCATAATTGTTGCTATGTATCCTTACCCTGAAAGCTAAAAAGAATGCAACCTCATTGATCATTTGTTTTGCTACCAGGAACTACACAGAGATAAAGGGAAAGAATAACAGAATAAACCTGTAGGAGACAAACATACACTACCCTGCCAGAGAAGAGATTTAAAGATTTTAGGTGGATTAAGTTCAACCCATACTGTCCTTAGAACTGAGGTAAAACAAGGAATTCAAAAGTCTTAGAAAAAATACATTTGAGTATGATTGTATTCAAACTGAATGAAAATTATGGCCACTCTGCAAACTGCTTGCATTAAAAGCCAATTGCAAGAATTTGAAATGTTTACCACAAGACAGTGATGGTCCTTTTGATGCTTCTTTCAGATAAAAGAATTAGAGGTCTGGGGACAGAGAGTAGCCTTTCGAAGAGAAAAGGATTCAAAATTGCTATTTTTTTCTAACTGTGACGAAATCTTAGATCTAATTTTCACCAAGAGACTGTAATAAAGGGAATAGGAGTGCAACTTAGGTGTGCTGAAACTATATTCTTATGACAAAACCCTGCAGTCTTGTCTCCACAGTGAATACAGAGCACAAAGAGGATAGTGAATGACAGAACATTGCAAATCCCCCATTCACAAAGAAAACTGTAGTGTAGATACAATGCAGTGACAAGAGACTGAAGCATCTTACATGTTATGATGCATCCTTATAGAGGTTAATGCAAATAGGAATATTTTTGTTCAATGTTCTATGATCAAGGCAGTGTGAAGTATGAATAAAACTGGTATTATTAAATTAATATAGCAAAGTGCTCAACAGCTCAACAGTAGCAACTACTTTTGTGATTAGAGATGGTTTTCAAATCATATTTCGTGGAAAGGTCATTGAAATGTCTTAAGCTACTGGGAAACAAGGAAAGGCTATAGGTCCGAATTTTTCATTCATTTGCAGCAACTGTAGGTCATTATTTTCTGCAAAATGTAGAGTTGGCCCCTCTGAAGTTTGATAACTTTTTTTTATCTCATGTCTGCCTGGTCCTTGGCACACACAGAAAATATAATTAGTTTTTTTAATTCTCAGTTCGTTGGCTGGCAGACTTAGGAGAACACAAACAAATAAAAAATGTTTTTAATTAAATATGCTCTCCTAGTCAATTCTGGATGTTGGAGGAAGGCACATGAATATGAGAAACAAATTTATCCAAGTTCCCTTAAGGGTTATCTGCTGTTTATTTTAATCCATTTGATCTTCCATAAGTCGCTCATTACTATCTTTCCAAGGTATGGAAAGGTTACTTTAAAATATAGTTACGAGCATATCCCTTTGTGTATAAAAAATTCACTCTTTTTCTCTTTTTTTCCCATCTGACATTTGCCTTATTATGAAGTGGGGAAAGGAACAAATTTCTCTCAGCATAGCTCTGAAACAATGCTTTATTTTTGCACCCAGGAGTAAGTGAAGACTTGCATTGGTAAGTCTCTTGCAGCAATCTAGATTTGTAGGAATTAATACTCCTTCTGTGTTGGTACTTAAAAATACTTAATGGCAGGTTGGCAGCTGCTTAATTTGGCCAATAATCAAACTCCTGTAATTTGTAATATCAGAGTAAAGCGATGTTTGCAATTCCTTTCAAGGTTACTGAAGCTCTATAGGATTCATATAAAGCGCCTCCATATAACTACCTTACTCTTAAGCTTTACCAAGTGTAGGGCTGCTCAGCTGCTTACAAAATGTGTTAAGAAGAAAGGGCAGAGGAGAGTCCATAATGAGATCCACAGAAAAAGCATGCTGTTCTTAATGTGCCTGTTTGCCGTTAATGTCCCTTTAATTTTTTAAAAACAAGTTTATCTCTGGCTCCTTCTTGCATATATGATGGTGTCTGAGGAACAAACAAGAAGACAAGAAAACAACTCCCCCATGCTTCGGGTCCATGCATCATTTTCTCTGCAGCAGCTGTAGAACTTAGAGTCTTAAATTCATCTTGAGCTAGATAAAGAGCAGTGGGAAGGAGAATGGGCCACAGCATTACACTCTCAGCTGCACAGCTGCAGAGGACAATGGCATACATACTGCCCTGGACACTGAGGAGCTCATGGATGGCTGGTGCACTGAGAAACACACCTATGCAGCTCCTTACAAAGTCAGGAGGTAGCACTACATGCCCTACAGAGCTTTCGTGGAAAAGCACAACCTCCTGCTTTTTTACATTCTTGACATTTTCTCAAGAAACACTGAACAATAAACTCTGTGAATTACAGACGTGTCCAAAACCGTGCCAAAAAGTAAGAGACTCCCAAGCCTCTTTCCTCTGACTCACAGATCTGCAACATGTATATGAACACCTTTGGTGTTGCAAGGCATCTATCTCTATCTGCTGTACCCCCTGCCATCTGGCTATTTCCTAAATATTCCAAAATAAAAATAAGAGCCAACCTTTCATCCTCTTTCTCCCTTCTCTTTCTTCCAGCAGGCAGTAAGAGGAACAGTTTAATTAGCAGAAATATTTCTTATTGGATTGGTGTATGTATGTGTCAATATATACACCCACAAAATGTGTTTTATAGATATAAATACAGATATACATGATATAAATAGATAGATGATTTACATATAGGTATAGATATAATAGACATACACATGTGTGCATGCATCTGGAGAAAGTGAATTTTTTAAAAAAAAAGTACTGTAAATGTATACGAATCAGTTACAGAAAATTGAATCAGTTCTGCATTTAGAGCAGGGGTGCGTGGGACAAAGGAGCATTAGGTACATGTACCTCAGCAAGGCTGGTACATGGCATAGTGCTGGTAGTGAAACTGCAGGGATGCTAGCCTGGTTTTAAGAAACAGGGCAGTGACCTTGTTGCAGTGATTTTTCTAGGCTGAGCTGACTATGAGTCACAGGAACTCCTACCCTTGAGGCAGCTGTCATGAGCCAGCTAGAGTTTTCCAGCCCTAAACTGGTTTTGCATGGAAATACACCATTACCTATGAAAGTACTGGAGTCTGCAGACATTCTTATTTTGGTCAAAAGCAAATTCAACAGCTTAGTTCTCATAAAATATCTGGGTTTAGTGGTTAAATCAACACTGGCGATGCTAAAGCATCTCACTTGTGATTCTAGCAGAGGGAAGTTGTAGTGTTACAAGGAGTGCTTCTTGCAAGGGGCAAAATTGCAGGCAAGGTAGGACCTATGCCGCATCTCCCCAGCCCAGTGTCTGATCTAAAGAAGTTTGAAAGACACTAATCTGTCTTTTTATCTTTATTCTTAAGACAGGAGTTTCATGACAGTGCTAGCTGAATGGAGTCTTGGGTATGTGTGGAAATTATAAGCACAACCTTAGTACAAATAAATCTTTAAATAAGATTAAGGCTGCAAATGAGAGTAAAGGAATATGTATCAGAAAACAAAAGTATGGAGAAAATACCTGGAAAAATCTCTGCTTTTGAAAAGTCAAATATATGATATGACCTTTTTTCTATAAATATTCCTAACCTAAAACTATATAAAAAATATTTCTTGCAAATAAGGAAGTAGGCTAGGTTGAATGGTAGTTTCAATAGAGTTGGATAAATTTATATCACTTGATCTATTCGCTGTATTGAATATAAATGTATGTTGTCTCATTTGTCTTGCCTCTGGTAAGGGTTCAGTCTGTGTTCTCAGTCCAAACATGACTAGGATACTGGGGTTCCTGTTACTGCCAAATGAACTCAAATCTCTCTGGCTCATCTGAATTGATATCAATCTGAGGAGTGTTAGCATTTTAAATAAATAAACAAACAAACTGCCTTTTTGTGACCGAGGCACTGTTTCCTATACATTTCTGGGTGAATTTATGCAATTATGGCAGGGGTTAAACAGTCATCTTCCATCACGCTCGCTTAGTAAATCAGCTTGTGTCTGATCCTGAAACACAGTTGCTCTGATCGCACATTGTGCGCCATTTCTAATGCATGACTGAATGCTTGCTTTGTTCATCTTTTTCCCTGTTAGCAGCCTGTTTTCTTGTTAACCCTTTCTTAATAAGAGATGTGTCAAGTCCTATCCTGGAGGAAAGGATGAAGCCAACCAGATGGTTATTGCAGTTACAGTTCAGTCACATTTAGGTGTTCAGCACCTTGTTGACTCAGTTGCAGCAGTATAGATTTTCCCACACTGTTTACTTGACACTTGCCAGTCCAGCCTGTACCAACTTCTATTGTATTAAGCAAACACTCCTCCTGCACTAAAATTCCACTCATTGTTAGCACTAAAGCAACAGGATTTTCTCCAGTTCGCAGACAGCAGAAACTATTGTTATAAGAAAACTCTCTCAAGATGAAATCTGAAAAGAATCATATGACCCAGAAAAGGATTAGCCTTCAGGAAGTCTTTGGGCTTTACCATTTTGTGAAGGCATCCCCAGAGAGAGCAGAAAATAATAAAGTAAAACATATTTCTGGACTGAAGCCTGTTCCAAAATAGATTATAGGCACTTTCAATTGTGTGAAAAAAGAACATGTAATGGCTCTAACTAAATGAGACTATGACTTAGGCAAAGGAGATTGTGGTGATTTAACACAAGTGAGGTTAATAAACTTTAATAAAACAACATTTTTACTAAAGAGAGGAAACAAAATCATCTCTATGAAAGTAAAGGCAGTTTTTAAAATACAAGGCAATTACATCACGTACTGTTATACACACAACCCTTACTGCTTAAATAGTCATCAATGATTCTTCTTGGAAAATATTTCAGGTTTTTTAAGTTAATTTCTGTTTTCTTTAGCACATAAAATGGGTGTCTTCTCATTAATTTTTTTTGAGTCATGCTTCTGAATTTAAAGTTTGCTCGAAGTATTTAGATATAGGCAGACTCTGCTAATAAGGCAGAGCTCAGATTTCTTTATACTGTAGGGAAACATGACTTTTTTCTCACTGATCAATACTGTAAGTTAAACAACTTTATTGAGTAATATATTTTAAATATAAATTATAATTATAAATAGACTAAGCTCTATCAGTAATTGTGGAGAAAACCAGAAACAGCTACTTTTATATAAAAGAAAATACTTTTGTTTTTCCTTGGGTAGAGACAAAAATTCATGTATATCTACAACACAGAGCATCTCATGTACCATCAATAAAATTAACTTTCCATCAACATCAGCACTTTCTGGAAACTGTTACTGGTACAGAAGAGTAGACTGCTGTAAGAAGCATGAAAGTAAAAACTGGTAACCAGTCCTTTCTCTGAGCTAGAGATATGGGATGGAGCCCACTGCCTCAAAGAGAAGCCTGGAGACCAGCCCCCAGCCTCCTCCACTGTCACGCCAGCAGGTAGTGCTACCCGCCACCCGGATTTGTGCTGGGAAGGTGCAAGACAGCACCAGGTGCATGTAGCAAAAAATCTCATCACCTAGAGCCCCAGCATGGCTTTTCCTCCTCATTCAGCATCTGCAGACAGCCCTTCACCTGGCTGTGTGCCAGGTTCCCATGTTGGCCAGCCCTCCCCGAGCAGGTAGCCTGGCGACGAGGTCTTGGCCACTCTTCTACTGAGCCCTAGAAGAAGGGACCATGCAGGGCTCCTCAGCACCAGCAAATTGGATGCTATTGCCCCAGTGAGGCTGTCAGAAAAAAACTCAAAGAAACCAAGCCAAGCTAAATAGGAGCATGGGGAACTGAGGAGTGCAGCTCTCTCCCTGTTGCTGGTAGTCTTCCACCCACATGGCTTTTCCTATGGCAGTTACCATGCCAAAAGCCACTTCTCAAGGAGTTCTGCAAGCTGAGCAATAGGCAAGCAGCAGAAGTATTAAGTCTTTCCTTCAAGATTCTACTAAGTTAACACAAGCAAAGGTAAAATTATTTAAAGGAGGAGATAAAGATCACGTTCTCCCACTTGCTCATTTCCCTAGCTTTAATGCCGACCTCCACCACTGTGCATATGCAGTAAGATCTTACAGTGGGAAAATGTTCTCTGACCTTTTTTTTTTTGTCCCCTGAGAATTTGCTTACAGAGTCTATTAACACAGACCACATAGAAAGTTGCCACCCCTGTGCATGTGCTCCCACTTACCCTGTGGCTGATAGCCCAGCATGTCCTCAGCTTCTGGTCACCCTTTCAGGCAGAATAGGTGTGTGGTGTGGAGGCCACAGGCCCCATCTGGCCCAGATGTGCAGCCTCCCTTCCTTTCCACTGGCCAAGGACAGGAACATACTTTGTGCACACCAGTTAGAACAGCTTTGGTTGGTACTTCAGCTTCTAGATATGAACTATACTTTTGTTTTTATTCTTTTAAATCCTACCCAAAGCCTGAAGCCTCTCTTAGGGCAACTGTGTTCATTTTTAACCTTATAAATAATTTGATATTACTCACCAAAAGGTAGGAATACAATTTTCTTATACCACTATTTTGAAGGTATTCAAAATGATTCACATTATGAATCTTGTTGAAGGATACATGCCTGGGGTGTGGTAAGTATACACAGGAGCTGGCAGGGTGAAAGGAAATGTAGCTAAAATAAGCAGATGGGTGGACAGATGGGCATGAAAGCAAGAAATAATATTAATCTGCAAAATAGATAATAAAAGTCCCAGGAAGAAAAAAATGAAAATGAAAAAGTGATGGTCAAAATATAAAGAATGAGATAGTTTACTCAGTAGGCTCGCAGAGATTCAAGGCTTCTGCTGCATTGAAAAAGAAAAGAGGAAAGAAAGGCATCTTGATCTTTATTTTAACTGTAACTCAAATTTGTTAATGCAAAAAGAACATATTTGGAGGCTAAAATACTAATTTGTGAATGGATACATTTGTGCTAACTAAGGATACGACAATCTTTCTGAAATTAATGGTATGCTTTGACTTCTCTAGGCTTAGGTTGGGCTTTTGAAGGGATTGAGGTATTGAACTCATTGTGGGGGGCCATATATTCAACAGCGGTAAAAGTCACATGATTTATTATAGTGCTTTAATGTGAAAAATAGGTCCCCTGTCTGTATGGCAGAGGGGCTATATCCAACCAGGATTTGCAGCTCTCTGTAGGTACAGACTTGCCTCTTTCTGTGGAAGCTCACAAGCCAGATTTGATGCCCCTAAAGGATCGGTTAAGTTTAGCTAAAGAATTTAAAAGTAGCTATGATTCTTTTATAAGAATACATTAAATATAGTCTAAGAATATATAATATACGTAATTTTTTATGGACAAAGAGGTCCATTTTTCATCCTTTTCAATACAGTACAGGGTAAAGAAAGAAATCTCCACAGAAACATTGGGATTTATGAAAAAAATTGTGGATCTCTTATGTATTATACTTTAAATGAAAAATACATTCATAACTCTTCTTAATCTAATATTCACTTTTGCTGGCCAAAGGAACTCAAAGACTTTTCAAAATCATTGTATAAAATACATTTCAAAATAGAATAGACTCACCTATGACAAATGGAAATAAATTTGGGAAGCTCTTCGGATCTCTGAAAGAATGAAAGAAAGAAACTGTGTCTATTTCTACATGATTCTATTGTTCAGGTTTTATGGTATGGTTATGCAAGACAACTAATAATCTAAAATCACCAGCACTAATGAATGGTGTGGTTAAATGAAGCCACCCAAAACCCTAACACCACCCAAACACATCTAATAAATTTGAACATTGCAGAATATTGCTAGACTCAAGCCTGCACAATATTCTGTTTAAATCACAGAGGAAATGGATGTTACAGCCAAGGTAGCATTTAGCAAGCTTGCACGTGTTATTAGTGCTTTGCTGAGACACAGCTTAATAAGTACTCACCTTAGGACTGCTGGCACTTTACCCTCAAATTACCTTCTCTAATAATGTACATAAAGAGGAGCAGCTATTTTGCTTGATATTAACCATGTTGCTGCATTTCCCCTCATCTAGCTAATACCTTGGTGAATACAACTGACCAAAATTTGCTTTACTTTTCTCCCTTCAAGCAGGACAATGTATTTGAGTGGAGTTAAATACAAGTATTTTAAATAAATGCATTAAACATACATGGAGAATATGGTGGACAAAATTTTGTACTTAGCTAAATATTTTTTTAAGTTGTTTAGACCTAAAGGAGGGCTTTTGCTTGAAAGTTTGCCTAATTTTTCCAATTACACCATTTTATTTAATAGAAGATATTACATCTCTCCACAAGTCTTGCCCAGCCAGTGTTCACGGCTACAGCCACCTATTCCTTCCTCATGCAGACTTGTTTTAACAATCCAGCCTTCACTGGAACATACCTGTCCATTAAAAATGTATCATGGCAAGAACTATGTAACTGCTTTCAGGAAACAGGAGTCTTTACGCGTCTACCTGCCATGAGAAACTCCTGATGACATATAGGGTAGTAGTGAGCCCAACTAAAAACCTTCTCGTCTCTTAAAGTAAATCAAACATCTTCATCCAAATGCACTCTTGAAATGCTCTGTTGCAACCAAAATTTAATTTTTCATTTTGGATCACAAAGTTCCTAATGTTCCTAAACATGATTAAAAACAAAGTGGCCTAGTGAAAGAGATGTCTAAGCTCTGCTGGAAATCAAGGCTGTACAGAAAAGCACCTATAAAGTCACCTTACGCTGTAGGTATGGGCTTATTTATATAACATTAAGTTCATATGGGAGTGGTACTTTTTGTATATTATCTCTGTGATTACAACTTTTATCCAGAGAAGGGGAAAACAACTTTCCAGCATACTAGCCGAACTGTCAGCAGTGAAGTATGCTGTGTGAGAGCTAACTAGTTAATCTTTACAACCCTTGTGTAAGCAACCTCTAGAATTACTGTTTCATATTGGAAAATGTATCAGTTCTTCTGAAATACACTGATTCTGTGTACATGATTTCTAGATGAGTATCCTGCTGAACAAAAATAATTAGTAATAGAATTAATAAAATGAAAAAAGCACTGAAGCTGAATTTTCTGTAACATCTCTCATAATTTGGATGTTCTACTGAAATGAAAATAGAATCCAAACCAGCTTATGGTTTTGCAGGCTTGATCTCTGCTCTGTCTTCAGTGCAAAACTATGACCCTGCAAAGGGGTCTGCATGCTTACTATTAGTTCCATAAATGTCAAAGGCTTTATTCATGGTGCGCATAGATATGCAAATGCACCGTTCTTTTTCAGGCTTAGGGAATAAACAGGTGGCATTCATGGTTATCTCTGTGTTTATTTTTGCATTTTACTTACATTTTTTAAAACTTTTTTTTTCTTTCTTTTTTTTTTAATAATTCTGCATCAGATAATTTCCTTCTGTCTTGGCAGATATACAGAATATACATATCTGTCAGAGGCTCAAGAGAGATTTGCATAGAGCTGGAAGGAGATCTGGCAGAGATAGACTGGCTTTTTTCATTCTCCCATTTTACGTTCCCCACATTTTATTCTTTTGCTTTTTCTGAATGGCTCCCTTTCCATTCTTTCAGTCCCTGTTTGTGGAACTTGATTTCTTCACTTTTTCAGTCACCCCAATCATCAACACTCTCTACTGTCTCTGTAGCATATGGTCAGAGACAGATGCATATGGTGATAAGTTACTCTCAAGGAAACAGTCATATAAATAAGGGGGTAAAGAACAATTCACTGCTAAGTTTCCATCTAGGCCAAATTTCTTCAAAGCAAGAGAAATGGACCAGTAGAAAATGACATAAAATGACATAATAATCTAATCTGTTGAGGTGCGTTATGAAAATAAGGCTGGGTAAGGGGAGATAAGTAGGCTTCATGTAAGATGTGTAATAGTGCACCCTTTGAGCAGGCACATGGGAAGGTATTGTTTCTCAGACAAAGAAAATGGAAGAAATGCCAAACTCAGTATGGGAGAAATTCTAATACAAAACACATCTTGAGAAATATTTCCCTTTACAGGTGTTTTCCTCCTTTCACTTTCAACAATCTGCAATGATATAGAAATCTTTAGCCTGATAACAACAGCCTGTGCTACACTGTCCCACGAGTCTGACTTCCTCAAGGCTAAATTCCCCTTACATCCTGTCTTAGCTCTGAACAATTCATAGGGAACCACAAGATGCAACAGGTCTGTACTCCAAAAAATGTCCTCGCTAAAATGGTGAAGGGACAACATAATAGGTGAGTATATGCATACACACTATAATCACACTATGGGTTTTAAAATGTTAGCTGTAGCAGTATAAAGTCATGTCCTCAGTAATGATAGAGGTATAAAATTTGTGCGTGCCATCCTGCCATTAAAGCAATTCTTTTCTCAAAAATGGCTATAAAATCAAAGTTCAGTGTTTTGCTTATATTATCAGACAACTTTTATCACTTCATAGTGCTATTTAAAATTGTACATCTTTATTGATGCATAGAGTTTATTGATATGTTTTACATAAAGATGGATATTTTGTCGCTCCTTCCCTCAACCCACATAGCTACAGATACATAAACACTGTGTTTATGTGAATACCTCTGAAAAATCCCATGTATATGTGACCCATTTCACTGCAATATAGGATAATGGTATGATGTTCTGATGTCCATATGATTTTATACATCTGTACTGATTTACAGACAAGGAACATGTTGCTGTATAATTTTCATAATCAAGAATAATCTCCTCCGTGTGAATAATTTCTGCTACCCAAAATAGTCTTTTTCTCATCTATTGTGAGATATTTTTCAATGTAGATGAGGTTGAAGTATTTCAAAATAGCAATCCAGAGATTGGCACAGGCAGCAAGTCTTTTTCTAAAACTAAAATAATTCAAATTTGCTATTCTTACAGTGACCCTAGCATTTCTCTTTTGTTACCAATTATATGGGAGATGTCAAATTCTTGTGCCTTTAATGTCCATCACTGGATGGAATAAGACACCTTTCATGTTTGTTTAGGGTCTGCTATTTATGTTTACTGTGAATCTATGAAGCAAGCACCGCTGCTAAGATCAGAAATGCATGTTACAGATTAATGTCCACTGCCTGGATATAACACATACAGTGAGACATACATCTGCAGAATAACTGACTCCCTGCTAATATCTGTCAAGCTACTAAGTTATGAGATCTAACAGAAATCTACTTTTCAGTCTTTTATAGGTTATGAGAGTAATTTTTTTCTTGGATGTAAACATCTACATTTCTTCCTGAAAAACATTATTTTTCATCTGATTATGAGCATAGTTAGCGGTGCTATAAAGACAACAGTAGCTTTCTTTCTGCAGTCACTTTTCTGGGTGAAGAAGGAAGAAGGTAGAAGGCAAGATGAATGGCATATCAAGTATAGATCAAGTACATTGTTTCCGTTACTTTTCCCATGTAATTAATTAGGAAATTCACAAAGGGCTAAAGAAAGCTATAAAGAAAGAGACAGGAATACAGTTGAGAAAAAAAGCAATCATCCTGGGACAAACTCCCACTTTATAGACAAATCCTGAACTGCTTAGAGGAGTATCAGCTGAAAACTGTATAGTTTTAAATTCCATTAAAAGAAATATCTTCTTGTCATAAAAGAACCTTTACTGAGAACTACTCCATCGATATGAGCAATATATTCCATATTTTAATGAGATTAACAAGAAAAATGATTAATACTTCTATATGATTTTTTACTATAGCAACTATTCCAGTTGATTTTCACACTTCTCCAAAGAATCTTTAAAGGCATCCACAAGGTATGTGTTTAAAGTAGGATTTCATTCAATATTTTGTTAAAGTTGGTGCTGCTTCAGCAGATTTTTCAGTAGAAGCAGAGTACTCTCCGTATCTCAGATGGAACTTCCGGAAGCATTAATTCACTTGGGAGGATGAACGTACATTTCCTACATGTTTTCATACCTTTTGTCTGAGTTACATGTATGAGAGTTCAATTTTTAGGTAACTGACCTAGTGATAGGAAACTTCATTTCCAAAAATGGTCTTTTTAGCCCTGTAGGACATTTCTGAATGTTGTTCCGGACATATGGTTCAGAACACTGAAATTCAGAAGGATGTGGCTATTCGGTGATGTCAATAACAAGCTTAGGAATAATTACATCTTTCAGACATCTGTTTTTGAAAGCTTGTTTACCACACATACCATGTTAACTAAAAGACTGATCCAGTGAAATGGGTGCATTCTGGCCCCTAATCCAATAAAATGCTCAATCATAACAACTTAATTTGATTTGCAAACAAAGATCACCTCACCTCAGCTGCTGGTCCAGCAAAACAAGTCTCTGAAGAACCGTGAGATCTTGAAAAGCCTTATTGTGGAAAAGCAACATAACTTATACATGCTCAAGGTTAAGCACATATCAAAGTGGATCAGGTCAAGAGTGCTGGACACACAGGAAAATCAATTAATAACTGACTAGTAAAATTATCAGTGTTAATTTTAAAGTTGCACATGACCATTTTACATTTAGTAATCAATAACAGGACCAAAAGACTGCAAAACACAGGGCCACCACAAAATAAATTCAATCAATATACATACTTCCTTAGGTGACTAAAACAGCTGCTAGATGAATTATAACATGTATTTAATGGTGCATTTTTGAGTAAAAAAATAAGAACAACCAAACCAAATCATATCAATAGCTTAGTTAACATAGGTATTCTGTCCCCACTAATGATAGACTAGTCCATTATTTACTAGTCTCCACTAGTAGATAATATTGTGTTTAGGATAATGCAATCCTTACCCTGGCACTTCGTATCAATTTCTAGTAATCCAAGGGTTAGGAAATTCTTGAGGCAGAATTTGTATAGAGCTGGGTCTGCCAGTCTTGGATGTTTGGGGGTTTATTTCATAAATTTATAGAATTTGTGACATTAACTTTTGACAGCTGCATTGATATTGTCAACACAGTTCAGGAAAACTTTATTATCAAGATGATTAGCACAACCCTTGGAAAAAAGTTAAGTATAACTACTGTAATTTCAGTACGTGCAGAGACATTCCTTTGAGGCAGCTTCATAAATTTGCATGGTTATTTACTTCCTTTGTAGCGAACATGAAAGAGACAGGAGAGCTGGTTGCCAAACAAAAAATTTCTTTCAAGGAAGGAGTATTTTCACACATTTTTTTATGAGAAGGTCACACCTGAAAGGATTACATGTGACATGGAAATCCAGCTACCTACCCTTTTTCTCAGCATCTCTGTAATGCTTTCTTCCACTCTGCAATTTGTAGTTGAAGCCATCACCATGTCACACCTTGATATCTGCAGCACCATGTTCTCCCTAAGGTACATATTTCTCAATTCAGTCCATGCAAACTGACATCAGCTTATCAGCTGAGCAGCACACCCATCTCCTTGGAAGTGTGACATGGTTTTCTTCTTCCCACTATGCCAGACTAACAGTGTTATAATACACTATGAAAAGCTTCTACAATTTTACTTCCCTACTGATTTACTTTCATTTTACTCTTCTCCACCACTGTCAGTGACAAAAACCTCATCTTGTCACTGTCCTGTTTTCTGGATGTGTCCAGTCTACCTTCCTTGCTATTCAGGAAAGATGAACTTTTCAGACCTGAGGCAGAAATATGCTTCACAGCTAGACTTCTCCATATTTCAACTCCTACTGAAGACCCCAAGGTCTTTTGATGCCCCTGAACAGAACTGGTTAAGAGAGTGCACTATGCTGAAGGACTAAACAAGACGAAAGTCACAATTCTGGCAGACAATATGTATTTTGTTCCCCTTTTACCATGCTCTTTGTATGTAAGCTTTGTGTTCACACATCTGTGTCATCTACTTACTGAGTTCCAGAGTTTTTCTAAGTGGTTTAGAAATAGTAGAAAGGACCTAATGATAATATATAGAACTTGAAATGGCAAGAACAGGAGACATTACAAGGTTGCATTTTGGGCTTCAAAAGAAACATTCTGTGCTAGATCTCTAAATTAGACACCCTTTCTGAAGTCTATTACTATACTCAAATTAAGAACTACAGAGAGTTAAAAAAAATCTGACAAAATATTTTTCATCGAAAACAGAGTTTTGGAAATTGGAAATTACAAGCTCCCCATGATCCCAGACATTTTATTTTCCTTCCTAAACACCAAAACCTGAAAGCAACAATAAAATGGTTTCTAACTTTTTCCTTTTTTTTTTTTTTTCTGAATGAAAATGTGAACATATAAAGCCAAAACAATGCTAAACAAAAGCCCTTTTGAAATTATCAGAAGAAATAAAACTCTCTTACAAGTGATACTAAAAAGTTATGGAGGGGGTCAGAAAGACTGGAAATACAGCCCATCTGTCCTAGGTGTGTAACAATGCCATCCAAACGTTACAGGAAACATTTGCATGAATAGAGTTAACACCAGTCAGTTTAGAAACTTCTAATATATGTGTTTTAAAAGCCATGTCTCATCTCTCAATACCATGTCTGCTTGTCTTGGATGTGAAAGGCCAGGGGATAATCTGGTGTACTGTGCCCTGGTTTGAGTTTCTGAAAACATCTTAAAGTCTTGACGGGATTATCTCTGTTCAGACCTAACCCTACCCCATGGAGAACACTGCTTTGTAGAGACCTCAGCAAAACTCATGTGATGAGGCCAATGAAGCTTCCTTGGATCTTAACTAGTGATTGAAAAAGCACTAGTTTTGCTAGTATGTCAGATTATATCATCGTATAATAGCAATATTAGAGCAAGTTCTTTGTTATACAAATCATCATTGGCCAAACAGATCTGTATTATCCAAATGAAAAAAATGTGACCTGTGTAATATTATTCTGTATTGGTTTCTCCTAGCAAGCAGGTAGTTAGGTAGGTACTTAAGTAATGCCATTCCCTTCCTTACTCTAGCATCCACTTTTATAAATGTTTTCATCAGGGCTTCTGTCTAGCTCCTCCTGTCAGTGGTGTCAGAGACATCAGTTTTTAAAAGCAGCTGAGAGAGAGAGAGAGAGAGAGAGATTTTTACACTGAGAAAACTTCACAACAGTCATGCTTTCACTGGAAACCACAATCTAGTCATAGGTTAATCAAAAAAACTATGCATCTTATATATGTATGTGTTTTCAGTTTGCACACAACGATGACAACAGTAAGGGACAATTGATTTAGCACCAGCATCTTTGTCCTTGCAAAAAGGACACTTCTGCTACCTCCTCTGTGCTTCAGGTTAGCAAATTCTATTGACAAGGGTTGTTATTTGGATGGGCTGTTTGCATTAAAAGGGGAAACAACTGTCAAAGAAGTCTTAACAGATAGCAAAACTAAAAAAAAGCTTATCATGGATTAAACTTTGTATCACTTTGTCTGATGCAAAAACGAGATAATAGGAGACATGGGGATATATGCAATGAAGAGAAACAATACAGAGTTTCTTAGGGGTTAATCCAGGTCTGCAGCTGAATACAACAGAGTTAATCTGACCAGAAGAGGCTTTAGGCTAAATTCTAGGGGGAAATTTGTCACTTTATGATCCTGTTATACTAAATGAAAGGCTCTGTTTACAAAGAAGATTTTGGATTGGGGATCCATTGGGGCAGAAGTTACCTCCGTGATTTCTTCCTTGTTCAACACACCAGGGGACTTGTAGTCTGATAAATGATTTTTCAAAGATCTTCATTGTTACCTTCTTTCTTCTTTCTGAAAAAGAACAAGTGTTACAAAAAACATACTTAAGAAAGCATACAATGTTGACCTAAGGGCAAGAAGTCTTTGATGATAAAGACTTCGCAGTTTGTCAATTTTTGCATTAAACAGCAGTAATTGTCTTGTTTCTTTCTACAAATGAAGACAAAATAAAATGATAATTTTTCATAACTTCATAATTATGCATTTAAAAGATTCAGGTTTTATTGATTCTCCAACATGAAAATGGGGTAAACAAATAGAATAGATTATAGCATATATTGGTTACTGAAGAGAAAAATTCTAAAATATAAATCAACGGCTAAAAACATATATAATTAAAATTTCCCCACAGTCTTGTCATTAGAGACTCTTCTATAGTACTTTAAACTCAGTTGTATCTGAAGAATCATCAGAATGAACATATGTCCTCACTGATTAAGAACAAACTAAGAAATATAGTCACATGGTATTTTTTATCATTTTAATAATTAAAATTTTAGTATGTTGTAACTTTTTAATATAATGCTACACAGATGGAAATACAAAACTGCAGCTGTGACACATTAATTGAGAAAAAGTCTTAAAGAGGTATTACTCTAAAAGTTAATAGAGTTTTGTGTGTAGCATATTTTTATGCTTTTGCAATAAAACATTAATTAGAATATTATTTTCCAAAAATACTTCTTATCCTGTATATAACTACCATAAAGAAAGAGCTGAGATTTTGGTGATGGACTCATAAAACGTGAGTTCTGGACACTGAAATTTCTGATTTTTTCAGAAAGCATGAAAAGTGTAAAGGACTTAAAAAGAGCAAATGGTTGATTATTCTTGAACTAAGTCTTTGAGTAACACATTCTTCCTAATTTGGGCAGTAGCTGTCACATATATAAACACTTTCATGTTTTGACATCTCTTTTGAATACATGAGTGTCAAAGTATATTTGGTAATTACAAGGCATGATCTTGTCTTCCACAACTAGAAAAACAACATTTTTAAGGAAATGAAAATCCAAGGAAGATAATATTTAGAACAAGACCAGCATTTAGGTATGTGTTGAAAAGTAAAGAAAGGAGCATCAGATTCGGTATTGCTTCCGCGTGAGTGGTTGAGGTATTTTCTCTTGTTGAAAATCAGAAACCAATTTTTTTTGCAACAAAGAGACATAATTTACACCACTCTTCATGGAATTAAGCATATCACACTCACTGGTAGGAGTGTCAGAAAGAGGAAGGAAAAGAGGCCTCCTTGTGACACCCCTATACCAAAGCTAAAGGCAGTCTTCATCTCCACTCATGATTCCTCTTCTTTGGGACAAGGACAGGCAATAAAGGGTGAGGACTATAGCCTGACTATGACTATGCTGTTTCTCCTAGTTAATGAAATTCCCTTTCTCTACAACAGCTGCATAAATTGTCTGAACTGTACTTTCAATCCACCGCTAAACAAAGCACCAGGCATGCATATTAACATAGATACAATCTCTAAACACAAAGATAGTAAACTGAACTATATCAAGAACTTTAAATAACTCACCAGAGCAAAACAAGGTGTGGTCTAAGGCAAACAGCAAAGAAACAAATGGCTGGTACGTCTTGGGTATCCATCTTCAGCAGTAAGTTCATAGTTCAAGAGCCTAGTGGAATGGGAGCAGGGCTGGGGGTAGGAACCTCTTTCTAGCCTGTTAGGAAGACGAATGGCTAACGGCATAAAAAAATTAATTATTTTTGCTTTTTAACTCATTTATCTACCTAATCTTCCACCAAAAGGCAAGGTGTCATTGCATAAGCAATTGCAGCAGATTTTTAGTCTTCCATGTGATCTAAGATTGTATGTACAAAATTATTTTGTGAACCAGTAAGCAGTCAAACAATTACTTCAGTGTGTTAATTATGTCCTCTGTTTATCTCTTTCCTCAGATAGCTAATTCTGACCCCTTCATAGGTGCTTGCTTATCCCCATTTACTTGATAGACACCTATGTGAAGAACTCAGTCAGGTAAGTGAGTTCCAGTAATTCCACTAAGAAATTAAATGAAGTTAAACCTTGTTCTGCCGTTAGACCAACATCTAAATGATTTTGGAAACCTTTATCTGTTCCTCAGCTGTAAGACAAAGAAAACATTAAGGAAAATCTGTGGGTGTAAGGATATAAAAAACACTGAGGCATTCAGATTCCACGGTATTGAAGACTGCAAAGTTATTACAGATTCACTGCTATTACATAACCATAATACTTTACTGCTTCTGATTACTTCTAACTTCTGTGTTGTTGGCCTAGATACAGTAGTGTAATGAACTGAAAGGCAAACAACAACAAAAGAACCCAAACTGAATGAAATGCTGCTATTTTGTTTATATGCAAGAGACATAAAAAAGATTTTCTGTAACAACCACAGGTAAAAGAGCTTGCTCTACAATCTTTCGTTTCATTTTCTCTCTTTTTTATCCTCTTCCTCTCCAAACTTCCTTCGTGACATTGCCATCTATTCAGTATCCATTGCAACCACTATTCCCAAGGGAACCTGGACTCTGTGTGAGAGGAATGCACAGAGGTGTGATGAGTTGTCTTCCAGGGTAGAATTAGTGATGTCTAGTGGAATGGAGATGGAGAATTACATGAAACAGAATTAGAGAGGTGACAGAAGGGACAGGAGAGCTGTACGCACCAGCATCAGGTCTATGTTACATGCCAACACCTCCATTAAGGGAATTTAGATCCTGCACCATGCCTGCCTTCCAGTCAGAGAGCACACACTGCCAGTTTGAGGTAGCTCATGCAGCAGGTCACTAGCACAGACAACGGGAGAAAGTTCAAGAGACCCAGAAGACATACATGCCTTGAATATGTTCTGATTTGCCAGTAAAAGACACATTTAGAGGCTCTGGAGATCTTCTAGCCTAAGACTGTCTACCCTTTCTCGTGCTCCACACAGATACCAACCCTGAAACTTCTGCTCCTCTTGGAAGATGCACACTGGTGCCCAGGGTAGGACAGTGTCCTGGGACAGCAGTGGAAGGCTGGGCTAAGTGATGGTACAGGCCACGAACTGCCTGTAGTCAGCTGGGGAAAGAAAAGAATCTAGGATGGAGAACATACTGATCTTAAGGAACATGTCTTGCAACAGCCTTTGATCCCGGCAGCCAGCTGATATTTAGAAAGACCACCCAGTTACTTGGTGGCTCAGGAAGCTTTGTTCCAGCCATCTGAAATCATGCCTAGGGAAACCATCCAGACATGAAAAAAAAGTTTCTGAAGTGAGCATAGGTTTCTGTGGTTACGCAACGAATGCCAGATTAATGCAGGTTCATCTGACAGACAAACTCACTACCTTGGAGGCCTGTGATCAAGCTACCTGGAGACAGCCTTGTCCCTGTCATGTCCACACAAGGTAGGGGCAGAACTTAAATACCAGCTTCCTTTCAACTAATGATCTGAGTGTGAACTAGAGTCTAATCTAACATAAACAAACGCATATCTCATATCTCTCTAAATCCTAATTGTCTACAATACCAGTAATGGACTGAACAGGTGCCATGCTGTCTGTTCGACTCCTTCGTCACCAAACGTTATCCTCCAGGAAGGTGGTCAGTAATGTATGACCCACCAGAAAGGATTCTGACTGAACATATCATATTATTTAAAGGGTTAAATAACATCTGATACTTCTCTCAGCACTTCATGGAGGGCCTTTGACTTGATTCCTCCATGCTTTACATTTTGGTAAAGGCATTTACAGATGTGCATAAAAGGAGAGGTGGATGGCAAACTGAGTGAAAATGGTAAAGCATTGTATTCACTTCGTTGACATGTAAGCAATCTTTTGGAATTTGAGGCAGAGCAGAACCATGTCCCCAGAGGTCTGAAAGATCCCAGGATAGGCTCTGAAAGTACTAACAGTAAGAAATTTATTTTGCTTAGGGTTTCTGGGAAGTCGGTGATAGGAACTAAACAAAAACGAATAATGCTTTTCTACCTTCTTCCATACAGGGAGCTGCTTATCTGTCACATTCTAACAGCCTCCAGTATCTCTAAAAAGAGTTCATTAGAAAGGGGTTTTCTGGTTGAGATGCAAGACTGTTACACAAAAGGTACAAAAGGCTTGATTCTCCTTTCCCTGCTAACTCTACTGAACGGCAAAGAAATTCCCCCAATTTGCATCAGCATACATGAAGGTACAATCAGCCAAGGAATTCTGATCCAACCAGGAATCGATCAGCAGGGAAAAAACATATGGAGATAAAACACACAAACAAGTGTGCAGGTATAGACCAAAGTGTTTCATATCTCAAAGCACATATAATTTCCATCTGGAGGCTTTCTGCATTTAGGGGCTGAGGGTGGGGGGTTAGCAATGGATGAGTGAGCAAACTGAAAGCCTTGATGTGCAGATAAGAGTTGAAATGGAAAAGGACAGTAATGTTAAGATGAGTTAAAAGCTCTTTTTGACCCTATCCTTAACACCATCTCCCCAAATGCTTCCCCTGTGAACTTTTTGTGTTGTATTCAGTTTACTGAAATAGGGGATAGAGAGGCCAAACCAAGGATCTATCCTGCTTCATTGAGTAAAGCTAGCCTACTAGGGAAGGTGATGGGTTAGAAGTTAATACAAATGACAGTTCTAAGACAAAGTTAGCCAGTGCCTTCCTGTGGAGCCCAGTGCCAAGAAGGGGACCCCCTGCTGATCCCACTTTTTTACATTTCCTTTTGCTTTCCTTACCCTTATCTGCAGGTCCTGCCGTGCCAGGCCAGGGGATCCTTATTAAAATACAATGCACTGTCACTAATAGAAGTGAGCAAAGCCTCATTAGCACAAGGGTTAGAAGAGGACTAGCTCTAATTACAGCTCACTTAGAAGAGACAATCAAATGAATAGATAAACCCTTCAAAAGAGAAGTCATTTTTTTTCTTGCATTTGGCCAAGAGTGAATTTCTTTTATATGCTCCTTTAAAAGGAACTGAATTCATCTTTTAACAGTTTTTTCCTGTACAAATTATTTCATCATACAGTTTCCTCCAGAGGACATTTAACTTGGCTGGCTGGGTGGCTAAGGGGCTGCTTGTGTTACTCATGCCTGTCTTGGCCAGCAAAAGCACACTCTACAGCACTTACTACCTCCCATCAAAGATACAGCTAGGAAGAGGTAGGCTGTTCATTCAGATTCATCACATAAGAACTCTTCTTTCCCTGAGCTCACAATTAGTAATCAAATGGTTCATTGCAATGTTTGGAGTGCAGTTGTCACAAAACAGGTGGATTACTGCTTCTCCTCTGGGCAGATATACTAGGGGAAAAAATGTAGAAATGTAATGAGTGCTGTAAGTAAAAAATGTTCCTTAAACATAGGGATTGTAGTTTTTATATGTGGTTTCACCTTCTAGCCTCCCTGAAAGGCTGGAGTGAAGAGCACAGGCATAAGTGCTTAGGAATGAATAATTTTTTGAGGCAAGATAATTTTTTTATAATTTTGTGGGGAATTCCTCAGATTTTGTAAAGCTCTACAGAATCTTCTTATTTCACTACACACAATTTTAGTCCAATCCTTTTAAATTCTTCTGTAGCAGTAAAATCTCCCCAGAAGTAGGTCCCAGATGACCCGATTCTGTCTGAGTTCCTGACCAAAGAGATCTAAATTCTCTCAAGTTTTGCCTGTTAGGATTTTTCCTTGTGCTTGCAGGTTCTCTCATCCCCACAGAAATACTCATCAGACATCTCTACAACAGTTGCCATAAGATATATATATTTGGAAAATATTTTTTAGACACATAGTTTGTTACTTTGTTATGACTCATGCTAGTTATCAATCTTATTTAAAGTTTTATAATGGAAGTAATCTGCAAGGACATGCAGATTTTATGCCATGCCATCAATAGCTGAATTTACCAGCACAGATGTTACTATGTGAAAGTCATGCTGCAAGTTATTTGGAAATTTCTGGATCAAACCAGTGGTCCATCCAATCCAGATCTTTGTCTCTGACAGCGTACTTTACTGATAGTAAATGCAAAATGCAAGGGGACTTTTTCTAAGTCTTATCCATTACTTGGCTGTTGGTTTATGCTGTGCTATCACATCCTCTGTGCACGGGGTCAGACTACCTTCTTTCATCTAGTTTAGGAAGCCTACAGACCGGTTTTCCTAAGTGCAGCTAAGAAAAAACATTGCAGCAAAGAGGGTGAAAATACAATGGCCCCTTTCACTGATTTATAAACTGCCTGCTACATGAAAGGAAGAGGACTGTTTTCCTTTTGCAGCCCTGCTTTGACATATAGAGGAATCTCCTCTGTGTTCCCACCTTTCTGCTCCACCACTGTTCCAGTACTAACCACTGACATTCCTGCTAAAATACAGCCTGGTCTTTAACAAGAATTATGAGAGGTAGGGTGTTCGGGTTGTTTTTCTTTTCCAACATGAAAAGTTGTGAGATTTTCTTCCCAAGAAGACCAAACCTCTGCAGGAGTCTCAAATATTCTGAGTGCCCATCTAAGACAAATAAAATTCTTATCTAAAACTGTTCCTTATTGTAGGGTTCTTATAAAAAAGAGCCTTAAAAGAGCATTTTTTAAATGAAAATGCTACACATTAATTAATTATATACTATTTTGTGGATAATATTGCTTTTATTGCAAAATTTGTCTTTTGGACTATATATATACACACGCTTTAAGGTATTCAGTGGCTCTCGAAGTCAGTGGGCATAACACATCTAAATGTTTGGGAAGATCTGAGGCAAAACACATAAAACTGATTACACGTGCTTATCAAGCAACACCTTACTAATAAATAGAATTCTCTATATGAAGAAATGATTGCACTAGGACTTTAATCAGCTGTCCTAACACTATTTCTAAACAAAATAGATGAGAACCATGAAAGCAGTTTGTAACTGTTGAAGGCAATGTGCCATATATCTTTTCATGACCTGAAGTCACCAGCACATCGGACCATTTGCTGCTAAAGCAGAATAACTCCTTGCAGTGTCATCTCCAGCATTCCCCAGCTATTAACTATTTATTTATTCAAAATATATTCTTAGACTGTATGAGAAATTACGGTCCCTTTTTTCAATAGGCAAATTTAGATATTTATTGTAACATGATCATAGTTTATAGGGCTTTTTCACTTTTTATTTTGTGTGTTCATAGTGAATTCTTTCTTTGTGCTAAGGCTTAATGAAAAAAAATCAAACCCAAATCCATGGAAGCAAAGCTTAATGCAACAAATGATCAATACTGGATGAACACAAAACCATGGATAACTGCATCAATTCGGACCTTTAGATGGCAAAATATACATAATGAAAGAATCCAAAATTATATATATTTTTTTAATTATAGCCATATTAAACTTTGCTGTATGGTATACCGACCAAATCAAATTAATTATGTCTCAAAAATAAAGTCTGAACACACTTGGTCTTGAAAAAATAGAGATCAAAAAGGATTAATTCTTGTTCAAGTAATGAGAACCTTCTTTTAAGTGCTTATCAATATGGAATTTAATTTGCACAGCATATTATCTCTCAAAAGTCAGAATATGATTCAAACAAAGGGCTTTGTCTTTAAACAATAAGCTGTTAAACATTGTTCTGTGGAAAACTTAATTTTGCAGTGGTTGTGAGTTTGGGGTGGTTTTTTTTCTATTTCAGGGGAGATCCTCAGCTGCCATACATTAGCCTCATACTGTTGATATGAGAGGATCTAAAATGGATTTCACAGGTTTGAAAAGGAGATTGATCCACACATCTAGCTGGAAAAGATATTTTTCATTATAATGTTCACATAAAAGATATGCCCTACTTCATGTATTATTTTAAAATCTTTATTTTCTCTGTGATTTTCCCCAAATCTCCCTGACACTTTTGCTGCCATCAAGAATAAAAAACTGGAGCAGAATGTTAGCACTTCTGAATCTGTGTCACTCCACAATGATCTTTACAGATATAAAGAACAGAGCTTAAACACTTTAAATCCATTAGAAGTCAATAAGAATTTGGAAACTCAACATATTTACTAGGGAAATTTAGCACTTTAAAACCTGAACTAAAATGTAGAAACTTTGTCTCCGTTATTTATTTTGTATTATTAGTACTAACTTTTAGGGACACCAAAAATACCTCCACTGTTTCCAATCTGGGGCTGGTGTCACATATATGGGTTTATAGTTGATGAAGTACAAAGCAGAACAAATTATCCCTTTTTATGTTTATAAGAATATCCAAAAATCTCAGGTAGGTTATAATGCTCCCATATCTTTCTGGGTTTCTCTACATTTCTATCAAAATAGATAACCGCAGGAATAAATTGACCTTATCATGTTGAAAACTTTAAAAACGGGAGTGAAAAAAAATCAAAACTCTGTCAGACAGTCTAAAACATCAGGTCTGAGCCACAGGAATCATGACACAGGAAGAAAGCCAGCAGTTCAGAGCCTAAAAATATCTTTCCTCTTCCACTTTGCAGTGGTCCTATTATAGCTTAAGCAACAATCACTGTTATTTTTTTCTCTATAACCTTTAGCTTAATAGCTGTCTGTAAAGACTTCCTTTAAATGCAAACATACTCTTTACAGTAAAAGTCATGACCCTATACTATATTACACACTGTAAATCTAGAAGAAAGCTATCAAAACCGATGAAACTGCGCCTGTAAAATGTACAGTAAATAAATGAAAAATCAGGCCCAGTGCAATATTAAGCTGAGTAATATTTTAATGACTTACATTTTGCACTATTAATAAAGTAGTATACACAAAAAACAAAAGTGTTTTTATTTCTCAATGAAGTCTTAGAAGTTGTGTCAAATTATTGCAGTCTCCTTGGGAAATAAAATATATTTCTTTCTGGTTTTATTTGTCACTAGAGGTACATGGCAGAAACTGTAAATTTTACACACCACCTCGCTCTTTCAGGGGATCCAGTATAACTGACAAAAGGAATATGTCCTTTACTTGTCAAAGTGTAAGGAACTGCTCTACTCTGCAAATCTGTAACATGCTTGCAGATTCCATGGCATGCAGAGGTAAATTACACCTTAAACAAAGTAAGCATGGAAGTACCCACAGACATATGCACAGCTGGATGTAGCTAGCAGGTGTGTGTGAATGGGGACATATGACCAGGATGCAGGAGCATCCTGGCCTTCCCCAGTTGTCAGCAGACTGTAGCTTTTGCTGGTATGCAGCAAAAATGTAAATCCCCCTTTATGCCAGACAGAGAGGTAGAACAGTGCAAAGGTTATAATTTCTTGTGCTACACATGCCGTTCTCCAGTTACATTAAATCCTGCTCAGCTGTCATTAACTGTTTGTCCAGGACTGACTCATGCTGAGAAAGAAGGCAGGATAAGTGAAAGCTCAAGGGCAATTACAATTTAAACTAGGTGTAAGAAAGATGAGTTGAACTACTGTACTTCAGCAGTACAAGTGTGAAAAACATTCTCTTTATTATAATGGTTTTCTGACAACCCCAGATAAATGGAGCCCCTAATTTGGATTTTTCAAGTCTTAAGAGCAGAGAAAGGGATTAGGCCATAAATATTCCATTCAGTAACTTTCAAAATGGGGTGAAAAATCATGGTACAGGCATACAGCCATACAGAAAAGACAATTTTTCAAGCTTAGTAACTCAGCCAGGCTTGCTGAAAGCACAGTGGGCCAATCTGGAGAACTGCTGTGGTCTTTCAGATCACATAAAACTTTCCTCACCCCTTCCCCACAGATTTCACATGGTATTTGGATGCCAAGAAGGTCATGTACCTGAGCAGCCTCCACAGAGCTGCGTGGCCTGGGCACAGCTGCTGTCCATACTTGCTGCCCCACAGAAGCTGCATATTTGCTTGCACACATACGATGACCAGCTTGTGGGTTTTCTGCCCCGTGCACAGGATGCCTTATAAAAACACATGGTCTTCCCACCAAGTACTACATTTGCTTTCATTGGTAAATATTGTTGTACAGGGACTTATGGCAGCTACAGGAAAAAAGAATCTAAAAAAAGAGAGGTTTTCTTTTTCTTGTTTTTGTGTCTGTTTTTCTTTTTTTATAATCCTAAGTAAATCTTTGTCTTTACTGGATGGCAGGGAGGAAAGACTATATCAAAATAAGCTACACTCGGAGTTCTACCTGGCTGCTAAAGCAACTCAGTCATTATCTTTAACCTTATCAATATCCTGAATGTCAGCCGAACAAGGCAGGTAGAAAATTTCAGTAAACAGAACAGGGAACAACAGGGAGGATGTGGTAATCTAAATCAGAAATCAATCATCCAAGAAGCTTTTTCAAATGAAAAAAGAAAAGAAAAAAAAAAAAAAAAAAGAGGCAATCAGCTGCCAGCCCTTCTCCCCCTCATCAAAAAAAGGGTTTTTTTCTCTGTGTCTCTTTCATGTGAACCACAGTGTTTCTGCAAACAAAAATAATAAGGGCTCTCAGGTCCTTCAAACAAAGTGAAACATAATCCCTTCACGGAGAGTGCATCAATAAATGGATGGAGTTCCTCCGTCTGTCTGGAAGAACAGTATCAGCTATGCTTGCAGATCTTAATAATACTCTTATTAAGAACCAGAGCAGTTGACTTGATTTGTTTTTCCTGTAATACCTGAAGCAACAAAAGTCCAGTGAGAGCACAAGAAATGGTTTTTCTTAGGTCAGACTTTGAAAATCATTTTCCCTCCTTGGCAGTGCCCTGTCAGTCAAACTCCACAGGAGCGGAAAGGGTCGTCTTGCCAATATATTTTCTGAGAGGAGAGTGGAGCTGCATGTTACAGAGAAATTAATATGCCATTGGGACCAACCTCCAAGAAAAAAAATATCTGATTTATTAGTTTCCCAAATTACCTTTTTATGATGGGAATTTCATTTGCTTAGCAAAGCCACAGCCTGTATTCTAATGGGTATAAAATCCAGATGCTTGGGTTTTGTTGTTTTAAAATCTTTCTTGTTTATCTAGATGTACAGGTTTTAAAGTCAGGGACATTATATTCAATTGTTTTGAGCTATTCTCACACAGCTGGCACTTGCTTGAGCCAGCAGACATTACTGCAATACAAAAAAACACAGACCAGATCTCTAGCTGGTTAAACAACCACAGCTTCACTAAAAACAATCACTCCTCACCTATATTTACCTGCCAAGCAACAGGATCCTGATTTTCAAAACACTGAAAATTATGGTTCTATCAATAATTTCTTCTTCTTTCTTTTATTATAGGTAAATTATAATACAAGTTTGCATCTACCTCCAACCTCCCCGCCTTCACAAATAGTTAGACTCAGAGCTCAAGTCCAGCCTACAAAATAGACTAAATTACATATCAAACCAAATAAAATGCAGAAAGCTTACTGCTTGGCATCAGCTCCTGCAAAATGCAAAAACTTGGAAACTGGCTGTAACTTACAGGTAACAGATATTTGGAAATGTAACTCCCAGAAACTGAAAGGCAATACTTCAGTTCCAAGCCATTAAAACCTCAAATAATGTTCCCTCACTTGTCACATATTCTTTTAGTAACATTACTACATCAAATATTAGCACTGCAAATTTAATGTTGATTTAATGCTGCCTCTTAGTAAGCAATTCAGTGCAATAAAAACAGATCAGTGATCAATCCTATTGTTGCTGAGACCGCTACATCTACTCAGGGGATTTATTTCAGTTTAGCCTAGTTCCCTGGACTCGATATCCCTGTGACACATATAATTCAAAGATGTCCAAAATAGCAGTCATTGGTCTAAAATCCCTATTTGGGATTTGGACAACACTGGGGAAGAGTACAGAGTGGGGTCTCTGGTTCAGTCTCTTTAAATACATGCAATATGTGGATGACAATCAAATTATTTGTCTTGTCCCACACTGCAAAGGAAACTACTGCATTTTAACATCTGGAAGCTGTGGGTTATTTATAAAGATACCTCAATTCAGCCACAAGTGCATGTTACACATCTGCATGGAAAAGTATACTCCACAAGTTTCTTTTCCTCCAACAGCTTTGTAACCTCTGAATCTTCACAGCTTGCTCCCAGTAACTCATGCCACTGTTTCACCAGATCTGAAGGTGATCCAGGGTGATCTGAAGATTCCAATTCAAGGAGCAGTATTTCTGAAGAGGTAAAGTTATCTGCAATTTGGGTAGTGTATATATAAAGCTATGGTATATAACTGTGGAGATCCCATCTGTTCCTCAGTAAATTGTTTTCTGAGAAGTTCATTCCCAAAAGTACTATGTCCTGAAAGCAAAAGATGTTTTTCTGTTTATAGATAGACCTCTTCCACAGTCACAGGTAACTCAAGATAATGTTAGGTCTATGGTTGGTTTGAACACCTGCAACGTAAAATGTTTCTACAAATAACTATTCATCATTAATGTTTCAACACTGATAAACAGGATATTATTAACATCTAGTTGCTGTTTACTCATCACTGCTAGAGCATACATCACTTTTTTTTTAGATTGCAGATAAGAGTAAATAAGGAAAGCAATAAAATTGGGATGATGCTCAGTTCATTGGAGTAGGTATTTTATGAGTTGCAGTTTCTGAGATAAGACACAGAGTAAAAGTCTGAGGCAGTTTAGTTCGGGGTGTTTTTAATTTTGTTTCTGGAATTTCAGAGGAATGGAAAAGAGGCTTGGGCTTTGATTAAAAATATGCAATTTAAAGTATTTTAGCACATAAGTTTTGCATAATAACACAAAACAAAACAACTGTCTTACATAAAAATTCTATAAAACCCTCCTAAACTTTTCTATTAAAATAAAAAAGTTATATCATAGTTCTTATCAATAAGCATTGACAGAGCTAGTTATAGTACAGCACACCCAGCCTTCGGTATATCTGAGAAATCTCACTTTAAATTAATGAAACGACATCAATTACCACAGAATTTATTCTGTATTTAGTACAGTAGCCCTGAATCTTTCAGTCTTTATTTGCTCAGTACCACTTACAAAACTAACAGTCAAAATGTTTGAATCTGAGTTTTGCCATGAGCATGGCAATTTTTTATCTATGAAGCCTTTGAAAAGAAATCATCACTTAAGATGAGTGCTGTATCTTCAGCAAATACTTGACAACTCACAAGCCTGTAATAGTTATATTGCTAAAGGAAAGAGGTTGTACATTCATTAATACCTGTCCTACTTTTCTAACTCTATTATTTTGAGCTCTACCAATTGTATATTAAAAATTTAACAAGTGAAGAAACCTACACCACCCTTAGTGTAACTTTTTTTATACTCTTGTAAATATACATTATTTCCCAAGCCATATGTGTCAGCAATTCTATAGACCTTCTGTAATTATCATGTTAACAATTTCAAGTCCAGAGATGTAGTATTTGATTGAGGCATTCTTTCAGTTTTGCTGTCATTTATGGGTTTATCACATTGCTTCCTCATATTGAGGTATGCACACAAGGACCATAATGTAAAATCAAATTAAAAGGCAAGACAAGAATTGCTAATGCAGTAGTAAAATCCATTTTCTTGTGATAGGTTGACTTTGGTTAGACACCAAGTGCCCACCAAGCTGCTCTATCACTCCTCCCCTCAGCAGGATAGGGAAGGGAGAAAATAAGATGGAAAAAACCCTTATGGATCAAGATAAAGGCAGTTTAATAAAGAAAAAAAAAAAAAAAAGGTTGCATGCAAAAGCAGAGGAAAACAAAAAAATGTGTCCTCTGCTTCCCATCAGCAGGAAACTTTCAGGCTGTTCCCGGGAAGCAAGGCTTCAGTATGTGTACCTGTTGCTCTGAAAGACAAACACCATAATAACGAATGTCCCATTCAGGGTGCCAAAAAGGACTGTGGTAGATTGACCATGGCTGGACACCAGGTGCCCACCAAAGCTGCTCTATCACTTCTCCTCCTCAGCTGGACAAGGGAGAGAAAATATAACAAAAGGCTCGTGGGTCAGGATAAAGGCAGGGAGAGATCGCTCAGCAATTATCATCATTGACAAAACATACTCGACTTGGGGAAATTAGTTTAATTCATTACCAATCAAATCAGAGTAGGGTCATGAGAAATAAACCAATCTTCAAAATACCTTCCCTCCACCCCTCCCTTCTTCCCGGGCTCATTTTCTCTCCTGATTTCTCTGTGTCCTCTCTGTCAGCAGTGGATGGACTCCCCACGCTCTGCCCTGCTCCAGCCCGGGGTCCCTCCCACGGGAGCGGCTCCTCCGCGACCTTCCCCCGCGGGAGCCCTTCCCCCCGGCTGCAGCTCTTCACGCACCGCCCCGGCCGGGCCCCCCCGCGGTGCCGCCCTTCAGGCCCAGCCGGCTCCAGCCCGGGCCCCCCGCGGGGTCACAGGCCCCGAACCCGCCCCGGCCCGGGCTCCCCCCCGCGGGGCCACAGGCCCTGCCAGGAGCCGCTCCGGCCGGGCTGCCCGCGGGTCGCAGCCTCCCTCGGGCACCCCCTGCCCCGGCCTGGGGTCCCCCGCGGGCTGCGGGGGGGTATCTGCTCCCCCGTTCGCCGCCATGGGCCGGGGGCACAGCCTGCCCCACCGGGGGCTTCGCCACGGGCTGCAGGGGAGCCTCTGCTCCAGCACTTGGAGCCCCCCTGCCCCTCTGTCTGCCTTGAGCTGGGTGTCTGCAGGACTCTCAGATATTCTCATTCCTCTCTCCCAGCTGCAATTGCTGTGGTGCAAAGTTTTTTCCTCTTCTTAAATATGTTATCCCACTGTCACTGATGGGCTTGGTCTTGCCCAGCAGTGGGTTTGTCTTGAAACATTAGCTCCATTGGACACTGGGGAAGCTTCTAGCAGCATCTCACAGAAGTCACCTCTGCCGCCACCCTGCTACCAAAACTTTGCTGCACAAACCAAATACATCTTTGCAGTTCCCACACATGGCCATATGGACACACAAAAGCCTGAAGCAAAAATGATCAACTGCTATTGAAGATCTAACACTGATTGCTAGCAATAAAAAGTGCTCTCTGGATAGATAGCAATAATAAAAACAGGCCATCGTTCAGGGTCCATCTAGCTATTGCTTTTAAAGGTAATTGCTGCACCTGCTTCTTGAAGTGGTTTAAAACTAGTGTAAAGATCTTGCTTCTGTCCCACTGAATGGCAAGCAGTGCTGAGTAAAGAGTGAAAGGGTGTTGAACACAGCAATACTGGCATGCACTGCCACGTCAGAATTGAAGGCAGAAACAGCTGCTTTTTCAATAGACTCATCAGAGCTTCTCCATGCTTGCTGCACTTGCCCACAAGACTCCAGCACAGACTATTGTGTTGTATTTTTTTGGCTGTGGGAACTTCACTCTTAAGAAACAAATGGACTGGCTGAACTATTAAGTGTCAATCAAATTGACTATAAGGGCAAGGGGGCAACAATTTTAAAAATTTAATTTGCTTTCATCTTGTGATCGTTCTATGCATTTGCATGTTTCAAATTGCCTCATTTAAGTTAATGAAATTCTGATGAGGAGGGTAGATGTATTCTTCTGTGTTAGCACCTTAGTTACATATTGTAGCATTAACAACATTTTCTGCTTTTGCATGAAGATTTATACTTTTATGACAACCTCTCCTATACAGAAAGTGGTAACTGTTATAATTTGCTGTGCTATGTCTATATCCACTGATTTTACATCAAACTACTTTTCCGGAGTCTGGATGAAACCAAATAATAATTATTTTTTTTTTGTTCAGAAATACAGATGTTCAGTAACACCTCTTGGATGTAAACAAGAATATAAAGTATTGAGTAGTCCTTCATTTTCCCTCTATTATTCAGACAGTGACATTGCTCTTAATAAATACTTTTTGGTCTCTGTTTATCTCCTTACCCTAATGCCCTGGGAATAAGATTGCCTTACGCAGAGATAGAGGGAACATCCAGGATTCTCACCTAACCATGGAATCTATTTCACATTTCATTGGTTGCGTGAATGAGCTGTGAAAATTGCTTCCTGTTTCTCTGAAGTATCAGGGCAGTGGTTTGCATGGGAGAGATTTCTTCTGGTTCCATGAAATAAAACTCATCCACTGAGTTCATTTCAAAGTCTTAAAACTACCCTGAATATTGTTAAGTTTGAGCAAATCTTTGCTGCCCTGTAAATACCTGCTGCCAAATCAGAGGCATTACAGCTACCTCTTGTTTACAGCAAGCTATCTATATACAGCAAGAAAATACCTTCTATAAAGAAAGAAATAAAACAATAAAAATAAAATAAATTAAAAAAAAACACACAACAAAAAACAACAATACACACAACAGGAAAACACACAGCCTTACTCTCCTGATAAGTTTAGTCTTGGCTTTCCCAAATTGAGAGGAAGCTGCTTTCAGGGTATCAGGGGACACTTGAGCAAGGACAGTCTATTTTAGTAAGAATCTGGTTTTCTCTAACATTAAATACACAGAAAAAAATAGAGTAAATAACAGTGGTGGGAACCTAATTTTGAAAGATAAGTTAAGCACTTCTCATCCTTTACTAACATCCTTCCACCTCACTGAGGTATTAATCAGATTTGAAAGCACCTAGTAAGCCTGAAAATATTTAAAACTCATGAAATGTAAGATCACAGATTCTACTTAAGTCCATGAAACTATATGTACTTCCACTAAGACTAGAGTACATAGACTGTGTATTTATCTGAGAGTATCTAGGTTTAGGACTTTCAAATTACCTTTAAAAAAAGAAGGAACACACACACAAAATTTCTGCAAAATACAGAGCTTATTCTCTACAACTGAGTTGCTGAGAGCAGTAAGATTTGGGAATATATTTCAATAGACACCTAGGTTCGATTTCACCTCATAAAAGCTAAAGGAATTCAAAGCAACTGTGAATCCAGTCCTACCTTCAAAAGTGTGTGTGCAGCCCTGAATGACCAAAACCATACCGGCAGTACACCTGCAAATTGGCATATACTACAGCAGCCTTATGTCATCTATCTAACTAGTTCTGAATGGTTTAGTTTTTATTTTCTCAGGTAGGTTTTTTATGGTTTCTGGGGGCTTTTTTCTGTTGAAAACTACTTGGTTTTATTTTTGAACAGAATCCATTACAGGCAGGAAAGTAAGTGCCAGAATGGTTCATCCTGGTTAGTTATTTTATAGGCAAGTTGAGATGGCAAGATAGCTAAAGGAATCATGCTAGCATAATTTTGCATAGAGGAATATCAGAAATTCTGTAGTCCAAGCTTTGAACTGACAGACCCTGTAATTTACAGTAGAAGGATGGGGATCGATCTGAATAATCAAATATATAATAATCAAATAATAAAAAAATATATAGTTACATACATCTTTCTTTGATATGTCACATTATCACAAGATAATCTAGTTAAAATCTAGGGAAAATAAAATTTGTTTTATGTCAAATATGAAACACTGCATCACAGACAACATGAATAACAAAACTGTATTTGAAAATTTTAACTTAATACTGAGAAAACTAGTATCCTAATCAATGGGTTAACCAGCAATTGACTGCGGAAAAATCTCAGTTCTACAAAATTAAATTATGGGGTAACATTGTTTTTTGATCATTCTATTTAACCTTAACTGTCAATGAGGCATGAAATCCATATTGTGATAAAGATTTACCCACTTTTTACTTCCTTCTTTCCAAACCTAGGTACAAAAAATGCTTAAAATACAATAATCATAGAGATTAAATTCATAATTTTAATAGTAAAAATGAAGGTAATCTGTACATTATTCAGGAAGGAAGTGGAGATTTTTCCTCATGTTACTCAGACTAGCTTTTCCTTGGCATAAATCCTGGTGCTCATCGTCTCAACAGAGCATCAGCAGCCAGAATTAATGACTTCAGCCAATCTCCAAACAAAACACCTAGCATTATATGTGGTAGAGTTCAGCAATTCAAAAACATTTGGCTTTAAGCCTAAAGATCCGGTTCTTCAAATGCGACCCACAGAGGAGGAACTTCCAAAGGAGGGTCTTCCAAAGGTGACTACTACAGTACTCTGGTTCTGTGAGTAAATCTAATAATAGAGCCAGAAAGTAGCATGCTGCTAGTTGCGTGTCTGTAACTGTGAAAGAGAGAGAGAGAGAGATCATGAGGTGCAAGCGCTAGCGAGTGGGAAGGTATTATTCTGTTTCTTTAACTGAGGAAAGGAAATCCAACACTCCAATTCTCCAGTGAACAGGGCTTATTTGATTCTAGTGGAAACAACTGAGATTTCAGTATCAGCAGAGCTGTTATTTTTCTTTTGGAATTGCTGAGAATATCTAGCAGTGAATAACTCTTAATCAAACTTGTTTATTCACATTAAAAGTCAGCACAGGTCACATTGTTCGCTTGGTGCCATTTGGTCTGCACTTAGTCCTTCCTGAACAGGAAGTCCTTAAGATTAAAGATTGTATTTTTATGGTCCCATGCCTGCCTACCCCTAGCTATTACCTGAAGAGCAATGTAACCAGGACTCAGTTTCTAGAAAGGATATTAACAGCCATTAGCGTGTGTGTATGTCAGGATGACAAATAGGAGGAAATCAAAGTAAAGCAACATGGTGAAAGCAAAATTGTAAAAAACAGCAAAGTGATTGTTCACAATATTGGGAATAAGGTGTCTTCAGACAGAGGTAATTTCTATCCAGAGGTTAGTAGACTGCTAGATCACTAGAATTATTTAAATTAAAGCAACAAATGTGATTTAAATACCCCAAAGCTATTTGCCAGCGGACATACATTTATGCCCATTTTATAAGGTATGAGGGATCTAAAGTGCTTGTTGGTCAGAAAAGCTAGGCTTTTTCCACAGCGATGCAGAAACCATGTGATAGCGCAAGAATGAGAAAGAAAACTCTTAAGGAGAGTGGATGGTATATCTAAAAAGGTCAGGAAGACTGCTTGCTTTCATAAACTAATCATTCTGTCAGCTCTGTTATTATATGGATGTTCATGACTTGATTTTATGATTCCCCTTTACCCTCTATAACTTACTCAAAGAATTAATTTGGCAAGATCTTACCATTGAAATTAAAACAGCTATATACTATTTTAGCATGAACACATGTCATGGTTTAACCCTGGCCGGCGACTAAGCCCCAGGCACCCACTCACTAACTCCCCCCACAGTGGGATAGGGAAGAGGATCAGAAGACTAAAAGTTAAAAAACTTGTGGGTTGAGATATGTAGCTTTACAGGTAAAGCAAAAGCTGTGCACACAACCAAAGCAAAACAAGGAATTCATTCACTAATTCCCACCAGTAGGCAGGTTCAGCCGTCCCCAGGAAAGGGTGCCGTCATGCATAACAGTTACTTGGGAAGACAAATGCCATAACACCAAACATCCACTTCTTTTTCCCCCAGCTTATATATACTCAGCATGACGTCCTATGGTATGGAATATCCCTTTGGCTAGTTCAGGTCACCTGTCCTGGCTGTGTCGCCTCCCAGTTTCTTGTGCCACTCCATCTTACTGGCAGGACCTGAGAAACTGAGAAGTCCTTGACTTAGTATAAACATTACTTGGCAACAATCAAAACCATCAGTGTGTTATCAACACTGTTCTCACACCAAATCCAAAACACAGCACTGCACCAGCTACTAAGAATACTAACTCTATCCCAGCTGAAACCAGGACAGTATCCACTCTTTACTCCATAACATTTATGTCATGCCACACTTTTCAATACAACCTCATTAACCATCACCACCCTTCCCTTCTTTTGATAGAATACAGATACCATTCCCCTAGTCTATGGACCACCACTGTAAAAATGACCACAAATGTCCACGAAATGTCCATTGAGTTCATTTAGTCCATGACTTTGGGCTCCATCTGTTATGATGGTCACTCAGGAGAGGAAAGTTTGTGTGTTGTGTGGAGTTACTGGGCACCAAAGCCAGCTCAGGTCAGATCACGGCTGCACTTGCACTGCTTCTTGTAAGGCTTGTTCTGCGATGGTTCAGGTGGTTTCTGCTGTAGCAATTCCTATAACATGTAACTCAAATCATAGGTTACAGCAATGTAAAGGTATATCCATTACAGTCTCTACCCCTGGTCCTGTCCTTTTGGACCAGCCCATAGGGTTTAACATTGCAATGAATTCTTCCCCTTGCCCTTGTTCTGGTTTGGACTTTTCCACAGACTCCAGTCCCTTAGGGTTGTACCTGCTCCAAGTAGAGCCTCATCTACCAGCCACAGTCTCTCCAGGGGTAATACCTACTGCAGCATAGGCTTATCCACAGCCATAGTCACTTCAAGGTGCACCTGTTCCAACATGACCTTACCTATGGGCCATGACCACAGTCTTGCTCCAGAGTGGCCTTACCCACACCCACACCCACAGAAGAAAATTAACTCTGCCCCAGCTGAAACCAGGACAACAGGTTTTGCCATTATGCTTTAGGAATTAAATCCAAATGATCTTCCTGAAGAATGATTTTGTGACCAATGCTTGCATAAGCAAACTGAACTTGATCAATACCTATGTTCTGTATTGAATCTGTGTATCAGTTGTCATTAACAGGTAAATCAGTGGGGCCTTAGAGCAACAGCATGAGATGCCTAGACAAAACTGCAGGCTGGATGTCATCAGATGCTTATCCAATGTCTAGTGCATGCAATGAAACAGAGGTCACTGCCAGATGGATGGTTGTAGCTTCTTATCTCTGAGCACACTGGCTACAAAAAAAAGTCTGAAGTTGCAAAACCACCTGTACTAGTCCTGTGTATTGCCAGGTCATATACTGTTTAAGTTTGCCTAGATCAGGAATGGATGTATGAACACACGTCTGTTAAATTAGGTAGCATATGTTGATAAAGACCTTTATTATACTAGATTTGCAGTGACTGTGGGAGTACAGCCGATATCCAAACCGGAATAAAGCTACATTGTAAATCTACTATCATTTTCAGCCAGCATTTCCACTGAAATAAGTAGTCCCCACTTCCCATCACCACAATCACTATTTCTCACTCCCATCCTGTTTTCTTCTTTGTGGTAACGCCATGTTTATTCAGACACCCAGACAGTCCCTGGTTAAATTAACCTTTGTTCTTTTCTTTCTGTACTGGTTTTCACCTAGGTGTGTTCCTAATGATCTTCGTTAAAGAAGGGAAGGTGTACAAGAGGGGACGAGCAGATGAGGAGTGCAAGGCCAACTTCACCAGTGTGCAGCAACCCCATTTGAGTGGTGCAGGCAGAGACAAAACCTGCTGGTATGGAGATAAATTATTGATGAGAGACAAGATGATCAGGTGGTTTTCTTTCTCCCTGTGCTTTTGGAATAGTGCAAATGACAAGAAATAGAATGATTTAGTACTGTGGTATGCAATTTTACAAGCATTTTTCAAAATCATTTCTATCACAGTCCACATTTCAGCTGCTAAAATGTCTCTGTAGATAGAACTTAATGCCTTGATGAGTATTGGACTCTCATATTTACGAATTAAGGCAGTGAGGAGTCAGAGTATGAATAAGGAAGTCCAGAGGCAGGGATGAAAGTCCCAATCTTCCCCGCAGAAGACATCATGCTAGGAGTAGTAAATCATCTTTCATTCATTATGTAAGAATAATCTCCGGTTCCAGTAGTTTCACAGAAATGTTACAGACCAAGACAGAAGAATCCTGTATCCTTTAAATGTCTTGTACATGTTCAGCTCAAAATAATAGTTTGCTCTTAAGTAGATGTAAAGGTTTCAAAGCTATAGATATTTATATACACTTAAGCATCTCAGACTCCCTTTTCTATCTAACCTTTTCATGGTTTCACTAAGCAAATGAATAAGATGAGACTTTAATAAATTAAAGTCTAAAGTAAAAGGGTTATTTAACTGCAGAAGTTGTTTATGGGAATAAAAAGCTTTAATCAAACTGGTCATCAACACTTTTAAAAGGAAAGAAAGTTTTTCAGTTGTGGCTTGGACAAATTCTTTGAAGTATTAATGTAACCCTGAGAAACTTGCTATTAGTCTCAACGAATTGCTGGACATTAGACACAACAAAAACAGGAAAAGTTCAAGAGTCTCTGTTGACTTTCCGCTTGATTGTAACAAACTGCTCACTTTCTGGGTTTTCTTTTTTGAAGTGGAATTTTCTACAGCAAGGCCAGGCTTTTGGTTTGGCTTTTTTTTTTTTTCCCTTGGTACACAAAATTCCCACCAACCTGTGGTCTCTCTTTTAGTTCAAACATGAAGGACTGCTGTTTGTATTTAATGCACAAACTGCCAATTCTGTTTAATTCAAAGACAGTGTACCTTAAAGGAAAACCTGGAACATCAGTGCATGGGTCAGAAGCAAATCTGGCCAGTAATTACAAAATGCCATGAAATATCTTGGCAATTAAATAGCGTCTACATATCTAGAGAGAGAAAAGTACCACAGGTTCCTGTCACAAACTTTTTTATTGTGCAGTACATTGCTGAAGTGTCACCATTTAAATAGCCTTAAATAAGGAGTACTCAGATAGGCTTTTCCTTTATTGCTAGGGGAAAAAAGCACCTGAATAAAATATTGTCCCATAGACTAGAAATGCTAGGGAATAAACCACTAACATTAGTAAATTTCCACTGCAAAACAGAGAAAAAGAAAGAGAGCAGAATATGATTAGCACCAGGGTATTCCACACTAAGGCACTCCGACTAAGAAACAACATCCCGTAAAGCAGACACACACTTCACACAATATTCATGTACTTAAAGGAGTGTTCTTTTATGACTGCTTTAATACTTTGGGATTATATGTGTTGTTTTAGAGTTGCATTAGTCACACCCTGGGGAAATGTGAGCTTCCACGTCTGCTCATTTCAGTGCTGTGCTAGCTTGACCCACAGAATTTACCACATTAAGAGAGGATTTAAATCTTGATTATTTTCACCTGTTCACTTTCCATCTTTTTTTTTCCCACCTAAAAGGCCTGCTTTCTTAGCGTGATACAGTTCATAAAACAGATGACCTTTGTTTGCTTGGCTTCTTGATTTAAGCAGAACGGGGGAGCAAAGACTCTCATGCATTGGTAAGAGCCTAAAAATAAAAAGCAAAACCATTGCCAGTTCCTATTCATGTGAAAGGCTTGAGAAAAGCTCTTTCTTTTCCATTCTTATTATGAGGGTGGGCACAACTGCTTCCCATGCTTTCCTGCACCAACTCGCTCTCCATTCCAGCCCTTAGAGCTGGGGGCAAGAAGCACCCTGCTTGGTCACAGCATCTTATTGAACAACCTGCTGGTTTAGGGGTTCACAGTGATTATGTGGTACCCTGTGTATAGAGAAAATTCAGTTGCTCCCCTGTTTTCTGTCCAGAGACAGAGAAAAGGAAGCAGAAAAAAACCACACAACTGTTCTACATTTTTGTTCCTAAATAAAACCATCCTTAAATTTGTAAGAATGTTTAATGCTTCAGACAGTTATTTGGGAGAGAAAGTTGATCACCACATCCCACAGAGATCTCCCAAACCCTGTAACTGCATGGGAGGAAACACCCTGTTGTTCAATTCTGAGAGCAGTTCAATGTACTTGCAACCAGATAAGATCTGGATCCCCAACCTTGTAACTACCAAACAGTGATACATCACTTAATTCATATTTTCTATGGCAGGGGAAAAAAAAAAGTGGGATAACTGAAAGGACACAAAAAAAGAAGAGAAAAGACAGAAAAATAAAAGAAGATAAAAAATATAAAAATATGTTCAATTAAATGAAAGATCTTTTGCTTTCACTTCTTTATCTTGGAAAATTAATCACATTTTCCTGTGACTTTCCCCTCAAATTTTTTTATTTGAAATTCTATCAAAATAGTATACAAAAATTAAAAAGATAAGCAACGTTTATCACTGTTTCCAAGCCATACCATCACCACAAAATACACTTTAGAAGGACAGAAGAAGCTTTGAAGATTCACTAACATGAAATCTTCAGGTTCACTATTAATCACCTGACACCTAGCAGAGGTTTAATAAAATCCAGTCAAAATTAGATCAGGAAAAAAATATACGAGGAAGGAGCTTTTAACAGTACAGACAGCAGAGTCAGTGGAGGAGGTGAAGGTCAGTGGTCAGAGGAGAGGAGGGATGGCAATATGAGAGCACAGTAAAGGATGGGATAAATGGTCCTGTTGCGGTAAGGCTGGTAATGATGTAGTTAGTGCAAATGGGGAGAGGATAGTTAACAATCAGCATAAATGAATAGATTTTGGAGGGTAATCATGAATGCAATTGAATTGGGAGGAGTACAGGAGGAAAAGAGAAGCCTTTAGAGGTTTTGGAAAAGATTTATTTGAACTGAAACTTCAGTTGATTTACATCTCAAGAGAGAACTATAGCTTAATAATTCAAAATATGCCTCTTCTTTAATATTGCAGAATACAGTGACAAATGTTACTACACAAACTTCTCCTTAAATGACTATCCCAAGATATCTTTAACACAGTTCACTGTATTAGATTATCTATATTAAGCAATCACATCTCCATCTCAGGTCTGTGGTAACATACAGTGGTACTCTTCCATTTGAGATCTATTGGACCTCTGTAATTCAGAATTTATACAGCAAACAAGTAATACAAGTGATTTTCTGCATCCTTCTTTTTGTGTTTTATTTTAACAGAAATAAAATGTCAGCTGTTAAATACGGATATCCAACCAATTTTCTTTTCTTTTTAACCTCTGAAGAGGTGTCTTAACAAGATGTGCAATACAGACTTAATTGAACGTGATACTGGATTCTTTCTATGTCCAACACTTCTTTTTTCGTCTAATGATCTGCTTTCCTCCTCTCGTAACTGTTCCTATTTTCTCTTGATGTCATTGCCACTGATGTTATTCTCTCAAGCAAACTTTTACTATTCCTGCTTTCCTAGCTGTCCTTGGTATTGTTCTCCTTCCCCGTGTATTGCTGTCCTTCTATATCCTATGATCTTAGTACTGTGTAACTCTTAACCTTTTCTTCTGACAATCATTTCCAGGAAGGACATGAAGGTAGTGAACTGACCAGCAGTGAGCTAGAAGTCTTAACTTTCATTACTGACAGCTAGTGCCTGAACTGTAGGATTTTTATGGTAGAAATGAGGGCCAAGCAAGTACAGTACACAAGGCCTAATGGTAAGTGACAATGTGTTAGCCTGTAGAGACTTGGACAGTGGTTTACTGCAGAGATCACTGTTACAGTGAGTTTTATTTAAGGTTTAAATTATCACCTGGAAGACAACATGCTTAATTCAGCTCACAGATGCAGCTTACAGGCAGTCTGAGAATTATTAGACTAGAATGGGATCAAGGTATACCAAAGTCTGATAATATCAGTGCAGCTGAATGAGAATTTGGGGAGAGTGGAGACAGAGAGGAAAGATTAATAGATAAGAAAAAAAAGTCAGAAAACAGATTTTCTCTGAAATGTCTTCTCGTAGAATTTCCTACAAGTGATAAAGGGAAAACAAAGTGCCAAAACAACCTTCTGTGTTTTGTCCCATCCATAGCTTCTTCCTGGTTGTGTCATTTTGATCAAGTCATTTCACTTCAGTGATCCAGAGTCCCTTCAATACTACTATGATTCTGTCCCCCGGTTAGGAATCATATCACTGAACTCAATCTGTTCTACAATGGTAAAGGAACAAAACAGGATCTACAAAATTAAGGTCTTTAGAAAGACCATGCCATATACTGCTCTCTGGTGCACTAAAACAGCAGCTGCTCTGCAAAAGATTTGATTAAATGTAAAAGTGTACAGATAAAGGATTATCTACCCATAACTGCCCTCTAACTTGCAAAAGCAAACTAAAAGTTGCTTTGGTTCCTCCTGTATGTAAGGACTTTTGACGAGTAGTTAGCCCACTAAGTCATGGACTATTTCTAAAGATTTGGAGCCTACATTCAGTACTGGGCACCATATACATACTGATGGGAAGTGGTTAGTGAACAGGTGGAACTTATGGCAAAGTACATACCTATACCACAACTCAAAGATAATGTCACAATTCACACAGGCTTACCTGATACACTTCTAATCAAGCTAGGCTGATGATTAATAATGGTGGACCAACATCAGCATGGTTCCCAGGCTGGCACAGCATCCTGAGTGAGCTGAAACCCAGGCTTAGCAACTATACAACTCAAGTTTTCACAGGCAAGTTTCTATGACTTGCAATCACACCTTTGAGTTTCAAGACAGGCATAGTTGTTTGGGTGTGTTTATTGGAGAGATGAAAAGTGAGCAAAAGTTATAAAAAGTCCACAGTCTGGACAAATAACAGAAACTCAGTCTAGGGAAAACAGCATCTCTTCAGTGGAAACCTATGAGAACAGTAATTTCAGTAATTTTGTGGGTAATGAGGCTTATTCTTCCTCCACTGTTGTCATGGTTGCATGCTTACACATTCATTAGTTTGTCCTTTGCTAAAAATCACTGGTAAAAGACAGAAAATACTCTCTGAACTCCAGATGGTCTTCAGTCTTTCTCAACTCACTTCCTCCCCCCACCAAAAAAATCACCCCTTGGTTAACCTTGAAGTTACTGAAGTCTGGTAAGAGGTAAAGGAAAAAAAAAAACAACACAGTATTTGTTTATCATGATACTACCCACTTTAATATACTGATGTCCTCTAACTAAAGTGAACAATTTTCTTTCAGTAGCTGTTTATTTAACTTAAGAAAAGTTAGAAAAATCTTTTTGGTAATTATTGCGCAGGCATTTTGCCAAGTCCATCTGCAGAGGCAAAGACAGCTGGTTATGAGGCACTCATGAAGCTACATTATTTATTTTGCCTCATTTTTAAGTTGCTTTGTTTTGTTTTGCGGGTTTTTTTAATGACCTACCATATGACCCTTGGTTGTTTCAGAGCAATGAAGACTGCCTTCTGAAAGCAGTTCAGTGCTTCTCAGTCCAGTGCAGCAGAGTATCTATAACGTTCCCAAGCAAGACATTGGTAGTTACACAGAATCTAAATCAAAAGGTCAAAACCCCAGTTATAATCAGGGATATTTAAAGTACCCAGGAAGGCAGACCTGAGCAACACATAGATGAAGGAGAAAGGCAGTTTTCACTGGGAAAAGAAGCTGTAGAATAGAGTAAAAACTAGAAGGAAGAAAGTGTGAAGGCTTTGAAGTTAGGCCACAACTCAGCTAACATTGATTTATACACACAATCTTTCTTACTCTTTTCCACAATAAATCACTATTGCACAACAGGTTCTGGTATCTAATGGCTGCACAGGAGGAATTGTCATGCCATTTTGCTTTTGTGCTAGGTAAGCCTCCCTTCTAACTCTCCCACTCCAGCTCCCAGAAATTTGAAACTATATGCAAAGTCTGCAGGTATAAAATAGGCTAAACAAATCCACACAGAAATATCTCTGCAGAGTGTTATCATTCTGAGTATTACTTCCAGATTATGTTTTCTACTTTTTTTACTGAATCAGATCCTTAACTAGTGTAAAATTGGCATATTACAGTTGTACTTTCAGATTTATCACATCAATATAAAAAACATAGTCCAGTGTCTATTTTGATAGTAGAAATAGAGGGGGGGGGGGGGGGGAAATCAGTAAATCTGATTTTACAGACTTGAAGCCTAACACAAATGTTCCATGTTTAGAGATAACAAGAATATCCTACACTCACTGACATCATTGTAAATTTCTCTACATGCCAAAAATCACACACCCAGAGCAGAGTTAGCTCAGTAAATAAATTACCACTCATATATGTAACTTGAAAAAACGCTATAACTCAGAAGTTGAGCCTGAAGGTACATAAACTATTGCAGTGTCCTGCTGTTTGATTTTGTTAAATCTTGTGTAGCTCCCATTACAAGTATTCACTGTCTATAGCAGGCAACTTCATTTACCTGGGAGGTACTGTGGTATGGGAGATGATGGAACCACAAACTATCTGAAGCCAGTTGTGATTTTGACAATTCTGAGTGAGACTTTGGAGGAAAGTATAACAATATTAAAAGTAAAAGCTCACTGAAGCAACAGTCATAACATCTCTGCTTTGCATGTGAGGTATCTGAGTTACTTACAAGGCCATGGCTCTAATTTTGGCTGGGATAGAGTTAAATCTCTTCATAGTAAGTTGTATGGGGCTGTGTTTTAGATTTGTGATTAAAACAGGGGTGATAACAGAGGGGTGTTTTTACCTGTGGCTGAGCAGTGCTTACATGGTGTCAGGGCCTTTTCTGCTCCTCAGACTGCCTGCCCTAGCGTGTAGGACGGGGGTGCATAAGAAGATGGGAGGGAACACAAGCAGGACAGCTGACTCCAGCTGACCAAAGGGATATTCCATACCATACAATGTCATGCTCAGCAATAAAACTGGAGAGAAGGATGGAAGGGGGGGGGGGGGGGTGTGCTGCTCAGGGACTGGTTGGGCATCAGCTGGTTGGTGGTCAGCAATTGTTTTCATTTGCATCACTTGTCTTTCATGGGTTTTATTTTTCACAGAATCACAGAATGGTCAGGGTTGGAAGGAATCTGTGGAGATCATGTAGTCTAACCCCTTGGTAAAGCAGGTTCACCTAGAGCAGGTTGCACAGACTCATGTCCAGGTGATCTCTTTGTTATTTTTCCTCTTTTCTTTACTACTACTATTACTATTTTTATTTTCTTCTTAAATATTAAACTGTTCTTATCTCAGTCCATGAGTTTTCTCACTTTTACTTTTCCAATTCCCTTCCCCATCCCACTGGTGGAGAGTGAACTAGCAGCTGTGTAGGGCTTAGTGGTCAGCTGGGGTTAAACCATGACAGCCATGTTCAGAACCATGTTAGGAAAATCTGCTTGTGTCATCTAAACTGTCCCAGAAAAATTATGGAAATACACAGGAGCCACTAGATATGAGACATAAGACACTAGACACTGAAATCCTAAAATCAATAAATTTGCAAGGCAGTCAGTCGAGCATAGAAACAAGACAACTTGACTACTCAGTCCAGTGCTAATGTTAGACAAATAGCCCAGGAAAGCAAGCTTTCATTAATCAAAAATTTACAATGTTCTTGTCATTGTCAGCCTAGGAGCTAATGATTGCCACAAGTTGGATGTTAAATAGGTGAAACATCTACTAGCACAGAAAAACAATTAGCTTGTAACAGAAAAAAACAATGGGAGAAGATGGTTTATGATACTTTACTTACACTTGAAATAACTTTTATCTAACTACTCCAAAGGCAGTGTAGGAGAATATGATCTTCTATCAATCTGACATTTGTTTTTCTACATGTGGAAGAACAGTACAAGAAAAAAATATTACAGTACAGTTGAACATATATATATAAATATATATATATATATGCATATGACTATATATAAACATAAATATAGGCACACTTCAGCCAGTATCACTAAACTTGTGCTACTATCAAATGGCACAACCATTTCTGCTGATGGGGATTTCAAATCCTTGCCCAAACTGAAACAGAAATGCCAGTACTTCATTTTGCTCTAAGCCTTTCCTCCAATGTCATGACACTTTTACAGGGGTTGCCTGCACGTTTGGGTCGCACTTTCTGTATTCTGTCATACAGACCCTTAGTGTAAGTAGTGTTGACAAGCACAGGCATCATTGGTAGCCACAGTCACTACATACAGAGACATTGGTAACCTCCCCAGCTGCAGCCCAGGAGCGAACATAGACTGCACCTTCTCCGTCCTCATGTCACTCACACAGACAACTGAGCAGGGATGGGCTTCTGCACCAGATGTTGTTCTGCTATAACCTAGCTCAATTCAAATCCCTTTCTCATTGTTACTGGTAACTGCAGCAGACATGGGGAAACAAAAAATTTGCTTCAGATACCGCCTCTTAACTGAATTCATGGATTGCTATAGATGATATCCAAGTCCTGTTTAAACTGGAAAGAAAAAAAAAAATCCACACCATTGAAGAATCAGTCCTAGCTCTCAGTAGCTCTTGCTAAGCATACAGGAAAAGTTGGTCCAGAATCACATTATTGCAGCCTTTTGGGGGTAAAGAGGGTCATCACTCTGGAATCCTGCTCCTGTTCACTGGAGAAGAGGCTTTCACTTTGATCCTAGAATGGCTGTATTACAACACTGCAAGTTCAGTGATAAAATCATCATATTATTGTAATTTAGGGTAGGTGAGTCAGCTGAATGATGGTAAATCACTACATATTCTTATCTCAAAGATCTGATAAAACACGTTCACTTTATTTTTTTATCTGAACTTTAAAGGAATATATTCTCTTATTTTGCCTTGGAAGTCACAAAAAATTATGTAGTCACATCATTAAAGAATTGCATAGCACTCAACATCTTGCAAAAATGTGTCCATACATGGTGTGAGCAGTATCTTAAAATGCTGTACCCCTACCTAATCAACACTGCTGCTGATTCAGGCCTGTGCATGATTTGGCCATCGTTCTCAACAAAAAGCATTTACTAGGTGTTAGCACAGCTGACAAAAGTAAGAGAAAGGTTGTTTTTGTGGAGACAGCACTGCTCTGGGACACCAGACCTAGTTTTAGTACCCTGGATCAACCACAGAACTTCCCACAGAATTTCCATTTGACTTCAGGCAAGATTCTTCACCTACCCTGTGATTCAGTTCCCCAGGCACAAAATAAAAATGTTTTCTTATCTTGCTGGGATGCTATAATGACAAAACTGAGTAACTGTGATGTGCTCACATGCTAGAGCAGACAGCCACGGAAGTACTTAGACCGACAGTAAGACATACAACCCAAAAGTTTAACTCAAATTATCTGATACATTCTAAGGGCTCTTATCTTTAAAGGGAAGCCTTTCCATAAGCAAACCAAATGATCTAGTCTCAGGCTAACTAGGCAAAGTGGGATCTTTCTTCTTTCCTTTGAACAGGTTTCAAAGTAAAACAAGATAAGCAGAAGCTCCTTAGAGGACCTCTCTTCACAGAGAGCTGGGATGTGACAAGAAGCGCAAAGTATATGTAATTTCAGGAGCAAAAGCTTTAGTCTGGAGGGGTGAGATGTAGTGTTTACACCCACAACAGATAAAAGAAAGAAATTCCCCAGTCCTCAGGGGATGTGCCGCAGGGAATTCTTTTCCCTTTGTTTTCCCTTTTGTTTTAAGTGTAGACAGATGCCAATCAATGAAATACATATCCTCCAGGAAGTTACTGAAGGATTTCCATAAGGGACTAAAACATACACCTTTGCTTTCTCTTCATAGATGTATCCATTCATGTGTAATTTATAGCTGCTACTAAATAAATGAATTCCCTTGAAAGTTATTTTTTTAAAATCAATTAGCACTAAAAAATATACTATTAGGAAGCTTTTACAAGAGTTGTTTTGGCTGAAAATAGATACTTATTCTAATTTAAACGCCTGGTATTTTGGGGTGTGTGTGTGCCTAAATAATTACAGTATTGAAGTGTAAAAACACATTTCTACAAAAAGTGTTTTTAAAAGTCAGGATTTCTATCATGTTCTTAAATATGACTCTTATCCTATTCAATAGTAACCTCACCCTGCTCTCCAACAGGTCAGTAATATATGGCTTAGCATTTGTGTATGCACATTTTCTTTAGAATCAATTTTCTCACTAAATTTAGCTAGGTTTTGTATTCTGAGAATGACTGCAAACTGATTATTCTTTCCTAAAAAAAGGCATTTGCCTGCACTGTAGACTGAGTTTTAATGATTTGCTCTAAGTATTTGATACTCAATACCAAGGCAGCTCCCCATCCCAACTAATATTACATACACTATCTTCTCTGAAATGACACACAGTAATTGTGTGTGTGCTCAAACTCCTGTCTCAGTCAGTTAATCATTTTTGTATGAAGGTTCTCTGGAGAGACAGAGCACCTGCCAGTAGTCCCCTCTCTATAAAAATAGACTAATGGCCATCATTGTTCTTCAACACACACTGAAGAAAAAACAGTTACAGCTTAACAGGTCAGACATGTTTGTATGTTATCTCACAAGTTCATGTCCCATCAATATCAATTGTGAATCAGCCTCATTGCCTGACATATTTACTGTTTTGCAGGTAATAATGCACTGGCAAGTCATCCCACCTCTGCTTTGCCACCTGGGTGGCTCGGAAACGTGACTTTTGAGGTCACAGATCTATTGTCCCAGAACAACAGCACAAAGCAGATTACCCTGGTGTAGATGTGTTATTAAGCCAGAATGGGATGATACAGTCCAAGTTACTTTGAGAAATGATGCTTTTTGCTGTATGTCTTTTTCTGGGAGGAGGGGGGGGCAGGGAAGAGGTGTCAGAGCTAACCCCTCTGCGTGAGCATGTTTTAATAAGCTGCTCAACATCTTTCAGTCGGGGGAAAAAAAAAAAAAAAGTTCTAGCTCTGCCCAAAATTTCCAAAAATTAATCCAGCAGCTGTATGTTAGAACATAATGACACTAAAACCAACATCATTAAGAATTCAAGCACCTAATCTTGACATACTAAAATAGGAGTATTAAACTAGATCTGAAACAAAATTTTGCCCAGAACTTACTAAGGTCTGTAAGTTGTGACACCTCCTGCATTCACAACTGGCAGTGAGGACTATAAAATGCAGCACCTGGTTGGTCCAACAATGACAAAGTTAAACATTAGTCTGGTCCAACAGGTCTCAATAAAATAACTAACTCTGATTTAGCATGTGTCATTTACAAACACTGTTACACACTGAATAACATAAATACAAGGGAAGAATATGTTACATCTTTCTTTGCCTGTCATTAAACACCCTCACACATCTATATAAGGGGCAAAAAAACATAAAAAGCCCAGATAATATTTATTTTAACTGTAAACCTCCTAATTTAATCTCCTAGCATGATTATTTTATCTAGAAAAAGTAGGAAAAGGCCCCTTCTACTCTTCATTCTCTCAGATTGCCTGGTTATCCTAAAGCAAAAAAATAAAAGTCTGCTAAAAGACATAGATTTTCAGATAAATCCCTATAAATACAGATGTTTCTTATAAAATATTTAAATTTAGAGTTCAATAGGGAGCTTTACTCCAGCTATCTAATGGTTTTAAAACTCTGGGGAAAAGTTGCCCTCTCTATTAAAATCTGTTATATTAATTTAAATTTAAAACTCCTGTCAATGAATCGCATGTGCCCTTTAGAGATGTCCCCCCCATCATGCCAGCAGCCTGGGATACATGAGCTCAGCCAGCCCAGGCCGAACCCACTGCGACACCTCCCATAAAAGCAGCAGCTGGCAGTGCTAGGCCCGACATCCAGGAGGAAATTAGCATCACCTAAACTGAATTAGTCTAATGAAACATGATGTAACAGTTGCAGGATTTTTTTTTTTTTTTTTTTTTGAGGCTGACAAAGTAAGGCCCTGAGCTCCTCCACCTTTGCTCACCCCTTAATTGAGCACAAGTAATGAATATACATGTTCACCAGCTCCATTCTTCCTTCAGGGTTCCACGGCTGGTCTGCATGCCATTGTGCAACGGAAGGGCACGGGACATGGACTGAAGGATTGCTACCCAGATGTTTCGAGCCACCCACAGAAAGTCTTCAATGGGCTATAAATTTGTGAGGGGAGAGGAAGATTTGCAAAAGAATTGGAGGCAACCACGGGGAGAAGCTTGAATAAAAGGAGCTCTGCTGGTGGTATGGTACCAGTAGGTGGACAGGCTGAGGGCTTTCCTGTGGCAATCTGTTCCCTGCTAGCCATGAATTTTAACTAGCTGTACACAGAGTGATTGTTTTACTTGTTTAGATTTCTCATTGTATTGACACACAACCATGTAGTTAAACAAAGGTCAGAATTACCGACATACCATAAACTGCCTACACGTAATAACCGTTGAGAAAAGGAAGTGGCTGGCTTACTGACACGGGGTTTTTTTAAAACTCCTTGTGCAATGGCATTGGGGATTTTCTTTTCTTTTTTTTTTTTTTTTAAATTCCAAAATGTCTTAACTTTTATTGGTGATTACATTTTCCTCTTTATGTAAATAATACATGCTGCATTTTTATAATTTGTTTTGAGTATAAATTACACAGGAGACAATTGAATCCTAGATATTTGGGGAAAAAAAATTAAGGTACTGATTCCACCCTTTTTCTTCATACTGAGTGGTAACTCTTTCTCTACTAAAATTCAGTTTGTAGGATCTCAGATGCAAGAAAGGGCAACCATTTGTATTTCATCATAAATCAAACACAGTTAGATTGTACCAGCAAGAGCCGTGTGTATGTGGATGTCAGCGCATCTTGTACCAGCTGGAGTCTTCCTTTCCCCAGGCCTCTCAGCTCTCCATGCTACCTAAATTGCCTCCTACTGCAGATTATTCTTCATAGCCTCTAATTATCCACTGATCTCCTATCACTTTTATAGGCAGCAGCAATGGGGCAGGAGATTACTGCTGCCCTTTCCATTGGAGCTGCCTTGAAAAGGGTGAGGTGTGTCCCTGAGGTTATAGTCAAAGCAGGAATTGCCACATCTGGCTCCAGTCTTCCTTAGGGGATTTATTAGATAAGAACAGAAGTTCTCTGGCTTTTACTCTGGTGCATCATTTTTCTGCATATCATACTGCAAGAAATTGTTGCAAAGGAATTTGCCACCAGGATTACCTTCCTGGGGCTTTTCATGCAGGAGGTGGCCCTTAGGGTTTAATTTTTAACTCAAGAATCTTAAAAATTATCTTAAATTAAAATCAAGGAAAATCAGCATAATATTAAAGCTTAAGAAAGTTCCAATTTATGAACTAAGATTTTAAATATAATACAATGTACATTAAAGGAAATTACACTGAGAGACAAACTCCTCCTGGTACAGTGTTCTGCAGATGATCAGTAAAAGCAGGGTGTTGTATCACAGAAATCTGACCAGTGGACCAGCGCAGTTGCAGGGAAGGCCTGTGTAATTCATAATAAAATCCCTCTGGGGACAGACATCTTTGTTTCTGAACAGTGTTATTTATCATCAGGAAGGCAAAAACCTACTGGGAAACACAGTATCTGACATTAAGGCATATACATATCCACAAGATTGAAATACCTTAAAAAACCTGACTTAAAACTATGGAAGTGCATATTAGAGGTATTTGTTTAATTTACAGCAAAGAACACAGGTTGTTCACTTCATATGAGGTCTCACCCTGAAGCTGCCATACAAGACAACATGATTGCATGACAGAGCACAAATTTCACACGAACAACCAGTCCCCTTTGGCCATAATGCTTCTAATATGATCTGGTTCGTGGCCAAGATGCACATAACCAAAGATCCCAGTTGTACAAGATAAACACAGGATCTTTGAATTTTATGGAGCATCAAGTTAGCTGATATTTTAAGTTAGAAAAGCACAGTCAGCACTGGCCATGTAAGGTTTACATTCCTTCTTCAGGGCTAAAAATCCTTTCAGATGTCACTGAATATAAACAAACACAAATAAACAAACCATTAGACTGGATCTTGAGGGCAAGTAATTTATAGTATTTGTAGTCTTCAAGCCCTGAATGCTGTGATGGTGCTTGATGTTCCCTGTCCCATTACATGCCTTCTATAAGCAAACTCAGTGGCTGAGGTTGAGTTTTCAGGTTATTTTTAAAACATGCATTATGCATTTAGAGCAAGATTTTTAAGGACAAGACATTTTGAAGTACATTACATCTGACTCAAGCTAACAATGAATTTCTCTGTGGTCTTACTGGATGAAAAGGAAGTCCTGGGTGAACCTGTTCTCTTTAATCACAGTGAAATAATACTCTTTGATTTCCAGTGCATGTCATTCACAGTTATTTATAGGACAATGCTAGAAGTCAAAACAGTCATCAAGGGTTAGTAGATATGAGACTTAACATCATACGTTTTCATTAATGGGCTTAAATGAACAAGTAAAGAAATACTCCAGTGATTAAGGCTATTAGAAAACTAGTCACTCATATCAGCCACCAAACATGAGTCTCAAATTTCCATTAAAAAAGTATTTTCTGTCTTAATGAATGATTATTTGGTCACAATATGATTTTCTGAAAACAGCTAAATTATGATGCATCACTAAGTACTGATGGCTCAAAAATTTAATTGCCTGTGTCAGAGTCTTTTCCTAAAAATCAGGCGCTAGAATCCAAGCAGCTAAAACTATTATTTCTACAAATATAGCTGGTTTTAAGCAACATTACAGTATTTTAAAAGCCCATTGCCATCTGCTCTGTCAAAGTAATAAATGAAGAAGTTGGATTTACATGTGGCACCCTGTTAAATGAGGTAAAGTTCAGGACAGAGTTTCACTTCCCAGCAGATGGGGATCTCCCAGCAGGGATGGAAGTCAACAAAGAGGGTAGCAGGGGGTTTCCATAAATTCATGTGATCCCTGGGCAGAACTAAATGGATTAAATAACAAGGACTCTAGGAGTTAAGCTGTATCTTGTTATACTAAGATGTCTCTGCATATTAGTTACACAACAGTTATTCATCCTTTCTTGATACAGTAGAGAAAACTTGTTATGCTTTTTCTTTGAATTTTGAGCTTGTTTTGCCTTGTCTCTTCTTTTGGAACTGCAAAGCACAAGACAAACTATAAATCTCTTCTACACAATAAGAAGATATTGAAAAGTCTGTATTATCATAGAGAAAGGCAGAAAATATCTGTGGGTACTATTCAACAGTTTCACTCGAGTGTCCTAAAAATATTACAATTCATTGTTCATTAATATTTGTGTCACAGGGACTTATGGTTACAGGTAGTTAAAAGTGTTATTATTTATCTTTTTCACTGGAAAAATGGACAGTTTTGCTGCAGAAGTTTCTCTTATTTTGTACACTTCTGTTTATCACTCAGATTCATTGCACTCAAGGAATTTAGCAATTAAATGGTAGAGTTTAAAGAATGAAAAAATACATAGGAAAATGCTTGGGTGAGTACAATAGATATCTTTATAGTTATTTGCATGTATGTGGGCAATCTGTATTGAGAGTTTGGGGGTTTATTTTAGGACCATTGAGCTTGAACAAAAAAATGAATAGCCACTATTACAGTGCGTTACAGTGAACAGATATGTTCGCCTGTGAACAAAATCTCACCTTTGCTTTTCACAGCATTCCAAAATATGTCTCTTTAATTTTTTAGGCTTTGCATGAAATGACTTCTGACATTCCTTGTAACAAACACCTGATCTGGAGTAAAAGTTTTGAGCTTGGGTTTTTTGTTTGTTTGTTTAAATTTACTTTGGCTGAAATAATTCAGTTATTTGCATCATGAGGCTATATTATCAAGATCACTGCTTCCTTTACCCTAACATGGCAAGGCTGTTCTTTTTTGCACTGTTTCATGACACTGGATTTTCAGAAAACACAAACCAAAATTTGCCTGCTTATGGTTTCTGTAGGTTGTATTAACAGAGTATTCACAGTGCAGCTGATTTGTGAGGTTGTATTTCACTTAATTCCAACCCGGACAAACACAAAGAAAGAAGTGTTTGCTTCTACAGCAGTAGTAGCAGTAGCAGACATTTGTATTGGTATTGAATGGTATTTTAATTAAGTAAAATTATTTGGAATTATATTTGGTGTTTATTTAGAGATGTGTATGGATTTAGGCATAATACAGATGTATGAACGTCCATGCAGATGCATACCTGTACATGAGCTTCAGATTATTTTAATTAGAGACATCAATACTGGGCCTATCTCACCTGATTGCCTGACTGCTGCAAAATAGTTTCTTCACTTAGGAATGATGATTTATTAAATGATATAAAATAATTAATATCACTATTACAGTTCTTAGAAAATTATTGTTGATGCACTTTTCTGTTATGACAGTCTTTTGTACATATTCTGAGACAACATCTTGTGCAGGAGAATTCCCTTCCCAAAGAGGGAACGTGTTTCTAAAAGTCCTTTGTTAAGATAACAGTCTAGGAATTCTACTCCCATCAGCCATGTTTTTCCCATATTACCAACTCTTAGTATGTAAAAGAAGTTTAGGGTGGGGATCTCTTTGTCAAATTGAGTTAGCTTCATCTCAATCTCAACCCAAATTCTGGCACACATTCATTTCTGTGTCTCCTCTAAAGCATATGGCAATTTGAACAGCTGTTAACTTTGAACTGACTGGCTTTGGGTCTCCTGAGAATTAAAATACCAAGTCAAACAGAACAGTGTAAGCTGATACAAATAGATTGTCCAGTCTTTACAGCAGGACCAATTTCCTACTGCAGAAAACCTGTGAGCTGTTCAGTTCCCAAACACACTGTGGGATGTTGCCATTTGATTTGCTGACGAGCATCTGCAGACAAGATAACGGTGAGGTGAGGGTAGAGTCAGGCTACCAGCTTTGAACCTCTTGCACTGTTTTCACATTCAGCTGATCTGTCTTTTGTATCTATCCCTCTGCTTCCTAGCATTACCCCAGTTACAACTAGATGGGATAGCAAGTACAATTTGGGCATTGAAATATGTCCTTCTGCTCCTATTTTGTTTGCAGGACGCATATTTACTTCAACGAATATTTTTGAAAGCCTTAGCTTTTTAAAAAAGAAAACTGCAACAATAGAGAGATGGGTTTTTCATTTGCTTCCCCTGAAGTCAGCATTCACCTCCTATTGTTTTCAGAAATGATCGAGTTCATGACATGTTTACAAGGCAATACAAAGGGAAGGCAGAAAGCATAACAAAAGTATAAATATCTCTATACACCTATCTATATATAAAAGTAAAAACTTTTAAAGCACTCTGTTTGTTCCTACTTCAAGAAATACACAAATGGTCCTATTAACATCTGAATACACTGTATCACATTGTTTGACTGAAAGGGAAGGAAAAGAAAAGCAACAGAAAATTTAAGAGCATTTGGAAAGTGTGATACGGGATTGTGCAGTGCTAGAGAAGAGACTATTGAAGACAGGCTTGGATCCTGAAGTAATTTTGTGAAAGGCTTTTTGTGTGGACTTCTTCAGAGAGTGTGGGGCTGTCTCAGAGCATCTCTCTGACTTCAGAGTGTATCTGAGCTGCAGGTCTTCACAGGAACCACAGATGCAAGCTCACATAACAGCTTAATCCCAGCATGCACTTAAGGGAACACATGTCCTGATGTCTCTCCAGTTACTTTTTGGAATGTCTTCCTAGTCTCATTGTAAATTTTAGTGCTGTCCTGCTTTTATTAGTCTCAAAAATGCTTGTTCTACAATAACGTGGTATTATTCACTGACGTGGACTATCTTAAAGTGAATATCAATTTGTCAAATCCCCATGAGTGCCCTTGGCTGTCAAAAGTGCCAGGAAGCTTAGTTCATGTCTGAGTGTCGTAGCATTTACCTCTTCAGTCACCCTTCTGTTTTTTGTAGTTTCTTAACCCTCACCATATGTGTATTACAGCTGGGAAAAAGGGCAGACATGGGTTACAGCTGATAGTCCTGGTATTTTTATGCTGCAATGTAAAAAAGATTTACCCTGTCATTTTCCCTTTGAAATAACCATTGATATCATAAGTAAGGGTACTTTCAGAACTTCTGCAGTTATTAACTTCCATTTTATCATTTTCATAACAAGACCTGATATTTTGCCTTAAAATTATTGACTATTAATAGTGCAATTTGATTAATTTTGTTCAGAAAATAACACATTTAAATTCTACCTCCCTTCCGGAAAAAAGGAGGGTTCCAGCTCAAGGAAAAGATAGGTTTTGTTTACACTTTCATCAAGCTATTTTTAAGTTCCTTAGGTTAGACTCACACAAGGGCTCAGGCAATGGTGAGAAATGCAGGTCATATCTTCTAAACAGCTTGCCTCTTATTAGAACCCACCACCCTGAGTCAAATTAAATTAGATGCCCTATAGAGAACACATGATCAACATGTAGTTTCAAAGGAACCTCCAGAAAAGGCTTAGTCATAAGGCTATAGATTACTCTGAGGTGACAAAGTCTGGGCACTAAGCTAGTCCTTTAGATGTTAGGCATCATCAAGGCTTAGGTAAATACATGCACAGACAGGGACAGGGCTTTAAGAAACATCACAGACAGATGCCTACCTATTTTGGTCCCTCAAGCACTGAGATACAGAAAACATATTCTTAAGGTTCTTAAAAGCTTGTGGCAGACCTCCAAATTAGTCAGCAAGGTCTAAAATCTGTTCCAGTCTTTTAACATAATTAACCTTAAATTGCTTCAAATGTCAATTGTTTCTTGAACAGAGAAGAGCTGTGAAAAAGATCCAAATATTGCCATTTTAGGGTGGAAGTGTGCTGTTTCAATATTATTTCCAACAGAAAGTCTGAAATAAAACTGTCTGCTTTTTAAAGACAGCAGCTACCCAAACATTTCTTTGGTAGTTTAATTATCTCTTCCAATTTTCCCTACAGTCAAATTTCCCTTTGCACAGTACATATAGAAGTACAATGAATTTGCTGACAAATGGTATATGCAATGTGACAAAGCTGCAAAACAAAGGAGTTGACGGGATCTTAAATGAGCTGTTCATGGAAGGTCTTTTACTTTTTAGTTGGCAGATTCCATTGCTTTGACTCAGTGCAAATCTGTTGAACAAGTTTCAGATGTAACCTACATTATGGTGTCAGGTTAGAAGAGAAATATCTTGTCCAAAAGTGTGCAAAGAATTAAAACAGTATTTTCTCTCAGCTGGCTACTTATGAGCAAGACGCTGAAAAGTAGAATTACCACTTGTTGGAAGAGGCTATTTTTAAATTAGTTTTTAATTCCATGATGAAATACAAGCAAGTTTTACTGTTTCAAAAGATAAATTTCATTTAGAAATATAAAAAACAGATTTTTTTTTTATTTTCAAATGTTCCTAAAGTTATTCTCTGAAACTATGATATATATTTTAAACTTTAACTTTTTATACAGGAATTATCAGTAAAATTGATTCCACTTCATACATTGCAGATCAAGGACAGACTTGATTCAACTGTCCTATACAGTGTTCATGATTTTTCATTCAAAGATTGTTATTTATAGTTAATGTGATTTTTCACATGCACAATAACATGGAAGGAAAACATATAAATATTTCTGTAACTGAGGTAAGCCTTTCATCATGAACTTTCCACTCAGCATGAGTGACCAGAACCTGGGAAACATGATTGTTTCATCAACATTGACCTTAAATATGCATTTACACAAATATAAGTTCAGAAAAAAATCTGGTAAAGCCCATGAACATACTCTGGATTTTCAGCAGCCTAAATGACAGTAGAAATGTATCCTTGGCTGCCCCTGACAGTGTTTCACTTAAGCGTTATTTAAAACAAATTTCCAGTTCAATAAAGCCTCTCCGCTCTGCAAACGTAAATTATATTTAATATGCCTGGGAACAAGGGAGGCTGCCAAAGTCTGAGGCAAGCCAGCCTTTATGACTTCAGTCCGTTCTCAGCCCTTGATTACAATTTGATTTCCTTTGGCATCAAAAGACAAACTATTTTAGTGAACAATGTTCTTCCTTTACCAAGAGCGAGCTCTAGTTACTTGGCAGAGGGCCTATTTACTCACAGACAGCATGTCCAACCTCCCAGCAATAGCAGACCCGTGGACTTTGATTTAAAGCAGCACAAAGTAAGAAAAACAGAACAGAATGTATATTGCTCACTTGAGAGGCTTATTGTTTAAATGGCCTACTTATCATTAGACTGCGCTCCAATCCTCAACACTTTCTTTCGTGTACTTTATGTCAGACATATGGCCATGTTGGGATGCTGACAGCAGTTTTAACACTGCTGCACTACACATACTACTTGTAATTTGTTCTATCTTATAGTCAGGGCTTTCTTCAAAAAAGAAAGCAAATTTTAAACACTGCTGTTAATAACTGTAACTGACAAGAAGATATAAAAGTGATGTGCTTGGAATGATGGCAGAGTTCATTCATCTACACTGAGAACCTTGTAGATGTTAAAGCATTCAAAATGAAGCTTCTATTATATTAAGAAACAAAACCCACAAAGGCTCCTGAATTCAGTAATGCAAAATAAAATGTTCCCATACTCTTAACTCCCCAGCCTTCCCGTGTCACAAGAAAAAAAAAAGGAGAAACACTTTTCACACAGACACAAATTTCACTCAGCCTTTTTGTTTACCTCCACCTTTGGGCAGCCATATGTCTCCCTCGGGCTTGCAATAGCATACTTTTCCCCTTGTACTATCTGAGCAGCAGGAATGCCCTTTACCTCCCTCTCTGTGTGTGTTTGTTTGTTTTACTTAAGTACCCTAAACCTGATATAGTGATCAGGAGGGTAGAGCAGGTGAGACAGCACTCAGGTCCCAAGCAGTCCTGCCCACCACCCCAGCTTTCCTTGCTCTTTCCTGCAGCCTTCCCCAGGACCAAGGCGCCTCCTGAATGGATTAGGCTCCTCTTTGATTTCAGCTGAATTCTACACCTTGCTGACCTTATCAGCTCCACTGTAGAGTAAGAAGCTTCCAACAATTATGTTCTTACATTAGAATATGCTGTTTCATTTACAGGAAAAAAAACATGTGAGGAAATATCCTGTTTCAGGGACTTTTGTTTAAAAAATTCTGATAGAAAATATTTATAATGTCAGATCTGTATTTCATTTTTAATGCAGGGTTTTTTTTAGTCAAAAATGGAATGAAAAAAATACAGATCTGAATCAGAGTACAGTATTTCAGTGGTCTCTCAGCAGAATGTATCTGTCAGTCTTCTATTATTTTGTCAAAACTTCATTCAATTTTGGAATTAAAAAAAAATAAAATTAGATCTCAGATTTTTTTTAAATAACAGACATTCCAAAGTTTAACCAGCTTTGCTCAAGATCAAATTCTCCAGAAGAATGAGATTCTGTCGCCTAACCTCCTTCACTACTATAGCAGAGGCACTAGACTGAAACAGAAATGAACATCACATAATTATAATACCAGGTAAAACAATCAAAATAATTAGAAAAATGAGATGTTTATATATCTTGTTGAAGAATTCAAAAGCACATTAGAGAGGAAAGGGAGGAAAGGGGAGAGAGGGGATTATGTATGTGTCTGAACTATTATTGATAGCAAAAATGAAATTGCATAAGATCATTAACATCTTAAGCATTGTGTCATTGTCATGAGGAATAAAGGGTAAGGTCTGGGGGAAAAAATGTCTCCTGTGCACTCTGAAGATTGTCATAAGTAATAAAAGGAAAGCGCAGCTGGATGTGCATTCTGAGAACATGTTCATTGTGAGTCTGCTGGAGTAGAACAAGAAGGTAGGCTGGAAGGAAATAATGTTATAGCTCAGCTGGAAAATTCCTGTAATATTTAAGGAAAAATATCAGGAAAAAACTACAGGGATTTTAACTATTCCCAGATTTATTGAGGAATAATATCAATATAGGGTAATTTAAAAATGCTGAAGGATAATTACTGTGTAAGTTTTAGGATGAATTTCATAGAACTGTAACTTATTTTATATGGAATCTTACTGAGCTAACCCAAATGAAATATGGCAGATTTGATTTGCTGGCATAACTCTCAGAAATCTCTGGATTGCTTGTTGGTTCTGGCAAGCAGGGAGGAGAATTGCTGCGCTGCAGCCATATTCTCTTTTCCCTTAAACATGAGGATAGTCAGATACCTCAAAAACTGGCTAAACAGGATTGTGCACAATTTAACAAAGTAACAGAGTAAATGCTTCTGCCCCTGTCACACTGACATGATCCATGTGAAGTAGCACACTGATGTTTCTCTGCAGTGAGACAGATTGTAAGGCATGAATTTACTCTAAGGGCATTTATGTCTACTTTTCCCTATCAGTGAAAAACCAGAGAAAGTAAGGGGAACCATCAAGTAGATACTTTCTTGACTTATTCACCTGTGCTTTAAGAGACTTGTATCTAAGTAACTTCTCTTGGAACTTCACAGAAGCAGTAATCTGAATTTACTTCGTAAGAGATTACCCTTATTTGTTAGGTACTGAATATTGTGTTACTAAATACTATGTTACTGGTCCATGTCATTCTCCCAGTTAGAGGAATTCCATTTTGCTCACTGGACCACAGATGGAAAAAAGTTGCTGTCCCCCAGTGCTTAAGGTATACACAGAGTGCTGTTGCAGGTCTTAGCTCACTTATGTGAAATAAAACTCCAACAGCTTGATGGCTGGAGCGCTCACAAAGTTCAGTTTGAAGTCCTGTCATAAAAAGAAAGGACTTGGATACAGCTTGTTACAGTCAGCTTGAACATGCTACTGTCAAGGACAAAAAATGGAGAACAGCAGAAAAGGAGCATATTGTGTATTTTTTATGCATCAAGCTCACAGAAGACAGAAGCAGATGAACAGTGCATTTGAGTAGCCGTATTTTGGAGGCTGGGAAGCTTTTTTTCAGTTAGGAAACTACTGCAGGATACAGTGGCTATGTAAGACACCATCCAAGCTGTGTACGCATAGACACACATTGACAAGGTATTAAAGAGGATCAGTGCAGCTGAGGGTGACTTTGAGGGTGTCAGTCATGCCTAAAGGTGAACCTTGGCACGTTTTAAGGACAGGTAGGTGTCTTACATTTTTAAGACTCTGGATTTCAGAGGGCAACGGTTCATCCACATACAGAAGTGCAAGGCTAATAAACTTTAAATAATGATTTGGACAAGGGCAATGAGAGCTAACAAAGGACTAGCTCAATATTCTACTCTGTATCCTCCCTATCTCAATGGTCTCCATCATCCTTAAAAACACTCTTCTCAGTCTTCCAAAGCTCATTCGCATTCTAAGCAAAGAAGAAAATTATGATAACACCACCATTTTAAAACTTTAAATACAAGAGCCAAATTCATCCCTGATGTGATCTCATTAGTTTAATGAGATTACACCAGGGATGTAATTGTCCCAAAGACTATATTAAATGAACAGTAATATATGTTTTTTGTAAAATCCTGTAATATGCTTTCATTAACTTTGTTCCCCTAACCACATATTTAACCTCTCTTCCTCTCTCACTCATTGTCAGTGTAAATGCAGCTCATCACCTAAGTAAGATTAAGCACATTAACTACATGAAGGAGTCAGCATGCTGAATTTACCTATTAATCTCTTCTCCCACCCTCTTAATGGACTGATTTCAACTCCACGAAGCAAAAAGCAAATATTGCTTCTCCCCATAATGAAAAGTTTAGAAAAAACCCCCAAACATTAGGTACCAGGTGCATTTTTTAATTATATTTTTTTCTTCATTCTGTCTCCCTCTCTATCTCCTTCAAACTGGCAAAAATCCAGTCACTGTTTTGCTGCATCATGTATGAAATATTTTGCTTCATTGTGATACTGAGGCTGCAATCCTTCTTTCAAACTGTGACCATGAATATGTATTTCATCCTCTGGCTTTCCTGAGCAAAGCAAATGAACTGTGGCCTCATTGAAATGATACGGTCTCTTGACCCTTTGTGCAGTTTAAAATGATGTAACCTGAACCATTTTAATCTGAAGGCTGGAACAAGTCAAAAGCTGTAATGAGTTCAGGACACTTGAAGACATCAGAAGAGCTATCTTGCCATAAAAGATGCATCTTTTGCATATAGAAGCTATAATATAATATACCTCATGAGTGACACAGACATAAAAAAACCTGCCCGGTAGTAGATTTTTCTACCTTTTCCCAGTGATGACTTCAGAGAGCAGATCTTGCACAAGGGATGAAATAATTGGTAATAGAAGTGACACCAGAGTTAAATAAATGTCTTTGTCGACTTTTCCAGCAGAATAAACATTATGATGAGGGTTTAAACGTATGCATTTTCTAAACTGGCAGGCTATTAAAAACTTGGGGAAAATGATACCTTTCAGTGAGCTGGATGTGTTACAGATTTTGAGAATAACATGTTTGTCTCTCCAGCCCACTCTGAGATGTCACTTCTGAAAATAACCTTCAGATATGTTTGGAGCTCCTTCCCACTTCCACTGTGATCACATCCAGAGATCTCATGGACTCCACTGACCTCAGAGATAAATGGTGACACCACGGAAGTCAGTGAAAAATGAATATAATAACACTTCACTTGTTGGTTTGGGTTTTTTTAAGACCTCTAAATACTTGATAAAATGGGAGGAGTTCAGCTTTAGAAGTGGGAAAACTTAGGGATAATGATCCCAGCTTGGAAAGCAATTAAACTAGGCACAAAACCGCTGTCCCAAATGTCAAATCCAAAGGATCATCCTATATTTTTTAACAGTTTAAGAAACAGCTTCTGCTGATACTAAGCAGTGGTGAGTTAGTGTTCTGTTCTCATCTTGAGAGATAACAGTCTAACAGCAAAGGAAAAAGGCAAATTAAACAAGGCAGAATGAATTCAGACTGTAGAGCATCCAGCAGAGCTGAAAGTTACAAGCTTGAATTAAATAATTAGAATAGCAAGGGGCTGGGGGTGTGCGGGGAACGTTCAGAGAGCAAAGGGTGTTTGTGGTCACTGATTGCTATTTAAATTGGTTTGGCCTCTAATGATTTAGAGATGGTCAAAATGCATAAATTTCCCCAAGCTTTATGTGTTTGGCTGTGATGACTGAAGAAAGGAAAAAGCCTAATTTGCATAGGACATTTTTATAGATGGTTAAGCCTTTAAGTGGATTAATAAAGTTTGGTACTTTTAAAGGCATAAGTTTGTATTAAATGACAGGCATTCAAGTTAAAAATAAAATGAATACAACAGACACACACACTGATTAGAAACACGTACAATACCTATTTACCAGGGTTAAGGTCAAAGAATTATTATAGTCAGATAACCAAAACATCTGCACAGGAAAACCTTTCAAATTTCACCAAATTATGTATCAAATCATTTTATGAGTCTCGTGGTGCTGTTGAAATCCTTGAAGATTGGTGTGTGCTGAAATAGCTTGCCAGCTTGGAATTTCAACTAAAACCTTTCTGATAGTTATTTATTCACTTTCCAAGGGGGATACTATTCAAGCTTTTCACTTCAACTCTACACCGCAATATTTTTCCTTTTTTTTTCGTGACATAGTTTGACATCAGAATGAGAGAAATAGAAAAATACTAACTGCTTTCAAACCCAAAAACCTAAACCTTATCATGCAAATTTCACCCCAAAGGGGTTTTTGCCCATAGAGAAACTGTGTATTAAACAACAAGTTAGGAATGGACTGGTGAGAGTACTTTTTTTTTTTTTTAATTTCTGGTTAAATCAGAAAGAAAATTTGTGCCCTACTTGTAATTCATTTTTATACATTTGTGACAAAATGAAAAGAAAAAGAAAATAATTTGCAACTGAATGATTTTTTTTACATGAAACAAAGTGGTTTCATTTCAAAAATCTAAAAAATTAACTGTATACCAGAATATCATTTTGAAATTAAAAGAGCAAATATTTCAATTACATGACGTTAAAATGAAAGTCACATTATCTTGACAAAAAATTCTATTATTTTAGGACAAAGCCACTTAACTAATGAGACAAAAATTCAGATGTGACCCAAAATAAAATTTTACAACTCTAAAAATTGAAAGCAAATAAACCCCTTGTGCTGCATTGGCAAACATTACTTCAGGCTATCTCTGTCAGCAGATCAAAATTGTCATGGCATCCTCCTGGATAAGAACTGCCGTGCAAATGCAAATTACACTTCTATTTTGCAAAACAACGTAATTAACAAAAAGAGGAAAGCACCTGTAGTCTACCAGTATCTAAATTCATTATATTCATAGATACAGCGGCAGACATGGTCTCAAATTAGTCTAATATTCCCTACTGCTCTTTAGGACAGTGATTTGAGTGTCCAAATGACAAACGGAAATTTTCCCTTTTTTTTATTTTTTACCAGTCATTCAAAGAGCTTAATGGTATTTTTATATACAGCTTTACTTACATAAAATTACATTACTCAAGGTTTGACTTTTATAAGCACACAATGAAAAAGGAACATGCATTTCCATTACTTAAGGTGCCCGTATTATATGACCAAATACAAAATGGGCAGATACCACTCAAAAACATGTTACACAGACTTTTCTTTCCAAAGAAATACATTTCATCAGTAACTGAATGTGAATCTTCAAAACACAGGGAAAGAACCCCCAAAAAAGAAACCATTCAAGAAAAAATTCAGAGCACAAAGTATGGAGGGGACCAAGGACACCCTCAGCCTCCAGAATGTGGCTGAAGCAGCTTGCTTAGTGCAAGCACCATGTCTTCCTCCTTTTAAACAATTAAGCATCACAGCTATGTAGAAATGCTAGTATTACAGAACTGGGCGTAGTGGTCAGTTTGGCTAATAATACCTCAATGGGCCCTCTGAAAGACGGTTCTGTAACTAAGCTATTAATCAAAATAGGTAAACAAAGTCACTGAGAAACAGTTTTTTAAGGGAGCTATTAGCAGGAATTTCAGTCTTAGCAGCGGCTCATGTACTAGCAAAATTAAATTCAGGCCTAGGGAGCAGTGTTGCTTGGAGAGCACTACCAATACTGTCCTGCAGGGAAGTCAGTGCAGCCAAGGGTCCAATTTGCCTTGGTACTTGTGGTGCCAACATCAACGGTCCAGCTGTTTCCAGTTCTGTTCAATGTGCACACAGTGAGGCTGTAAGTTACGACACTAAGCTTTTTTTCATAGTTTGTATTCGGAATGAGATTGCAAAGGGTTAGCCAAATGTTAGTCATGTGTTACCTGCTTTGGTTGCATAAGTCACTGTGAAAATCTGGGAATCCCTGAGAAAGTCAAAGGAAACTACTTTGTGGGCGTCGCTTCAAAGGGCTGGGATGGACAGTGCTGGATTCTTTTTCCCAACAGCATCTAAATTTATCTCCATTGTTCTTTTTTTGCTTTTTTTTCTGCTTAGTACTAAACCTGGATCCCAGCCAGGGAAGGACAACAATATCTTGACAGAGAACTTCATGGATCCCACACGGGTCATCTACATTGTCCGTGATCCATGTGCATCAGAGATTACAACAGTGGAAAACAAAGGAATTACGCAACAGAAAGGTCTTGATGAGAGTAAACAAGAGAAACGTGACTTACTGCTGAAGCCCTTTCCTGCCTGTAGTTGAAGCAGAGGGACAAGAGGAGGTCCACCCTTCAAATCTTCTCAGACAGTAACATAAAAATGCAGCAAATAAGCAACTGGAGTCTCATGTACCGTTGTCCTGTGTTTCTGTTTAGTCAGTACTGTTCCTTAGAGCAGAGATAAAGGGCTAAGTTGTATGCAATTTCATACAAAAACATGCATTTGTTTTAAGATCCAGCTGATAACATTGATAAAGTCTTAGGTAAATTAAAAGTGTGTTATTAAAGTCAATGCTGGTTTATTAAAAGGAAAATCAACCATACCCATGAGAGAGCTTGCCTGAGAGGAAGACTGTGGAACTGTTAAAATCCTGGTCTGTTTTGAAAGAGGTCGCTTGACCTCATGTTAGCTGTCCCAGCGGTGTGCCCAGCCTAAGCTAGCACAGAGCCCTTGGCACAACCACCTCTCTAAGCACCTGCCATGCAAATGGCTCAGCTTGCCAAGGTGTAGCAGGCTCCCCAGACCCAACAACGTGTGCTCACGGCACCATTGCCCTCACTTTTAACCCTGCCTTTGCTCTGCACATGCCAGCAGTGGACCACCCCAGCTCTGAAGAAGGGAATTGCAGAGTCGGGAGTACTAAGCTGGAGACTAGAACCTGCTCGCGTTCCTTTCTCCTGCAACTTGTTGGCAACAGCACGTTGCTTCAGTGGGCCCAGGTACGTCTGCTCCATACGCAAAGGGGAGATGCAGCCAGAAACAGCCTAAGGGTGGGGTTGAATATATACAAAAATTGATGGGGAGCTAACTATCCAGAAGCACCTGGAAAGAGACACACTAAGTCCTGTATTTTGCTTACCTGTCCCTATTTGACTATTTGGTATAGTTATTTAGTCCCTTGCTCTTTTGGGGGGAAAGCTTATGTTGCCTATGTATGAGCTGTGCTTTGAGATATCCCTAAGGGCAGTGCAAGTTGAAAGCGATCAGAGGTATCTCAAGCATTGGATTTAAGCTGAATTTAGGCATATATGACAAAGATACAGTATCCTGAAAAGCCTTCTTCAGCTGCTGCCTAATTCTGGAGCTACCCAAACTCCTTTGGTAAGTCTGTGGAGTTTTGTGGTAGTCCAGAATACACAGAAGTATCTCTGCTTTCACAGGACTAAGTCAACAAACAATACATCCCTCTTACCTAAACTAGATTGGAATAAAAATATCAGACAGTTCTCTACCTATTTTGACATCATGTTCCAATAAGCATTATCAGAGCATACCTAGGATCTATACACAGCATTAGGGCCCACACAAAGTGTGCTGCCTCCCTTTAAGATAAAGCCTAATGATTGTTACATTCAGTCAGGATGTAGAAAACAGATTCAGTTGCCTCCTTTATTGAACCAATGCAAATCCACAACTATCATCTCCCCTAAAGAATGTTATAACCACCAGGATATAGATTATTCAAGATAAGGGCAGTCTCAAACCAGTACTGTTGAAGCAGTGCCACTCTGCACAATGGTTAATTGTAGCCAGGAGGTCAATTTAGCATTTCTGAGGCTGCATCTGCACTCTCCAGTTTTAGGCACCCCTCTGCAAGGAAGATGTTAAGAGACTGGAGCAAGTCCAGAGGAGAGGTGGCAAGACGAGTATGTGGCATATGAGGAGAGGCTGAGAGAGCTGGGTTTGTTCAGCCTTGAGAGAAGGTGAAAGGGAAATCTTACTGCTCTCTGCAGCTGCCAAATGGAAGGATGCAGGGATGACAGAGCCAGGCTCTTCCCAGAGGAAAAGCACAGATCTTATGCTCTGATGGCATGAGAAACAATGGGCACAAGTTAAAAAACAGGAAATTCTCTTTAGATGCAAAGAGGGGAAAATGCACGATGGAGATGATCAGATGCCTAAGCAGGTTGCACAAAAGGGTTGTGGAATCACTACCTTTGGGGACACTAAAAAATTACTGGGCAAGTCTCCCAGCAACCTGATTTAGCTGAGCCTGCTTTGTGAGGGGGACTGGAGGTGATGCCCTCAGGAAGTCACACACAGCCTCAGTTTTTCTATGATTCTGCTACTCTGTGAAAGAATAACAGAAAAGCCTATTGTAACCTCATAGTTGGAGCACCTGGTTTGCAAAACGAGATCTGAACTCTAGTCCCTAGAACCAAATGTCTACTTACATATGTGTATATACACACACAGGCACAGAGGGAGGTATTACAGCTTGGTTAAAATGGTAGACAAAACTGACCCACTTCTTTTTAAAATGCCATATATTCCTGACTCCTGGACAGAGCTTGCATTCCGGGCTGCAGATTATACATGAAGAGGAGCATCTCAAGCAACTTCAACTGAGAAAACCAGTGAGAGGGATTTGAGACATATCCCCAGTCTTCCAACTGGTTAGATTTAGGCCGAATTACACCCATTTACTGACCCCAGGTAGCTCCCTCCCTCTATTCCAAGATACCTAATTTTCTCCATGCTTTTGTACAAGAAGCCTGTTTACCACATTTTCACCCAAGTCTTTGGGTGGCTTAACTGAACCATTCCCTAGCACTTAACAGTTTTCCTACACACATATCAATAGTCTTGAAAAGTTTATGCCTTCCATGAACTAAATTCAAAAGCGTTCACCTGTTATACTGTCAATTTCTAATACACTTTACAAAAAGGCATTTTAAACTCCTGACCTTCAAGTTAGTAGATGCTATAGTACTTAAATTATCAAAGTGGACACTACCTCGTTCAGAGATAGTTTAATCTTTATAAATACATGCTTTATTTGATATTATTGTTCTCTTTCAGTCTCCTTATAGGTGTGTATTATCTGTTATCTCTTGTTTTACAATGTATTCTCTTGAGAAACTGTGAAAGGGAAAACTAATTTCCAGTTCTGTGCTTTTTTTTTACAGACCTCACCACATGAGGTCTTTGTTATGGCTGCAGGCCCCAGGTGCTACAGTTACATGATATTATAATAAACATTGATATTATTATAGACTTGGTAAGACAGAGGGATGTGTAATTATGAAATTAAGCAGGAAGATGCTATAGTCAGTGAGGACTGAAGTGTAAGGAAATAGCTTCAAGAAAACGGAGGGCTGTTTTTATATCTCATTAAAAATAGGCATCGGAATTTTAGCTTCTTATATATCCATATAAATAGAATAGACTTCACCTATGCAAAAGCCTGAAAATTATCTCAGCATGAAAATAGTATTTTGCACATGCAAATCTATTGTAAATAATTTTTAAAAGATTTTCACCTTTGCTTCATGTAATTAATTATTGAAATAATGCTTCTCTTACTGTTCTTACCATTCTTACTGAGTGTGGAGGTTCTGAACTATGTATTGCTCATGAATCAGTACTGAATTTGACACTGGTAATATAAGTAGAGGTGGATGTTTAAGAGATTTCATGCAGGCAGGAAATGTTGATATGTTACAGAACAAAATAAATTTCCCACCGTGATAGGTAGGTTGGAGTCTATTTCCAAACTATAGCAGAAGTCTTTGTCTTAATGTCGCTAATCATATTAGCTAAATATCACAGCAGGTAAAATCAGTTTTCAATAACACTGCTGAGTAATTTTCCAGCTAGTTTCATGCTTGGGATAATCTTATTTTTTTCTTTGTAAGTCCTGCATGGATATACTGGGGCAATTATCTTCAGGCATTTGGAAACCAAGCTAGCACAGCAGCTTGCCAGTCTGCCTTAGTGTGACCCACTGTGGTGTTTATGTTCTGCATGCCAGTTGTTATTAGCTCACATGTGCGTGGAATACCATTTTCCTCTTTATTGGTTTAACATAATGGTATACCATGGGGAGTGTTTTCCAGAAGGGGCAGGATCTGAAGACCTTTCTTCAAAGCAGATATTTTTTATCCATACACAGGAAATGTCATTCATTCCTCCCATTTTATTTTATTCATGAACACCAAAATAGGTGTCATGGAGGAGCTTATAGATTAATAGATAATGGAGAAAATAATTGCAATTATCTTCTGAGAAATCACAGTTTGCTCAGTGTTGTATAATCGTTTTCTCAGTCCGAGGCATTTGTACAATAAAGGCCAGATTAAGACTGTCCACCACAGGAGAAGATAAATTTCACAGTAAATTTCTCAGTAAATTCAACAACCACAGGCACACGGTGTCCTTCTCTAACACTGTGATTACATCCTTCTCAGAGGTAGGGCTAACTTAAATGTCTCTGTACTTCCCCACCATAAAGCTGCTTCTAGTCTGCCCCTTCAGCTGGGTGTGGTGAGTCAGGTCAGAGAACCATCAAGGTTTAAACACACAAACAAAACAAAACAAAAGAACAACAACAACGACAACAACAGCAACAAAAAGACACCCAAAATCCTCACAAAAGAAAAGTTATTTTTCCTTTATCCTAGTCTAGTGCTTACTCTGCCTCATAAACAATGGCAGAGAAACACAAGGAGCAATGCATGGGAGCAACAAAAAGGCAGGAATGGCAAGGTCCCAAAAAGAGAGAGAAGAGAAAGGCATCTTGTCCCCAGATTTGACCGGAATTTGAAGTTTTCATTAAAAAGAGAGATAGTATCCTAATATGAATGAGGAAATGGAAGTTAAACCGCATTCTGCAACATACCATACAGCAGTATTACATTCCTCTGGCTAGATAAGGGAGAGCGCAAGCCCGTAGTGAGGGACCGCAGATGCATAAAGGTCCCCTTCTGCTTTTTCTTCACTCAGCACAGAAGGCAGAACCCCTTGCTCTGCACTGGGAACGTGCAGACTCCATCCTGCAGCAGAGGACTGAACAAGTTGCTCAAAGCCACCTGCCCCTCTCAAGACACAGACCTGCTGGTGTGTGGAGGGCAGTCTGCTCCTTTGGGTCCAGTTATTGGCAACTTCTTAAATTAATGCTTCAGCTCTGCCTAAGCATGCCAAAAATGTGCCAGACCAAGGAGTAAAAAAGTTAAAACTGCAGGGCTAGAAAATATGAACAGCCTTGCTCAAGTAAGCTGTATTAATTAAAAAAAACCACAACAAAACCCAGAAAAAAACCCCAAAAAACAACAAACCATCCACAACCTGGGAAAGGTCTAATAATGCTGCAAGAAACAAATTTTTGCTCCTGTCTAATGTTACTCCCCCCGTCTCCCCAGAGTCCCTGAAGTTTCAGTCTAATCGTGCATGTCCGAAGTCCTCTGTAGCATCCAGCAAAAATGTGAGTTGGCTTAATGTCCCTCATGGTACGCAAGCATACACTTACACAGAAGGCTGCAACAGTTCAATCAGTGCTGAAATGCTTTGAAATAATTATAAATATGCATATCTCATTCATTTTGTGTTGTGGGTTAAATGTTACAAGACAACACAGAGAAAATGTTTTAGGAAGTGATTTGAATAAGGACAAGCAGTTAAACTGCTAAATGCAAAGATACTAAGAGATCCTGAAACAGACATGATTCTAGACACCCAAATGGACAGAACCCCTCTAATTTTGATTACACCTGCCTCTTGGTAAGAATCTAAACCCCAAAAGCCTAGTTTCCAACAAGACTTATCATGTGGTTCTTTTCTGTTTTAACTGAAATAGAATAAAGCAGAAAATTATTTTATATGTATACTTTTAATGTACTGGGTAATCCATACAGCAAAAAGACAATTTTATGCCCCAGCCATGGGGAAAACTTGCGTCAGTGTTTGTGCCTTATTAGATGTCAGAGGACCAGCCTGTCAGCTGTGAGTAACATCATGTGCAGGTTTCTTGATAGCTAAAAAAAATTACAAACAATGACTAGGAAGATTTTACTTTGCTTTGCATTTCCCCCCCTCTCCTCTCCAGTTAAGCCATTCATAACATACGTGGCCCACATTCTCTGATCTTTGCCTCAGTTCATGGCCAATCCCATATCCTCACTGAGGGCATTAAGCAGGTTCTCTACTTGGCTGCTGGTTTTGAGACCCACATGAGAAATCTGTACCTTTCATACACCTACCTGTCTGTCTGATTTGAAAGTTGCCCAGTGGGTAACAAAGTTATTAAGGAGAGAAAAATAAGAGTGAGCAGAGTGACAGGCAACATGGCAAGAGCAGCTTAATTTCTTTTGGAAACCAGACAAAAATATCCTTGCATATCCTAAATGCCAAAATTAAGTGGAAGGCAACTTTTCTGGGCTTCCAGTCTAAACGGAAACCAGATGTTCCAGGGTTATTTTCTCTGGTCCTTCAGAGAAGAGTTGTTTTGTCAGTAAGTTGCTTCCTCTGTCATGGCCTGAGACTTTTTCCGCTGATATTCAAGTGCACTTAAGGCTGGGAGGGGGCAGGGCAGCCAACAAACCTTTCTCTGCATTTTGGAAACTCATTATAAAAAAAACAAGTTCAGCAAAAATAAGTGTGTGTTCATGCTTTTGAGTTTTAAATCTGTTTTCTTCTTTCAGATAAGAACAGCCAAATCCTCAGCTTGTCTAAATGAGAACAGAATCATTCAGCAGCACTGTGTCAATTGAAACCAAGTGACAGTCCTTGTATGTAAAACCTGATTATTTCCCACACACATCAGGTTTGATAGTTGTGCTGGCAAAAGGGTGGAAGCCACTTCTTGTTTGGATATTGCTACTGAAATAGAGAAACTGGTCTTAACTCTCCAGGCTACTGATTTGCTCCTACAGACAATCAGGTGGCAATCCCCAGGGCTGCAGTTATGGAAAGGTACTGGAGAAGGAAGGCACGTGGAAGGCCAAATTAATAATAATAAAAAAGTAAACTAGGCAATATTTAAAAAGAAATATTATCTAGTTTTATTTAAAAAAAATAAAAATAATAATAAAAGGAAACCTAGCACAATAGTCATTCCATCAGACTTTCTTCTGATGGCAACAGAAGAAATAGGATTTTATTGAGGAGGATAAACATCTACTAATTCAACAGATTGTTATTATATGTTGGAGATGGCTAGTTCTAATTTGGGTTTAAAACACTCCAGTTTGGAGATTGATGCAAAAGCTTAATTTTACATGCTGAAAATTATCAAATAACATCCTCACCATCAAGAAATCGGTATTCAGAGGCTTACACATGCATTTAGCCTTACATGCTACGGTCATGCTACAAAACAGGATGTGTAAAAGTTGAGCTAACATCTCTTTTGCAGGAAAATGACTGTAACCGGTACAACTGAGGACACTTATTCTTTGAATCCAAGTCTTAATGTCAGTTCCGATGTTGATGCAAGCAATGATAATTCCTTACTCTTAATGTAATAGGCCATATCAATGTATTTTTCTAGGTCAAACATGACTATGAATTACATATGAAGATTTGGAGCATTTGTGTGTTCTTTGTTTCAGGGTGGGTTTTTTCCCTTCATTTGTTCAAAATATTTCCTTTACTAAAAAGCAATATGCAAACTGAAAGGGGAGCAACATAAATTATATGAAGTGCTAAACTATAAACTATTGTAAAATATCTACCAGGCTACTGGGGGTATTAGGGTGAGAAAAGAAAATACTTTTAGGTAAATTTGACAATATTTAACAAGCAAGAGAGGAATTTACACACACACAGGTAATAATTGATACAAGGAATAATTACTTTTGAACATTTTCATTTTTATTTATAAGGAAGTGCATTTAATGTATTCCAGGATATTGTTTACAAAGGTCATCACAAATACATATAAACACAGCAGGGGAAAAAAACATAAGATGAATGAATCCTACTTTAAAAAACATGAGCTTCTTCCAGGAATGTATTATTTATTATTTATTCTACAATGATAGCAGTCTTTTAATATACTTGCTATGTGGCTAAAGAATGTCACACTTGGATTTCCTGCTTCAATAGACAAGACATATTGATACCCTAATAATAAGCATTCTAAACAGAGCCTTATTTTTATCTAGGTCCACTGGTTTCTCAATTCTCAAGCCAGAAATGGAGACACTAATTTTATTTTATATTTTTCATAACATGAGAATCTTCATAATGGCCCCTATGCAGAAATCAACTTGTTCATTTTTTACGGATCCCTCCTATGACTCTATGATTTCATGTAAAGCTAGCACTTAGTGTGCTGACATTTGTATTTCTTGATTTGGGACCTAGCAGTAGAAACAATCTTGCGATCTGGATTTTTTGTATCCCTCAGGAGAGTCGTGGGAAACTGTATTGCACATGTAGGCTCCTTTTTATGACCCCGCGCATTCAGTCTGAGTCAACTGGGTTTGCATTTTTAAAAATGGAGGCAATGCTATGCCCCGTCTTATAGTGATGTTGCACAGCTGTGCACAGACTGAGCCCATATTACTGTTAAAATGAAGTTTGACAAGTGCGATGAACACAGTATTAAATGAGGCAACAGCAAGACTTAAAATAAAGAAACTACAGTTCCCCTGCTTATGTTTTAGTGACCAAATTAAGCAGTCTGTAAAGGGTATTCCTATACATGTACCCTCCTAATCAGTTGTCCAAGTTCATTTTTTAGGTGAAATTAGCATTTCGGTAGCAAAAATGTCAATGTAATAGGAAACTATATCACACAAGAGTCATAAAAGGTTTCAGCTTTCTAAAACCCCTACAAAATTTTAGAATATCAGTTTCAGAAAGACCAGGAAAATTTATCTGAAAAATGTTTCCTGACAAATAGAAATAGACCTGTCCCTACCAATGTCCAAGATCAGTTCCAGAAGTAATGGGTCTATTTGAAACTGAAGGTAGAAAGCACAGGCAAGCTAGGACAGGGAAGGCATACAAGGAGAAGTGTCATTCTAAGTTTAATTAAAATGCGTACCCATTACCTCATGCCTCCACTACTAGCTGTCATTGGAGACATGACTCTGGGCTAGACAGCTTGTTCAGACTGTGGTTTATATACAGGGCTAAATGCATCTGTCCCAGAGAAGGACTGCTCACCTCTGGGCGGGTGCTGCAGCGTGCCTTCACAGACATTACTTGGCTGTCCCCAGCTAGAGTAGACTGGCCTCATACACACTGCGTGGCGTTTCCTATGGGTCTCACCTCCGCCCTGTTTTGGTGGGGCCAAACCTAGAACACAGTATTTTTTGTGTGCATGTTTTTCCAGTTCAAAGAGTTCAAAATGTGAGATCAACACCTCTGTCCACCAGCACAGCAGTTGTATGTCACATACCAAGGAAGCTGTTGTATGTCCTGGGACATAATGCAAAGGCGTTTGGGGAACACAAATCTTGCCAGGAGCATTAAATAACCAAATTTATTGACATCTTGTCTTTTTTTCCTATATTGAGGGGTCTTCAAGGTGAACTATCCCCCAAACCGTAGCAAGGTTTTGTCTGACGGAGAGCTATTAGCATGCTTCAAAAGGAAGCCAGGGAGAGAATGAATACTTCCAATCTGCAAGGCTTCAGCCCATTTCACTCTGTGCAGTTTCTTATATGGATGGACAAAACAATTACACTGCTGCTGTAAGAAGTAACAGGAGTATCTGAGACAGCATCCCAGCCACACGTCTGCAATCAGGACCCTACTACTAGTCCTTTACCTCCACCCATATATCATTGTTTAGTTCATACCTGGATAAAAACCAAAGCAGTACCTAGATATAAATTACTTCTAAAGAATGCAAATGGGTGCCCTGTTCAAACACTCAGAGCTAAGGAAATCAGGTAGGGGTAAAGAGAGAAATAACCTCATAGCACTCCATCAGAAGCTTGTCAGATCAAGTCACAGGGAAGGCATGGATATTTATATATATAAACACAGTACCACTAAATAGTGATTAGATACCACTGTGTAATGCAAATGGATTGAACGTGAACAGCAGTATGCCATGTGAGATTGTACAATGAAACCACAATTGCAATTATTAAACTTTGCCCAGACAAGCACATCACGGTGCAGGCAAGTTATTACTTCCCTAAATACTATTTACCAATGTCTAACTACAGTAACCAAATGTTTGGTTTGAACATGTATTTAAAGGTTGCCTTAGCTCAGCCATTCCAGTAGCCCTATCTCGAGCAAAACCCCAGCCTAGAAAAAACTTGCGGCTGGGAATTTTTAGGGAGGGACTTCATGTATTTGTACGAAGCACTGAGGCTGAAGACCTGACTAGGAGTGCTGGTGTGTGACTGCAATTTAAGTGATTCTTACAGTTCCGTTTAATTGTGCTGTTAGGTAAGATTCTGTTCTTCACTGGAAACCTCTACTTATACCAACCTGTTAGCATAAAATAACATCAGTTACTTTTCAAAAATATTTTTCCAAGGTGTGGACTGACTACATTAGTGAATAAAGATTGGAATAGAAAAAAAAAACCCAAAACCCAAACAACAAAACGGGGACGAGTGTGTGTGTGATTGAAGTTAAAAAGTACATTAATCACTCCAGAAATATAATTTGCAAATTCATTGTGTGAAGTAATTAATCAAAGCATGGCTGAGTTATAGTACTTGAGAGACTTTGATCTGACAACTGGAAGAAATATAAAGAAACTACTGGGTATCAAGCTACAGTGTTAAGACGTAAAATGTTTCTCCATGCTAGTCACAAGCTTAATTACTTCTTTTTTTCTGCTGACAGACCCAAATTAAAATAAATGGGCCACATCGAGACAAATTTCAGATGCATGGAGCACTTAAGAATATATTGTTCCCATAACACAGGAATACCATGGAATTTATTAATAAAGCTGTTCATTTTTTCTATTTTAGATGCTTAATTTAGAGATTTTGGTGTTGTTTTTATTTTTACAAGAATATATATGCCTACCCAGATTTACAGCAGCATATGACGAGAAAAACAAGTTATGGTAAAAAACCATAAACAGTAATCAAATATTAACCAAACTGCCTTAATATTGTCATTCCTTACTTGCACTATGAATTTCAGTTTGAATAACACATAGATTGTCCTGCTAATCTATATATGTTTGAGATTGCTGAAAGTGACTTGAGATACTTTTAAAGTACCTAAATGCACTTCTAGAGTGACTAATTGTGAGAATAAAAATGAAAATACAAAATATTTCTTGTAAAATGTGTGCAAATCTATGTCTCACATTTAAAGGTTTTAGGAAGTAAATTACACTATTGCTAAAGGAAATTATTAAATCAGTGTGTGTTGCTATTATACCCTGTGAAACAACCGCTGGGGCTGGTCCATCGTACTGGAACTCCTATCAATAAGCATGCAGTCAGAAACCAGCAGTCAGGATCAGCATATCCAGGGTCAATTCTTCTAGTCATTTGCCTTAAATGAAAAACCACAAAGCTGAAATTAAGTGTCATTGTTACATCACCTGTGTTATGGCTTTTAAAACCACAGAAGTTTATTGCCTAGTCTGTATCTAATAGTATGGATGATTATTATGTATCCAAAAAAGCAGAGAAGTTAACAGCAACATATAAGAGCATTCCCCCTACCATCCTAATCCTGATTGATAGGAAGGTCTTGAATTGCTCTTTAATCTCCAGGGTAATGATCTCACTCTTTCCCTTTCCTCTTTCTCATCCTCCCAAAGCTACCTTCCAGTATTATTTCTCCCTCTGTTTCACACAGTCTCTTACCTTCCTCTCACAGTTTTCTTCCCTGAGTTATGTGTAATTTGTATATACCAATCAGCCCAGACAACACGTAATGGCTTACATTAATGAAGAAGTAGAGAAAAAAAATCTCATTTTTCCCATTTGAGTGGCTAGCCAAATACAGACACTGCATTGGCTGCTGCTGCTGCTGTTTTTTAGCTGTAACTCCTCTGCATGTGCTACACACAATGGCAGTGAAGGAGGCTCATTCTCCTGTTCCCACCAAATTGCATGAGCAATTATGCAGTCTTGCAGCAGTAGGCTCAAGAAACACTCCCTTTTTGCGTGTGCCTGTGGTGCTTGTGGGTAGGCTGGAGCTGCATGAAGAAGGTGAACTACGTAAAAGGAGGAGAGCAGTAGTTAATGTACCAGCACTTCCTCTGGGAAACATACCTAAAAGCCAGGCAATTCAGAGGATGTGAACACCTTTTTTCTGTGCAATTCACTAGTGAAGTTACCCTTAAATAGGGTTTTAAAGCAGACCGTTCTTAAAAGTCTGAGACTTTAAGGTCCCCAGCACCTGGGATACACTGGCATCCTCAGATCTTACTTCGCAGCAATGAAGGAGCCAGAAACACACATGGACTATCAAGCCTGAAGTATCAGTCCTAAAGCAAAAAAGTACAATCTTTCTGCAAACTGAATCACAATCTTAAAGCAATGAAACGTCTCAATAGCAGTTCTAGACACAATGTGCTTTGCAAGCCTGAGTCTCACCATATCCTTCCTGAGGCCCTGCTTCCTTCCAGACATTGCTGCTGGTTCACAGGCGCCTGATCTCAGCTCTCAGACTATGATTTGCTGAGTTCTTATGTCACCAAAACTTTTTTTGCAATCCATCTATTCCCACAACTTTTCAAAGGTTCCCTCAATCTCTTGCAAGGCTATGAAAGATGGTACAGCAGTGGTGAACAGGAGAAGCAGAGATTGTTTGGAAATTAAAATATTTTTTTAAAAAAGAAGACAAAAAAAAAAAAAAAGACGACAATGAAACAAAGCTCTTGACTCCTTCCTTGATCTACATGAGTCCATATAAGCAAATAACAATAGGGAAAGCCATACCTCAAATGGGATGTACTCTTGTTCATACCAGTTTCTTTAAAATGTACACGTATGTCTAAAAACCTAAGTAATGATTTTTATTTTTAAAGATTTCAAGCAAAAAAAGCTTGTCTTTTCACCCACAATGAGCAACTGATTAAGTAGTTTTCCAGAAGAACTTAATCAGGGAAAAAAAGGATTGCAAGGACACTTGAAAAATCGTCATGGTTTAACCCCAGCCAGCGACTGAGCCCCTGGCAGCCGCTCCCTCACTCCCCCCACAGTGGGATGTGGGAGAGAATAGAGAGAGTAAAAGTGAGAAAACTCGTGGGCTGAGATAAAGACAGTTTAATAGGGAAAGCAAAACCCATGAATACAACCAAAACAAAACAAGGAATTCATTTGCCACTTCCCATCAGCAGGCGGGTGTTCAGCCATCCCCAGGAAAGCCAGGCTCCATCACGTGTAACGGTTACTCAGGAAGACAAATGCCATAATGACGAACGTCCCCACCTCCTCCTTCTTCCCCCAGCTTATATATACTCAGCATGATGCCATATTGTATGGAATATCCCTTTGGCTAGTTCAGGTCAGCTGCCCTGGCTGTGTCTCCTCCCCATGTCCCATGCCCCTCCAGCCCTCTGGCTGGCAGGGCTGAGAAACTGAAAAGTCTGTGACTTGGTATAAACATCACCCAGCAACAGTAACAACCAAACCCATCAGTGTGCTGTCAGCATTGTTCTCACACCAAATCCAAAACACAGCACTGCACCAGCTACAATGAAGAAAATTAATTCTGTCCCAGCCAAAACCAGGAAAAAAATAAAGCATCAGTCAATCCAGAACATCATTACCTCTGGTTATATTTCTTGGAAATTTGTTCTCATGCACTTTTTTCAATATCTTACAGATAGAAGGAAAATTATGCCTCTTTCCTCTTGCCTCAATTCCATTTTCTTTCAATAAATGTGTTTACCGTGAGAAAACAGACTAGAAGTATTTGACGCTGAAGACAAACCTGGAGGGAGGATGTAGAAGAGCAGGAAAGCAGTGAAAAGGAGGCAGAATAAGGATCTTTATGAGCAAAAGGAAAAGGTAAAGGGACACAAGTAAGTAAAACACAAAAGGGAAAAAAGGAGAAATGGTGAAATGTATCAAACAGTAGAGAACTTTTTTTGATAGCAACCTAACTTTTAGCTTTAAAGGACAATGTCTAACTGTTGCATTAACTAATAGTCAGAGCTTTATTTTGTCTGTACAAATAAAACTCATAAGTTCTGGTACCTTTTAGCAACTATTTTTTTTTATTTTCTGATGTCTTTTTGTACCTCACACAGAGAGGTAAGATTCTTCTCTGTTGGTACAAAGCATTGCTTTGAATTTTTGTAAATTCTTATGTTGTCTTACCACACGTAATGTGAATGTTACATACGTCTGCAGACACTTAATCCTGATTTTCCTCCTATTGACATTCAAACTGTGTAACCTTAATTTCTCACAGAAAAGTGAACAATGTTCCACAAAAGCAAACATCTGTTTCTTTCATCACTTTGCTTTACCAGCAGGTTATTTCCAGAATCTTCTATCCTCTTATCCTCTTTCGTTTGAAGGAAATGAAAATTTACTGATATGATTGCTAGGAATTCTCCTTTAGCAACCTTTGAGGCTCCTTGAAGTTGTGAGGTATCCAGTGAAATCAAGTCATTACAGAGAATGTACACCACCATCCATGGTTCTCCATGTTCTGAATTATGAGCCTATATGAGATCAATATCAAGTCTCATGAAAAATATTATTGCTCTTTCTTTAAATAAAGTCTTCAGCAAAGACCATCTCTGTCTTAGGTGGCTGTGGATACATTTAATTGGTTTCTTTTTTTCCAGATTGAGTAGTTTTCCCCAAAATATGTGTCATTCTGTATCATTACCAGATAACATTACCATTCTGTACCATTACAAGATGTCATTCAGTTTCCATACTGTGGACGTGTTAACAACTGAAGATTTCCAAAAGCATGGATCCAATCCCTTTTAATGTCCTTTCCCCTCATAGTTAGAGCTTGGGGTTCCTCAGTACCCTCTGATTACCTTTCCATGGGGTTCCATGGTGCTCTTTCTTGAATGTGAACTGGAGAAATTTCTTAAATCTGGTTGTCCAAGAAAAAAATTATTCTTCTCTCTTTTGCATCTGAAAATTCATGGGAAATTTTAAAAATAAAATTGCCAACATTTTTGTGAAACTCTCTAGAGGAGGACATTTTATGGTCCAGATCTTACAGTCAGAAAACAGAAAAAGGAAAGTTAATGTCATAAACCCAAAGTCAAACAGGGGAAAAATGTGGTTGCATGTGGGATAGTACCTGAAAGATTTGGATAGTATCCCCAGCTCCTCAACCTCTTAGGTTAGGCTTATAACTTAAGCTTCTGAAAATTTACTTCACTGGCTCTGAAAACTGTTCTCTGTGCTGGTATAACATACCGCAGAAAAAAATGGAAGACATCAGAAATTTGTGATTTATTGGTTCGAGATCTGCAAGCACTTAAATGTAGAATGAAACAGGAGGGGGAGCTCTCAGTACACTGGCCAACGACGGAGGCACGCTCCAGCGCAGCAATTTTTCCCAAGCCCCCCACGAAAGGTGGATCAGCTCTCCTTTTGCTTTCAGCAGGTAAAAGGTATAATTTTCTCACCTGGAGAGTGTAACCTTCAGCATTTACTGGCGCAATAGTTACCTCAAAATTGTGTCTTCCCTTCATTAAAACCTTTCTTGATCACTGGTAATATATGGTACCTTGTTGGATTACACAGGAAAAAGCGAGCTAATTATCTTCTCACCTTTGCCTTGTTGATAAATATGTAACTTGGTTCAGCAAGCAACTATAGCAAACAGCTAGAGAAAGAGCAAGGACAACACCAGTAGCAAGGCAGAGATTCAAGAAGTGTTGCACAGCAAGAGAATCATGCGCAACTGCTTTCTGCCTCATTCTGTCTGCTAGGTCTTTACTTCACATGTTTGCAGATCAGCACCACAACCTTCTGCCCTGTGGCCCTAAATGCCAAATGCAAACCACGCCTCAGTCTGTGATCTACCGATGACAAGATCACCACTAGAAATCACATCTCCTCGTTGCAGCTCTTTCCTCATTTATTGCAAGGTGCTGCACTCACTCGGCTTGAAATCAAGTAGACTCTTGGGATGTCTGAAAAGGAAACAGCTAATTATAGAGTTACACATGCAAGTAACAGGGCAAAGAAGTTAATTTTATAAGCAAAACCAGAATCTATCGAAATCAGTCAGGAATAAATCATCCAGCTATTGCTGCATAGCAATTTTAGAGCAGGTTACAAGAACATGCAGGAGGATTGAAACAAAGGTTTAATAGGCTAGACACAGAGGGTAGACTGTATATATTTTGAATCATCACCCATTATAGATCTGTAATAAAACAGGACGATTTCTAGAGCAATAACCCTAGGTAAGTCATGTATGACTCAGAAAAAAATCTTTAAATGGTTCTAAAATTACCTGATTTTACTCACCTGGTAATTCTGCAAGTATTGTATCTTCAAAAGAGAAAACAATGGGACATTTTCTATCCTTTTATTATGAGTTGGATTCAGCCCACTGAATACGGTAAAAATCAATAGATTTTAGGTAAGCTTCAATAAGAAGAAAGGCTTAGAGAAAGATTATGAATAAAAACAATATTTGAGACAAATCAACAGTAAATTTTGATTATTAAATACTTACCAACTGTTCATGATTGGTCTCTGAAGTCAGAAAAAACAGCTGAATTAAGTCAAATGATAATACCAGTAAGAAATCTGAATAGGCGGCAAAAAGAGTTCCCAGGATAGTCCAGGGAATCGAAAGAAGATTTAGATGAGGCTTGCTTACTTTAGCAAACCAGATGCTGAGAAACAAGCATACACTACGGAAGACAAAGAGCTAGTAAAGCTGGAAAACTGAAGTTCATCCAAGTATCATCCAAAAAAAAGTAATCTTCAGATCAGACTGGAAAATTAGAATAAGGTTTCTAATTGCCAGAGAAGTAAAACAGCAACCTAACTGCTTTTAAGATCAAACTGGATACATTTCTCAAAATACGACATGGCTGCCAGCAGCAGCAGAGAGCTGTTACCCAGGACATTCTTTCTTATCTCATGTCCTTAACAAACAGCGGCCTGTCAGCACTGGCTGGTATTCCACAAACAGAAAAAGAAGCTAAATTTGTCAAATGCACTTTAGAAGTAAATTATCCACTGCAAATTATTCACTAGTTTTATTATTCTATAACTCATGCAGTGAATGTAGTTCATCTAACATTAATGAATTCTCTTAGTAGGACTAAACTAAAGATTTGTGGTTAAGCACTCAAATGACATGCATTAGACTCTCAGGGAATGCTGGCTACTATTTACTTCCCTGACATCGAGATTTTGCAGTTTGTTTGGTTTTGGGTTTGGTTTTTTTTTTAATTTTTTCTCTGGGACACATATTCTCTCCATCAAGGATATATGTAAAAACTTCTAAAATGAAAATGTACTTCAAAAGTAAGAACTGCTGGGTCCAAAACCTGTGTGTATTGATACATCCTCAAGGCCCTCCACTGACCTAGCATCTAGTCTCTCTGATGAAAGCTATCTACATATGATTTTATATATGTATTTATATATATATAAAGTTATAGGGAAACATCTAAATAGTGATCCCAAAGTTGTAGAAAAACAAACACAATAATCTCATTTATCTGTGAAAATGAAAAAAAGAGCATCAGCAATGGAAAACATTAACTGTTGTGGCAAAAGCAGAGACCACGCTAAATCAAATTGGAAATGAAGACAGATATAAAAAAAAAGAGAAGTTCTATACTCTGTCTTAATGGAAGGATCTAGAAAGTGTCTTTGAAAAATGCTCAACCACTAAACAAAGAATATCCAAATGGATAGACAAGAATTCACTAAAATTGGCGAACGGGCAAAGGGAATAAAAAGCAAATTGATCATAAAAATTTCAGTTTTCAGCTAGAAAAAACAGACTGTTAATAATACAAGAAAGCAAAATCTCTTTCACAGTGGGTGACTTCCATTTTCATCCGCAGCTTTCAAACATTTTGACAAAAAAAATGCATATATAAGATGATTTTCTTTTCAACCAAATTTTGGGTCAACCACTAACAAAAAAGAACTTGTTTTCAGGCTATTAATATTAAGCATCACTCTGAATGGAATTAATAGCAGAATGGAGGAGGATAAACTGGGATCAGAGAAAGATGCTGAAGCTTATTGAAGGGTCTGTTTGTCATCACACCTAGGCGATTTGCCATAGCGTCCTATGAATTTACTAAATAGGGGCTTGAGCTACAGATTTGGAGGCGTGGGTGTTGGAGTTTGATGTGTAGCTGTACTTAATTGATAGAAGAGCTTTCATGGGAAAGTTTTGTTTTATTTATTTGTAGTTGTTCCTAATTTTCTTTCTGATTTGGATCTGGTTTACTTGTGGTATATAGATAAGAAATTATTGGTTCAGTCATGCTGTTGATGTGAATGACATGGCTTCTTGTTTTGTTTGCTTCTATCACCAGCAACATGCCTGCTGCCAACACTGTTCCTGTATTTTATTCAAGGATGGTTCAAGATATTAAGAAGTTATTAACAGCCTTAGGAGCAGGAACAGAGGCCATGTATCAGGTACACATCCTGAAGCTTCATTCGGTCTGCTGCTCCGTCTTTCCAAGACAACAGTTGTTTCTGTTTCTGCAAAGCATCAGAAATGTGGAAGGCCCCTTACTGACACATGTTATAGAACAGCTTTGGACAGTAGCTGGAGAGCTCTGAGCTCCTGGAAGCTAGATCTCGCATTTCCTGGGGTACCACACACATGCATTTTTGCATGGCTACTTGTTTTTCACAGAGCTTATTCCTGGCATTATGTAGTGTTCATGATCCAAACCAGTCTTCAGGAATGGAGGTATGAATCACTGAAATGAGCCTGGGCATGCTACAGTTAAGCAATTTTCCTCTTGTCCAAATCTTCTGAATCTGCATGGTCCAAAAATGGCCAAGTGGAGAAAGTAGAAGAGCCTACCCTTACTCAGAAGTACTTAATTTACGGTCATGTACCTTTAAAATTCATTATCCATTTGCAGATACAGGTCTTTGTGCTCCACTGTTTACACTTCTAAATCAAAAGAATTCTTTACCTAGCAAATTTAAGTGAAGCTCGGGCTCTGCAAGTGGAGCGACCCAATCAGAAAGAAAGAGAAGGAAATAAAACCAAAACAGTGAAATGACCCCCCTCGTTTCCTCTGAAAGAAGAAAGTTAAGGTGTGGGTCATTTGCAGATTTAGTTTTGGAGCACGTTGGGAGGTACTCGGCTACAGCTAAAATGGCTGCCATTATAAAATCTTGGGTAGATGAGATGCATAGTAGATAAAGTGGTAACCAGTGTCTCCCTTGGAGCACTTTAACAACTTGGTCTGATTTCGTAAGCGGTCTGATTGTACATGTGCAAATGCTTCCATATAAAGGTTAGGCACCCATTGTTATTGCAGCGTCTGTTAAAAAAGATAGCCATATCGGTTGCTAGGAGATGGCAGACTTCTCCTGGAGAAAAATCACTCCTGATAAAAAAAATGATTTTACATAAAGACCCTCTTAAATATAAATATCTTTGACAGCAGCTATTATTATTCACTGAGCTCCTTCACAACTGAATAAATGGCAGAAAAATATATTATTTGAATACCATTATATCCTAAAGCGTTAAATAGATTTTTCTCCCTTTTCTCCCCTCCCTTTTTTTGTTACTCCGAAGTGGTATTTGCTTCCAGCTAAAATTGCTGCCTTCCTTTTTCTATAGACCATTCCATGAAAGAAACATTCAGAGAACTGAGCTCAAAAATTGAACTCACTTGTCTTCCCTTCCACCGTAAAACCAGCTTCACTTAAAATGAATTGTACAGTAAGATAAACACTTTATCAGGAAGGAACTTGGATGCAAAAAAAGACAAAAAAAAACCTGCAGCAAGTCTTCACAAATGGATGGCTGGGAGAAGGCAGGTGGGAGGCTGTGCCACATGAAAGCAACCAACCGTCCAATTTCATTTCAATAATGTTTGTAATTTTCTTCCTACTGGGGTGGCTGGAAGTACAGCTGCCCTATAGTTGTGTCCATGTGCTCAGCTTTTGGTGAAAATGACCTTAACAAATAAAACATGAAACAAACTATATACTTGCTGTTTTAAACTTGTGTAGTCAATAAATGAAACAATAATCTTTCCTAATTTAGTGTGCTCATAGTTGCTATTGTGGACATGAGAACTCCCCAGCTGCAGAACACAAAGGCATGCTGCCTGCACAATATGGGGTTTCAGCAGCTGTGCTTTCCATTGACTGGAGCTGGGAGAAATGTAGATCAAATACCGACAATAAAAGATCGATGTTGTAAATATTAGCATGAGAAAGAGTGCACCAAACTCTGAGTGTGTCCTTTTTTTGTGTGGTTGTAATAAAGTTTCTCAAGAATTCTGCATGCAGGGGGCCGTGTGTGTGCACGCATGTGTGTGAAGTGCCTCCGAATCAGGCAGCAACATGTTTCCTTAAACAAATATTGACAGGAATCCTTCAGTTTATTTGGAATTTTCCTGAGAAAGCTGCAACAATACGGTAATACCTCTTCACTGCTTTTCACACAGTTGTTTCAACTGTTGGCACCAGGAAATCCTTATTGTTTTAATCAATACCACTTGGAGTGATGACATGTTTCTTTTTTTCTTCTAGTGACAGACACGGTGCATTTCCTTGCACAAAGTTCTCATAAGGGGCTTTCGTGCTGTGCTGAGTACATCCAACAGCAAATGTGTATTTGCCAGAGGGCTGAAATAAAGGGTCACCATTTTTTCCTCCTCCATTTTTTATCCTGATACTTTATGCTTCATTGCTGTACTTTCAAATTCACAAATGACCCCGAGAAAAGCAATGGGACTACTGTCAACAGTTACAATGAAACATCTGAGGAATATCTGGAAGCAGGAGTTGTTCATTTAGTGAAGCTTTGAATTTAACCTTGATACTGCCTTCCTCTTCCGTCTCCTTTCTACTACTTTCACTTGAACAAAAACCATGCAGTAATGCTTTAAATGCATTCTTTAATGCTTTACATTAATTACAGACTTGATTAAAGTTATTAAGGTAATTTGAATGTAATATGTGTATACTCAACTAATATACTATGATGAATGTTATTACAGCACCATACTTTGCTCTGCAATTGGATACAGTATATAGCGCAAACAGAAAGGAGGGCTAAGAAATGTCTTCTCTTAAGGCATGTGGAAAAGAACTCAGTCTTTGTCACTGTGCTGGTGACAGCAAGGGAATACTCCATTTCTACTGCTCATAGAACAGGCAGGGCCCTCACTCCCTGTTCCCACAGACCCCAGGCAATGAAGGAATTCACCACCCGCAGCACTCCTGTCAATGTTTGGGGCAAAAAGAAAAAATGCACTTGTTTGCATAGTGCTATATGTGTTCGCTGCCCAGCACAATGAATAACTGTGCAAAATAAATATTTCTGACTTCAAACTTTTACAACTTAACACATGCCCTTTAAAGAGCTTAATTGCAGCAGCTGCACATCCACTGATCTGCTGAAGCTTATGTGTTTTGACATCCTCTTCATTCCTTTTTTTCTGCCTTGATCAAGTAAAATTGTAGCTTCCAAGCTTCATTCAGTTAAGTATTGCAAAGCAAACAGCATTTTGTGCTTTCCTTTTTTTTTCCCCTCCCATTTCTTCTCTTTTTCCATGACTGAGACTTCCTGTTTACCTCTCACAGACCTTGGCATCACCCTTCAGTCCCAAACCTCCTCCTTCTGTGCCATCCTGTACCACTCCATACAAAAATGTTTCTTTGACAGTAGCTTTAATGAAAGTGGGATTAAAGCCCACTTTATTTGTTTCACAAGGCTCAAGCCTATGAGTTGCTGAATGCATTTTCCTTTCATTGATGCTTGTGTATAAGTAACTGCATCATGGTTTGCATTTCTGTAATTAAGGCTCAAAAAGCCCTAGAACCATCTCATCTTATTTTGCTGGTGTAAAACCGATGAGAGTAACTGAAGGAAGTAGCAGTAATGCACATTTTAGTTTCTGAAATGGTGTAGGTATCACATGGAGCATACAAATGGTTGGATTGCTGTTTTTTTCAATCTCTGAACTAATTTCTCTGTTTCAAACACGACCGGTCTAAGATCTCAAACAGTCAGTTCAAGGAGGGAAAAAATAATTACTGACACTTAGATCTTGCAATAATACAATAAATATGTTTTCCATTCTGCTAAGTTATAAATCAGTCACGAGGTAAATGCCTGAAATCAATTATTTTTTAGAACACTCATAATTAACCATCTTATCTGGGGCAAATGCAGATCCTTATTCCCTAAAACAATGTTTAAGGGCAAATACCTTTATCTGAAAAGAGTAGAGATCATGGTCATTTCCCTGGAAATTGTTCCAAAAGTGAGAACTCTATGAGTTGTAAATTATTATTGCTATGTTGGAAGATTAATGAGGACCTTCCTAAAAAAGTTTATAAACTGAAAAAAGAATTAAGGCATGCATAGCACTTTGTGTATTTGTAAGACTTAAATTCAATAGAAGAAAGCATACAATAAACATGAAGGGGAAAAAAGCAATATATCAGGAAGAACACCTACAGATTACCTCCTTTTTTTTGTTCCAAGTGTACATAAATTAATTGCTGCTTCATATACAGAAGCAACTTTGGACAATGGGACTATGACTGTAAAATGCTCTTCAAAAAGAACTTTGTGAGATTTGTCCATGTTAAGTTTGAACAAATTTTTTCTGAAATTCCTTTTAAAAATGATGAACAACTCTAGACTGCAGGACATACCTGGTTTTGTGTTGTAGTCAACCACGAAAATTAAGAAACACATTTTGAAATGTCTTGAACTACAGCCTATCTGACTATGATGGACATTTGGTTTTAACATCACCAGTGTTTAATGCCAATTCTCTAACAAATGCATGTAGCTGGGTAGGACACAGCCGGGTACACAGCTGAGTACAGCACAAAACTTTCAAAGTGTTAGGGATGGTAAAATTACCTTTGACTTCAGTGGAATAGGACATACTTCACTTAAATAACTGACTCACAACACTTTTGACATTTATCCCATCCATCTCTTTAAAAACACATCTAATTAGTTGAACTTGATCCAGGCAAGTTTTAAAAATTGCAATAAAAATAAATAAATCCCTTGATATACCCGTTTTACTAGCAATAAATAGAGAAAAGTCTGAATCTAAATGCTAGCTTTGACCCCTGCTCCTGGCACAAAGTTAATGTGCAGAAGGAAAGAAAAAAAAAAGAAAAAAAAAGTCTTTTATCAAAAGTCAATTCAAAGCTCGATATAAAGTTCAAACCTTTTGCAGCATACATTATCATTAAGATGAAATATTTAGTGGCTCTATATTCTGGTCATCTTTTGACAATAACCTAAAATGTCTCAGAGGTGGCGGGTGCTGGAGAATTCAGTCACTTTTTAAAGAATATCTCATTTTTCAGGAAGAATGGTTGAAAACTGCTAATTTGTATTAGCATACCATTAATTAAATTGCACTTCCCATTTTAAAGTCCTGAACAAATTTTATAAACATTAAAAATTTTAGCTGCTTTGAATCATTTACAGTAGCTTTATAAAACCTTGAAGCATTGCTATTTAATAGCCATCTCCATCTCTTGCCCAGTGAATGGGTATAACTCTTTGTCTTGTGGACAATAGGAAGTCACATTTTGGGCTTCATGCAATATTCTTCAGAGATAAGTTCATCACAAATTATAGCTACTAATAATGTTTCAGGCTTCCCTATGTGATAGTTGCAAGGTGAACACAAGGTTGGAGTAAAATTAAAGTAGAACCAATCTTACACTTTCTTCAGATTAAAACCTCACTAATATCTAATATTTGAATTTAAGCAAATGTTTAAAAAGTAAAGCTCTTGTGATTATTATATGAGCATTAAAGCAAAGTGGAATTTGGATTCCTAAAATCCCATTCCATTCACATGGATATACACACAGGAGATGTCACATTTTGGAAAGCATTCGCTGAGAAAAAAAGCTTTTAAATGCTTGTTTTTGTTTGAAACTCCACTCATGGAGATAATTCACATGCACGAGGCAGGAAAAAAGATACTTCTCCGTGGGGTTTCAGAACAGCACTCCAAACAAAGAACACTCTGAGACTTTCAGTATCATCATCACCCATTGTGTTACATTTCCATGAGACTTGACCAACCAAAGAGGATTAGGCTGATCTGGTATCAAAGGCTAAGATCTTTGATATTTCATGTCCGTTGCTATCAGCCATACTTACAAAGAGTGTCTTCTCCATGACCAGTCCCACTCCAATCAGCAGGTTCAGTTGTGACAGCTAGTCATCACTGGAGCAGGTGACAGTTGTGCCATTGCAGGAGACAGCAGTGGGGAAACCTCTGCTTCTGAGAAGTATAGCCCAGGTCTCTCTCCTGTAAAGGAGAACATAACCATGGACACCTTTGCCAGATCTTCTGATGAGCGTTAAGGGCTTGGGCCGAGCATGGCTCCCTTGTCTCATCCATTCCCTTCATCTTTCTTTTCTGTAATGCCACAGAGAACAAAAGAGCAGCTATTTTGCACTTGCCTGAGTAGAAAGTTCTGGATAACACTTATATAATGCAACACTTGAGAAGATAACCATAAATTTTAAGTATATATTTAAACAAATAAACTATAAACTTTTCCACCTGAATATACGCAGAGCAAAACGTTCAGTGAAAATAATGGAATGAAGCTGAAGTTAACTTAAAAAACCAGCTGCATTAACAATGGAAAGCTACTTTTTTTTCTTTTTCTTTTTTTTTTGCTTTTAATTCTCTCTCCTCTGGCAACAATGTTCCAGAGAAACCAGCTTCACAGAAAATGAGCAAGCAAACAAGTGTCTAGTGACTAGACCTACACTGGCAGTAAGGACTGCCCAGATGAGATCTAATGCCATTTTGAGGCTGATTTCACAGAGGAAATGAACCCTTTGATTTATTTGATTTATTTGAATATTTGACTGACTCTTGTTTCCTTGTCTTCAGTGATTACTTTTTTTTAAGTCTGAGAGTAAGATCCAGATTGTTGTGACAATTGTGAGAACAAATAACTATTTATACATATACTTAGAAGAAAAAGTGCTACTGCTGATTATTATGAAACTGGCTAAAATCAGCAAAACATGTTGCATGGGAAACCAGTTCTTTCCTCTTCCTTTACATCTCAAACTTGGAAACAGAACTGCAGTAATCTATTGGTGATACAGTGATGTAGGCTCTAGTACTTCAGCCAAGTCTGTTGGACTCCATACTCTTACCTGAGTGTTCATGTAATTCTGCCTTTCCTGTTTTGTAGGAATGTGAAGACGACTGACTCATTTGCACAAAATGTCAGCAGCTAGAAAACTTGAATAATTTTCCCTTTTGTTCACAACCACCTAAACTGTGTAAGAAATAACTCTGTACGCTTTGGTCTTGAAAAAATCCACCAGATGACTCCTGGCTTCTTAAATGTATAACTCACGCCTCAGTTAACCTGTATTTCCTTGAAAATACCAGCCCCTGATTGTGTGGAATTGAGGGTAAAAAACTACTGGGGAAGGGAAGCCTCAGGGATCAGCTTTCCCTGGAGCCAGCTAGTCACACCTGCACACATACACGTACACACATACAACCCATGCTTCTCACAGCAGAGTTGTGTTTTGTGTGCATTTTATTTTGTTTTTACAGTTAAACTGAGGTTTGCATGCACAAAATTACAATATTTTTTTCTTAGTTGCATGATGAATAAGGGCCACGGTTTGTATGTTTGCTCTTGAGTGACAAAACATAGGTATTTAAGAATAAACACTAGAAAGAAGGGATACGTTTTTGGTTTTAAACAGCTGTTTTAAAGTGTTATGAGGGAGTGAAATTAAATTTAATAATCTCTCTTCCTTCCTCTACTTTTGAAATCATAAGACAATGTGGTAGGACATGTGTTTCAGATCTAGTGTGGTATTTTCAGATGTAGACAATTCATTATCCATCGCTCTCCTTTTCTGCATAAACCATGATTTTTCTAAGTACAAAATTGTCCGCTAAATTGTCCCCAGGTTACACAACACAAAACAGCATTTGTGTATAATAAGGCATTACATCCACCTGTTATAAGATAGTGTTTATTCTGCACATTTTGTTTTCTCTGTTGGATTACGGCCAGTAAACTCAATAGTTTGTTGGAAAGCAAAGGATCTTACATGTGAAATTGTCCAATTTATTATATGTGAGTTTAATCAACTGTCAGCCCTTTTTCAAGGGAGTAGAAGGGAGGTTATTCCATGCTTTTTAATGGATATTTTTCCAGTGAAAAATTAATTCTTAATATCTTTGTCATATCCTAACTCACATGTGTGTGTGCTTAATTCAGGCCACAGGGTGTGAGCTAACTTACACAACCAGCTACAGGACTTCTGCACCCACATTAACCACACACTTGAAAATGCTCATCAGTTGCACTATCTACCTGCTTTTTCTGACTTACACAATGTTTTCTGGACAATTTTGATCATACCTGTGCCCATCTTTATGCCTACATGTAGCAGTATGCCTCAGGGCATCACCCCTTCTTGGACCAGATCAGCCCAACCAGGAGAACTTTACCACACAGAAGCTAAATCTTTTGACTGAATGTCCATTTAAATCAGTCAGTTGAGTACAAAGCAGCAAGTGACATAACATTTTTTTCTCTCCCCCGCAGAACAGAACTGTGCTTAATTAGGCATTTAAGAGAGACTTAACTTCTACAGTTCTCACCACACATGTTATTTTCAAGCAGCTCAATGATCTGAAACACCAATTAGTTTCAATTCACACCTATTATCCTCCTTTAGTTCACCCTTAATTCAAAGTCCAAATTCCCTTCCTTGTCAAAAAGTGATAATTTTGTCTTTTTGTAAGTGTTTCCTCTGAAGTTCTGAAAACTATAGTGCCAAATGCCATTACTTAAAACTTCATACGGAGGCCTTACACCATTTGCCAAGTTCCCTGTTTTCATGGCTTTATGCTCAGCATATTCTCTTGCTTTCCCTCTGTTAATGAACAGTATTTCAACTCCCTTGAAACATACTCTCTCTTCAACACTCCTCTTCCTAAACCAGGTATAAATTTTTACATGACACCACCAAAGGGGACTAAGATGGCTGCAGTCTCATAAAACACTGCAAATAAATGTGGCAGAAGTTAAAGCAGAAAGGCTGAAACATCCCATCTTCCCCTTTCTCACACATCACAAGCCATTCGGCAATAACATCAGAAAAGCACTCGGTGTTTAATATAAAAACAGCAGAAGCTGTCAAAATCTACATGAGTTAAGGATGCTTACAAAAAAAAAAAACCTCCTCTATTATTTATCAGTTAATTTCCTGACCACTCATATTCACCAGTCAATAGTCCAAAGGGTGAGGAATTTTTTTTTATTTTTTTTTTTTTACGATATATGCTTATCAGCCCATAAAATCCATGATATCCACAGATCTGTGGGCACAGGTTACGGTAATCCCTTATTTGTTCCAAGTATTATTATTACTTAATACCTAAAGTAATGGGGGGGAATATATATTCCTTAAATATGCCTTTTGTCTGAATGTCTTTTCTGCAACTTAAATCAGGTCACACTTAGTAGAAGAATCAGAAAAAAACAATTCAGTATCAACATAGGCACTTTTAAAATGCATTTGTTATTACTATATAGCACTATTTTTTCCTTTTGAAAAGTAATGCTCGTCAATTCTGCTGACTGATTATCTTAATTGCCCTTATTAACTTTTTTAATAGTTTATTCTACATAATCATAAAATTGCTCAGCTGTTGCTTAGTTTGTGAATGCTTATTTTTAATTTTGTGAGAAATATAAGAGGTGGGATGACATTTCAAAACTCCTGCTGATGAACTGACAATACAGAATTACCCATCACTGCCAAATAACTTTCCCTCCATATACAGTAAAAGGTTACTTACCTGTGCACCTGATGCTCTTTCATACACATTGTCTATACAAATTAGCATGTTGCATATACTGCTTCCAGCCACTGCAAAACAAAAAATAAGTTAAACATTAATCTTTTCTGTTAAGCTGCCAGTGTTGCTCAAAATCTGCTGGAGTGCCTTTTAAGTCCAGCCCACCATCAAATCTCTACACATTTCATGTCTATCTGACAAGTTTTACATGTGATTCTCTTTATTATGGTGACAGACTACATAAAAATGTATAGTGTTTGTATTTTTTTTAAAAAAAATAAACCACGAAACAACAAAACAAAGCCGTTTGTGGTGGTTCTTTTTTTCCAAAAAGTGGAGAGACAGTTCTACACTTGATGATGGAATTTTCAGAAAAAGATGATATGAATCTGTTGGTTTGGCTGGAAATCTGGAACTACCTCCAATATGAACCACGGGCATGTCTTATTTTGGCACAAATGTAAACCTCAGTTTGTATGTATGCATGCTATATGCTACTGCCAAACAAACTATCTCCAAGTTCAGTCTTATAAGTCTCTACCACACTTGCAGTCAAATGTACATATCAAAGGAAAAATTGAATTATCCCTCATATCAGCAGCTGAGAGATCTAGCATATGTACAAGGGTCAAAATATGCAGACAACTGTATTAGAGACACAAATAACCTCAACGCCAGATGAAATCTAAAATCCAGACTAGAATACATCAAAGATGGACTACCCACTTGAGACAATTTCTATTTACATTTATAGAACTACCTTCTCATACTCATTTTCCAAAATGGAAAGGCTAGATAGTGCAGAGTAACAGCAAAGTATTCAAGTCCCAGAAAACTGTTAAACAAAATGATCCTTCTCCATGTGCGAATTTGCACAGTCTCTCCACACCATTTGAAGACATCAAAACAAAGGAAGGATAAATCTTACCCACAAATGTAATTAATAAACTTCATATTTGTACAAGGGCAGTAAACAATGATTAACAAAAAACAAGCAAAGCACACCTGTAAGTCATAATCATGTCCCCAAACCTATAAGGAATATAACTGCACTTACTTTGCCAAGGGTTAATTCTGGATATCTCAACAGCACATTTTCCAGAGATTTTTGATCCAGATTGCAGTTAAATCTGGCCTATCACCAAGGATTCAGCCTCTCAAAATTGAGAATATTCAACCCCAACAGTCACAAATGCTCGGCTTTTCATCTACAGTTCCTATCAAATATAGAAACATCTTTCATATGTTTAGTTTTTACACAGATTTCAGTACTCCTCAAACTTATTTTAAACCATTTCATAGCTATCCTTCCTGCCTGTTAAACACATCAAGTGCTTCAGTGCCAGCTGGTGTCAGAAAAGAAAGTCTAAAAACAAAAAACGTACTGCTGGCTGTCTTCTATCCTTGCTGGCATCCACTGCTTGAAGACAGATTAAAACACTACTTGTAGCTCTTCCAGCTTTCCTCAGACACCAGAATTTTATAGTGGGATAGGCAATTAACTGTCCTGCTTTTCAGCAAGGGGCATTTTCTGAGTTCCATTCCTCAGTTCTGTTATGACCTTCTAATATAATTCCCTTTTGTTCGCAAAACAGCTTTCTATGTAGCAAACAGGTTTCTTTTTTTTAAAAAAGGCAACTGACAGGGAAATGCAAGGTTGTTCCAGTGGACTTCATTTTTTTTTTTTTTTCTCTATTTTGGTTCGAGCAGCCAACAGGGGCAGGGGGGTGGGGAGGGAGAAAAAAGAATAAATTTATTGTGTGCATTCAAAACTTTCAGCTGATATACTCATTCAACCTGGTACAGTCTCCACCTTCCCTTCTAGCTCCCCCAGCTCTTTGTTCCCTTACAAAGACCAGGCTCCAACCACCTTAGTTCCCTCCATGCTCACCACAAGTGCTGGAAGAGATGCTAAACTTCATCAGCACATCAGATGAGACAGAGGCATACAAATCTATGTGTACAAGAGCATTATGATACTGAGAAAAAAGGGAGATTACATAAACAGTTTCAAACTAATATGCCTGAATTAAGCCCTACTTAGGCATTCAGCAAAAAAAGATAATTAGGAGATGTTCCATTTACTCCATACGTTGAACTTGTTTCTTTTGTTGAAACCATAATTTCTTCAATTCAGTGTGACAATTTTCCTCTAGGCAGGAGGTTTTGTACATACAAAATTTCAAAAACACTCAGATCTGGAGTTTCATTGGCTTTAATTAGATTCATTTTGTGGAGCACGTTTACGTGAAGGTTATATATTGTTAAATAAATTCCTATGGGACTGGACTGTTAAGCAGTAGCTGTATGAAGATTTTAATAAAGTAATTAGTTATTATTTTCAGTTATTATTTTCATAATACAATTTTATTATTTTAAAAAATATGAGAAGTAGACACCAGCTCTCCTACCATTGGAAATTTTAAAAATACCTGCAATGCTAATCTGATTAGAAGAACAAGGTCTGATTCAGTCAATGTTAATCAAATTTGTGGAAAAATACCAGCAGATTAGAAATTACAGTATATGAGTCTCCTAATTTTACCTTCTAGTAGTAAAATTGACAGATCTGCATCTAATGCAGTAATTAGCTTTAATACATGTGCACTTTTCTTCCAGTAAAATGTTTACTATTGGAATTAAAATACTTTCATCCCTCTTGCTGTTACTTTTAAGCAATACCTTACATTTTTCATCAAATGCAATGCAAATAAGTGTATAAATAAGTGTATAAATAACATTGATAAAACTAGTTGGCACTGAATGAAAACATCAGTTCGTATAACTGGTGCTCATGACTACTACTACTTTTATGAGACACAGAAGCATTTTTTACCTATAAATAAAGGTTTTAAATTAAAAATGCAGCCCAAACCATTATTAAAACTTGAAATCCAATGTCTTTGGTTATTATTCACTGTTGGAACAAAAAGAAACAATAGTAAAAACTTCCATTGTCTATGCCCATTCTGGCAGACAGTTTATGAACCAAACTAATAAATACTTTGCAAGCAATAAATTTTGAACTTAGATAATAATAGCAATTTTGGCATTGCTCTAGTCGCCCAGGTAGAACTGCAGTTGCTTCCGATCTCAAAATTTCTGGATAGAGCAGAATAGCTCTACACTTTATGGCTCAGTTCCATCTAAAGACAGCTAATTATAAATATACTATCCAAATTAGTAGAGTTAGCATAATTGTGTTGTGGAAATACTCCAGCCAGACTAACTTAACTTTCAGAGAAACCAGTTCCAGTATTTCTGTAGGCCAATTTACTGCACTTTATAGACAAAACTAGGAGTGAGGTCCAAGTAAGGATGCAGACATCTAAAGCAAAATGTAGGCCAATGCAAAGTCCTGGGTACAAAAAAGCAATTTCATATTGAGCTGCCACTGAACTGTCAGGATAGTTAAACTAATCTGGGCAAGAAAAAGCACCCTCAATCTTGTCAGCCTACTTTTCAGCAAACATCTTGAAATTTAGAGTATCAGAAAGACAGCTAAGAAGGATGGATCTGTATCCCGGAAGTGAAAGCAGGTACAGGACAGCAAGTTCTGCTGCTCAGTCACTGCTTTAGGGAGTCTTCAAGGAATCCTATCGCATTGGCTACAATTCAAAAAGTCATCAAAAACCTATAAACTTAAGAAAACATGGTATAAATTCTTTTCTGCTGTTTTCAGCAGTCACACCTGGACAACATCCTTAGCAGTGGCTTCTGAACTCTGGATCCCAAGTTGATGGAGATGCCTACCTACAGCCCAGAAACAGGCAATAGAGAAGAAAGGTTTTTAAATATATCACTGTACTCACTATTTTCTAATTCATAGACCTAGAAGCCCTCTACAAAGCCATGCAAACTCTCAGAGGCTATGTCTAAACAACTAAATTGAAAAGAATTTCCAGTCTCCCAAGTCCACTTAAATTCTCCAAGGTGGTCCTTCACGTAAATGATGATTCTCCCTCTTCCCTCCTGCTGCCAATTCCTAGATGCCAGTGATGGAAACCTTACTACATAAGCACAGTTGTTCTAAGGCACTTGGATCTCCCTGCACACTGTATAGGAATAATGGGTGTCCAACTCTGGCCCATCACATACCTGGGCACCCAAAATGGAGGAGTTTCAGTACGTAAATTATATATATATATATATATCAGTACTGAATCTAGACCTGCAACTGGTTATATTGCATACACAGTTATATATAGTTGCAGCCAACTTCACAATCTTGCTGCATCTAAAAGAAACACTATAAATGTGGCACACCATAAAAATCAGCCTGAATGCCAATCTCAGTCTGGTCTTGTAAGCAAAGATTAGAGCGTCTATTTCTGAGCCAGTTAAAATAAAGCAAAGGGACGTGCCACAATTACAGAATAACATAATGGCAGTCCTGCAAATATAATTCAGGAGGGTTGTTTTTTTTTTTTTTGTTCTGATCTAAGTTCCAAAAATCATTATTAGCAAGTCTAAAAATTAAAAAATAAATATTTCAATTTGTAACTCAGGTCAAGAATGTTCATTTAAGTATACCTTGATGAAAACGGCACTGTCAAACTTTTATCAGTATGGTATTTCATAAAACCTGTCTCAAAGCACATAAAGCAAAGAAAATTCCAAACCAAGAATGATGCATTACTTTCTTCCCTTTCTCTTTGCAAGTAACACTTTCAACACTTAGAAAATGAAAACACATCTTATTGCAATAGCTGTTCATAGTTACTCATATTTGCTCTTGCTAAAAATATCCAGCTTTGACAGAATAACTTGGACAGAATGTCAGACGCTGCTGTATTTTGAACTAATCTTAAGGAAAATAAAGATATTTCATTCCCAAATATTCAAGCAATTTAAAAATATGATGCATAGGTGATTGATTATGGCCCTGATATTACTGGCTACACCAATAAAAACTAATCCAAGACTTCAAATCCTTTTGAGAATAGCCCAAAAACACTTAACGGAACTCATTTTTGAAAGAGATGTTCAAACCCAAAAGTGTTAATCTGCAAGAGTATTTTATAATTTGATACAAAATCCACACATGTACCCAAATACTGGTTGATGCTTAGCAAAATCACTTTGTAATAGATGCAAAATGTCTGAGTATTTCTTACAGCACTCACTTAGAATTATTAACTTGTTATTTTTGACTTGATAATTGCTATATTTTGTGAGAATTAAGAAAATGTCTATCTCCTACATCATTTAATATTTTTCCACTGGTTTTAAATGTTAAGATTCCCCTTTTGCAGAAGATTTTAGGTGAGGTTCTAGAAAAATATGTTTAATTTTATGATCAGCTGTAAAGTTCCAGCTTCTCAGAGACTGTTCATGTATAAATTACACATAAAAATAACATAACCGAGCCAGGTTTAAAAACAAAACAATGCCACTCAACTTCTGTGAACCAGACTAATGACATAGGTCTAGGATGTTTTTGTCCCTGTTTCTAGGCATTACATGGTGCCAATGAGAATACAGTTTATGCCAATCTTAATCTGGACATGGGAAAGAAACAGCCAAAGAGATGTAGCCAGAACTGTTTATGAGATAAACAAAAAGTTTACTGCTTCCCACAGACTAGGGAAACAGTTGGATTACACATCAGCATCTGGTTGCTCCAGACAATACTACCAGGAAGTTAATGAAATTGGAACAAGGAAATTACTATGACTCGACACTCCATAAAAAAGTGTAATTTATCATCAGTAAAAAAACAATGGAAGCTTTGCTGATAAATTAACAAAAGAAAATATAAAGGCTGTATTGCTGTAACACAATAAATCAATTTTTCTCTGGACAAATTATTTCTGTTCCAAAAGCTGATGTCACCTAAAATTAGAAAAGCTGCAACCTCACTCTGATGAGAAATGGTGATCTTTTTGGATTACAAGCACGATGTGAGACAAGATGTTTATCGAAGTTTCAAGGTACTCATGACATCACCTTCAAATGAAAACTCTATTAGTTTTATTCTAAAGAGGTTTGATATCACCAAGGCTAGGAAACCAGAATACTACTTTCAGCATTTAGGATAGTCTCTTCCTCCCACAAAAGGCAAAATGTTTCTGTTAAAAGACTTGTTTCTCAGGAATCAAAATTGGGCTGGTTTGGTGGCCAGTCAAAATATTCTGAAACTTTGGAATTCAGTTGCCTGAAACTTCTCCACTGGGCAGCCTTCATTCAGTCCACATTGTCTGTGGAGTGTTTCAAGATGTCTCATATGAAAGTTTCTAAGCAACACTTTCCTTCAAAGCCAGAAAATGTCTGTTTTGGGAATGCACTTTTCATTCTCTTTGGTCACTTCCACAGCAGGTTTATTCCTGAAAGGATCTGTTATGGCACTGCAATGGAGTGGACTATTTCCATTTCAGGCTCTTGGAGTATCTTCAGACCACCACAGGAAGAGCATACCTAGGTTGGTACACCCTGCGGGACAATACTTATTCACTAGGTCTCCCAACATGATTTTTCTAGGCTGGTCACATCCCCGTGCAAACATTTGTGTGCCAGAAACCTAGCATGCCCATGACCTACACAAAATTCCCTGTCTGAATCATATCAGTAACTGCCAGCACTTCTCAACAAAAGGAGGAAACTTTGGTGATGGTCTGGGCTCCTTATTCATAAGGCACATTTGTTCATGTGCCAACACAGGAGTGGGCAGCAAGAAGACACCCTGCAAGCTCAGTCTCCTCCCACTTGCAAATTCAGCTTGCCTAAAGACCACTTGAAAAGGACGGTCCTACACAGTGTGCCTTCTCTAATAACTTCTCATGCATGTGTCTAAGGAAACAGATGCCCCATACCTAGCAGGACCCTCCACTGGATCAGTGCAAATAGATCACAGCAGCATGCAGAAATATAGCTCTGTGGGGACAGTAAGGGATAGGACTCTATGTATATATGTTGGGGACAGAAAACTGAGTTCATGATGGAGAATCCCAGTTCTCTGGGAGTGTCTATTAGAAGACAAATATAAAATGAAGTATGTTATTCCCGTCAAAATAACAACAACAACAATAATAATAACAATAAAACAAATCCTATTGTGTTTAGGTTTTTTCTGGAGCACATTCTCCTTATTTTTGTTACCACTGAAGAACAGACATTCGCTGCCAGCCCTCAGACTATATCCTCAATGTCCTTAGTCATCTTGAAATCATTCAGTAGCAGTAGACAGGACAGTCTCTTCTTCTTAAGGAACCTCTACTTAAAATTAGGCCCACCTAGAGTCAGTACTAAGTTGCTTTGCATGACAACAGATTGCAGGAAAGACAGGAAACACTGGAAAAAGCTTCTTCTGTAAAGACCCTCCAAAGACATTCCCTAAATTAATGGTATCGTAGCACCTACAATCCTTGGCTCTAAGCAGCACAGAACCACACTAAAGAAAGACACAACAGGTGTCCCTTGGGGCTGACCTTCAAATCAAGATGAATGAGACCTCTTTTTCTGGTTATTCAACTGCCCGAAGTAAGTTATTTCATTCCACAAGGGAAATTCCAGTGGGAAAATAGCACTCAAACCAAAGGTCTTGCAGACTAGTGATTATCTTCTACTTACATCCCATATATGTTCCCCAAAACTGAGCTCATGGGCTCTTAGGGAGAAGCTGGGCAGTGGGGAAGCTTGCTTCAGAGATGTGTACGGTTTGTCAGAGCTTTTCAGACAGTTGTCAATATGGAAAGTAAGCTGTCATCAGATCCCTTGGCAAGCCAATGCATTTCACTAATCTGGCAGAAAAATACAGCAGAAGAAAACCTGACTACTTTCCTGCCAGACTAGTAAGACAAATTGTCTTACTGCAAAAGCTGACACAAGAGTGGAACCGTATGTCCAGAAACTGGCGCAGGGGCACAAAAGAGTAAGGAGAAAGGATTGGGACTTCCAGTTTTCTTGGCAACTATTACATTGGCCACTTACCCACACCCTGGGTACTTACCCAATTCACATCACAAGACAGTAAGTACTTTGGAGAACATGCAGCTGATAAAAGGCAAAGGGCAGGGCTATGCAGCAGCATTTCATTGAACCACTGAAGTTCAGGACCTTGGTCCTGGCTCTCCTGAAGTCAGTGGCACAGTTATGATCTGCTCCATCTGGTTAGGCTTACTACCCATCTATCTTATCAGAAACCCACTGCAGTGTTTCAAAAACAATAGCCACTCAGAGGAGTATTCATATATGGGATTAAAAATATACAACTGCAGATAAAGAAAAAAAACCCAAACCCAACAAACAACAAACCACAGCAGGATAGAAATGCCTCTAGTATTTGAAGCTACAGCTCTCCAGAAATACATTGTCTCATTATCAAAAATGCTGCGTGTTGATAAACTTTTACCAACATTTTGTCACTCCATAAAATTACTGCCCTGTGATGGTTCCCACTGAAACTGCAATAATTTAAGCTGTATAAAAGGCATGTATAAGTCATTACATGATTTAAGCCACAGATATGAAACTCCCCAGCCTCAAAAATACAAACAGTAGCATTGTAACAACCCAGGAACTGTACCAAAAGTTAAACAATGCCTTTGGACATTAAAGATAAGACATAGAATAGGCTAACAAACTACACAGCTGATGAAAACAGTAGTGAATTGAAGACTTGAACAAAAAGCATTAAAAGGAAGAACATCTGCAATACTGAACTACTGGAGGAAGCAGAGGACAAATATCCCTGTTACTTTAGCTGCAGTCTATATCCTCACAACAGTTAAGTCAAAATTGAATTCACCTAGTACTGCCCAGCCGGTAAGTACAGAAGCCAAGGATAATCATATACAATTTTATAACCCCATAGACAAAACACTAATCACATAGCTATATGGAAGAGAGCAGAACCATTGGGGGTTTCTTACTCCAGGTAGTCAAAAATATCTGTGAAATATAGGAATCAATCTTTCAGAGAGAAATAGAAAGTATCCTTATTACTGAGAATGCTTTGCTGACAACTCAGTCATTACACACACGCTCACACATATTAAAGCTAGGAAGGACCACAGCATTTATTCCGACGGATTTCATGCATAGTTTATTACAAAGTTTCTTAACAGCTACCTTTTCAGCAAATTCATAACTGCTAGAAAGACATCTATCATACTGTAAACACTTCCAAGAGATGGAGGTATAGCGCTAAATGTAGCTAGGGAGGGAGCCCAGGAATTAGACCTGAACTTCTACATTGCTTAACTGTTATTTCAGTCCCTGGCTCTGTTTTGGGCTGCTCCAACTAACCATATCCAGTACCATACCCCAAAACTATATGTAGTGCTACTCAGAGGATAGCTTACTCCAGTGACTACTCACAAAAGCAAAACAGAGGTGAAAAAGTTAAGAAAGGTACATCACAATTTACTTAAATTCTTCTTGTCATCAACAAGAAAAAAAAATGATACAGCAAACATTATTTCAAAATGGCAATTTTAATTCAGTAGCTTTTTGTCCTAGCCAAATTTGAAGAGCCTGACTCAAAATGACATGAGGAGGAATCACTGACTTCAAGCCAAACTGACAATGGGGAATTAGGTACTGAAGGTAGGTAGGAAGTTAGTAGGTACTGAAGAGTCTCAAAAGAGAGTGCTGCTGAACATTGGGTTCTACATAAAAGCATCTTAAATCCTGATTAAAACCACAGGTTATATTCTCCCTATTAAAACAAAAGAAAACGGAGTAAGATTTAAGAGTAACCAAGCCTCATAATGATACTATTAAGACTTTTTGTGAGACACTTAAAAAGAACATGAAATAGGGAAACATAGGGCTGTGACCAAATTTTAATTATTATTGAGTGGGGAGAGGCCAAAATAAAAGAGCAATTGAATCAAATATTAGGCCAATTAAATAAAGCAGACCTCCTGTACTGCTAGGTAAGGAAGGTTCCATGATCTATATTTATCCAGATGATGTTAAAGTAATATGAAACCTACTGAAGGACACTGCAAGCCCAACACCTCAATCTTGTATATTGTACACTCTGAAGCCTAAGATATGGGTTGGAAAGTCTAAGACTCCAATTCCCAAGTTAGTTTGTTTGGTTAACGCAGCATTGATAAAGGGCACTGTTTGCTGATCACCATAATGAAACTGCTCCATACAGGATGCTCAGCCAAGGTAATTAATGAATTTAAGAGTTTCTGGACCATGAATGCCAGCGAGACATTTGACTCAAGAGCATTTTTTTTGTCCAAAGATTTTAGAGGAATGCAGATTTAAATGGATCTACATAGTGTATAGAAGACCAGTGCACCCATGTGGATAATTAATCTGCAATTAGATCAATAAGGCTAAACAGATGGATAAACCATGAATATTGTTATGTGTCCGTTATTACTTAACCGAGCTATTGTATTTTTATTAAATTATTGTATTTTATTAAATTATTGTATTTTTATTAATTTATTAAATTAAGGGATTGCTGCTGTAAAAGGCACAAAGATATCAGAACAGGAAAAAAATCACTTTCCCTGCTGATGATGTGAGAGTCTCTGTTAGAGATTTCTAAAAGGTCTGGCTATGTTTATGAAGGCTTAAGGAACAGTTTGGGATTGTAGTAGTATAACATGAAGTATGCCAAATCTGAAGTAACAAAAAAGGACCTCAAGCAGCAGCCTAATTTTCCCAGTGCCATTTGAGCAGAATGAAAAAACAAACAAACAAACAAAAACAACCAAAAAACTATTTAGGGATGTGTCATTCTTATTGTACCATTTTATTAATGCTGAACCTCTAACCAACAAAATATACTGTGACCTGAGGAAGAGATACTCTGTTCTCATGTAATAATGCCATCTAGTTTAGGTGAACACATGTATATGCGAGGGTGACAAAAAAATTCTTACATATATTTACTAAATTCTACTCAGACTCTTGGTGTGTGTATCTGTACATGCATAGGCTTTAAAAGTGTCAGAGAAGATACACAGCCAGAAAGTATTTTATGTTAGGGAAAGGAAAAGGGTGCAAAAAATTGCAGCAGCATCTAATCCAGTTCAAATGCAGAAAAGAAAAAAAAGATAAGGCATAATGGGTTTAGAGTCCTAATAATATTTTACAGCTTGCTCTCTCTCCCACTCTGTGTACAATATTCAGAAGTTCTTGTGCAACCTCTGGTAAGATTCTCATATAGCTATCTTGGAGACTACATGTCTTTCCACAATCAACTACCACTGCCTGAACTCTGCAGTTAACTGGGAAGCATATTCCCTCAGTAAGAGAAGGCAATTAATCGAGAAGGATTTTCTCTCCAAATTTAGGACCTCAGAGGCACAGTAGTTTGCACCATTCCCTTGTATGGAAAATGACCTGGTAAACACTGCTCCCCAAGAACACAAGACTGTAACTAAAATTTGGGAGAACAAAATGTCACAACCATATAATTCTTCTGTGTCGTCATTGCAATTAAAGATTTTATTCCTAATGCTGCCTACAAGAACAGCATGAGAAGCGGTATCTCTGAATCCCAGCATCATTCCGCTGATGTGAACTGCATCTCCTGGGTGTATGTAACAATAACCTGGTTTTGTACAAAAGGCACAGAGGATCATAAGAACTCACAAATTATATATGATTGCATATCTAAATGTAAATGAATTACATAATTACTTTCACATTTTTAGGAAGATAGATTTCATCTTCAGAACTTAATGTGTTTGTTAATGTAACAAACCTCAAACTCCTCTGCAGTAAATGCTTTTATGTACAGCAGGAAAGAAATATGAAATGCTTCAAATGACAGCCCAAATGCTGTTTTAGTATCAGGAATAATTTAGTGGTCTCCCTCAGCTTCAGTGGCTGTTTAGGTCAGCTAAATTTGTGAATCCTTAAAAAGAGAAATGTGATCAAATGAAATATAATTCTCTAATAAAATGTAAGTTGTTGTAAAGCTGTATTTCATACGCTAATTCAACCCAGCAGTTAAAACTTAGCTCCCCGAACAACAAAAACTTTTGCTGAGCACAGTCCTTCCAGCTTATAAACTGCTCCTTCCCCCACTGTCTTCTATGTAACTAGGCAAATACAAAAGAGACCAATCAAACAAGATTTTTGTTTACCTTTCACTGAGAGACAGAAAGTGGTGAGCCTGCATATGCTCCTTTGTCCACAGAGAACATACACTAGATTTTGTTTGATACACATTTTAAAAGTTCCTTTAAAGTTTTCACTTCTTAGAGAATGGTTGTGTTGCTATAGCTTTTGGCCCCTTGCTAACAGCAGCTTTTCCCCCCTCACTAGAATTTGAAGCTTTTGATCTCTTTTATCTTCTGCTTGCTCATAGTCTAAGAATTGCATCTGTGGCAAAGCTTGTCCTCTTAAGAGTCCATTGACTTATTGCTAGAAAACAAGGAAATAGCTTTCTTTTCACTCTGAGTCCCTGTTGAGATAATAGATTCTGAAGGGACACAGCCTGTGTGGAGTAATCAAAGCTATTGTTCATCACTGTTTGAAATGCACAGTGAAAATATGCTACTGGAGGGGGGTGTGGGTCGTGGTGGTGGTGTATCAAAAAAAGCTTCTACCTAAGAGATATATACAGACAGCAACCCAAAGTAGACCTTTCTTAAGTATCATACATCAGGTAGCACCAGGCTATGCTACCACATACTGACCATAAACAAACAGCAAAAAAGCAAATACATACATTTTATTTAATTTCTGTGCTGCAGGAAAGGCAAGGCATTACTAGCACTCATCTTTCTGATTCAGAATGGCGCAGCACAGCTCACCAGACTGTCCCATTGTAAAACAAGCCCATGTTTTCAGACTGATTTCCCAAGCGCTAGCGACTTCCATAGCATCCTTACCAAAATATCTCCCCAATCAACTAAGAAACAAACAAAAACCTTATCAGATAAAGGGGCTTTTTTTTTTTCTCCCACGAGAGATCTTTTCTTGGAGAATCAGTTACAAAAAAAGAGAAGTCCAACTGCCCTTGAACTTAATAACATCTGCAATGATGCGTTACTACTAGCAATGAGTACACCACTAGTATCAGTAAGAATGATAACAATGAGGACAAAAATAACATCACATTATATGGTCAATCAAAAAGCTGTCTCTGCCTACTAGTATGGACAATCTTCACAATTTCATCACGATTCATGGGATATTTAACATCTTTTTCTTTAACACTTAATGCCCAGTGTTTGTGATGATACTACAGCCCTCAGGTTTAATTTTGAAAAGTCTGTCCCATGAAATTTCTAAGAAACATTTTAAAAAATAAACTATGCATTCAGAAAAAAGCAAAATAATCCCAAACAACAAAACAGACTCAAGTATTTCTTATTTTTTGAATCTGCACTTTTTAAACTAGTCCCCCAATTTCTGTATATTTGAAGAGGGATTCAAACCTCAACTTAAGATGTTGCTCAAGGCAGTTGTATAGACCCCAGCCACCACCACCACCCCTCCTTCCCCCACACAAGCAAAAGAAAGACAGGCAGTTGCCAGGGATAATGGTTCCCACTTACGCTGCCGTATGTTTCCTAGGATCTCAGCAGGTCTCCATCTTGTCTCATCAGCTATTTAGGGGCCTTAATTTACCCCTAAACTTAGATGAGAGTTCCTCCACTCCAAGTTCTAAACTAAGAATAAACTAACAGTTAAATCTCCTAAGGAACAAATGAATTGAATAATATTAAAACAACAACAAAAACAAAAAAACCACCCAAAACCAAACAAAAAACTGTTCAGAAATAACTGCATTTTAAAGAACATTTTTAGTCCTGTTATAATTCATTACTCATATAGGATGCATGCATTAGGATATATAAATAAAATAAAACAAATTAATTAATCTTTGATTTTAAAGCAGGGTTATGAAATCACTATAATTTTGTATTATTACAAAACCAAAATGATTTCAGGAAAAATGCTTCATCATCTTTTTACCACTAATAGTCCATTAGTGCCTACAACAGCCAAGCCACAGAAAGGTTTCACTTCTTGTGCATGTTATCACATTGTAAAAAACCAACAAACTCCCTCACTTGCGACAACTACCAAGAACAGAGTTCTGTGTAATGAACTTGCCTACTCTGTGATGTTTCATGTGCTCCAGTTCTTACATGATTTCACAAGAAACCAGCATGCCTCTAATACAGATTTTTAAAAAGTCACATGTTTTACATTACAATTATTACTAAAGGAAATCATTACATAAAACGTTGAATCGCTCCAGTGACACTGTATTTTTCTAACATTTTTTTACAAATGAGGGAATGCCTTCACTGGAATAATTCTGTTCCCACCAGGGTTTGCCAGTTCAGAGATGTACTACTGTAAGGTTACCCAAGAAAATCTGAAACTCCCACAGCTTGACACAAGTAACATACTGCCAGAAAGCCTCTCCCTTCACAGAGCTCTATTATTACACATATTTGCAGCCCAGCAGGGAAGGCTAACAGTGAATCACGTACAGTCACTGCCCCAGGGAGATGATCCCTTCTTGATGTCAATCACAGTGAAGATTCTCTCACTCTTTCATTTGCAGTAAGGCTGCAATGGCCAGGGGAGGATTCAGGAATGCAGTTATCACAGAGCCAGAAGAGGTCCTCCTTAAATGATGCTCATTTAGGGCTTAAGTATAAAGCCAAACATTTCACTTTAAAGGAATATTTTACTAAACTTTACAGAAGATCAAGGAGAAAGTTCCAGGGTTCTATGATGAGTGGTGTGCACCTCTGCTGCTATGCAAAATATATTCTCTGCATCTGAATTAGTGAAAACAGCCTCTGCCTTTCCTAAACTCAAGATAGTTGGCTTCATTTTCTACTATGGCAGCCTAACCTCATCGCGCATACACAGAAAAAGAAAGTGTTTGGAGGAGTGGAAGAGAAAACATTGATGCCCACATCTAGTAGCAGAATGGTAAAACAGGCATTCACTTGCAGCATCTTCACTGGAACTATCTGGGATTATTCAGTCTGAGGCCTGATTTTGAACTTTTTGTAATGATGACAATAACAGCAATAATGCATTTGGAACCACCAAATCTAGCATAATAAATAGTAATGCTGGAATCATCGCTAAACTTACCATAAATGTTTCCCTGACATTAGATCAGAGCAGAATCACCTTGGATTGATGGCAAACTTTGGTCTCTGCAAGAATCTGTTCAGTAGGGGCATCAAAACTGCTGCTCTTGTAGGTCTTTATACCTACAGAGCCTATTAGGGACAGCTATGATGGCACGCGCTCAGCTAATCATCATACCTGTCTTTCTGACACCCATCTTACATGAAGTTCCCCAATTTCACAAGGATTTGGGTGTATTTAAAAGACATGTACTATAAAACAGTATCAGGCTGCATTTATTCACTGAATAAGCTTGCTTTCAAATATTTTTGTGGAGCAAGTTATTGTATTTCTAATCATAACATATTATTTTCATTGTCATTGCCACCACCATTATTACTCATTATTAAATTGAAACACAGAAATCAGACGGGCAAAGAAAAGGAAAAAAAAAAAAAAAGGATTAACAAGAAGTCTAAGACTTTAAATAGGCTGTTGTACTTTCAAGCCTACCTGCCATTACAAATACACTTTGTTTCTATAAACAAAAATAACTTTAACCCAATGATGAAGTTATTTCTTCATTAAGGAAATTAATAAGCTTTTCAGAGACTTGTGGATTCAAATGTGTGGACAATAAAGGGAAAAGTGCTCATTTCTGTGAATTGTTAACTTCCCAGTGGCTCCACTCTAACATGAATGCTGTGGAGATATTACTTAAGATCGGTTTTATCATACAAAAAACTGTGGCCAGCAAAAAGGATCATACTCCATTTTACTTGTCAGTTTCTAGGCTTTATATGGAATGTAATTTTTTACATCTTTTTACTTTGTTAATGTTTTAAAATATTTCATGTTCAACTACCAGCAAGTACACAGCTGGCATACTCAAGTACATAGAATTAAAGTACTTTTTATTTATGAGGATTCTAATCTTGCACTGTTGTTCAATGACATAAAGCACCCTTAAAAACATACTCTGTTTCTCTTGAAATAGTTCTAAAGAAACTTAGAGATATTAAAGCAATTTCTATTGTAGTGTATTACTGTGTAGTACAAGAAAGTTTATCTCAACTAAGAAAATTATTCAAGACTAGTTATGAGTTGGTCCACACATAAGCTAACCTCAATTTTTTCCCCTCATGAAGGTGTGGGTTAATACTGCTTAATTTAGCTTAACTAGGCAAGTTTAATTTTGATAGGCACTGAGAATGGATGCCAGCTAGGTAAATCAAGTTGGGGTTGGGGAGAGATAGCCTGGATTTTATCTTGGAAAAATGTCTAAGTTAGATAACACGGCAATGCATTATCCGAGCTTAGTGTACCTATCAAAGGCAAAGGCCTAACTGAAGACTTATTCTCACACACTTAACATAGTCCTTTATTTACATATCACTGACAGGAGAGTGCCAAGAGTCCATAATAAGACAATCTGTTTCTGTGAAATAATATTATAAACTAAAATATGACAAGGTGCACAGTAGCTACTTTCTACTTAAAAAAAAAATATCACAGGTTAACAGTATGTATTGGAAACTTTCCTTTTAATGAACTGTTTTAATGCACATTTTCAGGAATGTAATAAAGCATCTGAAGCCACAGAAAAAATTATGATCTCCAATGAAACTTAAAAATAGACAAACTGGTTCATCCCAAGATATATACAAAAATAATTGGACTGAGAATTTACATGCCAATTTCTACTTAAAAAAAAATTTAGGGACTATTACAAACCACTTAAAATGAAGGTTCACAATGGAAATGCTGACCAACACACAGGCTGGGCAAAAAATGGATTGAGAGTGGCCCTGAGGAGAAGGACTTGGGGCTGCTGGTGGACGAGAAGCTCAACATGAGCTGGCAATGTGCATTTGCAGCCCAGAAAGCCAAACAAGTCTTGGGCTGCATCAGAAGCAGTGTGGCCAGCAGGATGAGGGAGCTGATTCTCCCCCTCTACTCTGCTCTTGTGAGACCCCACCTGGAGCACTGCATTCAGCTCTGGGGCCCCCAACAGAAGAAGGACATGGACCTGTTGGAGCAAGGCCAGGGGAAGCCCACGAAGATGATCAGAGGGCTGGAGCACCTCTCATGTGAAGACAGGCTGAGAGAGTTGTGGTTGTTCAGCCTGGAGAAGAGAAGGCTCTGGGGACATCTTATAGCACCTTCCAGTACCTCAAGGGGGCCTATCAAAAAGCCTTTTGACAGCTTTTAGAGGGACTTCTGACAAGGGCAGGTAGTGACAGGACAAGGGGGAATGGCTTTAAACTGAAAGGGGGTAGATTTAGCTTAGGTACAAGGAAGAAATTCTTCACTGTGAGGGTGCTGAGACACTGGCACAGCTTGCCCAGAGAAGCTGTGGATGCCCCATCCCTGGCAGTGTTCAAGGCCAGGCTGGATGGGGCTTTGAGCAACCTGGTCTAGTGGAAGGTGTCCCTGCTCATGGCAGGGGGGTTGGAACTAGATGATCTTTAAGGTTTCTCCCAATCAAACCATTCTATGATTCCACAACTATACTTCACCAGTGCTTGCTAGACACGTAAATGCTCACACTATGTAAGAATGTGACACATTCTTTGATAAACTCTGCTTCCTTAAACAAAAAAAAATGAATGATCACCTTTCCCAGCTTTACAGCTCAGATCAGGAAAAATTTAATCACAGAAATCCCTATCCTGGATATTACCTGACTTCCCAGAACAGCTTTGAAGCAGGAATTTTTCTAAGCCATGAGTAAAGATTTATTATATGCAGCATTAAGGAGGCAAGAATTACTCTCTTCAATTTTTTGTTAAAAGACCATTCTTTTAAGAGGTTTCCATGGCCAAAAAATCATTGCAAAATTAAATTTCTCTTATCAGGGCAAATCAAAGGCATTTGTTTCACATTCTATCCAATATAATCTGCAAAAATATCAATCTAATCAAGTCACACATAGTTTTCACTACAGTTTAGCAAAAAGTAGTATCTGACTCTCAGAAATGAATCAGATATCTGGGTACAGTAATTTCGGTACAGCAGTCGGCCGAGGCCAAATATGAAATAAAATTCATGGTTAATATAATACACCTTTAGCCTATGCTGTTCTTAAGACTTTTTCACTAGATCCTTTCTACAGGGAATCAAGCAGCTTATTTCTGATTCATGTTTTCTCCTTTTCTGGGAGTGGTTCCCAGTGTAGTAATCCTTGCCAATAGGACCAAATCGTGGTTATTTTAGAAGCATGTTACAGATTTAGTCCCATGATTCAAGCCACCATCTGGTTCTAAAGGGGAAAACCCTTCTCTGTGGAGATATTAACCTAACCTGTCTCCAGTCTACACTAATCATTATGTTAAGGACAGAGTGAGTCCATTAACCCAAATGGAATGGGTGGAGGCTTTGATAAACCAGTAATAACAGGCGTCAGACTAGTCAGAGAGGATTGTTCTTACTTACTTGCTTTCTTATAAAAGGGAACTTTAGGCTCACTCAAGAATTCTGTTTCCACTGGGACTGAAAAACCATGTATTTATTTCCATCAAAGGTAAGCGACTGCGTTTAGTGTAGTGCCCATAAAACAGGAAATAGAATGTTGTTCAACAAAGGTTGACCTGCTCCTGTAGATTTTGGTCAACATTGCTTTTGTTCAGAATGGGAAGCAGGGTTCCTCTAATTGTACCATTCCAATTCTTCTCATTGCAGCCTTTTATATATTCAAATGGATGCATTCATTTAAAGTTGTCAATGCTCTGAAAAAATTGCACAAGCAAAAGAAGTGTTGAGAATTGGAAGAAAGCCAGTGACCTTCAGTAGGAAGAAAAAAAAAAAGCAAGTACAATTCACATTCACAGGGCAACAGTTTTCAAACACAAGTTCCCTAGACCCTGTTCTAGCAGTGGGTTTAAAACAGGCTTAACTTTCATTAAGAACACCATGCAAAGAAATTCAGACAGGAATCAGTTGCAACAACCGCACACTGGACCTTCAGGACTGGGGACTGTGCTCTCGAGTGCCATCTACTGACACCTAAACCATTAACCGACTGTTCAAGCATCTCCTCGTGTACGAGTACTCACGTCAGAGCTCAGAGCATGCATGCAAATACATACTTATTTAGGCTACGCCTATTTTAGTCATATTCTCTTATGAATTTTAGAGTAGGGAAATCCAAGGTGTCTTACAGACTGTTTTTAGAAGGGCGTGCTAATGTAATATTAATACAATCATGTTGGAATTCATCTTTAATGCACACAGTCAGACCACCATCCAACATCCACAAGCATGAGTGCAAATCCTTTTGCCAACCTCTGAGAGTCTATCTGGAGCTCTTAAAATGGGCTTTTCAATTCAAAAGTGTTAGCCAAAGTACATAATTATAGGGAAAACTCTTTATCCCATCTTGAAACAGGCAAGAAGAAAACAGGTTTTCAAGCACACTTTATGGACAAAGGAAAATAAACTGCATATAGCACTATTACAAAATATTTGAATTATTTACTTGCGTTTTCCTTCCACGTATCTCAAAGAATTGTAAGAGACTGAGAAGCATTGTTATCACAATTTTCTACAGAGGAAAACCAAAAAAGGAAACTAAAATGTGGGTGTTTTTTTTTTCTTACAAGCAAGGCAGTTGCTGAAATGGGAAAGTATTTCAGGAATTCTCACTTCTACATGCTATTTTTCAGATCACTGTTTAAAACAGCATATTTGAACTGATTCCTTTCATACTAATTCAGGAGGTTGACATTTTTAAATAGCTGCATACAAATGTCTAATGAAAGATAAATTTACAACCTCTTTGGAAAATACCACTGATACCTAACTGCAGAACTATGTCAAAAAAGAACAGTTACCTTCATTCATAGTACAAATTCATGTCATAAATTAACACTACAAAATGAAGCACGGTTAGTTTCATACACAGCTGTATGAAAGGGTCCCTGCACAATGACCACTATCAGTCTTCAGATACCAACTTAGCTGCAGGTTTGGCTTTCTTTCAATAAGGAAAATATATTTAATATTAAAATACCTAAAAATCTACAAGCATAATAAACCCCCAGTATCCTTAGAAACAAATCTGCATCGCCTGTGTTTTTCACTCCCATGCTGCAACCCAGTTCTAAAAGATGATTCTGCCTGTAACATCTTTTCAGTTTTATAATCTGTTTTTGTAACAAAAAGCTCAAAGAATTCAAAGTGATGTTTTTCTTTTTCTTCTGTTCTCCAAGGTAACTACTCTAAGGGGATGTAATAATCCTAAAAGACTGATTCATTTAGGGGGTAGTGATACCCAACGTAGATGCAAAGGAGATCGAAGGAAAACTCAAAGATGCATTAAAAAAAAGCAAAGGACAAGACCCTGAAACACTTGAAGACCTGCCCTAACATTAATAGCTAACATAAAATATTGATACCTCTGAAACAAAGCCAAAAAAAAAATCAGGTAGGAAGATCTAGCCAAATGGCCTTCCTGCAGATGAAAAGCAGTGTGCTACAGCACTTACAAAAGGGCAGTAATAGGTGTTTTGGGAACATCCAAGCTGATGCATTCTCTAGCCAAAAGAGGACTGAGCTTGTTACACAATTTAACCCTTTCCAACAGCATTAGTTTGGACCCTTATCAGAGCACTGCCTCTCAACCACTCTCAGCATGCACCAAGACTTAAGAAAGTGATACTTGCCATAGTGTTTTCTATGTAACACCCAGTGAACTAGGAACAAACCATCCCACGACTCAGCTACATGCTGCTAGTATGGATAAGATCACTGGGAAGGCGGAACTGTTTGCACTGTGACAAAGCTAAACTAGATGGTGCCATTCAGTGAGGTTACCTCTGAGGAAGTACAGAGTAAGGGCTGTGACTGCATAGACAGGCAGATTGAAAACAGGACCAGAGTATGCACAGCTTCCTTCTGTCTAGCTCACCACACACCTCTCCATTAAGAAATAATAATGCCTATTACAATTGGCCTTAACAGGCTTTGCCAGTTTGAACATAAAATGAAACTGTACTGGTTTTAAATAGGGTATTGCTGCTGTACAAGCATAAATATTTCATTAATAATGTATTTTTCAAGACTATATGGATCTCTTCTTAAGTTGTGATTTGGTGATATCTTTTTTTGCAACAGCAAGCTTTGCTCATTTGTTTCCTGGTAGATAAACTTCACCGTTCAAGAAAAAACATTATACATGCCCTCCCAGTACTGATATTCCATTACTGTTTCTTTCACTGAAGAAAGTGAGCAAAGGAAGTTACTGGCCTGTGATTTGGAAACTCCCTTGCCTACCCTAAGCCATGAGGCTGTAAACACAGCTCTTCTGCAGGCTCTGTTCCACATTTGTGAGGTAGAGATAATAGCAACTCCGTGCTTGCTTCACAATAGTGGTGTGAAGTTAAACACAATAAACCCTCAGGAACACTGTGGTCATAAGAACAGTAAAGTAGCAAAGGCAAAAAGTCAGGGCATATTTATTTTGCTGGCACAGTGCTGCTCTCAGAGTAAGTAAACACATCCTTAGTGTAATGACAGGTAGGGTTGCAAGTGAGATGCAGCTGGCCTGTTGCTTTTAACTGGTATTGTTACTGTTGCTAGCTTTTCAGGACACTGCAATCAAATAATTATTGTTTCCTTGGTTGCCAACTATTTTTCTTTTATTAGTAATACTGATCTTTGTTTGTTCTTCTTCCTCCCATGGGAAATTTCAACATGCCTCCAGAAGGGATGTTGTATGACTCTCATTTATAATGGGATGACTCCCTTTCTTCCCAGGGGAGACTTTCTCTTTCCATTTTTTTCCCCTCTGTATTTGTAGATGGGGACACCAAGTCAAATCTCTGCTGTGTTCACATTCATGTGATCTGAACGAGACGAACAGATCAGTTCTCATACATTTGCCTAGGAGACGTACAGCTGAAGAGAATTCATCTCAGACACCATTCCATTTAAACTGTTTAACATTCATTCTGGGAACATTAGCAACAGACCATACAGAAAAGTAGTATCGAAAATACATTTTTGTGGTTTTTTTTCTTTCCTTAATGCAGTGTGTGTTTCCTGAGGGTTTGCATCCTTCATTTCTTTGCTTTTTTGCTCTTCACTTCCTACTTGTTTTCTCACCATGCTCATTCCTTTCTCACCAATGCATGCATTTTACTGCCTGTCCCCAATCTTACTCACTCACAGCTTATTTCATGTGGGTTTGTCCTCTCTAGTTACCTCCCTCAACCCCCACCCAATCATCCTCTTTCAGGTATGTAGTTTACTTTGCCTTCTTATCATGAGCTACTACCCTCTGTTCTAGAAAATCCTTTTCTTTCACTAGGTCATCATATACTTCTGTCACTCTCATTTGTAGCCCCTAGCTCCACTACTGGCAACTCCTGCTGACGGCAGATGTCACAATCAGCTGCAAGCCTGCTCTTGGCTCTAAGCCTGAGGGAAGCACCAGACTTTTTTCACATTTGCTCTTTGCAGCATCACTTTTATACAAATGCAGCAAAGTCACCTTTTCCTGAAGTACAACTTCGTAAGAGACTTTCAGGTCTCTCTGCACCACCAAGACTGAATACCTGTAGAAACAGCTTGAGGAAAAATTGCAGACAATGCTATCTGGCGGGGTGAGTAAGTGTGGATGGCATTTTGCCTTGGGAGTCCTGTTTTGAGCAGTCGGAGCATGTCAGTGCATTATTTCATTGCCTAATATACACAGCAGGAGCTCCAGCCTTGAGTGTGCAGACGAACCTTCATCATACCAACCCTAAGCTACATTCATCCTCCCCCACCATCCAGTGCAATACTTTCATCTCTTCCCATGCCTCCTGTGCCGTTCAACCTCAGCATTACCTTCCCCCACCCATTTCTACTACTTACCTTTGGCAAGCCAGGAAGAATACCTAATTGTCCAACGAGGAGCTAAATGAAGACAGTCTAGGGTGTGCTAACTCATCAACCAACTAGCAGGAAAGTCTACAAATTCAGATTGGCTAGATATACCAATGCTATATAGATTCAGATTGGCCAGGTGCCTATCTACCCGATGCTGGCAGCCGCATACCAGTCTTCTAGCCTGCAAAAAAATGGCTTAAGGGGCTATGTCTGTATAGATCCAATGTACGAAGTAATTGCGTCAACTTTTGGCCTGTGCCTTCTACACTATCTATGTGCTCCTGCACAAAGAAGTAAACACCAAAGGACTTGCTAACTCAGCGCTACGTGACATTAGCGGTTATACCTGCATTAGTAAGTAGCACTTTTCAATAGAAAGTCTGTGAACTAATGCAATGGCTGCTGAGAACCAGATGCCCAAGCTATATGCTTTTGGGAAGAGCTTTACTTTCCCCTAGCTCTAGACCAGTATTGCAGACTGAAAGATCAATAGCAGATGGAGTCTTAGAATACATCATGCAATTTCAGAGAAACATAGAACGGTTCAGGTGGAAAGGACCTCTGGAAGTCACCTTGTCTAACCTGCCTTGCTCAAGCACAGCCACCTGGTTGCCCAGGGCCATGCCCAGAATATCTCCAAGGATGGAGATTCCACAACTTCTCTGGACCTGTACCAGTGCTGGGCCACCCTCACAGTAAGAAAAGTGTTTTGTTATGTTTGAACAGAACTTACCAATTTCAGTTTTTATTTTAGACTTAGTTTACCCAGTCTGAGACCACTCCAGTGCAATCAAATTAACATTCAAGAGATTTATTTCAACAGCAAAAAAAACCTAGCTGAAATGCTAATGTAGATTCATTCACTGGTGGTTCTACTACAACCATGTGCTGCCACCCATATTCACAATCAGCAGTGCCTGACTTTACAAAGTGGTGTTTAATACAATATTTTTTTAAATGTATCAACATGGTATGGGCAGTTTTCTTTTTCCGTAGCTGCTTCCCTGTCTCCAAAAACAGGACACAAAGAAAAACACAGAGAACTGTCTAAATACAAATATAACACTATGCTGTGCATTGCAACAGTTTAAACCATAGAAGATACGCTTCATCCACTTGGTAATAATGCAAGTAAAATATAAAGGAGAGACCAGTGCATTCCCTTCCACATTTACTTCACTTCCCACATTACCAAGACTGTATCCCAAGAATTCATAAAGCTGCAATTAGCATCTGTGGCAGAAACCTGAAAACTTATCAAACTTGTATGCCAATACAAAACACTATCAATGACCAGTAACCACATACACATTGATGTTAGCTGTATCTCTAAAGTAGTACATCTAGGCATTACACAGTCCATGCATTTAGAAGCCTATCCCGCTCTAACACTTTGCCATCTCAGACACAGACCCAAACAAACCAGGCCTGAAGCCAAATTTTGAAATCAACGCACAGCAAGGCTGATGGCATATTAAATACACTGTGCACAGACTCTACAGAGTGTACAGCCACGTACAGCATAACACAACACTACACAAGCAGTGGGTTAGATGCTATGCACGCTGAGGGTGCCCAGTGTTCAGAGCTTTGTGATCAATCAAGACAGGCCTGTTCTAGTATTGCTGAAGTCACGATTATGATTATAGCTCTGTGGCAGATCATCAGTTTGGACACTGAAGTCAGCCAGGTCACTCATGAAAATACAATTCCGTTTGACCTGCACAACTGCTATCATTGCAGTTGAAAAATTATCAAACCATCTACAGACAACTACTACTGATACAATTTAGGAATAAAAGATTGAGGAACAATAATACAGTCAAATGACACATGCCACCATGTCTTCCAAAGACTTGAAGTCTTCCAAAAAGAGTGGAGAGACATTCTAATAAAAACTCCCAGAATGATGGACTTCAAAATGTTTATTTCTTGCTAGTATTTACTCTTCAGATCACTAGGAAAAATATCTACAAGTACAGTCTCTCAGCTTTTCCCATTTTAATGAGATTTTCACAAAAAACTTTCAAAAAGTTTAAAAGCTTTTGTTAAAATTAAACTGTATAACACTGCATCATGTCCAAACGCTTTATTCCTTCAACCTGTAACCTAACTAGTCAGGGAAATGTATTAATTAATCAATTTGCAAAATGAAGTGCTACTTTTGTGAATACAGGAGACAGAATCTGGCACTCGAAAGACTTCCTGCTAAACTGGCTTGCCCATATAGACAGTATATTTGTCCTACACTTTTTAAGAAAACATTTTAGGAAAGTAGTAACTGTTATTTTCTGCCCATTAATATGTGCAAATTTTAATTTTAGAGTTCATCAATTTGCATGGTGGTAAGAAAAAAGAAAAATATTTCAGCTGACCTTTTTTGATAAAATTTTAACAGAATACCTATTAACATACAAAAACGCTTCAGGGTCAATTCCTATTAATTGTGGTAGCACTGATTTAATTTTTAAGTGTACGTAGGATGCTTTTCCCATACCTGCAACCCTATTTTTACCATAAACAAGTTGCTTCTTGACTACTTTTGTAAAAAAACATAATCACTCCCAGTCATTTTCATATTCATAGGGAAAAAGTGGTACTGCTAGATATATTAGTGTGTTTAAAGAAATTGTGTGTGGGGGGAGGGAACAGGAAAAGTTCTAGTTATTAATAAAATATGCAAAATATTCTGGATATAGAATTTCCACAGCCAGTACTTCATCCAAATAGTTTTTCAAAATCAAACAAGAATTAGGAATGCATAAAGTACTCATGCTAACTAGGAGTCACCAAGCCAAGCGGAAATACTCTACAGGGAGGCATGGCTGTCGCCCCGTTAAAGCCAAGGTGTCTGAGTCAACACCACAAGGGTGGCATCTCCATTTATTTAGGAACCAAAAATTAGAGTCCTGCCCTGAGGGCAGTGCCTACAGTAGCCTTTGAAGAACTGAGCATGGCTCATCCCTTTTGAAACACAGCTGCTGTGGGAGGGAGCATGTTATGCAACACCCAGGCAGTTACAGCATCTGCCAGTTTTTGTGCTCTAGCTCTCAAGATTAGCCGTTTCTTTTCTCATGATTATTTAGCAAAACTCAAAACCAGTCTTTTGAATAGACTTACATCCTGGGCAACTTGCTCCCCCCTTTCCAGAGTACCACAGTCCTTAGGGTTACAATCATGTTGCCTCCTGCATCTGAACATGTCTATTTTGTGTTTTGTGAAATCCGCTTGGTTTCAGCTGAGGAAGCAGAAGGGGACTCTGCCCCTAACTCCCTTCTCACACTCCTCCAGCCTAGACACTGGCCTGGTGATTAACATACTGTCATGGGAAGGAAGAGACATTGATATGAATGAGGACACACCTGAATCTAATTTTCTTGCTTGTCCAACTAGTCTAACCACAATGCTAACCACTGGATCATGAGCAACCTGGTTTGGAATAACACTGTCCATTGCTACTCTGGTTTGGGTGGGGGTTTTTTTGTTTTTTAGGGTTTTTTTTAAAGGAAATACCCAAGTATTCACATTGGATCAGTCCCTCATGAGGCTCAGATGACACCTCAACTCGTTTCTGACTGGCTTAAGGCCCTAGCTACACATACCAAACACTACAATTGCTATGAAGTCTTTCAGATAAATCAGAATATGCCTACAGAATTAAAGTAGCTCTGCGATTGTGCAGCTGCTGAGGAAGATTGGTTGGATTTTTACTAATGTCTGTCTTCAATGAATCAAGTCTTAGGTCAGATATAAATACTTACATGTAATATTAAACCTGCATACTCCATATAGTATGAATAATTTTAAATAGATGTTTATTATTAGGAAAAGGCATATCAGTATGAATACACAGCCAGTAGATCAGTATCTCAAGTTACAATCAAAACTTGTATCCACTAGTTTTAATAGTATTCAAGAGCTTTTGTATAGGACCTAAATGGACTAGGCAATGTGAACAAAGCAAGTGAATGAACGTTCCTTTTCCTTTCTTCCAAGTAGATAGAAGAAAGTAGTCCAAACATTCAAAAAGTGGTAAGAGGATTTACATAAAAATTGTAAAATGTCCTGTGACATTTGATAATTAATGTAATTTAAAAATTCCCACATTGATCATTATTTGGAAATTTTATTTATTTTCTAAAACTAAATCCACATGGGAATGAAAACGGATATTGTTTTAAATTAATTAGATCATCATACATCCACACACTAGTCCTGATTACTGAAGCTGTGCCTTTTTTCATATACAAATTACAAAACACTTTCAACAGCATTCTGTATAGTATTGTTAATTTTCCAAGGATATGATTATCACTGGAACATATGGAAAGAGTATTTCAGCTAAAAACTATACTTATATGTACAGTCTACCCAGCCTTTCTCTATAGGTACAAAGTGAAAACCCTTCCCATTTATTTAATTTCTCATTGTACAAGGTTTCCTCTCCATTCTTGCAATTAAACAGGGTTTTTTGGTTTGGTTTTTGTTTGTTGGGTTGTTTTTTTTTCCCTTTTCAAAGGAGTCCTTTGCAGCAGCAGTTTTAATGACTTTCACTCAAGTTTTAGAAAAGATACTTCTCTTTCTGCCAACTGTTCCATGCTCCTGCCTTGCCTTCCTCACAGCTGTTCTGCCAATCTCCTAGATGCTTCATCTCCCTACCTCTGCATCTTAACAGCTCAGAACCCCAGAGCTTGCTAAAAGAGAAACAAAGCAGCTGACAGGGTACATATAAGCAAAACAAGCAACTTTGCCATTAGGTGTAACAAAAAAAAAAGTTACTAAGTAATAAGATTTCCACACCTGCATAGCTTCTGTGATCTATGTGACATAAATCACAGCACTGACTCGATCTTAAAAAAAACAAAACAAAACAAAAAAACAACCAAAACCACCAATCCTGTATACATAGTTTCTGACCTTATAATAAACTCAGGCTAAAATAGCTACTTTGGAAGAACCAACACACATTTAAACTACCTTTTTTTTTTTTTAATACCTTTCAAAAACTTAGCTCTTTCTGTGCTACTCCTGCCTTCTTACTATTTTGATCCAGACTATGCCAGATGACAGTAAATTATATACCAAACGCCTTATCCTATTATGCTCTTGCTCTTTCTCTACTTACTCTCCAGACTCCTTCCATTTTAGACCTATTACAAACATCTTACATCCAGCTGTGCCACACTAACACAACCTGAAGTAATCCGCCTTTAATCTCCCAAGATTCCTCTTGACCTAGCTAATGACAAAAGTGATAGTGTAAGTGAAAGTATGTATGATCTGGAGATTATCAGAACACAGTATCTCCACAGAGCTACCCCCAAATGCCTACAGGTTGAGAGATTTCATGGGATGATAGTAGCCAAGGTAAAGAAGGGTAAGGTGCTTTAATTTTGCCATTTGGCTGTCAAATAAGGTGTTTTCCAACTCTAAGGAAACTGGTTTAAGCATCAAATTATGCGTTTTAATATACTGAGATATATTAAAATGGAGAAAAATAATGCAAAACCACAGGAGTGCATAGAAATAAAGTATGGCTACCAAATCATGAATAATACAGATTTACACGTGATTAAGAAAACTTTAAAATCAAATATTATTTAATCCAGAAAAAAATTACAATCAAGTACTGAAAATTTTACACAGGAACTGACATGGGAAATGACCACCATCTTTTTCAATTAACTGAAAGAAGAAATAAAGTTATTTAACAAAACAAGGTTCTTGAATTTAGAATTTATTAAAACTTCTTTTTGGTACTGTAATTTCATACCAATTGTAATTACACCTTGGAGTAAAAAAACCCCTAGTATTAATATTTTATTACTACTAAGCCAAGAAAAATAAGGTGATAGGATACAAAAAAACCTACCAAACTTCAAAGTAAAAAAGAAATCAGATAGAAATGTTCTACTAGTTTGTCAGCTCTCAGAAACATATTTTTTAAGAGGAAAAGGAGCTTCTTCTAGAAGTAACATAATTTAGTCCTCAGAAACAACAAAGTAAACAAACTAATGATCATAACCACTAAGCAGTAAAAATCTCATGCTCTTAATTCACGTTTTTTAAAAAAAAAAATATATGGAGCAAGACAATAATGGATTGGGGAAAATGATATCATTATACTCATAAATGAATTATCTCATAAAATATTGTATATTGCATTTTATAGCTGTGATGAATCAGTATTACTAAATAGGAATAGAATTCTGCAGTTCAAATTGCTATTTCCTCAGACAACCAAGGTGCTAAATATAGGTTCTGTTAATAGTCATTTACCAAGCAGAAAACTCATCTTATGGTGAATATTTTTAAAACTCATTTATACTTATAACTGACTGTAAGACAATTAGCGAAATCTCACCCACCCCTTTTTTTTTTTTTTTTTCCTACATTCCAGTTCAGGTTTGGTACATTCAGTATGGGATGTGGTACTAACAAAACTATGTCAGAACTGTTAACCAGAACCTGTTGTATCATAGAATTTAAAAGCTCCAGTACGCAAGTGCAGCCAAGCTGCTGTAGAAATTGTGTTAGCTGGAAACTCACCTACCCAGTCTGGAGCTAGAAGGTATGATTGTCAACTTCTTTAGTTACCTGTTGCATGAACTTCCCTGGGGCTAGAGACAAACAAGTGCACCTAGGGTCTGTAACTCTGGAATTCCTGTCATGCAGGTTTCACAATGTCCATTACTCTGATGTTACTTGCAAAGTGGTCTGTCAGAAACATGCTTCAATTTTGTTTATTTTGTTTATTTCTGGTACTAATTACAATAAGTCTGAATTTTAAAATAAGAAAGTTGTCCAAGAAAAATAAGACAAGTTAGACGAACGAATTAGATGAAAAAACCTTTATATGAAACTAGATTTTGTCCACTGTCTAAAGGAACATTTTGGAAAGTGTACTTAAACTTATTAAAAACGCAGACCTATTAAAAAAAAAATTAAACCAGAAATCGTGAACGATATCAAGGAGAAAATTTCCACTGAAAATAAAGAGGAAGCTTAACTATCTATAGCTTGCACTAGTTCACCTAAGATCAAGAATAACATCAGTTCCAAGTTTTGTTATGGCACAAAAAGACTAATGATTGCTTGTGTGGCACAACTGGGATAAAAACCTTTGTACAGGGACAAAAAACCCTCATACAGGAACGCCTAATGAACCACTTGTTCATGTACTCTGCCTGACCTGAAGCTGCTTCCTTTGTCTACAAACCTGTTGTTAAAAAACAATAACGTGTACAGGTAAACTCACCCTATGGTAGTGCAAATACAGAGTCACTGTGCCACGTTAGAGATTAGGTACCATGAAACAGATCCCAGTGACAATGTGGTTCAACAGAACACTCCAAAAAACTAGTTTTCACAGTTTATTGGGGACTTTAATGGCTTTTCATAACTTCTTTAATCTGCAGTGATAATTCGCTCTGTCCTCTATATCAAAACAAAAAAATCAACAACCGAAAAGAAAAAAAGAAAAAAGCTTTAAAAAAACTTTAGTTAAAGAAAAATACGCTAATTCCTACTTTGTGGAGCACCGCGGCCGTGGATGCGGGGCCACCCCCACAGGCCGCAGCCGCCCGGACAGCGCGGCGCGGGGCACCGGCCGAGGGTCACCGGCCGAGGGGCACCGGCCGGACGGGGCACTCCCGCGGGCAGCCCTTGCTACAGACATGGGCAGCCCACAAAACACCCACAGACGGCACTGCACCCACCGGCCTAGTCCTTACACGTTTCCCGCTCCTGGCCGCTTCCCCAAGCGACCTTCCGGGCTAGGTGGGCCTCCAAGTGCCTAAAGTCCCCCTTACCTTTCCCGCCTAAGTCCCCCTCACCGGGGGCTACGGGGCTGCCCTCACTGCGGCTGGGCCGAAGCACGACCGAACCTTACTGCACTACACTGCACTAACGGCAAACGTGCCTACAGCGCGGCAAAGACGCTACTGCTGCTGGGGACACTGGCGAGCAAAGCAGGTCCTCAACTACCAGCCGACCCCAAACAACCGCATCCTGACCCCCTGAACCGCCCCGAGAACAAATAACCTCCCCTAAACGCCTCCGCCACCGGCAACCGCTGCACGCCGAACGTACGCTGTACGCATGCGCGAAATAGGAGCGCCACCGAATGAGGCTTCCTCTCCGAGTGACGCTTGCCATTGGTTGCCGAAAATGAACGAGTGCTTTCGTGCTTCTCCGGTGTGACTCTAAAGTCTAAAGGCGGGGGGGGGGGGGGGGGGGGGAAGAGGGAAGCAAACGGCTCGAACGCTGCGCAGTGTATTGTGGGGCGGAAGAGGAGAGTCACCGCTCTGCTAGGGCCGCCATCTTGCCTGCGTCCGGACTTGCTCCCGTTTTCGGGGCCTGCTCCTTCTGCTCGCAGCGCAAAGCGGTGGAAACGGAGAGGACGAGGGGCCCGCCCGAGCGGTGCCGATGCGTGTAGAGCCTCCTCGCACCTCTCTCGAGCGCCGCTAGCGAAGGGGGCGGGGGTGGTCGGGCGGTCGCTGGCGCGGCCTCTCCTTTCCTCTGCCGGGATGGGTCGGTCCCGCAGCCGTAGCTCGTCCCGCTCCAAGCACACCAAGAGCTCTAAGCACAACAAGAAGAACCGGAGCCGATCGCGATCCCGCTCCCGGGAGAAGGAGCGGGCGCGGAAGCGCTCTAAGTCCCGGGAGAGCAAACGGAACCGGCGCCGGGAGTCCCGGTCCCGGTCCCGCTCCAACACGGCACCCTCCTCCCGCCGCGACCGGGAGCGGGAGCGCGATCGCGCCTCCTCCCCGCCCGATCGCATCGACATCTTCGGGCGCACGGTGAGCAAGCGCAGCAGCCTGGACGAGAAGCAGAAGCGGGAGGAGGAGGAGAAAAAAGCAGAGTTCGAGCGGCAGCGGAAAATGTGAGCCCCGGGCCTGGGCTGGGGGTTCGGGGGGCGGGGGTGGGGGGTGGGGGTGAGGGGAAGGGGGAGAGAAGGAGCCATGCTGTGCCCCGGGCGCCTTTCTCTCCGTGCCTTCCTCCTCCAGACAAGGGCAGCCTGCGGCTGAGGTAAAGGCGCTGAGGCCTAACTCCTGCCCGTTTTCCCGCCATCCTGCCCTCTCCTAAAGCCGGGCTCCCGCAGGTGCGTTGGGAGCCGCCCCCTCGGGACGCGAGCCTCCCGCACGCTGCCTGCCTCGCCGCCCGCTCTGCTCGCAGCCCTTGCGCCGCTGCTTTCCTGCGCTGCTTGTAAACTTCGCTCTGCGCAGGGGCCCTCCGCGCCCCGGTGGCTTTGTGCTGCACTGCCACACTGCCTGCCCCTCCCCTTCGTGGCGTGGAGCTGGTTATGCGTCGAGCGGAGGCATCTGGAATTGCTCGACTTAGGGTTTTAAGAAGTACCATGCAACGATTATATTAACACTGAGGGTTTTTTTTATTTTCTTGCCAAATGGGACAGTGAGATCCGGTGACTTGTTTTATTTGAAGCCTTTTCTTTTTTATGTTTTCATTGCGGGGAATGTGGTTATTTATAAAGTCTACAAAGATAGATAAATTCTGTTTTAATGAATGTTGGATGTGCATTAAGATGTTTAGCAATATTGTTAAGTTATGAAAGAGATCTTTATGCAGCAGAGAGAACAACGGTTTTAACACTTGTGATAAGAGAGATTCTTGCTCTTTGAATGTTGCCCTTGCTCCTTGGAGCGCTGAATCCAGAAGTAGCACTTGTTTGTATGTGTGAAGCCAAGCAGTTCTGTTAATTCTCAGGTGGACCTTTGAGTTTTATTTCAGCGATATTGTTCTAATGAAATACTAATTTCAGTTCAGAAGGCTTGATCACCACAAATTGTCACTTGAATTTTTGTTTCTCGATAACCTCCTTTGCTGACTTCAGAATTTGATAGTGATGTCATCAAAAACTTTCACAGTAACACAGACACCTGTGAAAATGTTGAAGGCTTTTTGTGTCATTGATCCTAATTTTGTGGTTTATAATTTTATTCAGTACCTAAATTAATAGAAGTGTTCCATACATATCTGTGATAAAGAACTGGAATGTGCTTAACAGTTGGAGAATACAGTGAGTGGTTTATTTGGTATTCTAGAACTGTTTTAGTTCATATGTAAGTAATTTTTCTATACAGGTTTTGAAATTTTAAAATACTCATGAAGACTCTGTAGGAGGAATATGACATTTGAGTGACATTGGCAACAATAGTAAACTTTTTAAGGGAGAAACAGTATCAGAAAAGATTTGGTATAGAATTTTGATGCTTCTAGAATACACTTTAAATTTCAAAAAGGAAAAGCAATAAAAGTTAGAGTAGAAAACTGGTAGTTGAATAAGTCATGTGTAAATTGTGTTACATATGTTAACATATACTCGTGTTAGTGAAGGAAAGCAGTACTTTCTTGTTGACTGAATTAACTAGTGGATAATTCATATATTGAAAGTGACTTTCTTCTCATGTCTGTTAAAATCTTAATACATAGCCTAACTTCTGCTTTTTCCTATAATGCTAGTTTTCTATAAAGGCCTTGTGAATATAATGGTTCTTTTCCCTCAGAAGTCTGCTGAAATGTGAGCAGTTTGTTTTCTGGAGATTTTATAAAATTAGTCTTTCAGAAGTAAATGGAGCTTAATAAAAATACTTGTACATTAGTGAATTTATCTGTTTCTCTGGAGGTCAGGGTGGTAAATTTACACCTATATATAGGGTAGTCTTAAGTCCCTACCCTTTAAAAAAAAAAAAAGTTTCATATAAACTACAGAACAAATGGTTGAGATTTATGTCTGTGTATTTGATTTTCTTGATAAACTCAAAGCCATCATATATATATATATATATTTGTAATATTGTCTTTGCCTGTGAATGTGAAAATATGTTTGCTTGGTTTAATTAAATTTGAATGGAATTTGTTGGGGTTAGGATTTAAACATGTGCAGGCACAGTGCTTTAATTTGAGTACATTGTCAGTTGCTGAGGATATTTGAAAACTTACTTCAGACATGAGTGTCAGGGGTATTTTTGTATGTATGTATTATCTTAATTCAGTTAGCTAACTTTTATTCCAGATTTCCCTGATGTTAGATGTAAAGCTAAAATAGTTGAATAAAACATGTGAACATGAGCCTTCTGAAGAATGATTTCTGTAGAACAGCCTCTTACCTACACTAAGCTTTATCAGTACAGGACAATGAGAGTACTCGCTGCTGAATAAATAGTCAGAAGAGGGAATAAAAACCTTTAAAAATAAAAGGGTATTTAGTATATAAAGGATGTTTAAGAATTTGTCCAGAGAGGATCATAGGTAGTGGCATGGCAGAGTCACAGTAACAGGATAAGGTTGATGCATTTTTCTGGATGGTGGTAGTGATCTAGGTTTTCATTTTGGTGGGGTTTGTTTGTTTGTTTTTCTGAAAAAAAATCACCTGAAGGTATTTTGTGTTGCTTCAGGAAAAGTGAATGCTGGCCTAATGTTCTACCAGCTAAGTTTCTTATCTCTTGAGGAACATAAGAAGGGTAATTGTCTTCTGGGGCTGAAAGTTGGTAAGTTGAGGGTTCCAGAACTTTGTACTGAAGGAGATAGACTGTCCGTTAGGTTCAGTACACTTTTGAAAAGAGGATACATGTACAATGGAAACTGGAAGCTTTTTCACCTCAATATTTCACATGTTTATCTAGATTAGTAATCCATATTTCATTATCTTCCTATTGCATATGTGCACATTATACACTGGGAAATCAAAATGTTAATAAATCCCGTAACATTTTTTTTTCTTTTTAAATTAGTTAGGTTTATGTCTCTCAATATAAATAAGGTAGGAAAATGGAAAAATTATGAAAATGACAGGATATTAAGATGTTACAACAGTAGTTGTTATTCTAAATCCTGGTTTCTGAGGCTGACGGGCCAGAAGATAAGTTTTTAAGACTGTTCTGTACTTCACAGAATACTTAAAATGAAAGTTCAGTTTCAAGGTTAAAAAGAACAATCTTCTTCCCAAAGCCCACAATAATTCTGTATAAATAGTACTATATGAAAAATAGCTATACAATATTTACTTTTATTGGTCTTTGGATATCCAGTTGCCATTTGTACTAGCAGTTACTACCTGAAAGATTTTTTTCTGATTTGGTAATAAACCTGCAAATTGACCTAATCTTTTTGTATCCTTTTTAGTGAAAACTTAAAACAATGATCAGGTTAAGTGATAATCCTGCTGCTAAATAAAAATAAAGACAAGATGACATTTGAAAGTATTTCCAAAATTCAGATCATGAAAAACTGTGAAGTTTACAGGGATTTGGTTAGTGCTTGGTATTGGTATATTTTATCTTTCTTGGATAATTACAGTAGCAACAGAGTGCTGCAATTAAGAGGTTAAGGACAGGTGAGGTACTTAAAATTTGATAAGGGAAATGATTGGATAACTAGATTAGAGATACAACACCTGGAATTCTTGTTAAAATTTTCAAATTACATATGTTACTACTTCTGTCTTCTATTTTAGTTATTAGAGATTAGTTTGATGCCTTTGAGGTGAGGGCTTTAGGACAAGATTTTACAAGAGATTATTGCTACATACAGCCTAAAAATGAGACCATTTAAATTCCTGAAGGGTAAAGGATAGCCAAAGTTTGGTGTGGTATTATTTTTTTTTCTTCTTTTTTTTAAACTTTTTTCTCCCCCCTCGCTCCCCCCGCCCCCCCCCCCCCAAAAAAAAGAAAAAAAAAAAGAAAAGAAAAGATCAAGAAGTAGTATGATAAGCTGTCTCCTTAAACTTAGTCCCTTGAGATGTGGAGAGATGCTAAATATGGTATGGTCTGAATGGGTTCCCTGCACTGGGAACACCGATTGCCTGAATATTCACTTTCTTTAAATGTAGGGCAAAACATTCTTTAAATATATATGATCTGTGTGTATAAGGTATAAAATATTAAAAGTGATTCAGTAGCGTGGCTGCTGCTGTGTACTTGAAAGAGTTTGTTTCAGTGCATTCATTGTTGATAGAAAAGTAATCCTTGTGTTTGCATTTTGTAGTCGTCAACAAGAAATTGAAGAGAAACTCATAGAGGAAGAAACTGCTCGAAGAGTGGAAGAGCTTGTGGCTAAACGTGTAGAAGAAGAGTTGGAGAAAAGGAAGGATGAGATTGAGCGAGAGGTTCTCCGCAGGGTGGAGGAGGCTAAGCGCATCATGGAAAAACAGTTGCTCGAAGAACTCGAGCGACAGCGACAAGCTGAACTTGCAGCACAAAAAGCCAGAGAGGTAACGCTCGGTCGTTTGGAAAGTAGAGACAGTCCATGGCAAAACTTTCAGTGTCGGTTTGTGCCTCCTGTTCGGTTCAGAAAGAGATGGAATACAGCAAATCTAATTCCCTTCTCGTATAAACTTGCATTGCTGCGAAACTTAATTTCTAGCCTATTCAGAGGAGCTCACTGATACTTAAACAGTTATTCTCCTAAAACCTGAACAAGGATACTTGATTTTTAATGGAACTGACCTACATATTTCAGAATTGTTTGAAACTTTTGCCATGGCTGCAGGATTTATCAGCGGTCCTTTCATTTTTGGGGAAGGGTATTGAAAATCTGTAATTATGTATCCTTCATTTGTTTCATTTTGTTTACCTAGACTGTAAGAGGCTTTTGCCTTCAGTCAGGCAAAAAGCAGGGTCCAGCAGTGAGCTGCAGTACCTGTCTAACAAATAGGTGTCTTAACTCTTTGTTTAAAATGAACATTTTCCTTGAGCATACATTGGACTAATTCTGGGACTTCGAGCATAAGCCCATCCATGTCTTCACGAAGGATCTATGTCCAAATCATGATATCCATTTTTAATAACTACTAACAACTCCTTTTTTTTCTCTAGAAGTTATAAAAGAGCAGGTTGCCCTTGTCTGAAGTCAAGCTGAACATGTGACTTGGGGTTGTTTTTTTTTTTGTTTGTTTTTGGTTTTTTTTGTTTGTTTGGTTTTGGTTTTTTTGGTTTTTTTTTTCATCAGCAGCTGGAGCAGAAGCTGAAAATGTCTTTCTGTGAGACAGTAACTTGCTACTAAAGGCTTTGATGCCTGCCTGCACCAATCATTCCAGGATCCAGAAATTTCAAGACAGACTTTAAACTGTAATGGAAATTTCTGCTAAATAATCATAAGTCTCAAATGCCTTTTTCAGTCTGTACCTCCTACATAATTTATTTTAAATTACTATTTTGATTGGCTTACAAAAGGAAAGACAGTAGCAATGAAGCTTTCTCCTCCATACTAAACATGACTTGTCTGTAACATAGCATCTTTAAAAAAAAAAAAAAGACAAAAAAAACCCCAAAACCGGAACAGTGAGTTACAACAAATATTAAGAGTATTAAATTACACTTGTTTTACAAATTCAAACCTTACCGTGAAAGAACTTAAGTTGAATTTAGATGTCTGTAGTCAGCGTACATTTCATATATAGAGGTTCTCATTTGATCAGATGGATGACTTTTTTTTTTTTTTTTTTTTCCCTATTGTCAGTGTGATGTGGAGAAGTCCCATCAGTTTTTTATAATGCAGAATAAACTTCCATGCCTGGAGTGAGGTGTGCTAGCTAGTAGCTGGTTACTAGTCATAGTAAGAAGTTTTCTCTTCGTATGCTTGCTTTGTTCGTATTAACTTTTTTTTCTTACACAGACACAATCTCTGGCTAACTTTAAATCTTCCAAATATTAAAATAATTGGGATATATATTATGTGAACTGAAAAACCTCAAAAAACTTTCACGCAGTCTTCATATTTATGAGTTGCATAACAAAGTTCCATAAAATTCACCAAGAAAACAAGAATTACAAGGCTTTATTTCCTGATCTTGCCTTCCCTGGACTCCTGAATTTCAAGTTCAGACTGCAAATGACAGTTTCAGCTGTCTTAAAATTGTCAAAATACTGAATGTTTAGTCCATTCTCCCCATGAAAGAAGCCCATAGCTCCATGAAGTATGGATTACCATTTGTATTTTTCACTAACAGTAAATGTATTTTTCTTATTAATTGTTTGCCTTAGGAATGATTTACATATTTTTGTTCCTTCTTATCATAAACATCTGCATTCCTCAGCTCAGCCTTCCTTGTATGTTGTTTCTTTATAAATGGTTGAGCTGCTGATGCAGGTATTGCCAAGCTAACAGTACAAATCATTTTAAAGAGGAAGCTGGCGCGTATGGCAGCCGAGGAGCACACTCTGCAGGACACTGGACAAGACAGTAAATATTCAACTTTTAATGCTGATTAAAGGAGTATAGGTAAAGAATACGTAGGTATACTTAATTGGTGAGACAAACTATTCACTTTATTTATATTTTCTATATTACTTTTTAATTTGGTAAATACTATCCAGTTTTCGTAGTTGTCCTTGTTGATTTGTGTGATAATAAAATTCTAGTAATAAATTGTCAGGATTCTGTGATTAGGGAGGGTTTAGTTGGTTGCTGTTTGGACTGGGCGGGATGATTTAAATTGAGTACTAGAAACCAGTTTTAGTGGCTGCACAATTTACCGTTGTGAGACAAAATAGGTGGCTGTAAAGCTACCACTTTAAGTCAGTTCACAAAAGAATTCTGAGAAAGATTAGTGAACATACAGAAAGGGATGTTTTACTTTACTAACATCTTGCCCTGTCCTCCCCTTTAGGAAGAAGAGCGTGCAAAGCGTGAGGAACTAGAGCGAATACTAGAAGAGAATAATCGAAAAATTGCAGAAGCACAAGCTAAACTGGTATGTGGAGATGTAGTTAACTGTTCTGTAGGGGAATACAGGTCCCTCTGCCTGATTTGCAACATAATTAAAATAAACAGATGGACCCCTTTCTAGATTTTAACTTACCATTGCCAGTTATGTCAGTAGCGTTGCTTTCCTTCCCTTGACCATAGGAGACCAGATCCTTAGCCGTAATACTAGTCTAAAAAACTAGTTCAAGTGTAGTTAGTTCAGGGGAAGAAAACTGCCTTCAGAATTTTAAAAATACATTTTTAACTATATCTCACAGGGAAGGTTGAAGTAAGTTTGCAAACTTGTTCAGCTTCTAGAACAGAAGTGACTAACTGTTTTGTTGAGCAGGACAAGTACAAACTGGATTTGAGAATAGTATAATGTTGATTTACAAGTGTTGAAAGGAATTTTCAGCATAAGCTTAAGATGTCTATGTTATGAAGGTCTAGCTTACGTTGGTCTCCAAGCCTATTTAAGCAGGTGCCGGCCTCATGAGAACTTTCAATATGTTTTAGCTGATTCTAATCATTAATGATAAGCCAAACTAAGCTTATTCTAAATCCCAATTAACTCTTACCGGTTTCAGTTACCCAAGTAGTTGCACGTTTTTCAGGTAAAGATGATGCTTCTTAAAACTGCTTGAACTATATCTGCTTTAGATCTCTTCCTGGTTTACCCTTTTCTCAACCCCCTATGGTGGAAATAAGACAAATAGAAAATTTAAAATATTAACTGACATAATGAACAAAATAAGCACCTTGTAAGACCACTGGAAGAGCTGTAAGAACCATAAGTCAGTGTAAGGATTGACTTACTCAAGATCAAGTAAAGATTGTTCTGAATTAGGAGGGAGTTTTAGATGGGTTTTGGAGTGGGGAGACCTGTTTGGCGGTCTGTTACTTCACTGTATTGTGCTTTCATCTGACACATGGCAGGTGTCGGGGGAATATCTCTATATGTACACTGACTTCTTTAATTAAAATGTAATATGTTGTTTGCTAGGTAATGCTGAAAAACATTGCAAGTAAGCACTCAAGATTTCAATACATTAGCTGTAGACAGTTTTCAGTGTTTCTCCTAAACTCCATTCAAGTAGCCATTTTATAAATAGTTTCACTGAAACCAGCTATGGCATCTAGCTCGGGTAGAACTGCTTACATACCTGTGCAGGACTGGACCTGTTTGGACATTAATATGGACTTGTAAGTGGCTTTTATGACTACAAAATATGCTGGCCTAAATTCTACCATTTTCATGTATAGGCTGAAGAACAATTGAAAATTGTTGAAGAACAAAGAAAGATTCATGAGGAGAGGATGAAACTAGAACAAGAGAGACAACGTCAGCAAAAAGAAGAGCAAAAAATGATCCTGGGCAAAGGAAAGTCTAGGCCAAAACTGTCCTTCTCACTAAAAAGCCAGGATTAAATTGCAACTCTGAACTCTTAAAAGAAACAAACAAAAAACCCAACAAAAAAGGAAAACAAAAAAAAACTTTGTATGGTAGCTTCATGTTGAAGTGTTGGTTGGTTTGGGTTTTTTTTGTTCTTTTTGGTTTTTTTCCTCTTTTATTTTTTTCCCCTCTCTTTTTTTGGTTTTGTTTTTTTTTTTGTCTTTTGAAAGTCTGGAAAGTTAGCTTGTTCTAATAGGGGCTGTGCTCTGCAATTCTTAAATATTTTTTTTTTTTAAAACTTCCATTAAGTTAAACCCTTATCAGATCATTGTTGCCTTTTAGAGGGTAATCTGTTCTCATCAATTTTCTTTCTGTGGTAGTGGTCTGAAGCAGATCAGGTCACTTTGTGAATTGTGGATGATCTGATAAGGTTTTACTGACCTACTCATCAGAGTTTGACTCTGATAATTGACAGAACTTTATACTGGGTATTGCTGACTTTTAATATTTTTATTTTTTTTTAAGTCAGTAAATACATGAGTAAATTGCCATAGTATTACTGGACCTCTGTGGTTTATTGTTAAATCAGTGTCCTATGATACTGTCACATTGTTGCGCTTGATGTTCCTGATACAGGTAAGGAAATAGTTTGTCATACCTGCTATGAATACATAGAGGGAGTTCAGTATTGTCTCTGTTAGATTTGTTTTTATTACATTGACAGCATTCAACCAGCGTTCCCCATTGTGTAAATAAACCAATTTGCTGAATAAAGTGAAAGTCTTAAATTCATATGTTTAAGTAAATTTTTTTAGTACACTTCTATAACAGCCGAGTGACAATTTACATTGTTAAATTCGAGACTATAGTGGTATTTTTTTTTTATTTTGCTTTAAACTGTTGTGGCTTCTCCTGTTTATAATGCAAAATTACACACAGTAAAAAAAAAAAAAATCCCTGCAGTTGTGAATGTTTTTGATGGCTGCTGCTGCTGTTTTCATGAATGTTGGTTTTTATTCTGACAGAGACTTATTTCAGCTGTAGTATCACGCTTAAACAGCTGTTTGGCTTACTGCACCCGGACCAGTACTTCAATATCTAATCCCCTCCAGTTCACCTCATAATGCAGTATATTGTATAAGTTAACATCATTACCATATAATGAATCTGATGGGTCCTAAAGGATTTAAAAATGGAAGTTTTTTTTTTCCCAAAGAACTGGACTGGCTAGCATACTTGAAGTGAAAAACAGAAAGTGAGATTCTGTTGAAATACACTGTTTTATCCAGAAGGCAACTGTTACTCATATACAGATCTTGAACGTTATCCATTTATATATACAGGTTTTATTTTGAAAAATGAGAAACTACAGATTGAAAACCATATATAAACTCCCCTTTTGGTATATAATTCTTCTACCAAAACCTGGTTACTATAGCTTGTCCAGTTCTAAAACTTTCTTTTTCCTATTGGTGTGCAACATCTGTAGTAACCATAAAACAAAAACTACCAGTAGTTGTCTGAGCATTTGAATATCACTGGGCAAAGTTGGAAATCATTCCTGATGTTCCCAAAGGATCTGTTTCTGTAGATTTGGCAAGTTAAATGTGGGAGCAAGTTGCATGTGCCACTGAAAGCAGTATTCAACGTGCTTTGTATGAAACCTGGGCTTGGGGGCAGATTGATGTGTATCGCTTTGTCCAGTATGTCAAGAAAAATGTGAAGACAGTAAAATACCTACACTATTACTGTACTTAATTTGTCTATATCTTGTATTACAAAAGAAGGTTGAAGGTTGCTTAATGCATAAAAACAAAATTCAAAGCCAAATAAATCATGTACATGACCTGTTGGCAGGAGCAGGCTGTATTTAAAGCTCAACTGATACCTGTATTTCTCAAACAGAAAACATCCCCTTTTCCCTTATGAGAAACAAGCTATTAAAAGTCAATACTCAAAACAGACCTATGCATTTTTGTTTCCTCTCCTCTTCCAGAAGCAAGACACTTAAGTTCTCATATGTGCAGCTGTTGTACCAAAGCATTTTGTCCTACACTGCTAATTTGATGCTAATTAGTAGCATTTGTTCCTTACAGTTAACATTGCGTAGGCTTAGACTTGAGAGGCTATTTTCAGTCACACCTTCAGGACTACTGTGTGGACAAAATGTCCAGTCAGTTAGGGTTGCCTTTTTTCCATTCTAAACTTGCTGCCTGTGTTTCTTTCCCCCAACCCTCAAAAAAGGGAAACCAGATACGTATTTCTATTTTTCTGTTGAGGCAGAATTTCAGTTGGTAGAAACTACTGTTCTAAAGCATTCTGTATTTCATAGGGAGGTCTCGTAGACCTGGTGTGGGCGGACATCATGTTTGCATTATTCTGGGGTTTTCTTCCTTTTTTAAAATGGAGGGCCTCAGGGATACGCTTGATTTCTAGGAAAATAAAGGTGGACACAGTTTGGGTAGGGGGTAAATTGACTTTTGATGATAAGAGCTCAAGATATTCTTGTATTCCCTTAAAACTTGATACCTGTCTGATGCAAAGTAGGTTAGAACGTAGACCAGCATTTGCATAGTGATTTAACTGAGTGTGAGCTGTGTGTGAGTTTGCATCAGGATATGAACCTACCTAGAGAAATTGCTGTTAAAAATTGTGTTGGGTGTTTAATTTTTCTTCCATTATAGTTAAAAGTTTCAATTTCAAATTTTGGTTAGGCAGTTTTTTGGTTTGTTCTGGCTTTTTGCAAGGAGGTGGGGGTTTTTTTCTTCCCCCTTCCCCCTGCCCCCAGGAGGCATTTTTTGTTACCACCTATCTTGCACAGCATTCATTTCCCTTACATGATGACAGAAGAGATCTTAGTTTTCCCAAACCCTGTTCATAAATGTCCTGGAGAATTGTTCTAATGCTGAACAATGCATCTATCCAGCAGAGGCAGGAGAGAGTGGGAGTGCAGCAGAATCCTAGCAGTGTGCTGTTACTTTGGAGATTTGTTAAACCGCCCTTTGAACTTCCCATGTTTGCTATCATCATTTGTCCAAGCACAAGCAGAAAGCTGACTGCTGTGAAATGTGCTGGAGAGCTGGTGTCCTTGAAGCTTAGCAAAGCAGAGACGATTAGGTTGGCGAAGATGTCTAAGCTGCCAAGCAACTGCATACCTACGTACAGGCGGATATGTCAGTATTACCTTACTGAAGTATCACTACTTCATCCGCTCCTATCTTGTCTTGAAAAAGAAGGATCTTCATTGTCTCTGTTCTCTTAAGCTTTGTGTCGCCTCATACACCTCACCATGCCTATTGCCCTTGCTGACCCAAAGATTATAAACTCCTCTTTCCAGTGCTACTAACATGCCCTCTTACGATCCTTTTGAGCTTCTGTGCCATTTTTTGCATGTATACTGAAGGTGTTGGTTGTGATTCACTCACTGTGTGAGGTGTCTCAAACATCTTCAGAGTATTTGGGGATGTGTCATCCCTTTGGCAAGCAGGAGAAGAAGGATGAGCGCTGTGACCGCAGGGTCTCGGCTCAGTGCAAGCTCACATGAAAATCAGGTTGATAAACACTTTTCAGTTTGCGTTACAGAGGTAACATTTCAGGAGAGAACTGTGGAGCTGCCTGTCTGCCTATGGCTCATTCCAAGACAGGAGAACCTGGTCAAAGTGCCCAGGCTGGTGCAGTTTCAGACCAACAGGCCTGTCCGGCTGGAGCTGCACCATAGCTTTTGCACATCTCTGTTCCGTTTTCATGCTAGTACTACCAAATGCGTGTGTTCTGGGTTATCCCCCTCTTCCCAACGCACTGTTCTGTTAGCCAGCTGAAGAGTGCTGAGCCTCTGTTGACATTTCCACAGGGAACAACCTGGTCAGCTCTGCTGCACAAGGGGACGTAAACCCTTAGAAAAGGCTGGTCATATAGAAGTTTGATCCCTGGTCTTGTTTCCCACACCACATATCTCATCGCAGACCACAACATAATATAAGATTTTTGTTTTCTCAGGGTAATACTGGGAACCAGTGTAAAAATAAGTCATAAACAGAGAAGTAAAATGTATGGTTAGGACGTTCCCACTTCTTTTCTGATTTTTATTACAAGGCTGCTTGAATTCTGTGGCTGTATTTAGGAACAACCAAGCTCATTTTCTAAAGAAGCTATGGTTAACCAAGATTGCGGTTATAAAACAGACATGGAGAAGGCAAATTAACATCTACATATATACTCGCTCTACAGTAAATGCAGAAAATGTATTGTTACGGTGTGAATGAGATTTTAGGAGCTGTTTCAAGTATCCAGCATGTTTGTATAAACAGTAAACAATCCACTTAAATCAGTAAGTGTTAATCATGCCATCATTTGTCTTTATTAAATTTAGCAGTAATTCTATAATCTCTTCAACTTTCAAAATGGTAGATTTTCAAGTAATGGTGAGTGATGGTAAGCTGTTCCACTTAAAATATTTCACGTCCCGTGTATTCTCACTGCCGATGTTCAGACTGATGTTTAAGAGAATCAGGGATTGTGGGCCCGATCCTGATCCCATTCAGACGAGGTGCCTTTTTGTTACAGATTTCGCAGGATCAGAGCCAATGCCTATGTAATTATTGCCCAGATCACTGTCGGAAAGAAGCCGAAAGGGAGTTATTCAGCAGTAAACCCGATTTTTGCTCTCAAGCTGGCTGAGGTGCAGGAAATAAAGGTTTAAGCAGTGCAAATGGCAGATTCCAGGTTTTTCCCTGAAGGATGAGGGAAAAGCAGGTCTCACCTGCTCGCCGGGCTTGCGGATCCGTCCATCCGTCCGTCCTCCGGTCGGGGCGGCCCGGGCGCGGGGGGACGGGGCGCCGCTGGCCGGGAGCGGCAGCGTTTCCTCCCCCCGAAGCCGGTCCCCTGCGAGGTGTCCGCCAGGGAGCCGCGTTCCCCGCGCAGCCCGGAGTATCTGCGGGGCCTCCTGCCAAACAGCCCCGGAGAGCCGCTGCGGCGGCCGGAGCCCGCTGCTAACTTCCTCACCTCTGTGAGCTTTTTGGCTTTTAAACCCCGGTCCCCAGCCCGCACTTTCACGTTTTCTCCGTGTCCGAGGCGATTCCTGCTGCTCCTCGGAAGCGAGGCGGGAGAGTCGGAGGCCGATGCGGCGGCGGGTCGGGGACAGGGATGGGGAGGGAGTGCGGCTGCACCGCGGCTGCCCAGGGGCTCCGAGCGCCGCCTGCCGCCCCCGCCCCCGCCCCGCCCGGCCCGGCCCGGCCCCGCTCGGACCCGCAGGTTGCTCCGCGGCGCGCAAGGCGCCCGCCGCCCCGACCCGGCCGCGGGGATCGGCCCTTCGGGCAGAAAGGGCGACCCGAGTGGAGCAGCAGTCGAGCCCGCATTTCCCTAGATATCTTAACCTTTGTTGCTTGGCTGAGCTCGGAGATAAGTTCCCGGTTGTTCTCCAGGTTCTTACTTACAAGTGATTTTTATACACCTTCCCCGTGCATCACCAGGATGCTGGGGAGTAGAGTAAAACAGCTGTATTTACCTAAAATGATTAGCCGCTGGACAATAGAAGTGGAGTGATATATTTAGCTACAGGAGGATATTTTCAGACAATACCAGGGCTCTTCATTTCCTCTGGTTTACTTAAAGCAAGGATACGGGGAGTTAGAGGTCACAGTTTACTCACAGCTTTTACAAAACACCGCTCGTAACCTTTTGCTTCAAAACAAACAGAAGCAGCAGCATCAAAAAATTGAGGTAAACCTATCTTACACGTCTAAGAGCATTTATCAGGCTTAGTGTTTACATTGGCTCACGACTGGATACACACCACACATTTGTTTAAAAGTTCAATAATTAAGTACTTTCCTCCCCTCACTGGCGAAGCCCTCCTTTGATGCCCCTCGATGCGCATAGATACCCAGTCTCTGTCTCCCGCTCGAGTGCTAAGTTTCCGTCCCGGGAATCAGATCCTTTCCCACCAAATTGCGTCGCCGGATCTGCAATTCCTTCCTCACTGCAAATTAAATTTAATTAAGCAGTTTACTTAAAGCGTATTCGATGTTTTGTGTGAAAAGCAAACTGATTTCTTTGTTTCCCTGAGTGGTAGTTTTCATTAGAGAAGCTACCCAACACAATTAACACAAAATCTATGGGGCATCGAGCGCGCCTCAAACCTCCTCTCCCCTCTGTTGGGAGCGGGAGGAGCGTCTGTGCCAGGCGGGGCGAGGGGGGCTGAAACACCAGTTTAGTTAAAAACAGGGGGGAAAGCCAATATTTTTCTTCCAAATGGATCAGGGACATAAATTGCAGTGCCAGTCGTTTTCCTTATAAGGGCTTCTCCGCATTCGTCTAAAAGCTGAACGAGCAGCACCACTAACCCGATTTTTAAGTAAGTGCCCATATTTCTTAGGGAATAAAATGATGCGAAATGGGCTCTTTATTACGGTCTTGCCTAGCATGCTCTTCGCGTGCCTTAACTAGAAGGTAGGGAAATGGCAGAAAGAGCGCCGTAATTTCCCGGGATTTAATTTTTAATCCTTTCTGCAGATACTATTTTGGCAAGAAATCCCTGCTAGAAGAAATTCGGTAACCCCCTTCATTTTACGGGAGCGACTGTGACACGACACAGCCGGCGCTCAGCCGCGGCGCAGCTCCGGGCGCGGACCGTTGGCTTGTGCCGCCTCCCCGGCCCGGTGCCACCGCCCGCGGCAGCGGCACCGGCGCTTTACGTCGTATCGGCCGGCCCGTTTGGCGGGATAGCCGCGTAGGCGCCGGGCAGGGCAGGACCCGCGGCAGCCGCGGCCGGGGGGGACAGCCGAGGTGGACCGCTGTCCCCTGCGGAGGGCTGGCGCTGGCCGCTAGTGGGAGCTGTGGCCCCGTGGAAGCGCCGCGGCGCGCCGGGCACCGAGCGCGGCGGCGGCCGCACCCGCGGAGGCTGCGGCGCCCCCCCCACTCCGGCGCCCTCCACACTGCCGAGAGGCCCTCCGGAGCCGCTGGGGAGGGAAGCGTCTCCAGCGCTGCCCGCGGGCAGCTCCCTCTGCCCAGGAATTAATAATAAAATTAATTAGAAGGGCCAGGTGTCGGCGAGATACGTGGGGTCTGAAAAAGAACTGGATCCGACCCCCTCCCACCCCCGCGAGGGCGGAAGGGAGGGAAGAGGCGCTGAGCCATCCCCAGGGAAAGGCGAGGGAGCCCATCCCCGGCCTGAGCGCCGCCAGCTGCCGCTGCTCCGCGCCCCTCTGCGGGGGCTCCCCGTGCCCGACTCCTCTTTGCGGCGGGACGGCCCGCGGCTTCTTGTTGCGCAACCAGACAAACCTGGGAAGCTCGGAGACCCCGTGGAAAGGGTCAGTCGGGACCGAGCGTGGGAGAACCCCCTGCCCCCCCTTCACCCGGCGGGGCACCCGCAGAAAGTTGAGCGGGGAGCTCCTCGCCAGCGGAGGGCCGGCCCGCACAGTCCTTGCGCAGCGGCGCGGAGGTGGCCGCTGCCGCGGAGCGCGCTCTGCGCGGGGGCAGCGGGGAGGGTGCGGGGAGCCCCGCGCCCCCCGGCCCCGCCGCTGCCCCCCGCTCTTGAAAGAGCGGCACGCTCGAAAAACGCTTAGTTTTAGCAGACACAGATTTTGGGGGTTTAACTAATTTCACGTTATTCCGCCCCCCTCCCGCACAGCCCCTGCGTGACTAAGAGCGAGCCCGCCGTGCCCTCGCCCGGCGGCGGCCGCCCGCGGCGCGGCGGGGCCGGGGCTGGGGGTGTTACCTGCCGGCCCTGCTCGGCCGGGCTCGGCGCGGCCCCGCCCGCCGCCGCGGCGGTAAGTGACACGCGCAGCGCCCAACCAGCGCGGCGGCCCGGCGGCGGCCCTATGAGCGGCGGCGGCGGGGCGGCGGGGCCGCGCTTATATGGCTACGGCGGCGCGCTGCCGCCGGCCGCGCTCCTGCGCCGGGGACTCGCCGCGGCGGCAGCAGCGGGAGGGGCATCATCGTCGGCATCGCGGGTTGACGGCGCCGCGGTGGGAACGGCCGCGGCTGGCGCCGCTTTGCCTTCCCTCTCCTGCGCGCTGGGCTGCGCGGCGGCGCAAGTCCCACGCCCGGTTCTCCTCCTCCTGCCGCCGCCGCGCGCACTGCGGATCGCTCAACGGGAGAGTGAGGGACGTTTTGACGCTGCGACCACCCCCCTCCGCCCCCGTTTTGTGTTTGTGTTGGGTTTTTTAATTTATTTTAAAATTTTTTTTCTCCCCCTCTTTCTTCGCCTGCTCCGCTCCGGGGTCTTTGCCAGCGACAAGGACAGCAGCGCCCCTGGGGAAGCCGGAGCCTTGCGGATGCGCCTCCCCGGGACCGGGGGCGCTGACTCTCGGAGTGGATTTATTGACTCGCGGTTGCTTCCGAGCTCCCCCAAACAGCCCGGGCTGGTGCCTGTGCGGATTGCAAACTGCAGGGAGCAGTGAGAGACACGCAGGAGGAGCCTCCTGCCGAAGCTGTGTCCCTTTCCCCCGACCCCTTTATTTCTCTCACCACCATTTATTTTACCTTTTTTTTTAAAACTCATTTTCACGCGAGCCGTAGACACTGTGAACGTGTATGGCGCACTGGATCCAGATGGGAGTTGGCAATTTGAGTGGTATCTTCCAAGGCAGCCAGGAGACCCCCAGTAAGAGGAAGGACTGAGGCGTTTGCATTTTTTTGTTATTGCTGTTGTTACTTCGGAGGTAGCTTGGATCTTACCTCGCAGGAGAATTTCCTATATGCGAGTGGCGTACATGACTCAGTAGATCTGCTTGCAGCTCTCACCGAGTGCATCGTCGACCCTTCGCGTGTGATTTTTAATTTTTTTTTTTTTTTTTCATCTTCCGTATCAGTCGTCCCGGCTGTTGGGATACCGGGCACCCACTTTGCTGTCGCTGCTCAGGTGCGGGGGAGCCGCACGGCGGAGTTGGCGAGGCTCCGGGGAGGAACTCGGTGCCGCCTGCGACCATGGCAGCACGGAGGCGAGACGCCTCCGCCTGGAAGTACTGTTGGGGAGTCGCGATGGTTTTATGCAGAACTGCGCTGGCGAGGTCCATCGTTTTAGACCCCATATATTGGAATTCCTCCAACCCCAAGTAAGTTTCCATCCCGCTCCCGCCCGCCGCCTCCCCCGGGGGCTGGCGCTGCCCTTCGCGGCGGTGCGCGGGGTGGGGGGTGGGGGGGCGAGCGGTGCCTGGCCGCCGGCGGGGACGGGGCGGGGGGCACACGGCGAGCGGCGGCCGCCGGCGTCTTCGGCCTGGGCTGGCGGCGGGATCCGGCCCTCCCCGGGGTGGGCAGCCCGTGTCGCGGCGGAGCTGCGCCGCCGCCGTGTGCCCCCGGCGGGAGGGTCCCGGGAGGGAGGGGGAGCGGCGGCGGGACGGGACGGGGCGGTGGAGTGGGAGCGGGGCGGCGGCAGCGGGCTGCAACCTGCGGGCGGGGCCCGGGCTCCTCTGCCGCGGGGCCGCCGCCTCCCCGGGGCCGGAGCAGCGGCAGAGCCGGGCCGGGCTGGGCTGCCGGGAAGGGGTGATACTCTTCAGCTTCTCCGTCTGCAGATGCAAACTCATCCCATTGACTCCAGCGAAGTTACATCTGCTTGTAACAGGGCTAAATTTGGTTGTGGAGTTGATGGTATCGAGGCACATGTCAGTGAGTAATGAACTAAGTATTACCCATCACACAACCATTTAGTGTCATGCTTCATTAACAAACCCAGGCAACAAAGTACATGCGTTCCCAGGACTTCACTACCAAAGCACGCTCTTAAATAGAGGCATATCCTTTAAAAAAAACCCAACTTCCTAAACCTATATATACAGTTACTGCTGCTGGGATGACGAAATTTTGGGGAAGTGGACCCCCTTTTTAAAGGGAAACCTGAGGCAGTGATGAAAACCTAATTCTACTTCTCTTTTTGTCCCCTTTTGTTTTTGACAAGCGAAATAAGTTGGCCTTACGCAGTTGTGAAATCCTTTGAACTTTTGTGATTAAACCTACTGGTTTAGAAAAAGAAAGATCACGATAGGAAGAAACAGTCTGTAATGAGTTCAGGGAGTTCAGCACCGGAAATGGGTTAAAACAATTTATTGTAATTCGTGCTATATCTTCAGTTCTATGTACGTAAAAGCAAACCATATGCATTCTGTTAATTGGATTTGGAATGTCCCATTAAATCCAGTAAGTACACATCTTGTGTTCCCAGGGGACTTTTTAGAGGAAATGTTAGGTGGTGATGAGATGAGGACGAACGGAGTATTTCCTGGATCAGGGATTAATTCTGTGTAGGTGGCAGGATCTCCGGGAGTCTGCTGAAGGTTTCAAAGTTTGATTCAGGAGCAGCGTCTCAAGTTTATCAAGTAGCCTTGCGTTACATTAGTCATTACCTACTGTTGTTTCCATTGAAGGAGAAGCGCGCTGCAGATTTCTGCCAGTATTTTTCAATAATGGGCATATTTGCTGTATCTCTCTCCTTCCCAGAAAAGTTTTCTGATATTTCATTTTTTAAAAAAAGGAAGAAAAGTAACTGGCAGGAATGCTGTGGACTTGCTCAGTTCAGTGTATTTATTCCTAACATTGTGTGACAAATGATCATTTTATATATGCGCCAGGTGGGAAGCCAGTCAAAATAAAACCAAATTTAGCTCCAGTCTGTGGCTCCGCTTCTGTGACGCTGTGTGTGTAGCTAGAGCTTTCCTGCGGCTTAGGAGAGGTACCATGTAACATTTGAGAGTAAAGAGACCTGGTCGGTTATAAAGCAGGCTTTATAATGCTGTTTGAATTCTCGAAAGTCAAAGGCTACGAGCCGGGGTTGCGTTGCATTAGTGGGCCTGCTGTGCTGGGGGAAAGCGGGCTGGGCTCAGCCTGGGAGGAGGGGGAAGGCTTTCGGATACCCAGCCCTGATGGGTTATGCCTACAGAGGTCACTCTTCCAATGCAGAAGAGCCGCTGCTGCGGCCTCTCCTCTGCCAGCCCCAACCTGCTTTCCCTTTCTCAACTTACCTTGATAGCTTTTATTAGCCATCAGTGAAATGAAAGTATCCGAGCAGCTGAATTCAACCCATCTTGCAGAGCCCGGGGATATGCTTCCTTTATCAAATACAAGTTGTGTTTCCATTTGGCTAATTCTAAACTATTTGATTACAAAAAAGCTTTGAATGTTGTTAATGGTAGATCTAATGATAATATCTAATTACTTTTTCAACTTAATGCACGCTTAAAAATAGGTTGTGTTGTTGATGTAATTGAGTTTTCCTGAGTGATTCATTGAGGCTTAATCACCACAGTGAAGAAGCACACTATTAAAATTACTCTTTTCAATTGCTGGGGCTAGTGATTTATAGGCCACTTGGAGGCCCGTGGTTTGAGGAAGCTTACAAATGCATTGCCGATATTGCTGCCGGTGAGACAGCTTCTCTTCTCAGAGCAGGATTTCTTACTAATTCTTGTCACAATTGTTTGCCCGAAGGATATGGAATAATTTCTCCTTAGATGAGGTTGTCCTCACTCTGGATTCAAGCTGAATGTTAGCTTGAGAAGTAAGCTACTGAATGGATCTGGGGATCATATAATAATAAAGGTGCTTTCTAGGTTTGAAATAATAACTATCTTTGGTGCTGGTTAATTTATTCAGGGAAGCTGTGCATTTAACTCAATTGAAAGCTTCAACACATAAATCTGCTGAACAGGTAGGCAATTAAATGCTGGGCAAAGTTGTTAGTCAGGTTAATATAAAGTATGAAATAATAAATTTTAGGTTAAGGTGAATGTATAAACTGAATTGGTTTTGCACTGAGTTTAAGAGGTTATAATTTTCTAGCAGGTGGCTGGGACTGAGGGCACGCAGTAGATACATGAACGCTGAGCTCCCTCCCCTGGAGGTCCCGGTCCTGTTGTGTCCCGCGCCACCCCCCACCCCCACCCCCTTTTTAGAGATTGGCTTTTACTGCCTCCACCAAATCACAAAATTGAAATGACATGCATTAAATAACTTATGCTTGTGACTTTAGACTTTACAGACTTCTCATCTGAAGAACCTTAGATCTCATGATCTTGAAAACACCAAGGAAAATTATTCTGTAGACTTGACTTCTGTTGACACTTTTTAATGGAGGACTTTCTGCCTGTGTTGTTTCTGCCAAGACAAACAGTGTCTATAGATAGCACGGATTACCTCAGTTTCACCTCAAGGTGAAGCTCAGCACCGCCTTTGACACACAGGACGGCACATAGTGTTATGGGGCACCTTTCAGTCAAATGGCGGAGAAATCTCATTCAAAAAACCCACTGCTAATGTCTGAAGTGTCGCTGTTCCCTGTGTGCTATAGGCTGCTGAGCAAAGTGGTTCTCCTTAGTGACATGTGGAAGGTTATCCTCACAAGTGGTGCCTTTGACACTGATTAAGTTAGATTATATAGCTGTTTTTTTCTCCTTCTGATAACCAGTTATATATGGGATATTTCACAGCCTGCCTCTGAATGAATGTTAACATGTCAGAAACTGATAAAATAAACTGCAATTGATGACCCTGTTAAATGTTCTATTCAGCAGCATATAGACTAGTCTGCTTCTCATTGTATCTGGAATTCTTATTTTTGTAGGTAAACAAATGCACATTCACTACAGATTGAATAGCCCCTTGAACTATGCTCTGCAGTTTGCATTTGGGTTAATCTTGTCGGTTTTAATATAGAGAGAAAAAAAGGAGAAAGCACCAGGGGTGGAATTGTTAGTGCTTTCACATCCACATTCCTCACATTTTGTCAGGATGATAAACTGTAGGTAATGGACAGCCGTTGTTTCACAGGACAAGCGAGCCAGCCGGAGCACAAAGAGCTTGCTAAAACGATATCTCACAACATGTTTGGGAGCCTTTCAGCTAGACAAGAATTTATTTGGGAGTCCTGTGTCATGGGACCTCAGCAATTACAGCTTCAAGCTGAAGAAACAGGAGTGGAAGGTTAAAATGATTTAAACACATGCTCCTAAATTGTACCCAAAACATAGCTGTTGACACTTGGCATGCTAATACAAGGAGTGAGTGGTGGCTTCCAGTCCATTTGGTATCTCTGGAGTTCGTAGCCAGGTCTCCAAAGCACAAGTGAATTAGCAAAATTAATTCAGAGCAAACTGAAGGCCGAATTCTTGAGCTGGTTATTTTCTCCAGCCTTTTATATGCGGAGTATAATTGCTATATTATTTATAGTAGTTATCTTAAAGCATGTTATCTGTAAGCTGTGTGATGTTATTTCACTTTGTTTAATGAAGTAATGGCCTTTAGAAAGGCAGTGGCTAAAAGTCAAGCTAAAATCACTTAAGTTCTCCCTCTTCCCACGCACACAAGAATGCCTCCTGCCATCCCCCCCCCCCCCTCCCTTTTATTGAAAGGAGATAACATTGCTTTAGGTGTGACACTGGGGATCATCTCAAATTCGGCCAAGGTTCCTGTAGTGGGATGTCAGCGGATGACCTGAGGTGACTGCTGTGACATGCTGGGAAAGACAAGGCCTTGCAGCCCTGTACACCCAGGGTTGCTTTTGGGGCATTTTTTTAAAAAAAAAATGTTTTTTTAGAGTCTGGTCTTGTCGTCGTGCAAACCTGCAGTACTTGAAATTGCTTGTTGCAAATGAGAAGAAAGTGTTCTTCTGAGAAAAAAATAGGGATTAAAATGTTATTCATGTGGGCCTAATGTCTACCTGCCTTGGTTGCTGACATAAAGAAACCTGTTTTTCTGGTCATTTATCATACATCTACATGGATTTGCCTATGAGCTCATTCTTTGTGAGGCGTTGTGGAAACTTAAATAGGAATGTTAAACTGCTTGAAATATTTTGATTAAAATATGCAGTGCCACAGAATATAGACTTTTAACCAGAATGCTGTTGTCATGAGTGAGAGGAGTTGTGGGGTTTCTTTTTCTTTTTTTTTTTTATTATTTATTTTTTGTGGGCGGGGGGGGGTAGTGCTGCATGAAAAGCAGAGGAAGGGAGGATGGCAAATGGACAGTGTTAGAAGAGCTTGGAAAAACTCCTGTGGCTTCATTGTCTCTTTAAAGCCAGAGAACACAAAGACAAACGCAGTTCAGCCTTTCTCCCATGATGGAAAATGTAAACCGTTGACACAGCTCCCATGTTTAACTTGTTTAATTCTCATTTTAAATTCAGTGCTATACCAGCCGTGTGAACTCTGAAGATTTCTTTAGTAATCCATTTTGTAGTTCCGAATCAAAAACAAAGTGAAAAGGTCTGACACAATTTGCTTTTATTTTTAGGCAAATCAACCCTGGTCATAGTTAATAAGGGGATTACAACCCAGACTAGGTCTTTACAGATGTAATGTAAATCAAGGGCAGAGTATAAAGAAACTGATCCCTTTTGATTGAAGTATGGTAAAAAGGCATAGAGAAACTAGCAGCAGTAATCTGATTGTATGGCAATAAAACCACCATTTTCTGTCTTTCAGATAAAAATAATGTGGTAAATCCATGCAGTTCATAAGATGTGAAGGTAGATAAAGGGTGATGCCATGGCAACATATAGATTGGCTTGATGTTAGAAATGACACGTCTCTGAAAGGGGTGTTAGAAACTAAGGGCCTTGCTCGGGGCTGTAAGGTATTATGTGAGAACTGCACAAAACTTGGGGGCTGGGATTAGAAAGTATGAAAAGCCTACTTGTGGCTTGGGATGGTTAAAGCAGTAAAGAAAAGCTGCTCAGTTCTTGCTCATTGGTGGCGTATAATATGGTAAAGATAGATTTCATTTACTGCTTTCTGCCGAGATGGGGACCGATTAAAACTTAAGATGGCTGCAATTGTTAGGTGTGGAAGATTTTCCTTTTTAACTCCTGCCCTAGCAGCAGCCTCTCTGAAGAATTAGTTGCACTTGGGGTTTGTTGCCTTAATCTATTTGGGCTTCGGGCAGGAGCATGCTGGCAGGGAACAGAGAGCAGAGGGAATAGGTAGGACTGGGGTTATCTGGAAAGAAAACAGAGACCTTTTGATTTCAGCTGTGTTTCAGGCTGTGGTCTCCATCTCGCACTCCATGGGAGCAGTGTAGATAAACACGCTGCATTGTCTGTGCCTTGGCCAGGTGATAACTTCAGCATCTCTTATGTTTCCCATCTGTGGAAATATAAAAGAAAAAAAACCCAACGCAAACAAACCAGCATCCATTCCTATTTACCAATAAAGCTGCAGATAACCAAACTGATCTGGCTTAGTCTCTAGGTGGTGTTTATTTCCGAAAGGCAGGCTGAAATCCAGTAATGAATGAGCTAAATATCTGCCTATCGCTGCCCCCCCCCCCCCCATAAATTCATTGCGATGAGCTTGCTGTCAGCCCCTTGAGTTCAGCATGGAGACAATTTAGCCATTGTTTTGTCATTTAAGTGATCTGCAGCTGTAAAGGTAGTGAAATACCTCTCCTAGTGCAGCTACTTGCATTTTTTTCTTGCCTTTTCTTTTAAAGAGCCTTCAAAGTAGTTAAGACTTGCTTTTCTACCCAACTGACAACCGTAAACACCCGCAACTTAAACTCAGCATTACATTGCAAATCAGGGGTATGATTCAAACGAGAAATATTTACTTTATTGCCTGCTCATTTGTCTCCTGGGGGGGGGGAAGAAAGCACTCTGCATTTCTTAGGCAGAGTCTAGACATAAGGGGGAAAAAACACTGAAGCCTACAATAACAGTTGTGTCTTTAGTGGGAATGAGCCTGGGATGAGCTCTGCAAAATGGAATTCATGCTGTTTGTTTGGCAGGGGCTCGGACACTTTTAAAGTTTGGTTTGTTGGTGGGGTTTTTTTCTTCCTTTTCTTTTTCCTTTTTCTTTTTTATATAAAGATGTTAATTACATGCTTGAATTTATCATTCTTATCCTACCCCATAGTAAGATGGAATACTTAAAGTTCTGACTGAAAAGGGAACTCCAAACCCAAAACTGTCAAGCTGCTGATGTGATTTAACAGCTGAAAAATAAACAAGTGCATATAGGGAGCTGAACAGATTGGCAGAATATTCGGGGCCTGAAGTGCTCAGATACGTTTCCTCTCTTGCAGCTTAACCTTTGCAAATCTATATCAAAAGATCCAATTCATTTGCTGAAATTCTCAAAAGCGCAGGGCACCCTCATCTAATTTACAGGCTGGTCACATCCAAGCACCTTGCATTCTGCATTTGACAATGATTGCTAATGGGCCATTCAACTAAAGTATTTGCTTGTTAACAGGGAACAGAGCATGATAAATGTCCAGCAAGCTTGCGGCCTCCTTCAGCTTTTCAAATGCAGACTGGTGCATATTTATGGCAGGCAAATGACAAAGAGAGAAGCTGAATTACTCTGGCCCTATGCTTTCTGTTCGAACAAGGGTTAAAGTAATTAAAGAAATAATGCAAAAACCGATGTCCTTTGTTTGCCCACCATTATCCAACATTTAGCTTTCGAACCTGCCTGTCATGTCACATTTCAGAAATGTACCAGATAAGGCTCGGTAGGTTTGGCAGGGCACAGAAAGGAGTGGGTAATTCTTTACGGAGCGCATCCTGGGCAGTGCAGCATCCTTGGCAGTGCCGGCCAGGTCTCCTTGTTCCCATACAGAATCCTCTGCAGGTTCCCCTCCCCTGAGATAGTTTCTACTGACATATGTTAACTCGAAGATGGAATTAGACCACAGAGCTTTGGCGATTTGCACTTCTGTTCCCTAACTGGGGGGTGGTGGAAAGCAACTCCCCCCCCCCCCCCCCCCCGCCCCCAACATTGGAGAGGCTTTGAGAAAACAAGCACATTGCACTCAGCGTGAAAGCTAAGTATGAAAACGAAATGGCAGAACAAAAAACAGTGTTCCCGTTGCTCCGCCGCCCCCAAGGGCGGTTAGGTCTTAAAACCTGAAACCATAAAGCATGCACAGAGAAATTCCTGAAACTTGAAGTGTCTTCAGTGTCATTTTGAATTATTTCTTATGTTTTGTGCTTGTGAATCCATGTTTACTCTTAGCCTGATTTTCAAAAGTCTTCGAGCAGACTTAAATGCAGAATTGAAAATGTCATGTAGTATTTTATGTTTGTATTTGCAAGTAGATAAACATGTTCAAGGCTTCTGTCTAGCTCCTCTTCAACTCCATGAAAACACCTCCAGTGATTTCAGTGAGTATTACATTAGCTTGCAAGGGCTTTAGATTATAATTGTTTTTTCATTATAGGCAAAATTTTGTATTTTTTATAATGAACAAAATGTATCATTTTACTCAAGGAAGGAGAACATACAGATTTTTTTTTTCCCCCTGTTAACTGTGATGCAGAGAAGTTCCCTTTGATGTGATTATATACATTGTCAAAGACAGCAAATAAGAGCAGTACCTCTATCTTTTTTGGCAATCCTGGCCAGCCAACACCCTGTGTTTATTGCGGTATCAGCATGATAATTATAATGCAGCTGATTTAAACTTTGATGTATTAGCCTGTGCTTTCTTCTGGTTTTAAACATAGGTTCCAAGCCAAAAAAGATAAAGGCTGGTAGAGGATTATGTTGCTAGGTGAATCATTCCTAATGTATGGCATATACATAACTATAGGATGGGGTTTCTACTATAGTGTTCTTTTGAAATGTCTAGTGGTTAATAGCTAAAACAGGATTTACGAAACTTTTATTTAGTAGGATTCAGAGCTGTGTAGACTTTAAAGCATAATCAAGTTTTACACATGTCAACAGAAAATTAGAAATTTTATGGCCTGTCTTACACAGGAGAATAGGTTAGATGGTGGAATGATACATTAGGCTGAAAAATCTGTGATGCTGCAAATTTTTTATCACTGTTCTGTTAGCTTTTGCTTTAATAGTGCATTTACTTAGGTACCCAAACCAAAGAACAACGGTGGGAAAGATGAACAATGCACTGTAAAGGGAAGTGCATGTTCGAGCTAATAAGAGGGATTTAAAATGTATTGTTATTATTATTGTTACTGTTAGTTAAAGCCCAGTTGCAATTGAATGCTATTTTATTTTGGATTGGGAGTTCTGCCAGACTCCAGCCTGTCAGAGCTAAGAAGACTGAAATCAAGTCCAGGCCTATTTCTGCAGCGAACGGGAATCCTGGCTCCTTGCCTGTGGATTCATTCAGGAAGACCCATCTGGCTTTTGATGTTCTGCAAGTTTGAAGCAGTTTGTTTAAGGAACCTATGCGAGCACTAGTGAAAGCACACAAAACTGCACTTCTGACTCTTCGAGTGGTGCATTGTTTCACATTTTCATTTTTGCTGGTGCTCACCATCTGCTTACCTACTGCCTGAGCACCAGTTGGTTTCTATACCTGACTGGGTAAAAGTGTAAATTTGGAGTTGGGAATATCTTGACTCCTTTTGAGGGTTTGCAGTCCCATAGCATTTGCTGTCCACACTTCAGTTGCTTTCTTAATGTTTAATTAAGTTCAGTTTAGTTCAGAAGCCGTCTAACTTAATCACTGCACAACACCTGACCTTTAGGGTTTTTTGGGGGTTTCTTTTTCCAAGCTATGTAGAATAGCTGAACAGGGAAAGTCACATTGGCAGGCAAGGTTATTAGTATGCCTGATAAATATTTTAGAAGAGATGATTTTTAGTGGTAATCATTGTTCCTTCTATCAGACAGTTTTCAGGCACTTTTTGAAGAAAAACAAAACCCAAATCTTCATAAATTTACTGCTTACATAGTCTTTTACATTCTGTGGATTGGTGTGTGACACCAAGGCAAGCAAGACTGCACTGTGCGCCTAGGGCCTGACTCAGGAAACTGTCCTTATTCAGAAAAGCTCGTGTTGAGCATGTGCTGAATGCTGAATATTTTTGCTGAAGCGGGACAGATTTAAGCATGAGCGGTATTGAATCAAGGCCAGAGTGAAAAGGTTTTTTGGGGTTGGACAAATACAGAGCTCTGAAGCTTCATGATTATTATTATTTCTTTTTAATATCAGAAAATTATGTCAGAACCTACAGTCCTGTCTGCATTTGCAAAGAGTCTTAGTTTCCACATATCTTGCCAGTAGTCTCTGTAGCCCCACCAGGGGTATGTGCTATGTGCTGGCTGGGACAGCTCCAGTGGGTCCATCAGCTTTGCTCCTGGAGGTCTGGCTGCATTGGTAGCTCTGCTGGAACAGTTTTCTGTGCTTTTGCTTGCAGTTCAGTGTAATACCAGCAGCACATTTCCACTGACGACTGACTGCCGAGAGTGACCTGGCTGCTCCCAAGAGTCCCGATCACCCCCCTGAAGGATAACACAGTTTGCAGCTTGCAGTGGGTGCACAGGCTGAGCATCCATCTGGTAGAGGCAGAACGAAATGCCAGTGTCTTGCAGGTACAGAGCAGCAGGTTAAAACTGACTGGGTGGAGCTCATGCTGTCCCTAGCTGTCTGCTGAAGCCCTGATGGAGTCTTCCACCCAGGGCAGGGATGTCTGTTGTCACGTTGAATGCACTTCTGGACCCTTAAAGCACTTTTTAAACTGCTACAATGCCAGTTTAGCTTAATTTGAGAGGTTTAGACCTGCAGCAGGACAAAAGATGGTTCTTGGTAGATCTGGTATTACTTCTGCTTTGGAGGTGGCAGTGGCCAACCCAGTTCTACTCTACTTCTGCAAGTCAGTCAAACTTTGGAAAAGTTGGTATTTAAGGTAAGAATGTAGGATCTCTGCACTTGCGAGTGGCTGAATCTTGGGTTTACTGTGAGACACAAATGCAGGCTCATGTTAGATCTCCCATTTGGATTTTTACTCAAGGTCATTTTCTTTCCCCTGAAAACTGTATTTTCCAATATAAAGAGAAAAAGGATGTGGCATAGGAGTGATAGAGAGTTGTAACTGGATTCTGGAAATCTTTGCATAACATTGATTTGCCAAAATAGGTTTTGGTCTGTCATACAATGCTGTTACTGATTTGGCATAACTTTTCCTGAAAGTTGTGAGTTAACAACTTTTGTTCTACTTCCAGTGTTTACTTATGCAGGCAAATGGTATGCAATAATATATTTTCTAACAACTGCAAAGCAGCTGGAATTTTTTCTTTGAATTTGAGATACAATCGCTGATTATTAATGTCTCATCAAGTAACAAGACAGTCTCCGCCCTCTTTTATAGACTTTGCTGGGAGCATGTCTTGGAACAAGACCATACAGGTGTGAACAAATTGTAGTTAAGAGAAGGAAGACTGCAAACTTTGGTTGGTATCCTTCTATTGCAGCTGACATAAGACACATTTTTTTTTTTTTGTAATGGGAATGGTGGAGAAGAGCTGAGTGTAGCACAGCAATAGAACAATCTGGTTTTATTGTTTATTTCTTGTGATTTACAGTGCCCTTTTTGAAAAGTAGTTCTTTGGCAAATGCCAGCTGCTCTCTGTTAGCTTTCTAAAAGCAAAGACTTTAGTGACTTGGGTAAGAAGCACACATGGTTTGGTTTGACTTTCTGTTCCATGCTCTGCATCTTTTCAATAAAGCGCCATCTTTCTTGGGTTTGGCACACCCTGCCTCCGTGAGCACAAGTCAAGTAGGGCATTGGTTTTGTGTTACGCTGGATTCATGGCACAGATTTTTTTTATTTTTCTTTTTTTTAAAAAAAATCCAAACCATATAAATACCAGATTATCTTTGCTGTGAGAGCAAAGAACTACTTTAATATTCCCAGTAGCATATTTTGAACAACAATTCTTTAATTAAAACAACATTGGTCTCTTCCTGTATTTCATGGCTAGCAAATGAGAGAAAACACCAGTGTTACTATCAAAGGGCGTCAGTTTTCATTACAGTAATGGTTCAATTGTGCAACGCTGTAGGCAGTGAAATTTAATATTATTGTGACTTGTGTTGTAATTGTAGGATGACAGAGGAAAATGGATTAAGTTTAAATATAAGTGTACACAGCAGCACATGGACTTTGTCAAATGGAAGCTGAGGGCTGGGGCAGGACGGGTCCCCCTCTGGCTCTGTCATAATGAATTAGTATTTTGTAAATAACTGGCCACTAGACTATAGATTTATTACCTTTTGTAGATATATGTGGACACACACAGACATACATGGATTCTGTACCGACTGTAATTGCAGTGTGGAGTTGCAGAACGGGTTTGTGCCTGTAGGCTTGCAGGGTATTTGAATGTCTAGGCTTCTTGTCTTCACCTTTCAAGAAAATATCCTTGCCTGCCAGTTTGTTAAGTTTTCTTCTGAAGGATACACCCATCCTTTCAGTTAAGGGATTGCTAACACATGAGTGGCCTCAGACTGGGAAGCCCTTTGTCATTCTTTTCTTCCTGATGAATAAAACTAAATTCAAGTTGCACATGATCTTTGCTTTAGAAAATCTCTAGAGACAACTAGTGTTAACCAGCAATATCCCATTCTTTCCCAGTTGCCCATATACATGCAGATTAAAATGGAAGATGGTAATTTGCCATCCATTACTGGTCTCTTCCATGAAAGATTAGGGACAATGAAGCTAGATGTTTCAGTTGTTTACAGTGTAGGCAAGTGGAAGATGTCCCCAAAACAGTGCCTGATAGTCTGCTAGTGTGTAAACATGAAGCCCTGTCGTGTTACCCCGTATCTTCACAGCACGATGTTTCTCAGAGGTATGTTCATGTTGAAACCTGTTCTAATGTTAAAGTGCAAAAGGGGGCAGTAAAGTGCTATCCAAAAAAATGTTTATTTTTTAAAGGTATTTCTTGTGGCAAAAGTTGCGTTTCTCAGTAGGCTTATAATCCTCTGTATTTAAAATAACAATCACATTAATATCTTCTGTTTGAAAGGCTTACAAATGTCACCAAAGCATATTGTTAAGCATTGTGGGATCAGTGTTTGCTGTGAGTATTTCCATGTTCTGTCCTTTAACCCAATCCCAAAACATGCTACATATTTGGAAGGTATTGAAGGCAGGAAGCTTTCCTCGGATATATTTAGGACGCAGCTATACGAAGCACTTCTGAAAGAATTCCAACTTTGCTAATCATGTCTGATTCTCATGTTGTGCATTACCAGCACTGTGTTTCTGAAAAAACAAAATGAAAAGAATGCTGAGGCTAGGGGTTTCTGCCTGAAGTGCTAAAGTGTGTAGTGGTGGCATGGGTCAAGAGTTGGGCTCTCATCCAGACCCGCATGCATCATTTGTCAAGAGGTAACTAGAAAGAGCAACTAATTACAATGCACCTACTGAGTGTTTTCCCTTTGAGAAATTCTTCAGTATAAACCGTTTATACAGATTGGCTGCTACTCTCCACTGCAGCCACTTGCAGTTTTTAAACTCAATATAGAAAGCATGTTTCTGCTGAAATGCAGTAAAAAGGAGAATGTGCCTGTGTGTGTTCCCATGCTTATGCACGAGAGTAAGCAATGATTTGAGGAGTGAGTCCCTGTTTGCTGAAGCTGAGTAAGTCCAGCACTGTTGTGAGGGTTCATATTTCTGTAAATGCTGATGAAATGTTAATATAATACACTTTAAAATAGAACATTGGTCATCTCCATCTTCTTTTTTTTTTTTTTTTCTCTTTAGTGCGAAGCCTGTCCTAAAGCACATTAGTGGTTCTTTTGTGGTTACCAGAATTGATTTAGTAAATGGATCAGAATTCTCTAGTGCTTTAAGTACTTCTAGCAGAACAGTAATTGCTTTCTAGCACAATAATACAAAAAAGTTAATTGCTATTAATAATGCTTTATGTATGTCACGCATGAAAACTGAATATAAAATCTGTTATTTAAAAAAAAATTCTTTGCCAGCTTTAGTAAAAAATCAAATTGTACACATTTTCAGCATTTCAAGCTCCACCTGTGTGGTAAATATTCTAAGCCAGGCTGCACGTTCTTGTGCAAAAAACCCAGATCTTGTTTACCATTGTAGAGGAAAAAAATATATCGGTGTTTTCTCTGAGAGGGTGTTTTTAAGGCAGAGGAAATTGTCCTTCCCTTTTATGGGAGGAAAACCGCACGTTCATTTTTGCACCCTGGATTTACGTTGGGGACGGAAGGGTAAAGCACAGTTTGGTCTGGAGGTTTTAGTTATGCAAGTGTGTATTTTTGCTTTGTTCTGTGAGTGAGAGTCAAGCAGCGAGGGGAAGGGCAGCTTTCCAGCAAAACTAAACTGTCTCTGGCAGGTGGAAATGGCGTCCAGTTGAAACAGATACACTGTTTTACAGCAAAACTCTTCTGGCAGCTGCGCGCTGGGGGGCTGAAAGTGGGGCACTGCCGCTGCTCGCCGGGCTGGGAAAGGGGGCTGCCAGCACCCCCCAAGTCTGTGGTCACCCCAAGATGCCACCCTTCCTCTGGATGGGAGTTGCAGTCAGCTACCTCTGCCAGAGCCCAGGGCTGGGGTAGCCCCAAAGGAGAGTGTGGCACCTCCTTTGGCTTATTTACTTTTTCCGTGAAATGAGATCACATCCATAATCTCATACACCGCAGCTTTCAAGGAACCAGATTTTCTTTTAGATAGTGTCTCCAATAAGATGTGTTTGGTGCTGGGTTGCAAGTGACCTTCCACATACATCAAAGGCAAAAGGGGTATGGTTCTTGCCAAATATATCTTAGCTGCAGGTTTTGTGCTCTCTAGAGTGCAAGGCACCTTTTAGACTTGTGACCCATCATAAGCTGAAGGGAGTGAGGAAGTGGGTGTCTGTGCTTCTGCAACAGCAATAGTCATGCGAGTTACTTGGTGAAGGAAACTCGTGACACATCTTTCTAGGAGACTAGTCAGGGCATTTTCTGGTGTATTTTAAGAGGGATGGTGTCTGTGGGTGGCTCTATATGCAGTGGAAACTCCGTGCCTTTAGGACTGTGATGTGATTTGACTGTCAAATCCTGCAGGTCCATGCAAAAAAAATGTTTTCTTTGGGATAGCGTGTATGCATTCTGAACCCATCCTTATTTTACGCCTATTAGAAATCCTGTGTTATATTTTAAATGATTTCCTCTTGTATTTTGCCAAAGGTAGTGAGATGATATGATAAATGAAACAGCTAAAATTTCATACATGCTCCTCATTCTCTGTCCCCTTAAAATTTTGAGAATCCATAATCGTGCTGCAGAATATTCTTGTGTAGGTTATGAAGATTTCAGTTATAAATGTATTGCATTGTCATGCCCTACTGAAGTTAATGGAAGTAACAATTCCAGTAAGAGCAGGTCCAGGAAAAGGCACCAAGAATGGTGGCATCCATTTGCATGGCTACTTGAGACACACAAAATGGTGGCATCACTACCATTTTGTGTCCAGGGTGGTGATTAAAACAAAATAAACCCTTGACCATTCCTCTTTTCAGCGCACTGCAAGCATTTCCACCAGGTAGTCTGAAAGAAGGTGGGCTCCTTTGGCGGTGAGGAAGGAGGAGGACAAGGAGGTACCACAAACTCCAGGATGGAGATTAGCTACAGTTTCAGGCACTGTTTCAAAGAATTTATGGGCTTGCTGCACTTTTTATTGCAGGGGAGCCTGAGCCCCAAAAAGAGGTTCTTTCCTTCCAATGGAGGTGAGAAATACAAGAGTGAAGCTTTAGAAACTTGTGTTACGGTGTTTTATAATTTGGCTGTGTATAATGTGGTACTTACCATTAAGGGATGAGCATGAATGTATTTGTTTATTTATTTGTTTGAATTCCATTTAGTTTCTACCCTACAAGTCCTGTTAATGCCAGTAACCATTGCTTACATGAATGGTTTAATTAACTGCGTGGAAAAATGTTACATATAAATAAGGTCAGCAGATTAAACTTAAATTTTATTTAAATTCAAAACCAACCCTATTTAGCATGTTCTGTAGAAAATTGTTATAGTATTAAAATGATTTAATAATCCTCCACTGGCAAAGAAAAAGAGGTTCCAAAACTCACTTAAAAGAATTTTAATAATATGAAATGCTATACTACTTTCGTTTTGAAAGTTTCATTTGCTAGTCTGTGTATAAAGCCAGTCTTGTCATCTTGCTGTGTCACACTGTGGTAATTTTTCTTGCACAGACGTCATGTAAGAGTAGTGCCTTTCTTTTTAACCAAATTCTGTACCCATTTTGAGACAGCGACTCCACATCAATCTTTTTTGATGAAGCTTGTTTTTCTGTCCATTCCATGGCAGTTACTGATCCTCTTCTGACTGAATTCACATTCACTTAATCTATTTAAACTTGAGTGAGATCAGTCCTGTAATATCACTGGTTCTGCAAAAAAATCATTTCAGGTTTACAGCTGGGTGTATCCCTTATCTCCACATGGTTTTTATATGATGATGGTTATGACAGAAACTAATGTGAAAACTGTGTGGCACACAGGACTCTTACAGAAGTCTGTGGTCTATGTTTTGGGATTTTACTCAGTTCAAAGGAATCAGTAAACTGGTTTTCATCTCATTCAGCAGGCTGTGAACAGCCCACTGCTACTTCACTGAAATCACTAAGACCTTTTCCTGGAACTTTTGTGCTTTGCATCAAGCTGGTAGGACTTTTGCCTTGCTTAATCACTTCTCCTGTAGACAAAATGATTTTCAAAATACGAATGTTGTTTCAAAAGCCAGATGATGAATATGTGTACTTTTTAATAACAGTTTCTTCTAAACAGTAAGGGCTTGTACATGGAATGCTATTCTGTATTCTGTTTCAGTTTGCACTTGTACAAGTAACGGACTAACATACTGTGTTATTAGTATTCATGACATTTCCTTAATAAAACTTTTCAATGAATAACTTTATAGTCAGGCTGGTAGTTAAACTTCATAAAGTTAAGTGGGTAGGATTCCCCAACAGAAGGTTTCAGGCTGCATTTTAAGAAGCATTCTTGATTGTTTGCATTTTTAGGGTTATTTTTGTTACATTAATTTAAAGCTAACTGCCTACACCAATTAGTTCAGGTAAGGTATTAAAGCAGAGAAATTTGGCACTGTTTCCCCGGTTAAATATACAAGACTTGCCACAAGTACTAACACGCTTTCTAAAATAGCATTTATTTAATAATTACTAGGATATAGTTAAAGCTAAGTGTGCATATATATATTTATAGTATGTGTGTATATGTATATAGTTTTGCAAGTTGGGAAGAGCGTGACAACAGATTGTTACATCAGTCAATACTGATTAACAAAGTAAGAATGTATTTCGCTAAGAATTTTATCTGTAGATAATTTTACAATTTCAGACGTGACTGGTAAGGAATAGTAAAATATTCTCAGTGCAAAAGTGCTGACAGGTAAAGTTGGGTTTTTTTGAGAATTTAATATAATGAAATTAGGCAGGTTTGAATGGTTATCATTAAGGAAAACTTTATAATTCAATAAGGTTGAATTTGCTAAGTTTCTTTAAACAGGAAGTAGATTCTTAAGAAGTTAGTTGGAAACTGCATAATACGAATTTTATTTTTTGTAAAATTTCAAAATCCAAGTTTAACTTCTCTAGGACTTTGGCCTACATTAGTACATTAGTGCCAGGAATTATTTGGCCTTAAAATAAGTGTGATACAGAAAATTATTCTAACATTGGTGGGAATGAGGAATGGAATATTCTGTTCCTATTTTCTGTTCACGTGTCACGTGACTTTTTGGTCTAATACAATACTTTTAAAAAGGTTTGGGAACTCTGCATGTTGCTGTTATTTGATAAGCTGCATGACTAGTTGGCCATGTGGGAGGGATTCACATCCATGGGTTTGCACAGATGTCAAGTGTTGCCACAGTACACCAGTTTTGGGGTGACAGTAAAAATGCCATCTGTATCCAAAAGTGCCAGACAGAAAGTGCATGAATTTCATCATACAGCTTTTACTGTACTTAATATACTTTTATGTGCTTTCTCACAGTGAGCAATAGGATTATTAATTGTGAGCAAGATACTTTGAATGCTCTAATCTCACTATATCTGACTGCTGGCAGAAATGTATGGGAAAATTTGCTCAGCTTTTCTCCTAATTTTCTGTACGGGGTACAGGGACCTGTAGTGGTATGTAGGTTTCCCACTAAAGAACATATAGAGATGGAAAGCAGAAAGTTAGAAAGTTGGGTTTTTATAGAAAGCAGTGGTTCCAGTGCTGTCGCTATCCTGGCTGCTCAAGAAGAGCATGTCACTGTCCCAGCCAGCTATTGGAGTAACGCAGCTTCCTTGGAATCAGTCACAGGATTCTGAAAACCTCTTGCTCCATCTTTTATTATATTTCTGTTCAGGGCGGGGGAAGTTTTTTAGTTAGTTGAAGGCACATTCTGATCAGACTTCTAAAGCCAGTTCATCAACTTGTTTTACAGATTCCATCCTGCAAACGTTTCGTAAGTGTGGATGCTACCCCAGAATGCTTAAGGCTACATCAGCACTTGCAGGAAGAAAGATTCAGGATTAATCCTGAAGTTTTTGTTAACCTCTATCAAGGCTGAATGTGCATTGTCCTTTTCTTTTTTTTAGATACAAGTTTTTGAAAAATAGGATCATAAAACAGTAGCCTTAATTCTCCTGACACTTAGTAAATAGCTTCAGAAAATGCTTAGTACCCGGCAAATGATTTATTTAAAGTCTTTATGAAAACACAGTAGCAAAAGTATTACCCAAATGTAGGGATAATAATCATGCCTGCTACTCATCAGCCGCTGTAAGTTTTGTGGTCAAACTGAAATGCATGAGGGGAAACTTTCTTATTCTCTTCATCCATATTTGGGCTTTATTGTTGTAAGAAAATAAGGAAAGTAAATTGGAAAAATATCTTTCTCGCAAAGGTCATGATCAAAACTGCAAACTGTGGAAAAAATTTCAATACAATCAAGTTCTCGGATTAATCCTTTCATTTTCAGCCTTTTTTCTTTACTAATCCCATCAGCATTAGATCTTACAAGTTCAGAAACTCAAGTGGAAGGAGATTTACCGAGTTTAGTTCTAAAACTGTACAGACATTAGAGCCATAGCAAGAATATTCCTCTGCCATAAAGTCTTAACGAGTGCATTGGTTTAAAGCTCTTGTAAAACATAGTTTTAGCTGTCTGTTGGGGGGTGGTTCTGTCCTCTACCTTTTATGGGACAATTCCTGGCTACTTAACCAAGGCACACAAGTGTGCTTTCTTTCCAGTAGCTGTTCCTGAGGGTTGCCTGGCATGCCATCTCTGAACTCAACTTGTTTGTACTTGGAGTTTGCATGGAGAATGTATACTGCTGCTGCTTCATTACATCCATATATATATATATACAGAAGCTACAATGAGAATCAGGGGGTTTTGTTTTTCAGGGCAGCTTTTAGGTCATATTACTGGTAATGACAGACAGGTGCATGTTTCTAACCTTACTAATTTCATATTTGTTATGCATGGGAATGTAAATCAATTAATTTAAAAACAAAGATCCGGTCCTCTGAAATCTCATGTGTTTCATATTACATATTCCCATTATGTGAAGAAGAATTACTAGCAAGAACAAGTATTTGCAGCCATGGTGTCACAGAGTGACCAGCCTTTGTCCTGGCTTGCAGATGGGGGAATACAAGTAATTTTCATCTTTCTCGTACAACACTGCTGCACAGAAGCAAAGTGAAATGGGGCTGTGGTGAGACGAGGTGGTAAAGTCAGTCACAGGTAATGGAGGTTAGCTCAGAAACTCCATTTGCTTTTGCCTGGTCAAAGTCAATCCCCGAGGAGAGTTTGAGTCAGGATCCATGCTGCTCCCTGGGAACATTTGCTGGGTCTCTTCCTCCCCTCCATTCTCTTGGCGCCCTTGCGGAGCTGGCTTCTCCCTCAGTCACGCCTCACCAGGCCAGTGATGCCGAGGAGGATGCATTTCCACCTTTCCATTTGTTTTGCCATTTCGGCTTTTGGGAGGTGGTCACTGCATTCCTGTGGCATGTCCGAAAACTGGAGGAGGAGGTGCAGCTTCGCCCCATCTCCAGTGCATCTCAATTTGGACAGCTGTGGCCAAGCTTAATTTCTGTAGTCTGGAAATTGCACTGCATGACACAAAAGAGTGCAGTGATTTATACATCAACAGTCGCTTTTCTTGCCATAACATTTCATTGTTCTTTCTCCCTAAATCTGTAATTACATGTCTTTGTCCTGCTACGTGCTGCTTCACAACAAATATAATTCTTACACAGGCTTTGTGAGTGAAAATATTCCTGCTTAATTAGCACAGATCATAAACTTGCATTGTGTGGGAAAAAGCAGTTGTAAATGATGGATCTGAAATTTGGGGTGTCGCATCATTCTTTTCTCTAACTTAGTAAGTTCTCCTGCAGCAGTACTACATGTTGGTGGGCTCCTTCAGCCAAGCTGGGGGCTGGAGGACGCCTGCAACTTTGTTCTGCTTGAGTCTTAATGCTCTACAGTTTCCAGGAAGGCTGCCTGTGAATAAGCTGGATTTACTACGAGTGCTGTTTAAATGCGAGCACTTGGAGAAGGGTGTTCATTAGGCAGCAATTGTTTCAGTCAGTTTTTCAGGCCGATTCTCCATTAAGGAAGACCTTTGGAAAAGGCTGGCAGGCAGGAGAAAGAGTAAAGAAAGTCAGTCTTTCAGGTCTGTGCATTCGAGGATGTTGTGTTGGCTGTAGTTCTAAAACACGCACTTCTTGGCCTTAATTGGAGCAAATATATCATGGAGAAAGAAACAAACAAACCTGCTGTGGCTTTTGTCCTTGTGAGAACAAGGCTCCTCATTTTGTGGATGAATCAATACTATAAGTAATTATTTATATTTTTCTTTGTGAAGAAGTGGTGAAGTTTGGCTGTTTAATTAGTACGAGTAGGAAAGATACAATATTGAGGCTAACCCCAAAGGTTTAAGCTCGCAGCCGGTTTGTGTAAGAAGTCTTCATCTACGCTAAGGCAAAAGCATACCCGTGTTTCACTTGCAGCTCAAGAAATTAAAAAAAGAGCTAAAATAATGACAGCAGTGGTGGAGTTTATGAAGAGGAGAAATCATAGTGTAGCAGTTGCACTGTCTTGGAAAAGTGTTGTATCAGAAGCATGTGTGATCCTTGGGTCAGGTAGATCTCTCTTCACTCCAGGTCTATAAGCATCATCCTGGTGAGTGACAGATGTTCCTTTGTCTTGTAATATCAATCAGCATTTACAGTATGTTGTTAACTCTTGAAGTCTAAGTTGTTTCCTTTTCCACGTGGTTGATCAGGGGCTTTGAAGGATTATTCTTGTCATTCTCCCATGTCCAAAATAAGCAAAATATGTGCAAGAATAGTAGAAATGTTACCAAAGCAGCAAAACAGGATTGTAGCCCGCCAGACATACTCGCTGCTGTAAATGGCCAAATGTGGAAGAAACAGTAGTGCCTGCCAGAGAGACGTAAAATATACTAGAGTTCCCAAAACTGGGATAAGGACTGTAAGACTCAATCCATCTGTAATTTCCAGATGTAAATAAACATCTTGTTGATATTTCTTGTTGATATTAAATCGAGCCAGGCCCAAACTATTAAGATCGGGTTTGCTCTGTCTGTTATTTTGTTTTTTGAAACTATGCATTTGTTTCTTTCTGTCCACTGCAGTTGCTGCTTTTCTGGGTGAGATTTTATCAAGTGTCTCACATTTTCCCTTTTTTTTTTCCCCTCTGTCTCTTTTTTCTTCTTCCCTTCCCACCCCCACCCCACCCACCCCCCCTCCCATTTTAGATTCCTTCCTGGACAAGGATTGGTACTATATCCACAAATAGGAGACAAACTGGATATTATATGCCCAAAGGTGGACTCTAAAACTGTTGGCCAGTATGAATATTATAAGGTCTACATGGTTGATAAAGACCAAGCAGATAGCTGTGCTATTAAAAAGGACAATACACCTCTACTCAACTGTGCCAAGCCAGATCAAGACGTTAAGTTTACCATCAAGTTTCAAGAGTTCAGTCCTAATCTCTGGGGCCTGGAATTTCAGAAGAACAAAGATTATTACGTCATATGTAAGTTCAAAATTTCAGTTGTTCATTCTTTTAAATATAATTGTTTGTTCTTTTGTATGTTGTCTTGTACATGATCGGCAAGCTAAGAAGAATGTGAATAGGTTTGTATTGTTTCCTCTGAAGATATTTTCTTGCCAGCATGTTTTCAGCATTATTCGTGGCTTCTATGGGGTGTCTGTCTCTTTTTTTCCTTGGTTTGTGTAAACCAAGTTAGATTGTACTTCTGTGCCTGTAAAGGGCTTCTCCTCCTGTTCACTGTTTAGTGGTCTGTATTCTCATTGAAAGTTGCATGCAGCTGAACCATGATGTTTCCTGCTCATAGCTGGTGATGTGCCATGATATTGGCCTTGCCTTCGGGTGCTCTTACGCCAGGAGTAGGAGTAGAGTGGCCTGGCCATTCTGAGCTGAGGCATCCTACGTGAGACGGCTGGCCATTGCTCCAAGTAGTCCAGGGATTCTCGCAGGAAACACCTTTTGGCCACTTTGGTGCCAACTTTGACAGTGTAATTTGCCCACAAGGGTTATTGGTAGGCTCTAGTTCAGCATGCCTAGCCACAATACATACCTACTGTGTCCATACAGTAGCTAGCAGGGTTCTTGGGCAAAACCTGGACTAGCATGATCTTGAATTTCCTCCTTTTTCATGGTCCTGGACTTGTAAAAAGAATGTGCATGACACAGGCCTGTGTCCAACAATATAAACTTTGTGTGAGTTTTAGTCTGATCAGGGACTTATGGCTGAAAGCAAGTCTGGAGGTAACTGCTATGTTTAGTGATTCAAATTACTTATGACATGTGAAGTTAATTATGTGAATCAGGAGTTAGCATAAGCAGACATCTCAGCAGTACAACAACAATTTACATTAGTTTAGGTTTTATCATTGTAATATTATGGCCTGCAGATCTCATTTAGCCCCATGGGAACTTCTGAAGTCTTGAACAAGGATCATCAGTTAGTAGGAGATGGACAAATTCTGTGCGTGGGCTTTTCTGCAGTTAAAGGAAGTAACATACTGGTGTGTCTTATTTCATAGAACGATAGAATCATCGTAGAGTAGTTTGGGTTGAAAGGGACCGTTAAAGGTCATCTAGTCCACCCCCTTGCCGTGAGCAGGATCATCTTCAACTTGATCAGGTTGCTCAGAGCCCCATCCAACTTGGACCTTGAATGTTTCCAGGGGTGGGGGCATCTACCACCTCTCTGGGCAAACCTGTTCAGTGTTTCACCAGTCACTGTAAAACATTTCTTCCTAGTATCTAGTCTAAATCTGCTGGCTTTTAGTTTAAAACCATTATCCTTTGTCCTATCACAGCAGGCCCTTCTAAAAAATTTGTCCCCAAACACATTTCTGCCACCTCCTTGAAAATAGGAAGGCTGATAACTATTTTATGTAATGTCTGCCACTCTAAATGTTTCTTCATTTTTTTTTAGTTAAAAATACTGGTAATTTTACAGGTGCCCTGAGCAAGTACTTTTAGAATGGACATGGAAATACATTTAATATAAGTTAATGCGTACTTCCCAGTTATATCCATAGCGGTACACACTGTGTATAAAACAAGTTGTATGTCACAGGAAATATCTAAGAATTCTCTGTATTAAACATTAAATACAGAAAATAATAAATAACCGTTATGGGAGATACAAAATAACATTTTTTGGATTTTAAGGTTTGACAAAATGATCACTTAATATAGGTGCTTTCTCTGTTTAGTCAAGGGGATATAGAAAAACCTGACCGCACTTACACAGCATTTAAATTTGACAAACTTCCCACTGAAATCCAGTGAGATTTACTAGGGTAAAAGCTGCAAGATTAGATGTTGAGAGATAGCTGTCTGTAACTCCAGTGAAAATGTGTAGCATAAAAATGACCACGCTCAAATAATGGGCTTTAATGATGAAGTATGTTCAGTATTTAGTGCTGCTTTTAAAAACATCCACAGCGAACCAGCTGTAGTGGAACGAATGGCTGCAATTATCAGCTGAAAATTATGGGCACAAATGGAGCTTTCTGATACCCTGTCAATTCTGTCATATCTATTTCATGGGTTTACCCAAAGAATTATTAAATATGTCTCATTTTCATTAGTTTTGTATAATTATTTCATTATAGCAGTAAGACATAATAGACGTTGCATTTCCTGGAAGATTACAGTGGGGTTTGGTTGAAAGAACTTGCTCAGTCTACAGCCTAATGCCTCAAAAATCACACTGGCCTTCCAGTAATAACGGAGTGTCTTAGGATATTACTTTCCCTGCTCATTCTGGCATAAACAAATGGCAAATTTATCGTTATATTGCTAGCATACTAACTGAGCTGCAGCAGGGGTACCCATACATTTTAATAGGTTGGACCAAAAGAACCCCAACCCTGAAAACCCAGCCATCCTGAAGCTAAAACTCTCGCTTTTCTACCATTCAGGGGGAAAACAATGAACTCAGTGATGTTGGTCTCAGAAACACTTAAGCGGGGTAGAAAACTAGGCCAGGGCTCAGCTAGGACACCGTTTTGCAGGGATACTGGAGCTAGATAGGATTTTAACAGTTTGTGTTCAAAAGCTTGTGACCTGACACAGCCTCGTCAGATGCAGTTTCTGGTAGTCAGGACGTTTACTGACATTTTTATAAGTAATATAATACATCTTAATCATGTACGCAAATCAGGCTGTAGATAATTTGCGTATATCCCTATTGCTAAACCTGTAATTTAACAGGTGTGCTTGGGCCCAAAAGAGGAATGCAGTGAGCTGACTCCAATACTGCTCTGTCCTTTTCCTTTTCCTTTTCCTTGTCCTTCTCCTTCTCCTTCTCCTTCTTCTTCTCCTTTTCTTCTTTTTTTTTTCTTCCTTTTTTCTTCCTTTTCTTCTTCTTTTTCCTTTTCCTTTTTCCTTTTTCTTTTCTATTTGTTTGGGAGTTTTGGGTTTTTCTTGATTTGTTGGGTGTTTTAGGGGGTGGGAGAGCTATGAAGTGAAGACAATGCATTTTATGTGCCAGCTTTTGCTTTTGAAGTATTTTAGGATCTTGAATTCCCTCAACTAAGGGGCATCAAACAAACCTGTCAGAAGAGTTTACTGAGCCCAGTGTCTTTGCAGTGCTTGCTATGGCTCTGTCTACAGACCAGTCTCACGCTGTTTATGCTGGCAGGCTGTTGTCAGTCCTTTAAATGTTTTGTGCATCATCATCTACCTTTATCATCCTGCTATTATTTGGAAACATGTTTTGTTTTTCTAAGGTAATAGTATGTGGTTTGTGGAGCTGTATTAAACAGTAAAATCTCTATTAAGATTAGGGGGTTAGTAATTTTGGGAGGAGGAGCTGTAACACAGGATGAAGCAGCTTCCTGAACCCTGTGTATCTTTAGGGAAATGTGATTGTACAGGAATTCTTGAAGCCATAATTTTTATAACATTCATATGTATTCATGATAGGTATAACCGAAGATCTTTTCTACTCAGTACTTCCCTAGGTCTAAGCATATAAAAGATGCAACTTTTCTCATTCCACAGTTCAGAATTCTTTAAAAAAGTAAAATGTAGATGAGCTTCTCATACCTGTTTTCACATTTAATGGTATTTTAATCCAAAAATAATCTATGTATTTCTTGGCAAGGTACTGCTCTGTAGGAGTATCAGGATCCAAAGAGTTAATTCCATGAACAGCAGTACTTGGAAAGACCATAGTGAATGGTATTGTGAAAGCAAACAACAAATGATCTAACAGAGTGTCCTTGCTTTTCTTTTCTTTGCCATCATCAGTTTTTGGTTCCTGGGAAATTAATAGATTCATTTTCCTGTGGTTACCTGATTTCTTTTCAGCAGAATGGGAGAAGGTCAACTGTACTTGAGATCTCAGAAGTATTAATGTTAGATTATCCTAAAATATATGACCATTTAGCTAACATAAGTCTCTGAGGAAATCCTTACTCAGATGCATGAAGGAAGATACATCATGCCCAACAACATAAATATCTGTGCAAAGCGCAAAGTTAAGCAGAAGAAGGGTATGCAGATTTGCAACTCTGATGTTTGCATTAAAAAGTCTTTTTATGTCTTTGCATGGTTAGGGAATGGAGTATATTTGTCTGCTGTTGTGGACTGCTCAGAATGAGCAATGAGTATCTTCTCAGTGCTAGGAGATTGATCTGCAAGCACTTGGGTCGTGGTGCAACTGTTTTAGTACCTCTCTCAGATGCAGTGTTTCTTCTATGGGAGGGAGACATGTTAGCATAGTACAAGCATATATAACATGCCAAAGATGTTTACTTTTGGTGAACAAGAGTTGTTCCAAACAAACTCGGCCTTTAGTCATAGGACTTCGGGAATGCTGCAGTACCCTGGATTTGCACTGAGGCCATGCCCTGGGGAAGCCGCACCAGAGGGAAGGGAAAAGTGCCACTTGCCTTCAGGCACCATCATGCTCCTGAGATAGTTTGGCAAAGTGAGCACATACTCTGTTCACTTCATCTTTTCTTTTGCATGAGTAAGATGAAGATTTTGGGCTGGCATCATCAGCATTAAAAAATAAGTCATGTGCAATGAAGCCTTCAGCTGTTAAAAATTCATAAAAGAATGGCTTTAGTTTTTGGAAGGGCCTGCAAAATGATGTCAGGGCTACCTAGAAAAGGTTCCTCTAAAATGCTTGCTCTGCCTGCGATCTCATTAGCCAAGCTTGCCCAGCTAATGATGCTCATTGGCTTTGACATTGGCAAAATGGAATACTCAGCTTTCCTTAAATGTTTTTTGTCAACTTTTTTCAAGCGACCCACTTCCACAATTGGCCTCTGGCTTAAATTAAAAAAAAACCCTCATATATATATGTGTGTGTGTGTTTGTTTGTTTATTTATTTATATATATTTATTTTTGATCCCTGACAGATTTAAAGGTTTATACTGGCTAGTAGCACTACATTTTGGGTAGCTGCTTTAACAGTACCATGGCTTTTAAAACTGATATGGTCATTCTGAAGATTTAGCATTAGCTGGGTTTGAAAAAAATCACAAAGCTTTTTATGTTTTCACTTTGTCATTCTGTTACAATTAAAGGGCAATAACTGTCTGAGGGAGAACACATTAAAAGACAATATAGATTGTGCCCTGAAATACAGTGCAGCTGGATAGAATAAATCTCTTTGCATGGCCAAATAGATTTACATTAAAATGTTATTTTAGTGTTCTGACCAAACAGTTTAAGTGCTGGCTAATCTGGCTGGCTGGGGATTCTGACACCTCTCTGAGGCAGGTTCCAGTCTGCAGCCCACTGCAACCTCCCAAATACCTAGTGAAAGCAACCTGAAAGGAAACCTTAGGTTTTCCTTTGTTTGGAGGTTAATTCCAAACTAGCCAAAATTGGAACAAAAATTGTATCAGAATTTCAATTACATTTCTTTTGCAACAAAGACATTTTTTGTGCTTTTTGTTAAAGACTCTGTGGTCCAGGAGTCTATTACTTATTTTTGGTGGTGGTGGTGTTAATGAAAGCCTATGCGATAGTAGCCACCCCGATTCCAGTTGTACAAAGATCATGTTTTTTCTTTCCTTTGTCCTCTTTCCTCAAAAAATTAGACGAATTATTTCTTTTTGGTGTAAAATGATATGCAAAGGTTCATCTTTGACTTTCCTGAGAGTAGAGTCTTTTAAGGAATATAACAACAATACCACTTAGTTCTTGTTGAATTAAATATAGATACAGCTCACACAAATAATATTATTGGAGAAAAAAAAGACTGCCTGTGCAGCTTCAGATTTCTAACACAGTCTAAGACTTACAGGATTAATGGAGTCATGGTCCCTTTGGGGTTTTGTCCCAGACCACACAGGCCTTGTAAGACAATAAGGCTATTTTAGATTGATGTACTTTGTTCATATTCGGTGCCATTACCTAGGCAATACCAACCGTTTATCTCCTTTAAAGTAGACAGAGATAGTTCAGCAGGAAATCTGTTATTATTTCTCTATTCCTAAGGGAAAGAAATGAAAGAGAGGAATGCTCAGTTTGTTAATTGATGGCATCTTGTGAAAAAATACATTTATCCTCCCCTTCACCCCCCCAAATATTCTAGATAGATACAGAATCAGATGAAAATGAAGAATATTTATTTAGACTGGAAGAAAGACTTAACCAGGAAATACTCAAGAATTAAACAGGTTTTTACATTTCATAGGAAGCTGTTTAATATTTTTAGTCACTATATTAGTTTCTCATTTTTTTTAGTTCCTTATAAACAATTTATAAATACTGGCAATACAGTATATTCACAAAGAAAGATACAATATTCTCACTTGGAAGTCTTTATGTGTATAGTATACATACTAACAATAAGGGACATTTGCAGTGCTTTGCAAAAAACAGCTTAAACCCTGACCTTGTGCAGGTTGTGTATGTTCCTAGATTTACATATGCAACCTTAATAGGACTACATGCAGAAGAAGGTTGTGCTGACTGTGTATTTTATCCTTTATGTGCATGGTATGAGTAACTTTAAATCAAGGGGACATGCCATGCTATGAGGAAAGTATCTGTCTGAACTAAAGCGTAGAAGTGCACTAGCGTACTGAAACACATTTAACTTTCATTTTGTACACAAGTTTGGTGGTGCACATTTATCTCATCAAGTGGGATAATGTCTTTTTGTTTATACAGGTACTTCTATTACATCTGTTACATCTTACAGTTTTTTAAGACCTAAAATAAAAGACCAGGAACTGCATAAGCATTTATAAAGGGTTTAGTGAAATTGATTTTAAATACTTGAAATTGTTTGCCTCATTGAAGTCTTTGCATAGCAAGACTGGAGGGAAACATACTTAGAGAAATGCATTAGCTAAAACACAGGGTTGAAATGGTTGAAAACCAGGGTAAAATGTCAGTTTGGACTTTCTTCTCTGACTTTAGTCAATCCTGGAAACTTTGGAGGAAGAACATTTCAGGAATAATTTCTGATAAATCAGAATATAAAACTAAGCCCTAATGGGCAGTCTTCCAGTTGCTTTTTTTCAGTCCCAAGGAAATCATACAAGTATTTCTGTGAGTAAAAGCAGGATTAGTCTTAAGGTATCTAACTTAGCAGTTCTTGAGCCCGTATTAAGCTGATAAGGCTGGCTTTAAAAAGCATGTTCACATCTTTCTTTAGAATGATTTATCTGGTTTTTGTTCAGTAGATGAAGACAGCAAAAGTCACCACACCACAGCAGCAGACTAGGCCTCACGTGCTTACTGAGCTGCTGTGGGCAAAACAGAAGTCTGCCAGGGAAACCAAGAATGAATTTATTTTTCAAGTATTTCACATCGGCACGTAAACACATTAGACCATGACAGTGGGGTAGACAGCAGAATCACACAATGGTTGAGTTTGGGTGGCACCTCTGGACATCTAGTCCCCTGCTCAAGCCCTTGCTCCAGCAGGCCCGGCTGCATCCAGCTGCCCAGGACTGTGTCCAGCTGAGTTCTGAGTATCTGCAGGGATAGAGGCTCCACAGCTGGCCTGGATAACCTGGTCACCCTCATATTTAAAAACATTTTCTCAGGTTTAAACAGCATTCCCTGTATTTTGATTTTGTGGCCATTGCTTCTTGTCCTGTCACTGGCCGCCACTGAGAAGTCTGGCTCTTCCTTCTTTACACACACACACAGAAACACACAGACACAAACACACACATATCCCCCTGGTATTTATACACATAACTAAGATGTGTCTGAGTCTTCTTTTCTCCAGACTGAGCAGTCCCTGAGTCCTCAGCCTCTGTACAGGTGCTCCAGTTCCTTCATCATCTCCATGAGCCATTTACTGGACTTGTCCATGTCTGTCTTGTACTGGGGAGCCCGTGACTGCACCCAGCACTCCAGCAGAGGGGAAGGGTGGCCTGCCCCTGCCTGCTGGCAGTGCTCTGCCCAATACAGCCCAGCAGGCCATCGGCCACCTTTGCTGTGAAGGCACAATGCTGGCTCATGGGCAGCTTGGTGTCCACCGGGATGCCCGGCACCTTTGCTGCAAAGCTGCTTTCCAGGTGTTTGGCGCCAGCCTGTGCTGAAACTATTCCATCTGCCATCCAGAGGCTGCCATGGCAGATTGGGTAGCAGAATCAAGACATTAATTAACCTGTGTTGCAAAAGGGAAAAAGCCCCAAACCACAAAACCAAAACTTAATGATGTTATACCGTTAAAACACTAGTGGAATCTTAAAAACCTTATGGACATAATAGAAGTATCGGCTCTCCTGTCTAGTTGACTTTTAAAAATTCTAAACGCTGGAGCATTAACACACTCATCCCATCGGAGTTTCTGAAAATGATCCGAAATGTGCCTGTGTGGTACTTTTGAAAGAAGCTAAACCCTGTGATTTCTTATGGTGAGTATTTGAATTAGAGGTTCTGTAGCACCTTGGAATTCCAGATTGCTTTATTTCAGCGATGTTCTCTCATTAAGTTTTACTCCGTGGATATTTTAAAGTTCTAAACACAAAAAGAAGCATACTGCAATCAAAACAGTGCTTAACTTGTGATCGTCTTTGCCAAGTGCACAGTCATCCGATAGTATCATAATCGATCTTGGTGCTAAGGTGCCAAACTCTGTGTTGCTGAAGGATAGTTAGATGATGTAAATAGCTTTTTGTGTTTTGCAATAAAGCACACTTTTGCTGTGCTTGATGTAAAAGCAGGAGATGAAGGTATCTTTTATTGAAGCAAACATGTGGAAAATTGCTCTAGATTGTTATAGTACAGAGCATCTCCCCTGAAAGGAATGAGGTTCATCTGTAGGGCAAACTCTGACTGTGGCACTTCATTGGGGTTACTCCTGGACTCCATGTGGTCAAAGCAAATAACATCATGTCCATCTAAACTGTTACAACCATGAGACTGGCACATTTTCTCATCTATAGTGTTATATTCTAAACTGTCACTAGGCATTAACTCAGTCACTGGTGAAGTCCTACCACCTAGAGATGAACTCTGCCTCAAAATGATGTTTTCCACTTCAGTGCTACTCGTATAGCAATTACTGGGTCATTAATATCATTGCCTGCAATTAGTGACAGTAGAATGAGCAAGAGGTTTGTTATTTATTTAATACGAACTTTCACTATAACCCTTTCTTATCCAAGTGCCATAGGCAGAGACCAGAGAGATTTTCAAGGCAGATGAACATACTTGAAGGGTGGTGTTGAGTTTGTGCAGTACAGAAAACAGGCCCTCATTTAATGTTAAGGCTTCTGCTTTTGTTTCCAGCAAGCCGTCTTGTCATTAGCAACAATCAGTGTAACTTGAATGCTAACTAATTCTATTAGTTCTGTTCAGCTGAACTGTTAAGCAAAGCTGGCTGTGGCAGTGGGGAGATACTTCTCCCCATGCATGAAAGGCTTTTGCCAGTAGCGTGCTGGGAGAAAGGATAAACTTACCTAAAATACCTATTTGTGGTTGATGAAGTTAACTAGCTAGTAATCTGTTTTAGATGCATACTTTCTGATATACGCAGAATACATCATAATTAGTGGGCTTCTATCTGCCACAGTTACTTCAGCGCTCACAAATATATAATTTGTTTATGTAAACTAGAAGCAGCCATGTGTGCAGTAGATGATTATCTGATGTTTCTCAGAGTATGTGAAATACAGCACTGAAATACTTGTAGAAATTCTTAACTATAATGAAATACTTAAATTGTCATTCATAGTGATACAGTATTGAGGCGCTTTTGGTTGGGTTTTTTTGGGTTTTTGGGGGTTTTTTGGTTTTTTTTTTAAATCTCTAAATAATTCCAAGAGAATTTTGACAAAGGACACTAGACAGCAGTGAAGTGAGTAGGATTTCATTGTGGGTGGGTGGATGCTGTGACCTTCTGTAATGGATAATAATTCAGCAAATAGTTTACCGTTTAGTACACTTCATCTGTGGTATTCCTTAACCCAGAGATAAAGTAGTGCTGTTTTTAAAATGATAGGCAGCAGAAACCAGTTTGAGCTCACAGCTTTTTCAGTACTTTCCTGTTCCATCTTGTTCACTGTCTCTTTTTCTCTTTATGGAAAGACTGTTGAAATGAAGGGCAGGTTTTTGTTTTGTTTTGTTTTGTTTTAACACCTGTTTTCTTGTGGTATGATGCCATGTCTCCCTGAAATTCATAGAATCATTTCGAATGTAGGAAAAATTACAAGAACTCTCTTCCTGTTTTGTGCTTAATACTTGGGCGGTCTTTCTCAGTAGAACAACATGAGATGTGAGAGAGAGTCTACAGATTTCCAGCAGTGTGCCTGGAATTAAACAGTTGGTATATTCCAAGGTATATTATAGTACAGAACCACTTGGCTCTGTCTTGCTTGTGTCCTCCACGTTGGCACACACCCACATCCCCCACACCCCCAAAAAAAACCCCACCAACCTGAAACAGTAATAAAATCTGTCCTTTTTTTAATGCAGGAATACAAGTGGAGACTTTTATGGCGATTTATATAAATACCCCTATATTGCATCTAAGTATCACAAATCACACCATTAGCATTTGGACACTTCGAGCGGTGGTTAGAAAAGTGAATCATAAAGTTTCACTGCAGAGCTTTTGTCTTCTTCCAGGCAAGAAGAGGCCTGTTTTTTGTTTTACTTCATTTTGTTCTGGTTTTAGCTTGACTGGGTAGGGCATTGCTGCTTACTTGCGGCGCAGAATATAATTTGTGGATCCTGTTTAGATATAAATCCCGAGACATACAACATAGGACACAATTTAAAAATGAAAAAGGATGAGAAGTGGAAAAGAAGGGAGAATTCTTGTCCTTTCCTTCACATAGAAGTTTTGCCTTGTGTGTAGGTAAGAGGGGAAGAGGCTGGCTTCAAGAGTATTCATAAACACTCCATAAGCTTTCATTTAAGGAATAAAATATGTATCTTAATTTGAATAAATTTGTCAAATAAGACTGAGAGAATGAGAGTGTCTGAATGGCCTTTAGGTTGGGAAACTGCACAAAATTCTGCTGCCACCTTGTCTTTGCAAGGAGGACAAATAAAAAACCCCAGACATTAGAAAATCGCAAAATGACTGGTAAACCATTTTTATATGTATTTTGTGACTGTCTCATTGTCCTAAAATGTATTAATTGAGCAAATTCAGCAGGTTCTTAATCTTTATTTTATTAAAGAGCCTTTCCTTATCTCTATAGATCAGTAGAAAAGTTAGGATGAGATTTTACTGTCTGTAGATAGAAACACAGACGATATGTTGACAGTATCCTGTGCAACTGTTTGTAATACATTTAAGCTTTAGCACTTGTGTTCCAGGTTTGGGACTACTGATAGTTAAATTTTGGAAGACAGTTTCATCATATTTGTAAAAAGTGAGAAAGTTGCAAAGTCAGTCTCATTTTTTGTCATTACAAGCAAGAGTAAACCGTTAGCTGCTAGTAGTGGGAATTGGTATGTTTACCTTGTCTCTATACTTGCCACAGCTCACCCAGCGTAGTGTTTGCCAAGCTACCTGTTCTTTGGTGAGCAGCCTGAAGAATTTTTTTTAGGTTGTTTCAGATCTCCATGCAGATCTGGCATTGCTACTAAGGGTGTGTGTGTTAATTTCATTTAATTAAAACTCTCTTTCTATTACCTCAGCTGCCTTGTTCTTCATCCTTGACTGGTCTAGAAACAACCTCTGTGTTGTGATCTGTGATTTGTGGTTCCATAGTATGTGATTTCTGGTGGTTTTAAACCTGTCCCATAAATTTAGATAATTTATGGGAAAGAAGAATTATTTATTTGGTGCTTCACTAAGTGAGTCATTAGAAGGACCAAAAGCAGATGAAAGCAGTCAGCACAAACACATAATGCCTGGCTGAAACAGTGTTCATTACTTAATAAAATAAAAAAAAAACCTCAAAACCTTTACATGCATTTAGTAATCCTGTGAGTACATGTGAGATCAAGTGCAGCTTTGCTTTTAAGACTAACTTCTTATTACTGTTGATCTAAAGCTTTCATGGATTTTTGCTGCTGTTCAGGCTTCTCCGTTCTGTTTCTAAGCACAGCTGGGGAAAAGTGGAGATTGGTAGGGTTATTTGATTTTATTTAGCTCTGATTTGGAGAAACCTGTTTTCTGATGCTGAATTCAAGCAGTATTTAAGAAAAAAATGGTGGAAATCACTACTGTTGGACAGTACTGATCTACCCCAAAGTAACCTGTAATTTTCATTCTTCTATTAACACTAGCAGCAATTAATTCTTGATGACCTTGTCAACGATGTGTCTTCGATACATTGCCAAATGGCTTGTATTGTCCAGCACACTAAGGAGGGGCAAAACCAATATTGTCCTTGCCCATCAGTTGACATCACTCTGCCATTCCTGTAGTGGATTAGGGTCCATTTAGTTTTCACAGGAGAGTTAAGTACGATGATAATTTCTTTCTTCAGCTGTGTAGTCCATTTCGTATTCAAGCTCTGTAAATAAATGTGTTATAAAGTTGTGTTGGTTCAAAGGATATGAGATGTAATTTCCAAGTAGGCAATGTTTTTCATAATCCTAAAAGTATGGTAATAATTGTGGCAGAATTAAGAGGTTAAGTTTTTTGTCTGCTGGTGTTTTCTTTTAAGTAATTGTGATGGCGTTTTTTCATTTTGTAATGTGTGTTTTTAGGAGTGAAGGAAGTTGAATTTTTGTGACTGTGCCTTCATTTCTAATCTCTTTGTGAATGAAAAACTACATACAGGCACAAATCCAACAGCTTAATTCTCCATCTGATTAGACCAATGTTACCAACCTGATAGGTTGAAAACAGCCAAGATCCATGCAGTGGCTTTGCCTCCTGGGAGGCAGAGTAATAACAATCAAATGAAGACATATTAAAATGTAATATTACTTCCTCTCCATGGGGACTGTATGAGAATCATAGCCAGGAACTATTCTTGTCAGCTGACTCTGTTTCGCTCACTGATTCCCTGCCTCTGCATTTATGACTAATGCATTTTGTACAATAAACAACACTTGGGAAGTTTTAAAATCAAATAAATGTAAAACACAATACATCGATTCACTTGGGTGAAAAAAAACCAGCTTTTTTTGTTTGTTTGGGCTTTTTTTCTCTGTGTGTGGTTTTGTTTTCAATAATTTATATATTTTGAAGAAGGGAGGGCAGAGCTGGAATGAAATTTTTTTGTCTGAATAATTTAATTTCCTCTTGTGTAAGGAAGAGGATATGTTAAGGCAGTGTTTTACAAAACTGAAAATGTATATTAGCTTCTCCAAAGTAAGTATGTATCAGCAGACTCTTAACCATAATTTTATAACAAGTAATTCTTTTTCTGAAAGTTGAAACCCCAAACTTCTGTTCCTTATAAAATGGCAGCTGCTATCACATACGAGGAATGCAGACATATGGTATCTGTGTATGTGGAGCTTGAACATCATTTTTGACTGACTGCTGTAAACATTACCTATAAATTATTACGATTTTTTCAGAGAGTCTTAAAATTAATAGAGATTTTAGGGCAATTGTATGTGGTTATTTGTAGGTGTGGATAAACTGTTGACCGAGTAATTTGATGTGCTTTTGACTGTAATTATTAGTTGTGCAATTGACACCAGTGGAACGGGACAGGTCTCAGAAAATCAGAGGTACCTATCCATCAAAAGATGTAAAGATATTTTGCTACCTGTTTAGCGAAATGGTGCTTACTTTTAGTTTCCTATGTGTTACTGTATTAATACAAAGTGTGGGATCCTGAGAACATTTAATACTTATGAGAAACTTTATGTTAATCATTAATTATACTTATTTATGTTAATATTTAAGTAGTATTTAGTCTTGTCAGCACAGGGCTGTGTGCTGGTAGTTCGTGTGTGAGTAATTGTCTCCAAAATATTTAGACCTAAATATAAAAAAAACCCAAACCTGTTCTTTTGTGTATATATATATGGATATAAGCATAAACTGGATGGACGGTCTAAAATTTGGTCATATAAACACACCAGAGAGTAGCATTTCTGTTTCAGACACAAGAAACTTGTGTTACGTTTCTGTGTTTATACCCAGCTATCCCAGACACTTTTTTTTGGAAATACCCTTTAAGTGTGAGCAGAGCTGCAGGTACAGGGTCACTTTACTGCAGAAGTGTGAGTGCAGTGGAGGAGCTTATGTGATATTGGGTATAATTTCCATTTGAAGATCAGTAGAGAAAGGCAGCAGCAAGTGTTTGAGGAATATTTTGTACTCCCTCCCTTGTTTGACTTCTGCACTCCACACTGTCAAGGGGGCATTAGCAGTGTGAAACTGTTTTCTCTCATGTCCCAGATTACTACTTCTTTTCTGTGCAGTTTTTCAAAGCTTGGAACAATGTGTTTTAAAACAACCCGCTTTCTTCCTGGTACACTAGGGATATGTGAGGTTTTATTTTGAAAGTCTTAATGAATTTTGAAAAATAATTTCCTCCAGTGGCCTTGGGTAATTGTCGGCTTAATTACAGGGAGAAGCTGAGATGGAAACTTTGCTTTGTCACTGAAATGCTCCTCTCTGACAGTTCCCAGTTCCTTGGGATGTAGCAGTCTGTACTCTGAGCTATAACATAGGCTTTCCGAAAACCCCTTGAAGAACTGTGGAAAAAGTGAATACTTTTGCAAATTCATTCATCTGACATCAAAGCTATGAAAGCATTCTTTTAGGAAGCAAGCGAGGCAGATTGTGCTCGTGTAGGCACACAACCAGATTTATTGTACATGTGGGCCCCGCCATTCGGAGACTGTATTTGAAGTAATTCTGCATTCTTTTGGCTGTCTTACTTTCTTGTTCTGTATCGAGGTCAGACTGCATCCTCTGCATCTTATTGAGGTCTCCTGCTCTGTGGGTTAAATGGATCGGCCTTTAAAGCATAAAAAGGCATTGATGTTCAGAAGAAGCAACACTCTATTCCATTAAAATCAAGTGGTTGGTGGAGATCTGAGCTCCCATTGCCTCGATTAAAAACCAAACGAAGAATAGCAAAAAATTCAAGACAAAGTCAGTGTTTATTAGTTGTACTTTCAGTTGATGCTCAGCTTTGGTATTTCTATTTACTGCCTTTTTTTTTCTCTTGTCCTTGTGCTGGTACATTGGCGAATAGGTCATAAAAAACACTTTCAGCATAGACACATTTGATTTATGTCCAGAACGAGTTCTTAGTATTGATTTTTTTCCCCTCTGGAAAAAAAAAAAAACAAAAGAAAACAAAACTATATGTCTCCATTATTTTCTGAGCCTGGCAATCCAGTGGCACATTTCAGATCGGCTTTTATCGTAAATTACTCAGTGTGCTCTTTCATATTTTCAAAAGTCTTTTTGCAAGTCAGAAAAAAAAGAAGCAGTTGCACATACAGCTATTGTCACATTTTTACAGGGGGGAGGGAACAAGAGGAGGAACTGGGAGGGACCACGTATGAGGAGAAGGGAATTTTAGGAAAAGAAAGCACAATTTGGGAAGTTTGTATGGTGGCTGTAATTTGAGTTGGTCACAAAAGAGGCAGAAGTGGAACAAAACCAAAAAGTAGATCAAAGGCTAGGAAGCAGGGTTCAGCGGTATGGGGTTTATATCTTTATGGCTAGAGAGAAGATTAGAGCAAGAAAAATACTGCCACAGGGCTAGGAAGACATTGTGAAGGAAAAAGGAAATATACATAGGCTGCATTTGAAAGAAAATCCCCAAGGAGGACAAAAGAGAAGGAGCGAGAATTAAAAACAAAGGTCTGAACAGTGTGAAGCCCTGGTTGAATTAGATCCTGAGCTGAAAGGAGAGGGGTAGAGGCAGGAAAGTGCTGCTTAAAGTAGTTCACCACAGCCATGACAAGCCGTGAGCTCCATTACATGTCATTTTCTATTTGTTTTCTCCAGTTGGTGGCCTGGTGCTGATGCGTGTGCACGCATCCGCTCCTACGTGCCTTGTGGGCCTTGCATAAACAGCTGTAAGAAATGACGTTGAAATTTCAACCCCCAGGACAACCTGGGGTGGGAAAACCCCTGGTGCGTTCCTGTAAATAGCAGAGCCGGAGCCCAGTGCTGGTGGATGAGCCTGCATTGCCACCGTGAAGGGGCACCAGTGCGGACATGGACAGTGGTTCGGTGCCTGGCATGGTGCAGGCTGGCGCCGTGATGCCTACAGCTGAGGAGCTGCCAAATAGTTTTCCAGCAGCTGTTGGGGGTTCACAACCCTAGACTTGTGACTCAACGTTTTTGATTCTCTGAGGGAGCTGTGCTTCATGCTCAAATCACGTTGCAGTGCCAGCTTGCGGCAGAATTGGGGTTTTGTGGTGCCAGCCAGCGCCTAGATAAGCGAGAACGATATAATAAACACAGGGGAAAGCATCCGTTTGTTTGTACGAGCTGAGAGGTTTCCATGAGAATAGAGTGTATTCCCCCACCGCCACCCACCCCTGAGGAGGCTCCTCAATGCTGAGAAAAGTGAGATTGTACTTTAAAATATTAAATGGTTTTCCAATCAGTGCAGAATCTCAGCTTTTACCTGGGTCTTTTGTATGTGTTCACTTCTTCCAGCAGGAGATTTGTAACAGAGGAAGCAGGTGTAACGTGGTGATTATAAAGATACTGTTGGGGTCAGGGTTGGGGAGGGTGAATTTTCAATGCTTTGCTCCTCTGAGTCTGCCAGGGCTTCCTTTTCAGCTGACTCCCATCACCTTTTAGCAAGGTGCTGTGTTTTCGTCCAAGTGAGTCAGTCAGTCAATTGTGCGTAGAAAAAAAGGTTGCTGGGTAAATTTGAAACCTTGATAACGCATTCCTCCATTTGTATATATTGTATGGCTTACAAATGTGTTCATTCCTTTGGCTTTCAACATTTCACAACATTCCGTAGGTCAGCCTGAGCAACAAGAACAGGTCCCGGTAGATTGAAAGGTTTCTGCTTTCAGACATTCATGTTCACATCACTTTGCCTGTTGATTTCCTGATTTTTATTTATTTTTATTTTTTTTATTTTTCTTTTATTTTTAATCAGCAACATCAAATGGGTCTTTGGAGGGCCTGGATAACCAGGAGGGAGGGGTGTGCCAGACAAAAACCATGAAGATCCTCATGAAAGTTGGACAAGGTAAAGACCATCTGCTGTTTCATGAAATCGCTTTGATCAGCATCAATGTCCTTTTAGTTTCCAGACTTCCTTTAGCCATGTAGAGCAGAGAGCCAGCCGAGTCTAGTGTGGTCATTCCTCCCTAATAGTCTGAAAGCAAAGCCTATTTTCTCTTCCTCGGCTACTGACAGATTTCTGCAAAAGGAGGGTTGGTGTAATGAGATCTCTTCATTGGAGAGATCCCTACAAGGAAAGGTCACCTGGGAGTAGTGTGTTTCTGTCATTTTTATTTTTATTTTAAAAACAAAAGCCACAACTCTGCTGCTCAAAATTATTTAAAATACATGAAAGGAGGGAAGCTAATATTTCTATAGTTTGCTTGTTATGAATTGTGATTACAGGGAGGGTTTTGTTCATTGTCTCTTCACATATAGATAACCTATTGTGCAGGAAGAAAGAATTATTCTTCTACGCAGAAGTTGGTTTAGTAGTCAATCAACTTCCTCAGTTAAACTGAAATGTCATCTGCAAAGCTTTTCTTGCCTGTTACAGGAGTCCCTCTAGTTTCTGCAGATGGCCTCACCATTTAAACCTCTGAAATAATATAACCATTTTGCTTTAAAAGGAAAAGGTCCTTTGCATAAAGATTCTTCCGTTTAAAAACGTTTGTGTCCCGTGAGGTACCCAGACCTGGCTTATAAAGCTCTGTACCATCAAGTGCTGAAGCTGTATGAGTCATCTTTCTCTCCCCCAGATCCAAACTCAGCGGGGCTGCCCCGGCACACGGATCCCACCAAGCGCCCTGAGCAGGAAGCTGGCACCAACGGGAAGAGTTCCACCACCAGTCCCTTTGTGAAGGACCACTCAGGTAGGCGTGGTGGGGCTCACGCCTGGAACGGGGCTCTGGCGCAGTCTCCTCCTTCGTCCCCAAACGCATTTTATTTTACCATTAAAGTGACAGAAAAACAAATGTTTTTGTACCGAGATGGTGCAAAAGCCCATACTGATGCTCAGGTGCATAGTGTCTGGGAGTTGCAAGTTCTGGCAACAGCTGCTCTCTCCCCTCTTCCACTCTGCAGCAGAAGTTAATTACATCTTGTGAGAATATCACTCATTTACAGGAAAGTTTTGGATAGGACATTCACTAAGCAGCTTTACGATGGTAAATGCCACCTTACATTTAGTACTCTGGCAGATGAACGAGTCTTTCTGTCTTTCTCTTCCCGTATAATCCATTATCAAGTGGTTCTCGACAGCCATTTATAAAGTTTATTTCAAGGCATCTATAATTAATGTCCTGGTCTTTTAACTGACCATATAATATCTACACATGAATGGTTGGTCTTTCACTAAATTTAAAGATTTTTTTTTTTTTTTTTTAATCTAAACAAGATAAACAGATGGTTCTGAATAAGTATCTTCAGGATGCATTTCAGAAATGAGGTGAACAAGAAACAAAATTAGATTTTAAGACCTTGGGTCTCCAGAAGAAAATTTGGTGGATTGGGTGTGCTACAAAGCAAAACTTGCTGACAGTTGATTCTGGGGTTTCTGAAAATGGCTGCAAGATTTCCTTGCTAATTCTGCCATTAGTTACTGGGCTAACAAATCTTTGATTTGGCAGTCACTAGGCAGGCTTCAGCCATTTCCTACGGAGATTCTGGTGGGAAAAGTTCACAGTTACATAGACGCAGCATCTGCAGAATTCCTCCACCTGTGAGTGATCATCAAGGGAGGGAGGTTGGTTCAAGTTTTCAAGTGAGAAAGTGTCAAATGAGCATTCATTTAACTTTTGTGACAAATAATACGACAGTGTGGTGGCACCAAATATGCATCAGGCTGTTCAACACATGAGGTTTTCCTGAGTACCAAATGTGTGTTGTTGTTTTAAGTAAATGTAAGTTAATACAAACAGATACATGCCATAGGCATTTTGCCTGTCTCCTGCCCTGCCTCCAGCTCCTTTGTTTCATGTGCAAGCAAGAGGAGTCCACGGGGGGCGGCACTAAAGGCAGTCTAACTTAAATCAATATGCGAAAGATAAAATAGCAGAAGAATGGTGTGACACTGAACAGTACCAGTTGTCCTGAGAATTGTCATTTCCCTCTGTTATTTTCGCTTTGCAGTCCTGTCCCACCCTTCTTTGCTGCCCGGGGCTGGCTAGCATCTGTTAAAAGATGCGGCATGCATCAAAGGCTGCCTTTGTCAGTGCCAGTCCTGGCCGCTGATGGATGATGATGTATGAAACAGGGTGGTTTGGGAGCAGCACAAAAGTGAGACCAACAGACACAAAGTCTTGTTTAATATTGATTGCTGACTTCGGCTGTTTGCATTTAGCTATCTAACAGGGTAATTGGTTTGTCAAAGTGCAGCTGTCAGTTAATTCTTCCAGTCTTGCTTACTCTACACATTTTTAAGCAGTGTAAACAGGTCGTAGGATGGCAATAACTTTTGTCTGTTGTATTTCCGTTCTTTCCAGGATCTAGCACAGATGGCAGTAAGGCTGGGCATTCCAGTATACTGGGTTCAGAGGTGGCCTTATTTGCAGGGATTGCATCAGGGTGCATCATTTTCATCGTCATCATCATCACTTTGGTGGTTCTTTTGTTGAAGTACCGGAGAAGACACAGGAAGCATTCCCCGCAACACACGACAACTCTCTCACTTAGTACGTTAGCCACCCCAAAACGCAGTGGCAACAACAATGGTTCTGAGCCCAGTGACATTATCATTCCTCTAAGGACTGCAGACAGTGTCTTTTGCCCCCACTATGAAAAGGTCAGCGGCGACTATGGACATCCTGTGTACATAGTTCAAGAGATGCCTCCTCAGAGTCCAGCAAACATTTATTACAAGGTCTGAGAAACACACAACCAACTCCGTGGTACAGTTGAGTCATAGAGGAAACTCACTGGTCAAATGCTTTCTGTTGGGGTTTGTGATGATGCCTTGTGCACTAGCATTGACTCAAGCACAGGGGGGAGAAGGCGACAGCTCTTTCTCCAGGAGCCGGTGCGAGCTGGACAGCTTACCTAGTCTGTAGAATTCCTATCTCGGTGAATAAGTATTCACTAAAAGCTGGAAGACTTTTACGTAGAAGATGCCCATTCTGATTGCTGTACTCTTGTTACATTCATCATCCTCAAAGCCATGTGCTGCAGGCGTTCACGCATGTACGAAAGCCAAGGGAAGATGGAGTGATCCATGGATGTTAATAGTTCTAGGCATCCTGGGAAGGTGCTCTAGGATATATCAAGCTTGAAATGCAATCTTCTGACTTTTGTGTGTGTCTCTCAGTGCGTACTGGATTTGTCACATAGACCTTGGTGTCTAAGTAAGACTTGTTAAAGTTCTCTTGCTTTTAGTCTGTCACTGTTCCATTTGTTTCTGTTATCCGGTGCTCTGCCATCCTTCACATAAGATTTCCTTTCACTCCACCTCCTGAATCACTAATGGAACATTAATGTTTGGAGATCTGCGCTCCATCCATCTGCTACAGCAGCCTCACTTGAATGGGTAATGCGGTTATAGAAATTGTGTTTGATAGTAAGGAGCCTTCCAGCCAAAAAGTTGGGCTGTCAACAAAGTCAAGAGCCGGACTGGGTGGTGGAGGGAAGGGCTGACTGCAGTTGCAGTTGAATACTGCTGCCTCAAAAATAGAAGCTGAGAAGAAAAAACAAAAAAAACCCAACATTTAGGTAGCACAGCACTTTGGTATGCTAAGTTTTAAGAGGCAAGTAGGAGACACAATAACATGCGCAGTGGATTAGGGCTGCATTGGAAGGAATTAATGGTTATCAAATACCAGTGTGCAGAAAAAAAATAGTACCTTCAATACAGTAGAACAAAGGGGTATTGTTAGCAAGTGAACAAGCTTGGAGAGGACAAGACAATAGCAGGCCATTAGGATATATTAGGGCAGGGCTGTTGTGGTACTGGCAATAAAATATACAGCTTTGAAGCTGTAGCGAAAACGTAGTCTGCTTTGGATGACTTTTAAGCAGACTCAGCTGCTATACTATCACATTATACTAAACACAGGGAAAGCATGTAAGAAAATAGCAGAGAGCCAAATCTGACCAAGATGATTATAAGCCAATGGGTCAAACAAGCTGTAATTCTATCACTGGTAAGGTTGTGGAAAAAAAAGCCTTTCTCATCTCTAAAAGTAAGACAGAATTTCTTTCTGACTGAGCCTTTTGACACTTTGGTTTATTGTAGTGCTGTCCCTGCACAGTGGGTGTAGGTACTGTGACTGACACAGGCGTTCATTGGTGCTCTGTTGCAAAGTTAAAGCACATATGGCAAACCTCTTGCAGTCCGTAAGAATAAAATAAATTATGACACTGAGCTGGAGAAGGAAGATATGTCTTATTTATAATTGGTGTATAGAACACGAGGGATATAAAGTGAGTTTTTCTTTCGTTCATTCTTCCTTACTTTTTTATTTTGGTTTGCTTTTTTTACTAATATATATTTTGAGATTGCACAGAAAAGAAACTGCTTCTGGGAAAAAACATCAGCCATCCAAACAATGGGAGCATATTAAAAAAACCACAACCAAATCCAAAGCGTCTTGTAAGAGAAAACTAGGAAATATAAGGCCCAAAATATGAGGAAGGCAATGTTACTGCATCACATATTTAACAGTGATAAGATATGCCGGCATTTATTTTGTGTGTTGCATTTTCCCTTGCCTTATGGGCTGATGTGTTCTGTAGATTTCATTGAGGTTTGTAGAGGGGGGTTTCAGGTTAAAGTTTTCTCTTTAGTATGGCTATTCCCCTAAAGCTCCCAATCTGGGGAGGAAATAAAAAAACTCTACTTTTATATGTGCTATGCAAATAGACATTTCTAACATAGTCATGTTACTATGGTAACACTTTGCTTTCTGATTTGGAAAGAAAATGTAGCAACAGCATTTTGGGGTTCTTAGACCTCCAGTGAGCACCTGAAAAAAAAAAAAAAAAAAGAAAAAAAGAAAAGAAAAAGACAAAAAACCTGTCATAGAAATGATCACTCTGTTTCCTGAACCTGAAAATGATGTTGGGATGTTGGTCCAAAAGAGAGAAACAAAACAAAAAAAAATCCCAACCCATGGTTCTGTGGAGGGTTACCATGGTGACTAACTACAGTACATATGTAATTCTTTTCAACAACCCTTCCTTTCTGTGAATCCATCCATACAAGGTTCTCTTGTAAGTCATTAAGATTTTATTTTGGGGGAGGGGGAGGAAGGGAAAAGATGGGTTTACTGATACTGATTTTTATTAAATCAAACCTATGCTTCATCAGTTGGCTACATTCTAGTTATGTACTAAACTGTGAAAAAAAAAAATCAGACGAATTGCTCAAGAGCAACCTGCAACCAATTAAAAAAAAAAAAATGTACTGTGCGTCTGTTTTGTGTCTAGTGCAGAATTATGACAATCTACCAACTGTTCCTTTATTTGACGTTGGTCCAGCTTTGAAAAGTTACTGTAAATGCCTTGCTTGTATGATCATCCCTAGTCACCCGACTTGGAATTTGCACCATCATGTCTAAGTGAAGATGCTGTAAATAGGTTCAGAGTTACTGTATATGGATTTGGGGTGTTACAGTAGCCTTATTCACCTTTTTAAATAATAATAATTAAAAAAAAAACCACACATGAAAACAAGATAAAAATGGCTTTTCTTAACCAGATTGTGTATATAGAGCAATGTTGGGTTTTTATAAAGTCCGAGCAAGATGTTTTGTATAAAATTTGAATTTTGCAATGTATTTAGCTACAGCTTGTTTAAAGGCAGTGTCATTCCCCTTTGCACTGTACTGAGGAAAAAAATGGTATAAAAGGTTGCCAAATTGCCGCATATTTGTGCTGAAATTGTGTACCATGAATATTTATTTAAGAATTTCTTTGTCCAGTTTGTAAGTAACACAGTATTATGCTTGAGTTATAAGTAATTTCTTCTTTTTGTTGGTTTTTTTTTTTTTGTTTTTGTTTTTGTTTGTTTGGTTTGTTTGTTCTGTTTTAAAACTAGCCGGTCATAAGTTTGAAATCTGCTTTAGTTCCACATTGCAATTAGTTCCCGGAAAATGAAAATTATGAAAATCACATTCCACGTCTGTTTGAAACTGAATTTGTTCTTAAAAAAATAAAATATTTTTTTCCTATGGAAAGCTTGCCTTCTAAGTATTTCCTTATTTTGTTTTGCAATTTTTTTCCTTTTCAAAACATGAAAGTAAATAAGAAAGCCAACAAGCCTGCCTCCCTCTGCCCCTCCATCCCTCCTTTCTCTCCCTCCTCTCCCCCATCTCTCTTCTTGCTAATGACTTAGAGGAAAGAAAGCTCTTCATAATACACCTATTCTGTTAACCTGCTTCTTTCCCAGACTTTCTCTTACATCATATATCATATATATAACACCTATCAGCAGATTTTAAAAAACACAGGGGGGTCTTATGCCCTTGGAAGTCAGTGAGCTTGAGTCAGGTGCAGTAGCCAGATTGCCTGGATGATCTGGGAAGTGAGATCATAACCATGCAAATAATTCCCAGACCTTATAGAGTGGATTTACACTGTGGGCAGTCAGAGAATAAAATATACCTGGAGCCTTCTGGGCACTGTTGCTGTCACTGCTGCTCCTGAGGAGGGGGAGTGAAAGCCTGGGGTGGTGGGGCTGAACAAGAAGGAGCAGGGGGTGGAAGACATTGGGACAATGGCAAAGGATTAGAAATGCTGCAAAGTCAAAAGATCTCTGCGTGGTTCTTTCCCTGGGGCTGTGCATCATCCTGTCCCTGCTTTACTGCGCCTTAAGTTTTAAGGGAGATGGGGGCCACTGCGCTGATGACACAAGCCTTAATACGAGATCTGTGGTGGTGTTTGCACTAATTTTCATTTAGGATAAGCAGGTACCTAATTTAATAAATAATACTTTCATGTTTTGACAAAGTCCGGTCACCCTGAAAGTGAAGCACCTTTCAGTTTGTTAGTACATAAGTGGCATGATCATCCATGGAGCAACAGGTGGGAAGGTCTGCAGAGGGCAAAGGTGCATTTTTAATCGTAACAACAGATGCAAGTTTGTCATAGAATTTTCATTGAAGAAAGGCAGCTAGATATTCATAGTATTGGTCACACAATTCCCAGTTGTCAAATTACGTTTCTGCATTATCAGGGAAAAATTGACTGTATGACAAAGGCACTAGATGCTTTGCAATGGCACAAGTATTCTGAAACTGGACAGACAGAACACCCTAGAGACAGTGGAAAATTGGGGTTAGCACAGCTTCTTGCTGACGGAGCTCATTTCACAGATCCAGTTTACAGAATCAGTGCTGGAAGGCGACTGTAGGTGGAAAGTCACGCAGTGGCCCTTAGGTTCACCTCCTGACTGTGCCACAGGTTTCCTTGGGAGAGTTACTTGGTCCAGCAGAAGGCATATGTGTCCACGGTAGAGCATGTGAGCTTCCTCGGACTTCTCAGTAAATCTCTTGGGCCTAATCCTGCATTTATGGCTGTAAATCATTTCAAAGGAGATAGACTTGTGTACTCGTAGGCACGCACATACTTGGCTGGATTCAGGCTTCACTCCCTGCTTCGTGCTTGCACATGGGGCATTTCGCTTGCTCATCTTGGTTGGTTGTTGTGGGGTCCCCATATTGGTAATGGCTGTGAGGTGCTCAGGTGTGATCCATGCTAAAAGTCTGTCTGATACAGCTGTCTGTTAGAGCTGTGACTCCAGCTCTATTAAGACTAAGGCTATTGTTTTTGTTTTAGGCCTCGGTAAATGCTGGAAGATGGTGATAAGAAAAAGAATTTGATAGTGTCAAGTTTACATGGCATTTTCAGTACTGTGCCTCTTTGTGTCTATGGTAAACATTATTATATAATTACATATATAGTATATTTATAACTAGCATGTATACTGACACCCACCTATTTTTGTCACTCTTTTTAGCAATAAGGTAAAAACGGCATTGCTATTGTCCTGGTTTTGTCTGGGATAGAGTTAATTTACTTCGTAGTAGCTGGTACAGTGGTGTAATTTGTCTTTAGAGTGAGAATAATGTTGATAACACACCGATGTTTTAGTTGTTCCTATGTAGTGCTTACCCTAAGTCAAGGACTTTTCAGGATTCCCATGCTCTGCCCGTGAGCGGGGGCACAGGGAGCTGGGAGGGAGCAGAGCCAGGACAGCTGACCTGAACTAGCCAAGGGCATATTCCATACCATAGAGCATCATGCTGAGGGTGTAAACTTGGGGGACTTGGCCGGAGGCTGCTGATCACTGCTGAGGAGCTGGCTGGGCATCAGCCAGCAGGTCGTGAGCAGTTGTGTTGTGCGTCATCTATTTTTATTGGGTTTTCTTCCCCTCTCTCTTTTTGTTATCTCCCTTTTCATTACAATTATTGTTAGTAGCACTAGTAGTATATTTTATTTTATTTTATTTTATTCCAATTAATAAAGTATACTTTTCTCAGTCCCTGGGTTTTACCTTTTTCCGATTCTCCTCCCTGTCCCACCAGGGAGGGGGGTTGCAATGAGCGAGTGGCTGTGTGGTGCTTAGTTGCTGGCTGATGTTAAACCACGACAGCTATAAATGTTGTCTCCACTTGGGGAGCGGGGGAGGGGTGGTGGTGGTGGAATGGTTTCAGATGTAACTGTTACAGTTACCCCTGGGGACAAGGGTGCTGGGTTAATGGCAGGGCCTTGCACATACACCTTCACAAACATAACGGAACCTCCACTGAGTCTGCTAAACTCATTTTAGTAAATGATATGTGCCTTAAGACAGTCAGCATAGTCATTGACTTACAACCCATCTTTTGTAACTTGTAGAGAAAAAAAATCACACTTATATTGTGCATTGCTGCTGACACTGCACTAATAATTATCAAACAAGCACAAAAATCAGAATTTACTGCCTTTATTATAAAACTGGTTCCCTGACAAGAACTAGTCCAAGTCAATAGGCTCCGCTAAGTGGAAGATAAAATTATAATTCACAGTTGTTACCCACATGGAGTGGAATAAGGATCAGTTACATAAAATAGTGCCTGACAAAGTAAGCACAACAATGTTACTGCCCAGGTTTAAAGCATACCTCTTTCTTTAGCTTTTCTCTTTAGCTTTGCTGTGATGCATTGATCAAATGCTCAGTCAGCAGCTTGCCCATTTTGATTCTATGGGCACCACAAATTTTCTTTTTGCAGAAAAGCTTAAAATTGTGTAGTGGTTAGCAAAATAAAGGAAAATGAAAACTAACTCAGTCTAAGAGACATTCTACATCTTCATAGCCACAATATAGATTTTGGTGGCGAAAAAGCTCAGGGTTTAAAAACACCTAACATACTCATTGTACAGGTGGCACATCATTATATGAAGCATCAGATCAGAAATCAAGTAATGTTTGTTTAGGAAAAAAAAAAAAGATGAGTATTGGAGGATGTACCACAGTCTATTCATGATTGTGCCATGCCTAATCTGAATGGTGCTGGGTTCAGCTGGCTGAGCTACCGCCTGTGAAATAAAATACCTGTCTTTCACACGACTTATAGAAATACGTCCATGCTTAATTAAGGCATAATGCAGCCCATAGGAGTCACCCTACAGATAAAATCGTGGGGCTGATGGTGGAGCTGGAGTTCCTATTGGAAGTAGCATGCAGGTGATATCCGTGCCTGGATCTGTGGATGGTGGGTGAAGTGCTGGCTAACGGGGGCTGGTGACTTTTGCGAAACAGGGGCAAAAGCCTGCCCATGTGTGACAAGGATGGGGAGGGGGGAGCTGCAGGTGGCTGTTCCTAGAGAAAAGCCTGTGGAGCACAGGGAACAGGTGAAGAGAAGGAAGGTGTGTGAGAGGGCAGTGACTTCCTGAGGAGGAGGCTTGGAGACACCTGTAATGACAAAATCCTGGGGAGAAATCAGACCAAGATGACAGGCCCAGCTGTGGAGGCAGCTGGAGAGACAGGGTCTTTACAGCTCTGGTAAAGGCTTTGGTGGAAAACAGGTAACAGCAAGCAGAAGAAAAATCTTGATACATGAAAGACAAGTAAGTGTAGCATTCAGTAAGCGTTGGCTGTTGTTTCAAGCAGGTGAGGAGGTCAGGCCAAGTTGCTCTGCTAGACACTGAGAATAGAAAGAGCCAACATGGGATGAAGAACCGAGACCAGAACTATGTTTACTGTGAGCTGGGATCCTGTGAAAGAGAGGTAAAAGATCTGCAAGAATCGACTGTAGTACTATTAAAAGTCTCTCAACAGCAGGGAACCTTGTGCATAGCTGTCATAACCTCTGGAATAGGACTTGTGTTTTCATAAGTGCATTGACACAGCCTCATGTGCTTAGGCTGCTGAAGAAGTGCAATTAATTTAATATTATGGGGAATCCATTGAGGCTGGGAGAATGGTTGCCTCTAAATCAGACCTTCAGTGGATATAAATTAGCATAGTTCAGTTTGATACCTGATCCTACTTATCACAGTTCAGAACTGCACATGCATAAGCAATACTCATAAAGATTTTATTATACCTCTTAGCTATGAGAAAGTGCTTTATAAGAGTGTTGTCCTGAATATTATGAAGACTGTACTCAAAAACATACCAACAACGACGTGCTTTTATAAAAGACTGCTATTAAATGCCATAAAAATTGTATTTTGTATTTTATTGAACATCTTCAGCGATCTGCTGTATCTGTTCATTAAAAGTAGGTTGGATTACTAGCAAATGTATAATAAAAATTGTTGTTCACATTTTAATGTGTCTTTTTGTCCTCTCTTCTAATATTTAAACTAATTCCTTCCTACTTCTGCATTCAATTCTATTCCATATACATAACTGGCTGGTCAGCTGTCTGCTGTTATTACATTATCTGTTCATCCACACCCCCCACATTTCCAGTGTTTCCAAAGCTCATAATTTGATCAAAATACCTAATTTTGGCTTACTTTAAACTCAGCTGTTAGAAGTATATGATCACATGAACAACTTTATGATTATTCAGAAGCAATAGCATTTTAGCCTTCATCACCACAAGGAATACTGGAGGATGTGAGGCCAGAAGGCAAAAGAAGATGCAAAAGAACTCTTTGTATATCACTGAAAAATCCCAAGATTTGGGGAAACCCAAATAATGATGCAAGGGTTAAAAAAAGTCGCATGTGCTGCCTTTACTTCACACTCTTTCCTTCATTATGTGTTATGTTTTCTTTTTCTACCTAAACAACAAAGCACATGTGAGTTTTGCAGGCCTCAAACCAGTTTTCAAGCTGTAGAGGTTCATACTGATTGCTGGGTCTGGAGATCTTCTCTTGAATTTCCACTACTGAGAAAATGGTGGCTGCTTTGCTTCAGCTTGTTAATCACATACCCTGATGCCGTGCCCTGATCACCTGCTCAGGATGCCAGCCCTATCAGTCCCAAAGCCCGTTCTGTGGCTTCGTATCTTCGCAGATAATGTTGCACTTCTGGACAAAGCTTTTTTTGCTCACTATGAAAGTTTCTTCTCAAGTGTCGCCCTAGGCTTTCCTCCTTTTATATGGATGGCTCTGGATTTCAACTGGTGACAACATTACCATGAGAAAAAAAAAAAAAGTTCTGATGGAACACAGGAATAGTCCTTGTACCAACAGTGTGAGTGTGTTTTCCTCTAAGGCCCATATTTTTCAGTCAGCTTTATTTGAATTTTTCTGCGGCTTTATCTCTTCCTTTTGTATTTATTCAATTCCATCTGAAGGAAAATAGCATGCAGTAAAATTTCTAAATACAATTTAAATATAACTAATTCAAATCTGTTTGGTTTTACATCTCCATTCATCAATACATTAAGCTAAAAATACCTCAGACTAGTTTTTCTTGTTTCTTGTAATTTTTAAAAAATGAAATCTATTAAAATCTTTTTTCACAAAAGTGTAAGCAGTTCACTTTGGAAGGCATCTCTGGTGCAGAATTAACAGTGGCTGGTGTGCAGCTCAAAACTGAGTGAGCATATTGTATGGAATTACTTTTGGCAATAACCAATATTTGGTTTTGTTTTGTTTCCTTAAGTCAGCTCAATACTGAGAAACAGCAAGTGCTGTTGGTTTTACTGTCAGCGCACCAGACTGGTGACAGCCAGCTTGGGGCTTATTTAGGTATCTTTGTCCTTTCAGTCTCTTATGACGAGCAGTGACAAAATAAAGTCTGGATGCTTTGGCCACCAGTAGGTGTAACCTATGTGATTACACACAATACAAGGGATTTATACTAAGACATTGTTCCTGCAGGAGAAACATAAATCCCTTTTGCCAGCTCCCCTCCACCATCTTCTAGTGCTGTGTTTTAAAACAGCAGCCGCTATTCCTTTGGATTTTTCATCCAGCCTAAATATTTCAAAGATAGCATCAGAACTATATTTATCAAGTTATGCAACACTTTTGTTTTTCTGCGTAGCTTCACTGCTTGCAGCATTTCCACAGTGTCCTCTCACTCAAGACACCATTAATAGACCAGCGCCTACGAACATTGAGATGAGACTTGGAAGACTTATTTTTGCATCAATTTTTTGCGAGAGGTCTTACTGTTGCATTTTAGTTGTGTCATGTTTCTGACAGATGAAATACGAACACACCTTGGCGCAGAAAGGCCTCATCCCTGCTCCAAAACTTACAAGGACTGATTTTATTTTCTCTCATTCATTCACCAGCAGTAAGGGATTATCTGGGCTGTTCAGGCTTTTGCAGGGAGGCAGAGAGGAGGTGACGAGGCCTCAATCCCCAAGGGCTTTGGTCGTGACTTCTGAAAGGGAAGAGCTACTCCGTGTTGCACAAGATGGGCGTTCCACATTGCCCTTGCCGTGGCACTGGGTGTGTGATAAATGCAGGGCTGAAGCTCCGAGCCTTGGTACTCAGTCATTCAGCTTTCTGTACACGGCTGTGACACCAACCATTTGGAAATCAAAAGATTTCTTGGAAGTGGGCTGATAGTGTAAGGAAGGCATGTGGGGGCTGATCCAGGGCTTTTGGTGTGCCTTAGCTCATCTGCTGTGCCGCGGCCCAGTGCTCTGCCCGCCATGTTTTGCAAGAAATGAACAATGAGAAGGATCCAGCTTGATTAAATGCTTGGAAGAATCAGGGAGGCAGGGAGAAACAGCTGCAACTATCACAGCAGCATCTTCTGCAGACCTGGAGGTGGTCACCAGCTTCTCAGGAGAGGTGGTTTCTGGGTTGCAGAAGGAGGTCTGGGAAGGCTTACACTCCCTGTTTATTGCTTATTTGGTGGCTCCACTTCACATTACTGCTGGCTCCTAGAACAGTGTCCCAATTATGGTTTCTTAAGCCTGGAGTTTTTCACTGATATAGTTGACTGATTTCAGTGCCTCTGATTGCTAACCAATTGAAAGCCATGAATCAGGTGGCAATTAAATCACTGTAAAATATAAGACTCATTTAATAACATTTCCAGGTCTCTTAGAAATGATGACTCTTGTGAAAATCCTACCCATTGCCAGCTATTTTAAGATAAATGTAATCGAGTGTACCAAGTTCTTCTTTCAAAACAGTGAAAATCAGAACTCCGAGCACTCTTAATCAGTGTTTAAATTCTGATATATTTTTTTTTAAATCTTTCTAAATTCTAAGCCTGAATGGCTTTCTGTGGAGGTGAGTTTTATAGTTCAGTCACACATTATATAAAAGAGTGTTTTCTTTGATCAATTTTTAGCTTTCCACCTTTGAAACTATTCTTCTGAGACAGAGAAATCAACTTCTAGGTTCTATCACTTCTTAGCATATTTCTACCTTCTAAAAAACCACATTAATTTTATTCTTATTCTTATGGCACCCATGCTCCTCAGCCTATTTCCATTTAGTGAATTTTCCATGCCCCAAACAATTTTTTCACTGTACTTTGAACTCTCCCTTACTTCTGCTTTATTCTTTAAAAACAAAGAGAGAGAAAATATATGTAGTTTGCTAGTCAAGATTGCATGGCTTTTTCCTATAGCGTAATCTTAGAATAGCTGAGGAGGAACTGCATATGAACAGTTTGGATGTCATCGTGGCCAATTATTGTGTCCGCAGTGTTGTGGGAAACTACTCTTGTAAAACATCTTGGATGGTGATAAGTACTTTAAGCTTGCATTAATAGTAGTAGGATTTGAAACTGCTCAGCACCTCTTAGGTATCGTAACCAGAGAGAGAGGATTATATTTTTGGCTGCAGTCACAAAGCTTAAGAGGTCCTACCTGATTACAGCAAAATCAGGATGTTCCCTTCATAATACAGTAACAGGAGGTATTTATCTGAATACTTTGTCACTGTATCTTCCAGTCTGGTGAATAAAACTCCTTTTCCAAACAGGCCTCTATCCAGTTTTTTCCTCACAACCCAGATGAATCACTCCTGTACTAACAATTTGGACATATTGCTCAATCCAGCTTTTGTAGACAGAGCACACTTTGAGCAGAGGCTGGGTCCTTTCCCATGTACTACATGTCCCTGCTAGCAGCCAGGCTGTCACCATCTCCATTGTCTCTAGAAACATGCATTTGCCTTCCAGTTTAGGTCCTTCACTGGGGGTGGAGTCCTGGGTTTAAATACATGGCCAGTGTGACTCAGAACAGAGATATGGATGTATGATTTCAGGTTAGTGCTCTGTCAGGTATTTTGAGTGTGTCATTCTTTTCTGTTGGAGTTTTGTCGCTTTTGGTAGCTGAACAGCCACTGCTCAGAAGAGCCTGTAATGTACTCACAAACCAGCAGTTGCAGGAGTCAGGCTCTAACCCTGCTCATCCAGCCTCACCAGTTATGTGCAGTGGTGTTATCCTGCTGCTGTTCAGTAAGAGAGGTGGATCAAGGATATCTCAAACCCTGACATTTAGAGAATTCCCCTTTCATATGGAGGCACAGCTCGTGTCTCAGAAGAGACTGCAAACCCATCCATGCAGCCTAAACCCTGTCTGAGGGCTCTGACGCTTATATTGCCCTGATTCAGTGCATGTCTTAAGTGACAGATCAGGTCTTGCTGGCAATGTGCCTGTTTGTAAGCTCTGCACTGAGCTTTTGGCTTGGGCTGAGATCCCACACATGTCATTAATGGTGGACAGTAAAATCCATCAGGAGGGTATTTTTCAGAAATTAAGGTACCCGCTGGGTCCAACATCAGGCGGAGGTGTCAGCAGCACCCATCTGAAGGATTTAGATGAGGAAAGGCACAGCAAAGAGCCTTGAATGCTTCTGAAGATCGGAAAAAGATGAATCTGTCAATTTTTGCTCTAAATGGGAAGCTGAACTTAAAGTCATGGCTTAACCAAAGGGCAGCATATGGCAGGACTACAGCTGTTTGAAATCCCCTTGCACTTCACACTGGCACTTCGGCAAACGCTATTGTGTTACAAATACTGGATGACACAGTAAATCTAAGGCCATATTCAGCTGTGGCATATGCAGTCATAATTCCCACTGACTTTGTATATATCTACACCAAAAAATGAACGGAAGCGCGTAGGACTGAAACGAGTATACGGTGATTGAAAGCAATCCTTCTGGCAGACTGAGAAACATTTGATGCGGTTAGATCCCTATAGCAGGAAGCATGAATGCTATAATGTGGAAATGGAGGAAAAATTAGGGAATGCATGAGGTCTAGGAGACACCTGGTGATTTTAAAGACAAAACTGGAATTTCTGCATTGGGACAACAGACACTCTGGCTGTTCATTATAAGGGGAACGGGGCTCCCCCCACCAAAGATCCATTTGCCACCTTTCATACTTTGTTTCTCATCTCTCTGCCAGTTTCTGCAAGGAAAGAAAGAACTCAGAAGGGATTGTTTTCTGGAGTGAGAGCCTACAGGAGGCCTAAAAAGAGCATTATACAAATATATCAGAGAAGAGATCAAGTTGCAGGGGAGCTGTGGCTGCCAATGATGAGATCTTCAGTTTCTTAGTCACTTTAGGTCAGAAACCAGGTGTTATGTTGTTGATCCCATGGCTGCTTGCCATCCCCTGCCTCCTCCTGTAACGAACAGTCTCAGCTGTATAGCTTTTGCAGCTCCAGATGTTTAAAAATACACTTTTAGAGTACTTGAACAATAAAGTGCTCTTTTCAAGGTACTGCTTTCTATGTTCACTGGCTGAGCTGGTACTGACTCCTATACACTGATTTTTTGATTTTTAGATGGTATTTTAAAAGCTTCAACAAGTATGGACACATATTTTCTTTGCTTAAAAACCTACTTAACTCCTTCAGCGCTGTGGTTTTAGATCCCCAGAGGTTCATATAACTACTAAGGGCTTAAAATTAGAACAGTGGAAATTAAACAATAGGAAATCAGTAGCCTTCTTTTTCTCAACAAGAATAAAGGCAGAAAGGATGGCTGCTGTAAACATATCTTCTGAATTCAACTTACTTGTGCATTCGTTACCACTAAGAGCCAGAACGAGCTAGCTTATACCGAATGGTCAGACAGCAAGGACAGTTTTGGGAAGTGTACAGTACCTGAAGAAAATACCCTCCCACTGGAGCATTTGGGGGACTTTATTTGCAACAGTCACAACTGTGAATTTATTAAACCAGATGACATTACAAACAGTTGGAAAAACAGAGCAGGAGAATGGTATTTAAGGTTCAATAAATAAAACCTAACCTCATGTTAGAGACATGCACTTTATCCTGCAAGAGGCAGAGCTCGTTCTGGCATTGAAGTCAAGGATGTCAGCAGGACATGCCAGGGAAACAGCTGAGGCCTTCTTCAGAACTTCACAAAGCTTAGCTCTTGGTGAGAGATGTTCCCATGAACAGTCAAGACTCACAGATGACATTTTCAGATGTCTTCAGTATTTTGCATCCAAGCAATCACATGATATGTCCTATGCCATATCTCTTTTTCCATGGGCTTCGGTTGCTAGGTGTCTGCAACTGTCCTCAGTTCTCCATTACAAGGTGGAAGTGTATGAAAGCCCCCCTGGTTTGTCTGGTTATTGTAGAATTAATTCCATGAGATTTGGACAGATTCCTATCTCTTCCATTAACAGAGATGACAATTTTTAGCTGCTTAATGCAGTGTTAACCATTTTATCCGACAAGGACATGGCCAACCCATCAGATCCTTGACAAATGATTGATTTAACCTAGAAATGTCTATTTACAAGCTAATGCAAGAAAATATTAAGGATGAGTAAACTAATTAATGAGCAGTGTATTCCCCATGGCAACATGAATAAAATTACTGCTAGGTCAACAGAGAATTCAGCATTGCTCCATATGCTTCTTTCAGTGGTGTTCAAATAGTACAGGTGTAAACTTTGGGTCACCTTATGGTTTCATATTTAAGTGGGTCATTAAAGGAAGCTGTCACCTATTGAATTAATTGGGTTTTTTAATTCCTTCCTGCTGCTGTGAAGAGGAACAATAAACTTCTTATCTTGTTAATACATCTAGAGTTCTTCTAAAACTCCTGTTTTTAGAAAAAATCTGTATCCTTAGAAATGAGGCTGAATATTCCCTAAAATCAGAGGCACCATCTTAAACATTTATAGTCTAAAGGAGGGAAAAAGGGACTGTGTCTTTAACACCCTTCACCTATATATTTGCTAAGGTGGGGCAGGAAACCTCAGCCTGAAGGAGCGTGGGAGGGAAAGGCAGCCTTAGGCACAGCTGCTGTAGGTCTCTGTGCCCCAGATGCAGAAAGAGTTGTAGACATGGCAATGTTCAAACCTAAATTTTAGGTGTCTGACTTCTGTAGTGGAATCCGGAGGCCCAAATGTGGTGCATGAATTCCCCATCGAGTGCCTGAGGAGAACAACTAAGTGAATCATAATCTACCCAGCTAAGTTCAGCTATTATGTACAGGCTCTGAAGTCAGTGGGGTTAAATTGAAAATTAAATGGAGAACAGTTGGCCTGTGGTTTACTTGAAAGAAAAGAAAAAAAGAGTAAAAGTGTGTATTTCTTTAAATTTTCTGCTGACAGACCAGAGATAATTAGCCTACAGCTGCAGACTGGGGAGAACTGCTCTTTTTTTCTGCCTTGAAGCAGCAGGTGAAAGCCTAGAGAGAGAAGCTGGGTGCCACAGACTTAATTTAGTTGCTTGAATTGAAGGCAGCATATAATACCACAGAGAAACAGGGAAGTGGCAGATCTTCAAGACTAGGATTTCTAAAGAGTGGCAGTTAATAAACAGAGATGAGAATATGACTAGGGAGAAGAAAGGATTAAAACTATGTGCTTATGACACCCCTGTAACATCTTAGATGCCTTACGGACGGATCAGCTAGACACAAGTCTTGTCTCAGAAGTATTGCAGTCTGACAAGAAACATGATATAGCAAAGGAGAATTGTAAACAATAAAGATGGGAGAGAGTTACCAAGAACATCATGCATTTATATACTGCTACACACATATCTTATGTAAAAAACCTTTCCCCAGTTGTCTGGTGGTGCCCTACTAAGTGCTGCTTTTTCGCAGGCATTCCTTGTGACATCCACTCACTTCTGTTGTGAGGCAAAACATGCAGCTATGCATTGTTTGCAATGCTTGTATTGGGAGAACATCTATTTTAGAAATCAATTAACATGAAGATTATTTGATGTTTGTTAAGGGGAAAATTATTTGTCTGTCTTAATGGGCAATCATTTAGGAATAGGAGAAGCCACTAATAATAATAAATTACCTGCCCAGACAATTTCTTATGAAACCTGTTCTGTTGGGCATTTGTTTGAAGAGGCTTTTTATCTGTATGAGAAGATAAAAATTTATAAAGATAAAATTGCTCTATCTTTTTTCAGGAAGGATCTTCAAAGTAGCTTGATGACTGCATGCTGACATTTTGATAACATCAATGGATGGTCTTGTAGAATAAGTAAGTGTGGCAAAGTGAGGCACAAGATTAAAATGTATTAAAATGAATGTGTAGAAGTTGTCTTTCCAACACTTTCATTTGAAGATGAGAGAGAGCAGTGTCAAAAGAATACTGTGCTGGTTTGTGAATCAGGAGATAAGGTTTCTATTAACAATACTGGCTGCTGGCAATCCCCAGTCTCTCCTTCCCATGTGCCATGAACACACAAGGTCAGGTCTGGTGACGTGAAGGGAAACGCTGGTTTGAGACCTCAATAGGTACAAGTGAAACATGAGTACAGCTGTGATGTAAAGCCAGCTATGACTTCACAGAAGCAACACAGATCTGCCCATACTTATTAGATCAGGTATTGTGTGGCACGAATACTTGGAGCCATTGCCCAGAAACAAAGAAGCTGCATTTGAACACCCTTTACCCAACATTAATATTCTAGTATTCTAATATTTCTAGTTATAAGAGGGCTCACCAGGTAGGGCACAGATCCAAGTGGGAAAAAAAAGAAAAAAAGCCACTGTACCTTGTGGCCTGAGCTGGCTCCCTGTGCTCACACACTGCTGCACCTGAGCAAATAACCCCTCCCAGAGCAGCAGAAGCCCAGAAGCAGATGGAGAGAGAGTACCATGGAGGAGCCAGGTCAGATAAGGAAACAAGCTGTTCCTGCTCATGATTGGTTTTTTTCCATTTTCTTGTTATGTCAGGATATGGAGAATTTGTTTCTGAGATGCAATAATGAAGCATGTACATCCTCCAGTGCAGGATAAGTTTGAGGTATTACAGAATGTTGTGGGTTTTCTTGAAAGCCTGCTCTAGCAGCCATTCTGTTTGATAAACCATCACATCAGCAAATTTATATGCTTTTGATTAAACTTTTTGTTTTAGAATGGCACCTCATATTAACACATAAGAGAAGAGCCAAGTAGAATAGCAAACAGAAGGAGGAAGAATGCTGGAGGAAAAAACCTGCAGATCTTGGATAGCTGCTTAGAGATTTTTTGCAAAAAACTGTGAAGATTTCTTCTGTCACCGAGGAAAAAAAGATTATTTTGGAGGTTTATAAGAAGTGTTAAGAACTGCATACTAGGCATTATTTCCCCCTTGTTAAGCAAGATAAATCATTATTGTACCAAGGCTTTTCAAAGACTGTACTAAGTGGCAAGTGCCAGCTTTTTGTTTATTTATTTACTCTTATAAATGAGTGATATATTGGATGGAAAATCATTTCAAGGATTGCAAATTTACCCAGTGAGCATAAATCTCAAGGCCTGAGTTAGATTTCCAGTACAGTCAAACTCAGCCATGCACACACACCTGCACAAAGTGGGTGTTTTTGTTGCTTGGATCATGCGGATTATCTCCACTGTAAACTATGCATTAATAAAAAGCAGAGCAGGCTCTTACCTTACTCCCTTTTGGAATTTAGAAATAAAAGACAACTTGCATACTTGGCTGCCTTTGGGGAAACTTTTGGAAAAGAAAGTTCAGAAGGAAAATGCCAAGAGTATAATGACTAATAAAATAAGTGACATTTTAATGTAAACGTATCATGGAAATACCAATGCAAAATGCTACTGAATAGCTAAAGAAGATGTCTATGTTCTAAGTGCCCTTTTTGCTGACTACTTGCAAAAAAACCCCAAACAAAATCACCAAGCCTAAAAATTCTCTTTCACAGTGAAATCATATATAAAACATAACTTTCAATTAATCTCAGACCTGAAATTTTGTATTTATAGGTAATAAGAAATGTCAGGACAATCACTTTGATCTTTCCACCAATGCTGGCCTCATGAAAAGAAACAGAATCCATAAAAACTGTCACACCTGACAACTATTTCATCATCTGTTATCATACTGCAATGTTGCAGCAAGGAACAGGGGAACAGTTTCATTGGGAGATTGGGAGTGTGAAGAGTTGGAAGTGCACAGAGGAGGTATTCCTGGAGAAGATGGACGGGAGACTGAGATGCAGGATGGGGTGGATTTGGTGAGGGCAACACTGTACAGATGTAGCAGGACAAAAGCAGAGGAGAATGCTGGTGGGCAGGGAGCAATGCTCTATAGAAATCCATTTCATGTCCTTTTAGTTCCTTATTCCCTGTACAAGCAGCTTAAAATCAGTGTGGCTGTTCACAGGGTGCAGCATGAAGATATTAAAAACTGGTCCTGGCTAATCAGAAATATCCTGAAGCTTTCGATCACTAAGATCTGGGGGTGCTGGGAAGGTGGAAAGTAGTCTTATTCTGTTGGCTATATAAGGATTCGATTCCTTATTAATTTTGTAGTAGCATATACACTAGGTATGGAACAGATCAGTATTTCTTGTTGTTGTTGTTGTTATTCTATTACATTTTTGTTACTATGTTTTCCAAAAATATTTTTTTCATGTAAAAAATGTCACAGTAGTATGTATTAGTGCCACTTTATTTCAAGGAAACACATATACATTACCACAACACTAATCACCTGATTCAACAGCCCTTCAGTGCTTTGTGCTGTAGGCTTACATTACCTTGCTCTTACAGGAGGATTGTGGCTGCTATTTTTCGTTAATTTGTTTTCTGCAATATCTCTTATTTTTCTTTAGGCAATATGCAACTGTAGTGGATAGGCAGGGAACCACTGTCTTCCATTTGTCTCTTCATTTTTCAGGTGTGCTCACACTAAAATATTGTGTAATTTCAGAAGGATATAAATAAAAGAACAGATTGAAAAATAAGTAACTTCATGCATGTTTCAGACTTTAAACTTGCATCTTTCATATATAGCCAAAAATTAAATAACGGTATACCATTTTTTCCTCTTTAGGTTTGTATTTGGCCATTTATTTAAAAAAAAAAACAGTCCAAACTAATCGAGTCTGCACCTATGTGCATATACCCATTCCCCGAGGCAGAATTATTAGGCAGATTGTTGTACTACAGTTTTATTAAAAAAAAAAATTGCCATGTTTTCGGTTTATTTTTGCGGGTTGGTCAGGATAAATACCATCTCTTCTCATGTGTTTGGCTGTTCAGTCTCATCTGATTTAGCTCAATGAGTGTTTGTGCCAAAATACACATGGGCCAACTTTGCAAGGCAAAGTGCTAATTGAAAGAAGCCACCTTTGCCCAGGGCTATCCATTTTGCATCTAGAACAGCTGATTTTAATGACAACATTATCTGCCAACGTTTCCAACCTAGATGATGAAAATGGGAAGATTTGAACTGGGTCATCATTTTGATACAATTAAAATGAAAACGTTTGTTGGGTTGCCAGGATTTAGCAATCTGCCAGTGGCCACTGCAACTTTCAGCATGGAGCATATCTGTGTCAGATTCAATTCAGATAATCACAGGTCAGCTTAAACACTACTATTGTAATGTTTATCTCTTTTTGTAATAGAGCTCATTTAGGCACATGGGTTCATTGACACTAGGCTCTTGTGCAAGAACTTAGAAGGGCAGAAAAGGTTCCTGGATTACTTCATAATTGTGAAGGCCTTGTTCAGCTTTTAAAAGAACAGTTTACAAAAGCTCCTCAAAGTGAAAGCCTGGAGGTATCCAAACCCCACACAGAGAGGGTGCCAGTCAGTCACTGGGGTGGGTCACAGAGGTTACTGCAGATAAAGGAATTTTGCAGACCCTGCATAGACACTGCGTGACTCAGCACACCACGACTGGGAATGCACTCACTTTGCTGAGCAATTTAATGTCCTTGAGTAATGAAATGGTAAGTCTGTTTCACACAGTGGGCCACTAATAATGACAAGGAGATTCCCTTAGGAGAAGTCTGGAAAGTTCTACTTGGAAGATTTAAAATCTTTAATTTTTCTGATGCAAAGTCGTAATTAAATCCAATAAGCTCCTGTGGCATATGGTGAAATCAAGTTAAACACTAACATTCAGAAATGTTAATTCAGCCATTTTTATCCTTTGCACATGGCTGAAATAGTTAACTACTCTTGTCCCTGTGGAGTGTTATGGTTTGCTGGAGAGGAAAAGACAGCTTGGTCCAGGAAGCGTGTACTTAATTTTACCTCAGCTTATGTTTCATTTATTTATTGGTTTAGCCTCAAACTAGATGGAAATAGAACCCTCAAATTAGACCTTATCATTCCTTTGCAGGTGTATTGTGCCTCTCCAAAAAATAACGTATACACATGTATGTGCCACAGTATGTGCTTTCATGTCAATGCCCCTGTAATCTTCATATGCTTGCATTTAATTAAAACTTATTAAATTAATACTTGGGGAAAAAAGGAAGACAATATGTCACAACTGCTCTATTTCAGAACAACAGCTATTTATAAAAAGCATGCAGAATATTTAAAAACAAAAACAGGTGGCCTATTATGATTTTTTCGTGTTATGTATTCACACTCTGCAGAAGGTCTGTACACTTAGTCTATGACAGGTTGCAACACTGTTTTTCTAGTTAGACCTCATTTTTACAAGCTTTGTTCAGGTACAGCAGGATGAAAGATGACTGGTTCTATCTAATGAACACTATTACAATTATGCCCTCAAAATCTTGCTTTAAATTTAAGCAGTAAGATGGAGCCTCTATCAGTGTGAATAAAGGCATTTTATTATCATTGCTGATAGCATATAAGCTTCAGATAATTAATTAGCTCAGTTTTTTCTTGCATCACACACTGCGTTTTGCTTTGCTTAACCACAAATTTAGGGTAAGCTTGCCACTAGCACAGCAAATACGTGAATTACAGCCATTTCATATTCAGCAGTAACTGGGCTTTATTATATTTAGTAATATCCAGCACACAATGACTTGGAATGAAGCCATTTCTGGAATACAGCTTTGAAACTAGTTTCAGAAATCATGCATAATAGAGGAATGAAATACAGTTGCCATACAGGAGTTATGTTTGGACAGTTATATTATAATTGTATGCTGTATTTCCTGAAGTGAAATCCATATTTAAGTACCTGCAGATATGAACCTAAGTTCAAAAATCTACTGATTTTCTACCAAGACTTTCTGTCTACTTTTCTATTCTGCTTGATTCTAGTCCTATGTCAGAATATCTGATGTCACTGTAAAAGAAAAGAAAGGTCATTCAAAAGCATATATATTACCTTGTTAAGTTAAATTGCATTGCCCATTGAAAGATAAAGTTTTAAAGAAAACCCTCAACATTCCCAAGTTTCATAAAAGATTTTACAAACCACATTACCTCTGTCCTGATTTTTAAGGGTAAGGTGTCTTTATCACCTGACTTAGCAAATGAATTGGTTGATTACTTGATTATTTCTGTCTGTATAAAACCCTTAACATTTTACTTTGAAATAGGCATTTCTAAGCTCAGTGCTAGCCTGTGGAAGGTCTGGTAAGAGCTCAGAGGCCCAGATAAATATGCTAATTCATTTAACCTTTACTTCAAATCCACTTATTTGTTACAGACACCAGTCATGTGTAAAAGCTTGAAGAGGAATATACAACCTGCATTTGGATGTGTAGTTTGTGTGGTCAGGCGCATAAAGTCATGAAGTACTCGTGTCATGTAAGCAGATAAATCCCTGCAGAAGTCAGCAGCACAGACAAGGTATGAAATAACAGCCTTGCAGCTTGAATACTAGATCAATGAAGCCTTTTAAAGTTGGGTTTAGATATCTGCTGCTAGATTTATACTGCCTGCATTAAACATTTTTTTGTTTTGATAGTTAATAATCTATTTGGTTGGCTCATACAACTCAACATTTTCAGTTTTCTTCAGCTGTAGCCCTTGATTTTTGTGCTCTATATCGCAGAGATACCATGTCAAACTATATTTTTCTAATCCTATTACAGCTGTATCTGTTATGATATTAATTGGTGGAAAATAGTATTTAATAGTTATCATATTATACAGTCTTTTCCTTTATCACTAGTTTGTTTTGTATTTCTAGAGCTCAGATTTTCCTCTGGCATTAATTCAGCACGTTTCAAAATTCAGAGCCTCAACAAAGGCACAAATGGAGGAACAATATCCTCACTCCTTCTTGGCTAACACAAAGAAAGTGCAGTATATCTCTCCTTTGTTTCTAGGTAAGGATTTAGAATGGCTTTTAAAATATCTCAGATTACTTTTCTCACATTGTTTATCCAATATGACCAATCATAGCAGGCTCTCTGCCAATCCTCTTGTTTAACTTATCAACTTGCTTAGTTCTGTGGAATCTTTCTCATACATTTTTTTCCCTTCACACAACACTCACCACAGGTGAAATTCATTCCTGGGTCTAAAGCCAGATCAAGGCTTATATGGTAAGTTATTGCTTAAATTTATAGCAATATTATGAGGGTTTAAATTCATTTTAAGAATCTGTCATGGCCCTCTGAACAGGTGTGAGTTTTAACTATTAAGATAAATAAGAAAACTTGTGCCTTTGGTTGTAGTTTCAAACAATTTAAACTTTCAGTCTCCCTTAGTATAAGCGCAACTTGCAGTGAGTGAAGCCCATAGTAATGTGATGCTTAGGTTTCAGTTGTATGGAAGACAAACAATGGCTGTTACAGTTTCAGAATGGTGTGGGGGACCACATTATCAAGTCGTTTCAGTATGAGTGATTCAATGAAGACATTTAGAAATTTCAGAAAAATCAACTGACACCTGCATCCTTGGTATTATCTACAGCTCAATTAACTGAGAGAAGCAGCTACCAAGAAAGTAATTATAATAATGATATGAAAAAGAATGAGCTAATTTCATTGCTTGCCTTCTTATTTTTGCAGATTGATAACTCCATACTAGATCTAATTTAAATTAGATAAAGAAAATACTTTTAAACATTTTGTTTCTTTTTTTACTTTGGAGAGGAAGGGAAAAGAGTAACACAAAAACCTTAAATAAGTCTAACATTTTTTTTCCTTTTAACCAACAATCAACTTCTCTGTTGGAAAAGCAAACATTGTAATAGCACATGTTGACAATTTCTATTCCATATCTTAGTCAAAAAGTCAGTAAGATTAAATCATGTACCATGTGATATTTTTCATTTAATTCTATATAAAGATCCGTGGTTTCTGATACATTTAATAACAGTTCTTTGCATAATGATAAAGCCAGGACCTGCACTAGAGACAAGGTCTTGTAATAGACCTTAAACTGGAAGCAGTGGTTTTCTTGGGGGCTACCCTCCTTCCCCTGCAATGCAAGGCCCATCACATCCATAAATATAACAGTGGTTTTTATTCTTTGATGTTTGCTGAGCACTAAGAAGGATAACAGAAAAAAACCCTCTTGATGCACCTTTCACAGCTCATGTTTTGAGCAAACGGTTCAAGCACACTCTGCAATTTGTAACCTGTACAATGATACGACAGCAGTTGTGCTGTCTTCCTGGAGGCATTGATGGTTAGTGATGTTGGGTGCACAGATGGAACTTCTCATCAGGTTCCATATGCAAAGCAGAAGTAGTAGAAGACATACTCCCTGGCTATGGCTTTGTGGAACAGGCTGTCCTCTATGGCATGTCTTCTACTTATTCCTCTTGAGTACCTCTCCTTTCACTTTTGGTGATACAAATCTGCCACAAAGGTGTGCCGTATCTCCTGGTGTCTTGGTGGGAATTGTGTGTCACACAGTGGAGTGTTTATCTGGTCAGACTTGTCCTTCATTGAGGTCGTGCAGTCCTACGCACCTACGTGAAGCAAGGGGTGAATTTGGTACTGAGGGTACCTGCTATCAAAGATGATGTTATGAAATGCTTCCTAACAGCAATGTGCCTGTGAAACAAAAGCAGCTATTAACTGAACAGTTATGTCACAATAGTAATAAAACCACCCGAATACAGTACTGGAAATAAAGTCCAGAAATAAGCAGCAACTACTGCTGACCAAGACAAAGGAATAAAGATTAATTTTAATTAAATGAAAAAAATCACAATGTTTTTAACTCTATCTTTTCTTTTTCGAAGTGCCTCTCTTTCTCAGTATTCTCTTCTATGCTTTCATTTTGCCACTAGTGAAAAATATTCTATCCTGGATTGCATTTTGTCACTTAATTTCTTATTTATTTCCAAATATTTTCAGTATTAAAACTTCTGATTCACCATCTATGATATCCAATACTTGATATATTAGACAGTGTTGCTGCATTCACTGTTTTGCCGAGCTTCCTTCCTCTCTTAATATCAGTCTTCACAGTTACTCAGTCATTATCTTTTCTATTGTCCTGTTTCTCTTGTGCCTTATCTCTGTTTCACTCATCTTTTCCATCCCTGCAGCTGGCCTCCCTCTTCTGTCACCTCTTTGGAGTCTAAAACTAGGGATGTATCATCAAAGAAATATCTCATATACATTGATTTTTTTCTAAGTGCATCTGCTTGTCTCATTAGTTCTGCTACTTGATCTTGCAGTACCATGAATGATAACATTTGTAAATGGTCAGTTTTGCTTCATCATTTTATCCCTTCATGGGAAAAAAAAAAAGTTTTGTTGCATACCTGAAAATCTGTCACCACTTAAAAAATCCCCAGTATATTATACAAAGGCTAATGATGATTTACTGTACCCATGTTAAAAGCTAACTTTAAGAAGAGGTTGTACACTATGTCTATGGAAACTGGCGATTTCTTACTCTAAGACTATCTCCATCTAAGAGAAATTTACTCTTGAAGAGGAGAAATTAGCTCGGACTGCTGCCACTGGAGTGGTAATGATGTCTGAGCTAACTAGATTAAGTTAGTCCAGATAGCTCTGTGCTTCAGGGAACTCAGTTCTGAGCAGCTGCATCCCAGGAATAGTGAGATAATTAGGAAGCAGTCTCAGATAACTGATGGCAGAACTTCCCTTTTTTAAGGTATTTCTGTATATGCTAGAAAATTGAGATTTTTGAATTAGTGGTTTCAAATGCCTCAGCTCCATCCTCTAAAAATCGAACCTTTTAAACTAAGGATGGTTTCATAACATCAGGACAATCAAAATCATACATCGCTATTAAACACAGTGGCAGTATAAGTATTCTAAAGAGCTAAAATGTTTGGAAGTACATTGCCTCCTGATTAACAGTGGCTTTTCTGACTTTCTTTATTGTGAGGATGACAAAAGCATTTCTATCTTCTTGGATGTTTTGCAAATCCTTTTAGGTAGCTAAACCTCAATAGTAACTTAATTTTCAACTTCTCGTGATGAGATCCTTTTCTGGTTATTGTGTTTGGGAGGGTGGGAAAAATTTGTTTTTCCTTTCTTTGCATCTCAGAAAGCCTAGTGGGTTGTCTAAGGAATCCCTAGAGTTATAAGTCTGGACCTTCAGCACCTTTTCATTTTGTCCCTTCCAGACCGCTATTGAATATCTGAAATAATGATCAGTGAATGCTTAAAGTAAATGGAGATTGTTGTATCACCCTGTACCATATTAATCAATGATGTTTCTTTAAGCTGTTTCACAGCTATTAAACAATGAGGTTCTGGTGAGTGAGACAAGATTTTCATAAACAACATATGGAGCTGACTGTGAAGTGATTTACTTATTATTTTTCTAAAAAATAATTAACCTGACTGCCAATATTAGGTGGAGTTTGTCATCTCCATGAGATCCTTCTGGAACTTAAAATAGGATACTCTTCTGACTGTTTTTTTTCTCCTCAAAGCAGGATTTTTTCTCCTTAAATATCACACTTCTGGTCATATTTTTTACCTTCCTTAAAAATAAAAACAAAAAACCCCAACCAAACAAAAACCTGTAGGGAAGATCTACCCAGACTATTTTGAAAGCACCTATTTGAGGATTTTCATCTGTACCCTGCCATTAAAGGAACAGCAGAAATGAAAAGATGGGGAGTGCAATCATCAGTCCTATGGAGCCTGAAGAGGCAAAGGCAAATTCGGGGCCCTTTGCAGTGTGGTAGAGAAGTTTCTTCTTGGTGAAGGTAAGATTTCAGAAGGAAATATGAGATACCCTCTTCTCACAGTATCTGTTGGTAGACAGATCTCTACTCTGAGGTGTTGCAGAGATGGAGAAGATGAGGAGGGTCAGCAGCATAGGCTCCTGTTGAAGTGCTCCCTCAGGCCACAGGTGGTGAGGTGCTGCAGTTGTGTAGGCACAAACAGATCTTGCCCTAAGAGCCATGTTGATAGCGAGACATAGGGAATTCTTTATTTTTTGAAGTGTGGCATGTGACAAAATGTTGTGGAAGTCATGCAGATCTGTGTTAACAAAAGCACGCCTTTTTTGGTGCAAACTCCAACAGGAATAATGAAAATCAATGTTTTTCCACCTGTGAAACCAGCACAGAAGGGCTGCACTAAGCTAAGGAGTAAACGGGCTTGTATACTGTATATGTGCGTACTGTGAAGATAAATTCTTCCTTATTCCTGTTTCAGGCTGCTATACCTAAAGTGAAACCATAGAAATGCAGAACAAAGAAGCCTGGAAGAACAAAAATCCAGTCTCCTTGAGTGGGAGCAGTGACCATTCTCTTCTGCCTCATACTGTCACAAAAAATAGCAGCCTCTTGAAGCGGGACAGAGGTCTTTCTGGATATAAAGGAGCAAACAAAAGCATAAGAAATTTATAGCTCCCTCCACATCTTTTTATTATTCTTTTCCCCTCCTTTTCCTTTTAGTGGGAGGTTCTATACAGTCCATCAGACTTTAATGTGAAACATTTGTGCACATATTAAATCTTGTTATTGCTACTTGCCCAGAACTGTTGGGTAATGATTTGGATGATGGCTATCTGCATATTTTGTATTCTAAAATTATAATAAAATCTCTGAATATTACATCTTGCTGTCATTCTCCCCTCTGAGTAAATATGTAGTGAAATGAGGTAGAGTTCAAAAACATTACATTGGACTGTGATGGAATCAAGATGTAAGGACATCTGTCAGAAACAACCTCATGGCTAATATTTTCACAGTAAAGTTTCTCTTTATTTATATGTAGAGTGAGAAAATGATTCTCATATATGATTTCCTCTTGTCTCAACTACAGGCTTTTCCTGAGGAAAGGCAGTTGGCTCAGATTTTAACCCTTTGTCCCCTTTCTTTGTTTTCTTTGGCTACTTGTACAGCAAAAATTATTATTTTTTACATTAAAGCCAATTATGTTACTGGCTGCACATGTCTGACAGACCATCAAAATTTAATTGCCACAAAAATTGCTTGCAAAAAATCAAAGTTACCTACACAGCCTGCAAGATAAAGACTCTTATTCTGCAAGCCTGTTTGATAACAACAGGTTAGAAAATAGGGAAAATGCAAGGAAACTGGAGATGATAATTATTTATTATTGGTGCACCAGAACCAATGATCTTATAAATCCTCCCTCACAGATTAAAACAAGAATGTCAGCTCTAAACATCTTACAGTTTAATAGGTATCTGATTTATTTATGATTTGTTCTTCCCAGAAACAATGCTTGCATACAAAACTAAGCTATATATAAACCTATGAAAGTATAGAACATGTAAAAAAAGATTAGGATCTATCTGCGCAAGAGAACTATGCGGTATGGAGTACATTTACTCTGCCAGTTTATTGGCAACTGGTTTATATATTTGACAATGTCTTTGAAGGAATAGAATTATTAGATAACTTAATGTAAATGTTTCTAAGTCCTTCTATCAACATTATCAGGATTAGAATGGTATCGTGGGGACCGGCTAAAAAAATAAAAAGAATTAAAAACATGAAGTTATTTAGTCATAAGAATATTTTCGATTTTTTCAGCTGAATAAATTAATTGAGCCTGGAAAGTAGATAAACCAATCAAATAATATAAATATTCCCTCCCTACCTCACATATGTGAAGAAGTAAAAGTCCATGATTAAAAACACATTCAAAAATGCCTGCAGAAGTCTCTTGTTTTAACACAAAACTGGCAAGACTCAGCTCATTTTACTAATAAATTGCTTTTGTTGTTATTTCACTCTTGCAAAACAAAGATTAGTGGTGGATTGCAGTGGAATTCTGACACCTGTGAAGCCCATTTTGTTTATTAGCTAAAGTAGGTCATAGCTTCAGCCTTAAACTTTGCTGGTGGGAATTGTGTTCTTTTTACCTATATTCTGCCTTGACTCAATCACTTTGATGTGTTGGATAGACATTAATAGAAAGAACAAGATATGCCATTGAAAACAAGAGGAAACGATGTTACTGCAGGACATAAGCCTGTTTAGAGCTGGATCCAGCATCCTCTGATCTTCATTGCAACGTTCCTCCTGATGCCAGTGGAGCAGGAAACATAAGGGGAATAGACATAACAATTAGTTTTGCTTCCTTTTCACACAGAATACTACTTACAACAGGGAAGGGGACCTCTGTGAAAATAGAGAAACTTGTATAGACAAAAAAATTATCCAAAATAAACTATATCCACTTGAAAATAGTTTAATTCTCATGGGACGTTTTGTGACTAATTTTATTTCAGGTAAAGAAAATAGAGCTTATGAGTTACTGGCTGCAGACTATATGAATCAGTAGCAAGAAGCAGTAAATCTTCACTCTGACCTGCATTTGGAAAGAGCACAGAGGTGGGATGTATTTCTCACTTGAGGTATTCCTACTGCCTCTGAATCCCAGTAAGAGAGCCTGTGCTTGTCCTTCTGCATGTGTGCATGTGTACATGTGTGCGTGTGCGTGTGTATCCAGGGATATGAGAAAGCAAAATGGATAATTCTCATCAGACTGGCAGGAAAATATGAAGTGTGGAGAGATAATTGAAATAAATGGCAGACAGCTGAGCTTGGAAGACTGGAATCCCGATCTAATATACTATGTAGGGAAATAAAGGCTGTTCAGGACTATCTCAGATCATGTCAGTTGAGGAAACAAGAAAGCTAAATGCTGCCTTAACTGGAATTACATACAGAAAAGGATCTAGACAAGTGTTTAAATAACCCTTGTTGTATCTATATCTTAGAGGTGTACTTTCCTTTGAAGAAAACCCAGGCGCGTGAGCAGGGAAGGTGCTGAGACACATGCCAATAGGTCCCCCCAGTCTGAGTGGTAAGTGGACCCTCTCTGTAGGGTGCACCATCGAAAGTGATGGTCCTGTAGTCACAGGGTGAGCAGCCCCCTGAGATTAGGGATCATGCTTCAGGTCATGCCTGCCCCACAGGCCAGAACAGCCATTACTGACTGCTGGGCACATCAACACTTTCTTCAGTAACATCCTTCATAAATGAGCTGCAGGACTCACACTGTCCTTTCTATGGCAGAAGGGGATGCTCAAGAATGAAGTGCTGTTAAACACCTCCCCTCCACCCCACCCCAAGTCTAAGCCTAAAAGAAACTTTCCAAGCTTTTCCAACGGTGTTATAATTTCAGTTTAATATTATTTTTTACCTGGCTAAAACAGCTTTAGACCCTATAGAAACGTAGAGTCAAAGTGAAGGAAAGAGGTTGCTAAGGGTGTTTCTATTTTGACTCTGAAACACCCCACGGAAAGAAGTATTGTTGTATTTACAGCTAATGGGCATGGAAAATTCTTTTTTTTTCTGTAAACAGGTCTCCGAGAAGGTTTTCCTATGTTACCAGCTAGTGGACATAATTGTATAATTCAGTAGGGAGACCAAGGCTATGGATATTTTTTTTTTCCCCAAAAAAGAAGATATATATATTCAATTCTATGCCCATGAGTTTGCAGCTGGATTTCATAAGCAGTTTAAATCTGGTGACATCATTAGAATTTCAGTCATAAAAGCGAATTCTTTCACTGACTTATTTCAATTAGTTTACAAAGATAATCTGTGCTTCCAATGAAACTTCTATGGCAGATAACTGTAGGAATGTTAGAGCTGGTTGAATAGTAATGATTTTTTAAATTAAAGTACTGGGGTTTTTTTAGCTTTTAGTTGCAAAAGAAAATACTATATTGTTTTGTTTTCAGGAGCCATAAATATGAACGTTAGTTGATTAAAAGCAAAAGTAATTCTAGAAATGAGTGATCAGTTTTCATATGTTTAGTGAAAAAGTCAGTAATTTTAGAGAAAATAAATATTTTGTCATATAAGACCCTTAACATTTCCAAAAAAGGAATTGAAAAATAACATTCTTGGTTTGCAGTGATCATCTATATAGGCATTCAAAGAGCATACATCAACTCATACCTTTTATCTAAGAACAGGGTCACTGTTGCTTGAATTTGTGATTTGTATGAGCATCTCTTTGAACTTTCTGCATCAAAAAGTCATCTTTAAACATGTAGATGTTTGTAAGGTTAATATTTTGGACCCACATACTTAAAAAATCTCCTAGGGAGGCAGAATGTCTACAGCATAATATATGCAGTAGAGCATAGCATCACAAGCTATTAACATACAGGCAAAACTTTCAGAGAAAGGCACTCCTCATTGACTAGCTGCACTAACAAAACAGAATCAAATTTCAGGAGCCATCAAACCTCATGCTTGGGAAAATAGGTAGATCACCATCTGTGCTTTGACAGAAATTTAGCTGTATGGTATAGAAATCTATGGCTGCATACAATGTAAGGGTTTTACAGCTTCTTCTGAAAAAATCCAGGTTTGACTATTGTTAAACACAGGAGAAAAACTGTATTAAATTGATTAGTGTAAGTCCTTCTGATCCTTCAAAAAAAATTCTTGCATTGTGCTATGTAGCTGCTGAGCCTATTATAATATGTATAGCACAATCCGTCCATTCAGTGAGACATACTTAAGCTTACTGCAAAGTTATATTAATTACCAAATGTTCTGAGGGTTGAGCAGCAAGAACTTTTTTCTAATGATTAGGACTTCTGCTATCAGATTGCTTTGTTGCGCTTTTAATAAAACATAGACTTTTAAAAATTCCTGATAGTTTAGCCTTTGTGGTGTTGCATTTTATTGCTTGGGGGTTTATATTTATGGCCAAAAGCTATAACGTACCATTTATGTTTTTATCCTGAAGCAATTTTTGGACAAAAATAATTTTTCTTTGTCAGAAGGTATAATTTAATGTTACCAGTTTATCTGTTGTATTTGTGAACATCCATCTAAACTGCATGTTGGTTGGATGGATGTACACTAACCCAAGGAGAAATCAGCTTGTGGATGTGGCAAAATGAAACTCTGTATACAATATCCTAAATAATTCCCTCTCATTCACACATCCCTGATTACAGATGTATCTTCTTCTTCATTTAATTTAGGAGTAACTGTATGGGATTAGATCAAGTGTACCTGATTGTCTACTTCATCCATATTAGAGAAAAAATTTCGGGAGAACAAAAACATTAAGGAAAGATGCACACGATTTGAGGAAAATTGTCTTAAGTGCCAAACAATTGACCAGAACACTAATGTGTCCAGTAAGATTGTCTTGCCTTCCAATTATCTTGATACTGTCACAGCATGATGATCCCTGTTCATTTCAGATTGATCCCATATAATTTGTATACAATATATCTATCATTTAATAAATCTGCTTTAGGAAGTTATTTGCAATTTTGCATCTCAAGGAAGTATGACATCAGATTTCATGGTCTTATCCTATTTTGCTACGTGTTCCCCAGTTGCTGTAGCAACGCTGTTGCTATGGATTACACAGTGGGAGTCAGTAGGGTCAGCAAAGATCAGAGCCCCGCCATTCTTCATTCAAAGGCAATTGTCCCTGAAAAATGTGACTTACTTCAATATTTAAGGCCTGGGTACTGATATTAAACCAGAATGATACTTCTGTTAAAAACCCATAATTAACCTTGTCTTCAACTCTAGGTCACACATTAATAGCAATTTCATAAAGTGGACATTCCTCTGTCTTTCATTCTCAAAAGCCTAGACAGGTTTTAAATAATATGTCTCTTGGAAAAATACATGGGTAATCGTTGCAATTTATTTTATGTCATTATCTAAGCCCTTGAGACCTCACATTCCCAGCTCCTCTCCCTGAGGTAATTGCATACATCTTGGGAATGTGTGAAATGGTGTTAATATTCAGTGCACCATGCCTTTTCAGAGGATCTGCAGCCTACAATGGTGCACTGTCTACATGTTTCTCTGCAGAAACTATTTTGAGGCAAATGTGATATGAAGCAGTTCTTTATAGAACCAGGGTCCCAGGATGCTTAATGATTCCCTGGATCCCAACAAAGTTTTTAACGGTTTCAGTTGTAAAGATAGCATAGCCTGCTAATTGGTGATTAACTAATATCAACTGATACATTCCATCGATATTCTTTTTTATTTCCTCAAATAAGAATCAGCAGTACCATTCCTATTTGTAAGTCATTCTTCTGTCTAATGACTGCTTAAAAATATTTGTGCTTTCTCTGAATTTTCTGGGAGATAAATTTGCCTATAGAGAGACTGTTTCAGATTCAAAGCCTTAGGATGCCATGACTGAACTCTTTGCACACTTGTATCTTGCATTGTCATTATCTTATACAAACCTCATTCAAAAAAAGTACCCTCTCTCAAGGGCAAGGCAATGAACAATCAAGTTCCAGGTGCTTAAAAGCATTACAATTTAATTTATTTCCAGTAGAATTTAACTTGAAAAATAGCACGAGTGACCTAACTTCCCGCTTACTTCGTGGTATCAGTTATAACTACATAAGATACAACTTCTTGAAAAAGGTAGAACAAACGTCTTTACAGTATTTTTCTTTGTTGCTCCTTGATTAGAGTCCCTGATGAAGAATACATTCCCATCTCTTAAAGACACAGAAGTTAATAACATTTCTTTCTAAAGTAGTTAATTTCATTGCAAACTTACTTTGCAAGTTAGCCTTGAACAGCCCTGTGAAACCTTCAGGTACACCCATATAATGGAGAAGACAGCTGATGCATGCCCTGGATAAAAATTTTTAAAAAGAATAGTCTACTTTTCTAGTAATTAAACACATATTCTGCATAAGAAAAGCAGTACTTTTAAACTTTTGTCTGATCAAGTTGAAGCTTCGACTATTTTCCAAAAAAACCCCACCTAATACAGTCTTTAAAAGAAAACTTATTCTCCTATCCTCCATAGATCCTGAACATTGGTCACTTGCTGCAAAACCCCAAAAAGAGCACAGAGCACTCAGGATTCATCTCATCCATCAGCTGTGCAGAAGTGAGGAGTCTAGTCTAAGTTTACTACCTAAAATCTCTCTGGAGCAATGACGAAAGATAGGCCAGTCATTCTGTCCCAACAACATGTTTAGGATGGAGAGGTTTTGGAGGGGAACTCCCAGTCCTATTGCCCATCTCATTGTACTCCAAAGTGCTACATAATTTGCTGAAGAAGAAAATTTTATTCAGGGTATATTCATGATGTAATCCAGTCTCCATAGGCTGAAATCTTGCTGTAGGTTTCAGTGGAGGACTTCTTTTGAGCAGTCCTATATATTCTCCTTTCTCCTTTGCGCTTACCTTACTTGATAATTTTAGGTGTCTTAAATACTAAGCTCTGAGTGTTTTTGTTACAGCAATGCTTTTGTTATGTCTGAAAAGACAAGGCTTGCTTTCCTCTGAAAAGGTAGCAATGGTATGTGATGGTCAATTCTGTAAATCTTAATCAGACGTGTGCTTCCGTTCAAGCAATATTTGCCCATGACAAATTAAAGAAAACATACTATTTGTTACTCTGATGACATCAGCTATGCAGATGAAACATGAAAAATAATTATTTTCTCCAGCTACCATTTTTACTCTAATTCAGTATAAAAGGGATAAGATATCAGTGGTTTGACATGCTCAGTTCAGAAATCATGTGAAGAATATGACTGATGCTGGAAAACGTAATGGTTCGACACTTGTTTGGTTATTAGAAACATTGATTTCTAAACAGCCAATTACTTTTTGGGGTAATCCATACTCGGGAACTCAATTGTAATTTTGAAACAAGTAAATGATTTCAACATCACACAGTGAAATGAGTGTTGATATAACTGAAGGACTTGTTAATGTCATAACATCATACAAACTAATACACATGGGAGAACAAATTGTTACGTATTTTCTTTGACTCTGAACTTGAATCCAAACTTCAGTCATATGTCAACTCATCTTTTCCAATTAACAACACTGTTTGGAATGACTTTCCTTTTTTTATGTAACCATTTTTAATGAACCTTCTGATCAAATACACCTCATTATCTTTCATGAAGAACTGAGACAGTCAAGCTGATTACTTAAAATAGTTAAAACTGCTTTACATTCAATAACTTTGATGGAGTAAAAAAAATGTGAAGGAAAATAGAAATATTTACTTTGTTAAATTCTTAAAGACCTTTGAAAGTACGTTGAAGTCAGATTTTCTTTTGGACCATAGGTAGCAGGATATAAATAATAATTTTTATCTTCAGTTCGTATCTTGTAAAAGGTCATTTTTAAAGGCGAGGCACTTAAATATAATAAATGTGGGGTTGTTTGTTGTTGTTTTTTCCCCAGTCTATTTTCCTGTCATATCCAAAGGAAGCTATTTAGAAATGTACAGAGAAAATCAGAAGCCAAAGCCAAAGTGTATCACTGATACAATAGTCTTATCATGTCTAAATTATTCTTCTATATTTCTTTTTCAGACAATACTTCTTTTTGTTTGGTTTGGTTTTCTTGGCTTTGTAGCAGTGAACTAGGGTAATTCCTGATCTTTCCAGTTGAAGAATGTCACCTGTAACTCCAAATTAAAATATACCATTGTAATTAGATTTTAAACACATTTCTTCTAAAAGGGTGAAATGACCAGTTCTTCCTAGATAAATTATCACACTGCTGTTATAATCAGTTTAACCTCTCCTGTACCTTTGTGGTTTTTTAGAGGATTATTTTGCAGGTAGACCAATCCACCGAAATCAATGAGGCTACTCCAGATGGGAAAGTAATTCAGAATATGTAGGCTTAGCAGAATTTAGCCCTGTGAAATGTGTGTTATAAATAGGATCTAATTTCTTCTCTCTTTTTTTTCTTCCCGTTTTCCCCATCTCTTTTGTAATTATCTCTGTTTAATTAGAAATAATATAAAATTGAGTCACAGCTTTCCTTTCACCACACAGGTCACTTAATATCGTCCTCCCCCTTTCTGTGTCAAGGGAAGCTGGATGGTATTTCCTGAATGATATTTCAATAGAAACCTACAAATACAGTCTAACAAAAAGATCAAGGGATACTGTAAGGACAAGGCACATTTCTTTTTTGAAGGTGTGAATAGCTCCACTAATTTCATATCGACATACTCATGCACACAGTTTTTTCCTCACTGTCTCTGCCTCACTCTTCATCCTTCCAGCACCTCTGTACCGTGGGGGTTTGAAGCCTGTGCAGGCATGAAGTAGGTATGCTGTTTATTCCCCCTGTAAATAAAGCGTGGGTCCCTGTCCTTTGCCAGCTCACTGTTGAGTGAGATAAGCAGACCTCCTATTGCTGAATTATGATCTTTCTTTCAGGCTTATGCCCCCAGGATCTATAGCAATCCCTCTAAGAGCTTGAAAAATGGAAGCGTTTTCAAAGACAAGCTTGCTGGTACTGTGACTGACAGACTAGGAAACCTTGTTGTTATTCACACTCTGAGAAAAGACCATTCGTTCGATTTCAGCTTGTCTTTTCATGGAATTGTTTCCCAAGCAGTTATTTAAGTGATGATAACAATTTTTTAATTGCAGGTTTAATTACAGGTAAAAGTCAATTATCTCATAGGTACAGCATTTTTACATAACGAAGAGGCCAATTTAAAAACAACAACAACAACAGCAGCAACTAAATTATGGCTCTCAAATATTTCAGTTCTTAAAATTTCATAGTGTGATTTTTTGCAAGTAATCTTTGTTTCATACATCTATTAAAAGTTGTTTATTATATTTAAGATGTTCAGAAGTTGATGACAAAAGTAACGGTAGCTTCTCAGAAAAATATTTTGGATGCATTTAAATTATTTCTGAATAAATTTACTGACTACTATTGCTGGATCAAATCTTCCACTGGTGTAAATCAAACCAACTGCAGTGAGGGCTGCAAAGGCCCCTTTATATTGGAGGGGTGTTTGTCCATTTTTGTCAGGCATATGTCTCAGGTTGGGTAAAATTGGCAAGCAAGAGGTGAGAGTCCTGAAATGTCTGTTCAAACAGAAGTCACATTGACACCTCACATTAAAAATACAGTGCTTCACTGGAAGCTTTGCCTAAATACAGGTTGAGCCCAAATTTTGTGCAATATTGGACCATAAGCACAGTTGCAGCTTTTGATGTTGGTCTCACAGGGAAAATCCTAGTAATTTTTCAGAATTTTTTCCAGATCACTACTACAATAGCTGTCTGTTTTTCAATACAGTAAATATTTATAAGGAAAGCTGCTTGTCCGGAATATTGTAACAGCTGCCTGCTCCAGCGTCGCCCTAGTGATTCCCTCTATTACTGTACTGCTGTTCCAGTCAATCACTCTAGTTTCTTGAATCAGCAAAGTCTTCAAAGTCTCTCATTCATGCAGCCAGATATGGAGAAACCTGTTGAGTTCACAGCAGATACAATCCTAAGAGAAAAGGAAGAAAGAAAGAAAAATCTCCAAAGATGTTTAATGATATCAGTATAGAAAAATGCCTTTAAAAGCAGTATTGGCACAAGAGCTGCGGTAGGCAATGAGGTACTGTTGGTGGAAACACAGGGACAGGTTGAGCAAATGTGTATAATTTGTGACTACCTGAACAGGAGTATGAGGAGTATGCCTTCTTTCATGTAAATCACAAGTGCAAGTACAGTCTTGCTATGGTTTTGATGGCAGTAATCCCTGATATTATATCATGTGATGGGTCTGATGTTCAACTGTAGCTTTCCCGTTGTATGGCCAGTCATACAACAGGGAGTCTGCTACCAATGCCCAAGGCTGATGTAGTGGGCACGCTTCTCTTTCCTGCCATGGTTTGTCATAAGCCATGTGAAATGCTGCCAAAGTCTACAATGATGACACTGGCCATAAAAAAAATGCCTATTACAGTGAACTCACTATTAGACTCAGTTACTACTACCACGCCTTTTGCAAGTTCAGCCTATGGAACATCCAAAGGACCTGCAGAATAGACAGGACGCTGGATGTGCTTGGGTGCTGCTGGGCACCTTCATGCAACCCTTTCCATCCTGAGCGTAAAGCAGACCTACAGTGGGATATAGAGTATTTTATGAGACCACTGGTGCAAGGTAGTTGTGTGCCTTTGCATTCCTTCAAGAGGGAAGGTCTTAGTGCCCTTTCTTCATGCAGGCGCATCAAGGAGGGGTGAACATTGTTGCTTTCTAAGAGTGGGAGAGGTGGAACATTAGGTTTTTGCTAAATTAGAGATCAGCTGTTCACATTTAATATCAGTCTCTGAGTGTAATAATGTCCTTCTTTAAGAAAGAGATAGATGTGCCTAGTTTAACCTCAGGTGCTGGAGAAAGGAGCCCAGACATGGAGTACCTCCAGTGCTCCTGATTCCTGAACACAGCTGTTTAGAAGACTGGGTGCATTTCAAGGCTATCATCTGGAATGCAGTACTTTGCTGCCTATTTATGCATCTGCTTAGCACCAGGATTTCTTAATACCCCTTAGGCGTTTTGTTATATGGACTTCCTAGGTAACCCCAAAAATGGAAGCAAGATGGAGTCTGATAAGTCTGCACATGCTTCTTTATGAAGACTGAAAGCAAATAAAGTAAAAATGTAACAGAGACAGGGAACTACTGGAGAAGGCTCAGCGGAGGGCTATAGAGATGATGAGAGAACTGAAGTATCTCCCTTATGAGGAAAGGCTGAGAGAGCTGGGCCTGTTTAGCCTGGAGAAGAGAAGGGGGGATCTTGCCAATGCGTACAAATACCTTAAAGGTGAGTGGCAAGAGGATGTGGCCAGGCTCTTTTCAGTGGTGCCAAATGACAGGACAAGGGGCAGTGGGCACAAACTGCAATACACAAAGTTCCTTCGGAATATGAAGAAAAACTTTACCTTGAGGGTGACAGAGCCCTGGAAGAGGCTGCCCAGAGAGGCTGTGCAATCTCCTTCTCTGGAGACATTCAAAACCTGCCTGGACGTGACTCCGCAATCTGCTCTGGGTGAACCTGCTTTAGAAAGAGTTTGGATTAGATGATCTCCAGAGGTCCCTTCCAGCCCCGACCATTCTGTGGTGCTGTGATTCTTCAGTTTTTACACTGTTCTTTTTATAGGCAAATATGCAACTTCCAGCCATGCATTAAGCAACATGCATAACAGCTCTTACTTGTGGTTTTTGTCTCACTTTCTCAAGAAGGAGTTTGTTAAGCAATGCTATATGTCAGGAATGGTACATATTTTGTGGTATGTTTTTTTCTCAATGAAAACTGCAAATTTGGATACTCTGGAATTTTGGTAGAAGAAAAGAGACCACTCATTTTTTCCAGTGATTACTTTCTATTGCCACTGACCATTAATATAATGTAGGGCTCTTACCTTAAGCTGTATAATATTCAGAGGAATAAGTAAGGTGTAAGTACACCACTGATGTATAGTATGAATCTTGGGCTGATTTTGAGTCTTGAACAGAGATTGCAGTAGTGACAGATATTACAGCAGCCACAGAAAAGATATTTTGGAAGGTTACCTCTTCCATTGTTTTTTGGTTAACATGTTTGATGGGGTTGCCATAGTTTGAATGTCCAGGCAAGAAGATGTTTTGCCTACTAGAGATTTCAGGGCGTAATGGATATCCTCTTCTGAGTTTTTTGGAATGAGTTTAGAGCTTCTAATAGTCTCTCTAAGTTATTTCAATGAAGAAATTAACCTCAAGAAAGGCTAAAGAAGTAGTAGTCCTATTAATACCATATGTATTTGGACAAAATGCCAATAAAGTCTTAAAGTATAACATTCTGTCCTTCAGATCATTTCTGAAACTCCCTGTAGCAACTTTTGACTGTCTTGATAGTTCTGCCAGAGCTAATGGTAAAACAAGGGAAATATAGACAAATAGAAGAATATAATTCCAACTGTAACAGCTAAATTAATCTAAATGTAGTCTCTGAAACCAATTAGTATCTATATAATTGTATGTGTGTGTGGTGCACCACTATGATTTTTTTTCCCTGTAAAAATTCACGTGAGAATTTGTCTCAAATTAATATTCTAATAAATTCTTGACTAAGAAGTACATATTGTACACAGTATTGTCTTTCCTTGGACTTAAAAAGTCAAGTGTAAAGAATTTTACAAGCCTTTCAAAAGCTTCTCCTGATGCATTGAACTTAAAATAGATTAGTCCCAAGGGAAAGTCAACTTTCCAGACACCGCAATTACAGTGAATGATAGTAAGCCAGAGACATCCATTTAATGGAAACCTACAGACCAATACAGCTAACTACATAATTCTCTTTTTCTTCCTTTCTGCACCAGGGGTTCTGTCATGTGCTGCTGATCTATTCAATAACAACATCTCTGTCCAACCCAAAATCCCAAAAAATCATAGAATCATAGAACAATTTGGGCTGGGAGGGACATTCAAGATCATCTATTTCCAACCCCCCTGCCATGGACAGGGGCAACTTCCACTAGACCAGGTTGCTCAAAGCCCCATCTAGCCTGGCCTTGAACACTTCCAGGGATGGAGCATCCACAGCTTCTCTGGGCAACCTGTGCCAGTGCCTCAGCACCCTCACAGTAAAGAATTTCTTCCTTATACCTAAGCTAAATCTACCCCCTTTCAGTTTAAAGCCATTCCCCCTTGCCCTGTCACTACCTGCCCTTGTCAGAAGTCCCTCCCCAGCTTTCTCGTAGGCCCCCTGTAGGTGGTGTGTACTGGAAGGTGCTATAAGGTGTCCCCAGAGCCTTCTCTTCTCCAGGCTGAACAACCACAACTCTCTCAGCCTGTCTTCACACGAGAGGTGCTCCAGCCCTCTGATCATCTTCATGGGCCTCCCCTGGCCTTGCTCCAACAGGTCCATGTCCTTCTTCTGTTGGGGGCCCCAGAGCTGAATGCAGTGCTCCAGGTGGGGTCTTACAAGAGCAGAGTAGAGGGGGAGAATCAGCTCCCTCAACCTGCTGGCCACACTGCTTCTGATGCAGCCCAAGATTTGCTTGGCTTTCTGGGCTGCAAGTGCACATTGCCAGCTCATGTTGAGCTTCTCGTCCACCAGCAGCCCCAAGTCCTTCTCCTCAGGGCCGCTCTCAATCCATTCTCTGCCCAGCCTGTATTTGGTTTTGGGATTGCCCTGACCCATGTGCAGGACCTTGCACCTGGCCTTGTTGAAATTCATGGGTCCACTTCTCAAGGCTGTCAAGGCCTCTCTGCATGGCATTCCTTCCCTTCAGTGTGTTGACCACACCACACAGCTTGGTGTCATTGGCAAACTTGCTGAGGTGCGCTTAATCCCACTGTCCATGTCGCCGACAAAGACGTTAAACAGCGCTGGTCTCAGTACTGACCCCTGAGGAATACCACTCAACACTGATCTCTGGTAATGAGTAATAAGAGATATTTGGCACACAGTGAGAAAACATAAAATCATGAATCAGTGAAATTAGACCTTTACTCACCAGAGAGACAAAAAAGAGAATACAGAAAGAGACATTTTCTGTTTCTGGAGGTACTTATCCAGATACTAATAAAACTGTTGTGCAGAACACTGAGGATTCAGCATCATTACTTTCATGGGGCAACTTGGTGAAAAGAATAATTATATCCAAAGCATGTATTCCTCTATACAGCCTTTTAAGCAGTGGGATTAGCACTTCTAAGCACAAAAAAGCTCCAAATATAAACAATTTCAGGGGATAAACATAATGTTAATAACTCCAAACCCCACCTATGAAATGACTAAAGCCCTGCAGCCACGCTAGTTTATGCTATACTCCTTGTCAGAAAAGAAGCATAGTTTGGGTCCTAGGTCTAAAGGAGCATGACCACTACTTGGAAGAGATGTTCAAATAGGCCTGAAATCAGTTATGGTGCAGGAAGCAACCGTGCTGGTTCAGTGAGCTGTAGCCTGTCCTTTCAGTCAGTGTTGATATATGGAAACTCATTAGCGTTACGTGTTTGTTGAGCTGCAGCATAATGCTAATGAAAAATGACAAAAGGTGGAGTGAAAATAGTGTTCTTTGGAAGAATTCCCCAAACAGGAGGGTCACTCTGAAAGGAAAAGCCTACTGCCTCACTGCAAACAACTGCTGTTGGAAAAACTTCTTAAGCTATTGTGGGTGGATGTAATGTGGAGAGGTTCTGAGAGTGCTAAAACTTTCCATGTGTTAAAACTCGACTTTTGTTCTTTAGATGACCACAGAATGGACACAGAGGAATCTTTGTCACCTGTTTCCCATTTCTTGTGTCTGGTATAGCTTTGCCAAAGTTAGAACATCTAATTGAGAATGCCAAAGTGTGTTGAAAAAGACGTCACAGCTGTATTTGGCTTAACATAAGGTTTTAAAAAGGGCATAGAAAATGGCTTCCCTAGACATTTTCAAACGTCACTCATTTTTGGGCTTTCTGTGTACTATTATTCTCATTTTACATCAGGGTATTTTTCACTTTCTTTGTCTTCTCATAGGGAGGGTGCAGATTTTAGCACTATCTAAAGATTCTACGCTAGCAGCTGATGGTTAACTCACAAAAAAACACAGTTTACGTTCAATTCATTTGTTAGAGGACTGTATCCTGAACAGATCTGAAGCTACTACAAATTCATAAAATAAATAATAGAAGAAAATTTATTCTGTGTAATTTTTTGCAGTTACATATGACAAGAAAAATAATTGTATAACCAAGCAATTGTCTGCTGGAAAATTCCTGAACAACCTTATGATGTGAAGCTACTGTTTTTGGAATATAAATGCTCACCTATAGCAGCTGCGAGTACATAAATTTTGTTATGTCAGTGACTGCTCATAAAGCCTTGTCATGATTTAGCCTAGTGTCTCCCTTATACAGTAGCCTTTTCCCACTGAATTGTTAAAATACCTTTTTAAAAATAGAAAGAAAAGCAATTTGCTGAGAAGTCTGAGGAAGCCTCCAGATTAATATACAGTCCAGTGACCTTATATCCACAATAAAACTAGGAAATTAAAAGCTTACTTGCTAGTATACTAGTCTCATGTTGCCTTCTCCAGAGGCCTATGCCATTTCATGGCCATTTCATGCATACCAGTATCATCAGCCATATCTTGGCTACTTGAGGTGTCCACCTTTCCTTACTCTATTTCTGGACTACCTTTTCTGAAAATAAGACACTAATCACACAAACAGCAAAGAAAGGGAATCAGAAATAATGTTCCTGTGCTTGGCTATTGATTTTCAAGACTTGTGAAACTACTAAACTACTGAGCTTTATATGACTGAATGGATTAACGTATTGCTTTGCTTTTTATTGTTTTTAATGAGACAATTGTAGTCAGGAAGAAATGTAATTGCCATGAATCCTTTGCAGTCCCGAAATCAAGTTGGGGTGATTTGGCTGCCCAGAGTGAACACTGGATTTGTGGTGCTAACAGGGGCATGTCTTACAGACCCTGTGATACCTCCTTAAATCCACCAATGATTTTACATCTTTAAGAGGCTGAGCTATTTCACCAGTGTTTGAATTTAGATGTTTAACTTGGAGGTATAAGAGACTGACGTTTGAACTGCATCTGGACTATTTTCTCTTCTTTAAAATAATTTTAAATTTTTTTTTTTAAATTATACATTATGACTTTGTGTTCCTTGAAGTACACGTTCTATGATAAAAGTGTAACACTACATAACAATCTATTGCATAGCTTATATAGAACACATTTTCTTTTTCCTCAGGGCCACTGAATACCTTCTTTAAATCTTCCCAACCTATTTTTGTCCCCAACCTGTATCTTATCAATCTGTAACAGTTTCTCACACCTCTGCTGCTTAATCAGAATCAGTCTGGATGAGGCAGTAGCATTGCTTCAAAGCTCTTTAATCATTATATTGAATTAATGCAATTACATGCCTAATGCATTGGAAATCTCACCTCTGGTCTTCATATTTGCAGCTCCTTTTGTAGCCCTTTTTACCATCCTGGAGGCAGGTTTTCCAGCCTCCACAGGCTTATCTGTTAATGTTACTAAACAGACCAGTATATAGAGAGATGTTTGCAGTCGGAAGAAGGAAGGGAAAGAATAAATAACACACTAGCAAATAAAATAAGTGTTGCTTTTTTTTCTTAACTAAATGGAGTCACTATAGGTATAATTGAAACGGGTTATGTATTCAAGAAGGATCTTTTACTGTTCCAATGCCGTACTCTCGAGGTTTGAAATCCAAGTGCTTAGTTATACATGTAAATTGCATAAAGTTATTGTTTCTTGCAATAATGAAACACTGAGCCCCTTGGATTTCAAAGGGAAAAGGCTCAAAGGGAGTTGAAGGTAACTCAGAAAGAATATTCACAAGAATAAAGTTTAATATAAAGCTACAAAGGAATAACTTTCTTCTGTAAGCAAAGGATTCTGATAAGGGGCAGGTATAGTTTTTTCAGTATTCCTTCTGCTTGTGGGATGTGGTACTACTTTTCAGCATAGTCTCAGCAGGGTTGGATCAATACAGCCTTAATGACATCAGTGAAATAGCAGTAACAATTTATGTTATCTGAGGATCTGTCCCTTCATATTTAATGCTTAACCTATTCGATTTTGTACTCAATTTGTAATGGTTACTGTTCCCAAAGAGAATTTTACCATTCTGCAATGATCCATGCTTGCTTTAACCTGTTTAAAACCAAATTACATGAAACACCAGCAGATATCTCTATAGAAAAAGGTATTTCAACCCTGTCAGTCATAGACCAGTACTGACAAATGGATTGGCAAGGTCTAAGAAAAGCAACACTGATGCAAACCAGGTGCAGAATGATACGGGCACTCTATCAGTGGAGGTTGAGCTGATGTCCTGTTGTAAAGCTGATCGCCTGCTGATTCCCAGACTGCATCAGAACTACACATGTTTTTTTCAGAAATTCTTTATTATAAATTTAATTCTGAATAGCTAGGTAAAACAGATTAAAATTATTATTGCTATGATATTTGGTTATGGCTTAGTTTTAATGAAATATGCCATTTTGGTTCATAACATCAGTAACAAACATAACAACTTTGCATTGGCTTTGTTCTGTGGACTTTGGTAAGGAAGACCTTTCAGTATTTTCAAGGGGATTTAATTAGGGACATTTCCGAGAGATTCAATGAGTAGTTGTTAAATATACGACATTTACAATTGGAGGTTTTCAATTAGAAAATGTTCCTTTTCTGCTTTCAGCTGTTTGGCCTAAGATGTGAGAGGGAGGATTTAGGAAACCACAGAAATGTGTGAGGAGGCTGAGAAGGCATATGGCTGGAGGACAATGAAGAGCAGTGGGATCAAGATATTGATATTCCCTCACTGAGCATAAGGGAACTGAGGTTGGTGGGGGATGTAGGAGTAGAAGAGGTTGCAGGCAAAGGGGAGACATCAACAAGGTCAGAGAGGCAGAAGGTGATAGGTGGTTGCAGTGGTTAGGGAGATGGGGAACTGAGGTAACAGGAAGGAAAACCAAATGTAAAAATGTTAATTTCCCCCATGTATTCTAACCATATCCTGTACAAACTTAACTCCCACACTCAAAAAAGTCCTTTTGCATGGCTACCATCCACAGCACATGAGCTCTGGTTGGGTCAGGCTTCTATAAAATGTGCTGGGGTTTAACCTTTCTCCAGCAGACATTATGATCAACCCAGTTTAAACTGGTGTTCATTAGAACAAATCATAAGCAGAAACTGCTGCCAATAGGGAGTTAATGATGAAAGTATGCTCCAGTGGAGTCCAGCCAACAAAATACCCTTTTCCACACAAAAATTCATCACCTTTTGAAAACCCGAATGTTAAGGAATCTGGTAATGAATGGTTCAAGAGATGCAGCCAGTTCACAACTGAAATTTAATCCTTCCCTACTCTTTGCTACCCTACTCAGCATATGCCCACCCATCCCAGCTTAAACAGTCCCAGAGCAAAGCTTGCAAAAACTGTATGCAAAGGTCAGAACAGCAATTTGCTATAAAAGGTCCTCTATGGGAATCAAGTATGACAGGTGATCAGTGTTAAGGAAACAAAGAAAGTACTGTAAAGGCTTTGCTCTCTCTCCCTGCCCCAAATAGCCTTGAAATGCTCTAGCTCAATAAGAAAATCTAATAATGTTCTGCCTTATTAATAAACACACCATTTTTATATTGCAATAGATTTCATTAGGACACCAGATTTGGCTTTCTCAATGTTAGTACAGGCTGCATATCAAATTGCTCCATATTTTTTGCCCATTCTGCAATGAAAAAACAATGTTCATGTTCAGCCTATTATCATATGGGCAGGAGGAAGGCAGAGGATGATGAAATTGTCTTCTTTTGTGTTACACATGTAGGTAAAAGAACCTTTTCTAAATGTGTTTTCTTCTTGAGGAAGATCTTCCAGATCTCATAAGACTGAACATGTTTTATGCTGTTCTTCTCTGGAGAGAAATCAGACAAATCAGAGCAGACTATTTTTTCTTTTTTTTTAACGTGAAAAGCAAATGCCTCTGGCCAGCAGTAATTGCATTTGCAGCTCCGAAGTTGCCTCTGGCTCTGTCATGCATCTAACTAAATATCCTTTTTCTCAGTGAATCACAGGGTTTCTTTGTTTTCAGCTAGTTACAAATGTCTTGTGCAATGCCTGTCCTGAAAAGCTATGAAAAATACTTCATACATTGTGAATAAAGATGGCAAATTTAAAGCTCATATAGCCAGGTGCAGACTGCCCACTTTATGCACCTCATTTAGGAAATGCAATTCATTTTTCTATTAATTGTTGCCAGGTGACTTTCTGTTTAGTCTGTACAGTCAACGGAGAGAAGGAGACACCTCATTTACACATGTTGACTTGTTCTTAATAGCCGACTCTACCCAAACCAGCTGGTTTTGGAGATCATACCTAAATTTCAGATTCATTTCTCGGAGTCATGAATTACAGAAAGCCCTTCTTATTTGGGTCACAATTCTAACTTTAAATACTTAAGGAGACAGGATCCTGTGGTGATTCTGGCTGAAGTCCCCTGAGAGTTTGTCCTATCCTGCTGTGGAAAAGGATGGTCTTTCCTGAATGTGGAGGGGACCACACAACTGCCATTTGGCCTCAAGGAAAATCAAATTATCTCCTTGTGCTTGAACAGTGGCTGGAGCACTACAAAAACGAGTGATAGCTCCCCCAGATTTTGATTTCATGGACCTCTAAGTCCTAAAAAGGGGAGGCAGAAATGATTCCACACCTCTGGAGGAAGAAAGTTTCCTGGAACACGTTGCCTGTCTGCATGGCTGCAGCCATCCCTTCCAAATAAAGCAAAAGGAAAAAACCAAACTCTTAGCACTGAACACCAGCAAAAAACTTTTTTTTTTTTTTTTAAATAAATTAATTCTCTAACCATGAATATTTGGACAACTGTGAAGGTCTGGAACTTCTCAAAATTTTCAGTCTTTTAGGTAGACAAAAGCATTTACTAAAGACTATCCACATAGTGTCACCCAGTAGCACATCATTGTGTTTTATGTGAAGAGTGAAGAGTGATTTACAGTAATTACATACAGTTGTCAGGAGAAAGAAAATTTAAAACTGTTGATATAAATTTAACCCATTTTCTCACTTGATAAAGAAGTCACCTCTGTTGAATAGGATTCAGTCTTCAACACAAACAAACAGTTTTCATTTTGTATAAAAAAAGATATTTAACGATCTGGCGTGCCAGTTCTTAGAATTCATGATAGAGCATTTGTCAACTGCTTGATATAAATGACAGATGTTTATATGTAATAGAGCAGTGGAACAAATTTTGTTAAGAAGGGTATGAACCAGATGTTCACAATATTGGCTTTTTGAGAGGAAAATGTCTTTTTACTTTGTCTATGACTCATGAGCCAAAAGAAAATGTGTTTATCACAGGAACTCACACTTGAGACCTTATCCTTTCAGCAGCAACATAAAAATGATAAAGTATTGGGCATAAGAAAGCATCTAAACAGCACTTATATTTTATGAATACTTGTGGGACCATGGTATGAAATCTTTCACACCTCCTTTATCTGCATTATTTCAGATTTAAATCTAAGCACAAAGGGTTTAAAAGCCTTACTACCTATAAAATCTGCTCAATTATTTTTGATCAATCATAATGAAACCTGAAGGATTTTGAGGAGTAACAAATAACACGGTATTTTCTTTTTTCTTCAACTTTATTATTGTGTGCAGAGAAACCAAAGTGTTTTAAATTGCCTGTGTTCCTCTAAGTGATACCTGTTTACTATGCTGAGAAAGGGTTAAAAGACTTCATTCTCCTTAGTCCTTGTGGTACTTCTGGCAAAGTTTTCCTCCTCTGTTAATCAAAATGTGAATGGTAATCCAGAAGCTGCAGATTTTACTCCAATTAACACTCAGAGTAGCTTGAAAAACAACAACCAAAACCACTTTAATTTCGACTTGCAGAATGTTGGATTTAATCCCCTGTTTTAGAGATTGAATTGGGGCCATAGAATAGGGAGAGGGTCCCTTGTTAAAATAGATTAATTCTTTGAAAGTATGCAAGAGGTGGATGGAATGGAGGAGAGTCCCCTTTGATAAATGTTCAGCATTCAGCTCCTCATTAGTCTGCTAAGGTTATGCATTTTGAGAGTCAATGAATGTTGTTGAGCTGGGGAGACTTATTAACATATGTCCATGACAACTTTGAGACAGAGCATATCAACCCAAGGCCAGCAGTGTATCTAAAAATGTTCAGAAAATTGGCTGTATTTTGTGATTTTTCATAATATTCTTTGTCTTCTCTACCCCCATTATGTACTGTGTTGCGTATGGTTGCATTCCACACCAAAAATAGAATTCTAAGAGAACCTTTGAGAACACTTTTTTTGGCAAAAACAGTGATATGAAAGCTGAATTTCTGTTCCAAATCGACATAAATGGAAAACACTTCTGTGTGCACTTAGGACAGCATTCACAGGTGCTTAAAGGAACCTTAATCCCAAAGTAGTGGGAAGCCAAATTCATACTTTTTGACATTTGTGCCCAAGGTTTAATATGATAGATTAAAAAAAAACAAAAAAAGAATGTCTTGTTAACTGCAAAATTATCTTCTTCTTTTTTTTTTTTAATATAACTAAATACCTCCTTCCTAGGATACATGATTACTTTAGTAATTTGATGCTACACTATAATGCTTAAGGAAAAACAGTGATGTAGATGCCAAGACAGAGTGCAGATCCCTTACAATGTCCTTTCCAATCTGCAGGAAACAAAACTGAATAATCAGTGATGGTGATAGTCCATGTGATGAAAAACAATAAAAGAACAAGTTATAACACTACACTGTTCATTCAAATATTTAAGGTCCTTATGAAAGTCTAAGAAATGGGAAGAACATATGATTTTCTTAGATCACTTTCACTGCATGAGGCATTGGCACTGCACTTCACTGGAGTGCAAAAATGCCGGCAAAGCTATAAGTCAGGTATTTGTAGTTTATTTTATTAGTACTAGGCTGAACCACAAAATAGATAAAACAGTTTTATGGCTTACATCTGGTTGAATAATAAAACATACGGCTCTGGAGTAAAGCATGTGCAGCTGTAATTTACTGTAAATATCCAACTCAAGATAGCTATGGAGGTAAAAAACTTATGGCATGCACTCAGGGTTTATCCCACTATCCATCAGTACTTGAATATTTATGATATTCCAACATTTGTGGTTTATATGTTAATTAACCACTTTTTAGGAGTTTTCTTTATGGCATTCTCTTCTAAGTACAACAGATATGAGTTCACAAGGAGCAGACACTACCGGACTAATATCTTTCTCCTAATATATCTGTTTAGCAAGCCCTTCATTACAGAGTGATTAGAATAACAGTGTCACTATTGATATTGTAGGACATTTTCCAACACAGACTAAAATGTGACATCTTTCACATTTTTTTTTAAATGCTTTCCTTTATCGGATTTTCTACGAACATGGGCAAAGGGTTCCTTCTCTTGTTTTCATTCTTTTGGGTAGTTCTGATAATAACAGGAGATTAAATAAATGAGACTTTGTTTCTTTTGGGGCAATACAATTAAAAGTGATGTTCTGAATTTTTTTTGTATCTTTTGCATTCACAAAATCAAGAACACTGAAGGAAAGTTTTTTGGACCTTTTTATATAGTACTCTTGAGTTGGACTGATAGGTAGGGTTTTTTTGTCAAACCCAAGCATAAAAGTTTGGATTGGTGTTTCTCTAATCATTTGATTGATTAAGTGGGGTGTACCTGAATTATTCTGTCAGCTTGAGTTCTAGCCAGACCGTGAGATCAAAACTTAGTTCTGAATTTGACATCTTGGGTTCAGAATTCATTTCTGTGACTTTGGACAGGCACCTATGTCACAACCAAAATTAGAGAGGACTGTATGCCTGGTTCCAGTCTGGATGTGGCCCAAGGGGGTGAAACACCACTATACTACAACCACTGTGTAAGGTTTTCACTAAAATGTGGCACTAGATTTTGAAATTTGTGTTGACATTGATCAGCTTTCCTGTTAAAAGCTAGCCTGAACCTCAGTTAGTGCTGAACCTAGAAAATGACTTTATTAATCCACATATTGTTTGTGTTCCTTATCACTTTATAGTCCAGACCCTGAGACAGAGGCCCACTATTGTTGTTGCATTGACTTCTAATGGGTATTTCTTGTTTCACTCTGAGAAAGTGAAAACAGCCTTGCAAGCTTTCCTCTGCCTGCTGCACATATTCATTTTCTAACCATGTTTGTTTTGGAAAATATGTCTGTCAGAAAAGGTACCATGGCCTTAAAAGCCCCCACAGGCCTTCAAAACAAAAGCCAGGTGGTTCATGGTGGATGGTATTCTCTGAAAGACAGTGCAAAGACCAAACCATTTAATTTCTTCCTAGAAAGATAGGAAAAGATGGGATCAAAGAACTCCCTGCTGTACTTTTCTCAGTTCACTATCCCTTCCTAAGGGCCTCTGTCAGACCTTTGCTGTGCACTTAAGTCTCCTTTCAAATTGTTGAAGGATGCCTTTGAAGGGTTTCTCCCAGTGAAGAGTATCTCCTGCAGGCATGTGTCATACCTGAGAATAAAGGAAGGACTTCTCCTGCTCTTTCCTGTAAAGGAAATTGTTTTCCTCATTTTCCATAGCCTTGGGTGAGAGATACCATGGCATTGAGTGGGTACATGAGTTTGACAGTTTCCACCTTTCTAGACACAGTAGTGAGCGGTGAGATCTTCTGAAGGTTTCCTTAAACAGTTCTGCCTATGGAAACTGCACTTGCTGATCCATTAGTGAAATGCAAGCATCAGAAGGAATGTCAGTGACTGAAGTAGTAAAACTAATTGCAAGAGAAGGCTGGAATAACTGAAAGATGAAACCCTGTATTTATCCAAAGGAGATTCCTGTAGTCACAATGAATCAGGGATGCAAATGTCACCTTTTCTGAAAAAAAGGTTCAGGGGTATGTGATTGCTCCTGCATGGAAAAAAACCAGAGAAATCAGAAGTTCCTATGACACCTGGAGACACTGGGTCTGCCATTGCAACTTATATTTCCTTTTCTTGCTCTGGTAAATGTTTGGCCCAAGACTTTGCTCCAACCAAAACCAGCTTGGCTTTGATCCACACCTGAGGGGTAATTCATTATATAGTGCTTTTTTTCAGCTGTCTTTGAAAAGCAGTTGCAGTTTTCAGGCAATGAAAATGCAGTACTGATCCTTTAAGTCAGGCAAAGGGTAACAAGAAATACATACTTCTAGAGGAATCCCATATGCATAACCAAGGACTACTTGCCTGTCTATGAAGTCAAATCAGTTCATGTCCTAGCTATTTTGTGTATCAGTTCTTCTGTTATTCTAACGGGTTTGCAACACCCTATGTTTTAGACGGACTGTTATCTAGCCAAGGATATACTTAAGCTTGGCTCCAGTGAGTTGCAAGAAACTGTAAGAAATGCTTGGTTTAGCTTTAGATTCTCCTATGGATTGCTGTATAATTTTGGGTTAGCAATGGGGATGAAACTGTTGCTACACAGGAATTTTTTATTGCTGAGTGTCTAAGTCCCGATGCAAATATTTTTGTGTTTCAAAAGTGATTGGTTTTGATTTAGTAAAGCACCTGGCCAGAGAAGTGATGGGCACATTTCAGTTTATGACATTGCTATTGCTATTGCTATTTTTCTTCAGCAGCTGGGGGGTGCAAGAGAGCTGGGTTCTCCACCTGGCCCCATATTAGAATTCTCACCCCAATCATTTGCTATAAAGGAAAATAAGGAAATCAAGAGGATGAAAATTAATCAAACAGAGAAAAAAGACTTAAAAAAATCAGTGAGAGAGGCTTATCTTAAAGCAATTTCACAAGAAAATAAGATCAAAACCAAAGCAAATTGCATGCAACCTACGAACCCAGAAAAAAGCAACAATTACACAACAAGAGACTACACAAAAGACTATGCCCTATCATTAACTCTTCTTACTCAGCTACATACTCAGGCACTAATTATGATAGAGTCAGGGACAGAAAACAGATTGATCAATGCAGAATCTCTTGGAAGACAAAGGAAAAATACCCCACAACCCCAAACCAAAACAATAAAAAAATTCTTTATCAGTAAAATTTCTGCCAAGATACAGAAACAAATGAATTGCAAATTTAACAAATTAGCCATGTGATTAACACACAGTGGGATCACTTCAGGCGTTTTGCTTTCCTTCTTGCCAGGATGTAATCCTACTGAGAGTTATTGCTGCCTCAACATTTCCACAGTGGTATCATAAAAAGAATTCAATGACATTATAGAATCCGCAGCCCCTTATTTCAAAGCTGTAGTTTGAAACAAATCTGTGTTTTAAACATTAAGGCATTTTAATACAATTTGTTATATACCTTAAAGGAGAGAAGAAAAACATAGACAGTCTTCTGGAGTTCATTGTGGGCCTGAATTTGACATCACTTTCATTCTGTTCCTTTTGAAAACTGTCTTTGAATCAGTGTTTGGCTCAACCTCCTTAGAATGGTAAGAGCCTCCCATCAGTATTGATGGGTCTGTAGGCTGGGATGCCAAAGCTTAAATGATGTAAAATGAAGGGTATATAACCAAAGTGTGTACAGAATCAAGAATTAAAACAAAACTTCCTTCCTTGATGAATGCAGTTTTGCACAATATTAAATTATCCAAATCTTGATTCCTTTAATTTGTGGGATGCAGGAAAGTCTTCAGTGTGCATTTTGGATTTTAGGAAATAGAAGTTAACCTCCCTCCTCTGTGACTCCAGACATTTAAAAAAGATTGAACAGCAATGTGTATTTAAATGGATGTCACCAACACCATTTAATCACATATGGGCTTAATAATCAAAAACAATATTTGAAAATTATTTTCAAATAAACACATGAATAATGGGGTTTATTAATAATAGACTATTACACTACCTTTCTTTTTTTCCTATTTCAGTCAGATGTAGGTTTGTGTTCTGGAAGTTTTTGCATGCAGATGTAAGGAAAATGTAGCATTTACTCAAGCCAGTGGGGGATGATGGCTTGGACATTTTTGTGGCTGATGTCAGGATTGCAAAACATCTTTAGTGCCACTTCACAGGAGACTTCATTTCTTTTTTCAGACTTTCCCTACATAACGTCCAATTATTAGGTTTTATGTGAGTGAAGCGATTTTCACTCCAAATGCATATTAAAGAGAACACATGTTTTCGTTTTATGGACCTGTAACACTGAATCTTTACTAAAAAAGAATAAAACACTTATGAAATGTTGTTACAGAGAGTGCACAGAAAAAGCAGCCTGTGTCTTATTGCCAATTCCTTTGAGCACTTATATTCCTACTCCTGTGAAGATATCAATAACACATGAATTTTCACTCATCAGAGTTGCACCAAAAATTGCTGCTACACTGATAATCAGCCTATAACCTTGACGTAGATAGAAAGAGGAGAAATGACCACACTCTCAGCCATGGTGAAGCATTGCAGAATACAACGGCTAGAGAGGAGGTTCTTATAGTCCAAACCAGAAAAGTCTGCTGCTCACATAGGTATAATTCAGCACAAAGACGTGGCTTCCATGCATTGTGCTAGCTGGTGCTGACCCTTTTGGCTTCTTCTGTAGTAATAAATTAAACATGTATGGGACTGATCTCTGGCCAGCTGACAGGGAACAGCTAATGCCAACGCTATTAAACTCTTTCTCTCCTGCTAGGAATGGTCCCTGGCCAGTGTTAACTCCTGAGGCGTGCCCAAGAGTTGCCTGGGAGGATACTAACTGGCACAGGCCAAAACCATGTCACAGGCTGCTGTGACACTGGTACTCACTTAATAGCATTTACAGTTGATTTTTAGTGCCCAAATACGTCTCTTGGGACAATTGATTTTATCAGCAGGAACATAGCCTAAACACTGAACACAAGAGAAAAGCTGGCTGGTGTTCTGATGTTCAACCTTGAGTTATTAGATGAAAATCTCTTACGTTTCTTTCTTATCTACAAAATGAACAAAAGCATTTTTGTGCTTCACAGGGTATCAGGAGAATAAACATAGTAAAGACTAGGCATGATAGTAAGGCCTGTGGTTTCTGTAGTGCAAGAAAATAACTACATCCCTTCCTGCCCCATGTCGTTTGTTCCATTCCAGAAGTTGCAGGGAATTAAGCAGAGTATTAGGATAAGAGGCTGCCAGCTCAGAATATTCCTTTGCCATCTGGTGAAATGTGACAATTTTTCAGCTCTGCTTTCTTTACCAAATTGTGGTTACTGTTTTGGATCAATATATATAATATAGTAAAACACACCCTGCCTTTCCCCCATACTGAAAAGCTGATATTTTATTAGTCTTATGATTCTTTTAATATAATTTGTAAAGGAAAATTCTCCTCTTTTTAATAATCAGCCAGCCTAAATTCCAGCCTGGAATGCGCTTTCATAGCCAAGGCACAAGTATAAAACCACTGAAAAGGAGGGAAGAGATTTACAATGGAAATTCTGACAATCGCCTTGCAATAATAGGACTTGGAGACACCTGCTTTAATCAAGATGGTGTGAATATTTAAAGTGGTCTATTTCTTGATTTTCAGTTCAGCTGATGAAATCATAATTTCCAGTGAAATTATTTTTTTCTTAAGGATGCATGAGAAAGAGAGAAAGTGAAAGGTCCTAATTTTCTATTCACTTGGTAGAAATAAATTATAGCTTCTTTAACCTCCTTGGTTCCAGGGTTGGCAGATGGAACTGAAAGAATTGCTTTTGGTTAGGAATGGTTCTTTTAAGTGATAGTGTGGTGCAGAAATATGGCTGGTTTGGGATGAAAGTAACTCAGGTAGTATGATCATGGCATGGTTTCTTTCTGACATGGGAATGATTTACTAAACTTTCTTTGGAATTGGTGGCCGTTGGTGTACTGTGACTAACACAAAGTAATTTGGGCTTCTGAAGACAGACAGTTGTTGACTGGGGAGGCTGGCTCACACTGCTATGGACTTTGTTTCTGTCAGTAGTGCACTGGTCCTACTGATTTTCAGGTGCTGTATGCTGAATCTTGCCATGCTGAATGAAGACGGGCTGCTAAGGGTAACATCCCACGAGAATCCATAAGGAGAGGTATACCTTTTCAAACAGTGAGCTGTATCTCCATGCAGGATAGATTAGGAAGCTTTATTCACATTCACAATACAGTGCCATTTAGTTCAGCCAAGGACTGGCTTCAGTGCTGCAAAATAGTTGACTGACTTAGTGGGCTAATATAGAGAGATTTATGACTGACAAAAATGTGAAGACTGCATGCATTGTGAAGTACATCTCATGTCCTGTGAAGAAAATAGGGAAAAATGTATGGTTGCAATAAAGGGTGATGAAGTAAAAATAAGACTGCATCAATATTTAAAGTTATCTGATGTACCAATACCATCAATAGTATAGGATATATAGCATAATCATTATTATAATATCAAAAGGTTAAAATGCAAAGAGTATGGACCAAAGACAATGCTACTTTAGCCATTTTGATAGATTAAAAAATATTTTTTTTTCAGTACTGCTCTGTTTTAGTGCTGTGCTGTATTCTTTATTTCTCCAGTCTCTTGGTTGGTTAGCATAAATATGGTAAGACCCACCAATGTAAAACTTTCAAGTTTATCTAAGCTTTAATATAAATTATAGTGTTGTAATGTTTAGCCAAGTGGCTTTTTAGCTGTTTTTCCCCAATTCATTCCCAGTTGCTTCACTGGCTAGTATCTATTATTTAGATAATGATGTACAGTTCCAAGAAATAACATGCAATCTCTACTGGATGGAAAAGTAATTACTTTTTGACTATGGCCTAATTGTACTGTTCAGTTCTGCCCTGCTTTATTTGATCTGATTTGACCTTCTTATTCTGTGACCATAGAAACAACTTGAAACACATGAGGCACAGCAGTTAACAGTGTCTTTCTCTAATTCTCTCTGCTGCTTTCTTGCTATTATTTCACTAGATTTGCCTCCTGTTCAGGTCTTCAGGTTTCTTGCCAGGGTTTGAAGTTTTCTTTCTTGTAGTGGCTTTCATCTTTCCTCATACTTTTCCTTACTTGGTGGCTGTTGACTCTTTAATTGGTACAAACATAATTCCCCCAAACAACCATGGTCAATGCCGATTAAGACTTCGATGCCCCAAGCTGTCATACTAAACATTCTTTTCTGCTTTGATATCTGCAAATAATACTTGTTATCCAGGTAAACAATATTGACTTGTTTGTCCTGGACTTGGCTCAGCTTCATGATTTAGTTAAGAAACTTGGTAGTGACATAAGCTGACAAATGTGCAAACTCATTGAATAACAGAAGTATAGTTCAACAGTCATGATAAACTGAAGAAATTTGCAATGTAAAGGCAATATAGATAAGCAGCAAGTGCTATGCCTAGGAAGAGGTGGCAGGGGGGAAGGAGGAAAAAAAAAAAGAAAAGCAAATATGAAAAGAGATTTATTACTTGGTGATTAATATACAAAAAAGAAGACAAGGAAGCTACCTTGGATCATATCTATTCTACCATAAGAAGACTTAATAATTTATGTCTATAATACTGCAGTCAGGAGAAATTCTGTGTCAGAAAATGTGTGCTAGCTACCTGCAAGTCCACATTAGGACAGGACCCACATGCACACAAGCATCTACACCCCAAGAGCCCTGGCTCCATCCATAGAAAACATGTTTGTCCTACACTGCTCTTTGGAGAATGATGATAGCAGGACCCTATGGCATCCTACAGCAAACACTCATCAAATACAAAATCCTGAAGCATCCGTTGTGTGGCTACTGCAAAAGAAGAAAGGAAATCCTGTTCAGGAATATAGTGATTGGAGTCTTGTACACATGAAAAGGCAGGTAACTATTTACTTCCTGCTAGTATTTCAGTTTCATCAGCCCAAGCTTCATTGTGACATGCAGCTATCACACATCAAGAAAAACTGGTAAGAGTCCATAAAATAGCATGAAGAAGCAAAAGAGGTTACACAGATGTCCTGTGATAAAGGGGATTGGTTTTTTTTAGTATAAAATGGGAAAGACTAAGGATGGATATGATCACTGGATTCCATCTAAGCAACTTGAAGGTGTGTAAGTTCATGGAACCTGATGAGATGCATCTGTGGGTCCTGAGGGAACTGGTAGATGAAGATGTTAAGCCACTATCCATCACATTTGAGAAGTTGTGGCAGTCTAGTGAAGTTCTCACTGATTGGAAAAGGGGGAAAAGGGAAATAAGGAAGCCCCAGGAAACTACAGGCTGGTCAGTCTTACCTTTGTGCTTGGCAAGATCATGGAACAGATCCCCTTGAAAACAATGCTAAGGCACATGGAAAATAAGGTGGTTATTGGTGACGGCCACCATGGCTTCATTAAGGGCATATCATGCCTGACAAATTTGGTGGCCTTTTATGATGGGGCTATAGCACTGGTAGATCAGAAGAGCAACTGATGTCATGTACCTGGAACTGTGCAAAACATTTGACACTGTCCTGCATGATATCCTTGTCTCTGCACTGGAGAGAGACATGGATTTGAAACATGGACCACTCGGTGGATAAAGAATTGGCTGGATGGTTGCACTCAATCTTTGTCAGCGACATGGACAGTAGGATTAAGCACATCTCAGCAAGTTTGCCAATGACACCAAGCTGTGTGGTGTGGTCAACACACTGAAGGGAAGGAATGCCATGCAGAGAGGCCTTGACAGCCTTGAGAAGTGGACCCATGAATTTCAACAAGGCCAGGTGCAAGGTCCTGCGCATGGGTCAGGACAATCCCAAAACCAAATACAGGCTGGGCAGAGAATGGATTGAGAGCGGCCCTGAGGAGAAGGACTTGGGGCTGCTGGTGGACGAGAAGCTCAGCATGAGCTGGCAATGTGCACTTGCAGCCCAGAAAGCCAAGCAAATCTTGGGCTGCATCAGAAGCAGTGTGGCCAGCAGGTTGAGGGAGCTGATTCTCCCCCTCTACTCTGCTCTTGTGAGACCCCACCTGGAGCACTGCATTCAGCTCTGGGGCCCCCAACAGAAGAAGGACATGGACCTGTTGGAGCAAGGCCAGGGGAGGCCCATGAAGATGATCAGAGGGCTGGAGCACCTCTCGTGTGAAGACAGGCTGAGAGAGTTGTGGTTGTTCAGCCTGGAGAAGAGAAGGCTCTGGGGACACCTTATAGCACCTTCCAGTACACATCACCTACAGGGAGCCTACAAGAAAGCTGGGGAGGGACTTCTGACAAGGGCAGGTAGTGACAGGGCAAGGGGGAATGGCTTTAAACTGAAAGGGGGTAGATTTAGCTTAGGTATAAGGAAGAAATTCTTTACTGTGAGGGTGCTGAGGCACTGGCACAGGTTGCCCAGAGAAGCTGTGGATGCTCCATCCCTGGAAGTGTTCAAGGCCAGGCTAGATGGGGCTTTGAGCAACCTGGTCTAGTGGAAGTTGCCCCTGTCCATGGCAGGGGGGTTGGAAATAGATGATCTTGAATGTCCCTCCCAGCCCAACCCATTCTATGATTCTGTGCTTCTATGATTATATCGTCTTCTGATGTGTAAAAGAGACTATAAAGAGGGCAGCATTTAATTGGTCACAATCAGTCACCGATGGAAAGATGTGGAACATATTCCGTCACAATTTATGAGGGAAAAGATTTTACTGTAAGTACCAAAAGAGGCTGGAATATACTTCCTAGAGACTGTGGACTCTAATGTATAGGGTTTAGAACAACACACACCCTCATGTAGGTCTTGCTCCACTACAGTAACATGCTAACAAAGTCTCTTCCAGCTCTATAAATGAAGAAACTGACAGCATGAGACAATATCAAGGTATTGTATTACTTGGCGCTAGGACTGCATAATTTGTCTTCCAGGCAAGAAGACAATACTGTGTTCACCTGAAACAGTGGTTTTATGGATGTTTCTGACCACAGCATTACGGAAAAGCAGTGATGGAAGGCACTTCAAAGCACCCTTTTCTCTAGTCCTTTAAATGGGAGAAGATTTAAATACCTCTGCTGCTTCAGGAGTGGTGCAGAGCATTGTGTTACTTGTAATTCTATATTGACTTTGTTGAGTTTGAAAGTTCTTGTAACTTCCTGTTGTTGGTATTTTGTTCTTCAATCAAAAAAAAGTCTTTATTTAGCTTTGAGAATATTTTACACCTCTGCGAAAGCTACATTATTATAGTAAAAATTAACCTTGGGCCTGCACATCTGACTTCTTTCATAATTTCATTAAAAATATTTCAAAAGACGTAGTTTTGACACAATATTTTTTACATGCCCCAATAAAGGCATATTATTTTAAAGTTGTTTATTTTTTTTTTAATATTTTGTTCAGATATTTAACTAGTAGAAAAAACATGAAATGAGAAATGTCTACTGAAAAGACTAACATCACAGAAGACTTTTATTAAAATTACATTCTCCTTTTTTTAAGTGCCTAAATTGTACCACCATAATAATTGAAGACCATGCAAATAAAATCTTTCAAACTTATCAGAAAACAAAGGTAATGTTCCCTCTAGGATCTGCTAGTAGTTGAACACTACATTAAAGGATTGGATTTTATGAATATTTCTGTGAAATAAGTTAGGATGTGGATTCACACCAAGTTACTGTGAAGAAACTGTCTTTGTGTGCACCCTTCCCTAAGCAAAACGAAAAGCAGTTTACTCCAATCTTCATCATCAGCAACTTTCCTTTTATTTATCATGGCCTGTGAATGTTTAGAAGGGCTGTTTTCAGACAATTCCTGTCCCAAAACTGGTATTATAAATGCACACTTTGGCTTGTTTTGCAATGAACCCATTATGTAACTATGATTTAAAAATAGCAGTTTATCTATAGAGAGCATCTCTGTATTAAATTGGTGGAGCAATAGCACTGTTTTTGATGCTGTTGAGAACCCTTGGTGCTTTTTGCCACTAAAGTATACAGTGATGTTCTCTAAAGAAGTGTTATGTATTTGTGTGTGTGTATGAGAGAGAGAAACAGAAAAAGAGAGGAAGAGCAAGGGAGAGAAAGGGAGAAAGAAAGAAAAAGTACAAGAAAAAGTGAGAAAGAGAGAGAGAGAAAGAAAGAGATAAAGAAAGAAAAAAGGAAGAAAAGAAAGGAATAAAGAAAAGTGAAGAAGGAAAGACAAAGTAAGTAAAAAGTAAAAAAGAAAGAGAAAAATAAAACCTTGTGTTTATGAATGTTTTGCAGGTCTGGTTGTTTCAGCAGTGCTATTAGAACCCACACCAAGAGCTGTTTTGGGTCCTGGGGCAAATAGACTCTTCTCCCCCTCACTCCTCACCTGAAAAAGTACCTGGGTGGTCCTGCGTGCCACTCCTCTCTCCCCAGTGCCCTCCTCCCTCCCTTCTTGCACTGCAGCACAGAAACCTTACACGTGGAGCAGCAGTGGCTGCCAAGAATGAGAGAGGCTGAGCCAAGCAGAGGAGAGGGCTGCAGCCAGAGGGGGAATGATGTGCCCCTGGCCCCAGTTCCCCACCAAGGAGAGCTGCCCCACTCCTCCTGAGTTGCTTAGCCCCCACCAGCCCCACCATGCCTTGTCTTGGCCGGGCCTATGCAGCAATTAGTTCTCTGTGTGGCGGTGGCATATCTTCATTGGCATATTTGGAGACAGCCTTATGCTCCCACAACACTTGTGGTGGGCCTGAAGATAAGGGCTTGGTCTAATTACTGTGCCAGAGCACAGTGCATCTACATTTAGCCGGCACTGATGCCTGGGAGCTCCATGGGAACCCAGTGGGCTGCCTGGTGAAATCGTGTAACGTTTATGTTTCTTCCCTACTTTCTTTGGTCAGAAAAATATGGTGTGCATCCTGGCTTATACAAGTTTTCCAGAATGGAATCTCCTCTCTCCTGGGGATTGTATTCTTTGAAAATAAATTTTTAAATCCACAGAGATCTGTTAGATTGGGAAAAGTTTCATACTGTCACATTTTAGTAAGTTGCAGGTAATGATTTATTGACTGAAAAAAAGCTATTTCGTTCAATGAGGTTTCATTACACTGTAAAAACACTGATCATGATAGTGCCATTAGTCCAGTCACACTGGAAAAGCTTGAGAATTGTGCCTGTGAGGGAGAACACTGAAAACACCCTCCTAGTTTTTCCTAAAGCGTGAAGGGTATATTGATTTGGCTTTTTAAATGAAACTTTCAAATTCTGCAAAACATAAGCTTCTCCAAGACAAGATGTTAATCTATATCTAATACATGTATACGGTTAAATATGGTGCAAGAGGCAATAGAGATTACTGCAGTTCTCTGGTTTACTGCTTTAAGGGAGAGAAACCTACTACAAATCTAATTTTACAAGGAAATTGCTGAAAGAATGGATGTAATAGAATTGATATAATAGAACAAGGTATTTAAAAATTCCATGCTCAGATGGATAATAAGCACTTCAAAATTATGTCTGGCCACTGAGAAATGTGCATTTACTCCAGTGCAACTTCTGCTCTTTAATAGTCACTAGCCAGAGCATTTAATATCTGACAATTTGATTTTTAGTATTAAGGTGACTTTGGTTTGAATATATCTAATGCTGAATGATCTAACAGGTTTTTTTTTAAATAAAACTGTGTATTTCTGACTTGAAAGAAGGCAAATACTAGACTTTCCCTGAGCTGTATTAGAATAATCAGCTTTTGAGGATGGTGAAGGAAATACCTTAATACCCAAACAGTATGGCTGGAAAGCAAATATTGATACTTTCTGGGAAGCAGGATATAAAATGAAAGACAAAACAGATTTCTGTTGCACTGTCTCAAGGATTTTTACAAGTCTGACAGAGGGCTGATTTGTTGTTTAAAGCACAAGCTGACAATCATCACAAAAAGGGGAAAAGACAACCCATTTACTTTGCTGAGAAGATCAGCATTCAGCATTACATGAAAAGAAAAGCTGCCAAATGGTTAAAAGTAATCTGTGGTGCATTAGGTACAAGTTAACAAGTAAGCCTGTGTCTGTTGACCTGGACTGTTGCTTGAGGGTGACTCAACTTGCGCTTGAGAGGTGACTAGATCAAACTTGATAGTATAAACCAAGATTTCAGAGACACAAAGACCAGTGGTCCCCCAGGGCTACTGCTGTTTGATTCAATGGCAAAACTCCCACTGATAGGAGGCTTGGCATGTGCAGGACAAGCCACTGACAGAAGAATCCACCCATTGCAATTTTAGGACAACATTTGCTATGTAGGAGAAGTTTGACTTGCTAGTTGAATTGTCTCAGGGGAATTTGAATTCACTAGCTGAAAAAAAATGATAAATGCATTAAACTGTTTCACACGCTGTGACAGATTAAGGGTAATCTTTTGAAAAGCTCCTACATCTTATTTTCAAGAGAGTCACTGAGGTGTTTAAAGGGGCTTTGGATCAGTGCCTCAGTTAACTGGTGTCTGATTTTCCCTGTCAGTTGCTCCAACAGAGAGTCGAATGGCAGTCTGCAAGCTGTCTTGCTGTTCCTTGAGGAATCGCTTTCTGACTTGCATCTTGGCAGCTATGCATAATAGGGGAGGATGGTACTCTGCACTGTAGGGGCTAAACTGTGGCATTTGTGCCACTAGTCTGTACAAGTGGTATTATATCAGTATGGTGTTACAACAGGTCCTCTTGGGCCACATGAGATACCAGGGGTCTGTAAGTCCTGAGGCTGGAGCAGGTGCTCCTGCAGTGAGTATGTCAGCCCTGTTAAATGAAACGCTGCAGATGCTGGGTTAACAGCGAAGTCATGACACTGCTCCTTCTCTGCTCCTTGTCTTCCTTACAGCCCCTCTTTTGCTGGCTTGTTCAGGCATTTTCAGAGAAATGCAAAGATATTCTGCAAGAATAATATATGCAGTGACACCATGTCAAGGAGTTATTCACAGGCTAGCACACACAGAAGGTAGTTCGGAATCAATAAGTGTTAGGCTAAGCACTTGCACGCTCATCACTCTGATGAATGAGGCAACCAAAGAGCTGCTGCCATCTGGACCAGATGCTGGCCTTACCCCTTTGCCAGCAGGGGTAAAGCCAGCACCCACAGCTCCCTCAGAGGCTCCGAAGCACTGAGGAGGTGCCACTGTCTCCACTGATGACACTGACAGCTTAGTCTGGGAATCCTGTTTGGGATCTCACCACTCTGATTAACACTCATGCATCTGGTTTTGCCCTTTCCTGTCTATACTTATTTTCCATTGTGAATCCCTGAGTTTTACATGATCCCCCCTAAGCAATCTCAGCTTTGTAATTTTGGCCTTTCTCATCCCTGTATGGCCATTTTCACAGCTTTTTCTCAGCAGAACAAGACCAGATTGGGGCAGGGTGAAGCTTGCTGTAGAAGCTACAGAAAGCTACAGCAGAAACCCTTGAGCATAAAAAAAGAATCTGCTGCAGTGGGATAATTGCACTAAAAGGGTGCAAATCCTAATATTTTTTTCTTCTTCTGCACATTTTATGCATTGTACCACATTATTGGGATCTCTTTTTTTAGTCCTAGCCTTTATTTTGACCGTTGTCTACAGGTGACAAATTTTTACTTCTGTTCATTTATAAAAGTATGCCAAAGGTGTGTTTTCCAAACAAGGTCAAACATTGAGCAGGTAGCAGCTTCCTTGCTCTATATTCTAACCATTCTTCCAATTATATTCCCTCCTCCAAACCTCTCCCAAGGTCATACCTCAACTGGTTGCCCATAGCTTTCTGAATGTTTATGTTTCTGGCTCTGTCCGAACGAAACTAACTCAAACAGCACCACCAATCCTATCTAAAAAATCCTTTATTGGTCTAGAGTTCAACCCAATTTACTACAGGACAGCTGATTTGTGGTAACTTGCACAGCTAATGTGATGTAATTTGTATTAGTACAGCTGTCAATGTGTCATGGTTTAACTCCAGCCAGCAACTAAGTACCACACAGCTGTTCACTCACCGCTCCCCCCACCCCCACCCCCCCTCAGTGGGATGGTGTGGAGAACTGGAAACCAGGTAAATGCCGTGGGTTGAGATAAGAACAGATTAATAATTGAAATAAAGTAGAATATACTACTACTACAACTGCTACTACTACCACTATTACTACTACTACTACTACTACTGATAAGGGAGATAAAAAGGGAAAGAGAAATAAAACTCAAGAAAAAAATCCCCAAACACAAAACCCAAGTGATTCACAATACAATTGCTCACCACCTGCCAACTGATGCCCAGCCAGTCCCTGAGCAGTGATTTCTGCCCCTGGCCAGCTCTCCCCAGCTTATATACTCAGCATGATGCCGTACAGTATGGAATATCCCTTTGGCCAGTTTGGGTCAGCTGTCCTGGCTGTGTCCCCTCCCAGTTTCCCATGCCCCTCCAGCCCCCTGGTTGGCAGGGCCTGAGAAGTCAAAAAGTCTTTGACTTAGTATAAACAATACTTAGCAACAATGAAAAACATCAGAGTGTTATCAATTTTATTCTCATCCTAAATCCAAAACACAACACCGTACCAGCTATTAGGAAAAAAATTAACTTTATCCCGGAAGAAACCAGGACATGGTAAAAGAGGAGAAATCAACCTATGTCAGTGAAAAGTGGCTGACCTAACTCATATTTGCATTAAGGTTTAAAAATATAAACCTGGACCATTACTGGAGATTCTCCAATGTATGTAATTTTTTTATCTAAACTAGTTTTTTTAATGTGCTTATGCTTTTATCTACTTAACAGCCTCTGTATTGAATGGCACTATCCAAAACTTCAGCTTTACTCTAGACAGAGACATAATTCCTTCCACAGTTTCCATGTGTGAAGAGTAGCCATCTTTGTCAACATTTTGCTCTATCTAAGCCTAACTTGTCAGCCTTAGTTATCAGTACTGCTAGTATTTATGCAAATAGAAATATTGAATCACAGAGTTAATGGCTTATGCAACTTTTATACAATTTATTGTGGACAGTATAAGTAAAATCAGATCGGTATAAAGCTCATATTAACACACTTGTTGTTATGTGTGTTGTCAACATTTTTTTTTTAGACAGATTTTCTGAAGTGGTCTTTGCATTACGGATGAAAATGTGATATGCAAGGCCTGCTGAAAAGAAGAGCACAAGAGTGCAAAAGAATTCATTATATCTATTGAGAGGAAGGGAATAAACTGAAATAAAAAGCGTACTACTGACACTTCTCATGGCAGGCAATCAGATAGGGAGGCTGAGTCCATCTGAAACTTGTAGGTGCCTCAGGAACTGAGCCAGTGCAATTCTCTGCAGGTCAGCAGGGGATAATAAGAAAATCTGTCAAAGTTACGGGAAGAGTCAACTTTCTAGACCACAAATCTGATCTGAGCAGAGTCGAGAGACAAAGAGTTCAAAAGGTTAATGCTGCTATGCTTATTTAAGTGAACATTAACACTGCTGTGAGAAAACAGATGGAGAAGAACTAGGGGAATTATTTGACTGGTTAGGTTTATAAAAAAGTTAGCAGAAGACAGACATCTCATGCAAAGAAGCTTGCCACAGTGAAAGTGTAAGATGAGGTCTTCTTTTTCTTTTGCTTACAAGTAGTTTGAATTAATGGCCTCCCAATCATCACAATTATGCGCTCCTATTTAAGGAATCAGTGGGGAAACATCTGGGTTGTACATAACATTCACCATCATGTCTTTCATCAGATAAATTAACAGCTTTGTTTTGCAGTGGCTGTAGAAAGAGACAAAAACATTGGAGCACAATGGTGCTTACCATTTTTCTGTCAAGATGGAGCCACTATTAGGGATGCTACTATCAGTGATGATCAATGTGAAGCAGACATATTTACTGGGAGTCTGTTCAAACACAATACAAGGGAACAAATGGCAAGGTGGGGCCATTTTGTGGATAGATTACAACCTATTGCTCATGACCTGCCTTTATTACATCCCTTTCTTTCCATCTGAAGAGAAGAGAAACCCAAATAACAGCGGGTTCTGTTGCTCTGATGACAGCTTGAGAAAAAGTAATAAGGAATTCCTACAGCTATAAAAACAGAGTGAGGAAAAGGAGCCAAGTTACCCTTGGAGCTGTCACTCTTTGCAAGGCTCTTTTATTTTCATTTACTTTTGTACAATACTTTATAGCTAAACAGCTATTTTTATAGCCAGATGATGACATAACTCATTCTTTGAGGAGTCTTGGAGAATCCGTAAAGAATTTCTGGTAAACCTTCAGATGGCAAGTCTTATTTCTCATCTGCTTAGATGCTATATATCTTGAATTTTCAGGCATCTGAAGTTATGGATTACCTCATGCTTATTAGATCTGTTGGTTGGGCTTGAGCTATGTTCAATTTGAACAAACAATGAATCCCAAAAACTGTTTTTACATAATTTATTTTTTTGTAATCATTTGTCTTTCAAAACAAAGGCAATACCCTGAAAAGTACTACACCAGAATGCATGAATTGGTTTGAAAAGCACAACCATTTCATATTCTTCATTCCTTTACATCCTATTTTAACTTTTTGTTTTCTTTTCCATAACACAGAAAAAGCCAGAACTGGATGAATATTGAAAAACAGTATTCATGAACATTTGCAGGAATTTGAAATGGCTGTTTGATCTATCCATATCAAGGCCCCTTGTTATCTGCTGCTCCTGCAGTTTCAGACAGAAAGGTTTTTGTTCCTGAGGAGGTTTCAGGAATGGCTGATTTGTGTGAATACCCGTATTTGCATGCGAACGAGGCTATTCCTTTACAAACAAGAGCGTTCATTATTCCTATGTTTAAAAGGATACACTAACCCAATTAGTGAGCTGGAAGAATATCCCGTGACTTAGCTAACCAATAACATGCTCCAAATAGGAGGCAGTGATTACTTAAACTGCACAGTATCTGAACCCCCAAGTTGTCATTTCCCAAACCTTGGAAAGTTGAACCCTCCCTTTAGGAAAATAGGAACGATTGCATGCTTCACCCCTCCCATGTGCTATTAAAAGCATACCAAAATGAACAGACACTCAGAGAAGTCTGTGTGGATCGGCATGTTCAAAACTTCCTCTCCTTCCAAAACATGCTTTGAACAGTGCAGAAAAAATGCTATTGTTGATGTTTAAAACAACTGAGTTAACTCCTCTTGAAATGAAGGGTGCTATCTCACCTCTGGAGCCACTGCTTCAGGCTTTCTGCAGACTCAGGCATATATCAGTTACACTCGAACAACATTTACTGTATAACCTATGAAAGAAAAGCTGAGATTAGAGAGCAGCTGAAAGACTGAGACTGTACCGCTACATATTTACTCCTATTCTGCTTATAGTCAAATGTAGTCCACATGTGATGATGATGATAAGAGTTGAGAAACTTACCTAACTTGTGCAAAATGTTAATTTCAGATAGTAACTACTTAAAAGAAAAAAAAAAGGATCAGAGGACTCAACAGGATTGAGGCATTTCATGTTTTGATCAGTCTCAAAGCTTATTCACAAATGATTCTCAAACAGAAAAAAGGTTGTATTTGCTGTATCACTGAGGATGAATAATCCATCCAGCTGTGCTAAGTAGCACAAGAAAAAATGAGTTCCTAAGTTATTTCTGGCGAAGTTATACTGTATATAAAGAGGTTTATATGGTTTAGGTAAGATCTGGAAAAGTACCCAGACTTCTGAATTTATACTCAAGCTTCCACACCTCTAGGTTCAGGGCAACAGGGAAGATTTATAGAGCCTGGCACAAAATGAAAAAACATGCATTGGCTGCCTAATCATCAGTACTCCCAACCCTTTCCACAGCTGCTATTTACCTCCTCCTCCTCTTCTTTGTCTTTATTTTTTTTATTTTTTTTTTAACTCTAGGGGTTTCTTTTCCCGCCTCCTCCAGCCTAAGCCCTAGGATATTTAATTAATTTTCAAAATTATCCCCTTTTTATCTCAGCTTCTTTAATAACTATTATTTCTTTACCCCACACTGTTCACTTCATCTTATCATGTGGCTTCTTACATCTGCTGTGCAGATATGTTCTCAGGGCTCTTTGCAGCTGTACCCCAGCACCTCATCTTTCATCACCCCACCTCTTTGTTCCTCTTTATAGTACCTCATCTTTATACCTTGTTGCTGCAGCTGAATCTATGACACTTCCACACTGTTCTTCGGGCCTAGGAGAAAAGCAAATATAAAACAGTTGAATTCTAGGACATGATGTTGGCATGACAATGTATACAGGCACTGTATTAAAGCAGTGGTAAAACAAGACCTCCGTGTTAGCTATAGAAATACAGCATGTAGGCCTCATTCAAGGTAGGATTATACTCTGTCTCTGGAATTTGAACTTTTGATTTTTTGGCATTGATATCTATCTTCAATCAGTATTTGTTCTGGGTTTAAATCAGAGAAAACCCATGTATGTTACAGAATAACTTTGAAGACAAAATGACCTATCTTAGCACAGTAAAAAATGCAGTGACAGTGGTGGAAAATTTTCCTGATTTTACAAGCTACCTACCAAAATTTTCAGATAACCGAGAACTAGCTGCAAGACAGACACCACATAGTTCAGAGAAGCAGATGAAAATTATTTCTGGAGTTGTTTAATGGATGAGTAAAAATTAATGGAGGTTCCACATGTCCTTTGCAGGGTGCTGTGTTGCTGGAATCTGTGATGTTGTCCCCAGAAGTCACTCCTGACTTATTTCCTTCCACAGCCCATGATCTGATCACTCAGTTGTCCTGAAGCATCAATGATTATTTGTAGTCAAATGACAGCTTGGAAGTTGAGCGTGAGCTTAAAAACCCTTCTTAGGACAAACAAACACAAAAGTATGGCTATTAGGAAGTAAATAATCTGATCTTATTTCCTCTTAGTTGTGTTCTCTTATTTTCTCCCTCTGGTTTTTTTGGGGTTTTTTTTTTGGGTTTTTTTGGTTTTGTTTTGTTTGTTGTTTTTTTTAAATTGCCAGAGATTACAAGCACAGTATATTGGTTTTAAAAGATTTATGCCATTTGCATGTATTCTAGAATTCCTTCTTTGTTTGACTAGTCTCAGGTTCTTTTTTGAAATAACGTACCTGCATACCTTTTATGGTCAGTCTTGTCTTTAGCTCCACAAAATGCCTTTCAAATGGCTTTACTTAATAAACATTAATGATATATATACCGATATCTGAAGTAATTATATATCTAGTTTACCATAGTGTCCCTGTATCTTTCAATTGTTTAAACAAAGCAAGGATGTTTAAGATTTATAAGCTAACCACAGTCATTCAGTTGTTAAAGAAAATAGTGTATAGAATTGTTGCGCTCTTCCAGCTTCATTTATTCAATTTGCTTTCTTAGAAACACACAGAAGATTCCTGTTGCTGGATGATCCCAACCCTCCAGGTCAAAGTGGGATCAAGATGGGAGTGTTGACCATTTTCTCTCCAGTCCCCAAACTCTCCAGACAAGAAGAAAAATCTTGTTCTCTATCATTTCTTGAGCTTTGAAGAAAGGTTTAACCCCTCACCCTCAGTGTGAATGAAGTTGCTTGAGGACTTTAGCTAGCCCAAACATGGTATTAAAGAGTAAGTTGTTTCCTTGCTCTCCTAGGTCTTTCTGGAAGTTTTGGAAAATTTGGCACGTTTTCTTAAGAAAGTCTGTCCCAGCATAGTGACAGACGTGTCGTACATGTCATTTATACCTGCCTCATGTGAAGCCTGAGAACTCAGCAAAAAAGCAGGATAGGACTAATTTGCTGAAGACTGTTCCCATCTTTTCTGTAAATGTTTATGTAATTTCCTGTGTAAGCTCTTTCAGCTACTGAATGGACAAAACTGTGTGTAGTCACCATAAAACTCTACCAGCTGAGGAAAAGGATTCTGAGATGTCTTTCCCCAAGTCCTAACCTCTCTGTATCTCTTCCATGCTTCTGCCAGCTACAGCACAGATCTGTATCTCTCCCTTTTGCACACCCAAAGTTCCAGTATTTCAGGCTAAGAGAAATATCTCCTCCCTTGGCACAAGGGCTTCAACAATAAAGTGACTCTTGTAAAATAAATGGAATCTTTTGGCTGAGGGTGAATTGCATTCCCCTTCTAAAGAAAATGAAGGTCCACAAGAAGCAGAGTCATAGCTGTAATTAATGAGCAAGTTGCACTATTTTGCACTTTAAGAAAGCAACGGAAGTTCCCTAAGTACTTGCCTAATTGAAATCTCCAGGTCAGCTTTAAATCAAGTAACCATCAAGTTACAGAGGACATTGGTAAAGGAATTCAGAAATCCCCAGCAATTTGTTCTATGTCTATAAACCTGGACATTCCATGTCCTTCACTGGAAACATACCTAAAATAAGCAACTCCTCCCAAAATGCTGTCCTGATCCTATACTTGGATTTATGATCTTATGGACTTTGGAGGTTGTTCCGGTTTCAGCTGGAACAGAGTTAATTTTCTTCCTAGTAGTTGGTACAGCGCTGTGTTTTGGATTCAGTATGAGAATAATGTTGATAACACACTGACGTTTTAGTTGTTGCTGAGCAGTGCTTACACTAAGTCAAGGACTTTTCAGCTTGTCATGCTGCCCTGCCAGCAAGGAGGCTGGGAGTGCACAAGAAGTTTGGAGGGGACAAGCCAGGCCAGCTGACCCCAACTGGCCAAAGGGATATCCCATACCATATGATGCCATGATGAACAATAAAACTGGGGGGAGTTGGGTGAGGGGTGGTCACCTGCTGTTTGGGGACTGGTTGGGCATCAGTCAGCAGGTGTTGAGCAATCACTTGTTTTGTATATTCCTTTACCATCATTATTATTTTCCCCTCCTTTTCTGTCTTATTAAATGGTCTTAATCTCAACCCACGAGTTTTACTTTTTTCCAGTTCTCACTCCCATACCACTAGTGGACAGAGGGAAGTGAGTGGGTGTCTGTGTGGTGTTTAGCTGCCTGGCAGGTTAAACCACAGCAGTACTTTTTGGTGCCCAATATGGGGCTTAAAGTGTTGAGACAATGACAGAACTGACCAGAGTGTATTGAAACAAATTTGTTATAAGCATTCATTATATTAGTTTAATATTCACTGATCACAATGTTGTTGTATTTGCTCTCCAAATTGTTGTGCTTGTTCTCAGACTGAAATTCTGTAACACCTTACTTGCAGTAAATGTTCCCTGTTGTGATGTTTATCACCTCCAGGGGCTGGATTAAGGTTATCAGTTTGCTGTACCGTGTAACACTGCCTTATTATATGACCAAATTACTGGTCATGAGATTAATCTGGCATTTGTGCTCAGCATTGCCATCATCCCTGTACTTCAATGAACTTCAGAAACTTCAGAAAAATTCAGAAAAAATAATAAAAAAAGCCTTCAGAAACTATTAATAATTATACTCTTTACCTTTTCTCCTCTGAGAGCCAGTCTATGGGGGAGACAAGAGGGGACCCTTTCCTCTACTCCTTTTACCTTCCACTTCTACTTCAGGCTAGTTACAATACATCTTGAGAAATCTGAATATCCTTGGGATGTTCAAACCAGCATGTTCCTGAATGTGTTTCAGGTCTTGTTTAAGGTTAAACAACTGTTTAAGAATAACATTCAGAGATCTGCCCTGAGGCTGGATAGTTATGAATGGCAAGGTGTCTAAGTGAGTATGGGTAGGTACCTAGAACAGTGGACACCTCCAATGTTTTGGAACTTCACCCCTGGACAAGTGCAAAATCCTGAAGAACTAGTATAATGTTTGGAAAAAGTATGTTGTCACCATGGCAGTTCCAGAGAGGCACAAATCACTGCAATATGCTGGGGCCTGGCCCATGCCCACCAAGCCCTGTTCAAAATTTTTCAGTACCTTCAGGGGGAAGAGAAGGGCTCTGGATCTGATGACAAAACAGCAGGCACTGTGCCTGTTCCACCCCCTGTGACAAGCACTGCAGCTGAACCAGAAAACCAACCCGCGCTGGTATCACTCACCCCTATACACAAGAAGAAATATTGGGTGTGATAGTCAGCTCATTTAGTAAGGGAAGAAACTTCTACCAAGCAGGGAAAGAGGAAGAAGTAGATGAGGCAGGCTACTCTGAAGTAGGGCCATCACAAGAGGAAGAGGCAGAACTCATAAATGAGGCAGTAACCACCTGATCCCTATCCCCGAATGAGCTGTGAGATATGTGAAAAGACTTCAGTAATGGTCCAGGCAGGCACATTATCACCTCGCTGCTCCAATGTTGGGATAACAGAACCAGTACCCTGGAATTAGAGGGTAGGCAAGCCAAGCATCTGGGTTTCCTTTCTGGGGAAGGGGGCATTGACAAAGTGATTGGAAAAGTGGGCCAAGCCCTCAGCCTCTGGAGGTGACTCCTAACAGGTGTGAGGGAAAGGTATCCTTCAAGGAAGACATTATATGTCATCCAGACAAGTAGAACACCATGGGAAGAGGTATGCAGTACCTGAGGGAATTAGCCATGCTGGAGGTGATTTATGATGACCTGGACAATGAGCAGTTTTCCAAAGATCCAGGTGAAGTCAAGTGTACACAACCCATGTGACTGAAGTTTGTACAGAATGCACCATCATTATATATCAATTGATTGGCAGTAATGACCTGCAAAGATGGAGGGGGACAAATGGTGATGAATTGGCTGGCCAGCTCCAGCAGTACGAAGTCTCTTTTCCTCCCTATGGGCCTGCATCTAGGCTGTGGAGAAACTGCCCCAGGAGTTCCAGCAATTTGAAGACGATATGTCCTACTCCCCACCTGTAAGGACCAGTATCTTAGCTATTAAAAGTAAGTGTTCCTCTACTCAAGAGCGAGGATATAGCAGGTACACACCACGGGTCACCCTGTGGTTTTACCTGGGTGACTACAGAGAGGATATGAGGAAGTGGGATGGAAAATCTACCTCGACCCTAGAGCATGGATATGTGACTTACAAGGGAAAACAATCACAAGAGGGATTATTCCAGAAAAGCTGCTGCTCTGGACTCCAATGGGCAATTCCTCAGGCAGAGTGGAATGGCTGATCTTACTCCTAATCTTAATAAAGGGACTTTTGATTCATATTTACGAGAAGTGAGTAACGAATACTATGACCAGGATTAAAGTGTCACTGCCTTCAGCCAGGTGGAGAAAAGGGGCAAGTGAGTTTACTGAACTGTGTGGATCAGACCTGGCACATCAGAGCCAAGGAGCATAAGGATGTAGTGGTCACTAGTTCACAGTGAACCCTAATGCCATCAAACTATGAAGAGGCAGAACCCATTTGTATTTCTGGAGTGACAGGAGAATCTCAACAGCTAACTGTATTGGAGGCTGAAATAAGCCTGACTGGGAACGACTGGCAAAAGCTCCCCGTTGTGACTGGCCCAGAGGCTCTGCGCATCCTTGGCACGGGCTGCCTCAGGAGAGGGTATTTCAAGGACCCACGAGGGTACCGGTGGCTTTTGGTATAGCTGCCTTGGAGACAGGGGGAATTAAACAGCTGCCTACCTTGCCCAGTCTCTCATAAAGTTGAGCAATTTCTTTGTGCATCACTTGTTTTGTGTATTCTTTTACCAATATTTTTATCTTCCCTTCCTTTTCTGTCCTATTAAACTGTCTTTATCTCAACCCACAAGTTTTAGCTTTTTTTCAATTCTCTCTCCCAGCCCACTGAGGGGGGGAGTGAGCGAGCACCTGTGTGGTGTTTAGCTGCCTGGCAGGTTAATCAATAACAGCGGTACAGGAGCAAGCCATAGCATCTTTCAAAATAGCCCTTTCCATTTCATTTAACTTACAGCAGAATTGGACACTGCTCCTGACTGATACCTTAAGGCATTTCTGAAGCAGTAATAATTAACTTAATTAACAATGAACATTCTCTGAACATTCAGAACTGAAGCATAGTGCTAATTTCAATAAAGGAAATGAAATATTTTATTTTTACTTCACTCAATGAAATACTAGCTTTGCTCATACTATATTAATAGCAAAACTACTGCTGATGCCAGCATAGGCAGTACTTTACGCATTTTTCCTGGTACAGAAGTTTTCAGACATTAGTTTAGCTTGGGCAAAAATAATCTAGAAGTTAGAGCTGTCATTAGTAGTTGGAAGGTGACCCTGATATGTTTGGAGGCCTCACTGAGGTCTACGGAAAGTGGGTATTGATGATTTGCTCCAGGGTGATTACATTTTGATCTATATTCTTAAGTCCAAATAAGTACTTTTTGCACAACTGTAGCAAAAGGAGCTTAAAGCGATTTACAGCAACAGCAAAAGACTCCACTGGGGAACAGCAAGACATCTATCCACTTTGTCTGTTCCCACAGGGCCGACTTGAAATGCCGTGGGGGAAGGACAGGCTATTTTGGCTATGCCAGCTGTTCTCCGTAGCACCATTATTCGCTGGCACAGCTAAAAGTGGTTCTGAAAATGCTCTAACTTGCACAAGGAATTGATTTGTATGTAGGAGCTTCCATGACCAGAGAGATGGGGGTGGGGGCAGTGGGCACTGGTGGAAAAGTCATCTTTCTAAGGTTCACTAAATGCTTCTGTGACACTCCTGGGATCTAGTCTTTAATGTATCACTGAAAATTAGATGAAGGATTTTATTCCCACTCCCTTGTATCAATCATTCTGGTTTCCTGTGCAAACACAGACATTTTTGTCATTAGGCTAAAAATAAAACCTTTTGAGAACTCAAGCAACTGGTCTGTCTAGTTATTTTCATGCAATGTTTTTGCTGGTAGTAGCAATAACAGGATGCGCTGACCATTTCTCAGCGTAATAATTTGGTCTAGTCACTGATATAAACAACTTGCCCTTTGACTTTACTATTTATTCATAGCAAGCCTAACACGGACAGCTTAAGTAACAAAAATTATAATAAATAATCTGCAATTATAGACATTCTCTTGCTTGTCTTAAAATAAGTGTAATATTGCAAACAGAGCCCTGTAGTGATAGGTGTCTTTGATAGAGCTGATTAAGGTAATATTGTTATCACTGTTGCCTTTCCAGTTCTATTTCACTTCAAAACCTGAGCACGGTTATGGCTCTTTCTCCAGTGCATGAGCCTAGGGAGTCTAAAGTGTTGTGCAAAAAGGCATGTCCACATTTGGGACAACTAAGTCCTTCTTTGCAAATTGGTCATGCTAATAACTACAATCTATGCATAAGAATAATTAAAAAAGAGTTTGCATGGGGTTGAGGGTCCACTGTCATTTCCCTTGTCCCTCCCTTATTTCCTCTTTATTCACCAAACTCTCATCAAGCCTTTCATTGCCCTCCTCCCCTGCTGACTTGAGGAAGTGTTTTTGAATGGTACTCTCTGAGATAATTTTAGGGTTTAGGTCTGAAGGATCTACGTTTCTTTTTCCACCCTGATCAGGAAATACAAAGCCACAGTTTGTATTCATGCTCATGTTTGCAGAGAACCATTTCCCCAGCATTTATTCTAAATCTTGTTCTTCTGGGAGAAAAAAAAACAACCTTCCAGTTTGAAATCAAGCCAAATTGTTTTCCCTTTCCTGAAGTATTTCTTGTGTTTTCAGAAGAAGAAAGCTGAAATTTAGGAAAATGTATTAAACCTATGTGCAGAACTATACGGACACTCATTATTCATAATTGAATTACAGATTAAGTTTCTGAACCTTATCTCATACACATTAGATCCATAAAGGGAATTTTGGCTCTACTGGAAAACTCTTCACTAAATTGTAGGAATATATCTTTAAACTGCTTCGTTATTATAATGAGTTATAACAAAGAGTGTGACTGTAAAGAACTTCCGCTTTACTCAGCTATTTTAGCTATCCTGTGGGCTGATTATTCACTGCATTTATAAGGGTTGTGCCTTTTATATTACAGTCAGGGAGTTGTAGTTAGACTATTTAAAGCAGAAACTGATGTCTATGGTGACACTGGGTATGAGATAATGTTTTATGTTGCACAAGCCAACAGCTTGTAAGAATTTTTTGTTCACAAGCATTGCTTCCATGTTAATGCATTAATACACTGTGGTAAAATATTAATCTTTTATAAATAAATATTACAAATAGTCCCACAGAATATATAAGGGAAGCCTGAAATTACAGCCAGAAGTACGGTTTTACATCCCACTAGCCCAGTGTGGATGCAGTTTACAAGGGATCTTGTTGGAGCTGCAGCGCTGGAAGCCCATACCAGGGTGCATCAGGCACCACCTGCAAGCTGGCTGGCTGTTGCCACAACATGATTGCCTGATCCTTGTAATTTGAACACGTCAGGGGGAGAAAAATCTGGATACAGCTTCAGTCTGGGCGTGAAAGATGGTAGCTTTGATTTTTTTTTATTTCACACCAACCCCATGACTGTTATTTTCTGGAAGATGCTAACTTTAGAGGAGTTGCCTGAGCACAAAGGCTGTGCTACCAAGTGGAAAATCAGGTCTGGTGTCCCCATGAGAGCTGGAATAGATGACTAACCTTCTTTAGCTTATATCTTTTGAGGGAACAATTTGTCAAATATGGGATATGGGAAATTTGTTTGTAAACCATATGGAAACATTTATGTGTTGTTTTGGTGGGTCTGGGATGAATGTAAGAAAATACGGTACTACGCATTTTTTGGCAGTATGATGTTGGAGTGCGGGGTTCATCTTTCTATGGGTTCATTCAAAAGTGTTTGGAGTTTTTTTCCAGTACCAGAGTGTATTGGAGACCAAAGATTTACAAGATAAATGAACTTATTTAAAGCACAGTTGAAAAGGCTGGTTTCTATTAAAAGAGCAAACAACAACAACAAAGTAAAGACTTTGGCCTGGAATACAGCATATGAAACAGCTTAATCATTTCAGTTAGTGTTGCCATGCCCTACTGAAGTAATTTTTCCAGGAATTGCTTGTAACTGGTAATTCTGGTAAACAGTTGTGTTACATCCATCTAGCCTCTTTCATTTACTCTATCAGAAGCACTGGACTGATGTGACTTGATGTTGGATTAGATCTGACTTTGCGATGTCACTCTGTCTGCTCAGTTTGAGGGGAGATTTAAGCAGGGGTTTCATTGATGGAAGAATCCAAGGAAGAATCCAGTCTGTGGTCTCACCCAGAGCCCCTGGAAGCAGACAGTGAAAAGTCAGCCCCCCTTCCCACCTGAATTTGCATCACACACCTCTCTCTGCTGCTAGAGCTATTTGGTTTTCAATCTACCACAGCACACAAATTCCTGTGTGAAGGCTCACAGTAGCTTTGCCTGTAGGTAAAAGCAATGTCAATTTTCCTTGTAGAGATTGCAGCTGAGTTTGCTGCAGAGACTTAATAAAGAATGATGATCTGTGAGGTTTCTTCTCTTTGAGCTCCTGTAAAAGATGATTAATCGTTCCTCCCAGAAATATTTTTAAAAAAATGTTTTCTTGCTTTCCTTTTTCCACCTGTCTCCTCTGAGACTACAACCAAACTTAGAATTTGTCACAAAATGGAGGTGGTGGAAATCCTTACCTGCTGCCACACAATTGCATTTTATTTGGAAGACAAAAATGGAAACCAACTTACATAGCAAAGTGAAATGTGTACCATAAATTGTATCAGACAGCATCTCTCCAGATTCTTCCTTTATCTTTAATATTACAGAAATTAATATAATCAGATAATATTCTCAGATACCTTTAATGAGCACAGGAGAAAGACAGAAAGGCCAGTTTGGACAGTGTTGCCAAAATTTCAGCTATACAGAGCCCTGAAGATGTAGGGGCATATTTTTTCCTGGAATGAGAGGAAAAGTTAGTGTGATATTTGCTGAAAGTAGTGTACATGTTGATTCATGCTAACTAGGAGCCCCGTGGTGATAGTGATACAAGTCTTCCAGGGAAGACAGATTAGAAAGGGGCAGATCACTGTTTTAGGGCCAGGTGGCCCCAGGCTAAAGTGGACTACATGATTAGCATCCCCAGTGCACCTGTAGCTTGCTGGAAAGTACCTGTCTTCTGCTGGGAAGAATGAATTTGGAATGGAGGGCAATGCTAGAAGCAGGAGGGAGGAGAGCATCAAGCATCAAAAGGGAAAATGAAGCCTATGAAGGGCTACTGTTTTTTCCTACAGTCTGGGTTACTTGGATGTATGTGTGATGAGCAGCTGACATTAAGGTCTGAGTCTTTCCTGCTAGGGCACTCCATGGAGGAAGTGCAGGTCTTACTGTTCTAGCAAAAAAATTGTAACTCCAGGATCCTAGAAAGCATGGAGCTACTCATGACCTGGAGCAGGAACTCACAAGACGAGAAGATGCCAATGCTTAGGCAGCATGTCAGGCACATCAGCTGGTGAAGGAATTTGTTGGCATTGCACCCCAGCTTGTGTGGATACTTGGCCTTCTAAAATCTGATGGAGGTACTGTAACACCTAATGTATGCTGCGCCTCCAAAATTGCTGGTATCTTCATTTTTCCTGCAAATAGCAGCACTTGCCCTAAAAGCAGGGAAAAGACTTTTTTTTTAAATGAAAGTGTTTCTGACACATAGCAACCTGGGGACAACTCAAAGGATGCCACGCTTAGGGAATGAGACTCCTGGGGAAGCTACTATAGCTAATAACATTGCCTGGGGAAGTATTCAAAACATATGTCCTAAAATAAACACCGCCTGCTTACACACACAAGCTTTTCCACTGCTCCAGTTCTTTCACAGGAGCACTGTGCTGGCTTCTGGGTTTAATCTCCTAAGACTTCAATAACTTTTTTTGTTGTTTTCTTTTCTGTTTTACACAGCTTTTCAAGAGCGTCTTACTTGGTCTTATCTTGCCTTTTATAGCAGAAGACAGGTGGTTTCTGTTAATTGTTAACTGGTTACAAATGAACTGGACCTATTAATTGTCTGGGCCTCACCAGTCTAAGACTTCCTACTACTAGAATGAGCATGCTGGTTTGTTACAAGGTTGTTTCAATCTTTTGTGATTTTGGCTGATTTCTGGTATATGCTGTGAATAAGATGGTAGGCATATGTGCTTATTTCCCTTATGAATCACAGAAGAATGCATGTGCACTGAGTATCTTCCTACTAGCAATTTTTATGCAATGTGCCCTATTTACTTTATTACAGCAAGATATGTTATACTAGACTGCAACACATGGTTGTTTATGTACAGATAGATGTCTCTAGATATTCAAATCTTTTTACAAACTTTTTGCTAGGTCACTTTTTTTTTGTATGGGGCACACTTTAATTCTAAACCAAAGAATAAAATCCTTCAAATATTACTTAACAGAATCAATAATCCTTGCTTCTCCAGTGATGTTGACTTTACAATCCTTCATTAAATAGATCAATGCATTTCCATCACACTGTTATTCTTACTTCACTGAGAAATTAATTGTCTATCTCTTCTGAAAACTGCATAAGCTAGTAAAGAAAAAACAGACTTAGCCTTTATGTTTCCTTTACATCTGAATTACCTTATAGAATTTCTGTTCAGATCTGCGGTAAATATTAAAAATTAAAATGCTTCTACTGTAAGAGTAGCTCTAAGAAGTCTCTTTCTTTCAGAGAAACCAAGTTTCTCTGAGCCACAGAAGGCTCCAAAATTATTACTGAGTGACTAAAAATCCAGTTATTTCAACTGAATTGCAGTGCTTGGGGTTTGACCTCAGCTGTGACTGAATGTTACAAATCATATGGTATGCACAATGGAAGCAGCAAAAAAAAAGAAATCAGTAGCAGTGAGATGGAAAAGACCTTAGAGAAGTAAATTTCTGTGAACAGGCTGGTGTTCAAAGTGCTATCCAAATTAGCTTTCTGAGTGCTGCCCTTTACTGCTATTAAAAAACCCACCAACAAACAACATTGCCACAAAAACTTCAGTATAAACTTCCCTTATTAACCTGGCTGCCACTAACATTTCCTCCCTGGGTCTCTTTTGCTCTAATCCACTAAAGACTGGCTCCCACTGTAATCATCAGCAGTGGGGAATTAAGCCACAATGAATCAGGTGAACTTTGACAGTGTTCTAGCACTTACGGACATAAAAGGTCACCAAAAGAATTGCTAATGCTTGATTTGTCCATATCAACAAAGAAAGAACTATGCTCTGAAGGGAAGCACTAAAGAAATATTTAGAAAACCCTTACAAGAACAGAAATAGTAAAAAAGGGAAAATATCTGTTAACGCATTATCTTATTCTATGTCTGAAAATCATTGATAGATGTCCTTTTTTACCAGATGTAGCCTGTGTTTGATTCCGTTATTCATCTGAATTAGTCTTAGCAAGCCTGTTCTTTTTCTTTGCTTGTAAGATCGATAAAAGAAACTTTATTGGTGAAAAGCAGCTGTTGGGATTAATTGTTCTACCTACCTAGTCAGATTTTTAAAGTTTGGTAGAACGTAATCTGCAAAGAAATTTTATTATCTGGGAAGTTTCCTGATGTAAAATATCTCTTGCACTTTTGTTAACAGTCCTCAGATAAAGAACTGTAGTTACTTATCCATGACACTTATAAAATACTAATTCTGTCCTTCTCTTGCATATAAAATTTCATTTATATTTACTTAATACAGAGTTTGTATACATTTAGAATAATAAATAGGAATAAGTAAAACAAGTGAGGAAGGTGTTATTCTATCATTTATACCCTATGTAGAAACTGATCAAACAAGTGAAGTAAAAGTATTTACTTTTGAACCTATTTGTCATTCTTTTGCTTAACTTCTAAAGAATGTGTACTCAAAGAGACTTAGAAAGAGGAAAGAGAACTGGAAAGATAATTGGAACAGGAAGTGATTTCTCAGGTCAGCTTTTTTGTTGTATATATAGAAGGTAAATTGAGAAATATAGTATGTTATAATGGCTTGGATTGCAGGAACTTCTCCCTCTTTCTGCTGAGCTCTGTGTGTTTAAGGCACTTGGTCTTTTATGGTGTCTAGGAGTTGCTAATGAGTTAAAAATCTGTAAAAACTTTCCACCAAAACACTTTGGTTATTTGCAAAGGTCAAGAAAGGATTTTGCACGTTTATTTTTTTGAGAGATGGACTGAAAGATTTTAAAAGATGACAAACCAGTCAGGAGGGTTTGGAGTTCTGAGGGGATCCTTGATAGCTGATAATTCAAAAAATACTTCATCAAACTGGGCTGCAGGCATCCTTTCACTCCTTTGAACCTTCAGTGTTGATAAGGAGGTTTCATAAAATGTCATTTGTAAGAAATTTTGTTTTTCAGATATTTGATTTATAGGTAGGGGATTTTCAGTATGAGGGACATAATAAAAAGTGACTGTGTCTTCATTTGAACAAAGGACTAATATCAGTGTCACACAGATCTGCCTTTCAGCAATTTTATTCACAAATCCAATGGCAAAAGAATCTCTGGAGTCAATCAAAAAACCTGTCAGTCATAGATTGCATGTGTATGTGTGAAATAACAGACTATTCATAGGGATTTTGTAATTAATGACCAAATATTTTGAAAGACCTTGTTAACAGTAATCCAAGAAGAAATGGGGAAGAGGATGGTGTATTTGTATTTGACCAGCAAAGCAGATAGCAACTTTACAGAGCATTAAAGATGCTTCAAGTTATTTTTAAGATTTTTCTTAGATGAAGCAAATGACTGGATCCTGGAATACTTCACTGAAGTCTGCTTTTGTCAGTCAGAGAAGATTTTTTTTTTTCTCTCCTTGCTTTCTTTCTCTTCTCCCTCTTTGCTTACAGAAAGTTTTTTATTTGCTAGGATTATATATTTTAAACTCTTTCTATAACAGGTCAGGCACTAATGTTATGAAGCCACTGAGTGTACATGTATTGAGGAGATTACACAGTGCTTCCAGCCAGCAGAAAGAGGTGGACTGAAGTTTTTCTGGAGACCACAAGAGTCATTGTGAGACAACTGAAAACTGATCTCTCCATCTCTCACTCTCTTTCCCAGCTTGAATATGGTAGAGGGTCTACTGGTTGGAGGCAGGAGTCCCTAAACAAGTTGATGTTAACTGATAGAAACAACAGGAAAAAATAGAATTCTATCTGGTAAAATACAAACTCAACGTACTTCAGTTATTTAGTCACTCACTTCTTCCATCACACTCTTATCTCTGTTCTATTATGCTTTATCTTTTTCACAAGCAGTTCTGGGTCTAAGTTTGTAACATATTTATATTGTGTTAGTTTGAAAAGATTTTTTTTTCTGCAAATACCTGCACAGTACATCTTGTTCTTCTGGTGTGACAATATTTATAAATAAACAATAATAACAGAAAAGACTTTTCCTTAGGAGAATATAATAAATAAATCCATAAAATTTAGCTGCAGCCTCTTTATCCACTTGCTAAACATATGTATTTCATCTACTAGACAAGCAAATGTGAGGTAGCAAAGCAGAATCTGACCTTACTGGGTTTGAAAGTATTGACCTAAGGAGAATTTCTTATCTATGTACTAAAAGCATATAAAAAAAGTAAACTGGCATTGGTGCTATTGATTTAGTTCTGGTATTTGTTTCTTTGCAAGCCTGCTAGAGTCTTCAGGACTTTTGAGATTTTCTGAAGAGCTGTGTGGTTTTTACTTAAGAAGATGGGTGTGGGAGAACTGCAGTAAGTCTGGCTTATCTCCATTATGCTTAGAGGCCTTTTCTGCTGTCACTGAGGTTAAACTGAGAGGTCCAACTTAACGTACCCATCTGTTAAAATTTGCATGACACAAAATATGTTACTCTAAACCTATGAGAAAATTAGAAATAAATCCTGTGATTCTAGGAGGGAAAGAAATCTAAAGTAGGCAACCAACAAGCAAAGAATAGGGAATAGCCAGTGCCAGGACAGGGAAAAAAGCAGGGATATAGCTGGTGGCAGGATAATGTGGGTTATGGCAGTATAGGTAAAAAGGGGTCTTGGACAGATCTTGGGTGAATGCAGTTTTGAGGAAAAAAACAGCACCTTTCACCAGTTACAATACAGAACTAAAACGTTTTGAGGATGGACTGCTTCTCAGGTAATGAGTAAAGGGAAGGCCTGCCTCAAAGGCTGAGAAAATCCTTTTATTTTTCAAGAAGTGCATATGAGCTATTTATTTGATGGATCTTGCAAGCCATTGCCCTGATGAGTTGAGAAGAACTGACTGGTGAGAATGACTTTGCTGGCCTTTGGTGAACTCCCACTCTGGGGTTCAGCAGTGAATCTTCCTTCACTATCTCAAGAGCGTGCCTAATTTACACAATCTATCGCCTTCTGTACACCTTCCACTAGAGTCAATGGGAGCTGTGTGCCTGAAGCCAAGGGCAGAATTTGGCTCAGAGAGAGTATAACAGCTCCAGTGCTTTGCCAAATGAAATACATTTAGAGTCTGACATGCACAGTTGGATGCAGTAAGTAAAAAATCAGTTTTGCTGGATACGAGGCTTCACTGACTGGTGCTACTTCCCTCTCATCATTGTTAAAAGATGTGCTTTATAAGAAAAACTGTGCTATATCAAACCACAGACTTATCTTACCTACTGTTCATGGAGTGATACTTTATGTAGTTCCTTAGTTTCCAGTGCTTTGTAGCTTAGGACTTTCTGTGTCAGAGGCCACATTTTTTATTTAGCTCTGCATCGATTATAATAAAAGTTGTGCCAAGTTTAATTGCTTTCTTTGTCACAGTTGCTTGAAACACAGTTCTTTTAACTCATTCCAAATAATTTCCCAAAATTCAGCAGCAGTAGCAGCACTGATATGATCTGTAGTTCATTTAAAACAGCCATTCAGTTGTCTAGTCACTGCTGAAAAACAAGTATTTTACTGCTAAGTCACAGCATCTCACAGTTCACCAGTGTCAGGAACATGGATTCTTATGTGGCTTTTTCTTGTGAGGTTCTTCTCAAAGAATTACAGAATCATTTAGGTTGGAAAAGACCTTAAAGATTATCATGAAAAGCTATTCTCAACTGCATGAAAATAGCTACCTTGTGGAAGTAGTTGTCTTCTTTCTGTTTTGCATATTACATATAGGTAATTCCTATGGAATACTCTTTTTTTTTATAGTTATAAAGATTAATTCAACAAATTAATTGCACATATGCACAAGAAATTAGCTATGCACAGACTTTTACAGCCTACAGGAGTCTTCCATGGGAGCCAATAGCTGTGGCTGCTTGCTCTTCCCTGAAACTACAGTGGCTTACTACTGTTCGCCTAAACAAATAACTCTAGAAAACAGCCCAGTGCTTTTAAGTATTAACTGCATATCCCTAAAGTGATCTGGGTTTGTTTCTAGGTTGGGGTTGCTTGAGACTTTTGTTTTGCTCTTTCTTTTGACTCTGTGAGACTTCTGCTTCTCTTCCCTAGTGGTTTTTTCTTTGCCTTTAAATTTACAGTTCCCACCTCTTGTGAGAAAATCCCTTCGCTAGAAATTATTTTCAAAGAAATCACCGATTTGCTCAGCCTCCTTAAAGCAGCCAGTCCTCACTCCAGTAAGAAATCTTGTCTATCTGACCAGTTAAAGTTCAAGACTTTTATTGGTTGTTTCCTTCAAAGCAACAAGGCAGGAAACCTTGCTTTTGGATTATGTGACAGTTTACAGCTTCTGTGCAATGCAGCATACAAGGTCAGATTATTTTTCTTTAAAGTTATGTCAGCACTTGCGCAATGTTCCCAGAAAACACTTCTTTTCTAGCTAGATATTTCAGGAATGGAATTGTCAAAAATTTCACAGATGCAAAGAGATTAGCATAAAAAAATCAAAGTGAAAATGTTTTGATTAAAACAATGGAAGATGTTTGGGATTCCTTTCCCCCTCAACATGTGGATTTTAATAACTGCTGTTTGTTATTAATTACAGAACATACCACACCTTCTAATAAACACATCAGAGGAGAATCAAGCTAATTTATTGTATTCCCCTTTGTTTATGATTCCCATATACGCAATATTTAGACTAAATCCTGTGACTACTTTTGTTCCATTGAAAGCTTAGGGAGGCAAGTTCTCAGCAATCTGAACACAGGGGATCTGAATCACCAGTCGTGCTCACAAACTGAAATGCTGCACTGTACATGACTGTGAAGTTAGGTGTCTATAATAGACCAAGGGCGGCTAACTCATAATGAATTTCTTTGAGCAATTAAACCTTAGCACTTGATGCTGAAAGCCTATGTGTATGTGTGAAGTTAACTTTCAGCGTGTGAGAAAGTTTGCAGAGCCTGAAAGAAGGACAGAGAGACACTGGTGAGATTAGAACATCATGTAACATAATGACTATCACCTGGGAGGCTCTTAAAATACTGTACGTAGCATCTGAAATATTTCCATATAAGATTACATTATATGATATACAGCTATTAGTTAGATGTGTCATAGCTGGTATTTTTTTCTTTTTTTACACTTGTGCAACATGTACATGTAATATAGAGGAAGCAACCTATATGGAACAGACAAAGAAATGGAAGAATCAGAAGTCTGTATTTGAATAATTAAACAGCACAAAGTTATTGCAGTTCAAGCATATTTTTAATTAATCAGAACCAATCAAAAAACCTTAAGTAAAATGTAAGTAATTTTATAGAAGTTTCAGAGCTTCTTAATAGAAAAAATCTCATGTGAAATATTTAGGTAATGACTATGGATAAAGGAGACAGCTTTAGAGTGCAATAATGTATTCTGAAAGAGTCTTCTTTTCTGTGTCAGTTAGGAAGAAGATGTCATTATGCTTGGCAGTGTATTCATTGTGCCTAATACTCTGAGCTGTAGCCGAGTAAACTTGGAATGTATGCCAATACTTCCAGGGTACCTGCCACCCTGCCCATAAACCTGCACTGTCACTAAAGTTTGTTCTCTCACTCCTTTTTTTTTTTTTTTTTCCTCCTCTCTATCTTTCTCACTTCTTAACATCCTGAATGTACCAGAGACAGGCTGAACTGAAGAAAAAAATATCTGAGACGGACATCTAAAAGCCAGACCATTACTTGTTACTTTTGTAAATCCTACCCGTGGCCACCCACAAATAGAATAGGGTTTTTTTTAATTTATTCTTCTTTCTGTCTTCTGACATGTTTCCAAATTTATGACTGTTTTGAATACAAGAACTCCCAGAAGTGAGTGAATTTAGGGAATGCCTGCTACAGCTTTGATATGTTCATTTTCTAGAGGTATTACTCTACATGAGTGATGTGAGAACATTGTGATCCTCTGCTATTCATTATGGGTATGTACCTGCATCTAAGAAGTTTGCTAAAAGTACCATAAAGTTCATTAAGTACTACTGCTGCTAACTATTCTCATTAATTTTGAAAATGCATTAAATTTATATTGGTATTGAATACAGACTAATGGATGGAAAGGTCTGATTGCACAGTGAAGGAGCAGGTGGTCTTTGCTGTGAGGAGCTCACCACCTGAAAATAGAAAAGAAATGTAGGTGAGGGTGTATACATGCAAATGAAGGGCTCACCACACAGGATCGGAGTGGGGATGAGAAGGGTTGAGTCACTGGGCAGGAATGAGCAACAGCGTGTCAGGAAACACCCTGCGAGTTCCAAACATTTTTATTTTTGTTTGATAGGGGGTTGAGTAGGTGGAGATCAGTTAAAAAGGAGAAAGAAAAGGCAGGGAAAGAGGTGAGGGCATATCAGGATGTGGAGAAGAGATGGGGGAACAGGCATGAAGTGGAGGTGAGGGTAGAGAAAGGGAGAGGTATGTGGGTGAGATGGGTTGCAACGATCAGCACGTGGGAAAGGATAATTAGAAATCGTGGGTGTCTGTCAGCCCTTAAGCCTCTTTTACCTTTGGTATGTCGGCTTCATTGTCAGACTGGATTCTTCCTGTAGTCTCTTCCTCATTCCAGGCTGCTCCTGTCATTGTTTAACACAATTGTGCACGAACCATGCACACTGACTGAAGCCATAAAATTATACAGTGTGCTTAAATGAAAGATTGAAAAATTACTTATAGTGACAGTTGTATGGTATGTATGTATGACAGTACACAATGGTTGACATTTAGGGGCTGATCTTAGGCTACTGTAGTCAGTAAGTGCAATTTAATGTTGTAGCTTTTAAGTATGAAACCAATGATTTTTCCTTTGGAAGATGGAAATTGTTCTTACACCACATTAACTTTTGGGGCTGGAAGGGGAACTTCTCCCTTTACCTATCCCTCTAAAATATTCTGATAGCTAATAATATTTCTCACTTACACTCGAGAGAGAAAGACTGAATTTCTTCAGCTTATGTGCTGAGAATATTCTTAGTTTTGCTTTCAAAACTGATGGTAGATTTATGGTAAATAAATATTTTGTTGAGAAATCCCACATCAGCTCTAAGTCTTTTGTCACTGCTACCTTTCCTTTCTCAGGGAACAAAACCCAGACAAGGTCCAGTTTTACCAGTATTTCTCCTTGCTTCCCACCACTTGTTTGAATACAAAAGCTTATTTTTCTGAAAGGCTATATTAAAACAGAAGAGTTTGAAATTGAGAGGTTCTCTGTTCTCTAAGTTCTTCCATAAAACATGACGAAAACAGTAAACTAGATCCAAACAGCATCTAAATTTTTTGACTAGTGACAGTATCATGGCTGAGCCATACCGGCTGCGTGCCTGGTTATTTAAGTTCAGTTATTGGCTGCCAGAACTACACTCATGGGACTCCAATATCTCCAATCCATAACCTTATTTTCCACCCAAAACTCAGAACACCCCCACCCCCCAAATAATAAAGGAAACCCAGACAAACCCTTCTCTGTATGAAGCCAGGGGTTTTTTTGCAATCCAGTACATTCAGCCCTTCTATCCATAAGCTCAGCATTTGCATTGTCAGCACTTAGTCTTTTAAGTGGAATTAGAAAAACAAAACATCAATGGAAAATCAAGCTGATTTCAATATTGTTCAACAAAGCAGGAATCATCTGACACTGTAGGAACTTCTTATCCTATTTTCCCCGAACAGCAGGGTAGGAGCACTTTAGTGTTAAGATATTTAATTTTCTCTAAAAATTATACTGAAGACTGCAGTTTGGTGTATGTAATTTAGAAATATCTGAATTTCATAATTGTTTCCATACAATATGGAGACAGAAGCCACTAGAATCCCTGATGTATTGGATATTCTGACTACTGAAGTCTCACTTTCAGCACGTAGTCTCAAACTTGCATCTTTTGATCACATATGCTGAATGTCTCACATTAGAAAAAACTTTTTTATTTACTTTTCAAACAGGTTGTCTCATGAAAGTGCAGTTAATGGCACACTATTTGCAGCCTGTGTGCAGTAACACTTTGTTCAAACTAACACCTCTACCCAGAGCTCATTAAATTAGCACTTTCATGCCTTCAATACAAGGGAATAGTTTCAGGATGAGCACTGGATGTCTGATCTCCTTTCACGGATTATCCTTTTTTTGCCCCTGCTCGAGGCTTTACATGAGTGAACTTATTCCTGAAATACTGTAGCAAGAAATGGCTTCTTCCACTCCCTTATTAAACTGTCACAAAACATATCTGAGAACCAGATATTCCACTGCAGTGTATTAGGAAATGTAGGAGATCATGTAGAAATTCTCAAAATAGAAAAATGCAAATTTCCATCTACCAGCCTACAAATTACAATTCCTTGTAAGCATTATTTTTTCAGCTTTGTAGAACTAAAACCTTTTCATGAATTAAAACCATGAATGTTAAACGTGAATGTGTTATACATTTAATATATTTGAAAATCTGAGTCTGAATCTGATTGAATGAGATGCGATCATACTGTCAAAAAGCCTCCTATCTTTTTTAACACAAAAGTGCTAACTCCGAAAATGTAACTTCAAACATCTTTGGTTTGTTTTTACTTTCCTTTTCCATTCATAACTTTTCAAATAGCAACCACTGAGTCCCAACTAGTGAATGGGAATATTATTTCTGTGGAATGATTGGGCACCTCATTTCAAGAGGCAGGTGACACCAGGCACATTGGGTGAGTCTTTTGGAAAGTCTAGTTAATGACATCAGGCTTTGGTCTCAAATAGTTTGATGCTTATTTTGGTTAAGGTCTTACTCTACTACCAGCAAATAAATAAATGGATCCAGATGTTGTTGATGAAATGAATACCTAAATAAATTTGAATGTTCTCTTTATTTTGTCCAGATCTCCATTTTACATACAGATTCCTGAACTAAGAATCCTGGTGGGATGAGCGTGGCACAAAGAGATAGCTAAAGAAGAGATATGCCTCCTTTGCATGTGCAGTTAAGTAACTCCAGCAGTGTCCGTCTTCTATTGACTAATCATTCTGACTTACCTCCTAAGTTAAATAATGCTCAAAGAGAAACAGGCAGGGACTTAAATATCCCACCTTCATATATTTCCCAGGAAAGTGAACACTCAGTCTGTACTTAGATCAGGAGGCTTGCCTGACTGTTGCAACAGGACTCCTTTCTAACTGATTTAGCAAAAAAACATTGTCTAGTCTCTATCTAGACCTCCATCTGTGAGAGAAATCAAGCTCCGTCTTGGTGATAGAAAGTGTTATGAAGGAGTGCAGTGAACAATGCTAAGCCATTCACAGTACTACATCTTTGATACACATTATTATTTATGTTTGTTATTGCAATAGTACCTTGAAGCTCCATCCAAGAATTGCCAACAGCTCAGGAATCACTGTATGGGTTGTCACAAGACAGCCATAACAAAACACAGCTCATGCCCTGAAGACCTTAAATTTAAAAGGTATGACAAATACTGAGCAGACAATTGAGACTTGAAGCCAGGAGAGTTATCAAAAACATTTGCTACACATCATCTGTGGCAGAGTCATGAATAGACCACTGTTACAGCATGTCGACTTGTGTTTAACCATAAAAATGACTTTTTTCACTGTATGTACTAGAGATTTTAAAATCTAGCAATAAAAGCACATAAGCAACCGTTGCAATGCTTATTACTCAGATGATAAGGTGTCTCCTAGAATTTACAGCTGCAATTTGGATTAGATCCAACACTGGTGTTAGATACTGCCCAGCTAAGCTAGTGAACACCTTTTTGGCACCTAAAGGGACATCAGATGCAGTTTGGAACCATGAGGTAGATACCTAAGCTCCTCTTCAAAAAGTGAGAAGCAAAAAGTACGGAATTAATATCAGTTCTCTCCCGGGGAGGATGTATCAAGTGAAGACCCTTAGGGATCTCTCCTAGATCATGTAACTTTCAACACAGCCAAAAATTATCTGGGCAGAAAGCAACCAACAGAAAGATGGAGTTTGCTAAGAGTCATAAGTTATTCAGCACAATAAGAAAAAGATGCTTCCTGCAAAGGTCCTTGTAGAAGGACCTCACTGAACTGAATTGAATGGGCAATTGACTGGCAAGTCAGAAACAATATAGTACAGCTGCAAATGGTACAGGGGAAGGATGCTGGCCATGGTTAAAGGTGTGGAATAGCTTCAGTAGAACAGATAATTAAATAGACTAGGCCTCTTCAGATTGAAAAAGAAATTATTTAAGTGGGATATGAATGATTTCTGAAAAAGATGGATGTCCCAGAAAGATTGTGTTGGGAAACAATTATTTGAATTATTTGCTGTTTCTGCTAATGCAAGAACTAGGGGAAATCATATGAAACTGGCAGGGACCAGGCTGAAAATGAAGAAAAAGAGAGATTGCCTGCATGGTAGACAAGCTGTGGAACTCTGCACCTTAAGTTGTGGGTACTGAAATTTTACCTGGATTCAGAAAAATGATTAGACATAGGGAAAAAATACCCATAGTATTCAACACAAAGTTACTGATTCTGGCTCAGGAAGGCTTTCTGTTGTAAATTTATGCAAGATGAGAAAGTAAGTAATGGAACTAAAACAATGTTCTAGTCCTGTTGTCTGGGCACCTGCTGCTGGCCACCGTCAAATACAATACTGTAATTGGTGGATTTTTTTGCCTGCCCCTTTACAACTGAAGAACAAGATATTATAGGCAATGAACGGGCACATTTAGCTCTGTCAGTATAACTCATAACAGCTCACATGCTGAGTAGGAAACAATCTAACCCAGCCATACAGGTCTGTCACAGTGGTAAAGCTCCCATTTAACCTCAGCAGTGGCGCAGGATCCCGTTTGAGTATGCAGTGATACTTTCACTGGAAGATGATGGACCTTAGCAGGAAACACTCAACACTCAACACCAAGCAGGGTCAGGCCTCAAAGCATAATTAGGTAGGAAGCTCTTATCAGATAAACTTTTGCTTTGAACAGATTGTGAAATCTCACTCAGGAAATTTGGCTGCTTTTTACCTCACTAAGCAGCAAAGCCAAGACAAAGGCAGGATCAGTTCTGTGGCAGGGTTCTGCAGAGTTCATTCTTGCATTGTGTGGCTCAGAAAACGAGCTCAGTCTCACTGAAGCTCAGGCTGATTTGTGATCACACTGACTGTCCTGGATCTTATTGCCTTTACAAGGCAGATGCTGGCTGGAGTGGAAGTGTTGCATGAGCAGGTTTTGGAATAGATAATGCAGACCTTTTAGGGATCTTCTGTGGTGTGTGGTCTCCTTGAGAGCAATTGGATTCCCTTCATTTGTTACATTACCATTCCAGATCTGAAACAGCAAAAAAAAAAAAAAAGACTTAATTTAAAATTAGAAAGGAAAAGAAGAAGAAGAAAAAAAGTGTTCCACTTCATTAAATGACCTTGCAATGTATTTGGCAGCTTTGACAGGAAGTTTGCAGAGTGGGAAAAAAAAACGAAAGAAAGAAAGAAAAAGCCAGTGAAGTTTATGAGTGTTTTTACAAACTGTTATTCTCCCTCCTCCAAATCTCTGTCATCGCAGGTGAAGCATTGTGCAGCTGGTATCTTGACTTACCATTCGCTCTCAGGCTCTGCAGGGAGTGTCAGGCCATCAGCACTGATGTTCAGAGCAAAGCTGTGAAAACAAACTGCAGTAGATTAGTTGGGCTGCTGACCAGGTTATTTAATGTTAACCACTTTGTGTGCCCTTACATCTCCACCAGACAATTACCCTTTTCCATTCTCTTATTTGTGCATGCACTTATCAAGGAAAACAGCATTTGCAAGGGGACATTTTATTAAATAGGATGATTCATTTAAGAAGCGTTTCTGTGACTCCAGAATGCCAATATATTCTGCTCTTTAATTAAGAAGGCAAACAACACAGAAGACAAATATCAAAGTGCTAGTTATCTGAAATTACTTGATTGTCTGAAAGAGAAATTAAAGGCAGTTCTAGAAATGTTGGAGCTTGATTCTGCCATTTTGAGCAGTTGTTCTTATATTGATATCTGGGTTGTTTACATTAAGGTCACTCATGAAGTCAGTGCTATTTTGTGAAAATCAGTGTTGGTGTACAGCCTTTAAAATTAAGATACAAAAAGATGAGATAGATACTTCAAAGCTGAACATTTCTCTCTCCATTTATTTTTTCTCACCTTCCAGAAATGTTTTTAAATGATTTGTCAACTTGTTTTGTCCCTTTTTTATAACTTAATATGTTTGTGGTTAGAAGTAATGGCAGATGAATGAAGTCGAGCAGTCATTTCTAGGGTGAAATCACAGGGAATTAAAGAGGAATTGTTACCCAGCCTTTTATTAAAGGCACCAGGGATCATGTTCCCTTAAAAGAAAACACTATGCAATGTGCTTTGAAAATCACTTTCATTTTTTTTTGACATTTCAGAACTACAGCACTTTCTAAGGGGTTGTCATTTGTTCTTAAGTATTGAGACTTAGCATCAACTTTTTATTTAGAGCAGCAGCAGAAAACATTGAGCTTGCCCTGGCTTTGTTGTGAATGAGTAGATGCTGTCAAGTTACTAATGCTTCAAGAAATTCACTGAGGTACTTATTCTGCTTTTGTTGCTTTCAGGCTTATGCTCTTTTTTCTTTTCTTTTTTTTTTTTTTTTTTTATGTCTTTTTTTTTTTTTTTATTCCCCTGGGGTTTCTGTTGAATTGTACACAGACAGTACTTGTTCATAACTATCCATGAAAAACCTTGGCTAATAATATCATTATCAATTGCTCTCAGGAACAGTATGATTTGCTATTACCACACACATACATGCTACAAGGTTAGTATTTGTGACAAGTGCGACCCAAGGTTAATAATATGCATCTTATCCAAGTGATTGATTTCAAGCTGACTTGGAGAAGGGAGGAGAAAATAAAATCCTCTCAAATACATCTCTCAAACTCTGTACAGGATGGTAGATTTGCCTTCTCTGTGCAGAAAAATTGACATGACAAATGGCCAAAAGATCCTCTGGAGATGTACACCAGCACTAGAGATCACTTTTTATCCTTTTCCCATTTTGAAGCGTTAATTTTAAGCTTTCAAACAGAGTATGCAAACAGGAAGGAGAGATTACCACAGGAAGGAGTTAAAGAGGTGTCTTAAAATCCATTGCTAGGTTGCATATGTAACACTGTGGTTAATTCCTCCATTTTTAGACATTCCTCACTCAAGTTATTTTTAGTCATCAAATTCACACTTCATACCTTAAAAGAAAGGTTGAATAAAAGATTCTTGCTCAAGGCAATCTTAATGAACCTGAGATGCAAAGTCTAATTTAAAAAGAGTAGATACTTTGACAACACTTCCAAAACCAATACCTTAAACACAGGCCTAGCTCAAAGCAAATGCCTTAGGAATAACTTGTTTATTGTTTATATATAAGCTCACTTCAAACTTACTCCTGGGGTGGAGAGCAGCTGGAGTAGGCAGGGCATGCATTTGTTTTCTTTCTTTCCAGTGAGATTATCTCAAAGACATTTCTCCCTGTCTCCTCCTTTGCCTTTTTCACATAAAGCAGAGTTAAGCACAGCTGTCAGGGAGCAGGAAAGGTGAAACCTCATCTTTATGCAAACCTGTACCTTTTCATTAAACTAATTCACTTAAATCAGCTCTAAACTCATGTAGACACTCTTATTTAGTTTTGAACCATCTGATTTGCAACTGACTTTACCAAACTGGAACAAATATATCTGCACAGCCTCATATTCCTTTTTAATAAAGCAGGTTTAAAACCATCAGCAAATCCTGAGCATTCCAACACTCACAGAGAACCAGCAGACTCCGGCTTCTTTTCTCAGTGCTTTAATTTATCATGTGCTAAAAATCTGACAAGTGAGTGGGGGGAATGTATGTTTATTGCTTCTAGGGTCTGCTGGAGCAGAACTCAGATCACCCAAATCCCAAGATTTGGTGAAAAGATTGTGAAGTCCATGTCTTTTAAATGGTAAATTTGCTGAGTATTCGATTATAGTCTGAATTTCAAGCTTTACCATAAGTAACTACATTTCATTAAGTTTGTCTGGCTATATGATTAGACATGTCACTACTAGATGGTTTTAAGGAACCTCCCTCCCTGGCCCTGCTCTACTGAAGCATATATCACAAATGCAGCAAGTCTGTCAAAGCTTAAATGCATGCTCTAAGTTCTCTGAGCTGAAGAAGCAGTTCCTCCCCACACAACAGGGACTTCTCTGCTTTTGCCCCACTGATGGCCTAATTACAAAGAAAGAAAAGATGAATACTGTAGAGCTGAAAAAGACATTTCTCTCTGCCAGCTCTTCATTTTGGGCTGTGTGGAAGTAATTTTGTTTGTTGGGAAATACAAAGGGACACTAAGGTTATGGCTAACACATTCCAGTCAGCCATAAGTCCTGGTTCTTCATGAGCAGGTGATGGTCCAGGAAAAATACTTGGTTTGGCTGCTGCCTTTTCAGGATCCTAATGGTGTTCCCTCCATCATTTTAGGCTGATACGTTCACAGTCTGCTTTCTTCCCCTGCATTAGAGCAGTCTTCAGGAAGTTTTTGCATTAGAGCACTACTACTTTAATGACCTTTTTTTTTGAGGAATGTTTGGCTTCCTCGGATGCTCAGACTGATCATGTCATTAAGGGATAGACTGTGGAATTGCTCATTCTCTGTCATAAGAACCAAGATATTTGGTTTTTCAGGTGGGCATATTCTTCGCTTCTGCTCAAGGGGCAGTTTTACGTGTCAGCTCTCCACATTGCTTTTCTCTTGTATCAAACATGAGAAAATTATAATTTCCATCTGACACACTGCCCTGGAAGTGGCAGCTTCTAAGTTATGAGGATAGGGAGAAGTGGTGAGTTTCTGCCTACTTATTATGAGAAGCATAATAGGTGTGCAACACCTGATTTTTCAGTGCCAAGGTCCCACCAAATCTTGAATGGATTTTTTCCACCTCTTCAAGCCACTTTGTAAATGGGCAGTCCCTTCCCGTGTTGATGCCTTTCTACCATCTATGTCAATTAGTTCTCGTATTTATACCAAAGATCAACTGGGACAACTACATGCACAAGCCACTTCAAAGTTCTATGTAAGAATATGAAATGATATCTCATTTGGAAGCTCCTGTAATTTGTCCAGACTTGGGGAAAAATGTGTGAGTTGTACTGATCTTGATGGGCCAATTGCTAAGCCGTGGTTTCAGTACTGGGAGAAGAAGCTGGAGCAAGAGATCAAGAAAGCAGGCTAGCATAGGCTAAGAACATTGATATAAGTGAAATAGAGGGCAGCTAAAAGAGGGATGGAGCAAATAGTGCTGAAAGATGCTGGCAGAGAGGATTGGGGAAAAAAGCCTGAGCACGTATCCTGATTGCAGTCATTGCACAATCTTACAGGTGGCAGATTTATATGACTGAGGAATCATCTTACCAGAACAGGGTGAGGTAGGTCCCAGGAGGCAACTATAGGTAAAAACAATAAAGACCTCAGATCATTCTTGCAAGTAAAACAAAGCAAAACAGAACAGGCAAGGCTTCCTGAATGCCTCATCATTTGAAATGGACCTGTAAGTACTTCTATAGGGTTATGGCAATGGTGAAGAGGCCTGCTTGCAGAGGACTAAGGCTGTCCTTCTCTTAATTCTAGTCCGGAAAATGTTCATGCATTAAACCCAGAAAGACATTTTGCAAGTAAGGTAAGTGAACATATGCCTTTGCGAGGCAGAGCTGTGCCTTGGGGAGGAAAATGTGTGTGTGTGCGTGTTTGTGTCAAGTTGGCTAGAATCATTAAAGCTCTGTGATGCCTATCTCAAAACACCTTCTCTGGATTGTGTCAAATACTAATGAAAAAAGATAAAATTAGTCTGACTGAGAAACACATGTGAGACTGCTTGTGGATTTAACTGAATTTTGGTGGTGGTTATTGGGATGTGTGTAGGAAAAGAAAGAGAGTAATTGTCATTAAAACCAGACCAAGTTTCAACCTGGACAAGAGATATGGCAATTCTGCTGTAAAGAGGAAATTATGTCAATAAACAGTGCATTCTCTCAAAGTCACAAGACTACAACACAAGCTTGTTTAGAATTACCGTTAAATTGTGGTACACTTCACAAAGAAATAGATGTGAACATTTCAGAAAGCAATCATCAAGCACCTTGTTGTTTGCCAAGAAAAATAGGCAATTATGAACATTATGTCCAACTATGCATCATATCGGCTCCAATCAAAACCATTTAAATCCAGTCAAGCATTGCTTTAACACATAAAACCCTACCCTATGCTTGATTATACCTCAGCACACCAGGTATGCAGCCTAGGATGTTGGCCAATAACAATATTCCATTGTCTAGGAATTTTAATCCATGCATCTATATTTATAAATGTCATAAATTTGATTGCAAAAGATTACAATTATCAAACCCTTGCTGTTTTCACTTTTCTGTCCAAATCTGTTAAAAAGCCTTTGAAATTAAAAGCAAACAAATAAACAAAGTCTGATGAAAAGGGGGCACTGTCAAGCTTTTAAGTGGAAAAACCGGACATAGAAAATGACTTAGCTTTTCTACAGTTCTTTACCCTCCCCAGGTGATGCTGCCTCTCAGCAGAGTAAAATTACTATATGGAGAAAATGGTTTAGGCTGCACATACCCAGACTGAGAAAAAATTGCTTCAATATAGATACATTAAAAACAAACAAAAAAAAGCCTTACAGGCACTTTTGTGGTCTCACAGAAACAATGAATTCTATTCCTCCTACTGCTGTGCTGTGGTAACCAATTAGCTTTTTTTTTTTCCCCCCTACAAAAGCCCTTTATATTGGAGACTTATTCTAAAAATGTGTCATTGCTGGTATGCAAGCACCGGGTCATCTCAGCAAGTGTCAACAGCACTGGGAGTCTTAGCACAGTTGAGTGACCAGTGTTTTAGCATTATGTCAATTTAACTTGCTGAGAGTATGCTGTTGAATTTACAACACTGAGAGACCAACTGAAGTAGGGCTCTCCACACTCAAAGGAACCAAAATGGAGTTACTACTAGCAAACCCAGGAGTTTTCTGCATCCTAAAACAGCTGCTTAGGGATTCAACCCTCTGAGTCTATGCTGCTCAGCCATCCATTGGATGAGTACTTACTTTTACCTTCTCCATCCTAATTTGCCTTTTTTCCTAGTGCAGCTTTCAGGGAGAGACACTTGCCTGATTTCTTTTCATAATAAAAATGATGGCTAAAATATCTCTGTTAAAAATCTTTTTCCAAGAGCAATGTTGCTGTCAAACACTTCAAACAAACTACGTGGCTAAATGCTTGACTCTTGAGTACAATGGCCACAGTTTAACTCAAAGTAAGATTTTATCACTGGTATTAAAAATGGCACATATAATCTTAAATAGGAGAACGGGAGGGATCAAATAGCTTTGGGCTGTTACTTTATGAGCAGACGTTCCAGGAATCTTCAAGAGACCCTTACCCAGGGAAAAGACATGTACAGTAGCTGACAAAAAGTATTTTTTTCAGACACTATCAAAGGTGAGGCTGCACAGGTAGCTGATTTCATTTTATTGCAGCCAGTGTTGGAATGTACCTGCCAGAAACAGGAATGCTTCCTTCATTTAGCCTGATTTATCATTACAAGAACTAACAGAGCTCCTTCATAAACTACTGGAGCTTAACACTGGCACAAGTCCAGCAAAGTTATGCAACTTGCTGAACATCACAAAGAACATAATGCTTCTATTTACCCTCAAAATAATGCCCACCATTTTTCACAGCATTGTACCAGAATTCATGAATTAATTCTGACAACATATAGGGACAAAGAACATTTTTTCCCCAGCAGAATAGAGAGAACAGGAGCTATATTTTGAAAGCTGCCCATGATCACTAAAGTTCAGGTAGGTACCGAAGATACGATTTATACACGAGTCAAATTTTTTGGAAGGGGTGGAAAGCAGCTAAATACCTTTGCAATGTTCTGGCAGCAGACAGCTGATTCTTAGGCAGAGATTTAGGCATGAGCCGCTCCCTCCTCACACCCACCTGCTGGATGATTTGCACCTCTACCTAATTTAGATTAGTGCTATACTTTTCTCCCCTTAGGGCCCCAGAGAATTTCCCTGGTCATTTGGCCAGTGTAGCCAGCTCTGACTCTAAGCACCTGCATTCTGGTCACTTTCTCTTAAGACCCTTTCGCTATGGATCCAGGGTAAATTGGTATCAAATTGGGAACTGGGTTAATTAGACACTGTTGGCCACCTTTCACATGCTTTTTGTATATTGCGTGTGTTTGTGCAAGGGGAATGGTAGTCTTACGCAAACAACGATAATGTAATTCAATACGTCAGTGCTCCATTACTTTCTTACACTTCACCTTGGTTCTCCCTTGGTGCTTAACTCTAGCAACCTCATGCATGCTGTTTTTCTTCTCATCTTTATGCAGTAAATGAGAATTTGCATTCAGAAAGATAATATGGGACTGAAAAAATACAGTTGCTTACATTCCTTTGAATTTAGCAGGAATTAGAAAACTAATTAAGAGCTGGATGTTTGGCTATGATTGTAGATCTGAGTGTTGGCAAGTGGTTAACAGCTATCTCAGTTTGTGAGAAAAATAAAAGATTTATGAGAGTGTTTTTTTTGGGCAATGTGAGAAAATAGAGTGCTCTGAGAATCCCTACATTACTGCACAGGCATTAATCTGATTTCACTTTCAGTGTTGATCTGTATTCATAAATACATTAAATGATCAGCAAATCAAACTCTGAATACTATATTCGTTTAGAGCACAAGCTAGGAACAACATGAAAAATGAGCTTGGAGTGCTTTTTACTTGAACTTTGTATGTAACCATATTAAGATGCTGAATATTTCAAAGGCTGAAAGTAATTATAGCATTTGACTTTTAACCATATTATATCCTTTGCCTTATTTCTCGTCCTCAGCAAATGTCAAGTGGGTGTTGTGTGAAACTGAAAGGGATCAATCTTGGGAGAACATCCACCTTCAATAAGTGGAACTCCAGATTACACAAAGCTGCCGGCATAAAAGCAGCTGTAAAAGCAAGTTCCGTCTGAAAATGAAACAATTTTCTCTAGAAAAATGAACATGAAAGTTAAAGTAAGGACTTAACTGAAATCATTATGCTTTTAGAAAGTGTACCTTATTTCTAACAGTGTTTGCAATCAAATTAAATCTGTGATGTGGGTTTTAGTTTTAAAACTTTCTATTTCTTCTTTCCTAGAGTTGGCATATTTATATAAGAAAGCCAGTCCAAATATGCACTCTGGTCCTGAGAATTATGTTCTACCTAGCAAGCTTGAATTTCTTTGTAAATTCAGGACATTCTTTTAAAAAAAGCATATAAATTCTTTGAGCAGGATGTTTTTTCAGAGATGTAACTCACCTCCAAGGGACTGTATCTGACTTATCTTAGTAAAAAAGAGCCCAAAACCAGGGCTTGTTTTGTAATGCAGGTACAGAGTGCAGAGTGCAGGTGACAACTTGAGCTGTGAAAGCTTGTATTATAAAACCTGCACCCACACATTCTGAAAGCTCAGCCAGGTTTATCAAAAGGTTAACTAAACTTGTGAACCTTTCAAGTAAACCTATGGTTAATTTTGAGTGAATCTTGACTGATTTATGGTTATATGTGTCTGACATACCAAGGTTCACATTTTTTTCTTACTGTGTTATACTTGGAGTTATTTTGGTTTATCTGAGCCTGGAATTCAAACTGAGTCTCATGAGAGACAACCCCCTAGAAACTAAAACCAAGGACACTGATAAAAATCTGAGGATGGAAATTGCTGAGTTTCAGACAGGCCTGGATACAGCAAAGCCTCCTTTTCAGCCCCTTTGAAACCCTGCAGTCTGCACTGAGAATAAAGCTGAGGTATGTTTAAGGGAGTTTTGGCTGAGTGGAATGATTGACCTTTGAGAAGATAAAGGCAGAAGTAGTAAATAAATGCAGTTTTTCAAGAGGAGATGCAAAATAGCTGTATGTGCTCTACATCATGTTGTAAGCTGAAGTTTCTTCCTAATTTCCTATTGCATGGTTCTGTAGGAAAACCCAGGACACGGTGCATCCTCAGAGCCAGAAAATGGAAGCAGCATGTCTAGGATACTCTCATGTCCTATCTAAGCTTGGCTACCACAGCAAACAAAACACAGGTGTGCAACTGCAGTGTGCAGCAGGCCCAAACCCACTGGCATCTTATGAGAGTTTGTCTCTCCTCTCAGTTTTGGTATGACTCCATGCTTGCTTCGGGCCTGGCCTGGCCATATGAAGCAGACAGAGGGTCTGCGTGACCACACGGATGCACTGAGAGATGCTGTATTGTGCTGACCTTGCTAGCCTTTCACCCCTCACTTAGATCTGTGTCTCCACTGCTCTTAAGCAAAGACATGGATGGGGGTCTCTGTGAGGCTGGAGGTGTCTCCTCTACAAAGCCACCAGCGAGGCTGAGCCTCCACCACAGGGCAGGTCACAGCACCTCAGGCCCTGCTCCACAGGAAGGGAAGAGGCAGGGGAGGCAGAACAGTATTCCTCATTTTTTTCCCAAAGATAGATGTATCTGGCCCTCCTGGAAGTTAGAAATGCTCACAGTTTTTGCAGCTGGACATAGCTTTGGTTGGGCTTCTGCTCTGAATTGCCCTCTGCCGAAATCTGTCAGGGTCTCATGATGATATGAGGATCCCAGGGGCACCCGTGTTTCTACATAAATATCCAAATAACATTCCTGAAGAGAGGTGTTCTCATCATCCTCCACTGCCTTAGTTTGTTACATAGTTTTACATGAGTTTGTTTCACTGCTTTAGTCGATTAAACAGATAATAATGACCTTGAAGTCAGGTGTGACAACTTTCACATTAAATTTCAGCCTCATGTCCTGAACTCTGCTCAGTCTATAAAAGGCACAAGTGAATATATATACAATATGGAGGCTATTGTTTCCTGTCATCTGGAGTATAATTTTTATTGTTCTAGGTGATTGCTTTTTATGTCTAGCTTGAAATAGAGTTCTTGTAATTGTACTGTTTACTTCTCTGGAGAAGCCAGATTGTTTTCCTGTTCTCTTTTGAAACTTAATGAATTCCTTCATGAAAGGTGAGGAGCTGAATAGAAAAGACCTGCTTATGGGCCAGATGCTTCTGACTGTATACATATGTAGGTCCCCACAGTCTCAGTACACAAGGGTTTCCCTGCAGCAGCTTCAAAACATAAAGATCAAGAAGCAGCCAGGACATAGACAAAATAATTACTAGTTATGAAATAACTACTACTACTAAATCAAGTACTTTGTACCAAAAATAAGCTGACTTTATGACAATCTATTTTGCTAATTGTGGTAGTACAGATGAAGGAAAAAGTTGGGACTAGATCATTTATTAAGAGAGTTATAAAAACAGCTCACAGATAGTTAAGTATTGACATTATCTTTCACAGGATGAACAAATGTCAGCTATATAATGAAATTAAAACCAACTATATTCCAACCTGGGTTTAAATGTTTGGAAAGGAGCACCTTCATGATTTTCTTAACGTGTTTTGTTAATTAAGTTAGTGGGACGTGTGCTCCCAAGTCCCTCATGTGCTGCTGAAAATGTCCCAATACATCAAGCTGACAAACTTTATTTATGTGATTTAAAAAGCATACCAAATCCCACTCCATGCTCCAAGAACCCTGCCAGTTATTTAAAGCTACAGAAATAAATAACGGTCTCACAGACTCGTGGTCTGTACTACATGCACCAGCATGTAGTACATATGAACTACATACCCCATTCTTCTTTCTGTCCATCTCGAATGTCTGTCAAAACAAGGAGTCTGTACTGCCACCCCAAAGGTGTTTTGAAGTACTTAGCCCAAAGGCAGGGAGAGCAGGCTAACGGAGTGATAGCAGCCAGATGACAGGCGGCAGTGGGTGATGTGGGGCAGTGTGACAGTGGCAGTGGGTGATGTGGGGCAGGCTCTGCACTTCTGAGCTGAAGACTGAGGAAATGCTAAAAAGCGCACTGTGAGGGACCACAGAGGACTGATGTGGTACATGATGGTGCCAGGAGAGGCATAAAGAAGGCAGACCTCAGCGGTGGGGAGATAGTCTTAAAGTGTAGATATAGATCAGTTTTACCATCTGGGGAGGTTTTCACTGGGTGTTAACAGAGCCATGTAGCTCTGACCTTTCAAAGAAGGCCTACGCCAGTGTGAAGCTTCTGGTTTTATGAGTACAAGGGAAGGACCACTGTGACTAAGTAGATCTCTGCTTGTCTTGCAACTCTGTATACTGAAAACTTGGTATTGTTTCTAACACACGGGCTGCATGATGAGTCCATGCAGGACTCTGAGGGCACTGATAACTTTAAGTCCGATTTGAAAATCCCTAAGCTCTTGAATATGTAAGCTTGGCTGCATTTTTCATTCTGTAACTCTGTATCACATACTGTTTGGTAAAGTCAAAATATTTGGATGGACTGAACTGACCTCTGTCACAGCAACTAAGACAGTGACTCACAGCTATAAGGTTGTCAGCCTTTCTGTGGATACAAGATAGAATAATAGAAACACAGAAAAAAGTGCTGAATGTGAGATGAGCTGGCTCTATTTCTCTTTGTTGCAGCAGCTGTCCTCAGCCTAGCCTGGAGGACATGAGAAAGGAGGTGCAGAAGAAAGTCTCCACTCTTTGGTCTTTGCAACAGGAGACCATCAACTGCACTGTAGGTGTGGGACCACTATACCAATGAATGAAAAGAGCCTGAAAATGTTCCCAGGCTCTGACTGCTGGACCAGAAAACAGACCACGTTCCTACAAATAAATTCCATCATTTTCTGAAGTCAGGTGGCTGTGTGAAAAAGTGCCTGTTGGAAATGGTCCCAGGAATATTTTCATTCCCGAGCTGATTTGGGAAATTTTTGAGAGTGCTGGATGGCACGTGTGCCAAAAGCGTGCCAGGAAACAGTTTGACAGTTTAGGGAATAGCTATATTAGGGAAAAGACTCAATAAGAACAGAACTATGGATGAAAACATCTGATACTGAGGATCATCTCTTCACTGACATTCAAACTCTTTGTATTTCAGAGGGTTTTACTGTTGCCTGTCTTTAGCCTGCTCCTGCGGACAGAATTTTCATTAGCAGTCAAAGTGCATTAGATGCCCTCTGAGACTGCTCCTCCAGGTTTATTTTTATCTTAAAGGAATTCATTTTGCACATTCCAAGTGTGATGTGAACCAAAGTGCAGGAAGTGGGAACTACTGGGAGATTGCTTCAGTGGTACCTCCTGATCTGAACTAAAATGCTACCACAGATGCACCCAGAGGCAACTGCATCCCAGGATCTGAGAACATTCCCAATCACAGTTTAATTTACCAGTTCATCCAGTTCAACTGCAAATAAAAATTGTGTAAGGTTTTGGCACGCTAAGCGGAAATTTGATTTTAAAATTTTATTGCTAAAATTGAAAAAAATCTCTACTGAATGTTTGAGCTGTCATTCAAGTGCCTAGAATAAAGTTGGGAAAGTTTGCAAGCAAACGCAAAAAGCACGACTGTTATATGTAGGCTGTGTTCATTAAGTGTTTTAAATGTGGCTTGCTAGTGTATCTGAGAAGGACAAAGAAGGGGGGTGGGGGGAGAGAAAGAGAGAGGCTGTGAATGCTAAAAGGAAAGGGAAAGGCGTAAGCAGGTTTTCTTCTTACAGATTAGAAAAATATTCACAGAAAATTTACAACCAAAATTTCCAGTCCCGGCTACAGCAAGCGATGTTTGGCACACCGTATCTGTGGGTCGTGAGCTTTAATTACACCACATTATCTTTCTGTGTAAGGTCTGGACAGCAGTTGCCTTTAGGTTGGAATCCAAACTGATAAGAGGCTTTTTATCGTTACACAGTACATCAGACATAGTTTGTAAGGAACAGATAGTCATCTGCTGTACCAACCTGCCTATTCTAGTTGAAGTTGCCTCCAGGGAACAGATACCAGAAACTTTACATTTAAAATACTTAGAAAGAAAGATTCCTGGCAAATGTGATGGCATAAGTGGTATTTAAAGAAGAGCTGTGTAATATAGTACCTAAATAATTTTATAGTCCCACTGCTATTTTAGTATGCTAGTAGGATATCTGAACCACTTGCTCTTGTACCTTGTCTGTAATGATGTTCTGCATAATGCAGCAAAAGGAATTCTCCATGCCTGAGCAGGGGAACAGAAGTGAACAGAAGTGCTTTTTACAGTTGATCTCTTATGGATCAAAGCAAACCTCAAACTTGCCTTATCATGTAAGTGAGGTTAGCGTCCTTGAGCTGTACTGTTACATGCTTATCCCATAGTTTCTGCTATGTTTGTGTTAACTGAAATTGCGCGTTTATAGATTGCACAGGCTTGATTTCTGCTGTTAGATGTTCGATGTGTCTACTAAACCCACATATTTTCAGGGTTTACTGTGAAATATATGCAGAAGTGATTAAAAATATGAAGATATTTACTTTGGGCTAACACAGCCTAAAAAAAAGTATAAAAATAAACTCATACCAGATACAGCCCTAGGGAGTGAAAGGAATAAAAAAAAAAAGAAAAAGAAAAAAAAAAAAAGAAAGAAAATCCCAAGAACTGGAAAATTGCTCTTTTTGTGTACACTTGTTATATTTTTGTTTTCCCTACTAATTTTTGCCCTCTCTGTATTTGTAAAACATAGCTTAAAAACAATATAGATGTGATGGCTGAAAGTTGGGAAATGGATCCTTATTGTGGTCATATGGTCAAAATGAATGAGGTATTTTTGTTCCTTACTACACATACATTTCTATCTGAAGCATTTTATACTTTCGTTGTATATTGTATATGTGAAATACAAATCATATAAGTGACAGGGTAACTACTTTTCAGTGCTAATCAACCCCATAAATGCTGTTTTAAAAGCAAACAAACAAAAGGCACTGTAATGTTTGACCTTAATGCCTTTTGGTGGTGATCTAGTACATTATGTGTCTGGATTGCATTGCTTGTCATAGATTTCAAGTTTTTCAGGGAAAAGTGTGTGTTCCATCTGGGTTTTGTGCCTTGCTGAGCGGTTTGACAGTTTCTACTAAATCATAATAATTAGAACAGCAAAGACTGTAATTGGTGTCTGAGAAGAAAAGTGTCTCATGAAGCTTACCCCATGGAACGGTCAATACATACTTTCTTAGCTGAAGAGAGCCATAATAGCCAAGAAACTTCTTATCCCTAGTCATGCATTTACCCCTTCCCATCAAATCTATATGGTGCCCTCATTGTAGGAAAACAGTTTAAATGGTTGGGTTCTGATGTTGGCTTCCTAGCTTTCCAGCCTGCAGCTTCTAATTTTTTGCTTGTTCAGCACTACTTCAAAAGAACACTTATTTTCCAGGAAAAAAATGCCTTAGAAAGGATCCTGGAAATGCACTCTGCATGTATTTGTGCTTTCAGCTACACTCTACTTTCATTTGCTGTTTTTTGTAAACCAGAGAGGTATGAGCCAGTTCTTGTCCCAAAGCCACGTAGCTAGGTCAGAAACTCAGGTAAAATTGTGGCAATAAATCAGGACTTTCATTAACAATATGGGTCCAGTTGCCCAAAGAACTCTGAGACTGGAGCTGGCATTCTCCCTGTTGGATTTGGACCCCCACACGGGCAGTGGTGTGCAAGTGGCTACTTAGAAATTCTCCATGAGTGAGTCAAAGACTGGCATACTGTGCTGGTGCCAGGCTTTCTATCAATTTTCAGACCTCTTTGCCAGTGACAGATCTCTGGTTTGGATGCCTAGATTGTGGTATCCTGTTCTTCCATGGTGCTTAGAAAAGAAACACTTGGTGCCTACTTCGGTACTGATGTTAAGTACTTACCTAACACTGCCAAAATCAGTGATAAAAAGAGAATCTTTACTTCAGTGGGAAAATTATACTGGCAGTAAGCTTTGTTTATAGCAGAAAATCAATATTTGTCTTAGCACTGTATGCTGCCTGGTTTTCTTTTTCTGTAAGCTCTAAGAGGTAGAGGTTACTAATGAAAAGTGCAGAGTAAGTTTTACCTCTCATCTAGAATAAAATGGCTCAGATCTCATTTAATTTTGTTCATTGATGGCCTGTTTGTTCTTTCCTTCAGCTGACTATACTGGGGTTTCGAGCCTGTGAGCAAAAGTATTTTTAAAGTAACTTCTATTCTAAGTCTTATTTTGGCATTCAGCTACTCAGGCTTTCTTTTGAACACTAACCCTCTCTGTACAAACAGGAATACTCCTTGTACGGTTGTGTTCTGGCATCATTAATACCACTGAGTTCTGCTGTCAACTGAATACAGCCAAGATTTCCCCTTTGCTCCCAAAAAAACTATGCAAAACTCCCTCAAGTTTTAATTTGTTTTTTAAAGTCTACTGAACATGTTTGGGCTAGCATAAACATGGGAATGCCACAAACACTGGACTGGTTAAGAAGAATGTCTGGGCTGGCATGAATTGAATAAGGTGCATAATTTAGATCAGGAGTCTGCAGACTTCACAGTGTAGAAGTGGTGGCAGCAACAGCACTCCCTCTCAGCTATGTACAGGAGCAGGAGAAGGCATATGATTTCTTACCCAAAGTTGATATATACTTCAGTCTGAGAAACCATGGTGTAGATTTTTCATTTAGAAGTTGCTCATTTATGCAGTTCTTCAGCTGATCTAAAAGCCTTGGTATGTGTGCACATGTGTATATAAGTATATACATGAATAAATAAAAAGATTATTCTCTGAGCTACCTACTAAATATTCAAACATATTATAAATCCTCTGTTAAAAAACCCACTAATTTTGCCTGTTTTAAGAATTTCCCCATAAAATAGTTACACAGAATTCCTGCATGTTGATGCAGAAAATAGACTACAATATGGAGTCTATGTAATCTTAGATCTGCTTTGCACGAAAACAATGTGCTGAACTCTTCCACATATAAAATACTCCAACTGTCCCTTACACATACACTCCACATACACTGCTCCAATCTTGAGACATTTGCTTCTCAGGGCAAGGAGTAAAGATACTCTGCAGTTCTGTTTTCAAGTGTTTGAGAGGTGCTTGATGTTACATTTTAGTTACACAGATAGATAGGTTCAGTAACTTATGAATTGTCACTACTTTACATTGGATCCAAAGACTTTGAAGCAAGTTTAGGTGGAGTGTTAGTGCTCACAATGCCTGTTGTGCTCTTGAATCTTTCAGACTTTGGCCCTAAATTGGTTGAAGAGTACTGCAGAAAAACATGGAATTTATTGCATTCAGGGTTTGCCACTGTTGCTGATTATGAATTATAGCAACTCCAGTGTTAATTAGGCCCAAATATTAAGTTCTTTGTGGATTTCGTGGAGTTTCTCTTCAGGAATTGAAGATTTGCCCTGGTCTGATAAGAGATATCCTTCCTTCCTTCAACCTCCCTGCCAAGGATAAATGTCAAATCAGTTACGAGCTTTTATACCTGTTTATGTATAGCATGAAATTGCTCTCATCTTTATGTGATTAATGCTATTAACTTCAGTGGGACTACTGAAGTAGTGGGTGAGCTGGATTTGACTGTGTAAATATGTGCTGTGTCTTGTGTATGATATATATATACAGACCACCTCTTTTACCCTCTATATAATTTTGGGTTTTTTTGAAATTTCTTTTTTTTCCTGAAAATCAGTTATAGCAGGAATCTGATGTGCCATCTGTATAGCAGTTGCTGTTGTCACTTCATCACCTTTCCGACTTAAAAAAATGTACCTAATGTAACATAATGTTAAACTGCTGTAGAAGGTTACGTTCCTGTGCCTGTTATTTTTAAATGTATTTCCTTTGTGAAAGATACAGGTTGAGAACCTGCTTTCATTGATATCAGGCACAATCCTGTCACTCATCTCAGTGGGAGCAGTGTTGGGCCCATAATTTAATGTCATGACTTGATCATGAAGTCACTCTTGCTGGACCTAATTGTCACTGAATAATATATCAATGACTTAATTGCAAATGAACATTTATTTCAGGTAAAAAATGGGGGGAAAGGTAAGGAGAAAATTCTGCAATACAATATCATCTTTTGTCTTATTTTTATAGCACTTATTTGCACTTTGAAAATTACTCCATGAATCATGTATGATTACCATGTAGTCAGCAAGTAAGGCTGGGCTCTGATCATACTAAGAGATCCTTAATGTGGACCTGATCCAAGGCTTACTCATGTCTTTTGGAATTTTTTTATGGACCATGAATATAAAGTTAATCTGGCCCTGCATTAGGAATCCTTTATTTCCCCAATTAGTACCAAGGCTTGAAATGTACCATGTGCACAATGTCTAAGAAGCACAAATAGCCATTAAAACCCTCAGATTAGGCCTTAAATGGGACATGAGTGATGCAGAGGTCTTTTGTTGAACTAGTGTATGGGGTGAACTGTTGTGAGGATGAACCTTCATCTAATTCACCCTTTCTTCCTGTATGTTTCTACATTTTTCTTGGTAGTGTTATTATTTTGTTAATTGAAAAAACAAATATTTTTCCCCAGTGTATTAAAATACATTATATTTTTCTCTCAGATGTTGGAAATTCTGTACTCTAATCCTAGGAACAAATATATATTACGATAGTGAACAGTATGTGGTGGTGGATTCTTATATTAAACCAGTTTGTGCCTCAACCCCCTTTTTTTCAGATTTCTGATTTACTGTTATAAGACGTTATGATTATTTCTAGTCCTGTTGATAAAAAATGTCTTTTTTTCCATAAGGACAAAACATGATTCACAAATGCACTTCAAACCCAACCGTTTTAAATGAGACCCTACACAATGAAAGTTGGTTTCATGCTGTCCCATGAATCAAGTAATAATAATTTCTGACATATTTATACTTGATAGTCATATCTACCACAAGGTACATTCTTGCATAAACTGAAGTTTAGTATTTTATAGTATCAAGGAAATATTTTTGCTTAGAAGGAAGGTAAAATCAAGACAAATCCTCATAAAACCTTGGAATGGCAAAAATAGTTTTAAACCAGCTTTTTCCCTTCCTCTGCTTCGATCCATTAGCAACTCAAGTTTTGCACAATTCAGGGAGCTTTCCTTTTGTGAGTGGCTTAGATTTGCAATTAGCATGAGAATGCTTTCTCCTTGCATAATGTCAAAATCACCATCTAAGGAAGCCCAGTCATTGTGTGGCTTGCAAAAATACCAAAAAGTGTACAAACGGTGATTTACTTCGCTGTGAACTAACTGGTCTTTTAGAACTTTTCCAGAATAAAAATGGTTTTATTTTAAAAAGAAATAAAAAAGAAATAAATTTCTGTTGATGTTGACACAAAAGTAGAGGCAATTTCCCTGGTACATTATTGATAGAACTCCAGCATCATCAGAGTATGTAGTGAAGATGGTGATACTGTTGTATGCATTGTTAATTTGTTTAAAATTCAGAAAGATGTAAATCCCATAGAACAGAGCACTTTTTTTTTTTCTGAAGGACAAATAAATAGCCTAGTAAATTGTTGCTTTCGTTCTGCAGATGTTTTAGATTCACTAATAGAGTGGTGAAAAAGCTGAAGTTTATATAGAGTGCTTATGCAAAGCATAAAATTGGGTTTTTATTGTTTTACTAAGAAAGCAACTGCTCTGTCTATGGGGAAGAAAATGATATTTTCTAATAGGGCAGAATGCTTCCAGATGTTTCCAAAAGAAAACTGAACATCTTAGTGAAATAACAGACCTCAGAAAATACAGATTTTTAAAGTGACTACTATAGTAGAATAAGTTAGTTCACCCGTCCACTGATCCACACTATCTGGACTTTGTATTCAGTCTCCCTGCTGCAGAATTAAGTGAGATTAAAGATATGCTTATATATTTGGTATGAGTTAAATTCATCTAAACATATGGAGGTCAGCAGTAGACCTAGAGACCTTGTATATCTTAAATTAATACATAAGTGCTACAGGGCTCTGGCTTTTCCCCAGGCATTAATTGCCATAAGAGACACATTTCTGCTCTCCTTGCTTTACAGCGAGTAGACAGGCCAAAGCAATGGGGAGACAGATGGAAACCCTCTTCTCAGGCTGGGTGATAATTTCTACAGAAAGGCAGTTGTGATGACTCTCTTCAAGGGCCCTCACATCAGCAGCAAATGTCCGTATTCATCAGCTCATGTGTGGTGGGCAGTATGCACAGGGATGGGCTGGAGTGGTGGCTCCTCAGCCCAGCCCCCCAGCCACCTGCGCACCCATGCCTGGACCTGCTCTCTTCCTGGCTGGGGTGAGAGCACCATGTCACTACTTGTAAAGCCCCCTGTAGGACCTATAGGTATGAAGTGAATTACTATTAGGATGAAAAACTAATTATCCTTTTCTTGCCATACTCTTACACAGTGGTGTTTTGAATTGATAATATCTTTCCTTTGCTCTTTCCTGCTCGATTACCTTCCCTTTAGTTTACACTGTCCTGCTCTTTCCCTCTTTCCTTTGCTATCAGTTGTCAGCTTTGCCACTTCTTCCCCTTTCTCCTCTGGTTTTCCCAAAATTATTCTCCAGACCTTATTCTCTTCTTTTTCTCTGCATTTTCCTTTTAATGCTTTTTCTTAGGCCCTGTAAAAGGTCTTCCAATTAAAATATCATCTATAACTTTAGCTTCTATTTCTAACATGCCTTTTTTACAACTGATTTTGTTTAAATTTCCCTTAAGTTTGGCACAAATAGATCGCAGTCTGAAAAGACCTTATGATTAGTTATGGATTGAAGGACATTGTTAGAGAAAAAAAGGGATTAAATACCTCCAATAATGCACAATGGAAAGAAAGGGGAGTTGTGCTGACAGGCTGGCTGAGGAATGCTGCTGTCCCCTAAAGCAGACACTACCACCATTTGTGAAGATTACGGCTACCCCATTTGCAGTGTCCTTCTCTATAGGAAGCAGTCAAAGTGAAACAGAGTATCTGAACTTTGAATGCAGACAGCAGAGAAGCATAAACAGGCAATCAAATCCAGCCATAAAAAACATGACATGATCTATACATAATACATTTGAACCCTAGCATACTGGATACTTTTTATTATAGTTATTAAGAAGAGTCCATGAGATCTGAAAAATAGCTTGATCCTAAAGGGAAACAAAAATGACACTCTTTATTTGAAACCATTACTTACTGTACCACTTTGGGGGCTTTAACTGCATCGTCTAGCATGGATCATCTTGGCACGCTACTTTTTCATCGGGGAATTCAGTTATGTAATTCACTATTTTTGGTACTTACTGGAGTTACAGGCTCTGTAGAGGGGAACACAATGTGGACTTCCGTGCTTCACGTACTTAGTAATAAACATATGGAATAAATTACCAGGAAAAGCAATTTGAAATAAAGAATACAAACGGATGAGGTTTGTTTCAGTGGAAGGAAGAAACAGAAACTTGTAATCCAACAGCAGAAAAGCTGGGACTGAAAGAAACTGGAAATGGGCAGGTAAGAGCAGGCGATCCTTTCTTAATCTGGTAACTGTTTGTATTTGAAGCTCTCATGTGTGCCTTTCATATTAAACACCACATTTGTGGGCATAATTACTTTGCTGTGCTTTCATAAGTCATCTTCAAATTCTTTAACCTCAGTGTTCTGAGTCTGCAATCATTTCCCAATTAATCACTGTAAACTGCCCGACAGCCTTTAACAGCCACTGTGATGAAGCTGGAATGAATCTATATGTTCAGTTCCAAGGGGCAGGTTTCAAACCCCCTTACTCTACTTTTAGCAGATGAAAGCAATAAAGATGGTATGGCATTTTGCTAAGACACCATTTCTACACCATTACTAAAATACTAACTTTTGTGGTCAGAAAGTATCACAACTGTCTACAGGCAACATCGAGAACTCTCATGATGTATGGGAAAAAGACACAAAGTAAGAAGCAGGCCTTGCTGTTCTGTGGGAGGAAAATGAGTAACTGGCTTTAAGGAAGTGTCTTAGGTAAAATTTAGTAGGAAGTGCTGGTGGAAGGAAGCTACTGTTGTTAGAAGGAAATGTCAGTGACTAGGTGAGTCTAATTCTGAGTAAAATGCTCAAGAGATTTGTTACCTCTTAACAAATCTGGGAAGAAAAATTGCTATGGTGCAATGATTTCCAGAAATACAGAAGAAAGAGAAACTGCACTCAACAGAGCAGTGTGTGGAGTAAACCTATCTGTCCATACATAAATTTTGTACTATCCTGCTGCTTAGGTAGGATTTGCATGTTGCGTAAGCTTGAACATAGCTCTTTCTATAGGTTTGATTTTCACCTACTGCCTGTGCTTCTAGCAGACTTTAATGTGCAGTGTTTAAGAAAGATGGTAAAGATTCTGTGATTAAAATACTGTAGTATTGGGTAAGGCACACTTGCCAGCATAAGCAAGAGTAGTATTACTGCGAAGGCTCTTCTTGGTATCGTACAATGGAGAAGACAGAATTGTCCTTCTGGAAAAGGAACGAAAACTACAAAATAATTGGTTTGCTGTCTGTCCCTCCCTCAAAGCCTGAGCAACCAGAAGATCTCACTGACTTCAGCATACTTGCTGAAAGAACTGTATTTCCTATAAAAGGAAAGGGGTTTTAATGGAGGTTCTGTCAATAATGTAAATTACTTCTTCCTGGTTTTCAAATATTTATTTTCTCACTTTTAATTAAGATGAGGCAAGAACGTGATAGGTAAGATACCCAAACTCACAAATCGTTGGTATTCAAAAACTATGAGAAATGCTTCTAATAGTGACAAGATTACAAAGCTGCAACTATAAAATATAATTGTTATATGGCATGACATTTTAGATTCTACTTGTGATTATTATTCTTCAATAATTTTATTTTTTAAAACTATACAAAGATGCAACATATTCCTATAGGAAATCAAAACTATATAAAGATGCAACATATTCCTATAGGAAATCACATTTTAAAATATGGGGAAATCTAGCTGTTCTGACATTTAAAGTGAGATTTTTTTTCAAAGCTGTCCCATGGGTTATGGAGATACAGGGAGTCCTAGCATTCAAATCCTGTAACAGGGTCTGAAAATGTGAGCCTAAACACAATGTTAGAAAACACAATAGGTCAGATTTCTTCATCAAGACAACTGTGCAGTGCTATCAATAGAATATTGCTCTGTTTCCTTAACCGAAAATTTGTTTCAATATGTGCCAGATGCTGCAAAAAATATTTAGATAAGTTATTCTCAGCATGGGCTACAAAGTCAGTCAGACCCTCAGCATTTGTTATGTTTCTGCTGCCTGGCTGTAAAGATGTCAAGGAACTTTCTCAGCTAATGCTGCTTACTAAAAAAGGTTTCTTTCACACAAATGCCCCATCCTGCAAGCTCCTGTGGTGCCTCTGAGCTTTTACTGGGAATTCATTTTGTTACCCTTGAGATGCTGAGCATCTGTATTGCTGATCCTAGGGCTTTGGGTACTGCTACCGTATAGTTATCCTTAACACAAAACATCCTGTGGTAAATAACAAATGAGGAGGAAAAAAATAAATATAGACAACACTACTGCAGACATTTTAGAATCAGATGAACTTGGAAATAAAGCATACACATACACATGCTATCCTCATCTTTATTTGTATGTCAAATTATTCTCTGTCTATGAGGAAAGCAGAATCTGTTAACGACTGACCTGTTGCTCAGCTAGCTATAAAGAAATCATTAACCTATTATGATGCACACATGCTGTTCCACCTGGCAGGAAGATGTTTCAATCTTAGTTTTTGACAAAGATTTCAAGAAAGACAGCATGCTCAACAGGAGGAAAATCAACTGAGGATGATGTAGAAGTAGGTGATTTTTTTTTTAAAGATCATTAAAGGAATCTTTAATGAATTAAAGGAATCTTTAATGAAAGCTGCTAATTATAAAGTGCCACAGAAAGAAATAGAGAATCCTGAGTACATTTTGGGTAGAGCAACGACATCCTTATGGTTCAAAATAAAATAAGGCTGTGTGGAAACCAGGCTGAGAATGCTAGAATCATAAGATTATGTGAGGAGGGCTGTTTTGTCCCAGAGCAACCTTTTCCCTCAGCCAGAAGAAGCTTAGGGCAGCAAAAGGTATATAGCAACTACCTCCACCCTGGGGCAGGCAGCTATTGCTGTTCAAGAGAGGGTCTCCCTTACCTTACTGCTGAAGTGCTTTGTCTTCATTTTCTCAAACTCCTGTTGGTCCCATGTCGCGACGGAGGGAAGACACAGTCGCTCAATATGAGTGATCAGCAGACTTCGTTTATTGTACCTTACAGTCACCTTTTATGCCTTGTTATAATTAGCTCATACATATTACAAAAGTTAAGCTCATTATTGGTTAGTTGCCTAAATACCAAGCCCACCCCTAGTTTCTCTTCTGTAGTTTTCTGTTCCCACCTGCAACATTCTTTTCCCACCAAAATCTTCCTGTTATTGTGTAACAAGGACAGCCAAAGACAGTGTATTTTGCTTTACTTCAGATAAGCTGAGAGCGATGTGCATTTTTGTCCAGCCAGCTGGACTATGTCTATGTGACCCTTTTCAGCTAGCCAGTTATCCACAATTCCCCCATTTTTATTTTGGGCGACATAGGCTTGGTTGACCATTTTCAATAACAGCGTTTTAACACAGGAAAATACACAGCCAACTTATAAAATCTCAGTTCAGAAGTATAATTCCTGAAATACTTGAAAAATAAAGTTAGCTTGAAGCTTTAATTTAGATGCTTTTTCTGTTCCAGTGATATAAAAAGTTTAAAAAATTCAAAGGTAATTTTAAAGTTCTGAACATGGACTAATGCAAGCTCAAAACCCCAAAAGAAACCAAACTGATGTTTGACTAGGAATATTTGCAAATATTTTAGTGGAAAATCCCTGACCATTAACAATTTTCTGTCCAAATAACAACTGCCCTTATGCAACCAACCAGTCCATACAATTTCTGAAGAATACCTCATTGATATCAAAGAATTAACAAAGGGGAAAAATTAGTTCTAAGCTATATACATTCATAAGTGTTTTTTTCAATAGTTACATACAGATTTACACACTAAGCCATAATGGCTTGTAGGTGATACACACAAGAAGAGTACGTTGCTTATCTGTCTGAATGTCTATGCTAAATTTGACAACTGTGCCACAAGCCAAGCCTACATGGGTGCTGTATGTTATGCACGTTCCTTAACGAACAGAAGTATAATAGACAAATTCCCAAGATCTAGTCCCCAACCTAATTATATTATTTTGTAGCCAATTAAGGAAAATAACACAAATGTGCATATCTACATGTGCACACACCTTTTAGTTCAGAACCAATCTGTGATAAAAGGCCTTAGCCTTAAGGCATCATCAAATCTTAACGAGTACAGTAATTAAAAATGCAGTCTTACTGTAAGTGCGATTTATGCTGACATTCCCTCAAATGCTACACGTGAGTATTTCTCACTCAACTGCCTCAAGGTAAAATAGTAGTATTCGTTAATATGTATTAAAAAATCATTAATTCTCTACAATAGCAGTTGACTTCCATAACACTATGTAAGCAAAAGAGGCCTAAGATGGGTTTTCTGAATACTAACAATTTATTTTAGACTGTCTAAACTCAGGTCTTGAAAGATTTCACTCTGCCAGACATAGAAACACTGTTGCACTCCAGTTGTGATATCCCTTTTCCCAAGTTGTCACATGCACATCTCGCTCAAGCAACATTATTGTCAAAGTTTCTCTCTGCTACATAAAAGCATGTTGCACTTGTAGATATAAAAGACAGCACCCTTACTTAGATTATTACCTTATTACCTCATAACTCTTAGTATACCTTGTATCTCTGATTACATCACTTCAAAAATTCACCAGAAGCAGATAAAACCACAGCCTCAGATTAAACTACACCTTAACTGCTGATTCAAATAAAGGCATTCTCTTCAGATATGCCTAATGCTTACAAATAATTTTGGCTGGTTTTGATCAAGAAAGTATTATTACAATAATGACCAAAAATAATAATCCCGTTTGCAAAATGCCTTTAAGCCAGCCTCCTAGTCCCAACCAATTTCCACATTCAGAATACAGCATAAATACAGAATACAGCATAAATTATCTCCATCAAGGCAAAAAGGCTTCTCTTTAAGCACAGAGATGTTTGATAGTTCAAGGCAGAAACCCATTTCTTGTAGGTGACATCTGAAGCACTTTTTTTTTTTTTTTTTTTTTTTTTTTTTTTTGTGGGGGTTTGTAATCAAGTCCGTATTTTTCCTTGAGAAGCTTAAGCTGTTCCTCTTGTTTCAGGAGTGTTTCCAACTCTGATTTGTCGACTAGGTCCGTATTTCCCAAAGATATCATACATTTCCTCCGCTGTGATTTCATACGGCAGGTTCCGAATATAAAGGGTCCGATTGACCTCTGGGGGCAGCCAGATGTCAGCTCGCTTGGCCGCTTGCATCGCCATGGCGCCGATCGGAGCGGGGGGGGGGTGCCGCCTTGGAGAGAAGCCGCGGCCGGGAAGGGGCCTGCCGGGCTGCGCCGCCACTCGCCGCTGCCGCGGGGGTCCCGGATGCTATCCCATACGCTAATAACCCGGGTAATGCCTTTTTACAATCTATGTCCCGAACGCTCCGCTTTTCTAAAAAGCATATGAGCGAATCGTACGTCGCTTGTCTCTCCATACCTTCGCCAGCGCTGTTGCAGCCTTTGCGAGACTTCGGCGACGCGTGGCCGGCGGGACCCTCTGTAGGTGCTCCCGGGCGCGGGGACTGTGCCCGTCCGCCTCCTGCGCTGCTTTCGGCACCGGTACCCGAATCTCCGTCGAACCGTGGCTCGCAGGTTCAGCCCTCTCTAGGGTCCCTGTTCGGGCGCCATTTGTCGCGACGGAGGGAAGACACAGTCGCTCAATATGAGTGATCAGCAGACTTCGTTTATTGTACCTTACAGTCACCTTTTATGCCTTGTTATAATTAGCTCATACATATTACAAAAGTTAAGCTCATTATTGGTTAGTTGCCTAAATACCAAGCCCACCCCTAGTTTCTCTTCTGTAGTTTTCTGTTCCCACCTGCAACATTCTTTTCCCACCAAAATCTTCCTGTTATTGTGTAACAAGGACAGCCAAAGACAGTGTATTTTGCTTTACTTCAGATAAGCTGAGAGCGATGTGCATTTTTGTCCAGCCAGCTGGACTATGTCTATGTGACCCTTTTCAGCTAGCCAGTTATCCACAGTCCCACTTGATCTTTTGAGTTAGAGTAATCCTTTCCTTGTGTTTGCCAGACAATAGAAAGTTGGGAGGGGTGAATGATACATCAGAGGGTTGTGTCACCCTTTAGAGGGATCTGTACAAGCTGGACAATTGGGTCAAAGAGGTCTCATGTTGTTCCGTGATGGGAAATAAGAAGTCCTTCCTGTGGGAAGGGATAGCCAGCCCCATGCACAAATATGGACTGGGAGGCAACTGTCTGGAAAGTAGCTCTGCAGAGAAGGACCTGGGGTTCTTGGTGAACAACAAGTTGAACATGAGCCAGCAACATGCTCTTGCGGCAAGGAGGACCAATGAGCTCTATTAGGCAGAACATTGCCAACAGGTCAAGGGAGTGATCCTTCCCCTTTACTCAGCACTGGTGACACTCATCTGGAGTTCTGGGTCCAGTGTTTGACTCCCTGGTACAAGAAAGACATGGACTTATTGGAGCATATCCAGTGAAGGGCTGTGAAGACGATGAAGGGACAGGAACATCTCTCCTATGAAGGAAGGCTGAGAGAACTGGGACTGTTCAGCCTGGAGAAGAGAAGACTCAGAGGAGTCTCATCAATATACATATATATATATATACCTGATGGAGGGTGTAAAGAAGTCAGAGCCAGACTCTTCCCAGTGGGGCCCAGGTAGAGGGCAAGACGCAATGAGCACATTAAAACACATGAAATTACCCTTGACTGTAGACAAATACTTCTTTTTACTCTGAAGGTGGTCGAGCACAGGCAAAGGTTTCCCAGAGACATTGCAGAGTCTCCATTCTTGGAGATAATTGCAAACTGGTTTGGACATGCCTCTGGGCAAGCTGCTCTAGGGGACCTTGCTTGAGTAGGCGGGGTAGACTAGATGATGCTAAGAGTTTCCTTCCAGCACAATCCATTCTGTGGTTCTGTGTTCTGCTGTTGTAAAATTCTTCTTAGGTTAATATTGTGTTCAGATAACAGAGAACTAAAACAACTCAAGAAAAAATGTTTGGCCTCAGTATGGATTACTTGACTTCAGAATGAAAATAGAAAATGAAGAAAGTATAGGTAATATATAGAGTTTGTTTTGTATATGGTATGTGAAAAGAGTTATCCTAAGCATGCAACTGCAATGTGGAATTCCCTAGCATAGTAAGAAGCATTGTTGTATTTATTTAAAAATTCTGAAATGAAAGTTGTATGAATTTTTTCATACATCGTAAGGACTGGTAAGTTCCATATTTTTGTTGGAATATAAGAGGAATATTTTATACGGCTAACTGGATAACTGTCAGAGTGGCAGCAGACAAAGCAAGCTTGATTGTGCCAATCATTTTGGGGATCTGCTGAAATAATTCCTCAGTTTTTAAAATCCAGCCCCATGGACAAAAAAAGATGTACCAAATTTTTATGTGATTTATCACCATAATTAAATCTTTAAGAAACAGTACAAGACTAATATGGTCCTTAGTATAGTTTGCAAGAAGTCAGGGGAGGAGCACCAGGTTATCTGATGTGAGCCATTAGAGTTCAGTGATGTACTGTATGGCGCAAATTGGTCAGAACTTGGGAAAATAGAGAAATAAACCAATTTCTTAAAAGCGTAAATGATTTGGAATAGAATGAAATGAGTGCATAATCTAAGAAGCTGAAAGGATCTCTGGGGCACAACTAGAGAAGGATAAAAGTAATTAAATTTCTACCTACTAACTATAGGTGCAGCAGAAAGCTGCAGGTAGCTGTACTTCTGGCTCAGGAGCCCTCTGTGTCATTTCAGACAGAAAACTCGCTGTGAAGTCAGAGGAAATAGGCACATCTCATTCAACAGAAGAAAGTTGAGAAACAGAAAAAGTGTTCCAAACCAAATCTAAAACCCCCACTTATTTTATGCCTGAAATCTTTAACTGTAAGGCTGGAGGAAGTACTTGGTAAAACCCAGGAAACTGACTTGGTGTGTGGATTAACTGTATGAGCGAGCAAATAGAAGTCTAGAAAATAAACTGAAACAGTATGACTACAAAACAGCATGTTGGTTCAGAAGCTATGTATGACACCTTAAAAAAGATTTCAAGCTTTCAGTCTCAAGAAAAGACATGGAAAGGAGTTGAAGCCATTTACTAAGGGTAGGGATAGTCTCAATAATCTGCAGAACAGAGCTAACCCCCACTCCAAGTAGTCCATGAATCATGGCAAAAAAACCCACTCCACCTTAAAAAACGGGTTAAGGAGAGTAGCTTGTAAGGTTCGATGCAAATATGACCAAGTATGCACACTTGCTAGTCACTGTACTGAATGTTTAAACTTTGCATATGCAGGGACCCCAAAGAACTAAATAACTGTATCAGAAGTGAACATTTTCCATGACCTACAATAGGAAAAATGCTGGAAAAGATGTTTAACTTAAACTCTTTCACTAGGCTTGATTGATAGCAGGGTTTTGGTATGGGTAATTAGAGAAACAAAGTTTGTGTCTTTGCATGTTCAATATTTACTTAAATAGATGCTATTTTCAGACTGTCTTTTTGGTTATGCTTTGCTCTGCGTTGTGCATAAAAAGTCTGATGTCACAACAGCTATTAAGTCTGATGTCAGAACAGTTATTAAATCTGATGGTGTTTTACACTATGGGGAAACAGTTCAAAGTGTGATAACAAAGAATGAGCAACTTTTGAAATGTTCAGAGTGTAGGCTAATACTATAGAAGTAAGAATTTTTAAAATCTATGCAATAGAAACAACATACCTGGGAGAGAGGTTAGCATAGCAAAGGTTGGAGCTAGGTGAGCTATGAGTGAGCTCTCAAAGATGCTTGTTCTCAAACACAAGAGTGGCAAGCAAAGATTTCTTTGAAGTAGTGAACTGTGGAGGATGACGTGTCTAATTTGGCTGCTAGCAATCTGAGGGTGCTCTGGTGCAAAAGTCTCTAACTTTTTTATCTATAGCAGATAAATATCTTAATAAAGAGCATAAGGAGCTAAAGGCACAATATCTGAAATAGTTGGAGAGTAAATTAAAGAACAAACTGACTATAGACATATGTCATAGCAGGTCTGATAGAGTCCTTTGAAAAAATTTGGTTTAAAAAGAAAGAGCAAGGGAATTCTACATAATGAGCTATCACTAACACTGTTCATCAATAAGCTCAGATAGAGTCTTTGGTCTTGGTCCTCTGGGATAAAATATTTCATGCCTTTTTAATAGGCATTCAGTGTAAATGAACACAACCCAATTACAGGACTTGTCAGGTAAATAACAGAGTAAGGTTGTAGAGATTTATTTATTTTTTAGCTACATATGTATGATTTTCAAACTGAATACTAATCTGGAAGAGAAACCATAATGTAAATGCATGCTCTGGAGAATTTTGTGTAAAAGGACAGCTGAGATACATTATCTACATGTCAATCTGTTACAACAATAAATCTGTTTGGTCTTCCATGAAATATGGAATACTATTACCAGAAATATTGCAAAGGATGAGACATACTAAAGAGTCTATTTAATTCATAGGGTGTGGAGAGCAGCACATTTGTAGAATCTTTTATCAGTTAAGAAGTAATATCTGAGTAAGAAAGGATTTTTTTTTGGAGGCAACTGGGTAGCGATTCCTAAAATACTCAAGTAAAGAAAACATTACTTTTATTTTTTAGATATGTTGACAGAACAATCGAAGTTTTAAAGTGAAGGAACAAGGATGCTCTACATCCCCACAGTACAATATCCAGGCTAGTACAAATTGGTTGGGGTTATCCTGGCATAATAATCTTTATCGCATGTCCCAAAGGGAAATCTCTGTTCTTTTGTTTTCCCTTGGGATTTAGAAATAATATGCAAGAGAAGAGACCGGATGACTTCCCTACAAGACACAGGGTATTATTTGTTATTAAGCCCTCTTATGCTGTAAGCTGTCCTCAGCAACCTGACTGAATGGTGCGACATAAGGGGCTCTGCCCTTCTTTCCTGCATCGGGTGGCTAGCCCTGCTGCAGAGTTAAGGTCTGCAGTATACAGTTCAGTATCAGGGAGACCACTCTGTGTTCAGTTTGTGGTGGGTTAGCCTTGGCTTGCTGCCACGTGCTCACGAAGCCACTTTCTTCCTTCCCCCTCCCTCTTCACTTGACTTGGAATCCTCTCTCCCACAGTTGCTGTGCAGCATTTTGTGTCCCTTCTTAAATGTTATAGCAGAAATGCTGCCACTGTCACTGATGGGCTCAGCTTTGGCCAGCAGTGGGTCCATCTTGGAGCCGGCTGGAACACACCCTCTGCAACACAGAGGTAGCTCTCACAGAAGCCACCCTTGCAACCCCCCTGCTTCCAAAACATTGCCACCTACACTCCATACATGGTTCTTTCTACATATCCCACAATTCTTTAAGACTCCCAAACAGATGTCTGAGGCTTATTTATGGAAGAAAAAATCTAGGCCAAGGCAAGCGAAGAAACATGAAATGATGGTCCAGCAAAATTTGCTCTCAAATCAATATAGCTCTCTGTTTATTAGCCAAAAAAGTATCCAGAATCCTAAATAAAATGTTGCTTCTTGCAACCAACCTTATGTGAGACTTGCAGCACTAAAGAAGAAATCAGTACAGGTTATTTCATCTCCAGTATCGATATACGTCATACCTAACACAGCAATATCTAACAGAGAAGTACTCTTTAGTGATTGGAAGCAGAATGCTTGCAAAGAAATATGAGCAAAGAAGCTTGCTGTTTGTGCTGCTGCAAACATGTTTGAATTTGTAATCACTCCTCTGCAGTTGAAATAAGGTACCTGAAGTAGGAGGCAGGGTTGGAAGATGTTAAATATTGTTGTATTACAGCACCAGTCGAAGGAAAGCTGGACTGTGTCACCTGCTGATATTTTGTTTAAGAGAAAAGCAAAACCAAGCAGACCCTTCACAGGATTACTTTTAGGTTGCAAGTCCTCCTGAGCAGAAATTGTAATTTGAATTTGTGTAGTGCTTAGTAAGATAAGACATTGATCTCTAAGTAGTACCACTATAGTTTTCATCTCAAAGAATAATATATTTTTCCCCAGAAATCCAGGAAAATTAAAAAATGATGAAAGGAATACTTAGCACTGACATAAAAACAAGCTTCATCATTTTCACTTCATGTCCTAGGTCATTAATCTGGCTACAGAGCACAACACAAAAATTAATGTCAAATAACATTAATTCTTTTTAGAAAAGGTAGTATCTTAACAAAATTCTGTAGAGTACAAATGGGTCATCTCCTAGAGAGGAAACTTTTATTCCTTGTAATTACCTTAATCTTAAAGAAGACATTTATTTTATTTTCTGTGCATTTTCATGTACAACTGCTGTGGGTTGACCTTGGCTGGAGGCCAGGTGCCCACTGAGCTGCTCTGTCACTCCCTTTCTCAGCAGAATAGGGAAGGGAGAAAATAACACAAAAAAACCTCTGCATCAAGATAAAGGCAGTTTAATGAAGCAACAGCAAAAGTCACAAGCACGGAAGTGAAGGAAAATAAAATATGCTATATTCTACTTCCCATCAGCAAGCAATGTTTGGCCACTTCCTGGGAAGCAGGGCTTCAGCATGCATAGTGGTTTGTCTGGGAGACAAATGTCGTAAATAACAAATGCCCCCCACCTTCCTCCTGCTTTCTTATCTCATATGGTATGGAATGTCCCATTGGTCACTTTGGGTGAGCTGTCCTGGCTATGTCCCCTCCCAAGATCTTGCCCACCCCCAGCTTACTGGTGGTGGTGGTGAAAAAGGGTTGGAGAGCCAGCCTTGGTGCCTTACGGGCACTGCTCAACAGTACCAAAACAACACCAAAACCCCAAAAGGGTTACCCCCACCTTTCTAGCTACCAATACAAAGCACAACATTATAAGGGCTACTATGGGGCTTAGCCAGACTCAATACAGCAACAATGAAAACTTTGTTTGTCTCCATTTTCCATATAACCATTGCCTTCAGTCAAAGATTATTAATGATGGCAGCAGAGAATATGATAGGCCTCTTGAAGGAGTTTCCATAGTCTTTGAACTGTAGATTTAACTCATACAAAGCTGTAATTTTTGCCTGAAATCTTTGCTGCAGTACGCTTTGGCTGTGGTAGTAAGTTTGGTTATCTTACATTACATTTTCAGAACAGGAGAAATTACTAAAATTGAAACCTAGATATTTTTAAGTTAAAAAGCACTCTTTTCAAAAGTTACTTCCAAAATATTGACGTTCCAAAACGCTAGAACTTCTTGAATTCAGTTCTTGGTGAGCTTTACTTGGGGTAGATATTTTATATTATGGCAGAATGACATACTGTGGGAGTATTGTTAAGCACTTGCTTTAGCCTTACAAGGCCAGGCTTCTCAGGCTCCTTCTATGGAGAGTGAGCAGAGTGCTCCAGGGAAATGGTGGGTTCCTTAGTCAGGGTCCTGTTCTGAACCTTTCCCTAAGGATGCACATCTCTCCTTGTGACCATGGAGAGTTTCTAGAGAGTTGAGGTTTTGAAGTATAAAGTCAGCTTTTAAAAAATGCTTTCTATCCTTATGAACTGCAAAGTACTTACAGTAAAAACTCAGACTGTTTTCTGGTAAAAATGGGTTTTTTTCCTCTGGTCCCATAGAGTCAATCTCTTATTTAATCTATGTATACATATCAAAATGCATATATTTATTGTTGCATAAGTTACATCTTCATGTTTTCTGCCCTTAGCTTTGAAATAAGTTTTGTGTTGTAGGTTTTTTTTGCAACTATCCAAATGATGAAAATTTCATGTGATTTGCTTCTATGAATTAAAACTGTGCATACAATCTTAAAGCCAATAGCCAAGTCTTAATTCACTCAGCATTATAAAATTTTCAAGTATCCAAAAGAACGAATTTGGCAAACACTTTATGTAGAACAATGGTTGAAGAACACTATGTCTTATTAGTAAAAGCAGAACTAATCTCTTTGTAAGTTAGTACAGCACTAAAAGTGTAGTTTTGATTAGTACAATATTATTTTTGTCCCATGATCTTTTCTCACATGTTGTGGAAAGGCAATTGTTTGCATAGTTATCCGTTCATGATACTCAATATTTACTTGTCAAAGGGCAAAAAACCCTGTAACAATGAGAAATAGATGTGGTTTTAATTTTTCTGGTTCTGCTTGTTTAATAAACAGGGGTTGTAATCCCTGGGGGGGGGTAGGGGTGGGGTGGGGAGGGAATATTTGCTTCTCTATAAGCAAATGATAGACAGATTGAAAAAAGAACACAGTTGCCACCCACAACTTTTTCAGAGCTTGGAGAAATACCAATAATTCCATATACATATACACAACATATTACATATATGTACTTATATTCCATATACATATATATATATGGAATATACAGAAGTTTATAAAGACTTAATTTTCAGTAATTAAGGAAACAATATTTTCTAGTGAATAAGAAAAAAATATCGAAGTGCATGGAAGACATCTAAATTGCAGGGCAGTAAGCTAGAGTGAAAACTTGGTGCACATTAAATGTTCTATGGCATATGTAATTTCCTAGATATACACACAGGGAAGACTGAAGCAAAAAATAATGCTTTAAAATATGAAGTTCGAGGAGCACATGATTAAGTCTGTATGATGAAGAAAAAGCAGAAGGTTACCATTTTGGGGTCACACAGTTTCTGGTTACAGCATTTGAACCCCATTTACCAAAAAAACCCCAAGTTCTGACTCTTGCAACAGAGAATTATAAAAGTGCATCTGGTGAGATCTGTACTTCAGAGAACAAATGCATCCTTTCCCATTTTATCTGCATTAAATATTTCTGAGGTCACACTTAATCAGACAAAGGTGAAATTAAGGTTATGCATGAAAAAGCTGTTGATTTTTATGGAAATTAAGCCTAAATGGTGTATGGAACATTTTTCTAAGAGAAAACAACTTTAATGCAAAAGACCAATTTTTGAGTCAGAGTGGTCTTGTAGTTGTGAATAAAAGGAGAGCTTGGAATTACAATCAAATGATGAATAATTTTCTATATTTTTCTGTAAAAAAGGACTTTAAAATTGTGAATTTTAACTGTAGGGATGAAATTCTTACAGAAAGTTATTTCTGCTCATCTTTTTTAAAGTGAATATCCAACCAATCTCCCTCACTGATTTCTAGGGGAAGTTATGCATCCAAGTATGGACTTTACAGTAGGTACCCTGCCATGAATATTTGAGAACTTAAACTCTGACCTGGTCATAGTGATGAGGTAATTCTGAGATTTTAGAGAAGACAGCTCTCCTTAGATAAAATCTCACTCTCCCCTTTTAGCTTTCTACTGGTGTCCTTCTGAAAGGACTTGATCTTCCCTGCTACCACGGAATAGAAATAAGAAATGAATCCTTTGATCATTTGGTTCTTAAATAGAGCCTGCTTTCATTCTTACATGGTTGGAAATTTAAAATAGAAGTGCCAGAAGTATCTTATGTGAAGAAAATCAAGTAAGTTACGGTGGCCAAGATTGTATTAGTCCTGAAAGAGGCAGATAATACTGGTCATAAAACTGTGGAAAAGCTTTCAGTGAATCTTGAGTGCACATGTTGGGGAGAAGACCACACCTATTTTTCCCTCCTGAACTGCAATGTGTCACTTAATGGCGTGTTTAAATTTGATGAATTTCCAAAGGAACGTTCTGCTCATCTATGACATCTATCCCATCACCCTAAGGTCTTTTTCTCTGTAATGAATTCATCTGGGTGTGATACACAGCAAACAAATTCTTGCAGTGCAACAGTATTCAAGGTATCTCAGTGTTTCTCAGTGATTTTCTTTGTGTTGACTTATAATGACTACCAGCACAGATTTTGTCTTCTCCAATAAGTTAATTAACTTTTGCCATGCATGAAAATTGACTAAAGCATTCTGCAGCAAAGTGTGGGAAGGTTGGGAGGAATGATTTGAAGTCTTTTTCTGTTAAGTTCTTAATCCATTTCTCCTTTTTCTAGGAAATGCACTGAAAATATATTACAGATTTTCTTTTCCTAGCACACAGCTTTATATCATTGTTGAGGAGAAAAACATGGAACCAAAAGTGTTCAAGTATATTGTGACAAACTAGAGTAGACTTAGATCAGCTGTTAATTATAGATATTATTTAAAATTAATTCTTTACCTTTTTTGTTTGCTATTGGTGGAAATAAGAATTTTAGATAAATTTTATAAAAATATTTAACAAAATCTCTAAGTTACTCATTTTCCATGTAAAATTGGCTATTATTTTTATTGTGTTGCTGAATATACAAATGGGATGATTTTCATGTTAATGACTGAGTGAATTCAAGTACTAGATGCTTTTTAATATTTTAAAACAGATCTCTGGAGAACTCACTTGTACTGAAATTTATGACAGGCTGGAGGTGGCTTTATTTTCCTCTGTATTTGTCCATGTAGCAGTAACAAATGACCTGATTGAATGAATCACAGCAATGTCAGCTCTGCACTTTTATTTTTAACTGTGCAATCTGTTGTGATTTGAGGACTGAATTGTAGAAATACATCTTGTTATGCAGGAAAAACTCCTGTGTCACATGGCCAGCGTTCACCTGGAGGGTGTACATGACAAAACACTACAGTATATGTATTACAATTAAAAAATACCACATGGAGGAGTAGGAGCAAGTTAATGACATCAGGATAGATTTACTTGTTCTTTATTCTGATCTCCTTCTCTAGAGATTACATTGCTTAAAACTAAAATAATTTAAATAAACATCTGTGCATTATTTATATCTGTTTTGCTCTCTCTTTCATAATTTTAAGATTCCCCACATTGTGGTAGGATCTTCCTGGCAGGGAGGAAGATGTGGTCATCTACTCACCAGATGTTCAACCCTGCTGCAAAGAGTGGGGAAGGAGATAGCATGATGAAGGATGAAATTGCAGTATTCAAGTAATGCAAATGTTTTCCTGAGATGTACTCTTCTTAAATATATTTTTTTTTCTTTTCTTTTTTTTTTTTTTTTTTTTTTAGAATAAGGTTATTGAGGGTCTGCAAGCTGTTACTCATTTTTAAAGGTAGCATAGATATTTGCTTTAAGGCAATAACAAAATGAGATTTGCCCAAACAGTTTTGTGGGCATTTGATATCTTGGACTTAGCAATTTGAATGCAATTTGGTTAGCTCCCCACCATTCTCATACGGAGGTGGAACCCATGTGCAGTCTAGGAGCATCAGATGTTCTGGTGTTCTTTTAGCTAATTTTAGTAGTTTTAAAGAGTAAATTAGTAAAGAAAGAGTTTTGTTTTAAAAGACTTTATATCTAATAACATATCTACTTCATATATAAGATTGGAAGCTTTAAATAAGGGAAAAGCAGAGGGGATATTTGCATTAGAAAGAATAAAGAACAATAACTCTTATCTGTTGCTAGCACATTGCTTTCCCTAAAACATTCTGTAAATACCTTCATTCATGTCTGGACCTGACACACAGTATATTATCTTTTGCTTAATTAGCGGTGTTTTCAGTCTCTTCTTTTCCTGCAGTGAAAACTCATTTCTAAATTTTATGAGGTGTCAGACTTCCTCTAACAGTGTGAAAAAACAGCTTGAAGGCTCTAAGTAAAAGGTTTTAGGCCATGATTGACACAGTATAGTAGGTCATATGCTCCCTGACAAGCAGTAAATTCTGAGCTATACCACAAAATACAGGTGTTTCTATGGAAGATTCTGACTGGATAATTTGTGAGCATCAGCCTATATATCAAGTGCAGCAGAATGTAAATGGCTTGTGGAAAATCTTTCTTTGCTAGATATGTCCAGGAAAGAGAGGATGCTGTATGTGTGGCAATGAATTATATCTAACCAATGGAAATGGGGATTGCAGCTTACACTGATGAAAAGCACAACCATCACTCAGACAGACTTTGACAGGACCTTCCAATCAAAATTCCACTTTCTGGCCCTGGCCAGGTTTAATTTACAGAGACACACACATACGCAAAGTTTGAAACACTTTTGATGAACAAATCACATCCTCACAAACTAAGTTGGCAAAAGACCCTGTTGGAAATGACTGTTTCGTAAGTGTACCCAGTCTACGACATGATGGAAATGTGTTTGCATAAACCACTTTGTAATATACTGTCAGAATGCTTTTATTGACAATTAGGAGTTTTTCCCCCTGATATTCTAATACAAATGATACTTTGCTACCATGCAGATGTGATGGTTTATATTTTCCTGGGTATTCTGGAGCAGTTAATGATGGGTAGACAATTTCTGCTGGTTCAAATTTTGGACTCCCAGCAGTGTGAGGAAAACTGCTCCTCTGTACCCTGCTTTTCTGTGACATGCATTTTCTGCTTTCTCTTTGGTATAATTAAAGCTATTTGCATGAAAAGAGAGGGTTGCGGAAGAGGTGGACTTAGAAATCCACCTACTCTTGCTGTTTACTCTTTGCATAAAGTCATAATCCCTGATGAAGTAATCAGCATTTCTGCAATTACAAATCATGGAGTTGCACAAAGGAAGCTGCGCTTCAGGGATTCTGATCAAAAAGGATTCTGAGGGCTGTTACCTGGTGGCTGAATTCAACGGGAACTGGATACAGCCAGCATTTCTCACTATCAGACCTACTTTCCTGAAGTCAACCAGTAAAATTGCCATTGTTTTCAGTGAAGCAGAATGATACCTCAAATGAGAAAAAGGAAATGAATATTGAAGAAACAAAGATGCTTCTTTCATGCAAATTACTTTACTAACAAATAAAAAAGGAAGAATTAGAACCAGGAAATATAGGAGATAAAGAGAAACTGTTGTCTGAATTAATGCCTTTCAAATTTTCCAATGAGGCATTTAGTAGCAATGTTCATTATACTTTGATAATTATTTGGAGCGTTCTCCCTCAGAAACTGGTAGTAGTGAAAGACTGTACCATGGTTCAGTAGTTAGGGATTCTTTTACACCATTATGCAAAAAAGAATAAAAAGGGTTTTTTCTAGGGGGAGGGCTGGGAACCTGTGAAATAAGCGAGCTCAATTAGGGAAAACCTGAAGTTAACAGGAGTGAATTGTGTAGGATATGTATATTTTAAATTAGCTGACTGCAAAAGAATAATCCAAATTAAATTAAAACTAAAAAAGCAACACTACCACCCCACCTCCCCCAAGCCTAAACTGTAAAATCTTTCCTAGTGGTCTACCCACCACAATATAAGTAAAAGCAAAATGCAAGTAAAATAGGTGGTGTATATCCAGTGGATATTGTAGAAGTCAGTGTTTGTGAGCTGTTGCCATGCAGTAACAATAATGTTAATTAAAAGTCTTGCCTTCAATTTCTGTTGCCACAGTTTTGTAAGTTACTCGAAGCTGGCTGACTCCTGAGACTGTAGCTTGTGTGAACAACAATATCTGTTTCCACTGAGCTAATTTTTAAATTGTACCCAGGTTATGCATGAATTTAGTCAATATTTTGCACTATAAGGCAAGACAAAATAGTACATACTGACGAAACTGTATCTGTCTTAATTATTGCCAGAGAAGAAAATGGTGTATGCACAAAGTTCAATGTTTAGTGCCTAGTGGGAAGTTCTTAATAATGGTATCTATTGAGACAAACTGATTTTTTTTCCCTGCTACATTTTTATAAAGATGTACTGCTTGATATTAGATGTCAAGTTAAGGGGGGAAAAAATTTAATAGTGTAATATTCTTTTAAAAATCAGATCTATGCAAAGAAATATATTATTCCCTTTATTTTTTTTTTCCTGTCATTAATTTGCTCAGAGCATTTATTAGAGTCTACCTATTTTGTTTCAACTTGACCCAGTCAAAGCAGTTTAAAGACATTTACAGTGATGAAGAGGGAGCTTCAATTAACCTTCTTGGCTGAGATATTTGATATGCATGAGTTACTATATAACGGCTTAATTATCTAATACTCTTTGTAAAAGATTTCTAATAAAGAATGGAATTGATTTATATATTATGAGAGCATAATAATTTATTTAATTTCTCATCAGATTTCTTTTGCCAAAATGTATGTAAATTACCTAGCAACCCATGGAACCAAGACAATAGTCAGGACCTGACAACTTTCTAACTGTATGTGTGTTTTGATAACTTTGCTTTGAAGGAGAAGCAAAGCTGCTGCTAACTAATAACCAAGTACTATAAAACTGCACTGCAGGTCAGAACTCATTAGAGCTATAGAGATGTATGTTAATCTTTTTTCTAGAGATTCATTGTCATAATTCGTACCATAATAGATAAGAGATAGACTAAAATGATTTCATTTTTTAAAAATTCATTTTACAGGTCCTAAGTTGATATTACAAATAAATATATGTTTAAATGATGTGATTTACCCCTACTGTTTTTGTGACATTAGAATTAATGTATTCATCATCTTTAATTAGAATATAAATATACATTTTTTCTTAAAGATTACATACTTGTGAAATAGAACAAAGGAGTAGATATGGGCTCAACTAAGGAATAAACAATCACAGTGTTTCAGGCTAAGTTTTGGCTTATCTCAGTCCTGACGCAGTCTAAGGCCACCCCTAGCATGGAATGAGCAGATTCCTTGAGTACTTGGTGGCCCATTACAACAATACTAGTCAAATAGTAAAAAAACCAAAGTAGTTTGTTTTTACTGGATCAACTGTCAAGGCTTCTTAATGAGAAAGATAATTATCATATTACAAAAGAGAAAACTAAGGAACTGAAGAATTGAATGACTTCTTGAAGGTACAAACAGAGCCAGCAACAAAGAAAGGCACAAGAATTGTGGTTTGATTCACCAGTTATCTGTATTACATAGGTTTTGCTCCCCTAGGGCTGCCACATTTTGGTTGTGGTGTTAGGGGAACTGAAAGGGTGATGTGGGGTTTTTTTGTTGTTTTTGGGGTTTTTTTTTTTCCTTGGTGGAAAACATTCGAATCTATGAACTGTATTTTTGAAAAGAGTTTTCAAAAAAAGCCAGGACATTAGTCAGCAGATGAAAAGATGGAAACATCCAGGGAGAAATCTCTGCTGAATTTGATGTGAAATTTGCTATTGACTTTGGGGAATTCAGGATTTCACCATAAAGTGGCAGTAATAAAATCTCCAAAAACTAGAAAAGGATAGTTCAAAGCTGAAATTTAGGAAGAAGTTTGGGAAATGAGTAAGGAGCAAGAAGGAAGTAGAAAATAATGAATTCAGGACTGTAAGCAAGAGTAGACTTGCATGGAGTTCTAAAGGTGGGAATAAATGAAACAAAGCAGTCTCTCATCTCTAAGACAAGGTGAAGATTAATATTTTTGCATGAAGGCTTGTGGTTTTTTGCTCTTTTGAAATGTATTTTCCTCTCCAGTAAAAAGCACAAAGCTAATAAGCATAAATCCTTGTAAGACAAACACAGATAAACAGGGTTTGCTAAAATTTGCCATGAATGACTTCTCATTTTCTAGAAAAATACAGACTGTTTTGTAATTTAGACGTTTTGCTCAATTGTTAAGAAATTTCTTACATTGTGTTTCAGCAAAAAAGCCCAGAGTCTTACCATACAATGCAACTATAAAGCATCACCATTCCCTTCCTTTCAGGACACAACGTTCATTATGTTTTGACCTAGTTGCTGCAGGTTGACTCCACCCTTGAGGTCCCAATAAATGTCTTAAGTTCTCTTTATGATCAAGAAAGGGCACTTTGCCTCCAGCAAGCAGGCTGTCTCATCTGTAAATTGGTATGCAGGCTAGGAAGGATGACCCGGGGTGGGGTGAAGCTTTTGCCCAGCTGTTGGCAAGAGACTGGTGTTCAACTAGGTTTTTGCATATTTTTTACTTTATTTACTCCAAAATGTAGACATCTAATTTCTGATTAAGTTATATTTTAAATGCTTAAGTGTCATCTTGGATATCACCTGAAAATAAAATAGAGAATGTGGATTATGCTATCCATTTGTACATTGTAAAGCAAGGAGGTAATTACCTCCATTTTATCAAAACTGAAGCTGTCAACAGTAATCACTTTCAGTGTAGGACTCAAATGTTAGGCATGAACTAGAATTTCTTTGTTAGAATGTTTCAAATTGTATTTAATATGTATTTTTCGTAAGCATTTCTTATGCATCACAGTGCCTGTCTGTGTTACAAGTTCATGCAAAACTAATGATGGAGTTCTTAATGTGTTGATTGGGTTTACAGCTTTTCCATCTACAAAGAGTATGAGTAGAAAAGGCTAGATTTCTGGAAAAAAACCCCTTGCTTAGCGAGTCAATGCTTTGGGAATAGTATAAATCTGAGATACCTTTATTTGAACTGGAAACCGACCTTCATAACTCAAGAACAGCTTTAATCTGGCTCAAAGTAAAGAGCAGGAAATGCCCAGGATATTTACACTTCTGTAGTAAAAAGTTTGAATTCACATAGAGAAATTGAAATTATCTAGGATAAGATTCATGGTACTTCAGTCCAGGAGTCTCATTCCTAGACTAGTCAATGAAGACTTGTTTAAAAGTAAGCGTCCATGCCATCCTAAACTATGAAGTAGGTCACCGATACCCACTATGGTAATAAAAGCATTATGGTAATTACGGGGGTGGGGAAGCAGAAGTTTTAAAACTGAATAAAGTTTTGGAATACTGACCAAGTAATCTGGGATCAACTGAAAAAAAGTGATTTTTCACTGACATGTTTGCTTTAAAGTTGAGTGATTTTTTAATATTTTTTTTCAGATAGTGATTGTCTCAATGAAATAAAAAAAGTTCTGACAATATTTTACCAAACCAAGCCTTTTCTCTATTACGTTTCAAGTGTTGGAAGTAAGGCATGGGAAGTAATTGTAAGACAAAGCTCCAAAAGTTTTGAAGGATAACCTTGATGAAAAGAAAAAAACAATCCCACTGAAACTTCTTAGAAGAGGTTTGCTGTCACCAGAGCAGCTTTACTTTCAGGCACCATTGACATGTTCAGTTTACTAGCTTTAATAGAGCCATATCCTGGGAATATCTGTCTTTGGATGCTGAGAATATATGACATTGTTAACCAAACTCTTGCGGAGCTCAGTAACTTTAATCTTCATTTTTCCCAACCAACTGCAACTTTCTAGTAGCCATAAAAGAAGAAAAACATTATTTACTTAATGAGGCCCTTTCTGGGTCTGTTAGCATGACATAAAAAGGGGTGATTATTTTTTTCCTCCAAAAGTTCACCAAATATTTATCAGTTTTTTCCAGTAAATTCTAGCAAAATGTGATGAATTCATGGAAAAGAACTTGACCAGAAAGAAGAAAGAAGAAATGCCAACACACTGAAATACCATGGGTTTTTTGTGTGTTGTTACAATCAATATGCAGGTGACTGAAATGATGAGAAAATAGTTGTATTCTTGCAGTTGACAATTTTTCCTCCCCCGTCATCATGCTGTGTCATACTATGAAGCTTTACAATGCTGATACAGTTCCTGTAGGTTTGCTTAATGGTAAACATGCAAAAATCACTCAGCAACAGCTTAGAAAAAAATATCAAAAGGTCTTTGTTTGGTGGCAGAGTTAAGTTTCTCCTCTGACAACTTCAAGCAACAGGAATGCAGAAATGGAACTTTCTCAGTCAAAACACTGAGCAAAGTTTAGGCACATCCAGGTATGTTCAGGATACAGAGTTAATTTAGCAAGCTACGTGGCAACATTACAGCAGATATACAAGCTGACAAAGGTAAACTAATATTTTTGAAATCAGAAAACTTTCGTTGTAGCTACCACAATACTTTGCTTTTGTTGGCTCCTCTTGGCAGGAGAAGGGGGAAAGGGAGCAAAGACAAGTGGAACAGGAATGAAGGAAAGATTTTCTGCTGGTTTTTTATCTCTCCTGAAAGTCCTTGAGGTTACCAGCAGGCTTCTTAGGATGTTTTAAGAGTTTTGTCATGCTAATAAATTACTTTTTTTTCTATTATAATGCTTAAATAGTGCTAAAGAATTTTTAACTCTGAGTAAAAAAAAGCAGGCCACATAGGAATCACCTTTTTCCAAGAACATATCTAAACTTCATTTTCTTAAATACAAAGCTAAATTTAATTTGCTATTTTTAGAAATAAGTTTCATAAATCATTATGATTATAGGCAAACAATAATTGTTTGATCAATTTATAAGGAATACATACAAAAGCCTGCAAGTAACAGGCAAGTAAATAATATTGGGAGGCTAAACTGTGGCAGTTCAGAATCTCTTCTTTTCTTGCTTTTACATTAGTGGTGCTTGTATGTACACACATGTGTATGTGCACTTGTGTGGGTGTAAGTCCTTTTGTGAGCTATTAATGGAGAAACAGGGCTCATTACATCCTGGAAAAATTGCAGTACTGCTTTTGCAAGGAAGGAGAGGGGAGTTAATGCAAACCCTAATGTAGTCACAGAGGATTGCTGCTTTCGTGATGCCAGACACTCTGAACTTCAGTATCCAGACAATACTAGCAACTCTTTCAGTACGTCTGCCTACCTAGCTCATTTCCAAGAAAGATTACAATTAAAAAAAGAATAAAAATCTGGGAATCTCACATAATTTTGACTTTTTAGCTTTTTGCTGTGGGATGTGCATTTCAGTATCTACATTCCAGTGACAAGCCAGAGCTGCTACACGTGGCTTCCTCACCCTCTCTGATGAGAAACATAAAATGAAGACAGCATCTATCCATATGTTCAGAGGCAACTGGGGGAGCAGAGAGGCTGGCTGTGAGAGAAGTTTGTTTGAGTAATCTTGTTAGAAAACAATGCAATGTTATTTTAATACCCTTTGAACAGCACCAATTTCAAGGCATGAATCTGTTTTTGTTGCATTGCATGTTAGCATGCTGAATGGGCTGGCATCCATCTTCTGATGGGCCTTCTAGGGCCTTTTAAGACAGGGCTTCTTAAGACCCTTGACTGCTAATTTAAATGGATATTGCAAAGAAAAGCCAGCATAGCTCTGCTCTCCTTGGGGCTGGTGATGTCCTCCCTCACACACTTCCATTTCCCTTTGTTAGTCTTTTATCATTGACAAATTCTGTAGAACGTTTGTCCAAATAGTGCAGTCTCATACAGAAAAAACCCCACTTATATAGAAAAAGAATGTAATGATAATACAGCACAATATTAGTAATATAGCAGCAACTTTCACTTCAAAGTGATGTGGCTTTATAAAGGATACACAGCTTATATACACACAGGCATATATACGTATAGGTGCAATTTAGGTAGCAGTTAAAAGCTCAAACTAAAGACTGAAGAAGTGTGCTATTGGAGATGATGAAAAGTTCATCTAATCCAGTAACAGAAGAAGCTCAGAGAAAGGATAAAAAAAGAAGACTGCATATAATGTGATCTTTCCCCAGAAATACCTGGTTATCTTCCAGTAATCAATTAGTTAGGCAAATCTTGAGCTGGCTTGCTTTATTCTTCATGAATTTCTAGTATCCGTTTTGAACACATGTATACCTTTGGCTTTCTCACTAACCCTCAGCAAGGACAATTCATCAAATATCTTATTAATCAAGTGATTCATTGTATGTCATCTTAAAAACACAAAACAAGCACACACACATCTGTATTCCACCCCCTCTACACACACCCTGTGCTTGTTTTGACCCCAATTCTACTTCTAGTGAGGATATTTTTCACTTGGTTGCCTGCTGAAATAGGTAATTCTTGTTCTTAAGCAAAGAATCAAGGAGTGAAAGAGAAATTAGTTATTCTTGTAAGAAGAGAAGACCAAACTCCCAAAGGGAACACAGCGCTGCAAGGCGCTGAACCCAGAACTGCTCCATATCTCTTGGAGGAACATCTTTCCTTTGAGCTCTTGGCTTGTAAAATTTGGCCGATGGTGTGGAGAAAAAAAATAGGCTGCAGCAGTAACAGTGTCTTTCAGAAACCTGTTTCGTGCCCCAAACCATGATTTGCGACATGCAACCCTATCTCTTCTCATTTCCCTCACTCCTACCCGCCCCCTCCCCCGCCCATGCCTTCTCTTGTTGCTTGTGCTCTCAAAATACGTGCAGCCTAACATGTACTTTTGTGCAATAATTCCCGATCATTTTTCTCTTTCCAGTGAATATGGGAGCACTGGGGTTGGGGATTTACTAGTCAGCATGATTCAACGGTGGTTTGGCATATATGTTTTTCCTTCTTTAGTAGCTAGTTAGCTGAAAAAACCCTCATCTATTTGTCATCATTTCTAAACAACCACAAGTCAGAGATGTTCTGACTGTATCCATGACAAGTACAAGTACAAGGTTGTTTTCCTGGAAGGAGCAACAGTATTGGGGTGGCAGCTGAGGAATGTGACTGCATTTAGTCATGCAAGCATTTTTCCTTTTAAGACCCTTAAAATCAAACAAATTAAACACTGATTAAAGTGTTTTTATGAAGGTGTGCACTAGCATCAGCAAAGGCTGAGTGTGTCTCCAAATTGTGTTCACAAGGAGTTATTTTTATAAGCTCTAGCAAACCCCATTTTGAGGAGAGTATACAACTCTACTTGAAAGCTTGATGATAAACTGAATCTAATTATAGAAACATATGGAAACACCATCTATAATTTTTGTATTTTGGTATACATAATCATATGGTAAGGAATTTTTTCCAAAGTGTACTCAGCATATAAAGTGAATAATAGGTAATAGTTACTTCCTTTAACTGCTGTAGTCATTAAAGTTTCAAATTATAATTCAAGATAAACTAACTTCAGGAGGTCAGGTTTACTATGGGTTTTTATTATCCCATGTGAAACAGAAACAGAGTTGATAGTTTTCTTCAGGGCAAGAGTCCATTTGTAATTGACACTAAAAACCTGCTAATTTCATACTCTGGCTCTAAACATTTTAATCTTTCTCAGCAGCTATAGAATGCGCTGTTTCCTTTCCAGTGTGTGATGGAACCAAGAATATATGGTCTTGAGAAAGGTGAATTAATCAGCTGAAAGGGAGAGGTGAAACAAAACTGAGAGGAAGAAATGTAAACCTCTATGTGACAGTGAACTGTAACCCTGAGTGTGTTAACTTTGGTGCTCTGTCACTGGTCCTCTGCTTTGGTTAAGCACATGTATGTTTTTAGTCTTGCAATGCCTATAGCGTCTGTGCTATTTGAGTCAGGAATGGGCTTTGTTCTGAGTGCAAGCAGCATGTAACATAACTGGATGTTGGTGCCTGTTCAGAGCTGGTAGATGCTATTCATGTGATTACATTAATTTTTACTGTACAAGATGTGTTCATACACTTTAGAGAAAACATATCATGTTTGCTGTCTTTTGCTTACAATGGAAATTATGTAAGGGATTATTAAAGGATCTGTTACTCTGACTCACCGGCTGGTAAACTAATTACACTGTGATGTGTTGCTATTCCTATATGGATCGTAAGTTTAATTAGCTGTCAGAGTGTATAGCACCCTTGCATATAGGCATCTTTTGGCATTTAAAACATAACTAACTCATATACATAATTCATATTTCTTGCCTAATATCTTGTTAACACATTTCTGAAATTTTGTTTTGCATACCAAGAAGAGCTTACCTTTTTTTCTGAATTTATTCTTTAGCAATTGTTTTGCAAGATTCAATATTATAATCAGAGTCCTTGGATGTGATCTTAAGACTCAAAAGCATGACTGAGTTACTGCACATGGGCTTTTCAAGACCACTCTCCACATCTGGGAGAAAAGCAAAGCAGTTTAACTTAGCTTGACTTTCTTCAACCCTGGGTTAACTCAAAATTACCTTATACTTGCTGTGGATACACAAAATTTGTTATCATGGCTGAACTGAGGTTCAGAAACTATTCTAAACTGCAGTACTATCTGAACGCTTGCTGTTTTTAGCACTCTACACCTGTAAAGCCAACCATCTGAAGATACACCTTAATGGTTATTTGAACATGGGTGATAACAGTCCTCACAGACTTTTATTTCTAGATAGTCTTATTATCTAGAAGGAGGTAACACAGAGTTTGTTTGCCAGCATTTCAATTAATAAAAGAATGATGAAGAAGACCAACACAACAAATGGGGAATGTATGCACTCCTGCTAGTTTTGCCTCTTTCTTTTAACCATAATATGAGGGATTTTTATTTTTTTTTCCTGAGGAAGTTGTGGGCTAGAGGGTGGGGTAACAACATCCCCCCCATTGCATTCCTCCTGGCCCAAACTTGGATGTAACTCAAAGCTTATGCTGCAAATCTGACTGATTGAGTAGGAACATCTGTCACTGTGGTAAACACTAAAATATTATGGGATATATTCTGATTTCACTGAAATCTGCTTTGAAATAACACTGCTCACCGGTCTTCACAAGCATGTGATACTAGTGACTTGTCTTCACCTTGTATGAAGAAGACCACTACCTGAGTAGAGCTACTCATTTTATTGTAAATTAAGTTTTTTTAAAATTTTACAGTAAATTTAGAGTTTCTTTGAATTTTGTTTTGTCTTGGGTTTTGTGGTTTTTGTATTATATTTTTTATTTTTTTAAATATATATTTATATTGTCCAGCTAATTGATCTGGCTGAGCAGTTAGCCTAATATTTAATACAAATACTTTTCCAAATTTTTATTTTTTTTAATAATTAGCTGATGTTGTTGTTGTTACATGTATGCACTGAATACATACACAAATACAGTTTAGAAGCCTGAATTCATTAAAGGGAAGCCAGAATGGTAAACTTGATCTGGAAACTCTTACCCCACAGAATACATTTAATAACTACAGATATGAAAAGTTTTGGCTAAGAGTTTTAGAGCAAATGTAAATTCCTAAAGATTGGCTCTAAAATACGACTCAACTCCAATTCTCTGCTGGAGTTAAGAAGACTAATCATTGCAATAAACAGGACAGGACAACACATTTTTGAAAGGCTTTTGATCTCCTACTTAAAACACTGTACACTTTTAACAAAAAAGGTTACAGAGCATCCAGAAGTTTAGTGTGCAAGAGTATATCAAGTTTTTCAATACAGACAACTAATTTACTAAGGCTTCCAGATCTTGATGTAAGTGCCAGCTTTGAGCTTCAGATTCTAAAACTTGGGTAAAAATGGATTTGTATTTATCAAGGATTATATTGACATTTTCAGTGACCTAAGCTGAGGAACAAGGAATATAAATTAGATCTAGTTTACTAACATAAAAATTTTGATGTAATGGGAGTGGTGCTCCTTTTTTTTGTTTTTTTGTTTTGTTTTTTTTTGTTACAGCAATCTTTCTCTTAGCAAACTAAACTAGAAAAATACATTCATGTGAAGTCTCATTTAAAAAGTATTAGGGTGTATGTGAAAGGGGCTTATCTATAATAACAGAATATGTGGCCCCTGGCATATGTCTGTGGCAATGTGGCATACATGTGTGGAAATGTGTTGTTAGATACCCTAAGTAACAGTCATTGCAATTATAGATTACTCACAAAATTGTCTAGGAGTGGGTAGGGAACGCACCCAGACATTACTTACCCAGATCAGATCCCTTTCTTGAGAAAGAATTTCTTCCTCTGCAGCAAATGGATATGAATAACTCGAGTAAACTGAAGGAATTCTAACAATACATATAAAGCAACAACAACATCAACAAATTATATATATAGTTATGTATGTATACATGTTTGCATCTCACTTGTATCCAGATGCTCCTCCATTGAAAATGCAAAGTCAGGCCTTTGTTTTTGAATAGTACATGAAAAACACACAGTTAAACCCCCATGTGACTCTTTGAAAGCGTACCCCATGTTGATAGGCTTTCATAGCTCAGCTTCCAAGGAGGCTAAGCCTCATTCAGAAACCCAAATTATCAATTTCTCTTGTTTGGAAAGCTTGAACAATTCAGGGAGATAAACATACTTCTGAACCATTGCCTAGTGATGCCTACTTTAAAAACTTGTCCTCTGTGGAAGTCAGAGTGAAACAAAATGCTATGACACTTCAGGGTTGTGTAGTTATGGACTGAAGTTATGTTGGTCTTGAAATACATTTCAGGCTCTGTGCTCTACGCTTGCAGAGCAGAAGCTCACCTCATTGAAATCAGATTAATCCCTGAAAAAGTGAGAGCAGTCAATGGCACTAAAGCTTCAAATATGAATGATCAGGAGCATGTGAGGTTGCTCAAAGAATATCGTCTCTGTGGGAGGACTTAGGGAAGCGATGAACTATAATCCCTTGAATGATTGTCCTTTTAAAGGAAAATTGCTCCAAATGCCTCTTGGGATATATTCTTAGAGTCGAACCTTTATTTTGTCTTCTTATTTTCAGAATTAACAAGTAGGAATTATCTTTTTTGCTCTTTACAATAATGAAAAAGAATTAAATAGTCTGGTGGATTATACACACCCTTTAGATTGATTCCCAGGAAGTTTACAAATGTTTTGGATTTGCTATTCTGACCACCTTAAACTACACTTTTTATCAATGTCATTTAAGCAGCAGGGTCAAATATACAAAGACAGTCCATGTGTAGGTCTTATGTATGATATGTCTGGTAACCAATAGGATTTGTCAGATATTCAGAGGTAGAGTTAGATTTTTTGTTCATCATCTTTTTGACTGTCTGGGTATCTGTGTGGGAATCATGTTGTGAAATTATTCTCTTAATTCTCCATGGTAACAGCCATAGAGAAGTTGTAATAGACGAGAGGATGGAATTTTCCCTTTTAGATCAGTAAAGAAGGAGTCTGTTCCTTCACTAACATTAAAGAAAGCTTCACACACCACATTTCTGCTGATTTTGAGAAATTTTAAAAATTTGCCCAGACACCTCAGAATTTAGTTTATTCAGGGTCATTCAGATTTAATTAGGAATTTGGTGGTCTGATACTAAAGTGACAGACAAAAGGAACACTGGATATCTGGGAAGAAAATTTATTTGTGGTCCAGATTTTTCTACCCCACATGCTTTTGGAAATGGGTTTTGATCAAATAATTTGAGGAGGTGAATAGGGGATGGCTTTTGGTGCTGCTCTTCTACTGATGAACAAATATGTTTGGCAACTATGCAGCTATCTGTCAGCCAGATAGGAGGAAGCTCCATGGGAGAGGTGTCGCTTTGACAGATGCCTGCAGCTCTTGCTTGAATTGAATGAATTGTACATCTGGCTGCCTACAACTATATCACGCAACAAGGCACAATCTCTTTGTCTCCCTGCCTCCCACACCCTAGCTCTCCACTCCCTGTTTATTCTGGGTCTTACTGCAGCTGTGACACTGACTTCATCGTACAGATCTGGGTAGAATCTCCACTGCCTGCTAAGAAATGTGTTGCAGAAATGTGGCTGCTGTCCAGACGTCTGTTCTTGTCTCATCTTGTATTTCTGTTTAGACCTTTTGATCTCATTCCTGCCTCTGTTGTTTTGTTTGTTTTACTACTTGTCCCAAGAATCCTGTTGCTTTTTTGGTCTCTGAAGCCTTTCCTTCAGCCATAAGGCCAGTCTTTCTGTTTTCCCAGGCCAAGGCCTCCACCAGGCTGCAAATGGGTTATCCAGCTGATAACTGTGGTTACCCATCAAACCAAAGGATGACTGCGGCAATATAGTCTATGACTGGGTGGTCTTTTTGGCTCTCAGATGTAAGAATATATTTTGTGGTCAGCATTGACCAGCATTATGAGTGTCTTCTGAATGTTATGTATTGCTGGGAATACTCTGTCCATGGTGTGATGGCTCTCTGTTAAGTTGTTAAGTATTTTAAATATTGCCACCTTTATACCTCTTTTCTAACCTTTAGCCCTTACAATTTTTTAAGTGTTGTCCGGTGAAATCTTTGAGACCTTGTTCTGCAGTCCTTCTCTTAGTGGAATGTCTTTGGGTCTTGCAGAGTCTAAACCATTCAGATGGGTTGGTGAATTTGAAAAAAACTTACCATAGAGCCAGAATATTCATGTACACTGAATACTAAAACCCTGCAGAATTCTAAAAAACTGCAGAAAAAGGGGGGGGGGGTGTTGGGGGGGTGTTGGGTGGGGGGGTTGGGTGGTTTCCCTCCTAGCAGTAGCATAATTTGTAATCACACTTTTTTTTTTTTTTCTTTTTCTGCTTAAGAAAGTGTGAAGTATTTTGCATGAATGGTTTTGTGGGATCTGCTTTGATTTTTTAAATACAAAATAAAATGAGTTTTACTCTGAGGACTCTGATAAAGTAATTCACATGCATGCTAAACAGTCTAGTTTGTCATAAAGCAATCCACCAAAACTTTAAAAAAAATTTAATTAATTGTAGATGACCAGAAGGTTAGTTAAGATTTTTTAGTTTAAATTTTAATTTTTTTATCTCAAATTGTGTATGGCAGGTTGAGTGACTGCGATGAAGTGCTATTGGATATTCTGAGGAATTGATAAAAAATCGGTATGGGCACAAATGGAAAAGGGGTGAGGCCTTATGTACTTTACCAAAGCAATATACTGAGCTTGAAGGAATGGGCTGTACAGACAGAATACCACAATATCTTCTTCAGAATATAATACAGCAGTGCAATAAGGGATAACACTGTGGGGAGAGCAATTGGGTCAGTGACAGAATAAAGAGTGCACACAGTTGAAGAAATCTTTGCTGTTCTTCTGCTGGACTGTCTCCTGAATGTGTGTGTGCACTGTCCTAGTAAAACCAACCCAGCTGCAAAAAAAATGAGACATTTAGAAGCAGCTCATGGTTTATCAACTCCACATGTTTTGCTTTGCTTAAAATGAACAGCAAGAAGATGTAAGACTGTCCTCAGTCCACACTTGGGAAAAGGAGGAGATGGGAGAAGCATTTGCACTCTGGTTTAGACCCTGCTCTCTTTTATGAACCCTTGCAAAAAAGGGCCAAGGTCACTCCTTAGCAATAACATTTTTATTTTTTTTTCTATTCAGAATTTGAGTTAAACAATGCTGTCAGCACAAAACCTAATATAGTACTTCACCTCATGTTGTCAGAACACTGGCCACAAATCAATGAATTTCTGTGGACATACCATTCAGTGATGTTGTTTTTCCTTGGGTCTGCTGTACATTTGCACAGACAGAACTATTACAGGATCTTGCAGTTTAAAGATTTATATTCACACAGTGACCTTCAGTCTAAGGTGGATGCAGCTTTCCAAATCTTAAATTTTGGCCACAAATGTCACTGAAATGTTGCATTTCAACTGCAGCAGCAAGCAAATACAAGCCAGAAGTCTACTTTCCAGCCAGTTCTACACAAGCAGAGGTTTCTGAAATACCTTCAGTGTTTAAGATAAAGTAATCAGTTATATTTTTCCCCAAATTTTTTCATGAGCAAGGTTGTCCATTTGTTATGGGTTTAAAAAAATGAGTATAAAGTCCAGACAGTGCCTAGGCTATATGAGACACTCTTAACAAGTTAGTGTAGTCCACAAAAGATGTATGACTAAGTTTAGTGATGAACATATGTAGAAGCTGAATTGCTTCAAAGACTACCCAATCAGATCTGGCAGGTTTTTTGTCTCTTCCATGTAGCTTAGAATGCTTTTGTGAAGTTCCTAACTTATTGCTTGTGTCTCTCAAAGGCAGATTCAGAATTGATCCTTTTTCCTCTCTGCTGGGAACTTACAAACTACTTTTGATGCTTAGCAATCAACAGCATGTGAAGACACAAGAGAAAAAGGAAAGAAAAAAACAAAAAACAAAGGTAAAACTATTAAGATCAGACTGCTACTAGATGAAGACCCTACTATAGCCTCTTCTGTCTCTGTGTCTGGGGATTTGTGCTTTTTAACTAGTGTTACCTCTACTCCAGTTTTGTTTCTTTTAAGCTTTTTGCAAGTTTTCATATGTTTAATGGAATAATTTTACTAAAGTGAGAGAACTGGAAACTTCAGAGAAAGCACATTATCTGTCTAAGAAGGGAGGTGATAAAACATAGTAATATTAGTAGAGATGGGACAGACTGGAATAACCACTTCAGGGATTGTTGTGAGAACAGCTTGTGACCTTTAAAAAAAGGGCCAAAATTTGTTTTGAAAGCATAGTCAAAATCCACTCATGATCTTAATATTAGGGAGGAAGTCTTGCAGCAGTTGAGCGCTAGTCAATGTGTCTGAATTACTAGTAGCTTGGATCAACTATTTTTTGTTCACAGGGTCTGGTCTCATATATGCATCATTAGAAAGCACTTCACTGCTGGACATAATATTGGAGGCAGTTGTATCACAGAAATAAATTTTTAGGGGAAAACATGAAGGACTTGTGCAGTGTCTTTGAAGCATGTTATTCTAATGACACTGGCTTACTGGGAAAAAGTAAATTCTAATACATTTCTCAAATTAAACTACTGCAAGAGCCAGTTATCCTGCATTTATAACTCAAAGCAAAGACAGTGGGTTGAAAGCTAGACAGCAGCAACCAATGTCTTTTTGAATAAGACACAGCAAGTAAAACCAAATATATTGAATTTATACTGGTTTGCTAGGTACACCTAATCCTGAAATTCATGACCTCTAAGGGAGGGAAAGCATATGCAAATGCCTCTGGAATAAAATATATAAACAATCAGGTTTTTAAGCCTGCTTCGGGACAGCTTGCCTATATTCAGTGTTTGTGAATTGTTTTATTCTCAAGAATTATTACCAAAATAAGAGACATTCTAGGCCAGATCAACCTGGCTGGGATCTGCCTCCCTGAGAAGAGCTCAGCGTAGATCCTGTCTTTCAGAAAGGCTCTCCCATATCCTGATGGACAGCCTCAGTTCAGGAGCCCCATCTACTGCAATTTGCATCTCTCAGCAGGATCAACACCTGTTAGCTGGGTGAGTTCACTGAAGAAAAGCCAGCAGCCAGTTACATGAAAATAATAGCAGTGCACATTGTACAGCTACATTATAAACATAGGAGTGCAATAAAATGCAGTAGCTTCATAAATCTGTCATCTGAAGGATACGGCTGGAAATGCCTGTATCTCACCCTTCTGTGCAAAATTACTAACTCAGTGTTATCAGTGATTTCAGAAAGTCAGTGCTTACAAAACCAGCAAGTATCAGCAGAGTCAGCTATTCAAAATGCATGCAGGTAGGAATTCTTTTGTGGCACTTTTTGTTTATTTTATATGTCACACCCTGTCCCAGACTGAACATTGGCCATTTCTGTAATTTTCTTTATTCACTCCCAGTTATTAATTTGCCTTTTCCCCCCTTTGTTCAGCTTCACAGTTTCAGTGCCTTAGATATGCTTGTTTAACTCCCTTTTTGGTTTAATGCACTTTGGAGAAGGTTTTTAATTAAACTGTAATAGTTATGGTGCATGATATTTCCTGAAGATTAATTGAGTCTGGAGAAAGTGAGTAGTTCTAGGCTGCATCCTAGCAGGGAAATGCAAGTCATCATTATTTGTCAAAAATGCTTTGTGTTTGCTGAATTTCTCTTACAAAAGCAAGAGAAACATTAGATGAAGTGTGATTTTCTAGTGGAGTGTGAACTTTTAAGCAATTTTCTCGTTTTTTAATTTTGAGGCAGAGCATTTACAGCTCATTGATGATGGCTTCTGAGTGTGATAAGCTCCCTGAGTTTCTTCTTTTATGATACAAAGCTACTATATGACTGAGAGTATTCATATCTATTGAAGGACACAGTGGCCAGGAACTGAGCCAGGTACAGGGTGGTGGTGTGATGTGGATGGAGGAAAGTCCAAAAAGGACAACTGCATTCACTTACATGTACTGCCTGGCTTTGGGGAAAAGTGGAAGACTGAACCAAAACTTGTTCTTTAATTCTGGGGTTTGAAGATTAGCAATACATATAGTATTTCCAAAGTCTAGAGACTGTTGAAATTCTTGGCTTCAGTGGATGGATCTTTGTTGGAGTTGTCCTTGTTTTACAACAGGACTGAATATGGCTTGTATTATCCTCTACATGAATTACTCAGTATTTGAAAACATACATTTTAAAGGTGTATAAATGAATCACATAAAAAAATTAGAATACTCACATGGCTTCAATATTTGGTTTCAGATGAGCTTTTAATGCATGGGTGTAGCATAAACAAATGCATATAAACTCAGTGTGAAAACTGATGAGCAGTATCATTACAAAAGCTGATCCAGTACTTAGGATTGCTGATGAGAAGTTAATTACCATGCCTGGATCCAGAGAAAGATCTTACATTCCAGAAGCCACTTGAGCATATCCAATAAAAGCCTATTCATCTACAGTGCTCTTTAGGCTGATTTCCTATGGAAATTCTCCAGCCTGCTGTCTGATTGGGTGGAAAGCTGTAATTTGGAAGATTACGCGAAAATAGTGACTGGTGGAGAAGGGAGACATTCTAGGTGATCCCACTGAAGAAAAGGCTTCCTAAGTGAGTTCACAGCTTCTTAGAGATTCCCTGGTGATGAAAACTTTCTCAGTGTTTGAAGCATTTCCTTTGAAATGGAGGGCATGGAAGATTGCAGTTGCCTGCCTTGTCCGTGCATCAAACTGAAACAGCCCTTTTTCTTGCAACCGTCTGGTGGCAGTGCGCGTGGGTTCTCAAAGGACAGAGCAGACCCCTTCTAAATTAGAGGGAAGCAGTGTGGCTTCTGTCACAACAAAAAAGCAATAGCTGTCATATGACTTGGGAGCTGGCGAACTATATAGGGCAGGTGGGAAAAATTCTGCCATCCCCCTTAAGGTCTTGGCGCCCCGCCACAGTATATATGCACCTGACGCAGAGCACTTGGCTTGCAGGACTGAGACATAGACACACAGGAGACAAAGCAGCACTAATTCCTCTAATCAGAGAGGCATTTGTTTTATCACACTTTGCTGCAAGAAAGAACGAGTCCTGCAGGGTCAGACTACTCCCATTTGCCATAGAAGAGCATTCAGAGCTCTTAACTCCAATTGTGCTCCCGTGGAGTCTCCATTCAGGGTTGTCCTGGAGAGCAACTGGCAAATTTAACCTGCTATGCAGCACGCAAGAACTCGCCTTGTGTAATGTGCTACCCGTTAATAGCTCTGGCTTCTATTAACTCACCATAGTAATTCAGAAATTAACAGAGAAATGTAAATTAAAAATAAGAAACACAAAGGAATAAAGCTACGTAGGCACTGAGGGCCTTGGGTTCCCTAGTGTAGGCTGGAGAATGACACAGTGGCTGGTCCTAGCTCAGGCACTGTTTATCATGTAAATCAATTGAATCAAGTAGAAGTAGCTCTTAAAAACTCCTGTCTAACAGAAATGGAACTTGATGGCTTAAACTTGTACAAACATATTTCAAGGCTGTCTGGAGCTTAAGATACTGATCATGCTGTGAATTGGAATCTTTTTTTCTGGTTGGTATTGTTAACTCTTTGGTGTTACTAGCTAACAGCTCATACAGTCTGATTTTTATCTATCTGACAAAGTTTTGTTTATTTTCAGGTTCCCACAGCTTCTTATAAAGCTTTATACCTGTCATTAATGGGTCTTCTCTCTAGGGTTCATCATGGTGACACCCTGGAATGCAAAAAAAAGCCTCCCTATGTTTTGGGCAAGCTCTAATCACAGTCAGTCAGCTAAAGGAAATGGAAGCTTTGTAACACAAAGGAGTTAATGTATCCCATTCTCTTACCGGATCACACCTGAAACTTGGTACTGATTCAGTCCCTCTATAGGTACTTCACCTCAATTTGACCTATGGGTTTTTTTCTCTTTTTTTCTGTTTTACTGAACTAAGCCCTGTTTTTACACGTACAACCTAGCAGACACTGGTATTTGCTGTGAACCTTAGTTTTTTAATGACACATCACGGTAATCATATTCAGATCCATTTCAGACATTTGTAATGAAATTTGCTTCTTAAAGTAGTTAAGTGTGCTTTCCTTTGCTGTTCAGCTGATACAGAAAATATAAACCTGCTAATCATGGTAGTCATCCATTTCACTTCTATTTGTAAGATAAAGCATTTGATGGCTATGGACAAAACTTTCAAGCTATTTGGTTAATTCGCTCCCATTAAATCGATCAATTTAATGGGCACGTTAATAAGTAAGTAGATCTGGACCTTTGTTCTTTCCCTGTTTTCCTCGAAAAATAGCTGGTAGATGAGATTCTGACTCATGTAAGGGCTACAGTTCTGATGCAAAGTAAGTTTTGGAAAAGATAGATGCATCCTGTCACACTCAAATTCTGTATTATTATGCATAAGAAATGACCCAAGTGTCAGTCCTATTAGCTGCTCTTAGCTTCTATGTGAAATTAAACTGAGCACTGAAAGAAAACATGAACTCTCACACTTAGCTTTAAACATATTCTTGTTTCAGCAGGAAAAGTTCATTCCAGACATCTGAGGTGCACCAAACATATGTTTGCTATTTGTTGAACCTTTAACCATGTATTTTTTCTGGAATATTTCATTAGGGAATAATTCAGATGTTCAAAATAATGAAATGAGTAGGAGGTTTATACATTCATTTAAAAAGCTAGTTTATATAATTCCCATCAGATTATATTATTCACTGAGTTAAAAAAAAATCAATACAAGTCCTTATTCAATTTTGTGTTTAATATTTAATTTAGGCGATTTCATTTTAAGAACAATGGGGAATTCCCTGCGTAAAGACCAAGCAAACAAAAAGAGGAAAACCAGCTGCTCATCTAAAGGAGAGCTCTCTGACATGTCAGTTTGGACTGGGTACAAGAATGAGTTGGTTTCTGTTACATAGAAGGTCGACCTAGATGATCATAAATGGTCTGTGGCCTTAAAAATCCACAGGAAAAAAATCCTTACTGATTTCATAATACTGATGGACATAGATGGGGTAGGCCCAAAAAAACAGAAGCTAAAGCTACCTAGAAGAAAACAATTTAATAAGGAAGAAGTGTAAAAATAATAATTTCTTCCTCTGATGAGACAGACACAAATATAAAATAATACTCTCAGGGTTTTTCTGTTGGTGGTGCTTGTTTGTCTGTAATATTCTAGGAATGTTCTTGCTCCTTTCCGTTTGTAATTTGCTTTGTGACCATACATATAATGTTTTGAGCACTTACAGTCTATTCACTTTGTATTGCTATTTTAATGCAAATGATTACCAAATAATAACTTTCTACTTAAGAAATAATCTCCATTGTTGCAGGATCTGCATCTGATAATTAAATATGACTAGAACTGTGCAGCCAGAGCAGAAGGTGCAGATTTATAAAAGGGATCAAAATCAATTATTGGGCTGCCTTGCTCACAACAAAAGCAAACTATTACTATTAGCATATTTTTTCTTAAAAATTAGATAAAAGAGATAAGTCATAATGTCTTTAAAATTAAAACAAAAAGTATACCGTGAATTCATTTTTTCAGGTGACACTTTATCAGAGTAATAAGCCAGACAGATTAACTGATTTTAAACAATCAGTGTATCCTCATATTGTTTCTATCAATTTATTAAGTGTCTCTGAATGCAGATGGGCTTGTGAGATGGAGAGGCAAGTGCAGTTGTGAATATGGAAGAAATTCTTATTGTCTTCTGAGAGAAGTTTATGGTTTGGAAAATGATTGACTCTGTAAGTTTCTTCCACTCGGGAAACTGACTGCTACCATGATTTGTACACTTTTCTATCTCCTTTTGAATGTTTTCTGCCTTCTCATGCACACACATAGGCATGTACATGTACACACGCACATGCACGCACGCACACAAAATACAGAGAAATTCTTTTTCAGATTTAATTCATTTTACTCGAAATGGCAAGTATTTTTATAGGGTGTTTTTGTCTTTTTGGTATCACTTTCTCTTACGAGGCACATGCTGCATAATCAGCCAACTACTCTGTAATTACGTTGCAAAGACTATGTAAATACCTAATTATTTTCATGCAGATTACTTGATAATTATACTACCAGTTACAAAGTAATTCAAAGAATAATTACCATGTAACTTCCACTTTTTAGATGTTAGGATAAGGCTTTGTTTTAAAGATATAGAGAAGTGCATAATTATCCCAGGGTTACATTATACTCAGATTGTCGATTATCCTGTATTTACAGTATTATTATATGGCTACTGGGCTCAGTATCATGTTATCACAATTTGAAAAAAAAATATCTTTGCTCTCTGCTTTGTAAGAAGTATTAGACAATGCCAATGTTGATTTTTTTTTCCTACTTTCCTATTAATTGAAATGGATTTAAGACTTTTTTTGACTGTGAAGAATGTTGTCTTGTACTATATTGTACTGTGTTTCTTGAAGAAGAAAATGACGTGGGCCAGATTCTTAAAGGGCACTTGGATACTGAAAAATTCAATTATGCCAAATGTATTTTTTTTACTTTCCAGAATGGAAATACAGTAGTATATAGTTATAGGAACAGTAAGGTGTCCCAGAAAAGATGCTGTCCATCTCATATACTAGCCTAGAGGGAGAGAGGGTGATGGGCATCATCTGCTGCTCTCAGGACGGAGTTGTCTCCTTCCATTTGCAATTGCATAAAATAGATTTTGGGTAAAATATACAATGATTAATTAGCAGTATATGAAGTGACTCCAGGACTGTCACTTCATTTCTAGCCATTAAGCTACAGATTAGAGAATTTGTTGTCTTGTTGGCCCCATTAATCTTTCATTACATTATAGAAAATGAAACTTCTTGAATAGCAAGGGATGAGAATGTTCTTTTTCTTCTGAGAAGCCTGGTAACTTGTTTGTTGGCTGTAGCCAGAGGAGAAAGAACAGGGTGTACCAAATGAATTATTTCTATTATAATGCCCAGATAGTCTCCCAATTATCTTGATGCTCAATTTAAATACAGTACATGACACCATGGAAGTAGCAAGGCTGCATATAGAGGATACCACCCAGGCTATCTCATAGTAAGCAGTAGTTGAGCAGAGGGATGAACCCCATCTGTAAGTTTATGGAGGACCAACATTAGGCACAAGCTAAATAACTGTTTGCCTGGACATGTTGGTGAAGGGGTTGTAAATTCATCATCTGCCAAAGAAGATGTCTGGGGAGCTTCACATTAGTGACAGCAGTCTATGACTGCCTGGTAGTCCCTGAACAGCTCCTCTGGCACAGATCTTCCAGGACAAGGCCAGCTGTGGAGCCTGGACAAGGTCTCTGCAATTAAGGGGAGACAGTGGTACCAGCACTTGAAATTTTGCCTTTGTTCTGCATGCTTCCACCCATGCAGGTAGCAGGTGGCTCTATTTCAGAGGGACAAAATGAGAAGGAAAGAGAAAGTGCCACCTTTCTTCTCCTCTCATCTGACATGCTATGTTTATCAGATGGAAAATGGGAATCATTGCCTGATGCAAGCGAAGCAGAAAGGGAAGTTTGCTGAGTGATGGCTGATGCTTGTGGGAGCTGCTCTGTGACTGCCACACAGCTAAATTTTACCAGTAGGTTATTTTGCTGATACAAGATGGCTACATTTGGTATTATTTACATTGCTGAGAAACTCTGAATGGACCTTGAAACTATTTTCATTAACGGGCTGAACATGTAATGGTAGCTTTACTGTTATAACTGTGATTACAGTGTATAAAAATCTGTAAAAACCAGTATCATGGGCATCAGGATCTGTTGCATCCAGTGTAAGAATGCAGAGAAAACTCCATGCAAATAAGCAGGCAAGATATCTCAAAAAGCATCTTGGTAAAGGGTGAGGTAGCTACCAGTTTTAAATGCAGTGTACCTTTTCTCTGCTGCCTTTGCAGCAGCAGAGAAACTCACTAGAATTACTTATGATCTGCTATACTTCTTTTAACTTGGACAAAGAAACCTAGAGAGCCATGCTTCCCTCTTGCTCTTGCACAACACAAACAACTCGACATTACATCAAGTGTCAGTTTGGCTTGGAGGGGAATTTGCTTTGGGAATGTTCAACATGCTTTTTAGCGAAACCCCCTTATAAATCCAATGTGCTACCCAGGCTGTTAATCAGGGCTTGCCCATGTATGCATCGTTTCATAGTCTATAAATCGGAAACCAGCCTTTCATGTATGTGTGTGTATCTATTTTATATCTGTTTATTATATAAAATACATATAAGTCTACGTGTATTTTTTCTATCTGCCTGTACATATCAGACAGTGGCTGATCTTAAGGAGAAACTGCCCCATTGTAACTGAAAACTTGCTGTTAAACACCTTAGTATTGTATATCTAATCCACTGCTAGACAGCATATCCTGGGGCTCCCTGATAAGTTTCAACTGGTACCTCTCAAAAGCATCCTGCCTGCTGACACCCTGGAGCTGCTGAGATGTTGTATAGGTGACAAAAAGGGCCAAGGCAAATCTGAGCTGCCAGGGAACCTTTTGGCTTATCTGTAAGAGTAGATTGCCAAAATATTTTGTTTCATTAGACTGGAAAACGATCAGACTTAAGATAATTTTTTTATGGGTTTTCAATGTTCCAGGTTTTCCCATTCTTATGATGGCAACTGGCCAATACTTCCAATGTAAAATATACAGTGGGCTGTCAGGATCAGAGACATTGTGCTTATTTGGCAAGACTTAGATATGGCTTACTGCATTGTTTTAAAAATCCACTTGGGTTGTTAATTCCATCCTTTCTTAACCTGACTGTTGAGATGTGCCCTTTTTTGGGAATGGCTTCAGCCAGCTGGTATAGTAAATGATGAAGAGTAAAAGCTGGACCTTCCTACTCTCACTGGACACTGCTTCTTTTAGAAAAAGCCAAATATATGAGACACATCCTCTGTGCAGTGAGCCAATCTGTCCTTTCCTGCATACCCCTCAAAGTGATGTGCATAGTGAAAAAAACAGCTGCACTGTGAAATAGCAGGAATCTACCTATTCCCAAGGAGTGGTGCTCGTCTCTGATTGCTGCAGCTGTTCAAATGATTCAGGCACCGAGAAAGCGCCGTGACTCACAGCACTGTTACTGGAGCAGCCCAGTCTCCCTAATGGTAAATGTCTGACTTGCTAGGTATGATTTCTCCAGGAGATGTATGGTGTAGGGTACCGGAGAGATAGTACAGATGTGTGTGGGTGTTACAGATGGCACAGGAGTATGTGTGCAGGGCTAGAGCACATGTAGCCTTAGGGTTTGCTATGCCATATTTAACAACAACCACAAAAAAAGTCTTTCTGCATTAATGACCCAGTAAAAGCAGCCTTGGCTTTGCATCCCTGTTTTCTAATGTGCTTCATTTTCAAAGCTGGAAGTAAAGGGAATGTAGCCTCCATCTTCATAAAAATCTGCTTTTGAAAGCTATTTTAAAAGCCTGGGTGCTGCAACAGCAAAGCTAGGGAGTATTCAAGTGATGTAGCATATGTTCATGGTGTCACTAACTCTCTTGGTGTAATCACAATCCTAGTGATAAAGTTAGTATTTTTTTCCGCTTGAATCAGCTGCTCAAATGAGGAAGTTGTACAAAACCAACAGCTATGATTCTGAAAAGAAAGTACATTTTACAGTTTTCTTGGACAATAGATACCCAGCAAGACTTTCCAATGGTCTTTCAAAACAAAGTGTTCAAATTTTCATAAAATATACCAAAACGAGAAGGTCTTAGGAAAACAAATTACTTTAAAATACTACTGCAAAAGATGGCAGGGAATTCTGTGGCCTAGATGTAGAAGTTTAATGCTGTAGGGTACCCGAGACATTCTCATGGGCCTGGAAGATGTGGCAAACAGTGAAGACCTGCAGCTGACCCAAACCCTGCTAGAGAGGGTTTTTTGTGGTAGGTGCCTGTTTTTAGGCCACTAAATTCCGCCTCTGGGTTCAGCTGATGTGAAGTGTCTCACCAATCCACATCTTGCAGGTGGTGTGCTATAAACGTCTTGCAGAAATCTTACTCTGCTCTCACCCTGCTTAGCCTGTCCTCTCCTCCATGCATGTGCTCACTGGAACTGCATCCTTGGCTCCAGGTTCATCTTTACCTTGTGTTTCCATCTCCCTGTTCAGTTCTTCCCTTTGTTAAAAAATAGCAAGATTACAAGGAGCTAGCTGAGTTATTGAAAAACTCTGACGGGAGTTTTGGTCTCTGAAAAGGTCAACAAATTAGCTGAAGGGATGCTGGAGTAGCTTAAGGGTTTATTAGTTTCTAACAGAAGCTTGGCTACTCCGACTGATTTTTGTGTGAAAACCTTGCTCAGGTTATATGTCATCCTGGCTTTCTTTTTATGCCCATGCAAGACAAAATGCAATGCCAGTACCTCATCTGGAAAACCTGAGCTTTGCTTGTGACTAGCCAGAATTTACAAAAGTGGGTATGAATGTTAGCTGACCTAGAGAGCTATGTGCAGCTATGAACTGCATCTGCCTCTGAGGTTTTTGTGGTGGGAGGAACTGTTCTGTGTTACAATTAATGACTGGGGGCATGATACTTAAACAAACAGGAATAATATACCCGTGCACCTTTTTCTTTCAAACTGTAGAAAAGAGTCCAAGCAGGTAAATAAACCAAAGCTATCTGGAAGCTTTTCCTGGCCTGATCTGGTCTACCTGGACCTTTGCCTAAGCAGCTCCTGTGCAATACAGAAAAGAGGTTTGAACACCGACCCTGTGAACAAAACATAATCCTTTTGTGTGTGTTGGGATATGCTCAAATCCTGCCTTACAAGGTACTGTTTATGCTTTTTCTTCTGCTTACGACTCTAGATAATATAAGTAAGTTAGTGGATTCAGGTTTTTGGAAATGTATACCCTTGTTTGTTTATTTTTGTCACATCAGTGTTGCATTTTGTTAAGTAAACGTTATAAGGATGCTCAGTCTGCTCTCTGTGGCTATTTAGATTCAAAAGGAACCATAAGACTTTGCAAAGAAGTGAATATTCAGTGGATTTCCCAATTGCTTCTTGAACCAACTACTTCATCTCATCATTTTCTCAGAGGAGATACACTGCATGATTCATTGAAGTCATTCACAACATTTTGTATTGACTCGCACCTTTGCAAATTGTATGAAAATTCATGCAGTGTCAGAATTAGCCACTGATCCTTAATGTTTCCTGTACAACTCCATTTTGCATTTTATAAATAGATTTACGATTCCAGAGTGATTCAAGTGAAAAAGCTATTAAGCTAGTATTTTCTTTAAAAAAAAAAATATTGCTGATAAAGCTTTTCTTTTTCCAAATACATGAAAACATATGAAGAGTTTCTTTACTATTTTGAAACAATTGTTAAAAATGTTTATTACAAAAATATGACTCAGTTGACGCTACTGTTATTTTCAAATTGTATTCACCATGACTATATTGACATCTGCGATTCCTCCTTTTTAGGTGACATCATTTCCTTTGCTTAAGAAAGGAAGACTTCAATCATAGTTTAAAAACAAGTTTTAAATAAATAATTTGCATTGCAGTCAATAATAGGTACCTTTTGTTGTCCAGAAATAAGATTTTGATGAAGTGAAATACATCAAAAATATCTGGAAAATAGTTTAGCTTCTTAAAAGACAGTTTTCAGTGGTAATTGGCCTATCTGGAAGAAAACTGAATGAAAATATTAATGTATTGGGTGTTTTCAAATGGAGCAAGATTTGTGTATATAATATTTGAAGAAAACACGACAGGAACTTTTAGAATCAAACATTTGCAGCTGTATTATTTGAGAAAAAAATGTACAATCTTCCTATAAGTTCTCTTTCTGGTTAATAATAATTGTTCTAAGTGTTCTACAGGATTTCATTATAAATTAGTTTGTTGTTTTATTAAAAGCACATGATTTGAACCCACTCTTAGCAGGTTGTATTAGGGAATTGGATGAATACAAAACATGTGAATACAGTGAACACCTTAGGGAGTGTAGCAGCTTTAAATATGTTATTTTAAAGAAAAATTCACTCCTAGAATATAATCTCATATACCAAGGGCTGGCTACAAATGAATCTTTAATGTTGATTTAGTCTCTCCTCTCTCTCCTTGAGGCTATAGAAAAAATTGTTCTGGCCTCTAAATGAAGACACTGCGAAGTATTATTAACTTGGGGGGGGGAGGGGGGGAGAAAATCTTCTTGTTTCAAAAGACTGTTATAATGACTTTTTGAAGAAAAAGTAAAAGCAATACCAGCCAGTTAATGAAAAGCAAAGCAAAAATCTTTCTGTAAGTAACAGAGGACCACTTGAAGGGAAAACAGAGAAGCTTCACAATTTCAAGGCATATTTATCAGGGGGGCGTCACTGGAAAAAACTGAAAATTCACTGCATATACTAAGCATGATGTACTGAACAACAGTCCTCCCTGCCTACCCTCCTGTTTCTATATTTGCCATTACAAATTGAAAAAACGGCTTCTGCATATGTTGCTGTTTCTAAAACTTAAAATGGCTTAAAATCAGATAACAGTGGCCAGAATAATCTAAGTAACAATGTTTCCTATCCTGAGCTACCATGAGCCTCTTTTTTCTATTCCCTCCCATTGTTTGTCTCGCCCTTTTGCTGAACATGTGTCTTAACTTTATCTCTGAAGCCCAGGGAGAGGGAAGGCTAGGCATTGAGAGCAGAGCAGGCTGGACAGCACTGGAGGCTGGGTGCAACTGCGGCGCACCACGCCAGAGAAAGCTTTCGGCACCAGCTGTAGCAGAAGGGAGAGGCAACACAGGTTGGTACATGACGGAAACTTTTCAGGTTGGCACAGGTTTGTGGACCCACACAGTGATTCTGATCTTGATTGAGATGCTACTGCATTACTTAAAAAAGAAATAAAGGCACTGATAGCATTTTTGGAATGAGAAAAACATATCTAATGTACCAGAGGCAGTCAATTCTGTGCTGTGACTTTTGTCTTATATTCAGCTTGGAATAAATAGATGGAGATCTTGTTGCTCCTGTAACCTGACATTTTCAGTGCATTGAAGTTTCTGTAGAAAAAAGTATGAACTGCAATAGCTGTCACTTTGCAGAGACCAAGTGATTGAGAACCTTATAGTGCCTTGCCGGATAGATCCTGATGCATCACTGATGCATTTTCCATTATAACAGATAGCTGCCATCAGAAATGATATACAACCAAGAGGCAGCATTTCATGTCCTGGATAACTGTGTTTCTTTGCAGCATGTGGAACTGGTAATTTAGTGAATATAGGCACAAGTAGTCCTTTTCCTCTAGCCATATTTGAACTTCAATTTTTGAAAGGTAATTTTAATATTTATCTCTAAGATTATAATTTGTTCAGAGGGTGACAGACCAACATGCATTTTAATGTTGTTCATATGGAAATATATTAATACAAAATGATATCTTCAAAATGCAACTGAAGCTGTTGGATATCACCTTAATTGTTTCAATTAAGTTTTGCATACCCTGCTGCCGGGAAATAATCATGCTGTAAAGCTTTCAAAGAGATGACTTCGGCAATGTGTTAAGAAGTAAATCAAAGCACAGTTTTTATCTGCTGCATGCTAAAGGAATTGTTATTTGAACATTTATAGCTTTTAGATTGTGAAAATTTTCATGACAGTGATTATTCTCTTGTGTCCAAGAGGTTTTGTATCAAAGGAAGACCCTTGCTAAAGTGAATAGATTTGATGCAGCCACTGCAGAAATAGGCAGCAAAGTACATCCTGTGATTTAGAGGGGCTATGACCAAGTAAACACAAAAAGTTAAACCAAACACAAAATAGAATTCTGCTAGTCTTGAGGATTAACATTTCCCCTCCCAAAAAACCCCGCACAAACACCAAAAACCAAAAAACCCACCCAGAAATAAAATTAGAAGTAAAATTAATGATGTAAAAGTCAATCAAAAACTGAAGAAAAAACATTGTAGGTTAGTAGTAACTAGTGAAATAAGTCTGTCTGGCTTTCCTCCTGCTTAGGGGTTCAGGGTGAAGAGAAGGAAATGAAGACACCCAGGCTGGCAGATTAGATGGCTGGGAAACTCGTCACTTGCCCATTGCCAATAGTAACTTCTCCCTTCAGCAAAAGACAAGATCAGTTGCTTGTTTGCAGTTGCTTACTGTCTAGTGAATCTCGCATCAGAAACCTACAGCAACTTTACTGGAGATTACCACTTATTGCAGTGAGGAGCAGAGGCTAGCTTTTGTGTTCAACCTCAGTTGTATTCCTTTCTATATCCTATCTTGGTCTTCTCCGTAGTTTTATTTCTTTGTACTCTGCATTGCACCATAAAAGGCTGGTGAGGCTGAGGGGTGTGGGGGTAGGGAGGCTAGTAAGAGAGATTGGAGGTGGCTTTCAGGAATGTGAGTCATGCACGCAGAGAAATATAGTGAAGAGTTCGTCATGAATAACTTGAGTTACGTGACTCCATAAAATTTTAAGTTACAGCTGAAATGGGATGTATTCACATGCTTATATGATTCCACATAAGCTTCCACACCTGCCATAGATCTATATGCAGCATTAGATGCAGGTTGATTGCTGATGTATTGGGTGTGCTTTTTAAATTTCAGGACAAAATGCCTCTGTTATATGCAGTGGAATGAAAATCCATGTGTTTCCACTTACCAGAGGTGACAGCCAGTTTTGTGCAAAAAGGTCTTTTATTTAACCACTAAAAAGCTGTACAGCTGTCATAAATCTCTTTGAAATGGTATTGTATTAATTTCTGATAATATTCACCTTAATATCATTGTATTCATTTTATGCTGCCTTAGCCCTTTCCTGTGTATTATGTAATAAGAGAGTTCAATATTCACTGGAAGTCTTTATGCTGCTGGATGTGAAAGTCTTGCTTTCAGAAGATTAATGATGGCCCCTTGATTATTCTCAGCCCTTCCTCCCTGCAGCTCTACACTTTCACATATTCATCCTGCTTTTCTTTCCTTTGCTTAATATGATATCTATATCAAACACAGGGGCAGCAGGACAGATTTATCAATTCTCCATATTGCAGGAGCAGTAAAGTGTTCTCTCCTTTCTCTCCTTCCTTCCCTTCTTCCCTGCCTTCCTCTCCCCCTTCCTCACTCCCTTCCTCCCTTCTTTCCTTTTTTCTTTCTCTACAGTTGACAGTTCTTTTCACTGCAAAAGGCAGCTCCCTAACTTTTCCCCCAACACATATAAACAAATGTTTTAAGAAGTAAAAAAGGCTCTGAATAGATTATAGATCCTTTTTAGCTTTAGAACTGCCTAATCTGTTTCTGATTTACAGTTTAAAGGATGACATCCCTTTTCTGTTTGATCTGGAGATACTACAAACAAAGCTGTGTACTGCAGTATTTTGACATGTAACTCCAGTAAGTGAATCATACAAACAGAAGAGGAGGGGTGGAGTTGGCATTTTTGATGGCTTGGAGGAGTAAGGTAACTTTCAGAGCTACTGTGGGTATCTGCTTCTTTTGGTGGTTTTTTTTTGTTTGTTTGTTTTTTTGTTGTTGTTTTTTTCTTTTCTCTTTTCTTTTCTTTTCTTTTCTTTTCTTTTCTTTTCTTTTCTTTTCTTTTCTTTTCTTTTCTTTTCTTTTCTTTTCTTTTCTTTTCTTTTCTTTTCTTTTCTTTTCTTTTCTTTTCTTTTCTTTTCTTTTCTTTTCTTTTCTTTTCTTTTCTTTTCTTTTCTTTTCTTTTCTTTTCTTTTCTTCTTCCGGGGAAGATGCGTGAGTTTAAACCTTTGTAAACCAATATTGCAACAGTGATGTAACAGGCTTGAAGTTGAATGGTGTCATGACTTCCCTAGAAAGTCTTGAATTGGGTCTTCATGCCTTTTCTCAATGGCTGACAAGTAGTTCACATTTTGATATGTTTGTTTGTTTGTTTGTTTTTAATATATATATACAGTTCTTCCTTTTCTGCTTTTTATGCTGGCTTTTTATTTGACATCAACCCATTTTTGTACATATCTCTTCCAATGGCAAGATTTCACCTTTGACAGTGACAAAGGAAGCAGATTCACCAACTTAGCTCCATACATCAAGGTGTTTAAAATAAACTGACAACACCTATGACTGTTGGTGGTAGTAACAGGATTCTGACAGTGACATTTTGCAATGAGTTACAACAACACTTAAAATAATGTCAACTAAAGAGAAAACAGGGGAAAGGTTGTCATGTTCCTTGGCAAAGGAGGAGTAGAGGAGAAAAGATCATGCAATAAAAACTATTATAAGCATCTCTCTAAAGTTACCCAGTTGATAAAAATATGAAAACTGTGAGCCTAAAGACGTTGAGCAAGAGATCCATACTTTTGTGCTATATTCAGCTGATGAGGTGTAGAACTGTACATCATATTTTTAAAAGAAGATTCAGGAGAGTAAACTTAGTTCTACAGCACCAGTTACTGTAAGGAAATGAATCAAGATGCTGCTTTATAAAACAGCCAAGTCCTGAAGCTCCTGAGCAATTAAGGGGTGACTCCATGCAGGATTCAGCATGTGACCAGTGGCAGTACTGGGCTATTAGGACAGTATTAGGAAGAAGGCATCAGTATTTCATTTGATCTACCCATCAGAGGCCTCGCCCAGTCTAAATCCATTCCTTACTGGAATGGTGGGTCTTGAGGAAATGTCAGGACCTGAGTGTGAACCACACCCAACACTTCCTTAGCTGTCTTGGGAATGTGGTGTATATCTTCTGAACATGTGAAAATTTTGGGTATGAAGCTTATACTGTCGGGAAGAATACCAGAACAATCTTATTCACTTCTGAAAGGTCCCTTATTAAAAATGTATTCAGATGAGTTTGAAACATCTTTAAAAAAGAAATTGCAGAAAGAAAGACTAAAAGGAAGAGCTGGAATATCTGAGGTTTGTCAACCAAACAAAGGAGAGATAGAACAAATAGGAATTGGTATAGTTGAGGAACAAAAAGCTACAAGAATGAATAATGTCAAATGGGCTACAGTGGATCCTGTACAGATGCTTTACGATGTTGCATTGGTAGAGCTAAAGGAATGGAGGACTCAGGATGTATTTTACCTGATGTATGTTTACTTCAGTGTGCACCGCCTTTGGAATTACATCCTAAGTCCATCTATCTGATCTTTTCTTCTTCCACCAGCTTCTTCTTTCACAGCCTGCTCAGTCTGGTTCTTGTCTATATGTCTACATATCTTGTCTATATGATCCTTTTGAGTTCTATATGCCTGACTGACCAGTGCTATGGCTTTTACAGGAACTGTCGAACATGGCCTCAGACTAGCCTTTTTTTATAGTCTGTTCATTGAATGTAAGAGGTGAAACTGGATGGTGAATGGACTTCTGTTACCTGAAAGAGTATTTTAACTACAGGGCTTTAACACAAGAAACATGTTTAAATGAAAAGGAATGTATCTTCCATATTTTGTGTTCAGCTGCCTGGTTTTTGCAGTAAATGTGCTCTGAGCACATTGACTGCACTGAACATCCCATGGTCTTGGATATAAGGAAATCTCATTATGAATTTTGGATTTATTTGGGAACAAAATTGGAGTCAGACATTCAGGTCAGATAAGGTCATGGGACCAGTACCAGAATTTCACATACTTAAGTAAATTCGGGTAGAAAATATGAGATGACTGAAAGGATTGAAACTGATGAATTGAGTTTTTATGGGTTATTCTATGATAGTTAAGAAATTAGAAATGAGATAGAATAAAATATGTGTCTGTTCCTCAGAAAATCCTAACAAAGAACATGTTTGAAATTGGAAGGATACCAATTTAATCTGAAAAGAAGGCTCAGAAGTTCCAAAGGAAGGAGAACAGACTAAGGTCATGTCAGGAAACATTTGTGAATTACTCCAGAAGCACAGGCAAGGAGATGAAGGGAAGGACACTCACAGAAACGCTCATGTGAGGCTTTAGCTGGGAAGAATTTGCCAACTGATGTTTAGAAGCATGTTCTGAGGACCAGGTGGGTGACCCACTGTGTTCCCAGCCAGAATGGCTTTTGGGTTTCAGCTTAATGCAGTTAACCATGTGACACATCTTCTGCCAGAAAGGTACACTGTTAGTTCTTCAGATTTCTATGATTTTTTGATGACTCTTCTCATCAAACAATTCCGAACACCTTATTTTAATGTTTCATGTTGGGAGTTTCAAAACACCTTGGCATGAAGGGGATGGTGAAGCAGCGTGCATTGGAGAGACATTTCAGAGGATTGGGGCACAGGGGCTGCTGGAGCTCTGGTATGATCTCATATAGGGAAATAATACACCAGATATTGGGAGGTTATAAAATACAGCTGAAAGTTCCAAACATGAAGCCATGTCTGCTGTCTGAAGGGCACATTTCTGCACACACCCAGTAAAGGTCAGGAATACTGTCAGTGAAGATATCAAAGGGCATACCTTTTGATATTTTGCTTGGAAGTTATATTATATGCATGAGCCAGAAATCTGGTCCAATCCTTACTAATAGCACAGACAGCTGGCTGCAGGAATGCAGCCGAGGGTATCAGTAAAAATACACAAGGTGATAGGGAAACACAGGGGGAGGGAAGGTCAACATCCTCTCCATCCATTACAGACAAGAGTGAGAGCTGTTATCCTCAGGTCACAATCCCAGTGCCTGCAAGCTGACATGACTCAGAGCAAGCAGGACCTCCACCCATTTCCACAGGGAAAGCATCAGGTATGTTGGTTAACTTAGAAGTGCTCTGTGACCATGAAAGATAACCTATGTGTATTGCTAGTGAGAAACTAGGGATGAGGGTGCCGTGCAACATGATGTACTTGAATTTGGGGAAACAGAGTCAAAAGAAACAGTTTTAGCACTTAAAATCCATCCATCCATCCATCCATCCATCCCTGCATTTCGAAAGAGTACTGTCAAGTATGTGAGCCTTGTCTGAAAATCCTTGGGAAATAATGAAGAAAGCAGGTGAGCGGCAACAAATTCTGTGGGCTTATTTTACCTACAAACATCGAGTTACAATTAGATGTGCTTGGAATGAACATAGCCTCATTGAAAGGAGGGTTTGGGGCAATGAGGTCATAGGCTGGAATATGAAACTTTGATCTGGGAAACTGGCATTTTGAAGCTGATATCTGATATTTTATGAAAACTGCATTGGTGATAAGCAGGTAGTCCAAGAAACGTTTTACTTTTAGACATTCGTAACCAAACTTCTCTAGGATAGTTACAAAGTAGATCTGCTCAGTTGTTTCACCAAGGTGCAGGAGATATGGAAAATGGAGGCTATACCAGTACTGTGTTGAATAAATATAATATGCTTAATAGTTTACCTGTTTCTTATTATTCTGCAGGCAGTATGGAGTTAAATAAAAAAAAAAGACTTCCATAGGAAAAAATGAAAGGAAATGAAACAATTACAAAAACCAGGAAAAGAGTGACAGCCATTTTTTCCAAAGAGCATACCAAAACCCCTTCAGAGATATGTAGGTGATCACTTTTGGGTAATGCTATCTGATCTACTGTAATGAAGCTGATGTATTTCCTAGGGCAGTGAAGCCAGGGGCAAAATTTAGGACTGAAGGGACAACTCACAGTTAAAGATTATTTTTAAAGAGAGAGGTGGAAACAAAAAGAAGCTCAATGAAATAGCATGCATGTGCTTATAGGTAGGGGTGGGACCTTAGTCCACTCCCATCCCTATTTTGGCCCTGGTTTCTGTGCTATGCTCACGCGGGTTGTCTGGCTTAGTCACAACCCCACAAACATGCACCTCCCCAGTCTCCAAGGGAAGGCACTGAGACAGCACAGCAGCGCTGTGTGTATGCTGCTACAGAGATCTGGGTGCAAGTGGGCAAATAGAAGCCCACACATGCTTGCAAACAAAGAATAAATTTAGAAAAAAAAAAACACATGCCAGCTTGTTATTTCAACCCTTTTCTGTGCATATTGTTTGTGTTTGGCTGACTATAAAAAGCACTTGTTTTAAAGAATCTGTTTTGGGATTAGTTTAATTAATGGAGGGCCAGAGAGAAGTTTTCAGCAGAGTCCTCAGTAAGAGCTGGGACTGTTTGTTTTGCAGTGCTGGGAAAACTGCAATGCACAAGTCCAGCTGAAGTATGGTCAAACAAAATTTTTCTCTCTTGTAAGAAATAATGCAAGCCTTATGACCTGAGGGTGAGGTGCAAGGCAGATTACAGAGGAATGTAAAACACAGTTTGTCCTGTAACAAGAGTATGAGAGCAGGCACCCCAGCCCCACAGTGGGAACAACTGAGGTGGGAGTTGAGCAACACGTGGCTTCATTGGAAGGAGCCTAGACTGCACCAGGTGTGGCTTGGGCAGGCAAGGGCAAGACACAGGGTTTGGCCAGTGAGTGGGTACATATTTAAGTGGTAACTAGGTCAGGCAGAGGCCTCACTCAGGCTCTAGCAAGCAAGCTCAGATCAATGATAACAGCCAAAGGAGCTGAGATATTTCATACCTGTTATCTCCTTGCAGTCATTTTAGCTTGCCCTTCAGAGGCAGAAGGCTGATTGCTGGTTTAGTGACAAGCACCCTTCTCGTTTAGCTGTTGCTAGATCCTGCTTTTCATAAGCAAGCCTATATAGATGAACGTTTCATGCTGTAGCTATCACTGGCCAAACTTCATTAATATGTTCCTACATATGATAAAACTGCTTTTGTACCTTGTTTCTGCACCCCAAATATTATGGTACAAATGAGGGCTCAATACAGTTCCCTGGTGTTCTGGAAACTTGTCCATATGCATAAAGTTGATACAGTGTGTTAAGAAGTGCACCTTTCCAGCTCAGTACTTTTATTCTCAGCTGGAACAGAGCATAGGGCTTAGGTATTGTTTAAAACATGGAAACCCTTCCAAATGTATTGGCAGATAAATACAGAAGCTCATAGTTGGTTGTTCTCTGTAAAAGTACAGTGTAAAAAATAGGTGAGCAAGAATATCCAAATATTGTATGGAAATTTTCTCATTACTGGGATCACAGAACATACTGGCTCCTGAGTGTGATCCCTAAGGCCAAAACTCCCCAAAATCCCATGAAGCTCCTCTAACAGAGCAGGACACTAAAAAGCATAGCACAAATCCTGTGAACCACTTAATGGGGTCTTGGATCTAAGGTAAATTTGGCACATTGTGTTGGATTATTGTCCAGCATTCCTCCTCAAAATCATGTCTGCTGGTATTTATAAAGCGTGAGCAAGAAGCATATACGAATGCTATTTTCCAGATTAAATATAATATTTGCATCTATTGTTTCTTTTTGGTGGTTTTGGGTTATATGCATTGTATTTTTAAAGGTGCTCAGTGAGCTAAGAATCTTCACTGAAGTGAATTTCTACTCCAAAAAATAACCCAGACAAGAAAAAACCTTTTAATATGCCATGACACTTTAAAAAACTGTCACTTTGAACTTTAGCACTGGTACTTGAAGGGAAAAAAGATTTAGAAGTAACTTGGGGCAGCAGGTAGCAAGGCTTCCCCAAAGGCTTCTGTCCATTTGTTCTAGAATGGGTTGAATGGATCCAAGGATAGTGTGACAGTATTAATCTTAGAAGTCCCTGCTGATTCAACCTCTCTGACCACAAAGTCTCATATTACTCAGCCAAGATGAATAGTTTTGTGGCTATTAGCGTGATGTAGCTTTATGGAAGTCATGCTTAAACTCAAGTTTATAGTTACTCAAGAGTTACTAGTAATGCATGTAGCTGTAGTTGTTATTCCAAAAGCAAATCATATTTTAAAAGTAGGCATATAGGTGAGGAACAAAATAATAATTTAGCATTTACCTTGGTTATTCTGTCTGATTAGATTACAGACCATTATAAAAATTCTTCTGTAATGATAAAATTCTGCTAAATAAGAGGACCCATATGTTTTATCACCTGTACACCTACAAAAAAACCCCAAACCCTGTATTTTATCTCTTCTTCTATATGACACATTCTTTCCAAAACCATAGTGAATACATACAATATCAAGTTCAACTTAGACATTTCTGCACTCAGAAGCAGTCCTGTAGTGTAACTTTCTTCCATTCTGACACTCTCTGTGGATTCTAAATCAGTACAAACTGAAAAATGAGGAACCCTAAAAGTTATAACTGAAAAAAGCAATTGCCCTACTTCATTAATTCCACCAACAATTCCATGTGTGATTTACACTCATACTCCCACTTTAACTTCCTTTCAGCCCATAAACTGGTTTGAGGTCTAGTTTATATTACTTCAGGTATCTCTCTGACTTTGCAGAAGGCAGCAAATAAATCTACCCCTCATCTTTCCAATTGCTGGCATTCTTTAGCACACAGCAAGGTTTTTACACACTTTGTGTGTGGTGATTTTATGTTTTAGAGTATTGCTTTATATTGAAATAACAGTACCAAATTAATCTGATCTGATCCCTGAAGCTGAATTCCAACCACCAGGCCCCATAGGGAATATATCTTTTATTTATAATTCATTTACTACTGACAATCATAGTGGCAATTTCATTAAATTAAATATATCCCAAACCTAAAAGCCCATTAATATGAACTTACCATTGATCTATCTTTATTAACTTTACTGACTTGTTCTATTTGTTTCCAGAGGATTAATAAAAATATTTTTCCATTATATTTTTTAAAAAATATGTATGTATAGCGTTGTTTTATATAGTTCAGAAAGAGGTGTTTCAGATAGAGGAAATAAAAGAACTGTCCTCTTTTTTAATAATAAACTTCTGAACAGGTCACTATTCCTTAAAATATAGAAAAGGTTATTCATTCCAGAAGTCAAATCTGCCTGAATTTATTTTTCTAAGGGTTAAAAATAAAATAGACTTTTCAAAACTAAAGCAGTCTGAATAATAATCCAATTTTAATCTCACAATTTTTTTGAATAGTGTAGAGTAGTTCTCTTTTCTTATCAGTTGGGCAGGGATTTCCTGCTACTGAGCACACATTTGTGTCTTAGACAATATAATGGGTATGTACATGAGCTACTGTATGGCTCTTACAGTGCACCACAAATAAGCAATAGAAAGCTGGTTTATCTTTCAAACGATATTTTCTGCTGTCTTTGTTAATTGGCATTTCAGATCATGTGCTGTTGCTTTTACATTTTGCTAAGGAACATGAAAAGGAAAAATATGTTTTACAACTATTGTTGTTATCAACATAAAGCCTGACTTTTCTTACTGAGATTAATTTGAAATGACACTATGGAGCTTGACAGTTCTTGTTGGTTATTTTCATCTGCTAGACAATTTTGCATGCTATTGGCATGGGGACATGGTTTCAGGCAACAGCTTTGTTTTATTGATTATTATTCTAAATGAAATAAATATTGAAGCAAAGAGTAAGCCTAGCTAAAGACTTAATTACTATGCTAGCTAAATTTCAGTACACAATTATTGAAGATAAATTTAGTGATACACATAATAAATGATTGTTTATTCAACTGACAAACACTTTATTCTGGGTGAGGGACTAAGCTGCACACAAATTGTTGACTTTATTTGAAAATTTTGAGGTGATCATATAGGGGCTTTGGAATGTATGTTATTTTTTTCTATAATTCAGTCATTTCAGATCACTTTAATATTAGTTCTTTCATTTCTTTATTTTAAGACAGTTGAAGGTGTTTATGAGCAAAGCCTGACTGAGCCAGCCTTACATGTATTAAAATGTGATATTAAATTGAAAATTGAATCTTGTAGATCAGAACTTTTCCTCTTCAGCAAAAAGCCAGGGCATGCTACTACAAAAACACCTGTCAACCGCATTTAGTAACCTATCCAAGTCTAGGTACTTAGAAACACATTGCTATACTGAATTCTGTAAATTGCTAGTTAAGTTCTTAGGCTGGGATTTGATTCTAAAAATGACCAGTCTTCTGTCAAAATAAATATAAAAGATAGAACATACCTGCTCTAACCCTGCAAGTGTATATACGAGAACGGTGAATTTTAAATTAGTGCTCAACAGCCTTGGTGATCAGTAGATAATATAAAAAGTGTGCAAATATATCTTACATCAACATGATTCACCTGGGTTGTAAATCACAGGAAAACCCCCTCTTTGTGGCTTTAGTTTGTTTTAGCCTCTATAGTATGCATCTGTCTTATTCCAAAGGAGTTCTGCTAGGGCTCTGTGTGTTGGTCATGACTTTTTCACCTTAATTTTGTTTTCCCTTTGCTGATGTCTTATTGAGTTTTAGGGACTGCTTCTTCGTGTGTGTCTTATCTGTTGTGATAGGCCTTTAATTGTGTGGTTAGTATAACCAAATCCCCCCTCTATCTCTCCCTTTTCCTTACACAGGTGGAAAGCCTTGAAGAGTGGGGGGAAAAAAAAAATCACAAAATCAGGAGGATGCCTGACCTCTTTCCAGCCTATTTTTAGACTTTGATGTTCTCCAGATTCAAGCTTAAAAACACCTCATACCTTCCAGAAGCAGGTTTCCAGACAAGGACTGCTGCCTTCATGCTTCTTCCATGTCCTTCATCTTCCTTTCTCCCGGCCACTGCACTCTTCTGTCTGCCCTGGTCTGGTGGGTGACTCTCAAATGCCTTTTTCTGCAGGTCCTAAGATTGCAACAAATTTTTTCACAATCTGATGATAAGCCAAACACACTAGAATTTAATTTTTCTTTGTATGTAGAAACTCTTCTCCATAAAGGCGTTTCATCAGTGTTTGGGAGAAAGAAGGTTTTTCATACAAAGCAGCTTTCTATAGCTGTTCTGATTCACAATGAGGTGTGTCAAGCTTTTAAAAGCGAAAGGGCATGGTTTTCTCCTTTTTCCTGTAAATTGTCCGTTAAGAGTACTCCACTTATGTGACAATCTTCTACTATGACTAAAAATTGCTCATCCTACTAGCTATCAATGAACTTCAGATAATTCAGCCCCATGAAATTGCTTATCCTTTATTTTCACAGTTGTATTGGATCTCATTGGCCAACATTAGGCACCACAAAGGACTGTGATGTGTAATCTTGACTGGCTACTAGATTCCCATCCAGTCAATCTTTCACACCTCCTTCTCAGCAGGACAGGAGAAGAAAGTACAATGAGTAAGCTCATAGGCTGACATAAGGACATGGAAATCACTCACCTGTTACTGTCACAGCAAAAGAGCCTTGACCTGGGGAAATTAACTTAATTTATTGCCAATTAATAACAGGTGAGGATAGTTAGAAATGAGAACACAAGTGAAAACACCTTCCCACCAGCTCCTTTTTCTTCCTAGGCTCATCTTCACTCCTAACTCTTCTAACTCCTCTCCACAAGCAGCACAGGGGGATGGGGAAAGGGGGCTGTGTTCAGTTTGTAACACTTCATTTCTGCCACTCCTCCTCCTTCTCCTGCTGTTTCCCTGTTTCAGAGTGGGGTCCCTCCCATGGAATACAGTCCTTCACTGAATTCTCCAATGTGGGTCGTTTCCGTGGCCTGTATTTCTTCAAGAACTGCCCCCGCATGGGTCTTTTCCAAGAAGTAAAGTTCTACAGGAACAGACTGCTCCAGTGTGGATCCCCCACAGGGTCACAGGTCCTGCCAAGAAAACCTGCTCCTACATGGGTTCCTCTCCATGGACCGTGATTCCTGCCAGGAGCCTGTTCCTGCATGGGCTCTTCAAGGGCTGCAGCTTCCTTCAGGCCACATCCACCTGCCTCAGCATGGGATCCTCCATGGGCTGCAAGGCCATAGCTTACCTGACCATGGGCTTCACCAGGGGCTGGAGAGGAACCTCTGCTCCAGCACCTGGAGCCCCTCCTTCTCCACTGACCATGGTGTCTGCAGGGCTGTTGCTCTCACATTTTCTCACTTCTCTCTCCTGACCGCTGTGCAGCGGTTTTTACCCTTTCTGAAATATCTTATCATAGGCTCAGCTTTAACCAGTGCTGGGTCCATCTTGAAGCTGGCTGAAGCTGACTGTCTAACTGGGGTCTTCTTATGGAAGCTGCCTCTCCAGCTCTTACTACTAAAACCTTGATACCTACACCCAGTACAACAATTTTGTTAAATCCAAATGTAATTATGGCCTGTAGTGTATACATTTAAACACATAGGGAGAGTAAGAATAACGCTAAGCATGTGACAGGGCCACGGCAAAGGAATGTCAGTTTATGGTAAAGGCCTAAAAGCTGACAATGGAAAGAAAATTTAACTACTAAGGAAGCTATTAATAATGAAACTTCATTGTTAATTTTCTGTCACTATTTGACTAAGCCAGTTTTTTCATGGATTGGCACATATTTTGTCTTCTGAGCATCCTACCATGATGACTGACTGTCATGAAGATAAGTGCATGATGCATGAACTTCCTTCTTGATTTCAAGGTAAAAAGGATAAAATTAATTCCTGTGCAAGTGAGCCACCATAGAACATAATGAGGACTATGCTATGGGACAGTTATCATGCTCACTTCTGGAGAGGGGTCAAAGATTCTTTTAGCATGAAATCAGTATGGAGTCCCTGAAGTGTCTAGAATTTCCCTTTACAGATCCATCCTGTTTGCATTTATATTGGTTTAGTTCAAGAAGTAGGCTGAATTCTGGGGAAAAAGTATATCTATTTCTTCCTTTGCTAAACAAAATGTAAATAAAATTTTTAAGACAACTCCCCTCACAGTATGATGGTAATAAGAAAACTTATGGCCTAAAAGTTAATTGCACTATTTCATATAAAAAATATTTGTCCCAAAAGATTAATAAATATTTTATTTCTACACTGTAAACTGTTATTTTCCTTTTTTTTTTTTTTTATTTGCTCTCTATACTTAATGGTTTTACCAACAAAAATTATGTTGAGATTTATATAAAATCTTTTTTGATACTCATTAGAAAATTCATTGAATATACATAACAGATATCTTAGTGTTTTGGTATCTATTTTATGGCTGAATAAGTCCTTAACAGCCCTAAACAGGTCACAGGCCTCAGTTTAAGGATGTTTGTTTGTAATAAAAGCTCTCCTGCACCTGGCTTTGTGCTTTGTAAGAAAATGATTTTCTCCAGGGTACAATTACATCAAGATACTTTTTTCAGCCAGCAAGAAGAAACGATAATGGGCAAAACTCAAGTTACACCAAATATTTGGTCTAGAGTTTGGCTTTTCAGTCTATTGGATATTAAGCATAAGAGTTTTAAATCCCTTGAGAACAATAGGTTACTATTTTGTGGATGTTTTAAAAGGCTCTAATTTAGAGTAAACTTCCTTTAATTTTTCAGTTCATATCACAGCCTTAAGTCAGGAGCGTGAACCATGTTTTAACTAAATTTTCCCATTCCACCAAGAAAAAAAGGTAGTGTTTTACTTAGTTAAGTTTAATATTACTAATGGTTCTTATTCTATAGAAGGGATTTAAGAAGCTAATTTGGATTAACTGTGAGTATTATTATTCTTTCTAATTGATTAAAAAGTGTTCATGTTCTATACCAATGCTCTGTTTTGTATGGTACCTCCAGCTGCATGAGGCAAAGATAAGGGAAAGCAGACTCCTGCAGATGGGTGTTCCAGAAATACAAACTTGAGAGAATAAGACAGAATAACTTGGAAACCGCTTGCAAATTATAGTTTCCAATTAAACACAGTATTGAAATATATTATATACTTAACATTGCAGAAAGGTAGCAGTGGTGACACTAAAACTAAAACAATACTTCAGCAACAAACCCTTTTGAGAATGTTGTCCAAAAAATCCCATATCAGTGTAAGGATTTATAGGAAATGAAGTGTGATTTCACTAACAACCGTACAAATAAACCCCTCTATAAAACTAATAGTAGAATCAGGGCCTTTCTTTATGGAAAGATTGTCATCTAATGCACTGTAAGATTGTGCCAATAACAAGACATCATCTCTTTTCTGTATTCTTAATTTTCTGCTTCTGTAGCTGCACTATTCAAAGAAAGCGAGAAGGAATGGCTTCGAGTGAGAGATGCCGTACTTTGTTAGATGAGCTGATATAGAGCAGTCATATGTTTTTGCATAAAATTAGACATCTAAAACATTAATAGGTTTATAGAAATGCTGTTTATAATACCATCAATCGTTTTCATAGCTCTAGGGTTCCAGAAATGATAGACTGTGTCTTCTATAATATTAGCCAGGAAGGGGGCATGGTTTAAGACCCTCTCTGTCTCAGGGAAAAAGCGAAGGGTTGGCTACAAACTTTAAAACTTCATTATGTCAAAGGTGCAAAGCCATGAATTCAAAGGCATAAAGTGTCTGTTTTACTGCACCTGTCTTTGCCAATGGCTGTCTTCACAATTCTCTGAGACTGGTCCTTGGCCGTTAAAGAGGTTCCATTGATCTTCTCTGCTGAATGCTGGGAACAAGGTGATGTTTCCTTGGTGCTCTCCTGTCTTGTGTCTTTTGCATCTTTACTCTTTTCTTCACTTGCTCTGTCCTAACCTCTCCTTTTCTGTTAAACTTCAGACAACTGAGTTTACCCTGCAGGAAAGAAGAAACATGAGCAAATAGTTTCTGAAAGATATGTGATTGTTTCAAGTGGAGAGTCATCATGTTTCAGATTTTGAGTGCTACATTAAAGGTACAGCATTATGAAGACTTCACATAAGCAGACTCTAGTGGTATTTCTGCATGATGCAGAAAACCTCTGCTTTTGTATTTATCTGAAATCTCTATTTTAAGTTATTTAAATGAGGGCTCACTTGTTTTTAAACTTTATCTTCATGAAATACTAATGTTTGAATGGACAAATGATTCTATTCTACCTCTGTGTACTTTACACTAGACTCTTGACAGTTTCAAAGTCTAATTTCTTTTCATGGAAATGAAATACTTGAAGCTTAGGAATATTACTTAAATATAAAGCATTAAAAAAAGAGAGTTTCTTTTTATACAGTCCCCAGCAGAAGGGTGTTCTACTTTCCATTCAGTTACAGTGCTTGGACTATATCAAATGCAGTTTTAAAAGTGAGGTCATGATGCTATGATTCAAAATTTGTCAGATGTAAAGCCATAAGGGATTTTTAGAAGATGAAAAGACTAGACTTCTGATGTGACCTGATGCAGCTGAGTAACTCCCAAAGTCACAAGTCAGTTTCTGACTATAAAAGAGACATCTGATCAGATTGTCATGCTTTATGTTTAATGGAGTGTTACAAGGACTTTGACACAAACCATTACCCACTATTTACTTATTCAAGGCAGAAACCTACTGGAAAATGGAACAAAATTATCTATACTTTAACAGCTTGGAGCAGATTGCAGTATGATCAAAATTTCTGTAACATACCCTTTGGAGAACTCTGGTATGAAATGCTCTTGAATTCTTGTATTTTACTTTAATCCTTACCTTTTTACTAAATAGTTTTTAACCTCAGGATGCTAAATAGAAATGTTGCCAATAATGCAATTTATATCTGCCATATGTGGGCATGTTGCAGTAAGTCCTATTATTGACTAGATTTAAGTGGTAATCAGTTGTGGCCCTGTTTTTCTTTCACATCTTACCATTCTTGGAATAAAACTATGTAATTTTTTCAGTATTTACAGTACCTTTGGGAATCAAAGACATTGTAAAAAATCACTAACAGTAACTCCACTTTGATGTTATTAGGAATTGGAATTTTTGACTAAAAGATGCTCAGAGGAATATTGGTCACATCAAACTGCACAGAGGAAACGCGCTATTGAATAGTTACTTTAAAGCCTATTGGTAGCTACTCTAAATAAAAGCTGGTAAAATTGTAAAGCTTGTCTAGAGAGGGATGCTGTTGTGAAATAACCAGTGAAGCAAAGCATCATAGCTCTTCTGCAAATCCACAGTTATTACACTTTTAGCAGGTGTGTGACTAGCATGGACTATTTCTGAAACTTAGAAAGCTAAATTATTTGAAAGCTGTCTGAGGGTGGTATAAACATGTTCACATAAGGAAGAAGAGTGAAGTAAATATTCCAGGCATTCTTTTCCCCTGCAGAAATAACTAGGGCTTATATAATTATTCTTATATCTGATTACCAGATGAGTTCACTACAGACACCAAATAAGAACTAAGTAATCCAGCAAGCAGTTTATATTTTCATTCAGGACATTATAGATATAGAAAATAAGAAGAAAAAACCAAAACTCTAAACCTCTGACACCTTTTGGAAATTCTGTAGTTAATAGAAAAGGATCACAAATAGCACAGGGACTCTTTATTTTCTACTGACTGATATAGTGATGTCAATCTCTTTACATGAGACAAAGTATTCATTTGCACCAGGTTAAATTGGACCAAAGCACGGATTCTCTGCAGACAAATAAACCAAGTGCTTCAGGATATGCTTCAAAACCAAGTAGAGTAAAATGTTAAGTAGTACTTAAGAAAGAAAGGTTTTGAACAAATAACTTTGCAGAGTGAATTGATTTATGAATCTGCATCTTTATTAAGTGCAATCCGTTGCTAAATTTTTGTGTGGATTTTATTTCTAGATGAATCCTGTAATTGTAGAGATGTTTATCAGATTAAGCTTTGCCCTACAAGCCAAAGGATCAACTTGTTTTTCACCTTCTAGCTCCATTAAGAGGGCCTGGAGGTTGATTATATCAGCAAAACATCTACCTATGTCAGGGGAAGAAAGCTGACTGAAAAGTATTTCTGATATCTACAATGCTATTAAAAGTAATTGTGAAGAACCAGGTTTAAGTAAGGAGTTTTACATACATTTGAATAGTCTACTATTGAAGTGCTCATATGGTTTCCAATATTTTAACCACATGTAAATATTATGTAATATAAATGAAAGGATGTGCACAGCACCACACTTTTTTTTTTAGACAGAATAGCATCTTTGTCATCATTTGTAAATTTCACAAAACATATCTTAAGACCAGATTTTCACATGCCCTGTATTTGGACAATATTTTTATTAGAACTCTGGTCCCTTTAGACAGATTTCTTTAGCAGTTCTACTAAATCTGATGCTCCAAAAAACAAAATTACTTATTAGACCAACTAAGTAGAAATAATTAAACATCTCATAGAATCATCAAATAATTTAGGTAGGAAGAGACCTCTGGAGGTTGAATCCAGCTTTCTGGTCAATGCAGTTCCAATCAGCTCAGATAGTTCAGGGACTGTCCAGTCAGATTTTGAATAGCTCCAAGGACAGGAATTCTACAACCTTTTTGGCAAAACGGTCCAGTGTTTGACCATTTTCATAGTGAAAGTATATTCTGTGGTATCTAACTGGATTTTCCTGTACTTTGAATTGGCTCTGTTACCTCCTGTCTTTCCTCTGTGCTCCTTTGAGTCAGACTCTGTCTTCTCTCTGTTGTCTCATTAGGTAGCTGTAGATAGCAATAACATTCTCTTTAACATTCCCTTATCCAGGCCGACCAAATCCTGTTCTTTCCATTACTCCTTGTCTGCCATGTGCTTCAGCCCTCAACCAACTTGTCAGTGCACCCCTGGATCTGCTGATGTCTGCTAATGTCTTTCTTCTGCTGGTGAGTCTAGAACCAGGCAGAGTACTCCCAGTAGATGCTCACAAGTGTAGGAGCCAAGAATAAATTCCCTCAGCCTCCTGGCTGTACACTGTAAATGCAGCCCAGAAGGCTCCTGGCCTTCTTTGCTGCAAGGGCACCCTGCTGACCCATGCTTAGCTGGTTGTCCAGCTCCTTTGCTGCAAAACTGCTCCCCAGTCTGTCTGTCCCCAGTGTATGCTGTTGTGCGGGTCACTTCATCCCAAGTGCAGGACTTTGCATTTGTTGAAGTTGGAGGGCAGCACCACTATCCCAGACCTTGACTACTCCCTCAGCTTGGTATCATGTGGGAACATGCTGAGTGTGTGCTCCACTCCATTGTCCAGATTGTTAGTAAAGATATTAAACAGAATTGCCTCTAATATTGATCTCTGAAAGAAGTTGCTACTAACCAGCTACCTGCTGGACTTACGTTACTGGTCACAACCCCTAGAGCCTGGTAGCCCAGTGAATTTTCCACTCACTTTATTCCTCCACTTAACGAGTCAAGATGTTATTAAATTGGCCATAGGCATGCTGTGGGACACAGTGTCAAAAGCTTTACTAAATCAAGGCATGCAACATCCACTGCTCTTCCCCTGTCCAAAGCACTGATCATGTAATTGTAGAAGGCAATGAGGTTGGTCAGGCATGATTTGCCCTTCATAAAATCTTTCTGAATGTTGCAAGTCACCTTCTTTTCTTCCATGTGTTGAGAGATGGTTTCCAGGAATATTTGGTCCACAACTTTCCCAAGGAATTAGAGTGAGTTAAGGGTGGTTGGTTGTCTGTAGTTCCTGGGTCCTCCTTCTTGCCCTTGAGTTACCGGGCAATATCTTGTTGATGGAAGTGTGCTTTTTTTTATCATCTGAGTGAAACTGTTGCAACAGATCGATTATGAGAGGAATACTAAAATGTGGAACTCCATTAGAAAACAGTATCTTGGATAAAAAAAAGCTCCACTTCTCCTTACAGCAATGTAATTCTAAAACCTATACACATATCAAAATAATTTGTGGATGTTAGACTACAAAGACCTGTGAGTCCTTGTATTACACGACTGGTTTAATAATGGTTTAGTGAACTACATTCACTTCAGTTTGGTATTTTTCTATATATGATTTTTCCTGAGTGTGAAATTGAAGTAAGTGAGAGGAATGAAATGGAAAATAATGGTATTGAAAGGTCCTCTGGACAAAGATATCCAAAGCCAAACCTGTAGATGAAACTTTTTTTAGTAAAATGCCTATCTTATCTAGAAATACAGAGCATAGAAGCTCTGTCTAAACTATGTAGAGAATGGCCTCTAAATAACTAGAGAATTTATATGAAAGAAGGTTAAAAAGGATGAAGAATAACTCATTTATCAAGCGTGAACAACACTCATGGTAACAATGTTTTAACTGTTCATTGCAAAATATTGATAATAACAGCGAGAAAACTCAAGGCTAAAGTGACATAAGTAAAGCTTAATACTAAATTTATATAAGAGAGAGCTTGTTTGCCACAACAGTTTTAATTTTTCCTAGTTTTAAGAAAATACTAATTGTAGTGCGTGTACAGATGCATTTATTACAGAAGATAGTTTTCAAACAGAAGCTGTATTGGTAAGCTGAAATGCTTGCAAAGAGTGGACAAAACTGATTGCTCTGCTTCCAGCAACTTGTTTGAAACATGTTCAGTAAATGTATAGCTGTCACTGTGAATATATCTTGCATTCCGATCAGAACCTGAGGCAGGGAAAATTCCCTCTCATATTAAGGCTTATTGGCATAGCCCATCCTTTTCAGTACTTAGAATTGAAATTACTGTCGTAAGAGAAACCACTGAAAAGATAATTGTTCAATAGGCCAGTCAACCTACAATATGTGAGGAATGTACTTTTAAAATTAATTTTACCTTGTCTTATTAAGTAGTTATCCTTTCATGAGAGAGCTGTTTGAATTTCACTTGACTTACTCCTCATTTATATGATGAAAAACAGGAACATGCAGGAATTTGTAAATCTGTTGAAGGGCAAGTGGTACTGCTCTAAAAGTAAAGTTGAGAAACAGAACAGTGACAGTACCCTTCAGATGTAACCTTCATGGCAATTCAGCCAAATAATAAAACTTTTGTAGACCTCTGAATATGCCATTGATCAATCAGATGGTGCTTTTACATCTCATGTCCTCATTTGAAATTATTTTGAAAAATGCAGAGAATAGAGACATAATTTAAGGGGAAAATGCCTGAAAACAATGAAAAGAATTCAACATATGTGAGTAAAAAGGAGATGAACATGACTTGTGTATTGTCTACTGCTATCTTCCTGTCAAGAAAATGCCAGATATTAAAAAGATCTTCAGCTTAACAGACTGAAAAGATAATAAGAACTTAAAGATGAAGACTGGCAAATCCAAACTAAAGTACCTCTAGTAAAAAAAAAGGCAACACAAACTAAAAGATGAACAAAGATGAAGCCAATAAAGATTAATGTTTATTAAGTGAAAGTATGATGGGGAATAATGTTTGGGTTTTTGGTTTGATTTTGGGTTTGTTTTTTTTTTTTTAGTTAGCTTCTGTAGTTTTCAATTCGGCTCTAGACGAAGTGTATTAACCCAAGATTAGTCCATGGGGTGCCAATGTAGCATAAAACAGACAAAGCAATGATCACAGGTATGCTGTCTGACCATGCATGTATCAGGGTGTATGTCAGATTTTCAAGGCAAGACACAGAGGTTAAAAAAAAATGAAACAAAATCGCAATTTAGTTAGCAAAACAGGTCATATTAGGCTACCTTAGTGTATTAAATAACAACAACTTTTTTTTCTTTTGGAGAGAAGAAATAGAAGGGGTCTTTCCAATCTAGACAAAGAGCCATAGAAGCATAGAAAAATTGAGGATGGAAAGGACCTCTGGCGTCATATCATCCAAACCCAGCTAGTTTAGATGGGGCTGCTCAAAGACTACAGTGAAATGTGTAATAAAATCCTGCTTACAGAAGATAGGACAATGTCTATAAAGAAATTGTAAGGTAAGTATGGCTCCTACTGTAGCAATAGTAACAATGGGTAATGATGAAAAGGAAATCTAAGATGGGAGGGACATACTACCATGATGAACTGGAGGACCAGTATTCTGAAATGTCTTAATTGATGGGACAGTGTTAATGAAATTTGGCCATGACACAAAGTTCAGAGGCATCATGAACAAGTAAAATAGCATATGCCCTTGATGAATGGAGTACTAGAATACATTTTATAGCAGAGAAAGTGTATGGTCAGATATCCTGGAAAAAATAAAAGTATTTTTACAATGAATTGCAAATTATTTGCAAATATGTAAAGAAAATTCTGATTATTTCACAGGACTGTCAGCCACCTATATGATGCAGCTGTGAAAAGTGTTAAAAATAGGGGAAGTTGCTGTAAGTTATTTGTTGATGGTTTAGTAGATGAAGGAGATAATATTTTTATCCTATGTATAGGTAAGAGCCACTGGTGATGGATCTGATTAAGAAGAGGGAAACAACACTGGGTAAAACAAAGTTCCTGATGGAGCATTAGGAGCTGTTAAAAGTTGTTCTTGTGATACGCTGTCTAGATACTCCTTACTAAGCCTATGCTTATGAAGGGTATGGGAAACTGTTCCCTTGCTGGAGTAAGGATTTGAAATATATCTGATGCATTGCAAAGACTCAGTGGAAAAGGGAAGATGATGCTTACTGCACAGGTTATATTAGTAACTTGGTTATCAGCCTTTACAAAGAAGATGAAAGCTACAACTTTTCTGCAGCTGGGCTGCTTATACATTAACTGGAATTTTCATACAGTGGGAAAAATATCAATTTTTATTAAAGTGGGAGCAAGTTTCATTTCAACTTATTTCAAGAATTCCTGAGGTATTAATGGACTATACTTGTTCTTTGATTATATTTATATACCTATCTGTGGCAGTTAGTAGAAAGAAACATGCATCCTGAGAGAGTGGAGTTACCTTTTTCATAATCACAACATGACATCAGAATTGTTTTTCATGATGGCTCAAATAAAGCTGTGGTAAAATGATGTTAATGTGAAATAACATCCTTACAATGAAGAACTACATGTAGCTACAAGTATTTGAGTTGCCATTTCAAAGAATTTCACTTCGTACTGGATCATATCAAGAACAAAGAAGTTCCTGATAAGGGCAATTGTTTTGATTAGGGAAAACTAATTAAAAACCAAAGTAAATGTCCAATATATATGTGGTGCCTCAAACTACTCATGAACAGAGGTCAACAGCTGGAAGGCTGCAGTCAGTAGAAAATAGCAGGGAGAAGGTTTCACAAAAACATCCACAGAAGGCATTAAAACATGATTAGAACAGCTGCTTTATTGGTACATGAGAGATATCTTCAAGAAAAATGAAGAGCTTGTGAGATATGATCAAGCTTAATTCAGATTGTACTTAAACCTGTGGGGGTATATCGGATTTCTCTGTATTGAGTAGCCATGCAAGAAACTGAAATCCATGCAAAGAGTAGAATGGCTGTGTAGAAGACCCAAAAGAACTTGCTCACCTTAGACACTGGGAAATATAATTATAAAAATAACCCATCAGAAAGCAGAGGATATGCACAGATCACAGGAGCTTTTGATCAGGCATATGGGACTAGTTTTACAGAAGGTAGACAAGCAGATAAATGAAATAACAAAACCAATTGGGAAAACAGACTGTTTGTACAGCTTCATTTAGGAATGTTTCCACTTTAGATCTTCTGCTTCTGCACTGTGTGGCTTAATTGCACAGAAGCATTTGGCCCAATACTGTTGATACATGCTGCCTCTGGCAGCAGAGTGGCTGCACTGAATCAGAGGGAAAGATACCTCCTCCATCCCACTCTACCTGCTGCCTTCTTTCAGCCAAAGGCTGGGTACCTCTGGTCCTACTGAGCTTTTGCAATCTGAGATCACAGCCTGAAGTGGTATGAACAGCTTCAGGTCCCAGTGTAAATAGATGTGTGGCAACAGTGTGAAAGCTGATTGCAAACATTTCCGGTAGATTCTTTTGGTGTTCTATTTTAACAATAAAAACTAAAATATGTATGTAAAGCCCCTAAAAATCTCTTTCTCTTCCCTCAAAAAAAGACTTCTTTCTTCAAAATGCTGTCTTTCACAAATTTAGAGAAACTTCTGCAGGCACTAATATCACCAAAACAAACAAATAAAAACCCCAACCCAAACCAGACAAGGTGCTGTCTTCTCTACTGTCCTCTCCGAAACAAAACCCCAAACTCAAACAACCTTGAAAAGCAGAAATCCTGCTAAATGAGGAAAGCCTGTCATTACCATTTGAAGACTGCAAGATGTATAATATACATGAAACTATTGCATGTTTCTCCAACAGATGAGAAAATCTCAGATGGGAATACATCTTAAAGGGATATACTTGCTGTTGAGGAAAATTCACAATACTGCCAGGCAATGAATTAGAAGAGCACTACTGAATTCAGTTACCCTTCCCTGAGAACCAAAACTAAGCAAAACTGTTATGACTCATAAATAATTTATTTTTATGAAAGAATGGATTGGTTTTAAAATTAAATCCACAAAGCTTAAATTCTATTAATGAGGTAAATTGCTATCTTCCTTCCAGAAATGACTGGCCATTTTCTGGTGGGACACTTTTTAAGTCAGGAAGCTCAGATTCACTGAATCGAAACATGTTGATATCAAGAAAACATTTATCAAAACTCGGCAGATTTCTGATGGGGAAAAAATACCCTGTTTTTCTGCCAGAGTGCCTGATTGCCTTCATCACTGTATGGCCTCATTCCCTGATAGACAATTTTGGAGCTAGACCTCTGTAAGTGATTATTCTCTTGCATTTAGTAGCATCAGGCCCTCCTTTGCCAGTTCAGCTTCAAGGATTGCCATTGAGGAAAGCTGGGTGCTCAGGTAGCAAATAATCCAGAAAAGCAGTCAGCCAAGGAGATTCACTCACAGCAACCTGGCAGTAAAGCACCTGAGTGTTTATTGAATGGGGAGCCAGAGAGCTCTCAGAATTAATAGGCAGTTCAAGAAACCAGAAAAACAGGGTGCGAATTACCAGTACAGTCCCCAAACCATTGCTCTTAATAGACCACTTTGTGTACTGCAGAGGTTGAAAACCTACAAGTTTAAAAACCTTTTTGCACTAAGATTTCAGATGCCTTAGCTGGCTGCCTGAGATTCCCAGGCAATTTCTAAGCTGTAGAAGCTACGTTTTAAGAAAAAAAACCCCATATGTCATTTGTGATTCATGCTGAAATCATAAGCACTGGGTGTTAAGCAAGTAGTACAGTAAAAGGTTGGGTTTTGCTGTGGGAATTGCCATGCTGTCTCAGACCCGTGGTGCACTGAGAACCAAAGGCAGTGTTCATGGGAAATCCAGAATTCATGGGAATATGAGAAGTTACACTAGGCAAATGTGTTACAATCTATTTCCATGAACATGTCATTCTAATTTCTAGTGATTTAATATGAGATTAAACTTTGAAATAAAAAGCTTAATTTGCATCAACTATTATATCTGTCGATGACAGTGAATGCTAATCTTCCCCAGTGTAACTGTTTGAAGGCTTCTGGTGAAATTTATAGTCCAATATTGAAAACATTTATTTTATTTTTATTAGCTCTGAATTTTTAATATCTTTATTTTATCATCAGAGTGACTAGTTTTTAAACGATCTATCTCAGATGAAAATTTGGCCAATATCATTAATAAGTTCTTGATCAAAGCTTGTAGACAAAATTCGGACAGTATCATGGAAAAAGGGATGTTTCAAAACTGAAGCATTACTGAGCTCCATCCCATCTTTGTTAATCAAAATACCCAGTATCTGGATTTACTTTCTGTTTAACAGAAGTAACATGTTGTATTGGGTCTGCCTGAGCCCATAGCATCCCTCACAGTGCTGTGGTTGTATTGGGAGCTAGAAAGGTGGGGGTAACACATACCAGTGTTTTGGTACTGCTGAGCAGTGCCCGCACAGTACAAAAGCTGTCTCTCCAAACCCCCACCCCGTCTCAGTAGGCTGGGGATGGGTAAGATGTTGGGAGGGGCCATAGCCAGGATAGCAGACCCAAAGTGACCAATGGGATATTCCATACCATACAGCATCTGCTCAGATATAAAAGCTAAGAGAAAGAAGGGAGAAGGGGGTAAATTCATTGTTTATGACATTTGTCTTCTGGAGCAACTGCTACACAAACTAAAGCCCTGCTTCCCAGAAAATGGCTGGACATTGCCTGCTGATGGGGAGTATAATATCTTTTGTTTTCCTTCACTTCCGCATGTGCAACTTTTGCTATTGCTTCATTAAACTGCCTCTATCTTGACCCACAAGTCTGGGTTTTTTCCATCTTATTTTCTCCCCGTCTATTCTGCTGAAGATGGGGGTGATAGAGCTGCTTGGTGGGCACCTGGCCTCCAGCCATGGTCTACCCACCACACATATGCATGGTAGCATGCACACAGAATGATTTGGCAGATCTGAGTCAGGCAGGCCCTGAAAGCTTGCTTTAAGCATGGACATGTGCCTTATTAGCGGATACAGGCTAACAGCCAGTCCTGTACAGCAGAAGACAAAGGGGTGCACAGTCTTCTCTGTGAATGTGAGAGAAGTCACAATTGCTCAATCTAGATTAAAATTTTGCTGATATTTTGGCTATACTCTCCTCAACTCAAAATAGCTCAGTATTTCATGTGGTTACCCCCTTTTAAAACCTGCCTCTACCAAATTACTATATCCTTTTTAGTGTGTTCATGTTATATGTAACTATTGCTTTAGTAGAAAACCAGCCATGAAGAGTCTAGGAATGGCTTAACGTAAAATTTTCAGAAGCCTGAAAGGAACACAGTCTTTTGAAAATGCTATTTAAATTTCAATAGAAGAGTGAAGCTATGGACTAAAAATTATTTCATGTTAATTTTTGGAAGTAAATATGTAATAGTTCTGTTGTTTTCAGCAGTGAAAACACAAGTATATAACAAGCTAAAACTGGCTTTTTTATACATTGACTTTGAAGAAATGTAAAAATTCTACTTGGTGCTTTCTTCTTTAGGTTGCAAATTGGCTAGCTAATGGGGCACGGAATAGAACATCACCAAGGCTTGTCCAATTTAACTTCAGCATTATATTTCACCAATGAAACTTGATAAGCTGATGGACTAAGTGGTTTGGGGATAAGTCATGGGGGACTCTTTTTCGTAACAGGCTTTCTTCAGAAATCGGGAGGCTTCATCAGCGAGGTGTTAGCCTTCCCATCATTAGGATGCAATCCTTATAGCAATATGTCTCAGCTATGTGCATGGCTTCTCCTTGTTTCCTAAGAAGTCAAGCAAAGACAGATTTATTAGCAATTAATTTTGAACAGCAGTCTCTTCTGAAAGTACCACCCAATCGCCCTTCTGGAATGCAAACCTGATGTGACACAGTCTGGAGGAGTTCCCTCATGACCCCCAGGCAAACCACACTGGATATTGACTCTGTTCAGCCATCTCCCTGTTAATCTTCAAAATTATGCTTGCAACTGAATTCCTGTTGTTGCCTGAAAAGTTCTCTCACTGTGAGTTTCTGCTTTGCTGAATTACCTGAAGTAGGCTGTTCCATAGTCTAGACTTGGTATCTTCCTTCCCATCTTAGGTTTTCAGTACACAAAACAGTTCTTGGGTTATCTGTGTGCAAGGAGCTATGCGATAATATTTTAAAATATTTTACTGCAAATTGTGCTTACACTAAAGAAATCAAGCATGAGGTACAGTTAGATATTATCAACTTTAGTGTTCAATATAATATCAGTAGGACAAGATGTGAGATAAACTGTAATGGAAAATGAAGAAATAAGGTTGTGCATCAGAGAATGATTTCTGCAAATATATATTTTGTAGAAGTTTTCTGGGAAATGACCAGTTTTTATCTAGGCTAGCTGAAATATGGCATGAACTCTTTACTCAGAAAAACCTGGTCATTGAAGGATGTGGTCTGTGTGAGAAATAAGTATATCCTGTAATGATGTGCAAGCAGAAGTCTACATGCAGTATGTGAAAATTTGCAGCTGTATCACTGAAGATAATGATCTCATCAGATGTTTGGTAGGATTAGGATTTGTCAGCATTTATATGGGAAATTTTTGGAGAAACTGAGATATTAGAGAGTGGAAGCAGTGACATAGCAGTTGGCACTGATTCATTTAAGTCTGATATACATGGAAAATTAATTCAGGCTGAGGTAGGATATAAACCAGTGATTGCAAATTAACTGTTTTTGACCTCCTGAGCAGGTTAATCCCACAGAACTTGAGGTATTTGCCCTAAATCACTTATTTAGACTTCCTTTAAGAATCAATTTAATTTCTGGTATATGATTCATCTTATTCTAAAGGTAGAAAACTAAACTAGGGCATATAAATCACATCCTCTGTGCATCTCTATCTTTCTATTTGGCTATAAAGATGACTCGTTTTGATTATAAACATCTCAGCTGTAGATGTCTGAAGCTAAATGAGATGAATCACATCCTCTGATTCTAAAATAAGGGTCTTTATTCCAAATTACACACTTCAGAATTGAGAATATGGGCATCCACACAAGAAGTCAATCATAAATTCCAAATTAACCTCCCACGTTAAGGAAGGCCTTTTCATTGAGCTGATAGCATCCTTCTTATGTTAAGAGGCAAGATGAGACCCTGTGCAGTCATGGTTTCAAGGATGCATTTAATCCATTACTACAGTTTATGTTGCATAAATGCATGAAACGCTACATCAAAAAAAGTAAAATACCCATAATTAATATAGTCATATTCAGCTGGCAGTATAACCAGTCAGGCTGAGCAAGATAGTATCTACTCTAATTTGCCACTTCCCAACATTCATAAATTCCTACTAAATTGACTTACTGTGAAACATTGATGCTTTTCTTGATTGATAATAGGAGTTCAGAAGAAATGTGATTTACTGACGTGAAAAAGAAGCTTTCTTTGATGAACTAGATTCCTACTTATCTTCCTGTCCCATTTATTGGCTGGAAATTTTGGTAACAACTTTTCCTACCAGTTTTCGACAAATGGTGGTTTTGTATTTTAAGGTGACAAATTTCAGGTTTGTGCCACAGTGATTGTGTGGGATTGTTGTGGGCAGCTCTGCTGCCATACAAAGGGACTTTGACAGCCTTTGTCAGTCATTTGACAGAAATGGGCTGGAAGGAACCTCATGAAGTTCCACAAGGGGAAGTGCAAAGTCCTGCACCTGGGGAGGAACAACCTCATGCTGGGGGCCGACCAGCTGGAAAGCAGCTTGCCAGAAAAGGCCCTGAGAGTCCTGGTGGATATATGTTGAACATAAGCCAGCAATGTGCCCTTGTGTCAAAGACGACCAACACCTTCCTGGCTGCATTAAGCAGAGCACTGGCACCAGGTCAAAGGAGGTGATCCTTCCCTTTTATTCAGCACTGGTGAGGCCACACCAGGAGTACATTGACCAGTTCTGGGCTCCGCAGTGCAAGAGAGACATTGACATACTAGACAGAGACCAATGAAGAGTCATGAAGATGACTGAGGGACTGGAGCTTCTCTTCTGTGAGGGAAGGCTGTGAGAACTGATACTGTTCAGCCTGGAGAAGTCTCAGGAGGATCATATCAATGTGTATAAACACCTGAAGGGAGGGTGCAAAGAAAATTGAGCCAGGCTCTTCTGAGTGGTGCCCACTCACAGGACCAGGGGCAATGGGCACAAACTGAAACACAGGAGGTTCTGTCTGAACATCAGGAAATACTTTTTCACTTTGAGGGAGACTAAACTTTGTCACAGGTTGATCAGGAAGGTTGTAGAGTCTCCATCCTTGGAAATATTCAAAAGCCATCTGGACATGGTCCTGTCCAACTGTCCCTAGATAGCCAGGTGGCCCTGCTTGAGGTATGGGCTTGGACCAGGAATCCTCCAGAGGTCCATTCCAATCTCAACTGCTCTCTGATTCTGTAATTTACTCTGAATAAAGGAATTAATATTTTCACTCAGAAATAGTTCTGGTTTTCAAAACCAAAACCTTGACAGTTTTTATTACCCTCAAAATATATTTTAAAATAGTTTATACACTTGTTAAACTGTCCAGGTCTTCCATATTTATAACTGACCTTTGCCTTCAGTAAGACAAGGAGCTGAATTTGGACCATAAACGATCACTGGAGAATTCTAAAAGAGCACAGACTTGCCTATCCATGCAGACCCAGTGAAGGTAATTTGTCAGAGTGCCTGCTTCCTGTTTGAGTCTGTACTCAGGGTGAAATGACATAGGTGCTGTGGGTGGGAGATGCCAAAGGTAGCAAAAAGCAGAATTTCCTGTGTTGGTGCTCTAATAATATATGTATCAGAAGCAGCTTGAGCGCCCCTGCCCAAAGGTGGCCAAGCTCAGCTGTCCACAGCTGTCATGCTTTTTACCTTCTGTGTCTGCTCATTAAACGAAAGTTGAGCATAGGAAAAATGACTTCACATATAAATATACATAGACATAGACATAGACATAGACATAGATATAGATATAAAAGAATGGGCAAAGAAAAGGACAAGCCTATCCATACCCTGTACTGATTAGAGCTAATTTTTTATGCACCTTTCTAAATCCTTTAAATCAAGGGGGGTGGGGGGTGGAGAAAATCTTCCATTTTAATTTCTTTGATATTTTGGAACTGAAGAATTAAAAACCTATGGCAGATCCTCTGCTAGGCTTCACTGTCCTCTCAGCTCATAGTTTGTTTTTATTTCAAAATCCAGAAAGCTGAGGGTGGAACTCGCATGATAGCATGAATGTTATCTGTGGCCTTTATGGTCTTTACACAGATCCAAGGGCGGTAAAAGACCATTATGTTTTCCATAGCACTTATTACTGAGGTAATTAAGAGATTATGAAGTAGATGAGAAATGATTTTCCCAGCTACATAAGTAAAACTGAGTGCTGTAAATGGTTTCCTCTCCTGACATCTAGTCCTTTGGTTTGTATTCCATCTATAAAAGCTGAAGATAAAAACTGGAAAATGTCCCCAAAACCAAACCCAAAAATCTTAAGACCCATAACCCTAAAGGAGACATTTCACTCCAATTGAAATTACATTTCTTTATCTCTTTTTGGGACAGGGACATGCAATATGTTTGAAGTGTCTAATACTAAAAAATACTACTCTCTTAATTTAACAATTTTAATGCATTCCAGTTATCTGTTCCTTAATCTGTTAAAAACCCATGGAAGGAAATAGTCTAATTGACTACTTTGACAACTGTTACAGGAACATGAGAAAAAAGTATCCTTCCTCACCATCCCTCATACATAATTCTATATTGTTCAGCCTGATCTGTAAACAGGGTTTACTGATTTGTACATTTATGATACGGCCTCTCTTCTGAAACTGATGAAGTTGTGTTAATAAATGCACTTACAGTTTTTTTTTTAAATAAAATTATGTTTAGTGGTTTGTTATATTACAGATGTTTCTTTCAATTGATTCAGATTAAAAAACCCCAAGGAAATGAGCACTTCAAAGTACAGTAACCTTATTTTTCTACTTCTCAGTGGAAAGAGACAGGCCATTTTTTTGACGGTATGCTTCTCATTAACTCAAATGGCTTGTGACTAACCCTCTCTAAGAATTGGACTGCACATATATTTGTGAAAATTTGTTTTACTGATTCAAGAATCCAGCTCTTGGATTCATCTACATGAAGCTTGCTAAACTTTGGTTGCATGGGAAGCAGTGAGAGAAGAGGAAGGTGTTCAGCTGTAGATGAACCATAGACAAAGGTGTATGTGGCAATGGAAATGGCAGAAAGCTTATGTTTCTGTGAGAAGTACAATGAAAAAAAATTGTGTTTCCTCTATGATTTTCCAAAACATCTTCTCAGCCACTGTCAGTCTGTGGGTGATTATCACAATCCATACCCTCAGATATATATATTCTCCCGTATCAGGTGACTACAGCTGGCTCCTGGGTACAACAGCACAGTCCAGCTGTGAGGTTTATGCTAATGATTTGGTAACACACAAACACAATTGTTATAGAAATTTTTATAGGAATTTTTAGATAAATTTACCAATTTACATGACTAATCCCTCAGCAGAAGGTCTGAGAGATAAAATCTGTCTTGCTTAACAGCTGAAAGCACCTAACATATTAAAGCATACACAAGGAGTTAAACAGAACTTCAAAGTGTGTATGGAGGAAAACAACTAGTGTAATTGTTCATCTGTTGATAGAGAGACTTGGAAAGTCTTAAAATGCTGACAGGGCAGTTAATGAGTAGTCATCTGGTTATTATTATTTCAGGTCTTTATCTTTTCCTCTTCTGTAGGAAGATGTCATTCATAAGTCTCTAATTTTTTTTTCTCCTGCTACCATTAGGCAATTTCTTTTTTGTTATCCCAAACTTCAGTCTATTGACGTCAGAGGATGGATTGTTTCAGTGGAAATAAACCTTGCACTTCAAAACAAAAAGATGTTATAGGGTGTGATATAAGAACAAGGTTAGAGAACATTACAGCAACATCAAAGGCTAAGATATTTTGGCAAGAGCACTAAATACCTGTGCTTGTGAAAACAGAGTTCAGTTAATGTGATTCAATGAAATACCGCCAGGCAAACACCCAGCTTGCAAAGGCTTATGATATAGATATGGTGAGGCTATTATCAATATTTGTGTACTGTGTATATTGTGGCATCACCCAAAATATGTTAGGTACATAGACAGGTATATTCTGTGCTCTGAGGGTTTTAACTCCAGTGACAGATATGGCACAACAATAGGGATGACTAGAGCAACAGGTGGAGGAAACAGCAGGATGGGAGGAACATGATCACAAAGGGAAGGTCATGCAATTATATGACTCTTTGTGCAGACACCTTATTCCCTAGTATATAGAATATTTGTAGGGGGTTTATCATGATTGTAAAAGGCTTAGTTTATCATGACCAAAGCTGCTGTTTAGATGTGAGTGTGAGGGGTTCAGGGTGTACTATCTGCTCAAAACCAGACAATGCAATGGGGAAGGAAATTACAGGGCAGCGAACGAGTGAAGACCCTGAGATACGAGAAGTCCAACTGCAAGGCTTTGCGTCAGACAAGGCAGACCATCTACTTTACTCCAGGTCACCATCATCACAGGTACATGTCCGAGACACTGGCTATGGATCCTTCCAGAGTTCCACTTGTTCTGTCTTTCTCTCTCACTTTCTTTCTGTGGTTCTACTGTTCCTGAATTTGACAGCCAGAACCTTTACAATGCTTCCTAAACTAAGGCCTTCCTTCTCACCAGTTTTTTTCTGCAAAGTTCAAGCTTAATATTCCAGTACAGTTCTCCAAAGGTTCAGAGAGACTTTCTGTATGCACTTAGGTTACGATATTACTTTTGTTGTTTATTCTTCCCCAAGAATTATTTAGGACCCACAGCCTTATTTCTTCCAATGTCACTTAGGCTTGTAAAATTCTCAATCTACCTTGACCCTGGCTCTCTCTGTCGGCCAGTATTAGAAGCTGAAAAATATGACACTGGCCTCAGCTTCTGACACTTAAAATGTGGGATTTCCTTCTGACAAACCATAGGAGAACAAGTAAATATTGTTACCTTTTCCCAGTGGGAAACTGAAGGCAAGGGTGGTTTCTGGCACACCTGAAACATGTGAAACGTGAATTAGAATTTTGGAATGTCATGTTCTGAACTCCTACATAAAACCAAGGCTTTTTCATCTATTCAGTCTTTGACTTTATTTTGAAGGTCTTTTGTCCTACCTGTCTCCTTTGTTTTCACCCAGGTACCTTCCAAAAGAAGACTCTATGCTGGCATAGTTACAAGCAAAGAATACAACAAATATTTGAAGAAATGTCTTGGAGATTAATGGCCATTTGAGAATCCTCTGGCTGATCATTATATCTTAACACCCTATGCTGAGGTAATTTCTGTTTTAAAAAGGAAGTCTAACTTAAAACCAGCCAATCCAAAATAACATGAATAAAGATTTCTTGTTTTATTCATATGCCTTCTATTTTTAAGAAATAACATTCAACTTTTGTTGTTCCATGATGCTTTTATTTTTCTAATTCTGTTTGTTCTTGGTACTTGTGAACAAGAAGTAATGGGATATCAAGAACTAGTCTTCATTCCTGTCTGCTGATAACTAAGTTTTTAAAACCAAGTTTATGGTTAACTTAAGATGATAAATGATCACACATTTTTCATGTTTAAAACTGAATGTAAAAATAACTTTTGCAGGATGAATACTAGGAGAGAAAATCTGTCACTTCTGTTCTAAATTCTAAATTCTCTTTTGCTTGTTCCCAGCTCTTTGAAAAACTCAATGAGGAAGCATCATCAGAAATTTCCTATTTGCTTAGGAATTGATCCAAGTGTAAAAATTTCCTCCATGTTAGATGTTGATTTCATTGGAGATTCCCTTACAGCATTTTGCTACGCATTTGTGCAGTGCAGTAAAGCAACATAACAAAAGGAAATTTTTCAGGAATCACATAATTCAGTAGTGGTTTGTTGTTCCACCTGCAGTATGGAATTGGTACAAATCTTGTCCTTGTATTTTGTAATCTGTGAAATTTTGGAAAATTTAATAACTGTGGTGGGTTGACCTTGGCTGACTGCTGGATGTCCACCACCTGTTCTGTCACTCCCACTTCTCAACAAACAAGAGGGACAAAATATGATGAAAAGCATGGGGTCTGAGACAATGACAGGGATTACAATCACAGGCAAAACAGACTAAGCTTGGGGGAAATAATTTAATTTATTGCCAAATAATTGTAACAAAGTGGGACAGTGAAAAATAAGAACAAAAACAAAAAACACCCTCCCGTGTTCCAGCAGGGGGGCTCCCCATGCGATACAGCCCTTTATAAACTGCTCCAACCTCGAGCCTTCCCACAGGCTGTACTTCGAGAGCTTCCCCATCATGGGTCCCTTCCATGGGGTACATGTCTACGAGAACAGACTGCTCCAGTGTGGATCCCCCACAGGGTCACAGGTCCTGCCAAGAAAATCTGCTCCTGCATGGGCTTCTCTCCACAGGCCGCAGTTCCTGCCAGGAGCCTGTTCCTGCATGGGCTCTTCAAGGGCTGCAGCTTCCTTCAGGCCACATCCACCTGCCCCAGCCTGGGGTCCCCCGTGGGCTGCGGGGGGGGACCTGCTCCCCTGTTCACCACCATGGGCCGGGGGCACAGCCTGCCCCACCGGGGGCATCACCGGGGGCTGCCGGGGCATCTCTGCTGGGCGCCTGGAGCCCCCCTGCCCCTTCTGCCCGGCCGGGGTCTGCAGGGCTGCTGCTCTCACATTTTTTCATTCCTTTCAGCTGCTGTGCACCATTTTGTACCCTTTCTGAAATATCTTATCACAGAGGTGCTACTACCGATGCAGCTGGCTGGGCCAATTTTGGCCAGTGGCGGGCCCAGCTGGAGCCTCCTGGCATGGGCTTTGTCCGACACAGGGGCAGCTTCTAGCACCTTTTCACAGAAACACCTCTGCAGTCTGCCTGCTGCCAAAACCTTACCCCATAAACCCAATACAATAACATATCTTTAGCCTTGTTTCATTAGCTAGAAGTGATGATATAGCTGTAAAGTCATACTAAAGGAAAGCTCTGCACTAATTAAATATTTAATATTGCTGCCTGAGAATTCTGGCCTGTCTTTAAGACTGACAGTGAAATAGAGGCAAAAATTATGATTTTCCTGAAACATATTGAAGTGGCAGCTGAATAGTTTTGAACTCTTTGGCAACTTCAGAGCCTTCCAAATCTAGACTTGTCTAAGGGAATCTCCATTTGGCAGGAAGGAGTTTGCCTACTGTAGTACTTGATCCAAGTTCCACTGTTGTCCCAGAGACATTCAAGATCCTTGTTTATCTCATTTGACAGCATTTTACAGTAGTGCTTTGTCAGCAAAATGCTATGTATTCTATTTTGCTTATACTCTAACCTTTTCCTTGACGTTAAAAAGCTACAAAGTACAGGAATCATATCTTGTACACAGTTATCTTAGCCTTACAGGAAGGCAAAAGATACAAACTTCAGAAATAGTATTATACTGATCTTAATGTTGTCTATTACTTGATTCTATAGATTTGTGTGTCTCTATATGTATGTATAAGTATATACATACACACATAAAAGTTCATATACATACACATAGAAAAATAGATTGCCATTATTTGTGATTATTTATTAATAATATAATAATGATAATATCAATAATATATTGATGATAATATTAACACTAATTATACCTAGATAAAAAAAAAATCTGTTTAAAAATCTATTCATGTAGCATTTAGTGTTACTTTGTACATTCCATTTTGAAGGTGACTTTGAAGCATTTTTATTGGACAGAGATTTTACATTTTAAGTGCATACAGCTCACAATGAGGAGATACATTTTACATTTTATGTGGACACAGAATCCCTAATGTAACAGCTAGTATCATTGGTAAATTATTTCTTTACGCTGTATATGCCAAGCTGCAGACATATAAATGCAAAGTGTGTACACATTCTGCTAAAAACATTTTCATTACTGAATGTAAATCGCATTATTTTTGCCAATGCTTATTCTTCAGTTTTTGTGCAAAGATCAAGCAAATCCAAACTCCTTTTCCCACTATGTCTCTTTTAAATTGGACATATTTCTAAGTGCTGCATTTTATACTGAAAATTGCTATTTTGTAAGAAATTCTGAAGAAAGCATAAGGCATTATTAGATTTTACTGTTGAAGAGCTGGCAATAAAGTTAAAGAATCTTCCTTTTGTGAGATGTTTCTAGCTTGTGTTTGTTAAGCTTTCCCTGAACATATCTAGTTTGCATTAGGTATGACTACCCCCTTCTGTGTTTCTGCATTCACTTATGCTCTCAAAGCCTTTCCATCCTAGTTTGTGTGTACCATCATTCTTCCTGGTAGTACAGTGCTCCTCAAATACATCTTTATATTAACCTTCAAGCTAAATTGTGCACTTCTAAGGGAATCTATGCTAGGTATGAAGTACAGTTTCTGTGACAGGGTTTGCGAACAATTACTCTAGGTTGTTCCCTATGCCAGTCACCTCTCATGATGTTCAATGTCACAGAGAGCTTTGCAAAGGAATGGGATTGACTGACTTACCCAACTTTCCAGGCAGAAAGAGAAGATTTGCACATGGAAGATATGTCAGCCAGGCTCTGTACCACTATTAGTTATACATAATTTAAATTCCCTTTGAATCACCGTGTTAGTTTGTCATACCTATTGACAGCTGCTATCTGATCAGTCTGCTAGTGCCAGTAGTATCTTGGCAACAGCACAAAAATAGCTTTCCCCCCTTGTGAGTAAGACCAGTCTGCACAGACAAATTAGAAACGTGCTAAAGACAAAATAAACTGATATTTTTGGCCAGATTTTCAGCCTTACAACTGTGCTGCAGACAATTATATTGCCCAAAGCAGCTGATGGAGGATTCCTCCAGAATGCAAGAAAACAGCTTCAAGATGCTGTATTTTTCCCTGTAGCTTTTTTGTTAGGTATGGGTGTAAGAGGAGGCTGTTCTGCAGGGTGGGGGGACCCACAGTCAACAGGGTAGGGTTTTAACTGGCTGCTCATGACCAGCTCCGGATAGGAGAATGCAGTGCCAGCCGAGCCTTGGCTGGCTTGGGAGTTTTTCAATAAAAAGCTGGGAGAGCCCTAGCGGAGGCTTCCCGCTCACCCTTTTGGGAGATGGTCTAAGCTGAGGGGCTGACACTTGCTCCTGCTCACGGGACAGCATCACCTCAGCTGCTCCCCACTGGTGGGGAACCACCTATGGCTTCTCTTCTCCTTCCTTTGTGTCTTTCATTTGCAGCGTATTAGTCTGGGACTGCCAGCTGGCAAGCATTCAGGGTGCCCAACCTATCTGAAGCATCTGGAAAGCTTCAACCTTTGCACATGTGCTCCATGCAGGCAGGCATGGCACACAGCCTGGTAAGTCCAGACCCCACTATGGTCTCCTGCCCAGCCCCCTGCCTCTAAGGAGTCGGGTCTGTGGTGTGGTGTGCTTACCCACAAATTTGCCCACCTGACCACCTCAGCCCCTCACCACATCCAGCTGGGTGAGTGTGATGTCTGCTGTGATCAGGTTATTCCTTTGCCTCCACAAACTGGTAGTCATAGCAAGTGCAAATACTCTGAGGCATAATCAATACTCAGACTGGTGTAAGAGATGAAGAGGGAACTTGGCTATTGCTATTTATATCCCTGAGGCCACAATTTTGGCTTCACTTCATTGGAGAAAAGGTGTATTCTCTTGGGTGGACTTGCATAAAACACTGGAAAAGCCCTGGGCTTTCATGCATTAGGGCTACAAGGTATGGATGAGAGCTAGTACTGAAGCTAGAATTTACTGGACACAATGAATTTATCTTAAAGCTGCCAATCAATTAACCTTAAATACGATTTAATTTCATGTCATAATTATTACATGTTACCTAACCCAAGGGAAAGTGGGGAAAAAAACATCTCTGAACTTCTGAGGGAGATATGAACTAAAGTCGTACTTCCTCTTCCCCTTTTGGGACAAGACATGTCTAAATATATGAAAATGTTTTCAGAAATTTCTACATATAAATCCACTTCTTTTCAAAACTGACACTCTTTGACAAGACTATTTTGCTTCAGACCTGAATCCTCAGTTAGGCTTTGCCAGGCATCCTGCTGAGACCTTGCATGCAGATTCATTATAATTTAGCTCTAATCGAATCTGGATGACAAACCAAAACTATACATAACATTTTATTAAGTTTATTTTCCCTTTGACTTTAATTTTAATTCTAATTTTAATGCCTGAATAACTTCTGTGTCAGAGACTTACAAGCATATTTATTTGACTGTGGAATAGTCTCCTTAGAGACGATGTAAAAATGGTATCATCTAAAATTCATTTAAAATGAGACTGGACCAAACTCTCAGGAGCATACTGTAGGGAACTATCATGCATTCAGGATGGCTAAGAATGACCTCCAGATCTTTCCTGTATCTGCTTTCTACTATTCAGTTTCCCATGTTCACTTTCTCAGTTTGTCAAGCACAGGCAAAGATTTCTTTTAAAAGTAAAGGAAAATAAAACATTTCTGCTATATATATATTTTTCTTTTCCTTTTTTCTTCATATCTTTTGTTCACTTTAGGAAAAGTAATTTCACCCATATAAAGAAGACCTGTTTATTTACTTCATGTGTTAATTTCTTCAGATCTTGAAACGGTAGTTCCTAAACGTGTGGGTTTTCCTTTTGTCTTGTTTTGCAGATTTATTCCAAAGCATAAACATTACTATGGGCATAAAAATGATTTTGTGCATTCTTTAAAAAAAAAAAAAAAAAAAAAAGCCAGGATGCATATAATAACTTTTCACTAATGGATACAAAGACTAAGGGAAATTGGGTGCCAAGAAAACTTATTTCCTGATTAAGGTTATTCATTACCAGTACTGTATAGATAAAAAAATCACTCTAGAAAAAAAAATTTTTCTGTTTGATGTGCCACTATTTCTGTTTATACATATAAGTGCATACATAGTGGTGACCCTTCCTAAGTAGAAGTGACCTAAGTAAGTAGAAAAAAACATTTCACATGGCGAGCATAATTCACAACATGGTGACATTGTAAGTATGATCATAGTTTAATTTATGTTGATTTTAGCATTATCTGTAATTGCTTCCCCAGAGGGCAAAGTTTATCTCAAATTGAGTTCAAATGTAAAAAATGAGGAAAAAGTCAACAAGGAAATCGTGACCCCAGGCCTTATTTCTATTCTTGTTTAAGTCAGCAAAAACAGTATCAGAACTGAATCTTTGTGTTCCAAGAGCATGAAAAACAATGCAACTGGTGAGTTAGGCAGACCTATGAGGTTTTAAGATTCTTGCCTTTCTCCCAGAGACTGAATTTAGAGTCTAATGAGAGAACAGCAAATTCCCCCATAAAATGTAAATGTGCAAAGAATATTACAAACCTCTTTCATGTATGTTTTATTCCTAGGCCCAATTAACACTACTACCCTTTGATGTCCAAGAGAACCAGCCACCTTAAGACACGTAGCTGCTAAACGTGCTGCGATTAACTTGCACCTGTTTATTGCCAGCTGGCCCATTCATAGCAAAAGCAGCCAGTCCAGTTGAAAACCAGCCAGATGGCAATGTTACCACAGCATAATACAACCAGGCTTCGACCTGTGGTCCCAGGACCAAATCCTCTTAAAATTTACATGTATGTAAAAGTTTATGGGCTACTTCCACTGATGCCATGGGACATATAGTGTCTCTGAAGGGAAAAGTCTCAGAAGCTTCTGTGCTATTGGCAAGCTGATGAGACTCCGAATGGCAAATGCTAGGATTTGGAGTTATGCCTTCCATTAGTTCAGATGTTCATCACATGGCTAAATCCTTATGTTGATCTTTACCTTTCTTGACTGAATACCTACTTGGTGGTTAAGAGTTCTGTGAAGTATATACACAGATATCATGGTATACAGTGTCATCCTTTTCTCCCTTCCCTGTGCTGATATGTTTGAGGTCTATTTTAAGGCTACAGTAGGCTCAGTGCAACACTATGGAGAACATGAGTTCTGCATCCACTAAACATGCCTAAGAACAAAGACCATGGTGATTACTGAGTTTATGTATTTCTAGGACACCGCTTCCGCTCACTGGAATGTAATGTGGAGTACAGATAACTGGGTCTAGTTTCTATCTGCAAAACAAAATCCCTTCCAAAGCTTAGTATATGAAACCTGAGATTAAAACTCTCAGCTTTACTCTATCATAGCATCATTCTCTGTGGTTATGAATGTAACTGAGGAACTGAAAACAAAGGAAAAAAAAAAAAAGGAAGCATCATAACAATTTACCATTTAGTTCTTCAGAACATAACTATGGATATTTTTTTTCCCCAGGTGTGAAAAGAATTGACTTCCAGTTGTAGGAAGTGTATTATAGACTTTGTCAAGTTAGTTATAGACGGCTTTCATTTAGGATTTCTTAGTGCATGTCTGGCATTTGCCCATTGCACTGTTGTGCTGGAGGCCTGGTATCCCCTTTCTAAAATGTCTAAGCTGTTTTATTTTAGGACAGCAAAGTATTAGAATAATCTGGGGTTTGTTGGTTTGTGTGTGTGTGTTTGTTGTTGCTGTTGTGGTGGTTTTTCCCTTGCATTATGCCTTACATGAAACTGGATTATTTCCAAAGGGAAAAGTTTGAGGTTTTGAGAAATCAATATGTAAATAAGATCTGTGTGCATGCAAGTTTCACACCCAGTACATTTGAACCATAAACATATATATTTGCACCTCTGGATCAGAAGAAACTGTGATTTCACCACCTTAGGCTGTTAAAGAACAGTACAAATGGTCTGCTTCAGGGTATAAATTCTGGATATAAATCAAAACTTTCCCAAAGTGCAGGATTTTTTTTTTTCCCACATTCATTGTTACCTCTGGATCAAAGAGATGTTAAGATGAAATAACTGGAAGAAAAGTTCAGGGCATGCCTCCACAGATAGGAAATTTCACTGACATAGATTTCTTGCACACCTGGAGCCTCTGCGCTCTCCATGATGCACGCAGGTCCTTGTAAGAACACCAGCATGGCACTGAGCATGATCTGATAAGACCTATGAGACTCAGGGTACCTCAGGCACCACACAGTGATACAGATTTTTCAGGATGTCTCTGGGGACTTTACATGGCTTTTTTTCATCCATTACCATAAGCCAGAGCAATGCATTCTCCAGTGCCACATAGCATAGCAGTCTGTGTGACGAGCTCTAGGTACAAGTAGAGCAGATGCATTTCTCTGCATCACTTCATAGACGTCTCCTTAGGACCTTCTTTTGCCATGGTCTTCTTTGTGTAAGCTTACTCCATTTATTAAATTTGCTCTACTCTGGAAAGTTGCTATAACTTGTGCATGAGCAAAGTCTTTTCATATCACCCAGAACTTCATCTGCAATTTGTGGTGAAGGGAGCAGACACAGTAAGACGACAGACCCCTTCTTTCTGCAGCAGCTGGAGGCGAGGCTTTGTGGTATTCCTATGGTGTCTTTTAGTGAAAGGGAGGACGGTTCCTGAAGAGGAACAGGCAACCTACCTTGAAACTTGCATGATCTGTGAGACCAGAAGCTGTGCAGGAGTGGGAACACAGAAAGCTCTCTGCTGAGCCACAGTTCTGTGAACTCCCTGTAATGGATTTAGGTATTGATCTTGGAGTATTTATTCATCTTCAGATTTTCACTGAGCTGTCAGGTTTCATCTGAATTAACAAGTAAAATTTCTGACTTGCTGTGCTATGATTTTTTCATGGGTAAATATACAATACCATGATGATACTTCTGTTCAAGCCCTTCTTTGTACCTTGCTTCCTGCCATGTTCAGATGATGAAGGACTTGGGGAATTTTCTTATTACTCTTTTATTTTATTTTTTCCCTCTTCATTTTGAAAACATATCAATTCATGCTTAAATCCACAGAAATAAGAGGTCTCTGAATAAATGTTCCTGAGGATCTCTAAAGTGTTTTCCCCTGTGGCTGATAACATTAACACTCAGAGTTCCATGTGACTATATAGGTTACATACTCAAGCAGTGCTTTAGATTTGAGGCCAGATTCTGGCTGGCAGTACTTACCAGCAAATCCACAGTCAGTAATGTAAGGAAAGGTAGAAATGGGCCACACAAGCTCTGGCTCTTTGAAGTTTTACAAAGATGCTCTTTCACAAGCTTTTCATGATCACACCACAAAAGAATATTACACATAGAATAGAAGCCAGAAAAAAAACCCTGCAAAAATGTTCATTCATATACAACTTTGGAAAGGACAGTCCTTTTTACAGATCACTTATTTTGCATGGGGTTTGGGGTTCTGTTTGTTTGTTTGATGACTTTGTTATTGCTACTTCTTTTTCTTTTTTTTTTTTTCGAGAAAAGAAAGATAGGAAAGGGGAAGATCAAGAAGTCTGGACACGAGCATATAAGGAAAGGAGACTACATTCTTATTGAATGGAGTGAATTCTGATCCTTTGTGCAAGCAGATAGTTTGTAGTACAGATTACCTCTCTGTTGATGCCTCTGCGGTGAACACTGTCCCTGTATTTTGTGTTGTACTTTAAGGTATAACAAAGCAAGCATCCACTGTCAGATACAACTGTCAAGGCAGAAATAAATGATCTTTCCTCAGTGACTTAAAAGCCAACCAGATGAAGCACACTAAGCAAGACCTATATTGGTAGCAACTATCAAAAAATTATAATTCCCTTAATGTGACCTTCTTCCTTGTAACATTTTAGGTTAGAATAGTGTGTTACATACACAGCAGTCTTTCTATTTGTAGTTTTATCTAATGAAAGAGACAGTTTCCTCTCTTCATCTTGTGCTAGGATGCCGACACTGAGAATTTTGTGGGGAACTGTCAAAATGTGATGAATCGTTCTTAAAAGCTGAATTTAAGCTATGTATTAATTTAATGTCAGCCACATTTGTCTTACATTAATACTTCACCCTCAGAGTTCAGTTTTGCTACTTGCAAGAGGAAAAATAAAGCTAATGAGAAGTAATCATCAAATATCTGGCATTTTCTTTTTTCTTTCCATTATCATTAACTGGAATTTATCTTATATATGTATGATGTGCAATCTAATTACTTAAATTGCTTAAGATATGTTCCAGCCTTTTGGGGGCGTTGTCTAATTGCTGGTTGTGTTCAACCTCACTTCTCTCCCCGCTATGTTTTATTTACCAGAGTGACCATAAAAATTCTGAACCTTGTAGAAAATTATCTTTTACATATTTATGTATTTAGTCTTGAATATTTTGATGACTGTCAAATATATAGAAGTATTGTTCTTTTTATAATAAAATATTTACCTCCGGGTTCAGAAAAGGGCCAGAATATTTGAGGAAAGTGTAGTATGCATATTACATATACCTATCCACAACATTGTTCATAGATATACATATATATATGCATACCTATGTGACCTAGCCCCAGCCTACATAGTTCTACTTTCTTGAAAAATAATGAAATTGAAAATTATAAGATTGTGAGCACAGAGAACATTAATTTTCTATAGGTATGGAAGATGCCACAGTGTAATTTTAAACTACAGTTGTAGCCATGTGTAAAGTTCCCTTACAAAGTCATTATTGGTGTTACTGGGTGAAAGATAATGGTTGCATATTAAAATGGTTTTATAAAGGAGAAATGGCAACTTTCAGTCTGAAAGGAAGCAAATATGGAAGAATACTTGTAATGTATGTTAGGGTAGTGGGAGAAGGACTGAAAGAGAACATTAGTTAGCAAATACCAAAGCTGGGAGGAAAAAAAGATTTTAGGCTGCATGTAGGTCTCAAATAAGCAAAATGTTATAAAATATTGGAGAAAAGTTTACTAATTTATTCTTACTGATATTAAAATACATCACAGGTAACTCATTTCATACAGAACTCTCCCCTACTAGAAATGTCATGCTCTCTGTAAGTATTCTGCTAAAAATATGTGTCTTCCTCTTCCCCTGCCATAAAGTACCTCATCACAGCATTGCTTCTTATGTATGCTATATAAAGCTGTAAGCAAACACAGATTCCAGAAAAAGATCTTGGCTTTGGCATTTGCATAACTCAAAAATATACTGCTTTAGCATGTCAAGAAGTTAGCAGAAATCTATGAAATTTGGATTCATTTTGCCCACTTTTATAAACAGTAGTTATTTAAATCCTTTAAGATGTTCAGCTGGATTTTTTTTTTTTTTAATTTCATTTCATGAGTCTGTATCACTTAAATATAAGATTAATCCCTTGGGCTAAACTCACAAAAGGATTTTGATATTAAAATGACTAATTCTTAGATGTCCTGCTACCTACTGGAATTATACCTTGCTCCATACACAGAGTATGTTACAAATAAGACTCCTGAGAACCTGAATCACAAAATCTTTAGTGAAATATGAAGTGGCCTAGAGTAGCTGATAGGAAATTCAGAAGACTTGGTCTACAGCGGGGTGCCATTTTATATATGCCTAGATGTGCCTTTGCATAATTTGATGTGGCCTTTTTCTTTTGTAGAAGAAAAATGGAGACAGTGATGGAGTCCCTCTGACTCTGCTAGCCCTTCAGTAATCATGACACCAGTGATGAAAGATATTAATGCTGAAATTTCTGTTCCTTCGCCTGAATTAGGATTTCTAAGTAACTCATTTGACAGTTAGATGCTTTAACCCCTTTAAGCTAATGGGTATATAGAGAAGGTCTCTTTCACAGTCTTCTGTTAAAGCATATGCTTTGCAGAAAATAAATCAAATATTAATTGGAGCAATGCCCAGATACTGTCTGAAAAAAACCCCTAACTACAAGGCTATAAACTCATTCTCCCACATTGCCACTTCGCACTGTGTATTTAAATAACTTATTGAAAAAAAAAAAAAAAAAAAAAAAAAGACCAAGCAGCAAGCACAGCAAAAACAATCCTCTTTGTCTGTGAGGTGGGATTACTAGGCTCAAATGCTTATGGTATTTCAGATGGTAGCGCAAGCCAGGCAAGCTCTCTTACACTGGAAGTTAAGCTCGCATCATTACTGTTATGCATTCATGATAATTATGGATGACAATGCCATAGCATGGGCAAGGATAATTTTTTATTTCAGTTTCAAGCACTTGTTCAAGCTTCATCTGTTCTTGTGTCACTACCCAGGCCAAGCCAGTCAAGCCTCAGCCAAATCCTGCATCATCTCAGGTTTATTACCTGAACACTCTTTTTGATCTGTGGGTTTCCCTACTTCAGATACCCATGAGCATAGTTCTCTCTGAGCAACTGGAGTGTTGAAAGAAGAACTGCCTGCTTAGAAAAGCTTCAAAATCATTTAAAGGCACTCATGATCATGTGTTACTTATCAGACTTTTCCATTGAGCTCTCAACTTCAATAAATAGCAAGGAAGCACCAAAGTAAAGAAAGAATCGGGCCTGTCTGAGCAGAAACAATGTTCCCCTTTGGAGGAAGGTGTGCAGGGAGTTTGCACTTTGTCCTGGCCCAGGTCTGTGTGTTCCTTTCCCGCAAGGCATGAACCTACACCATGTAGGTCTAAGTGCTCATGCTATTCACTTTTGTTAACGACAGGCTGACCCAGCATCTGAGGTAATCCCTTGACAAGCTTGGATATGGTAATGACAGAAGACCAAACAAGCACCCTAATCTTTGGTTCACTGCAAGGTGCATGGAAGCAGAGTCAAGGAGACTACTGAGGCTCTCGTCACTCCGTTGTCTGGCCAATTCAACTAAAACGTGGATCATTGTTAAAGTGTTTGGTGAATATAAACCAAAGAATTAACTATGCAGAGATTTTTAAAGCAAAGATAGTGGGCTCAGGATTTGAATGCAAAACATGTGGGATATTTTTATAAGTACTTAACTAAACATTTTTGTATCACACAATAAATACTTTGAGTGTGTCAAAAAAAGACCAAGTGATATTTTTCTGCAAGTGTCTTGCTGAGGGTGAGAAATTTCAGATCTTTCAGATCTTTTTCTTCAAAAGGTTTGAAAGGGTCAGTAAATAAAAGCTGAGCTGTAATAAATCTGTCTTTTCCATGTTAACTGTCAATAGGCCAATGCCACAGTAGCTTGTCAGAAGATAACTGAGTCTTAGTGTGTCTGCATGGTGGGGGGTAGTTTATCCTTCTGGGGTCATATCTGCACCATGAAAGGAGGAAATTAAATGTAATAGCTAAAATAATCATAATAGAATAAGAGAATTAACAGTGGGACATAAGCTAATAATAAGGAAATTCACAGGGCAGCTGCCCTCCAAGACACAATAGGGGCACATTAAGGAAGTGATTCAGGAGGCACCCTGTTGGGCATATATATTGGAAGTCAACTTCAATTGCAAATTTCCTTGTTTGTATTAGCTCAAGTTGAAATTGAACTATTCTCTGAAAGTTTTTTTTCTTAGTGAATTTCCTTTGTTTTTGATGAGAACTTAAAAGCAAGATTCTGTTCCCTCCCTCATCAAAAAGAATAAAAGTAGATTTCATAATCAGTAATTCTACATTTTATTATACTGTAGATCATGATACTGTAAATATATCTTGGTTTTAGATCCACTCTGCCTGGATCAATAGAACATATATGTTTAACAAGAATTTTAATATTGAAATGACTGTCATCTTGCATCGTAGGATTATTTTACATATGGTATGTTTCTTTGAAGGCAGAAAAGATAGTATTCCTATTTAAATCCAGAAGAAATCAGGCTATAGAGAGGTTAAATAATTTGCACAAAGCTGCATAGAAATTCTGAATAGATCACATGACATTTTCTTTAGGTTCTGTTAATTATTTCTTTACTGGAGATGTCACAATGGACTTTATTTATATTTTTTTAATTCTAGCCTAAACTGTATTTTGCCTGTGTGTAAGCTAGACTAATAAAAAAAATGTTGCGTACTTTTAATCTTGCTTATATTGGCCAGTACCAGGAGCAGAGATATAAAAATGTAAAGGTATGATAATTCACTTCCTCGTTACCCTCAATTACCACCCCCCCCCCCCACCCCCCCCCCCCAGCATAGACAGAACAAGAAAGTAAGAATTTAATCCAATCTGTGAAACACAGGCATTGGATTTCACTGACTTGGATTTAGGCCTGTTGCTAAAGTAACTTGGAAATCCTGCATAAGGCCTGTTTCTGTAGGCTTACCAATATAAAAGATCCTTGGCTACATCCTCATCATGTTTGGAAAAGCAACTGAACTTCTAATTTTATTAGAATCATAATTAAACACAACTGGCAAACCTTTTGGTGTTTAGCCATCCCCCACTAAGTTTTGAGATATTTTCTGTGGATCTGAGGGTATTCTGGCTCAGGATAGTGGTGGAAAAGGAAGGAAGAAAAACTACATCTTAGTAGCTAGCAGAAAAGATTTAATTTGTGTGGATCTTAAAATAAAATATTCTGTAATATAATCTGCAGCTCCAAAAATAACGGAATATTGCTTCATGGTTGTATCTCCATGAAAATGTGAAGAAAGATTAATTAAACTGATAATTATTAGTTTACATTGGCACTTACCTGCTCTATGAGTTCCAATGCTATTTTGTCAACATAGGATCACAATCCTGGCATGCAGCTTTTTTTCCAGATACAGTTTTGGCAATAATATCAGAAAATTAAGCCTAAGTTCTCTGCTGTGTTAAGAAAAAAAAAAGAAGTTAAAGCAAAATAAAATCATCAAATTGTCACAATCTATGTACTGGGTTTTAGCCAGAAGAGAAATAATGAAGACAACATTAAATATGAGTAGTAACAAAATAATCCCATCCTTTTCGATTTCTTTTTCAAATAATGTATTGAAACAGCAAATCATTTGGGGTATAGGAACTTCTGAATATACATATAGATGTGTGTATGCACACTAAACCAGAATGTCTTTAGAACAAAGTCTTTGATTTTGGAAATGAAGTATGACATTTTTTATTGTTAAAACCCTTGCTAAGTGTATTTTGGTTTTGACTACATGAAAATTATTCTAATTGTCAGAAGGGTCCAACAGAAAACTGACATTGTACAAACAGATTTTTCAGCATAGTGCCATTCATTGGTGCTAGGTACACTACTGTTGTGTTGCCTTCTATGCTGCACAAGTCATCCTGAATTTAAGGAGGGAAAATCATATAAAAGCTGATTGCTCTCTGTCAACACACAGATTTTTGTATCTTTTACACAACATCACAAAACCTCAGGACATTACAGCTGTAAACTCTCAAGTTTGAAAAATTGCCACATTTTCTTGACCTACATCTATATTCCATTGTAGACTTTGGGAAGTGTTTTGTTGTTGTGTACCTTTATTAAACATGAATCTTCTTTGTTTTATCTTCCTTAGATCATACAAGATGGCATGGTTTGCAACATTGCCAATCCTGATAATTGAAACATCTTCAAACAACCTCAAAATGTAACTAAAATGTCTTCAACACCATCAGTTTGGTTTTATTTTGTTTTGTTTTGTTTTGTTTTTAAAAAAAATAATCTTCCTTTGCTTTCCTCCTTTTAAGGTTTTTGATTTATTGGTTCACACTTTTCTGTATGATGATATTGGTTAGAAATTTGAAAGCTGAGGGAGAAAAAAGCCCCAAAGCTGAAATTCTCATACAAGTATCTGAATCCTATCTGTAAGGAAAACAAAGAAACAAAAAAATCTGTTTTCTCAGGATTTTCAGTGAATAATTGAACGCTAATAAACCTGAGCTTGACTATCAGGAAGATGCACTTTTTTTTTTCCCCTGAGGTACTTGAAGCACTAAGCAATTGGTGAGTTAGGCTTTCTTGGCTTTCAGGTTTATTTTAAACCTGATTACAGGCTGGCAAATAGCCTGTGATTAAGACAACTTGCCCTCCTACGCGGCTATGACACTACTCCCAACCAACCATTTAACAATTACATAGTACTACTACATCATAGAATATTTCTGATCTCTTTGAAGCAGTTTTCAGCTTATTTAAAGAACAGGGTGTTCTCAAGTTTTTGGTTTAGCTCCTTATTCCTTCCTCCCCAACTTCCTTTTACACATACATCTGACTCTCACACCCTTGAGCTGCAGCCTGTTCCCTAAGGGTGCCTCTTTTTAATGCTACCTGTTTTCCTCAAACTGTTCACTGTGGGTGCTTGTTTGTCTGCTGCGTGTGAAAACAGAGTGATGATTTTGCCTCTGATCTCTTCCAGATGGCAGTTTCCTCATTCCTGGTTGCTAAGTATTTTTAACATTTGTTAACATTTATTCTCTCTCTCACAGAGGATAGCGCAAGCTCGCTGATGAGGAAGCTGGTTTTGGTGTGACTTGCAGAACCCTCTAGGTTAAATTGCCCATGGGATAGTCTCAGTTTGGTCATGCTTGCACATTGCCTGCATCACATATTTTAGCACAGCAAGGCACATGGCCCAGTGACTTATTTTAAGCTCCCACAAAAGCTGAGAGACTGTGGTGCTATGTGGTAGTCAGGTAGGTGTATGTATGTCAGTGTGCTAGGTATCCCTCACCTGCACAAAGTCCTGCACCATTTCCAGGATCCAGTGTAAAGACGTAACACTGCTGTTTGCTTCTATGTTTCAAACACTCCTGGATATCCCTCTGTCATGCTGAGGAGGATTTCCCAAACAGGTTTGCCATACATTTACATATTAAGGGTAAATGCAATGAGCCTGGGGCTTCCAGGAAGCTACAGACTAACTGTGCATGTGTTTCTCAGTGATTTTTACATCATATTTACAGTGTACACACAGGCCATCTGTGCAGCACATGCATAGTGGATCAGTTGGCCTCATTGCAAATGCACTGTAAAGTTAATACGTGCACGTGGAGTGGATGTGTCCAGATTTTCTCCACTACTGCTCTGATTAGGTTGCCAGACATCCAGAAATCCTGAACAAATGTCAAAACTCTTTGAATTCCCTCTGGATATATGATCTAGGCATTAAAAAAAAGATGTGTTCAAGGGAACTGAAGCATATGGTAGTCTATCCGGCACAGACCACACTAAATGACTTAGTCATATCTTGATGACTGAACACAGGAGGGCTGGGCCCAGATGCACCTTCTGGCTGCATCCCAGTTTCATACTGGAACAAGACTTGCGTGATTACCAGCCCATTGCAGATTTCACAATAAAGAAATCTAGATACATGGGTCAGTGGAAGAACTGCCATATCATCTAAATAAGTCCTTGATCTGCACAATCAAGGGAGAATGAATCTGGGGTGAGCTATAGAGGTTCTCAGTGCAGGAGTGAAGATACAACCTCACTCACATGATGTCCTGGCAAGGAGTTTATTATGCTCAGTGTTTTCCCATATGTTATGCACATAGTGTAGAAAAAAACTAGTTCCTTCAGTGAATGTGGCTTTGATAATTGGAGGATGTTTCTACTTCTACTACTGAGAGTACTCAGTTGCTGTAAGAGATGCTGGACTGTTATTCATTTAGAAAGGACACAGTGAGCAGTTACAAAACAGCAGTTCAGTAAAGGAAACAAAAACATATAGAAAACACAGTGAGCTCAAACATTTGTTCTTACTATGTTTACTAAAGTGCCTGCAATTCCTGCTTTGAAGCTGGCAAAATAACAATAAATAATGAAAAATGATAAAGGTTATCTGCATTTATTTCATAAACTATTTATTTTAAGTAAATGTGGAGACTGTAAAGTGTATGGAAAACATATGTATATTTCTTTTTAAGATGCATCCATTACTGCTTTGGCAGTTTGAAAGTCAGAGGAGAAGAGAAGAAGCTATAGACTAGCAAAAGTAAAGACTTTTTATATTAATCTTCATCAGATTAAGGGAAATATAGATGTTATGTATGTATATATATTTGATTTGTATTCATATCTTACATGGTAATATTGTCTTTAGAACCAATCTTAGGTATTCAACAGAGACCAAAACTAATAATTTTTTAAAGCAATGACAAAGGAAGTAAAAAAGATGCAAAACATATTTCAGTGTATTTTAAAGGAAAAAAATATTTTTAAATATCTCTTTAAATTTCCCTCGACCTATATACAGCTACATAGCTATGTGTTTTCCAGAACTACATGGTCACTGACCCTGCAAACTGTGTTACACATGCTTAACTTAACACCTGTGAAGAGTCCTACTGAAATCAACTGCATGAAGGTAGTCACAGGAGTAACTGTTGGCAAGACCAAAGCCAGATTAATCTAATGTATTGCATATTGCTCTGGAAAAAAATCTTTGGACCATATCCTACATGTCTATGCTGGCAAGTATCTAGCTGATGTAAAATCAGATTCCTGCCTGATTGAGAATTGCATAAACCAGTGCTTGCTTTCTTGATTATCCTCCCAAAGAAAATAAGTAAACCACAGCTCTTTGTCATTATTTCTTTTTAATTCATTGACACAAAATACATATAGTGTGTGTGATTTGGATAAGAAAGTAAAGATCTACTTCTGGCAATTTTAATTTACTGTTAGAAGAATTATTTCCAATGCACCACTTAGAGTGGTAAGGGTCATTATCAAATACCATTATTATTGAATCTCCATGAAATAAGAATTTTATTGAAAGATTCCCAACAAAAATAGCCTGAATCCTGTAAGTTTATTGACCTGGTAACTACAGTCACTAACTAAACGTGACTGAGAAACCTGTTGGTCTTACTGACATTGTCAAGGTTTCAGTATGATTTTCATTTAGTCTTTTCAGCCAGCCCTCATCTGAGAAATGGGAGAGTAAAAATTCTTACATCCTTGAGTCTCTCATTAATTTTGACCAGAATTTCCACTTAAATCTTCAGCAAAGTTCTTCTAACATTTTGCCTTCACAATTTTTCTTTGAGATTTTTTTTTCTGCTAAATAAGCTCTTTTCAGTCACAGAAAATATTGTAAAAAAATTTATATATAACTGCACAATGAATTCTGATTACTGTTTGATGTTACGAAATCTCAGCCCTGTAATTACCTGTATTCTGCAGCTATAGAAGGCATAGAAAAGAAAAAAAATAACAAAACCAAAAAGCACAAAGTCATTTATTTAAGTGTCCTGATAAACATAAATCCCTTCTTTAGTATTTAATTCTGTACTACTTTAAAAAGCATACTTACATTACAATTAAATTCTCAATGTGGATAAATTGCTATTATATCTTAGGAAAAGGAACAAAAATCAAATACCATTTGAACACCAGTTATTATATATGAGACTTACAACATCAATAAAGAACAAAGAACCTGCAGCAAGACTGATGAAATGAAGCTATTATAAATGGTGTAAAAATACATTTTAATATAGCAGGCTATATATATTGATAGACTTACAAAATCACTTTTATTTTAGGGAGTTTTAACTAGTGTTTGTTTTGGTGGGGAGAGTGGTAAGCAGCTGTTAACCATATTTTCCCTGTTCTGGGTATTCCCCTCACCTGCAGAAAAGGTAAAGCGGTGGAACCAGTTCTCAGTGAGATACACCCAGCCTGGAGGAGAATGGATGCAGCTTGCTCTCTGTGTGGGAAAGAGATTCAGAGACAGTTAGATATGCACTAAAAACTCTGCAGTTGACATGGGAAGTCAAAGTGTTTTGTTTTAAAATAAGAAAATTAACAGAATGAAATTCAGGAACACAGCCCAGGTAGTAACTTCCTGGGCTGGCAAGATGAAAACTTTTAATTGCAGATGTTTTTTTACGAGAATAAATTCAGAAACAAAACTTCAAACCTGCAATTCTAGAACCAAAAATGTGAGAGAGAAAGTGTGCTCACTCTCATATCAGAGGTGTAGGTGATAGTTCTGATTCCAGAAAGGAGGCATTCCTGTTAGGTTTATCTGAATGCTCATTTGTATTTGTGTACCAGAGATTTAATATTTTAAGACATATTTTTATTAAGAAGTGACTTTTTATGGCTTTTTCATTCAACTGACCTTAACTTCATATTCTCTTTTTTAATATTTAGGGTATTTGTCTAGAAACTTACCAGATGTGCGTATGCAACAAGAGCAGGTGAAACTCCAACAAAAGCCTTTTATTCAGGGAAGCTATTTATTACTAGAGTGTTGACAATATACTGTAGTTAGGCTTGAAATGAGGACTGGACAAATAAGTCACAGCAAACAATTTATTCAACACACATATTACCATTGTTCCTACTCATGAATTGTCCGGGAACAGCTTGCAAAGCTACCAAATTTAGTGCCTGGAGCTGCCAAAATGTTGAGTAATTCTACTCTACTGAGCAGCATCACTGATGTAGGCAGCAGCACCATACAAAAATCATACAACAAGAACTTCACATTTTGCTATTAGTAGTACAAATTAACTTAAAATGTGAATGCTTGAGGAGAACATGTCCTAAATATAGTTTTATCAAACTTAATTCTCCTTTTGGCTGTCAAAGGACTATCCTTGTCCTTGTGAGGGCAGTTGTCAGTTTTTCCTCTTGCCCCTCAATTGTCTATTTCAAGACTGTGGTCACACATGCTTATGTAGATATATCATGTATATCTGTCTGTCTATCTATCTATCTATCTATCTATCTATCTATCTATCTATCTATCTATCTATCTATCTCTCTATATATCAAGTAGATATGTTATGTAGATAGCTCATGTAGATACCTATGTTCTCTCTGCCAGATGTAAGGCTGAAAAAACAGAAGTAGTGAAAGGAGGTCAGAGGATGAAAAATTCATAAAGGAACTGATTTCATGTTGTCCAGCTATGTCTCAGGACATGATGTACAACCTGACCAAAGAACTCAGGCACATTTCTTATCTCGTAATATAGACACAATGTCCCAGTATAATGTTATTTAAACTCTTCACAACATTTGTACAGGGAGGAGTCTTGCAGAAAAAAAGATCAACAAATTATAATTATGGTTTGTAAGATGTTTCAGGGGTTTTCAGGTAGGGATGTTTGTGTTGGACAGTGGAGTGGGTTTATTTCAATCTGAAGCACATTCAAGTTTCAGTTACACTTCACAGTTCATTGCTGTATTTGATTTGTCTTCAAAGGTAGACTCCAAGAAGAGTTAAGCCTTATATACAAAGGACTAAATCCCTGTGTTGAGCACATACAGCCATTTCCAGGTCAACTTCCATACCTCTTTTCAGTCTGATTGTACAGACTAAAATCCTATCCTGAAGGTTGACATTTGCAAGCTTGCTTCAGATATTGGTTGTGTAATGAGTCCCCTTTAGAAGGAAATATTTACTGCTGATCAAAGCAGTTATATATGAAGTGGGAAGCCTTCTGCTGGCTTTGTAGATTCAAACCACATTTCCTAACTATCCTTATCCATACAGCTATGCTCACGCTTTTGCTGTCCTTCTCAGTAGATCCATGAATCTTGTGTTACAGCACAGTGGTTTAGGGGAACATCTGTGTCCAGAATACCCTACAACCTAGTAGCTTGGGGAACTAGAGATAGGGAGCTGAACATTTTCCAACTAAAACTTAGTGAGAGGTATCTGAACAGTGGACTTTTATAGAAAGAGTGCTCTCACGGCAGTCATGCAGTGGCAGTTTGCCTTTGTGTTCTACGAGAAGCTGGGTTGTGTCTGCGTAAGCTGTGCTTCAGAAGCGCGTACAGGTTATTTAAACTGAAATCCCATTATTCAAATACTAAAACAGGAAGTGAAAAGAGTTTTTTTTTCTGTAGTATTACTCACTGGTGGGACATTTTATAGCTTTTGGTGTTTTTCAGACCATAGAACGTACCAGCAATTAGCACAAAAGTAGTCAGAGGTATTAAATTCAGAGTAAGGCAAAAGCTTAGTTTTCTCAGGACTGTAATGTTTTCATTTTCAGGTATTAATACATATGGCTTTGGTTGCTGTTTAATGGTTTGCAAGACAGAGGAAGTTACAGCAGTTCACCTAATGGATCCTCTGACCTTGGGTTTAGTAGCACTTTAATATTTAAATTACACCAACACTCACACTAAATGAGAACTCTGGTACAAACAATGGAAAATGGTATGTTTGTACCATCAGCCAACTATCTGCTTGCTATTCTAATCACTACAAAATGGTGCAATGGAAGATTTTATTTCTAAAGAGGAAAGATTGAAGCTTGTTATGTCATGTGCTTTATTTTCTTTTTAGGAGTGTGTTAACATGTCTTATGAAAACAAAACAGTATATTGTACTTCAAGTTGAAAAAACAGAATTCTTGTGTAATGGTTGTCTTGGAAAGAAATCCTTCAGCCCCCAATGGAATGATGAAACGTTGGAAAGAGGCTACTGATTAGTCATAAATATGAAGTATCGTTTTACCCACAACCATGATGTCCATAAGTATCCAATTTATATATATTATTCCAAGTTTGCACATTATCAGTAATAAAAAAAACAAACCTTAAATGCAGCATATATCAATTGAGGAACACATTTTTGTCTTTCCTTTTAAAAAATAAATTGCTTTGGCTGATGGATCTAATGTTGTCTACAGGAAAAATATCGATATTACTGTATGTTTAGTTCTATTCCTAGACTCAGTTGGAAAAATCCTTTCCCCATCTTATACAGGGAATTCTCCTTTCTAATTGTCAAACTACATATATTAATTTACTTTCACATTAGTTATGAAATAGATATAGCTCTGAAGCCTATGGGACTACGTGTTTGTCCCAAGCAATTCACAGACATGTTTAAAAAGAAATACATTTAACAACAAAAATTAAAGTATTCCTGATTAAGCTTGGCACCATATCCTGAACTCAATGTCATATTTCTTTTTTCTTTAGTAAGCTTCACAGCTAAAGGACCAAGTGTCAGTTTAACAAGCAGGTCCCAGTATTTGTTTATTTGTGTAGATGACACATTAAATTACTGTTTTTTTTCAGTGTGAAAAATTTTTTATTACTACTTACTTTATAATATACCAGAAGACTGTAAAAAATGAATACAAACTGAATGAAGTTAACTCAAACATTTAATTATCCCTTTAAATAATCTACAGCCTTATTGAGGTTTCTGAGACTGAGAAGAAAAGTGTTTTTTCTGAAGGTTAGCATCAGGTCAGGTCAGTAACTTGAGCAGTTTAGTCATCAACTAGTTTGACCTGACTGGTGAGAATTTTCTTTACTGTGGGAAAGCCTAATCAAAAATCCAGATGTATGCAACCAATGACAGCATAAAGCCCAGTCATAGTGTAATGGGAAGCAGGCAATTCACTTGTACTCAGGTAAGATAATTAGGGCTGGCTGCCAGGGTCTGGGGCTTGCAAAAGAAGTAAGGTGAATGAAGGTTTTTGAGAAAAAGAAGTGTGAGGCTTCCGAGGAGTAAAATCTCCACTGCTGTGGGAATGAGATAATTCAAAACTGGATGAATCTCTAAACAGCTGTAAAAAATTGCCAGTATTTGGATAAGGAACTTGGCAATATGTCCCAAGGTAAGCAGAGAGAAGTTACACCAGCTTTTTTTGTGTAAAGTGGGTGTCCCCACTGGTATACTTTCACATCCAAAGAAAGGTAACATCTTCAAGGTGACTGACGCTACACACAATGCCACTCAAACTGATTTGTACTAAAATGTTTCAGTTTATACTCCATATCATTTGAAGCTTCTTAATGCAGCAGGGTGATATAATTTGTGTTGTTGCTGGCAATATTTGAAAGCTATTTCTCAACTGCAATGTACTTCTGGTTATAGAAGCCACATTAATGGTTTAAACACTTCTGAGGAATGTTCCCTGGGCATCAAGAGTCAAACACCTGCATTGTGAGATTGTTAGAGGTGTTCTCAACACATTTCTGAGTCCTGACAGTGAACATGCTCCCACACAATTCCTGAAAATTTTTGGAATATCCGTAGTAAAGGTTAAAAAAAAAAAAAAAAAAAAAAAAAAGAGGAAAAGCAAAGAGACTTTAGCAATATGGGCATGGGGCATACCAGTGGTTTCTGTGCCAGAATTAGTTAACTGCAATAAAGACATAGCAAAAATGGTGTTGAAGGAATAAAGGATTGGTCTTCTAAAAGGAAGGACTTGGGGGGAATGTACATGCTTTAAGCTGAAATGGTAATCCAAAAAAAAAAATCAATAAATGAGCTGCTGTCAAACAGCGCATCCATCTGAACTCTAAGCATCCTTCAAGCTGCTTGAAAGCTTCCTGTTGTTTAGGAATACCCATCCCTATTTTGGAGACTTCTCGTTTTTGTTTTTGTATTTAATTTAGCACTGCTTAATAGATGACATCTAGACTGGTTTGGGACCCTGACCAAAAGATTTTTGGTTTTCTTTGCTCCCTTACAGCTGAGTGAGGGAGCAACACTTGTAAAAATCTATTGACCTCCAGATACATGTTCTTTTGCTGATCCTATAAATTTTGCTCACTTTGGCTCTGCAGTAGTACAAATTGAGAAGAAAGAATAGGGATATTGTTATTCTCTTGGGGAATGTAACCTGGGAGTGAGTGAGTGCAGAAAGAGAGAGAGATGCTTGAGTGTTAAACATCTGAGATGGTAAAGAGGAGTGGACCAAGTTCTTCCTTTTTCTGGATGACTGTTATAGCCAGTAAGCAATTCTATAAAAGTTGTAATATAGAGAAAAATAAATTACCTCTACTTTGTGGGACACTGCCCACCAAAAGGGGAAAAAAAAAAAAAGAGGAAAAGAAAAAAAAAGAAAAGAAAAAAGAGGCATTCAGGCTCTGGGACCTGACCCAGGTTTTTATATTTTTTTTCAAAACTAGAACTTTGGTGCTCTGTATGTTTCTGCCACATACATTTGTACTAGTTCCTCTTGCAAAAGAACACTTGGTGCACATGAGGGAGTCTGTTCTGGTCAACGCACTCATCAAGGCAGTGATTAGGAGGGTAATGTTTCTGTAATTTTAATCCCATTTTAATTTGAACTGGGTCAAAACTCAGGTTTCTGTATTTAAATATCCCTGAAATACATGTATGCATGTCCTGTTCTTCTGTGTGCCTGTATGAGAGATGAGTTTCAGAATGGGATTATTTTCCCTCTTTATAATATGAATCATCTTCTAGAACCATGTCCCTGCCATGCAAGCCAACAAAATGCAACTGATATATCCCCAGGGAACAGGAGAACACAGTGTGGAGAAATGCCACTGAAGTCCAGATTCAGTATCGCAGAGCTCCTCATGGAAGCTAGTTAGCTGTGTGCAGGTGAAACCAAAGTGAATCCAGCACTATTTCACTGCTAATCCTGCAGGCTCTAGGATGGTTCTGCTTATACAAGCCTTCACTGTAAGACTGCCTATCTATCCTGGGTTGTTGCCCTTTAAAACCCTTTATTTTAATGTGCCTGATGCAGTCGGGGATTGAAGTATTACTGAAATCCTGATGTACATACAGGTCCCAGTTCTGCAAGGAAATGTTTTATCACAAAGAACACCAGCACCTACAATTCACGGTGTCAAAATACCCACTTGTATCTGTCAGGCATTCAGGTGGAATTCAAAGTGAAGCAGGACTTGATGCCCACGCTCCCAATACCTGTAAGGAGATCTCAGCACACTCGGTGGGGTTACATCTGGTTTGAGCCACACCTGGCATTAGCCTATGGCAAACATCTGAAACTTTATGTCCTGTAGGGCTGAGGCATTTCAGGCCCTACGGTCCTTGGTAGGCAACTCCAGTCGTGCTTTCCAAGGAGTAATCCCGGCTCTCCTCTTAAGGCATATTCGGTGGCAGTGCTGCCACCAACTGTGTGTTTCAGCCAGTGCAGGGGTGACTGTGCTCTGCAAGCTGCTCAAGAGCAGTCCCATTCTGAACCTGGTTACGTTTCCAGTTCACTGATAAAACGGTTCCAAGTGGTAACAAAGCAAATGCAACACAGCTTTATGACAATCCCAACCCCACTGGCAGAGCAGCGGAATGAGCAGGGTCTGTTGTCTCTCACTTGTGAATTATTTTGTGGGAGAACTCTGTTGTCCATTTTGCTTGTGTTGTATTATACTACAAGAAAGAACAAATGAACCATCCAGCTCTGCATCTGATACTGACCAAAATACAGGGGACAGAATATTTAGGGGAAAGTGCAAGAATAAATCAAACAGTGATATTTTCTGCCTCCGACCAAGCATCCAACCATTTCTCGCTCAGGGACTTACTGATCTAGTGGTGATTCTTACATATTTAGTATATGTAATATACCTGCAATATCTTGTAGCTCTGAGCTTCAAGGAAATGTCCATTTCATCCTCACATGATCAAAGAGGCTGATCATTACATATTAGTGGTGTGGCTGTCCAGAAATCTGTAGCTGTCCTCCCAGCCCTAGCTGAGTGCCCTCATCAGAAGTGTAGGTTTAAATATGTGCATGGACAGCCAGCAAGAAGGACATACTCTCAACCTTTCTTGTTGAATCTGTTCTGTTCAGGTCCAACAGCATGCTATTCCTGTGGAAGGAGAATAATTAAAAAATAATATCAGTCTGAAGCATAACAGATTCTGGTGGCTGCTCTATAAATTGTTTCCTTCTTTCATCCAAAGGCTGTTTGATCCCAAATGGACATATAATACAGAGAGTATTAAATCTTAGGCTTTCTTGGTAGGGGTTATATATATGAGGTAATGACTGCCTTAGGCCTTGCTTTATAAATAAAATAATCTCAGAAAGTAGATGCATTTTGCAAGGCTAGTTCCTACAGATCCGTGTTGGATTTGGTCTGGGAATTTCTCATTTAGATTGACAGCTTACATGAAATTTAAGAAGAGGAACACCTACTGTTTGGATCTTGATCAGCCTGTGGCAGGAGCTATAGGCTGACTCAAAAGGGTAGGAACAGGCCTGGACATAACTGGGAAACTATAATCAAACAGTGCAGTGATTTGCAGTGTGTCTCTGGAGACGCCCCAGCTCACAAGAGGTAGCGCGGAAAGGAATGAGGGTGGGAAGTTAATAGAGGTTTGCCAGTGTCCTGTCTTAGATACCCACGTTCATTGGCTTTGATAAAGCTTGAAACATCTGATCTGAAACTCAAGGCAAGACATAAATTAAGATGTGTTAAAGAGAATGGCAGAATAATGCTGAGAGATGTCAACATTTTAGAATTTATCAAATATGAGAAATCATTAGTTTCAAATTTTAGCTAATTTAAGAGAAATATTTTCTTTTTGTGGTTTACATTCAGCCCCCAAGTATACAGTTCTTAACTCATTTTTCTCTGAACTTCAGTAAAAACTTGGCTGTGGCTTAAAAAATGACCAGGTTCTGGAACACAGTATGAGCCCTTGGCCCCCTGAAAACTGCCTGAAATATTCCTGGTGCTTTTATCAGGGTCCTGATTTCTGCCTTTGATAGAGGCATGTTTTCATTTGGTGATTCCTCTACTTGCGTTCCTATTTAGTATAGGCTTATTTATTTTCATTTAAATCCCAGCATACTTTGAGTAGCTTTTTGCCTTTCTGTTCAAATGCCAATTTTATACAGATATTTATGTGGAAAATAAAAATCAATGACATATGGAGAATATTTGGGGTATTGGCACAATTATTTGTCCTCAAAAGGTTTGGTATGCCCTTGATTATGTTTCAGATATCACACTGTTTTGAGAAAGCCATCTGAGGCTCACAGACAGAATACTTTCAGACTAGAAACTCAATATATTTTATATTAAATATATTTCTCTCTTTTATTCTCCTAATAAATCCCCCGTTTCCAAAAGGCTTTTTTTAAAGGATTCTTTGTGTTCAAATTTGACTTTCTCTACATGTCAAATAAATTTGGCTTATTTTCCGAAATGCCTGGATTGTGTGCCTGACATGTATAAACTAAATGCAGGAACAGCAGAACCCCACTGCAGAAATAATTACTTCACGCACGACGTCCACAGCTTATTTCCACTGTTTAAACTCAGACACATTGTTCTTATTTCCACTCCTCACAAGACATTTGTTCTTTTCACTGTTCCGTACTTTGAGTGGATGAGGTTCATCTGGTTTGTTGATGTTTTAAAATATGGAATTCTTGTATCAATGGTTATAAAATCATATGGGAATACTTTACACCATGTCTTTGTCATGATGCAGTATTAACTGGTATCATATAGAATGAGTTAACATGATATTAAATTACTCCTTTTTATGTCATTCACATTTTTCTCTGTAAAGCCTTTTTGTATTATGCTATATTTATGAAGTGAGCAAATGTGATACTGAAAAAATGCTCTTTAAACAGTTTTGACCCTAATTTAGCAATATTTAAATCAACATATTAACCCTGAGACTCCTAAAAAGCCATCTTTCTATAACTGATATTTAAAAATCCTATAATATATTGTTGGTACAAGTGTCCAGCCGCAAAACAACCACTAAATCAGTTCGCATTGTTAACGCCTGTTTGTGCAGTAATGACGGTATGTAAGATAGAGGCAGTAATTTTTTCCTTTATGGTAGAAAAGATAGGAGAAGTTTGACCTGGTTCTTAAATCCAGGTCAGTATAGCACTTGAGTAGAAGTCTGGAACCATATCTTAAAGATCTTAAAAGCCTGAGTAAATGAGAAAAGGGAAACTTTTTTTTCTGAGCTGTAGCAGCTGCCAAAGAGGTATCAAATACCAGACCAATAGGACAAAATTGCATGCTTTGTGCAAAATACCAAGAAGTTAAGAATCATTATGTACCTACTGTAGTGACTGTATATTAAAAGCCACAGATTAAAAGCAGATTAGAAGCAGCAATACAATTTGGTAGCATAGATAGGAATTCGGTAGAATACAGAAGCATTCAAAAATCCTGATCTTGACAATCTGTTTTAACTTAAGAAGTATAAAAGGTGTAGACAGCCACTGGGGAAAGGTCCTGAAGTCCAGATGATTCCTACCAGGTAATGCCTCCATAGGCCTGGGCTTCTTTTCGTGCACACTCCATCTGTATTTTAGACCTAAGTAATCTTACATTATTTTAGGCCTAATAATAGTTAAAAGTGCATCCTGTAGACACTCTGCAGGAATTAAGGGTGAATTAGATTTTTGTTAGCCACTCTGTCATAGATGCACATATACTGTAGTGGCAATGAGTTAGTACTATTGCTAATAACATATGTGGGAAACCTCTTTCTGTGGACTGGTGTCACAGAAATGTCTTATTTTCTTGTTTTTACTACGTTTTATTGATATGCTGTAGTCTTCTTCCTTTCAGAATCTCTAGGTAACACTCTGTAGATGAAGTGGGTCTTGATGTTATGGTAGGTATAAAATACACAGCAGGAGGCAATGGGAAAAACCACAGACATTCCTAAATGGCCACGTAGCTTATTTGGCACATGCTCAGTGCCTTCAACATGCTCAGATTCAAGAGGCTGTGTCTGCTGTGTGTTTGGAGGTGCCAGTATCATTGCTAATGGTCCATTTGTCACAGACTGACTGGCCACAGGTACCACCTAGAAGAATCATATCCAAGGTACCTGGTCTTACCAAATCTCTGCCTGCCAAAACCACTTTCACCTTCCAGCAATGCTATTCCTCCATCTGCCTAAACCATTGCTGCCAGCACTGCCACCATTGTCATTGGCATTGCTGTCAGTTGTGCTCATGATTTTTCTTTTCTTTTCTTTTGAAACAGTGCCAGTTTTCCTAGAACTCAATGACTGTTACTGATCCTTCTCTGATGTCAAGAAATATGACATCAGAAAATCTGAAGTATTGTGTGCTGGTCTTCCAGCCTCATATATTGACTCAAGAGTAGCCCTGGCCAAGACATCCTGCCAGAACATCAAGAAAGTAGGGAGGGGAGAAGAAAGATCCTTGTGGATTTCTGCCTCAGGCTCCAAAGGTTCTATGGAGAATTCAGTGATCTTTGTGTTTTGTAATGTAAAAAATTTGATTGCAAGAGAAATGGGAAAAGGATGTGGTACAATTTAATTCTGCCCTGGAGCTGATTTAAATATTATACAGTTCTGGCTTCTGTTATAATGCTATAGCTGAACTACAGCTCACCGTCTCCTGTTGTATGCATACCGTATCTTATCATGATTGGTATAGCTGATTCTGGCTTCTCTAGAAATCCTCTCTCTGAGGAGAGATGATTCTCTTTCTGAAGTGAAAGCAGGATTATTTCTGACAGAGGAGGATAAAGCCTAAAGGCTTGCTTCTCTGTCACTAATGAGTTGAGAAAAGTCATTTATCCCATGTTTGTCTCATTCTCCCTGTTTGGAGCATTCACATAAATTATTTCTTATCCACTGAGCTCCTTGCACGAAAGTAACTTCACAAATTAAAGCAAATATTTGAAAAGGGTTGGTGAAAATTCACCACAAGGAAATAGTATCACTTTTCTTTATTGAAGAGGAACTTCTTTCCCTGCTAGCAGATAATATCTCTATGATGTTGCAAGGCAAATTCTGAGGCTTTACTCAGCAGTTACAGAGGCTTTACAGAGGAAACTCCCTCCAGCTCCCATGGAACTTGCAGTTAAAATCTAACCAAGGGACCCAGGAAGTGGTCAAAATAATCAAAGATTACCACATGGTGCTTTTTACTAGGAAGCCAGGGGAATGTATCTTTAGCATATTAGCATTTCTCAGCATACATTTGATATGCTGAAGGAAGACTTCATGTACAGCTTTGCCTTCTCATTGCAGCTGTATCTATTTCCAAAGCACTAAACAATCTGCTTTTCTAAAAGCTTTCCTTTTGCTTTACTCCTGCTCTTTATTTTTTAAAAATTCTACTTCTCCCTGCCAGTTCCCATATATCTTTCTCACTTTGTGCTGCTTCCATTACCACACCCTTTTCTCTGAGGCTCTGGCATATGATGCCAATTTATATTTTAACAGCCCAGATAGCCAGCAGAATGACTGTGGAAAGCAAAGACCAACAGGTCAACCTACAGATCAACCAGATCTTGTAATGTTAGGCATCTGAAATGTTTAGGTGTCAAATCTGAGCTAACTGAAGAGGTATCTTGTACACTAAATAGGAAGATATAGATCTTTCCAGGGGACGATTTGTCTTCTTCCACTGAGGAAGCCAAAAGAGCTGTCTCAGATTAGATATAAGACAAACAAGAAAAATAATATTATTCTGTGTCTGATGGTTCCCTCCATTTGTGCAAGAAAAGGTTGTCTGCTTTCTCCTCCCCTTTCAGAGAACTGGGTACTTCAATAAGTACAGGAGTAAAGAGTAACTGCTGTGGGGCTACTCTTGGTCTTTTTAGAAGTACTTTAAGGTCATAACATTTTGAATATTTTCTTTAATTCAAACAAAAAGTAACATTTGTTTCTTTTTTTTTTTCTTTTTTACATTTTTTAAAACAAAAGCTGAAATTTACTGTGTGGTTCTGTTAATTAAAATTATTGGCATATTGGTCCTAACAAACTCCTTCCGCCCCTTCAGTTCAATTAGGCTGACAGCTGGACTGCACACAGCTAATGCTTTCAGATGTATTTTTCTCCTTCTGTGGTTCTGGTAGAAATGGCAGGATCATCTGGATGTACAGGGCGAGATTCTAACCTGCAGAGGTTCATTCAAGGCTCATTTAGCCCAGCGTAAACCAACTTTATTCAGTACCTAATAAACATTCAAACAATTTAGGGAGTCCAAAAATAGACAAGATTAGGTGATTACTATTAGATAAGATTTTGTTGTCTTTTAGGTTAGTCAAAGTTCAATTTACTTACATTTACATTCTTCCTCACTTCTACAATTGAGACACAGACATTGTGGTAAGCCTGTTCACCTGCTATTCTTTTCTTATTATTTTTAATGAAAGATCGTAATATGTCCCTTCAAAGTGAGAATATTGTTACTGCACTGGCAGTGTGCTTGCCACCTTACAAAGTCGAGTATGTAGTGGCTTAGTGTTGCTCAAGGTATGTAAGAGAGCAGCTTCCAGCTTCCAAAGCAAACTACTTTTATGAACCAATCACTTTTTTCCCCCAAGTATTCTTCCTTACTTTGCCTGTACATCAAGTTCCCCAAAGGAGTGAATATATGTTGATATATGGTATTATGGCATCATTACCCTAAGCAGATTTTGCGATTTGAAGCTGGATACCCTTCCAACAATGAGAGTTCTTACTGGGTGTGCCTTGGGGTGAAGTAAGAGTAGAAAAGTTTAGGTAATTATTATACATGCTTGAAAATCAGTGCTTGTAAATTTTGTGTATACAAGTTTTAAAGAGAAGTATGCACTTATATATGCTTTAGCATATGTCTATTACCCAGGACCAAACTAAAACAATACCTAAAATGAGAACTACGCTTCTAGGGTTGTTTGATCTAAGAAAAAAAAATAGGAGTTGTCAAACTAATTGCCTTACTTAAAGGTATATTTAGAAGAATATATTCCTCCTTTTTCTTGAAAGATGGTTCCACTAGATGTGTTTAAGAGACACTCCATTCTGGATTCCTGCTGACTATATTTTTCTCTATCGTTAGATGGCATAAATAAAGTTTATAATAGGTACTGGCAGATTACATTTACAGTTATTTGTTTAGGAAAAAATCTAAGGGCAGTAAGAAGATTTGACATGCCTTGAAAAGGCATCACGTAAATTGAAAGCTGTTTGAATCCATCCAGCATCAAATGTTTCAGATGCTGTTAACAGAATGGAAGCTATTCTTAATCCATGTTCAACCTAACAGGAGCTATTTCAGCAATTTATTGCTAGTATTTACACATCCCCAATGCTTTATCTTTCAATGTCTTTGTCTTAGAAATGTTTCATAGCTATATAATGTTGCAAATAGTTTTGGGCTTGTTTGTTTGTTGTTTTGGTTTTGTGGGGTTTTTTATGTTTTGGTTTTTTTTTTTTTTTTTTTTTGTAAAACTGGTGTATTGTAGTATGACATGACCTCAGACCTGTTCCCACAGTGCAACCTATGTGGGTTCATGGAGCCATGGATCTGCAGTCAATCATGGGATTTGATCCTAAAGGCTTTTTTTCTGTCTGATTTCATGACTATGACCTACCTCCATTTAAAAGAAAGGTATTTGACATGCCTCCCTACTCTGCAGCTTTGCCTGCCATTTTGGATAAGTGATTTCCATGATGTGTTTTTTGTTCCCATATGGCATCATAAAACAATTGTAAGGAACAGATGTCTGAGATTTCAAACAGCAATTACCTGCCATACTTTACTGACATATATTTCTCATTGTGATACTGAGAGGTTATTCTTATTGTTGGCAGCTTCAGAATATTGGTATAATGAAAGTAGTGAAACATAAATCAGTGAAAGATATGAAAAAAATGCAAGAAAAAAAAGAGGATGCAATGAAAATCTGTTCAGATTGAATTTAAGAGAAATAAATTAATTGACTTAGATGGCAAGAGGTTTCATCAATTTTTTTGTAAGTTTATATGCCAACCAAAGATTTTAGTTTGGACTGATGGTTAAGATAATTTCTAGACGGCTGGTGGCAGGTAGGTCTCCTGTGTGTGACTCACCAGCTACAACTTCAGCTTAAGCAGACCTTATTGATCAGTGGTGAGGAGGTGTGGCACTGCCTTCAAAACAGCCCCAACAAAAGGAGTATTCCTGGCTGTCTCCTAACACTGTTGCCTGCTCTCAGTCACACAAGACTGAAGCGTATTTGTATTCTTCTCATATGGCAAAGCATAAGATGTAGGCTTCAGACCACCTAATTTTAGATGTCTATAGATATCTACATCCAAGGCTAATCATTTTGGCTTCCTTTAATTAAATACAGAGTAATAAGTCCTTCTACAGCACAAATAATCTCATCCTTGTATACATCTCCAAACAGGTCAAACCGTCAGTGCATGAGAGACTTTTGTTTCTCTCCATTGACTACGAAAGGTACCAAGACAATTCTCTTAAATACATAAATCTACACTACAGATCTGTGCAGCTTGAACAGTACAAGCCCCTAAGACTTTTGCACTGTAGACATTATACTATTGATGGGTTCAGGGTCACACACTTACAAAGAATTGTGGGCATAGCCAAAATATTTTAGGTTATTTAGATTTTTAAAAAACACAGTTCCTGGATGAGGAGCATAGAAACCACATAAACCCACAGTACAACAGATGAATCCAAGAGAAAGAAGTATGGAGAATGAGAGGAATATATAGCTTACATAGTAATGAGGTGTGATTAACTTGGATTTATGCTTTCATTTCAGTTGGTTGTGGGCTGAAATTTTGTTACATGACCTAGCTTCAGTTTAAGAGGTATTACCTTATGGTAGTCTTTTCGATAGAGAAAAGAGTCCAGAGAAAATAAGTTAGCCTTTGAGAAATAGCTTTTCTTAGGTAAGAAAGCAGTTATAGCTTTGGGACTTTCTGAAATACAGTTCCACTAAACAATGCAGAGTGTACGCCTTTCTGTTACTTTCTTCCACAGTCTGCCTCCATTTGTTTGTCATGGCATGCTTCTCAGCAGGGGTTTTCCACCTTATCTCTTCACTGGCTGTTTTGTTTTCTTTCTCTCCACCTTCATTCCTACATAGACAGTAGTATCTCAGTCATATCTTGATGTGAGCACAGGAAAAAGAGACATCTTTCTCCCGCCACCTCATCACAGCTGAGCAGAAGCCTCTACCAAGTAGAAGCAATTCATAGCTGTGGAGGCTTCCAAAATCTAGCCAGTGCTTTTTAACAAGTTGGTTTTTAGAGAGGCAGAATATGTTTAATATGACAGCTACCAGGACCACCTTTTAGTTCTGGGAAAGAACTACTGCAGAATTTTTAACATCTATAACTGAGGGAAAAGATCCTAGTTTTATACCTCAGCAATGTACCCTGCTCTCAGGTGGTTCATGTACCCCCTTGATAAAATGTTACACTCTTTTCATGAAACCAGCGTATTATGGACAGTTATAAAAAGAAAAAGTTGTAGAGGAAAGACAGTATCTTTTAACAGATCAACTGATAATATTGGAAAACATGGAAAAGTGTTGAGCACACGAACACCTTCATCAGTATGACCCCCATGGCTGCCTTCACACCATTACCACACAGTCATGCTCCTCTAAAAATGTCAATTTAAATTCCTAAAATTAATAAAGCTGCTGAATTATTTGTAAGAGTGTGTAGTGGAAAAAAAAAGAAAAGCTGGGTTAATTAGCATTGATATATACGATATTGGGTTGGCTTCAGGGGCAGCGGGTTGGCCGATGTAGATAAGGTGCAACTGTGGCTGGTTGAGTGAAGTGGTTGAGAGTCAATGAAGAGAGAGCAGCCAAGGAAGATGGAGAGAAGAAGAAACAAGAGGAGAGAGAACATACACTCTGTATGAGGCAAGACAAGGAGAAGGCAGCAGAGGGACTGTATGAGGAGTGTACTGGATGAGATGGTAAAAGACCTTGTTGCAGCTTGACAGTTCGGAGAGTGCTGTGACAAGAGTGTGCATAATATTAGCTAGATATTCATCAGTAACCACGTAACTGGACAGATTGCACGTTCCAGTTAATTGCAATTGTTTTTTAGCATGCGTATTTCAAAAAACAAACATTTCTTGTACATTTCAAGATTTTTCTACTAATGAAATAACATTTTAGCAAGAATGGATAATGAATTTTTAGTACAGAAATGAGAGCAGCAGCATTTGAACTGCAGAATCACTTTCTCTGTTCTACTTGAACCATTGCTTCATTCGCACCACTGGAAAGAAATATTACAATTACCTACTAATTATGTTAATGTTATAGGAGGGAAAGTGTCATTTCAGCCCACCTAAAGGATTACCTGTCTTATTCTACCTACTTCTACTACCTACGTAAAGGATTCTGAACTCTCAAAGCCCAAACCCACTCTGTTAATAGTGTAATATGCAAAAAAAACCCCCTAAACCATAATTTCAGCAGAAGTCTTTGGAAAATCCTTAATATTTTCCTGTGTGTCATCTGGGAAATAAATAACTTTGAGAATTTCAGTGATGATTAATTAGTGATTAGAGAGCATGGAAGCAAAGAGAAAAGTGGTCACTGGGAAACCAAGCAGATTTTACTCTAGTGATAAATAGTTGTGATAATTTCCGTGTAAGTTCCTGACTTCCTCAACTGGAAAACCTCATAGTATTTTTGTTGTTTCTGTTGTTACTAAAAATGATAACTAATAGCTGCCAAGACAAGCATGCAAGAAGGTGGAAATCACTTGTCATAGACTGGACTCTTGATATAGTATATATGCAGTCAGGGCTGATGAGCAGAGGCACAGACACTGAACGAACAGTTATTTCCTATGTGAAGAAATCTACTAGAGCAAGGTAATAAAAAAGTTGTAATTTTGCCGCTTGAAGTGCCTGTAAGTTTTTCTGATGTGACAGAGAAACCTGGGAAAATTAGGGTCTCCTTCACATGTTGTGGTGCATATTTTACAGACAACTGTCTACATGAAAAATGTTTAAGTAGACCATCTATATTTTCTCTTCAGTGATTATAAACAACCAGTCCAGGTAACTACTTCAGTGTAGTAGATGTCTGCACAGATACCCAATGTCTGATGAAGTTACATCCCACCACTTATGCTTTATCGTTGCAGCACTCTTTTCAAGTTTATGGCAGGGACAACAAAAATCAGCTGCTGCAGCTCCTTCAGCTCCAATCAAGAAGTTTCCGAGTTTCACAGAGCTTTCCATTTCCTATCCCCCCTTCTTTGGACAGTAGAGCAATGCCAGAAGCAGCAGGTAGGAAGAAATATACTGGCAGCTTGTAGGAGTGTGAGATGAGTATGTGATGAAGGGGTGTGCCAGCAGTGTAATGGGAGAAAATCTGAAAAGTGGGAGTCCTTGTGAAAAGGAAGAGGTGAACAAAAACTAGAGAAAGAAAATGTATGCTTAATTTAGAATGGTAGCTGAAAAGATACAGGGTGAAAGTGTAATAAGTATCATGGAGACATGAATCGTCATAGAAAGACAGAAGTTGAACAGACAGACTTAAAGAAAACAGTCAGAGGGAAATTTTTAAAAAGGAGGAAAAGTTAGCTAGCTAGCATATAGACCAGCTTTCATTTGAGAAATAAGTGAATAAACTACTAGTTTTCAAGCCCATGAAAAGAAGTGACTTAGGGGAAAAATCCTGAAGTCTACAAAATCCTGAATTTTAAGGAGAAGGTAGATTAAGTTAATGCTTTCCCTCTTCCAAGAAAGAAGAATTAAGTTTTGATGAATTTAGTAGTACCTGGACTCAAAAAGAAGGAAAAATAGGAGACTTGTGAAGTCTCTTGTCAGATGGTGTCCTTGAAAGTAGAAGTTTATACAGACTTGAGATGAAATGTCTGTGGAAGATACTGTCATTTAAAGTTACTAATTATATAGAAACCAGAGGCAGTTCAGCAAATCCACTGAAATGAAATGGAGGCTGAGAGAATTCTGGAAGTATCATGTATGCTTAGTTTCTTCATATTTCTCTTAGGTATTTGCTTATGGCCATTGCTAGAGGAAGCATACTGAGTTAGGTGTTCCTTGGCCTGACACAGCATGGCTGCGTTTATTTTCTAAGTAGGGGAAAGAAAGGAAAAAAAAGAGTGTACTAGTACAACTCAGGAAATATGATGGAGGTAGTATTTAGGAAATATCTTTTTTAGGAATGTGTATTTAAGAAATATATGCTGAGGAAGTATTATTTTAAATCAAGTCTTGGTAACTACATCTGTCTATAGAAAGAATTTCCAAATCTATTTCTAGTCAGTCTCTAACTAATGGTGCAATCTGTTTGAGATGCCTTGTTTTGATGACTCTATAAGAACTGAAAAAACCCTGAAACCCTCTTCTTAATAATATTCTATTTCATTTAACCTAACTGGAAAACATTTATCTAATGCCTGTGTTGATGTCAGGGAAATTAGGCTTGTGCCAGTTAACTCAAGAGACTGTCATACAATGGCTTATCTCAGACAAAGCCTTCCCAAACCACCACGTCATAAAAAGGCCAAAGGCCATGCCACTCTTTTGTATGGCCTTCCATCAAACTGTGCTTATGGACACCCAAAAGCTGGGCTTCTGGAGAAAGCAGTAGGAGTCCTAGCACTGTGTGTCGTGCCTGTCAGTGCAATGAGAGACACATCAAACATCTGCTTCCTTTCATTTATTGATACTGATAGGTTCATTTTAAATGAATTTGTACTCAGGAAAAGTGATGAATAGCTTAAGAAGTGCAATACACACACAATAGAAGTACCATGCTCAGGTAGCCATGCAAACAGCTGTACAGGAAGCAGCTTAATCTTCCTTACTAATGCCTGAAAGGATGGTGACATGCATCAAATAAAGTATAATTGCCTTTCTCTAATATAAGTGACTATTACAATTATCTTAATATAATGGATTCAGAAATATCTTAAATCTGCCAGATTAATAAACAAACAAGCTCAGCATAGTGGCCAGCCAGGAGGTCAGATCAGGTTGCCCTGAGGTTAATTGGAGTTTTTCTACTGAATTAAATTAGGTAGGTGTTCAGCAGAAAATGCTTGAACTTTCCTGAATAGTTTCTTTTCAATGCAGGGAAGGTGAACATAAGCAAGCTTTGGTTTCACATTATGTCCAAGGCACAGTTTTTTCTCGTGGCTTTAATCCATAAACTAAACTTCACTCTTTTGCTTTTCTTATCTATATAGCAACTGTTCTTATCAATGATCGATTGATAATATCCTTTACATTTCCAGTACTGAAAATAAACTACACTTTCATACTGGTTTTTATTCTATGGTGTTGGTAATTGTTGTGCAGATAGCAGGCATAATAAAATGGCAGCCCGCAGGCTCTGTCTTGCAAACTGCAGTAGAAAGACCGCACTATTTTATCAAGGAGTTCTCTCTTCCTGAATATCCATGGCTTCCTCTGCCTCATTTGGAGAGTGAACAGGCTGGCATTGTTAAAAAATTCATAATTCATGAGGTAAGGTAGATAGGAAAAGAACTGGAGTGTTAGAAATTAGTATCAATGTTAGTTAAAATTTATTCTGTTGTCCATCTACTATAATATTTATTCTCTCTTTTGCCACTTTGACTCTTATTCTAGTGATATCTAGGTTTACCTATCCTAGATGTAATACACAGTATTGGACAGCGTTGGGTCATGCCAGAACTGTTACTTACCTTTTAAAACCTTTTATATACATATGAACGTGTGTGTGTGTGTGTGTGCGCGTGTGCACATACACACACAGGAAAAGAAGGAAAGGAGAAGTGGAGAAAAAGAAGAAGGCAGGAAAGAGACCAAACCAGTAGTACTTTCTTTTGAATCTTGCTCCTAAACCCATGTTTAACCATGTCAATAAAAATGATCCAAATTCTAAAAATGAGGCCAGCAGGGAACTGCAGGTGCTTAACACTTCAAGCAACTGATCTTGAATTTAGAAGCCTAACTTCTAGCAATCAAATCTTAATGTTTTTGTAAGCTCTGCTTATGTGAATAGAAGTCGGTTTTTTATCATTTTAGCCTTCATTTCGTTCATATATATTTATGTATAACAAAGAAAGGGAGCTCAAAAGCTTAAACAAGAGAAGGCAGTGTGGTTAGAAATTGAAGTATAAAATGTCAGTGTTAGCATGAGGTTAATTTTGGTATTGATTATACCAGACTGTGCCTTAAATGTAAATCTTTGGGGGATTTTTTACAATGTTGCTGGTTTTAATTTACATTTTCTGGAAAGCGTTCTCATTTGCTATCAAAATTAATGCAAGGCAGATAAAAGAATTATTAGTTTAGGGAAAAAATACCCTGTGAGAAACCAAAAAAGAATCCAGTTATGTTTTCCTTAAGAATTTATTGATTTCTTTTCCTTTTAACTAGTGACACTATTTTAATTACTGGTAAGTATGTCCCAAAAGGATCAGAGGTTCAGTTAAACACTCCAAAATTCAGATGCTCACTCAAAGTTTATTTGATTTGCTTTCATCTAGACTTGAGCCAATTGGAAGTTTCCTTTTTTTAATTTTTTTTTTCTTTCAGAAATGACAATTTATTATAAATATAACTTTTATGGAAACATAGCAGCTTTGTTAAAAACAAACAAACCAAAACTGTTGTTAAGAAATCTTTTGGCAAGGCAGTAGCATACTCTGTCAAGTTACATTTTGGAAGTCAGACCCTTTTCCCCTTTAAGTAGAGCAGAATTTAAAGCTTTTTTTTTTTTTTCTTGAAATGAATGGTCCAGGTTAATTTTGTTTTCTAATTTACAGAGTTAAGATTTGACTCTAAGTAACGCAAACACTGGGGTCTTTGGGGATTAGAATGTTTTCTTTTAATTATTTTCATATATAATGAATAACCTAAGAAAGAAAATCAAATTGATAGGTCTGGAGTTCATCAAAATATTGAAGAGAAAACAAACAAACAGGCTGCCACCCCTGCCAAGTTTTGAATTTTCCTGGGAAAGGAAATCCAGTTCCTTAGCAGCCCAAATGTAGACTTTTCTGCTCAAAACTGAATGAGAACTTTTACCAGCTACAGTTTGTATGTTTTCAGTAACTTGTAAACTCTTAGAAGATTTGGAATAAGTCATTATAACAGGCAAGAGAGCATGAAGTATTGTTTCATTTATAAATTATTTATTTAAAATAATTGTCTTTCCTAGTTCTTCTGCCTCTACCTCAGCTTAGGGAAAAACAAAAGGGAAGAAAAGGAAACTGGAAGAATAATTCAAGAGAACAAGTAACTATACATATACATAGTTATATAACTGTATATATATATATAAATATTTCATAATAATATGTATACACTTCACTCATTTAAGGCCTGGGAAACATCTGTTTGAAAAAATAAGCTTGAATCCATACCCAGAGCTCTAGTGAGAAATTTGGGGCACTTTGGTTGCTTGTTCACTCTCTTTCCCCTTTTTTGTCTACCCACCCCCCTTCCTCCCCTCACATCCACTGTTAACTTACACTTACTGCTGAAACAACCTGCATCCTCTTGAGCCAGAGGGCTCGAGTCCTTTTACAGTTATTTGACAGTGTTTTACCTCACTCTTACCATGACCCCATGCAGTACTCTTCCACTGAAGAATTCATGAAGGTCGATGGAGTCCTTGGTTGGGGGGAATTCTGGGTGGAAGGGAAGAAAGAAAAGAAGGAGAAATTTTTAAGTCCCTGAGAATTCAAAAAAAGGAAATCCAGTGTTTCTCATACTGTGAACAGTTCTCTGTATTTTTCAGTCAGGAATATATCAGTCAGACAAAATAATTGAAGAGATGAGGTCCCTTACAATCAGCCTTTTCGTTCCTTATCTAAGCAGCACCAAAAGTACCACAGATCCAGTACAAGATGTGACTTAGAAAGTTGAGAGAAAGGAAGGAGTCCCTAGTTACAAATATATTTGCAGTGTCCTATTCACAGCACGAAAAAGTGGGTTAAGAAGATAACAAAGTGTGTGATTAAGTGCAGCAAACTTGCAGTGCTTTATGCAATGGGTGAGTAGAGACAGCCAGTAATAACTCTTTCAGACTCTTAGGAACTGCAGTTGAAACATTATTAATACACTTCTCCTAATAGCCACACTGAGGGAGGTGGCACAGGATCTACAGAGAAGGACAGCTCTCTGCACTCCCGAAGAGCCTGATGCTCAGAATGGGGTACTCAGGCAGGAGGTAACCAAGGCATCTTATGGTTTGGCTGGAAGTACAGGGGTCCAGCACGTATTTTGTCACTGTACTGGCTGAAGAGATATTTTATTGCAAGTAACTATTCACTAGACGGCCATTAGATTGCACATCTGTATTCAGAGTGTTGAAATTAGAAGAAAAAACTCCTTCCTAGTCTCCATCCCCCTGATACAGTATAAATAGCAGTTATTTCCCTGTTTGCTATGTCCTCAGACTCTAGTGCTTCCAGAACCCCTTTAATTATGCTATATGTGCAAGTGTTTCACTGAATAGCCTATTTACCTGGGCACTGTGTTTCTGCTTGTCCTGCCCACTTGTTACACAGCTACCAGTGTCTTCAGACCACCCAAGCTGCTCTACAGCTGACACACTTGCACCCTTCACTTAAAAGAGCCAGGATTCATTGCTTAATTGGTTGATCAGCTGATAGACAGCTCAGCTCAGCAAATAATTTCCAAGTACTTATCCAACACAAAGGAGCAGCTCAACTTTCTGCTCCAAAGACATCAACTGTTGCCCTTCATGGGCTGACTGACAGATGTTAGTGGTAATCTAAGGCTTCTGTCTAATGAAAGCTTTCTATATTCAGAGGAAGAATAGGATAGCCAGACATCCCTTTCTATTGTACATGTTCTTTTTGGGGAGACACCACTCATCTGTCTAATGTCATGTCCTTCTGTGGCATGGAAACTAGCAGCTTGGTAATTTTCCAGCAAAATCTCCATGGATCCTAAACATCTTTGTACCCAGTTTTATTTTCAGCAGATGTATGGCAAGGGCTGATGTTCTTGCTTTATTTTTATACATGTCTGAAATAAAAGTTCTAAACTGTAACTACTAATGCTGTAACTATTCTGTCTCTGACACTGAATGTGTTCCCTTTTGATCTCATCTGACAGTGAGATCACAAGCCACCCTTACTGGGAAAGACGATGCTGAGGAAATCTGCACTGCTTCAGATCACTCCTCCCAGCTACAGAAATACATGAGCAGTAGCTGTTCACTTCAAAGAAGCATTACAGAGTCAATGGCCTTTCTCTTAGCCTGCTCTGCAAAGATCTTTTAACAGCTTGTGCTAGATGAGGGATAGTGGTGACATGCTGCAGCTCTGTGTGACTCATCACTAACACCTTGGCAAAACATTTTGAAAACAATTTTGAATTTGTTGTCAATCAGAATCTATAGAGACCATGTGCACTAATCAGGCAAGAGAAAATTGTGAGATTGGTCACTTGGCCTCCTTCTATTCAAAGTGTTATCACAACTTACTAGTCTTAATTTAGGTAGTTTCACTAGCATATATTAATTAATTTTAAGTAAAGATAAGATGAAAAGGCACATCTGTAAACTGAGGAGCTATCTCATGATATATTATTGATTTACTGTATGTATATTTATTTATCTAAGAGAAGAGTAAACCTAATTATGTAGTACTTCAACCACTGAAGAAGAGAAGAGAACAAAAGAGGGTCTGCAAAATTTTGGATATAAGATTTCTTGAATTCCACACAAGCGCTTCGTTCTTCTAAAACCAAATTGAAAATATAAATTGGTAATATATTTAAAATTTGAAAGGTAATACACATACAAGGAAGGCTCATAAAGGAAAATGTTACAGTGTAGTTTGAATCTGTAACTATACTAACACAACATTTTAATGTTTTACGATACTTCTGGGCTGACATTTAGAATAACAGATGTTTAAGAATAAAATAAAATCATCTATGTGCTAATGAGATAAGCAGCATAATTGCAAATTATTTGTAAAGTCTGATCTAAATTTACTTTTAACTTATTAAATTGTTATTTAGATTTCAGTAAAATACAATTGGAAAATATCAGACTGGTTTGCTGTCTGCAAAGTTGTTGTCAACAGACTTGCATATATGTAGTTAATAGAAGGTCAGTTCGTTACTTAACTTGAAATTTAGACAAAGTATGTAAATAACTATAATGAAAAACAAGGAAGAATCTGAAGAACAGAGGATGTTACAAATAGTTAACAAAACATGGCCTTGGGAGCAGGAATAGATACCATAAATATGTCAGGCTGGGGCATAACAAGATAAACTCAAGGAGAGTCAAATGGTTAAGGCACCAAACAGAAAACTGCTTTAGCTATATGTAAACTATCCTAATTAGCATACTAAAAGTTCCACCCTCGAGGAAAGAAAACCCCCTCCCCACAGAACATGCCCAAGGAAGAACAAAATCCACTGTACCTTTAAATAGAGAGGAGGCTTGTATGAAACAAAGAGAATTAAGTGTGACTAAATAACTGTAAACAGTTGTTCAAAGTGTGTAAATTGTTTTCCTATGTATTAAGGAGTGTGCTAGCTTTGTGGATTTACCACCTAGCACCTATGTCTGTGCAGGCATGCAGTAAGTGGTATACTGCCTCTGTGTGAGGTTGGTTTTTTGCACACCCATCTAATGACATCTGTGAGCCAACAGAGTGGGTAGTGTGATTTTTGAGGGCTTTATATAATACTTCAAAATGAGGTCTTTTTCAGTTTTGAAAGCCAAGCCCCTGCCCCATTCTGTCGGAAACACACAGGCAGTAATGCACTGGAAGTTTGTCTCGAGATGAGCTAAGTCTCTGCCTGGAGGTGCCTCAATTCCCGCTACTGGCTGTAGAAAGAAAAAATGCCTAAGGTTTACAAGCTTAAGTTTATTCATTTGAATGCAACTCATGTGACATTTGTATCTTTTCCAGAAAAAGGATGTCTTGCTATTTACTGCCAGAGACTGTAAGAAGGCATGGCTAGTTTACTGGGTGTGATGCTGACAACTTCTTTTTTGTTTGTTTCTGGGGGTTTTTTAGTGCACTTTTTATGCACTGGTGTGCCTTATGGAATTTGCACAACAGATTATTTTGAAGCACTGGAGGGTTCAAGAGGCACTTTTTTCCTTTAACAGGCCATTAGAGGACCGCCAATGTGGTAGCAGTCCTGTTGTGAAATGGCTTCTTCTGCCACATCTTTTTTGGTAGCTTTGAATGGGTTTCTGGCATTAGCCATCCTTTACCTGTTTGTTTATAATTTGCTGAAGATGAGTGGCAGATGCTGGGAACAATGCCAGAACAAGGTTTATATGGACTTCAGCATGTTTCTATAAAGCCTATTCTTATGTTGGTAACTGCTTAATTGGTGTTATAGGTACTATCTGTTGATTTTCACAAGTATATATTCAATGTTGGGAGAAAAGCACATCAGACAGTGGGGGAGGGGGACAGAGAAGAAAACTGTAGCCATAAGTAGATGGTCACCAAGTGTCTCTGAAGCCAATAAGTGCTGCTGAGAACTTATGGTACATTTCTATTTTCAAAATACAAGCATGCTGAGGTATTGGCAGACTCAAAGCTTTGCTATGGCTGCTTGTCACAGTGGAGTTTAACACAGCTCAGTTTCTGTAACACTTCTGGAAGGAAAACAATAGATTCATGGGGAAGATTGCAAAAGACACATCTTCCACCACTGTTATAGAATGATATAATGCATGAAAAACTGGTGGTAGTTCTTGCAGCTTTTTCAAATTAGCTTTTTAAATGAGTTTTTCTTTATTTAATGACAACAATTTAATGGTTTAACCATTGTGACTGTATTTTATTTTTGAAAGCTAAACCTTAAGAACAGTTTCCAAATTAGTTTGTCATACCCAAGGAATTGTCAGAAGCTGAGGAATGGGAGGAGTTGTGTAGGATAAAAACACTTCCAGCTTTTCTAATTCTAACAGAAAGTTTCTCTTAAGTATTATCTACTTTATTTTTTTTCCTTGTTCAGAGTAGAGCCGTCTATTGAAAGCAAGCTAGAGAGATGTGCATTTCAGCTAAGAGAAAAAAGGTAATATGATGATGATTATACACGTCCAGCTGTGGGAAATGTCTTTCTTTGCACATAATTTGGTTCAATTGTGCAACGTACTCCCCTGGCGGTTTCTTTAGCCTGTGAATGTGTAGAGTCTTCTGCGGAGACTGCTTTTTGTCAGTCATTTTATAATAAATATAAGTCTTATATTGCTGAATAACAGTTTTAGAACATTTACCTTACAGAATAATAACAATATATATTATTTGTTGTATGGTCTTTCCTTTGTTTACTTCCTCAAGGAGCTGACCACAGAAATCTTCTGTATTAGCCCCATGTGGATTTAGATTCAGTCTTAAGAGACAGCCATCCCCAAATACTCTGAAAAGCAGTAACAGCCACACTGCTACAGAAATTAAAAACCAGATGATTTTGATTTTATGTATGTGTGCTGGTAAGTTTGCTGGCCAAGTAAAATTATAGCTCCAGTGATGACGCTTCCAGCTATTAGATATCCTGCATTTTCTTGCAAAGGTCTCTCTTCCTTTCTTCATTCATAGACATGTTTACCTTCATATTTTGCCACATACTTTAAATTTCCATTATTTCTTCCTAATCTTCTAGTTTCTAAATACCACTGTTCATAAACTATAGATTTTGTTTAGCTGCTTCTCTCACAGTTGTATTGCTGATTTCTGATGGAATTTCTGTACTACTTGTGTTTACATCACACCACTATTTCTCTAAATATTCTTGAGCATTTTCTAGTATGAGATCTGAGTATTCTAGTGTAAAAATGCAGTTAACGCTGATGATGCTTTTGTTACTCCTCATTATTTTGACATGATACAATTACTGTTCTCATCAGTAGTTACAGAAGTTTCCTTGTCTCTGGCATCATCTATCATACACATATTAATACATAATGCTTTGTTCAAGTAATATCAATTTTTTTTTTTCATTAATTGCTGTTCTTTCCATCTAAGAAAGCTGAGGGCATAATGCATATTACCAATGGCAAATACTGACATCTGTAGCTGCTGGTGGTATGCTTTTCTTGAGAAATTATCCTAGGTTTTTTGCCATGGATAGGTGGGGTAAAACTCAAGAATTCAGGAACAACTTCAGTTGCTGGAAGTATTTCTCTGAGAAAAAAAGTTATTTCCTTTCAAAAGTTCCATTAGAGCACCAGGGTGGAATTAAATAATTTTTCTTCAACAGTTTTTATGGTTTTCTTCCCTTGGCTAGCTTCCTTAGCTATCTGCTTTCTTTTTTTAAAGGAAATTAATTAACTTATGAAACATGATGAAAAGGACATGACATGTTTTAGCTGCTGAACCAGGCCTTGTCTCTTTGTAGACTTCTGAACAGCTCAGGCCTTCCTATGTAAATTATCCTTATTAGGGAAAAAAGTTATGAAAAGTCAATATCTTCAGCTGTTTATGCGACAAGGTTTAAAAAGTTGATGTGTACATCTTACTGCAGTGATTTCTCCCCCCAGTTTATCTTTTTACAATAGCTTTGCAGACAAATACCTAGCACAATTTAAGGCTTAATGAGGCACAAACTCCCACATATATACCATAGTGTCTTACAGCTACTTCACATATAAGCATAAAAGAAAATAAGTAGAAAATGTCATTTTATATCATCTTTGTAAGCTGCTCACTATTTCACATACAGTAGCATAAAATTTGGTTATCATTAATTTTTAAAAGTACATTTTAAAAGAAGAGCAAAATAATTTTTGAGATGAGACTCAGGGAATAACTCACCAAAGCTAACTGTACTCTACTTTCCTACAACTTTACTCCTACTCCAGAAGATGGTTGAAATCCTCCAGGATAGGTTGCTGCTGTGATGCAACCATTAACATCTGAGACATCTTCCCTCCTACTATTCATCAACATTTCTACACTAAAGACAGCTTTTGAGAATTATTTTTCATGTAATAAAATGAAAATATGTACATATTATGGTTTCTACATATTATGGGTTCTAATGAAGTATTCCACAGGCCCGTAAAAAAGTGACTTGGGAGAAATGTGAGCAGCAGTCTGTTTTTTCCTTTATATATCCAATTTACTGAACATTTATTGTTATATTACCTCTGCTTTCTATCAATAGTTTCAGAAAAATCGTCAGATAAAGGTCTGTACTTGCAAATTGGAAAAGGATGCATAACTGCAACATATGACATATCTAGGCATATAGGAAATATTTATAAATGAGAATTTTGTAGAATTATCTAGCTTCTTTTAGATATACTTATTAATTTGCTTTCTTACAGAATAGGAAAATTCCACTTACTCTTATCTCTATTTTTCAAAGGGTGGATGCATTAACAATAGTTTATGTTTAGATATTAAAAAGATTCAGTTACATTTGCATTCAAGAATATTAGTAGGTTAGAAAAGTGGATAGAAAATAGTGTCATTTAATGACTCCTTAAAAGCAAAATAACTCAGAGTTATTGAATATCAATTATCTATGTATTTATTGTAAGTAAAATAACTGAAGAAATTAGAGCTTAAAGTGATAAACCGCTGCCTTGACATATCTTTCATTCCTTGATGTGTGTTCTACTTGAAATCTCAGGAGGAATCAGTTTCTCCACAGAGCTCTGCTGTCACAGAAAAGCTCTGTCAATGCCATGTTGAATCAATGACACTGTATTCAGGTAGTTTTTAGATTTTTGTTTTAATGATTTATCTTTCTTCCTCCTTATCTTTAACATACATAACTACTGATGGTCTCCTGTAGTTTCTAGGTAAGCAGATAAACAAAAAAACAGTTTCTGAAGATCTTCAATTATAATTTAAATAAAAAAGGCCTGTTCTGTTACACAGACTTCTAGAAATCATCTCATGCTGGATATCAGCAAGTAAGAGAGAACCTGTCCTGTTCTGGCTTATTAAGGTCTGTGGTGACTGCTCTTCATAACAATGTGAGTCAAGCAAGGAAGCAAATGGAAAAAGTTAGCAGCAAACACAGAGATATAGAATTACTTTTACTGCCATGAGGGGCTGCACCTAAAACAGGGGAAGGGATTCACTCTCACAGTACGAAAACTAAGAATGCACAGGATTTGTCTGAGCAGGGCTTTGCTCACCAAGGAAATTGTACCATTTGATGCATTATTACATGCATCAAATATTACAGTTATGTACATTTTTCCTATATAATCTACAGAAATTTAGTTTAAAAACCTGTTCCTGGGATTCTCAGCATTTAAAAAACAGATCAAGAAATCCTTCTTTTCTTGAACTAGAAAGTTGTTTTTTCTTTTTAAATTAATCCTCTAAAATGGACTACAGTACACTTTAAAGCTTAGGAAGGACCTTTATTCATAGTTAATCATTAATTTCTTTGGAATATTTTTTTAATTCTTGATCATCTAACTAATGTGTGCTAGATGTGAAATCACTTTTAAAACAGGAAGAACCAACATGAAAAAGACACCAAAAATAGCTAAACTCTGGTGGAATTAAGAAAAGCCTCCAAAGCATTTATAGATCTTAACCTGATTGCACTCCTTTTACAGAGGGCAGACTACATTGATTTGTTATACTAGCCTTGATTAAAAAAAAAAAAGAAAAAAGATATAATGTCAAATGTTCATCCTGGGAAACTACTCTTCTAACAGAACAGTGCTTGATATAACTTTTTTAAAGACTGGAAAAACTGAAGCTTTTTATTATTGGGATTTTAACAAGATTTTTGAGAACCCGACTTATTCTCCTTGACCTCACAAGCTTTCATAATTTTGTCCCTGTTCACCACTGCATCATCTCAAAGGCATCATTTAAGGGCAGCTGAATTAATTCTATAACAAAATGTAATAGCACTAATAATCTATCAGTTGGTACTTCTGATGCTTTCCTTCTTTAATTGATAATTAGCTGTATCCTAGGAGACACTGTTCTGCTCCTTGAAAAGTATATACTTACTCTGATGGATATTTTAATACTTAGACATACAATTCTTTTCTTACCTTATCTGAAGAGACAGACGAAATATTCTGTAAGCAGCTCGGAGAATTCTCAAAATTGCTGGCCCTTGTTCTCATGGGAGATGTCAACTTACCAGATGTCTGCTGGAAATATAACACAGTGGAGAGGAAAGAGTCTAGGAGGTTCCTGGAGTGTGTGGAAGATAACTTCTTGACACAGCTGGTGAGGGAGCCAGGGAAGGGACCCAACTGGACCTGTTGTTTGTGATCACAGAAGGACTGTTGGGTGATGTGATGGTTGAAGGTTACCTTGGGCACAGTGATCATGAAATGACAGAGTTCTTGATTCTTAGAGAAGTAAGGAGAGGAGTCAGCAGAACTGCTACCTTGGACCTCCAGAGGGAAGACTTGGCCTGTTTAGGAAATTGGTTAACAGATTCCCTTGGGGGGCAGTCCTGAATGGCAAAGGAATTCAGGAAGGGTGGACATTCTTCAAGAGAGAAATTTTAAAGGTGCAGGAGCAGGTTGTCCCCATGTGTCAAAAGATGAGCCAGCAGGGAAGAAGACCGGCCTGGCTGAACAGAGAACCTTGGCTGCTACTCAGGGATAAAAAAAGTTTATGACCTTTGGAAGAAGGGGCAGGCAACTCTGGAGGACTACAAGGATGTCATGAGGTTAAGCAGGGAGAAAATTTGAAAGGCTAAAGGCCAACCAGAACTTAATCTGGCTACTGCTATAAAAGACGATAAGAAACGTTTATATAAATACCTTAACAACAAAAGGAAGGCTAAGGAGACTCTCCATCCTTTACTGTATGCAGGGGGAAACACAGAGACAAAGGATGAGGAAAAGGCTGATGTACTTAATGCCGCCTTTGCCTCAGTCTTTAATAGTAAATTAATTGTTCTCCAGGCAGAAGTCCCCTGAACTGGAAGACAGGGATGGGGAGCAGAATGAAGCCCCCATAATCCAAGGAGAAATGATCAGCAACCTGCTACATCACTGAGACACACACAGGTCTATGGGGCCAGATGGGATCCACCCAAGAGTACTGAGAGAGCTAACAGAAGTGCTCACCAAACCACTTTCAATCATTTCTCAGCAGTCCTGTCTAACCAGGGAGGTCCCAGCTGGTTGGAAGTTAGCTAATGTGACAGCCATGTAGAAGGGCCAGAAGGAGGATCTGGGGAACTACAGGCCTGCCGGTCTGACCTTGGTGCTGGAGAATGTTATGGAGCAGATCACCCTGAGTGCCATCACACAGCATGTACAGGACAACCAGATGATCAGGTCCAGCCAGAATGGGGTTATGAAAGGCAAGTCCTGTTTGACTAACCTGGTCTCCTTCTATGACAAGGTGACCTGCCTAGTGGATGAGGGAAAGGTTGTGGATGTTGGCTGCTTAGGCTTTACTAAAGCCTTTGACAGTGTTTCCCACTGCATTCTCCTGGAGAAACTGGCTGCTCATTGTTCACTGGGTAAAAAACTGGCTGGATGGCTGAGCCCAAAGAATTGTGGAGAATGGAGTTAAATCCAGTTGATTGCTAGTCACAAACAGTGCTCCCCAGGGCTCAATATTGGAACCAGTTCTGTTTAATACCTTTAGCAATGACCTGAATGAGGTGATCGAGCTCACCCTCAGTAAATTTACAGACGACACTAAGCTAGGGAGAGTGTTGACCTGCTTGAGGGTGGGAAGGCTCTCCAGAAGGATCTGGACAGGCTGGATCGATGGGCCAAGGCCAATTGTATGAATTTCAACAAGGACAATTTCCAGATCCTGCACTTGGGTCCATGTCCAGAGAAGGAAAATGAAGTCTGTGAAAGGTCTAGAGCACAAGTCTTCTGGGCAGTGGCTGAGGGAACTGGGGTTGTTTAACCTGGAGAAAAGGAGGCTCAGGGCAGACCTTATCACTTTCTACAACTTGAAAGGAGATTATAGGCCATTGGGTGTCAGTCTCTTCTGCCAAGTAGCAATTGATAGGACAAGAGGAAATGGCCTCAATTTCCATTTTTGGAAAATTGCTGGGGGAGGTTTAGGCTGGATATTAGGAAAAATGTTTTCACCAAAAGAATTGTCAAGCATTGGAACAGGCTGCCCAGGAAAGTGGTTGAGTCACCATCTCTGGTGGTATTTAGAAGTCATGCAGATGTGGCACTTAGGGACATAGTTTAGTGGTGGACTTGGCAGTGCTGAGTTAATGGTTGGACTTGATACCTTAGAGGTCTTTTCCAGCCTAAACAATTCCATGATTCTATAAAATTTTGCAATAGTTAATGAAGTCTTTTATCAGGTAAGTACTATCAGATATTCCGGTTACTTCCTCTCTGTTAAAAATACAGATTTTGAACATATACTCTTAGCACATATATTGATCAACACTGTACAAAGTTACAATTTGAGATGAACATTTAGTCTAAACAAGAAAGATTAATATCTGTTTCAAAAGTAGATACATACATCTAAGACAGCAAATAGGAAGGAGAAACAACCTTAAATTAAAGATTTGGTTTTGTATTATTCAATTTTAAAACAAATGAGTAAAACATGTCAGCATTACCTATATATGCAGCTCTTTTTTTTTTTTTTTCTCTAGGTTTCTCTTCAAAGATAATTACTAAAGATAAATGTATATAAACAGGAAATTTCTCTCTGAAAATTTTCTTTACACCTGAACTATTTTAATAGGAAACATAATTCTCTGTTTGTGATATAACATCTGTGGCTGCAAGAAAAAAAGATTCTTTTAGAAAGTTCATATATTAACAAAGGGAAGGAAACCATCAATCACAGGTGCAAAAGAGCAACCCTTGATACATATTCCAAGCGTATACATATACCATTAAACCTGTTTTGTTTATAAATAAAGTTGAATTATGTGCCTACTAAAACTATTGAAAGGTAAGATGCACAATTTTCAACAAGTAAACATCAGTACCCTACATGACTTACATGAGTACATTAATATTACATGTGGCCTTTAAAAGTCCTCAGTGTTTCACTCTTGCTTTCATATGAAGATTCAGAATGGACATATTTTCAAACCATATTAGTTTGCATCTCCTATCATAATTGTGTTGACAAGGAAATTGTAGTTTGTATTTTTTTTTTACCTGTTTGAAGCAAGCTAGGAATTTACCATTTCTATCAGTCAAATGATCTGTTACTATTCTGTAATTTGGATTTTAGCATATGCCACTGAATGAATTCTGACTAAAAATAGTGTTCTCCATCTATTCTACACCCCATTGGCATTGTTGTCTCCTTTCAGCTCCAAGGTAGTCATAATTGGTTTTGAATATAGAATAAAGCACATAAATACTCCTCTGAAGTGGAGTCTAAATTATCCATGTTGTTAAATTAACCTTTTTGTGATTTTTAAATAAAAAGGTTTACTGTAGTTTTTACTCAGTTAAAATGTCTTATTTCAATGTGTTTTGTTAAATTTTGTATCACAGCCTTTCCATTTAATAAAACCACCATATACACAGATGGGTTAAGTGGGCACAGGTTTATAGAAGTCACTCACATCAATTCACATTAGATGAAATCCTGACATGAGGCTTTATTCATTTTCTTTAATCTTTCTACCTTTTGGAGAATGAGAAGAAAAGAATCAATGTAAAATCATTGCTAGGTAAAGGGACAGTATGTGTTTATTGAATAATACTACTCTAAAATCACCAGGTAGACTCGTGTAGTAAAATAATCACCCCTGCCTTTTAGTCTTTCCAGTATGGATCTGAACCACAACTTTATTTTCCAGAAATTGCCAAGAAATTTCTGACAATTAGTTTCATATTGGTTTCAGGGGTGAACCTGGAGAAAATTGATTCAGTCAGTGTAGAGAATGTTCCTAACCATTTATAGCTATGGCCGTTTACTGTTAGATCATGCAGTGCTATAAGTTCAATAAAATCTCCTGGGTATAAAGCATTAGCCATCAGAAAGGGATGCTGCTACTGTCATTTCTTGATAGTTCCTGAGAACTCATCCTCTCGGTGACTGGTTATAAAGGTGAACTGAGAAAGCATGGTTTTTTTTTTACAAAGGTTTCATCTCACTTTACCTCATTTACCAGAACAGAAATATCAGAAATTTCAAACAAAATAGAAATAACGAATTCATAGCAAAGAAGGATAAACTCCTTCATTAATTTCTATCAAGCAGCTTTTTATTTCCATTTATTTATTTATTTATTGCTGATTGCAACTCCAGCATTTTAGATCTCTTGGAAAAAACTTCAAAATGGGATTCAGTAGAATGCTCTTTGTCATGAGAGCTCAATCATGGGAATGTCACATCAAGCATGAAAAGAGAAATGAAGACTGAGAACAATAGCAGCTCCTCAGGTGAAGCTAAATCATTTGGCCAACAGAACATGAATTGCTGGTGTTTTCAGGCAGACCAGAAAAATCTCACCTTGTCTGTCAGGTTCCAGATGGAGAGTGTAGAGCAGGTGCTTGTCAAAATTATCTTCGAAACTAGAAAACTTTAAAACCAAAAATTGTGTCCCTGGAACACAATACCTATGTTTGACTACCAGGATGGGCAATCTTGAGCATGCTAACAATTCTCTAAATTAAAAAGATGAGGAAAAACATTATAATAGAGGCATTTATTTTTTGTGAATTATCTTCTACCAACTACATATTCAATGGATACAACTCTATAGTTTTGCTTTTTATACTGTAGTAAGAGTTCTTCATTCATTTTCCAAGAGGCTTTAACCCAATGTTTACATTTATGGTCTAGTGAGAAGCTTCAACCAGTTCCATAAGAACACCCACTATGTGTAAAGTCAAACGGAGTCAGACTAGGTTGAATCCAGAATCTGAACTGCATGAGTTGAATGCACTCCTATAAAGCAACGAGACTGTTTATAAAGAAGCAAGCCAAGCAAGCTAAAAATAAAAAGCTGTTACCAAATCCTACTTATTCAGTCATTTTTTATTGTCCCTCCCAGTTGTTTTTAAAACATATTGTTCTATTATTAGAATTTTTGAAGCCTTGATAGAAGATTCTTGATCATAGGAACATGTCATTGTTGTTTTGTAAAATCATATAATGATTTAATGTCTAAGGAAAAGAAAGAAACAATTCTTAGTAGAAAGATATTCATAGAACCAAAGCAAAGCTTTGTGCTGGTGTCAGTGGGCGTAAAACCACAGAGAACAATGGAGTGGTGACTACTTACTCCTGGGCTCTGTTTGGTCCTCCAAGCTCTCCCTGTAATATGGTCTGATTTTGATGGCACCATTTACCCTGATTTCCATCAAAATGGGAGGCTGCCAAGTATGTGAAATGTATATGTGCGGGTTTTCTTGGATGACTGAATTTATGATGCTTACTGAGTATTTACCATATTCTTCACTTCATTCTTCAACCAGTGCTGCCCAGCACTGCTGAAGTATCACCCTACCCAAGGTAAGCTATGACCTGATCTAAGTTTATACTGTCAAGGATTTCTTTACAGATGAAAACAGCTATCAGATTTAACTAGAGGTGGGTAAATAATCTCAAAGAAGGATTTATCTTGAATTTGGATTCTCTTTTCTCACAGGATATCTATGGGGAGATTATTTTCCACATTATTTTTCACTCAGAGGACTGTTAGAAGTGAAGCTCCCAGTGATTCCCTTCAGTGAATGTGAAAGGGCTGAACTCATGTAGTCATTGTGGTTAGATAAATGACATGGGAATGTGTCTGTTTCCCGAACAGACTAGATTACCCAAGCAGTTTTGAAACATCTACAGTGGAAATGTTCACCACATGGATATTCCAGATCTGTAGTGGCCTTTTCTAGCCTGTGTGAGTTTTCTATGTTTGGCCCCCGCCTTCTCTTTCCTAGCCTCAGTGGTGGCACTGCAGGTGGTGTGGAGACCTGGAGTTGGTGGACAGCCACAGGTTTGGCTGGCACAGCCTCTCCCTGCCATGCAAGCAGGTGTGGTGGTGAGAGCACATATCTGTAGTTAGTCCTGTGAACCCAGCACATGGATGCATGTGACCCCCCTCCAGGTCTGGCTGATGGAGGGACTGAGTGCCTGCTCTGGTGATGTGCTCAGTACACGGGGACCTGTGTCCTGATAAAGTAGAAAGGACTGATGTTTGTGCAGGGAGTACACAAACATGTGCGTATAAATGAAAGGAAATCCCTAAAAAAATTCAGCTGCCATTTGTAGACCATATTCAGCAGTATTTGCCAAACTGATTGACACTTTAGGTATTCTAATGGCCTTTTATTTTTAAATGGAAGATCCACCAGACAGCCCCGAGGTTCAAACCCTCTCAAACCAAAATGAACAACAAATCTTAAGTTTTTAAGAATGAATTCAGGAGAGTGAATGAAAAATTTATTTGTTAACATCAGAGTGTCTGTATTTGTATGTGGTCACTTTGTAAGTACTCACATCAGGTAATTAATGTTCCTTCCCTTCAAATAAAGTCTGTGAGGTTGAGAACTTTCACTACCATTATATGGCATTCACCTAAGGGAAATGAAGTACTAGTGCGATTAATCTTTGCTGAGCTAGATTTTTCAAGTTTACTCTTACACTAATTTTCAGTTCATTAACATCCTCTGTATTTCTCTGTTCTTTCTACTCTATGTAACCACCCTTGCTTTTCCTCTTTCCCTTCAGTATCTTCATTTCATCTTCTCTCAGACCCGTCTCCTTCCCTCCTTCTCTCATGCACAGATTGTTCTATGTGCCATCATCAATAAAGAGGGGAAGAGTTGTCGACTTGCATCCCTTATTTACGAAGACACAATCATTAATCCTACATTTACTTTGTTTCATTGTTGTCATTCATTACATTAATAATAGATGAATTTATTAGGTACCCATCATTTTAATACAAGTTGGTCTACTGTGACAGTAATTCTAAATGGGTAATTTTTCATAAATTAAAATTCTTTGCAGCAAGTATAACTTTGTTCAGTAAATTACAATCCACAGACTTCCATAACAAAGTGCTAATTGTAACTTGGCTTTAAATGTTACATTTTGTATGCAAATTGGCCTGTGGGGAGTTATTATTTAGTACAACATTTTTAAGAACACTAACATTCGTTTGTAATTTGTTTGAAGTGGAATACCATTATTACTAATACATTATGTGTGGTTTAGAGAAACAGCATTGCTTTCCCACGTAAGATACAAATCTTTTATCAGTTGTGCTCCATGGGAAAACAAAAGGCGACCTGGGTCATAAAAAAATGCATTGTGTTTTAGGTTATTTGAACAGAAGGAAAGTCAAAAGAACATGATGTAATTCTAAGGCACTGAAAGCAATGCACAGGGCCTGATCCTGCAAATGTTTGGACAAATGACAGACTGTTTGCAGGTGAAGTCACACTGGCATAGCGGGATTACTTTTTTTTTCCTTCCACAAATGAAATTCAAGAATAACTTGCTTTTTCTTCAAAAAACAAACCAGAATATCTGGTAGGGCTAATTCTAAGTATATGGAGTGTCTCAGTTACCTGTGCTGTATGGTTTATTTCCTGCTCCAGTTGTCCAATAACTAGCACTTTGATCTGACATAAAAAGGGTGCAATGGACATCAAAGCTCCAAAGTTCTTACTTGAAACAGTTTCAGGAATATTATCATCACTTCTTAAGCATATTTCCATATGGTGTCATTTCTGTGAGGAAGTACACTACATTTGGTGCTAAGGATGAAACAATACCTTCCTAAGGGTGTAGGAAGAGGAAAAGAAATAGAAGTAAGCCCCCTCCCACTAGTTCTTAAAGGGAGTCCAGCAAGGAAAACTCCACGTTGGTCACTGAGCTTTGCCTATACACTCTTGTAGCAGAGCCGAGACCCTTAAAACACCACTTTGAGTAAGGGGTGTTTACACAAACAGGACACTCTCTTTGACTGCCAGCAGTACAGATACCGAATAATACCGATTCCCAACAGAAAACTTAAATGTTTACATGAATTCAGAAGGACTAACCACATCCTGTTTATGCATGACAGAATTCTGACAAATATTAGCATCTTTCTGCTTTCTACAGGAGAGGTCAGTGCTTTGGAAGACTGAATTTACAGGCATCAGAGTGAAATCTATCCATGCCTGTCATGGTAGAGCCTGGGATCCTTTCTGCCGAAGACAGCAGACATGGGAGTTCAGAAGGGTAATTGATTTTAAAAATAAATCAGAAAATTCACACCCAGGTCAGGAAGAAAAACCTCCTTCCACATTTCAGAAGATAGGAGATCCATTAATTTTACTGAAAATTAGAAGCACACTCATAACTTTTCAGCAGCTGTTGATTAATTGTTGAAGAGGAATAATGGGAGTCTGAGAGAATTTTGTTGATAGGAAGTTCACTTAGGTCAGAAAATTTATTTGGAACACAGCTGGCCCTGGCAACCCCCTGCAAAACTACAAGAAAAAAAATCTGTCCAATGAACTCACTCTTCTATGTTAAACCACTCAAATATTGTTTCTTTCACTTTAGTAATGGAAGTGGATGGTTTATACATGTGTTTAAAGCTTGAGGTTTCTTTTTAAAGTAATTTCATCCAAATATTTACAGAGCAAAAAATGCAGGTGAGACTTAGGAATGTAGATGAAAATAATGAATATATAGATTTCTGCCTATGACAGTCATAATTCAAACATTTAGATCACCATATGGTTCTTACAGAAAGAATTTAAAGGTTATTTTTATTAACGTGTAATACCTTACACTCATATTGTGGTAAAATCCAAATTTTCAGCTTATGGGAGCCTTTCAGGGTACTTGGAATTGGTTGAATTTAGTGTCCCTCTCTGCAGCTGCCTGTGAGAGATGTCACCCATGTAAAAGGCCGGGTTCCCTGGCTCACACTAAGCTATCCATTTAGTAGTAGTAGGAAGTCAGGAGTTACATATTTCACTCGTGTTTTCCAGCACTTGACTGCCCCTGGATGGATCACCCCAAGCTTCTTGGGTGGATACTAGGAGCATTTCCTAGATAGATATTGTTTCTTCCTTTGCCATGTCTGGATCCACCAGATGACACTAATACAGGCATCCCCTATGATATGGTGAGAGCATATGTCAGTGCACCCAGTACAGGCTGAGCAGAAAGATATGTATCCTAGTAAGCATCCCTTTAAAATCAAACTGAAGCTATTCTTTCATCATGTGACATATGACCACTGGTGAAAGCAAAAGTCACAAAGTGATCTCAGATCGCATCAGCTTGACACCTACAGATGTATGCATATACACATGCTGACACGTAAAAGGGCATGCTTAAAATTAGTTCAGATGGTAGGATGTATTTCCCTTCTCAGAAATAGGTGGTACACTATGGGATATTACAAAGTTTATCCTCAGTTTTATTTTGCTCCTTGATTTTATCTGGAAAATGGAGAAGTTGGGCCATAGGTTGGATGAACTGGCCTGGCAGTCTAAGTCTGGTCCCTGGGTTATCGCTGAGCATCCTGCTCCAGGAGATCTGCATTTCAGTCAGTGCTCTGTCACCTGGAAACTGATGTGTGTGGAAAGACAGCAGAAGGCCAGGCCAGAACAGGGAAGGATCTTCATTTTTACCTGCCATCCACATATTCTCAGAAACAGTAGTTTACTGTCCCTTTCCTCTGTTTCTTAGCAACCCCAAATGAGCTCAGACTTGAGGACTGCTCACATTCATTGTTTAATGGCTGGGAGTTGAAGTAGCAGGCTGTTCCTGATTTTTTTTCCTATTTCTATTGTTCTTGGTACAGCCCTGTGAAAAATAGATGGCCAGCCTCACAGGAACTACTAACTGACCCACCCCTAAGGCATCCCGACAAGCTATTAACCTTCCTAAGTGGTAAAAGAGCAAGGAAAACCAGTGACATATTTAAATATTTAAATACGAGGCTTTACCTCAGGAGACAAGAATTGATACAATAACAGGATGAAGACTAAGACTACGAAGAAAATCAACTGTAAGTTCAGATGGGAGGGCAGAATAAAACAATATAAACAGTTTCTAGAAATGTAGAACAAGATAACAAGGAAAAGAAAAAACAAATTGTCATGAAGTAAATTGGCAAGAACTCTCCACAGAGTGCTCTTCAATAAAAAACACTTTGGAAATCAGTAGATAAAATGCCAAGAATTTTCTACATGCTGTATGGGCAATTTCGAGTCACAACTCTTCATTGCTGTTAGAGCCAGCAGCTCTTCGTCGTTGCTAATCAGAGCTATCATCTTTCAATTGATGTGTGTATCTGTGTGTATCTAGTAATAGACACAGCTTTCTGGGACGTAATTTTTCTGAAAGGAAGGGCCTGTTCCTTATTATCTTCAGTTGAGCCTGAACATAGAAAAAGGAAAGTTATGATTAAATGTGTGTATGTATATATGGGGGAAGAGGTTGTTGACAAAAATTCTACTTAATTTTACAGGATGCAACGCTTGCAAGACGTCACTGATTTACAATAGATCAGAGTATTATCTCTGATATTTGACTGGCATGGCTATCTATACAAAATAACTACAAATATCTTCTAGGCTTAACCATCAACCGCATACTTTTTTTTATTTTTTTACTTCAGCGTTAATACACATGGTGAATGTGCATGATTTATCTCTTATTTACATTTTTTTTTTAATTTGCTGGCTTGGGCAGGCAACAGAACACTGGTTAAGTTCCCCCTTACCCCCAGTATCTGGATTTCAGAGCTCTGTTTTGGCATTTCAGACAAAATCCTGAATTCTAGAGACTGATGGGTCTTTGCTTAAGTGCTGGCAAAGCATTTTCTTGCACACTAGCCCAATCTGTCTCCTGCAGAACACAGCATAATAGGATGAAAATTGCCTCTTACCTGTTGACCAGCTGAAAATTGCATCTTTGGCTGCTTTCTTATGGAAGCTTCAGCAGTTTCCTGTTCCTAGCAGCTAATTGAAATTCTTAGAGGAAATAAACCCTCTTGAGTAGTCTGCAGAATGCCTAATAAAGTATTACATGCTGTCCCCTTTTAGCGTTCAATCAGCTCTGCTTCTCTGACATACAGCAATCAGATTCTGGAGAATGAAGTTGTAGGACACGAGTATGCTGAGGGAGTCTTGGTAATTTAAGATTTATTCCTTTGGGATGTTTGTGCTGTACTGGATATATAGTAAGTAAGCTTCTGTTGAGGGAAAGGCATATAACTGTCATTCATCTGTTAAAAAAATTGTGAAAAATCTCTCTTCAAATATTTTAAGATAAAGTATAAAAGTATAAAAAAGCCTTGATCTGGTTTATAGTTGTAGTCAAAAATGGACTTTTCCAGCAGCCAAAGGACAGAATAAGACATAGATGGCCCTGATTATTACTATTTTTTCCTCTTGTTTGAAATACTCAGACTGCCCTTTGCTTCCCAGTGCAGAATTACAGAGTGGAGAGGAGATCCGTTTAACTGCAAGCTACCAGCAGTCCATGGCTCAGGGAGTTCTTTTGTACTAATACATTCTGACAATGATTATGACCATTTTACAGTTTCTGAAAATGCAAGGTGTCAAAGAGAGAGGGTCAAAGACGGCTGAGATATGTGTAAGTTGCATGTTCAGCTGTAAAATATTGGAACTTCAGCAGCCTGGTACATCTTATTGTTCCCAGTTATTGCTCACTTCGGGGTGTGCCCTGAGCTCTGAGCTCAATAGTGAGCTGCATAATGGTTGCTGGGTACCTCCCTCCCATCAGTTCCTTTGGTAATCTATATGTGTGCTTGGGTAGGATCAAGATTTCACAGTAAACGGTGTTGTAAGAAGTAGCATACAAACTCAACATTGTTGTGCTGCCTGGATTCATGTTACAAAGGACAAACTAGGAATTTGATGGTGCTTCAGACTGGCCCATCACATTTCTGTGTTACACCCTTTCACCCTTTTTCCTTAACTGCACAGCAGGGACACAGTGGAAGAGGGATGCAGAACCAGGGAAAGGTGCAAGGGTACAATTTTAGTTGTACCTTTTCAGATCATCCTCAGGTTTTACCTAAAGATGTGAGCTTTGATGACTTGACAGCTAGAACCAAACTAACTCTCCAATCCATGAGCTATCAGGAATTTGCAGTTGCAATTGGACTTGTATTTGTAAGATCCTGTTACCTTCAAAGAGAAGCAGTGAACGTATGCATGCAACTGTAAATTTCCATGAACGCATCAGTAATAGTTTTTGAATTTATCCTCCTCTGGTTTTCTTCATTATGCTTTCCTCGTTGTCTGGATAGTGATCTAGCAACAACATTGAAAATAAAGATCTTTATTTATGTATAAAAATAAAACTGTTCCACGATGTTTGTCCTTGAATAGCGATGTTATCTCATCGTGCAATCTATTCTTTTTCCCTCACTGTTAGGGCCTGAGATTCCTTATCCTGTAATGCACATGGCACACTTGGGTGGCCGCGAAATAAGTATAGTCCACCCTCATCAAGAGCTCCTTAGGTTCCTTCCTCTTTATCCTCCTGCTGTGTTGCTTGCTTACTCTGAAATACATATAACTTGCCTGGGTGGTCAGAAAAGAATTATAGCACAATCCCTATGATGAATCTTCCAGACCTTCAATTACAACCATGAATAAAGTGGAATAATACTACCATAAGGCATATAAACATTCTCATTTCAGCAAAGTAACAGCATGTCTGAGTTTGACTGACAATTGCTTCATACTAGCTGTTTGCTGTTAAATTATTTTTGATATAATGCTTTGTCAAGTCACTGAACATTCAGGAAAAGCAAAATGTTAAAATAGTAAGGTTTGACATAGGAAATGCTATGCTAAGGGAAGTGCCAGTAATTCTCTGCTTGTGTGCATACATGGGACCGAGTTGCATGTGTTCTGTGGTGGTGAGAGCTGAATAACACCAATGTATGTTCTTCCTGCTGTATTCCATATTTCTCAGGAATCCTGATCCAAGTACTTAGCAGAACTGCTTGTCACTTCTGAGCTATTGGCACTGCTCTGGCAACTAACTTTAAGTTGACTCAAATATGTGATGAATATACACCCTTCTTTTAACTAAACAATTCAAAACACTACCTCTGAAGAACTCTGGTGTGAGTCTGTAGGTACTGTGTGACCTGGCAGTGATTTCCATGTTTATTTCTCTGCTATCGTCAAAGATGACTCTTTCATTTCCAGTACATAGTAGTATTCATGCCACAGCATAACAATTCTTCCACAATCAATGTGTTTTGACTTTTTTGGGGTTTGTAGGAAAAAAAAATAATCTATAAGGTGGTTCATAACAATGCTGCTGTTACACGGAATATTAGGCCAAATTAGATTAAAATGCCTAAAGGAAAGTGGAATCTCCTTTTGCATCCTGAAAAATTGAGTCAAAGCTGCTTGATGGTACTCTTAGTGGTTTACAAAATGTATACTATTTCACTAAGGAAATATAGGAGATGTAAAAGAGACTTTCTCAGCTCTGTGTACTTCTGAATATTTGTGACAGCATACAGCAACATCCATGTTAACAACTCAGATACGCACTATTGTTTAGGTGTCGTGTATCCCCCTCTGCAGAGTGTAGGATGACATAAGGTGGGCTAATGGTCTTAGTCTTAGCCAAATGGTGACCATCATGCACACATGCAGCTAGAATTACACTGAAAAACTCATAAATTGAGACTTCTAAACAGGTCACATCAAACCCAATTTCTAGCGAAGAAAATACTTTGCCCTTTGCAAATGGCTGCTATTAAATCAAATCAAAACTCTTTCCTCAAGTAATTTCAGCTATGCAATTGTTCAGAAGTCTGTTACTTATATTTTATTAGTAAGAAAAATATACAGTTTTCAAATCCCTTAATAGGCAGGTAAGAGCAAAATTATTTTAATTCAGCTTTTTTAAATGCATAAATAGTGTGGGAGATGTTAACATTTACAAATGAAGACACTGAATTTTCCAGAGCTCACTAATGCAACATTTGTCTGTGGTACTGTAATACCAACAAACTTCCATGCCCAGTAAATCTCCTGGTCTCTGTAGTTTGCATTGTCTTTCTACCTATGTACAACATCCTTTTTTTCTGGTCTGTTTAGGACTGTGTAGGAGATGTCCTTTAACCTTGGTTTCCCAGGAATCTATGAATTATCTATGAAAAAGCAAAGTCTTCAAGGCCTTCAATGTTTGAGGGTTGCTTTTTTTTTATTATTTTTTTTCTGTTTGTTTCTTTAAAATCTCAGAGTAAATTAAGGAAGGTTTGTTTACTCTTTATATAATTAAGCTTGTGTAAGGGGGGAAAAGGGAACCATCAGCTTCCTTGTCCCTGCATCCTCAGGCCATAGTTACTGATTTGTCATTGCAGGGGGATGATGAGGGTTCAGTCTAGTGACACTTGTCATCATCAGTCTTGCTCTGAGTTTGGTTTCAGAAGAGAGTTTGTCAGTGCAGTCAGAGCCAGCCACTCGAGAGAGGCACTGCCAGCTACCGGAAATGTATTTGTGGGAGTCTCCCATGACACTAAGCACACAGGGAAAGAGACTTTGTTTGATAATTTTTGTATTTTATCTAATGGGTACTTTTTGATGTAAGAGCATCAACTTGTATCTCTAAGTTAGTGTTGTCCACATTTGAAGGAGAGTGAGGCAGTCTGCAAATTGCTGTACTATCTTTCTCTTGCAGGTTTATGTCTACCTCATTACCTCTCTTTTCCCCTTTTAATTAAAACATGTGAGACATTTTAGAAGAGTCTATTTATAATATGACAAAGTTGCTTTCAAAGTAATTTTCTTTTATTTAGTGTTTGATCCCTGATTTCATGCGCTTTTCCTCCATCTGGCAGTTGTCACTAAGGCAGATGGCCACCAGCTGGGAGGGCAACGTAAGTATCTCCCTCTAGATCCACTGCCAGAGCTGTTCAGCAAATGCAATGTGAAGGAAAACTGTGTCAGTCTATTACCCATGCAACGAGCTCATTTACTGACTTGTCACCACTTGAGGTCTTGATGACAAAATTCCACTCGCAAGCTGGAAGACGGGAGAGGGCTTTTACTCACTGGGGCAGGGGAGAACTTCTCCTCTAACTTTTTTTTATTTCCTTCCCTTCTACTTCTCCTGTGTCTTTAGCCTCTCTCAAGGCCTGCGACTCTGAACGCCACATCTGCTGCTACTGGTTTTGTAAATAAACACTTGGGCAGAATTCCTACATCTTCATGCTTAGCTCTAGTCAATAAGCTGTCTATAAATAGGCCTGAATAAAAAAAGCCTAAATTTCCAGTGTCCTTAGCAAAGTTAATGAGACCTGAGTGAGTTTGCTGCCTTGGTAAGCTCAGTCTACTTTTTTAATTAGCACACTAATTCAGAAGTAAATGGTAGATATATCACTTGTAATGTGTAATGAAAAAATGTTGAAGGAATCACCACAGTAGGTGATTTGGTCTGGCTAAGCAGAAGGGGATGAAAATAAAGAAGAAAACTCATAGGTCAAGACTTCCCTTTAAACTTACATTTGAATTCACTACAGGAAAAAACTGCAAGTACTCAAAAATCTGAAATTTTCTAATAGTGGGGTCACTAGTAACAGTAGGGAATGGCAACCCGCTGTAACGTCTAACCTTCAGGAGATAAATGAGGAAGGGCTACTTAAGAATACAGTAACCACAGGTTCAGAGATGCCTGAAGAACTTAGGAGCAGGAATTTCCCATGCTTATACAGATTGGAACAGGCATAAAAGCTTAAAAATAGAGCTGGTTACAAAAGGGTTTTTTCTGTTTAACAACATTTTTGAAATTATCAACAATTTCTGCCGTGTTGAAAACATGTATACATTATATGTAAAACAAAACTGGGAGACTTTGAAATGATACGTTTTCATATTAATATAGTTTTATTTTTAAATATAACTTACCTTGATTTGACTGCAGAAATAAGCTCAGACTAGAAGAACAGAAGAGGTTTATTGTTATTTCATTTAGAAAGCATTGATAGAAAACATGTGAACATTTTTAGCAGCTTATTTCAAAATAAAATGAAAACTGATTAATCAAAACCAAACTCCAGGAAATATTTTAGTTTTTGAAAATCAGCATTTTCAAATAATCAAATTCAGTTAAAAGTTTTGCTAACATAGTGTAATCTGGCACATGAACAAATATAGTTCAGAGAACTGGTATAAACTGGACTCAAAACAGTCACTTCAGCCTGCACAGGAAAGGAAGACCCCCTATAGAACGAGGAACCTTTTTTTCCTGGTGTAATCAAGACCTAACACTGATAGGCAAAAAACCCTAGGAGTCAAATTCAAGTGTTCAAATTCAAAGTGTTATGAAGAACACTTTAGATATCTACATCTTTTGTGATTCCAGTGAAAATTTTCCCTATCTTTTTATCATAGTAAAAAAATAAATGTGGCTATAAGTTACATACCACTCATTAGCCATTAGAATAAAAATAATTTGGTTAAATACCTTTGTATCTGAAGGAACACTTAAGGTTTCAGGTAATGTTGCATATGTTATTTACTCAAATGTGTTTGAATCTGTGAACCACTAAATACTGAGTTTACAGCATTTTCCATTTTCCAGTAGTGCATATGCTTTTTCTTGTATTTAGTTTGGCTCATGTTAAAGCAAAAAAAACCCTCCATAACCACTTACCTATGATCTCATCTATAAAAAAGTGGTTGTGCCTTGTATGGGTACCCTTCTGATATTAAAGTCTGTATAACTTTAAACAAAGATATATTTTCTATTCTTTATTTTCAGCAGACTATGGAACAAATACCAGCCTCAGTTTTGTCTGTACAATTACTGTTGAAGCTGAGAAGAAAAATGTGTAGCTCAAAGAAGGTTGCTCAGCTGACTTGCACTGTAGAAGAGTTAAGTTAATAAATATTTAATCTATGGAGTAATTAATGATTTCAGGATAAATCATTCTCAAAGAAGAGCACATTGACTTAAAATACAGCAGAAGAAAGGCTCCTAAATTGCTGCATGCTCTTTTAGCACTGTAAATTACTTTCAATATTTCTCATTATAGCTCATATTTCCTGCATTCCAGTGACCTTTTCTGGATTTCATTTTTTGGTTAGATTTAGTTTTAATTATTGTGAGACACATTTTTTAGAGAGTGACTTTGTTTGTTTATGTCTCATAACATCATTTTTTTTTGGATCGGAGTTGTTAAAATTAAACTTTCTGCAAGTGTATTTGGCCAGCTGCCTTTCCATTTCATGTGTAAAAACAAAGCTGTGACCAGGAGATACCTTTTCTTACGTATTTTTTTTCCTTCAGAACAAAGCCCAATGGCTCTTACATGAAGAAACCTATGACTCTGCATTGTTGAATTACACCATTGATTAGAGGAGGTAGGATAAATTTACAGTGGAGGAAGTAGCAATGTAATTTACAAAGGAAAGTGGATTAATTCCAGCTAAGTCGTCTACACACTGTAACTGAGAATGTTTGAAGAAGATTAAAGCATCAAAAAACACTGATATAATGACATTCTGCCTGTCAGCCAGAAGCTGGTTATGCTGAGGTTTTACCACAAGTTGCCAAAATAAATATCAGGCTGTGTAGTTTGTGGGCTTTGGTATTCCTAGAACAAAGAAACCCCAAACTTTATGGACAGGTTAAGTTACAAGGGGTAGAGACAGATGGCTGTTTAAATTACTGATTTGTTAATGTTGTTTGGAAATTACAACTTTTTTTTTTTTAATGAAAAGGCATACATAAACAAAGTTATCAGTTGATGAAGACTGATAGCAGGCTTTCCAACACTCTCAAGGTGATAACCCTCTACCTACCAAGTACATACAAATATGGATACACCACAGAAAAAGCAAAAGAGTGGCTAGAATTATTCTTCCCATTTTCAAATTCATGTCATAAACTAAGGGAGATCTACAGAACAGATGGAAAAAAGGGGACTGTTAGCCAGCATCAGTGTAACACAACATAGATAATTTTCCTGACCAATTAGCTCAACAAATTTGTGATTCTAGGGCAGCTTGGGACATATATTCACCAATTTCTGTTTCAGAATATTCAACTCTGCAAAGTGAATAAGCTTGTATTTGCTATTCTTTGAGGATGGCAGCATGAGCTAGCAGTAGTTTGAAGGTAGCGGTACTTGGTGTGTTGCTTTACATCCTCAAAGCTCTATCATTAAACTTTCCTTTCATCATATCACAGCAGGAGGTGCTACTGAAATTACAAAATCAGGAAAACTCAAAAAAGGAAAAATCCAAATGTATTTGAAAAAGTTGTCTGAAATGTTTCCTCAGGTAACATTATACTTTCACATCAACTGGTCACATCTGTGTTAGGTATTATTTGCAATTTCCGAAAGTTCACAAAATCATGTAAAACATAATTTAAAAATTTGTCAGCAAGAAATGCATTGGAGTTTTTCTCCCCTGGCTGTAAAGTGGGTTACAGGTTTCCATGTAATATCCCTCTAGCAGTTGTGAGGAAACAAATAAGGTTAGTTCTATCACCTGCACTAGCAGGGCTGGGGTAAGTCTCATTTTAGAATTACGGAAAAGTTATAACAGGGAAAAAAAAAAAATCAGAGAATTTTGTAGAGGATAAATCAGCTTCTGCAGCATCTATTGCCAGCTGAACCTTAGTTCCTTAGTTTCTGGATATTGCAGTAAACTTGCTAAGGTATACCCACATAAACTTCTGACACTTTGAAGTGAGTTAAAGATTTTTAGCACTTTAAAATAAACAAGAAATGTTGGTTTTGCTGATTTTTTTTATACTGTGGAGATTAATTTATACATATTTTTTAGAGAGTGGTTTTAGAAATCTGAGTTCACAATCTATGCAATTCTATAGGATCTTCAGCCCTTAAACTCTTGTAGAAGACTAGACATAGGAAGCTGTGTGCAGGGCCCATTTCTGAATGGCAGTGTCACTATCTGAGTGCGACCACTGAGCCTATAAGGCAGCTCTTGTCACTTAGAAAGACAGCACTCAGGGAACTGATGACAAAGCTAATGCTGCCCTGTGGCCGTGTATGCTGGCAGTTAATGCATGTAGAAGTCATATAAATAGGAAATGATCGTATGAAAATGCAGACTCTATCAAGATGAAAAATTGCTGCTGCCTGCTCCTGTATTGCTGTTCTGCAAGCTGTTATCTAGAAAGGCTTGTCAGTATGTGAAAGGGAAAAATATTTGTAAAATCAAATTGATTATTGTGGGCAGTAAATAATTTCATTTAAATGTCCTTCCACAGGTTTCCCAGAATTTCTTGTTCCCTGGTTATCTTCAGTGTGGCCTTGCTCCAAAGCACAGGAATACCTGACCTGAGATAGAAATTTTTTCTCTATCCGCTGCATTTATTTTCAGTTTGACATCACAATTAGTTTTCAGAAACTATATATATTGGAGATATTCTCTGACTTATTTGGACATAATCTAAGGTTAGTGATGTTAAATGGGGAAGAGGTGAGGATGTCAAGATCTTAAGATGTATACCCTTTAATACTCAGGACAAATGATACATTATTTTCCTATCCTTTCTAAGGAGATGAAGGCATACTAACTTGTATATCTAGCAGAATGGGATATAGAGGTTCTGTTAGTTCCACAAGACGCTAGAGATTGTTTTCCATTTCTTATCATGGATTTTCTGTGTAACTTTGGGCCCTTCATCTATCTATGGATGTTCTTCACTCTGTTCTTCACTTTGAAATCAACCTCTAAGCCAGGCACAGCTGTAAACTAAAAAGACTACCATCAACCACAGCTGCATCACAACACACACAGCACAAGAGCCAGGGTCCACAGCCCTCTTAACCTCCCATATCTTCTCTTAAATTGGTGACTGAGTGGTTGGAAAACATATTCCTAGATTGTATACATACAATATGTATGTACAGTTTCAAGCATACTAATTTGCTGATCAAACCAGAAATCTTCCATCCCTTCCATCATGGAAGCAGATGAGCATATCTAACTCCTTGTAGAAGCGATACTAAAATCCAGTGTAAGATACTAATTACAGAGGTGTTGCCACCTTTATGTATACTTCCAAGTTAAATGCCTGTGTGAAATTAGCTTACTCTTTATTTTTGAAGATTTTATAAGACTCAAGACTTCAAAATGAACACAAATTTTAATTTGTTTGTTTAGTTGCTATTTTTTTTAATTACTTGTTACTATGATTATTTGGTAGACTATTCATTATCATTGCAAGTAGGCATGTCTGCCTATTTTGGGAGAAGGTAACACTTTGTTTTTGTGGCAGAACCAGATTTTTGTTGAATTGCTTTACTGTGCTTCAATGTTTCTGTTCTTTTCTTTCAACAGTCTTTCTTGCAAATGAATTCATACTGTATTTTTTTTGGGGGGGGGGGAGTTATATCAACAGCTATGTGGTCAGTTCTCATACTTACTACATGGCAGTTCAGATGTGGGGCAGAAGCTAGCAATCTATTGTACAAGGAATAAGCAATTTCATGCTTTGTTTCATGGGTTTGTTTATTTTACATTTTACTACATAGACTTGATTTAGTAACTATTTATAATTGCATAATGGCAGGAATGTGCAAATTACATAAAAAGGATTTGATTCTTGCTTCACTGTCTATTTAAAATTCTCACCAAAAAGAATGCCCGATACTGCACAAAGAGCATGTGAAGCACAATATGGATTACATACAAAGGAAATAAATAATTTCTGTCAGAATTCACCCTTACATCTTGTCAGGGAGCAGTGAGAGCCAGCTGTTCCCTTGGGCTGAGGAGCCGGGTGCCAGGGGGGCTTCAGGGCTGGCTGTGCCCACCCCAACAGCCAAACAATCCAACAGCCTTGAGACTTTTGGAGAGCAATGAGCCAGGGTTGGTCCCTGCAACAAGACTCCAACAGGAAGAGATAGACATGTGACCTAAGATCGGCACTGCTATGGCATTGCTGACGCAGGGACTGATGGCCCCAGGTTGGGCTGAAATGGAGCCTTGGGCCATAAGCAGGGTGGGGGGAGACCCTAGGGTATCTGGGCAGGGACAGGAAGGTCCTCAGGACCCTCAGGGCCCTAGCATGCCTTTATTCAGAAAAAAAATGAAATGTCTTCTTACGTTTTTTACTGAAAAAGGGGAGCAAACACATTCTTCAGTATGTTTGGGCAGAGGTAATTTTTTTCTACAAATTTAAAAGCAGCTTTTGCACATGTGTGTCTGATGTTCAGTGATCCACACATATGTTTCACTGATTCTTAGATCATTACAAAAATAATCCATTTGCCCTACCTTTGGCTAGGGGTACATACCAAAGAGAGATTTAGTTTCCTCATGGTGGAAAAGAACTTTTCATTCTAAGATGAGCTCAGTTTGAAAATAAGTTTCCTTGGACAAGTTAATGGAAAACTTTCTGAGGAAAATTTCCTTTTCTGCCAAGGCAGAAGCAGTCCTAATTGTGTCGGAACCCATAAGCAATTGAAAAGATAACTTGAAGGGATGGGCTAGGATGTTGATTTGGGTCATGGCTGCAGGTCTTCAGCTCAGTCCCAGTCTACAGTAAGTTAGGGTTCAGGCTAGGCATGGGGGAGAGACAAACCCTGAACATCCAGTTGGAGTTTGGTGGCAAAGGGAGAAGTAAAGGAAGGGGTAGACTGCAAGAAAATGTTTTCCTTGACCATGTTGTAGTCTGGGCTGTGTCTACAGGCTCTTGGCAAAGGCTGAATCAAACTATAGGTTAATGCCTAGGGTGCGCTCCAGTTTTATTTACGCTGTCAAGAAGCTGTTAAAGCAAGGGGAAGATGGCAAAAGGATTTCTTCCCTGAAGACTGTGCCATAGCATGGAAGCCTTGGCTAAGACTCAGCCCAAGGCCAAGGTTGAGGCTGGGGTTAGGGTTTTGGTTAGAGACAAAACCTTAGACCTTCAGTGGGAGTTGGGTGTCAAAGAAGCAAAGGATAGTTACACTGAAAATAGGTTTCTGCCCTAAGGACTTTTTTATCTGGGCTATGTCTGGGAGTCCTTGGTTAGTGATCAGCTTGAGGCCAAAGGTGAGGTTTGGGCTTAGAGTTGGAAAGAAATACAGCTGGTGTGGGGCTGCAAGGGGGAAGTTTGTGCTACAGAGATATTTCTCCCCCGAAAACAATTTTCTCTGTGTCATGTTTGAGGGTGCTTGCCTAAGGCTCAATTAAAGCCAATGGCTCTTCATTTAAGGCTGTGTTTGAATGACAGACAAATCCTGGAAAATTGCTTGAAAGGCTACAAAGCAGCACATTTGTGTGAGCCTGCAAAGGTTCTGCCAAAGGAAGGAGTATACAGCAGAAAGAATTTTCTCTTGATAACTTTTTCTGCCTGTATATGGTTGGGAGTCCTTGGCTAAGGGTCATCTGAGGCCAACATTTATGATTAAGGTTATGGTGGGCATGGGAGAGAGACAAACAATGGAGCTGAAATTAGGATTGGAGCTGCCAAGGGAAAGGGTAGGCTGTAGGAGCAAAATAATAATAATAATAATAAATTTCTCCCCTAGCAACCTTTTAATCTGGTTTGGGGCGGGGGAGTTTAGCTTTTGGTCTAGGTTTGGGGCTGGAAATGTTACAAAGCCATTTAAGATAGGTAATACTTGATTAAATCATGTTTGAAAGTATAATCTTACTTTCCAACAACTCAAGTATGTGAGTTCCCCAAGTTTATTTAATTCATATAGGACATGCTTTTCCCTAATTTATTCTTGGAGTCCTAAATAAATTAAAATGCTGATGACCACAGTGATAGTAGAAGTTTGATGAGTAACTGTTTAGTTTAGTACCAGCAGGAATAAATTCTTCTTATCAGCCTTTGAAGACTTTTTCAAGTCCCTTGTAACTGTTGAAGATCTTAAAGAACTTGTCACAGTAAGGCTCTCCATATCCCTATGAATACCTTTCTTAAAGAAATCTTTATGACTTGAGGTATTCAATGGTATCCTCACCCAGGATCAAAATTTCATAAAGAAAAGACCATGAAGAAAGTTAGCAGATTTAGATAATACAGCCTAATATGCTCAAAGCGCCTTCTCTCTTGCATAGTATCTGTGCCATGGGGAAAGATCAGGTGTTATTTTTTATTATACAATTACTTGTATATCAGTAATTTATTGTGCTAGGTGTAAATGAATTGGTAATATTTTCCTCTTTTTATTTAATAAATGTGCCTATCTGAACCCTCAATGGTATGTGTTTTTATAAAGCCACACTTAGAAGTCAAAGCAAATACAGACATTTAAACAGAGTGAAACACCACCCATTTTTATTGTAACGTACTGGCTGATCAGAAGACACAATAATAACAGGATTATACAAACAATTCAGGATATTAGCCACCTTAGCTAAAATAACCCTTAGCTATAGATAATGTTTTAATTAGCAGAATGTTTCCTGTCTTTGTGTTCCTTTGACTCAAATGGATGACTAGGTCAACATCTTGTTAACTGCCTCCACCTGCATCAAATCTGAAGTAATTTTCTTCAATAAGGGGGGTCATTACAGCAGTAAAAATAAAAGAAGACCAGACAGAGCTATGAATATTCAAGTTAAAGGCTTTCACAGTACTCAGATTTTAAGTAATGTGAATGCTTACTGTGCTATATCATCTCCATATCATACAAGTACATACTCATGATTCTCTTGGACATTGCTTAAGAGAGGTGCCCAGATTGAGTTCCCACCGGTAGGAAAGAGAAAGGGTAGAATTGTAGGGCATTCACTGTGAGGGCTTTGTGTTGCATTTCATGCAATGCATGTCACAGAACTTTTGAATTCAATGCAGTCACTGAAACCAGTACAGCAAAACACTGAATCTGCATTTGTGAATTTGAATGAACACACAACAAGCCCTTGTTAATAAACACAGTATATGATATCCTCAACAGCAGTAAATCATGAACAAAATATTTTGTGATTGAAACTTGACTGGATTAAAGATAAACCTACCTGCTAATTTCACAATTTTTTTCCCCTCAGAACCAAGAATGTGCAATTTATTCCTCCTGTCCTATGATGTGTGGGTTGGCCTGCCACTAGACTGCATGATATCCTGAGCACAGTATTTCTTTGATCTATTATGTGCAATGTAATGCATGCATTGTTTAGAAACAGGCTTCTTATACTCCACCAGCAGGTTTTAGTTGGTTGGTTGGTTGGTTGGTTGGTTTTTAATAACGTTTCCTTTCTCCTCTTTCATTTCAGAAAATTTGGGTGTTAGGAAAATACCTTCAAGCTCAGCAAGACAGAGCAAATAGAACTTCTAGAACCTCAAACAGATCTTTATGACCACGAAGTTGTAACTTTTTTTCCTTACAACTTAAACACTGTTTTGTTTTAGGTGTCATGGTGAATACAAGGTGAATGTAAAGGTACTACTTTGCAGTGAAACCACCTTTCACAGCTAGTACCTATCTTTAAGAAGCAATCTGTCACTAGTGGCTTCAGCCGCTACTGAGAGATGGACTACTCTTTATGTGTGTGTGAGAGAGAGATGGCTGGCACTCTGTCAGCAAGTGCTGGACTTGTTCATATTTGTAAATCTGCCTTAACTTCAAAGTGTGCACTGTGCAAAACAGAGCACTTCTTGAGTTTACATAAATCTTCCCTTCATGTCATGCAATTAGCACTCCTACATAATCCTTGTAGCTGTACTTAGGGAATCACAAATATTTTTGCAGTGTTTCTCAGAACTAAGCATGTATAATTGTATAGTAAGTGTTAGAGAGAGAGAGACACTTACATATAAAACACTGTGCCAACATATATGAATTTGAAATTCTGCTTGATTTGAATCAATTAGTCAATCATGGATTGAGTACAGGAATATAAATAAAAGTATTTCTAGGATTAATAATCATGTATTTGTAAAAAGGTGACATTAAATGTGTCGTGGTTTCTTAAGGTAGTTAAGTAATATGGCTTGCAGTTGCAGTTATTTCCAAATGTGTGTGTAGAGCTGGTGTTGTCTTTGGCTGTCAACCTGAAGTCAGCCTTTTTATTGCAGCAAAAAGAACAGGTTGTGCTGATGCAGTGATTACCTGTGATATATTTAGAAAATATCAAAGGTGTAATTTTATTAACAGATTGTATAAAGTAAAGGGGCTTCCAAGAAATCTAGTCTTTCAGTTATTTAGAGGTTTCCTAACCAAAAGGAGACATGATCATACAGAAAGGCCTAGCTTTGTATTGAAGTTAGTCATACCTCACTTTGCCTCCCAATAAATGGGGCAGCATTTAGAAAACCCTTTGGTAACCTGAGGTAACCAAGAAAAATTGAGTATATAATTGTTACTGCATCTTCAGAGGTCATGGGGAGCTCTGAACATGCAAGTGATGCAGGCTCAGACTTTTAACCTTTAAAATCTACTCCTGTCAAATGAAAAAAATCCTTCATTTTAGATTAATTTTAAAGCAAGTTCTTCATCTGTCGCTCTTTAAAGGATGTATTTTAACATGTGTTCCAGTGAGATATATGAAATCTCACATATTTATTTTAAGCCTAACTTATTTAAATTGCTTCAGCTACTCCTGTAAATAGAAATTGCCTTTTTAGCTGAAAATCTGCAGGTAAATTTTAGGAAAGTGAAAGAGGTTACAAGAAAGGGAAGGGGTAAGTCTTTCATACACGCATGCAGAATTATCTGATAAAATTACTTTTTCCTTTCAATTTTTGTGCTGTTTTTCAAAAACAGTATTTCCTGGGTTTTTGTGATAGAACGTGCAAGTACAGTATCCACTGGTACCCATGGACAGGATTTATAGTCTTCTGTGAGGAGCAGCTCCTCAGAAATGAGTACAGGACAGACAGGATTTTTTTTTAAGTGTAAAAAGACAATAACGGTATGCTGCCAAACTACTGCTTCTACAAGAAAGCATAAAAGACTACTCTAGTAAGGCCTCAGGACTACAGCTACTGTGGTTGCAATCAGAATAATACAGAAGTTTAATGCACAATGTTATTATTGGTGTTGCTTTAGCAACATTGGTGCAGCACAGTAGTTTGGTATTTAGGGAAACTGAACTCTGAATAATACTAACTAATATATGGTATTATAAGGATAACAAACCACTGTAGCATCCATTCTCAAAATGTGGGTGCTTAGGGGTGCATCATAGAACAGAGGAAGAACTGAATGATCACTTTTTTTAGTAGTATCCCAGTCTTCAACACTTTTCTGCACAGAAGCCCTTTGAGTCAGAGATTTAGTAATTACAAACTTTTTAATTTGTCTTACCTGAACTTTTACAATGATCCCTGGAAGACAAATGAATTTTCAGCCTCCACAAGGATCTTTTGACAGGGACTCCCCTAGTCAAAGTTTAAGGTCATCATCCTTTTACAAGAGTAAGTTCTCATGTACTTTCCATTTGCTGTTTAAACTGACTTAAGAGTCCAGTTTATAAATGAATGTCTGGAGCCTTTGTAGGGAAAAAAACCAAACCCAAACCATAAACCAAAACAAAACCAAAGTCCTAAAAGGCAGTATGTAGGCTCCCTCTCCACTGTGTAAGGTGGATTAGGTGTGTTGGCATGAAATACACAATAATAACTTCAGTAGGGAGCTGGCTAGCTTCCCATGACTTCAAGCTGCTGTAATGTGACCAGAAGGAAATGACAAGATCCAGGTAAATTTATCTCAGATATGGGTTGCTAAATACAGACATCTAACCAAATGTCTAGTGAAGCTGTCCTCATAAGGTACTTCACTTAGTTTTCAGTGGGAGGTGGGATCCTTAGAAGATACATCTCATATACGTATCTAAATATAAGCAGATAAGATTTTAACTCATTTTGATGGCTTCAAAATCACTTAGTCTCTCTCTATTGTCTTTATAGGGAAGTTGAAAGATTGCTTTTACTGGTCACTCAAATGTACCTGGGCAAGCTGGGTACATAAATTAAGATAACTGATTTTGTCCCATCACAAATTTTTTCAGACACATTCAATGTGTGTGAAAGAGAAAGAAGGATCTCAACTCAACTCTTCAGAGCCGGGCTAAGGATCTTATCAGTGAATCATTCTTAGATGTTGAATTACTATTTTTAAAAATTTATTTTAATGATTAAAAAAATAAAGATCTGTACTCCTTTTATTGTTAGAAGGAGTAAAAAGTTCATACTTTGGTATGTATATTGCTGTCAAATCAGCTGGTGATGGAGAATCTGTAACAAGTTATTTCCTTGACGCATTCTCTCTGCTCAGTTCTGATAACCAATTTTTACTTGTCCCTGAAGAATGAGATGCTAAGAATATATAATTAATACATACACCTTTAGAAGTGCTTTTACACTTTTGCTTTGTGTTCTTTTCTGCCACAAAACTTATACCATTGATATTCATTTGAGGTCATGAGCAAATGCAATATTCAAAACTTCTTTTCAAAACACTAGTCCAAGACAGTTTGTGGCTGCCTTGGGTTTTAAAGAGGCAGTTCTTTTATTAATTTATTATTTATTTTAATGTCTATACTTTTCCTGCTCCGTATGAACATAATTAAAATATGGCTCAAGGGATTTTCTTTAGGCATTCCAAAAATTTCACCTTTAGTCAGAGGCCAAGTGTAACAAATCATGGCTATTTATACCTGGCTCACAGGGTCATCAGCAGGGACCAGCTGTAGCTAAAATTCAGCCTCTATTGCTGGAACTAAAGAAATACTTAGATTTAAACCTTCCAGGCCAAAAAGAAATTATAAAGTTGACGCTACAGTTGTGTGCTGTGGTTCATTACAAAATAGCATTCAGAACTTGAGTGCCTGTATACCAGACACTTGAAACTAACCTTTCTGATGCAAGATGTATAATGAGTTGTATAAATGATGGACTGGCACTTGTGATTATGTTTCCCTAATGGCATGCACTGATGGGATTAGCACCTATTATTAAAACTGATTGCACACTTCATGGCTAAATATGCTTGCTTTTTTTTTTTTTCTTTTTTCTTTCCTCCAGGGGAAGGAGAAAGAAAAGAAAAAGCAGCTGATATGAGCATTTTCATAGAAACCTATCTGTTTTGACAAGAATAGATTACTTGGTGTAAGAGAAATAAACACTTGCATACTCCAGTATAATGCAGCAGGGAGGGTACTTGCCTGAAAAATCATAGATACTTCTTCATAGCCATGGTATGGCTGATTCAAACCCACAGTTTAAATATTACAGTAAACTCCCAAGTGAGAACTCTTCTTGGCCAGCCCCAGACATATAATTCTACATAATGAAATACTTCCACCAAGAAGAATCAGGGGATCTCACTTCAAAAGACAGTGTGTGAGAGACCTCATCTGAGATACAAAGGATCCTTGTTCAGCTCTCTGGTCTGAATTAATACAAAGGAGGAAGACCCGTTGCCTACACACCAGCCAAAATGCCCTTTGCTATGGACCATGTTTAGGTGAATAAGAACAGTATGTTTTTAGTGGCTTTACATTTCATGCTTTCAAGGTTTTAATTCAATGCAGACAGGAAAAAAAAATCTTAACATTTTAGACTTTCTATGTGTGAAAATTCACTACTTTTCAATAGACCTTTTTTATTCTCAGGTGATAACTATCAGGGTGATGATTCCTATTCAAAAGTTAATTCTCCATTCAAAACCAGAAGAAAGTATCTGGTAATGGTATATCCAGAAAAGTGTAGCAGAACTGCTGATACCATCAGACATAAGAACTGGAGAGGTGAGCCATGAGTGAGGCCTGAAGTATAAAAAATCTAGACTGGTAATTTGTTGTTAAATTTCCAGTAGTGATTACAAGCCAAAATTAAGAATATTCTTATAAGTAATTGTAGTTCACTACCACACACAAATATTTGTTAGCAGACCGTAAATGAGGCGGCTGGGTTAAAAGCCTGAAGGAGGCTGAGCATTCAGAAGACAGTAAATAGTAATGATGACTTCTGAGTTCCACTGCTATAATAAGGCAAGAAGTAAATGGAGGTAGAGGAATGGAGGGAAAAGAGAATGAAAAAAAGGGAATTAGGAAGAATGCAGCTTGCACTCTAGAAATGAGAGCCTGATACTTCTGAGTGGTGCTAGAAATAGTACAGTTTTGAGGTTGAATCTGAATGATGTTCCTTAACTCACTTTTGTAAACTGGAATCATGCTGTAGCATCTTATGCCTAACTTATTTAGTCAGACCTGTAGTTTGGCTTTGGAGACAGATACCTGCAGTGATATGACCAGAAGGAGAAAGTAACCCTTGTGACTCTGAGAGTGGGATTTTTTCATTAGCTTCTAATAAAAATGACTCTCAGAGGGACTCCATATCATGGTGCCAGTCAGTATGAGGGTAAGTCATGCAGTGACCACTTTTAGCTATGGGGTCCATTGACCACCTGCAGTTAAGTTTGAGGACAAGAAGAAAAGAGGAACATTGTTCCTTTCAGCTCAATTTGCAAGTGAACTGTTTCTAAAGGAGTTTTGAAGACAGAATACTGTCAGTACTGAGTAAACTGGCTTACTGTTCTTTCAAAATAAAACCTAAATGCAGGGTTTATAAGTACCAGGAATTAGCATTACAAGACTTGCTTTAGTGTTGCTATTTATCTAGGGGTTGATTCTGCAACTTTGAAATTAATGGAATGTCATTCATTGAACTAAATGGGAAGTGAATTGGGCTCTCAGATGTTCTCAGACCCCCACAGAATAAGTCTGTTCTTCAGAAAAGTCAGATATCCCAACGGTCAAAACCTCTATTGCAAATCTAACTTACCATTGTATTAAAAAAAAAAAAAAAAAAAAAAAAAAAGTCCAAACCTTACAGCGTAGAACTTCAAAAAGTTTAGAGTTCATCTGAAGGTAAGCATATTGTATGGTTGTCAGCATCATCAATCTTCAAGCAGCTCATTTCAGATAGTTTTCCTGTATCCTCATTAAATAAATGAATACCTTATACTCTTAAGAGCAGTTGCATTAAAGTATCATAGCAATATACAAATCCCTAACTTGAGTCCAGCTCCATCCAGATAAAAAAAGATTACCTATATTAGTTTTAGTACATACAAACTGTAACACATTAAAGAATGCATTATTACAGCAGGTATTTTGGCAGATACAGGAGTACCAGAAAGGACATTTAGGACAATAAAAAAAAAAAAAAGAAAAAGAAAAACAATAGAAGCAACTGTTTTGCTCTGTAACTACCTGTAGCTTTGGAAGAATAGTACTTACCTTTAGTCTGTCCTTTAAGACGATGCATGTAGGTAGAAAGCTGGCATTTAAGACAATACACTATATTTTTGTCTGTTGTTTTTGATAACAGGATGGAAGGCACCGGTGCAGATCTCCTTCAGTACAGCCAGCTGGAGAGCTCAGTAGGATAAAACGGAAAAAAATAAATTTGCATGCACATTCAGGAATAGTTAAATAATGCAGAGAACCTATGAATGGCCTGTGAGTGTCAATGTGTGCAGTACTCCAGGGAGACAACTTGAGAAACAGGAACTCACTTTTACTTAGCTGTCCTTAAAAAGAGCAGTTCACATACATTTTTTTAATGTACTTAAAATGAAAACCATAATGGATTGTTAGGTGTATAAATGAAACATATATATTCAGATTTGAATCATAAAAACTTAATGCTGAAAAAATGATGCAAAAATGCTGCTGTGTGTTAAATTTTCTCAACTTCTTTTGCTTCACATAAAGTGAAAGGTATTCTGGAATCTGAAGACTGAACTTTATGTTTTTGCCTTGTACAAGACTCAGCAATGATGCAAAATTGAATTTATTGCTAAAAAATATAGATTAATCATTAATTAATCACTCTTAATATTTTTAGCCTGCCTCAAGCCCATGATCTTGATAACTTAGTTAACTGTATATCTCAAATGGTAAAGGGCCTGCTCATAAGAAAGTTATGCAATTTGGTGAAATGTTGTGTGGAAAACTAACACAAAAATCAAATTTAAAATTAGGTTGGCAATCTTATTTATTTATGCATTGGAGTGTGGTCTGCATAAAAGGCAACTTAATCTGTATTTTGGAAATGAGTAATGGCTCTGTATTTCTCTGCTCTGTTTATTAAAGAAGTGACCCTAAGCGGTTTAAATGGCCTGGCTTTTATGCTTCAGCTAGCCTCAGGTGAAAGTATGTGTAAACAGAAATACAATTTAAATTATTTTCAAACATTACATGGATCCTTTTCAGGCTACATTCAGCTACTGTGTCTGATAACAGAATTTATTAAAAGGGAAAAGTACGTTGTTGTCCTATAAAGTCTAAGAAGTGTTTTCCTTCCAAATGGTTTAAGCACATGTGCTTAAGCAATATACACAGGTATACAGACATAGAGGTATACATAGATACAGGTACATTATGCATACATATATGTGTGTGTGTGTGTATATATACACACATAACCTCCCCAGGTAAGGATTAGTTTGACAATGTGCTGTACTGAATATTTGTACATTATATTTTATATATGCATATATATAGTATGTGCATGCACAAAGGTAAAATCAACAGCATAATCAAAATTTAATAAATTTTATAAATACACATTTGTAATGTGTATACAAGTAACAGGATACAGCTCCTGACAATCACATGGAATTTTTTTTTTTAAAATCAGAGATGGAAATGGAGAAGTACAAATAGATAACTATTAAGAAGCTATTCATATTATTAAAAAAAAAATAATCAGGGCAAGTAAATTAAAAAAAGAAGTGCCCTCTCCTCTGTTTGAAGTGAGGCGTATGTTTGAAGTGTTTGACACTGACCATATTGTGTCTTGGTTGCCATGTAAATTAGTTTCACTTAGCTCAAAATAGCTCTGCTACAAGATGTTCAAATTTGGGGGGGGGTTGTGTTGTGGGGGTTTTTGGTTATTTTGTTGTTGTTGGCTTTTTTTATTTTTTTTAGATAGACTTAAAGGGAAGGACAGAATTTAAAACTATGGAGATACTTCAAGGTAAGGCAAGACACCACAGGGCATCTCTTTATGGAGAGTTATTGAGGATATCTGAGGGAAGAAACCACAGAGACAAATAACATGAAATGTTTTCCAATGAAAAATTCAAAATAGCAATCAGATCAGAGGGCAAAGCGTGGTATCCAATGAGACCATCAGAGTTACTATTTTTGTACCAAAGGAAACAGTAGTTTATTTGCCTACAAAGCATCTGTTACTCTATTAGTTACCATATATAGTAATTATGTGTGTGTCCTAAAGGAAAGTATTCTTCTCTACTTGGAAAAGCATAACTCCCATCAAAACTAATGTGGATTTTTCACATGCTTAGGGACAGGTGAAAGGTAGCAGGAACCCAAATCAAGTGGTTTGCCTGAGGGCTTTTATTACTTGAAAATGTATTGGAAAGTAGTAGAACTGCATCAGAGGCAAAAATAAGTTCTCTGCTTATGTGTTAATAGTAAGCTTATATAGTTAACCACTGATTAACACACCTGTAAGGAGTTACTAAGTGCTGGGACTGTTCCCAGAGATGAAATGTTATTTCTGCTGACTCACCTCCATATTCAGATTAGGAAAATTTTACTCATCTTTCTAGACTGAATCTTATCCTGCTTTGGAATCTCAGATTTTTTCCTTAACAATTACGAAATTTCACTTCCTGCACAAAGTCCCTGGAAAAAAAACTCTCTAAAGCTGACTAATAATATTTTATCAGTATTAAAAAATGAAATTAAATATGATAACTAACTAAATTATTTAAACTATTATGATAATAATCAAACCTTAAAATTAAAAGTACTTACATGATGAAAAAGATATAGGAACCGATGTGTGTTATGAAAAAAACTATAGGCATACTGCAGTTTGAATTATTGCATATGTCTTTAGTCTAAATGGGTTCTTAAAGAATCTTCACACTGCAGAAGCAAGTGGGGTCAAGTACAGGAGAATTCCAGAAGAAATTTAAACAAAGATTCTTAGCTTTAGAAGAAAGGCACTTGCTTTAAGATAAAATGGAGAAATTCTGGTAGAAGCGAGAATTCTGAATATGGTGTTCATCACTGAATGTCCAAGGAGTTTTGAACACTTTGCAGAAGGGCTGTTCCTTTAAATCAAATTTTGATACGGTTTAAAGGATTAGGATAGAAGCATATTCTGTTGTACAAGTGTAAGGTCGAGGAGGAGTATGCAGAGTAAAGGAAAATGGAAACAATGAAAATATGATACATCCAAATAATAAACAAGATACCGACATCTGTGGTTCTGACTAGTGCAATTTGTGAACCGAAGCCTGAAAGTGTGATATTTCTAAAATGAATGAATACAATTTTGAATATAATGATTAGCTATTAGGGAAGTGGTCTTGTTGAAATAAGATAGGATACTGTTCTTCTGTGTGGTTAGGAAACAAAGCTCTGTATTGCCATATCCCATTCCCAAATTTTTGTTCTTGACTGGAATAGACTGATACTGTTTGACCTCCTGTCAATACTGCCTAGTCACACTGCCAGTAACCTTGTTGTTTTGTCTCAACTATTCAGATTTCCTTCTGGCAGGTGAACTGATTTTGTAACAGAAATCACTGTTCAGCATCATGTTGCTTTTGTTGCAAATTTTCAGGGCATTCAGGTAAAACCCTTTATTCAAATGTATGAATATAATGTATTTACAGCTAACACAGCTAGGGAGTGACAGGCTTTGTCAAACCCTGGAGTATTGATTTGAATTAAGCAGCTGAGAGTTATTAATGTTAACTTAATATGAAGGCATATAGGAAAAAAATCCCAGTAGTTTCTACAGTAAATTTATTTCTTGATATGATGAACTTGCTTTTCAGCTCACCCACACATGTCTTCAGAATCTTTAAGTTGAAAGTTACTGTATTGCTACTGGGTGGGAAATATGAAGTGTGTTAACACCAAAAATGTGTTTATTTTGGCTCCACAAATTCTCTGATGTCCTGGAGCCGAGGGCATGTAGGAGAACTGCACTAAGGTAGCATAAAGGAACAAACAACTGATCTGTTCAAAAGTGCTGGCATAGAGATCTGTTGGCAAAACCTGGTGGAATGCCATTCTTCCCTCTGGTGCTAATTTCTCCAGAGGTAGTTGACTGGGCCCCTGTTTAGAAGTTAAGTCTTAATTAGTTCAGACTTGCTTGACATAATGAATGCCTCTTGAGAGCTGCTTGCTTTAATTTATGTATTTAATAATTCATTTTGCAAGTGTTTGTTGTGGGGAAGGCACTTGTTTGTTTAGGGCAACTTTATGAATATAAATACAGGATAATTTTGAAGAAATCTGAGGTATAATTTTTTTTTCATGTTAAAAAAAGAGGTTGATGGAAAAAATAAATAAATTTGGAAGTCTCAGAATGTAACTGCTGAGGCCAGGATAGAGTTCTGCTCCTGCTCTGTTCTGTTTCTAAACACTGTCTGAAAAGCTGCACATTGGAAGGGGCAGCAGTAAAAATCAAAAGGTCAAATCTACTTTTCAGGTATAGTGCCCAGATGTGTGTCCCTTGAAGGGACATTGGGTCCGTAGGGCAGAGAGTCGCTATTTCATTTCTGAAGTATGTTATTGTAAAACTGGATTTTAATGGCTCTTGTTCATCTTATGTTTTCTCCAGGCTTCTGAGGCTTAACAGCAGAAATTAAATTTCACACCAGCCAGCCTAAGATGTCAGCATACTGTTTGGATTTAAATATCAAGTTCTGTTTTCAGTAACAACTAAATATGAACAGGAGTTTGCTAGCACATCTGTATCTGCACCAGTGAAACAATTTCCACAAAGTGGAAACACAGCAACTTTTCACACGTTCTTTATTGTGAGCAGAAAATTATTCAGACTGTCTGACTCTGCAAATGCTACATAAGCCTGTTAAAAAGGTGGAAAAAAGGATGAATAATAATGTATTTTACAGTGTTGATACTTCCCAAATGAAAGTAGTATCAGAGAATTGCACTTCTATACAAAAGCAATGAGAGAATGCCCCAGCCTTTACCTGATAGAAATATGGATGTGGGAGCTCATAAATGCAAAATAAAGTTATAGAACTGATGGTAAGATACTGGAGAAAGATATTTGCATGAATGAATATTTCTTCTTCCAATATTTTTATATACCTCTGACAGCCACTCTCGTTCCTAAATTTCCAGTGGTTAATTTTGATGGCCAAAGTTACTGGAAGAGGTCATGCACGCAATCAATGAAATATCAGCAGTGTTGAAAGTTTGGTGCCTTTTGAAATGCTCTAAATGATGATTCTCCTACATGAATTACCTACAGTGCCTGATTAGAAGTTGTGCTCAGAAAAAAATTTAACTCTTACAAAACCTGATCAGAAATGGCACTAGATTTTTTTACCTGAGTGATACTTACCTGACTATTTGTTAAATCTAGAAGACTGACAGTCAAGATCCTTCTTTTCTTGTAATGAAATTTGAGTTCCTGTTTTTCATCTATAGAGAGACTATCCTAGGGAAATCCTTGTTCAAATATCTTTTATTTGTTTGCCTATGTCATTCTGTGCTACAGAAGCCGCTTCCTGAAAGTTCCCATTTCAGGTGTCCAAATGTCCTTGCATTTTCCTTCATGGGCCTTAACCACTCAATTTAGGATCGTGAGTCCCTGTAGGTGGTAGAGCAGCGAAACGGTAAATGCTCCAAAGATGGGTGTTGTGATCCCGAGGTGATCACTGCAGCTCTGGCTCTGGGTAGAGAAGCACATTCAGCTCTTCTGAAGTTCAGGACAGAATTTCTAAATTGGATCTCCAAGGTAAATACACAGAAAGTGTGTATTACATCCCAGAACAGAGTACCAATTTTTTCAACTCTCTATAGTTGCCCCTCAGAATCAAAATCTTTGGCCAAAATCTTGCCTGTGTCATTCTGTCAAAAATCAAAAGCAGAATTTTGAACAATTTTCCCTGATGACATGTATTTTTACAACAAGACAAGAAGTTAATTATTTGGAGAATATTTTTTTACCAGCTGTCTACATGAGAATTCCTACTGAAGTAAAAAACTTCCTCATCCAAAGGGCTTTCTTGTGTAAGGACTCAAAAGTGACATGCACTGAACCTAATGATAGATCTAAGTTTCTGCATTCAGATCCAGGTCCAGACACTGGCATGTAAAAACTACACTATGTTCAAAGCTGGTGTGAAAACTTTGCTGGGAAAGATAAATTGTTTGGAAACCAGTTTCAAATTCTGAACACTACCTCCTCATTATTTCTATATTTTAATTTTCTTTAACCAGAATGGAAGGAATAGAGTAGCCATATTAATAAGTAGCTAATTTGTGCATGTTATGGCAACTCTCTGTATGGGGAAGGGATTTTTAGCCTTTTTAATGAGGTTTAATGACCATCAGAGTCACGTACACCTCCATCACTAAGTCTATGTATTTAAGAGATGGTGTTTGAGGCCAACAGCAGCTGTTGCAGTGACAGCAAAATATGCATATATGTATACACACACACATACATAAAATCCTGAAAGCCACAATTCCTTCATTAACATTATTGAAGGGATAAAATAGGTTTTAATTGTATGGCTGATTTCCCACAGAAATTTAATGGGGTAAGTATTTGGCAGAAATCAAAAGCTGTAAAATTCATGTTGTTTGTTCATGAAGTTAGCAGCGAGCTAAATCCTTCAGCTATTACTCAGGCAAAGATCCCATTGAAGTGCATTGAAGTGAACTTCAGTTTCCCCTGAGGACTAAGGTTTGCAGCATTTTTCTCAAAACAAATAACTATGTTGAACTTAGAGAAGCTCTTATGATTAGAGAGCCTTAAGGCAAGGACACTGTTACTCTAAAACATTTGTCTTTTTTTTCCCTCCTTCTTTCTTGTCTTTTTTCCCCCTTTTCTTTCCAGTATGACAGATGCAGCAATTTAGGGAAATAGCTTGAGACTGCATGGACATTTATTTTGATTAACAATACAAAACCAGTCAGTTGATTTCCGTAGGTGTGTAATTTTTAAATGTGTTCTGTTGGAAATATCATACATCTGCCTGGAGTGAGTAACCAAATAGCTGATAGCACCATATTTGTTCCTATTTTAGGCTTCCAAAGCCAGAGGCACTTGAACACCCATGTAGGATCCTAGGTTCTCGTGGAGGCTTGGAAGCTGGAAAGACCAAGCCATATAAGACCAATTGCTCCTGGCACTTAAAAGGCTAGTAAAAACAGGTTATAATGTTTACATGACTTTTTATGGGTCAGAGTTTATTATAGCTCCATTCTATGGCCTACAGCAGAGGAGCATTTTACAAGGTTTTTGCTTTGCCTAACAGATATGTTTCAGTGAGTTTCCAAGGCAGGCTATTTCAGCTGAGCCCCTAACATTTACAGATTTCCAAGACTTCCTTCACAGTGAAAGATACCTGGGAATTGGACAATATAAACCCAAATTGGAATGGACACAGTTCATAACAATAAATAAAGCCTGTGACTACTAATCATAAGAATGTTTATACATGTCAAAAGACATTATATACTGCACTCAAAATGCTGTATTTAAGCACATTGTGAGGCCTATACAAAATTAAACTATCAAAATTTAGGGAATGCTAGAATTAAACTTGTTTGCTTAATCTCTTCCCTTCCCTTAATAAATAAATAAATAATTCTTGTACCTGGCCTGGCACAGGATTGTCTCTCATGAGTATTCTCCAATATTTTACTCTCTTTTCTTGATTCTGTTGTTGACGCATGTCTCATCTGTTTTACACTACCGAAGCCCTTTTTGTGGCACAGATTTATGGATTACCTCACAGGGTCTTCTTTGGTACTTATAGGCACAATTACAGTAGTACACAAACAGTCATGATGGAGACAAATTTTTATGAATAAAGAGTGATGCAAGGCAAAGAAAGTGGTACTGTGATGAGGGTAAAAACCATAATATTTTAAGAATAAGATCTTGAAATAGTTATTTTACTTGTGCAGTGGTAGCACAGTGGTAGTTAAATAATGAACCCTCTATCTCAGTGGTCCAAGGTCCTCGTCTTGCCTTCCGTTGGGAATCTGTGGGAAATTTGTGAGAAAGAGAGGAAGAAAAGGGAAGGAAGTAAGAAAAATTTCTTTCACAATTTTCATTTTGTGTTAAACTAATGTTAGATTTTTTTACTTAAAGATATGTTAGATACAGTATAGTGTAACAGGCCAGTAGATAGAGTGCTGGTGAGACTTAAAAGCAACATTCATAGTGATAAGCCTGGTGTATAAGTCAGAGTCATGATTTCCATGTTGCTCTGCTTAGTTCATATGTTATTTTGGTTCTCTTCTTCCTAGATGGCAAGTTTCTCCAAACTGGAATAGTTTCTTCCAGCCTTGAAATAGAACTTCCTAAGTGATAAATCTTGTACCATTGGAACTGGAGAACAATAATGTGAAATTTCTCATATATGTGCAGTTCATACTTCAGTCTCTGGTTATAAACTGCTTAGTGTGACTTGGGGAGGTAGAACATCATAGCCAGTGGAAAAGCAGAGGATTATTTTTTCCTGTGTCATAATTCAGTAACAGATGGGAAACCTTAACAGTTATGATTGAGTGAAAACAACTGTAATTTGTAACAATCCTGACATATTTATACACAAAACCTCAGTAATTCAGCATCAATTTTTAGCAACTTTCAAGTAAAAATTAGTACTGTCATCTGTAAATATTGGTGAGAAAAGAATCACCAAAGTAAGCCTATAGCCTATTTAAACACTGAAGTTTTAACCTAAAATATGCTGGTTCCCCACCGTCAGTGTTAACAATTCCTTCTTTGTGGAATATCAAGTGTTGTTATAAAAGTTCTGGTAACACAAATTATAGCCAAAGCTGACTTTCATTAAAAACAAACTGCTACACCATACTGTACAATAGCATTTTATTGAGTTTGAAGTATCTGGCTTCTTAACTCCGTTTAAGCAGCTGCTATCTCACTTCAGCCTGATCACAGGACTGTTTGAAATGAAAATAAAACCTGCTTTGTTTACATACCTCTTTTAACTATTATGGATCAAGAATTGTTTGTTCTTTCTGACAGCTTTTACAGGCTTTTGTTACGTTTTATTTTCACTGTGATATATGCTGGTAATTTTCTACTTGTTTTTTGTAAATCTTTTTCTACCAGCCACACCAAGGGGAGTTTAGCAGAAAGTCTGATGTTTCCTAATCCACTGCGACATATTGTGTACCCTTTGGACCAGGTATGCTTTCATACCACCATGTTCAATACAATATTCTGTTTAACAAACCGTGTTTTGTTTTTTTTTTTTTTTTTTTAATTACTATTATATTTTTTACTTCAGAGTAAAATGAATGTTTTCTGCACATGTTTAAACAATTACATTTTCTGTTACTGGTGATTGCCAGTAATAGTGGTATCACCTCAAAGAGTGATTTTAACTGGACAAAGAATCTTTCCTGCCTACTGTGCCATTTTCTCAGACGTGATGTCATGTATTAACATTTCTTGCTTGAGTAATGAAAACATGAACCATAATGACATTATGATAAAGATTAATTAGGTTCTAATTCTTAATTTTAAGATTTTTTTTTGTAGACTTAAGTGGCATTTCAGATCAGTTTATACTGAAATAACTATCCATGAGAATATATCATTAAATTTAACATCTGAATAAGGATGCAATACAAACAAAGCTGATAAATTCATTACATGTGTTATTTTTTTTTTAAATATACTGTTTCTTTCTGCTTTATACAAAAGGTAGAAATGAGCTTAAGAGTGATTGCTAAGCGAAACTTCCTAAGTGTTTAATCAAACAGTGACTTTTTAAATGGTGGAAACCAGTTTCCTTAAAGATGTTGGAAAAACCGTTTGTTCTCCCTGTTTTGAGACCCATGCTTAATAACATGTTTTAATAAAAGTAACTTTCCTTACATGGTCTACATATTTTTTCCTGTTGCTTCTTATAACTATTCTTATTTACTGTTCAAATATTAATAGAAACACACAAACACTAATGTCTAATGATAAACATTCTCCAAAGGCAAGATTTGAACTCTTAAATCACACAGAAATCTCTAATTTTAGCCTGGATATTAAGTGCAGTTTCTTCAAACAAACAGCATATCTCATCAGACTTAGATATAGAATAAAAATAACTGAATGCATGTCAGAATTGGAGTAGAATTTTTTGGCTATTGATAGTTGTGAGAATACAATCTATGGGCTCTCAAGATTTAGAGAAATGAATATGTAATGAATGTACAGAATTAAGTACATTGTGGGAACTAGGATAATATAAATAAAAGGCTAACAGAAGAAAATTGCCTACTAATTAATTTCATAGCTATATAGTAATTAGTAAGACTTCAATTGTATCTCTAGGCATAGGGCTGTATCAAGGGATCATACAGAGCCAAACTTTTTAGAAGAAAAAGATGATGAGGCATTTTGCCACATCTTGGGTATTGCTAAAGAATTTCAGCATGGCCTTATGTAACCAGCTGGTCTGAATGTTGTTATACTACACTGAATAATGGAGAAACTGAAAATGACTCCTGTCCTTGTGATGATTTTGCAATTTTGTCTCCCTGTTCTGAAATCTTATCTGTATCTAGCTTCAGTCTGGGATCAGCAGTCTTCCTGAATTTGAAAATAAATTCACCCAAGTTCAACCCCAAAATTTTAATTCCAGGAGTTGCCTGCTGGAACTCATTCTGTCTGCAGCAACTGGATCATTTCATATTTCACATTTTAAACTAGGAATATTTTTATTGAAGGCAAGATATTGTGAATCAGTATGGTGGAACCAGGGAGAAGTTCTGGACATTGTACTTCTGTGAGGTCTTTGGAAGTCTTCAGACCTGGAGCTAGGTCTGAATAGGAAGACACAGATGAATAAATGTCTTTGAACATCTTTGATATCTAGGGTTAAGCCCCATTGTTTAATGTTCTTATTCACCTGCTACACAAGTCTAAGGGTTTCAAGTGTTGCAGTTTTAGCAGTAGAGTTCCTTTGCTACCTTAACACTGGTTTAGTTCACGTTTAGTTCCATTAACATGAGTCAGACTGCAGGTCGCACACAGCAGTCAAGAAATATCCTTTGGCCTATGTCATTAGGTAGATGAATGGGTATTGCAGATTTGAGCTTTTTTGTGTGCCTTGGCATTCTCAGAGAACCTGTCTGCCTGGGGCTCACTCAATAGCTCATTAGATAACCCAGCACCTCATATTTCTGGGTTCTCTTGGAAGAATATAGATGGAAGACTCTCTCCTCTTTCTTGAAATGTTTCATTCTCCACAACAGTCCTTCTGGCTGACTGACTCTGTGGTGAAGACAGAATAATATTCCTATGAGACTTAGAGAAGGAAAAAGTGTAAAAGTGTAATGTTATTCCTTTAATAGTGTTTCTCGTAATTTTTCTTACATATATATATGTATAAAACATATTCCCTAAGTAGATGATAAAACCTGTTCCTGTAAAATAAAGATTAGGCTCCCACGTGACTGATTTTCCCGGGTAGAAACACTGTGCAGGTTGTGTAACTGTGTAGCAGAAGTGTTATTTTTTATCACTTGTTTCTCCCTGCTGTCCCTTAACTGTAATACACCTGTTTAGTTCCGTTCACTTTTCTATACAGGGTTTTCCAACCTGTGAAGTCATCTATTCAACTGATGTTTCAGAAAAAGGGTTTGGGGTATAATTTAGAATAAATGACAAATCCATTTTATAGTTCAGGGTGATCTTTCTCTCACCTCCATGCAATTCAGAGTCCTCCTTGATTTTGAACAGAAGACAGTAGGTTTTTTTTCCTTCAGAGAAAGCCTGAGTTATATTGTCATACTGGGCATAAGGATTGATTCCAGGATTAGCAACATTAGATGAAGTTTTTCCTGATAAACTTAACGCACCAACAGAGGGAATTCCAGTGACATGAATGCACTTCTAGATGGCACTGAAAATGTAAATTTCAAGTCTACTGATTTTGGTGAATTATATCACTAAGGAGGGTCATATATGTCAGCTGACACATTGGATGTTGCCAGCTTTAATTAAGGGATAATATTAATGATTAGGGGTTATATATTCAACAATAAATGGCTTTTGCATGTAATTAAATGTCACAGTGAAGGTAGGAATATAACAACAGCAAAACTATTTAGAGCAAATAGTATAAAGTGTGTTTAAAAGAATAATGGTTCAGGGAAGACAAAAAGGTGGATGTGGAGCAACAGGCTGTATAAATAACAAAATATTGGTCAGTCCATGGTAAAAAAGCAATGTATTGTCTTTGCCATATAGTGCTACATATACCTAAGCAAAATTTATACACGTATACACACACCCTCATGCATCTGTGTATATATATACATAGACATAAGTGTATATGCATTAGCAACCCCCTAGAATGTGAAGCTTGCCTGATGATACTCCACTGGGAGACATTTTCCAGATTCTGAATACTGAAGAAAGAGGGCATCACTACCAGGAAGATGTTAGGATGCCTATTTCAATTGGTCTACGCAGACGCATAGCAGTAATCCTACCTCTGGGTAGAGTGGACTGAAACAATTGTATCCATGAATTACTGTTCTGAAAGAAACTGGCTTCTTATTCTGTTAAAATTTTATTCTTAAAACACAAGGTTTTTTTATATGGTAGGAAAATTTCCTTGCACCTGTCATTTCTATAAGCTTGCCACATAGATCACTGGCATTCAGAAAGATTTGTGAATCTTTAAGCAAAAGCATACTGAGGATGTATTCCCTTCTATGTGTGGAAATGGATTTGAAATGTCCCCACATCTACTGGCAATAGTTTGTCAGCTTTATACTAAATACTATCGCTGTATCAGACTTTTCAAGAACACCTTAATTAGGTGGCTTATAAGCCCCAGAAAGTTCTGTCTTGTCTGTAATTTTGAATTAAGGTCCCAGTTTATGAAAGAAAAACCTTGATGTTTGAAAACCCTAAGTGTATTTCTTGCATTTGGAATTTTAAATATCTTCAAGTCCGAATACTGATATTGAATGCTTCATGTAGGTTTACTTTACTCTTTATACTTGTGATCACACCCTAAGGTTCCAGGACCATGATTTATGTAACTTCATTGCCAGTGTCATTAAGGAACATAATAGACCTTATTAAGGGTAACACATCAGACATCACTCCCTTTTTTTCCTAAGGAGCAGACATATGTTATTGCTATTAACTCTGCCTGAACTGGGAGACAGAGGGAGGACTCCAAGGGAACTGCTTTTTTCTAGCCATGAAGAGAAAGAATAACAAGCTATTAATGAAAGCCCTTAATAGGGACAGGATGCCCAGCAAGGGAATCTGTTCTTCAAAGAGGAAAGTTTGACATTGTGAGCTCGAAAGAAGACATTTTTTTTCAGAGTTTCTACAGTAAAAAAAGATGCAGAATTAGTTTTCTAGTTTTATTTTTGCAAAACCTCCTCCTCTAACATTAAAAAGGAGAGGAATTGAATTAACAACAGCATCATTAAAATGCTGTTGTTTTTATGGAAAGGAGCTGCTAAGGAAGAGTACTTTTTTGGTAGCAGTTTCTATTTTTAAATTGTTTATAATGCGTTTGTTCATTATTAGCTTAGTATATGTCATTTCCACCACTGCTACACTTAGGAGGCACGATTGTTTTATGACTGCTCAGAAACGATGCCCTCCTGCTAACGAGGTTACTTAATTAGTAAATTAGAGGTGCTCAGAAGAAAAAAAAAAAGAAAAAGAAAAAAAAGAAAAAGAAAAGAAAAAGAAAAAAAGAAAAAATAAGACTTCTTTCAAACATTGCACCGTGTATTTCTTAGAAAGGAAAATATGGATGAAACTTGTCCTACTATCATCAGGAATAGCTATTTATGTGTGCTCCCTACTCATGTAAGTTGCAAACCACGCAAAGGTTACAAAACAGCATTGAATCATCTAGTCACAGATTTCTTTCTTTTTTCTTAATTTATGTATTACCAAAAAAGATTTGGAAAAATGATGTAAGGGGAGGAAAGAAAAGCAGAAGGAACAAAAGGTGAATAGTTAGATGATACCCACCTGAAGCTGAAGTCTGTAATCCCAGTCTAAATTTGGATAGGTCAGGTATCTTGAATATTTTGAATCAAATTTTGGTGAAATAAATCAAATCAGTAGGCTTTCATGATTCTGTAAAGAAAGCATAAATAACATTTGTCTTAGAAGAAGACTTCATTAATAAAAAAATGTAAATACACAGTTAAAGATATATAAAAAGTATGCTTCCCCCTGCCCAGCTACCCCACAGCTTATGCATCTATCACAAGCTTAGTGTTCAATGAAAAATGGTATTTGATTTAGGATCAGTATATATTTTATGTCTCTTTTGTGGGATTTTGCTTTGTTTAGGTAAATAATTTAATTTTGGATGCTAAGGGAAGTGAACTATCTCATGCTGCTTCCAGGGTATTTTACCATAGAGACCAACTTTCTCAAACAGCATGTGAATTGCCAAAGAAATATTGTAAGGCACTTACATAGTTACAGCATCAGCTCATGGGGTTGCCAGATTGCACGTAAATGCTTCCTTGGGACAACACAAAGCTAGTCCTGCTGTAGGCACTTTTTTTTGCATATTCTTTACACATTCCTTCCTCTAATTTGAGTGGTACCTCATATATACTTGAAATACTATTCCTTTAGTTTGACTGGTGGTTTTTATATGTGACTTCATGAGATTATATAAACCTTCCCTGGAATCAGTTTTATGTGCTTTTTAGGAAATAGCTCAAGAAATTAGAGATATGTGTAAGAAGTTTTACATGAAACTGTCATTGTTACTCATCGTTTTGCTATTATGCAAATGAAAATTATAATTAATGAATAAAAAGCAATTTGTGGAAAGTAAAACAAATACCGTACCAAAATGAATAATGATTAGTCACTGGCTTTTCTGGCTAACCAAAGAACTGCAGTTCATTTATAATCTATAGTTTTAAAGACCCTCTTCTGTTTCCAGAAAGTCTCAGAAAGACACTTTTTCTCTGAGAGATTCTATAACACCTTCTAAAATCTTTCCTCAACAAAGAAACTAATCTCTTATCTACACTATGAATTAACTGCCAAAGTAATCTCTTCTCAAAAGCATCTTTTGTCCTCAATCTCCCTATAGTAAAATAAACAAGTGTTTGAAAAATCTTGAAAAAATTTAACTGCAAATGTATGTTTTAGGGTAAAATTGGAGTTCCCTTAAACTGAAATCTTTGCAAGACTATTTCATGACTAAAATCACTATAACACTATATTTTTTTTCTACTTTTCTGTTTATTCGCTTGTGCAATAATCCTGGGCATAGATAGGTTATTGCACAATGTGAAAGCAATGCGATATACTAGTATTGCAGTTGCAATATTTTTCATTCTTCAGAGCAGTTGAAAGTAAAGTTTAATCCATTTTATGAGGAAATTCAATCTTGTAGACCCTGAAATTTTGTCTTCTGTGTCCATATTATTTTTTCATTGCCTTTACAGGTCAAATCCAAATGATGTATGATTACATGATAAATAATGAGCCTAATAGCAAAATTTATATTCTTGTTGTAATAATTATTATCACTATTAATTGTTATTAATTGTTGTTTTTATTATTTATTGTTATTATATTAATTACTATATGATAAACATTATTCTAATAGCCAAAATAAGCAAATGGACATATGGGAAAATATGATGGAGAACTATCTTTATTTAGGTTTTAGTTCCAGCTTTTCTAGCATATTTCAGTGAGGTAATAATATGGTGATTTTGAAATCTCTTGAATAAGATGTATTACTCTCTCCACTTATTCTTTGGGCAGTGTGTGAAGGCTTTTTACTACTCAGAAAACTGAGTAGTAAACTCAGTAAACTCAGCCAGCTGATAGAAAAGATATATTTTCTGTCTCTGTTCTGATGACATTTAAAGTCCTGTATGTCATTACAGATTTTGGTGCTTTGAATAAAAGATCTGCTCTGTTAATCTTTTCAGTATTTTTGTCTTCCTCTTCGTCTGTTTCACTTAGACTTAATTAAAGTTTAAAATTGTAGGTTTTTTTTAATGCATATAGAAGTTATCAACATCCCTTACATATGATACCAGTCTTCTGATACATGTGGGTTCATGTGCTCTGTTTCTGGAGAACTGAAAAGTTATGTGAGTTTTGGTTTAATTTTTTTTTTTTTTTTTTTACAAAGGACATACACATTTAAATCTATGTTGTGGCATATAAAAGTTTAGTTACAAAGGAACTGTGACTCATCATTTTTGATTCTAAAGATATTTTTAATAAAACTGGGTTGTAAACTTTTTGAGAATTAAAAATACTTATTTGTCCACTTAATAGTAGTTGTATACATGGACGCACATCGAAACATCTTGCCAGGAGCTTTGACAAGCCATGATGGTTAGAGTTTGCATTCTGACTTTTAATACATGCAATTTCTTCTTTGTATATGGCAATTTCTTTTAATCAGCAACTGTGTACACGCATAGTTATGTATAGTCTCTGTGCATTGACATGATGAAATTATTAGAGTTCTTGATGACTGCAAATAACCCAGATAATGCAGTCAGTTTCAAATTTTTCCACTGATGCTGTTATTAGTATTTTGGAATTGGGGATGATTTGTTGTTTAGATAAGATAAATTAATTGACAGTCTCTAATTTGTAATTTTCAAATAGCATAGCATTGTGTACAGAAGTTTACATACTGTCTAACGCTGATTTTCAGGGAAGTGATAGGTCAGTTGTTATTCCCACTGTTATGGACTGAGGTGAAAATTTATGATTAGGTAGTTTTGCAAAGGTTCATACTGGGATAAACAGTTTTGTTAAAAACATGAGGCACAGTCAAAGCCTGATGCATTAATTGAAGAAGTGTGATTTATATTCCATATTTTGGGGGTGGTTTATACACTTATTTTTCCCTTTGCTTCGCAAAGTTGCATAAAAATGGTTTTATGCTGCTTTCTCACACGAATTACACAGATTGTTCCTCCTTCACATTTAGCACACAGCTCCAAAAATTGCTAGGTAGCAAAAATATGTGGAAGAGGGACAAACCTAAACCTTTAGGAGAAAGTTTTTCTTAATTCAGATTGCTTGTATATCACCAGCTTTTTCTGCTTGGACATCTCATTATAAGAATTTCATGGTTCTCCCAACATATGAAGTCACATCTGTTCTGGCATCTGATTAAAGTTGCCTGACACTGTAATATCTTTTTTTCTCATAAATTATTATTTCAGTCTTTATTGTTATATTATAATATTTTAAAATTATTTTTTAAATTAAATAAACAAAAATGCCACCATGCTGCACTTCTAACATTTTCATAGTTGTAGGTAGTGTTAAAGAAAAATTGCAAGGGCATCCAAAATTGACTGCTGCTTTCTCCTAGAACTTAGTTGAAATTTAAAGTAAGAAATTTCAGAGGACTTAACCATGCTTTCTCTGCATTGGCACAGGACAATGTGCAAACATGGTCCAGGAATCTCTATAGCAGGGAAAGATTCCTTAGACACAAATATTGCTTTAAAAGTTTTTTTTGTTTGTTTTTGTTTCTTGCTGTTTCTTTTTAAAAAAAAAAAAAAAGAAAGAAAACAGGGATGTCACTTCCATTACAGGAGTCAAAAATGTGCTGAGCATTTTTAACTATTCATAACTACTTATAATTCAAAAGTTAGGAATATTTTTATATAGATTTTTTTAATTCTACCTTTAACGTCAACACTTTTTTTGTCATCTATAGATCCACTTATACCATAAATTATTTTCATCGCACTTTATCTATATATTTATTTGTCTTTGTCTATATATTTATTTATTCGTCTTTCTCTCTCTCTCTATATATATATATACATTCTAAATTCATTGTGTAAATAGGACCAAATACTCCCAAGACATGACTATTGGCATTATTTAATGATATTAATTAGAACTAAATGAACTCTACAGGTCTCTGCATGCTACCTGAAATAGGAACCTGAAGAACCATTCAGAGAAGTCAGCAACAAACCAAAGAGCCTGTGACTCCTAGGTCTTCTTCAGCTCTTGCCTACTCAGGTTATATTATTGGTTTCTACTACTTCTCCCACACTGTATTTCTGTGAACTATTCTGCATTTTCTCTTCAATATTTTGGCTGATACAAAGGTACTGCATATCCCACTGCCTGCCACTTTTTTTCCTGTGTAAAAATGGACCTTGTTGCCTTTTTTTTAACCATAATTTCCTGTTAATTATAAATGTAAGGAAATTAATCACTGCTTCCTGAGTTTGTCCTCTTGTACTTTTTTGAGTTCGCAGATGTGGCACTGTTAGACAATTTCAACACTCAGTATATTTCAGTGCAAAATTTGCCTGAAAGAGAAATACTTTTCCCAACTCATTGATGATGAATGCACGTTCAGAAAAGTCAGATGATTCATCCTAGAAATCAGCGATTGATTCAAGAGCAGAACTGATTATCTCCCATTTCTGTGATATATTGGTCCCAGTGTTCATAGCAGTTTGTCATAGACATTCTGTGAACATTGAAGTGCAATGTATGAAGTGAGACAGCAAGAACAAATAGTTGAGTGTTCCTAGATGGATGACAGCCAGTGACCTAGAGAGAAGTTTGGTCTGTAAGATAAGATTTAAGATCATGTTTTATGAGATTATAGTTCTAGGGAAAAGTAGCTATAGTATAAATTGCATGGTTTAGCACAGTGTAGTTCCATGCTGAATACCTGGATGAGGTACCAGAATAGCTCCATACAATAGGCTAGCAGTACCCCTTTAGAAATGTAAATGGTTAAGGATGGAAATGCTAAAATAAGGAAATTTAAGGAAGACTGGTACACAGAAATAGTAAACGTGGAATGACAAATGACTCATCTCTTAATAAGACAGTAGATTCATATGTGAGGCCAACATAATGATAGTTTAATTCCAAAGGGAAAACACAATTGTAGCCTTTACTTTTGGATGATGTCAGACTGACAGATAGGCCTTGGTATGATGACAGAACATAGAAACCAAAGTTAGAAGAACTTTGTACATGAAGCAGAAAGTCTTGCACTGAAAAAATACAGATGCATCAAAAATTTCCCATAAAGCATCTTGAACTTGGCAATCAATGAAGCATTTTGCTATTATTCATAAAGAAAGCTTCTTCTGTTAGCTGTTTCCTCATTAGGAACAGTTTACACCTTCAGCTTCAACTGTTTCCAGTTTAGGGAATGTTGCTCAGGAGCCCCTAGATTACTTTTGCTCAGCAGCAATGCCTTTCAGGAGAATGGTAAGCAGGATTGACTCAAGAGTTAATGTGACATCTGGTGGAAAAAGGGTGAAAAAAGGCCTTGAGACACTGATCAATATTGTGTGGGACTTCTTGAGTCATGCAAAGTTGGTGGTAACATCCCAGAGGGCAGATGGATATCCAGATTGACCTCCAAACAGAGGACACAGAAGTGTAGGTGTCAAGCTGCCAGGCTTCCCTGATGCTTCTCCCGTGGGTTGGGGGCAACGGTAGCCCTGGCTGTGGATAATGGGTTGAACCACTGGATGAAGGAGCCAGGGAAGGAGATGAGTAGGTAGCATACCGTCACAGATGAAGAGCAGATCAACAGGATCTTCACAGAGATCCTTCAGAAGCCAGAGGTATCTCTTCCTGCTATTACATAGGAAGAGGTGTGGACAGAAAATACTCCTGAATGAACATGAGATGGTGACTCCCAAGACAGGAAAGCTTGTGATTGCTGGCAACAGAAGGAAGACAATGTCTGCTGCCAGATGTGCACTTACGAAATAGGGATAGAGTCCTATAAATTTGGTGTCTAAAAACTTCTGTCATTTTTTCCATTAATCATTCAGCTAGTCTCCTCCCTGTCATAAACACATAAATAAGCTATCTAACATATTATAAACCAGGGATATTTCGCTTAGTCTTATTTGGCAGCAATTTTTATTTTTTTTTAATGGCAGCAAGATGAAACAATTGGTATTAGCACAGCTATGTGGGAAAGGTAAGCATTTTTCTGTGTCAGAGCACAGAGGCCACTTGGGAAAAAGGCACCTGGTCACTGATAAGTGATCTGAACAGGTAACTGCTTAACTCCACAAAGGAACAGAAGATGAAAGGTTTATGAGTCAAACAACCAGAGAAGAGAATGCAGATGGATTTGTACAAGATTAGGGTGGGGGAATATTCTGTGTGTTTCATCAGAGCTAAGAACTAGGGAATAAAGATTATCATGGGTAATGATTGGGCACTGATGAAGCATTGATGATGAGCCAAACAATAGAAACATAGTAAGGGCATAGTATCTTAATTAAGATTAAGTAGTACCTTGGTATCTTAACTGAGCTTAAGATATTAACAGAGGAAATGTTACTTTTAAATGAACGGAATATTAGCTGATAAAACGCGGGCAGATCTATAGATTAAAGGTATGATTGAAACAATTGTGAAGTGCAAGTGGAGTTTTAAAACCATAAAAGAGATGAGGGGGAGGTTTCATGAGTATTTTCTCAATAACTACTTGCTAGAAAGGTCACAGAATTGCTGGGCAGTTTTATAAGAGCATGAGAACAACTTGACTATGAGGAAAAAGTAGATGCTGAGAACAGATACTTGAGAAAGCACTGAAGAGCACACTTTAGTCAATATAGATAAAGAGGAGAACTGAACAGAAGCTAAATATGAGATAAAGTTTTCTGGGCCAGAATGTGACAATTAAATTTATGGCTTTTTCTTATAATCAGTTTCTAGGCAAAATTAAATCTGTACCTGGAGTTCTGTAAAGGAAGTGTATTGGTGCTACATAATGAGATATGTAAAAAGAAGAAAAGAACAATCTAAGAAACCGTGTGAGGAAGATAATAAAAGGTACTGAAAAGGCTAGAGAGAATCATCCATGGATTGTTCTTGGGATCAGTCTTGCTTAATATTTTCATTTCATTAATGACCTTGGAACAAGTAATAAAAATGTGCTGATGACTCATGATTGCTAAGGTGTTGCCTGCATGCTAGAATATCAATGTACGTAATGCATGGGATGGTGCTAAGAGACTGAAAACTAGAATTGGAATGAAATGTAATAATACAAAGCCAATCATGAACTTAAGGATTAATTACAATAGTATCCTGTACAAACTAGGCAAAGTTGAAAAACTGCAAGAGCAAGACCTTCATTTATTAGTTCATCACAAGATGCCTGTGAGTAATGATTGTGATAACATGAAAAGCAGACCAAGAAGTGTATTGAGAAGCGTATTTGTGTGACAGATAAGGAAATGTTTATATCACTCTGTAAAGCTGTTGGTTTCTGTCCCATATAGCAGAATCCAGAAAGAAACAACTACAGAGAACATATTCTACAAGGTTAAAGGAAGGGAAGACCATAGAGTACAGGAGGTCAAAAGAGGGGTTAGTTTGACACAAGTAGGCAATGTCTTGAATTCATGTGAGAACAATCATATTTCCATACATCAGTGCAGATAAGAATGTGGAGAAGGAAACATACTGGTTAGCACAGGGATATGAGTTAACTGTATGAATTTAGGATTGATAGAGGAAATTTTGACTATTAGTATGTTCATGGAAAAGCAACCTAGTGGGACTTTTGGAAAGAAGAAAATATGGTTAAACAGTTGTAAATGAGGATTAGATAGAAGGGTTGTTTTTCATATCAGGGGACACAGCATAACGAATCAGGGACAGTCCCTTTGTGTGTTTCTATCTTTTTCTAAAAGAGAATCCACTCAATTACTGCAGAATTGAATTTTGTACCTTTGAAAATGAATATGAACCCCATTATACAAACTCAGTCTTTACTCAGTGCTTGCAGTGGACATCAATACAAATGTATGCACAAATTAAGTGAAATATAAAAAGAGAGGTGAGAAGGAGCATAGCAGTTCACAGATGTTGCAACTTGTAGGAAATTATTTCCCAGGGTCTGCCCCAGCTTTTGCAGTTTGACTTATATTCTTTTTCGAGCGGCTAAACTACATACAGATTCTAGCACAACAGAGTACAATTTTTTCTTACGATCTGTGTGTGTGTGTAGGGTTTGGCTGTTTTTCGTTGCCTGTGTTTTGTGTTTGGTTTTTGGGGTTTTTATAACAGAATAGTATATATGACTATTCTGGAGCTACTTCCAATATCAAATCACTTCACCGCTTAGGAAATTTAGTTATTTTAAGTGGATGCCTACTGCATTGGCCTAAGCACTAAAACTGGAGTCAGATTTTCTAGAAAATTGCTCCACTTTTCTGAATACAACCCACACACTTATTGTTGCCCAGAGAAACATAGTTGCTTATCTATCAGACTGTATGAGTCAGGTAGGAAAATGCATGACTCAGAATCATGACTATACACACCCCACTATCTAAACAGCTGAACAATGAACTACAGCTTTCACATTCTGTGGCAGTTTTGAAATTCACATCTTAGATTCATGAACCACAGTATATTATGGAGTTATTTAATAATAACTCTAGTATGTCCATAAGTACTATACTGGAAAAAAAGGATCACATTGTAATATAATTTTAAGTATAACTCAAAGAATTATTCTCTAATATGGCATAGTCACTTGGATATAAAATCCCAGTGTTTTTGGATCCAGTTGTTCTACTCAAACAGAATTTCATCTAAAGTTAGTCACTGGGATCAGTCTCCATGCTTACAAATACTATAGACAGCTCCATAAATGTAATGGCTTTGATTTTTGTTAGTGATGTTTTTTTAAAATAAAACTTATTTAACTTTTTTCCCTCATATGGCATATTCCTCGTCAGTAGAGTGGTGAAGTGGATGAGAAATGGTGGTATAATACAGGCAAAAATATATTGCCATTTCAATGAAAAATGACATGTGCCAGCTTTGAACATAGCTAGACCAATTTATGGATAGAAATAAAATGCATTCTCCCACCCCTAGGGTTTTCTTTTTTTCCACCTATTTGATTTAACCTCATCTAAAACTCTGTGTACAGCTGAATCAATCATTGTTAAGATTATTTTGCTAGTGCAAAATACACTTGTTATTGCTTTAACATTTGTGGTTTTAAAACTCTTGAGCTTTTTTCATAGTACCGGCAGAACAAAAAAATCAATGATACCCAGTATTTTCCCATTTTTTTACTATTGTCCCTAAATACGTATAACACATTAAAATATACATTCATGCAATATACAAAATGAGGATACACATTCCTATTATAAAAATAGATAAAATACTTGAAAGTAGCTTTTTGAAAAATAAAATTATATATTCACTATCATTAGAAATTTCTTAGCTTAGATAAATGCATATGGAGTTATATTCCCAACTTCCCAACCTTAAATTAATTCAGGTTAGTAGTATTTGCCAACACTTGTTTTCCCTTTTAAAGTGAAAATTTAATTCACTGTTATTTTCCTTTTTATACTACTGCTTAACGGTGGGGGGAAAAACCCAACCAAAAACCCCAACAAAACTCTTTAAATATTAGTTACTTCTAAGAAGGCTACAAATCTGCATTAGGGTGGGGAAGGGGAAATGAATTCACAAAGCAGAGAAACATGTACTTTCTTATAGGATAATCCAGGGTCCAGATATGCATCTAAGTATTGCCATATTTAATAGAACTATTTGCATAATGGAAATCTTTACAGAAAGGCTTTGCCTGGTTGGTTGGTTTCTTGGTTTTGTTCTGGTAAAAAAGGGCATGGAAGGGAAGGGCATGGAAGGGCAGGGAAGGGCAGGGAAGGGCAGGGAAGGGAAGGGCAGGGAAGGGCAGGGAAGGGAAGGGAAGGGAAGGGAAGGGAAGGGAAGGGAAGGGAAGGGAAGGGAAGGGAAGGGAAGGGAAGGGAAGGGAAGGGAAGGGAAGGGAAGGGAAGGGAAGGGAAGGGAAAAGGAGAGCAGGGGAGGGAAGGGGAGAGGAGAAGTAAAACAAAAAAGGAAAAAGGAAAAGGAGAGGAAAAAGCAAGACAAGGTAAGGCAAGGTCCCAAATATTCTCTTTAGTTCTTACTTTGACCCTCCTTTATAAATGATCAATTTCAGAAGGCAGACTGGAAGATTACTGGAAACATCTCTTTAGAGATGTAAACTGACACACTGATTTATGTCTGACAATGAAGTGGAGAAACTTGAGAAGAATTATGAAGATGTGTAAACAAGCTTGACTGGAATTATGAAGGGTTTTTTTTTTTGATGTCATGAGATACACACATTATAATGGAAAGTTTAGATCTAAGTGATTTTGAAAATCCTAATAGACCGGATGTCTATCTTCTGATATTAAACAGTTGACCAGTTAGTATCAGATACTGATTATGGCGTACAAATTAAGCCCAGGCTTCTGGCTAAATGTGTTAAAATTATGTGGAAATATTGTGTTACAGTGTTACTGAAAGCAAAGAAAAATAATACAGGAATGTTGTCTGAAGTTTAGATTGGCACAATTATGTGGAAAAAGATGATCAAAGAGTTAAAACTCTGCAAAATGCTCAGCACATAATTCATAATATGGTATTTGCCTGACTTAATACTTAAACACATACTTAGGATCATATTTAAATGAAATCACAAAGTGTTGTCTGCCTTTTTGCCAAATACACACTGAAAAGCCAATAGCAGCATGATACCCAGGTTTAACTTGGACCTGTGTGAAATTTTGACTTTTTAGGTTTGGACAGACTTCAAATATCAGCATCCAATATGAAGGAATACCCCTGGTATTGCACACCCTCTTAGAGCAAAAATACAGAAAAAGGTGGTCTTGAGGACCCTTGCAAAGCAAAATCCAGCCCAGTACATAGTTTTCTCTAACACAGAGAGTTTACATAGTCTGAGCTGGAATAGTACTTAGAAATAAAAATAATTACACTGATGATGATAGGGAGATCAGAAGTGGGGAGTGTGTGCATGCAAGGAACCAAATAGATGGAAGGATTCAGGCAGGTTCTGTAACTGACAAAATTAAGTGTAAGCTAGGACTGTAGAAAAGAAACTGAATTATTGAAACTGAATTGTAGAACCAATTTAGATGGAGTATCAGTGTCTTTAAGAAAAAGATTCTTCCATATGGAAATGAGAGGAAACAATCAGGTAAAATAACAATTGCAAACTGAGCTTTACAGTTCATAATATAAGAAGAGAAGCATACTTCCAGACAAAACCTAAATATTTGAAGATATTCCAGTTTGAGAAGTAGGATGATATAATGATAAAGGAATATAAGAAAAGGAGATGGCAGACCAGAGCTGCTGTTTTTTTCACAAGGTCATTTTAAATAAAATAATAAAAAAAAAACCCAACCCAGGAAAATTCTACATTGAAAAAAATAAAGAATATATATATTTCACTTGATTGATATTAGGTTGTGGAATGCATTGCTATTGACTGAGAGAACAGAAACTTTGCAGGATTTAGAACACAATGATTGGATAAAAAGGATATATAGAGTAAAACTTTGGAAACATCATGCTTCTGAGCACAAGTCCTTCTCCAGATAATAATAGGAAAAAAGATACAATTGTGTCAAAAGGCATTGGAAATAAATTGTCACACATATCTAATGGTTGGGAGTTAAGTATCTTTCCATAATATAACTACATATTATACATGGTGGGATTCCTGTCCTTTGTGGTACAGCAATTTTTCAGTCCATCTGTGTTGAATTTTGGCTCTCCTCTACTGCTGACATGATTGGATTTGAACTTTCTTCTCCCCAAATATGCAAGGGAATATTTTTTCAGGAATATTGAGGGAACTGAGAAAAGAATACACACATGAAAAGCATAAAAATTAATTGAGTACAAGTATGTATTTTTCAAAAGCTAGCTTAATCAGAAGTTGGATACGGTTGTCTTGATACAGTCCTGAGGGAGATACAATACATAAATTACAGTACTGACTGATGGAGGGACCTTTAAAGAACAAATCCTGTTTTTCTAAACCTAGAAAAGAAAAAAATTATCTACTGTTGGCCTATACCAAGAAAAACAAATGACAGTGGTCTATGCCAAATCAGACACAATCTTTTGAGAGTGTCATTCAATTCTTTCAGCAATAGTGAATAATACTCACCAATAATCTCACTTTTCTTCAATTTCCTTCCAGAGTGTGTGTTTCCATGTAAAAGCATAAAGGAATTCTTGCATCAACTAAATTGAGATCATGGGAGAGGTGTAACAGATTTAGATACTTTAACAGTAGAGATTTAATGAGCACTCAAATCCTGTTGGAAATTCATGTTATTTGTCTATGCCTAAGGTTCATTTAAAAGTTCTTCTGACAATGTCTTCTTCCCTTGATGACACTAACATGTGAACAAATATTTTCTCTGTAAATGTACTAATTGCAGTTTGTAAATTGACGAAAGACAGAAATAATTATTGTTTACTGTTTCAAGTAGAAAATGTACATAGGTTTGTTTGTTTAAGGGTATTTTACAAGCTCCAGGTGCTCTATAGAATCACCTCAGCTATAACTGCAAATGATAGTGATGGAAAATATTAACAAATTTAAAGTGTCAATAAATCAAAGAAGCAAACCAACACTCCTCAAACCGCCCAAAAAACCTTACTGAATATTTTTTTTCCCACACCCAGGAAGTCAAGCTGTTTACAAATAATGAGTGTGACATTAACTGTTTTTATACGACTAAATTAATCTGCATAGCAATCCATTTCATATTAAGGGAGAAGAAAGAAGTCTTGTGATCTAGTTTTGGAACATAACTGGCCCTAAATATGCAAAAAAATTATAATGCTACTGACTTACATAACACTATAACTGATCCCTAAAGCTGATTAGAATTTGACTTGCAGCATACAAGAAAAATAAAAAAAGATTGGTCAAATTAAGAAACAGAATAATAATTTACATTTGATGGTATTTTTATGCTGAAAATATACTTCCAAAATTGTACATCTGATCTATTTTATATTTTTAAATATTTTAAAGCCCTTTATCCCAATGTGATATAATTCTTAAGCTAAACATTTGTACGTGGCATGTCATACAGCTCGTGCTTTCTGCACTTAAAACATTTCCATTCATGTCAGAAATTCTTTAAAATAATTGCAATATTCAGAGTATTTCACTGTTTGGTTAGCTTGAACTATCTACCCTGGTTTATCATGAGATTCAACTTTTCAGTGGATGTCTCAAAGATTAAGCACAGTTAACTTCTTTGAAAACAATCAAACAGGAAAAGACAGATGGGGCAAGGTTGCTGTGCTAGTTTATCTTTTGTAAGATACATAGGAAAGATGTGTGTCAGGTTCCCCAACTGACAGAAACTCTTAGGTGGTGCTTTCACCATATTAAACAGCAGAGCACTGCTTGCAAGACTGGGGCACAGGAAATCAGGTTTATTGTGATTTTTATATTTTTGAATGAGACCAATTACTAAGCTTGCACTGGTTACCCATAATAGCCTGAAATGTGCCTTGAGCGTGTGCCATGCCTTGTGCAAGCATGGTGTGATGTCTAAATGCACATTATATATTACCTGGTATTTCTATTCTTCATGTTCCATGGCTCTATCAACCACAGACATCTGTGGCTGCTCTCACAGTTTATCATTACCTCTTGTTACCAAGGCCTTGTTGCTGGTCATTCGTATTACAACCCCTTGGATCTTCCCCAGTGTAACCTTTCCATCTTTCCTGGTTGACCACAAAGCTAAACCTCATAAAAATAGCCTTCTGAGAGATCTTTATGCAGTCTGTCTTCCATCACCTAACCACATATCTTATGCATTTAAATCATTGGGATTTTTCTCGTATTTATGATATAGTGTTAGCACTGTATTTGGCTGAATGCCCAGCGGAAAGTACTTGATCCAGTGTGCATTTTATTCTCTTCCTCTCTGTTCTATCTGAGGAGTAAGCTGATATAACAGTTGGAGGTTTATAGGCCATAATGAGGAAAGAGATGGCACGATTATATTTATGTTCCATATTGTCACTCTTTTTAAAGACTGGCCATAATACTACCTCCTTCTATTTCTTTGGATTTTTTTCAAACCTCTTAACCAACAGGATAATTTTGTATCATCTTTGTCTTAGTGTATCCCCACCTGTTTTTGATACTTTAGAGGGAGCATTGCCAGCCCCTTCTGCTTTGTTTTTCCTGAATGTCCTTGTTGCTCCTTGATTTTTCTTTTCAAAAATTGAGTTCTTTCCCAAGCGAGCCAGCTGTCTGAAAAAGTGTCTGTTTGTAAGTCACTTCTACCATGATCCCATTTAAAGAAAACTTATCAGATAGCTATATATCCAGCTTTATGGCATTTTTCAGATTTCTCAGGCAGAATGCAGATCTAATACTGGAAGTATTTAAGGGGTTGAAACAACAGGCAAAGCCTAGAATTAGATACTGTTATGGTAAGGGAACGGCAGTAGTTTCTTAGAGATTCCCAGATTTCTATCACCTCTGGAAGTTAGGTTGCCATGTGTGCTTCCTGACCAGGCAACCAACTTTTTGTTACTGAGCTCTAGTTTTTTGAGCTCTACAGATGGCTGTGTCATGCTCTCCACAAGATACCTGGTACCTTCTGCTTCATCTTCTCTGATCCCTTGAAAATCTGAAAATGCGCATTTAGCTTAAAAAATTCAAAATAACATTGGTTTCAAAGTGAAAACTTTCCCCCTTCTTGTCATTCTGTGGATAGGTGGGAGGTAAACAATAGCTTCGTCTTTGTACATGGGCTTTTACCCTCCCATTTTAAAAAATCCTCAAAATACAGTACTAGTGACACTGTGTTAAATCAGTAGAGCACTACCACTTTAAAAGATAATGGTCTTTTCTTGTTTCCTAAGGCCAGAATTCCAGTCTACTGCAGCAACACACATTTGGCTAACTTCCTAGCATAAAATTCCAAGGTAGCTAATATTTATTACATTTTTTTGACATTTCAAGGATGTAGTTAAAAGGCGGAGTCTAAGAACATTTCTTCATCCTCATTTGGGGTATGTGTGCCCTGGTCAAGTTCTGACTATGTATTGGGATGAGGCTCGGGGGCTTGGGATGTCCTTTCTCTCTCCCTATACCTTGTTCTCCATTGAGAGGCAATTCAGGTGTGCAAACACACCAGGTACCACTGCATGTTGCACCACCTCCCAGACCTGGATCGAATTTTCAGCAAAATACAGCTGCCACAGAGGTTTTGAAACAGTATGGTATTTCCCCATTAAAGTCCCATTCCTAAAATTGATTTTGTGGTGTGAATAAACCAAAATTTCATGCTGTTTCCTTTATACGTAAAGGATCAGTGAAATCTTGTATGAAGTTTTTTGAATATTCTTTCTGACATACATAGATTCTAAATAGAAATTATTGTTTATATAAGGGGTTCTTTTTAACATGCATGAACCAATTTTTATGTACTATTTTTGTGTCTGTCTACAAGAATGACATTTATAAGCAAATAACCCCAAACCTAAAGCATATATATTTGGAGCTTGTGTTTTCATTTCATGTACTTATGGCTAGAAGGCTCAGTACTGGCATGGTGTGTAGTCTCTCTAATACATGCTGAAGAACTGGAAATAGTTTTAAAAAATAATAAAATGACAGATGACTTAATTTTTAATTTATTTGTATATTAGTCATTAGCCATTGAAAAATGTTATTATTTAAAATGTTAAATTGATGTAACTTGGATATTTATTTTTTAAATTCTATACTTTATAGATTTACCAAACATGTTCAGATTTTAAATAGTCACTGGCAATTTTTTCAATGTCTGAGGGAATTTTTCCTGAATTGTCACAAAAAAAAAAAAAAGAAAAAGAAAAAAAAGAGTAAGAATCACAGTTACAGAAAGAAATAAGTCTTGATGTATATTTTTTTTCCGTACACATTAGCTGACACTGCATAAGATTAAATAATTGATTTTCTTAGAAAAACACTTGTGATCTTTTTAAAAGAAAAAGAGACAATGCGCATAGTATTACATTTAGGATTATTCTGTTAAGTCATTATTAATGAAGTTCTGAAATAAATTGAATCAACAAGAAAAGGAGGGAGTGTACATGGGTTAATTTTCTTTTAAATTCAGCTAATTGATTTTAGTACTGTCACAGCAAACCCATTATTCCATCACATAGAATGATATTTTGTCTTTGATTTAATTTGTGAGGAAGTGAACAACAGTGGGAGCTATATCAGTTGTCTATACATACGACTGCCATTCAATCAGCTGTTTTAACCACACTGCACATTTTTAATTATTTACAAAGACTTTAGTCTTCCACTGCTACAGTGTAAAAAGATGCAGATGTAAGAGCTTTTGTTATAGATGGCAGAACTCCACCTTATTAGATAACCAGTTTTTCTTTCTCCCTACCTTCAGAATGTCAAAAAAAGCTGAAGCAAACATTCGGCTCAGTTGTGCTGGTTGTGTGATTTATAACCTCATTTAACAAGTATGATTTAGTTGTATCTGCTGAAAGATCCCCACCCTAGCCCAAAGACATTAATGTCAGCTTAAAACTCTGGCAGTATATAAACTACATGGATATAGTCACAACTTGTTGTCCCAGACCTTATTAATCCTCAAGCTATTTGAATTTAAAAGCTGCTTTTGACATGGAAGCCACTGTAAATCTGCGCTCCCTGAATTTCCAGTGACACTTCAGGGTGACATTTTGATTTTTTATTTTAAGGAATTATCTCTGTTCTTGCTTAATCTCATTACCTGTTATGAAGGCATTATTTTGCCTCATACCATATATGTAGTTTACTACAAATTTTTGTGTCATTGTTCTGCCAAAGCCATCATCCATAAGGGATTTTCCTAGTGAACTAGTATCAAAATATAGACAAGATTACCATTAATTTAGAGCTGGCATCTTGAAAGCCTCAGGGGTCTTTTGTATTAAGCCTCTTTGTTTTGCAAAGCTACCAGCATGAAGCTATGAATGACATTAACAATTTGTATCCCTTGCAAAATAAAAAAAATCACTTGATTGTTTTCAGAGTAAACTTATTCCATTGCAGCTGATACCAGCTTCTTTCTTCCCTACTGCACATCTACTTTTGTATTTTCTGACATTGTATCCCAGCAGGAAAAGGAGACAATTCAAAACCACTTAAGAAGTAAGACTGATCTTGCCTCAGAAACAGTAGAAATTATCATGCTTCAGAAACAGCACTTTAAGAATCCTACCTTTTTTTCCCTCCAGAAATGTACATATGTACACATGTAACTTTAAACACATCATTAATCCCAATTCCTTCAGCGGGTCTATTTTGTATTTAATATTATTTTAAAGAGTTTTACTGGACTGGGGGCACAGAATGATAATACAGTATTTCCTTCAATGAAAATAGATACTTATTTTTGTAACTGGAATGCCCAGGGCACAAGAAAGTGTTTTATATTTTTTATATTTCCTCATCTGTACTTGGCATGCAGTGTTATACATGACAATGAAACACAGGTTAATTAATAATATAAAGGTGTAGCAACATAAGTGTTTCTTCCATAAGGCAACACGAGACACTAGAAAAAAATATCACAAGATAGTCAAAGCTCTCTAGGAAGAATAAATTAGAAAAAAAAAAAAAAGTTTAAAATGAGACAACAGATGTGTCAGAGACCAGTCAGAAGATACTGACACGATTTATTTCTGAGGCATAAAATGATATGACAGCTTGGGCTGCCAACCTCAGATACCAGGTAAGAAATTAATTTACAGTTTTGAGGTTAGGACTATGTCATGAAACTCAGAGAAGGATTCAGTAGGCATTAAGGCTATTAGAAAGATACCTTTTACACTGTCCGAGCTCCTCTTTCTTCAGTTTGTTGCCATGTGAGATGTTCCTTTCTGTCATGTGAAGGCTTCAGTTGAAGTTCACATGATCACGCTGCTCTACCACAAGAGACAACAGCATATGAAACTGAGTTGTGAAGTGATACCAACTCAATTGCTTCCCAAACAACACCCAAGCCCCCATTTCTATTGTGTCTGTTTTGGTCCAGCTATTACTTAGAACTGGTAAACGACATTATATCTGCTCTTGCAATAAGGACAAATGGATTACCACACAGGAATGTGTGTAGCTACCTCACAGGGACAGTGTGATTACTCGTAATGTAATGTTTTACATGCTAGATCCTTCAGCAGCTGCTCTGCGGAAAGCAAAATAAAAATATACCATGGCTGTTTTAAGTGAACATAGGGAATCAGGAAGTAAATTTTTCAACAATAGATTTTATAAGAACTCACTAAATTGTGAGAAGACTAAATTAGTTATTGTTCTTAACTTATTCAGAATATGTGAAGAGTGATAGTGATAAAGACAGATCATTAATTTTATAACAAACATCTATTGCAGTTCTCTTCTGAAGAAGGAATAAACTAAATAGATAAGGACTGCCTCTGTTTGCCAGGAGAAATAACCACTCTTCCTCCAGCTATACAAATATTGTCCAGTGACTGAGCCGGCAAGAACATCTCAGCAATCCCAATGTTCCCTTTTACAGACACAGAGGTTCTGAGTGTTGCAGAGGTTGCAGCGTTCACTAGGCTGAAAAGTACAAGCCCAACATCTATCCCTGGCCTCTGTGCACTGTGAAGTGCATGTGCAACTGCTTAAAAAAGCTCAGTACTTCAGGGATAAAGACATTTTGAATTCAGATACACAGGCACTGGGCTTGGTTGTCATGGTGCTCTCAGCCACTGACCAAAATCCTCCTTTGTCTCATTCTTCCAAAAGCAAATGTAACTTTGTAAAGGTTTCAAAATCCTCTGTAATAAAAAAAAATATTATGGTATTTACCAGGTATTTACAAAATTAAGTATGTGTTTGCTTCTACTTCATATAAAGAATAGATGCTAAGGTCATTAGAAGTGTATCCTATTTTACACTTATATTCAATGACTCTATGAAATAAATATGTTTTGTCTCCAAGAAAATTAATTGAGATCATTTAGAGCTATATATTGTGGATCTGAAAATTTGTATGTTGAGCTTTGATGAAGAGGCTGTCTAGCTTTTCTGCCACATATCAAAAGCAGCTAGGTATTAAAATTTCAAACTTCAGTGTAGCTAATCTTTCTTCAGAAGTTGAGATTAGCAAATAAATAAGCCTGATTTAATATTATCTGAGACTAGGTCATTAACTTGCTGGGCCTGAAACATGGTGAGAACCAGCTTTTTAGAAGATGATCTTTTAATAAATATAATTATTTTCTTAGGAATAAAATTACAGTGTTTTTTTAAAAGATAATTACTTGGCAACAATATCAGAAATTAAAAATCCCTGAAAGGTTTTTCTAAACTAAAATCCCAGTCATACTTTACAGAATGGATAATTGGAACATATATAATACAGATGATCAGCTGTTGGTGAAAGTCAGCATGTTTTAGGCTCTGGAAAGTAAGTCTGGGGATGCTAAGGCCTGGAGTAATAGCTTGGTGGTTCTGAAGGTACTGGCAAAATTCTGGATTGAATAAAGATTGCCACTTTATGCTGAATTTTCTTGTGGTTCATTGGACCCTTACACTGCAACCGCCTTCCTTGCCAATTAGGTAGACACAGCAATATATTTTTTTTGTGGGGAGATATTTGGTTTTCAGTTGAAAATCATTATGAAGATGGACAGTATCAATTAATAGAAGTTTAATTGCAAACTGATTCAATATACCTCCTGAATAGACTGCCATTGATTCCACAGAGAATTTTCTCGGCAAATCCAAAATATATCATTCCTGGAAAACGGCATAAACTCTGGACAATTTGGGGATCGAAAACACTGTGAGAGTGAAGCAGATGTACCCACTGAATCTGCTATAGCTGCATGTATCTCAGCAAGTATGCTGAAAGAGGAATGTGTCACCGGTTAGTGAAAAGCACCTTCCCACGCCATTAGTGCTCTGCAAGGATGTGTAGCACGCTATCTCTGGAGATACATGCTTTGCGCAATAATTGACAGACTGAGAAAAGACCATGCGAGTCATATAATCTGATTTTCTATGTGATGGACAGTTCAGTTTGTTTGTTAGTCTGCCATATGAATATTATGACACATGAAGAGGAGAGGAAGTGAAGATGGTGGTAGTGTCTTGGGGGAGGGAGGTGGCATGGCTCCTGCTCTTAGCAGCTGGTGAGTGTGTGGGAAAGAGGCAGTGCTCCTAACCTGCAACAGGCAAGTGAGGAGAGCCTGGAGCCTCAAACAGGGCAGAGTCTGAAGAATCATGTTTCTAAAAGGGTGGAGAACAAAACTTGGGAACCACAAGGGAGATAACAGTCTTCAGCAAACAAGTAAGCTATTGAGTTGACTGAAAGTAAGCCTGGATGAAAGGATATGCTTCAAAACGATACAGCTGTGAGAAGATTGCTTTATGGTCCTTTTTTAATTTTTAATCCTTTTTACTTAGGAATTTTTAATTTTCTGTTCTGAAGAAAGTTAATTCTTCCAGTTTACATCCTAATAAGATCTGTGGGTTTATTTTTAAGTCTTTCTACCTTGGGGACCTTCAGGACTTCAGAAATAAGGAAAAGAACGAGGCAGATGGTGCCAGGCTCTTACTAGTTCTGGGTCCCACCATATTCTGCATTGTCCAAGATGATTGTCCACTCTTCCTTGATTTTCTTTATTTCTAGTATTTCAAACAGAGTTATCCAATGAATTTTGAATCTGAAGCTCAAGCTACTATTTTTTAGTGAATGTGAAATATTGAATATGAAAAACCCTGAAAAAATTGTTGTTTTCAGTTCCTTAACTTTGTTGGAAAATCAGGTTTGAAAAATTGGCATGTACCATTAAAAAATTTGAACAGTTTCAATTATTTTACTTGGCTGATTTTCATAATAATGGGTCAGTTAGATCCTGCACTTGTTCTGCTCTTCTTATCCACACTAAATTTAGATGTTATCCAGCATGAATAAAGGTGGGTGAAATATGGCCTTTGGTGATTATTTATAGGACTATCTTGCTTTTACTGTTACAAATATTCTGAACTTCCTGCTATAGTTATACAGTTCTTTCCTCAAATCCAAAACACTGGAGTTTTTTTTAATTTATAAATTTTAAGACAGTACATAATTAATTTCTTCTATTTGATCTTCTTCCTCTAGACTACCCAGTATCTTCTCTTTTCTCTTTTTTTTTTAATGTGTTCAATTAATTTAGTCAGTTTGCCATAAATACAAATTTGTAGATGCTTGCACCTGCTTTTCTTAGGCACTCAAGCTACCTAAAACTTGAGACTGTAGATTAGACCCACTTTTTTTTTAGTTTACTTGGAGATGCACAATTCAATCCAAAAGACTAGACCTTTCAAGAGATCAGCTTTAGGGGTTTCTATTCCGCCAAGCTCAGGTCTGAGCCATAACCATGTTTAAACTGTAGTTTAATTTTGCTCTGCAGTTCACTGCCTGAGATGCATAGAGCTTCTGTAATGATTAAACTGAAGTAAAAGACTGAGGTGAGCTTCAGCTTAGCTGTTCTTAGTTAAGATAAATGTTCAAATAAGGAGTATGTATTTGTTTTCTGTTGTATGCAAGAAAAATGTCCAGACTGGTCTGGCCTTACTGTGCTACATACAAAAGAAAAAAAATGCCAGTAAAATATTCTGTTAGGACTTGAAGTATTCACAGACATATTATCATAAAATTTTCTCATTTAGGAAGAGAATTTTGCTACCTCTCCTGTGGTTCATAACAAAGCTTTCCAGTCCCTACTAAGTCATTTCTGACTTTATTTTAGCAAGCTACTTCTTATGTCTTTCTTCAAAGACTAAGTGTATTTCACATAGGAAAACTGACTACATCATCTTGTGCTGATCAATAGGATATCCTAATTTCTGAAATGAAAGGTCACAGACTCTTAAACAGCTTTCACCTGGCTGTGTGACATTACAGTATCCTTATAATGCAGCAGTTCGTATTACTGCTGCCTGGCAAGATGGTGACAAGTGACCAAAGCCCTACAGTAAAAGCTGATGTAAGATTTTTCCTTTGAATATTTGAGGAGATAGGCAATTTTCTAAAGTACCATTTTAATATTTGCTTTTACTATTGGGAAATACATTAACATTTTGGTAGGCAATTTAGCTGCTATGCTGTGTGTGGAAGCAAGTATTTATTGAAGTTGCTGTGTATCCAATAACTGGAATTTGTGACAGCATCAATTTGTTTATGTTTTTTACTGCATCAAAGTCTGTTTATTCTTGTTATGTTTCTTTAAATTAGTAACAAATCCCCTGTCATTTTAAGACTTTTCCTGCAGTGAGGTAAACATGGATGAAGCCTGACATGCAATGAAACTAGCAAATGTATTTGAGCTTTTTTTATTGTTTCAGTAAGGATTTGAGCAGAACTTGAGTTGTAGAAGGATTCTACATACCCATTGAGTGTTTATCTCAGCATGACCCAGACACTGTTATTTTCGTTTGTGGGAGAACGTGTCAGCCTACTCTGTAAAAAGAAACTTCCAAGTTTCAGTACAGCCTGGTCAAGAAAAATACAAAATATTTTCAAAAATCGAAGTCAAAATCCCACAATATTAATTCCATAAGCTTATTAGAAAGGGAGGGAATGCCATTCTTCCTATGATTTTAAATATGTTCTTACCCATCTTTCCATCAATGTGATGGTGATGACACTTAGACATAACTGATTTGTAAACGGTAAGAAAGAGATATTTGGAAGTCTTAAAACAATGAAGAAATACCCAGTGGAGGGAAATGAAGGTGAAGATGGAACTGGTGTCTAAACCAGTGTGAAATGAGGAGCCTGCAGGCCACCTTCTTTGTGATTTTAAACACAGCCAGACAAATAATAAAACTATGCCTTATGTGAGTAGATACACTTGTGAAGTATTTTGGTTTTCTTCTTCAGATCTTGGCAGAATGTGTCGCATAATAGTGATGTACTGATAGTCTCTTGAGATACACTTGGTAGGCATTTAAGTCCTGAAAATGGACATTACTAAACTTGCAATTATTGCAGCCAAGTATCACAAGGAACCATTATACAGTAGAAAAGAATTCATGTTTCAAAACAATTTTGAGGATCAAATAACAGAACAATTATTCTTTACTCTAGACTAGCTGAGAGAGAACCATGGCTAAGACAGGCAGCAACACGAGCATTGTCTGAGTGTCAAGAAGGAGAGCTGTGGATCAACATGTGCTCGGGACTCCACAAACATAACATTGTAGCTCCCTTTATTTCCAGGAGAAGAATAAGGAGAGTGTTAGGACAGAGAAAATGCCTTTCTCAAAATGGGCAGGACAGATCTTTTCATGTACCTTGACTTTATTAGAGTCCAGTGTATGGCTTTTGGTGCACTATGGGGTTATGTGCCAGGTGCATGTTAGTCATGATGGAGAAGGGTACAGGATGAGAGGTCACCATGGCTGGTGGATGTGCCTTTTGGCATGGCCTTTGCTGCTTTTGCAATTGCTGGTGTTGTGTAGCCCATTAGCTTCATAAACCTGCAACCCAGACCTATCCAGTAGGCATATCACAGAAGCTGAATGCATGGCTGTGAATGGAAAAGAGTGGCATCACAGAGCTGCTGATGCTTGGTGGACAGAGACCGTAGGGGAGAGGTGGAATGCACAGGTACTGTATTAAGTGTGTGAGACTCGTCATACCTATTCTAAAAAAAGGACTTTGAGTCAGGGACATGTCTACACAAAAACAGAGTCACACATCCGCTTGGGTCTGAGCATAGGGAAAGTAGGCAGCTATCCTAAAAGATGGGGAATGGTAGGAAATTTACAAAAGAAGACTACAGACCTAGGCTAAACACCTATTTTACCTGTTCCTGAGCCCCAGAAAAATAATGTTATGGAAGTGGCCACTGGTATTTCTTCCTCAGGAAGAAGTGGAGTGAGTATGGCAGATGTTGCTGCTGCTGTAAGGACAAGGAGGATAAGGATAGCTACTGTGACCTTACAGCAGTTACTGTACCAAGCTTACTTGCCAGTCCTGTGCTTTCTGAGGATGACTGAGTCAACTTGTTTCTCTAAGGTTCTGCCTCAGCTCTATGACTACCCCCCTTCTCCCCCTCCTCCTTCTCCTCCTCCTCCCTCTCCTCCTCACTACAAGCTTCATCACCCTCTCATTAATTTCTTAAATTTTTCTTTTAAATAGAACCAAATGCACACATGAATAGCACATGTTATATAGTGACAGTCAATTAAAATATACTTTACAAATATCTGAGTCTTACTTATATACCATACCCACTTATCATGGCAAAACAGCATACAAAAGAAAAACAACAGTAAGTAGCTACAAGAAGTGACTAGTGAAAAACAACACAGATGAGAAACCAAAGGGCCTGACCAGGAGCTACCTTTTATGGAGAGCAGCTGTTTTAACACCTTTGAGAAAATTCAACCTGGCCCCAGTGCACCTACTCCTTCCATGAGCCAGACCCTGCGCACAAGCTCTGTGGTGCAGGGCAGGGCGGTACACAGGCAGAGGAACCACGCAGCTACTTGCCTTACGGCTGCAGTCACAGCCACCCAGCAAGCAGTCATGAGACCTGTCTTTCCTGCCAAGAATTCTGGATTTCTATAGCAAAATGACTACTGTCATTCACACAATTGCAGTGTTCAGACAGTGATGTTTAGCTTATTCTGTTTTGCTCTTTACAAGAAATAATTCTTCTACCAGCTTTGATAATGCTATGAGAATAACACACAATTTTAAAACCAGTTTTATTTTTTTCTTGTCTAAGTAAATAAAAAAGAAAGCAGAGGAAGCAATCCACATTAGCCTCAGTGAAAGGAAAGGTAGTTCAGATACTGGAAGGGGAGCCATTCTAGTCTGCTGTTTAATAAGGTTGGGGCTTCACACTTTGGGTACATGTAGCAATTTTTTTTGTCATGTGTGCTACAATTTCTAAATGTGCCTTCATTAAAACTTTCCCAGATGGGGATTAAGGGAGTGTAATTTGTCAGTGAACCAGAAATCAGTGCAGGGGTTGTGGTTCAAGCTGATAAGGCCTTGGAGGAAATTCCCTCCTACTGTTAGGAAAACTGGAAAGCGGAAACCTGAAGTATGACTGCTTTAGCTGATAAGAGAAAAATAAAATTATCTTAAACTAAGGAGGGGTTTTTTTTCACTCTTTCTATTAGATTTATCAAGAGGAAAATATTGATACAATTTATCATTAAGCTGAAAGTTAAGTATAAGCAAAACTTTTTTTTTTGTTCATGCCAGCTGTATTAATTGACTTCTTAGATTATAAAGTATGACGTGACTAAATTGGTAAGTGGTATAAGCTGAGGCAGCATGAGTAAGATTTTAGTTTCCTTGTCATTCCTTTTAGACTTCTACTTAAAATGACTGCAAATTGCTCAAATGATGTTAATATGACCCTTCATCTGAAATAGAATTATTAAACACTTTGGCTTTATCAGCTGTGCTGTAGTTTGCAGTGTTTGGAAGACGTGCTGAAAGAGTTTTAACCAAAATGAGTAACAATGTTCCCTTCGATTTTTGTAGTCTAATTATCCAGTTTTCACTTATTTCATACCTGTGCTGCTGAAGGACTGAGGTAAAGGTTATCTCTGACTGTAAAGCTTATGTTACTATATGTGTAGGCTTACATAAATTCTGTGAAGGAAAGAAGCTGAAGCTCTGGTTGGCTGTTATGAAAACTGACTATTTTGTATTTGCTTGTGTGATTGATAGTTTTATAAACCTTTGCTTTTAAAGCTTACAGATTCTGATTGATGCTTTAAAATTGTCACTTGGCACACTGCTGCACCATGAAATACCTTTTCATTTGTGTATCCATCATAGGTTGGGAGGCTGGGACAGCAGTAGTCATTTATACTTGCTCGCTCACCTAAGTGGAGTGCCTTGGGCAACGAGTTTGCTTAGTCTGGGAGATGAAATTTCTTCCTTTTCTCTGCAAGGAGAGAGGAGATGGAAAGTGAAGTGCACGGGATAAGACAGAGATCTTGCCATAGATGAAAAAGGATCACTGAAAGCAAGAGTAGATGTTCAGGGAGGGGAAGGGGGAGACAAAGACACTGAGAAGACAATATGCTTGAACAGCAGAACTTATCAACAGCAGAAAGGATAAACCATGCACATCCTCCCTACGTGAAGACAGGAAGATCTGGTGAGCTCTCAGTGACACAAAGGCTACAACACAAAGCAGATTCAAATATATTTGATTTTCATATTTAATTGTATTTTATCTGCTTTGTATTTCATTCAAATAACAGTAAAGTGTTCAGTTCTGCTTCTGAGGTATGCAGCTTCAAAGGAATTTAATTGTAAACCAAAAGGCTCACACCTTCAGTGGTATTTTAGGAAGACTATATTTAAACTTTGGGTGGAGACAGGTGGAGAATATGACTGAAGAGTCTGTACTGAATGGAAACAAGTGCCTGGAGCATGGGTACAGGCTTTCAAGACAGAATGTAGGTGAACAGTTTTAATCTCAGGTATGTGCCTCTGGCTGTGTCTCAGGTTTGAGGACAGAATCCTGCCGGACCTCTGTTCAGAGCTGGGATATTCACACAGCCCAAGCCCCTGGCAAATGCTTATTCAGTGGCCAAGGTTAGATCAGACTCTGCAATGGACTGCTACACTTTGGTGCCTGTAATCAGTCAGCATTCATGGCACTGCATTCCTTAGCCAGTAGGAAGCAATGTGGATAATGGGGCCAGAAGCTTTAATCCAACCTGCTCATTTAGAAATAGAGTACATGAGGACTGGTTGAATTACACAGAAAGCCTTAAACAAGAAGAATGGTTTGCTCACAGGTCCTCTAGACAGCCCTGGAACTTTTTCTCAAAGCCATTCTTGGTTCTCTTAGCTTGGAACTTCCATGACTTTTCTGTCACTGTCCGTGGTGTTTGCAAGTGTTTCTCTCATGTACACTGAAGCAAAATTTATTGAAGTCTCTCTGCTGACAGTCCCAAATTGGCCTTGTACTGGGCTTTTTGGTTTGGATGGTGAATAGTGCTTTTGCTTTGGCTTAGAAATCTTTTTTTTTTTTCGGAATGACATTTCCATGTTACAACTGTTTCACTCAGAGATTTTTTTTTTTATTTTTTTTTGGCCAGTTAAAGGCATTTTTGTAAATACATACCAGCCTTTCTGGGCCATCCTACAAAATGAAGTTGAAAATTGTCCCTAAATACTCCATTAAAAAAATAAATAAATACAAGAATAACAGAACATTTTATAGTGTTTTAGTTTAAGAACATTTTTTACTTGGTAAAAAGTACTTACTTTTTGTAAGGTCATATTCTACATACATATTCATGTATGTGCTGCTCCTTTTATATGTAATGCAGGTTGGAATGTAAACTTTCTTCCTCATTCACAAAATTTACATGGTCTTTCAAGTGAATATAATGCAGGACATGCTGCTAACTACTAGGGAGGCAGTATTCTATAGGTATTTAAACTCAAAACATAAAAAAAAGAAAGTGGTAGATAAAAATACTAAATATAGAAAATAGTATATTTTTGGGGAAATGTTATTTGAAAATGAAGTTTTCCCTCCAAAATCTCTTACCAGTAAAATAAGCAGGTGGAGTCTGGAAGATAAAATGCCATTAGATTTTGATTAAGGATGATCTGCTGTATGTGTGGGTAGCTGCCACAAAGGGAGTCCCCTTCTCTCACTTTCCATTCCTTTCCTTTGCTCTAGATTTGGGAACTGTGGCTCTTCTGTGAGTTAGCTGAATGACCTGAGCACATGGAAAACTCTTTCTCTCTCTCTCTGCATCCCTCCCCACCCCTCAACCGACCCAACCCCATTTGATCAATGTGGCAAAGTGGATAAACTGGAGAAAAACACCCTGCCACCACTGAGAACTGACAAACCCCCTCAGTTAGACCCTTTCTCATTGAAAGACAGATAGTCTCAACTAGTACAAATTCAGAAAGCTACCTGACAGTTTAGACACTAGTTTTTCACCTATACAACTTCTTCTTTGTTGTGATTCCTGTCTGTGCTTCTTTTATTGCTACTGAACTGTGAAATGGAGGATTTGAAAAATATTTGTGTTACAGTAGGAGTTTGTAAACACAAAATTTGTACTATTTGTAGAACTGTGTACTTTATACTAGTAAACTTGGTTTTTTTTAATCACAGTATTACTCATATTGTCTTTTGAAGGGCTAAACTGCAGTTTGTTTTTTTGGGGGGGTGGGGGTGGGGCTTTTTTTAGGCTTTGGGATTACAAAGTAGCATTGCAATACTTCAGACTATCTGTCAGGGTGATTTAGGGAACTAGAATGAGAATAAGACTGTTAAACAAAATGTGGAAATGTAGAAACCTTATCCTCTAATTTGTGGAATATGCTCAAATGCATAGCATTCGTTTCCATTTTGTTGTTTGCTTAATTCCCTACTTAGATGTGTTGCAGTATCTTACATTCAGGTCAGCTGACAAGGGTAGGTTGGTATGGTAAACACACTGTGCAAGCACTGTAACGTGTGAAGAGTAATCCATTTTATTCAGGGCAAGCCTAGATTGTTTAACAGGAAAGGCAATGTGTACTGAGGTTGGTGCGATACCTTTCATAGCATTCCATAGTTTGTCGAAACTGTGTAATAAATGGCATACTCAGAAGAGGACAAAGAGCAGAAATGGGTTTTTCCCCTAATATCTGTATCACCAATAATAGGCACTGCCCCTCTTGACCTCCTTGGCTCAGCATCCAGCTGCAGTTTTCGGCATGTGAATATGGCTATGAAAAATGACCCAACATTGTTCTCCAAAGAGTTTGCATTGTTTGTCGTAGGCTTATTAAAGGCTGTCACCAGTTGTGTAGAGATCTGCTTGTTAAGCAGATAGATTTGTGCTACTATTATATTCTCTGGTTTCCCTGCAGACACACAAATAGGAATAAGTGTACTCAGTTTCTATACAAGTCAGTTTCTATACAAACATATATAGACCTGATTCCAGTCCCATTTATTCTTGTGATATCAAACACTGCTCATTTTAAGTGTTGTCATTCTCAAGAGCCAAATGAAGAATTTTTGTACAGATTAACGGTAGCAGAAAGGATAGAGATGTGGGATGTGTGGGGAAAGGAGTCATTTCCATTCAGCAAGCCTCCCACCGGCTGCTGAAAAGCTCTCTATATTGGGCTCAGGGAGTGCAGTGGAAAGAGTGAAGAAGATAGCTTCTCTATTTGCTTCAGCAGAAATGCATGACTCAGTTAATGCCAATCGACACTGATTTTTTCAGTGCAAAGTATTACCAGACACTTCAATATATGCAGTTTTTAAGACAACACTTAGAGGAGGAGCATGGGAACAAGCTGATAAAAGTTGTCACAGTTCCATTTCCATTAGTGGAACCATCATACTGATTTATACCAGCTGAAGGCGTGCTAACAAGGCACCCACAGGAATGTTGTGGCTAATTTAGAAAAGTACAGCTCACTTTTTTTGGTAGTATTTTTAAACGACCGCTTAAGGTCTTACAGAAGGGATAGCAGTGTTCAGTTTTGCATGTTTTGGATCAGACTATGCAAAACCATTTATTTATTGAACTTCATTTCCTTATGACAGTCCCATAAAAAGGGGCATGGCAAATGTCAAAGAAAAAGAATGGAGGATCATTTGGGGGGATCAAGCTAATTTTCTTATTTTAGTTAAACATGTATAAAATGTCAAATTTTTGGCCCTTCAGATGATCCAGTGTTTTTTATACTATTTATTACTTAATTCTAGCAATATTATAGCTTTGAATACAGCTAGTGAATGGAACTATGCTTCACAGAGTAATCTAGCATAGGAAAAGATCATGAAGGAACAAAGAAATTGTATGCAAAGAACACTGAAATTTTAGCCTTCTGTAAAAACTGTGAGCAAGCCAGCTGATAAAACTTTAGCACAGTTTGCTTTATTCATTTGCTTATTTATTGTATGTAAGAATTTTTGAGTCATTGGATAGCTTCTCAGAGTTAAATTCTTACTTCTTTTCTCTCTTTTTAAATTAAATTGATTAATAATCAAAACCTTTCCATTGTTCCAGCTAAGAATGTCAGTCATTTGACTACAATATATCATTCATTGTTTCCAGTGTACTTTAATGCAAGGTCATATTGACCTTGTGTAAATTTCTCTTTAAGAACAGCTATTAACAGTAGACCTCTGGTGCATTTTTTTCTGCATGTCTTGTTGGCATCATATGAAAAGCATTTCGAAAGTATAAGTAAACCCCAACAGTTTCAACAGAAATAATGACCCCATTTGCCATGGAAACTGAAGGACTTTATGAAAATGTACGGAGCTCTTTTCCATACTAAGGTAAAATTATCCTAAAAATAGAACTGGTGCTTGGTGTTAACTAGCCAAGTTGCAGATATTTTACTTTCTGAGCCTTTTAAAGGAAAACGTAACACTTGCAAATATTTTTGAGAAAGTCAACAACCAAATTCCTTTTTTTCATTATTAACTTTACTTCAAAGGTAGAAATTAAAAATCAAAACAACCAATGACTTTCTATAACAGAAGATGGCCTGATCATTATAAGCAAACAGTTGAAATTCAAAATGGCATTTAAAACAAAACTGTAAGAAAGTTATAATAAATATATCATAACAGCACACCCTTGCCATGCCTTGCCTTGCCTTGCCTTCCCCCTTTTCCCTTTTCTCTTGTTCTTGTCTCAACCCATGAGTTTTATCTTCTTCCCAATTCTCCTCTGCATCCCACCAGTGGAGGGAGGGAGTGAGCAAGTGGCTGGTGGTACTTCAGTTGCCAGCTGGGGTTAAACCATGACAATCTTACTTTTCTTTTTAGTAAATTGGGGGAGTGGTTCAACATACTGAAATGAAATGGAAATTTGGATTCTCTCCCATGGTGTATGTGAGCTCAAAGGGTTTCTGAAAGGACCAAATTAGCAATGTTTTGCAGTTATGAGCAAGGATCCAAATGGGTTTATGAAAAGTTCTGTGAAAATGCTCCCCCTAGGAGGAATTAACTAGTAGGATGAGTACGTGACTGAGAACTGCCAGCCAGCTGACACTGGGAAAGCCCCACAGCATCTTGGTAGAAAAAATTAAGTACACACTGGGCTGGATAGATCATTTAGTTCTACAGCACTTCCTTAGAATATAGAATATCTGGGCCCAGATGTTTAAATGTAAGAACAATAAGAGATGAGACAAAGAAAGATCCACTACTGGAAATCTATTCACTTGGGCTGTTTAGGGCAGCTGGAAACCCTCTGCCCCTCACTCCCTTTCTCCAGAAAAGTTTATTTCAAATTATTTTTCCCTGGTGCATCAACAAAAATATCAGCAAAGGTTTCTTAGCCTCACCTTCTGAGTTTATGACTAGAAAGTTAAGTGCTTCACTGTGAAATTACTCCATGTGGCCTGTACTCCTCACCTTATTTTGCATTGTATAAGAAACTAAATTAATGAGAAAGGATTTTATTAGGCTACTGGACATCTAAAAGTTAAGTACTGCCTGGGAAGTGTTGCAGTGCTTTAGTATCTCAAGGGATTTTGATCTTAGTGACCCTATGGAAGATATTACTTCTATGTGCAAGACAGGCTAAAATTTTGCTGTCACTTTAGAAAATTTACCTTTGTGGTGATGGGGAAAAAAATAATAAAATCTTGTAGTCACATTCCAGTGTATATTTATTAATCATAAACTGATTAAGGAATCTGTCAAAATACACTCAATCTAAGCTTTGAGCTGTGCAGTTTAGTAGTTTAAATTTAAAACCCCACAGAAACTAATAAATCTCAGGAAGGATAGAATTTGCCCTAAAGGACACCCAGAGGAAGAAAAGAGATGAAGTGATAGCTAAGGAATTTTCAGTGTTTAAAAAGTGTATCATCAGGAAATTACAATGCTTTTTCTCTGGAAAACTTAGAATTTTTAGAATGAGTCTAAAAATTAGTAAGAATACTTTTCCTATTTATCTTCTTTTGGTTTTATCTGTTAGCAACAGCACATGCTTTTACAGATATGTTATTCCACAGAAGACATAGCTAAGAGGATATTTCATATGAGCAGAAGTTAAAGCTGGCCCAGAATCACTGAATAATATTAATATTCTTTCAACAGATCAGTAATTTAATTCATTACATTCATTTAATGTAACTATTCAAATGGGAGTTGGGTATAATTATCTTTTAGTCCCTGACTTTTCACCTCTGGGGCCACAAATCAATGCTTGGTGAGGATGACAACAATTATTCTAATCAAAGTGATGTAATACACGTTAAGTTAGTTGGTTTCATTTCTTAGAGGGCTAAAGTCTTCACAGAACTACACTGAGGTTTGGCTCAGTCTGCAAGTTGGCAGGGTTTGCTCTGAAGAGACACAGCCTGAAATAAGCATCAGCAGAATAATACAGCCTCACCCTGCTGGAAAGCTGAAGTGTGTTCTACGAATAATTCACACAATTGTGTATTGCTACTGTTCCACACCAGCCTCTCCTAAGACCATAAACCTGTTCTCAACTGCCTTGATCAGTAATACTTGATGAGCTCAGCTTCCTCCTTGAAAAAGCAATTAGCATAAAACCAGCACCCAGCTACGATGAGCGGAGTCAACCACTGCTTTGCTTTAGCATTCTGATTTCTCTTATTGCATTCTTACATTCTCTTATTCTTCCTTAGTTCCAATTTGACAGTGACATGTGTACAAATATTTGGCTTTGGAACATATAATCAAGTCTTTATAAACAAGTATACCTTGTAAAAAAAAAATCTTCCAAAATATTTAATCTTTTAAAATCTTTTATCTATGACAATGAAATTAAAAATACAAAATTTGCAGTAAGTAAGGAGGATTCAGTACAAAAGTAATCAAGGGATATAAAGCGATTTGTTTACTACTAGAAGCTATACTAAACCTTCACATGGTTGCGTGCCAAAAAAATCACAGGATGTTTTCATAAAAGAAAATATTTATGAGGGACAGAAATGTTTAATTTGAATATATTACCTATTTTTTCTGGTTGGGTTTAACACTGAGATGTGCTTGCTATAGATTATACCATTTTAATCCTGGAAATATGTAGTCTAGAAGACAGATTTACAAAATGAGAAAAGAAGTGGAATTCTGAGACACATGCAGTAAAACAGATTATGAAACTCTTTCTTTCTTGCCATTTTAATGTCACTTCTCTTGAGAATAAGATTTCACTGAGCTTCCTTGATGTAAGAGAACACGTTCAGATAATGGCTTAGTATTAGATCAAGGAAGTGACTGACATAGGTATTAGGTTTGACACATCAGAAGAGGAAGGTATTTTTCCTTTTCTACATAGAGAATACAGAATGGTGATACAAGTGTATATGCAACAATAAGGAATTCCTGTCTCTGGGCCTTGGCTTTTTGGTGTTTAAACTAGTCAAGCAGATCTGGGCAAACCCTAGTAGTTTGCTGCCTTGAAGGTTTACGAGAACACTTTTTACAGTTTTACTGAGTTTTGAGGACTGAATTTAAGGTTGTCTTAAAGTGTAAATACACATACTTTCACTTATTGTGGGGTTTAACACAGCTGTTACCCCGTTCCAGGGAACAGTTTGATAATTCCTGTGCCCAGTAGCATTTAATTCTCTTTTCATCTGATCTGGTAATCAGGCAGCTAAAATGTCCATTGTTTAGGAACTCTTCTAGCAAATTAGATAGCTTGCCAACTTGTCTTATGATTTTTTAGGATTGTTCTTATGTAAAAAATGCCCAGGAAGCTTTTTCTTTGGGTATTATGGTCGCTGTACACTGTAGGCTTTTTATGCTGCTGCTTCTTCTCTGACAGATATTGTTTTGTTTAACTAAATCTTACGTGTCTCCCCCTTTGTGAGATAAACTTTAAGCATAATCTCTGAATATCTTCAGAATCTGGACCTGAGAGAGCCTAATGAGAGAAGCGCTTAGTGTCTCTCCAGATCCTTGCTGGAATCCTGGCTGAAGACTGCTCAACAATTGCAAAGTGGGGATGGCTCTGAGGCTACTTGGAGGTCTTTTTGCAGGCCACCTGTGAAATATTAAAAAGCACACACAGACAAAACCAAACAAAGAACAAAACCCCACTCATTGCTACTAATGTGCCTCTAGATTTACATGGAAACAAGCAAGAAAATCACAGATACTGTTTGTGCTATGTTTGTACCAAATAGTTTGCTGTAAATGTTACCCGGATGTGGCCTTCTGTTGTCAAGTCTCTGGCTCCTGTTGTCTTTTCTAGTTAATTAATCTGCCTTATAGATAGTGGAGAGTATTAGCAATGATAGAGCAAAAAAAGATTGCTAATGGCTAGACCAGGGGTCCTCAAACTTTTTAACCAGGGGGCCGGCGTGCGGATGCAGTGGCAGGCAGTCATCTGCGGCTGCTTGGTTTCCCCACCAACCCCCGTCAGAGGTGTGAGGGGGGGGTCTGTAAATACCGGGGGCCAGATTGAGGACCCTGGGGGACTGTATCCAGCCCACGGGCCTTAATTTGAGGACCCCTGGGCTAGATGGACTATTAGATAACCCCAAATATGTTTTCAATAATGCATTGAGCCACCTTCTAATACTAAGTTACATCTTTTAAAGCAGTCTGTAGGGAAAAACCCTGGACAAAAAACAATCTCATCAAAGAATTTTTTTTTTAATGTGTATTATGCTCTCTGAATAAAATGGCACTGTGAAAAAATAGACGTGAAGTACTATCCTGACTTAGTCAATCACAGCAGAATTGATGCTGTAAGTAAATTACCCAGCAAATCAAAGAATTTTTTGTATTTTCCATGTTGTTATCACAATATGATTAAAACTGAATGTATATTAATGCATTGGTGAAGATTTCACTGTATGACTCTCAGATTTTTTGCATAGTGTGCCTTTCAGAATCTTTCCAAGAAATTTCCATTTAATTCTCTCAGCATGTTTGCTAAATTCACATTGTAAGCTGCAGCAATGCCAATATGTTGTGGAACCAAAAAAAAAAAAATGGCCCTTAAAAATGATAAGTCTTGAAGGTAATAGAAAATTAATTGTATTATTCTAACCAGCAAACATGTGAGAGAAATGATTAAATTTTTAATAGAACCCCAACCAAACCACCCCCCACCCCCCACAATAACACAAAAATGCCATTGCCATGGAAATGTGAAGAAATGTAAAGAATAAGTGAGGCAACAAGTTATTTCCATGTGATTTTCTTTAATGAAATGCTATGTACAAGACTGTTCTGAAAGTCTTGGGGTGTAGAGGAATGAGGGCAGTAGGTTGATTAGCATTGATAACATACAGCTGTGGCCTTGCCTTAGAGGCAGTGGGTTGATTGACATGGATGATGTGCAGGTGTAGCTCATTCCCACTAAATGGTTAAATAGCCCTGAAAGATTATGGGAGGGGTCAGATGGAGGTGGAGCAGTGTGGTCTGGCCTCTGGAGGAAGTAGGATACAGCACAGACAGTAGAGTCTGACCAATGGTAAAGCCTTGTTGCAGCCTACTGGTTTGTGCTGCAATAATTGGTGCCCTGTGTGAGGCTGATCGAGTTGGACTCCAACTGGTGCCCAACATAGCTGAGACAAGCGGGAGAACCTGCAACCCATAACAGATGCTGTGAGAGGTGAGCCGTTGCAACTAATCAATATGGGTATATTGCAATATTTGTTCTCCATCTTGACTCAAATTGCAACTTTTGGTACCCAGCTTAGATGGGGACTAATTGATATGGGTACAGAAGAAGAAAATTCCACTTTAACAATGCTTATAGATATATTTGAAAAAAAGTGTAAAGTATAACAAGAAGGCAATAAGAACTTTGCTAGGATGGTGCAAAGTAAATGATGTGCTAGTTACACTGAAAAATGTCTCTGGTGTTCAGACATGGCAAAATGCTGGAAAATCTCTTTTTGAGGCTGCCTCGAGGGGTAATAAAATTGCAACAATATTGCTCACAACATGGAGATTAGTCTTAGACCTACCAGACCAATTAAATGTGGACAGGGAGACAAATTCTATATTTGCAATGCTTATGGATATATTTGAAAGAAGAGGTGTAAAATATGACAAAATGGCAATAAGAATTCTGCTAGTGTGGCGTAAAAAGTATGATTTGCCAGTTATGGTGAAAAAGGTTTTCAGCATTCAGACATGGCGAAGTGTTAGAAAGGTACTTTTGAGGCTGCCTCGAGGGGAGACAAAATTGCCACAGCTTTGTTAACAGCATGGAGATTGATCATAGGTTTTTCTAGAACAATCGGATGAAATAAACCCTCCATTAACAATGCTAATCAACCCACTGCCTTAATTTCTCCACGTTGGGGTGTGTCTGAATTCCTTTGGTACTAAGGCCAAGTTGATCAGAAAGATGAATAATAATAAAGTGATCGAGTTATTGATGTACTTGTCTTTAAAATGCAGTATTTAGGTGTCTTTACAATTCTTCTTTTCATAAGCATGGTGGCTATACAGACCCTAGAGTCGTACTTCAAATATAGACTTCATAACTGTGAGATAAATATCCCCTTGTTAATCAGATGCGACTAACTTGCAAGCCAACTGCACTTGTGTTGAGCCTCTCTCAGTCTTATTACAGGACCTACTGAAGCCAACTGTGCTGCCATTCCTCAATTTTATGGCTTTTTTTTTTTTTTTGTCCCTAGTGGGACCTATCAGAAAGCAAAAAAATAAGTTTTGGTCAGCTGAGTTTTGTCCTGAACTTTCAGTCAAAAGAAAGCCAGATGAGTGAGCATTCTGACCTGTTAGCTGAGAATTGTGTTGCATTGCATTTCAGATGTACCCTTTGGTGATCAAATATACATTAGAGCCAAAGATAATCAAGTGGACAAAGTAAACTAACCCGAGATTTCTGGTTGCATAATAGTGAACTATAGAAATTTTTTAGCACACATCTGAGCAAAAGCAATCTGAAAATGGTTAACTGGTCAAAGACCAGAGTTAAATTTGTAAAGAACATAATGTACACCAACGATTTTTGGCCAGATAGATGTGAATTTATTTTTAAATAACTCCTTAAAAATATTTCCAAATGATTATTTTCACTTTTTCTTCCCCAAGTTTTGGAGAGTTAAAGTTGTGAGTGTATGTGCAATTCAATTTAACATTAAAGAGTTTATGTTTAAAAACTTTTCTCTAGAAATATACTGAATATTGGTATACATGGTAGCATAAACCTGTGCCTGTTGAGTTTACTGTGCATATTTATTTCCTAAATATATCAAGACCTGGATGAAAAAATAAATTTCATTTTTCCAAACAGCTTATTACTGATGAAGTGATAAGAGAAACAAAATAAAAATACTCTTCCTTCAGTATAGCTTACCTAACACACTCACATAGTCTAACTGGTCATCTAATTTCTATTACTAAAATCCTGAGCTTATTAAAAACATATAAAAACTGTATCATAACAAAAAGCCTAAGATGGGGGGGGAAGGTACACTTTTATAATTATACTAGACCCTTTTACTGTAGATGAAGCTAATTTAGATAAAGTGTGTGTGTTTGCATTATTATTTGTTATTTTCTGGAAAAAACCCAACCACTCTACATCAGGAAAAAAATAATTATACTTATATTACTATTTCTGTACTAAAGTTTTTGGCAGCACGCAAATGCTGTAACTTGACAGGAGCAAGGTATATCATGTGAAGAGAATGAGAGCTCCTGCCTTAACAACTGGCAATTACTGCTCAGGTTCCCTGAAGAACCTTAAAAAGTCTGTAGACATCTAAGCAACAAGTTAAGTTTGTTGTTTTCTGCCAAGGACATGGATATTGTGATTTTAATTGCCATATTTCCTTATCCTTAATGTAAACGATAGCTGATACTTAGTCAAAGTATTGTAAATGCAAATGAGCTTAGGAAAGCTCAGAGGTAATGTGTACGAAAGAGAAGCGATGGGAGCACTTGGGGTATGGCAATAGCCTACAAGAATTCTGAAATGGGAAGAGCTGCTGGGAAAAAGATGGGGCTAAGAATTAATTTCCTTTCTTTCTAACCAAACACCTGTATAACCCATACTCTTGCTGAATTGTAATGACATTTTTGTATTTTTTTTTTACCTCTCTTACAGGTGATCTACAGGGTTTATTCGTGAAAATCTGATCTCTGGTAACACACTACAGAGAGCTGAAACAAATATATTTTTTTTTCTCTACTCTAGACAACTGGGTTGAACATTTATGTTCCATTATACAATATTATTGTGTTTTGATTATGTCACTTTGATGTTTTTAGGTGGTTTCATCCCTCACAAATAATGAAATGTCATTTTAAAAAATCACACTCAAGTCTGACATGTAGAACATTCCTCAAAATTAGTTGAAAACTTTTGCAAGATAATACCTTTTTATTAATAAAAAGTAATCTGTTGAAATTGTTTTTTTTACAATATTTTTAATATGCTTTTAAATTGAAAAATGTTGAAGTGGAATGCTTAAGTATATTTTTTATTTTGTTGCTTCATCCTAGCACTCAATAGTTTGTTTGTCTAAATTTGCATTTTAATTTTTTTCTGATTTAGAGGAAACATTTTGTTGTTGTTGAAATTGTTTTAGTGTTTTGAAGATAATATTTTAGGGATTTGAGCTATTTTGTTCCTTAAGGAAAAAAATCAGAATTGTAATTACTACTTTCTTTAAATATGGGAAATTTCAGGATTCCCTTCAGAGTGGACAGGTCTTTGTGGAACAGGAAGTGTTTGGAAATCTGAGTTGCTAACCATGGCCAAGATAATAAAGCTCAGTGTAGCATAGTATAGCTTAACTGAGTGAAAATGTAGAGAAGTAAAAATTATAAGAGGTCTAAAGTAACTTCACACTTAATTATTACCATTAACACAGATTGGCTTAGGTTTTATTCCCATGGTGAATGATGTCATAGCAATAAGATGTTTACCTTCCATTGACACTTTTGTGAATCTCTCCCCAAATTGTATTGAATGAAAAATGAAGTGTTTGTTAAAGACAAACTGACAACTTCATTCTGGAAAAGCTAGCAGGTACATAGTGAAAGAGTACTACAAAAAGTGAGATGTTGGCTATGCAGGCAGAAACGAAGGCTGGAGAGCAAAAAGGGGAAGGGAAAGAGTTACATATAAATGAAACCTGCTCACATCTAGCAGCTAATTTAAATGGGAAAAAGTAGCCTCAGAGACTTTTATTCATTCTTATTCACAGAGAAAATGCATGTGTCATATTGCATCATATCATATATCAGGTGTCTAGTTTTGCTTGGATGCTCATTTACAAAGAAGTTAACATGTGTTTGAAAACAATCACTGTACTCTGTAGAAAAAGATGATACTTAACATATGCACAGTGATTATGACCACTGTACACAGGTTCAGCATCACTGCCTAACACTTGAGTGATTATAAATCAGTTATGGTAGGATATTCTTAATTGCAGGATATTTTTGCATATGCATACAATATGCTGTAAACTTGTACATCTCAGATTTTCATTACATTTTTTTCTTCAGCACTGGGGTTTTTTTGTGGTGATTTTGTGTTGTTGGAGGGGGGGTGCTGTCTTCTCTCCAAGAAAAGCAGTGTCCAGATAAAATGCTAAAAAGCAATTTTTTTAATAAAAAAAGAGGAAAAAAACCAAATAAACAAAACCAAAAAGAAAAGAAGAAAGCATATGTTTTCAGAAGACAAAAGACACAAGATTCTATGCAAGGTAACTTCTTCCTACTTCTCTTTTAATTCATGAACTGCCTCTTTTATTTTGTTTTCCTCTTTATTTTACCTATTATTTTTGTGTAAGGTGAAATATGTGCATTTCACTGTTGCAGCGAAATATTTTAATATATTTTTCTTTATACTAAAATTGCCTAACACTTAGGAATTTTCCCTCCTTTCATTTTTTTCTTGCATATTGTTTCCAATGTCTGCAGGTTACAAAAACAGCCTAAGTGCAACTTGTACAGGTATTACTGAGACTCAGCCTTGGAATGCTGAGAAGCTGCCATGCAGTATTATACCTGTTCAGCTTTTGATGTGCATTTCAAATGATTGGCAGGAGAATTCAACAGTTGGAAATTGTATCTCTGTATCTTATATGATGGGATGTTCCTTTCTGGTGCCACACTTCTGAGGAAAACACTGCTGTTCCTCTTTAGCTGCTTTTAACAACATACTGTGCATTGTGTGTATGCATGTGTCCATCCAGCTTTGGGTTATGGGGACAGTGAGTCTGGCTTCAGAAACTGTCCTGAATGTGAAGCCAAAAAAAAACCCCACAAAACACTTGGCCTACCATCTTAGCTATTACTGAAATAACCAGTCAAATTTAAGATATCCACTGATTGCTCAGATAGGTGTATCTTGAAAAAACATATTTATTTTCAAAACTTAATTTTAAAATCTGCTTTCTCTTACTGCCCCTACCTTGGGCAATTCCCAAGCCTGAAATTCTGCTTGTGCTTAGACCCCTCTCATTCACCCTCCTGTCTAGCATTGCTCTATCAGATCTCTTTAAGAATCAGTCACAGGCTTCATATTTTCAGTCACACCTTCCACACACAAGTGTTCACTTGATTTTCTCATAACTCCTCCCTATCTTGTCTAAAATCAAGCAATCCCAAGATAAATGCTGACACAGAATATGCTATCTTTTTGTTAGAATAATATTATTATTATTTTCTACTTACTGTGATATATGGCAATTGGAACCTTAATATTTTTATGCTGATGTCTTTCCATCTTTTTTAAAAAAATAAAATATGCCTTTATATGTATGCACCTTCAGAAATGCAAACAACTTTTGAGAAATGTTTGTTTATTTAATCTTTGATTAAATAAAAAGTAGTGTACTAAAGGAATTCTTCACAATTACTCCCCCAAATTCCTAGCAAGTGCATTAGTAGATCCATGGACTGAGAATAGTTTACAACCTCTAATTTTTCGTGTGTTCTGTAAGAACACTCAGGGTAGACTCTGACCAAAGAACAGCTTTCCCTTTTCATTCCTGTGCCAGTTCATTCTAATATGTTAGTGTAGGTGCTGAAAATCAATTAATCATATGAAGTAGAGAAGTCAAAGAAATGTTTCTTTTGGCAAGTAAATGATCAAAGATAGTGTTTGTATCTTAATGCCAATGGCTGGTTAAAAAAATAAGAGATAAAAAAAATCTGATTTTGTGCTATTTTTCTATAGAACACAATTTTACTGTGTTGGTTAGTATTTATTCCCTTCATGTTTTCCATAGCGATCTCATATTTGATTTAGCAAAAATGACAAGGGGAAGGTATAAACCCCTGGATTTTCTTCACTCTATCTGTTGCTGACTGATTGGTTGGTAGCAGCAGGAGGAGATCGGGCATGTAAATCTTCAGCCAGCTCAGACTTGCTGAAAGAGCTGATAATTTCCGTGTGCAGGTAGGTTGCCATAGGTCTCCCCCAAACAACTTTTTTAACTGAGGTGATCATGACAGCCATATTAATCTTTTATTTGTCATTCTCAGAATTTCTCAAACAGCAGGCACTGAAAGTAACAGGTGTAGCTGAAGTGACTTCAACCCTTTGAAACTAATTTTTTGGTCTTGAACAAATGTTTTATCTTCAGGACTATAGATCTGGCTGCAGTCTGAGTGTTACTAATCACCATCAAAAATATGGAGGTTGTTTATAGGAATGACAAAGAATTGTGGTAGAAACTTAAATATAATCTCAGGCAGAACTGAGTTGCAAGTTTTTGTTCTCACTATAAGCCACAGGCAAGGAGAACAGAGGATGTAGAATGTTTTTTCTTCTAAACTCATCTAATCTAATCCAATCCCCTTTTCAGGTAAAGTGAAAGTTCATGTCACCAGCTTTTCCTTCTTTATCAGAACAAAAAGAAAAAAACTAGGGGAAATGTATTTTCTTTATCTGTTAAGTTTGATAACTATTATGGTTGAAATCATTAAATAAATGAGGCCTGCTTCTATTACTTATAAAATCATCAGGATTCATTCCAGATGGTGAGAGTATGAAATTATTTTGGCTCAATGAGCTCTGTCAGGTTTTCTCTACTGTGTCTTTCTGGCTCTGTTTTCATGTAGTTGATTATAAATTAAGTTGCACTAAAAATTTCTTCAGCAGTTTACCAGATGTTGAACATAAATAGAATAACATGTACATCTGCATTTCTTATCTTTTTTTAAAAAATGATCATTTTTAGCCCTTCATTCAGAATCCTCAGAAATTATTTTTTTTTTAAAGGAGTTTGTAAGTGTTGCTATGCTCTACTAATGCAGAGAATCCCAGGTGGATCTCACTGGCTCTGACTCCTAAATATATCCATATTGAAAGATTAAAATACTCTCTTTCTTGATTTTGTTCTATGACTTCTTTCTCTCTTTTAGCTATTGTTTCATTGATACAGTGCACAGATGTACATTTTGCCATTACTACCTGCTCTTTCTAATTTCTTTTCTTTCATATAATTTTCTTCTGTAAAATAGTATTTTATTTGTCATTAGCATTTTTCATGTGGCTTCCTTAGCTGCCAATATGGAACTACATGATTATAGGCAAGGTAGAATACAAGATTCTTTATGAGAGAAGAGCTTTAAATAAAGAGGAAAATATTTAGAAAGACAATGGAAACACCATGAAGATGCAAGACGCTTGTTTGTAATGCCAGACAATACTTTTCCTTTAATAGTCTTAATACTTTTGAGTTGAAGGCTCAAAATAAATGGTGAAAACCTAACAAAATTACTAGGGTGACACTTTCAGAATAAAATGTTACATTTATTTATTTAATAGTAATTTTGGCATGTTTATTGTGATATCTGTGTGTGATTTTACCGTATTCAACAAGAAGAAAGAAGATGACGCAGAAGACATGTACCTGAGATGTGAGTATTGATGTCCAGCCTGGAAATCCTTAAATGGAATGAATTTTCACAGCATTTGAAAATTTTGAAGAATGTGATCATCTGCAATTGTTAGTCATATTTGAATGCAAAATTAAGGATGCAGGCAAAAGAAGAATAATATCTTGACATTTTTAAAAAAATGGTTTTTCTCCTTTCACATTAGAATTAAAAGGAGAAAAAACAACAAAACTAACCCCTCCCAAAAGACACTATGTTCTTTCAGTAGTCTAAACAGAACAGCAGCAAAGGAGAATTTGGACTCTTACAAGACCTTGCTGTGTTTTTCCTATTGCTTCTAATACCTGCTTTCCATAGTTCCCTGTCGTCTTTTGTAAGATTCCTTTTTATTCTCTCCCAAACTCTTTTAATCACAGAGTCAAGTTAATGCAAAATGAAGGCTGTGAGTGTCTAGATAGATGCAAACACAGTCCTAGTGGTTATTTCTATACCTCATTTCATGCATATGAATACATGCTATAACAGAAAACTATTTCTTTAACACAAATTATACATATATTTATTTGGTATTGAAAATAACTGTATTTCTGTTGTTAGTGACTGCCAGTGCAGCAGTGTAAGGTGTGAGCACTGTTTTCAACATAATTACTGCACTGACAAGCATAGCCTCAGTCCTGATCTCACCTGACAAGTAAAATGGTTCCTGTCGCCATCAGCAAAATTAAAGCTTACAAGGAACACACAAATAAAAATAAATCCTATAAAATATCTTCTCTGAACATGCCTGGGCCATGAAACAAGCTTCTGAGATATTGACTCTTATCTTAGAGGTGTTTCCTTCAAGGTCAGGCTCCAGGCATGTTAACAGCATTTGGAAATCATGCTTGTTACTCTGTTTTATGTGCTCTTGGTGAAGACAAAGAGCTCTCAAGCTGTCCATCCACTTTATATGAAAGTGCACAAAACTGCACTATGAGAACATGAGCTTTAGTATAAATTTAAGCAAAAAATACCAATTTTTTCTTTGTGGAAACCACTTGAGGAAATATTTGTTCAATTATATTTAAATATGCCCTCTAGCAACTGAGAATCTCACAAAATTGCTGAAGGTTCAGTGCAAAGAGCTAGTGTGCTAAGACTGTAATATCTGTGAATGTTCATAAATGTTTGCAAAACAATCCAGCCTCTATCAGTTCTTCATAATACACTGAATATAACTGGACATTTTGGAGAACCACCAAACATTTTCCTATGTTTATGCAGGGGTGGATGCCAGAATATGGTAAAAATGTTTTCACTAAATTGGTCCGAAAACGGTGCAAGTTAAGACATTCAAGGAATAAAAGACTTGCAACCTAGCTTCAGGGAAAAATCTTTGCAAAAATAATAGCAGCCATGTATTAAGAGCCTCTGGCTATCCCATCTAATAAGCAACTTGGGCTAAGAGCTTAGGCATTTTGCAATGTCTACCTTTTCAGAATTTGGTACCAAAGCTAAATTCTGTGTTAGATACCCTGGCTACACACAGAGAGAGCTCAGAATGGCGTCTACAGCAGTCGGCAGAAGAGAAGATTCAACTTCTCTGGAAAAGCAGAAGGATGATAGGTCAGTGCCCAAAGGTTCAGCTTTCTAGGTTATTTTGCCTTCTTGAGTCAAATGAGTTCAGATTCACAACTTTAACTTCTCAGGAGGTTTTCCTAAAAACCTGAGGGTAAGTATCTGAAGTAAGAGTTTCACCTTCACCCCTTCCCTGCTTAAGTTCTTCCATGGATAGGGAAAAAAAAACCCTAAACCTTGGGTCTGATTGGTGGTGTCACCCGCTGGAGTCTTCATTTACAGTTCAAGATTGTTCTTTATCTTTGATCTTTGTTAATCTTTTTTTTGCCTTATGATGACACGTTAGAGATCAGAGGCAGCATCTCTGAGCACGTAACTGCAGAGTTTTCTTAAACTAAAGACAATATCTGTATCACGTACACTGAGAACAAGACTGTATCACAGCTTTCTGCACAAAATGTATGCAGGAGAAGGGTGGGTAATTCATTCTATTCAGGATAGAAGGAATACAGAGAGACATGTCTGGTAATTTGCTTTGCTAATCCATTAAAGGAATATGCTAGTGCTGGTTACCCTGAGGAATGGACCAACTCTTTGAGATTTTTAATTAGAATTAAAAAATATATAATCAAAACGGTGGAGTTATAATAATCCTTTGAAAGTTGAGCATTTTATGGTCATGTGATTGTTAGATGTGTGATGGCAAGAGAATGTGCTGCTGCTACAGTATACAGTTTTGCCAGCAATCATTTTAATAGCCTTGGGCTTTTCTCATAGTTACTAATCTATATGATAATATCTTTATTATTAGATTATGATAACTAAAGTAACACAAGGCAATTCTTCTAGCTTATGTCTGGGTGGGTTTTTTTGTGAATGTCAATTTTTTTATTATGAATAAATGTATTGAAGAATGATGTCTACAGAAAGTCAAGGGGTGAACATGCTGCTGATGTTAATTTTTGAGTCTGTTTGAAACAAGATACAAGTTGTGTCTGAACAGACTGAGCAAGTAAAATGTTGAATGAAGCTTAGTGATGAAAGAAAGGTAGTTTAAAAAAACCCAACAAATATTAATTCTCTCCTATAGCTGACCACACATTTTATTTTGGCAAAAGCCATGTATACACTAGGCATCTCCCCACGCAGCTTTTATGGTATCTACCTGAAAATTATCTTGCATACTGCTGGCGCTAGGAGTGGTATTTAACTTCAGATGTGAGATAAAGGTGTTCAAGAAAGGAAGTAGAGTAGGTTTTGACTTAGATGATAGTTTATAGCCAAAATTGCTACTCCAAAGGGCAATTCAGGTATAAGGTTCAAACAGCCTACAAAATTGTTAACTACTTTCCAGTGATTATTAGGTTTTCAATGTAGATGTCATAGTAGATGCATAATATTGGGTAGGACGATTTAAGACCAGCACACACATAAACATTTATAAACAAAATAACTGTTCAGCATTTGTCTTTTGTTATTACTTAAGTTGATTGACATTGAGTGTGTCTGTATCGGTGTTTTGCTTCAGATCAGGGTTGCATTTTTGAAGCGGATCTCCCAAGTGTCCTGTTTTATCCTGCTTGGCTCACATTGAGAAGCAATCCTGGAGTATAAGTGCTAAATTCCTTTTCTATGAAAAAGATTTGGAAGGTGCCCTCCAGGAATGGATCTAGTGCACTTCAAGCATGGATAGATGGTCAGTCCACTGGTCCAGGGTGCAGCCAATTCAAAATACATAAAATGTAGATGTTTGGAACTTGACAGAAATTCTACAGATCCACTGCTACAAATCTATGTCATGATAACTGGCAAAGCAGACTATGTAACCTAAATAATCTCTGGACACCCTCTCCAGTCATTGTGAAGCATTATCTTCAGCATTTTTTCAATTCTTTATTCCATTGTGGCTTGCCTTCTAGTGTTGAGATCTCCTAACTGTACATAAGGCAACATAAATTCACATAGCAAAGTTTGGGCTGATACTTTGCTGTGTCTCTTCATGTCTTACCTAGTTAATGGAAAATATTATATTTTGATAAAATAACTAATTTGATCACCTTAAGACCATCTTCCTGTGCAAATGATCTCAAGCCTGGAATCAGTTGACATGCTTCGTTATCTTTCTTATTTTCACCTATCTTTTTCCAGGATAGAAAGCTGGAGAAGGTATCCTAGAAGCTGCTTGATGCACTGTCTTTGAATCTTCACTGATTGTCTAAACCAAGGCAGACTTAGTAGTATGCACACTTCAGGAGTTAGTGAGAAGGTAAGGGATAGTGACTTCTTTATATATGAGAAAAGAACAAAAGGAAAAACTTGGGAAAAACCTCCTTCAACAAAATGATTATTTGCTGCCCTGGAATGGCGGGGAAACTGAGGACAAAATCTATGGGTCTTTAAAATAGCCAAAATAATATGTGTGTGTGGTTTTTGGTTTTTTTTTTTTTTCTTTCCTAAGAATATACTGAATATGCTTTTCTCTGGAATTTAGATTGTGACTCATGGGAAGTATAAGGAAAAATCCACTGCTGAACATATTCTTATTGCACCTTTGAAATCACTGGAATTGCATATATTGATTTTCTTAAAATTGTATCTGCATATAAATTTGATGCCATTTTGATTTTAGAAAACTGAGTTTTTTCCCCAATGTTACATGATTAATAAAATAAAATGAAATTTTCCTGTTGTGTTTGCAATATTACAGGAATATGAGGAGAGCAATATTAAATACAGTAACATTATAGTCTCATGAACTATTTCCATCCACTACTTTTGCTTCAAAGCTGCCAAGTTGCTACATAATTATTTTGTCAATCCAGAAACAGCTTTACCTTCCCGAATGCAATACAATGAGTACCTATGATTCATGTTTCACTCTGCAAAGGAAAACAAAGGGGAGAGATAAAGTGCATCCATTTGTAGGCTGAACTGGAGTTGATTTTGAGGTTTGTAAGAATCTTATTTTAGACCAAATGGTGTATAGTTTCAGTCTGGCAGATTCTAGAAAAGGTCTATTCACGTGTTTGTTATGAAAAGTTAGACTAACATTTAGAGCAGTTACGTGAACTTAGAGCTCTTGAAAATGAAATATTAATACTACTTGCTAAGGCTAAGTATACTTCAGACACATCAGTCCTTCAGTTTTGGCCCTCTAAATTATTCTTCTAGTTAGGCTATCTTTGGGATGTAGTTGTGGAAATCTGAGGCATGGTTGTGTGATGTGGAAATGTGATCATATATTTAGATGGATCCAAGTTTTCTTCATTGCAAATCATTGTTGTTATTACATTGAGAGCCAAATTTTAAGAAATGAAGACAAGTAAAGGTTCTGGCTAAACTAGTTCTTCTTTAAAAAAAACCTTTAAGGACTGAATCTGGAAAATAATTAGCTTACAAACTATTGCTTATCATAAAAAAATAATTATAATGACTAGATAGACAATGTTATACAAAATATTGTTGTTACCAAACAAGGAAAGGCAGACCCCTCAAATTTTACAGATGATTGTTATTTAGCAGTCAAAGAAAAAAAAAAGTGAACAGACTTGTCTAAGCAGAACCACAGTAGATGTAGTTAGAATATAATTGCACATTTTCAGTGCAACATTTGCAGAAAGTGTCATTATGTTTTTAATGACCACAGGTGGGTAGGTGTTCTGTTTCATTCTCATAAAACAAAAAAAACCCCATCAATGTCAGAACAAGAAAAATCTCCAACCTTCATGCATGGTCTTCAGATTATTTTCATGATGTTTAAAATATATAATGTGCTCCTATTATTATTAGCTCTGTGTTACTTCATAATGCCACCTGCTGTCTCTCTGCTACGTTTGATACCTCTTCAGTATTGATGCAAGTTTTTGTGTTGATCCAGCCCAGCCTTACATAGTTTAGCAAGTAAAAATAATTGCCTGGAGTGCAATAGCTGCAGGGAAATTTATTAGAAGAAAAACTGCTTGGAAGAATTTCTCCAGTTTATTTCACTTTTCCACATCAGGAGAGTTATAAGTGGGAATCTATCTCTGAAAATATGTTCATATGTTCAGAGCTAAGAAAGCTGGAGTTACTTACCTTTTAATACATATTTCAAAGAGAAGTAGCATTGGAATTATATTTATACTGTAAGAACTGCATCCTATCATATATTGCACAGTGTGATGGGTCAGAAGTGTTTGTCTTAAAATATGTGAAGTACAAGTTTAGAAAGAAAAATCAAGGTCTTCCATATGCTACTAGCAGCAGAAAATTTCATTCACCTTGCTTTTATAATTGATAATACAGAAATGTTTCATTTCAGTAAGGAAAAGCATTGATTTTGAATCTTATAATCTCTATTTTTTGTTAGAAATTAATTTAGTATTTTATTACACTTTTTATTATTTAATTTAAAATAAGATAACATTACTGACAACTGATATCATGCTGAAGGTTAATTCTATATTATTTGTCATCTCAGGTGAAACATCTTAACATATATTATGGGTTCAGTATTCTGTTATGGAAACAAAAAAGGCATTATTGATTTATTTTATTTGGAATATAAAGATTTTATAGGTTTTTCCCACGTATTGTCTTTTAAAGCTTATATTCATTCCCCAATAGAAGAAAGAAGTAGAATTTTCCTCAGAAAGAACTTTGATTTTTTGATTGTTTCCACTTCATAGCCTAGAGTTCCAGTTTTCCTCCTTTAATCTAAAACCAGAAAATAATCTGGTCCACATGAAATCATAACTTCTCCTTACTAGCTTCAACTCAGCCATTTCTTTGAAGGTGCTATAGTGAGTAAATAGGGGTAAACTGTATTTCTTTATTTATTTACAATACATATATTTATACATTTATTTATACTGCACCCTTTTCCTCCCCTTTCCACCATTCCTTATTGCCATTTTCATCACTCCTTGTCTGAGAATGAAATTATCAGTTGCTCTGCAGCTATATAAAGCCAGTGACAGAACAGGTAATTCTGCTTTGCCCCGAGTCCCTAACTGCAATTTTTTTTACAGTAATATGCCATTTAGAAAAGAGGCCTGCATCATTAAGAAAACTAGATGTGACAAATATGGATTTAATTAAAAAAATAACATAAAAATTATGTGACAAAATAGGATTTAGCATCCATTTATATATTCCTTGGTATTGTTTTTTATGTTTGAATAATTCGTTTTTTGTTTTTTGTTTTTTTTTTTTACTTCAGCAGCAATCTCTAAGGTCATTTTGTTAGTTGGTAGCTGAAAGCTGTAATCTGAGTCATGATTTTAGGTTATTATTTTATGTAATAGAAATTTAAAACAACATTAATGTAAATCCTTAAATAAAAATAAATGAAAATCAGCTGGCAAAAGTCCAATATAATAAATCACACCATCACAGTAAAATAGATTATGGAATAATTTTTTGTTAAGATTCATACATTTTTGTTTCTTTAGTGAATTTAAGAAATCAATTAAAATAATTTTTCTGTTCTTTATTGAAATTTGTTGTAACAGCCATTGAAGAGAGTAGAAGTAAATACTGTTTTTTAAATCTAAACACGTAATAATTAGGCAAATATGATCTAATTTTGAAATGTTGGAATCATCCAAACATCTGAAATAGCCACAGGGCTGGGAGGACCTTTGTTGTAATATTTTAGTTCTCCCATACAATCTAAACTTTTACTGACTTCCTTATTTTACACCATCTCTTACGCATATTGTCCTTTGTTCTTCACATGGTTATCTTCTCAAAGTCACACAAAGGACAAATATAATTATATTTATTTACACTCTTTAAGCAGTGTAATTATATGTTAATGTCGTTCAGCTGCACAGGTACTCATGCTTTGGGGAAGTTACTGTTCTGAAGAGGTCTCTGAGATTTCTTTGAGTTATTCACACTCTTCTTTCCTGTTGTTCTTGCCCTCCCTCCAAAGGCCAAGAATATAAAAACCTATTTGCTCAAAATGCCATTTCTTTATTTAAACCCTTCTGGTTGTTTCTAGCTCATTCCCTTTGGCTCATTTTGCTTTTCTCTTTCTATGCTTTCCCTCTTCAGTTTAATTACTTTTCTGTGTTTTAATTTTTAGTTCTAGTTCTTTAGGCAATATCAGTTTTCATTACAAAGCTTTAACTTCTTTGATTCTTTCCAACATCATCTTATTTTGTTCACTTATTTCCTGGGTAAGAAGGTGACCATTAAATCCTAATCTCTACAGTAACTATTTGAGGGCAGACTGAGGCATATTAATCAAATAATTTGATATAGTTTCCATCTTAACAAAAAACATTTCAGCTTCTTTTTATTTATGTTCATCTTTGGACCCTTTATTATGTAACAACATTCAAATACCAGTTCTATTGAGATCCTTTCATTCACAAGGCAGATGTTTGATACATGATTAAGGGACCTGGTGTTTCAGGCTTTCCCACAGAGTGAATATTGTAACACTCATTACACTTGTGTTTTGGTTCTTGCTGTATTTTTTCATGGTGGGTGAAAAAGGACTCCTGTTAATCTCTTAAATAATCTGTCTAAAAACTGCTTTTACTTCTCAACCCCTGAACAAAACCATGTTATTCCTTCACCTCACAACTGTAAAATAATTGACACACCTCAGAAGAACACAGCAAGCCAGATCAAAAAGCAATGTGTGCAAAAAATCACCACGGATTTGAACTGACATTTAAGAAAAGATTAGTGTATTTCCCTGTTATCCTTTATTTTTGCAGAATTCTGTACCTGTATGCTGATTCTTTAGGATACCCTGTGGCTACATTCTGATGAGATGAAACGTGTCATCCAGCTGCCTCCGTCCAAGACTGATCCATGGCACTGCAATTCACTGTCAACTTTTATTTTTTTCTGTGCTACTTTATTGTCTGAAGGTTTCTTAAAGGTTTAGCCAACGCAAACTACACCTTAAATCCGCTATTGTAGCAGTATTGGAATAACTTTGCTGCTAAAGATCAATGGCTCACGTACATTTCTATCTTGGATATTCTTAACGTATCCTGAATATTCCCCTTCTATTTCTTCCAAACAAATTGAAGCATTAGAGATAGTTTCTGAAAATACATTATCCAATGCTCTTATTTCACAGATGCATATTTCTCATCTACTTTCTAGAGCATATACTGCTTCTTTTGCTTTGACTAGCTGTGGCTCTACCTAAACCCATGTTCCACCCGAATGCCTCCTAGGTTGATAGGCACTCTCCTGCACGCCACAGAAAGGAAGGCGAGCTCACACATCTTCCACATCTTTCTTTTCCAAGTTAGTAAAAATACTACCTCTGCAGAAGAAAGTTTTTGTACCCCTATATGTCACGTGATAAGGTCACTTTTTCAGAATTGGGATATAGAGTATCAAAGGACATTAGAAGACATATTGGTCTGTAACATATAGCTGTATTTCCTTGACTGTGCTCCTTTATTTCTAATTATTGTTTACTAGGAAAAAATAAATTTGTGACACAGCAAATAAAAAATATGAAACACAATGTTTTAAATAGCACGCAATTGTATCTAAGCCACAAGTATTAGTCATATTTTAATTAACCAATGCTTGACATGAAAAATTCTGAGAGTACATATATCAATTTGTCCTACCTTTCTAATGACATCAGTTCAAGTCTCATAGTTTCCATTGCTACTGTCAGAAACAAGAGAATGTGAAGAATTTGCTGCTTCTAAGTTTCTTGGAAAAAAGTTTTTTTCACTTATAATGCTAACAAAAGAGTAAAAAATAGTGTGATTACTGATTTAAAATTAACAGAATGGAAATCTCTATAGAAGTTGAACATAACTTCTCCCTTATTTTGATCTCTGATTTTTTTCACTCGGAATGTATCTTCCAGGTCCTCTGATTATGTCACCAGGTAAGTATTTGCTCCTTTAAAAAAATATAAATAGGTTGATTTCATTAGGCCACTCATGTTTATATGTTCTTATATCATAATCTTTTATAAATATCTGTACCAGTTCTACCAATTTTGCTATAGCAAACACAAAGCATCAGTCATCATTGTTACCATCTTCCAAACCTTCTATTGTGTCATTTTAACATATGAATATTTTACTGCTTTTATTAACAAATTATTTCAGTTTGATTGCCCTACTTTCTTTTTATTTCTCCAAATGTCTTCACATCAGGTTCATCCTTTACGCTGAGGAAAACTGCAACAAAATACTCAATAAACTATTACTTTCCAGCTTTCCAGTCCTGCTTTAAAAGGCTCTCTGGTAATTTGATAGCTGTTAGGCAGGTTGTGTGCATTTCTTGATGCTTCTCTCTCTCATCTTTTCCCAAATATATACTATTTAATGAAAAAGGGGTAAGAATGATTACTATTGCTTTCTTCCAGCAATTTTTATTTTCTAAAGTGGTAATCTTATTTTGTAATTAATCTAAATTAAAATGAGTAACTTTAAAAAACTTGAAATATTTCTCATTTATTTCATTTAAATATTTTGGATGGAACCAAGTGCTGAGTGGTTTTGGTCAAATTGTTGTCAGTTTAAGAACAAGGACTTGATTGTTCAATCAGATAAATGCATTATTTGTATAGCTGTTGCTCAGAGCTCACTGATTAAGCTGTGGTCAAATCGTCAGCATATAGTTAAACATTGTATTGTTTTTGTTGGTTTTGTTCACAGTCTTATCTACCCTGTCCAGTTTCTTCCATTTACTCGTTTGTTGTACCCAGCTATTCTAGCCTTACGTTCTTTGGAGAAAAGTCTTATTCTCTTTATATCTGTACTGTGTACAAAATGACAGACATACAACCTAACACAGTCTAATATACTGGATACGTCAATAATAGTTCTCTCTTCTTTGTCATGGATCTCATTATTTATTATATCAGGTTAGTCATTCTTCTGCTATATCTCACTGAAACGTTGTCAAGACTATTCCTGGTAGTGCAGACAGCTTTCTTCAGTAGAGTTTTAAAACTGTGAATTATGTTTTTTAAGGAAAACCTGTGATTTTACTGCCAGTCTCCCAAGATTTCCAAATGTAGTTCATACCTGCAGCACTATGATAGAATCATAACTCAGTGGACTGTGACAGAGACCCATATTTTTTCAGAGCATTTGAACATGGATTTAATTTTAACACAATTAAAAAGAAGTGCTAGATTATAATGACGATGATTAATCCTGTCTTTGGGCCACCAAGGCATCACACAGCCTGGAGAAGGCTTGGACTAATGCAGTGTGGATGAGACTTACGTACATAAGACTTTCTCTGAGGAAAGAGGAGTGAACCAGTCTGTACCAACTGCTTGCGGAACAAGAGCTGCTAACTGGAAAAAAATACCTGAGTTGGGCTGAAGATGCTAAGTACTACAATTAAAGTTAGCCAACTATGTTACCTGCGAGCAACCAAAGTATGACCCTTCTTACTCTCCCCAGCCACTTCCACTCAATTATTATTAAACTATAGAGATGTGCAAAATTCTTAGTGAAGTTATTAATGGCTTTAATGTGTTCCTCTGTTTATGTTCATATATGTATGGGGGAGAGATGGAATGAAAACCTGCAGATATTCCCAAACTGGTAAACCTTCAGTCAGATCTCACACTTTATCAGGCACCCATGCCAATCATCCACAAAACAAGTCTACAGAGAACCAATCTTCATCAATTCTGCTTCTCAAATTTTTCTCCTGAATTTCTGATCTCATGTTCTCTCTAGAACACTATTCTCTAAAGGTGGAATGGAGCAGGTACTGCAGTTTAGATAGGATTCTGAGCTGTAAAACTGTTTTTTCCAATGCTTATTTTTATTTCTTGTTTTGGAAAATATCAATAAATATAATTCTTTAAGAAATATATTGAATTTGGTATCACCTGTGTGAAACTACATGCCTGTAGGATTATTTTTTTTAATATATATATTCATTTCAGGAAAAGGTAATATCTCTGTATTGAAAAATTTTTTTTCTATATATGATATTGCATATTTTATCTATGACTAGCTACATCTAGTACTTCTTGTTTTATTGTTCTTGCCTCTATATTCTTCCAGTTTTAAATAAATAATTTACTAAAATTCATTAAGCACACATTAAGAGGTTATCTAAAATATTTCTATACAGCTTTGAGCCAGAAGTGCATTGGCAGGTGTGGCACAGAGGTTGAAAGCTATCAGCTGTAATGTTATTCTGGTACTATAGTAACAGATTGTAGAGAAAGGTAGTAGTTTTAGGAACACTGCCATGTCCCTCGTTATCTAGTGTGAATTTAACTGGAAACATTATATGCCGTATCAACTTGGCTATCTACTTCATGTTATGTGAACGTTATCTAAGTCAAATTTACAAACTTGAGCAGCATTAGAATGCCTTATTTATACACACACACACACACTCTCCTAGGGAGATAATTTTTAATAAAAAAAGATAAACAAATTCACAGAGTATTTTGTGATGAGCGAGCCAATTCCTGATTACAAGGAAAACACCAAATAAAAATCTGATTAGAGCTTGGAATTTAATGTGAGGCTCAGCTGTCCTAACACAAGTGACACTGACAAGCAGATGGAATGATAATTGGAGTAAGTTCACATGTACCATTTCCTCTTTTAATAATATCTTAAAGAGACTATAGTATCACTATCACTGTATTTCCTACTTGTGATAATGGCAAAAGCCAGCCAACAGGCAAAAAGGGTCACTGAGTCATAATTTCAGTCACCTCACACAAAAGTCTTTGGTATGAAATTTAAAATGTGGTCCACATGAATAATTTCTAATGAAAAATGAATTTGGAAGTATCTGGAAATAACATTAATAAAACCCCCCTGTTGAATGGCTTTTAGGGCAAGACTGATCTCTGAAGTAAACTTTAACATGCATTTTTAAGAAAATCTCTGCTTCACCTGTTTCCATTTTGTATGTGCTACCACTGTTACTATTCTAGTAAAATATAATTTTTCCTATGTAATACTGTAAATATATTGTTTCTCATAATATTTATCTGGTAAAAAAATAGCAGAGCCATAGAGATTTTTGGATCTGTAGTATCATGAGGTGTCACACACTACTTTATGTTAAAAGTCAAAATAGTAGAGAGAAATGAAAGCGTATATCCTGTTTGTTGTCATAAAACAATAACATTAAAGTGCAATCAGTCATTGAATTTCAGATCTAACTTAGTTAAAGTTTTATTAGTGAAGCAGTCATCGTACCAGAAACAGACTGATGGCATACAAAAGGAAACTATCTAATGCAGGGTCAACTAAAATTTTGCTTTTAATATTCCTGTGTTGTTATAATATTGCTTATTCATTAATTATCATTAAGACCTCCATCCTGCAAAGTGTAAAAATTCTATGCACAGTAAAGGGTAACTTTAGAGCAGGGGTCCTCAAACTTTTTAAACAGGGGGCCAGCATGCGGATGCAGTGGCAGGCAGTCATCTGTGGCTGCTGGGTTTCCCCCTCCAACCCCCGGCGGGGGGTGTTGGAGGGGTTCTGTAAATACCGGGGGCCGGATTGAGGACCCTGGGGGGCCTTATCTGGCCCGCGGGCCATAGTTTGAGGACCCCTGCTTTAGAGCTTTATTAGCCTTGAAGGTCCTCTGCTGCCTGAAGTCCTGTTTCTAGGCATAAACAGTAGTTCTTCAGTTTTGGTCAAGCAGAACTAATCAGTGCCTGCATGACATTAAAAGCCTTCCTTGATGCAAAAGAATACGTATCCTGTACCTATTGCTCATGTCAGGTGTAGTCTAGTAGTTCCTTGATTATGTTCTTGGCAATTAGCGTTATCAGTATTTTATCTAATTGTCTTTATAGACAATAGAATCTTATATCCATTGGAATTAATGAGTCTATAGGTGAAAGACGCATATGATACATATAAAATTGTATCCCTATCATAGTCAAAAAAAAGCTTTGCATTGATTTATTGCACACACATTTAAGTGTATATAAAAGTGCCTATATAAATGTAAAACAGTATACAATTTATTGAAAACAAGACATAAAGTTAGAAAATAGTTTGATCTATACTTTGATGAGTATCTCTGGACTTCTAATATATCCTTATATATCCTATGTGTGAGAGACTAATTTTTTTTCTGTTGAAACTGTCTATTCTTACGGTATTGAATAATGGCAGCACTTGATATTTATCCATTATTTATTTTTTTTTTTTACGTTTCATCACTTCACTGTATAATATAGGAAGGAGACTGCTTGGAGCTAGGCACTGAAGTTCATGATAATGTCTCATATATATAATTACTTAACAATAAGTATTAACGAATGTGCACATTCATAGAGTTTTTTTTAAAAGTTAATGTAAAAAAGAAATTGAAGAAGTGGATGGTTAGCAAAATTCAAAAATATGAATAATAGTGCAAAAATTCATAGTATTTCAGGAAATATTTTGAACTGATTCTTTTGTCATTAACAACAGGACATAACTAGGTGTTGCTTACTAATTTTAGCACAAAGAAAAGAAATAATTTTGAGAAGAATACTAATTGAGCTTTGAAATATTTTCATGTCATACTTTTCCTGCTTTAATTAATAACAAATATCTGAGAGATAATTGTCATTTAATTAAAATTAAAATTTGTTTTAAAAACAGTACCGTTACAAAAAAACCCCACAGAATGAAACTTTTTGTCAAAGGATTTGGATGAATTCCAAAAGACCCTGCATGATTGTTCTCATATTAATGAATTTAATTTGCACAAGCTGTATTTTATCCCCTTATTTGAATTTCTAACAAATATTTACATTAAAAATGAAGAAGTAACTAGTATTTTCATCACCACTCTGTAGATATAGTGAATGAAGTTTATTTTAAAATGACTCCAAAGCACATTGTAAGGCTTTTACTTCCTTTCACATATGATTTTTCTTGTACTTTATCTTTGGCTAGAGTCAGCTGTCACCACAGTACTTTTACTCCAGAAGTTTATACATGATGAGAATGAAAGAAATATTATAAATTGCAAACTTTTATACATCAACTGTATTTGCTCTGACCCAACTCAGATTAAATTTCGCTGCAGGAAGATGTATGGTAATATTTGCCATTACTTATTTTCTAATAGATTGCTATGAAGTTCCATTAAATAACACTGTGGTATCCACTTCAAAAGCAGCATCTCTGCATGAGTAAGCAATCACGTGTAAAGTGGATAATATGCAATTATTAAATATTCTGCTTTGGCTTTTTTTCTTTATTTCTTTTTTTTTTTTTTTCCATGAGGAAAGTCACTTAGGAAAAGATATTTGAATTTAACTTCTGAAACAACTATTGTTCTTAGATTTCTGTTCTCTAGTCTTTACTAAAATTTATTGGAATTTTCATGTTTGTTCAGTAATAATTAATAATCATGATCTGTTATTTATTTTATGTGTGGTTTCCTGCTCCCTGCTATGGAATCATGAAAATTTGTAAAATGAGTGTGTCACTCGACCTCATGGAATTGACCTTCATCTCTGAGGAGAAAGAGATTTTGTCTCACAATTCTCAAATTGTTTTATCTACAGTTTTAGTTTTTTAAATTTGTTTTTCTTTTCCTATGCATTACTCAACATGCTGACAGCCAAAGAAAATCAAGCAGAAAAATTACTATTTTTCTTTAATTTTTTGCATTGTATCGTAATATGCTTTTCAGATTATATTGTTCTTAGCAATAGGAGGTAGTGTTTACAAAAGTATAATGATTTCTTCATGTTCACGGAAAGAAAGCATATGGTTAAAGAATCCTGTGATTCATCCTTCCTTTCCAATTGTATACTGCTAATCAAAATGGCTCACTGAGAGCTGATTTCCTAAAACTAATAAGGACTCCAACTGTACTATCCATACTGAATATCGAATTCTCTTTTGATTGCAGGTCTAATGCTCTAAGCTTTGATTAATGAATGTGTGTAAGTATTTGTGAAGGGTAGGTAATTCCAGACCATTGGGAAACTTTCATCCTACTGGTAGTCTACTTCTCCCATTTTATTAAAGTTTCCTGGACTTCTGAATGGCCTGCCATTGAACAGCAGTCATAACATATTCTGGTTTATGTATAAACCAGAATGGTCTGGTTTATGTAGCAACAGCTTCAATTTCATTTAATATTTTAATTTCCTATTGCCTTTTGACAATTTTAATTAGAACCCATCCTTTACTTCTCTAAGTAATTATTGTTAATATGGTAAACACAATTTTTCTGTAGTGTTGGTGGGGTTTTTTTTCCAAATGTTTGACGACACCCTACCTAATCCTAAAGTTGTCCTGCTAAGATTATGTCTTGGTCAGTCCTCTGAAATTCGTGCAAAAACCTTTAAGCACATGCACCTGAGAGAGGACATCTGTTGATTTAGATACATCAGGAATACAACAGATCTCAGATGCTTTTCCACTTCATGGCAGAACACCCTTCTTGCTATAAGTAAAAGTAATTCTGAAATGAAATATCTTGGCTCCAGCTAGTGCTTTAGCAGATGTTTAATTATATAAGGGGAAAACTGAACATTATAAGGAAGGATTGATAGAACTGTATCCCAGATACCATATAGTTTAGTTAAGAGCCAGCACATTGAAATAATGGAACAAGAGTGGTATCTCAACTGTCAAGAAACTATCCAAATCCCTTTGCCATAGCTACAGTTGCTACTGCAACCCAGAAATAATGGTATTTGTCCATTGTGTTGCCTAGAAGAATCACTCAGCAACTCTAAGGAGCAGTGAGAAAGGTGTAACTTAAATACCAGAGTGACTCACCACAGCGGTAGATAGAACATAGGTAGGAGATGGCAGAGTTTAGTACTCATCTTTTACATTTGACTAGGGAAGTTATGTCTAAGATGAATATCCCAGCTACAGGGGAGACTGAAGGTGGACATTACATTTTTTTCCTTTCTAATAAAAGTGTAATTTATTCTCCCTTCCCTTCCTTTTTTTTTTTTTTTTTAGCTCAAGTAGAGAGGATTAAGAAGCTAAAATTATGGATTCATCCCAGCTAAGTGTAGGCACTTAACTGAGGATGCTGTCTTAAGATCCTAATCATTCTGGGCTTATCCTAAAGTTAATGGAAAGAAAGTTGCCTCCTGAGAGCAATTAAGACCCTAGTTGTCTGAAATTACCAGCTGTAAAAGCCCTTCACTCTTCATATTATGTCTCTAAAGCTTGTGGGATAAATCTGGACCAAATATTTAATTTGGTAATGGATCTGTCATGTTGAATGGAATACTTTCTCCAAAGAAGAAAATTGAGAAAGCAGAAATATTTCAAAGAAATTGGGTTTTGGGCTGTTAAAAAATGAAATATTTTCCCTAAAAAATTACTTAAGCATTACTATACTTAGCTTAATATGTATAAGAACACTTGTATTTATACTCCTCTTAAAATGTATTTATGTTGGGGTGAGTTCCTGTTAAAATTGACAGCAGGGATTAATTTGATCGCAAGCGTTTAAACAGTTGGTCACCTTTTACTTCAAATTGAGAAATGAAGCAATGGAAGGTTTACAAGTAAAAATGTGATCATGTGGCAAAAGCAAGCCCTTTGGCTTTCATTGAAATGCCTAAATTTTTCTCACTTTTTCAACTGGATCTTCAGTAAGACTTTTTCAAAAATATTTTGTAAAACTACCAAAAATTTCCCATGTTTCTGTTAGCATCTGGGATTTTCAGTTTCCTTCTTCTCAAGTCATTAATTTCCATCCACCTGAGTACCAGCAGAAGTTGTAACTGTTCCTTCAAAGACTAGACATGATCTGTCATATCAACTGGTAGGGCTACTAGTTATAAGTATTAATGGTATTGTTAATAAAGGAACAAAAGCCCATGATAAATTAAAAATAAAACAAACACAAAATTTATTTGGGTTATCTGATTATGTTAGTTTAAATGCCAGATATCACATAGAATCTTTCCTAGTAGAGACTTGCAAGAAACATGCAATTTCTGTTTTTGAAGAAGACTTTCATATATCCTCTAATATCTTTATAACCCATAAACATGATGTTGGCACAATGATTTTTACTTATAATACCAATATAATCTTGATGCTTATAGCTTCCATTCTTTCTAAGCTGGTGACCGATTCAACCACATCGACTTATGAATTCCAAACTTTGTGAGCCATTTCAGAAACACTGTAGTGCCTTGAAGACAAAGATACACTGCTTAAAGAAGCAACATTTGTGTGCTGTCACAACAAACAAATTTAAAATGTTTTCTTCCTAACAGGCTTGATTCCACACAGCTCATTGAAATGTACCTTTGAAGAGCTTGTTTTATTTTTCATGTCATAATTTTGTCTTGTATTTGGTTTCTAGAGAAATCTGTAAAATTTTATTTCACAAATGACATTTCAGTTTGGGATTATTTGTTTTGATCATAGTAAATTCAGACTTCCCCTCCCCCCCAACTTGGTTTGTTAAAGAGTGTTCAAATCTAATTAAGGTTTTTAAGACAAATTGTTCTGCCAGTAGGGTTTTGCATGAATTTGTTTTGTGACTTCCAGCTCTTCCTCCTAACTGCCCACCACTCCCATTTATAATTATCTACTAATCTCCCACCAACTCAATCACAGTGCCTTTAGTTCTTTCAAGAACCTAGATGCTATGGCATATCCATGTTGTTCCAACTTTCAAAGACATCTCCCTGCAATACCATGAGTTCATTCCTATGCTGTCTGCTCCTCCAGGTTTTCTCTGATGCTTCTTAGGTCCTCACATCATCATACTCCCAACTTTTTTCTATATCTCTCACTAACGCTACTTTGCCTGCAACTCAAAATAATGCAGCAAATGCTGGAATTTTGGAGCTACATGCAGCCTCCTAGGCTCTTTAACATGTTTATGCTTATTGGTCTTCTGGATGTTGCCACCCAGTTGATGGCTGACCAGATGAATAGCTAATTCCTGATTGGAATCCTGGTGAATGCTCCTTTTCATCAATTGATCATTCAGCCACTTATTTCATAAAACTGTTGGGCTGGTGATACCTCTGAGAATTCTATCCTTGGGTCAAATTTGATTGAAATTGGATAATTTAGTGTCATTCACCTCTGAGAAAAGAGTAGCACTGGAGGCGCAGAGATAAAAAAGCAGTAGCATCAGGTAATCTGGATATTCATATGCTAGAAAGCCTTATTGCATATAGAACTTGTACATTATTTTACCTATGTTCAAAGCATAGTTCTTCAAAGGTGGACTTAATATTTCTTTTTTAAAGAGACATCATTATTACTAGCAGAAAATATGAGAGTCCACAGTAACAAATCCTTTTAGTTCTCATGATAAGCCATAGAAGATTCTAACTCACATAGACAGAAACCCTTCCCATCTACTGCCACTGAAACAGCTGATAGTTATATGTCAGAACCTGACTTCAGTGGAGTTCTGTAAGAGCACTCAGAACTCATTGTAGGTTAAAAGATCAATTTCATTAACTTCACTGACATTTTTTACTGGGCTATAATATTTTTATAGTCTTTTGAAACTTCACTAGCATTTATTAGTTTTACTATGCAGTTCAAGATTGAAGTTAATGCCATACTTTGACAGATTATTTTAAAAACATTTCGTGTAATGCCTAACAGAAAAACTATTGTGTTTAAATTTTGATGGAAAGTTATGTCGCCGAAGAATAATATGGTTGTTATTGCTGCATCTTAGAAGTGAGCTTCTTCTATAGAAGATAAGCTACAATATTGTAAAAAAAAAAAAAAAAAAAAAAAAAAAAAAAAAAAAAAAGTAATTTATATGACAATGACAGACTGCCCATCAAAACCTGGACATCCTGGGATGTCAGGTCTCACTTTGTGACTTTCTATAGTATCTCACAAACAGCTTTAGATTTTGTTGTCTTGAACAACTGCTATAAGCTGAAAATTGCCTAACATCACCTTTCCTCACTAAAATTTTTTCAGAATATATATGAATATCTTTAGCTGACTTGAACCAGGGGAAGGTTCTGGCAAGCTTTCTGCTAACCTCTGTCCATGGTGGAAATGACTCATGTTCTTAAACTGTTTGTTCGCTATCCTTTTATTTTGATGTCTTGTGGGCATTTAAAGCCCTTGTAAATCACATTGTGAAAAAAGTTTTTTGGAAAGCCTTGTATGTGTACCAGATCACTTTATTCACATACTTGTTAACACTTAGCAAACTCACACTAAGGCATGACTCTGCTCTGCAGTAGGTTTCTGGTCCTGATGAGTTATAAATGTAAAAAAATAAATAAATTAGTTTTTATGGGTTTAGAAAGTTCTTGCAACTTTTTTTCCTCAGCATTATTGTAATTTACACTTACATGTAACTGGTGATGTTTTAAATAGTCTATTAATGCTTTTAATTTGTACATTCCTTCTCCTTGAAGTTTTTTTTCTATGTGTACCAAGATCACTTATTCAGATGTTTAATCTGATTTTCAACCACAGTGACTTTTTCCTTCTTTAAGAATTCCTTTGATCAGCAGCATGTTTTTATTTTAACTGTCTACTACTGACATTTTAAAGAACTCTAAAGCCTGTGTGAAATCATCTTGCCCTTTAAATGCTTCATTAAGTTCCTGTTAAATAGCATTCTCACCGCATTTGATTTGTCTTTCCTAGATGTTGTTGTAGGGGGTTTGGGGTTGGGGTGGTTTGAATTTTTTTGGTTGCTGAGAAGATATTGATTTAGAGTGTTTTGTGACCAGAGAGATACAGATCTTTCTGGGGTTAGCTACATCTTGAACCAAAAATATCAAGATCAAGAACTAAAGATCAAGAATTATATGGAACAAATAACTGTGGATTATCTAACCACTTTATCCAAGAAACAACCATGTGTGGTATCTAAAATTTGTTACACCACAGAGATACATTTATCAGTTCATACACTGGCAATTAGACCTTCCCATTCATACTTCGTATTTTCACAGCCTCTCTTGTTTAAGTATTTACGAGAGGGATTATATCACATAGTACCTGTCATACTAGAGACTCAAGGGATGTCCTGTGAGCTCTTTGCCAATCATATGTTCTCATAATTTTGTGAAATTCAGTTTTTTAGTTTAAGATAGATACGTTCACAGTATTGGGGTATGTGTTATATATGAATTACATTTGGGAGCTACCTGAAATGTGTAATTATGATTACTATACAAATATGATCATATTGTTATTAAATACAGTTATATAACTTAATTTTTGAAGGTATTTAGGTGATCAGTGAGAAAAAATAATCAGAGCTAGCACAAGGAATGTTGTATTAAAAATAATTGAAAATGGAATTGTATGCATAAATAACGTTTAACAGTGAAAAAATCACTGTGCATCGCTGAACCCATTTGAGTTCTTCCCATTGACCTTGTATGGACAGGTATCAAACATGTAAGTAGGAAAAAAGCCTTCTTTCCCTAGCTTTTTTATGTGATTAGCAGATGTGATGCTTACTATAGAAAATAATTTTCCTCCAAAGGGGTAAATGCTTTAATGTTTCAGCTTGTTATGTAAATAATATTTTTCAATATTTGGACATTTAAAATAGCATTTTTAATAGAAAAAGTGTTTCAGTAAAAAGCATAAGTAAACAAATACTTCAAGTTCTCATTATTTATAGCAGAAACCATAAATGCTGGAAAATTTGTTCTGTTTACCATATAGAAGCTTTTGCCAACAAGAAAGCATAATTTTTCCTGGTTACATATTTTATATCAGTCTGATATTGTTAGATTTCCATTGGCAAAAAAATGGAATTATATAGCAACTTCTGCATTTGTACTTTATGCTTCCTGCCAAGTATTCCTACTAGTGAGAACAACTACAGGAGTTTCAGAGAATCTGAACTTTGCAATTTGCCTATGGAAGGTATTTTTAAGTCAGCCACTGCAAGAGATTATGAACTGCAAGAAACACCTGTATTATAAATAAGTAGGACATTTAGGATAAGAAAGTGATGTAATTTGTTATTATTATGTGATGAACAGTGATTCTGACTTTACAATTTGTCTGTGAAGGCAATTTTTAATCTCAGGACACAGCTGTTATTTGTCTCTCTCTGAGTTAAACCATTCACATTTATCAGTTTGCGTTAGCCCTGATTCCCAGAGCAAACATAATTCACTTTTGGCAAAAATTTTAATGAAAAAGCCCATCCCTTAGAAATAATATCCATCCTATGTCAATGGCAGTTAATAGAGACTAACAGGGAGTTAGGCTCAAGAACCTAATTTAGAGCTTAAACGTTTCTGAGAAAGAAGATTTTCTTCAGACACTGTGGGACCTAACATGACTGTGGACACATGTTATGCTGTCTAAATTAAAAGATTCCCAAGTTTTTCCTAGGTCTGTAATTAGAGTTGTGAATACGGCTCTGGATACCCAAAGATCCAGACATTTAAACATGTTTGAGCAGATGAGATTAACTCCCTGCAAGATCTCCCTGATTAATGGTTGCTGCCACTGTTTGGACAGCTCCCCCACTCTTCATGGTATTCAATACATTTTAATGCTTATAGCCACTTGCTCTGGCAATTTAGTTTCTTATAGTAAGAAGAGAGGCTTGTCTTGTGTATAGGGTTTTAAAAACTCATGTCTACACCAGTACTTCTATTAGTTATGTAACTACAAATAACTGACTACCAAAACTTTTTCATAATCTGTTTGTCCTATCACTAATCTGAAGTAATTTATTAATTGTTAATTGCATTAAAATATATTCTGATTCTGTTGATCAGAAATCCTCCACACTTTCAACACATGTTAATGACTTCTGTTTATCTTGACATTAATTCATTAGAGAAAAAGAACTACTATCAACACAAAACAGCCAACAGCAGGTTGATATTCATGGTAAATTAATGGCAAAATATATATGTAGTACGTATTCCATTTATAGCTAAGTTTCTCTGTAACATTGCCCCTGGTAGAGCAGTATGCCATGTATTTTCTCTGTTGGTCTGAATGGCACAGTGATCACGGAAGACTGATGTTGACACCTTCTTGGCTGTCAATCTTTCTTAACTTTTTAGAATTTCATGACTGTTGTGTGAAATGTATCTCAGAATGCTTACCCTAACAAAGGGGGAAGAATCCTGCAGAAGGCCCTTGAAAGCCATGCACCAAGTGGAGAATAATATTTGGCTCTCTCCCAACCCTAGCCTTACATTTAACAAAAGCCGAGACTAGTTCTCAGTTGCTGGACCTCCAGCCATTGCCCAGATGAAAAAGTACTCAGGGGAGAACCCTTTTTACAGACTATGCTTTTCACTGTGTATAACCAGTTAGCAGACTTGTTGAAATATGGACCTCCATGCTCTTTTCAGGCTATAAGTCTAACTGTAGAACTATGCCTGGATGTGACAAGTTCTACTGGGCAGTCCCTGTGCACTGAAGCCATGAGACTCTGCCTTCTGCAACATACTGATTCTTTTGGCAGTGTCTTTGCAGTCCTTAATCAACAATTTTGTCTCTCTTCCAACCCTAACCCCAAATCTAGGCATGGGCTGAGCCTTAGCGGAGGACTCTCATCCATGACCCACATTAAAGAGTACCCAGGTGATAAATCTTTCTCCATCATAACCCTTCCCTTGGCAGACCCTTTGAAGTCCCACACTATGTGGAGCTACAGAGGCTTTGGCTTTCTGCTGATCTTAACCCTAGAAGTGGCCTGAGGCTTAGCCAATGACCTCCAGCCAAGACCCACCTGAAAAAATTCACAGAGAAGAAATCTTTCTGTGGCCTTCTCCTTCTTTAGGAGCTTCACACCAACTGGAGCTTCGTATTTTGTCTATCAATACTACCCCCAACCCAAGGTTAAATACAGTTCAAGGCTGGTGCTGACCTTTATCCAAAGGCAGAATCACAGAATCCTTGAAGCTGGAAGGGATTTTTTGGTCCATCCCTCCTGCTCACTACAGCATCTAAGTCTGTTTCTCAGAACCTTGTTCAATTGCATTTTTAATACATCCTAGGACAGAGACTCCGCAGCCTCCCTGGGAAACTTACTCCAGTGTTATCACTCTCAGAGTAAAAAAGTATTTACTCATGTTTAGACAGGAACCTCCTGTGTTCCAGTTGTGCCCATTGGCACTGTCCTGTCACTGGGAACCGCTGAAAAGAGTTTTGGCTCCATCTTCTTTACACCTTGCCATTAGATATTTATATGCATTGATAAGATCCCCTTGAGCCTTCTCTTCTCCAGGGTGAGCAGTCACAGCTCTCTCAGACTCTCCTCATATGACAGATGTTCTAGTTGCTGCATCATCTTCACAGCCTTTCACTGGACTTGCTTGAACAAGTCCATGTACTGGGGAGTCCAGACCTGGACATAATTTGTAGATATGTTTTCGTCCAGGGAATGGTCACCTCCTTTGACATGCTGACAATGATATTACCTATGCAATGCAGGATGCCATTGGCCTTATTTTCCTCAAGAACATGTCGCTGGCTCATGTTCAACTTTGTCCACCAGCACCCTTAGGTCCTCCTCTGCAAAACCATATTCCAGACAGTCAGCCCCAACATGTACTGGTGCTTGGAGTTGTTTCTCACTAGCTGCAAGACTTTGCACTTACTGAATTTCATGAGGCTTCTGTCAGCCCAGTTCTTGAGCCTGTTGAGGTCCCTCTGGATGGCAGCACAACCCTTGTGTATCAGCCACTCCCAGTTTTGTGTTATTTGCAAGCTTGCTGAGGGTTCTTTCTGCCCTGACCAGGGCAGAGAGAACCCAGGTCATTAATGAAGATTTGCCCCGGACTAACACTATCATACTCTGCCGTGACTGGCCTCCAGATGGACTTTGTACCACTGATCACAACCCTCCAGGCCCAGCCCTTCAGCCAATTTTTAGTACACCTCACTGTCTTTTTGTCTAATCTGTACTTCAGTTTGTCTATGAGGATATTTTTTGACAAAGTGTCAACAATCTTTTCTAAAGCTGAGACAAAGAATATCCACTGCTCTCCTAGCACCCACCAAGCCACTCTTCTCATTCTGTGAGATTGTCAGGTTGGTCAGGCAGGATCATATCCCATGAGGTTCCCTCAAGCAAGAAGCAGATGCTTTTTTTCTCTAAGCATCAGGAGTGCCTGCCCTCATTAGCTCCTCAGTTACCTGTGTCAGGAGATTGTCATCAGTGCATTCCAGAAAACTCCTGGGTTGCTGTGTTGTCTCACAGATATCAGGGTTGTTCAAGTCCCCAGTGACAACCATTGTCTGAGAACGTAAGGGTTATAACAGTTATCTGAAAGAGCTGTCATCTGCTTCTTCCTGAACAGGCAATGTGCAAGCAAACACGCTCCATGATATTGCCCACCTTGATCTGCCCCTAGTCTTCACCCATAAATTCTCACCTGGCTCATCATCCAGTCCTAGGCAGAGCTGCAGGTGATCCTGCTTCTGCCTCACATAAAGAATAGTTCCCCCTTCTCACCTTCCTGGCTGTTCCTCCTAAAGAGCCTGTATCCATTCATTGCAACACTTCTGTGAGCTATCCCACCGTACCTCTGCAATCCCGATGAGACCACAGCCCTGCAGATGCATTCACACCTCTAACTCCTGCATGGTCCCCATGCTCTATACATTAACCTACAGGACCATCAAGTAGACACTCAGCTCTGTGGACTTCCCAGGGAAAGGGCAAGAGCTTCCCCCATAATGTTGTCCTCTCAGCATTCGCTCATTTATATGCATACAAACAGGCCCCCTTCCACCTTGTTTTCCTGATTTTGAGGTGTTTTTTGTCCACATTGCCCTGTACCATCTGCTTGAAAATCCAGCCAACCAATTTTTCACTTGACTGTGGGCACCCACTCATGGCTCACATGAAAATGTCCTCAGGGGATAAATCTGCAGTATAACGCGCCCCTCAGCAGCCCCATACCAACTGGAGCTCCAGGCTTTGTCTCTCTCCCAACCTTAACCCTAAACGTCTTAAACCTAACCCTGACCATAAACTCGGGAATGGGCTCAACCTTATGCAAGGACTCCATGCCCTGACACAGGTGAAAAGATTGTCAGGGGAGAAATCTGTCTATACCTTATTTTTCTGGGGAGGTATTACTTTTCCAACATTTACATTTTGGTGAAGTCTTGAATTATGTGCTACAAAAAGCAGTCTTGAAGCCAAACGTTATATGGTCTTTTAAGCCCACAGAACTCAAAACTTTTTCTAAAGATGAACCTTATTGTTGGTCTTCACCTGAATGATTGCTTAGAGTGAGGAATAAATTGACCAATACTATGACCATAAATCTGGATTTTCCAGTTTATAAACTTTTTTATTTATTGCCAATGAAGCATGGTGGAAAAATGACTACTATACCTAGTTCTTCTCAGACAGCTGCCTGAGGTGGGAATATTAGTAAATTAATGGTTTCAGAGCAACATGACTATGACCACTGTGAAAATGAGAGAACAACTCTTCTTGTAAAAGAAGCACAAATAATTCCAAGTGAAAATTAAGTCCTTCTGAGAATCAGCTTTCTGTAGAAACTACTTATTTCAAAGCACTGTTTGCTGAGTTCTGGCCTAGCCCCTGGTTTGATATCCTACCTTGAAATACTGCCTGTGAATAGTTACTGTTTTTCAGCCCCTGGTCCAGGATTGACCAAAAGGCATTTAATGAGATTACAGTATATTTCCCTTAAGTATAGTTTATAAGGAATATGCCATTTGGAATAATAGAAAACAGTGCCTGTTTCCTTTAGTAGTAGTAAGTAGATCAGATTCTTAATACACTTGCAATCTTAACTGCTCACAACTTGTTAAACCAGTTCTTCTCATTTTTAGTGCTGCTAAGGGTAATTTACCTGGGAGAAACGCAATGCAAAGAAATGAGTAATTCTGGGAGCAGGCTCCACTGTTCAGATGTGTCATTTTCTAAATGTATTCTGAATACAAAAGGGGAGTTGTGGGTGGGTAAAAAACCAGATGTGTTTACTTCTCAATAAAACGAAGTACAAAAGGTGCAAGTTGTGGTGCTGGCCACTTTTTCTATTATTTCAGCTTAAAATCAAAGATGCATATTATCACAGGATGCACAATATAAAGGAGTTATTTTTTTGTTATAATTTCCATTGTACTTGGGAGCTTGAGAACCTCAGCTTTCTAACACTGGGATTTTTTTTTAAATCTAAATTTTAGATGCACTGCATAAGACTGTAAATGAAAATTAGTTTTTATATTTTTTTATTGTACTGCTTTCATTTATTGATGAAGTTTCATTTGCTGTAACTTCTGAAGATCAGCCTAGATCAGTCTGGAACTCTAGAATTAGTTTAGAACTAATTTTCAAATTGACAGATCTGGCATGTCTTGCACTCTGTGTCTAACTAAACAGGCACCTCTGATTACTGTCTGAGTGTTCTCCTGGACAACATCTGTCTGTATACAAACAGATGTAAAGTATTAAAAAAGCCTCAGGGATCAGACTAACCGACGACTGATCTGTATTGGCTGGATAAACTTGTTGTTGTTGTTGTTTTTGTTTTTGTTGACCTACTTACCAAAACAACACAAACCCAAGAAATACCAGCAATAAAAATAGGTATAAAATATCCTTATTCTTTAAAACTAAAGGACTGTGCTAAGGAAAATTATCTGCTGATGATGCCAAGAAAAGCCCATACCATATAATTTAGACATTTTAAGGATTGTTCAGTGAGAACTAGTTAAAGGGGCCCCAACCTGAATGTTCTATTGTTAGCAACTTGGGCAGAGTCTAGAAAAATATAAGTCACATGTGTTATACACACATAACTGGGTGAAAGCCCAGTGACACCTTTTGATCCCCATACAACATCCAGAAGCCAGTGGAAAAAAATTAGTAGCCAAGCACCTCCCATCCACAAAGTACTTTTTTTTCAGTTTACATCTGAGTGACCTCAATAAATTTAGTTAGTGCTTAAGTAATTTTGACCTTTATTTAAGCAATATTCTGAAGATTATGAAACTGGTCTGCTGAATACCTCAAGCTCACAATTATATTGAAGTCAACAGGACTCCTTACTTACTAATGGTCTTTGTTGAATGAGCTCATGCTTAGTCAGATTCTTTAAGAACAATTTTAAACAACATGTATCTGGGACCAATGTCCTGAAAAATATAGGAGAATCTTTATAAATCTCTTTCTGATATTTAGTAAAGCTTATATAAAATCTTGCAACAGAACTAAGATAAAAAGTCCAAGAAAAGATAAAAAAGCTTTTCAGTTTTGTTGAAAAGACATACAGGTACTCATGGCAGTGCAGACTGATTTTTATTTGAGTGTTTTGATATTTTACTCAGAAATGGACAGAATTTAGAGCAAGTTTGAGCAAGTGGATTGGAAGCAAACATATTTTATGTATTCCCCATCTTGCTGTGTAATTTTAACCTCTTGAAACTTAGAAATATATGTAAAACTGTCAAAAATTAGAATATAACATTTTTTCTGATTAAATCCTGATCAATTATATCTAAATACTTTGTAAAAGTGATGTTTTATAATTAAATTAAATGCATTTACACAAAATTATCAAAGGAAGATTGAAAAATGTTATTTTTTAAAAATAAGCTTACACGTTCAGCCTGACAAAATGGTAAATAGCAAATACATAGATAATTACTTTCATCTTGGCTGATGGCTCATAACTTGCTCAACTTAAACTTGAGTAGTGTGCCTGTTCCCTTGTCTTTGCTTATATAATCTCATTTATCATTGTGCATAATATCAGTGTCAGATTCACTTATTTCAAGGCTTTTTGCACATAACTCCCTGTTGTACCATTCCAGTCTTGACAGTCTCCCCAAATCCTTATCCAAAGGCAGGGTCTTTTGCCTCTCCAACTACCTCACTGTTTTATTCTGTTTCCCTCCGAGATCTGAGATCCCAGACTTCCCTCATTCCCAGGAACCACCCTGATTCCTTATCCTTACCTCTATTTCTGCTCCTGTTCCAGTCTGGCTCTTTTCCCACTGTACTCAAGTTGGACATCTTTCTCTTCCTAATACCCTGGGAAAGAACAAAGAAGAAAAGGTTGAGCTAATAAAAGTGCAATAAAAAGTTTTCATTTTCTTCTCTCAGTTCCACTTTTCAATCTCCATCCCACTCACAGCAAGAGGAACTGAAATTGCAAGACAGAGAATGTCTAAGTGGATAACCTATAAATAAATATTTGGATAAATATTGAAGAAAATAATTTGGATTTTAAAAAAATAAAATACAGTCTGAATGCTAGTTTTTTCAACTTAAATATCTTTTGCCCCAACCCACAGAAAGGCAGACAAAAATCCTCCAAATATACTCCCAAGATAAACAAGTAAATGACTACAGATGTTCACGTTGCAAAATGCTTTTATTTTTTTATTTTCTTTCTTTCTTTCTTTATTTATTTATTTAAAAGGAGCATTACACGCCTGCACTTGTATTGTATGTCAGAAATAATCAGGAAGCAGTGTAGGTACATCTGATATTAACATAAAGCTAGGATAGTTCTGCAGCTAACTTTGAAAGTAAACAAATTCTTTGTGTGCTTGTTCATTTCCTGAACAATATTCTTATTCTCCTTTGAAACTAAATGACTTTGTATAATAGAGTGCTTCCAGATACACTTTTTTATATACACATGAATATAAAACTGGAATTTTAAGGGTTTTGTTCATGAATGAAAATATACATTGATACATTTCAGAAAATATATTTCTATGTAATATCTGCTTAGTAGGGAGATTTTAATGAAATATAATTTATTTTCTTATGCCTTAGCAATTTCTACTCTTTCCCCTGTGTGTCACAATGGAAATTTCATTGTTCATATTAGCATTTAGACTTTTTTTTTTATTCACTGACTGCCTCTGCTAAGAATTTGATGTGTTTCCCTTAAGCAGCACACAAGTAAAAAGAAATTAACCTCTGAGAACAATAATAATAAAAAGACCCCAACAAAACCATACCCTAACATATTAGCTCTACAAAAGCAAGGGAGGATGCATCTCGGAATCCATTTCGGGAATGAAACCTGGATTAAGGTAAGATTGCCAGTTATTCCTACCCCTCACATTCTGGTGTCCTCAGCGCGACACAATCACAATTTTCCCTTCAACCATAAATTTAACTTGAGGAGAAAACAAAAAAATCTTATTAGAAAACTGTTGTTTGTATTCCATAGTGCTACTGATATCTGAAGTCCTGTCAAGAGCCAGAGAGTATTTGTTCCAGCGCCGGCGCCTGGATCAACAAGTGGGGTAAACAACAGCCGACCCGCGGGGGGAGTCAGGGAGCCGGGACTGGGCAGCGCCCCCCCGCCCCGCCCCGCTTCCCAGCGCCCCCGGCCGCCGGCGGCACCGGCGTGCGGAACGAGGGCGGGGAGCTGGGAGGCACTACCGCCTGCTGGCCCACCCGCTGACACATGGGGGCGCAATTCAAACGAGTGGCTGAGCTTCCACAACTTTGGTTTTATTATTATTTTCTTTTTTAATAGCAGGTTCCCAAGACTCCTAGCTTTATCCTTTTCCACCGTAATAACTTCCCTCCTCTTCCATCTACCTTCCATTTCCCTCTTATGCCTCCTCCATGTTACATTTTTATTCTGTATGTAGTGTTGTCAGACGGGGCCCTTGGAAGCTTTCTGCCAACCTTGCAGAAGGGAAGGAACAGCAGCTGCAAGCTACCGCTGCCCCTCTCAACCAGCACAAGCCCAGGCCAAGCAAATTGCTCTGTGAACGCCCTGCAGTGCAGCAAGGCAAGGAAATGTCTTCATTTGCCATATGTTGTGCAGACCAGCAGTGAGGGGTTTATTAGCCTCTCTACATCGCTGCACCAACCAGCGTACATTACTCACTGTGCTGGGTTTTTTTGAAAGGAACCAAAAAAATGATTCCTTCTCAGTTCAATGACAATATTTTCTGATGTTCCAGGAAATGTGCTGAATTCATGATACACAGGTTATCGGTGGGTCCGTTTCTTATATGAGTCTAGCAAACAAGACAATATTGAAATGATGAATTGCTACATAATCAGGAGCAATATTACAAACATCCTGATTCCCTTCCTGTTTAAGATTCTCAGGGCTGAGTGAAGACCTGTTTCTTGGTTCCCATTCTGCTCTGTGCTGACCATTACTGCCTTGATGATTTTGAGGTGCAAATTAGGCGTATGACAGAAAAATGAAAAAACAAAGGATATGAAAGCAATCAATATGGTATGCACCCATATGCCTCAGAGATTTTTAGTTACTACTGGGGGATTTAAAAGAATGTCTAAAATTAATTGCAGAGATGCATACTCTCCTAAGAACAGAATGGTTATGTAAGAGCACTAGCAACTGTCTGTAAGAACCAAACTTTTTTACATCATTGAAAAAAAAGCTGTTTAGAAAAATATATTCTATTTAATTTAAAGATGTATGAACATAAAGATAAGCAAGCAAACAAACAGAAAATCTCACTAGGATATTTCATCCGTTGCGAATGGTAATAAAGGTTAAAAAACAACATCCCCAAAACTCAGACATGCTTACTGCATCTCATGTAGAGTTGTGTGTCTGGTCAATGTATGCATTTCTGCTCTTTTTAAAACTTAGTCTCCAAATTAAGGTTTTCACTACTGGGTTAGTGATTTTCTCTGCTTACCTGCTGGAGGACCTGCTAAGTCACAGGACGGCATATACTCATGAGAATTCAACATCCCCAGATAGAGGACTTTAGTATAATAACAAAGTAATCAAAACATTTTTTTTCCTCTGGTTTTATTTAACACTGTAAAAAGAAAAACATTAAAATAAAATAAAGTATTATGTATCAAATTAAATTTAGAATGAGTTCAATTTTTCAAAAGATGATTCAATGTTTGTACTTGGAGATGTGGTCTGGTTAGAACTGAAAAAGGTAATATTCTGCACAGTTCAAGTTTTGAGCTGTATTAGTTATTTAAGCCTGAATATCAGCTGTGTCAATCCCTTCCTCTGTAATTCATATTCTACTAGAATTAGGTTTTATCAGACAAAAGCATATTTTATCTGAAAAAGGGTCTACATTTTTTCCCAACTGTGATAACTGCGAGGCTTGACTTTGGAGAAAATAAGTGCAGAGTGTAGATCAGTATGCAAATTCTGTAGTTGTTATTGGCTTTAAAATGCCTCTTGTTCCACAGGGAACTAAAAGAAGAGGGGGAAAAAAGCAATGTAGAATGATGTACAGTGTCTAATAGTATCAGTGGCTTTGCTTTTAGATTTTTTTTTTTATTTTATTTTGGCTGCAATCACTACAATACATTGGCTGCAGCACTTGCAGATGGAAACTAAGTACAGATGTGCCAATATAGGCTCCAGGTTTGCAAGTATTCACTGTTTTATTGTAAATAGAGCAAATAACTTTCCCTGGATCATCCAAGCTGAAGTTGAAGAAGTGCCATATATAAAAGATTACCCTTTGGGAACTGTTGAAACTCCATGTACAACTGCACTTTCAATGGAAAAAGATTATTTTTTTGATGCTTTTCTGGGGCTTATTTGTTTCTTTTAGTAGTGCAGCCAATACTGTGGTTTCCTTGAGAACGTGTGTTGCCTGCATGAGTTCTCCCAGACACAACAGCAGCAGAAAGAGTGGAAGCAAATTTTTCTAACTCAAGAATAACAGTATCCATTTGAAATCTTGCTGAGCATACCTCCATTGCATGGGACACCAGCTGATTTACACACCTTGAAGAGTTTTTGGGAATACTGATCATTAATGGTTTTCCATTGTACAAAATTAAAATCTTGAATTGATTACCTCATTTAAACTCATGATCAAAATTAAGTGGTTTAAGCTGTTTGATTTTTGTTTTTTGAAAGAGTTATGGCCTGTTTTGTACTTTTTTCCAGTGACTTTATAATAACTTAATTAAAAGGGTGATTTGGTCTCAGACCTTCAACCTTCTGTCTTTTTTTGGTCTTTCCAACTAATTTCTGTAAGATTACATAGTAGAACTAATCCTTAAGAAACAAGCAGTTTCTAGGGGGAAAAAAATAGATGAAAAATAATTAAGATCTGATTTAATATGCAAGAAATTAAATGGCAAAATATGACATTACAAGCTATTTCATATCAATGGTTTTGATTTGTTTTTCTTGTATCTTAATACTTGAAATATTGTATGTTCCTAACTGATATTTAATGCCTCTTTGCTACATTAATATTTAAAGAAGCCTAAAGTGTTCTTGCTTTTAAAATATTCATGATCGCTGGTCTTTTATGTGAAACAAATTTCAAAGGAGGAATCCCTAATTCACTTATTAACCAAATCACATATCTTCTTACTTTCCTAAACAATTTTTAGTGGTTTTGTCCATGAATCTGAGTCAAAGTACAAACTTGATAATTGTACTACATTAATAAAGGTTGAGTAGGTTTACATTTGGAAGTGTGGCAATCTATTTTTCAACTTTCTTATTGACAATGGAATCACATGACATGGAAAAGCAGGCATATATTCAGGGGAAAAAGTATTGCAAGGAGTTAAATTGTATCTGAAACATATATTCAAAGCTTACTTCTACCCTCAAAAAACTTGCTTTGATCTCTTTCAATAACAAATATTAGAGCACTGTTCTAGAGGTTTTAGTAGTGAAGGACCCCCAGGAAATCTAATTTCCCCCTTTGGATACCGGTTGGATCAGGAAGGGTAAGAATTTGCAGGACAGTATGGGTAATGTAGGGGTGGGCAGTGAAGGCAGAAGGCAAAAGCTGGAAATTGCAAGAGCAGAGAAACAGAGAAGACATAGCTTGGTGTTTGACAGCTCTAGGGAGCAGATTTATCTCTTAATGCTAGCTACAAAGGTAAAAACTTCAACATGTAAGCATCCTGCTTTTTCACTGGAAAGAAAATTCCCAAGGAATGGGTAGGTAACAGAGTTCACATATTCATTCAAAACTTTGACGGCAAGTCTGATGGAAAGAATACCAGCTTCTTTTGATATGAGTACTAGAAATGGATAGAGACTGAGCCTACCAAATTGTTTCACATGAAGAGCAGGTAACAGCTGCTGGTTCCCTTTGGCCACCACTGCTCTGGTCTGGATTTGCCTTTGCAGCACAGGCATGAAGAGCTCATATCCCATTATTAGCAATATGTTCAGACAACGCTTCCTTTACTCATGTTTTCATTTTCATATATGGCTTGTGAAATGTACTCTGTCTGCTTTTCAGATGAGCATCACAAGAGACTGATGCCAATCTGCAGAAGATTTTCCTCCAGCAATCTAAATTTGAGTCCATGGCAGACTCTGCAGGCAGTTTTGTTGGCAGCATCAGAGATACTTCTATGTTTGCCACTTAATTAACTGTTGATGGACCATCTGGGCAGCTCAGTCCTTCTGCATGTCATTTTCTTTGGTTCACCTTGGAGTCTGTACGAGCAAGGCACATTGATTCCCATGAAAAAAATAATTTAGTAAACATCCTTTTAGATCAATGTATATCAGTATTTTTAACGGCCATATTGTACCAAAAAGCTGTTACATCAGCCAGTTTGTATACTTAGACATTAACGAGGTGGAGAGGTGAGGCTAGTTAAAATTGCTTTTACCACTTATTTGCCCAATGTCCTGCTCAGCACCTACACGATTGTTTATCTTAATTCTCAGGAAGAAATCTGCACTACATTATTCTATTGATTTCTTTATTAATTACTTTCATGACATAAACCCAGATGACTATGCAAAAACTCCATTGTACCGAGTGTATAATAAAATTAATCATACCAATTTTTCTATCCTTTCACATCATAACTTTTCCATAGTAGAATACAAATATTATATCTGAGTTTTTAAAAATATACTGAAGCAGAGAGTTTTTATAGCCTTGTTTTCAAAAAGTCTAACCTCTAATTTAGGTTCCCCAACTTTGAAGATATTAACAATAAATGCATGATTTCAATGGTAAGTAAAATCTACAGGTAAGCAAATAAGAAGTGTGAAATTCAACTTCTGTGGAAAAAAACCAGTCCAAACAAAAGTAAAAAACCCCCAAAACAACTGCAAACCTAATGGATGAAGTTATGACCTTACTGAGGTTAGTGGGAATTTTGCCAGTGGAACTGAGATGTCATACCATCACTGTGAATTAGGTAGTTATTGAGGGCGGAGTTCAAAATACATATCTGAGCTACTGTAGTTACTCCAAGGAAGCCCAATGCTGAATGAACTGCAGTTCAGGTTGGTTCTAGCATTTGTCCATTTTTCCATCCTTGCAAGACAGAATTACTTGTTTAATGTATGTTGAGTGCTACAATGTTTTAAAATTATGAGATCTCATGAAGTAAGATTTAAAAGATCATTTCTTTTATAAAAATAAGAAATCTGTCTTAGATGGTGACAGATTTACCTCTCATAACTGAGAAACCTGTTATATAAAGGATTTTTTTCTTTTTGAATATAAGATCCTTGCTGGAGTGGATTTTCTTTACATTGAAGATCTAAATCATCTAGGTGGTCAAAAGTACTTTAAAATATTATTTGGAGTATATACATAATTAATTCTTTAAAAAAAAGTTTCTAACCTGTGGACTCAATGTAGAAAGGGACTAGAGCACCACATATGAGGAAAGGCTGAGAGAGCTGGGACTGTTCAGCCTGGGGAAGAGAAGACTTGGGGAGATCTCATTAATGTGTATAAATACCAGAAAGGAGGGTGCAAAGAGGATGGAGCCAGGCTCTTTTCAGAGGCAATAGGCACAAATTCAAACACAGGAGTTTCCCTTTTAACATCAGGAGACACATTTTTACTGTGAGAGTGGCTGAATACTGCAACAAGTTCCCCAGGGAGGTTGTGGATTGTGAAGTCCCCCTCCTTAGAGATATTAAAATCTGTCTAGGTATGGTCCTAGGCAAATGGCTCTAGGTGGTCCTTCTATAGCAGTGGGATTGGACAAGGTGACCTCCAGAGGTTCTGTCCAACCTCAACCATTCTGTGATTCTGTGAAAGACTGGAAAAGTCAAGACTTTTGTCTTATGTACATCCACATTTTCTTTTCCCACAGAGCTGGGGTCAGTTGTAGTATTGTGTGCCCTTGGCACTGCATGTTTCTTCAAAAAAGTATACAGGTCAGTCATGCTGTGTGTCTACATTCATCTGTGTTTTCTTCTTCTGGATAAACCTATTTTCATATTTTGTCTTGTTGGTTTGTTGTTTTTTGGTTTTTTTTTGTTACTGGTTGGTGTTATTAATTTTTCTGTTTCTTTGGGGGGTTTTGCCAACCATAGGTCACAGATTATTCAAATGTCTCACACCTGCAACCAGATGTTTGGCAATATCAGTACTAATTTCAAATCCCTTGTTAGAGACACGGAAATCTGAATGCCACATTTCTCTTAGTACATCTAAGTATGTTTTAAAATAATTTCCCTTATGGTAAGAACATACTTCATGGTTTCAGCGCTTCAGCATCTGCAGATAGAAGATGGTTTGCACACTCATTTTGGCAACAAGATAAGTTACAAAGTTAATACAAAAATTAATATTTTTATTGTCAAGTACTGAGAAGCAAAGATTATCTGATAAAGTAGTTGAGAAGGATGGTATGATGTGTATATTTCAAAATACATGGTTCAAGAGCCTAAAACAGGAGTTTCACTTAAGAACAGAACCTTAGAAACAAACTTCAAGGATATGAAATCTTCCTATGCTATATATAACTTCTGAATAAAAAATTTGCTTTTTAATTCCTTTGTATTGACAATTTTTCTCTTTTCCTGAAGAAGGCTCATTAACAATATGGACTGGAATCAAACAGGAACTAAAGAGTCTAAATTTGAATTTAGGACAAAATTCTTAGTACCAGAAACTATGCTTAAAATTCTAAATTCTCTCTAAAATTACTCAAATTCCTGTGGATTCTTTGACTGAAGACACTTAAGTTTTCCTCACTCTCCATACAAAAATTCCTAAGCCCATAACAAAAACAATCAAGGAAACAATGAATAACATAAGAAAATACATTATTTTGCAGAACCAGGACTGTTCATTAGAAGCATTCTGATATTCTAATATGTCTGTGATATTTGTAATATATTTTTACATTGTTTGAAAAGGTTGTTAATATTTGACAACTTTCCCCTTTCTCCATTGACCTCTTTGAACTTAATTTGAACTATTTTTAAGTGTTTGCAGGTTTCAGTGAACTCAGTAGAACTCACTATGCTGACCGCATTTCCCTAAAGGGCTTTAAATCAGAAGGAAAAGAAGCGAACATCAGGTTTGCTTCAGAGATAATCTGACAAGATACCTACACCTTGCTCCAGCACTATGTTTCAAGAGCAACTGACAGATAAGTTCCCTCTTCTGACATGTAAAGTTGCTATTTGAATTAACTGTGATAATAATTTAGTTTGGAATCAATAAAGGATACTTTGTTTTGTTTCATTAACCTTAGGCTAGTTGTGGCATTATTCTGCATTGCAACTGCACTGCACTAATAGACAAGTGGTTGAACACGGTCTTTTTACTTTTTGTACTTTTTTGTCAACCTTAATCCATTTCAGGTGATGCCATTGTATATCATACTCATGTTTTTGTCTTAAGAGATCCTACAGCAGTTCTGAGTAGCTTTCCAGTAATCACTGATGTACACCTTTTTACCTTCACACTATTACAAAGCCAAACAGATTAATTTTAAAAGTCTTCAGCCTAACTCAGCTTTGCTGCTTTTCCTTGTTATTATCTGTGTTAATATAGTGTCTGGAAACAGGTTACAACAGGTGGAAGATTTTATAGCTCAATTCTTAACTAATCCTACAGACTGCAACTGAGTTAGGAGGAATAAAAGAGAACTTAGTATTTTGAAAACAGAAGTGATAGATAAGCCATAAAAATGGTGACATTCAGAAATGCATTAACAATACAGAATGCCATCTGATCTTTCTGAACCTTTCAGGGGGTGCAATTTTAGCCCTGGCTTCTGAAATGGGATTCTCACAAGCAAACTCCATGTCCAGGCCTTTTTGGAGTTTCCTTTAAGAAGATGCCACCCTGCACAACAGTCGGCCCTGCCTTTGCAAAGATCAGATTGCAGAACCAGGGCAGTTAATTAGGAGGCTTCAAAGGCATGTTCAAAACCATTTCAGGTCTTGCTAGAAAAAATGCACACATACACGTCCACACACACCCCGCCCCAGCACCCCTTCCCCCTACCAAAAAAGAAACAACAACAAAAAGCGCCACCACATTTTCATTTAGTTATTTAAGATTTGGGGGGCATTGGAATGTAATAAATACTAGATGTGAAGCCACAGTATGTAGATCCCCAAAAAGTGTACAAGTATCCAAAATGTAATTTCTCGTATAATCAAGTGCCTCGGTTCTCATACACAGTTCTGGAAAAATATTCCAGACCCTGTACAGCTGTTCCCTTTTCCTTATCCATAGGCATTGAAGAGTTTGGTAAGGGTTCAGTGGAGTTCTGCAAACTTCTTTGTTGGACTAGGTACTTGTTGCTGTAATAAATTTCTTTTTCCCTTCGTTTCCAGGAGGAGGAGAAAGACAAGAAGAGAATTTCCTGAAAAACTGTTTAATTGGATACTGTTTTCTCTTTACAGTTCCTCTAAGTTTAAAATGTCACGAACAATAACCTGGGATTGGCAAGTAATCACTCCTTTGTGGGTACCATTTGCATTTAATCCATGCTGGTGGGCAGGTAACAATGACTTCACTAAAGATGCACTTCTTCTCCTAATCTTGGGCACTTGTATGTTATGCCTAAAGATTTTATTCTCTTTTCATTAAAAAATTAATATAGGGAGGCAGGGACTTCCAGAGGATGATATATATCTCTGTTTATTGAAGACACCTATTCTTCCCCATGGACGACACAAATTCCTATGGTGACCAAACTCAGAAGCAACAGGTTAAGGTTATATATGTGAATTAGGTAAGAGGAATCTGGATTTCTGGAAGCAATCTGTTTAAATTAAAATATAAAATCTGGCTTTTCTACTGTTGGGTCACTAATTTGTGAGTTAATTTTTTTTTCTTTTTTTCCCCTGGTTGTTTTTTTGTAAAAATGCAAACAGTGGTAAAGACATTACAAAAGAAAGTTTTAAATATATCTCTACTGTGTTTGTTCCTTTCATGTAGCACTTGCTAATGTATATCAGTCATCTTTAAACTATGTGATAAAACATTTAGACTTCTAAGGCAGATCCAGTATCAGTTGCACTGTTTAAAAACAAGGCATGTAACAAGAAATGCTACAGATTTGTGGCTTTTTGTTTTGTTTTGATTAGGGTTTGCTGGCATTGAGCTCCCTAAGTACACTTGATGTTGGCCTTACAGAATTGCTGGCTGGTTTTCAGATGTTTTATTTTAATGGAAGGTTAAATCAATGAAAAATAAAGGGCCCAACTCAGCAGAAAATTTTACTTGAATGAACAAATTCATTTTCCATGAATATCATATTAGCTTACTACAGACTTTATAAACTAAATTCTTTCAAAAATATAAATGAACTAGAGGCTATGCAATTCAAATTGAGGCAAGGGTTTCAGTCTTTGTAACAAGCATCAATTTAAAACATGCATCTAAATAAGAGCATAATTCTATTCTGAAGCACAAAAATTATCACTGTAATAATGGAACTATAGGAACAGGAGTGTAATATGCATTTGTATGATATATTTGCACAGTAAATGAGATGAATTTCAGAGATGTTTCTACAAAAGAGTTATGAGAATCTTTTTACATAATTTATCAACGTGTAATAAATTTTGTTTTTAAACAGGGAGACAAGTACAACACTAAGGTGTGAGGCTTCCTTTGGAAGTTAAAGATTCATATCATAATGTGTTTTTTTAGTAGTAGTGTGTTTTGTTCTATTGTATGATTATGACACAGTAACTCATAAAGCAAATAAATGTATTTTTCTAGTAAGCTGAATTTAATTTTTTTTTTTTTTACTGAAGAGATAATTTGATATTACAAGGCTGTGGTAAACTATACATATTGCCTGCCTTGCTTGGAGCAAAATCTCATTATATCTGTACAGAACCAAATGTGTTCTTAAAAAGGAAAGATCTCTAGACTGGAACTTTCTGCGTAAGCATCCACAGGACAGGCCAAGTAAACAGGCTCCAGCAGCAAGGGCTGCTAACAGTCATGGGAACCAGATGTTTATGTGATAATTTTTCTCAGTTTAAGAAATGTTTTGTTCTTGTTTTTCTCTTTGACATATTAAAGAGGGACAGAAACATAATAATTTCAGTGTAGTATCTCTATTACACCCAGAACTTAACTCTATGTTGGCCCATAAAAAAATTTGCTTTCCTTATTTCAGTTTCCAGGAAAGCAATATACCCGCATGCATAGAGGGCACATGTTAGAACTGAGAGTCACACCACTGGAAAGCACATCCATTTCTGGTTTCCCTAGACAGAAGTGAAATTGTTTTTTTCTAGAACCTGGTGTCCCAACAACCCACATACTTTTATTTTCTGCTCCCTTCAGAGTAAATACTTGAATATAGTACTTTTAGGCTTGTGAAGAAGAGAAACTTTATTTGAGATACACAATACTAGATATCACAGGTCTGTGTATATATATATATATTTTTTTTTTTTAAGAAAATGCATTGTGTTATAAATATGCTTGAATTCTGTTCAAATGGATTGAACTAATGCTTTTGAGGACCTGTCTGCAAAGCTATATTACTGTGTAAGGAAAAGGTACAATTGCAAGAATAATAAACAATGACTAGAGTAAAAGTCTTTTTGCACTGTGTGTTAATTTATTGTATACTTTCATTGGGCATTTTCAATGAATAAGATATTAATTGGAACAAGATACAGAATGTTCATTTTGTACAGAAAATTTATCCATTAACTCTACTTAAACATAAAATAAAAATAAGAAAACCTGAATCCTAGGGTAGAACTCTCTGCTCACCATGTTTTGTGGAAGTTTCCTCCCTCCACAGAGTTTCTTCTGAGACTGCTGTATTTGTATTTGTGCATGCACATTCTATTTGTACTTGGTGTTTGGTTTCTAGTGTTTGGCTGTGGTGTGTGACAGAATACTGGCTACACTGTTTTCCTTTAGCATTGATGTTGCAGTGATTTTAGTTTAGATTTACAACAAAGGAATTGGAATTGAGAAACAGATATAGACAATCTGACTTTAAATATTGAAGTGCTATATTTATTCTGGTTATCCTTAGACAGTAGGTAGTTGCCAACCTACCCACTGTATCATAAATAAATTATTTGAAATATTTTTTTCTCAAAGGTATTTCAAATATCTTTCCTGTGTTCAAAGAGTATATCCATTGTTTGCTTTACTGTTAGTTCCCTCTAGATTTAATTGGTTTAGTTTAATAGTAGTTAGAATCCTCTCATTTGGCTTTTGTGTTTGAAGAAAACAAAGAATAGTTTGGGTGATGACTGAATAAATTAATTTCTTGTTACAATTGATTGAAATTATAGTGGGTTGGCATATAGTATGAATCTTTCATTACAGAATGCATTTGAAAATGAAAGACTAGAATTTATGTTTGGTTTAAGTTAGAATTTTTGTAATTTGTAAGCAGGCTTACTTGACTTCAACAGATAAAACCTGAAAAGCAGGTTTAAGGATGACTGAAACACTTTTCAGTCCCTTAGAGATACCAACAGAGAACAGATTTAGTACATGTTTTTTGGTTTGCTACCTCAGTGTAGGACGTCACTGAAATGTATTTTTAATACCCCACCATGGAAATCTTTTCCCAGAACCCACCTAAAACTGGAAATGCTGAAAATTCTGACATTACTGATATTTTATATCCCGCTCTACAGATGCCCATGTTTCTCTGAGACAGTTGAGAGCATTCAGAGTCTTAAAATAGCTGAGCTCTCTAATGGTTAATAGGTGATCTCACAGAGACCCCCCAAATTAATGTTGTTCTGCTAAAAGCAGTCCAATTCAGTGCCTATTCTGAGAGCACATCTAAGAAGTTGAGGTCTTTAGAGAAGCCAACTAAAGCTGGTTTCTTCTAACTTACATCACTAGAAAGAGGTAGTGCCCCACCTAAGTATGAGGGTAGTAGACCACTTGGCCTGGGCATTGCAAACTGGGTAAATTTGTTCTTGTATTCTGACTTCGTTTAAAGGTTGACTTATTTACCCGGCTACAAGTTGATATAATGAGAAGCTTTAGTGGCTTACATTCTCAAATCTAGGTCTTCTGCTGGTTTGTAGGTGGGCTGTTGTAAACGTCGCTTGGGAATTTGCTTGCTTCAGAGATACCGACTGCAAACAGAGCGGAAAGAGGACATGTTTGTTCTCCGACATTTGTTTTCCATAAAAAAATTACATTTTCATAACAGTGAAAAACAATACACACAAACACACACACACACCACTTTCTTTTAAAAAAACAGACTTTCTTTTCTTTCTGCTTCCCTCCCTATTTAATGGTCTCAATTACCCTTAAGAGTATTTCCTGTGGCATATTTGCAGCGTTGATACTCTTCATTCTCAGTTATCCCTGGTTTTATGTTGATCGCAGGCTGGGATTATCTAAGACACTACTAAAAACTAGAATTAAACTTCATTGCTAAATATTAAAAGCATTACTGGCAGAGGGTTAATAAAAAATACTTTAAGTTTACTGGCATCTAGATTAATGATAATGTTATATAGGAATTTATCATAAATATTATATGAGAAGCAAACAATCAAATATTTAAAATTGATTGAATGATTCAGAATATTGATAATGGATTACAAAGCCTCTCATCACAAGGGTTATTGCTCTAAATATGTCCAGGTCAATAGGGAACAGACATTATTGCCATATAAGAGCACATTTTTTCCCCCCTTTTTACTCAGAGACCAGGTCTGGACTTTTGGAAGTCAGTAGGAAAACCTCTAATGGCATCAGAGTTTCAGAAGATGGGCTACATTCTAATTTTCACTGTGATTTGAGATCAGAAAATGGCTTCCTAAAAGTGAGTACATTTATGCAACAGTTGTGGTGGATCTGTTAAAGATGAAAAACCTCACCCTTGCCAGAGGTAAAAGTAAAAAGAACCTTGGTCATACAGCTTTCGTTTTATCCAATGATCAAATATTTTTTTAAAAGAACCTGCTGAGTGAAATAGAAAGTTAAATTACTGCTTCACATTAATTTTTATTTCAGAGAAAATTAAGTAAAGCATCAACTGAACCAAACTTTAAATGGAGACCTTTGAGAAACCATCCAAGAAAATCCATAATTTTCCAAGTTTTAAATATTAGAGAACATCTGGGTGTTCTCCTCAATTAAAAAGCAGGCAAGAGCCAAAAAGGTCATAGAGGTTCTCTACATTAGCTGCCTCTTCAAAAGCAGAAAAGAACTGTTGTCTGATATTTCATGGCCCAGAAATGTTTACCACAGTAAATTAAAATTTAGCACGAAGTTATGTTATCCATACCAGGACTAACTTTTAACTCCCTTCCTTTCCCTTCCACCAGCAAACTCTCCAGACATAAGGCATCCTATTGTTCTGTGGACAATGAAGCTGCATATTTAATACTTTTTTTTTTTTTACACAATTCAGTAGAAAGATAAAGAAGTTCTAGTGGTAGTCAAGGATTTTAGTACTATTTATTAGGGAATCTTAAAGTTCACAGAACATTGCCAGAGTTACAGACAATACTTTCAGACTGACCATCTTTAAAACAGAAGAAACCTTCTCCATTATTTCAACAGCTTTCATTTGAAATATTCAGTTGCTCGTACACAGCAGGAAACAAAAAGGGAAAACAGGCCTTCAAAAACAAATATTACAACTAAATGTCTGTAGACTTTCAGCACATAAAAAACAAAAAATACTAATGATCTGTGGTATAATTTACTAAACTATGACACAGCTGGAAACACTGAAGAAAAAATCCATAGGCAAACCTTTCAGTAAATAAAAATTCTGCTTAGCAAGGAAAGAAAAAGGAATGCTCTGAAAGCCCATTAAAACTCACAGTATGAAATGGTTCAAAAAATTAAAAGAGACAATATAATACAGTAGTCTAAAATCAGCATGTTATAAGGGAAATTAATAGAGACCACATCAGCTGAATTTCTTTTCTAATGGGAAATTACATTCCATAAATACTATCTGAAATACTTAATGTGCATGAACATTTTGATTTTAAGGTAGAAGTCTTACCAAAATGTATGTCTAAGAGCATCAGTTTTGGGGAGAGGGGGGTTGTGTTATTATTATTATTTTTTAAAAACTGCAGGTATGGTTGAGGCATTTTTTTTCTTTTTGTACTCACATAGACATTTCACTGAATTTCATGAGACGTTTGACGTAACTGGACAAGGTACTAGACAGTATGTTCAAATTATGACAATTCCTTAAGAAAATTATAGTTTATTCTGGACAATATTTACAGAAGGGACAAGAATGCAGGAAAATGATTCCTAAGTTGGTTTTGAAATAAGGAAGCTTGTGACACCTACTTTTATTTTTAATAATTCTAACCTTAATTTTGGACTTACATTCTTAAATATTTTCCTACTTGGTTCTAAATCTTGTGATGTGTGTACTCATATATGTCTAGACAGAACTTCAGGGGAAAAGAGGATGAGTATAACAGTAATCTGTTTCTGCATTTTCTCTCTGTGGATTCATAACGTAACAGAACTCTTTAAACTTAAATTGCGTTTCTACATTTACCATATGCAGGATACCGTCTGTGTCACACCGTGGAGACTAGCACCGAACTAGTCAAGTTAGATTAGTTATCAGAAGCAATGTAGGCATATTAGTTCTGGGATTAATGTGCTGCAGTTAATTATGAAGCAGAGTACCTCTGCAATGCTATCATGTCCTACAGCCTTTGGCTATTGCTTTTAAGACCCAGTACTTAGGCCAGACCTGGGGTTCAGCATAGAGAAGGAATAAAACACAGCCTGAGAAATACTTTCCAACATTTGAAATTAAGGTGGCTGTTCCAGATTTATTCCCGAAATTTCCTGAGCAGAGCTGTATTTCCATGCAATGTGAGCACACTAAATTCATTGCCAGAATACACCAGACTAGCTGCTCAGCATACATTGTAGTCAGTATGTGCAATCACAGTAGCCATTAGTCCAGGATACTTGGATGTTCAGCAGCTCGCTGCTACTAACCTGAAAACACATCCAGAAATCCTGCAGAAATGCCTGCAAGTATCGTTTATCTATTGGGTGTTAGACAGCACATACACTAGCCAGCTAAGCTGGTGATAAGTAATACCTTATACATGAAAATACTGATGTGACAAGATTAAAATAATGAAAGCTCCAAAAGAATTGCTATGTAGTAGGCAGGGATTTTTCGTGTTTCTGCCATTGATTTTTATGCTGAGCAGAGAAAGAAGAGGTTTCTTTAAATTCTTGCTAAAGCAAGAAAGGGTAAATAGGAGAATAAATTAAATAAAATTTTCCCTTATGTAACCAGTAACCCTGAAAAAGCTGTGGTGCTAAAAAAATAATTACTTGCAAAAAAAGCCCCTCACGAGCCAGAGTCTTTTCTTGTCAAATGGGAGATTAATTCCAAGGCACAACTGGGAAAGGCAGAGGAGGACTGTAAATGCTTGATTAAATAAAGGATTTTGACATCGAAAGATTACACAGTGCAGTGTGTAACTTTTAGGCACTCTCATAGGAGTACAAAAGCATGAGTTAGAAGCTTCTTAGTCAGGACAGGAAAAGTCAGAATGCCAGACCATCAAAAGCAATCCTGAATAAACTGGTCCCAGTTGGTAATAGGTTTCTGTCAGGACGGAAATCCCAACTCGCTGCTATTTAGTCCAGACTGGTGACCACTTGTGAGTAACGTTCTTCCACATAGTAGCTATACTTTTTATATAAAGACTGGGCCTAAAGTTCATTCTTCAAAAACACTGCAGACCAATGAATGTTTAAAATAAGAAACAAAAGCAATCTGCCTTGGACAGAGGTTGAAAACCATGGCACACACTTATGTATGCAGACAAAATGCATTCTGAAAGAGCAAAAAAAATGTATTTAGGGAAAAACGATGTGTTATGGGTAATTTTATATGTAACTTCAAATAAAACTTCAAAATTAAAACACCTCTAAAGTTAGACTTAGCAGAGGAACAAAAGACTTCATTGTATCCATGTGGATATTTGAGAGGGAGCTTATGAAGATTCGAACACTTTCATTTCAGGAAAACACTGAAGGCAGAAATCTGCTTTCTGGGTGATACAGAAGTTGTGCAACAGTCTCACCATCTCCTGCTTCAGCAATACAATAATATTAAAGTGAAGAGCAAGCTCTCTTCAGTTTATTACTGAAATAGTTGAAGGCACCAGCCCTCCACAGAAAATTTCAGATAGTAGATCATGGCCAGATGTACTTGCCTACAAGCCTGGACTCCAGATTCATTTTTGCCAACAGCAGAGTTATACAAATGGCAAGCTACTTCTAAATTGCCCAAGCCCACTTGTCCTATGTTTAGCCATTTGGTCCCTTTTGTTAGCATAGGTATGGCTCAACTCTGATTAATTTAGCTTCCACATAAAACCTTACTATCCAGGTAGGGTTTTAGCACACCACTATACTTTAAATTTCCAATCAGATAGTCCATGGTACATTCAGTTTATACATTCTTCCCATTGCCCTTCCAAGCCACCTGCTAATCAGCGTTTTGCGATACTGCACTCACTCTGAAGTCACAGTATCACAGCTGATCAATCTGCTGTACGTGCCACGCAGAGGATTCCACATCATGTGCACTGGAGTTTAAGAACAATCTATAATGCAAAAACAGTAAAGCCTTTTGGAGCTTGTTTTCTTTTCTAGTACTCAGTAGGATTACCAAATAAATCTTTAAATGTTCCAGCTGCTTTCAAAGCATGCACATCTATATATATGTGCTTATTCATGTATTAATGTATATTTGTATCATGTAAGTGTAGACATATATATGTGAAAGTGTGTATACTCATTTACATGTTTGTACATTTTTATTAACAGAGTGGATTTTTACTTTCGGCTTTGCTTCTGGTAGGGACAGGCCATTAGTATAAATTGGCATAGCTGAGTCAAAATAAAAGGATTATGACAGCTGAAGAGCTGGCCTTACATTCAGATTTTGAAGTCATATTAAGGTTTTCAGTAAAAGGCAGAATCAATGCCTGAAGAAATCTTTATGTTCATTTGGTATGATAAAAAGCTGTGAGAGTAGGTGTATTTGCTCACCACACTACCTGTGTCACTGCAGTGGTGGTTAAGGGGTATTAAGACCCCGAACAAACCTTGATCTCCCCCTTTCAGAGCATCACAGTGGAAACAGCTGGTCACTCACTAGGACTGTATTGGAATCAGACAGCACAAATCTTAGCAATACAGTACTGAAGGCTTTCTCTCAAACATGTTTTGCAGTATATTCTGCTACTCTTTGCAATCTTTCAATCAATTTCCATGCCAAGAAAGTTTGAATTACTGCTGGCTGAATTATAAAAGATAAATTAAGTATACTTGATTCAAATCAGTGAATCATTCTACATGGACAAATTGTTTCCATATTCTGTGAACAGTGTGGATAGAAAAAGATTAAATTAATTCATTTGAAAGAAATTGGGATTGAGAAACATTTTAGTGAATATTTGACCAAAATACCTTTTGTAAATATGCTACTATAAAATGTATTTAATTCTGTAATAGAATCCAAATACATCTCATTCTGTGAGTTTCATCTGCTGCTTCTCCTACCAATATGTCAAAAGATTTCCATTAGTTCTGCAAAAGACTTCATTGCTTATTTCATATAAATTTATTATTTTTTCATCATAACTTATTTTTGATTTTAATATTAGTTTTATTATTTTCTTTTAATAAATAAATCCTTCCTTCTTTTCCCCTCACATTAAAAAAAAAAAAAAAAAAAAAGGAAAAGCTTGCTCTTTAGAGGAACTGTCAAGATTTTGATGACTATCTAAAAAGATCATTAGTTAAGAAACTTTTCTTACCTTTAATAACCAGTAGTATACTGGTTTGATTTTACTGATAGGGATGTTTCCCAATGTTTTGTTTCACTTTCTTTTATCAAAGGATATAGCTATAAGTTCTTAATAAGAAAGAAAATACACTACTATTCGGATATTAAAGGGGGAAGAGGGATAAGTACTACAAAATATAAGCAATGAGATATGGAGAGACGGTTGAATTCTGAATTTTTCGAAATTTCTTGTACATATAACAGCAAACTGCTATTTAGATTTTTTTTAGTCTCTTAGTTACATTTTCTGTACCAACAGGGGTTTAATATCTGGGGGTCTGGTGAGCAGAAGGGAGGCACTGTGGTTCAAGTTTTCTCTTACCCCATAGTTTTTCTTTGTGTTACATTCCTAGTATTTATTTCACTTTTTTTTTTTTTTTTTCCTAGTAAAGAAATTGTGTCCTGAAGAATTATCCCACTGTTAAAGCAAAAAAGAAGTTACTGGAAAAGCCCATACTCAACCTTTTTTCCATTTCACTTTAACTTATTACCTGTTTTAATTCCACTGAAATCACTATCCTGAAATAAAGTCCTTCTACAGCAGTTCTTGAAGCCATTCCTTCCTGTACATCTTTCAGTAGCTAAAGATCACTTGCCTACTGTTTATTATGATCCCTCATTCTTTACACACTTAGATAAGTGAAGTTGTAGATAAATGCTTATGTGTTTGATCTTTTTTTCTCTTTTTTCCTTTTTTTTTTTTTTTAACGGGAAGAGGAAAGATCACTTTCTTTATGTCTAATTTTAAAAATATTTGTATGCAGTGAAACGAATATTTATGTTAAAGCCTCCACATGTGTCTAATGTACCTAATGATTAAAACCCAACCCTCAGAATTTCCACTATCACAAATATCATTATTATTTTTCTAATTGGCTACTGTTATAAATATCTCTGATAGCTTTTCCTTTTTTTTCCTATCCTTCTCCATACACTTTTAAAACCTGTACCATTTATTCAGCTTAGTTTGTCATATCATCAGGATGTTCCTAAATTTCCTATTGCATAACCACTTCTCACTGTAGTCCTAAAGGCAATCAGAATTTAAGAGAAGTGGTTTTATCTTGAAAATCAGAGCAGATACTACACAGACTTCTTGTTATTCATGTAGTATTAAGGTTAAGGAAAGTAAAGAAATGATTTGTTATAAATTGTTTTGTTATTTAGTAAGAAAATGAAAGGAAAAAGTTTTAAAAAAATGATTCAGGACAAATAATAATTCAAATTATGTAAAAAACCCTGAAGTTGATTTCTTAGAAAATTCTACAATTGTATCTTGTTTGTAAGTCCTCCTGACATGAAAATATAAGAGGTAAGTAACTGATGACTACTATAAAGAAGCAATAAAAAAAAGAAAACACAATATTCAATGTAGCCTTTTATTGTCAACCCAAAGGACAGATTATATTGATGGCAAAGGAGATGAAACAGTACTTGGCTACATCTCCTAACATTAATTTCTAAAATCAATATAACCACTCAGCTATCTATCTGGGGAGAATTAGTTTTATTTGTCTGGTTTTTAAAGTTTGTGAACAAATGCATCTGAAATAGTATTATTTCCTAGATACGTATTTAAGCTTAGCTTGAATAATTCCTTGGTCAAGTGAGGGTGAAGTCTGAATATTACTTTCTGTATATTGCGATATCCCAACTTATTGCAGTATTTTAAAAGAGTTACAGAGATTGAATCAAAGGCTATACAAGCTAGGAAGAATTAAGGAAAGTGGAAAAATTAAAAAGGGAGCGTATGAAGAACGTTGACTCAAGTAGCATGTATTTTACCTCTGTGGATAACAAAGGAAAAAAAAAAAAAAAAGCAGTTTTGGCAATATTACCATTGCTAATGGTAATGCATACATCTCTGCGGAATCCAACAGAACTGTACTAACTTGCATTAGCTAATCAGTACCTAATTTCTTCTTTCGCCACACTGTACGTGCTTTAGAGTAGACCTGTTTGATCTGTGAATTGCTTTTTCTGTAGCTAAAGTATTTAGCTTTGAAACTGAATTTGTAGAGAGTGACTAGGGGCATTACTTGTTCCTTTCAGCTCATCTATTTGCCATCATGCGGATAGACTTCAGACCTAGAAAGAAATGAGTGGTCAGCAATGGTTCTCAAAAAGAGAATGACAAAGAGAGTTGGTTTTTGGTTTTTTTTTTTTTTTTCTGGGGGAGTGTTGGTGGTTGGTTTTGATGGAGGGTTTTTTTGTTTGTTTTAATAAGAGCATCCACTGTTTCCAGTCCTGAGAGAAAACAACCTCAGTTCAATGGAATTTTTATAACCCGCTATATATGTAGCTATAGACTTCTTTATAATCCTCTCTTTTACAGAATGTAATTTGCAGTGTGTATGTAATGTTTTCTGAAAAAATATTTTCAGTGCATCCCCTTGACTGTCTGCTGTTCCAAGACTTTTGAGAAAAAAGGTGTAGATGTTAACCCACATGGGGCAACTGATTTTAATGTACCTGCGTACAGATACAGCAGGCTGATGAGAAATGGCTGTACAACACATGTTAGGGAGGAGTGAGGGTTTGTCAAGCAGAGATAGCAAAGGGATATGAAAAGGACATTAAAAATCAGGCTTTCACCTAGAACTGTGACTTTAAAGTTTTTGAAAAATACTTTTCCATGGCAACTGAATCAGAAGTAAAGCTGTATTGAAATGGGTGTACACAAGTGATACTAGCAGTGTGTCCACTGGAAAAAGCAGTAACTGGTGCAGAAGTTCAGGGTACAATGCAAAACACCCAGGTTTTATTTATTCGTCCCCAGTGATAACTTGCTCCAGATGCTGTGCAGCAAGTGCCTGGGAGTGGCTGTCATTCACAAGAATTGCCACACTGATTTGACTCAGTTTAAGAGATTAACATCTTCCTCTTTTGGAAGCCTCTTAATGGAAATAAGTGTGGCAAAGGCTAATCCTAAAACTAGGTTTAATGTCAACTGACTTTACCTGCTCGTGGTGTATCTCCATTCCATATGGAGGCTATTCTGGTTATCTAAACCGCTCTCCATGGAAAGAGAGAAAGGTACCAGTTAAATTGCCTTCTGGAAATCCTCTGAGCTGCTGGTCTAAATTTAACAGGAAATGGCAGAATGCAGAATACCTGAAGGAGTAGAAAAAGCAAGTTTTATTAAAAACAAAACAAAACAAAAGTTTTAAAATTATTAACTAACCCACACTTTCAGTGGGAAATGCCAGGAATCAGACAGTATTTGCACAAGTGCAAACACTTAGAGCTCTGTTGGGCAATATGGGGATAAGAAATACACAGTGACAGAGGTCACTGAGCAGGCATGATCTTTATTAAACAGAGCGAAGGCTAGAGATTTTCAGCCAGAGTTCATTGTGTGATCTTTTGAACACAAACTCTCCTGTGCAAGTAAGATTGCTGTTTTCCAGAGATTAAAGTGCTCACTTAAGAGACGTTTTCATTTGTGTGAAGAGCTGGGAAATTTTGAATGTGTATTTTTTTGCCTAAGCCTGGCTCCTGTGCCTTTTTTGCCAGATCCATGCAGCTCACACTGATATTTCACCTTGCTTTGGAGGACTAAGGAAAGTGTTTTCCTGGTATATTTGCTTGCAAAGCTCTGGAAAAACACAGGTACTTTTTTCCCCCCCTTATTATTACAAACCATGGAAAAAGAACTTGGTGAAAATTGTCACATCAACTTTTATTGTCTCCTTGTTTGTTATAGCTCTTCTCTCCTTCAGGCCTTCTGCAAATTCTCAGAGTCCAAAGAAATTTTACATTTAAGGTATAATAGAGTTTGCATTAAAATGTGAAAGAGAAGGCTAAGAAAAGGTATCTGACTAAGGTCTTCAGCTATCTAATCAGTGGTCATAGAGAAGTCAGGCCAGACTCTTCTCAGAAGTGCACACTGAAAGGATGAAAGAAAATGGATACAAGTTGTGGCAATGGAATTTTCTACTAGATATGTGGGAAAAAAATCCATGGTGACACTGGTCAAGCAATGGAATAAGATGCAAACAGCTTGCTGAGAGAGGCTGTCTCTTTGAAAAACTAGACAAGAAACACCATTTAACTCTGAGATATGCCTGCCTTTCAGTCAGCATCACACAAGGTGATGTCCAGAGGTCCCTACCAACCTAAATTATTTTCTAATTCTAAATCTAACAAATCATATCTATTGGAGAGGATTTTTGAACTTTTCAACAAGAATACCTGATACTCAAATGTGATTCAATATTTCCTATTATAAAATTATAGAAGGAGATTAAAAGGAAATATTGTAGATAAGAAAATAAAAAATCTAGGGCAATGTCTATTATACTGGAATTAAAAACAAACTACAGTGTTTTAAGTTGGAATTTCTTCTTTTATTTTTTACTTTCATTCTCCTGAGATATTAGTATTCTGTAATTATCTTCACCAGTTTATCTGTCCCAGTTGTTCTGGTTCTATTAGACTGTACCTTTTAAACGTTTGTAAGAAACCTGTTAAAAAATCTTCCTTGGAAGACTAATTCTAATAGTATTCTGTACACATAAGCTGCATATATCATCAAATTAACTTCCTATGTCTTTATATATTTTCCCAAATCAGCACCATATTTAAGATTTATTATTTTCCCCTCACTACCCAGAATGGTGTTGCTCTGGCAAATGGGGATTACAGTGCAGTAGTTTCAGATGCTTTCTGCAGACTCCTGCCTCCATCAGACATGTGTTTTAAATAAAAATTACCATAAGTCCCACACCATACCTATTTTCTTTTCCTTAATTCTGTTGTAATAGTTATTCTATCCAGTTTTATCTCTCAGCAATAAATGTAAAACTTAATTTAAGCTATACCAATTAGATCTGGGTTAGTGATTTTATCTCCTAGTTATACATTTAATAGTTGATTTAAGCTACACAACTTGCTTTAGATCCCGGAGAAGGAGGGGATGTGATCCTGATAAATCATACTGGGTTTCAGATGAAGTGCAAATGTGCTTGGTTAGGAGTTGCTGTTACTTAGGTTCCCTACAGTTTTCTTTACACTAGTAATTGAGCAAATTATGGGTCCAGTCCCATAAACCCTCAGCACATGGAACTTCTGTTTCCAACAGAAGCTCAGGTTGCAAAGGGCTTGCTCCTAATCCTGGGGCCAGCTAAAATCAAGGGGTTGGGAGCGGGGAGGAGAGGCAGCACACAGCAGCTCTGTCTCAGGAGCAGGCTGAAGAGGGTGGCCACTCTTTCACAGCTTCTTTTTGCCCTTTTACCTTGCCTAATTTTACTTCTCCTTACTCTCCTCATTGTATTTGTCTTGCCTCTCCAGCTAATATGTGGATGACCTTGACTTGATCCTACCTCTGCTGGCTTCTGTCAGAGGATTAGTAGTATTCCCACTCCTGACTGCAATCACAACATGAACAGGGAAATCCCAGAGGTTTGAAGAAAAGTGACTCTTAACAGGACTGAGTGCTGTGCTTCTGAAGCAGTGCTGAAGAAATCCACTTTGGAAATGTAGTTTAGGTGTCTAGCAGGTAGGACAGTACCTCAGGCTGCCTGCATGCTTCCCTCTGTCCATACTACCTTATCATCTGCTGGCAAAACTACTCCTTACACCAAGGGATCATTTCAGCTCAACTCTGAGTTACCTTTCTAGACTAGGATATAGCTTATCCCTTCATTCACATACATTTGAGTAGAAATTTACCTTTCCACAAGAGGATTGATTTGAGAACAGAGAGTATAGTGGATTCCAGCCAGTCCCAGTTAACTCAGTTATCCAGTTTGGGATTCTTGTTATATAGAGGGAATCCTAATAATGCAATTTTAACTGGGATGCCAAAAGTGCATGCCAAAAGTGATTTCAAGGCAGCTGTATACTCTGATACCAAAACTGGATTAAACGGTTGTAAGACATCGGTCACATTAGGTTGTCACCTCTTTGATACCTTCATAGTGCAGAGCTAAAGGAAGAGCTTGTACTCTGAGAATGCAGCAACTTGTAGTTATCATCTACAAAGAGAGCTAGTGTAGGGAAAGGAAAGATTTTTTGCAGGAGCGATTCTAAGATGGAAATCAACAAACTGCATCCTAAGGAAAATTCTGCTGAGAAAGCTTTCCCAGAGCAGGCTCTGGAGGGTCTGAGGACTTCTTTAAAGAGTTAAATGGAAAAGACCCTGGAGAACTAACTGACACAGTTTCTATTTAAAATTAAATGCCGTTTGGAAAGTAAGTGTCATAAAAAGCCTCAAAAGTACAGGTACTGAGCCAATTCAGAAAAAGGATTTATAAGAGTATAAAATTATCAGACTTTCTCTCTACTCAACTTTTATCTCAAACTGAAAATTAAACAATTTAACAAAACCCTCAAAATGAACAAACTGAAAAAGCAGGTCCCACAGCCTAATTCAACCAGGAAAACTTCAAGCTGTATTCTTACTCATAAACTTTAACCTCCATGCTCATTTGTGGGCACATGTGGCATTCCTTATATTTTTTTATCTCTCCCTTGAATTTATGTCAGGTAAGAAGGGCTCACTTTATGTGAAACAGCTCGTTTGGCGTAGTCCTTCTGTATGCACACACTGATCCTCAAGTTTAATGTTACCGTATAAGGTAGACGTGGTCATTCTCGTATGCTGCAGATGTCTACAGATGTTGGAAACCAGTATTTCATAGCTAAATTATAGATAACTGCCTCCTTGTGAAACTTGCAGATCTCACTGAATTTTCTTCTGTGAAATCTATATTTAATAGCATGTTTTCATTGAATGACATGATAACGAGCATCTTTAAAATAACACAGGGCATTCAAAACCTGTTAATAATATATTCTAAGAAACAGTACAGTTGGATGTAAATGATAAACCTCTTTAGCACCTATTATCATTTGCTTTCTCCTTCCTACATTGAATCCATGGTACTTATGAGGACTGCATATATCATTATCCCTTACAAAGTAGTATACTTCAGAACTTTTGTTTTTTTCTTCCTGGATGCAAAACAATGCAGAAATGACCCACCCTACCATTACTTAGAAACCTCTTGAAAGTTCTAGTGCCAAATATGTGAACAAGAATGCCAGTGTGAGCAGAGATCTGCAGAGTATGGTACACATTCAGATCATATAGCTAGCTAATTTTGAGACTGTTTATCTTTTCTTTCTATAGTTTGCATATGGATGCAGATAGACCAAGATTTGCAAGAGTGGCTATGCTAATGTCTTTCTTTTACTTTGAAAATATTTTTCTTCAACATTTCTGGTAAAGAAGTAGAAGAAAGTGGGAGAAGAATCACTTTTCTCTATTTTGAGATGTTTAGTCTCATGTCACAAATAAATACTAAAACAGATGGCTATTTTGTCACAGGACTATATATATACATATATGTATAGACACCCTCCACAGACACACAAGATTACTGACAAAGTATTTCTAATTTTAAATACTTAAATTGTGAATTCCAAGGAAGCTTGGACCTATTGCAATAACTGAAACCCCTTATTTATCCTTTAGCTCCCTTTGATCTGGGAAAAGCATAAGATGAAAACAGGAGAGAGATATTTTGGACTGAAATGTACCAGGGGACATCACCAGTGAGGAGTTATGGCTTATATTTGCTTTTTTAAATGAGTGTACCCTATCATTTGTTAAATAAAGAATACTTTCCTGTTTCATTAAATTATATGAAAATGAAGTCTGTTCTCGCTTCCTTGAAATCAATAGCCTTTTCTGATCATTATTACCAAGTACAAAATCCATCCAAAGTGAAGATTCACCTGGATATTTACTGATCTGAACCTGGTAGCAACTTATGATGTGCAAAATAACACCTTATCCTTTTTCTGCAATTGTGCCTACATACAGTAACAGCCTCACTGAAATAGTTACAAACTCAGCAGAAAAAATTACTTCAGAAAGATAATTTCCTATATTCTGCCTGGACTAATGCCTGGACTATTAAAGGCTTAAGAACTCAGCACCAAGCAGATTCTTATTTTGACTGCTGTTCCATAAATAGAAACAGGAAGTGAAAATGCAGTTCACTAGTTAACATGAGTGTTTTTTATGTATGATGCTGAACAGTCTGATGAATGGACAGGCCCTGCAGGAGATTAGGTACATGACCAACAAATCTTTCAGAAGCAGCCAAGGGAACTGAGCAAAAAGGCAGAGATGAGAAAGGCCAAGGAAACTAAAAGACTGTGTTGGGAGATCAGAGTGACATAATGAGAACATCTCAAATGAAAGCAAATTAACTGAAGGACATTATGAGAGTATGAAAATGATCTTACGTAGCTATCAGGTAAAAAAAAAATGCTTGATGAATTTTGAATACATTTAATTATTTTACTTAAGAAACTATTAAAGAAATTCAATTATTTTACTTATAAAAAATAGCCCACAACGGCTGAAAACAAAACATGAAATATAGACTCACTTATTTTTTAATTACAGAGAAGCTTATTTGTGGTGACTTATGATCTATGACAACTGATGATTTATGATATAATGTATAAACCCCAATATTTCAGCACAAGACAGCATCCTTTACTAGATGATAATGAACTACATAAGGAAGTAAATACAGTGTATTTAAGCATTGTAAATTATGAGGGAGGAGTCAAAAGGAAAGGACAGGAAGAAGGCACTCATAAGAAGTTATGAAAGTTTTTGCACTTCTTCTAGCAAATTTCGATCTAGCAGAATTTAAAAAACTCAATGCTTTTGTGTAAACCAATGATGCGATATGACGCTTGGCTTGCATTGTCATGTTTCCATGAGCTTCCTCTCAAAACTTCTTGGAAAGAAGTAAGAGCTTGATATCATGAGAAGCATATATCCTTGTAAGGGAGTGTAGTTAGGAAAAAGTATCTCGTATTGGTTCGAAGGCTGAGGAAGCCCATCATTTCAAATAAATATAGGAGCTGCTGAGCTGACACCTAGTTTTACCCTGACATTTAATTTCTTTCTGTTAATTAATTTCCATTAGCAGACTCCACTCAATGAATTTTTGGAAGTGCCTTTGTGCAACAGACTATTTCAGATAATTGGCACCCCGACAGGCTGCTAACACTCTCTGTAATAAACATTATATAGGCAAATAAGCTGCAAGATTTCATAGCTGCCAGCAGCCAGTGGCTGTACAAATATTCACATGCATAATTAGAAGAAAATGATTACTTACTGAGCTGTCCATTTTATAGGTCTATCCAGCTGATGACAGTTCAGATTTGAGGCCACTATCTTTATTTTTTAAATATGTTTAAATTCCAGAGCAGAACAAATCAAAACAATACTTTAACAAATTGTTGAGCATAGATTTTTGCTGTAATGTTCCTTTTCAGTTAAAAAACCTACCTTTTTTAAGAAAGAACTTTTATGTACCTGTACATAGGATACGGATGATCTAAGAGCCTCATCTTTAACTGATTTTATTTCACTTTGAATGAGGTAGAACAGTCTTGAAGAAAGTCTTGATCAAAGTACATCCTGAGCTAACTTGTATCTCAGACCCTGCCCTCTATGACTATGAAGGGAAGATATAGATGTCTAACTTTTAGCAGATGGACCCCCTAATTTTCTCTTTTTTCCTTTTCTTCTGAATGCATATATGTGAGAGTTTATATTTTTGTACACATACTTCTGTAGTAATGTTTTTTATGCAGTCAGCCTCAGAGCTTGGGAGATAGGCAGAGAATCATGGAGAGAACAGTCCTCTAGTTTATTATGCATTCAGGGACGTGAAAGATTGTATTTATGCCACCTAAAAATATTCCCATGAGGCAGCTGTATTAAACATTAGTCCCATGTTATTTGTCCACAAGCTAAAAGAAAATATGTATGCTACTCATACTATATTATTAGACTACATTATTAGACAAACTGAATCTAGGTAGATCTCTGGCCACTTTTATGGACAATGACCATTATCAAGTATCTTAGATACTCAGAGAAATATGTATGTTTGTCAGCTGTAGGAGGTGAGTAGGAAGAAATCATGAATATATCCCAAATTTGCAAATTAGTGTGAAGTTAATCTCCTCTTACATTTTTAAAGGCTTCAGTTTGTAAAGAAAACATCTATAACACCCTTTAGCACCTCTCACTTGGTGATCCATGATCAAAATTAGAAATAGCTTTGGAAAGTACAAATCACTCCAGACAAACATGAATACTTTGTTTTGATAGAGTGACAAAAACAGTTGATGAGGGGAATGAAGTAGATGTGATATATCTAGCTTTTATTAAAGCATTTGATATAGTGTCAAATGAAATTCTACTCACAAAATTGATTCAAATTGGCATGGATATGAACACTGTCATACAGAATGAAAACTTGCTGAAGGACTGCAAACAGTGCACTGATAAATAGCAATATATTCAGCTGAATTTACAGCATGTAAATGAAATTTGGAGATAATATTAAATTCATTTGGGAGGTGTTATGAAAACCTTCAAGGGAAGAGAGAAATAGTACAGAAAGAGACCGAGAAGTAGTAATATGCACATAAAATATCAACATGTTTTGCAGTTCCATAAATTTTAAGACCAGCAGGAACTATAATGATCATCTAGACTGACCTCCTGTATAACACGGACCATAGAATTTTTACAAGTGATTTCTATATAATTTTAGGATGAGCAAGGCCTTCTATTTGACAAATAAATCTATTCTCAATTTTAAAACTTCACATTTTGGAGAATTTATCATGACCCTAGGTACATTGTTTCAATGTCTAATTATCTTTACCATTACTAAAAAAAATTGTACCTTATATGAAATTCAGAACAGAGAAGTTGCAACTGAATACATTTGAGAATATATAACCTATAGCAAGAGTATTAAATAAAAAGGAAATCTTGCAAAACCCTAATATGAAATAGTCCTTCGGGTAGGTATTGAATAACATCTTCAATTGGAATTTGGCCTTTCCAGTGGCCACAGTGAATCTAGACAAGGGCACATTGAGCTGCAGCAATAAGTCATAGACCAAATGTACAATCTCATTTTTAATGTATAGTTTTGTTGTAGTTACTGGTTGAATTCAAATTTAGGTACTTTGGAACCAGCTGCATCTAAATTGCTGTTTCAGGTTGGATAGGAATGTGCTTTGAAAGCAGTATCTGTCTTATCCCCAATTAATTTTCTTTGCATAGAGGAGCAATATAAGAACACAAAACTGGGTGCCTTTCACATAACTCTCGACAATAAGATGGATCCAAACTCCAGGTTTTTGAGTCTGCATAACCAGAGTAATTCTGAAGTTATGCTTAAGAACAAATCCAGTGTGAACATCAGGTTCTCAAAATCAATGGTTTTGCTGTACAAGTTAATTCCTGTTGTGCCACTCCACCAGCTAATGAAGACATTGTTGCAGAAATACTGACTGTTGGCCAGAGTTCCAAGAAAAATAAGTTCAGGGATTAAGCAGTGTTTCATTCACTTGAGCATTATACACATAATTAACTTTTCAGCTTGTAAAAGAGGGGATATTGCCATGTGAAGCCTTTGGAGGCTACATACACCAGCAACAGAGTAAGAATTACTTCAAGCGGTATCAATGATATACAATGATAAGAATCAAAGTTCAGGAGGGATATTTTGTTTGAATGTCTGTATAGACTTTCTGACAATGAGGTGTGATTACATTGTCAAAATGCTAAGAAAAGTGTGCAGGCCAAAGTGTGGAGGACACTTAAAACTCATCTGGACAAAGACACTGTGGGAAGCAATATTTCAGTGTCACAGAAAAAGAGCAAATCACTAATTAGAAGGGCTCTTTCTCTATCTATGGTTCCCTTGAGTACACAGGTTCATAATTAGTCATCTATTTCAACGATGGGTAATAGGAAACTGATAAAGGTAAAAATGAATTAAGAGTTCTAGTAAAGGTAAAGAAGTCTAAAGCATCCATTATTGCCTTTTAGCTTTGAATTTTCCTAACCCTTTCCACTCTGCCTTTTCCCTGCTCCTCCCCTACAAAAAGTTTCTAGGCCAGAACTCAGAGCAGTTGCACTAATATATATCAGCTTAAACCTCATTGATGCATTATAGCACTATCCTGTCTGTCTACTGTTGCTATTATGCAGGAAGTCAAAAGAATTTTTCAAGACAGCAAAATAAATCCATCTGAAAATGTGTACTGGTGAGCTGTGCTGACTGTCAGCAGTAGGAGGCTGATGTATTATGGATCGGCTGTGGACTACTTTCCAGGATCACATGAACTACTGCCTTACTGAACGTCATTAGTTATTCTATCCCCAGGGCCTAGAAACATGAGATACTTGTTTGGTTGGTTTTCCCATGCCAAATCATATGTCGTATAAGAATGAAGGTGCTGGTAGTATGAGCAACCAGCTAATAGCATTGCCCTAGTTCTCCACAGACGTCTGGAGACTTATAAGAATAAACTTCATCTGGTCTTTTCAGATACTGCTTCACACAGTGAACAAGCACATTTATTGCTTCTAATAGCTAAGTAATCAGTATGGACACTAAATCTTGCATAAACTCCAGATACACTGGTAATATCATATTTAGAATTCTATTTTTAAACTAGGTGAAGATCATGGAAACGGGAGTTTCTGATGTCTAACTTTTAGCAGATGGATCTCTAATTTTCTCTTTTTTCCTTTTCTTCTGAATGCATATATGTGAGAGTTTATATTTTTGTACACATACTTTTGTAGTAATGTTTTTTATGCAGTCAGCCTCAGAGCTTGGGAGATAGGCAGAGAATCATGGAGATTCTCTAGCAGCTGATGTGTTGCTAGAGTTGCCATACCTAAGAGGAGACAATATTTACTAGAACTATCACAAAGATAGAGGTATCTTTATTAATGGTTAAGTATCATGAAGGAATAAAATAGTTTGTTCAAAAAAGACAAACAATAGTGTGTTACCTCAGAAAAATAATGACTGACCCGTTGTTAATGTCTTAATATGTAACTGCTGCAACAAAGGAATCTGTTGTCACTGAATTAAATGTTTATTTGTTGTTTGCAAGGTGTAGAAATAATACCCAGCTTCAGTACTTCTCATGTGAGGTTGGGTTATATTTGATTTACTTTTTGAGATTTATTTTGACAGTATAAAGTATTAGTTTCTACTTAAAAATAAAAAAAAACAACAAAAAAACCACCTCCAAACCAAAACAAAAAAACCTTAAGCAATTGAGGGAAATATTACATTCATCAAGCAAAGGAAATTGTCTATGTTTAGTGTAGCTTTTCTGAAGATATTTTTTTCAACAGCTTTCTCTTTCTCACGCTGTTGCTTTTACATGTGAGACCAGCAAAGCGTCTCCAACTTTTAAAGAAAGTTGGTCTTGTATGAGTAGCGGTAAGAGTGAATGAGTCATGTTCCCTAATGAATTTTGTGCTGTTCCTTGGAGAAAATAAATGCTTCCACCCCTTCAGAGAGTTCTAGAGAGTTAGGGGGAAGGAACAAGGCAGCAAATTGACTTGGAGGATGAGCAAAAGATGTACCTTCGTAACACACAAAACTGAAGTATAAGCAAAAGGGCACTTTTTGCAGAAGTTAGCTTCCAAACTAAAAAAAAAAAAAAAAAAGAAAAAAGAAAAAAAGAAAAAGCTAAATATAGAATTCAGTCTCTCTTCTTTTCCTAAAAATAATCAACCATGAAGATTCTTTTTCTACAGGAAAGATTTTTGAAAGGAAAATGTAAACCAGCAAAAACCATTTAGAACAGTACAATCGATGAGCAAAACCAGGATTATGCAGTAGTAAAAGACATCAGTGCTTATTTGTACAAACAGACACTTAAATGTACAAACAGAATTAAAAAACAAAAAACCAAAAAAACCCAAAAAAACAAAAACCAAACTGCTAGTGGAGAATTAAGTCAGAAGCCGATTTCATACAAAATGGACAGTACTGGGAAGAAAAGAAACACTCTAAAATATAAGTTTTTCTTGGACTTCTGACCTCTTACCTGACAAATTCCTGGCACCTGGAGAGCTTGAGAGGGATTCTTCCAAAAAGCTTGACTCAAAGCAAAAATGTCAAGCAGAAATTTGGAGGAAAAATTGGAGATAACTCAGAATTTGCAACAAGGTCATAACTGTGATAATTGATGTTGTCGAGTCATCCTTGCAGTTTTGGTCAATCATTGCAAAGAAAATGCAATGAGACTTAACTTACTTCCTGATGATATTATTATGTAAACTAGCAGGAGAACATAACATAAAACAGATGTGTTTTTTTATAGGTCACTATCTGTTGAGTTCCAAAAGCCTATGTTTAGAAGGACACAAGAAATAGGTAATAAAAAGACCTGAACTCCAGCAGGAGATCACGTGAACTCAGACACTGGTGTTTTTTATAATGTGCTACTGAGGATCCCAGATCAAGTTTCTGTCTGAAATATGTTTAACAGGTGAAGTAAAAGCTGTGTGTAAGCAAAGCAAAATAAGGAATTAATTTACTACTTCCTATCAGCAGGCAGGTGTTCAGCCATCTTCAGGAAAGCTGGGCTCCAGCATGCATAACAGTTATTTGGGAAGGCAAACGCTGTAACTGTAAATGTCTCCCTCCCTTTCTTTCTCCTTCCACCCAGATTTCATTGCTGAACACAACATCATATGGTGTGGGATACCCCTTTGGTCAGCTGAGGTCAGCTGTCCCAGCTGTGCCCCCTCACAGCTTCTTGTGCACCCCCCCCCCCCACCCCAGCCAGCTCACTGGTGGGATGGGGTTAAAAGCAGAAAAGGCCTTGGCTCTGTGCACACACTGGTCAGCAATTGCTAAAACAACCCTGTGTTATCATCACGGTTTTCATCACAGATCCAAAGCATAGCCCCATACCAGCTACTGTGAAGAAATTTAACTCTATCCCAGCCAAAACCAGCAGAGTGCTTCAGTTTGTTTAGACTATATAAAAGAAAGGAAGTGCATGCTTAAATTTAAACTTAAACTAAACACACTTAAAGCCATTTTTTACTTCAGTCTTTTTACTGCTGTTCAACTGTTACTTAAGCTCAATAAATACCTGTACTAAACTGGATTTCTACTAATCTAATTTCTGTAGGATCAGCCAGAAGTTTGCTAGCATGTTTCTATAACTGTCCATTATAGGTTCACTACAAAAATATAGAATGTCAAATGTGGCAAATAAATGCAAACATTTTGAGTCTTTATGGGAATAGATGGTTTTCTCCTTAATTCTTCCCCTTCTCTCCCTGCAATGACTAAAAGTCATCTATCAAATATCAGCAACAAGGGGAATAAAATGAAGTGAAATACTAAGGAATTGCTGGTATAAATAACACACGCAGTAGTGAGAGTAGAACCAAAGAAACCATAAATTAATAGAGTGTTAAAAATACACCATTCTTTCTAAAGTGTTAAAAAAAAAAAAAGCTGATATTTTTACCCAGTTGATAGATGAATTTAAAACAATAGAAAGTCTGGGTGGGAGTCATTTTACCTCATTTTAGACATCTGGCCAACCTAGGCTTCCTTTCAGACAACTGAAAGAAATATACATTTCCAAGACACAGAAGCTGAAGCCCAAAATCTGAAGTGAATAGCTACTTAAAGTGCCTGTTTCTTTTACAGACTGCGAAAGGAATCCAGCTTATTTAGAGAGATTTACATTTTGCTGAATGAACTTTCTCTTTCATAACAGCTAGATCAATGCAAAAATGTGACAAAAAAGACACTCTTTTTTTGTGATGTTCAATAAGTAAATAACTGAAATGTTGGGAGAATAAAATTTATATTTTGTTATTGCTTCTTGGATTCAAATTTTGCAGCAGCTGTGGGAATTCCTACAGCTTTAAGCTAAAAAAACAAGATCAAAGAATAGGAACCCTGGTGATGCTTTCTTTGGATAATACTATTTATGTTTCCATTTGATCTAATAAGTATTTATATTCTTGCTGAAACAAGCTATTACCCTTTAAAATGTTGATAAGACATGTAAACAAACATGAACAATTAAGGCAAAATTATACAGAGCATATAATTTTATGTTGCTTCCTGCAATAGCTCTTTTCATTTTCTATGATAATCAGAGATATTAGTGTTAGTTAATGTGAAAGCTTTGACTATATATCTGTATTTTCTTAATATTTGAAATACTAATAATTTACAGGATTTTGCAATAGCAGTTGATAGAGCCTTATATGCTTGCCCTGATGAAAAAGTTCTTTACAAAAAAATTTCATCTAAGAAAACCTTTAACTAAGATATTTAATGAAAATAGGTTCATGTTTTATACTATTATACCCTGGATTTTTTTTTTTGTGAGTATACATTTTATTTCAAATGTGATATTTTAAAAGTAATGCTGTATGCATGATATCTTTCAGGCTTGCAATATTTTTACTGTATTTCTTTATTTTTAAAACTCACAGTACGAAGATTTGTAAACTTCAAGGATTCATCTTAGCTGACATTACCAAGAACTGCTACCACTGTCTTGGTAGAGTATACTGAAGGTTGTGCACCACTTCTTAAAATAATAAGCAGAAGCAGTGATGAACCATCCATTCATTTGTTTTTAAGAAAGTGTCTGTTTTCCTATCACACTCTTTAAGAAAATTAAATATGACTTGGCAATACTGTGTTAGCTTCCTCTATCTACCTGTATAATATGTACAAAAGGATCTTAAAAGAACATTAGCTGCAGTAATGGAATGTCTACAGATTGTGTTTTTTCTTGTTTTACCTAAGAGGAAATACTGTTAAGATTTTATTCTATTTATTACTTTCATGGCTTTGAAACAATACAGTTTAGAAAGAGGAATGGGAATGACATATTTTAGGATAATTTGTTCAAAAAGAAAATTATTCAAGGTAGCAGTGTATGCATTAATTGAGAAGCAAGGCATAAATATGTTATTTGTACCATTCTAATTTGCAGATATCTATAGATGTATTTTTAAGAGTTTTGATGAAGCTGTAGATTTCTTTACACTGAACATTAAATTTGTACCTTGCTTCCAAATAAATTAATGACCTGTTCACAGTAATGGTATTGAAATAGAAAGTTACAATAAGGTATTGAAATAGAAAAGTACAAAGTTACAAAGTCAGAAGAGAAATGTTTGCAGTTTTGTATTAGTCACTTTGTTCCTCAGATTTGTCATCTCTCATGCTTGAATTTTGCCATGATACAAACCATTCTACTAGGATTCTCCCACTGGGCAACCCAAATGTACATTAATGCATTTATGTAAGTTTTTCTTCCTCTTCCTTGTATAATGATGTCAATCATTATACAATGAAGTACTACCCATGTTAAACATTAACCATTTAATGGCTTTCATATTAGAAGACAATGAACTTTAACAAGAAATTTAGTAGGACTTTGTGGGAGAACTGGGAGCCCACTAGGGTTTTTTTATACATTTGGCTTCTCATAGAACAAATAAGTTGCTCAAGGGTAATGCTTTTTTTTCCCTCTGTTAGGAGACCAAATAAAAATTATCCTCTACTACTGCCATATTTCCCTTTCCTGTGGTCCACATTTAACCTGATTTCATATCCAGAAGACCTTGCCTCAAAGGGATAAGTGTCCTAAGAGAAAAATTCAATTTACCATTAACTGGCGTGTCAAACATTAGCCAAAAATTTATAAGAAACACTTTAAACTTCTCAGGTTATTTTCTCTACACTTCATATCTTTAAGGCAAACCAAAGCATATCTTGGGCAAGCCCTGCTTCCTTTCCTCCCAGAATCCCTCTCTCATGTCTCCTGAAATGCCCTGCTTAGTTTCTACAAGTGTGATTCAACCTACAGCAGCTGTTTAATTTGAAACAATTGAAGTAAAGAATATTGCCTGGAGAGTTATAAAAGTTCACATAACCCTACTCCTCCTTTCTGCTATTATGCTACGTGTTTCCACATTAGCCAGTTCTTCCTTTTATGCAGCTGAATTTATTAGCACAGTCAAGTTAGGTGGAAAGAAACCCAGTGAGGCAGAAGGTGTAGAATACAGACAACAGTTATTTAAATGACAGTCTGTAGTTGAAGAATCACAAACTGCAACAATTGTGAAAGGGGTCAGTATGGCCGAGACCACAGTGAAGGTGAATTAATCCAAATTAAAATAATGATGCAAGCACACAGGATATAATTGAGATTCAGCTGATATGTAGTTACTTGTTAAACTATAGTAACTTGACCATGACACTGACCTTATACTGTTGTCAGTAAAGTGCCATGATTTTTAATAAAAAGTGATTAGTATTTTATTTTTAATATTTTACAACAATTATATAACAAAAAGGAAGCAATAAAAAATTAATTATAGTCCATTCCTTACTTGTGGAACTTAGATCCTCAAAATCAACTCATTTTCATGTTCAGATTCTTAATGAAACTTTAGACTTTCTTTGGTTTTTGTTGTTTTTTCTGTGGCTCTGTTATTTTTCTTACTGAAGACTGATATATATATATATATAGAACAGAGTAAAAATAATAATGGGTGAATATTTGACATTTAATGTTAAAAATGGGATTTTTTTTGCATATGGCAAATTATTGATGTTTTAAATTTAATATTTATAGCATCTACATTTATTCCATGCTGCAAATAGCTACAGAAGGGATAATCCAATGGTTCAGGCCCTAATCTAAGTTATTTCTGTTCTGCCAAAGCCATCTTTTGAGAATTTGGCTAATTCACTTAGACCAAGGAAACAAAGGCGTTTTTGTGCTTAAGTAGGAGTTCAAAGTCCAAGTTCTGTGTGCAATGCTTGGGGAGAGTTTGGCACATACAAATATTGGTCAGAAAATCCAGGGCAATGTGCATGTGCATGGGGAATGCATAAATTTAGCAAAAGCACAAAATACAAAGGCATATTTAAAACCCCATTTATTTACTCATGATTAACTGCACATTGCAATTCTTGACTGAGATGGCTCTGTGAGATTTGGATCACAGCTATAAACCAAATAATTACTTTGGGTGTAGTCATTTGACTTATTCTTTTCAAAATGGGTGTTTCCAGCTATATTTAATAAATCACCTCTTTGGGTTGAGTGGGATCAAACTGATGTTGTCACATAGATATCAGAGGGAAATAAATTATGCAAAGCTGCGGTGACCTCAGAGAAGCACCAGTTGTAACAATATGGAGAAAGAAATGAGATTTATAGATCATGGGGGGGAAACAGCTGAGTATGTGATTCCATAACTGAGTGTTGTGGACTCCCAGGCTCCTAAAGCCTGTTTCAAACTACTGTTTTTTGTTGTGACCAAGAATTAGAAAGCAAAGCTTCCATCGTTCACATAAACTCCTTCATGATATGATACAGAGTGAGGCTCCTACATGCTCACTATTTTTGTCACCCCCATGAATCTTGGATTCCTTCTGGTACAATATGACATATGTCCAAAATATGAGATGATGGGGGATGTTGAACAATGGTATCCACCTTCCATGTCTGTTGACCTCAGTGGGAGATGAGAATGTTCTTGTGCCACCAGGTTTGGGGGACTAAATTATTAGGTTGCAAAAAAGATACATCCTACCTGCTCCTTTGCAAGGGCACTATACTGAAATTTAGTCTTACATCTTGTATGTGTTCTGCAATAGATATAATTGAATTTCTCATCTGCCCTCACAGACCTAAAAATAATTTTGAAAAACTGTTTGACTCACAGATTTTGAATGGCAGACCTTTACCAATAATAACACACTATGAAAATGATATGAGGGTGCTAGATCAAACCAATTCAAAGCAACTAAAGAGAAACACAATGCAATTTATTTTTTTATGGTTTCCTTTAAATGCTATATTAAAAAATATTTATGAAAAGAGTGCAAAAAATAAGGATTGCCATTCTTCTCAGATTTGATTTTAGGATTTTTTATTTTAACTTCCTTGTTAAAATTAATTGAGTACTAATTAAGTATTGTAATAAAAAAGATAAATTTTTCAATTAGTGTTTTTTTGTTGGTTGGTTTTTTTTTTTTTGTATTCTGCAGTTTGCTTTATACAACCGTCTAAAGAGAATAATTCTAGCTAGTTTAATGAATAATCTGAAAAGGAATGATTTATCTATGTGAACCACACACATAGCTAAATCTCCTCCTGTGCCAGACTTTGAACTTACATTGTCTTCGCTTTTTTCTGTAGGCATACACACATACACACATGAAATCAAATATTTCACACAATAAAAAGAAAGTTATAATTGAAACAAGAAGCTCCTTGAAGAGTTGGTCATTTTATGCACTAGTGGATTAAAATACTCAATTCCCAGTTCTTTAGAGAACTGTTTCTCAACTTAGGAGTGTTGCCTCCTGTGGAGGAATGCAAGCAAACCCCTTCAAAAAATGTGTGTGGTTTTGGTTTTTTTTTTGGTTTTTTTTTGTTTTGTTGTTGTTGTTGTTGTTTTTTGGGTTTTTTTGTGTGCTTTTTTTCACTTGAAACTCAGCAAAGGCTAAGTCATAAAGGCTCACCGTGTGAAGAAAATGATGAAGCCAGCAAGGAAAAAAATAAACTGAAACAAAATGACAGACAGAGCTGGTTACTTTGTGTGTTGTAATTTGTAATATCAAACTGTGTTTTCAGTTTATTTTGTCATACCACACTTCATTGAAACTCAGGGACTGATAGCTAATTTCCTCTGTTTAGAGGTGGAGTCAACTAAACTAGTTTAAAGTGTCCTACTGTAAAATCAAATATATGGGTATCCTTAGCATTATATTATTTATTATACATTTAAACACAAAGCTGCATTTGTTTTTCTTAAATAAATATAATATCAGACAAGCACAGAATTAAGCACTGCTGTTTCCTATTTTATCTGATATTTTGTATTCACATTAAAAATTGCATTTGAACAAACTTCTTCCACTTTGTGTAGCCTACTGGTAAGTTCATGCCTAAAAGACTACATTTGAACACAGCAAAATATGGCACTATGGAGGTTTTCACGTATATATGTTAAAAGTTAACTAAGTGATGCAAAGTGAAGCCTTCAGAACATTGTGATATGCATTTTCATTACATGATTTTATTATTATTATTTTCCCTCATGGAGAAACATGTCTTTCCACATAAACCATGCATTGTTCTCGTTCATGAAAACATCCATGATGCTAATTCTGGAAGATACACTACAAAACAGGAAAATATATATTACCTGCAGTAACAAATGCTGAATAAGCAAAGAGTGTCAAGACAGCTTATAATTCATGAATATTCTTTACCTGCAGTGATAGCCATGGTGTGGGAATGGCATATGCTTACACAGAGAATGAACAGATGAACAGCAACCTTAACAAGACTGATGCCAGACATATAGCAGTTTAAATGAGATCGTTAAAAAAACCCTAAACAATTTAATATTCAGAGATGCACCCGATATTTCATAAAAGTGCTTGACATTCCATAAATGTACTTAACTCCTGTCTGCTTAACATTATGGTCTGGCTTCCTAGCTGGAAATCCTAAATTAAGAACCTCATAACTGCCAATAGTTCTTCTCCCATTCTATCTACTACAGCTACATTGTCCATAGGAGACTTCTGGCTTATCACAGCAGTTTTGGAAGGGCTAGGTGTCAAACTGATTTTGTTAATAACTTTTAATATATTTTAATGTGAACGTCCCTTGTTTTCATTTTCATCTTTATCACATTTACATTTAAACAGGTAAAAACAGTTACAAATGCAGCCCACCCACAGTCCTCTGTGCAGCCCTCGGAAAACCTGTGTTGATGCAAATACGTTCTAAAATCTGCAAATGCCAGTGAAGTGTTGCCAACAGATGAGGTTCACCTGTCTCAAAGTGGGAAGGGGAGCCTAGTTGGGAGTTAGCAGGGTTCATTGAGAGAGCTTCAAACTAGATTTGAAGGAAATAAACCCAAGCTCCTTAGGTATGAGCCTGGGGATGGCATGCCAGAGCTGGAGGTGAGATTGATAGCACAGCTGAAGTGCATCTGTGCCAATGCCCAAAGCATGGCCAACAGACAGGAGGAGGTGGAAGCCATTATGCTGCAGGAGGACTATGATATAATCACCATCAGGGAAACATGGTGGGATAACTTGCATGACTGGAGTACTGCAATGGGCAGCTACAAACTCTTCAGAATGGATAGGCAAGGAAGGAGAGGCAGTGGGGTAGCTCTATGTGACAGGGAGTGCTTTGAGTGCCTGGAGCTGAATGATGGTGACAGCAGAGTTGAGTGGTTATAGGTGAGAATTGGGGTGGGAGGCCAACAAGGTGGATGTCCTGGCAGGAGTTTATTATAGACCACCTACCCAAGATGAAAGGACAGATGAAACATTCTACAAGCTGCTGGGAGAAGTTTCAAGATTGCTAGCCCTTGTTCTTATGGAGGATTTCAACCTACTGGATGTCTCAATGGAAATACAACACAGTGAACAGAAAACAGTCTAGGAGGTTCCAGGAATGTGTGGGAGATAACCTCCTGACACAGCTGGTCAGGGGAGATGCCCCACTGGACCTGCTGTTTACAAACAAGGAAGGACTGGTGCATGATGTGGTGGTCAGAGGATGTCTTGGCCATAGCGATCATGGGATGCTAGAGTTCACAGTTCTTGGAGAAGTAAAGAGGGAGGTCAGCAGAACTGCTACCTTGGACTTCCAGAGGGCCAGCTTTGGCCTGTTTAAGAGCCTGGTTGACAGAGTCCCTTGGGAAGATAGTTGTGAAGGGCCAGGGGGTTCAGGAAGGCTGGACATTCTTCAGTAAGGTAGTCTTAAAGGCAAAGGAGCAGGCTGTCCCTATGTGCTGAAAGACAAGCTGGTGGGGGAGAAGACTGGCCTGGCTGGACAGAGAGCTTTGGCTGGAACTCAGGTATTGTGGTTTAACCCCAGCCAGCAACTGAGGTTGCTCACTCCCCCAACAGTGGGGTGGGGGAAAGGATCAGAAGAACAAAAGTGAGAAAAATTGTGGGCTGAGATAAAGACAGTTTAACAGGTAAAGTAAAAGCTTGGGTCACAACAACCCCACCAGTGCTACAGGCTTGGGGAAGAGTGGCTGGAAAGCTGCCTGGAGGAAAAGGACCTGGAGGTGTTGGTCCACAGCTGGCTGAAGATGAGCCAGCAGTGTGTCAACGTGTCCAAGAAGGCAAACAGCATCCTGGCTTGTATTTAAAAGAGTGTGGCCAGCAGGACTAGGAAAGTGATTGTTGTCCCCCCCCTCACTCAGCACTGGTTAGGCTGCACCTCAAATCCTGTGTCCAGTTTTGGCCCTCTCACTTCAAGAGGGATGTAGAGGTGCTGGAGCGTGTCCAGAGAAGGGCAACGAAGCTGGTGAAAGGTCTGGAAAGTCTTCTGAGGAGCAACCGAGGGAAGTGGGGTTGTTTAGTTTGGAGAAGAGGAGGCTCCAGGGGGATCTTGTTGCTCTCTATAGCTGTCTGAAAGGAGGCTGTAGGCAAGTGGGAGTCATTCTCTTCTCCCAGATAACTAGCGCCAGCACAAGAGGAAATGGCCATAAGTTATGCCAGGGGAGGTTTAGATTGGATATTTGGAACAATGTCTTCACTGAAAGGGTGGTCAAGCATTGGAACAGACTGTGCAGTGAGGTGGTGGAATCACCATCCCTGGAGGTGTTTAAAAAATGTGTAGGTGTGCTGCTTAGGGACATGGTTTAGTGGTGGACTTGGCAGACCTGGGTTAACAGTTGGACTTGGTGACCTCAAAGGTCTTTTCCAATCTAAATGATTTTTTGAAGTAGATGATATATCTAGCCTTGACTACTGCTTGTGCTGAAGCAGTTTCTTTTTTTCCTGAATAGTCCCTGTATTTATATATACTTATATTTTGTCTAGTAAGAAAGCATCTAACAATAATAAACTCCAGAAGTTATGATGATTTCCTTGTCAGTTTTGTGAATTTATATTTATATACTTGCTTGTTTTGAAGTGATGATCTTGGAAACAAAATTTTCATGACCTAAAAAAGACAATTCTATTTCTTATACTACCTTTGCTTATATTTCAATACATGTAAATGCTACTCTAAATTTTTGTTTAACAAGCATGGTTCCAATCATATTTGTATCCAAACACTTATACCAGTATATGCTGAAACTTTGATTCCCATCTGAATTTATAACCTAAAAATGATGAAAGAATTTTTTTTTTTTTAAAAAAAAAGTCTCCCAGGTGGGGGATATATGGCCAGAAACAGGAAATTGCTTTCTTGGTGACCTGCTCTAGGAAAGCTTAATGCCTCACAGGTATCCTTAAAATTATACAATCTGGCAGATTAATAGGCAAGTTTTTAAGTGTGTAATTGATGGACTTAGGCAGAGGGTAGTGAGTAAACTTAAAAGAAAGCTGGTTGTGCACAGGAAAGGAGGGAATAGATAATTTTTGCTTATAACTTGAGACTCAGAATCTTTGCATAGAAAATATCAGAAAAACATGATGAACTTGGAAGAAATGCAAAGGAAAGTAAATTTACATTAAAAACTGATAGACTCTCTGGTTGGATACTTACAGAAATGATACTGGTAAGCTGTATGCCATCCACTTGGAACTTTCACTTGAGGAAAATAAAGAACTTAATGTTATTAGGCTGTGATAGAATATATCTATGGGGGAAAAAAAAATGTGTTGAAAAATGTATTTCCAATGCATCAGGAAAGTACTGCTGCCATGAAAGAAGATATTCAAAATACTGCATCTGACAGACTGCGCATAGCTGATCATGCATATTAAGACAAGACTTATTCCACCTTTGATAGAAAGGCAGGTTACGAGCATGATCAGGACTGTGGTCACAGCAACTATAATGGAATACTGTCAAGCAATGTGTATTTTAGGCAGAACTGTGTAATGCCAGGAAAACATTATGAAATCATTTGCCTAATTGTTTGATGTATCTTGGAGTATTAAGAAGCAACAGCAACTGGTAAAGCATTTGGATTAGTAGTGCAGGTCACAACAATATCTGTAATTACAATATCTGTAACCAGAAAATAGAAGAAAACATGGACTTCCATGAATAACTGTGTCCATGTACCAATTCGATATGTTTTTCAAGGAGGATGAAATTAAGGTACTGTTTAAGCTAAATGAAAAGTTGCCTAAAGATTGGAATGCCAAGTTTTCATTCAGCTGAACCCTCTTTGACCATCTATTTTAGGTATCTGTGTATAAAATATGTTTTGGTAGACAGGCATGGTTTTTTTCTATTCATTTTACCTAATTTTAAAAAATTCTTTTTCTTTGGCTTACAACTTCATCAAGCTGTTAATATTTTTCTCTAGTCTTTGTACTTTTATGCACAGAATTAATATATTATCTTTTTTTCCATGTCACTGTCTTTTACTTTCAATTTGGACCTCTCTTTCACATCCTCTTTCCTTAATTTTTCCTTAATTTTGCCTGTACTTTATCTGTTTTGCCTGTAGTTCCTCACTCTGCATCTTCACTACCTTAATAATATTTTTTGCCAGGTTCAGTTAGCTGATTCAGTTTCTATGGTTGCCCTCCCTGTGTTACAGATCTCCTAAACAGTGAATTCTTATTTTCCCATGGCTTCCACAACAGTCATGTGCCCAAATTTGTGCTTGCAGAGATACATGCACTTAAAATAAGCAAACTAATGTCTTCCATTAGATATATGACAGCTCAATTAACAGGCAATTATTCAGATTATACTTTATTTTCATTCTTAGAAGGAATCAGCATCACAATGAAATTGTATATCACCCTTCCAGTAAACATAGACTGTCTGCCAAATCTGCCTTGCATAAAGATAATGCCTAGAACTCCATTTATCATTTTTCAAATTTCAGTGGTTTTAGTACTCACATTAATAATAGCAGCTGCCTTTTGTGAGAGCTCAGTTTCAATTTTGCACTCTTTTCACTGAATTCTTCAATCTCTTAAAATAGCTGGACTCAAGATTCTCTCTGGAAAAAACAAGATGTTTTCTGTGTCCAGGAACAATCTTCTGCCATAGGCAATCTATGACTCCCAGTGTTTTTTGGTTTATTTTGCTGACTTTTACTTTGAGGGTTTTTTTTGTTTACACAGGAGTGAAAATCCTCCAAGACTGAATTCTCAAGTATTTCCATAAAATTCACCAACAAACAAATAAAATACACCAACAAAAAAACTTGACAAATGCAATCATTTCCAACAAGGAAATTAGGATGACTAACAGAAAGGCAGATATTAAACGTGATTACCTCTTTGGCCAAAGATTCATAAAACACAAGCATTCATCTCCTGTCATACAAAGTCCCCATAACTGAGCAAAAATGGGAAAATAATATTTAGAAGCTGCTTATAAATGATAGTGCAAGTATGAGAGGATTTTTGTGCAAACGGTGAAGAGAACAGGTGATGTGTCTGCAGCTGCATGTTCTAACCCCATTCCTGGTTTTGAAAAGTGTGATGCTGTTTCTTGGTTGCTGGCATAAATGAGTTGTATTGTATTTCAATGCAGTCTTGAAATATCTTTGGAGGAAATGTAATCTTTGAAGAAATTTGGGTTATAAATGCAAGCACTGATCTTCTGACCTGCAGTAACAGAGCATGGGATTATTCAACTAGATGTTTTCCTGCTTCTAATATTGTGATCGCTTTTGTAAATTCCAAAGACAAAATGCATGCCTAAGTGCACAAATTAAAGCATCCAGTCTTGTTCACAGCATTCAAATGATTGAAAGAATAGTTTATAACACTATTATTAGCATTTTTCTATTTTATTAGTGGGCATTATAAGATCTTTGTGACTTTCACCTCAGCTGACAGATTGCAGGAACTTGCTAAGAATTTTAATGCCTAATTATTTATTTAATTTATTTATATAACTAACAAAAAAAGAGGTTTATTTCAAAGACTTATTTTATTTGTCTTACATTTTTCAAACTTGTGTCACTGGAATATTCTATGCTGTGACCCCTGCACACATGTCAAACTGAACATGTGGAAATTTGAAGTCTAAGAACTGTAAGTGCATATGACAAAATCAATGATCATAGCATTCTTCTGTGTTAAAAGACAAAGATTTTTTGAAGCTATCAGCAATTTTCGGTGCAAATATGAGACAAACAGGAAAGACTTGACTCTTAGAAACTGAGATGGATAAGGCTTGAGGAAAGTCGGTACAGTGACAGGTTTAAAGCTCTCTCCCCTTAAAATATCTTGTTGTGTTAGGTTGAAAAAAACATACTGAAGTTATTTTTTACATTATTCAGTTGAAAAGGTATAAGAAAATTCCAAATAAAGCTTGGCAGATGATGAGGAAATCATCTTCTGAGGAGTTACTGACTTACCTACAGTTCAGAATTAACTGTTTTTTGACCCCCTATTACTGCCAAGAAAAGCAGTGCAGTAGCCTCCAGCTGGCACTGAAATTTCTTAATTACCTCCATGACTCTGAGTTACTCTGCAGAAAAGCACAGCTTGTCCTAACACACTGTATTGGTTTCTGGTATCCAGCCTAGTCCTGCATTATGCCAGTTTATTTAGAGATGGCTTAGGGTCCTAATATAATGTACACAACTGTATGATCGTACATTCAGATGTTTAATCTCAGAAATCTTTCTACATACATTTAACAATTAATAAAAATATAACTAGAACATTCTGAAATGTTAATTTAAAAGACAGATCAGTAGCTCTTTCACACAGTGTTTTGTCACTGAAAGACAAGCTGTGGTGAAGGTTATTTTGCTGTCCAAAAATGTGCAGGCTGCATTTAAAAATCTCACAGGAGGACCTACATTTTGCGTGGAAGTTCAATATATTTTGCTCTTGCCTTTCCCATGCTGTAACTATCAGTCTGATGCCAGTATGCTTCAAGTTAGCTAATATTTTAGATATACATTTGTAAACTTAGGGATCTAAATGGTCTTTTAGGTGGTTTCCAGGGAGGTTATAACCTCACAGGTGTCAAGGAAATTTACAACTGGGGCGTCAACAAAGACAGAAGTGGAAGAAATTAAAAGTTGACAGTAAAAGTGAGGCAGCAATGGGAATAGAAAAAAATACAAAAGGAAGAAAAAGAACTCTTGCAAAGGAGAAAAGAAAAAACATGTAGAAATTCTCAAAAAGCTACTTAGACTATAGGAACAGAAAAACATGCAATAAGCAAATGATGAGAATGAAGTGAAAACTAGGGCAACAAAAGAAAACTCTAAAAGGGAGGAGTGTGAAAGAAAAATAGTATGAGACTGAGTGGTAAGCAACAGAACAGAAACAGGTTAAGAGTAAAGGCTTCATGCCAGAAGAGGACACTAAGAGAGTAAAAATTAATTTTTAAAAAGTCTTCTGGGAATTAAGCCTGATTTTCACAGAGGTGTTTAATGGGGGCTGTCTGCTTAGATCTTCTTAAGCATTTTTGAAAATCACCTCTATGTTATTTCATTCACGTTTTAGAATAACTAAATCTTTCTCATATTTAGTTGGTAAATGGTTTCTAATGCTAACTATGGCATTTTAATTTCCTCTCAAATATATCATATTTTGTCAGACCTCTAATGGGATACATTTACCCATCAACACTGTACAAGAAAGGCAAAGCTAGTGACGGTAGAAATTTTCCAATGCTTTCCTATCAAATTCAATTCTGCAATTTAAAGAACTTTTTTTGGAAAAACAGAAGCAGAAGTATAGTTCATCACAGAGCAAGCCACTTTGCCAGTAATAGAGTGGAGTACTTTAAAGGGTGAGAACAAACATGAAAATGATTGCATGACTCTATCCCCAAATATACTGATATTTAAATGACACCATCTGTGAAAGCCTTGCCGTTGGACTCTTTAGGAGTGAGTTCTGTTCAGTTTATGGTTTCCAAAAGGATGAAGACTGCTGTTTTGACAGGGCTTTGTGACCCCTTAACAACAGCTGTCCATATAATGCTCAGGCACCGCTGAGTTTCTAACATAGAAATAATGTCCTGAGATCACTTTGTGAGGGCTGAGCTCATTAGCTTGCCACAAAAGGAACCAGTATTGAATTTCTGAAAGTATTTCATCTTAATCCATTTGCAGCTGAAGGTAGAGTCTCCCTACCATTGGCTGGAAACTGTAGAGATAAGTATGATTTGTTAAACCTCAGTCTAGTGCATGATTTTTCCCCCTGAGTTCTGTGGGATTCAATTAAAGTCATGAAAGTATCAAGATGCTCTCCTACACTTCTTTGAGTAACTTACACATCAGTAAAGGAATGATAAGTTTAAATCCATTACTATCAGATATTCTTTTTCCTCATACAAAGGAGAACAGTTTCGTGGTCAGAAAGAACACAAGCAAGAAAAATCCTGAGCATGTTACTTTCAGGGGCTGAACACTGAGATAGACAGCGGTAAGCTGCCTCAGTCTTTCACTGCATAATGTAAAATGCACATGTCATCTAATTATTCTCCAGCCTAGTGATTAAAGAATTATCTAAAGCTGCTGCAGATGTGAGTTTGAATCTCCTTAGGCTCAAGAGAGAACTGAACATTGGCCTCCCACTTTTTTGGTAATTACAATATCATAATAAATGTACACTTCCCATGTCACCTACATCCCTCCCTACATTCTGCGTTCCCTCCCTCCACCCCTTCCCCCTGCCCCCAATCTACTGTGTTCCTCATAGATGTCTAGATTTACTGGAGTTCTCCAGCTCAAGAGACTGAAGCGGCATCTAAACAGATCCTCTAACCTTTGGAGAAAGGATACCTTTGTTACTAGCATTTTCTAAGCAGCCATCCTCCCATGCAGCATTTCTTGAAACATCCTTTGCCAGCGTGTCCTTCTTTAAGGATATTCTGAGTAGAAATAATATAGATAACACCGCATCTCACTTTTAAAGGAGTGCCTGCCTGAGTCCATGAAATGGGTACCCAAACTCTTTCACATATTCCCCTTGCCATTCAGTTTCTCTTTGTACCATCAGAAGCCTGATTCTCGCCCTTTCCAATGAATAAGAAACTGTCTCAGCAAAGCAAATCTCACTGTCAGAGCCTGGCCCCTAACAGCTGGGGGGTGCAGTTGTGTTTGAGAGCAAACTTCCTTTTGCAAAGCTGTGATTCATGGCTGAAAGGATTCAGAACCAGAAACAATACTTCCTGCAAACACACAAACATTTCACACAATTAAAGTGTAATTCTGTTCAACTATCTTGCTGGTAGCTTTATGCAACTGTCACTGTAATTGTCCCAAATACAGGTTTCTCTTGAGGTCATAATTATGCTCTATGTATTTACTTCACTAGCATCTAATTGCTTTTTACTTAAACTCTGTCACCTGTACTCTCCAGCATTGAAAATAATCTTTCTCCACGACCCCTTCAGTCTTGTCCATTTTAACTATCTCTTTTTCTATACATTTGTCCTTAGGTTTCTCTTTTCCTTTTTCCCATTCCCCTTCCTCACCCCCTCCCACCTTGATTTGGTATTGACCGTTCAGTTCCCTTCCAGGAATTCATTGCCTTTGGCTACTCTTCTAAGTCTTTCCTCATCTCCCTCTGGAGAAAAAGAGTAGGATGGGGCTTAAACTTAATAGCTGGCAGGAAAAGGAGTACAGATATGCAGTATCTTTTTTCTAGCTGATGACTGGAGAGAAAAAGGCAGAGATATCTGCTGAGAAGTGTATAGGCAGGAAAACCATCTGCTCAAAAGCTCAATGTTAAGCTTCTGAACAAATTTTCTTTGCAGGCTTCCTAGGGTATGCAAGGAAACAAGGGAATCAGTTGAAAAGCAAACTTCTGTCTGTTGCACATCATCTGGATAGGCATAGGAAAACTATTGCCACTGCCAGGTATTAGGCCTTTTTCACCATCATTAGAACATTTTGGGAAAAAATACTGGTTTATGGGACTAGGCTCCAGCTTTGCTTCTTAGGGAACATTTCAATCAGAATACTGTAAGTAAAAACAATTAAAGTCTCCCTGTTCCTAAGAAAACATTTTCCTAAGAACATGGGTATGTGCACCATGTTCCTTGAATATGTTACCAGAATCTTCTACAACTCTTGGATCAAAACACAAAGAATATCTCTTAACTTGAGCAAAGCTATGTCTCCAGTTTTTGTGTTTGGTAAATGTAATTTTTTTCTGGCCTTATATATTCAAACTGACCCAAAGTCATTTCACTCGCAGTTCCTGCTTAGAAAAATTTTAGCCTTTTCTGGTCAGTGTCAACTATTCTGACAGAGTTCACTGAAGCTTTGTGTAAGACATTCCACAACTATTAACTAAAAACGTGACATTTTTTAGCTTTTATGCAACATTATTCAGAGAAAAAAAGCAGAAGTCCTACCACAAACCAGCAATGTGATACTTCTTTCATTAATTTAATTTCAGGAAGATAAATATATACAAAACTATAATCATTAATAAAGATAAGAAAAAACTTGGGCTTTTTATCTTTCCCAAAATGTCATCTGATTCCCTGAGCTTGCTGCAGCTGCCGACCTTGTTAATGCCCATCTCCTCTGCTACTCACATTATTAAACTTAGTATACTTTGACCCTTACCACACAGTTTAAAGACAATCCATTAGACTGTCGTAGGAGCCTGTAGGTAGCCTAAGAAAGATCAAACTCTGTCTGCCTTGGTGTTTTTTTTTTTTTGTTTTTTTTTTTTTTTCCACTGTGCATAACTATGAAAGCCTTTTCTTCCTCATTGTTTGAATATTAAACTCAGTGTTTCGCTTCCTTGCTATACAAAAACTAAGTTTTTTTCCCCCTTTCACAATTATATGCAACAAGACCAAGTTTTCTGACATCAGATTTATTCTATCATTCATGCATGCATAAATGTTTTAACAAGTCTATAAAACTTAAGTGGAAACCAAAGATAAATCTAGTGACAGACAGGTCTGATGTAGAAAACCTACATCTGTAATGTTCATGATTCCTTTCTGATTTCCTTCCTCACTTACCTGTAAAGTGAATGTTTTTTTCACATTATAAAAATAATTCCCATTTTTTTTAGTCTGAATTTCTGTTCTCAGCTCTCAATGAATAATCCTTGTGATTTGTGTTTAAAAACAAATAAACAGAGAAAGCTCTTAAACTTAGAGAAAAACCTGCCTTTGTGCTCTGTAGCCATGAAAGTGAAGGATTTACATACTAAAATGTCTTCATGTGCTCAAATCATGCAAATACTTAAAAAAAAAAGAAAATCCCTCTATTGCCCAGGAATAGATTTATAAATTGCTTCTATTGAAATAGGAAGTATAACATCTGCTCCTGAAATCAACCTTTGTCCAACCATAAGAAATCAGAAATACTTTTCTAAAACCAGAAATAACTCTCTTTCCTTTTAGCATCTTCCAAACAGCTGAATTTTTTGTCCTTTTTTTATTTATATTTACCCCCTCTCTTTCTCCTCCCTTTAAAAAGTAAATGTCTTGATTTTTTTTTATTAAGCTTTTCGTTTCACTTTATACCCATCTTCTGTCACTTATTAGCTTAATGTTTTATTCCATGATTTAAATAATCAATATAATACATAATACATTCAGCCACATCAACCTAAACAATTGAATGCATTGATTAGGAAAGTGGCATCAGTGTAGCACCTAAAGACTGTCAATTCATTGCATACACCTTCCCTCTGACAGGCATTTTTTTAGAGCAACCTCAATAAAGCTCCAAAATGGGACCAAAACTGTAAATGATCATTCAGAATGGGATACAGTCATGTGATTATACAATCCAGTGATGTGCCTCCTTCCACAAAGCCCATTATTTAGCCTTCATCACCTCTTTGCAGAAATGGTATAGAATTTCAGGGTGTTCAGAGAAGAATGAGAAGAATGATGAGGAAATGGAGAGAAGAATCACACATCAAGAAAGATAAAAAAGTCTGAGCATGTTTTATACCTGGAGAAGGTATAAAACAAATAAAATAATTATTCTATATTACAGTGGGATTATAAAAAGTAGGGATTTTTTTTTTATTCAAACCACCTGTTATTTGGTTTCCTGACAATTTACTCATAATAACAACTATATATGGAAGACAGAATAGTATATTCCATTTTTCCTGCCCCTTTTTCCAAAGGTGGTAAACTTGCCTTTTTTCCCTGAGTTCCAGCCAAAGCTCTCTGTCCAGCCAGGCCAGTCTTCTCCCCCACCAGCTTGTCTTTCAGCACATAGGGACAGCCTGCTCCTTTGCCTTTAAGGCTACCTTACTGAAGAATGTCCAGCCTTCCTGAACCCCCTGGCCCTTCACAACTATCTTCCCAAGGGACTCTGTCAACCAGGCTCTTAAACAGGCCAAAGCTGGCCCTCTGGAAGTCCAAGGTAGCAGTTCTGCTGACCTCCCTCTTTACTTCTCCAAGAACTGTGAACTCTAGCATCCCATGATCGCTATGGCCAAGACATCCTCTGACCACCACATCATGCACCAGTCCTTCCTTGTTTGTAAACAGCAGGTCCAGTGGGGCATCTCCCCTGACCAGCTGTGTCAGGAGGTTATCTCCCACACATTCCTGGAACCTCCTAGACTGTTTCCTGTCCACTGTGTTGTATTTCCAGTGAGACCATAGTAAAGCCTTTTACACTGTCTCCCACAGCATTCTCCTGGAGAAACTGGTATGGCTTGTATAAATGTACTTCATGCAGGGTAAAAAGCTGGTTTTTGGACCTATAAGGAGTGGAAGGATATTGGGAAGTGTATCCATCTATTATGGAATTCTTGTACTTTCTCCCATATTATTGCTGCAGGAGTCAAGTTATGCAACAAAATGGACTGTGCATTTGAATCAAATTTGGAGATGTATTCCACCAGCAGGAATATGTTTGGCAGCGATATTCTTGCTCATACCATCTCTTAGGAGCAAACAGTCAGTAACACAGGATCTTTCAAACTGTTCAGTAGGAAAACACACCTAGATGTTAAGAAGCATGTCTAAATGCTATTCTGCATATATCTTAAAATGCTTTAACTTTAAGCCATATTATTTATCTCACTGGAGGTGTTTTAGAGCAATACTACTACTACTACTACTACTACTACTACTACTACTATTTTTTAGACCATCAGAGTGTTGCTGGTGAATGTAATTTCTTAAAATGTATGTAAATTAATATTCCAAATGTACACATCTACTGTCTAAAGCTTACCTTTATCATCTTATAAATTCCATTGAGATCTCATAAGTTTTTTGATTAGTATTTGGTTCTTTAAGGAAGTAGCTTATCTGTCTTCTGCTCTAGATGTGATTTTTTATTGTCTTTTTCTTTTTGTTTTTCTATTTTTGTTTTGGTTTTTTTTTTTTTTTTGTAATTTGTATCTCTATTGGTCTGCCAAGCTCTTATATTTATCTTGTTTTGTGTTTGCTAAAATAGCAAGCAAAATGTCCGTGTCAATTAATTACACATGGAACATACAATTATAATAAATTTAATTAAAAGTACATCCTTTTCATATGGATTTTTTATTATCTTAACCTCTCTGAATTATGGTAGGGGTTTGTCCTTTGAAAATAAAAAGTAGAGTTGCAACTTCAATATTGGACTGTGTATGCTATGGCCAGAATGCAGAAAAAACTGTCACTGTGGACACCTTGATTTATTTTTCATAGGATTAAAGTAGACAGTAATGAAAATCTACTCTTCTTCCTTCCTTTTCTTGCTTGAAGAGATCACATTTTTAATAAGAATTCAACTTTAGAAAGGAGGAAAACAATGCATTAAGATTTGCAATAGCAATATATATTTCTTTAAAAACAAGAATTATAAGTATTCAAAAATTTCCTTTCCAATTATATTTAGGATTTCTCTATATTTTAATTATAAGTTGTTGATATATGTGCTATCTTTAAAATTCATTGGTGTTTTGTTAGAATTACACTGCTGGGCTGTCTTTAATCTTCTTTTTACTGTGCAAGGCTCTTTTCTTTGACAGCTTCTGGCAATAGAGACAAAAAATAAAACCCCAACCCAGTAACAAATATAGAAACATGAAAGGGGTTTTTAGGGATCCCTTTTTTCCTTGAGGAATTCCTTGAGGAATTAATTTTCCTCAAAGACTTGCTCAAACTAGCTTTGTAGGTCATGAAAGGAGGAATGACCAAGTAGAAAGTGATTCTAGGACCAGCAGGAAAAAAACATATCCTACAATCTGATAGCACACACTAAGCTGTAAAATCCCTAGCTCTGCAACCCAGAACAACTGTTAGCATTGATAACAGTTGTCAGTATTTTTAAACACATGGAAACATTTGCTTGTTAGGCATGTTTAAAAACAGGTGAATAATAGGAAAACTCTTTTGGGAAAGGAAGAGTAAGAAACCTTCACCTAAAATTATGGTAAATTGCCACTTGTGTTGCTTTCGTCCAGGGCTATGAGGAATTAAAAAGAAAAAAAGTAGCCAGCTTTTCTGTTTGTGCTATACAGATAGGTTAAAAGTGATTTTGAATATAGTTATTCTAGCGTGCAATCAGTGAACAATACCTGCACATCAGTTTATACTATTGATTACATTAGAATCTTAAATCATCTTCCTCTGTGGATGGCCTGGGGCATTCGTTTTATCATGCTGTAACTATGTCTATACTGCAGATTAAAATGAACTGCTATTTCATTAATAATCTCTAAAATGAAGCTAAAATGGTATGACAGGCACAGCTGCCTGAGATTAATCAGCAAGTATTCTTTACCTTCTCTTAGAACTATGAACTACTTTTGATCAACCATTCTGTAGGAGTGTGTTTAACACAACCGCCTAAAAGCATACTGTTATGTTCAGTCAGCACGATATTACCAGCTTAAATTGTCACATCTTCTTTTGTAAGTTTTGGAGTCGTTCCTTAAGCCGCATTCTTAAATGGAAGTCATTAAGTGCACCAAGCAACTGAATGTGTGTGCCTGTGTGCTAGTGATAATGATTAAATATTAACCTCTTTTCCCTGTGTATTACTAAAGGGACAAGAAAATCAAAAGAAAATGAAACATTCTTTGCCAGTCTCCTTTCTCTCTCTTTCACCAGAGACAGGCACAACCCTGGCAAATTCTGTAGCAGGACTGCCAGCTGGGCACAAGCAGCAGAAGGGGGAATTTTGTTTACTAATCAAAATTTTTGCCCCAAGTATTCTGAGGAACACCTGTAGTAACATACCCCCTCCAGGAAAACAACAGAATGCTCAGGAAAACAGAGCCCCAGGTTATTTTTCTGTTATTGTTGTTAAAAAAACAAAGACTCTCCACAGCATCACTGTTTCATAGTCCCAGCCTAGTCTGATGCTACAAATGAACATGGCAGATAAGAATATTAATCTTTTATTGCCTTCAGCTCCTAGAATATCTTTGTGTCTTTACAATTATCATCTCAGAATCCTGTGGTCTGAAGGCAGTATATGTTCTCTTTCAATAACTCGTATTAAAATTATAGTTATAAAATTTCCATTATCCTAGGGATTCAACAAGCTTTTTCCAGTGCTGTGTGTATTTAAGACATATCATCTTCACTATCCATTTCTCAGGAAGTTTGCTTTTTAAAATAAGGAAAGAATAGAAACTTTACTTTTTGAATTGCCTCTGGTAGTTCTTGGAAAATTTACTATTCTGATATGAGCCCTGCACCATCAAAGCACCTACACATTTCTTCAATGGATATGACATAGGCATTCAAGTCAGGCCTATTCTATGTTCATAGGAAAATACTAACAGTTAAAAAGAATCCTGCAGGTTATAACTGTGATGTAGCTTTGTTTTATTATATCAGCCTTAATTGCTTAATGCACAAAAGATTTATACCCATTCAGATAAACTCCTTGCTACATCAAAACCTAAAGAGCTTATTAAACAGCAATAATCCATTCAATATCACTGACAGACCATGTCAGGATCTCACGATGAGGAAAAAACACCAACACAAAACCACAGGCTTTTCTCCCATCTTTCCAGTTGTGTCTGTGGTTAACATGGATGTACCAATAGTAAACAATTAAGATTTAACTGTAGACTGCTCCAGGTATGATTAACATTTTTTATTGTGAGATTCATAATATGCAGGCATAGGTTTTAAGGGACAGTAAGAAAACTAGAATTTAATACCAAGTTTCAAGGCATGTGTGAAGTTAGAAGCTCGCTTAATAAAATACAGTCATTTATAAACTTTGGTATTCTGTATTATTCAGAAACTGGTAAATGGGACCACTTTCTGAGAAGTGCCATTCTTAGGAACAACAGCATGGTTGAACTTAGTGTTAATGCTTATAGTGGCATTTGCAAGAAAGAACAAAGATGAGTAATCACATAAAGGTAATTGATGGCTTAATTGATGCAATAAATTATTACAAACGAATGTACTTTACTCTCTGTAGACAAAGACCTGAAAAACTGATTTGACAAAGCAACGAACATGAATCTAAAATACTACTCCATTCATTTCCTTTGGTATTTTTTAGATCCTGTCTTGGACTTCATTCAGTTTAGTTTCTCATACAAATGTGGTGAACATTTTAATGTTGTGTTAATTCATGAAGGACAAAAAAATGCTTTCTGTGTCACAACATCATGTACATTCAGTATCTTTTTGCCTTACTCCTCAAGCAATTGTTATAATTACAAATAATCAGAAAGTTTAAATAAAGTATGACATACATAACTGCCAGCAATCTCAGTCATTTTATTTGTGTGTACTCACGTATTAGCAGCATGACAAACTGTGATTCTTCAGTATCTGCATTTTTTAAAATACAAATTTATGTTTTCAACCTTTTTTGTTGTGGATTACCTTAACACAGTGAGGGAGTCTGAGTACTACTTTGATAAATAAAAAAGCCAGAGAACAAGCACAAGACTGAAATCCTTGCCTCACACCGCTTAGCTGCTGCTTTACTACCTGACTGATTTGGGTTGCTCAGAATACACATGCCAAGACAGTATCTTGGCATGGTCTAGGGCTGGTTCAGATCTGTTCACAAAGGGATTGTAGCAACTGTGGTTTTGTTCCCTCTTCCAAGTCCTCAAAAACATATTGCAGCAGTCTGTGCAACTTCAGAAGCCTCCTCATATCCTCACACCAAACCCTTGTTTCATCCCTTAAAAAACAATTAATTATAATATACCCTTCACATTATGTTGCATTCGTTGAATCAAATCCCCCTCCTTCCCCTCCTTCCCCCCCCCCCCCCCCCCCAAATAATAGTTATATTTCAGGGATACTATATGGTGTCAGAGGAACTGCAGGACCACATGGTTTGTAGCATGGATGCAGCAAGTGTCTCCAAGAAAGGTTAAAGAGAGGTTATTCCTAGGCACTGTGGTCATGGACCCCTTCATGCTGTCTGTCCTGAAAGTCATAATCATCTAGAAATGCATACAAAGCCAGATATCTGAAAGTCATGAACAGTGAATATTATGCTTAAAACATTTTCCATTAAGAAACAAATAAATGACAGGTTTTAAAAAAGACGGTTGTAATGGTTAACATAAAACACGGAAAATTAGTGTCCCAGTATGGCAGGATAGGATAAAACCTCACTGCTGGATTCAGTTTCTTTTGGACCCCTTTCTGTGCAGCAAACCCTGAAAGGCTGTTATAATCTACTTACTGTTACCAAAATTACCAGTCTTTTCTGAAGTAATAATAGTAACGTGATAATAACTCTTATTGTAGAGATACAGGAAAAACATTAAAGGATACATTACTTTCCAGCATCTACAACTCCTATTTGTTACAAATTAGAAGAGAAGATCCCTGAACTTCAACTAAAAGAATAATGTTAAGCAAATCGTATAGTAGAATATGTGCTTCTGAGCTTAATATTCATTACTTATTTTAAACTTATCTACATGTGTGACAAGCCCATATTTGAAACAGACACATGGATGGTAATCCTCCCATTCCTCTATTAGATATATTATTGGCTCTTTTCCCTCTAAGCTAGAGTTCAGTACTTGAGACATACATCTGGTGTATTTGCACAGAACTTTGTAGAAGTAGAACAATATGTATTTTTTCTTCTAATATTGCTTGTTTAGGAAGCAGGCCACAGAAGACACGATATCACAGCTTTTATCCAGCACCATAAAATCCCACCAAAATACTGGATTCCATGATTTGTCCAATCATTCTGTGTCAAACTATTATTATTTAGTCATAATGATAGTCCCAGGCCAATGATCATAGGGGACATTCACCCATATTTTCGCCCAAGACCATGGTTATGGTGTCTATGTCTACTGGGATAACCTGTGAATGAAGAATATAAAACATCAATGGAGCATTATTCATCCTAATGAACAGACTGGGTGGGAGCTGTGGCATATTCTGCTGTTGACAAAGGGATCCATCATCTGCAGACAGTCCTGCTGTTGATAAAAACTTCATAGGCAATTGAAAAAGCCTCCATGTTAGATTAAAGTTATTTTCTTCTGGAAGCCCTTAAAATCTGCTTTTCACTGACTGTAGAACTTGATCTACTTGGGGCGACCAGTGCACTAGGCACATGCAATTAGACAAAAAGTTAGATGTCTAGATGATGTAGACTAGACTCTTACTCTGTCTTAATCAAGCAGTCCTTGATTCATGGCTGAATATGTACATTTACTTATAAATACTTAAGGGGGGGCTGGCTCTTTTTTCATTTGTAAGTTGTTTTTCAGAAGACAGCAGTTCTATATTGCACATATACATACAAAATTCTCCCATCAATGTCATTTTAAACAGTAAAATAACAGGAGTGCAGATTAAATCTTAGTACAGTGAGAAGAGCATCACAATAAAAAAACCCCTTAAAAATACAGAAAATGCTTTTAAATTTATGCTTTGAAATCTGTTAAAATCAAGTTTCATTGTGTTTGTTGTCTATTGGGAGATTTGAATATATCTTGCCAAATGTGCCAGCTATTAGATCATGTTATTCAGACTATGATTTATTGCCTATTTGTTTTAAAGGAGCAGATTCATATAGTTTGCACAAATTAATCTAATGTACCTTTATAAAAGGAAATACACAATGACTAGTTCTAAAGTTACGACTCTTACTGTTTGCTGCTGTTCCAAAAGAGTTGACATACATTCCATCCATGCTTTCAGTTATGGTAATAACTAATAGTCTGTGATGCTTACAGCACCTTCCCCAGTACCAAATATCATGTCTCTATAGTCTGGTGTTTGCATAAGTGTGCTTGGTTTTGGCTGCTAAACTAGCAGTAGGCAAAAGATTACTCTGCAAAGCCCTCAGAGGTGCCTATTCATCATCGTGTTGAGGTATAGTGATCTCTAATGAGTAGGTTGGCCAACAGAAAGATTAAGGGTAAGAATAAGACAAGTATGCTCTACAAAATGAAATTATAAGCCCTCAGCATTAGCTAACATATGAACTGTTTCTTTGTGTTTATTTAATATTGAAAACATATTACCAAATGTTACTCTTTCTTAGCCGGAATGGCTTAGCAGGCAAGAGGATGCTTGAACATTTGTCTTTCCCTGGCTGTTACATTCATGTTTGCTGGAACTTTCTGAACGGAGCTATGAACGGCATGTTCTCTATCAGAGCACATGGATATGATCCTTTAGGGAAACATCAGGGCATGTGATGCAGTAGCAAGCCTTGGGACACACAGCAAGCAGACAACCTGTAGGTGGACAGGAGAACTGAATCTTAAAAACAGCAAGAAGCAAGCAGACAGCAAGCCTCTTCCATGAAAGAAAGAAACTTTCCTAAGGATAGATATAAAATTACACAGTTTGTTACAACTCTGAAAGCCCTAAAAAATTCCAAGAGCGATACATTTTCAGACTTTGGTTTGAATCTTTCGCACATGGTTTATCTGAACAGTTTTCCACTTTTGCTCTAATAAAGGTGTTTGTTTGGTGGGTTTTGGATTTTTTTGTCTGTGGGGTTTTTGGGTTTGGGGGGGGGGGGGGCGTTGGTTGGGTTTTGGTTTGGTTTGGGTTTTTTGTATGTATAAAAATAAGCACAGTTTAATTTTTAACAAAATGTGGTAACAGTTACAAAAATGAGGAAATGTAACAAAACATGTTATCAAGACAATGCCTCTCTTTCAAGGTGTTTGCTGCTGTTAATAGAGATTCCTTTGTGTTGTAGTTCTTTTATGTTTATGTAGGAGAAATGACTCCATTTCATCCTGTGCCACTCTTCATTCTCTTCCTCAGAACTGAATTCCTTGGCCACGGTCTCCCACTTTCACTTTGAGATCATTAAATAACATGCAAGTGCAACCTTCAAATAGTTTCTTCTAAATAAGTGAATTTTACCTTTAAGTTAAAGTGGGAGATACTATTGTACCTTAATTCAGACACAATGAAGAAGATATGTGGAGGATTCCTTGTATTATATGTTCCTTATTACTGCTTTATAATACTTCTGATATCTGGACCAAGTTAGTGTAGAGTGCAAATACTGTAAGGCAGTTTTTTTTCTCACTAATTAACACAGGATTTTGGCCTGAAATTCATACCATTGTTCTGATTTTTTGTTAGTCTTTCATGCTAATGTATTATCTTTCTAGTTTATAACAATTGTTTAGCAATCATATATAAAAGGAAACATTAACAATAGAAATATCTTAATATCCTCATACTTGACAGCTTACCACAACTTTTCACGGAGACAAATATGATGCATTAAATCAACAGATGAAATGCAATGAGCAATGAGATGGTTACAATAACAACATGGCACATGCTTTTAGGTCTAGGAGATCCACCACACCCCTCAGTAAGTGTTTTATTGAGCACAGCAAAAATGCATAATACAAAACTTACTCTGCCCTAAGAAGAAAACTTATACATTGTGAGCATGCAGGGTGTTGAAGAAAGACATCTTGGATAGGAGACAAAGTCTGTTTAAAGCAGGAATTTGTCTGGACTCCTATTAAGATATCTCTGAGGTCATGGTGTGGGGAGGAGGAGAGGGGAAGAGAGACTGAGAGGGAGAGATGGGTTCAGGATTTCTGTGTCTACCAGTGTCTTATATACCTACCTTGAGAGACAACTCCTTTTGCCTTCATTGACTGGAGACAGAGCCCATACAGCTAACTTAGACCTGAAGCCTAAAGTTTAAACTGTTGATTTTAGTTGAGCTACTAAAGAAATACAGCCATTTCTACCACTGTGGGAGTGGATGGTACATAAACAGTTTCACTCAGCAGAGAGTAAATAAATATTTGCAAATATCCACAGTGTGATGCCAACAGTGAAACTATTCCAAACCACAGAAACGTTGAAGGCATCTTTATCCTCCCTTTTTCTGGAACACAGAGAAACCTCATTACAGGTTATGTGATCTCTTCTTCAAAGCTTTGGGACTCACCTCTTTTCTTCAAAATGGAAACAAAACACTTATCAAATATTTAATACATACAGCTGAAAAATCTAAGTCTGTGTGTGCTATTATTGCTTTTCATTATGTTAACAAAACTATAGTGTTACGTGATGCAGGGCCAAGCCCCTGTGAAAAAAATGATTTATTTTTAAAAAAAAAAAAAAAAAAATGAGGTCTTAAATAGAAGACATTTTAGAGTTCTTCAGTTATTTAGTCATTTCAACCATACTACAGGAAAAAAAAAAAAAAAAAAAGGTGGTACTTGAATACTTGAAAGGGATCTTGGAAAATATACTATTACTCTATGTCATGCATCATTTACTTAGGCATAGATCATTAGCATTTCTCTGCTTTGTTCTGCTTATATTCAAAGGATTTTCTATTCTAACTACTCAGGCAATTAAGATCCATAATTGTAATGTGTCTTTTTTTTTTTCTTACTTAACTTTTTTACAATAAAAATGACTACCAGGAGATATATTTCATGTAAGTTACTTATTTAGAGACCATCTGTTGTGAAAATATTTCCTGCAGGGAGGATTTATCAGCGTCTGACTTCAGCCCCATTCTGTTATTTAGTGAAATGGAATAATACAAAATTTTAACTGCAGCAACTCATATTGATCAAATTGCATGCTCCAATAAAGATAAATGTTCTTAATCAGGATTTCAAGATTGTTATATAGAGTGGAGATTTCTATTCTTTCCAGAGTAAAAGAAATTCATACTGTGAGCAAAACTTAGGGTGTTCTACTGTTTTCCACTGAACTATGTTCCCTGATATAATTAAAAAAAACACCCAACAAACACAAACAAACAAACAAACAAAAAGTCTGAATTATATTTGTACTGTACATTTCCAAAGTAGCATAGTATTGTTTCAATTAAATAACTTCCAACATTTCAGAGACAAAAATGAACCTGGGACACTGATATTAATTTTCGTGTAAGCTTACCTGGATCCCCTTTCATTTCCAAATCCAGTAACACTGGAAAAATTTCTGCTGTATAATCATCACAATAGATCTATAATTCATAATGAACAAATATAATGTAGTGCATTTTTTCTTTTACTAATGTGGATTGGAGGAGAGGATTTTAACCTTGTATAACTTCATGTTTTCTTTATTAATAATATTATTATAAATACAATAGCAATAGCAATAACAGTCTTACAGTAAAGTATCCACAGACAAATGAAGAAGTTCTCTTAAAAGGCTAGTAAATCTGAAAGAATCGTAGGTACAAAATATACAAATAATGTATGAAAGAAAGACGGTTTAGAAACAAGTGATAATTTATTTTCTGTAGATTTATAACTTGTACACTTGAATAATGTGTTCTCATGTACTGTTTGGATGTTTACTGAACTTTATATTCTATAAATGCTTGCCTCTTGTATTTAGTGAACAGAGAGAAGCAGGTAATGTTACAGACTTCCAGAGGAAGATGCTATCTAACAGAATTTAGATATCTTGCATTGACCTGAATTCCTCATTCACCTGTCTCTGACTGACTTGTCACTTACATTGTTAGGACTCATTTACACTGTTTATAATGAAACACTAGGCTCATTTTGAATAATCTCACCTGGAGACAATTTTGTCTCTTTACAGCAAATGAAAGTTAAGATACCCTCACATTATAAAAGTAGCTAATAATTCTTTTTTGAGATTTAAAAGTGCTACTAATTTTATTTTAAAATGAAGAATAGAGAAAGCAATTCATATACACTTAACTTCACAAGAAATCAGACATTCATGAATTGTTCTCAGATCTGCAGCCCCAGACAACAATTTCTATGAGATTAATTAGGTTGTTCTACATGCATTACTGCGCTTTAAAATTTATTTGGGTCTTCTGCCTGTTTGTTTATTTCAGAACTGACAGGGGCTTTTTCTTCTTCCAGCATGCTTATTTCAGTAGTAGTCTATTTTAACATTGATTGCAAAAGATGTGTTTTAAGGTAGGCAACGCTAAGAAAGGTATGAGGAAAAGACATGAGAATGAAAGGAGACTCCAAATCAAAAGGAAGGAAAAAATCATCACAGAAGCTGAACTCAAAACTTGTATGTGTGGGGTAGGTATCACAGAGTAAAATGTATGTCTCACTGCTTTGCAGTATCAATTTCTAATAAAATGCTTTTGACCTCACCTTCAACCTGTATGCTTTTATTTTCACTGTTGCTACTACTTTTTTTTTCTTCCTTTTTATTTTTTTATTGAAGTTTTTTGTCTTTTATTCTTGTAACTAAAGGGGAAAACAAGAAAGAACATATAATTGTTTTTAAACTATTTGTAATTTTATAATTCTTGGTCATGTCATCTGGTATTCATCTCTTCTTTAAACTTAGTGGCCAAGTTTTCAGCTGCTGTAAATTGAACAATTCTAATAAAATCAAACACACTACATCAATTTTAATAAGCTGTTATTCTGCTTTCAGAGTTCTGTTATATTTAATATCTTCTTACAATAAAATATCTGAAGTTTTTTTCTTGTTTTCCTCTGAAATTTGTACTTGTTTTTCTTATATCAAGGAGAAGTTATCCTTCTGATATAATGTTTTCAGTATTTTAATTTATTATTTCATAATATTCCACCACTTACTTTCTTTTATTGACAGCCAGTGGGCATCGAACAGATGTTTCCCCCGAGTTTTTTTAAATGATACTTATTTGTTATCTTACCTTTTCTCGGATGGCTGCACATAATTTAGAATCCACCAGTTTGTGCAAGTTCAAGTTGTTTCTTTTATTGTACGTTAGCTTGTGTTTCTCTACAGTGTTTGTAAATTGCTTGAATTGCCCAGCTTACCATGTGTTATTTCAACTTCTGAAGCTCCTCATAGCCTTCTGAAGTCTAAAACCAGTGTTGTGATTGAAATATTTAACTTACCGCATGGTCTGGATTTCTGCTTTAAAAATATGTATTATATTAATAGCAACCGTAGCAACAAAAATAAGAGAACTTTTGTAGGTCTACTTTTAGCCTAAATCTACATTAATTGTTAACTTGTTTTTTCTTTTTCACTGCTTTTTATTTCATTTAAATTATTTCAACTCAGTGACAGGATTTATGGTTCACCAGTTCTGCTTTTTCCTCTTATCATCCATAGCTCAGTAACTTAAAGGATTTTATTGCAAATACACATCAGATATTCTGCAATTATTTTGTTGATCACTTCTGCTTTTAGCACTTTAAAGTGCATTATATGCCTTACATACATTAATTCAGAAGTGATGGGTTGTGAGTCACAGTCCCATCTATTTGTGTAAATTAGATTCTTGATTGGATAATGACTCTTGTGAAAGTCTAACATGAATAGGCTAATATAATAGTTAAAAGTCGAGTTATCCCTTAACAAAGATTCAATTCACACTAGGGATTTTAGTGGCTGTGAATTCTGTTCTGGGAGTAAGATGTCTAAAACAGAGGAAAAGAAACATATTGATTCTGAATCATAACCCCATTTGTAGATTTGAACCCTGAATTTTCTGTCTGTACATTCCTCATCTGTAAAAAAGGAAGTTGTGAATATGTGAACATTATAGCCTGTGAAGTGCCCAGTTCTGTGTTAATGTGGTCTTGCAGAAGCAGACCAGAGGATCGCAAGTAGGGTAATCAGGGATGTAGCAAAAACATTAAATGAAGAAAGAATGAAGAATGTTTATATAGCCTGAGAGGGAAAAAAAGAATTATATTCAATACGTAAGAATTAGCAGTACAGAGGAGGGAAATAACTAATTGTCCATGTGTGTGAATGCTATGAATTTAAATTTCAGCAGGTAAAAATTGTTTAGTAAATGCGAGAATTGTAGTACCTTTTAGGAGGTGTAATGCTTGGTGTAGCAGTAGAATTTCCGGTAGTGGAATTTTTTTAAGAACAGTTTCAATAAATAGCTCTCAAAAGTAATCCTGCAACAATACTGGCATGCACATCACTGTGTATTTTTCAATATTCAGATTCTGAGTTATGCTTAATTTTCCTTGCTCATGGGAGGAGGAAGTTCAGACCAATTCCACAATCCAGATCCTTGAAAATTCTGAACTTGCTATTTGCAAAAAGCCTTACTTGTCTCTTATAGCTAAGGAAATAAGTACAGGAATATGAAAAGAAGACATATTCATATTGCCCTCTCCTCTCCTCTTTTTTTTTTTTTTTTTTTTTTTTCAATACATTATTCCTCTTTACCCTGTGGTTCACAGGCATTTCTGTTATGATTTCCCTCATTTCTCTCAGCTTAGGAATTTAGTTTAGTTTAGTTTAGTCTTTTCCCTAACCGTCAATGTTATGGAAAGGTGAAGAAATCTGTGTAGGCATGTCTTGATGTGCCTGTGATGATCTGTGTTGACTAAGCAAATCTATGTCAAATTGAGAAGCAAACATCCAGGCTGCAGAATGCAGTTGTCCTTACTACGTTATTATGGAAGTGTCATAGAAGCATAAAATTATTTAGGTTGGAAAAGACCTTTGCAATCATCTCATCAAGTCCAACTGTTAACCCAGGTCTGCCAAGTCCACCACTAAACCATGTCCCTAAGCAGCACACCTACACATTTTTTAAACACCTCCAGGGATGGTGATTCCACCACCTCACTGCACAGTCTGTTCCAATGCTTGACCACCCTTTCAGTGAAGACATTGTTCCAAATATCCAATCTAAACCTCCCCTGGCATAACTTATGGCCATTTCCTCTTGTGCTGGCGCTAGTTATCTGGGAGAAGAGAATGACTCCCACTTGCCTACAGCCTCCTTTCAGACAGCTATAGAGAGCAACAAGATCCCCCTGGAGCCTCCTCTTCTCCAAACTAAACAACCCCACTTCCCTCAGTTGCTCCTCAGAAGACTTTCCAGACCTTTCACCAGCTTCGTTGCCCTTCTCTGGACACGCTCCAGCACCTCTACATCCCTCTTGAAGTGAGAGGGCCAAAACTGGACACAGGATTTGAGGTGCAGCCTAACCAGTGCTGAGTGAGGGGGGGGACAACAATCACTTTCCTAGTCCTGCTGGCCACACTCTTTTAAATACAAGCCAGGATGCTGTTTGCCTTCTTGGACACGTTGACACACTGCTGGCTCATCTTCAGCCAGCTGTGGACCAACACCTCCAGGTCCTTTTCCTCCAGGCAGCTTTCCAGCCACTCTTCCCCAAGCCTGTGTCATTGCGTGGGGTTGTGACTCAAGTGCAGGACCCAGCACTTCTCCTTGTTCAACCTCATACAATTATTGGCCTCAACCTATCAATCCAGGATGTCCAGCTGCCTCTGGAGAGCTTTCCTACCTTGAAATAGATCACCACTCTCCCCCAGCTTGGTGTTGTCTGCAAACTCACTGAGGGGCACTCAGTCCCCTCATCCATATCGTAGATAAAGATATTAAACAGAACTGACCCCAATACTGAGCATATAAGTAGGAGAGAAGAGTAATTAGTACTGTCTTACTTTTATTTTTAACTGACCAGAATTTAGGATGGTGCTTTCAATTACAAGAGGAGAATTTGGGAACAAATAGTTCCAATGAGCTCATATGTGTTATATTTGAGATACTTGCAGGTACTTTGAGGAATGTTCCATATTTCCATAAAAGTTTGTTTAGCTAGCTGAAGAAATCAGTCTTCATTGCACTCTTTAGCTACTAACCTAATAAAAAAAGTGTATATACATATTATATAATATTTTTGTATTTAAAGAATTCCTGTACATTAGGAGAAAAATCTTCAGAAAATACACATATAAAGAATACAAAGGCAAAACAAACAAATAAGCAGCACTGCATTATCTATTTTTTGCTTATATACTCTGTATTTGTTTCCCAATTTAAGGCCTGTCATATCTGAGGTGTCAAGATTACTTTTAATGAAAGACTCTGACAACACAAGCCACTCCAATATCTATGTTCTAGGTGTCTGGTCCTCTCTTGTATCCCATATTATATGCGAAATTCAGATGTCTGATTAAGAAGCTTAATCAGCTTAGACTGTCTTGATGATCATTATAAAGATATGTACCTTTAGCTGGTTATTTAAATTTTGAGATGGCTGAATTGTCTTCTTATCCATTTCCTTTGATTGATAGGATATCATCCAAGGCACCTTGGAGAAAATGGCTCAAAGCTGTGTCAAAGGAGATGCAGACTTCACATTAGGAAGCATTTCTTTACCAAAAGGATAGTCAAACACTGGAACAAGCTTCCTAGAGAGGTGGTTGATGCCCCATGCCTGCCAACGTTTAAGAGGACTTTGGACAATGCTCTTAAGAACACGCTTTAATTTTTAGTCAGCCCTGAAGTGGTCAGGCAGTTGGACTCTTAGTTATTCTATTCTATTCTGTTCTACTCTATCTATTCTAATCTTTCTAGAGATATTCTGATAGCCTTAAAAAGCCCAAATTCTTTTAAAACAGTGTAAGATCACTTATCAAATAGTCTAAGACCAGTCAAATAATGTACCATGGAAAATCACTGTTCACTTGAAAGTTTCAGTCATTTGATTCCTAATTTACATTGAAACAATGTCAGAGACAGAATCTGGTTCGTTATCTGTACCCAGCGTTCTTTTTAGCATTGATTTTTAATGCAGTACAACTGACAAAGCAAAAATACCCCACAAAACAAGCTGGCTATCCTTTCTCCCTTCATCTGTTTAAGAATAATCCAGCCACACTGTTAGATTGGTTTTCTTATCAATAGGGAGGCAGCAGCCAGGCAAGATTCTGGCAAATAGAGCTACTTTTTCAGCTTTTAAACTTGAGTGTGTTACCTCTAGGGAAAAAAAAAAAAAAAAAAAGAGAGAAAAAAAAAGAAGAGAAGCAACAAACAAAGTTGCCTTGTACAGGGAGAAGGTATTACGTTCAGCTTGACCTTGACCTACAACTCCTGACATTAGCTCTGGAAAATGTGTCAGTTTTCTTGCCTGGTTTGTTCAAGTAGTGAAGCCTTACTACTACTGTAAAGGCATACTTTACATCCACACACAAACACAAGTGCGCTTATTTCTATGAAGTCAGAGGCAACAAAGCTGTCTTTGTATCTAGCAAATATAATTCTTTCCTCCTTGCATAATTGCTTAGATGTTTTTGTTTGAAATTCTATTCACATTGACACTTCATGTATGTGTGAAACTAGTTTGAATGATGTCTACATTCATTAGTTTTTCCACAGTAACTATTTCCCTTACAAGGTACATGATCCCAGAGCAAAGAAAAGTTAACAATTTAAAACTCTGAGGGTGTCTTTGTTAGGATCAGTGTAATTTTTTAATTCACATTCCTTTCACTTAGTTCCTGTAATCCCTGAAGAGAACAGAGTCAAACTTTGTGTTTTAATTAGGATTTTCAGTATTTATGGCCTGGAGCAATGAAAGAAAAGAGAAATTCTAGGGTTGTTGTGGGAAAAAGGAGTGGGCCAAGTTTGTGTTCTTGTGACTGTCATTTACATTTTCTAAGAACAGATGTCAAAAGTGAAAATGGTTTTGATTCACAGTGCAGTATGACTAAAAGTAACCAATAGGATTTTGCATGAAGTATCAATAAGAAAGATCTATCAAAGAATGAATTTAGTCAAGGAATGCCACTCTGTAAGAAAAAAAAATAAATAGACTGGAACTATAGCAAGGATGGTAATAACTAAGGTTCAAGAATACATATTCCACAAGTATGTTGCTTTTACAAATACGTATTATAGATGTATTGCATTGGTACCAAGGGCTGAAGAACTTAACAGGGCAGTTGAGATGCTGATCTTGTGTCAGGCAATGGAAGCTTACAAGAATTTTAAACCTGATTTGTCTTCAAATGTGTAGATTCACTACAGTACAAAAATATTGAAAAGGTACATCTTTGCCCTCTTTTGCTTTACAATAGAAGTTGTTCAATATGTCAGCTTTAGAGTATACAGAAGCGTGAGATGAATGCAGGTTTTGCTTAATTATGCAGCTTCCTGCTCTGTCCTTGTGAGTACCTTATTTGTTTTACCGTTTCTTGATTGATGCTTGACAGTCACTGTAGGCCAAGCTGTGTAAAGGGATCAGGATAATCATTATTGGTTCTTTCTCAGTGAACATCATGCAAATCTGGTATAGCTCTACAGTAGTTTAACTGAACTAGCCTGTTTCCAGGAAAAAACAGAACTCTTTCTCTTTTTAGTGAAACTTTGTGCACTAAAAATGTTCAAAGAAAACAAAGAAAGCCCACCATTTAATAAAAATGAAGGTGCAAAGAGTAAGTATTGGAAGTAAAGGAGAAAAAAAATCTTAAAAAAACCCAGTAAAACTGTATCAAAGATCTAAAGAAGTAAATTTATTTAAAAAAGTTCATTATCAATGCCCCTAGAATGAAATCTTGTTTTTTTCTCAGGGAATGGAGAAAAAGGAGAGGGCTGGTTTAATGGAGAAGTTATGTTAACCATTTTTGGTGTTGTTTTAAATAAATTTACTTTAATAAATAAAGAGGTAAAACTATCTGAAATGACCCAGTTAAAAAAAAAAAAAAAAAAAAAGAAAAAAAAAAAGTAAAGAAGGAGGATAAACATTGTGAAAATGGATTTTTGTTTACTAGCTCTGTTCCAGGCTCTATTTGCTTGGTGTTCTAAATGCTCTGTAAGGATGTGGGAAGATTATTGTAGAAAACACATATGAGAGGAGAATCAAAATTTAAAGGTACCATTGAAAGGTAGCAACCAAGTATCTACCCACTTCTGTTTTTTGATGTTAATTAGATGCCTAACTACCAACCATGTCTTTTAAAATTTACACTACAGTTTAATAAAAAAGACTATAAACAAAGCAAACATAATTGATAGTTGGAAAGAGAAAAAAAAAGATATACCCAAAAATAATAAGAAAAGAGTAGCTACCTGGATCAGCTATATGTGTAGATTAACAGTTCAGTATTTCCTTAGAAGAAACACAAGTGTCTCACTGGAGATAGTCATGATTAAGTGGCTGGCTGAGTGTTTATGCTATTTAAGTGGAGATGAAATTTAACAAAAGACATGAAGGAGGGCTGTCTCTTGAAGCTGCTTTTTAATGTTGCGATGGTTTACAACTAACGAATAACTTAGGCTGAAACAAATGTGAATCAAACCTAATGAATGCTTTACTAGAAAAAGGAACAGGAGAAATACAAGTAATTTAAATATAGTGTAATAGATGGATACCCACGGTTTATTTAAAGCAGACATTTATTCCAACCCTTCTTCATTTCTTTAAATATTGACAAAATTTTCCGTTTTCCATACTCCATTCAGAAAAATGTCAATTTAGCAAAAATTAACTTCAACTTGGAGGCAAAAAGGAAGTGTAACGGGGAAAAGTATCCATAGAGATACTTACATATCCCAAACTAACAGATTCAAAACTGAAATTTTAATGTCTCTCCCTCACTTTTCATACAAGTATCTTAGTATTTGTAGGCTTCTCAGTGCCCTTGAGTTCAATGTTTCAGAAAGCATTGAAAGTGCTTGGTATTTGCACATATGTGGAAGAAAACCTAAACACAAACCCAAAACTACCGCCACCAACAAACTAATGAAACAAGGAAGTCTCTGTCATTCATTGGATAGATCTAACATTAAATAATATTTATTTCAGAATTGCAGTTTCTGAAAGCCTTATTAGCATGTAAAGGAACTTGCAGGGTGCCAATATAATTTTTTCCTTATTTATGACTTTTGACTCCCATTTGTCCATAAAAATGGTCAGGAAAAAATGAGAATATAAAATTGGTTGTGTCCTTCCACTGTTCATCACTGATTGAACCCAAGTGAATTTTGGAAGGTTTTCTTCAGATCTTTCTTAAACTTCACGGAAGAAATTTTTGGAAGACATCCTGAGAACTATGAGTTTAATCAGTAACCGTGTAATAGGGAAAAGCATTTGTTTTTTAATTTGTTCTTGAATCTCAGACAAGTCAAGTGCAAGGTGAAGGAAAGCAACAGTTTCTTTCAGTACTGACAGGTTAGTGAGAGAATTGCTGACTCCCACAGAGAACAAGATTTCCACAAAATTGCTAGAATAGAATAGGGCAAAGCACAAACCTTTCTAAAAAATTTCACTGCATGTATGCATTCACTACTTTCCATACAGATGTCGGTGTGCCTACACACGAGCTTGTACACAGACAGATACGAACACTGACATGTTTCTCATTTGGTAAAAAAACACAGTCATGAAATGTAGCATGAATATTATTATCATTCAAGTATGTGGACACATTTCCAAATTAAAAAGGAAAAATCTAACTTCCTGCTAATCATCATTCTTACTTATGAAAATAGGGATAAAAAGAAGTATTAAAAGAAAAAAAAAAAGAAAGAAAAAAGTGGAAATCTTACTCTGTTAAAAAGTCACAAAGAAGGTTATTCAACTTTCCTGCTCTTAGATTGCTTCATGTTCCCTCAAATTTTGGCCAGATGAGATATATTTAAGAGAAACATATTTTTTTCCTGTGTAAATCAATATCAACTGTCTTCTCACTGATTACTGGAAAAATAGTGAAAGAAGTTCTTTATGTTTTACTAACATTACAGTTCAAGGCATAGTATGTCACTATAAAATAATGCAGATTAATTCTAGGCATTTAAATTATCATAAATGGTCACTAAAATATTGTAAAATTGATTTTCATTGAGACAAGGAAATCTGAAAAGTGTAATTAAAACATTTGAGCTTCTACAGGGATAAAAGTATCAAAACAAGCAGCTGTTTCTTCCTAGTTTTCTCCTACCAGAATAATGTTGATAACAAATGAGTTAGGCTCTTTTTTTGTGTGGTATTTTTTTTGCTGTGTGCATATATGCATAAATCTGAACTTATATGAACAGTCTGACTGAAATGAATGAGACATCTCACGTTAAACCATCAGAATTTTTCACGGAGTATCTATTTTGAATCATTTAAACATAGACTTAAACAGCAAAGTTCAGATTAAAAATACATTTGGAAAAAACCTTGATATCTAAATGTATTGAGATTTATTATACTAGTTTCACACAGCTATAAAGAAGAAACTAGTCAGATTTACCTAATTTTATACATTTGTCTAAGAGGAGGGGAATATAAAAAGTTCTTTTACTAATATTTATTTCAGAATCATAGAATCACAGACTGGTCTGGGGTGGAAGAGACCTTTAAAAAACATCTAGTCCGACCCCTCCATCATAGGCAGGAACATCTTTCTCTAGACCAGGTTGTTCATAGCCCCACCCAACCTGAGCTTGAACAGGTCCAAGTATAGGGCATCTACAGCTTCTCTGGGGCAACCTGTTGCAGTGCCTCACTACCCTTGTCGTAAATAATGTCTTCCTTATGTTCAATCTAAATCTACCCTTTTCCAGTTTAAAACTCTTGCCCCTTGTCCTGTCACTGCAGGCTTTGGTAAAAAGTCTCTTTCCATCTTGTTTATAAGCCCTCTTTAAGTATTGAAAGTCTGCAATATGGTGTCCTTGGAGCCTTCTCTTCTCCAGGCTGAACAACCCCAACTCTCTCAGCCTGTCTTCACAGGAGAGGTGCTCCAGCTTGCTGATCATTTTCATGGCACTCCTCTGGACCCACTCCAACAGGTCCATGTCTTTCCTGTACTAAGGTCCCCAGACTTGGATGCAGTACCTCAGGTGAGGACTCATGAAAGCAGAGTAGAGAAAACAGAACATGGTAGAAATTTCAAACTAATTGACAGAATATAGTTCACTACCCATCATGCACCTCCATATCCTCTGTTGGATGATAACTTGCTGATAGTCATGTTGCTTTTTGTTGTCTGTCAAATCCCTGTGAAAATGTTTGCCTATGTTTGATGCCTTGATAGGAAAACAATCATAAGCACATGCTAAACTACCTTGCGGAACAAAGTCAGAGGGACTACATCCTGGTAAATATTTTATGGTTTGGATTTTCATTTATATCTTTACTTTTGACATTTAATCCTATTTTTGGAAATAGGTGCTATATGAAATTTTCTTTATTTTAGTTGCAGTATTTTATCAGTAGTTGCATAACTTATCAGAGAGTGATGATAGAAAATCTAAATTTACTCCTTTTATGCATGGTGTATAAGTATTTTCCTAAGGTTATGTTAGGGAAAGCACACATTTAGATGGTATATGGCAAGATGAAAATTACCAATCTTTAAGAGTACCAGTTGCATGATAAATAGACAGTCTGTGTTATTTGAGTAGTAAATAACATGAAAATAACATATAAACAGCTTTTGTTGCTGTTGTTGCTCATAAAGAGGTCATCTATAAAGCAAAATAAGAATAGAAGAGATAACAGCACTGTTTTCTTGAGACTCAATAAATGTGATAGAAGTTCATCTGGTATTTTCATATTGTACCATATAACATAATCCATTAAAAAAAAGACACTATATAGTCCGATTCCTTAACTTGCTATGAAGTTGTTTCTCTGGTCTAACTATCACCAGTAGTTAAGCATTTTTGGTGTGCAAACCTCACAAAGAAAAGATTCCTGGCACTTTCAGGCAGTTGTTCCTATGCATTTTCTGAGGGTGCCTTTGCTACCTAAAAGATCGTGTAAAAGACTGATTATATTTTTTCCTTTCAATGCTGTTAATTCAATTACTTTTTCTCTCACCACTTTGTTTCTCAATGAGATGTCATTATAAAATATACTTTACATAAATGGATAAAAAATACTGCTTGACATTATGTAGTGTTCAAAGCTGAAATTTATTGTTAATAATATGTGAATTTTTAACAGACCCTAGTATGCTTCAGTTGTTTTTCTTTAATGTAGAAGTGAAAATATGCATTTAAAGTTCTCATATTTTACACTGATAGAAATTCCCATATAAAAACAATGTAGATATGCATTGTATTTATCTGTAGTAATTTTTTTCCCTTATATGCCTACACACAAGAATTTAGAAATCCAAATAATGAATATGAGTAATTTCACACTGCAAGCCAATACAATCATCAAGATAGTGTAAAAAAAAAAAAAAGTTGGAATTGTTAATGGCAGTGTTATTAATGAATTTGCTTGTACTGTTGAATTTTGTTGAAGATGCTGTATAAAAATCGGAAAAATCATGTCTGAAAAACATTATACATCACAGGCTGAAAAATAAATTATACAAAATCCTACTGGCATGAGTTTATTTAGGCATGAGAAATAATTGCTAGGAGAAGGACAGTGCATTCAGATAACTGAATGAAGAAAGATTTCTAATTATATTGGTTGATTGCTTCACAAAGATCAAGACATAAATGGATTCATCAACAAACCTCAGAATCACATCTGTCCCATTCCTAGGCCTAGCAGGAAATGTAGCCAAGCTGTGGAAGCAATAACAGTAGAAGGATAGAAAATAAGAAGAGATCAAAATCAAGACTAAAATTTTCAGTGTGTATTAGGCCCTGGTATATACAAGTTTTATAGACAATTAAAAATTTCCATGTGGTCAGATGAACCAAGTTTTCAGGAAGTAAGTATGGTTTATTGGTTTCCCTTACACAGGAGGCATCCATCCAGTCTACTAAGGGGCACATTAACAGCACATACATCTTCACCTTCCTTGTTGGCTATTGGGAAGCTCTGGAAATAGAGAAGTTTTTGCCCACCACCACCATATGGCCTTTTTTTTTTTTTTTTTTTTTTTTTTTTTTTCCCCTAGACAGTTAACTCAGTATGAAAGGAAAGTGAACATGTCCTTGAACTTTTCCTTTCTGTTTATTAAGCTGTTACGCTTATGAGACACTTAGGAATGAACTCTCAAGAGGGAGAGAGGAACTGTTTTCTGTCTGGAAAAGTCAATGCCTACATATCTTTAGATAATGAGTGTGGAACTACAAGAAAGGGACAACACGTCATAAGTGTTTTTCAATTTTTTAAAGTTTTGACTAGAGTTTGATGAACTTAATTGTGTGTTTCCAGTGCAGCGCAAACTTGAGTTGCCTCTATATTTAGCCAGACTGCACTTGATGGAATTTTTCCCTCCAGTTTATGCAACATTTCACAATAATTTCATGCTCTAGAGAGAAGGGAGTGAAACAGGAGGAAAAAATCCTCCTCATATTTTTGCATGGCTTTAAAGCCAGGATGTAGATTAATGCACTGGACTCAAAGTTTGAAATAAAATCATCCTACAAAGATTTTACAAGTGTTGCACTTGCCAATTATTGTATTTTAAAATATTGTATGTCTTTGTGATTCTGTAAGATGGGAAAAGGGAATTACTGAGCTACATTATGTGAAAGGAAGGCAGGAAAGGGATAAGGCAGAAGGAAGGAAAGGGAGAAGGAGGGAAAGAAAGAAAGGAGGAAGGAAAGGGGCCAGTTGTTGCATATATTGAAGCACACGATGTTTAGATATTAAAAACATGAAGACTTTCCAGCTAAATCTCTTCCCCTAAGCAATATGGTCTTCTTGGCTAAAAATAAAGATCCTGCTGCCATAATACCATATTGCTCTTGATTAAAAATGTTCATTAAATAAAATTAAAATTCTTACTAGTGGCTAAAATTATTCTCTAAAAATAAATGATCGGCTAGAACTAACAGAAAAATGATACAGTCTAATAATGGTTTAAAACAAAGGTTTATCCAGATAATCTATTGACTTATTTTAGTGTGTAAAGTCTTCTAATATGGTAAAAAATCAGTGTCAGACGTAAAGTGAATTCCAGACATATGGAAGGGTGTTTTCTAACCTGGCTGTTTAAGAACTATGTCACAGCTGAACATTTTGAATCACCTTACTCAATCCTTTCAAATTTCTTTCTGTCATGTTTATTTATCCTTGTGGAAGTTAGATTTGAAGAGTGGAGGGAAAGAGCAGGACAGAAGAATTGCAACTGCTTCCTTTTACGAACACCTGAACCATTCTAGCAAAATTTTAATTAATTACATTTATCACTAACTTATCCAGATTCATCCTTTTAGAGAAAAATCCAGAAGAATGTCAGCCCAATAGAATGATGTTCTGGGGCTGTGCAGAGGTACTTTATCTTCCTAACCTTCTGGAAATCTGCAAGGCATAAGGTTAAATCCTTTCTTCCATAGATTGAGACAAACTCTTTCAGTTCAGCTCATTCTCTGTGACTGCAGGAGGACCTTGGTTAAAAGTGCTCCTAACTTTTCACATTCCTTCAATAATCATTGAAGTAATTACTTTCCTTTAGTGAGCAGTCAAAAATTTCTCCCTCTGGTATACTACTGCTGCACAATCATATGCCATCACTTATCTTTGTCCCAAGCATGGCAAATAGAAAATTAATTATCTATAAGCATGTTATAAACGTGTGCTGTAAAAAGCTTATGTAGGCAAACTGTCACTAAGCTCAGTCTCCTATTGATTCTGAACAACACTAATGGACATGTCTTTTGGATGAGGGTAGCTGTGGGGCTGGGATAGTGGCTGTAGGGTGAGTTGGAAAAATCTGTGATTAACAATATAATATCTACCAATCCAGACAGAAATGTCATATCTCTCTTACAGCATACTAGTCCATAGCCATATTTTACCTCTAAAATATAACACTTTTACATCCATAATATAAGACTGGTTAGATTAATAAAGGAATGATTTAATCTAGATAATGTTCTAACATTTACAATTCATTTATGACTTAGGATTTTCCAGGCAGCTGATTAAAGGATTATTAACATAAATGTTAAAGTTTATTAGCAGCACCTTTGTACTGATATAAAGTTTCCAGACTGAAAACTTATAAAAAATCGATCTATTTAAACTTTAATATGTGCTAAGCATCATCTCTGTAAAATGTGTTGATTTTTTTTCTCATATGGCAAACAGAATAAAGAAATTAAAACTAATAAGAAAAACATGTATGCCAGACTAGAGTACTATCAAAATACGCCTACACTGAGGAGGATGGGAGGAAATACAACACAGATGGCACTGATTTAGCAAATACGGGACCTCATTCAATGCCTTTTAAGTTAGCAGGAAAAGAAATCAGTTATCTGCACAAGCTCTAAAATGTTTTTGCAGACAGGTGTAGACCCATCTGAGCTCCTCTCATATAGCAGTCAGGTGTCTGGTTTGGCATGGGGTTGTTCTCGTGATGCTAGACTCCTGTGCCTGGCTGAGAGGTCCGGCACTCCTCCATGGCTATGTTACAGCCCTGCAGATAAGAGACCATAGAGGCTTTTGCTTATGAGCTTTAGTTTTGTGTATTTCAGTTTACATCTTGCAGCACTGTTAGTCCTTCTGTACCTCCAGAAATAATTCCCTAGTTAATGCAATTTCAAATATTGAAATGGTAAGGCAAAGTGCTGAAGGGGTAAAGGAACAATACGTGAGACTAGTACATTTCACAGAGCGAATATAACGTGCTGTTTACACCTATAACTTTGTGGGCACTCTTACAACACGTATAACTTCTAAAATTGTGTTTACATGTGATACCTGTTAGAAAAAGGCCTGCTATTATTGGAATACTATTAACTAGTAACATAACATGTGAAATACCTATTTGTAACCCAAATAAAATGTCTGCAGGAGATAACAGCACTGCAGCTTACTGTTCTCCAGCTGCTAAATAAAAGATTGGAACGGATCCAACAGAAAACGGATATAGAATCAGATACTATTATTATTATTCATTTTTCTATAATAACTACTTTGTAAAGCTATTATTTTTATTGTTTTATCTACAAAAGTCCACTTTTAGGCCTTGGTTCTTGTGTATATAAACCCGTGAAGAGTATAGACTGGCATCACTTTTAACTAGTACTAACCAGAAAAAAAAAAAAAAAAAACAACAACCCCCAGAAAAGTCCCCTGAGTAGTGCATACTCAGAAGGTCCAATGGATCTGAAATTTGTTGAGGCAGATCCCCTGCACTTAGCAGGCTAGCATGTGCCTCAGCGCCTGAAAACATCAAATTCCTTTTGCATGGAAATTGGTCTTCATTTGGGCTAGCCTGTGATGTCTAAGAGCTCTGTCTGCAAATCTAAATTATTCACTCTAGATTTTCTTTTTTACATCAGAAGTACAAGAGCCTGGAAAGGGGGTTCATCAGGCCCTGAGACATCTGGTTTAGGTTGAATTGTGTTTTAGAAGTATTTCTTAGTAAACCTTAGATAATCTAACTCTTAAGACACAGCAAGTAAGTTTCTGTGCAGACTAATTTTTGATAATAGTGTGTAGTGGTTAGGCACATGCATTTCTGCATCACCTATGAGGTTAGAGGTGTAACCTCAGCCAGGACATCATCCTACATATAAAATAAAACTCTATGCCTCAAATTTGTGCCTGAGCCATGTTCTTTGCATCTGATATGTCTGTGTCTAAACTTTAACATTCACCTTGATCCTGTTGAATTTGTAATTTGATAAAAAGCTAATTCAACCAACTACAAATCTAGTTTAATTATGAAAAAAGGAGGACATTTTAACATTAAAATAACATTGGGGGATTTTAAGTTGTTTTTTAATTATTTTTTTTTTTCATGTGAGAAACAGATTTGTACTGAAGCAGTATATCCATTTTGTAAGGAGTAACATAAATGCTGAGTATCTTAGAGAGAAAAGTTAGAGCTGCTTTTCTGGACAGAACATGGATCTGAGTTTTCTTACTTCACTCTGCCTGTAAGTCTCTTGACCACTGCATGAGTAACTCATAAAAGTGGAGGTATAAGAAGACTGTCAACTGTTTCTGTGGTCATTTAGGGATGTATTTGGAAGAGAAAATAATTTTGCTTTTGCCCTTTTCCTGATTTCTTTTATATAACAGTATTTTGCCTTCAGTCAGTTATCTTTTGCTTGGGAGACCTTAATTTGGACTGTCATGGCCCTGATGTCTTCTACTCCTGTGCTCAGACACGTGCTTTCTGTTTTCCTAGCCATTTCAGGCACAGACACTTGGAGAAAAATATAAAACTATGAAACTTTTTTTTTTTTTTTTTTAAAGAACCAGTTCAAAACAACCAACTGACTCAGCAAGAGACCGGATAACTTCTTGTGCAGTTTCTTAGCACAAGGACCATGCAGCTGGGGTCTGAGACTGTTAGAACACTGGGTTAGACTTGTGCTGTCATGGAATTGCAGCTGCAGTCATATTCTCCTCAATAGAGTCCATTAACATTTCTTTGCTTGCAAAACTTCAGACATGATGAACATCAAGTATAGCTGCTAGGCAACATATATTTGGATGTGATTCTCCATGGACCAAGCACGTTGTTGATAAGTTGAAGTGAGTCCTGGGCCACCAGGATGGTCAGGGCTGGAGCAGTTGCCCTTTGAGGAAAGACTGCGGGAGCAAGGCTTTCTCAGCCTTGGCCAGAGACAGCTTCAGGGGCACCTCCCAGCTACCTTCCCATACCTGTGAGGCAGTTACTAAGAAGAGAGAGCCAAGATTTTTACTGTACTGAACAACAGTAGAGTGAGGAATAGCCATCATCAAATAGAACAACAGAGCTTCTGACTAAATTGAAGCAGTGGTGGGTGGGAATCCCTGTGAAAATAATTAAACTTATTTTGTTAACTTATGTTAACTTATTTTGTTAACTTGTTTGTATGCAAACAACAACATCTTTTCATGTTCCTAAAAAATGCAATAATTAATTGCATGCAATATACAGATTATCTCTTACAGTACTAGATCTCTAAGAGCAGCATAGAGTTTTGAGGAAAGTGAGAACCATTAATCTAAAAATTTTTTTCTTCTTCTCTTCACACACACTCACATATACATTTACAGTAAGGAAATAATATATTACAATTTCAAATTATTTAAAAGATCATATTTGAGCCTCATTATAATTTAAATATATTCCCCTTATCATAACAGGAAAAAAAAATAATCAGGAGAAAAACTAACTGTATTTAAAATAATGCCTGTAAGTGTCAAATGTTATGTAATGCATGTATATCATCCTGCTATAAAACCTAAGAAAAGCTGTTGAGCAGAAATTAGCCTTTAAATAAAATTTAAAAGTCTATAGAGAACAGTCATCTTGAACAGAAAAAGTAGCTTTTGTTCCATAATTGGAACTCGTAATGTTTTTCCTGCTAGATCTTATTAACCTGTATATGCAATAAACAACAATGCACAGTATGTTTTAACCGCTTTAGTCTCTGTAAAATCTTGCAATTATAATCTCCAAAACATGTGAAGCTATTTTATAATGTTAATTAAGGGTCATGGAGTACTGTTGCCTATATGATGTTACTAAGGTGGTGGGTGGACTGTTAACATTTTGCTGGAACTTTAGCAGGCACTCTGTTAACTGTACCTGAGTGGCTTGCTTATCTTCTTTGTTTAGCAGGTCATTTGACACCCAATAATTTTATGTTATGAAAGAAAATACATAAAACTGTGTTCATCTACAATACAGTAGTGATTTTTTGGAATCTTTCTTTCTCTCCCTATCTGTGCTTAAAGGAGGAGAAACAGTGTATTAAAGCAGACAACAAGGTACTGGTAATAATGAAAATTTATCAGATAGCTGTGGTGGACTAAATTCCTCCTGAAGTATGTTTTCTGTTATAAATGTTTTAATAATTTACAGTAGCATTTCTACAAGTTTATGTAGCCCTCTAGATATAAAAGGCTTTAAACCATTTAAGAGTTGTGTACTCTTTCCTGTTTTGTTTGTTTATTTGTTTGTACAAAACCTTGCAAGAAAAGAACTAGATAAACTAGGCAGGAATTGAGGGTCAGATTTATCATTGTTCATTCTGTGACATCATTTTCACACCGGCAAAATAAGTATGAAGTACTGGCACATTAGAATGGTATTTGGCTAGGACAACAGCTAATGTAGTCTGGATTTCCAGTGTCCTACTTCTGACTGTAAAGTTCATGAAATTCATCTGCATGTCAGATTATGAGTAACTATTTAGCTGAAGTAAGTGGTTGTAAGGTTCCCAGTAGTAACAAGAAGTGACAGACCTTTTCGTAAATGTTCAGTAACAATTCAAATTAACAATAAAAGAGGTTTTAAATCAGCCTTACTTATTTCTAGGACATTTATTAAGCAAGTAAGCATCAGATACAAACCCATGATGCCCTTTTATAAGGCCTCCTCATGGAACCTCAAAACCTGTTTTATTCATGAAGATTCACACAATATTGCTTCACTTACATGGAAACATAAATGAGCATAACAGAGTTACAAAGGATTTTTATAGCCCTAGAGTACAAAAGCATGAAACTGATCTTCTCAAAAGGGTCACTTAGTTGAGATCATCACCCTGAAAAGGCCAACTGACACTCCATCTAGATTGACAGAAGTCTTTTTGGTTTCAGGTGGCTAACCTTAGACTTTTCTGCTATTAAAGGTATTGGTCTGGCAAATAAGCCGGAGTAGATTTTCTCCATCCTTTCCCAAACAAAAAAGAAACTGAGCAGTTATTCTGCTGAGCTGAATATGCTTATTTCTTCTCTCTCCCCTTGCCTCTTCCTTCTTATTGTCCAAAACTGATGTAAAGGAAAAGAAAAATATACTGACACACACTCCCTTCTTTAAAAATTAAATTTACCGATCAGCATTATCTATATACATATCAGTTATATAATTTATATAAGTTATAAACATAACCCTTCATATTATGGATACATTAAAAACAGATTGACAGAAGCATAAATATTTGGTCATCAACACCAAAACCACAAAACATGAATGTTACTAAAAGTTACGTTCCTTCTTGAAGCAGTTAACAGGGATGGATCATACTTAAACCATATTTAAAATAACTATCTGCAGACACTTCATTATAATTTGCAGAAGATGACCCCCAAAATAAAAGTAAACAACAAGAAGTTACACTGCTATCTAGGTTAATTAAAGCACCAGCTGCATATTTGCAAGTCCCTCATATAGAAGATATCTAAAGAGTTTAAAATTCCACACTGAACATTTTTTGAAGTGGAATATATATTTTGTCAAACAAAACTGACTGAGAAAAAATTAAAGAATTAGTGAGATTAATTAAAAAAAACAACTGAAAATAAAAATGGTCCCTAATGCAGATCACTTACTGACTGAAATCTACAACTCCTGTTGCAAATCATATGCTCCACAGCTAAAACCTTTCTGAAAAGCTTAGAAAAAGACAGGTGGTCTTGAAAACAAATTAAGGTGTATATTTCATACCCTACTCCCTGCTTTACTAATGCTCAGTGATGTGACTGATTAATATCAATGTATATTTAAAACATTTCAGAGGCAAGGTAGTTTTCCTAGAATTGGATAGAAAAAGAATCATATGGTAGTGACCAGTGCATTTAAAATGTTATTGCCTCTGTGTGCGTGGTCACAAGCCAAAACACACTGTGAAAACTTTGGCCACAGGTAAAACCCCCTTACCTTCAATGTTACTCATACTATGGCTCACATTTTTAGATCTGTTTTTAAGTGTTTATCTGCTTTTCTTAAATCAGAGCTCTTTCTGTCATGGAGTACTTCAATTTACAAGTCATCTATCACTTTCCAGTGGCTGTAGAGGAAAGCTAGGGAGACTGAGCTCCTAATTCAGAGGCCTTTGTTAAAGAATAGCCCAGGCTATACAGACTCTCATGTTTCCATATGTCACCTCAAAATGTCTAATTCAAATGTTTCCAGGTCAGCATCTATAGAGGCAGGGTGCTGGGAGCATGTTGTAGTCCCCTATACCTCTTGTTAGGAAGTTACACATGTAGATGTGACTTCTTTGCTTCAGTGTTGTTACTAAATGTGATCACAGAAAATATTTTTGTCCTGTTGGACATTATAGGTAAAATACTGTCTGCAATTTGTTCCTTTATCTGATCACGTATAATTGTTAGTGCAATCTGCTGAAATATGGGGATATAGTTTAAGTTTGAAGCACAGAAGCTGACATAAAGCTGAGTTTCAGGACATGTGGAGTGTCAGAAGCATAGTCTGGAGATGTATATAGTGCAATGTCCCCAGTACCCACCCATTAGATCAAAAAATGTGATTATATGTTCTCTTAAATTAATAGTTGATGTATCGCAGTTCTGAAATAATAAAAATAAATTGATAGTAAACTCAGAAAAAAATAGCAAATCAATAACAAACATATTCTATTGGCTAGGTTGAGATATTTTGCATGCTTGGTTTTACATTTTTCATTGTCCCGTCCCATAGAAGTACATTTATACTATTCACCACTTGACAAATGTCATTCTGTAATGCACAGTTATTCCACAGACTTTAAGATTAGTAAGGAATGCAACTCCTGAGACTCTTTTTGCTATATCATATCACTTGTAATAATGCTTCAAATTTTTTCAGGATTTTTTTTTGTTGTTGTTGTTCTTGTAAAGAAGAGGTGGTAATTAATACACTTTTTATCAACGAACTTCAGAATGGTCTTATTGTTTTGCATTCTAAACCTGACAAACTGACTTTTTCCAGTTCATGCTCTGGTTTAGTCATCTAGCTGAAACTACCAACTGATGATCTAGCTACTAAAAGCATTCAGTGAGGTTACTCAAAATCTCCCTTGAGAGAGACATAGATCTTGACTGCTTTCAATTGTTTTTAGACTTTTCTTGGACTGTGAGACTTCCTAACTAATTGTGTCAGTTTAGAGCCACAAGTGAGATAGCATGAGTCCACGCCACTGCTCTCTCTGTACTTGCGTGTTGCGCGTACAAATAAATTATGACAAATCTGGGGCAGGGGGAAGGGCACGGAGAAGGTTTATTGTTGCTTGTTCTGTATTTGAACACAAAAAACAAACTGAGAAAAAGGTATTTCTGTAGATAATGGTATGAGAACAGAATATCCACTGGAGATGGTTATTGTCAGCATCATTATCTACATTTACACTGCAATCAAAAACATCTGGTGTTCAGAATGATACAAACACTGAAGAGAAAAACTTGCCCCATGTATCCAAAATAAATGGCCATTAATTTTTGACCTCACAATGTTGTCATTTATTCTGAAAGTAACAAAAGCTCTCAAAGCCAATATCAGGTTTTTCTTCATAGAACTGAGCACCAACCCAGCCCTGGGCTTTTCCTAACAATTGCTGAACACCCTCATGTTTTGATAACATGGGGCAGATGGTAGAAAGGAAATTGTGTTTAGATCTCTTCTTCTCATTCCTTTCTTTTTTTTTTTTTCTTTTTTTTTTTCTTTTTTTTTTTTTTTTAATCCAGACATGTATATGATGCTTTCCATGATCATCTTTATATGCCTCATTTATCTTGAATATCTAGGCAGTTTCAAAGCAGTACTTACTTCTCATACACACCTCAATAGTATTGTTTCACAGCTGTACAATGAAATAAATCAGATACGTCAAAATCTTTTGGAGAAAAAGTCATCAGATAAGACAAATTGATTTGCTTACAGAAACTTTCTTTATTAAAAGCAAGCCACCTGAATGTTGTTTTACATATCTGAGACAGTTATTTGTCCCTAAATGGTATGATTGCTTATTTGCTAAGTAATTATACTCTGAGGCTTTGTTCTGTAAGCAAAGGCATACTAAAAGGTCATAACATCTCTGAAATAGTTTCAAGTACTTATGGAGTTCTTGTAAATCAAATGGATAAAATCAAAACATAAAGCAGAAAGTGAGTAAAAAGTTTTTAATGTTTGGCTTATAACCAGGATTACCATTAAAGTTGTAAATAACACCACTAAATAGATAACAATATAACAATTTATGTAAATCAATAGAAATGTCTATATAAGCCTATTTAAGAAAATCCATTTTCAGTAGCTTGCAGCACTATGAACCCAGTTGTACTATACTTCCCTTTTTGAAAAAGAGAACTAAACTTTTAGAGAGACAGGTATGCATAAAGTTAAATGCTTTCAAAGACTATTACAACTATTTTTGTTCAGTAGACTTCATACACATTAGAAAAATGGCTTCCATCCATTGTATCTGTTACTTAGGGGAAATTATCCATCATTCCTCTTTGAATAAAAGCTTCCCCTCTAACAACAAAATGTTAATGGTATTAGTGTATTTTTTTGACAAATAAAATTCATGGCACACAATCAGACTTCACCTGAATAACCCTTGTGTTGTTAAGGAAATGTTATAGGACCACACCATCATTCCCAGTATGTGACAATTTGAGCCCACATGACAAAGATTTTTGAAATATATGCATTTAACTTAATATTAAAGAGTCATATCGAACATGCGTGCCACAGATGCAATTTAAATTACAGCTACTTTATCAACTAGGCAAAGTTTTTATGCAAGGTAATTTTGTAGGCATTCTTACCTTTTCCATACATTAAATACATTGAGATTTTAAAAATAAATAAGTCTTCAAAATCAACCTGTGAATGTTTTTTTAGATGGTTTATCTTTTTAGAGCCACAGACTACCAGTCTTTGTGTCTTTTTATGCTTGGTTATGCAAAGCCTGAACACGTGAGCGGTGCAGAGTGGTGAAAGGGGGAATGGGCAAAATGTGGCTAATATCCCTGACTATTGTCTGCTGCAATTACCATAACAAACAAAAAAACTCACCTGCAAGTCCAGGACAGGTGCACTATGGAGGAGGCAGGTTTTATTATTCTGATATAATATTGTCTTGATTTATAAACTGGGATCGCTTAATTTGTTCAGAATGTATTGGTTTTATTCCTCAAAACGATGAAAGAAGTAAAAGGTTGAGGTCTACTTAGTAATTCTCTCTCTCTCCTTTTTTTTTTTTTTTTCTGTGATTTTTTGAGTCTCATTTTTTCTTTTGAAAAAAGAGTATGGAAGATACTTAGCACATGAGAACCAACTATAAATAAATACCATTTTTTAAAGAGAAGTCCCCACAGTGGATATTATTAAGAACATTTCCAGTAAAATAAAATATTTTACATACTATCAAAAGCACTTTTTACAAACCATGTATGTTTTGCAGAAGAGCTGACATATTTCTATAAAAAAAGTGTTTGGCCAAATAGCATTTATGCTGTGTCTGTGACTGAGAATGTAGATAAATTTTAACATTTTGTTCCTTTCTTGTGTTTGGTAGTGTTCATTTTTATTGTGCTGCATCTATGCTTTTCACTTAAACATAATGTATACAGTAGTTTAGAAAAATACCCAAGGAAGAAGAAAGAGATGGTCTCAAAAATGCTTTTTTTCCATGTGTGATGTGCACCAAAGAGAAGCATCATGCAGAAATGTATCAAATTCTAAACAGCCACTGTTGAGAAACTGCATAGAATAATTTCTTTCACAGTTTGTTTAGGAAAATGGGAAGGGCAAAAATGGTTCATAAGAGAGGAGAAGATGGTTCTGCTTTATTCAAGAGAGAAGAATGTAGAGAGAAACAGTACATCCCAGATAAAGCAGGATTCATCTCTCACTGAGTTCTGGTTTCTTTTGAAAGAGCAAAAAAGATGGTGAGTCTCTAACACTAGTTGTTGTAGAAGGACATATGAAAACATTACCCAAGGAAGAAAGAAATAGTGAGACTTTCTTAGAATCAAAGAATAGATTTATGTGAAGGTTTAATTTTTTAAAAAATGCTTGAAAACTGTAATATTCCACTCAATGAAATGAGCTTTTTACCAGATGGAAGGTGGAAGTTCCTAGGGTTGTATTTAGCCATAAAAGCCATAATAATTAGGTAGGATTTGAAGCAGAAAAAAACATGGAAAAAATTATTGAGCCTTAAATGGATACAGAATATATTTGCTACTAGCTAAAAATTAAATCTGAGAATATAATGCAAAAAAACCCCAACATTTAAATACAGAATGAAACATATCTTTGAGGTTTTGTTTTACCTATAAAAATAGCCAAATTTCAAAATTTCAAATAATTTTTAGATAGAATCATGACATGCAAAAAATTCTGAAATTATTACTGTTTTACATTTTTACCATAGCACTTATACAAAGCAAAGAAAACAAAACCACTGTTGCTTTCAAAATTTACCTGCACTTTTCATTTGCCACACATTTAATGTTTAGCAAAAGAACAATATTTTTTATTAAAACTTTATAAAATATTAGTGTTTTCTCAACAGTCATCAATTATTTTGATATGGCTTATAGAATCACCTTCTTGGAAGCTAGATTATTTTTTCAGATACATTTATTTTTCAATTATTCATTCAGAAATTATAAAATTGTGATTTTATATCCTAAATACAGGAATCCATCCTATCCAAAATCACAGAGTAGTTGCACACAAGTTTTCAGAAACCAACCCATAAACTCAAAATTATATCTACAATATTTGCTGTTATTTCATAATTTACATCTTAGAAACCCTTTCATAAATTTATTAATACTAATTTTCATGTATTATATGTACTTTTAACATACCAGATATTTGTTCCCTTTAAGGAACATAGCTATCAAAACACGGAAATTTTTTGACAGGATATATAATTTTTTCCAACAGATTTGTTCACTGTCTTGGTATCTACTAAGTTGTGTTTGGCTAGAATGCGAAAATACTGGAAAAAACTCATAAATGTGTCAAGATGATGCGCTTTTTTTTTTTTTTTTTTTTTCATAGAACAACAATAACAAAAGGGTTCTTCCCTTCTAGGCATTTCAAATACAAATTATTTTTTCCAACTAAGTACAACTTTAATTTCCATTCCATAATGCACTGTTAAAGATTATGGCTTTTCAGAAACAACAGCAATTTCAGAAATCTGTTGTTTTTTTAAAAAAAGTAATTTGACAAGTTCAAGCAAAGTATTAGTTAGTAGCAATATATGTAAAGTGAGTTCCACAGTCAAAGCAATGTCTGCTTGGAAAGAATAGATAACTATGTCTAAATTCTCACAGGCTATCTACAATGGCAATTAGACATATGCTTATGCCCATATCTAAACTTACATTAGCTGTATATTTTTAAACATTGCCTATCCAGCTCTAAAAGCAGAGGAAAAGCCAGCCAAAGGCCAGTTCTGGACTTCTGCTCCTTTTTTATTGTCTCTGAAACTGCCCAATTTGTCGTCCTCTCCTGTAGACTGCCTTTCCTTGAAGTGGCTTTTATCCTGTTCTACTTTTGCTCCATTCTATTTCTTCTTTGTGCTTTTTCATCTGCTTTTCAGGCTCCTGCAAAGTACTTGCAGCATCACTTCTGCCCTGAACTGCAGTCAGCTTATGCAAGACCTTTAGAGGAGCATGGTCTCAATTTGATAAATACTAGGAAGAACCATAATTTTATCATACAGTCAACTCATCGCTGAAGTTTGATTTTGATCATGTTATAGTCCCAGAAGGACAGCTAGTACAAGAAAATTTCTTTCTCAGGGGAACCTCTCTTTTCAGTGCTATGCTTTTTTTTCACAAAGAATGTGAAGTGAAACACACGAGTGGTCTGAATACCTTGCTTTCATACAACTCTCTTCTGTAGGACAAGGGTTTTACATACAGGGAAAAAGAGATGAGATACTTCTGTATCACCTCAAGACATGAATATTGTTAAAATACCTGGATACTACTATGGTCCTGCAGGAAACTAAGCCAGGACACCCCTTTTTCATTGTGTAGCCTGGGAGGACTCTTTACTAAAGAGTTTCTGGCACTGATGCCAAGTGTTGTTGCCTGGTCAGGTGTATGGTATCAAGCCATTTAGCTTCCGAAACAGGACAACTGCATCTAGCTTGCCTGTAGGGATGAGCCCCTGAATTGAGATAAATCTCAGACTCTGCCTAGGAATTATCTAGTAGAAGACCAGGCAGCCTGATGGGCGGCAAAGGCTGATGTGAACAGCTAGATGAGAGCTGCAGAGCTTGAGCCAATGATCAGACTGGAATGGTAGCAGCCTTGGGGCATCCCTTCAGCAGAAAATTCCTGGTTCTGCTTATGTACAGAAGCTGTTGCATAACACCTTTGTAATGTGTTTTATGCAAGGAAAGAGTAGCTAACACATAGTAGGCAGCAAAGCAAAGGAGGACTTTGCTTTCTTTGGATTTGATCAGTGGTAATTTAATGTGGGAATGATGTAGGGATAATGTGATAATGTTCAGCGATTTCTCCTCATCATTGCTTGAATATGGCACTGAAGCAGAGGGAAAAATAGGGGAAACCAAGAACCATATGGTTAAAAAAAAAAAGTGCCACGCTAAGCAACATGTAGTAGGACTATCTCAATGACTGTAGTACCTTGCATTGTCCTGCAGGCATTGTTCCAAAGTTATTTTATATATGCGTTCATGTATATCAGTGACAAATTAAAGTGAAGATAATTTTAAAGGCCAATGAGGTGTTTTAACTCCTGACTGATCAAAAGTGTGAGCAGCCCTTGGTAATTTAACTTGGCAGGAGAGAGATCACTTCCTTTTTTGGCTGGATTTTTAGCGACAAAATATGTTAAGATTATGGAAGGCAAGTCCAAATGATCTAGCCCTCTTCCCTTACTCTGAATCTGTAAATGCTGAAACTGGGACAACCTGCTGACAATGCTGCATCTAAAAGAAGCCGATTTTCAAGCACAGATGCTTTAACAGGCAATGCATTGGTGGTAGGAGGAGCACATAGTGGCATGCTGGAGAAAGATGGTCCTTATAAACTCATATTTTACACTGCTGATGAAGTAAAAATGCCTGTGGAATCACCTCAACAGGGCCTTAACTTGTTTCAGGTGCCAGTTCAGGTGCAATCTCCAAATTCACCACTCCAAACTTCAGTGTTGTTCTGTAGTGGTAGCTGTGGCTGAGTGGAAGGATTAGCAAACTCATTCCACTCTTGGTACTGTACCAAGCAGAGATATAGAGCCGAGAAGGGAAAAAAACATGAGAGAGGAAAGAAGAAAAGCAGATAACAAACAACACAAGTATTCCTTCCCTTTTTGCCCTGAAATTTAAGCCTTCCATAGTGTACATACTTTTTTCCCCACTCCTGTTAGATTAATTTTCATTTATTTGGTTATGGTGCACTATTCCTACTAGGCTTATGATATCTTAGTTTAATAAAGCTCTCTGTTGAAGCTGTTATTCCTACTGGCCTAATTACTATAGAAGAAGAAGAAGAAGAAACCTTTCCAGAAAGATTTCATTGAACTTCAATAACAGATGAAATAGTTTATACAGACCACTAAATTGACACTACATAATTCCCAAACAGCAAATACAGGAAGGAATAATTAAATCAATAGGGTTTTCAACAGACAGATAAGTGGCTTTTGTCTTCACATACCCAATCCATAAATTTCAGAAAGGCAAATTGCCATAGGAGTACTTCATACAGGCAGTTCAGAAAATTATTTCAACAAAAAATTTAAGCCGTGATGTTTTGCACAACAGTATGTTGTCAGGTGATTGTTTATTAGGCAAATCAATTTTACTTTGAGCATCTCTGGGACAACTATGTTCTTTCAGTGGATGATTTTTATTATTTTTTCAAATAACTAAAAATAATTTGAACATGAATAATGTCTTCACATAATACATGTATGCATACATGCAAGTATACTGGAATTCCTTGGAAATTTGCCTGTACGCACATGTGCACACGCATCCTGAAGTAAAGCTTTTTCATCCAGTCAGATAAGTTTCTATCTACAATGTTCTGTCCTTGTTAATACTGAAATGCATATTCCATATGCTCCCTTCTTATCTATATCTAGCTTCATAAATTAAAGCTTATGAGGGATAGCAATGTCCTGGCCACAACATCAAAATTAGATGATACCCTGTCCTAGCTAAACACCAAAGCACTGACATACATTTTCCCAGTTTCCCCCAGATTCATCTTCCTGCATCTTCCCTTGACCAAATAAGAATCCAGTACTGTTTTTAGGTAATTTATTGTTTGCATTTTCTAGAATATAAACTATAGATAGAGAGTTTCCTTATCATCTCCAGCATAGCCTGAAAGCTTCATTGGAAAATCAGGTCTGATTTCAAGTGTGTCTGTAACCTCAGTGATTCTGAAGTGGAGAAATTATCTAACAACAGTAGTATCCAAAGAGCTGGCAGACTATTATTACCTCCAAAACAATTTGTTCTGGAAATACGATGAATAGCCTCCATTGTGTTAGTCATCAAATGTTTCAGGAAGCTACTGACACTAATTCTCATCCTTTTGCAGAACTCTGGAAGCCATGATTGCTTGGTCCATGGTTGCAGAATAACCTAATTTCCCTAGTGTATATAATTTCTCCTCTAGGAGAGCCACTGGACACAGGAGACCAGACTGGCATTGGTACCTTACAGAAAGAATATTGGCTGCCTCAGTTACATACACTTTCAGATCTGGTCTGCTACCCAAGCCTTTTGGATTTAGAAATTCCCCCCAAAGCCTTGTAGTGTCTCTTTGTGTATCTGTCTCCTGGTATAATCATTTGGATTGCAGTTCTGAGGAGGTTCTGGGCCCAGTTAGTTTGTTTGTTGCTGGTTCAAATAGTTATATCTTTGAATCGTTCTGTCATTCAAGGCTGCAAATGCTGAGAGTGACAATGAGTTCTGCCCTTTAAGAAAAACAAATTGTCAGCACAGAAGTTTCAGAAGGCTTCCTGTTTGCTAACATAAATAACCTACTACATATAACAACACCTGCCATTAACACATCGAGATTTATTTGGGTATATTTCAATACAATAACTGGGAAAGGTGGGTCACAGAGCAAGGGTCTATGCTATGTTTTGTGTCAGAAGTTGTGGTCTGTCATTATGGACATTGCTGCCACTTTGATATGTCAGCACAAGGTGATGAGATGTAAGCTACTTTGAATGCTCAGTGTCTTGTCACCTATCTGTTTCATAGTGCTTCCATATTTTCCTGCTCATCAAAGCACATAGGTAAGGCCACAGCCTACCTATCAATATTTTTGACTTAAAGAGGGAAACTAAATGTTGAGTAATACTTTCCTTTTAAGAGTAATTGGGTGTCATTTATTGACTGGTGGACATGCATTCATTGTGTGATTCCTATATCCAATAGTAAACAATTACCTATATAGATAAATATTTGTAGAAAGAAAAGGATGAAAAGATTATATAATATAAAGCCAAAAGAATAAAGAGAATAAGGCAGACCAGACTTCCCATTGTGCTTTACAAGATCCTCCACTGCAGCGATAATCCCTACCGCTTCTGCTAACTCTCTTTTATTAAATCTGATTCTTCAGCAAAGCTAACATGAAGGAGCAGGAAGACCTTTATGATAGTAGAGATTAGCATCAATATATTAGGAAGAGATATTCAAGAGTGTTAGTGGATCAGATACACAGTAATGGATGCTAGATTTTTATTTAAAGCTTGCTAAACCTAAAGCTACATTATGAATAGCAGCATCTCTCCTTCTTTCACATAGCTTATCTCGTTCCAAGCATGAATAACAGCATGATATCTTCATTTTGACCATTGACTTCTGTGGCTATTGGGACTGAAGCTCTGATTAAGTTGGTATAATAAAGAAATTCTCTCCCATTTTCTTTCATGTGCTCAGCACGCCTGGATCACTTATTTTGGCTGTTCTCACTGTCTCATGTTTTCAGACACATTCATTTATCACAAAGCAAGTCACATTCCTGTTTGTGTTTCCACTTTACTCTAAAGGGCACACAGAGAAACATTACGGGAATGCAGGATTGCAGCAAATAAATTGTCTGCACTTAGTCTGTGATATGTCTCTACAGCCATTCAGCCTTGTATGATTTCTTGTCGCAGAAATATTGTTAAAAGGCTTCTTATAAACAATCATTTAGTACAGAATTTTCTGATGATGTGACTCTTTGATCTGATTTTCTGCTGAGAATTGTTATATATTCTACAGAAACTTTATGTTCTTTGTTCTGATGTCTTAAAGTCTCATTTAATGATACAGCTGTCTTTACATCTCAAAGATGTTTGATGTACAGTAGTTTAACTGGAATCAGATTGCGTTGTAACTCCCACAAATCTGAAAGTTTAATACCAAAGTAATTAAAAAATCAACAGTTTCTAGCAGGATTAAAGGAAGCATCACAACTTGAGACGTTGATGAGCTACAGTAGATAAAGCGATAGGTATCGCTGCATTTGCTATGCTTGTCACTGGCACAAAACTGCTATAGGAGAGAATCTTCTCAATAGCATTCCTATTTTAAGGGTAACCACATATACTGTATATTGCCTTTATTTATGGAAATAATTAGCTACATACTGTTCACAATACAAAAGATTTGTACTACACTGTAGCCGGATTGTTCTTTTTATTACTATATGAAGTGATAGGCTTTGACAGCAGAAGTAACTTTGTAGTAGAAGGAAAATAAACTGAATTCCTTATTAAATATCTTATCTTTCATTCATATCACTCTAATCTGAAGCTTTCTAAATTAAATGATTTGTGATTTACATTGAATGATCAGGGTCAATATAGACACCTCCCCATGATTTTTACTTGTTTTCATTATTATTATTTTTTATATTATAAAATATGTTTTTCTGTTTATACAAAATTTATCTTTGAAAATATAAAATTCCACTGAGTTATAAATATTTTTGAAGCTACTTGTTGAAGGGTCCATCACAAAACAGGAGAGTAGCTGGTCTAATGTAACTGAAACAAATTTTTTGAAGTCTCTTTGGAAATTAATATTTTTCCTCCTAAAGTCTTTTTGGTTGTTATAGATTACTTTTTGGTTTTTGGTTTAGACTATATATATTTTAAAAACAAAACTAAAAGCCATGTGTTTGGCTGTTTGGTTTTGGTTGGTTGGTTTTGGTTTTGGTTTTATTTTCCGCAATGAGCCTACCATAGCTAAAATTAAAAATAAACAACACAGAAAAATTTCACCTGTCTTTAAAACCCAGAGTCTCAACAAATTGTAATGCTGTTTTGCCTTTTTCTCCTTTCGTTCTTCTTCTGAGGCAAGAATCCACTTTAATTGTCTATTTCTATGTGGATGGCCTCATTCACAAGACACAAAAGTTACTGCTTTTCATATTTTTTATTTGTATATCATGCACAATAGAAAAAGCAACGGTTTGAATTTGAAAGTATCTGATGAAGTAAACTCTTAAGCTAAGCAGATGTTTTTGTATTTTAATATTATTTACATTTAATATATAAATATATATATATATTTTAAAGTTTGTCTTGAGAAGGTAACATATAGAATGAGAAAACATCTTTAGGCAGGGAAAAACATCCCATCAAGCTTCAAATGAATTTTAATTTTTTTTGTCTTCTTTTTCATCTTGGAATATCTAAAGCAAGATTCAGTCCACCTAAATTAGGAAAAAAAATGCTTAAGTATTGAGGTTCTGTAACTATCAGTACAAACAGTATACTAAGTCAATGGGTTTCCTATACAGTTAATGACATAGAAACTGCTGAATAACAGTTTATAAATTCTCTACGCTATCAAGAGAGCTGTCTAGAATCCCCCATAGGGCACTCTAGATAAAAGGCAAAATTCTGAACTTCCATACAGGTCAAGCACTGAACCGGGCTATATACATCCAACATCAGTCTTCTGAAATTCGTATGGAGATCCATGCATAAATGAATCGGGGTCCTGAGATGCCAATGTCCAGTTCAGGAGCTCTAGCACAGGGTATCTACTAAGGAACTGAGAAATGTTTTTGCCCTAGCCCAAGGGAACATAATGCAGTAACTCCCACATCCCAAAAAGGAGGTCTCACTCACATCTCCTGATGAGGTACATGATATTTTCTATCTGTGTAAAAAAAAAAAAAAAGTTGTGCTTGCTAGCATCAAAGATATAAAGGAGCTAAAAGTAACATAGGCAGAAAGATTAAAGGCACTTAAAAGGACTTATTGTTCTAATCGCCAAAAATAAAATGGAATTCACTACGATGCTTCTGTCCTTGAGCTTATGTTTACTTTAACATAGATAAGCATCTTCAATTGCCTTGCCCTCCATAAAAATAAAACCTGCTCATTCCTTGCATTGATGTTTTGGTTGTATAACTATAAGCCGATCCACAGATATCTGCACTGTTTTATGGGGTGTCTAATGTAAAACAATGTAAAACAATAAACAGTACTAAATCTTCATTTTTCCTTTTCCATGCTATTTGTACTGATACAAAAAAATCAATGAACATTGAATAATATTGACGTCAGGATTTTGAGAGTTTATCATTTAAATATGAGCTTTTGGTTTGTCCCTTTTGATAAGAAGGAAGGATCAAGAAAATTTAGACTCACATGGGTTCAAAACCTTGATTTTGTGCCTCTAGAAACTGCATATGGATGACGGGGAAAGAGAAAAAAAAAAAACACCCCAAACCAGCCCTCAAAATACCCCCAAGAAAGTTGAGCAATTGCTGCTGTGAAGGCTAACCACAGGTTCTGCTTCCAGTGGTTTGCATGGAAGAGTAGCCAACAACTAGATGCACGGTATTTTCTGATGAAGACTGAACAGAATGTTATTGTCAGCTCTTCATCACTGCTTTCCCTAGGGTATTTTATCCTTCTGCAGTTAAAAGCTGAGTCAAAATATTGCCAAATTCTGACACAGTGTGAAATTCATCTCTTTCTGCACAATTAATTGAGCTGTGGAGTTGGAATGGCACTTTAGCAGATTTCATTTAGGAACAGAAGAAAGGGAAGTGATTCAAAATCATACAGAAGTAGGGTGAGATATGATGAATGCAAGTGAAACAAAAAGCTGAATAGTAAGTTGATTCCTGACATTTCTAAAATTATACTTTTAAAAGTCATTAGAATGGATTTAAAAAAAATCTTTTTTAAGATTTGAACTATTCATATTATCTAGAATCAACATCACTGTATCACACAGATGTCTTCTCCAACATGATTTTTCCAGTGATTAAAATCTGAAAAAAGGAAACTTGAAATTTCAGAAAGGTGGCATCCCAGAGTAGTTTCAGCAGAATTTCCATTCATGTTCCTGTCTGTACCTTTAGAAGGATATCTATTGTTCTTTCTGTCAGCTATGATAAGAAATATTTGTTGTTGCTAGATTTACAGAAATTTCCTTGGAAATTCATTCAATAAGCAATGTAAAAGCCAGCTCCATTGGTTCTGAGGAAAGGGAAAGAGCTCAGGATTATAACCTTTACATAAAGAGTTAACACTAAATATCTTTAATACCAAACAAAACCAAAGTAAATAACTCTTTGAGTTTCCTCTTGTCCAGCCAAGAAGATGAGAAGTCACTTCATCCTTAGAATTTTTATATTTATAACATAAATCTGTAGCATCCTTAGATGCCTTTCTACAATGGTCTGATTTTTTTAATTTGTTTTATGTCTAACTACATATTGCTTGCTTACATGGTATTCCTCCCTCCTTAACTTTTGAGTGAGATATCTAGCATGCTCCAGGTTAATCAGGATGAGGGGATCCAGTTTTAATTAGAATTGTACGAACACAGGAATTTTCACTGAGAAACTAATATGTATGAATATCTACAATTTAAGAACTGCAAGGTATCAGCTCCCAGAGCTGAATATGACTAAAACACCTGGGAAATTACAGGTGCTGTTCTCTGCTGTTAGGGAGAAGTAAAACTGTAAGCCTTAGCAGATTGGTTTTGCCCTTTTGAATTTTCTCTCAGGCAATCTTTCTGAGGCAAAATTTCATAAATATGCTGAGTTCTAAACATTATGTGGAAAAGACCCAACCTGGATTTATTAGTTACCCGGAAAGAAGCCTTTAGACCTGCTAGGGGAGCCGATGTTGCTGGTGGTATTGTGGGGGAGTGAAAGCAGCTGGTTAACCTCAGTAAGCTTCCGGCCTGCCATTTTTATCTATGTGAATGAGTTGTGGAGAATGCCATTTGCATGTCATTGCTCATGAATAGGCACAAAAGTGTTAAATATTTCTTCTTCCTTAATAGTCAGATTGCTAATATTTTTTATGTGCTGTAATTTGTTAGAAAAAACCAGAAATTACAACAGATAGTTTATCGGAAAATTTGCTTGTGTCCTTTTTAAAATATTTGATGGTTGGACGAAAAAAAGAAACACTGTTAAACCATGACTTTGGTGTGATATGGCCTATTTCCTGGGAATAATTGATAGAAATATAGTAAAGTGTTAGTGGTAAATTTGAAGTGGCATGCACAGTATGTGTTTAAAATGTTTATACAGTCTCCAATTGATTCTCAGGGAGCTCAGACTAATTGGAAATAAGGTTTATGTGCGGCGAAGCAGTGAAGCAGTGATATGGTGATACCGCAGAAGTGGTTCCTGCCTCTGGCAATATTTTTATATATATCTGCAGAGCTCAGGCATACTTAATAATTCTGAGTTACTTAAATAATAGAAAGAAGTAATTTTGTAAATGTATCTGGGTTTACCACATTACCAGTACCCACCTCTCCTATCAGAGAAAGGAAGGATTAACGCTCTGCCCTTTCTCCCCTTCACCACTATTAGAAGGAACTGTAAAACTTCCTTTCACAAGTTGTGTTAATGGCAGGTGGGATTTGGGTGCAGGGATTTTGGATTCTCATCATCTATGCCCCTCTTTGTCAGGGACAGGAAGTGATCAACAGATACCAGCTTGTTGTGCAGAGGTAAAAGTGTTCAGAACTGTTCAACATAATAATAATCTCAAGTTTTACTCAACAGCTTCCGACCTGCAAATCTCTCCTGGTTTGCAAATTGACCCTAGTGGAAAAGACTGTGGCTGTGATGGCCAGCACTAAGGGTACTAAGACCTTTGCTAGGGATATGCTGTGGTTTTAACCCAGTCGGCAACTAAAGCACCACACAGCCACTCACTCACTATCATCCCTTCCCCCACCCCCCCCCCACCCCCCACCCCCCCACCCCCGGAGGGGTTGGGGAGAGAATTGAAGTAAGAAAACTCATGGGTTGAGATAAGAACAGTTTTACAATTGGAGTAGTTATTATCATCATTATAATTATAATTACTACAATTATTATAATTATTTTCATTATTATCATTATTATCATTATTTTAAAAATTGTAATGAAAAGGAAAATAACAAAAAGAAAGAAAAATAAACCCCAAGAAAAACAAGTGATGCAAATGAAAAACAATTGCTCACCACCAACCAACAGATCCCCAGCCCGTTCCCAAGTAGCAGTCCCTCGGTAACCTTTCCTCCTAGTTTATGTGCTGAGCGTGACGTCATATGGTATGGAATATCCCTTTGGCCAGTTGGGGTCAGCTGTGCTGACTGACCACAGCTTCTTGTGCACCCCCAACCTTCTTGCTGGCAGGATAGTGTGAAAAGCTGAAAAATCCTTGACTTAGTGTAAGCACTGCTCAGCAACAACTAAAACATCAGTGTGTTTTCAGTATTATTCTCATCTTAAATCTAAATCACAGCACTATACCAGCTACCGGGAGGAAAATTAACTCTATCCCAACTGAAACCAGAACAGGATGTTATGACCAGGAATGTCCTCCTCTCCTCGCCTCGCCTCTCCTCGCCTCTCCTCGCCTCGCCTCTCCTCGCCTCTCCTCTCCTCTCCTCTCCTCTCCTCTCCTCTCCTCTCCTCTCCTCTCCTCTCCTCTCCTCTCCTCTCCTCTCCTCTCCTCTCCTCTCCTCTCCTCTCCTCTCCTCTCCTCTCCTCTCCTCTCCTCTCCTCTCCTCTCCTCTCCTCTCCTCTCCTCTCCTCTCCTCTCCTCTCCTCTCCTCTCCTCTCCTCTCCTCTCCTCTCCTCCCTCGCCTCTCCTCCCTCCCTCCCCTCCCCTCCCCTCCCCTCCCCTCCCCTCCCCTCCCCTCCCCTCCCCTCCCCTCCCCTCCCCTCTCCTCTCCTCTCCTCTCCTCTCCTCTCCTCTCCTCTCCTCTCCTCTCCTCTCCTCTCCTCTCCTCTCCTCTCCTCTCCTCTCCTCTCCTCTCCTCTCCTCTCCTCTCCTCTCTCCTCTCCCTCTTTTCTTCTCCCTCTTTTCTCCTCCCTCTCCTCTCCCCTTTGCACTTCCCTTTGCATTTCCCTTCCCTTCTCTTTGTACTTCCCTAAACCTCTCATTTTTCCTATGGATATATAACATTTCCTCATGCTGTGTACTCAGATTTTATCACTGATGCTCATTCTAATGCCTGTACTTGCATTATAGCTTCGCTTACAGAAGTCTGATAGGAGTAGATCTCAACTCAGTCTGGTTTTTTTGGTTTTTTGGGGGTTTTTTTGTTTTTGTTTTGTTTTGTTTTTTTTTTTAAATGCTTGCATTTAGTGTGGCTTCCTGTCTCTTAACTAGAAAGAAATGTCTCTTCCTGTGTTCCTGAAGTCAAGGCTATTTATTTCTTCATGTATATGTTTGTGCATAGATACACAGGTAGCTAGGTCTAACTTGCTTTCTAGCTAGTCCTTTCTAACTCACATCAATTGAAGGTACTCTGGTGTTTCTAAGACAGTTCTAAACTGTAGCTGAAAGAACAGCATAATTTTCATTTCCACTGCTAAGTGGGACAGCGAAAAAGAAGGCAAAAGAATTTCTGCCTTCAGAATTTAATTTCCAATATGCAGAAGGTTTCCTCCTCTCCAATTCCTTTCTCTTTATTTCTTGCAAAGATAGAAATAAGTAGCCAGACTCCTGATTTCAGGTGGGAAAGACTAGAAGATAATATTATAATGAGGCACCCAGTCCCATGAGTTCTATTCAGCTAAGCATCTTTTGGCTACACTGGAAAGGGAGCAACACAAGGAAATGAGAGAAAAGAAAAAAAAAAAACCAAAACAAAAAACACCAGCAATCCAGTCTATGCTATTTCTGAAACATACATATAATTTTTTTTTTTTTTTTTTTTTTTTTTTTTTTTTTTTTTACATAAAAGAAACATAGATGTTCCAGTGTTAAGTTCTCTGATGTTTTAAATAAACAGTTTGGAAAACTGGGTAGCCTTTCTTCAAGTGTCTTGTGTTTTGGTGTGACTTGTTTCTTAAGTGAGAAAGTAGCAGCAACATGTTGCTTTTAAAAGGCGTTGCAAATGCACTTTCTACTTTTAACACAACGCTATCTTCATATCTCTGACAGTCTCTCAGTGGGTATGTATCAGACAATGTATATCTAATTCTAATTTTTTTCTATAGCATCTCCTACCTCAATATTTACACTATCTTGAGGGTGTGGGTATTAAAATAATACTATCATTCCCACATATGATATCCTATCCAATTTTATATACATTATATTTCTCATAACTATTACTGCTATGTCAATGAAACCCCCAGACCTATGTGTTTTCATCTGCCATTGTAAAAATTCCAAGACCTGTTCTAAGTAGTTGTGACCTTCTAAGTAATGCAAACCACAAAATCCTACTAACACTGGCTTTATTGCAGGTCACATGAGCCAAATCTTTCCTTCATGGGTGCTTAAAAATTAATAAACAACAAGCACTAAGATTCAAAATTCCACACAGGCATAAAGCCTGTGAAAATAACCTTCCCCCCATCCTCTTCCCAGAGTTGCCTAAAACTAAAGCAGTTTTACTACAGTGGGGTTTGGATGAATACTTTAACTTTCAGTTCATATGAGCTGGCATCCTTAGAGTTTTACTTCAAGACTTAAGATGAAACAAACCACGAAACTCTGAGCCAAATCACCCTTTTGCCTGATTAGAGACCAACCCTGTGAAACCACAGTTGTTCTATCCAAAATCATTATTAATCCACACCATTTAAACCCAGACCAGGTTTGTTGAAATGTTTGTGAACGCTAGAAAAAATAATACCTTTTTGTAAGTCTGTGTTTAATCAAATTTTTTTTGTGACACATTTATAAATAAGTCTCACCTATGGAAGAGTTTAACAAAAGAGTTGTTGAGCTCTACAGATATTCTCAACTTGAATGTACTCTTCCCATTCCTGTGTTCTAGGCTTGGTAGTTGTAAGAAAACATTTGCAAAGACAGCCCATATGAGCCAAGATATTTATATAATGAATATCACGATGATTACAGTAACAGACCTGAAAATGGCAATATGAACACAAAATGGACCTGTGAGTTGCAACCCCTTCCCAAGACAGCATAACAGCTCCTTCAGGCTGAAAGTAGCCTTGGAAGAGTGTCACTGCAAATTAAAATGGACAAATTTGCAGCTCAGTTCAGCTCTAGAAAGCTCTCTTGTTATTTAAGTCCCTTTGAGATACAACTGGAAAAAATATTTTCTTGAGCAAATTCTGGCTTTTTAGTGCATGTTAGTGCATGTTAGAACTTCAGTAAGCAGAATTTGAAGCACTTGAACAAACAGTTTCACAGTTTTTAACACCAGTTAGAGACAAAAATTGAGCTACAGTAACAATATTTTCACTCTCGTTTAGCCTGTGATGCTAAACAGTCTTTGTGAGTATCAGGAAGTATCATTTCTTTGCTACAAAGCGCATGTGGGTCATGGTAATAATCTGCTAGAAGTCTCAGCTAAGGGAAAATGCTACATTTATTTTTAACAGCTGTTTTTATTTATTTACTTGTGATTTAATCTGTGCCTTCTGGAAAAACTTATTTTTCATTTGTTGGATCATTTGATGGAGATGAAAAAGAGCACCAAAGATCAGTTGTACAGTCTAGGAAATTTACCATATAACCTTCTCTGTCACTGTAATAATTTTGCTAAATAATGCTTTACATGTCAGAACAGAAGAATACTGCATTTCTGATTATGGTTTTTTTTTTTTTTTTTTCACAGCTTCTTTGCGGACTTTATTAAAGCAGGAGAAGAGTGATTCCTTCCATGCTCTTAGGTCTAGGATTCCCCCCCCAAAAAAAACCTCCACAAAACAAACAAAAACCCCCACCCAAAAGCAAGTTAGAATCTGAGTTTTAGACTTCTACCTGCACAGTGTTTGTTGCTTTCATTATCTAAATAAAGCTTTTGATGTCTAGTACAGAGAGGAAACAAAATCAAACTCCATCACATCAATACTTTCCTCTTAAGTTTTTAGTGATTCTGATAAAAGTTTAAGCTATCTCAACCTGGCTCTGTATTTGGTATTTTGATAAAAAAAAGCTTTTGGTCCCTGTTCTGGGTATATGATTCAGATGTGAATGCAAATTGTGAAATCCATTGCTGCATGGGTGGGATCAGGGAAGGGTTGTAATGATATGCATCCTTTAGGGAGAAAAACCTGGAAAAAAAACCTCCAAACTTGAAAAAGCTTTGATGGTATTGATCTATGTTTTCAAATACACATATAAAGTTGTTTTGTGTGGCAGAAAAAGAGATTCTCCCTTTTCATTGCCATATCTAGAGGTCTTTCAGTAAAGGAGTCATCTACTTTTGTATCTAACTGCTGCGATTCAAAATGGATTATTTTTTCCCCCCAAACAGGTTATTGATTTGATGAGAAATATGAGTTTGATTCACTCAAAATATTAGTCAGCTTTTGCTGAATGTAGAGAATTGCTCTAAGCAGGAAATTCTCAGTTTATAATTCAAAATGTGCTTAGTAAAATGAAAAAAATATTTCTGTCTTTCAAAAATAATGTTGTGTAGGAGGAGAGGTGGCCTTGAACTGAAAAACTGTTAGTCTGCCAATACCAATTGCAACATGTTGCTTAAACTACTACTACCAATAACAACAACAAAAGAGTGAATTGCTCTCTGAAGGTACCTGTTTCTCTTTATGCTCCATAGAGAGAATCTAGGTGACTTAGGGAAGACTTCTAACTCTTAGATGGCTCAAAGTGACAGGACAAATACCTGCTTGGCTTTCTAGGCCTTTGCTGAGAATGTATTGGATGTGTTTTTTTTTAATATTCATTAAATCTCAAAATGGTTTTCTGTGGGATTTATTAATTTACTTCTCTCTGGACATATAGAATTACTTTGGAAAAAAACATTTGGTGAAAGGTTTTTTCCAGGTTATACTATGACCAAAACCATAAAAGAAAATTTCTTTATCTGCAAACCTGGGTACAAATGGGGAAAGAAGGCAGATTGTGTACAGGCCATTCAAGAATCCGTATTGTCATCTGGCTCTCCAGCCACTGCCCACATGCCTCTTACGCAATGACTCTTGCTGTTTAATTGCTGTTTCTTGGGCTTCCAGAGAAAGTTATCACTTGCCAAGGACCATACCAAGGGACTTTTAAGACCAGGAGTAAATTTTGAAAAGGTAGGTGAAGTTAAAATCAGCCTTGCAAAAAGTAAATTCTTAGGTAACATAAACTAGGTGTGCCACTAGTTCTGTAACTGATGTATGTATGTGGATATGGTGGGTGAATCCAGAGACAGAGGCAGAAAGACAGATTTCCTTATCAACCATACAAGTATATTAAATTGATCAGCTTTCTCTCAATAGTCCTACAGGATTACATGATCTGAGACAGTTCATTAGAGCTTGACAAAGAAAATTAATGATTCTAGTGAAGTAAGGAAGATTGGAAATAAATTTCTGAGGAATCTGAGATAGTCGAGATGATTTTTCAGCTGTGAAATGCAAAAACAAGTAAGCAAAAACCCTCTGCTTACAACTGATTTCCATAATGGTATAGATAGAATGACTTCCTTTTCATGTATGCAGTGACCTGTGACAAGCAGCCTTGCTTGACTTTCTACTCTCCAGTGATTACAGCTGTGCAATGAAAATATCTGATCATAAGTTGTGTGTTATTTTATACTAATGCTTTATAACTTCTATCATGTGGTTAGTACTCAGAAAGTTCATTATCTGATTGATATAATTTTCTGTAGTGATTATGATATCAAATCTGTAGTGAAATGTAAAGTGTATTATTTGTAAAAAAAGTGTAACATTAATGATCTTGGGTTTTTATGCAGATTGTGTCTTTTCCTTCCTGATGTTTTAAGCTGGGAAGATGATTTGATTCTGCAACAATGTAAAAGCAATTTTATCACATTATTGACAGCTGACTTCTCTATTAACCTGATAAAAATGCTGCCATGCTGAAATGCAGTTCAAATGAACCTTTGCAGATTTGATTTTTCTAAGAGATGCCCCCATTTCCTACCTGTTCTAGTATATCCAACTACTTTTCAGAAGTACAAGTTTAACCCTAACAGTCAGGTGGTAAAGGCTTAACTAAAACTAATCTCAAAGCTGTTAGTGAGAGGAATCATAGAATCGTAGAATCATTTAGGTTGGAAAAGGATCTGCCTTTCATAAACCCATGCTGACTGGGGCCTTATCACCTGGTTGTCCTGTATGTGCTGTGTGATGGGACTCAAGATGACCTCCATAACCTTCTCCAGCACCAGGTTTAAACTGACAGGCCTGTAGCTCCCCAGATCCTTCTTCTGGGCCTTCTTGTAGTTGATTATTGCATTTGCTAACTTCTGGTCTTCTGAGACCTCCCCAGTTAGCCAGGACTGCTAATAAATGGTTTCAAGTGGCTCAGTGAGCACTTCCACCAGCTCCCTCAGTACCCTTGGGTTGGTGCCATTTTGCCCCATGGACTTGTGTGTGTCTCAGTGTAGCAGGCTAGTGACCATTTCCCCTTGGATTAAAGGGGCTTCATTCTGCTCCCCATCCCTGTCTTCCGGCTCATGGTGTTGGGTGCCCAGAGGAAAACTGGTCATACTATGAAAGGCTGAGGCAAAGAAAGCATTAAGTATATCAGACTTTTCCTTGTCCTTTGTCACTATGTTTCTCCCTTCAACAAAGGATGGAGATTCTCCTTAGCCATCCTTTTGTTGCTGATAAATTTATGGAAAATTTTTAACTGTCTTTTATGCCAGTAGCCAGATGAAGTTCTAGCTGGGGTCCCATCTCTCCCCCACCTTTTGGTCTGCAAAGACAGCATTACCTTTTTGCAGGTAACGATTTCAAAACTTGAATGCCAGTTGGCCTGTCTCTCTGTAATCCTTCTATGCAATTTCCTGAGAAATGCTGAAATACTGAACTACCACCTTTTTTTGTTGGAGATTTTAACAATATTGCAATTGGTATTTCTACTGAAAGACAAGAAATCTCCTAAATTTAATTTTGCTTTTTTCCCAGGTATGAATTCTTAATTCATTTCACTTGTATTTGAATAAAAGGTACCTTTAGTTGTGTAATACTCTGTCACTGAAGTGAAAGGTTGAAACTAGTAGCAGTTTTCCACATACCAGTGTATAGTTTTTTTCACAAGTGCATGATCAGTAATAAAGGCAAATTCAGGCATCTTGACAGTATAAAGAAAAACTGAATGTGGCTGTCTCTTGATATTTTCTTTGGTTAGTTGAGGGAGCTCCCTCAATGAGTGCTGTCTTTACCAAATCTCATTGTTAGCTACATAACTCTACCTTGCTAAAAATTCCATTTGTTGGCAAAAGATCTAAAAGTTTAATACTGCAGCGATGAACTTACCGAGTATATAGTAATGTGTTGTATGGTGACATTGCCATATTTTATATGGATAAAGTGGTTCCGTGTATGCCACTTTATTTTGTATTTAAGAGGCAATTTGAATACTCTTTATAAATTCACAGTTATTCTCAAGAAATTTCTGAAGGTCTCAAGGCTGGTGCATGGCTTCTGTCAAGGACTTAAGCATTTGGTAATTTGAATTTTTAGATGCTGGGTTTCTAAAATGAGATCTAGGACTCCCTATTAGACACTTAGACTTCTAAGAACTCTTAAACAGAACTCTATAAATGCTTCCTAATACCACCTAGACTAATCAGAAGTCAACCAAAACCCTGATGGGAGGCTCAATCTCAATGGGAGAGAAACTGAAATAAGAAAAAAACCCCACACCCAACCCCAAACTAAAAAAAAATCAACATGTGAGAAGAATAGAAAGGCATTGGAAATCTCACCCTATTATGTGGAATTATACTTCTCCAGTCAGCTAGTTGTTTCAGCACAGCTTTTAGTGGTATATTGATTGCCATGTTATGGGAAGTTAGGGAGACTCATGTTCAGATTTCTCTTAGGCCATAGAGTTTTTTGCACTGAAGTTATAACTACAATATGAAAGAGAAGTGGCTGAATCATTGCTTGCAGCAGTGGAAAAATGAACCCATGATTCCTGCTAACCATCTATGTTATGACTGTTTTTAGGTTAGTATGTTTGTGTGTCTTTAGGCAGACCCTAAGTGACCCAGCAAGTATGATATACACAACCAAAAGATATAAAACAGTTACTCACTGGCTAGCACCTACAGAAAATTGCTAGAAATTACCAAACATTAGGCTAAACACTTGTGTGCTCACCACTCAAATGGATGAGGCATCCAAAGAGCTGTCAACCTTGTGGCTTCCCCAGAGGATCCACGGTGCCAGAGAACTGCCTCAGGCCTCCAGCTACAGCCTCATTGACAGCATCAACATCTCGTGGCTAAGACCTCATCACCCTGACCTCCCTTGGCTTTGCCTGCTAAGTTTCACACTGTTCCATGCTGATATTTTCCCTCCTGACTACTTGAGCTACTGATGATCCCACCTAAGCAATATAATTTCTAATTCTGGCCTTTCTCATCTCTGTACAGCATTTCTCATAGCCCTTTCTCAGCACTCTGAGAACAGTTTATACAGACCAGAGCTGGTCTTGATACATGGGTAGCTAAAGTCCTAGGAGAGAGGCAGAGCTTACAGCTCTAGTTATAGCTGATAGCTGTGTTGAGGTGGTTAGTCAAATGGAAAAGTTGTTCTCATTCATGTTTTAACTTACTTTTTACAGGAAAACAGAGCAACTGTGGATGCCTTTTCTCAGGAGATGATCCCTGTTCTTAGATTTGGAGTAAATTTGTGCCTGTAGTCCTTGTTCAGGTTCCTCAGCTTGGACAGAATGCTGCTTCCATTTGGTCTTGTGCTTGATATTTCCTCTTGCCAAGATATGTGCTTGGAGAAGAGCTTTTTGATTGCTTTTCAAAGGTGCATGGCTTTCCCTCTGGATTACTGAAGAAGTTCAGACACTCATTTTTAGATTGAGGTTTTGGAGGCTCAGGAGCTATAACATGATGCCATACAACAGTGGCCATCTAAATCTCTTGGACTGGATCTAGTCCTGTTTCCTTCAGAGGGTATTGTAAGTCTCAAGCCTCCGTGGTAAGCTGACAGAATCAGAGCAAAACATCACACAGCTTTCCTATGAACTCTATATTGGTATTTACAAGAGTGCAGAAGCATTTCAACAAAGTTGCACTAATACAGTCTGTCCTTCAATTTCTTTCTGTGAGTACCTTCTGAATTCTCAGACACTAGAGCTGTATTTTCAACAGCAGGTGTGGGATGCAGCTGATTCTGGCCAAGGCACCTGACCTAGCCAGAAAAGATGTTCCAGCAGTTTAAGCAAAACATTTTTTTCTTTTTTTTGGGGTGGGGGTGGCAGTGGGGAATCAAAATAAACCACCCACCATAATTAAAACACGTCAAAACTAACCTGGGATTTTCTATCTCCTTTCCAATTCAGCAAACTGTATAAAGTGTGAGTGGACAATCAACATTGCTAATAATTGAATGCAACTCCTCTAACTGTCTCTGCAACAATTGTGAGACTAATTCTTGTTAGCCTGTTTTTGGCAGTATGTTTCTGAATCAGGTTGCAATGTGAAAAACCCAGGGCTGAAAACAAGGCGCAGGAACACACCAAACAGGCTGGCTGCTGTGAGCCAAGTTAATTTTATTTTGAAAGTCACGGTTAATGCCTGCCAGTGGGGAGAGTATGCAGTGTACTCATTTGCTAGAACTTCACCCTCCAACACTAAATAAGGCACTTATTTTAAATTTTTTACTAGTATAGAAGGAAAAGGAATCGCAGAGATGAATTATTATTTTTTTATTTTGGTTTGGTTTTTTCTTTGTTTCTTTTTGGTTTTGTTGTTAGAAAAAGATCATTTGGTTTTTACTGATAGCTTCCACTTTTTGAAGAAATAGACATTGGAGATTAATACATAAGGTAACATGATCAGACACTGACATAAAAATAATATAAAAATGCACTTAAGTAACTTGTATTTTGATTTCTTTGATAATTACAAAATAAATTGCTTTAAAATATTTTTCATCATATAAATTGTAATATATTTTCCTTGTGAGATTTTACTGAACAATGAAGGCTTAAAGCTTTGCATGAAGTGTATGTTTCATAGTTCACTATTAGTGAGTTTCTATTGTGTTTTATTTTCATCTTTTCCTTACAAATTCATTATGAAATGTAATTTGAACATAAGCTGCATTATGAACTGTAAATTTTGTTTATGCCTGAGAAGTTACAGATAATGAAGCAGGGTTTTTGTTAATAGTGTCCATGTTTTATGAAATATGATAAAATAAATAATTAGCAGAACGATACTTCATAGCTTTTTGCAAAACAAAATCATACTGCTTTTCAAGCAAGTTAATCTAAATAAACATACTTGCAAGACATTAGACAGTTCAGGCCCATCGTTTTGTACTTTTTAAAAAAACTTTTGTATTTTATTCTCAGAAGTAGCCTTTTCAGTAATTAGTTACTTTTAATGTCTTCATTTTCATTTAAATGCTTGTTGATCAGGCTAATTGCAATTAATTTGGCATTGTCATATTATGTTAATGAAAATTCTGCCACTTATCACTAGCATCCTGCAGGCACAATGTTATCAAAGAAATATGACTTGTTCACTTTACCCAGAGACTTTAAATGGATATAAACCAGTAGGAATTGGCATATTTCCAATAGGAAGTTATGCAATTTCAGGTGAAGAATTCTCTCTGAAGTACTGGTATCTTTCTTTTTCAATTCAGTTTTTGAGTTCCTTTGCAATACATATAAAAGCTGACTTTGGCCAATACATTTTGTTCATAAAAAATTGTGGGCCAGATCTATGCAATAATTCTATGTATGTAACTGCACCCAGTTCAGGTCAAGCACTCTTACCTGAAAACATAAGGTGACCATTTTTGACTGTATTGTTTAAGTACTGATGGTAAAAGAAGTTGAAGTATATTTTTTATGAGGGAAGTATCTTCATCAACTAAAGGAAAGTAACATTGTCTCTTTAGATCTTCAGCACAACTGTCTACTGTAACATGCTACTCACTCAGGAACCAGAATGTACTCATTGACTTAAGGCAGATGCAAGAGTTCCTCCTCAGAAACTCATATTGCTTCTCTGGAGGTCACAAATCTCAGCAAAATAAAATCTCATTCATCTATTTACGCTGACTGTCCTTATTAGCAGTATAGTGATACCATAGACACTGAAGATCTTTTACTCTCAGTTCAGCATTTGATTAGAACTGTTTCCATAGATCACAGTGAGCTGTGTTTGATGCTTGTCCCTGCAGTTTGCATTCAGTAGGGTTATTGTGATCTCATCCCTTCAACTTTTGTGATTTCTTCCTTCAGCTTTTTTCAGTGCCGCATACTTACAGTATGATTGGCTTTTTCCAGGAAGCAGGAGAATAATCCACAAGCTATTCAAAACTATTTCTGTCTTGGAAATCCTGGATAGAAACTCATGTGCTTGTCACAGGGTGTGCCATAAATACAATGCGCTTGGAGCACAGCAGGCTTGCTGCGTGTGTGCAGACCAACTGTATCACATATGCACAGTGCACTGATGTTTCCCAGAAACAGCAGACTTGCTATGCCTATGCTGCAAAGTTAATCTGTACATGCATAGTGAACATGTCTGGAAATTTTGGGCAATCCAGCTGGGGGCATAAATTTCTCCATTTCCCAGACGAAGAAAATTTCTCGGCAGAAAAAGGAGGACATGTCTGAGGAAATCCAGATGTATTCTGGCTCTACTTAAGAATGAAATGAAAACTAAAATACTCCAAACCCACCAGGGTCAGTGTGAAGCTCCTTTTTCCTTCCTTGGGAGAAAAGAGAAAACTTACTGTATTTAAAAACCATTTCAGTAAATTCTTTTCCCCAGACTATTTCCTTTTTTCTGACAAAAATATTATGAATGCCCTTACACTTCTCTGTCCCTTCCATCTCTCATACTGTTCTCTTATCCCATGACTTTTTGGAATCTTTATTAAGTCTCTTTGTCATAGTCTTTTTGAAATTATTTCAAATGGTTTGTATTTACCTATTACCTAAATGACTAGTTAAAAGAATTCTATTTTACAGTCCTTTGCTTAAAGATTTTTGCTCATTTCCTGTTCTCTTTCTTTCAGGCAACTGTAAGGGAGGACTTTACATGAGATCAGAATGATTAGTTAATCTAGCCTAACTCCAAGGGTATTGCAACAGTTGATTTGTCATAGGCTGAACTCACTGCTACGTTTGAAGAATCTCTCATTAACTTCAGCAGATTTAATTTGGGGTTTCTAACTGATGCAAATACACCATGTGTCATACTTCCTTATTATCCTCTACTCTGTCCCCAGCTATGTCTGGCATGGTTTAACATCAAAACAACAAAATCACAGATTCCATACTCCTTTAAGAGAATTAAAGGACCAAATCTGGACATTATTTTTTTTTTTTTTTTTTTTTTTTATGGAAGAGTTACAACTAAGAATATTGGGATTTAATGCTTTTTGGCAGTTATACAGACAATCATAACCTTATGATACTCCTAACAACTGCCTGACAATTAAAAGATGATGCCATTTCTCACCTTGACCATTAAGTTTGCCACTTCGTAGTTTGCTCAATCTATTTGCTCAAGTTATAAACTTACTGCTTCTGAAGCCTGCTGTCCATCTGACAGTCTACTGCTTTTCATTACAGTTGTATGAACTTCCAGTTCATTTTTTAGAAGTAGTAGGGTTATTTGTAAAAAGGATGAGGTCATATTGATTTTGCGCTTGATCCAAAACTCAGTAATTTTTGGTCTGAGGTCTTTTTCCTCCAAAATTTTCACAAGATGAGGTTTTAAAGTCTATTCCAACTTTATGTGTTTCTCTCCATCCACAGATAATTTTCAGCCATAAACAGATGGAAAATCTTAAGTTAGCCCATTAGGTGATATCTGCCAATAGACAAATCTTTACACAGATCATATTGTACTTAAATCAGCACATTTAATCTTCAAGTAAACTATTCACACTCTTCTCTGCTCCTGCAGAGCTCCTGAAAGGATAACAGAGGAAGGGGATAAACTGGTTTGTTTTTTTTTTTTTTCTGGTGCTCATTTTCTTAGCTCCACTGCTACTCTGTGTATTGGCTTTTGGAGATCACTTTGTCCTGTTTAGGGAAGGAAGCTAGCATTACTGCTGATTTCTTCCCAGATACCATTCTGTCAGATTTGATGGAGTGAAGCATCATCATGAGAGGTTTGAGAAACTGAAAAACATATTCTACATATTAAACTCTAAAAACTCCAAGGACACAGAGAGAAAACCAGAACTCTCTTTTTACATTTATCCAGAAAATAGGAGGCATGTTTCCCCACACTTGATGAAGTTAAAAAGTACCTCCGATCTTCTACCTTATCCTTATGCTACAGTAGGCTCAATAATCTTTCCCATCCACTCTTTTAATTAGTTAAGAGGCTAATGTATTAATGTATCTTGTGTGTATGAAAAAGTATTATATTTTTGAATGGAACCAGGATCAGAAAATATACATATGTACCGCAAGTATTTTCTCAGTAAATTCACGTTATTCCTATAGCTATGATGCCTCTTGCCATCACAATTTGTTTTCATATTCCTAACTTTGGACATTTTGATTTCAAGAAGAAGAGTTTTCCATTACTTAAATATCCATTTCAATTTGTTTGTTTGTTTGGTTTTTTTTATTTGTCTATCTTTATATCTGCAATACTTCAGCTACTGAAACTACTTACACAGATTTGTCTGTATGGTGATGTAAAAACATTTGTGTTAGAAAATATCAGACATATCAACTGAAGTCTTTCTTGCATAAATCTCTTAACTGAGTCTATATCTTTCAATTCATATATAATATCTCTAAAGTCTACAGGGACATCTTAGTACATATTATGCAGATCACTCTGTTATTTATGGAATGGGTTCACTTATTCCCCAGGTGGCGGTAAAACTGTAATCTCAGTTTGACAAGAGGCAAATTGGTTTAGAGAAAACAAATTATTCTGAAGTCTTTAGAAACCAAAGTGGTGTTAGAGCATAGTAACATTGTTACTAAATCTAGGACATGATAATTTAATCATTCAAGACCAGAAAAACTTGTTTTGAATAATGTTTGCTGACTTCAAGTCACCACCTTTTTGATTTTGTCCCTGAACAGATTTAACCTTTGGACAGGAAAGTCCACCAGCTACTAGACGATGAATTGATGTGTTTCATTTGGTCTCAATTAAATTTTCTATTAAGAATGATAATCCTTCAGCAATTAATGATCTTCTCTAATGAAAAAAGCAAGACTAGGATGGATTATATGGATGAGGAGAAAGAAAGAGGCAATAATATATTGCAGAGAATAAACGCAAACATTAAAAACAATTAGTTGATGTGCAAATGTGGATGATAAACATTTTTTTACTGGTATGATATCTGTTAAGCAACACTAACCAATCCATATAGCAAGACTGATTTTTTTTCTTTTACTGCTCTACAGCTATTGTAGCAGCTGTCACTGCCTAGAACTATGACATTCTGCTGAATATATTTCAAAATTGTAAAAGGAATATTGACTGACTTTGTATTTCTCATGAGAAAGACTGTGAATAAAGAAGGAATTCTATGAAAATATCCCATGAATATTGGTGGAAAGGGACTGGCTGGGGGATGCTGGTTGACAGTTTCCTGAACGTGAGCCAGCAGTGTGCCCAGGTGGCCAAGAACGCCAACAGCATCCTGGCTTGTGTCTGAAATTGCATGGTAAGGACTAGAGAAGTGATCCTCCCCCTGTACTTGGCACTGGTGAGGCCACACGTCAAATATTGTGTTCAGTGTTTGTCCCCTCTCTTCCAGAGGGACATAGAAGTGCTGCAGTGTGTCCAAAGAAGGGCAACAAAGGTGGTGAAGGATCTAGAGCACAAGTCTTCTGAGGAGCGGCTGAGGGAACTGGAGTTGTTTAGCCTGGAGAAAAGGAGGCTGAGGTAGGGGGATCTTACTGCTCTCTACAACTGCCTGAAAGGACATTGTATCAGGTGGGTGTCAGACTTCTCTCAAGTAGCATTTGATAGGATAAAAGCAAATGACCTCTAGTTGTGTCAGGGAAGGTTTAGATTGGATATTAGGAAAAATGTCTTTACCAAAAGGATCGTCAAGCATTGGAACAGATTGCCTATGGGAGTGGATGAGTCCCTATCCCTGGAGTTAATGAGGCAGTTAGAGACACAGTTTAGTGGTAGACTTGACAATGCTGGATTAACAGCTGGGCTTGATGATCTCAAAGGTCTTTTCCAACATAAATGATTCTATGATTCTATGAATTATGTACTTTGCTCTCTAAAAAGAAGACTGTGACAACTGTGCAAATTGGGTTACTGATCTGGAGGTGATCTACACCAGATATTTCCTAAAATATTCTTTTTATAAAACAGTTTTTCTTAGTATAAATTAATGTGGATTTAAGATGTCGCTCACTAGTAAATTACTTGTAATAGTATCTTTATTGCACCAAGGTATTTATTTGAAGCTTGGTTTTCTTTCCTTTAACAAACACATTTCAAGATGTCTGCTTCATGCTATCTTCCACAAAAATTCTACTTTCCCTTATTCCTCCTTCAGCTTTCTGGCATGTTCTGTGTTCCAGTTTATCAATATTTGACAACTCAGAAAACAGGCCTTCATTTGACAGAATTAAATCCTGTGTGCAGTAGCCATTATGATTATGGAGTAATTCAGGCTGGAAGGGACTTCAGAAGGTCTCTCTAGTCCAACCTTCTACTTAAAGCTGGGTCAACTATGGAATCACAGCAGGTTTCACAAGATATTGTCCAGTTGGGTGTTGAAAAGTTGGCTACAATGATGGAGCCTGACCAGACTCTCTGGGCAACCCGTTTCCACTTCTTTACTGTCCTCATTTCTGCTTATATCCAATAGAAACTTTTCTTGTTTCAATTTATGCTCATTTTTTATCCTCTCACCTTGTTTCTTTTAAGAGTCTGACTCCATCTCCTAGTGATGTCCACATAGGAACTAGGGTGGCTGTGATACGCCCCCTAGGCCATATCTGCCCCAGGCTGGACAAGCCCTACTCCCTCAGGTTCTCCTCGTGAGGCTACCACTCACATGAGCCCCAGACTTCGTGACCTCTGCTAATCTGCAAATCAGGAGATTTTTTTTTATTTTTTACCACATAAATTCTTCACTACAGTCTTGTAAGTACAGAGATTATATCCACTGAGCTTTTTATAGCAGTAGACCACCCAAGAGTTTTCTGTATCTCTTATAGATATGGTCCAATATGATAAAAGTCAGTTTTCAGTACTTGGTCATAGTGCAGAGTATGTCAGGCAACATTATTAAATTAAATATATTGTAGCATTAAAATCAAATATTCTCCCTTTGTCTACAAAAATCATTTAGATATTGACAGATACCAGATGCTGTATTTCCTGTCACATTAAGCTAAGATACATAAAGTTGAAAATTTTTAGCTAGATTTTAAGGAATTTATTTTGAGCAGTTAAGTAACCACTCTCACTTTTTGGCTTCATTTCAATGGCAATGATATATAAATAGAGTTGAAACGAGTTTTGTTAACAGATCAGTCAAGCTAGTTAGTTTTTAGGAGCAGTGTTTTGCAAGCATCTCAAATTATAATTTTAAAAAAATCAAGATTCAATGAAGAGAAGCTTACAATCTCTTAATTTATTTTATTATTATTTTTTATTTTTTGCTTTGTTTCTATCTGTCTTATAAGGTTCGAGGAAAACAAGCCTTTGCCATATTGCTTCAGGGAGAAGAAAGCTAGGGAGAAGAAAATGATCATTTTTGTAGTACTTTTTACTTTGTTTATTTAATAAAAGATATACTAACTATAACCCCCTTCCAAAATGAGGATGCAGTAGGAAGGAAATGTGATCTGAATAATTTGTGCCTCATATACAGTAAGACTGGGAGAATTAGAAACAGAACTCAATGCTACTTCAAAGACAACCATGTCCTAATAGTCTGTTCAGCAGTTCTCTTGGAGCTAAAAGGCATTACTGTGGTCCAGCAGGGATGAACATCCCATACACTTGTAGAGTGTGAGTTGAGCCAACAGAAACCCAAAGGCAGATAATATTATAAATATATGCTGGATTTATTTTTGGCTGTATGGAAGCAGCTGATTATGACAGGGATAAGAAATTTTGAGAACCTATAGCGCAGTGTGGGTTCTTGCTGCAATGCTAAGGAAACAAGGCATCTGGAAACTAAGAGTGAATGGAGCTAGTGAGAAGAAGCCACTGGGTTTCTGTTTGCTGATAAGAGAAAAGCATTTGTATTTTTTACTTAAAACATATGCATTTTCCTTTGCACGTTTTAAATAAATTTAGGAGACATGATACATTTTAGGACATGTAACCAGTTAAATAAGTCCTGAAAGATGAAAAGAAAAAGTGTGGTTTTAGATTTGTGCACTGAAATAAAGAAATCAATAAATAACTATGACAAACTATATTACAGGGCTGAATTTCTGTCCAGTGTTTAATTTCACAAAGTTTGGTGGTAATAATGCTGCATTCCTGAATTTCTGGTTAGGGAGGGAGAAGAAACAACACCAAAAAAGAAACAAAAAGAATCCATTTAAAAATTATTAATTAGCTTTATCATTTGTTTTAGGTTGTTTCAAAAGACAATAAAATTGATCCACATTATCATTATTACTATTACTATATTACTATTATTGCTATTAATATTAAACATCTGTGTATTGTTTACATAATTTGTGTCAGAATGTACTGCTAATACCCCTGTTTTGGTGATAAATATTAAAGCCTGTAATAACCATTTTTTTAGAAAGTCCTTTGAGAGTATAATTGTTCTTCTTTTAACTGAATTTGAATGACTATAACAAGTAAAATAGTTTCATCATCTTATGGTTAGCAGCAATCCTATAATGGTGATAGAAAAACCAAAACAACCAACAACTGCTTATGGACATTAACAGTACATTTACAAAAAAAAAATGTTCCAATAATAGAATCGAAATTTTGACTAATGTCAGAACTTGACCTTGGGTCTCCTGGCTCTGGTGTCTGTTCTCAAGTCATGGCCACATCTTTGTAAAAGAAAATATTGTCTAGACCATGAGTGGTGGAAAATTCCTCAGTTTTCCAGTTAACCAGTCTAGAAGAAATAATCCCTGACAACTACTTAAGGTGCTTGGCACTGGTAGCCAAAGTAATTTATATTTTATTAAAGTCTTCCATGTGTCTTAGTGAAATAAAGTTTGCCAATAATTTATTTATTTAAAATATTATTTTGGGGTACAGAATTTCCCTGTTTGCCTATGTGTCATATAATGTCTGAGGAATAAGCAAACAGTATATTGTGAAGCCTGTTGTTTCGGGGCTGAAAACAGCTTTATACACACAAAAAAAAACCCACCTCGAAACCAGAGAAAGGATTACGGAGGCTGTCAAAATCAGAAAAAAATCAATCAGTTGGACAAAATCATGCCAAGGTTCACAGCAATTCAGAGGAAGGCTGTTCTTATATGAGTAAGACAAGCAAGACATCAGAAATTCCTGCCTGAAGAAACATACTAGTGTTTTTAATTGCTTTTTGTTAAGTTTTCAATACTTTCACCTCCTGTGACAGAGTATTCTTTATCTGTAGTGGTTTTTTTAAAAGTTATTTTTAAAGATTTATTCATATTTAAGGATATGATTCAAGGTAAAAACCCAATCAATTTAATTTTAAAATGTATGACTGTAGAGCAAAAATAAAGATAGGGCGATATGGAGAACTGAAATTCCTGTCTGATCTTAATAAAGAATGTGATCAAAAAACATTTTATATCTGCAGTTTATTGAAGCTAATGCTAAATGAAATATAGTGATTGGAGGAATTTAAGGAATACACACTGTGAAAACTCATTTAGAGTTGGAGTCTTTATGAAGGTGAACAAATGTCTCTTCATTATTTTTACACTATTTGGAAAACTATGCAGATTTCCTAATCTACCTAAAAAGATGAAATTCATGCCCATAGCATAAAGCTTCTAAAACCTTTTACGTTATTTATATTTGTACTTATGAATCAATAAACACAACTGCCAGAAAAATCATACAAAAAGATAATAATTTTTAGTAAGCTATCAGTTGATCTATATTTTTTTAGCTAGTGGATAGAGCACCTTGATGCCTTGAGAGAAGAAAACTTAAAGCTACCATTCAACAAACAAAACTTGGCTCTGACAATAGGCATGAATGCAATACTTACTACATGAATTGCTTGTGCTGCAGAGGAAGTGGTCAAAATGTCTACAGCTTACTAAACTTCATGTTCCTTTATGTAAGAAAGCATGCAGTAGCCATAAAAATTGACATTGTTGAGGTAAATTTGAAGTCAGCTGTACATTAAATCCCAAACCCCTTGAAAAAGTTGGAGGAGAAGACAGAGGAATAAGATAAGGAAGCCACTGTGCTACAGTCTGCCTAAGAAGGTAGGTTGTAGGGGGATTTTGGTTTTGTATAATCATATTTGTGTAATTGTAAAAAGTAAAAAGAAGGGATGATAATGGGAAGAGAATCCTGTTGTGATGAAAATGTCTTAAATTTGCTTTAGGTCTTTCAAAGATTCATTTCTTTGCTAAAAATAGAGTTAATACTGATTGATCTGCCTTTGTTATTCAGAATGAATACTTTGAATAACATTCAAAGCCGTTAGGTCAAGTTAGGAATTTATATTAGTTCTTCTATTGTTTTCAGACTTTCTATTGAAATAATGTTGAGAACTGCTGAAGTAATTGCCATTAAAAATGCATGTGTGGAAAGAAGGTGTTGATTGGGTCATATTAATAAAAGATATTTGCCAGTTGTTGGTCTTTCAACGATTACCTAAGGCAGAAAGTTGACGTCACCACCCTCCCAAAAAAGATGCATCCTGTCTTTTGTAGTTTTGGAAAGGCAACTGATTTGCAATTAACTCAGCTGATTTTGAAAAATCAAGAGTCGTTCAGTGATGGAACTGTCTACCATGACCTAAAGCTTAAAGATTATCCACTGTGAGAGAATTACATATGCTGACTATCCAAAAGAGTTGTAATTGCTTAATTGGTTCCAAAGTCATATACATTTTGAATAGTCTCCTTCCTAGTTACCTCTTTGGACACACTAACTTTCAGGGAAATTCAAATAAACAGTGACACTTTAAGCAGAGAAGGAAACCCAGCTTTTATTTATATCATCAGAATTATCATTTGCTGTTTGCTTAATTAGTCTGAAAATTATTCCTCAAAATACTACTAAATTATAACAATTCAGGATAGTGCAAAGTATCCTACTTTGTGAAGTTTTAGCTGTCCTTTTCCTCCAATTGCTCAGCTACACAAGGAGAAAGATGCTTTCAACCCCCTCTGCTTTGCAACTTTATAACAACCCTAAAACTGTTTGCTTGGGAAAAGGTGGGGTGAGAACCAGAAAAAGCAGACAAGAACATGGCTTAGATGCTCGATGCAAACAACACTCTCCTGAGAGGTGGCAGATGTGAATTTTGAATTCTCTGGTCGTTATAGTATTTTAAACACCAGACTGCTACTTTAAGATAAAGTCCTCCTTTTCTTCTGTTCTATTCTAGTCCTTGTGAATAAACCTCCTATAAAACTTTTAATTTGGTCAAGCCTCCCTTCTCATCCCTCTTTAAGAAAGGAAGAACACTTAGAAGAGATTAAGATGCTTGAACTGCTGCACCTGATATCAGCGTAGGTCTTCTAGGCTGGCAGGGCTGGCTAATGTGACACAATGCTCATGCTCTTCTGTAGCAGCAATTAGAGTGCCAGCAGGATACTGCACAGTCAGAAATATCATCAGATGCCTACAATCAGACGTATGAATCCTACACCTGGGCTTCACTAGGTGTAATAAACTGGAGAAGGACTGCATGATTAGAAATGTTTGATGAGGTAGTTGGCTAAGTAGAAAGATGCAATATGTTAAATTTGTAGTTAAAAAAATAATTTTTGGAGTCATATTCATGAAAATCTTATCTGGTAGTACATACCCAGAGCTACTTATTTCTTAATATATCAGAGCCAATGTGGTTTCAGATGCATCTACATCATGGGCTAACACTGCACAAAGAGACCACAACTTAATTTTGCATGCTTCTTTCATGGTTCTAGGAGAGCACATCCACAGTGCGTTTTCACAGGCAACAAAGCTAATGACAGCTGCGGGTTCTAGGCATAAATTGCACATGTATAGAGTGCTAAGTGTTGGTGGACCTTGCATTCAATTTGCAAGGAGAGATCTTCAGATGGTTCCCTGTTGGACATCTTCAAATTTTATTCCACCAGGAGGAAAACAGCCTGCTCAGTGTGTATTCTAAGATTTCAAGTACAAACTAATTTTACACTGAAAAGAAACCCTTCAAACAAACCCTGCAGCACACTAAAACTAATGCATCCCCTGTCCAAGTCCACAAATGAGCAAGTAAATATGTCCTCTTAACCTCTGTACTTTGTATATCCCAGTGCTTAGACACTTTGAAACATGGTCTTTGCTCTTGCGCTTTATTCAGATAGTCCTTGAATAGCAAAGCATACTAAACTTCTAGTTCCTAAATAAGTGAGACAGTTATTAGTTCAGGTAATGTTGATTCTTCTTGTGTGTTCTTTCCTACACTTTATGGATTTTAAGTTTGGGAGTATTTTGGATTCCATTTCAACAGAAGGGATATAGATTGCCCTTCTTCGTGTTGCCCCACCTGGAACAAGCCTTTTGCAGTCCTCAGAAAAAGTGTTGATTCCTTATTCCTTCAGAAATGGGCTTGTTCTAAATCCTTCATGGATATAATAAAATGCCCTGCAGGCCTCCATGCCTCAGCTGAGTACAAATCCTGCATTTCATATGCACCCTGAAGACAGTATTTCTTGATGACTGTCTATTTGCAGGTACTTGTACATCCTGAAGTTTTCCTAGTTTAGTGAACTATAATTTGGAGACACTTAAATCTCTTTATTCATTTTAGGAAGAATAAACTCTAACAGATTGGAAAGCCTGTGGAAAAAAAGCACCATTCCCTCTATAGGTTATTGCTCTTCTTCATGCTCATTTTGAATCTAGAGCTAGATGGTTCCCTGTGTTACTTAAAATTGTGACCTTTAGATCTCATGATAACATCATTCAAAGCAAGAGTAAAAGAAGAATCTGTATTTAAGAAGGATCTTACTCTTAGCAGTTATTTTACTATCTTAAAAAGAAAATAATTGTTTTCTAGCTTGTCAGAGGTGTTAATTGGAAACTGTATATTTAAATTATTATTGGCACGCATTAGTGTGGTACATCTGGTAGAAAAAAGATGATATCATTCTTAGCCATTTCTGTAGCACAATTTTTTCCTAATTAATCTGTCATTAATCTCAATAACTAAAGAGATGGTGCTCATACCAACAAAAAGGAATCTTGGTTGCTACCCTGGAGAAGTTGTTTTTTCCTTTACAAGATCTTTTTTACTTAATATCAACACTAGCATAAAATTTAGTTGCATGCCACCTAAGTATGTGTAACCAGCTGTGAATGTATTTTTTTAGTATAGTGCATGAAAAAGTTTTCCCTTTTCTTGAGCCATAGGTGTTAATTGGTATCTTTGTATCTTGCTAATTAAGTTCTAGCAACACCTTTTCCTTCTTCCTTGCTCTGAATTTAATGAGATCCCTTGTATTAATTTATTATATAATTAGATAAAATACACCCCAAAAAAAGTTTTTTAGAGGAGCTTTGAACAAGGAGGCTTAACAGTTTTTAGAGAGAAAACATACAGTACACAAATAATCAATATCAAATGCTGTTCATGAATAATTTTATTATATTAACATACAAATGTTACTAATTGTGCAGGTGTGTACTTCACTGTCAGCCTGATGAGTTAAGCTATCCTTTGGTTCTGTGAAGTAGGGCAGGGGTATATAACTAAAATTACCTTAAAAAGAACAAGCTGGTCTTTTAGACTTTTAAGAATATAGGGTTGGAAGGGCCTGGTATGTTGTCTAGTCCATTCACTGACCTAGGACAGGACCAACTGTATCGTGTCATCCAAGACAAATTTTTCGAAATCACTTTTGAAGAGTTCAGTTATGGAAATACTACAGCCTCTACAGGCAATTTACCTTAGTGTTTTACTATCCCTAAAGTTTGGTTGTTTTTTTTTTTTTTTCTGGAGTCAAACTCAATCCCTTAATTAATTTAAGTTAACTACTACTTGCCCTGTCCAATACGCAATAAAGAACTAATTATGTCCTTTCTTCTTTCAATAGTGTTTTACATACCTAAACCGTGCTTGATAGCCTTCTCTCATTTTCTTTTTTTATGTTAAACCATATGTTTACTTCAATTTTCTGATAGATTGTTTTCAAACCCTCTAATCATTCTTCTCTAGTCTGTCCAAAATTAATCTTTTTTGATGTATCTACAAAATATTAAAGCAAATTTTTTTATCCTTTGTAAACAGCTTCCCATGTTTTCCTCCCACATAATTTGCTTTTCTAACAACATTATTCCCTTGTTCCTGCTCATACTGTTGGCCATTTGTTTCTTTTCTACAAAACCACTTCCTAATGAGTTGTTCCCCATATTGCATTCAAAATTGTAGTGTACTCACAAAGTGTGCTTGTTTATTCTGACCGTCACCTTTTTTAATTTTTTTTGTAGTCTAAGTCATTCCTCTATTTTATCAAGATCATTCTGAGATTAAATCCACCCCTGGAATACATTCTTAGTCCCTCTTAGCTCTGTATTAGCTGTATACCATCTGTAAGTTTAATAAAGTCATTTACTGTACCATCACTCAGGAGAAACTACTTGTAGATCTCCTTTTTGTGCCATTCTTCCAGTTTGGTAGCAAACTGTATTGAGACAGTTAGACTCGATGATCTTAAGGGTCTTTTCCAACCTAAACAATTCTATGAAAGGATTCCAAGACAGTAGTTAGAAACAATGACCATACAGGTTTTTATCCACGTCAAAAGTGTTCCATCAGTATTATGTTACTGTTCCCTCCCAGCCTTGCCATGGAAATATTGTGTAAGATGTTATCAAAGACATGATGGGCCTGTTACTTTTTTCTTCACTGAAAAGGCCTGCTATCTGCTGTCAAATAAAAATATGATAGTTTAACATTGTTTTTTCTTTTAGGAAATTGCATTTGCCACACTGCCCATTGTTTTTGAGGTTCACAAATAGCTTAGCTTTTGATTATTGGTAATATTGAAGATTACTGATTTATAATTATTTGTTCTTAATGTCTTACATTTTGAAGATTGTAATTGTGTTTGCCTTTTTCCAAGATGTCTTGACCATTTTTCATGAAGAAAAGATTGTTTTAAACATATTTAAGAATGGCAACAATCAAACTTAGGAGTAACAGCCAATTGTAAAACTTCCCTTTCTTTTCAGCAAACTCTAGCTTCTAAGATCATAACCTCCTAGTGATTTGAATTGTGTTAGCCATCTGCAATACATTAAGCTGTTCTAATGAAGACTGATGGAAAATGGAAATTAAAGACTTGTGTCTTTTGTCTATTGAAAAGAAAATATAACAGCAATTCATCTTTTGGTTAATAATGATATATTTATAAAAAGCTACTTTTTATCTCTTTAATATTACTTGCATTTTTTTTTATGTTTTGAATTTTTTGTTGTTTTTCTCCCTCGTTATCTGCACTGTTCCTTTTGTTTCTGCTTTGTATATATTTCCTTGTTCTTTTTCAGACCAATAAAGAGTTCATTATTTAATCAACAGGTGTCTTATTATTAATTATTTTTGAGGAATATATGTGTTTTTTCTTCTATTAAAGTATTTTGCTTCCCTGCAAATCTCTGGTGCTCTGTAAAACCGTCAACTCAGATTATTATTATTTTTTCGTTCTGATGTTCAAATTTCTTAACTTTTTGAATATCATGGAAGATATTCTTATTTCATGTTCATTCTGTTGATGTATCTTTTTTTCATTTAAGTGTTCACAAATAGAATTTCTTTTTTCTAATTGCTTTTAATGTTCTGTATATTAAAAAAAATCAGAAACATCTTATTACTAAGTCAGTCATTCAAAGAATTTACTGGGTCAAGTATCTGCGTTTGCTACATTCAGAGATCCCTCAGGAATGATTAGTTACAATCTCTTGCAAGTCTTATGCTTTTGATGAATTTGTTAGTTATTCACAATGATAGTAACTAGTTTTATGGGGAGGATACCTATATTCTTTCCACATTAATTATTATTTGTGAACCTCCAAGATGCCTGACTTCCTCTATATTCAGAAAACCTATGTAGAAACATATTGTATCTTTCATAGGTTTTATCCTGTTAATGTTGTAGTATATTCTGACTACAATCCTATTATTTATCCCATCAACCCTCTCTTCTGGTTTTCACTCATCTGAAACATTGTTCATTCTGTTAATATAAACAGACATCCTGATAAATGCATTGGTTTAAATGGAAATTTTCAAGTAAAATTTAAAATTGGACAAATCTACCAAACCGTGTTATTAGTACAAATTCATGATATGCAAGATGAAGCAAAAATCTACTGTACAGTTCAGTCCTTTGAAAGTGATGTCTAATAAACTTTCTGAGCATATCTGTGAGTCTTAGACAAATACCTCAGATATGGGTTTTATGAGCTTATAGTTAACATACCCATGGTTTGGTTCACCTCACTTTAAGATAAAATGTATGACTACATTCACTAGCTTTTGGCTGATTCAGACTGTTTCTTTTTAGGACTGAGTATCAGATACTCTTCAAGTCATAATATTCATGCATAAAGTTATCTACTGCTCAGCCTCAGTGACAGGTTCCCAGGCACTGCTCTCCCTCTTCCATTTTTTCCCATACTTTCTAAGCATGAACATGCATTATCTAAGTCTTGATTAAAAAAAACAGCATAACATTGTTATTTCCGTCATTAAAAAAAAACTTAAACAAAACACCAAAAACCAAAAACCAAAAAACCCAAAAGTTACAATTGGCTATCTCATAAAGTCTGGTTTTCTATGGCCTTATGACTATTTCTCAGTACTTCATGCCATCAGAGAGTTTCTTATTCTTCCTCACTAGTTCCTGAGGAAATACTATCTAAAAGAGACCAAAGTCTACTGGAAAGTTCGAATTTGCAAATATGCTCAGTGGCCAGCTTCACTAAACAGAAAGGTATAAAGGTTGGGTTCTACCTGACCTCCCTTCAGTGACCCACCCATTTAGGTTCTTCTTTCTATAATCAAAAAATGTGCAGAAATTCAATTATTTCTAAGGCCTTATGAAGTGTGTTCAAAATGGGTAAATGAACCGACAAGTTACTGAAGGGTCTATAGAATCACAGAGTCATAGAGCAGTTTGAGTAGGAAGGGAGCTGCGAAGATCAGCTAGCTCCAATCCTCGCTAACATGGGCAGGGACACCTTCTACTAGACCAGGTTGCTCAAAGCCCCATCCAGCTTGGCCTTGAACACTGCCAGGGATGGGGCATCCACAGCTTCTCTGGGCAACTTGTTCCAGTGTCTCACTATCCGCACAGTGAAGAATTTCTTCCTTATAGGTAATTTAAATCTACCTCCTTTCAATTTAAAGCCATTATTTTTTCTCCTATCACTACATGTTCTTGTAAAAAGTCCCTCCCCAGCTTTTTGGTAGGCCCCCTGTAGGTACTGGAAGGCCTCTGTAAATGTCTCCAGAGCCTTCTCTTCTCCAGGCTGAACAACCACAACTCTCTCAGCCTGTCTTCACAGGAGAGGTGCTCCAGCCCTCTGATCATCTTTGTGCCCTTCTTTTGGACTCACTGCAATAGGTCGATGTCCTTCTGTTGGGGCCCCCAGAGCTGAAATCAGGACTCCAGGTGGGGTCTCACAAGAGCAGAGCAGAGGACAATGACCTCCTTTGACCTGCTGGCCATGTTTCTTTTGATGCAGCCCAGGGTTTGGTTGGTTTTATGGGCTGCAAAGGTACATTGCTGGGACATGTTGAACTTTTTGTCCACCAGTGCTCCTAAATCTTTCTCCCTGTGACTGATCTCAATCCATTCCCCACCCAGCCTGTATTTGTGCTTGAGATTGCCCCAACCCATGTGTAGAACCTTTCACCTGGCCTGGTTGAAATTCATGAGGTTCACACAGGCTCACCCCTGAAGCCTGTCCCTCTGGATGGCATTCCTTCCCTCCAGCATGTTGACCACACTACAGAGTCTGGTGTCATCAGCAAACTTGCTAAAGGTGCACTCAATCCCCTGGATAGATAGCATGACCACATAGTGTTCCTCTCCTTAGGAAATGAGGCAAAAATAAAGATTTCTTTCTTCTCCCACTCCATAAAAAACTTTTTAGAAATTTATGCAGTGACAAGGAGCAGTGAAATGGTTTTTAAGGCATTGCTCTTTATTTTCCTCTATCTGTTACTGCTTATTAGTTTTGGCTTTATTTATTGATGTATTTGTTTATTTATAAACAAGCTGTTAGGGAACAATCTGTTTCTAGGCATCTTGGGTTGCTGTCTGGGTTTGTAACTTAACGTAGAATTTAAAGATTGAACCCTATACAGGTCTTGACGAACATTTGGCCTCCTTTGTTGTCCTTTAGGTTGGACTACTTCCTAGAATTTTCCTAAATCTTATTTGCTTCAGGCTTTCCTTTTATAAACATTTGCAATTCCTGTAAGTATCATCTCCCAACTGACTCTTTCACATATGTTCCACATTATGGGCTACACACTGGCAAAAAAAATTGTCCACTTTTCTTAGCTTTTTTGTCTCATACTTTCTAAATTTTCCACATTGAAATGTAACATTTGAATGTTACTTTTTTAGTATCTTTACAGTCTATGTGGATAGTAGCAGCCCAGCTTAATACGCTCTGGTTGATTTCTTAAATGTAGGAACTAGTCTACCTATTGTCTGGCAAGTGGTTTATGCTACAATTGACATATTGGTGAGTTAAGTATACAATTTCCTCACATGTTCACTTGCAATTTCTTTCTCCAGTCTTTGTGACTGATATATGTTTCCATTTAGTTTCAGGCTTTTAATGCAAATTTCTTTAACAGGAAGTGGCAGAAATTTTTGGTTTAGTGCTCAGGCTAGAAGTGCTACTGCTTTCTTACATATGACTGCCTCAGTATTAGTGCATTCTGCATCAGAATTTAAATGCAAAAAAAAAAAAAAGTTGGAAGTTAAGATTCATATTCTTTTCACTAAATAAAATAACAACAGGTAATTAGCTCAGGTTTTAAAGTGTTTTGCTCTACCCCAGCTCACTGGAGATAGATAGAAACCTAGTAACTTGTGGATGGGTTAAACTTATACTTAGGTTTTGAGTCTTTGAGTCTTAGTTTCTGTCATTTATTTATGTTTTTCTTGTTTATAGCTTCACCTTTGCAAAAGGTTTGCATGCTTTGCCTGGATTGAACAACTGCACCTACAGCTATTCCCATGAATTTTTGTTCTACAGACAAAAAAGACCATGATGCAGGGCTCTGAGATTCATTTGTATTATTCCCACAACTTCCTTCCCCTTCCTACTCCCTTCCTACACTCTTACTCTTTCTGTTCTGATTAAGTTTCTGATTTATTCTAACAAATCATTTTTCTTAACATCTGTCCTGGTTTCAGCTGGGATAGAGTTAATTTTCTTCTTAGTAGCTGGTGCAGTGCTGTGTTTTGGATTTGGTGTGAAAACAATTTTGATAGCACACTGATGTTTTTGGTTGTTGCTGGATAATGTTTGTATCAAGTCAAGGACTTTTTAGTTTCTCGACCCCTGCCAGTGAGAGGGCTGGAGGGGCACAGGAAACTGGGAGGGGACACAGCCAGGACAGGTGGCCCAAACTAGCCAAAGGGATATTCCATACCATATGACATTGTGTTGAGTATATACACTACGGGAAGAAGAAGGAAGGGAGAGACATTTGGTATTATGGCATTTGTCTTCCCAATTAACCGTTATGTGTGACGGAGCCCAGCTTCCCTGGGGATGGCCAAACACCTGCCTGCCCATGGGAAGTAGTGAATGAATTACTTGCTTTGCTTTACTTGTGTGTGCAGTTTTTGCTTTACCTACTAAATTGTTCTTATCTCAACCCCTGAGTTTTACATTTCTTTCTGATTCTCTCCCCTATCCCTCTGGGTGAGGGGGAGTGAGAGAGGGGCTGCGCGGTACTTGGCTACCAGCCAGGGTTAAACCACATCAACATCTTAGTTAACTTGCAGATCAAGTCCTTTCCTTTGGTGTTCATGACTCATATTTACCAACTTCAGAAGGATCCTTCAGATAATTCAGTTTCCATTTTCTGCTGAAATTCTACAGGACTTTATTCTTGGTTCATCTCCCTTTCTTTATGCGAAACATAAATTTAACTACTGCAGCTTTATGCTACATCTAACTTTTCAAAATGGTAAAACTGCAGCCTTTCTGACATCCTGGTTGGTCAAGCTCAGCATGGATAAGGTTTAATTCCCCACCATCCCACTGGTGTCTGTTCTAGACAGTCAATTGCCTACTCAGCAGGAAACTGCTAATACTAGAAAATTATCATGTCATCTCTTAGGAACATGCTAAAGATATCAAAGCCATCAGGCCTGACAAAGTAATACTGGGCTGCTTAACTAATCCATCTCAGAATGTTTGTCTGCACCTTCACCCATACTCCTGACTGCAAAAGTTTGACATGTATAATATGCTGAAAGAAACAGGTTTGATTTGTTGTTCTGCTTCAGCTGCTGCAATCGTGCAGAGATACTCTATAGATATTTATCTCCAGATGGGTTTGATTACATTGTTTGCTTTCTTGGGTTTGCTTCTTCCTGTTTATTGTCCCTCCTTTCACCTCCTTTTCCTGCCCTAATCCCAGTTGCCTCTAATTACTTTTGGTTTTTTTAACCTCATGAAGTTAAACAAGGTCAAGCACAAGGTCCTGCATGAGTTAGGGAAATCCTCAGTATCTATACAGATGCTGAATGAGGGATGAATGGATTGACAGCAGGCTTGTGGAGAAGGACTTGGAGATACTGGTGGATTAAAAATTGGACATGAGCTGGCAATGTGTACTTACAGCCCAGAAAGCCAACCATATCCTGGGCTGCATAAAGAGAAGTGCGGCCAGCAGATTGAAGGAGGTGGTTCTCCTCCTCTACTCTGTTGAGCTCTGTTGAGTTTCCACCTGAACTACTATCCAGCTCTGAGGTCCCCAGTGCAAGAAAGACATGGACCTGTTGGAGTGAGTCCCAGGAAGGATCATGATAATGGTCAGAGGGCTGGAATCCCCTTCCTATGAAGAAAGGCTGAGTGAGTTGGGGTTGTTCAACCTGGAGAAAGGAAAGCTCAGAAGAGAGCTTATTGCAGCCTTTCAATATACAAAGAGGGCATATAAGAAGGATGGAGAAAGAAATTTTTTCCAGGACCTGTAGTGATAGGACAAGGGGTAACGGTCTTAAACTGAAAGATGGCATGTTTAGATTAGATATAAGGAAGAATGATGAAGGTTATGGAGTGGTGAGACACAGACTGACCAGAGAAGTTGTGGATGACCCATCCCTGGAAGTGTTCAAGCTCAGGTTGGATGAGGTTTTGAGGAACCTGATCAAGAGGAAGATGCCCTGCCCATGGCAGAAGAGGCTGAACTAGTTGATCTTTAAAGGTCTCTCCCAACCCAAACTGTTCTATGATGATTCTGTGATCCTATGTTGGTCTTGGCTTTGCATATCCGTAGTAAAATTAGGTGGTTTTGATACTGTTACTTTGCAATATTGGCCTTCTATATTATTACTAATATGGTTCCTCAGGTTACTGCTGGCCTTAAAAGATTTTGCTCTCCAAAAGGTTTACCAGTTCTCCTACATCCTCCCACCTTACCCCCACCCCACACCCCCAAACTATGTACAATGTTGAGTCTTTTCTCAAGTAATCCCCCCTACCTACCCATGATATCCAGCTTTTCCTCATGATACAATCCCTTACCTCTGGCAGCTTTTTAGAATCATAGAATCATTTAGTTAACCTTTAAGATCATAGAGTCCAAGCATAAACCTAACACTGCCAAGTCCCACTAAACCATGTGACACCTACCAACCAGTTCATGTTCCGTAGTTCCTCACATCCTGCTCCACAGTGTAACCCAAGGCCAGGAGTGGGACAGCAGGCTGGTAATTTGTCTACAGCCCCAATATACTTGTGACTTATGTTTGCTGTACCATAAGCTCGAAAAAACAGCTTCATGACCACTACTCCTCCTGAGGTATCTCTTCCCACAGATGTTGCTGTGTTTACCTTTCCTATTCCCTCAGCAGTAGAAGGTGCAAACCCCCTCACCATAAGTCAGGCCTTAGTTCTGTGACATGTCCAGTTCTGCCTGTATATAACATCACAGAGGGATTGTGCATCTACTTGTAGCATCAGTGTTTATTATTTGCACTAGCCTCAAATCTTAACCTTCTTGCCCATTTGGTTTGGGTTTGTTTTTTGTTTTTTTTTTTTTTTTATTATTTTTGACCGCAGAGCTAAACTCTAAGCCTATAATTTTCCTAGGTTATGTGAAAAAAAAAGTTAGGTTCTTTCAATCCTTGTTTGAAAATACCACCTTTCCTGTGCTTGAAAACTAATGATGTTTATCAAAGCCCCAAAACATCAGCTTGACATGGTCAGTGCCGTATTCAAGGCTTACACAAATGCTGCATAAATCCATACTACTTTGTTTGATTCAGAAAGCCGGCCTTTGACTCATCAAACAAAGACTGAGCCTCATTGTTCATATTTTCTAAAGCATTGTCATTTTCTTTATACTTATGATGCTTTCTATTGACTTCTAGCTGCTCAAATATGGCCAGACTATTTGATTTTAAAGTTGTCTCCCAAAGTGTCAGTCTGTATGAAGCATTATGTTTAAGATACCTGAATGCACTAGAGCCCTGTGGAGTCTGTCATTTATTAATAAAATGCTGATAAGATACCTAAACTTTTTGCAGCAAATGAACTATAATTTCAAAACAGAAAAATGTATTTCTAAAAAATACCACCACCAATTCCCCAAAACAAAACACCCCCCCCCCAAAAAAACCCAAAACCAAACCCAAACTACCCAACAACTCAACAAAACCACACAATCACACAAAACCACAGTTTCAGCCTGCCCTCAAGAATAGCCTATTGAAATAAAAGATAAGGTTGGAACCTTACCAATAGGGGTTTAAAGTCTTACAATTTGTCTTTTTTATGTGGCTTGTTTTTTTTTTTTTTTTTATTCTCATTGTATTCTTTGTCATAGAACTGCAGAAATTTTGTAACATTTTCAGTTTTCACTAAAGTATGAAGATTGCTTTGAAAGTAGTTTAATTTTGCACAATTTTTATCATTTAAGTATTTTTTAAATGAAAATGGATTTATTCTGAGACACTTTTGAAGATACTTTTCCACTATTTTGTAGAGAATTAGAACATGATAGATTAGGCTTCAGAAATGCAAAATCTTACTCTAATGATGACAAGATGACAAGTGACAAGAACAAATACTGGTAGCTGAATGAATTCACTAGCAGCATAATTGTAAGAAAACCATGAGAATAGAAGGGTGCATCATACTTACAAGGTAGATATCAGTTATACTAGGAAATATCCTAAATTTATTTTCTATTACCTCTTAGGACAGTTTGAATGTGTACTTAGATTTCTACAGGTACTGCTTTGATTTTTGGTGTTTTGGTGTTGGGTTTTTTTGTGGTTTTTTTTTTTTGGTTTTTTTTTTTTGTTTTTTAACAATATAAGTCCTGATTATGCAATCATGTACAATTGCAGATGGTCTTGTAAACCTCCACAGGATTAGCCATGTGAATATGTGCTGTTTGGCCTGGATGTGTATGAAATAACAATGTAAGGGAAGGTTCTAGTGATATTTTCACCAAGGCAATATGTACATGGAAGCAGTATTTACACCTAAAGACACAGAATTTAAGTGTTTTCACATACGCTTTATATGTATGCTTGTTATGCTACAGGACAGTGTGAATCATGACAGGAATGCTATTTTGAAGCACAAAATTTTTGTTATCTTTATATTTTTGTAACTATATAGGTAACTGCAGTTACTATTTACAATTTGGTAATTTTTATGCTTCATATTTCCAATAATTAGCATTATATAACACAGTGAAAGTGATAATTCTAAGATTTATTTGCACAGTTACCTACTATGATAGTTTAAGAACCTGCATGCATGTTACAAATTCTGTTTGATACTGAAAACTTTGCATATTCATCCATGCTACCTTGCAAAATTAATTTTGAATCCTTGTTTTAGTTTAGTTTACCTCAATATTGGACTAAAACAAAAATTATATAAATAAAGAAAGAAGAGAGATAAATCTTACAGTAGAAGAGGAAGAAATGAGTAAAGTAAGAATTATGGGCTTTGACTGAAGGATTTTGATTAAGTAGAGCAAAAAAGAAATTCAGGCAGAAGCATAATCACAAGGCTGTATTATTGCACTGCTTCACATGCAAACAAAATTGCATGATTAAAGTTGTAGAAGTGAAAATGTATAATTTAGTATGGAAATCCGTTTATTTCCCCTATCTCTTATTGGGGGTGTGGGTGGTGGGGAGGTTATGGTGTTTATGAAGGTGGACAGCATGATATTATTTGAGTAGCAAGGTTATTGATATCAGGGCTGGGTACCCATTATGCTTCACAGCCATCTTATTGAGCATCACTTACTTTTTAGATTTGTTATTGCTTCATTACCTCAGTTTCTCTCACAAGTTTCTGTCCCATCAGTTGTTTATTTTTCTTCCTGACAAGATGTTTCTCTTCATTCTGTCTCTTGCTCATCATGTTTCTTTCTGCTTTTTTAATGTATCTTGTTTATAATAACATGTCATTCTGTCCCTAAATTTTCATTTCCTCGAGATCTCTTTCCTCCAAGCTCTTTAGAAAATCTTTAAAGTCCAACTTTCTCTTTATATCAGCTCCAGGCATGGTGAAAAATTAGAAAGTAGTTGTTACTTTTACTCTGTTCCTTCTTTGTTTACGGTAGCTGAAGAACATTTTACTAGATGAAGACTAATTTCAGTCCTATGGCCAGGGCTAATATACAATAGCAGTAATTTTGATTAAGGATAAGAATCTGTGAACTTTCAGATGGAAAAGTTTTAGCAAGAGACTTGTAAAAATCTTTCAGCGTCAAGAATAAATAAATACTGCCATAACACTTGTTAGTGTTTTGTGACTTTTTTTATTTCCATCCTTGACTAGAACACAGATCTCTTACTAAACAAATCTATTGAGGCATGTTAGATGATGGATACAATTTGCATGGTTTTGTGACCAATTCAGACAAAAAACCCCCAAACATATAATATTTTATTATAATAGAAATACTTCATGGAAATATTCCTTTATGTTAAATATCTGACAGAATTTGAAAAGTAAAAAATTAAATGGGTTTTGGTCTAAATTTTTCCTTTTTAGAAGATTTTAGGTTGTATTTGGATTATATGCAGTCTGAAATATTTTGTTACTTTCATTCTTTCATTTATCATTAAATACTTAAGAATTTTAATGTCAATTATTTATTTATTTATTTTAAATTTTGTCCTTTTGGGAGAAACAAACAAAAAAAATTAATGAATTTGAATTTTGCAGATTTCAAGCAACTGTACAATTGCAAACTCAGAGATATAGATTTGGCTCAGTATAGCAGTTTGTTTAATCCCCTCTCCTTCCCCCCTTTTTTAAAAAAAACTACTTTGATAATGAAGCTGGTACATAGTCCTTAGTTATCATGAATGTTTCTCCTTCTACCATTTTATTTGTCTCCCTATATAGACGCTGATCCTCAGCTGAAATGTTGTCATGTATTGTTTATTTCCTTCATCTCCCCAGTTCAATAGTCAATAAATCACAAGGGAATGACACCTTTGCATTCAAATCTTTAATAACCAGAATGTATTTTCTGATAATTATACAGTAGGTGTTTTTCAGAGAGTTACTCTTCCGCATCTGTGTATTGGAATTTAATTGTTTAGGTTTTACTATACTTTGCACAACATATCACAACAGGAATAAGTACTTCATTCTAATGACCACTTATGGTATTGGGTATTCAGTCATGGCTTATCAGACTTTTTCATCTTCTAGTGTAACCAGTGTTACAACCAAGAAGTAGATGGTACTATACTATTACCTGAAATATCTGATGCTTATTTCAGAAGACACTTTAAACCTAAACAGACATGAATAAATATTTGAAGATGAGTTATTATTTGTGGCTGTGAAAAAAAAGAAATACAGTGCTCCCTTAACACTAAATTATTTTTAATAATTCAGTCTCTTCTGTTCTCCTGGCCACAAGAAAATAAGGAACACAACCCAAAGCCCACACTTTTTTTTTTTTTAAATATAAAAATGTTTATATTATGTGTCTGCATATTCTACCTACCAAGTGTTACCTGAAATTAACTTATTACACTGTGTCTATCCTCTAGGGACAGCCAGCAGGCAGTTATGCATTTTTTTAAAGTGTGGAAATATACCTCTCAGTTTCTCATAGGACTACATGGAGTTTTTATTGTCCCTAGGAAGATACTACAGAACAAAAAGTCCAGTACTGGATTTGCCCAGGAGAAGCTTTCCTCCTATAGGCATGCATTAGTCTGGTTTGATGCAGTGAACCTGTGTCCCACAATTGGAAAGCAGCAGTGGTGGTATGAGCCTGCGACATTACCAATAAACCACACAATGCTGCCTCATCCAGCTCCACCCCTGAACCTAATTGAGTTTTTAGACCGTTAGCGACTGTCATGAGTAGATGCTTTTGAAAATATTACTTTGAGATGGTTAGCCTCTATGCTATTGCAATGTTCATGATATATTATTACATTATTGCAATGGTCCTTGAATAACTGCTGATAGAAATGAGATCTGAAATAGTGTCCTTTTCACTGGTGATGCATTTTGATTCCCTGAAAATTTGTACTGGGATGTTCTGTGAAGTGTGGTATACAAAGCAAGCTATTGAAATTTTGGTTACTAAATCCTTCTTTTCGTCTTTACATTGTGCACCAGGATTGTGTACCTTAGAAGGGAAAGTATTACTGAAAGTTTACCAGGTTAGATGAAGGGGATTTGTCTGAACTGAACAGTTCTACAGACTTTGGGGAACCATACCTCTGTTGATGCATGTATGAAGGTATAGATGTTTTAGAGCAAAGACCAAACAAAAGCTTCTTGTTTGATTTCTTTTTTTTTTTTTTTCCTTTGCCCAAGTGAAGGTTTTGACAAAATACTGTTCTTGTTTTCCCTTTCCCCCAGCTTCTTGGGGCTATTCAATTCTTTTCCAAATGGTTTCATGGGCAGCAGTAGAAATTCTTCCTATATTGCTTGTATCCTGTCTTGCAAAAATATTCAGGTATGATGATTTTGCCTTTGAGATAAAGCACCCTAAAACATGCCCACTAACTATTATCCTACCTGATCAACAGTCCTTATAGTTAGGTAGTCCAATGCCTCCTTTGGTGATGTGGAATCATAAAAATCCTCTAACCTCCTCCCATGCCACCCCCCACCCCTCACCCCCCACCTTTGCACAAGTTCAGAAAAAGCTGCCTTTCTGAAAGTAAGAAGTGAAGGAGTAGAAGCCTGTTGCTCTAGCTGGATGCACAATGTATTAAATAACTTATTAGCTACTCCCCTGGTGAGCCATGTGACTTTCTCTTAATATCTGCCAAATAGATGTCATGCAGCAGCCATTTAAGCATAAAACCCAATAAAGAAAAGAAATTAAAAAATAATTTCCCGTTACCCTCAACATCCCATTTTACTTTTGGATAAGTTTACCTCTCTTTCTTTCTTTTTTTATTTATTTTATGTCAGGATGGTTGTATAAACAACATTTGTGCCAATTAAGCTAAGATTTAGTCCTATCCCATCTGGTACTTCACCATCTAGCATCTCAAGCACTGTCTTGGGAGAGGTGGGATATGGTTGGGAGGAGTGAGAGATGATGGTGGGTCTAGCACTTGCTAGATAGATAATTTTAATTCCTAATTTACTGCCAGGAATAGAGAAGTCACAGTTATTTCTGAATAAACAGAAAATAAAAGAAATAGCAGTATCTGGGAATAAAAAAAAACCAACAAACCAAAACCATACTAAAACCGAGCTTTATTTTTTGTTGCTGTTCTTTGTTTGGTTTGTTTGAAAGAATACACATATTCATCTTCAGCACAAAAATTTGTTGTAGAGTAGCTGAAGGGAATTCAGTTATTGTTGTCTAAATTTCACACCTCTAAAAGTTCTAAGAAATACTTTATCTTCAGTGGTGGATTTTGTTTTTTGTTTGTTTTTTTTTTTTTTTACTGGCACACTTCTCGGAACATGTTATAGCTTTGCAACTCCTATAGCCATATACAATCTATTTTATATCCTGTACAGGAAATTTCTCTAAAAATATGTAAAATTAAGAAATTTTAACTGGTACTTTGCTCTATACCTGCAAACAGAGGAAGAAAGTGAATTTGGGGAAAGGTATGTCATTTTACTTGAAGGCATCTCAGGCATGGGAGAATTTGAGCAGGGTCAGGTAGCAAAACCGCAAGACATGGAAGGTCTCCAGCAGGTGAACTTGCTGTGTATAGCCAGCATGGAAGAAGGTATTCCTGGGAGTCCCTCATGGCCTAAGGATCATGAAAGATGATGGGCCATACTATTGGGGGTATTACTTAGAATTGCTTGTTATAAATAACGAGAGTTCACATTAGGGAAACAGACATAAACTAAGGTAAGTTCCCAAAAAGCATTGTAACCACAGAATTGCTCAGAATCAGAGATCCCTGGTAAAGAACCAAGACTTTCCCTATTCCCTGCCCCCCTTCCCCCCCCCCCCCCCCCCCAGCCCCCCACACTTTTGCCTTGATCTCATAGGGAAAAAGATCAGAAAGAGCACTAAAAACTTTACACTTGCATACACATTCAGTTTTATTGCTACTGCTGCTCATGCTCTGTGAGTGAAGAGAATGAAATAAGGAACTACCTACCAAAACAGCATGGGATAAACAAGCTGTACTGTTGAGCAAGTTTATCCTCAGCTTCAGACACAGCAAATTACAGTACTGGATTTAAAAGTGTTTGTACCACATGATCCCTAAATAACAATGATAAGCTAAAGCTTTGTTATTTAATATTATGTATAACCTTACCCCTTCCAATGCATTCGTTAGTGTATAAACATAGCGATTATGTCCCAAACATTTGCTGTGATGTTTGATGCTTTAATTTTAAATTGGACACTAATCTTACATGAATTAATCCCCAGATTCTTCTGGTTTTTTATAGATGTTTTAATAAATGAAAAATACTAATAATACATAGAAATTGTCCCCCATTAGGATAGAATTGATTAGGAACATTATCAAAAAAATATGTTCATTCTGCAGGGATACGTGTTACTAGTCACTAGAGGCAAATTTCCAATGAATGCAAATATGTTGGCTTTCTAGCAGATACTAGCACCTGCACAATGAAAGCTTCCCACTAGGTTATGGGGTTGTTTTTTGTTAACAGCCAGGGTTTTTTTTTTATTTGTTTCTATTATGTACTTTGCATTTTGGGACTTGTTTTTATTTTCTGCTCATTCACAACTTAAAGCTTCAATGAAAATCACATTGACGATTCTTATTTTTCAATTTTACTCAGGCACTTGGACTTCTCATTATACTAGGTCAAACAATGGAAACGATATTCTAAGTCTGTATTTAAATGGTCTGAATTACACTTCTGAAAGCTATTGGATTTTCTTTTTAAAAAATATATTTTACTTGTAACTTTTGAACTGAATGCAAATTATGGTGTTTCATGTTTATCTAGAAGCAATGCTCACCTGGAAACAAGAAGAAGTAATTTTTCCATAGGTCTGAGTTGGCAGTGACGAAGTCATAGGTGTTTCTTCAGGTTAAAATGTTATTAAGACTATGTGGGGGTGGGGAATGAAACAGGTATGATAACTGATGAAAATGCCTTCACTTTTACTTGAAATGACTCAAACTAATGAAGGTTTTTATGAATATGGAACTTCATTTAGTATCCACACATTTCTGGGACTGATTGTGTTTTATATGGGAATTTCCAGTGAAGAGTGGAAAGCATTCTTTCTAAAAAGACTGGAAACTGAGGATGAAGAATAATTTCTTACAATAGGGACATCATATTTCCAGCTTTAACTTTCCCAAAACTCCTTGAGTTTATTTATAGTACATTTATTTAGACTTCAGTTAAAACTTGTATATCTGGATAAAGTAGTAAAGTTTGACAGTCATTAATAGAGCTGTTTGAATGTGTTCTCACCAGCAGCCCTGTGTGAAGTTTGATTGTTTTCCATGCTTTCAAAACATATTAACAAAGAAAGCTGAACTGGCAATCTTGTATATTCTGTTTTTGAGGAACCTGGCAGAAATAGGAATTTTGGTGTTCTGAGTGGTATGAATAACTCTGCACATCTCTGGAAGGTAATTTAGCATGAATGAATTCTTTGCCTTGATATTTATGAGTGCAGCTGTAGGCCATAACCTAAAGTCTGGAATAAATTTTCTGTGAAAGTGAAATACAACAAGAGTTTTATGAGTCCCAGCTCATATAAAGTGTTTGCAAAATTAGAATGATTAAAGGATGATAAAGCACCAGGCTCAGATAAATTGTTATGTGGCATGTTTGGGGGAATAGAAAAGTCAGTGGCAGGTATTTTTGATAACTGACTGAAGATAATGAAGTAACAGAGATGTCTAAATGTGATTCTTTCTAAAAGTTTAAGAATGGATCTATGAAAGATTCAAAACTACTGACCTGAAAAGCATAAAATAATTAGAAGAATTGTTTGAATGGAACACATGAGATAGATAGGATTATGAGCCATTTAAAAGAATGGCATATAATTCATAAGGGACATGAGTAATTTGCTTGATTTCTTTTAATACTATACATTTACCAAATTTTTGTGAACAAAGAGGTAGTTGTGAAAATAATTATTGTGGATTTCAGAAACATTTTTCATATGTCATTATACAAAAGTGCATTTCTATACTGGCACTCTCAGTGTTTTGGCATGAGAACTACAGGAAAGGGATTCTGTGCAATAGCTAAATCTGGGCCAGGGTTACTAGTCATCAGCTCTCCTTTTTATATGGAAAAATAGGAACTTGGCACCTGAAGTAGCATGAAAGGTGGCTCCCCAAATACTTCTAAGATTGCACGTTCATTTAAAATTTCCAGTCACAATTTGTCAGCTTTACTATACATTATGACATAAAATCAGAGAATGTTTTTAGTTAAACTTAGTTTTATTCTCAGATAGGGTATTCTGTATGAGTGTCCTGATTGGAGTCTTTTGCTACATATATATTACTAAATTAAAAAGGTTAAAGGCTCATTCTCTTGCCTTGATTGTAGGTATTGCAGCACATTTCCTCTGCATTCACATAAACTGTCTCCTTTCCCCAAGCAAAATGGCAACCATAAAGCTATCTAGGAATAGAATCCAGAATTTCCATGGAATTTCAATGCATAGATTATTAAACAAGGGGTACTCATTCGATCAGGGTATACATGTGAATGGAAGACAGGAAAGGAGCACTGAATAGGCATTACTGTTTATATCAGGATATTCTATAAAAGACATTATTAATATTACCCGTGAGGTTATGTTCTCAGAAGCCAGTATTACTAGTACAGAATTCCTCACAACTGGGTATGTCAATTTCATTGCACTTAGATTTCTAGAAATATCTGATTCATATTAAAAATTCTAAAAAAATATTAAAGGTTTAAACTTAATTTTAAAACAAGATATTATATAATTGAACTAATACTGTTGTTCTTCTTCAGACAATACATGTACTCATTAGCTGTATGAGTGCATTTTGACTGTAGCATTGTAGTGACACAAGTATTTTTATATGTGTCAGTTCTTGTTTCAGTGATAGTTAAAATACAGTAGAAAATAATAATAAAAGAGTAAACCAGGTGTATATATATACACATGCTGTGACTGGAGAACATGCATTTCTAACGATTAGAAAGATCCAGTCTAACCTTGATGACTGGGGAAGAAGGAGGAGGATTGGGAATTCAATGAGGTATGTCAAATCCTATTAGTCTACATAATTTCCCCTTGCTGAATTCTGACAAGGCAGAACTGTTAATGAAACTAAGCAAATATTCATAGTAAATAATTAATTAAATTCATTTTTTATAACTATGTCAGCAAACAAATATTTTCTTTCACAAAATTTATTTTCCTTAAAAACCTATAGCTTATTACTCAATATTCAAGTGTTGTTGCTCAGTAATGATTAGTCAAATAAAAGATAATGTGTCAGCTGTTACTTCATTGGGTAAGTGTAATTCAAGTTTATGACAAGAGTATTTTAAAAAAATAAATGTCATATTTGATTTTCTGGTGACATCCTACAAATAACATGCCATTAAATCATGAAAAACATCTAGGGGAAGTAATAGAGTTTTGTTCAAATAATTAAAATTATACACTGAAATCCATATCTTACAATAATTCACTCTCTGCTTTATTTAAACACGGTAATTTTAGTCTTTAATGAGTTTACTGTGGTCCTTATCATACAAAGTTAGCATTTCAATACATTCTGTCCTTTTGTCAGAGCATTTCCTTACAGTTTTATTGTACTTCCCACATATTCCCTTTGAAAGGAGAAAAGAATTTCCTACCATTTAAGTGTAGTGACAGATTAAGTTTAATAATTCCACTTCTTGCTTGTGCCATATTCCTACAGCAAGCAGATATGCCATGGTGGTAGGTTATATTTGACAACTCTTACTCTCAGCTGAAATTTGTCTCTTGAAATTCAAGAACTCTGTCATTTGACCCCACAGTGATCTGTTATTCATATATTTGCTGACAATCCGTGAATAAACATTAGGTGGGGGAACCAGCATTATGGTTTTGTTACCTGCTACAGTTTCATTTCATTTCAGTTTGGAGTTTTCTTCCCTTCAAAGGGTACTGAAAGATATTTGCCAGTGAGGGCGTGGTAAGAGATCAAGAGCCGAGACACCTGATCCTGAATGAAGTGGAAACAAATTGATACCAGCAAGGAGCAGAGATAGAAACTAGCTGCGAAACAAGAGGTCATGGTCTGAGGTTAAAGAGGGCAGTAGCTGAGAGGTAACTCAAACAGACTGTCTTTATACGAAGAAAAATTCAAATATAGAGCAAAGCAGTGAGAAACTCTAAAAAAAGCAACTGCATCCGTGAATTGAGGAGAAGAAAAAAGGCATATTCCATCAATGGAATCAAGTCAAGAGGAAAGCCAGTGTCTAATCAAATTGTTCAGATCAGAGTTAAGGCTCAGAATCAATCATAAGAGAGAGAAAAAACAAAATTAACTACAAAAAAAATTACTCTACCTCATTCTTTCAGGTGTAATCTGGATGACTTGCATGCTTTACTTTTAGTGTTAATGGTTTTGTTGTGTTAGGGTTTTTTAAGACGAGAATTTCTCCTACTCAGTTTAGATACATTTTTAGACTACACTGCATTTCAGGTTGAATTTTAACTTCTGCCTGTTTATACGTGTTACAAGTTTGAATTTAGGAACAGTCTTCCATCTACACAACCTGTTTCAACAATAGTTTCTTAGCTTTATTGTAAGGTTTCATGCTCTAGCTGGAAGCTCATGCCTTATCATGTAGTCTGTGGACAAGCAGTGATGCTCAGAAGACAAGAAACATTGAATCACACAGAAATGTTAGGTGTAATAGGTGGGATATTAGCTCTTAGCATTTTCTGTTGATTCCCTGTAATTCGATGAAAGCATACTTCTACACAAAATGAAGGTAGTTATGAATTCTCTGCATTGATTTTGTATGGCATTTAGGAACTGTTCAAGACAAGGTGAAATCTTCTCTGACTTCTCAGTAGTTGTTGACCAATATTTCTATAAAACAAAGCCTAGACTGTGTACTGGGATTAGACAGAAAATGACCCCTATTTCCCCAGAAAAGTTTTTACACATTGCACATAAATTAATGACCATTCAACTTTCTTAAACGTTCTTTAACATTTTACTAGAATCACTATGATCAAGACACTAGATGGGTGGAATATAGCTGCAAATGAAGGAAAGAAGAAAGAATGTGTAAACTGAAATATGTGATACAACAATTAAATTATTGTAATTCATACAGTTATGATACAAGAACAGAAGTAGAACAGATAGATAAGTTGATATTTAATATTCCTTTCCAATGTTGTGACACACTGGCCAAAAATCAGTGAGAAAACTCTCAATGTTTATCTCAATGTTTAATGTTATCTGTAATACCACTGTAAATGTTACTTTAGTACTACCAGGGCTAACACTGTAATCATAATGCTGCTGGAGTTCTGGTGTAAGAAGAGTTACTTTTAAAGCTAACATGTAACATGTTAACATCTCCTTATAGTAGAGTATAAATTGACTCATCTACCTGGTTTGTGTCTCTTGTTCTGCATGATTACAGGATACTGAGCACTGAATCTAAGTGCAATATAGTATTTTTTTTACCTTCTTCCTGAACTATCTTCCCCTCAGGAAATCAGTAAAAGAAAATAGAATGGGCATTTGTGGTACTGGAGATGCATTTAACTAGAAGTGAAGATAAAATGTCTAAAACTCCTTGGACAGCTACTTCAGGGTCCAAGTAAGAAGTAAAAGGAGAATCTCCTAAATAACTAGAAACCTTCATTTGAACAAAGACTCGTAGGAAAAAGGGGTTGAAGAAAACAAAAATTGCTGTGAGAAGAAAGAGTTAGCGCTAAAAAAATATTCCCCTTTTTCACTTAAAATAATTACCTTCAAGTAATTACATTCCTGTAATGTAGCTATGGTTAAGAGCTGAGAGACTCACATTTGATATACGGAAAAAGCATTTCCATGTCAAACCTTGAACAGTTTATCCTTCTCTATATTTATCTCAGATTCATCAGATGGAAACGGTAAAGAAATCTCCAGCTGAGAAAAAAGTCAAACCAATTATTAGAAATTTTCATTAGCGAAATCAAGGCATTTGATTTGCTGTTAGGTAATTTGTTGGGTTTTTTTCCTGTTTGTATATAAAACTTCATAGTGCTTGTATTTAGAATTCATGTCCTTTCTCATACTAGAAGTATTTTAGTCATGAATAACTTTTCAAAATTCAGTTTCCCATTTGACAAGTTTGAGTTATCCAATCACAGACAAAAATAACATCATATAATGCAGAGGACCAATCAAGCGCAGAGAATGGTGAATCAACAATATTCTGTGAAAAGAGTGGATACTTCAATATCAACACAAAAATTTGTTAGCATAATATATGCAGTGATTATTTTTTTTTTAATAAAACCTGATATGATTCAAGATGCTTTGAGAGGAACGAAAGATTAAAGCAAATATAAGCATATTGCTCTGCTTTTTAGGTTTGAATTGAAGGAATTATCATATATCTCATTTCTGATGTTTTGTTTCAGGAGAATGTGACTAACTATATGAACATCATTGTGGAATGAAAGTACCACAGTACTTATTACTCAGGCAAAATAAATTTGCATAGAAGTAAAGACAGTAAGATCATAAGGGAGTTTCTCACTTAGCTTGGGGTTCCCATTGAATATGCATTCTTACTTCCACTGGTTGTTTTTAATTCATTTCTCTGTGAATTAATTTTATTCCTCTGAATTTTCTATATTCATCCAGCTCTTCATTTTGATGCCTACTCAGTCCTTCTCTTAAGCATAGAATCATAGAAAATCATAGAATCATAGAATCATTTAGTCTGGAAAAGATCTTTAAGATCATTAAGTCCCACTGCTAACTCAGCACTGCAAAGTCTGCCACTAAACTGTGTCCCTAAGTGCCACATCTACATGTCTCTTAAATAGCTCCATGGACAGAGACTCAGCTACTACCCTGGACAACGTGTTCCAACGCTTGACAATCCTTTTGGTGAAGACATTTTTCCTAATATCCAATCTAAACCTCTCCCAGCACAACCTGGAGGACATTTCTTTTTTGTCCTATCACTTGGGAGAAGAGACTGACATGCACCTCACTACAATGTTCTTTCAGGTAGTTGTAGAGAGCAGTAAGGTCTCCCCTGAGCCTTTGTTTTTCCAAACTAAACAACCCCAGTTTCCCCAGTTACTCCTCAGAAGACATTCTCTAGACCCTTCACCAGCTTTGTTGCCCTTCTCTGGACATGTCCCAGCACCTCTACATCCCTGTGGAAGTGAGAGGCCCAAACCTGAACGCAGGGTTTGAGATGCAGCCCCACCAGTGCTGAGTGCAGGGGGACAATCACTGCCCTGGCCCTGCTGGCCACACTGTTTCTGACACAAGCCAGGATGCTGTTGGCCTTCTTGGCCACCTTGACACACTGCTGGCTCATATTCAGCCAGCTGTTGACCAACACCCCCAGGTCCTTCCCCACCAGGCAGCTTTCCAGCCACTCTTCCCCAAACCTGTAGTGCTGCGTGGGGGGTTGTTGTGACGCAAGTGCAGGACCCAGCACTGACCCTTGTTGAACCTCACACAATTGTCCTCAGCCCATCAGTCCAGGCTGTTCAGATCCCTCTGGAGAGCCTTTCTACCCTCAAGCAGATCAACACTCCCCCGTCAACTAATTAACTAACTAACTAACTAACTAAAAGACCTCTGAGAAAAAATATATGTGAAGCAAAAAAAAAAAAAAAAAAATATTCTGCTCTTACTGAGTAATATATGAGATATTTTCCTCATGTCACAATTTGACTTCTGGCATGTGAAACTCTTATAAAGACACAACGATGAAATATTACATTTCTTAAGTTTTTAAGCAAGAACATAATATGGACTTTATATGAACTCAATGTTTTAGGTTTGCATTATGATAACAATAACTAACTAAAAAAATCCTGTTGCTTTCCATCAAGTAGTTGTATACTTTTGTTGTCTACACATGGGTGTCTACACATGGGGTATTGCTATTTATTATTAATTATTGCATAATTAATAGTACATGTGAAGGAAGGCGGTAGGCATGTTTGAGAGTGAAACAGGTTATAAGAAATATTTTTTTAATTTAACTTTTGACTTTAATCTCTTCAGTGATTAAAAACAAATCTCTGCATATTTCTGTAAATGAGGATATTAAGCTAAATAAATGAACTATAAAGTGTGTTAGCAAAAAACTTTGTTCATTGAATTGAATGGGTAAAATAAATCTAATGTACATTAACAAATGATGGCTTTATGGCTCATTTTCTAATGTCTGAATTAGAAAGTGAAGCAACTATCAATTGCCTGCCCCTCTGGTGAACAAGATCCACAGAACTTGTACATTTAATGCTTGGCAGACTTACCCTTCATCATGACCCAGAATGTGTCCTGAAGTCCCAGGAAGAAAGCTAAGATGTCTCTGCCCTTGACCCCTAGCCCTCAACATTTATTTTCAAAAAGCTGAGTATCATTCAACAGAGTTGGTGGGAAACGTAAGATTTCCGTGTGAGGGAACTGACAGTGCTGCTGAACCGAACGTAACGTTCAGCATGAGATCAATAACTCAAGGTCTCCTTCTGAATGGGATTTCTTTTCTTTTGTGCATGTAAGGGGAGCCTGGGGCTGAGCTAGTTACTGCGTCGGAGTGATTGAATGCAGAAGAATGAATAAGCAGTAAAACAGAGCTGGCCTGCCCTCCCCCTTCCCCACTCCCTCTTCTCTTTTCCTTTCTTCGCTTTGCTTTTTGCTTTGTTTCAGGCCCAGTGTGAGGAGAGGGGGAGAGGGACAGGTTCAGTTTAGACTGCCGATGTGCCCTGGTGTGTTTTCAGCTGATGCAGCTCATGATAAGTGGGGTTGGTGTGCCCAGGGTGCCTACCTGCCTGCAGGGCTCCCACACACCAAGCTGACCTACTACCCTGGGGAGGCCAGCACTCCAACCTGTGAGCAGCCTGAGGGGACAAGTTAGAGGTTTTACCTTTCTTCTGGACACTCGCTCAGCATATGATGCTGACCTGAATACCTCCTTAGCCTAGAAATTAGTATTTTATACTAGGGAGGCAAAATAGTGGCCAGTCTAGAACTTAAAATTTCCTACTGCAACTTTTATACAGGCTTTTGATGTCTGAGTAGATGTAACTTATATGACAAAGGAGATACAATAGAAGCAAATATAGTAGGACAGGGTTACCATATGCTTCCTAATACTGTCTATTTTCTCATTTGTTAGTGTATGTCCTCTTTAATTTACATTGATGATAAGCATGCAATGGGTGCAAGTAGACAGGAGTACCTATGCTTCTTCAACCTCAAGATGCCAAAGCACATAAAGATATTTCTGAACTTCACACAGGATATCACTGATGTAGCATAGCATGATCTTCTTAAGGTATCACAGTATTTCTGTAACAGGGATGCTAGTGTGTTTCAGATTGTTCATATGTGTTGAATGCATATTCCATGCATGAATGAATGTTCCATGACTTTCAAGTGGGATTTTACATTTTTCTCAGCTTTATCTGATTTTAATTTGACTAAACAGTTAATTAAACAGAAAAATATATTTGAATATAGCCTGGGATTATAAACATTGCTAACAGCACCTTTTATTTTACCACCACTTGGAGTATTCATCGTTAGCATTTTTTAAAAATGTCCATCCTAACATTACCACCTAATCCCACAATAAACAGATTGACCTCTGCTGTACAGAAAAGGGTTTGGTTTTCTTCTTCCTTTGCCACTGCTTTTACTAATTCTGACTCTGCATAATAGAAGGGGCAAAGGAAGAGAGCTCTTTGACATCATATCTCTTTGCTCAGCAGGCTTTCTTAAGCTTGCCCAATTAGTTAATTAAAAACATTTGACATTAGCCACAGAGTAATGGTCACCTAAACATATTGCTTGGTTACTAGTTTATATGCTTGAAGCTTAAAGTACCAGGACTTTTAAGATGGAAAACAACCTCTTGGTATCACTATCTGTAAGTCTCAAGTGTCTATTATTTTTTGGTTTTGTTCTGTAATAGTTACATTTTTAAAAAGAGCTGTACAATACACTGAAATTTAGTGAAAGGTGATTGGTCTTGCATTCTGTTTTTTGAGCAAATTTGGAACACTGCCAGGTTTGGTATATTTTTATTTTTATTTTTATTTTTATTTTTAATTTGGAAGTAAAAATCCCCCAAATATATTTTTTTCATAAGAAAAAAATAGTAAAATACAATTATAAGACTTATAAAACCACTCAAAATAAATAACTAATACTGATGTTTTAAAAGAGTTGAATGCATTTTTTGCCCTCTTTTCTTTTTCTTTTTTTTTTTTATACAGTGAAGGAAGGTAGCATTGAAAAAGACCAGAACTAGCAAAGTTATTTCTTTTTATTTCAAAAATATATAAAGTTACACATGGAAGGGAGAAATCAGTATATTGATTGTTCAAGATCTAGAGAAAGGTCTTTTACAGAATCCCTACCTCAGCTTCATTCTTTTAGGGGAGAAGGTGAAATAACATAATAATAAATATTTGAGAAAAATTAAAACTTTTTTAAGATACATTATGTTCATAAAATTATGTTTGCATGATTAATTACTCCCCTCTCTTCTCTTTTGGTACCAAACCCTTAAAAAAAAAACCCAAAAGCAAGCAAACCGCGCCCCCCCCCCCCCCCCCCCCCCCAAACCAATGCGAAATGCATTTAACTCTTTCAATGACCAAAATCTAACTAATGGAAAAAAGATCTTAGGAGACTGTCTGCAGAACAGATAAAGGATATTTCTTTTATTATAACTGAGGGAAAAGTTTGCAGTACTTCAGGGAGGGATAGGGAAAATCTCATTAATGTAAAATACATATTCCAAAATAGTCTATAAAAGGCAGATGTAAAGTTTGGATATCTAGATTCTTCCACAAAACACACCTGAGGGCTTGCATGATTTAATTTATTTACTTTAGTCATTCTCTTTACAGAGCTTCCAAGGATGAACAAATCATTAGCAATATCCAGTCAGCAGAGACTACATCTTCTATTCTGAACCTAAGCAGAATATCACAGCTGGTATGTGGCAGAGAGAGCAGAGGAGGGGAGTGCTGAAATGGCCGGGTCACTTCATTTACTGCACGTTCACTTTGAGGGCAGCAGAAGTTACAAACGTGCAAGCCATAACCTGATTAATACAAGGGAACCCAGAAAGAAGATGATGAGAGGGCAGAACTCCTTCAACTTAATTTTAGAAAGGACCTCTTAACCCTTTGGTTGGTGCTAATCATGTTTAGCAACAAAGCTGAGGTCTAGACTTCAGCACTTCATTCCAAAATAATGATGGACTTCACAGTCCTCATTTTTCCTTTTTTTTTTTTTTTTTTTTTCTATCCACTTTATAAAAGCAGGGGTACTTTTTGTTTGGTTGTTTTTTTGTTGTTGGGGTCTTTTTGTGGTTGGGGTTTTTTTTGCTTGCTTGTTTGTTTGTTTGTTTTTTAAAGAGGAGAGAAAATAGACACCTATTGCAGTTAAATAAATAAATAAATAAATATTAGATTTTCATTGCACTTAATCAGTCTTCTTATCAACAAACCCAGACTAAGCAATTTTACCAAATGGATTTATTATATATTATATGAAGCAAGCAAACAAAAGCCCTACAGAATATCAATGGGTAGAATTGTTTCCAGGAAACACAAAAGGTTTGATTTTTTGGATGAAGTTTCATGTAGGTTTTTTTTCTGGTACCTTATCCCAATATTCTGAGAAGGAAAAGGTTATTAAACAGGTATCATTTTAGAAAATCCACCTAAACATGCAAATAAACGGTTCCCTTACAGAACAAATCCTGGGGAAAGAATTAGCAGGAATTACTGTTTGGGTTGGTCTGCTACTTGTTTTGTATGCATAACTGTTTATCAGCTGGCAGAAATCAATAGTGCCGTTTTCACACTGAGAAGGAAAGGAAATGGGGTCAAAACTTTTCCTTATGGGTGGTGTAATATAGATTAAGTATTGTACCTGTGTGTCTCCAGTGTATCCCTGAAAAATACAATTTGGCATAGAATTTCAAAAATATATTTATACATGCATTCACAGTGGATTAATTTATGTTACATTCCTCTTCCTGAATTTGTTGTAAAAGTTATTCTAGCTTATCATAAATACCAATTTGGGCTAAAATAAAGTAATTTATGTTTTATATTTAATTTTATTTAACACTCTTATTTAACTGAAACCAAGACAGCCTGGCTTCCTTTGTCTAGAGTGCCTTTCTTTTGACCTCAGTAAGGATACAGCAGATATGAAGAAATACTACCTGTCCCACAGGTGAAAGAAATGTCCCAAAGGAGAGTCTATATAGTGTAGTCACTGTGTCATGTAGCATTAAGCTGTTGTGTTCATTGAAAATACTAATTCAGTAAAGAATGTTTAAAAGTCACTCTGTATCTCAAAGGAATTAAATGGGGCACTTCTCAAATTGCTAGAATGAAAATAAAATGCTTTTTGAAGGTGTATTAATTTTTGGCATTAGGTTATGTACTTTTAACGTTATTTTCCTGTGACTTTTGCATGAAATAATCAGGTGACTACATTGTCAGCTGTTTTAATTATTCTTTTTTTTTTAAAAAAAAATCATGAATACCCTGGTTTTAAATAGGTGTTCACCTTGAGATCAAAGCTGGTTGGATATTTATTTGTCTGTCAAGTACTTGATGTGGACAGCTGCATTTCCCACTATGGTGTACTCGTTGCAGTATGATCACGGCATCTGAATTACATTGTTGGCTCACAGGCATTCTTAGGTATGGTATATATTTTTCAGATAATGATCTGTGTTTAAGTACTGTTTACAACACACTACTCTCTATCATTACATTATATCAAATGTCAGGGAAACTATTTTTTACAGAATGAACACTTGTATGGTTGGCAAGGATGGCTGCATTACAAAGATTTTTGCAAAGCCTGTTGAAATCTGTTCTTGGGGCTGAGGTTATGGCCTTCACAGTGCTGTAAAAGGACATATTCCGTTGCTGAGGACGATTGCTTTGAAGTCTCTTACTCCATAAGAGGAAAGAGTGCCTTGTCAGAAGCACTGAGACAATGGGACCATGAGAAATAGCATGTCTCTCAGTTTTATTTTAGTGCTACAGTGAAAGATTTGCATGGCAAGCGTGGTGAACTAACTTCAAGTCATGTTCATTTTCCTGCCTCTAAAACTTAAATCATTTCAGTAATGCATTAACATTAAAAACATAACTCAACCTCAAGTTAGGAATGTTTTCCTTCCTCTATTCTAATCTGTAGTTTTATCTGCACAGAAGGTTGAAATGCAGTTGCCACAATCGCATTTAAAATTTTCTTTGTAGTTGTACTTTGCTCTATAGCACTTTGTTAATACCACTTTTGTTATGAAGATTTTTGCTAGGCAGTGAGCAAGTTTTTGGAAAGCTGTGCAAACTCTTTTCACTATAGTCCTCACTAATTACAATTGAATATAAATTTGGAAGCATGGAGCAAACACTCTTACTTAAAAAACCATAATAAATTATAATTACCCTCTTGATACAAATTCCTGATCTGTTCTACTGAAATTAATGCAAGAAATTAATTGCTTAAGTTGCACTTCTGGTTTACATGGATGCAGTGGAAGCGGTTTGAGGTATTTTTAACACGTGTGTGCACACACACATATTTATCTCTATATGTACGTATGTAAGTAGTCTCACTAAATTCCACATCAAATTAATTCTGAATCTAAATCAAGGAATTACACTAAAGACCTATAAGAATACAAAGAAACACATGATGTATAAATGACAAACTGAAGTCAAATTTGCCTTGGGTAAGATATTTTTTTCCATCTTCTGCTAGTCACCAAAGCTAAGTGTCTGCTTCACTTCTGCTCCTGAAAGGTTTCCTGAAAAGCAAACAGTACATATTGGGGTCTCATTTGTAGATGGATTATTATTATTAGATAAAACATCACTTTCTTTAAGAATTATCGTTTCCCAGAATGTAAGTGTGTGTGTGTGTATGTATATGGGCATTTTAAACCTCAAAATGTAAGTGTATTTTCTAGATATGTTCATGCTAGTAGGTGCTATACTAAATCTAAATACCAGTAATAGTATCTTAATGTTTATACTGTGAGGTATTCTGTTCACCAAATCACATAGTAAAAGGGCTTAAGGAGAATTTTTTATGAAGACTTCCCCAGTCAGCAATGACAGTTCATTTTTTCATGATCAGGTGTACTTCTACCTTTATTTATTTTTCCGTTTTTGAACTTATGAAGGACCTAGGCCTAAGGACTTTAGCAAATCTTGTAAGAAGCTTAGAAGGAAGACAATTCTGAAGGAAGTTAAATGCAGCTGTGCTGGAAGATCAGTTGAATACCTTTGACAAAATGAGATTATATCAATCTAAATAGTTTAAGGGTTATAGAGTATTATCCAGATCCATTACGTATTTTCAGTGTCCTTTGTGGATACTATTTATGCCTTAAATTAGAAAAAGCAGCATTGTAATTTATCCACATAATATTTATCCAATATTATATATCTATTTAGGAGTGCAGGTTATTCTGCAGAAATACATCAAAGTCTTCAGTGTAGCACAGAAGTAAGAAAGAAGGATAAAGACCCTAGACCAGAACAACTTAGTGGTATGGTCCTTAAACAAGAAGTGTCCATGCATCTTTTTGAAACTTTCCAATTATATGGACGTATTTACAATTAAGTGGACGTATTTACAATTAAGAAGTTAGTTTGGGTTTTTTGTCTTTTTTTTTTTTTTAAAGATTCACATTTCTATTATTGCTTTTACTTTTTAAAAACATAACATTCTTTGTCTGTTTACTAGTATAAAAATTTAAATGTTTTATTTTAACTCAACACTCATGAGCTCTCATAGACAAAATTGAAATTCAGAAATTAAAAACATTATATTTTCTGTTTCTAAGGCATTGTTCAAACTTTCTTAGATTTAGTGGACTTCATATGCAAGCTAATGGATTTTATGTCAAGATACAGCATTAGTACTTTTTTTTTTTTTAGTAGAAATTTAGTGTGTTGATCCATTCTATGTTTATAACACCACATCAAAGGCATTATATTTATTCTTCATCTTATCTTTTACACAATGTAAAAGAACTCTGTTAAACTTTCAGTTGTACAGAATGTAAGCCTTACCCAATAAGACATTTTTTCTTCTGTCTTCCTTTATTTTCATGGCCGATGTGTTGCCTTTGAAAAGGTTAAAGAAACATTGTCATTAATATTCATAGGATATTTTTCCCCTATCATGTGATCCAGACCAGCACAGAAAATCATGTCCACCCAAACCTTACAGCTGGAATTACTCCAGAGTTCTTGAAACCTGAAATGATTTACCAACCAAGAATGACTGTCTCCAGAATTATGTCAGGTAAATCATTCCCCAGGCTCTTTGATTCTTCATCGTAAGCTGATCCTGTTTAGAAATAGTTGAAGTCTTAGTCTGATTTATGTAACATTATTGGTAGTGCATGCCAGATCCTCTTCACATTTTACAGACCCATCTTTGGCAAAATGGAGTGTTTGCAAAAATGTATTTGACAAAATCAGTTACGGTAAACATCATGATTTGACAAAGAGCTAGCTTACTCTGAAAGGTTTAGAGCCTCCAGATAGATACAAATAAGATAAGAAAAAGCAGACACATGTTAAATCATCCAACAGCAAAGGGGATACTTTATGGAAATGAACTCACAAGATAATAATTTGAATTTGACAAGGTGATAATTAAAGTCCCTAGACAGAATCTTTCCACATCTGTATGCCTTTCAGTGAAGTTGGTTAGCATATTAGCTACTCTTGGAGAATACTAAAAAATATTCATGGGATGTTAAACTGCATATTGTTATTCATTTCAATTTGTATAATAAATGTAACAAAATGCAATGCATACAGTATTAATCTCTATTATAGACTTATTTTAAAGCACACTGATACCATACTAGACTCTCAGATGCCAGTTGTATCCAGAGAAATTCAGAAGATTTAATATTAATTAATCTTTCTGGCAAGAACAACATGGTGATAAATTTCTTTTGAATATGAAATACTGAGGCCAAGACCTTTTCAATGCAGGAGCCGGAACTACTTTATATTGTAGTTACTGAATAATGGCTATCGATAGGTACTTTTACTGGAAATACTTTAATAGCAACTGGCTTTGTGGAAAGTCTTTGAAGCTTATGTCTGTAATAAAAGGTTTGTTGTTAACTGGTGATAGCTTTTTGGACCAACTTTAAACAAATAGTGCCCAAAAAACTATTGGTGGATTGTCAAAAATGCAGTACTCTCTCCCTTGGAATTACTCTGTCAATGGGAAGGCATTTAACAAGCTTCTAGAAATGACATGATTTTTTTAATTTAAAAAAAAAGAAGCAGTAGCTTTCAATGTAAACACTACACATCTAAGTTCTCTAGCAGATTCAGACGTCATTTACATTTTAGCTTGTGTTAAGTGTACATTTTGTACATTTGTAACTCTTCTGCTTTTCCACACTTCTGTGGAGTGGTCTCAGGCTGCTGCAGCCGGCTTCACTGCAGCTGAAACAGTAGAGGAATATATGTTAAGGAGCTCACCTCGTTCACTCCAGCTGCAGATGGGCATTTGGGCCCCTGGGGCTGGCTGAGAGCTGCTGCAAAGTAAAAACACTTCAAGTTACCTATGCTGTAATCATCAGGTCCTCGGCACCAACTGGTCTGCTCTGCAAATCTGCTTCTAATGGTCTACATTAGTTTTTTTCTGTAGACTTAGTCTCAGTATGATAGATAAGAGAGGAGTGCATGCACATTAAAAAACAACTACCAGAAGCACTGTGGGAGCCTTCAAGTCTGGGAAAAATACTGGCAGCACAACCTGGAGAGAGATGGAACCTTTTGCCACTTAAAGTAACGATTTAGTGTGAAGAGCTCAAAACACTGGGAGAGCAAAGGATTAGCAAATCTGCATAGGAGTGACTGTCATCTCTGAGTCAATGGAGTGAAAGACATAAAATCCACTGTGTTATGAAAGCGCTGTAAATGCCTACATGACCAATAGGGATGCATTTAATTTTCTTTTTTTTTCCTTTTCTTTTCTTTTTTTTTTTTTTATTTTGTGTCCCTAAATGAAGGAAAACTTTGCTTTGACATAGCTTTTCTCTTAAGCTGACATTAGTCTGTCATCTTTTATCAGTAGCAACATAATTATCATATAGCCAAGATTTTATGACTCATTTTGCAATGCGACATGTTTTTGTTAACATTTAATGCTGTAACTTAGCACATGGTATTCATATTTTGTGTAGTGATTTCCATGCATTATGATTTTCTCATTTAACTGTGCCAAAACTTATTTACAACTTGGAATATTTCTTCCTGACACTTTTATTCTTCTTTTCCAGTCTTCATATCATCACATTGCTATCTGTAGAGAACATGGATGTTACATTTAGAAAAAAGGCCAATTTTTTTGCAACTTGATAGATTTTCCTCCATCTCTCTTTTTTCTTTTAGCTCCCAATCTTTCATTTAAAATAAAACAATACAAACATTAAGTTGTGTAAATGCAGGTCAGTAATTGGTGAAGTACTAAATGTCATTTAGGGTTGCATTTGTTATAGTTTCCAAAAACTTACAACACATGCAGTACTTCTTGATCTTGACAGATTTAATTCCAAGCAGTGCAAAAGCACATGTAAACTCTCCATGACTTAGAAAACACCGATCTGATAATAGCCTTTTTTCGCCATTAACTGCTACACAATTTTCCCCACAGGTCATAAAAATACAGTTTATAAAGGGTTAAAATTCAGAGGAAATAAATATTTTTCAATACATTAGAATCATAAAATATGCATTCATACATGCATTCATATGTACATATTCTGTAAGGGAAATCTATGTCCATTAAATCTACTTTCTACCAGCAAAAGAACTTTAGCATTGTATTAAGTTAATATACGTACCCTTTTTGCATCAGTTTTTCTTGGTTTAAATTACAAAAATATGAAAAGGGGAATGAGGTTTCCTGCTTTATCTCAATTCAGCAATCACCACTCTACTTCCTAACTCCTAAATTACATTACAGAGTGCATTTCCAGCTGCTTTTGACCTAGCTGTGAAGGAGCTGAATTAAGTCTCCAATGCTGAGTCCCACCTGGTGATAGAACATGTTGTTGCTTTTTTAGATGTATGATGCTTCTTTATAATATTTGGGGGTGGGGGAGGGAGTGGAGAATGCCCTATCCTGGGTTTAAATCTTGTCACTGTCATACAATATTTAATACAAAGGTGCAATCATCAGAGAAAAAACATATCAATTGCAAAAAATGCATTTTCTAGAAATTTAGAGCAATGTGTTTCTCAGAGAATTTTGCTTTCTGAGTTTTATGTTAACAATAAATAAGAGAGAAAAATATTATGCTCAAATATCCCAAAGTATAGAATTTAATTACTTGATGCTGAAAATCACTAAAACAGGATCAATAGAACAGTGACCTACATGGTAGATCACAGAGGGGGAAAAATGTCTTTTGAAACATATGTATATACATATATCTACACACATACACATATATATACACATATATCTACACATACACACTGGTATACTTTACTGATAGGTGCCACACAGAATATCATCTGGTGTAATGTGAAAAATTTGTCATTTCTAGTTTTGTTACTGTTTTTATGAGAGAGCTCTCATTAAAATTGCAAAACTTAACACTTTCATTTACGTTATTTCAAAACTTACCCAACACTGACAGGCAAGACATCCCATTTAAATAAAAAAAAATAAAATTGCAAAACATTAACCTTTTCAAGGAAGGAAAAAACCAACTCAATAGGATTGAAATATAGTACCTGTGAAAAAATAGAGTAAACCAGAAAAATGTTAAAGAGAGACAACTTGAAAATATTTTTTGTTGAAATTGCTTTTAAGCCACAGACTTTCAACCAGACGCAGTTTAGGACCTTCTTGATTCATCTAGTATGTTAAATGATTCTCAAGATATATTCTTGGGGTTTTATTTTTGTTTGGGCACAGCAGATGGTTAAATGTGGCCTTAAAATTACAGGGTTAAAAATAGTCCACAACCTCTTAAGGCTGTCTCTTGCAGCCAGGAAGTCTTGTTTGATCGTTTTGGGAAACCTTAAATGCATGTAAAGTTCATTTAATGGTGGCAAAGGTGGTAAGACCCAGACCTGTAAGCAAAGGCTAGTCTGAGCTGTCTTAGTGGCCATTACTTGCTTTATACTTCCATTGGATCTCACAAATAAGTGAAAGTGACTAATATTTTCCTTAATCTGAACCTCAGCTTGTAATGTTTGCAGCATTGCCTGTCAGACACATTTAGATTAATGGGTTCAACAGTAAAGGTCAGCAATAAGCCTGAGGGTACACTGAAAATCCTGACAGTAAAATTTGCCAGGTTGGACTTCTGGAGATGGCCTGCTATCAGTTACTGACCAGTAGCCCATAGATAACAGGAACAGTAAGTCTTCACCACAAAACCCAGCTTATTTGATAAGAAAATTGACATTCCAGCCCTTCCAGACAGCCCAACATGCTCAGTGATTTCTGGGCATACCTTGAAAATGTATGGGACTGCTCTTACTTACACAGAGATCTGTGTGTGCGTGCATGCATGTGTGTGTATGTGTGTCTGTCTGTCTCCCTCTCTTTTCTCCCCAGCACAGCGCCTTGCTAGTGTCAGTGGAACAACTACTGCCCTAAAGCATTCTTTTAGCAGAAGTGAAGCAGCTTACATCTATTCTTTGGGGTGTTGACTTAAAACAAGGGGGTGAAAAATGAAGCTTAATTTAATGTCCAGTGGTATTCTGAGGAAAAGAACAATAGCTGTTGTTTATGAAACTGTGTGGAAAAAAGCAGAAAGTTGGGATTTTTGGAAAGTGCAAGTGGGGAGAGGGTAAGCTGAAAATGTTCGAGGAAACAGAACAGAAATAATTCTATGCTGTTTATCTAACTTCTTAAAATTTTCTATTTTTTTTCCCCTGAAAAAACAAACTCACATTTTTATCAATTTGTTTTTCTTTTCTGACATGTTCCCTGTTGTTTATTTGTAACACAACTTACTTAAAGCACTAACTTTGAATGGAGGGTGGTAGCACCTCAGGTTTACCTGAGGGAAAAAGAAATACAGCAGAATACAGTAATCGTATGCAGAACACTTCTGGCTGCTCTGAACATGTTTAGGACTTTTAGATGCAGAATTCAGAAGCAGGGAACCACTGGTGAGAAAAGCAGTTGGATGTAGTCAACTTGGGATTCAAAGATAAATCATTCAAGAGCAAGGTCTTTACAGCCACACTGTGAATTCAGGACCTCCCAGCCCCTCCTTCACCACCCGCAGGAAGATTTTAAGTGGGACTAGAAGTTTACAGTAGGATGAGAAGACAAAAAGTCACCCTGTTCAGGGCAGCTCAGCGCAAGCCAGGCACAAACACATTGTCTTTTTCTTCACAGCTGCGAGATTGCAACCCCGATGTCTGCCTTCCCCTCCTCTGGCTCCCGTCAGCGACTGATCACTTTCACCTGCAGCATCCAGGAATTTACTCATTTCTAGTGATGAAAAGGTTTATTTTTTTCAGTAATAACCTAGGAAGCTCAGCTGCCTGCTTCTGCATTCACATGAATATTGACTCGGCTGGGAAGCCTTCCTCTGGAGTTGGTTGTGTTTTGTAATTAAAGAGTGTGTTAAGAGAGCCAGCATTGTATCTACAATGTTGAAGGTAGTTATAAGAAATATGTACACAGAAGAAGAAAATAGATGAGTTAATAAGATTAAAACTGCATTCAGTTAGTAGCAAACAATCCACTTCAAAGCACTATCTCAGTTACGACAGCCACAGACAAAAAATAGCAGGAGAGGGCTGTAAATCAGGTTCCCTGCTTTGTAAAACTCACTCCAGCCTGAGGGCCTGCAGAGACAGAGCGTTGTGCAGGCAGTGCAGCCCGGGAAATAGTGCCGTACTGGTCTCTGAAAATGGGATAAACCACGCCTTTCCAAGCTGAGGCAAAGAAAAGTTTTGTAAATGCCAATAAACATAATATACTGGCAATTACTTGGCAATCAATTAATTTGCATATGTAATCCCGACCACTTAGATGTATAACTTTGCACTGGATTTGCCAATGTTAAGTTACTTTAAAGCAAGACGAAATTACAAACCTCAGAACAGTTGGTTTTCCCTTGGAAGTTTCTGGAAAGTATTCCCTGTGGATGACAATCAAGCCTTACAAGAACAGATAAAGGATCTCACCAACTGAGTTTTATAGCACATAGAGATAATAAATCATTGAATATATTAGGGAGTCTGAGATTTTCTTCCTCATATATTTGTCGCTGACAATGCTCATTTGCAAAAACTATTTTTCATTATTTCTGTCAATTCCAAACATTAGGGAAATAAGCTTTGAAAATTATCAGAAAGCTTTATTTTGACATTTTTATTGAAAATGTCAAGTTTTATAGTTCAAAATTATTTTGTTTGGAAATTAAGCTAATTGTAGTTGTAAAAGGTTGACATCTATTGAATCTTAATTTTTAGGTTTTTCATTTTAAAACTTCCCCCCACCCCCTGCCCCTGAATCTTTGAACCTTTTGTCTGAAATCTGGTTTGAGAATGTTCTCAATATCTTAAGCGTAGCCAGTGAAGTTACAAACAATCCATCTCATTCTCCAAACCATCATAACTTCAACCCCTTTTAATGTCTGTGTATAGTACCTGAGTAAGATCAGGTGCCAAATGAAAAAATAAACAACTTGGGTAATAACTATTACAGTAATAGATTGGAATTCCCCTTTTACTTTGTTCATTTAAATTCTATAGAAAGAGCAGTCGAAGTACTGCTTATGTAAAGCAATATGGTATCTGATTCCTCAAAATGTAAAATATACAAGCTTTCAAACACATTCATGAACCCTCACACAGCTGAACAACGGTAGGCTAGCTATGCAAACCCGCTGTAAATATAATTGGATTATTGGTTCAGATCCTAAGGTTTCATTCAGTTCTGAGTTCTGTTCAGCTGTTACTGAAACAAGATCCTACTGAATGAGAAAAACATTTTATCATAGTTAAAAACTAAACTGAGACTCCCAAATTTGACCTGCTTATAGTACTGTATGCGATGCATTTCATGCAGCGCATGAAGAGTTTTATGTAATAATTGATGCTGACAGGAGTACTATGAGACCAGAATAGTGTGACCAAACCCTGATCATAGTTATCAGTGTCTCAAAAAATACCTATTGACTTTTTTTCTGTTTGCCAAAGTACCTCTATTTGCTTCCCAAAATACAGTTGTTTCCTATGATTGATAAGTTCACTAGCTTTTAAGCTCATTCACATCCATTAGTTTTGCCTTTTCCCCCTCCCTGTTGAAAATCAGGAGCTGTCAGACAGAAATGTTCTTGCCAGACATAAACAGTCCCTAGGGGTGGCAGAAACCATTCTGAATTGGTGAGAAACAGATTTTAAAAAGTTGCTTGTTGACACTGGTCACTCTACTTGCTTTACAGAAAATCTTGACATAGAGGACAGACAATTATTCAAATACTGGTTTCACTGTGTCTTCCTAAAAAGGTTTTCTTTTTTTAATTTTTTTTTAGACAAAGCAGTAATACACTTGAGATGTTTCAAGTAAAATTAGTGATGCAACACTGAAATCTATAGGCTGATGCTTTACAGAACCAGAAATATTTCAGTTGGTGTCCGCTGTCAGCCTATTAAAGCCAGCAACACTAATCTTTTTTGCTTTAATGAGCCTTAGGTCATATCCAGTATGTGAGCAACAGTCATCCACAAGCTCTTTAAACTTGCAGAATGCATGATCCCACATTACAGAACCAAGATCTGTTCTGGCTCTGCTGAGACTGATGAGAATTGTGAAGTCTTCCAGACTAGGATTTCCAACTTTATCTCTGGGATATAAGAACAGAGGCTTCAAGCAGTTTTGGAGGAAAGCAAAATGAAAGTTACAACAGAATTGCTGTTTATTTGACTGTCTTATGTGTGGCTAGTCCCACAACATTTTTCTATTTCCATATGTCTTTTACATAAAATGTACATTCGCATGTAGGAGTATGAGAGTTCATTTAGGAAAAGTTGCATCTTTTTTATTAGATGTAAATAGAAAACTGACGCATTAAACATTATCTCCTTAAGTATCTTAGGGTTTTTGTTTAGTTGCTCAGTTGGTTGTTTTTTTCATAATGCTAGTATATATATAATTGGTGAGAATATCACAATGGGAGAAATTACAATACAAAGTGTGAAAAAGTTTAACTCATAATAAAGGAATTCTTCTGATGAAAAATTATTTTCTGTTTTCTCTTTAACACATGGGTATTGACTAGTGATAATGAAGAAGTTCTGAGATAAAAGCAGTTCATGAAAAGTGACAAGTGTGCCCATTATCTTACGTATTCCAACAATCTATTTTATTCCTGCCTACCCCACTGTCTGAGTTGCGCTCTGAAAGGTTAGCTGCTTGTTTTGCATGTTTCCCAGGCTCAGCTGCTTTGTCTCAGTGGTGGCTTAGGGGAAACAGTGACTGCGGAGATGTGGGCTGCTGGCCAAAGACACTGTTGTGCCACCGGTGATCTCCAATGCTAATTGGGCTGCTGCTTCCTGATACCATACATGGTGGTTACCTACACCATGGGAGACAGCAGACCTGAGTGGAATGAAACTGTGACATATTAGGGGACAGTAAATGATGCAGGATTTGTTGTTTACTGTTAACTGGCTAATGGATAATAAATAGTGTGTTGGAAACAATCACTCATGTACTTTATAGATATACACAAGATAAAAATATGTGCCATGGGCTGACTTCTTTACAGAGAAAATCAATGTTGAAGACTCTTCTCTAAATGAGGAAGGGCTAGACTGACTTCACCCATGTATTTTTATAAACTTAATTTTAAAACCACATAACTGTGATCAATTAGTACTTGACATACACTAACTGCTATCACTTTTATTAATATTGTTGTTGCTGTCTTTGTTGCTGTCATCATTATAGTTGTCATTATTTTATAAGATTGAAATGCTGTTTTCTGGCAACAGGATTGGCAGACTAGGTCCCAGAGGCTGCATGTAATCACATTTTAATTCTTCAATGTGTGTGTGGTGGGGGAGAAGAAGAAAAACACAGGTTAAAAAAAAATATTATTGGATATGATATGTTTTTTAAAGTGTTCTCTCAGCATTTGACACTATTCAGAGGGAAGACTTCAGAACAGATGGATTTTTGGGTCAATTACAGGATAGGAAGTTATGTAGTATGCTCCTACACAACAAATTATTATGGAAAACAGACTGAGGTTTAAGCAGTATCTGAAAAAATATAGTGGTTAAACCTCCAATAAATATGTTTTTAATAATTAAATGGTATTTTAAATAACTATTATCTAAAATCTTTAATGTTAACACAAGTTTAGGACCTTTAATTTAAAGCATTACTTAACAGTTTACAGTAATTTTTATTTTTATTTCTGTGCATTTGTTACATGAAGTGGTGCCTTATTGTAAGAATATAGTCACATTTCCTAACACTCTTGCACTGAAGATTTTCTCACCAACATCTGCTTTTGTTGGTTTATTGTTATTGCTAAACTAAAAGGCTAGCAAAGTGCCAGGGTAATAAAAATACCACTTGACATATTTATTAGGCATTAAACATCTTTAGGGAGTGATTAAATAACACTGAACATTACATTTCTTATAAAATTCTTATTCTTAGACAAAATTCTAAGAGTGCACTTGGGTTAAAGAGATAGCAGTTTAGGATTCACATGTCACAGCAGTTCACTTTAGTTCAGTAAACTACCATATGTGATATATTTCTACTGATTAAAAAAAAAATTGCAGATCTATTTATCTATATTTGAAATTCCTCTCCTATTTCTCACTCCTATTTCAGAATATGGTATCCCTTTTATGTTAGTTTTTGTTTGAGACAGTTCAACCTCTTGTGAGAGTTATATCTGCCCATCTGGATGAGATAACATTCCTTCACTTATTTTTAACAAGTTAAAACAAGTTTTCCCTCCTTCTCCCATTTAATGAACTTACCCTTTTTCTTCAAAGCCAATGGTTTTATTTGATAAATTTTATGTAAGTTTATTTAATATGGGAATTCTCCATTACATTTGAACTGATGAGTTTAATAAACAATATGGTATAAGACCTAGTATTTGTCTGCAGCTGTGTCATAACTAAAAATATGTTGTGCTACTAGCTATGGAATAATTAAAGCTATCATTTCATATTTCATATATCATTTTTATAGTTCTTCAGTACTGGAAGTACTTCATACTGGAATAATCTATACATTTTAATAATTTCAATAAGTTTTTATTTTTAAACTTAAGACCAGAATAAAATATTACCCCCAAAACAGGTTTGATGAATGGCATTGTTCTTAACATTTAAAAAAGAATCTGGATGTAAAATATAAAAAAATCATTTTAATATTTTACTTAAATAATTTTATATTTCATGAAATATTTTTATATTTCTTCTTACAAATGATCTTTAAAAAATGTAAATAGTGCTAAAAACTACCAAAACCCAGGTAATTTAAAATCCTACATAGAAAATATTCTCAGAATAAATACTGTGGGTTCAAATCTATCGAATATCATCCATTTCATGTAAGTCAATCTCATATACATGTCAAATTAAGTATCACATATTAATAGTGCAAATGTTCATATAAGATGAAAAGTTTCATATCCAGAAGCTGCACACAATACTGTTCTGCATGTTATTGAAGATGTTCTTACAACGTGTAGGGCATATTGCCAGCCCTTGGGGCAGTTATATAGTTATAAGACACAATTGCCCTGAAAGGAGCCAAAGTGGCACATGAGCAGAGGAATAGCTGAAAAGTTCATAAAATCTGTAAAATACCCACTTGTGCTTGATTTTCTAGCTAGTCCTGACTTTTACCATCTCTGAGTAGAGACAGGAAACCAGAAATCCTTGTATCAGGTATTAGAGTGAAGCATAGTAACTTCTTGAAATCTCTACCAATACATTTATTTAGTTATTTAGTTATTAATTTATTATATATATGTATATTACATATATAATGATTCAATTTTACTGAAGTTAAAAAAATATGTTCTCTGTTTCTGAAGGATCTGGATTGAAATCTTCCTGCCTTATCTAGCATGGCAAAACCCAGTCTCAAATCATGAATTACAGACACCTCACCTCAATTGATCACCTTCTGATGACTAGGTTAGGGTGTTTTTTTGCTTGTATTTATACATTAACTTAGACTTCAATATTTCTTACATTGCTACATTTTCATTGTTTAAATTTCTAAGAGATTTTGGTGGGTTAATTGGTTGGGTTTCCTTCTAAGATCACTTTACTGCCAAGGCAACTTGCCAATAACAGACCTACTGATCTGATCTACCAGGGATTAGATAGATTTCCACACTGCCCTAGGCTATCCCATTCTGGATTGGATTTCCTGCATCACACTGAAAAGTTCTTGAAGCAAACTCTTAGTGTGTATCTCACAACACTTTCTGTATGCTTACCTCCATGTCCTATAGGATGCCATGCATGTGCACCTCTACAAGAAGCATTCGATAAAGGATGCATCCTGTCAGTAATTTGTCCCTCCATAAGAGGTACTGTTAACCTACATGAGGACTACTTAGTGAAAGAACAGGCTTCTCACCACTGCTATTGATTCATAGTTGCCTGATTTTCATAAAGTTTTACAGTCGTTTTATGACTGTGAGGGACCATCATCTGTTAGAGACACTTATCAGTCAATGTTCTGTCAGGGGTGTAAACGACGGCTTCAGACTATTGCTGTTTCCCTTGCCTATACTCCATGCTGGTCACTTTGTGTTAGAAAGATTTTAGTACCAAGAAATCTGTTCCCACAGCTTGAAACTGGTTGTGTTATGCACCTGCAAAGATCCTGTGAATGCACAGATTTTGCAGATGCTGAACAATTCACACTGTTATTTTCCCAAGATGCCCAATCTTCAACAGTACCATCAGTCCTACTTCCCTCACTCCTTTTCTCTTCAACTGATTCCTGCTTCAGGCTCCTGAAAGGTCTGCCATCTCGCCAGCACTAGCAGGGAAGGAGAGTGGAAGGGATAAGATGGGCAATGGGACTATAAATTTTCACTCTTATAATTATTTAACACACTGTATTTAATTCCAAAATATATTTATTTCACATTTGCAAAAACATTAATAGCAGCAAATAAATAATTTTAAAAATCCTAATCATGGGCCTTTTTTGAGCAATGCTGTGCTGTTGGAATGGACATTTTTTCAGCTAGTTGTTATTCTCCAGCTGGAGCTGCAGGTACACAGAAGTCTACTGCTAGAAAGCTGAGTTGTACCTCAAATCAAAGCTGCTACTACATTGGAAGTGTCAGCCTCATTTGCATTGTAGAGACAAAAAGAATTAGGAATAGAATGAGGTCTATTCTATTCTAAAAAGAATTAGGAATAGAAATTACATGATTTCATGGAACACAACTTCATTAGATACAAAATGTTCTTCTGCTCCTGTGTAAAGAGAGTACCTGCATAGCTGCTTCTAAGTTTTAGGTGAGGACCTGCAGAAGATTTTCCTGCCCTACCAGCTGGCTTCAGAAAGCATGAGCATTGCCTTCTGTCCTTCTCTCTTCTGCAGCATCCTGAGTCTTGGAGTTCAGCATGGTTTGGACAGGTATAGAGCTTTTACCTTCAGATGTGTTTCTAAAGTTCAGAAAAGGAGGTGCCTCTACCTGATAAAGGGTTGCTACACAATTTATGTTGTTTTCCATATCCATTTCATCTGCGATCCTGGGACAAAATTTGTTTTGCATCTCTGAGTGAGGAAAAGCTACATTAGTTAGTTTGAAAACCATTTCTCAGCAAGAGAACTTCAAGAGAAGTTAAATGGGGTCATCAGAAATGAGGGAACCCTATTGATTATGACAGGGTCCCAGGATCATGCCTTGCAACCTCTCCACCCTGACAGGGCCCTGCTGCTCAGGAAAACAGGCAATCATACACAGAAAGAGGAGAAGAAATAGAAAGACCAACTCACATGATAGTGATGCTTTCCTGCACCTTTCTAGCCTGCTTGGAAGGTGACTTGTTTGATGGTGTCACATTTCTGCACATGTCCTTCTGGAAAGCGTAAGAAACCTGGAGAGAAGAGGCGAAGCATATGACACTGCCCAGCCATTACCAGATCTGTTGTGACTACTGTGGGACAGCCATACAACTGTTAAATTACTTGATACCATGGGAAGTACGTTATGCCTTCTGTGCTTAATTCTTTTTAAAATTGAAGAATTTATTTCGCTCTTACAGAAAGTTTGGATTACCCTAATATAGTGGATAAAAGCAGATGCAGAACATAATTCTGAAGTATATGGTTAGGAATAATGAAAAAGTTGGAAATATACATAATGTCTGTGTTGCTGCTTCCCCATCTTTATTAATTTTCTTGTTCCTGCATAATTTCTTCATGCTAACCACTGACCAGTAGTTTGTTTCCATAGTGAAAGTTTTAAGATGGTCATCACATGGACAAATACACTATATGACAGAAAGGAAAAACGTAAAGATATAAAGCATAACTAAGACCAGGTACTGGGGAATAGGCAAGCAGAGTGAATCGTAAAATTGTCATCACTGTGTTTTGACTCAGTCAAAAAGCCAAAGGGAGAGAAAGTGTTCATGAAGAAATATCTGCACAGAAATATTCATGTGTTAGTGAAATGTATCGACTTTTTTCTTTTTCTGAGAACACATAGAACACTGGGCTAAATGTTGTTCTGATTTATACCCTATATCACCCCTGCTGACATATAAGGAAGGGCAGAAATATATCTGCCATATGGTTAATAAACACGTTAACATTCAAAGTACCGGAAGTGAATTTATAGCTTACATATGAACACCAGATTATCTCTGTGGTTTTTTTTGCTGTAGTCTCCATTTGACAGTATAAAAGTATTATGGGCTTTTTTTATGATGGGAGATACCAAAATTCTAGAGTGTGTTAGCTGGTAAAAGCAATTATTTTTCACATTAAGGAATTACAGGCTTACATGACCTTTTCTATTTAAATCACAGGAATAAGACTGCTATGGTCACCAACATAAAAATCAAGCATTTGCAACCGGGCTACTAGCATTTACTATTTTGAAAAGGTAAATAAACCTAACTATTCACTAACTCCCCTATTCAATCAACAAGAATTAATAGCAGTAGCTTTGTCATTACTTGGTATATCCTCCTTTTATTGCCTTTTATTGTCTAGGGAACCTTTTTTTAAGAGGAACTGAGGGTTTTTTTGGCTGGGTTTATTCCTGAAGTCTTTCCAACACCAAATTATTTATATAGAAGACCGAACTAGGTAATTTATTAAATTATGTGTAAAGATCATATATATAATAATTCTGATGAGATTTACTAGAATATGGACTATTCTGCATTGGATGAGAGCCTTCTTCTCTCCCTGTAGGAGAAGGTTTGAGCGTGTTTAACAGAGCTACATTTTTGAAACCTTGAATGCTTTTATATACAGGACAGAATATTTTGTTCTTGATCTAAACCTTTCAACTGACTTCCTATTCTTTATGTGGCACATCTATTATTGTATTTTTAAAATATTACTTAACTTTTATTGTAGCAGAGCATAAGGATATTCCATGCTGTTACTTGTTTCCACATTTAAATGAGAATAAATCATAAAGATGTAACAAATACAAGAGCAATGAATTGCCTTCTTGAACAGAATTTGATAGTGGGATTAAGTGCTCCCTCAGCAAGTTTGATGATAACAACAGGTTGAGTGGTGTGGTTGGCATGCTGGAGGGAAGGGATACCATCAGGAGGGACCTTGACAGGCTTCAGAGGTGGGCTCATGTGAACCTCATGAAGTTCAACCAAGGCCAAATGCAAGGTCCTGGACATGGGTTGGGACAATCCCAAGCACAAATACAGGCTGGACAGATGATGGATTGAGACAGCTCTGAGGGGAAGGACTTGGGGGTGTTGACAGGTGAGAAGCTCAGTGTGACCTAGCAATGTGCAGTTGCAACCCAGAAAGCCAATGGAATCCTGGGCTACATCAAAAGAAACATGGCCAGCAGGTCAAAGGAGGTGATTCTCCCCCTCTACTCTGCTCTCATAAGACCCTACCTGGACCAATGAGTTCAGCTCTGGGACCCCCAACAGAAGAAGGACATCAACCTTTGGAGTGAGTCCAAAGGAGGGCTAGACAGATGATCAGAGGGCTGGAGCACCTCTCATGTTAAGGCAGGCTGAGACAGTTGGGGTTGTTCAGCCTGGGGAAGAGGAGGCTCTGGGGAGACCCTACAACAGCCTTCCAGTACCTAAAGGGGGCCTACAGGAAAGCTGGAGAGGAATTCTTTCAAGGGCAGGTAGTGATAGGACAAGGGGTAATGGTTTTAAGATGAAAGAGGATAGATTTAGATTAGATACAAGGAAGAAATTCTTCACTGTGAGGGTGGTGAGGCACTGGCACAGGTTGCCCAGAGAAGCTGTGGATGCCCCATCCTTGGCAGCGTTCAAGGCCAGGCTGGACAGGCCTTTGAGCAACCTGGTCTAGTAGAAGGTGTGCCTGCCCATGGCAGAGACATTGGTAGAGGATCTTTAAGGTCCCTTCCAACCCAAACCATTCTATGATTCTATGATTCTAATTATTATGTGTATGTGTTGTTTGTGGTACATTTTGCTTATGTTCAGGGAAACAGGCACAGTAACCTTCTTGTTACAATTTGCTCTTTGGAAAGGGTATGAACTTCTAGTACCTAGAACAGCACAAGAGACTCTCTTATCAAACAGATAAAAGAAAGACACATTGTACCATGCTGGCTGTATTCCATCAGAATAAAAATTTTGCATGATACATAATAGATACAGTATGATTTAAAGAGTAGAATTTATAGGTCTTCAACTAAAATAACTTTATGGATCTATATCACAAGCAGAGCTATTATGATGTTTACCACTCCTACTGGACATGTCCATTCTAATTTTTTTCTCCTTTATGTAAAAAAATATTTAGTATTTAGTATTTTTAAGGCTTCTAGGGTTAGGAAGCTGCCTTTGATGGTAGATTTGGTACATTCAGAAATAACACTCTGCTCTGCTAAGAAGAGGTAGAGTTTTCTGGCATGGTCAGGCAGTTACTGGGAAAAAAAAAGGGGAATAGATATACGGGTCTTGCACCATTAGTGATTCTTGGTACATAATTTACTGGTAGGTTTGGCTTTAAGGCACATACAAGCTTGTGCGATATATCACAGGAGTCTGGTGTGAGATAATGCATGCAATCTGATGATCTGGTTGCATGCGTATGCATCTGAGAAGCTCACATTGCCTGATTGACACTTCACTGCTTAACAGGTAGTTGGGTCTTTGTAACATGTTTATCCAAGTGCATGACATATTCTTGCACAGCATGACTTTTTTTAAGAATAAGTTATGATAGTCCAAGCCTATAATTTGATTTCAGTAGCAGGCCTTCTGGGACCAGAATATTTGTTCTGACTTGACTTTGCCTCTCCCTTGCTGAAGTACTTCACTCAGAATATGCACACCTACTAGCCTCCATGTTTAACAAACTGTGCTCATTGTCCTGTACTGTAATCTGAAAGGTCAGAGCATTGAACCATTAAATATTAAATTTATTCATGTAGGTACGTTACATGTGTTTCAGTGTTTTCTTAAATGATTTGACATTAGCAAAAGAACATTGAGGCAAAAGCAACAGTGTAGAAGAGATAGGTCTTAGGCAATACACAGCAACAAATCATAAAAGATATTAAAAGCAGATTCAATACTACCTTCATAACAGGAGTATTCGGTAGGGGGTGACTGCTCATGCAATTTGCTGTACTTAAATTACAAATTCTATTAAACTAAATTCCTAATAAAAACTCTTTTATAAATGAACACTTTGATGTCAAACCAACATCCATGTATGTATTCAGTATAGGTATATATTAATTTTCCATGTGTGATGCTGTAGCACTCTGATTCTGAGAGCTGTAGCTAAAAATTTGGCTGATGTGTTGGGTTTTTTTTTTTAATAGACTCTGATTCAGCTATTTACACACTTACTGTGTCTGCTTTTCATAAACATTGAAAAGTCAAAATTTATTGGCCCAAACATTCACTGTCCATCAGTTTCTCAGTTACAGACATGAATATTTGGCCAGTTGTATATTTATAGCTGTGAATATTCATGACAGAAATTTGTGATTTCCCCTTAAGGGAGAAAATGCCACTTCAAAATCAAGAGTATTTTTGGAAAATATCAAGATACATTGCATAACACAAGAATACTAAAATAAAATTGAATAAAATATTAGTTATAAATTACTTGTGCAGATGTTGTGAAAAATGGATCTCTCATCCTTTTCTTTTTCAAGATTCTGCTGGCATGAAGACTACAAAGAGATAAACTAACATTTTTCTTATTGGTGGACACCTACTAAAAAAAATATAATTTTGCAATTAGAAATGCATGCTGTAAATTAATGTTCACAGTATTTGTTGATTCTAGAAATTAGAAAAGCAGAATTTTACAGATTATTACTTCAAACATTTGGCAAGTGACAGTACTGACCTACAGATATTGAATGTAAGGGAGATGATAGTTCAGAGGCAAATTCTGCCAATCTGCTTGTATTAACCAGTTTCTTACTCTGAAGTTATCCTAGGGAGATCAGTAGGATTACTGCAACAGTAATGTGCCACTTACTGTGAGAAAACCTGGCAGAATCTGGCCTTGTATGTGTCTTACTGGCCAAAACCTTTATTTTTTATTCTTTTTTGCTCTTTATAGATGTTAAACAGCCTTACTGTAGCTTCACGTTTGGAACCTGAAAATTAATAGACTCACTTCAAAAAGAAAACACCAGGTTTGTTAATTTGTTTGGGAAAGTTCTCCTGTCATTCTGCAGTTAGACTCACGATAACCTTTTTTAGAAATAATACAATACCTACACATTTTTTTTCTGTATTTTTTTTTCTGTAGGTTGGTTTTGCACTCATTGTAGCATTCTCCTTTTAGAAAGATTAGACCTCTTCCTCTCTTTGTTAAACAAGGAAAATATCATCTATGCTTGCTCTTCCTCACTTTTGAACCACTGAAAGCAATACAAAATTTGGCATTTATTCCAGTAAGAGTGAGTAGAGGCTTGACCCTGACATGCCGAGCCCTCTTACAGATGATATAGCCCTTTAGTGGTGCTTGACATATGCCTGGATCATTCCCTAAGTATATAACATTTGCAAAAGGGGAGTCACTTCAGTATTTTTTCTCTTCAAACAATAGTGGTGACTTCTTGCTACTATTTGAGAGGGAAAAGAGACAAAGGTGGGAATAATTATCACATTATTTGCTAGAGAACAAATTCCTTTTTGAAGCTTATCTTTTTTCTTTTGTGTATTAGTTACTGCTGCCGCTGCTGCCATACACTTATCTTTGTTGCAACTTTTTTTTTTTTCCTTCTTCCATGTGTCTGAACATGATTGGTTGGCTCCATGTTCTCATGCTATTGTTCAAGATGTTTCTATGGTGAGTGATTTAATTTTACTAGATTTGTGGCTTTCTCCTGCTGTGCCTGTATAATGGCATTGATGCAGATTGTTGAAAGGGAGAGTCTCAAGCCAGGTGGAGTTAATTAAGAAGAGGTAGGTACCCCCAGTCCTTCTTACATGGAAAAGGGTATAAAGCAAACCTTGCAGCTGATGATATAGCAAACGTAAATACATTTTTGATGACAGATTATGTCATTTTAAAAAATAGTGAAAGCAACTGAAAACTAAGGCAGTGTACTGTCTGCTTAAGTTTCAGTTCCTACTAAGGAAGAAGTCATTTACTTTCTGAGAATAACTGAACAGTCATAGGTTTATGAGTGTTATGCTTGAGTGTTAAGATGAAAGGACTTGATACACATGCAAGAAAGACACAGGACCCCTCTCTGCCCCTCTCTGTAAGGGTCCATGTTATGCTCACACATGGTTGATATATTTAATTTGGAAATTCCTCTAATTCTTGACATGCTAATAAAGTTACTGAAATTGATCAGGGACAAAAGAAAGCAGATGAAGCCCTATATTATTTGTGCCTCGCTCTGCTGGGGAAAGACATGAGGATTTCAAGATTTTCCTGAAGACTGGCAAAATGTACAAGCTGCAGAAATGTAGGCATATTTAAACCATATTTACAGTGATGAACTGACATGAAGCAACACAGAGAGCAAGGTAAATATAAAAAACCCTCCTACTGCTTTAAGTAGGATAGATAGGGAAAGTTGCTTTCACTTTTGCTTACACAAGTGTATTTTATAAAATTAGTCTGAGTACAAGATACATGGCATATAGTCATAGGTGAGAACAAGCAGAAACTTGTAGATCTTCTGCGATAAAGAATGGAGGTAAGTGGGGCAAAGAAACACTGTGGATCTGGAGTTCAAAGAACTGAGAGGGAAAGAAAGGAAAAAACCTGTGAAACAGCTAATGGCAACAGCATGCTTTTCTTCTTGATGAACTAATTTCCCTGTGGAATGTGTTTTGCTGCAGGAATATGTTTGGTATGAAAATAATGGAAGCATAAACAGTCTATCATCTAAGGTATTTTATCTAATCTCTGTGTTTATTTTAAATCCATCAGAACAGTATCTGGGCACTAACAGTCTTTTATAAAATAAAGCAGTCAGAGGGCTGAAATTATCCACTCCTCTCTGCTTATGTCATCTGAACATATCAGTTTTTTCCCCTGTCTTATTCTCCAAGGGAAAATTGTTGGGTTGCTCAGAGGTGACTGCATGAATGCAAATGAAAAGAGATGGGTCTTCACTTTCAGTCATAAGATGCTATGGTCCAGAACTTATTCTAATTATTGATGAGAAGAAATTCCCTGTCTGGAAAGCAGACAAAGGCAGTTGCCAGGATCCTAACCCTGGTCTCCGTCTGTCACAGTTACTAAAAGACTACAGCTGCCACACTGGGTCAGAGTAAGCAGCAGGTATGAAGGAGTCATGGCCCAGTCCTTTCAAGACTGAAGAACAGAGCCAGCATTTGGCTTTGGCATGGATTTGATGCCACCCAGGTAGAGAGAGCAACAGAGAGAGCATCAGAATGACTGCTTTTTGTATGCTGCTGAACTTTGGACGTGCACTGAATAAGATGATTGCAGCTAAAGGTTTCTCATATCTGTGAATTCTTCTTACAGAGAAAGATAAGAAAGGAACATAACATTATGATTCCTGAGTATTTGATTAGATAATGGACTTCAGACTGATGTGGCAATGGTATATAACAAGGTATTATATATGTAAAGGTGATTGTAGTTTGAGCTGTAGTTCTGGGCTTTCAACTTTGCAGGCGTTCTCATAATAAATACCTGCTATATAGTAAGAGAAATGCTAAGGAGCACCACAGAAATAAAAGAATAATTATTCCAGCACAAATCTGGAGGTGAAAAGGAAAATAAAAGATATAGTATTTGACCTTCTAATGGTAATTTTTCAGAGTTAAATTGCTACATTCTTTTAAAAATATAATGTCTACTATAGACAAGAAGTCTGGTTTGATGAAAAATAGTTGAATTTAATCTATTTAATCAAGAGCTTCACCCCCCAAAGCCGTTTTGAAATTTGAAATTACCTTTAAAGTTCAAAATGAAAAATGTAAACCCATCAGTTATTCTTGCTTTAGATTCCTGGATTTCTTCTGAATCTCTTGAAAGACTAGGATTACCCAAAGTACATTAACATATTATTCAGTATTTCTGAGATCTTCCACGCCTAACTCAGAAAGAACTTATTGTGAGGAAGATATTTTTGTGGACCTTCATCGGGACTGCAACTCACAGGCTTAATTTTGTAGGAGCTACTATAGCTTTTGGAAGTTCTCTGTGTGAATTTTCAGGATCCCAAATAACTTTAACAAGTGTCAGGTGTAAACTGTCTCTGTATCAAACTGACATTCCCTCAAGTTTTGTCATCTAGAAACAAGGTCATTTTTGATATATGACTTACACAACTTCTATTTTGTAGTTCAGAGCTGGGTTCAACATGAAGAGAACTTCTTCATCTTCCACATCCAAGAAAAAAAAATTTTAAAAGATGCTTTGTCCTTTTAACCACACTACCACACTATCTGTCAAAGTAACCAGATTGTAAAGCTACAGGTTGTTCTGCCACAGGATGAAAATTTATTCCACTGAAGTCAATGACAAACATCTACAGGGACAGTATTTCACTCATGATATTTCACTACAATATATCATGACCCTAAATGAAGTGGTGACTGTTCATAATTGAATTCTGATTACAGATAAGTAGCAATGAGAAGAGACAATGAAAATGCTATTTCTATTTAGAATAAGGTAAAAAAAAAAAAAAGTTAGATGATTTTTTTAAAAAAGAAAATAAGTAAAACTAGAAAATTATTTCATTTTTCAGAGACAAAGGTGACATTTTTTTTTTAAATGATCACTTATTTGATCTTTGCTTTCTTTTATTTATCCCTTTTTCCTCTACAAAATATAACATAAATGTTATTCTAAGCTGCCTTTGGCACTTTTTTCCATTATAACTTATAAAACCTCTTCTAAATTTTAGGAAAATGAAAAAGAACTAGGTAAAAGAAGATGGGGATGGAAGTAAATAGGCAGTAGTAGCAAAGATACTAATCTGAAGTACAATTGTGCTTAAATATTGCATTGTTAAAATCAAATCTCAGTTTTGGACAGTCATGGAGAAAAACCCAACAAAATAAATAAATTAATTTTCTTTAATCACAAGCTACAAGAAAATCTGCACTGTACCACAGTCATTGATTTTTCTGTCAGCCCTTTGGCAAAAAACACCTTAAAATGTGTGCGGGTATCAAACATACAGGAATGAGGCCTGAAGTCTTGATTGGCTGCTAAAGTTGATGTAAAGTTATGAATAATAATTCTAATAAAAATATAGGAAAAAATGATATTAAAAGCTCTTAGAACTTTTTATTTCCTGAAAACTCCTATTGTAAAGGAAATCTTATTATAACCAGTCTTCCATCAGGAATGTTTAGGCATGAGTTTAAAAGCTAGTACAAAGATTAAAAGCAAGGGGAAAAATATATATAGTCAGAGCATAGCATACCATACAATGCTGAAAAGTATATCACATTATAAAAGATTTTAAAGAAAGAAAGAAAAAATGTGCATCTCTTGAAGAGGCTTGAAAAACTGTCAGTTTTTAGCAGTAAGCCAATATTTCCATTTCTAGGCTCAAGGGACTGTTAAATAACAAGCAATTATTTCAGGCAGAAGTAGATGTAAATGGTGGCATTCAAATACCTGTGAAAAGATACTGTTTAAACTGGTTTGGTACCTTTCAGAATACTGTGGCTGTGCAGTTCTACATATCACCAGGAAGACTTATGCCCTGGAGAAAGATCAAATAATAAGGAATTATTCATCAAAAAGCCAGAAAGATGGTATATCTTGATGGAGCCAACCGAAGTGTACTGCAGAACACCACAGTCAATAGTAAATGAAATATTAATCCCCTCTAATGAGTATAAGATGGAACTGACAAATAAATCAGTCTCAAAACTTATTTCCTGCTTAAAATCAAATGTGAAGTGAACATTTTAATTATATTTTTAAAGGCCTGTTTTTAAATTACAGTGAGGAATTCAGGGTGTGGGGGGATGAATCCAGGTGACAATCCTAGTACAACAATCACCTACTTGTACAAAAATGGAAAAGTGAAGTTCACTACTGAGTTTTTGTAGTTTATACCAGAAAACGTAAAATCAGTTGCAAGTATCAGATTTTGAAACTTCTTTTAATAATATATTTTTGGTCATACATTAAAAAGCTGAAAGTCTTGTAATATTGAGGGTTAAAACAATGCATAATAGTCATGCAGTCTAGATAATCAGTGGTCTGCTGTTCTGTTGACAGATTCAGTAAAGATTCATATAGGTAGAACTAATCCTGAAAGTCTTGCCACTATTAATATATATTATTTCTTATTCATTATTTCCCCCTGCTTCCTGTACTTTAAAAATAATAATTGTGTGCCTTCAGCTGGGAATAGAAAATGGAGAAGTTAGTTGACCAGCTATGTAACGTAAGTAACTGGTGTCTGGAATTGAATAACAAATGAATGATTGAATAAAATTGTTTGAATAAAATTAAGTATTTATTATAATTATATCATGAATGTTGGAGAACAGGAAAGACTTTTACAGAAAGAAGGACTGGCTCACAAATGAAATGCTGTGGTAAACTTGAAAAAATTATAACAGTAGGATCAAATAGCTCTGTAAGTAATGGTAGTAAATATAGGTAAGTGAAAGCAGTAAATAGCTGCACAATGAGTAGCCTCCTATATCCCAAATATACACAACAAAACTAGCTTCCCAGCTGTATCTGATGTGAGTAAAGTATACATTTGCAAGCCTGGTTGAGGCAAGAACAAATGTAGCTTAAAGGTTGCCAATGTTTAAATTAACTCTTTGGGAAAAGGAATATATTTCCTTTGGATGTGTACAATGTCTAGGTAAATGGCACCCTAATCCCTAACGAGGGCTTATCTACACTGCCAGGACACAAAATGTGAGAGGAGGAATAAAAAGCCCCCAACCCACAGCATAAAACTTCTTTACTCTGTATTTTCTGTGTTCACAGCTGCAAAGCTTGCAGCCAGTAGGAGCAGCTCTCCAGATCCTGTAATTTACAGCAGTGCCAAGTGAAGAGTGTTGTAACAAATCTATTCTCCTCCTCAAGCATGTCCTGGCCCACATCCCTTTCCCTATTGCGCAAACAACACAGACGGTGATAGTCTACTCATACAACAAATACAGCTCTAAGAAGTGTGACTATTTGAACTTTATGCTTTCATTCCCCCGTTGATTTGCAGTTCTTAATCCCTGAATACAGAGGAAGTCCTCTGAGAATGTATAAATAAATCTGGTAATTATTATGTGTTAAAATTAATTTAAATTATTTTAAAAGAAATTTAACACTTAGTATCAGACACTGACATTTCTGTCCCAAGTGGTCTTATCAACACACTAGTGCTGCAATTTCCTATTTACTTAAAACTGACTGAATTGTTATGCAAATTACCACTTCAGATTTTTTAAGGATGCAAGGAAGTTTCTCGTTGTGTGGAGATTGGAGAGAAAAAAGCAAAACCAGAAGAACAATGCTTGGGAAAATGTCAATGAGTTGCCATATTTCACAATGAGTGCTGTCTAAATGCTCTAAATAGTATTGAAGTTTACAATGTCACCAGCAAGGATATTTTCTTGCAACTCATTCCATTTTTCGTTTAGCAACATAAGGTTTCTGCCATTTTCATTTAGAATAAGAGAATGGATTGCTATTTTTCCTGATTTTCTCAGTAAGAGGCAGTAGAGCTAACCCCTAGACATTTTGAGTCTCTTGGTGTTGTGTCTAAGTTTGAAGGCTAGTTTCTTCCTTTACGTTTAAATGAAACATCTTTGTTTTCTCTATGCATTTTTATCAGTAATATCCTAAATCGTCTAAATATATCTGGTTTACCCACTTCTAATTGTGTCAAACCATTTCTCAGAGTTTTCTTTATAAGAGTTCAGACAATTTTTTTATCCCTGTATTTTAGTACAGGCTCCCCCAGACACTGATTCAAGGCACTTGATATCTTGCTCTAAACTGTCCTCAACAGAGGCCCTTTACTTCTGTTATTTGTATACAGAGCCTAAACGACTACCTTCCTGAGGATGAACTCACAATTAGGCACCATAAACCTCCACCTTTGTTCATCAGAACAATTAAAGACAGGAAAAAAGAAAAAAAGACATTTATCATGATTTTTTTTTTATTCCAAATGTACTAAGACCTCCAGCACAGAAACCTAGAAACAAGAAAAGCAGGCAAAGAGCGAAGAACTGTAGCACATGCACTAGTTATTTGCAGAATATACCCACTTTGAATGCGAGTACTTTACTGCGGCAAAATGATAGATAATGGGGCATATGCCACACAAATTTTATTTACAAAGAACCAAGGGATGGAAGAAGGTGAGGAAGGAGGCAGACAGGGAACATAATAAAGTCTAACTATAATAAGATAACATTATCTCTGGAATTTAGGGTTAGTTTGGCATTGTAAAATTGTAACAGACTACAAATGAAGAAACATATCCAGTAAAAAAAATTAGTTTGGAGGATTAAAGTAGTAATTTTGAAAGTAATATATAACTGAGATAAACATAAATAGTTTACTCTGGGACCAGATTTTAAAATTTATCACCTTATGCCCATGACATCCATTTTAAGTTGGCTTGGTGATTTAGGATACAATAATGACACATAATAATATTGGTTTGGGTAGGAAGTTTTGTAGAGTCTTCCTTATGGACTCTTACATATTGTAACACATAACAATAGTATGTGTATGTTAGGTGATCTATTGAAAATATCTGTATCAGAAACAGCACCCCAAGACATTCCAGAGGTATTGTTTAAAGAGGTATTGTCACAATGAAAATTATATGTTAGGCACTGTTATTTTTAAAGTTGTCTGAGAGTTGTACCACTTATTAAGTTAAATTAAACATTTCGTATTTTACTGAAAGGAGATTGAGGTAGGTCTTCATCACCTTCACACATTTATAACTAATGTAAGAAGTGAACACTAATACCTTTTACTAAGATTATCAGTGTGGTTCCTCTGTTCTCATCTTCTTTGCATTTAAGTGCGTCCATTTCAGCTGGGGTAGAGTTAATTTGCTTCTTAGCAGCTGGTGCAGTGCTGTGTTTTGGATTTGGAGTGAGAGCAATGCTGATAGCACACTGATGGTTTTGGTTGTTGCTGGGTGATATTTATACCAAGTCAAGGACTTTTTGGTTTCTCAAGGCCTGCCAGCAAGAGGGTTGGAGGGGCACGGGACATTGGGAGGGGACACAGCCAGGGCAGCTGACCTGAACCAGCCCAAGGGACATTTCATACCATATGACATCATGCTGAGTATACAAACTGGGGGAAGAAGAAGGAAGCGGGGGACATTCAGTGATGACGTTTGTCTTAGCAAGTAACCATTACATGTGATGGAGCCCAGCTTTCCTGGGGATGGCTGAACAGCTGCCTGCCAGTGGGAAGTAGTGAATAAATTCCTTGCTTTGCTTTTGCTTGCATGTGTGGCTTTTGCTTTACCTATGAATTATTTTTTATCTCAACACACCAGTTTTCTAACTTTTACCCTTCCGATTCTGTCCCCCATCCAACTGTGGAGTGAACAAACTACCTTGTGGTGCTTAGTCACCAACTGGGTTAAATTTTGACAGTGGCTGCTTTCTCTCTTCATGTTTTATTGGGTGATGTCCTTACTGGTATAGGGCTGGCTAGCCAGTGACTGAAAGTATCTAACAGGCTGTGACATTTTACTTCTTATGGGAACTGTATGTAACAAAATTGCTTTATAGAATTCTCAAATCATAAGAGCAATTTTCAGGCACTAGTAGCATCTATTAGCCTAAACAGCCTGCTAACACATTATTTCAAACTTGGTTGTTTACACTTCTGAGTGGTAAAAAAAATAAATGAAGAGGGGTTTGTTGCATAATGCTGCAAGATCAGTTTCCCTTTTTTTTTTTTTTTTTTTTTTTTTTTTTTAGTAATTTAATCCTCCTTTCATTTGTATTAGCCAGTCAGCACTAGAGATGCATGACTCCTGTTAACAAGCGGATCAATATCAAGCATCTGGACAATAAGAGAGAAGGGGCATATACTCTGTCGATTCAGACCATCAAATAACATATTGTAATGGCAGTCATCACTGAAAAATCGGTTGAGAGTACATAAGATGTTTTGATATTTTGATAAGCTATAATATGTGTCCTTTTTCTTAATCTGAAATACAGGTTGGAAAATACATTTTCTGCAATGTATGGGGGGAAAATAAAGAAAACAGGCAATAACTCTTCAATTGTAGATCAAAATGCTCAAGGAAAATGAAAAAGCAATGAAGTTTTACAGTTATAAAAATAGAAAATGAAAACAGTAAAATTGTTTTTTCTGGAAATATGGAAAAGTTCAAGTTACATTAATGGGTAGAGGAGTTGAAGCCTATGTTCAGAGGTTGAAACATAATATTCTTATGCAAATAATTATGACAAATCAGAAAAGTGAAATCTACAATCTCAATACAAGAAATTAAAAGGACTAGAGTATAAACCTGCATGTCTGCACATAGTGTAGTACATAACCAAATGGGATTTCACTGACTAAAGTTATGCTCAGGACAAAGAATTAATTTGGTGTGGTGAATAATACATATCTCTAGCTATATTCAATAGCAAAAAATAACTTTTCAACAGCATTATTTGAGAAACTCTTAGGAATTATACAAGGAATAAGAAACTTCCTAGACCTGAAAGGCTGCTTAATCAATGTTATAGATAATGATCCTGGAGGAAACTATTGACCAACACCTATAGTTCAGGTCTTCAAACAACAAAATACTTAGGTTTTGTGAAAAGCTTCAGCACAAAAGTAGAAAACTGTAATTTCAAAGCTAAAGGTACTAACACGGCTCATCAATCTCCAGGGAATTTTTACCAGCCTCATGAATGTATTTGAACTCCTTTTGACTGGAAACATATCTCCTTGATGAGCACTGAGCAGAGGCTTTCCAAAGAAGGAAAATTTTCACCTACTCTGTCACATGCTTTGAAGACAAATGCAAACCCAAATCTACTTCTTTGAAAAACCAATCCAACACAACCCAAACCCCAAAGCCTCACTTCTTTTAGAAAGTGTTTTTCTGACCACTTTATATGTTTATTACCCCACTCGGTCTCAATATATGTCTAATTTGAATATATATTAAAAAAAGATATGAAAGCGTACCATGACAGGAAAAGGATAATGATATACCTGAAGTCCTAGCAAAGGTCTTTACAATGGTAAAGAATGCAACTTTATATGGAATTGCTTTCAAATGTGCAAGTGATGTAGAAATATATAATTAACAGTCTGTCCAAATTATTGATTTTCAAACTCATTTCCAAAGGGTTATTGCTTTACAGTGATGAGCAGAAACAGACAAATTGTAAATGGCTGGAAGTACCAGAGACCATGGTTCGTACTTCATAAGATAATTAACAATATAGTGTATATTTAATATGCAGGAAAAGGTAGAATGATAAAAATTAAAAAAGGTATAGGTATATATACATGTGTGTATGTATAAATTATATAATATAAATATATACTATACTCATAAACCTTGTTCCAGGACTTCACTGGCAGCAGCATAAGCAAGTTTAAGGGTTTCTTTAAATAAAAAAAAGCTTGCCAGAAGCCTCAAAATTTATACTCAGCTTTTTGCTGTTCAGTGAGATACTTTACCCTATTCATAAATATAAATCAAATGTCTAACAAATTACATTTGTGTTAAAGACAGAAAATGAAAATTCTAGGATGTTAGATCAATGAGGGAACAGTAACTCATTCTTATAGTATTAGAATAAGAATTTATGATCTTTTTCTCTGAATAGGAAATTCTTGGGCAAAGTGGTTTGCACCTTGAAACAACATAGAGTCTCTCTTCTGCAATAACTCCCAGTCAGAGGTTCCTCTGGGTAGTGAGGCCCAGTATAAGTTGATCTGATCCATCAATTTACCTTTTTTCATTAGCCAAGTCTGCTAATAGTCACATGTTGCTCCCTTGAGCTGCACCTGTAGGCAATGGCTGACCCTGCTGGCAGCTCCTGCAAGTCACACCACATCGTAGGAGGAGTCCCTTGCACATGCTGTGCCGCATGACACAGCTGTTCCCTAGTGCCTGGCTTTGTGTCACCAGCTATTCCTGATTAGTTAGCCTTGTGCCTGTTAGCTAGATCTCACTCTACACCTCACGCTGTCCTTCACTACCCTTAGCCTCATTGCATACATCTTCTACCAGCTGCACCTCATGCCTGCCTTTGCTCCTGTTAGCTGTGCAATCCCACAGCAGCAGCTCGTGCTGTTCCTCATTCCTCTGTGCTCTAGTAAATGGCAGCAGATTGGTTAGTCCTGCTAACCTGTTTAATGATTAGATGTTTAAGGATTAGAATTAAATGCAAGAAAATGTTAAAGCAGTTAGAAAGTTAGAAAATGTTAAAGCAGCTCTTGCTCTCATACATTGTTAGGAAAACCATAAGCATATTCTTAAGGTGTTTTTTTTTATAAGTTCCACTCTTCATACCCACACAATGGAAACTATTGCCAAAGCTTAATGTTCCTAAATACCCCATGAACTTGTAGAACGTTAGACAAGACTTTTGTTCAATTACAAACTTCTCTCTTTTAAACAGAAATAGCCCTCAAACCTAACAACCAATGCAAGAAAAACTTTTTTTTTTTTTTTTTTTAAATCCATGCCCATTTTTTTCCCTCCATTTATCTCCTTTTAGTTCCATTAGATAATTACAAAGTACAATCCAGAAAAGTCTGGATTGCCTTTGCCTCTGATTTTCTGAAATGTATTAGGGAAATGATGGGGTTTTGCTTCCATTTTGGATCTTAGCCATCAGGCTTACATACACACTCATGTAAACTCACGCATCCATACACAGACACTCGTAGATGTATAAACATACATAGAGGCATGAATATATTATTTAAATATTATCTGCAATTATTAGGCAAAGCAACATTAAACCTGTCAAGGAAGTTTGAATTATTATCCTGGTATAAAAATGTAGAGTTCCTTGATTTTGGTCAGTTTAAATCTTCAGTTAAAGACCAAATAATCTTTTGTCATCTAAAACTGTTCTATATTAGTTTTCATGCTTAAGTATTCAGTACTGAGAGCCAAGTGTCTGGTATTTAGCTGTGCACATCCTTTTATTTTACAGAACATGGTCATGTGCTAGTGAGCTCCAGAGGTCTATCTATACTTGTGGTAACTTTTACATCAATAGGATTACTCAAAATTCATAATGCTGGCACCTGAGAATCTCATTTGACCTTTTTGCTCAAAAAAACGCATGGAGAAAACTCACATCAAGGTTCAACTGAGAATACTGTAAAAAACCAGCACCAACATCACATGAAAAATAAGTTGTAAAATATAGCTGGCATTAATGCCACAGATTATATCCCACAGAGGACATTTGTGATTTAATGTACTACCTGTAGTCTAACAAAAGCATTAATATTTTGACTATTTTAAACTCTCACCTCATTTTTGGCTTAGAATAAGTGGTATCCTGGTTTCATCTGCGATAGAGTTAATTTTCTCTTCAGTAGCTGGTAAAATGCTGTGTTTTGTATTTAGTATGAGAATAATGTTGATAATGCACTGATGCTGCTGAGTAATGTTTATACTAAGTCAAGGACTTTTCAGCTTCTCAGGTCCTGCCAGTGACTCCAGAAGGCTGGAAAGCATAAGAAATTGGAAGGGGACACAGCTAGGATAGCTGACCCGAGCTGACCAAAAGGATACTCCATACCATCGAACATCATGTTGAGTATATAAAGTGAGGACAGTTAGCCAGAAAGGAGGGATCGCTGCTCTGGAACTGGCTGGGCATCATTCAGCGAGTGGTGAGCAACTGTATTGTGCATCACTTGTGGATTTATTTGGGGGTTTTTTCCCCTTGATTTTATTTCTCTTTTTCCTTTTGTTATCTCTCATTTCATTACAGTTATTAGTATTAGTATTAGATTTTACTTTATTTCAATTGTTAAATTATTCTCATCTCAACCTACCTTTTTCTACCTGTTCTACCTTTTTCTTTTCTTTTCCTGATTCTCCTCCCCATCCCACCAGGGTGTGTGAGAGTGAGCAAGTGGCTGCATGGTACTTAGCTCCTGGCTGGGGTTAAACTGCAACAGTGGTCAAATATTTTTCTTGATATCCACAACAGTTTAATTTCAAATAGATAGGTGATTTCTGTATTATCAATCCATTGAAAGATTTAGGATAATTCATAAAGACAAGTTCGCATTTTTTCTTCCAAGCTTTTTTACGCACAATGCATCTTTCAGTTAGTTTCTAGCAAAAATTAATAAATATAATAAATTAAAAATAGCAACTGTCTTATCATTCTCCTTTTGCTGAGAAGTTGAAATAATGCACTTCTCAACCCTGATATAACTCTAAGAAAATACGCTATTGAACAGAAAGGTTTTTGTTAGTATTTTCAATATGTTGGAGGTAGTGTTAGTAATGTTGACTTCACAGTACCCCAGAGAAACCAAGATACAAAATAAGTATAAGGAAATACAATGTAGACAATATGGGCAGGGAAAATTAATAACAAACTAGAAGTATAATCTGTCTGATTAATAATGCTTTGGCTTTACCTTAAGTGGGACTTTGGTAGCAGTTAAATGAAAGAATGGAGAAAGGAACACAGCTTGCTTTAAATTCCAGCAGGTTTCTTTTCCTGCATATTTATTTATGTTTTTAATTAAATGCCAATAAACTTCTAACCGAAACATTATTTGAAATGTGAATTTGGAGTTCAGTACTTTGTTCTAAATCACTGGAAAATTCATCTGTTTTAATTTTTTACTAAACAAAAAAATCTAGGTAGTTTGTTTTTTTTTTTTTAGTTAGAGAAATTTTCTTAATATTTTCTTAATATTTTTCTTAAAAAAGGAAAATCTGCTTCTATTTAATTATTTGTGTCATCTCTTTAGGAAAAGTGGTAATAGTGAATTCATTCACATTTTCAAAGTTAGGTATCCTGTTTAACCCCTAATAAATGCAACCAATACACAATACAGAAAGTTCACTTAAGCGATTTGGTTCTTATTTAAGATCTTTGGATAGGCAAGACAAGAAATGGCAAATGACACTGTAGCTGGATGCCTTTTAAACTCTCCAAGCTGCTTGCTCCAGCTCATCATGTTTATGAATGTTAGATCATGGCAGAACTTTTCCTGAAAGAAGCTAACAGGTGTCTCAATCATTAGGTTTGCTTCTTCATTCCCCTTAGTGCATAAGGTTATCCATTAGATGTTAAGGTCTGTTAGAACATTTGTAACACTTTTAGAGGAGTTCTGACCATTGATCTCCTCTGAATGTGAACTCTGGTAATTATTCAATGCATTGTTGTATACAATATTTGCTGAACTTGAATAAAAGATAGGAGAATAACACATTCAGAATTCTTTCCTGCAATTTTTGTTTACCGGTATGTAAATTAGACTGTGAATAGTCATGCTTCTAAGAAAACAAAACTGGTCTTACTCATGAGGCTCAAAGTAACAAAAAATCAGTTGTAGAGATGGCTGGAAGGAATAAGTAGTTTGGTTAACGGTTTTGAATATAAACGACTTAAGTTTTTCAAACTATCAAGGAATTCCTATACAGCCTTTTTCTAAAGAAAGTGAAAAATCCAGGTGGTAATCTTGTTACTTTACTGGGTCCTTTGTAAGAGATTTCTCGTTCAAAACCACAAAAGATAATAGAAAACAAGGAACAGGTACAAGAAAAACTGTTTGAGAAGTGAATCAAGATCTCTAAAAAAAATTAAAAAATATTCTTGCAACAAACGAGATAAAAAGAGTAAATGAAAACTGCTGTAAACCAAGCACCCCAACATTCATATTTCCACTAATTTAGTTCTTAAAGGGCTAAGTGAAAGAATCATACATAGCTGCAAAACTTTGAATCTTTAACATATTTGAGGGGTAATTTATGGAATGGAAGCTTGGAGTTTGAAATATATTTAATTTTTTTGGATGCAAAGTGTTTTAATATTTTGTCTTATAAAAATTGTACATGTAAATTACATTAATAAAAAGTATGAAAGTCATCTTAGTTTTTTCTTATTAAGTTAATGTTATAATAAATAAATTAACACCAGGATATAGGATTAATCTTTTGTAAAACCTCTCAAGCAACAATTTCTGCTGATCATAGTCATGCCAAATAGCCCTACGCTCCATGCTTATATTCAGTGAATCTGAAATTTATAAAGTAATACTTAGTATATATAAGGATGACAGAAATTAATAGTTGCTTAGTTTGTGGTTTAACAATTGTTATTTTGCCAATTGCAGTTTGTTTCTCAAAGAGCATTTTCTTGCTTTCCTTTTTCCTCCAGCCTTTTCTTTTATCTCTAGTTTCCATAAGCCATAAAAAAGGAAGAAAAAAACCCCCAAACCCACCACAACCAAACACCTGCATGTTCTAAAGTTAAAAGAAAGCAGTGGTTTTGCACAGTGCAAGTCATGTAGAAATTGCAGTATCTGTCATATATGACAAATGAGTGAAGTAGCAACACCCCGAGAATCTGCCCAGAGGACAAATCTCATCATCGCGAAACTGTGAAGAGTGTTTGAGGCATATATGGCATTTAAGAGTTATTCATGGGGGTGATTTCATCCAAACCTCATTTAGACATTTTGAACATGGATTTCTCAGTTTTGCCTTTCCTGTAACCTATAGTTCTTACTGACTACTAGAGCTGCACTTGATGAGTTAAGTCTATGAACTGCAAATACTATTTTGCTTTGATGAGCAAGAAGCCCTACTTAAAAAGGCCAAACTTCCAAAAGCGTATAAATGCCAATCAATGTCTTTCATACTATTAATATTTCATGGCAAACGACCAGACTGAAAATACCCTACTTCCATTGTATAGTACTAAATCATGACTAATTTTATTGAAACAAGGGAGAATTTTCCTGTGAGTAATCCTTTGCCCACAAGGGCAAGGGAATAAACAAGGGGTTCAAACAGTTGTCCAGAAGTTTTTCTGCCAATTAAATTGCATATGATATTGCATAAGGTTTCAAGGTAATTAAGGGAAAATGAAGATGAATTTCCTTGGTTTAGCTGCTGGACCAATTCTCAAATGCTGTGTCTGTCATTCAAGAGGGAAAACCACTTTCCAGTTGTCTCTCTTCCATTATGAGTTGATGACTTCTAGTTTTAATGTCCTTGTAAATTAACTCTTTGGCATAGTATTTAATAGGAGTACAAAGCTCTCCACTTTCCATTTAGAATGTGACAGGATTCACAGAAAAAGGCAAACAGGTCTAGTTTCCGCTAAAGTGACACAGGTACAGGTTTACTATTTTGACCATGGGCAACTCTGGTGTTACAATGGAGTAATCAGGACACAGGACTGGGTTCTGTGTTTAATGCAACGTGGTATGGCATGTCTTCTGAAGGCAAAGAGTAACTGTTATTCCATAACATTTTACAGTAGGTTTTCAATCTGACTGCTTTCTTGTGTTTCTTTCTATGCTGTGATTTCCAGAGGACTATAGCTAAAAGATCAAAGCCATCGTACTTTAGAAGTTAGCCGAAAAAACTTGTACTCACTCATTACACAGTGTTTAAAAGTAGGTGTTTTCTTTTATAAGTGTAATGGAGTTTCAGAGCCTGAAGAATCAATTCTACATCAAAGAATCAATGTTTTGATAAAAATATCACATTTTTTGTCTTTTCAAATAAAAATTCATAGAAAAATTTGCAACATATTAAAACATTCATTCATGACAAATGTTTTATTCTGAACTCTCAAAATATTAGACTCATATCTCACAATATAGTTTTTTATATTTGATACTCATAAAGGGATGAGTCAAGTGAAAACCACATTGTGGCCATCAGCTGGCACCACTTTATCTGATTAACAAAGGAATACAAAACTGCCGAGCGCTACCTTACATAGTTTACAATAATGGAGATTCATCTTAAATATAAATTTTTCTTTAAGAGTGTCAAAATAATCAGCCTTATAAACTCACGACTCAGGTACATAAATGATTCACCATGGTTTGACAAATTAATACACTTCACCCCTGTGATGGTATACTTTGTGTACCTAGGCAAAGCAGTCTAACACAGGAAAACTTTTGCTGCAATCCCCCGGTTCAATTTAATCCACACTTTAGGTCCCATGTAACCTTGCATAAATGTGTATGGCTTTTAGACTCCTGAAGGTAAATTTTCACCAAAGGCATTTTCACTAATATATATCAAATAAGAACACTTATGTATTCTGGTGAGCCAGTTATGTACATAGCATAGTAAAATTCAGGATTTGTTCTATTCACAAAAGCATTATTTATTAGAAACATGTATATCATCTATCTGGGGAAAAATCCAAGTCAACAAAGAGAGTATTTCCTAATTCCTCAGCATAGAATCACAGAACATAGAAGGTTTGGGTTGGAAGAGACCTTAAAGATCCTCTACCAATGTCTCTGCCATGGGCAGGCACACCTTCTACTAGACCAGGTTGCTCAAAGGCCTGTCCAGCCTGGCCTTGAACGCTGCCAAGGATGGGGCATCCACAGCTTCTCTGGGCAACCTGTGCCAGTGCCTCACCACCCTCACAGTGAAGAATTTCTTCCTTGTATCTAATCTAAATCTATCCTCTTTCATCTTAAAACCATTACCCCTTGTCCTATCACTACCTGCCCTTGAAAGAATTCCTCTCCAGCTTTCCTGTAGGCCCCCTTTAGGTACTGGAAGGCTGTTGTAGGGTCTCCCCAGAGCCTCCTCTTCCCCAGGCTGAACAACCCCAACTGTCTCAGCCTGCCTTAACATGAGAGGTGCTCCAGCCCTCTGATCATCTGTCTAGCCCTCCTTTGGACTCACTCCAAAGGTTGATGTCCTTCTTCTGTTGGGGGTCCCAGAGCTGAACTCATTGGTCCAGGTAGGGTCTTATGAGAGCAGAGTAGAGGGGGAGAATCACCTCCTTTGACCTGCTGGCCATGTTTCTTTTGATGTAGCCCAGGATTCCATTGGCTTTCTGGGCTGCAACTGCACATTGCTAGGTCACACTGAGCTTCTCATCCACCAACACCCAACCACAATGCTTGAGATTGTCCCAACTTATGTGCAGGACTCTCAACTTGGCCTTGTTGAACTTCATCAGGTTAGCATTGGCCCACCTCTGAAGCCTGTCAAGGTCCCTCTTGATGGCATCTCTTCCCTCCAGTATGTTGATGATACATTTCAAAGTCTACCTATGCAGACAGTCAGAAAAGTTTCTGTCACAGACTATGAAGAACAATTTTTATGAAAGAATATGATTATTTCTCTTCCTACTCATGTGGGTTTTATGCACATTATTAAACACTAGACCTGAATTACTGAAGGAAATAAAAAATATTGACATTTAGCATATATTGTTTCAGACATCGCACACATTCTGGAAAACATGCAAACTATCAACTGGGATTTGCAATGTGATCCTTACAGTCTTACAACTAGAAAATTATTTCTTTAGAAAAAGAAGGGTATGTTTTTTCCCTTCCCCCTCCCCGCACCTCCTGTGGAAATAAACAGTTTTCAAAGAAAAATACCTGCTGTTTATTCTCTTCTAAATTGGCCCAGTTTGACTCTAAATCTCCTCCTGTGCTGTTCTCAAATGTGTCTGTTCTATCAGTGTCTGATGCTGATTCAAAAATTTATTAGATAAAATACTTACAAGTTCTTTCAGTAAGAAAATTTAAACAGATTTTTGTAACCCTTACTCAGTTTCAGGATGTCACTAGATGAAGGTTACTACCTGGTGAGAGAGCTCTCAATCACTCAGCAGTTGCTTTAATAATTTTTGACAAAAATAGTAGAGTGAAGATGCCATGGAGTATCTGATCAGTGAGAGAGTGTGGGAAAAGACACTAACCACAGGTAAAATCACAAAAATACATCATGATGTGGCATTGTTACTATTTAACTTTGCTGAAAGAAAGTAGTTTAGGGTACAGGAATCAGTGTGAGTGGTATAGTAATTTTCAGACAGTTTACTGCTATCCTCAGCCACCAAAACTGAAGAAACAGCACTCCCTCTTTCCTTAGCCTGCTGAGATCAGAAAAATATTTGCTGTTATTACTATGAATCACAACCAAGTTACTGTCCTAGAAACAGTTTATTTAACCCCTTTTTTCATATCCTTGCTGCCATCTGCATGGGTATATTAGTAACCACTTACATCATGGATACAGAAAATACCTCTTTCCTGTTTTGATTTATATCACAATCTATAATTTGCTATTGCTGATTTATCTTTTTTTATTCTGAAAAAAATAGTTAAAATTTTAAAAGTCTTGAAATTTGTGGTTTGGTTCAAATCTGTGATTTAAAACGCCAATGACTAAAATCTTTTATTTTCCTATAAGGTATGATATAAATAACAATATTTATGTTGACACTGATTATTAATTTCCTCTACAGTTACTATACAAATGCACACATAAGCACACATTTAGACACATGTATACAAGTTATTTGTGTAGTATAAAGTATATACTATATAAGTGTATAGCGTTGTTTATTTTAACATGATAAATTCAGAAGCCATACTGAACTCCGTGGAATGTTCCTAGATTCTGACATGCTTTTTTGTCTCTTTAGCTCCAGAAAATGATATAATTGCTTATTAGCAGTAGCCTAAATTAGTATGGTAGCAGAAGTACAATTGAAATGCTCTTTATATTTCCTGTCACATACTGTAGAAACAGAAGCTTGGTTTTATTACTAAAGTTTTGCATAGGCAAAGGCTTGTGTCCTTGCTTATCCCCATTGACCTCACCGGGGCTCCCCTATACACACAGATCCATCTACTTTTGGTTCAGTAAAGCTTTAAGTAATTTTTAATTGTAAAGTTACAACAAATGCTTACTGGACTTAGTGAAATCCATAGGGTGTGTAGAATAAAGTACTAGTCACCTCATGCCATGTCAGGATGACATAAACTAGCTATATATGCAGCAAGCAGTACAGAAGTTACATGAAGCAGTGGAAAGCTTTAAAAACACTCCCTCACCCCCCCAAAAAAACCCCACAGAATAAACAGACTTTTAAATTTATATAAACATATATATAATACTTCTATCTATAAACAGATACTTATATATAAACAGAGATTTAATTATTGATTTAATTTCTTGAATGTTATTTTTTGCTTTTGAGTGAAAAAGAAAAAGTCTGACATTTCTGAAGCATCTTCTTAATTCTTTTTACATTTGATCCTGTACTGTTGACTGACAGATTAATAACTTTTCAATAGTTTAAAATATTGATCTTAATACTTTCTGAACTAACTAGAGAACTTTCTGGCATATTTTAAATGTTAAGGTTACTTTGGTTTAGATTTAAGTAGCACTAACAATAAATATAATAACCTGAAACATTGATTTTTTTGTTTTCTCCATGAAATAGTTGAATTGAATTTCTCAAGCATGATTCTAATAAGGTATTTTCTTACTATCCTGACACAACTATAGATAGCTTAGTTAATGCATTATCTGACAATAATGCTGACACCTTACAAATGCCTCTTTCACAGAACTGGTTTGTTTAGAGATGTCTATGCTCTTAGAAACCTTATCATGTATGAACAGCTAGCCTTTTAGATGGTGAAACTCCCGTTAGCAAGGCTTTAGCAAGTGTGGGATGCAGACTATTTTGTAACAAAAACACTTGATTAATCTGCCTTAACCACGGGTGAGTACTCCTTCATCACAAAAAACTGCCATTTTGATGGTAGTCTCTAGATGCTTGTTAAGGTTAAATAGTGATAGAAGGGTGCTAAATGAAGGCTTATCAGGTTACCATACATCAGAACTGTGATAAAGCTCCCTCAGGAAAGTACCAAACGGAACAAGGGTCTATTCAGAAATGTTTGACAGAAGACACACCATTACAGTGGGACCCATCTAATTGATAGCATAGCTTAAGTGTGGAATTTCTGCCACACAGGACCTGGTGACTGCCTTGACTCCTGCAATATGTGTTGAGTTCAGGCTATTTCAGGGTCACTTTTGTGAGTTAACCAAACATAGGGATCTGTATAAGCAGGCAGGACAACAAAAAAACTTCCTTGTCTTTTTTTTCCTAGTTATCAGTCTGCATCAGAAAAAAAATGTGAGGTTCATAAGTGATGAAAATAATGTATTTCTGAACCTCGTAATGTTTTTGTTTGGATGTTATTCACACTAGACTGACTTATCATCACTCTTCCTAAGTTTGAAGAGAGACCTCAGCTCTCTCACAAATCGTCCAGATCACTTAATCTTCAAAGCAATTTGTGGAAGAAGACCCAGTCAGCTGGTCACAGGCAAGAGCCATCTGTTTGAATGAGTTTTGATTTTGGTGCTTTCTGCTTAGCAAGCCCATTTCTGACTGTATATGCCCGTACAGAGCTCTCTTGCCATTGACCAGAATCTTGGGTTTATCAGAAGCTGACAGAGAGGTAATTGGAACAAATTTTAAAATAAATTATATCATTCATTTTGGCTTAGAAGACTTGAGTAAAAGAAGGGTCATTAATATGGAGAATGTCTTATTTCTGCTCTGACACATCCCACTGAAATTCCCATGTAAGGGTAGGCAAGGGGTTACAATGGGCTGGGAAGAGATGCCACAGCACTGCTGCCATCCCAGGGACATTGAGACTGTATCATTTATAGAGAGGACATATTCCCATAAACTGTCCCATAATAATCTTGTATAAGAAAACAACTATTTGAGAATTGCACAGAGCAGGAAAAAAAATACCCTGGAAATAAATAAATGCAGTACTGAAAAATTAAGGCTTTGAGATGTTCAGCTACAAACAAAAAAATGCTGGTCCACTGGTTAATTATTGGGTTTGGATATCCTGACTTCCCATGTGACTTTGTGACCTTCCTTGAAAGATAAATATCAGATGTTTTAGGCATCTAAATATGCAAAGAGTTTGAATGAATCAGAACAGAATATTGCTTCTTTTCCTTCCAGGCATGTGTTTACTATTGCAGTAAAAAATTCTATAAAGAGTGTTCAGTAGAGCCTATAACATGCTAGTGCCCCTCTTGAAAACATTTACGAAAAAAACAGCAAAACCTGTTCCATTTAATTAGGTAGTTAACATTAAATCAAGACATTATTTGCTTCAGAGAGTGCAAACTTGCAGTTGAGGAAGATGAACTGAAAGAAGGCATAAGTCACAAAAAAACAATGGGACTTTTTACATGAGGGAAAAAATTGGAGACTGGCAAAAGAATTCCACTTAAGCAATGGTGCTACCTCAAGAGGCAAGCAAGACCTAATAAAAGGAAAAGAATTCTTTCTTACAACAAAATAAAAATCTTTGAAATCTTCTGTACAGGAGAAGATGAACTGAGTAGTTGAAAGGGTGCAGATAATGGGAATGACAAGGTCATTTGTAATGTGATGCATTCTGGAATGGTGACAGCTACCCAGTAAATTACAAATTGTGAAACAGCTGCAAGAGGAAAATGGAGATGAGGATTTCTGAACTGAGCTAAAAAGTCTCTTAAAAACTTCATCTGGGAAAAGACTGAAAAGATGAGAAGTACACATGTACTACTGCAGAAGTATAGGTGTACAGATAATTTGGCTCAGGATTTGTGCTTAGAATCTTCTTTCCATTACATCATCTGAGATAAGATAAAAACAGATACAGCTATGAAATGGACCTGGTTAGAAAAATTTTTACCACAGAAAGGGAAAAAAGGTTTCAAACACCAATCATTTTGTGGGTTTTCTTGAATGTTTTCTCTGTGTTGTAAATATCTTAGTCATGCCAGCTTTCACATACTACTACTTTCTGCTTTACAGTTACTCTCTTAAACATCATTAGAATTAGATATACCTTGACAGAATACCAATGAGAAATTTATTGTTTTGTATTACATATTCTGTGTTTGTTTAAATGCTAATGTTGCTATCAGTACTTTAATTGCATGAAGAAGTAAGAATGATAAGTATATAGTTCATTAGTTACCACAGATAACTCCACTTTCTTCGATATGTAGTTTTATAAAAGGATAAAATGGGATAGTGTTTCATTTTTCATTTAAAAAGTTTTTTCTACATGTGAAGTGGAGTAAATTGCATCTATTCTTAGGTAAGTGTTGGGAATGTTATGACTCCACTCAAAATTCTGAGTGAGTTTATTTCAGTTTTTGTCTTGAAATACATGCATGTTACAATAGAGTAGCAACTTAAACAAAGGTCAGAAGTTATGTTCAGGTTTTGCTTCAGACAGTGTTCATAACTCTCTTACCTTTATATTCAATCAAAGTGAAACAGACTGGAAAGGCAAAGTACTAAATTGTTGCACAGCCTTGTATGTGTGTTAATGTGTAGCTGTCTTCTTTTATTTAACTGATTTTAGTTGCTTACTTGAAATACTGAATTAGTTAATGCTTTATGCTGGTAAAAGAGTAATAGAATATAGCATGAATATGGAATAGAAGTTTTGTATTAAGCAGCAAGATTTGGAAAAATTCTATACTAACATTAGAGTTTACAGTCAGATAATTCTAATTTTTTTCTGATGTTGAGACCCAGGTATTTTTAAAAGCATTGAAATTTTGCTGACCAGTATCTTAAATTGGCTCAATTGATACCAATATCTGTTATGTACAAAGAAAGAAAAATAGGAAGACAATCTAGGATTATTCTGCTAAATTTTCACCCTGAATTTGAGCACTGGGGACATTTTCTGAAAGAAATACAGCTATGTACATTAATGATTTACATTATCCATGTATTAAAAAGAAACAAAAAGATTCTCTTTAATCTGGCGTATTAGGCATCAGCATCATTAAAGTAGGAATATCACCTTCAGCAGAGCCCTAGGGGTAAAAAAAGAAGGAAAAATGACACTAGTCTATAAAGCAAATTTGGTTAACACAGAATATTAAAAAAAAAATGATGTAAAGATAACTGCAGGAATCTTTAGCAGTTTTGTGATAAACTTAGATTATTTTTGAAAGTTATTATGTTAGGATAACACTGTTATTAATAATAGGAAAGCTTTGCCATTCTAATTTTTTTGTCATACTACCCAAGAAATCTGTGCAACTTCAAGAGAGTTCAAAAAAATTATTGACTCAACTGCTTCAGAGGATTATCTGTTCCCCACTGATGTCAGCTTTTGACACGTGTATATTCTGGAGTCAGAATTGGGTACTTATTAGTTTAAAATCTCAACAGCAAGGGGAGACAGATATCTAGGGATCATTTCAGTGACTGCCAAAGTGCACCCACCTCTTGGGGAAAAGTTAGTCCAACATAAACAATTTTGATGTTGCCAGCTTGCACAATATTTGATAATTTTTCAATGGCCCAGCTGTTCTCTAAGTTTCATATATGCAGATACAGCTTTTATTTGGAAAAGAAAAAGGTTTTTACTATTGGGGAGGTGGGGTGGGGTGGTGTAAGATGATGCTTGAAGCACTGAAGACTTTTAGTCACAAAACCCACAACCAATAGAAAAAAGACATGTTTTAATTTTTGCACTAATTAGACTTCTAATCTGGTGGAGAGAATGAATCTGTGCAGGGAACTTTGGAGAGCTGTTATATGACTTTTAAGTCCTTATTGCAATTCTAGTTTAACAAAAACATGCAGGGTTTGGGGTTTTTTTTCCTACCAATTTCTAGAGAGCAAGGCCATCTTTCTCTCAAAAATAAGCAGTGGAAATCTCCATTCCACAGCAATAATTCCAAGTTAGATATTTTCTATACTGAAAGAACTTTACTTAACAATTGGCATATAAAGGAGGAATCACCAAAGTTATGTTATGCTGGAATTCTTAACAGATAAGACATCACCCTCAGAACAGCATTACAAAATTTACAGGAGTTGTGTTGCTTTATTGTCTAACAGTTATAAAGTGATATATTACATATACAAAGTTACTTTAGAAAAAGCCCACTGTATTTTCTTAAGTTACTCAAAGGTGGGATTTTCACATCTAAATTTTCTTGCTAATAATTTGAGACAGCATGGGTTTAAATTGAGTTATCACAATATACATAGTTTAACGAAAGTTTTCAGTGGTCACCTCTGAATTCAACTTGGATTTAGCTGAGAAGGTTTTCTCACAACTCTGTGTGCTTCCAAGGAGAGAGGTTAATCCTTAGGAATGCTAGAGAATCACTGGGCAAACTGATAATAGTACATTTTTATGATTCTGTCAAGTATAGCCACAATTAAAAAGTCCCTTTGTGGACTGAATACAAAGGCTTTGCAAGCCTCAAGTGGTCTATGGGCTGTGATACAGAGAATCTTAAGCTGGTGGATATTGACGTAGCCCTATTAAAGTCAATGGCATTAACACCTCTTTTATACCAGCTAACAATCTGGCCTGTGATCTGCCCCCTACCCTCTCCATTATACACTGTGTTAACAGATTGTCAGACGGCCCCTTGAGAGAAAATGTATATCCTGATAGACAAACTAGTTTTACATCTACACACGATTTCCAAACAAAAAGTCTGATCTGAAGTCCAGTAAAATAAAGAACAACTCCTGGAAAAAGTATTTACTTTCTAATTTTTTTTCTGTCTTTCTTTTTATTTTTTTTAAAGGAAAAAGATAAGAACAGTACAGCAAGGAAGGCAAAAGTAGACTCAATAGAGCTATTATTTTCCCTCCTGCACAGGTGGTAGGCTCAGCTTTTCCCCTCCCAGTGTTACAGCCAGTACAGCTGTATCAGAGCATGTATAATTAATTAATTATACATGCCTTAGTATATAATTAAGTATAGGGGTAGTGTAGGGGGGTACATCAATGATTTTATAGAAGGAGAGAAATAGGAGGCATATTGTAACTCTGGTTCATAGTTTATAGGTTTCTCCACCCCCTGGGGCAATGCAACTGCCCTCTGTAATTGAACCCTCAGCTTGTACTCTACTTTTTTTTTTTTTCTTTAAGCAGCAGAACAAAAATGTCAATGAATGAAGAGACTGTGATCTAGAGTTCAACAACAGCCAAATCACAAGGACAGGGAACTAAGATCTTAAAGGTAAAAAACCTGGAGGTAGTGACTGCTGAATCAGTGTGGAGTGCAGAGACAGATGGTGCCGTTGTGATTAGAAGTGCACCAAGGAAGCTCAGCATGGGCATAGACATCTAGTTGCAGCATTGGATCATATGTCTGTGGTATTTTCCTGCCAAGTGATTGATAACTGAACTTACCCTTACTAGAATTGTAAAGCCTGTAAAAAAGAGCAATCATCCTGGAGGAGATACTCATGTCCTTTTTGTGTGTGGTTATGTTGATGTCTGATATGACTGCAAACTTTTATTTAGATGACAAACTGTAGTTCACGTGCTTTAGTTTTCATAGAGTGTATTTGAGAAGATAAAGGTAACATCAGTCTCTACCTCCTCTCTCACATGGACCTCCTGAATATCTCCTCACTGTCATTATCCTGCAAGAGAAACTGAATGGGATGATTTTTCTTCTCTCTATTGCCAGAAGGCTAATGAATGTCTTCAGGGTTTTGCATTTTTGTATCCGTTGTGCTGGAAAAAATGTCAGCAAATATTCAGGTAAAGGTTTCCCTTACCATGTAAAAGGGAAGAAAAAAATATAAAAATGGTAGGAGTCCAATCTTCACTTAAAAACGTGAATAATGAGAAGTAAACTAAGAGGTGAAGTCAAACGACTGTGCCAGTTTTGGTGGATAATACTTGGCCTTGGTTTTAATACCAGCTGTCAGCTATCCAGCTTTATATTTATCTTTGCTTTTCTATCATTGGAAGTGTAAAGACACCTTTGGTGATTGCTCATATGAGAAAATATGTCTGTAAAGTCTGTTGTAATTCAGGTGTGGCAGTCTTCCGTGTATCAACAAGATTGCTGAAAGATCTTGCAGACTATAATTTTTGAAATAAACTACTTGGCTACACAAAGATTTTTTTAAAATTTCAGGAGGAGGTGGCATGGCTGGGGGTTGTTTGTTCTGTCTTGGAAATGGTGTGAATGTGGATGGGTCCATCCTCTTAAGACACACTTGATTTCAACAAGTTATTTATGGTTTATGCAATTTCCTAAATGGGTGTATTTTATAAAGACATGGAATATCAATAGCACAAATGCTACTTCCTACATTATTTCAGTAACTGTGTGATTTAAAGCCACCTACACACATGCACACTTTTTTTCCTCCAAGATCGTTAAAATATGGTAAGATTTCTGATATTTTCATGGGGAAAATGCACTGCTACGCAGGGTCAGATGGTGAGTTTCTATCGGAAAGCTGTTACAAACTAATTTGCCAACAAATAGGTGTTGTGGTGGGTTTGTTTTCCCTCCTTAAACCACACTCTGTCTAATGAAAGTTACATTTGTATTTTCCACTTTTTTTTTTCCCCTTTCAATTTTTTTTTTTTAATAGTAATAGAAGCAGCTAGTGGTTTAAGCTATGTAAACATCAAGGTAAAGCCTTGCTGGCTATGGCAAGCCTGTTTTCTTCTGTGTATTAGCAGTGCAGATGCCTCTTTTGCTCCCGCTATTTGCCCAGTGGCTGAGCAGCGCAGGAAGTGAGGTGCTGCCCAGGAGCCCCAGGCAGAGTTTGCACCAACACAGTTCTTGACCATTCTCCAGTGTCATTAACCTTGGCCTTGCTCAAATGATAATGAAACTGGCCTCTGGTGCATCTTTCCATACTGTGTTACCATCCCACAGTAAATAATGTAAGACCAATATGATGATCTTATGCTGAGGTATTCTTTAATATTCTGTTTGTTGTCTCACTGGTCTTGCTTGTTTTGCACAAAAAGCCTGGGAGAACTGCATCCAAACCGTACAGCTGACTTAAAACTGCAAGGCCTTATCACATATTCACAATATTAAAATATCTGCCTATCAGAATTTAAGGCTTTATTTTACCAAAACAAATAGGAATTAAGAACAGTTTTATCACTTCCCTGTCAACATGGAAAACTACTAAAGTTCTTTTCCCTCTTTATTTCTCTCCATTAACACCTGGTATGTGGGGGGTTTTTTTCACAGTGAAGGCAGCACTATTCATATCAGTAATTATTTTTTCTTGAGAACCTCTGAATCTACCTCTGATGAGAGGCTGACCATTTATCATAAAAAGATAATTATGACAGGAGATTGATTTTTTTTTTTAGTATGGTATTTTATACTTTACAACCAAATTCAGAATCCAAAGTCTGTGACTCAAAGCATCATGGATTTTAAAATATTATTCTCCATTTCAATTTGCTCTTCTGCATCTGTTAGTCTACAAAAGGTTTTCTCCAGTCCTGAACTATCCTCTCTCTCATTAATTGTACATTGTGGCATGTCCCCATCCAGTTAGTATAACTTGTTCCCAAGTTCTGGAAAGGATTACCAGTATATCAGTGACTTTTAAGAGCTTCTTAAGGGAGCCAGCTGATTTGAATTGTTGCAATTCTGTTAAAGTACTTGGGGTTATGACAATTCATATCAGCAAAGGACTGTGTGTTTGCATTGTGCCTAAGGGATGAATATGTATTTGATAGCATTCCCCTACAGTCTTGTGTTAAGCTTTATTGCATTTGTCCAGAAGCAATGCCAATTTTTTCTTCACCCTTACTACTAATAACAGCAGTAGTCCATCTCTCCTCCATTTTCTGCTGGTTCAGTAGACCTTTATTTCATAGCTTGATCTCAGCAGCTGATGCCATTCATCCATTCATGCATTCATAAACAACTTCAGAAGGTAGCAATGAGTAGTAATAAATAAATATTTCTTCTTCTTCCTCCTACCATAGATCTTGAAGGTTTCTTTTTCTAGAAGGCATTCCAGGCTTACAATAGCAACAAGAAATATCATCAAAGACAGGTATCCTAAGAGTAATGGAACAAAACTGGATTATTTTCTGGGTTTGAGGAAGGGTGGGGCAAAGCAGCAAATAAAAATGAAATAAAAAAAAAATAATCCACCACTACCACTTCCCCCCCCCCCCAAAAAAAAAAAAAAAAGAAAAAAGGAAAGAAAAACCCACAAAATACACCACCAAAAAAACCTACAAACTACCCACAAGACTGGACAGAAACTTGAGAGCTAGACCCAATGGGAAGAAAGACTGATGATGTGATTATGAAAGGTAAATTTCATATTATTATGTATTAAATTTTAATTTCTAAAAGTATAGTCTCACAGACAGTGCAAACAATTCCCCTTTCCTAAACTGTATGTGCATCCCAGATCTGTTCAAACAGCTCTAATAGCTTTCATTTATGTCTTACATGTAATTTATTTAGTAATGTCATGTCACAGTCAAACAAAAATATGAAAAAGTTTGAAGGATACTTTTTTAAAATTTATTTACTGTTTCCTTAGGTCATCTGATGAACTTGTATAGTCTTCATGTTCTTTATCCAAAGAGGAAGACTGGACAATAGCTAAAAGGTTCTGTGAGCACATGACAACAGTTTGAGAAAAAGCATGCCTCATATAGGAAGCTAGTTAATCAAACAGAAAATACCATTTATGATACACAGATTACTGTCTTAAATATTCCTTTGATAGGGATCTTCAGCACTAGATGGTACACATTATTTCAGTGTGCATTCTTTGTGAAATGCCATTAAACATTCATCTTTCATTACTAGCAATCCAGAAATTCTCTAACTATATAAGATGCTGGGAGATGTAAACATGAGGTAAAGGACTGGGTCATACCTTAAAAATGTAAAGTTCTTTACCTATTCACTGGCATCAAACCAAATCAATCTGACTTTTTCCCAGGGACAGCTGGAAATCTTCTGGGATTTGGGGGTGTGGGGGTGGGGAAGTCTCATTTCTTTGGCTTCCTCCATCCCTTTGGTTCTCCATTGGTGCATTTGTGTTTGGTTTGGTTTAGAATCTCAAGAAAGTCTGCTTGTAGAGGGGAAAAAGTAATACACTATTCCCTCATAGCAGTGGTTCTGAAAAAAAGCTAAGATATTTGTTCTATGGGGATTTTGCTTTATTTTTTTTTTTTAGAAAAAAGTTTAGAAGTATGTCAAGTGCTCATTCATGTATCAACAAGACAGAGCTCATTCATATATCAAACTGCAATGTCTCTTGACTATTCAAGGCCCAAATCTTCTTGATCTGTCCATGCAAGTCATGTTAACTTCACTGACATTACAGGGACATAACTGGGACCATGATTTGGCCTGCTGTGTATAGAGGTTACAACAGGAGGCAATTAACTACAATCTGTACTGGTATACATTGTCCCATAATGTGTTTTTCATTGGCATTTTAATCAATGGAGGTTTTATGACAGATTTCTGTATAGTATTTTTCAACAGTCCTAGGGAGTAAATTATTGGTAATTGCCATTGATTATTCTTATTTACAGAAGGTACACTTACTGCTTCAGGGAAAGAGGATGGTTGTCAGGAGCTTTATTTTTTAAAGAGTTGTAGTTATTGATTGTGTTGATTAACTCCATGCTTGGTATCTTTTTCCAAAGACTGGAGAAAACTTCTTAGCAGAACCATGACAAAAATCATCTCTGCATTCTTTTGCTGCTAATGATGCACTGACATACTAATCTAAATTTACTGATTATAGTTCAACAAATAATTTCCATGCAGAAAAAATGTTTGTTGTGCCAAAAGTGTCGGACAATCCATACCGGAATTACTGCAAAGTTGTCTTTTCTATTTCTTTTTTGGATCTTACAACTCTTAGCTGTCTAGTGAACACCTGATTTCATTGTAATGAGTTATGGCTTGATTTTAGGAAATTTTCAGGTTTAATTCACGTTGCATGCATTGGAAGTGATGTTAGCATCACTAGATTCAAAATATGCTTTGATAAGAGAACAAGGTTAACTGGAATTTTCCATTGACTTTGGTCAGTTCTTGATTATTTGATTAATGTATGCTTCATGGAATTTTAGTTTTGAGTGTTTCCTTCTACCTCTAGAATTCATGTTTTCTCGAATGTGATGAATGCAAGTAAAACAAGGATAACTTATATTACAAAAGCCTTTCATCATTATTTCTCTCTTTATTCATCAAAGATCTCAGTAAAGCACATAACTATACAACAAGGTTTCTCTGCAGATCCTTCAGCAGATGAATGCACAGCATTTTAACCAAAACAGTGATGTTAGTTTCATTGCATCTGTAGAATTTTGGTTCCTTTACAGGCTTCTTCTCAAGGAATTAAATACATAAATAATACTGAATTAATGTGACTAATTAATACTGTATCTCCAGTGACTTATAAAATAAATCATCTACCCTCTCCAGCTCTTGTTGAGCACATGAAATCAGATTTCTGATTTTAAAATAATATTTCAACATAAACTGAATATTATTTTATTGGCTTGAATATAGTTTTTAACTGAATAAAATGCTCAAAAAGTCTGGAAAAACCTATTAGGTTTTAGTAGTGGTTTGGGGGGGCACCATGTTTGGAGGTTTTTTTGTTAGACTATCTAAGTATAATCAAGTAAGCCACTGGCACTTTTTTTTTTAATTGCTTAATTGCATTCATGTTTTGGAATGTGTGCTTGTTGGGGTAGAACCCACTTCTCCTTGGAAGGCAGACTATTTTTGGAACTGTTGCAGTTTAAACAAGTAATAGTTGCTTGGACACTCTTTAATAAAGATCATTTAATTGTGGAAGGATAACTGGTGTATGAGTTGTACATCCACCTATCAGATAGATATGTTAAACTGACTGAAAACCCAAGCTCTTCAGGTTTAAGGATGTGATTTCTTCTCTGAATTGTGTAAGGATACCCTCTTAAAACCAAACAAAAAAGCTCAACTCTGTGCAGTTGTAAACTCTGTTTTGTAAAGAGTGTATTTTCTTGTGTAGATCTGTGGTAATTTTAGCATCCATTTATGTATCCATCCCTCTGTGTAAAAATTACTTGATTTTAATGGTTTTGAAAATTATGTGTCTGACACTTAGGCTTTACTTTGATTCTTCATTGGTGCTGTTTAATGAATCACAGTTGGCCAAAAAATGAATAAACATCATTTTAATATATCTATTTATGTTCATTGCAGTATATATTAGGTTTGAGTAACCATGTTTAGAGTACCGAATACGTAAGTAGGTTCACTTTGTGTACACATTGTAACTCCATATGACATCTTCATACTAGCTAGAAGTAGCTGTGAATGTCGTTGTTTCCTGCAATACTTGCTATGACATGTTAGCTATTCAGTCCAGACTACTCAAGGAAAGTGAGCTGGGAAAAAGAGTGGATAAAAACCTATAGTTTTGTTGTGTATTAATGTGCAAATTCAACAACACCTGAAATGAGCAGATACTCCTTTGGGTGAAAATGTTTTGACCTTTCTTTACAAAGCAGTTGTGTTTTACAAGGTATTGAAAAGTACTGATTACTTTCACAGTTTTCCTTATGGAACAAACTGTTGAAATTAAGGATAATTATAGCTTAAAAGATTATAGGACAGAGCATCCCGTGTGTTTATTGCTCAATGACTGTTTTTATAACACTTGACCTGAGAAAAGCTTGTAAAATGGTTTTAGTTACTAGAATTCACATCTTCAGTGGTGCAGTAGACAAAAGAATCATTTGTATCTCACAGTTAACGAAGTAGCTTATTTCATAGCAGTTATACCTTCAATATCTTCTCCTGGGGAGAATGAAAATAAAATACTGAAAACTGTTTTCATTGTCAAATGAAAACCTGTTATAAATTAGTTTCAGGAACTGTGTATTGATAAAGCTATAAATACATAGACTTACCAAAGAATATGGAAGATCCAGTAGCACCACATATAGTTAAATCTATGTGGTGCATGTGCTCTCATTTTCTTAGACACATTTTTTTCTATGTAGGATGCAGTATTTTATACTGGTTGTCTATGTCCTTATGCTAACCTCTTCATGGCAGCATCACTAAAAACATATTATTTTCAAAATAGGTGGAGCATACTCTCAGCACATTTGCAAATGATGAGAAGTTGGAGAAAAGCATCTGATACTCTGAAGAGTCGGCCTATTATGCAGCAGGACCTCCACAGGTTGGAGAAATGGACTGAAAGGAGCATCTGGAAGTTCAACCAAGAAAAAAAGGAAAGTACACACCTGGGATGGAATAACCCCATGCAGAATCTCAAAGGGAGAATGGGTTGACTGGCTGGAAAGCAGCTTGGGAGAAGAAAGGTGGGTGAGAGGGTCTGACGATAAAAAAAATACCAACAAAAGAAACCAAAGAAAAGCAGTGGTCTTGGAGGACAGGTTGCACGAGTCAACAGTGTGCACTTGCAGGGAAAAAAACCAGTTATGTTCTGTTATATTGTGTCTGTACTAGCAAGAGTGGAGCTAGTTCAGTGAGTCCAGTGAACGGCCACCAAAGTGATTAATAGGGCTGAAGCATATGTCATAAAAGGAGGTGTTGGGTAAATTTCTTTGGCCTTTGCAAGGGAAGGTTAGAGAACACTGTACTACTCTCCTCAACTTCCTATAGTAGAGTATGAAGAAAATGGAGCCTGACTCCCTTTGATGGTCCTCCATCCAGTGACATAAACAGAGGCAATGGGCACAAGCTGCAATGTGGGAAGAGATCTCTCTTTCTTTCATCACATTCTGTGTATTATTTCTAAGTGGAAAAATGCAAATACGTACTAAAGTGAATGCCCCATAAAAACCTCAGAAACATCTCTACAATAAATACTGATAACTACCTGTCCTCTTCCCAGCCTTCCAAGTTGAACAAGGGACTCGATCTCTACAATTGTAATGAACACATTGTCAGTGCTCAGTATATTAAGAACAAAATAAAAAATTAGTTTACTTATGTTAAATGTATACAATTTATTGCTACCAGGTGTTCAGACCATGGTCTGAAGTCTGCTGGAAGTAATGGCAATATTTCCATCAGAGCATTTAGCAAAGTAGGACCACTTGGAAATGCCTAAATTAGTGAATTCTGAACAAGCTGACTCAAATACTGGAGCCAATTTAACAGTCTCTTAACATAACCTGGGAGGAGCACTGCAGCTGCATTGCTGCTGGTATACCAGATAGCTCCATGAGAGCCAGTTTGGGTATCATTACAAAATGAGGGCTGTGGAGACATAATTTTAGGCTCTGTGAAGAAATACTGTGTCAGTACAGATTATTTAGACTAGCGGAAATCTGGTTAGTTTCAGCAAATGCATGAATGTAGTGTTAAGGCAGGAAACTGCTTCGCCTACGTCGCACAATCAGAGCATATTTATTTTGTTAATGTTATGTTTCCATAAAATAATAAGGGAAATTAAATCACAATTTAATTGTTCATCATGTTGCAGAACACATTGTATCTCAAGCTGTCATGGAAAATAGTTATCATTTCTTTGATCCTTAAATCATACACACAAAAATCATTGAGGAAAGAGAAAGGGATCACAATATTTGTATGAGAAAGATTAATGAGCTGTCTAAGCTGATTGCTTTTGCAGTAACTCATATTTCATGATATTGTATGAATGCATAAATGAGAATTTTTTTCTAAGTTCAAATGGAAAAAAAAATCATTTTCTGTTTATTTATACAGATCTAATGCTATGCATACCAAGTCATGAGTTTTACTTTCTATTTATAACAATTTTGTTTAGTGGTAAAATATGCAATGTATCCTAACTATTTCAAAAGTGTATCTGTTGATGATTTGATTCCATAGCATTTTTTCCTAGACACTTGTCATATGATTACATTTTACAGTATAATATGAATGTATTCATGGAGAATTCATTTGGTTCTATTTATAGTACACCCTACACAACATAAAGGATTAAACTCTCTCTAGTTACTGCAAAAAATATTTATCAGTTATAAAATATTTCAGTGTCTTTATTGGTCATTCAGGTCAATGAAGTCTCCCAACATTCATGTAATAATGTCAGTGTATGATTTAGCTACACGTAAAACTTGCCTCATATATATATATATATATATATATATATACACATCCAGTTAGATTTTTCAGAATATTTCCTCATGTTCTTGATTAAAGTGGTGAAGAAGACAAAAAACCCCAGAATTTCAAAGCATTTGGTTTAGATTTATTTTTTCTACTTTGATATACTATATGCTAAGAAAACCAATATTAAAATTTTTTTAATGTGATAATTTTTATCATGATAATAGTACAAGCTTATTTTCTAATCCTTGTTCATATGGGGACAAATAAAAACATAATCATAAAAATTCACATACAATTAGAATGTGAACCCTCACTTTTCTTCCCACCTTTCTCTGTGTAAACTAATGATGGAATACTTGTATTATTTCTTTATCATATTCATAAGCAATCCCGGTAAATATTTCAGTTCATATTGCTAGTTATGAGTAGGACTCATTAATTTATTGAAAAAGCAAAGTAAACTATATTTTGAAATATGTAAGTATAGTGATATGAAAATATTTATTGATGTAATTATTATTTTTTCCTCTGAGCTGGCTCAAAGAAAATGATTTCACTTTGTGGTTCTTTAGGTTTTTAATGTCTACATTTCAGAGATGTTATCCAGTAAGACTAACACAGGTATGATATTCTGCTTGTGATGTTAAACGAGCTAGTTGAGCTAAGCAATTCACCAAGTCCTAGCCAACTTTTATTTCATCTGTCATCACAAAAAGGGAGTTTAGATATTTGAGAACATTATAAATCTTTAATGTATGTTATTTTTTTTTTTTCTAAAACTTACAATTCAGTTTAGTCTCATTTGCCTAGGGCGGCAGGACAAGGGCAGTGATTGTCACCCTGTACTCAGCACTGGTGAGGCTGCACCCTGAATCCTGTGTTCAGGTTTGGACCCTCACTTCAACAGGCATGTAGAGGTGCTGGAGCGTGTCTAGAGGAGGGCAACAAAGCTGGTGAAGGACCTGGGGCACAAGTCTTCTGAGGAGCAGCTGAGGGAACTGGAGTTGTTTGGGGAAAAGAAGACTCCAAGGAGATCTTACTGCTCTCTACAACTACCTGAAAGGAGGTTGTAGTGCGGTAGGGGTTGGTCTCTTTTCCCAGATAGCAAGCAACAGGACAAGAGGAAATGGCCTCAAGTTGTACCAGGGTGTTATAGTTCAAATTGAAATAGCTAGAGTCCGAAATAAATTCACTAAGTAATTATTAAGGCAGGAAAGCAAAAACAGCGCTGGGCGGCCTGGGAGTCACAGCTCCATCCAGGCTCACAAATTCAGAGAAGTAACACAGCCCTTTTATTCTCAACTTCAAGTTCTGAAAGTCTCATTGAAACATTCTCAAATCTGTTACAGCAAGATCATTCCTTTTGTTAAAAACCCCTTTGATCAGCAAATTACCTTTAGTTACTTATTGCAAGGGGAGGTTTAGGTTGGACATTAGGAACAATTTCTTCACTGAAAGGGTGCTCAAGTATTTGAACAGGCTGCCCAGGAATGTGGTGGAATAACCATCCCTGGAGATGTTTAAAAAAACACGTAGATGCGGTGCTTAGTGACATGGTTTAGTGGTGGACTTGGCTTTCCTGGTTTAATGGTTGGACTTGATGATCTGAAATGTCTTTTCCCACCTAAATGATTCTCTGATTCTATGATAAAATCCAAATGTAGTTAATTAAACCTTTGCTGCTTCTGTAGATTAGTATAAGAAGAAAAGTCTGTAGTCTCCAGAATTTGAATTGGTATTTCAGATATCAGAAGTGATTTTCCTGTCCCCTCTTTATCTTCTAGGAAAACTTGATCAAGTTTTTGCCTTAAAATTCTATGACAAAAAAAAAATAAAATATTACCATCTTCTTCAACTGGGTAATATTATCTGCTCTTAAGAATGAAGGCAAGCATTCTAAATTGAGACTAATAAAGGAATAATTAAAGGTTCTTATGCAAAGACTGTAGAAAACAGTAAGTGATGAAAAGATTCATGTATTCCTGTCACATAATGGTAATCTTTGCTGCTGTAAATAAATTAAACTGTATTGCTGGCTTGTCTATAAATTAAGGAAGTGAGTGTGTTGATATTTTAACAATAAAACTTTGTTGCCTGTTAACGTAATCTGATATTGTGGAAGGGTAATTGATAGAAGGGAACGAAGAAATAACTTTTCACATAGGGATCTGTAATAGCACACACTTTGCTCAAAACATAGTGAAGCATATTTTTGCTACTCTTTCTGAAACCACATTTGCAGTTTCACCCACTTTACCTTCATATACGACAACTGCTGCTGTTATATTCCTGAGATATTTGAGAAAAATCAGTCTAGCCCTACTTCTAACTAGCAACTAGGTCTTCTTTCTTTCTCACCAATCCCTTCCACCAAAGTTTGCCATTTCCAGAAGTCAGAAGAGGGGCAGATAGAGTGTCTTTTGTTTCTTTGTTGCCTCATCATAAGTGCTGGTCAAAAGACATTTAGCTACTTGCATTAAGTGAATTTATAGGCAGTTCTTTCCCAATGTAATCAACCGACTGGATCCTGCCTAGTCTCTCACTCTACACTGTTTAGACCACTCCACAACAATAATGCCTGACAACCAAGAGACCAGGATATGTGTGTGTGTGTGTGTGTGTGTGTGTGTATTTTGTGTATTTTGGGTTTGGGGTTTTTTTTTTCCTTTTTTTTCCTTTGGTTTTTTTTTATTGTTTTATTGATTTTTTAAATTTTTTGGGGTAGAGTTTCTTGTGGGTTTTTTTAAATGTTTTCTGTAATTTTGCCTTATTTATAGGAAGAGGGGTACTGAGAGAATTAAATAAAAATACAAAGCGTGTATTATCACTCAAGAAAATGAAGTAAAATATGGCTAATTAAAAATTAGGAAATTAAATATTCAGCAGGGATGTAATAATGCTCTGCTTTTTGAAGCTTTGGGCTGATCAGGATGCCCCCTCACTTCTGAAAGTCAAAAATCAATGACGTAAGTGAACACAGCTTCATTTTTCTATGGGTACTTTGACCCAGTCAAGTCAGTCTGCCTCTCTTGTGCTCCACTTTAATGGGGCAATGGGTCTTTAGATGTTTTGATGCCTGTTTGTGTCGGAGTTGTTAAGCCTTACCTCTGAGACACTGAAGTGGTTTTGAATCAGTATTTTCTTGAATCCTGCTGTGTTGGAACACAGTTTTCTTGAATCTGCCTCTTCACTACTGTATAGGGTATGTTCTACGTAATTTTAAGCTATGCTTTCAATTCAGCGAAGTGCAATGATACTTTTTACCCTTTTAAGGTAAAACTTAAAGTCTTATATTGTACAGAAAATGTAAAAAAAATAAGGACTTGGCAGAACTTCTCATTCAAATATAAAAAAAAAAACCCACTGAAAATACATTGTGTGAATAAGCAGTTTCCTACTTTATAAAAGAGAGTCATTTAGAGTCAGAATTTTCTGTTCATAGCTTAGATAAACATGAATGTACTATCATATATGGATTTACTAACATAATCAGATGATTACAAATATCAGCTCTTCTAATGAAGTTCAGTGTTTTTTTAATCTACACTACACCCATGTTAAAGTCCAGTTTATTGTTGACACATCAGTGAATGTAAACTAATCTGTCAGGATCCTACTTTAAAAAATGACGTTCCTACTACAACCCCTAGGGAGGTCCTGAAGGAGGCTATCCTTACATGAAAAAGTGAAACAAAGTAGGTAATATAGCAAAACTCACATCACTAAAAAGCTATAATCACTAACACTATATAATATAATATATAATATAAGCTATAATAATAAGGAGAACCATTTGAAAACATAGAATATCATGCTTATTGCCACATGTAAATTTTCTGTTAACTCTAAACTGATAATGGGTTTTCCATGCCATAGAAATCTTGTCTTGACTAAGAAATACATTGGATGTAACATTATCATCTTTTGCTTAATTCGATAGTGACAAAACAGGTCTAAACTTTGTGAAAGATCATGTTTGAAATGTGATCATGTTTAAAAAAATCATAGGACCAACCTCTAGAATACCAAGTGGGCATATGCATCATCATCCATGCTTCCCTAATCCACCCTTCACATACCACATGCATCCCTAGTTAGCATAAAAACCATCCACAGTTTGTGTTGACTAGTAGCGCAATCCCTCAAACTGGTGGCATGATGATACTGGGCACTCATGTCCTCTGATGCTTTGCTGATTTTTCTTTCAAAGGCTTAATTCCCTGTGTCTTGAAACATTTAATCTACTCTTAGAGTTAAAGTGAAATTAAGGAACTGGAAGTGCTTTTATTTGTTAACAAAATTATCATTATTTTTCTTGAAGTTTATTTATACTGCCAGTAATATGGATCCTTTGGTCTCCATGAATTTTCTGTGCTTCTCACAGTTATACCTGGGAGCTGTAAGGAACAGTCAGTGCATATCATGAATTATGATACATTAACTGAATGTCATGAAAAAACCACAAACATTTGGAACAGTTTTTAGCAAATTTCTCCAAGAAAACAAAGAGATATGCGACTACCCTGTAATCTTTCTGTCTTCCCTAGCTATTCCTTTTAATAGGTGGACTCTGGCTGATTTCAACCAAATTTGACAAGAGGGTCTGAAGTCTCAAAAGTATGAAGTTCCTACAAGTTTTTGTGAAAAACAATGCCAAACTAAATGAAAATAAATCTTATCAATTCCCTTGATAAGCAGAGAAAATGAGGTTGTTACTACTCTCCATTTTACTTGACATTGTGCAGCTAACAAGTTGGTTGTGTACATAGCCCTGGATCACCCACAGAACAGTCTGCCTCTTGCCCTTCTAGAAGTCACACAGGTGATATGGCTGAAGTATGGAGGGGAATTGGAAGTAGAATGTACAGCATGAAGCATATGAAGAAAAGCTCAGATAATTCAACAGAGACTAGAGAGTCTGGGAAACTAATTGTAGTGGTAGAGCAACTGGGTAATAAGACGGTTCAGGATCATATACTGACACAACAGAATAGTGTATTATACTTTTCCATATGCATTTTTTTTAATGGGAATGAATCTCTGTGTATGGTGAGATTATGCTATTGCTGTTCTCAGTCAGAGCCACTGGATAGGCTAGTCATTTCTTGGTAATGATTTACTAAATGGCTAATTGGTAATGGCTAGATAAAAAGGGGTATCTGAATAGGAGAGAGCATTCTGTGGAGATCTAGCCGGGTACCTGTATGTAGCAGAAAAATGAGACTGTCTTTTTAAAATGCTGAAGATTTGAAGTCAATAGAATCAGCTTTCTTGCACTGAAAACAAAGGTACCTTGTTGCCATCAAAAAATGAAATGTATTCATGTCCTGGATTCTTCAAAATTGAGATTGAACCATTATCCTGGCTGAGAACAGTAGGATAAATAGAAAACCAGACATTGACACTGCTTGATATTGTGTCACTCTGGGGAAAAAAAAAAAAAAAAAAAGGCTCTTTTCCCTTTGGCTCACATGATGAAAGCAGAGGAGAGACTGCTAATGGGGCAGGAGGGGTCAATTTCTCTGTTTCTTGAAGCAATCCATCTTGATGTCTGCTAGGAAGTGGCTGGCAAGATGCTGATGACATCAAGCTTGGAATGGGCAATGACACAGTGACTTGAGGATGCTTGATCATTCTGTCCTGGCCATCCTCCTTCTAGCCCGGAAAAACGCCCCACTTCCTCTTACCCCTTCTCCTCATTATGGAAACAGGTTCAACAGGTGGCATGGTCAGAATAATAAGTTTTATTTATTTTTCTGCTTCAGCTGCAATGATCAAGCAGAGGGCTGTGCAGCAGGTGTCTCCACACAGTCCCAATCATGTTAACTCCATACTTTATTTGTCCTCTGTCCTATTTCCTTATGCCCCTTATCATTGCCCTTATACTTCCCTTTCTTTGTCCAAATCTCCCACATAAACAACTTGCCCCATCTACATTTTCTCAGATTTGCTAAATCCATACCAAAATATATTTATCTAGCCAATTTTGGCTTTGCATATTATTAATGGCAGTAACTGTTATGCTGATAATAACTGGCTACAGCCAGTTATAATAAATCTGCTCCCCACGCCCCCACCCCCTCACAGCTATCTCTAAAGCCATTTCTAAAGTAACTTCCCCTTACCCAGCTATGACATCCAGCTTTTCACCATGACGCTATTACTAACCTCTGTTGTGTCAGTATGGTTGTGCTCCATGTCCACCACCATTTTCTCATGGCAAGTCTCCAGTAGCTCCTCACTTTCTGCTTCACAGCATGACCCCAAGCCAGAGATAAATTGGCAAGCTAGTCATCTCCCTATAGACCTAACAATGTTATTTCAGAGATTTAAACTTTTGGGGGCTTTTTAATGTCCTTCACATTTTTTGTCTTTGTACAGTCAATGATAGCAATCTGCATGAGGCAGGTAAGATATTTTACTGTGCGATCCATGAAATTCTAGAGCAATGAAATTTCCAGTGTTCCTCTATTCTGAACTAAGAAAAGACAGGGTATTTTTTGAAATACAACATACAAAGATCAACTCCAGAATATTACATAGTTCAGCACATTCACTTGAAATACTCTGATGCAGTTTCCATTTCTTGCTTAATTACTTGATTAACTAGTGATGAATACTTCCAATAGGAAGACTCATCATATGTGTCCTCGTTTCAGCTGTGATAGAGTTAATTTTCTTTTCAGTAGCTGGTAAAATGCTGTGTTTTGGATTTAGTACAAGAATAAAGTTGATAACACGCTGATGTTTTCAGCTGTTGCTAAGTTGTGTTTGTACCAAGTCAAGGACTTTTCAGCTTCTTAGGCCCTGCCAGTGAGAGGGCTGGAGGGGCACAAGAAACTGGGAGGGCACACAGCCAGGACAGCTGACCTGAGCTGACCAAAAGGATATTTCATACCATAGAATGTCATACTGAGTTTATAAACTGGTGCCCAGGGGTTGGCCAGGGCCTGCAGGTTGCTGCTCAGGGACTAGCTGGTTATCCACTAGTGGGTGGAGAGAAACTGTATTGTGCATCACTTGTGGGTTTTTTCCCTTTTGGATTTTATTCCTCTCACTTCTTTTCATTACAATTATTATTATTACTGTTATTATTGCTGCTGTTGTTACTTTATTTTATCTCAATTATGAAATTATTCTTAGCTCATGAGTTTTACCTTTTTCCTGATTCTCCTCCCCATCTCACTGCAGGGGTTGTGTGGAGTGAACAAGCAGCTGCGTGTTGCTTAGTTGCCAGCTGGGGTAAGCCCGCAACATATGAGAAATATGAGGTTTAAATCCTGAATTCAAAACAGTCTAAAAATGATCTGAAAATGGAGTCTATTATTTGCTTCATGGCAAACAGAAATTTTTCCTCCCCTATTTTGACCAGGGATACTATCACAGATGTCAGAAACAGTTTTACTTCCAAGATCCATTAAATACTTCTGGTTTTATAACCAAATAAAAAATTTCTCTAGAAAAAAAACCCAATTTTTACAAATTCATGGCTATCTCTGCTCAGCCATGATGATATGTGAAAGAATCTATATGTATTTATTTTATATGTACTTTGAGGAATATAGCTGCAAAATCATAGAAGCAAAAATAATTAAATGTTATTTCTTGGTGGTGTTCACAGTTGTATCATTTTTTAATGAGTAATTGTAATTATATGGGGTTTTTAATATGGAATCTTGAATATGAATCCACAAGACAAATATGCATACTATAATTAAAATCTGGGTAGAAATCACAGATTGTTATTCTCATTTTAGACTTACTTCTTCTAGTTTGTTATGCTGTCTGTCACAGCCATGGACACTGAATGGCATGAATTAGACCTCCTTTACGCTGACATGGATTTCAACAAGTAAACTTTTAAAGTTTCTGGGGGGCATATGTTTTTGTGGTATGCATACAAAGCGGCCTCTAACATTCTTCTACTTGTAGGTGAATTTTTGCTCTGAGTTTGTGACCCGAAAACTGCAGCAAATGCAGTAGCCAAACGCTACTGTCATTGCAGACATTTTTAGAATAAGAGGGCTAAAATAAACAAGGCAGAAATACCACATATCATATGAATTCCAAGTGCATCTTTCTTGGCATAAAATCTTCTAAACTACTACAGATATTCAGCTAAAATCTGTTGTTGTTGTCCTAAATATATTCCTTTGTTAAAATTATACTTCTAACCCTTTTGGGTATTGACAGCCTATTATTTTTCATATGTGCCATCTTTATCCAGGAAACTGAAAGAACAACTAATTATATCCTTTGCAAATGAGTGTAGCAGAATAGCTTTTGTTCACCAAAATTCTTAAGTCTATTCATCATGAATGGAAAATTCACTACGATTTTTTTGTTGTTGTTTTTAATGTACAGCTACTTCAGTGGCATGTGAAGTTTGGCATTTGAAGCTAATTGTATACTTTGCTTTGGAGGCTGTAAATTCAGCCAGTCTGCCTAGCTACATTGCACTTGTACTTAGGTCTTAATTGATCATTCCGCAGAAGGTTTTTGTGTGTTGTTTTTGGGTGATTGACATTAGCACTATTCTTTTTAAAGGTTGCCCATGCAATTTTAGTAAAGGCTATGGTGTTAAGCAATTAAAATGAAGGTCAGTAAAATAAATCTATTAACAAAAGCAAACTGTTTGGGGGGAATGTGCTATACTTAAGAATTTACAATGATTTTACAAAAATAACCGCATATAAAAACTTCTGTAACTCATCTGTGTTACTGAGAAATCAAAAGTTATGCAGAAAAGCAGACATCTGAGCTGGAAGTGGAATATAGGTGTGGGTGGTATAAAAAACTAAGGGAACACACACCTTAAAAACACTGTATTTTGCCAACAAGCCGAGGCCTACTATCTGTCTGTTTTGGTATCTTGGCCCTGATAATTAAGATTAGTAGATCTTTCAGACTTTTTAGAGAGGGGTATACAAACCTCTGCAGAAGATTTACTCTAAGTATACATATCACAAGGTAGTTTTACTTTCATTGACAATATTTAAAAGATACTTTCTTTTCAGAAAACAGATTTTTTTCTCTTTTACACTTTACAGTCACACATACTAATGTATGTATTTTAAATTGGCAGGTGTCAGTAAAGTTCTTTTGAAAAATTTAAGATTCAATATCATTATTAATGATCTGGATGATGGAGCGTCTTGTACTCTTAGCAATTTTGTTGATGCTACAAAACTGAGAGGAATGGCAGATATGCCAGAGTAGTGCTGCTATTCAGACAGACCTCAACGGTCTGCAGAAAAGAGCTGACAGGAACCTCATGAAGTTCAACAAGGGGAAATTCAAAGTCTTACACATGTGCCTGTGCATCCCATGGTGCATGAATAACCCCACGTACCAGTACATGTAGGGGGTTACTGGCTGGTTCCCGACGGACAACAAGTTGTGGAATCTCCATCCTTAGAGGTATTTAAAAAATAATAATCTAGAAACAGTCCTGGGCAACTGGGTCTGGGTGGTCTTTGTTGAGCAGGACAAGGTGGCCTCCAGAGGTCCCTTCCAGCCTCAAACACTCTGTGATTCTAAGATAATACTATGTAGTCTATCTGTTACTTCTTGTATGCTCTCCTGAGTGCTACAGATTTCTTCCTTCTCCCTAAAGCATTCAGAAGAAATGAGTATAGTTTTCTGGTAATCTTTACAACATAATCAATGGGACTCTAAAATTAGTTTTGTCTTCAGTGAGCAACTTCAAGTGGCTCTTTTCTTTTTTGTCAGCAAGAGGTCGCCATTGCTGAAAGTCTATCTGTGCACTTAGTTGGGACACTGCCAAAAAAGGTGGTCTCATGGACCATGATTTGTGAACTCATGCTAAGGAGGTACAGGTTTTCCACCTTATTTAAGCCAGAAAAAGATATCTTACAATTTGTAACAATATTCTACAACTGCAAAATATAAGGTATAATTACTGTTTCTTTTGTCATTTTTTAATGTTATTTTTTTCTGTTTAAAAGTGTTTTTCATTGGCTTTCATATCATCAATCTGCACTAAGCTCTGCACTGAAAGAAAGAGAGAGAGAGAGAAAGAAAGAAAAAACCTGGATGAGGAGAGACGAGGAGAAGGCAGCAGAGGGACTGGCATGAAGAGTATGTTGGTATGTGATGGTAAAAGACCTTGTTGCAGCTGGATAGTTTGGAGAGTGCTGCGACAATCAATGACTTTATTATAGGTCTTGGACAATACCGTACGCTGACATTTTGACAGATTTCTTGCATACAAATGACTGAAATATTTCTAGTATTCTTTGTGGGTTTATGTGCTCCCTGCTTTATTTTCTTCCAATAGTACTGATACATACTCGACTGCTTGATGTGAAAACCTGTGAAAAGGGAGTACATGAAGTCATTTGTCCTGTGCTGTTATTTCAAGCACTGTAAATCAAACTGTTTATCATCCCTAAAGGCATCGGGTCAAAACATGTCAAAATCTGTGCTGAAACTGCGGTCAACAGTGTGCTGAAGATGAGCTTTTAAATAAAAGAGAGAAAAATCTGTTTTCTGAAAAGAAACTATCTTTTAAATATTGCTGATGAAAGTAAAACTACCTTGTGATATGTATACTTAGAGTAAATCTTCTGCAGAGGTTTGTATACCCCTCTCTAAAAAGTCTGAAAGATCTACTAATCTTAATTATCAGGGCCAAGATACCAAAACAGACAGATAGTAGGCCTCGGCTTGTTGGCAAAATACAGTGGTTTTAAGGTGTGTTAGCTGCACTGTACTATTCTAGTCCGTGAGAAAGAGAACCCATGGTGTCATACTTAGCAAGTGGAAGATTTTTATCTGCTGAGCCAGCTGGTTTAATGAAAGAAAAGACAAGTTATAGGTAAAACCAAAACAACTTCTGAGAAAGTCCTTTTGATTTGTTATCTTTGTCACATATGTATTTTAGAAAACATATTATTTCCTTTGCACATGTCTTACAGGTCTTAATTCATCTGACCTGCTTTAGATGAACCACATCCAAATATATACTTAGACTTTCCATGGAGTAAAAGAAAAGAATTTAATAACTTACTCATGTACAGAGATTTGTGTGGTGGCTTTACCATTTCAGTATATGTATTTCACACTGATCTCTCAATACTATATACAGACTCACATGTTCTAATCCACAAGTGAAGTCAGTCTAGCAAGTAAATAAATTCTTGTTGAGGTTCAGCTACCATAAGTAGCAGAGAATATATACAGAGGGTACACAGAGGCATTGTAAATTTTTTTTAATATTGCAGGACATAGCTTTTTAATAGAAGGGTTTTAAAATTGTAAAGACCATACAGAGTATAAATGTTTAAATAAAAAAGAAAACCAGTATCTAGAAAGAAAAAGGATAGGACATCCAATTTAATTCATAATGTCGTTCAAAAAATAGACAAAGTAGACGTGGTTTACTTTCTCTATTTTTGAATAAAAATACATTTTAAAGAAATGTATCTTCTTGCATCTTTGGCACTAGGTATCACTGGTGATAATACACACTGATGAGCTCAGAAAGACAGAGAGGTAATTAAACCATTTTTTTTTTATCAGCTGAAGAGGTGGCAATTGTTTAGAAAGTGAAAGTGGTGAGAAGATAGTGCTGACTGGTGCACTAAGAAAAATTATAAGAAAACATTTGCAATTGTAGGCAACTAAGGTAGGAGTTATTCTAATCACATTTACCAGAAAGAGAAGCTCAGCTGGGGCTTGACTACAGCAAAATTCCATGAGTTGGTTCAAAAATAGGTGGTAGTGTGAAATTCATCACATTGTGATGTTGGAAGTAACTCAGCTTAAGGGGCTGTGCACAAGAAGCAAATAAAATTTAAGACACAGAGAAGTTATGCCAGGTTTAAACATTTACTATGTGCTGCCATCCCACTAAATTTTCACTGAAGGCAGATACGGAAAATATTTGTGATGTGATATGTGCGTGAAAGAGAAGGGAATTCATTAAACAAAGGAGGCAAAATAGAAAGAAGGTAGCAAAGATATGGTTAAGGAAGTAAAAACAGACTTGCCAAATCTCTTTCAGATGTATGTTGTGACATACGAGTTTCTGGTAGGACTTTTATGATCATATGACTGACTAATCTGGAAGGCATTAACAACTTGACACTATCCTTCTGCCAAATGTTCCACTTAGCATTTGCTCTTCTATGGCCTCTTTTTCCCAACTTATGACATAAAGTCTAAATACTACTGAAGAATTTGAACAAAATAGTTAATATAGAAGTAAAACTGCAGATTAAGGAATAAGTGAAATTATTTATCACCACATGCAGTTAACATTCATGGATAAAAAAAAGCCAATGAGAATCTTTTAATGATTGAATTTGATAACTTTTGTATATTTTAAAACTAGTTTTAGCATCAGTTAAGCAGTTTAAATTTGGTATTTTTCCTCTTTATGAAAGTAGATGTGCTTTCAATTTATATTTTTAGAAAATAATAAATTTTGGTAGAAAGCAAATTTTAAGAAAAAAAATATTAGTTTCAGTTTTAACTTTGTTGTTAGAATAATAATAATAATAATAATAAAATAATAATTACTGCTATTAATAATAATTTATTTTAATTAAAATGGACAATTTCTATTCCATTACTTTAACAGTCTCTGCCAAGTGTTCTTTAGTTGAACAATAGAAAAATAGCTTGTCTTTTTAATGAGCAGAAACTCTTCAAAGGGGATTGAGATTATCAACCAAGGCAGTATCATGGTGACTACACTTTCCACCTCACATTTTGTGGAGGATGTAGATCTGCCTTCTGTGGATCCTCTGAATAACACATGAAATATATCACAGAAGAGAGAATCAAACTTCTATACCTGAATGTTTTCAAAACACAGGAATATCGTTCCACTCCATCACTCCAAATCTGGACATGAAATTAGACAAAAAGCCCACCAGAATGCCCAATATTATGAGTTATTAACACAACTATGGCATTAAGTTAGAGTTTCAATATAAAAGGAATCACTGTACAGGGAGAGAATTGGAAGGTAAATCTTAAAAAGATTGTTAAAACAATCTGTTTTCTTCTGGTTTAAGATTTTTCTCCTCTGAATGGGAGCTACATTTGACTATAAATAAGCACAAATCACCACTACTAAGCATCCAGAGCTGTGTTTGCTGAGTGGTTGAGGGATCACTAGTAAATCAGCTGCAATACCTGCATAAATATCTAGACACTCAATGTGGAAATGTGAACAATGTTTAACTTCATGTTAGCACAACCTTAGAAAACAGAGTGGACTGTTTGAACAGTACATGGCCCAACCCAGAGATATTAGTGAACTCCTGACAAGTCTGTTACGAAAGTACACAGGTCTGGAAATATGTTTTACTACTGGACACCCCTAAGGTTGTCCTGTAAGAGGTAAGCACACATGGCCTGTTTTGGCAAAGACATGTTTCAATTTGACATTTTGTTGAACTGTTGCATTTGTTTCCACAAACAAGAAAGGAAAAGAAGCAACAGTACCAAAATTGCAAAGGATATCTTCAGGTAGAAGTCTAAATGCACATAGATATTTTAAGTGAAATGGAGTGCACTGTTAAAATATCAAAGAAACTGATAGAACTTTTGTTCTGGTATGTGTCTGAATGAAACATATTTCCACTTTTCCCCAAAACACTCTTTAACTTTCTATGTACATTTATTATGCATGATAATAAGTGCATGCTTGTAGTCTTCTCTCCTTTTTTTCCAGCTTCTTCCCCCCTCTCCCTCCCTCCCTCTCTCTCTGTCTATTTATCTTCACACATATTCCTGCCTGTAAGAAAGAAAAAAAAAAAAAAAAAAAAAAGTCTGGTAATAGACAGTACTTTGGGCTCTTTTAAGACTGTACCGCTTCTCATCTAAGAAATGTACAGTTTTATTTCAAGTAAAAATAACCCCAAATTCTTTTTTATATTTATTGTGTTTGGTTTCAAAACCAGCAAAAGTAGTTATTTATTTATGTCCCTCAATGATTATTATGAAAAAGACATGTTAGGGATTGAATTACTTATTGATGAAAAAAACTCAGGGTTTTTTTCAGTGTTTGAAATACATTTAATTCCTGTTGATTGAAGGAGGATTTTTTTTTTTTTTAAATGCTTATAAATCTGATGGAAAAGAACCTATCTGTAAGAATTGTGTCAGATGGTTAGTCTGCTGAAGGGTAAAGGGTGACGAACAGTGCCTTGCAGAGTACAATGGCAGCGTTGGTATGGGCAGCAATAGGTATTACCTGTTAAGGAAGGACAAGAACAGGGAATAAAAAACAGAATGGGTTCCTGATTCTTTCCCTCAAAAGGGAGAGATTGATCTCCTTTTTAAGAGGAATTAGTACTGCTCTACCCTTTTTCCTTTTCCTACTCCTTGCGGTGTCAACTCTTTCAGCATTCCAAGGACCTGCACTGTTTTCACCATTGGTGGACTGCTGTCATGAAAGAACTTTCTTGATACTTTTTCAATGTCATTCCATATGATGACTAACAAGAGGAGGACCTTAATTTTACTCATAGGTTGGAGATACCAGGACCTGAATTTTCTTCCTTTCCATACTTTTTTTTTTTTTCCAGCTGAGTCTTCTCACCTTTGCATTGCTGTTGTTGAAATGCTGAATAAGAGGTGTTTCACACAGCAGCTCAAATCCAGATGTTATAGATTTTTGTAAAGGAAATATTTTGAAATAGCTGTCTGTAAAAGTGTGTCTTGATAAATTTTAGGTTAACATGGGAGAAACACAAGACTTACAACTGAGGCAATTCAAGAGCCTTACAAGCATTGTTCATTTTTTGAAATATTTCTTATTACCAAATTAAGTTTTTTCTGGGGTCTCTATCTAACTTGTGGAAGGGAAGATGTTTTTATGATAGTTGATTGAGAACATCTGTATTAATTTCTTGCCTGAACTTGCTGTATACAAGGAACTCTTTCTGTTGACAAGAACTGATGTAACTTTGACACCTAACACAGATGGTATTAATGTTCTGCACAATGTCAAGCAAATCCTTAATTTTGGGACTGCTAGACTTAATCAGGTCATGTTCAGTCACAGGCTTAATTCTTAAATCAATTCTTAAATTGTTCTTAATTCAAATACATATACTTTTCACTGGGTGAAAAAATATACATACTCCACTGAGTAAAATGTCTGGATGGCCAAGCCCAGAGTGGTGCTGAGTGGAGTTCAATCCAGTTGGCTGCCTGTCACAAGTGGTATTCCCCGGGGCTACGTATTGGGACCAGTTCTGTTTAATAACTTTATCATTGATTTGGACAAGAGGATTGAGTGCAACCTCAGTAAGTTTGCAGATACAACCAAGCTGGTGGAGAGTGTTGATCTGCTTGAGTGTGGTGTATGAAGGCATGGACCCCAAGTGAGATCCTTTATTACAAACGTAAGTGCTAGTTATGTACAATCGCTTATCCACCCAAGTTCTGCCCCAGAATGTGCCTATGTGTAGCAAAGCACATTTGTAGCCAATTCACACTCCACCAAGCTTACTTCCTCCATGCTCATCTGGGGATACCCCTTCTTCCCAGATCAGGATTTAAGATGTGGGAGGCTTTGGGCATGCCCCTCATTGCAGACAGGTGTGCACAGAATTAATTTGCAGTTGAGTTCACAAAGCCAGATTTAGTGCTAGTTGCTTCCTCACTACATTTTAAGGCATAATCACTCTGCGTCCTGGCACCCAGACAACCAAGAAAGACTTTTCTTTCACCTCCACATCGAGGGCTCAGGAGCAAGTGGGAAAAGCCTGCACAGACTTCAGAAAGAGCAGTTACCCTTGAGGGTAGGAAGGCTGTCCAGAGGGATCTGGACAGGATGGATTGATGGGCCAAGGCCAATTGTATGAGGTTCAACAAGGCTCAGTGCTGGGTCCTGCACTTGGGTCACAGCAACCCCACGCAGTGCTACAGGCTGGGGCAAGAGTGGCTGGGAAGCTGCCTGGTGGGAAAGGACCTGGGGGTGCTGTTTGATGGCCGGCTGAACATGAGCCAGAAGTGTGCTCAGGTGGCCAAGGTGGCCAACAGCATCCTGGCTTTTGTCTGAAATCTCAGGGTCAGAAGGACAAGGGCAGTGATTGTCGCCCTGTACTCAGCACTGGTGAGGCTGCACCTTGAATCCTGTGTTCAGGTTTGGACCCTCACTTCAACAGGCATGTAGAGGTGCTGGAGCGTGTCTAGAGGAGGGCAACAAAGCTGGTGAAGGACCTGGGGCACAAGTCTTCTGAGGAGCGGCTGAAGGAACTGGTTTGAGAAAAGGAGGCTGAGGGGAGAGCTTATCGCTCTCTACAACTACCTGAAAGGAGGTTGTAGCGAGGTGGATGTCAGTCTCTTCTCTCAGGTAGCAAGTGATAGGACAGGAGGAAATGGCCTTCAGGTTATGCTGGGAGAGGTTTAGATTGGATATTAGGAAAAATGTCTTCACCAAAAGGGTTGTCAAGCATGGGAACAGGCTTCCCATGGAAGTGGATGAGTCCCCATCACTGGAGGTATTTAAAAGATGTGTAGACATGTTGCTTAAGGAAATGGCTTAGTGTTGTACTTGGCAGTCCTGGCTTTACAGTTGGACTTGGTGATCTTAAAGGTCTTTTCAGTCATAAACAATTCTATGATTCTGTGATTCTATACCACAGGCCCAGATCTGAGCCTAGTTTCTTTCCATAATACCTATCAAAGAACAAAGCAGAGTCGTAAGCGTAGACTTAGACATATGAATGATTCAGCGAGGATTGGAGAGACAGGTGAATCAATTGTGATATAAACATAAAAGAGATTTCTGTAGCAGCAGCAATGTATTTAGTTACTTCACTGTCACTTTCATTATTGTCATGAAGTAGATATCTGATTGAAGAGTACAAAGCATACATTGATAAAATGGATAAATCTTTTGAACGCATATCTATTTTGGATTGGATACATGTTTTCTGTGCTTGGCTCTCTGTAATGAAAAAAATCAAGTGGGAATTCTAGCTTGGTGTGGAAGTGTATGCTCCCACACCCCTACCAGAGTGAAAGGGATAAAACACTGCATGAAACTTCCATTCCTAGGGCCCTGCACTGGTCCCTCTTGTGTGCAGTCAAGCACTGAACCCCACAAAAGTGAGCTGTGAGCCAGCTATCTATCACCTTTGATTTCCTCAGCCCTTTTTGAACAGAGCTGCAGAGTAATGGTGGTTCCAACTCATAGCAGGCCTTTGCCCACACGGAGAGTGGAGTTGGATTTTCCCTCTGGTGTGCATAGTGTTCTTGAACTTGATCCTGATTTTTTGAATAGCACATCAATTCCTATAGAAAGCGTGTTCATACATGTTAGTGTTTCCTATGGGGCTTTATTCATTTTGTCACTATTAATCTGAGACAGATGTTTTAGGTAGGTGACATAAACTGATACTTTTCTTTCTAAAACCACTTGTGAGAAAACAGATGTAAGAATATATAAAAATTTAAGAGAAGTGCTGGAGCAATATTTAGAAACCAGTCAGCTAGTGCACTCTGAAATTTCAGTTGACATTGAAATTAATGTTTTATAAAAATAGGGTATTGATTGTCAGAAGTAAGTTTCTGTTATGAAAGCACATTACTGTAAAGAATTCACCAGAAATATGCTAGGCTTGGAAGATTGTCTGCATATGTACACTTTCTTAAAGACAAGGAAGAGGAATTCATATAGATATAGATATAGATATAGGTATTGATATAGATATAGATATAGATATAGATATATAATCTTTCTCACCTCTTTTAATGATGCTTTTAACTTGTTGTATGTGTAATAAGGTTTTAATTATCCCTATTCCTTTATATTTCACAGGTCTCAACAATTTTCCTTTGCAAAGAATAAAGAACTTTAACTTTGTGTGAATCCTACCATTTAACATTTTAACCAAATTTAGTTTTAAACTTTACTATAGATCATAATAAGAAAAACATCAATTTTTTTCATGGAAGAATGGACACATTTTTCAAACAATTCTACTTGATGGCAAGATAACAGATACAATGAACAGCAGAGAATGAAAGAGAAGCTTGTGATTTAAAGCAGTATAATTAAGTAAATTATCAACTGAGATATACATATAGCCTACTCTTTCATTTGAGGTTGTTTCATTTTTTATTGTATGCATAAAAATGACAAATTATTTTAAAATACTCATTATAAGAAGTTCATCGGAAATCAGTTGGAAGAAACCTTTGTATGAATTTAATGGCATATGGATCTGTCCCTTCTCACAGCTAATCAAGGAGAAATTGAGTTGTCCTGCAACCTGAGGAATTTAAACAAGAAGACATCAGCTTGCTGCCAAGAGTTTAGAGTATATCATGAAAAAAAAAAAAGCACTGAAAGGAAAGACCTGGAGGCACCACTGAGATAAATGGCATTGAAGGTTGACATGACTGGTAAAAGAGAAGGAACAGGGAACAAGACAGTGTAATTTAGGAAACATAACTAGGATGCTGTACTTTATTTTCCACTACTTTTTCTGTTTCTTCAGTTCTGAGACAGAGAGGGGTTTTCTACTCAGCACTGTAAAACACAGCAACTCCAGACTGAAAGATGCTTTGGGGAGCATCATGGGAGTATACAAAACATGGGAATAGAAAAGCACTCTCAAGATAGTACTGCATGAAATTATTGTCACCTGAGAAATGACAGGAAAGAGAAGGAAATGTTGCCGACATGAGAGGAAAGGCCATAATATGGACAAGAAGCTGGTGTGCTAAGCAGGACTGCTGCAGTTCCGACCAAGTCAGCTGAAGACCAACTTTGTCTTTCAGTTCCTAGATCATACTTAGGATTCTGTAGTATAACATTTACACAAAAGATCTGCTTATGCACTTTGGTGAATTTCCCAATCATCTCAACCATTTTAAAGTTTCAGCACCCCTTGTTATGAGGCCAGTTTTTATTTTTGAGACATGAAAAAACAATTGGATTTCAGATAATGGAATTACAATGTGCACAGTTGGCCTGTGTTCTGTGGTACTTCAGGGTTGCAGTTCAGACAGAATTAATTTCCCCTAGTTTTAACTTTCTAAAAGATTGTAATCTAACTTTCCTTATGGTATTTCCCAAATTTTCCAGGAAAATAAAGCTTTCTTACTCTTAGTTTATAGCTCAGCCATGACACAAACAATTCCATTTATAAGCAGTCATATTCACTTAACCTAAATAATAAAAAAATCAGTTGTCTAGTTTTCTGTAGTTAACAGGCAGTAGTATGTATTTCCAGAGGATAATTCAGACAATTCTAGAATAACTGGGATAATTTATTCTCAAGCAGGGAAGGAGCTTACAAGATTTTTAGACTGTTAGATGTAATGAATTTTACCATTTTGGGTCAATCTCAGAAACATTCAATGTTGTAATATTTATATAAAAATATGACATAACTGGTGTGTGTGTACTGTTCTTTAGCTATAAAGATAAATGCTTTATAAATATATGCTTTTGTTGGAATGGGAAGATACAGTGAGGTACAGAGAATATATCTCATAATTTTGTATTTGCATTGACTTCTGTCTAAAGCTTTGAAGCCTCTAATTTTCATGATGCTTGCTATGAAACTGTTTTGCAATTGGAGAAGAACAAGAAAGAAAGAAAAGCAAAATCATATTTTATGTTAAAACTCTAAAAGTAAAAATTCAGAAAACATTCCAGTCTTGCAAAGAATGGGAGTCAGTTCTCAATTAAATACTAGCCCATTTTGAGGGTTGGGGTTGAAGCCCACATAAAGTAAAAAACTTGGCCATCTTTTGAAAAGGAAAAATAAAATACATTGAATAAATTATTTATTTCAAATATTGGGTTTTTCAAAGAGGATATTCTAGTGAAAACTCAAAACCTTCCAGTAAATATCAAAAGAAAGATGCTAAGTGGATGTTTCAAAATACTATTGAGTCTCGAAGTCACAATACTCTGGTTTACTTGTTTTGTACCATTTCCAACATTACTTAGAACTCTGCAGTATTAATTACTGACCTCAGTTCACGGGATTTTGATACCTGTAACACTTGCTTTCCAGTTGGATGATGCCTTGGTATTGCTTAATGAAACAAGAATTTTGGCTACCAAGTGAAGATGGAAAAAATGTGACCAGTCCAGGCCACACAGCACTCTCTGTCTCTATAGGGATTCTCAATAACCTGCTGACCAGATTTTGAATACTCTGCCTGAGTACCTATAGGAAGAAACATTAATATTTGGAGGAAAAAAAGATTTTTTGGGGGTATGCAACTAAAAATAATTTCCAGCACAGTTTTACTGAAAGATAGAAATAGTATATCTTAGGGGTGCTGTTGTTGTAAACTATGTCATGTGATGAGTTTAAAATTGTACCAAATAAGAGATCCTTTTTCTCTATCAACTTTATGGCTGGATCTACCCATGCTTCCTGCATCACTTCAATAAAATTAAACACAGCTTGGTAAGTTCTTTGGTTTTGTTACAGGAAGTAAAAAAAATAAACAACCCTATGTCTCTTGTCCTTTCCAGTAGCTCTATCAGACAGTCTGAAGCTCTCAAATGTTAACTGTACTTCATTAAAAACATCCAGCCTTATGGTAAAGTTTAGATGCTGTAGACTTTTCCATATGGCATGGTAACTGTGTAGATATTTAATGTATTTGCACACCCACACATGAATAAAAAATGTAAATAAATACATAACTGCTTTTAGTAGAGAAAACAGTAAAACTATAATTTATATTTTCAGATTTTTTTCCAAAATGTGCTATAAAAAAATCTTATGTACTCCCTTGAAATAGATAAATAACAAAATATGTTCTGTTTGTTTTGCTCCCAAATCTCAAATTTCTGTGGGACATTTGATGCAAAAAATCCCGTAACTGATAAGTCATTTATAAAGCAATAACCTGAATAAGTGTTTTGATAAATTTTGAACTAGATGATGAGAAATAAAATATTCTGCTTTCATATTTAATGCAAGTACTGCCATTATGTTCAGCATTGTTAGTTTACTGGGGCAGGGACAATACAAGAAACACTGATTTTGTTAAATGTCAGCAGAAACATGTAAGCAGTCCAATGCCGTTTGTTTTCTTCTGATATCTGTACTTCACTGCAGATGTTAGTGTCAAGCTCACTGAAATTATTGTAGAATTTCTTCAACAGCAGACAGACACAGAGATAGTAGAAAGACCTTTTAAATGCAGAATATTGTTTTACTCTCAAAATTATTTCAGGACTAGAAATACTTCATAAGCTAGAAGTGATAAATATTCATGTGCATTAAATATATTCATTTAGTAGAATTATTCATAGTGAGGGAAATTATGTAGTCAGTTTCTTTTGGAATCAGTGATAGTTTTAAGTGAACAAAGATTGTATGACTTGGCCTGTGTATTTAGCAAGATAAATAGCCTGTGCTCAGCACAATGTCACTTTTTAGTGCTTCAGTGATTCCACTTCTCTTTCACACACACACACAAAAAAATTTGTTTCTTCCACTGAGGTCAGCTTACTCCTATGCTTTTCTTACCAAAAAAGAAACAAGATTTTAAGGGTCTACACTTGTCTCACAACTGCTCCAGCAGGAGTAAGTTTGGGCCAAAAATCACTGACCTCTTCTGAGAGCTTAATTGAATTATGACGGAATCAGAAATTGCCTATTGCTTGCAATGGTTTTGACTGGAACTGATAAAAGAATCAGGATCATTTTCAGCAAAAGTTGACTATGGCAGTCATGCTTAACTAGGTGTACATGAAGAAAATGTGTGGAAGCATAAAATAGGAAACATCTTATAGATACACGCAGCCTCTGATTTCTTTTCTCTGAAACCATATTCACAAAGTCAGAAAAATGGCTGCAGGCTTCCAGATACTACATTATAAAAGAGTCTAATTCTTGGCTTTTTTTTTGTGATCCAAAACTGCTTTTATGTTGAAAAAAATGCTAATATAAAATCCTTTCCCTGTGTAATAAGCATGTTGCAAGTAGTGCAGAGTCATCAAACACAGCATTTGTCAGGATTTTAACATTAGAGATTGAAAGAACTGTAGCACATATTGAGTTCTAAGCCAAGCAAAATTAGTTTTCAAATTCCCAAGCATGCACTATTGTGAGAGACAGGCAGCAGAAGTACACTCTACACGGTCTACATATTTGCCCATTGCTGCATATTAGGGCTGTGGAACATGCATTTCTTTTGAGGCACAGCTATCTAAAGTCTGTAGAAAATTTAAATTAGCTGCTACTTATTCAGGGGGAAATTGGCAGATCATAACTATAAAAAAACATAATTAATGTTCCCAAAAGAGTTTTAAATTATCTGTTTTCTAGTCTTTAGTAATCTCGTTAGTCCATTGAAAATAATATGTGATAAATTTAATGCTGTCTGCTTGCACAATCAAAATTTCTTGATTCTATTTTTAAAGACTGATGCAACACCTAATATTTGAGATTTCATATTCACAATCCTGAAAGGTTCATTTCAAACAAAAAGAATCATCATGGAATTAGGTATTATATATTTTTATTGTTTCTTTGTCCTGCTTAGTGTATCTTCTAAAGAATAATAATAAAACATTTCTTAAAAACACACTGAGATTGTTTGGGTTGTTGGTTTTTTTTGGAACGACCCTTGACACTTTTCCTCTGAATGCTTGTGAGATTTCCTACTGTTAACAGCAAGGAACAAGCCAGGGAGAACTCCACAATGGCAAGCATCAGCACCAGAATCAAAAAGTGCCAGAGGGCCTGTCTAGGGGTCCAATCTGTTCAGAGAAAAGACAGCTAACTGCTGTTGCCAATTTACATACCTTTGCTTTGCTGAGAGGCACAGGGTGCAGCACTGTGTCTAGTGAGAGCTGCATCATATGCATATTTATCTCAATGTATTAAGTATAAGGTCTTAAACAAAGCAAAACAAAACACACAAAAAATATCCACCCTAGCAACATCATCAAGATCAGAAACACAAAAGACCTTTCCACAGAACAATTGACGAAAGCCCTGTAGTGTAAGCTGACCTTCTGATGGAGAAGCTAAGACTAGTCAGCCTGGATGCTAAGGCACAGATTGAAAGCTTACATGCTTTGTGCATGCTTTTGTTATTGTTGTTGTTTTGTTGAAGCAGCTGTGGAAGCGCCTTGTATAAATGATGATAGAATAAAGACAGGGAACTATCTGCCAACCATATCAAAGGGCAAGATGATCCCAAGTATTTTTTTAAAATAGAAAGTAATTGAACAATAATGTTCTAAAGGCCCTGGAGTCTCAAGCTTATCCCTCTGTACAAAGGCAAGAGACTTTCTTTTACAATTCTGTTGTTGCTGTTTTAAATCAGGAAAACGGAGGAGTGAGGAAATCCTATTCAGAATATGTTTTTATCTGTGCCTGCTGGTCACTGACAATACTGCTCCACCTGAAAAGAAATTATGGACAATTCTAATAATGTTGTAAGATGAAATTTGAGAATAGAAAAACCTTTTAACATAAAAATATGACAATTATAAAAGACTCTGTTGTGTGAACTCCAAGGTAGCCTTTGGATTGGTTAAATAAGGAAGCCTCAATATTAAAACAAGTTATACTTTTTGCATTTTGGCTTCTAATTTCCCATTGGTTTTAAAAGATATCTCTTTAACACAACTTTACAAGATTAAATGACTGATTGGTTATGAATCTTAGTCTGTAATGTTTTAAATATTCTAATTAAAAATAATTAAAAAAAAAAGACCTATAATAGTATCTGGCATAGAGAATGTATTTTTAAAAAACAGAAGACTTGGCAAGATCTTGTGTTACAGTGAAGCATCAAACTGAAAAGCATGATCTAACCCAATATGATGTGTTTGGCAGCTGGATCCAGTGCACTCCTCAGGAACTTCTGTGAGTAGACAGGAGGGATTTTTTTCCTGTGTGGAAGTTGCTAATGCTTACAAACGTCACCTTTGCTATAGCTTGTTTCCTACTTTTTTCTGGAATGAAATACTTATTGGTATTTTTCCCTTTAAATGTATACATTAAAGAGAATAAAAAGCGTAATTCAAAAAATATCCTTATGCCTGATTAGCTATGCACAGAGACAACACATTTTTAAGACCTTCTTTATTCAGAATACAAATAGAGATCATGTAGTGATACTGAAAGGTCTGAAGAAAATTGATTGTCTTGTTTCTTTATCTAACCACTGGAGAAACCATAGTAACCCAGAGGTTTTTGTTTTTTCCTTTGGAAGTTGACAAGTCCACGGTGACCTGTGACCATTGGATAGTATAGTTACTAAAACTGGTTTTATAGTGTTACTGTAGGTCAAAACTCTTCGGTTTAGGATTTCCCATGCCCCGGCCCCTGGCCCCCAACAGTTCACAAGCATTCTGTTGTAAGTTTTAATAACATTTATGAAGCTTTTGAGAAATAGTGTATGGTATTAATATGTATAATAGCACAGTACGACACATTACTATTTTATGCCTATTAATTCCATTCTATCAAGCCTAGTGGCCATTGTGAGGACAGTAAACTATATCATATTGTTAGAATACCATATATATCAAGTAACCATGTTAAAGACACTATTGGTTATACACTCACAAAGTATGTTTGATATCTATTACCTTTTAAGAGTGATGTCTGCAGTAGACCCAAGCTGAGGACTCAAATGCAACTGGACTATACTATAACCTTTGAATAAAAGAATGGTTTGAATCTTTGCAGAGTGGGTTTCTGCTTGCCACTACAATTTCTTCTCCTCACAGGAATCGATGAACCCTTCGAGGAGACTGATACACTAAGCTGTGTTCAGCTGAAAGTATATGGTGACACCAGCCAAGTTTAAATCCTTGCATGTCAGGCCACTAGGTCAAATTAGGCTTATTAAAGTAGCCTAGCTTAATATAAAATATTTATTATTAATTTGTTCCTTTCTCCTGTGAATCCTAATAAACACCCACAGTCATCAGCACAAGGGTCCTATGTAAAACCCCTGAATTTTAACTGGAAATAACACCAAGTCTCAGAACACAGTGTTTAAGCCCTTAAGAGTTCTTTTTACCCAGTGTTTCTTTTACTCTTGCATTTGTCTTGTTTTTTTCGTTATTGATTTTGATCTTCAGCAGTTGCTTGGGTTCTCTTACTACCTTTAGGGTTTTTGTGTTCTTCTAGGAAAAAAATGTGCAGATTCTGCCAGATAGTCTAGAAAAGCTGTGTTAACTCTAGGCAAACCGAACAGGGAAAAGTCTGTAGTGAATTTTGAAAAATTGTCTTTCCATGCAAAGAGCACTAAACAAATGAACAGTAACACATTCATTAAATAAAGAAACACAAAGAAAATAGATTCTTTGCTTTTCCCTGGGATTCTGATTTTGATTTATAATAAATACACATTTATTTGCTGATATAAAAATCACGTATCCAGACAGTATCAAGAGATTGTGAAATGTTAATTGGTGATATGGTTATTAAATTAAATTATAATATTAATCTTCTTACAAAACATAAAACTCAATAAGAATTTATGTAGATGACAGGATTTCAAGGTTTTTGCCTCACCTCAGAGCTAACAAATTTTCATTTGTAAATTTCTTAAAGTGAAATGACAGACTCTCTTTTCAAGAGTTTGAGCAGCTAGGAGCAACTCAGTATGGCTCTAATTTTTCATGAAACAGAGCATGCCAGGTATCCAACAATCAAATTAACTTTAAAGTACTTATTGTATAAATTGCTCAATAATGGTGGAAAGAAGAGTTATTCTCTATCATTTTTAGAACCCATTCCAGCAGCTTGTCTCTTGAGTTGAATAGAGCTGTCTTGATCATTTTTACATATAGACTTCCTTGAACAGTAAAAAGAATTATAATCACCTGATTATAAATTCACTGTTAATATAGCCTTAGAGCTGAGAACATTTCACTCCAGTAGTTAATTTAGTCTGTGGTAAATTCTCACTGTTATTTAATGTCATTTATCACCTGCTGTTTTGTCTTACTGTGAACATCCTGCCTGCCCTGTACTGTCTACAGTACATGGACCTTCTGTGACTTTAATGTACTCAGAACAAAGGCTCCAAAGTGCTTCTATCAGGAGGATTTGGCAACTTGCCGTGGATATATTCAAGCCATTTTGCTGCCTGTCACTCAGTGCTTTACAAATTGAACTCTGAGGAGAGGTAAAAAGGGTCTATGAGGCTTTTTTTTTCTGGGAAGAATATGCTAATAAAGCACCATCAGCAGGAAGCAGGTTGTGTCTGAAAGAGTTTTGTCAACTCTGAATTAATTTTGTGTGTTAAGAAACACGGGGGTGCTTCTAGAGCCGGTCTGTGGTAATTAATCCTTCCTGTTTCTGGAAGAGCAGAACTGTAATAAATGCAGCCCAGATTTAACAGATGTGTGCACACAATGTCTGCTTTATGAGGAGTAAAACAAAATGATGGGTATAGAACAAAAAATGTTGATTTTAAAAAATTAAAACAGTATGGAAAGTACTAAGACTGGAATTCCCAGTGTTTATGCAAATACTGTATTCCTTTAAATGTTAGCAGACAGTATGCTTTTGGAAACATCTGTCAGAGCGGTTGGATGCTGTGAAGAGACTGAAAAGGACAGATGTTACTTGTGCTTGTAAAAAAACACCCTACCAAAACCAGAGAGATGCATAAGATCTGAGCCACAATCAGCTTAATCTAGGTGGCTATGGAAGCTGGCCTAACAAGACAGAGAATGGTAATGAACTATCCTAAGAATCTTTTTAAGCATTTCACAACATACTTTAAAAAATATTTAAAATTGTTATTGCGATAAAATAGTATGATTTGAATACCTCTATCTTGTGTGGGATCCAGATCGGGCCAGGGTAAGGGGAAAATATATTTGATGCTGTATAGAGTTTTAGAAAGCATATGTAGTATCTTACTAAAATATCTTAATTACTTAAATTATCATACTTTCCCATAAAATATGAATTCAATGAAGTGTGTGACTGTTCATAACAAACTTCATATTTCAATGAAGTCCATTACAAGTGTCTTGTTTATTTCTGTGGGGGAAGATTGCACATTAGATCCCATGGACAAACGTCACCTCTGACGAACATCACAATCACACAGCTGACTCCTGAATTTAATGTCCAGAACATATGTAAGAACTTTTCTTCCAGACCTAATCTGATTTTGCTTGAGGAACTATTTTGTTTGTGCTTTTAACTAAAAAAACAAAAAACCAAAAAAACCCAAAACCAAAATCAAACAAAAACAAAAGAAATATACAAACAAAAAAAAATTAAACCACAAATTATTTTCTCTATGATCTTTTGCCATATTCATAGTGTGTCCTTCATTTACATATGTCTCTATGCTGACTCATTTTAACTGCTATCCATTCGAATGCATGGCTTAATTTAAATACTTTTAGCAGGAAACATAACTTTGAAGCTTATTACTGACTTCAGTCCTCACACAAGAAGCATAATACCCAAGCACACTTCATTTAAAGTTTAACACAATTACCACTTGCTAGAGAGCTTGAAGGTTGTTTTAATTTTCTACTTCAGCTACTACTGTAACTCATAGGTAAATATACACCTCTTGACAATTTTCAATACTATGTCTTTAAAAATAAAACCTGTTGAATTGGAGTAAATACAGCACTAACAGTATACTCTTTATTAATACCTTAAAATTAGTTACTTCTATAAAAATCTCGACAAAGAGAAGTGAATCTAAGGAGGCTGAATTAAATTTTGAAATATAATTTAAAATACTAGACTCTACAACCTGTGATTCATGCAAAATCAAACTTTTTCAGTTAATCCTTTCAGCTAATAAAGCTCTAGTCATAGGTCTATTTCAATTACTGTTCAGTAAGAAATGTGACACCTAAAAGATTTTTCCATTGCTTAATTTAGTAAGATTACGGGGATGTGTTAAACTAAACCTCAAAAACATGTATGATTGCCAGATTCTGAGTCAAACTTCAGTGCCATCTGCATTAAAAATTCCAGATTTCTGGGTTGCAATTCAATGATCTTCAGCTTAGGCTTAGAAAATTTATGAGGTTTCTCTCGGCACAAACATGTCATTAGTAACTTTATGGAATTTTGTTTGTCAATGAAATCATTCCTTTGATGAATATTTGAATTGTTGCCCATGGCAAGTGGTGGCAACATATAAACATTTAGATATAGACTGAATACAAGAGATGATTTTGATTTAAACCTTTCAGCAGAGGTATGGTTTTGGGTAGATATGAGTACTTTATACATCTCTTTAAAACACAACTCTCTTGGACAGCACTATTAGGATTTTGGTCATGTGAATTTGCATATTAAAATGATGTATTAGGAAAAAGGATATATGTGAAAGGTAGGAAAAGGGAAATTATTCACAGTGACAAATTTTGGCCTTTTTGACTTCAATATTCTTGAATATTCTCTGGAAACACTTTTATTTTTTTAAATCTATTGACTATCAACTGCTAACTACAGATCTGCTGGCTTGTACCAATGTTAGATGCCTAAAATAGCCCCAAACAGAAAGTATGAAATCCCATTCAGTAGCCAAAGTCACACATGGTGTATATCCATTAAAGCCAGAAGGCCACCATAGATTTACTCTGGCTAAATCAGGCTTGGAGCATTCTCACATTTCAGCAAATTTATAGCACATGTCCTTTGCAGTTTAAGAGGAGACTTGTGAAAGGTTGTTATTATTCTTAAACAGATGCTCAAGGAAGAGGTTAAGTCACAGGTTCCTTCCCCTTCACCTTTACAAATGATTTCCCCAGCTACCTTACTTGGTCTACTGGGACTTTCTGTAGTATAAAGGTCTAAGAAATTGCCATTCTGGCATCCCCTGCATCTCACATCTGCTCTTGTGTCACTGATTATTTAGTGAAGTTCTTCAAGCAGTTGCGGTTTGTTTTTTGGTTTTTTTTTTTCCCCTTTACAAATTAGGAAATTAAAATCTGTGCCTCCTGATTCAGGAGAACTATTTACTTATTTTTCAATTAGCAGTGAGAACCAATTGTTTTGAGAAAATTCTGTTCCATATTTTTAGGTTTCAGTCCTTGTTCCTCCTGGTATTTTGAATTGTTAAGAAAATACTGGCTCCTTTCTTGAAAAAGGCTTTCATTTTTAATTTAGAAAATAATTGGTTGCTTTAAAGGAAACTTGTTTATTTTCTGCTGATCTCTTAACATGGTAGAGTGGCTCATATCTAGTCACCCATTTCTGGTAAAGGTTGTGCAACAAGCTGCAATGAGACAATCTGATTTCCTTTCTCAACTGGTGTTTTGTCCTGCTTTGGCAGACACTGCTCTGGTCTACACATGGTTGACTATCTTCACTTCAAAATGAATCATGACCTATTTTTTTGTTATCATCCTTATATTTGTTCCAGATAATTACAAAATGTAATTAGAACTGCTTTTATTCACCCAGAATTATTTCCCGAGGAGACCCCGACAAGCACACTCTCACATGAAATCCAGCACTTGCTATTGGTACCTGACCTTTTTCTATTTGAGATAAGATAGTGCAGTATGTTTTCAATGACCAGGATTATACAAGCTTGGAGTCAACACTGAAAAATCTATGGCAATCTTCTTGATGAATAAAAGACAGTCTCATTAGCAACGTGCAACACATTCATCTTGGGTTGTGGTGAATGGGGCTACATCTGACTGGTGACCAGTGGAGTTCCTCGGGGCTCAATTCTAGGGCAGGTCCTGTTCAATATATTTATCAATGATCTGGGTGCAGGACTTGAATGCAGTAGTAATAAGTTTGCTGATGATACCCAACTGGGACGTGCTGTTGGCTCTTGAGGGACAGGAGGTATTGCAGAGGCATCTAGGTGGATTGAAGCATTCAGCTATGATTAGTGGGATGAAATTTAACAAACTCAAATACCATATTCTGCACTTAGGATGGAATAATGCTGGACACAAGTATAAACTGGGAGAGGAGTAGCTGGAGACCAGCCCTACAGAAAAGGACCTACAGGGCTGGCAGCAGGCTCAGGATGAGACAGCAGTCTGCCCTGGAAACCAAGAGGGCAAACTGCATCCTGGGGTACATCAAACACAGTATAATCAGCTGGTCCAAAGAGGTGATTATCCTGCTGTATTCAATGTTGGTGTGGCCTCACCATGAGTACTGTGTGCAGCTCTCGGCCTCATGATTTAAGAAGGATGTGAAGGTCCTCGAATGTGTCCAGAGGAGGGCAACAAAGCTGGCATCAGGGCTAGAAGGAATGTCCTATGAGGAGTAGCTGAGGATACTGTGTTTCTCTAGTCTGGAGAAAAGGAGGTTCAGGGGTGACTTCATTGCTCTCTGCAGTTTCCTGAGGAGGGGAAGTGGAGAGAGAGGTGTTGGTCTCCTCTCTGTGGTATCCAGTGATAGGATGTGTGGCAGTGGTTCAAAGCTGCACCAGGGGATGTTTAGACTGGGCATTAGGAAGCATTTCTTTACTGGAAGTATGGTCAAACACTGGAACAGGCTTCCTAGAGAGGTGGTCAATGCCCCAAGCCTGTCAGAGCTTAGGAGGAATTTGGACATTGCCCTTAACAACATGCTGTGACTTTTGATCAGCCCTGTAGTGGTCAGGCAGTTGAACTAGATGATTATTGTAGGTCCCTTCCAACTGCAAATATCCTATCCTATCCTATCCTATCCTATCCTATCCTATCCTATCCTATCCTATCCTATCCTATCCTATCCTATCCTATCCTATCCTATCCTATCCTATCCTATCCTATCCTATCCTGTCCTGTCCTATCCTATCCTGTCCTGTCCCGTCCTATCTTGACTTGCAGTAGTTGCCTATTAATTTTGGCTGGATGTTTGCTGGCATAGATTAATCTTGTTTGAAAGATTTCTTGGAGTTCTGCCGCAGAGTCATTTTATGGAGGTGATTTAATTTCTCTGGGTTTCAAGACAATTTAATCATGAACATGGGACTAGAGGCTGCTGTTTCAAAACTGTTAAAGAACATTACAGAATAACAAAAATAGATGGAGATAGGGTATACAAAATATTTGGATATAGGTAAAATGGAGATGTATTGATTTGGATCATATTTGTCTTATTTAGGTTTGAGTATTTGAGAAGAGTATGCTGCTGTTTTGAATGCATACAGATTTTTGCACTGCAGTTGCATTGGCAAGCACGGTTAAAGCACGGGATAGGTGCCTTTAAATCTAAGTAAATAAATGTGACAATCAAATTGACTTTGCACACGGCCTATACAGAAAGTTGACATTCCCTTTGAAACAGCTTGCATCAAGCAATTTCTGAAACATTGCAAACTTCCTCCATCTACAAGTAATGCTGATAAACAATGCCATATGAACTACCTCTGAATGTTTAAAGGAGGAGACAAGGTGACCACTGCAAATTGTTATCGACAAAAGCAATAACAATATTGCTATTAAAAGCACAGTGCATCAGATAATAAATCTCAAATGTTTAGTAGAACCATCAAACATACATTATTCTGGACTTCTACCCAGAAATATTTTCAGATCCTACCTTGACACTGCTATGTGTAACATCCCTGGGGCTATTTCATAGGGCCACATTGGAGATGAAGTATGCAGAACTGTGCTTTTCTCTTTTCACCAACCACAATGTAGCTGAGATGACATTTAACAAAAGAGAGATTCTTTGGAGAAAATTAAAACCAACAGAATTACACCAGATTTATACTGCCTTTGCTTAAAGGAAAAAAACCCAAACCAACCAAATTCCTAATATCACTCCACTGGGAAAGGCATTCACTTTCTTTCCCCTTCCATGACTCAACTTCAATATGCGGCAATTTGTCAAAGCAATTGAGCACCTATGAAGTGTTGCATTAGTGATAATTAAGGATTATAACTGCAGCTGGTTTGGGGGGGTGGTGTTATGTTTTTGTTTGGTTTGGTTTCTTTTTTAGTCTTGGCTTTTAACCTTATGTGAGTTGTGAAGTCTACCCTTAAAACATCTGGGCTTCTTACTGAAACAATGGCATAGTTTCTGCAGTAATCTTGTATAATTTCTGATGAATGGTAGGGTACATTTAAGCAGTTCTAATGGGGTGAGCAATATTATTTTAAAGGGCTTTGATCATTACTTATCTTACAGCTGATTATAGGAATCTTGTTGGAAGCTTTCAAAGGATTTTTAATTTTGAATCTCTTTATGTCTTCAGCTTAGTGATGACATTAATTTCCCCTATTGCTTGTGAAAGGAAGCATAGTTTTGTTTCAGACGTTTTTTGTTCCGTGTGTCATGTCTTTTGTGCATGCAGATGGGACTGATTAATTCTGAGGCCCTACTTTTAGAAAAAAATAAAATAAAATACAATATCAGGGATGGTAAGTGTAACTACTTCTGCTAAAATCTATCAATAATAGAAATGTGGTTTTTGCCTCAGAAAGAAAACAGTTAACATGGCTCTGTATATGAGCTCTGAGTTGATTATTTTTTCTCAGTTCACGGAGTACTCAAGACCTTTTGTAACAGCTGAGCTTTTGCTAAAGGGAAATTCATTTTATGTAGTGATATGGCACAGGCCGCTTCAGCTCTTGAATCCTACTTAAATCTTCAAAATAAGGTTTAAGTGGCATATAAATAAGGCATTAGCTTCCACTGTAGGGTGAATTTAAACCTTTCTGTATTAGCAGTTTTCTTTCCATTTGACAATGACTGAAGAGCACCTGAGCTTAAAAATTAACAGTAAAAGAAGGATCATGCATAAATGATGGTGTTAAGAATTACTATTCACATTACTCTATATTTAAATAGAGAAAGGCTAACAACTTATTTATATTACTTTCATTTATTAGGAATTCTGAAATAAGCATAGTGCTGAATATATGTGTTTCAATTCTGGAGTAATTTCTTGCATGCAATAACATAAAATTGATATTGTACAGTTTTATCTACATATTTTTTATCTTTTTTGATAAATATTAATGAATAGTTTACTGAAACCAGTAAACAAATACAATTAAGGCAGTCCCTTTTTCATTCTGCCCTTGTTGACATAGACCCTGAATCTTAATTTCATTCCCTATATTGCACTGAAAAGCATCCCCTGTGCTGATAAAAAATCACTTCTGCACACAATAAGATCAGAGAGAAAATGTTAAAATTTTCTGAATGCTGTATTAAAGTTTTTCCTTAGTGAAAAAAGTAAACAGGCGAAAAAAAGTGCTCTGATTCAGAATGTATGTAATTGGCATGGTGTAACTTCAGTTTTCACAAATCACTTTGCTAGAAAGTGTAAACATAAAAACAACAACAAAACGAAACCAGAAAAATCCCTAACGTAGAGCAAAAAACCCCACCCCCAAAACAAATACTTATTTTTGTACATGTACAGGAATAACAAGCTCATATATCAGTTTTTAAAAAAAAGATAATAAAAATTAATAATAATTAAACTTCTGAGCTTGTAAGCTGACAAAGAAGGAAAAAGTACCTTCACTATATAACATATTTATAATAAATAGTTTTACTGACTCAAGCTTTCCATACTCTTTTTAGCCATGGATGAAGCACTTCAACTTTCACTTTGTATTAAGTAAGGCAAATCACGAACAGTTTCATGCCTTCATTTCTGATTTTTTTATTTTTCAATTTTTTTTTTACAGTGAAAGAAATGAAGTTAAAAACTGCCTGGCCACAGGGTAAAAAAGTACTAGAATAAATGGCTGAACAAATACTTTCTATTTTCAAAGACGAGGAAAATCTTCCTGTCTGGTCAAGGCAGTTAAATTTCCTATTTTTTAATAATAAAGGTAAGGTGGGGATGTTTCATGCATTCAAATTAGTTTCATGATTAAAAATAGGTCACAAGTTGCCCAGGTGCATTAGAAACAAGGAGTGGGCTGAAAAACACAATACATAGCATTTTAAAAGCAGTGGAGAAGGTGTAGAGGAAATTTCATAAAAAATGTACTTTATTGTCTTTGTTATCTGTCTGTGGCTTTGGATATTGCACTAAGAATAATAAAATAATCTGTGTTCATTGGGAGGCTTTGAGTTGATGTATCAAGTAAAATGGTAATTTTAAAATGGCATGTTTATGGAAGTGATTATTTAAAAAAATAACGAATGAAGAATCTAATATTGCATATAATTTTCAATAACAAATTTTCAGGCTTTGTAAACTGACTGTTTGAATAAATGAAGCACAAACTACTTAAATAATTACAAAATACCTCTAATTCATGGCATTAATTGTGTGCTTCTGCTTCAGCCTGTATTGTAAGTATCTGAAAAGGAAGATTTAGGATGGACTGCAGCTTGTCAGCTCTCACTATTCATATTTTAAATAATCTGTTTCTAGAGTTCAGCCATGAAACTACACAATAGATTAAGGTAGAAAATATATTGAAACTTCGGGGTGTTGAATGTGGAAAAGTAATGGAAGCAGCCTATTGTGGAAATATTCGGACATAGCATTGAAGAGCTATAAAGGTAGTTTTGCTGGAGTCTGTGTAATTGTCTTCAGATGTTAGAAGTCACTTAAACTTTGTGCTACAACATTTACATTTGCTGCTTTTTACCATGTTTGCTGTCTTCTGTAAGAAAAACATGTTACGTATGTTAAGTTCTTGTTTATAGGCTTCCATAGCTGCAGATTGGGATGTCATGGATTCTTCCTGCACTACAACCCACAGGGCTTCATTTTTCTCCCAAACACATTTGAAGTAACTCATTTTGCTATTTCCACAGAACTAACACTTTTTCTCATTAGACCAAACCATGAAGCCTTTATGGTTACAAACTGGTGATTTATATCTCTGACATACATTGGTTCTCTGCTTTTATCAGCTTTTAAATAGCTTCTTTACTTCATCAATTCTGAGAGCTTTTTCAGTGCCTTTGTGCTTCTCAGGTTCTCTGACAATGACTATGAATAAAAATATGCCCTTGGACAGACTCTTAGCCATTCTTAAAGCTAAGCAATAGTGAAAGAAGGAAAGGAATATGATAGTATCAGCAAATGCAGCACCAAAATACTTTTTGCATAAGTTAAACTCAATTGAATGTCAACCTTGTAAAAATGTATGAGTTCACCCAAGTTGACCTACTGTCAATATCATTCAAAAAAGACAAATAGACTTCTTGACTATATATGTTTCCTTGAAGGTCCTCAGCATTTTCATGTTACCTGTCTATTTTTCTTGTCCTTTTTGTGCTTTAGTGATCAATCCTTGAAAGTAATACTAGGTAATTTCTTTCACCTGTGTTCCTCAATGTACCACAGCGTCAAATATAAGTTCTAAGTTCAAGGAGAAATCACTGGAAATACTTCTTATCCCTACATAAATTAGAATTCAAGTGTTTAGAATCCAGTAGGATAAATATTTTAGGCATCACAACTGTCAAATAATATATATCCATCCATTGCATAGCGGTAGTGATTGCAAGCCACAGCAGAAGCAACGAATGTTAGATACTATGTCTATATGTGGTCTCATTCCAAAGGGATCATAAGTAAAATAAGAAAGACAAGAGAGAAAGGAATGTTATTAAACAGCTAATGCTCTTATAGAATCAGCAAATCAAACTATACAGCTCTTTTTTTTTTTTTTTTTTTTTTGCCTTAAACTACAATAGGTTTAAGCAGAGATTGTATTATAGGATTTATAGTAAAATTATGTATGTATTAGTTTGGTATTGTTATAAGTGAAATGCATTAGGTAACTAAGTGTGATATCAAAAGTCATAATATTGAGTCAATGTTTTCCACTGTCTCTGAGTCTCTCTGAATCACAAAAAGGACAGTGACTACTTCATGTTCCCAAAGGCCAGCTACGGTGGTACGAACTGTGCTTCAGCAGGTAAATTCTCTTACCCCCAGCCACAGGGCATTCATTTGGAATTGTGTGATCTTGAACTGTGCCTGGATATTGTTTCTGAACATGCTGCTTGGCTAAGTCAGACTAGGTCAGGAACCATGCCAACTGTTTAACAGTGCAGAGTATTGCATGCCAGTGCTTGCGAAAGTAATCAATCTCTGTCTGCTGAACAAAAAAGAAATGCAAGGGAAATAATAACTGAAGTTCAGCATTTCAGTGTAGCCATCTAAAATTAGAAAGGTTGAACTGTGAGTAATTAGTTGCACATAATATATATTGACACTAATCTTTTTCTTTTGTATTTGTGCATGTGAGTGCAGATATGTGTCTGTGCCAAATATCATTGTACAATACAGTAACTGAATTGATTCACATGATGGTAAAATTGTTATTTCATCTGAGCATGGTCTTTGACTTATAAGACTACAGTGCATTCAAAATATAACACTCTATGAATAAACCCATGATCTTTATTCCTCATTAAGTGTCAAAATGTGAGATTTTATTTCTGCTCACCAGCAGCTACCAGAAACTACTCAGCTACGCATTTGTAAGAAGTGTTTACGTTGCACCTTTTTATAGTAATTTACTTTTTACAGTAAATATCTCTTTGTGAAACTATATATAAAAAAAAAAAAAGTCAAGGTCATAAGAGATGTAGCATATTTAATGTTCTAAATTCTGCTTATCATTATGTTCCTGATTGTCATTCTTTTTACCTTATGATTGATTTTCCCTTTTGTCTGTATTTAATACTACTAGTCTTCTATTGTGTGAAGTTTTACACTATATGTTGATCTGCTATAGCTACTTGGAAATAAGTACCAAATAAACCTTCATCATAAATTCATTAAAAAAGTAGATATGTGCTCATATGAGATACTCTAAGATTTGTAAGTTTAGAATCAAAGACCCTATCAATGCCTCCACATGTTCTATATCTGCATGATAAACTTAGATATTGAACTATTCTGTTGGAGGTAAAAAAAAAGAACGAAAGAAACACGCTTCCCAACTGATTTGTCATGTTTCCTTTACACATTCTTCCAAACAACCTCTGCTCCTGTTGTAATAACTTAAGTACATGAAATGTTTGCAATAAAGCTAGTTAATTAAGAGTAATTATACATTTTTATACTTTGGTTGGAAGACATGCTTTATTCTGCCAAGTTCTGGGTATTATTATTTTATTTGAATGGAGCAATAAATACATTAGCTGTGTCCAATGTTATGTTCAGAGTACATATATGCATAGAAGAGGAAGAACTCACTAAGCCATATTACTTCAAGATATTTTATTGTACCAGTGCTTCCCATGACAGGCTGTCATATGAACTGGATTTAAATTAAGAGCAACTGGATTTAAATTAATAGCTCTAACTGTATCTGCAAAGTAGTTATGATTGCATAAGAGTCAACAAATAATTTTAATTCAGTAGCACAAAAAATTTTTAATATTTTTTCCACTTTTTAGGTTTTAATTAACAATGACAATGAGGATTATTTTTTACAGTTATTCCACCTCTGCTTTGAGACCACTCACTTTGAACTATCTCAGAGCAGTCAGATACAGTGTTCAACATATGTTAAGAATACTAGCACAGACAAATTAATGGGAAATTAATCCGGTGAAAATTTCTTATGAATTCTTTCCTAATCCAGGGGGAAAAATGCTCATTTATTTCTTTATGTATATTTAAAACAGCTGTTGAAATTATATTAGTTCTCTGTGTATTAGATCTATATTTTTTTGAAGCTTCTTGGCTCCAAGTCAGATTATGTTGTGCTGTAGGTAAACTCATGTTTCATTGTGGGACTACTTTCTCATTTGAGTGTTAATAAATTTTATTTGAATGGGCTTTGACTCTCACATGCTACATTTTACCTCCTTTACAGACAATGAAACAGGCTAAATATGGGTCCAAACTTTAACAGAAAAAAAAGAAAAAGAAGTAATTGCTATGATACTTAAAGTTTCTCATAAGCCCATGTTTTTTCTCATGTATACCTGCTAACTTTAAATGTATGGACAGTACAGAAAATAAATAAATATTTATATTAAAAAAAGATGCTAATAAATTGTAAAATGTTGTCTGGTGATACAAGAACAGAGAGCCACCAAAAATGAAAGGCTGCTTATAGAGATCAAGAAAAGTCTGCAACTGTTCAGTCAGTGCTCCTCTGAGATACATTTCACTTTTTTGTTTGTTATTTTTTGTGTTTAGATATAAGATTAACCCTAGGACTATACCTCTTTAAGTGATGTATATGAAATACATCTACCGATATTCTCAAACATAATGCTAACAATTTTTGCTGGCTATAGGAACACTTGAATTTTGCCATTTTCTAAAACAGTAACAATAATACTGAGTTTGTCCTGAACAAATGAGGTAAGTTAACATGGTATGAAGGGATTAAAAAGAGTTTTTATATCTGTGTAATATCTGCCACTACTTTGTATGATAACATGACAATACATGGTGTGGACTAGTTCTGGGTCATACGGAGCAGAATGACATTGCAAAGGGCTAGGAGCAGGGTCTCCTCAGCGCTGATTCCTACAGCACAGGAACCAACTACACTACTTCCCAAAGGCATGTTTATGTTGAGAACATACACATTCAGGTTACTCCATGAAACACTATGAGGGTAAGAGGGCATTAAAGGGAAATCTGTCTCATTCTCTCTGTTCTTGCTACAGGAAACACTGAAAAGAGTTAGTGTTCATTATAGAAAGCTGAGGAATTCATCTTACATAAATTTATTTGAAATTTAGATTAGGTGTCTTGTCTTTACTCAGATTAGTGCAGAACTCACTGGGATGTGCTGTGGCATGTCCCAAAGTCTCAGCATCTGTGCTGCCTGCACTGGTACTCTGGTGGGGCATACCATGGGTCTAAATTTACTCATACATGAGGTTTCTTTGTAATGAAAACTGGGGTATATTCATTGAGGAGAAGCAAAAGGGAAGCACTTATATGCCCTTGGGAGTTAGTCTGAATGTGAGCACAACCAAGCATGCACCCAGCCCTGTGAACCTGGAAATGTTTACAGGTGTAATATGACAACCATAGCTTCTCATACTTGTTTTAGCTTTATTTTAGGATCAGAACTAGATAACCAGAACATATATGCAACAGAGGTTCCCACCTTCTATAGAGCAATGCAAAGTAACCTTGAAGAGAAGCCAGTTTGGGGGTTGGTTTTGTGGTGTTTTTTTTCTCGCAAAGTTTATGCAGCATAACAACAGGAAATTCTGGATTTCAGAATGAGTAAAAGAAGGATCAGTTCACAAAACTTTCTGCTAGAATTCACCCAATATTAAAATCTTTCAGGATTAGTGGAGAGTAAAATGACCTCACACTTCTTTCATCTACTACATATGTTCAGATGTCATCTAGTGGTTTCAGGACCATGAAAGTCATGGTTACAGTCCCTTTCACATTGTTGTTCCTTTATTTTTACTAAGTGTGGGTTTTGGACAGTCCTAAATTGCGATATGCATTTAAAGGAAGAAAACCTGTCATTCCTGTCATTTTTTATGTAGTTCAGGTTTGATTTGCAGCACAGAATTCCTCAGAAATGGGGAAAAAAAGAGGTTGCATTTGATCCCTTAGACTGTATTTAGCAATTGCAAATTTACAAGAAGTTTAGTTCAGATAGTCACAGGACTAATTTCATTGATCTTTCTGATTAACTGAAAAGTAAACTTCAAGGATGCTTTCTTTGAAAAGTTTCATCTAAAAATTAATATATATATATATACAATTTTCATTGTAAGAGCTAAGGATAAATGTGATATATTTGTTATGCCTTTCCTTTTTTTTTTTTTTTTTTTTTTAAAGAAGTTCTTTCCTCTAGGTTCATTTTATCAATTAAAATTGTTATCTTATTAACACTTAAAAGAGATTTTCCTGAACTGTAATGAAAGTATTCTTGCTAATGCTCACAGATGTTCTGTTAAAAGTAATGCACTCTTGCTCACTGTTAATGGAGTTCTATGCAGTTATTACATTGCTGCCATTTGAATGAGATGTTACAGTAACACCAATTTTATCTAGTTATTAATGTTTACCTAATTACTTCTAACATAACCAGAGACTGACTTTGGTGTTCAGGGCATATATTTAGTTTCTTCAGTGGCAAAAATATATTTTTTTTAACTTCTGCATCAGCTCACTGATCTAATTCATGACACACTCCAGATGGAAGAATTTGTATAAGTATATATTATTTTATCACTTTTAATATCTTTTTTTTCCTTTTTGTGCATTTTGAATTACATAATTATTTAGTTACCAGATAGCTCATGGAGACAGACTGTTGTCTCATCGCATGAGACACAAAGGCACTGTTTTATAAAAATCGTTATGTTGAGTTCCTTTACCAGAAGAGAAGCTGTATTCATGTCCTTGATTAATAATGAAATAATAATTAATTTTTCAGTCTACCATCTGATACCCAGCAATTGTTGAAAAGCATATTCGTTATTCAAGTGGAAGTGTCAGATTGCCCATAGCTTGTCATGTTTCAGCCTCAGGTACATTGAAAACACTGCAATTTCAGTGCTGTTTTCTTTCCACTGCTTTGCATGGTGTAAAAGAATAGCATGTCTGATGCAATGGAAGAAAATTGATAGCCTAGAACTTGAAGGAAATATGTGCCTACTGTCATCTTCCCACTCTACATGTGAAGCCTAATCTCAGAGCCTGGCAGAAGACCCTGTCTACAATATTCTAAACTACTGAAGTGCCATGAAAGCTAGGACCTTTAAGAAGCTATGAGCTGATGTTATACACTGACTTGTTATGCTCATCAGCCTGGTCAATACTCTGGAATATCAGAGAACATCAGTATGGGGCTGAAAATCTTGCACATGTGAGAGGCAATTTTGAGAACTTTATAAATGTGTATGTCTTGGTCTATTGGCATTAGTTGTACAGTAATACAGTATATGCAGGTGACGTGAAGGTAGAATGAATTGCAGACCTGACTAATCCTAGTTGTACATTTTTTGTCAGCTAACAGTAGGGAAATTAATTAATTTGTAAAAGACCATATTCTGCAACTTTATTGCATGTGTCTGGAAAGAAAATATCTTGACATTCAGGTAGTTGTTTTATACATTAACAGCAAGCCTGAAGAGCATGATGATATGACACCTAGTGAAACGTCCTGAACATAAAAAAAAAAAAAAAAAAAAAAAAAAAAAAGCACAACTATATTAACATAATTTATTTGATATCTATACCTATATTCATGTGATGCATAAACTAAATATTTCTTATTAGGAAAAGCAATAATGTTCCTAACCATCTGATCATTTAAAAAACCCCAACAAAACAAGAAAAAAACAAAACCCAAACTTGATTCACATTTCATTTTCTCTTTTCAGAGAAGCACATGCTATGAAAGAGTCCTCTAAATTAATGCATTAATCCAGTAAATTAACACTGGACAATGAGATCTTTTGTGTGGAAGGTAACCAACCACCTTGAAGCTGACATCCTCAACTGCATACCTGAATATTGGAACTGACGGAAAAAGATAGAACTGATGGGAAAAGAGTAGCAATGACCTTCTCTGCCTTTGTCAATCTGGCTGTGGGGAAAAAAAAAAAAAAAAAGAAAAAAAAAAGAAAAAGTATTTTCTGTCCCAATTGATCCAGCTACCAGAAAGAGTAACTGGAAAAATACCTGGAATCTGTAAAAATCTACAGTCTTTCACTAAATCTAAAAGCTATTAATCTGAGCATGAGCACTAGTCTGGAAGGGTATTTTACTGTTTATCTTCAGGGGTACTCCAAGCTACCAGTCATCAGAGGGCAATGGAGAGTAGCTAGAGCTAATGGGAGCATCTGACCATGCACCTACTGTAAATGGAAGGCTGACCATGACCTAGTAATTATTATGCCTTAGATCAATCCCAGAGGGCTAAAGTGTGGATTTTATGCTAGTCTTAGTTAAATGGAAAATATGTGAAGAAGATATGATAAGCATATCTAAACCACTATGTCATATTTTTAATTATGAAATAATTGTAACTAAAAGGCAAATGGAATTCATATCCTGTTATTTCACGGGTCACATGGTTATGATAAAAATATTAATTTCTTTGTGTGAAAAAGTCTTGATTGGTGTGACATAACCTTTCCTCATTTGCTTCTCATATTGGAAATGTACCAGTTTGAACATCTGAGTACTTGGCCCAATGTTTATGGAAATGTAGATTTTGTGACACACAATTTGCTCCAGTGATACCTTATAAATTTCAATAAATTACTTTGTTCCAAAGCCTTCAGCAACGTGAATAAGTATTACATATATATATACTTACATATATATAAGGATTAAAGTATTACAGCAACTGAATATACTACAATATGTCAGTTGAAGGTCTTCCCCCTTTATTTCTTCTGACAAATATAACGGTGTTGCTCTTCCTTTACCATGTCCTTCCTGCCCCTCCCCACTTTGGGTTGGATTGTGGCCATGCAAAGTGAATAACAACAGATAAGCACATTGTTTATTTAAATAGATCTGTGTAGTTAAGTACATGACCTGTGATCTAGAGCTGAGAAAAAGAGACTTAAATTCTGTTTTCTAAGTGTTCTGTGAGATAAATCAGCCATCACTCCAGGACCCAGCCAACACAGATACTTCTATTTGTACTTACCACTTCAGTTTGTTTGAGTATTGTGTTAATAGTTTATATTAGTTTTTGATGTCTGTGTATGGATAGCATTTTCACAAAATGAGAAATTACGAAGTTATGCACTCTTTGTTATGAGGTTAGTTTTCACTTAAAGCAATGAAGTGCTACTTACCGTGAGGTGAGACATACACATTAAGGATCTGATTTTCCCTTCACTTACAACAGGTAAATTCCCTCCCTTCAGAAGGTTTCTTGATAGTTTATATTACTAGTACAATTCAGTCCCCCTGGTGCTTCTGAACATGACTATGTTTACAAAAACACATTCTCACATATCTCATCAGGTCTACCTTTACGTGTAAAGATACTCAATATCAAAAATCTTTTGCCAAATCAGTCTTTGAGAAGCAAGTAGCATTCTCTTTTTGGTTTGGTTTTGGGTTTGGGGGTTTTTTTACATGATTTTTTTTAATGACAGTGTGTTCAGGAGCTGGAAATGTGCTATATACTTGATTATAACACGTTTTGTTTTTCCTGTAGACATTTAGCTCACAGCTGCTTGAGTTCTTCATGATTTTCGATCTTTTATTTGTAACTTCATAATTATTTAACCACTATTTGTCTTTTAGAGTATTTTCATATGGAAATGCAGACATAAAAGGTAAACTGAGGTAAAGTAGGAAATTGTTTCAAAGTTTATGTTGCATATAGCACATATTGTCTTCTGTCATTTCAGTAAGTGAACTGTTGTGATAAAAATAATTTAAGACTTATCAGCATGCTGAAGTACTGAATTTAAATTTCATAATTTTTTATAAATTTTAAATAAATGTAATTAGAAAAATATTTCAGAAATTTCAGATAAGGTTTCTTTTTATTGGATATCTTACAAGTTAAGATATAAAGGTAGACATCACCTTTTAAAATAAAGTTGTTTGTAGGACTCTGCAAATAGCTTACTAATTCAAAACTATAGTTGTAATTATTTTTGTTATTATTTATTTAATAGTTTGGTGGCTGTTTTGGTTTTTTGTTTCCTTTGCTATCTGTATTTAAGTCTGTAAAAGCAACAGCTCTAAGCTTGAGAGGAAAACTTTCATTTTCAGAAGCTAATGTAAAACTATATAATCTTGTTTATTTTAGCAAACTCTTGTTCTAATTTTATAGTCTGTATTTCTTCATTTAACTCAGTGGTACCTATTTGGTGGGATGTGGCTAACATTAGTGCTTATGTATTGCTCCTAATAGCTTGACTATGGTAAAGCACTGACTGAAGTCTTGGAGTTGATGAGCTCCTAAAGTCCTTTCCAACCTATGTAATGCTGATTCTGCAACGCACTCTCCTGCTCCTTGCCCTGAGAACTAGTGGAACAGCACATGTGATTTAACTCTCTCCTCTCTTCTGTAAAATATGTCTGACCCATACAGCCTAACAGGTCTTTGACTCATACTATAGCCCATACTGTGCCTGAACATTATGTGGGAGACAGTTACTTTCTGAAGGCTGAAACCTTGCCTAACCATGTACTAATATGTAAGCAAGTACGGAGTGTTGCGTGTCCAGGCCAGTGTAGGAGACTTTACCTTACCCCTCCTGATTTTTCTGTTAGAGATGCCACCTCTGCTGCCAAGGCCATATAACCACAGATAGCAAAATGTGAGGAATGGGGTACAAGACCACTTGGAAAGTAAAAATGTGACACCTGAAATATCAAATATGTGAAGAACAGGCAAATACAGGAACATGGGAGAAACAATGGCACTGTGAAGTCGATAAAGAAATTAATGGACATAGAAGAATCTAAAAGAAATCACAGCTTGGTGGAAGTGGACTCAATCAGTGGATATATAGTGGATTGTAATCAGTTAAGATCCTGAGTACCATAGTTATTGAGTGTATCTTGATAGAGAGAAAAAGAACAGCTATTCACTCATCCTTGGAAATAATAATTTTTTTAAAAAGTATATTAAGATTCTGTACGGTATTTAAACTGGAATTTCAAGTCTAGACTAATGACATTGAAAATGGTCATCTTACTCTAAATAAGAACCAGTAACACTGAACACATACAAGTAAGTATAAAACCTTGCATATTGAACCATTTTCATTTTTAAAAAATAAATATAGCCATTTAATTTTAAAATCTGAGGATGAAGTGTGTCCCTCATACATGTGTGAAGACCAGCAAAACAGAACATTAAGACTTAAAAATATAAGAGTTAAGCTAATATTCAAATGTTAGAAGTATTTTTTCTTCTTTTATTAAATACTAAAAATAATACCTTATGTACTTTGGTTCCAGCAATCAGAGGGGGGCTTTCACCATCAAATACTTCAAGAGCTTTACTTTCGCAGATCTAATTAATTTCATTTTTGAATCCCTGACTATCCACTACAAAATTACAATAAATGTCCCTGAAACAGAAGGTGTCAGAAAGCAATGGAGAAGACCTGAATATCAACAGTTCCCATTACCCAAACAATTCTTATTCTGTTTCCATGAGTGCTTGAATTGTATCTGAGTCATTAGGCATGTGTTTTCCTTTTTTTGTACTTTTTTTTGTGTTTATACTTATTATATAGATACACAGGTACCTTCAAGGAAGAAAGCTGGAAAACCTTAGACACTAAGAAATAGCTCTTTTACAGTTGCATACATATATTTGTTTAATTTCCATTTCTTGCCACTAGAGATGAAAGCTATTCAGCAGTAGCACAATAACTGGAGAGAAAAACAGACCTGACCTTTAAAGAGCAATGCACGACTTCTTTGGAAATCTAATTAAACACTGGCAAACCCATGTTGATGTTAACTGTCTAGCTGGGAAAAACTCTAACTGTGGTCTGCAGAACCCTTGCTGTTGTCCTGTCCTGAGGAGGGTTAGATGCAGTTGCATGGTCTGGGATGGCTTCTGTAAACACATTGCTAAATCATATCAAAATCCATAGATAAATTAAGGAGTTGCCAAGCATTTGGACTCCTGTCGCAAGTTGCTTTAGCTGTTATGGAGGCGTGACGTGCTTGTAACCAAAATGGAGTGAGGTATATTGTCGCTAAAAGCTGGGAAGAAACAATTCTTTGTGCCAATGACTCCATAAAGATTCAGTACATATTAGGATAAAGATTTCTTACCTCATCCATAGTAGCATATATGTACACAAAATATCAGATGCTGACAAACTGATAAAAGAAAGATTGATTTCTATACTAGGTGTCTGATTTTGGGGATGATTATACAATCATTGGCCATTCTGCCAAATACATGTGCATAATATATATATATATATATATATATATATGTATATATATATGTATATATATATATATATATATGCCAAGCGGGTTACACTTTCTCTGGTTATAATTTTTAAAAGTTATTTTAAAATATATTAAAGTTACACTTAAATGCTACTATTTTATTAAGTGAGGCACTGGATCTGCTATTGTAACACTGCAGTTTTAGGAATCACAAGTACAACAACAAAACCCTGAGAAAACAACTTAAAGGTGTTTTGACTTTAAGTGTTCCAAGATGAAATTGTGGATCTTTGCAGTTTTTATTTAAACATTGCATCCTGAGCTTTTCCAAGTGTTTTGCTTTAGAAATTATTCCTACCTTCCTGGTCATTTGTATTTTCTAATCCATCAAGAGTTATTCAAGCTGCTGCATCCATATGCATGCCCATTTGATACAGTTTCAGCATTTAGAAAGTGATTGCAACACAGTGTATTGCTTCTAAGCTGTTATCAACACGTTTATAAGGCGTGTTTTATGGAAAGCTTATCTGACTAGCACTGGTGTTTGGACAGTTTTTTCACTGGAGAGGCTGGTTAGCCCATGCCAATTTGTCTGCTATAGCTTCAGTTTGTCTGCAAGGAAACTCTTCTTCATTGGCTAAAGATGCTCTTGGACAAATAAAATCCTTACCACTTAGCAGCTACCTAGAACTTCCTGTCACCAAAAAATGAATATTTTGGAATCAAAAGGAGGATAACTTCTGCCACAGGACCCTTCAGCCACAGGAGCACCTGTGGCTAAGTTTCTGACTGGATATTTTGGATTCCGCAAAAAACAGTGATATCCTGTGCTAGTATACTTCCACGTTAATTTCAAGAATTTGGCCCTGAGGTAAGGTCACATAGATGAGCACCATCTGATGTTGAAATAAAATTTGGTGGATCACAAATAGGTTGAATAAGTAGTGGTGGTTTTGGGGGTTTGGTTGTTATGCTGCTGCTGGCTTTTATGGGTTTCTTTGCTTTTGCTTCAAGAAATACGCAAATTCTTGTGCATTTTTTTAAAAAAAATCCTATAATCTATTTACAAAAGAAGCTTTTTTAGTTTTTTTTTTTCTGTCTTTTTTTTTTTTTAATTTAGTTAGTAGGGATGAATCATGACACTCGGCTTTAACCATCTGAGGTGTCAGACATCTAAATGTGCAACAATATAGTTGTAAACTTGTCTATAACTCTCTTTAACTGGCCACAATATACTTGTAATTCATATATTTGCAGTGCCAGAGTATTTTCATAAAGTGCACCAAAAGTTTTAGTCTAGGATAATTCTTCTGTCTTGACTGATTGGATAGAATAAATAACATGAAACTAGATAACATTAGCTAGTATATTTATTGTTTAGTAGTATTAGTGTATTTCCATTTAATTTTCTCTCATTGTACCTAAACCCAAAATAAATTACAATAAGGTACCTGTAAGATTTATGTGGGTTTGTTTTATAGCCCTCCATTTCCTTACTAACATGAATCCTACTGAAATAGTCTGACATTTGGCAGCATCAAAGTAAGCTCAGAAATAAAAGTTCAAGTCATAGGAAGGGAAAGACGAGATGTCAAAAAAATTCCAAACTGAACTTTTTTTTGAAAAATGTCTCTGTAATCACGTAAATATTTTTAAGCAAAAAAAAATCTAGAAATTATTAAGGTTATTTTGGAATGTCAATTTTTTTATTCCAATACAAGATGAAAGGTCATTTCAGAGATATTCGAATTTTCAATGGAAAGGAAATTCCAGGACATTTTGTACAGATCTGGAATAAAATAAACCAGCATTGTGGTTTAACCCCAGCTGGCACCGAAGTACCAAGCAGCCACTTGCTCATTCCCTCCCCCTGGTGGGATGGGGAGGAGAACCAGAAAAAGGTAAAACCTGTTGGTTGCAATAAGAACAGTTTAATAGTTGAAATACAGTAGTAGTAGTAGTAGTAGTAGTAGTAGTAATAATAACAACAACAACAAAACAACAACAACGTTGGTAATATAACTACAAAACCAATAATAATAATAATAATGAAGAGGAGAGGGAGAGAGAGAGATAAAACCCAAGGGGAAAAAAATGATGCACAGTACAATTACTCACCACCTGCTGATGCCAAGCCAGTCTCCAAGCAGTAATTGGCAGCCCCCAGCCAACTCCCCCCAGTTTATAGTACTGAGCATGAAGTTCTATGGTATGGAATACCCCTTTGGCTAGTTCAGGTCAGCTGTTCTGGCTGTGTCCCCTCCCAACTTCTTGTACACCTGCTCTTGTGCACTGGCAGAGCATGGAAAATTTGAATAATCCTTATAGATAGAGTAAGCACTACTTAGCAATGACTAAAACATCAGTGTGTTGTCAACATTATTCTCAAACTAAATCCCAAACACAGCACTGTACCAGCTACTAAGAAGAAAAATAGCTCTATCCCAGCTGAAACCAAGACAACAGGTTTTAATTTAATTTTAGTCTCTAAACATACAATGCCTACTCATGCTATGAATCTAATCTCTTTATTTAACTTTCACATTTTTTACTGATTTACTTCTTCCATTACTACTCATTATTTCAAATATGAGAAGCATTGCTCTGCATTCTGCTACTATTCTTGCTCTACAGGTTACTTTCTTGCAGAGAAGTAATTACTAATATTGAGTCTCCTGTAACTTTTATGTACATATATATATATTAGCAGTAGAAGTGAGATGCAGACAAATGTTATTACTTATGAACAGCATTTCAGACCAGAAGTTTGCATCTTCAAATAAAATGTTGCTACAGTAACACTCCCTTGTTTAAATAAACAAAGGATTGCTTAGTGATATTCAAAATTGGTGTGGCAAGGTGATCAGCAGCTATAGCAGATGTGTGTGACTCAGTGCACACACAAGCATCTGAAATTGGATGTGGAAGACTTATCCTAATGAACACTGAAGACACTTGTCCAGATTTCTATATGTGTGTTATTTATGGTCCACGTTATGTCAGAGCCTAGGATTCTATGCCATGGTTGGGATGTTAGTCTCTAAAATACACTTGTGAAGTTTCTGGCCAATGTGATTTAAAATGGTTTTTACGCTATATAAAGTGCAGAAAATTGGATTCATAATGAAACCATACAGAAATTCTCTGCTATTTGGAGATGCCAGACATGTTTATAGGTAATGAAGTGCAGGTGACAGTATAATAATGTATTATTTAGGGTGAAAGGCAACAGAAACTTCTCAAAAGCATAGACAAATGCTGATGGGACTTCAGGCTTCACCTTCATTACTTCATATTATTAGATTCACTCTTAATAAAAGATATCATTCTTATAACCTGAGGTCTGTGATTTCACAGTGGAGACCAAAAGGATATCACTTTCACAGTCTCAGTCCATACCTCATGGTTAGTTAGTGGCAGCTAATTCTATTATTTCCATAGTGTACGCCTCCACTGGAATTCTTGAGACATTTCTCTGCATTCATGAAAATATCATCACTTTTCTACCAATAAACAAAACATATTATACAATTTCTTCTTACATACCTGCAGTCTTTTGCACAGATCTTCTTTCCATATATAATTAAAATATCACATATCTAAAGGTTTCCTCTTCATTGCCATGTCATTGTCTTCCAACAATACTGGACAAAGGTTAAGATGCATGAAATAAGAAGTAGGATTTTCCTTGGTTTTCTCTTCCTGTTTCTCCTGAGAATTTTTTCTGTTTTAATTAATTCCACACGCATATTATTTATGTTCATTTTTCCTTTACTTCAGATTTCATGAACTATTAATCTGATGAGCAATTTTTCTTTTAGAAAAAATCTTCCCACAAACATTTTGAAAGAAATAGCCAGTTTTAAGCTTTCTTGGATGCAGTCTTGATACACATTTACTTAAACAATTCTGCATTTTATGGTAGTTGGTAGAGAACCCATCAAAATAAAATAAAATTACTGACCAAAACCTCCTGGAATAACTACTCACTCTGAAACATTGCCTGCATCTTCTTTTAAATATAGTTTATTTGAATTTGAGTTTTCTTTATTATTTTTAAATGCAGATATCACTTGCTGGACTCTGAACATTAGCTTTCATTGATTTATTTAGGCACATCATGGCATGTGCAAGTCTAACAAGGTGTTTGCTGGTTTTCTAAAATGTTACATGGCTTTTTTACTTTAGCACAAAAAACTGTTTATATAAGAAAATCATATGCATGATATCTATCACAAAGATAGTGGTGCTTCCAGAAATAGTTATTTTCCTAAACCATTACTGTATATTTTTGTGTTATAGAGGATAATATGAAAAAACAGCTATTTGGACTGAGGTAAAGGATTCATTTGCTATAGTGTCTGTGTCTTATATGTCCACTGGTACACTAATAAAGAATTTAAGAGGAGGACAAATAGGGAAAATTCCTAAGCAGAGTTTTGCCACTTTCAGAAATCCACAATAAAGGTTTCCTGAGAGCGAGGATTGTATTCACAATGAACTACTTATGCATTCATGGTTTTTTTTGTCATCCAGAGTCTGTGAGTTCCACAACTGCACATGGTATGAAAACAGATATTATTATGCCTGTAGTAAACATAGTGTTCAAATATTGTATTTAATTTCCTTTTTGGTCCTTTGTTGTCAGAAGTTGTGAGCAAATGTCCCTTATTCACCCTTTTGAATCTTTAATGATTTTATGTTCATCTTTCACATCCCATCTTTGATAGTCCTTGTCATGATTCTCCAACTTTTTTTTCTAAGATACCCTGTTAGAAAGAAGGTTATCAGAACTACAAATAGTGTTCAAGACAGAAACAAATTATAGAATAGATAGCAGAAGCTTGCTGATATTTTTGGTTTATTTCCAATATCTGTCCTAACCATTTCTAACATCTCTTTCCCCTTTTGATGGCTTTAAGCGTGTATCTGACATACCTAGAGACTCCGCAATAGTTCCAATATCTTTTTCCTGAGCAGCGACAAGTAATTTAGAGCTCCCTAATTCTTTTCCTGATTTAGCCCTGATTTCAAATGCTAAATTCAGGGTTTCTTTCCCTTCCTATATTTTCTCTAAATTAAGCTGAGGAATGCATTGACACTTAAATTTATGCAGTATCATAGAGTGTCACATCTCTTTGTTGGCTCAATCCATTTGGTAAATGTCTTCTGTTAACTTTTAGTAATATTTTAATTGAATTTGTTTAACTTTTTATGGGTCTTAAATCAAAGTATGGGGTTTTTTGCATAATAAACTACAATATCATAAATATTTCTATCTTTTTTTCTCCATGTTTTCATACCTATACACATCAAGCTAAATCTTAAGGGTAGAGCAACTGTGAGATATGTTAAATGCATAATAAAACAAGGGCAGAACTCTTACTGTATTAGAATTTTAAAGTGAAAAATATATAAAAATTTGTGTGCATACATATATGTGTATATATATACCTATAAAAATACAATGGCTTCAGCAGAGGCTGCCTTTTCTGTCCTGAGCCATGCCTGGGTATTTCCTAACAGTATTACTGCATTGTAGTCTACAATTCTGCAAGGGATCAAGCTGGTGTTTGAAATAGCATGGATGTTATGCTATTGATTAATACAATTTGTTGGTGTAGGCTTAGCTGCAACATCCTCATGAGGTGTCAGTATACCAGAGTTACAGATGAAAATATCAGCTGCCAGGAAAGGTAAAAAAAATCATGCCTTCCTGAAAATCCTGGTGGTTTTCTGTGGGTTCCACTTTGGCCAGAATTTGCCCTAAACATAGATTACGATGTACTAATTTTACATATATTTTATGTCTGCATATATATTTTTATATAGATACAATATATTTTCCCCCAGATATTTCATCTGGGGAAAACAGTAGATAGAGGGGATTCATATCTTTGTCAAAATCCCCAGAAGTGTTCAAGGCCAGGCTGGATGGGGCTTTGAGCACCCTGGTCTAGTGGAAGGTGTCCCTGCCCATGGCAGGGAGGTGGAACTAGATGACCATTAAGGTCCCTTCCAACCCAAACCCTTCTATGATTCTGTGATTCTATGTGCACACTCTCAACTCCTCTCCACTCTATGTGCACAAGTCTCAAACCCCTTTTTGAGGAGCATGACAGTCTGGCCAGTTTGCAAAATATAAATACTTTGCAAACATCTGCTCAAAAATTGAGAGAAATTACAAGGCCACACAACAGGGGAGGTAACCAGTGTAGCACCTTGCACTTCGTTTCCACAAAATGTACCTCAAAGTACATAAATACATGTAACTATAAAAGTATTAAACATCTAGGAATCTTATTTAGAGAGATTACTGGTTTCTTATTATGACTCAGGAAAGAAGAATAAAGCATTTGCTCATACTTAAGCAAGTGTTTAATTTAAGTCCATACCAAATGCTTATTAACACTGAGGAATCCATGATTCTGCTTTCTGTTATGCTCCTGGGCAAAAGTAATCATTTAGAAATATTCTTCAGCACCTTTCAATTTAAAAATACTTGATAAAAGGGAAGTGGAGTAATTTGAGCTGGGACATTGATGTTATGGTGAGTTTGAATTGCAGACAGAAGTCATGAATTAGTTGAAAATTCCCTCTACCTGTCACCCTTGATGGTAGGTATGAGAGGCTTGGTTTAACCCGAGATCACCTTGCAGCTCTTACATAGGATGCATTGTGTAGCTTCACAGCCAGACGACGCCAAAGCCACACACTCTGACATGCTGATAACAGTCTTTGAAATAGCCACACACACACACAAAAAAGGATTAAAAGCCTCTCCTCCTCTCTGCTCTGACACAGACTCATTTTGCTAAAAAACGTCCCTGAATGGCAGTAACTTTGGTCGATGACTTTAACACGAAGAAGTAAGAATATAAAAAAGTTGTGACGGAAGTACCCTATGCAGTGGTACAGGATTAACTAGATAACACACATTTTAATTGGTTTAGATTTTTTTCCCTCTTTCCATTAATAATTCCTGATAGATACTAAAGTGGAAGCTGAGTCATGTTAAAATTACTTGCATTGCTTAAGCCTTCCATTATTGCAGTGTTGTGTCTCCAGGATTTCTGATTGCTTTCACAAACTGATAACAATTGATTGCTGCCTGAAGGTCTTGATGTATTTTGGTTGTAGCACAAAGGCAGGTATAATGTTGCCAGAATCCCTGCTACACATCACTGGAAAAGAATGCGGGAGTGAATTTCTCACAACAACGAAGTCCAAGGGAAGAAAATTGAGATAAAAGACAGGGAGGAATTTTGACGGTGTGCTCCACTGAAAACCCTAGATTTTTTTTCTATGTAACCAGTGAGGACAACATACAGAACCACAGAAGAAATCAGAAACCAACTTTTGGAACCGTTTTGGCAGTGCCAATCTCACAGTATATATAGCCACAGAAAGGTACAAAGGCCTTCCCTGCGCTGCACAAGGGATCAGGCCACTAGCCATACATGCTGCTTGCGAGTGGGAGGTAATGCAGGAAGTGAAGCGTTCAGCGTCAAATCCGCTTCTGCCACTTCTGTTTTGTTTTACTCCAGGTGAGCTCTGCCTAGCCCTTCATCCACCCAGGAATCTTTTATTGATGGTCCAACACCAGCCAAATCCCAAGTGCGGGATCAGATTACTTGCCTGTGGCAACTTGCAGCTGTGGGCACCAGTCTGCTCACAGGAGTCTTTAAAAGCAAAAAGTCTTTGCCATTTGCCTTTTCAGGTTACCTTGACAGATGTTTCTTTTGAGACAAATTAGGCATAGTCACCTTATGGGTTGGATCCAGACAGCATATTGCCAGTTGGACTCGCTGAACTTTTGCTTGCATAAAGTAAAGGAAATATTAAATGAGTAACTATTCCCACGTTGAATGTTTTCCACGTGCCATTGAAATCCATGTAGAATACTAGGAAAAAATGAACTACTCGGTTTGGGGTGAGAGGAATAAAATCTAATTTTTCAATCTTAATATTAACATACCTGTGTACATTTGGAATTTAAAGGACCACATTCACAAAATGTCTAGATTACATAGCTGTTACCATATTAGTAGTAATATAAACATTTAACAGATGGTATAATTGAAAACATATTTAGTTGTTGTTTAGACATAAAATAAGTGGAGATAAAAAATATATAATATAAACATGTATTTGATACAAATATAAATTATTTATGACAAAAATTTGTCATACTTCTGCATGATATTGTTTCATTGCCTGTTCTATAGTGAGATCAAGTTCCAGAAAACATGTGAATGCTGTGTAAAAAAAAGTAATTTTTTGTGATGTTTCAGAAGAAAATAAAATTTAATTAGCAGTTTAATTTAAGATCATGAGCGCTCCTCTGTCTCAGCCATCTGGAATGCTGTTCACCCTCATGGTATCCGCAGGATTTACTATATTACCTGAAATTTTATGTTTTCTGGTTTAAATTATTGTATTGAGCTATACTGTAGAACAAGAATCTAAAATGGTAAGCGTGACTTTGGTACATGCTTCTTCACATTTTACTTCTTAGGCTTGTGTCCTCACCATTTCTTTCTCCTCTCTACTCAACTGCAATCTTCTATAATGACTTTTTATTCCTGCTAAAAATGCTTCTGACATTATTTCATTTCAGAGTGGGCATTATCTAAGCAGTGGAGTATGGGCAGTGAGAATTTGATTCCTGTTGTGTATGCCTTCATTGATCTGTGCAGTTCTGTGGAGATACCTGAGCTACTGTGACACAACCCAAGCAATGTAACAATGTCAGCGTGTCATTGTGCCAAGGCTAATTAACTTCACTTCTTGTAAAGATCAGGTACAACAGCTGTGTAGTGTATGCAATTTCTTTTAATACATGGAAATTGATACCACCCTTTTTGGAGGCTAGAACTTCATTCAAAATATCATATTCTGTAGTGATTTTTCAAGAATGAACATTGCTGTCTCACAAAATGTAGTGTTTATTTGTGTGGCTCTTCTCTTACAAGATTAGGGAACAGGGGACAAATTTAGCCAAGATAAAGTGATATTCAGACTAATATCACCACATGACCCTGAATTTTTCAGTACACCTGTAACCAGCAACCCAGGACTAGCCTGGATATCACTAACACAGAATGAGGTTTCACAGTATAACACACCCTGAAAGACTCTCTGTTAACACCCAAGAAGAGAAAATGGATGTGTCTTCCCAGAGTGGGTAGCAAGTTCACATCCGAGCTGGGAGAGCCTGGCTCCTGAACTGACACTCTGATTCTGTGTCTCAGATGAAATGCACGACACATTTTCAAAACATTTAGAACCAAAATAAACAGCTGTTCAAAATTACTGATTATACTCTTTTTAACCAGATGGCTAAAGTATCCCCTTCTCCCTTCTGCTGTAAGTGGCACTCAGATTAACGAGATATTTATTAAGAAACAAATTTTCTTTCCTGGAAAATCATTACAGAAGATGTGTAACAGCATTTTGAATTAATTCTGTATCAGCAAATGATTTTCTATGTAGTAAAAGAAAAAGTGCTAGTTTTACTCTTTTTCCTTTAAATACATTCATTTACTTACCATTCTGTTACCTGTTTTGTTGTTTGTTTTTTTCATTGTGTTTCTTTGCTATTTGAGAATAGGGGACTGATCTTGTTTTCCTCAATGCTAAGTTTAGAATTCATAATAATGTATAGTGTTATAGAGCATATTTTACAGGAACGTCAGAATGAATCATCATCAATTATTGTGAAAAGTGACTTTGGAACAGGTATTTGATTTTAAATGCATAAAGTATTAATATTTACTTCTCATTATCAAGCTACGTGGAAAGATAGCTTTATATTAAAGCAACCATTAAATACCCCCAGAAAGAGACCAGTAATACCCCAGTTTAAAAATACCATTATAGGTCATTGATTTTTGTGACTCTTGCACATGTTTAGCAGTTTTCGTACTCAGCTAGTATTCCTCCATAAATTGCACACTTTTATACCCTTTAAAGGACATGAATTTCATATTTGTTTTGCCTCAAAATCAAAAATCTAACTGAACAGTGCATCTGAATATTACAGCTTTGTTGCCCTTGGTCTGTGACCATGGATAGGTCGGAATGGCATTTTTTTTCTTGAACCACCTAGTTTCATCTCATAACATTTGGTAGGTGGGGTAAATATAGGGAAAATAGAGGAGGACAAGAAATAGAGAAAGTAAAAACAAAAGTAAATATTTGTTTAGGATAGATAGTGTACCATGGTAAATAAATTAGCAATCAGCTTTGATGCCTGACATATGTGAGATGTGGGTAAGCCTTATTTTGCCCAATTCAGAAGCAGAAAAAATCTGGTTAGTGCATTTGCCCAGTCTCTCCATGCACTTGCTCCTGTTTATGCATGAGTATATAAATGGGAGTAGCAGCCTTTTTGTGACTATTTTTTCCCTCAGCACTTTCATTGGCTACACAGAGAAATAAAGTACTGTCGCTGTCTTTTCTTTCTAGACAGTAGAAATAAAATGCAAACGAGTCCAAATAGAAGCACCGAATGCTAAGATTATATCAGTTTCCTATTTCTTCACCAAATACCATAGTTTATGTGCTATTAGACAAGAGACTGGTTTACGTGTGCTCCTCATTGCATGCAGAAATTATTTTTTGCCACTTAAATTATGTAAAAAGACCATACTATGAATTTATGCAGAAGCCTATAAAAGTCATACCAAAAATGCACCCTTAGAAGTATCTGTAGAAATCTTTGTGTGGTTATGAGTCATACTTTTTCTTCATCCCACTACTTTCTTTAAAGGAAATGCCACAATATTTTTTCATTGTGTGTGTTATAGCTAATGACAATTTATTATCAGCAGATAGTTAAAATGGGGAAATCTATAACAAAGATTCAGTCATTCATCCATGTCTGGGTGTAAATATATAATATAAAGTTAGAAAATACTGAATCACCTCAGTTGATATCATCCATAGATGCACCACATAGATTCATATAGATGTATCATCCACAGAAGATATATTTTATCAGTTCATACTTGCTTTTCTAGTAGGTTTTCCAAGAAGTTATCTAATTTAGGTTCTTTATTTTTCTAATGTGTAAATCTGTCTTAGATTATGCTAAATAGATCCTATAAAAAATTACTCAAATTATTCTTTACCGTCATTAGTCTGTGCTTGTAGGCACATTGACTTTTCTGTTAGAAGTACAAATGTAACTTGACCTAGCATATTTAGGATTAGTGGCACTACAGGCTTTTCCCTAATACTTGTCCATTGATTTCTTTTTCCCTATTACAGACTTCTAAATTAGTCTACTCATTGAATTCTTATAAATCAGTTTTTAAAAGATTTTTTTTAAATAAATATACTGTATATGATGTAGGGGAATTTATTCTTAAAGCAAGGAATAATCAGACAGCCAGCATACAGACCTGTCACTTCATTCATTTAAAATAAGGATGTTAAGGCACATATTTCTTGTGTTCAGGACTTGGATCTTACAATATTTTAACATAAGACCTTTTTCTGCTCTTATGGAAACCACTTGGAGAGGAAGAGGAGGGGTGGAAAACATGCCAAGTTGTTTAGGAAAATTAAATGCCTTGGGAGCTACAAGCAAATGTTATGCCAACACCTTCACTATAGTTCTTAGATCTAAAGGCATGTAGAGGGAGCATCAAACATGAAAAATACTTTGGCACCAGGTAACTGACTCATTTTTGAAAGCATTCTGGGGTAGAGATGGGTTCTTTAACTGCTCAGAGACAATTGAGATGATCCACATTTTTCTCCTCTCTTGGTGCAAACAGGTTATGAACTTCATCACACTGGTCTCACTTCTCCCCCTATTATCTTCACTGATTCCAGCAGTGTTTAAAGGTAACCTGTGAATGCAAACATGATGGTACAGTAGGATTAACCTGGTCCCCAGTTAAGAAGTTTTGAGGGCCACGAGCACAAACAATATTCGTCTATACTCTCCCCAATTTTCCAGAGAGAGAAAGGAAAAAAGAAGAAGACTAGACTCCTCCAGATCTTAACGTGAAGTAATGTCAAATACTAAGGCCTGGTTAAATGCAAAGAATTAAATGTAAAGTTAAATGTAAAGAAATCATCGTAAAGCATTTTGTTACTGCTGGTACTTCATACCAGTATTTGGATCAGAGGTGTTGGAAAGCCAGGATGAATCAGGATATAACTTCAGAGAAACTACAGTCTACCCAAAGTATCTAGGGCCACAAGACTAGAAAAATCATAAATTGTTGTGTCTTCAGAAGGAAGATATCATTTGTTTCAAAGGAAGGAGAGACCAAATGTATGTAAAAACGCAAAAGCAAAACTGTAAAGAAAAGTGACCATAAACAAAAAAAAACCACAAAAACAAAACCAAAAGATAATGTGGAATGAGAATGGAGGGCTGGGAATATGCAAGAAAATATTTTCGCTAAATACATTCTTCAGGCAGCTTATTAAAATGTTTTAGAGGCAATAAATATCTACATCAATACAATGGGACAGGCTGTATTCTCTGACCCTGAAGACAGGTGACATAACACAGCCCATATCCATATAGCTATACCCTTTTTTGTTCCAGAAAAAGAAGGGATTATTCATACTGCTGTTAATTACAGCTCTTGGTCTATATGTGCCCTCCACCAAACTCTGTGTGAGTTTGCATAGGAGACTGCTTCTTTCTATAATAAAAAATATGTGTTAAGAGGCATTCAAGCACCTAAGCAGTCTGGTGCTGCATGTGAACTGGTTTCCAGATCTGCTTAGTTTATTAGTATAAATGTAGCCAAAAGTGCCATTACCATCTTTCAACTAACCATAACAAACCATGTTTTAACATTTTTCCCCAGAAGTGTACAGCTTCTGTATTAAGGCTTCCATAGTACAAAAACAATCTAGAAGTTTTATTAGGTATCCAGTCGAAGTAGAGTATATCAATGTATCAAACTTTTTCCTGGCATGGAATATTTACAAGTCCACAAAAGTCCATTACAGTTCTAACATTATTTGAAATTGTGCTTGTCTGAAATAGATCTAACTAGTGGGAGTCGAAAAAAAACCTTTTTGAAGCCAGAATCTTTCCTCTGGTGAAAATTTAAAAATAAAAAAAAAGGAAAAAAAAAAAAAAAGAAGAAGAAAAAGAAAGGGGAAGGGGGGAGAGGGATAAAAGAACAGACAAGTGGATTGTGATTACAAGTACCAATTTTAAAAGTATGTCAGTAGCATAATTAAACTAGATTTTTTCCCCTTTGCTACTTGGCTTCTGATAGTGTTCTACATGCTTATATCAAGGGGAAATTCATGTAGATATATCTGAAGGACTGGTCTGACTGGCTTAGTGTTTGGGAAGAGCAGCCCAATGACACCTGAACAAGACAAAAATGTCAAAGAAAACACAACAGAAGTATTCACATCTTTACAATACTATTTTAAATGTGATAGTCTAACCTTGTATTTTTCAGGGAATATGGTAACAAGAGAAGCTGGAATATGCTATTCCAAAGGAAAACAAAACAAAGCAAAGCAAAAAAACCCCAACCAAGCAAACAAAAAAAAATCCCCCCAAAAGCAAGCCCTTGTCTTCAAAGCTATATGTAAAAGAAAAGGAAGTTTCTGTCAGTGTATGCTAGACAATGTTAAGCCTCCCAGAGCGTTCATAATTTTTGAGTATTTAACATCATCTTGACGAGAATAAGTCTTACATTTATGTGTTTATTTAATTTATCCTTATTTTCAGTGATAACTGTGGAATAATACTGGAATTCAGCTATAACAGAAATAAATATCTAAGGGGGCAGTAAAATTTTTTTTGTAGTATAGAAATATATAAATATCTTCTATCATAATTAACTTTATTTTAAATAAATTCTTTTCATATAATGCTTAGGTTTCTAAGTATGCTGTTTCATGCTGTTAACATTTGTGGACTATAAAGACAAGCTGTGTCTTTTTCTGTACTTAGACAAAAGGGCATTGCAAAGATGGAAAATGAGTTTTGATTAATTGTTTTTCAGTACTGTCCTAGCTACACAGGTCAGAGGACATTTTCAGTCTTTTACAAAGATAAAGGAAAGAATTCATGTCTTGTGGAGTTTATCATCAAAATGCTAAACCGTGACTCTTCTAGACAGCCAAGATCAAGGAATGGTGTTAATATATTTCTCCAGAGGAAACACACAATATCATACCTCCCCAAAGGTGAAGAAACTTCTTCAAGATGCAGAATTCTGTGACTGCAGTGTGAACCTAGTATTTCAGCTGACAGAAATAAAAGCATCATCTTCTGCAGGTTCCATGTGAACACTACTTCTGGCACATAGGCATATAGAATTCCTTGCCAGAACACAGAAGTTATAGCCTGTTTCAGCTTTTGTACATGTATGCATTTGTATGTATGTAGTATCAATGTAAGATGCATGAGAATTTTTCCTAGAGCAAGATAACACACCTTAAAAGAAATCATTTTTCACTGAATAACAATGTAGTCACCAAAAACCACAATCTGGGGTTTTGTGGTTTGGTTTTGTTTTGTTTTTTACATACTTCATTATAAAATATAAATAATGAAAAAAACACCTAAACTGTCTAAAATGGGGAAAATTCTGCATTGGAGCACCCCTCTCCCACAGCCAACTTATTCCTCAAATCATAATTTAAATGTTTATTAAAACTTTATTTGAAGTCAAGGCATAGTGGCTCTCTCATAGGTACATGAATTACACTATCCTGATTTATCCTACCCAATCCAACTTTGTTTATAGCATCTCTTGTAATATAATACTATGAGTAAAGATTAATCCTCCATAAAAATATTTTATCTTTGCTCTCTCCCGCTCCCCCCACCCCCCTCCCCCCTCCAATACTTCTCCTGAATGCAGGACTGAATTTTATATGGGTAATGTTTTCAAGGCCTGTGTTTCTAGAATGTCTCCTAGAAATCTGAGTAAGAAGGCAACTGCAGTCCAAAAGAAACAGCTGCTTAGAACATCTGCAGATACCTCTTCTTGCAGGTGTTCATCTGATGATCTCCTTTTCTTACTATTGAAAATCAGCTTGCTCTTGCAAATAAATTATGATCAAAAATTGGTTCTAAAGAAGGATTTGAACTGACTCAAAACATGTTCTGAGTCTACTTGTATTAAAAAACAACAAACAAAATTACAATATTTCTAAAGGTAACTGATATTCTTACTGTTAAGAGTTCTGACATTACCTCTTAAACACTTGCTAAAATATACAATTTTAACATGACATTCCCATTCATTGAAACCTTAAGACCTCACTGAACATTTATGAATTGTAAATTTGTCTTTTAACCTTTGTGAAAACGAATTCTCAAGAATAGCTCCTCCAATGTTAAAAAAAAAATAATAAAAAATTTCAAGGAATGTTATAAATGAAAGATTATATAGAGTTTATTTTTGAGAGCATACTATTTGTGAATATTTGAATAGTGACTGAATATATTGAAAGAGCCTTGAATCTTAAAAGCGTCCTGTTATTTCAGTGAATTGTCATGCACACGTAACACAGTATTTCTGATATGTTATTTCTTGGGCATTGGTCATACTTTTTCTGCTTAAAAATCTTTGTCATCATTTAAGGGATTGGTGATACTTATTTAAAAAATTAATTATGAGAAATATATAAGTATGCTGAATCAAAGATCTCATAGACATTTTTTTCAATTGCGTTATAATTTACAAAATTTTAATGAACTCATTGAAATTAGAATTAGTCTATGAACACCAAACACACAAAAAAGGATGATGAATATTTCAATATGCTGTAGAAACAGAAATTTCCATTTATCTAGACCATGGTGTGAACTCTTAATCAAAGAAACCCTTCTCAATCTAGACTGCACACTTCATATTGCCTTTAAAACACACACTTTGTATGAACAAAAAGGGGGAAAAAAGACTTTAGGATACTGTTTTACTACCTTCCAAGAAGCCTGTAACTGTATTTATTAAATAAATGTTGACTGAAACTTTTTGATACTAGCATGATCAACAAAACCAGATTGTTCTTGTTAATAATAGTAAAGTTGATTTAAATAATGCTATGCAGAAAATAAATTTAATTTTATTGTCTAAGCATAAAGATAAAACAATTTTTTATGCAACCACAATGAAAGAATGCAGCACTAAGGCAGCTATACGGGTGTATTATGGAATATAATTTGAACAATGCAACTGCCCTGTGTCTATTCTCTTAGCACATGGTAAATACATAGTTAAACAGTCTATATTTTAAGAAAAGTTAAGGATAATTTGAATTTGAAATGGATTAAGAGTGTACACAGAGCTACTAAATTCCTCAGAAACATGAAAGTAGTAGTAATTTGATATATTTTTTAATGAGACTGTGTATTATAAAAATGTTCTTTAATAATGGTAGCTTCACTACAGCTGTTCTTTATCTATTCCAATAATTCTTCTTCAACCATCCCTAGAGATACATAAAGGTAATGGCTTCATTAAGGAGCTTTAAATTAATCAATTTATTTTACTTGGTGATGACGACTAAGATGAGAATATTTAACTGTTATGTGTTAACATACCTTGACTGTTAGCAGAAAGAGAGTAAAAAATCCACCAAATAAATATGACTGAAACCTCCTAATTTTTCAGTGGTTGACCACTGAAAATGGAAAATACAGCTAAACAAATATATTTAATAAAATTCTTTACCATATTCATTAAATGTCTCCATGAATTCTAATCTTGATTCTGTTACTGGTTTCTGCATGACATTCTTGTAACTCGTTTAGGCTTCATGTCTGCATTCTTTAATAGTATTCATATCCAGCTGCCATTACATTGCAGTTCCAAAGTGGCACCTGACTTTAAGACTTATTTGAATATTAAATTCATACTGATGAGTCAGAAGAAAATCCCACTGAACTATGATTGCACTCCCCCACAGAGGAAGAGCTTTCTATGCCTTCTGAGAGATTTGTTTCTGGCCTTGGCTTAGCTGTGGACAATGTAGAGGTGGATTTCGGCTATTGGGTGAAGCTCAGCTGGTCTCCTACCCCAACTGTTTAGCGCATTCACAGGTTACAAATTCTATCATCTATCATATGGAAAATTACTTTGGTCCTATGGTTTAGCATTTTGATGATAAACTCCACAGTTAGCTGCAAGGGTATCAAACACTTGAGTTCCAAAGATTCTTCTGAAAAAAATATTGAATTTTTCCTTTTAAACTTTACAGATATGCCTTATATATGCCAGAACTCGGTCATTTTAAAAACTAAATTATGTAGATGATTTAGCAAAACAAGCACATTATCACATGCCCATATTTTGGGCAAGACTGTGTTCCCATTGTTATACATGTTACTCTATGAAGACAAAACTGGTACTGTCCAGAGGAAAGGCTTACTAAATAGGCAAGATATAATGTAGAAGGAGCAAATGGTACTGAGCAAAAACAGGAACAATGGGGACATATGTATCTGCTGCATGAAATCATAGTAACATTCGATGACTTAAGATTTTTCAAATTTCCTTATTATTTTTTCTTGCGAACTTCTTGTCAAGTATTTCAAGGCACATCTATAATCCTGGGCATTAAAACAGCTCTGTATGGAAGTCAAATATAAAGGTGAGATAGTGTCTGCAGAACATAGTGTAGGAGGGACAGGCTCTGCTTTATTGTCATCTTCTAATAGGTTTCTACATGTCAGTGTACTGACATTTGGATATCTGAATTGTTACAGAAATAAACCTTAAACATGTTGAATCCTTAATAAGTAAACTACAACTGAATTGTAGACCTGCCCCATAGAATGAATCTCCATGTCAAGATCACCAGCTTCTTTTCTAGGGAGCCACTGCAATTTTTCAGCATGGGACAAAGGTTTTTTTCTGTTCATAATGTAAACTTTATATTTCAGATTTTATTTGCATAAAAATGAATCCTCATCCTTTTTGTTCACTACAAATCACTTTTTTGTTTATGACTTTCTCTTCAGTTGGAAGAGGTATCGATTCATTATTTGTGAAATAGTAATTGCTCAAAAAATAAAAAAAAAAAGAAAAGAAAAAAGAAACCAAACTATGTTGTGTCTTTAATTTAAAAACTGCTTGAGGGCTCTACGGGGTATATTAAATCTGTCTCATTGCCATATATCTTAGTGTACATTTTGCTTGAAACCAGGTGTTTTGTATATTGAACTTTTTAACACTGCAGGGAGGTAAGTATTCACAGCTGGAGTTTTATGCTTCACACATTTTCATGTTTCAGAACAAGGAGCAACCCCTAGGAAAAACTCCTCTAGCATGAAAAGAGGCAGAACAAAGCGCTTCTGTATCTGGTGGCAGGACATGGATATGATGAAGTCACAGATCTAGGCCTTGCATATAAAATAGATGCTGGTGTAACTGAGACAAAAAGTTGCAAGCCATCAAAGTGTATAGATCTGCAGATCAATTGCAATCTATGAGGTTGTCACTGTGGGAAAGGGATGTAAAACAAATTCAAAGAAGGATGGACAGTTTTTGTAACAGAGAAAAGTTAACAACACTTGTAATTTTAAATAACATTTGAAAGCTGTCATGTTTACTATGAGTCACCAGTTTAACTTTTACAGCTTGTATGTTATTACTTCATATGTCATTAATGGGTACAGAAAAATTCCAAAATAATCTATCTTTCTACAATGAGAATAGTATTTTGAAAATATTCTTTCACACATAAAATATTACAAAATGAGTAAGCTACTCTTCTAAATAGCAATTTGAGAGACTAGCATTTTTTCTCTAATGCAGACAAGTAAGCAAATTAATTGTGTCAGTTCTCCAACTAATTTAGATTTATTATAAAAGAGGAAATCTCAAATTTATGGGATTTTCTGTTATTTCTGTGAAATTCAGTTTAGCAAAACAAAACTGGACTGTCAAAAGAAAATAAGTTCTATTTGCCATCAACATGCAAGTTTGAAGCTGTTCATTTGATAACTGGATTCCAGTTTTTAGTGGGATGGAGAATAATTTCAAAAGACCCAGAAACTAGCTTGTCAACATAAGAAAGAAGCAGGTTTTGAGGGTTAGACAGAGCATATGTCTTCTATCCCACAAATTAAGGCATTTCCATACCTGTATTTTTATCACTTAAGAAGCTTATAGTCTTTTTTACCCCATCAGCAAAGACTCATTAATTTCCTGAAAAGATTAAGAAGGTAAATATTTTTTCTGTGTAATTTCTAATAACAAAAACTTCTGGCAACATGAAAATCAATCTTGAGCCATAGGCTAGCATTGCACTGGTTAACTAGGAGATCATCATCCCTGGAATGATGAGCAGACCCACAGAAATGATATTGTGTGAATATGTAGAAGAGCTGAACAAAACACACTAGCTGTTTTAACAGTAAATACTACCTGATCTGGTAGAAAATGAAATTAATGAACTCTTCAAAAATCCAAAAGGCACAAAATAGTAAGTGTGTATTGATTATTAAAATCATTGAAATAATGGTGTGCCTGCCTGATTATTTGGCCTCTTGCGGTGGCCAGGAATGTTCACATTTATTGCAACACTACATTTTAGAGCATTTGTTTTGATGATTCTGTGCTTTCACCTTTTCTTCAGGTCTAAACCAAAGACTGCTGAAGTCCATAAGAGTTATGCCAGGTCTTTCCTATCAAGACAGACTAGCATTTTGTCACTAGTATTTATCACACTATATCTCTGCCAGTTCTACCGTGGAAGTTCCTCTGTGACAGTGATGCATAGCTTTTCTGCTGTCCTTGGATACTGAAGGTATAGCGGGAAGTTTATGTAGGGCAGGAAGAGAGCGAGCACAATGGTAAGCACAATGATAAATAGTTACGTGTGGTCAATATTATTACTATTTCTGCCATGAGTGATTTATTTAATATATTTTTTAATACAAATGTCACTTTTTAAAAAAGAAGGGGAAAGTGGACATTAAACAAAATTATATTCCTCTGCAACAGTAGAAAGGCAAACAAGGTATAAAATTAATCTTGACTCATTGGTGTTATGCTGGAGATAAATTTTCGTCAAGGCAGAAGGAAGCTCCATTGCATTTGAAGTACCTTGCTGTATGCTTAGAGTAAACTAAAAATAGTAAAGTGATGAATTAGATGACATCTTTGAATAACACTTTAAAAATAATAAAGATAAATGAAGGAACTTCCTCAGTGTTTTAATTGTTTGAAGCTTTTTTTATGATGCATGCTTTGTATAAGCTTTTCTTCCATTTTTCCTATGACAGGATTTTATACTATGCTTACAACAAATGTAAAATGTTAATAACATTCACACAACTGCTAGATTTTCTGTTTTACTTAGAGTAAGTGTCTCTATCTTACAGGGGGTCCTAAGGCCTTGGCTGCTAACACAGGGTTGTGGACACTATTGTAATTCATGGGCACAAATCTCACCACTGCTTCTTTGCCTCTCTCTTGGTTTAGTAAATGACAATTTTACTATCCAGCCTCAGTGGTTCTCCTTGAACAAAGTCTGTGTCCTTAGGTTTTTTTACAAAAGTACATATATGTATATGTGTGTATGTGTACCTGTGTTTGTGCATGTGCATTGGGGACTGTCAGAGGAAATGAATTTCAACTAGAATTAAGTTATTTGTGTTATAACCATCTATAGTTCTCTCCCCAAGCAAAGACTTCTATATACTTACCTGAACATATATTTGTCTGAACAAAGAATGCACAACCAAACCCTGGTTAATTTATCGAGAGGACTGAGCTACCATGTGATTTCAGATATATGGATTTAAATCCAGAATAATTGCATTGGTTTCAGAAGACTTATTCTTGATTGACACTACTGTGAGGGCAGCATCTAGTCTGAAAACTTCTGACAGCAGTTTATTATTTGAAAGTGACATATCTTACAGTGATGGTCCTTTTAAAATACCTGTAGTCTGATTCATCACCCTTTTAAAACTGTTCTTAGGATCTAAATTCCCAATGCAGGTTTCAGTAGGTTGTGAGGAAGTATTAATAATCAACTGAAGTATATCTGAAACTGCAGTGGATTGTATTTGACTGATTTGTGTAAACTAGTCTTTTGGAGCAAAAAATGCACACTGATGGATATTTAACAAAATTCATAGCAGTAAATAAAACTGCTTCTTTTTGAGACAGGTTTAGCTCATTAAATCTGCAGTGGTCGTGTTTCTGTGGCAGAAGTGATATTCTATGTAACAATTACCAATTACTTTGGTAAATATAGTGGGTATGTACAAAAGGACAGCCTCATCTACATAAGGCAATGAAACGTTTCCCCAGCATCTGACCCAGAGTGCTCTGCATGTGGCTTTCCAAACAAATAAATGGCTGAACTGTGTGAGGAGCACCATGTACTAGACATCGCACATTCTCTGTTAAAATCTTCAAACATAAGAGCTGCTGTCAATCACCTTCCACTGAGTAAGAACTTACCCAGATAAAATGTCTAGAGTGCTAAAATCTTTTTCAACTATTTTTGCACATGTAAAGATGACTCCAAATCTGCCTGTATGAATTTTGGATGGTTGCCATACTTATGTAGCTACTTTAACTGCCAACATTTAATTTTCCTTCAGCTTTATAAAGAAAGATAAAGAAGAAGGGTGAGGGTCTGTGGAGAATGAGAGATCTGAATATCTTTAACGGATAAATATATTTTAAAATTCAAAGATGGTGCTAATTATAAAGAATTATAATTATAATCCATTTTGGGAGCAGCATGCTTGTTCCTTTAACCATTTTTGTCACCTTAGTTGGAGATAATTTGAATTTTAGCTGCAGTCTCTTTGTTTAACTGGATTTTTTATGCCTACTTCAGTTTCTGGGAAATAAGTGACATGCATAGTTTAGAGGGAGAGCCTGACCCTTTTGTATCATTGTGTTCCTGGAATTTAGGATTTCCATTTCTGAATAAGGCATATTTCACCCCTGGTGAAATCACTATAGCTGAATGGCAGGCATTGCCTGATAAAGGCCAGAAAGACAGAATTTTAATAAGCACCGAACTGCAGCTCTAAAATAAGTTTGTGTGAAGTTTTACATATGTTTACAATGTTCATTACCCTACATACAAATTTCAAAACAAGACAGACTGTTTATAATGTATGTAAGCAGCTTGGTGTCTTGTAGCTGCAGTACTCCAAGGAATGAAACAATGAAAGCACCCAGAAGGGCCCTTCAACTTAATCTGTTAACTACAGTTTGTACCAGACCTTGGTAGGAATGGGAGGCCTCTACCTAATCTTTTGACTTCACTAAGTGGTTCTAGGCACAGAGTTCACAATAAAATAATCAGAGCTCAAGGAGCCCTTCAAAACAGCATATATTCAGTACTGAACCTCCTTATTAGAGAGCGGAGGTCAACATTACATTTTAATGTTATCCTGTTTGCATACAATGATTTATTCTTTTCATAATTGGTCAGTGAGACAATGAAGATGATTATTTCACTGTTTTCTAAAAATGGCATTTAGTAGGTATGTACTGATACTGTACCTGTAAATATTATAGTGAAATTTTACTCTGAAAAAGCCTTCAGATTAGGTGTATTTTTGGAACTCCATATGTATGAATAGGTCTTAATTGATTAAGATTTCTGCACTTTTTCCTTGTAATCCTGATGTTGACTATATTTTTAACGTTGCTTTATCTCATAATGGTTTGAAATATAAAATCCCAATTTTAAATAGGTGATAGTCCACTGAGTTTTATTATAGATACTCCATTTGTTGCAAAATATTATAAAAGAATGCTCAAAATGTAATTTATGTCAGATGAGCTCTTTAGTCTGTGGCAGACTTAATAACAAAGACAGATTTATAAACCCCAGAGGATCACTACATATAAAACCTTTCACTATGGTTGGGTAATGTTATGTATATGTAGCAGTCACACAGATATTAGTGCTACACTATTTCATAAACCTATTTAATCAATAATTTGGATTACCTTAGCTTTATGTTGGAGAACATAGAATCCTTGTCTTAATTTCTGAGGGCAAAATTTGAAGTTATGTTATCAGGTGTGGTAATATGACAGCTTATGCTAATTCAACAAATAAGGTATTTGGTTACAATCTGCACTCAGATAGCTGAAATGATTTATATGCGCCTTTCCAGCCTGGGAAAAAAAAACCAACCACACAAATCACAACAACAAAAAAAACACCACAAAAACCAAATCCCACATGTGTTTTTAAAGTAATGTTGAAAATGCCTTCCATATACCCCTTCTTTCTTATAAACACAAAATTATAGGCCAAAATTTCTGCTTGTGAAAATCAGCCTACATAAACGGGTGTCAATGGGATTCTACTGATTTATGCTGGCTGGTGATCTGTGCCAGTGTCTGTTATAACCATAGTTACAATATGCTTTGCTGTAATCATAATAGTCAGTATTTGTTCAATTAAGCCAACATCTGGTGCAATGCAATGACTAGGAGTGGTAATTAAGCCTTTAAGCCGCCTTCTTTTTTTTTTTTTTTTTCCTTAGTCTGTGTTAGACTGCTTTGTGTCTTAAAAATACAGTGACAGGGATGATTATGCTATAAATGTAACACACTTGTTTTTCACAGATTGTGGTTGAAAATGTAACTGTTCTCTATATTTGCTTGCTTTGCCTTGCAAAATGCATCATAATGCACCATTGCCTTCAGCTGCCTTTGACAGGGAACTTTGATATTTCTCTTGTGAGACTTCATGGAAGGAAGATCTAGAGTAACATTAAGGTCATTATATTCAATAAGTTTAGGGTAAGTCAGTCCTTCCCAGAAAATAACTGGAACACTCTTGAGAGGGAACATTTACCCAAAGATGTGATCTATATCCCACTCTTCAAGTAGCTGAGCTGCCAAGCTCCTGGGTGAGCCTAAAGCCAAATAATCTTTTGCAAGAGGAATGCCATTCCAATTAGTAAATGTTGATGCCTTAAAATGGGGGGAGAGGGGGAGTGTGTAGTTTTTCTCTGCTCCAGTGAAACTGCATCAAGAGTGGGAAAATAAATAAAAGAACCACAAAAATACCCAAATCACAATGTTTCTGCAATAAGGGCATTACTTGATGGCCAAGATATTATTTGGTTTTATGATAGCTAGAAATAGCTGTAAGAAGCTCATTTTGTCATGAAATGGCTGCATTGTATAGCCCATAGATTTAAGAAATATGAAGGAAACAGTAATGAGAAACAATTTATTACTGGAAGAATTAACATTGACTTTAAAAGCATTCCATGTGGAATACAGATTAATATGTAGAATATGTTGTGCAAACTTTGTGATCAAACCTTCTAGAAAGTAACATTTTATTTATTTTTTAATTTTAGAACTGAATGAAAATAAGGGATTAAAGTGCATGATTTAGAAGCTGTCAATTTCTTTCACTTACTCTATTGTTATACATGACACATAGTCAATTTAAGAAATGGTGATCTTCAAGAGTTAAGGAATTGGAGTAGGGAGTAATAATTCCTTTTCTTCCCAAACCCTCAGCTACCAAAGTTGGTCAATATCACAAGTGATTAGTCCAAATGTATCTGTTCCATGGTCATGCTTTAGTGACTTATTTTCATGTAAAGATAGCTAAGGAAAGCAAAGGTTTGCCTTTTTATAAGACATCAATTTTGCTATATATGGAACAGAGATGTCTACTTATTTTTCAGCAGTCTGTTCCCATATATTATCAGCTGCTTCAGTAAAAGTGAGAAAATTTTCCATTTATTGCTTAATTATAAGTTATGGTTTATGAATTTCTGTTTAGGTGCATAGGTTTCAGAAGCTGAGAAACAGTCATTCTCACAGAGGCACTGATGCTATTAACTGTGATTTGCATGAAATCATCTTTATTGGTGTGATTACTTTATCAAGAAAGCATTCCAGAGCACCATTTTCTCATTAGGGCATTTTCTTGTCATTGAAGGACCTCAGCATGAAATAAACCTACAATGCTTAGAAGTTTCCATATGCATATCTAAATTATACCCTCTTAGATTTTCACCAAAGTAAGTGGAGGGTCAGCCTTACCAATAGCATTGACATAGGTTGTAAAATGCGTGTAAAGAAAGATAGTGGAGTTTGAACAATCCAAAAGTAGACAAGGTAGGTGATTCCAAGATGACTTGGGCAAAACATACATACTGTAGGATTGTATTATCTCTTTCAGGCCTCCTATACTTGCAGCTGTTGCACTAAAAAGCTGATGTCAGTAAGACTTTAATTACCTTTCAGATACCCTGTATCTTTTCTTACAGAAAGGAAATCACTTTCCACTTCATTAAGGTATAGTTTACATTGCTTTAATGAAAAAATAACTTAAGCACAAACTGTAGCTGCCACATGCTCTTCCTTTCAGAACAAAGAAGGAAGAAGAAACCCTACTAAAATAAGGCATACCGTAGTCTAAAATTTAGAGCATTTGTTCATACTTAAAGGCCTTTAAAAGGGCCTTTTAAATTACTGTTCTTGAACCATTACACAAAATTGAAAGATAATTTTGAATAGCCCTTCTGAGCATGTTACATCCAGGAGAAAGTGTAATTTTGAATTCCAAATACAGCTTTTTCTACATTAGACTAATTTTTTGTCTCCCTTGGCATTCCTTCTATTACATTTTGCCATCCTATCTTCTTAATGTTTTTCCTCTAGTTTTCTTTCCTCTCTTCCAGACATATTCCATGGTATTCCCTTCATATTTCCATCTCAACTTCACAGGAATCTGTGTCCCTCTGAAGTCCTTTGAGTTTTGAAGGATTGTTGTTTTCCTCTCATATTGCTCCTAATTAACTTCTGAATATCCTTGTTGGCTCTTCCTTCCAACTTCAGTGATTATGTTCATTAGTGAAGCAAACATCAACAATGTAACAGCAGACATACTTAATATAGATTACTTAGATGACTATATATAATATAAAAATGAAGTTAATTAGATTTCAGAAGGAGCCAAACCATTCCAAAAGAAACAGACAAATCAGTCCTGGAGTAGAGGGACCCAACAATCTGCAAAATTATTGAGGACAGACCAAACCAAGAAGGTAATAGCATATCACCTCAAAAATGATCTGCTTCATCACAGTCTGGAGTCAGCCAGGCATCCCAGCCAGGAAGTTCTCAGGAAGAGAAGTTCTATCTTTGAAAAAAAATAAGTCCTTTTTATAACAGGGACATAAGAGGGTGTCGAACATCCTACTTTCAGCAACAAATAGATACTATTAATTTATATTTTTCACCTGTTACAGACAATAAACGATGATGTTTCTGCTCTTTCTGAGCAATTCTATTGATCCAGACTGCTTTCCAGCTTCTCAGATGATAAGTATACATTACAGTCCCTTGTGTTTTGTGATAATTGGTGGCATCTCAGAAAGTCTCTAGTTTCTAGGTACCCTGGCTGCACTTCAAAGGGGCCAGCCGCACTTTTCAAGGATGTTTCTGGTTCACAGGCCTAGTTCTCAGTTCCAGGCTGGCAGGCCTTTCTCTGTCATTATTTTTCAGCAGACAATTTTTTCTGTTCAGTCATTTTCCCTTTCTAACCAGGCTGCCTTTATGGCTGCTCACATCACCGTAGCTGACTTCTTATTTCCTGGCAGAGTACATTTCAGAGGCACCTAGAGCTCCAGTAGTCCACTTCATCCTGGAAAAAAATCACTGATTTTGCTTCAATATTAGCCTTGCTGTAATTCAAAAAAAGGAATTACCTGAAAATCTTATTTAAACAGAAGAATGTTTACATGGTTGACTGCAGTTAAAAGTGTGCTGAAGCTTTTTTACCTAATTATTTCATCTGGTGCTATCCAAACTTTTGTTGTATCTCTAGTCTTTCCCATACTGCATAATTCAGTAAACATTAGTAACTTCTGTTCTTGAGATGTACATTTGCTTTCACTGGTAGAAACACAGGAGAAAGAATGATGAGGATGATGGAATGGCCTGAAGTCCTTTTGTCTGCCATAGCATCTCACAAGGCGTTCACAGAAAATACAGCATCAGTTAGCGAATGAGAAAAGCTGAGAAGCCTAGTTTCAAACAAAAAAAATAAAAATAAAAATAAAAAAAAATTAAGCAGTGCTCTTTTTGGGGATACATGTTTGAGACAAAATTCAGACCAAGGATCATAAAGCACTCCCCATGTAAAATAATTTCAATGAAAATCAGGTATTCTTTTAACGTTTCTTTTTGGAGGAGTCCTTAGTGTGGCTCTTGAACTCTTCAAGAGCTCAAAAGGGGATGAGATCAAGTTTCTTGAATGCTTCCCTTTCTACAGAGAAATGTACATTAAGGAAATAAAACTGTAAATTTTTCTCACATTTGTCACATCTCTTTCCCAAGAAGGGGTTCTACTTTGTGGAGGCCGTGGGCTACACCTGTCATATACTAGGAAAACCAGTATTTTATATCCACAAGCATGAATATCTGGGGAGAGGAGGTGAGGAAAGCTTGAGAAAAATGGTATTAACAGGAGTCCCACAAAAAGCAGTGTGCCTACCTTAGGAATGGCAAATGTTTAGGCAAAAGTGCCATTTAATCAAAATACTCATGCTTTCATGCCTTAATTCCTCAAAATCCATCAAAATTAAAACTATTTGTTCTTTAGATGAGTCAATCATCTATAACGCCAATGAACTTGCTGGTTCACTGTTCTCGACACCTAGACTAAATAATATATAGTTTTTAATCTGGACTGACTAGATGGCAGGCTATATTCTGTGGCTTTGGTTCATCCGTTTTGCAGGTTAGACATGACCCAAATTTGGTTAGTTTCTTTCTGACACCTTCTGATGTAACACAACCCTCAAAGTCCAAGTTCAGTTCACATTTTTCCTGCATTCTCCTTGTACCTACAGAATAAAGTAACTTTTAAAAGGAAGCTCTTCTCTTTTCAGTGCAGACTAATAGTTTTGATGGCTAGTTAAGGTAGCAAGACAGTAGAGAAAAGTGGGCATATAAAGCATTCCACAAAAAGTAGATCATAGCATTTCTGAGAATTAACTGTAACAAACTGTAAATTAACACGTTTTGTAATGAATATCAGGAGTCTCTACACAGAAGCAAAACCATGGAAGCCTCCATGAGCAACCGTTGATAAATCTTTGATGCAAATGCTGTGTAAAAATGGATCATGTCAGACTGATGTTAATATTGATGAACGAGGGAAAGCAGTACAGTTTCTCAGAAAATCTCCAGTGCTAGTGAAATTCAGTTATCTTTTAGGGATAATGTTTTTGATTTGGATGCATTCCACAGATAGATATTCTGCTGCTTCACTTACCCCACAAGACAAACAGAAGGACAGAAAACACTTTTTACAGGTTTACTAAAGTATTTTGAACTACATAGAGTGCTTCAGATTTTCATTTAGGCCTGGATGGCAGAAGAAACTACTGAAGGAAATAAATTATATACTTAGGGCTATATAATATAATTTAGTCTGTAACTGATTATTGGTCACTTATATATTGTAAATTATCAATACGATAATTATGTTTATACAAATATTATCACTGGTTCTTCAGAACTGTCATCTCATTTCTGTATTACTATGCATTGCAAGATCAAAATGCCATCAAGTCACCAGATAATAGGTCATATAGCCATGATTCAGCGCAGGCATATCTTTATTGATCTCCTGTCCTGTTGTTGTATTATGGGTTGATTGTTTTATAGGGTGGTCCAAATATATTGTGATTCTTATAGTTGGTAGATAGATTTTTTCTGAACAAAAATAGTTGTAAAAAAATTTATTACTTCCAATTTTACAACCCTGTAATCACTTCAATGAAAATGCAAGTTGCTGTGCAAGTGTTATTTCCTTTAGATACTGAAAATAAGAACTATTTTCTGATCATCCACTAGTATCTTAAAAAAGATAGTTGGCCGTCAGGTTCCAGTGTGAACTTTATTGATCAGTTCAAGTTCTTTAAAGCAAGTTGACATTTTTTAAGTGCCGTACTGTCAAAGAACATGTGTGACATCAATTTATCTTAAGCCTAATTTTAGAATTAAGCAGATAAAACCAGAACTATCTCTCTAAAACAATAAAAACTCAGAGTTACTTAATGGCATTTGGGTAACAGTAATAGAAGTTTACATCCCAGACAGGGAGCAAAGAGCAGAAAAGGCAAGCAAAAACTATTTTTAGATAGCAAGTTGCTGTATTTATAATTCTGAGTCACTTTTTTTTCATTATAATATTTTCATTAGTTCTTGTATTTAGAAACAACATTGATTGTTTGCTTTTTATTTGTCATCTGCCAAAAGTACATGTTTATTTGACCTTGTTCATTATTCCTTCTGGTGAAGGAAGGATGGTATATCCAGAAAGATATAACCCAGCTGTTCCAACCTGAATGAGAATTTTATAGAAGAATTTTTGTTAGCTGTGCAACAATTCAGAAAAAAACCTTGATTATTTTCTAAATGGAAATATGTCTATAAAGAAATAAGCCATACTACTCAGCTTCTTCAAGAAAACAGTACCTTTGGAATACAAAATAACAAGAACACAAGAATTTATTAATATTAATATAAACTAAAATTGGTTTCAAAAATATTTGTTTCTCTAGCAAACTTTCTTAGAAAATTTTGAACAGAATATATCTATTCGAACTATTTATTGAACAGTGTTGTGAAGTTAGGGTTCAAAGTGATAAACAGATTGCTACAAACAGAACTTATTGATTTTAAAATAACAGTTAAAGTATGCACATGCATATTTTTACTTCTGGATTTAAGAATTTATTCAAGTGGCAACTCTGCTGAAAGCTTTTTAACCCCTTACATATCTATTGATTTCAATGAAATTATTGGTAGGAAAGAGCATGCAGGGTGCCTTGAGGTCATGGATTTAAAAAGAAAAAAAAATCAAAAAAGCTCCCTTTAGAAATGTAAAATATTTGAAATAAATTTTTAAAACAATAAAATTGGGTACATTAAAATATTAATTTATTCATGAATGAGTCAAGTGAGCTACTCCTCAGGGCATAATTTGTGATGTCATTTTAATTCCAAAAAGCATGGCAGGGAAAAGCTCACGAAATTATGCACAGTGTAATAGAAAACAAAGAATTCATTCAAAGAGCAGTTAATGTTATGGAATGAAATTCATTCCAGAAGAAAGGGTTAGGACCCTGATTGAGCAAGGAATGCTCTCAATACACACCAATGTTCTGTACACAAAAATAAGAAGCTTCATTCCAGGGTTCTTGGGAAATACAGCTTAAAAATACACATATAAATAAATACATAAGTAAATAAATAATAATAAATAATAGAAGTAAAAATACATAAATAAATACACACAAAAAGGCAGGCATAAAACTTGTAACTATTAAAACTGTTTATCACCTTTTCTTCTGTCTTACCTGTTTTATTTTTGCATTCATTTTTCTGAACATTTTAACCTCTTTTTGACTGCAGCCATTGTTGTTGCTCCCAGTTTCACTATTTCTACTCTTAGAGGGCTCTCATACAAGAATGTTCTATGCTGTCTTCAGCCTTCCTTTCTCCCATGGTGAATCTCTTTTCTCGCTATAAGTATTTGCCTAAAAGTGCTACTTCCAATAAGAATGATTTAATGTAAAAAGGTTAATTAGATTAGTGATGGATATCACTATCATTAGTCCTCTATCGTCCTTACAGTTCTTGACTTCCTTAGCCTTTTCTGATCACAGTCTTTCTTCAGTCATACCACCTCCCACATAAGTAATTTCCTGGATTTAACAGTAAGTGCCTCATGCTTTATTGCCCTTCATATTATTATGCAGCTCCACTGTTTTCTCAAAAAAAACCCCATTCCATTAAAAAATTAAGCTGGTATTCTTTTCTGAGCTTTCCTCTTCCTTTAAAGTCCTCCAGGTGGTGACTTAAAGACCTGTCTTGTCTACTGCTTCCCCTCATTAAAACTAAAATTACTTCCTGATTACAAATGCCCTCCTGTGGTTCCTTTTCCTTATGTATTCCCACACAGCCAAATTTCCAGCTTGTTTCAAATGTATTTGAAGAACCCTTTCTTCACTGGATATATTTTTTTCTCCCCACAGTATATATTCCTCCAAATTGTTATTCCACTTCTATGTATAGATTTTAATTCACTTCGGTTTTTTCCCTTTCTAAATTTCAGAGGAATAATCCTTGAAGTTTCTACTCAAGATAAAATTTTGCAACACATTTTTTAAGCTGCTGAGTCTCTGGGTCCTTTTGAATGTAACAAGACATGATTTCTCAAACAAGTCTGAAAGGACTGTTAATATTCTGAAAGAAGTAAGACTGTGACAGCTATTTGCAGCTGTCACATACATTGAATTGTTCTAACACTAAGAACTAGGGTACTTAAATACTCCCCAGTGACAATGTCTTGCTTAAAGAATTTATTTTTTGTTCCATTTCTATATTCTTTCTCAGTTAGAGTTGTATATGTATGTATGTATAAGTATGGCAGGCTGGTTTTTTCATAAAGTTCATATCAATCTTTATTGATATATAGTACTTCATTCCAACTTATTTATTTTTTTTTATAAACATTATATATGCCAGTGGTAATGCAATAATATTGGGAGCAATTTTTCAGCCCATCTACATGGTATAACTGAATGATAAACCTCAAAAAAAAAAAAAAAGGTTTGAGATTTTTTTAAAAATATATCTGATTTTTAAGATACTATGTACACTGAAAGCATTGTCAAGCATTGGCACAGGCTGCCCAGGGAAGTGGTTGAGTCACCATCCTTGGAGGTATTTAGAAGATGCGTAGATGTGGCACTTAGGGACATGGTTTAGTGGTGGAGTCCCCAGTGCTACATTTACTGTGGGACCTGATGATCTTAAAGCTCTTTTCTGACCTAAATGATTCTGTGATTCTATGGTCATGTACAGGCTACTAAAGGATGTCATGTTTATTTTATTAAATGAAATTCCAAGAGGTTTCTGCTTTGGGAAACCTGACTATCAGGTTATGTACTTGCACATTTCAATTTGATATTTGGAATTTGCTTAATACTTCATAGTGTTTTCTGTGTTACAGTATATTCTGAAATCTATAATAGCTGTTAGCTAGTCTAACTATGATAGAGTATTTAATGCAAAGGTTTATATACAGTAAATGCATTCTAATAGTAAGCTTTAACTGTAAGAAGTTCAAGTCCCACTTTCAAAGGAGTCTTAGCCAACTGGAAAGATGTTTTCTATGAAAGCAAAAATAACATTATGAGTGTAAAGACTAGAAATTAATTATTTATCTCATTAGACCCTCCATGCAGTAGATATTGCATAGTAAGTGCTTAATGTGAGGATCCAAAGCAAAGACCAAAGTGGGTAGTGGTCCACCTAGATTGCTTGGATGGGAAGAAAACCCTCTGCATCTTGTATGGAGTTTTTTCAATGTGTTGAAAGTACACAGTACAGAACATTGTTCTGACTGTAAGGGGGTTTAAAGACTTGGGTTTTGTTTGTTGTTGTTTTTTGTTGTTGTTGTTGTTTTTTTTAATCGCGTCTTTTTTTTTCCTTTTTGTAAAGCACAAATTTTCTCCCTTACTAGTCCAGCACTTAAAGCACTTGGGATCCATGTGTTCTCCTGATTCATATACAAGGTAGAACATGTGAATCATCAATATGAAGGAGCTTGAAACAAACAGAATTTAGTGTTGTTTGATAATTATCCAATATATGGATGATATTTATATATTTCTTAATCCTATTACCCCCTCTGACAAATATGCTATTATCCACAGGATATATTTAATTACACAGTTGATATGAGCAGCAAGAAAGGCAACCTGGTTAGAAGGGAAATTTACTAAATAAAAAGAAATGTCTGCTGAAATATTGACAGAGAAAATGCCTGACAGCTTGAGAAACATTAGCCTGGGAACTAGGCCTGTGAACCAGAAGCATCCTTGAGAAGTGCAGCTGCTACCTTTGAAGTACCTCTGGGTATCTAGAAACTGGAGACAACCTGAAATACCATCAATAAACACAAAATCAAGGTGAAAAAATGGTTGCGAAAAGGAGAAAACATCCCAAGAAAGTAAGAATCAGTAACTGTTGTTGGCTGTTCTAATTGCCAGAACAGCAGAACAGTCTAGAAAAAAAATTAATTCGTCCGGAAGAACAGAAAACATCATCACCTATTGGCTATTACAGGTGAAAAATAGAAATTAAGAGCATCTATCAGCTGCTTGAAGTGGTTGTGTCCTATGTCCTTTTATGTCTTTATAAAATGATTAATTTTTATCCAAAATGGAGCTTCTCTTTCTGAAAAATTCCTGTGCTGCACACCTTTCCCTTTCCTAAACAGGTCTGCATGAACTTTCTGCAAGATCTTGGACCCTCACCGGGGACACCTTGCTGACTCCAAACTCCATTACGTGGATCACCTTCAAAGTGAGACTGCCTGCTGTACTATTGGTCGTCTTCTGAGTCCACTTCTGGGCTCAGTAGTGTTTGGTCTCCCACTTCTGTGATGGTTAGGTTCCCTTATGGAATCAGATTGTCCTTCCCTCTTAGACAGTCCCTTCTCAGATCTGTCTAAGGTGCTTGGTGCAACACATATATGTAAATAAGCTATCATATCTGCTGCTATATTATTAATAAATTTGCCTTACTAGTGATAAGTTTGTAGCAACCTGTAATATTATATATATACTTGATTACTGCTATTGGGTTCTGCTATAGTTGGTTATTGCTATGATATTAATTGCTGATAATAATTTGTAGTAACTTGAGAGATACTTATATATAGATAGATGCACTTTATTCTCACAGGTATATTTGCTAGTGGTGATTTTTGTAGTGTTGGTGGTAATCTGTAACAAAGTAGAGAAATACAAGTAGTGTAACAAAGTAGAGGATAGTCTCCATGTCCTTGTGTATTATGGAATCCTATGAACCCACAGTTGCGATCTCTATACAACCACAGACTGAGTAATCCTTTAGGTCATTACAACAGGCAACACAAATTAAACTTAAGCTTAAGAGGGTTAAAACTGCACAAAGAAGAAATGAAACACACACATGATTGTGTGAACTAACTGAAATGAATTGAAATATCAAGCTCAGTCCCCACTACTTCAGGCAGGTTAATTTACACCATCTGACTCAAAACTTGATAAAAATCTATTTTGAAAGTAGTTGGAGTATTGGAGGAAGGACCATTTCACCTGTACTACTTTAATGAAAGACAATTCTGCACATGTTTGTTGAATAAATACCTTACACTTTCAATTAAATTATTCTCACTGTCACTTTACAACATCGATTATCAAGCCAGAATTGTTTCTTAGTTTAAAATTGTTCTGGTCCTCTTTTGCTATTTATACTGTTGATGTGTTTATACAGAAAATAATGTTTCTACCTGACTTTCATTTTCCTAGACCAAATAAGTAATTTAGAATATGTCTGAAGAGGCAAGTGCAAGTAAGTGGAAGAATGTCATCTTAGTATTGCAGAGTCACACAATTGGGATAAATGGTTTCCATATTGGAGCTGGGTCATTTCTTATCAGTTTGAAGTAAATGTAAACCAATCATCTGTATCCTTCTAGGTAGGTGCATCTTTAGCTTCCCTTGCTGTCCCAGGATCCTAGTAGGGCTTCTCTGTCTTGTTCCCATCTCATATAACCATTCTGGAACATCAGTAACTGACTTGTCCATAGAGTTCCAAGTGAAGTGCAACCAGTGGGATGGAGTAAACAATTCTTACCTGTCTCTTTGAGAAAAAACAGTACAAAGATTACCTTTCCTATGACTGCGCCATACTGAGGGGCTCAGTCATCGCCCCATCATACTTTTTCTTCAAGTTACATTGTCTGTAAAGGATCTCAAGAAGGCATCTAGTCCATCTGCTGCCTTCAACAAAGAGCAGCTATGTTATTAGGTATTTTCCCCACCTCTTCTTCAAAATTCCACAGCCTCTGTAGGCAATCTATTCTGGCATATCACTATTTAAACCATTAGAAATTGTTTCACAGCTCAAGCCTGAATTTTCTGTTTTTCAATGCAGGTTCATCACTACCTCCTGTCTTTCGTGGACTCAAAGGAACAACTATTTCCTTTTGCCTTTGAGAAATATTTTATTTATTTGAAGCCTGTGTGAGATCTTATCTTAGTCTTCTATTTTTTAGGTTAGACAACTTTAGTTTGCTTTCTGCATTATTTGTTTTGCTTTCCTCTAGACCATCTCCAGTTTGACAATTGTTATACAGCACCCCAGCCCTTGATGTAACATGGCACCCAAAATTCCATCTCCAGGCTTAACTGTGCTAATCTGTGACTTGCTTTTTGCAATAATATGCTGGTCCTGGTGTTTTCACTTCACCTCAATCTCATTTTTTCAACTGACCTGTCCTACACACCTGTCTTAGGATAAGATGATGTCCAAACATCCTTTATGTCTTTAATTATCATGGAACACAGATGGATTACCTCAGATTTTAATGTCTAAGTTTAAGATATGTAAATTAGACTGTGTGCATTCTATTTCATATGATGAAAATTGCATTTTTACCCCAGGTTATCTGCAATCAGAGGAATACCAGCAAAGGCTGCACAGGACTAAAGCAAACTTTCATCTGGTCTGTGTCAACAGCCAGAGAAATGTTCTTAATATCTCCTCCATTTCCTTTTGACCTAACAACACTTCAATTAAAACAACTTATAGTTAAAACAGACAAACTCTTAGATATGCAAATATTTCTACAAACTTAGAAAGACAAAGCAACAACCTTCAATCTAAATACAGGATAAGAATATTGTGCTACATTTAACTTAGATTTTTTTATTTTTCTCAGTACTTGAGTGGACATTTGACAACCGGTGATGTGACAGATTGGTATTTATAAGGTTGAAAACTAGGTCCTTGGCAGGGTGACAGAAAAAACTCTTAACAAAAGAAAGGTGTTAAGAACCTAAAAGTTGAGTATTTGAAATAAACTAGTGGTAGGATTGTATGTTCAAGTAACTTTAGATTACAGACTTGACTTTAAATAGATTTCAGGAAGAAGATGAACTATATGTATTATAAATATATTCAAAGCTACTCAGTTCTTTCCTTCTAGTCTCTGTCCCGTGATTATTATTTTTTTTAAAATCTTCTTTTTTATATGTGTCAGCATTCTCTTGCTAAATCTAGAAAGCTGTTTGGGGCTGGTTGCACATGGTTCTATCTACTGACTAACTATTCAAAATTTTCATCAGTCATGGGAAGAATGGAATAGTAATTATGGTTATTGAGAATACTGTTAATAACGTTTTTACTATGAGCCAACTGTAATGAACCAGCTCTTCCACATTTCCTTCTGCTAGGAAAATATTTAAGACCATACAGTAAAGATGGTAGCCTAACATCAGGTATTTTGGCAAATTCATGTCACAACATTCAATTTCCTTTCCTGTCTTTATTATGTACTTCAACAATTTATCTAAAACCTTACACATAACTCATATCAGGTTAATGAACCTGCAGTTTACTCAGTCACATCTCCATTAAGTAAATACTGATACTACATTTGCTATTACTTCATGATAAAGATGGGTCCATTTAAAAAAAATATATTTCTGCATCTATGACTTCATATGCCAGCTTTTTTAGTTTTTCTGAAGTGATTACCATACAATCACCTTGACTTTAAGATCTTGAAATTTTGCTTTTACCTAAGACGTAATTATATTTTTATTTTCACATACTCACTTCATGAATTAACCTGACTTTTCCTTCATGTGCCACACATTTATTCTTACGGAAAAGTGAGCCAGATATTACTTTGAGTTTTAGATAGTACACTGATTATTTTTAATTCCTACTATATCCTGGCTGAATAGGGGCCGCCGCCTTCTTCTGTATTTGTTCTCTTTTTATTTATATAGCAAAGAGCTTTTATTATTTCTATTAATTTCCTTTTCAGGGCTGACTATTTAGTAATATGCATTTTATCCCTATACTTCCTGATACATATGACTATAATTTTATTTTCTAGTCATTGTTAGTTTCTATTCCACGTAGGCTTTCTACTTGTTTTCAATACCCTGATTATGTGGTGGATTGACCATGGCTGGACACCAGGTGCCCACCAAAGCTGCTCTATCACACCCCGCCTCAGCAGGGCAGGGGAGAGAAAATATAAGGCAAGGCTCATGGGTCAGGATAAGGACAGGGAGAGATGGCTCAGCAATTACCGTCCCAACGTGGAGCAAATCCATTTAATTTATCACCAATCAAATCACAGTAGGATAATGAGAACAAGAACTAAATCTTTATAAACACCTTCCCCTCACCCCTCCCTTCTTCCTGGGCTTCACAACTTCACTCCCTGTTTCTCTCCCTCCTCCCTGCCACCGGCGCGGGGGCCTGGGATGAGGCTGGGGTCAGTCCCTCGCACCGTCCCTGCCGCTCCTGCCCCTCAGGGGAGGCTGCCCACGCTCTGCCCTGCTCCAGCCCGGGGTCCCTCCCACGGGAGCGGCTCCTCCGCGACCTTCCCCCGCGGGAGCCCTTCCCCCGGGCTGCAGCTCTTCACGCACCGCCCCGGCCGGGCCCCCCCGCGGTGCCGCCCTTCAGGCCCAGCCGGCTCCAGCCCGGGCCCCCCGCGGGGTCACAGGCCCCGAACCTGCCCCGGCCCGGGCTCCCCCCCGCGGGGCCACAGGCCCTGCCAGGAGCTGCTCCGGCCGGGTGCCCGCGGGTCGCAGCCTCCCTCGGGCACCCCCTGCCCCGGCCTGGGGCTTCACCAGGGGCTGCAGGGGAGCCTCTGCTCCAGCACTTGGAGCCCCCCTGCCGCTCCGGCCCCGGCCTGGGGAGCTGCAGGGCTGCTGCTCTCACATATTCTTACTACACTCTCTGGCTGCAGTTGCTGTTGCACAGTAACTTTTTCTCCTGTCTTAAACGTGTTATCACAGAGGCGCTGCCAGTGGGACTGGTGGGCTCAGCCTTGGCCATCAGCAAGTCCGTCTTGGAGATGACTGGCATTGGCATTATCAGACATAGGGGAAGATTCTAGCAGCTTCTCTCAGAAGCCCCCCCCCAAAAAAAACCCCAAAAAACCCACCCACAACCCACATCTTGCTATGCAAACCAAATACAGAGTGGTTATAATTGGCTTGATTCTCTGGTAACACTAGCTTTAAACTATTTTAATTCTACTTACTTAATTTCTTTTTTCACTAAAATATTGACGAGAAGATCAAGATCAACTATGTTTAAACATAAAGGCTTCTTATGGCTCAGGATGTTGACGCCTAATACTGAGGCAATGCAGATTTGGTGTAAAGTTCTAAGTTCATAGTTTCTTGTCCTTGTTTTGTACAACCATCAATTACAAGAGCAAAACACTGAAACTTCTGGCTATATGACCTTAGTTTACATTGCTGCATATCCAAGTCTTCTATTACCTATAATTTGTGTTGAACCTGTGATCTTACAGAAAGGTAAGTAGAAAAAACTAGCTCATGAATATGGGGTTTCTATGGTATGTACTTGATCCATTTAAGTTGTTGTTCCATAGAGACAGGAAAATAAATATAGGCTGTAGTCTACACTGATGAAAAGTTCATTACTCTCTTACACTGGAATAGTTCCAGCAAAATGAAACTGATAACAACCAAACATAGACTTGGGAAGGACAGTGAGTTACCCGTTTGCTCCCAGAAGATGTGGCTTTTTCAGTATCATATTATGGGCATACTGGTTAGAAATTGGATGAAATATAGGCTGTTGTTGTCTGTTAAATTTTCTTTGTAATGGTGGTGTTTCATGTGCTCAGCAGCTCCTTCACAGCCATTATTCACTGTTATGAGAAAGAAAAGAGAACATCTTCTTCCTCCCTTGTGTCTCCCTCAGTTAGTGATATCACCTCCCACATCCCACAGTCAATAAATTTCATTGGAAAGAACATCCTTCATAAGAACACAAGAAACGTTCATCTTGCGTTAACTTGGTCTGCCCGATTACCTGGCTCAGTTGTCACAATGAACGTATAACAATGTCCTAGAACAATCATTTCTGGAGTTGCCTATAACTGCACTTTTAACTGCAGTCATTAATACGGGTTATTTCACAATTAATCCTAATTACAAGAAGATAAAGATTATGGATAAAGACTGGAGCAGTAATTGCTATCTGAGTATAACAATATAATTTTTTATTGGTTTTTTTTGGCATTCTAGGAGAGGTAGTTTTATTGGAAGTAGGGAAAGGAGACACAGATCTCATCCAAAATACTGAAAGTGAGTATTCTTGTGTTCTGGGTTCACGTGGGCATCTTAATTGTTTCTTGTCTATTGGTATGAAACTTGATCGACTTTGTTTACGTATTACACACACACACACACACAAATACACACATTTCTCAATGCTAAAGGAACTTTAGGTGTATAGTAAGGGACAAAGCTGGGAAAATGTCTAGTCTTGATGAAAAAGCCTGTGGAGTGTAACTTTCCTCAGAGCTGAGACAAGGCCAAGCACCACAACTCTACATGCTGGAACACAGGGACAAGTAAAACTAAAATCTCACAACTGACGATTCTTAAATTTAGGTGCTTGACTCAAGGCAATGATTAAATCAGATTGGGGGGGGGGGGGTGTTGAGTGTTTGGAAAAACTTGATATTCTATTACAAAGTTTTTCCCTAATTTTTAATGTTTTTTTAAATTTTACTCTGAAATTAATATTCACCTGGTATATTCTGTGTGAGAGCGCACACACTGTAGTAATGTTAATAGCTTGTAAGAAATAAAGGTTTCAATAACAATTACTGGAAATAACCACAAGACACAGCTACATACTTTACATATAAATTAACTGACATTTTCTTTAAAAATATTGGGAGTTTTATTTATCAATATGCTCTCAATATCTCAGTATTCTAAAATATACAAGTTTCTTTAAAGAAATATCAAACTAAAATATTTGGTCATTGGGAACATGTTTGTAGACTGACAAAAATCACTCTTAATTTACACAGTTTTGCATGCATGTTTTAACATGACTTTTGTTGATGAAACTATTAGTGATGGTACAGAAATAAATGGATGTTTCCCCATATCCTTCTTCAAAAAAGCAGATAACTCCTTTAGTTTTCTTTTTTCTCATTTAATTCTGAGCCATTATTGTTCTCCCATTAATCTCTAGTAACTAAAACTGTGGATTTTTTTCTCCTTTATTCATAAGGTAATATAGTTTGAAGGGATAATGAAATATAACGTTGCACCCCAGGGAAGATGATAAACAAAATAGAAGAGCTCAATTAGTTTGTCTCAGTCATTTTTCTTTAGGTGCTAATTTGCCAAAGTATTTCTAAATTACTTCGTATACTTTGAGTATTGTATTCTGGTATTGGTTAAGCTTTTATGAAGAGCTTTAAAAATAGCACTAGTAAATGTTTACTCAGTGTTTCATGTTTGATCTTTTTTGTACAATCCTTATACCAAAGCTGGAATTTATTTTCAATGACTACATATAAATGCAGCACACGCTCTGCATCCTAACAGATGCCATCTGTAAAAGCATTTACTTTAAATTAGTGGAATAAGTAATCAAAAGGGCTTTGTACTTAATGCAGAACTTTTGGTGACTATTAAATACTCATTAGAGGGTGTTTTTGCTGTATGACTGTCAAAATCAGCAGGACGTTTACGTTAGATTTCCTGAGTGGGTCAAGATTGAATATAATTTTACAACTTAAATAACATAAATGAATGCAGGTTATTTCAGAATCTCCAGATGTTCCTTAAACTCCCTGCCCTTAAGTGAAACTTAGAGCCAATTTAAATTTTGCAGCAATATTACAGTGCAGATTTTTGCTTCAAACATTTAACAACTCTTACTGCATTCCACTCATTTGTGCCTTAACCGTCACAAATGAAAAAGATGAACAGTATTATATCGGATGTCTCTTTCTTTAAAACATGTATTAATAGATGGTTCAGATCAGTCTATCATAAAAAAGGCTTTTGGTGGGACAAAATCCTCGCAGAAGTGCCTTACAAAGTCAGGGTGTCTGTCCATATTTTAGGTACATATTTTAGAACTTGATTTAATTTAAGAACCAGGTAACTACTGAAAACAGGTTCTAAAGGTAAATAGCAGCTTGAAAGTTACCTGCACAGGTATATGAATTTTCTATATCTTAATAAAGATTTCTTCATTCTTGTATACAAGTTATGATAATAATTCCTTTGTCAATAGGAAGTATATCTACTTGTATCTTGTTGGTTGGGCTTTTTTACATTGCACATACTTATGCTAATTCCAACCTTTGAAGATAGCAACATCTGTTAGGTAGAAGGCAATAAAGGTAGATTTAGAGTTTAGTAAAAACTGTTTAAAAGTGGCCTTTAAGTGAGTCACTTTTCTAGATAAAATTTCATTAGACAACAATCACTCTAGGGTTTTGCAATGATATAGATAAAATGGCCTGTTAGTAATCATACTTGAATACCCAAACTCCAGCATAAAAAAAAAAAAACCAAACCACCAAAAAAAACCAAAACAAAAAAAAACCCACAACCAAAACCATTAGCACTTTCTACGATATACAGTACTTTTGCGTAGTTTAACTCCAAGACAAGATGAAGAATTCATGGTACCAAAAAGAAAAGAAGCAAGAGAGAGGATACCTCAGACCATTAACACTATCTCTTATTTCAGCTGCAGGTTTTGGGTCCCACAGGACTGGTAGGAATGGCTTGTACAATTTTCATTAAAGAATTACTGTTTAAGATATGTAAGGAGTATTACAAGTAGAAATTCAAGAGATTCAATCATCATTTGAATTAGGGTTCCTTTTGACCATAAGAATACAATGAATAATTAAAACTCTATGGAAATTATAAAGACAACTCAGTTCAATCTAAGATCTATCTACATATTCTAGGATAGTCACTGTCCATATTTGTATTCTTTTCATTAGGAACATAGGATAATTCAGGTTGGAACCAACATCGTGCTAACAGCATGGTCAGACCAGATCTTGAGAGCTTTATTCAGCTGGGTTCTTGAAAACATTCAAGGACAGAGCCAGTATGACCTCTCCAGGCAATGTGTCTCTGGCTTGACTCTCCCTGTGAGAAAATTTATTTATTGTATCCAGATTGAACCTCTCATTTCCAATTTATGTCTGTTGTCCCTCATCCTGTCACAATGAACCATTGTGGAGAGTGCAGCTGTATCCTCACAGTCCTGCACCGGTCTGTACAAGCCCCACTCTCTCTGCCTTTCCTCATGGCACAGCTACTCCAGCCTGGTCATTTCGGTGCTTTTCCACTGAGCTTACTACGGCATGTTGATGTCTTTCCTGTATGTGGGGCCCCAGACTGAATGTAGTATGTGTGGATGCTGGGTAGATGGGGCAAACATTTGCTTTGATCCCCTGGTGGCACTCCTATTGAGGCAGCCCCAGATGCTGCTATCTTTCCTGCCAGGGCTTGCTGCTGGCTCCTGCCAAGCTCACTTCCCCCAGGGCCCATTCCCCACAGCTGCTCTTCATTCCATTCAACCCCTTTTTAAAGCTCTCTGAGTTCTGATTTAAACAAAAAAAATCCCAGTCTCCCCAAAATATCCCCAAACCAGAAAGAACTAATGCTACAGACCTAACTGTTGGGTATATATGCCATAGACTGATACACGCTTCCATTCCAGAAAACCCCCTTTTTATCACTAACCAGGTTATCCAGCTGACTAGAAATAAAGAACAAACAGCACTAATTTTTAAGCCACTCAGATTCATCCCTAAATTTGTAAATAAAATCCTGCAGGCACTGGATTATTTTTAGTTCCATTTCCAGCTTGTAGCTGAAGACGACTGAGGTAGAAAACTAACATTATGTTTATGTTTCCAGGACAGTTATTAATAAAAGATGTTAACTGTGTAGCTAAGTCTTTATGTTCAGAAGGCAATGATGAAATTTATGAGAAGTAAAATAAGAAGTTTGTCCCAGGGTTATAAATAAACAACACTCAGTGCATGCCTCTCAAACTTCGACCACCCAAGTTCCTTACACCTGTTCTAGCTACTCCAAGAAGTTATTCAACAGTTCAGCTGTGTAGTAGTGCTGCGCACATATCTGCTGCTGAATAAAAGCATCAACAACAAAGCAAACAAACATAGCCGATGAAACCAAAGTTATTAATATTTTTAATATTTTCATTTTTTAAATGTTTTGTCTGTGGCATTTGTGACAAAAGCAAATTAAGCATAGGGTTAATTTCAAAGTGATTTAGATTGGTTTTACTCAGTGACTTTATTAATTAGTTTCAGTTGTAGAAGATTTTACATCTGTTCCCAAACAAGGAGTTTTTCTGTATTCTAAGAGTGTGCTCTATCATGGTATGAGATGCTATGAGGAAAACACTTCTCCACCCTATTGAGTCTGGCTGGTTAATTGAAACAAGTTGTGGAAGACCATAATTTTTTATTCCCTGTGAAAGAGATACTTGCACTGGACAGTAGAGTCAGTTATTTTTGTTCCTATATCTTCTTCCATGATTCCTCCAACAGTCTTTTCTTGCCTCTCAGTATTTGTTTTATACAAAATGAAAGACATCAAGAAGAAATCACTTCCTGAAAAATAATGAATACTTACGCTATGTATTAGGCCATGTATGAGGCTATTTCAGCTCAAGTTAAAGGTTATGCTTTCTGTTACTCATGAGGCTGTTGGATATTATGGGCTTTATTTCCTTATTATCTTCCATTTTCTATTAATGCTAGTTTCACTTTGAAACAAAAATTACATGAACACTGAACAAAAGCAATAGCAAATGAATGACTTTTAAGTTGCTGGTGAGCACACAGACAGGTCAGAACTTTTCTCAGTGAACTAGCCTTTGCAAAATGGGAAAAACATCACTAGAAATAAGGACAAGATCTCTCTTAGGAATATCCTATAGTCAGATGTAAAAGCGTCTTTTATGAAAGGTGGGAGGTTTAATCCCTTTAGATTCAGCTGGGACTCAAACTTGATTAGCCCCAATTAGAATTAAAGCTCAAAACATACAACATAAATAGTTACCAGCAGTATGTAAAACCTAGGGTGTTTGGCTGTGACTTCTTTTGCCCACCCTCCACCCCCCTTTTTTTTTTCCATGACAGCAAAAATTATTTGGGAAATTCAATCTAGTTTTTTACAGTCAATATAGTAACTGTTCTAAAACCAGATTTCCTTTAATTCTTTTTCATGGACTCTACTGCTAAGTAGACAGTTTAAGGTTCCCCATTCCAGGATATATGTAGTTTCCTCTTCAAATCAAATGGAGGAGCACTTCCGTGTCCTGGTAAGTGTATACAAAAGTTGATCACCCAAGAATTGGAATTTCTTGTATTGCTGAACTGTTTTTAGTCTTGTACTAATTAAAATCAAGCTTTCTGTGCACTAACTTGTATCTGTTTACCTGAAGTTTTCAACTTTGTTTTTTTTAAATTCCTACAGCTATTTGTATATGGATGTTTATTTCAATTTAAAAGTGATTTATTAAAATGAATTTTATTTGAACTCCTGTAAGAAAAAGATCATAAGAAATTGAAATAAATAACTTTTTAGATAGAAGAAACCTTTCTTTACAGATTTTAGCACTGAGTTACATAGAATGACATGGTTTTTTTGTGTGTATAACACATTTCAAAATGGCATAATGCCAATATTTTACACTAAGTATGTATTGTTTAATTTGAGGATGGAACAAACATACCGACTAATACTCATTTAATCCAAATCCCTTATGAACAAATTTTCAGAGGAAGGTTAGACAGGAGATATCAGGCCATAGACAAGTCATCATTATAAGGACATTAATTCCTTCTTAAGTTGTCTGCCAGAATATATTCTGGGATACAGTAAGCTGTGTTTTTATTGTTTCTATTGGCATGTCTCTGTAATAAGATTCATTGTAGTCTTTTTTTTTCCACTTTATATAGTCTCCAGATCCTCACATATCACCATGACACAAGTCTGATGAAAGGTAATAATGTTATTCAAATAATTTGGTTTGAATAATTGATTTATGAAAGTCTCTGAACAGAGGTTCAGTAGCCTCCTGTATCAGTAAGTCAGCTTGATAAAACAAGGACACATACACACACACTTTACTTTTATTTTCCTGAAAGGCAAAGGATTTCCTGGGCTGTTCTTAGTCTGTTGAATCCAATAAAATTGTTCAGTGAAATCCAAGAGGAATTTTTAATTATGGGAAATTAATTTATTAGTTGATTAATTGCTCTTTGACATGCCCTTCATTTAAAGACACACTTTTTAGAGTTTAGTGGATAAGTAGGTAAAGAAAAAGATAGTAACTGTTCATTGTATCAGCTCTTGGTTAATGTATTTATTTGGGGCGTTACAGACATTTTAACTTTCTGTGAAACGGACACTATCTGTGTCATCCTCTGCAAGATCTAAGGACAGGCTATGAAGTTTTTCAATATGCCCCAGAATATTGACATATTAGAATATTGATAATGTGTGTATTTATATACAATTATTTATACTCCTAAGAAATATGGTTTATAGGTGTTTACAAACCTTTGTATTTATACCTAACAAACTTAATCAATGAACTTTTATAATTAAAGTGAAGTTAAGATACATTTTAGTTAATAAATAGGATTTATTTTAGTTCTTCTGTTTTTATCTTTTTTCTTAAACTTTTTTAAGGGTGAGACAACACAGAGGTCAAAAGTAAATAATTTTTTTAATTATATCATGATAGAAAGGAAGAATAATAGAATCATTTAGGTTGGAAAAGACCTTTGAGATCATTGAGTACAACTGTTAACCAAGCACTGCCAAGTCCACCACTAAACCATGTCCTTAAGTACCACCTCTACACATCTTTTGAATACCTCCAGGAATGGGGACTCAACCACTTCCCTGGACAGCCTGTTTCCATGCTTGACAACCATTTTGGTGAATAAATTTTTCCTAATATCCAATCTAAACCTCCCGTGGAGCAACCTGATGCAGTTTCCTCTTGCTCTACTGCTTATTACTTGGGAGAAGAGGCCAACACTGACCTCACTACAACTTCCTTACAAGTAGATGAGTACTATAAGGTCTGCCCTGAGCCTCCTTTTCTCCAGGCTAAACAACCCCAGTTCCCTCAGCCGCTCCTCAGAAAACTTGTTCTTGGTCACTTGGGAAGACAAACATCATAGCTCCAAATGTCTCCCCTTTCACCTCCTTCCCCCAGCTTTTATTGCTGAACTCAATGTCATATGGTATGGGATATCCCTTTGGTCAGTTGGGGTCAGCTGTCCCAGCTGTGTCTCCTCCCAGTTTTTCACACACCCCCAGCCTGCTCACTGGTGGAGTACGGTGAGAAGCAGAAAAAGCTTTGACTGTGCAAGCACTGTTCAGCAATAGCTAAACCATCCCTGTTTTATCAACACTGTTTTCATCACAAATCCAAGACATGGCAACATACAAGTTATTATGAAGAAAATTACCTCTATCCCAGCTAAACCCAGTACACTTGGTCTTATACCATTTTGCTAGTCTTCAGGGAAATAAACGTAACATATCTAACAAATGTATGTTATACTACAAATGTTGCACTACAAATGCATTTTAGAAGATATCCACATATTTGTATGGTGTATTGGACTGGGGGAAGGTCTTCAGATTTTCAGAATAATTTCTCTACCCTGGTGATAGCTGCACTGAATTTATAAGTAACACAGTATCCTTTTCAATTATTTTTCTGGTTAATAAAACTTTTAAATTCCAGTGTAGCAATTCATACTTGATAGTTTTACATCACTTTCTACAAGTGCTTGCTAATATTTGCCAAAATTTAATGCCTTTTTAAAACATTTATGTAAATTAGTTTGTTCATTATGCTTTTCCTGGAGAGTAAGAACAAATGGATATCAATAAAAAAGGCAATCAAATCTTTTGTAATTAAGATTAAAATTCAAAAAGATTCCATTGTTGAACTCCTCACTCTAGGTTCTAAATTTTTCCCTAAGGCTCAGAAAAATTAATAGTCTTAAGTCACAGAACAAGTAGTCTTGCCATGAAGACAAAAAAAGTGTTTAACTTTATGTATTCCTCTATATTTTATTTGAAGACTTTTTCAGTCTGATGTTATTGATGAGATATAATTTTGCTCCTTTAAAAGAATCTATATGGATGCAACAACTGTTCACCTATAATCTTATGTTCCGCCTCATTATTTGTAGATTTAATTCAGTGTCTGTTTTAAATCACATTTATTCCAAATTACTTAGATTATATTACCAGATCCGGATACTTGAAGTCAATAGTAAAGTTTCAGTGCAAAAATGACAGACATCACAGAAAAATAAATATCACTTATAAATATATTTGTTTAAAATGAATAATGAAGGGACTGTACTTAAAACTTCAGGTCCAAAACTGAAGACTAAATAAACAATTGACCTAATTGGTTAATCCTCAGTAGAATGTTGAATGGCTCTAATGTATATGAAATATCATTATTACTTTCAATTTTTTTATGAAGGGAACAAGATACAGTCCTTCTCATTGTAAATGATACTTTTGCACAATAAACCAATCAGTGGAGCTATGAAACTGTTTCTGATATGCTTCAAGCAGCATATAATTTTCTTTCTTTATTCACATTTATTCAATTCAGGAAAGAATGGGTTATCACTTTTTTTAGTCATGAGTATAACATCAATAAATCATTAATAGAGTAATAACTGATCTGTCATCAGAAGGGTTAACCTTCTAAAGGTAAAGTATGGTGAAAGAGATGTGTAGAATCAGCAAAAAAAAACCCAAAACAATTTTTTTTTTTTTAAATAAACTGTCTGAATGTGTTACTGGTGCCTAACCCAGATGCAGATTTTAAAATTCAGTGACAAAGAAGAAAGCAAACAACCTTGACTACCATATAATTGCATTATCTTATATTCTTTTAGCTGTTGAAGCATTTCTTAAAGGAAACAACTGAAAGATTCCTTCCAATTGACCATGCAGCACATTTAGTCTTCAAAGGCTGTAGCTTCATTTAGAATTTCTTTCTAAGCAAAGATTTCTAAGTATGTGTTTCAGCAGCTGTCTTGTCAGGTTTCTGAAAGAGAAAAATTAAAGCTCTACTATATTTATTCCAAGTCTTCTCAGTGACTGATCTAGTATGAGAGTTAATTTTATTTTCTGTTTATCAGGAATAGGGCTTATCATAGACACTGTATGTAAGTAATTATGAGAAGCTATCACCCAGATGGTGGATAATAACGTGTAGTTGGGGAGGATAATTTCTTCCTTTTGACAAGCAAAGAGAAATGACATTTGACTTCTCCTCAGAAACTATAAGACTCAGTGCTTGACAGAGATATAGTCTGCTTCTGTTTTCCTTAAGGAAAGGAGACCTAATGTTGATAAGCAACTTGTCTTTCAGAAAGCTATTCATTGCCCTTCTTCACTTTAACAGTTTATTAGCTTTCAAATTCCTAAGTGGTTAGCTCTACCTTTGGGATGAGTATTTGTGGAGCTGAGCCTCACAGGGAGGAAATGGACACTGACCTGTGTTTCCATTGTTTGCATTGAGGGGAGCTAGAGAAGACAGGTAAATTTATCTTTACTACTGTTCAGATGCCTTTCTTACATACAGTCCATTCTGGAATATCTGTACAACTGCAGGTCTTTGGGCTGTTTGAGCATGTTGTTATTTCCTGGACTTTACTGCTGTTGACTGCTGAAAAGTGAAATTGCAGTCAGCATGTATGACCAGGTGTTTAAAGTAATCTGTCTGATGGAGGGGTTGTGTCTAGTGATAGTGACTCTGGAAGGGCATTAATCTCTCCCATGGTGAAGGCTGAGACAAATCTTTTAATGACTGTTTTACTCTCACTGACTTGAAGGAGCCTGCTCTTGCCTAACCAAAACCAAATCCTGAAACTCAACATGCAGGTTTTAAGCAGGACAGGAATTTTCTGTAAGTTTTAATGTGAAACAGAAAAGACACTTTACAGGACAGAGTTTCAGGGTGTTTTGGTACCTGGAACTTTTTATCTAAGATTTTTAACATTACTGCTATTCTGAGTCTATGCTTGACTTTGTGTTCCTGGTGAGCAGGTGGTGCTGGTTTTGAAATAGATCTGCAGATTGTAATGATGAATTAATTTTCAGTGTTTGTTTTCACTTAAATAAGCTTTGCAGACTTTCCATATATTCATATATTACATTTACTTTCAAAATTCAGCATGACTTTGATACCTAGGGATGATTTTGCAAAATCCTTATGACTCCCATTTTGACTCTACAAGGTCTAAACGGTTCACTCAAATCACTAAACCTTCAGTATAATTTTATTATTTTTTCATAGTTTCATTTTGCAATACAGACATTAGCATATATGTTGTCATACTTGTGGTTTAAAAGAAAATAGACCTATGGGGAAGGCAAATGCAGAGAGATAGCACAGGAAAGGAAACAAAAGGCAGGCATACTGGCCATCCAGGTCCAATAAAAGCCCAAAGAAATGATAAGAATACAAAACCTCCAGAACATTTACACTACTTCTCTCTGCTCAGTCAATAGTACCAGTGATCAAGGCACTCGCATTGGATTCCTGAGACCTCTTCAAATTCTGTTTTGCTAAATTCCCAAGCAAGTTCCATCCTCCTGCTTCTGAAGGTATTAGTGTTCAGAAGGAAGAGAGATATCTGGTGAAGGTAAAGCAAGCTGAATTGTTGCAACTCACTGAATCTGTGTTTATATTTTATTGTATCTTGATCAGTTCTGTTAAAGTGATTGAGAGAAAAATATTATAAAGAGAGAATTATAACATTTGCAAAATGTTATTAAAAAAACCGAACCAACCAACCAACCTGTAATAAGTTTTCACAAATCAGCTTTGTTCCTGTGGTGAATGCTCATTTAACCAAAGGCAGTAAATGAAACACAAAAGCAGAAGAGAGAGTTTAAAACAAGCACTGTGTGTAGTCCTGTACATTACCTGTAAGTTCACTAGCAAGCGGAAATTAGTACTAGAAATAGGAGTACTAGTAGAAGGGAAAAATTAGATACAGTGGATGGTGAATATTACACATTTAAATGTCAGCCTTGGCTTCAGTGAAGCTTTGGTACTCAGTGAGAGGGATAACAAATCCCTCAGGTTTACTGCTACAAACACTGGGTAAGATGTCACCAGAGAGAAATAGCCAGTTAGTTGTCTTGCCATGAACTTAGAAGGGGAACATTACACGTTAAAGAAAAGGAACAGACAGCCTTTCTACATAATCTTGTTTTTATTTGTGTTGTCTATTTACTTTCTCTCACCAAGAAATTCATATTTTGCTAGGCCACTTCATTAATCTTTTGAGAGTAAGGATAGAAAGCTCATAGAGCACGTGCTGCAGTTCAGTATTTTCTCAGGTGTCTTGGTAAGAGCTCAAGGTGGTGTTTATTAGTATTCTCCAAAACCTGATACAGTCCTTGCAGCTGCCAACAAAGGAGTTATGGAAGGACTTCATAATTTACAATATACAGTAACATGAATTAACTTGTAGCATTCTGTGGATAGACACTATCATATGTGGATGCGCTTTATGGCAATCAGACTCTGACCTTCCATAAATTGCCATAGTGTAATTAATAAGCAGAATATCCTAGGAGCTATATATATAAAATCAGATATTCCTAGATCTGATCTAAGTTCAAGCATCCTGATATGTACCACAGCAGCAAATAGTACATAGAAGTATTTCTGGAAATGTGTTAATGGCCAACTTTCGCTGAGCCACGCAGTTTAATACAATAATCCCATAACCAGTTATTAGAAAATGGAAAACACCAGAGGAAATTTGTCAATAAAAGAAAATGTTCCCAAGGAATAATAGGTAATGGATGTGGATCTGGACTCCACAGAAAGGTTAAGGGATTTTTCTTCTATTTTCTTCCTAATCACAAAATCTTGCAGTAAATGTGAAAAACAAGTGAAGACAATGTTACAAAGGGACATAACAAAACATGGAGAAAACCTCTAAAGACAAAACTTTGGTAACACTGTCAGAGGTCTTCTTAATAATATAAATAGAGGAAGTTAATCAATTGTAATTGTCAAAATTGTCAAAAAGTCAAAAGAACTATCTTACCATATCTCTCACTGAGACTAGCTAGGTGTCTCCAGAAAAAGAGCCAAGTGGGTCCTTTGTGTGTATTGTTGTCCAGGCAGATACAGGACTAAAATCTCACCTATAACCCTTGAGAACAGGTTTAAATAAATGGGTGAATTTCTGTCTTCCAAGGGAAAAATTATTCATAAAATAAGTAAACTGCCAGAATAGAAATTAACAGACTAGCAATGAACTGTAGGGGTAACTATGCATGTAAATTAAAGAAGAGTTTCATTGGTTTTCCAACACAAATAAAACTGCTGAACGTGAGGTGTGTTACTTGCTATTCAGAGCTGAATGAATAATTAAGAGAAAAAAAAGCAATGAATAATTTATTCAATGAATTTAGCTGTTGGGTTTTTTCCCTTTTTTTTTTTTTTTTTTTTGATACAGCCTAGTGATCACAACTTTCTTAAATGTATTCATTATGCAAATTCATTCAACTAATATTCATTTACATTCTTAAAAGATTGGATTTAATTATCCAAAGGGTATGTTGCTTATAATATTTGTGACTGGTCAAAAGAAGTCAGACATAATTGCTTATATCACCTGATTGGATAAATAGATAACCAATGTTAGTGAAAATATACAGCAGTATAATTGTCATGTATAACCCAGTACAAGTTTTGAAATACACCTTTTAAATACTTAGGCTGGGGTGTCAACCCTCAGACATTTGCTTTGAGGAAACAGACCCAAATGGAATTAATCTAAAACCTGACATGAAATGCAGTCCTCTAGCTCTAACTGTTTCTATGTACTTTCTGCTGAAATAATTTTCCAAGGAAATTAAACTTGTACATGTACCCGGTCAATTTACTAAGGAGCTGTTGCTGTCCACTCTTAGAAACATAACTCTCAGGTAGAGGGACCATAGATATGACCCAGGACAGCCTTTTCAATGTTTTAGTTACTCAAATCCCAATAAAATATGACCTTTAAGCCTGTTGCATACGACAAAAAGTACCTAACAGTTATAGTAGTGCCTGGAAAGGGCTGACAGAGAATATTTCTTGGAAATATTCTAACTTATCTGCCCGTGGTTTGCCTTCACAGCTGCCTCTGCTTATGTTTTCATCCGCGTGCCTCTCTCAAGCACAAATATGTTGCTATTTATGACTGACAATAACCAGCCTAAGTGACTACCCTATAAAGGTCTACTACATCCATTTGCTGGAATTTCCAGTTTGAGTAACATATCATTAATGAAATTTGTGCTCACATTTTGCTCATCTATTCCATATTTCTTTGTCCTCTACCATGTTATTTGGATGCTGCAGGCACTTCTCTGCTTTAATTTATGACAAAAAGTTGAGTAACACTGCTGATAATATTTCTTTTTGCTCCTTTGCAACTACACAGGATCAAGACACAGTACTATTAGTAACACTACATTTCAGATCTTTCCATGTAATTGAACCATGTTAGATAAAGAAACTAAAAAGACATTTCAGAGGGAACACAATATCCTGCTACGAACTCTTCTTCATACGGGCATTTCCACCTGTCTTTCATAATTAAGAGTTTACAATTTAATTATTTTATTTTTTCAGATGAGTACATTTGAAAACAATGGAAAATATCCAAAACTCACATACAGACAGAGCACAATTCTAGAAGCATTTGCTGTAAACATTACATTTTTAAAATGTCACATCAACAAAAGGCTTGAAGGAATCTAAAAAAGATGCTAGTGATGATTTTTCAACCACTTGTCTGCACATTCACCCCACGTTATAGGCACTGTAACTTAGCTTATTAATAAGAATGATTTTGCTTGGAGTGCGTAATTCAAAATTTAGTTAAGATCTAATTTTTATATATATGCATATGTATGTAAGTATGCTTTGATGTCTATACATCTATATGCGCATTTTAAACCTTGAGCTCTCTTGTTAATCAGGGTTTTCTCTTAACTAATAAATTATGAGTATAGAAATGTTTCTTTGGAAACTTTTTATCCAAGGTTTCTGCTCAGAGAACTGTTTCTGTCACAGGCAATGACAAAAATCTAAATAATTTTTTATCATGCAAGGTCCAAATTCTTATAGTAAACATATGATTTAGAAACCTGAGTTGTAGCTCTTATAAAAGGTTTCTTTTTTAGTGTCACAGTTCCCTGTGACAATTAACTCTATTACCTTTGGAAAATCCTATCAGAACATAACCCAAATATTCAAAATCCAATCCTAACTTCAAACCCAAGATATTCTAACAGGTATGAAATAAGGCAAAGTGGTTGACGTGTCTATCTCTGCATTGTGCAAAACTTCCACAGCAGGAAATGCACATAAATTAATTTTGTACTTCAAGATGTTCTAATAATCGAGTAATTGATATTTATTTTTTGTTAGGATCTGCTACCTTTTATATTTCTTCCTTAGAAAAAAGCATTATTTGTTTGTGGTATTGTCATAGTTTTTAGTTTAAAAATTTAACATTTTTAAAGCATAAAGAAGCACAAATTTTTTTAGGTTTCATAAAAACTAGTAATAGATCCTTTCATAATTCAAAACTCATACTAGTCTGCAATCTGGCCAAATCTCAAAAAACAAGTAACAACGTAATAAATTAAAACAAACAAACAAACAAACAGAATACCCCCAAAAAACAAAAATCAAAAACTGAAATACAAATCCACGGAAAAAAGTTACTGTAACTAATAAAACCTGCCAAATGATGAAGTGAGAAGCAAAATGTAGTTGATTTCCTGCAATATAGAGCATCGAGTTTTCTTGAATTTCAGTGGTCTAGGGAATTCGGAATTCTTAGCGCTGCATGTCATTTGCAGCTAAAAGGTGTTGTGAAGAAAGGCAAAGAATGCCACAGCTGAAAACTTCAGCTCATTTGAGCTGTTAAAGTCTCCTGATTTAAAGGCAAAAATGTAAATCTGAAGCAATACTTTTCTACTTTTCATAGATTCTTGCTTTGTCTGGGTTAACAAGTACGTTACCTGTTTAGTAACAACAGTTATGTTGTTACTATGTACTTATGTAGCTTTGTATGACATATCTACAGAGTTTTCTAAACTCTTTTCAGGAATCTGAGGTCAAATTGCCTATACATTTCTAGGAAAGGACCTGAAGGCAACATATCTGCCCAATATTAGCTGTGTGTCATAGATTCAATGGCTGGTAAAATCCACAGTATAAGAAAGCAGACACATGAGCCTGTCATTCAGATAGCTGAAGAACTTGTGTTAAATCCCAAATCTTCCCCATTAGTGTGCCCCATAGATTTGCTTTAGTACAATGCGTGTGAACTTGAAAATATGTACATGTCACTCATGGGGTCAACGTTGCTCTATTCATCTCTGCCAAATCAATAACTGTGACAAGCTGGCTTGTAAGTTCTCTGTTTAATTACTATCTATTTAGTTGTATATGATTTCCTATGTACAAACTTATCATAAATGCATAAGCTTGTTACTTAAAACCAGAAAAATACTGAGTTTTGAGTAAATAATGACACCAAAATCCCAGAACAGGACCTAACGCTGACCTTAAAAATTCAATGAGCCCAGAAGATTTTGCATGCCTGTTTGCCACAGACAGTACAAGATGAAAGAAATGGATTTAAAGCACATTAAAGTGCAAGGTTTTATGCTTTTCAGTTTTGATGATATTTTTAAATGATGCAGAGCAATAGAAGAATCAATAACATATGGGCTTACCTGAAAGACCCCTTGGCAACCATCCCCTTGTTTTTAGAGAAGTTTTTATGGAAATAAATGAGGATATGTTACAAATGTGCAGTTTACTATTTTAATACACAGTTTATGAGATTTATTATTTTGGTTTCCAGAAGTAGTTTGTAGGACATAAGGCATCATTACTTATTCAAAATGCATACCATTATTCACAATAAATTCAATAAAAGTAATAAAATACATAGTTTACTTTTTACACTTCAACAGCCTTTTCTGTCCTAAAAATAAATAGTTTAACAAGTAAGAAAGAATAATTTTGACTACACCAAAGTACTTCTGAAACAGGCCAGTTTAGGTTGTCTGAAGTTATAGTGAAAAACACATTAACTTCCAACAATACAATAATGTAACCTCATACTAATAGAGGAAATTTCATCCTAAAAGATATTATCAAGACTTAATAAGTATGTAATGTTGCTTGATTGAGAATTAACTCGACATCTCATGGAAAACACTGTCATTCAGTGAATGGGTCAGCAGGAAGCCAGAAAACTTCAGTTCTGTTGTGAGTTTTGCCAACAGCCACCTGCATGATTTTTAGCAAGTTACACTATTTCCTGTGGTTATTCCCTAATCCTTTGCATTTCTTATCTCCTTATAAGTTTCTTATTGCAGAGACTGGATATTGGGATGCTGCATACAGCAAGCAGTCAAATAGATGTGATTCAGCTTAGGCAGATCCACACACACCCTCCCCACAAAAAAAATCCCAAGTGTTGTGAAAAGCCAAGTAAGTTAACTTTTGTTGATTGTTTTGTTTTGTTTTCAAAATGTGTGATCAGTTTTTACTTTAGCTAGAGTTTCTCCACATTGCTACTGCTGTCTATAGGATGGAATCAACCTATTCTAAAAGCAAGTTTCTTATCTAAGAAGTTTAAAACCTAATAAAGGTTTAAAAATACTAGCTCGTGTAGCTCAGAAAAATATATTTCAACAGGTTATTTATATTATCGGCAATAAAATACTTTTTAATGTTATACTTTTGCAAAAAGGGCAAAATTCATAAGATCATTGACTCCTGAGAGAAAAATACTGTCTGGATATCCCTGTGAAGGAATTCTCCGAGGAGCAGGGCTTTTCTCTTTTAGGCATTCAAAACCAAGTATAAGGTGGTACAAATGTTTTGAATACATTCAAGGCACTTGACCATGAATGCCTCCCAGCTTATGAGGTTTTCAGGAGCTAAAGAAGTTTTTCACTAAAATTGTTATTACTTTGTGTTCTGTGTACCAGACAATTTCTTGGCAGTTTAAGAGCTGTATTTGACATGTAAGAAGAAAGGATAATGTATCTTGTGTCAGAAACAGTGTGGCCAGCAGGAAAAGGGAAGTGATTGTCCCACTGTACTCGGCACTGGTGAGGCCGCACCTCAAATCCTGTGTTCAGTTTTGGGCCACTTACTTCAAGAGGGACATAGAGGTTCTATAGTGTGTCCAGAGAAGGGCAATGAAGCTGGGGAAGGGTCTAGAGCACAAGTCTTCTGGGAAGCAGATGAGGAATTAGTCTGGAGAAGAGGAGACTCTGGGCAGATCTTATAACTCTCTACAGCTACTGGAAAGGAGGTTGTAGGCAGGTAGGTGTCGGTCTCTTCTCCCAGATAGCTAGCACCAGGACAAGAAGAAACAGCCTCAAGTTATGCCAAGTGAGGTTTAGATTGGATGTTAGGAACAATTTTTTCACTAAAATGGTGGTCAAGTATTGGAACAGGCTGCAGAAAGAGGTGATGTAATCACCGTCCCTAGAGGTGTTGAAAAAACACATAGATGTGATGCTTAGGGACATGTTTTAGTGACGGACTTGGCAGCCCTGGTTTAATGGTTAGACTTAATGATCTCAAAGATCTTTTTCAACCTAAATGATTCTATGATACTATGACTCTGTGATCTTTAGAGTAACACATATAATTTATACTCAATATAACTTTGTATTATGATCTTTTAACGAATATGTAACAGGCCAAATAGGGACAGTATGATGTGGTTGCCTGATACTCCAAAAATGTCTTCAGACTTGAAAGCTGTAAGGATGGTGTGCATCTATGTATCTTGGCTCTGCTTTTCCCCAAAAATTATTCTATACCACAGGAAAGTCTGGCTTGCTTCAAATGCATTGCTGCTGCCAGGGCCTGAGACATTCCATTTCTTAGTTTGAATGGCTACCTGAGATGTAAAATGTTTTTTTGAACTACAGAGGAAGAACTGCAAGGTAATTTCTAGCTCTTAAAAAAACTACAGTATATGGAAAACAAGCTAAAATGAATGAAAATCCCAGAGTACACACCGTAAAGAGGAGGAGAATGCTGCTGTTCTACCTGGATTATTATCAAAGTATTTAGTGGAGTGGGCAGATGACCCAACCAAACCAAAAGAAACCAACATAAAGCCAGCAACAATCAGAAACAGCTATTAGGTTCAGAAGAAGTAACCAGGTAGATGAAAGACAACAAAGATAGGAAGACTTCTCTTTTATTTAGTAATTATATCTTTTTTAGGTTTTGGCTTTTTACGGTTAGAAATTTTAGCTACAATACCATCTTTTGAGAAGAATTAAGAATTTTATTATCCAAATATTAGTCCAAAATTAATTCAGAAATTTGTAATAGAGTAATACTTTTAATTATTCCAATTAATGTAATCAATTCATTTAATGAATTCATTTGCTTATGTTCTGTAGGCAATATGGTATTTTCAGATTGAATTGGCATATATAGTGTATTTGCATTTATGTATAAGATCAGAGGAAAATGTTTCGGTTTTTTTCTGGGGATAAATGTTTAATTAATGTGTTTTAGAGATCAGTATATGAAGTGTAATCACCAGGACATTCAATGAATGTAAAAAGAAATTATGAAAGAGACAGAAACTTGAAGAGGAGAAGTTGCAACAGGAATGCCTAGAGCTCTGCCTAGGGATGAGTTACTAGCTGACTGAGATCAGGTTTTGTAGGTTGACCAATGTGTGTGACACTGTTGTAATTTTCTGATCATGAAGAAGTGATGACACCTTCTTCAAATAACTAGAAGAAACCTCACTTTTGCAGGCCTGGGTCTTCGTGGGGGATGGCAGCCACCCCAATATCTGCAGAAGGGACAACACAGTAGGGCACAAGCATCCAGGAGATTTCTGGAGTACGCTGTTGGCAACTTCTTAACACAAGTGATTGAGGGGCCAGCTAGTAGAGGTGCTCTTCTGGACCTCATATTTACAAAGCAAGGAATGACTCATTAGCAATATGAAGGTCAAGGGTGGCTTTGGTTGCAGTGACCATGTGATGGTCCTGTTCAGGATCCTGCAAGGAGAGAGCAAGGTTAATGAAGGACCACCACCCTGGTCTTCAGAAGAGCAGGCTTTGGCCTGTTTCAGATCTGCTTGAAGAATCACATGATATATGGCCCTGGACAGAAGAGGGGTTCAAGAGAACAGTTTGATATTCAAACTCAGGAGTGATCCATCTTGATGAACTCAAAATCAAACAAAAGCATAAGGAAGCCTGAATGGATGAACAAGGAGCTCCTGATAAATCTCAGACGTAAAAAGGAAGTATACAAGAAATTGAAGCAGGACAGTTCAGCTGGTATGAATGTAGAGATGCTACCTAAGCATGCAGAGATTGCATTAGGAAAGACAAAGCCCACCTGCAGCTGAATCAAACAAGCCATGTGAAGGGCATTTACACATACATTGGCAGCAAAAAGCAAACTTGGGGAAAACATGGGCCCAGTCCCAAATGGGGCACACAACCTGGAAACAAAAGGCATGGAAAAGGCTAAGGTACTTCAAGACTTCTTCACTTTGGCTTTACCGATAAGATTTGCTTATTTGTAAGGTTGACCATGAGCCATCGAAGTGTCCTGGAATAAAGGACAATTACAACATCCTGGGCTGCATTAGGAATACTGTCAGCAGGTCAAGGGAGGTGATACCCTCTATTCACCCCAGTTCTGGGCTTCTCAGTACAGAAGAGATATTGATCCAACAAAGGGCCACACAGATGGCTAAGGTACTGGTGTACATTGTAGCTGGAGTCCAAATCAGTTAGCCTCATACAGGGCACCAATTGCCACAGCACAAGCAAGATAGCAAGCTGCAACAAGGCTTTTACCATCCATGAGATTCTACTGTCCATGCTGTTTCTCCTTCCTCCAGAGGCCAGACTACACTACACCTCCTCCACCCAACCTCTTCTCTTACACTCCTCAGAGCTATTTAACTACTTAACAGAAACACGCTACAGCTGCACATCATCCATGTCAATCAGCCCACTGCCTTCATTCCTCTACAGGTGCACTTCACATAGGAAGAAAGGCTGGGAGAGGTGGGGATGCTCAGCGTGGAGAAGAGATGGCTCTGGGGGGGTCTTATTAATGTGTATAAATACTAGATGTGAGTAGTAAAGAAGACATAACTAGGCTTTTCTCAGGGATGCCCACTGACTGTACAAAAGGCTATGGGCACAAACTGAGGTTCCCTCTGAGAAACACTTTTTTTACTGTGGTGGCATCCAAACACTGGAAAAGATTTCCCAGGGAAGTTGTGAGGTCTCCCTCCTTGGAGATATTTAAAACCCATGTGGGGATAGTCCTGAGCAACCTGCTGTAGCTAAATCTGCTCGAGCCGGGTGTTTGGACTAAATGATGTGTAGAGGTGTCTTCCAACCTCAATCATCCTGTGATTCTGTGATATACATTGAAAACACATGAAATAACTAAACTTTAGGATGTTTTATGGACATCCTTAGTTGTTAGAAAGGTGGATATAAGTAGTCCATAGAAAATAGCTATATCAATAAAACTTGAAAATAAAATAAAACATAAATTACTACATAAAATAAGAAACTGTTCTAGGAATCCATTTGGTATTTCAAGTTAAATAAGTGACAGAAAAGAACTTTTGATTAAGCATTGCTCCTTATCCTATCAGGCAACAAATTACCATTTTAATAATAAAGTACAGTATCAAAGTGTGGCATGATGTAATATAGTAAAACAGGGTGGTGATTTACATTATATTCTCTTTCTACCTCTTCCCTGATGATAGATTAAGCCAAAAATTTGCATTACTTGAGCAACAGGTAACATCTGGACAACACCTGCAAAATGCTGGTATGGATATATAGCACAACTTCCCAAATACAGTGAGCTTTTCCGTAATAAATAAATTAACAAGTCATTTACAACTTGGAAAATAACATTATTGTAAATAAAATTTATTGGTTATTTTAAAGACAGACATTCTGCATTTTTTATTTCCTACCAGATTTGAATTTTATGCATAAATTTTAAAAGGTTGGGATCATAGATTGGAAATGTACCACCTGCTAATACCTTTTGGCAAATAATGTCAAAAGGAAACAATTACCTTCCTTTTCTAACAGAAACCACATTTATAAACAAAGAAATATGAAATAATTTCTTAAAAATTGGACTCTGTTACGATATTGCACAAATGTCTGGTTAGTTATGCAATATACTTAAGTTTGTTCAGGATATGTTTTAGTACTCAGTGCTCCTATTAAACTTCCTAGTCTCTTTGGCAGTAGTCTTTCTCATTTATTTTTTGTACTGCAGTAGCTTCTACATCTCTCATACACTCTTCTTTAAGCTGTCAGCTATACCTATGATGGACAGTTTAGTCTAGTGGATAGGACATGGGAATGTGCCTAAAACTTCTGGTCTGGGTTTTTGGCAGCTAAATATGGGTTTATGGGTCTGTGTGCAAAAGGGAGTGGAGGGGTACATTCCCAAGGAATTTTCTATTAATTGATCAAGCTGAGTTCATCGTGATTGCTAAACTTCTGTGGCTACATAGCTGTAGGGCACCTCATGTAGTAACAAACTATAATAATAGTATAACAGGCCTTGCATAACCAGTGATAAGGTATCCTATAATGGATCTGTGATTAAGGGTTGGGCAATGATGTCCAATGTATGTTGCAAGCTGTATACAGTCTTAAAGAGAAAAAAATTGACAGACACAAGCCCTGTAAAAGGGTGTGGTTTATATTTATTAAAGGTGCAAACATGGATGGTGGGGGGAGGGCGAAGGTTGAGTATTTTAAGTTTTCCATTGAAACTAGGGAGTGAACAACCCCTTAGAAAATAAGTTTGCTTATAGAAATTCTGTAAGGACTTGAGAATCTAAACTTAATACTTATTTCTTTCAAATTCAATATATGCCTTGGCAAATTCCTTCAGGAAAGTAGAACTACTAATCAAGGAGAACTAGAAAGGGCCTTATCCTGACTGCAGTCGACGGGATGCACTATATATTCCTGTGACCACCCAACCCACTGGTCACAGAAATAAAGCCTTGTCAAGATCTTGTAGTGTCAGCTGAAGGTGTTACCATCACCCAGACACATTCCTCTGGAAAAATAGTGTTTGAGTGCTTTGTAGTTTGCTTTAGGTAAAATCAGACATGTTGCCTCAGGTTATAAGTTGAACTTGTCAAGCTGCCTCAGCAGACTGAGTGACATTCAAACAGTTCTCACACCAGTTTTTACCATACCATCCATTTTCCTCGCAGTATCACCCTCAGCAGTTTTACCAGGCTTATTAGAAAGCAAAAGGTCCTTGATCTTTGAAGTTACAATTTTTACCTCTCTTTGCTTCTTTCCTTCAGGTTGAACTTGAGGAAATGCCTTCTCTGGGACAGAAGCTTAATTTTCACATAACTTAATGCCAACATTGAGTAAGCAGTTGGCAACACCACTTAGTAACAGCTAACAGCTTTACAAATTCTGGATTGGGTAGAAATGGAATAAGTACCTGATAATACTTCTATTTGGAATATGCTTATAATGACAAATGATGTTGGAGCTACCCAGAACTACAGGGCAGACAGCCTGTGAGATTTCTTTTCAAAACACCAACACAAATTGACAGCAGTGCTCCTGATTGATACGGCTTTCACAAGGATACCTGACCCAGGTGTTCCTCATCCATGTCATGTACAAAATAGCAATGGTCTGACTGACTGGGTAATACAGTACAAGAAAAGGATGAAAACATATTTCAGGGAGTATTAAAGAACTCCTAACTTATTTGTCTCCAAAGCAATAGTATTATCCTTAATATTGATCCTCCTTTCCCTATGGGAAACTGTAATTTCTTTCCCCGACCATTTTCTTTCTGTTGCAAAGTTAATGTCCTTTGGGGGAGGCAACTTGACAAGGCAATCAAATACAGAATATAGATACTAAGCATTATTATTATAGGTTGTTTTATAGTATATGCATATCTCTTTTCTATAAAACACCTGTCTGCATGGAATAGTTGTAATACGAATCAGTAGATGGCTGTTGATATGGAGTTGATATGAGACTGAGCAAGAAAGGAGTATTTAAACCAGGTATAGGTGTAAGAAGATACCAGTGAATTACACAGTAGTTTTCAGGTTTTGGTTGTGTGCTATGAATAAGTTTGGCAACATAAAAGACATTAATTTACTTAACTTTTTACTGAATAAGACTTTCAGTCTGATACAGAGCTGATTTCAAATCGGGTTCATACATATATTTAGTAGAAGCACTATGTAGCTTTTCTGTATATTTCTATACATTCTATATATTCCTACTCTACAATACTTTTCAGGAGCTAGTGATGTCAACAGAAGTATTTCCATTGCCATCATTAGAGTTAGCTTCCAAATTGCATGTGCAGTTCTAAAGACATAAACAGATATAATCCTTTTCAGAATGGAGAAAGAATAGAAATGTTAAGTAAAATGAAATTTATAAGCATTTATTTTCCCATATCTGGTAAAATATTTTTTTTATATATATTTGTATTTGTATACTTTCAATGCAATTAACTTTTTACAAGATCAAACATGATTACACAGAAGATATTAATAAATCTTATTGCTATCTTAAAACATTCCATTAAACTAGTAATTTTTACTGAAAGCAACAGATTTTGTCAGAGCACTGACATTCAAAGGATCTCATTATTATTGTGCCTTTCTAACTATCAGAAAAGGATTTTCCTGTGATCAAAAGAAAATTCATAATTTTCTGTATACTATAAGATTTGCCTGTTACCTTATCTTAAATCTTACATCTGAAGGTTGATTCACATATCTTACTTATTTCTTTTCTTCTATTAGAATTTTTCTCCTAAATATAAATAACAAAGTAATGGATTCTAGAATATATAATCCATGCACTTTAAAATTCCATACCAAAGTACAGGCATTCCAGACCATCTTGAAGTTATATGTCTGGCTTTGAACCTATCTGTAAAAGAAAACAAAAACATACAAGGAAGTGAAATAGGTATTTTTTTCCTTATTTCAAAAGAAAATTAATGTGGTGGTCTCTGTCTATTTAAGACTGCCCTACTCAGACCTTATAGCAAAACCAAACAACAAAAAAAAAACCCCAAAAAAAAAGCCCCAAACACTATTTTTGGCTTTGGCTTGTACCTCTGTTTTCTCAACTTCATGAATACAAATGTGTTCACACAATCAAATTAGGAAAGTTAAAAACTGTGCAAATGCACAAACCCTGCCTTTCTTTCCTAATATGAATGGGTTTGTTTTGTTTTATTTTCCTAGGATTTACTATTGGCAGTTGACATTTTTAAATTGCATGTAAATATTGACTTTGATATTAATGGTTCTGTTTAAGTGTGTTCGTACTATTTTCTTTAGTACTTTGTCCCCAGTATATAACTAGTTAACATACTCACAAAGAATAAATAATTCAACAGTTGAAGTAGCTTAGACAGATGTCAGCTAGGTTTGTAATCTGGGTAAGGTAAACTCAGCTTTGAGGCATGTAAAACCAGAGTCTGAAATGTTGTTAATTTACTAAAAAATATTTATTTCATGAAGGTTTTCCAGCAGTCGCTAAAATGCAACAAAAGCTAAGAGGAAAAGGTCTCATTCATACAGTACTCCCAGTATGATTCTGTCAACATTCAGAAGTTACACAGGTGTTCCTGCAGACTTCAGATCCATGAATGGTTTATGCACAATATCTAATTTGTGTGCTTTGTGTCCTCTGACCTGGTGTAAATTCCCACCCAAGCCAGTAAAACTGAATATAAACCACATGATTTTAAATAACATGATTTACCCACACCTCTTTTGCTTCTATGTGTACAGGAGGCATTTCTACCCAAGATGGATGCTCCAATCCATGAGTTATTCTCAAAGTTAGACTCTTCATAATGTTACAAAGATATTGTTGAATTTTTCCTTATGGATATCTTTTTAACAAAATCTTTCTTCCTCTGAGCCACATTTCTTTTATTCTTGTGTGATGGGTATCTCCTATTTTACATAAAAACAGAGGACTCAGCTATTAATCTGACTTCTTTCAGAACATGACACGTAGGAGGAAAGAGAAAGACAAGAAGAGAAAGAAAATGGAGGAGAGAGAAAGGAAGAGAGATGGTGGGGGTGGGAGAGGACCTCATCGCCAGTTGGTGTCCAGTTCTCATCTAAATGAGAAAGCCATGTGGCAGCAGGCACCCTTCTCTATAAACCTCTAACGAGAACTAACTCAGCAGGGGCACAGCCAGCACATTGAGAATACACCAGCAAGATAGTTCTAACAAAATGCAGTGCTGGCTACTGTTCTTAGGAATTATTGGAAAGGATGAGACTGTGGCTTGCCTTTATACACTAACTTTGTCATCAGAAAGTGGCAAACCCACAGTTCCTTTGGCAAAAGGAAGTTAAAACACAACTCTTCATCTTCCAAGGTAGATGCTATGTTCCCTAAAGCATTCTCTAGAACTAGCCAAAATTTCTGGTGGTTGGTTCACTATCACAGGTCTTGTGACTTTGAACCTCAGCAGACAGGGAAGGAACCACGCTCATTTTTCCCCACTCACTGGATGAGTTATCTAACTACTTTCTTTGACACTGAGCATGTACCTTTGTACTGGATATTTGCACACTTCCAGTCAATATCAGAATTAAATCTTTTGTAATTTTATTAAAATGGGCTTTTTTACATCAAATATGTTCTGCTGTACATGCCTTCCTCCTCCTTCCTTCCTTCCTTCCTTCCTTCCTTCCTTCCTTCCTTCTTTCCTTCCTTCCTTCCTTCCTTCCTTCCTTCTTTCCCTTCACATGCACCCCCAAAAAAAGCCACTCAAACAAAATAAACCCCAACCCTGCTCAGAATACCTTCTACAACTTGCTTAAATAAGCATTTAGTTGTTGATACAACCAGCTAGTTGATGATTGACACTCTAAGTCTACGCTGTTAACAGTCTGTTATCGTATGCATTGTAACCAATTAGTGTCAAGCCCTGTTTGCCCTAGATTAATTTTCCAATATCTGGAGTTCAGAATCAGTTTTTCCTGAAATTAATAAGACCACTCTGAGTACTATAAACATGTTATAGCTTTGAAACTAAAAGCTCTTGCAAGTAAATTATGTTTATTTTTTTCCTTTTTTTTTCATGATTTAAGTATGAATTAAGTAACACCTGACTTAGTTTGTATGAGCTAAAATTTGAAAAACTAGTTCAAGGGTCAAGGCGAAGATGAGAAATCATAATATAATATCTTAAAGTGAGTAATTAATTAAAACCCTATATGAATGTCACTTCTTATTTTAAATTTCAATTAAAAAGATATAGGAAAATCCTGGCTTAAAACATAGCATTTTTCTACAGATATCAACTTATTTGCTAGAAAAGTTTTTCAAACTTTTATTACTTTGGAATTTTGAGGATAAAAACATTGTCAGCAGTTCATAAATGAAAAGTATATGATGAAAGTCAGTAATGGTTATGTCCACCCTCATTATTCTAACTACTTTGAAATCAGTGATTTTATAATTAGTTTCAGATAAGCAGTTTAAGTGATGATTACACACCATTAATGAATGCCCAGTTCTTAAATGTAGAAAAATCTCTATATTGCAACAACTATGAATTTTTAAGAACACATTTTTTGTTTGGTTGGTTCATTTTTAATTGAAAAAGCTCATTTATCAAACCAAACAAATTTGGTTTTGGAGAAAAAAAATGTAGGGAAAATGTGTGTTTCAGCCTTTGGGAATGCTTTTTGGGTGTTTCACCCCTTTGAGGACAGTTTGGAACAGCCTAGACGAATGAAATTCAAATTCTTTTTTCCATCATGTGCAAAAGAGGCATTTGAATCTGTTTTTCTATTATGCCACATAAGAAAAGGAAACTAATGATTATTGCAGGATAAGGATGTATTTGACCATTTATGACTATAGTCATAAATGAAGAGAACATATTAAATAGTTAGATAGGTAAGTGTAATGTGTTTGTGTGTGTGTGCATATATATTATATATATTTATACATCTACATATCTTTATAATGTATATACATAGAAAATAAAATTAGGGCTTGGTTTCAATACAAAGTAAATAAAATGCTAGCTTTTTTAAAAACACCACCACCCCATCCCCCGACCCCCACCCTGCCAAATGCAATTGTTGCTTCTGGCCAGCTGTACATTGCAATTGTTTTCTAAAGATAGGATGGTCACCATAGTGTCATGCCTAAGGATGCTACTGATTGTAATACCCATGGCTATTATTTTAACATCATTACATCATCATTATTATTTTAAGATTAGCATAACATTATTATATAGCACAGTACGTATTAATAACAATGGAACATAATGGTTTGTAATTCTATATGCATGGTTCAGGTCTGGCCTCAGCCAATCTTAGTCAACAAAGAGTGTGAAGAATTTGAACAGGTAACAGGAGAGATAACGATTTTGTGAAAGACAGACAGGAAAAGAGAAGAATAGTTGAGGATCAAGCTGGATGCCTACATGTGATTGAAGATGTGTCACTGAGTACCACTCCAAGCCTTTCTCATTGATGAACCAGAACTACATTTTAAAAAGGGCCTGGTGTGTATTTGAACTGTTGAACATATTTCATATTGCTATACCTTAGGCATGTCCCCTCCTCCCAGGAAAAAAAAAAAAAAAAAAAAAAGAAATAAAGAAACATAGGAGTCAGGTAAGTTCATCAGTGGAGTTTGATGAGATTTAGCCATCATGAGATTTTCATATGTCTTCAGATATCATTTTTATGCTTACAGTCCTGTAATCAAAACATTTTCAAAATTCAGTGAAGTACATTTCAAATGTAGCATGCTTGAGAGTATCTAGCAGCAGCTACTGGATCATAAGTATATAGGTAAACCTGTGACATATTATAGTCACTATATATTTAGTCTTTATACAGAGGCATTATCAAATAACCCAATAACAAATAAAATTATTAAAATAATTATAAAATTATCTACCTACTGTTCAGGCACCATGTCAGCACAAAGTGTGCATATAACATATCTACTTTAAGTTAAAATCAAGTCACCTTTACTATATTCCAGATATATTTAAAAATATTTTCACATTTTGTATGCTAACTTAGTTTAATTTTCTCTACTTAAATTGATACTTAATTATCCAATTCTGTGTTAAAAGCTTGAACTAAAAATAAATGAAAATACTATAGTCTTCCAGATGGAAGATGAGTAAGAAATTATTTCCACAACCTTTAAGAACAGTTAATTCCCACATTCCTGTTAGCTTTGTGTGGCATTAACATTTCATGGGTTTAACTTTCCAACACAAACATTTTCGATCAGATAATTTGTATCAGCAACAACACTTGTAAGCAGCAGTGTAACTGAAAAAAAAAATGTTAAAAAAAAAATCTTTAAAAATGTTGAATAATTTTAGGCTTTTTTTTGGGGGGGGGTGGAGTTTAAGGATTTACTCAATGCTGACACTGATCCAATTCTCATTTGTAAATGTCGTTGCCATGATTAATTGATAGTCATAACCTACCGCAGGGAAGCATATAATTTTAAATGGAAGTGTCTTAGATAGAGACCAATTAGTACCATGGCAAATGGCGAGCAATTTCAACATCAAATGTCATTCGGGGTCTTGTTATGCTGCTGCCTTTTTTTCTTTTTCTTTTTCTTCCCTCCACCCACACCCTGCCCCAATTCATATCATTTAGTTGTACAAACCAGCATGATTTCAATGACTTCTATATCATCAGAAAAACACTAAAAAATTAAATCCTTTAAGTACATGAAATAACACCAAAGATGAACAAGAAGCAGCCCTCTAAGGGAGTCATCAAGACTCTAAGTCAGCAGACCTCTAAGGTCTGCAGGGCTGGCTGTGGATGTAGCCACACAAATGTGGGTGCAAACACATGCAATACTCAGCAAGTGACCCCTGGGGCCAGCGCCATGCTGACCGTGTAGCAGTGGGCACACAAGGGTGACAGCAGGCAAAGAGCTTGTGCTCCACATAGACCCAGCCTGCAGTTTCTCAGCTTTTGCTCTCAGGGTTTGGGATGCGGCATGCCAGGCAATGGGGTGTGTGGTAGGTCTCAAGGAAAAACACACACCCCCCAAGCAAAAACTGTCCCAGATATTTTTTTGTTTCCTTTGGGCTGTCGTGAGCTCTTCTGTGTTTTCTACGCTGTCCCACTGGGGACAGTGTAGTACAGAATCCATCAGTGTGGTTCCACTTGCAGGATTAGTGCCCTACCTTATAAATGTAAATTGGTAATGGTTATTTACTTACAAATAGGCATTTAACTGACATTACGGCAAACACTATGCAAGTGTTTATTAAAAATAAATTAATTAAAATAGATTGTATGATGTATAAAATAAATACATTTTAGATTGTATTTAATGGCTGATTTAATAAAGTACATATTTCTGCTTACTCTGTTCAACATATATTACCTGTCTAAATACAGGATTTACTAGACTGGCCGAGGATAGATGAAGGATTATCAAGGTATTGCCTTTTATGTATTGGCTGATTCTGGATCCTGTCCTTGTGAAACACAATTCACAAGGGATTTGGGGACATGTAGAGAATGTAACATACTTTTTAAACCTGTCTGATTTTTATATAACAGACGGATATATTTAAAAATATGCACATAAGAAAAGGAGGAAATAGTTTATTATAAATATTTTCCTGTCTCCTCTTTTATTCCTTGCTTTTTCTAAATGCTTAAGGCTAAAATTTGTATCAGAAGTGTGAGAACATTTGCAGTGGGCCAAAGTGGCACACTTAAAATTGGAGGACAGGCAGACAGTAGAAACAAACTAATGCACCAATAAGCATACTTTGCTTGTACTAAAATCATTATGTATATTGAGGCTCAAAATCTAGCTTTACTGGCATTTCTTTTAACATCTGTGTTCCTCTTAGTCTGTTACAAGCTGTCTGGTGTTTGCATGTGTTAGAACTTCAAGATAAACCTTTGGTCATTTCCCACCTGACAGCATAATTGGAGAACTTAACCCCCAAATTTTCCTTTAGATCATTTCACTTTAGCATTTGTGGATTAGATGGGGAGGGGTTTTGAGGGAGGAGGGACAGATGGATGAAATTACACAAACCATAATATATTTTTATTTTTTTTTATCTCAGCTAAATACAGTTTGTAAAATGAATACTGTTTGTATAGGACTCCTTAGCTTGGTATTTTATATAAATCAATCAAGTGTTTGCTAATTTAAGGTAAAAATCTTACATCACTGGAAAACTGTCCCTATTAACACTCTGAGCATTCTTAGGTCAGTCCCACTGCTCTCCTCCACTTTCAAGGGGAGGTCTTCCAGTGTGTGACCGACTGGCTGTCAGGTCATATATACAGGAAAACACTGAGTCTTCATTAATATTTTCTCCAAGGATTATTTTAGGAAGAAGGCCATCTAATACCAGTGTCAGAATTTTAAAATTGTTTTCATTTTATCTCTCAACATCATTTATGACTGGCACTCACCCCTGAAAACTTCCCTCTTATGTCCAAAGCCAGCATTTCTCAGGTCATTTGATCTCATAGACAGTCCTAATCAGATAAGCTCCTTAACTGTCATGGCATGTGGGGTTAGTCTGATTACAGAAGATAGGTCATTCTCTGTATAGTGTTTGGTTTCCATGTTAAGTGTTTGTAGAGGCAGCATGGATTTGCCAGTGTTCCCTGGAAATAAAAAATAGAAGTGCAAACCCTTAAGCCTTCTTTCCCATCATATTCTTTGAATATTCAAAGAATACATTGACAAGCCAGTGCACATAAGCTACTGATACAGTGTTTGTTATTTATGGAGTCAGTTACTTTTCTAGTCCTATTTCTTCCCCAAAAACATACCTGTCTTTCACCTCCAGATACTATCTTCCATCTTCATTATGCTCTTTCTCTGTGAGTTCAGTTGGTTTTGTGTGGTTTGGGGTGTTTCTTGTTTCACTGTTTTTTGGTGGGGTTTTGTTTTTTCTGTGTGGTTTTTTTGTTGTTTGTTTGTTGTTTGTTTGTTGTTTTTTTTTTGCTTTCCCCAAACTATGGTGGTGAAGTTTGTTTATTTCAGTAAGGAAATTGATGTGTATCAGAAAGTAAGCTCAAGATACTAATTTAAAATTAAAGCCATTTTTTTCCCTATAGGTCTCACCCCCATCAGGCAGTGGAGAAATGATTCAGTATAATGATCTGGGCTAGGCAAAACCAGCTGACATTTCAATGCCCTTCATTTGCTAATACAAAATAACTTCTAAAAACAGTCACTGGTATAAAAATGAAATATATGGTTAGCTTCATTAGGATTAATTAAACAGTTTTTTAGAAACACTTTTAACTCATGATTTCAGTATCTGGATATTGGATAACAAACACTTTGCCATACTCTACCATGATACCCTAATTAGTCCGACATTTACATTAGTTTTCCAGCAGTGAATAATGAAACATCTCAGAAACGGAAGTTACACCATGTAACTTGGCTGTAAGAAAGTGTTGCAATCCCGTATATGGTTTTGTGTTTCTTGTGATATAGCAATACTTTAAAATTTATAGCCCCTATTTCAAATGAACAGCACCCCCTAACAAGCCATTTGTTACTTTTACCTACATATGGAACCTTTTCACTGGCATTGGTTCAAATGCCCTGTGTCCATCCGACTTTCATAAAATCACAAGGTGTCAAAAAGGAATGTTTATAAACTAATTTGCATTACTTATGATTTGTGACTGTGCAAAGGAGAACTCAGCCATATTTAGTGTGGGGGAGTAGAATGGAGAAAACTAGGAGTAGGCGTTATTATTGGCTCAATTCCACACATGCCAAATGTGAATACTTATGTTCTTCCCACAAAACATTAATTTCTTCACATAACTGCAGACTTTACTCTTTTACCATGTTCCAGATAGCAGACAGCTCTTGTTTTTCACTTATGTTTTCCTCTTAACAACAGTCATTAATTTACTGATATGCTGTCTATCAGAACCACATCATCTTGATTAGAGCTGTTATCCTAATCAAAAGGCTGATAATTAAGACTATCCATCTGTAGAGTTCCAAGTGCTAAGATGAGCTGAAGATCCTAATTAAGATTATTTAGGTGTTACTTAAATGCCATCATTTGATTCATCTAATCATACCAGCAGGTACATTAGATTTGCATTAATGTTCTGCTGAAGCCAGCAGCTCTTTAAACAGATCAAAAATGTAGATTACAGGCACCACTTCCAAACATCTTTATATCAATATAACACTGAGACAATGCATTAAAGTAAATGGAATATTGGAAGAAAGAAGCAATTTCAGTGTTTCTCAGTCTGCTTTATGATAATCAGCAGAGTATTTAAAATAAGTAGTTTATTTATTTTGTGTGTTATAGCAGCTCCATATTTAAGTTTTCACTTTTGCTTCGAATAAAGACTGTATGGATGACTTTCAATTTAACGTGTATTTTTCTAGCTTAAATGAAATGGTACACTGTGTGGGAGTTCATTAGTTCCTGCTGATAAATTATTAGATAGCTAGTTTGTGAATAAGTTATTGGAGAATTCATAATTATTTTATAATAAGGAATCTATTTGCAGTTGAAATTCTCAAAGATTCATGATTTTCTGTTTAAAAAGGAGCTGCATTAAGCTGCTTTTCTTTTTTTCTTTTTTTCTTTTTATTTCTTTTTTTCTTTTTATTTTCTTTTCTTTTCTTTTTCTTTTTTCCCAATCCAGACGGTGAACCTAATTTTATCACGTTTTTAGTCTTTAACCTGGAGATTGTTCAGTTTGTAGGAAGGAGATCAGTTAGTTCTGTTGTTATCAATGTTAAGTCAGTACAATCAAAATCTTCATGCAGGTATGCTTTTTTGCCTGAAGATATGAGAGACAATTAATACACCATTAAGCTAAAGCCCATACATACGTTTTATGAGAGATCCTACCTCAAAAAGCAAGGTAGGTGGTTCACACAGATAATGGGTTGGACATCGAAAGAGTCCATGACTGTGCTTCAGAGACAGATCAGCCCCCTAGGAGGACATTATGTAACTGTTTTAAATAAATACAAACATTATTAAATCTATTCAAATATGTGTTTAATCTAAGATTCTGTTGTGTATCAGCAATACACGTGTAAATAAATCAATTGTCAAAGTAGTGAGAGACCTAAGTTCAAAGCACACTTCAATAATGAGACATTAACTGCATAAATGGACTGTAAAGATATCTGGAGTGACAGGCTTAGTGCTGCGGTCATCATTAGAAGGTCCAGTTGTCCAGTGGATATTAGCAGTAACCTTCAGGGGTTCATACCAAGATCAATTGTATTTAAGTTCCTAATTAAGGACATAGATGATGGGCTAGGGAGGAGTAGAACTGCTGTTCTGAGGGCAACAGGCTGGAGAAATGGGCTGATGGGAACCCATGAAGTTCAGTCAAGGAAACTGCAAAATCCTGCACCTGGGATGGGAAACTCCAAGCTGATTGACCAGATAGCACTTCTGCAGAAAAGACCTTGTTGTTCTGATGGACAAGGTGAATATGAGGCAGTAGTGTGCCCTTGTGGCAAAGAAGACCATGACATGGCTGTTTCAGCATGTGTTGCCCACAGGCTGAGGGAGCTGATTCATTCCCTCTTTTCAGCATTCGTGAGACCACATTTGGAGTGCTGTACCTGATCCGAGGCTCTGCAGTACAACAAAGATGTGGACATATTGGAGTCCAATAGAGGGTCACCAAGGTGACTAGTGAGGTCTGGAGTATATGATGTATGAGCAGAGACTGAGGAAGTGGAGTTTGTTCACCCATAGTAGGGTAGGGGAAACAGACACCTTTCTGTTGTCTTCAGCTACCTAATGGAAGGGTGTAGGTGGAGCCAGGCTCTCTTGGAGGTTCATTCTGCTTGGAGGAAAGGCAATGGATACAAGGAAACTCCAGTCAGACACTACAAAAACATTTTGCACTGTGAATGTTACCAAACACTTAATCCTTGGGTAAATTAGGAATTTAACTGAACAAGACCCTGATCTGAGCTATAGCCTCTTTGAGCAGAAATTCACTGATACAGTCCATAAGCCACATCTCTTTTAAGAACTATAGGATGAGTTGATCTCTGGAGATGATTCATTTGGTATAGAAGTTGTCTAGGCTTAGACGACTTTCTTTTAGATGACCGAAGTGAAAAGGATCCCATCCTTTTAGTCTTATTCTGTTTCTCAGAGTCATCTTGCTCTAGCAGGGTTTGTTTTAGAGGATTAAAAGTTCCTCTACACAGGAACTGCTCTCCAGTCCAAGTACTTAAGGATGGGCTTAACACAGTCACATTGCTGCATCTCCTTTAAAGGAACATTAGCCTGAAGATAAATTGGACTTCACCACCTAGTCCTGAAAAGCATCTGAGATTCCAGTGCTCTTTAAGAATAATGTGTTATTGGCAATGTAAAATGCTGTCCAATTCACAGAATACAGACCCAGTTTTTACACATGAAAACCATCCGATGACTATAGTTTGTGGGAAACATGCTTAACATTAAGCTACAAAAGTGAACAATCAGTGCATGACTTTTATATACGTTAAGGTTCTTTTAGGAAAAATTTCACTCAAGAATAACGTGTCTTGAAGACAAGAAGGAAGAGGAGTATGAGTGGGATGTCTAAGGAGAGGGGGTTAAGGTAATGTGGGAATCTTAACTATACATTTTCTTACTTTGAAATGCTAATGTTGCCTTTAATTCTGAAGTTCCTATTTCTATATTTTTCACAACTCTTGATGTTTTTGTGAATTTTGCTTGCAAGCTTCTGATGCTGTTCTTAATTTTATGTTAATAGATTTTATTATCTAAGACATACCCAGCACCCAATAGATGATGAAAGGAAATTTTCAAAGAAATTATAGCAATTACATCAAAAGAACAAAGATATTACAGTGTATTTTAGTGGTTACATTTAAAAAGTGAATAATCTTTAAAAAAATCCCATTTTCATATGCTGTTTTATTTGCATATAAACAGACATATTCACACTAAATTTGCATAGAAATAGATGCATTCAAAACATCTTTACAGCAATCATGGAATCACAGAAGTTACAGATGTAACAGAGTTATTAGTTCTGATTATTTAAACTGGGCATCTATTTTTCTGAGAGTGATTTTTGGGACAGTTAATGATTTTACACATCATTTTTGCACCTGCAGACCCAGACAATAGATTTAAATATTTAATTTAGGTTCTGCCCACACAGCAGGCAGTTGATGCCCAAGTTTTTCAGACTCCTCTCAGGTTAGGAAAGAATTTCTAGAGTATTCAATTTAAATGATCTATGTGCTTAATTTTAGAGTCTCTGAATATTGGGAACAATTGGCAATCAGCACTGATTTAAAGTATCCCTTAGAGTTTCAAGTCTTGCCTTACACCCAAGAAAAGGTATTCCATATCAGAAGATACTTCCAAAGGTTTTGCTTTAAATATTGCAGCAGTAGTATCAGAAACACTATACTGCAGCTGCTTAAAGGGTTACTCATGCTTAAAGCTAAGACAATTATGGTTGCATAGAATACTTCACAGCATACAACTGTTTTCTAAATGTATAGTGTTTAGACATGTTAATGATGTGTATATATTAAAATTATATCATTGGTTGTCATTTGCTTTAAATGAGAGCTCTGTAAAGAAATGGGTAACATGAGGGTGATTTCCAAACTAAAGAGAGTCTTAGGTACTGAATCATCAGGTATATAATATCATAACTTGTCTTTCTAGTGTTATTTTTATGGGTGGATTGCATATACATTTATTTTTTTTTTTCATACCTGGACTGAAAACAGCTTACTTATTACTAGCTAGCTGAACATTTTATCAATCTTCTTTTCAACTAAAAAGGCAATAAATTCTGGGATTAGCAAACCAAACTATGAAGGAAAATACTTTTTCCCCTGTAAGTTCTTAATAAAGTCTTTGCTAATTAATAAGTTTTATAAATTGATGAAGGTCTTTCTTTCTAAATAGTAATGATCTTGTCCAAGGTCAAGGAAGAGCAATACTTCTAATTTATCCATTAACAATACTGCATTTACTATAAATTCTTACTTTTCTGAACGGAGTGTGCTCTGCCATAGAAATGTTGAACCATAAAGTGTTTTATTGCGTACTGTGAGGAAACAGCATTCACTAAAACCATTTGACCTCACAGCAGAGCTTTCTTCAAATAGTGAGACCGAACCAGAAGATTCTACTGTCTGCCTCTAGAGAATCTTCTAAAAATACAAGTCTATTGACTGTACCTGGCTACTTCCTAGCAAATGCCTAAAATGCTTTTAATGTTATATTTTAAGATTGTGGTTCTAAGCAGTATTTCCTGTTCTGATATTTTATTCATGCTGCTAATGCTAAGTTGATTAGCTGTCACTATAACTCCTTTTTGAAACCTATTTCTTTAATTATCATTTTATATTTTTGTAACTTTGAATAGTCTCAGGCCATAAACCTGGTATTGTTTTAACTACATTGGTGTGACAGTGGAAATTAGACAAACTGTGTTTGCAAAAGTACATCTTCATGTGGGAAAATGAGGACTTTAAATCACAAATTTCTTAAATACATCTGTGTAACACTTAAGAAAAATAAGAATGTAAGAAACATTCTTGGAGTCAGAGTAACCATCCACTTAGGCCTACTTCCACTAATGTCGATAGAATATGCCATTCCAAAACAGCATCCAAGCCTGGCTACTGCAGTCTATTTCCCTTGTAAACTCTATTATCCACAGTCATTAAATTAGGCATATTATAAGGTATATTACTGTGCATCTGGTTTAATATCTGTCTATAGACCTGCTATTTATGAATTCTTCTAATCCACTTTAGAATCTGCTGATATAGTCTTCACCCACAAACTACTATAGCAATGAATTCCAGAAATGTATTGCCTAATGTTTTAATTACTTTTTTATCTGTTTATCTTGTACTAGCTCCAGTGAGAGCCCCCTATGTCCAGCACTGTGGGATTTTCCAAATAACAATTCTATATTAATCTTATACACTACCTTTTCAAATTAGGGTCCTAGCCTTTTCAAATTCTCCTTAAGAAACAGCTGTTCTGTTCTTTTATTTGTCTTTCTCTATATCTTCTCTAACTCCACTGAGTCTTTCTTGATGGGCAAGTACAGCTCTTAGTAAATGGTGATATAAACATTTAACATATTTTTAAAAACAATTAATTTGAATTTTCCAAATCATATAAAATACTTTTATCAGGATGCATAGTTTGTTCAGTGTAATAATTTAACAGCAATTTGTTGGGCTGAGAAGCTGATGACTATTTGCAAACCGATGCAAAAAAAAAAAAAAAGGAACAAGCCCTTCCTAGAAATTATATATTCTTCTAAGAAAACTAAACACAAATCTAAAAATGTTTGAGGGCTCAGATCTGTTAGGTTGTTGCTCAGTCTAACAACCTGAGAGGCAAGGCTACAGCAGCTCCACACTGCTGGGTCCAACCAGCAGGGAGGCTGAGAAGCTGTTCTTGATAGGCCCACCACATTTACGTAGTGCACTTACGCTATACATACAGCCAGCCATGCAGATCAACACATGCAGAAATACACAGCACAAGTGGTCTGATGCTGTTACTGTCTTTGACTGATCAGTGTGAATGTTTTTAATAAAAATATAAATGCATATACAGTGCAGATCCCTCCAGTAGCTGGCCTGAGACACTGTTTCCCCAGATGCTGGTATCTGGGCATATGAGCTGCCAAACATGGCTAGGCAAGCTACTTATCAGCCACACATCTTCATGCACTTTTGCCCCTTTTATCCCCTTATGTCTCTATTTTACGACACTTATTCCTTCTAAACCACCTTGATACTTCCTTTCCCCATGTTAGGTTCATCTGTTAAACATCCCCAAATCAGTGTTACACAATCCCAAAATATTTTTCCAATGTGTCTCATACCTTTGTAGACAGTAACATCCTGCCATCCAAAAGATGCTCCAGAGAGTGGCTGCAGATGACTCATGGTCCTCCAGCCCATGGGGCCAGAGGGTTCCCTGAGGCAGACCCAGGAGGGAACAGGTTGGGGGCTTATGTCTCTGGCTGGGTTATTAGGTTCCACCATCTGTTGTGCCTCTCTATATCTTTGTGTGTGTGGAGAAGCTTATAGTAGCCTGGTGGCTCTCTTGGGTCCACAGAGGCACCTTTAATGGGCTGATGGCTCTCCTGTGGTGGGCATGGGACGAGCCAGGGCAGAGTACTACTTTGGCTCCCTACCTGCCCTTGTTTCTTCATGCTTCTTTGTGTGTGTGGAGGCCAGCTTTTTATTAACATAGCCTAGCAAGAAGATGTTCTTGCACCATGGAAATGTAAGATATTAGATGCCAGAATAGTTTTAGCAATCTCAGTCAGAAGATCCCTCACCACCTGTAGTAAGTTGGAAATTCTGGAGTCAGCACTCCTCAAATTTCATGGACCTTGCTGTATGTCAGGGATATTTCTGAATGTCATAAGTAACTATATTTAAAACTTTGTAACTGAAAAAAAGAATACTCTTATCACCCCCTTTGAAATAAATGTTCTTCAGTTAGGCTACAATCAGACCAAAGTTTTATTATGCACCTAAACAACACAACTAGCTACTTCCAGCTATAATCCAGATAAGTTTTCTAAATCAGTTCTGAAGCATGTCAAATATTTGCTGACAGCTCTTATATTCTATGAAAGTTCATAAAAGTACAGAGGAAAAAAGTCCCATCAATAAAGGTCTATAGTTGGGTTGGGGTTTATATTTTTTTTTAGTTAGTAACATAGTATTGCCCTTATTATTGAAAGGCATATCTTGCTAGCATAAGACAAATAGATTAAAGGCACTTGAAATATTAGTTTTCTTGTTATTCAAATGTTTTTGGTAAATATTCAATGTGTAGTTTAGTTACAGAAAGTGGAAAAACTGTTGAGATCTCCAGCAAGAGTATTCTGCCAGTCCTTGATTATCTAACTCTCTTAAGGATCATTTGCACTGGGGGAAGGGAAGGTAGGGGAAAGCTTTAACAAGTTTGAAGCAGGCTAGGTTTAACACAGTGAAGACATGTGAACTAAACAAGGACATTATAATGTTCTGATATTTTACAATGTATGTGATGTATGTGATATGGGTTTATTCTCTCATCTCTTTTTCTTCATCAGACTAAAATAAAGGTGAATCTTTGTAATTTAGTTCCCTACATAGTTTATTCTATCATGTTTCAAACTAATAACTTTTTCCATGTGTTTATTACTGAGCTATCATTTAGCAGAATCTGTTTTACTGATATTTTTAGAATTTTAGACTTCACAGGCTTCTCCAACATAGTACTACAATTACAAAACCCATTAGAGAGAATATAATTGCTGTTAGTGCACAATGTTTGTAATATATATTAGGCATCAGATTACCAAAAGGCATACATATTTAATGAACTAACTCTGAATACAAGGTTACTAATGATTAATAGCCTGAAAGGACACAAAAAGCAACATGCATTTTCCCCAAGCCATTATATGCTGCCAAACAGATTTCAGAAATTATGGGTGAGGAAGTAATCTGATGGGGCAGTGAAAGTCAGAGAAAAACATAGCATTCCATGAAATTATATATTGATAAAGGTATTCTTTGAAGTACAATTTCAACACTAGATTACCCAGAACCTTTTAAGAATAGCAATGTAATGCTTTTAGTTACACTTATGATAATAGTCTTCATGTTCTTAAGGACATTTCTTTATAGGCTTACTGCAGAGTTTTATTAAGTGCAGAGCAGCAAAAACACTGTTAGTACTTGGTATAGGATACCCAAATGTCATAGGGTCTGACTTCACTCTGCTTATATTTTGAACGGGCAGCATAAAAATCTGTTTTATATCACTTCTACGGGCTATGCACTAGAAGATGATTAGGCTTGATGACTGCTGAGGGGGATAGTTAGTTAAATCATGTATGGTCTGTTGCTTGCCTTACCAGAAACTGAACATATATAAATAAGCCAAGATCCTGATAACATAGGCAGTTAGTAACCAGTTCTGGTCCTACATGTGAAACCCTTGGCTGCCAGTGGCTTTCAATCCTCTCTGTTCTTTACTGCCATGATTTTGGGGGGTGGAGTGGAAAATAAAATTGAAAAATTGCAATGAGAACAAAATAGTTTGTTAGTTTTTCAGGACACTTATTGAAAACAAGGACTGTCTTAAACTAAATGGCGTGACGGACAGAATATTCAGTGGTATATAACAGCTGGATAAAAAGACACTTGGACTGTGTTTTGTCTAAGTCCCTGTGGCACTGGACTAGGCTATGAGTTTCTGATGGTGCCATTTCACTGCACTTACCCATTTGTGATGCTATTGATCAACATGCAGAATGGAGTGGCTGGGAAAGTGTATTAAATATGAGATACTAGGCTAACAGCTTAAACATAGTGATATCTCATGGGTTTTAAGTACACGTATAGTTCCTGATTAGCAGTGACTCTGACAGAAGAAATCTATCATTTGCATACACCGCGTTATTTCACAAAACAAGAAGGCAGACATAAAAAAATGATCTTCCTAGTTCTGGAAAGTCCATTACCTAAAGCCACTCATAGAATATACTAAAGAAAAGGCTCATTACAGGAGAGGCATAAACAGTTGTAGAAAGCTAATCTACTGGCTAAGAAGAAACAGGTCTAATATACTTGCTAGGGAGCAAATATAAACAAAGAAGTCTGGCCTTAAGTCTTATGTTCTATAGGGTAACTAGAGTGAGGTGCAACAAAGATTAAGAAGCAATTAATAATTGTGACTTGAGAAAACAGCAAGTCTGCCTGGTTCATATTTGTTCTCCATGCACAGGAAGGAGTTCTGTCAGGTGATCCCTTAATCAAAGTGGCAGGTCCTGTTTCCCTTCTCCTCACTGACATTAATGTTGATGCATTTCTATTTTGATAATTTCATGTGTTCCTGCATGCCGCAGATAAAATTTTGCCCACAAATGTGGAGCTTTTTCTTGCATATCATCTGGATGATAAGCATTTAGGGATTTTGCAGAGGGAAAGCTGATTCTTGTTGATAGTAAGATAAATGAGGAAAAAAAGTAAGCATGAGTGAAGTGTTCTCTGTTTTTAAGCAGACGTTCCATTGACCATGTAGCCAAATATAAATAAATAAAAGCAAAGGAAATTCTTTCATTTACCATCATGTCAATTGTAATGATGAGGGATATGTAACATTTGCCTTTATATGCTATGGCCAGCACTGGATGAATCATTACCTTTTCCAAGGCTGCTGTAACATTTCAAAATACAGCAATTATTATTTTTGGGGACTTTTGTATTTTATCTTCCCTCACTTGTAGGTGCACATTTATAACATACATAAGCAAGTATGATTCAGGGATAAGGTAAAAGAGAATGAAGTGTTGAAAATTTAAGTATTGATATTATTATAATGTGGAATACTGAACACAGTAATCCATGGGAGAGCAGAATAGCTGAATATTATGCATTATATAGTTTTGGGTAAAACCATTGAAACAAGGGGTGCTTTACTTTTATACAAAACAACATGTGTACACACATACATGCCAACACAGAGAGAGTGCAAAAGGGCGATGGTCTTAAATGGTCTGACTACAGTATGTTTGAGTGTCATAAATTCATAGAGGCTAGAGATGGAAAAGATCTGTTAAAAGTGAAGGAATGTTTCTCTTTGAAGACTGCTGTTTATTATACATTCTACAGCATTCTGCCACAATGTACAATTTTTTTTTAAAATAAAACTGTTCAGGATTGAAAGCTGCATTTAAGATTGGGAATCATCTATATCTTTATCGAAAAGCTAACTTAAACAAGTTTACTTAGCCTACCAGTTTTTTAAACCTGCAGCCTGCCAGCTAAAATATTCATACACTTAAAAGAAGAGCTAGATTAAGACTTTTTTTTTTTTTTTCAATAGGTTTGTTTTTCCATCCTTTCTGGTTTTATGTTTATATTAGCTGTTTTTTCTCTATCTCATTTGACATACTGTCAGCATTAGGTGTTCTCTAACATACATGGGTTGTCTCAGCTATCTTCCTTTCTGAAATCTGCTGCTGCATGTACAATATATTTCTACTTCTGCAATGATCATACATGGATCACTGAATTTAGTACTTACCATTGCAGTACCACATGCTGGCTAGGGAGCTATCTATTGCCAGATAATGTTCATTATCAGGCAAGTGGTATGCTTGAGTTGGTGCCTGCCTCAGAAGGCACCTACAGTCATTTGGGATTCTGAACATTCTTTTTTTACATAGTCCCTGGGGGTGGAAATGAAGAGGTTTCCATCTTAGTCATAGCAGAATTCGTGGTTAAAGCCCAGGAAGTGTGGCTTGGAGAGTATGGAGAGAGGAGGAGGGAAATGACTGCTTTGCTTTTTGGGGAGAACTCTTTCTTCTGGACTCCAGAATAAACTGACAAAGCTGTGCAGACAGAGTCATGAGCTGAGTTGGTGAATGAGTAATTAAACAACAAGAACAGCAACAAAAAGTAAACAGTACCCAGAGCAGTCATACTAGGCATCAGGTCTTAGGCAAAAATGTTCTCAGCTTTGGTTTGGGTTATTTTCCACTCTGTGGCATCTTAGATCACTATCCTTGATCAGTGTCTTAATAACTTGAAATGAACAAAACTGCTCATTAATGACTTTTTACTAATAAATACCTGTAGATTTTATATTTCCCAAGAAATTTAAAATATATTTTATGCCTGCCTCATATGTACAGATATTTCATTGAAACTTCAACTGTACATATATATTGAATTTAAAAACCTGTGCCTTCTGTGTCTTGATGATAAATTTCCCCAAGACACACATTCATGTCCAAATTTAGATGAGCTTTATATTCTGGAGTATTTTTGTTAAATATGTAATATTCTCTATGCCCTCTGTGAAATTCCTTTTGGAAACTATTCATATAGACTAAAATAAACAAAGCACAATCTTTTAGAACTGTGCCTTTTTTCCATCTTTGTTTTTTTGTATTTTCTTTTTTCTGTTTTCCTTTTTTTTTTTTTAATGTCTTGGTTTCATATAGTGCTTGAGCTAGGTTGTTCACATATGTGCACAAGTACAGAAAAGGCACTCTTGCTAGAAGTATCTCTACTTTAGCTTCCCAACATGTTGCAGTCTTGACCCAGAAAGATCCCCTCCACAATTCAGAAGGGGGTGTGGCCTGCATGCCCATGCAGCCCCTTCATCACTGTTAAAATCACCTTTTTAATGTGGGCTAATGTCCAATAAGCGTACCAAGGAGACCTTCAGCTTATTTCAAACAGGTCACTAAGCCATAAGATACTGACAACTTCTGGTTGCCATTGACCTTGGCTAAATTTGAAATAATGACCCAGAAGTGAACAGGTCCATATCCCTTTACCACCACCCAAAGTCACTCAGAACTTCATGGCAATAACATCTTTGAAGATCTTTCAACTTGCTTGAGCATGAGTTTCCCCTCTTAAACCTGCACTGAATGGTTCTAATCAAATTATGTTTGTTCATGCTATTGCTTCAATAATATCTTAAAATCCTCTGAAACTTTCTCCAATGTTTTCTAATGCTGTCTTCCTCACCCAACACACAGTGTGAAGGTAAGTTGTACTTGATAGCTATTTTTGTGATCCTTTCAGCATTTTGATTTCCATTTGCTGGCTTTTGAGAATCTACCCTGCAATCAGAGACTATACCAAAACACCTATCAATTAATAGCTTTTATTTAATTGTAATGTGTCTACTGCCTAGAACTTTGACAAGGACCCTAAAATCAACACCAATAGAAGGGAAATACAGCCACAAAATGCTATTTTCAGAGGCTGGATTGGATATGTACCAATTTATTTTATTCTTCACTATCATATTTAATTAGGCATTTCTTACTTTACTTCTGATTTCATTATATTGCTTATTTCTTATCCACAGTAACATATGAAAGCTGTTCCTGGTGCTTTATTGATAAATAGAAGAGGTTTGGATTCCTACCACTTCCAGTTGCACCTGTTCTGCTACACAGATGGTAAAACATGCATGAAATATTATTTTTCATTAAAAGGATACCCACTTTCAGAATAGTCACTCCTAGGGTTTCAGAGAAACACTGAAAGTGATTAGTATCCAAGACACAGTGCAACCAGTAAAAGGAATCACTCACTATTACAGAGTATACCACAGGGTACAGCTGAGTATACTATTTCCCAAACTCACTCAATGGACTACTGAACATGTAATGACAAAGTTCCCATTAAAGTCTGATGTAGTTTCATGGATTACACAATACTGATTTGAACCTAGATATCTGGAGCATTAAAGAGCTGTTCTATTACATGAGAGGTAGCAGACTTACTTGATGATACTGCAGACTTCTGTGAGCATATTACTGATATCCCTATCTCAGTAGCTGATATGTGTTGACAGTCCGTTTTACAGTAAAGCCGTTCTGGAGGTCCTAAAAAAAAGCCTCAGAAGAGTCCATGGTTACGATGGTAACAAACAAAGCAGCAAATTGAATCAGACAGACGAGCACTTGAACATGGACTGATCTTGTGATTTACCACAGGGTTATTTGCTGTTTGGGTATGCGCTTTTCTAGAAAATATCATTTTGACTCCTAAAATAAAATAAAATATAAAAAACAAAACAAAAAAAACCCACAAAAAAACCAACTATGTCCAGATAAGTCTGCATAACTAACATGGCTATTGATCTTCAAACAAAACTACCTTCAGGAAAGAAACAGGCCCTACCATTGCTTGGACATTAATAAATTTGGTCTATGTGGGAGACTGGAAAAAATTGAAAGATCTTTACACAAAGTTCTCTGCCAATTCTCTCAGCACTTTTATTAATATTGTGATTGAAGCAGTATCAGCTAAGGAGAATATGGCCTTTAAATTACATGGGGGAAAAAAAAAAAATCATTTCAGTGTGGTTTCATTTGCATTTTTAAGCCCATATGTTAATATTTTTATTCACTGCTATTACAGAATGGCAAGATAGAAAAGACAAATTGTTTTGAGGACGACAGTTACTTGCACAACCTGGCTTTACCAATGAGTGTTTCCAAATTTTTAAAAGGTCCAAGGAAGGACCCTACCTAATAAAGTCCAAATCATACATACAGATTTTTCTCTTATCTTGATTCTGACAAGGCAAGTCTACTTTGCCAACCTTTGTAAGGCTTGTATTACATTTAAAACCTTCTGCCTTTGGCATTGAGCCTGACTGAACTTTGCTTAGCAATTTATCTTCAATGTAAAACTGACACACACATGAAATGAATCTGGCATACCAACTCATCAATCTGGATCTAGTGATATATTACAGGTGCACATCATTAGGAAGTAAATACTGCCACTGAAATAACTAGGGTTTATGTAATACAAGGGACAGTAAAATATTTCCATCAACATTTAGCATTTTTCTTTTCATTTTATGCTTTAACCTCTTTCTTTAGCTACCGTATTTACATCAATGATTTTCAAATATTTTTTTCCCGTGTTTCTCTTGCTGTGTAGTTTCATGGTTAGATTGAAATTTGGCTCTAACTACACTTCTGTTACAAATTAATTGCTGATATATGGCGTTGACTTAATAAAAGATCCAGCACTTCAATTTCATAATTTTACTCACCAGTTCCTTTAAGCTGTGATGGACTGACTGACTCTTACCCTTTTTTTTTTTTTTTTTTTTTTTTAAGCTTTTTCATTTATTTAGTTTTTTCATCAATTGTTGAACTCTTAGTTACATTTTCTTAACAATAATTCTGACTTCTGAATGATTAAAGTGAGATTTTTGGACACTTTTAGATTGAGAAAGAGCTATATTTCTTATTTATGCAGTGAGACACTGTTTATACAAGACTGCATTCCTGGCAGCACTGAAGTAGAAGGTACTCGTGGTACTGGCTGCCTGTTGACAGAGAAAAAATTAACAGTGAAGACAATACAAAAAGCAAATACAGAAAATAGCTTACAGAAATGGTGGGAGATGGGATTGTCTGTTAGTCGAGGCTGTTTCTTCCATACCTGGATGGGTTTCTGCAGGGCTGACAAATGATTGATATCCCAGTTCTTTCCCTAAACGACTGCTTTTGTGCTGAGCAAGTCCTTCATTATCATCACATAAAGCTCAAAGGACTGAAGAGGGATTCTTCAAAACTGCCACAAAAACTGAAGAACAGTCTCAGAAGTTTGTGACTTTTTAAAAGGTGATAAATAGAAAAGAAAAAAAAAAGAAAAGAAAAAAATATTGCACAATCAGTATTAATTTTTGGGGGGTTTCTGTGAATTCTGTAATACTGTTCATAAATAAGTAACCTGTGTTCTGAAACTGGTGCCCTCCAAAGGTGCAGTTCAGTCAGACAAATCACCTCCTTAACCTTTGGCATCAGGCAGGAAGAGGAAAGGTATTCTCTGGCCACTGTGAAGTGGATCAGTATCAATCTTATTTTAGTTATGCAAAGATCTTAGGATAAAAATATAATTCAGTGCATGTTCAGCTGACTTCCTTACAAAATCAGTATCCTCAGTGGTGATACTGATCTATCCAATCAAGTTTTCCTTCATCATTTGCATATTTTTTATACTATAAATAGTTTGAACATCTGCAACAGTAATTTATAAGCCTCATATTTATACTATTAATTATAGTACCTTTTATTAGTTTAGCACCAGTATTTTAAAAAAGACTACACTGAGATGCACCGGAGACCTCGGAAAGTAGACCATCAAAAAGATGCTTGACCAAAAGGAGAGAGCACAAAGTAGTAAAAAAAGCATGATAAGCAACGGACCATAGATTAGCTCCATAGAAGTAATATAGCTAAGTACTAAACATCTTTTCTTAATACTGGAAATGCAATTGTGCTTCATTATAATATTGAAATTAGGACTTGAGGTTTGATTTTTTCCTGAATTTCCCCTCTCTTTTATTTCTATTTTTTGAAAAAATTAGGCAGAATCTCTGTGCTAGTGAAGTCCTTCACCGGTGGTTCTCTGAAAAGCACTATATCTGAATCTCCATGGCTTTAAGGAGTTGTGTCCTATGTCAAAAGGACAGTGTAAATATTGGAAGGAAGGGAAGGGAAGGGAAGGGAAGGGAAGGGAAGGGAAGGGAAGGGAAGGGAAGGGAAGGGAAGGGAAGGGAAGGGAAGGGAAGGGAAGGGAAGGGAAGGGAAGGGAAGGGAAGGGAAGGGAAGGGAAGGGAAGGGAAGGGAAGGGAAGGGAAGGGAAGGGAAGGGAAGGGAACAAAAAAGAGGAGAGCCTGGAATGTTTTGGGTTTTTTTCTCACTGCATGAGTTCAAATCAGATATGAGTGTAACTAAATCATTAGGATCACTTCTACATTTAAAAAAAAAAAAAAAAAGAGAGAGAGAGAGAATAAAATCAGGATTTCTATATCTTCCTTGCGATTCATCACACATTGCAGAGCAAAATATTTGATTCTATCCCTAGCTGTCTAAACTAAGCAAATTCATTCCACTCATCTGATCTGAAAAATACATGCTTCCATAATATTTTAAATACTAAAAACTTTCAATTTACTTGTAAGAGATTGCTTTAAATATATTGTTTTAAAGTAAATAGTGCTATAAAAAATTACAGAATAAATTTTACTGTAGCCTGCTATTCTAATACTGAGGGTAAAACTAAATAGGGTTAGACATTATTATGTTCTCCTATTTGATTAAGACAGTTTTAACTTTCTTATGTGTTACATAATGAATAAGTAAGTTCAGGTTTGTATAAACTGGTAAGACAGGTTTTGCAGCATGGGCTGTCAAGATTTTTAAGAGCTGTACTTAATAGTTCTTAATAGGCTGCTTCTCCACCAATTCATATTTGAATATTAACATTGCTGGTTCATTCTTCATCCCACCGCTTTTCTAACTCACAGGAGAAAAGACAGATTTTTTTTTGTCATGTCTACAAAATTAACAAAACCTATCTCTTACAGGGTAAATTTTCACATTTACTCTGTATTATGATCCATCATATGACAAGTAAAGACAGTATTCACAGGAAAAAATACTTTAATAATCAGAATAGAATTTAAAATTCTATAGAGATTTACATATAGGTTTGATAAAAAATATTAGATAGCTTAAAAAGAATATTAAAACTGGGGAAAGTTCTTGTCTCAGATTGTGCAAGGATTACTACTGGGGAAGACAGCATGAGTGTGGTGACAGTGCGCTCTGCTCTACTCATTTACAGCCTTGGAATAATATCTTCATAAATGGGAAAAGCCAAAGAATGCCTCCAAGTGTATTGTGGAAATTGCAAAGGATGATTAGAGAAAAACACGGTCTTTCAACAAAGACAAAAAAAAGAAAAAAGTACTTATCAACTAGATGCAATGGCTGGGAGGCAACAGTTTCACAAAAATTGTCAGTGTCTATAAATATATTTTGAAGGGAACTATCTTGAAAAATCTATTTTGCAATGGAATATGAGTAGGAAAGGATGGGAAAAGGATTTTTTTTCTTTTTTAAAAAAAGGCAATATGTGTTTGTGAAGTGTTTTGGCTCTCAAATAGCATATTCAATCAAAAGCATCTGACAACCTCCACATTAGAATCTTCTGCTTGTCACTGAGAATTCTGTGAAAAAGGGAACAGTTAATATAATCACGTCAAACTTTCAGAAAGTCCTTCCTGATGTTCAGTTAAGAAGTCTGGTGCTATCATTTTGTTCCAGGAGCAAAGCCTAGTAAAGATGACAAACTTTTATGTCTAAGTGCACTGTGTCTAAGTGCAAGCTTAGAAGCACAGCCTGAAGACATGGAGACTTGGAATCTATTCTATTATTATTATTATTATTATTATTATTTACTAAGGAAGGTAATGCATTTAAAATAAAAGAAGTAATACAATGATTACTATACAGACTCATCTGATACGGTTATGTCCTTTTTTAACAGCTGTGTCTATAGTTGTTCATTGCTATCTTATAATTTAATGTATTCAGTGAATATTATAATATTTAGAAAGGTAAATACAGGGGGGAAAGGGAATACGTGTACAGACAACACATTTTTTTTAATTTACATCACTCAAAATCGGAGAAGTTTTAGTAGGACATTGAGAGGATGTAGACAAAGTCAGTAAGAGAATAGCACAACAGATGTTTACTGCTGACAATGTGAATCAACCACATACACTGCTGGCTCTTCACTTTGATCCATTTGAGAACTGGAACTGACAGGATAAGTATGTTTTAAAATGAAGTAGCATGAAACAAGATTAATGTAGGAAAAAAAGAAGGAAACAGTATAATTAATTTCTATAAAGCTGTAATACTTTTTCAGCTGAAATACTGAATTTCATTTAAGTCATCCCAGTTCAAACATATTAGAATTATGTTTTCTTTTATGCTTATCTTTTGAAGAAAAGGGTGAGGGCAAGAGAAAGCTTCACTGTGAAAACACTGGTCTTATTTACTCAGGAGTGCACAATAATAAAAAGTAACATAAGGAGGCATATCAATTAATGGATAGTATAAGTTATAGTTAGGTAGATCATGACTTCTGACTCACTATTTAAGTATAATGTTAGATCATAGAGACATAAGTTTAACTGAAAAGTAAAACAATTAAATATTCTGCCAAATATTATATCATTTTAGTGAATTTATATTAATATTTACCACAAGTTACCTGAGGCCATAAAACAAACAAACAAAAAAATTAGTATTTATGTGATTACTGAGCCTTCATGGTCTAGTTAATAAATGAATGCAAAATATATGGAGAAGAAGTTTTCTATGTAATGGTTGTATTCACACCATTATAACCAGTATATGGTCCTGGTCATAGTGAAGACAGAAAATAAAAATATGGACCAATTATTGACTTATTTTTGCAGGGGTTTTCCATAATATTTGATATCCATAGTAGACCTGTTAAGGCTGTTTAAAAAAATAAATAAATAAATAAATAAATATATATATATATATGGAACAGTTAGGAGTAACTTGGTAAGACAAGCCAAGCTGGTCATTTAAAGTTCCTTTAAAAGAGAGAAACAAATGCTTTGGTGGTGTTATACATTTTTTTGGAAGACACTTGAAATAAGCCCAATGGTGCTGTTGTGATCCTTAAGTTCAAGGTCCTGAGGGAACTGGTAGGTGTAGTTGCTAAGCTGTTCTCCATCACATTTGAAAAACCATGGCAGTCAGATAAATTCCCCAGTGACTGGAAAAATGGAAATATCACACCCGTTCTAAAGAAGGTAAAAAGGAGGATGCTGGAAAGTACTGACCAGTCAGCCTCACCTCAGGGACCAGCAAGATTGTGGAACAGAACCTCCTGGAAGATATGTCAAGGCATACGGATGACAAGGAGGTGACTGGAGGCAGCCAGCACAGCTTCAGTAAAGGCAAATCGTGCCTGACTAATCTGATGGCCTTGTACAATGGAGTGACGGCATTGGTGGATAAGGGAAGAGCAACGGCTGTCATCTGTCTTGACTTCTGCAAGGCCTTTGATACAGTCTCACACAACATCCTTTTCTCTAAACTGGAGAGATATGAAATTTGATGGATGGACTGTTTGATGGGTGAGGAGTTGGCTGGATGGCCGCATCCAAAGAATGGCAGTCAGTGGCTCAGTGTCCAAATGGGGATTAGTAACAACTGGTGTCCCTCAGCAGTCCGTATGCGGACCGGTAGCATTCAATATCTTTATGAATGGTATAGACAGTGGGACTGAGTGCAGCCTCGGCAAGTTTGCGGATGGTGCTCAATTGAGTGGTGCAGTGATATGCTAGAGGGAAGGAATGTGATCCAGAGGGACTTTGACAGGTCGAGAAAAGTGATTCTCCTATCTGTTCTGTTCTTGTGAGACTCTACCTGGACTGTGTCCAGTCTGTGGTCCCCAGAACAAAAAAAGGCATTGACCTGTTGAGTGGGTCCAAAGGGCCATGACAATGATCAGAGGGCTGGAACACTTCTGCTATGAAGAAAGGCTGAGAGAGTTGGGGTTCTTCAGGCTAGCGGAGAAGGAAAGGCTCCAGGGAGACCTTATGTATAAGCCTTTCAGTATGTAAAAGGGGCTTATAAGGAGAAGAGGCATGTTTTTTCCAAGGCCTGTAGTGATAGGACAAGGAGTAATGGTTTTGAGCTAAAAGGGTGTTGATTTAGAATAAATATAATTAAGACATTTTTTATTATGGGGGTAGCGAGACACCAGAACAGGTTGTCCAAAGAAGTTGTGAATGCTCCATCACTGCAAGTGTTCAAGGCCAGTTTGGATGGGACTGTGAGCAACCTGGTCTAGTAAAAGATGTCCCTGCCCATGGCAGGGAGATTGGACACAATGGTCTTTAAAGGCCCCTTCCAACTAAAACCATTCTAAAATTCTATACTTATATTTAATTAATCAAAAAATTATATTAGTATCATATAATGCTTGTTTGATATTATATTATGATAATGAGGCAAGACATATTTCAGTAGCCAAATACCTAAATTCTACAACTTGAAAATAGGAGTGCTGTGTTCAAGTCTTGTGTTTCTTACTTGCATTCATTGTTCTAACAGAGGATTTTTAAGGATTTCATGTAAATTAAATTAGCTAGTTGAATTCCTTCTTTCCCAGTGCTTGTCTGATCCCATTCAAAACTGTTTCTCTATCCTGTTTTGGGGTGAAATCTATTCCACTCTATCTGTATTTGTATAATGTTAAATCTATGCATGAACTGTCATTTCCCTGCATTATCAATGGAATACATTTAACCATTTTCAGACTGGGTAGAATTCTACAGGGAAGTTTATTGTGTGCATTTTTATCTTGCACTTTTAGAGATCACCTCTTTGTCACTTTCTTGGCAAGTTAATTGAAAGCTGGTAACATGACAAGTACTAACAACATCTTTTTGTTCTGTGCTAGAAGAATGGAATGTATTTTATATCTGCCTCTTTTAAACTATACTTGTTCTTATATTTTTTAAATTATGGTTATTAAAATGCAAATAATATTTTAAGGCATAATGCATAATCTAGTACAACTTTTTAATATTTATTTTAATCACCATATGTCATCTTTTAAGTTTGAGGGCAAAATAATCAGTGTTCATGAGTTCAGATGTGAAGAGTAGTATTTTTTACCTAAGCTGATTTCAGTATATTTTGGTAAATTTGTCTCAGTATTCAACAGCACATTGAGGAGGATTTACATATTCAATTGTTGGCAAATTTTGTAAGAAAAAAAGGAGATAGATAACTTTGGCAATAAATGTTCCACATATCTGTAATCTTTTCACTTGATATTAATAGCGGATTCTATTTTATGGTTTAGGTTCCCTAGGTATTATTTCAGGCAGGGATCTAGTTGGAACAGTGCTCAACAAAGGAACATGGTCATTATAGTTTTGAAGTACTCAATTTAAATGACTGTTAACATTCTTTTCTATCATTAAAATATTTTTATTTAAAAATTAACTTCATGTAAATCAAGTCTTGCTGAATAGTAAAGTAGGAGGGGCAGCTGAGCTGAGGAAGGAAGCCTTGTAGAAACAGCTATTGTTGATCATGATTAAAAATGGCAAGACAAATTATCCTCTTAATATATATCAGCATGAAAGTCTCTTTTTAATGCAGTCATGTTGTTCTGATTGTTCTTTACTTTCTTTTTGCAGACACTTGAACAGGCAGTTATTACAGAAGCACACACATGTGCCTTTAGCCAGGAACTCGTATCTTGAGCAGTACGTGTTTATCAATGAAAAGCAGGTGCTCACTTTTTGCTCATCACCATTTGGATTGCTTTGAACTGATAATGCCTTTAAAAAATGTGAAGAAAGCCTGCCAATTTTATATCAGAACTGGTATAACTAGTCATATTTTTAGTTCTATTGCCAAGAATATCTTGTTTCTTGAAAGCTTCTATTGGACTCTCCTACTACTGATGTCAATCTGGATCAGTCTGGCTGTACAGTCAGCATTTCTTGGCAATGTACGGTGAGAAGCTGGCTATACATGTTCTTTGTCTTTGAAACATTTAAACTAAAACTTAGGAAAAAAACTCATCTTGCTTTTCTTCTCTTTACCAGCTTTTTTCTGTACTTTACTGGAATTCTTCGCAGTGGAGTCTTGTGTGATTACTATTTATTACATACAACGCAAAGGACCATAAAGTATAATCGGTGTTTATATTGCTGAAGGGGTTATCCTGAGATATGGCAGTCCTGACTCTGGTATTTTTGGGTAGTACTCAGCTATGTACTGTGGACATTTGAATGTTGACTTCTGTATGTAAACTAGATGCCTGGGTTCTTGTTACAGTTAGTGAAGACTAAGGCTCAGTTTGGTTGCCTATATTTCTGTATGCACCTGGAGCCACTTGAGGTGCTCTAGGGTACCTAAGATCCCGGTTCTCAGGGATATAAGTCAGTACCTATGGAAAATTTGCACTATAACAGTGTTTTGGGACAGGGAGGACACAATGCTGTGAATGTAGCTTCTATGTCTACTGCTAGATGTCTAAGTTTCTATTATGATCTGGTGAAATCTAAGGTTGCGTTGAGTTGCTTCACAGTAGTGTCTATTGCCATATAAGATGCTCTAGGATGTTCTCTCTGGAATCCAGCTTCCAATAAGTCTCCTCTCCTGAAATATTTATCAGTCTACCTGTCATGCGGATATCTCTGATAAACTCAAGCATCTTAAATGACATGAGGAACCTTGGTGTGGTCAACTGAATGGAATCTTTAACAATCTGCAAAGGAATTATTTCTTTTATGAATAATATTTGTAATTACAGACTTTATTTTTAAACTAAAGAATATCAGTAGTCCTTTGGTGACTTGCTGGAATGTTAGCATGGGTTTGAAGATAAAGTATTTAATACAAAATCTCTCTGTCTTGAAAAATAAAATATTTCCATGCTGAATCATATTTCATAAACATAGAATAGATTTTCCCAAGTATTTTATGGAATAAGAATTATTTTTTACTGTAATTATTGCTGAAGTAGGTGTATCTGTTAGTAACGTTTATCAAATACTTGAAAAAACAAGATAAGCTTTCTTTTTCTTCACCTGTGTATCAAGCAAACTTAGACAAAGCAGGGGTATATTTCTTTGAAAAGTCTTGTTTGCTTTTTTATTATTAAAACCAAATTCAGGGCTTTAGAATCTTTAAAAGATCAGATTATAATTTAAAGCATTTTGAGTCATATTCCATTATTTGATGTGCAAAACATATATAAGGATTTTGACAACCCAGTATAAGCCTGTATGCTACATTCATCTTTTACAATACCTGTTGAATAAATCATATGGGTAAACCCAACAACTGTCTTGACATATTTCTTAAAAAGAAACCCTTACAACATAGAGCTGCTCAGAGCCACACATCGGTTTTCATTGATCAACAGAATTTCTTCCGCAGTGCATAAAATATTTTAAAAGTATTTCAGTATAAAATTTATTAATATAATGGAATTTATGAAAGAAATGCCATTGTTTGTTCTTTATTTATTTAGTTTTCCAGAAAGTTCAGAAGTCTAAAGGACACTGATGAGAAAGAAATGCCATGATGTATGAATCAGATCTGTTGGAAAGGCTTGGCAAAACCCACGTACAGTGGAACTGACAGGCAAATTAGGGTTAATGAGGCTTGGATCCATCAAAATTTCAAACTTTGCCAAAAAGATTTCTCCTGCTTTCATGCAGTGTTATCCCCCAGAAATTGGTTCTTTCCCATGACCCCCAAAATGCCTCTTATTTGCCTGATACTGGAGCTCTTGATTTTTCTCCCAGGTTAAACAGCTCAGTTTAATTTACCAGGCAGCTGGCCAACATCAATCAGCTGTGCTTCGTACAGCCACCTGCTACTCTACCACAGCCTCACTACTAATCTCTTTCCCTTTACCATCACCCATGACCACGTGGTGCTGAGCCCAAAGTTTTTGCTTTAATTAATCTACTTTGCCTCTTCCAGGCTTCTACCTGTTTCCCAGGACCATGCAGGAAGATAAAGCACCAGCAAGCAACAAGGCATAGAAGGCCTTCTGGGGGTTACAGGAGTGTAAACCATCATTTGTAGTTATGTTGCAATATTGTTACGGATCTATCCCATTGAATGCTAACCAAAACTCTACCACCCATGTTAAGAGTCCATGTGGCACAGCATGATCAATAAAGTAAGTTTTCTCAGATTAATAAAAAATTTGCATACAGACATGTTCAAGAGATGATCATTCCTTTGGCTAATTTGCACAAAGCAAATGTTCTGCTATATACAGACTAATACCTGAAACAGAAAGCATGAATGTACCTGTATTTAGTGATGTTACTACATACCACTGCATATTTTTTTTTTTCAAAATTAATAGTTGGTTTTATATCAGATTTAATAGAAGTAGTAGGAAATCTTAGTGGGTTTGCATTAATGTGCACAATTCAAAAAAAGATTTTACAATGAACTGCCTTTTTTTTTCCAGATTAACGGGATATTTTAAATGATGGCATTTTATTGTGAGTTGAAAATACCACCATTAACACATATTATAGCTCTTTGCAAGGATTATATAGTCAGTGCCTCTTAAATAAACCTTATGTGGCTAGATTCAGTTTAACACCTGAAAAACCTGTGAGTCATGCTGTAAGGTACACTCAAAATAAAAACATCCCATTGAGAGTTTCATATATCAGTCACAGTGTTGGCAATTAGAAATTGTGTTCAAAATATATATAGTGAAAGCTATAGGGAAATATTGTCAATATATGGAGATTTTAATATATAAACACTAACAGCTACCAATTGAAAGTTTTTTTGCAAACATGGACATTACATTAGACACCTAGTGTTTGAGATACTTAAAAAAAGCTATCCGTATACACTTTTATTGTATTTGCTCTTTTTTAAAGAGAAGAGCATTAGTAATGTAGTGAAAATGACAAACATTGGTGTAATATTTAAATGGTGATTCATCTTTGTAGTAATACCGAATTCTACTCCTTTAAAAATATTACCTTTTATACAGCTTACCCAATAATTTGCAAAGTTTTCTGATCTTTCAGGATTCCCTAGTACATAATTACTAACCTGATATGGCAGGTACTGAAATTTTTATCATAAAAAAATAAATAGAGATTTTAACAGTTCAAGCAAAGAGAAATACTTAAAAATTCAAAAAGAATACGATAGACCCAGGACTGAAACCAGATGCTTTAAAAAAACAAACCCAAAACCCAAAAACAAACCCAAGCAAAACCAAAATACTAATTAAACATGAAAACCAGCTGAGTTAATCTAATAACTTGCTAAAAATAATTAAATTACTAATTAATTTGGAAGGATCATAGCATATTTTTTTTTCCTTTTGCTCTTTCTTTGAGATGGTTTCACTTGGGAACAGAGGAGTAAATGTAGAAGGGAAATATTCCATCAATATTTTTGACCTACCAAAGTCAGAGAATAATAAACATTTTCAAATTATTTGTAAGTAAAATATCCATTCTGTTACATTGCATGTCATTGATCAAAACCACTTCTTTTTCTGAATAGTTTGCTAGCAATTTCAATGGACATAATTCATCAATTACTTTACATGTGACTAACAAATTTAGAAACTTAATTTCCAGAATATGCTTTAGGGAATACTTGACCAAATTCTTATTGCTACTATTGAGATGTAAACTTAGATCTACTCCTGTGAATTTAACTAGGATTTCATCCTACTTTACACCAACATTATCAAGAATAGCAATTAACTTACTGTTTTTGTGAAATAAATTCCTCCCTTGGGATAGCTTCTCCTTTCTTAATATTGAAACAAATCAAAGCCAGGGGAGTTGTAACTATGTACATGCCTGAAAGGAAAATGCTTAGCTAATGCTATCAGCACTGAACCTGAGGCTGCTCTCATAATCAGACATAAATGTAGCCCATACTCTGGCAATGGCCAGAGAAAGAAAACTTCCAGTCACAGGAGCAGTGACTGAGGACTTATCCTTCCTTTTCTCCCAGCCATTTAGTGTATCAAATTAGTGACTGAAGGTGGACAGCTGAATCACAACAGAGAATGAGCTTGCTCATATCACTCAGATATTCCAGACTTCAAATCAGTCTCTATGAGCTGTCATTTCTCGTATTTGTATTAGAAGCTATTACAACTATTGCATTAATTATTCAGAAACTGGTAATCCAGGTGATACAGGGTACTCCTTAAGTCACTGCCTATAAGGGAATTGTATACCTTTAGGGAGAGGAATTAAAGTTATATACACCAAGATTATTTAGTAATAATCAAGAAATCTATAGAACAGCAATTGAATAATCAAGAAATCTATAGAACAGCAATTGGATATGTAACAAATTTAGTGAGTTACTTCGATGGCAGTTGAATCAGTAAAAGCATCTATGCAACTGGATCTTTAAAACAGTTCAGCACAGTTATCATTCTTTGATTAAAATCATAAAATAAAATTCTGAGTCTGGCACAGAAAAAAGTTTTGCAAGAGAAGTGCAAGACAGATTCAACATGTGAAAGATGTAGGTATAGAAGCTTGAACAGTACCTAAGAGTATGACAGCTGGAGATAGAGCATAGTAGACACCAGTTAGTTAAAGAATAACTTTACCAGACAAAAAAAAAAAAAAATATAGATATAGATATATATATATACACACAACTTACACTGAATGACCAAAAGGTGTGCCATCTTTGCAGAAGAGATTCAAAATGTAAAGGTTTTCCTCAGGCAAAAAACAAACTTTATGACTAAATTAGACTCTGTAGTCTAAAGCAGAAAGTCTGAAGCAGAAAAAAAAGTTCTTGAACTGATGGGAAACTACTCTCCTCATATTTATGATTGCCGATGATTGACCATTTTCTTTAATTGAAGTGTGGGTATGATTAGTTCTACTTAACACAATCAGATAAATGCTTTGTAATTTCTGAGGCTTTTTTCCGTCACTGCTTATAGTTATTGATTTTTAATTTCAATGCTAAATATTTTAGAATTTACTTGAAATAGAATGATCAGAATTGCCAAGTTTTCAAATTAATTTCGAATCTGAAAATAATTGCTTCAGGTTTTGGAGTCCTGTGGCTGCACGATTATCCCGTATACTAAAAGACAAATAATCAAAGAGAAAAAATGAAAAGCATGAGCCATTAAAGAAACCAACAAAAAAAAGGTTGTTAAATATAGCCTTTTTTTCTGATGAGTCACTTCTTTTTTTTGTTCTGGGAATACCAGAGTGCTTAGGTACTTCCGAGATTCACTGTTAAATTAGTAGTGTTTATTATTTTAGTAAATTTGCAGATATAAGAGTATAAGAATCAAAAATGGTTGGTGTACCCAAAATCTTGTCATGCTTTTTTTCTGGTTTTATGAGCTGATCTAATAAATCTAGTGTCATAATACCCTAGAAAGTTTGTCATTCTATGGTAGACTGGTTTTATGAGATCTAAGGCTATTTAATATAGGTGGGATTATTGTACAATATGACCAAAGTAGGTAATATGCCACTTTCTCATTGAAAATAACTTCACTATGAAAAGTTAGAAAAACTTTGAAGATACAGGATAAGTCAAAGGAAATTAAAAGGATGTCACAAATTGGACTTTTACAATTAACCTGTCACAAAAATAAAACTTTCCCTTAAGGCTTTTAGAAGTTAATAGTACAGATAAGATTACTGTTTGCAATTTTAAATTCTGTGAATAATAATATTGCTAGCAACAAGTGGCTCACCTCCTCTGATATTAGAAATCTGGAAGTTTTTACTCCCTGGGAGTTCAGATAAATATGGATAAATTCACAAACAAACCAAGATAAACATATTAAATTGAACTCACAAAAGCAACACCAGAGATTTTATGTTGCAGGGTGGGGGTGGGGGCACGTAGATAAAGGAGTGGAATCTCTGTTGGGCAGAACTGATGATTCTTTTGTATTAGGTTTCCAGTTATGACCTAATTTAATGCAACTGCTGCCTATGGTTGAAAGTAAAGAAGTTGTAGTTACCACCATAAGACTCTGCCTGTTTAAGTTTCACTTTTGCTGTGTTTCTCTGCCTTAAATTTAATCATGTCTGCTGCAAACACAGCTTTATTTCCAATGGTTTTAAAAAAGGGTTTTTAAACCTCTGTTGACTAATGTAGAAGTCTAAATATGAAAGAACTAATTAATATTTTATCTTCTTTCAATAATTTCAATATTCCTATATGAATCTGTAAAACACAATGCTACATAAATATTCATAGGTAATACTTAAAGTGGGAATATGTAGTAGGAGGGTGTACCTTATTTCAGTAATGACAACCTGTCCTATATATGCAAACTGCATTTGAAAGAGTTCTAAACACACATAGTTGTACTAAAGTCTCCCTCTAGCTCAAACACATCTACTGTAGTGGAATGAAGCTGGGTTAGTTATCATTGATAATATACAACTGTGGGCTGGCTTCAGGGGTGGCAGGTTGGCTGATATAGATAAGGGGCAGGTGTGGCTGTTCTGTTAAGTGGTTGGGCAGCCAACAAAGAGGGAGCAGCTGAGGAAGGAAAGAGAGGAACAAGTGAGAGTGGGCCCTGGGTGAGGTGAGGAGAAGGCAGCAGAGGGACTAGCATGAAGAGTATGTTGATATGAGATGGTGAAAGACCTTGTTGTAGCTTGATAGTTTGGAGAGTGCTGTGATAATCTTCAGTACAGACTTCACCCTGGCAGGTAAGGAAGCCTGTAGAAAGATCACTGTAACAGAAGGTTTTATTCAATTTAAATTTCTCAGTTCCTTTTCCAAAACTCCCTTGCTTTTTGAATGCTGCCTTAGCTTTAGATTACACAAAACAAGTCTTAACACTCTGTTTTTGTTTTAAGACTTTTTGTTAATACACTGCCTGTGCCTAATGCAGCATCCTCATCTACCACGTATTAAAAGATTTTCTCTAGTACTTGTGGAGTTACAGCTTGAACTGAAAAATTAACTAATATATTTTTGTACTTGGATAGGCAAGTCTTACCAAGCCAGTGAAGTAGGAAGATGACCTGGTTTTAGACCTCAGGTTTAGACCATGTTTTTAGGACCATGTTTGTAAACTTAGCACAGCTGACATAACATTAGAGACCTTTGCATTTCTAAAAAAATCTGATACTGCTTAATCAGACTGCAGCAGATACAGATAAGAAACTGCAATTCAAAAGTCCCGGCTATTTACTCCAAATCGCTTATCTATATTTGGAATTTCTATCAAATGCTATATGTCAAGTTATATTGGAAACTGCCACCATATCAGAAACAGTAGTGATAAGTCTCTATGCCAATGCGTTTCAGTGTTGAGGCTTCCATTATTCCTTATGTGCTGTGCTGATTATAACTCAGTGCTAGATCAACATTTGTCCACTAGAGAGTCACTAAGGCTAATACATAGTTCAGAAATACTGGAAGCTTAAAGAAATGTATTCCCCTGATTGTATTTGTGTATTTCCTGTGCCAAGTGTGTAATGGAACATTAACTTAGAAGTTAATTTAAAAAGAAAAGACACTGTGAGAGTACAATGAAATATAGCATATTAATACCACTGTGTGTAGTTTTTATGCAAAGTGGACAAGAAGAAATGGCTAGAAAACTGTCTTCAGGGATAGAAATTGCTTCTATTAATTCTCTATTTCGAAGCTTCATTTACAGTATTTCAATAGTCCGTAACTTATACTGAAAATGCATTTATTCATTGACAAAAAACCCCACTTCTTATAAAAAAATTAATCATAAACAGAATATTAATAATAGAAGTCTTTACAGAAGGATAGAGTAGGAAGTTTAAAAAAGTACTTTGTTATCCTACTATGTCTAGGGAATCTATATGCATATATTTGTTTATGTATTAAAGCTGTATGTGCAGTATTCAAAATATTGAAATTATAAAATGAAATGATGCCACTGTACAGCCATGGTTCATTTCACCCTGGATTACGATATACTCCTTTAGTGTATGGCCATGTCTCATCCTCCATCCACTGGAACTTGTCATCTTTGTTATATGCAAAGAATTGAGAGTCTACAACTACCTGAATGGAGGTTGTAGGCAGGTGAAGGTTGGGCTCTTCTCCCAGCAATAGGACAAGAGGAAACTGCCTCAAATTGTGCAAGGAGAGATTTAGACTGGATATTGGGAACAATTTCTTCTCTGAAAGGGTGGTGAAGCATTGGAACAGGCTGTCTAGGGAGGTGGTTGTCACCACCCCTGGAAGTGTTAAAATAACACATAGATGTGGTGCTTCGGGACATGGTTTAGTGACGGACTTGGCAGCGTTTGTTTGACATTTGGATTTGATGGTCTTGAAGGTCTTTTCCAGCCTAAATATTTCTATGATTCTGTGATACTTTCTGAATTGTTTAATGAATATTTCTTCAAGTTAGAACCAAAGAATCATTGAATCATTAGAAACACTTAGGGTGTAATCCTGAGTACCATTTCTACACCTTAATTGTCCTCTGAATATGGAGCTATACATTTTAATTTTGGATTTTCTGTGGCTGTATTTTTTTTTTTTTCCACAACAGCCTCTGGTTTGATGTTGTGGAACACAGTTTTAGGTGTCTCCTTTGGAAAATGAAATTTAAAAAACATGAATTATGAACCTGAATTCCTTGTGCAATGAAGGTAACGTTCATCATACCTAATTGGAGCTATCTAAGAGTTAATGATCTTGGGTTTTTTCAATAAATGTACTTTCAAGGATTTATTTCCCCTGCCTTGTACGTCTATTAGAAGCTGGACTAAATACCAAATGGAGGTATTTATCTCTCACTTTATAGTGACACCTACTTACATGATTCATAGAAGACAGCACCCTTGGCATAAAAAGGATATCTAACAGATGACATGTCCAAAAGCAAGAGAAGAGCACTTTTGAAATTCTGCCTTTCCCTTGAAATTAAGACACTTGTCTACAGCTGGAATGTATCCTTTTTATAAAAATTAATAGGTTTTTCATTTCTTTTAGCGTGAGAGCAGTGTGTAATTATTGTGTTGTTACTCCTGCTTACATTTTGTAATACAACAAAAGTTACACTACTTGTCCAACAAATTAAATTTGCATTCAGTGCCCTCTTCTGCCTGAACAAATTCGTACCCATCTTCTAAACTATAGCTTAGGCTTGTAGCCACCTTTTCTGCAAAATCTAGCCCACAGTGCAGCTGAGGTTACAAGACTCATGAACCTTTGAAAAAGCAATAAGAAGGAGCATGACCCTTGCATGCTGGTGAGAGCATTCTCCTGGGTTTTATCTCATCGGTCTTGAGTAAAAAATCAATTCTGAATGAAAAATAATGAAGCCATCTAGAACAAGGACATAAACTAAGGACTTGTTATTCCCGAAGAACACTTCCAGCAAGAGTACTTTTAACGTTATGCTATGTATTCCCATTTTCACAGAAAAATATTTAATTATTTTTGTAGACAAAGAGGATTTGAGTGCCTGAGAGCACACCAGGCAGTGTAAGGCTATTTTATAATGCCATAGAAGATGCTGAGTTCTAATCTGTGCTCTTAGTGTGGACAACTGATTGTGGTGTCTAGATGAACCTTGGTGATCATGAAAATCAAAATTGCTAAGAGTAAGTACCTATGCTGGATAGATATAGTTGAGGATTTTCTTTGCTTCTTACTTCTAGAGAAAACATGGCAGAAATGTATGGGGTTTTTTTTACCTTTTTTGTCTTTGTAGATGTCAGAGAAGAGTCAAAATCTAATGCTGCTATGAAAGTTTAGCCTTTCTGTTTCTTTTCTTCTTAATCTAAAATAAAAGTTATTGCAGACGGGTATGAGAATAAAGGTAAGTCATATATGGTCAGGTGATATTTAGTTATACTAGTTTGAACTTTTTGTCATCATTATATGTAATGCTTCATACAATGAAACAGGACACCATCCCCAAAACACTGGCATTAGGAGCAATTGTACAGAAGAAATTAATTTCTCAGTAAAGTCTTTTTACCTTTAGAAAAAAAAGGGTTGGATTTTTTTTTTTCGTATAGCAATTTCTCTGATTCTCTAAGACCATAGCACTGTAAAGTGGTGTCAAACATCCTGAGAGATCAGTTACAGGCATATTGCATTTAGTTACTATGTTCATACGTGTAACAGAAAAGTCTTTCCCAGTGGTGTACATGTAAATTATGACTACATGAGATAAGACGATAGCACAATATTAAAAAAAATAATCTATTAAAGATCAGGTGAGCTTTCAGGAATCCTTATGTCAATCCAAGGTCTGTGTTTCCAAGTCTGCAAAAAATCCACAAGATCACACAATCTTCCATATTTTTGGCTAGACACTTGAATTGGAAAAACATTCAGCTGAAAATTTAAAACCACCAGGAATGCTAGTCCTGTGACAATCATCACAAATGAAGAAAAGTATTATCTATTTTCTTCTGCTAAATGTTAGCTAAACTGCTTGAATTATCTTTGATGGTGATGGCTATTAGACATTTTAATACCTCATAAATGATCAGAATGAAATTAGATGTAATTCACAGATGTATTTTGTATTTAAAGCAGCTAGTCTTAGATAACTGTACAGTTTTATAAGTTAAAAGCAGACATTACTTAGTGTGCTAGTTGGACCACACGAAAAAAATTACACATAAAGGCTTTATGTAAACAGTCTATTACACAGTTAAAGAAAAAAGTAAGGGCATATTAGTAAAGACTGAAAACTTTTAAATAATCATTCTTACTACTATAAATCTTAAACATGTACAAACTAGGTGAATCAAGTCAAGACACTCAGATACAACACCCTTATTTCTTTCACTTAGGAACTGATAGATTGGTATTGTTAAATTATGTTAATACTTTAATGTTATTCTGTGTTATGCATAATTTATAACTCTAGTGCCAAAATGCATGAGTGCAGTTCTCTTGATTAGTTATTTTAAGAGCTGAGAAATCTGCAAACTCTGGCTGACGTTATTTTATTTAGCAAACCTGCTAATGCACTGTTGTTTTAGCATATTCACAATGAGTACATTTCAGAAGAATGATGGATATATCAATAAGTTTTGTCGTGAGGAGTGTACGTAGATAATCCATGACAGCATTAATTACTTCAATGTATTGTGTTAACAAAAGTAAAGTAGGAATAGATTATCATGGACTACTACACCTGATTAAGATGTCTAATACTTGTTTCTGTAGAATATGTAAAATTCTCTCTGTTCTACACATTTAAAGATAACAGTGTAACTCTGTTAAAATTAACAGAATAAAGTGTGAAGTGTCACTTGATTCTGAATTTTAATGATGAAGCAGTGCTATTTTTTATTCAGTGAAGTCCTTCATAAGCATTTCAAGTACTGATTTTTTTTTTAGGGATTCTGAATCTCATTTGCAGGTGAAATAACCTACTATAATGGTGCAGAAGCAATTGAGGAGGTTTGGCAATAAAGATGACATCAGAAGATGGTTTACAAGACTGGGCTGCTCTAAATTTAGGTCATACTTCAGGCTAGAAAGCTATGGTTTGGAGGAAACTCCTGGCTTATTAAATCCAAATGCTTTCATGAATAATTACGATATATTCCTTTTAATATATCATGATCCATCTTAAAACAATGTAGGGGTTTTGACTCCCCTGCTCCCACTGAAAACCCATGTCAGAGCTTCATGATTTGAACAACTGCTGGGAATGTCTAGCCCAAACATTCATTAATCCATACTGATCTGTTCCCAGATCAGCAATTTTCCTTATTTTCAGTTATTTTCTCAACTGTTTCTCTCTCCAGCAATTCCTCTGCTTAAGATAACTAAACTATGCTCTTTTTCTCCACTCTTTGGTGTCTTCATTCAGTTATATTCACCTTTTAGCCTTCTGAATATAAGCAACTCAGAAAACATGTAAAATTCCAGAAGAAACATTGACAGTGTCTTATGAACCAAAAGTAGTTTCCTAGTACTACTTCCTTTGTTTCCTGAGAAGTTTCCCTGAAACATTATAAGACCAATTCTGCCTTTTCATTACATTGTGATCAATATTAATCACTCTGTGATGACTCTTCTGATGTTAGCCGTTTATGATCATTTCCAAGATTACAGCAACTGTTTGTCAGTCTATTAGTTTCTAAACATATGACCTTGTATTTTGAACTAGCAGGCTGTACTCAATTCTTATTAATCCAGGTCAATGTTCTTCCTCCTCTCTTTCTTGTTTTATACCATCTGAAATCCATTTTCTCCCCCCCAGAAAAAACCAGATTGGAAGGAAAAACTACAGAGCTGCAATTAATGGAATACTCTAAAAGATCAAGGTGCATGTAATCATAATAATCCATGTAGTCTGAATTACACTTGAAAATTGTGCTTTAAATTGTGACTGCAACTAAATTGGACCAAATTCTGACCCCACCAATAAATTATTACACAAATTAACATTTTAATTTTTTTTCTTAGAATGACATTTTAAAGTTCTTATTGTTTAAACCATATTATTTTTTCTTATTTTTTATAATGCTCCTCTTGTATACAGCATTTATTTTATCATCAGCAGTTATGTTATTTAAAACATCAGATAGTACCTAAATTTTATCCAGCTACACAGGACTATTTAAAGGACTAGGAACTGAAATATTGTTTTACTAAATTTTTCATTGACTTTGATATGACATCTGCTAGAACATGTGAAGGTATATGGTTTGAAGAGGCAAAGGAGATGTGATATTTAGTGAGATTGTGGTTGTTTAAAAATTCATATCTGAAGAGAAACTATATTATTCATATAGACTTTAAATGTGTTGGGAAACGTGAGTATATAACTGTCTCAAACACAGACTCTTCTATGAGCTACAAGGTACCTGATAGTTTCAGTTGCTAATAAGATTGAGAGGTTTTTTCAACCTTCTTAGGTTTTTTCTGTGCTGAGGATGTTGCATGCGATTCATTCTCATGAGAGCATTCTCAATCATGATTTTCTGATATCTAATCCCTTTAAGGAGAAGTTATCTACAAGTGCAGTTGTTGAGTCACAAATAGGAAAGTATTTTTAGTTAGTTGATTCTTCACTTAGATTTCTATCCAGCTAACATATGGGGATAATTCGATTAATCTCAGTATAATTATATGTTTAAGTATATTCAAGAATCAAAAAAAAATGTTTTAGTGTGTTCAGCCTGTTTGGAAGACAACTTGTAAGTAGAAGAATCATACATATCTCTCCACCCTCCTCTTCAGGAATGAGCCTGTTGTTATTCAAAACTTCACCAGAGTATTCCAAACATATAAGAATTATCTGAACAAATCAGTTTCAGAGGGCCAAAACAGAGTACAATCAGAAAAAGGGTTTCTGGAGTCCATTTCCTTCACAGGGAAGGTGAGGCTATATATGTTGCAATTTGTCTTCAAAAGGGAGTGAGAGAGATAATTTACTAATCCATGTTGATACTTAAAGGAGGAAAAAATTATCATTGACTATAATAAAAAATGTATAGACATGAGACCCTATAATACATTCCAGAAATACACAAGAAGAGAGGAACTGTTGGATCCTTGCCTGAAGTTCAGGGGTATGGTTTATGAGTAGGTATAGTTTCCATGTCAATTACCGCGTGGAACTTACCCTTCTTTAGCTTCCTGTTAAGCAGGTGATTCTCTCACTGTTTGTAGTGGAGAGAAGGGAGAACTCTTTTCATCCTTTCTACCAATCATCATGGGAAGCATGCAAAAAAGCTATCAAGTTGTGTCAGTTAATTTGGCTATTGCTTCACCTCTTTTGAACACAGAAAAGGGAGCAACCAAGTTGTTCAATTTCTGCAGTTTCATTACTTACAGTCAGAAATGACAGAGAGGAAGTATGTAATAAAAATTATTTTTCTTGTATCTCTAACTTTCCTGGATGAAATCACTATTTTGTTTAGGTTAATCTTCAAGTGAAGAGCAAATTAAGAGGTATTTTGCATAAACTATGGTTTCCATTAGAGGCAAGGTGAAGGGGCAAGAATTAGTCTCAACAAATCCATTTGCTTTTTAGGTTTATGGAGTAGGGTGAGAGTCCGTCCTTTTAAACTCTCAAATGAAAGAGGAAAGAATACTTTTTCTTTTACCAGTTTGTGGTTTCATAACTCCTATTTTCTTTAGTTGTCCAAGGGAAGAAAGGTGAATATTGATTAAAAAATACCCAAACTATGTGAATACTTGCATAAGCATACACTGTCCTTCTTTCTCCAAATTTGAGAAATGCTGAGCAGTGGAAAAACTATCTGAATAGCTTTATTGTGTTCTTGTTTCTATATGTCCAAGACAAAGAAGACATGCTACAGAATATAACCTCTCCCAATCTCATTTTTGTAAAAAGCATCATGCAGAGAGATCAATAGTAATTTCATTGCAATAATTTGTCACCTAATATAGTCAACAGAAGAAAAAAATGGCAAACCTGCACTGATAAGTCCACCTTCCAAAACTTTAGCTTCTATTACTATTGCTTCTGACAGCACGCGATATTTGAAGCAGATAAAATAAGAACTGAGAACTTAAGGGGAAAAAAAATAGTTTAAACCCACCTGACTATAAGAGACAAAGCTTCCACATATTATTATAACAAAAGCTGATACTGGCTCAGAAAGATAATTTGCATGGGATGTATATACTTAAAATACTTGCGCAGACCCTGCTGATACACTTAGAAAGAAAACAAATAAGAAATGATATTAGATTTGTTTAACATCAAGGCTAAGGCTGTCATGCTAGTCAATAATAATGAAGCATTTTTAAGTACAATAGAAAACTGAAAAATAAATTTATGTCAAGTTTGCCTATATTGGTCAATATTTGGTCACATAACATGTCACAGACATATTAGAAAATAAGCCTTTAGGTACTTTTAAGACTCCAAAATGGAAAGAAAAATTGGGAGTGAAAGGAATTTGTTAGCTATAACATTGATTGAAACAAAAAAAAATATCCCCACACACCCCCCAAAAAACCCATCAAACAAACAAACACCAAAACACCATAGCTTTTCTAATGAACCTTTTGTTGTTCTTATTACTTCTTGCAAATGGTTTCATAAAATAGGCTGCACTATCTCCCACTGTAACAGATGCAGGTGGTTTCCTACCAGGAGGTTCAACTGAGAAGTTTTAATACTCTTACTTTATCAAAGTAAGACAAATAATGTGTAAATCTCATTAAAAATAATGCATATATTAAAAGAGAATCCTAATCTTTTGCTACTCAAAGACTTTCTCCGTTTAATGCAACTCATATGAAATATCTTTTTCTTTTTACAAAAAATACCCCAAAAACAACCAGTGAGTGACCTATAGTAAAGGATTCATAATTTCAAGCATGTTTGGAATAGATGAATAAATATGTGACACTGCACCATGCAAATACTAATTCATTTTATATAGTGTTCTATTCCAAACAGTTTGTTGTTTAGATATTTACAAGGCTTTTATATATGGCTAATGAAGAATGCTTTCTCTGTGTAATCATCATGCAGAATGAAAGGCATACTTGTAAATATATTAGTGTTAACTGTCTGAAGACCCAGTGAAGTTTATCTATACAGGCTAAGCATAAAACACTCCTTTGTTTCTTTAAATAACAGAATGAATTATGCCTTCAAATTTTTATTTTTTTCTTTAAAATTATTTTTATGGTCGAAAGTAATCTCCCTCCAACACTATGTTAGAGAAGGTGCATGGTGAACTACACATACTGGACAACTTCATAGTGATACACATATAATGTTGCAGCACAGAGTGAGATCTGTGGAATGAATCCGGGCTCAAGTTTCAACTTGCTCAAGCTAGTTGACTGTATGTGCTGACCTTTGTTCAAACTGCATCAACTCTGTGCTTTCACAGGCATGAGCTTAGGGTTTTAAACTAACACCACTTTTGAACTTTGATAATTTCTTCTAGTGTGCCAACTCCATTTGTCTTTTCTTGTCAGTGTTCACTTAACAGTTCTCCAGTAGGCTCTTCAGAGGGCCTGTTTCCATCGGTCAGCTTCCACACTGAACTTTGTGTGGGAGCACAGGCTCTGTGTAGCTGCTGCTACAGCTCCTGTCATTCAGCTAGACCAAACTTTAGCCAGGACCCAGAGGACTTTCACCAGACCAACACTCCCCATTTTAAAGGTTTTAAATTAACTAAGAAGTGATGGACTGAGCAATTCCTAGGCTTCTAGCCTCGTTTCCTTTTTGAGGCTTCTGATTTTCAAAATGCCTATCCATATAAAAATATGAAGCCATGAGAAGAAATTGATAGGGAAGAACGTAACAAGCACTAGTGACATTACCTGATCTTTCAGGTTAATAAACAGCAATCCTGAAACTCCCACAAGGAAGGAATCACTATCGGAAATGTTTTAATTTACAGCCAGTAAATCATAGACGTGGTGCCAGCATGGCCCAAGGATATCAACAGACCTCTTTTATGCCTCTAGTAGTTGTTTCTTAGAGGTTTATCATCACCCACTGGCATCTATCTATCCTTTTGGAGTGGCCAATGAACTCACAAGGAAAATTTTCTTAGGGTAATTATAATACAGTACTTATTGTTTGTTGGGCACCAGTAAATTGCCAAAGACATCCATGACTTTGCTTGGTACATCTTTCCCAATATTGCATTGAGGGTATCTGTACAGTATTCAATTGACATCCAGTGGAGTTCTGCATCTGTGTAAAGAACTACCACTTTTATAATACAGAGCCAGGTCAATTTACTGGGCAGTAACAAGGCCAGGATGGATGGGGATTTGAGCGGCCTGGTCTAGTGGAATGTGTCCCTGCCCATGGCAGGGGGGTTGGAACTAGATGATCTTTAAGGTCCCTTCCAACTCAAACCATTCTATAATTCTATGATGGTCTAGTATGTCTTACTTGTGAATGATGTTTAAAAATCCAGGCCTCTTCAGCCAGGAACAGAACACAGTCATCTACTTGATTTAGAGAGATGAGATTTAGTGATTTTTTTTCTTCTCAGCTGCTCTGTCTAGTGTGTCTACTCAAGCAATTCTACCTATACCAGCCTTCAAGGTCAACTGTTGCATAACAACAGTAGGAAATGCATTTAGATTGCAGGTCAGGTTTGTGGGGTTTTTTTTATGTAATAAGTACAAGGTTCTAAATCCAGATATATTGTCTTTGTGAGGACAGCAGAGGCTCCTTTCATCAGAACAGGGGTAAGCAGAATAAAACAGCATGTGAAATCACAGAAGCCTGGTTCTGGTTTCAACAGAGAGTAACACTTTGTGAGACTACATATACCACTCCCATTTTAAAGGACATGAGTATTTCCATATTTTCTCAAATAGTTTTTCTTCCCTGTCTCCAGATTTCAGCATTCCTCCTCTACAGTCATTAGCCTCAGCTTTCTCATTTTTACAGTTTCTTTAACTGTTGAAATCTCCCTTGACTTCCTCCTGAACTTTTGCATTCAGTCAGGATGAGCTGTCTCATAACTCTTGGGATTAGACCCACCACTAGTGTGTTCTCTGAGTTTATGGCTACCAGAGCTAAAGGCTTACTAGTGTGACATAAGTGGTTGCAAAGCACATCACTTATTTACCAAAAATAAGACATGAATGAAGTCAGGGAGGACAGCTCTTCCTTTGTGGCATGCAAAATTTTCACTGATAGATACCATGATGCCATAAACTTCAAGAGACTCTGCTAGACACACCAGAATTATAGAGTTTAACTCACTTAATATGCTCAGCTTACCTAAGGCTGATGATGGGTTAATTAAGAGATGAATCAGGCCAGATATAATCTTCAAAATGAAACTTCACTAAATTTAGTCATTGAAAACTCAGTTCTTGCTATGGCCAACTCTTACACAATATTAACCGTCACTACATACACAAAGCTGCCAGTATTTAACAACCATATTCCAAACATATGGTGAGTATGCGATACCACAGAGCTGCTGATGCTGTAAACATAACACTGATGAAGACGATCCTTGGTTGTCCTTAGGTGCCAAGGCTGAGGTGATAAAGCTTAAGAGCGTATTGGCAAGAGAAATTGGAACTGGTCTTCTCTTTCTTCCTTGACTTTCCTAATTTATGCCACTTTTGCCTCCCTTTAAGAAAGGGGAGATTGGGGTAGTGTGTCTTCTCTGCTCCTAGTACTGCTTTTTTTATTTTGTCTTGTGTATTTAGCAGAATGTCCTGCCTATTTACATTCTGTTGACTTATCTTGTCCTTGCTCTGGCAATTTTTGTTACTTGGATGCTTCCTACATTGTCCTTGTTTCAGCTGGGATAGAGTTAGTTTTCTTCTTAGTAGTTGGTACAGTGCTGTGTTTTGTATTTAGTATGTGAATAATGTTGATAACACACTGACGTTTTAGTTGTTGCTGAGCAGTGCTTACACTAAGTCAAGGACTTTTCAGCTTATCATGCTGCCCTGCCAGCAAGGAGGCTGGCAGTGCACAAGAAGTTGTGAGGGGACACAGCCAGGCCAGCTGACCCCAACTGTCCAAAGGGATATCCCATACCATATGATGCCATGTTCAGCATAAAAACTAGGGGAAAAGCCGGCTTGGGGGCAGTGCTTGGGAACAGGCTGGGTTTTGGTTGGTTGGTGGTGAGCAACTTTTTTTCATTTTCATCACTTGTTTTTCTTGGGTTTTATTTCTCTGTCTTTTTGTTATTTTCCTTGTCATTATTATTATCATATTATTATTGTTATTATTATTAACAATAATTTATGTTTAAATTATTAAACTGTTCTTATCTTAACCCATCTTTTCTCATTTTCACTCTTCCAATTCTCTCCCCCATTCCAGTCCGGGAGGGTGGACGCGGATTCTTAATGTTAGAAGGGGAAGGAGAGATATAAATCACTTTGGAGCAGGCTCTTAATAAGAAAGGGCAGGGTCACAAACTTCTTCAGTCTTCAACAGATTTCTCTTTCATTTTCCTACAGGAGGAAAATAAAATATAGCTTATAAATAAAAGCACTATAAAGTGATTGACTGAAATTGGCGGAAAGAATTTGATTTTACAAGCACTCTTCCCACATTAAACTTCAGAGGATCAAAAGGGTGAACTAATCCTTGTTATATACTTAGAACCATGCTCTCTTGCTAGCTTAAATCACTAGAAACAAATCAGTAACTACATTTCCACAATAAAATTTCCAAAGCATTTCCAAAACAAACAGCAAATCCTGTCAACTCAGGAAGCAACCATTCTTTGGATCTGACTATTTTTAATAGTAAGTTGGTTTGCAGAGGATTTACACTGCACAGATCAGCACCAGGCAAGGGTCTATGAAAGAGCTCTAGCCCAGTCTTCTCCATCTACAGAAAGCATCATTGCTGTCACTGCTGTGTTCTGAACTTTGCAAACATGACTGTCATGGCTTGACCACTAATCTTCCTTTGCTTTCTTCTTCCAAAAGCTCAGCTGTCCAGAAAGGTGACATTAAGAACACCCAATCAGCAAGAAAGGGGACTGAAAAATCCTCAGTCTGTATTCAGCTGCCTAAATAAACAATTCAGTCTGGAATGGTGTTGAGTGTCTGTGTGTTCTGGATGACTGCTGAACCAGCAGCATTTTCAAAGACAAATACTCAGTTTTATTCTGAAAGAACAGGCTAATTTTTTGCTTTCTAATTTTATTATATTGGGGTTTATATTTCTTAAAACACTAAGCTTTAAAATTTTGTGTGTCATTTGTGCCAATGTATTTATTGTAGAACTTCTTGCATGACTATGGTGGTTTAATGTAGTAAAAAGGAACCTGCTTCTCTTTTTTGTCCTTGAAAAAAACAAGGGGGTGGGGGGGAATAACGGAGGAGAAAGGAGAAGGAGAAAGACTGATATGATTTGAATGAATTGATATGGTCTTGATTAATATCAGCCAATCCCTGTGCTCAGAGCATTAACTTCTTTAAGGGAATGTAAGGTTTTTATTGAAAAAATCAGTTGTGCAAAATGTTCTTTATGCTATGAATTATACAAAGTTATGCTACGTATGCATATTCATTTATTTTCTCCTTTCCATCACTGAACACATTAGTTATGAATACCTATCATTTACAAGGGTCTAGATCCCACTAAAATATAGGAACTATAAATAAGACTTACCTGAAAATCAATGACTTAATTTCAATGTGTATCTGAATCCTGGTTTCTCCCTTTCTGCCAGGAAGAAAAAAAAAAAAAAAAAAAAAAAAACTACCACATGTCAAATACTTCATTAAATTTCAGAATTGGATAAAGTAAATCTTACATCAAAATTTTTTATGTGCTCTGAAGAAAAGGCAGTGCAGAAGTCTAAAATTACCTCAGTTCTCCAACACTTAAGTGTTCTATGAATGTGATTAGTATTACTGGAGTCATAATGGTTGCCAAAATAGCTTTCTTATCTGAATTACCAGCAATTTTGCATGAGCGGCATTCATGGGCTGAAAAAGCACACAAAACCTAATAAACCCCCAAACTCTTCCTTAAGGACAGTTTAATCAATAAGCTAAGTGAAGAAGAAAAATAATGCTAATGGATTTTTTTGTCACAAAGATTATATAATAGATGGTAGTTTGCATTTCTTTTAAATATAGCCGTAGGTACACTTTTATTAGTTTTGGGAGACAGATGTTAAGTTTATTGGAAAGTGACGCTTTTTAATTAACTTCTAGTGTTGTATACAGACTTTTTTTTTGTTTTTTTAACATAGGTTTTGCTACTTTAGTGCACACAAACTGAAACTATAATAAATTTTGGAATTATTTGTCTTATATATTAGCTGGTGAAACCCAGTTAGCCTATTCCTGGTTTATTGCTTATTCTAGCAAAACCAAAAACCTCTCTGTTTTGCTTGCTATGCTGTTATTTGAGAAAATCTCAATCAACTTTAAAATACTTTCTTATGGTAAAAAGTGAACAACTGTAATTTACCAAAGCTGTGTATCAGACCTCTGGAAATAGTTTTATACTCCAAAGAAGATGCTTTGTCAAATCAACATTTTTTCCTATAGTATGCTGCTTCTTTTTGACTTGGAAGGACAGCTTTTTCCCTTTCCACAAAAGCAAGAAGCCATTTAATTTTCAAGATAGAACCAATACCAACAAAAGGTTTGAAGTTCATAACCAGCCTGCCAAACTACCTGAAAAATACATAGAAATATTTCTATCATAGAAATTAAATATTTTGTCCATAAGAAGTGCTTTTCAAACAGTCATCTGTGCTTTGTGCTGGAGTCTCACCCATGTATAAAAAACCAGTAAACACAAATGAAGGACATCCTCATGTATAATTGTGAAACAATAGCATACCTAGTGAATTAATACCATCTTTATACAGAGCCAGAACATCATTCAATTTACAGAAAAGGAAGATATAAAATAGATAACAAATCTGTATCTCAATGTTCAAGGTTATTTCTTCAGTTATTGCATGAAAGAAAAAGGATATTTTATTTGATACCTATATTCTTTGGACTCTCCTGCATATAACTTTTGCCATAACATTATCTTATTGAACAGTAGTTCTCAGACAACTGGTTAGTCAATGGTCTTGTTCAATACAGAATATTAGAAACATCAGAAAGTAGTAGAAACATCACAGAGAGTTTGAGCACTCTCAAGATTTTGTAATTCATTCTATTTTGCTGATCTCTGTAATGACTTCAGACATATTTGAATAAAGACTAATAGAGCTGAGCTGTCTCATACTTCACATGAATAGCACTCAGGTAAGCTGAGAAATTTCCTAGTAGTATTCTGTGAGCTCTGAAATGAGTACATCAAGATGCTTAAATGGAATTTTATCTGTTTTCTAGGTTAAATGTAGTTTGACCTCTTTAAGAAAAATTAAAATGTCAAGATGGACAAGTGAAATAAATGCTGTTTCTTTTTAGCACTAGGAACATTTTGGCAGACTATTCACCTCTACCTAGTGGAAGTACACACACATATCAATAGATCCAAAAAAAAAAGGAGATAGGGTTTTTCTTTACCTTCAGACCGATTTTTCTCAACTCACATCAACATAATCTGTGGCTAAACAGAGAATGAGTTATACAGTGCTTAAAATACCATCTATTAAAGTATGACTTCATATGTTTCTCTTCTCCATAATATTCTCTTTATCATTTATCTTCATCTATGACAGAGCCACCAAGGAATTAACTTTAATGTTAAATGAGGCTAGGATCATAAAATGCTGGCATTGCTGTTATTATTTCTGGTATGTCAGAGGAGTACTTAATCCATAAGATTTCATTACAATTTCTCAAAAAGCATCTTGGTTTCTGTTTTGTTTCCATTGAGCTTCAAATCTGTTAACCCAGAAAACATCTCTATTCTCCCCTGAAAGTAATTACATTTTTCAATAAATTATTGGAAGATATGAAGCCATTTGAGATGCCGTATCAAGTGGAAAACAGACCAGAGAAGCTATGAGAGGATTACAAAATTTATGGGCAGGATTTTTTTTAATTTCTCCTGTTTTCTCAAATAATCAGCTTTCTTTGCTCCAGTAATGTTGGTTATCAAGTGGATTGATGAAATCATAGCATAATTAGGAATGCTAGAAAGTGAAAAACATTTATCTAGGAACTTAACACTAGAGCTGTATACTCTAGTGAGTACACAAGCTCACTCATTTGAACATTTGAAATGCGTGTGTGTGACCAGTTTATTGCTAATCCTTAATTCACTTATTGCACATGACTAAAGGTCCAATATTGGCATCTTTTCAGTGTAATCTTTTTTTTCTGGGGCATATAAAAATGTTTTTGTGATGTAATTTCATGTCCTTGTAAGTACTGAAAAATCAATTTGTTAATTAATCTTGAGAAGTGCACTCCTTGCGAGTGATGAGAGACATTTTTTCACCTTACCACTTATTAGCTAGTATCCTTAAAACCAGTATTCTCCAAAAGCGAGTAATTTCAAGAAATCTGCTACATAACAAACTAGTATCAAAGTGTTTCGGTTCTTGTGTTTTACTGAAAATACTTCATTGCAGGTATATTTGAAGAATTATTTCAATTTTATTTGTAAGGTTTAAAAAAGAAGAAAAAGAATCAAGAATATGTAGCACTCTACATGTACAAGATGTTTGTATTAAGTAATATATTTCTTCAAGAAGCTGAGAATCAAGTTTAACAAAAATCTTTCTGTTCCATTTTCATAATCTGAATACATGCCATAGCCTAAGTCTTAGAAGGGCTGATTTTATAAATCCTTACTGTAACTCCAGTGATTTAGTAAGGGTGATGAAGATATTGTGACCTCAAATGTGAAGATAATCTGGGGAATTAAAAAAGGAATGTGTTGCATCTGTTTCAACAAGTTTTTATGATTTGAAAAGCATCATTCAAAAGATTGCTGCCATTCCCCAAATTTTCTGTATATTTTTAAAATTATCCTAGCTTCATCTGCAAGTCAAAATAAGTCATACCTTAATATAGCAAAAGCTAGCAAACAACTTTTTGAAAGCTACGTCATTCCAAAACTGGAATATATGTTAATAATACCAATTCACCATACAGACACTGAAAATTCAAAATTAATTAATATTTTTTACCACTGGCAACATCACTTCCTTCTCACTTCTAAATGGTTTTAAAAACATGTTAGAATTCATTTGCAGCTGGAGGCAAAACAGGATACGTTATGGCATATAAAAAGGCACCAGGCAACCAAGTATAGGAAATTAAACCCCACCCTTTTAATAAAAAAAATATTTCTTTCTTGGGGGAAAAAAGAAAGAAAAAGCATGAAAGAAAAAAGTTACATTGAATGTAAGGTATTGCCTTAGCTTAACTGAAGAGAAGTAGGATCTTTCACTTGTCAATGTTGAAATTGTAACTTTTTTGTCCTTCCTTCCTCAGCCACCACAACAAACTCATACACACATACACAGGCATGCACACACTCACTTTATGAAATCCATCCTGGTGAAAAAAGGTTTGAAATGATATGATTCTTTCACTTTTCAAAATAAGTCCTAAGCATAATCTAATTTAAACATAGATATCTTGTACAATTCAGATAGAGAGGAACTGCACATTTTATTGATTAATAAATCATACTTACTGTTCTGGATACAAAATTTTAACATCTTTCTTTTTCCACACCTACTTCCATATTCGTGCTTCCATATTTAAATACAAAGTTGGCGTTGACATTTACCAATGAGAAAAAGTGAAATAAAATAATAAGTAGAGCAGGATTATAGGCTCTCTTAAATGAGGAGCACACCTGTGGGCATGGGTGCTGTACAGTGAGCCATAACACAACTCATTACTGAAATATAATGCATTACAGTGGAAAAAATATTGTTTAAAATAATGTCTTTCAGAGAAGCACTCATAACAAAAATTCAGAAAAATGGCTAATGAGGGTGTGGAACAAGCACTTAGAACTGCTAAAGATAAAATCAAGAGCTGTATTTTCCTCTGTGATCTAAAGTAACAGTCTTTGAAGGAAAGCAGGTCAAACAGTGGTTAAAGTGTAAGGTTCCCACATGATGCTGTGAAAAATATGGATATTTCAGTTCTCTTATCAGCCTAACAGATAAACCTTCTGAAGCATCAGATAGCAGGTGGTGAATCCCTAACTTGGATGGATAATGGATGAAGAGGTGGAAAGTGGTATGAGAGGCAAGAAGCTTCTAATGATTTTGTGATTTGCTTTAATTTAAATCAGAATTTAATTTGTTGTCACAACAGATTAACAGTGGCTGCACAAACAAATGTAATGAATTCAGGGTGTTTCAAAGCCAAAGGCTAAACCTGGATTTATTGTTGGCATGTGCTTTATTCATCTCTCTGGCCTGGGAAGGACTTGTTTCTTTTTTCTTTTCCTTTTTTTCCTTCCCAGAGAAGTCAGTGATTTAAAGGAAACTAATGAGAAATAAATAAAATGAAGCAAGCTTCAACTTAACTTGAGGATTTGTGTTTGTGTGGGTATTTCAAAGTAATGCCATGAGCAGCTGTGCCTTATTCCTTTAATTTTATTTTTTTTTTCTGACTGAGGAAAGAGAAAAACTGTTCTCCACCATAACAGTGATTTGGACATAATCTGGAATAGCCTTTTTATTAATATTGTACTAAACCTCAGGAAATGATGCCATAGGCCACATATTAGTGCCAAAATACATATGAAGTCAGTTGATTCTATTTATTAAGACCATACAAGGCCTTTGACCTCCTTACAGTGCACAAACATTAGGCCAGCTGGCTTACAGACATTCTTTTATACTAAATCTGCACACTCATATCTGTTAGTGACTTTTCATTTCATCACGGTGCAAGGAGTACCAGAGCTGTAGCAGGGGTTTTTATGATTATATTTAGACTGTATGACTGGCCAGTAGAAGTACATACCGTGTCATTTTCATACGTTGATTGGTGGTGGCTGATAACAACCATACTGCTTCTTTCAGGTAGATAAATCATATTAAACTGAGAACCTGGAAATGATCAGATTAGGAATTTGCTCTGAACAGCCACCTCACTATATAACACAGAAATATTTAATTTGACAGGAATTTATCACTGGAAAAAAATCATCTGAGTGCAAAAGCATTTAAGAATGCATTATCAAAAGCTTGAATAGGCACAAATCCCTTTCTGAGGTGCACGTATGGGTTAGAGGTGTTACTGATTTTCAGAGAGATTACTTGAATCTGAAAGTGTGAAGTGACCTCCTTTAGTAGACATAACCCAAATTTTCTGAGCGCATCTGGCTCTGGAAACCGTGAACAAACACAGTCAGTTTATTTCATGAACGGCCTGTCTGCTCACAACTTCAAGGTCTCAACAGAGATCAAATTCAAAACATTTTGTCATTTGTCATTTCATATCCCTGCACTAATATACCTAACCTACATGTGAAGGCATCATGTTCCATTTGGAGCTGTGTATGTGCTCCTTCGTTATTGTTATGGTTTGTGTTCTTATATTGGGCATAAATGGCAGAGTTTTGGTAGGAGGGCACTGCCAGGGTGAGCTGTGTGGAAGGAGACAGTGACACGCCCTGTGACAGTCCCAGGCTGTGGAACAGATCAAAAGAGACCACTGAATGCGAAAACTTCAATCAGGAAGAAAAGCTTATGGTGCCTCTACTCAAACATATTTAAGAAAGAGCAGCAGCAAGGGACAGGAGGCACAGCTGGAGTCACTACCTTAGAAGAAGATTCTCCACGATGGAGGAGATACTTCCAAGGGGATCGTGGTCATGGGTAACACACACCAGGGCCAGGGACACCCCTAAGGGACTGCAGCCTGTGGAGGAGCCATGCTGGGGCAGGGACACCACCAGGAGAGCAACTGTAGGTGAACTGTGCCAGAGAAGAGGAGTATTAAGGAGCAAGAGGCAGTGGAGGAAAATAAATAAGAAACAAAAAGCAGCAGAAAGAAACTATTAAGTGCAAACCTCAACCTCCTGCGCTGCCTGTCATCTCACCAAAGGGTTTGGAAATGTCTGAGTGTAACATGGCAAAGTGAAAGGAAGTTGAGACTATGAAGTGGAAGAGGAGATGTGTTTGACTGAAGCAGAGCCCAGGGGTGGGGTACAAAAGGCACTTCACTAAGTGTTTCTTTAACTGCTTATATCTTCTTTTTTTCCCCTCAACACCTGAATCAATAATATAAGGTTTATGTTAATTGGAAATAAATTAAGTTGTTAAATTCCCCAAGTTGCGACAGTTTAGCTTGTCACACTTCTTTTACACACTAGTAAAGCCTTCCTTTACTAGATCACAGACTTCTTTAACTGTGGCTCATCCTTCTAGTTCTCAGGGTCTTGAAGACTTTCAGCTGAGGAAAACAACAAGCCATTAAAATTCTGTACAGGTCTTGAAGAACATAATAGATGAAAATGTCCATCTTCCTAAACATGTGGTAGAAAAATAAAACAGTTCTGACTGGACACTCCCCTATTCCAAAGAAGGGTGATGTTCCTCATATTCCTGGGTTTATATGCCTCGAATTAGGGGTCAGTAAGACTGATAAATTAAAGATATATCTCTGATTAGTTGGCTCTGACTCTCTGGAACAAAACAACTGTGATCGTTACATTTGTAGGTGTTGCTCTCTGAGGAAATTTGTCTTGAGATGATCTCAAAAACATAAAATGGTACTTAAAATGACAGTGAAGGAGGATGCCTACAAATCTTTGTTAGAAAACCCTCAACATTATATTAGGAGAAATAAATGAATAATAGAAATATTCATATATTCACATAAGCACCACTTCATTTTCCTGAGACTGCCTTCATTAAACTTGTGCCTAAGTAAGAAGCAGCTAGAAACCGCTCTCAATCTTTTTTTATGCAGTTGGGACATTAACAGTTATTTCTTTCTTCCTTTGAGCCGTAGATAGCGCACCTTCTGTGATTCCCACATACTCATAGTATTGTTTTTTATAGCAGTGTCTGTTTGTTTTGCTAAGAGGCTTTATGATTTATTCAATCCAAAATTATCAACATTTCATAATCCTTTATATCCTCTAGTCATATTTAAAACAATTTCTGTTAAATGATCCAGAAAGTAACTACAGTTTTATCTTGCTTCTCCCAAGTTCAGTTCTTTCCTAACTGTGTCCATTGACCCATTTCCATGCTTCCTCTCTCTCAGAAGTGCAATCCCATTTATCCCATTATTGTCTTGTACATCTCCTTTCCTTGTGTTTCCTGACATCTATATGGAGCCTCCTCATGTCTTCGTCTATTCCTGGTTCCTCACTAGAGGGGTACTTATATAAGTTCTGTGAACCCACTCAGCTTTTATGATTTTTATGCTTAAAGTTTCCCCTGAATAAGATTTCAAACTCATTCAGAGTTGGGCAGCCTGTAGCTCTAGTATGAAATCATTGTAATAAGTTGAAGCAAAAAGTGAAACGTTTATTTTATGGGAGGATGGTGGAGTGGTGTGTGTTTATGTGTGCATGTGTGTTTGTGTATAAAATTTAAAGGCTCCTTTCAGAATCTATGTATTCTTCAATTACCTGAAACTTTTTAGCATATATAGACCCTAGTATTCCTACTGCCAGAGTTATTTATGAATAAGTTTAAGCATTCATGTGAATTGCTAAAAAGAGCAACACATCATTTTTTTGAAACATTGGCCTTCCCTTTATAGAATGGAAATAAAAAAAAGGAGCAACTCAACGAGAATAAAAATGGATTAATAATAACTGGATGATAATAGGATGCTAAATCTCTGTGTTATGATAAATAGTTGTAATACAGAGGACTGAGTTCACCTATTCACAGAGAGGAGGGGATTAGACTATGTGTTTTGTTGTTTACATACTCCAAGATTTGGGGATCCCTAATGGATTCACAACCTCCATTTAAATCTTCTTTAAATCTTTGCCACTGCTGCCTACTTTAATCTCTTCACACAAAAGGAATGTTAAAACAGGGAACATCAACGGTGATTTTCAACTTCAGTGTAGAAAAAGAGGGCACTCAGCAGTTTTCAAAACCAGGTGCAGTAGAGCTCTTCTTCCTAACAATGCCTGCTAGATTAAATTTCAAATGTGCATTCTGAATAAGTAGTTTACATAAGCCAGCACTGGTTTAGAACTTCAAGTTTTGCTTTAAGGTTGGCTTGGTTTTTAATAATAAAATGGGCCTGTGCTGCTACAAAATTTTATTTTTCAATTAAAAAATTTAGATGTATTTTTCCCTTGTCCTTGTTAATGCTGTTCTGCATGAGGCAATGAATAAATGCCTTATTCTTATGATGACATTAGAGGATTTAAATTACTCTATTTATGTTAGTGGAAATCCATAGAATTCAGTACAGTCACTTCTGATTTACAACAGTACAAAAGGAAGAGAATTGAGCCTATTATTAACAGTGTCCTAGCTCTGACCAAGATTTTCTATTCCAGAGTTACTTCCAGCATATTTCTTAAGGTGGATTCTTAGCAATGAAAATTTCTGTAATGTCAAAACAAAAAAGACCAGCTCATTGAGTGTTATAAACGATAACAATCAAAACAATTTTATTTTGGGTTCAATCAATTTAGGTTGAGAAACAATAAGCAAAACCAGCACTGGGTGCGTGGAGAACTCAGTTAGTTCCACCACACGCACACCTGAGTCCTAAAAGCAGCATCTTTTATGCCCGGATCTTGACCAATTCCGGGTGTTCGTCCTGGTCTTTCCCCATTGGGTCGTTAGGGTACGCCTTCTCCTCCTATTGGCTCTCCTTTGGCACACTTTTTCAAATCTCAAGGTCTTTGTCTCCTTCAGTGGGCCTTCCCTGTGTGGTTTCGCTTTCCTTATCTCCTTTGGCGGGCTTTTTCCAAGCAGCGATTGCCTCACCGGGAAAGGGAAGCCATCACATTGTCTTAAAGGAGAACCACACACGCCCACTCACCACAACTGCGATACAGGTCCCAGATTTACACAGGGTACAACAATTATTTTTGACATGAATCATGACTGCGTTTATCACATTGAGTACTAGAAATCAGTAAAAAGATTCAATACTGTTCCGGAAAATCACATTGAAGCTCAGAATGTTTTTCCCTTCCATTTATAAATATCAGAAACTCTAAACTGAGTGAGTGAGTGACTGTTTAAATTAATTTTGTTCAAAGGGGACTGAGACTTTAATTCTAAACTAGCATTACCTTCCTCAGCTACCCTTCTTCAACAACAGAAGCAAAATAAACTATCAAGGGGATGGGATCGTTTTAGCCTGTAGGGAAGCCAGTCATGACTAAATATCCAGTGTACTAGCAGCATTGAAGGTAGATGTTGAAATGTGATATAGTTTGATGTCTTTATGACATAGAATTTTCTTTTCATTAATACTTCAAGAAATACCAGAAAATGTGTACATTACAAAATTTGGTTTGTACTTCAAATTCCAAACCATAATTATGTAGTAATATTTAACAACCACTATTTCTACTTTAAGGTGTAGAGAGCTCCTGAAGTGTGTGAAGTGTGACTCAAGGGTTGTGACGTGCTGCATTGCCTCTGTGGACCCTTCCAGTTCTCAGCTTAATGAGAACCCTGTTTCCTGCATTGTAGAGATGTCGTCTCTACCCTCAAAGAGAAGTTTGAACTACAGTTTGCAAAATAAGTTCAAACAGTTTTGCCTTCCTGTCCCACTCTGCTTTTCTACCCTTCCTAAATGACTTGATGGGAGATTTAGAATTCCATCATACAAAAACGTGAGGAGAAAGTAATAGGAAAAAGTAAGCAAAAAGTGATAGCATAGAAGCATGTCTTCAACGGTGGAGCAGGGGAATCCTGTCCACTTTTCAGTTCTAAGTTATTATTGAACATCCAGCTTCATTCTGACATGATAGCATTGTGCAGTCTCCAGTTCTGTTTCCCAATGTAGACATAACCTAGATTTAACAGAAACCAGTGCAAATGAGATCTACTCCTTGGTATGGATAGCTGGGACACCAGAATCTCAGGTTGTACAGAATATAGATAACCTTAGAAATATACTTCTTGACTTATTGATTAATTTCACGGTTTTGAGAATAAAGGTACTATTTACATTGTTGGACTGCTTTTGGATTGTGCAAAATCAATTCAGTATCAGGTGTAGAATATTCCTGACAACTATGAGAAAAAAAACCCACATTCCAAAATAATTTGTAGCTCAGCAGCTGTATTTTTCTGGAATTCTCTGCTGCTTCTGGAGAAAATTAAATAATTGTTAATAGTGGAATTGTTCATTTGTCCTTAACTATAAGTGCAAGTAATGAGGATGTGTGCTTTTCATTCCCCCCCAGCCCCTTAATACTGTCCCCCTGAGCCCTCCCCAGCAATCTAAGGTACGTACATTCTCTTAAGAGAAACAAATAGTAATCCATTCCTTAAAGTATTCCTTTTGAAAAATTGCCAGGAAGGTTGTAAGGATATGAACTGTATTTCAGGAACATCAAGAAACAGGAGAAGAAAGAAAACCAAAGAAAAAAATAAAGAAAGATTTTCAGTGAATCAGAGAGCACCTTTTCCTATTTTCTTTTCTCTATTATAATAAGAATCATCTACATTGAATGATGTCTTAGGTGTTTTCTCTACTGGTATTCAAATTGTTCAGATTATATCTCTTCATTGGCTTGTTTAGAGCTATTACAGCTTTTTATGCTTTTTCTGGGGAACCAAATTTGAGAGAAATGGTTTATTGAATTAAACTATTTTAAGGAAAATTATGATAAATTTGTATTTATCTCTCTTCGCATTTATGAATATTTCAGATTTACTCTATATTGCATAAATTAATTGATTTTTAGTTGCTTTTGGTATTAAGATTCTTTTAAAATCTGTAAAATGGTAAACATTTCTTTCAGGCATGCTTTGCTATGTAAGGTTGAAAACTTAGTCAATATGGCATTTGTTTTATTGCTTATTTAGTCTGAGTTCAGCCCATTTTAGGTACAACATAACATTCATATTAGAATATTTTAAAAATATCTGAGGTATTTCTTCCAACACCAAACAAGGAATTCATTAAAACAAGAAAAATGGCACTGGCCTTACAATTGTTCTTTGTGTGGAGAAGTGTGGAAGTCACACCCTCTGTTAGCAGTGTTTTCAAACATGCTTCTGCAATAGAGCTGGAGAAATTCTGAACAGAACATTACGTGAGGTAAAGCATGTATTAAGATATGGTATGTTGTGTGAAAAAAACCTCTACCTCTAAAAATTTAGTTGCTCAGTTTGTCGGGAGACTTTTAAAACTGATAGGTGAAACAGGTAACCACATCCATTAACAATTTGCAATGTTAAATAAATTAAGAGGTGCAGAACTGAAGTGTGTACTAGAAAACAGTAATCCCTTCAGCTGTCTTTTCTTGTGAAGCGTGTGTTGTCACACACACTTTAATATGAACATTTTCCCTATAGGCAATGGGGAGAATTAAATTTTTCCAGAGATTAGACTCATTCCTTCCACAGATGATTATGCTCCTAACTTTCAGGTGTTTGAAGTCTGGCAATAGGAATCCATGCCCAGGTCAATGAAATTTAGTTTCCTTTATCTTTAATGCAGAAAACTTTTATGAGGACATAATGCAGAAGTACCAAACAGCCTTTCTGGAATCCTTGCTTGAGTCCTCATTAAGCTATCAGACTAGGCCAGTTCTTATGAGTGCAACTCTTGTTTCAACCTTAATGAGATGAAAACACTAATAAAAATCCCCTTACATTTATTGATTCTGACTAAAGAGAGTAGTATTTGTTTATATTGCTATGTTTATTTTTTTAGAGTTTACACTAAGCAGTTGTGTTGCCTAGCAATATTATTTAAAACTCTGAATAATGCATAAGTGTTTGTATACAACTTACAAGCTCAGTAGGTTGTATTATATTAACAAATGCATTGCAAATCTTCCTAGTTCAAGAAGTGTTTGATTACCAGGTCATGAGGCTGGTAGGATATGCATGTAATCAGATTGAGTAATAGTCTTCTACATATAAAATAATGATAATATTTTGCACTTTGGGAGTAACTACCATCTGTGGACCTCAAAATTTCATATCTGTTAACAACTAAACCCTCACAACTCTGCACTGCAAGCAATCTATGTCAATATTTTTTCTATCTGTAAGTTGCAATGCACAATCACACGTATGTATACATCATGTAATACATTAGCAACTCAGTACTTCTCATATGTAGATCACAGGTGGACACTACTATCATAACTTGGATTCTTCAGTGGTTTATCTCATCAACAGATATTTTTGTTGCAATGACATTTACCAAATTCCTTTGCTACAAGGCAGTCTCATTCATGACTAATCCTAAGGATTTGTCACCATGGGTCTAAATATTGCAACTGAGCCCCAGTGAAATAGAGCTCATATATTCCTTCCATTATTAGAATACTAATCATGGTTCTTATAGAGCCAGACATTAGAGTTTTAGAGAAAATAATGTGTCATGACCTGACATGGTAGAGCTCTTTTCCAAACAAGGCATCGGGACCTGACTTTTTAATCATAATTTTCTCAATATAATATTAGAATTATGTGAAGCTTCACAATTAGAGTTGAAAACAGGTTTGGGGTTTTTTTACTGTAAATGTGTTATAAAAAATCATGACCATGCATTTTTTATTCTGATGAAGTTATTGGACAACATATTTGAGCTGATTTTCTAGATCGCCAGCAAAATAAACATTTTAAAAATACATATTAAGATTACATCTGTGTAGCACGAAAAAAATCATACTTCTTTTTGCTAATAGGAGTGGCACACATCTAACATCTGATATTACTCTGGCTGGTGTAAGTAATTCCATAGCACAGGGAGCACAAGGGCATCAAAAGGACCTGAACTTTGCAAAAACTGCTTTGTTTACAGAAGAAATATAAACAAGATTAGGTGTAATGATGCACAACTGTATGCAGAGGGACAGATTTAAATAGATTTCAAATTGATCTCATAATGCATTAAGCAAACCAGAAGTAATTCAGGATGGTGATATCAAAAAGGTTTCTTCACAGGCTCATTGTTTGGTAGGAGGAAGGAACATTCAGTGAATTACAGGAAAGAAAGGTTTCTCTAATTTTGAGATATTTTAGCTTGTTCCCATGTCTAGCAAAGTATATGCAAGGGCAACAGTACAATAGTCACCTCAGCAACAAAAGCTGTAAAAAATAATCCCATTATTTCATTTTGTGCAAATAGCAAAAGAGGGTGTATGAACAGCAGAACATTGTAAATGTTCATTTGGATTTTATAAAAGTCATACATTTTTAAACATTTCACTATTTATTACGTACAAATGAAAGGTTTTGGAGAATAAGTAGGAAAAATCACAAAGAAAGAAAGATTTCCAGTATCACTGAAATTAGCATCAATACAGTTTTCATTATTTCTCTTGCTTATACTAACTTTGTTGCTGTGAAAATTTTTAACTGTAATACCCAAAAATAATTAAAACAAACATTAGAATTAAACATCATAAGCGAATTCATAGATGACTGAGCAAGATAACTGCTAGTTATTTGAAATAAAAACCATGATTAAAACACCTTCATAGTTACTGAAGAAAATAAAATGCACTGTTCAAGTCATACAAATTAATGTTTAATTCCATTTCATCAGTCACACACTTGCTTCTATATTGGCCAGAGATTGGTGAAAGCAATGCTGACTGATGCCATAAACCTCTCAGTTTGTGGACATGCATACCTTAAATTCATTAGATATACTTCATTTACATTGTGTAACAGTGATGTTGGTGAGCCTTTGGGCAACCAAATCCCACTGTATAAACATTTGTCTGTTATAGTCGCCTCTAACATACACTTGAAATATATAAGAAAAAATCTCAACTTTTCCTTCCTCATTCCTCTGTCCCTAGTAGCAATAATTCTAGATAAAATTCCACAGTTAACCACACAGCAGAATTCTTAAAGAGCTCCTGAAGAGACAAGTTTGAAAATAAGACTGAATTTGTCCTTATTATGAGATGACAAAGCATTTAGCTGAAAACTGAAAGTTCAGCAAATGTGTTTGCCAGCGTTTTCAGCTGTGCTAAAAAGCTGTCAGCCTCATACTCTCTATACTCTATGCTATTTGAAAAATTCACCTGGGAAAGCAGTGAAGTTACAACACTAACATACACTACAAATTCTTCGCTTTTGTTCTGTACCCATAGCATCAGTTGACAGTTGCGCACACTTTAGAGGTTTTTCAGATGAAATATTTCTGTGTTCTCTTGGGTGAGAATGAAAAGTGGAGTAATGCTTTGCAGAGAAGAATGAAGGAGAGAAAGAAGAATCACTATCTACCATTAGACTGCATAAATCAAACCCAGTATTTGCATCAGTGAAAATGTCAGGGTTTTTAAGCTGAAGAAGAGAGGACAGATAGATGCCAGTTTTATAGGCCTAAACTTCCTACCCGCAAAATGTAAATTATTAGTGCTCATTTCAGTAAATAAAGCCCTCTCTGCACTCATAGGAGGGCTTTTCGTCAAGTTTTTTTTGACCAGACAGATTTTGGCTTTTTTCTAATAGATCTCAATAAAAGTCCTTCAATAAATTTATCCAAACACTTTGGAGTACTGAAGTAAGATTTCTGAATTTTTATTTGACCACTCAGCCTGTATTGATACTGAAGATTGCCCAACCCAGATACTGGACCTCGCACTTGGCCTTGTTGAACTTCTTGAGGTTCGTATAGGCCTACTCTTCAAAGCTGTCAAGGACCCTCTGGATCACATTCCTTCCGTCTAGCATATCACTGCACCACTCAATTGAGCACCATCCGCAAACTTGCCGAGGCTGCACTCAGTCCCACTGTCTATACCATTCATAAAGATATTGAATGCTACCGGTCCGCATACGGACTGCTGAGGGACACCAGTTGTTACTAATCCCCATTTGGACACTGAGCCACTGACTGCCATTCTTTGGATGCGGCCATCCAGCCAACTCCTCACCCATCAAACAGTCCATCCATCAAATTCCATATCTCTCCAGTTTAGAGAAAAGGATGTTGTGTGGGACTGTATCAAAGGCCTTGCAGAAGTCAAGACAGATGACAGCCGTTGCTCTTCCCTTATCCACCAATGCCGTCACTCCATTGTACAAGGCCATCAGATTAGTCAGGCACGATTTGCCTTTACTGAAGCTGTGCTGGCTGCCTCCAGTCACCTCCTTGTCATCCGTATGCCTTGACATATCTTCCAGGAGGTTCTGTTCCACAATCTTGCTGGTCCCTGAGGTGAGGCTGACTGGTCAGTACTTTCCAGCATCCTCCTTTTTACCTTTTTTTAGAATGGGTGTGATATTTCTGTTTTTCCAGTCACTGGGGAATTTATCTGACTGCCATGGTTTTTCAAATATGCTACAGAGTGGCTTAGTGGCCACATCTGCCAGTTCCCTCAGGACTCTGTCATGTCATGTCATCATGTCATCATGTCATCAAGGTACATGTCATCAGGTTCCATGAACTTGTGTATGTTAAGATTCCTCAGACGGTCTTGAACCTAATCTTGTCCTATGATGGGTGGGACTGCGTTTCCCCAGTCCCTGCCTTGAGATGTGGGGACTCGAGAGATATGGAAAGATACATACTAATGCACATCTACATAAACCCCACATTAATTTCATTTTTTCTAAGTTTTAGCATGGAGCACCAGCGAATGCTTTTTGTTTGTTTTTCATGAAGGTTCTTGTAGTTGTACTATAGCTGCTGTTTTTTAGATAAATGAGTGGTGTTTGTAATTCTATTTGTGCTCTAAGTAAAATTAAAATTAGAGATATTGACATCTTTGAGTAGAAAACCTTATGTTGCTAGAAAAACAGATTATTTTGAGGATATTTTATCTGATCTGAAGTAGAATTGATAACTTACTAGGTAAAAACAAGTTAAGAACAATGGTTCCAAATTTAATTTGATTATGCCAATCAATTATATATATCACAGGATAGTACCTATGGAGCAGAATGACATATTAGCAAAGGTAAAGATGGTTATGTTGCTATCTCCTGTAGGATATACTTCTGCTGATGATGGTTCTGGAAGAAAAAAGGTGTGCCTTAAAAAGTCTGCTTTAGAGCTGCTCTGTCCTATGAAACCATAAGTTTTAGTATCCAATTGAATTAATAATTTAGTTTCCTGGCCTGTTTTTTAAACAGTTTTTATGTTTCCAGTTAAAAAATAACACTGAGAAGCTGTAGATGAATTAATTGTTTCCCACTAGTAGAATATTTGTGTCCTTATAAATGGCCTGTATGAATTCACTTTGTACATAATAGTACTAAGTACAATTCCAGGAGAGCATTTTATAAATCATACATCTAAGAAACTAATTTTATATATGAATGAATATAATAAAATCTAAAAATATTTTGTATTGTATTGTGGGAAATAAGTATTCAAGGAAATAAAGAGGAGAATGTTTGTTTTACAAAAAAAAAAATATTGGTTTGATTTGCATTTCTGTCACACTAGCCTAACTGAAAGGACCTCAGGAAATCCCATCTTAATTTTTGACAAGTTCATCACCCATAGGAAAGACCTAATACAGTTAAGTTTTATTTGCTATCTAAAATACTCAAACTCTTTTGCAAGTTTTGAGGGATGTGGCCTAAAAATTGTTCCCACCTCAAATGAATTTCAGTTTCAGCTTGGAAAGAGTGGAGCTTTGAGCACCCTGGTCTAGTGGAAGGTGTCCCTGCCTATGGCAGCAGGGTTCGAAATAGATGATCTTCAGGATCCCTTCCAACCCAAACCATTCTGATTCTATATTTCTATTTTTTCATTGATAGAACTAGAGTGGGTATTAGAGAAGCCTAGTTTAGCTCACAGTTACATAGAATTGATGTTACCTCCTGAACACAAGTGAAAGAAAACCTGCAAAATCATTAACCTTAGGTTAGAAACAGTCTGTCACAATAATGAGGACAAGTAACACCAATACTCTTTCTATGTAACTCTGATTACAGATTTGTATCACTGAATAAAGAGAAGGTGGAACTAATAGGACACATCACAGAAAATGGATTTTTGATCACATTATAGAAATCGATCAATGGATATGTTTGAAATTTATGTACACAGTTTATTTTTTTAAAAAGGATTGACTCTTCCTTTTTGGCTTTGCTTTTGTGGGTTTGGTTTTTGTTTTTACAAGGAGGTATAGGAAAGAAACTGGCTAAAACTAAGCAGAAAAATAATTATTCCAAATTTTCCCTTAATTTTTTGAAAATGACAATTAAGTCCATAAAAGTTGGATATTTTTTCCCTAGTTTTACTAATAATGTTTGGCATTAAAAAGATAAATATAAAAAAGAAACTTTTTTTTTTAAAAAAAAATCCCTCTCCCCCTGCCTTGATTTTTTGACCAGGTTGCTCTTAAGTGCTTTCCCTTGGAAACTTTGACCCAAGTAACTGATTGCACCTCAGACTTTTCCTTTGAGAACTGTTATTCACTGTATTTGAAAAGGTGTGTGCATGTATTTACACACATGTATTACATTACATATGTATATACACATACATATGTTGTTTTCTATATATACAGACATGCATACATCTATTAGCAACATATTAGGTTAGTATCACTGAACTATGTGGTAATGCCAACCCCAGATAAGTTACAAATCTAAATCTGGAAAGGACTTGCAAAACTGTTTGCTTGCCAACAAAAAACCTGGTGTCCTGATTTATTGCAATTTATTACTGACCTCGGTTAGCAGGTGTGAAATGCATCAGAGAAGTGTTGTGAATCATCATCGTGTTGTTTTCATCTATTGTGTTTCCTGTTTGCAGCTGAAATATGAATAAAATGTATTTTATCCAGTTTGGGTTTTTTTTAATGATGGCCAAAGAAAATACATACAAGGTAAAACACTTTATGATGTTTCCTTTGTATTTTTTATACTTCTGGTAGGAAATATTGCCTTTCAAAATGTTTAGACCAGGAGTCCTCAAACTATGGCCTGCGGGCCAGATACGGCCCCCCCAGGGTCCTCAATCCGGCCCCCGGTATTTACAGAACCCCCCCGCCCCCCAGCGCTGGGGGTTGGGGGGGGAAACCAAGCAGCCGCAGATGACTGCCTGCCACTTCATCCGCTTACCGGCCCCCTGTTTAAAAAGTTTGAGGACCCCTGGTTTAGACACACTGTATTGCCAGGTTGTATGTACTTTTCCTGTGGCTAAGCAAAAGAAGCCATGGGAAGATTTCGGTGGAAAGATCACTCATTACCTGCCACATATCACACTCACTTCCCCAAATTTTTGCCAGAGGCTTGTGTCCAATGCAGAATATTCAGTTAGATGTAAACTTGACAGTTGCTCCAAACCATACAGAGTGTTCCAGCTCCTTTGGCATCTCCAAACACTGTAAGATATGTCATTGCTTAAGTAATGGTAGTTAGTGGGATTCCCCACACACAAGGTATAAAGACTTAACTCTAGCTTTCCTAATGAAAGATGAGTTCTGAAAAAGGGATTCTGGCTCAGTCACAATGGACCAAAGTTTTGCCTAGTTATGGAGAATTCTGCAGTACTCTTTTACTAGCAGATCTCTTCCCTTCCACCAAATCTACTGAGACTTATTCAGTGACAGAATTATGTAGGAAAAAGTAAAACTTGTAATTTCATTTTTTTTTCCACTGTCCCACTCCTGACTGTCTCACTCCCTTCAGGCTCAGAAGAGTAGCAGCTGCACAAAGCCACTGGCCATCTACCATTTCTCTTAATGTCTACACCTGGGTACTACTAATGCTACACCTAATACTAAATTCAGGTAAATGTGCAGTCACAGAAGATTTCCAGGAGGCTGGAGAGCCTTAAACTCCTAGACAGCTCCCTGCAGTTGTGCAGATTTGCTAATACTCTGGTTTAAAATAAATATCATTTAAAATTTGCTACTTATTGAAATGTTTTTATGTTAAGAAAGATCTAAGAATGTGATGTTGCATTAGTTCAACTTGCACAGCCATAGCATCTTTGATATTTTTCTCTTGAATCAGTCTAATATGCACCAAACATCCTTATTTTGCTGTACATATTTTGAGATTATATTGTTAAAAAAATTTTGTACTGTTGTTCCAAAATACAGCTCAGTTCTACACTTTCTTTTTGATCTGTGTGCAGATGTAGATATATAAAACACAAATACAATACACATATACATGTACATCAACATATTATACATATACACATATCTATTTTATATAGGAAAATCAAAGATCATACTGGGATAGACAGTGGAAGACTTACAGGAATGATGAACTTAAGATCGAGTCTTACATAATTAAATAGAAAAATAAAAATAAGTTTACTGGCCAGGCTAGGTTCTTGTATGAATACGCAGTCGCATACACCTTAGTGATTGGTCTTATGCAGCTCTAAGCTGAGACACAATGTACTCTGACGTAAACTGGAGGAAAATAATACAGAAAAATACAGGCTAAAAGTGTAAGTCTACAATTAACGTTACAGTGGCACATGAGATAGTCAACTTAATGTACTCCATCAAAAGAGACTACCCACACAGAAATTGCACTTCGGGCACTGATTTAATAATTTTATCCTAAATGTAGTTTCCTAGAACATTCAAATATGTATGACATTTTAGGAGACAAACACATTGATTTGGGGATGAAACAAAAGTTTAATTTATTGAGCTATTGATGTATTGCTAAATTCCTAATATTGGGGAACTTATAGCTTTTCACCTTAGTGCAGTCACATAAATACCAGTTTAGAAAACTCTAGCTCTGCAATACTTTTTCAGATAGCTGATACTTCAAGGCAAAACTTCTAGCATTTATAGCTTAATACACATGCAGTCAAAATGAATTTCATTCTATTCTTAACTCCAAAAACATAAACTTCAAAAGATTTAGAAAAGAAGTCTGTTACAGTGATCTGCTTCTGTAGTAGGAGTATGGCATAGCAACAATATACCTGCTGTATGTAAGGACTAGTTAATTAATTTGCTTGCTCTTTTATTTTTATTCTTTCTTTCTTTTTTTTCTTT